>NC_079301.1:10000000-15000000 GCF_023638135.1 Falco biarmicus
GGCATCTCGTGTCTCTTCAGGACGCGTTGCAGATGCCAAGAGAGAAATTAGGGAGAATTTGTGGATATTAAGAAATGATTGAATAGCAGGGCTGGCAGGGAATGCAGAAAGTCATTTTGTCCTGTGCTTGCTCCAAGGCAGCAACCACTTACGTGAAGATCGCTCAGGGACCCTATCCCAGGAACCCTGATAGACCGATTTCCAGAGACCACAACCATCCAGCCCTGCGGTTCTGACAAACCTGCCTTTCCTCTATGAGGAACCGACATCAAAAAGTGTTCTTGTCAGCCTCCTCAAGGTCTGTCTTGCTGACATTCAATTTGCCTTTTCTTTGCTTTCTTTTTTTGATTAAGTTTGCTTGAAATCAAATTTCATCCCAGCGCTTCTCCCAGGGTGATGCCAAGCTCATTTGAGACTAATTCTTGAATTCATGAGCACAGAATCATTGCTAGTGTTATCTCCTTGCCTTGCACTTCTAGTTCGTGCACTGAAGTGATTAAGTTTCAGGCTGAGGCTTCTGTGGGATAACTGGGGGGGGAAAAAGTGCCTCCTCTATAGCTTGCGCCCACTGCAGGAATTTCTGCTTTCATTCCTTCCCCTTTATCACCTTCAGCTCATCTTAAAAGCTGCCAACGGTGGCTGTGCTGCTGCTCAGGGCAACGTTTGTGGCTGTGACCATGTCACTCGCGCGCTTCACAAGCCCAACATGCGAGGAGTCACAGAGCGATCCCAAATCGCCCTGTTCCCATGCCGTCTGCAGCTTCAGAGAAACAAGGAAACCGAGGCGCTAATCACTGTGGGCAACAGGCGTTCAGGCATGCCTCAGCAGCTTCATAACACAGACTGTTATATCACAGGATAAAATTAGACTCTGACCTTGAAACCTATCTGTGGCAGAGCTGTAGCTGTAGCCTTGAAGCCACCCACATCCCATGTAATTCTCTGGAAATTATGCACTTTGAAAATGCCTGTCTTTCATTCTGACAAGCTTAAATCTTTTCTTATGGCACAAAGGGCTCCTACCTTCTCTTCCAGACTTTGTCTCCCTCCTTTCTCTGCTGTGCACCACGCTTAGAACATTTTCTCCTAGAGCATCTTCACCAGAAAAGATCCTTTTTATCATGCATACAGCAGCGTGAAAGAGAGCCGCGCTGATCGTCAGCTCTTCTCAAGAGTTACTGCAGCCGATGCATTTATCTCCCAATCTCAGCTCCCCCTGGCAGTCCATTCACAGGGAAAAATAAAAACCAACAAGAAAGGAAGACTGAAGCCTTGATTGTAAATAGGTTTTGTGGAGAGGCAATATTATCTGCTTAAAAAGCAAGCAAACAAACAAAAATGCACACAAAGAGAGCCTGTCTCTCCTTTTGTCCTCTGAATGCAGCCTTGCTGCTCTTGATGTGAGAGTAGAAATGAACAAATAGTAATATAATCAAAATGCTTAAGCATAATGAGTGTTTTGGTACCTGTATTTAGTGACAATGTTGACTGCCCTTCCGTTAATAATAGGTATGTTTGCAGTTCAGTGGAAGTATGATAAATCTATAGCAAGTCTGGGTAGATACCACTGATTTCCACTTCAATGGAAGCAGATAGCAAAGTCAGGTCTTTTATGACACTTAATCAATGATAAACCACCCAATAACACGTACGGACAAAAAGTGCTAGAAACCCCAACAGCCCCCATGAGCCTACACCAGTCTGGCTGGACTTCCTTCAGTCTAGCAGGGGATACTACCAGGTGTAATATTTTATCACTTCTATTTCATTTTATCCCAATTACAATGCGCACAAAGCAACGGGGTCATACACCGTAAAGCAGGACAGGAACAGCACTTCCCAATTTGTTTTTGTACTGTTCCTTGCTCTGTCAAATTGTTCATTAGCAAATATGAATAAAAAAAAAAATAAGGCTTTAAAATTAAACATTTAAAAATGGCTTTAAAAATAATTCTCACAACAATTTTCAACATTTTTCTCTAAGGGTTTTATTAATATGAATATTGAAACTACTCAGACCTATGGTTTGGTAGAAATATTAATCTACATAAAAACCACATTAACAACAAGGCACATTTATTCTGATTCTTGAAAGCTAAAAGCCCTTTTCTGAAATATTTACGTTTTAAAGCTCAAGGTAATAATAATGAAGTCTGCATATTTAAAAAGGAAGGAATTACTGTTGGCGAAAACCTTTGATTGTTTTTCCTTGCGAATAGCATGCTTTCAGTAAGAGTTGGGTCTCTCCACTGGGTGTAACACTCACTGTAAAACAATATGAATGAATCCAGTGCCGGAGTATCAGAGTGTCCTTTCTTCCTCAGTGAATAACGTGTTTCTAATAAGCACTCATAATAATATAGAGTAATTTCACAGTTGCTGGTGGTGGGGACTCTGTCTCACTCATAGACCCCACAATAAGAGCAAAAGAGCCTTAAATGAGGCTGGGAAATGTTTGCTCTAGCAATGAAATGATTGAAATAATCTCACCATACATAATACATAATAAGAGTGTAGGTACCCTCCTGAGACAGCTGAGAAACCCCTTAATAATGAAACGCTTCACCTCTGACAAAAATGGGTCTTTTGAATTTGCAGGTCTTGGAAGAAATAATTCCTGGTTTGATTGGAAAGATCTGATTTATACCCAGATGAACCCTGGGCCAGACTGAAAATGTATCTTTGCTTGCTGGGAATATTTATAGTGCCAAATGTTGGTACTGGACACAAATGTGGGAGAGGGGGTGGCTCCTGGGGCTGTGCTTAAAGGTGTTTTAGGTATCTCTTGTCATGCACAAGAGCCTGGAGAGACTTTGGAAAGTTCATTAGAGGAGATATTTCCACTCTCACTTTCTCTCTCTCTCGGTCTCATGATCTCTTCTTGTCTGTTCTCCTTTCTTTCATTAGCACTTTATATAATTTGACACTTCATCAGGATGATGGCCTGTTTACTGTATGCAAATAATTCCTGAATTATGCATGAATAATTATGAATTTGCGTATTGGTTTCCTGAATTGGCATATTGCCATGTAAAATCAGCTTCACTTGAACGTGAACACAAAAACATGCCGACGTGGTCAAATTAAAATTGAAGGAAGAGCTCACCTTGAAGGGAACGTGAGCTATTGAGCTGCTGCTAGAAAAGAGCAAGGTACAGCTGGAGCCTGATAGATGCAGCCATGATCCAGGGACTTGGTGAGGGACTGGGGCAATGGTGTGCAACGGGATGTGGTGGTCTTTTTTGCACTGTAGCATCTCTTCCGGATCAAAGGTACCTTCCAGACATTATCTTCACATACGGTAACCCTGGCTTCACTCGTGGCAGTGGAGTGATTTGCTGCATTGCCGGAGATCAGAAATGGGCTGTAGCACTCGACCTGACCACGCACACCCCACGTGAACAGTATTCAAACTGTGTGCTGGAAAGGGGCCACCATGAGGATCTGAACCCTTTTGTGTTTCCCCAAGGTTTGTGTTCTGACAGAACTGGGTCCCGGTTCAGTCGCTGGGACTGACTGGGGCCAGTGTGGGCACTCCTGAGGCCACACGTGTCTGTCGCTGGTGTGCCCATGTATGCTTTGTCCCATCCTGGCAGAACTGCAGATCCTCGATATCTGCAAGACAATTAATAAAATTTAAGTGGTGTATTTAAATTTTATTTCTCCGCCAGTATAAACTCCTACAAAATCTGCTCCCAAGTAGCCAGCCTGCCTCTGATCAGATGAACTGGCGGGCTTCAAAGAAGACTTTGAAAGCTCAAGCCACCTTGTTTTCTCTTGCTGCCACGTGAAGGGCTGTGCTCGCTGCACTCTGTGCTCTGGCATCATCATCTGAAGAAGTTTTGCTACGCAAAGCCCCTCAGCAGACCCACTTTGCTCAGCAGATCTAAGAAGGGGACTGGAGGTGGTAGTAGCACTTTCACAAGAAACAATACAACTACTGAAGGTCTTTTTTCTTCTCTAATATTTCTGCCAAGATGACATAGAATATATTTAGAGCAAGGCTGAAGACAGACATCCAGTAGGCACAGAGAAACCATTGAAGAACTGTTCTCAGTTGGCAAGAAGGGCTAATTCTGGTTTGAACCTCTGTTGCCCCTTCTAGTAAGCTCTTTGCTAGGTGTGTATTGAATAGTTGCAAGCTCATGTGTGTCTGCATAAATGTTCCGGTTACCCTCTTCTCTGAACTCCCTGCCAGGAGAGAACTGTTGGTGACAACCTGCTTGAGCAAACCTTAAAAAAGCTGAACCAGCCCTGTGTGATGGTATTGCAGTGCTTTGTTCTGTGTTGTTTGACAAGGATTAATTAAAAGAATTGTTATTAATGATGCTCTCTGAAATTCTATCTGAATTATTCTGTCTGAAATGTTTGGTAGGTGTTGCAGTGCAGGAATGCCAGGACAGAGGCATATTGCTGCCCTGAAACCACAGGGGTCCTTGGCTCTGGCTCCAGGTGCGGGAAGTGTTATGCTGGATCAAAGTTTGTGTTTTGGTGGGGATTTGTCTGAACCCGTGATTGCAGCGAACAAAAGGCTGACATTTCCAAAGGCAACAGTTAAAAAAACCCTTGTCCCGTTTCTTAAAATCTTACCAGTGGGTACGTTATTTTCCCAATAAGTCTGTTATTCATCAGAAAGAGTTCACTGTAGTAGCTTTTGTTCTCCTAAAAAAAAAAAAAAAAAAAACAAACCGTAAAAAAATAATCATTGTTTTATTACTTTTTTGTGTGGATCTGAATTCTTAGCGAATGGAGATGTAGTATTTTCTTCATTTGCCTTGCCTGCTTAGCGTGGTTACATGGGGCCATAAGCTCAGTGGCACCTATAGGAAGGTCAGCTGGTGCTCCTTGCTCCATCCAGTAAGCAACAAAGGTGACTAAGTGAATCGAAGCAAATCCCCACCTATGAACGTTGAGGAGAATGTAGTGACGAATTTTGCAGAACCTGCAGAAATAAGGCTCATTTATGACATTTCACTTGTCCAATATCACGTTTCCTTCAGATTTGAAGAGCTGAGTATCTCCAGTGTGCTGCTTCTTGTCTCCCTCCTTTTTTTAACCAGACTCCTGTACTGGGATTCAGGACAGGGACCATCTCGTGGCTGCATGCACATGGGTCATCCCGCATAACTGAGCTGTGAATGCTGTCGGGGTGTCCTGGTCACTTAAAAATATTGTTTCACCAGTGTCTCATGCTGCGATGGGTGCCCGAGTCTTCTCAGCTTCCTTCTTTAAATCTCTTCCTTGCTGTCTGCCTGGGGAAGGCTTGCAGGATGCTGGCTGATGCTGGCAAAATTCCTTAGCACTGAATTTTGCTGATTTCTCGGCAAGTGGCCTGATCCATACTGCTTACCTAGCAGCTCCGCAGGCATTGCACAGGGCTGGTGCTATGCTGCCAGCAGCAGGCAGAGGTGCAGGAGGAAGGACAGGCTGGGGAGCTGGCAGAGCAGCTCTAACAAATATCTGGGCAATGGTACTGAACTGGTACCAAAGGGGATCGTGGGTGGTGAGACTGCAGCTCAGTTGGCGTTGTATCTTTATCACCCTGTACAATTATTCACCACTTCAGTGGTTCCAGCTCAGAAAGTGGTTACTGGGATCTGGGATCAGGTTGTCTTTTCTGCCCACCTTTCCCCCTCTACAGTTTATCCTCTGACTCCTACTAACGCCCCTGGCTGAGCCTGGCGGGGCTGGAGCAGGACTCTGGGTTCAGGGGGTCGGGGGGGGCTCTGGGCACCTCCCTGGTCCTGTCTCACCCACCCTGTTGGCTGTCTCCCTTCTCACCCATTTGTGATTCACCTCAGCCAAGGTGGGTGAGGGCCCGGCGCTACAACCTTGTCTCTTGACGTGTGTGATGATTTCATTAACAGAAATTCAAGACGATCGCCTCGGTGCAGACGTGCGTAATCTTCTGGCTGGGGATTCGAACCGGAGAAACACAGACATCTGGCACTGGGTCCAACCCACAAAGCTCGGTGGGTCCTGGGATTGAGCAGGGAAAGAAAAGGGGATTTCTGGTCCCACCAAGGAAGCGGTCAGGCTGTGAGCAGCCTCTCCCACCGGTGCCAGGAGGCGCAGCTTGCTGGAGGGCTGAGTTTTCACCTGCTGCCTGTCTGCCCCTCTCTGCCGGAGCAAAAGGATGTTTAATTGGTATGGAAATGAGCCAGCAACATCCTACATGTTCTTTTCTCTTCCTGGAAGCTCAAAGGGAGGGTGAATGGGGATTTGAGCTTTGCAGAGATCTAAGATATATTTTTTCCCCAAACACAAATATTCAGCCTACTCTGCTTGTGCTCTGTCTTTCTATATTTTCCCTGTTTTTCATCTGCTTTCCGTGTTTTTCTTATCATGACAATGGTGGTAAAAGATAAATACTGCTGCCAACAATGCTGTTCTAATAAAGCTGCAGTTAAAATAGCAAAGAGAATGCAAATTAAATACCATAATCATTTAGAAGCTGTAGGTTCTATTAAATATAAGTATTTTCCATCTTGGCTTTAGGACGTAGGTGGATTCTATTAAATGTAAGTATTTTGCTAGAGGATTGCAGGGTAAAGGTTTTCCACAAATGTGCAGATAGCAAATGAAGGTGATTTCTTTTAAAAACAGCACAGAAAGGTGCAGTTGTTAAATATACGGATAATAAAGACACTCTGTTACTGACTCAACCTCTCCTTTCCCTTTTCAAGTCTGCTTTCTTCTGATGTTGCTGTTCTCCAAACCTCCTGGAATGAATCTTTCAGAAATATTAATTATACATTTATGTTTATAAACACCAGTGAAATGCCTTCCTTAGTGCATTGGAATTAACTTCCCTTTCGGCTTCAGCCAGAGCTGGCTGAGCACCCAAGAGCTGAGCCTTTGCTCAGCTGCTGCCCATCTCCAGGGACACTGCCAGGCTGTAGATGCAACATTTTTCAATATTTACAGTTTGCATCTGGACACGTGAACGTTGGTGCCAAGTTTTTGCCAACAGGGGACATCTGCTTTTCTTCTGCACCTTCACGGGCAGCTCCTGCATGTGACCATGCATCAGCTGCGGAAACCATCCTGTGGCAACCCGCTCTTTTCAGGTACCCCACTGAAAACAGAGTCCAGCACTCCAACCCTTCTACGGATCTGGACTTTGGTGACCATTTCCCAGGTAATTTCAGCTCCCCAGGAAACCTTGCCATCCTGGTGCCTCTTCAGAGCCAGCAGCTAAATGCCACTGCTTTACAGGAATACTGAGCAAAGCTGACTGCTTGCAGTTTTGTGCGTGTAGCTCAAGTTGGCTGCAGAACACCACGGTGCTGTGCTGCCTTTCAGCTGATCGTTGGCTTTTCCTGAACCATCCCTTCTTGGCAATTTCTGTTGCTGGTTGTTCCTCTGGAGCACTTGTGGAGCTCTGGAAGGGTGCAGACCTGGATTTACAAAAAGCTCTGATGATCCTGTGGTTTTTATGTGCTAGGGGTTCTGAATCACCTTTTCTGTTTCATTTGTTCTGAATGTCTCTTCTGAGAAAAAAATTAAGGACTCGAAAACATAGGAGATGGCTGAGGGAATGTCCAGCTGTGTATGCTGCTCACGTGAAAGTGGGCTTTGTCCAAGTTCTCGGCGCTCATCCATTTGGTCCTCAAGGAGTGCTCCAGCACCAGGAATGGCCACGCTCCCGAAGTGGTCATGCTGAGCTTGGGATTGCTGCAAAGCCTCTGGTTTTGCAGGCACTTGGTGCAGTGTGGGAAGGCACAGCATTGCCTGAGAGGGATCAGCAGCACAACATGAATCAAAGGACACCACAGCGTGACATTTTCCATAGGAAGTTATCTCCAGTCAGAATTATTCTGGAGAAAAATATACACCGCACTGCATGGTGCTGTTGTATTATGGATGATACGGAGAAAAAAAGAAAATAAAAGAAGTCCCTCTCCCAGCCTTCTGTCCATCTGCTCTGCAGCTCAGCAACACATGCTGAAAACACTGCAAGTCTCTCATCCACGGTGGCTTTGGGGCATAAGGAGCTCAAAACCTGTGCCAGTTGTCTGACTGGAGATACCTGGTAATGCCCAAATCTGGGAAGGTCTCCTGAACAGGTGAAAAAATTGTACATGTGTCTCAAACCAGGACCCAATTCCAGTGTACACTTTGCATGAGGTTTTCTAAAAATCCATAGTGCCGTATGGAGGAATTGCATCCCGCGGTGCTTTCCCACTTACGTTTACATGAAGTGCAGCAGCTTTGCTGAAGTTGAGCCTGAGATAAACATGGGCATGTGAGAAGAAAATTAGCTTCCGTATTACTTCATTCCATGTAAGCAAAACAGTATAAAAGCCTGAGGATATTTTTCACTGTTTTATGGTGAAAATAGAGTGAGGAAACAGATTCTGGGTACTGTCGGTGCTAAGCCTCATCATCTGCGTATGTGAAGCCTGGAGAGTAGCTGTTAGTAGATCTTTCAAGGTTAATGTAACTGATCTTATTTTGTTGATTGAATAAATGATTCTTTCCAGAGGGATTAGTTATAATCCAGAAGTTAACACATCATTTCATCTTTGATAGTGTTTGTACAAATCTTTATTATAACCTTTCAGGCAAACAGCGCTGCTAGCTCAGCACTTTTTATTGAGGGATTTGTGGCAAATCAGACTATTGTGGTGTATCTTCACATTAGAGCTAAAGGGGAATATTCTGATGAAGCACTTTCTCCTTTGAAAATGCCAGTTCATTGAAAATTAAATGTTTCACAGAACTTTTGCCAGGATTGTGTGACCCTTCCTTGTTGCTTTGCCAGCTGGCATGCCGAGAGACTTGAGTTTCTACACCCACTTCCCTTGGAATCCTGGCTTGCACGTATCCTTTTAAACATCTGTAGCAGGTGGTAAAGGGAAAATTCTGCAAACCTTGAGTGAAAAGTCCCTCTGTGGGACTTCATCCATGCACAAACATGACTTGGCATGTGTAAGGAAAGTGAAACAGGGGCTGGGAGGAAAGGAAGCTATGCAGTAGCTGAATGCACGTCATCTCTAGGAGCTCCTGTTGTACTAGAAGCACACTTACTTCTCTGGAGCTTAGCTGGCATATGCTACAAAGTGGAGTCACCTTTGGCTCTATGCACAGGGACAAGGAAAATATTTTTAAAGCAAGGCATCTTTCCAAACATAATCAGCTAAAACATTTTTAAGCCTCACCAATCCAGCTTGCACAGCTTTTTAAACTTAATTGCACTATTAGGCCTGTAAAGAGAAGGATGCACAATAATGCAAGTGTGGATATAGGAATATCTTCAAAATATCTAGAAATACATCAATTTGCCTTTAAGGAGACATATTAGAGGAAGAATATGGCCTGCATAATGCAAAATCTTTGCCTTCTCCCCAGGTTCTGCCAGAGGAATCACAAACGTCAGAGAAGCTCAGGAAGTCACAGCATCGCTTTCAGTTAGGCCAGTGCTTTTTCATCTTTGCAGAGGTCAATGCTTTCTGATGTTGCAATAAAACTCAGGTCACTTTCCACAAAAGCAAATTTCCGCTTTATTTTGTTATTGCAATAACACCTTGGAGAGATAGTGACAAGGTCTGGCTTTCCGAGTGTTGTGGCCTGGGAAAGGTACCTCCTCCAGGTGCATTTGCTTTCATGGACATCTCTGTGCAAGAGCAACAGTGCAGAGCTGATGCACGGGCCGAAGGGGTCAGGTGTGTTTAGCACCCAGGGCTGGGCTACAACGTACGCTGGGGCTCTTGGCAAATAATGGGGTGGCATGTTCTGCAAGGCTGCTAAGGTGTGTTCCAGACATTCACAAGTGCCAGACTCTCCTTTTCATGCAGAGATAACAATTGTCTCCCCAGTGGCAGGTTTTGCCTCTGCCTGCTGGTAAATTAACATTCCTCTGGGTACTTCTGTCTCTGCATCTGCCTTGTGCAGCCCTCCTCCGAGCTACCACCAGCATCCTCCTCTGCCTGTCTCTGAAGAAGGTTCAACTGGCAAATGTATTCCTTCCCTCACCCCCTACGGGGGATGCTGCCTTGCTGCCGCTCCCCTTCACATCTCAGACACCTCCCCATGGAGGGTGAGCTGGGAAAACTGCTTGGGCATGGCTAGGGCTTCCCTGTGGCAATGTGGCTCAGGCAGGAATCTGTAAAGAGCAGTGCAACACGTGCGAGCCATACAGGGGAGGTGAGGCTGTGGTGCAAAGCGTGGCAGGTTCAGCGCCCACGGAGAAGCAAGACCCTCGGATGGGTTTGTTACAGGAGCGCATTAATCCCACTGAGGGGATGGGATGTGCTGCTGAGGTTTGCTCCCTGCATCTTTCCAGTTGTCTCTTCCAGTGCAAGGTGCTCTCTGGGGCTGCTGAGGGCTGACTTTAGATTGCGGTCTTGGATTGAACCACTGTTTTGACAGGCTGCAGAAAAAATTTGCTGTTGGTGCCAGGAGCAGAAGGCACATGAGCAGCCCCAAAACAGAACAAACCCAAGAAAAAGCACTTGTCTGGCTGGGGGCTTTTCCCTCCACTGAAATTCAGCGTCTGGCAGCAAATGGCAGAGTTGTAAGACCTTCTCAGAAATAGGTGGCAGGTCTCATTTCTAATAGAAAGTATTAGACAAACTCAAGAAATGGGTTCCAGGGAAAGGTGAGTGCTCTGAGCTGGTTTGCTTTCAAATACAGTTCCTGTAAATAATAGCTTCCAGGCTTCAGGTGCAGTAATGATTTCAGTGTTCCTGTCAAAGACTAAATGAGCTGAGACCCTGTAAGATTCACTCCCTAGACTTGCATATCTGATATTTTGTAAGATGTAAAGTTTTCCCCAGCTCTTCCTATTGTGCACATAAATAAGAAATTATATTGAACCTGTTAAGACGTGGTCCTGGTGGGGAAGATCCCTGCCTATGTGTGAGGACGTGCTGATGGAAAGGGAGGCATTCCCAGCCAGTGCTACCTTGCTCTTTCTTGTTTTCTTCACAGATATTTTATGTTCTTATGCTCACTTTTCTCTTTAATACTCCGGAATATCTACCTAAAAAAATCTGTACATCTGTAATTCAGAAAAGTGTGGATGCTATAGTCACTTCTGTGTTCAGTGTTACGTTATACAGTATTTTCCACAGTTAACTTCCTTCAGCTGTAGTTTTTCCTTGCAGTTTTCTGTCATCCAGCTGGCATGAAAGTCTTCTAACATTACTGAAAGTTAACAGATTGGTTTTTTTATATACCAGTGGTACAAAATCAGATCTGTAATTGTGCCTGCAGATCCTCTTCTATGATGTATTGCTTTTTATTACCTGGTATTGAATTCATGTGTAGGGAAATGAGTATTACAGCTTGCCTTCATTGCTGTGTATGACTATGTAGTATGTCAATGTGGTGTGTTTCACCTTTCTTAGAAAGCTTACAGGTAGATTTGTTTAGATATATATTCCCCATCGCTTGCCTGATATGCACAAATGTTCAAATACCAGCATTCCAAATCAACATATTTTAACATTTTGCTCTTGGTTCTCCAAACTGACATGGTTCTAGGAAAATGGAAGAAATCAGCCAAATATTTAAAAATTCTTCCTATGAGATGATCAATATTTCTCAAATAGAATTGTGACCCCTAGCATGCTTAAATTACTATTGATTTTATGGTAAAACCCGCCATTTTTATTGGTTTTTATTTTATTTGGCCTTTGCTCTCAGATCACTCAATACCATAACTAGTTATACAAACAATTTATGGTCATCTAATAAATAGTCTTCACAATTTAATTAAAAAGTCGAGCAGCATAACTATTTATCAAACCCAATAAGTAAAGATCCTGCCATTTCTATGTCATAAATTAGAATATAGACTGTCAGTTTAATCTTCCCTGTTTTCAGCTGATGCACTCATGGCATAACATTGTGTTGCTATGAGCCCTTGAGCTTCTAAAAGGCTTCCAGGTTAGCCCAGTGGCTGCAATAAGCCCAGGCTACATTTGTGTTTCTTACTGCCCTCAGCAGTAGATTATCCCTGCTCTTTGCTGGTTCTTCCTAGGCTGAACCGTGTGTGGTGGCAGATGACGAGTGTGCTGATGTGTGCCTGCATGGTTCCCTAAAAAAATGTCTCTTGAATGCCTGTCGGTTCTTGCCACAAGATAGTGACATTTTCTGGATGCGAACGTGTTGCTTAGTCATATGGAAAGCCACCAGTGCCTATTGGCATATTGACATTTCACTGCTGTAAAATTCTTAATTTAATGCTTTCTATCATTTATCACAGACAAATTGATGGGTTCATTCACCTGTTATCCATGGAAAGGTCAGCTGTGTCTGCCTCGCTAGGGAAGGCTGGCATGTGGCAAGGAGGAGCAATTGCTCTCATCTCCTGCCATCACTCACTAGGATACTGTTTGCTACACAGGGTTATAAAACTGTCTTCTGCCTCAGGCCCTGGCTGGGCAGGCTGGCCCTTTCTGCAGAAATAGTGTGTTAAAATACATTAGTCTTTCCCAAAAGGATCCATGCATCTCCATCGGACCTCTGGAAAAGGGTGATTGAACGTGGCAGCTGCCATGGGGGGCTGTTAGCTGGGACAGAGGGGACGGTGCAGCCTCTCCATGAGAAGAACAATGTCACCTCAGCTGCATGTGACACCCTTGCGTTGTTTCAGCTGTGCTGATCAAGCTGGGTGCCCTGCATGGCACCGACGGTGCCAAGCAGCTACTGGCGTCGTGGCTTTGCTGGGGTGTGTGGTTGTTCTGGCATCACCAAATGTGAGTTCTGTTGCTCTGTGAATAAGTTTCCATTTAAATTTCTCACGGTGGCTCTGTGAAAAGACGTTTGAAGAAAGACTGGCTGCATGGCCAGTCTTCTGACTTGCAGTCTTGTGCGGCACCTACTTGAGTACAAGGTTTCTTGTCATCTGCAACTGGCCTGAGCGGATGCCTGAGTGTGCCTGCACTTACCTGTCCAGTTTTATCATTTGACAGGTTTTAAACTGAAAATAGGAATAAGATTTCTAAGGTCGGCTGCCTCATGCCGGGCAGATAGGGGCGTGCATGGACACCTGCGTGCCAGCTCTGCAGGAGCCGCTGGTATTTATGTACCTGCCAGTGATTAGCTGGATCTAGCTCAGAGGGCTGTGGTTTATAATGGGCTCTTTAAAAGGTTTTCCAGTTTTTTCTTGGACTGCTGGGAAGTACCTCCCCAACCTGACAGTCCCTTAGCACGGGGCTTTAGCTTTGGGAGACAGCTCTCTATTTTCTGTGGAGTTGAAGGTTTAAGTGTGAGGCAGCTGTAACTGCTTCAGTAATGATGGGACTGGGAGATTTTCCATCATCGTTCTCCATCCTGGTGGGATGCATCGTGAATCGCACCCCTTCACCGTGATTTCACCATCATTAATGAAAGGAAAATTTTGTGTGCTTGAAGATTTCTCACTTCCTTTCTGTGGTACTATATAATTTTATATAACCGCATTCATGCATTATCAGAAGTTTATTTCTGATTTAACAGTTTTAATTAAGATTTTTTTCATCAAATAATTTAAAAGCATTATAAAACAAGTTTTGAATAGAGTAGTGAAAAATTACTGTATGACTTTATCAAAGTGGAGTTAAGCCAATTGTTTCCTTGTACTTCCTAAAGAATACAAATAAGTCTTTGAGTATACCTAGCTAAAAACCTAAGATAGTCATTCCTGTTATTGACTTATCGATCCTTTAATTTGATTAAGTTTTCTGCACTGTAAAGAACAAAATACGTGTGGACACATGTCCTGTGAGCTGAGCTAATGAATCCGTTGTAAGTGCTGCTTTACTTGCTAAATCAAGTGGAGTTAGAAAAAACTACTACTTCTGTAGTAATACTCATCATTAAGTCCATGCAGTTAATACACTGCATACGCATTTCAGGTTTATCTTTCACCGGTGTATAATAGTGGCCTACTTATAAGAGTTCTATCCTATAATTTGTTTATTGAAAATGAAATAAAAAGAAAACATAAAATTTAGGTATCAGACATGGTACCTGGCTACAGCTATTGCAGATGTATCCTGTTTGAATTAGTGTGCTAACATAAGGGTAATAATACTCTGTCATGTTTATAGTAGTAAGGAGCGAGTACCTAAACAATACATCTAATTGTTTGGACATGACTGAATACAAAGGACAGGAAAATTTGTCTTTGCTGCTGCTTCTTTCTTCCTTCCGTGATGACAGAGCACTTGCATAGGAGTTGTGAATATGTCGGGTAAATGAACAGCTGGAATGACTCAAAGCAAAGTAGAGTTTACAAGACATGGAGTTGGCCTTCGATTTCAAACAAAGAAATAAAATAATCCTACAATGTGCAACGTGTAAAAAGTGAGCATAGTGATTTTGATTCTGAGCAGCAGGTCTAGCTTATACCACCTCATGTCAAGGTCTCCTGAATTCACAGTTTGATTATTAAGGATCTTAATAAAAGGAAACCGAAATGATTTCTTTCATTAATTGTTCAGTTTTGATGAATAAATATACAATTTCTTGTAGCAGAATGAACTCTAAGTTTCTAAATTTTCTGTTATATGAACTTTTAAAAAAAATAATATTTTTCATAGAACTGCAAGATTTAGAAATATTTATAGAATATTTTTTATTGAAAAATAATTTTTTGCCTTAAAATGGAAGATTACCACATTCCATATGAAAAGACTGGGACCTTTCACACTCCTTGAAACAAACTCTTTTTAAAATTTCAGCATGAATAGTGTGTGGCTGAAATTGGGCAGTTCTCTGCCCATTTCACTTCTAATAAAAACAGCAACTTAAACCTCAGAACATCAATGAAAACCTTCTGGACAATTTCCAGTTGATGTTGCTGAGACCCCTCCACCATCTGGGGCTTTGTGGAGGGGACCTGCTGTACTTGGGGTGCCATTGGCATCACAAAGGTGGTGAGAGTAGGGTTGGGTCCCTAAAACATCCTTTTCAGCAGACCCACCAGGCTCTGGATGCCCTGCTGCGCTGCTGATCACCCTTGTGCCCTTTTTCCTCACCTACTGCAAAGGTGAGCCTGCTTCCCTCTCTCTGCTCTCCCCAGGCGTTTCCATCGACGTTTCATTAATCTGCAAGTTATCAGGAAAAAAGGAAAAAACAAAAATTACTCAAAACCCAGCTGTAAGCTATGGGCAGATGGAAACAATGGTCAATACTGCTGCATCAGCACGGTGAGGTGAGTGGAGACATGGAAGCCCTGGGCATGGAAGAGCGAGCATCGCTTAGCTATGGGATGCTGCCCTCGTCTCAAAGTGTCACCGAGAGCACTGCCTCTCCCCAGCACGGTAATAACACCCTTTTCCCTGTTCTCCCTGCTGTCTGCTCTTGCTGTTTATCTGACGATAGGATTTTAGTGCTCTTTACCTCCGTTTCAGTCTGCTGAATATGGTATTTGTAAAGGCATTGGTGGGGGATTTTGCAGCGCCTCTAAGAGAAATAGCTGGAGTGCCCTCTTGTTTTGTTGCAGTTTGTCTTGTGTACGTAGCAAGGTGGTTTTAGGCTTCCCTGGATTTTACACTGGGAGAGCAATAAGCTGCATACAGATGGGAACCTGAAACATGCTACGAGCTAATTGCGTAGGCTGGGCCAGGCCAAAGAAATGCAACCAAGGCACTGGCCCCCCTGGTAATGATACCATGAACTGTAAATTGTGTGCTAGAGGGCAAAAGATGCTGCCTAGTAAGATCACCAGAAAAATCCATGGGTAAAGCACTAAACACACGGGGAATTAAAATTCAGTTCAAGCGAGGCTGGGTAGGTGTTTGTTCAGCAGATTGTTTAGACTTTAATCACGGTTAAACCTTTCAGTTAGGTAATTGTTTTACCAGCTGATAATTTGAATTGTATTGAAGAACAATATGCTAAAACATCTTCACCGTGAAGCACCAAAGGAGATGATTTTGGATTCCTTTTTGTTCATTTCTTGTACATCATCATGTCAGTTCTTATGTTTTCTAATTAATATGGTTGCACTGCATGCATTTTTCCCTTCAAACACTGACTCCAAATACACATTTATTGCCACTGCCTGTGACTGTAGCTTGGGAAGCAGATACTCATTACCAAGGGTCAAAGCCCCTGTGTAATTTGTCTTGGGTCAGGAGATGTCATTCCACTCCCAGCTGTGCTGTGGGAATTGGGGCAAATTTCCTAGCGAGGGTATGCCTGAGTTTTCCATTTGTATAATTTTAGGATTTGGAGTCTGTGTTTCTTACAGGCTTCACTCTACTAAAAGCCAAGTTGGCTGGTTGTTGCAAAGTCCTTAAAGTAAAACTATAGATAATTTTTTTTCAAGTGGAAATGAATTCAAGCTGCATTTTACTACTATGGTGGGGTTTTGTTTTTTTTTTCACTTGATGGCATTGCTCTGTGCTAGGACAACGAGCATTACAAGTATAATGGCTTTTGCCCTGTCCTTCTGTAGGACACAAGCCATCACGGTGGGTGATTTTGGGTGTCCCCCAAAATGCTGTTCAGTGCTTAGCAGTGAGCCTCGACCCATGCTGGGCTGGAGGTGCTTGGATGCTTGCGGCAGCTGGAGGAATAGCTGTTTCCAGCCAGTTCGCTGCAGCTCCCTGGGCTGATGCTACAGTGAGGAAAACTGTGCATGCTGCAAGTCGTGAGATGTACCAAGTTCTCCATGTTGCCAGGGAAACATCCAGTTTTAGGCACGGCCCTAAATGTGCTTTTTGCTCAGTTTGCTCAGTCCCAGCTCCCTCAAGGACTGCTGGTCTGGCTGCTGTTGGTGGGGACTGAGATTGATGCAAAATCTGAGAGGGAAAACTGATGTTGCAGACATTGGCCAAGGAGAAATGTACAAAGGAAATGTGGAAACAAATAAAAGTGCTGTGTTTTGGGGCTTTTTTCCCATCTGAAGGATGGAGGGCTTTGCTTTGGTTTGGATATTTGTGCATTTTAGGATTTGCCATGCAGGTGCCAAACCTGGGGTGTTCCTAGGCAGGGTATTGCAGGGACTTGGTGACCTCTGTCCAAGGCTCAGTAAGTCCCCTAGGAGACCCCATGAGAGGGAATTGTACCGGTCCAGGCAATGCTGAGCACCAGGGCAAAGGACCAGTGGTGTGTAATGTATGTTTGTGTGTGGCACGGTCCTCAGCCTGCCCTGGGCACAGCTTCACAGCCCAGGCGTGCGGAGCTGTTACGGGACATACCGTTGGTGGCACAGCCTGCCTCGGGGAGTTAGAAGGAGCTTCACATTTTGCTGAGAACTGGGTCTTGCTGCCAATGAAGCCAATGGCAAAGTGCTGATTGATTTCAGGATTAGGCAGACTGAGCCAAAATTTGCTGCTGTCATGTCTCATTTGCATGGAAGTTAATTACCTATACTTTCAGGTTCACTTATCTTTATGGAGCTGGGCATTAAATCTGGCTCCCCATTGGTATTTAAATCCCTTTCAGACTGCTTTCCAAAGGCTCTGTGGCAAGACCCATTTCAGGTGTATTTTTTTTCTCATGTCTGCAAAAAGTGTCTCAGTTGGTGACAGTCATGTGTTTCTCCCTGCTCTGTTATTCAACCTGTATGGAAATTTGCTAAGAACATAGCAGTGAGATGGAAAATCTGCTTGGACTGGTGATACATCTGCCAGATCTGAAATTTGTAAATGGTTGTCTGAATACAGCCCAAAACAGGGTTTCAAATGGAAATGTTCTGGCTGAGCGTGTCACCCTGAGAACCTTGTCCAACTCTGACTTTGGCTTTGAGCAGTGGATGGACTGGAGAACTCCAGAAGTACTTTCCATCTAGGCTGTGCTATTATAATACTGCAAATCTGAATTAGTAATAGTAGTAAGGTATACGTGAGCTCTGGGTGAATATAATTGGAATACATCCCACGACATCCCCATTCTTCCTATCCACAGCAAAGCAAGAGGATGAAAGTTTGTGTGCGTTTTGTGTAGACAAATATTTATGCACAGCACTTGTCTAAATGAAGGTCTAAAAATCCATTTTCTGTTTATTCTAAATACAGCCTGCAGTGTTTTGGGTTGGGTTTTTTTGTTTTGTTTTGTTTTGATTGCATTTTCTAACTATACTTGAATTCACTAATAAAGAGACAATTAAAAAAAAAGAAGTCATAGGACAAATCATGAACCTGGTAATGAATGTAAGATTGCTAATTGCCCATGGCTGTCTAAACTCGTTTCAAGCTGTTGGTAGCTGTGATTCTGCAGTGGAAATTTTTACCATGCTGCAAGTAAAACATAAAGTCTGATGTGTGCCTTTAAGATGAAAGGGAAATCCTCTCCTTAGATAAGCAGCTCATTTTCTATGTTGCCCTTTGCACTGGGGAACAGCCAGTTAAACATGCAAGTCAGTGCCTTACCCTTTGGAAAAGTGATTCCTACCTTGTATTTCTGTGGCATTAAGGGCTGATAGGGGGTGTCTCTGGAGCTAGGGGGGCAGCAGGGTAGTAATCGAGCTGAGGTGGCTCTGCTGTACATGCCAACTCTGAAAGCAGCCCAGAGTTAGGGAACAGTTTATGTCTTTTTTGTATCTCATCTGAAAATACTTTTTTTTTTTTCTTTTTCCTGTTATCTCTGCTTTCCCACTCTCATTTATGGCTTAAGTAGTTTCACAGATTTAATAGTTAAGATTCGCCATTAAGAATCAAATTAGGTTTGCCTAAAAGATGATGAAAATGAAATATCCTGTAGTTTGCATTTGGATTGATGCTCCGTTTGCAGGCTCTCTGCTGTCAAGATCATTTAATGGGTGGCAGATTCCTGCTCAGTCTTTTTCTTTATTCGGTGATGGAAGGGCAGTAGGAAGGCAGATGAGAACAAAAACCCCTCAGGTTAGATTAACAGAAAGATTAATGCTTTTAAAGAAGACCTGAGACTGTTTGTTCATGCACACATGGTAAATATTAGAAAATGCATGCAGAGATTAAGGAAAGCTAGATCAGAGTAGCAAAAAAGCTAGGGAAGAAGCTCCAGTGTTTTAATTTATGAGGAAAATATCTTGGGTAGCAGGGACCAGTGTTCCCTGAGCTGCTGTTGGACAAGGACAATGGCAGAGGTCGGTGTTTAGCCCTGCTGGCAAGGAAGTGCTGGAGAAGCGAAGAGCCCATAGGGTGAAAGACACACATCAAAAATTCAGAAGGAAATGGCAAGTGAATGTTGAACTAAGAGAGTCAGTTTTCTTCATGGCAAAGGTTGGCAGCCAGGCCCTGCCTTAGGTACCATGCTGTTCAGCACCTGTTTTAATGAGCTGGATAGGGAAGAATATAACCAACAGGTAGACAACACAACGATTTAGGAAGGACAGTGGGGATCTTCAAAGATTTTAAATGAGTAAAAGAAATGGCCAGTAAGAAGGGAAACACTCTAACCTGTTCTGGATTACCATAGGCTGGTAAAACCCATAGGTTTTGCAATGGAATGCTCTTCTTTTCTCCCCTCTTTGTGGCTGTTACTAGTTTTGTTCTAGTTCAAGGGTTTAAAAATGTGTATCAATTTCTTTCCTAAGCACAGAAAGTCAAAGAGCTGAATTTTAGCTATTAAGCTAAAGCAGCCTAAATAGATGATCGCTGCTACATCAGGCAGCAAGTGTGCACCCATCCATGCGGCCCTGAGAGGGGAAAATTACTTCTGTTTCATATGATGACTGAGTTGATTAAAATATTTAGTAGTTTTTTCATTCATGCTTTATCATGAATATTTTCATTCTCCTCTAGATAAGAGAGCAGCACAGATTTCCTTCTTGGCACCAGGTTTAAAAGTGACCCCATTCATCTGCGTACGTGTTCCATGTGCAGCGTGTGCTGTGCTTGTGGCCAGAGGTTAGCCCAGATGTTCATGCCTGTCCACCGTTTCATTCTGTCTCTACTCTGGAACATGTCTGCATCACTTGACTGTCAAAATACTTGACATTTTTGGCTCACGTGGACCTGGTGTACTGCATATTACCGTCTCTGCAGGACAGCACAGGAGGGGACAGGAATATGCCAAGAGCTCTTTTGTGAGCACACGGTGGTTAGCCTGGACTGTAGTTGCACTGGAGAAATCTTGCATTTGTTGTGGTAGGTAGGATGTTTTGGCTATGTGGTCCAAGCCAAATCCTTGACCCTTTATGTATGCCAGGGAAAAGGGGATCACAGGTTGAAGACCAGAGCAGGGATGAGAACCTGAGATTGCTACAAGCCCAAAGGGTGAAAGAAGCTGGGAGGAGGTGGGTGGGAGGATGCAGTTGCCATTGGATCTGTGTAGGGGGGTTAGCAATGCTTCACTCTACACCTTCAGCAAGCCACTGGATCCTAAATTTGTCAGGGAGGTGTCTTTAGCCACCCTCAGAGTTCATGGCTTTGCTAGACCTGGGTGTCTCTGGACAAAAGCTGTTTTCCATAGGTCTGTCTTGCTTCCACTGATAGCTGAGATTGATTTGAAAAGTTTTAACAAGTCCCTCAGAAGACACACTCCTGCCTGCCTGCAGGGGAGGTGCATGAGAGTCATTTCTGTCTTAAACTGTGATTAAATTTACCTGGTCAAAAATTCCTTGGGAACACTATTGCCTTTTCATCTGGGCAGATGTATAGCTTAACTGCCTTAACATTCCTCCAGATTCATAACACCTGAATGATCACAGTATTAAACCAGTATAAAGAGTTCTATAATTCAGTGTCACCTCATTATGGTTAAGAGAAATGTAATGCCAGAAGTGACAAATGCAGAATAATTCCAGTTGCTGATGGTACAAATTGGATTCAGATGAAGCTTCACACACATTCAAAAAGCTGGAGAGAATCAAAAGGCTGTTTAACATACTTAGGTGTTTGGGAGTAGTTATAAGGTAGGTGGTATTTCATGCTCATTAATCAAGGGTTAGGGGAGAAACTGAGCTGTTCAACATTGATTAAAACTGTCCTTGCTGGTATAACTGAAATACATCTTCACTTCGAAGCCTTCCTTAAAAAGATAATGTGCCTTAGAATGTACTAACAGAGAGTCACGTTTGGCTTTTGCTGGGTAGTATTTTAGTTCTCAAAACTGCAAGAAAGGCAGGTTTTAGCTGATACAAAGTGCAAGATGAAATACGCGGTGCGAGGAATCATCTCTCAACGGGCCCCATCTGAGGTGGGTTTGTCCCATTGGCGTGGGTCGGGAAGCCGGGTAACGGAGGAGCCGTGCAAGAGGCAGGAGGGGGAGAGCCTCCCGGGCTGCTCCAGGGTCTGCAGAGCCAGACCCCCTCCTGCCTCCCAGCAGAGCGGGGAATTCAGCTTTGTCTGTGCTGAGAAGTTTGGCCACTGTAGCAAAACACAAACACAGTTTCAAAGCTGTTTTAGGGAGCAAAATAAGCTCAATTGGCAAATGCAATTCAGACTGGCGCTACACATCTCTGCTACATATTTTGCCAGCAGAGAAATGTGGCAGATAGAAGCAAGTGTATTTTCTCAAAATTCCACCACTAGTAGAGCTTGGCAGGGCCTGGTGCAAACCTGGCGTGAGATGCCAGTTCTCTTGGCCCTTGGAGTGCAAGGGGAAGGATTAAAGCAAACACCAGATCTTTCCTGGACTCACTGATAAGCTTAATGAAGGCACTAAGCAGAGGCAAACCCCCTTTCAAACTCCCTGCCAAAGCACTCCTCGTTCCCAGAGACGTCTGGGAGAGGAAACGCCATGCAAACTCCAATTTTGCCATGTGGGTTTAGGAGTATATCTGCTATACTGGGGGGCCTGGGGGCAGGGGACAGGTGTCCACAACCAAAACACACTAGAACGGGGTCCAGAGCTTGGTGGCCACTGCAGACTGGGCAAGGCTTGTGCCTCCATCAACTTCTGCTGTTGTTGCTGGACGGATCCAGGTGCCACCAGATCCCCAGAGCCATACATTTCAAAGGGAAGGAAAAGGTCTTAATTTTTTTCCCCTGGCTTTTTTTTGCTGAGTGCAATATCCAAACCCCTTTGGAAAAGGAAATTTCAAGCTGGTTTTCATTGTTGGGCTTTGTGAGTTAGGCATTTTTGTCTGCTCTGTGGTGCAGCGTGCTCCATTTCTCAGAGCTATTATCCTTGAAAATGTGGATGCTTGAGACTCAGTGATTTAAAGGGTTCTGGTGCTTTCCTGGGGTCTCATATATTTTTGCTGCAAATGCATCATTACAAAACTTTATTAGGAGAAACACTGCCCTTGGCAGAGCTCTTAAAGCATAGCCCAGATCAGAGTTGTGTGTGATGCGTTGAGGTTTATTTTCTCAGCTCGTTATGCAGATTTTTAGAAGTCAGGCTTTTGGACAGGGGGAGGGAGGACCTGTACTCCTTTACCTGCTGAAATTAATAGTAAATAGAAACTGTCGAATGATGAAGGGATAGGAATGAACTCGAGGAAGGAATAGGATGGGGCTGCTGCACATCTGTGTTCTGCTGCAGCCAGACTCTCCTCTGTTCTCCTCTCACCTTCTGTCCTTTAGAGATTTCTGTCATGAAAGCAGAAAATAAGGAAAGCAAAGAAAAATGGCACTGGGTTACTTAGTGAGTCTCTGGCAAGTGCAAGAAGGTCTGGCTGTACCGGGGTCCATGCCCTTGGGACATCAATGTCTATTCTGCAGGGGCAATTTTTCTTTCCTGTCCTGTTCCCTCCCAGGTGGATGTGTTGATTAAAAATCTCTTTGTATTGTTTCTAGAAGAAAATAGCTGCAGCAGCTGGATTAACATCTCTCAGAAAGCTGCTGTGCTGGCTCCAGCTCTGCAGGTAGTAGCTGTTGCGGCTGTTTGCCTGGGGGGTCACAGGACCCCAGTGGAGGAGCTTGCTGGGCTTCATGCTGCTGTTAGCATTGCTTCTCTCCTCGGTGCTGCATGGCACAGTCCCTTCTTGTGCCATGAATGCCACACCCAGCTTTTCCTGCAGTTTTAATTTTTTCTCCTCTACTTTTCCTTGTCTTTCAACGTATGCATAGGTATTAATTAAAAATAATGTGAAAGAATGAAGAAAATAGGTAACTATATGTATATATGCCTCCTTAATCCCCCGAGTATTTAATCATCTAAAAATCTGTGTATTTGCTGCATGGAGACCCCTTCCACCAGCAAGCTGCTCTGCTGGACTCAGCTAGCAGCTCATGGCGCGTGAACGAGGAGGGTGTGAAACAGGGAACAGCATGTTTGTGTCGAAGCATGAAAGAAAGTGCTACTAGAGCAGAAGTGGTGCTGTATTACCCTATGCGAGTCTCATTTTGGAGAGAAGTGCTTTGGAGGGAGCCCTGGGGTGGGGTGGGGTGTCTGCAACCAAGCCGTTCCCTTGGGTATCTGAGCATTCATCATCACTGAAAATGGTCCATGGTGCACCGGGTAAAACCCTCTGGCCTGATGCACTGCTTGTGAAGGTTTTGCTTCCTTTCTCAGGAAGAAAACGGGAAAGAAATGGCAATGAAAGAAAGACAGAAAAGAAAGGCAAACAATCTGCTTTCTTTCCGAGAGGGCAAGGACCTGTGGGACATTGTGGGGTTTGTTAGATGAGGTGCCACCTCCATGTCTCGGGTATCTCCCATGTCCTGAGAGCGTGGCTGCGGTCCTTGGGGGATCACAAGCTGAGGGACACAGTGTGTTGGTGCAACTGTTGCTGTTCTCACCCCTCCCAGGAGGCAGAAGTTTCTTTTCCTCGTTTTCTTTGTGCCACTGCTGACGGCAGCATTTGCCCAGGCAGAAATTGTTCTTACAAGAATTACGTTCCTCTTCTAAAATTGCCTCCACTGCTGATTGCTTAAAAAGAAATCGAACGGCTGCCATGCCAGCTCTTAAATGAGTGCTGCTCAGAGAGAAACTCAAGGGCTCTCGGGAGAAGTAGCAAATAAAAAGTCTCTTCTGTTTCTGGTTACCTAATCTGCTTTACAGGAGGGCAGTGAGCCAGCAGGCATGGGGGACCTGTGTCCCCCGGTACGGTGCCGAGAGCTGGGCAGGCTGTGCAGGGCAGCTCGCTCAGATTGAGAGCTGGGTTGTTTGTTCTCCCTCCGTGCCTTTGCTTTCCTTTTGATTTGTAAAAGCTATGTTTAGAGCTCGAGGGGCAAATTGGAGGCCAGTTTTGTGAAGACACTGTGGGGAGAGACCTGGACCAGAGTGATGCCTGTGAGCTGGGATGCGTCTTGTGGAGTTGGAGCTTGCAGAGGAGGGGGAAAAAAATAAGGGCTTTGGGGTGGGAATAAGGTTGCTCTTTCCTGCCTTTGGCTGCCAGAGGGATGCTGGGCGTTGAGAGCTACTGAAAAGCAAAGAGATTTTCTGGCAGAGGGATGCGAGCCTTCTGGCTACACCCCACTGCGATGAGGATTTGGCACCCAAACAAAGTATTTCTGTGCTGAGGCACTCTCTCCCAAAGGTCTGTCTGAGGGGAGAAAAATAAAGAAGGAGAAGAAAAACAGCCAGCAGAAATCCCTTAGAAAGAGCAGCTTTTGGTTAACACGGCACTGCAAGCATTTAAAATCAATGTTGACAATTGCAAAGTGCTGCACAAGAAAAAGAATAGTTTGAATTGCAGGCGCAGAGCTCCAGATTATTTGCAGATGCTTGGACCACACTGTCAGCAGCTGGGTGAAAACCCACAGGTTTCTTTCTTCTTCTGAGGAGAAGGACCTGGGAGCTCTGGTGGGCAGCAAGTTGCCCGTGGGCCAGCAGCGTGCCCGGGTGGCCAAGAAGGCCAGCGGGACCCTGGGGGGCATTGGGAGGAGCGTGGCCAGCAGGTCGAGGGAGGTGACCCTGCCCTCTGCTCTGCCCTGGTGAGGCACATCTGGGGTGCTGGGTCCGGTGCTGGGCTCCCCAGTTCAGGAGAGACAGGGAGCTGCTGGGGAGGGGCCAGCACAGGGCTATGAAGATGATGGGGGGACTGGAGCATCTCCTTGATGAGGGAGGGCTGGGAGAGCTGGGCCTGTCCAGCCTGGAGAGGAGGTGGCTGAGAGGGGACCTTACCCATGTCTGCAAATACCTTCTGAAGACAAGGAAGAACTTCTTTACCTTGAGAATGACAGATCCCTGGGCAGAGGCTGTGCAGTCTCCTTCTCTGGGGACATTCAAAACCTGCCTGAACACGACCTTGTGCAACCTGCCCCAGGTGACCCTGCTTTAGCAGGGGTTGGACTAGATGGTCTCCGGGGGTCCCTTCCCACCCCGACCACTCTGTCATTCTGTGAACAGCCTCAGAGCAAAGAGCTATGTCTTTAAGATGGATATTGCTGGCTTGACTCTATGTAACTCTTCTCCTTCCTGTTTTCCCCAGCTCTGAGCTTTCCCAGCCTAATGACCTCAGCACTGGCGCAGGCCACTGACTCATGGGGACCTTGATGGCAAGGGGCAGGGAGCTGCGGTTGCCTGGGTCATAGCCACCAGAGAAGGGCTGAAGCTCTGAGGGCTCGGACTCCTTCCTACGGTCTACACGGGGGTATCTGAGCCACCTCAGACCATGAATGTCCCTTCCCTGTGTCAGCCTCGTCAGGTTGTAAAAACCATGTGTAAGTGTGTGTTTGCATTAAAATACCATTAGTAACCCAGATAATATCTTTGTGGCTCATCATCTTCAATTTTCTCTATTGCCCAAAGTTGCTTTTTGATGTCTCTTTCTTTTCTCTAGAGCTCAGCTCTATCTTCCACCCCAAGTGCTGTAGTAAGGAGGAGGCATCCCTGCTCTGTGAGGTCCCTCCTCTGGGTTTGGTGAGGTCTGAAGTTACTGTGAGCCTGCAGAAAAGTTTGGTTGGCCCCTACTAGTTTGATTTGAGTGGAGTTGTTGGCAACAAAGGCTCCAAAGAGCCCATCTGTCTGCAGTCATGCATATGAAAGTTTCTTTTCCACCTCCATGCAGATTGGGGTATCATTTTTTGGTGAGGGGGTGGAATTTTCAAGTTGAATTTTTCACTTTGGATCCATCAGATTATAGAAAATGGAAGCAAAAATGAATTTTAAAACCAGGAATAAAACAGATATTTGCAAACCCAGTGCTTGTTAAACATTATTTTCTATTTTCAGGAAACAGCATTTTGGCTTTATTATCATCCAAATAGACGATGCTGTCTATAAGGCTAAATAATGACTGTACCCCCATTGCTCATCTCCCAACAATTTTTAATTTCTGCTGAGAAGTAGTTGCCTGCTATTCAGAACTACAGTTTCAGAGAACACTGATTTTTCAGCAGACTATTATGAAGTGTTGAAGACTGACTGGGTGCCACCAGTCTAAGGCTGATGTTATTTATATCCTCCGTGTCTTGTACAAGTGGTAAATCTGCAAAGACAGCGAGGATCATATCCTGCAGCCCGTACTGGTAGGGGCATTCCTCACCCATAAACTGAAAACTAATGTTTATTTCTCTTTAATTAAATACTCCATTAGCCAAAGACTGTGTTAAAATATTTAAAAAGAAGTGATGGAACCAATATACCAACTGTGCCATTGCAGAAATATTTCATGTGTAGTAAGTGCCAGGTTTCCTCTCTTTGCTGAATTATGAGTTCTTTGAAATGGGTAGGGAGAACATTGTGGGTTGAGACGATCTGTAAATGCAAAAGTAGGGTTTTTTTCCTGACTCTCATGAGGGCACTTCAGCAAGCTGGTGTCTTGATAATGCCCCATATATTAATTGATTCATTTTTTTAATGATATGCAGCATTTCTCCTAAACTCTTCCTCTACTTCTCAGATATGTGTGTGTTTATATATGTGTATATGTATACGTGTGTATATATACATAAAAATTTTATGACAAGCAGTAGATTTTGTGCTCCCCTCAGGCTTACTCTTCATGTTGATTGATTTTTTTTGTTTGATTTCATTGGGTCATTTGTGCTCAGGCTAGAAGCTGATGGGACCACTGGAGAGGGAGGGGGTTGTTGCAGTGCAAGGTTTCCTCTCGAGCGAGGCTGGGTGAGATGTGTGGATGCTGGCAGAGCCCGGCTGCTCCCTGCTTCCTTTCTGTGGTGCACACAGTGAAGACGGGCTCCTGCTCCTGCTCCACCGATGTCCACCCAGGCAGAAGAGGCTTCTCAGAGATGCCAGGTCCTTTCCCAAATATGCCCAAAATGGGAATGGAGGGGGGAGATGCGTGGAAGTAACCAGGAGGAGTTCAGAGCTATTCCTCTTTCTTTGATCCCTCAGGGAACCTGGCTAAAATCAGGTTTTAAAACACTCAGGAAATAGATGTTTTCTTTCCGACAAAATAAATATTCTGCAGTCACTCCACTCCCTTACTGGTACCTGGAGGAGCTCAACCAGAAGCATAACTTGGCTGATTTAGTGTCCACATGTTCTCAGCAGGTACTTTCTCCCCTCCTGTTATTGCCTTGCATGGGGTCAGTTGTACCAAGGTAATCAAGGTGAATTTTTGCAGACGCTTTCTTTCCCCAGAAAAATATTCCTAGTGGCATGATAGAAAAAAGTCCTTTGTGAAGATGGTCTATCAGTTGGATTAGTTTACATGTGAATTTAAATGCCAAGAACTGCAGACTGCTTAAAAATAATAAAAATAAAATGTCAAGCAAATAAAAGTTAATTAAACGCACAATGAAGGAGGCTTAATTTTAGTCCTAAAAAGAAGCTGAGGATTTTTCAGAACATGTCTACAAAGGTAGCAAAATCCTTGAGTGCAAGGTATAAAACATCCCCCACTCCCTGGCAAGAAATGAGGATGGCACCTGAAGAGCATCTGTATTCCAGACACCACCAGATGCAGAGGAGATTATTTGCCAGGGGTTTGGGGAAATAAAGCAGTGAACTAACACAAAACCTCCATGAACTGTTGTATATGATTAATATACTTGAAAATCATTGTACAGAAAGAGCTCTGAGTTATTCCAAGCCTAATGCAACACAAGATTTAAAGGTCAGCTCCTTTGCCTGTTGAAGTCGATGGAGGCTTGTGTTTCACTGGAAGCTAGACTGAGCTCCAGGCTCTTCTCAGCACACTTGTTCCAGCATTTCAGACATGCTGAGGCAGTAAGGAGAGTCAGAAGAGCAAGTGAGACAAGGCAGCAAATACTGCACCTGACCAGAGGCTGGGGCATGGACAGACACCTACGGGTGTCTGCTGCAACAAGTGTTTTCCTGACCTGAGCACAGTATTGAAGTTTTTCATAAAAGTGCTCATTTCCCTTGCTGAGACTCTTAATGAAGACAATAAAAGGGTAATAAAATGCTTCTCCATTAGCATAATTCAGTCAAGGATGCAGACAACAGGTGTGTGCTCTGGTCCTTGCGGGCAGCCTCCCAGGGCTGCAGGCAGAGGCACCGTCCGTCTGTGCCTGTACCTGACCCTCCGGAACCACAGACGGGACAGGGAGCGTTGCTTTTTACATAAGAAAAAAAGTGCAAAAGCCCAGAGAACAAGGACTGCCAAACCAAAACAAAGCACTGCCAAAGCAAAAGAGCAGCGGTGAGCAGGGCTCCTCTGATGGGCAGCCTCCTGCCCCAGCCAGGACCCCAAGCCTCCTTAAATGTCTCCAGCTGGTGGTCTTATGCTTGAGGCTTGTTGCTCTATAGGCAAAAATAAAGATGCCAGGACTTGTTCACAAGCACCCCCAAAACCACTCCTCCCAAGGGTTGGATCTTCAGGTAACACAAAGACCAGGAAGAGAGGGAGGGAGAAGAGGGGTTTGTTCCCACTTTTATTGATGTTAAAGGACTGGATGCTACATTTTCTGATTGATTTTAGAAAAGATCTAAGTTAACAACAGAAGATAAAAGCCCTGCTGTATTTAATCTTGGAGTCTACAAGGCTTTCCTCACCCTTGACCCATCACCGATGTTATGCATTAGGATTATGTGTGCTGTGGAATGTGCTGAATTTCTTAATGGATGGGATAACACCATTTCAAATCCCAGGGAGTGATAAGATGCCCAAAATAGAGGAGCTTCAGACTGCTGGGGTTCTGTCAGGCTCTTTTCTTTAGTCTTCCTCTGCATCCTGGCTGGTTTTTCTTAGCACTATCTAGGAAACATTTATGGCAAGTGGTTGATATTTTGGTAAACCTTTCACATTTAATCTTTAACAATATAACAGCTTTGTTAATCACTGTAACAGATTAAATTAAATGCTCCCTCTTTAAGCTGACCTATTTTGGAGGTTAATATTATACAGCCTAAATGAAAAAAACCCAAAAGATCAGGGGGGAAAAAAGCGCTCTCTTCTCTTTGTATTATTTTGCAATATGAAAGGAAGAGAAAATCATTAGGAAAGCAGACTTCATCTTGACAGGCAACTTTGTTTTGAAATGTAATTATAGGACTATACTAGCAGCACGGAAGACCCCTAAGGAAAATCAATTGTGGCTGTGCTGTGATTGCAGGCGGTGTGGCCTCTGGAAGCACTGCTCTCCAGTTTGTGACACAAAAGTGTCACCTCTCAGTCATCTTTAAGTGGGGCATGGGCTGGAATTAGAGGCAGGCTGGGAAATTGTTTATCTAAAATGCTGGGTTGCTTCTGCAGCCCCTGACCTGAGTGCAAGCTGTCAGCATCGAACTGTATAGATCTACTGATACTGTCAAAGGCACGGAGATGGCAACTGCCTTGGGCATCCTCACCGTGGGGTGGGATGGGAGGGGGTGGGGTGGGGTGGGTGGTTGCCTTTTCTCTGCAAGGGAAGGAGAGACAATGCCTTGCTTGCCTTGCTCTAGCTATTTAAGTCCTATAGGCTCCTGCCGCGTTGCGCACGACAACACGCAGAAGGAGCAGAAATGCACGTGAAGTGTCCTCTTCGGATATGGACAGAGCAGCTTGGCCCGGGGATGGCCCTTGGTGGGTCTGTGACTGCATGTTCCCTGTGGCATGGCTGTGAACATAAAGACAAAGCAGGTTAAATCTGATCTACGATTCTGTGATCTGTGGGCTGACGGGATGGTGCTTCTGCTGTTGCAACTTACCCCTCTTGTGGTTTCAGCACTGGTTTGAGAGGCAGAAGCCTCAGCCCTGGTCACAGCAACTTGCTGCAGCTTACCTGTTTCCTCTGACAGATGCCTGCATCCTCGGAGTGCAGGAGGGGAGAAGGAGCAGGGATGGAGAAGGGGATAATAATGCAATGACAGTATTTTTTTCAGTTTTTCTTTATTGATACTTAGGAAAGAAGTAGAACCCGTTCCCCTGTTGTGGAGCTTGTAGTGCAGTGCAAAGAAAGCCAGCCAAAATGTTGCTGTTAGGCGCATGAGGTATTAAAAGCATGAAGGCGTGAGAGTGCAGGTCCTTTGCTGTGTAGTGGCAGACAGCCAGCGAATACAGTGATATATCAAACCTTTTTTGTGGAAGAGCTGTGGGATTACCTGTACATCTTTATACAATCACTCCAGATTAAAAAAAAACAGGGAGCACTTTGCCAGGCTTTCCCACTAGTGATCGATTGCGAGGGCTTGGGGCGAGAAGGGGTGTTCAGCAGGAGCATGCAATAAGCGGTACCTGCCACGCTCTCCTCACCGTGACAGTCCTTTCTGTGTCCCCTGACCGATCCCAGCTCCATCTCTCAGCAGGACAGTTTGTAAAGGACCTGCATGGAGGTGCCAGTCAGCCCGAGGCGTGCAGGGGGTGGCATTGATTTATTAAATGCCTTTCCTAATTGTATGCCATTAGAGGAGTTTTAACCAATCCTGGGAAAGGGCATTTGTTTGGCTGTTGGAGTCATAAAAATCAAGTGACATTTGAATTACCACTTTGCTCCTTTCATTTCTAAGTAGAGGTCTATGAACACGTTTGCATCTACTTTCCCCACTCCAGACGCGTGCCTGCCCTCTGTCTTGTCTTGCAGTACTGGCAGCCAGAGTCTTTCCTGATGCTGTCTCTTGTCCCAGTACCTCCAGTGATAGTGCTGGATGTCCCCTGCTCCTTTCAAATTTATCAGTGCAATTTGCATATGGTTAATATTTGTTCCTCACTGATGTAAAACTTGATTATTATTGGCCTTTATTAACTTTTTTTGCGGCGGTCATTACATTGCTTTATGGGGGTGTTTAAAGTGTGCAGAACTTGATGTAGACGCTTTGATTGCACGCATAAAACTTGTAGGAGATACTGTAATAAAGCCTGTTGAGCAGCCAGTAAACGTCCTCCCGCTCAGAAGGAACTAGATGTGCTTCGTGTTTCCTGATGAGCAATTCATCAGCTTTAAGGAGCAATTTTCCATTAATCAGGGTGTAGCTCAACCACAACCTGCCCTGTGCGTCTGTGTGGGTTAGTAAAGGAGCAAGTGTCATTTCCTTGTGAGCCTGGCTCTGCTGCCAGCCTTCCTCCACTGCTTCTTGCCAGCGATGATCTCTTCTGTTATAGAGTATGTAACTCTTCAAAATTTTCTCTTTTAACAATCAAGCAAACCTAAAAAGAGACAAAAATTTAGTACTGAAGAGAAAACATTTTTTATTTACTTGCTGGCTGGATATTATCATTTCAAAAAGGGAAAATAATAATAAAAAAAAACCCCTTCTCACGCTTGTTGGAGTAAGGACACGGTTGAGAAAAGCATGAAGCAATATGGGGGGAAATTTTTCTGTCAGATGCAATACATCCATCCAAACAGGCCCTGGTGTTTGGCTGTGCAACTCCAGTGATCTCTTATGGCTGCTGAAGGTGTAAGATGAGGAGGAATTGGACTGGACAAGGTTAAACAATCTTTCAATCCTCCCTTGTACTGAGCTTGAAAATAACTTGAACGATCCATAATTTATCTTCCATATATAGAAGTTCCTAGTGATTTATTTCCAGTTTGCGTGTTCTGAACTAGTGTCAGGAATGAATGTTGTGCAATTAATTCATTTATCAATCATGGTTAGTAAATGGAGGTTGTCTGATCTGAATTACAGAGAGAAAAATTAGGCAGATTAATGCCTTTTCTGAACTGAAGCAAAAGCGGTGATCAGAGCTGGCTGAATGAACCACGAAATGAATTGCCATCGTTTCTGCAGACACAAGTGGTTTCTGTTGTGTTTGGGGTCACGTTATTCAATGTCCATGAAGCAGTCAGGCATGTTGGCAAAGCTGGGACATTTCAGAATGCCAGCCTGCGTGGTAATTCACACCAGCCTGCCAATATCCATTTTTTATTGGCCTTTATCCTTTCAGAGGATGAGGAATGGCTCGGTGTTTTCATCCCTCTCCCTGTCAGTGCCCAGCCGTTATGGGAGAAACTGATAATGGAGCCAAGAGGTGTAATTCACAGATCACAATAGCGCAGCAGAGAAAGGTCCATCCCACAGGGAGAGCCCCCACCTGTCTTGCAGCCAGGGACCCCCAGCGCTCCCGGGGAGGCACCTCCCGTGTGTCTGGCCCTGGGCACGGGGCAGCAGCAGCGGAGCCAGCACGCTCTGCATTGGCAGTGCTGGATCCCAAATTCTGGGCTCCAGCAGGGAGGTGTTTGCTGGGCAAATTGAGCCAGGAGCAATCCTAGGAATGGGCACTGATGGACATAGCAGAGATGCCACAAGCTGGGCAGAGCGTGCCTTACCTCGCATCCTGCTGCTCAGGGGAAGGGGGTGTCGCACCACTGAACCCACCTCCTGGTGCCCTGCTACTGGTGAAGGGGCTGAAGAGCTGGGGTAGGAGTGGAAAGCAGGAGGGAGCCTAGGGGGTTGTGCTGCTGAGTATTTAGGAGATGCAAACTGAAGAACTTGAGTTTTTGGCAAGCTCTTGGCAAGAAAATGCATCCAAATAGGCCAGTGGGGTGCCCACTGCCTGCTAGTTATTGGCTCCCCACAGCACCTGGGGTGGGAACCAAAGCTGGTGGAGAGACCTGAAAGGCCTGACGTTGGTTCAGCTGGGTCTCCAAACTGGTGATGTCTTCCTGAATGCAACGGGGGAAAATAGATCCATCCGGGAGAGGGAAGGCTGTAATGGGCAGAGCCAGTGGCTTCCCTGCCCGGGACAACAGCAGTCAACCGCTGCCCAAAACTGTATCACCCCTTGGGAGCGATGCAGGGGAGAGGAGCAGCTGAGCTGATACACCTGGTCACCATCTCTTTTTTTCATTCCTGAATGAGATCACTGCATTTAGAGCTCCCAACAGCAAAAGCCTGCCCAGAGCCAAGCAGGGAGTGGGAAAGCCAGCCCCTGCCAGCCCCCTGCCCATCCCGGCAGGCAGCAGCCCCGGCACACCATCGCTGCCTTGCTCCTGGGGGGATGCTGCTGGCCGAGCTGCTCGTGGTGGCAAGTTTTGGTGTGCACTTTTGTGCAAGCAAATTACCCACTGAGAACACAGAACCGCGGAGCTAATCTCTGTTCTTAATTTGCAATTAAAGTTTATTTTCAGCAAATTATTCATAAAATCCACAGCGCAGCTGTTCCACATTAATCTCTTTGCTCTTGCAATTTTTTCTTCAGCAGGAGGCAGTTTCTTTCTCCCTGTTTTTGTTACATAGCTGTGTACACGAGACTGTAGGCTGCCTCGAGTGCTTGTGGGAGGGGGGGAGCCTGTAGAGGTGAGCTTTGCCCAGCAGGTATTTGGAAAGGAGGTGAGGAAGGGAACCCCATCACCCAAGACATCTCTGCCCCCATGCCAGGGCAGGTGAGGGAGGTTGCTGGAGCACAGACACACCACCCTGCTCTGAGGTTTGGAGAGAGAGGACTCAGCCCGAATTATCCTGCCTGGCTCCCCACTAACAGCTGGGAAGGCTGTGCGTGGACCATCTCGTTTCCTTCTCTGCTGACAGGAGGAGATGCATGCTGAATGTTTTCCTTAAAATCAGATCAGTGCCGTGTTGGTCAGTGGGCAAGAGAGGGCTGCCTTCTCGGGTAACAGTGTAAAGTTAGGAATTTACTTTTAAGTTTTTAAAATTGCCCCTTGGGCAGCTAAAAAAATCACCCACCGGCAGGCACGGTGGAAACTTTCTTTAGTAGAGCTGAGCAGCCCCAGCCGCTTCCAGCGGGGCATGCGCTGCCCCTTGTCTGCAGGGACTATTTTCTAGGTAAGCCTTGTTTCTGTCACTGACAAAGCTCTGACAGGGATGCAGCACAAGGCTGTAATACATGTGTCAAGCTTGCATTACCTGGCCAACGTTCCTCTAAAATATGGAGCCCCATATCACAAGCGTTAGCTACCAGCATAGGTCAGGGGCCATGTAACGGGAGGTGTTTGTCAGCCCCGTCCCCAGCGCACCCACGCTCCGACGTGGAGACCGCAGGGCTCGGGTTTATGTCATGCCACCGGGCTGGCAGAGCTTTGCAGTGTCACCAGCAGAAGGTTCGTTGTTTCTAGCAGTGACCGAATCAGGAGCATTTTAAAGCAGAAATCCTCACTGATATGAATGGAAAGGGTTGTATATCAATTAGTGGTGTGATACTAATTAGTTAGTTAGTTAGGAAGGTTTTGAATCTTTGTAATGACTTCATCATGAGCAGTTTTCTAGCACTGGTGTAAATTCTTTCCCGGGAATACCATGATGTTGCAATAGCTCCTTGATGTAGTCTTGAAAGCAAATTCTCTTTACTCAGGTCTGTTAAGCATTGAACAGGTGACTTGAACTGACAATTAACCGTTACTAAATTTCACTGGTTTATATTTGTTTTAAACAATAATTTTAAATAATATTTCATAAACAATATTTGTTACTTATTATAAATTTGTATTGAATTGATTATTAACTGTTAAGGCATATTATTAACTCCTACTTGAATTAAGTATTAACTGTTAACTATTAACACAAGACAGATTGATGCCTTTGAATAACACAAGCCCAATTTGTAATGCAAAGTCAATTTGTCCAGGTACATTTAAGCATATGGTTTGCAATTGCTGTCCCATTTTTCGATGCAGTTACTCAGAAACATGTCTGCACTATTATGATTTTTTTCAAAACGTAATTTATTTTCCTGGCCAGTTCTATTTTCTCTTGTTAACAGGCTCTGAAATAGTCCAAAGCAGAAGGAGAATGGGCATTCAGTCAAAGTGGGAAATGTCAAACGTGTAAGCTGGTAAATGTTGCATATCTCAAGATTGAGAGTTTAGCAGAGACAAGAACTGGAAAATATATACAGCATCATTTTTCCTACAAATTTAAGACTGAACTCTTCTGACCCATCCATCCTGTGTGCCATACTAATAGATGTAGCATTATATTGGCAGTACGGAAACCGGAGGAGGAATATATGCTTATTAGAAAACTTATCTTGTTAGAAATCAGTTTATCCATTACACTTTTTTTTTTAAAAATCAACCAGTCTTCAGCATTCAATTTACATTTATGCCATTCAGTAGCCTGAAAGCCATGAAGTGTTTCAAATGGGATATTTTCCTGTTCATTAAATCCCGTTGGAGTCTAAGACAGAGTGCCCCTGTGCCATTCAGCCAGAAACGTGTTGCAGTGTTATTTGGAGTCTAGACAGGCAGCACTGGGACTGGGAGCCACACACAGCCAGTAACACTAAATTAGGACTGGTGTGGGAAAATACACCTGAGCAAATTTCAGGTGTGTGAGCTCAGCTTCCTCATAGGACCAAAACTCTCAAAAGGTCCTTGGATGGCAAAAATAGGGGACTTCTCTTGCCTCATTTGGCTGGGAAGGCACTGTGCAGTAAAGGTTATTTTATTTTATTTTTTTTAAGTTGCTACAAAAAAAATACAGAAAGAAAAAAAGAAAAGGAAGAGAAGCAGGTAAAGATGTACTTGGGCAAGGTGGTGCCTTGAAAAGAGACATCATAAATGGAAGAAGGATTAAGTTAAGAGGGTGTCATGTAAAAGAAGAGGATAAAGTGATATTAGAGCAGGAAAATGTCAGCACAGGAAGGTGGAAATGTGGCCACTGTTTTGGGAGGAAACCCTGGCTTCACCCATGCTTATGGGAATTTTCCTGTTGAATTCTATAGAGCTGACCTTTCTGCCTTTTAGCTTGTGGTGCCATGTTCTGAATCACGAGCAAGATGCTTTTCTCCATCTAAGTATAACTTGTGGTAGTTAGCGATACGCGTCCCATAACTGGAGGTAAGGAAAGAGTCTTGAATACATTTCTACCTACCCTTTAGTTCAAAGGTTTTATCTTTGCGTCTGAACCACCCACTATTAGATTAATGTGCTCTAAGTAGAATTCATTACTACCCATATGGGCCTGCATGAACGTCTACGGGAAAGGAAAAGCTCACCAGCTTGTGGCCACCTGGATCTCTGTTTGACATGGAGCTGAGAAGCATGGTGGGTAAGCATAACCTGAGATAACGGTACCCTGAATGTTTTCTTATCTTGGATCTGTTCCACAGATCAGAAAACCCCAACAGATGTTAGTTTTGTTGAAGTTAATGAAAAAATGTGGTTCAGGTACAGTTTTATGGAATACATCTCTTCATATGTTAGTCAAATACATTAATTTTTAAAGTAGAGACAGTAAGAGAAGCTTAAACAAGACAGAAAGCCCAATTTGAGCCATTGCAAATGAAAAAAACCATCAAAAATTTAAAAATATTGCATTCTTCCTGCAGCTTTAGTTATATTAGATCTCAGTATTTTTGATTCATCTTTCTATTCTGAAACAAAGGGGTCATGGACCTAGGAGGCTGTAAGCAAGGAGAGACCAGCAGGGGAAAAAGGGGACTCTTCAGAGTATTTGTAGGAAGGTGGATTTCCCTGCCATCCAGGTTGTTGTGGAGATCAGTTTTCGCTGAAAAACAGTTAACCTGTAGGTTGCACTGGCATTGCAGAGCTTTTGTTAGCTCCAGGCATGTGTCCCTGGAGAAGAATGCACGCTGCATCAGTGACCCTTGCTGAAAGCAGAGGACTTTGGGGTGGACTGGAACAGTTTGTGTTGGTGCTCTCACCTGCACGACCCCAGAAAGATCAGTTCATACTACAACCAAGGCTGAGGTTTCCCTTATGGCTGCTCTTTGGTCTCCTACATGTCATTCACATCGCCAGAAACACTGGGTCCCTGCTCACGCTAACAGATCTGTAAACAGGGTTACTGAGGCTAACGATATATGGCAAATTGAATTTTCCTGCTGAAACTGCAAGGTCCAGTACAGCACAGGCAGTGTGAGCAGAAACCCCTCTCTACTCTCAGAAATCCCCATGAACCTGTAGCCCTGTCCTGAGCCTGGCCAGCACGCTGGGATGAGGTGCAATCCCTGGTTCATCTAAAGGTGCTGCGAGCACCGTGTGCAATACGATGTCTGGAGGCATGTTTTCTCTGGAAAATATCCATTCCCTGAAATACAGCATTTTTCCCTGGATTGCAAACAGCCTTGGGCAGGCAGTTACACGAGGTCTGGGAGGACTGCTTTATCGCCCCACTGCATCTGATTCAGACCAGGGGGTTGTGTGGAAAGTCCAGCATCCAAACTGCTGCCCCAGCCACAAAGCTTTGGGTGCTCCGGGGAGACTTTGTGGGTTTTATGAAAACATGTCCTGAAAGCATTTTTGTTTCATCTTGACGAGGAATGGGAAATCTTTGAAATTCTCAGAAGATGTTCAGATTAAATCGTACCCCACTGAGGGTATAGGAGCTCCCCTATAGGATCTTACCAAACAGCACAGCAAAACCACAGCCTTTCTTGAGGCAAGTGGAGTCTTTCCTAAGCTATCCTTTTCCGTAAGCCAGAGCACAGCTGAAATTCTTCATGTAAAATGGAAGTAATTTCCTCTTGACACAAGTTTGTCCTGATGTAGGGGCTAATTGATAGCTTGCAGGGCACTTGTGTTTTCCAGGCTGTTGATTTTGCTCTAAGCACAAACTTACTCAGTGATGAGAATATTTTGACAACTCTGCCTATCTCTGCTCAAGAACTGCAGTTTGGTGTGAATTTTCTGGGTGTGTTGACCCAGTTTTAAAGCCTAAAATGAGCATGCTCTAGATGAATACGGAAATACTGTAGCTGGCAAAATAAAACAAAGAAATGGGGTAAATAAGCAGAAGTACAGTACGTTCTGCATAAGAACTTTGAGAAGAGGTTTTGCTTAGCTGGCAGTGGCATGTTTTTATCCTTACACTTTCTACAGGAGGTAATTGTTAAAAAATGATGTGATTCAGCTCACAGAAATGTGTCATTCTGACCCACTTGCACGTCCCCATGACCGTATCTCTTCAGCAAATCCCTGCCCAGCTATGAACACACAGAAATGAACGTGTCAAATCAAACAGAATTAGTTTTGAAGAGAAGGCACATGTTGCTTCATTATTCCTTTGCCTTCCTGGATCTAATAAATGTCTCATTTAGAATTCCGTCTCATTCATATTTGTGGTGTTTATTTTTACGTGCTTCTCAAAGCTTATTTTTAGGCAACTCATGGCTCATTCTTTAGGAATAAAGAAATCCTTTCTGGTTTTATATGTTGTCATGTGAGCAAAGCTGGGAAGATTGTGCTTGTTTTCTTCAGTTGATATGACCAATTAGCTTCTTCCAAAATATTATGCTCTGGGGACTATGTTCACAGGGAGCATGAGGGAGCATTAGTATACGTTACCATAGCTCTGTACAATATATGCATGTATGTCTGCTGTGTACAGAGCAAGGTTTTAAGTATTGATGTTCTAATCATGTTGCTACAAGCTCTTCTGACAGTGTCTTTGTTCTGTCCACAGAGTCATGAAAAAAAATTGCACACTGCAAGACAGCTGATTTTGGTGCGAATTTTGACAGTGGAAAACCACATATACTGATGATAGGTAAAAATAGAGAAGAAGCTCTGTGCTCCTTTTCTTTTTTTTTTGTGATCCAAAATCTGGCTATAAATAAAAGTGCATTTGCTTAATAGAGAATTGTTATCGCTTTGCTTCACCATTTCTCTCATAGGTAAAATCAGCCGGGTTGCTAAGCCATCAGAACGCAGCTAAAAGGCTAACAATGATCAGCCCAGCTGTGTACCTTGTGCTCCCACCAAGCCACTCCTTGTCCTTTGTTCTTCGCTGCCTTTTGTCTCTTCTCTTCCAGTAACAGGGAAATTATGGTATTGCCATTAAATGTGGATTAACCTTGGCCACTTTTTGTTCCAGTAGCTGGTGGGAAGGTGACACGGATACCGGCTCACAGTTCCTCCCCAGAGGCTTTTTGACTGTGGCAGAATGAGGGATAATAACTAGATGGCCCCACTGTATGAAGGCAACCGATTACTGGTTGAAACAGGTAATTATGATGCTGAACACAGCTCGGAAAGTTAACATCTTGGCAACTAGTTTAATTTTAAAATAAAACCTAATCCACAGTGTGTTCTGTATGCAAAGGAACTGTGGCATTTGCATTTGCGCAAGCCAAAATATCAAATTTGGATCAGACTTCTCTTGCACTGAGATAATAAGTGTGGGATTTCACATCTGGCCTTTCAGGCTGGGCTTGTTTTGATAAGGCACCAGCAGCAATTTCACTTTTTGAATAAAGCCATCAGAAATTGCTTTACCAGGGTTTTGCAGTGTGCTAAATAGCTTCTTACGACTTCTGACTTCAGCTTGATGGGTTTCCTGTTCGTGCTGTTACCTTTCATAATGGAGGGGAGAGTCTAAGACCACAAAAACAGCAAATAAAAAAAATGTGTTGGCAACCGCAAGCTGTGTGAGCGCTCAGGCTGCCCCAAATGTGGGTGTCTGCAGAGTTACTGCAGAGAACGGCAATGTTCATAAGCAGATTACTGAGTCATGAGCATGTTTTGAATGTGATTACAAGCAGAGAGACAGAATTAGTCTTTGATTTCCATAAAAAATTAATGAGGGAGACAGACAGGGACAGACAAATTGAAGAGTTCACTTGGTTAATTTTCTAGCCAGCAGCTATTGTAAATGTTCCTCTTATTTAGCAAAGAAAGATACTATATTGGTTATGCTGGCCAAGAAAAACTATTAGTGTGCTAGAGGTTTACCTGGGGGCAAACTGTCAGCAAATTAAAAAAGCAACAACATGCTCATTTTGGGACATTTTGATGCATCTTCCACAAGTACAGTCAATTAAGAGCTCCTCTGGAAATTATCTTTAGCTGCTGTGTTTCTGTGTGGCAGCTTTGCTTTCGTGTCAGCACCAGGGGACTGATTTCATCTCTTAGGACTAGAGAGTCCAATTGTGTTTTAAAAGGATATTATTTAAGTTATGACCTGTTACGGATGGGGTGAGACCATCATTAATGCTACAGATGCAGCAAGTGCAACATCTCTAGGTTATCTTTTCTTTTTAATACCTGCAGGGCAGCTTATAATTGAAATAATACAACACTATCAGGGGGTCTCTGAAGCAGGGTAGTGCGGTTCACACCCTTTTCCATGGATTCTGTTTTGATTCTACCAAGCTCTTGTTACTGATTTTAACCAATGTTTAACTACAACTTACATCAGCCATGCTCCCTCAGCTTTCACTCAAGGCAGCCAGAATGCCACCATTTAGCAGAAATACCTACTGTTCCATATCATTTGTGAGGAGCAGAGAGTTCTGATGCTGTCGTGTACAAAATGGAGTTAGCTCTGATTTGCACAAAATATCAATGAACGTTTTTGCAGAGTTTTCTTATCCAGATCTAATATCCTGTATTTAGACTCTTTACAGATGCTTACGCGATGAGATAATGAGTTCAGTCCCTATTTAAGTGCAACTTGCAACAGAACAGTGGAAGCTCTGCTTTAAAAGGAATAATTGTCCTCAATATAGAAGACTTTGTTCCCATGGAAAATAGCAATGATATTTTACTTCTTCATTGTTTTCAACCCTTTTTAAAAATTCCTGTAAAATGATGACTTTTCAGTGGGAGGCATTAAAACTGTTGCAGAGCTTATGAAGGATATGGGCATGTCTGGTTGGATATATTCAACAGATACTTTCTCTGTATAATAATATTAATAAGAGTCAGCTTTAGGAAGAGAATATTTAGTATGAGGATATTAATGTAGTCTGGCTGATTGCATGAATGTAATATAGAAAAACTCATGTCCACTCTGTGTTGGGGGGAATACTCTGCTGTAGTAAACAAGGTAATATTTCTTTAGACGTGATACAGAATTATTGGCATTTAAGTCACATATTTAGTTTCTGCTTTTATATTCTGTGTTATGATAGTGTCTGCATCAGCATATTTGTGCTACAGAAATATCATAAATAATTCATGCATATATTCAAATAACAGTGGATTTATTTCCAATTGGCATGGAAAAGGCCTTTATTTTCTGTATCATTGTGCGCAGTTGCTGTACTGGCCTCTTATTTCAAAATGTTTGTGATTCACTCAGAACACATCAGTAGATCAAATTACAGCAAACTTAGCCTGAAATTTAATTAGATGATCAACAATCACAGTTCTGTACTTTGCTAATACAAAGCATCTTATTGCAGACAGTTCACAAGGCATTGTCTCTGCACCTGAACCCATTATTCTTGAAACAACATGGGAAAACGTGAAGAAGTCCTCTTGATGGCCCTCTGTTGAATAACAGTGTTCCTTGAAAGTCCTTCTAGATCAGCTAGTGATGTGTAACTCAGCAAAGCAAGGAACGTAAGTAACTGCTTCCCCAGCTCTGCAACCCTTGCTCTTGTAGGGTTGGCCGACCTTTGGCCACAGGGTCCCTCATGGAGAGCAGCACTGGGGTATATATTTTATTCTGGTTCTCTGTGAGAACTAAGCCCATATAGTCTTCAAATCTAAACCTGCCTCAAAGTTTCACCTGCTCTTAGAAGAATGTCCCAAACACCTTCCTTTAGATTATGATGGGGCTGCTGTTCCATCACGGCTGTGCCGAGCTGGCCCACCCGTTTCTATTTTCCATGGGGTTCTTGTATCTCACCTGCAGAGCACTCAGGTAGACTAAAGCAGCCTGTCTCGCTTTGCCAAATACAAGCTAAAAGAATGTCTTTTGGTAGACTCTGAGAAAATCTGGAACTAATTCAGCAGACCTTGAAGCATCCTGTAAAGAACCACAGAAAAAAAATAATCCCTGAGGTCAGCAAGCATGGCCTGGGTAGAGAAAGCATTCACTTAGTTACGTGAAGATAAATCAAACTGGTCAATTAAAGGAACCAAGTGCAGGAGGCAGCCCAGACCACACACAACACTTTACAGCTGGAACATGGACTGCTCATATTGACATTATTTATTGATGAACTAGAAAAATGGATATGTTCACGGGTTAGAAGTTTTGAGATGAAAAAAAATAAAAATCAATAGATAAAGACATGCAGGATAGGTTAGAACAGAATGGAAGCACTAAGAAAAAGCAGCACAGCCTAGAGATGTGTAAAGCAATAGAGACAGCCCCAAAAGCAAGAGGAACATGTGCTTTGTTTCATATTGCAAACCCCCCAGAAAGCCCAATAAAATGTGGAAACCCTGCTGACCAGCCTGTGAGGAAGCAAATGGCCTTTTACTATGTTTAGTTTTCCTGTTTCCATGGGGGGAAACCAAGACAATAGCTAGGATTCTCCCCGGCTTTCTGTTCATTTTTTTTTGTTCATGGGAAGATGTTGCACAGTTTTCTCTATAGGTCATTCCAGGATTTTTCTTTGAGGCTCTTTGTGAGTATTAGACTGTAAACCTTCCCTCTGTCAGCTAGAGGCACCACCAGGCCCTTAGAGCTTCTCTTCTTTTTTTCAATAAACTGTTTCTTTAACAATTCACTTGTGTGTGGAGAAGCACCGAGGAGCTCAGAGATTACGATTTCTATGCAAGCTATATAAATGTGAGTAGCAGCTGCATGTGGCCATATTTTTATATAAATTTGTGTTTGCTAGGTGGAAATTAATATGTGGTTGTGGTGTTTTTCTTTTCTCAAAGGTGTGGACATTTCTGAGCCCACAGAGGCACCATCCACTGGCTGTGCAGCCCACAGAAATGTTGTGTACTTCTGTGAATCCCATTCTCATGGTGCAAGCCATCTGTGCTGCTCAGGAGAGATACAGATGGTGCAACGAAGCAGCAAAACCCTGGCTGGACATACCTTCCCAGGTAAACATCATATTGAGCTAATAAGGAAAATAGTCTTTGGAAAGGTTACATCATTCTTAATTGTGTTTAAGTTGTTACCTGTGTTAGGTGGGATGCTGCTAGCATGCATTGACTTGGGAGAGGTATACATAAAATAGATAGGATGCTTCGATTGTCTAAACCTGCCAGACTTTAGAAATGGATTTTAATCAGTGGGCTAAGCCCAGGACGTAAGCTGGGCATTCTGCAACATGGTCACGGGTCTGGCTTTTGAAACGCTTCTTATGGATAACAGTACTTCTGACATGGTTTCTCTCTGGTGGAATTACATCCAGATCTCAAGCCCTAACTCACTGGTATGTGAATGAGTAAAACTTGGGTCTTGCTCTGAGCAAACCTGGAAAACATGCCAGGAACAGGGTGTCGGAGAAGAGCCATTCATCTAAGGGGACTTTGAGATCATCTCTCTGGCTGGTGTGGACCCTGAACTGCAACAAAACTAGGTATGGAAACAGGGAGATAGTGTCTCTCAGTGGATGTCTCTGACCTCTAGATTTATTGATATATTACATACAATAAATCTGTGTGCTTCTCCTCTCCTACAAATATTGTAACTTCTCTTCCTTTGCTAAACTCCTTAACCTAAAATATGTCAAATGGTCTAAACCTCAATTATATATGCATAAACTTCTTATTTAGAAAAGAACCTCAGTGTCCTTGTTTGTCTAACAAAGGTTAAATTCAACCTTCAGGGCACAGTGCAAAGAACATCTGTTTATTCAGATTCCTAGCCTGGGGGCTGAGAAGCACAGTTAGTATTTGGGACCTCTAGCTGACATTTGTTAACTTGGTTTGCATGCATTTTAACGTGGTTTCTTGTACCCAGAGGCAGTTGTTTAGCGTATAATATGATAGGATGTAAATATATATATGGCCAGATTAATATTCCTCCAAGTTATCCCTGCTGGAATACAAAGGAGAAAATGAGTTTGGGAGATGTTAGAATCCTCAGAGGTCACCAAGAATAGGATGTAGAGGTGGACACACTGGAATCCAGCAGCACATGAAGCAGACAAAGAGAGGAAAAGTAGTAAACCTAGCTGGCTTGAGCCTTTTGTTGCTGTAGAGAGCAGCCCCTGTTGGGGAGTGATGGATGGTGTCCTGTGTGCCAGAGCACGAAGGAGCTCAAACCACTGTAAACGAGGGCTCTCAGCAGGCCCGCACCTCTCCTGCCCGTGTGGCTGGGTGGCCAGCTTTGCACACTATGTCTGTGCCAAATATAACTGCAGCAGCATCATGCCATGCACTGACACCAGGGCTTTGGACAGAGGACGTGGCTACCACAGCGCACAGGCTGCATCCCTGCTTGGGGGGGACACCTGGCCCCCACGAGGTGGCCGAGCCCTGGGTCACTCCATGAGCTCTCTCCGTCCATCCTTGCTGCACGTGGTTCCTTACCTGCCAACGCAATGCTGCGTGAAGCCTGCAAAGAAATGTGTTTGCGAGCAAAGCCTATTTCCAGTAGAAATTATCCTAAAAATTATTTGGAACATTTTTATTGTTGTTATGATTGTATAGAGCTTCTCTTAATGACATCTAAACACAGGGCCAAACTTGAGCTGATGGCAATCTCGTTAAAGCAAACGGAATAGAAATTCAAATGTGCATCTTCTTCTAAGTGTTTATCTAGCAGCAGGAGCCTATTATCTTGTGTGACAATGTTATCTGCCAGTGACTGTGTGTCTATATCAAATTGAAGACAGATACATTTAAACATAGAGGATTTGGAGTGTTTCTGACAATCAAGATAACCAAAAACCTGCTTAGACGATCAGGATAGTTTACTTAATGAAGTCAAATATTCCAATGTGCTTCTTTATTGTTAGGGTTATTGCACTGCAGAAGCAAAATGGGGGCTTCTTAATGCAAGGTGCTGTATAGAGACAGCTTAGCTAGAAATGGATGTGTGTGTATATATCTATGCGCGGAGGTGTACCCAGCCTATACTATCTCTTGAATCACTTTGCTTTGCTCTAGTAGCACTCCCCAAAGATGAAAAAGCTATTGCTGAGTCCGTTTTTGTATGTTTTCCTTCAGAAAACATTTAAGTAGCAAACTGTCAGTTCTGTTCCTTTGCAGGCTGATCCCATCATCTCACGCAGTCCCTTGCATCTCAACCCTGTAGGTTTCTCCCCCTTTTCCCCCAAAACTAGTATGATCTGTTGCTAGTTAACTGCGGAGCCAGTCTACAACCAGACAGTGCTCCTTGGCTGGGCTGCGTTTGTGAAATGCATGTTGGAACAGGCAGGCCCCTCGGCTGGTCAGGCCATCTGGCAACCCACAGCTGAGCTTTCTGGACCTATAGTGCCAGGTTCAGTCTGCAAAAGCTCCCTGACTTTGTGCTGCCTCACTTCTGGTCAATACGCGGTCCTTGGCAAGAAAGCAGTTTGCCAGCCAGATTTGTGGGATTACGGAAATTTTTTCCCTGTAAGAAGGTCTTGTGCCTTCCCAGCCACAGGTGAGCAAGAACAAAAACATTCTTCCCTGGCCTGGTATATAGGTATGTAAAATTATCACCTCCAGAGGTGGACTGTTTGTGTCTCTGTATATGTTCTTAGCAAAAGTCACACTATTGCTTGGAAACCACACACCCACTTGAGGATGATCATCTTCAGCGGAGCTGTCTATCCTCCAGCACTAGATACATAGGGGGAAAAAAACCTCTTTAGAGGGGAACAGAGTGGCAATATTCATCCCAGTGTGAAAGGGACAGGTAGGATCCCCACAGAAGCTATTTGAGTGCCTTTTTGTGTTTGACCTTGCAGGAGGTATCTACAGTTAAATACCTCCCCTGAGGTGAGCGCTCTGCTGCAGGAAGGGAGCTGGCTCCAGGTCTGGGGGCTGCTTCAAACTGCGTGGCAGAGCCCAACCCTTCCGTGCTGCACCCACCCTGGCAGCCCGGGGCACGGGACGTGGCACTGCCCTGCCGACACAGTGCCGGGGAGGGGGGTCTGGCCCCTCTCTGCTGCCATTTCCCATCCCTTGTGATGCTCCGGCCGTGGGTCACGGGCACTGCCTTTGCTCTCTATTACAGCTCAGAGGGATCTCTGCTTTCCAGGGCAGAAAATCTGCCGCCTTGGTTTTCCATTTCACAGCACGCTTCTTTGTGTGAGAGTTTAAAAAATGCGCAGCTCAGCCAATGTACTCACTCAGGCAGCACGTAAGTGTTACATACAGTAAGTCGATGTACCGCTGCCTTCAGGGTCCCATGGCCCTTGAGGTGCATTTTATTGACTCTGTATACATTTCAGTATCACTCAATAGGGTGAAAGCTTATCATCATTAATTATGAAGGTTTATGTTGGCAACCGCTTAGTTCCTATGGTTACATCTCTAAGAAATTGTGAAATAGACACTTCAAGGCTCTGGGCAGAGAAACAAATTGACTGTTACAGAATTCATGAATGATAATAACTCATTTACTTATAATGCTAATAAATAATTGGTGTAAAATCATCTAGTGCAGCCTTAGAATGCATAGAGTATTTAAAGGTCAGCGTTGCTCTTAACTCTCCATTAAAACCCTCATATTGCAGTAATGCATCCCAGGCAGCAATTACAGCGTTTCAGAGAATTCACTTAAGTGAATCTATAATCTGGTCCGTTCCATAGGCCTGCCCCGCATGCGTTCCCCTTGGCAGCGCAGCATGCTTGCTAGCCCGAGCTAGAGCAGTGTTAACCCCCACCCTGTTTCTGGGCACGCTAAAGCTGTGCAGTGGGAATGATATACGCTGCCTTATCGTCTCACGCGGCCCTTTGTCCAGGCTGTAGCAGGATCCTGAAAGAAATGGTGCTCTGCAGCAGATAAATACCCCACAATTTGTCTATAAGGACACCCCTGTTACCCTTACTCCTCAGGGGACCTGAATCCTTCTGGTCTTTGAGTTATTTTCTGGGCTGCTCTCATTGTCCCTGTCTTTCAATGTCACTGGGCCCTGGAGTATCTACTTTGCGTTGCTACTTTTCCAACTCCCTTCTCCCCATATTTGCTTCTGGCTTGCATGCTTTTCCTTGTTACCTGTCCTCTGCTTGTCTTGTGTGCAAGCAGGCATGCACCAGGCTTTGCACTATTTTAGGACGATCTACCGTGTCCTGTCCTATTTGTCTCATCAGTCTGTGTAACAGCTCAATTTTCGTCACTCTTTCCCTGTGCAGATCTTGCTTTGCCTACAATAAATTTTTTACTCTTTTTCTCTAACTTGCTTCTTTTTCTACCTTAGAGCTGCCTTTTCACAGTGAACCCTAGGTGAAGGAACATCATCCCTTTCTATAACTATGCTTTCATCTTTGCAGCACTGCTACCCCACAGCTGAGATATCCTCACGTTTTGCTTCTGTCCATCAGCAATATGTACAAAGCACAGGCTTTCCCCAGCTGCCCATAGCGATGCCCAGTGACTGCAGTTAGTTTAGAGCTTACCAATATGTTGAGTCGACTTTAAATTATTCCTTCGTGATTCCGGGCGTGGAATGAATCATGATGAATCACACTGTGATGGAGGTAATTCCTCCCATCAGCTGAACAATGAATCAGTTGCTATTTTTCTCATAGTGAAGATGCTATTTTGTATGTGGTGCTAAATAATGTTCTCTGCTAAAATCATGAGGCTGAATAAAGTGGTCAGTTTGTTACCAGCTTACAGATTAATAACAGAATGAATTTCAGCAATACAGCCCTCAGTGCAAGCAAATGGTGTTTAATAATTTGGAGGAGGAAGTCTGGCTCTGGATCAAGACATGTCTGAAAACACCATCATCTAGAAATGTATGAACAAGCTGTTGCTTTAGATGGGAAAACAGGCCCATCACAACCCAAATTTCCTGAAGTTTCTGTTCCTGAAAGCAAACCCAAAACTCAGTTCTGCAGTATGTGTCTGACAGTAGGTGTTGCTATGGGTTGATGAGGCAGTATATTAAAAAAAAAAAAAAAAAAAGAAAAAAAGAAGCAGAGAATGACATTTCTCCAGAAATATTCATAGAAATATGGTGATGCTACCTGTAGTCATCTTAGCTGTATTTGAAGTTTGTATGTTATATTCAATGCATTAGCTGTGATTCAACATTAGTGTTGAGGAAAAAAGTTACTTCTTATTGTACCTGGGCCAAAACCAAGACGTGGACTCTCTTGAGATAAAGATGTAAAGCCTGGAGATGCTCTGGGAAGGTGGTGGCTTATTTTCTGTCACTTCAGATTAGGAGGCTGGGACATGGAGGAAGGGGAGATACCGAAGTGATGGGAAGTTGTGCTGTTGGAAGTGTGGGGTAGGAGGAGGATAATCTTGGAGTAAAGCCAGGGAACAAAGCAGCAGAGCAGAGCTGGGAGCACTGAGCCCAGTAGCCCTGGGTCTCCTATAACCACTCCTAAATTTTATACGTTGCTGCTTTGCCACCTGTGAAACAGCAGCAGGCTGGCTGCACAGGCTTCCTGAGAGCTCTCCTGGCTGGGGGGCACTTGCCCCGTAATGCCAGTGGGCTTCAGCTGCTCCTTGCTTAGATGGAGGAGGAAAACAGAGGAGGAGAAGATGGGATAAGTCTCGAGGCTGTTTGGCTAATTGTCTGACCAGTTCCATCTCTATTATACAACCTTCCTCCTCTGGTTAAAAACAGTCACGCTAACTTATGACTTGACCTATTTGAAGGAAATACCTTCACCCTTTTCTAGGTTTGAGGCTGACACAAACAGGAGCTTGTGCCCTTTATTCATTATGTCATTTCCAGTGTTAGCTAAATAAAGAAAATCCTGGCTTCACTTAAATTTAAAATGACACCAAATCATGATTCAAACCTGCAGTGACATTTATCCAGTTAGCTGATGTTTGCTATAGGTTGAAGGGACTCATAAATCCAGTTGTCTTCATGTCTCAGGCACATTTCTTGGTGTCCCTTGACAGTTATTAAGTGCATTAATTCTTCTGATGCTAATTTCTGTGTAGTACTGATGAAAAATGCATTTTTCCCAGGGAGTCAGCACTTGGCAAATATCTTGATGGCAATAAATTAAAGTACAAACTAAGTTTCTGTTGCCATGGTTTTCTTCTCCACTGATACAAGCAGTTACTGTATCTTCATTCCAGCAAGGGTAGAGATGCAAAACCACAGCCCACATCACCTCGATGCACGAAATACTCTCCTGGCTCCCTTTTGCAGTGTGCCCTGCTGGGTCTCTCGTCCTTGCAAGTTACTGTACAAACAAAATATGCTTATGCAGTTGCCACACGCCCAGACTCAGGAGGGGTCCGGGCCCCTGAGAAGTGAGAAGAAGAAGAAAATGTATGTTGCTGAGGAGCGTGCCCATGCACTGGAGTGCCTCCCTATGCCTTTTGTGTGCCTCTCCCTGCTGTCACCCACTGCAAGGCAAACCTTGCCAACACCGCTTCTCTCTTCTTCGCCACACTGGGTTACGAGGCTAAAGACAAAGTGATTGAACTCAAAAAATAAAGGGACTAGGTTTGGTGTTCGGTGCCCTCACATTATTTAAGTTTCCTGAGGCTTCCCAGAGGCTTTTGAGGGGGTGCACAGAAAATTCAACGGCCCAGCTGAGCTGTGCCCTGCAGCAGAGGTTTAGCTGATGGGCCCCATTCTGCAGCAATACTGATCTGTTTCCCGAGGGGAGACAACGCAGGGTTGTAAACCAGTGCTGCTGTTTCCAAAAGAGCAAGGGCAAGCCATGGAGATAGCAGTGGTCCAAATACGTCCCGAGACTCTGGGTGAAAGTAAAATATTGGTTTGACAGGACCTTCTGCTGTGCCTGCAGTGCTTCGGCTGTAGCATCATGCCGGTCCCATATGCCGGGAGAGCTCTTCTCCAGCCGGTACGTGATGAGTAGCTCTGGCTGGAGGAGATGTAAGTCCTCAGGACTGCTGCTGAGGTCTTCCATCAAGCACTGACGCTGCTATTGGCTAAATTCAGACAGGATCGTGGGCAGCATATGGAAGTAAAACTTGCCAGCATCCTAACCGAATCTTGATATTTAAAGCAATGATGGAAGCTATCTTCATCCAAACTAAGCAAGACCCTTAAGATTGCCTACTGGCTTACAGAGCTGTGCAGGTTCCTCTCATCTATATTTTCTCTCTCATCTCATCGCTGTCTTCTACTGACCAGTGCAGGTGACCATCACGTATGTGCCACCGTTTTCCCTATTGATCTCTTGCATCTGAAGGGAAAGAAACCCCACAGTTACAGGCACAGAGGACGCTCTGGGAAATCGGCATGTACATCAGTTTTATGATAATCTCGTTACTAATGCAAAATCATTCACTGAGGAAAAAGTGGAACAAATACAGCTTCACAGAAGCTTGTTGCTTTCAGAAAAAAATAATAATGGAAATTGATTGCATGGCTGACCAGGTCTGTGCCGTGTTTCTCTCTTTGATGGACTGGTAATAGCTCTTTGCTCTACAGCTGGAGACAAAAAACTTTTTCTCCCTTAAAAGAAAAACTGCAAATAAGTTGGGTATTTTCTTTCTTTCAAATTCTGAATGTACTTTTGCTACTGCATAGAACCACAGTTCTGCCTGTTTTTCCATCAAAGTTGTCTTATTTTGTTGGGTTTACTAAGGAAGAGTTTTAAGCTATTTTTGTTTAAAATTATAAATCTAGACAAGAACTTCTAGCACCATTTTATCCCATTTGAACACAGTTGAATGTTTCTTTTAGAAAGGTACCAATACTGTTTTCTGAATCAAATAGAAGTCTCTTCTTTGCACTCGTTCAGAGATACGTCCTCTATCTGAAGCAAATAGATGGAGTTGCAAAGTTTCTACTCTTAAAATCTATAAAAATTTATAAAATAAAAATATAAATTTGTATACTTTCAGCAGCAAAAAATACTTCCGAGAGACAAAGCAGAGCTCAAGTAAGTCATAAATTTTTCCAAGTGGTATTTTTGGGTGACCGTGCTGGGCTCCGTGGCACTGGGTGAGCTCGGCGTAGCTGGAGCACAGTCTGTGCCTTGTCCTGCCACATGCCAGCTTGAGTGGGTGGCAATGCTGCTGCAGAGGGTGCTTCACCCATGTTCATGAGATGTTCATATTGACAACATTTGGTTTATGTCTTTACATTTTCAGAAAAGAGGTAAAAGGCTCTGCAGGAAACCTGGTCTCTGCGGCAAGTATTTGAGGTGCTGCTGACAACTCTCTCTCAGGGGTTCAATTCCGCCTGTAAATCCCCATCAATCCGGTGTCCTTCCAGACTTGGGCATTGTATTTGTTATTGTGTCTACAGCAAGTGCTGCGCTGGGAGAGCAGTGATTTCTGCTCTCTGACAGCCTGGGCTTGTGCTGCTGCAGCCTCCCACTCTGCTTAGAGAGATTTAGGGACGTGACAAACAATTCTTCCCTGAGATGCTCCTTTTATCCCTGGTTTAGTGCAGCCAGACCGCGTTCTGCACCGGGTACCCCATCGTCTCGCTGAGTGAAGAATTTGCAAGAGCAAGCCCTTGTAGGAAGGCTGATCATGTGTTCTCCCTGTGATACAGGGATACCTTCCCTGAAAAATAGCATGTAAAAATATCACCAGGAGAGATTAAAGAGGGCTAATCTACATTAGTTGAAGCAAACTGGAGTCTTGCTCTAGCCAGTGTTGAGCATGCTGGGTGCCAGGGTGCAATTGCTACCAGGCTACAATGCTTCTGATGGCAGCATCCTCAGAGTCCTGTCAGGATTACAGCACCAAGCTGCTATGTGATTTTATATTTATTAATACACATAGGACTTGATTTAAGCACAGCAGCTCAGCAGCAAAACTACCACTGATTTATGGTGCGGGCAAGAGGTCACAGTAAGATACACTCCATGACACATGGGTTTGCAGCCTAAACAGAAAGGAGAGGCAAGGGGAAATGATCTGTGTGGTTGCAGGTAACTGGCAGTTAATATATGATGTGATATCCAGTTATCTTATTCTGTTTAATGCATCTTTAAAAGTTTGATGATAGAGATCTGATCATAATTTTTTCAAAGTATGTTTGTTAATAGAGAGCACAAAGGCCTTTTACTTCCTTGCACATATTTGTCAGTGTAAAAATAAAAAAGTAGCATTCTAGCTCTTTTCTTTAAACAATGGCACATCTATCCTTCATACATTATTGACTGCATCTATTTTTTCCCAGTAAGCTTTTTTTAAAAAAAAATTCTAATGTCACTTGATCTTTGTGCAGTTAATTCCCTTGTCACCAAGCCATATAAGTAGTGACCTCAGAATTTCAGAATAGCTTTGGCATAAAAAAAAAATAATACGGTAACTTAATTTGTATCACCATTGCTGAGGGCTCTGCATATTTCCATTATAAAAACCAGTTTCAGCAGGCTGGACAATATGGATTAGTGCGGCTGCGTTCAGCTTTCAGGAAGGAATTTATTCTTAGAAATTGGGTCAAAGAATTTGGTTTGGCAGGACCGCCTGAGAGTGGCTCTGGTTCAAAAGAGGAAATCTGCAGGGCAGCTCATTAATTTAAACAATTAGGTTAAAACATTCTTTATTTTAAAAGTGAGGATAAACTTTCAACAGCTAAGTTACCTAAAGGTGAGCTGAGATGTACAGGTGGAATAAACAAGCAGGCACAGTCTACTAAGCCAGAAAGCAAAGCAAACTGATGTACAGATTTTTTAATATTCTTTTCCCATCTTGCTTCCTTAATCCTTCATAGTGTCAGTAAAATTGGGTCTTTCTCAATATTGTATGTCCTTTGTGCAGTTAGCTTTGACACTGAAGAAAAGGAGTTATAAATTACACGTCTGGCTGGTAGAGATGGGCTCCGAGCCTCTGTGGGCACAGACCTTCTCGGAAGAGCCGGTCAGAAGAACAGGGTCTAAAAATAAACACGCACGTTGAAATCCTGCTCTTCTTTGCTTCCTTTCATCCTGATCACAGAGATGTTCTGGGGAGCTGCGGGGAACATGGCAGTGTAGCGGCAGTGCCAGGGTGGCTTGTTCCCACATCATGATGAGGGCAATGTGATAGCAGGAGTCCCTGTTTGCTTGTTTGCCTTCCCCGTGCCTCCTTTAACATGCCAGAGGCTCTTAATGATCCCAAATCTGCTTGGTTGAGAGTATATTAATTGAGCAATTCCCCTGAGACTCTCAAGTACACAACATTTATGAACACTTGTCAATTAACTTTTTCCTTTCAAGGACTAATGACTCCAAACAACAGCTTGAGCGCTGCACCGCATGGTTGCCACCCCGGGGCGGGGGACCTCACGCTCATTGCAGCTCTCGATCTGGAAATGTACCTGCTAAGAAGATTAAGTCTGCAGTGCTGAGCATTAAACCCATCAATATTTATACAGTGGGCAAAATTCGTATCAAAGCTGTCAGGCAGAATCTGTTGCCGTGGTGTTTCTAAAAGGTTACCAGCTTTGAGATACCTGTTTTTCACTTATAAACAGGTTCTAAGATGAATCGTTTTGCAATTTGAGTCTTACTCTGCTGGTAAACTGCTGGATTCAGTATTGAATTGATACCTTTGCTTGGGTCCATCCGCAGGTGCTACTCTCCTGCACGTGATGAATAAGAATCCGAAGGATCAAGAGGATAAGCTAGAAATGTTTTCACTTCAGAGAAAATGTCTGATTTGTTCGACTGCCCTTTATCAGAGTTTCCATACAAAAGGCAAACTCTCACCGGGCAGTACTGGCCTCAGCAATGTGGTATCTCTTCTGTGCAGCCTGCCCTTGACAGCAGCTAATGCAGGGAGCCTGGAGAAGAGCACAGGTCCCTTTTTTAATGTACTGAAAATCTTAGTTGAGTATTACTTCGACAATTACTAAATTGCACCTCTGCCCCCAGAACTGGGCTAAGAAGCTGTTAGAGCCTTTGGGGGGTGGGGAGGTGGGGGTGGGAAGCAAGCAAGGAACAAGCCTTTACTCCTACCAAGTAGAAAGAGACGATTCATGGTGAAATGAGTGGCATGACAGAGCAAGACCTGGTATGCAGAGGGGTGTTGAATGCAACTCTTCTCTAAAGCATTAGTGTGCGATGGACACAAATCCAAGGAGGAGGTTACTGAAAGTTTATAGACAACTATGTGATCTGGATAGTGTCCTTTTAATTTCTTCCACCCCTGACAAGCACTTTCAGCTGACAGCTCAGCATCCCTGCCCCTGCAGGTACACCTGTCCTTTTTCTCTCACCCCAGGACATGCAAACCAGGAAAAGGAAACTTTTCGGATGTATCCATGATATTGTGAGCAGAGGAAAATCAGCATGTAAGGAACCCATCCAGGTAATGTATTTTGGGGAGCAAAGTCCCTCAGCCAGCCCATGCCCTCCCCCACGCTGCTGCAGCTCAGTGCTGCAGTGCAGGCAGTGTGCTGATGAGCAGGTGGTATGTGAGGGATGCAGGCGATGCTGATGCTGGCCATTTTCTGTTTTCTTTCCTTTGTCAGGCCGCAAGTCTGTACTTTTGCCTCAGCTTCTGTTTGTAACAAATGTTATTAACCAACTGTGTTACCAGAGCATTATCTTATTAGTGTGGCACTAGAGTTTCCAGCCTGATGACAATAATCTGCTGTAAAGGCGGAATCCTACCAAGCCACTGCATGATGAATACCCTCAGGTGGCTGAAAGTAATTGATACAAGCTGCAGCTGTGGCTGAGGGGAGTTCCTACAGGGGACTGTCAAGCTTCTCTGTATCTCCTACAGGATGTGGCTCCGAAACAACTGGTTTGGAAACCACGGGTAAGTGAGCTCCTAAGGTCCTAGAGCTGTTTTCTGCTCCAGAAGCTGGGTGAGGAGGGGGCCAGTGCCCAGTGGGCTCTGTGATGCCCAGGTACCATGTTTTCTCTGACAGTTGTAGCTAGGAGGGACATGTACGTGGGTCATGGTCCTGCTGCTGGTGCAAACACCAGGGTTGCTCTTTCCTCACTGTAAAATTTCTGTGTGAGTGGAAAATGAAGAAAATATTGAAAAACCAAACATGGTATTAGCACTTGATAGATCACCTAAGCGCTGCCTCTCCTTCGTAATCTATCTGCTCTGTTACATAAAATTTGTTCTGCTTTTTCCCCATGGCTTACAAAAAAACCTGTGCTTTTCTTTCTAATGGGAAATTAGTTGTACAGTAAAAATATTTACTGAGGCATGGAGACCTTGATCCATTTCCTGTCTGAATCAATAGAAAGGTTGCTATTGATTTTGGTGGGGTTTTTTTGAGACAAGGTCTATGTTTTATCCATTTTTCAGTAGATTAATTCCCCACCGACGTGTGCTTTGTCAAGGCTAGCCCTCATCATGTTTGTATGTCTTTTGGGAAGGAATAGGAGAATAACAGAGAGTAAAACTGGTCATTTTTACTATTTTTACATTTGTACATTTTTTACATATTTTTACTATTTTTACATTGTAATTTACATTTTTACATTCAAGCTAGAAATGAGCCATTAGAGTAAGAAAATGTGTGTTGCAGGGGGTGGTTAGCATTGCTTTATCCTGAAGGCCTACAGGTATGACGGTTAAACTTGATATTTTTCATCCCTGGTGTAAAAGCTGCCAAATCCTTTAAAATCTGACGCAACATGACATTTGTGTCACATTTTATCTGCTTACATGAGTTTACGTTATGTCAGCTGATGTGATGTAACCAGATAGAGCCTAATAGCTAGTGATGTGCAAAACAGGCACTTTTTTTTCTTCTTCCTATGTTTAGGGCTAGTGTAAGATATTACAAAAGGCAAAATAATCTTTGACTTGGTGAATGTGACATTGTCAGAGGGCAGCTGCCGTGGGGTTATACACTATGCTTGACCCCATAATGTTACCCATCTAAATAGACAACTCGGCTTCATCTTCAGAAATTATGATGAAGGATGTGAAATCCCCTTTAATATGCATTGGTGATGCCCTGTTTCCAGGTGTCAACTGCAGTTTTTACCAAGGTGTTGGTGCCTGGTAGTTTAGTTCAATGAATACGTGTTAGAGGGCTCTTTCAGGCTAGCACGTGTGGGAGGAGGGGAAGCATGCAAAGGGACCACATGGCAGCCCTGTGTTTGGGAAATCCTGGATGACGGAGTTGTAGCAAAATCTACAGGGAGATGAAGCCAGAATGTTCTGCTGGCCCTAGCCCATGTCATGCATCCTGAGGATCCTTCAAGCACAGTGCAACCTGGAGATGTTGTGTTTAAGTTTCAGTGAGAAAGGTATTGTTGAAAACTGAGCCAAGGTAGCATGATTGTTCTGAAACACTTGAATTTCTATGGGACTGCTTGTCCTGTAAGTCATGGGTTCCGATTAGCTGGCCACCACACCTTACCTCAAAGACCACATATTTTGGCAATGTTGCACTTTTTGCAAGATGAAATACTGCTGGTGGAAAGATCTCTAAGCAGGCTCTACATGTACAATACCAAGTGATGTGTTTACAGCTGTGCAATAAAAAAAGCTAGAAAAGGTGTTTGTCAGGGAAGCAGTGGGCTAGGTAATTTATAGTTGGTATGAAAGGCCACTTAGGAACATTTAAAGAAAATCAGCACGATACCTGCTTTTCTACAGTAAGCCAGTCCTTGTAGTTATACAAACTGACATCCAGCCCAACGCAGAGGCAAGAGTAAACTGTCTCAGGGCTGCCAAAAAAAGATGACTCTGCTCACTGAGCGGTGCACAGCAGGAGCCTGCTTGCACATACGCCAAAGCACCACCTGCTCCTCGCTGTCGGTGCACAGTGAGGGAGGTGGGCCCGCTGTCTGGGCTGGATAACCCTCAGCCTGGTGACAGGCTAAATTCATAGCTAAACGTGGCGGAGAGAAGGAGGATTAAAGGTGTCAGGAGGTGCAGTATTCAAACCTGAGCTGGGAGATTGGCACATCTGCTCCTTTGCTCAGCACCGTTATCATAAATGGATTGCACCTCAGTGCATCTGCAGTGCTGTCACCAGTGTTATCCTGGACAGCTTCATCTGCTGCACATCTGGCTTTCCTTCATAAATTAGAACAGTATTTCATTAGACTAGCAAAAGATACTTGCTAAAACCAGGAAAATAAAATAAAATAAAAACATCAGCTCTGCTGGGAATTTCACGCACAGGCAGTTTAAACCAGTGTGCATGGCTGGAGGGTGCCCAAGCAGGACTGGTCCAGCTCAGGGATGGTGGGGAAGGTGGGATCTGTCACACAGCCACTCCACTCCACCAAGGCCACGCTGAGGTTAGAGGTCTTCTGCACAAGTGCAGCTGGGCAGGGCCCTACAGCAGCTTCCTTCTGCATAGGCAGAGCTCAGCAAGGGTGGCTGAAACGGGGCTCAGCAGGGTGCTCACCCCATCCACCCCACCTCTGTGGATCTTGGTCAGGACTGGGACATCGATTTCCTAAAAATTGGTGTCATCCCTCTCCTGAAACATGTAAAGAGCAAAGTGGGGGCAACTCTTTCTGCCTCGAGCTGCACACACATTTGCAAGCTCAAACTCAGCTAGAGGGAAATAAGTTTTATTAGCGGTGCTGATCTGATTAGGCTGACAGCAGAACAGGGACAAGCAGAAACCCTTTCCACTAGTCATTACTACATCAAACACACCTCTGTGACATTGTAAAGGTCCTTTGTATTTTGGCCAGCTGCTTTCCCTGTACAAGCCAATGATTAATTTTGGTGTACTGGTCATTATTTTTTCAATTTAGAAACTTACAGGAATTGTTGTGATAACATTTAAACGGCAAGAGGTGGCTGAACTGTACCAGCACTGGTCTGAGAGCCCCCGCTCAGCCTGCTGACATTTCAGAAGGACTCTCATTATCCATGCTGCTTGGCTGTTTCCAACAAGATCACTTCTGTAATTTTTCCTAGGGACATATTTTCTTTGCTGACGCTATCTTGTGCTTCCTGTAACTCAAGCGACTCTGATGGGTAGATGCAATTTGATCGCAGCAAAGCTAGTAGCGCACTGGTGAATGAATTGGCATGTTCTGATTTCTCCTTACCCAGAAAATCCTGGCTGCTTCGAGGTGGCTGCTAAGCAGAGTGTGCAGGGTATAACCAGGATGGTGTTTTGAACTTATAAACAGTGATCAGACAGGTATGCTTGGTAACCAGTTTTTAACAACATTTTGCTAATCACAGCAAAAAGTTCTGACAAATGTGGCTTTCAGCTTTTTTTGGCCATTTACAGACTTACATACATCTCCCTCCATGATTTCTTCTTGTGATACTTGTAGCTGCTAATGCAGATAATGATGGTACAAATTTGCATGATTGCTTTGTTTGATATGTATGACTATTTTCCTATGGGGACAAAGTTCACTCCTCCAGAGAACAGTACAAAGCACCTTGGCTGGAGATACTGTCTCCCAGCGAGATAAGATATTGAAAGGCAGAAAAAGGCTTTGGAAATCTCCCCAAAAGGAGCAGGGGATTCAGACAGGGCTCCCCCACATCAATATTCACTGCTCCTCTATATTACATAAACATTTGTAAGGGCTGGTTCTCCGAATCCATGCGTTATGTGCACTAGGGAGAAGATCTAAACAACATCTGCAATGCCAAGAGAGCTTGCCAGTCTGTGACTAAGCTTGAAATATTGTATTAACCATGAAGAATCAATAGTGCATAGCAGTTGCCTCTTCCACTCACTGTTGGGAATAGTGCCTTTTCTGTGCTCCGAGCTCTACCAAAATGTTGCAAGAAAAAGAAATACGCTCTGCAGTCATCCATTTTCTCGTCTCCGAAAGCCTTGGTACAATAATGTAGTTATTCCTGATAATTTTGGTCTGCAGGTCCCTTGCACACAGTGCAACAGCAGTGGGGCAGTTATGCACCGGACACTGCACTTAACGTGGGGAAGAGGACTGCAGTAAAAACCCTGCAGTAAAAAAATCTGAGGACACACACACATGGGCAGACGGACCCCACTGCCAGGCATCACTGACCATAAGGATTTCTGGGTTCAGTGACCTTCTTATTCCAAGCCTCTTCAATTTGAACCTTGGATCCATCCATTCAGTTGTGGGACTAATCCAGCAGCTGAATCTGTCAATGCGTTCCTGTTGCAGATGGGGCTGAGGGCTCCCAAGACTCTGAGCAATTAAAACTCTTCTGATTTCACTTCAAATTTAATAATGTATTTTTATATTCAGTGAGGTGTCGAGAGTAATATATGAGAACTGAATATTTGGAGGGAGGGGAAAAGGTAGGAGCAGTTGGAAAAAGTCTTTAATAATGTTTGAGCCAGAATTCGTTAAAGGAAGGCATGTTCTACATGAAATGAGTAGGGTCAAAGCCGCTGGGACACTGTTTAAAGAAAAAACCTAGGGTCCTTGATATCTCTTGTGCTGCCCCAGAAGAACTGAGTGAGCTCAGGCTGGTCTCACTGTCCCCCCTTCTACACAGGCTGCATCTTGCACGTGTGTCCCCGGAGGGAGTTCCAGCAGGATAGATGCTCTCACTGCGCATGTTAACTCTCACTGAGCCAATGTTAACACGCAATTCTGAGGCTGTGGTTTCCAAATCCCGTTTTATTCTGAATACCTGGAGATCTATAGAAACCAGGCTCAGATTTCAGACTCCCAAGTCTGTAAATCCTTCCATTGTCAATGTTTGTTTAGAGATCCAAGTCTAACCGTCTGGGTAATGGAAGAGATGTATCTCTGTATCTGTAAGTCCCTTATGTTGTGTTGAAATCTCACTTGTGTGCTATATGCTCCTCCAAAATGCTCTTATTCTATCTGCTCATCGTAAGAGTTTTGTAAAAAAATTCTCTACCATTTTGTTTTGTGCTGAATCTGGTGATATCAGCTATTTCACTCTACAGCCCTGGTTAGAAAACAGGGCATATCTTTTCTTCTGTGATTTTCTCCACTGTGCTTTTCATCTCATCACTGAAATGGAAATATTTTACTAGTTAAATGGAGAAAAAAGCAGTTAAGGCAGATGCTTTTCCATCATCTGGCTATCGCAGAGCTCCTCAGCATTCAGAATGGTGGTTTACTGCAACAAATTAAGTGCACAAATTTTTCATGTGGAAGAAATGATTTCTGAATTCCCCCTGAAACCTCATTTCTTCTGTAGCAAAATGACTTAATGAAGAAATTTATGACTTAGTGTCTGTTAGCACTACAGAGAAGCTTATGCTGGGTCTCAAAAGTAGTTTTGTATTATTTTCCATTATTTTAAACTCCTTCAGCTGTGATTTGGAAACAGCAGCTGTGATCCTTCCTGCAGCTGAAACTTTTAGTTACCTACCTCTCTTTGCTCAAGCCGAACGATGTACTAAACTGACCACTGGGTCTTTTACCAGAGGCATGTCGTTTTAGGACTGGTCAAAAGCACCTACAAAAGAAAGAAGAAAAAAGCTGTGTAAAACCAGCACTTTTTTGGTGTCTGTCTGATGGCTCATCCCAGTTGCTTTGGTCCTGTCCCTCCTTGTTGTACTGATACAACAGATGAAGTCTGTTCCCAGCAGGGAAGAGATCCTCTCCATGTGCAGGCTGGTCTCAGCACAGGAGCGAGGTGAAAACATGACCCTCGACCTGCTGAGCCCATGCTGCACTGCTTTCAACATCTTATCTTGCTGGGAGACAGTATCTCCAGCCAAGGTGCTTTGTACTGTTCTCTGGAGGAGTGAACTTTGTCCCCATAGGAAAATAGTCATACGTATCAAACAAAGATGAATGCCTGTGTGGCATGAATTTGGGGTCTTCAAGTGTGGGGCAAGTCATCCACATCCATCTGTTTCAGTGCAGCACAGAGTCCAGCTTTTTCAGCTCCTTGGCAAGCCACTGCTGCTGGATTTTGATCTGGGAGAAGGAGCTGGTGCCGTTCTCCGTACAGACGTGGATGTATTTTTCTGGGTCTGTAATGCCTGTAGGAAATGATGCCACTGAGTCTGGCCTCTCCTGAAAGGCAGCAAGTACATCCTAGTGCTGAGCTTTTGCGCTTTCAGAAAGAGATGCACCCAGAGATTTTATTGAAAGCAAAAAGGCAGATGACATAGGGGGGAAAAGTTTTGATTCCACTTAAAAATAGAAATTTAATTTTATTTCTAGATTAATGCTTTGGAAGTTTTCTTTGTCTTGTTGATAGCGTTCTGTACTCCACTTCTGCAATGTCCTTTCTAATTGGGAAATAATTAGATTGCTAAACTGAATAGTTCAAAGATTATTCTGAACTGCAGTTTGACTTCCTCTGGCACAGATAATACATTACAGGCCTGTCTTGGGCACCACTAGCACCAGTAATCTTGTTATATTGGTGCAGCGCTGTGCCAAGAGGTACCAGGGTTGGCCTTTTCCCTTCCCCAGTGCTTGCAGGGCTCAGAAAAAAATCTCCAGATCTGGTGCAGATCTGGGAAGGAGAGCGGTTGCTCTTTGAAGCATAGATACAGCAGGTTTCCAAAGGCTAAAGAGAAACACTAAGTAAATTAACAAGGAGTAAAAAGGAGTAGAAAACAGAAACAGAAGGATGAAGTTAGAAGACATTAACCAGTTAGATGTACTAAACAGGAAAGCGCAGAGCTGTCTGTTTGCAGGGCAAAGGTGGTGTGCCATTTGAAAAGGGGTGCAAGAAACCTCAGAAATAAATTGAATCTCTTCTTTAGGCTTCAGAAGCAGATGCATTTGAGAGTGTATTTTCCAAAATGTAAAGTCATGAATTCCAGTTTGTGGTAAAACCAATTATTTAAAGCATACAACTGAATTGGAAAAGAAGAGCAACATTCAGGAAGAACTTTAAAAGATTTTAGAAATGCAGAACATGATGAGATTATGAAATTAACTCTATTAACAAATAGAAAAACACCACTCCCATAAAATACTAGACTCGGAGGAGACACCAGCTTGTACTTTGGCAGTGAGAAATAATAGATGCAGTCTAAAGCACCCAAATGTGTAGTCTTTAAATCAGCAGTGGCTCAGCACCCAAGGGCCCTGCTGTGCAGCAGGATGCTCTCCTGTCAAGCTGCAGTCTCTGCTTGCTCCCTGCATCGGGCTGGCTGCACGCAAGCTGGCAAACAGCGAGATGAGGTGCTCATTTCTTACTGTGTTTTTTATAGGAACTTTACTGATGATGTCAGATTATTATTTTTTTTAACCTACTCCTTTATTTACAAGCCTGATCTTGAGGCCTGAATTAATCTGAGAGTGTCCCTCTTCAACAGCAAGAGCATTTAGACAATCAGCCCAGTGCTGAGGGAGATCGAGGGATCATCATTATTGGCTCTAATAACAATCCTGTATTAAGCATGCTTTAGGAATAAGAAATCAATGAGGCAGCAGTTTAAAATGACCCAAGGACTTTCCAACCCAGTGATTTAATAACACAGTGAATAAAAAAATAAATCCTAGTAAATACTAGTGGCCTAGAACAGAATCTGCCCAAAGGAATTTTCTGATATTACTTTTATTTGCTTGTCATAAACATTTCATCTACATTTTCCCTTTTCTGTTCCATATATTATATTAAAGATGAAAAAAAGTTTTAGATTCAGCTTGAGTTTTTCATGAGCCTTTTTCCTCTCTAGTTAACTAGAAAGGCATTAAAATACAAATATTTAATTAACTGACAGAACAATTTAAGCCAAGTTTGAAAGCAGTTCTTCGAATCGTAGATGTATGCCTGGAGAAGCAACAAGGAGAAAATCCCTTACTTTGAGATGCGTTTAAGTTTTTCTTTCTTCTTCTGCACAGAGATGAACCTTTTTGATCTCACTTTTTTGTAAAGTAACTCTTCGTCAGATTAAATATGAAGATCCCTATCAGAAAGCACTTGGCTTTGACAAGCCTGACAGAGTGCTGTGTAGCCGGCAACATGGTAATGGCTGGCACTGAAATGAAAAGGATTTGGATAATGAATAAAGAATATTTTAGTAGCATGACTCATAAGTAATACAAAGGCAGCTCTAGCAACATCTGAACTAATTACAGACTAGTTGCTATGTTGTAACAATCATGGGTATTAAGTGTGTGGGATGCTGAAGTGTGTGGGCATCCTGCTAAGTTTGATCTCAGTTCTTGCAACTAAAATCCTGTCTGTCCCAGCTGGAAAGTGGGCCATGCATGTAGGTGCCTAAATATGGACTGAGGGTGACTAAATCTGTGCATGTACTTTTTTTTTTTGTTTTTTTTTGTTGTTGTTGTTGTTTGGCCCTCCTGCCCCCAAACTTTTGGAGCTGTCAGGAATCATGCAGACAATTACACGCTGCACGATTTAACTGCCAACTGTCCTGTTGCAGCCTGGTGCTTTGGGTCTGTTCCTCATCACCCAGTGCTGTCACAGTGCAGCATTTCCAGACCATCTCAGTGGGATCAAAGAGTGAGAACAACAGTGTTTCCAACCTCTGGTAGCTCGGTGCAGGCAGATGATGCTTGGTTTACCTTCAGGATTTCAGGGCATGAGGTAACATGGGCTGCTGTGGCTTTGAAAAGCAGAGTTGGGTTCAAAAGGTTGGTTGTAAATCCTGGATGGGCGGCTTAGAGCTGTTTGACAGGAATATCTGCAATGGGACAGCACTGCTGAGTGACTGCCTCTCTGGGGGACGGGCTTCCTAGTCTGGTTAGAGAGGGATGGGCTTAGGCAGTAAGATGTCAATGTGACCCAAACCTGCAATTAAATGAAGCCAGGTCCAGATGTGGAATTTGCTCCATTTCAGCAGTTAATGAATTGGAAAATTATCCAAGCTCAATTTTCTGTTTCCTTCAAGGTTCTTGCTTCCTCAGTTTGGGTGATGATTTCCCTGGGCATCATTTGCCCTTGCCCACTCCTTGTGTTTCTATCTTCCAGACTTACAGGAATTTTTAGAGGATTTTTTTCTTCCTTTTCTGAAAGGGCGAGACCCTTTGCTCATTTTTCAGATGCTTTAGGGATGTGAAGCAAGGTGCATGACTGCACAGAACAGAGCTCAAAAGCGGCTCTGTATTGACAGTACCATGGGACCGTCTTACAGCTGAAGATTTCTGTATTTAGGTGGTGCACAGTGAGGAAGACAGTCCCTGTGCTGGGAAACCTATGCACAGAAAACACATCCATGGGTATTAACTATCCATGGATGCCATCTGATGATGTTTTAGAAACCATCCAAAGCACGCCAGCAAGCTGAAGGCTTGCAGACTGCAGCAGGGAAGGAGAATGAAAGATGTGAGCAAGGTTTTGGGAAGGAGAGGTGCGTTTGGTTTTGGATTAATGTTTCCAGTAATGGAGAATGGAGAGAGGACAGCAAATTCCCTTTGCGCTGTGACCACGTTCACTAATCACACTAATGTGACTGTAATGAAAATAACACTTAACCTGTCATTATTCCCCGTGTGATGCTCCTCTAGATTCCCTGCCTTGTTGCCAGCATTCCGGTGAACAAAACCAGGGATATTTTTCAAACATCTCAGTTATAATAAAGAGAACAAGCTGCCAGTGGACTGTGCTAATGCATTTGCTTTGGCACCAGCTTTCCCTTGCTGTATGGCTCAGGGTGCCAGCAAAGGCTGAGCTGGAGCAGAGCCAGAGCTCTGTGGTGCCCAGCTTTGCTGCTGCCCAGGGACTGGTGAGCAATGAGGGGAGACCACAAAAGGCTCAGCACACCTCGCTTGGTCTCTGCTGAAGCTTTTCATCCCTTGGTGGCTCTTTATGCCAGCAAAACAGCACAGAGGATTTTCAGATCGTGCTGTGAATAAATCACGCTGAAGCCAAGGAGGTTTTGCCTGTTCTAATGTCTGATCTCCATTTGGGTAAAGGAGTCTCCTTCTTGTTTGGCAGTTTCACTATATCACTGCTTGCAATGAGCGTATGTTTTTTTTAAGTTAAACAGAACATACTGTCTTGCAAACTCTGCTGTTGAACACCAACATCTTGTTAGATCCTGCAGGTTCAGACTGGCCTGCATTTCCTCCACTATTTCCCCTTAAAAAGGAGGCAAGCTGAGACCAACCACCAGAACATTTTCCAGCTATTTCTACAAGCATATTTCAACTATGTAACCACATAATCCCCACAACTTTTGTTCTTATGTTTGGAAGAATGTAATTTCCTATATACATTGAAATGTATATTTGCAGCTACAGCAATGATGCAGGTTATTATTTAGCCCCCAAACCCACATATGAAGTATCCTAGAGAATGTCTGCTTTTGTCTGACACCTTGATCAGGAGGTGGATGTAAGAAAAGCCTAAGTTCATGTGAGTGAATATTCACAGGTTTGCACAACTTAAATGTTTATATCACTAATAACCTTGGGAGCGCTTTACTGTGTTTCTTTCATTCCGAAGACATAATGGGAGAGTCCCCAGATATAAATAGTGATAAAAAAGATATAAATTGTGAACAATACACAGGATTTTATTTAGAAGATGTTCTGAATCAACAGTGATGTTACAGCTGGAGCCTGTGGTAACCCAAGTGGCACACAAGGATGTCCCCATTCTCGGTGTGGCAGTCACCTGCAGGGGTCCTGGCTGCATCCCAGCCTGGCCCAAGGGCAGTGGCCGGGTGACTTTGCCTGCAGCTGAGGCTGCTGTGGTGGTGTTGCCCTGGCACTGCCAGAGGTATTGAAAACTCTCTAAATCTTCCAGCAGGCTGTGTAATTTGTGTAACAGGCAAAGCTACTTGCAGTGGTGTTTCCAGGGGATTCTAAGCAGGGAGAGATTTTCAAATGCAAGGAACACTCTCCAAGCAAGAATGATTGCAACAATTGAACCGAGGAAGCATGAGGAGATGGAGAGAGGCAGTTCCCTCAGTCACAAATGGCCCGGTGACACCCCAGTTTCCACTTGCAGAGAGTGAAAAGCAAGCCAGGCAGAAGGAGCATGGCTCCCACCTGACTTTGAGGTATAGTAAGAAAACACAGGTGGGAGGAAACTCATGCTTACGGTATTTTGCTTAAATGTTGTGATGTCTCTGGAATGCCTAAAACTGGAAGGACTTTGGAAAGCTGGTAGAACCTGCTCTGTTTCGCTGGCATGCGTCCTGGTGAAGGTGAGCTGTAAACTCAGGCCAGTGCCAAGGTGATGCTGGAGGACCAAGTGGATGCGAGGTGCAGAGGGGAGTTGGAGGGCATCCGGCATCCTTCTTGCTGCTCTTAGCAACACCCCGGGCAATCCTGTTCCCACTCAGCTCTGGCAGAGTCCCCATGGTCAAGGAGGGAGCAGAGCCACGGCTCAGCCCAGGGGACCTCGCAGTCCCATGGGAGGATTCAGGTAGAGCAGGTGGAGGGAGGGGGCATGTGGCAGGACAGTGTCCTGTGTGACAGCCTCACTGCCTCAAGCCTGTCCTTCTTTTGCAAGCTGAATTATTTCCAATGCCACACTCGGGGTGTGCGGAGGCAAGATGGAGATTGTTTTTGCATGGGTGGTGCTCTGCTAAAAAGCTGCAGAGGCAGGTGCTATTAATAACCCTGGTGCTCCTGCCCCTCCTGCATCATGTGCATCTCCCAGTAGCTCCGCAGCACAAATGCTGCAGGCACTGGGGACAGATTACTGTATTTTTGACAGCCCAATTGTAGGCCAGGAATATGTCCAAGGGATCACAATAAGAAGAACACACAACCACAGCTGTGCAGAATTTGCTTTATGTATATATTGGTTGAGAAGGTTTAACAGTGGCATACATGGCCCTGCAGGCAGCGAGGTGTCGCTTCACTAAACAAACAAATAACCTGGTGTTCCCATTCAGGAGTGGTTTGAAATGTCTTTCACTACCAACTCTGTCACGCAAGGTCAGCACGCTCGTGGAGGAATGAGCTCTGCTGTCACTGCTGGCTCGCACGGTTAGCTGTGCTGGCACGCCAGCAGCAGAGCTGCCCTCCTGGGGAAGCCCCCAGGGCTGAGGCAGGGCACGTGCTCATGCCCTGGGATGGTGAATCTCCCCCCATGGGCTGAGCCAGCCAGGTGCCCTTCACATTTGATGGCACCACCGCCACTCAACTCCTGCCCCATCAAACGTTCCTGTACTTAAATAAGGAAGAGCTCCGATAATCTGCATTCACTTCCCAGGCAAAGTTTCAAAGGCTTATTGGTGAGAGTTATACAGTCTGCACCCCAAAGCAGCCTCGCAAGTATTGCCCCTTTACAACTAAAGCGGTGCTGTACCCGGTCATTGCCAGCATTCATCACGTGTCAGCGCGCTCTGTGTTGAATTGCAAATACCCATCGTGTGCTGTAGTGTGCTTGTGTTTGATTCTGAACGAGAGATGAGAGCAGACATTACCTTAAATATTCACGAAGGAATGTCAGCACAGATGAGGGGGAAGGATGGCAGTGGGCTCAGCATAAATCATTGATGGCCATGAGGCATGAATAGCTATTCTGGCCACATCATTCTCAGTAATATCGGTTTAATAATGTGGTGCAAATGTACTCTTTAATGGTAACCTGTAAATAAAACAAGCACTTCTTATTGGAAACATATTGGCTTGGGAAACCTGGCTGGCAGCTTGCAGTTTTAAGAATTGTCATGGGATTTGCATTAAATAACCCTGTGAGGAGAGTCCTCCTCATTGCAAGCCAATACAAAACTTGTGTTCAGAGAGTAACCACCTTCACTGCTGGTAAGGGCAAGAGTCTGGCTGTCTGGGCATCTCATAATTTCAGATACACTTGAAAAAGAAAACTTGGCACCCAGAAGCACTGAACAGCCTTGAATAGGTGATACTTACCCAGCCAAAGGTGAACTTTGTATTCCTTTCATGCGCAGTGCAGCTATGCCGGTGGTGGTATTCAAGGACTTCAGGGCGACAGTTTTATTAGGTTAAGTTAAAACAACAAATCTTTTTAAAATGGTTTCTGAGGCCCTTGGTCTCTCTGTAAACTTAAGTTTGCCTTTGCTTTCTTCAGCCACCTTCAATTCTGAACTGCTGGCTCAGCTTTGCTTTACAACCGGTTTTGGCATAGAACAGATGCGACACAGCTTACATGGAACTTACTAACTCCCAGGTAAGTTACTCAGGCTCCTGCAGGTAACCTCCCTGGCTGCTTCTGAGCGAGCTGGCTCCTGGGGGCTGCGTGGGGCTGGTTCTTGCATCTGAAGATAGCTTAAGGTACACTGTTCTGCTGGTTTGCTGGGGTAGTGTTAAGATACTGGCACAGTCTCCTTGTCTGAATCATTGCTTACTTCACGTGCTGTGTGTTTTTTCTTGGTTTTTTCTTCATATCTTTTATGTACAAAGTCTGCTGGCTTTGATATAATGATTTCCTTGCTACAGCCATTGCGTATGACTTCACATATGAGACTTTTCCCTTACCGTGTTTTTTTGCCAATGTAGAAAAAAGGCTTCCTTTCCAGTTTGTCTCCTCTTCTATAGCCTTCCAGGTGCTGCATTGACTTTGTGAGGTGTTAACAGGCTTGTATTTTCAAGCTTTCCTTACGTTTCTTGGAAAAATCAAATTTTTGCCGCCTTCTAGATTCTGTATCCAGACATGAATTTTCCCTGTAATATATACCATGGTAGACCTGGCCTGGCTTCTTATGTTGCCCTTCTCACACCATTTCTAGGAAATTTCTTAATGACTCAAGGGATAGAGAAGGCAAAAAGCTGTCTGGTCCTAGCTGAGTGTAGAGTCATGCATACCAGAATTAATGGGATAACAGCATTCCCTGTCTCCTCTGCAGGAGATCATGACTGGACAGTCAACCAGGCAGCTATCAGAAGCAGAGTGCTCTTGCTGCTTAGACTGCTGGTTGTACATCATGGGTAGCAGAGAATATACTGAAATTGTTTAGGGAAATCTATGATGAAAGAGCAAAGGAGTCACATCAGTGTTTTACATGATGTTAGAGGAAGCAGCTTGGGTCGTGGGATAAAAAACACTGGAAGTGGGGCCAAAATTTGAGTCTGAGAACACAAGAATGGAAGTTAGCTCTTTTCTATTAAGAGCTGTTTTTTAAAAAGCCAGTTCTGTCTGTGATGTGCTGACATGGACGATCTAAGCTACCAGGTATCATCTTAAACTTCCTATTCCAGCTATCATTAAGGAAAAAAAAGTCTCCAACACACCAGGCTTATGTCTCAACTTGTGAGACATCTGAAAAAGACACACGTAGTTAAGAATAATGCTTTGAATTTTTGTAATACCCAGGATAATTTTATCAGAGAGGGATTTATGTGGTGATGCATTACATTAGCCTAGTGCTGTGTGAGACATATGGAAATTAGAGATGGACTAGATTTCAGAAAGCTTATAAAAAGAGTCTTCCAAGACCTTTAACCTTAAAATCATTCCTAGCTGAGCAATCCATTAAAATAAGTATTGAAGTAATCCTTGGCTGGCACAGTAGTAAGTAATGCTAGTGATTAATGGGGTTTGGTTATTTTCTTAAAAGTTTAATACATAGCTGTACAGAAAATATCTTTGATAATGACAGCCACAAGACCTCACTCTGTTGTGAGGGAAGTTGCGTGTAGAGCTGTGAAAGTTGTGTGTGGTTTTTGTTAAGAGCACCTAAATTTTGCTAAGAGTTGGATGCACTGCCAAGACCTTTGTCAGCCCCCCCCTCCCCCCCCCCCCCCCCAGTGCCCCCACCACAGCCTGCCACAGGCATGGCTGCTACCAGCAGCTTGGGACAACTTCTGTGAGGGGACCTAGACCACCAGGGATTTTGGGAATCTGCTTCATACAGGTGCAGCTCGTGCACAAATGTTGCTTTGGCTTTGCTTGGAGATGCACGGTGCTGGCCAAGTCCCTGGGCAGTGGTGGCCCATGTATGGCACACCCAGGGCTCCTCAGGTCTTGCAGCAGCAGCGCCGGTGCTTCACACTCACACGTGTCCCTGGCTGGGTCAGGGCTCTGTTTTACCTGTATAGTGGTTTCCTGAGTGCCAGAGCAGATTTTTCTGCCAAGGCAGCCGTCTGACAATCTTGTCTACACTGTTTTACAGAGCCTGGCTGCTGAACGTCACCCAGCATAATTTTCAGGGCTGGAAATAGAAGCTTAACGGTGGAAGTGCAGATCAGATTTTCCTGTCGGACACTCACAGCACTGGCAGCGTGTGAGGCTTTGCTGACTCCGCAGGGAACAAGATCACTGTGAAAAGATTCATCACCAGCAATGAGTGCTGGAATATATATGTCTGCATAAGAAAACCACATTGCCAACGGGCTGCATTTTGAGCTGCTGGTGAGAAGCTTAATGCTGCAAAAAAGGAGCTTCTGTTGTAATGCAAAGAAAATTCCCTTCCCCTGTGAACTTGCCTTGTTCTTGGTGGCTCCCTTTGCTACCGCTGTTAAATGCCAGGTACAAAGCAAGGCGAGCTGACAGCATCACTTTTTATCAGCAGTGCTGGATGCACACTGGTGAACTGCAGGCTGTTGAGGGTCACGGGAAGGATTGTGACCAAGCCACTGTGGGTGTCCCTAGCCTCGCTGGGCAACCCTTGCTGCTATCCCACGCTGAGGAGCTCCTGCAGGCAGCTACGGTGTGAAAACTGATCTGGCAGCATCACTGGCCTCCCCTAAAGGGAGAACAAGGATGAAGTGGTGGCTGTTCCTGTTCAGGTCGCAGCACCCAGCTGCTCTGTACCCATACCAGAGGAGAGCAGGTACATCTGTCTCCCTCTTTGCTGTGGGGCACCACACAGGGGCATGCTGCACTTTAGGCTCCGTGTCCGCACAGCTCCTGCAGAAGCAATGGCACCTGTGCAGTACCAGCCCGCCAAGGATCACCATCACGCAAGGGCTAGAGTTTATCCTTCGGTAGACGAGCTAGAAATTAATCCCTTTATAGTTCTGTTGGTAGAACTATCTTCCATTTAACAAACTGGAACAATTATTTCTGTTCTGATACGGGCCTTGAGCTTGGTGTACACTTGGTGCAGGCTTTCTGTTCTTTTTAAAATAATTCTCCAACTCGCCCACCCACTTCTGACACGTTACTTTAAAGTAAAGGACGTGCTGCCAATTCCAGTCACTGCCTATTCAGCACAACACATCATTTGATGGCATTTTCCGTCACTAATCACAAGAGCTATTTGTTTTATCTTTGCAAGAATTGCATTAGCTCTGCTGACCAACAAAGGCCATTACCCTTGGCTGCTGCAGCTGCTGGAACAAATGAGACTGTCAGTGTGCATCACACAGCAACTTTGAGAGCTTGCTTTGCCTCCCACCTTTCTCTTCCAGATGTCAGGTGCTAGTGAAATGTGCCAGGGATCCAGAGCAGTAATCACATCAATTTGAGCAGAGAACAAGCTGTCATAATTCACTGTACTAATGAAAATCATGATGACACCACAACAGAAATCCTTGCCAACTTAATCATCTTACCCCACCATAGCACAAAGTTCTTTAAAGACTAATGTTCTTAGCAGCATATACAAGCTTAGGAACAATTTCTGAAGGTGATAAAACACCAAAGTGAAGTTGCATGGAGAACTTACTTGTTTGGTGAGTACGAATTCCTCTAAGCATCAGCATTCTTCCTGCTGTATTAGAGAAAACAAGTTCAATAAAGAATAATCAAAGAAAAAGTGGGGAAAAGTAATTTTTGGCCAGAGAAGTGCTGGGGATTCACTGTTGCTGCCATGCAGCATTTCGCTAGGAAAGATGTAAATGGGGATGCATGCTCAATTTGCTACCACTGAATTTCCTCACTGTGGGTTGTAAAGTTAATTTAACTAGGGGGAAAAAGGATTAGAGAAAACTTAGGAAGGAAACATGATTCAGACTTTCTGTGGCGTGTTAATTTAGCACCCATGCAGATGGAAAAGGAAAGAAATTGTGGGTGCCCTCCATCCCCAGCATACAGTCATCACCACGTGCAATACATACATGTATTTACTTCATCAGCTTTTGGGTTGTGTGTGTGGAGGAAAGAATCCACAAAGGTTTATAAGGGGGAAAAAAGAGCATGAATTCAAATTAGTTTTATGGATCTGTAAGAACCAGCTTGTTGGGTTTTTTTATCTACTTCAAACTCTACCGTTCCCAGCAGTGACTCGTGAAACACGATATCAAACTATAGTAAATTCAAGGAATAGATACAGCATTACAAGACTGAAGGAAAGCCAAAATTAATGTGAAAGTAGGCAGTCAAACAGAAAAAGAACAAACAGGGAGGCTGGTGGGAGGATGGAGGGGGAACAAAGGGAATCTGAGGCAAGGAGGTGAACTGGGAACGTGACAATATGATGGATCCCACAGAAATCTTCTCATACTTCGTTATATATTCTCTACTACCTTATTTGGAGGTATTGTTCCTCAAAAGAAATTTGAAAAAGCATTTTGAAGGAGGAATGGGAGCCTCAGGTGAGCAAAGGGAGAAATCTGTTTGGATCAGTTCCTCCTTGGCTTGTAGTCAAGGCCAGGGGAACAAATACTTGGAAAGCGTGGTAATTCGCAACTTGCCATTCAACTAAACGTCTAATTCCTGTGATGGATAGAAATACAGTATCTCACATCAAATTCAAGGTAGTGGTGATACTTTTTTTCAGAGGAGAGGTAACCGACGGTCCTGCAGAGGGTGGCTGCCAGCCCATTGCCACCAGCCCCACAAGCACCCGGTTGGGTTTGTGCAAGCTCGGGGCTTGGTGCGTCCCTGGGATGAACTCACATGGGCAGGGGAAGAGGAGCCGGGCAGCCACAGCCATAATAGCCTCAAAGGAAGAGGTGATGACTAAAGACTGAAAAGAAAAACCATGGAAATCCACGAAATTCAAACTGGGCTGCTGATGAGGAAAGGTTCTACATCTTAGCAGCTCTCAGCATCCTGCTCTTGTTTGACTTTGCAGGCCATCATTCCCATCTCACATATACTTAGAGCTGCTTGCAACCAGCCTAAGTGTGCTGGGAAGATTTCTAGTCTGATTTCTGAAAGAAATGAGGCATTTGCAATCAGTCTAGCTTGTCCTGTCTAGTGCCTGTCCCTGGCCATCCTCTAATGGAGTGTGACAGCATGGATTTTCATCAGCCAGATTTCACTGGATTATAGGATTGCTTGGCTACAGAGCAAGGAAAGTCTGCAAACCCCGAAGGCACAGCTAGCTCAGTTAGGAGAATAACTCTGCAGATAACAGACCCCTCTCAGCTCTTCAGATAATTCTGCAGATCCTTCACACAAAGATGCTCCGACCATCACTCTACAGCCACATACCTTTGTTGCCGGTCCCTACGTCCAGGCATCCTGTGTGTCAGCAGCAGCGTAAGAGGGATTTCCGTGTTACCTAGAGTAACGAGAATGGCTGCTACCGGTTTTAAACACAAGCCAGATCCTCACACAGCCAGCATGGTTTCTCTGCCCTGCACCCAGGCTCAGGGCAACGACGATTGCTCTTCCCGGAGTCGTTCTCAGTCCAAGATAACTCCCAAAGCAGGAGAAACACGTACAAAGGCAGCTTCAGTGGCTTCAGAGCAGCTCAGCTGTGTGCCCTTCGAGCAGCCTGTGGATACTGGAGAACTGACTACATGCACATGATAAGCTAAGTGCCTGTATTTATAAGGCATGAGGGCTCTTTTTATTGCACAACATACTAAAGTGTTTACAGTATATCTCTCTCTATTAATCTAGAAGCACTGTATTTCCTTTCTTGGGATTTTAAGCCTCTCAATTCAGCTGAAGCAAAAAGAATGTATCTTTCCCGTGCAAAAAGGCATTAAATTGCCAGCAAAGTCCTTTTGCTCATGCTGGAATCTCCAGGAAATGCCCGTGTGTGCCTGGAGCCAGCACTCACAAGGCTGTTAAGGACACAGCGACAGCATGCAGCTGTGCTGCACTTTCCGTGGGTGAGGGTGAGCTCCAGCTTCTCCCCTGAAGTGCCACCTCTCTGATCTGAGACCCATTAGCTACAGGGAAAAACTTAACAACCTGTACAGTAATTTTTGGAAGAAGAGTTAGTTAAGTATCAATCCGTGCACTGTCTGAATTGCTGAATTCTCTTATGTGCTGGGAACCTCCCCTCCAGGAAAATCCTAGGATTTAACCAAGAAAGAGGTGAAGGATGTGTTTTGACTTTAAAGACGACAAGAAGGAAATGCAAATTGGAGAACTCTTTCAGAAGAGCATCAGATATATGATGGTGCTCTTCAAGCCCTGCCTTGCGTCTTAAATGTAGCTTGCAAGGTTAACAAAATCCACAGTCGGCCACACTGGGAGTGCTGAATCATTACATTTTACACAGTCCTTCGCACTATGAAACCTGGATGGTTCCCAAGAGTGAGTAATCTGGAAATAAAAATGTGTCAGATCAATAAAATTAAATGGCTTGAAGAAATCTGAGTTTAGTGCTCTGTAAGTCCTAATTGGCTTTGCAAGCATCAGAGGTGACCTTGCCCTTCACAGCTTAGCTATTATAGCGGTGTGCGAGGTTATTGCAAGATAACAACAGCACAGTTGTGATCCTAGCGCTCTTGACAGCCCAAAAAATACCAACCACAGGAGAAATCAACAGTGAGAAGAGCTGGCAAGAATGGCAAGATGATGTCCTAGTGGCACCTGATGAGCTGAGGTTTTCATGCCCTGCTTGGGTTAAGGGGCCGTAACATTAACTTTCTGTACGTCAGACATTGGTTAATACCTATTGTAGCCCTACATGACAGCTGCTTATTTTTTTCCAAAGACACAAGATACAGACATACAAGTCACTAACATGGGTGAGCTAATCAAAAAGCAAATATAAGTATTCAAACAACATGAGCTATTTAAATAGGGAAGTTAAACAAAATCCATCCCAACTGGCTTTCAACTCAGCCCCATGATCTAAAAATCGATTTTACTTACAGAATGCTAAAGCCTCCAGAGGAACTGCTCTTCTCTTCTCAGCAGCATGTGTGGACAGAATAAACTTCAGAGGTTTTACAGTGGTTAGCCAACACAGACAGCCCAGCAGAGCCCAGGCATCTCCTTCCACAAGTGCTCCTACCATACGGACCTGCCCTTTCATCAGTACTGTAAAAAAAAATAGGGAAATTTGCAGTGAAATGTATTGTGAGCCCTCACAGAGGGAACTGGAAACAGAGTAGGCTTTAACACACTGCTCGGCTTCAAAAACAGTCAGGTTTGAAATAGGATTTCCAGCAATGCCCAGAAGTATCCCCAAAGATAGGTTTTGAACCACTCTGCCACAAGATGAGCAGAAACTCCCAGGTTTCCCTCCCCTTGCCATGTGGACCTGAGCTGACAAGAGAGGTTTGCCTCCCTAGGAACAGCGCAGCCCTGCCAGGCGTTCACTGCCGTTGTTAAAAGTCGGCATATTTCATTACCTGCGTTTTGTAACCTAGCACCAAAAAACTCACTTTGAGCTAAAATGTCACATTTCTTTCTTGTAATGAGAAAAATCACACCCTTGTCCACTTAAAAATTCTAATAATACAAATCCAAAATGAGCTTTGCATACTTAAACGCTTTTAAATAAAACACTTGATGCTGGTGAGGAGCGAACGATAACAGTTCAGGAGAGAACAGTTTTGCTGTTTGCGCTCTCCACTGCTGCAGGAAAAAGCAGTTGGGATGCTGAGTGCTGCTGCAGGCAGCCCCGTAACCTGGGGGATCTGAATAATTATTATTTTTCCATCCAGCACTCTGTGTTTGAGCTACTGCTCTGACTAGCCACAGCAGGCATCGCTTTGCAGCAAGGGTGGCTGCGATGGGGTATCTGCCAACATCCATCCTTAACACAGCCACTGGACCCCGTCATGGACCGATCCTGGGGTATCCAGAGCTGGGAGTAGAATTGTTGCGTCTCGGGGCACCCCGTGGGGTTTCCTAAAAGGCATGCAGACATTTCATTGCCACATTGCCAGCCTCCCGGCTTTTTTTTTGATTTGACAACACAGTGGCCATAGCTACGCAATTTGCTAAGCCCTGGAAGCACAGAATTGTCAGCAAAGGGATGGAGATCTCTTATCTGAAGTCTCCCCTTCCCCCCTAAAGAAGCAATTCACATTTCTATAGCTCTAGCAATAAATCCATAGACCTCCAAGGACAAAAATGGTAACTAGTGACAAACAGTGGTGCCAGGGGTGATATGCTACTGTATACTCTTATGATGGCATGGTAGATAACTAGTGTCATTTTCTTGTAATGTACTTATTACTTTATCAGGATAAACATTCCAGAATACATCACATTTCTTTACATTTTTCACTTCCTATTAAACTCCTGGCTGCTTCAATGAGCCCTCTGTACACAGTCTGACTGCGGACTGGTGATCTGTAACTTTCTGCGATATGATATTATCATTTCTCAAGTCCTGTTCAACTCCAGATGTAACTTTTCATGGGCAAAGATGGATGCCATGAGCAAAACCCAGGCACAGGCAAAATTTATCTCAATTTATCCTGGACAGAAAAAGTAACTGAGGGTACCTTGCTGAAAGCAAAATATACTGCTTGAATGAATTTACAGTAAGTAATAAAATACAGCAGGGAGAGACCATTTACTACAGGGGAAGAAGGTAATATATGATGTCAGTAATTCACTTTTAAATGATACTATTAAGCAAGTATAAAGGTGATTATCACCTTTTTTAGGCATTAAAATTATATTTATAAGCCAGTTGGTGTGTGACATCTACCACTATAAAAAAGCCATCTTTAATTTCTTCCAGAAAAAGCTATATATGCTTTCTGCCACTTCCAGAACTGGCAGCTCTCAGAGCAATAGCGGAGGATGAAGGCAGGCCTGCAGCTGTCACCAAGGCAAAGTCCACTGTCCTGAGAACCAGGTTATAAACGCCAAAAAGCCAAATGCCATACCTAATCCACAGAGGAACCGCTGAGACCAGACCAGGTATTAAATCAGTTGTTCTGGCGTTAGTCCCCAGCCCGACACTCAGACTCATCTTCATCCCAGCGCTGCAAGAAGCTGAACGAGAAACACCAACGTGGGCACGGCGAGCCAGCACTGCCCAGCCAGCAGCATCGCACCACAGAACCAGATTATTTTAGCCGAGTTTCAAAAGGGAATAATTTTACATAATGAAGCATCTGTAGACGTTTCATAGACATTGGCTCTTTGCAGCTTTGGGCTGGTTTCAGAGAAGCCGCTTGGGTTGACTTTTGGCTTCTCAGCCCAAAATCACAGCCCAGCTCCCTCACCGCTTCATTTGCCCTCAGTACCAGTCCCCCTAGTCCTGGAGGTGCCCAAACAGGCCACTTGGGCCTCAGTTCTCCGCATTCCTGCCATGGATTTCTGGCTTCTTTTTCTGAACACACACATTGGGAATTATACAGAGTATTCTTGCACAACAGCAGTAACGCTTCCCTGTCATTGCAGTGAACACATTACCCACCACAGCCAGACAAGCCAGCCCCGAATCGCCGTGATTTTGCCAGCTCTGATACCTGGTACCGTCTGTGGAGCTGCAGCTCCCGGAGGCAGGTGATTACAGAGGATCTCGGTGTCTTCTTTGCTTCTCTGAAAGGCTCAGAATAAAGCCTGAATACGTGTTCTCTGAAGACTTAAATCCTAGAAGGCAAAAAAAAAAAAAGAACAACCAAAACCCACCAGCTAAATTACTTTCTAAATCTCATGGTTTGTAAGTCAATAGCATGATTTGAGGGTGTTTGGGCTTGGCAAGCAGTCTTAGGGTGGATGCCCCACCACAAACCCCAGACAGGGAGATTTTCCAACGCAGGCTTGACCCTTCTGTCTCTGCATAAGCAAATGCTGATGTGTTTCAGTGACCTGGTAGCTGTGGGATTGCATTTTGCAGTAACTACCCTCTAAAGCAATGATCCCTTAGTACAGGAGGGTTTAAGACTGGCTGTGCTGGTGCTGCAGGAGCAGCCTGTGGTCTCTGTTGGGAGGGATGCAGAGTTCAGTGCAAGGAAAGTCATTGGAAAGAAAGCAGCAGCTTCACTCCCTGCAGGTCCTTCAGGTTGTTCTGGCCTCATGACTTAATCTCCAGAAAGATACTTTAAGGAATAAAATCCCCCAAAACACAGATGAGCTGAAGGCAGCTCTCATCCCACTTACTATTTATCACTCTGTTGCTCCAATCCATATGCATGCATTTTAATGCTCTTTCAAACAATAGCCAGGCTAATTAAAGTTCATTCTGAATGGGTTTTTTTCCAAGGCACAGCTGAATCGTGGCAGTGCAGCCAGCACATGGGAGGGACACACCGCACAAGTCTCCTGCTCCACCTTAGCTCTTGCTCTTGTGAATATTTTACATTAGAGAGAGCTGAACCGCACAACTTCTCTGACACAGCTCCGTGCTCGGCTACAGTGTAGATCCACCCGAGCAACATCAAAATCAGCCATGTCACTAATAAAAAAAAGCAACCAAACAAAACCAGACTGTACCTCCGTAACATAGGTGGCCAGTGGGGATGCACCATCCCTGCTCCGCAGGGCATCCTGTCCCGTGGGCTGCACCGTGCCCCATGCGGCTGTAGTGGGATCAGATTGGCTGGGGAAGGTGTCAGCAGTGGGAAAGGAGAACTTTAAGCAAAGATTCTCTGAATCCCTTGATGAAATGACAACTGGCTCAATGGTCTCTGCATTTAAAGCTGTAGCTCCTTTTCCCATCAAGAAGCTGGACTCTGGCTATACTGGGTAGAGAGGACCTTTACTCTCCAGGCAAGGCATTCCTGTTGATCACAGTTTCTGTAAGTACATTATAAATATTGGTTTTACAGTTAAACTCCCCCCGTCAAAGCAGAAGCATTCTTATTAGATTATTTAGAAAAGCCCATAATTACCAGGGTTTAATTTATTAACAAGATGGGCAATTTAAACACTATCTTTGGAGCTAATGAAATTGTGCTAACTCTGAGACGGAAAAAGAGAACATGAACGCCATGGAAACTGTCACTGACAAGAGCCATAATATTGCACAGGGGTAGTTTGCCCGTCCGTTAAAAACACCCAGTATATTCTCTTTCTTAATATGGAAACAGGACAAATATTACTCAGGCTGCATGTGATGCTGACAGAGAACTAAAGACCAGTTTACAGATTGCAGCGGTGGTTTCCTACGGTCGATGCTCCAGCTGTACTCACGTCTGTGGCACCAACATCCTCCCGGAGAGCCCTGAGATAGGCGAGGCAGGATGCATTTGCTGGAAACTTCAGACCATGTTGACAATAATTTCTCTCTCCAGGCACTTCCCAGAAGTATGTTCACTTCTCCAGAGGCCTGTTAGAAAAATAGTGAAAAAGGAAAAAAAAAAATACAACGGTTGCTTCTGCCTTTCCTTCCAGTATAAGGCTGTTCGCTAGCAATGGTGCACACTGAGGTGCTGGGCCCTTTCCGTACAGCCCCAGGCACAGCGAGCACCCCGTCTCTGCTCCCCATAAAAAGTGTTTCTTTTCCAACAAGCGAGAAACACCAGGGCTGCCTGCAAGGGATGGGGCCAGGAAATTTCCTGCAGGAAATCCCTCTGGTCAGCTGCCCTGGGGACCCGGCTGAGCCTTCAACAGAGACCAACGCCAGCTGCCGTCAGCAGTGACCCTTCCATGGCAGAAAAGTTGCTGCTAGTGGAGTAAGCAGAGGGATGAAGAAGGTACATCTATATCAAGCTTTAGGGGCCCGGCAGCGAGATCTCAGGGGATGCTGCGAGACAGAGGTTTTGGAGGGTGCTGAATCACCCCAGCGTTGGTGCCGGAGCAGCCTCTCCTCGCAGCGCACAGGGAGACGTGCGGTCCCATAACACACCTCAACACTTGGAAAAAGCAGCACGAGAGATGAGGAAAGCCTTATTGTCTGGTGACAGAAATGCTTCCACCTCTTAGCTTAGGAGCAGAAACGCTCCCCTGTAATTATCCCTGATCCAGAGCACTAGACAAGCAGATACGTGCAAACAGGCTTCATGCTATTAGATACTTTAATGAGGAGGTCAGTGTATTTTGCATTGAGGGATTTGGGATTTGTACATTAACTGGAGTGGCATGTGCTGGAAGGACATGTGAATTAATGACACTATTTATAACCCATCTCATTATCACACACAGCTTGATGCCTCAGACAGCCACTAATTCTCTTAACCAATTTCTATTGCTGGAAATAAAACTGCTTTGCTTCAGCTGTGATCTGTTAGACAAATGCTGTTGTTGTTATTGTTTTTTTTTAATGTAAAAAGCGTTTTTCAAAGAAAGGCTCCATGATTGCATGATGTAACTCCCCTGAGTCCAAGTCTCAGATACAAAAATATTCGTGTTGAGTCTGATAAATGAACAATGAACAAATTACATGCTTGATTCCCCTGCTTTGCCTTACTTTTGATCTCTAATATTAGACTTCTATAATTGTTTTTCAGGTCCTTGTACGCACATTACCAACGTATATGTTGCAATAGAAATGTAAAATTCAACAATTAGATTTTGAAATAAATGTGCCCCTTCTTTAATTTCTGTCCTGTTCTTTGACACAAAAATAAGAAACCATTGTCTGACAAATATTAAAGCCTTGGATACGATTCCAGTCTTTTCCCTTAAGAGGATGTAGCATGGCACTGACTTTTCTGACCCTTTCAGCTGAAAGAGGAAACCAAGGCCTTATCCTGCTTATATACAAAACAAGTAAAAAGACACCTTTTTGTCCTATATATATTTATAAGGGTTTTAAGGACTTAGAAGCATAAGGAAGAGTTATAAAGAAACCAGACCATTTTCCTAAAGACAGACATCCAACAGCAAAATCCTTTCTCCTTCCTCCTGCCAAGAAAAATCACTATTTGCAACGTTGGCTGCCCAGGGGCAACGTCTCTGAGCTGCCTTTGGTCTCCCTCTCCCACATTTGGACGCAATGACTTTCTAGGCAAAGAATAGCAAGTGTCTGTGCATCTGCTATGGGCTAATTAATGCTCACCTACAAACCAGGGGGGGTGTGGGTTGCTCCTCCTGTATGCTTTGAGCTGGGACTGGCAACACTTGGAGGACCCTGCTGTTGGTACAGAAAAAACAGCACCTTTCCATGCCTCCTCCAGCCAGCCCCTCAGGGCTGTGCAGAGAGGGAGCTCAGGCTTGAGATGGAGGCACAGTGTCTTCACCCTTCCCTAACTGATGGGAAAAGAGAGGAGAGACCACACCGTGGTGGAGAAAGAGCAGGCATGAGGGTGGAGAAAGCTTCTGCTCGGCAATGAGTGATGCTTTTTCTGCTCCTGAGAAAATAAACACTGGGAAGCAATTAACTCTGAAGATAAGTGAAAATAATGTGACTTACCAGGCACCAACATTGTTTTAGTGATGGGAATGGAAATGAATTCATTATGGCTGACAATAATGTTAATAAAGATCCATTTCCAGAGGTCTGGAGGAGTGGAAAGGGCCATAATCACAGCAGGGCTCTTTACTCCTGTTTTTCAATGGGATGAAACAGAACTGCTCACTTGCTACAACTGCTAAGGTGGAGTGGAAGAGAGGACCGGGAGGATGGACGCCAACACCACTCCACGCCAGGGTGGTGCCAAGCTACCAGTGATGGGGGCCTGGCCTCCCCCTGTCCCTCTACACTCCTCAATCTGCTCAGAGCCAGACTCAACCCAAAGGGGAGGACAGGAGACAGCTCCTGTCTCGCAGGTAGGGAAACCTTTTTTGGAAGGTATTTTCGGAAGCCTCTTCCAGCAGCGTGTATATGCAGATGCTGTGCTTAATTATAGCCTCCATCAGCTGGCAAAGCTACTGCCTTGTAGCAAATTCTCCATCCCTGCCACACCACTGGTAATCATCTCAGCACAGAGCTCTGCCCCAAACCCAGTACTGCTCGCTTACATCTCAGAAACATCATTTCCTTTACACACACCTCTTTCCAGACTGCTCAGGGGCTTATCAGGCAAAGGGATAAGCATATTATACATTGAGACAGGGTGACAGTGGATTTACATCTCTTCTCTCACCATGAGACTACCAGGATGGAGCATGGAGGAGGAGAATTCAACTACGTGTGACATCTTTAGGCTAAAATGTCATGGACAAAGAGCATCCCCACTCAAAACTGGTCAAAGGATGGCCTTTTACTGGTCAAAGGATAGCTTCTGCAGGATTTTCAGAGAACTTTGCTCTCAGTGAGTTGTTCCAGACATCTTCCCCCACAATGATCCATCGCTGTGAGCTAATCTGTCACGTTAATTCAATGCAGCAGAATGTGAATGGATTGCACTTTGCTCTTGCTAAAAAAACCCAAGTGTTTGCTGGTGACTGTTTGCATGGGAAGCGTTTCGAGATGCACCCCTCCTCCTCCTCCTCTTCCCGACTGGCCAGGCAGCGTGCTTGCGGATGGCTCAGTGTGCAGTCCTGTGGCTGACTCCAGGCGTGTGGCTGCAGGCAGGGCTGTGATGACACCATGGGTTCTGCTGGCTCTGACTGCAGAAGAGCTATCTGTGCTTTTCTCAGGCCCCTGTGAGGCACTGCTGACACCTTTCACAGGGTGGCTTATCTAACAGGACTGGAGCAAGTCAGAGTCCTGCTCTTAGTCCTTGGTGGAGGAGCTACCTTTCCCTCCTGTCCTACGGGGAGCCCAGCTCCCCTGGCGAACCTGCCTAACAGGTTGCAAAGTAAAATCAAGTCGTCTTCATATCTCCCGACCAGAAGTAATGTGTGCCATCAGCCCTGCTAACTCCTCTAAGATACGGAGCAGGCGATGGCCAGTACTAAAGCCACAAGAAAATACCCTCTGCAGAGAACTACACTGATATTTTGGAAGTATGACCCCTCTTGAGTGAGCTGAGTCACAGCTTCTTTCATCCAGGTGCATGCCCATGCCTGATACCATTTAAAAAATTCTTTTTTCCCCATCTTTTTTTCCACCTCCACCAAAGCCCATTTCCCAGTTTTCTGGCTTTCTCTCCTTGGGTTTTCTCTGTGGTTTAGTTTCCTGCTAAACACACACTGGAGAGATCAGGTCTACCTGAGCTTCAAAGCCCTCCAAAAGACATACTTCTCACCCTTTTTGAGGCAGCAATTACCAATAGAGACACTAATTGGCATGCTGCTATCTCTATGAGAGCAGAGATAATCCGAAGGAGAGTGGTAATGTTACATGATGTAAAGGGCAGGTTGTTAGCAATAATTAAGGCACAAGCAAAAACATAACAATACACCTAACAGTCTGATGCTGGTGTATTAGCTGAGTAAAGCAAAGTGAATCTTGAAGGCAAAACTCCCATTTTCCTCCAAATCAGGGGTCAAAATTCTGCTGTGGCAACTAAATGCAATGCCACTGAAGCTGGAACATTTGTCACTTGGATCTAATTTAACCTCAATTAGCTGCTCTGACCCCCAACGTCCCCAAACACATAAAGATGAAATCTCATCCCAAAGACTGTTCCCAAGCAAGAGCCAGGGTCTGGAAAACTGCACTTCTCCCCTGATCTTCCCCTGAAATTACTTTGAAAATTAAGCCTTAAAGCCAGACTTGCCTGTCCTGGGTGCTGTACCTGCTCCAGGCACACACCACAACCCCACCTGCCAAACTTGGGGCCTGGAGGGATCTCACTTGGCTCTGGGTAGCCCAAAAATAGGGGGGGATGCCAACTTGCCCTCCAGGCACTCCCACATTACACCTACCCAAGACAACATGGGGCTGTGAGGCACCCACTGCCCATGAAGACGATGCTGTAATCAAAACGTGTGACCCCAAATAATCCCAGCACTGACAGGGGAACAGACCCTTCTCAGGGACCACATGGGTGCAAAGGAGCATCAGGAAAACATTCTCCTTTCTGTTGAAGCTTTTGCTTCTTCTTAACGTAATTTCTGTCTAAAGAAACTTTTGCCATGCCACATCACTGTGCCTAAACACGTTGCTTTAAACATAAACAGGGAAACGCAGAAGAGAGTGAAATACCCACTTGGATGGATGTTTTCATAGATTCAGAAAGAGCCGAGCTGGAGTGGACCGCTGTGATGATCCCTCCCAACACAGTGCCTTGGCCGCCGCGCTGTCCCGCATTAATTCCTGCTGCACGTCCAGTCTCTGTGGGAACCAGAGTGTAGATTTCAGAGAGAAAAATCTGGTTGTGTTTCTGTAATAACGACTTGACCACAACTCTTTTGCAAATTGTTCCCAGAGTTAATTTTCCTCACTCCAGAAAATGCACTACCTTTTTTTTTCAGTTTGCACTAGCTTCTGTTTCCACTGAATCTTATTATACTTGGTCTACTACACTGCAACACCTGCTGTTACCAAATTGCCTTCCATCATGAAGGCAAGTAAAGCTGTCTTGGCAGTGTAGCCCATCCAGAATTAATTGTAGCCAGGTAAATCACTCATTTTCAATTCTTAAAAACTTACCTTCTCTCTTTCCCCATCACGAGAAGGTCTAATACAGATTTCTCCCGTGCCAAACACAACAATTTTGGGGTTAGGAGACTGCCAACTATAAGTATGAAATATTTCAAGGACATTTTAGCACTGACAGCCTGAGACCTCCGTATGACAGTCAGATTGAAGTCCCTAGTGATAACCCAGCTTTCCTCCCCAGAGATTACCAGGTGGTGCAATGCAAGAGGAGCCCATCACTTGCTTTGCTGTGGGACGAGGTGGCATGCAGCAGCAGCCAGTGTCCAGTTTGTGGGCCATCTCCCAACATGCATGTCCCCACGTAGCCACGGTCATTTGCTTCTGCGCTGTCAGACGATATCTTGCCACCCCTGGCAAGACCTGCCTGCTCCTCCTTGCTGTTTTCGAGATAAAGAGATTGTAGTCTAAGAGGTTAATCACAGGCAACAGTGACATCTTTACCTTGATATATGCTGTCTTTAGTTTGATGCACTTACAACAGTGAAGGCATCACCTAGAGGTTGAAAAAAACATTCTGTATTAATTGCAACAGAAAAAGTAGCAGTGGAAAATATTTCTACAGATTTAATTATCGTTGTACTGAGATGCTTATGAAAACACTTGCAAACAATCACCAAAATACTTGGCACCTATTTTTCATTAATACTATCTAGTTTCTTGTAAATATAAAATATCCTAGAATTTGAGTAACAGATTTTTTTCTAGAACCTTTAGTAAAAAGTATCATGAATATTGCTGTTTGATCGGTGAAAGCTTCGCTCTTCCTGAGAAGCTAACTGTGTAAAAACAAAAGTAGAAACTGGAAACAACTAAATTTTCTGGCAAGGTGTCCCAGGGTTACCTGAGAGAGATGCAAATCCTGCACAGATAAAGATGTCATCTAAAAATAATGGCTTCTGATGCAGCTCAGCAACCACGGGTGCCTTTTCTCCACAGGCGGGTTTTTGTTCTCCTACACTTGCCCTGCCACCACGCCAGGGAAGCGTGGGGAAAAGACTAATAAAATACCAGGTGAAATAACTGTATGTGGCTAACGCTACATACTACAGAAAGGCAATAAGCAGTGCTTGGGCTCTCCTTTCCTCTGACTTGAACTGAGATTTTCTAGTTTGTACATGAAGTTGCAGCAGAGGTTTGAACAAATAATTATCTCTCTTGATCTCCTGCTCTTCCTCTGCATTATAAGCGAATTTAAAGGGCACTTAGAAAAAGCTGTCACAACCTAAATTAACATGTAACAAGTAAAGAAAATGTTTGATGGGCTGTATGGGAAATTGATATAGTATAAAGGTGGCCTTTTCATCCCCTGGGATTTACTCCTGGGCTTCTGCACTTGCTCGGTTTTATAGTTCCAAAGCTTTTCTCTGTTGCTGTGGCAGGAACAGTGCTGTGGGCATGGTGGGGTTATTGCACATGATGCAGGGGAGCTGCCACCATCCCAGATATGTGCAGGAGGTGACAGCCCATTGCTGGTGAGCCCATTGCTACCTCCCCACTGCCCTGGGACTTGGGGCTGCCTCCCAGGCCCCCCCAGCCCCACCAAGCAACCTGTGCCTTTCCCCCAGCATCCGCTTCAGCGCGTCTCCCTGGCAGGAGGAAAATGCCTGATCTCTTATGCCTCAGCTCAAAACTTCTCAATCTCAGTGACTGATAAAATACCACAAGACAGTCTGTAGAACAGCTGAGGAAAAGAAAATACAAAAAACACACCGATACATCCCACTCAGACACAGAAAAAAGCGCCGTGTGGAAGCAACCACAAGCACTTGAGACCAGCACAACTTTGATTTGGTGATAAACTAAACCTATTTATTGTTGAAACATTAGAAACAACAAGCTAAACGCAAACCATGGAGGATGGGAGAGGGTGAATTGGTAGGTGGGAGCTGGCAGGTCATGGGAAAACTGCCACATAAAACATAGGTGTTACCTCCCAAGAGGGGCCAAAGCTAACAAGAAACACACCAACTACCGTGAAATTAGCTTTAATAATTAAGCCTGCCAAAAGTGAAGATTAAAAATTTAATCTGAACTAATGAAGCTATTGGCAGAACAGTTTTCCCCCATTATACATTTATGATATATAATACACTAATACAGACACCTTCGTTTGAAACACTAAAAGCCATTGCTCAGCCTCACGAGCACCTCAAGAGCTGTGCTGCCTCTCACACTTTTGGTGCTTGCTGCCTGGACTCTTGCTTTATCACTGGAGGAGCAATGAAAACACTTCATTTTGTTAATTCTTTAAAGTATAACTTCACATTTCTAAATAAAAACTAATTTTGCCTCCCTAACTGGAAAAGTGTGAGAAAATTTTGGAAGTGGATGTTTCAGGGATTTCAAACTTCTTTTTTCTTTCTGCAACTTTTTCATAGAACTTCCAAAGCATAAAATTCCTTGAAAACATCTGTTATACAATATACAATATACTAAACTCAGGTTTAGTATAACCTGAGGTTATACTAAAAAATCTCATGCAGTAAAACAACCATCAATCATTACTTTTAAAGGAATCCAGAAAGAACTGGGCATCTATATGGCTGAGGAGGCAATACTGAGTTAGAGTAACAAGTAAATAAAAGAGGAAAACAGAATTATTTATGTCCTAATAAATCCAGATGCCCTATGATGTGCCTAATTAGCGTTAACAGGCTTCTGCTGGTCAGGAGGGGCTCTGATCCTCCTGTGGACACCCAGGGCTTGGCTTCTTCACCCCTGGAAGAACCCAATGACCCTCTTTGCAGGATGCTTGCCCCTCCTTGCGCACCAGGTCATGGCTTACCGAGTGACTTCTGGTCCCCGTGTACCTCAGCTTACTAAGTCACACGATCACAGCGAGATCAACCTCACATGTAAGGTCCTCGGTGGCATCACTGAGTAACAACTGGCACCAAATGGAGCCCCCAGGTTTTAAACACAGTGAGAAGTTGAACTTCTGGCCACTCACATGGGCTGTGAATGGCTTGTAGCCCCCTGCCCCTCCAGTCCCTCTGCAACCCTCAGTATTTTGAGTGTGATGCTGTGGCCATCTGGACCAGATAGATTTTTTTATTTCTCCCTTTTTATGACAAATTCTAGTAACCATACTCCTGGCTTTATTTGACACTGTGAGTAGTTCTACTGAAGATGAAAGTAGCTTTAAGTTTTAAAATGTTTAAAAAACATAGTTTTTATGCTTTCCTCCAGTTAAGGTGCTTGCCAGTACATATAAATTCAGGACAGAGTCTGCTTCCCTATAAAAGTTTGATGTTGTTCTCGTCTGGAAGGCTGACAAGACATTGAATTCCAAATTCAGGAAATGTTCGACTCTATGATGTGTTTATAATTAAATTTATTTCCCTTGAATGCAGCCGAGCATGTCCCTGGCTTATTGTGTGAGGCAGCTGCATGTTAAGGATTATGCCTGTGGAATCAAATAGATTGATGACATGATTTAGGACCTATCTGGAAAGATTAATTGAATTAAATATAACTTACACAATTTTCCTTAATCCTCTGAGGAGAGCCTGACCGACTTCACACCTTTGCTTTGCTCTGGAAACCTTATTAAAAGGGAGAGGGAGGGAGACAGAGTGATTGGTTTATATACTTAATTAGGAGCTTTAAATGTTCAATAAATTACTACTCTTTGGAGGGGAAAATCTGAAACATTGTCTCATTCCTTGTTTTGCCTAATTCATTATTTTTTTGCCTCTTTATCAATCAGCAAGATGGCTACAGACCTCGTGGTGGGGCTTCCAGGTCCCCACAATTTAAATTACCAGATCCTCATCGCAACGTCTGCACCACATGCAAGCAAAAAAGCAAAAAAACATTAGCTTTGCATTTCTGGGAATTTTACACTGCTCTACCTAGCAAATTCCATAGATTTGCCTAGACAATGAAAGACGAGATGCAAGTCCTGCCTTGAACTCAAGGAACATGACAGCATCATTCCTTACAGGTTTCCCCATGTGGGTGATACCTGGTCCATGGATGGAGCTGGAGGAGTTCCGAGCTGCTGATATAACACTCGCAGTCATGACACTGCTATTTCTTACATCACCATTTTGTCTTCCAGCTCAAAATTGCTCAGACAATTAATAAATGTAATTTAAAATGGGACAAAGGTTTTCTTTCAGTAACACTGAAGGGGCTTCCCCTGCAACGTGCATTATCCAGCAGTTCTTACAGAGCTTTTCCAAAGGATCCTGACATTTGTAGAACAATACAGAGGCTCACAGCTGGCCCCTAGCTGCATCCCACCTTTACACATCAGGTTCACTTTGGCTCCCACTGACCATAAATGTGGGATAATGGCCTGGTGGAGTTCGGAGACCCTCAGGGCACCAGCCTGCACCGACTAGGGATTTCTGGCAGAGTCTCCACCCAACTGGCAAAATGTCACTCACCGTATTGCTTAGGTACGCTGTCATATCACCTGCCTGGGGAGCAGAGCGCAAAAGCAATATTACATATTTTTCGGTGCAAACCATCGAGAGGTATATTCAGCTGTAGCAGCAGGGGCACGTTGGTGTGCAGAAATTCACTCTTTGGCTTGGATTTGGGCCAGGAAACAATATCTAACATCCCTACCGGGGTGTGAAATGGGATTCTAAATCGCAGAATCTTCAGCGAAGTAATTAGATGGACAATAAAATTCACACACCCATCTCCCAACAGGTAGCCAAGGGCTTTTCAGTGGTAGATACCTGATTTTCCCCTTGTAATATCTTTAATAAAAGTAACATTGAAATGTAGTATCTTATGTCATTTGAATGCATCTTTACATTGCATAAGGCTTTATTAATTATATATTTATTTACTGTGACCTTGTAGATACGTTATGGTCACATTTATAGCTATCCAGAGAAATGGCAAACTTGCCATACAAAAACAATGAGGTGTAAAGACTTACAAGGGCAGCATCTTTAAAAATAACAGCATGTTGCACAGTTGTTCCAGCACAAATGCCTGCAAGTTTAGTGCCACAGTAACTCTGCTATACAGTCTATTCATCACATAAATATTTGTGTGTGTAGAAAGAGTGATGTTCTGCAAGGACACAATTTGTGCAGCATTTATATATAATTTGGCAACAAAATAAACAGCCCGCTTTTGCTTTCAGTTCAGACCTGGCATACAGCCACTAAATCTGCTCCAGATTTGTACTGCAGGCAGAACTCTGCCCATTGCTTCTGTAAGGCAGCTAAGTTTCCAGTATTGTATTTTTGTTCTGTGCCAACTAATTTGGATACAACAGATTGAATTTAAAGGTCAAAAAGTCAAGAAAATTGACTGGCTGAAGAAGGTAAAATATTTTTTCAAAACTGATTTCAGAAAATTGAAAAGGCTCAGAGAAGTCATGGAGCATTTTATGAAACCTATATTTCATAGGAGGTGAAATTAAATCTAGGTGCCAGCGACAAGCCTATCATTGGTCTTAACACACTTGCCTCAAATCAGTGATTTCATCAAAAGCTTTTTTACTTCTGGCAATGCTGATGACCAAGAAAAAAAAATTACATCTGCACCTTAAAGTCCACGAAAGCAAACACCAGAAAAAGAGCATTCCTGACCCAAGCCATGGATCTGACTGGTTGGAAACTATCTGGAACCAGATTTCAGTTTCCACACAGGCCTTTGTTCCAGGATGACAATGATGGATCAAAGTCCTGGATCCAAGCAGCCTGGAAAGAGCAGGGTTTTTTTTTATTACAGCCCAACCACATACGCAGCATTTCTCAATAACCCAATGCAACTTCTCTCTCCGCCATAGTGAGCAGAGTGAACATTCGTATTTCTATTGCAACAAAAGTTATGAAGACAAGCAAAAAGGCTTTCTAACCTGGGGTGATAGAAAGAGAATTACTACCTCCATGTTGCAGGCAACAACAGCAGAGTTTGGAGTAAATCTCCATTTCGATGGGGCTGCCACAGCATGCTAAATGCCCTGTCTAGGAGTCCCAGCGACACGAAGAGGATTCCTAAGGGACAAAAGAAACTGGCCTTGGAGTCTGACTAAAGCCACTGTGCAGGAACTGGGCTGATCAGTGCTTATTGATGCTTTGTGGCACATAAAGTTGTATGCTTAAGTGGGAGTAAATCAGCTATTCCGTTCGCAAGATGGCAAGCCACTCTGAGGATAAAAAGCTGCCTCCTAAGTAGGGGTTTTTGTCCTGGTGTCTGAGCATAAAGAGTGGCAGCCAGCCTGCAGCTCCTGCCGCTTTTCTTCCAAAAACAAGCTGCTGCATCTCACTGTGCCTGTTGTGCTCTTCTTGCCCCTCACAGGTGCTCTCTAGGTGTAGGATAAGAAACATGCTGTCCCACCTGCCATGCTCAAACACTGTCATTTAGGTGAGCTGGAGACTGCCAGCACCCGTGTAGTTCAGTGCAGTGATAATCCCCCCAGCTTGTCCCACTGCACAAGCACTTCAAGGCCAGGTATTCACCCTTGTGAATACCGACACGCTGAGGGACACGGTGCCACCAGTTCGCTCAGTTTTGGACATGTTATTTGTATGAAAAATTCCTCCTGCATCTACTCTACAAGGTACCTCTGACCCGAGAAGACCCCTCAGGCTGAGCACGCCACATAGCACTCGGTGCTCAGATGCGCTGGTGCTGAGCACGGTGCAGGGCCCACGGGGGCTGGGAGCCAGCGGAGCACGCTGGGCAGTGCTGTGTGACTCAAAGTGGCAGATTTGCAGAATCACAGAAAACAGGGCTGGAAGGCACCTTGCAGGTCCTGCTCATACATTTTCTTGCCTGAGGCCGGATCAGCTGAGCCTCTGCCTATGACATACATCTCAGCTGTCCTTAACCACCTCCTCAGACTATTTAAGTACTTCGCTACGCTGCCCACTAGGAAATTTTTCCAGCTATCTGATGATGCTCTTCCCCGCTGCAGTGCAAACCCAGCATTTCATAGCTGACCTGTAGGCTCTTGCCTTCCCTTCCCTGCTGGTGCCGAAAGCCTCCTGCGCCACATTTTGTATATATACTGCTGGGAAGGACTGAACATACCAGGGAACAGGAATCAGCCCCTGTTGCCAGCATCCCCCTGCCAAGCCCATGACTGCAAGTGGCAGCTGAGCTGGGATGGGGGGAAGATGAGGGACTCTGCCACTGGAGAAGCAACATCCGAGCGAAGGACCTCAGTGAGGGTTATTTCTGATCTCAGGACAGGGAAACAGAAAGGTAATTGTTAATCACTTCATGCTTTTGTACTTATTTAACATAGATCCAAGGAAGGCCTGTCTATATGGTCATTTGTGCTAATACAATCTAAACCCACTGGTCTACCAGCACTGCTGGCAGGAGCCACGCAACGCCAGGGCTGCACACTCATGCATCAGATGCTAGTGCATCATTCCTCCATTTCATCACCCACACAAGCATCCACGCCAGGCAGGATTGCCAGCCCAGAATAATGCCAGAGACTGTGCTGGCCATCTGCTAACCTGTTACATGGTCCCACAGTTAATCTGTTTTGTATGAATCTCACATATACCCAAGTGTTGCAGCCAAAGGTTTTTCAGCAGTTCAGTAGTATACACACATCTGCTCCGGTTCAATCACCCATACGCACGGGGAGATTAAAGACATTTTACACCTAACAGCAAAAACCGTCTTCTGTCTCTAGTGGGAGCTCAATAAATGTTATTTAGGAGATGATGACCTAGGCTTTTCAGGATGGCAGAGTGCTGTGATGGACAATTCTCTTACCAAGAAAGCAAATATACATGGGATTCTTTGTTACATATATGAAATCATAGAATCATTTAGACTGGAAAAGACCTTTAAGATTGTTGAGTCCAACTGTGACCCTAACAGTGCCAAGTCCACCACTAAACCAAGTCCCTGAGCCCCACTATATATCACACGTTGGGGACACATTCAAACCTGTTATATATGAATGAAAGCATCCTGAACGTCTTTGGACACGTTAACATCTATAATGAGCTTTTTTGCTTGAAGGGACCCTTTTGCAAACTTTGCTAATAAAGGCAGGTGGGTTTTGGTAAATCAGAGAAGGGCTTGAACACAGCTCCTACAGCTGCTGAATATCAGTGTGTGCTGCTGAGACACACCATTGAACAGGAGCACATCTGTCAAAAAGTTTCAGAATAAACGCTCCATCCCGGAGTATTTTTAGTGCAATTAAAACCGTGTTCCTTTGAAAGCCATGTCTCAAATGATGGACTCTAGGGCATGTCACAAGCCAGCCCCACATGCATCCCCACAATGAGCCTACAGACATACCAATCCTCCCAGTACTATCAAAGAAAACAGGTCTTATTGCTGCATGATTTTTTTTAAATGATCCCTTCCCACAGCGTCCTTTGCTCCTGCACTGATTTACAACCTTTCTAATGCAATATCTTCAGTCCAACAGCCAACCTCATCACCTGAAGCTAGGATCTGGCCCCAAGGTCTGCAAATCACGAACTTCGTGGGTTTGGTGCTGGAGCACAGATGTGGGGCCATTGGCATCTCTCCCCTGTAGAAGTGATAGTTGGCCTCGAGTGGTGACAGCACCATCAGACTGCGGCAGCAGCTCTGGGAAGGTCCCAGGTCCTGAGAGGGCTGAATCCAGACACACAGCTAGCTGAAACACTGCATTATAGCCATCCTGCCCCAAAACCCCATCCTGGCAGCACTCAGCACAGCATCCACTAGGAAACTCCAGGCTTCCAGGTCACCAGCTGCTGAATGGCACCGTGGATCTGAATTCAAGGCGGGAATTTCCATCTCATCTCCATCATTAGCATCCTACAAGAACTACTTTCAGCTTTGTCCTTGGGGGGAAGCATGCATTATGCATAGCAAGAATTTCTCCATCCATCTTCCAGAATGCATTATCACTCTCGATCAGGGCTTTCCAAGTCACCAGTCTCATTTGAAAGGAAGGTGAGCTGACCCATGAATACCGCATGCTGCAGCTTCAAATGCTCCTCGCTGGAAAAATCACTGGAGGAGGACAAGGGGCAGGAAAGCTGTGTACAGACCCTATAGACCCTACAGCTGGGTGATGTGCACTGGACTGTGCCTGACCCTATCCCTCAGGCTGCCTGCCCCATGCCTACTACAGCTGCATGCAACAAGCATCTACATGGAGCTGCAGAAACAAGGGAAATGGGGGCTATGTGGGAGTATCAGGGAAAAGGTCAAGATCCAAGGGCTCTCCAAAGGTCTCTTGGGATTTCCCGGATCCATCATGGTGACAGTAAGATTGAATTTAGCATATTACATAGTTTCTTTGTAATGGGTAGCAGGATAGCTGGATATTTAGAGGTTAGCAGTATTCACACAGAGAGAAAACCAATTAAAGCTTCGCAGGGCATGCTATGTAAGTGTATACAAATATATTAAATCAAAAAGTGCTACCCTACTTTACCTTCCATACTGTCATAGCAAAAAAAAAACAAACAACAGGAAATAGCAAAATTTCCTAATGGAATGTGCAAATGCAGCAAGAAGTCTGAACCCAGACTCATGGGGGCTATTTTTACAGGTTGTAGAATCAGAGAAAAATCCCTCCCAGAGACACAAAGCAATGCAATCAACTACGTCCAGCAGTTGGCTGCTCCCTTAATGAGTGGGCATCACATCGATGTTTCCAAAAAGGCCACTCCAAGTACGGCTCCGTTCTGATTGTGTTCTAACCCCTTCCACATCAAATGCCAAAAATATTTATGCCTGCTGTACTACATTATAAATTTATATTTCTGAAAAGTAATGAGTTATGACATTATACCAGGCATGATAATTGAACCTCAGGGCCCAGCCCTGTTGAAGCTGCTCTAGAGCTGTCTTACCACAAGAGTCTTACTTTTGGGGGTTAGAGTAACCTCCAGATGGCATTGGGGATGTTAAAAATAAAAAAGACATCCAAGCTTGTAGGCTGACTTTCCATCAAGGGAGATGTCTAATTATACATCCACTTTGCTTTCCCCAGCAATGTATTGGAAGCAATTATTTTAAATAGATAAAGGGTGTCAGTGAGGTTCAATTTTCCTCTCTATCAGCTGGTGCAGTATGAGCATGCACAGAGTAAAGTCTTAGTCAACCATGGATGTGGATGCATCCTGAAGTTGCATTCTGACATTTGTGAGTCTCATTAAATGTCTTTCCTTTATTGATTTGGTTTTCGTAATTGCAGCATATGAACATTTTTAATTTTTCATTTCCGCTCCTGGCATTTAATTTGAAGTGATCCCGAATTTAATGCCAAGGCACGTATCAGAAATGACCTTCAAGCTTGAGAGAAAATAATTTCATTTTAGAATTCGTCAATAAGCAATAGGCAGAAGCCTTGTACATTTAATAGCATCTATCAAACATTTTCGCTTAAGAACTTGCTGACCTTCTTGGCAGAGGCCGTTCAGCAACACACCACTTCTACTCTCTGCCTTTATCCAAGAGATGGGATTGCTACTAAGTCATTTCTGCACTCCGAAATTAGGTCAGCTATCAACAGCAACAGATTACATACAGAACTCAAATGATCTGTTCTCTCTGCTTGATGAAAGCGTAACAGTAGCCTTTCAGTACCTTATTGTCAGGGCATCCTCATCTCGGCTCCGCTCCTGCATTACATGACTCTCCTTCTTAGGAGCACAACAATTTCAAGAAGGGGCTATTCAGCTGCCTGTAAATCCACCCAACTTATGTTACATTCTGGTTTTGCTAACAGGAGACTGGCTAACAGCTGATCAGATAATTTGCAGTGAATATTCAAAGGAGTTTCTCATGCTTTATAGCTGTGAAAGTAGGATCAGATCTGGAAAAGAATTGGCCCCTGTGAATTCCACAAGCACATTTGACAGAGAACTCATTTTCCAATATGCATATCACAAGAGGGAAGGAGGAAATTTTCAGTGACAGCCTCTTCAATAATAGGTTTTTGATTGCAAAGTAGAAAAATTACAAATTAAGATTTTTGGAAAGCAGGTGATAAATTAAGAGAACTAAGTGCTTTTAAATGATCTGAAGCTCTAAAAACACATCCTATGCATGAATTACTGTTTCAGCAGAATGAAATGATCATGTTTCCAGAATTAATTCAGTAGCAACAAGCTTAGCAGAAGGTAAACAGTTGCAAGTATGCTCCTGTATTTTATTTCATAGCGCACATTCATTTTGTGCTAAAATCCCTTTTGCATTCTCACCAGTAGTTGGCTTTGAAATGTTTCGGCTAGTTAGGGATGCTAAAGACGCACAGCGCTCAGATATCCTTGTCACAGAGAGGTAACTTGCAGATGTCCACAGGCCCTGAGCAGATGGTGCACTGGAGAATTTCTGCATACTGAAGGGCTGTGCAGAGTTAAAAGGAATTTTTATGAGCCCACCAAGAAGTAGCTGCAAAGCACCGTTAATTTCTAACTATCAGCCATCAGCATAAATAGGAGAAGCCCTCTGTGTTGTGCTTCAGCACACTGGGGCAGAGAAAAGGGTTCAAACCAAAGTAACACCACCACCAGAACAGAATCAAACTGGCGTGGCTTTCCCCGACCCCAGACCCTCGCTCCCGTCTTCCCCAGTTCCCTGCTGGAAAAGGGTGGATCTGTCCTCCCAGGGAATCCTTTCTGTGAGGTATGGTGATACTTTCTTTTATGGTTTGCAAATCTACACGGTGAATCTATGAAGATGGTGTTTTACCCAAAATTACTCTCAGAAAAGACATTATTAATAAAAGTATCTTTATTTCCTTACCGGAATTTACTTTTGCATATTTATAAACTATAAGAATAGCGAAAGGAGGAAATCTATGCTATTAATTCCTCCTGCAAAGTAATATTTCATGTAGAATAAGGATTTACGGGCACTGAAAACGTATCAAACAAAAATCAATCTATTTTTCATTTTAAAAAAAAAATCAAAACTTTTGGGGAAATAATTAGAGCCAAGCCAGATTTCCTCCAAACTTTGAAATTAGTAATTTCACTTGCACAAAGAAATAAATTTTCTAGCTTTCTAGTCTAGCATTTTTTATGATTCTCAGCAGTGCTGCTAAGTGGAATTTGATAAGTTAAAACTGACAGGTGGAAAGCTTGTAAGGAACGCACTGCAAACATGCAGACACACCGAGAGAATTCAGGGGTTTATACAGGACCAATTTTGGAGTGGAGATACTTAAATCTGGAAGCATAATGCCTCTAGAAGAGCAAGAACATACACTTTATTTTGTGAGTTCATATAGATACATTGCTCTCAGGTTTGTTCCATCCCACAAAAGATATTTTTAAAGATTATTCTGTTTAAAGCTGAAAGTAAAAACATAATTACATAAAATGTAAATAAAGTAATCACTTGCAGCTCTCTGTTCTGCTACCCTGTGCCTTATCTTTGGCAAATAAACAGACTATTCACAAATAATAGCAATTACAATGTTTTTTGGTTGGTTTGTGGGGTTTTTTTATGTTAGACATGATTTGCACTCAGTGTGAAAATAGCTATTTTCAAGTGTTCTTTGGCAATAGTTTTCCTTAAAATAGGAGGACATTTTGGAATATTCTTCATAAAAATCCTCAGGGTTTTCCTACCAGCTGTAGCCTGAGAGATTCCCTCCCCCCCCCCCCCCCCCCTAATTCTAACTGCTAAATAAGACTGACAAAACAATATTTTTTTTTTTTTTTTTTCCAAAAAGCACGATATACATTTTAGCCCTTAGCTAAAAAGGTACCGGCCTCCTTCACACCCCCACTTGCTGTCAGCCGCTGCCACCCCAGGTCAGCCTGCACCACCCCTTCTCCTTCGGTGCCTCTCAAAAACACCCACCTAAGCTGAAGCATTTTAAAGAAAAGGCCCTGATCCCAGGGGAAAAAAAAAAAACCAACTTTTCCCTCTGTATTTCTCTATGAGACATCGGGCTGGGTGCGCATTAGAATTGCTAGTGCAAAGCTAGCTGCAAAATAGCTGCAGTGGAGACCAGACTCTCCCTTTTGAGGTTAGCGTAACAGCAATGAAACCAACATACCTTCCTTGTTTGCCTGTTCATTTCCTATTTGTTTATTTTCCTATTGCAAAAATACAGGGTTTGTTATTAAAACATTCAATCATATTTATAAACAATAAAGCGAAACCCAAACATCGTCTTTCTCTGGTCAGTTCAGAGCCTTAGATATATCAAGTGCAGATATTCCCTGAAAAACTTCCAGTTTTTAATTAATTATGTTGTTAATCAAGAGCATGACTGCATTTTGATTGCATTCAGTTATCTCTCATCTCTTTCTTCTCAAAACAGTACAAAAAAAGATCCAGAACAAAAGGTTCACATCTCTTGCAGCTGCTCTTTATGCACATCTAATTAATCTTGGGACTATTAAAATTCAATACAATGAGAAAATGGTCAATACCATAATTAGATAAACGAGCTCACACAGCAGTGAAACAATCAAATCAAACAAGCTTCATCAAATATTCCTCATAAGTGACAGAACAAATATATTTCAATGCCTGTTTTAAAATTCCCCGATGATGTTAAGATAGCCCTGTCTAATCTTTCAGAAAACAACAGTGGTGTCTCCTACTGCATGTGATGTATTATCTATACCCTTTGAAACTCAGGGAATTTATCTCTAATACCTTTCTGGATCAAACAGTTTTTGAAATTCTGAGGCAACTAGAAATGGCTATTCCCACTCTAAGACAACCCGGCATCTGCAGATCAAAGGAGCTAAACAAACATTTCCTGGCTGCAAACCTAACAAGAAAATCTTTCCAGTAGCAAAGTGATTCTCTACATAATCGCCACGTGTTCCTTATCTCTCAGCAGCTTTAGATTTTTACATTCAGGAATGAAACGGACATTATTTGAAATAGGACATTATTCCTGTCTTGATAATCATGTTATGTTTGGAGCCTGTCATGAGAGATTATTGAAATCCTCCCGAAATGCAGTCATGAGAGAGTAACCGGGGAGGTTATTTTTGTTAGTTACTTAAAAGTATTTGTGGACAGCTTCTCAAGAGCACAAATATCTGCTCCTCAGCAAGAGAACTGTCTCCTACAGATCTTCCAATAGTTTAACTGCAGTTTTGAAGACAGAAAAAAATAAAAATCCACCCTCTTGAATAGCAAGGCTCTGGGTTCCTGCAGAACAGTGGCTGATTAATGATGCTGTTATTCTTCCCACGATACACATCGGTGACACAGAGAAAGGCTCAGTGATTAATACCGTGTGAGCTCATGCACTGAAATCATGTGAAGTCCTCATAGGACATCGACTGTATTAATTTATTAGTAGTGGAGGAAAATGAATACGTCTTTACTGCCTCCTGTGCTTTACCTCACCCACTTACCACCTTTATCTGCCTCTATCAGAGGCAGCTCTCTGGTGTTGCTTTACCAGCAAACCCTCCCAACAGAGATGCAGTTTGCACAGAGCGCAATCAATAAATTCAGACCCCTAAAATGCACCTCAAAAGCTCCAGAATGAAACAAGACACTTACTAGCAAAATCACTTCTGGGTGACCATATTTAGACTAGAATTCTTGCCAGCATCACATAAATTGATTGGTTTCGTATGCCTTATCCACAAAACCCTGGCAGCAAAATCGTTACATGCAAGTTATAGATTATAGGCAGTGAGCAGCGTGCTCCCCAGAGCAACAGTCCAGCTACCTGCCCGATGCCACTCACATTCAGGTCATTAGTATTTTTGCCAGTCTCTCCAGCAGATGAGATTTAGGTTCCACATCTGTGTAGGTAGCTACTTTTATGAGCCCATTCATCAAAAACTTGGGAGAATTTGTCAAGATGACTGACAAATACGAAAACACTCAAAATGAGTTCCCTTTCCCATGTTTTGTGATCCACATTGGGTATCAGAGAATTCTCGGTGGAAATGAAATCTAAAGAGCATGTTTTAATTCAAATTAAACCTAAGTATAAACCAGAGTTTTTAACTTGGAGCCCACTACAGCCCAGTGCAGCACTCTGGGTGAAGGACTGGAGCTGTTTAAGGCTACATCATGCAAACCTTTTGTCTTGCTCTGAAGTTTTTTCTGCTGCTCGAGCACAACAGGACTGCAAGGTGGCCCAGACTGATGCTCCGTTTGGCTTCACGCTGGTTGCACTGGGGGTGTGGTAACCTCTTGTGCTATGCAACTCAGTGCATAAGTATCTGAATCATTCCCATGTTAAATCAACTTGATGTCTATGTTCTTCCCCCCCCCCCCCCCCCCCCCCCCCCCCCTTCCTTGCTGCTCAGAGTTGTGCTGGGATTGAAGACATCCCAGTTTTATCCCGCTTTCTGCTGCAATGCCCCTGTGCGACCTTGCAATTTGCCTGCTCACATTATATACTATAACCCAGAGAAATTTGCCCTCCTCTTCATACAAGACAAACCTTCAATCCCAACCTGAAGCCTTGACTAGGGAGACCAAGTACAGCAATGCACCTACAGACATCAGAAAACGTAGCCTAGCACATGCTGCATGTCTCCTGCTCTGCCTGCCTGGGGACCTTCTACACCCTGTTTTACTTCTTCCTCACATGTCGGCGCAGCTTCAGAATGGCAGTTGCTGCCTCTACTGAACTGCTTTCAATATCCAAGCACTCAGAGATCCTTGCCTCGCTCCAGTGCTCTTCCAAGGAGGGAAGGGTGGCAGCATAAATTGGTTTTTCTCAAGGGTGCTTCTGGCTTGCAGATCTTTTAGAAGCACTCACAGATTTCAGTTTGTCAAGTTTTAGGATAGTTATCTGCCTGTCAATTCATATTAGTCACACGTTAATCATTTGCTGTTTGTTATAGTTTGCTGGCTACAAGACCTACGTTTAAAGATTTTACCATCTTGCCACCAAATATTACTAAATATTTAGAGCGATTGAAAATTACAATCAAGTATCGTTTAACCCATCTCAGCCTTGGGAAAGGCACTTTCCCTACCCTCACATCATCACTGAACGAAGTTGTTTCCAGAAAAGCCAAGGAGAACTGGAGGGTTTTTCCACCTGGTTATGACCACTTTGTGTGCTCTCAGCTCTGCTTCTTCAGCAGGAATTCAGTGCCAGGAAATAACAGGCTCATTACCTGCTTCCCCTCTTTCCTTAAGCTGTATTCCCCATTGCTTTGCACTCAGCAAGGGCTTTGCTTTCTCACCCCATAGCCCAATTTCCTGAATTCACACTGCACTGCCTGAATAAGCATCCTGAACTGCTTTTTGCTGGCTGTGTGCATGTACACACACACACTCCTCACAGCAAACAAACAAGATTATAGCACAAAAGGAGAGAAGGAACAAGTTGCAGCCCTATAGCCCACAGAAATAGCAGCCCATTGCGAAGCTGGGCATCTGCCAGTAAAGTTTTCTCCATGATTTTGGATCTTTCTGAGGGCAGGGAGAGGCTCTTGTAATAGAACCAAGGGGCTGGGAATTGCCCTGCCATGCTGACCATTAAACCTGCATCATTGCAGGCTTGGATCGTCCCCAGAGCGGCTGCAAATGTGCCTTTCATGCCCTTTGCTTGGAAACGTGCAGACAGGTCTTGAGTGACTGAGCCTGCAGAAAGTGAAGGAGGGCTGGAGCCACAGGGTCAGCGTTATCTCCTCTGCAGCAGGGCCAATCTCCACTGATGAGGTGGAAGTTTTATGCTACAGGGTTCCTGCCAAAGTCACTGATTTGCAAAGTTCAGCACAAAGGCAATGCAGGATCTTTGCTGTACCTCTATCCCTTCAATCACGCCAATTCTTTACATGTGTCTGACTTCTCATCAGCAGGGGCCTTAGCATGGGACCACCTGCTGACTCACCCAATGCTGGAAGTTTCCAGTCCCCAAATGCCAGATAAACCCAGGGCTTAACCCTGACCCAGCATGAAAGCAATTGGAGAAACCTTACTGTGCCTCCAGACTGAACCCCCCATCAGTCTAGGAAGCAAATAAATCCCACAAAACAACCCATTAATACCTCACATTTTGTGCTTCCCTGCATTTTCCCTTTAATTACAAAACTGCATTAACATTTAAAAAACAAGGGGACCAGATACGTCACCGGTTGCCAGCAAACCTTCCAGCACAAAGGCTCATTTCAGCTGGCAGCAGCCTGGTTGCTGCCCTGGGCGCAGGGCTGCTGTGTCACAGGTAGCCTGGTATTTCACTGCGTGCTGCAGTATCATAAAATAAAAAAAATCATGGGAGGGTGGTATCACAAATACTCGGTGCCTCCAGCACTTCAACAGTGCCCATAAGTATTTCACTCCTCCATGGAGACAGTTACACAGCATTCAGAGTGGCTTTGCTAAAAAGATCGCAGTGTTTGTCCGCTCCCCTGCAGTCCTGGAACCCACGAGAGCTGCTGCAAACCCAAACACACCAACACAGACTGGCAGAAAGGAAGGAAGAGCCAAGCTACCTCGCATGCACCCTCATCGTTCTCCCTCACACAGCCCTTTTAGCCTTCTCCTGGCTGAGCAAGCAACAGGATTCGGAGACAGCAGCCATACCCAGCAGCTAGCGCTTCCCAAGAGCAGGAAAGCAAGCCTGCAGCACCTTCTGCACTGGAGAAAATCAGCCAGGGAGGCATTTTTTTTTTTTGCTGGCTCTGCACAAGCAGGACCACCACGGAGCTTCCCAAAAAAGAGCTGGGACTGTTTCTGAAGGAACCAGCGCTCTCAGTCCTTGGAAGCACCAAAACAGATCCCACGGTGTCTGAATTTTTTTGTTGCCACGTTGTTTCTGTCTGAAAATAGGATTTTCTAGTGACTTAAGCTCCCAGCAACAGCCTAGGGAGTTGAATCTATTCATACACATATGCATATAAATGGCTCTGCAGAAATGTGGACAGTCAAAATGGCACGGTTGTGGTGAAATCATAACATATGGGTTTAAGGCAACTGTAGCCCCTTGCTGAGGCAGCAGGGGCTAGCTCCCATAGGAGATACATATTCAGTATCCCTGGAAGTGATTTTAAATCCCCTGCACTCTGCTCAGTCTTGGGAAAGGCAGCACAGCCATGTTTCCCAGCACGTCCTCAGCTCTGGGATCAGCTCCAGCCCTGCAGACAAGAAGTATCACAACTTAAGAACATCATATAAAAGGTCAGCGTCACCTGGGCAGGGAGCTGCAAAGCCAGCCTACTGCAGAGCCAGCCCTCCTCCTGGAAGACCTGGCGTCTGCCTACGTGTTTCCACTCCTGCTCCAGACCCCGAGGGAGACGTGCTTTCTGACAGCACAGTCTTAGATGGTACGCCAAGAAAATCCATGTCCCAATTATCCAGTGTCCCTAGCACAGTAAACAATACCCAAAAAAAGGAGAGATTTCTCCTTTTTTTATTATTTTTTTCCCCATTCTCCCCAGCTAGGCACTCTCACTAACTTTATCTAGCAGTTGCATCTCATTTGTTTAATAATGATAGGGAATATTTGTGGGTGGTAATGACATACAGTGCTTTGATGTATATTTGAGAACAAAAATTGAAAACAAAACATGCTCAGAGGGAGAAGGCAGTAATCAGAGGGAGGAGAGTTCTGGAGAGAAAATACAGTCCACGGTGTCTTCTTCCAATTTCCAGCTCCATGTGCGTTACGGCCCAAGTGCCAGAGAAACCCCTTATAAATCAGTGTCAGAGTAGTGGGAAGTGCAGTGATGCTCTTACAGCTGCACCAGTAAAGCCCGTTCCATTTCCGAGCTGTCACTGACATTACACGTTCATCCTTGATGGATGATGTTCTGACAAAGCTGTTTCCTCACTGCAGTGACCTAAAGAGGAGAGCTCACCAGAGAGTATACAATTGAGTCGCTCGGACAAGGAGACTGCAGCTGCTTGGAGTTTGCGAGGAGGATGTCTCAAAGAGGAGTAGCAAAAAATGCCATTTGTCACTGCACTTTCCAGGAACTCGCTTGATGTCTCCATTTGGGAAGGGGGTTTTAAGTCCAGATGGATGCACAGGCCATGAAAGCAAGCTACCCATGAAAGCCCATGCCCTTGCAGGAGGCCCTGTGCAAGCCAGGGTGGACGAGCTTGCAGACCACAAGTGCCCCATCACAGTTTGGCTGTGAACAGCACATCTTCCCTCCTACTGCCTTTGGGGACAGGGACCATCTGTCATTCCTGATGTTTTGTAAACCATGTTAAAAATACATCTGGAGGCACTGCTCCACACACAAACACCCACTTAACTCATATAGCCACAAAATAAATTAGGTGGGAAGGTGCCTTCTGGCCCTTCGCTTTGTACCTTTTAGGTAAGCCTAGCTCCTTTTTCCCTACAGCCCCCACTTTGGGTAGGTAAAGATGGCAATTAATTCCTGCTTCATCTCCTTGTCTCCAGGCTGCACGGCTCCCTCAACCCTCTGCATGCATCCAACACTTCAGCCCCTGCCAGCTCAGGAGATACATTTCAATAAAAAAAAATAACAAACAAAAAAGCAACCCACAAGCCAACCACGTAGGAAATTCGGAATAAAAATCCCTGCTAATTATCACATCTCCAACTTATATCATTAAAGTTTTGGCTTCCTAAATATATTCCATGCTCTTGGCCTTTGACTCTGTTTATATGCTTGGTTATAGCTTGGGGAAAAACCTTTAAGGGTGAACAAGCCAAGAAAAAATTTTAACACTCTTAGTCTGGCTCTGACTCCCAGCGTTTACAGAAATTGCAAATTTTCCCGTGTTAATCCTGCTCATTCATATTAATGCATGGGAGATCAGTGTTGGTCTGATCAAAATGCATACTCATGTTGTGAGCTTATTTATTGAAAATAAGGTTTATCATCAGAATGCAACATTAAGAGAACATTAATACTATGAAGGCAGCAAGGCTTGCTAAATTGCTTTGACGACACTTAACCAGAGTTAGGACAACATTATCCAGAATACCTCAGCAGTTAATCAGGTACTTTGTGGGAATTATAGACCAGGGAATTAGGAGTCATACTGGACACAAGGTATAAGTGATAATCATTGAGTGATTTGGTAAAGTAGAACGAATCCGGGAAGGGACAAAACAATGCCCAAAATGCCCAGTGAGAGAACATAAATGTCACGAGATACCTCAGCCTGAAGTTTCTTAGTGTCACTTCATCTGAAGCTAAGAAACAAAGCCAGTTAGCTCATGATAGTCTTCAAAGTCTATCATGAAAGACAACTGACAAATAGTCACTAAAGGATACAGTTAAATTAATTTCTGCACAGATAAAAATGTATTTTTGGAAAAGCGATGCCAATATTTTAGCTCGGAGAAGATGCAGGAGATAAGGGCAGACTGAATCCCCCCTTACACAATAGCTCACGCGAACAAAAGCAGCCTGGCAGCCTTGCGCATTTGAAATGGATATTGTTCTTATTCTCCTGGATTACATGGTGCTTGAAACCTAATGTTAAGAAGCTAAGAGAGATGAAAATAGTTTGATGGGTACTACCGTTTCTTCCCTCCAGAAAGGATTTAAAGCTTGAAAAGTTGATTACATTCTTTACATTGGGATGCTAGTTTGTCAGTTATTTCTATTTTCACTGCTAGTGGGGAGATCTCTCCCTCACGCATAAAGCCAAATCCAGCTGTTTATTATATAGAGTTGGAAAGGAGAACTGCAAAATTCTGGCTGCTGGAAAGGGCAGCCAAGACAGACACAGTTCAGATGATATTAGTGGGAATCACACAGTCCATCTTCAGGCTTTGTATCTCTTTTTATGTCCATCACCTTAGCTGATTTTGCTGTAATTTTCAGAACCATCCTAGAAAATGCACACTTCTTTAAACAAGGATATTTCAGTATTTCTCATTGATAAATCTGATCTTTTGAAGCTCTGAGGATCTTGGCTACCATCTGAATGAAGCTTCACACTCATTATTCCAGCTCGTTGCTGCAATGTTCTCAAGTAATGAAGCACAGCACATAATCTGGCTGATCATTTAGCTCCAAAGGACAGAAAGGCAGAATTAAATAATAGTAGAAATTGAACTCCCGTCAAAAGATATTTTTTATGAGCCATTCTGAAGAGTGGATTTTTACAGAGTTTAATTTCCCATCCCTCAAGGATCTAAACATGCTCCAAATCTGGACGATCATGAGAACAAAAGCTACTGAATTCAATGAGCCAAAGTTTTGTGGTTTTTTTTTCTTCTACCTCCCCTGCAGGATAGGTGGTACTTCATGCTCCACCTGGAGCTCACTTTGGCTAGTCTGCAAAGGCAGTCACAGCAAGGCTTCCTCCTCCTTGGGCACATGGGTCCCTGCTTAAATCAAGATCATGCTTCGTTAAAGTGTGTTTATAGCAGCGCTGCACAACCAGGCGTTGGCCAAGGCCAGGAAAGGCGCCTCGAGAGTAGAAACCAAGAGTTCCCTGGAGAACCCCAAAGCAGGCAGATGTCAGGCAGTCAGCCAGCAGAAAGACCCCCACTGGTTTCACTGGGCTGGAATTAGGGCTTTAATTATTTCAGTTAGCCAGAGGCACCCTCTGTGGGGCGGGGTGGAAGGCAGGGAAGGAGGACCCTGGCTTTCCTTGGGCACCCACCACTTGTAAGACAGCGCAATTGCCAACAGGAGAGCAATGTGGCCAAGCCGTGCACAGGAACCCAGAAGCACGGTGTCTGCAGAAGGCTCATTTGGGGGGCAGTCTTTGCAATGGCTCACACTGCCCAAGAGCGATGCTGTCCCACGCCAGGAGCAGGGACAGCACTGGAGGAATGTACTGTCTAATCCTACCTCACCTCCCGGACCTCAATCCCGAAACAAACTTGATACACGTGCAAACTTTTGCAAAAACAACAACAAAAAGGTATTCTGTGAAAGTGATCTACAACAGGGAAACATCTTTGTCCTCTGTTGCCCTTTATGAAAGTTGCACAGCTCCTTTCATAACCGGTAATTTGGGAGTTTCAATTCCACCGGTTGGGCTCCTTCCCAAATTTCTGAGTTGTGCCCAGGTGCTCATTTTCAGGCTGCCCCACTTTGGGGTTTAACCACTCTGCCTAGGGGAGGTCAGCTCTCCAGTAAATGTCACGAGAGGTTTCAGTGCACATGCACCTGACTTCTGCTTCTCTTCTGGCAATATGAAATGTTTGCTCAGGTGGGATCAGAGAGATGGGCAGACGTTGCAGGCAGTTCTGCACTGCTGCAGCAACACCCATGCTGCAGATCAGCTACAGGGCCATGGCCTCACTGGGAGCATGGGGTGAGCTCAGATGAACCTGCCAGTAGTGCAAACACACACAACGTCCCCTGTGGTCCCCTCCACCACCACCATGCAATATTCCCTGTGGGAAGGCAGGTGGGATTATCCCAAGGGAAGGGCCTGTTTAGCAAACATATTTATATGTAATGCCTCCCTAAATAAGGAGTTCCTTGCCGTTGGCTCCCATAGACATTCCCACCCACTTTGTGCCTAGGAATTGCTGTCTTTACCATTTTCAGTCAGTTTTTCTGTTGCTTAGAGTTTTAAGACAGGTTGCAAAAACCTCAGTGCAGCTTTCCACAGCACAGGAAACCTGTTGAGTTGGGGCTTTCTTGAACTGCAAATGTTCAAGAGGAAATGCTATGGTTTATAAATCCAGGGGTATGGGGGTAAGAAAGAGTTGTGTAAATACATCTGGCTGTTATCCTACCACTGGATAAGAATAGCCATGCAATTGTCTGTGTGTAACCTAAGCCACCCTGTATGCCATCTCTTCATGCCAAACAGGAAAGTGTTTGACCAAACCGACCCCTAAAAAACCTGGAGAACCATTTCACAGCCCACAGCCATTGCCATCGCTCAGAACAAGACACAGCCTTTGCAGAGCCACCCTTCTTTCAAGCACGGTCACTGGAGAAGAGTCTGAAATAGCAGCTCATTAGAGGAATCATTACAGCCAACCTACAGACATTTTTATGACCTGCTTAGCATCTGATGGCCAACATCAGCAAATGCAGCTGTCTGTGTGGGAGAACCTCTGCAATGCTCATCTTTACACGCTGCTGAGCGCTTGCTGGACCCGTCAGCAGGACTCTCTTCTTGCGACCAGGCTGTTTTTAAACAGCCTGCCTGGTTTTAAAAACACAGACAGAAGCCTTGTGGCTGCAGCAGGAGGAAAGATGAGGCAGGACTAGCTCCTTTCGATCTCCTGATTCACCAGAAAAAACCTCTCTCAATTTGGTAAGTTAATGGTACAAGAAGGTCTTCAGAAAAGGTAGGCTGGAGCTGAGCAGCACCCAAACACACAGCCTGGCTCTGCCCCTCATCTGGAGCACTCAGCTGCTGGCACCAGGGCTCCGTGTCAGCCAACATCTGTAAAGTAGCTGTCAACAAGTGTCAAGGTTATTTATCCCTCCTGCTCTGCACCACAGCAAGTGTGAAGCTGCTGGGATGTGTGAGCAGCAACTCCTGCCACGCAAGAGGCTCAGCAAGTGAAGTCCACACCCCGGCAAGCTTGGGAGCAAGGGGCTGTCAGGTTTGAAAAGTTAGGATCCCAACCCAGCTTCACACAGGGCACTCAGTGCCACAGCTCAGGAGCTTTTGTCTGCAGCCACTTCTGTGCATCACTGACCTGAGATCAAACAAGCACCGATGTGGAAGCAGCAGAGACAGGCAGCAGGATCGTCACAGGCTCCCACATGCCGTGCCAGCCAGGGAGGCAGAAAGCTGCCGGTCCTGTCCCTGCTGCCCTACAAACCCACACAGACACATAGCCTGCTCCATCCTTAAGTTCATCAAATACGCAGGGCATTCACCTACATCGGTTCCTCTTTTCCCTCCCTACAGAAAACCCTTCACATTTCTCCTTCAGGATCCTCTTCCCCACACCAGCATAATAGAAATATTGAGCAGGGAGAAGGGCTACTAGTGCTACAAACTGTTCTTTGGTGTCACATGAAGTAGTGTTACTGCCCAGTATCTGCTGCATGCAATAAAAAACAGCCCCTGCTGTTGCTCACGTGAGGAGTGATGGGCAGGAGCTGGACCATCAACCCTAAGGAACCATAAGAGGGATTCACCATTCCTGATCCATGCAAACAAACTCTTTTCCCAATATTTGCATGGTTCTGTCCTGCTTCTCCCCCTCATATGTACAGAGCCCCAAAGAAAACACAGTCCTGTCGGTGTGCAGTTAAATAACAACCCCCAAGGCCCAGACGTGACCCTGACACTGTGGGCTGACAAACAGCACCATTCACTGCACAGAACATCCCCAACAAGCACGCTGCTCCCAGAGGGGACATGGCATCGCTCTTGGGTGTTCCCCTGAAGCACCTCGACGCCTCGGGAACACCTTGTTTAGAGAAGGCAGCTCACAAATTTCCAGCTCTGTAAGAAAGTCTATCAACCTTTGCAAAAGGCACATTTGGTGCCCAGGAGTGCTACTGAAAAGTAGCCAGGCACACACACACACGGCTGTGGGGTCCTGGAGGCACAGTTCTCCTGTGCTAAGATACCATGGGCATGTCTGATGTGCCCAGGGCTTGTCTGAGCAAGAACAAGAATGGTTCCCACCCAGGGAGTTAGGAAGGGCAACACAACCCTTACAAAGCATTGCAAAACATCACTCTGCAGCTTGGTAGAGCACTAGGAAACCTGGGGCAGGCACTCCAAACGCTGGTGTCAGCGAGGGCACCAACACAGCCAGCCAAAGCCTCTCAAGCACCACTGCTGACTCACTGCGATCATCATCATTGCACCAGTGACCACCCAGCTCGGAGAGAGCAGAGACCAGACCAGGGCTGTTTTAACACAACCTAAGGCACTGGCCAACCCAAAGCCAAGTCAGCTCTTCAAGGAACCCACCCAAAAGATGAAAGATAAGTGCTTTGCACCTTGACCTTGGCTAAGTCTGTCGGGGCATCCCCAGCTGCAGCCATGAATCAGCTCTGCTATTCGCCCTGCTTTCTGGGAGGAGAAAATCCATAACTGTTGTGACCAAGAATCAGCTTTTAAAGGCTTCACAAATTAGTTGGCAGATTTAGGTATTAACAATTGGCAGCTATGCTCCGGAGGCAGCACAGCCCTGGCTGAAGTTTTGAAGTTGCAATGACCTGGATTTTCCAGCTCCCACATTTATTGTCATGTATTAGGATATCTGGAATTAAACTGAATGAAAACGTGGGGGAAAATAGGAATTTCCCCCATACCCTCCTGTGACTCGCAGGCTTTGAGGTCTCCTTGCGGTAGGGGGAGAGCAGAACTCAGGGGTCCAGAGACTGTCCCGCTCTGTCCCACACCCTCAGTGCCCCAGGGCCTTCAGCACTAGCAGGAAGAAAGCTTTGCAAAAGTTACTTCAGCAAAACAGGCTCTTTCTTATTTAAAAAAAAAAAAAAAAAAAAAAAAAAGGGTTTGACATATAGGTATTTTCTTACAGGATTTTACTGAAAAATTTCTGACAAGGTCTCATTCATTTATGGAGGAATTCTGATGCACTTGGGAGGTGGGTATTTTGGGTTGGGTTTTTTCTGTTTTTTTTCGGGGGGGGGGGGGGTGTTGATTGGGTTTTTTTAAGGGAGCAGCTGAAAGATACGCACAGAAAAATTCCAGGGGTCATAATATAGATTGCAAAACTGCCATCTTCTAAAATTAACCACAAACTCAGTGAGTCTTCCCACCTCATGGGAGTGGAGGGGCTTTTCAGGCTGGATTTTTTAATTTAATCTGTTCAATCTTGTTTGTTTGGTTTTTTTGCATGGCTTAATCCAAACAGACTTTACTGGACAGAAATACCAAGACTCTCTTGTCTTTTCTGACCAGAGGGCATTTATCTCTGTAGTAACACAAATGAAGATTATTTTTAAAACTGTAATTAGAAGTTTATTTGGTGCAATACAATTTCTGGTGGCGATCCAGAGCAAAAAGAAGATGTCACAACCCAAAATAAAACCCCCACCCCCTATAACTAAGTACCAAACTAGTGACGTAGAGTTGCATAATTAGGAGATATGTATGTATATATGCACGCATAGAAGCTCCCTGCTTAGAAGGGCTATGGCTGCAGGAACTTTCAGTTAAATTAGTATTCTCATAGGAAAACATTCAAAATGTTATCTATACATTCAATAACATGGCAGCATATCAAAGGAGCAGATGTGACTGTGCCTTACCTACAATGATCTCAGGTACAAAAAGCAAGCGTGATTGACTAGTTAATTACAGCTTTCCTATTCAATAACAAAAAAGATCCTACTCTGCTTTAATTTTAGTGTCAAAAAGAGGAGGCAGAGAATGAGAAGAGACCTGGGTAAGCAGCATACAATTCTGCTGAATATTATCAGCAGCTCTACCAACCCCCAGCTGGCACACATAGAAAAGAAGATATTTCATGTCAATGAGAAGCCCAGTAATTATTCCAGCAGTTGATACCTAGTTCATTCCATGGGGCTATTACCTGCCTTTTACAGGTCGCCGTGCAAATGTTGTGTTTCACCTCCTCCTGTACGGCTGCAATGCCCAGCCTGCTCCCTTTGGCAGCGAAAGGGCTTTTGCTCCAAGGTGTGCAGGCATCTTTGTGCGCTGTGCCTACAGGTATGGATCAGAAATTCAGTAGACATAGAGATCAAGCAGAATTGCTCTAATGGATTACATTTTTGCCTACCCTACTGCTGTCAAGGAGTCTCAAGAAAAGGCTCACGGCTTTTCCCCAAAACACCACCTTCTGTATGTTGATATATACATTGAGGGCAGCATAACAGCAGTGGAGAGCACAGCTCAACCAAGAAGATGCAGAATTAAGCCTCCTTTTTGCTTTCAGAGTAGCCATCTCTCCTTGTTTTATATTTCAGCTGAGCTAACTCAGTGCACTTTTCAGCTTGCAGCACCACTGTCATTGTCAGTGCAACTCAGGGCCCTGTTATGAAGGATATGCGAGATGCTGCCCTCAGCCCCCTAAGAGCTTATGAAAACATTCTCACAGAATGTTTTGTTTGCCTGCGCTTGATTTGGCTTCCACCCTTCAAGCTTCTTTTCAACGAGATGAAAGCAGAACAGAGCAGCCCTGAATTTCATTTTCTATTGCCTCAACAGCACAAGAGACTGCTTGATTCAGAGCTGCACAGGACTATGTTGCTGTCAAAGCACAACCCCAGAGCTCTGCCGCACATGCCTGGTGCATGTGGTGACCTCCTGCGCCTGCTCAGCCAGCGTCTCCAGCCCTCAGGGAGCGAGCAGCCTTGCTCCCATGTATTTCTTGGCTGCCACGAAGCCTGGGTGCAAGGTGAGCCCTCGGCACAGCAGGGTGAAGGCGGGCTGCTCCGGTGAGGAATGAGGATGATCACAGCCTGCGCCGTCTCAGGGGACACAGATGCTGTCACGAGAGCATGCAGTGCTCTTTTTAGCTGATTGCAAATGCTCTTAGGGCTCAAAAGCACTCAGTTGTGGCATGAGTTCTGCTGGGAACCACTCTGCATCCTATTTATAGCTGCCAGCACTGCCTGGAAATGGTTTTCTATAGGTGGGAGCATCCAAGTTTCATGTTCTGTCAAATATATCAGCAACACTGCTAAACTCTTGCAGGTCAGTCTATCACCAAACTCTACAAAAAGGAAAACACTCTTGCTTTTTGGGAGGTGGGGATGCTTTCTGGGAAAGACAGGACTGCTAGTAGGTCACCGCTTGATGCTGAAAACCCTGCAGCTTATAAGGGACAATTAATTAATTGCTTACTAATTAACTAAATGCCTTAAGGACATTTAATAATACATAAATAATTATTATTATCTCTTCAGAACCTTCCCTGAAAGCTTGAGTTTTGTCCTTAGCTTTAAGCACCCAGAAATCTTTAGCGTAGCTCATAGCAAGAGCCTCCAGAAAGGGGAGCACAGCATACGGGAGGTTGTGCCTTTAGGAGGAGAAGGTAAGTGCTGTACAGCATTAGCGCACTCATTTTTTAATACTGCATGGGTTTTCTGAATGGTCTTCATATCTGGAGGACCTTAAACCAAGTAGACAAAATAACACAACAGAATGCATGTATTTTACAGTAAAATTCAAGGGAATAGGAAGATTCATTTGGACTATGGAGTTTACATCTTCCGATATTTTCTTTTTCCTCTCACCCTGCTCCTGGCCATTCCCAAGTCTCTTTGTAGTTCAGTATAACATAACCCAGTGTGACCATCTGAAATTGGCTGTTTTGTCTAAGGCTTGTGCTGCTTAGAAATACAGGTAAAAGGTTAAATATATATATATATTTAATCAGGAACTTTCTTCTCAACTACTCAGCTTTAGATCCAAACCTGCAAGAAGTGGTACCACCCTGACCTCACAACACTGTGCAGCCTCATCTTGGCTGAGGCCAAGCCTTACGAATAGAAGAAACATCCAGGTGAAAAAACAAACAAACCAAAAAAAAATAGAATTGAAGCTCTTAAGACCTGAGAAAATGAGGAAGAAAGCAGAAGCTCTGATAGTCAACAAAAAAAAAGCACAGGGGGCAGTCTGAGTGCTTTGTAAATACAGAGGGGTTTCTAATAGATCTTTCACAACCATGCTGCCCTTCCTTGGGGAAAAACATGATCTGGCTGGATCCCATTGAACAGGGAGTGATAATATCAGAAGGTGCCTTAGAGAGGCTTAGAAAGGTGTATGTCAGCATCAGAGGAGACCTGCAAGTTGCTGCGAGGGGACAGTGGCTCTCAGCTCCATTCCCACATTTCAGCACCTCCAGCTGCAGCTGGGGGAAGAGCCAGGCAGGGCAGCACAGCACAGCAGCCCCTGGTTTCCAGCTTAGATGTTGAGCTAAGTACAGCAAGCACGCTCGGAAAAAAAATACAAAATAATATCTCCCCTACCAGCAACCTAATAAACAGTTCTCATTACGTTGCAGGCGTCAAAGGCAGTCTTTTCTGGACATGGCATGAACCCTGTCCTTTGACAGTCAGTACCTGCAGCCACTCCAGTTCTGACAGTCAGTTAGGAAACTGCATAACGGAGCATTGAGGAGCATCTAAAAATAGAGGGACAAGGTCGTCTTGGATGGCAGGTCAGGGACAGGCAGAACAAGACAGCCTCTGCAGACAACAGGTCCTGTGTCCCACCCTCACCTCATCCAAACATTCATTAAAATTAGTGTTTTGAAAAACAGTCTTTGCAATTAAGCCTCTAGAATAGGGTCAATTGACCTTGGGTGGCTGCTGCCATGCAGGACGGTCAGCAGCAGAGAAAAGGAAAAGCAGCACATCCCACTTCACCCCAAGCAGAAGCACCCTGCTTCGGAGCTGCCAACAACTGATGTTTATTTTGGGTGCAAGTCTCACCCACCGGCCTTTTGGCCGTTACGGAGTCAGTCAGCCTCTCTCCCCCACTCTCCAAAATGTCGATGTGTTTCTCATTGTGTTCCAGCATGGGACAGAAGTGGCTTTTAAGGCTCTGTGCCCGCAGAGCGGAGCCTTGCTGCCTGCCAGCCCTTGCCGCTCCGGTGCAGAGCTCCACGCACAGCTCTGCTCTGCCGCCCTGCGCTGCGAGGAGGCGGATGGCGAGAGGAATATGGGGAGAAATATGGGGAGGTGGATGGTGAGAGGCAGCCTCCCTCAGCTGGGCTTTGCAACTGAGAGAAAGACATGACGTAGTAAGATTTTGCTAAGTTTTGCAGAGTACCCAGTGACGTTTAACACCAAAGGGCCAGGGAGCAGATCGGCAGGGGACATATGAAGCAAGCACATTTGTTTTGCTTCATGCACTGTCTATGCAACAGTGATTTCAAACAATTCAAAGCTTCCCACCCTCTTGTTATTCAAAATCCAGCACTGGGCTGACTGGAACTAAACCTTGCACAAAACCCCACTGGCTTTATTAAGACTCTCGGAACTCTCATGTGCGTGTTAGTGGGTCACAATCTAGAACCAGGATTTTTGTGCTGGCTCCCAGGAAGCAAGCTTATTTCCATTAGAAATTCTCCAGCTGTACATTCAAGAAAAATTAACCTGTGTTTACTGGGGCAGAGGACATAGGACAGACGAATGGATGTCTAGAGGTCACAGGATGGCATGTACCAACAAAGGCTGCAAATCCAGAGCCAGATGAAACATTTTTTATTTTATATGTCTATTATGTAAGTTTATTGCTCAGCTTCTTACCATAGAAGCATTTAACATGTACATTTGCTACAGTCAGAGCAAAGGGATTCCTGAGTGATCCAGTTTCACGCTAGACAAAGAATCAGCAAATGGTAAATTCTCGATCTGTAAATCTGGGCAATTCCCAAAAGCAGCAGAAGAGAGGACACGTCAGAGCAGGCTGGTGATCTGGTAGATCACCTTCCATGTGGTATTGAAACTACTCCATGGTTTTGGATATGGACCTGCTTAGCTTTAACCATATGGGGTCTTAGATTCCACATAGCTAGAACAGGACTTACAATACATGGGGAACCCTGCTGACTCCGTAACAAAAGAGGATCTACCTATGGAACAAACAAACAGACCCCATGAAAGATCACCAGGGGATCCACAGTACCAGAAGTCAGGATACTCACTGCCAACACCCTTACAGTTCCTGTGAAGGAGTTGAACTGGTTTCTCCCAGCTGAGTCTGTCTTTCTCTTGAAAATGCATCATGAACCTTCCTGGGAAATCAGCCTTTACCTCATAAAATTTTTTAATCAAGATTTCCCATGCAGCTGGCTTGAGCTCACCCTTCCTATTGCATTAATATATGCAAACGAATGGCATTATTGATGCAAGCAAAGGAATAAAAGGTCACTGAAGCAAGTTTAATTAAAGAGAAAGTCTGAACTTGAGCAACAGTTAGCTAAACTAAGACATATCGATTAGCTGAGCTGGTTTTAATTATTACAAGACAACCACAAGTTTACCTTGATATTGAACAGAGACAATCCTTCAGATCACACTCTCTGACATTTCTAATCACTTGGGAGATTGGTTAGGCTAAAATCAACAAAGAATAACTACAAGTGAGCAGAGGTCTCAGCCTGACACAGGCAAAGCTTTCTGTCCTTGATGAAACATCAAAGCAGATGCTGCTGCGCAGCACCCTTGAGTGGCAAAGAAGTCATAGCCATCTCTAACAACTGGCCTCTCAGAATAGGGCAGGAATGGCAGAGTGGCTTAAATCATATAATTATACAGCTAATACATAATTAAAAGAAAAAAGAAGAAAAAAAAAAAAAAGAAAAACAAGAGCATCACACATCAGCCTAGATATTTAAACAAATAAAGGAAGGAAAGAAGGAAGACAAAGAGAAGGGGTGCAGCCATCCCAGAGCTGTATTTTGTTTCCCTTTCCCACACCATCTACAGTAATTTATTTTTTATTTTACCCTTAGTACAAACCAGGGGATGGGGGGGGTCAGCAGACCCATTCCTGAACAGAGAACAGATCCACAGGATCCTTCTGGGACTGCTCAAAGAAGGCTACTTCTCCCATCATTTGCACAAAACAAAACTTCTGGTGACATTTTTATCCGTCTTACCCCAGGAGAACAAGTCACTTCCACCAAAGCTCACAGAGATAATTTTCTCAACTTAACCTTCTTCCTTTTCAGAGCAAACTTTTTTTCCTCCAAATAAAGAGATATTGCCTGCACATTAGCTCCATCACACGTGTGACATGACAGGGATGCAGTTGCTAAGTGACTACCACAGGGGGAGGGTGCGATGGGACTTTATAAGAACGTTTGTAATCATCTGAGAGGCTGTGCCTGGCTGAGAGTTGATTCTGACGCGATAAGAGAGGCAGAGAAATGAGCCCAACCTCCACACCACAGATGAGGTTTAATCAAAAAGCAACTGCCTCCAGTAAGTTGTTTCAATATCCTGACCAATCTGATTAACAAGGGGACACAGAGTGTAAATACAAAGCACCTAGAAAACAGGCAAGGCTTTTAATCATTTTAAGATTTAAGAGCAAAAAAAAAAAAAAAAAAATCAGGGCAAATACTGCCTAAGAAAAACAGGAGAGATAGCATCAGATGTGAAGAGCTAATTGAAATTATCCCAGTGTAGCTAAAATAATTAAGTTGAAGTTTAGTTCTAATAGGAGCTAATTCTCCTCCAAAGGAGGCTGCCCTCCAGCACCAGCTGGGCAGCGTCCCCCTCGCACCCTGCCAGCCTCCATCGCTGCACCACACCCACCCGTTTCACCATGGAACGTCTTCATTGCCACAAGACTGGACACTGCCCTTCTGGGAAGGGCTTCAGGTCCCTGCTCACCTCTGAAACCCGAGGGCTCAGGGGTTCAAGTGCAGCAAGCTGCTGCATAGCCCAGAGCTGGGGAAAAGGGGGCCCAGAAGCAGAGGTTTGCCCCCCCTCCCTGAGCTGGCACCAGAATGTAGTGAAGGGCAAGGTCATGCTTGGGGGCTAGGGAGTTTTTCCTTTGCTTCTTCAAGGAAAGGTTCTCCTCCCTAAATGCAGGTGCTTCAAGTTCACCCTGAAACTAAAGACACGGAGAAAACACAGCAGCACCTCAGGCAGCTGCTGATTCATGCACAGTGAGTAACCTCAGAAAGAGCTGGATCCCTTCACCTCACCAGGAGAGGGGCTCCTGTTACACCCCTCTCTTTTCACCCTTGTTTCTCACTTACCTTTTCACCCCCAGTCCTCTTCTAGCCCACCAGCATCAGCCATTATTTCTCTCTGTGCCTGAGGCTCATATTAATTAGTTCCTTGCTGCCCTTCCCCTAGTCCATCAGCTGCTGCTTGTACGTTCCCACCAACCTGCCTAAGCCAGAGGGCCAAAGCCACCTGGTGCTCATCTCCAGGAGGCTCTAGCACCTGCCCTGTGGTCAGCTTTGGCCGCTGGCTAACAGAAGCACCACAAGTCAATCACCCGCAGGCTGCAGTGATTAGGAGGGATTGCACTTCAATCAGCAGCCAGCCCTGCAGAGTTCAGCAGCTTTGATTTTGCTTGATAGAAGAAATGGGCCTTAGAAATATTCTAGCCTTGATCCCAGCTGGTGATGAAACGGAGCAAAGATTATGTTATCAGGGGAAGAGATTTTTATTCCACTCCCCCCCTCCTCCAAGACTGAACAGAGTACTCACTGATGCTGTAAATAATAAGCTGAAGACACCTGAACTGGGGTTCATAACCACAACAGGGGGAAATTCAAGTGATGCTCTGAACTGTACAGAGCACAAGGGAAAACTCCACACAGTCAAGGAGCTTTTGCAATGAGAAATTGCACTTTAAAGAACATCGTTATTGTCACTGCACGAAGATGAGAGGCTTGATCCATATTTAGTTACATCCCTAAACAAGAACTAACAAAGTGCTTCTAGATGATTAGTGAGACCAGAGATGAAATGAGGGTACAATTGGTGTCCTCAGCACAAGAGGGGAGAGCAAACAGGAGCAGTCATGGACCCCTGTCAAATACCAGTCTTGTCTCCTCTGCAGCCACCCAAATCACCGCCGCACACTTTTCTTGCAGTGGTAATCAAAATGCAGGCTGAGTCCTTGTTGGCTTCCCTTGGCTAAATCAAGAGAGCTGAAACCCACTTGCAAGCACTCTCAAAGTTCAGCCGCTGCTGTTCATGCAGCAGCGTTCAGCAGAGCCAGGAACAAAACATCTTGGAGTTAAGAAATCAAGGAGCCTGCCCCCAGTCCTCAGGGTGACAATCAGGCTGATCTCAAGCTCATCTCTGTCTAACCAGAAGTTATATTTTAAAAAAAAAAAAAAAAGTACAAATAATCTGCTCTCCCTCTTCAAATCATCACACGTATGAATGTTGACCAGAGAGAAGGGCCAGGAACAGTTTGAGCTGAAGGATGTATTTTTTCCCTTGTCAATGAAGAGCCATACCTCTTTAAGAATATTTCACCCTTTAATTTTGTGATTTTTGAAAGAAACACTGGAGAGTCTTTCTTCCTGCTGGGTACAAAAATATCTGCAAGAAGGAAGACAAACCTGTTGCTATAGTAAAGTGATTCATACAAATGAGTTGGACAAGTTACAGAAATGAGATGGCAATGTTGCTAAGTCCAACACGGCACGGACACCTGCACATTTCGGGTGAAGGAGGCCTTTCAGAGCTGCTGGTGAAATCAATCCTACATGCTCTGCATGATGCTGCCCTGCTAGCTGGAGGACTGGACTGGAAAATGTGAGTCTGCACAAGCATTTCTGCTTCCTTTGGAAAGACTCCTTGGCACCCATTCCTCAGCCAAATTGATTTCCATTGGCCATATCCCTCGGCACCTTGGCTGAGCAGAGAGAGCCAGGAAGGAACCGTTCAGCTCATTAGCCAAGCAAGAAACTGGAAAGGAGAGAGGTCCAGTGTGCCTGTTGGAAGAAACTCAAGGAATCTCCAGCAAGGACAGAAAACCCTCAGACCCAGCACCACCTACCTAGGGAGCTTGACTCTCCATGTCCAGCAGATAGTGAACTGCAAAGCCCCAGCAGTGCTGTGAGCCAGGCAATTGCTCTGAGATGCCCGAGTCTGATTGCTTTCCTATCACTTCATTTAATTCATGAAAACCGCAGGATTTCACAACAGTCCTTTTCAGCACAAAAATGCTGCAGGTAGAAAGACAAACACCAACAGTGAGAGGGAATTTTGTGCACCACAGAAAAGAAATGCCCTGAAAAAGGACAAATGATAAGCAGCTGGAAAAGCAGGAAAGGACATGGAAAATGCTGGTGATAGAGGTGAGAGTGCAACATAGTGAACGCTTGCCAGCTCGGGGATGCCGCAGGGCAGGGAGGTCAGCACACAGGAGCTGGCTGGCGGGTGCTTAGCAGGTTTCTGTTCCGGCTGTGAAAAAGCCTGTTCTTGCCAGAATAGTGAAGCTGGCCCAAGAAGCCACCCCTCCCGATGTGTCTTCCCCAGGCATCCCCAAGGAAGCCACACGCATTTCTGCTCTATCTACTGCAGCTCTTCTGCAAAAGGACCAGAGCTCTCCAGTGCCTCCAACCATCGCTTCAGACAGATTTCACTGGCTATGCAACCAACCATGAGAATGTCATTTACAAACAACCCATCAATTATCCATTTGCTAAAAAAGCAGAAGCAATTAGACACCTCCTGGTCTCCCTGGGTCAGTGAAACGTTCCCAGATGGATGGGAGCAGCAGTGGATAGTTCTTCACATCTCCTATCTTTATGCCTATGCATCAGAAGCCTCATAATAGAATTGTTTTTTATTCTTATCTGTTTGCTTTTCATACTCTATTTCAGATCTGGGACCAATTTAGTTTAAGTTCTGACGCGCAGTAAATGCATACTGTATGTTGATAAATTATTAGTCATCTTACATAGCGTGCCGATTGGTAAACCCATAGAGAGCTGCTTACCATTCCCCGTTGCAAATCAAAGGGCATTTGCTTAATAACTCTATACCCAGATGTGTTCATCACCGCAGAGAAAGTGGTGTTGCTTACCGGTCTGGGAGAACGTCCCTGATCCAGGAAGACATAAAGCCTACCCAGACCTGCTGCCAGCTGCTTTTTGGAAAGATTTAATTTAATGAATGTAAGGCAGAGTTTCCCACATGAGCCGTGGTGACACGTGCCAGTCCCACCTGCCGCCTTGCACTGAGCATTACACAAACAGAGGTGCCACGTACCAATAAGATGGGCCTCTGGATTTTCCCTTGCGGAAGACTAGCAATAAATTGACTGGGACATAAACTCTCGGTTGGATTAACTTTTAGTAATTTTACTTTTCTAAGATCATTCCTTGCAAAAGTTACAAGCAGGCTAAACTTTCACCTCTGCGTGTTCCTGCTGACTCCCTCACTTAGGCAACTTTCTGTTGGGAGCTGGCTTGAACTTCTGTGCTATTCATTCTCAGTTCCTTTTGTTCCACATTAGGAACCCATTTCACACTACAATTTCTTGTTTTAAAAACAACAACAACAAGCAGAGAGAAGTTATGTGAGACCAAAAAAAACTTTCAGCTGTTCAAAATGACAACAAATGAAGGTTCTGTCCGAGTCAGGAAAATGCCTTTTAGATTTGTCTTTTAGGAACTGATGAGATACCCCATGCTTTCTCATAGCCTCAAAGCTGAGATGTAAAACTGAAAAGCACTGCCTCCAAAATGGCCAGGTTATTAACTACTGCACTAAGAATATTTGCTAAAACTATGGCTTATTTCCAACAACAGGCATCTTTTATTAAGAAATTCAACTTGGATAATCAAGAACCAACCACTGTGAAATGAATGAAGTGTGTTCTCTGCAGATACAATGACTTTTTTTTACCAGTGCTGCACCTCAACAAAATGGTAATACATCCCTGACTTGGCAAATGTGGCTTTGGAAAAGAAATGGTTTTATTTTATTTTAATTATTTATTTATTGCAGACAGAAGAAATTATTTGTTAAATTAAAGCAAAATCTTAAGGAGTAATAAATAGTGAACAAACAATAGACCAACACTAAAAACACAGTCCCTCTTCCAAACTGTCAGCACCAGTTGAAAACTTTAATGTTTCATTCAGAAGAAACTGAGTAAGGAAAAATATGAAAGAAGGCTACACCCTTCTCTTCAAATAACACTTAACTCTCAATAAGTGAAAGTTAGAAGCTAGTAAAGGATTGCCGACAGCATCTCTGTTTCACCATTGATGATAATGAACTTTGTTTGCTGTCACTTCTCTGTAGTGAAGCTTTTGGGATCTGGCAGGCAGATCTGCAGGATGGATTTGCTGTTTTCAACAGAATTCATCCTTGCAGTGTTGTCTGGGTTAGGTGGCCTGAGGCGAGCATGGCTGGGCACAGCTAAGCCTCACCCCAGGTTTCCTTCCAGGCTTGGAACCACTTTCACACAAAACATCGTTAAGGAGTGCATCAAGTCAGCTCTCAAGGCCAGGATGCCCTGTTTTAGGGATCCTGTGCTCAGCACCGAGCGGGGACTTCAGCAGGGAAACTTGAGCAGGAAATGTCACTGCAAGGCAGCAAACACCGTGTAAACTCAAAAAAATAATATTTTTGCACAGGGAGAGACCTGCAGAGGTGCCCAGGTCCCCCTGCAGGAGCTAGGGGAGTGAACATGAACAGCAGCCAGTTCTGTAAAATGTAGTGCAAAATTTCAGGAAATGTCAGCACACAATATCAACACCACATTTGTCAGCTCTTAACACTTAAAGGACCCCCAGCAGAGTTTAATTTTACCCTATTTGGTACAAGTTTATATCTGCCAAGCGTCGCTTGCAGAACAGCAGCAAGTGGGATAAAATTTTTAGATGCTGTATGATGTAGATGTTTCAAGCCTGGTGTCAAGAAACTTCCAAATAAAAGAATTTCTTTGCCATCTGTGAAAGCTAGGCTCTTATTTCCACTTCCCGTGAGCTTTGCCCACCTCCAGCAGTAGCAGGGACACGCTCTGGCAGCAGATCTTCACCCGCACCAGCAGCTGTGCTGGGCCAACATGACCACCGAGCTTTGCATTTGGATTCACAACAAAGAGAAATTTGTTTTAAAAGATTCTTTTGACCAAATGATAAAACTGTTCTTCTTCTTTTGTAAGCATGGAATGTGTGATATTCTTAAAAGAATAGTGAAAAAAAACCAAGTTTACTTTGCATATCTAAGTGATGAGCCAGGACATACCACTCTCTGTAACAAGGTAATAATCTGATCCAGACAACACTGACATCAGGCAGTATTTTCAGCTATGAAGTAAAACATACTCTCTACAGCTTTCATGGAAAGTTTTTCTCATTTTTCTACTTCCGCAGAAGTTATGGATGGAGGTGTACTTATTTTTATTTAAATATTGCTGGATGTGATTAAGTTCTATTTTTTAATGATTGAACCACTGCATTTTGTAAGGCAAATTTTTCCTCTTTTTTTTTGCTACTGTTATAACATCATTATGTTGTTGTAGGAATTATGGTTTTTATCTTCCTGTCAACAAAATATACATGCAAATAGACTTAGATTATTTATAGAGCAACATCAAATTAAACTGCTTGTATAATGACTTAAAACTGGTTATCGCCATCCTGCATAATATCTGTTTAAACACACCACTTGCAACAAGCTTTCCTAATCAAAGGAGGAAACAAAAACACAATGTCACTAATTTTATGCATGCCATAATGTGCTGTTCAGCTCTCAGCGCTGCAGCCCTGTGCAGTGCAGGAGAGTGATGCTGGTTTTACCCATATGTGCTCTTCAGCTTCTACACAGCTCCTTGGAGAGTATTGTATTGGCCAAATTTCAGATTTCAGGGCTCAGACATGTTTGAAAAGCTGATGGAGACATTCAGGCGTATTCTCTTGCTCCTGCCGTGCGGTACAGGAGTCTCAGATGAAGGCTGGGAGCTACAGAAACAGGGACTATCCAGACCTATCCTATCTACAAGTTCCATCCAGACTGGGGATGGGAGCTTTGGGACAACTGGGATTATTCAGCCATACCATCAAGCATTTTAAAGACCCACAAGCCTCTGTGGGGCATAGGAGGCTGGGTGCATAAAGGCAACCTGCCAGGCTGTGGGATGGCCACCTCCTGGTCCGTCTGTGCCAGCCAAGGAGCAGCAGCAGGTCTGTGTGGCTGGGACGTACTGCAAGTTGGTTTTCTCTTCACCCAGATAGGCTGTCGTTGCCCCCAACACCTGCCTCCATCAGCCAGCGTCACCCCACAGCATTGCATTCGGCAGAGCTCGGCTGGTTTGCAGCACCTCATTTGCCCACTGGACCCTGGCACCAGGCTGATTTCCCTCGGAAAGCAGCAAGCTTCACACTTGGGGCTAACCTTGCTGGTTTAGCTTCATCTGCTCACGATAACTGAAAGCTATAAAAATCATCAAGTGCTTCAGAAATGGCTTTTGTCAGTAATAGAGCTGCATTCTGGCTACCTTCCCTCTGGCCAGAGCTGCAGTGCAGACTGCAAGGAGCCTCACCCTGACATGACAAAAGCCACACTTACCCATCTCCAAACGTTCCTCCTTGCCTCATGTCCGTTTACCTGTGACAGAAGACAGTGTCCTTACATCAGCAACAGAGCTACACTGAATGCCTGAGAGAAGGAAGAATTACCCACACTGACAGCATTGCCTTTGCTGGAAGCCACCAGGAGCCCCAAACCCAAGCCAGCTGCAAACACAGCAGCTATTTAAAAACAACACCAGCACCACCACAAACCAAAATTTGCACCCACTGCCTGAGCAGCTGCAAGCTCAAAAGCCTGATAAATGTCCAAGAGGGTGAGGGCAAGAAGCACATTTGGTGAGCAGGGCTTTTGGACACAGGTAAGGAACTTGTGGTCCAGAGCAGCTGGCACAGGCAGAGCACACACGATGCACAAGGGACACGGCTCTGGGTGAGGAGAGGCTGCTCAGCACTCACAGGGCATCCTCATCACACTGAAGCATGTGAGAGTCTGACAGGAAAAGAATTAAAGAATTGGACCTTCTGTCAACCATTTAGAAGTGTTAGAAACTCCCCAGTGCAGGTCATTTAACTTGGTGGGGGGGGGGAAAAAAAAAAGAAAAAAAAAAAGAGGTGGATTTTTTTTTCCTGCCTCCCTGACTATTTTTTTTCTCTTGGACTCACTCTGCTGCTGATGGAGGAGCTGGTGCTGTAGAAAGAGTCACTTTGGTGGCTCTGATCTACACAGAAACAGGAATCAGCCTCCCTTTCTGTGAGCTCCTGTTTTTCCTGAACAGTTTAATGATGCTGGATTAAAAAGTGTTGTCATTTACTCAATGAAGAAAGTGCAAAGGGGCAAATTCTTCCCTTTTATATCTGTCATAACTACAGCTCTGGCTCGTGTCACTCCCGCTCTCCAAAAATTGTGCCAGTTAAAGGGCAGGTATTCCCTTGCAAAGCTGATGCTGGTGGCCAGTATGGATTGGGCAGTGCAGGCAGACCAGGAGGAGCAGATCCCTCCTGTCCTCCTAAGATCTTCTTCTGCCTTCACCCCCCACACGTCCCTGCTGGAAAGAAGGGAAGGAAGTCATCCTTTCTTCCCAAAACTCTCACTGAAATGTGAAAAGCAGTGAAAAAGTGAAGAAATTGTCTTCCCTCAAAGGGAAAAAGGCTGAAGCAAGGAAAAAGCGACGCACTAGTGGATCCTACACAAACTCAGTTTTGCACCGACAAAGAGCTATTTAAAATGGGAGCAAGTTCTACCTCCAGAGCCCACTCACTGCCTTCTGTTCAGAGCATATTTGCTTTCTCAACATTTCCCAGCAAGATGATGGACTCACTGAGCTTGAAAAGCGATTAATCAGCACAGTGCTGGCCAGCAGTGAAGGCAGGAGCAGTTCCGAGGGCATTTCCTAAGCTGCCAGCCTGCCCCTGAGAGCCACTGGATGTGCTGCATCCCACAGTCCTCACGGATGCCCCAAAGACAATAATTAGTATTGCTGATAACGCCTGCCCGGTCCTTGGATGTGCAACAGATGAACTGCCTCTAATGGCTACAGGATTTCACCTGCAGGCATAAAATAAACCAAGGTCAAAATCCTTTATCCTCAGTCCTTTGAGTCAGGATGTATTGATAGACAGCCTGGATGCTAAACAGGCTGAAAAAAAAAAAAAGATTCTAACACTAAACCTACAGCAGTGGGGAAATCTTCAGGCTCTCAGGAGAGATTTTACACATCCTGCTGAAGCTCGTAGGCAGAGTGCTGACACAGGAGGGCTTCCTTAAATCAAATTTTCATATTTCTCTGAAGGTGTAAACTACCTCGTCTGTACCCATGCGTTGCGACCACATGGAGTAGGCGTGATTTTGGTAAGATCTCTACAGCCAAGGAAGTGCCCTGAGGCCTGGGCCAGAGGACCTTGCTCCCTGTATTCCTGCAGCTGGAGGTGGCCCAGGTGGCAATGCTGGCATGGAAACCAGTGGCCAAATCCACCCGGCAGCGGGGCTGGGTAGCTTCACACCTCTTGCGCTGTTGCTCAAGCCTTTCAGCAATGAGAGACCTGTGCTTCCCTGAAACCATGGCAACCAGAGATTTACTTTGAAAATAAAGAAATGCTGTGTTTCTGGCAGAGGAGATAGCAGCTTCTGCAAGGTGTGAGAGCACTGTCTTCCTGTATCCCTGATCAAATCTGGGCTAGATTCAGTGTCTGTCCAACTGCATAGTGCAAACTCATTATTGACAAGGCTGCAGGATTAAGCAGAAGAGGAAATATCTGGACGTGTGTGAACACGAATCCCAGCTGGCCGGCAGCAGCCGCTGTAAGGTGAACTGCTGGAAGACAGAAGTGCTTCCCAATCCACCTCCATGTCACAGTTCCCCCCACTAACGATGGATAACCCATTAACAGCAGTCTCCCTCTTTCAGTCCTACCCTGTGGGGCAGGTTTAGTCCCTGCCATCACGGTGGGACCTGGGTACCATAGTCAGTATCTGGCACCCTGCACAGGGGCTGCACTACCGGCGAGGGGATGTGCATGGTCCAGGCTGCATGGCTCTACCCCACCTGCTCAGCACCACACCTGACATCAAAAACCAACAGACAGACAGCCACACAGCATGCTCTGCTGAGATGAAGCTTCTGGGTAGAAGGAGACCTGCATTTCTTTGGGCAGCCCAGCTCAACAAGTCCTGTTTCACACCCAGAAACTGAATTTTGTGACCTGATGGAGGAGGTTGCCAGTAAATCATGGAAGAGCCCAGAGAGGTTTGCTCAGTGGTGGAGGTAATCTGAGGGAGGAGAGGCACGGATAGCTGCTGGTGTAAGGAAGCAGATAAACAGCTGTTTGGCTGGACCCTGAGCTTCCTACTTGGAAAGCTGAAAGAGGGGGGGGGAAAAAGTCAAGCAGGGACTGTAAAGCCTGGCTGGACAGAAACTCAGCCTGCACTTTCTCCTGTACATTTGATAGCTTTTACATTTTGACTGAACCAAAACATTAATAAACAATGCATTGTGCATTCTCATTTTCATGGGCTTTTCACTGACATGTTGACATGTGGTTTCTCATCCTTTTTTAATATAAAACCTGAGCACAGCATCGGGACTCTTCCTGCAGTTAAAGCTGACAGCTTGGAGTTTTCACTCATCACAGCTAAAGGCATTAATAAAAGCTATTTTGGTCATGTGCATGAAGCTGAATCTGGGCTTAATGGCTTTTTCTGCCACAAGGAGAAAAAAAAAATTAAAACAGTATATTCTGGAACTGCTTATGTCTTAAACAAGTAACTGAATGAATGGTAAACCAAAGGGAGGAGAAAGTTTTTACTAAAATGAGCTCAGGCCTCATAGCTGAACTTGAGAAACAAGGAGATGCCAGGAGGGAGTTTTCTCTGCAGCAGGCTATTGTTGTAGAACCTGCAAATTGTACTTAAACACTGAATTGCTCCATTGTTAGAAGCACTTAAAACATAAAACCCAGCAGAAACAGGTTTCCTTGTTCTGGCTGTGGGAGGTAGTGGAGCTTTTAGATCAATTGTTATGCAAATCTTCCTCTAGTTTCAACCTAGGTTAAAAGCTGTTCTCCAGTCAATTAAAATCGAAGTCTCTAAAGTGGTTCTTGCACCAAGCTTAACTTTCCGTAGATATCAGGATGTGGTCTTGCATTTTAAAATGTAGCTAGGAGTCCCGTTCCTCTCTCACAAGATGGGGAGGGCACACACACGCGAAACGTGCTGATGTGGGTGCACCAGAGGAGCGGGCTTGCCCTGAGCCAGCCACCACAGCCACCCCTGTGAGGTCACCAGAAAATCCCACCCCAGATCAAAACCTGATGGTCTGCGTGGATGCCACCTGGCTAAGAGCAGAGCATTTGGCAGGTGGATACGGGTGGGCTGAGGTGGGGCAGATGTACGGACCAGACGCACTCTTGGGACACGATTCCTGGTTCTGTGGCAGGGCACTAGCTCAGAGCAGTGCTCAAAATCAGACACAGCTGGCAGCTAGGGTGAAGCAGGAACGCTTCAGCCACTAAAACATCACTAACCCTCTGTCCAGAGGCTCACAGGGCTTTTTCACACTCATCCTCAGGAGAGGTTCAGGAGGTGCTGGAGGCCCTGCATCAGGCTGCATTGTGCTCGGCTCAGCCCTTGCACAGCCCACAGAGTGATGCTGCTTCGCCTCCCCACGAGCCCTGGCTGTGCCACCCCCATGCCAGGAGCACAGGGAAGGGGTCACCGGCTTTTACAGCAGCACATTTGGAGGGCACATGGTAGCACTAAACATGCACTTTAGTGCACACAGCACTGCTGTGTCCTGCCCTCCGGCAGCAGGCAGAGCCATGAGCATCACCACAACACTGAGCCACCCAGCCCTGCGGTCCCCCAGTGCTTTGCTCCATGCTGGTATTGCAAAAGCCACCTGTGACACCAAGACGCACACCACAAAATCCTCCTTTTCCTAATGCACTTAATCTACTTTTCCAAAATTCAGCACCAAGAGGCTTACAGTTCAAAACCACCAAGGTTTGCACTTAGCAGGGCAGTTTACGTGAACTCGCGTTCCTGACTCCCTCATCTCAGACCACGAGCCGTGAGCTGCTCCTCCACCTCTCCAGAGCAAAGCCTGCGTTTCTGGAATGCCAGTGCTGTAAAACTGCTCCTGGGTTTGTGGAGCCAGATAAACAGCGTGCAGTTGATCTCTACACAGCATTTTACAGCAGGCAGACAGGTTTCCCCTTCCACAACGTGCTTCCTCAGCCGGTACATGAGTCTGCCAGTCAGTTGGTAAAATGCATAAGGATGCTGTTAGTCAGGATGCACAATGTGCGCGATGAGCAGCACACAGTGCCGAGCCCTTCCCGGTGGGAGCTGGGCTTGCCAGGCTGCAAGCAGAGCTCACCTTATGCTCAGCAAAACCTGAGCAAATAACAGCGACGCCCAGCCAAATGCCACGGGCTGGCGAGCACCCAAGTTGCCCCAACCACACAGCATCCAAGGGGATCACTGCTGGGGTCTCAGGGACACTGATCATGGGCTGAAAGACAGCATAGGACACAGTGCACACTCCGGCCAGGGCAGGGAGACGGTGGGTGGGATAATGGAGGATAATAGCTGTAGAGTCAGAAATCATCATGGTTCAGCCTACACAGAGGGTTAGTTTCCAAGAGAGCCATTTTCTCAGCTCTGATGCCAGGATGTCAGAGCTCCTATGCCTGTTTTATTGGTTAAGTACATGGTTTTATTGCTGTTTATAGAAGTATGCCTGCATACAGAGCAGCAAGGGAGTATGTTAGCTGGGAAGCGCTGAGCTTGCACCAACTGCTGTGTGAGAGCATCCAGACCCCAGCCAAGCCTCTGCGAGGGGCTAAGTGCATAGGGGACGCTGCCTTAATTTCCAGGCCATGACTCAAAATTTACATGACATGTAAAAGCTGCTCAAATCACTTTTCTTTGTTGATGAAAACATCATTACCAGGGAGAAGGGAGTCAGAGAGGGGCAAAGCTCTGCTTTCTCTTGGGTCACACTTGGGCTGTTTCCCTCATCTCCTTTCCAGGTTTGTGGATATTTCAGCTCTCTGCTGCTTCCTAATCTGAATATCAACACTTGCTAGGGATTCTCGTTAGTTACCTTTCTGGTCCAGTCCCAAGGGAGCCCCACAGGGGCTGGCCACTGCAGTGGTCTCAGGCAGAGCTCAGCAGCATCTCCAGGCCCCTGGGTGATGGGAGACCCTTCCCAGCACCCCAAACCCTAGCCCTTAAAGCTCATGCATCCTAAGTCCTCAGCTCTAAAAGCTAAACAAACCCATCAAGGGGTGAGGTGAGGGACATGCCAGCCTGCACTTGGGCTTGCTCCCTCTCGGGGTAGCCCTGCTCCCAGGGGTGCATCTAAAAAAGACGACATGGCACTGACTACCTTTGCGGTGTGCTTTGGGAGCTGCTGAGGAAGGCAGGGGTTAGTTCCCCAGCAGCAGTGAGAGAGTCTTGGCTGCCTCTTCCCAGTGCAAAACTTTCAGCTTCTTTCCACAGGGCTGAAAGCAAAATTTGCATCATTCCTCCTTCAGATGAGACAGCCACACTATTTCACTCTGTCTCAGGGGAAACCTACTTTTAAGATAAAGGTAGGCTGCAGAGATTTTACTTTTCTTTATGTAAATATATGTGTAAATGAAAAAAACCTGAGGGATATTGTGAATCATTTTCCAGGCTGGTGCGTAATTTTGTGCATGGAAAGTGGATCTGGAGATGGGTGACTCAGGCTCATGTGCAAGCACACTTTTGCCAGTTTTTTTTGGGTTTTTTATTTTATTATTATTATTTCTCTCTGGCTAATTAAAGCAAAATAAAATATTTGGGCTCAAGCTGCTCTGCTGAACACTCTGTCCTATTTCTTCTCAAAGATGATCAATCTTAAGGCAGTCACATGCAGTCCTTAATAGGACTTCTTAAAAATAAGGCCAGTGTCCCATCTGATGAACACTGCAGAGTCCATGTGTTGTGGGAGGTCCAGAGGGTGATGAAGCACAGCAACTGCCTGTACTGGCGAGCTAGGCAGATGAAGGATGTGACAGAAGGGCAGATGCACTGCTCTGCTCCCCCCCACAGCCAGGCACCCCGTTCCCAGCTCTGTCACCCCATGGGCAGGTGAAAGCCCTGGGTCATAGAACTGCAGCTCTCACCTGTGCTGGCTGAGCTGATGCTGCCCTGGGACCCCCCAAGCAGCTGGGCTCTCACAGCCTGGCTTTTGGGAGGATGGCACCATCTGCTGCAGAGCACCCAGGTGCCAGCTCAGAGTTTGGCCTGGAGCAAAGGACGCCGGGATGGAATCAGCTGCCTTTGGGGAGCTGCATGTAAAGTGCCACCTGAGCAGCGGCTGTTGCTGCTCCTTGCTGGACAGTTTCTCCCAGAGCCCACCTTGACAGGACACCGGTATGCTCCTAGCAGCAGAAGACACTTGCACATCCAGCCGTCACCCATGGAAGTCTGCAGACACCTAGACTTCACCTGAAACGAGCTTAAAATCCCTCCCTGGTGCATTCAGCAAAGGCAACAAGAGGCAAGTAGATTAAAAAGTCCTCAGACACTAAACGTTACCAGGTACAGAGAAGCTGTGGGAGCTGGCACGTTAGATGCTACAGCTGCACAGGCAGGTCCTTGCCCATTTCTGCAGTTTCACTGTGCAGCTCCTGGCAGCCTCACAGCATCCCCCTGCCTGTGTGTGGGCTCGTGCCACAGCAGTGGGTGCCCAGCGGTCCCCAGCCCACAGCATTCCCTGTGCCACCTGCACAACAGCTCTCAGGAGAAGAAAAAATGAAATGAGTGGGTGGGAGAGAACAACATGCAATAGTTGTATTCGTGCTTTGCATTAAGGTTTATTTGTCAAGTAAAATTGCTCTCTCATGGGGCTTAGAGCACTGAAATGCTGGGATATTTAACTGCCTGCCTTTCAAGGTTTACTCTAGCCCCTTAGTACAGTCTGAAACTGTTCTGGAGATTGTTTCATCCCCCCTAGAGCAGCATTGCTTTAATGACATCTTTACGTACCTAGTGGATGTCCTTGGTAAAGATTATAGCCCTGCTGTTAGAAACTTGTTGCAGGACAATGCTTAGACAATGATAAAATAGCTACTGGGGACCCAGGAGTTTGGCATGACACTGGTACAATTCACAGTGCACCACATGAGTTGTGTTTGCATTCATACATTCTGCGGAAACAGAAACATGAACCATTAGGAACTATTGTAATTAGCATATGACTAATTCATTGGCTATTTTGGTTTCCATTTCATTTAGAAAAAAAATCTCAGGACCATACGTCATCTGGGAGAAGTGTATTACAGACGAGCATGCAAATGCCTCGATTTTCTGATCTAGTCTCACTGGCAGTTTCTGATAACTCTGCTTCTGCTGCAGAGCATACGTAAGCCATGAGTGAGCCCAACGCTTTCCTATGGAATCCTGTTCCAGGCTGACCTCCTCCCTGTGGCAAGCCCTCACCCCCCCCAGCAAACAGCAGTCCCTGCCCAAACAGCTCAAGGTTTATGTCCATTCACTGAGGAATACGGTGCTGCAGAGAGAGTCAGATCCCAGCTTTACATTTCCATGTGGAAAGCTGTGTCACGCACAGACACACTAATGTGGTGTGTTGAGGTTTGTGTCCAGATGCTTCGTAGAGCAAAGAAACGAAATGATCGGGTCCTTTCAGAGCCCTTCAGGAGCTACCTACTCATCATATGACTGTCACAGAGGTTTTGCGATAAATTATACAGCACTAATGATCACAGAACTACTTAACCATGGAAAATTGCTTTAATGCTACCATGGAATGATCCATTAATTAATTCAAATTATTGAACATCAGCCTTGCTTTCCTGCTGGGCTAGAATGACTTCTTGCCAAATCCAAACAGGAGAGTAGCGTTTAAGCTACCTCTGAAATTGTGATGGGCATGAGGACCCCAGATACCTGTGGGCCAGCAGCAGCAGCCAGCACCTATTTGCTGCAATGATGCTGAGCAAAGGAGAAAGCATGAGGCTGCTCCAAGCTGGAAAGATTTTTGTGGTAAGAGGGAGCAGATCCCTTTACAGATACAAACCATTGTTGTATCTTAATAAGAGAAGAACTTCAACCTTGAAGGTCCTTTGAACTGACCCTTGGCAGTCCCAGGAACAAAAGCAGATTTGCAGTGACTGACTGGCCATGCTGCTCCCACAGGTGCCGGTGCCTTAGGCACAAAACGAGAATAATTTTCTGATGCATAACCACTGTGCTTTTTAATTTTCCAGGGTAGTCAGCAAAGTCTGGAAAGCTTTTACATCCTTCCTTTCTGCAGAAGTACTGGATTATTGATTCTATGCTAAAGCAAACAAAAATACCTATTTGGATTGTGAAGAGCCTATTAATGTAGTAAATCACTTGATACAGGAATAAATTCACTATAGTGTCAATCGCTTAACTGACCAGTAAGCAGTGATGCCCACCAAGCGATGGTTAGAAACTACAGGTGTTTTGAACGTAGCAGGAATCCAACTGCAAACAATAGTTGAGAGGTGACTAGTTAAACACAGGGGAGAGCTGAGATAGGATGTTTTGTATTCAATATTGAAGACAACACCCAATGACTGGAAGCTGAACTGGGTGCATTCAGCCTTAAAATAAGCAGCAGTTTCCCAGCTTGGGGGGAGATGAAACACTGAAAGAACAGGGAAGTCTTTGAAGTGAGGCTTTGCTGAATGGCAAGATTTCACCTACATCTGGGGAGAAAGTCCTTCACAAGTGCATGATCGTGTCAGCCTTGCTGTGTCCCAGGAGAAGAACTGCACGTCTGAAATGGATGGAAATACATCAAGTGGCACTTTCAGAAACCCTCTAAACAGGTCATAAAGAGAGGTAAAACGAGTAAGAAAAGGACTGAGGTCTTCTGAGCTCAGACTTCCCCATCTCACACCTTTCTCCAAGGCACTGGGGTGCTCACAATGCAGAGCCTCCCATACGAGTTTGGTCCCACCACACTGGCAGAAGAAGGCTCGGTGCACTCAGCTCCGCCCCACAGCAGCCAGGCTGCCTGGGGAAGCCGAGTCTCTGATAATCACTGAAACATCAAAAAATGGTGGATGATAACCTTAATCCACAGCCAGAAGGAACTGCAGTAGTGATTTTAATGGAAGCAGAATTACATCAACTCCAGGTACCAGGCAGAAATCTTCCACAATAATTGTTATTATAATGCAAATCTCTATGGCACCAGCCAACAGCATATTAAGCATTTTCATATAGGAGTTCATTAAAATGGCAAAAATCCTGCAAGGGAGGAACCATTCTTTCCCCTGGCACAGAGCAGTAAAAGAGGAGGTGAGAGTTGAAAGGACTCACCCTTGGTCTCCCTGAGCATCACAGCAAAGTGGCACACTCAGCTCCATCCTCTGCCCCAGAAAGGGGTCACTCCCTCCACATTGTCCTCATGACTAGGCTGGGGAAATACAAGGCACGTTATTAAAAAAGGGAAGAAAAGCTCCTACTTAATAACAACTCCCATTCCTTTTTTAAATGACTGGGGAAATCAGGTGTGACACTCAGGCAATATAGGTGGGAGGGGAAATAATAATAAAAAAAACCCACCCACAACTGTAAGGTGGTGAGGATTAGCCAATTTTACATTCAGGAAGCTGTGTTAATTAGAAGCTTTTCAAGAGAAGAGTCAAAGGACTTTGCAAACACAGATGGAAACCGGTTTTAACAAGCAGGGATAAGTCCCAGCACTGGAGAGGCATCAGCAGTGCAGTATCCTCTGCTGGCACCACCAGTTACAACCAGGGACCGCTGCAGCCGAGGCTGCACCGTGCCAGCAGCCACCCGCTGAGTGCAAGCCAGCAATTAGTCCGATTGATTTTGGGGGGAATATTAAGATATTCAAATGAATAATCATGTAGCTGGGACTAGTAAAAGCTTATTCCCTACATAGCAGTCATAGCTCTTTGTGAGAGCCCAGAAACACCTGGGTCATCTGATTGCTCAGAAGTGGCCCATCAGCAGCTCAGGGAGGAAGAATTGATTTTTCCTTTTTCTTAATGATGAAGGGTAATGCAGCAGCTTTATACACTAGTCAACAGAGACCTGGGCTGTTTAAGAGGATTTGATAATAGCTCACACCTGAAGCAGGGTTGTTTTTTTTTCCCCCCCCAGGCAGAGGGAAGTGCAGAGCAGAGTGGAATAAGCTGCAATTAATTTTCTTGTTCTTTATATACAGTTATGGTCATCTCCTGCTTAAGTCATGGAAGCTAAGAACATGGATGTGGATTTGTTTATGAGCATCAAAAGGGGTTCTTTTAAGTGTTACACGTGCCTTCTTAGAAAGGTCATGTGAAAGCCAGTTGAGAATTAAAACAAAATATAATGCAAGCAACTGACCAGAGCTGTTTTAGTTTATCCCCAAATGAACACTAACTTTGAGGTAATTCTTGATGTTTATTGCACTAACCAAGAAAAGGAGGTCAGGTATAATGAAAGAGCCCGTATTACCTGTGCAGGCAAAACTGCCCTCTCAGTGGAGACGTGTTCACTCTGTGCTTGTCCTACACCATCATTTTCACTTCCCTGAGATTCACTTTGTGAGGAATACTGCAGGGAGCAGTACTGTATTGCACGGAGCCGTGAGTTGGAAACAAGTACCGCAAACACCAAGCTGTGACAGATGTAGCATCCCTGGCACACACATTCCTCATCCTAAATGGGCGTGCAGTGCAGTGCGGAGAAAAGCACTCCTAGGAAGCATCAGAAGGAAAAAGCTGTGCAGCAACCACAGGTGCAGGAGATGGAGTCCCAGAGCCCAAAACTGCTGCCTGCCAGTGCCCCAGCCCCTCCTGGCAAGCAGCTTGTTTGTGTAGGGACACACCAGCAACAAGTGGACGTGATTTTTGGTACAACAAACCTCAGAGACCTGAGCAAGAGCTTGCAGACTCCCCCGGAGCACAAATGCAACCGCTCTGAGTAATAAACCTTGCAAAGGCCAAGCCTTGGCTGGGCACGGTTGCAGCATTTGCCATCTCCTGTGGGAGCCGGGGTAGAAGGCTGGGTTTTGTCACTCCGATGTCCTTTGGCACCCCATGCAGTGCACCCAGCTCCACCAGCCTGTCTTACAGGTCCCGAGGGGTAACCAACAGGGGCTTAGACCGTCAGCACCCGCACATGTGAACTGGGGTCTGTCTTGATGTTTAATCACTTCATGAAAATGTAACTTTCAATATTTCATTAGGATCTCTCCCATCTGTTAAACATCAAGCCGGAGAGTTTGGTGACACTTTAAATGAAGCTGTGAAGAGATGTGTTTGTTTTAGATGTAATTGGACAGCTGTTTTATTATGAATTAATGAACTATGATGATTAAAAAGAAACCAGTTTTAGCAAACCATGAATTAAGAATTACTCCTGACTAAAATCACAACTAAGCAAGTGCCAGACAACTTTCATGACAATGATTAGAAGCAGAAGATGAAAAAGCAAAACCTGTGAGGTGCAACAGGACAAGAGGTGCCTCCAGACCAGGTTCCCTGCATCAGACATGGGTTCCCCGAGCTGCCCCCCAGCAACCAAATCACTCCATGTGCCCACTATACCACTCCACAACATTGCCATCTCCTCTGGCCCCAAAGCCCTTTTGGCCCAAATCACTCATCAGGGTCTGCTCACACTCCTCCATCTTCCCAGCCCCTCTTCATGCATGTGTCCCCCCTCTCCCTGGCCATGGGATCCTGCAAGGCTCTGGGGAGGGAGAGGGCACAGCAATGGCAGCAGGCTCAGAGGTAATTGATCTCTTTGTGGCTGCAAAACATACTTCAGACTCCTTTTCCCCCTGCCCTAGGTCACTTTGGCCAAAGCTGTTTGCCCTAGAAGCATCGCACAGAATGGCATGCTCTCTGGTGTGGGGCCACATCCTTCCTGGGGTGGAGGACACAGCCCACGGCCACACGGAGCATCAGCAGCACCACAAAAAGCTGATCCTGAGCTAGGAAGTCCTGCATTCGTCTTTCCCATGCTTTGCAGTTTAGAAGAGATTTCTGTATTTCAGCTGAACCCAGTGCCAAAGACCGGAGGCCACAGAAAGCAGCTGTTGGAATTTCCATAGGAGTTTCCCAGTCGGTGTGGAGCAGTTTTTAAGCAGTGAAGTCTTTGCCCTGAGAGAGTTTCAGTGAAAAACCTCCGAAGACTTAAATGAAGACAGGTACATATGCCGCATGTGCAAACCGCTTTTCTCCTGCTGTTAAAATAAATCTGTTCCCAATCATTGTGACTTCCCAAGAGCTGCCTCCTGATCTTTCTCCACTTCAGCCTTCCATTTGGCCTTCTTTTCTATGTTCATCCTCAGCAGCGTGTGATCCCTTTTAGCAGCCTTGAGAAGAAATGGTGAAAAATAATTGCATGCACACATTTCCCACAACTAAATTTCCCCACGTTTGCACCACTTGCCTTGACACCCCACTTCGTGATATTTTGCAGTGACAGAAGTTTTATCCAATTTTCAATATTTGCAGCTCTGATTAGCAGGAAAATTACACTGTGAGCTGTTTACAGGTGCACTGGGACGTGCAAGTCAGGCTGGACACCCTCCTTCCCCACCGGTGGGATGCGAAGAAGCGAGTGTCACAGCTCCTGGTGCCCATGGTGGTACGCAGGCAGGATCACAGGAGCCTCATGGCCCATGGAGGCAGGGCAGGACCAGGTGCCGCTGACACTGTCTGAGCTAGTCCACAGCCTTTGGACTGGCCTTTTGCTCAGGTACCATGATGCAGAGCATTGCACTGTATGGGTTTGTGGCAAAGGGGGTCAGAAGGAACACGTTAACCAGCAAGTTGTGCTTCCCCATGCCAATCTCTCCTCCAGAGGACGGGGTGATACAGATTCTGTGCAAATATTGATTATATGGACCTATTCTCAAACCTGTCTGTCACCGGGGCGTTTATTTACAAGGAGAGCATACATATAGACCATACGTTAAGTAGATCAGTTTACCCAGAAAAAATACTCACTTCTTTGCCTGTGATTACCATGGCCAAACAGCCCAGCAAGGTCAGTGCAATCATGATGTAGCAAACCTTTATCCTCACACTGCTCCTTGCTGCGTCGAGGACCTCAGACCTGCGGAAGACAAAGCAATTTCCATCCTGCAGCAGCATGTGTGAAATGAGATCATGGGGAGCTGGGTAATGAATCCTCAAGTCTTTCAGGAGTGGCCTATTAATGTACAATGTGTTTTCTTCTCTTTCTGCAAGTACTTAGAGGAGGACTCAAGAAATCAGCCTATGGGGGAAAGATTTAGCCCCCCTCGCACGCAGGTGGGGTACTGCTACTCCCAACAGTTGTCAGTAACAACAGGAATAACAAATCCTGCTCTCCTGACTTCTTTTATTGCATATGAGGGTGAACACCTGAAAAATGACAAGGACAGGAAAGTCTTTCCATCACGATAATGGAATTGCAAGAGGCCCACCTTTGGGTGCTCTAGGGTAGGGTATGGGGTGCTGCACAGCACCAGGAGACACTAGAGCCGTGCCACCAGCGCCAGGCAATGCCACCCTCAGTGGACTAAAAGCACATGCATAATATTTTGGTTAAGAGCAATGGAGAGTTTTCACATAGCAAAGAGATACGGCAAGTGGTGACTGTGCCTGTGGCCACATCCCCATCGCAGCTGCCCATGGTGCTCTGCAGCCCCGTCCCACTGCCTGGCAGCTGGCACCAGCGCCGCAAGCACCTGCCTGCACCAGGAGGCTGAGCTGGGCTGGAGCAGGTGACCACACCACCCACACGGAGATGTCTTCCCAAGCAGCTGAACAGCCACAGCCGGCACTGGGAAATCTCCAACACCTTCCACTCCTGGCATTTATCCAGCAATTCACACTTGCAAGAGACTGCAGCGTGGCAATGACTCATTCATTAAATCGTATCCAGCCATGGATTTGTTTATACCTGCAGGGAGAAGGCCAGCTGGAGGAGCCCCCAGGACGTCACAAGCCAGGAAGCATTAGGTCTCCAAAACCCAGTGACAATCCTTTAACAAAATAGCTCGACAAGGAGGTGAAACCATAGCCCAGACATGAGGAACTTGTTGCAGATGTCTGTCACCAAAGCTGTGTATAGCCCACATTTCTTTTTAAAAGTTATGCAGCATTATTAATTGCTAATCAATAAAAACTAGCAAAGCATGCAAAAATCCAAAGTGGATTACGTGTTACTACTGTGACTTCTGAATTACAAAGCCACTTGTCTTACAAAAGATACTTAGGCTTAGTCTGAAACTCATGATTTCTAAAACAAATGAGTCCAGTTAACTTCACAGGGCGTGACAAAAAATTCATGTTCCTAAAAATTCAGATGATTTTTGGACACCGGTAACAGCAGGCCCCATCAGCATGGAGGAGCACTAACCCTTACCAAGTGAGGTTATGTGAAGGTGCTGTTGCCTGTATCTTCACATCTGAAAGCATCATTCAGACAGGTCTACTTACGAGATGTGCTTGGGAATGTCCTCCTCCTTTTTAAACCGTCCTGCCCATACTAACACCTTTTTATCAAAATTCGTAGGGCTTCTGTCATTTTTGAAAGCTTTGTAACCTGTAAGAGGTTTTAGAAAAGAAAACAATGAGCTAAGCTTAAAGAAGGGAAGAGGGAAAAAAGCTGTCATTACATGGGGAAAAGGGCTGAAAGTTCAAAATGGCACTTTTATATTCTGTGAGAGCCAAATGTGCTTTCTAATGTCAAAAGGACTCACCAGCTGGTGTGAGATGCTTTGTTATATTTGCAGCTTATTTTATTTAGTTTAATCATTTTTTTCTTTAGTGTAGGTAGGTTTTAAACTAAAAAACTCTTCATCAGGAAGGTTATCCTTATTAATGGGGGGAAAGGATGTGGGGCTGAAGCCACCCAAGTCCGCAGCATGCTCTCACCCTGCTAGCATCTTGCTTTTAAATGGCCCAACTAGTGCGTTAAGGAAACTGCCAGCAGCACTAATAACTCCTCAACAGCATCTCTTTCTAAAAGCGCTGACAGAGAGACGAGGTCTGTTAAAATACAGCCTGGTGGGAGGCTGGCAGTCGTTCTCATGCAAGCTGGGTACCACATTACTGTACTCTAATGATGATACATTACACCCTACCAGACAACCACGGTGATGCCATTAGCACGCTGTCACCCCGAGCACAACGAGAAAAGGACTCTGGCTCCTTTGGATAGAAACAAGCCCAATGACAGGCCACAACGGGCAGCAGAAGGGAGACCCTTGAAAAGAGGGTAAGCAACGGCTAGCTCAAATCCTGGCGTTTGCACTGCAAACGAGCGGTCATTGCAAGGTAGCTGGGACTGCTCACAACCCAGGTCGGTGCACCCAAGATGCTAGGTCATGGTGCCCTGTGCTTGCAAATGTGGGACTGGTGTGTAGTGGGTGCCCAGGGCATGCAGGAACGGGTGGACATGAAGATGCCCCCAGTCTTGGTGCCCTACACTCCCTGGCTGTTGCTGGATTGCTGGTGCTTGGCTGAAAGGAAACTGCTGCCTCTACAGAACAGGGCACAGGGAGCATCCCTTCCTGCCTGCATTGAGATGGTGAAGTTACATCACATGCCTTGGCCCCAGGCCTGCTCGTGCATGCCAGGACTCGTGGATGGCTCAAAAACCCAAGTGTAAATCTTGGCACCCAGACCACCAGGTGAATTTAATCTTCTGCTTCTCCTGTTTCTCTTACAGAGTGGCAGTGAGACCAGGAGAGCTACATCTGAAATGTCAGCAAGTGTCTGAATCAGATCTGCAACAAGCAGTAAGACGGATCGCCATAAAGACAGGCTCCATCCCAGGAGAACAAGGGCAAAGCCCCATGCTGGAGACCCACAGCCACCTCACGGGAGCACGGGCCCATGCCCGCCAGGTGAGCCTGGGCACTGCCTGCCATGAGCAGGCACAGCTGAGGGCTTCATTCAGCAAGGGGTGCCAGGGGGAGCAGAGGGTCCAAGTCTGCTGCTTGTACCAGCCCTCCGCATGTGGGGCCATGTACCAGTCCTCCTCTGGAAACCTGGCAGCTGGGTAGGAGGAGAAACTTTTTTTTTTTTTTTTTTTAAATTAACAGGCTGCCTGATATGAAATATCAGTTTGGATTTACTGCTGCAGGAGGAGGACTATTTAACACAAAAAAAGTCTTTATCCCTGTGCACTCTGCTAGACAGAGCTCTCCGTGTGCTCTGTCTGGGGGTGTCTGTAAGCCCAGGAGGTGCAGCACTGCCGTAACAGCCACAGATGAGAACGAGGGTCACTTTCTCACCCTTTGCAGCAAGCACCCCTTCCCTCCATGCCGCAGCACGAAACAGCCACCAAAACCTTTCTACCCACCTGGGTTAGCTGTCTGCAAAGCCACGTCCCGAGCGCCCTTCGCTTTGTTACCAGCAGCTCTGGCAGGGCACAGGACCAGCCGAGCCACCGGTCCCCGCAGCCGCCCCAGCATCCCGCCCCGGCTGGTACCCGGCCACCACCTCCTCACCAGCCTGGCAGCACGGGGGGGACCAGCAGGAGCCCAGGAGGCTGCTTCTAGGAGTTACTAACACCAAACTACCGCTTCCTGTAAGAAGGGAGTAGCACGCATTTCCACCCTGGCTGCCAATAGTTTTTTGCTTGCGTCACGATGACTAGTTAAATTTATCGCTTGTGTTTACCAAAGTGCTGCACCTTCCCGGCCAGGCAGGCAGAGTTCACTGCTGTGGCACGGCATGCCCAGCCCAAGTTGTTGCTCAGGAGAGTAAAGGGTATTTACATAATTTTCTCAGTCCTTACTACGGCAGGACTAAAATAGGACAGTGTGCTGTACTTCCCCAAAGATAGCTTGTGACTGCTAATTATCACAGCCAGTTAAGCTGTTAGAGTTCTTAATTGCTCCTAGCTAAAAAAATAATCTTGCAAATCAGTTGTGTTAGACTTTTTGCAGAGGAGCGGTGTTTCCCTTATCTCAGAATAAACGTGGTTTGGTGGAGGGAAACTAAAGCTGATGTTTGTGGCTACAAATGCACACGGGGAGTCCATCTCACATCCAGACTGCAAACTTCCCTGGCAAAGAAATACATTTCCAACATAATTTAGGTTTAAAACAGTAAACTAAGAAATTATGTCAAAAACCTCCGGTGATGTAGCATTTGTCAGTCAGTAAAACTATCACTGAAATGTAGCAGTACCTATAAAGGATTCGCCCTCTCTGAATTTGAACTCCATGAAGTCTTGATAGTGCTGGATGTTTTCCATAATATCAGCTGTTTTAACCAGAGAATGAACCAAAACCAATGCCATTTTATCACTTTGACATTTCTCCTGTGCTTTGCACAAAATTGTCCCTGATGGGTCAGGAAATGGAAATGCAAATACTTGTCTCATTTGGAGCAGTGGGGTATTTACTTTCCTTAGACATACAAAGCTCTAATAAAGCTGGTTTACAACTAAGGTAAAAAATTCCATGGAAAAGGGAAGAAGCAGCTGCCAAAAGGAAAATTTTAAAAACTATTTAATAAGACCATCAAATGCAATATTGCAGATAATCAAAGTGTATCTAAGAGCAAAGCGAGGAACTGCAACGGAACAGAGCTCAGGATGCTGGCAAGGATATTCTTTAAGGGCCAAGAGGATGAAAGATATGAGACAGAAGCAGCTCCAGCTACCTGGCTCCTGCCCCCAAGGAAAAAAACTCTACCTTCTACAGACATGTTTTATATTTTTTGAGAACATGAAGTTATTGATGCTGAGGAAAGGAGACACTCGTAGCAATGACAAACACAGTTTTTCCTCTTTCGTGAAAGCTCCACAATGCATCTGGACATAACACAATGTGTTTAGCTTAATTTGCTTGTAATTTGGTAAAGCAAATCAGATCCATTTCCAGATTAGGAACGCGTACAGAAAATAAGTGGTGGTTTGAGCTTTCAGCTGCAAATGAGACCTGCAAACCAGCAGAAATCAGTGGATGTGATTATGGTGGAGGAAGCAGAAGGGAAACCTGGTAAAGCCACTGCAAATACTTGTGTCCTGCTCAGGATTTCCCTGGGAAGATGGACATGAGGAGGAGGAAAGGTACATTTACAGCTGGAAGTTTACAGGGCTCAGCACCCCTAAGCATCCCTGCAGGCCCCCTTCTCACATTGCAGAAGAGCTGCTGAGTGGAAAAGAGGCAATGTACACTGGACACCCCTCACTCCCCAAGTTGGGGAGGCAGGAGGGGCTGGGGGGGGCCCAGAAAATGTGACCCCACAGGCTCTGGCTGTGCAGAACATTAGAGCATTTTCACTTTAACAGGCACTCTCCTGCTCATTGCAGAAGTGACTGTCTTTATGTCATGTCTGTTTATGGATTTAAAGAGAAAAAAAGAGCATTTTTATTTTACCTCTTAGTTTCTCAAATGTGGGGAAAATCACAGGGTTTTCAGGCCTCCGGTGCTTATCCACCTAGGGGTTGCCAATTGTTTCCTCTAGAAGACACACCAGCTAACAGCTGTATTAATCACGTCTGCTGTGAGCAAAAAAACACTTCAGGATTTATTATGCCAGCATTTAGAAGTGCAAAGACACAGAGGTCCTCAAGAAAGCACAAAGGCAGTTACTTGTTCGTGAATTTTACTTGTTCCTCTGGCACTGTGAATGCTTAATGCCAGGGTGAGTTTTACTGCAGTGCATGAAAGCTAATAAAAAGCTATATACACCACTGCGTTAGGAAATCAAGCTTTCCCTTATACACTGTGGATTTCTCTCTGGCCCAGAGCATCTTGAATCCATTCCTGAACAACAGAGAGATGCAGAGAGCTCTTGGACCAAGGTAGCCTTATGTGCAGCCTGATAGCCTTCGTCCTCTTTAGAGAAGTTTTGCATCTAGCCCAGTACATGCACATCCCACCCTGCCCAGGTTGCAAAACATCCCCGTGAGGCTCATCCATTCATTCCCCTCACCAGGCCATCTCTTGATAACCATCAGTGACTTATTAGCAGAATGCAACTGTGATTTCATAACCATTAAGCTCACAGACAGGGAGTTTATTGCACAGCAGAAACAACTTGTTCAGAGATGCAGAATTAGCAAATCTTGGCTTAAAACACCATCTTCTCCTCCCACATCCTTCTGCCAGGAAGAGAGCAAGACCCCAGATCCTCAGCAAGCCCTGGGCAGTACAGATAACAACTCACACACTGACTAGCTGTACAGGTGTCCCTCAGGTTTCCTCTGACCCTTGCTGCAAGGGGAGAGCACAGATCTGAAGGTTTTTGAGTTACAAACGAGCAGGCTAGCTCAGAGCACGGAGAATGGTTCACAGCTGTGGTGCAGACTCCTGACATTTCTGTTTTCTGTGTGAGAGCGATATGTAGTTGTAACACTTGCTGCACACTGATGCCAACATTGAAGATGGAAAACTAAACACAAAGCCTCACAGGACTCCATCCTAGTTCTGCATCAACTTCACACCCCTTCTGCCACCTCAGATGCTGCTCTTGCAGCTGAATCTGCAGCAAGGACTAGCAGCCAGTCACCCTCCCCTCCCTGAACATGCACAAAAACCTTTGTAGATCTGGAACTGAAAGGCCACAATATAAAATCCATTGCTCTTTGAAAAAATCTATTGCTTTTTGGTTTCTGACTGAATTTATACAGTCATTTCCAGTACCTTAATTTCAATACCTGTCAGCCTATTGCAGCAATGAGAAACTTGGATTTGGGTTCTCTTCACCTGTTCTTTTCCTGCTTTCAACAGCCACAGGAATGAAAGAGTTGATTCCTCCAGAAGCCCCATATCCCCACACATCTATTTACACCTCCTGGTTAATTTGCATAAGATTGTGCACACAAAAAATGTTTATTCATATATACAAAAGAATCCACAGGAGTATTCAACCAAAAAAGTATTACTTTGTAAAGCTGTTCTCATGTACAATGTCTTCAAAACCAAATGGCTTACCATCAGGCTCTGTTTGGCATGTGATGCAAACTTCTTACATGAGGGCTGTGATGAGGAGCAGAAGATAATCTTATCTTAGAATTCTTTGCCTTCCCCCCATCTAATTAACTATGCAGCAGAGCTCTGTCTTGGTTCCTAGACAAGATAAACAAGCAATCCTGGATGGGCTTGTGGCTCATGAAATTCTGAGTGAGTCAGGAAATATTCCTCCATGAAACTGTGTATTCTCCAGCAGCACAATTTAACACAGCAAAAGCAATGAATTGCTTTGAAATGTCCCACTTACCTGCAGACTCCCAGCCCAAAAGCCCTTCCCTCCCCTCCAGGGTCCCCAGGGAGCAGCACTCCCAAGGGCTTCAGTTCTCTCCAGGTAGTGATTCACACCCTCCTTGTATCAGGAAATCACCTTCCCTAAGGAAACTGAAATGCAAATCACAAGAAACTAAAAGCTTCTGAACTATTTCTCACCATGGCCAAGTAAAATCAAGGGAACAGTCACAGAATCTTACAGCAAAACCAGACTCAGAGGGTTTGTAAAGAGCTCTGAAAACAAGCACCAGCATGACACTTTAATCACTTCAGAACACTTGGATTCATTTTTTGATAAACGTGAGTGTTACCAATAAAAGAGGGCATCTGCTAAAAGAGAACAGCGACAACCTGACCTCTCCTCTTGCTGTGTTAAACTTCAGCTTTGCTTTACAAAAAATGAAATCAGGATTCCTCTATCCAGTTACTGAAAGGTCCTGCATTTTCTACCGATATTGTCCCTATTCCTTCAAATCAGGCTGTATCACTACCATTTGAAGAATCTTGCCTAGCAACCATAAATAAGACACTAAGCCACCCTACTAAAAAACCAAAACCAAACACAAAAAAACCCACCCCAAAACCCAGACTCCCCTGGCTCTGGTAGATCTTGCCTAATTTACACCATATGAGCCTTCTGGCATCATTCTCTTAACTGGGAAAGGTAATTGATATGACATACTTGGTATTTTCTACAACAGGAGCATCATCTTCCCCAAGTGAAGAAGATCTGAGCTGTTCTCTGCATCTGCCACTAACACAGGGATGAGCACAGCTTGTCCCAGACTGTCAGGTCTGAGCAGAAGTGCCCGACATTGCAAGGATAAGGATCACCAAATGATCCTTATCTAGGAAGATTCATCTTCTCTGCCATTAAGCACATTTTTTCTTAAGGGAGATAACCCCCAATTAACAGTCTGGATGTTTTGCTGCTTAAGGCATGTTCAGCTCTGGAACAACACAGAGAACCCAGTTCTACCTCTCCTGATGGTAATGGAAGTGCCTACAAACAAGGGACACTGCTGTAACCAAGAGGACCCATAAACCACACTCACTTAATTTCCTTCCGTCAGCTCCAGGTTTTTAGCGAAGGTTCAATAGAATATTTATTGGGCACAGGAATGCAGTTATGAATTGTCTTAGTAGGAGCCAAATTCAGAGGAGCTGGTGAGCTGCACCTAGAGTGGCCAGACCTCTGCAAACAAATACTAAAAAGGAACTCGGTATGGGTCTGCCATGCCCTGGTACAAAGTGCAGGGTTTATAACAGCTGGTGTCAGAAGGACAAAGCTCATGGCAGCAAAACAACAAAACAAAAGTTAGTTATTGCTCTGACAAAGCCTCGGTATGATCTCTCCCAGGGTTTGGGATGACCGTAGAGGGGCAATGAAATGGCATGTCACCTCCAGCACAGGGTGGCCTGGCACATGCGGCGGCTGCCTACTGATGTGCTGAAACATGTGATGCCTGATAAGTCCGGCTTTATCATGGAGGAGCAGCCAGATGCTAGCAGCAAAGATCTCAGGACCCACAGGGAAATCCTCCGAGGTGTTCAGGGTGTTGTGATGAAATTGCAGCTTTTACAACCAAGGAAATTAATGCACTGATGAGCTTTGCACCAGGCCACTGATTTCTGGAATAAAGCACAGTTGGACCATGGAGCAAAAAAGTGCAAAACCCTGAAAGGAAAACAAAACCATCAGAATCCTTACAATTTACATTTTGACTCTGAGTCTGGAGAACCATTTAATTTAAACCTTTTCCACACCTGTTTCCCCAGCTGAGCCTGAGAAACGCACTGACAAGGACAGACTCTTTCACTTGTCACTTAAAGATTTTCTTTCCAGAGAAAAATGGCATTGTCTTCAAAAACAGATGCATTCAGACATTTTTCAGTCCATTAGTCACTAGTTTAGGGAAAAAAAGAAACCTAATTTTAAAAGATTGAACAATTCTTTGTGGAAATGTCTTTTCCCCACAGTTGTCTTAATGTTAGAATGACTTACATTTTTTTCAGCTCCTCCTGAGAAGTCATGTACTATCAATCAGGCCAATAAACCTGCCGAGATCCTTAGGAGCCCCTGCACCCTGGGGTCACGTTTCCCCTTTTAGCAACTGGGTGAATATGTAGGCACTTGGTGCAGGAGCAAATGGATCCCAGTAACACAGGGAGGCTCTGTCCTGGGGACAGCTTGTCCCAGCAATGCACACCACAGTAGTCCATAACAGGGGCAGGTGCCTCCTCAAATTCACGACCTGTGTCTTAACAGTCCCTCTAAAGAGACTGTAAAACTCTTCCAGACACTCCTGGGTGAGACACAGGCTGCCTGTAGAATGAGATTTACTCCCAGCAGCTTTTATGTCACCAAAGGGACCACCAGGGAAATGAATCTCCTAAACGATGCCCAGTCCCCTGGAAGGCTGAGAGGGGACCTTATCAGTGTCTACAGGTATCTTAAGGGCCAATGCCAGGAGGACGGGGCGAGGCTCCTGTCAGTGGAGCCCAGCGACAGGACAAGGGGCAACAGGCACAAGAAGTTCCTTCTGCAGCACTGAACAAGAAGTTCCAGTGCAACTGCAGCACAAGAAGTTCCTTCTGAAGATGAGGAAGAACTTCTTTACCACGAGGGTGGCAGATCCCTGGGACAGGCTGCCCAGAGAGGCTGTGCAGGCTCCTTCTCTGGGGACATTCACACCCGCCTGGACGTGACTCTGTGCAACCTGCCCCAGGTGACCCTGCTTTGGCCAGGGGTTGGACTAGATGGTCTCCAGGGGTCCCTTCCCACCCCGACCATTGTGTGGTTCTGTGAAATTCTAAGAGACACAAGCAAAGTCACTCCAGTAGAGAGAATACAGCTTTAGTGTTCTCAGATGTCTGGAATAGCCTACACTGCTCTGATTGCTCAAGAAAGTTACTCAAAAAGAAAACGCATAAAGGAAGAAATGAGAGGATTATGCCTTTTTCTTGGCTAACAAATTAGAAACGGAGAGGGATTGTGGTGGTTATCTCTGAGAAACTCAGTGCCAGAGAGGAAGGGTAGTTTGGCAGGCTAAATCACAGCACTGGACCTGAACAAGGGGTATCAGCTGCTCGTGACGGATGCCAAGGGCTACACTGTTCCTGGTGCTGTTCCTTGTAAGTTCCAGCAAAGGGGCAGGGGCTGTCTCCATCCTCGCGCTGGTTAAGGAAGCATACCTGGTAACACAAACAGCCAGGCCACATGGCTCGCTAGGCTCCTGCAGCACTGCTGGGCTGGTGTAACTCTGGACCATAACTGCATAGTCATTAGTGTTTACAAAATAAGTTTCCAGGGAAGCAAAATTACACACCGAAGAAATAATAAGCAGCGATGTAATCAGATGTGAGAGGGAGATCATTTCATTACCTGAACCAGGCCTCATTATTCACCATTTCCCTGGCAAGAACTGATAAATGCAGGCTAATGAATCTTAGCACTCCGGACGAGCAGGAGGAGTGCCAGCTCGGTGCTGCCGCATGCTAAGTGGGACCAGAGAATCCAATTCTCAGTTAAAAGTCCAAAAGGTAAGATATGAACTCCTCCATTGCAGCACTGCAGTGAGATGAAAGAGGGGGATTAACCACTGCTTACAGAGTAAGCTGTTTTACAGAGTCACCCTGGCTGTGGGAATGCTGTGGCTCCTGGCTGGCCCAGAGGAGTGAATTGAACTCTGAACAACCCAAGGATAATCGGGGTCTGCATACACTGGTGATACAAGGTGCAGGGGCCAGAGCTGGCTCTTTAGGGAACACCTTCCAGAACCAGCATTATCATCTGGAGACTTCCCAGATGGTTCTGACAGTTAAATATCATCCTCAGCCTGGTAAGGACACAAGGAAGACATTAACAGTGAAAGAGGCAACAGCATCAACACAGAAAAACACTGTAGCAGGACCTTTGCCCACTTCTGTGACATCTTTGTTTAATCAACAGAGTTGATTGCTGTTGTGGCCATGCGTCCCTTTTAAAAACAGGTTAACAGCAAATATACCATGCACTGTACACAATTACTAAAATAGAAACAAAACAAGCAATGCTAAAGAAGCCATTGGAAAAGGGGAGAAAACCTCTTTAAGGCAAATGAGTTCTCAGAGTTGCAAAAACTGCCTCTGTTTTCTCTATACTTTCTGCATCCTTCACAAGCAGCATGGCCCCCAAATTTCATATGAAGAACTGGAACATTTGGCAAGGCTCCTTTGGAAGGAGCTTAGACACTAACAGCCAACATCAGATGAAAACCTATTCAGAGAGGAGTACCCATGTCCTGACTTTACAGGGAAATGCTGCCCTCATCTGTCTTCCAGTGACAGGTTTTATTTTCTTGCCTATCATGCCTAAACCATCCATCACTTTCAGAATGAAAAGGTGACTCTATTGTTGCAACCAACTCAGAAGTCTGTGCCTGGACTTCTATTTGCACTGGGGCCATTAAGCAATGCTGTGGTTGGTAACTGGAGTCAGTATGACCATGTTGCTGCAATGGAGTTTAAATGAAGAGATATCTTGATTCTCTGTATTGTCTTGGTCCAAAGGAAGAAAATGGCTTATACATTCTTTACAAAACTAAAACTGACCAAAGAAAAAAAAATTAATCCCTAATGCCAGGAGAGCAGGAGTACTGAAAGGTAACGCTGGGGTTCAGCAAGAGCAGAGCAGCCGCTGCTGCTGCTGCAGTTTGCACACTAGTGCGCCAGGCAGCGAGCTGGGGATCTGGAAGCCTGCAGCCCAGCCTGCTACAGCCAGCCACAGAGAACAGGGCTGGTTTGCCTCTTTCATCCACATGGGTAAAAATCCAGCACACACACACAGAATGGAGGCAGATCTCAAGCACTATCAGTGGCCCTCAGGAAAGCGAAATGAAGGAGAAGTTGAACATACATTCATTATTCCATAAAAGTATAAACTTTGAAGTTGGAAAATTACATCTGGTAGATTAAGTATAACACTAGTCAGTTCTGTGTGGGTTTGGGGTGGGTTTGGGTTTTGTCCTGGATTTAATCAAAGCCCGCATCTCCAAAACTGAATGTACAGTTGCCCAGCATCTTAATGCCTGAAGTGTCACCCCAGCACAAGCAGACAGGTCCCATTTGATAGTACCAAACCGACTTTCTGGAAACTCAGGGTAGGGATTTACAATCAGCCCCAAGGTCTGGACTCCAGCTGCATGGTCAGGTCTCCCAGAGCAGCTTGGTCAGCTCTCACCCAGCCAAAGCCTGAAGCTGTCCACAGGTGCTGCACAGCCACAAGCTTTGCCCAGCCTGGCAGCCAAGGGACAGGAACAAGGCTGGATGCTGCCTGCCCCACAGACTCCACACTGTAACATCCAGGCTCTTGCATCTCTGTCCAAGGGGAGCAGGCTGTCCGTCCAAAGCTTGCCAGAAACATTTTGACCTACATGGAAATGCTCATCGTAACATTTTCAATTGAAAAAAACCCCTCAAATTAATTCTATATCTAATAGCTATCTAGTTTCCTAGATGAAAAAAAAATTAAAAATCCTCCCAAACTGATTTTCATGGGAACATCAATCCCAAATGATCATTTCCACGATCCCAGAAGCAGCAGAAGGCTCAGCCCAGCCTCAGACCCCCCAGCTGAACCCAGGATCCCTCTAACGACTCACCCTCCTGCTGGCTTCTCCCAGGTCACCAACTGCAGAGGCTGGCTGGTGCCTCAGCAATCAGTCTCTCATTACAGCCTTTCTGCCTGGCACCTTAATTTGATCTGTCATTTCACAGCCCAGTAGCTCTATCTGAACAGGTGGAATATGGCAGATTCCTCTCATTATTTTAGTCTTTTTGAAACAACCAGTATTATTTCACAGTATTCTACATATTTCTAGATTTCCCCCTAAGCATTCCCCTTTCTCTGATCAACAGCTGCATCAAATACACCAGTATATTACTACTTCACACATTGCTGTCTGCCTTCCCAGTCAGTCCTGTACATATGACCTGCATTTGTTTTTTTGGCTCTTACTTGGCGCTTGGTTATTTGTTCCCTCCTCTGCTTTCAAAGTATTTGAACAGTATTCAGTAAAGTAAAACTAAGGACCAATATTCCTGGTGGTTGTTTGCTTGAGTTTAATCATTCTGGACCCTGGGGAAATTCTACCTGTCTTCATGCTGTTGGCATTTTATTAACATATCCATGTGGCTACAAGCTGCCATGCAGGATTTTTTTTTTTTTTTTTTTTTGTGGGTGCAAGAGGGATCTACCTTTTCTGAGCACTGAAACAAGCAGATCTACTGTACCATGGCACCATCGATGCAATTGCACCCAGCCCCTACTGTCACTGCTGAGACGACTCAGTGCTGGAGCAGGAGAACTCACCGCCTCCCAGTGACTGTCCCCACCAGCTGGATGCTCGTAGCGAGGCCAGAGCCTCCTCTGTGCTGAAACCTCCTTTTCAAAGAGGATCACTGCATCTCTCATCACCACGATGAAATGGTGTTTGTCTTATGACTGTGGGAGTTCTCAGAGGATTGAAGAACTGCGTGGGAGGTCACAGCATTTCAGAGAGTTACAAAATGGGGTTGCATATGTGTCCTGCCCCTTGCTGGAGAGCCTCCCATGCCTGACGGCCCTGGTGGCAGTGGCTCTTGGCCAAGGCTTGGCTCAGCAACTGAGTGCGCTCCACTCTGCAAAGGCAGCAACAGAGAGAGCCCTGCATGCCTTTTGTTCTTTTCTTCTTTTCTTCTTTTTTCTTCTCTGCATCTGCTTTAGGTGGTGGTGGTGAACATTAGCTCTCTGCTTTCTTGCAAACTCCATGATTCATCTTTTAACATGTATTATCTTTCTTTACCTTATTTTTATTAACACTGGTGGAAAACAATTACTCCTCCTGGGGAGGGGAGCTGGGGTCATTAGCGCTTGCTGCTTGTTTCACATTGCAGAGCTCAGGCTGCCCATAGCAAAGCTCGTCATGCTTCCCCTGCTTTTTTGTTATAGTAAGAAAGTCTGCACCAGAGGAAGTTCTGCGTTCCTGATTGCTTGAAGAGAAATAATGAAAAGTCTGGAACTCAGGAGACTGTGCACTACAGGGAGATGTCCAGATGAAACTGTGTTCAGGCTCTGTTGAACATGAATCTGTGTCTGGCAGAGCATGCACAGGAGAGAAAATTCAATAGGTTTCTCTTGGCAACAATCTGCATTTTCTTGTAAATGAGTTAAAGGCTGCAAATATGAATCGCAGAGCTCAATGTTTGCTCTCTGGGACGGCTGTACAAGGTCAAACCAAAGGTCCAGGCCAGGCCAGCATCTTGTCTCTGACACCAGCCTAGCATAGACACCCAGGGAGGAGCATGAGAGCAGTAGAAGTATTACAGACCTGCTTTCCTAGTATTCTTAAAGTTTCCTGAACCAGAAGTAGTGTCTTGTTGAGGTTTTGGGTTTTTTTTCTTCAATAGTTTTTCTGAATGATTTTGAAGCCATGCAGGCATTTAGTACCAACACCTTTTGGCAAGGAGCTCTACAGCTGGACTGAACATTGGGCAAAACATTCCTCCTTTCACTTTTAAGCTGCCACCTGATAAGTTCCTGTCTTTTCTGTGGTTCTAAAATCACTAGAAATAGTGAATAGCCATTCCTTAGTCCCCTTCATCACTCCACAGATGGCTATTTGCTCTGCTCTCCAACCCTGATTTTTGCAAAGCAAAATCCTTGTTCCTTTTACTTGCTTGCTGAGCAGAGCGTATTCCAACACGCTGTCTTTTGGTGCTTTCTCTGTACCTCTTCATCCTGCTTTGCCTTTTGAGCTGAGGGAGCTGCACATCACATTAAAGATGCACACATACACCTCACCTCTGTGCTGACTCCATGCTTCACTGAGGTGCAGTTTTACTTTCATAACAGGCTGTGTTATCACGCACTGATAACTTTCTTGAACTGATTTATCTCAAGCCTTCTTGAGATTGTTTTGTTGAGGAAGAAAACCTTCTTTTGGTAGCTGTGGCTGTGCTGTCAGTCAGCCTGGCTTCGACTGAGCAGTCACCCCAGGTAAGGCTGCCATTTCCCACTGCACTTCCTTCAGTGGAAGATCCAGTTTAACCTGCTGCTCTATCTTCCCTTTCACCGGAGCTTCCCAGTCCCTCATCACCTCCTCCCCTGCCTGCTCAGAGGCTGCTCTCTCTCATTTGTTTGACTTCTGTGGCTCTAGACTTTAGGGGATCTACCAAACGATCCCATGAAAAAAGCTACCAGCACTGTTTACTTTTCATTTTTTAAACAAATCATTACACCAAACTAGTTGGGGCAGATGCCCTATCGCTTGGAGCCTGACTGCGGTGCCACGATGCCCACATCAGCCACAGCCATGGCCGTGGATCTGAAGCCAAATGACAACACAAAGCCCTGCCACACACCCACAAAATGATGGAAAATTAGATTTAAAGCTGAAACAAGAAAATAAAGACTTCAATTAAAAACATGCATGCTGCTTCTGGGTCTATGCTACTGCTTCTTACAAAAAAACCCTTTAAAAATAGCCAGGAAGGGGACACTTGCTCGAGGCCACATCATCCATAGGCATGGAGAATGAGAACAAGGTGAGGCTCAGCTGAGCTCTGGGGACTTGGGAGTGGGGGTGTGAAACATCACAAAATTGCGATGTGGGGCTGGAAAGGTCCACTTACTGGGACAACCGGTCTGCTGAGATAACCCGTGATCAACTCCAGCCTGCAGGGGCCAGAGTGGCTTTAACAGGGCAGCTGTATTGCTGATGTGATGCTGAGCTCAAAGCCAGGGAGCACCAGCTATATTTTTGACACACCTGGAACTGGATAAAAAAGACCATTCGATACGGCCAGTCCGATTCAAAGCTCAGACACTATTCAGGAGCCACCAGGCAGGCAGTAGCGAGTGCCAAATGACAGCTTTACACTGCAGTCTCCAGGGCCACGGATCAAGGAGCAAGCCAGCATCCCGGCCGTTCTCGGGATGGGATGGGGGTCCCACCGCCCCTTGCAGGCCCCCACTCCCCCGAGCTGAGCAGGAGACGCGAGCACAGGGTGCTCTCTGCTGGTTAGCACACTGCCACGCAGCCCGGGCTGGAAAATGTCCTATTGCAAATAAATGATGTGGTAGAAGTGAAATTAAATACTCTTTTTTCAGTTGTTTCTCTCTCTCTTTTTTTTTTTTTACTTCCTACTTATGAGCGGTCTCTGCAATAGAAATAACTTGGGGGTTTAAAATTTATTTTCATAATCTTGGCCCCTAAAAAATTTCTTTACATACATATACAAATGCCAGTTGAAATGCCATTTTAAGTGTTTCCATGTTACAGATAGCGCTTTTTGGAACTGCACATGTCTGTGTTCTCTTTCCTGACTGAAACCATACTCGGATTGGCTCAAAATTCAAAGCAAACCTACTTCTTTTGCACTTCTACTTATTTCAAGAGTTTTCCTTTCACTCCTGTTTATCTGGATCCAAAGTAGAATTATTTTCCTTTTTTCCTCAGAGTAAAAAACTCCGAATTCCAGGCATTTTGACCACCTGCTCACACAGAGCATCCTCCTTCGCCAGGAATGCTGCGCTGGTTGGCACTGCTGATTTTTCGACCCTGCAGACACCGGGATGCTGGGCAACAGCCTGTGCGGGTGAGGAATGTGCCAGGGCTGCTGGGCTGAGCCCAGCCTGCCTGCAGAGCAGTGTCGATGGACACTTAATTCTTCACGTTACCCTCAGGGGCTATTAAATAACCCTAGCTGCTGGGCCAGAGTGTGAACGGCAACTCCTAAATACTCTTCAAGACTCCTCAGCAGATGCCAGCAGTCAGCAACCTCAGGAATAAATCAACCCAAAGAGAGTAACAGAAGCTGGAGGGACTGGGGAGATGTCAGGCATGCACACGCAGAGTGGGATCCCAGCTCTGCCAGGGGCCAGGAGAGCAAACCTTGCCTTCAGAACTGGGGAATTTTCTTACCTTGAAGAAAAGAGAAAGCACCTAAACTGGATCCCCAGCCCTTGAGAAATTGTCTTCTGTCACTCCTCTGGGAGGTTTTGATAGTGCAACATCATGAAAACAGCTTCTAGAAGCCCATGAGACAAGTCCAGAGCAGAAGAAGCCTCAAAGGGGCTTCCTGCAGGGCAGTAGATGGCTGGTATTAGTCTTCAGCATCTCTTTTGCCAAAACTTTCCTGGATTCTTTCTGAAGCTGGTTTGGCCAGCCTGCTTCCTCACCACCTCTTGGAGCACTCTCACTTGTTACTGACTAACTTCTCCCTCCTTTGCAGAGCCTGTCCCTTCCCAGGGATGAGCTGCTGCCCACTGTGGCAGCTCCAACAGATGGTGCACTGGGGGATGAGCACGACAGCTTTGCAGCTCATCCTCCCTCCTGCTCCCAGCCTCTCCACACATCAGGACCAGCGGCAGCACTGTTTTCTGCTGGTTTGTGGCCAGACCATGACCCTAGAGCACTGGAGTGCAGGAAAGGGGTCCTCTTCACCAGCTTCTGTTATAGGCTTTAATCCCACAGCCCTTTTTATAAATTCCCACTCAATTACTTTCTGTATTTTCAGAGCCTGGTCCAAAACAGGGCTATTGGACTAGAGCCTAAACTCTTTTAAGACAAGGAGGTTGAATCTTTCCAGTTTAATCTCCCAAAGTCTTAGGATCATAGAAAAGTTGGCAGTACTCCCTTTCCCAACAACTGCCCCGCCCCATACATGACACTAAAATCTCATTTTCCAGCTCCAAAACCATTAAAAACAGAAAATCACATTTATTTGCCATAAAGTGTTGATTTGTCACAAAAATACCAGTATAAAACATACATTGAGGCATGCAGTTTGGGCAACAAGCCACTCTCCACACTCCTTCACGTCCAGAAACAGTAACAAAGCCCTGAGAGGAAGTGACAGCTAGAAACCCTGCTACATTGTTCCCGAGGAACCATTATCACAGCAAGAGAGATGTTCTTCTGCACACGAAATTTATTCATTCAGTCCATAGGTCTTTTTTCCGTTATCAGGAATTCACTTGTATTACAAGTGAAGTCAGGTTCTCTTAACCTAACCCCTTCCTGCCTAGGCAGGAGCATAAATCTGTGTTCCCAAATGCACCACAAACTTCCTAACTTTTCAATAATCTCATGATATCAGCAAATTTTGGAGTGGCAGCACTAAAAGGCAGTTGTAACCTTCACTTGGGGTAAAGTTCTGCTTCTTTTGGCTCTACCACAACACTGATAACACTGCTTCAAGTCTTTAAAAAGCACATTGGGTCTGCTTTGGTAGGGAAAACCCAAGCCTGAGTGAAAGATGTAGATGACAAACCGGCAGGTAACGCTTCGGTGAGTGTAGGAGAGCAGACGCACCAGAACTCAGTGGTTACTATTTCATTCTGCAGTGCCTAACGACAGAATACGGAAACACAGGATTTTTGAATTATAGACAGATGAATACTGAGCATGGGGCAAGACACAAAAGATGGATCTTTGGGGATCCCAAGGGGAATAATGAGAGAGAAGCCTGCTTTTTTGCCATGTTAAGACCTTATTTCCTGTGATGGCAAATTTTTGCCACCCAATATTTAGATGTACAAACGACACACACACACGCACACACACTGTAGTCAACAACAAATCCTGAGCAGCCTCACAGCACTGAGCAAGGCTTAAAGAATTATTCCTGTGCCCTGAGCTACGGTGTCAGGCAGCAGCACATGCATTTACCTCTCTGCCAATTGCACACCACTGTGGATAGCAAAGCACAGCAGAAGGTAGTAACTGCCCGTAGCACATCAGGGCATGCAAGCACAGCACCATTTGGCTCCAATCTCCTGTACCTGGGAAGCACCAGAATGTGTCTTTGCCCCCTTCCACACCCGTATCTGCAGTCCAGCTGGATACTGGTTGGATGGGGTTAAGCATGCCTAGTCCATCAGCCTGGGGAGCCTGCAATGTATTTTCCTGCCCTCACAACCCAAACACCTGGGGAGATCTCAGCATCTAATCTACCTGTTCCTCCCCAAACACACAGCACTAAAAATAAATAATACGGCTCATTTCCATTCGGGGGCTGGGTTTTGAAGGGCAGAAGGTTGGTTTGCTTTTTTTTGTTGTTTTGCATTGTCACTTTCTAATAGTTAAAGAAAAAAAACCACACTTATATTAAAAATTTGTCATCCAAATGGCCAGCTCATTGTTGAGTGTATACGAAGCCAGACACAGTAGGAATCTCATGTTCCTTTTCCTTTTTGGGATCTACGACATGGCTGTATCTTTCTCCTCGGTGACATTCCAGGTAGGGACCCCAGTTTGCAGTGGGCCTGCAGCAGCTTACAATGCGCTGGAAAGCAAAAACAAGAGGCACTTAATGTCTTACCATAGTTCTGGCTGTTTTTAAAGTTTGGTAAAGCTGTAACTGTAGGTATGCCCTGCAACTCAGCAAAAAAACACCCCAACAAACAAAACCGAAGTTTTATACAAATCATTCCAAATGCCTTTGGGTTCAGTAGATTCTGGACATTGAAGTCAAGCAGGGAAAGCTATGACCAACAGGAGTCTCTGGCAAAGCTTGGCAAGAAAAGCATACCTCAGATCTTGTACTTGCTTTTTTCTGCAAGGAATGGGAGGCAACATTCCAGAAAACAACATGGGGATAGAAATTTTTAAAGCAGCTGGAACAACAGAAAGCATGAAAATCACTCTTGAATGTATGGGTGACTCCCAAAGAATTAGACTTTATCGTCTCAGAACACAGTAGGGTAAATTTGCCTCTGGTGCAACTACCAGAGATTTTTTTTGTCTAAAAGCCCAATTAACGAATACCTCAAGGTAGTGAACCTCAAATTTTTGAGAATAAAGCACAGGTATTCCTGAAAATGCCAAGGAGAGCAAGATTTGAAGCCATGACAGATTTTTGTGCCCTTACCTGACAAAGGTTTCCTTCTGCTCTAATTATTTTTACAATAGCGACGATGGGAATCCAGATAACGCAGAAGATAATCATGCACCAGCCAACAGCAGTTCCCCACGTGGGATATAACACTGAGCCATAAGTGGGAGGTGAAAACGTGACCAAAGACCAGACCAAAATGGCCTATAAAAAATGGCAAAAAGATTAGGAGAGAAAAGCAGATTTACAGCTAACTTGAACTCGCACTGTATTTCCAAGTGGGTTTAAAAAAAAAAAAAAAAAAAAAAAAAAGCGCTATCTACAAATTGCACACAGTTCCCTCTTGCTTTCTGAGTGTGATAATGGTTGTGCAGGATTTGGTGTTCAGTCATGGCCAAACAGTAAGACTGAAGGATGACACTGATAGGCACCCTAACACTTGAAGTACTTCTGTGTTTAAACAGAACTTGATCTCTGGGTCCCGCTGAAATCTTACGTTGGAGAATACATACATTGCTGGATGAGCCCTGTACCTTTCTCTGTACATTTTATATGTTCCCATGTTCCATTATTTACAGGAATATGGGAAAGAATCTAAGATTAAACACTGGTGAATATTGCTGCGAAAATAAGACTTTTTAAGCAGCAATTTTTAAACTGTAGCCTGGATAGATTAAAGGTAATGTGCTGGCCAGAGTGATTTGCTGCTGCTCCTGGATTTGTGATGCTAATAAAATCTCTCATAGCGAGATAATCCAACCATCTACACTCACAATTAGAAGTACATGAGTAATGAAAAACTGACACATGCACAACAAAATGTAAAAAAAAAAATAAATCTCAGACAGGGGAACATCCAAAGAGCAAGCCCAAGCCAGGGATCTGTCCCCAAAACGATGTGTCCCTCAAAGGGGAAAAAACGAGCTAGGTTTTCAAAACATTTTCTCAGTCTGAAATGAAGCTAATCCAGCTGCTAAAGCGGACAATCTGTTTGCTGTATGTTACTCCTCAGGAGTACAGCTCCAGCTCACCAGCAACTGATCTGAATGGCCAGCCCCACCGGCAGAGTACCCAGGGAAGAGCGATAAGTTATCAGAAAGCATGGGTAGCGCGTACTTTGTTTCATTGGCACAGCCGTACCCCAACTTTATACAGGGCCTGGGCACCCAGCCCTGAACCCTCACGTGGAAACCTCTTCACTACCAAATTACTAAGCTCTGTCACGCTAATGCAATCCAGTGACCTACACTCACCATTAACAGCACAGGAGTAATGAAAAACCAGCACATTCTCCACCACAGCCAGAATGAACGGCTCTTCTTTCCAATCATCATTTCGATGTCTTCAATGAACCTGTTTCCTCCTGTTGAGAGACAATCGTAGGGTGCATTGTAAAGCAGGCGGCTCCCTTGCAGGTGTTGTTAATCAGAAGTCATAGAAGAAAGGCAATGGTCAAGGACAGTTTCTCCAGTTCTATGGTAAACATTAAAGCTTTTCAGACAGTTACGTTTTAAATGCCTTATAGCAGTAATTAAAGTTTAATATACACTCTGCCAGGGACCGCAGAGTCAAATCATATAACTTCAGTGCAAATAATTTACCGTAAATGTAGATGATGCCTATTATCTCCAGGACAGCTGCAATAAGGATTCCCCATCCAGCACAAAAGTGATCTATTAGGTTAACCCAGTAAATTCCTGCCTGTAGAACAAACAATAGAGAGGTTAAAAAACTTACTCAATCCCAGTAACATCTTTATGCAAATAAGTTGCATTGTTCAGGCCAGTTTAACTAATAACCAGCCTGAGTTTTTTAAATTCCCAGTTCTTAAAATAAGGTACACATTTGTGAGCATTGTTTTGTTTAAATATCTCTTATGCAAAGTTGAAAAGCACATCTGACAAAATTCTGTCAATTTGCATACTAATAACAAAATATATGTATATGCAGAGTGTATATAAATAGTTGAAAGCAACATTTAAATGTGGAACTACCTTATTAAAGCTGATTCTGGAGTTTTAATATTGAGCTACAGCAACAGCAATACCAGTTATCACTTCTGGTAGGCTTGTATACTCCTACACACACGTGTTTTCCACGTGGGTTAAACACAGCTGTAAACACCAGCACGCAACAGCAGGATCACAGAGCAGGAAACAAGCCTTAAGTCATTTCACACTCTTGCATACTAAGTCCTTTGCAAGCTTCCCTGCCACCATGTTTCATAACTTACGTGCCTTGCTTGGCTATACAACCATCTATTCACCACAATTATCTACTTCACATTCTCAGTCTAATTACATGCATAAATCTGCATTTCTAGATAGGTTAATTGCAATGAACCTTTATATCCTTAAAGACAATTGCCTCAGGAAATTTTCCCCAGGTTACCTATACGGAATTTTAAGTATATATGTGTGTATACGTATGTATGTATATATAAATACACACATACAAGAAGTAACCATACGATCTACAGATGCTCGTGAGCTAATAAGTTTTTATGACATGAATAGGCCATCTCTCAAATCCTGCCCTGTTTGGTAGCCAGTGCTGAACAAAAAGATCCCGTCATCATCTATTAGCGGTACCCACAGTGCTGCAGACACACCGTATGTTTATGCTTGAGATTACACAATCTGAACTGAGGAGCAATAAAACAGGTTGATGGTTCATAGCCTTGGTACAGGCCTTCTTCTTAAAAGCACATCTCAGTTCAATAATCACAGAAAACCTTAGGTTCTTCAAGCTTCCCTCTGTGAATTTTTATTTGCATGTCCAGGCACACTGGCAGAATTCAAGTGTTTCTCAGACCAATCCATGCAAACAGGAACAGTCAGAAAGGGTATTTAACTTGAGTTCATCACTTGCAGCGTAACTAAACTCACCGCCAAAACAGAATTTAATGTCTTACCTGAGTAACACAAGTAAGACCGAGAAGGAAGAGCAATATGCACACACCCAGGGTTATAGGGATTCTTAACTTTTTCATCGCTTTGGGATATATATCTTGTATGGTGGTTGTAAGTGTTTCTGCGAAGGAAGAAGTGTGGGGTTTTGAGTAGCACAATTACTAAAGGTAATGGTCATTTGAAAAGCCGTGGGTCACTTAAAACCCCACTCACCTATGGTGGCAAACTGGGAGTCAAGGCCCAAGAGCAGGAGCATGAAGAAAAACAAGAAGGACCACAGAGGAGAAACTGGTAACTTGGAGAGTGCCTCTGGGTAGGCTACAAATGCCAGATCAAACCCTGGAAAGCAGCAGAAGGATGGAGGTCAGTGTCATGCCTTGGTCAAAGCACATCCAAATACAGACAGCACAACTATCAGCCTACCTGAGTCCACAACCTCTGAGACGGGTCTCTCAGACACAAATGCCATGTGTCCCAAGATAGAGAATATCGCAAACCCAGCAAATACGCTGGTGAGGCAGTTAGTTACGCAAACTAAAATAGCGTCCGAGTAGCAGTTGTTGTGGAACTTATTGTACGAAGACAAAGCAACAAGCCCGCCCCATGCCACGGACAGGGAGTAGAATATCTGGGTGGCTGCATCCTTCCAAACCTACCAGAAATAAGAACATAGGAATTACTGTATTATTTACAAACATTTAAGTCTGCCCTCTGTGGAAGTTCCAGGTGGGTTTTTTTCTTTTGTTTCCCCCCTCCTCCCTGCGTTTAGCCTGAATATCTAATTCCATTTCACATGGGCTTTAGAGTAGGTAGGATATAGCACGCTGGTGACCTTGCAGTCTTAAGCACAAATATTATCTTCTATGATCTCCAAAGGTCACATCCCAAGTATATTTCTAAATACTTCAATCTTACTGAGCTAACCCTGGAGAAGAGATTCAGCTCATTCACATATGTGGGTTGTCGAGCGAGATAGGAACCTTTCACAGTGCCAACAAAAAAGGGAAACCAGGACCAGGCTGCAGGAGCGAGAACTTCCATGTGCTCTCCCACTTGTGCCCCTCACACTGTGACCCAGACAAACCACTTGTGCCTCTGCTGTACCCCCTCAGTTAGTGCCAAATGCTCACATGAAGTACCACAAATAAATATCACACTTCATGCCTGCTTTTGGTAAAACTGAATTAATGTTACCATAAGCCAGAACAAAAAATATCCAAGCCCCCTTTGCACAAGGCGCCCTTCCCAGTCCACCTAATTTCCCAGGTTTAATTTCCTGGGCAAGGCACAGCCTGAATTTCAAACTCTGGCATCCCTTCAACCTTCTGATAAAGTCCTTTGAAATTATCAGAAACCAAAGCAAGTAAGGTACATGCAAGAACAGTGCTTGATCCCACAGCAAGAACGTTCTCAGCAGGCTTTGCTAAGGCGAAACTGCAGCACAACCCCCAGAGCTGCCCAAAGCCACCACCAGTGCTGGTGTCAGTGGTGTGGCAGGGAGAGGGCAGAGTGTGGCTGGTTTTTAGATTGAGAGTAGCTAGAATAGGAGCTTGGACTTCTGATAGAGTTGGGGGTTGCTTTCAAAGGAGAACCTAGCTGCAGATACAAAATGAAGAACCACCCGCGTGGATCAAAAAGCAGGCATTCTGTAAGTGACAAGCCCACAGAAACATGTTGTGCTCTTGGGGCCGACGCTGTCTCTCACCTCTGCCTCCATCAGCTTGGTGATGTTGGACTGCCTCCCAATGTAATATTCGATGCCATCCAGAGCACCTTCCAGGGTAGCACCTCGCACCAGCAAGATGAGCAGGATGACATAGGGGAAGAGCGCGGTGAAATAGACAACCTGCAGAAAACAGGGCAGGGACACATGAGAAGCGAGGGGATGCACGTACCTCTGTGCAGGAGGAACGGCCAGGTTTTAGGGTAAGGTCTGCTAGGTCAAATGAAAAACAGGCAACCAGGGAAGAGAACGCACACACGCCAACCATTAAACCATCTGGCTTAGCCGGTTCTGGAGCTGCATTCCAGCAGAAGCAGCAGGCCCAAGCCACATACCCACTTTTCAGACAGCACTTGACCAGTCTCAGAAATGTGTTTTCTGACTTGATTTACTGCTGTAGCAAGGCCGGGGCTCAACTACCCAAGAAGACTCCGGCTAGACAATGCTCCTAACAAATGCAAACTGAAAGCCAGTCAAAAATAGGTGACCAGGATGGAATTATCACCTGCTGAGACTGACTGGGGCTGGGGGGGAGCCATGCTGGGAGCTTTCTTCACTGACAACAAGGACTTTTAGGTTCTCTCAGACACAGATCTTTTTTGTTGTTTGTCTACACAATTTCCAGCTCGATGGGATCCAGGCCAGAAGCAGGGCTGAGCAGCGCTGTTATCACGTGGGCTACATCCAACAATACTCTTGTTTCTTGAGCCTTAGTTTCAGTGCAACGCAGATAATTGACCCAGTACTGCTGGTTACACCAAGCCATAGTATTGCACCATCATGTGGTGAGTCTGCCTTCTGAAGACCTCCTTCACACTTGCTTGGAATAAGCAATTCTCTCTGCTCTTCACCTTTGCCCTGTTCCTGCCCAGCTAGATTCTTCTGAGCCTTACCTTACTCCTCAAGGAGGCTTACCTTCATGACAGAAGAGAAGTGACAACAGGAACAGCCAATTGCCAGGAACCCAAAGAATGTGAGTTTAAGAGGAGCCGTGCAGCAGGACAGCTGTGGCTGGGAAAGCACAGATACTCCACCCTGAAGTTCTGAGGGGGCAGAAAGCTCCAGATTGAAAGCAGAATTGGAGGAGGCATCAGAGCAAAGGAAGACAAGCATACAGGAACCTTAGAAAGGCACAATGACAGAGGGAATCAAAAGGACAAAATAAATAAATAAAAAAAAGTCAGCACAAAAAGGGTGAGAGAATGAATGAAGGCGACAAAGATGGAAGAAGTAAAGATGCAACACGAAAGGAGTACGGGGAGAAAGGAACTAAATCAGGAAAAGGACCTCACACAGAGAATCATGAAATTCAGCCTGTCTGAAGTCTGGAGAGAAGCTGAGCTAGCCCAAGGAAAGCTCCAGGCAGCTGTGCTCCGGCACATAGAAATGGGAGCTCAGTAGAGCCAGAGTCGGAAAACAAGCACCTATGAACCTGGTCCCTAAAAGCCTCTTGGAATCCTGAGTACAAACAACATTTCACAATCCGGCAGGAAGCTGCACACGCACATCTGCTCACAGGACTTGACCTGTATTGTCCAAACAGCTAGTCTGGAGGTGCAAATAATGACCGGGTGTTCCCAGGGTGTGTGCAGTCACATGCACACACCCATCACAACAGGCTGGGTGACTGCCAAAACTCAGCTGGAATCACCTGCGTGACAGCAAGATCCCCAGATGCATGGCAGCCCTGGTGCAACTAAAAAACCCATGTGTTAAGTAGCTGCTGTGTAATCAGCACCTTACTCACATTTTATGTAACAGTTCTGAAGCCAAGGAGCAGAAGAAAGTCTAATGCCATGTCCAGCAGATGGTAGTGGGTTAAGACTGCATCCTGCCTAGTGCTAACCTTCCCCGAGTCCAACTGACATCGGAAGGGCGGGATCAGGCCAAAAGTCTGCTACCTGCTCTTTCTAACTTACCTTTCCAGAAGATTTTATTCCTTTAAACAGCACAGCTCCAACAATCATCCAGGACAGGAGGAGGCAGAGCGCCAGGTACCACACAATGCCACCAGTCTCGTCCAACCCACTCGAGCGCTGGAGAGCCACTTTACTGAAAGCACAAAACGCTGCAATGAGGGCGACAGCAGCACACGCTCCTCTGCAGCAATTTCTTGAAGGAAAGCAAGCTGGTTTCTGCAGATATTACAAGACCCTGCAGCTGCTTCCGTGAGGGTGCTGTTAGGACTGCACGATTGGCATTGAAAAACTGAACATTTAACTGCAGTGTCCCCCTCTTTTTAAAGTCTAACAGTCCCCAGCTCTCCACACATTGCCCATCAGGCTTACCTCAGCTCTTTTGTGTTAAGCATGAAATTCTGATGGCAAAAGAAGAGCCCATAGGAAGCATCAGTTCCCAGGAACCCGAGGAACATGAGGCAAATTGAAACCATGGGGCTAAAGAAACCGCAGTTTCACAGCAGGCCCAGATTCAGAATAAGGTGAATATATTTTACACAGCAACTCCTGAAAGGAAGTGTATGCTATACATAAAGATGCTAGTGTAGTCCCTACCAGGACTCCAGAGAAGAGAATTTCTTGAAGCTGGAGTATTTTTCAGTTTGCTACAGGTTGGCTCTTTTACTTCTTTTATTTTTTTATATTTTTTTTTAAGGGTCCAGACTCATTAATTGAATTTTATGTCCCCTCTGCACAGATACGCATGCCCACCCCTGTTGACTAGATTGGTTTTGGACAGCCAGATGAGACAAAAATAGAAGATACATTCAAAACCACAATGCATAATAAATGCATTTTTAGCATTCCTTTAAAATATTTGCTTACTTCCAGTATTGTTCACTGGGAAATTGCACTGGTTTGTAGTTCATGGTGCCATTCAGACATGTGAGATTGTTGCTTGTGATGAACGAGTAGTTTGCATGAATGATTTCTCCATCTAAGGTTGCGTTGCAGTCACTTACTGAAAGCAAGCAAGCAAAAGGGATCGTTAACACAGTGATGACTATTACAAAAATCAGACTATTATAGTAAATATGTTTTTTAAACAGTTACAGCTTCATTTGCCTACTAACAATATTTAGAAACAGACTTGAACCATCACTTGCAGCTGTGACTTTGCTACTTTGACTGTAAATCAAAACACCAGGAATCTGGTGTGCTCAGCTCCACCTTTCACTTATTGTCTTGCAAAAAATACTTGCAAAAAGCAGAGCCGAGGATAGTTCAGATTGTAGCTTTGGTTACTCTATGAAAAATCTTTGTTCCAAAACAATGTTAGACACAGATAATCTTCTAGTAACTTCACCTTATTATGGCAGAGGGCTTACTAGAGCTCTTTAAACATTTTTGGGGTGGGGGGAATAGGCACTGTTTGGATTTTTTTTGCCAGAACATACAGTAAAGAACACTCTATATAGCATTTACTAGAAAAGTCTTGTTGAAGTATATTTCAGGACAGCTTCTTCAGTTCAGTTTTGTATTCCTGCAGCACTTACAAATGTTGAGCTAAAATATTTTTGTTTAGCACACAAGCAGGTGTCAACTTTTTGTTAAATAAAACATCTCAACTTCATTTTATGAAACCTACGAATCGTAGAAGAGGTTTCCAGATACCTGGTTAAGAGAGTTACAATTACACTAACACTTGGCAACACATTTCAGCTACTAACTACTAATTACCTCACCAGCTTCACCTTCGCCTTACACTGGTCTGATATGGAAACTAGTGAGATAACAAGTGTTTGGCCATACATGTGCTGTCAAACATCAAGAACAATAGCATGGAGATACGTTCTGAGGAGTTAATAAAGTGTAAAACCAGCACCGTACTGGTGCTCAGGTACTGTGCACCCCCACAGCCACAGGGGGAGCAAGGGGTAATGAAAGAACCCCTGACGCAGCAAGGTTTCAGCCTGTCTCTCTTTAGAATTCCCAGGCACTTGGAGCTGGTAGCAGGGAAGCAGAGAAGCATCACTCCAGGAAGGACTTCTCAAGCCATGGGTAGCTGTCTTGCTCCTGTAATTTCTCCCAGAAAACAGTACAAAGTACAAGTATTCAAAACAGTAATATTAAGCTCTAGCTGTTAATGAAGGTACCTAATCGCGTTTTGCTGCAGAACTCATCTGCCCAGGAAAAGCATTCTGACCACGGCAGCACTTTTTGAAATGAGGCAAATAAGTAGTAAAGTGCATAAGCAATGATAACGTTGTAGTAGATCGCCACAAAAGTTGAGATGATGACCATCGTGATGCCCACTCCTAGGAAAGAGAAAGACGTCTTAACTACCGCAAACTTGAGTTGGAAAAAAAACCCAAAACAAACAGAAAAAAACCACAACACAGACTTCACTTGATTTTTTAAAAGGCTACTTAGGAAGTTGTTGAGGTTGTTTTCTGGATTTCTTTTGTGGGTTTTTTTTTTCCCCAATAATTTTTAACAGCAACCAAACAGGGAAAGGGTAAAGCCATGAAATGAGGGACGTGATCCAAACTGACCATCTCAAATGTAGTTTTGACGTAGAGTTTGAATCAGGCCCAGAGAAAAATTGGACTAGTTGCTAAGTCCAAGTCTAAAGGAGAAATTGAGTACTTTGTTGTCTCCCAGTTCAGTGGGAAGTTCTGATTGCTTAGTAAAATTGAAGAAAGTATATTAGGACTGACCAAGCCATTTTAAAGATCCCACTGTAATGAATAGTTTTGCCAATAAATGAGAATTGACACAGAAGGATAAATCTGTGTCAATAGTACTGTTCTCCTCTTTTGTTAAAATTAACTTTATTCTGTGGCTTTCTGAGAGAACGTCTGCCAAACTGTCCCAATCATCTTGGAGACTACACTGAAGTTTGTATCTTCGCAGACACATGATGAAAGATTTGCTGTGCCTATAGACTTTTGCTTTAAAGATAAATACACGGCTCTTGTGAAAGGTTGCTTGTGCTGAAGAACGGAGACTGGCAAAAAAAGTTGAACGTTCAGGCAGCCAGCCAGACTGTAATCTCTTTCGTTTCTGTACTAGGTGGCAAGTAAAATTCTTATTTCACCAGAAACTTCCTTGTTCCTACATTAATTCCTCTGGTAGATAAAAAGGGCAAACAAGACCAATTGCATAGTCCTTTACACCCATCGGTACAGGACCTGGAGGGACGGGGTAAGTAAAGCACATGGTTAGTTGTTTGCAAACACCTAAGTCTCCCTGTGAAATTCAAACCCTCACGGAGAGAGGCGAACTCCCACTGCAGTGTGCAGCTCTTTCTCTTATCACAAGAGGCACCTCACCTCTTGAAGCCAGAGTCTAGCAGATGACTCCCAAGGCAGTGAGTTGGATGAATGTATGCATAAAGCAGTCAGACCCACGTGCCTGTGCCGGTGCTGACAGCCAAATACAGAATTAGTCCCTCCAACATGGAACTGCCTTGCAAGCTACATGTGAAGTGTAAAGAAACACCAATAAAGTTAACTTTAAAAAATTGTATTCCATCTGTCGCACACAGTGCCAGGTGTTTAACTGAGATTTTCCCCTCACACAGCAAACAGGGTGATTTCCTTCTGCCAGGAAAATCATTGATAAAACCTCTCATAATTGACAACATTTTTGTGGAAATCTTTAATCCACATCTGTTATTATAATTGCATAATAAGGAAGATCTACCTGGGAAAATAATATTGACCTTGTGACCTCGGGAATATTCTCTACAGGGAAACTGGCTTCTCAGAATTAGTAACTTTGTGAATAAATCATTAATTCACATCTGTTTATTACTAGAATAAAAAAAGATCTAAAGAAACATAACAATACCAACCTTGAAATAATGGTAATATTCTCCAGATGGAAATTGGCCCTAGACTGGCAAACTGCCCAAGGGAACATTCCATGAAAAATAAGGGCAAGCCAGCTAGGGCCAACATCAGGGTGTACGGGATTAGAAAAGCACCTGAGGGGAGAGACGGAAAAAGTCCACAAACACACAAACACACACAGAGAAAACAATGAAACTTCCAGTATTCACCGTAGTTCTATTACATTTTATACTCCCTTTCTTCCCCTGCCTCAAATATCTCACTGTGCATTTTTTTTGCTTTTGCAGAATAGAGATTTGTTTGTAAATCCTGTTTTCTAATAAAACTAACCAGTACCTGCAACGAAGAGATGCAGATTGCTGGGAGAAAACGGTGATTTACGTGGGATGGCTTCTTGTAGAATTAAAAGGATTTTACAAAAACTATCAAAGGCATAGTGTTCTCATACAGGCAGGAACACTGCTCAGCTGTGAGCACTATCGGCCTTGTCTGCTTTCTATTTCATCTTCCAGCTTTTAATTTAAAAAGGAACAGAACCATTCCTTCATGTACTTAGCTGTGATTTCCAAACCGCCCTGTTAGAGTAGCTACTGGACATCAAAGCATGAAAATTATTTTCTATGGTTGACTGACTCCTGTGTCAACCAGCATCTCCGTGTGGCTCTTGTTCAAGTCCATTTTAAAGTGTACATTAACCAGGTATCAATGTGAGCCCTGTTCTGTGAAAGGGACTGGCACGTCTTTGTATGCATGTAGAAGATAAGGGAAGCGAGAGCACAGATTTCCTAAACACGACCTGATATCCCCACAGAAATCTGTCCTCTTCACTCTCGGTGAACTCAAAGCAATTGAGGACCCAGTTCTGCAAGGAACTGCAAATACCTGCTGTAATTTAAGCAAGTAAATTGTCTCACAGAATTAACTGGGTTACTCCTGTGTTTCGAAACAAGGATGTAACAGTTGTCTTTATCAATCATGGGCAAGGGGCACAGAGCAGGATACAAGCAGCAGCACAAATATGCTTTAAATGCAAAGCTTTTGCAGCAGCAGATAAGAAAAAAAGTCTAGCAGAAGGGCCAATGTCACGACTCATTTTGTTGTCACAATTTTCTTCAACAAAACTGTGACGCAACCCGGCCAAGCTCACTCCAATAAAAGTTCTGTAGCAAGAACGTCTCCTCGTGTTCCACACGCAGCCGTATGGGCTGTGCTGCATTTACAGTCCAGAGTTTTACTTCCAATGACTGTTAGGCAGAGCAAATAAGTACATACAAGTAAGTCCTCTGCAGTTACTCGGCGTTTACGCTCTCCTTAATTACCAGTGGTTGCCTGGCAAGTAGACAAAGCTCTAGAATAGCAGCCAGGGAAGCCAGTGCCTCCATTTGGCTTTGCCACTAGTTCATTGTGTAAGCAGGTAGAGGCTCTCTCTGCTCCGCACTTCCCAAGTATCTGATGGGGATAATTATTGAGCTTGAATAATTATTCCAGCTTAGCTGGTTTGCCTGGCAAAACAGAAGTGCAGAGGGTATTCAGTCGCTGTGTATAAACAGAGGCAAATCTGGGGAGGGAGAACAGCTATTTAGGTAGGTAGAGGATATTGGCACATTGAGAAAAAGATGCGCGTTGGTCATGACTAAATCAGAAGAGTTCTCTAATTCAGATGAATGTTTGCTATTTAAACTATTTCCCTTCCTGGCTGGTACCAAAAAAACACGGAGATACCTCTTACTCCTCTTCCCATTCCCACCAGCGGGCACTAACCCAGTTCCCAGGGTTATGCTCACATCCAGCTTTGACAAAATGTGTCCGGCCTCAGGGCTGGCCCTTGGAGCTGGCCCTCCTTTCTCAGGGACAGGAAGGTGTGCCCACCCGACACTGCCATTCAATACAGGTACCTCCGCCATTCTGGTAGGTGAGGTAGGGAAACCGCCAGACGTTGCCGAGGCCCACAGCGTAGCCCACCATGGAGAGCAAGTAGTCGCCTTTGTTTGACCAGTTACCACGCTCTGAGTTCTCATCGCTGTCACTGGCATGGGCATCTTTTTCATTTGACAAACTGAAATCCTTGGAAGAAAAGAGGAGGAAGGATTCAGGACCACCCCATAGGCAAGTGGGGCGGGCATATCCTCGTTCCTCTGTCCAGAGCAGCACCTTGGCATCGCTGGGCAGGGCAGCTAGGCAGGGTGGGCAGAGTCAGGTGGGCTGCCAGTCCACCTGATCCTTGATGAGACAGATGGACCTATGAGAGAGGGTCCCACCAGAAAGCCCACACAACCTTCACGGCCAGTTTTGCCCTGCTCCTTCCTTAGTCCCCTGTGCTGCCAGCTCCTAGGAGCAGCATCTCCAGGGGACTCCCTGCTCTGCCCCCACACATGCCCAGATGCCTCCACAGCTGTTCAGGTGCTCATGCCCACCCATACCTGTATGCTCACCTTTAAAACACCTATCCAGGTGCCCTTCATACCTGCCCAGGTGCCCATCCCAACACATCCCTGTTTACCTACCTCAGCACCCCAATGTTCCCATACCTGTCTGGACCTCACCTGCCAGTGCTCCCACAGCTACCCAGGTCCTGCATCCTACTGGCCCGAGTGCCCCTGTGCCTACCTGAGCGCCTCTATACTCTACCTGCTCAGATGTACCCACATCTGCCTGTGTTCTCCCACACCTGCCCAGGTACCCCCAGTATCCCACCTGCCCAGGTGGCCCCAGTATCCCACCTGCACAAGTGCTTTCATACCTGCCCAGGTACCCCCAGTATCCCACCTGCCCAGGTACCCCCCTTACCCCACATACCCAGGTACCCCCAATATCCCACCTGCACAAGTGCTTTCATACCTGCCCAGGTACCCTCAGCATCCCACCTGCCCAGGTACCCCCCTTACCCCACATACCCAGGTACCCCCAGTATCCCACCTGCACAAGTGCTTTCATACCTGCCCAGGTACCCTCAGCATCCCACCTGCCCAGGTACCCCCCTTACCCCACATACCCAGGTACCCCCGATATCCCACCTGCACAAGTGCTTTCATACCTGCCCAGGTACCCCCAGCACCCCACCTGCCCAGGTGCCCCCTACCTCTCCGGGCGCCCCCGGCCAGCCGCCCCCCCCGGCACCTCACCTTCTTCTTCCCGCAGGAGAGGAAGCCCGGCAGGCTGAGCATCCCCATCGCCGCCGCGGAGCCGCCCCGCTCTGCCCGCGCCGCCCGCCGCCCGGCCCTTTATCGGACCCGGCTGCCGCCCGCCCCCCGCCGCCCTGCCGGGAACCGCGGCCCCTGGGCTGCCCCGCGGCCCGGGCGGGGCTGCGGCCGTGCGCACCCTCCGCCCCGGGGCACCCCTGGCCCCGGCGCCCGCCCGGCCCCGCGCCCGCGGACCCTCCTCCAGCCCCGCGCCCACTTCCTCGGGAGCGCCCGGCCGCCGCTGCCGGCCTCCTGCCCACTTCCCCTGCTAAACACCCCCTGCCCTCCGCAGGCCCCCGCCTTACCCCGACCCACTTCCCTGCCCCGCACCCACGCTCCCTCAGCCCGGGCTCTCCAGCCCTGCTTGCGCCCCTGCCTGCCCACCTCTTTGCCCCTTCTAACGTGCCCCCCACTCCTGGCCCTTCTTCCCCCTCTGCCAGCACCTACACGCACACCCTTGCCTTCTACCTACGGGGCCACCAACTCCCCATCACTCGCGGACCCTCTCCTGAGCAGCTGACCCTGCTACCCCCCTCCACCTCCCCGCAGAGCCGCTGCCCCGTTCCCTCACCCAGAGACCCCGCTCACAGCTCCCTCCCCACCCGCACCTGCCTCTCCTTCCTTCTTAACCTGCCCCATGCTGGAGTTTACGTTTAGGAGTCGCACCAAAGCAAAGGGCACAAGGGGGTTAAGCCGTGTGGAAATTTCAGCTTCTCAACACACCTTCCACTTACACATGACAGGCACAGAAAGGGCAGGTCATAAAAGCAAAGCCATCGCCAGAGGAGGAATTTAACAGCAACAACGACTTAAGGACCTCCCTGAAGCTCTCCCCTGCTTCACCCACCAGAGTGACCTTCCCCAGGCATCCCTGAAGGACACGAGGAGGACACTGGCCAAAGCATCCTCCACGTACAGGCACAAGGGGACACTTGTTGACTGGCTGCTTAATTGCTCTCCTCCATTTCTAACTGCTCTTTTCCACGGCTCTTTCATATCCACACCATGACAAACGTACCTTCTGTCCTCAATTAGTGGGACTTTTTGTTGAGTCGAGTGCTAGCCAGCATGGCTGGATCTAGCCACGACTAAGAGGTACACCAGGAGTGAGGAGTGTGGGACAGCAGCTGAAAGGTAGGAAGGTAAAATCAGATCGTTTTCTATCACCCTGTGCAGCAGGTTCTCTAGGAGACTTCTGTTTTAGAAACTGGAGGGATGCCAGAATGCTCTATCTTTGGAACAAAAAGCAAGTAAGAGTGTAGTGTCCTGGCAGGACACAGGCTTTGAGGAGAATAAATGAATAAAAATTCAAAGAAACACTCCTTTCAAAGGCTGCCCACAAGTTCTGGATTCAAACGGCCAAGCCACAATCCCAAAGGCAAACCTTCAGGCTAGTCCTGTAGGAAACAATACAAACCCCTCTCTGCACCCAGGACCTGCTGAGAAATCAGTCCGTATTCTTCCAAGGCCTATCTCGACTGTACCTAAACTAAATGAACCTTTCCGACACTCCTGATCTGAGTTACAAATCTGAAATAAAATGAGATAGCACGGTTTTGGTTTGGATTCTGAGCAACTTCAGTATCTGTGGGTCACCATCTCCCCAGAGGCAAACAAAAATCTTCCTGTAAACAATGCTGGGCCTGACAAAAGCTCCGAGTTCTCTTCCGAACTCATGATTCAGAGCTGGTTATCAGCTTGTTTAGAAATGAAACGAGATGAAAAACAACCTGTTAGCCACAGCCTCTCCCTCCTTATTAGGATTAAGTGCATGTTGTAACGTTGCAGAGTCACTGACTGTGGCATTCTCCCTGTGTAACTGAAGATGACTAAAAGTAAAACTATACTGGAGGTACCACTCCTGGGATGCGTTCTGTTTCTGATCGTGTGAAAGTTTCATCTCTAACGAGTTTTCTGTGTTTAAAGAAAAAAAAAAAAATCACAGCGCAGTCAAAATTCCAGGGATGAGAAGCAGAGAGATGGGTATCAGCGGAGAGAACTGCACCTGGAGCAGGGCTTGGCCTTGCCTCCGTGTTAGCTCTGCAGCTGAATAGCGCGGCACTTTGACGGGCTTTCACTGCAGGCTGAGCCCATCAGGGTGACCCCCGAAGGCTGGCTCCTCACAGCCAGCACAGCCACCCGTCGGCCCAGCACCCTGAGAGCCACTTACCGCTGGAATGTCTTAGCAAGAAATGCAGAGATAACAACCAGCAAACCAAAGCCAGCCTGGCTCTGCCGTAGATGAGAGATCCCATCTCCACACCAGCAGCATAACCGAGGTATCTAAGTAACCTTTTTTTCTTTGGAAAGCACCCCTGGATTACTATGAGTTCCACTAACTGAACACTCTGATAATCCAATGGGGCAAAAAAAGGGGAGGAAAAAAGACCATTAATGATAACCTTAACATGCTGACAACACAGCAAACCGTACAGACACTTCCTAGGAGCAGCGAGATACCCATTGTTTCCATTCAGTTGCACCAGTGATACTATCAGCTGTTGGTTATTGCCTTTGCCCTTAGCTAACACAAACACAGCTATGGCAATGAAGTAGATGTGTTTGGTGTGCTTATTTAAGAATCTGATGAGCAAATTCTGGGGTTTAATCTGTATCTTCTGCAATTTACTAATATCGACACCTGGTACACATTCAAAACTGGTTCAGCAGACAAAGCCAGGGCTCGGCTACCTCTCCCATTCCCAACTGGCAGGAGCTAACAACCAGAAAACCCACTCTGCAATGGCTTTTAAATAGCCCTAATCCTGGCATTGAAGTGGTAAAAGGAAACCACTGATGTGGCTCCAAGGCATGCAGTCCTCTCTAGGATAAAGTGATCCAGAAGAGGGACAAGAATGACCTCAAGAGATGCCTGCAGCCTTGGCATTTCTAATGTGCCCAACTCCTGGAAAAACAGTCATGAATCTCAAAACAAATTAAGTTTTCTCCCGTCCAGGGAAGATCAAGCAGCACTGCAGCTGCACGTGGAAGTGTCCACCTACCAGACATGAATCATGTAGTTCAAAATAACATCTGCCCTAGATTAGAGCCCAAAATAAGAAAAAGCCCAAGAGCAGGAATAATTATCAATGTTCTGCAAGGCTAGCAGTCAAACCCACCGACAGCACACAATGATGCACATGAAAAGCTGATGGAGCTGGGCCTGGCTGCTTACAGACTAACACATTTTATCTGTCTAGATCCCTGCCACAGGAATCAAACTACACACATCTGCCATTCTGGTATGCTTGGGAGTGCAGCTACGTGACGCTCACCCCATGGTAATTGGTGCAGTGTTATGAACCTGCTCCACACCTCGGAAGAGCAAGGCATGTGCCAGTGTGCATTAGATGGTCATAACAAGGATGTTGGTACCTTCCCACAAAACCAAAGATGGCAGCGAGGGACTACATAGCTGTATTTTCTGGCTGGCAGAAACAGCCTCACATTTTATTCCAGCACAGCAGCTTCCCTACAGCTACTGATGAACATCAAGTAACCAAATGACACTAAACCAAGCAACCAAAAAGGAAAGGGGGAAAAAAACCCACCCTAGAAAAAACCCTAAACAAACAAAAAACCCCAAACCAATCAAAACTACCACATCATGTTGGCTGTCAGGATAGGAGGAAGATGACCTAAACTATCCATCCCTCAACATGTGATTACTCTCATCCAGAGCTCCACAGACACTTCACAGTCTTTAGAAGAGAGTATGTGAAAGCCAGAAGACTGCTATAAACTGACAGATGAAGCAAGGCAAAAAACTTAGGCTGTTGGTTCCTGCAACAGCGGTAGTTATACTCTCTTCTACAGGTGAACAGAATCAAGCCCTACAGTTCATATGTTAATGATTTCTGCTTAAGAAAGCATCAGCCTTGATTTAAAGACCAAGTGATAATGAATGAGCCAGTTCCCTTGATGGTGAACCGAACTGCAGGTGATCTAGATCAAACCTTTGCCACTAACTTAAAATTAAAAAATAAAACAAAACAAATCATTGGTCAAGTAACCCATGAAAGCAAGGCAGCATTTTTCATCTCTTGAGAAATGTATTATTTCACTGTGTGCCAGCTGTAAGCAAGGTGGAAGCGTATTGAGAAGCAAGACATCACAAGAAGTGGTGCTCCTGCTCAGGAGACAGGGTGGAGAGGTGATGATGGTATTAAGGGCACAGGCAATGCAAATTACAGAGACAAAGGCAATTGTTTCTGAAGTAGCCATCTGCGGCTTCAAAGAGGTACTTATGGAAACAGACTGTCGGGGTTTATAGCAAAACACAAAGAGAGTGGGAAATAATTACTTAAGAGGCCTCCTGCCAATACAGGCTTGCCTGGTTCTAATGGCCCCTGTCTAACAGTTTGTGCAACTCAGACAACTGAGACATGGAGTAGATTCTGCTTCCAACCCTGCTGATCCCTTCAGGGTGAGGGGTGAGATTTTACTCCTGGGAAAAGGAATTTTTTTACAAATCCGTCTTCTGGGATCTATTTTCCTTCTCTATCAGTTTTGTGCCCTTTTTGCATAGTTGGGATCTTCATTGCTGCTGTTTAACAGGCCATCAGAAGCACGTATCTACTCCATTTGAGCCTCAAGCCATGAATTTATTTTCATTAAAGGTTTAATGGAATGGAAATTTAAACAATTTTGATTCAGAAAAGTAGAAAAGGGGCATTGGAAGTTTTCAGTAATGTATGAAGAGTTTGGTTCACTAATGTGATGCTAAATAATACATTCTATTACGCATGGTGTAATCATATTGAAGAGCTGTATTGGTCTCATGTCAACAATTGATGCTTGATCAAATCTTTCCCCATTTTCAGCACTCTTGGATTCATCTACGTGGCCATGTCAGAGGTGAGAAATGCAGCAAGGTCACTTGGGCTGAGCTACTCACCTCTATGGACCATACGCCTTCATAATCCAACCGAGGCAGCTGAAAGCCCACTCTTTCATCTCCTCACAACAGAACAGTTGCAAAAGTGCTGTAAATGCAAAAAGCATAAGCCTTCTAAGTCATGCTCCGAGGAAAATCCCTTTTTTATATTTGAGGGCGGAGACTTGAAACTATATGGAAAGCAAATTTGCCTTTGGGCATTTTTAGCAGGCTGCAACCTGCAGTTAATGTAATGCAGACTAATCAAGTTAGTGACGGGGGAAGTTTTACATATGCATGTGGGAAAAATCTGTAAGGCAGAAATAAACTTGCTCAAATATACCAGTAAAACTGGAAGGCTCTACAGTACAGTACTACTCCTCTACTGCAGTGAGTCTGGAAGAAGATTTTACTCTCCCAGCTGCTCAAAAGGGAGCCACAAGTCTCCATACACAAAATTAATCTAGGTGTTTTCAAGACTATTTGCAAGATAGCCAGTTTTGTAACTAATGTGGATGTCAACATACCATAGATAATTTTATTATTTTTGAGTTTTAACTGAAGGGAACTTGAGAAGAGACCAGATGTCTTCAGGAACTGTCAGATGGAATGTGCTCCTCAAATCCTTTTCTGTCTCGGACTGAAGCTCTTTCCAGGATAACACTGCCTTCCTTGTAGCACTGGCTGTCTTCGGACCCTGAGAACTTGTTGATTTGTCAGATATTACTACAGTTGCCATATGGGAATATATGATACTTCTCAAACATGGAGCTCCATCTAGAATAATGAGCAAAGCAAGCAAAAAAGGACTAAGGTGTTCAAAGCAGGATTAAATAGAGGCTGGGAGTCTATATCAACTGCACAAACCTCTGAAAGTCTCTTCTGAAATACTGACTTGCATTGGAGTTACCAAAGTGCAGCAAACTACTGGATTTGCAGCCAAGGGCTCCTAATTCCCCCAGTTCTACTTCTGCATGTGGTCCAGAGCATCCCAGCTTTCCCTGGACAAAACAGCCTGGTGCCAAACAGACATCCAAGCCTGTCCAAGATGCACCCGGCAGGTCTCACTCCACCTGCCCCCTCCCTCCTCCCTGACCATCCTAAGAGGCATGTTCCGGACATGTTCAACTTGTCTTTGAGCGACTGAAACACTGTGTAAACACAAAACCTCAGGTATCGTATCTTGGAGGAAGTAACAACAGATACAACTAATAAAAGGGAAGAGATAAAGTACAGGAGAACTAAAACCTGGGAGCATATTATTACCAAAACTTAATGACTGGGGAGTGCATAGGTGTCAGAATATAATGACTTGCCTATTGGGAAATATTTCAGAGGCGTGGCCAGTAGAAACTAAGGAGTCATTTTTAATTGAGCAAAATAAAGCCTAGGAATGAATACAATACAATACTAATTTTCAAATATGCTGAACTGAGTTCAACAATCTCATTAGCCGTTTTATTTTTAAATACTTCCCCTGTATCAAGTGCCAATATTTGTGGAGTTCAGCAAAGCCGGGAGATGCTGAAAGGTAGTTTGTTTACTTCTTTTTTTACTTCTATAAATTTTTACTTCTATAAATTCTAACTACTACACATAAACACAAGCAGCTTTTTACAGAAGATAACATAAACGCATATTCTTGAGAAGCTCCTGACTAACAGCAAGGCTTTGAAATGCATAGGCTACCACACAGCAAAAAGATGTTTCAGTTTACCTTTCCTTGAAGTAATTTTATATATTAACTTGCAGTCCTGTTATGTATTCACAACAGGCTGAAAGCCAGGCTGTTAGCCGTGCCCGACATCTTAGGGAGGGAAATACCTCCACCAACGCTTCCCTTTCTGTGATAACTGTTCCTGCAGGTTAACAATTACTCTCAGCAATAGCTTGTCCAAGTCATTGGGACTTCTCAGGTGAGCAAAAGCAACCCCATATCAAGCATTAACACCATAAAATCACCTGTTATGATAACACAGTTCTAAGTCTAACATGAAAAAGCAGGATTCCTACATTAAAACCCACTGCAATACAGTAGTTCTCCATGCCCCAAAACAAACAATGTTACAGGGACACTAGAACAACAATTACTTAGTTCAACATCCTCAGAATTAAAAAAAAAACAAACCCCAAAAAAACCCCAAACAAACAAACAAACAAAAGTCATTCAAGATAATATGAATGATAGCAATATTATTATTATTTCTACTACTATCTAGTTCTTCTACAGCTTTTTCCATCACTACACTTAGAAATTCTTCGTAACAGAAATCAGTGTTTTCAGTGGAGCCCAGCGACAGGACAAGGGGCAACAGGCACAAACTGCAGCACAAGAAGTTCCTTCTGAAGATGAGGAAGAACTTCTTTACCACGAGGGTGGCAGATCCTTGGGACAGGCTGCCCAGAGAGGCTGTGCAGGCTCCTTCTCTGGGGACATTCACACCCGCCTGGACATGACTCTGTGCAACCTGCCCCAGGTGACCCTGCTTTGGCCAGGGGTTGGACTAGATGGTCTCCAGGGGTCCCTTCCCACCCTAACCATTCTGTCTTTTTACACTCTTTTACAAAAAGGAGAACAGAGGTAGGTTTGCACCTTTTTAGTGGAAAACCTGTGAACTGCAGTGGGCACAAGCATGAGACCCCATGAAACCCAGAAACCATAATCTCCTTTATCCTCACCATGGGACCTCCTCCCCTCTAAAGCAAAGGAGTGAATTTCTGTTACCCTCAAGCAGGGAAGAAAGCTGATGACCCTCAGATAATCCATAATTGAATGGAACAAGCTGTAACTATAAGTTATTTTAATACCTACAGCACACACCCTGTTTGCCACAAACCTGGCCGCTCCCCTGGCTTTCCTTTCCAGGCCCCAAGGATCCCTCCCTCGGGCTCAGGCTCTTCTGAGCAGCCCATTCTCACAGTCCAGCACCTCCTCTTCTCCAGCAGTATCAGGAACAGCCATACCTGACCCCAAAAGCCCCATGAAAGGGCCAGAGCCTCAGCTGGGTGGAAGGGGTGTGAAGGCAACTCCCCCCTTCACTTGGCCATAGCCATTAGCAAGGTGGCAGTGCCAACACCTGTGTGGAGGTGCATCCCCTCAGCACACTCCCAGAGCATCTGCTCCGACAGCCAAAGGAATGCCATTTTCTGATGAAACACTGCTTTGAATCAAGCCACTCAGAGCTGCCACGGCTGAGGAACCTCAGGGCCTTCCAGGCTGCCTGACTTCCCCTGCCTAAACTTGGGGGCCCACAGTGTTTAAACATGTTAGGGTTAGGCAGCATCCCAGCATGCGGCTTCTAGGATTGTAGTTTTGGATTACAGTTCCACCTAATTGCCACTTTGGGCTGGTAATTTATTTTGGGGAAGGGCCAAAGCCTCTTATCAAACTCCAAGGAGTCTTAGTAGAGAGAAGTAAGGGGCTGAGTAGAGTGCTGATGTGAGGTCTCCGTGCAGATGCACAGCTGAAAGGAATTTCTCAGAAGAGACTTTGCTATTAGTTAAGCAGGTCAACGCATCTTTTCTGGCAGGTCAACTCATTTATATCTCATTTCAGCATTTTAGTGTCCATGATTTATGTGGGATCAGGGCTCCAGATGGAGCAGAGTTTTATCTCTTCTCCTCCATGGCAAGCATCACTGCACACCAAACAGAGAAAGCTTTTTTGTCTTTTTTTACTTCAGCTATAAGAAGAGACTGAAATACACAGTTCTGCTATAACTAGCAGGAAAAATGTATGTTTCCCATTCCTAAATTTTGGGAAAAGTTTACCAGAACACTGTCACTTTCTGCTCTGCTTAGTTGCTAAAACTATGAGTATACCCAATGTTAACAACATGCTTCCACCAGGTTACAGCTGCTCTGCAGTTTGAAGGATGCCAACTTCTACAAATGTTCTACTCCAGAGGATAAAAAAAATACGTTCCACTTTCCTCAAAGCTGAAAAGGCTTAATTTTGTTCATAACATGTTGAGTCTTACACTGATTTTTTTTATTCTTAAAAACCCTGCATTTTCTGTAGCTGGTTTTAATGTTCAAGTGAAAAAAGTGTTATGAAGGCACTCTTTTTCCTTCGGTCTGGGGCACTTACCAACATCTGATGGCACTCATCCAGATGCTTAGGGATTGTGAAGCTTTGCAAACGTTTCTTCAGTTGTGAGTTTCTTCACATAATCTTGGTCTGGCAATCCTGTAATCTCCCGCACTCCTCATTACAAACCTCTCCTTGACTGGCAAGCAAAGGAATGAAGTTTGCACGGGAGTACAGGAATGTAAAGAAACTGCGCTGACATCCTTTCCATGCAATGAAGCAAGACACAACAATCTGCGCTTATGAACATGGCAAGTAACACCGGGACATGTCACAGCAGCAGCCACTACCGAAAAAAGGGGATTGAGCAGCCCCTGGAAAGTTAACATATAGAGCAAATTTCCCATGTATAGTGAAAATCTGGTTGCGATGGCTGTATTACATTCAGTTCCTTAGTGCCAAAGGCTCATCTTCTCTCTGGGTTTTTCTGCAATCGGTTGTAAAAGCTGAAGGAGAGAACCAGATTTTCTGTCCTGATGGGAAAGTCTCCAGGACTGTTCCATGCAGCCCAAGCATATGAAATTGCTTTTAGGACCATGTAAAGAGGCTGCACAGATTTATTACTGAGTCCTGGTAGCCCGTAAGAAGTTAAAAATAATAACAAGACCCAGAGTTTATGGAACAGCTCCTTCAGAACCAAGAAACGGGCACCGAGATTGTATTTGTTTGCATATTCAAGTACATGCTTTGCAGCCATACCTCCCGCACCAGCGTAAGTAGGCATATTTGTCATATTATAGCAGCCTGAGGTATGCAGTTAAAACGTATATTTTCAGGCTATTGAATGGAGAGGACCTGCCTTGATTACAGAATCTGATCAAGTAATGTGATTAGATGTTTTAATCAAAGCAGGTCCTGTCCTACTGACAATCACGTAATATGATCATTTTCTCAACTGCACATTGCGGTGCCAGGAAGCCTGGGAAACCTCCTGGGAAACTTCCCTCTGTTATTCCAATTCCAAGCACATTTGAGCTGATACACCAAAATTTGGTACGAACACTCCAGAGCTGTTGCAGAATTGAAAATCAGATTCATTTGAGACAATAAAGTTTGAGTGTTAATTTTCATTTAAAAATCAATAATTCATGTCCAGACTGTAAGATTCTATGTTTAATGATCATTGCTTTGCAGAATTTCATTAACTAACCCCATGTTGATTTGTGCTACAGATGTTTCAAGGTAGCATTACATTTAAGCGATTCTAGTGGTAGACACCAATCAAACTGTAACCTCACGAGCGCTGGTTCCAGCGGTGCTTGTCATGGTGCCAGCAAACATCCAGCTTTGGGAAGAGGTGCCAGTCTTGCTTATGCAAGATTCTGTGGGTAGGAGATACTCCCATATGGCAGAGATTTGTTACTTACATGAAAATTGGCTTTCTGCTTCGGAGTGAGGTTTTCCTTTGCTGTTGTTATTTTTTATTTGTTCCCCGGAAAATGAGTTTTGATGTTGGAATGTAGTTCCAGAAAGAAGGAATTGTTCAACATGTAACTTGGTCACCTCTATTCTGATATGTGTGCATGGAAATGGAACAAGACGGTACTCAAATCTTCCTAGTCACAGCTGCCTTCTTTACTGGGACGGTGAGGAAGGGCTCCAGGTGTGTGTGCAGCTTACGTATATCATCAGCATAAGATGATGCTCATACTAAACGTGGCACTGAGTCCTTCCAACAAGGGGTTAATATTGGCTGGCTTTCTCTTTCAGATGTTTCAGTGCTTCCCATTTCTTGGCTTTTGCCCATATGTAGTGTTGCTTTACAGGCTAAATTACAGTTTTGTGTCCGAACTTCTGTAACTAGTATGCTTCCTAGCTAAGTGAATGCTGAAGCGGAGGGGAGGAAGCATTGTGGTAGAAAATAAAGCCAAGCAAAGAGGGCTGCATTTACCCACTTGCTTAACTGATGAGAAGACAATCCTGTTTGTTGATTTGCATAAAAATGACATGCACTTGGGGCTTATTCTGGGGGTGTGTGAGGTAACTGACTAAGGCACTAGACAAACAGATGTTCTCATTTTTTAACCTCAACAAGATTACAAGGAGGTTGGTAGTGTTGTGAAAGAAACATTTCCTCAGCAAAGACTAAATGACTATTGGTGATACGGACTCAGTCAGAAATTCTGGTACATGTATCTTGCCTGTTTCCTAAGGCTTTTCAGCATTCACTGGCTCAGCTGACAATGAGTACGCTTTCTCCATGGGCATGCATTGCCTGATAGAGTGGGCGTGGATAGTGGAGAGGAAACTGAACCCTAGAGAAGAATTCCATCTGCCACGCTGGCGTATAGATTTACTGCTATGCTGCTGGTTGTTTATATAAAGATCGAGGTCCGGTCCTTCCTTATCTGCTTAAATCAAGGCCAGATAACACCTCCAATAGTTTGAATATTTCAGGCACAATATTCAATGACACAGACACCTGTTTTAGGCCTTTCACTGAGGAAGATAAAGACTGCAAACACAAGAATACAATCACCACGTGGCACTCTGAACAAGGTCAGGGGTTTCACAGGCACACTAAGGTCACAAATGATGAAAAAGACTGCAAATGGCTAACTTGCTAGCTTTGCTCCAAAATAGTATGGGTATTTACCAACTTGGCACTCGGATCTTCTTCTTTGCCAAAAGAAGGTATTGAACATTCTTATTACAGTGTCAGGGGAAAAAAAAAAAAAGTAAACGTTTCTATAAAGTTTTGTTAGAAAGAATGATCTGGAAGGGTTTATCCTAGTCACCTTTTTTAGTAGGAAGGGTCACCGTGGTGTCAGAAGACACAAAGCAGGATTTTTGGGAAGGGCAGATGTAGGTCATGCAGCCCAGTATGCTACAGGCAGCAGTGTTATTCCTTTCCCCTCTCAAAAGTTAACCAGCTACAACTTTCCCCCTGCTACTCCAGATAGAGCATTGTTCCACAATCTGACACCTCTGAAGATCAAACGTACTGTTTTTAAACATCTGTACTTCTGCTTAATTAGCTTTCTTTTCCTCCTTTGCTGCTATCTCCCCCTTCCCCTTCTTTACTCCCATCTTTCCTTTTGCCCTTGTCTATTGAGACCTGTCATATCTCCTCTCAGTCTTTGGTACTTCTAAGGTAAATAAACCAAATTCCTCTAGTCACATCTCGGTTCCTCTGGTCATTCAGACATCCCTCCTCTGCACCTCTTCCAGTCTGGATTAAGCTTCTTTGAACACGCGTAACCACAGTCAGGGACAAAGAGCAGGGAGGACAAGGATGCAACCTTTGAAGACAATCTAAGCATCATGTTTACATGAAAGTCCAAACAGACGAGGCACATTCTCCAGCCATTTAAAAAGCTGTTGATCCTAGCAGGGTGATAATGCAGAGCCAGTAACTTTAAAGTTTTTATCACTTTAATACATTTATTTATTAAGGTGTTTCTTTGGTTAATGTTTGAAGGTAGTTTCCCACTGGAGACAAAACAAGCTAAACTATATTTGCAGAAGTTACATCATACCAGTCTGTTTTATAATGAGAAAAGTGTCTGGAGGAATTCACTGGAGGTGGGACAAGTGTCTTTGTTAAAAAGCAAATTCATTAGAACTGATTTTCCAAAGGACTAAACAGTCTCAAATTCAGCAAAAAGCTCAAGCATTAAAAGGGGAAAAAAAAAAAAAAAAAAAAGGAAAATGTAATATAATTTTTTAACTTTTCAAAACATTTTAAAAATGTTGTTGTAATTGCCATCCCTTTTCTTTCAACTTAACTTGAGCATTTGCATTAGTTCTGCCACAGAAATACACTGTTTAGAATCACGGAACAACTTAGGCTGGAAGGTACCTCTAGACCAGCCTCCTGCCTATGCAGTGAATGAGGCTTTTGCTTTTTCATATGAAATGAAGCAAACCTCTGCAGCTGGAATATTGTTATGCCACTGAAGAGGATGGAGATCTAGGCTGAAGCAAGGACTCAGGTCTTGCTGGCCCTTTTGCTGAAGGTGCTTTTTCCTTCAGAAGCTAGACGAGAGAAATGGTTCATCCTCATGTCAGACTGAACAAAGGCAGTCAGAGGTGGCCTCTTTCAATATTGTTACAACAAATGTTTCTGCCTGAAGTCCTGAAATCTACTTTAATGAGCACCAGTAGTAATAGTATAAGTGAGACTCCTGAAAATGAGAAATTCAGGAACATTTTCAGTGCTTAAAAAATCAACACCAAAGCAAAAGCCTGCTGGAGATGAGAGAAAGAACCAATATTAATAGAACAACTAAGAGCTTCTAATACCCTAAAATCATTTAAAGCTATGGAAAAGTCTTAAATCAAGGCTTTGACAGGCATAGTGAGGCAATTAAACAGGAAAAGGCAGATAAAAGATATGAATGTTTCTGAAGCCTGGAGATGCAGTTTGGATATAGCATGGCCCTTCACAGGCTCAGCAGGTAGAAAGCAGCACACAGGTCATCTGCTCCTGCCTGTGAAACATGAATTTGTGCCAGACTCATTTTCCTTGCCAAGAAAATAGAAGATACTTTTCTTCTAAGAAAAATCCCAAACCCAATAAAGAACCCAAGCATTTTCACCTCTCAGCTCCTCTGCTGAGGTGGCATTTGAGATGACACAGGAAACTGAAGACTTGACAGGAGAACAAAAACTCATAGCCGCTATTAGCTCCAGAGTCACTCTGCCTATCCCCTGCCTATACAATATGGTGGGACCATCACATACACAAATGTTGTAATGACTCCATGAAACTTTACAATAATGAAATAAAAAAACCCTCTGTGATGTCATCCAAACCCTGCAGCTGCCCCTCTGCAACTCTCTCTCTCTGAGTCAGCCTGCTGCATTTATCCTCATTGGATTTAAATATATTTCAAAATCTCTTTTGTGAGATCACAATATCTGATTTCTCACCTTTATTGAAATCTGCCAGTCTCTAAGGTTTTTGACCGCACTTATTCTGTGGCATGAACGAAGAAGAATGTGCAGATGCAGTAGATAAGGTGTGCTCCTCTGTGTGTGTTGGCTATTTCCTCTTCTCTTTTCAACCAATTCCTTATGCATCTGTTCCTGTTTCTTCCAGTTTGGACCAACTGATATGTAACCCAGACACCATTTAACCAACGTACACAAAACCTAAGCCACATGCAATCACAACAGAAATTCCAATTTCACAGCAGAATGGTGAGAAAGAGACAAAGTTCAAGCTTAATTGTGGAAGAAGAATAACAAGCGTAACTTGTTTGTTTGACTAACACTATCTCCATTCCCCAAACCCCCAGTGAGATGCCAAGCTTAGCCTGTGTACATGCAAAGCTGAGATGAGCATGAGCCTTGGAGCCTATGTCAGTCACATTGGTCAAAGACACTCAGATGACCTCCGAGCCATTTCTGTAAATACCTACTTCTCCCTCTTCCAGAAGCTCCACGACAACTGTTTTTTATAGAAGGATGATTTGTGTTTACAGTTGCTGAAAAAAACAAACTGTGTTCACAATACTGAAACACATCTGGCTGGTTTCCCTGATGACGGGACCAGTCCATATCCTCCTTGGCCAAGTTTTCAAACTTCAGTCATGATCTGTGACTTTCTTTCTTGGGCATCTGACTTGAAACACCTTGCAAGGGAGCTTGCTAAGTGTGCCTTCTGCCAAGGAGGAAACTGCACATGGGCAACGCTTCTCAGTGTTGGGAACTAGAGCCCCTCTTTGCTCTAGTGAGGGGCTTTTTCAGAGGCAGCTGAGAATAAAACTGTTTTTTCAATAGCGTCATTCCGGTATTGGAATGAAGTCCCTCGTACTCAGTTTGGCTGTGTCTACAAACAAAAGTCAGCACCTGGATAAAATGCTAGTACAGCCTAAAAATCGTGCGGAGCAATCCACAGCTAAACACCTTTTTCTACATATTTTATTCTTCCTGTCTCCATTTAGCTCTTTTTATGACAAAACACTTGGATACAGAGGCAGAGACTCATTCAGTAAAAAACCCACTTTTTAAAAAATAAACTTTTCCCTCTTTCTTTTTAGAGGGAAGGTAGAAGTTGGATAGCAAAGGAGTGATAGTTGGCCTAGGCTAGTAGTCAATGGGTATATATAGCTTTTGTAAGAGAATGCGATGATTTAATTCTTGTATTTGTTCAAAATGAGAAAATACCATCAATCTCCTTCTCTTAGTATTTTATTTTCTCCTGTTAAATCCTGTTCCTTACTTTCAATTTTTAAAAACCTGAAATAATTTTATAATTCTGTGCCTAGTATGCTTTCTGTGTATTAAAGCATCTAGACCAGGAAGGAAATGTCAGACTTGTTTTAATTCTTTGTTAAACTACACTGTCATCTGTCAGGTATGATGTCTAACAGATGTAACAGCCATTCTCTTCTTTGCAGCTACATTCAGATCAAAGATTTCCTGTATGAGTAGAGGGCAGTAGGCCAGCTGGAGAATTGGATTCCAAAAGGCTACATAAAATCCCTTTTATTTCCCAAATGGGACACAGTAGGTCTTCATGAAGGTTGCCAGAGACTAGTTTAGGTTACATTTAATTATATATATATTCACAGAACGTACTAAATGGACCCTATGAAGCTTTGCAAATTGCTTTAAAGATTGCAGTAACTGCCTGCCAAGCTAAGCCAAATCTTTTAGGTTGCAAATCCAGAGGCTAACGTCTTTTCCTTGTTTTTCCAAATAATTGTATTCCTGACTGTCAGCAAGTCCTGAACAGAGTAAAACTTAAAAGCCCCCTCTCCTGTAATTCCTGTTCCCGTGACTGACCACCCTGTCAGTAAAGAACCTTTTCCTAATGTCCAGTCTGACCTTCCCCTGATGCAGCTTCATTCCATTTTCTCATGTCCCGTCGCTGATCACCAGAGAGGAGAGACCAGCACGTCTCCCCCCGCTGCCCCCCTTGAGGAAGTTGCAGGCTGCGATGAGGTCACCCCTCAGCCTTCTCTTTTCCCAGTTGAACAAACCAAGTGACCTCAGCCGCTTCTCCTAAGTCGTGCCCTCAAGGCGTCTCCCCATCTTCACCACCCTCCTCTGGACACACTCTAACAGTCCGATGTCCTTCTCGTGGTGAGGTGCCCCAAACCGCACGCAGTGCTCCAGGTGGGGCTGCACCAGCGTGGAGCAGAGAGGAGCAATCCCCTCCCTCGCCTGGCTGTGCCGCGCTCGATGCACCCCAGCACACAGCTGCTGCCAAGGGATGCTGGCGACTCATATTCAACTTGCCATCAACCCAGACCCCAGATCTCTTCCCACAGGGCTGCTCTCCAGCCTCTCGCCCCCCAGTTTGTGTGTATAACCAGGATTACCCTGTCCCAGGTGGAGAATCTGCCTCTTGCTCTTGTTAGATTTCACACAGTTGGTGATTGTCCAGCTCTGGTCTACCCAGATCTCTCTGTAAGGCCTCTCTATCCTCCAGGGAGTCCGCAGCTCCTCCTAGTTTAGTATCGTTGGCAAAATTACATTTGATTCCTGCATCCAGATCATTTATAAAACATTAAAGAGCACTGGCCCTAAAACTGAGCCCTGGGGAACCCCACTGGTGACTGGCCACCAACCTGATGTGACCCCATTTACTATAACCCTTTGAGCCTGACCCATGAGCCCACTGCCTACCCAGCATATTATGGACCTGTCGAGTGGTGTGCCGGACAGTTTATCCAGAAGGATACCTTGAGAGGCGGTATCAATGATTGTAGTCCTCCAAAGCTGTGGTTTTATTTGGGCACATCAGGCTTTAGCACTGCTCCCAGCTTTGTGCTGTCAGGTGGGAGGAGATGGCAGGACAATGGTGGCAACCAGCATCCCAAATGCACTCCCTGTCCTCGCTTGGCCATGCCTCTCCCCTGAAACTCACTACAGCCTCCTGAGCTCCTGTCTGCCCTCCAGCTACAGCCATCACTGCCACACACATTGCAGTTCTCATGAGTTAAAATACTCAGAAAAGGAAGGGATGGAGGCACAGGGATGCCTAGTTAGGAATATCAGTTCCACTGTGCCATGAGCTGTATTTGTTCATGCTCACCAGCTCATGTAACAAGAGAGACCCCCATACGAAGGCGTTAAATGCACACAGCACACCTCCTGCTGTGTCCCCGCTTTGCTTTTTGCTACTCACAGATTCCCAGAACCACATATCATGCTGCAAAGCCTTGGCAGGTTGCAATGTAGGAAGCTTTAATACCCGTCACGGAGCTGTGTAAAGAGGCAACTCCCAGATACTATCAATTGTTTGGCTCTGTTTTTGTTTTCTGGCTGGTTTGTTTCAAAGGTGTGAGGGCTTTTTTAAAAACTTTCCTTAAAGTTACTTGGCTGGGCATTGCGGAAGGTAATTTATGTACATAGAAGTGACTGCAGTTCAGGTACAAATATAACCCAAGATAACCTTCCCTTCTCTGCTTTACCCAAAAGGAGTTTAGTCAAAACATTTACCGAACCCTCTCCTCCCATAGACTTACGAGTAGGAAGGCAGCATAAATGGATTAGAGCATAGTTCCACCTGCAGCAGTCCCAGAGTAAAGGCTAACCAGTGAAAACTTTAGAAAGGCAGGTAACATCGTCATACTGCAAAGGTCTGGGCATCAGGTCAGCAAAGCCTTGTGAAACGCTCACACACAGCGCAGGGCTGGGCCAGCCTTCAAAGCAAAAGCTGAAAACAAGACCAAGTCTGACACTGCAACAAGAAGAAATACTCAAGCTCGGTAAGGAGGAATGTGCTGCATTGCTAACTGCAAGTTTTTATTATGCATCTCCAGTCCCTGGCAGTAAAAGCACAACAGGACAGTTGGCTCAGTCCCCACTCTTGGCACAAGAGGCAGCTCTTGGCCCTTCAGTTCTGGGTGCTCAGTTCTGACCCCTCAGCTCTGGGTGACAAAGGCTGGGAGGAGGGCTGTACCGGTTTGCACCGTTCTGTCCTGTTGGTAATCTTGGACAGGTAAAGAATTTTTACATCTCTTTTCCTAAGGCAAAAATATTAGACATTTGTTTAAAAAAACACCGAAAACTTTGGCTTTGAATTAAAACTAATATTTTTTTAAAGCTAAATAACCTTATTCAAGCTAGCAGACAAAAGAAATCAAAAGTAATGGCAATACTAGTTCAACTAGCAGTGAAAATTGTTTTTGGGTCTCTTGTGTGGAAAACAGAAAAATTAAATTCTCCACTGAATTTTGAGTTGTCATTTTCCACCAGAAAACGTCCTTGACTATCTTGGATGCTGTCTGAGCAAGCCCATATTAACTGTTATTGTTTATTGGTCACTTCTGATGTTAATTTAATGATGATGAAGTTAAAAAAAAAGCTATAAAACCAAGCTTGCCTTTATTAGACATGAACTCTATTTTTATCTGGTAACATCCTGTGGCAAGCTGGTGTGAACATCTGCTTCTAATTTGTAGCACGTCTTAAGTTATAGCTTCATCTGTCATAGTCATTAATACTTCCACCACTCCAAAAGTATTGAGCTAGTGTAGTTAAAGTCGATGTCTTGCTTTATCTGACTTGGGTTTTTTTCTTAGCTAACTTTCCATATAATTGTATTTTCTAATGTCCAACAGAATTTTTTGGTTCTCAGTTTCAATTATTTTTTATTAATGTTGTTTTGAAAATCATGAAATCATTACAGACCCCTGTTCAAATGCAGTCACCTGTTTTAACGGGGCATCTTTCCGCAATAAAGGTACTCTGCAGGTGAAGAAAACAGTGTCATAATAACAATTCCTGCAGAAGTCCGGTATTTCGTCCCGTTCAGAGACACAACCTCACGAGGGCTAGGCTATAGCTGTAGTAACAAGTGTGGAAGTGTGTGTTTCTCACAGCTCATTCTGTGTGCATTCAGCACTTCAATACAAACTCGCTTCTATTTCTTTCTAGCTTAGTTGTATTCACTTTTCCTTTAAAAAATGGGTAAAAAGATGATGCTCAAATTTGAGTCAAACAGAGATTACAGTGCTGAGAATTAGATTCAACTTTGTAAAATTGGAAGCCCATCCCAGCAGTCCAAGTCTGAAAGCAAGACTTAAAATCAGTAGTAAATTAGTAAAATTAGTTTGGATTCTACTCAGGACAATCTAGGAAGACAATCCCACAATATAAATAAAGTTTTGACAACATTGTGAGCATCTTTAACAACTTGATTATCTTTCTATAGCTCCCTCTTTCAAACTCCAAATGGCAATATATTCTTGTAATAACTCTCAACTGCCTGAAGGGAAATGCCTCCAGAGTCAGCAGGAACATGCTGAAAGATCTGTGGGAAATAGAGATTTCTGTTGTTTTCAAATGGGATCTGACTAGTATTTTATGAAGATTCAAGATACAGAATTATCAAGCTCACTAACTTTCCACCAGCCTAGAAAGTCCCGTGTGTTTAGGGAGACTACGCTCACAGAAAGTAGGATACTCTGTTGACTTAAGCAGGGTGGGACTTCACCTGCGGCTTGGGTCTGTCTTTTTTGCTGTTTCCTTCTTTTCAGATAAGAGGAAGATGCTCTGTTGATTAACACAAGGAATTATGTCAAACAGCCTACACTCCTTCCAGCAGCCTCCTCTTCCCACCCAGCACTGCGTTTAAAGACCTGCAATGTTCTTCTGTAAGTGCCAGCAGTGCCACTTCAACCATTTTTCACTTTTGTTTTGGTCTCTCCTTCTCTTACTGCCCTTGTTATGGCCTGATTTGGTCCTAGGTTTTACCACAATTGAAATCTGTTTCTTTTTGTACATAATTGGCCTATAATATTAGCTTAACTGCTGCTGCAGGAGAAAGGCTGCGTATTGAAAAATAATATGATGAATATCATACCAAACACAAAAGACCTTGGAAGTCATGTACTTTGGAATACAGACACCACTGAAGCTACAGTCTCTCATTTACAGCCTGCCTGGACTTGGCCACCTTGGCAGTGAGGGCTCAGGAGCCGGACTGGACAGCAGCTGCTGCCTGAGAGTGCTGAGAAGTTGGCACCTGGTGGAGGAAATAATATCTGGCACAAAACGCTCCGTTATCTTGGCCATGGAGTAGTCATCCCTTTCCCTGCGGATCCCTTTATTTGCATAGATAAAAACTTTCCATGCATGTGTTTCTGCAGTGCCAACAGCACTGACCTGAAAACCCAGCCGTATCGTGGTGACAACCGCAGCCTGTGAGCATGTGGCGAAATGCTGTTCACACCAGTCAGAGCACACAGCCACTGCTAGGATCCCTGGAAGGAAAAGGGACCGCGAGGTCACGCGTAACCAAGGTGCAAGAACCTCTGAAGTATGAATCACCATCTACCAAAGAATCCAAATCAGAACAATGTCAGATAGCAGATATACACACTGAGATGAGAGAGCCAAGCCACAGTTCCCTTGCCAGAGCAACACAAGGCTCACTTATTACACTTTTATGTGCAACAAACTTGTAATACTCAAGGAAAAGTACAGGCAGGACCCTCCCTGCAGTAGGTCCCTTCCTGTGACATCTTTCCCTCAGAAAGCCTCCCCATCCCATTCTCCACGTATGCTATTCCCTGTCCCTGTATTTGCCACTAATTCATGCAGGTTATTAGAAGGTTTAACTTCAGATAACTCCAGCTATAAAGAAGTAGGGTAGGATTTCATAATTTTATTTTATTGCTATTTGATTGGTATGTTTTGAAAATCATGAAATTTGGTGGTCAAAGAGACTCAGACCATGTGCCAGATGTGCTGAGGGACGATGCTGGTCCCCGAGAGCTTGCTGGGCATGCTGTTTAAAGGCAGACACCATGAAACAGACCCAGCCAGGAAAACTGATTTGCAGCAGAGCAGACATTCAGTCAGAGTGGTGGGTCAGCTAGGAGAGGGGGAATAAAATCCAGGGGAAGGACCTAGTGTTGTAAAGCACTTCAAAAAAGGAAGGTACTGTGCAACTGCTAAAGTGTTTTACTCCCAGCTCCTGCCGGGTTCTTAAACCAGCCAATAAAAGACACTTTCCACTCAAAAAAACCCAAACAAAACAATTATCCTGAACTTCTCAGATGAAAGCTTGTTTTTGCAAGAACTGCAGCCCAATTATCATCTAAGGATATAAGGACTTTGAAAGGACATACATGTGTTGGGGTGCTTATTGCCTATTTTTTAGAAAATGCTGATGTATTTTCTGTCAATTGCTATCAATTCTATCAATCAATATCAAATCAAATCAAATAAAAAAATCAATATCAATTCTATCAATCAAACATCAAATGCTGCATTCTCTGACACCTCAGCAGTGACAGTGCAGTTGATGAAAAAGCATTCTTGTAAGGAAGGAAGATATCTTTCCGTTTGTGCTGCTAAAGAAACACGGACAGCAGAAGCAGGTTCACCACAAGCACAGAGGCTGTGGGACCACCTGGCAGTGTTCAGTGTCAGCTCATGTGGGAGTGGCACCCGTTCTGGCACTGCCTTTCATCACCATCACTGTGGCATTTAGGTCAAGACTGGTATGCATCTCAATCTCGTCTTACTAAATGTAACAACATCAGTTATAGGAGTTTAATTGTTTGCTCTTTTAGTTCCGTTTCTGCTTCTGACGATTTTTGTTTGTATTGTATGTACATATAGGAGGGAAAGTGTTACACGAACTTCAACGGTGAGATCAAGGCAATACAAAGAACGTTTGAAGCACCATCAAAATCATGAGATCACAGACACATTGAGAGTAGAATGTGTAAACAAAGAGAAATGTCTTGTATAAGCTGCTACAGCGCTCTTAATCAGGAAGTTTTCATTGCTGTCAAGCTTAGTTAGTCATTAAGTTCATTGTTAATTATAACCCTCCCAAATTTTATGCCATAGGATTCTCAAGGTATAGGCTTTCTGACTGGGACAATCTCTGACAGCAACATCATCAGAAACAAACCTCTCAGGTAGAAGACCCTGACCACATCACGAGGTACCTGGAGGTCAGCCCCATTAGCCACGTACAACACTCACCATGGACCGGGAATCCAGCAGCACAATCAGCTTAATGGGTAAAAGCTCCTAGTAGCTTCAGTGTCAATATCTCATTCTAATGCAAAGGTACTGCTTCTTATTAGTAGTAAGATGAAAATTCTTAAGATTTAGTAAAATTAAAAAAATGTATTTCATTTTTGGTGAAGGTACAGAGAGCTAAACTAGGCAATGAGACTGAGCATGACCTTACACAATGAACAATTTGTTCAAGCAATGATTAACAATCTGTGAAAACTCTTATATATTGTGCAAAACCTAATGAAAACCCCTTCTTTCTTGTGATGCAATGTCCACTCTTCCACCTGGGTCTTACGTGCGTATAGACCTTTCGGTTGCTGGTAACAGTGAGGACTACCTGTATTTCAGCTCTCAGACCAAAGTGTACTTTGCCACTGAGTACTTGCTCTTCACATAAAGACAGCGTGATGATTTGTGAGTATGTTGTGAACACGTTGTGTACTCATTACTAATACAGCAGTATTTCCTTACATTGAACATCTTCTGAAAGTCTATCTGTACAGTTTTCTGAGTTAAATAACGTGTAAAAAAAGAAATCCATCAGTGTTCCAAAGTTTACTGAGTAGAGTTTTTATGATTGCTTAGGTATAATGCTCCCTTTTTGCCTTGAAAGCACTCCAATATATGTCCAGATTCATTAGGATGGCTGTCAGGACTATAAAGCAAAGCTTTGGATTAAAAGGCTGTTCTTGGGACTGCACAGAGAGGAAAGACTATAAGCTCCCTTATTAATTCTCTGAAGGGCTGAAATGTTATTGGGAAGGCAGTTTATCTGAAAAATCTAGGAAATTTTTTTTTCCCAGTTTATCTAGGAAACAAGGTCAAGTTCAGCAGTGGAGCTACCAGACAAATTCAGCATCAGAGCTCTGAACTGCAACCCAGAGCTCGGGGCTAAGTTTTAGTCTGTTTTAGGTAAAGTGAGTGTCCTTCCATATAATATGTTGATTAGGCTGGAAATTTGGTAGAGAATCATATTTGATCTAGAATATTGTAGGAAGCCATGAGCCATGTACACAGTCATGAGCAGAAAGCAGCCTAAAACAAAACTTATAATCACTACTGACCATGTAAAGGGCTACATTGACCAAAGAAATAGTTAACTGAACTGGTAAAGAGAATGTGGCTTGACTTTTGGCAAGGAAATACTTCTAAAGGTCACAGATAACCAAGACTGAATGCCAAAGCTGGGGAGTGAGCCAGGTGAGGGATTCCAGGAAACAAATGGGGAAAAAGACTAGAAATAGCTGTCAGTTCAGAACTATTTGCTCTCTTGAGAGCTGGAATTCCCCAGTGTAGCAATAACCTGATGTGATTCAGTGGAGATGACCTACAGGCCAGGGAACAGCAACCAAAAGCACACACTAGGAAGCTGCAAACAGAACTGGCACTGCAGGATCAGGATTTCATCACCTGCAGGAAAAGACAGTCCGAGTGTTCCCACGGGGAATACCGAAACAGTCGCTCTGGCCCTACAGGCACATGACCTGGTCCAAGGCAATTGCAGATGACAACTGCTACAGAGAAACCCATCATCTGCCCTTCCCACAGGGGCACAGACAGCTCCCGGGAACACCGTGCCCACGGATAGTGTCAAGGGTGAATTCAGAAACTACTCTAAAAATAATCGGCAGTGGCCAAACTAGATCCTCCGAACTAAATGTTCTACTTGCTTCATAATTTTCTGTTTGTATTTACACATCGCTGTGAAAAGCTGTGGCACTTCTTGTTAAAAGATGCCTCTAATTTTATGTTCCTATAAAAATTACTTGCCTTAGAGGCTTCGGAATGATGGAAAAAGCCCACCAGTCTCATTCTTGCAATTGCTGTTAGAACTGGCTGGAAATTTACCCACAGAACAATTCTCCCCAAAAAAGCAGTAACTTGGCAGAGTTGTGTAATGGGTCTTTGGCAGCATTAATTTTGTGTCTGTTTTCTACAGAAATACTTTGTTTCAATTTTAATGTTGCTTTCAGTCCAATAGAATTAAAAATCTCGCTTTTAACATTGCTGCTATGATAAAGTCATGAAATGCCTTGATCAAGTGAAAAAGATCATTTTAATCAGGTTGTTTTGACCTTTTGGAAGTAAAATCTATCAGAAATACTTTACTATCATAAACTAAAAAAAATTCAGCTTTTCATAATGATTCCAAAGAAAAGAATTCTCATAATTTCTAGACAGACAAATTTTCTTTTTTTCTTACGTTGTAAAAGCAGGTGAGATAAATGGAATTACTGGCATCATTTCACTTTCTCATGGCCTGTAGTGCATTCTTCCAGATTTTAAAGCAGAGATCGTAGAGTTTGCCAGACAGAACAGGGCACTCAAAGCTACAAACATCCATCCTGAGTGTGACACAGACTCAGTGCTCACCAGTTTCCATCTCCTTTCTCACCCACAGCTATCAGGGAGCCTGTGGGAGGCTGGGATATGCCTGGAATGCAGACACATGGTTTGAGAGGGCAATTTCAACTTTTTGTTTCCTCCTATATAAAAATGGGATAACTACTAAATTGCTTATCTAACCTGAGATTATCCTTGTGTAGCATTATGCGGTGCAGAGCAACTCAAGACCTTGAACCTGTTTATCAGCAGGACTAATACAGTATTAAAGATTATGTGTGTTTATTCCAGAAAGCTGTACGTATAGTTGTGTGTGTTCCTCCGTCCTCCAGAGCCCAGAGCCGCTGCTACAGCCCTTCCAGAGTCTGAGCGCAGTGAGGAAAGAGGCAAATGCTCTCCACTGTATGATGACCAAAAGCTACATCTCCTTAACCTCTCTCCTCCCCTCACCCACCAACCAATCCGCCCTGGAATTTGTAATTCCAGGCGCAGGCTGGGAGCAGATACATGATCAGCTGTAGGATGCTGGCACGCACTTGCAGAATGGTGTCTGAAAGCAAAAGCCCAGCTGCCAGCTTGCTCCCTGGTGCCTGCTCAGGGCTCACGCTGGGGGTGAAAATATCAAGACCCTGTACAAGGGGAATGTCCGTGGACTCTGCAGCCCTTCAAGACAACAAAGCTGAACTTCTGGCAGCCTCCCAGGAGCAGGCAGCAGACACAGACTAGACTGGGGAGGAGTACTATGAACAGAAGATACTGTTTAATCTTTCATTAAATTATCATGATGCCAGCAGATGACATGCTCTTAGGACAGTGTAGGCTCTAAGGGCTATATTTGAGTGTGGGAGGGGGGTGTTCTTCTCCCTCCCAAAACTCATGTACACATTCCTCAGCTACAGTGACCTCACTGGAAGGGTGGAGGAAGGAGAGGAGGATTTCACCGGAGGAGATAAAGGTGTTTCTGCTGAAGCAGAAAGTAAAGGCGAGACTGAGACTTCCTCGTCCTTCCCAGGCCACCATCCCACCATACTCACCCCCTCTTAGGACTCCCCCCTGGCCCTGCACGTCAGGAAATTCAGAACCCTGCAGCCTGCTCCCACCAGGCTGGAGCCCACCCCTATGGGCTGCATGCGATGTCACGTCTCCTGGCTGTGGTACGGTGTGGTGTGGCATGCCCCGAGAGCGCCGAGCCATGGTCACCTCCCCACTGGAAGGCAACAGTGGGAAGAACATGGACAATTTTCCTCCTATGCAGGAGAGTCCTTCCTTTAAAGGCTTCTCCTCTCAGACTGCTCAACTAACAAGCACCCACAGCACCTCCTTTGACTTCCCATGGCTGCTATGGAGTGTCCCCACTCATCTGGGGCTGGTCTAGGAAACACACAGGGTCTGATCAGAATGAGCTCTGCTTTCCCAGCACCAGGGATGGTGAGCACAGTTCTCCTTAACTGGTGTTGGAGACCTCCCAGTGGAGCACAGCGCAGCAGCCAGGCATGGACCACAGAGTGTCATCCCCTCCAAACTGCTCCGAGCAGATCTCACCACTGAACAGCTGGAGGTGGATGTCGAATTTGCAGTCCCTGGCCCTGTGGTTGCCCTATGCTCCAGCTGGACCTTTCCAAGGTAGTTAAGCTCCAGAGTACCAACAAAACTGTTGTTCAATAGGGAAAATTGTGTGGTGGTACGAGACAAAGCTTCCAAGGAATTGTAACAAAACCAGATACCCGTTAGCTCTCAGATTAAAAACAAAGCACTGACCAGTCTCTTTCCATCCATTCATCCCAAAGTAAATACAACAGCAGCTTTTCTGCCCCCTGTCCCCATCCCTGCCCCATCGTCCACCATCCCCAGGTGCTTCCAGCAACCGTTTCCCTCCCATCAAAGCCACAAGACAGTAAAACCTCTGACCTGCCTCCTGGTGGGAGAAAGAAAAAGGAGCACTATCACTGACTGTTGGATGGCACACCAAAGCACATTACTGAGAATCAGAGAAATCCCTGCTTAGAAGGTTAAGGCCTGCAGCAAAAAGTTTAGAGGATTACACTGAAGCCATACTTGACCAGTTCCTCAGGAAGTACGTCACAGGTTTTTCATGGCATAAGTTTGGGGGTGTGTGTGTGTGTGTGTGTGTGTAGGTTTTCTGTGCAGATTCTGTGCAGGGACCCACAGAGTTACACCTACGCAAATAGCTGCTTTTTATGACTCACACAAAATATTCAGAAAATATGAAAAAAAGAGCTGACCCTTAGAAAGATATCAGATTAAAAATCTTGGACAAATGCCTGTAGGTTTCCTACATCGTGCAGTGATTTAAAAAAAAAAACAAACAAACCCAAAATCAACCAACCAACAGACACCCAGAAAATTAGGAGGAATTAAAGAAAGATCCTCTGTGGAGGTGTCTTCTTCTCTAGTACAGAGCCTGGTACATATTTAGATGCAGGCATAATCAGTAGATGGTTGATTTAGATTTTTCCTTCCATTTATCTCACTGCAGTAGTTTAGAGAAATGTATTTGCTAAAAAGTAAAAAAATTCCCATTACAAGTCTTTTGGAGTGGATCCTCTTCTCTGAGGAAGCTCTTATATGCTTTTTTGTAGTTACAACCCCCTTATATATGTATCGGAAGACAGAGAAAGATGGTTTGATGCTGGAGGTAAAGGTGCCTTGGTAGCTCACCCACACCCTTTCTTCTGAAAGAAGACTTACTGGCTTTACTGGTATTACCAAGCATTCCCAACAGAAAGAAACTTCAGTTTCTGATGCTGAAATAACGGAAGGAACTGAAGGAAAGGAAGAAGCCATAGCTTCCCACTTTGTAAATCAAGAACTCTGACGGTTGAAGGAGGTGATATGCAAGCTTATTTAATACAGGAGGATTCCTGTATTAAGTTCTGTAACAGTTATTGATGCCACAAGCATCACAGCACTACTCTGGTCAGTTGTGTGATGGGGTTTGAGAGAAAAAAGAGGACAAGGTTACCAAACTTGGAAGAAACTCAATGTAAATAACAGCTCTTGGGTCTGACTCATATGCAACTTGCTGTGTTTAAAAATAAAATCACTCAGCAAAACATGTTTTCTATCAGAAGGAAAACAAAAATAAAGATTAACCAGTTCTACTGAAACCAAGGAAGGTCAGGAGAAAGAAAATATCCATGGCACAGGAGACAAACAACAAGTAAAATCAGACACAAAATCTAACTTCAGCTCCAAGGAATGCAGTGCTAAAACTGTTAAGAGCTGTAGAGCCAGATAGGAAGATGCATGAGTAGAGATGGTCAGAGACTTGCAAAACAGAAAAGGTAAGCTTAAAAAAAAAAGAGAAGTAGAATCGATGAGATCATTACTAACAAGGATGACTGACTCCAGGCCTACTTAGGGCAAGGACAGTCAGGTTCAGCTCTGAAACACTGATCTGACAGCTTTTAAAAGATGGCTTCAGTAGGCTGGCACAAAAGCAAAGGGGGAAAAGGGAAAACAAAATGAAGCTTTAGGTGCTTCTCTCTTTCATCAGGAGTTATTGCAGTGAATATTATGGGAAGCATCAGATTTCTCAATATTAGGTTTAGTTTTTGTTGGAAATGGCAAAGAATCTGGTAGTATCTTGTTAAAAAGAACCTTACAGAAGAATGTCCCCTCTTGGCTGAGATATGACATTTTTGTCTCTGTGTATTCATTCTGTGTGCAATTTTTACCTATATAATTTCTTCAGGTTTGGAAAGTTAAGACATTAATACTACCATGGAATTTTGGAGCTTATCAGAAAAGCTCTGGAGCATTCCTTCAGTTCTTCTGTTTTCAGGGTTTATGACCATTTCCTTAATTGCACAAGACAGAAACCACTGGAGGACTCTGCAGGCAGAAGTTAGCACTTTGAAAGAAAAGAGAGCTGCTGATAAACCTACCAGGTGGTATTTATTTACTTAATAAATAAAAGGAAGAAACATCTTTTGTTAAAGGTACAAGACACAGCAAATTTGCTGCTTGTGACTGTACACATTGAAAAGAGGACTCCACTACTCAGTTGCAGCCCAGAAGTTCCCCAGAGGAGGGACCACTCACTGCAATGAACACGCTGTCAAACACACCATTTGCAGTCTCTAATTATAGAACACACCATTTGCAGTCTCTAATTATAGTGCACTGCTCCTGGACTGTGTTTTGGAAGGGAACGTGAAGAAACAGTCTGCTGCTGGCTTCAAAGTTAATGAACCACCACCAAGATTTCCTACCAGATAGATCATCACCAGCAAATGCTGTGTTTACCTGAAATATTTTCTGACAGTTTTTGATGACTTCCATACAGTTATGTGTTTTCCTTCCCCACGATCAACCTAACTGGTTTGTAAACAATACTGGTATCGATGGCTCATGGATGGAGGCACTACTCTGTAGACACAAGAGGATCAGCAGTGCTAGCTTTTGACTTAAGAGCATGTGAGTTTGCATGTGTACACTTTGGCACATGCACATTTATTTTCAGCATGCTAAAATCATATTCAGTCACATACCTCATGATTTTCCAATCTGTTGGAAAACACAGCTCAGTGGTTTGCAGTCTTTTGTCCATGATCCCTGCGGACCAGTGGGATACTTCTAAGGGTCTACCAAGAACAATTATAAAACAGCCTGCTAGTACTCTCTTGGGCTTGCACTTTTGTAAGACCTTTTGGTTTTTGGTTGGTCTTTTTTTTAGGATTCCTATATTCAAAGAGGTAGAAAACCACTGATCAGGTTCAACCACAAGCCCTGACTGAAGTAAGATTTAATTCACCAGACTCCTGTGCAGGAGATAAGAGTATACAATTATAAACATCCCTCCTGTCTTAAAATCTTGGAATTTCAGATACTAGACATGCATAGAGAAAAACCTAAGCTCACACCAGCCTATGTGAACTGTCTGTTCACAAACAGAGAACATATCTAACAGCACACCTGGGACAGACTTTGTACGAGCCAAATAACTGGGAGGCATTGAAGCCTGGCACTGAGGGCTTCTGTTCCTATGAAGTTATGACCAACACAGATTCCAGCAAGTAGAAAATAAACTGCTTTGCTCTGAAATTAATTTAATACCCACATAGGTGCCGGTTCAAGGTTTCTACTGAAATACGTAAAAGGGCTTGAATTGCCACGTGAAAGTGCCACAGCATTTTCCAAACATATTAAATATTTAATTTAGTTATAAAGTAATATTCATATCTGTGTAGTTTGTCACATGCAGTCCTCTAAATGTGTTTTTTCCTCTAAAGTTATGAAACTTTACAAAAATTATTATTTTTGCTCGTCCCATCTAATCTGGAAAACAACACTTTATGCCTGCAGCAAAATGCCTCAAACGCAGAACAAAGCTGATTGCATCAATGAGAAATCTCAGACGGAATCTTACCTGGCCTTCTGTTTTACCCTTTACTGCTATGTAGAATTTTTTTGTGTCAGTACAGTTACTTATAACAGAGTGGAACTGGTTGTCTTCCAAGTGCTAGGCTGAACTTTCAGTACCTTAAAGACTGCCAAATCTCACTCTTTTTTATGATAAGCAGTAGATCCACCCGTAAAATAGACATGCTGAACTTTTTAAAATACAGCCAATTTTAAACCGATTTTCAATGCATATCTCTCTCTTTCTCTTTTAAAAAATTTAAATACAAATAGTATTATTATTACACTGAAGTTACGTTTTAATGCCTTCCAAGCAGACAGTTTTCTACAACCACCTATAATTCAGCACTAGGTGGCCTCTTTCTTCTTTCAGGGAAGGTCTGATATGTCATTATATCAGATAAGAGCTTAACCAAAAGCAAAAAAAAAAAAAAGCCAAAACCATTAAGCAAATCTATAGAACTTTGTTCAGCAGCGTTTTAAGATTAACGTTGCAAAACAGCTCATTGTTTCCTAACTGGAATGCATTCACCGCAGTTTAGAATTTAGAACTGAATATCTGTAACTTGGCTTGCAGCCTGAACCTTGAACAATGTTTTAACCACACAGCAACCTCCAAGGAGGCACACATGGTATTTTATGCCTAAAAACCCCACAAACCACCACAATGTCCTTTCATCCAACTCACATATGCAAGAGAATACAGAAGGGAAGAGGATGTGAAAATAAAGTAGTTACTCTTCTCTGCTTGGGTTTTCCCAGGTGAGATCCAAAAGAAGCAGTCAGAGCCTCACCTCCTCACGCACTCCAGGAGTGTGTTCTTTTGCTGCCAAGTGGGCTGCAGAAGCAGAAAACTGTGATGAATCATGGAACATTTAAGAGACTTTCATGGATGATAAAAAATCTAATGGGATTGAGATTTCTAATGCAGAGACCAGCACATAATAGTTTAATTGGAGCATTTAGCTTTCTTGAAGAGGCTAACGAGGAAACGAGGCATTGCCTACAGCAAGAGAGCACTCTCACAAAATGGCTTCAGGATAGGGGTTCTTAATTTGCCTTTCAGTATTTCCCAACCACAGAAAGCACAATCACTACATTGCAAAATCACTGTGCTTCTGCAGGATGAGCTCTGTGCTAAACAAATGCCTGCAAGCATGTTCAGCCTTTAGAGCAGTACATGCTGTTATGTGAGATCATATGAGGAAATAAAGCGTGTTTTGCCATGGTGTGGCTGAACAGCAGCTTCCTCCATCAACAGAAATGGGATGAATTTGTTTACAGAGAAGGTAAATGCTTCATGCCAGGCAGAGAATAAAGACCGGAGCCTGCAGAGCCGCTGAGTGAAAAGCCAGCGCAACAGGCTGCCCCTCTGGGGAGCGAGGTGGACACCCCCTGAAGAGGAAAGTGGTTAGTGACTTCTTTTGGTCGCTGCATGAGGGAGAACACGTAGCTCTCCCTTCACCCTGCTGTGCTGCTGTACCTCTGAGTTAGCTCCATGGCTTCTTTGGAGTATTTTTCTTCTTGAACCAATGACAAGGAGGGCTTAAGACCCCAATGAAGCTGAATACGGATTTCCTTTATGTGCTCTCATTAAATATTGGGTCTATAAAGAGCCTGGAGACACAAAGGGAGCAAGGGCAAAGAAAACACTGTGTATGACAGCTGTAGACTTTAACTGCCAGCATTGCGCTACTTTATTTTGAGCTGCTCAGAGAGGATGTTAAATGTTACCGCATTTACTGTTATATTGTTGGCTGGTCTAACATGCATACCTGCAGTAATGTTATGGCAAAGACTGTAGGACAGGCACAGGTGGCAACATGAACACAGCAAAGATTTATGAGAGATTCCACAGTGGGAGGGAGCTCCAGGAACAACCTCTCAATTCTTTGTGTGTCTCCAGCCGCATCCAGCTTGGTTCACTGGGCCACGTGTTTCCAGTGTCCCAACGCACCAGAACAAGTCCTCAGCGCTGTCACCTGCTCTGCGACCCAAGGCAAACCTGCGAACATTCCTCAGCAATTATTTAGAGGCTGCCAACAGACCCACATGCTGAATCCACCCTGTTCGTTCCACATGAACCTCTGACATCTTTTCAAATAGCAGATTATATTTTTTTCCCCAGTGGTATGCCTTAGAAGAGTCTTGCTTAACCAAAGTGCTGTCTTAGCAATCAACAACAGCGTATAATTTCCCACCCAGCTTAAGTATGGGTAAAATCTGCTCCTGCCTTCAGGATGAAGTGTGCTCTGGGTACTCTCGCAGCTGAATTAGTTGCAGGGTAGCCCAACATTAAGAACTTTCCTATTGGTTTTCTTTACCTGTTTGTGTTTCCAGTCCATCCTAGAGAGAGTTACCTGCAAAACAGCAAATCTCAGTAGAAAAGCAGCTAGTAGCTAGAAAAGCAGCTGTCTTGTAGTTCGGATCCATACTGGACTCAGAGCTGAAGTAATAAACATTCCTGACCCCTGGGTAATTTCCTTTTTGGGTGTTCCAGTGGATGAAAGAAAGATCTCTTTGCATTTCTGCAGGGGATGAAGGTCAAAATAAAATCAGATGAAAGACTGCCAGATCCCAGGCTGAGAGCCAGTGATGTCCATGGGGTTCTCCCCAGTTAATATAGCACTTTTGGTATCATATTCTAAAGTCTTTTTTCTTAAACTTGTCCTTGAAAACAGTTCCCTTGAGTTGTATCATTTCCCTAATAAAAGCCCACACGAACTGAACTGCAGCAGTCTATTACCACACATTTGAAAAGAAGCACAACCCAATCTTTTTACTGTTAAATATTTTGATTACAAAGCCAAGTCTTTCTGGGTCTGAAAGTATATTCTTAAGTAGACCTTCGTCAAACATATTTACTGCATAATGAATTGCCCAATCTTCTCCCAAAGAAGCAGAAGCACTTTGAAAAACAAATTCTGCACACCATACTCGTCTAAAAGATAGAGTTAATACAGTAAAATGAGGACTTCCAGCACTTTATGATACTAAGGGATTCATGATGCTTTAAAACCCTGCAGTTCACAACAGCGGAGACTTGTATAGAGAGCCAAATTACACTGTCCTTCCTTTGGAAGACGCCTCGCTGCAGTCAGTGAAGGTGCTTGCAGGATAAGATGCTAGCAGCGTGGGGGTCAGACTCTTTAAAGCACTTACCAGAGCAAGCCAAACAATACAAAGTAATGCTGCTCAGCATCTGCAATGAAAACCTACCATTTCCCCCCTGCAAGCGAAGGCCCTAAACAGTTGCATGCCACATAAATGTCATCTCATCAAAGATTATGGGAAGCAATACACTTCAAAACTACAGATGAAGTGCTTTGTTTTCTCCAGAGACAGCGGTAGTTGCTACATATTTTCTACTCCCTCATGTCACAGCTGCATGCCTAGCACATGCTGTATTCATAATTTTCACTTTCCTGTCATTGCAAAAGAGCTGCATGCTTGGATGCTGTCCTAACGCTTCATGCAGATGTTTGGCTGTGCTCTCCCAAGGAGGCTGTGCACTGCGTACCACGCTGCACCCCAGCTGGTGGGGCACCCCGCACTGCCTGGGGCAGGGATGACCCCCCACCACCCAGCCTCAGGGCTCTCATGCCATCTTGCAGCACAGCACAAAGGGGAAAGTTTAGAGCACAGGCAAGTTATTTTAGGGTTCAACCAAAAGCTTCCAGCACAGCAAACACCTTTACGTGGATGTACTTCCTCCACGATGAACGCACTGCATTAGTGTGGGCAGATAGCTTCAGAGCACAATCTCAGATACGTCCCTAGGGAATGCAGAAGAAACCCTTAAGCCAAGTTTTAAACAGCAGTAATAATGTGCTGCTTTTTGCTTCCTTATGGATATATTATATGAATGTGATATCTTTCTATTTGTCATGGTTTAACCCCAGCCAGGAACTAAGTACCATGCAGCTGCTTGCTCACTCCACCCTGCTCTGGTAGGATGGATAGGAGAAGTGGAAAAAGGTAAAACCTGTAGGTTGAGATAAAACCACTTTAATAATTGAAGTAAAGTAAAATATAATGATCATAAGAATAAAACTTGTAATGAGAAGGAGATAACAAAAAGAGAGAGGAATAAAACCCAAGGAAGACAAGTGATGCACAGTGCAATTGCTCACCACTTGCAGACCGATGCCCAGACAGTCCCTGAGGAGCGATCTCTGCCCCTGGGTAACTCCTCCCAGTTTATATACTGAACAAGATGTTCCACGCTATGGAATATCCCTTGGCTAGTCTGGGTCAGCTATCCTGGCTTTGCTCCCTCCTGGCTTCTTGTGCACCTCCTCGTTGGCAGAGCATGGGAAACTGAAAAGCCCTTGACTTAGAGCAAACCCTACGCAGCAACAACTAAACCATCAGTGTGCTATCAACGTTATTCTCATACTAAATCCAAAACCACAGCACTGCACCAGCTACTAGGAAGAAAATTAACTCTATCCCAGCCAAAAGCAGGGTGCCATTTCACTGAATTAAGTCTCTGCAAGCTCTCCCACACATCACTCAAAAGTAACTATATCTTGTACACCAAGTAAGTCTCTGTCTAAATGTATTTAATGATTATACTATTTTCCTGCCAGCTCGAAAGGCTTCTTACATTTGTTACAAGGCGAATCTGATTTCTAGAAACAGCCTCATCCTCTCTTTGATTTTAGCTGTCACGTTGACAGCTGTGTTGAGTGAGCTGCATCTGCACTGTTGCAGTCCATTGGGTTGGGTGTTGTTGATTTTCTTATTTGCTGTAAAAATAATAAAGTATTAAAATTTACAATTCTTAAAGCCAAAACTCACACTGGATCCTGGCTTCCCATAACCGCTTGTCTTACAGGCATGGAGCGGAGCTTTGCAAATTTATGTTTGCTTAAATTGAAGAGCTACTGGTTGTCAGCAGGGGAGGGGGGCTGTGTTCAGATGTATCTCATGGCAGGGAAATTAATGTCATGACCCTCATCTGCTTCCATATTACTCTGCTTCGTCCTTGTGAAATGCTTTGGTTGTTGACAGAGTTCTATCCGGAGCTTACAGTGTCAAATTCAGATTCTGTCTCGGCTGAAGAGGAAGTGCAAAGTAAACATTTGAAGGAGGCAGAGGCTGGCTTGCTCCCTGTCCCAGGGCTCTTCCAAGGCCAAGACCCAGAAACGTTTTAGCCAGGCCTGTGCAATCGCCTGCTGGCTTCTTGCCCCACAGATGGACAGCAAATCCGAAAAAGCTGGGTTTTTTGAAAGCTAATGGAGTTACACCACTGGCTATGGTCTTCCACAGCTGTAAGGGCTGACAATTGAGGCCAGCAGGGTTACAGCTTGGGCGCAGGGGGAGACAGAAGCCCCCCAGGTTCCCATCCTTACTGTCCCTGGCGGTGGGTGTGCCCCTTTTAAAACACAGGCTCAGCACCCCACGGCCCTGCTTCCCGGCGGCGCTGGAAGTGCACCGCGATGCTGTGGAGGGGTGATTACAGACGCAGAAATGCCGGTGCTGGAGGAGGTCTGCAAACACCCCAAGAGGCGAGGTGAACACACACAGGCTTGCTGCTGGCATCTGGGTATCCCACAGGGCTAGGCATTACTTCCCTTTAAACACACAAATACAAAACCCCAGCTGGTTTCCATAAACAAATCTCAATATTTACCCTGGGGTGGGGTGTTTTTTCTTTTGCTTTGAGGGTTTTTTCCTCTTCTGATACTAGTGAAACCTAACAAACGGGGGAGGGAGTGTTGGCTCTCAGCTAAGTACCTCACTGGGTGCTCTGCCAAACAGCAAAGCTGACCACTGCACCCTGGCCAAAGGATACGTGATGTTGAAGACAGCAGCGCTGGGCTCCTTCTATAGACAGATATCTGGTAAGACAAAGCCACAGGAGATTCACAGATGCTTCCTGGCAGAGCCCCTGGGCCAGAGCAACAAACCCCTCTCTGTTGCACCCGGCTGGATCCTGCAGCAGGCAGGCGTGAGGAAGGCACGTCCCAGGACCTCGCTGAATGGAGCAGCCCTTCCCAACAGCAGCAGTTATTTTCCTCCAAGGGAAGGATTTGAGATGAGAACAGCAAGTCTGCCAGCATGCAGGAGAGGCTGCCAGACCACCTCAACTCCCACGCTTCGGGTTTCCTGCATTTCTGCCAGGACCATTCAAGTACAGTATCCAGAAGTTCTCATTTTCATGGGGAAATGTGAGCAGTTCCATGGCACCTCCTCGCCCTTCAACCAGGACAGGGAGATGTGCCGTGAAGGGCAGCTGAGCTGTGGCAGTGAGCTGCCAGGGGGCAGGGGGATATTTCTGCCCAAAATCTGGCCTGAGGAACGGGACAAGTGTGCCGAGTGGGTGCCAGCACAGGCTCGGGCTGTGTTGACTTCTCAGGGAGAACACACTGTACCAAACATTTCTTACTGTATATCTTATATAAACAAAGCTTTCAGCTCACCACCCAGCACCAGCTTGTGCTAATACATGCCAGTGACTTTCTCTGCCTCATATATTGAAGATATGTATTCAAGTCAGCGCAGGGACACACGCAGGATGCTCAGTCTGGACTGAGCCTCTTTCTGCCATTCATTTAAGATGAGAATAATCAACTACAGCTAGAAAAGGTAGCTGCAAACAGAATTTGCTGTGCCAATATGACAGAGACCAACCAACCCTCATAGGAAACCATCTGCTTGACTCCAAAGCCATCAGCATTTCCACCCGGTAGATCACAACGTGCTCCTTCCATAGCAGGCTGCCCTCCCCACGGATGCTGACCGCACCACGGCAGGGCAGAGCGGGTGCAGTCCCAGCCAAGATCCTGCTGTTGTTCAGAAGTTCATCTCACCGTGCTTGCAGCGTGAGCAAGACACTGAGCAATCACACACATCCCCAATGCGCCTGCCCAAATTGCGGAGTTGCCCTAGGGCACAATCCCAGGGCAGGCACAGGGACTGTGGGATGGCAGGGCTGGCCTGAGCCACCTCCCTGGCTTGCAAGCTCTGCCCAAGGGCCGCAGAGCTACTGCCTTGGACAGGCTGGCTGAATTTTCCAGGAGTGCCTAAGGGAACACAAGGCTTGCAAAGGACCAGGGTGGGAGGGTCTGACAGAGAGAGGCTGTAGCACAGCACCACTGTTAGAATCATTTGCCAGTATCAGCAAAATGTTTTCCCCAAAGGAAAAAAGTAGCTTCTAATTTTGCACGGGAAAAAACTCTTTAAATTTTTGTCTGCATTCTTTTGCAGAAAATCCTGAAAAAATAAACACAACACACTGAAACTGTGAAAAAACCTCACATTTTCCATTAAAAATCCCTGAAAAAATCCCATGAGAAACTTGAGCATGATAGAAGAAATTAATAGAGCTCAACATTATTCAATTTGCTCTAAAAATAAAGCAAAACTCTTGATACAGCACCTCCCCAGCTTCCATCTCAGGTTCCTCTCCAGACAGTTTTTTGGACATTTGTTTAATCATGCTACTCAAATTCATGACCTATTAGAAGTACAAGGCAGATCTGGCAAACAGAAAAGTCACACTGCCAAGCTCACAGGGCCACTTGGTTTGTCACTCTTGTAGAACATGACCTTCAGAGGCTAGACTTCTTCTGAAACTGCATTTCGAAAGAAGGAATTTTCCTCCCCTCGCAGTTTTGCCTCCCATTTAATACCCTTTTTTTGTCCCCCTGTTTCTAGGAGAGTAACACCAAGTGCAGCTGCCTCAGCCCTGACAAGCGGTCCTTCATCCCTGCCCTCCAGCTGCACCAGTGGGAGATGCTGCATCATTGCTCTCTCCTTGGGAAAGCTTTGTCCTTGTTTTCTCTAGCCTCTCACAGGTGTAAATGCACCTGGAGTTGGATTTCGGATTCCTGTAGCATTTCCCCATCTGTGCAGGTCTGCACACAAGCAGAAGGTATGTTACTTGTTAAAAACAAGGATTTTGAGCAGGTCCAAACTGACACGTAGGAAACGTGCAGTTGATGCTTACACTCAGGATGGGTACAGCTGAAGCACAGGTACCACCGGGGTCAGATAGTGTAGTTCAGCTTCTGTTTGGAGACTACAAAGATGCCAATTAATGGCACAGTTGTGTTCATTACTGACCTGTATTGCAGCAAAGGTAAAAAGCCTCCACAACCTCTTATTACTCCATCATTGAGCCTGGAACAGAACACCTGGTAATTTTCTTAGTCTGATGATTTGTTTTGCTGTAGCATGACTGCTTTGTTGTGCTCATTGCTAAGCTATTAACACTTTGTCCTTCCAAAAATATCTGACGCCCCAGACACTACTAGCTCCTCGGAACATTTTCAACAAAAACATTCCAGGGGAGATGTATTAGCAGCTCTTCCACTTTCTGGGACAAGCATCACTCCACATCCATGCCCCATTACAGAAGACCAGACCGGGACAGGCAGAAGGGGGTATTTGTGGTCAAGCCCCCATTTTCCCAAGTTCTGCACAAACTTTGCATCTCGCATCACTCTCAGACTGGCACATTTCTTGCATAATCCTGTTTTCATGGCCACTAGTGAAGAAACTTATTCCCACCCTAACAGTGGAGGATGGCTCCTGCACCAGGTTATTTACGGCTTCCAGGCGCCAGCCAGTGTTGGGACTTCCAGGGAGGTCAGACTCCTGGTTACCCAACTGGCAGGTACAATTTCCCCATGGACCCAAAATTGCTAATGGAGGCCTCAAGGGTAACTTGTCAGAGACAATTCCCTGAAGCTAACGATCTTTTGGTCACCCTGGGTCACCCAGCCTAGGGACAACCTGCTGGCAATTGAGCAAGGTGCTAAGAGATCCCTCTTTTAGATTGAGCCTATCAGACATGATTCTTTCTGAAGGGTCCAAGAGGACCAGTATCTCTCCAGCAAAAGAAAATGTCAAACAATCATCAAAAGTGACCTCAAAATAGAATCAGTATTTGCCAAATATTGTTTCCCCCTCTTTTTTTTTATTTACAGATGAGTAAACTCCCATACTGAGATGTGGGTAAGTCTTAGGAGTCACACCTTGATTTTGCTTCTGGGTATCAAGACAGAGTTACTTAGGCTTTCTGTACACAGTACCCAAAATTAAAGTAGCAATCGACATTTGAAATGCAAAAAGTCTAGACAATCAGCAAGTCCTTTCCCCAAAGGCTGCTGGACAGTGCGTGGGACTCAGCACCCACACAGCAGTGGGACATAGCGTGTTCAATTCCTGGGGCACTGCTGTCAAAAGTGACCACACTGAATCGAAGCAAAGGACCATCTTGCCTGCAAACATGTTACCTGTTATTGGAAAGGTATAAAAACATCCATATGGTTGTACTTGCCCCCGATAACACTTCCTTGCCTCCAGCAGTCTGCAGTACTGTGTCTCCACCTGCTCTCAGGATCCCAAGCCTAAGAAAGCAGGAGGTATAGTCAATGCATTTTACGTACAACATCTCTAGCCATATATTTTCTAAAAATAGTATATATTTTAAAAATAGAGGCAAAAATATTTTCTTACAGGTAGGTACAGAAGTATCTGCACTATTTATTTACACATTCTCTAGTGAGAATCTCTTTTAGAAAATCAGCTTAGGGTATAATACTCAGCACCTACACAACTGTAACTATTGTGCTATGGTCCTTTGGTATATTTTGTCTTTTTGTGTTACACTAAACACTCGCCTGATCTCAGCCATGAATAAGCTGATAATTAAAATGTCATCAATATATTTGCCAGAATCTTCCCTCTATGTAAAACTTTGGTGCTCGTTGCAGAAAGGAAGGAACAAAAAATCCCCATGTTTGAGAAAAACAGTTTCTCCTTCAAACAGCTGGTCAATGAATGGGACAAAGCAAAGGGAACAGCAAAGAGGAGTGTCACTGCTGCAGGGACAGCCAGCTACTCTGACATCACCCCACATCATGCCTCAGTGCCTACAGCAAGGACTCGGGCCCCCCTTCCCTGTCCATGGGGGTCTCAGCATCTCTGAAGCAGCTCCCTTTCCTCAAAGAAGAGCTCTCTCGATGACTGTTGAACTGATAAACTCGTCGTTTAAACAAGCGATGGAGTTTCTCCTGGAACTGGTTCCCAATGAAGCAGTACAGCAAAGGGTTGATGCAGCTGTTGGCGAATGCCATGCAGATGCTGAATGGCAGTGCTGTGTCGATGATCCCTGTCACGTCACAGTTGTTAATGATGTTCATATGAGCCAAAGCATCCAAAAACGTTAACATGTGGAATGGGAGCCAGGAAATTAAGAAGGCCACAACAACAGCAGCCACCAGCTTTAGGACTTTGTCCCTCTTCTGCTTGTTTTTCCCAAACTTCTGTGGTTTAAGCAAGTGCCTCCTGATCCAGATGTAGCATGTGGTGATCACTGTCAAGGGGATGAAGAAGCCAAGTGCATTTTTCAGGAAGGCTGTTGCCGCAGACCATTTGGCGTAACTCTCATGAGGAAAGGCCATAATGCAAGCGTTGACCCCCAAGCTTTCAACGTAGTGAGTGTCACGGAAATAAAAAGTTGGGAAGGAGGACAAGCAGGCAAGGCCCCACACCACCAGTGCTATAAGATAAGCTTGTTGTGGAGTTCTTCTTTTAGAGTGAATAGGGTGGACAATAGCGTGGTACCGGTCCATGCTCATGCATGTAATGAAAAATATACTTGCAAACATGTTCAAGCACAGGATAGAACTGGAGATTTTGCACATGAGAGACCCAAAGAGCCAGTGGTAGCCCTGTGCATAGTAGGTAGCCCAGAATGGAAGGGTGGCAAGGCACAGCAAATCTGCCACGGCCAGGTTGAAAATGTAGATATTAGCAACTGTTTTGGGACCACTATGACGACAAAGCACCACGACCACCACACTGTTGCCAGCCAACCCCAGAATAAAAACCACCGAGAAGAGTGCTGGAATTAGTGAGAACTGATAATCCGAAGAGGTAAGTGGGCAGGGAGGAGGGGAGCGCAATGCAGCTGATGAGTTTGTCAGTGCTGTATAGAGGACTTGGAGAGTTTCTCTGGTGGTGATGACCAGGGAGTAGTTGCTCTGCATGTTGGTGCTGGTGAAAAGGGATGTTCTGCAGGAAATTCATGTGCTAGCAGAATTTTTCTATCACGTCGCTCACCTGCAAATCAGAAACCATGTGTTAGACATGCGCTCTGCAGCCATCTTAGCTCTGGAATCACACACACAGTCACAATAAAATAAAACCCATTTAGAAGTATGTCAGTAAGCTGAGTGCTGAAATACCAGGCAACCCTGCTGGACTCCTTTCCTCCGTCCCACTGACAGGACACGATTAGCCCTAGGGAGGTCACAGCACTTTTTAATTAGCCTGGCAGAGAAGCGAGCAGCCGGGTTTTATCTGTGATTACAGATGGTGCTTTCTGGGGCAAGCAGAGCAGAAAGATTATTGACTCGGGAGCTGGAGATACTTCGGGAACTTCCGTGACCAAGGGCAGCACCGAAGCTCCTTGTGATCCTTTTCTTGGCTTTCTCAAACTATTTCCAGCTCTCTGCACAGTTGAAGTAATGCAGGAAGGCAGCACCAGCCAGTGAAGATCAGATACTTCACACCTGAGGGCCTCCTGGGACTTTACAGGTGTGAAAGCAGCCTTTTAACAAGGCTATGAGGAAAGCAAGCTTTGAGGTTTTTAAATTCACAGGGCCGGATACAAAGACACTGAAGGGTCTTTGCAAAATGTCATTTACTGTCAGAGTCCTCCTCAAAGCAAATCTGCGTCTCCTGCCCTCATGACGGCTTTTAATCAGGAGAGTAAAAGAAGTATTTTCAGCATAGATACAAGCAAAATAGACAGCCAAGTACTCAGTCCTTGCAGGCACTGGATTTAGCAGTAGTATTTGCCGTTCATTTAGAAAGATCAGGATTGTTTCCGTAAGGGATTATATAGCTACAAAGCAGCTAAAATAGGAGAGTTAATTGACATGTCTGCTCCAGTTCGACAGCTCATATCTGTACTCCAAGCAGGGCATTTTTCAAACTTTAAGACTTTGTAGTCAATAAAGAAAATATCATGCCCAAATATTTTATTTTACATATTAGAAAGAGACAATTCCTTTTCAATTAAGTCAGGCATTTAGGAATTCTCAAGGGGCCCTAAAAACAACAGAAATTTTGACCAAGACAAGGCAACAGAGTTGGGTAATGATCTCTCATGTAACAGAAGGCGACTGATAATTTCAAACGTATTTTTCTGTGCTAACAGTTTAGTGTACTCCAGCTTATCATTTGCTCAGTGCAAAATATGCAATATGCTACTTTAAATATACTGACAAAAATTTAATTTTAATTATATTGTCTTCAACAACGAAAATTCAATAGGAGAATATTAATGCACATTTCTGCAAAGTGCCAGTACTGAACGTCCCAAACACGGGATCACAAGCCCACGTTCTGTAATCTAGCAGGTCTCAAACCGGAGGAAAGTTTTCTGTCTGGGGACAGCAAAGATTCAGGAGAGGGTCTGAGGCCCCATTTTGCCCTGAACTCTTAGGTCCTGAACCCCTCACTTTAACCTACAGAAGCTGAAATCTCAGAACTAGTCACAAAGAGTTACGTATCTGACTTAACTCCTAATAGAGGGACTACACCATAATTAATTTTAGCTATACTACTGAGAACAAGGCTCCGCTGACAAACATGCTCCCCCCCTGCATGTGAGCAACTGGTGGCTTAGAATCTGCTTCTAAACTAGTCATTCCTACTATTATTTAAGACACAATGAGGTATTTTATCAAAAATTGAATCAAAACAATGGCAATTATGTTCTAACAGCAGATAGAAAACATACCTCTCAACCTCACATTCGTCTGGATGTAGCTCTGGGATTATGTGCTCCTTTTTTCTGTTTTTCTTCTAGCAAGTATCACCACCAGCAATCTGCTCGCTCATATCTTCCGTTTTCCCACTGGGAGACTTTAACCTACATAACTTGAGAACTGAAATACAAACGCCTGCCAGCTTCTTTTCCTTTTGGAAGCTAAACAGTTTGAGAACCCCCCTTTCCAAGGCCACGTGAGCACATGCAGTAAATCAGGAGAGAGGAACAAGACAACCAAAAAAAAAAAAAAAATGAGGGAAAGCAAGCAAGAAAGAAAAAGGAAATTCACACAGATATCTTTGCGGTTTTCTACTGCAGCTCTTGGGCCAGGAGGGTACACCCACATGCAACCCCCTTCTGCCCCCCAGGTGTATGTGACACACGCAAGCTTCCGTGCGAGGGTTCATGCACCTCTGAGGGCAGAGGGATTCCCACGCTGGGGCTCTGTAGAGTCCCAACACTTGCTAATGCATTTGAGAGCGGAATAGGCTCTTTGTCCTGACAGAGCTGACCATAACGTGGACACACAGAGACAGAAAGCAGGGGAACATCACAGCACTGCCTGTGTAAGGGGACTGATCCTGTCTCCCAGTTAGCAGGACAGAAAAGCCACTGCCCAAGTCCTTGCAAAGACGTGCATGCTGCTCGAGCCGAGGAGGGCAGCAGGACAGATCCACGTGGCAGAGAGCAGCCTTGGCTCGGAGGCTGCGCTGGGGTAACACACAACCAAAGCGAGCAGATCAGCACAGCTGCGTGCTCCTGCCGACTTCCCATTCACACAGAACTGAGATTTTACATCTGCTTCTTCCTCACATCACATGCTCCGCCTGGCCCCAGCCTCCTCTCCCTGGAAGGAGCTCCAAGGGGGCTCCTGGAGGATAAGCACGGGACAAAGTAAGCATCCGTAAGCCTTAAATATTTTGCCCTGATATCCTGAGTGCGATCTCCTCTGCAGCAGCAGCCCATCTACTGAGGATGCGTGTGCTGTGCTCCACAGGCAAGGCTGCACGTCCCAGATGGAAAGCAACCACAAAAGGCCCTGACAGTGACATGTTCCTTTGCCCCAGCCAGGTGCTGCTGGCTGGTTCTCCATCACCATCCAGGACTGGACCCAAGCTCATCCTATCCTCAAGGCTCATGGGGCACTGGATTGCTCTCTGCAGCTCCCTGACAGGGGCTGTAGGCAGGGGGGTTGGTCTGTTCCCCCAGGTAATGAGCGACAGGACAAGGGGAAACGGCCTCGAGTTGCACCAGGGGAGGGTTAGATTGGGTAGGAGGAAAAATGTCTTCACTGAAAGGGTTGTCAAGCATTGGGACAGGCTGCCCAGGGAGGTGGTGGAATCACCATCCCTGGAGGTGTTTAAAAAGCAGGTAGATGCAGATTTTAGGGACATGGTTTAGTGATGAACTTGGCAGTCCTGGGTTAATGGTTGGACTTGGTGATCTGAAAGGTCTTTTCCAACCTAAATGATTCTGTGATTCTCAAGGCAGGGAGAGGAGTTCTTGGCAGCTTTTGGCTTTACCTGCCTCATGTTAAGAGTCCAGCTCTTGGCATTTTCTGTACAAAAGGAGACTGGGTTATTTAAAGAAGGGAAATCCCACGCAGCATTTCTATTTATTACGGTGCAGCTGATTTACTGCTTCATGAACACAAGGACAGAGAGTGGTCAGGACAGTCAGGCTGCAAGCACACACGGTGCCTGTGCTGGGAGCAAACACTGGAAGGAAAGAAAGCTGAAATAGCTCAATGGAATGACACTCTGAGAGCAGATAAAACAGAAACAGACCCAAATATCACAGGTATTTTGGGGGAAGGTAGTACCAAATCGCTGCACACGGTGGGAGACCTCATCTGTCCCAAAGGCTCAAGCACTGCATGTCACAAGCAGAGTTAGATAACATAAATTTCAGCACATCCTTTTTATCTCCATGTATATCTACGAACTTACCCAATGCACAAACATTCACCCATTCCATAAATATTGATTTTGGGGCATCCTTTCCTTTTCCCACTCATTCCTCCCCACTCTTGTTTGAGGTTGTTATGGAAAAAGCAGAGGAGAAGGGGAGATACCCTGGGACAACTGAAATTTGAATTACTCAAAAAACCCCACAACTTTTTAAAGGAAACAGTAACATCCATAATAGCTTGGGGGCTGAAAAAGTCAAGACTTAACCAAAAAGCTTTAAGATGAAGATTTGCATTCTACACACACTACAACCACTAGCAGGAGACTTGTTCAGTTGAAAAGGCATCAAACAATGCACCTTCTAGAGACACGCTGCAAGAACTCTGTCCTTTCTTCAAACCAAACATCTACCAAGCGGGTCAGTAGGAGCATGTGGGATGTGCAAGTGCAAGAGGTCACGTGTCTGGCTGCAAAGGAGAAGAAACACACCTTTTGCCACCAGCCCCCCGGCTGTACATACTCTGCTTCAGCTCCAGAGGACTGCTGGCTCTCAGGTGCGTGACCCTGAGACGTCAGCACTCACTCTGACCCATATTTATTAAATTTTTCACTAGTGGCATGCGACAGGACACCCTGAGCCAGGAATTCTTGCGGCTAGTTCCTCTGCACACAAATGATCAGTGAAAGATCTTGCTCCATCCTTCATCAAACATCCAGCATTCTTTGTAAGCAGGGGAAAAAGTCAAAGGCATGACAGTGTTTATTTTGCAAAGATAACAAACACTAATTATTTAGATTTAAATATAAAGTTTTCCTTTCCAGATGCACTTTTGATCCTCACAGATACTGACTGTGTCTATTCTGTTCTACCTCCAAAACTGAAATTTTGTGCTGGGTTCTTACCTTTTAGTAGACAAGAGATGGGCCTGATACACCTGGTGCGATGGGGGTCATACTTTGGGTTGCCTTTTGCCAAATCCTGCTCCCATTCTTCCCCCCGCCAGCGCATCCAACTCCTTATCTGATCCCAAGTTGTCACTCCAACGCTCCATTTAGCCAATGTACAAACCCCATCCCTCTTCTATTTCCCCCACTATTTCTTTCTTCCTCCCACTGTTTTTGAGCATCACCTGCACATGAATGGCTGTGAAATAGAAAGTACACCCGATGCAGACGCCCAAGCTGTCCATGCACAAGCCAACGTTGTGCCACGTAGTGCTGCAGCTGCGCTAATGCTCCCTGAGCTTGCAGGACATGTTCATCCAGCTTCCACAACCAGGCTGGTAAATACAGCACATGAATCTCCTGCATCAGAGCCCAGCACACGGCTCAGCACAGCGACAGTCTTTAGACTTTTTACCGTTTGTCTGGCTGCAAAAGTGCAAAAGCTGGGAGTTTTCACCACAAGAAGACCTGTTTGATGTTAAATGGTGAGGAGTTAATGCCTCCTGGGGCATATATTTGGGGGAGAATTTCATACATGATGTTTATAACAAGAAAAACAAAAATCACTTCTCAAGAGAAGAAAGAAATTTTGCTGCATATTCACTCAGGTTTACCTTTCTGTCCTCGAGTCCATGCACCTAAAAAGGTCACTAGAAGAGTTTAAAAAAAAACTGACCCGAACCCAAACAAAACAAAAAAATGCCATCACAAAACCACCCACCCACAATTCAAATAGCAACTGTGCAAATTAAAAGAATGGGCTCATGCACTCCTCGGTCCTAGGTCTTGGATTTTGTAGGGATGTACTGCTGTTAGGGATGGAATATTCCAAACAGACAGCATATCCCACTGCGCCAGCAGACTGTCAGAGCCAGCTCTTGAGGTTAAGCCCTGCCAGCCTGCCAAATCCTCAATGCAACGTGAGATCCAGCTGCAGGCTGTATTCATGGGCTTGATTTTTTCCTTTTGGAGAAAGCAAGAGGGGAAAAAGATCTCTCATCCATGTGCTCCCCAGGTTGCATAACCCAACCTAGGTCGGTAGAGTTCTGACCAATTTGGTGCTGATTTCCAGCAGGATGGCCTGACTCCCTGGTCCTAGGGCTGGTGGCAAGAGCTGGGGATCCAGCACCCACACACGCCGTGGAGCAATGATTTCCATCATGCCAGGTAGGGCATCGTGCTGAACGATAGTTCCTTTGCACACGCGCACCGAAACCATCCTGCCTGCAGCTGGGTTCTCCCAGAACTCCGTAAACTTTTGGATGCGATCCTCCTCCCTGCATTCATTTGTTTAAGGGTTTATGTGGGGATTAATTGCTCAGTCTTGCAAGTAAGATTGGAGTATCTACCTTGTCCTTCCCCAGCCTCAGAGCACTGCTGCAGAGACGGCTGCTTTCTTGCATCCTTTTTGGGGCCTCAGGGAGGAAAGCACCGGTAAGCACTGACCAGTTGAAAATTGATGGCTGAGGCAGCAAATCCTTGAGTCCTGCTCACACTCAGCATCCATGGTCCTTGCCTTGGCATGCTGGCTCTGAGCACTGCCTCATGTACCTCTGAAGCACAATCTGTCCTGACAGTGGGTGTCTGCAAATCCAGTTTTGGCCAGGAGGGAGAACTACTAACTTTTTTTTAAAGGGTAGACCTTGGTCAGTGTTTCACTTTCCCTCCTGGAGCCATGACGTCACATGGAAACACTGAACAGGCTTGGGGAAAGCCCTGCTTTTCACTTCACAGCAGTGAACACAAGGGCCACCCAGCCAGGACCCCTCAGAGTATAGTGTCAGAGAGCTTGGTCCATTCAATGGACCTTCCATGCTGGAATAAGTCAGTTTTTGAGGCAGTTCAGTGTCTATAGTGTGGCAGAGGCAGTCTGGAGGGAAGAGGGATGCCCTTTCCACCTCCGGCACGCAGAACATTTTTCCAGAGCATTTCTTTTATGGGATGTTTGTGTCCAGTCCGCATCACTGCCAAGACTGAGATTAAGCTCCATGACATTGTTTGTTCAAATAATTGGCTGTAAGCATTTTACAAGTTACTAAAAGTAGCAAAGAAAACAAGCACTTAAGTGACTTTGAAAACATGCTGCACCCGTCGCTATTAAAGGCAGCGAGGCACATGCGCCCTGGCGTGGCTGCCCGCTCTCGGGGGGAGCACGGCAGCACGCCCGGCCTTGCTGAAGGCAGCAGGACTTGGCCAGAGCTCCCTTCCCGAGCACTGCACAGCTCTGAGTCATGGCCCCAGACGGAGATAAACCACCACGCACCAGGGCTTGGCCACAACGGGCACAGAGCCTAAATCCTCCTGATGGAGCTGTGGCCAAAGCACAGCGTTGCAGCAGATTGAGAGCTGCCCAGCCAGACGGCAGCAGGAACCTACATTCAGCTTTCATAAAGAACAATTTGTCATGACAGGTAATTTTCCCCTGCTCACTTCTCCCAGACCAGTTGCCGTGGTGAGCAACAGAAGTCAGGACCACAGCTTATGGGAGACAGCTCCATCCTGTCTAACTTCTACTTCATTATTATTAATACATCTGTATATAACCCAGCATTTTAAAGGATGTGGAAGCATACTTCACATGTCTTTTTAGGGTTTAAAAGTGATTTTTTTATGAAGAGCTGTGTGCTGGTTTTGGCTGACATAAAGTTGATTTTCTTCACTGTAGCGAATGTGGCACTATGGTTGGGATTTGTGCCAAAAACAGTGCTGATGATAATGCAGGGATGCTTTTGTTACTGCTGAGCAGGGCTTACACCCCGTCAAGGGCTTTTCTGCTCCTCAACCCACCCACCCCACCAGCGAGCAGGCTGGAGGGGCACAAGAAGTTCAGAGGGGACACAGCCGGGACAGCTGACCCCAACTGACCCAAGGGATGTCCCATACCATGTGATGCCATGCTCAGCAATTAAAAGCTGGGGGCAAGAAGGAGGAATGAGGGGACGTTCAGAGTGATGGCATTTGTCTTCCCAAGTTAACTGTTAATGCATGATGGAGCCCTGGGAGGTGGTGAATAAATCCCTTGTTTTGCTTTGCTTTCTTGTGCAGCTTTTGCTTCACCAATTAAACTGTCTCTTAAGTACCAAAAATGCTGAGATACAGATGAAAGAGGGTTTGCCAGCTAGTTAAAGCTTTGGGGGAGTCAGAATATTCCTGACACTTGGGTATTCCAATTTATTTAATCCTTCTTTTAATCAACAGAGCTATTAAGCGATTCTCACCCCACCTTTGCCCACCAGAAAGTTTAAAGAAACCAAACCATGCCCCTTTAACTCATTAGACTAGCAAGACCATCCCAAAGAAAATGTTTGTACTGCTTATATCAAACCTCAATCCCATAAAGACAATACGGCTCCTTAAAATCTACGGTATTAGGCAAGGCTCTTGACATCAGCTATAAACAATTTCTGAAGTGGGTGTGCTGGGCTATAAATCCCAAATGTCAGATAAATCAGTGACTGAAGAAAAGGCAAAACACGATCGTGGTCATGCAATGGGTGGAATACATTTTAACAGAAGACCTTCAGTGGCTCAGCCTTTCCATTATAGCTGGAAGGATGAGCCACCTCAGCCAAAACACTTCACGCAGTCCAGAAAACCCTCCTAGCAGATGGAGCGAGACAACCAAAATCCCTGCTTGCAGAGCACAAAGAACTGAGCCTGGAAAAGATGGGTGAAGGGCTCAATGCTCATAATTAGATGGACCATAGTAGAAAAGTATTTGTTAAAAAAATAGCTAGAGAGAAAAATCATATGGTTATTCTTCTCAAGAGCTGTCTTTACCTTGTCTCTGCAGCATCCAATGTGGTAGTGATGCTGGCTACTGCTGACTGCAGCAATGATGCTTGGGAAGCTGAAGCTGGACAGGCAATGCCAAGTGCTTCTTGCGAAGGAGCACTGTGCACTGCAGCACTGCCACGGTTTAACCCCGGCCGGCAGCTCAGTCCCACACAGCTGCCTGTTCACTCCCCCCTGGTGAGATGGGGGAGAGAACCAGAAGAGTAAAAGTGACAAAACTCATGGGCTGAGATAGACAGTTTAACAGGTAAAACGAACGCTGCACATGCAAGCACAGCAAAGCAAGAGATTCATTCACCACTTCCCATCGGCAGGTGGGTGTTCAGCCATCCCCAGGAGAGCAGGGAACCACCACATGTAATAGTTACTTGGGAAGACAAACGCCATCACTCCAAACATCCCCCACTTCCTTCTTCACTCCAGTTTCCACACCGAGCATGACATCTTTATGGCATGGAATATCCCTTGGCTAGTCTGGGTCAGCTGTCCTGGTTCTGCTCCCTCCTGGCTTCTTGTGCACCTCCTCGTTGGCAGAGCATGGGAAACTGAAAAGCCTTTGACTTAGAGTAAGCCCTATGCAGCAACACATAAACCATCAGTTTATCAATGTTATTCTCATGCTAAACCCAAAGCACAACACTGTACCAGCTACTAGGAAGAAAATTAACTCTATCCCAGCCAAAACCAGGACAAACACACACAGGATACACCTGCAATCGTTACCTTAGATCAATGCTCAGTCCTCAGCAAAGATTTAGCTCTCCACAGTGTTGAGCAATGCTGCGCTGCTGCATTGCTTCCACCCCAAGGGCAGCTGAAACCAAAGCTGCAATCAGTAATTGTGGCCCAGGCAGCATCCACAGACAAAATCCTGGCAAGGCAGCCACTGCCCCCTGTGCATCATGGAATTGTCACAGGGAGCAGCTGGAATTGCCAAGCCCATGACAAGGTGTTAAAATCTGATTATTTTGATACTTACAGGCTTCCTTGGGCCCACAGGCTCTGAAGCAAGGAGACACTCTGCAGCTGTGTGGTCCTGTTTCACCACTGTGTTGGTCCAGTTAAGCAACATCTTGCAATGATGAGCTCTAACAGCTGCATGGGTTTGGTCTTTGAAAATTTCCAGTATTAAATCAAAGAGAATTAGAAAGAGCACTGGGCTTAAATAGGGGCTGGAACATGGCAAAACTGCCGGAATTACAACCAGAAATAAAGCCTGTGTAGAATAAAAAGGACACCAGAGCAAGTGATCCATCTTCTTCAGACTGAGCTACAAAACTTCATTTGAAGGTGAGACCATTCCTAGCAGACACAGAGCAGCTCACTCATCCTGCAGAGACACCAGCAGAAACCTGTCTTCTTCACAAATATGCCCAGGCAAAGCCATGGAGCAATGGATGGATATCCATAGCTGTGCTGCAGCAGGAGGTAAGAGAAGCCACTAAGATCCCAGCAGCAGGACACCCCTCCAAAGTGATGTCCCCAGTGGAGCAATCCCAGCTGAGCCAGGAATACAGAAAACAAAGAATCACCCGCAAAACCTCCAGCATGGCCCCAAACACGAGGGGCTGGACGGGGTGAGCAGCACACATTTCCACCCTCCTCCGGGAATCCCAGGACGAGGAAGGCCCCTGGCAAGGTGCCGTCACTGCTGCTCTCAGGGTGAAAACCAGCTCTTGGCCCCCAGTAACACTGCAGCAAAGCCTGTCTAACTAAATAAATGATGTTGTTTACAGCTGGGAGATGGTCTCCATTACACAATGCGGCCATCCCAGCCAACCTTCCAGGGAGAAGCTGTTCTTTGGGGGGTTGTTGCTTGAAAAAAATGAAGAAGAAAACAGAACTAGCTGAAGCCAACACAGCAGTTTAAGAGCACAGGAAACCTCATCTCCTTCTGCCAAGAAAACAGTGGATCTGCAAATTTGTCCAGTTCACACTTACCATTGGGCATATCATGTATTCGGGGTTTTAGCCACTGTCTGCACAGAGCTGGCAGAGCAGGGGAGAGAAAGGAAACCCAAATCTGTGAAACATGGGGAAAAGAAAAAAAAAAAAAAAGCTGAGACAGACCAAGAAATAAAGAGCAGGGAAATGCACCTGAAGGGAGGGGGCTGAGAGAAGGTGCTTCAAACACATCAAAAACATGAGAACTCCAGCAGAGACAAGTGAGGGGGGGAATCAAAAGTTAGAAGAGTGAGAAAAAGCAAAAGCAGCAACTGTGTCACTTGTTGTCCTGCTGACACATCAGCTGCAAGGCATGTGTCTAGTTCTCTTGGCCATCGTAAGCAAAGTAACCAGCCTGCAGACTGCTGAGTCCTGGCTGCCAGGTGCATCAATCAGTCCCGACTGCACTTTTCCTTTGCGCTCTGGATATAGGATAATAACCAGGGAAAGGCCCAAGGACATGGGTTTTTAGGGACCCAAGCCCAGCTCCAGCTGCTCAATGGCATCTTCAGACCTCCTGGAGACAGGCAGCACCCTGGGAAGCGCAGGATGCTCTTGGGGTGCTCTGCATTTCACCCACGGGGATCATCTTTTACCACTCACAGCAGGCTCAGGGCTTATCCCAGGACGAGGATCTGCCAGGACACAGCACTCCCACACACATTCCTGGCTGGCAGGGAGCATGAGTCTTGCACAGCTCCTAACAGTCTCCCGTTTTACTGCAGAGGAGTCACAGCCATTGACAGGGCTGCGCTCAGGGTTCAGTCCCAGCTTTGCTTTCCTTGGTGTCCTGATCACAGCCTGAATCCAGGGCGCCCACCAGCATGTCCAGCCACACCAGGGTGAGAGCCCCCATCTCAGCTGTCTCTGCTGAAGCCCCAACTGCAGAAAAGTACAAAAATCCACCCCCAAAACAGAGGGGGTTTTGAGCAAACTGCTAAGCAGATCCTGAGAATGGTGATCAACCCAGCAGCAGGAGCCTCTCCCAGACAGATCCCGAGGGAAGTCTGTTACCTGCCGCTGCTTGCAGAGGGCAGGAGGTCAGAAATACTACCATCAGAGCATCATGCTCAGCTGAGAAGTCCCCCTGCCTCCCAGTAATGCTCTTCACAGCAGGGCACTTAATCGGCTTTTATCTGCCTAAAGACTTGATCCTCCCTGGTCTGCAGCAGGAACCAGCTAATTCATTTTCACTGTGCACTAAAATCACAGCCCAACCGACCTTGCAATGCTCGCGGTTCACCTATCCAAAAGGTACACGTTATTTTTCTTGCCTCCTTCTCTGCTATCCATCAGGTATTAGATGCGGTGGCTGACTTGTGGCTGGTCATGTTCTTTCTTGTTATATTTATATTTACTTGTGCAGCAACGGCTGGGCTGAGCCTAAATGTCTCTGATTCATGCCCAAGCATGTGCAGATGTGCACCTGAAGACATTATCCATTGTAACAGAGCTGGACTGAGAGCCCTCCCGGGAGAAATAGCAGCATCCACCATCTCTCTAAACCTTTCCAATAATTACTTGCGGATTCTCTCCACCAACACCTTCAGAAACCTGACTTTCCTTCACAGCCTCTGGCTAGATGGAAACAACCTGACTTTCCTGTCTCCGGGGACCTTCCATGCTCTCAACAGCCTGCGAGAGCTGCACCTCAGCAGGAACCCACGCCTCACCTACCTGCACGCAAACACTTTCAGAGGACTGTTAAACCTCATCAGCCTGGATTTGTCCCACTGCAATATCTTCGAAATCCATCCGCTTCTATTTTCACACCTGCCTTCTTTGGAAACACTCGATTTAGCCTCCAATAACATGCGGTATGTCCCACAAGCCTTTAGGAACCTCTCCAGTCTCACAAAGCTGTCCCTGGAGGGTAACCACATAGAAGCCATTGGCAGAGATTCCCTGAAGGACCTGGAAACCCTGTACGATCTGAATCTCAGGAAGAATCGGATATGGATCATACAAAATGGCGCTTTTACAAAGCTTCTCAGATTAGGAACGTTAAATTTAGGACACAACTTCATTGCTGATTTGCCTAATCAGCTTTTCGATGGGTTGATCCAGCTGAAGACCATGCACCTTGAAGCCAACAGAATCACCGCTATCAACTGCACCTTCAGACATCTGCTGAACTTGAGAAACTTGTACCTGAACAACAACCAGATCTCCTCGATCTCAGACTCCGCTTTCTCGTACCTAAACAAGCTGCACTTCCTTCACCTGAGCAAGAATAACCTCAGTTCCCTCCCTATCCGCTTGTTCGCTGAACTGCCAAAACTGCAGTATGTGTTTTTATCCCACAACCCCTGGAAATGTGACTGCAAGATGCTTTGGTTCTGGCAGTGGAGCACAACGCGCAGGGCAGTGATCGAAGGGCTACACTGTGCCTTCCTGGGCCCTCACAACACGACAGCACTCAATGTCCCCCATCCAGGGGACCTGACGGACTGCACGGTGCCACCTGAGCTGGCAAGCGAAGACAAGTGCAGCGTGGCCAGTACCAGCATTGCTCCTGGGCCTCCTGCTCTCCCCACCAAGGTCATCCTGCTGGCACTTGTCTGCCATGCGTGGTACTTTGCGAGGGGATGGAACACTCCTGTGGCCACGTTTTGACAATGTTTAAATTATAAAGTGGATGACACTTATCTATTTTCTCGATATTTGTTTGTGAACAGTGGTTTTCATTACAGATGGGGTTTATATGGGAAAAGAAGGATTTTATTATATAGGAATAAATGCTTTAATTTATGGGCAATGCTCAAATCTGAAATACTAATATCAAAATTCAATGTAAATGTTTACATACAGAGAAGCTAACGTCAGCAAGTTCAAGGTGGGGGCTTGCGCTGGGTGACGCAGGGCTGGGAAGTGTGGCCTCACCACAACCTCTGTCCTCCCTGTTTCCCAACTGACCACACCACGTGTGATCACCAGGGAAGGGCTGCCTTCCTCTGCCCAGCCTGTACTGGGGATATTGCGAGTATTGCTGAAGCAGGAAAAAATTGCACATGTTCCAGCACATCTGGAGTCCCTAGAAAAGGCTCAGTCCATCAGCATCTCTGAACGTGTGGTGGCTTCCCACAGGTGGCACATGAGGCGCTTTGCTGTTAGAATGTAAGACAGTGTTGGAGGAGTGGACAAAAATGTCACCATGTAAAACATTTTATCACTCAGCTGCTCCTCACAGTATTGAGCCCCAGCTAACACAGCTCTGCACTCACCCCTGCAAAGAGTTCATTTGTCCTACACGTGGTCTGTATGAGTTGTGTCTCCCTGCATTTTGTTGACAAGGTCTGGCATGGCATCACACCAGTGCCGTACCCCCGAGCCGCCTCCCTCCAGCTGCTGGGAGGCACTGACAGGTCATCATGATGCCTCCATCACAGCAGTATCACCTTTCTCTCTTCCCTCACACAGATTAGCCTTCTCCATCCTCCCAAAGAAAATTTTCCATTTCTGCAGGTATATTAAAAACAGCCTAAGCTCTGCTGCAGACTACGTGATGCTCTGCTAGAAAGCTCTGGCACCATTCGTGTGCTGCATCAGAGCTGTGAGCAGCCACATGGCCAGGGATGAACTTTATTTACAGTATAAGAGCCAAGGTTAAACTACACCCTTTTCCCTTTAGTGATTAAACATTGATCACAGTCTTATCTCCACCCTCACCTTCCCCTGCTCCTCACTTACCGTCTCCTGCACAGCCACTCCAAACATCCCACTCAGTTCTGTTAAACTGGCAAACAAGCATTCCATGGCGGCACACCAACGCAGAGAAGTTGTGTAAGCTTCAGAGGCGGAGGTTCAAAGGCATGGCCTTCCTCAAGCTGGTACAGGTTCATAAAATCATAGAATAGCTTAGGTTGGCAGGGACCTTGAAGGTCATGTAGTCCAACCCTCCCTGCAATGACCAGGGACATCTTCAACTCAACCAGGTTGCTCAGAGCCCCATCCCACCTGACCTTGACCATTTCAAGGGATAGGGCATCTACCACCTCTCCAGGCAACTTGTGCCAGTGTTTCAACACCTTCATCATAAAAAATTTCTTCCTTATATCTAGCTTAATGCTTCCCGCTTTTAGTTTAAAACCATTACTCCTTCTCCTATTGCTACAGACCCTGCTAGAAAGTCTGTCCCCGTCTTTCTTAGAAGCCCCCTTTAATTACTGAAAGGCCGCAGTAAGGTCTCCCCAGAGCCCTCTCTTCTCCAGGGTGAGCAACCCCAACTCTCTCAGCCTGTCTTCACAGGAGAGGCGCTCCAGCCCTCTGATCACTTTTGTGGCCCCCCTCTGGACCGGCACCAGCAGGTCCATGTCTTTTCTGGACTGAGGACTGCAGAGGCGGACGCAGCACTGCAGGTGGGGTCTCAGCGGGGTGGAGTGAAGGGGGAGATTCACCTCCCTCAACCTGGTGGCCACACTTCTTTTGATGCAGCCCAGGTTATGGTTGGCTTTCTGGGCTGTGAGTGCACATTGCTGGCTTATGTCCAGCTTTTTATCCACCAGCACAGCCAAGTCCTCTGCAGGGTTTCTCTCAATCCCTTCACTGCCAGCCTGTATCGTTACTGAGAGTCGTCCCGACCCAGGTAAAGGACCTTGCACTTGGCCTTGTTGAACCTCATGAGGTTCACATGAACTCACTTCCCAGGCTTGTCCAGGTCTCTTTGGATGGCATCCCATCCCTCAGGTGTCAACCGCACCACTCAGCTTGGTGTCGTCTGCAAACTTCCTGAGGGTGCACTCAATCGCACTGTCTGTGTCATTGATGAAGATATTAAACGGTACCTGTCCCGATACGGACCCCTGAGGGACACCACTTGTCACTCCATCTGGACATTGAGCTGTTGACCTCTACCCTTTGGATACAACTATCCAACCAATTCCTTACCCACCAAACAGTCCATCCACCAAATCCATATTTGCCAATTTAGAGAGAAGGATGCTGTGGGGGACTGTGTCAAAGGCCTTACAGAAGTCCTCATGCATGACACCTGTAGCTCTTCCCTTGTCCACTGATATAGTCACATCCAGAAATATTAAGTATTTTTCCAATGCTTTTTCCTGTGCAAGATTACTGACTTGCAGCATGTTCCTGGCCAGATAGCACACCGTGCTGGGCTAAACACCTACCCTGCACAGAGCCCTTTGCAGGGGGAAATCCCTCTGCTCCGCAGGAAACATTTCCCAGGTTGCAGGAAAGCCCCACAACTCCAGCGCTCAACCAAGGTGTCTGGTGCTCACAGTATCAGCAATGGCAAATCCTGTCCTTCAGGCACCAGGCACAGTCAATGCTGCACTATTTGCACTAGGCAGATCTGGATCTCCTGCAGAGATGAAGTTGCAACACAGGTAGAGTGATTAAATCTGCCCACGGAGACCTGTCCTGCAGAATTAGCATGGTCTTCCCTTGGCTTTGGCTGTTGGCACGCAGAAGACGTGATCTGCGCAGACAGTATTTGTGCCTTACAGTGTCTCTTTGTTTTCCACCTTTAGGAGAATTCAGGAATTTAGTAATTCCCAAAGCCATGGTGAACAGAGACCCTGCTGACCACAGATGTCCCGTTGCTTTGACCTTGCCATCAGCCACGCAGGCTGGTGGCAGCACAGCCAGGTCTAAGGAACATCGTTCTTTACAGCTCTTTGTCTTTTTCTTCAAGATGCTTTCAGTGGTTACTTCTCAGCTGGCTTCTAAAAGTAAGAATACCTACATAAAATTGCAGAGATCTGACCAAATTTTCAGCAATTAACACTGTATAAACACTTGCCACAGGACATGGCCAGGGTTTACCGAGTGCTTACAGAAGGAAGCAACAGAACATGTGGCAGGCACACCACATTTGTCCCTGTCCTTAGAGGAATTATCCCAAGCTGATAAGAGGTGAGAGAGAAATAAACCTTTGCTTAGTGCTGAAAACACACAAACCAGCACATTTTGACAAGGGAAACCCACTGTGGAGTGCAGAGTAAGACCAACCTTTACTGTTGCACCAGTGAAGGGACAAGCTGGGGCTGCACAACAAAACCACGCACGCTGCATCTTCCTGGTTATCAGATTTGTGATTACATTTGTGCAAAGTATTCAATGGTTAATAAATTTTTGCTTACATTTTGTTTGTGCTGTTTCATTGTTTTGTTTGTGCATTCAACACCATCCTTATTTCCCTCAGCTTCACGTACTTTGAGAGGTAGTATGTCCTGGTTTTGGCTGGGATAGAGTTGATTTTCTTCCTAGTAGTTGATACAGCTCTGTGTTTTGGATTTAGTATGAGAGTAATGTTGATAACACACTGATGGTTTAGTTGTTGCTGAGTAGTGCTTACCCTAAGCCAACGACTAAGTTTGCCATGCCCTGCCAGTGAGCAGGTGCACAAGAACCTGGGAGGAGAGCAGAGCCAGGACAGCTGACCCGAGCTAGCCAAGGGGTATTTCATACCATAGAAAATGGTCAGTATATAAACTGGGGGGAGCTGGCAGTGAGGCACCGATTGCTGCTCGGGTACTGGCTGGGCATCAGCAGCAGGTGATAAGGAACTGTATTCTGCATCACTTATCTTCTTTGGGGTTTGTTTCTGTTTATGTTGTCTCCTTTTTCATTACAATTATATTATTACATTCGATTTTGATTATTAAACTGTTCTTATCTGAACCCATGTTTTTTACCTATTTTCCAGTTCTCCTCTCCATCCCAACCAAGGGCAGGTGGGAGGGAGCAGGTGGCTGCGTGGTACTTAGTTGCTGGCTGGGGTTAAACCACGACAGTCCTTTTTCACACCTAACGTGGGGACCGACAGGTTGAGATAATGACAAATCTGACTGGAACGAGTTAGAACAAATTTATTATAAGCATTCACTATATTAGCTTAATGGTCACAGGTGACGATGTCAATTTATTTGCTCTCAGAGTTGCGCTCTGTAACCCCTGACTTGCTGTATGTGCTCCTTGTTGTGCTGTTTATCATCTCTGGGGGTTGGGTTAAGGTTATCATTTCGTTGTGCTTTGTAGCACTGGCTTACGGAGTGATAAAATTGCTGGGGGTGAGGGTGATGTGGTATTTGCGCGCAGCATCGCTGTATCTCCGTACTTCGGGGGCCATCTCTCGACAACTGCTCAAATTACACCATTTACCAGCCAGCAGAGGAGAGAGGCATCTTCCCTTTCCCCACCAGGCTGGTTCCAGGCACAGACTCTCTCAGGAGAGGGTATTTCGAGGACTCAAAAGGCTACAAGGTGGGCTTTTGGTAGAGCTGCCTCGGAGACGGAGAGGATGAAGCAGCTGGCTGCCTTGCCCGGTCTCTTGGAGGACCTTTCTGTTGTGGGGCTGCTGAAGGTTGAAGAACAGCAGGTGCTGATCGCTACTGACAATATCACACCAGCTGAGACTCCCTGATTCCCATCCGTAAGCTGATCCGTTGGCTGGAGACCCAAGGAGCGATCCACAGTACCTGCTCACCTTCAATAGCCCCACATGGCCAGTGTGAAACCTAATGGAGAACGGAGACTAACAGTGGACTATCATGGTCAAGGGACCTGCACAGGGGGTCCAGTTTTTAGAACGAAAATGGCAAGATGAACATCGTCAGATCCCTGTGGATGTGATCAACAAAGTAACAGCTATGTCTCCACCAACTAGGAAAAAGGAAACACAAGCTTTCTTAGGCGTTGTGGGGTTTTGGAGAACGTACATTCCAAACCACAGTCTGATTGCACGTCCTTCTTATCAAGCGAGCTGGAAGAAGGATTATTTCAAACCCTGAACAATGACAAACCTTTGAACAGATTATACGGGAGATAGCCCAAACAGTAGCCCTTGGGCTAGTTCAGACTGGGCAACGTATAAAAACTGTGCTCTGCACCGCAGCTGGGGAGAATGGTCCTACCTGGAGCCTCTGGCAGACAGCATCAGGGGAGACTTGAGGTTGACCTCTAGGGATTGGGATTCGAGGATACAGATCTGGGGCCCACTATACTCCAACTGGAAAAGGGATGCTGGCAGCTTATGAAGGGGTTCAAGCTGCTTCAGAAGCGATTGGTGCTGAAGCACAGCTCCTCCTGGCACCCTGACTGCCAGCGCTGGGCTGGATGTTCAAGGCGAGGGCCTCCTCTACACATCACACAACTGATCCTATGTGGAGTAAGTGGGTTGTACTGATCACACAACGAGTTTGAATAGGAAACCCCAGCTGTCCAGGAATCTTGGAAGCAATCATGGACAGAAGGCAAAGATTTCAGGATGTCACCAGAGGAGGTGGTGATGAACGCTGAAAAGACCTCACTGTGTAATAAATTACCAGAAAACAAGAAGCAACATACCCTGTTTGCTGATGGATCCTGTCGCATTGTAGGAAAGTATCGGAGATAGAAGGCGGCTGTATGAAGTCCCTCATGACAAGTCACAGAAACTGCTGAAAGAAAAGGTGAATCAGATCAGTTTGCAGAGGTGAAAGCCATCCATCTGGCTTTAGACATTGCTGAATGAGAAAAATGGCCAATACTTTATCTCTGTACTGATTCAGGGATGGTGGCAAATGCCCTGTGGGGGAAGCTGCAGTGATGGAAGCAGAACAACTGGCAGTGCAGAGGCAAATCCATCTGGGCTGCCACATTGTGACAAGATACTGCTGCCCAGGTGGAAAACCTGGTTGTGAAGGTACGTCATGTAGATGCTCATATACCTGAGTCAGACCACTGAAGATCATCAAAACAACCAACAGGTGGATCGGGCTGCTGAGATCAAAGTGGTTCAGGTGGATCTGGATTGACAACTTAAGGATGAACCATTTATAGCTTGGTGGGCCCATGACACCTCAGGCCATCAAGGAAGAGATGCAACATATAGATGGGCTCGCGATTGAGGGGTGGACTTGACCATGGACACTGTTGCACAGGTTATTCATGCATGTGAAACCTGTGCTGCAGTTAAGCAAGCCAAGTAATTAAAGCTTCTTTGGTATGGAGGGCAATGGCTGAAATATAAATATAGGGAGGCCTGATGGATTGACTACACCACACTCCCATAAACCCTCCAAGGCAAGCACCACAGGTTAACAGTGGTGGAAGCAACTACCAGATGGCTGGAAACATATCCTGTGCCCCATGCTACCACCTAGAATGCTTGTCCTGGGCCCTGAAAACCAAGTCATATGGCAACATGGTACCCCAGAAAGTCAGAGTCAGACAAGGGAACATATTCCCAAAACAACCTTGTAACACCTGGGACAAAGAGCATGGCATTGAATGGGTGTATCACATTCTCTATCACGCACGAGCCTCTGGAAAAAATCAAACAAAACAGTGGGCTGTTAAAGACTACACTGAGAGCAATCGGTGGTGGGACGTGAGGATACACATTTAGCAAAAGCCACCTGGTTAGTCAGCACCAGAGGATCTGCCAGTCAGGCTGACCCCACCCAGTCAAAACCACGACATACTGTAGAAGGGGATAATGTTCCTGTGGTGTACATTAAAAACACACTGGAAAACAGCGTGGGCTATTCCTGTCTCAGCAAAGGCAAACCCATTCGTGGGATTGCTTTTGCTCAGCGACCTGGATGCACTTGACAGGTAATGCAGGAAGAAGGGGAAGTCCAATGGGTACCCTCCAGGGGATTTGATTTTGGGTGAGAATAGCCAATGAATTAAATTATATGACATTAATTGCTATATGACACCATATATTACCACTTCTATGGCAGCTGTATGCACCAGGTGCCTCGTGGCACTTGCCTCTGCTACTCTGGTTTCAGGTGCCTGAACACAACTCCCTTTCCAATCACCATATCAAGGGTATTACAATAAAAATCACCCAGATCAATGAAGAATTCCATTTGATGAAACTGGAGAAGCACTGCTGTGCCAGAATCAGAAGTGGCTTCAGCATGCAACAATCCAACACACCACACCACCTTTCCTGCCCTGAAAGACTGGTATGTCAGATGGAGCCCAAAATCACAGACTAAATGAACTCAATGGATATTTTACAGGGATGGCCCATAGACTAAAGGAGCGATCTGTGTGTGTGTGTATCAAAAGACAGGAAAGGTGATGGTGTATCAGAAAGTGTGGGACCTGGGCATGATGTAAATGGTATAGAATAGGTGGATACTGTGCTGGTTTTGGCTGGGATAAAGTCGATTCTCTTCCTAGTAGCTGGTGCAGTGCTGTGGTTTTGGATTTAGTATGAGAATAACGTTGATAGCACACTGATGGTTTAGTTGTTGCTGCGTAGGGTTTGCTTTAAGTCAAGGGCTTTTCAGTTTCCCATGCTTTGCCAACGAGGAGGTGCACAAGAATCTGGGAAGAGAGCAGAGCCAGGATAGCTGACCCGAGCTAGCCAAAGGGATATTCCATACCATAGAATGTCATGTTTCGTATATAAACTGGGGGAGTTGGCTTGGGGTGGGATGGGGGAAATCGCTGCCTGGGGACTGGCTGGACATTGATCAGCGGGTGGTGAGCAATTGCACTGTGCATCGCTTGTCTTCCTTGGGTTTTATTCCTCTCTCTTCGCTATCTCCCTTCTCCTTACAGTTATTCTTTTTTTTAATAATTATACTGTTCTTATCTCAACCAATGGATTTTACTTATTTTCCAATCTTCCCCTCCATCCCACTGGGGCAGGAGGGGGTGAGTGAGTGGCTGCATGGTACTTAGTTGTCAGCTGGAGTTAAACCATGCCATAGTAGGAAAAAAAATAATCTCTGGTTTGTTTCTTGCTTTTGCATTCCTCTCTGCTATCAATCTGCAATAGAGAAAGGCAGAAGTAAAAAACAAGCAAGCAAAATCAACCTCAGCAATTTTTTGAGGTCCCTACAGAATTACATTTTTTCCCACTGAAAAATATAAATTGGCAATAAGTTTGTGTGAAGGAGAGCCTTGTCTCCTCTGGATGCTTGCAGAAAATATTCCCGTCACTTCTATGCCACCGCCTTGTTAAACACTGAACAGAAGCACTTCTAAATTGCTTCTTCCGTGCTATGATGAAGCAGCAATAGAAATACTTAACCAGTTGTACACAGCATGCTCAGAAGAACATGTGGCTATATTTTGTATCCACAAAAAAATGAAACTTGCAAGGAATACAAGAAAAACGTCCATCAAAAACCACAGGCCCTGAAGATGCAGTCTGGGCTTGGAAAGATGTTTGAAGGAGATCCTGGAGATTGAGGACAACACTCAATCACAAAGGCGGCAGCAAGCTCAACTGTTTAAATACAAAAATCATTTCAGCATGTACAAAACTGACACTGCTAAAAAACTCAGAAACAAAAGCATGTAATTTAATAAACAAACCCAAGTAATTCAATAAATAAGAGAACTGAATATGAAAGAGCAAAGAGACTTGCAAGAACAAAGAGACACACTAAAGCTTACAGCTGTGGCTCCCATTGGAGAATTTTGGGGGTGTTTGACAAGACAGAAAATAGTTTGAAAGCTTCCTTGCCAGGGGCTTCACTTTTGAGAAAGCACTGGGATTTATTCTGCCTGCCCTGCACCTTCACTGTGAGCTCTCTGCTTTGCTTTGACACAGAGCTCTTCTTTGAGTTAGCCCATTTCTTAATACCTCCAGCGCAAGGAGGAGATGCTTTCCAGTTCAGTAATTGTCAGAGTATCCCTTTTTCACCCTTTAACCTGGTACCAGGAGGTAAAAGAGGTGAGAAAGGATAGATGCACATGGTCACTTCCAAGTCTAAGAATTTTGACCTTAATCATACCATACCTCCAGCCAGTGCTATAAATCACTAGACCACTGTTTCAGCAGGATGGATGTGAGACTGCTTAGGGTATATCACGCCATCTTCAGTGAAAACATATGTGATTTCCTGTGGGAAGCTTTGTTTACATTTTTTCTTGCAAAAAAATTTGTACCAGTGGAAAGTTCCCAGTTGGCTGTACATGAGACTTCGTGCAATAAACCACTAAGAGCGTTTGCTGATGCTCCTGGCACTTTCAGAGCACTGAGCGCTCTCAGCCAGTGCTTACACCCCATGCCCTGACCCCTGCAGCAGGCAGGACTCCTGCATGTCTCCTCTCAGGTGCACCAGCCTCTCTCCAGCTCCCTGCCAAATTCTTCTCTTTCACTAGCCCTGTTTTCATCTTCTACACGTAGGAAAATGAAGTCCCTATCACTCAACTACCCTTCATATAAACTTCCATCTCTGAAGACCTCATGAGGCATAACGGTACGGAAGCTGCTGCTTCAAATAAACATCTTCCTCCTCGGCTTGTAATAGAGCATTCCCTGCTGTGCTCCCAACAGCACCAAGCTCTCAAAACTCTTTGAAGGACCGTCACCTAATAGCAGATTTGCATCTGGCCACTAAAGATGAGGAAAGATGGCACGTGGCATTGCAGCCCAGAAGCACCAGCTGCAGGAGGGGCACAGGAAGATCTCTGAGCAGAGGAGGGGGGCCGAGAAGGAGACGGCATCTCACTCCAACCACCATTTTCAAACCAAGCAAGGAAAATGCATAAACAGACAATCTTTCAAGCGCTGAATTTCTCTAAGAAGCTGCACATCCACACTCTGCTGTACCAAACTTGCAATTCCCAAAGCACCACAGTCCTCCACATTTTCAGGCATTAGCGATTCCCCATCCTCCATACTGCAAACTGCCCCGCGCTCTCCTACACTCTTCTGAGCAGGTCACCTCACCCCGGTAGGCACAGAGGCACCCCTCCCAGCCAGGGAGTGCTCATCCCTGGGGCACAGCTGGCCATAAGCGCTCACCCCTGGATGGCATCCCAGCCCAAGGCTCGTCTCTGTCGCTCCTGTGCTGGAGACCCATTCACTGCCTGCTACTGTGCAGGGGACCCGCACATTGGGCTGTCAAAAAAGCTCTCGTGGGGTGGCAGCTTCTGCTGTACCACCCGTGTGCTCGCAGCACATCACTCACCCAGCGTGCACAGCACCCGTGTCACCCCACCGTGCTGCCAAGACAGCACCTTGTGGGCCCCAGTAATCTTGCTAGTATGATTACACTTAATTCCCTGAAAAATAGAAAGAGGGGAACCAAAGGGAAGCCGTGTGATTCTTACCATGGGATCTAGGTGATCTATGTAACATCTGCTTCAACAGAAATGACTTGCCAGCAGGATCTGCTTCTGCAAGTCCCACGGATGACAAGGCCACAGTAAGACGGGACTGGTTTTTCTGTTGTGGTGGTTTTTTTTTTTTCCCCTCCTTGCTTTAATAAGAAAAGTGAAGACAACAACATACATGGTTCAGGAGCACCGACAACACAGCATTGGAAGAGAACTCCTTCACACCATACGATGGTTTGGAGCATGGGATGGGGAATGACAGATTTGGTAGTGGGGTTCCCATACTCCTCCAAGCAATTGTCTGGGGGGAGTTTTGGAGTGGCTTAAACCCACAGCTGTGCCACCTTGTTTGCCCAGGTTGATGTCCGAAGAGACGGCCAGACACCAACCTGTAATCTGAGTTAATCTACAAACTCATCCCCGTTCCATCAACGGACAAGCTGCAACATGCCTCTTGCACAAAGTGTACCTACCTGTTTCCACCACTGAAAAAAACAAAATATCATTCCAGACAGGTCAGGAGGGGGACAACCTGGACCAGGTTTATGTAGTTATGGTCACAGATCACAGAAGTTTGCTTACGTGACACTAGTCTCACATTTGTTCCTGATTTTCAGAGCCACTGGGTGTTTCTGGGGACTTCTGTGCTATCGGGCCACAGCTTTGGCAAAGCTCACCAGACACCCAGGCTCTCACCCACGGGTTGCACGAGTGGAAGAATCGATGGATTGGGATCACCACGTCCCACCAGCACCTGTGGGGCTGTGCACCCTTGATGGACACAGTGAATGGGCAAATCCCCCCACAATAGCTGGTGGCTGCTGGACATCCCCTCTCCCACCACAGCACCCCGAGACTCAAATCATGCCAGACTTGTGCCAGCTGCCACTACAGCCCCAATCCTGTGGTTTCTGGAAACGAGCCTGGATGGCATGTCCCTGACACAGGGAAATTTTCTTCCTCCTTCTGTGTTTTGCCCTAACGGAGCTCTTCCCCTACACCCACAGACATCATCTTTGGGTGCACAGCAAGACTCCAAGAGCAAGGTTTTACAGAAGCTACCATAAAGGCAAAGCTTGCTAAAACACAGGTTCTGAGGAACTGCACTGCCAGTGCCCACATTAAAAAACAAGAACTCCTCAAGCACACCCTGATTCTAGGTTATCTTACAGACCAATGGACCTGACACAAAACAAAAAGATCAACCAAAGCAAAGCTAAAAGCAACTGAGTACAGGCTGCCATGCTAGGTCAGTATAAATAAGGAGAGAAGCATGTATTTAAATGTTTTTATTTCAACTAATGCTTTGCCACCATATTACATCACTTTGAATAGCCTGGAATAGCAAAATGATCTCAAAATACAGCAAACAGCTTGCCAAAGCAAGATAATATTAAATCCTATGGATACAGCATCTTCCTTCTTTGGCGACAATGCTTCCTTTTATCTGTAAAAATAGTTTTATGTTCCAGCACATTTGCTGTTCAGTTGATTGAACCCTGGTGTTTATGACACTTGCCTCTTCCCTGCACAAAACCTCCCCACAATGTATATTGGGTTTATATCCAACAGCATTTTAAATAAAAAAGTTATAGTTTTCATGCAGATTTTCATAAAAATTATTTTCTAGATGCACAGAACTGAACCAAGATGCATACAAAAATGCATTCACTTCCATTCTCAGGTGTAACCGTGCCATCAGCAACATGCTATCACGTGTTACTGCAAGAGATCAAAGGATGGTGGTATTCTCATATATAGCATAACTTTTAAAAAAAACCCAACCAAAATAACCAAAAAAACCCTTTTGATTAGCAGCAAGATAAAAAAACTGCCATGCTTCATCTGTAATCAAAATGGTTAGATGTATAAAAAAGCACCATGTACAGAGAATACCAGAGGAAGATCCATCTTCCTAATTACACATTTCTCCTTTAGCATTGTGAGCTGGCCTGCAGGTCCCAACTTGTACTGTAGCTTTATTTGCAAAGTTAAGGAAGTGGTCAAACCTAGAATATGCTTGGACCGTATGATAGGAATTAAACTGGATTGCAGACAGAAATTAGATTTTGTTTCCATTACAACTCATACCAACCACCTTATAGCCCTCAGGGGTAAAAAAAAAAAAAAAAGACAACAAAAAAACCCACAAACAAAAAACCAAACCACACACCAAGTATCTGAGAAATAATGGAATGAAAACAGCTCCAGAGCAGTATTGCAAGATGCAGGTCTGTTATGAATGCATTTCTGTGAGCTCTTGATAAGTTAAACTTTCCTTTGGGAAAAGAGCACATCTGTTGGTTAAAACTCCTCTCCCTGAGAATTTTGATAAGAGTTTGTCTTGCAAAGCAAAACAAAGTCCTTTGAACTTCAACAGTTCCTAGGCCAACAGCATTTCAACGTGGTCACAGCTGATCTGCTACTCATGCACCCAAGGTGGCAGGTTGGGTTTTTGTTGCTTTTTGTTTCGTTTTTTTTTCTTTACGTGGATCAAGCTTTTTATACTCGCTTCATTCCTCTGCCCATCAAGCAGGCAAACACGGTCATGACCATCTTCGGTTTCACCTCCACAAGATCTTCTGGAAGAGCATAAACTCTGGCACCAATTCTTCTTGCCATGGACACAGCATACCTATTCACCGTGGAAAGATGAGTGGGTCAGCACTGAGACTGCTACCAATAAATAACAAGTCAGCTCTTGCCCTGTACAACTCAGTTTCACCTATTATCCTCTTTATCAAGAGTATAAGATGTGTAACAACGCAACAACACCTCATCTGTCTGTTTTACGAATTTTTTTTTTTTGATCTTTACTGTGGAAAAGGAATACAGCAAAAGTGTCATTAATGTACAAATTGGCCTTTGAATGTCACGTCCACTTTAACAACAGTTAAAAAAATTGCAATTAATATTTTCTAGGGCTAATAGGTAGCATGTATAACCAAGGATTAATCAACTAACATTTACACTTCCCCTTCTGTTTGCTCTTTGAAAATTATCAAGCAAGACTATTCTCTGCAAGAAATTTTGCTGTCATTCAGCCACTGCAAAACGGTCGCAGAACACACATTTCAAGGCATGTTTTAATAGGCATCCTTTAAACGTGACAACCTATGATTCAGCGAGACACAAGACCTACACAAGGGCTGCATTTCAAAACCCCTGAGCCACCAGCTGAGCACTTCATATGCCTGAACAAACAGGTGAGAAACAGAGTATCATTGCTAAGAACTGCATGGGCTGTTCTGCATTTCTCTCAACAAGCAAGAGAGTCCAGCCAACTAGACCCTCCAGCATTACGGGCAAGAACAGCAATTAGATTTCAAGAAGTGCTGCCCATCTAAAAGGTGCAGTGTTAAAAGAGACTGAAAACCACAGTAAGAAACAGTGGTAAAAACACTTGCAGCTTGAAGGCAGCACATAGAAGGCACAACTCTTCCGATGCAAAACAGCTTTTGAGATTGCAAACTTACTTAGCATTATTTTGTTTGTCATCTTCTGACAGATGACCAGTCTTTACAAGGTCATAGTTGATACAACCAGGCTGTATAGCATCAATTAAATCCACAACCGCCAAGCTCGTGCTGATGGTCTTGTCCTAGAAAATGTAGGGACAGACAAGTAAAGATGAACGTCTAATCCTTAAAGCACACTTCTCACCTCAAATTCACCTGCTCTGCGATGTGCAACACCACAAGCTTTAAACGACCCATTTCAAAGCAGCAGTGTTAGTGATTATTCCCAGCTGGACCACAGGGAAAAACCAAAGTGCTGCTTCTCCTTTGCTAACAGTACAGGACCATTACTCCCATTTACTGCAAGTGCTCTGAAAATACAAAGCAGCAACCAATGTGCAGGCAGCAGGTCTGCCCCACTCACCGGACCCCAAGGGACGATGCTCACTGCAAATGCCCACCAGCTCCAGCCCCTAGGCTTGCCAGCATCTCAGCCCTCACCTCTGCCCCACAGCCTGGCCACCCTCCCCATAGCTGCCACCTTACCAGCTTTCTTGCCCCACTGTTATTCCCCATTATGGGCAATCCTAAAAAGTCTCCACTCTGGTAGCTCGAGACCATTTTGTTCCCAGCACAAACTGAATCCTGTCCTGTTTGAACCCCTTTATAAGATGTTCCTGCTGTTCCTCCAGACACAGAAATACTTTTTGAGCATGTCTCTCCTTCTGGATGCAAGAGGGGAACCTGCACCTTGAAGTTCTGGATGGAGGTGGACTTGCCAGCTTCTTTCAGTGTCTGGTTTACCCAGCTGACTATAATGTCATCATTAGCTTTCTGACCATCACCCAGGTCCTCGAGGACATTCAGCGTGTACCTAAGAAGCAGCAGAGAGAACAAAGTTAGGCACAGAGCCTCGGCATAGCCCTGATAAGCGTGCAGCCAGGATGCAATAAGAGACCATGGCAGCTTGGAAAGTCTTCACGGTCTCAAACTCTGCACTTTTTTTTTTTTTTAAAAAAAAACCAACTCCTTTAGCAAAAAGGAAGAATCACTTATCTGAAGTGTGATTTCTGTTAAAGCATTTAGTCGTTCTAGCCTTTCAAGTCCTTTAATGTGAGCTCACAAAATTGCCTGGGCTCAGGACGCTTGTTAAAACTGTTTCACCATTGACCATTTGCTCCATAGTGGTAACACATTACCTGAAAGGTGTAGATCAACCCATGAATTTGCATGCTGACCTCTAATGCAAATAAGGAGTTACCACGCAGCTATATATTATATATCTGCATCATCTTAGAATTCTTCAGAAATAGATAAGAAAAAGGTCAATCAACTTTGTCTGTTAAGTTTCTCCTTCCCCCCATGCCAATGCAGAAGGGGGTTATTAAGTAGCCCTGGATTGTTTCTCCATCAATTTCCAATTGAAAGTTAGAATATAAGAGTTGTGCAAATGTTGCTCCTTAGGGTTTCTGCATATGGACCAGACTTGAGCAGTGATCCCGGTCAGCAGGATGCTCACAGATCCACCAGCCGGTTCTCCAGAGGTTTCTGCTCCAGACTCTCACATGCAGCAGGCTCAGCGATGCCACAGTTCTCTCCAGCTGTGTCTTGGAAATCCCCCAAGGACAGAGGTTTTACAATCTTTCTGGGTGACCTGTTCCAGTGCTGTAGTGCTCTTGTGGCAAAAAAAATTCCCAGACTCTGTACTCCACTTACAAGTTTTACATGTTTGAGACTGGTCCTACCTTCTCATCAACTGCCAGACTAAAGCTAGTGTCAGCGTTGGGTTTCCGTCATTCAGATCCTGTCCGCCGATGCCAACCAGGGAGAATTTAGCTGGATGCTTTCCCAAGTCTACAGCATAGTTACAGTTTTCTAGCTACACAGGAAAAGAGTTTAAACAGAAAAATCACTCACACATGCAGTCTCTTGACTAGAAGCCTCAAATAAGAATTTTAGCATCCATGGCTTCTCTTAAAGCCTTTTCGAAATGCTTACCTTTTTCATATTTGCTCCAAGCTTAGGGTACGGAGGCTTGTTAACTTTATTCCAGTCAACAGGAACTTTGATTTTTTCATATAATTGTAGTATTACCAGTGCATCTTGGAGATCGCTTAAGTGAAAAACATTGATTAAGCCTAATGTTTCAAACTTTAAATGCACTCTGACTTTGTCACATCCTGACTAATTACTACTCTTTACAGGCTGTTGCAATTTCAACAATCCTAAAAAGAAAACAATTCAAAACATGTTGCAGTTTTCAGGGCAGGAGGAATGCTCTGTGCTTAACATCAGCCAGCTGCTGAGCTGCAGCAGGTCTTGGCATGGTAATCAGCACAGATCCAGAAGAAAAACTGTGCTACAAAAAAAAAATAAAATCCAAAAGGTAGCCACCTCCCTCCACTGACTACAGGGACCCAGAGTATCTTGCCTCCTAACTATGATGTCTCGGTTAAGCCCTAAAAATAGGTGAAAGGGAATTTAGTTCCAGTTTCTCTAATGCAGTTGCTCAAGCAAACCTAAATGTATTGGGATCTCAGAGTACCAATTTACACAAGGTAGGGGAAAATAAACCGTCTTCAGCCCTTTTTTGCTGGCATGCCAAGTGCAGGCTCAGAAACCCCTAAGCTAGGGACTGCAGGGAGGCTATGGTGAGCATCTCCCACTCCCTACCATCGTCCTTCCTCAAGCTCTTTGCTCAGCACTGTGGGCGACAGGACACTGGTGGAGGCACATCTCTAGCCTGATCTTGGGAGGTGGGTCTCTCCCAAGAGCCTAACACTTACCCGTAGAGGTGATTTACATGTGGGTTCACACCAAGGGAGTTCATCCAGTTGCGGAAGGTCCGTTCCTCACGTGTCTCTCCTAGATGAGAGAAAACAGGTTCATGAAATCTCTGCAAGCTTAAAGTTCCATCTTGCAATGCGGGGAGCTTTGAGCAGCATAGCTCATCAACTAGGTTTGAGTAGGAAAAAAAAAGAGTATTTTTTCTATTATAATTTTTTCGATAGAAGAGAGTTGTCCTGATAACTAGAGTTTTGGGTATCAATTTGATTCCTCCATGCTTGAGAAGGGTGTGCCTCATTTTTTGCAAGAAAAAGTAGCAGGAAGCTTTATCACACAGGTGTTCGCTAACTGCTATGTGGGGGGCAGGCAGCCAAAGCCCTAATCGCAGTTCTGCCAACAATCAGTGCTCCCACGAATGTCTCGCTGCATTACTGAGGTGCTCCTGCCCACCGCAGGAAATAGCAAACCCAACTTCCCAGCCCTGGCAAGGGGCCTGACAGGCTGCTGGCAGCGCTCCTGCAGGTTCAGAGCAACTGAACAGGCTGTCAAGTACCCTTCTCATCCGCCCCAAATGAGTAAACCACCACTGCAGCACCGAAGCCTCAAATTACAGGTGTTACTTCAACAGATAGAGCTCTGCTGGGCACAGCGTCGTGACACAAGAATTTATTTTAGGTATTTCTCTCCTGCTAATTTTGTGACTGATAAGGCCATCACCTTCCAGTAGGGTCCAGTCGATGTCCTGGTTTTCAGGCTTGGTAAGTGCTGGGTACTTGTTGAACAGGTTGGCAACGAAAGCCAGGTTCAATTTGGGATTGCCACTGACCACATCAGCTGGTGTGACGAACTGCCGGCAGCCAAGCCGATCTGCCTGCTGAAGCATGTACTCTGCTCTCCGCAAGTCATCCTTTTCCTGCCGGGATGCAACGGACAACGGCTGTCATGGAAGAGATCAGGCTACAAAACAGGTGGGAAGCTGCTGACTGCTACCTGGGGCGGTGTCACAACTCTAACCCCCTTCCTTTGGCATCAGTCACAAAGGGATGAAGCATGCACGCTCATTCCTGCTGCTGTGGATGTAACCGTCGCAGTTTGTCTTGCTATTTTTTCCTAGCATGGTGTTTTCCAAGTTTAGATGCTTTACGCTTTTTGAACTTGGTGGTTCAGAAGCCAAAGTCAGCATGGTCCTGAATGGAGCGAACGCAAAAATGATTTGGCCGGTAACGATCAGGCCTGCAACCACCGCTCATTTAGCACACACCTGAGGTGTGCACATGCCCACTGACACTTTACACGCTCTAGGAATTAAGATACCAGGTTACGTAGACGTCATCAGGCAATTATAGGGTACAGCTAGTTCACAATTGTAGCACAAGGACATGACAGCCCGAATACTTACATTGAAACCTGACATGTTAATATCAATCTGAGGCTCTCCTTCTTTCTGCCCTTTAGGTGCAATTTGGTTGAGGAGGTGGAAATAAGCTCTGGAATCCTAAAATGGATGACAAATAAAACTCAGGTCTCCCACACAGCGGTGAATACACCATAACAATTCGTTTCATGCTCATCTTTAACAAGTCACTGTGCATAACTGGCTTATGTACCTTTACTGAATTACCAAAATCCGTAAGCTTAAAAGAGAACGTAATGGCAGAAATCCAGGCAGCAGAAAAGAAAACAGAAAGGGAAAAGGTTAGAAATATTTAAGAGGAAAATTCTGGGCTTTAACTGTTTGAATGCTGCCTTTGCTGCAAGCTCTGGTGCCACAGCCTCCTCTCCAATGCTGGAGGCGGCAATGGCCGCATGCTGCTCGCTCTCATGGCCCCCACAGCCAGGTGCCCCAAGGCAGCCCAAATCCCTCAACAAGTAGCCATTTCTACTGCTACAGCAACAACAAGGGCTCAGCAAAGACAAAGTCCAGGCAAAAAGCTGATTATAAGAAGCCTGAATGTTTTCTCCTGTGCCTGCCTGCTAGCTAGAACAGCTTAAAGGAGAGAGGCCAGGGATGGTCATGAACTAGGAGCAGAAAACAGCTGCAGAAATCATTCACCAACTACAAGTCCTTTCAGTCCTCAGCGCTAAGAAGGACCTCAGCATATCCTGGCAGCCTATGGGTGGCACCAGAGAATCCAACAGCTATCAGCAAAGCTGTAAGCAATTTTGAAGTTGGAAATAAGAGTGACCACGTGAGTGTGCACAGGCACGCACACACACAGGGGAGCTCTGAGCTCCCCATGCACCTCCGTTATCAAATGTCTTTTTCTACCTCTAATAGCCCTTTAACCTGGAATCTATTTCAGTCCTCTTTCTCCTCCTCAAAACTGCTGCCCATGTGAATAAGCTGCAGAAACCTGCTGAGAGCAGTGTCCAAAAACCCCACGCTGACCAGGAGTCACTGCCATCCCTTTCTCACCAGTGCCGAGAGAAGGGAGCCACCCCCTCACATCTCAAAAATAGCTGTAAGACTCCTCACCCCCATTTCTACTCAGCCCAGTGTAGAGGATAAAGGGTCTTGTTTCCCTTCCTCTCCTCAGCCCATGACATTTTGGGTGAAATGCCATCACCCGCCGAGACTGTGGGGAAGTCACGCTCTCCAGGGATGCAGTTAAAGCGTTTCACCCTGCAGGCTGAATGGCCTTGAAAAATTGTTTCCATCAAAAAAGATGGACTAGAAACATTCGAAAATCCATGAGTAATAGCACACTCGATTAAAACACGTAAAATGCTTCGACAGTTTAACACTGGCTCCACCTCATGGCAAAAGAGAACAGCACTGCGGTACCTTAAATGCAACTTAACCTTAAATAAAAATATAATCCATAAAACCCCCGTTAAGCCCACTCTGTGCTAAGGTTAAGAAAGGTCCCATCTGCAGAAGGGCCTCATTTACACATGCAAACACAGCTCGGGCAGGCTGGCAGCATCTCCCCAGGCACACGCGGGTCAGGAGAGCTCTCGGTACCTTGATATCTGAGCTGAAGTTATTGATTTTGTGCCAGCCTGCGTTTTCCAAGTGGAAGTTGGCCCATCTTAGGAGCAGTTCTTCTGGGGATAGTTTCATAAGGTCCTCCAGAGTTTCACCATCACGAAGTAAGGCAGCCAGTGCTAGAAGAAAAATGCTTGTGAGGGGAAAAAAGGAGTTTTCAAGAGGCAAACCTGCAAGCCAGAACTAGACCTGCAGCAACATTTCAGGATGAGACAGGGGACAATACCAACTACTCATTAAGTCAAAATAATCTGGGTATTAATAGAGTTTTCCAAGTTGGTTGTTACACAAAGAAGAGTATGAATGACCTAGAAAACTGTGCATAAAAAGTATTTTCTTGTATAAAAAAATTTTCTGGATTGTACATGCAGTCTTTTAAGCTGATGACAGTAAGCTAAATGTAAATTACTTCTAGCTCGATGGAAAAGCGCTGCTAAGCGATTTCATACACACTGTTAAAAAAAGGCCAGAGAATCGAAGATAAGCACCCCTTCAGCTGGCCAGTCCTTCCCTTGCCATGAATTTTCAATCTACGCCAAACAATGTTACCGTTTCACGACTGGGAAAGTTTAAATAAAAGACAGTGATGTCCCTCCATCCACCTGGGTGCTCCGATAGCCCAAGCAGCAATAACAGAGATCTTGGATTTGAATAATTTTGAATTTTTTAGGCTGTTGTGCAGGAGCAGCTGAGCACAGGGGGAGAGCTGCAGCACCACTTTCCCGCCGCCAAGGGTGAGGTGAGAGCTCAGCTGCACCACAGATGGCAGCAAGGAGGATTTTAGGACAATCAAGTCATTGCAAACACATTCCCCAAAAGCCAAAAGCCCTCCACTTCCCCCCGTCCTGAGGAAGACGTGCAGTTGTCTATAATCCCAAAAGGATGGAAGCAGCTTTTGCCACCTCCCAACAGTGTCAGGTGCCTCTGGCCGAAGCACACCGGGAGAGCTGGCCTGGCCCCCGGCAGCACAAAGCAACGGGCTCATTTGCACGGTAAGGCTTGTGCCAAGATGCATCCTGACTCGCAGAGCAGTGTTCAGCCGGCTCTCCAAGGCTGACACACGTTACCAGGGTGGCACAACCCACCCGCCCGAACCTGCTTCGCAGCCATAAACAGGCTGGACAGCACTCTGCTCGCTACGCGCCCCGGTGAACTCGAAGGTGAACACCCCCTCTTTCAGCAGAGAGAAGGGGAGGGAAGAGGCAGCGATGGGGCTGGAGATGACTGTGCAAGCAATGTGGTGTTCATACTTTAGAAGGAATAACTTATACTTTCATTTACCTTCATTTCTGCTGAGCTCGATGTCGGCGAACAAGCCAATCTTAATGATCTGCCAGAGAAGTCCAAGGACCAGGTGGGGTTTCCCTTCCCTCAAGTCCTCTGCGCCAATATTGACAACATGACACCCGATGGCAGATGCAGAATTCAACGCCAGGTTCAGGTTCTCCTGTGAACAGCACAGCCAAGTGAGACACAGCCAGGGGAGATGCTGCTTTGCCGTTCATCCAGCACCAGCGGAGCGGAGATCTCCCCCTCGTCCTTGCTCCGAAAGCAGCAGCTCGGAGGAAATGCTCCCGGCCACTCTGCAGCTGAAGTTTTAACAGAGCTGTGGTGGCAGCAGGCTGAATCAGCAAGATCTGAACTAGGCACCAGGGTTTAATTTCAGCCTCTGGTATTTAGTTTCAGCCTCTGAGTTAGACGCATCTAGTGGCATCAACAAGAATAAGGCTTGAGAAGCGTTAAATTATACGCGCACGCACGCACAGGCATCCTCTCAAAAACGACCCATCGTACTATGGAATGATTCATAGATAGCCAGTGCCAATAACCGTATTGTTGTAAAAAGACAGCGCTGTGTGTAATCAACGCAGCAGTATCAGGTGAAGACAGCATTTCAGCCATTTTACCCATTCTGTCATTAAATTAGCATTTCTCTCTTTTGAACTGTACCCGCAGCGCTGTCAATTATGCACAGCACAAAATTGCCTTTAATAATTAAATGCAAGTTATAAAACTCGCTCCTTTCCAGAGTTCTAAAATAGTGCCTCGAGCCCCCATGCTGGTTTCATTCATGCTATCTGAATAGGAGTTTCAAAAAAAGATACAGTAATATAGCTGAAGTACATACAGTACTAGATACAGTAGACACAGTAGCATACCTGAATTATGAATGGGGTGAGTTTCTTCTTGTTAATTGCTCTTTCATCAATCGTGTCCGGAACAGAAAGATTGATCATTTTGCTGGTGGGAGGAAAACCAATATTTCAACAACATTTAGTATGTAGTCTCAGCATAACTCAATGCAGCATGACAACACTCACCACAGTACATTTCCTTTCGCCCGTTTGGTTTTGCGTATTTATTTTTCTAAAAAATCAACGTTGCATAAGTGTAAATCAGAAGTTAATATTTACGTTATCAAGACTGTATTTGTAACTAATAGCTAAGCCTGAAACCTTAAACATGTTACTGGCCACTACTGATCTCAGCTTCTGGAGCAAAAAGAGCACATGAATTATTCACAGCGCAGTCACTGAACTAGTGAAGACTTATTGCTCTGCTGACATCCACTGCAGATTCTAGTAGGACAATGTGCTTCCTTCTCTTGTAGAGGTGTACTACCGCTGGCAAGAAAAAACTGCCCCAAAAAACTCTTTGAGAGCTCAGGGGGGGCCACAAAAGCACAATGAATTCTTAGTCAACAGAAAACATGGCAAGTTTTTACTTTATATTATGAACTACTTCCTACACACTTCAGTCTTCACTTGAACACATGAATTACTTGAAACTGGGGAAACAAAATATAATATCACAAACTAAAAATAAATGAAAGGCAACGGGCAGCCCACTAAACATCTTTTGCGTATTGATACAGAGTAACTGAAATTCCAGGCTGATCCACTTTGCTTCTCACTATATTAATTCGCTTACATTTAAAAAACAAACCAAAACACAAGAAACCCCATACACAGAAGGCGACTGATGTTTAGCAGTCCTGGATGCCTTCTGTTTTCAGCATGCAGCAAAAAAAGTTGCTTTACTGACTTAGTGCAGCTATTACCAAAAGCAATAAGAAGATTCCCAGAAAATCCATTTTTGGGTTAATTCATAAGGTCATTAACATTCCCACAGAGGTTACTGTCTGTCTAATATCCAAGAAAATGGGCTGTTTAACTCATCTGCCCTCCCACAAGCTACCTAGCATCAGGTTAAGTTTGCACCAGGACCACTTCTGCTCCTGCAAGGCACCTTTGTCCCCTTCAGTAAACTCAGGGTCAAGCCCAAACAAAAACATGAGACAAAAATACCAGGTTGTGAAGCTGGTATCAAAGCTGAAGCATCATGCAATGTCAATGAAAGCCTGAGTGACTGAGCCACTTTTTATGTGTGCAAAACATTATGCACACACACTAGTCACAAAACCCAGCCTAAAATAGGATGAAAATTCCCCTAACTACATTTTTCAGAAAGTTATTTTGTTGATTTTTTAAAATTCAGGAACCATCATGACTTACCATAGCACAATCCCATCTCCCACAGCTTTGAACAGGTCATCTGTATTTGGATTCATTGGAATAACGTGCCTACAGTCGGGATCATTTTCCAGGGCTTTGTTTATCCAGTTTACAAAGGCATACTTTTCCTCCTCTAAGATGACAATTGTAAATTTAATACAATTTACGAATTGTATTAAAAAAATATAATAATTTTTCATAACATAGCAAAGATTTTCCCAAAAGAATCAGTGTACAATAACCCAAGGAAAAAAAGCCGCTATCATTACCACGCTATTGTATTAGTCACACAAAGCTTAAAGAAATAGACCTTTCACTTCCAATTACCTGAATATTCCTGTTACTTACTCTTTCCTCAACAACTTCACTACGTTCAAGCGTGACACAAGCGCTTCACCAGCAAGCACAGTTAACAAAACCAATAAGCAACACGTTCCTCAGCTTGTATTTACCCCCTGATTCCGCTCTGCTCTCACCTTGACACGAGATCATTCAGCTATCAGAGCACGAAAGCACAGCACATGGCAGGGCAGCAGAAATGCAGTTTGTGGCGCACAGCCCCCACTCACCCAAGAGGAGCTGAAAGGCAAAGCGCTACCTGAATAGGAGTGCTGCGTCCCCTCGCTGGAGAGCTCCGAGGTGCCCCCGATCGCGCAGATGCCTTCCTTCCTGTTAATTGCTTTTCTGAACGTTTTAGCGATATCGCTGCTTTTCACTTCTTGGAAAATCTACAATTTAAAGCGCTCTGTTAGACAAGCAAAACTTGTCTTCGTAAGCTGAAAGGACCGCAGAAGCGGCTATTTCCTCTTGGCTTTAAAGCAAACTTTGTAGTAAAATCAGCAAATGTGAAGTGCCCAGCAAGGGTGTAGTGGTATTCAATTTAATATGGATAGCGGGCAGAGAGTCGTCCCGCTCTCTGAAACACATATTGCAAGTGCCTATTGAAACAGAAGCATTAGGCATTAAGTACCTCGCATCCATTTACCTTTTCAAGTAGATTTCAAAAGACCATGAGAAAAACCGTGAAATCTTGGCAGTCTAAGAGCAGGTACACATGCAGCAGTTTCCGCAGGATCAAAACTGAGAAAGCTGTTGTGCAATTTTAACCTTTCTGTGTAAGCCAGATGCTCGTGTAACCACGACTTTAGTTCGCACAAAAGACCTTGTCCACAACCCAAGAAACAATTCTCTTTCAGTGCGTAACAGTCAAATCTGCAATAACGTGTGACCACAAGCGCTCCAGGCAAGGATGCCCCTGCCCCAACAGCAGACTTGGCCTAACTGGCAAAATACCCTCACACTTGAGGGCAGAAGAGTTGCTTTGGCACAGAAAGATTGTATGTGCAACTTGCACGGGTTGTATGTTACTATCAGAAGCCCTGAGGTCCTACAGAACTGAGCAACTATTAGGAAATAATACATCCAACGGTTTGACAACCTACTGTAACTCCCTCAAAACTCAACCAACTTAGTTTCAGTCACACTGAAAACACAAATTAAGCATACGCAGGTTCTCTCAACACTACCCAGAAGGTGGCAAACAAAACAGCACTGTAAAGCAGAACAAAGTGCTTCTGTTAAAAGGAGGAGGGGACTTGCCTACCTGGCTGCAGAGGTGTCACTGCAGGGCCAGCCCATCCCTTAACCACAGGGAAGGGGGCAAGTCAAGATGATGATGCTGTGCAGTTAAATCATCCCCTGATGGCACGCAGAGGTTTTGATGACCCCAGTGATGGGGTAGAGCCGAGTAAAGACTCAAGGGCCCAAAAGTTTTGGGTTTTCTAGTCGGTTAGTTTTAAAACAAGGATTTTAATACAGGTTTGTTTATTTTTCAGTTTGCTGAGTTAGAGAACAGCAACAGTTCTGTTTGTAAAAGTCCTACAACGAACCATTGCTTCTACTGTATAGCTTATATGCCTCTAAGACATTTCATGTTTGCTAGCTCATTGGTACCATCCAAACGTGAACAGAAGAGATTTATTTCTTCCTTCCTAGTGCAAAGTTAGAGTTATGGACCAGCTCAAACCAACAGCTGAAACATGCACCCAGCATGCAAGTGTTCACAAACTGCAAACAAACTCCGACTTACTAGTTGACTCCGAACACAAAAGTTCAGAGGGTCTGAAAACAATTAAGGAACAGAAGGAGAAGATAAATTAAGAAATATCAAGAAAAATAGTTGACATGAAAACAGCTCCCTCAATGTGCTGCACGTACTTGTATTACTCTTTCAGCATTCAGCCATCCGAGTATAAAAAGGATGAAGGGATAGATGTTTAACCAATATCCCAGAAGCATTGTGCTTTTGTAAAAATAGATAAAAAATTAAAACTTCTGACCTATTTCCACAGAAAAAAGCTGAAGGTTAGACCCATCTTCCAGATTCTCTTGTCTCCTTATTCCTGTTCTTCCCTTTTAAGGCAACAAATGTATCTGAATTTTCCTAGACCAGCATCTAGGACTAAAATCCAATTGTGTCTTGAAATGCCCTCTCAGGTCTTTAGCAAATACTTGTAGGCCCATTAGACTGGAAAAAACAGAAAGGAAATTATACTGCTTTGCTGGGGAAACAAGCATTCACCTATGCGCCTGGAAAAACTGAGTAGCTTCCAGTCAATACCGTAAGCACGGAGAACTGGAAGTCTTTTTTCCTTGTGTGGAAACGGTCTTTCAGCCTTCAACAAAAGTTTTCATATAGGAAAAGCATGTGGATTCTGTTTGGGTTTTGTTTAAAAACCAACATATGTTTCCTCTGTCCAAATCTAAAGGCTGGCAGTGACAGCACAAAAGGCTCATCATATGCAGAGATCTGTACAAAGAACTGATTTTTACATGGTAAGTTCTCAAACTGATCAGTTTGTAGAAAGAACCCTAGGAAGGGTAAGCAGCAGAGAAGCCAGGTTCAACCTCTTCTACCCCCCTTCCTTAATATTGTGCAAAACAGCTCCCCCAGGCCACTGGAAATACAGAAATACCACTTACATAGACAAACTCTTCAAAACTAATCTTCCCATCTTTATTCTTGTCACTGTCAATCATGAGTTTCTGGATGATCTCTCTCACTTTGTACCCAGGCAGAGGCAAGTTGGCTTCCTTGAAGAGCTCGTGCAACTCGTAGTCACAGATGAACCCATTGCTGTTGAGGTCTGAAAAAAAGAAAGGGCAGAAGGTTTTAGAAATGTGTTAGGACCCTGGCAGGAGCAGCCCCAGGCAGCAGGGCAGAAACACAGCCCCATGCTCAAAAGTGCTTTAGAGAAAGCAGCCTGCACCCTGGGGCCATCTGCAACACACGGAGGTAAAGAGGATTCTCTTAGGGTGGCCCATCGCTGCACAGCACTTTTGGAACCACCTTGTGCAGAGCATTCGTCTTTGCTGAAAGCAAGATCTGTGCAGGACACGGCCACACAGCAGGATGCCCACACCAAAGAATACCGAGCCCAAGCTGTGCCCTGTTCAACGGACACTACCAAGAATACAGCAAAATCAAAGGCACATGGTAACTACACATGGTACATCCTCAGAGAGGGACCCAGCACAAGCCACCAGATCTCTATGGCTTTGGGCAAGAGCAGCTTCGAAGCAGAGCTGACCAGGGGGGCTCTTGGCACGCATCACCAAGGCTGGTGTAAAAGTTTCACAACAGAGCATATGCATTTTCATAAAAGATCTCTGCAGCATTTCTTTTTACATCTAACTGCAGCTGGCTTTGCATGTTAAAAATAGACAGTAATGAAACACAGCACTTCCTACTTTCTGAACTGAAAACACTAAGCTAGCTCTGCATTTATATTTTTCTATCATGCTGATAATGGTTTCATCCCTTTATTGCTGACAGAAGACTGCAGCCAGATGTTTTCATGCTGCCCAAGTATGCTCTGCAAAGACACTTGCTTTGACAGTCAACCTTCACGCTGCAACAGCACCGCATGCTTTGTGAGATGTTGTCACCTACTAGATTTGGGAAGAGAGAAAACAAGAATCTAGTGTGAATCTGGACCTTTTCGCATCAACAGATCGCAAACCCTTTGGGGACGTCATCACATTATTGACTGCACAGGGCTAATCCAGCAGCCCCAGGTTTTCTTCAGGCAAGCGAGGTTTTGCTGCCACCACGGACAGTCCTGGGTCAGATGCCCCTTCCCTCGGGCTAACCAGGACGAGCAGGTGCTGTCCTTCACAGCACAGCAGGTACCCAGGCTTCAGCAGAGCCGGGTCCACAAGCAGCCAGAGAATATGAAGCAGTGAGACGGCCCAGATTCACATCCCAAGACGTAAGCATGAACCTCCAGCACGTTTGGAGACAGGGATTTCAGGACATGTTGGGCTATTACCGGCTCAGCGGCGGTGTTAAAATCCTTTTGCTGCAGGCAAGTCACACAGACAGCCCAGGGAAGTTAATTCAGTGCCTTCAGCTGCCATCTCCTCCCCAGGGTTGGTGCTGTGGGGATGCGCCAGCCCTGGATTGCTGCTGCTGGTGGGGAATACCTGGGTGGGCTGAGGAGCTGGAGATGTGGCAGTCTCCTGCAATTGTCGCCCAACCACAGGCTCTGCAAAGTTGACACAGTGCCTGTGCTGAAGGCATCAGCTGAGCCCTTTAAGGCTAAACGAGAGCAGTGTCTGCATGAAGCAGCTCTGTCTCCTTCTCCCCAACCTCCAAAGCGTCATGGTGCCGTGATGGTGCCCTGCCGAGTGCAGCTCGCCACCACCAGCTGCCAAAACCCCACCATGCTGCGAGGCACCTGGCCCCGCTCGGCTCTGCACAGCCACATTCTGCTCACATCCCACACGGGGGGATTTTTCTGCTATTTATAAAGCAGCAGCTTCTCCCTAAGGCCATAGAGTTAAATTCTACTCAAGCAACAGCTTCTGCTGCCCAAACACCCTCACAGACTGCAGGCAGCTGCTCGCTCCCCAGACCTGTGCCAGCCCCAGTATTTGGTTTTGTCCAAGAGGGAATCCCATACCACAGCCACTGGGGCCAGTATTTATGCTTAAAGGGAGAAACTGTCAAGAAAAAAAAACAAACAAACAAAAAACCACCACAAACAACAATCAGGATAGCTCTGAAGTGTTGGGTTTGTTTGTTTGTTTTGTTTAGCAGATTCTGAAAGTCAATTTACTTTTAAGGAGGTGTCATTGGTGGTTCTTTGGTTCTTATGGTTTTATTTCACAGCAACGTTTCAATAATCAGCATGCCTGTACCACCACTCCAGCTTTCCTCATTTTCCAGATCCATATGGGATTTTAAAATTATTTTTATAAGTTAGCAAGAAAGTGAAATTCAGATGCTTAGTGGCCAACATCCAAAGTAACGCAAAGCAAACCTGTACTCCCTCCTACACTGCAGCCCCTAGGTCTCAGACTACGAGAAAGCATCAATTCCAGTGGATTAATAAAAACATTAAACTATTTTATGAAATGTCAGTGTTTACAATAATGCTGATGAAATAATGTGGCTTGAGCCAATGATTAATGATAGCAACAGGCTGTTGTCTGGCCTTCAATTTCAGAATTTTATTCCAAAAAAATATAAGCTTACAAAGGCAAGCTTTATTAAACGGTCCAGCCTGAGATGTCATCAGCAAACTATTTCCCCTCTAAATAAATCACAGCTTCTTCTGTTACAGTTTTATTACTAAATCTAAGTCTATAATATGCATCTTTCCCCTGCCTCACAGCCAGTGAAGACAATCAGACAAGAAGGGATTTGCTAATCTCCGGGGCCTGTGGACCTGAAACAAAACTTTGCTTTCACCCTCAGTGCACCTACAGCCAACTCCCATTGCTTCAGCCTGTGCCTGACTGAACCGACCACAATCCTTTGCCGTGCTGCCAAATTAAGCAGGTAAATCCAGAAACACCTGTTCATCACTTCTTCCAATCAATCCGCCACCTAAAAAATTAACTTTTACATCTACCCAAATGTTAGTGGGCAAAGGACAGAGAAAAATAAGACTTAAAAATACATATTCTATCCTTGATAGAATCACAGGTGTGATTTTCATTTGGAAAAGGTTTTTCCCTTGACTTGTCTAGCTTAAGCATTCAGAAGTGTTTCTGAACCAGGCTTGCATGTGCCATGTCTAAGCCTATTCAGAAGTGAAAGATATATGGTATTTATATATGGTACATATACATATATTTATACATATTATACACAATATATGGTATTTATGAGGCAGAAGCCTGTTGGGTTAGACAGCAGGGAACAGAGCTCCAAAGTCCCCACCTGTAATACACCAGAAGAATGCATGGGTAAAAGGGTGCTTAAACTTGTTTAGAGCTCAGTTCTACATATAAGCCCCTGCATGTCTTTTAAGGGTACAATCTAGTTCAAGGAATTAATCCCTAGCCTTTCATTTATATTGGTTTACTTGCAGAACAAAACCTGCAATTTAAAAACAGTGACTGAAATGCAGCTGAGGAGTTGGCCAAGGCCATTGTCTGGTCCATTCACACTTGCTCGGCAGACCTCAGTCTCAGCCTGAAAGCATCAAATGTGGCTGCAGGGCAGATATCAGGAATTTACTGCAGTCTGGGTCAACATCTGCCCATTTTGAGGGTTTTGTTCACCCCTGCAAAGCAGCATCTTCCCAGTCCTCTGGGTGCTCCTATTTCAAAGATTTACCTCTGGCCACTGAAAAAAAAAAAGTTAAAAAACAAAGAGCCATCTGCAACACACACTCACATGTGATTCAGGAGCACGGCACCAGGAAAGATGCTGCCCATCAGGAGGGGCTGCACACCAGTGGCTCTCAGCACCTGCACTGGGCTCAGACAGCCAGCACATAAGCAAGTGTGAAGGGAACAGACACACCGTTGAGTAAATGCACCTTAACTCACTCAAAACCCTGGGGTCTCAGGACTTGAGTTCTTCCAACTCTTAACGACATCCCAAACAACCACCTGTAAGAGTTACTCTTCCATAGTATCCTGAGGGGAAAAAAAAAAAAATTCACTGATTTCATAGATTAAAGGGGCTTTGGGAGTGGGATTTACAAGCAAGACAGAACCAACTTGCAGATAGTTCAGCTGCAAGACCCCACACCAAGTCACGGTTTTGCAGTAAAGATGCTCTCATTTCAAGCTTTAGCTTCTTGGCCACAGAAGGGCAGAGGCAAGTGTTCAAACCTGGTGGATGTGCTAGCCTGTGGGTTTGGCTTGGTAGCAGAGTCAAGTAACCTGAATTAGCAATTGACTATGTGGTAGAATACGGACCCATTCTCCTCTTAACATATCAAAAAGCCTTCAGCCCTGCAAACCTGACCAATAGGCCTGAGATCCCTATCCCACAGGGCAGCTGCTTCCCTCCCCACTGCCTCTGCTCCCCCCTCTGACATCACAGTCAAATGTACAAAGTACATTAAACAAAAAAACCACTAGTCACCTTTGCATCACCAGCAAGTTCCGTAATTATTTCTAGCATTACTGCAGGCCCACCATATGGTGCCTTGCTGGATGTCCTGCAACAGGGCCAGACTTCAGGAAGGTAGTCTAAAATTCCTCTCTAACAAAATCTGAAGTGGTATTCAACAGCTGAAGAGGCTGTCTAAATAGAAGCTATCCCAAATGAAATCCTTCGGCGTACGGCCCAGAATTACTAATGGAAGAAAGCAAAATTGTTTTAACAGACAAGCTACAGCCTGGATTCATTATAGTCTGCCCGATGGAAAGGAAACTACAGCACATCTGAAGTTTCCTATTTCTACTGAAAGATGCATGCACGCCAGCGTACCAAACCTGGGAAAGGTCACCGCAGCGACGCGCGGCACTATCTTCTGCCCGTACGCAGGTGGCGCAGCAAAGCCGCAATAATCGAGACCCAAAAGCTGCTTCAAGCTCTGGCTCAGCTTCCTCCCAACAAGTACTTAAAATAGCTTAAATAACAGGATGCAAGAGGGGAAAGTAACCCACACGTTTCCTTTTAAGGATATATGCTCAGCAGGACATACTGAAGCAGGATCACAGATCCCTATTTGCCTTAAGCTAACATTTCAGAGCATTGTTTTACCACCTTCCAGCAGCGTACAAAGTGTTCAGCTGGGTTAGGATTTTTAAGTACTTTGCGTTTCCAGAAAAGATGCTTATCTTTGCTATTAGAAGCCGGGAGAAGGAAGACAAATAAACAGAGCAAGTCTGTAGATTTTGTTCTGCCATGCCTCCCTAAGAAGTGCCACCGTTTGGTCAAGTACGTACATACACACACCTGTTCTACAGAACAAATTCAGGGATCAGCCAAGATGTGGAGCAACCTGCTCTTCTCCCCCTAACCTGCAGGTTGTTCAAAGCCTAGACAGGTCTTACGGCCTACTTAGTTTTGGTGTGTTTTTTTAAGATGGTAAAATGCTTTTTTCTCCCCACTGCTGTTTACCACTTGGATCACTTCCAATACAAATACCTGATTGCAGGAGGCTGGGAGCTGCTTGTCTGAGCTGTAGCTGACTTCAGTGCTAACCTTAAGCCATGGTTTCTCACCCATGGACTGCTTCTAGTAAGCAGTAGGTAGTTTATGGGACTCTTCCCTTTGGATGGCTATCAGAGAACAGCACACCAGCTTCCCAGGAGGGCGGAGATACCTTCAAGTGACATGGAAGGCAAACAGTGACGAAGTACGTAGTAACATGCCTCACTGCCTTCCAGCATCACCAGATGTCTCGACCTGGTCCAGCTGCACACAGAAAAGCTGGTCAAACACACATCGTTAAAGTCCCATCAATCCACACATCCAGAACAGCAACGTGCCCTACGCTAGAGTTGAAGCGGGTGTCCAGGAAGCCCATTTTTGCATTGGAGCAAGGCACATCTTGGTGAGCAGAAACCACCCTGTGAGATGGTTCCTGTTCTCCACACCTCCTTTATGACATTCTAGAAGCCAGCCAGCTGAGCTTTGCTATAACCATACTTCTCAGCTGTGTTCCAAGTCTTCAGATAGCTGGGAAACGAAAGAAAGGCTTCATTTGAAATAGCAGCCTTCATCCAACTTTTCTTCACATTCACTGAGAACTTGTAATGTCATCTCTAGTGAAAGTCACTCAGCCAGCTAGTGACCAGTTCCATTTCCCAAGGCAAATATGGCTCCTTTAGGCAAGAATAAAAGGAATGAGAACATTAAAGACACTCCTGACAGGCATGTCCCACAGCAATGCTTTTGGGCTGTACCACGCTTAAAGCACACAAAACAGAAAGCAGCTGAAAAGGACTAGCAGATCCCATCTCACTTGTGGGTATGTCCTGGCTAATTATCACATTTCTCAATAATAGCTAAGTTTTGACGCTGCTTTTATAATTTAAAACCAAACAGGGACCCACCTCCTGGAGCAGGGTGAGCTGGTTTCCTGAAACAAACCAGGATTTGACTGAGGTTTCTCCCCATATGCCCAGTGCAAAGGCAGCCAGCCAACCTAATCTTAATAATTTCCCACCACACTAATGACAAAAAGCCACCACATTCCAGCCAGGTTAATAAGTTTATCCAAGAACAGAATGGACTGCCTGCATCCCAGCTTTATTAAGGTTCGCACTCAGAGGCACATAGGCAGCAAGAAGCACAATAGTCACTCATCTCCCTCTGCAGCAACTCATTTCCACCTGCTGGGAAAAGTCTTGGGAAGAGTAAGACAGGAGAGGGAACCTAAAATGTAACTCGCTTCAAGTCCTAACAGGGAATACTGCTCCGTGAGGATCAGTTGTCTTTGAAATCAGTGTTTCTCACCGCGGATTGCAAATTCAGAGGAAGTGGGAGTTTTAAGAGCCACCCTGCTCTAGAGGGCAATTTACCTGACACAGGTGAGGCAGCTACCAATTTGTCCTTATAACCAGTGCTCAGGCGATGCCAATACCCAGTTAGGAAAACGAAACACTGGCTCTGATCACTTGTGCAACTCATTCCCAGTCAGTGCCAGTCCCGGGTGTGGTTCCCCAGCTGCATACGCTGACCTCAGTCCACACTGCTGCGGTCCAGCTCCCATCCCGCCCCTCCCCGACGATTCTCTGATCCTTCAGTAAACCATATCAGGAAACTATATCAGCAGAAAACAATTTCCTCCATGATGTCAGTTTTCTGCCCATTTCAGCTGCCCGAAGCAGCCTGCCAGAGGCTTCTGCAATGCCAGGGCAGGGGGAAAGCTGGAAGGCAGGCGGAGTAGCTTGGGCTGTGCAACTCCTCGAGCATCACAGGCTGTTAGGGAGATGAGAACCAGAGAAGAACATACACATACACTGAACCCGCATTTTATTATCACCACAAGTTGCTCCATAATGGCCCAGTAAACAGACACCACCTAGTTTTTGCCTACAAGATCACCAAACGCAGTGCTTCAAATGTGCCTGCACAAACCAGAAATGTAGCACCTACGTTTGCCATCTGCATGGCTCAGCCAGTCTGCCAAAACCCAACGTGACCAGACCCAAGCACTGTGCAAGCCTTGAGGTGCTGCCTGGGCCAAAGTAATGCAATACTGCTTTGGATATTTCTTCTGCCATGAAGAACCAGGCAAAGCCCACCCTGGAGCAACAGGGCAAGGCTATCTGCCAGTGCTCACTGACAGCCAGACTGCCCACGTCCCTCCCTTCCTGCCAGTGCTCACTGACAGCCAGACTGCCCACGTCCCTCCCTTCGTGCTCCCTGGCTGGAAATGACAAGCCAGAAGCAACAAGGCTGCCAAGGGACCCCTCGGCATGGAGAGAGGATCACAAAAGCACCAGACTGCCCACACCCTGCTGGCACCACTGCTGGCAGAGGTGGGATAAAGCCATAACAAACGTACAGCAGACAGGAGCAAGGTCTCCCCACTGTGACTTACCAACTTTGGCAAAGGCCTCCTTGAGTTCCTCCAGCTCATCTTTGGAGATTTGCATAGTGTTGGCCATCTCATGAATTTAGGGAGTACCTGAAGAGAGAAAAAGATACTGTGTGAAACCAGGCTGCATTCAAACCCATGCCATTTTGAACAGTAGTATAGCAACAATCAGTACCAAGGTCACCGCAGTTCTTCAAGCCACATTTATCTTTCCACTAAGAAAAAAAGACATGTGAAACTCAGATGATGGGAAATGCACTCCTTAACAAGTCAAAAAATCCCATTAGCTTTGTTATTATTTAACTCTGTGTATCTATTTTACGGGCTATGTTGTTCTGCACACATTAAGATACCTGCTGCCAGTACGTTCTGTAGGTCAGAAAAGCTCACGTTCTCCAGGTATTTTCCATAACTTTGAACAAAATCAGAATCCAGAGTTAAAATATTCATGCAAGAGATACTGAAGGTTCTGCCTGCCTGTTCCACAAGAGCACACAGCTACCGAACCCAAATAATAGATTCTAAACAGTACCTGAAAAAGGTCTCTGCACAAAGTAGTGTGCCTGATATTGTTTGCTAAAAGGAAATAGTCTGCTTTACTACAAGAAAGTGGTTTGAATAAACACCTGCCTACTTCCCCAGAGTCAGTCTCTCAAACTATGTAAGCAACAGGCTGTTTGCTCTGCCGCTGACCCCCGCCACCCTCCCGAGCACGGCATGGCAGGAACACCGCAAGCAAGCGCGGAACAGCAGGCATCAGCCACACTCAACCCCAGAGCACGCAGAATCTCTGCTTTGATCAGATCTGCTTGGTGTTTAAGAAACAGAGAGGATGAAGCATACAGTTCCTACACCCATCTGCTACCATCCTCCTTTCCAAGCACTGATTAAGTGCCACCCGGCCGGGCTGGACAGGAGGTATCACCGTAAGGATGGGAAAAGACTAGTGACCTGCCTACGTCTCCTTCCCACGACATGCGTGACAGCAGCATCAGATGCCCTGTTGGCTCTTTGGCTAACACGATCAAAAGAGATCAACGACTGATGGAACAATGCTAACAGGGCGATCCCTGTGCACGAACCATGTGCAGGCACGGATAACATTCTAGCACACATGCCACCTCTCGCTCAGGGTCTTTAAAAATGGGGATCTGGGCAGGCTCGGTGCAACTTCAAATGAGTTTTGCATCCTACGATTTCCAGCTCCCACTTGTCAGCTACAGTCGCTGCAAGTTGAGAAATAAAAGGTTCCTCCTCTGCCTATGGGAACAGCTGCCTCCACCTTTGTAAGCAAAAGGATGAGGGGTGAGTTCAGGTTTACAGGCTGTCACAAGGCAGGATCCTGAGCGCTCAAGCAACAAGAGGCTCAGTTTCACAAATGCCTGTGTGCCCATTCGCCAGCCTCTTTTGTCTGAGGCTCCCAGCTGCCTCCACAAGCACTTGTTAGCTTAAGAACACAAGTTTGCCTGTAGCTGTAAATATTCATTTTCTGTAACACTTCACTCGTCTAGAAAGAACTAAGTTGTTAGAGATGAGAGCGATGGGCAGGTGTGGCAGCCTGGGAAAGCAGCTCAGACAGGTGCTAGCAGCAGAGAAAGTCAACAAGAAGTTGCATCACTGCAGAGACATGAAGGAAAGCACATCAGACCCGACCTCCCAGCATCTGCAGAGCTGTCAACAGACACGACAAGATATTTAACAGTCAGTAAAAGCCACCACCAGCAAGACAACTAAACTTCATCATTGGGCTTATACTGCAAGAACGTGGCAGGGAGAAGAATCGCAAGGCTGCATCAGACTGACAGAGGAGGAAAAAAAGGCACCATAGTAAATTTTTTATACTGTTTCACAGATTACAGGTTAAGCTAATTGACCAAGAAAATACTACTCTGCAGGTCCTTGCAAGATGCAGGAGTGCTGTGCAGCACTGCCTGTCTTGCTGGATGTCCAGTCTGCCAGCCCGGCACCTGTCCCCGTCCCTGACACAGCCCTTTCCCTGCAGCACTCGCACGGGTGCCCCAGCAGCCTAAGCCTCAGCACCACCAAACGTGGCTGTTCTTTCCAGGGGATAAAGGACTTGCTCAGCAAGAAACCAGCTCTGAGCAAGCTTGGTGCACGCTACAGGAGGTGGATTTCACGACTGGCAGAGACACACTTGGGAACGCTATCAGAAATGGAGACACTTGTGGGTACACAGGCAGGCAGGTGGCATGACCTGCCAGGCAGGAGAGGCCGAGCTAGGAGACTTAAAAATTCAGCCAATCCTCCTTTACAAGTTCTGCCACCTTCCCAATCCTCACGTGCACGAATTCATTCTCAAACTATGATGATTTCCCTTAAAAAGGGATTTCCAAAAGCATCTTTATTTAATGACTTCATTGGAATTTAATTTGCTGCTGACTACCTCTGACATCTTTAACACCAAAACAAGCACCATAAGCAAAGAGATATTCAGAAGGTGCTCTGTTTGACTTTATCAGGGAACTAGCACACTCTGAATATGCCCTGTTTGTGTGGATCCTCATTCAGAAAAACTTTTCACTTCCAGCCCCTACGCTGTTCCGCTCCGTCAGTGAGCCTACAGAACAGGTTTACCTCTCCGTTTTCACATCGCTCCTTCCTTCTCGTGTGCTTGAGAGGAGAGAGGGAGAATCTGAACCAACACAGAAAAAGCAGACACCTGACCTTGTTATAACTGTCTGGGAGGGGGAAAGTATGTTAGGACAGAACAAAACAGTAGATGAAAAGGTTAGTGGGCCACACAGTTACAAGTTGACAGCCACTGCTAAGCTCCCAAAGCAGTCTGAGGGAGTTCTGTTGCTGTGAAGAGCTATTGCACCAATATTGGCACACTGGGCTGGGGGGCAGGGGAGCTTTTCAGTTTTTTGTTGTGTGTGTGGGGGGGTGTTTGTTTGTTTTTAATAGCCGAGTCTAGGGCATTCAGAATTGTGGTTTTTTTTCATTCAGTTGCATTTTTAAACAAGAGGCTTTGTCTTCAGAGACATAAAAAGTCCTTTTATCACACTGGCATAGGGATCACACATCAGTTGCCTCACTCGAAGCCCTGCGGGGACACAGCACCACGCTGCTCACGCCTCACCACATCACATTCACTTCTACCGCCAGCAAAGCCTCTGCCAGGGCAGGCAATGACAGCCAGAGACAACCTCACACTTCAAGAGCCGGTTTAGAGGGAGGAAGAGAGAACAAGGGGAAAAGAGGAGACAGAATTGAACTTAGCGATCCCACACCCATTTTACACTCTGGTAACAGATGGTCTGTCGGTCAGTGTGCAAATAAACAGGGTGTATATGGAAACAATTCCTGCTCCAGATCCCTCTTGCTCCTGCCTTCATCCCTCACCCTGCAGAGGGAAAGCAAAGGCAGCTCTGTAACACAGGGATGCACAAAAGCAGCTTCACAAGAGGAGAGCGGCTGGCAGCCAGAGCAGCCCGTTTCTGTCCTCTGAAGGCTTCACTTTGTGCTGCAGATCAGAGCTGCTTCCAGGGCATCTCAGGTTTTCAAATATCAACTCCCTTCCCAGAGAGGGGCTGTATAAAGTTTCTGTGCAAACAAGTTTTATAGCTTCTAAACACACTGTAGTCACTGAATCAGGGTTAGTTTATTTGCTCTCCAGACAGAACTGCAATGCAGGCAGGTTAAATAAAGCTGCCCCAGCTCGTGTGTTTTAACAGCTGTAAGCCACCTGCAGCCACACCATTGCAGGGGGACTGTCACCAGCACTCAGCACTTCCAGTGCAAGTGCCAGAAGCTAGCCAGGACTTTTGGGTGGATTAACTGCCCAAACAGTAACTTAAAAACACTCAAGCCCAAAGAAAAAGTCCCCAAGACGGGAAAGCCCTGGAAGCTGCATCCTGCACAGAAGATTGGTGGAAAATGGAGGGGGGGCATTCAGGCATCTGCACATCCCCTTGAATGCTGCAGGATTAATTCAATTTTGAAAGCACATGGCAACCAAATATTTCCCGACAGCCACTTGAACATTTCCAACAGAAACAGAGCTGGAATTTGCTGCTGATCCAAATGGAAGAATTTGCTTTCTTAGCAGCTCCGTGTTAGCCTGAAAACCGAGCTGCTCCGTTCACTCCCAGACCCACCCCGTTTAATATCTGTACAACTGACTGATGAACAGCATCATTTTGTTTACTCAAACAGGCAAATGCAGAGGCACATTAAAGTGTCAACAAAAAGGTATTAGTATCTCCTTTTTCCATCCGATTTAAAAAAAAAAAAAAAAAAAGAGCGGGCCAGGCCCGGTCGGGAGCAGTGACTCACCACGTACGTATTCCCCTTTTCAGAGGAACCTGTGGTTTTGCTACCTTGTCGTGACAAAGGCTCCAGACAGGGGAAGGCGAGTCAGTCAGCATTAGCTAATTAAAAATACTGCAAAACCTGCATCTCCCTGACCGCTAACCCGGCGCATATCAGCCTTGCTTTAGGAATAACGAGTCGGGCAGCCAGGCACTCGGTCCCCCCACAACCCACGGCAAGGGCCAGAGCCGCCGGGCATGCAGCACAGCACCGACACAGCGCCTGCCTCATCCTGGTGATTCAGCTGAGGCAGGATCCGGCCCCCAGGCGCTCTGCGGCTCACCTCATCTTCCTCTTCCTCCCTGTCCCACAGGTAGGGCTGAGCCCTGCCAAGAGCCTCATCACAGAACAGGGTGGCCATCCGCAGTCCCCTGCTTCCCTCTCCCCATGCACCCCCCAACGCTTTTGCAAGATGTACGAATCTTGGTCACCATAAAGTCTTTCCGAGCCCTCTGCTGCCAGCGCCCCACCCCACTGCCTCACAGACCCCCTCTGGGGGGGTCCATGGCTGTGCAAGCTCCAGAGCTGCTGGGGCAGCCCAGGGCAAAGCGAGTCACTGGTGAAGGCTGAACACCTGAGTTTTCTTTGCATCCCTTCCCCCAGGTAATTGGGATGCTGCAGGCAACTCCTGACACTGCAGGAACCCTCTTCCATCAGCAACAGCCAGCCCTAGGCTCATGCTGCAATTGGAAATACTTGCAGGCAGGAGAGGGCACACGCACACACCCTGCTCCCCCCCCAAATCCATCGTCAGGCACACCCAGCAGCTCTCCTGGCTCCTTTTTCTGGTCCAGTCCAAACAGAGCCTTTAGGGTTTGCAGACATCATCTTCAAACTTGACAGCAGCAGAAGGGAGTGAAAGCTTGCGGCGCACAGAATTTGTCTGATGAGTCCACCAACATAAATATTTACTGCCACTTTGGGGGGAGACGGGGAAGTTTAGGGACTGATGATGACCTGTAAATGAAATCCTATCATGCAATCCATCCTCTCCTGCTCATAATCTCTGTGTTTCAAACACTATTTTGTTCATCAAATTCCGCCAAGACAGCACCCACTTGTTACATGCGGTTAATAGCAAACACCAGGCTGCTGGAAGCACATAAACCTTGGCAATTAAATAGATTTGGTGATTATCTTCCAGGCAGTCATAGGTCAGAGGCACAGGCTGAAACCAGACCTTTGTCACACTTTCATATTTCCACATAAGAATAGGTGTCAACCTGGTAAGAGCAGTGATAAGGAGATGCTACTGCATCCGACCGCACTGCTGCGGTGTGTAACACCTTATCAACAGCATGACACTGCTACAAACCACCGTCCCCAGAAATTACTTTGCTGTTGCTCTTTGCACGAATGCACTTTGCATGCACGCAAAACATGGAGATGTTCCTCTTGACTCAGCTGTTTCCCCTGCCTCAGGAGGAAAGAAGCACAGGAAGCTTTGATCAGGTGCTTCCTTGTGGTGCCAGACTCAGCCAAGTAGCTGCATCTCTCACCTGTTGCTCTTCCCTTCAACCAAGCTTTCCCAGCCCCATGCACATCAGGCTCAACACCAACAAAAGTACAGCTCTGCTGTCAAGGTCTGTAATGCTTTTAATTATTGAACAGCACTGGGCTGTAACACCTGCAAAGCCATCACCCAAACCCAGCTTTATTTCACTATTAATCCAGCTTTCCTTGTCCATGCACAGCACCAAATACTGAATTTCTTTAAGCTTGTCTTGCCGTTTGAATTTATTACCTCCCACCACCCAGTTTTCCAGCTTCCTCAAGCTATTACCTTTCCACACAGTACATCCAGAACACACAGAGTACACACTTTGATTTGTCCATGCTGGCTGTGTAGCCCACCAGCTGATACACAGCCGCTTGCTGCATCGCGGGGAAAGGGGCAGAGGACCGCAGGCAGCAATTCCCACTGCACAGGCATCTTATGGCTCACTTCTTCCAATCCCATGTAAAGATTACCTCCAGCTACTGTGTTTGAAGCACCTCTAAATCAGCAAAAGTCCCATTATCAGGTTTTGCTTTATATCCTTTCAAATCCCTGAAACTGTCATGCTGGGAGAAACAGGCTCCCTGCTACACTTATTTTCACCTGGGAGCAGCCTGTAAGACTTCGTTCCTGTTGTTACGCAACTCACCACTGCTGAGGAGGAAAAAAATCTGTCAGATCCATCAGGAGCAGACACATGCTGGAGTTAGTCACTGCACTTGGCTTGCCAGGGGCTGTCTCTGGATTTGGAGGCATGTGTCTATGGGTATCCACCTCTGGACATGCAACTTCCTCCAGCGGGTCCAGGTTAAAAACCCAATTTCTCCTAGCTAGACATGCTCAGAACAATGTCAGAGAGTTTTCTGAGCTTGGGTAGGTGCCCAGCAGGGATCTGGGCTGCACAGAGACAGGGTCACTCCAATGGTACAGAACAACTGCAGCAAAACAGTTTTCCTATGCCTTCTGTGTAGACTTTAACCACCGCCCCGACATCCACGGACAGCCTGGACAACCTGATCCTTCACTTTTTGCATACTGTCAGTGTTTTCTCTCCCTTCAAGACAGAACCTGATTCATAACTTCAATCGGCTTAAATCCTTATTAAAAACAATTGCTGAGCCATCAGCCAATTCACATGCCTCTGACTCCCCTGCACAGCCATGGAGGCTTGCTGGGGTGCAGCCAGACCAGGCTCTGAGACTCCCATCATAAATGTCGTAACAGCCTGAAGCTGTGCTGGGGAGGTTTAGATTGGATGTTAGGAAAAACTTCTTCACCGAAAGGGCTGTCAAGCACTGGAACAGGCTGCCCAGGGAAGTGGTTGAGTCACCACCCCTGGAGGTGTTTAAAAGGCAAGTAGATGTGGCACTTAGGGACATGGTTTAGTGGTGGACTTGACAGTGTTAGGTCATGGTTGGACTTGATGATCTTAAAGGTCTTTTCCAACCTAAATGAGCCTGTGATTATATGGCAGGAAAGCTAACAGGTTCACCACCTGCATAAGCAAGGGGGGATGAGGATTACAAAGCTGAATCAGTGCTAATTTCCTTCCCCAGAAGCGATCGGGACCTGCTTGCTGAGACCTGCAGGTTACCCTCAACATGCCTTAAGCATGTGTCTCTTGATTTCCCAATATTCAGCCCAAAAGGAGCCCAGTTCCTTATGAAGGTGAGCTGCAGACCTCAGCCTGTACCCTGACCCCCAGCAGCTGGATAAAGCCCCTCCAAGGCTGAAGGGAGTCACGGCCACACAGCCCAGACCCATCTCCACCCCCCAGCCTCCGCTCTCAGGTAGCGCCTTTGCTTGGCAGGTAACACGACTGATATTCAATATGCCACGATAAAGCAAGAAGCGTTACTCAGTCTGTTAAACTTCCCTCCCGCCCAGGCAGGGGAATCAACCCGATCCCTGAATTAAATCACGGTACAGTCACTGCTTATTCAATGCCAGCAAACATGCTCCTGCAAGCCAAACACCCGGCATGACGGTGCTGATCCCTGGCGAGCTGGACAATAGCGAGTTTCAGCAATTAATTTTGGAAGGGTGGGTTTCGTGCAAACTTTTAGAAGGTACAGCTGCAGTCAAGTGATTTTTGCAGACTGTTTTACCAGTTTGAAGGTAAACAGAACTGTCCTGAAACGGCAGAGCCAGGGCTGAAATCCCAGCAGCTGGGCAACTGCTGCCCAGATGGTAAACATTCAGAGAAGTGTGTCAATGAATGTTTTCTTAAATAAGAAACAAAACACTAGAAACTACAAACCATACTCTAAGCATTGGAATTATATTTCAAAAGTCTCTTAAACCCCAGGAATTTCAGTAACTGGTTTCTTACTAGAAAGAGCTACTGATAAAATAAGGAAAACCTTTTTACATCCTTCCCCTGCTGCCTGTAATCTTGTTTAGAAAGCACTTGGGGAAAAGGGAAAGAAATCAAAGTAATTTCATTCAGAGCAAGAAAGCAACGCTAGACCGCAATAAATCAGCGTTGCTGCATAGCTGTCCTAGCACAATTTGGAAGCAGAAGAAACCCTGTGAATTCAACACTTACTTTCTCTAGAGAAGATCCTATCTACCCTTAACAAAAACAGAAACATTAATCTCCGAGATTAATGTGAAATGGCTAGAAGAGCAGGAGAGGGGCTGTCTGCCTCCCAGGAGGCTGCCATGACAGTAAAATCACGTTTAGTCTGACAGCAGGGTGTTCCCCACACTTCTCTATAATTTAACTTAACACAGGGAGGAGCAATAGGGAAAAAAAGGTAGCAGTTGCCAGTCCACGATCAAGCGAGCTCTACTCCATGACTCTTGGATTTTGGACAAACATTAATAATCTCTGCAAAACGCACCCTAATTAGCAGGTTTTAAGGCCAGGCAGGATCTCCAAGCTGCATCCAGCACTCCTGGAGCCAAGTTCTCACTTCTCAATGGGTTCCTTCAAGCTGCTTTGGTTTGCTAAACCTCCTCCCTCAGTTTAGCAGCTCAGACGGTGCCCGATACCCCTAGGACAGATGTAGTGGTTAAAGAGATGTGTGCACTGTAAACAGCATGCAACCTCATCACTACTTCGAATTTCAGGAGAGTGTGAAAGTCCTCCAGATGTGGAAATCATTCTTTACAGCCAGATGTTTTGCAGAATAAGGGCAGGGCAAGAGCAAAATATAACTAAGCAAAACCTCAGAGCAACACATTTAGCCCAAACAAAATCAGGACATGAAGAAGCTATGCTAGATGTGTTTTACAGGTTTTCAGACATGTTGAATGTTAAGTTTTTTTCCGCACAAAAAAAAAATCAGCATTTCAGTTCAATACTTAAAAGTACTTGGTAGATATGTGGTTTAGCCAGTAGCAACTGCTAAAGCATTTGGAGGGGGTCTATGCTGGCTTCCAGCATCAAGTATAGCCAGCCCTCACCAGAAAACATAGCAAGCAAGATAAACCCTGTTTGGAAACAGAATCCTGCCAGGCTGTGATGCCACACACCACTCCCACTGGAGCAACACAGCAGCACTCGGAGCTCAGCCTCCCTAGGCAAAAGACCCCCCAAAAGTTAGGTAGTCACCACAGCCAGCAGCCTAACAGCCATTTCCCGAAAGTACTCCCAGCTCCTCATGCTTTCTGCAGGCAAAGGTTTAAATATTTAAACACATCTAACATACAAGTTGAAGCAGTTCTGCTTTTTAAAAGCCTGCTGCAGACTGAGGTGGGGGAAGACGTGCCCCAGACTGAGATTTCTGGGAAAGCACACCCTCAGTCCTCACTTGAAAAATTAAATACTTGGTGATGCAAACTCAGCCACAGCGCTTGCTGCTGCTGTCTGCACGCGCTGCTCAGTCAGGTGCACAGATAAAACCCAAATCTAAATGCATTAAACCCAGAAGTCAATCTTTTTGTTCTGCCTACAGCTGCTTTCCTTTACATGCTAGAGCATTAGGAATCGCTAGACATTTTGCAGAGAAAACAAAACCCAACCAAGTCATTGCAGGGCAATCTCTGGGATGTGCCTGCATCCCGGCAGCCAGCCGGAACGCTGGGCAGTGCGAGCAGCATGCGAAGCGCCCGCAGCAGGAGCATCCCTTACCTTTCCCTTACCTTTTCCTCCGCTCTCGGGAAGGAGAATCGCTCCCTCGCCCGGCCCGAGCGCTGAAGCGTCTCCCCCGCCCACGGAGGGATCCGGGCAGCCAGCATTCCTCCCACCATCCCCGCCCAGCAGATGGGAGGTCGCTTCCCGAGAGCCACAGAAAGGATGCGGTCACGCCGCAAAAAGATGCCTCAGAAAAGCTAAGGGACCGGCTCGGAGCATCCCATGCGGGGCAGGGCTGGGGGCTCCTCCCCCAGCAACTAGCTTTCCTTTTATTGCTTGGCACTTGGGAGCAGGAGGCAGTAAGATATAAAGCCTTTAGGTAAGCAAACTTTTTTTATTATTATTATTACTTTCAAAAAACCCCAAACTTTTACCTTTACTGTTTGAAATTAAAAGCATTTTGTTTTGCTAGCTCTTGGCTTTTCCAGCCAAACAGAGCTTCTATTTTGTTTTAAGCACTTATTTTACGGTTGTCTTTAAAAACCACCAGAAGCTCAACAAACAGAACAATGAGGATCCAGACCTGTTTGGGCTCAGTCTGCACTGAAGGTGGATGATGCCTGCCATTTGATCCCACAGTTCCTCAAATAAAATAAAAGAAATTAAAAAAAAAAAGTGGTCCGAGTGGCTGGTAAATACAGAGCTTAGAGCTGGTCCATATTGTAATATATTGCATTACCTCAACAATTAATCCCTGCCTGCTCTAGATGAAACATGGACAGACATCTGGTACCAACCAGGAAGACACAAGCAACAGAAACGTCATGTACTACGTTGTTGCTGATGCAATGCACAAGAGCAGAATCAATCACAAAAAGGTTAAAGTGGGATTTCCAAACTATAATCACGTATTTCAGAAATTTCTGCTCCTGTGAAGTCTATAACATTTAAGCCCTCCCACAGCTAAAAGCATACCACTTACTAATAAACAATACTTGAATTAGTGAAGAATCTGAAGAACCCATGACCATTCTAAAAATTAAAAATACTTGACAATTAGAGTAATTGGGGGGGGGGGGTGTTTCTTTTTTAAAATGGCATCAGCCAGGAAAATGAATCATTGCCTGGTCCCATTTCTTGGGTGCTACTTGAAACATTAGATTCCAGCTGTAAGGTTTCAAAAGAGGTATATATAAAAAAGCAAACATCAAAACCAAAAACCCAACCCTAAACCCACAACCTGCCAGCTTCCTCAGGATGGTAAATATAATGGAAAACAAAATACAGGTTTTTATGCCCAGAACTGCAGCTGCAACTTGAAAGGAAAGAAGTTGGTTTGAAAAACACTTTTGCACTCCACTGAAATTAGGTTGCCGGCGCAGCAGACTGGGTTTAGGGAAGAGCAGCTTTGACTCTGTTCCAACTTCCATCAGCAACTGGTTCCAACAACATCACAACCCCTGGGCGCAAGGAGCTTCTCCAGCTGCTCAGACCCAAAGCAGTGACCCCATCCAGCCTGCGAACCCTTGGGGCAAACATGCAACAAAAGTCAAGAAACTTATTTCAGGAAGTTTAGTCTCTCCACTTTTTGCTCTATATGTGAACACATTGCACAATTTAAATTCATCCTGTAAGGTTAAGGAAGTGCTGAGGCTTTGGGACTTGACAGGTCCTGGGGAGACTGTGCCAAAACCCAGCTCTCAAACTAGGTTGTGACTTCAGAGCCGTTGCAGGAGCAATGTCAGCTTTTGGGAGGGGAAAAATAACCAACCTCCTCTCCTTGTCTCTGGCATCTGTCTTGCTGGGATAGAAAAGCAGCACCTGCAGGTATGCTGGTGGCAGATTCATGCTGCAGGAGACACCTAAAAGCCACCAGCCCGTGAGTCTTCAAGCTTCTGCTTACTCCCTTTTCTTTTTTCAGGTAAGTGTAACGCATCCTACAGAGCTAACAGCTATTACTGTTCCCTCTGCCAGGAAGGGAAAGGGAATTGTTACCCACTGCTGCCCACTGCAGCTCCACCATGAGGAGCTGGAGGCACACACAGCACGTGTGAAATACTTATCTTCCACGTTTGCAAAGGATCAGCAATAGCCAGTTTTTCCACAGCTTTAAGAGCACTCTGCTCTCCAAATACTCCCAATCCAGTCCTGTTGGTCCAGCCTGCAATTACACTCAAACCCAAAATAGCGCTGCAGCGGTGCCAGCGCCACTCGTCTCCGCGTCATGCCCCGAGACTCGCCGCGCCGGGTGTGGTGATGGCAGGGAGGGTGATGGCAGAGCTGACGTGCAGCTCCCCGGGCACTCCCAGCCCGCTTCCTCCAGCACAGCTGCTCACACACCACTCCCCACACTCTTCCAAAATAGGAAGTTTTATGATCAAGTTAAGATGCCAGTGTATTTTCTTCCTCCTCCCTCAGAAAGCCTTTTAGGGAAGCACAAGATGCCCAAGGTCCTCAGAAGTTACTCTGCCCAGGTGACATGTCTGGCCCCCTGCACGGAGCATCAGGATGGAGGCTTCCGCACAAGGAGGACTTGCAGCACCGACAGGATCGCTCAGTGCATCGTTGTGCAAGGACACATCTCCTCCCCAGCTCCAGCTGCCTGCCAAGTTTCACTGGGAGGCCACTGACATATTTGCCCTCCAGAGGTTACTCAACGATGGCTGTGGGAGCGGCGGCCGCTGCCTTCCAGGTGACAAGGGAGCAGAGAGGGTAAGCCCAGGAGTCACCTTGTCACTCTCCTCTCACCACCGCCCTCAGGAACAGACCCTCTGGCAAAGCCCTGGGGGAGGAAGCGAACGCATCCAATGCACTGGCCTTTGGCTATGGTGGGCTGTGCAGCCCCGCTGCTCTCCCCAGTGAGTCCCACGGCTCAGAACAGGCCCACCACCTGCTCCTGAACACCAGCTTTCCTGCCCACTCCACAAATAGTCTTTTCCACCCCTAGTCAGCAATGCCAAGAGAGGCCATGCTAATACTGGAAGCTGTACAAGACAACTAATGAAACCCATAGTGATGCACAAGTCCCTGCGCATGATATACCAGCCCTAGTGATTTTTAGGAAGGGTTTTGCCTGCAGGCATCTATCTCTAGCTCCTGCCTGAAAAAAAAAAAAAAAAAAAAAAAGCTGTTTGCTAGGATATAGCCAGTTCCATGGTCACCTAGCCAACGGGATGTAGGGCATGCTGGCCCCCTCGATGCTAGAGAAACTGCCATGGTCACACCGGCCCCAGGAGATCCCAGAGCCAACAGAGCACTCTCCTGCCTCTGCCTGCTCTGATGCTGCATGTCAAGCATTTCCAGGAGCATCCCCACACCTCCTTTAAAAAAAAAAAAAAAAAAAAAAAAAGGGGGGGGGGGGGGCAGTGGGGAGGGGACAAGGCCAAAAGGGTAACTGGCTGGAAGAGAAACAAGATAACCTAAACAGTCCACTCCATCAGAAAGAAACCACCACGCTTTATGAGCCAGGGCTTTAGAGAGCAAAGCTGAGGGGCCAGCCACCATTCCATTTTGGACTCAGATCAGTGACCACATGCCAGACACTCCCCTCCTCCCGTTCTGCCCACATTCTCTTTTAAAGAGAAGGATTTTAATGAAATGATGCTCAGATGGATAGAAGCACCCTCCCCTGTGCTTTTTAATACAAATAGAGCTCTTCTGCACTTCTTGCCATCACCTTCAGCTGTGACCAACTGCAGAGTACATTCCATCAATGTAAACAGCTATAGAAGGATTTGACAACTGAGGAGCAAGCATTTGACCTTAACTCCTCAATTTATCAGTCTGTTTAAAGACAAAAAGATCTGTCTTTGCTAGATTTTCCCCCTAAAAGCTTCCTGAGCTGCTCTTTCAGCAACCCTGTCATCAGGAAGAAAGCAAGACATTAGTCAGGCTCATGCTTATTTAATAAAAAACTTGCATATGCAGTAGGGACTGAAAGTTAGTCTTGATTTAAAAAAACACTTGCAAACTAGAACACGACTGTACAGTGCAAAATAGACTTGAGGACTTGCCCGATTTACCCTGTGCTCCAGTAGCGCTCAGCTTAGCAATTAACTAACTAGTTACTCGCAGCTTAGAGCGGGGAGCCATGCAGTCACCAAAGAAGTCAGCAAGTATGCCCTGAACACCGTGCAAAGGGTATCTCATGTTTCACTATTTCATAAGGAAATCAGAGGCTCCACTGATGTCAGCTCCAGGAAATGAGCCACAGGCAGATGATGCCGGAAGCGGGCTTTATATTTAGTACTGAGTCACGCACTTTATTAAATTCAAAAGACACAAAAGGTGGGTGTGGAGAGGGGATATGTGGAAAAAAAATTAAGAAGTTATTCCCTTGAGATCAGGGGCAATGGGGAGCCTAGGGCTGGGTGGTTTTTTTTGTAAAGGGAGAGAGAAACTCAAGATGACCTGGGAACCCTTTCTGCACTTTCACTGGCAACGCAGTGGCCAGTTCTGCTGCGCTTCCCAGGGCAGAAGCCAGCACGGAAAATGCTGCAGGCGTTTGCGGGTACCATTGGGATTTGCTCCGGTCAGTCTCACAGGCAGGTCTCGGGCCTGAGCAGGGCACCATCAGTTCTGAGGCACTATCCCATTCTGCCTCTGTCTTCTTTGAGCCAAAACAGGGGCTGCTGGAGGGAACTTGCAGCGGAGAATGTTTTTAAGCCAGCTTTGCAATTCCACCTAATGCACCATGAAGTGCGCTTTGCACCCACCACAGCCCAAAGAAAACTCTTTTCTTTGGGCAGTTACAACAGTACGAGGAGAAGGCTGGTGAAGACCAAAGCATGCAGAGAGCAGCTAACCTGGACGCTCAGTAAAACTGCACCCAAGCAGGGCAGACATCGCTGCAGGCTGCTGTCCAAAGGCCACCCTGTCCTCCTCAGCATTTCAGTCCCCCCACCCCAGCTCTTGTGAGGTCAAGCAGACATCGGCACAAGGAAGGAAGGGCAGAACCGAGAGGCACCACCCTTGCATGGCACCTCAGCTAGACCAGCTCAGCCACACCATAGACCAGGCCACTGGGGAAAGGGTGGCACTAGGCCTGGTAGGTAGATCTTGCAAGCACAAACATACTTTGCCATCTTCCGCTTCAGCTGCCAGGTCTGTCCATCACCCAGGCTAGCCCTTGACATGGCTTAGGCAATCCTCTGCCCACCTGGAGAAGATACTCTAGGTGACCATCCAACTTAAACCACTACACAAGGAATTGCACTATTGCAAAACACAAGTGACTGTTTGCCCAAAATTTCTGAACAGGAAAGCTGTTCTGATCCACTTTCTGGCAATACAAAAAAAAACAATAGTTGAGAAGTATAACGTATTCACGTGGACTGCATCATCACAGAATAAATTTCAGATTAATTTGCAAAAGCTGTAATTTAATAGGAATCTAGTTCTCTGTACTAAGGTCTTCATACATGCAGAAAAAAGAAAGTTTCAAGAGACACCAAAAAACAATCTTAACTGCAGATCATACCACAATACAAATTACAATACTTGTTCACAAGAGGTTCGTATTTTCATACAAGTCCATCATAAACCTTTTCACTCTGTTAATGACAAATATTCTGCAGCCTGAGCAGCAGCAACAGCTTTACAAAGTTTTCAGCTACTTGAGCTGAACTTTCCCCCTGAGAAGACTCACTTTCCAAATACTAAAACACACTGTTACCAAAGCCAAGCGCTGTACCTCATTTTGATTTAAAAAGTCAACTGCAAACAAGGGCTATCTCTAATGCCAAGCACCACCAGTGACTTGCCTGCAGAAGCAGCCTATTAGATTACTAATAGAATTGGTATAATCTTCAAAATTGGATTGCAACAGCAAAAAGGATGTGGCTCGAAAAATAAATCCATGGACTGTAGGAGACTGGTGATCATGCAGAACCAGAGGTCAGGGACCACTTAGTACCTTCCACCTATGCAAGAAGGGGTAACACCACTGCAGTCACAGCCTGCTCCGACCAGTAAATAGACCTTTAGCCAACTGTTGACCACTGTCCAGACCAGTCTGCTGCAAACCGCTCCTGGCTAGTGAAGAGGCTGTGGGAGACTGCCACTGGGTGGCTCTTCAGTCCCACACAACTCTTCTGTGGGTGACCTCCCGCTATCAGAATGGTTTTGGTGCTGAGGAGCCAAGGCAAGGCTGGTACAGTCACAGAGCAACCTGGGCAGCAACTGGTACGCCCAGCCCGGCCTAAGAGGTTCTCTAAGGAGTCATTGGCATCTCATCTGGACGTGCTGCCAGACACTAGAGGTAGGGGATTTGGGCACACGGCTGATCCAGCTGTGCAAGTGGGCCTACAAGTTCAGCTGTGTCGAACTCAGCCAGAATCTCATCTCGAGGGACCTTGAAGCTTTTTCTGGTATTTAGCTTGTGGCTGCATTTGTTGGCTTCCCCTTAACTGCTCTTTTTACCTCGGACTCCAACAGAAAGTCTTCTGTAGTATGGATCTGCTGGAGAAGCTAACTTCAGGGGCTCCCACAACCATTGCGTTCTTCTCAGATGTGCAGAAAGGTGAGGCAGAGCTGGATTTACCACTCACACATTCACTGCAAGTTGTCACCCATAGCCTGCAGGTCCCTAGAGTGCAACCTTCACCATACAGCTCATTACACTGTTAATTAGTAAGCTGTCTCACATCTCCTGGCCCATAAAAAAAACAGCTACTGTTAGCAGACTGATCTCTATGCTGTGAAGCCAGTCTTTGTGTGGACTACAGATTTCTTATACTTTCATGTCTATTGCTGCTGTTGTTGATTTATGAATTAGTATTAAAAAGAAAACCCTCATCCTTCCAAATTAAAAAAAATAAATAATGAATACATCTACAGATCCTACGTAGAGCCAAGACTAAGCAAGGCATGCTATTTTGATAGAAGGCACGAAGCAACATTGCAGCTCAGGTACTAGGGGAAGATCTGGGAGAAACACCACCACAAGGTACAACATGGATTACACCAAAGAGGTCCAAATGCTGATGGAGAATATTAGCTACGAATGTTACACATGAAAGGGCAAAGCACTAAAAGAAAGTGCAATACCTTGCTACGTGCCAAGTTGATATCAACCCAATGCACAAAACCTTAATTGCTAAAGTGAATTATTGACCAGTACTGGCTGTAAAGGCTCTTGCATAACCGGGGGGTTTCAAGGCCATTAGAGTAAGATTCTGCCCTGTACTACTTCACAGCTTTCAAAGACCTCTTTATATAGACCTTCAGAAGACAGGGAACAACAGGACTGACTAAACCAACGCTATATAATCCAGAAAAAGGGTATATACCCACCCACTCACCCCCTTAGAGAAGCGGGAGGCAGGGAGGAAAGCATAAAAGATCTTGCCATTAGTGATGGATCCAACTAAAGTAGGCTAGGTGCTGCCATAACCATCCGTGCAGGAAACCACAGTAACTTGCAGGAGCTTTCTTAGCAGAAGCAATTTAAGTTTTTCAAGTTTTCAACAAGAAGTCCGATTACACTGCCTTTGCTTGAGCATTTTGTTTGTATAAAACAGTGGCAAGAGCCCAGCTGGAAATTAGATCAACAAGAACATTACAAAGGGGTGGGCAGCAGAAGGGCAGGATTGCACTGGAACCTCCCATTCGTGTCCCCAAGGAAAGCTTAGTCCCAGCCTCATCCAAACAGAGCAGAAAGGAACAGGCTGAAGTTTAGGTCAGACATTAAGGCTACTCACAATATTTGCAGTTTTCAGAAGGCCCAGTTTCCCTGCTTTCCTTATGGAAAAGTAAATTCTACCTAAGTGAGGATTCAGAAACTTGCCTATTACTTCCAGGCGCACCGAGAAACATGAACATCTTTGTAACCGTATTTCCGTTTGCTCTCCATTGACCTTCCTCAAAGCATTGCTATCCCAGAAATAGTTCTTAAAAGTAGGGGTCAGTCCTCTCTCTGCTTCCCTGCACAACACCAATCATAACAGGATACCTTTCCATACACCTACAAAAACCTATGTATTCCCTAAAATAAAGTCCTCATTCTTGGACACAAAACATTTTATGCAGAATTCAGGAAGAAAAAGCTTAATTACAGTACTGGTTTGGAACTTGCTTCCGTTATTTCTGTGACCAGCTAGAGACAAGCACCTTGTTCTATACTCAGTCAAGGAAACATGTAACTATAGGATTTATAGTGGAATATATATATATGTATATGCCACTGCAACTGCTTAGTAGTTATAGCAGAAAGCAAACACTGGTTAAACCCAAGGAAAACAGTGACAGGCTGGAGTATCAGCCTGCTCATTAGCCTCCTGCTGCAGAGGCTCCAAGGCAGGAGAGCATCCAAGCCTGTCCCTGAAACCAGACTCAGCATCCTGGAATCTCAAAACCACAGCCCTGCTACAAACCCAAACAAGGCTCCACAGACCCTTCCCAGCTGATTAGCAGGAAGGAGCACAAGATTGCAACGGCAGCGTAAACAAGGACCCAGGATTTACGATCTTTCAGACCCTGTTTAGCAAGCAACCCAGCTGAAGCACTGCTTCACAAAATATGAATGCCAATTACAGGGATGGGTAGCTCCAATTCAAGTTTCCACTTGGTTAGCACCGTTCTGGACACACTAAGAACTTCGGTGCTTGCCCAGCAGTTTCGCCTGCTGGGAGGGGCTGCACACTGAGCTCTCCCAGAAAAAGGGGGATAGCAACTGCGAAAGTGCATGGGACCTCATCCACCACCCCTACCCTTCCCAGCAGGGCACAGTCAAAGGCAGCAAGTTCAGTCCAACTGTGAGAGTAGAACGAGACACTCTTCTACCTTGTAGCATTGGAGAGGTACTGGAAGAAGCAGATCAGCAATCCTCCTCCCCCATTATTTTGATCACAGTCCATCAAGCAGAAGTCCTGGGGCTTTGCGGGCCTCTGCCATCAGGGTTGGAACAGTACCACGTACACTACCAACATCACTGGGGCAAAGACCAATACCAATATTAAAAAAAAAGAAGCCTGACCATATTTAGACGCACACATATTGCTACAAATATGGAAACCGGAGCACTTTGGGTTACCATTGGAAGCTAATGGTACATCGGAGGTGGGATGCTCTCATGAAGGAAAAACACTCATCTCACCACTATGTTGACACAGACCGCATCACTCATAGCCACTATTTTTGGCACTAGCGATGCAGAGTGTTAGGTGGCACTTCCCAGCATGCAGAAGCAGGATCACACCCTGCTTAGCTCACCCAGTCAGCTCCTGCAATGCCAAACTGCAAAGCTACTTTGAGGAAAGAGCATATTAGAAAAGCAGGACATCAGCTACAGTTTTTATATTCCAACACAACAGGCAGGGATGAACATGTACAGGGCACACAGGTGACCGTGCAACCTTGTTTCAGTAACAACCTTGCACATCACCTTCCATCTAATCCAGACAGGGTGCAAGCTCTTCCAAGGCCTTCAACTTGCATTTTAACCATCTTGTACGTTCAGCTCTGAAGAAGCCTGATTTAATCTCTAACATACTGGCAAAAAAAAAAAATAAAAATCAGTCCCATATATATAAATTGAGTGCAGAATTACATGCCTCCCTATTTTCCTTCTAGTATCAAAATAGTTTTCATATGTTGCTCTTCAGAACAAAAAGCTAGGAAGAATAAAGGGTATTTTCCTGAAGCTTTATTTCCTACCACCTCAATGAGACACAACAGTTTCACTATGAATCCAAGAGGTTTGTCCCTAGAGCTCTGCAATTCATTCAGGGCGGGGGGTTTCCCCTGAGCAAGACAGTCTCCCCATCATCTGGGGCTCAGTCAACAGAAGCAGTTCTAGCAAACAAAACTCTGGCAGGAGCCGCATGAGCGGGACGCAGGTCAGGGGCAGGATTACCCACCGCACACCAGAGGTGAGCCATCGCCGGCTGCTGCGCCTGCGGTCACTGACACCTCCTGCAAAACAGCATCTCCCCGAACCACAGCCTTGTCCAGCACCTGACGTTGGAAACAGCAGCACTTCTGATGTGATCCAGCCCGCCTCATCTCCCAGAGTATCAGATTTTCTTCTTTATGTTATTTCACAAATTGACATTTTGCAGGTTTTCCCTTGTCTTGTCCTGACCCTGCAGTGGGCAACAGTTCACATTGCCTTGTTTAAGTTCCTGTATTTATACAATTTTTAAAAGCAGCCTAGCTAGCGTTTTTTTCAAGAAAAAATCAGTTTCCTCTAGCAAAAAAAATGTCAGTAGTAAAGACATAACTGCAGGAGTCAGTTTTTCCACTTTAAGAATTTGAGATATGAACAAATAGCCCCTTGACTCACAGCTAAAGTAAAAACATGCAGCTGAGTTGGACAGATGCTGAAGGCTCTGTCCCTAGGCTTTAGGGGAAACAAAATCCTCTGGTGTCCTCCTACAGCCACTTTCATGACTGTTTACAAAGGTTTTATGAGAGACAGTATTTCACATCTTTAAGGGTTTGGTTTTTTTTACAGTCGAGTCTAGAACAAAGGAATCAGAAACAAAACAGGCCAAGGCAGAGCCTACAAAAACCGAAGAGAAAAAGGAATTTCAGAGACATTTGATCAACAAGGTCACGTAAAGCATTCCAGGCCCACAGAGCACGCTAGTCATGAACAGCCAGGGCACAGGCAATGGGCAGTCTCCCTGCCCTCCTCCCATCACACTCCCCCTCCCTACTCATTTATTCCCACCCCAACCCTAAACAACCGTAAAGGTTTATGGCTAAGCTGGAGGCTTCAATTTCTGGGCAGCCCTGCCCGCTTCTACATCCCGGCGAGCCACATGCTGCCATCCCCTGCGGAGCCGGCGAGATACCGCAGGTAGCCAGGACTCGCTACCTGCCTCACACAAGGATGGCCAAGGACAGAGGGAAAACAACTTATGCAACGCAAGAAGTTGAGGTTCACAAGACAGAGAAGAGATGCCCAGAGCAAGGAGGCACTGGACTCTCCCCTTCTGCCATCCCATGGCCAACCACTCCGACTTGCCCGAGAAGTCTTGGGTTTGAGGCTTGGCTTTTCCACTAGGCAGTGGGGGAATGAGATCACCACACCAGACACCCGTCAAACTCTCGCCCTTAATGTTTTTTGCTGTTTTATAAGAGGGAGGAGTGGGCAGCTCAGGTCTGGACAGACAGGAGTGAGCTGCAGGCTGTGGGGCCAGGGCAGCCTCCTGGCCCTCGTACCTTCCTGCAGCACTTGAGCTGGGACAGACTTAAACTGGCAGCCTAACGCCTAGTGCAGCCCTGTGATGTTTCTGCTGTTCATGCCAGGCATCAAAACACTGGACAACATGAAGGCAAGAAGATAAAAGGCTGTGTTTTTAGGCCAGGATTGCTATCTATCTCCCCTTGAATGCATGGCCTCCAGCCATGGAGCAGCACACTGTGCCCTTTCTCACTCAGCTCCCAGCTAAGTTCATACAACCAGGTAGCAGAGCAGTTGTAAGCGGAACTTGCCTTCATTTTCAGCTTCTGTCCTTCCTTCCTAGAGCTAGTGACTTGCAAGTCTGCTGGATCTTCCTCCATGAAAGCACCTCCCCATCCAGGAACTCTTTTGCCCCTAAACACTTCCCCAAGAGAGGGGGCTCAGAGTCCTCCTGCCACCCATGGGACACCTTGCTATCGCACTAAGATGTTACCAGCACAGGTAATGAAGCACAAGAGCTTCTGCCAGTGTTTTCTTAACAACTGCCTAAGCCAAGACAGGCATTTAAGGAATCAAAAAGAGCCTTGACTGCTTCCTGCCCCCGAGGCTCAGCGATATGGCACCCACTCATCTCTTCATCCCAGTCCCGCCAACTATCTCCGGTAACAAGGATGGACCAGGGGCTCTTTCCAAGCCACTGGACTACAGAGCTTGCAGTCTACAGTTTTCAACTCTTTCAGGTCCTGCAAGAAGCATGGCTCAAACTTTACTCAGTATCTAAGGTAACAACATGGCTGGCAGTCACACACTTGGCTGTACACCCCTCTGACACCAGTCACCCTGGCCCTTTTGGGTGAATTAACAGCAAAATTATTTTTGGAGGTATTTTATAGCCGAAGGGCTTGCTGTGGCTGCCAGTGCCCCAGAAATCAAGATGTGTGTTGTGTAGGGTTTTCAGCCTGCTGAAAAGAAAAGCTATTTTAATCCAAGCCTATGTAGGGTGGGGCTCAGCCTCTAAAGAGGCCAAAAAGCCACTATAATCCACAAGACCAATGTCTGGCAACCTTTGCTTGAAGGCTGATGTCTGTTCTATTTTAGGGATAGGAGGAATTTAGAATTAAAAGATATATAAATTAAAAACAAAGGAGGCTATGAAAAGTGAATAGAGGGAAGGGCCAGACTTATCCTGTGTATTTTGGTCTAAAGAACAGGGCTCTAAAAGAACACAATTCAGAATTACTTTATTTTCCATTTCCTACAGCAGTTCATAAAGTATCAGTTATAACTTGGGCTGAGAAGAGTACAGCCCTAGTATATTTTGTACAGGAGGAAAAGCCAACCTGTGGCTCCTTGCACAGCAGTAAGACCTTTGGGAGGATGAGGCAAGAAAATGGTCATGAGCCACAGACATGCCACCAAGATCCTACAAAAGGTTTCCTATTTCAGACACCAGTACAACAGCTGTTGGGACACCTCATTGTTTTGTGTCATTGGGACTGCAAAAAAGGCAAAGCAGAGCCACCAATTCGACCTGAGGATTGGAAAATAAGAGTTTTGCTTATTTAGGGTTTATGGCCACCAGGCAACTAACCACTAACGCCAGAGATGTTTTCTGCTCCTTTGGTTCTTCGCACCTATATGAACCCAGGATCACACAGACTTCCTATATAAACATACCACTAGGTTTTATTTGTTACAGGCACTGTTTCAATTTAACATTCAAGCCAACTCAACACAGCCGTTTACTTTGTTATATTAACCCCTCCTTCCTTGCAGTACACCGGTGATTTTTCTAATAGCTTCTCTCACTGTCTTCAGATGCCCTTTTAACATCCATCCATCAAACACGAAACACAGAGGCATCAGTATCTCTAGACTTCCTTCTTCACCAGACCAGGGCTGGATTATTAACTCTGCTACAGAGGTCTGCAATTACTTCTCTTGGCAGAATGCAAAAAAGCAGAACAGAAGAGACTGTACGCTGCGCTATGTACAAGACCAGCCACAATGAACTTCAAGCACTGCTATCTCTTCAGTCACTGACTTCTTAGGAAAAAAGCCAACACCTAAGCAACACTGTGAAGTTCAACACAGATTTTAAGTACAGCAGCAAGACTGGATGTTGAACACCTTTTGACAGACGTGCTCGTAGCCAACTTCCAAAGCTTCTTCCTTTCTTGTTCTGTCCGTAAGTGACAGCACCGACTACCTGCTCTTTCACTTCCATCACTAAGGGCAGTATGTGATGGAGAAACAGTGAACAAGACAGTAAACTCTATTTTCAGCTTGGAAAAGAAAAAAACAAAAAAGCTTACTTCCAAACATCAGAAATTAGGCTTCCTGCAGAGACACTAGACCTTATCTTCTCCTGAAGATCACAGTAACAGCCTCTCTTCCCAGCTATGCAGCAGGGACTCCGAGCAGCATCTGTGAGCTGTCACTCTTTTTACAGAAACAAAAAACCTACTGAAGAGGCAGGAAAAACAGCTGTAAGCATTTCAGAGAAGGAAATGAGACAAGGAGACTGGTTAGAAGCATATGGCCCATATGGATTGACATGAGCAATCGGCAGCAGTCCTAACCAGAGCTCCCCATTTCAGACAGTTGTCCTGCTCCCCACATCCTCAGATGCACGTCAAACCAATAATACTTTATTTCTTCCATACTGATTCCCAAATGTCAGTAGTGCACAGGCCACCACACCCCACAGGGACAGTCTGGATGTTGGAGGAAGAGTCAATTCACCCTCAGGAACGTGCACATCACTCCACACCACCCGGCATTGGGAAGCACAGACCAGCTAGTGCAGGGGGACACAAGGAATGGGACCTAAGGCAAGCAGCCCACCTGCCAGGGATGCTGCACTTCCATGGGCAGCAGCTGCCCTCACGGCTGCTGAAAAGGTGGAGATTAACAGGAATCAAATGGCAAAACAAGCAAAAAGGAAAAGAATGGCTCTCAACACTCTGTCTCTGCTGGCAGCAACTCTCCTGGGGACATGGAGGCTACCCCTTCATCACCACACTACTCACAAAACTAGCTTTGAGTAGCCCAAGCATTAACCCACAACACCCAGATGCGAAAGACTAGCTGTTAGAGGAGCACACATGATATAATTCTTCCAAGCAGGCTAGACAGGACTTGCTTGTCATTCTTCGCATTTTTAATCTATTACCAAAAAAGCCAACATATCACAGATTCCCAGGAGATGCCACAGCGACTGAGCGCACTGGCCCTGGCCACCACAGCTCAGGGAGGTCCACACCTCTCTGATGGGAACAGACCTGCTGGGAGAGGGTAGACCAGAGCAAGCAGGCAGTCCTGCTGTCGGGGCAGCTGCCTGTTAGCAGCACTGACATCAGACGTGCCCACTGCAGGGAGAGCTCTATTACCTGCAATCCATCTCCAGATCAAACAGTGTGGTATTAGCACAGCGCAGATGGGCATGTCCTCTCCTCCCACCCCACTCTCCAGCCCTTTTACGTGGAGACTTCTGTCTTCCAGCTCCAACAATTCATCATTTTTTCTTGCTCAGGCAGTATAAGATGACAGGTTGCTCTTTATGTGGCTGGCAGATCGCACAGGGTACACAAACACCTTATCACACTGGGTCACACCAAATGCCTGAAATCTCAAACGGTGCCTGCTACACAGGGATGGGCTCTGCAGCCACAAACACTTATAAGCCCCATCTTTTCAGGCTGTAATCAGATCATCCCTTTGATCAGCAGTTAAAAGGATCCATCACCCTCCATGGGCAGCACGTACTCAGTGCCACAGTACACCCACCCCAGGAGGTGTGCTGGTGCGATATGCCAAGGGAGACTGGGGGGGCTGGGGGCTGCAGCACAGCAAGACAGGGCAGGAGGATTCCTGACAGCTGGGATTCCCTGACCCCAAGCTGATGGCACAGTGTGGCAGCGCCACCCAGCCAGCCTCACGCCGCTTGCTGGCAAAGTGGAGGACATCTACACCTCACCTAGCCCTTCACTCAGCAAAGGGATCTGCAGAGCAGGAAACTTCTCACAGGCCATGCTGCAGCACTCCAAGTGAACCTCAGCACAGAACATGATGGAGATGTGTTACCAAAGTCTCTACTACAGAAAAAAAACCATCCTAGAGGCAGGAAGAGCATCCAGGGCAGGAAACACTCACGAGGACAGACAGGACAAGCCTGAACCATCACCTACAACTTCAGCATTGAGAAGCACAAAGCAGAAGCCGCTAAGACTGAAGCTGTACTAAATGCTGCTGTGTCTAAGCATCACTTACCCCACACCCACTCCTGGCAGAGACCATGCTGGGGATACCTACTTTGAATTTCCTGCCACCCAATAAATCCAAGAGAGACAGTACATCCATATGAACACCCAAACCCGAGTGCGTGAAGCAGGGGACACAACAGTAGCACATTCATGGCCAGCGGTGACACAGCTGAAAGCGATTACAGCTGCCCAGTAACTGTCAGCTGAGCTGCCACTACTCAGAGGATCTCCAGGATGGCCGGTGAGCACGGCTTCTCCCAGCTGCACCACCCAGAGCCCAGGTGTTAGACCATCACTCTGCTGCCTTCAATCATGAGATCACACCTCTCACCCTTCCCCACCTGCGCATCTACCAGCAGCAAGAACAGCAGGTACCTCCGGGCTGGAAAGGGTTTTAAAGGTGCAAGCAGGGACAGCTGATTCTGTGTCAGAGCCTGAGTGACTCCCTGGGATGGTCAGCGGGGAAACAGTCCTACACACACACACAGAGCAGCACTACAGGCAGAGCTCAGCCAAGACCTGCTCACCACAAACACAGCCACTGCTGCTTGAGCAATAATCCAGTTCCCAAAGCGCTAACAGGAATGTACGTGCAAAGATGTCAACAGATGCCTATCAAAGGGTGTGGGGACCAGGGATAGGAAAGAGCAAGGTAATATTGTGACATTCATTAGAGTAACGCAACGAATACTGATTTAACACAACCTTGCATCACCCTCATTAAAAGAGTGGGTCTCAGTTTTGCAACATACTTGAAATGAAAATATATTCAGAAATTTTCCGTTCTGCACATGCATTAATGTTATTTGGTAAACTTTTTAAAATCAGTATTTAACTCTATTAGTTTTCACAAAGATCTGGTGGTAGAAATTTCTGGGTTAATGATTTTTTTAATAAATTAGTAACTTCAATTACTCCCTGAGCTCAATGTCCAAAAAGATACACAGAATACTTCATATACAACAGTACTTAGTTCAAGTACTAAGTATGCAGAGGTCAGTAATTAGTTAATAAATATTAACATATCATACTGTGGCTATTCCCAATAATACAAAGAACTCCTCAGTAGTAACTAATAAGTTAAAAATTAATATCCGTTAATGCATCATGCAGGTTGATAGCTTGCCTGTCACATGTTTAAACAGCTGGCCCTGACAAATGGCCCTGCTTTTCTGTGCAGAGTTACCTCTCTAAAGGACAGGGAGGCGAAGGCAGCATTCACAGCCTGAACAAAACACCAACTTAAACTGTGTTTCTTTTGCTGTTCGTTGCTACTTTGTGGCACACAGATAAAACCCAAGATGTAGCCAAATCCATTTCATGTGTCCAACTCTCTGCAAACTGCAAAGCAACACTATAGGAGTTGACATCTCTGCCCTTCCTTCTCCACATTCACTTTCTAAGTCTCTTCTGGACCATGAGCATCACCCTGCCCTGCACAGGGCTAATGTGCACGGCAGGTCAAGAGCCACCCTTGAACATCATTGCCAAACCCCGTTAGTGAGCTGGGACTGTGCTTGGCAGCGCACCACTGGATCTGTGTGACACATGCGAAAAAGGCCAGGTGCTGCTTTACCATCACCTCCTCTGCCACAGGCAGTCCACATCCAAGAAAAATTAAGCTGTCAGGCCTGTATCTAAAGAGGGACATGTGTCCCCAGAGGATTCTGGTCCGCGAAGCGCTCAGCATTTTAAGAATGCAAGAGATGCAAAACATTGCAAATGAAAGAAACAAGCAAACAAACAAATCAACCAAAAAAAAAATCTCAAAAAATTGTTATAGAGTAGAACTAGTTGGGCTTTGGTTTTGCTGAAAACACAATCTCTCTGTGTTTTGCTGCCTATCATTTAATGCTATGTAAAACAGGTTACCAAGAACACAGATAGGGTGTTCTTGGTAACAGTCACCAAATAAACCACCACCACCTGAAATGTCACCAAGACAATCTCAGGTGCTAAATGAAGCTCTCAAGTGATCAAGTGTACTTACCACTGATCACTACCACCTACTTTGATAAGGAAGTAGATTAAAATACCTATCTAGAAAGACAATGGGCACACCCTCCCTAAACTCACTGCCACGCACTAAAAAAAATTATTTCTCTTCTCCCAAGGCATTACACTATACACATCAGTTACAACGGTAGCTCCTGCACTTGCAGTTTTACTACACAGAAGACAGAGACAGTACTTCCAACTTGAGGTTTACCTATAAAGCTATTCACAAGGCACTTGGATCACGGGGCAGCTGCTTAAGCAACCTTACTGAATTACTGTCCCTAACATTCTTTTCAATCAATCATTGAGTAGCACTCATTTGCTCCCTTCAAGTCAGAGCTGTTGTATTTCCACTTCTCCAAAGCCGGCTCTCTAGTGCAGCAACTTAACTAAGTGAACACAGGGAAGGGTTACTAGAAGATCCCACATGAGTGGACTCAGCAGCAGACCCATTTAACAAGCTGCAATTCCTTCACTCACCATCTTAATCTCACAACAATTGAAACCCGGAGCCGAGAAGTCAGTAAGGGAGCCCCGGGGGAAGGAGTTCCTCTGCATTTATCCAAATCCGAGCATCCATCAGCCAAACACCCAATGAAGTTGTCAGTCCCCAGAGCTCTCTCCACTGTGAAGCTAATCTAGCCAAAACTAGTAAATAGGTTTCTGGAGTTTTGGGCATTCTTTAATCCAGGGAGATGTTTGCCTACTTTATAGAAGTGGAAACTTGGTCAGATTAGCTTTGATAAGAGAACAAAGACCCTGGTTAAACCTAAGTCTTTATACCTAGCACAGAATCACTGAGTTTAATAATCACATTATGATCTCTTAACCCAGACAAAGAATGAGTAATTCATCCTTCACAAGCACAGAATTCCTTCAAAGGAGCTTGGTTACAACCAAGCAACATCCTCAAATTGTTAAACTTTTGGCAAGATTAATGGGCTGTGATAACAGCAGTGTTTCAAAAACACTTCTCTTAGCAAATTATTTTATAACATGTTTTTTTGAAAAGAAAAAAACCCACAAACAGTTATTCAGATGCAAACCAGCAGATCCGGAATGTAAGTTCCCTACGTGCACACACCCCACAGAAGGCCATCAAACACCCCCAGGGCAGAAATCAGCTGCAGAATATTGCACCCAGGGGACTCGCCTTGTGTTTGCTAATCCCCCTGAATCACTGCTCTCCACTGACAAACTACCAGCAGCTCCTCTTTGCACAAGATTTCTTTTCAAAGCAGACTGAATTTCTATACATCATTATGCACAGCACTAACATATGTTGATCTCTGTAACTATTCCCTCTTTATATCCCCGTTCCAGCTGTTGTCTTTAAAGTTACTCTGAGCAAGTCTCCCTGTATTAAGGGGTTTTTCTTCTCGGGTTACCAGGCTTACTGGAGAAATCACAAGTGTTACTGGTTGAACAATGGCTCCAAGTTCTCATGCAAAAGCAATTTATCTGAGATATCTATTATCTTCCATAGTCTCTTCTACAGACTGACCGAAAACAGGAAACCCAGCTCTCGTGTGCACATGCATTCCACTGGGATTGTGTAACAGCAACAACAACCTCGGAGGCTGACTCAATGGCATTCGCTCGGAGCTATACCAACAGCTCTCCTGAAATGAGTTGAGGTGATGCCCTGCTTGAAGGTACGGATGCTCTTACAGAGCAGACGCATGTAGCCTGTCCCAAGCAAGCATCACCTGGAGGTCAGATCCCCATCCACATGTCTCCCCGATATTTCCACTTAAAGTAAAAATGTACAGCTAGAGCACAGTCCCGCCTGCAGAGTTTGTCACCTCTGCGAGCATCCAGACTTGACGCCATCCAGGAGAATGCTCGCAGCCAGTGCCACGGTGTCCCAGCCTTTCCTATGCAAAGTCTAAAGCTTCACGTCCTGAAAAATTCCTTGCTCTTCCCTTTCCCTTCGCAGGCTCCCAACAAGAAGCCATTGTTCGGGGGACAGGGTGACACTTCCTCTCCCGGTCCAAATTAGTGATGTATAAAAATAAACCCACGCAGCTGCCCCACTACTTCACTTTATTTCACCCCGCTCCAGCGAGATGAGAAGTCGGCCCCGATTTCCTCACTTTTCCTGCTTTCGGGCACACTGCCCCGCACAAAAGATGAAGCTTAAAGGCGAACCGAAGCCCCTTTTCAGCACTGCCCTGCGGGAACCCGCAAGGGGGGGGGGGGGGGGGGGCGGCACCTCCCCTGCCCTGCCGCCGGGCCCCGCTCCTGCCCCTCGCACAAAGCCCCAGCTCCGCAGCCGCGGGGGCTTTGGCTGCGCGCCCCTCCGCGCCCCGGCGCGCAGCGAAACCCGCCCAGGGGCAGCGCAGGGCCCGCGCCGGCCCCGCCCGGGGGGCGAACGGGCCAAGCGCCCTTTCAGCGCCGGGGGGCGGCTGGAACGGGCACAGGGGCGCTCCCGTGGGCACCCGTGTGCGCCGGGCTCCGCGCCCGCCACGGCTCCGCACAGGGCTCCGCACCCGCCCCGCCGCCCCATTGTCCCCAGGGGAGCCCCGTCCCCGGCGCGGGGACCCGCCTGGCCGTGCAGCGGAGCCGGGCGGCGGCGAGGGCCGGGCCGGGCCCCCTGGATGCTCGGCCCGGGCCGGCGCGCCTCTGGGCGGCGGGGCGAGCGCCGGCAACTTTCCGCAAGTTGGAGCCGCGCTGGCGGAGCTCCGGGAGCACTCACCGCCCGTGCGCCGAGCCGAGCCGCGCCGTCCTGCCGCGCCGCGCCGTGCCCCAGCCCCGCAGCCCGCGCTCGGCGCGCCCCGGCCCCGCCGCCCCGGCCGGATTGGGCCGTGCGCCTGCACATCACGGCGCCCCGGCGCGGCCATTAGGCGGGCGCGGAGTCACTCAGGGCGGGGCGGAGCCGCGGACCAGCCGGACACGCCCCCGCCCCGCCGGGCCGCTCTGCCCCGCCGTCCGCCGTGCCCTGCCCGCATCCCGCGTGTCCCGCACGTATCCGACCTCCCGCCCTGCGCGCATCCCACCTCCCGTGCCTGCGTTCCTCCGGTCCTGCAAGCATCCTTTATTCTTCCCCTGTATGCAACTCCCTCCAAGCAGGCATCCCTTCTTCCCTACAAGCATCCCTGCCTCCTCCTGAGCTTGCATCCCTCATCCCGTGCGAGGCTGCATCTGTTCTCCCGTGCATGGGCAGCTCTGGCTCCCTTGGTCCTGCCACACAGACTGATGAGCCCTGGGCTTCCCTTGCAACCTCCCCTTGTCTCTCCCAGATCAACCCCGCCGGGTAGCGCCGAGGATGCCCAGGGCAAGCTGGTGCTGGTGGGCACACTGGGCAAGGAGCCCCATGCACAGAGGAGCCGGGGGCTGGCCCAGAGCCTGGCTCCCACGAGCAGCAAGCGGGGTGCCTGGGCCCTTGCACCCTCTGCTCTGTGCTCTGGGGCAGGGAGTGTTCCCATGCCCCTTTCCCACCCACACTCCCACTGTCTGATTTGGGATAGGTGGCCTCATAACTGTCCTAATTTCTGCATTTGCCACACAGACATTCACACCGAAAATTGCTAGAAGAACCCAGGAAACTAAGGGCCTTAGGGACACTTTTGCGTAGAAGTGGCGAACAGAAGTTAATTCAAAAGAGGCCGTGAACTGAGAAAGGAAAGAAGCAGCCTGCTTTTTTTCTTCAGCTCTCCTGCTGAAGAAGGAGGTGGACGGAGAGAAGGAGCCAGAGGGCCGGAGCTGTGCTGCGGAGCCAGGAAAGGGGGAAGCTGTTTCCCCAAATGAGGAACCTCACACTCCCCAGTGGACTGACACCACCAACTCCACCAGGACCGGGAGGAAACGTGGGTTCTGGTATTAACACCACCTTCTGGTTTTAGGAGAAAGGCAAATACTCATTCAGGCACACAAGACCCTTTTCAGGTCAGAAAGATGAGCCATTCCCGTGCCTGGAGGTGAGAACAGCACGAAGTAATAAATTCAGACATAAACCAGGAACATTAATGCAAGGTGCTAGCTCTTGTATAAAGTAATAGCACATGTCCCCTTTTTTGCTGTTTAAATATTTTCCACCACTGTCAGAAAAATCAAACTTGCAGAAAGGCAACAGTTACCTAACAAACTATTAATAGATAAGGTGCACACCAACATTAGATCATTCTTTCTCTTCCCTTTAAAAATTCAGTAAAAGTAGAGCATATTTAACTAGAACTGCCCAGTGAAATCCATTGTAATGAGTATTTATTTTTCTATGTTGTCAATTTTACAGGTGCACATTTCCGGATCTGAATTTCATAATCCCACATTATGAGTCTTTGCATGAATTATTTACAGAAAGACTGTCAGCGCAATCATTACAAAATAAAGCAAAACACATTTCAGTGTCAAAACTGTCAGGAAAAATCATTTTGCAGTTAATTTTCCAAAGCTACAAAATGACAAGGTCTCACAGAGTGGTCCCACACGATGGAAACGACACGGTTCACAGTGGGAGTTTCCTCATCACATTAGCAGGAGCAGCTTCCTGAGAAGAATTAGACTCTCTTCCCTTCGTCCTTTTATTCTTTTTATACAGTTGGATTTCTCATTGGATGTCAGAAACTCTTACATATTCATCAGTTTATTAGATTAGCTCTCAGGAGATAGGAGTAGTAATTGTATACTGATTTAAAGGGTTAGTTCAATTTTACACTCTGTGGTGGCAGTCCTGTGTTCAGACTAAGCCAGTGCTTCCCATTGCATCATAAACACAATGGAACTGTGAAAATTTCTGGTTGCAAATTTTAGCCAAACCCCCCAACAACAACACTTTATATTATTTTTTGTCAGATTTTGCTAGCATGCCAACATAAAAGAGCTAGAGACATGAAGTCATCTTTGTAGATCTTGACTATTCAGAAAATGCAGATTACACATTTCTGTGCCCTGCTTTTGTCCAAACAACTAGTATGAAACAGGCAACCCTTTGTTCTCCAAATGAGGGACCAAAGTATTAAACATATTGAACATTTACTGGTTGCTTCTTTATTATGATTTCCCCATGTCTTCACGCACAAAGGAAGTTAAGCTATAGTCGACAAATCCATTAATTCAGCTACAACCACCGCTCAGTACCCTGATACAGCCATCAAGCTCAGTGTAGGATTTTTATTGTGTACTCAACGTAATTACTATGTTCTTAGAGAGACGTGAAAACGTGGAGATTCATTTACAGGTGACTACTGAATGCCTTCTTTGCCAAAACCCACTACTGCATGTTCTTAGGTGATTATTTACAGTTAAAAACACTAACACAGATATTAATTTCCCTTTCTCACAAAAAAAGAAACGCAAGGCTCAGCAATCACTGCTTTGTGAAACGGTGAACAAACTTTTCCAAAAGCACCTGACAGCACACAAGTGGGTTGTTATTTCACTGCATCCACAGGTGATGTAGCTGGGGGAGGAAAGGTGAAATTTTGGCAAAGGTCACAGGGGAAAACCAGCTTATAAAAAAGTCCCATGGAGATTTTAAACACGGACTGAAGCACAGGGTGGATCTGGAATAACTGCGTTGACCAATGACTGAAATTGTTTGGGACAATTTTAAAGCCCTTTCAAAAAGATTGCTATTTAGAAAATGACAAAGAACAAGCGCTATTTACACAGAGGGACTTTCCACGTAACAGCATGCATGAACAGAGAGGTTAGGGCTGGACGGGCAACAGGTATTTCCAAACTGGCTTACAACAAGAGTAGTTTTATTTAATATGACTTTTAAATAAAATTGTAGTGAAATATTTTTTGTAGAAAATATGCACTTATAAGATGCTGACTTAGAAGGAAGGAAATACGCCATACTTTTCGAAGATGAGTTTAAACAGTGCTTCATTAATTCTCTTCTTCAGCAAGTGTGGAGGTATCAGAGAATACTCTGGCTGTAAAGCCACGATGGAAGGACTGCCTGCTGGATTTTTGCATTTTAAGTTTTTAACTGTAAGGATATGAATTTCTATAAATGCAGTTTATTGTAACAACCACCACCAGACAGATGAAGGGCTTACCTGCTTCCGGTACAGCTTTGCCACTGACTCCACTGAAAGCTGGACTGCCCCTTAAAAGACTTTGCCACTGCAAGATTAATATTAGTGTGACTTTGTGCCTACAGAAGTAAAATGAATTTTAACTATGCCTATTTAAATGTAAGCTTCTTACCTGGCAGCTTAGTGATACCTTTCCTGTACTGCTTTTCCATTGCCTAAAACTTATACCTTTGCTCTTGGCTGGGCTATTGAATACTATGTGTTTTTAACATGTAATTGTGGTCACATACCTGTGAAAGTGTCTAACTGAGGCAATGCTTGGGTGAAATAAACTTAGAGGCAGACTATAAGGATAAATAATGCTTGTCTTTTCAGTGGCAAATCCACCCCATTTCTGATTGAGGGCTCCTGCCAACATCACTAACAAGAAATAGCCCTTTGTCTGTTAAAGAGGAGGTGGTGCCTTTTGGAAAGGGTATGCATGAGACAAAATGGTCCTAAGAGATGCTGCGAAACATCGTATGGTGTGCATCTTTGCAAGGTATGCCTGACATCCCGGCTGTAAGCTAGCTGCTTTAAGATCAAGATCATCATAGACCCTAAGTGAGAAGTGGTGACAATCAGGAAGAAGGGGGGGAAAACACGGTAATTAAAAACTTGTGTCTTTGGTGTGTGGTATGTGAAAGAGACGGAGAAACTGCAAAATGTACCGGGGGAGTGGTAAGCACACAGGTTCAGAAGTGGCCTTTCAAGAAATAGGCTTTAAGGGAGTTGAAGTTCTTCCTCTAGAATTAGGGCATCTGTTCTTAACTAGACTTCTGTTTTGTTTTCTGCAAATACTTACCCACAACATTAACAAAATCTAAGAACTAGGATATTAATGTCAAAAACACTTTTCATCAATCAAGTAGAACAACTGAGTGGTGCTATGAATAGATGAATAAGCTGGAACTATTTTTTTTTCCATTGCAAGAAAGCAGATGGAAATCTGCATGATATTTTGAACTACAGAAAATTGATTTTACCTCCTGCTAGAAACATTTACGCAAGTAGTTCTGGGCACTTCTTTACTTTAAAACAACTTTTGGGAAATAAATATCAGTAAATTTATCCAGCAAGGTCGGACCACGCAAGGAAACCATATCCAAAGTCTAAAGAAGCCTGTGAGACTCCTCGTGCAAATGTAGGTTACCCACCAAAGTTATCAGCCTGCCAGGCTGCAGGCAAGCTGCCTGCCAGATAACAGATCACCTCATGGGACTCTGGACTGTGTCATAAAACCACCAGTGCCTCCTGTTTATTCTGCTGTAAAGCAAGCTCGTGCTTTGGTGAAGGGATTGCCCAGGGTTTCGTGCTGCCTCTGTTCTGCAGTATACATTTCATTTGTATAAAACTGTGCTCTGTCCTGTCAAGGGAAATTTTCCAGTGATTGCCCATGCAGCATAAGGAGAGCTCTGCACTTCCAACCCAGCAGTGGCAAGCCAGAGTTATTCACGTTACGTCTCTGTACAGCCCTTAACTACAGGGTTTTTTACGGGTTGAGCTTTCAGAGGGCTCACTGACCTTTGAAGCATGCAGGAGAGTGGGTGACTTGGGACTTTATTTGCAGTTCATATCAACAGGGCGAACTTCCCTCCTTCATTGTTGTGGACCAAAAAAAAGCAGCATGGCAATGTGAATGGTTTTGTCTTTTCTCTTTATTTAATTGATCAACCCATCAAGACCAAACTGTCAAAAGCTACTGAATCCACGCTCCCTTTCTCCTAGCTAAGGTACAAACAACTACTTCCAAAGAAACTCAAGTTTCCAGAGAACACGAGGTGCAGAAGGTCAGACATAGGTAGTTTCAGGCAGAAGAGCCAAGCAGACTTAGCCGCACTACAGTCACCAGATGTCATTTTGGTCATTTGTCTAGGTTGACAATTTGGCGTGCAGTAACCTGGTTATTACTGCAGCTTGACGTTCTGCGTACAGCTTATTATTAAATCCTGGCAATCAGCACTGAGCTGGACGACATTACTCTGGAATGAGTTTTTACAAAGGGTTTGAAGGGGGGAAAGCCTGGTTGTTTGGCAGGCTAGGACCGGGTCAATATTTCATGCAGTTGGTTCTGCATTGGGACGAGAGTGGAGGCTGGAAACAAAAAAACCTGCTGAGACAGCAATTCTGCACAGTATAGAGAGCTTGGGATGGGGTGAACTGGAAAGTGTATGGGGCCTCCAAGGGCGACTCTTGTCTGCATAGTGCTGGCCTTCATGCCGGCCAGGCTTGCCAGTGATGGCCTCGCTTTCTTCTTTCTCTCCACTCTGCCTGCCTTTGGCTCAACTCAGTTTAAAATGAAGTACATAGAGGCTGTATGGTAGCTAGTGAATAATATTTGTCTGCTACAGGATGGAGCGGGAGGCTGGGCTCAGTAACTGAGGAAGTGTTCTTGCTGCTCAAGGACACTGTTTCTAGTGTTCCTAATATTTCCCCATTTGCTAGTAACTAACTTGGACTTCTTCATTTTTCTATTCTGTAATACATTCATGAATATTTTTTCCTCCTTTTCTCTGAACTTCCTTCTTGATTTTCTTTTTTTTTTTTGGCCCTCTAGCTTTTGCCTTCTCCTCCATTTTACTCATGTTGGCACAAAGTTCCCCCAGCTCCTATGAAACTCGGCCATCCCACAGCCTCCAAAATCCACGGTGAGCGGAAGCAGAGCAGGGCTGTCTACATTCCTGCAAGCCCAGGGACTGGGAGATGGCGTGGATATGTGCCAGTGCTAATAAATAGGGAACTATTAGTGGCTGTGTAAAGCAGGAAAATTGCAGAACAAGATAAGACTCACAGAATTCCCATAAGCTGATTTTGGATAAGGGTATTTACCAAGGGGGGAAACATAGGCTATCCTTAAATGCATATCTCTATCCAGCCATAAATGTGCTCATGCAGGCGCTACGCTGTGTATAAAAGGCAGCAGGGTCATGTGTTGAAGTACACCAAGTGGCAGTACCAGCTGCAGCTCAACAACCCCAACCCACTGGCCATCACTGAAGAGCCTGCTTTGCTCTGCTGGGGCTATGCTAGGACACAACGCAACATCTACCCTGCTTTCCGCCTGACCCCTAAGACATCCTTTCGAGGAGCTCTTTTTGTGAGAGGTCCTATCCTCTTCTGGGCTGCTGTCATTAAAGCTGACAGGGATCATAAAGAGAAGCTTATCCGAGAAGGTAAACACAAGCCACTGAACCTGTGACACACGCCCGGCTCCCTTGCACCCTGCCCAGTGCAGAAGTTGCTTTGCAGTTTTGCAGCCAGGCTGTGGCTGGGGGTGACTGTTCCCAGCTCTGAGGCCAGGCTGCACCACACCTGCCAAACTAAACACCCTGTGCAGCTCCAGTTGAGCCCAGCATGCACAATATCAAATGCAGTGGCCGGGACAAACGGAGCGGAGCATTTTCTCTTACAGGTCTAGTAACTGCAAAGCTTTATTGCCTCCTCCTGCGTCCTGCAGCGCAGAGATCAGGCCAGGCAGCCTGATCTTACAGGCTTGCATTGCAACAAGGCAGATCTGCAGATCTGAGGATGCTGCTTTGCCCTTCTGGACTAATTGCATCTCCAGGTAGCTGAGCACTGCTGTTGCAGGGCTGATTCTGCTGCATCAGAACTGCGAGGCTCTGGTGGGTGCCAGCCTCCCCAGCACAGGTGGGGTGCGTTGCCTGGTGCTGCCAACATTTACATATCGGTGCTTTGCATTCCCTAAGCTTTATTGCTATGGTCACAGCAGGAAAGAGAGAACTGGCTGAAAATAATATGACTTTTGTAGTAATTGATGTGCAGGGCAGGGCAGAGAGCAGAGGAACTGCTTGTGATGGATGAGAAGAACATGAGGAACTGCAGAGACAGGGCAAATAAAAATCTAGGGTGGTTCAGGTTCAGGTCATCCTGCTGCGGAGCACAGGACAGACTAGCTACCCTCTCCAAGGCCTTTCCAGCCTTATCTCCTGCTATTGCAGTTCCTATTTGTTGCAGGAAAACACCTCATAGTGCTGGACACACTGAGATTTTTCTCTTTTCCCACCTATGCAGGACCCCAGGCAGCATGCAGGGTGCAGCTGCAGTGCATGGAGGAGCAGCAGGATGTAGGTGCAATGGGGGTAGCCTCATCCCCAGTCCCATAAGTGGTGCTCAGCTCCACCCCTGCTGGCACAGGAGCATGGATCAGTCCTCAGGGCAGCAGCCTGCGGAATGCTGGATCCAGCTGGCAGCGATGCTTTCTCCTTCCTGACCCCTCCACTGTACTCCCTCTGCTTAGCTCTTGCTGCTCCAGTTTTTGCTGATCTAGACGTGTTAAAATTAATTTTTCTCTTGATGCCTGACTCTAGGCAAGGTTATTAGGTAGTGGGTCATTGCAGTATGTGACTGTCAGCTGCTGAAATTATTTGCACTGGGCTGCAGGTTGGTAACTCACTAAAGACCTCGTTTGGAATGATGAGTAATCAGCATCAAAACTCCTGCAAGCTTCATTTTAAAAACAAGGAATATTTTCTTCAAAGAGAACAAGAAAACTGCATTTCCGTGTTGTAAAATGATTGGCCTTCATGTGGCAAGAGCCCAGCTCATTTCCCCTCCGGTCTGCATTCTGGAATCATTACCACACTTATTTCCAGTAGTGCAGAAAGTCTTTTCCATATGTCTCCTCTTCAGACAGTAGCCTGTAGCTAATACTGTCTAACAGTTCCTAGGCAGGGAGGAGATGAGGACAAACCAACAGCTCTACTGTGGTGACAACCATCTTAGAAAACGAAAAACCTTTCTCTAAAAGCAGTCGCCAGCCCTGAGAGCAAGTCCAGTCCTGTGGACAGTTCTTCAACAATGTCCCCATGGAGTGTCAGCCTTTGGACAGCCTGTGCGAGGAGTTCATGGAAAGCTCCTGCGTCCCAAAAAATCCTCTTCAGCCAGAGCGGGATTGCACTTTATCCTGGCTGAGGGGAGAGAGCTCAGCAATGAAGAAGCTGCATGAAGTTAAAAATTATTTGGACAGGCAATTCTTTATGAATTCATAACAAAACGTGTTTTGCATGGACATTCGCTTTCACTGCATTTGAAGGGGATTTTTGTCAATTAAGATGGGTGAGCACAAACCTCGTCTTCTTCACTCGCGTAATTTCCATCACAGCAACTTTTAACTGGACACTGTCCTGGCATTTCACATTCCAGGCTGACAACAGTCTGCAGGTTTTGACCAACATGCTTTATAAAAAAAGTCATTTACTGGAAAAGCACAGTAAACAGCTCATAAAAAGTGTTTCTCAGCATCAGCTCCAGACAGAAATTCCTCCCAGAAGCCCATCTCATTCTCTTTGTTACAACCGATAGGGATGTGCAGGATGGAAGGGTATATTCATAGCTGCAATGTGGTTTAAAAACAGGAGAAAATAATACTCTTGTGAAAAAAAAAAAAAAAAAAAAAAAAAGGTTCTCTAGTGGGCTGGGCACAGGCAGAATTAGAAAACAGGCTGTGCTGTCCTCAAGCAAGGGCACTCCATGCCCTCCCGCTCCTGCAGCAGGCAGAGAAGGTGTTTTAAGGATGGCAGGTCATACCAATGAGAGGTCCTCAGCTCCGGCATGCGGGGGATACCTGAGATAACCAGCCCTGCCCATACTGACTTACACAGAGAGGACAAACTGGTTCCCAGAAGGGCACTGTGGGCCCCTGCTCCCAGCCTTTGCCAAGCCAAGGATATTCCCCAGAGCATCCGAGGTTTAAGAGCTGGGTCTCTGCACCTCTTTGGTGTCCCTGTCCCAGCAGCCACTCCAGCAGAAGAGCCCAAAGCTTTTTTGGCAAGAGGTGGATGGTCCAAGCCATTCCAAGGTCCACACTAGCTGGAGAGGTGGCTATGTGCTCCCAGCACACAGCCCAGCTCCAGGCCTCCGGGCACCCGAGCTGGCTCCGGCTGCTGGTGCCTGCAGTTACAGCTCTCCCAGCTTCAGCATCTCCCGGGCTTCAGATGGAGACAAAACAGTGTTAAGAGCTGCCAGCACTAAATGCCCCAGATGGAGTAAGCAGCTCCTCTAATGGACAGAGTAACACTTCTCTGGCCCACAGAGATCTCACCTCACGGTTAAGCTAGGCGGCATGAAGAATTTTGACCTCTTCCTATACTATTTGTTGCTGTTTAAGCATTATCTGTCCTCGCTTTTGATATTTTGGGTGTTCCTCTCCAGACCAACTTCAACCGGTGTGAAAGCCATGAATAAAAGGCACTTCTAGAAGAAGGGCAAGCAACATTTGGCCTTAGGTTTGATTTTGCCCCAGATATTTTTACAATTGACTTCGTTCTGTATTCACACGTATATCTCCTAAGAAATTTGAGAATGAAGCTCTGGCAAAGGCATTAACACATAAATCCCTTTTTCAGCCGCTAAACATCCCTTCCTGATCTGTGAAAAGAGGCTTTTCCAATCATTATATGCTTATGGTCCATCAAATTGGTACTGGAAGAAAATGTGAGGTAGCTTTGTCACATAGCTGCTAAGTAGCTAATACTTGCTTTATCTTTTGAAACACGCTTTCTGCAGTGGTGGTGACTACAATATTGTCTGATGGATTTGTCAGGCCAGCTAGCCATGGCGGCAGCTTGGAAAATCTGGTTGTTTTTTTTTTACAGATTATTTTAAAGGCCCGCGTTCACTGCAGGTTTAATTTCTTTATTAATGCAGTTATTTAAAGATTATATTGAAAGAGCTGTTTTACAAAGAGTTGGAAATCACACAGTGTGAAAGGTCCTGATGAGCTCCCTGGAGAGGCTGGCTCCCCACCGTCCCACTGATCCAGACACACTCTTCCAACAGGGATGTGATACCCGATGCTGGCAGATGTATCCCTGCTCTCCTTCCCCGGGCCCACAGCTATACCTTCCTGATTTCTTTTTTCTCCACTGAGGCCCCACACTGGGGGTGGCTGCTGTAGGCCCAGAGGTCCTGCTCATACTTACTGACGTGCTACAAAAAGGGATGTTGACTCCTCTGAGCTGAGTTGTTGTGGTGTATCGACCCTGGCTGGGTGCCTTTGGCACAGCCCAACTGGTTTTTTGTTGTTAAGGCTGGCAATATTTTGCACAATTTTTACAATTTTCAACCCTTCTCCACAGTGCCACCTCCTTGAATACACCACTCTGTGTGTTTATCTGCCACCTTTCACTCTTTATTCAAAATATTTAGATGCTTTAGGATAAAGATGATCACGTCTGGTGCCCATGTGCCATCCAGCAGAGTGGGGTGCTGGTCCACCCGTAGGATTTCTCAGAGCCATGATTACGGAGGCAGTAGTGATATCACCAAGGTATATAGGAGGGTGATGGGCTAAGAAAGGCCGTGGCAGTGCAAACTCATGTTTTCTACAGACAAGCCCCTTGGGTGACACATATTGTGTGATCTGAATGGCCTTTAATGATAGCTTTACCTTCCAGACACAGATTTGCCAGGGGCAAACAGTCCCTCTGTACTAACCTGCCCTTCGCGATTTGCCCTCAGCATCACGTGCAGCCCTGCCTTATTGGTGTGGCAACTGCCTTCACTCCAAGAGGATTCCCGAGCAAGCCCTCCTCCCCAGCCAGGAACTGCCATGACACCATGGATTGAAAAACACTGATCTTTATCAGCATGAAAACAGATACTTTCTTGGAGGCCACCTTTCCCCACACTCCCAGCTGCTCCAGCTGAGCACAGCTGCAGCCATCGCCGGCAGTGCTGAGCATGGCCAGGGAGCACTGACACGTGGCGGGGGGGATTAGGAAGACACAACTGCTAAAACAGCAGCCTGGGCAGGTCAAGCCCTGGGTGCAGGCAGCTGCCTACAGTGTGGGCAGCCAGGGCGGCTTATGGAATCACCTGTTGCAGGGGACAGCTCATGTCAGCACCCTTGCACACCCACATGTCAGCCAAACAGATTTTCAGCCTCATTACTATTATTAAAAGCATGATGTATTCAGTGGCACACGTGCAAGAGTGTAGTATTTCCTCACTTGTTGTGTGAACAGCATGATTCAGCTGGGGATGGTCCACACTTCTGCTTGCACCTGTGTTTGCTTTCTCTTTACTTTCCCTTGTAAAATGCTCAGTGTGGAAGAAACCAGGCAGAGGGAGAAGTGGTTGGTCCATGGCCTGTTTTAGCAGAATGGTTGGGACTAGAGGGTTGCAGTTGCCTCTAAGGGACCACAAACGCAGATCCACCCAGCAGAGTCCCGGCCATCAGCACATCATCCCCGAGTTCTCCTTTACTGCTTCTCTGGCCTTGACTGTGAAATTGTTGATACTAGCTACTCCTTGCTGCCTCTGGCCGCTTGCTTCTAGTCCACAAGCTGCTGAGCAAACACTGATTGTTTGCATTTTATTGTCTGTGCTATCTCTCTCCTAGCAGAGCAGTTATCTGCAGCACGTATAATACGCCAGCTTTCCCGTAAAGCTATCCATGTTTATGGTTTTGTCAATGAGGACTCTTTCCTATGATTTCTGTACCCTAAGCAGGCATTGGCAGGAGGATCAGGGACGGCAATATTCCATGCTGGGGGATCAGGAAGGAGAATTAGACAAGCCACTGATGCAGAAGTTGAAACTTCCACACATCAAGCTGCTGGTCTAGGTGAAGTGGTTGTCCCTGATGAGTTGGAGACAGGCTTTAAGTATGTGATAAATTCCCATCCTAAAGTGAACAGTGTTGGGGATCTGTGCAAAATGAAGTGCAGAAAGCGAAGGAACCACAAGCCAAGGAATCTTATTGTGCCACAACACATCTCTAAAATGCTTTGCCAAGCTCAAAATCCTCTGATTCCTCATGTCTTGTGAACTAAGGATGCTTTCAGCAGTGGCAGTTGAGCCGCAACACGACAAGCGCAGCAGTGCACTGTCGGTGTGGCGAGGCAGCCGCCTGCGCGGCGTGGGGTGAGAGCTGGCACCACTCCCGTGCTGCCCCTCCATGTGGGAGGGTGGCGACAGGGCCACTGCCTCTGCTGCCCACCTAGTCAGGCTGACAGTGGAGGTTCCTCTGGCAGAGCAGATGAATAGACAACATAAAACTCACGATGGAAGAGGACGGTGTCCCCCAGCTGCTGATGGAGTACTCCCAATAAAGGTATGAAGGATAATGCAGGTCCACTGCCTTGGGTCTGCCCAAAGTGAGATGTACAAGAGGACCTGTTGAGGTCAGATTGGCTCTTTCACAAATAACAAACATCCACCAAGGGGAAGTGTAAGCATCCTTCCTTCTCTCATAAGGCAAACATTGGTGGTGGCACTCAGGGATGCAGCAGGTTGCTGCAGCTCTGTGAGCCTGCTCAGCTGCAGCTCTCGCCCGCAGGACTCAGCATGGCTGCCTCTGCCACCACCGTACTGAACATGCCTTTCCTCAGCTGGAAGAGGAGAAAATGCACTGGAAAGCAGAGGTGAAGGTTTCAAATTCGAAGAGCTCAAGGCAAATGAGAACGCCAGGGGGATAAACATGCAACGTACTACAAGGTGCACCTACTGCACTGGTGTTACAGCTACCCTCAAGCAGGCACAGCAGCAGGAGTGTCTGTCAGCTCAGGGATCAAAACAAACCAAAAAGGGAACACATCTGGGTTAGCAAGGCAGAGTAGAAAAATATTTCATCTTGAGCAATCAAAAGCACATAGTTCAACCTGAACACGGCTGTTTCCTAACACTATATTTAAGTCCCCTTATACTTCAGGTCACTTGTAATGGAAAAAATGCATTTTAAAAACTTCCATTGGAAATTCAAATAGTTACAGAGGTCTTAAGGTGAAACAAAGGGGAAAACAGAAGGTGTTGAAACAAACGTGTTTTTCGGCTGTATCTTTTGTCGAGGTCATGAGTGATTTCAGTTCTCCCCAAATGCCTTTGTGCATTCGTTTTGTGAAGCAGAGATGTGTGAACCACTTATGGGCAGCAGCTCAGGGGCTATCCAGCAGAAGAGAAAACTGTTAAAAAGTTTACGAAGAGGAAGACAGCTCAAGCCTGTACCTGTGCCCTGGTGCGCACGTGATGAAACAGGTTCCTGGCCACACTGAATTGATTGCATATTTGTTACAAACATATAATCACCTGACTGCAAATAGCAGTGGGTGTCATAGTTCATTAGCCTCTGAGCCTGGCATCTGGCTTGTACCTGATAAGCCTCCTCTGGCTTAGTTTTTGGAGTATCCAGTGCTGGAGACAGTGACGAGAAAAGAGCCTCCTTGCCATGGAGGAAGACATGCTCAGTGGCTCAGAGGGTGTCGGTACCAGGGGGACCCAAAGGTGCCGTCAAGCAGGGGAGCCTGGGGGTTTTGGCTTCTATGTTTTTTAGGGCAGGATGGTGCCAAGACACAACTTTTGGAGCCAAATCTCCTTCTGAGTGTTAATGTGGGACTTCTCCCTTGGCACTGGCAAAGTCAGGGGCGGCTCAGCTTGAGGGCAGCAGTGCAGCGAGGGGGCAAAGGGTGCAACATATGGCACCTTTTCTTCCCACCTCCCTGCCAGGATGCCTGCCAGCCTGCGGACTTTGTAGCAGTGTTTTGCAGATTCCCTGTACGGGAGCATTTGGGCCTCAGTGCACAGTACTTTGCCCCCTGTTCTGAAACAGGACATAACTTTTCCAACAGCCAAAGCATGAAGCAAACAACTGATTTAAGGGGGATCTTTGGTTATGAAGAGTTTTGGAGAGCAGCTTTTCCATTCAGGAGTTGATTACCCAGAGTACGGAGGGGCTGCTCTGCTGGGCTCCAGCATGGCAGGTCCTGGCACAATATACTTTTTCTGTTTCCCTTCCCAGCAGCATCACCCCTGTCAGACGTGCATCCCAAGGACCCTGGTGCCTGGTGGGATGCACTCAGGAAAGATCCCATCCCACCCTGCACCAGCAGCAGTGTCGGTGTTCCATTTTTCAGAGCCAGCATCTTCCCCCACATCAAAGCTTCAGATGCATTAGAGAAGTGGTGTCAGCATCAGCAAAAAGAGCGTCCCTCAGCTAGCGTGAGTCTCAGGTTTGGACTTTACCTTGGACTGTATCCGCTGCAGAGCAAAGGAAATCAAGCCCTTAAAAAAACCTTTGTAAAGGCTTTTTATATGAGAGGCATTTTGATCCTGATAAGATCTTAAGTTATGCCAAATGCCAAAAGTTCTTTGAAACGTTATCTTTCAGCTTCAGCAACACTATTTAGCAGGAGGACAAACTCCTGCCCACAGTGCCAGAGTGGCAGAGAGAAGTGACCCGCAGCAGCGCATGTCTCCTTCCCCTGTCTGACACAGCAGTCCCAGGAGCACAACCCACGGGCTGGGGAGCTCCCACACTCCCATCCTGCTGCTGGAGAACTGGCCCCCAAAATCTGTTACATGTACAAACCTGGGACACAACCCGAGTGCTGCCACCCAGTTTCCCCGTGTGCAGTCTGAGAAGCTTTCCCTGCCACGTCCCCTCCTTAGCTCTACAGAAGGCACTGTGCGGTGACCGTGGCTCCTGTCACTAAGAAGGTGTCTGATCCCCAAAATGACATGCATGTATCAGCTAAATAAGGATGCACTCTGGGCTGTTTAAGGTGGATCTTCCTGATATTGGAGATTGGCTTTTGGGCCAGAAATAGAGGTGAGCAACGCCCTGCCTAGCACCCAGCACAAGCAGATGAGCTACTCATAGCCTTTACTGTCTTACGCTCCTGATACTGCCAGACAGTAGGTGAAGACACCGTGTTCAAGGAGGTTGTAGGTTGATGCTGTGATGCTGTTTGGACACGAGTCACAGTACCAAGAACATGCACAATCCCTACTCAAAGTATCAACAGCAGCCAGCACCATCCCTGCAGCACAGCAGGGGCGACCCTGGGCTGGCAGATGAGAACCGGTGAGTGCTGCCTTCTCCTCTTCAACCCTGGAGAGGTCTCCCACAGCACTACAGAGACAGCTGGCAGTCAAGCAGCACTGCTTGGCCTGGTGCTCTGCAGAAATGCCACACGACTTTCAGACTGCTGAGGCTGAAGGTATCACAGCAGTCATGATGCTCTCTCTCCCTTTTTCTTCTGTTTACACTGTACTTACTGTTTCCATTAAAAAATAATAACCCCCCAGTTACCCAGCATAGCCAGAAAAATCAAATGTGTGTGTCTGAGAAGCAAAGGCCTGATTCCTCTGTAGGATTTTGGATGTCAATGGCAGTAAATCAGTGGCGTTTTTCTAAAATGAGCTGCCAGAATGAGGACCGGGCAGCAGCCTGTTTCAGCTGCGTGTGTGATTCCTTTGTTATGATTCACCTTCCACAAATATCCAAATAAACAAGTTTGCTGGCATGAATATTCTGGTGAGAGGCAAAAAGCTGCAGAAAAGTCGCTGAACTCTCACTCTGAATGGAGACATCTCCTCCTGACAGTTTGATCACCAAAGATGCCCTGGCTCGTGCCCCACAGCTCCGTGCCGGAGGCAGGTACCCGCGCCGCGTGCTTGGCACAGTGCACAGTCACACCAGGAGTATTCACAGCACTCTTTCAGCACGTCTCAAGGAAATGCATATTTTTCTGCTGCGCTGTCTTTTTGAATCCGTACGTAGAGAAGTATTATTAAACACTGTTCCAAAATTCTCCTTGGTTTTGCTGATCCTGGTGTCTGGAAGCAGATGAAGTTGTTACCAGGAATTCACTGCTGCAACCAGGATTTCTCCCTTATCAGACTTCCACAACCTCTTTTGTTTCTTGATAAACACTATGGTCCTAAAACAGATAGCTCATTTCCCAACTATAGTATCCAATGTATCGGGTAGATCTAGTGATTTCAGCAGATCAATGAATATCTAGTATTGCTTTTACTTATGTGGACAAAAGCCTTAGCATTTTTGTGCATATTATATAAATCAAAATTATTATTTTTATGCATATTTAACATGTCTCTGCCTCCCGTCATGTTTTTAGGAATCAAATAATGATAGTCTGAACTGGTAAAGAACCATTTTTGGAGGAGAGAGAAGTAAATCGCAAGAAGTGTTCATTAATATATATGGTTATAACATATACATTTCCCTCTCTGTTCCAAGAATGAAAGAAATTAAGTAAGCACTTCACTTAGCTCATCTCTGTAACTGGACACATACAGTTTCTGGCTTTGGTGCCAACAGTATCATCAAGACAAGGTACAGGGTCCCTGCCCAGGATTTCAGCATGTGCAGCAGTACCAGGTCTGCAGTGTGACAGTAATGAGGCATAACGTGGCCTCTTTACCCAGAGTGAAGCCACCACAGTGGTGTCTGCAAAAATGTAGTACAGTTCCATGACATAGCAGCTTGCGAAATATTTGAGATGCTGAAATATCTCCAGAAGACAACTGCTTTGGACAGGCTGACAAATGAGCCTGTTATCCTCTGTCCTTCAGAAGATCTCGTGCCATATATTAACTCCTGTCAGAATTGGCTCAGGGCTGATCTCCTGGGTGCAATGTTCTAATTTTTTTGGGTTACACATATGGGTCACGCATAAGTCCAAGGCCTGGAGCACGTACAGCCTAAGGTGCGCAGCTCGCCGCACCATAGTGGTCTGCTGGCTCTGCAGCCATCTACAGCCATCGCACAGGGAAGTAGGTCCGTGGAGGGGTGAAAAGCCAGCAGAGGGATAACTCTCTCCCAAATTCAGGGCCACTACAGATTGTCTCCTTTTTCTTCTTCTTAAGAAAGAATTCACTGAGCATTTCTGGGCTTGGGGTGTTTGCATGTTTGTATTAATACACAGTTAAGTTGCTATTTAATAGATATTCCAGAAAAAGGAAAGAAACTACAAGCCAAGGTATTTTTAGATGTACTTAGCTGTCTAAATCTTTTCACTAGAGCTGAGCTCAAAACTAAAACTATTCCTTCCCGTTTTCTCCAGACAGTGCACACTTTCAGGACAGAAATAACCCAGCATCCCTTTTCAATAGTTTATGAGTTGTCAATTGATGCTCACTGTGTTCTGTGTTTAGAAGTCATCCAGAGCAGCAGGACGTATGTACCAGGCCCAAGAAGTCTGTTTATATTTCATACACATAGTTATTTAGACCAGCTGTGCTTGCATGATTTCTTCATATTACTGCTATTGTGCAAAGAGCAAAAAACATTGAAATACTGTATTTCAGAAGGCTGCTAAATGGCAATGTTTGAAGTCTCAACTGCAGAGCAAAGCCTCTCTAATTCAGATTTCTGGAGCTTTTCCTGGAGCCATGTGGATATTTCGGGAAATTATTCAAAGGAGCAGATTTTGGGAAGGGAGATGGTTCACAGGAGGATCTTTTCCTCCCAAACCACTCCAGGTCTTCAGTACTTCTGAAGAAAGAGCTGTGTGTTGAGTTGTGAGCTGACTATTTTTACACTGTTTCGTAAGATATGTGCCCTGAGGATGGCCACGAGAAGCCAATGCATTCGGGGAAGGGGTTCCCAGGGGCACACACATGCCTGGTCCCACCCAGCAGGGAAACCCAGCATCCTTCCCTGCTGGCAAATGGCACAAGGAGATAATGTGCAGAAATAACGACCACAAAAGAAGCTGGGGAAGGGGCAGGAGCAGATAAACATGCAGACACTGGGCAACACCAGCATTTCGCTAACAGAAGGCAAGTTTGCATTCATACAGTGTCGACTTTGCTGCCTCCAAAAGGACAGAAATATACAAGGAAAAGACTAAAATAGCCATCATAGACTAATGTAGAAATAATTATTAGTTAGTTGTGGATCTGCTGTTGAGGCATGCAGCTCCATCCAGCCCGGGCTGTTGAGCTCAGCTGTGCTGCTGGCTGCCCTGAGGGACAAATGCTGCACCAGCTGCAGCTCTTCTGCCACTAACTGTGCCTGCTGCTGTGAAAAGCAAAATAATTTGTCTCTTCCATAGCTCTTGAAACTAGAAACTCATCTTCCACAATGATTCAAACTATTCCAGGAAACTTATTTTTTCATATGTAATTATTCCTTGCTTTAAAAAAAATAAATAAATCAATGGAAGTGGTCAGCAATTTTTGAAAATCAGAAATGCAATTGCAAAGGGTGCTAAAAATGTCAGTCTATTTTCTCTAAGTTTCCAGATTTGCTCTAACACAACTGTGTTCATTTGGCCAGACGTCAAAAGTTTTTGATGAAAATCCGGAATTTCCCTAATCCTGCAAATCTAGTGAATTTAGTGTGTTTAAACAGCAAATATTTATTTCTCTTGTTCTTTGTTGGGCAAGCGAGGGATGGGCCGAGAGGCTTATGGTGCCCCTGTATCCCACCTGCTACAGGCAGCAAGCTGCAGACGACCTGCTAAAGCAGGAGCAGGGGGACACAGGTATATGTGCGAGGGAGCCAGAACTGCCCCGTGAATGCTGTAGCTATATGAGCTGTTGCCTAAGAGCTGCTCTGCCTGCTGCATTCCTAAGACACCTAAAGGAGGAGGAGGAGGCATCTCCCTAGGTTGCTCCCTCAGTGTGCACAAGATGTGGCAATGTCTGGGTGTAGCCCAGCACAGAAAGCAGCTGTCTGGACCGGAGGAGAGATGCTCCCTGGGGCATTGCCTTTCCCATCCAGCGCTCACAGCAGCCAGCACTGTTGCAAATAATAACCTCCAGCAGGCAGGAACTCTCCAAGTGAGACAGAGTTTGCCTGGAAATGCCCATCAGGTGCTATAGGATGCCTGTGGTGACAGCCCCCAGCCCAAGGATGCAGGCTCAGGGTCCAGGTATGGAGCCATGCTTGGGGATGAAGCCCTCCTAGGGACTCACTTTGAAAAATCTTTTAAACCCTAAAAGCAAGTAGGATCCTCATTTTCATGCCTCTGTGAAAAGATGGCAGGAGGTGAGCTCTCCTTCCTTGCCAAATGTGTATATTTAGGAGACCAAACCCTGTCCAGTCTGGGGTGGGAGCGCAAGCCAGGCTGTCCATGAAGCGGTGCCCTGTGTCGTTTGTGACACGTTATGATTACGAGTTACTAAACTAAGCTTAACGGAGTAACTAAACTAAGCTCGACTGAGTAACAGTTCTGCACTTGCCTTTGCTTCCCCCATTCCCTAAACACCATTCCCCCTTTGCGCTGCAGACCTACCCTCTGCAGCCCAGCGGCACTGAAGATGAGGAAGAGGAGGCTGCCCCTGCCCCGGTCCCCCTGCGTACCTCTGTGCACGGCTGTCACCGCTGCTCCCCTTCCCTGCAAGCCAGATCTGTTGCCATAAGCTGCCTGCAGGCAGCCGGCCCTGGCAGCGAGGAGCTGCCAGGGACACGCCAGCACAGCTCCTGCTGCTCCTCAGCTGTGTCACAGGCTGACCTACCACGTGCTGTCTGCTGTCTCATGGCTTTTTTCCACCCCTTTTTCTCCTCATGCATTGCAGTAGAGAAAAATCTGCAAATTACTGTTCCCCCAGCAGAGCTGTTTTCCTTTCTGAGCACTTTTTGGACAGGAGTAGATGGGGAAGGGGGGTGAGAAAGAGACAGCAAACCAGGCTGATGGTATGGAAGGGCAGTGGTCTAACCCAGGAGGGGCAAAGGAAAACTTATTTTGTTGGTTTTGGATTAATTCACCCAGAGTTCCTCTTTGTTTTTTTGCCAGGGCTGCTCTTACATATCTAACTGTACCCTTTTTAGTGGATATTGAAAGATCATCGCTTCCCACAGCTCCACATTTTTTCCACCCAGCTCCTAAGCACCCAAGTGGCATGCAGCTCCGCAAACTGTGCTCGGCCTCCCTGCAGCTGGTGTGCCCAGCCCCGGGGCGGCTTGTGGATGTGGGGAGGGGGCCAGCCAGAAGGCAGGCATCTGTGCAAAAAGCATCCTTTTCAGATTTGTTCAGCTACAACGCTGGGAGAGTTCGGAGGGAAAATCAGGAACAGCACTAGGTGCTCACAGCCTAGAGCTCAGCGCTAACCATCGGCGGGGCTGGGTGGGAAGGAGCCGCTTCCAGCTGGGAAATTACTGTGGGGTTCATTGAAGGAAACAGCAGAGCAGGGGTGGTGTCTGGTGTCGGGAACACCCTGTGCTGGTCCTGCGGGCTGTGACAGGCTTACCCATGGGACACCAGCTCCCAGTACCTCAGTAAGCCAGTGCCATCCTGCTCCCCCCGCTGACACGCGGCTGGGGAGAAGGGCTGGATGTCGGGGTGCTGGATGTTGAGGTGTTGTGCTGTCCCTGCTAATTCCCGGTGCAAATCAATCTCTTTGCAGCAGCCTTGCCCTCAGACTTAGGTTAGGCAAGTGGCTCAAGCCAGCAGCTGCTCCTAAACTGCAAGTTCGGGGTGGTAAGTTTTGATGATCTGAGCAGAGTCTGCTTCACTGGACTGTCCCAAAGGCAAATAGGGACACGATATTTTGCAGGCCTGGGGGGAATATGCTGTTCTGCCATAACTTGCTTCCTGAGCCAGTACTGCTCTCCTCTTTGTTGTCACCCTCACAGGTCCCTGCATTTTAATGGTGACAGAGAAAGCAGAGGCCAAGCAATGAGCGTGCCAGGTACGTAAATTCTGACTGAGAACAAGTGCACCATAACAAGGTTTGAAATCTTACTCCGGCAGATCACCTTGAGCCCCATCTGTCTGCAAGGAGCGCCAGCAGTGCAGAAAGGCAGCTGGGGAAATGGGATGCTTCAGGTGGAGGGAGCCGAGCAGCCTGGTGCTCTGGGCTGGGTACCATGCCCTGTGCGGCAAGGTCAGGGGTGGCCCCAGGTGAAGCTGGTGAGACACCAACTCTTGGAGGCATGAGCCGGGATCTGCTGCTCATCTCCTGAAGGCAGTTAAATTGACAGCCTCGTGTTGCACGCAAGGCTGATGTCCCTTTCATTGCCTCTGGTTTCAAAAGTGGTTTGTTATTTCGGGCTCTCACAACAGCAACCTGTGTTCAGTCACCAAATGAACTGGCCTCCTTCTGTTGCTCTTAAGTGCTTTCAATCCCTGTGCCCTGCAAGAAAAAAGACTAGCTCCCGTAAGAAAGAAATACATACAGTAAGTTCAGAAGCATTTGAGGCATCCCGGCAGTGCACTAAGATGTTTAAGATGCACTTGAGGAAAGCTGCCCTTTGTTGAACTGTTTCACCACACTGTTTAATGCAGTTTCTGTCTCCTTCCCTTGAATGACGCATATAATAACCACCATTAGCCTTGGTCTCTGGTGTGTGAATAACACACAGCAGCGATGGTCAGAGGCCAGCTCTGGTGAGGACGCATGGTGCTTCCACTCTCATCTCCGCAGGAGAGGAAGTCAGCAAACACTGCCAACCCTCATAAAATAAAGAATTAACGTACCCTGCTGTGCACACAGTGCTTTACTCATTGGACAGACATATATGCATCCTCTGCCCAAATCAGTCAGCAGTCAATATTACCACCCAGCTGAGATCGCATGTGCTGAAATGTACCATCAGCCGTGAGAGGGGCTGCAGCATTCAGGAATGGGGCAGCAAGGAACACGGCAAACGAGTTTCTGCCATGTGGAAGGTGAACAGAATTGCTCCAGCCATTACCAGGCATCAGGATGAGAACTGGAGGAGAAGAGGTCTTTTCCAAAGCTATATTTTTTCCTAGTGGCCCCTAGAGAAAGGATCATCCAGGAAAACTTAAGACATCCATAAGTTTACATGGCTCATAGAATATGTAGGTAATGAACTGCAGTGGTGGGTTACAGAAGGAGACTGAAGGAGCACAAGGGTGAGAGTATTAAAGCAAGGACCCAGGGTGGCAGCAGAGCAGCCAAGAGAAGAAAGAAGCATTAACAAATATATTTTTTTTCCACTAAGTTGCAAAGCACGGCTTGAAAACAGTCATGGAGGAATTTAAATTGTTTTAATAACAATCTCTCATCTTATCAAGGGGATTTCCCCAGATCTTAAACACTTTGCCAACAAGGTTAATACCCCTTGTGCCCAAAGAACAGATAAAAAGACTGAGCTCAGCTAGGGAAAAACATCTAGCCATCATCTACAGGGAGAGCTCTGCCTGAACTCCTTTCCCACACCAGGCTCTGCCCTGATTCACACTCCCCATAGCAGAGGTGTGTAGCCAAATCCTCCTCAATGTCTGTAGTCCAAAGTGTGATGAAAACAACAGCATTCCTCCGTTACATAGCCTTAATATTCCCCACAGACCAGCTGCCACCGCCCTCAGCCCCACGACCCATGACACTGGAAGCACATTGTCACGAGGAAGGTGACAGCGCAGCAAGCACATTGAATACACACAGATTATTCCTTGCAAATTTTGAGACTGACCTGTAACACACACACAGAAATATCCCCTAAATTATCTGGTTATCCTAAATATCACAGCTCAAGTGAAAGCTGAAAAGTGTGGAAGCTTTTCCGTGAAACCGTTGGCTCTCAAGACTGCTTTCTTCCCAGGCCAGGCATGCTGTGCTGCAGATGCCCAGTCAGCTTTACTAATATTAATTTCCAAGTGGAGGCAGCACCTTGACCAGCACTGGGTGAAAAACCATCAGCATCCCTGGCGTCAGCTGATACAGCTGATGGGCAGCATGCTGCGTCCAGCTGATAACGCCATGCAGGGCAGTAAAAAACTCCTTGTGATAATTCCATCCTCTTAATCACCAGCTGCTCCTAAATTTCTCTGGAGCACGTTTGAAATCAGTTAGTTTGCATAATCCTGCTGCTGGGCTGAAACTTAACAACTGCAGAGAGGGCAGGTCTTACCGGTTGCTGGTGTGCACAGCCACCGTGCCCACCGGTCACCCTCAGCAGCTTTGGGGGGCAGGGGGATGCTGCTCAGCCCCTCAAGCAGTTGGGTCAGCCCCACTGGAGCCTTTGGGCACCATCTCTGTGGAAATGTGCAGTAACAGAAATGGTGGATTTGTGCATGCTCCAGAATCCCAAGGAAGGCACAGTATGACACGGTGCCCTCTTTATTTCTGTAGATTCTGCGCCAGAGTGCAAACCTCTTAGGCTTTCAAAGGTTCTAAACTTGCTTAGGTATTAATGCAGGGGAGAGAGGGAAGGCAGCAAAGTGCCCTACTTCTTTGCTTTCTTTTTCATCTTGGCTACACAACACGTTGCTGCCGCTAGCACATCTCCTTTCCCATTCTCTTTTACTAGCAAATGCACTTTGACTGGTTGCAAACAATTTACCAGGCCACATCAGGCCAGCTTTTCTCTGCCTGTGAGTTATCCACAAGTGAACACACACATTTTTATCGATGTATTTGTTGTTGGTAACTGTTCAGTAAAAAGCCTGTGCATACTTGAGTTGTTTGTGATCTGCTGTTTGCTTGGACTGACCTGTCTTTGGGTAAGAGGTTTCTGGGAGAGAAGGGAGCAGCCAGGCATGAGGCAAACGTGGAGCAGTCTGACCCCATTTGTACTGGAAGACATCTAATAACTACTATCCTTTCTGCCTCACAAGTACCCTGATTTGTCAGAGCAGCAGCCACCGTGAACATTAATGCTAGCAAAGCCCTGCGTGCATGAATGTTTGCACAAATGGGACAAGACAAGGTGATGCACTTAAATGAACATATCACCTCAAGTGAACATTTTGCTGCATTAGGTGAGGCCAATTGCTCATACACCATCAATTTATGCTGCAGGAGAGACCTGAGTCAAGTGGAAATCCCAGACTTCCTAGAATCATCACGCAATATTCATGGTAGTTCTGCATAGTCAGAACTAAGACCTACCACAAGTTTAGACAGTCTTAATCTGTTACCAAATCAACTGCATTTCCTCCAGGTGTCACATTTTTTCTAGCAGCTTACCCATCTACTATGACATTTTTTATTTTTAAGATGACATTCAGTGCTGGTTGTACAAAATTTAACCATGTCATCAGGTCTACAGGTTCTTTGTAGTATAAAAGTACAAGTATTCATCTGTAAAAAAGAAAAACTTTGCTTGAGGCAATGAAGCAGCACCAGTTTACACCAGGGAAATATTTTTGGTTAGCATCCAGCTATTTCTTTTATGGACACATCATAAGTCTTGGTTGCTGGAATACAGTCTACTGTGAAGTAGACTTACCAAGGATGGTGCTGTGCTCCAGGGTGTAAAGACAATACAGCCTGCAACAGCTGCTAGATCCACCTGTATCACTGGAAACAACTGCAAACCATAAAGGATGCTTCTGTGACTGCAACAGTCTGAGAACAAAGTCTATTATACTGTTGGAAGAAAAAAAGCTGCATTATGAGAAGCGCTCTTTGCAATACAAACATCCCATCTTGGTTTAGCTTAATGTAATGAAAATGTTCCCCTTTTTCCTATTCTTACCATATTTTTGTAACCACGCTGTTTGTTACCTTGCAGATGGACTTTAATACTTTGCACAATTTCCTCCTTCCATAGAAAGAAAGTTTAAAACAGAGAGAGAGAAGGAGCTAGAAAGGATGGCTCACCATTGCCTGCATACACTACAGACAGGCTTGCAACCTTCCTAATTCTGCTGTGCTGCTGTAAATCCCGCCAAACATTATGTTTTATTCACAAATTCAGGGTCGGGCTCGAGCACTAAGGTTGCGTGGGCATCTCTCATCTTGACGTCTGCACGTGGGGAAAAGAAATAATCACTGGTGTGCAACTCCATTCTGCAGCAAGAGAAATGTGAGCTATGAATTTACAGTCGCTCCCAGCTCTGCCCACAGCTGCACGCTCCCAGTTTCCTGCCTCCACACAGACTGTGGCTGAAGAAAAATCTCCTCTTATTTACTCCACGAACAAGCCTGACGAGGGTTGAAATTGGGCCGCTGAGTGCCTGAAGTTCCATCTCCATGACCTCGAGAATGCAAAGGAAGTAATGTTATACTTTATCCTAAAGTATCCTCAGAAATGGAGAATTACTGCAGAAAAATTATAGGGAAAGTACCATACTACCACTGCAAGTAATTTCTATGGATTTTTTGCTAAAAAGTAGAATGAAATGTGATTTTAAAGTGATTGAAGATCAGCATTAACTAATCCTGCAGATGCCAGTAGAGTCATCTTCTCACTAATGAGCTTAAAAGCTTTAAAATATGCTGTCAAGTAGCTAAGATTAATTTACTGGGGGTTTTTTGCCTCAGTGGTGCCCTTTTCCTGAAAACTTACCAACTTCTTGACTAGTTTCACCCAAGAACACAGGCTGTTGGCAATGACCAGAACTGTCTCATCTTAGTTTACCCTCTCCACCTGCCTGCACTAGGCAGCAGTGCAACAAAGCAACACAAGGAAACTAACAAAGTACTCAACCAGCATTTCTAATTCACGAAATCCAAGGATGAAATAATAGAGGACATTGAGTTCAGCTTGGGACAGTCACTCCCTGCCCATTGCCACCAGTGCCATGGGCTGGGACCGGAGCAGCTGAGCTTACCCCATCACCGATGTTTCGTGGCTGCCTGACCAGCTCCATCACACACGTAACCCAGAACAGGTTAGTAGTAAAGCAGGCAAATGACAGAGGAGCTGACAAATGATGCTCAAGGCAGGTAATTTGTGAGACCTGGCTAAATTTCACCGTTCTGAGGTACTGCTTTGGGTAATGGGACAAAAAAAGTCCAGTTGTTGACTGCGGGTGACTCCCTCTGGTTTGAGGGCACGGTGCTTTCCAGCCACCCTCGCAAGATGTGGCAGCCACTGTCTAGACTGCTGCAAACCCAGACCTTGTGCCGGCGCAGTTTGAAACCTCATTGTCAGCCTCAGGTCTTGCTTGAAAACATTTTTCCCCTTTTTCAGGGGAAACTCCTTATACAACAAAATGGCTCCCTGCTAGGCGCACGAGTGACTCAGATCGCACTCAGCTTTTCTCACACAAATTAATTCATGGTAACTTGAACTTGAGATCCATGCGGGATCATCACTTGTGCATCTGAAACAGAAGTTTGCTTTACAAGGTTGAGGGAGTGGAATTGGGGAGAAACAGGCAAAATGCAGCATCTCCTATTCTGATGTAAATATATGCCGGGATATTTGATGCTTGGAAGAAGTTCAAGGGAGAGCCACAAAAATTACTAAAAACAAATTACAACCTAGAAACATACCTTCAGCATGAGAGCATGCAGCTGAGCTGTCTATTTATCCAGAAGAAAGGAGGGTGACTCGATCACAGTCTGTCCATACTTTCAAGAACAAGCACTTCTAAAACTGACCTAAAATGGGAAAATTGAAATTAAGATGCAAATAGCTAGTAATAAAGCTAGGTAATCATTAAGATAATACAGAATGGAGGTAAATTTTTCCATCACATTAATAGCAACAGAAAGAGTGGCTGGTGGCCTTTTAAAAAATATTCTGCAGTACAATCAGCAGTGACAGACTGGATGCAAGAGCTGCTCAATGAGGATGTACAGCACAGAACGTCTTCCAAGGGATGCCAGCCTGTATCCTTTCTTTTTCCTTGGAATATATCCATATGTGCCATTCCCAGATGTGAGTGATGCCAGCTATTTGGCTCACAGAATTCTCATCCATTCAGCATCCTCCTTTTAATAGCAATAAGACTTGCATAATTTATTATTATTAACATTAATGAGCCTTTTCTTCACATGCCTCAAAGAGCAAGGGAGAACTGTGCTGATCTGGATTCTGCAGCACTGATGACAGACACTTCTCTAAATGCTGTGAGGAAGAACTTCTCAGGAGCCAGCCCATCACGGGGAGCTTGATTGTACGAGGCTGCGCAGGTAATAACTACACCTAGGTAAAATGTGCCAAGTCTGAGAGTAGGAACAACTCTGTGTTCATTAGAACATCCCAGAACTTTCAGAGCTATCCTGGACCCCATTTGAGGTTGGAACAAGTCATCCCAGACTGGAGTGTTTATTCTAGTAACCTTTCCAAGATGATTGAGTCAGCTGAATTTTTCTTCAAATTCACAGTAACTAGAACCCAAAAACTGTGTGAGTGACACAGCAATTCTGGGATGAAATGATACAAGCAGGAGAAAAATTCTTCACATGCTATTGCAAAATGATGCAATGCCTCTAATAATGTTGAACTGTGCTTTTGCCATATAGCTTTGAGCTTCTTGCCTAACCCACATTCTCTGGAAAATCTCTCTGCTAAAACATACTAGTTTGTGGTGACATTCTTCACTGGATCTGCTCTGTCTTGACAAAGATATAGCACAGGCCAGGAATTAATTGGCTGAGAGGAACACTTAGTGGCTATCTTAGATCTTGCTAATACAATTCTTTGTTCAATTCTGCTCTCTAAAACTGGGTTTTGTATTGACGTCATGCAGTAGCTATGAGACCTTCTGAAGAAGCATGTGGAATGACGGTTCTACAGAGAAAGCAAGACCACAATCTGCCCCCTGGCTGGTCTTGGAGCCAGTTCAGCATTGCCATGGCATTTTTGGGACCAGGAGGCGGTGGCCAAGGTACATGTTCTCACTTTAGCCCAGCACCCACAGAAGGGTACAGGAGCCCATGGAGTATCTGGGCTGGGATGTGGCACAGGGGAGCCTTTGGTAGCTTATCCCTCCTCCCCACTTGGGGACATCCATAAGCAGAGCTATTGGGTCAGTGTCAGGCACTGCTAGCCATGATCCCACACACTCCTCTACCTAGAGGTGGTTCATCTTACTGGTCTGGATGTGGCTCGGGGTATATTCAGCTGTGTGCCACAGCTATGGGCATCCCTGAGACCCATTGACCTGAGCTTCAGGCTCAGCAAGACCCTTTTGTCACTCCTCCTCCTCTATACAGCATCAGTTTTTCATCTAGAACTTGCCATTGCAAGCGATGCTGATGTGACAGTTCAGGCTCCAAGCACCAGGCATGGCACTGGCCTCTCTGCAAGCCAGCTTGTTTCCACTGCTCAGATTGATCCCTGAGGCACCTTCCCAGAGCACTGAGGGACTATTCTTACACGAATACAGAAGTATTTTAACACTTACAGTCTTGAGGTGTGCCATGGCAAAGGCAAAAGACAGCATTACTCTTATGCATCTCACAGTTACACTAACCAAATTATAACAGTTAAACACAGAACTGGACACTAAGCTAAAGTGTCTCCACTGTGAATAAGTAGGTTCAGATGTAAACCCATATATTTTTGCTTTTAAAATATGAAATAAACTTCTTAGGTTGCAGTTTGTTGCTACACTAATTCATTCTTTTTTAAAAGGAAAAAGGAATCTAAGATGCATAAGACATTTCCTGATATGGAAAGCAGAAAATACTCCTAACACATTTTCCAAGGTCAGCTCCGAAGAGGAAGCTGCTTCCAGAATATAGTTACAAAAATTAACAAGCCAGAAGTTAGAATCCTCTTCTATAGTTAGTCTGTTTATAAAAAAAGACTGAGCATCTCGGTCCAATCTTCACCCAAAAAACATCCTGTCTGACATCAGTGGGAGATTATACCTATTTGGTACTCTCAAAACTTGAGCAAGTGTCTAAATATGGACTCAGGAGCCAACACTTGAATCTGTTATGTCAAAAAACCCCAAGGTCTGTCATTTCAAGCAAAGAGACAGCAAAACAGTAACCTATAGTTTCCATGTCTTCACATAAATGAACTCTGAATCTGTTCTCTCTCCTTTTGGTTGACAGTGCAAACTGCTTCCCCACAAAGGGAAACGAGCTTCTTAATCTAAATGCCACTTTATTCAAAGCAGTGGGTACGGAGTTTGCCCTGGGAGGTGGTGGGCACACTGCAGCACTCCTGGCCACCCGAGAGGCTCCTAACCAAACAGGAACCGAAGCACCGATGGTGGCAATACAGCCACAAAATTACTCAGCAGCAAGCTATAGCCATTCAAGGAGCAGCAGCCAGGCAAAGCACCGTGATGGGTTTTAACCTGTGTTTGCTGAGGGCTAAGAGCACACACAAGTACTTGCTGTAACTCATCAGATCTGCAGTTTCTCAAGAAGCTGCAAAATGTGTCCAAGTATTCAAATTTGCAGTGGATGAATAAAAGATGGGTGCCCATAAACACTTGCAGCTTGCCAAAGGGGAGTCCACCTTGCTCAGGATGGGTCAAGCACAGCAGTTGTCTGCCCACTGTTGCTTAGAGCAGCCCTAAGGATGGGCTCCAAACCAGATCAGCTGCTTCTCCCATAGCCCCTGCTTGCAGGGATGCTCAGGAGGGCACACAGCAGCTGCTGTGGCTGGGCCTGGCATGTTGTGCACCTACAAATCAGAGCATTATCCCATTTTTCTTTTGGTGAGTGTCAGGCAGAATCAACAGCACTCGGAGGGTCTCTGTGGATCTTACACTTAGAAGAGAGAGGCATTAAGAGGCAGAAAAACACATCAGGGAAGGATGTGTTAAAAATAACCAAAAAAATACAGAAGCGTGACTTTGTCTTTTTGATGTCCTGTGATCATCCTGAAATAGCATGTGTGATTCAGAATCAAGCCCAAAGCCACAGTCACTCTCCTGACACCTCCTGACCAAGCAGCAGCCACAAGACCCCACTGCCCGAACACTGTGTCGTTCAGCTGTCCTGGCTCAGAGTTTAAATAATCCTGAGCTGTACTTGTTGTAATGAGTATGATCAAGACTAAGCACATAGGACATAAATAAAGGCAAGTTATACTCACAGCCTAATCCAGTTACAGCTTTAATTTGCACATTTCCTCTTTGAAAGCAGTTCTTTTATCTTCTATATAGAGCTGAGCCTCTCCCAGATGTCATTTGCAAGCCCGGAGAGGTGCTTTGCATCAGAGCTGAGGCAACAAAGAGACCTGCAGGAACATCAATGACCTGCCCACCATGCTCTCCATATGAGGTACAAGACAGAGTCCTTCCATCAGCTCTGTTCATCAGCAGCTCCTCAGCATCCCCTAGCCTTTCAGTTAGCTCTAGGTCCACACAGGGAAAAAACCTCCAGAGCTTAACAACTGTCCTTAAGTAAGCTTCCCACCCTTGCTGCAAGCAGCTATACCACAAAGCAAGAGTAGCTACAAAGAGCTAGTTGTTACCAAAGCAGTACCTGTGGCTCTCAGTTTATAAAACCTGCTCCTCGTTTGCATCCCTGGCACCTCATTCTAAAGCAGAGCAGGTTACCAGCCACTCTCATTTTGTAGTTCCTGGCTGCAGTTCTTTGCTCCTTTCCACATTAGTGGTGAGGCTGTAGGTGTGCTCCTATAGCTCTCTTGGAGCAGAGCAGCAGCATGCTATGGAGCAGAGTTGTAGTTTTCCATGTCTGTGTAGCAGGAAAGAGGTATGTACATAGAGATGGCTTGTGATTCACTCTGAATCTGGGCTAAAAAAAAATCCCAGCTTGTTGAAAAGCATCAGAAAAATACTCTAGCACAGCTCTGTGTTGTCTGGTCATCCCAAGAAAAAGATGTGGGTGTTTCTATTTTTTGTGGATATCTATGTTATACTGTTATCTCCACCTTTGATGTTAATTGTTATGGTTCTGTAGAAACTGGTGCTATCCCAGCAATCACAGGCACCCAGCCCCTGTGAGGATGTGCTGTTGGGGCTGTGATAGTCTGGGCATGTATTCTTAGGTTTTTGTCTGTTTACAGAACTTTGGCTGTACTTGTCAAACAGCAAAGTATCACAGAAGCATATTATTTAAGAGACCTTGCAGATAAGGACTGCCAGCTGCAGGACTGAGAGGAAGAATACAACATATAGCCTGCTTTTATGAAAATATTTATTTACTATTCCAGCATTTCCTGCAGTTTTGGAGTGTTATGGCTGAAAGGTTTCATTAACAACCTTTCCGTGAGACTGCTCTGTTCTCTAAGAAATCTCATATGTCTAAAAACAAATGAAACATGAGGAATATCTGCTGGAGACCTGGCTTGGCCTTTGAAACACTTAGAAGTAATTCTGGAGGAAAGCTGTGTTTGTATAATCTTAACTGGTTGTACTGCTCCGAGAGGCCAGGTGCCAGCTGAGCTGGCTCTGGCTTTGCAGCTCTGCCCTGAGCCCACTCCTGCCCATGCGACGGGGTCTACCTGCCACCAGCTTCCCACCCGCAGGACGAAGCTTGGCACATGCTCCTAAGCAAGGCTTCTCCTGTGGCAATCGGGGCTTTAATCCCCAAGTGAAGTTATCTGAATGTATTTGGTGGGGTGACACACGCTTACAGCAATAGGGGTGTTATCCCTGACAACAGGGTCAGGCTTGTCAGCAGCAGAGCCAGGAGCAATGCCAGCCGTGGCTGGTGACTCCTTTACAGCTGCAGATGGAGGGCTGGGAATTGCTGCAACAGGTTCAGGCGTGGGTCCTGTGCTCCATCTGCATGGCCTCTGAGGCACAGCCTACAGGAAGGTGTCGTCTCGTGTCAGAGCTCCTCTGTTCAGCAAAAAGCTTGGACTGAGCAGTGCTTTATAGCTAATGATGTTCTTTCCTGGTGGAAGAATTAAAAAATACCGTTACCCACGGGAAAGAGATTTTTATCAACTAAGGAGAAGCTTGTATTTTCCTGTGCAGAGAAATGGAAGGATTTCATATTCACAAGTGGAAAAAAGCAGAAGCAAAACCTCTAAGTGAGAGCTTTGTCAAAGAACCATAACCCTGGCTTGGCCAGAGAGTTCAGCAACAAAATTTGAATCCCAAACTCCTATGCTAAAATGATGTTTAGCAAGTCTATTGTTTAGAATAATTACTTTAGCTTCCTTTTTGAAAGCAAATGCCAGCCAAGACTGGGGAAAAGGGTTCTGTAAGAGAAGTAACAGGGTAATTCAGTCATGGCCTCCCAGCAAAACATGTTTGTGTTTACTCAATAGAAGCAAGTCATTTTATGGATCAATATTTAAGTAGATCCAATTATTCACAGTTTAGCCAAGAAATGGGACAGATCCACTAAGAATTGTTATTTATTTTTAAATTGGTAGTTGTTATTATAAATCAGCTTCAGCTGGCCCTGATTCAGCTTAACATTTAGCCTCTGGGCTTTTTTATTCTCTTGAATTCCTTAAACCCATTTGGTTCCGGCTCTTTGCTTCCAAGAGCTTCCCTGGTGCACCTTTCTCCAGCAGGTAACCGAGTGCTGCTGGACAGCAGATGCAGGTCTTGAAGGAGCAGGTCAGTAAGCTCAGGACACCGGTGGTGTAAGCATTGCTGTGAGACACACAGATTTCTCTGAGGAAAATATTCCGGGCAACTCTATTCTGATCATTATAGTCCCTCAATCTATTATATCAGAGAATTCATGAGGATGTTGGCATAATTCTCTGGTTAGGAGTACTTGCCACAGGAGAGTAACCCTTTCCTACTCTCTTCTGTAGAACGTGTCAGCTACAAATTATTCTGTAGTTTACAGCAGCCGAAAAATAAGTGTAGTTAATACAGCATCTAGAATCATACATTTAACAGAGATGCATGTGGCAGGGCCAAAATCTTCAAGAGGCTGTGCATAGATGGAGCTGCCTCCCTGGAGGAGCTGCTGGTCTAGAATTAAAGCAATGGTATTTATTTGGTCTTGCCCAGAAGCGAGTGGCATGGGGGAAGGCACTGTCTAATCCCAAGTGATTAGTTGCCTGGGTTTGATGTGAAGTTGTCCTTAATAAGCTTGTTCAGGACATGGACTTCAGAAAGAATGTGCTGCCTGGAGAACTACACTGAGCCTGCTTTATTCTGCGTTGGTCACGAGGCAGAGCAGCAAGGCCAAACGGCTCTGCCTCCTGAAACCTCAAGCATGAGGATCCACATGTGTTGGGAAACCAGAACTTTGCATGGTGGTAAGAGCCTGCGCTGCAGTTTGCACAGAGATAACGGGGAGAGTTAGGAAAGTTAGAGTTTCTCTCCCACAGGAATTTGACATTTCGACCTTTCCAGTCTTTCTGTTTAGGGGAAGACTTACTGGCTTTAAACAAAGTTTTCACGCTAACGATGCATTTAATATTGTGCATCTCCACTCATGCAGAGTTTCCTTATCATCCACGCCACGTTACCTTCTTTCAAGCCTAACTGTTTGTGTAACTGCAGACTGTGGGACTCTGGGGGTGACTGAGCACCACCTGATCGATTAGGTGTCACCCTCCTTGTGACGAAGGTCTGAGCTCTGCCTGCCGTAAGCTGTAGCTCTGTGGGTCCCAGATGCCATTTGCAAGCCAGGAGCAGCACTTTGTGTCACAGTCCAGGCGACACAGAGCCCTGCAGCTTCTGCGTTATTTCCAGCCCCAGGTGCTACGGGGACCAAACCCACCCCTGGCAGACCTGGCTGCTGCCCAATTTCCTTCCATGGATGAGATGAAACAAACTCACGCAACTGCTGTAGCAAGGTATCTGAAGGCAAAGAGGGCTGCCAAGCAATTAGTGTCTAAACCATGCCTAATTAGTCCCTTGGGTACATCTTAATACAGAACAAAGCAGAAGATGTCTTTGTCTGGGTATTATATTGGGAGTGTGCAATTGTGATCTGATTTGAGCTGGTGCAGGGCAGGAGGAGGGGGGCTGTTAGACGATCATTTCCAGGACGTGTCTGCAGAGAGACCGTCCCTTGCTGTGGCTGCAGTGATGGCAGTTCTGGCTCGCGCCGGCAGTTTGTGCTGGCAGGAGAAGGGCTCTCTGGAAACGGTGCGATGTAGGGCGCTGCACTTTTTATTCTGGATGAGCTGTAAAAGATAAGATGCAGATATAAAGGTAGTTTTCATAGACTGTTAGACACACGCTGTATATCTTAAAGACTTTGATACACTAAACTTTACAATATAAGTACTGCAAAACATTTACATGTTGGTTTGAGGGGGTAGTCATGAGAAATAAACGGTCTGCTTCTAATAGCTAACACAAGAAACTTTTTTTTATCTAAAATCAGCCAGACATTCAAAGTTGACCAAATGTTGCCGTTAAATTCTAGATCCAAAAATAGACAGAATCTGAATGGTGACCGAAATCCTGCTCAGTAACTGTTGGTAAATCCCAGCAAACCACACTTCTGTGTTGAAAGGAAAACACAGGCGTGCATCGGTTGGCTTTGGCAGAGCAGAAACAAATTCGTTTTCTCAGATCTGCTGACATGTTTATCGGGATAACGTGAATGACTGCACTGCGCTTGCCAGTACAGCACACAGTGGCAGCAGAAGATAGAAGATGATCTGAAAAGAGATGACAAACTATTTGGCTGCACACACGGGGCTGTTACTCGTCCTTCCTGCACAATGAATTGCAGAAAGAATTCTGAGGAAGATGCAACCTATCAGCAAAGCTGCCTGCTGGCTGTGGCGCTGGGAAAAGTGGCAGGGAAAGTCTGGAGAAGAAACTGGTCACCCAAGCCCTGCAGCACCCAGTGCACCCCTCCTGCCATCCCCATGGCCCTGGACCTCTGTAGAAGCAGAAAGGGGCTTTGGCCTTACTGGGTATATATTTTTTAACTGAAAAGTCTTTTCATCCCATTTTTTTGAGTTCTTATGTACAGTTTGGGTTCTATATTGCCTGGGTGGAACAGAGAGCATGCAACAAAAGAGACAGGAGCTAATGATGTAAAATACCACTTGCTTTCAGCTTTTTGTGTTTGCTGGAAAATAACAGATTTTCTTGGCAAATATCAAGAGAATATTTGTGACTGAGCTTGCTCTAATGAACATGAACTGTGCTGTGCCTCTTAGGCCTGTTGCACTTTCAGATGATTTCACCACTTTACAATTCAGCTCTTATGATAACATTTAACACACACTTGTTAAACCATTCAGTGCAAAGGCGGCATAAAGTCCAGCGAAGGGTCAGCATTGTGCACAATCTGTTGCTAGATGGTGCCCCTCTTACAAAAAATGCAAGCAAACAACACAAAAGGACGAGATGTTGATAACTTTTTAGGGTAGGGGGTAGACATTTTTTGACATAGCTAATGTGATTTAGCAAATTGAGCAAAATAACATGGGGAACTATCTTTTAGTTCTCTTGCATTGTGTGGGTTTTACTTTGTCAGTTGTTTTAAAAAGCAACCAGCAATTTCTGAGAATGCTGAGTTTAAAGAAAAAAAAATGGGGGGGGAGGGGTAGGGAGAAAAAACTCATCAAGCATTTCTATAGCTCAGTCAACATGATTAATCCAACTCAGCAAACACTGAACTAAAGAGAATTCATTGACCAGTTGATATTCACAAATGTTTTTGTCTAAATATGGCTTAAAATGCCACAAAAATTGGATCTAGTCCTGAATCCCTGACACATGCAAAGTTGTCGTTGTCCGTACATTTAGGCTTATGGTGAGATCTATCTTAACGTCTTTAAAAAAATACAAGTGCTAGTAGAAAAAAAGAGTCATCAGGGCTTTTGCAGGGCTTAAAGGAATGCAGAGCAAAAAAAGAGTTTATAATTAAAGTGCCTGGCCAAAAATATGTTCTTTACATCCCCTTTAACCAGTTCCTCTGCATAGCTGTGTAGTCCTTCACAGATGGGCTGCAAGGGTGTGAAGGATGGGACTCCCTCCCCTCCGGTGTCTTTTAATCTGCCTTCAGACAAAGAGGTCGAGTGGCCACTCATCCACCAGTATGTGATGCCAAGCAGCCCCAGGGAGCAGCAGGCACGGAGGCAGGTGGCTGCGGTGCTGTAAGTGTGCTGTGTCACCCAGATCCGTGGAAGTGGGGGATGGCAGATGAGCTCTGTCCCTTGGCCCTGCAGCCTACCCTCGGTGGTGTGTCCCCCCCTTTCCCCCGCCCCAGGGAAGCCCCTCGCTGCAGCGTGGCGATGCAGCAGCTTGGCCAAAGGGCCAGCCAGCACTCAGCAGTACAAATTTGGGTCTGAATCGTGCGAAATGCAAGGTTTACGTAGCTGTGGGCACAATCACTGATCATTTTGGTACTACTCAAGATGTTCATCCAAGTTTGGACAGAATGAAATTAATTGCTGCTACAAAATGATGCAGCATGTCTGAGCAGGGCCCCTCAGCCCATCTGACCCTGATGTACAGGTCACATTAACTCCTATAATTTGCTGAATATTCTTTGAAAACCTTTTAAAGATTTCCCTTCCCTGCATCCCGAGTTACAGCTTACAGTTCCCAGGCTGTTGGGGAGGAGACAGGCGCAGATGATAGCAGCTGTTGGAAGGGAGACCTGTTACAACAGCACCTGCAGAGACTGATACCATGTGGAAAGGAGCCCATAAATTATTCAATGCTTCTGGGGCTTGATTTAATTTATACAAAAGAGCCTGAAAAAAGATGGAATATCCCCTATCTTGTCGGGACACTGGTATATAATAAATAACCCCTATAAAAATGTTTACCTTTTTTATTCCCAGCAGTGAAAGCTTCTTGATGAAACACGGCATTTTCATGGAAACACTTCTGGTTCTTCTCAAGAACCACGGTCTGTGTGTGCACCACGGTCTGTGCAGACTTGTTTCTGGCACAGACTGTGGCAGGATGGCTCAGAGAGAGGAAGAACTCTGCCCTCGCCCTGCTGAGGCTCTGCGTGTCTGCCTGGAGAAATCCCGCCTACACCACCAGTATACGTTAGCCCTCAATTTATGACATTTTGAGTATTTTTTTTCTGGCTGGTTCTAGTAACCAGAGAAGCTGTTCGTAATTTGAATCGGATATAAAAATGCACTTTCTAAATAAGTATGATCTGTACCACCTAACCTATTTTCAAGCAAAGGCAACCACACGTAGAAAGATGTGATCGGGGGCTTTAATTAGAAGATAAAATCTTTCATTAAAGCTAGGTGCCAGGTGGAAATTGCCATGTTTTCACATTCTGTTTGTGGCTGCATTCTGTTATCATCCTGCATGCTGCAATTACCATCTATTTTAATGAACACTGATGGAGCTGATATAAATACCAGAACATCTTGTATGAAGTGCTGTGGTGTTCGTTTGCATAATGGATTTGTGACCAGGCACATTTAACAGCATGAATCAAAGTGCTTCTGAACGCAGTGTTAGATCCATTGCACCCAACGAGGCTCTGCGTGCCCAACAGCACATCGAGGGCAACTCTAGAATCAGACCAGGTGTAGCTGTACCTGGGGCTGTTTGATGTGTTCCTGGATTGCTGTAGACACACAACCCCAAACCCTCCTCTTTTCCCTGCTGGGGTTGCTTAGCAGGGATTGCAGCCATGAGCTGCAGCAAGCATGGTGCTGGTCAGCCAGATGCCTGGGCAGTGCTGGGGACCCTCTGCCCGAGGAGACCCTGGGAACAAGGGTGCCTTTGGTGCTTGCCAGCGCTCAGACACACCTTCCAGCATGTCATGGCTGTGGTGGGGTGCAAAAATGCCTCTGTCTCACCAGCTTCCTTCCCGCTGCCAGGGTTTCCTGGCCTTGGAGGAGGTAATCAGGGAGCACAGATATTGAACAGAGGCGAGCTTTGTGCAGCAGAAACGTCCTGCCTTGAGCAAAAGAGATCTCTGCAGCTCCCGCAGGGCTTTGCCTCCTTTTTGCTGCCTCTTGCAGTCTCTCCATGCTTTTCAGCTGTTTGATGCTGAGGTCCAAGCAGGGCACTTCCCTGATGGTCCTTTCCCTTTTCATTGCTATCAGCAAGGGGAACAGACATTTGTTTTTTCGCCTTGTGTAGACCTGGTGAACTCTTAAAAGGCTGGGTTTTTTTCTCCAGAAACCAAGATCCCTGAGGAATCTGCCTCCCCTGCATCGTTCTTGCATTGAGGGGGAATTAGTCAAATTTTTCACAGATGACAGCAGTTTCTCAGAAAAAGGAGCAAGTTCTGGGCAATTTATAGGCTTATGCAAAAAAAAAAAAAAAGGTAAATCAATCATGTTCTAGTCTCAAGCTGCTTGGACTGTGCTCTCTTTTCATCGCACACAAGCAACTTCCATCACCAATAATACACAAATAAAGGTATTTGACCTCAGCCTCTGCTACAGGGAGAAAACCCTCAGCCATGCCACATACCCTGCAGCCAGGGCTTGTTGCATGTCAGACCATATTTTCTTCCCTAGCCTGAATCCATGCAGGCTGAGAAACCCACAGGTTCCTGCATACCCATGGTTCTTCGAGAAGATCCAGATCTCTAACAATGTTTCAGCTCAGTCCTTCCTCGGGTAAGGCTTTTTACAAGTTATTTTCCATATTGCAGAAATGTTATAACTGTAAAACTGTAGTGATGGAAACTGGGACTCAACTGGTGAGAACTGTTCAGTCTGTTGTTAATACATAGCAAGCAGCTCACAGACACTGAAACTGCAGCTAGATTCCTGTCTTTACCCAGGCATTTTCTGCATACCAAAATTAACTGTGGTCAACAAAGAAACCTTGGATCGGTCGACAGTGAAATCCTTTAAGCAAATGCACAGATGAATCATTGTGTTGGGTCTTGTGCAAAGGGGAAACCTGAACTGAGGATGCATGCTCTCTGCAGGCCCACAGAAGGTGTGAAACTCATGAGCTCCTGTAGACACCCCCTCTGCAAGGCTGAAGAGCGTGGTGCAAAAGTGGCTGGTATTAAATACTGTTGTCTTGACTGGCAGCATTATGTGGTTATGCTCCCCCACACGGGCTGCGCTCTGTGGTACAGTACAGAAGAGATGCGATGTCCCTGTATGGCCCTGGGAGTGCCATTCGGTGGGTGAAGCTCTTGCTGCTCTTCTAGAGCATCCATCCATAAGGGTGAGTTTTTGCACGAAGCTATGAAAAATTCAAAAATTGAAGGGCTGTCCATCTACAGCAGGAGCCTTCCCTTTATCTCATAGGTAAGACAACTTATGCAGGTATAGTGCGTTTGAGAGCGGGATGTTAGGGTTGGGAATTTTCCATCTGTGGGCTTTGAGAAGGGCTCTTAATAGGGCTGGGGCAACTGTGCTGAAAGAGGCAACTGCAAGTGCTCAGCAAAATGCAGGCTGGGAAGGGACTCCTGCCAACATACCCTCCTGGGTGGACACAGGACAGTGGAGAGGGGCAAGGTAACAGCAGAGGATAAGGCTGACTCCAGAACAGGCAGAGAAGGCCACGGATTCATTTAGGCTGGAAAACTGAAGCTAGAAAGGGTCTTCAGAGCAGGGAGAGCTCTGTGCTCACTGGCAGAATCAGACGGAGAGCCTGCCTGCCCCAGGTCCCGTGGGCTGCCAAACCCCTTGGCTCCAGCAGCCCCTTATTTCTCCAATGACAGTCACTGGGAGGACAAAATAATGTGCAGAGCTTCACCTGTTACTGGCATTGCTAGTAGGCTCCGTGAGGTTTATGAACACTCCTGGCAAGAATGACAAAAAGCTCTGTTCCTGGAGCAGCTGGGGGAGACATTACCAGCTGCAAGTAAACTCATAAACACAAAGCAGTCTCCCTCCCACCTTGGCACTTGGCTTTACTTCCCACCCCAGCCTGGGTTCCCCTTGGGGGTCCTGCCAGTCACCACATCCATCTTCACTCATGGTACACCTTCTCGATCATGGCCAGGGTCAGGGACACCTTCATCCTCCAGGGATGGGTAGCCAGAGAGCGCCAGTGCCATTGCTCATCTGAGGGCACAGGCTGGGGAGCCTGCACCCTTCCGTCTTCCTCCTGGAGCCTGCCAAGAGGAGGGTCAGGAGTTGCAACCTGGTGTGTTTTAGAGATAAACATCCTCTTCTCCAGTCTTGACCTACGGAAAGAGCAAATCTCATGTTTCTCAGGCATATTGTGCTTCTGCAACAAGCTGGAGCTGTTACTGCAGTGCAACAAAGCGCTGCCGCAGTGAGAGATGCAGGGACAAAGGTCTCCAAATGCTGATAGTGGCACAGAGATTCCCATTCACAATGAGACGTGACCGTGGATTAATTCTGGCCCAGCAGTGTGCTCTGAGCATTTCAGAGTCATGAGTCAAGCTCCAAGCATCATGAGGTTGACTTAGAAACATGACATAAAAAAAAAGCCATTAAGAGGTTCCTTGGTTTTTTGGCATCTGACACCCAAGCTTTTAAGTTACTCTTGGATCGTGGTCTTCCCTGCACAGCCACACAATTGCAAATTGACTTTTTAATACAGGCAAGCCAAGATTTTCACCTCCTGACCTGCCTCCAGGAACCAGCATTTTAACCGCACCATTAAACATCACAGGACTTTCAGTAAAATCACGAGAGCTGGCAGCAGTCCTGACATAGCTAGGAAGGATCTGCTTCAGGACATGGCTTAATACTAAATCCTAAACTCTGATCTTGAGTGGATAAAGACTAAATCAGATTTTTCTGTTCCTCTTGCCTCTATATTTTAGCACTTTATGTTATGTTGCCTATAAAAGTCATCAAAGTTGATCCAGATGAACGGTGGGAATATGACTTCAGTGAATGAAGCCTGTGATAGGGAAAAATAACTCTCTGCCTTGCAAATGGAAGTTAAAGGCCCATTAGTCGAATTCTGGAAGAGGCTATCCCTTTTCCAGGGTACAAAGCGGAGCCACATTTCTGCAGCTAGGGCAGGGCGCAGGTTCCTGATAAAGCTAACGGTGGCTTGGAGCAGGGCTAGCCGTGAAAGCAGAGCATCCTGCCCACTGCAGCCCCTCAGCTGGAGGGGCTGGCATTGCCCAGTGCTGCCTGGGGGATGCTGTTAGTTTTTCTGGCCCTCTAAGACATTTTACTAAATGCTTCAGGTTTGTAACGCTTTCCTGCATCCCTTTCTCACCTAGTGCTGTGCTGGGGTAGCACACTGGTTTGTTCCGAAATTATATGAGCTTTCTGGAAATAAGTTAGTTGATAAAGTACCGTTCGACCTTTCACAGACTGTTTCCCTCCTCCGGGCTGTTTTTCTGTCTGTGGTCCAGTTTGGGGCACCCCTTGCATTTCAGTCTAAGGGTCTGCGTGTCTTTTCTCAGTTTGTTGTCACCCTCTTTTCTACTGGGTTGCTGCCTGGCAAATGCTCTGCTTGCAGCTCAGTTTATCCCAGCCGTTTGGATCTCAGGTTTCTGTTTAAATACTTTGCCTGTTGTTTCTGGCTGTCTAAATCCCTCCAAGGACCCCTAAAAACTAACAGCTCCTGCTGCTGACAGTGGGCCCCACCTCCGACGATGCTTCGCCCCGCACCTTTGAGCCCAGGCAGCGAGCTCACGTCCCGCCTGGCTCCGTTTTGCAGCCAGTCTGACAAGGCACAAGGACCCCCACGCGATGCAGGACAGACTGCCAGCCCCCGCAGGTGATGCCTTGGCTGCTGCTTTGTTACCAGGATGGATTTGACCAACAGGTCTGCCCCAAACCACACGTTTTTATCCTGGAGGCCCTTACTGCCATGCTGCTCCTGGGGCAGGATGTTGGGACCCTCGGCGATATACGTGCCCCAAAATACCGAGGACTAACCTGATGCATATCTCCTGGTAGTACAACACTAAAATCGGCAGGAACTGACAAACAGGGACATTTGCAGGGAAACCTGGCCTTCTGCTGCCTATCTGTTAAGCTCATTAAAGGTAGCTTTTAGCATCAACCCAGGCAACCCGTGAACAGCTAAGAAAATACCCAACCTCAGCTTAGCTGGGAAAGCAGAGCCCTGGGCACATCCCTGGCAGCCAGCCCTGCCAGGTCCCTCTCTGCCATAGGGATGTGGGCTGCAGGACGGGCTCCTGCAGAAAATGTTCCCTGGAAACTTGTTTCATTAAACCAATATAAATGCGCCTTACCATTTCCTACTCTAAGTGACTATTCTGGGCTAAAAAGCAACTGGAATGTTAGGAATTATTAGGAGAGGAAGAGAAAACAAAGCAGAGCCTCCCTAGAAATCCATCTCAAATATCATGTCTGCTTCAGCCCGGCTGCCTCAGGCAGATGGAGCAGAGCTAGAAGAGTGCAAAGGTGACAGAGGGATGGATCAGCTCCCAGGCAGTGACAAGGAGACACACCAAGGCTGTCCTGGAGAGGAGGTGAGCAGGGGAGAGCATGGCGCAGGGCTATAAATTGCAAAGGGTATAAAGGAATTAATATTGACTCATAATACCGGCCTTTGGAGGCATAGACTAATAGCAGAAAGCGAACAGCAAAAAGCGATAGTGAAAGCAAACCCCACCAAATTCCTGTTAAACACAATGATACAAGTAGCTAAAGAGAGAAATCTGTGGGTCCAGTGCGGTGACCGAGCAGGGCTGCACGGGTGTCCCCCTCCCCCATCGGGATGCCCTGCGGGGACTCTTCCCTGACCCTCCACAGTCCCCCTGCGTGTTCAGGCCCCTCGGCCCCCGTCCGCGGTGTTCTGGAGGTGGCCTGGGCTGCCCCGAGGTAAAGCAAAAACTGTTCCCCAAGGTCGCAAAGCTGCTCCCTCCCGGCGGCGCCCGCCTGCGAACGGCCACCGGCCGCCTGCTGCCACCTTCCGGGTAGGGGCGGCCGGGCACCGCGGGGAGCGACCCGCAACGGCCCCGCAGCGATCCGCAACGGTCCGCAACGGCCCCTGACGGCCTGCCCGGGCCAAAGGGCCAAAGGGCCGCGCTGAGCCGCCTCACACCAACACCCCGCAGCGCCGGAGGGCTCCTCACACCAGCCCACCCCGCAGGGCTGCAGGGATGCTCGCAGGGATGCTCGCAGGGATAACCCTTCCGTGGGTTTAGTGCTCTGGGAGAGAAGGGTGTTTTGTGCCTGTGGGAGCCAGCTGACTCCGTGCCCTCTCCCAGTGTGTTTTCAGCACAACGGTGACGCTTGTGTTTTTGCAACTGATAAATCCAGTGCCCTTGTGTGCAAAGGCTGTTTCGCCTTCTGCCGCCTGCAAATTCACCCAGCCCTGCGGGTGACTTAGAAGAAAAGTGTGGTTAGAAGAAGAATGTAGCTAGAAAAAAAGTGTTGTTTTTATCAAGCCCTCAATTTTAATTTAAGGAGTACTTTAAAAAATATAAGGTACAGACGGCTGAAAAACATCTATTTGGAGAATAGCATCAGGATGTGCTCTGAACACAGAGGGGATGCTGCGCACTCAGCTGTTCTGTCAGGACTGGACGGCTCCACCCCTTGGCAACCTGGTTTAAGAACTGATCGGGCTTTCTAGCAAATCTACCATCTTTTGTCAATATTTGTAATGCAGGCGCAACTGAAATCAGGGATACTGCCATTTGTGAGAGTGTTCCTTGTTTATCTTCCACGACATCTGGATTATTTGCATGAAGGGGTGATGTCTTCTCCCGAGTTCATGAACCTGGAAGCCAGTTTGCATCCGTTTCACTTCAGACATACTCAGAGCCAGAGTTGCTGTGATAATTTTGCTGATAACATTAAAGGCAAAAGAGATCACAGCAAAGATTTTACAAAATACCTATTGCAAACTTTCCACTGCTTTGGCTGTGCTTCGGAGCCAGCTTTGTGAGCAGCAAACTGCCATGCCCCACTGCCTGTGTGTGGGCATCGACGGGGACCGTGGCCTCCCCCAAAGCACCAAGGCAGCAGCCCATGTGGCCACATGTACCGTGCCCCACAGTGCCATGCTGAGAGGCTGAACTTGTGCTGGAAGCCTGCTGAAGGAAGGGAAATAACCGAAGGTGACACTTGACAGGTTAGTTTTTTATTCAATGCATTGGACTCATACATGACCGCTTTGTCAACCAACATTTCACACATTCCTATAAAACCAACACCGAGTCCAGTCTCTCGTTAAAGATGCTTGGTGTAAAATGTAAAGCAGTCTATCAAATATTTACTTTAGTAAGTTTAGCTTAGAGCCCAGCAACAGGCTGTGTCCAGTGCGTTCGGTGCTGGGTTGCAGCAGCAGATCAGTGACTCACGGTTTGTTGGTACAGGGCTTCGTCAACAGATGTTTCGACCCAGCTCACTAACACCTCAGCCAATGTTTATCGGACTGCTGTCGAGCCCAGCCTCCCTCCTGCGGCTGCTGGTTTGATTATGCCACTGCTTTGAGCAGGGGTGGAGCTGCACCTACAAAATCCCTGATGCAGAACTACTGCAGCTCTGGAAAACCTGGTTTGGGCTGGGGCAGCTTGCCTGTGCTCCACGCTGAGGACAGCCACACCGGCAGCACGGCACAGCAAGTCCCACCCAGTCCCCACGACCGGGCTGGCAGCAGCAGTTAGAACGGCACGGCAACCAGAGCAATGCAAGGTGCTCATCAGGCCTGACTATGGGGCTACAGTGTGATGTTTTCAGGGTGGAGGGGTCTTACACTGCAAACCTCTGGGCGGGGATGCCTGCACGCACAACAAACTGGGCAGTTAGGTGGATGCTGGGGAAGGTGGGCAGCTGGAGCATGCCCACTGGTGCCACTGCTGGGGCACATCCCTCAGCTCCACACACGCTCTGCTCCCTGCTCTGTCTCCCACACGGGCAAGCAGGACAGCCCTGTGTCCCACCCAGGTAACAATGCAGGAAAGGCTCCATGGGGATGGCTTGGAGCTGGTTCCCCCTCCCTCTTGCACAAGTTACCCCAGGCAGCACAAGGTGCCCTGGCAGGGGGACAGGGCTGGTGCCAGCCCTGTGGCTCCCTGGCAGAGCGCTCCCAGCAAATCCACCTCTGCTCATCCCCCTTCACCACCCCACTCATGTCTCACCTGCCCTGTGCTCTGGCCCCGGCTCTCATCCTGCCTCGTCCCTGCCCTCAATTGCTCATTCATTCTGTGTGTAAGGAAGGAGACGGCACATTGCCAGATTAGCTATCTCAGAGGAAATCTATCGAGTTTTATTGAGCTGCCCATTACAGGGCCTGGACTGTTACGGGCAGTCCCTGTGACGAGCATGCGGTGCTAAGGCATGGTGACTGTCCGGCCGGCGCCTCTGGCTGCTGTAAAGCGCCTCTTATTCCTCAGACCAGAGAACCTCTCATCCAGCGTCAGGCTGGTCTGCAGGGGAAAGGGAGAGCGAGTCAGTCCTGGGTCTCATGGCAAAGCACAGCCAAACTCGTAGCAGGGTATTGATTAGAACCCATCAGTCAGGACGATGCTTCACAGCCAGTTAGTCAATTAAACCACTCAGCACATGGAGACAAGGAGCTCAACAGACTGTGTGCGGCTGGAAAACCTCCAAGCAGCACCCAGCCCCAAGACACTGGGTGTCCTCGGCAAGAACAGGAGCAAGCAGATGGCATCTGAGCACAAGGCATCAAGTAAAACCAAACTGTCCAGACAAGAAACGCCAGCAATGAAGAAGGTGGAGCAGGATTTCTGACCTGTCCCAGGGCTCTCGGACCATACTTCAGCATAAAATGCGGCACCAAGAAGGTCACCAAAGCAAAGAGAGAGCAAAGCCCAGAAGTGCTGTGTGTCTCTGAGGAGTGGGGAGCACTGGCAGTGAAACGATCCCCCCCAGCCAGGACTGCCCACAGGCAGCATCTCCCAGCTCCAAGCAAGCACATGGACAGGCCACGAGGGGCCAAAAGAGTGGGGAAAATCAGGCTGAGTCTGTAGCTGCTGAACAGTCTTCTCAGGTGCCTTCAGTTTTGCGAGCACCCTGGCCAACACGGCTAAGGGACTTTCCTCCCAGGTTATGCTAGATAAACCCAACTGGCAGCCCCAAAAACCTGAGCGTGATGTTAACAGCTTAGTGGCAGGGCCGCTGCAGGCTGCAAGGTGCCGCCTGTCCCGTCGACAATCCTCTACCTGGTTGGCCATCGCGCGGAAGTTGAATCTCAGCAGCACCCCCTTGGGCTGGGGCTTGGCTGCCCGCGGTGGTGGCCTCTGGCTTCGCAGGAATGGGCGCTTGGATCCAGGCCTGGGGAAAGCACAGATCTGCAGTCACTCAGGAGCCTAAGGCAGCTCACTTCCCATCAGCTGCAAACCAGCAAAGAGTAAAGGAGACCACCGCGTACCCCATACATCCCATGGCATGCCTCACAGCAGCCTGGGTGAGACTAAAGGGTGCCAGGAGAGCTGCCGTGCTGGCAAAGTTCCAGCACTGGGGACTACGTCACACCAGGGCTATCGTATCGTGGGGTGTTCTCTGCACCCGGGACATGCCAAGTGCCCTCACCGACCCTTCTTTCTGCCCCTGGCTGTGTGCCGGGTCCTGCAGCTGCACTGGCTCAGTTCAGGGGTGAAGCCACCCCCTTCCAGCCTCTGTGCTCTTCTCAACACGGCGAGCACACAGTGTCCCTTTGGGGTGCGCGCTGTTCCCCCATGACACCCCACATCAAGCACAACTAGCCTGCCACCTCCCACGTGCTGCTGGCACTTCCGTTGCTCTTTACTCTGGATAATGAACGAGCCACACAGTAATTACCATCTCCTTTCAGATATGAAGGGAAGGGAACGAGACATCATTTGCTAACTATTTTGGGTCTGAACCATTCATTGCGCGCTCGTTATAGAAGACGTGAAGCTGCAATAATGTTAAATGGATTTGCAAGGGCTTTTTAGGGCTCCCATCCTAACAAATCACCTCATTACTTACACGCCAGTCTGGCCCGCCTGGGGATTAGCCACAGAAACTGTCAGAACTGCTCCGGGGCTGGGTTTCACTTGCCACCTGCCGAGACAGGGAGATGTATCCAGCTTCGATTCGAGCACGAAAGAGCACGTCGTGTTTGCAGCATGCCTTTGTTCACCAATTACCTTCTCATCCTTCGTGGCTTCCCTTCTCCATTAGCATCCATCTGCTGTGAAATACATTTTTGTAAAAATGACTTAACGAATCAGCTGTTAGAAACAATGATTCCTTTTGCAAGTATTTAATTTGGTGTATCTCAATAGCTCTTTCCTTGTGTGTTGTCAAGAAATTTGCTCATTTTGGGTTTCCTGCTGGCACAGCAATCTGTATGGGTGGCTTGGCTTTGCCCTGCTTGTGCTGTTGTGTAAGCTGCAAGGTTCACTTTTATCACATGCCCAGTTTTTATTTTCCAGCTGCCATTAAACTGCACTAAAAACTGCTCGCCCTGCAAACAGTCTCCTAAGAATATATTCATTGTTCAAGTCACCCATCTTTCCCAGTCACTTTTGGAAGCAAAGATACAACTGGGCAAAGGCTGGCAAAACTGAAGGCTTGTCACCATCAGCAGGTTGCACAAAAAATGTCTCGATACTGACCCCTCTCTGAAAGTTGGCTTTGGAGAACCGCTGCTGCATCCGCTTCTGCTGGAAGGCTGGTCCCCTGTTTAGCCGGAAAGGTCTGCTGGTAAAGGAGGGGGAGAGAGAACAGGACATAGGTGAGTAGGATGCCAGACCTCTCCTAAAGTTTAATGCTGAAATACTTAACCCAGTGTACTATTAAAAAGCAGTATGAGAAGCAAATGAAGCTGTGTGTTACCAAGTTCGGCCCAACAGGTTTTTCTGCCAGCAAAGGATTTCAGAGGAACTCATTTTCCTGCTCAAATGAAACAACAGCTTGTGTTTGTTCTGAATTCTGCTCATTAAAAAAAAAATTAAAAAAGAAAATTGCCGAAAAAGATCTGGTCAGAAGGGACCTCTGGAGGTCATCCAGTCCCTGCTCTACTCAGAGCAGAGAAAGATGGGATTGCAATGAAGCTTGCTTTCAAGCTCGGGGAACACAAGGACCACAGTGAGACAGACGCCGAGGCTGTGCCCAGCACCCAGCGGCCTGCCCTCATCACAGCTCCCAGGACACAGCATCTGCTCCTGCAGCCCCTCACCGGGACAGACCCCCTCTGCCTGGCTATTCCTTACAGCTGTAATCTGTATTTCCCGCCTTTATGAAAATAAATGCTATTTCACCCTTCAAAAGTGTTCCCCAAAGCGACAGAGGAAAAGTTTAATTAAAATACAAAGGTCACATTTGCTTTCTAAAATAAAATGGCATATTTAATACCTGAATTATTAACTATCAGCACAAAGTTGTTTTATTTCCAGGTGCTTTCCTAACATACCCAGGGGTATTTTTCTCACGTTGCATGAGCACACAGCTGTAACTGCTCCCAGCTGGCCCAGACTGAGAGCAGAGCCCCAGGAGCTGCACAGGGAATCACTGAAAAATCACAAAAACCCAGAGTAACCAAATATTTTACCTTCGCCCTGGGGCGTTGTTGCTGGAAGGTGCTGCTCTGAATCTCTTGGGGCCTGGGGGTGGCCGTCGCCGTCCATCCGGCTGCCCGCTGCTGTTGCTTTTGGTGAAAGCCTCGCTGTTCTTGCTGCCCTGAAAGAGTAGCGAGAGCTCAGCAGTTGACACCCTCGCTCCATCTTGGTGCACCAAGAGGGAGTGAGCACGAGCCACAGCACACGACCATCCTTCCCTCTGCCAGCTGCCACTGCCTGAAAAGCTGACGAATTTATGTGGCATTTTCTTTGGCTCTGTCTAGGGGGAAATCCAGCCCGCACTGAAGTGCAGGTGGTGATCGCTGACACCGCAGCAGTTCCCTCGCTGCTCCTGGATGCCTTCAGCACCACTTGCAATTACTTCAAAGGGGGCTCAAGCCCCACGCTGTGTGCTCTGCATTCCCCATCTTCTCATTCCCAACTGTTTTCCCTTTGCGATTTCTGCAGTCTTGCAGTGGAACAACCCTGCTCTGCAAGTGTTGGTTTGTTTTCTCCTTTGATATTTCTTGATGGGAAATTGATTCCTTGCTGTGTCTATTAAAACCTGGTCTCTTCCACGTTCTTTTGTTATCTATGGCAGGAATATTTCTATTGAGCAGTGCTGCTGTGGTCTCAACATTGGACTTGGTATACACCGTTGTCATCAATCAGTATGTGCGCCTTGGTTCCTGGGCATGAAACTACAAGTACCAGGAAGAACGTTTCATTCTAATGGTGCAGAAATACAAAAAAAAATTGTGATTGGAGAGCAAATCTCGCACATGCCAAGCATTATAGCTTTGCTCAGGTTTCTTTTTGGCCATTGACCCTTTCTTGTTTGGACATGTATGTTGCCCAGCCCGAGCCCTGAAGCACATCAGAAGACCCCTCAGCAGTGCAGGTCCTCCTGCAGTTATTTTACACAAACTGCCACAGACTCTGTCCCATTTATTTCTGTGGGACAGCCACCATCACCGTTACTACCTACTAACTGAGACGTGCTTCCACATTCTTCCCACTTGGTTTATTTCTGCAAAATGGAACCTACCATAGAATTATGCCTCCTAGCAACTGCTTATTACTTTCTGCTAATATCCAGCCACACTCAATATGTGAGTCATCACTGTCTTTATTTTCAGGAATAACCACACTCCATGCACATGCATGCTCATTTTAGAGCTCTCTTATTTATACCCCCAGGACAAAGCCATTAAATGTGCCATCATGTTCACCACTTTGGTGTTTTTTTAAAAGCTTACTGAGCATACATGACATCCTCATTGAGTGGATTTCCATCAGTGTGGAAAACAAAACCCTCTCGCAGAGGACTATCTACCTGCTCGGTTTCCACCTTCTACACCAAGCCAGTTTGACACTCAGAAGAAAGCTGTAAGAACTACTTTAATGATGAATATGTAGCTTCTTTCCCATCTCTTGAGTCTTAAAAATAACTCAAAAGCCAAATGGAAATATTTCAATCTTTTTTTTAAAGTGTTTTTAAGCAAAGACAAGACCCAAACATTTAAACTTGAAAAAGGAAAAGCCACGAATGAATAAAAAAAAATGCATTTTACACAGATGCACATGGGTAATCTGACCCACGGCCATCACAGTACTAGGAATCAGTGTCTCTGGGGGGGATACCCACTTGCTAGCGAAACGTATGTCTCTGAACCAAAGCCACCTGAAGTCAACAACAGTCTTTCCTTTGACTTCACTGGACCTTCGAAAATACTCTTGGTGGAGAACAAATAATAGTGACTCTTAACATACCTCCTCTAAATGATAATAGTAGATGAGATGGCATATAATTTGTTTTTATGGAAATATTTTAAATTTTTTAAGAAGACAGTTTTAAAGAATCTTTTTTGTAAAACCCATGGGAACTGATTCAGTAAAATTATGCCAAGTCACAAGCTTATAAAACCAACTGGAAAACTGCTATTTTATATGCATATGTGTCTGTACTCACCTATGCATACAAATGCTGTGCGCAGGCATACAAAAAATGGTGCCTGTAAACTGTTTATGCAGATTGTTCTTTGGAGTGATGCAGGATCATAAAATCCAGCAGATTTCCATTTGACATTTGGGAACAGCTGTACTTTCCGTACCCCCCTACCTCTTGAGCCAATGCCTGGCGATTTAAAGGGCTCACTCCATTTAATGCAGCAGCTGCTCTTCTCCTGGGACCGGGCACAGTATTCCTGAATTGTCTCCGATTGTACTGTTGTTGTCCAAATCCTCTTCTAAAACGGTTAGGTCCTACAGAAATAAGCTCTTATTTTAGCATCCTTCAAAACTCAATTTATGATTACAGTTTTGCAAATGGATTGCTAGGATGACTTAACATGATATAGGAGTATCTGTATAAATAGTGATGCAAGAATCACATTAATTCATTCCAAAAAAGTATATTAATTTTGCAGAATATTAAATAATTTATCTTTCCAATATCTCACTAACATTGCTGTTATACATAGGACTGACAAAACATATTATTTGATGTGAAAGAATATAGAAGAGAAAAGCCTTCCACAATTCTGATTCCTAATAAAGGCAGGAACACTTGCATGAGGAAACCTGTCAATCTGTTGTCAGTTCACACTGCTATGAATTAACCGTGAAATGGGAAAAGCCTTTTGATACAGATAAGCAAGTGACTCGAGCATCCAGAAACCAACTCCACAGCAGCCTGGAACAGCTCTGAGCGCCCATATTATAGCACGTGATAAGTGAAGACTGGACCATAATTTTTATATATACATATATATATGTTTGTGGGAGGTTTTTTTGCTTGACATCTCCTTACTTACTGCACATATTGAAGGGGGCACCTTCTGCTGCTATTTTACATAACTGCACAGTGCATACACACCAACAGGCTGTCTTGCATTTAATGTTTTCCCCTAAGCCTGCTTATGATTTTGAAGTGTGCTGAAGTGTCGAGCGAGAGGAAAGCACTCTGTCAGTGCATTAAAGCCTAATTACTGCACATGATAAACTTCTGTAGTCATAACGAAGTAGACATCCTCCGAATCACTATACCAGCGAAATGTGCACACGTACTCAGAGGGGTGTATAAACCAGGCATAAGGCAGTGCATGGCAGAGGGCAGCAAACCTGCGGTTAAACCCTGGGCCGTAAAGCAGAACCTCACTGATACAAACCACAGAGCAGTTAGATGCCTGTATCGATCCCATACCATCAATTCCTTCATCACAGCAATTTACAATGACTTGGAGCAATTAGAAACGAAGTGTTCCGAGGCAGCAGTGACACTGCTGTCAGGGGCCACCACCGCAGTGATTAATGAAGGCTCCAGCCCCAGGGTGTAACACCGGTTGGCGCCAGCGTAGGCTGGTCACACTGGAATACAAGTGAAGATGATTTGAGCTGCTTTGGCTCCAAGACAAAAGGGCACCAGGGCATGCCTGTGGGAAGCACCTCCTGAACAGCATGTCGGGGTGCTTTGCTCCTTACAGCCGTAGGTTGGTTGGGAACACTCACGAAAATGCAACGCTGTTCACAAGCTCTGTGGGGCCACTAGTTATTTTCTTTGCAAACGATGCCCTCTCAGCGCAGCAGTGCAGGTGTGTAAATGTTCCTCCCCCAACATACCCCTGAATTTTGGCATTCTGTGTCTTCCTGACCAGATGTGGTCTCGCTGTGTTTAATGCCCCTTTCTTCCCTCCTAGTTCTGTTCCCCAGTTTATTTTTCCCTCCAACAGCCACCCTGGGTGCCTCTCTCTTGCCTGTTTGCCAGACTGCTCTCCTGCAGGCCACCAAGCCTTGCGACACTGCTCTCCCGCACCCTGGCGAAGGCAACTCCTCTGCAGCCAGACAGACTGAGCTCAGCTGCCTTTCCTGGGTGTTTCATCAGTGCGATGGGAGGGACTGATGCAAAAGGCAGCCCTGACTAGAAAATCATGCCCCTGTCAGTCAGTTCATATTAGAGAGCCTCTGCTCAGTGGTGCACCCAGGCATGTCTCAGCCAGTGTAAATAACTAACGACACAGCCATCAGCCTCCGAGGGGTACCCCGTGTACACCAGCTGGGGACCAAGGCCCTGGTCTGTCATGTGTATCCTGAAGTGTGACACACGGGAGGCTCCATTTCTGCAAAAAGCCCGGCAGATATTTAATAATGAAAGAACATTTGAATAAAACCCCGCAGCATCAGCAGCTGGGGAAGACCCCCACTGTGTTTTGGTGCACACTCAAAGCCTGGTGCTGGACGTACCTGAGTTGCCCAAGAGGCACCTCTGCCCACCAAGTCCAGTTTGGGGAGAACCCCTGATGTGTGACAGACTCATTTTTTCCAAAGAGGTTTGAAATTGGTTTTTCCCCCACTGGGAAGATGGCTTAAGCTATATTCCAGGAGGGATAACAGCACTTCACTTGCACGAGTTCTCTTGCTGGTTTAATCAGCATAATACCCTTCTCCACCCCCTGTCATTACAGTGCTGGGCTGTTCTGATCATCATTTTGATAACGGTTATCACGTCTCAGCCCAGGAGGGACTGCATTTCAGCAGGGACTGAAGTGAAATGAGCCCCTGAAGAATTATGGGCTAAATTCCCAGTCATGCTGAGCTTCCCAGAATTGCTACTGACATCAGAACCACACAGCATGGCGGGTCTTTGCACTTGGCAGGGCTGAATTCAGGCTCAGTTAAAGTCTATGAAATACTAAGACTAGCAGAAGTAATTCTGTAAATGAACAGAAAAGTCCTCCATTCTAAGGAATGGTTAAAAAAAATATTTCATTTGATGTATTTGACTCTGCATACAGTAGTCGCTTGAGTGTGGAAAAATATCAAAGCCTGTGTTTTTGACAGAAAGATCAATTTGCAAAGGGCAATTATCATCATTCTGTTTTGAACCGGAACAATTCTTGGTACGGCAATATGTGGTGGAGACCAAGAACACGAGAGTGGGAGGCAGATCGGAGACAAGCAGGATTCCACCCAGCAATCCCACTGTCCTGATGTGCCATTGGCACTCCAAGGGAACACTGCAAAGACACTGCTGCAAAATGTCACTAAAATCTCCAATGGAGTAATTTCGCAGCAATTAAAATTAAAAAAAAGGACAATTTTGATAGAGATGGCATCATGCAGCAGATCACTTTGGTTTTGTAGATAAAAGTTAGTGGAACTAAACATAGATTAGTGTGTGATCGCTCAGTATTATAAAAAATTTATCATAAAAATAGCATGCTTGGCAAAAAATACAAATTAGCTCCAATAACTGAACTATCAAAGACATTTACTGAAGGGGTAATTTAAGTGCGTTCTGGGAAAAAGAGGATTAGGAAGAGGCATAATTAAACTATGCAAAGCCAAAAGGGAATAGAGAATAGATATTAAGTCACTTTGAATTAGTAATTCATGAGAGGGTGGAAGGGAGAGAAACAGATGAATTTATGCTCTGAAAGGGCCCTGATATTCCATTGTTGCAGAGAGAAAAGCTATTCAGAGTCTGAGTACATCTTATATACACACAGGAGTTAGATAGGAGAAGGGTTTAAGGGCTGTATTTTGTTACACAAAATGTGTTTTGCAGCTTGGCAGGCCTCCGCTGTCCCCAGGCACTCACCTACCTTGCAAATTCCTCTGCATCCAGGCGCGGAAACGGGGCCGCCCATACCCATACGCTGAATTTCTGTTCTTGACCTGCTGCCTTCGCGTGTCCCCTGCAGCGCTGGCATCTGTTTGCTCTTTCCTGTGACGTTTTATGATGTCATCTAGATCAAAATGGCAAAGGGGAAACCCATAAAACCGACACTTTCTACCAACAGTGATTCCCACTTTTGGTACTTGCAATTGTCTGCAGTAAAAAAGGAGCTTGTGGTTCTGTGAGGGATGCTGGCTGGACAATAAAAGATTAAGCTTAGCTCAGAAAGTATAGGATCAATTTACTCAGCTCCTGCAGGCTGGAGATTAGAGTGCAGCAAATTATTTAAAGATGTGCTACCATCCGGCATGTATCTACCATGTGTGCAGGACAGAGATTTCAGACCCACATCCCACTGAGGGATCCAGTCCCGCAGATTTCCCACAAGCACAAGGGAATATGTTTTCGCAGGGGCACCAGGAGCTCAGTGCTGGGCAGAGAACATTTTTTTTAGAAGATCTGACGTGGGAGGCTGCAGGAAAGGTGGTCCAAACGGGGAGAATGGGTAGAAGCACCCATGGGTGCACCCATGCAGTGATGGCTGCTCCAAGGGCTCCCCCCACACGCGTGGGACATGGGCACTGTCCAGTGCAGAGGACATGTCCCTGATGTATCAACAACACAACCACTGTTCAGGCGTCATGCAAACACAAGCAGGATGAATGTCCCCCTAGCCCCTACATTTGTGAAGAGGAGAACTGAAGCTTGGTGCAGCGAAGGCTGCAACGCGAGGGCTGCAGGGAGGGAATTTCACTTGTACAGAGTGACTGTCCAGAAAGGCGACATCATGGTCCTGCAAACACTCATGGTTCACCAGGTGGGTGTAGGATCAATTCCCATCTCCCGGAGTCAGCTACCTGCATGTCTTTCCTCACAGTGCTTTAAAAAAAAAAACAAAGCAAGTTTCTAGCCCTCGGTGGTATGAGATGAAGCTTGACACCATAAACCTCTATGGCTCAAAAACCAGGAAGCAAACAGATGCATCATGCACAATGGATATCAGCAGTACTTTGAATTTTAAATTCTGCGGCCTTTAGGACCTGAGTATTTTCTATCTACGGTAGATGCTCCTGTCTAGTTACTCAGTATAGCTCGCCTAGAAACAGCTGGATATGGATCTATCAACCACAGCTCTAGAACCTCTCAGCTTCTGCCATTGTTTGGTGAAACAGAGAGGGAGAGTATCTCACACAGAAGAGGACGGTGCAGGGGATGCCTGTTCTCCCCTGCAAAATGTGGGTTCTCCTGCGTAGACCTGTCTGCACCGCACCAAGGGCACCAGCTCTTGTGCTTCATGCTGAACACGTCAATTCGATTCCCAGGCCTGCCCCGCTGCCAGCAGCAGTAGGATATTTTGGGAACTCTGCACAGCTCTCTGCAGACAGGAGGGAGGGCAATGAGCCAGCTCCCGCGCTGCAGCAGTACAAGCGCTGCGACCAGGCACAGCTGCCTCTCACCTCGAGCACCCACCACTGCCCCAACACAAAAGGGGTCTAAAATGGCCTGAAAGCACCAAAATGGACTCGGGATGTCCTGCCAATGCCCCAGGACTCCCCTCACCCAAACTTCTTATTAGGCAGCTCTGAAAGTGTACTCTACCGAGCTCTTCCATGAACTGCGAGATGTTTCCCGCTTTCTTCGCAAGACGCCATCCAAATGCACTTCCCAAGGCACAGAGCCCGTATGAAATAACCAATTATTTTTCCTGTGATTTAGATACTTCTGGTTTAAAACTATAATAGTAGCACTGAGAAGACAACACAAGATTTCTCCCAAGGATATTTTGCCACTGTGCTTCACCAGTTTGGACCCAGTCAAGCATCCCAGGTGCTTCCCTAGGCACTGCTGCGCTAACCAACCATCCCAATGTCCCCTGAGCTGCTCTAAGTGCCGTGTTTTACAACAGAGAGACACAAAGGAAGGTGATGACCCACCCGCTGTATCCACAGTATACCTGACAGGGTTTTGAAAGCTCATGCCCATTCCGAACAAGTGTTTTCAAAAGACAACACTGGAAGCTGAGCTATTTGAACCATGCACAAACTACTTGTAGATGTAGAGCTCTATTAAGAAACAAAAGCCCCTCAGTTCTCAGTGAGTTGGTCTGAAATCAAGGGGATCTTCTTAATTCAGGCTGTTCCAATGAAGAGAAAAGGCAAAGGGACATCTCCTCATTAATTCATATTTTCCAACAATTTCTTCTTTTAACCTCAAACCTTCCAGAAAATATTTAGCAAGTAATAAAGCCACCTCTGTTAAGCTCCAAGCAGAATATTTTAAACTTTCGCAAATTAGTGAGGAAAGAAGTGAAGTGTCCAAATCAGGCCTTTTCCCAGGCAGTGGTTACTCCAGCTCCTTAATGAATCACTGGAGTGGAAGCACAGAAGTGCCATTAGCTTTCAGTGGGTGATTATCATGAAAAGCACATCATACCTCCAGTGCTTGTCACTTGTCATTTTCTATCAAGTAACTCCTGTGTCCAAAATAATACAAAGGCCAGGGAAAACAAACGAGAGCAGATATATAAGAATAGGGTGCGTGACTGCTTTTGTGATTTCTGTGTCAGGTCTGCCAGGAAGAGAGCATGCTGGGAGAGACTGAGCGATGCTCTTGGTATGAATGCGCTAATGTTCTCAGCTAAGTGTGCCTTTGGGACATGTGCTATTTGGGGCACAAGACTGCTTTGAAGTGTGTCAACAGCATCCCTGATTGCTCTGCAGAGAGGTGGATGCAGGCATGCAAGGGTGGGCTATCTACAGCGCAAGGAAGGGCTCACTGGGAAGGGAGAGGAGATGAATGCTCATGGACCCAGTCTGTCACCTTTTAGTGTTGGGTTTTTTTTTGTTTGGGCATGACTTGTTACCCTGTCTTTTGTACCCGTACATACGATGGGGTTAACAGAGCAATGTAACAGAGTACTACCTAAGGCTGGAAAGGATCCTGGAGGTCATTTAAGGTACCCCTATGCCCTCAAGACAGAATTAGATCTATCAGGGCTGCTTTAGAGTAACTCCTGCAGTTTCCTGTGACTGCCGACTCAAGCAAGGCCCAAGGCATCTGAAAACAGAGAAACAAGCACCTGATGGTGAAAGTATCAGCTCTTTACCAGGTCTCTTGTTTTCCAGCTCTTTTCTGCCCTGAGTAAGGTGTACTCTGGATTGAATATGGAGATGGACCACAGGAGGTCTGACTGAGGAAAGCGCTATGGGAGAGCAAATGCGAAGGGAGTACAGTACGGCAGCAAACAGGAAAAGGGTGTGCAACACCATGGGGAAAAACTAAATAAAAAATTAGGGACCCGCTGTTGCTGTAAAACCTCATAGCACCGTTAAAATAACTGCGTCAGCCAAGAATTCCGTTTGAGTTCGCAGTGGAAAATGTTCTGCTGTTCCTGACAAGTGGCTCACTGCTGGGAAGAAGTGACACAAGGTCTGTTTGATCCGCTAATAAAAGGTGTCGTGGACTTTCCTTCCACAGCAGAGATGTCAGCACGATAATCCACCAGGATCTATCGCCCAAACGCCGCAGTCCAGGCCTTCGGAGTTAATACAAGGGCAGCTGTTTATGCCGAGTTCACGTAGCCAGTGCCAGAGGAATGGCGAGCATCACGAGCAAGCTGCTATAAATAGCCGGCACCCCCCGGGACATGTCTCCTATCTCTATTTCAATAGAGGGCCCATTTCTGGAAGCCGCGCCGGGCTGGCGCTCTCCCCGCGGCAGCTGCGGGAGCTGCCCGCACAGCACACCGGCTGCGAACCCGCCGCCCCGCACCACGGCGGCCCCGTCGCCTCGCCCCGCACGGTGCCCGGCCCCGCAGCAGGGTGCGGGCGCAGCGGAGGGCACCGCACCGCCGGGCCGCCCCCGGCCCCCGGCCCGCACACGTACCGGCGCAAAGCCAAGCCCCGGGCCCCGCCGGGCGCACGGAGCCCCCTCGGCCCGCCGCCCCCCGCCCGGCAGGGACCCCCGCCCCGCCGCACGTACCCAGGGACATGTCAATCTCCTCGGCTCCCGCCTGCGGCCCCTCGGCGGGGCCCGGCCCCGGCTGCGGCCCCCGCCGCCTCCATAGGCTCCATGGGCTCCGTGCGCGCAGTGCCGCCGCCCCGCGCCGCCCAGTGCGCCTGCCCGGAATGTGCCGGCACCCGCCCGGCTCCCCGCCCGCCCGGGCACCCCGGCCCGCCCCGCCCGCCAGCACCCCGGGGGCGCCCGCGCTTCCCCGGGACCCCGCCGGCCGCGTTCCCCGCTGCCCAGCCTCCCTGCTGACCGCTCTTGCCCCCGAGCCCGCTCCCGGCGGGGCACGCCAGGAGCAGGGATGTCTGCTGAAACCCCGCCGGCCGCTTCCCAGCGGGGCGGGAGCAGCGGTGGCCGTGCCCCGTGCGGGAGCAGCGGTGGCCGTGCCCCATTTTGAGGACTAGAAGAACAAGGTGGAGGCCCTGGGCTTGTATTCAAGCACGGAGTCTGCCGGCGAGTTTCCTGGGGAGGAAGCATCCCTCTGGGACTGGTTTTCCAGCACCGTCCTCACCACTCACAGAATCGGATTCTTCCAGGGGTCTTTCAGTCTCTGGGGCACGTCAGTTGTGGCACTGGTGCTGTTCTGCAGTTTGAATACAAAATGTAAGCAAAACCATCTTCCTTTATTTTTAAAGCCAGATTAGAAAAAAGGAAAAACAAAACACCAAAAAACGAAAACCAAACCCAAACAAAATGGAAGAGAAGCACTGGGAGACCAATCGCTCCTTTTCCAAAGGGCTACTGTGCATTAGGTGAACAGCACGGGTTTTTTCTAAACTTTCTATATAATAAGTGCTCTGAAATAATCTTCCATATATACATAATAAAGGCAACATAAATCTCAGAACCGAGTCTGCATGTTCTGTGTTTTCAGGATAGTTTCTTGTATTTTCACAAGTTTCCTTTTCCCAGCTTGCACTTCAAATGGGAGAGAAATTTCTATGTGCAAACAAACCAGGGCAAAGATTGCCTCCTGGTATGTGCATAGCTCTCAGCAAGATCAAGTGCTTCTGAAAGTGTTGGTTTAGGGAACTGTGCTTTCATGAAAGAAAAGCACAGAGCAGTGTTGAGAGAGCAACACGTAACCTTGGCTGTCTTTTGCAATGACACTGCAGGATGATCACTAAAGCACTTTCATGTGAAGTGTGAGGCACTAAGGTCACAATACCCTGTTTGCAATTTTCCGTGCTATGCCAAGTGTCCCGGGGGTGCTGCTGCTCTTTGGGGAGCCCTGGCTTTAATGCACCCCTAGTCCACGAGCTTTCCTTCAACGGGAGTCACTCCAATTTCCCAGCAGCTAGGGAAGCTGTGGCCACAGGGAAAGGACTGGAAGTACCCACATAAGCCAAGACTCTAGCGATGGACAGGGGGAGGAGGTCTACAGCCTTGGCATCTTCTAGCACCCCGTGCGGTTTGGGGAAGGGCGCGGGGTGGGGGTGCCCTGGAGCCAGCTGTGAAGCAGCAGCTGCCGGGACCCCCAAGGGAGGGAGTGCAGGAGGGGTCTGGAGAATCCTTTGGGAACAGGCCAGCCCGTGTGCAGTGAGCCAGGTTTCCACACTGGGAAGAAGCTGGAGTTGGTCCCACTGTGAGGACAGCGTAATGAAAGGCTTTGTGGCTTTCTGCAGAATCATACATGCTTGTATCTTCAGAAAATCTGAAAGCAACAGCTGAGAGGTTTCCAGTAGTGTTTCCATTTGGTCATGTTTAGCGAAACAAACATTTGAGGAGACAGAACAAGACAAAGGCAGAGCTTAGAAACACCAAAACCAACTTTTAAAATAGTAGGTATTTTCAAATGACAGGTTTTTTGGGGTTTTTTGTATAGAGCTACAACACAGCTTTTGCAGCAAATTCCACTTCACCAGGTGAGAGGTTTAATGATCTGTTTTCCTCTAAGCTCATGGCTTTGAAGGCAGTGATAAAACCTTTCCAGGCCATATTTCTGCCCCTGGGAAGTACAAGCTGATATGTACTCTGTTATCTCTCAACTGCCAGTCTGTGACCTCTTAACGTCTTGGCAAATGTCCCACTTGCTTAGTATGTCTAAGCACTGCCATTAACTCAGTTCTCAGTAATTTCTCACATTAACAGTGTAGGTGACACATGCTGGACTTGGTGAAAAGGCCTTAAGAGCCAGAACCTCCTCTAAAGCCCAATCCTCCTGCACTGGAGGGGACTGCAGGTGTCTGGCAGACAAACTTGACCCTGCACCCTAAGAAAGGAATGTCAGCAATGTGACTTTCTAAAGGTTAAAGTGGGATTATTAAAAAAAAAAAAAAAAGAAAAAAAAAAGAAAAAAAATTAAAAGAAAGGAACAAAAGAAAAAAAGGATTTTTGTCACGCTTTCCTCTAGAACTGTTTTGCTTTAATAGAAGCTACTGTGGCAACGAGCTCCCAAGCTAAGCCCTCAGAGAAAATTGGAGCACCTCTGCCAGAGGTGCCAGGTATTCCTTCCCCAGAGAGCACATGTACAATGAACTTTTTCACAAAGAGCAAGTGTTATTTTGGGGCACTGAGCCTTTCAATTTATCAGGTGCTCTTCTTGTCACATAATCAAACCCCCAAGGAACCCTAGAAGGCTTTTAGCTAAAAACAAATAAAAATAGAACTCAGTGGGAGAAGGGAACGCATGCCAGCATTCAAACACTTGTATTATCTGAAATGTTTTTGCAGTCTTTAGGTAGATTTTGTGAATCTTCTGCACGTTAAATAATTTGTGGTGACTTATTGTTGTGATAAATCTTATGCCGTGATACAAAAATACGTACCCTGAAACTAACGCTGGCCACTTTGTCTGTTGTTCCCAGAGGTATCTCATATCACAGTTATTTAATACAAAATTACAAAAAGATGACTTTGCTTTCAGTGAAATGCACCCAAAACTACATGATGCAAAAATTACGTGATGCAATTGCAAATAAATGTTTTCTTTCTTGGGAAGTAAGCCTGAGTGGCTGTACAAATATGCGACAAGGAAATACTTAGCATCGTTTGTCTCTGGTTGTGGAAGCACTCCACCCTGTATGAGAATTGCTCCAAGCATAGCCAACTGCTTATCTCAAGGGGCCAAAAACCGGATCACTTTTGTGATATTTTGTATTTTGCCCACAAGGGGGGGTGTTTAGGCCTTTTAATTGGTGAGAACTACAGGAGCATAATTCTCGGCCCCTAATGAGGAACGCTGGTAGCCATACAGCTTCGTTAGCTTGCTCCGAAATTAGCGCACCATCACTGAAGGGCTTATGTTTTGCTGGCAAATGCTGAACATGGTCTTTTAACCATACGTTCCTACTCAAAAATCATCTTCTTGGGAAGATGGAAGAGAACAAAACTGTTCTTTAGGGTCTTTGAGAAAAGGAAACTCCAGATTATGCCAACATTTCTCTACATTACCCGTTCCCAGAACATGAGCTACATTGATGATACTTCAGTTTTTATGCAGAAGTTCTGACTGGATGCAGTAAAGTGGCTGAGATGCACATACCATTCAGCTCTGCTCAGTGATAACAACTGTTCACTGACAGGTCAACCACTTCTTGTTAACGGTTAATGACAAATGCCATTATTTGCTTCTTACACATTTAGCAGATGCAGCCTGTACACGGTAAGACTGTAAGGTATTTAGAGAAGGGCTGTTGTATGTGTACATGCAAAACTACTCTTACAACACCCATTAGCTGTACCCCTGGACTATGCAGAACATCCTTAAAGTCATCCCGTAAAAATGCACATCTAGATCTGGAGATACACAGCATGATTTAACATTTGTATCAAAGCACAGTGCAATCGATGATCCTGTGTGCAGTTATCTAGGACAAGGTGACAACAGTTACTTCTTATCTTAGACTGTCTTTTGTGTATCAGAGCTGTGGCTTGTGAAAAGCACGGCACACTTGATAAAAGGCAATTGAAATGGCACAAGCTTGGACTCAACACACACATAAGCAGGATGACAGGGAGCTGGTAGCTGCAGTGCAATCTGTAACCAGCCCAGCTACATCCAGTAAGCCGAGATACACAGATACACCATGCATCTGTGCTTCTGACTGCCGCGTAGTAGTTCTAGTTCTAGTTCTAGTTCATTTTGCTTCTTGGGGTGTCTCAATATTCAAGCCAGCCTTCACTGAAAGGGCTACATTTCTAATTTTACCAAGAAACAGCCAAGTATGCTACTGCATGGCAAGCAAGTTTTTCAGAATAGAATAAAAGGAAAACTGTTAGAAATCACACTAGAATGATCAGTTAAGGATAAAGGCCTCTGTGGCACCACGAGGAGGTATTTCCGATGCATGTAATTGGAGTAAGTGGTACTTGAAACTACATCTTTGAGGCTAAAGGCTGCCCTCCCCCCGCCTTCAGAAATGTATTTTCTGGTGCTCAATGAAGCATTGCTAGCTGTACAATTAATCAGATGCTCCCAATGGAAAAGGTATGAGGAATCTTCTCATTAATGGATCTGCTGTCTTCTTGTGGTCTGTACAAAAAGATTTTAAGAACAGATACTGCTCACCAAAGCTGCCAGATGAAATCCTGCTTGCTTCTTTTCTATTCATGCATCAGATGCTGGAGGATTTTGAGCTATTTCTAGCTCTTTCAAACTGGTGTTTCAGACAAATCACTAGCCTTTACCACAGGGAGTGTGGCATTTGCCTTTTGACCTAACGAGGAATATATGGTTCGCTTGCTTTGCTTTCGAAGTGGGCCATTTTAGTATGAATCTTGAACCCGGTTATTTGGAGATTATTTTAACTCCCTGTGGCAAGCTGTGGACACTTTCAGGTCTTGAAGAAGAAAACCAGTGTCAGCTTGGAATAGCGCATGTACTAATATGCAAAGTAAGGGGGAAGGAATCAAAGAGTAATCAAGGAGATGGCACAAGGATCATGTGAGTGCTGAAATAACAGTGAATTTGTTATCTCAGTACCTCACACATGTAGGAGGACTGAAGCTACTCATAAAGAAGCATAGTAAGAACATTATGAGAGCTCTGGTGTTTAACTGCTTAAAGCAGGAAAGTCTCTAAAGGATGCAAAAAAAAGGTGGGTTGCTGACATGTCAGGAGGATTTCATTTCGCAGAGCAAACAGCAATCTAGACTGACAAAGATCTGCTTTGTATTCAGCTCAAGCATTTAATTCAGGAACACTGAAAGCTTCTGGGGTGTCTTTGCTTTCGGCAATCCCTGTTCCTTGGCCTTAGGTGCCCGGAGCATGTGTTGCCAGAGCTTGTGTTGGCAGAGAGGCTTGCAAATCTGGTGGAGGTGTCGAGGGAGCATTGCACCACATGACAGCCCAGGTAGCATCTTGTCTTTGTTCCTGTGCTTTGGTGTGCTTATCACATGCACTGACCTGACCTGGGACACAGCCTGCAGTACACTCTGGAGAATTAGAAATGTACAGGAGAGATAAGGGGCTCCACTCTTGCTTTCTCTGCTCCCATAATCAATTTTGTACTGACATTTCCAGTACAGATGAACCTGCCGGGCTCACTCCAGCAGGCAGTGCTCTGGGGAAATTTGGAGCTGTGGGTGATGATGCTGAGCAGGGGTCAGAAGTGTGGGAGCAGCCCAGGCAGAGCAGCGGGATGGGCACGCAGCTCTCACACTTGCTCTGAGCATGGCTTGGGCTAACCGTGCCAAAGACTGCGTCACTGCAAGGCTTGTGAGTAACCACATCTTGAAATCCATGTTGAACGTTAGATAGATCAAAGCCTTATCTAGGTCTCATTCCTCTAGGCATTAACACTACCTTTTGAAGTTTGTTGATGTCATATCTTGATGAGTCTTTATCTCATCTAGAGCGGATGTGGGTAACCACAAAGACTTTCAAAGTGGAAGCTCTTCATGGAAGCGGGGGATTTTCAGTGGTTTTCAGGCTCCTGAGACATAGACTCTGTTAGTGGTGTGGCAGCAAGAAAACACATTTCTCTCACGCAATCTCATCACAACACCTGAATGTTTCCACCTCTTCCTGTACTCATATTAACTGCCTTAAAATTAAGAAAATGTTATAATCTCTGTTTTATAGAAGAAACTGAGGGATGGCACAGCTACGACTTACTACTCATTAAGACAAGGTTGGTTTTGGGAGCCTTCTGCCACTAGACTAGTGACTCTGGTCTTGCTTGTGAAATGAAGAAGGGCAGCCTGGTGTGAAGTGAAAGAACTGTTGAAAGGTTGTGAAATACAGTATAAATAAAATGAATTAGACTTTAGCATTCCAGACAGCTGTTCTGATTGTGCAGCTATTTGAGGTGATAAATGACCCCCACAGGTAAATCTGCATGTAGCTATTACCATAGGAACTGCAATCAATTCCCAAGCTTTTGCCTGAGTAAGCAGCAATTTGCTCAAGACGGTTTGCAAATGGGGGATTTTTGGTTATCTGTTAGAAAAAGTCTCAGACATTGCTTCTAGCCTATTGTATTGGACACTTTAATGCATTGGAAGATGTGAGCGCGTGCCTGAGCAGACTGAGCGTGCTTGGTTTGCTTCTCGGTAGGAACACCTGCAGACACAGCGAGTATTTTGTTAAAGATAAAAAGGCCCCTCATACGCAGAGAACTCCAGCATGACTAAATGGTGTTTTGAGTCCTCTGACAATTTGTCAGACCTATTTCTCACAAAGCGAAGCTGAACCCCTTTCTCTGTCTAACATCGCAGGGATCAATTAGGCTCTGAATAGCAAGAGGCTGTGTGGTGTGGCTCAGAGGGAGGATAGCAAAGCTGCATCTCGGAGCTGGCCCTTTGCCAAGCCACTGGCAAACTCAGAGTCACTATTTCTAATTTAGCAACATTTAGTTACTGGAACTGGTGCTGCCTTCTGCTCTGCTTCACCCCTGCCAGCTGCAGAGCCACAGTACCTCCTGCTCCACGTCTGCAGGTGAAATCACCATACCCGCTTGGCCCAAAATCGGTCTGAGTTTATTCAACTCTCTCCGGCTGGAACCTTGACCGAGGGCAGCAGTCCGCAGTGTCTGTGCAGGTTTGTCTGATTTTCCTGCTGTGAATCCAGGGAACAATTAGCTTTTTCAGGCCAAGAGCAGAGGCTCTGGCGCAGCAGACTGATCTGTCGATATTAATCTGTAAACTTTAATCCTGCAGCCCACAAAAGTATCCACAGCTAACGTTCAATGAAGCAGACAGCCACAATATTTACAGGTGACAATGGGAGCCCTTCCCCCACCACACATGCATTTTGCATATAGGCCTCTTTCGCTGGAAAGCCGATCTATTTGCAATGACACTGTGATCCCCAAGTCCATAGAATACTGCATCGAAGGATTAAGCCGTTCACTCTTCAGTACCTTCTTACTGATCCTGGCTAATGTGGCTCTATTGAATTTCAGCCAGATAGCACCCACAGAATATCGCAGGGCTGTTCCTCTTTTGACTAATAATGGCTCAGCTGTCTCTCACTGACATATTGCTGACGGAAGGCTAGTCTCTTCCATATTGCTTATAGAAGGAATTTCCCTTAGATCCCCAAATTAGTCATGATGCATGCATGCAAAAAACAAGCCATTTAAGGACCTTCAGGAGGATCAAAGCACAAAAGCACATTCTGCTTATCAACCCCCTGGCAATTTCATTAAAATGCAGGTCTATAAGCCTTTCTTTAGCATTTCTTAATTATGGCTCCGGAGTAATTTTTGACAGATACATATTACATAGTAATAGACATGATTATTCAGCCAGTATTCCAGCAATTGTGTAGCATTGTATTAATATAACAGGCCCTCGGACATTGCAATCAGCTTCTGATTTATGTTTCACCACTCCCCTTTCACACCGAGCCAAGAGCGTTAGCATCTTTGGGGGTTTTCTGGATGTTTCTTAACGCATTTTAGGGTGACAACCTTATTCCTATTTCCCTTGTCCTGCTACGGGATACTCCTTAGTGATCTCTTTGTCATGCCACTAACGAGGCTCTCCAGTTATTGACCGGCGCTCCTCGTTATTAGCTCCCAACACAGAGGTGATGCTCCGATGCATCTGGCTCAGGTGAGGAGCGATCGATAGTCTGTGTTGCCATAGATACGGCCAGAAACCCGAGGGGCGCCAAGCGGCTCCCCCGAACGAAGGCGGCCCGGTGCCGTGCCCCCGCGGCCGGGCCGGGTGCCGCTCCACCGGCGCTGCGGCTGCCCAGCCGGGGCGTTCCGGGTCCCGCTTGGCGGGAGGCCCCTGCCCTGAGCGCCCCCCGCAGCTGCCGCCTCCCAGGGCACTCGGCCCCGCGCCCGGCCCGGCTGCAAGAGGCACCCCGCTCGCCAGCCCCGCTCGCCGCCGGCGGGACGTTTCGGCCCCGCTCCCGCCCCGCTCTGCACCCGCTGCGGCCCCGTTCCCGCCCCGCTCCCACTCCCCGCAGCGCCCGCGGGCGACCCCCCTCGCGCGGCTCGCGCGCCACGCGCCGCCCCGCCCCCTGAACGCGCGCGCGGCCCCTCACCGGCGAGCACCGCTTCGGGGAACTCCGCCCCTTCGCTCCACGCCGTCGCGGATTGGTGGAGGGGGCCTCTGGGGAGCGGCGCGGCCACGCCCCTTCGCTCCACGCCGCTGCGGATTGGTGAGGGCGGCCGAGGGGCGCGCAGAAACCACGCCCCCCGCCAGCGGCCCCCCAGCCTCTCTCCCGCGGCCCCCCCCGCCCCCTGCTGGCTCGGCCGCGCCTGCGCAGTGGCGGTGTGGCGGCGGGGCGGCCCCGGCTGTTGTTATTGTGGGGTTGGTCTGCGCCGCGCGAAGATGGCGGCTGGGCAGGGGGGCGGCGGCGGCGGCGGTGGGGGTAACGGAAACAACGGCAACGGAGTGGGGGGGCTGGGGATCCCCGCTCACCTCACTCTCTCTTTCTCGGCCGGGCCGCACTGGGGCGCGGCCACTCTGCCGCAGCCGCACACGGTGCGCAGCCTGGACCGGGCCCTGGAGGAGGCGGGCAGCTCGGGCATCCTCTGCCTCAGCGGGAGGAAGCTGCGCGATTTCCCCGGCAGCGGCTACGACCTCAGCGACACCACGCAAGCAGGTGTGTGCGTGGGGGCTCCGGCTGTGAGGGGCGACGGGGCCTCCTGCCGAGGGGGCCCGGCTGCGGGGGTGATGTGGGGCGGATGGGGGGGCCCGGCCGTGAGGGCGACGAGGGGGAACACGCACGTCCCCTCTGTGGTGGTAGTGGGGGCGACAGCGGGAAGGGGGGGCCCTGTGGGGGCAGCGAGGGCGTGCGGGGGCCCTGCTGCGGTGGCAGTGGGGGGGATGCAGCGGAGGGGGTCTCCTGTGGTGGCAAAGGAGGGGCGGCGGGGTGTGTGTGGTGGTGGTGGTGCTGGTGGCAGTTGGGGGGGATGGCATGGGGAGCGGCCTGCTCCGGCGGCTGCTCTGGGGGAGCCCGGCGGGGGCAGTGGGAGGATGCAGCGGGGAGATGGGCTGTGATGGGAACTGGGGGGAGCAGTGGCGGGTACATGCTGTGGTGACAACGACGAGGATGCAGTGGGAGGGCTGCTGTGGCGGCGGCGGGGAGAAGCAGTACGGGGCCCCCGCCGTGGTGTCCGTGCGGGGTCTTGGAGCGTGTGCGTGTGCTGTGGTGGTGGCGGTGGGGAGGGGTCCGGGCCCTCGCCGTGTGAGGGACACGGGGGACAGCGCGGAGGCTTGTGTGCGGCGGGAGCGGGGCGACGAGGGGGCTCCCCCTGCGTGCAGCGGGACGGGTTGGGGGATCTGGAGCGTGCGGGGGGGGGGGATGCTCCCCCTCTGCGTGCACTGGGGGGCGGCTGCCGCTGTGTGGGCTTATCGGGGGGGCGTTCCTGCGCTGTGGCTGTGCGATGGCGGGGTTGCGCACTGAGGGGGGGCCGGGGGACACCTCGTTTCTGCTGTGTGCGTGCAAAGGCAGGGGCGCTCCTGCGGTGTGCGTGGGGAAGTGGGGTGCAAGGGGCGAGGGTACGCCTGCGCGGAGCGCGTGTGTGTGCAAAGGGAGGGCTCTGCGGGGAGAGGGGCTCCTTACCGCCCTCCGTGTGTGCGTGCGGACAGCGGGCTGCTGTGCTGAGGGTGTGCGGGGACTGTGTGCGGTGGGGGGTTATTGTGCCCCGGGGGGTGTGCGTGCGGTGGGGAGGGGCGCCGGCGCCCTCCGTGTGCCTGTGCTGCCGGGGGGAGCGGGGCTGCCTGCGGTGAGGCGGGGGGCTCCCGGCTGTGTGTGCTTGTGCAGCGAGGGAAAGGTGGTGCTTTCTGTGTGTGTGTGTGATTGCAGGGAGCTAGGCGTTGTGTTCCGTGTGCCTGTCTATACGTGTCACAAGGATGAGGGCTTGCCATTCGTGTGCCTGCACATGGTGCGTGGAAGAGGGTGTGCAAGGCGAGGGGAGCTGTTTAGTTGGCGCTCTGGGCAATAACAGCTCCCTGCTGTGGTTGGTTTGTACCTTCAAAGGTGTCTGATCCCTTGCAGTGAAGCTTTATTACCTGGGGTGCTCCGGTCGTTCCTCCCCCCCAGCTCTGCGGGAAGGTGGTCACAAGTGCGGGTGCGCCGATCTGTGCGTGTCGGAGCTTAATGTATTCACCGTGTTGGTAAATGCCTAGATACCGTGAGTGTGAGCTTGGATTTACCCAGACTTGGAGACATTTTTCTTTGCAGTTCCTAGAAAACATAACTACATTTTCAGTGGGGGTTGTGTTACATTTTTGGCTCGCCTCTGATGTACTGGATTTATTTGCTGCTGGAGCAGTTGATGAAAACGGATCATTCTGAGTAATGCACTAGAATAAAATACTAATGGGAGGTCTGGTGTCTTTTGTTCACAAGTAGTAGTGGCTTTCCAAAATGTTGTTTGCATGAATTAATTCCATGGGTGTTTTGGTTTTGTTTTGGGGCTTTTCTTTCCCCATGGGTTATGAATAGCTGGCTTATTGTTTTGAAAATGAGACTGCCCATTGTGGTACCTTTATCCATCTCTGACAATCCTGTACTCCTGGTCTATCAAATACTCATTCTGTTGCTCTTTGTTGTGGGCTATATCTGTGCAGAGGTTTAAATAATGATGTACTCGTTCTTCTGCAATATATTAGGTTGTGTAGGGTGTAGAATTTGTGAAGGACTGATGTTTAAAATCCAATTTCAGCATCTGGTACTAAGCTTATTAATGATTTGTGCTTTACCATTTTTCCTGACACGTGTGCATTCCTGTGTGCAGTGCAGAATAGGGATAGGTAAAAGTGTGTTAGTTATTTCATAATGAAAGCACAAAATCAAAATAAAAGCAGGTTCCATGAATTAATAGCTCTTTTTTCCTTGTAGCTTAAAAATGTATTCAGCAACATAGGTCACTTCTGCATATAAATATTCAGTAACTAAACCATTAAAAAAGAAGCTTTGTATATAGGCAATCTATTACTGAAAAGACTTCCTGTATCCTGAAACAGGTACATCAAGGATCTTTATTTTCTTTGCTTCTAATTATTACTAATTGTATTTTGGGCTTTATTTTTGTTGTTGTTTTATTTTGAATCTTAACATATTTGAGTAAAAGTTGTCTGCAGTGATCTTGTCTTTATCTTTTAGGATGTAGTAGAGCCCAGTCACTACATTCAGCATTGCATTTTCATCATGAAAGATCATGTGAAAATGTTGAAGGGCAGTCTCTGACAAGAATAGCCATATTGCTTGCTGCTGTAAAAAAACTGTCGATGTGGTTCTATACAAGTACCATCTTGTAACAATCCTGATGTAATGTAGCACTGATTTACAAATTAATCCAGTGAAATACATATTTTAGCTGTCTTTCAGAATATGCTTGTAAACAAAAGCTTCATAGTCTTTACTTTGACTTAGTGTGTAGAATTGTTTTGATGAGTGGATAAATGGTATTCTGCTGGTGAATCATGGACATCCTTCACAGAGTATCACTATGGCATAGAGCTTGATGGAGGATCAGCAACTACTTTGGAGGTCGTCTACTTACTGGCATTCTTGTAGCAGTTACCACTCTTTCACATTAAAATATACCTGGGAATAAGGTTATAGATTTAGACTGAGGTATGGGAGATGGGGGGGATGGATCAAAAATCTTTGCTGTGTTTCAGTTTCTGTTCTAAGTCAGTGACTCTGAAATTCGGTTCCAAGGTACTCAAAACAAACATTTAAAAAAACAACCTCTACTAAATCTGGATGTAAATGATTTATCCTTTTGCATATCACAAACCCTTATGGAGTAGGATCTACAGTGTCACTGCAAATCCAGAATATTTGGTCTTAACATCAATGAAATCAGCAACAGAAAGAAAACAACTTCAGTTCTCAGTAAGGTTCAGATATGTATATGTTGAAATACAGCTGCTGTTGATTTATCAAAAATACCCTGGGATTTTTTTATTTAAGGTCTGGCCATGTTTTACATATAACTTAGGATGTAATGGCTTGCCAATACATAATATGCAAATACTCTAGCACGTTTTTGGCATCTTAAATTACATGACAAAAATTACTGCTGAGCTAAAAGCATAATGGCAATATCTGGCTGTTTAGCTCTGACCTTATGTTTGTCTTATCTCTTTTTAACTGAATTGTCACTGCAGCTCTTTGGCCAAAAAACCCTTATTTTATTATTTTCTTGGATTTGTTTTCTGTTTAAGCAGATCTTGTGCAGCTGTTAAATTAATTTCTGAAAAAAAAATCATAGGTCGTGAGATATTGAAAGGTATATCAAGAGTTATATAGAATATTCCAATTATTATATTAACGTGTGTAATTTTGCTTCTCGCTGCGTGAGCAACATTAGGCCCCCTGGCAGCTAAGTAATTGAGTATATCACATCAATGTAATCACTGTCTGTTTAGCTGGAGAGTTGTGTGTTTTCTGTTTGTTTTTTTTCCGAGATAGGTTCCTGTGCTATATTGCCATGCTGAACTAAATCAGCCTGTGCCTTTAGCAATTTCCCCCTTTTTTTGGAAATATTCTTAGAACATGAATTTAGTAAATATGAAAGGTACTAGACTGACAGCTCAAACAGTTTATTTGCTCTGGATAAATGTAGTGGTGCCATCAGTCTTATGTGTTTATGACTTTGAAATAAAACTTGATTCCCAATTTTTAATTCTGAGGGAACCTCCAAGCAATTATAAGAAGATGAATGACTGCTGGTAAATATATTAACTTCGAAATTTTTAATTTCTCACCACCTGCTACCTCCTTATATAGCTGAGAAGTAACACCAGTGTATTCCCAGTATGACTTCAGAGTGAGCCCTCCTGTCATGGCCCATAACAATCCCAGCACCACAGGCAGGGCTTCGACATGGTAATTCCTGCGTATGTCTGCTGAGGGTATGGGATGGGAGTGATTGATGTCACTTGCGTGACTTTGATTTTTTTTATATCTTATATACCTAGAAGGGCCATAAATAATAATGAATGTGATTATGCATTAAAAACGACAACAAAAAGTTAATATTGCGTGTAAGTTGCATAAGAATGTTAATTTATAATACTGTGTTTCTGCCTTTGTAATATATACTTCTAAAGCAATTACATTTTCCTGTCTGAACAAAGTTATTTTTGTTGGTGGCACCAGTGTTGATTAAGGTAATGGCAGGTGACAGTAACACCACCAAATTCAATTTTCAGCTTAAGAAAAGAACATTCAGGTATGATGGATATCCTAAATGTAGATTACATTCTAGAAATCAGACATGTTGAAAAACGTGGCTCTTCTGTAATGACTTCTTCAGATTATGTGGGATTTTTTGGGGTGGAGGGAGTAGTGTTTATGGTCAGAAACATACCCGATGCAAAACCTGGAAGCGACACAGTTTATAAGTAAGTAATTGTGGAAACTCCCCACAGTGGTTTCTTAGCCTGTCCAAGGTGTTTGGACTAAGGGAAAATGGGTATGTTTGAGGCTTTCTTGTTGAAGGCCAGTAAGAAGGGTACTTGTTAATACTTGGTGTTATAGACAAGTTAGGAGAAGTCTCAGTTGAGTGAGTTGAAGTTAAAACAACTTATTATTAGTTCACCTGCATAATTGCATTATGAAGAATACCAGTAATATCTTAATCTTAAAAAAAATATAAATAATTCCATGTTATAGCCTTATCTGAAATGCGGACCTACCAGAAATGTGCAATGTGTAGGTTTTTTTTACTTTTTGTATAGAATATTCATCCATCAAAACTAAATTTGCTATCACGTTGACTACTTTTGTGCCTTGGAATATCAAAAAATGAACATCTGAAATATTTTTGTGCTCGATTAATCTAAAGAACTTTTTGAGATACAGATTTCTGCTTTGTTACTTGCTATTTGAGGATGGGGCAAATGAGTATTTTGATCGTGACCTGTATTGCAAAACCTTATGCAAGAAGGGAAAAGGATGAGCCTTTGCTTTTTCAGTTTTTCTTGTTTGTAAAAATTATGTTCTAATTTGTAGACTTCACATGACTTTTGAAGTTTTGTTGGAGCTGATTCAGAAGTGTATAAATTTTACTGGCAAGGCTGGCATTTAATGCTTGAGACGTGTCCTTAGCAAAAAGGTAACTGAGTCAAGACTGAAGGCTAAAATTCCACAGGAAATGCAAAGATACTTGCTAGATCTTCTACGTGGTAAAAGTTCTACATGACAGTGTAGAGAGGCTTCTGAATGTTCTGCTTTTCTTCCAACTAATCTGGAATTGTTTGCTGCTTGCTAGGAGAATCTGCTGCCATGTCTGATGGATCCAGAGAAGCTATAGCACTTTAGGTGGGTTGGGGGATGTGTGTGTGTCCTCTGTTACAGAGCTAAAGGTTTTTTTTTTTGCTTGACGGACATGATTAGTCTGTTCCCAAGTGTCAACATATGATTTTTTCAAAGAAGGTTTCTGTAGTTACAAGGCCTGCAGGAACACTGTATCTCAGGCCTGTTAGGCTGCTGACCAGCAGATGTAACTGCACAATGAGCAAATCCCTGACCATCTGTGTATTAAAGCAAACATCTACTTCAATTTGTCACTTTACCACAGTTTGAATAGGTGGAACCAGCAGGTAGTGGTCAAGAACTTGATATATTAAAGACTGACCTAAAACTAAAAGGTTTATGGAAGTGTTCACTTGAAATCATTACATGCAGTGATATTGCATACTTATTTTTGAGCTAACAGAAGCGGCTACAGCCATTCTTAACTGCTGCTGTGAGGTCTGGCACGAGCAAGACAGAGTCAGTGGGAGGCACAGGCAAATAAGAACAGATGCTGAAGTTGCTACAGCAGTGGCCTTCGTGTCTCAAGAGAACATAGCGTAGTTGTTGCTAGACCCTGTTCACTTGTGCTCATGGACTGTTCGTTTACCCATTTTTCTTCAGGGTTTTTTCTGCATCGCTCACCTTGTTTTCCAGTGTGTTTTGCCTTCCAGCAGTCTAGCTTGCTTTAAAAATGTTTCTGCTTAGTTTATCCAGTGTCAAGCAATTTTATCTGCATGAAAGACAAGTCCTGTAGTAAATACTGGTTACAGTGATTGGTTGTAACCTTTTGTCTCTGCCTTACGTCTATTTAGGTTGTAAGCTTTTCAGGACAAAGGCTTGGATGTATATAACTGAGCATACAGAGACTAACGTAAGTTTTACTTGGGAGTTTTGTGTGCATTTTAGGTAATCCTTAAGAAACCCAGACTTTGCTTTATTTACAAATGATAATTACTTACCCTTATACTACTTTTCTGTGAAAATGTTAATACAATCTGAAACTGAAAATTGGAAATTTAACAATTTCAAAAACAAAAAATAAATCGACAGAATTAAACCGATAAGTAATGGCTGATTTAAGTGGGAGGAAGATCCCCTGTGCTACAATACACAAGCTTAATAAGTCTTGTGAACTTGTCAGGAGAACATATTTCACTCTTTCTGGTAGTAAGTTGTTTTAAGAATTGTAGCCTAGACAAAATACTGAAGTGCTGTGTTGTTTAGGGAAATAAATAAGCTTCCTGTGGGATTTGCTGCTTATCATTTCAAACTGAAAGATTTGTGGTGACGAGACTCCTTCGGAAGTGGAGAGGAAGATAATCCTTGATACATAGTAATGTCTTTTTGACTGTATAGGCAATTGGTGTGCCAATGTACCCCTTCATATACCAACCTGAGGAGTAAATGGTTCCCTCCTCTTGGAGATGTGTTCTTTATTTTTCATTTTAATTATGCTATAATAACTGAACATGTATACTCAAGAGTTGGAGCAGTGCGTGGAAATGCCTGGATCCTTCTTATGTGGTAATATGGCAAGGAATTCCCTGAACTCATGTGTTGGTTTCAGCACTGCATTGGTGCACAGCAGATCAGCACTGGCATGCCCCCCAGTTATTCCAACCTTTAGATCGGTGCTTCTGGTGTAGTTTTTGAGTGCAGATTTCAGGAAAAACCTCATATACCTGAACCAGTGTGGTGAGTGGAGACAACTTACATGAAAAACAAGAATTGCCTGAACTGCACTGCCAATTTAGACAAGTTCAACGTATGTGTCCAGTGTAGACCAGGAGACTCGGCTCAGTGAAGATGAGCCAGAATAGTGGGTTCCTCAAGCCTATGTTGGTTGCAAAGCCAGCGTGCTGAATCTCAGTTCCTCCTCTCCAGCAGCAGAAGTCTGTGAGACAGTAACTGTTTGGTCTGTTCAATTACAGAAAGATGTATTTCACATGGAAGAACTGTGGTTCCAACTGATGAGATGCTTTTTTTTTGGTTTAAGTCCCTAAAGTAATAATAGTCTTTTTCTTTAAAAAAAAGGATTTTTTTCTTCTTCAGTAGTGCTGTTTAGCTTGAAAAGCCAAGAGCTCAGAATCTGTAAAATTTGGTTTCTGGTTGTTCTGTACAAGCTTCCTTCTGTGCTTGATGAGAAACTTCAATTATGTGGTTGTGTACAGTTTCTTCATTTGTCACTTCAAGTGCACAGGGAGGATGTAACTGAAATTAGTGATGTGGATAACTCTAAAGCAGGTATTTCCTAGCTCTTCAGTTGTTGGATTTAGAACCCAAACAGCATTTTGTAATATCTTTTTCACGAAAATAGAAGCTATTCTGTGCTCTGTCAAAGACACAGTTAAAAAAAAAAAAGCTACTTATAGCCACCTATAGTCTTGGGAGTGTTTTCCTGTTTTAAACAGGTCTAAGAACAAACACAAGCAAAGGAATATTGAACTGAGAAGCAATGTGAAAAGTTGGTTAGCTTCTCTAATATGGAACATCCCTGTGCTAAATATTTGATGGCATACCACTATGAGAAACATGGTCACTCACATTGGCACAGTGCAGTACCCTGTGTTTTACTTCAGTAAGCGTATAAGGAGACATTGCATGTGTTAGAAGACTGAATAAATGATTGAAGATGTACTGGAAGCTGTGAAGCTGGTCAAAGTAATTAGTTTTCCTGGAAGTTTTTTTTTTCATCTCTCTAGCAATTAAATAGTCACATTGGTGGCAAGGAAATGCCTCCTTTATACTTTTTCTGAACTTGCTTAGAAGTCGTGAGTGTCTCATCCGTCCATGTTGCAATTTTGTGACTGCATAAAAGCTGCAACTCTGTCAGTGCTCTTTATCCTTTCAGTGCTCTTTCTCCTTTCAGTTTCAGAATGTCTTACTATTGTTTCCCTTGCTGTCAAATTACTGTCACATTACATGCAAAGGGGTTTTTTTATATTTGCTGCTGTTTCTCACTATGTTCCTTGGTGTTATAGGTGCTTGGGAAGAGGTGCTGGTCCTTATTTATGTGTGGTTTCTCTGATCATGGTTATATGTAGGGTTATATACAATTAGAAAAAAACCCAGAAAATTATATATAACAGTATATTGTAAACATGTTCCTAATATATAAATTGGACGTAACTGTATTGATACAGAAGAGGTGTCTAGTCCAGGATTCTCTGAAGGGCATTGGTCTCTCCTCCCAGAAAACAGGCGATAGGATAAGAGGAAATGTCCTCAAGTTGCACTGTGGATCGTTTAGATTGGATATTAGGAAAAATTTCTTAACTGAAAGGATGGTCAAGCATTGGAACAGGCTGCCCAGAGAAGTGGTGAAATTGCCACCCCTGGAGGTGTTTAAGAAAATGTGTAGATGTGGTGTTTAGGAACATGGTTTAGTGGTGGCTTTGGCAGTCCTGGGTTAACAGTTGAACTTGATGATCTTAAAGGTCTTAATCACAGAATCATTTATGTTGAAAAAGTTTTGAACTCTGAACCTGCCAGTAGGATGTGTAGAGTTTGAGGGGAATGCTAGAGATACTAGAGGACATCCCTTCTGACTTAAGCTTGGCAAGTGTAAGAGTACAATTCTCCTGAGGTTTCCGATAATCAGGATGAATTAGTAGTTTCAGAAACCTAGTTCTGTTTCAGTTTTATTGGAAAGTGCTGGGTCGCTTATTCAGAGGACTTGTGATCAGAATCTATGAGAAAAAAAAACCTTTGAATAGTCTGCCGCCTTCCCACCAATTCCAGCTTTCTGTTTCTGGCTTACTCTTGTTTTTTGTGGTGTGTGTGTGTTTGGTTTTTTTTTTCCATATGCCAGATAACAACATAGGAGCAAGGTGCTTAAAACACTGTAGTGTGTTCACTTTCTTTTTGGTAAACTGGACACAGGATACACTTTTTTGTGAATATAACTGTTGTTTTGGGGGGGATTTTTGTGTTGGTTTGTTGTGTTTTTTCTTTTCTTCTTCCATAACTTTCTATTTGAAAGCTGAAAATGAAGATTTGTTTCATTAATGCTGCTATCAGATTTCATGGCTGGCAGAATTAAGACCTTTTACAGGAAGCAGGTAAGTCTTTAGGAACACTTGGCTTTTTTGATCCATCTCTAGTTTTCTTCCTTACCATCATAAGGAACTGATATTTGAAATACTCAAGTAATATTTCCAAACCTAAGATGATTATACTCTTGTAATAAAAACAAACTACTTTTTTATATCCTGTAATGACATAGGTTGAAAGAGATCTTGATAGGTCATCCAGGACAGTCTACTACTCAGAACAGGTATTGTTAGAGCAGTTTGCTTGTCCAGTTGAGTTTTGAGCATTTCCAGTGATATTTCAGTCTTGGGGAAGTATGTTTTCTGGATTCTCCTAGAAGCCTCAGGTAATTTCATTTTTCTGACTAAAGACAGCATTGTTACGTAAACAATGAAACTGATTTGTTCCTGTCAAGTGCCATTTCTGTGGTTAGTAATGAGAGCTGTATCTCCTAGTTCCTTTCTTAGTTTATCAACAAGCTGGGCAAGGATCCCCAAGCTTAGCAGACTTTGAAACATACTGTTTTCTTAATTTTTTGCTTTTCTCCTATATCATTTGTCACTTGTAATATTGGGCTTATAGACTTCAGCTTAAGATCAGTAAATTCAAATAGTACCTTTGAATGCCTGCAGACTCATGAATCCATTTGCCCTAGTGACAGAATGATCAAGTCATTTATATAGTACTTATGTGACTTTTGAAGATCAAAACAAGAGAGAAAACAAGGATATTTGTAGTGATTACACTGAAGACCAGTTGTATTTATAGAGTATGTTGATCTTCACTACAGAAATACCACAACAGGAACTGGCAGCTTCAGTTTGGTAGTAAACAACTACTATATTTCCATGGCTTTCATTACCTTGTGTACTTCTCAAAGCAGGATTGCTAAGACAAGGAAGGAGGAAAATATTTTCTAAACCATTTTGTTCAAACACTTGTAAGTTGTTAGCAGCTCTTCAAGGTCTTTGGAAGCTGGATACTGACGTAGTAGTAAAATGAAGCATGTCGTTTTTAACTGTGGATAAATCAAGCTCAGTGTTAGCTCATCAATGTTTCTTACTAATAAAATTAATGAGCATCTGCATTTAATCATTCCCAGTAAAGAAGATGACAAGACTAAGGATAATGCAAAACCACAGTTTTTGTAGCGATGCAAACATACTTAGAGATGTACAGGCTTGGAACATTCTCCTGAGGACTAAACTAGCACTTCTCCATGGTATGACCGTGCAAACTGTGCTAGTGTAAAATAGCTAATGAACTTAGGTAATTGCTAAGGAATTACTTGTTAGGCCACAGTCACAACACTCCAGCTGAGAGATTTAGAGGGTATTTTTCTACTTAGCTTTGATTTGCTGTGACTCTCATTCTGTAGCCCTGGTTGTTGTTCATCTGCATTAAGTGAGAGATTTCTTCCACTACATGTATTAAATCTATATAATAACATAGCAGTGTGCTGAAGTTCACCCCATCATAGCAGGAGTCGTGGTGGGCATAGTGTAGATGAAGTGTTGGACTGCTTTGGCAGGCTGGCCTGTTGTTAGCTTTGGATTCATACTTTTCTTTCTATGTATTCTGGAATCTCCGTTCCTGGTAGAAGGTGGACAACTCGTGTTCATAGGAGCTTAAAGTATTAGACTTCTGTAGTCTTGACTTAGGTTTTTAGCTTGTTTTTCGAGACAAGTTTAATTATTTCATGCATTCATCTTTGCTTTATGGTTAATCTTAAATGCTTCGCAGGTTGGATTTAACTTCCCTTCCTCCTCCTTAGGGAGATAAGGAAATGCATACATTTACTGGCTGATTCTTTTGAATTATTTTGACATTTCAGCATCTGGAATATCTTTGTGCAACAGAACTTAGTCTCTTAGATTTTATATTCTGCCTCCTGTTACTTGAATGCTGTGGTGTGAATGATGGCCGTTATTTACCATGGTTGATCGTGAAGTTAAAGATGTTTGAAGTCTGATGTCCTTAATTGTGAGTGAAGGTGACACACTAGGAAGGCCTTAGTCTTGTCTGTGTTGCTGATATCATTCTTGGTACTCCATCATATCAAATGCAAATTGGATAATTTTCTCTTTATAGGACCTTGCTGAAGGAGGGACACTTGGCTTTCTGTTTGAGATGTGAGAAACAGAAAGATGGAATATTTGTGTAACAGAAGAACAGTTGGTAGGAGGTGTGGTCATAAGATGGTTTTGGAGCATTACACTAAAGAAGGAACATTTGCCTGCCTGTATTTCTTCAGTACCATTGGCCTGTCAAGTGAATTAATAATTACTGTGTGAAATATAATTAAACTGAGGTGGATTTTTATTGCTGTTATTGTTCAATGTAAAGTGTAACAATCACAGGATTTGAATTATAAGGGGATTGAGTGTTTTCTGGATATGGAAGACTTCTGCTTCCTAGAATTACCATATGCAGGTGTTTTTGCAGTTTCTGGGACGTCTTTTTTTTTCCTTCTTCTCCAGCATGATCTTGCATCTGACAGACTAATAAATTTTACCCATGTTCTGTGTGTTGATCTCAGATTTGTGTTTAGGTTGGCTAAAAGTGTTATCTTTGGGATCAGGTCTGAACACTTAGTTTTATACATTCATTGACTTCTGTAGGACTAATTATCTAGTTACTGTTGTGCTTAATGTTTTTTGGCCTAGGCTTGGCTAAAGCATTACTAGAAAAACTGGCTAGGAATATCTGTATGTAATACAAATTAGGGGACCAGACCTGGGTTTTGTGGGGGTGTGTGTGGGTTGTTGGTTTTTTTGATCTAGTTTCTAAATACAATTTTGGAACACTTGGAGCAAACAAACCCCCAACACATCAATGTCATGGATCAGCGTATTTTTATGAAAAATGTTACGATGTCAAGATGAGGTCCAAGTGTAAATTTCCCAACTAAGCCTGTATTTCAAATTCAGCATGTAGTGCATACAAAGTGTGAATATAAAAATGACTGTACTGGATCAAATAAAAGGCCAGTCTGTTGTAGCAGCATGCCTCTGATAGTAAGCAGTAGTGAATGCTTAGGGAAAAATGTGAAAACGGGGCAAACATGATGTTGATGCTATTTGACTACCTTATTGCACGCTGCTCTAACCTGACAGCTTGAGCTTTTTGTTTTACCTTTTGATCGTGGCTTAAACTTGTACAAGATACTTTCTTACTTACTACTTATAGCTTCCCCTTCAAACTCTGATTTCCTAAAATTCTTTCCTTTTGAACTTTAAATATATTGTCTTTTAGTTATTGTCTCACAGTCAGTAAAGACTTTTCCTGTTCAAAGGAAACCAAGCTCCAATGAACTTCTCCATATTTTTCTAGTTCCCCTTTTAAATTTAACCTTAGCAATGGTGTACTTCTCACTTTTATTGTTTCTGCAGAGACAATGAGTTGAAATACTCTGTGATTCGTGAGCAGTTATGGATCGTGTCTTCTATTTAGTCTTCACGTAACCCCAATTTAGAGTTTTCCAGTCTAAACTGGTTAGGCAAAGAATCCCTATAATCTCACTTCTGGAGGAGTTGTCATCTTAAATCATCTGTGGTTCTGCATTTAGCAGCTTCCCTTGCTTCTTCAGTCTATTAACCCTTAGAAAACCATTCTCATTTTAAGTGCCAGCAGTGTGCTTCCATTTTCATTGAGCTTAAGCCTGTCTTGTTTGTAGAGAAACACTCCATTCTGGAAGTTTCCTTGTTTTTTTCTTACGCTGTTTTCTCTGTCATATGTTATTAGTCTTCAAAAGGTGCCTAAATTGCATAAGCTTCACATTCACATTTTATTTAGTATAATAGATGAACTCACACATTTTTTGCTCATTGTGAAAACAGGTATAAATAACTTTTCAGTTTGGATACAGAATAGAATTACTTATTTTTAAAAAGCTGTAAGTATACTTGATAAATGGAAAACTGTATACACTCGGATCTTTCTCTTTCGAAAGATCTGAACCCCTGGAGCTATTCTAATGCTGTTTTGCATTGAATGAATGGCAGGTTGCTTGAAAGAGATGTCATACTATCTTCCAGCTCATTATGTACCTTTTTTTGTTTTGTTATTGACAGATAATGGGTATAATTTCCTATTTTAAGAGGACTTTCAGGTTTCATAATGGAGTAGTGGAATCCTTGCCCCACAGTGTCTTGGGGCATTATTTTCAGGGAAGTGTTTTCAACAGCAATGTATACTAATTTCACAGTATTTGTATATTTTCTTGTAATGTGAAATTGTATGGGTTTTGTACAAGGCTACACTAAGGGACTTCAACCAGGCTGTGCTAATGTCATTTTTGTCAGGCCAGGCTAGAAACTACAATATTTTATATTGCCTGTTGTATACTACATTTGTCCAGGGCATAGAGTTGGTGCATCCTGTAGTTGTGGTCTGGCCCACCTCTTGAGTTTTATTTCTGCAGAAAAACCAGTAAAGCTGGCTTTTAGCCTTTTTCTTTCCAAGACCTATGGTAGACATCTGGCTGGATGCACATGTAGTGGCAGAATTTTCATGGTACTCTGGAATTTTCCAGCTCAGATATAACCTACAGTACTGCTCTTTGGATCAGTGGCAGTAGGATGGGTTTGTCATTTGTATTTTGTGGACTAGATATTTGTACCAGCCTTCAGTTAATCTTTCCAGCTGCTGATAAAATCGGGAAGAGCCTTAGAGCCGATTTCTTCAGAATGGGTTTGTATCAAAGACTCTCTCACGTGGTGGAGGTTGTAGAAGTGTGCTGGCAATACAACTATGCATCTTTTTTTCTGTGTGCATTTTCTGCACGTAGTTGTGCCATTCTGCTGAGTATTAGAATAAGTGTGTCATGGTTTAACCCCAGCTGGCAGCTAGGCACCACACAGCCACTTGGTCACTCCCCCTGCATTGGAATGGGGGAGAGAATCAAAAGAGTAGAAGTGAGAAAACTTGTGGGTTTAGAGTTAAAGACAGTTTAATAAGTAGAGCAAGGGCCACCCACGCAAGCAAGGCAGAACAAGGAATTCTCTCACCAGTCCCCATCGGCAGGCAGGTGTCCAGCCATCTCCGGGAGAGCAGGGCTCCGTCACATGTAGTGGCTACCTGGGAAGAACAAGCGCTGTAATTCTGAACATCCCATCCCCCCCTTCTTCCTTCTTGCCCCAGCTTTATATGCTGAGCGTGATGTCATATGGTGTGGGACATCCCTTGGGTCAGCTGGGGACAGCTGTCCCAGCTGTGTCCCCTCCCAGCTCCTCGTGCCCCCCAGCCTGCTCGCTGGTGGGGTGGCGTGAGCAGAAGAGCCCTTGGCTCTGTGTGAGCACTGCTTGGCAATAATGAAAACATCTCTCAGTTATGAACACGTGTTTAGCACAGATCCGAAACATAGCCCCGTACTAGCTATAGTGAAGAACAGTAACTCTATCCCAGCCGAAACCAGCCCAGAGAACCTTTGTTTAACCTAAAAAGGGTTTTGCAGAAAATTCTTTCATGTGAAAGCTGCCATTTTTCTATAATGTTTTGAAAGTTGATGTGGTTGAAAACAGACCTCACCTATTGTGAAAACTTTCTCAAGCTATGCTATTTTTTTAATAATGTTTTTTAACTTCAGTTGGAATGTTTAGTTTTAATTAACTTTATTCCATTTTTCATTCAGTTCGTTAAGAATGCCAGTCCTGCAGCCTAGATCTTTCTCTTTCTGCCACTTGAGGATGGAGTTTGCAGAATTCTGCATGGCAGTGAATGCCCTGGTCTGAAGGAAGGCTTTGTGATACTTCAGCTTGAGAATATTTCTTAAAAATGATGGAATGATGGAGTGACAGCCTGTTAGCTCACAAATGTCACGTATTCTAGACTTCAGAAGCAAAGTTGAGGTTGCTTCCAAAAATAATGCCGCTGGAAGGTGACGTTTCATTGTACTAGTCCATTGTATTTGATGGGCATCTGCAGGACATTGTGTGGATGGCCTTCCCCCCTGCTAGGCACACTGGTGCCTTGCATTCAGCCTGGCCAGTTGTGTACCAGCACCATGTTTTGTTTGCAAAGCTGTCTTCTGCCCTTTTGTCCTCCATCCACACTAGTGCGAGGAGTTACTCTGCCACAGGTGCAACTTTCTGTGTTTCCCTTTATTAAACTGGATGGAACTTCTGCCAGCTGAGGTCACTCTGGCTGGCATCACATCCCTCCAGCATGTTCGTTGCCTCTTCACTCCCTGCAGTTTGGTGTTTGTTGTCCGTGCACGTCCTGAGGGCACGTTCTATCCTGTTTTCCAGGTTGTTGGAGATACTAAATGACTCAGATTCAAACGTTTGCCCTGAAAAATGCCACTCATACCTGTCATACTTCAGACTGTTGAGCCCTCCTCTTTGAGCCACTTTTCCAGCTACTTTCTAGTCTACTTTTTTCAGTCCAGTGTAGAACAAACATAATGTTTGTTCCAGCAGTAATGTGATAGGAGCTAAGCAGAAACACAGTTATTTTATGCAAGTGTTAAAAACAGAGAACTAAAGCCTGAAATAGCAAGGGATCTGTACTGCTTCTTTGTTAAAAGAGTTTGTTCAGCATTTCTGAGAAACCACATCCTTTTGAAATATCTTGGGTTGGGAATAAGAGTCACTTTCAAAAAGGTAGACAGATATTCTCAAGTAAATATCTCTTTCTTCCAAGATAGTTTCATGGACTTCTTACAAGACAGGTTTTAGTAGTTAACTGATAATTTCCATTCTTGGAAATTCCAATTCTTGGGTCACATCCCACTTGAATTTTCTGGACCTTTTAAAGGTTTCATGTAGTTGGAGATGGTATGCGTTTTTGTAGTGATCTGGTTTTTCGTATCTTCTGCATGCAGATTTGTAAAATGAAGTCATGCATTGTTGAAATAACTCTAGTTCAAGTATTATGTTTCCATTGTCAAAGATACCTCCTTACTGCTCTTAAGGTTGCAATTTTGCCTAGCCTATTTTTATAGCTAAATGTTTTTGGCACTGGTCTTTGTGACTTCAGTCTCTTTTTAGCTGTTACACATGTGTAACTGGAGAATGTCTCAGTTACTGTGCTTGCAAGAAAGAATAGTTTTTTAGATGGGAATTGTATTTCTTAAGCAAAATAAATATGTAAGGTGTTTTGCAAACTTGGCTTTAGCATTGCAGATATTTTGTACAATAAGGTTAGATTCTAATGTAGCTGTCAAACAGGAAAAGTAATGTTTACTGGGTTTGTACCTTGATTTACTGTTGTGCCTAGAATTGGAGGAAAAAACCCAACAGTTGGACGGAACAAAGACTGACAGAGGAAGGAAAATCATAATTGGTATTCAGTTGCATTTAAAAATGTTCTTAGTTGTGTAGTGGGCTATCTATTTTTGAATTCCTGTCACTTTTCTATTGTTGTAATTGCATATCAAACAATAATCTTTCAATATTTTAAGGGGTTTTGTGTATTCTATTCAGCAGCATCTGGTAAAACTGAATTATTTTACACTTCTTGCAACACCTTAATTTTTAGGAGCATGACAGGAACAGTGGGTACTTCTATCTTCTCCTACTGCAGGGAAATTTTTGACTAAAAATTAAGGTTTTTTTTCTTTTGCTTCTAGATCTTTCAAAGAACAGATTTACTGAAATTCCTCCTGATGTCTGGCTGTTTGCACCACTGGAAACTTTGAATTTGTATCACAACTGTATCAAATCCATTCCAGAATCTATTAAAAACCTGCAAATGCTTACGTACCTTAACATTAGGTGAGTAATGCTTGTTATTTTTGGTCTTTATGTAACTTAACTCATTGGAGAGAAGGGATTCTACTCATCATGTCATTGAGTGCCCTTCTGCCCTCATTTTTGCCCAGATAAGTAAAATTCTGTTGTTTGTTTGTATTATCCTTGGTGTTTCAGGCAGCAGTTTTTCCTTCCTTTGTGGGAAGGAATTGACTGCATTATGAAATCTCAGTCAGTAAACCATGGTAGCTGAGGATAAGGTGAGTTTACAGACTTTTTTCTTTGGTTTTAATGTTGTGTGTTGTGCAGACACATAATGTTTAGAAACTGTAAAAAGAAAAAAAATTTAAAAATTGTGACTCTTCAGAGTAGATTACTCTGGCCAGATGGCTGTTATTTTGCATGATATTTATGTCCGTCGCTGTATTGCTGTTCTTAAACTTGGAAAACATATCTTTGGATCTTCTTGGAAGAGCAGAAGATTAATATGAGCTCTGAAAGGAGAGGGAATCTGGAAGAACCCTCCCAAAAAGAGCAGAGACCCTGTTTTCAACAATATTCCTTGTTTCTGATCCTTGACTACATCAAGTTCAAAACAGTCTTCTCAGCTAAGAGGTATTTAACATGTGAGATATGATTCCAGAATTTGTTTTGAAAAAAATTGCAAATTGATCCTTGGGAAAGAAGAAAGTAATAAATAAAAAAAAAAAGTCCTGCAACAGCTTATTTCTGTTTTGATCGTAATTGAGGTGCTGAATGCAATTCTTCACACAGAATAAAATAACCTGTAGTTCTAACTGGATGTACAAGTTTATTTTGAGAGTTGACTCTCCCAATCACCATTTACCAACTCTTATAATCATCATTTACCATACTGTGCTCTGTCTTCATTTCTGTGCTAATGTCTGAGGACTGTTTTCACAACGCATGACTATGTGGATGTGGTGGGGTGTCCTTGGCTGGACCCCAGGTGCCCACCAAGCTGCTCTGTCACTCCCCTCCTCAGCAGAATAGGGGGGAGAATGTAAGGTGGAAAAAACCAACCTGGGTGAGGGGTGCGTGTGTGTCAAGATAAAGGCAGTTTAATGAAGCAATAGGAAAAGTCATGCTTGTGGAAGCAGAGCAAAACAGAATGTGTTATTCTCTGCTTCCCATCAGCAGGTGATGTTTGACCGTATAATGAAGCAGAGCTTCATTATCTGTAGCGGTTGCTCCAGAAGACAAACGCAGTAAATAACACATACCCATTCCTTCCTCCTTTCTCTTAGCCTTCCTTGCCGAGCAGACATCATATGGCATGGAGTATCCCTTTGGTCCATTTGGGTCAGCTGTCCTGGCTGCGTCCCTCCCAAGACCTTGCCCACCCCCAGCCTGCTGCTGAGGGGTGGGAGGAGGTTGGAGAGCAGCCCTGGTGCTGTGCGGGCACTGCTCAGCTTAGCCAAAGCCCCGGTGTGTCACCAGCACCACAAGCACAGCACCATGGGGGCTGCTAGGGGGCTTAGTCAGAGCCAATACAGCAGACTATAGTAGTTAAAAAGACTAAAATCCAGGCTTACTAGTTTCAGTATGTTGTTACAGAAGAAAACCAGATGATCTTAAATTCTAATTCTGGATTCAGATGACTGAAGAAATGTATTGTGCAATTCATTGTGAAGTAGGCAGCTTTTTTTAAAACAAACAAAAAAACCACCCACCTCAAGCAAAAGACCAGAGGAAATTAAGGCTGTGGAGAATGACTGTTTCATTGTCATGTTTTTGTAATCAATTTTAAAAGTTTACTTGCACATGATGTTTTTGCGTCTCGTGCTCTACAATAAAAAAAGCCTGTCATATCTGCCTGAAATACAAAACAAAAAGAGATTTACTGTATAGCTACATCCAAAACTTGTATTCACTTAGAATTAACAGACTGATAGAAGATTACTTTCATTTTATGGCGTTAAAATTGCAGTACTACTTGGAAGGTGAAACCCTTGCAGGGACATAAATTTTTGTTGATTTTGCAGCTCTGTAAACTGGACTAATTGAGAAAATTAATGTAAAATATTTTGGTGTTTTTTTTTAAAAATATGGAAATAGTGCTCTGTTTTAATAGTATAACTTCTGGGTTTGTCTTAATATAGTGTAACACAAATGTCAACACTTAAGTTTGTGGGTGTTGTTGTTGGTTTTTTTTTTTTTTTCCTCCCAAAATAGAACTGACCTCTACATAGTTCTACTTAAAGCAACAGCAATTACTGATTTTTTTTTTTCACTGTTGTGTATAAAAGGAATTATTTCATACCATAGCTGAAGAAGTTGGTTTTTCAATGGCTTTTTTTGAATGTACAAGTACCTTATTAGGAAAATTCTGTGTATTTCTGGTAGTGGCAGTCTGCAGTTGGTAGTTTTTCCAATATGTATTTTAATCAAAATTGTCAGTAACAGTGTATTACTTGTGTATAAAGCAGACATATGCGCGTGTAGTTGGAAAATGATACACACAAAAGAAATAAATTTTAAAGTTTACTGTCCAGACTGTTGTTCAGCAAAGTAATAAATAGATGTTAAGGGCTTTTTATGATGGCTCAGGAGTGACATGACCACATGGTATGAGAAGCAATGGCCTTGTATAATGTTGTGGTTTGCTGAGAACATGCACTTTATAATGGTAGGTTGTCAGATCAAATGGTCCTTCTGAAGGTATTGGAAAGCAAGATAAAAGCAAACATCAAACTATTTCTTTTAACAGATAGCTCTGTATGTTTTAGTGTTAGATTTAGTTATAGTGCATACTCATTTCATCAAGCGAGATAGGGACCTAAAATTCACATATCTAAGAGAGGCTTTATCTGATAAAGAATTAATTATGGAGATTGTAGCTTAAATTTAGATGAAATTGTAATAGGTGGAGAATGTCCTCTGGAATAGGAGAGAAGTTGTACAATGTGCATCTTGGACTCCCGGTCAGGCTTAAAGATTATAATCTAGCCTTGCTTGTTCATTTTTCTTTCTTTCAAGTCGAAATCTTTTATCAACGTTGCCAAAATACCTGTTTGATCTTCCACTTAAAGTTCTGGTTGTCAGTAATAATAAGCTGGTCTCCATTCCAGAAGAAATTGGAAAGTTGAGAGATCTAATGGAGTTGGTAAGTACAATTGTGAACCATTGTACTAAGTAAAATTAGTTTGAGCAGTTTATTTACAGTATAATAAAAATATAAACTAGTAATTTAAAAAATACAGACCTAGAAAATGTAAATTTGTTTACTGCTTTTTTTAGTGTTTGAGCTGAAATTACAGGTGTAATATAGAGTTACAAAAATGGGGTTAAATCACTATATTGGGTTAACTAAATCTTAAGGGTTTGGAAATAAAAATGCTCTTCAGATTGAGTCCCTTGCTTGTGTGTTGTTAAAGATGGTGAATTTTTCAGTTTACCTTCTTTACAGTAACCATAATTCTGTTAATTTTTCTTACATATTGTCAGGAATCTCTTTCCAGCTGAAGAGTTCATCCCCCTGTATTCTGTGCGCTTACAGAAGTTATGCCATTCAGTCATTGTTGTAGCCTTCTGTGTTGGTTTTTATTCTTTTTCTACCATTTCTACTATTCCTCTGTTTTGATTGAGGTGAATAGAAGGATGTGTGATAGTCACAGTTTAGGTGTCTGTGCAGCATCTGTTTGTCCTGTGGCATACTGATGTTTTGTGTTTTGTCATCCATTACGTTCTCTCTATTTCTTAATATTCTGGGCTTTTCTGACCATTACTCTGTGTGAAGCTTATGTGTTTTGGAGAACTATGCACAATTATTCACCGATCTAGCGCTTGGACTAGGTGGTTTTTTTCTTTTTCTCTCTCCACTACGTATGATTTCTTTCATCCTTGCAAGCAGTTCTTACCGTTACTAGAGTAGCTGTGCATGCCTGGGGGATTTCTTCTAACATGACCTAATTTCTGAGCTATAAATCAACATTCTGTTTTAACTTAGAAGTAATATGAGATATTCTGAATGCTTGTGAGGCTTTTCTAGTGTCCTTCACTCTTCGGTGAGGAATTCTTTATGCTCACTTCAGTGTCGTAGGATTTCAAGGTGGGATCACTCCTATTGTTTACGGAAAGTAAATGTTTTCAAGAATTGCAATTGTGGTATTTTTGGCTTAGTTTTCAAAATCGTCCAACCTAGAATGCCTGTTTGAAGACACAGGTTAAGGAGATACTAGTGAGTTTCATTTCAGTACTTGTGTTACACCTGTTTAGAACATAAATAATATATACATACATTAAAAAGAAAAAGTTCACAACTAAGCCATGCACTAGAAAGATGCTTTTAGGAAGGGAATTCCATCTTAAATTTGGTGATGTGGATAGAGTAGAACTTGCAATAGATACACAACAGTTGGTCCCGAGCTGCCTGTATTTTCTGAGACATATAACTGTGTGCAGCGATAGTGGTTGCTAAAAGCACGTGAACAGTGCCTAAGCCGAAGGTCTGGAAGTGCGTAGTGGAGAAGGGTTTGTCTGGTTAAAGCCTGGCTTCTAGTTACTGACTCGACTTGCCTTTAAAATCAGCTTCCAGTTTTTCAACAGATTGGTATCTGTCATTGTTGCCTAGTCTAGCAAACTAGTTTCTGAAGTCAGTTTTGTTGAATCTGAAATAAAAAAGGCTAGAAACAGTCTTACATCAATGTGATTGTTGACCCAGTCTGGATTACATAAATAAATGTTAAAGTAGTGGCAGAAATCACTGTACTTTGCGTTCACTTGGTGTGGCTTTGTCACCCTCTAGTGCTTGTATCCAAGAAGCTGGTGATCCTGCTATTGCTCTGTGTAAATCTGTAGTTGCATGGGTTCATTCAAGGTGGTGGGGTTTTTTGTTTTGGTGTTGTGTTTGGGTTTTTTTTAAGAAAGATGAATTTTTGTAGCAGGAGCAGAAGGCAAATAATTTGCCAGCAAGTAGCACAAGGAGCTTTTAACTGGTATGGGAACTGTACCAGGAACTCCTGGTTCTTGGGCTACAGTTTCAATCTCAAAACCTGTCTTTCATCGTTTATTGTTTAAACTCTTTGAATTAAGTTCTGAAATTCATTTTTGAAACATGAATCACTAAATACTGAAGGAACACTGAGATCTGTTATAGCATTTCTTCCCTTTGTGGAGAAAACAAGAAAGATAGTATTTTTTTAATAGTATGTTTTATAGTAGTTTTGATAGCTTTTTCCTGTGTTACAGTATCTTAAATTTATTTACAGATCTTAAATTTATTTAAGATGTTAATTTATGAATTTTATCTTTCTTAGGATATTAGCTGCAATGAACTTCAGGTTCTTCCCCAGCAGATAGGAAAATTGCAGTCCCTTAGAGAATTAAACATAAGAAGAAATAATCTCCGTATGTTGCCAGATGGTAAGCTACCAGTCCTCATTTCTTTGATGTAGGTAAATTAGGTGAAGTGTTAAGAAGGTATCTGATTCTTCTTTTGTTTCCCCCAATGCAGAATTAGGAGACCTTCCCTTGGTAAAGCTGGATTTTTCTTGTAATAAAATTACAGAAATTCCAATTTGTTACAGAAAGTTACGTCACTTACAAGTTATAGTTTTGGATAACAATCCAATGCAGATACCACCAGCACAGGTTAGTATTAAAGCATTCTAGTTCAGAAATTTGCATTAGGATCTTAAGAAAGAAGAAGCCGTTCTAAGTTATACCATTCAGGTTTTCATTTTTTTTAGCTGTATTTCTCCTAATGGAAAATTGTGGGTATGAACTCAGTGAACTCAGTGTAGAAAGTATTATTTGGGGTGCATTTTCAAAAGACATGCTATGTAATTAAAATATTTTTTTTGTTGTTCGTTTGTTTCCCAACAGATTTGTTTAAAGGGTAAAGTACATATATTTAAATTCCTCAGCATTCAGGCGTGCCTCAGAATAGATAAAAAACCGGATTCTTTGGATCTTCCATCGTTAGGTAAACGAATCCCCTCCCAGCCACTCACAGACAGGTTAGTAGTGAGTGTTTTGCTTTATTTTACTAGAGCATTTGCTATGAAATGATCTGTTTATTACAGATCATAGCTGTAATTTCAGTGCTTTGCTTAGGAGTCATAGTATTTATTTTCTAAGATTGTTACTAGAAGCTTAATTGGCTTATCTGAGTTGCTATGAAAAATTTCCATTGTACTTGTTAAAGTTTTGCAAATCAGAACAAAGATATATTTTAAATTTATTTATTGGAAATCTTACCTATTTATTTCTCAAATGGATGCATCAACACAGTAGACAAGAAGTTCTCACAAATATCCTGACTATGGAGTTAGTCTGTTAGATGAAAAGTCTACCTCCCATTAAGGGAAAATAACTTAAACATTAGTGAAATACCATGGACTTTTTTTTTTTATTAATTAGTTGGACTTCCGTATTGAGTACCTCTTGAGTAATTAAATGGGAGAACTTTTGTGTTTTTTTGTTGTCAGTTGGCTTGCCGTTGGAAACCATATGAACATACTGTTTTTCACGTATTTTCTTAAAATGTGACTTGTGCCTTTCTGTGTTCAAGCCGGAACGAGAGATGAAAATTATAAATAAAGCTTACACAGAACAGTCTGAACTATCAGATTCAGTCCATGGTCTTGGGCAACGCTGTCATAGGGAGTTAGTCTAGAGTGTCTGTAGATCACTTCGAAACGTTCCTAAAAACTATGGTCCACAGCTGCTCCCCAAAAGCCTCTGCTGAACTTAAGGCTTAAAAATAAAATGTCCTGCAAATTAGCAAGGTCTTGGGTATTAACGCTGTACGTCGTACTTGTAGCAGTGTGGACTTGTTTAGTTAAACTTTCCTGGATAATCTTGTGATTTAAACCAAGCTCCAGTGCACAGCTGGAAAACACATCCTGCTGATGCTGCCAATTTTATGTGTTGGAAAGGCATAAATTTGGAGGGAATACATCGTAGGTACTCAGGCAGAGTTAAACCATTATGATACGACAGTTTATTAGGGAATGTCTGTTTACTACTATTAGAAAACCCTGTCTGCAATAGAATTCAAGTTGCCGTATTTCAGAGGAAGCCTGCTTTTTTGAAGACTGTATTTTTTAATGAAATAGAACAATTCTAGAATTGCATGGATACAGAGGGAGAACCATAATTAATTGTGTCCGTTTTAACTGTGCTTTGGTGCTCTTTTTTTAACAACTGCTGTAGCAAATTAAGCATTTGTCCTCAGCACATGGGGTACTGTGCAGAAATTCTGTATTGGCAACTGCTGATAAGTATAGAGAACGTATTTTTAAAAAGATGTTTATTTTCATTTAGAAAAGTGAAACTACTATTCCCTTCATTCCTGTGTGGCACTTTGTGTATTGTTTTTCCTTAACGTAGCATGGAGGACTTCTATCCCAATAAAAACCATGGACCAGACTCTGGCATTGGAAGTGATAATGGAGATAAAAGGTTGTCCACAACAGAAGTGAGTATTTTTCACTGCTAAATTTCTGTAATTTCTGTACTGTAGAATTTTTTCCCTTTGTTTTGTATCATTTGAGATAATACTTAACTAAGTTGTGTTTAATATTCTTTGAATATCTGTATAGTTGAGTTTAAACCATTGAACTGCCAGTGTCAGACACAAATAATTTACATATTGCTTTGACTTTTCTGGTTAAGGTTCATTCCAATCCAAATTTCATACATTTTAGAACTGAATTCTGACCCGAGGAACTGTTTGGGTTTTTTAATGTGTGAAGTGCATAATCATTTTCTACACAAATGACAAAACTTATTTGAAACTTTATTTTATTATTAATGAAATGAATGTACTGAAGAAAATGAAAGTTTATTTGGATGAAACTTGTGTTGTATACATTAGTAATCCTCACCATTGTTTAAATTGTAATAAACTTCTGGATAACCTGCTAGGCTTAAAGTGGTGAACAAAAATCCCTACAAGTTACCTGTGTATTTGTAGAAATCTAGATTAAGGAGCTGTAGTTACCAACAGTGATGTCAAAACAGAATAGTGTAGAACAAAAGATTTTTGAAACTTAGAACTATTACAGATGCCGAGTGACTGTTATTGGGGAAACTGTAGAACAAGAAGTATTGCTAGTTAGGTTGTCTAAGAAAATTCCAAATTATTAGAAGTAAAGCTGTGATTCCCTCCCACTGCCCACGTCCCTTCCTAACTCTGCCACCCCCTAGGTCTAACAAGGGTCAAAGTACTTGGAGGCTTTAGATAAGAAAGTACCTAATTATTATTTGCTTGGTTCACTGACTGATGCTGGACTCAACCTCTTTGAATGAAATACTGTATTTCAGTACTATATACTGACCAGTTGTCTGTCACTTCTTAAACTGTGACTCTTTTAAACACTCTTCCCAACTCCCCAGAAAGCTCCCCCAGCCACAGAGAACCCCCATCTGCCTTGATATTTTCTGTCTTGGGAGCCGTTTCTCGTAATAGGGTCAGTTGCACTATAATTTGTAAGTTCTTAGCAAATCATCCAATACTGTAATTGATATGCAAGTTCTCTATTAAATGTGACTGTCCTTGCAGCCGTCTGATGATGATACAATCAGCCTTCACTCCCAGATATCAGAATCAACAAGGGAACAGACATTGAGGAATGACAATCATGTAATGGGAAGTAAACTCGATCCACAGAAAGGTAATACTGTTGTGCATCTGTCATTTTAGGTAACAAATACTTTTGCTTAGGTAATCTAACATAAGAAAATTGTACAAAATGTTATGATCACATATTGGCATTGATTGTATTTTCATCATTTCAGAAAGCAGTGTAAATAGATAAGGCCAGAAAGAAAGAATAAAGATTATTTCTGGCTCAGGGAGACATGATTTCATTGTTTTATCTTTATCTTAACATTTTTGACAAGTGCTTATCTCTCTCAGGAAAAACATTTGTTTGAGAGAACTGTTTAATACCATCTTTTCCATTCTTCATCAATCCTCACTAGACCAGGAGGTGTATGATTACATTGATCCGAATGCAGAAGAGGGAGCTGTTCCTGAGCAAGGAGAGGTACAGATTGGACCGTTGCTGTCTTATATCAAGGTAGCATAGTTTGAAAAAAAACCAAAAAAAAACAACAAACCCCAACCTGTTCAGCAGGCTTGGGTTTGGTTTTTTTTTTTTTTTTTGTAGTTGAAGCTTAAGTTTATTTTTTCATTCTGTGTAAGGAACGGGGAAAACATCCTGAGAAATCCCAGAAAATAGAACAAAATGAGGACTGGGGAGATGAAAAAAGGTAAATCTTGAGCTTTTTTTTGGGGAAGATTTTACGGACAGTGGGGGGTGATGATGATTTTCTTTTCATATTGAACACAGTGCTCACTCTTGGACGGAAAATAAGCTTATAGGAAGCACTTAGTTATTGTGCATTAATATACTCATTGCTGCGTCTTGCTTAACTGAAGTCACAAATTTTTGATTTTTAAGATGTCAGAAAGAGCAGCTGCTTGCTGAAGACGATGATGAACTCAAAGAAGTGACTGACTTGAGAAAAATAGCAGCTCAGTTACTACAGCAAGAACAAAAACACAGGTATTACAATATTAAGATAACTTTTGTTACAAGTTGATTCTTTAACCTGCCTTATACCCAAAAGCTCTTGACACCTTATTTTAAGAACAGTTTTGTCCAGATGTTAAACAGTTAGTGACAGACTTCAAAGAAACCTGTCCTGTCTCTTTTCATAAAATTGCTGTCTAGAGAAGTGGTGATACACTCCTATGGAGAGGAAGAGATGAATGTGAAAGTCTCTTGATTTCCTTGTTTGAAGTATGTTAACTTCTTTGTACTTTTTTGTTTTTTCCAAAGCAGCATACTTACATGAGCATTAACTATTCTTAGTTAGGTAGGTTATTTTTAACATGTTAAAATTAATTTGTCTTGGTTTGTAGGAGTTGCGGACCCTGCATATAGTTTGTATTTTAATAAACCAGTCGTATTTTACTGGTAAACAAGGTAATTTAAGTGGTACTTCCTCCATTGTCTGATGCGAGATACAAATTTCCTATGAACCAAAGAGAAAAATTCTTCAAACGTTATTCTGTCAAACGAAAAAGCATATTTTTATATATATATATATATAAAAAATAATTTGAATAGTGTAAGTTCATCCTGACGAACTGTGCCTGTCTCATGTTGGCATCACAACAGAATGATTCTTCAAAAGTAGCTGTAGAACAAGCGGCAGACTAAAGGAATGTAATAGAACAAGTTAACAACCGTGTAAAATGAAGAGTAAGAACGAATACCTGCAGTTGCACAGGGTGTAGACAAGCTGGGGTCGGAACAGTGTTCTCTCTGGTTCCTTTACCAAGTAGGCAAATAACCAGTGAGGTACTTCAGCGAGAGTAAGCTCTTTCCTGAAAGGTGAAAGTTGTAGTTGGTAATAGTTCATTATTGTTGTTTATTATCCCATAGTAATGGATTTAACTTTATGCCAGCTTAAATACTGTTTCTTTTGAATTTTTGTGTAATGACATTCTGCACTGCTGTTTTGATAGTTGAAGTAAACGTGAAGCCCTCAGAAATCGATCCTGAAACTGTAAAGAGCTTTAAAAATTCTTCAGTGTTTTACATAAGTTAAATATAAAAGCAGTAGTATGTATGTGCACACAGAAAAGATGAAATATGTTTTCCTTATAACTCTATGCAGTGTATTTACGAATGGTTTGTTCACAGAGAAGGGAAAAATACGATTGAAATATTAATGCTAATATGTTCTTATTAGCAGAAGTATTGCAAAACCATTTAAGAATGCTAATTTTTCACATATTAATTTATTAATAAATAGAGAATAAGTGGTTTTCTCTTACTAGGTTTTTATATGATAATTATTTATATTGCCTGTGGGTCTTGTTTGATTAGTTTTAGTATTTCCTGGTTATTTAATCATTTGAAATACCAAGCCACTCCTCTTCTGAAGTACTGCAACTTGAATTTTACTTGTCATATGTTGTTGTATCTTATTGCGGTGATCTTGCTAATGGTTCTGCTTTGCTCTTGAATTGTTCAGACATATACAATCTTATTAGTTAAGTTTTACTGCTTAGTTTAACATTTATATTTTAAAGCTTGCTTATGTATCTTTAAGTCCATGAGGACAAACCTCTGATATAAAATTTAGCCCTGATTTTCAATCCGTAGTTTTGTGAATCTATACTTTCTTGCCATAAACAGCAGTAAGAATAATATTTAGAGGTGTAGTGAAGATATTTATGTGTTTATTTGTGGAAAATATGTTCAATCTGTCTAAACAATCATCAGAAAAGTGAGCATCACAAAATAATTTCTTACTAATCATGTTTCTGTTTGTTCAGTGTGAGTTTTTTTAAATATTATGCAGTCTTCTTTCTTTTTGCTTGCTATGCTAATGAATTCCCTGTCCTCTCCCATCAACCTGTCCTGCTTCTTCTTCCACCTTTGGCTTTGGTGTACATGAAATATGAATACAGACGAAGGCCATTAAGCTATAGAACTTCATTCAGTGAAAAACTCTTCCAGAGGACAAGGGCGGCAGGACGTGCATCAAGGTATAAAGTGTTTGTAGAGCTTCAGATTTCCAAAGTTAAAATGTGGACAAAAAAACACAGTTTTGGCCATTTCCTAAACAAAAACAAAGGGATTGGCTCAATTAGCCTAGGATACTTTGGTATCAAAAGTAGATTGCCGTATGTTTATTGCTCTTTAAGATTAAATACTACTTAAGGAAAATACTTAATTGGGCAGCTTGCCAAAGAACATTTAACTGAGTCCAAACCTGGAAGCATAACTTCCTGTACCGTTAACATGCTTTCTCTGCAGTGTTTTTGGTTTTTAATGTATCGTACCTCAAGTATAGAACGTCAGGCAAAAGTGTGGGCCTTTAAAACTTGTTTTGTTTTATTTAAGATATCTTGGTTTTAAAGTGATAATTTTCAAATTAGCATGACCAGTGACAATTTCTTTTGCATTTGGCAGCCGTGAGGGAGGCATTTGCAGATACACAAACCTCACAGGTAACAAATCTGGAATGGGCCGTGTAGACTGTGCTCAGACATGTAGGCAATGAATCCAAGTGATTTCAGACTTGTGTTACCTTATCAATTGAAATGCTGTAACTTACTCCGGATATTCCTGGTCTTTTTCAAAAGAAAGTAGTACAGCTGAAATTAAATAATCTTCATTAGTACTAAATGAGCTGGTTTCAGTTTGCGTGAAAGTATGGCTTCTTACCTCACAATAGCAAATTCCTAAAACTGTGGAAATCCCTAAGAACACAGCCTGTGATCACAGAGCAGTGCCATATGTGAAGACAGTACACTGCTACTGAATGAGTTTAAAATCCATCATTTTTTTGCCTTTCTGTAAAATATGTCTAATGTTTTGATATACTTTATGGACCCTAGGTAGTGCTAGGTTGTTTAAACTTAAAATAGCATTACTATCATTCGCTTCATTTGTGTCCCTTAGTTAGGATGTTGTGTTTGCTCAAAATATGAAAGTACAAATGTCTGAGAAGAGACCCACTTTTTAAATACTTTTTTTTACAATATCATCATTGGTCTTGCCATTGCCTTTCTTTCCCATCTAGTTGGCAGTTTGGAGTAGGTATTACACTTGCAGGATACAAAACTAGAAAAATAAGTTTAAAATATATATAAATGTGCCATGGTGTATGTGCTGTTGAGTATTTACATCTCAAATTTTGTATGAATTTTAGAACTCTGTTTCAGGGTAATGGCTTGTATGCTACCTCTGTAAAACAGAATTTCTGTGGTTAGTAGGAACCCTAAGTAGAAAATTAAATGCAGTACTAACACAAGTGTCCTGTGCAAGTTCTTATTTAGCAATTCAGTGTGACCATCAGTAAGTAATTGGCCTGATAATTGATGGATCTAATAAAAAAACAAATTGGATTTAATGAGTTGTAGTATGAATGGGAACAGCTGGTGAATGTTTGCACCATTGACACCATACTGAAAAGAACATGACTTCTGAATGTGAGTTACCTGTACTTTCATTTTGCACACTCAGTTTTCCATTGTATTTCCTAGAAGACAGTTCTTAACATGACTATAGTAATTATGGCCCCCCCTCCCCACCCCAGCCTTCTGGCTGAAAAGATAATGTTGCCATGAATTCTTCAGTCTGCAATTTAGAAATTCAGATTAAATTTTTTCACCATTTTCTTTAACTAAAACCTTTTTGAAGTTCCTTTCACAGAAAATTCAGATTTCTCTGACTGGACTAGTAACTGCTAACCTGACAGATACTGAATTTACTGTTACTTCCCCATCAATATTCTTCATTTTATAAACAGGAAGTTTTATAAAGTAAAAAAAAATATATTTTGTTTATAATATACTTTATTATAAACTCAAACATTAATTATATACATGTTTCATAGATACAGGGTAGCTGTAAAGTGCGTGTGTATGTGTGTTTGAATTAGCTTGGATATTTTTTTCTTGTATTTCGTATAGTGAGTTTAAAATAAGTGGCCTGCGTTACATACAATCATTGAACTTACATGGAGAGTGTCAGTTTTGGTGCAAGTGTTGCATTAAACTGTTTGGTGACTCAAATTATTATTTTTTTTGAAAGCTCATTCTATTGTAATGGTCACAATTTGCTACAAAGTCTCTCTGAATTTCTTATTGTTTTCAGTTGAAGACATAAGGCTCATTTAAATGGGAGTTCTCTCTAAAAAATTAATGACTCTAAAATAGTATGTTTATATTGTGGTTCGATAACCTATGCTCTGAATATTAATTTTTTGTAACTTTTTTCTGGCTATAGTATAGTTTAATTCTGGAATTCACACTCAAAAAATCTTAAGTTTCTGAAAACAAAATACAGGGGAGCAGATCCTGCAGACTGTGAATGCTGCAGACTCTGTTGGTTAATGGCCTGAACTTTTCATAATCTCATTGAATTGAGTTTCACACAGTGAAAGACTGAAACTACAAATGAGATTATTGTGATACCTTTGAGCTCAGTAATCGGAAGTCTGAAAAGTCATCAGTCATTTTAGGTTAATGGTTTTACTGCCCTATGTAATCGTAATATAAAAAGGTGCCTACTGTGTTACTTTCTTCCATTGAATAGTTGGTGTTCTAATTCTTTCAGATTCTTAAATACATTCTAGTTCTGTGTATAATTCAGCATAAATGCACTTTGATCACAGTTCTGCACATGAAGTCAGCGTCAAAGTGTAATATTACTACCTCCAAGAAACTGGAATTATTCATTCAAGTTACTGTTCAACATGACACAGCTTGGAAATGTTTAAAGCGTTACTGTTTTGTTAACACTTTACACATCCATAAAAGCTCGTATCTTCTTCCTGTGTGCACATGCATGGTATGTGTTTGTTCCAGGTGAAAAAATATTTCTGAATCCTTAAGTTTAGGCTTTTTTGACTATTTACCATTTAGAAAAATGGAATTTTCATTGCTTCATTTCTACGTTAGACTCTTCATTTAGCTATTAGCCTGTGTTTCTCCATTTTCCGCCTCTCCTTTTCCCCCTACATTTCTTTTGTGCTTGCAGTGTTTCTTAACCAGCGGCCTTCTTACCTGCTCCTACCGATTTCTTGTGCTCAATCTGCGTATCATTTCTTGTCTGCTTTAGGCTGACTATCCTCCGTCTTCTAATTTTAATGAACAGTGGGACCTTTTGTGTTGAGGGCAGCATAACTTGACACAGGTGTGAGATCAGTTGAAATAGTATATATTTAGGGAGAAAACTAAAAGTAGACTTCATTTTGGTTTCAGGTATCAGGTTTTGCTTCTTTAAAGTTCTGAACTTGAACAAGAGCTGGAAACAATATTGTTGATTTAAATGGAAGCAGGATTGGGCTTGGATTTCATATGTATACACACATACATGTTTAATTTTACAGAAAATATCACTTTAATGTTTAAAACATTTTATTTACAGGAAATGTTATGCAGTGAAAGTAACATGTATTCTAAAATAAAGGTTTAACTACCAAACTGTTGAATAAATACGTATATTTTTTTTTTTCTTTCTAGGCTTCTTAATCATTCTGTTTCAGTAAGCACAAGGAACAGGCCAAAGCAGCCAATGGAATCGGAAAAATGGTATTGATACACAGCGTTCAGTTTTTTAATTTATTTATAATTTGATTTTTATATTTTTTGTGTTGCTGCTGCCATCTTCTGTCAAGAGTTTTTAGCTCAAGATGAAATAGAAGCTGCACAGATAATCTGTTCTTTAGCTTCTTTCTTTCAGATTAAAAAAAATACCTGTCTTTTTGAGCTTTCAGGAAAGTTGATGTCATCAAGAAACTAATTTGTGGGTCTGATGATGGCAGCAATTCAGGTGCCCAAAGATGAGCATTCAGTGATGTTTTAGATACCCGGTTCCAGTGCAGAAGGTCATGTCTGCCATAGGTAACAGTCCTGTGCAGATGTGTGGGATCCTGTGCTACATAAAATAGGACTGGGGCTGTGCTTAGGCATCTAAATTTTCCTCCCTGGCAGTCCTTTTGTGCTCTTAAGAGCTATTGGAAAAGTGTTGCTGGGAGTTAAGCCTACACAGCCTGCAAAACCTTTCCTGTTTGTGGAGGATGTATCAATGAGGAATCCGTTGTCCGCAGGAGCTGTAGTCTTACGCTCTTCTTTTTGAATTAAAAAAACCCACCACAAACAACAACAAATGAAAATACCCAGAAACTTCTCTTTAGGAAATTGGGAAACAACAGCTTCCCATTTCTGACTACATGGGTGAGAGAGAACTTACAAGTTTTCAGTCTTCCCTCCCTAAGGAATCCTGGAACAGTTCTTTTAATCACTTTGGTCAAGAAATAATCTATTTTAATTTTTAATCTAAAGCGAGCTTGCGGGCAGCTTCCTAACAAGAACTCAATTTGAATGGTGGCTTTTGTGATTTTTGTTAGCTCCATAGTCTTCTAAAATCTGCACCTTCAAAAGAACCTGTTACCTGCTTGTGTATGTATCTGCCATAGTTCGGCTGTGAATCTTGGAGAAAAAAGCCGTAAGTGCTGTTGGTGTTGCTAGAGAGCTCTCTACGGTTCAGGCACACATCAGGAAAACATTTACTCAAAGAGAAAAGGGTCACGGTGTAGATATTTCAATGCCATACATCCTATTTTGGCTATCTTCTGTCTTATTAGTATCTGTGGTTTAAAAAAGTTAATTGTGCATGTGTCCTGTGGTCATATGAACCATGCTACAACTACTGCTCATTTGCATTTGGAACTTTCTAGTCCTTGGGTTTTTAACGTACAGTGTCTGTTCTTGGAGGCGCTGTCACCTATTGTAGTGTACGCTGCATTAGGCCTTCATATCGCAGGGCAATCAGAAAAGGTTAAATTTACTTCTCCCCATTCGTTAATGAAACGGAAACAGTTCTGAGACTTAAAACCAAAACAAACAAAAAACCCCACCCCTCAAAAACCCCCAGCCACCCCCAACTTCTAAATTTGAGGTGTGCACACAAGGTAAGGTAGATGTTGCAGGCTATTTGTGGTTTTATTGCACTGATACATAGGAACTGAAACCACGCAACAGCATAAGGAACATACAAGGAGATTAGAAACGACTGTCATATCCCCGAAGAATTTACACTTATAGAACATGTCATAGTTAATAGATACATATACATCAACAGCAAAATTCAATTATTTATTGCAGCAGTATCTGCAGTTCTCAACTGGATTGCTTGGCAAGCTATTGGACATGATTCAGACAAATTTTCTGTGCCTAACCGCTTTAAAAAGTAGCGTGATTGGTTTGAGGCAAACTGAAAGAAAAAGAAAGGAAAAGTAATACAGAATAGCAGAAATTAAGTGCCTATTTGCTTTTCCTTTAGGATTTATTATAATTGCTCATGTTAGTTTCTTCTTGCATTCAGTCCCCAGCTGTAAGCCTTTTGGTATACTGCACGGCTTGCAAGTCAGCTGTCGGAATATGAATGAAGTAGTTGCTGGTAACATGATAGAAGTGAACTTAACAGAAAGATTTAGAAAGAAAAATTTGAAGTGACACTAAATCTAAACATTTTTCTTTTCCAGATAACTTTCAATCATCTCAGGCAGTCCATCTTCCAGAATGTATTTTTTGAGATTTTGCAGTTTCACTGTTCCATCTTAAAATGTTTTTCCTTTCCCTATTAGTTTAAGCTTCTACTTTGCTGTAGAAGAGCTAACAGTGAAAGGAAGCATGTCAGCCTTCCAAAAGTTTAAAAACGGATCTTCTGTCAGCTTTGAATAAAATGTTTCATTAGTTGCTTTGAGAAACAAAACAAAGTAAATGCAGTAGCAATCTCTAAGGATCAACATGCTTAAGAAAAAGCTTTATCTTAATAAAGTATGGTAGTGTGGAAGACCTACTGTCCACGTATGGTAAAGGAGAGTGAAATATGATTTGATATTGTAGTCACATGGATAATTTTTAGCCACATTGTGACATCCTTATAGAGGTAGCCAAAAAATACTGTAGCACTACAAGGAAGCTGCTGTTTTAAGCGTTCACTTTTTTGATATTTTTACAGTAACTTGCAAGGTTTTGAAGTACACAAAGTAGTAAATTTCATAATGCCTCTCATCTTAATTTTTAGTGTCTCAACAGATGAAGTGAATTCCCCGGTGTCTCCATACAGCTGGCAGGTAAATATAAAAATGTGTACGTGGTGGCTTCATATCTGCATGATTTTTTGTTTGGTTGAGTTTCGTATTTCTGGCAGAAAACTGTTATACATTCATATGGTTTCTTATACACATAGTTATTGTATGTATGTAATTGTGGTGGAAAACATAAACCCGAAGATCTTAAGCTTCAAGGTGATTTGACTTGTATGTAATGGAGGCTTTTTGTTTTAGGAGCATATGGTACAAGCTTTAAGATCCTGAAACTAATGACACAGAAGTTTTACTTACTTGGGTTTAGTATTTCTTTACATGTAAATTTTATCGCTTCACCATAATGTTCTTTTTGTAAAAATTTCAAAATGATTTGAATTATGTAGGCATTTCTTTCCCCATACCTCACTGAGAAGCTTGCACAACACAATAAAATTGCAGTGAAACTGTAGATACTACTTTTTTATTATTTTAGATTTTGATCCATTAGGTATTTACAATTGCTTTAAATGGCTTGTTATTCTCATATGAAGAAATAGTTGGAAATGCAGTTTTAGCCTTATGAAAAGGTCCCTTCAGATTGTCTGCTTTCAGTTTAGACATTCGTACATATTCATTGTTATTTTGAGAATAAATCTACTTTAGCTGTCTCTTCAGAATACATTGCACAATACAATACTTTGGAAGAGAGATTTCTTTTACAGCTAGTTGATGTCTGTAATCTTTTAGATAGGAACAGCAGACGAGTACTTAAATTGTCTTGTTGCAGCCAATCTTTTCCTGTGCAGTGAGTATTTGAGTTGAGAAATTAGATATGCTAGTGGCTAACAGCACTTCTTTTTTTGAAGTTATTTATAGCAGCCTTAGGTGGCGTCCTAACATACCTGCAGATATTAGGCGTAGTGCAGAAAAGGATGTTACTTTATTAAGGATTGCTTCATAGATGCTTTTTTTTCTATGAAATAGAGTTTAGGGTTTGAAAGGAAAGAAGTGATTTCTACCAGAATCACTGTTAAGACCGGTAACACTTTTATGTCATAAAGCTAGATTATGAGAGGCACAAAAAATTCGTAATTGTAGTTCATAATAACTTGTGTTAATACATGCGAGGTATATTTACGTTTTACTTAAAAATATTTCTGAACCTTACAGCCACTGGAAAACCAGAAGGATTCAATGGATGAGCAGCGTTGGCCAGAAACACAGCCAGTGATTTGGCAGAATGAGGAAAGAAGGAGAAGTAAACAAATTAGAAAAGAGTATTTCAAGGTAATGAGGGGGTAGTGTGGGTGGGTGACACTTTTTTTTTTTTTTTTTTTAACAACAGTAGAAGAAACTATGTAACTAAGTAAAGGTAAGAGAACCTGAAGGGTTGTCAGGCTTTTACACGTGACCTGTAATGTTTTTATTTTTCAGTTAAGTATGTAGGGAATATGAGTGTGCTGGAAAATAGGAGGAAAAAAATCAACCAAAGACTTTGTTTATCCTTTAAATATAAGAAAGTAATTTACAGTTCAACCTGGTAAAGCCAGAAACTAATCTTCAGTCGTTGGTCCTTCCCCATCCATTGTGAGGGATTTATTTTTTTTGTACTGTAGTGCAAGGAAAATAGGCATTACCTTTTTGTGTAGCATGGTTATAACAATGATTTATGCATTTTCTCACTGCATTAGTTTGCATTTTAGAGAGGAAATCTTCTCTGTATTACTTTGCTGTAGTGTGTACCATTGGTCACCAGATGTCAGTGTGTGCTTATTGGAAACAGGTGAGTTACAGCAGCATTAGATAAAATTTGTATTTGGGTGCAGTGGAGAAATAGGAGAATTCTGACCAGTGCTAGGTTGAGTTAAAATTAAATTTGTCACTTAGGAAATTAGTTTCTTGGGTCTTTGCCATCAAACATCTTTATGAAATACTAGGGATCTCTAAAGAAATTACATTCTATGAAAAAACAGAGAATGCCATATAGCTCAGATACAAGTCCATAACTCTTCAGAATAAAAAAATAAGACAGACAGCTTCTATAGTGTATCCTCTTTCCAGGGTTTTCATCTCTAAATTAACTTTGCCCTGCAGCCTTTGCAGGGAAGGGGGGAAACATCCAAATCAAACAGAATTCAGACATTCACTCATTAAATAGCTGTGGGGTCAATACAGACAACTTGCATTGGTGATTCCTCGTAACTTTTAAGGACGTCTTTAAATGCTAATACAGATTTCAGTTTTGAGCTCTGTGATGGAAGGAAATACCTGAAATGACATTGCATACAGCTATAGACATACCTCGAAAGTGAATTAAGCAGGGTGTATCATTAACAAAAAATGCTGTATCACTGGTAATCATTTGCAAAAACAAGGCAATGAGCAAGTGAAGTCAAGTCTGTCTTCCATAGCAAACTGGGGAAAAAAACCCCATACCGCTGCTGTGTATTTTCACTGAATGAAAATACAATTCATATTGTGTCTATGTTTTCTTGTGTGAAAAACTCATTGAATAATCCTATCTGTGCTACCAAACGTTAGTATCTTAAGAATGCGTGCCAGATTACTGTGATAAGTCATTAGAACAGGGAAAATTTACTTGGTTCAGCATCCAGAAGTATTTATAGAGCATCTTTATTATACATATTGTATATTTTTTATTGTACCATTGTACTGTGCAGCAGAAGAGTACAAAAATGCCCGTGAGAATCAGAACTTTTCTTGTGGCATTGCACTGAAGTCTTGCTTGAAGCTGAAAACTTTGTTGCGTTAAATATGTAAAAAGAATCTTACCATTGAAGACAGTTTTATCAACCAAAATGACTTTTTCTTTATTCTTTGTTTTCCTCCAGAATAGCTTGTAGTCGTTTTGGATCCTACCTGCATCCAAGCTGAAATTCTTGTTAATGTATCCACAGTGGAAAAGAATTACTGGCTTGATGTGGTTGATTATGGTGGAAAAACTGTAACACAGAACTGGCCTGTATAAACAGAAGTCAGCAGCAGAGGACTGCAGGGCATAGAAAATTAGGCTTTGCCTTATCAGCTGCCAAAGTAATATATTCCTTTGTACCGCAAACATACAGGAAATAAACCCAAGAAGAGAAATATCCAATCTTGGATATATGTAATGGGTCTCTATCAGACCCCAGAACTACCTGTACTCTGTGCGTAGTTTAAAAAAATTAAATGACCACCAAAACCAAACAAACAAAATCTACAAAATCCCCACCAAAAGCCCTCAAAAGACAACCCCCCCAAAATTCCAAAAAATTAAAACAACAAAAGAATCCCACTGACCAACAACTGACACTTTATTCAGTTACTCATCAAAAGATGTGTTTAATTTGCACAGAAAATGGGTGGCAGTAGGATAGCTAACAAAAGCTGTTTGTCCTTTGCCTCAGTTTTCAAGAGAGATGCTGTTCACCATTGTCTGCATTGTTCAGCCTGTAGTTCAAAAGCTGTTGAAAATTCAGCTCTAAAAAGCAGTTTAATTTCACAGTCCAGCAGTGCTCCATTATAACTTTGAAGACAAATGTCTTCTATATAAATATATATATAAAAACTTATATATATCTATATATATAAACTAATAAATAAAACTCTTTAAAATAGAGCTATGTAAATTTGTGTGGTTATTAATATTAAAGAATATAGCTGCAAGTCAGGTTTTACTTCCTTTTTAAGACATTCTTTGAACTAAAACCTAAAAAGTACCCCTGAAAGTCAGATCTTTGAAGGAGAACCATCCTTCCAGTTCTAAAGTTAGTCTCAATTTAGCCTGTGTTATGGGTTATATGTCATAAGGATGGGTAGGCCAGCCATATACACCCAACACGCTTACCGGCGTGGTGTAGTGATGAATCTTTTTGATTCTAGCAGCATTTTCTTAAATACTACTTGTGTAAATTTCTTCCTTCAATCCCTCCTTTATTTCCTAACATTCTAGCATAGTGGGAAGCGGGACAGTGATGAAGGCAGTATGCATCAAATCAGACAAACCCGTGGAAGAAGTGCTGGTCTTAAATAGAAAAGATGTGATCAGGTTGTGAAGTTGTGAAGAAAATACTGATATTTTTTTTTTTTTTAATTTGATTTTTTACTATGTCAGGTCAACCAGTGTAATTAGTCTTAAAGTTACACATAAACATTGTAAACTTTCACAGGCTGCATAATTTTTTCTAGCAAGCAATGCTTCAGGGTAGCAGTTAAGATCTTTTCATGTGGATCAACTGTCACGTGCAGTCAGTTCATATTGTAGAAGTATTTAGTTTTAAAATGCTCTTATCTCATCCACATAATGAAGATCTTGACTAGCTTATGAACTAGATACTCCTTTTCTGGTTTGTTTCTTTTTTGCTCCTTTTTGATTTTGTAACATTTTTTTTTTCTCAGCAGCTTCACCAGTAATAAGTAACATCTGAGTGATATCAAGCCATTTAGTTCAAATGAAAACCATACTTCCATTTTAAAGTAATAATTGTGTGTGTTTTGCAGTATAAGTCTTCCAGAAAGAGTTCAAGTGGAAATGAAAACGATGAGGTGAGAAATAGTAACTGTGTAAAATATTTAAGAAAACATTTTATTCATTTGCTTTTTATGAACATCTCTGAGCCGCAGTCACAAAACAGAAGAATGTTGCCTGAGTTGAGTCCATGCAAACAAACTTTGTATTCCAAAGCCATAAAAGAAATAAGTAATATACTCCTTTATTTGAAAGAAGTCATCAAGATTGTACTGGGGAAAAGTAGGACATTTACTTGCTTCTGTAGTAGGAAAGTTAATTCACATATCAAGCCGATGTAATGTAAAAGTCATATTCGACATAAACAGTGAACGGTGTTTCCTTGATTTATGTGTTTTTAAATTTAGCTGCTGCCAGTTTGTCACTCACTTGACAAATGTTGCATGTCTCATGTAGTGTGTATTCATAATTTCATGTTTCTTCTTAAGTCATAATTTTCGTTTTTATAATTTCATCTCTTTGGTTTCTTTTTAGCAAGACAGTGATAATACTAATGTGTCCCCACAGTCTCCTGTGTCGTCTGAGGTACAAGTTTGTGGTTTTGTTTTTCATTCAACAAACACTTCTTCGTACACATTACTTGTCAGCAGATTTTCCATACAGATGTGAAGCTGTTAATTTCCTTTGAAGCTGCAATTAGAAATATTTCATCATAATAAAAATTTAAAAATAGATAAAAACTAGAGACAGATATTACAACTTGCTTTACCTTTGTAACTGCCGGATCTCTCCTAGATTTCTTCTTCTTGACTTGTGTGTAGAAAGGTGCATTGCTTTCCGAATAAAAATAGCTAATAAAACAAAAATCAAAATTGCCATATTTTCTAAGTGTCCCCTATGTGCCAGCCAAAGGATTTTAAGTAAAGCTTGTGGTTTAGTATTTTATATAACCCAAAGTTATGGACACTTCTTAGGGAGATTCATCCTTTACAATTCTGGCTGTTGCCTCTGTGGTGCAGCTGCGCAGCTTCGTTCCCTGGTTACGTTCCTTTGTAAGGAATGGCCACGTAGTCTCACTGTGGCTGAGCTACACTACTGAGGTCTGAATAAAACACACAAAAGTGTCTTTAACATTTCTATCTTGTGTCAATAAGGAACCTGAGGGAGCATAACAAGAACATCTCCTGAGTAAAATGAGTTGGAATAAGGGTATCTCATGTACATACCAAATTACTGAGTGCACCTCTCTTTTTAGATGGTGAAATGAGGAAAAACCTGAGCTTCATAATTGAAAGTAAACATTTCTTAAGAAATGTTTTGATGCTTAGTATTGGGAGGATTAACTGCATTTGCTTGCAGCTGGCTTGGAACTCTGTTCACAGAATGGTTTGCAGTAGTTTGAAATGGTTTAGAGTAGATTTTAGTTAGTTTGGTGCTGCTTTCCTTCCTCAGTAAGAGAAATTTATCTGCATGTAATGATTACATTCATTCTTTTTATTTTTTTGATACTGTCCTCTTCAAAAGAGTGTGTTACAGTTAAGATGGACTCAGTTTTCTTGAGCAACAACAATTTAAACACTTACCTTGATGGGAACAAAAGTTAATTCTTTCAATGCATGGAAGAAAATTGACTTTATCTCTTTTAACAGGATTATGAAAGGACAGATAGTAACACTCATGGTCCATTTGGTCTCAAACCAAGGTCAGGTAAGCTGCTGTTCTAACTTAGCATGATAGAACAAATGTTTATTTCCTGGGCTGAAATACGCAGTAAGGATAGCAGATGCATGAATTAAAATGAGATGGCACAGTATAGCAATCCACCCAGTGTACTTACCACAAGGATAGTACTGGGAAAGGCAGACAGCTGCTTTGACAAATAATTGAAAGTTCTCCAAGTTGCACAGTGATTTATTTTTTTTTATTCCCCACCCAATATTTATTTCTTGCATATTTATTCACCGTCAATGAACAGGGAAACAGCATGCAGTTTTGCTGAAGACCTGATGGCTGTGGCAGGAGGTTTTTGAAAGAAGTAGATTTTTGTACCTTGTCCTATGAAAGGGTGCTTTGAGCAGAGCTTTGCCAGGTATTTTATGGCTTAGTGCTTTGTTGCACCCTGGCTCTTCTGAGGAGGGTATGGCAGTCTTGGAAAGTTGTATTGTCTAACGCAAACTTTTGGTCCTCTGGATTCTAGGTACAAATAATAACAGCCTTTTTTGCAGTTACAGTATTTATTTGCAAATGCCTATGTGAATATTGGGTGTCAACTGCAAAACATAGTTTGCAAAAGCCACTTGTGCAGTCCCTTTTCCGGTTAATATTATTCTCTGTTTTTAAGGGAACAGTCTTCATGCAGATTCATTAATGCTCTCAGCTCTTCAGGTTTTGGTTTTTTTCGGTGTTTATTGTAGCAAAGCTTGACCTCCTTAATACTACCTGGGAGCCCTCAGTAGCAGAGTATGCCTGACTGAGGTCATGCAAGTGGTTTCTTCAGGGCCATTGAGTAACTTGAGATGTGTAAGCAGTTCTGTGAATTTCTGTGCCAGAGATAGTTAGGTTAGCTGCATGTACCAGGTCATGCCTGGCTGTGATCATTTAGAGGCTTCTGAGTTATCGATGTCCTCGGTAGGTGCATCTGCATCAGGAAGGTGCAGATTTGATAGGAGGAAGCAGGCAGGCTTGTAGTCGGTTTTTTTTCTGTATACAAACCACATACTCAATGTATAAAATCAGAGCAGTGATTTCAAGAGTATCTATAAAATTTCTGTTACTTTTCATTGTTACGTGTCTTACTAAAATCCAAACTGCTAAAAACAATACAGAAAGTTCTAAAGGTGTAAGTACTGATTTTTTTCTTTTTTTTTTTTAAATTTTGCTCCAAATGCATGGGGTAAAATACTTAAGGATACAGTGGTATTGCTACAGAATCTTTTATTTGCAAGTGTTCTACAAAATAATAGAATTCTTATTTGAAGGCTTTCTGACCATGAAGAATAGTAAAGTGAATGTAATGATTTAACAGACCTCACTTTCTAAAGAACTCTGCACTGCTAGATGAGACATTTCATATTTTTCAGTTAGTTGTTTAATAAGTGATCATCATGTCGCTGCATATGCACACCTGACACATGCATGTATGTGTGTATATATATATTTTAAGTGTTTCATTGTAAGTTATATCAGTGAGTTCTATCCCTTTTTTAGTCTTCATAAAGACTTTATATTTTAATTAAAAGTAAAACACGATGAAAATACGTTCAAAGCTAGATTGCAAGATATGCTTGGGAAAAGTGTAAATAGAGTAGTAGATCTCAAACAGATATTTGAATATTGATATCAATTCTGTCTCCTTATTTTGTAGTTACCCATTTGCACTTAAGTAAGATGAACTGTGTATTTTATTTGAAAGGTAACTTTCATAGACAGCATCTTTTACATCAGCATACTTTAAATATATTTGTTCTGAAAAGTTCTGCAGCTTTTTTCCTGTTTTTATCCTTGGGGGTAGATTTTTAGTTGTTGCATTTTTTTAATCTGGATTGTGAAAACTAACTCCACTAATGTTTAATAGCTTTCAGTCGTGCATCGCGCCAGGACTATGGTGCAGTGGATCCTGGATTTACAATGAGGAGGAAAATGGAGCATTTAAGGGAAGAAAGGGAGCAAATAAGGCAGCTTCGCAATGTATGTACCATTATTTACTCTGTGGATGCAGTGCATTTAGTTTGCTTTGTACCACAATTTAAACTGTTATTATAAAATCATTGCAGTTGTACAACAGCTTCTTGGTAGTGATATTTCTTCTTAAGGAATTTCATCTAACAGGCTACACTGCTACTATTTTTGGTCCATCCAAAATACCGCCAGGAACGAAATGGTTTTTTAGCTGAAAAATGAAATTAGAAATTAAATGTTTTTAGGTTTCTGAGGTTTTAGGTTTTTTTAGGGAGACAGTAATTCTGCTTATGTATGCTGCTATTTGACCTGAGATTGGAAGTAGCCTACTTGAAGCAGCTGCTGACCATAGCCTTCTGAATAGCCAAATGCTTTTTGATCATAGAAGGTTGTTGCAAATTATACAACAGTGAATGGGTTCTAATTTCAGACTTCAGTAGTTTTTCTGTGTAGTTCTGTTCGCAAGATATTTAACAGTTAATTGTAAATTGTAGGAGCTCTGCTTTTCAGAGCAGGACTAATTTGGGGTGTGACTTCAATGAAGGCTGTTTCTGTCTGGTTCATTTCCTGAAACAGTGAAGGCTTGGTGCTGGAGTGGAAGAAACTATTCCCCGCCTCCCTTTTCAGTTTTGTAACACAAATGTGGGCACTTCTTGGCCACCCTCTCCTCAGCTATTTAGCTGTCATCTGCACAAATGAAATAGCCATCCCCAAAGTGGTTGTGTTCCCTTTTTTCTTTCCTCCTCCTCCTAGTAAAATTGTATGATTTCAACCCACAAAATCTGCATGCTAACAGCTAATGAGATACTTGGGCTAAACGTTTCTGTCCTTAAATTCTGTGCTTTCCTATTATGAGTAATGAGTTCACTGTATGGCTTTTGAGAGCTATGTATCAGGGTAGTTGTTGACTGAATGTCTTTATGTAGTTGCGTAATTAAAAACAAGACAAAGGGAATGGAAGGTTAATGATATAAAGAGGAAAGAGTATTTGTACTCGGTACTTTTATTTACTTAAGTATTAAAATGTCCCTTGTAAACGAATGTTTTAAAATACCCTGGATTTAAAATAGAAATTAGATAAGGTTGAAAGTAACATACTTATGAACTTTTTAATAGAATCTTGAATCAAGGTTAAAAGTAATTTTGCCAGATGACATTGGAGCAGCATTGATGGATGGAGTAGTTCTTTGCCACTTAGCCAATCACATAAGGCCACGTTCTGTTGCCAGCATTCACGTACCATCGCCAGCAGTGGTAAGTCATTTGTCTTACTTCTGTTGCATCTTATGTAAAAACAACATTTTGACGTTCAGTACTAAAACACCATGAATCGTGTTTACCATATTAATGGGCTACATTCCTCACCTCAGTTTTTATGCAAGAACATTGCATTAAACAAGGCTCAGAAGTTTAGTTTAAGAGTTATTTTCATATACTGAGTCTTCACAAAATTTGTTTTGTTTTTTTAGCAACTGTAACTGAATTTGCATCAGAAATATACAATCCTTCATGAATGTATGGTGAAGATCTAACATTCTGTCTTTACAGCCTAAACTCAGTATGGCAAAGTGCCGAAGAAATGTTGAAAACTTTCTTGATGCTTGTAAAAAACTGGGCGTTCCACAGGTATACTAATTGCTTTATTGACTTACTGTTAAGAACCACAGAAAATGTCAGCAAATACTGAAGTTCGTTTGGGGGTGGGTGGATTAATTCAGGGAGGAATAGTGATTTCGGAGCAAATACTGATCAGGGAAGTTGAAGATCTGAAAAGATGTCCCATTTCTGACCTGTGGCTTGAACTTGAGGAAGTTACTTTTTTTATGGGTTTCTAGTTGGTTCCTTACAGTAAAAAATAATACTGACCTCCTTGTAAAATAAATTATCATCTAAACAAAAGAACTGATGCAAGAGGATGATGTAATATTTGAAAGTCTTGAGTATAGCGGCTTGCTTTGGCATGAATTTCAGTGCTTGCCTAGGGAAAATCCTGCAATTACAGAAATATGTAGCCTGATCAGCTGTCTTTTTTTGGCACAGCCAGAGTTGCAGCCCATTATTCAGGCTTCTGTTGCCCAAGTTCATCCTCTTACTGCCCTGTGTGAGGGGGGAAAAAACCTAAAGATAAGTAATTTCCTGAGTATTACAAGAGAAAAAACTCTCTTAACCCTTTGTAGTGGAACAAGAATATTAGTTCATGGATTTAAAAGCCTGGGATACTGCTCTGCCACAGCTTCTATCTAGTGTAGAGCCACAGGCCATTCAGAAATTAGAGATGCGAAGATTTACCTTCTGAATTACATATAATGCCAGCTAGCAGTTGGGAAGGTTGTCCAGCTTGTGCTGAATTTTGAAACTGAAAGATTACTTTCTTGGGGAGTGGCTCATTACTGAGGACCCAGTCTATCAGCACTTCCAAATTTTCCCAAGGGAAAAATGGCTAATAAGCCTATAAAACAAGCTAATGGGGAAGTAGGCCACTGAGCCAACAGTGCCCATCAGCCTGTTTTTCTTGCTCTGCTTATGAAAAGAAACAGTCTTTGGCTTTATGAAATAATCAGTCTTTTAAGCATCTTCTGATGCTGTCATAGTTTTAATGCTTTCAACAGATCGTAGCTATAATTAGTTTCTGACCATTCTGTTCTGTAGACTACCACATGTGAAATTTAAGGCCAAAGACATTTTCCATGCAAGTGTCATGTAATGATGTATGTGTGACTTCAGAGACAGTTTTGCATTTGTTACCTGCCTTGGGGGGAAAAAAAATGAATGAAACTTAATTCGCATACTGCTTTATTTTGCAGGAGAGACTTTGCTTGCCTCATCACATTCTGGAGGAAAGGGGTCTGGTGAAGGTTGGTCTCACAGTTCAAGCTCTGCTTGAATTGCCTACATTGAAAGTATCTCAGCTTTCCTCCATGTGACATGACTTCTTGGAAGCTAGACAACTTAACCGTTCTGTTAATTTGGATTGCTCTGAGGCAGTTCAGCTTCCTACATGGGAACACCCAAGCCATCAGAAACTAATATCTGTCCAGATGCTGTAGACAGCCTTACTTTGGAGTTGTACGTGAAAACCTTGGAGTCAGCTGACAGTTAAAAGAACATAATTATTCTTTTTTTCTTTTGTAATTGGATGCACAAAGAGATTGTGGTAGCATCAGGTTCTCTTTCCAGTTAAGTTAAAAGCTGCCATTTAACATCTTGCAGTGTTACAGTTAAATGCTGGATTTCTTATCCTATGTTGAAAATGTCGTTTGAATTATTTTGGAAGTACAAAGCACGCACACGCATACCCACGCCCACACCCCCCCCCACTCCATAATCTTTCAAGTCAATAATTTGATTTAAAGGTAAGACAGAAATGTAGCGATGGTATGATGGTAAAAATGCGAGCAACTGATCACGTGTAATTCATTTTCACTCTCTCAGAAAGCTTAATATTTGTGTTCTTTATTTTTTGCACTCCTGATTGTAACTTACACACTTCTAACATTGCCAGTATTTAGTCTGAGTGTATGGTGACTACACAAAACAGTATACAATGGGAAAAAGACACATTTTATTGAGTTTTTTCCAGTCTTCTAGGTTGGTGCCAAATATTTTTTTCATGTACTGTAGATTGTTTACATGTGAAGTGCCTGTGTAATTGATAACTCTTAATAGTCTTAAACATTTTTGAAATTTCTTTGTTTAAAATAGATAAAATGGAGATTTTTAAATATTTTAATAGGTTTTTGTAAAATCAGTATGTGAAGATTTAAGTAATACTTCACATTTTTGATGTTGGGTGTTTTAAGTTTGTTGTACAACTTGGTTATTTTCTTGTCTAATTATTAGAAAATACTGTAAATACTTTTTATTTATGATATTTAATTTGATAATACCTACCTAATCACTTTTGGTTTAATGTATTGTTGGACAAAATATAGTTGTCTACTTTTCTTCGTTTGGGACAAACAAATGTACATGGTGAGTAAGACATGAGGACTAGTGATGCATACAGAATAACGTAGGACATTTTGATAAAACTGCCAGAATCTCAGGTTTACGCTGTGACTTTCAGGATTTTGTGTAATATTGCTCCTGATCTCACATTACATTTTTACAACAGGTATATCCATAATTTATTTGGGAAATATCAGTGTTTATCTTTTTAGTGTTTACGCGATTTATTGTGTAATTTACACAAGTGTGGCATAGCACACAAATCAGTTTGTACAAATGTCACTGTGCTGAGACATTAGACTTTTCTGGATAAATGTGAAAAAGAAAAATTTCCACTGTGGTGGTTTTTTGAAACTTCTGAGTTTATGTATTTGTTTGCTTCTGCACAAATTCTCGATGTTTTGAGAACATTCTGAAACCATACACAGTTGAGTTCTTCTCTAAACAAATTGCAAATAATTTCATGACTTTAGTAAAAAAAAAATCTGTTTGCATTAGTTTGTTCTTCATGAATAGGCAGCTCAATTAAAAAAAGAGTTCTGGATATGTTTGCCAAGTGTGTAACAAGATTTGATTTTGTTCTTTCCAATTGATCAAGACCCCATGTAATATAATTCATAAAAGAATGGGGGAGGGGTAATGTTTATACCTTCCTTCATTTACTATAGTCCTTAAAATCAACAGCTGAGAGGAAAAATGACCCTTTTCTGGTAAGATTTTTTTTTAAAGGTACATTATTTTTAAATCCATTGAAACAAGCTGATTCATGTGTAACAGTTATAACCTGCTATTGTTTATAGTGTTTTCTTAAAATTCAGCTCATGGAGAGGCTGGTGTAAAGCTTAATTTGCAGTCCTAGGTACAAATCTTATGCTACATTAATATGTGTTTAAGGAAATTGGATTGCTTTGACCTTTGAAAAATACCATATTTCAAATCTAACTTTTTAAAATCATTCACATATAATTTAACAACTTCAATCCCTATTTTTCATTAAATTCAGTATCTGATAAGTCATGCTAAGACTAAAATGAAAAAGTAATGTCATTCATTAAGCGGAATGCTTGGTGTCCGCTACACTTGAGGAACTCAACCATTCAAAAAGAGTAAGTCGTTGTCTTTCAATTCCTTGCTGTGGTACTCAAAACAACAAAGGTCTGTTTCAGTGTGTTAGTCATAGAATTGCTAACTAGATTGTCACTTTTGGCTACCTGGCTTAAATTGATCTGCACTGCTCTTTCATTGTCATATTTAAATAATGTTTTCTGATCTTAAAGTAACCTTTTTCCTACTAAACTAAATTTACCAAGTTATATCGCAGTGCTAGCATTAAGAATTCCCTTGATGATAGCATGCCAGATGCTTACCAGGGTATTTTTAAAGCTTATTTCTTAAGTAACTTGAAAACTGGATGTGAAACTGATGTACTCATTTTAAACTGTATCATTGAGTTGAAAACTAGTAATTCTTTTTTTTTTTTTAATACTCTCAAGTTCTTCCTTACACACCTACTAGAAACAGTCTTGCTTTGTTATTCATTGGAAATTATTATGGCCACCTTCATGGGAAGGATAATCGTGATTCCTACAGGACTTCCTTTTTAGCATTGAAAAGATTAACGGCCTTCAAGTATCCTTACGAGCAATCTGGGAAAAAGTCCACTGTGCCTGGATGAGTATTTTCTCATCCTTCTTTAGCTGTTTTTACAAATAACAATAATAATGTAAAGCCTTGCTAAAACTGGCTGTTCCCATCATGATCTTTGTAGGAGCAACTGCAAAAAAAAATGCTAAATATTCTGAATTTTAAGTTTTAATTTTAAAGCAGCCTGTGGAAAATTGTTGCTGTCTTTGCTGTACAAGAATTTGCCGGCTGTCCCCTTTCTCCCTTTCCATTTGATTCCCAGCATTTTCTTACTTGTTCACAGATCTAATGACTTCACGTTGCTCATTACTGCGTGCCATATTCCTCCTTCCTCTTTACTTTTTTTTAAGAAATTGGTTCAGTGGCATTGGGGCACTGCTGTGATTCCAGAATCCCTGCTGCCAACATCCAAGTATGTGTGGGATATCCTTTTCCCATTTTGTTGAGGATGCAGTGTCAATACTTGGTACAGCTGACAGGACGGTTAAAAACAGAGGCCTGCCCAATTCCTGTTGCAGTTGTTCAGCTTTTACTTTGGAGGTGAAGAAAAGGCAACATTAAAAGCTTTAGGAAACTGCATTGTTTGCCTAGTAAATTGGAGTTAATAGGGTGCTTTTGTTATTTGTGAATGCTATACAAAGTTACTGCAATAACATGGTCTGAACTGTAAATTAGTGTGAATCGGCATACTGACAGGGCTCCTGCCTTGGTGTGTGTGGGTTTTGTTTTTTTTTTTTTATTTATGTCATTGGAATGTAGTGTGTCATACATGAATGATCGTTCATTTAAGCAATAATGTCCCAGATATTGTGAAATCTTAAAACAGTGGCATTAAAATAGTTGTAATGTGTGGACTTCCCACACAGTATCTCAGAAATACTTCACGTCTGTTATATAATACTGGTAAAGCAGCGCGCTATCTGGGGCACTGCTGGGGGTGCAGAAAACCATCTCTACCGATGTGTCTGGAGGATTTCCAAAATACCACCAAGAACTAAAATGATCATAAAATACAGAGGAGTAAGTTGGAAATAATGAGTAACTACGACATGAATCATCGTAATTTCTGGGTAAATACCTAGTCTCACTGAAGTCAGTGCAGGTTTTGCTCTTGACTTTGACTTTATTTCACCTTTTGATTTATGGAACATCTGAGCTGGAAACCATAGCAATCTTGGCTTAAACCGGTTTGTCACCAGCAAGGCTTTAGTGTCAGATCTTTTACTAAAAACAGTGTTCTCTGGTAAGACGAGGGAAGCTGTAAAGTACTACACAGATTTATTTTTTTAATACAAATTTTCTGATGTGCCATATACAGTATTAAGACTAGGAAAAATTAGTTTGAAGCACAGCTTTCAGACTAGGGGGAGGTGTATCACCTCAATGAAATTGCAGGTGGGGATTATCAGCAGTTACTGCAGTTAAAAACTTTATTTCAAATACCATTTAGTGGCAGTCTTGTCAGGTTTTGACATAAATCTGTAGCCAAATTCAAACAAAAAAAAAAGAAAAGGCATCTGTTTTCACAAGAACTGAGTTTCTGTGTGTCTTCTCAGTATTGGAGAGAGACAAAGGTCTGGCACTTGTTTCTGCTGATTCCTTAAGTGCTTGTGTGGAAGGTAGCTGTTGCATCTAACACAGCTGCAGTCTGCCTGTTTTTCTTGGCATCGGTCTGTATTGGCAGAGATAAAGCACACTTAATAATTCAGCTGATTCCAACTGAAAGCACCTGGTGGGAGTTTTCAGCCCTTTCTGAAGATAGGAGATGACTTTGTATTGGTAAATCAAATTTCTCTTTCCTCCCTAAGTCAAGCTAATGTATGTGTGTGTTGAAAGAGGTACATGATATTAAACAGTGACTTCTACTTGAAAAACAAAAGCAGATACATGAAACTCCACCCCAACACACGCAAAACCGGAATTAAGACCAAGAATGGGAAAGGCAATGTATAGTTGTCCAAGGAGAGGGTGCTCTGAGTTGATTTCACGTTGAATCACTTCACAATGAAAAGCCTTGAGATTCAGTAGAGAAAGAAAGAGATGTTCTGTAGCTATTTCATGCTGAGGAAGGTGGATCATGAAGTACAGGGAGCTTTCCGTAGAGGTTAAAATAACAAGAAATTCGGCATCTTTGTTTTCCTGAGGACTATATGTTTTGGATAGCTCTTTCCCAGTGCTGCAGAAAGCATTGCCCATCCCGGGCCCTGGGCAGGGTGCCCAGGTGGTGCCTTTTGCACCCTCTGGCTTTGTAATGAGATTGCCCCGGGGGGTGCAACTTCTAAAGGAAACTTCATGCTGCTGTGTCCTCCAGCATAAGCTGCAGAAGTCTTCTAAATAGATGTTTTCAATCTGTGTAAAAACACTACAGAAAGTGCTGACTTTACTAGAGGGTAATAGTTAAGTAGATTCACCAGTAATTAACTTCCACTGGCAAAGAATGATGGCATGAGGCAGAGGAAGGTTTCTCTAGGAACCGCGGAACTTCACTGACGGAATATTACACCGTGACACTTAGCAGGTTATTGTGTTACTTGTCCTTTCACGTGAGTGAATCAAAACAGTAGTACTGTTTCTTTTTCCATACACAGCGCACTGTGGCGTATGCGTAATTCATTTACAAATGGAGGGAAAGGCAAACTATTTTTTAATCAAGAATTGTATGGCACAGATATTTTTGGTAAAATAAATATGAAGGTAAAAATTACTCTCTTTCTGTGAGAAATTTTCTGCTGGTCTTGACTACTAAAATAGAGAACATAGGTGATTAACCGAACTGTAGTTTAAACTTGCTGCAGCACAGGAGTAGTTCTGACTCCTGTGTGTCTTATATAATAAAATGCCCCTTTGCTTTATTTTTCTTCCAAGTATCTCACATAGTACAGCTCTGACAACATGTCTCGAAATAGTGGTTATATGCAATATTTGTTCCCTCATTGATTTTGACTTTCTAATTTTTTTAACACGTGAGGCAAAGGGAGGCAAAATTGCTATAAGCTACCTGATTAATTTCTAGGGAAGAAATACAAGTTTTTATAAAACTGACATAAGCAGACACTCTTGGTTTGAGTGTTTTATAGCCAAGTACTTTTTCAAAGAAGATTTTTTTTAATGTGTTTTTCCATACACATTTTAGAATCCTACTCTTAAACAAAACCAAAAAAGTCTTTCCAGGGCTACTTTAGTATATTAGCAAATGTTAAAGGAGAAGAATAGCTCAAACTGACAGTAAATTTAATTGTTTTGGGGAACTTTCCCTTTGGGCAGTGTTAGGTTTAATGTTGTACACAATCATCCTACAATCATTCTAAGGGTTTTTTCCAACCTAGAAGATTCTACGAGCATGTGAATTCAGCGAGACTGGAATTTCCCTCAGTAGTTTTGTAACTGAGCTATAACGTGAAGTCAGCCACTTAAATAGAATTCTTGGCACTGAGGAGCCTGTCACTTCTTTCAAAATTGTGTGAAATAAGGCAAACAACTTTTTGATTCCTTTTTAATTCCCGCCCCCCCCCCCCCCCCCCCCCCCCCCCCCCCCCCCCCGTAGTTTTATGAAGGCAGATTGTGAAATAGGAATATTTGGAAGTAGTAGGATTTTTGGTTGCTTCATTTTTGAGTATGAGTGAACCAGTGTGATCTCTCCAGAATTGCTGTATCAGTTTAGGGTTAGGTCGTGCCACTCACGGCATGGGAACGCCCGTTGTTCAGTATTAATGTGCTTTCTGGAGCATGTGCAAGACTGTGCTCTTCACATGCAAACGTTAATACGATTGTGTTTACTGAATCCATATGTTACATCAAGCGTTGTTGCAACTGTGGGAATTCCTAACTGCAACTGTTCGTGTCTGTTGCGCTAGTAGGTAACACAAGGCTTTGAGGGGCATGCGCAGGCATTGCAAAAGGGTTTGGTGGATTACGCTGGGAGTAACGTGAATGTGTTTTACTCTTACGTAATGCCTAGAACAAGGAAAATATGATTGCTTTATGGTTATCATTCAGTTATTTTATTTTGTAACTCGTGATTATGAAACTCAGAAAATGCAATGTAACTAAACGATCGGTATGTAAATGTGTGCAGGACATGGCAGAAGTAATTCTGAGGCACAGCTGGAGAGTGATAATTTTAAAATAGATGCTTAAATTGTGTATATACTTGCAAGTTCTTTGGTAGTGCATTACAATTCATTTTGCATTTCATGTTCTTGTAAAGTGTATCTTCCACATTTTTGAAGATTGTCGTCTTGTATAATACGGTATTAAGTCTTTTTTTCAGGACTTCCATTATTGCTGGAGCTTCCAACATAACATGTTTCTTTTGAAAAATGTTCCTACTGTTATTTTTTTGTAAATAGTTTTTTTGTATTAAACTTGCATGGATAAAACCCACATTTCCAAACCCAGTGTACATACTCTGTGTATAAAATACAAACTGTTTAATAATTTTCATGTAGTCAAGTTATTCAATTTGATTTCACTTCACGTTTTACATGTTCGTAGTAAATAATGAGAATTTGTTGTATGTTCTTTCAAATATCTGTTGCCGTTTTGATAGAGAAGTGACCTGCCTCATTACATATCGGGAAATACGTTATTTTGTAGTTACAAACAAAAGAAATGTTAACTCTTATTCCAGGGAAATGCAGGACACTTCTACATACAGAGTATATTAGGGCTTCAGTTTCGACCAACAGGGACAGCAGCGGTAGGAGTACATGAAGATAAAGATGCCTTCACTTGTAGCAGCATCTTTATATATTTACACACTTTCCTGTCTTACGGTGTGAAAAACACCCAGTGTCTTACAGCATATGCATCAGACCGACATAGTTGTTTTGGATCTTGCTAATAATGAGCTTAATCCAGTATGGAAACTCCTGCTGACAGAGGTGATCTGCTTCCCTTCTGTTCCATGGGTTGGATCTGGTAATAGCACAGGTCACCTTCTGTGTGGTTTGCGATCATGAATTGCTAGATCCAGCACTAAGGAAACAAAACTGCCAGGTTTTGGACCTGTAGTTAAGTTAGATTATTCAAACAGGTTGAAATAGAGTTCTGTATGATGAAATTAATTTTTACCTTAAGTTCTTCCTCTTTATTTAAAGATCTGGATGAATTATTAGACCTGAATATTGAAAATACTCTTTTGAGAGATGTTTTTCCCTGTGAAGCTTTTCATTCTGCACCTGCACGCATCCAGCTGTTCTTTGTTTCTTGATAAAGCACAATTTGGGGTTATAAAGCAGGAATTAAGGAACAGCATTACAAAGGAAGTGAAAACCATCCCCTGACAAAGGCATCTAAACAGTTGGAACTTTTTTTGCAGTTATTAATGAGGAGTTTGTGGTTAAAGTTCTGTGAGTCTGTTGTTCAGTTTCCAGCTATAAAGAAGACTCTTTTCTTATGAAAGGGCCTTTCGGGTCTACAGGGGGAATGATACCATGCGGAGGCCTCTGTTCCAGGCTGGACTCCGTGAACCATGAGATTCCTGTCTGTCCCTGGTCATCTTCATGGGGAAGGTCACTGTTGAATAAGGAAAGTGTGTTAAGGAAAAAAAAAAATATCAGCGGTTTCCACATGAGATGTATTGAGAGAATGTAAAATTGATGAAGCTTTGCAATGTAATTTTGCAATGTAATTTTTTTTTTTAAGCTTGGTTTGATTAGGATGCCACAAATAAGTATGCTACTTTTATATTTAATCGGCTGTGGATAATATGGCTCGGACATGGACGAGTCATGAGGTGTTAAAAGTTTTGTAAATGGCAGGCTCCAGCTCATAAACAAAATGTAAATAATTTACAAAATCCTGCCTTAATGAAGGTGTCTTGCTGGCAGGCTGCATCGATTCCAGCAGGATTTGAGAACTAATGGGACGGAATACATTTTATAGATCTTAATCGCAGTGCTTCTTCCACCTAGCAGTTCTTCAGGAGTAGTTCTTAGGTCTGCATAGGTCTTGCTGACTGCAGCAACCTTCTCATATGTCACATGAGCTTGTTCAGCTTCTGTTTCCTAAATCAAAGATGCTGAACTGCTAAATGGAACGCTTTTGTTTTCTGTTCAAACTGGAAGTCTGCATCTCCCTCCGCAGTCTGTCAGATACCTGTGGTGTATGCTCTTGCTTTGTGTCTGCTCTTGCAGTCCCTTCAGGTTCGTTCTTACAGACCAGGCATACAGCTTGCTGTCCTCAGCTGCTGGTTTGCACTGGTCAAGATTCATTGTTACGACTGTAGCCTTTTAACTTTCCTCTCTCCTTAAGATAGGTCTACACCAGTGATGGATATAACCACAGTGCCAGTGCCCCAGGCTAGCATCACTGTTCTGATAGTCTTAGTTTGTGGAAACTATGAGGGTGTAAAAAACAAATTCAGCTCCTCATCCATGGTTTCACAGAATTCTGCTGTTCGTTCCTGGTTCTGTGGTCAAACACAATCAGTTTCTCTGAGCGGCTACAAATACCCCTCAAATGGCTGTTAGAACCCTTCCAAGAATATATTTTTTTTAAAGTTTGAAGTTTAATGTTGCAATGACTTCAGCAGGTCAAACCTGTTTGGAAAATGTGTCTGTAACTATTTGTGGTTTTAATTAGTTAGGCCTCATTAATAACGAGAATCTCATGCTAATAATATTCTGATTTATATAGCCAAAGAGTAGATGGAGTATCTAGTTTTCACAGCTATAACACATTGCCTTCAGGACTGAATGATGGATAACTTGGCACAATAGCTCATAGCTACTAGTGAGGGCGATATAAGAAGTATTAGAACATACTAACATTTCTGGAATTCACAGGTGATTGTTAAAGGTTTGACTTTGTATCATCTTAACATAGTTTTCATTATAGTGGGAAAATGGAACAACTAGACTGTATGTGGAACTTCTGTAGGTTTTTTTTAGCTAACATTTAAATGTGACGAACTTACTGGAATACTTGTATTTTTCAGCAACTCAATAAACATCTATCTTTGGGGTATTATAATTGTGGCTTTATTATAATTATTTCATTACTAGAATTTATGCAACTTTTCAGACATACGTACAGATAGATCCAGCGTGTGAGATCTGGGAGATCCATAGTCACAAGTTGGAGAAATGAAAGGTGATTTACCCAGAGAAAACCATGTGTTCTGTGTTAGCTGATCCTGTAGGGTCTCTGCTTATATACCCGGTTCTGTTGCAACGCCCATGATAAAGAATCACCTCTATCCCTATATCCATAGGAGGAATAAAGATGAAGTTTATATCCGCGAATGCAGCTGTAGGTCTGTATGTATAGTTGCCGCCACCCAAGCGCACAGTTAGGAAAGCTCGTGTCAGCATGGGGACTGCAGGAGGCCGCCGTGTTTTGCATCTGCACCTCGACATCTTTCCACCCCACTTGCACGTGGCGCTGTGTTCCTCTGTCAAGTGTCTTGAAGGAGATTGTTGGAGGTCTGAGCTCGCTGCTCTGATGAGCTTAAGGTGCAAAACTTCCAGAGGACCTCACCTTTTCCCTTGGGCATCCTTTCACAGGAGGTGGCCCCGGCGCCGGTGGTAAATCGTCACGTTAAATGGCATACTACTATTTTTATTTTCCATAAACCTGTTGAATGGAGGTATGTTTCAACATTTCAAGGAGGTTTTGTTGCTTTTTCTTCTAATGCATTTACAGATATTTTTTTGCTCCAAGGTTAGTGGCTTTTTAAAAGTCTTTTTGCAGCTTGAGTGAAAAATCCTGATATCTGAAGCGTAAATGTTAATTTATGTTAATAATAATACAATATACCAAATGGAAAGGTATGAATTCGAGAGCTGATGAGACATTGTTCGTTTCAGCTGCTTGCTTTTGGTCTCCGGAGTCTGCTGTTCTATAATTGGAAAGGGTGAAAAAAATTAAACCAACAGCAAACGCTGTGCTTTTTAGCATAAGCTTACAAGTGCATGAACTTCTGAAAAGTATTTGGTAAGAGAAACCATCCTACACTCCATGTGTTCTGCAGCCCCTAAGAAACTCGAGCAAAAGAAAGGATTATCTCCAGAAACTTTGGCGCTATCGTTTTGACATGGATAAGCAGTGCTGAAAATGCGGTCACAATGTTTGTTAAAGCTGTTCTCCCCCACTATTAGTGGGTGACGTGTCTAGCTTACATGTTCCCCTGTGTACCGAAATGGTAAGTTTGTTCTGTTCTTTCTCTACTAAGACATTTATACAACGATGAAATTGAGTTGCTTCTGCCAACAGTGATATTTAAGAGTTTTGGCTCAAGCGGCATAAACCTCTGTTTCCTGGGAATATCAGTTTAACGATGATTAGATTGCTTCTGGTGAAATGGCAGGGGAATTGTCAAATGGATTTCTTCCTCTCTCTGCATGCTAAGGATTGCAAAATAAGAGAGGTAGTAGGTAGAATTACTACTTTCGGACCACCCCAGTGAGCCAAGCCTCACTTGTTAATGTTCTTGCCCTTCTGTGACCTGTCCCATGCTCACCAGTTTATCTGCTACTGTAACATCACCAGTATATTGCATCGTTGAGGCTTATTTATGTGTTTGGGAACTTCAAAACTGCCTTTGCCTATTTTTAACTTTTATTGGTGGCTTAGAAACAGCCTTATCACACTGGCCAAGTTTGAAGTCTGCTCTTCTCAATAACTTGCATTAATGTTTTTTTCTAAGTTCTTTCGTTGCAAATTTAAGAGTTCTGTTTGTGTAAATTGAAATGACATACCTTGCTGTATTTAGGAAAAGGTACTTGTTCCTTTCAGGATTTACATGCCCCAAAATTGGGATTTTGTTTCATTTGGTTAGATTACTTGGCCTTTCGGATATCAACAAACAACATGAAATTGTTTTAACTAAAACCAAACTCAAACTTGCCATAATGTGCATAGAAGGTATCTGTAAAGCACAACAGATTTTACCACTTATGTTCCCACAGATACAGATGGAGAAAGAAACCTCTTCCCCCATTTGATTTTTCTTACTTGGACCTTTACATAAACCAAGAAACCCCAATGCACAGGAGGTTTAATTTAGTTTCTCTAAATAAGATTTTTTTTAAACCTAATTGTCTTTAAAAGCTGTGACAAATTCATGTCTAAACTGAAAGGTTACTCAACATCAAAGTTGATAAAAACGTGCAGGTCTGTTTAACTTTCTGATGAACCACATCTGACAATATTGCAGCTTGCATTTTCCTGTGGTCACTCCCAAGCGCAGGTGATGCTGTGCCTGCAGCTGTTGAACCCTTCGTGCCGGTAGCAGGGGACGGCTGCTGCACTCGCATCTCCAGGAGTACGGGGCACTCCGCTGTTTGTCACTCTTTCAGGTTGTTTATACAAAATACTTGATGCCACCAAAGCTGTTACCCTTGCAGAGTTTATAAACGTGAAAAGCAAATGAAGTGGAGCCAACGTGCAATTAAAAATAAACATCTGGGTAGAGATTGGGGCCACCTAAAGGGGTTGCGGTTCTCCATCGGCTTTTAGCAGTGTTGCCAAATGTCACTATGGTCTTGACATCCCTTCACCCCCTCTCCGGATTAGCTGAGCTTCGTACCTGCTGCCTCTCAATGCCTTGTCTTAACTAAGTCTAGGGCTCAAATGTGTCTTGCTTAACTTTTAAAGCAGTTGTCTGACTAGTGTGTTTGACCCCTCTCTGCCCAGGAGGTTGGACTAGATGACCTCCTGAGGTCCCTTCCAGCCTTGGCTCTGCTGTGCTCAGCCTGGCAGGCAGCAGCTTCTGCTGCAGCTGTGAGCATCCTGGTGCTCCCCAAGCTCTGCAGGGTGCTGCCCTGCTGGCTGGCTCCTGGGCTCCTGAGGACGGTGCCTGGGGCAGAGGTGGCCAGCTGGCAGGCTTCAGACAGCCGGGGAGGGTGCTTTGTGCCAAATCCAGTGATGAGGGAAATGGATGGGGGGCGCACAGCTGGTAGAACAGAGCGGGGGATGTTTCTTCACAAGTGAATATGCTCTGACGTTTCCAGAATGAACAGCTGGATTGATAGGAAAATGTATCTCTCCTGCTGGTTAGTGTGTCGGGCATGCTGTGGCTTTGATGGACTGAAGGAATCCGAAGGCATTTTTGCCCTGCCCTGCAGCACGCTGTTAGTGAAGCTCACGGTTTTGAGTGGACGGTTCATGCGTTGTGGTGTCATAAAAAGCATCCATAAAATGTGCTGCTGCGGGCCAGGAATTTTTTAAACAGCATAGGAGACAAGTTTCAAGCCAAAATAAGGCATTTGAAATAGGGCTGTCAAACGTGATTAAGGGCAGGGAGCATGCTTGCTTGCTTGCTTTTCCTTTTTTTCTCCGCCTCCCCGCAGTGGGAAGGCGGCAGTGGCTAACTTGTATTCTGTTGAGCAGCCCTTCCCAATGGGGAGGAATTTCTGACCTCTGATGACTTGTTTTCTGTGCCAAACACTCACAGTCAGAAAACCTAAAAGTATGGGAAAATTAGTTTTATGCTTGATGCTCTCAGACTATAAAATAGGGCAGTGAATGAGGGACAGATGCTGTGGGCTGGGAAACAAGCAACCCCCCTGTTGTGCTGGGCAGCCCCTTCTCTCCTCCAGCACGCACAACCGTTCCAGTATTCCTAGTGCTCTCCCCTTTCCCACGACCACCAAGACAGGGTGGACATGGGTTGGCCCAGCAGAGCGGGCGGGAACTCCTGCCCGTTGCTACCTGCAATGCCAGCCTGTCTAATTAAAGGCAACGTCCTGGGGACGTGAGGGCATGGCCATTCCGTGGCTGAACATCTGCAAAGACCTTTCCTACTTACCCTGTCCCTTGACAATACGTGGGTTTATTTCAATATAATTTGGTTTATAATGAGCGGTGTTATACAATGTGTTGGGCCAAACCAATGCATGGATCCAGGGACTTGATGTCTTGAGGGTCTTAGTGGGGACTATGACTTTACTAAGAAAGCATCAGAGGGTGCCTTTGTTCCCATGGCGTGTTCCCAGGGGCTTTCTGCAGAGGCAGACGGGAGATGTTTCAGAAGGCAACTCTTCAAGATTCAAGGTTATGGTTCAATTAAAAGTGTATTGTAAGGTCATTCAATCAGCTTGTGAGGAATTTAGGAGTGTGACTCATTTTTAGAAGAGCAGAGGTTGCTGTACTGAGGGGTTTAAGGAACATATTTTACAAAAGCAGGCAAACTACTCGGATCCTTTCATGAAAATAAGTATTTTTCTTTATTAAGCGAAATCTTCCTCTGCCTGCTGAAATCCATCTTGTAAGTGGCAAAGGATTAACATGATGAAGGATTGATTAGTATGTTACTTAAAGCCTGTTGAAATATTTTTTTTTCCCCATGATACATTTTTATAGTATTACTCCAATGTACAAAGTCAACTCTTAGTAACGTAGGGTGAGCCCCAACTCCAGAGCATAGCACCAGTCAGAAAAGTAGGAAATAGCAGGATGGGACAAGTAGGAAATAGCGGGATGAACTTTGGGCTTAATCCTTAACACCCACAAGTGCTTGTACCCTTACAAGTTCTGTATTTCTCAAGCTTTAGACGTAAGAAGTCAGATGTTAGCCAATATTGGTGTGTGTTCAACATGCCCAAGCAGTCTCTAAGGAGGTTGAGCCCTGCCTGCGAGGTGAGACTAGGGCAAACGCTCGTTCCTGCGTACCAGTAACTGATCTGCTGTTGAGCTGTCCCAGCTTGGGTTTATTTTGGTGGGTGGCAGTGCCTCTGACAGCACCCAAGTGTGAGAAGTGCAGCAGAACCACGCTCTCTCCTATTTTTGCTCACTTTGCATGTGGACATAACAGTTATTACAGCAGAAGTGATAATCAACCTCGCTGAAGGTGAACTGTGAATTTGGCGCACAAACTGGCGGGGTGAGAACCATTTATGACAGCGAGGTGTCCTGCTCTGGTCTGCTGAGAGCGGGAAGGGGCTTTCCGGAGCCCTGGCTTGCAGCATCCCTGTAACCTGAAATTGTACAGCAGGGGCTTCAGGTGCTGATCCGCGACAACTGTGTGCTTGAGGACCTAAATCTGCACCCAGCCGTTACAGGGCTAGGGTCTTTATTCAGCACACCGTGGACACTGGGACACGTTTGACTTTCAGTTGCAGAAGTCCTTGGAAGAGGTGGCTTGTTGAGCATGCAGAACTCGTAACGCCCAGTAGTTACTGAGTGGGAACTCAGGCATTTGCTTGCAGTAGTGTCTCTGCAAGGACTGAACTGATAAATCATTGCTTTAGAGCTCTTCAGTAGTGCCTCGATTCATCTTTTCACTGGACTGCTAACTGCACGTTCTCAATGACATCAGTTTTTTGGCTATTTCACATTCCTTTATCTGTGATGAATCAAACATTGTTGATTTATGTTGCAGATACAGTATTTCCTTAGGTTTTTTTACCCCAAGACAGAAAGCCGTGCTGGGTGCAAACGCTGCTCTGTAGGGTTCTCCAAAGGGCACACCCAACACAGCTCCTGTTGAAAAGGATCCTGAGGAGACCTGATGAGAATGGCCCTTCCAGGGCTCTGGCCTTGGAAATCTGCTGGGCTTTTGTAGGTCTTTAAGCAGCGTTATCTTCAGGTTTGATCACGTAGACCCACTTCTTCATCGGTGTAATAAATTGTTGATAAATTATCTGGCAAAAACTTCTGTCCCTAGCATCTCGGGGACACCCCTGGCCAGAATCAGTCTCTCCCACTACCGGAGTGGCAGGGGCCAGTTCTCAAAGTTCTCTGCCTTTCCAAGCACGTGAGCTGGATCAGCCAGACCACCCCGCCGAGAAGCTCTGTGCACCCTGTCCTTGCCAGACCATGGTCCTGCGGCAGCTGCTGGAGGAAGGTTCTTGCACAGCAATGCTTCGTGGGCAGCAGAGCTGCAAAACGGCTCATGGGTCTCCCCTGGATTACTCTTCCCCTGCTTTTTTCACTGTTACCTAGTGTGTACATGCTCTTGGGCACGTACAGAGATTTCAACACTGACAAAAGAGGCTGGTCTACCTTTTTTCCTTAATCACATTTTCTGTTGCAGAGAAAACCTATGTAAGAGCATCCACAAGCCAAATTATACTGATAAAATCTAACCTCTTCCTGATTTCACTGGCCAATAACCAAGAGATCCCAGTCAGCGCCGGGGAAGACCAACCACTTGGAGTTGCACCTCCCTGGAAAACAGTCCTGCCAGCAGTTCCTCCTTTGGCACTGTAATTTATAGCTGAACTGCCAGCATCTTCTCTTGGGACATGAGGTCTGATCTCTCAGTGAATCAGCTCCATCCCATCATTTTCTGCCTCTGACTGTTTTTTCCGTCTGCTGCATTCCTGTTTGAAAGCAGCAGTCGTCTGACCAGGACCTTGGTGAAAACATACTTCATGGGAAATAACAATGGAGTGAAGCTCTTCAGTGGGAAGAAGGAGCCACGTGCAGTTTGAAAGGACCCAGGGGAAGCAAAGACCAAAATTTCCCATTGGATAAAAAGTTAGTGTTTTACTTTCATACACTTGGGGTTTTTCATTTTTCCCACAAATGAAGCAGTCCAGCGGTCATCTGCCTGCGGAGACTTGCTGGGACACTGAGCATTGGTTCGGGATGTGCAGAGCTGCAGCAGTCACTGTGTTGCGGATTGATGGGAGCTGACAGACCTGTGGTCTCCTGCCAGGATTTTCAAGGTTTTCCCATCTGCTCACCTCGGAGCCCCTAGCCCAGACCTTAGCCCGCAGGGAGCCACTTGCTGCCTGGCTGCTGGGGCTTTGCCTGTAACTGTCCCCACACTGGGATCGCTGCGTTACCAGCAGCCTTGCTGGGGGCTGGCTTGCAGCCAAACCAGAAATTAGTTGGAACCGGCGTATTGCCACAAAACGTTTCGGTTCACGTTAATCGGGGTTTTCTGATCAAATTGCATCTCGCAGCAGAAAATTCCCCCAAACGCTGGTGTGGGGTGGATTGCTGTGTCCCACGTGTGTCGTGCTTGCTTTGCTATCGGTGGGGATGTTGAGCAGACGCCTGCTGTGGGCAGTGAGCAGCAGTTGTCTTCCCTATTTCTTCATGTGCATCCTATGCACAAAACACTTTCAGTCTGGCTGTTCAGATGCAGCTGCTTGAAGCTTACTCTCTAGAAACAGGAGCATATGCAGAGCTTTTTTTCCTGTTTTGCTGTTCCAGTTTTCTTCTTTTAGAACTAGAAAATAGTTTTGTCTTGCACGTTACCTGGTCAAAGGGAAACCCCAGCGTGTTATGGTAAGCTGTAACTGTGTGATCGGCATTGAATCTCAGCAGCTGCAGCTGCTGCATTTAGCCAAATGGGGTGGGAGGATTTGTCTGCTTTATATTACTTTTTATTTTATTGTGTGTGTACTTGCCACTCAATGTAGCTGTTCAGGTGTAATGAAGAATACAGATCTATGTATACCAGCATTTCTGTATGAGTTTTAAACAGTTTTCCAGAACTTGTTTTGCAGTGGTGCTGATGTTTGTGTTCTTGAAATAACTTTGGTTGCATCTGCTCAGAGTTCAAGGTGATGCTTGAATTGCAGCTTTTCCGAGAGGCATGTTTATATATTTTGCATGTGTGTGTTTACACCACTGTTGCTTGAACTGAAATGCATCCCATCCCTTGCAAGCCGCATACTGGCTGTTCTGAAATCCTTCCTATGGTCATTCCTAACTTAAGTTTTTTCTCATATTTTTACTTTCATGGGAATATTTAAATAGCTTTTAATATAACTAACAATATTTAGACTTGTGGTAAGTCAGCAATGCCTTGCAGAATTGTTGAGAGGCTGTTCCTGGCGAGGCAGTTATTTTGGGTTAACGCTTGCTCTCTTGGGGGAGCGCTCAAATGATTTGCATCTGAAAAGAACAAACTCATTCAGCATTTTTGGGGTGTCTTTTTTTTTTTTTTTTTTTTTTTTTTTTTAAATAGTCTCTTGTCCGTTTGTTCACCATCAGGCCAAACTTTTTGCCTTTAACAAAACATCTAACTAAGCCCCTTTCAGCACCAGTAAGATGTTTATGTGAGAAATAAAGGCTTGGGCTGCTGTTTCCATTGGTGCAGGCCAGCAGCATCCCCTCCAAAGGCACCCTGAGCTCCAGGAAAGCCACCTGCCCCCAGGGCAAATGCTTTTGTATCTCTCTGGGGCTTGCAGCTCAGGGTTCGAGGACCAGTCTGTGATAATGACCTATGTATTGCCTTTTCTGCTGTTTGCCAGCTGCCCTGCTCGTGCCCTGACCCTGTGCTCGTCCCTCTGGATCTGGCTGCCAGATCCTGCTCACGGCAGCAGAGGCTGGATCAGGCTCTGACTGCAAAGTGCCTCCAGGACTGACCAGCCGCATTGGTATGGGGGAAGGACCACTTCTCCTGGCCAGCATCCCGGGCTGCTTGGCTATTCTGGGCTCTCTATGGGATGTACCAGCCCCACGTGTGCTGGGACCCAGCAGTGACTGAGGAGGTGATGGCTGCTCACATCCTGCCCTGGCCAGGGCAGCAGCAATGCTGCATTCCCACTGGAGACAAAGGCAGGAGGCAAAAGTGAAGTGAGTGGGAATTGCCAGATCCCTCAACAGCCCAGGTCAGGGCACTCAGCTGCACAGAATAACTGTCTTTTACACTTACTACTCCCAGCGCAGTGACCGCACCAGAAGGACCTCTGCCAACAGCTCTGTAAACTCTCCAGTACAAGATACTGGCTGGAGTTTAAAAGAAGGAAAGGGAAACTTATTTTGTTTATCCTAAGGGCTCGGAGGCTTGCAGAGGGAAATTCACTTTTAAAAAATAATGCAGAGAGGCAAAAGCCATGAGGTTATTCTGATTTTAAGATGGCCTAAAAGCTGGGATGGAGCACCAGCTCCTTCTGCCATCGATGCTGGTGCCGGCAGAGGCAGCTGATCTCTGCACGCCCGGCACACTGCTTTGCCCATCGCATCTCCCCCATACGTGCTCTTGGGACTGATCTGCAGTGTGCTGCACCGCTGCCAAGCTTGTTTTCCCAGTTACTGTCAAAGCACTTTATGTGAAATGTTTCTGCTTTCATAACAATTCTCTAGACCTTTTTCTTATTTGTCTATTTAATTCTGTAGCAACCTGAAAACAAGATTGGAAGTAATTGCCGCTGTCCTGTGAAACCTGGTGTGTTAAATTAGGAAGATTAAAACTCGCAGGCAGAACGCAAATCTACTTTTGGGGGCGAATGCTGTTGGGGAAAAAAATCGGCACAAGGCAAGGCAGGTGGCAGGTGGGGAGTGGGTTGCTGGTGTGACGCCTGCCACCAGCCGCCCTGCTGGAGGGAGGCTGGGCTGAGACCTGGGCATTCGTCACAGGCCAGGCTGAGCGTGGCCCTGAGTGGGCTCAGCCATCCCAGAAGGAGACCCCCAAGGATGTGGCAGGGCGGGAATTTGATTTTTTTTTTTTTTTTTTTTTTTCCCCTCCCTAGTATTTAGCACTGAGGTAGCTATTGAAAGCCTGGCTGCCGTCTGTCCTGGTGCTCTGGTGACAAAGCTGCTTTTGTGGAAATGCACGAGGCTCCCAGGTTCTCAGCGGGACACTGGCAGCCAGCCTGGGCACTTGTCTGCTCGCTCCAGCGACTGCAGCTCCAGTGGGTTCCAGAGTACAAAGACTGAAAACCCGTGTGCTGCTCCAGGTAAACTCAGTTTTGCAACTGGGCCCAAAGCCACACAGCGGGAGAGCTTCAGCCAGCTTCTGGGCCGGCTGGGGGACCCCCACATCCACCTGCAGGACCTGATGGGTTTGGTGGGAGGAAGCCAATGGAGGTGGTTTTGTAACTCCTAATGAGCAACCACATGGCCACAGCCTGGTGCCCAGGAGGCTGTGGTTGGCGCCTGCGCGACCCGCGGGACAGGGCAGGACAGTGAGCAATGTATCTTTGGACATTTTCAGGTTCTCTGCTCTGGACAGGCTCACAGCCCAGTCTGAGTATGAGGTGTTATTTCTGTCTCTGCTTACCTGAGGAGACAAAAATGTTCCTGGAGCAGCCCTAGTCTCCCACCACCTCCAGGCAGCACAAGCCCAAGGCTCTAGGTGGTGAGGAACAGGAGAAACAGGGGAAATGGCACCTTCCTGGGGACCAGGGATGCACAAATCTTCCCTGTAAACCCTGCATCCCCTGGCAGAGCCTGCTGCAGCCACAGGACCCAGTTGCACCCAGTGTTCATGGTGCTGGGACCAGCCAAGCCTGCCAGGGGCAGCCGTGCAGCAGAGCTGTCTCTGCACACATACACAGGCGGCACTTTGTCCCACTATGCCAGAGCCTTCCTGCTCTGGAGTTAATATTTAGCTCCTTTCGCGTTTCTGTCTGGAGGTGTTTGTGGCCCGTTTACTAGCAGTCGCTGTACTGCCAGCTTTGTGGCTTCATTTCAGTTCTTCTTCTAACGCCCTGGTGCATTTAGCGGCAGAATTTGGGCTCCCGAGTGCCATGCTGTGCTCCTGATCCCCTTCCAGCTCACCAGTCCCCAGCATCCCTGCAACCCTCCCTGCATCCCCAGGCCTGGAGCACATCTTCACCCCAGGCTGGTTCCCAGACGCAGCCACACGTGTTGGTCAGTGCTGTCTAATTCCTCAGTCTGCCTTGTATTATTTTTCTACAAAAATTTTATGTGCACTGGTGTGCCAGGGTAGACCCTTGTCACCAAGTTGTTTATTAAAAGCTGCCCCCGTGCCACGATAATAATGAAATTATTCTCGTGGGCTCTGCTAAAGCCCCAGCCCAAGCCTAGCTGCGTGGGAGGGAGTCAGAGCAAGTCTGTGTGTGGCCAGGGGATAAGCGCAGGTTGTGGGAGAAATTGCTCGAGGAGGAGAAGACAATGAGTTGGTGCAATGTGAGGACAGGATTGTGGATGTTTTGGTCAGGGTGTGCTCCCGAGGCAGGAGACATTCTGCACACAGACAGTTTCGTTGGCAATTACAGGAAACCGAGATGATGGGGACGAGTCAGGGGTGCCTCTTAACGCAGCCTGTGGTGGAGCAAGCTGAAGGGCAGAGGGAGTGCGTGATGTTTGGCTTTGGGCTGGACAGACCTTTCAGGGAACAGAGCTGATTACAGAAAGAAAAGATTTCACGGGTGCAAGCTCCATGGCCGTTGCATTGTTGGCTGAGATGATACAGGCACATTCGAAGAGCTGCTGTCCTCCTTTAAGATGTCTTTTAAGCCAAGATTAGTCCCCAATAGTAGCCATCAACAAAGAAACAGGAAAACCTGGGGTCTCCACTCATCACAAGAATAAATGACACTGAGCATTGCTAAAGAGCCTGGATTCCTTCCACCATTTCCTCAAGTCCCATGGAAGCCCTAAGTGTTTAATTTCTTAATGCAAAGAAGGGATTTTTCTTGCAACACTCGGACTGTTGCCACTGTCACATGCTTCTCTTCCAAGCATGTCTCATCATGGTGACATCCCCTTATCAGTGCAATTCGTAACACTGTGCTGGAGGCCACAGCTCTGTTTGGAATTGCTGAGTATCTTATTCCGGTGACTCGGAAAGAGCTTGTTTAATGCAAGCTGTGCAAAACAGACCGGCTTCCCTGAAACATGAGGCTGTTAAGAGGCTTTTACAAGTCATTGGTTTTTCATGCCATTGGCAATTTCAAAACCATCCTTCGGATCAAATGAAACATGCTGTTTGATATCAAACGGTCTGTTCATAGCTGGAGCCTTTTAGGTTTGATTTTGTCGAATACGAGGGTATTTCTAAACATGGAGCTGAATTGCAAAGTTGAAAGCTTTTATTTTGAACCATCAGATACCAATATTTTAATACAGGAAAGCAAGGGGTTGCTTGACAGAACCGATTTAGCACAGATGGGATGAATGTATCAAATCTACTTTAACCAAAAAGGATGCAGCCCATTTTTTGGACTTAGCTCTGGTAATGATCTTTGCCAACTGCTTTGCCATTTGCCATGAGATGTTTCAGCAGCAATGCTGCTCTTCCTTTATTTCCTCAAACAAAATCTAATTGTTAAAAAAGTGCTTTTTAATTTCTGCAGGCACCTGCCCAGCATATCTGTCAGAGGCCAAGGACCCAGCCCAGGGGCTTCTCTGCTCTTTGAAATCTCTTATTCAGCCTGGAGGCACCTTTACAAGTTTGTCTTCCCTGGGCTTTAGCTCTTTTATTAATCTTACACTGTAGAGCAGCTGTGAGGCTCTGGGACATGGCCAGGCTCCTGGAGGAGGAGGAAGCTCCTGTGACGTGTTTGTGAGCACACGGTGACTCCAGGAGTAACTCAGCCGGCTGACAAATCCCAAAAATTCTCATTCATGAGTAAACCAGACAAGTCAGTGATCTGCTAAATAGAGTTGTAATGAGGAAAGCAGCCACGTGAACAGGAAAAAAGCCCCCAAGGCTTTTTCTGTTGCTGCGTGCAGGGGTGTCCCGCTGCCAGAACCGTGGGGCTCCGAGGAAAGGTGGGCGCGGGGTGCAGCAGCGGGTGGTGGAGCCCAGCCAGCAGCTGTGGCAGCCACAGGGCTTGGGGATGGCTTGTTGCATGGGGGTTTGCCCACCAGAGTGAGTATGTTTTTATTAACCCCTTCTTCCATGAGCTTGTCATCACCTTATACAGGAGTTTTTTGCAACTTAACCCCATTTGCAGGATAGTTAGGAAGATGCAAATCACCTGCTCGTACCTGCCACGAGGCTCTGGTCTGGCGCGTGCAGGGCTTCACCCTGTTTCCCACAGCTTGCTAGGGCATCGCTGACAGCTACAGTCACCGAGGTCAGTACAAGCCAAGGCCTGAACACCTTTGCAAAGGTGTGCCCTGGGCCACCACGCTCTCTCCCACTCACGGGCTGTGCCTCCACTCAGCATCGCTGGAACACGGCATGAATCCTCCCCAGCTTGCCCTCAGCTGATCTCTTCCAGAACCAGCCTGGGGATGCGTTGCGTTGACACTGGCAGGGGGAGGAACACAGCAGGAGCATCAGGTACCAGCACAACAGCGCAAGGAGTGGAAGCGTGTCTGTAGTTTGCAAAGGGAGCTGGTTTGGGCAGGAGGGTGGTGGGGGAGGCTGGGTGGGCAGGCACTTCTCACTCACTGCTGCTCCCCCGGTGCTCCAGTGCTGTTGGCTGTGTAGTTCCCTATTGTTCCAAATCCCAACTGTGCTTTTTTCCAGCCTAATTTTCTCAGGAACCGAGACAGTTCTAGCACACAGGAACTGGCATTCACCCTACTGGCAAATGTTTCTCATCTGTTTCAAATGATGTGTCCAGTGTGACCTTTTCTGCTTAAGTAGCTTACACAATGAAAATACATTAACATTAAAACCTAGCTTGCATAACTTTGAAAGCTGGACCATACACGTACCAGCAGCAAGGGAATTTTTTCCCCTGTTCTTTGGAGAAAGAAGAAAATGTCCAGCACTGTGCAACTGCAGTGAAGGGAGAACCCACCCATAACCCCCTTGCCCCAGAAGTCACAGGGCACTCAGGCACTCACACAGGCAACAGGGTTTGCACTACTCATTTCTGCTGCTTTTTGCTTTGGAGAGATGAAAAGCAAGGGGCTGTTCACCTGTTCAGTGGTCACCAACCACGGGCAAAGCCCCCATGTTCTTCCAGGGCTGTTTCCCAACCAAATGCCACTGCAGATCAGGACAGCGGTGGGTCATGGGCTTCCTTGTTCTCTACTTCAGACCTCCCCTTGGCACCCCTAAGGACTAACTGGTCTTCACAGTCCGAGTGCTCTCCTTGCTCTCATCTCTGTTTTCAAAGCTGTGGTCTCACCCAGCACACGGTAGCTGGTGTCTGTTCTGCGAAGTAGTTGCTACAACCAGATGTATGGGATCACTTTTTAGCGTAGTGAAAGGTAAAAAGGTGTGAAATTTTGGTTGCAACTGCCTTGGAAGTTCAAAAGTGCAAAGGGTGGTCGTGATCTTTCCATTGGCACCTACCTTTGCAGCATCCTCTTGGAGCCAGAACCAAATAGCTATGGTGGGATGGGAATGGCTTCACAGCTGAGAAGCGACCGTGCCTCCCCCGGGTCTGCATGGACAACGCAGCAGGCTGGCAGCGCTGCCCTGCCTGTGTGTGCACCGTGAAAGGGAGAGGATAACTCGCAGGTGGAAAGGGGTCTGATCCTGACTTTATTGCTCTAAAACGTTGCTGTTGACTCCAACTGGGAAGCAATGCCCCATTCATGCAGGCATCAGTTCAAACAGCTATACTGTAAGGCTTGTACAGGTGCTTGGAGGGCAGTTTCCTTCCTACAAAGAAACGCTCCTTCGGTTCCTGATGCTGTTTCTCATGGCCTTAGTATGTCTGACCCGTTTCTCACTGTGCCTAAATCTGGCCATGGGAAGATCCAGCCTCAACCACAGCCCGCTGCTTGTTGAGGCACGCACACCACAGCTCCACTCTTTCTGAAACACCCTTTGTTGTCCCTCCTGGGGAGGAGTTGCGGCAACCAACTTCCCTTGACTCATGCAAGGCAACGCGGCGATAACCCACCCGTGTATTGCCGCTCGTGACTGTGGCTGATCCTTCAGCGCAGCAACAGGACTCACGAGAAGTTTTTCCAGGGAGGTGTATTCGGTACCAGAGCTCTCACCTGGGGCAAACCAGGTGTGGCTGAAGACCTGCTCCTTGTAAAGGGTGCCCCAGGCTGGGGGTGAGGGAAGGCTCCCAGGGCGATGCCGGGAAGGAGGGATGGAGTAAGCAGCAACAGGCCAGGCTATACAGGGGTCACGGTGACCAGCTGCACTGATGTGCGTAGCCCACGGCAGAGGAGCAAGGGGATGGATAATTTTATCTATTTCCTGCGGAGCCCTGAGAGGCAGCTGGGTTGGCTCCAGAGCGAGCAGAGGCAGCAAGCTGGGGGGCAGGCACTGCGGTGGGTCAGACCATGGCTGGTGCTGGGGGACCACCAGCCGGATCGCGTGGGCTGGGGTGCTGCGTGGGGCCACAGCTCCCGGGTGCCACAGACAGCTATGTGCTGCTGCGAGGGGCTCCGGCAGACAACTTGCACTGATTATGCCATTTAGTTTTCATTTTAATGAATCCTTTAAACATTTCAAACATATCTCTGACCTTCTTGAGCGCAGTTAGAGCAACAATTAATGCCAGCACCTCATAAATCCCAGCAATGTCCCCTCTGGTGCTAGCTCAGTAAAGGCTCTGATTGTGTGGTGACTGCCATAACATTGCAATGTGGCATCTGACCCCTGGAAAGATCAGGCAGGTCTCTTTAAAAACCTCCAAATTTCTATGAAATGTGAAGTTTTTCAGCAAAGCCGCCGTGAGGCTGCCAAGGAGTTAGGCATTCCGGAGGCAGACAGGCTCCCGTGCACTTAGAAGTCCAGGTAAGAGCACTTTGGTGGTTTAAAATCTTTCTGTGTGAGCCTTTGTCTATTTTTATGTGCCTTGTGAAACCATGCGAATACATTCAAGTTAATTGTACTGGAAATGGAAAAAGCTTCCTCCAGTAACATTCATGTACAGCCCTTGGATGCTGTTCCTCACCAGCTGGGAGTCAGAGCTGCTGCTTTTCCCAGCTCTCCTTACCACTGCGTTCTTGAACTGAATGATGAAAACTTTCTGAGGCAGATAGTTATGCTTACAGCCAGGTTTGTACTGACACAAGTTTTATGTCATGTTCAATATGTTAAGAAGTAATTCTGGTCATTCCTTCTGACTGGAAGTTATCTAGCTATATATTCTCATTTCACAGTGAAACAGAAAAATTACTGGTATTGCTTATACTTATGTGATGGACTTGGGGGGGGCGTTGCTGTTAATTTAAATTGAAAATTAGTTGTTAAAATTGTTGTGTATTTGTAATTGCTGCCATGCACTGCCAGTTAGAATTTCTGGTTAATTTAAACTTGTCAACCATCCTCCACACACACCCCCTGCACTGTTCCCAGCACAACTTGACTCCTCCAGCTCCCCTGAGCCACTTCTTCTTCAAATGATTTGGGTTTTTTTGGCCCCAATCCTTAGATTTCCCAAGGCCCCTCTGACTTGAAGCTCTGCCATTCAGCTAGGCCCCCCATTTCATATTGTCACATCACAGCCATAGGTGCTGATTAGTAAAGCCATGCTGGAGTATGACCTGGGGCTCCACCTTTTCCAGCCAAGGTGGCGCGGACAATGTAAAGTGAGTTTGTAATCTGAAAGGAGCTTGGTGATGCATGGCATGTTCACGTCGATGTTGTGTTCTTACACAAACAGAGCTCAAGCAGTGGCCCTAAGGTTTCAGAAAGATTGATTTCTGTATATATTCTATATGACTGATCTCTCTCTTCCCCCCCCCCCCCCATCTCTCTTCCTAGCTCTATCTACTTATACCTGTATCTACATATAAAATTAAAGAATACATAGATATAGACTCTTTTTACCTGTAATCCATGTACTTTCCGGCACAGGGAAGAAGGCTGGGCTGATGTGTCCATAGGCAATGATTCCTACCCACCTTCAACATGAAATCTGAAGGAAGGAGAACCCTCCCCTGGAAACTTTGCTCCTCTCCCTGTCAGTCCCCATCTTTCCTCCAGCAGACTTGCTCGGGAAGAGAAATTTGTCCCTTTTAGAAATGATCATGACTAAGAAGATCTCTCACAAGCATTCCTACCGTTTCTTTTTTGTTGGAGGGTGAATTAGAAAGGATATTATCTCTCTGCATGTTTATTTCTTTTCTTTTAAGTCACCGAATCCTGAAACAGGAAAGCCAAAAGCACTGATGACAGTTGCATAAGACATGTCTGTTTAATGGTTAAGAAAAAGCTCAGGCATTCTGAGTTGTTTTTTTTTTTTTTTAAAGGAACATGTCATTAGTCCGAGGCACTTCCTATGGCAGGCAGATCATGCTCTTGGCTGCATCACCCTTTCCACAGAAGTTGTGTGGCAGACAGCTTGATGACTGAAGTGCAGGCTGACGTGCCTTCGGAGAATGTGCTTAGCTAGCCAGAAGCTATTTAAAATGAAGCTAAAGTGACCCATGTGTCACTATCCCCAAAAGTTGCAATTAGAAGTCCTTGGGGAAATGATTAATCAGACTTAGTAAACGAGTAAAAAGGCGCTTGTTGTTAGTGCTCACCCTGCAGAGGGAATGCCAGGGCCCCACTAATGCACTGAAGACTTTCAGCTCCTCTTTATTTCTCCAGCCCCCTGGCACGTGTGCCGCAGGACCGCTCCTCTGACGCCGCACACCTTCCCGCGGGGAGCCCCGATGTCCCACCTCGGAATGGCTCTGCGGCGGCTCTGCGCTCTCTCCGTGGCACTGCTGTGGGGCTGCCTGGCATCCACCTCCCACCGCAAGGCAGGTAAGGCCTGGCGTGCCATTCCCGTCGCTGCCTGACGCGTGTTTCACATTAACTCGGGCCCTTTTTGATGTTTGTCCTTCATCCGAAGCTTTTCTTGTGTGTGCGTTACTGTGAGTGGCTGATTTATAAGCCTGTAATTGTGTAAATATATTGCATATTTAGTGGCTATTTTTCTGAGTAACTTCAAAAGGAGCAGAAACTGCCTTTGGTGCGCAGCAAATCTATTGTTTGTGAAATATAAATACTACTTGGGTAGATAAATGCTCCTGAGCATGGTCCCAGCCTGCCAGACTGGGCTAGGTGCAAGGAGTGGGTTTATTCACAACTGCAGAATAACAATCCTGAACAAACACTGCCCTGCAAGCTATCACCCAAGGCAATGGCTTTTCAACCACAATTTGCTTCAAGCCCTCAAGCACCTCTTTGCTGCGCCGCACCTGCAGCCCCAGCTCTCTTGGCCTCTGGTAGCCAGGACTTTGCACCCAAGCGCTTTCCTTCTTCAGAGGGATGGTGAGCAGGTCTGGCCCCTCCTGCCACAGCTGGTGCATGGTGGAGAGGTGAAAACTCGACCAGGAGGTCCTGCCAGCCAGCAGGCATGGGAAGCTGCCAGCATACATGCTGCTGCCACGTCAAGCAAACCAATACTACCTTGAAAATGGGCTTCTCAAAACATGAAAGTCACTTGCACCAGATGTGCGATTTGACCAGCACAGAGATGTGCAGACGTAGAAGATACAGATGGGCACCTGGCAAGCTCCCATTTTTCCACTAGCAACGTTGGTGGAAAATTGCAATACCTCCTGCTGCTTGCAGCACATAAGGCAGCACACGGCGTGGGGTGAGGCAGCGGAAGGCACCTGGGGATAAGCAGGTGGTTCATCATCAAAGCTGCAATGTTGGAGTGAGTGTGCATGGCAGGCAGGAGCCAGTGGCCACGAAGGCCGCAGCTATCTAGCCAGCGCATCGCTATCCCACTCACCACCAGGCAAATCAGGTAGAGACGTTGTTTGTTTTTTATTTTTCCAAGAAACATTCAGGAGCAGCTCTCCTTCAAGACTGGATAATGATAGGGAGTATTTCTAGTCCTGTATTCTGTATGAATGATGGGAGTGAGACTAGTTTGTCATGTAATGTTGCAAAAATTAGAAGCTGGAAGAGGCAGCGCTGACAGTTAAAAAACAATCAAATCCCTGAACACAAGCCACATCCCCAAAAGAATCTTTTCCATTCCCTCTGAAGTCCAATCAAAATGTATTTTACAAGAATTGCTGGTTATAATTGCACTTGTTTTGGAAAAAAATATTGCTGTTTTGTTCAAGTTCAGAACGGAAACATATTTCAGAGCATTATCGCTTCTAGTCAGAAATTCCATTGTTGACCAACCTGATCCTCTTTTGACAGCTTATCACCAGGCTCATGACAAAGGCCAGCAGCTCTTTGCTTCCTCGTTTGGGCATTTAAGCACTCAGGCAGGGGGAGCTTCCCTAGGGCAGGACAGTCCAGCTCGCAGCCCTGCCAGCAGATCTCCTGCAGCCTGTTCGGGATTTATGCACGCCGGCCCCAAACCAGGGTCTGACCCCAGGGCATGGTGCATGGCCATGTGGAAGCCCCTCACCGTGTCAGCCCTGGTGGGCTCTTAGCCTGGGCTGGCAGGTGGGAGGAACCCCCCTCCGCCTTCTCCCCGCTCCCTCCTTGGTGTGGCTAGAAATGGCCATTCTGGATGAGCCACCGACTTGTTTTTAGCAGCTGCAGCTCTTCAAGCACGGTTCCTGCAGACTTGCTGTCCCCCATGCTGCATCTTCCTTTCCTGGAGCCTTTGCACCTTTGTGAAGACCCCGGAGGTGGGTAAGGTGCCCTTGCCTTGCCCTCGCTCCCACCTCTGATGCCCACCAAGAGCCCAGCCTGAGCACTCTGCGCCCCTTTTCCCCCCCTGCCTGCTCTGGGAAACCCGTGCCTGTCTAGCATAGCGATCCCAGACTCTTGCCCCCTGTGGGAACAAGGGGCTGCTGAATAGGAGACAGTGCCTCTGCAGGGCCATGCCCCACTGCCCCTGGACTGCAGCAAGCCCCCCAGCCCCCGAACCCAGGCTGCACTCATGTGACTTCACAGCTGGTCTTTTACAGTTTTACTTATTATGCAGAAAAATACATAAAACTGAATTTTTCTCCAAATTATTATAGTCTATTGTTCCTTGCTCCAGCACTCCCCTAAATCCATTGCCATAATATCTTACTGTGCCATCTAGCATAACAACAAATCTCCCGTGGAGCTTTACATGCTGGGAGAAGTGGGATCTTAAGACTGCTGCCTGAGGTGTGTTTCATTTGGGAGAGTTTCCTTAGAAGAAATAAATCCTCCAACGATGTTCTCTGCAAACTTTCCAAGGAACAGATTAAAGTTTAATTTATATCACTGTCTTCCACTGAAAGATGTTATCTGCGTCTGCTTTCACAATGGATTCATTAAAAAAATAAAAGGAAAGAATGTGTAAATTCTGATGAAGACATGAAAAAAGTGGGAGAGAAGCCAGTGGCCTGGAGGACAGGCTCAAACAGAGAAGCGGTGGCAATGCCGGGCTGATGCTGCCAGGAGATGGGCTCCAAATCACCATGAGAAAGGTGTATCATGCAGGGAATATGTAGAAACACAAATGGATAATGTCAGCTCTAGACAGTGGAGAAAAATGACCTTAGGTGTTCCAAAAATTGACATCATTTGAACTAATAAAACTGAATAGCCAGACAGCTTTCCTTATGGGAATAACGGCTCCATACAGAGCTGGGATTTTAGGAAGCATGTCTTAGTATGGAATTAATCCATAATATATGCTGATTTATTAATATATGGCAGCACCTCACAATAGCTTAATAAAAGCCAGATTGACTGTAAAAGTACATTTTTGTATAGCTGATAGATGTCCAAAATAAGAATTATTTAACTGTCTGCTTTTCTGCTTCTGTATGGTTTTTTGTCTTGGTTTTTCATTAATCTTTAATATACTTGAAAAGAATATTTAAAGCAATATGGGTGATTTGTTATGTTTAAGGAATGTAAATTTCCCTGGAAGCATGCTGGGATCTGTCATCCTATGCTGCTGTACATGCTGACTACAATGTTTGCAAGGATGCTTGTCCTGACAGTTGGTAAATATCAGGCGTTAAAAGCAAGTAAATGCAGGACTTGAAAGGGCATCCCAGGGCAGTAGCTTTGCTTAAAACATCTTGAAAAAAGAAAGTCAAAGTTGTGGCATTCTTTGTGGCTTTTCAGTGGTCCTTGAGTGTTTTCTCTGAGTGTCTGCAAAAAAAAAAAATAATAAAAAAATCAGTTTTTCAGGGGGTGGGCAGGAGCAGAGCTTGTGCATGTTTGTTGAGAACAGGCTACGCAATAGCCAGGGCTGGACTGTGCTTCCCTCCACGTCCAGCAGCTGCATTTGTCATCTCATCAAATTTCACGACTACTTTTTTCTTCTTTTTTTTTCCCCCTTTACATCCACACTCTGTTTTACCTGCTGCTTTGTTTTCGATCTAGTTGCTCCCCCACAAGACCTTCAGATCACAGATCCTGGACTCTTAGGTTCTCTCGATGTGGAGTGGAAGCCCCCACCCAACGTACAAACCATCAGTGACTGCACAGTGAGGTATAAGTTTGAATATCGCAACACTGGTGACAGAGACTGGAAGGTAGGACAGAGGACAGTTTAATCCTCTTAAATCCAGGCTATTATCCTGCCTTTAGTTCCGGCAGAAGTTTATATTTGCATTTCAAGAAGGAGTGGTACCAAAGCAGTTCCATGAAAAAGCCAGGCTGTTCCAGTGGTTTGAATCTTTTGCCAGATGGGAATGTGTTTTCCAGCGTAACAGAGGCAGCAGTCAGAAGGGGCTGGTTCTGTCAAAGGGTGTGTGCTTGCTGCCAAAAAATCCCATAATATCTAGTGCCATTCTTCATTGTAAGAGGCACTACACTTTTTAGAAAACCTTTATGGGGCTTGAACTGAAACTCTGTGTCAACAGATCCTTAGGGATGCAAAGCGGTGAATAAATAGAAGATTAAATTTAATTAATTATCCTAATGCTCTAACATTCCCTTTATCCAGAGGGGTGTTTCTAATTACCGTTTACTTCTGTGTTTTAGATACAATTGACTCTAACTGAGCTCTGTGATAAAATTGTCAGTCTTCTCTCATTGCTGTGTAGCTGGCTATAGCAGGCGGACACAGGACAGGAAGGATTGTAGGAATATATTTTGGGAATGCTTAGAAGGTGAAAGTTGCTGCAGTTAGGAAGGTAAATGGAGTGGTGAGAGGAGATATCCAGCAGGAGGCTGTTCGATTGGCACAAGGTACTGAGGAACACATGAAAAATAGGCTGAGGTTGTCCCCCAACAACCCAGACTGGTGTCCTGAAAGAAAGGGAGATTTTTTTTTTTTTTTTTTTGCACAATCCTAAAGTAGGCATGCTAGAGAGCTTCCCAGCTCACGGCACCAGGGAGGGAGCGAAGGAGCAGCCGCATTGGGTTAGCTGTGCTGTGCGCCTCAGCCTCTTGCTGTGAATGGTTTCCGCATGTCCTGCGTGAGCTGGTCATCCACTTCATCTGCTCGAGGCAGCAAAGCCAAGGCTGTCAGGCTGTGCTCAGCCACAGCGCAAACAGGTTTTGGCCCAGCCGTCCCCTGGGAGCCCGCAGAGGTGGAAGAGCACGGTGCCTCCCACCCTGTTTCAGCTGTGGATTGCGATTGCCAGGGCATGGGAAGGGGCTCTTTGACCTGGCACCGGTCATGACGCATGCCACACTCCCAGCCGTGCAGCAGTGTGCAGCTGTGTGGATTCTTTTATGATGATTTTTAACTAGCATTTAAAAAGTACAAAGCAAAAAAAAATTATGCAATTTTAAAAAACATGTCAGAATTCCCTGAATCACAAGTAATAAGTGTCTTATACAAAGCAGATCTAAAAAGTAGAAAAAAAATCAGCTCTTGTACCTTGCCAAAACTTTGACCCCAGATAAGGTCTTGAAGAAAAGTCAGTCTGAAAAAAAACCACAATGAGACATCAGCGGACGCAGGAGTCATCGGCGTCTGTTAGAAACACACAGCTCCACATGGCTCATTCTTATGCCCTGAGACTGCTGACAAAAAAAGCTGACTGCGGGCTGTGCCACCGCGGCTCCCACCGCAGCACGTGTGTGCAGCTCACAGCGTGTCATTTCCATCCCGCTTGGGCCAAGGTGACACCTTGTCTCTCTCATCTTTCGTTGCAACTCTCGCCAAGTTATTTTTCCCTTGCATCAAGTAAGGGGGAGTAAGTCTGGGGTCGGGGAAAAGAGAAACCTTTAGAAGGGGTGCTCAAAAAGTCCCGCAAAGGGCTAAGCCCGGCAGCATGCGGTGACGAGCCCGTGTTGAGTTGCGTGGCTGCTGCTCCCTCCTTGCAGGGTGTGGTTGCACTTCCCATGGGAACCATCAGCTACAAGAGTCATCATTCCTCCTGTTTCTGATTATCTCGGGTCACAGATAAATGTGTTTTATCTGCATTTATGGTGGTATCCCTCATCGGATCCTCCCTGATATTCCTGGCTGGTGGGGAGCCCTTGAACCATGGTCTGCTCTGCCTTGATGACAAGATGTCCTGTGGGGTGGAGGGACTCAGAGCCAGGGCGCTGGGCAGAGCAGGTGGTACAAGAGTGCTGGAGAAGCACTGGGCAGGAGAAGCAGGACAGAAGTGTAAAGGAACATTAAAGTGCACAAATAAACCTACTTGCAGCTAGAGCAGGAGCAATGTTAGCTAATTCTGCAGCCTACTTAGTGACAAAGGAGGTGCTTATAAAGTCTGTCTTTCAACCAGGTTATTTTTACTAGGAAGCTAAAATTCAGAGTTGGATTTGACCTCAGCAGGACTGCTGAAGTGAAGGTACAGACACTGCTTGAAGGACAGTGTACCAATGACATGGAGGTGCAAAGTGACTGGATTTATGCTACTTTTCAGGTCCCGTTGCAAGGTCAGGAGCAGCCTTCGGTACATGGTGCAGTTTTGCACTTTGCATGAGCCTGTTGCATGAACCACGCTGCTGGCCTGAGGGTTGCTGGATGGATAAGCCATTGCAGGGCTTGTTGAGGTATAAGACACCAGAGCATCTCTGCTTCCACTGGCTGTGGTTGAGGTTACTGGATACGTGGGGCTCGTTACCCTCTGCTCGTACCCCAGCTCTGCTGGGTTGCCCTGCACAAGCTCCACCGCTGAATGAAAAGATCAGTTATGCATCTCTCTGCTCTAAGTAAAGTAAACTGGCTTTTTTAGGAAACAGAGCACTTGGCAGCTAAACTACCTAATAACGGTGACTGGCCTTCTTTTCCTTTTTTGTCTTTCAACTGTAACACACAATTGTTCAAAGATGTAAAATGCTATTTCGGCTGGGCCTGACTGGTACGTTGTGTAATAGTGGTTATTTCCTTCTCAACTGACAGGAAAACTGGAATCAGAGGTTCAGAATTTCCATTGCATCTATCACGACTGGGAATACCTCAAGTGCACTTGGCAACCCGGTCTCCTCGCTCCTCGTGGTGTACATTATGAACTCTATTATTGGTATGTACCAGCAAAATAGAAAAACATCCAGGCAGTGATCAAGTGAACCTCTCAGAATACTAAAATGCCACAGAAAATATACTTTTATAGCTGGCAATGCTATTACACTACCCACCCAGAGTGAGCCGAAATAATGCTCTAAGCAACACGTGCCTTCTAGCAAGGAAATACCAAATCCCTGCTTCCTTCCTTAAAATCAGGCTCATGCTGACCTTCTACAGGGCGTACCTTCTCCCTTCCTTCTTTCCCTTTTATTTACCCCTGTGGAGTGCTTTCTGCATGTTGTCCATCATGAAGCCCTGTGCTTTCCCTTTGCTGAACGCACCTGGATCGTTCTGACTGCGTTTCCCTTAATCGCAGTGTATATATCTCTATAGGACAGGTTTCAGCAGAAGGTTGCCAAGCTCAGTGAACCCTATACAAAGAGCAGGGCTTCTTGGCAACTAAGAGGTTTAGTCTTCAGCTATATTTTCATAGCCTTAGCACACCTCACACAAGTAAACATGCTGCCAAAAGGTAGTAATAACGCATGTTTTTCAGTGGTTTCTTTTATTCTGCTGCCAAATGATTCTGTTCTGCAAGAAAAACAAAGCTAGACTTAGTGGTTTTGGACAAAGTAAATGCTGTATTTGTGCTTCAATTCCTATGATACTATGGCAAGGCTGACTAGTTATGAAATCATTGGGTTTCATGCCTTTGGGCTACATGTAGGAAACTAGCTGCTTTTTAAAAATAGTTTCTATGGAGCTTTTGCTTGGAAATAGTCTTCAAAGTCTTCAGAGCAGAAACACTGATTTAAAACCATTTTGCGAACTACAAAGGTCTGCTTGAAGGAAACTATGGAAATTCATTATTTGTCCCTAAACAAACCCCACAAAACCCCCCAACAAAAAAAAACAAACCCTTATTTAACTGCCTGTAACAAACCCAGGCATTTGGATCTGTGTCCCGTTGTATGACGAGAGTGGATGGGAACACAGCCATGGCATCCTTTGATCCTTGTGAGTTAATTTTTATAGCGCTACCACATGAAGTTCCCACCCCCCCCCCACCCCCCCCCCCGACATAATGTGCTGCTCAGGGAGACTTTCATTAGGTGTAGAGTACAGAGGCCAGATTCAGCTCTGCCTCAAGGGCACTGATCCAGCAGGAGTCTTAGAAGGTGCTATGAAACACCACTTAGTATTTCCAGGATGGGGCCAGCAGCTAAGCTTCAGGGAGTGGCCCCCAAAAACAGGAGGCACTTTGAGAGGAGAGTTCTGGTTGCACATTAGCTAATAACCAGCAAACCCCTTCCTTGCTCCCAGCCCTGGGTTTCCGTTACATGCTTATGTAGATGCATGTTTTTTTCTCCTCCCCACACTTTTTCCATAGTAGGAGTCCAGGTGACTGATGCATAACACTGTGCTTTGGACCACTTGCGAAAGGTAGGTAGGATATAGGTGATGCTCAAGGCTTAGGTCCATTCTTAAAAAAAAAAAAAAGGTCTTATCCAAGGAGTAACTACCATTGCTTTGGTTATTTTTTTTCTTTCTGTTTTCCTAATACCTCACTAGGTATGAGGGGCTGGACCGCGCAGCACAGTGTGATGACTATATTCAGGATCACGGTATAAACATCGGCTGCATGTTGCAAAATCTGAGCCAGGCAGAATATAAGGATCTGAGCATTTGTGTCAACGGCTCAGCGGCAGCCACTCTGCTACGGCCATTGTACATCACCCTTCGCCTTCACAACCTAGGTAACAGTGGCAGGAAAGCAGCAGGGTTCTGGGGACCCCCCACGGTCACCACACAGCCAAGGCTCACATCTTGCACAAAAGGGGATCAAGCAAATGTGTGCTCTTGTAGGTGGGTGGCTGTAACGTGTCTGGGTGGATTTCACCCCGGAGAAGGGTCTGTGCCATGTGCCACACAGGACTTTAGTTTTTCCAGCAGTGTTTGTAGGTGAGCAGCACGGCTCAGTGCCCACCCTGGAGAGACAGTGGGTACCTCCAAGGGCTGCACTCAGCAGCTGGACAGTTCGGGACATAAATGGTCTGCTGAGCAGATGGCAGAGCAGCTATGGGGTTTTTGGCTCTAGCAGCACTGCCACAGAGGTGGCTTCATTTACTGCTGCTGGAATTGAAACTGCTGCTCTGCTCCTGCAAGCACAGGAAGGACGTTTGGGCTTTGCTGTTCAAACCAAGCTAAGGGCTGGGGAGAATTGATGTGATGGGGTCTGCCCAAGCGAAGGTGGACTTCAAACCCATCAGAGACAGGGGAAAGGAAGAAATCACAGCATGATGTATGACCTGGTACATGTACTCACTCATTACTAATGAGTACTTACCATGCTGATGCATTTACCCCCATGTGACTGTCAAGGGGATAAATAGCTAGTCCTCCAGTTAAGCCACTGGGCTAATAAGCAGGATTTCTGGATTCAGTTAGCGCTGACATGCGCTCCATGTGTGGCTTTGGACATCTGACAGAAACCAGAGCTTTTCTGGGGATGCAGTGTCGGGCCAACACTGTTGCGGTGCCTCACGACAGGGACCGAGGCTTCCCTTGGGCTGCCCTGCTGCACTGCCAGGGGAACGTGCCGAGCACAATGCTCACACCCCAGTGTTCCAAAACCCCTGCGCTGCAGCCCAGAGCAAGGACCTAGCCCAGCCCACGTGCCAAGTTACGATAAATAACCCATCCTCCAGCCTCCGTGACATCCTGCTCCTGCATCACCGTGGTTGATGGTAATGGGGGCTCAGAATTCCAGAGGTTGGTGGTGATTAACCAAAGCCTTTCCCAGGAGGGCCTGTTTGATTGCACCTCTTGAACCTTCTCTCCTTTTGTTCCCTCCCTCACAGCAAAGCCCTCACCCCCAAAACATCTGGTGGTTTCCATGTCTGCATCTGAGGAGCTCCACGTGGCATGGAGCCCACCGGGTGGCGAAACACCACCCCAGTGCCTGGAGTATGAGGTTCAGCTGACAGAAGATGCGAGGGGGGCCAAGGCTGCCTGGGCGGTAGGGACAACACACACCGTGCCCTGGGGGGGGAAGGGGGGGAGCCCTGGCTGCTGGTCGGCGGTGGGGACACACACCAGGACACTGAATTGCAGTCCACGTGTCAGCTACCTCGCACACAGACTGCGCGGAGACGGCAGCTGCTGCTGCCCGTGGGAAACGCTGACCGGCTGGTCCATGACACACGTTCCTACTTAACACCCTGACCCCCCACCGCAGCATCTGCTTTAGCAGTAACAGATCCCAGCACAAGCCTCTGAGCAAGGACTGCCTCAGGTTTCCTGCCTGTTACCTCGGGAAGCTCTCGTCAGGGAAGTTTAGAGGTTGCTGTGGTTTTTTTTCCTGAATATTGTGGCACAACTTGGCCCAGTGAAACTATAATTCTAATCTCTCCAAAGAAGTGGCCTGGGACACAACATGTCCTTTCCGCGTGGTGCTTTTCCCTTTTGCATTACCCAGGTGCAGTTTTGACAGCAAAGATGGCAAGAACTGATTAGTCATAGGGGATATCTGAAGGACATTTCTTTAATTGCTATATTCTACACATGAGTTTTCTTAGCTAATTTAAGGAAGGATTCCATAAATTAACAGGCATAAATGGCAACATACATGATGGCACTGCCCAGACTGTGTGTATTTTCAGCAGTTTTATCTCCATAATCATTTTATTGGCATTAGCTGGTTCAAAGCTATTATGATATCATTTAAAACTGCCAAAACATAATCTAGGGGTTTGTAGAGCCTGGAGACTATATTGAGAAACATCAGGCCATGCCAGAGAGCTACTGGTGGTGGCAGCACATAATTTCTTGACGGTGGTTCTCTGTTTGTTTTTTTGTTTTTTTGTTTTTTTTTTTTTCTTAGTCTGTGTCAACCCAAATGGAGACCGCTTTAACAATTTCCAGAGCAAATCAAAGCCGCATTTCATGTGTTCGTGTCAGGGGGAGAACAAACATTTTCTGTGCTGACCAGGGCTTTTGGAGCGAATGGACACAGGAGTGTTTCTCTGGTATGGAACCCAAAGTAACCAGCATTTCCTATACATCCTCTACACCGCCTGTTTGGGACCAAGCGCTGATAGCTGCCACGGGCATCTGCGGGTGTCCAGCACTGGAGGGGGGAGCCTGGTTTAGTTACACCCTCAGCTTAGTCCGGCACAGCCATTCCTACAGCTTTGCATCTCCAGTGCGCTTAGCAGGCAAGCCCAAAATATTAATGCTTCTGCTCTGGCACCTTTCCCTGCTGCGCAGGGACAGCTGTGATGGAGGAGTGACTGGTTCGCGAGAGGGCATGTGGTACTCAGAGCTTCTCTTCAGGACATCCTCCTGTCTGCCCCACACCACAGATCAGCTGCTTTGCACCCTGTAGGCTCTATAGGGCTGTCCCCACGTGCACTGGCTCTGCTGCAAGACGCAGGAGGCAGGGAAGAGGCACATAGCAGTGGCTACATATATATGCAGGATGTATGTTACCTTGAAGGCAGTATGTTACCCTATACAGTAACATATACCTGTCATATATCTGTAATAAAGACATAAATAAATAAATGTAGGGTAACAAAGTTTGTATCCGAGCCCAGGCTTTGTAAGAGGTAATATGACCCAATCTGGAAGCTAGTGTTTTCTTATTTGCTATCATTTGTCTTTGCAGTGTCCAGAAAAGAAGACAAGCAACTATTTATCCTCATTCCACTCATTCTGAGTTTGTCAAGTAGCCTCATGGTATTTATGTTGATTGGCCAGTGCAAGAAAAGGTAAGCACCAAGGCAGCCTGTCCCTGCAATGTGCTTTTATGTGGGTGTCTCAGACTACAGTTATAAATGACATGACGTATTAAATACTAAGAGCCAAACATTAATGCTCTAAGATTGGACACCACACAACAGTTTATTTTCAGGAAACAGCCCTGTAAGTGTGGCTGTTTCTGATATGAAATGCCTTATAACAACCCATAAACTCACAGTAGAGACCCAAATCCTGCTCATGCAATCCAGCCTGCTTCTGTTAAATACAACAAAGTTACTTGCGTGCACAGCAGCACAAATAATGCCATTATCTTGCCCCAAACCACTCATGCAGCAGAGATTTGTACTGGTTGTGTTAAAGAAGTACCATTTTTATGGGCTAAGGCCTCATTATCTTTGCACTCCCATCCCAGTTGTTTGCATTCATGTCAATGATGGCACACGGGGAAAGCAGATGCAGCGGATGAGTTTGCCCATATCCGCATTATTGGTACTGATGACATTTTCTTCAGGCCTGAAGGATCACTTGGAACTGATCCCCTGGTGCTGATAACTATTATCTTTTCCTTATGGCCATATAATGTAAGCAGGTGGATAGCTTTTCTAATATGCCTTTTAAGGCCTCACTGATGAGGGAGAATTGGCTATAGAAATATTGTCCTCAGAGATGAACCAACACCTATTTGGTAGCTGAATGCGTGGAGTCTGAGACACACACTCCATCTTTCTTTTGTATCCGCCTTTCAAATGTTTTGGTTCATGAAATTCAACGAAGTGTAGATGCTAGCAAGAAGACTGTGGAAAGCAAATGCGTCCCGCCTTGCCATTGGGATGCAGCGATGTGTGACAGGGATGCTGTAGTGTGTCCACAGCTGTCTCTCGGTGCTGGGAATAACAGGCTGTGCCCATTTCAGATCCCCAGCAGGAAAGCCATTGCATGCATCTGTGGGATGCTAGCTCTGCTTGCGACTGCTGTACCGCTTGTGTTTGATGGAGCGCTTTCAGAACATCATCCCAAGGACAGCCGAGAAGCCCTGAGCTTTCTATAGCCCATGTGGGTCTTCCCTACCTGCTGCCATTTGCAAGGCTGGTGACTGCAATTCAAGTCCTCAACAGGCCCAGGAAAACATTGGAGGAGTTTTAAACTGACTCTGGAGCAAGCTGTTTCTGATAACAGGGCAAGGGAGAAAAAAGAGGCAGTGGAAACTGCCATGAATAAAGATAACATGTTGTTCTGTGGGTTTGGGTTTTTTTTTTTTTTTTTAAGGACTCTGTCAACAGGACACGCGCTGAAGGGCAGCACCACGCACACAATGCTAGGTACAAACCCCTGCATCCAGCTACCGTACCCCACCTCGCTCTCACCACGTCCTCCTAGTCCCCAAACACGCAGCCTGCTGAGAGCACCTAAATGCTGAACGTGAGCTACTTGAGCTATTTTTTTCATTAATTAATATGCCTTATCTGTTGCCAAGCTGAAGTGCGGAGGCCTTGAGAGAAACTTTCACTGTAAAAAGGCACGATCACAGCTACTGCAAAAGACAGATGCTTCAGAGGAGAAGTGAGGGTTACTCTGGCAAAGGCAGTGTGGGAACTTCTCTAGGAAGCAGGCACTGGTACCAGAATTCAATGAAACATCCAAGACGTCTCTTAACACCATGTATTCAGCTGATTACATTCCTGACTGATTTTTAAGGAACCATTCCCTATGATGCTGATTAAAAAATAATAATTAAAAAAAAAAAAATCAGCAGTAGATGAGACACTGTCCTCCAAGCCCATTCTGATGGGGTTTTTTTGGCCAAAGAACTACCCAACTCAAACCCAGAGGTTTAGTGTGCCTTCATCTCATCTGAACAACCCAGAAAACATTTTTTCTTTCAGGAGGATTTATTCAAAATGGGAATTTCTAGTGAACAGTGGAAGCTCAGAGAGAAAACCAGGTTTGTGTCAATCAGCTATGTAAAGAGCCATGCTAATCCAATCAGGCACAAAACAACACAGCAAGTGCTGTCTTACACATCCAACTGCAAAATTATTCAATCACTCTCAGCTGCTTCCACTGCTAAATGGGCAACCACCCAATGTTATTTGGGGAGCAACCAAGGGAGGAAAGCACCAGAAAAAAGGGTCTATGCACAGACTGGAGCAGAAATCAAGTTTCCTGGCTGTTGTTATTTTGAGGAGACACAACCTTTGCCTCTGCTATCTCCTGCAGCTTCTGGTCAGCCAACCTGGGATGGCTTTAGGTTTTAAAATACCTTTGAGCATGGAAATACTGTGTATTTCACATACTTGATGAATGCAGCACATTAGAATTGGAGAAGGAAGCTTGCAAGGCTGACTGATCTAACAGTAGTTGTAGGAAATGTCACCATACCCTATTGTCTGCATAGCAGTTGTTTCCATTATTTAGTCATTGGCATGGCTACTGAATATTCCTCATGCTGAGCATGTAAATACATGTATTTCTTAGTCCAGTCCTGAGCAAATCCCGTATGCAAAGGGCCAGAGAGCTTTGTACACCTACCATTAAAGACAGGAGCCAGTGTCTCTTTAGTTGACATCCAGTGCATGCACACTAATGCCAGCTTTGCCTTGATAAAAGTTGTGACGTTAGTGGTCCACACACCTTCCTGGTGAACTGTTAGTCATCCCTGTGAAGACATGCAGCAACTTAATGATGGGGAAGCTGATGAAGACCCATAAAAACAAGTGCTGAAGTTCCCCCCACCTCCTGTGACCAGGTAAATATCTTTAATTTTAGCCCCCAGTTTTCAGGAAGCAGGCAAAGGACAACCTTTTTGTTTCAACAGAAACCACCCAAGGGTGTGACTTCAGTTCAGGGATCTTTAAAACTTCTCTTTGCTTGTGTCTGTCCTTGAGGTGATAGGGTAATTTCTTTTTCTGACTGAAGCTTGCAGAATCTTGCTTATACATCCTCTCTTTGGATGTGGTTTAGAGCCAATTGCCGTAATCCTAGGCACGCATCATGCATATAAACCATCACTGGCCTGAGCCTACCAATGGTTGCACGCACCTTTGGTGACAAAAGCCATCTCAAAAGAAAAAAACCAGTATTATAGGAAAGAGAAGGAGGGATACTTACATGCTTTTCATGGGTGCCGTTTGGACTGCCACATTGATGTGAGCCTGCAAACTCTATTCTCGCTGCTTAGCAATTCTCCCAAGCAAGCGCTTGCATTCTGCTAGAATCTGACCACGACTGATGAAACTGGGAACAGTTATCATTAGTTGAAGTTGGTAAGATGAAAAATTGCTAATTCTTTCAATAACCTGTGAGCACAGTGGCTCCGTACTGGATAGTTTCTCAGCAGACCACACACCAGCTTCAGCAGCTGTGTCAAGCACCTCTTGCTCGATTTGAGTGGCGCCACGGTCACAGCTGCTTGGGGATCACGTTCGGTTTGTGCAAGGCTTGTTTGCAACACTGGCCTTGCCCAGCTTACCTTCAAAGCCAAACGGACTGCGGCTGTGGGCAATGGCCCGAGTCGGCAGGTGTGAATGCAAGTCAGAAGAGCCCCGGGCATGAGCACACACACCTGTGAATCACAACTCTCCCATGTTACTGGTTTCCGCACTCTGGCCACCTTAGCAGGGTCCGAGCCTGGGATCCCACTGATTAACGGAAGGTCTGAGCGAAGGTTTCCAATTCCTGTTATTAGTTCTCAGGTGACAGCTTCAACTGTGGGCCTCCTCCTACCCCAGTTCACCTGGCCTGCTGACATCTTCAAAACATGGTCATCACAGCAATTCAAGGAACACACAGCTCATGCGACAGGCCAGACGCAGGGGGCTCAGGACGCATTTCCTCCTCTGTACGATGGGACAGAGCAGCTCTTTGCTTGGTGCCATCCCACCAGCTGGAGTCCCCTTCCTTCCCTCCCTGTTCTCCACCGACAAGGGGCACAGCCCTACCCCACGGCTGCCCCTGGCCGGCACAGGGCAGAACCTTTGCTGTGACTGGAGCTGGAGGCTGGGCTGTGTGCGCTTCCCTGCAGAGTGATGGGCCATCGGGGCAGGGCGATCTCCGGGAGGACCAAGCCTGGATCTCCTGCTCTGCAAAACTAGGATGAGCAGAGATGCTCACCGAAGCTTGTTCTAGGGTTTTTGGGTACTTTCAGAAATGAGAGGACTTTGGCACACCCAGACCTGGGTAGCATTTAGGTTATGGGTTTTCAGAACTGCTGCCAGGGCAACAGCTACTGCACTAATAATGATGGTTAAAACCAGAAAAAACACTAGAGAAAACTGCTGGAAAGAGTCCTACTGAGAGTCACCACTACCGGTAGACCTCTGATGTTCTGCCAGCCTCTTAAACAGTTTAAATGTCTAGTAAAACCAGGTGAGCCGCAGTGAGAGCCTCCCCCAGGGGAAAAGCTAGGCAGGCAGCCAGTGCCCACCCTGCTGCCCTGGGTACCTCTGAGACAATCCCACCCACCCCACCACACAGGAACGCTGGGCACAGGTCTTTGGAGGAGCCAAACGGGGTGGCAACACTGACCTGCTGGAGGGGCTTCAGCTGGGTTAAAGTTCCTAGTCTAATTTTGTCCAAAAAGAGGGAAGAAGGGAAGAAGAATGAAAGAGAACGGGCACAGGTAAAAGGTGGTAGAGGAATGGATGTTGTACCTCTGCAGCTAGAACTCACCCCAAAAAAGATCAGAGCTATTTCAGTAACCACAAAATATAAAAGCTAGGCTGAAGCCTGCCTAGAAACCTGCCTAGTAACAGAGTGATAAATTAAGTGCATCTACTTATGGTATCTGTATGGTGCAGCTTTCTAGGCGTGTTTAGGCAGTGAAAGATGGGCTTGGTTTTGGCGTGGGGCTCCCCACTCACCAAACTTGCCCCTGCAGAAGGTCCTCACTGCAGCAACAGCAGCAAGACACCCCCCACCCGCTTTCTCTCAGCATCACATCTGCAGCACGTGCAAAATCTAACCCAAATAGGTGGCCAGCTGCTAGTCCTTCCTAACATCCTGAACCTTGCTAGAATTTCAGTAGTATGCTTCTCCCCCCGTGTGTTTATAGAACTACACTAATTACATATTTCTTTTGCACAGTATTTGCATTACAGTGGTTTAATTAATTTGCTGCAGTCCATAATTAATATTTTCAGTAAAGTGCTTTCAAAATTCCTCCTTTGGTATACTCTGCTCTTATTGTTCCCATCTCATGACAGAGTTCCCCGGTGTTTTTACCTTCTTAGCTCCACATGTCTGGTGAGGTACGTCTTTGCCAAGCACACAAAGATAACTCCTTTGCATACCCTTGAGTTTAGAGTCTTTTTTTCTGTCTTTGACTGATAAAGTCTTAGAGCTATTTGTTGAAGAATGAAAAGCAACCTCTCCTACAGAGCTTTTTTTCCCTAGAGAATGTCAATAATTGTCAAACATATGAAAGCACGATCCTGTGCATGCTGCAGGGAAATGCAAAATCAATTTGTGTCTGTCAGATTCTAACTGCTTCTGGGAAGCAGCAAAACAGGGAAGGCGAATGCCAAGGTCTCTGAACTCACAAAATCACCTCCTTCTCTCACTGGGGTCTATTTTCAAGCTGCCAACAAAAGAATAATTTGAAAACCAGTTTACCTTCTGTTTCCTCGTTATCCATCGTCATATTTTTTCATTTTTCTGACTGGCCTCTGAATGCAGGATTTTGAAGTGTTTCAACCATTATAACCTGCCAATGGCTGAAAGACGTAAAGCGAGGCTGGCATCTCTCAGGAGCTTTTTACTCCTCTTGCACTTGAGGAAATGAAAAGGTAAAAGTTGTAACTCACCGGCTGAGGCGTCCCTGCTGAAGTTTTCCATCTCGTACAGGCGCTAGAAACATCACGGCCACTGGGTGTCAGCATCTGTGCTGGGACGCAGAGGAGGACGAAAGCAGGTGCAGCATCGCTTCCGCCAGGATTCAGTATTTAGGGCACGAAAATTAAACAGAGGGGACAATGGCTCTCTCACTGTAAAATAGATGAGTTTGGGGGTTTTTGTACTGCTAAGCGGAGAAGAGTCACATCTTCATCTCATCGTTCAGCACCGGCCTGACTGCCGGCTAACACCACTACTTGTGCCTCATGGCATCGTGACCGTGGCCCAGCGCTGCAGCACTGACGGGAGCTGCGTCCCCCATGGCATGTGCTAGCTAAAACCATCCCCTGCCCCTGCCCTGCCTCCCATGCTCACCATAAGCACCCACAGAAATGCCCCATCAGCTCAAACTGGAGGCTCAGCCAAGCGGGGACTGAGCCCCGCTGCAAGCCCCTGCCTCTCTCTGGCATCAGCTCCTGCATCCCGAGTCACCAAGGGTCTCAGCATCCATCGCGGAGCCTCCACAGGTCTCAGCACCCTTCCACAAGCCACTGCAGCTCTAGGGAGTACCTAGATCTTGAAAGGATGTAAAGTGGAGTGGCACAGCCCTTCTGGCTTCAGCTTCTACATGTCACAGCCTTGGGAGCGCAGTAACTAATGATATCATCTAAAATGTAAAGAGCTTCATGGGCAACGGCAGGTTTGCAGCTCACTGCCTTGTGCAGCAGGGTACATTTGAGAGCACTGTCAAGCTCTTTATGTCTATGTAGAAGCTGAATTTTCTCAAGAGGGTCTGTGGTTCTCATAGCTTCAAGGCAAACAAGTACAGCTGATGCATGTGCTTAACAAAACAATTTGAGGCAACATATTGTGGTTGAGCTGTCTGAACAGCTGAAACAGCTCTGCAAACCGTCTGTGTCAAGATCCTCTTCCCAGCGTAGGGAGAGGTAAAACAACCAGCTGAGAAACGACAGCCATGCAAGTTTTGCACCGAAACTGAGTATTCGCCTCCCTGCCATCCTGGGCTGCTTGCCTCCTATACTAGACCTCATCCAGATCCAGGCATAGCATGGGACTGCTCTGCTCAGAAAATAAACCACCATTTCAGCAAGTGTTACACCACCAGATGCGCTTCAAAAAAAAAAAAAAAAAAAAAAAAAAAAAAAGGAAACTAATTTAAAAATCCTAAACATGGCCTTGACATTTGCTTGACATGCCCAGGAAACAACCTCACAGTTCAAGCAGATCTCATTGCTGAGAGACCTGAGTGAGAGATGGAGAGCTGAGTGCAGGTGCATCCTTAAGCATGGTGGCAGCCCCGCTGCGACCCTCAGCACGTGCACCCATCTCTGACAGCAAGAAGAGCCTGCACAGCACCTCCGCCTTCTCTGAGATACTGAATTACGCTGCACTGCCCTGCCTTTGCTGAAAGGTGCGAAAGGTCACCCCAAAGTCCTGCAGCTGCAGCGGGATGGGTGTGTGTGTGGGGTGGTGTGTTTAAGCCGTGGTCATCAGTGATCATGTGCGAACTGTTTTTCCTTGCCTTGCCTGGCAAGCTGTGAATGGAGGTGGTAAAAGCATGTCACACCTTTGGTGCAGTTGGATGTCCCACCTCACCAAAGCACCGGGGACTTGCAGGAGTAATTTTCATTTAGAAAAGAACCAAGCAATAAATATCAGGGTGTTGTTTCTTTTTACAAACGAGGAATGCCTTCCTTTAACAGAATGCACTTATCTAGATATCTTTATGACTTAAAAACAAATGAAGGTTGGAAGAATGTTCACCACTGAGATTCGCAAAGTAGTGGAGAAAACATGCACACCAAACCGAAACTTGATGTTATTGGGAGCAGAAGCTCTATACTTCAAGGCTAAAATTTGTAAACATCTCAGTCCCTCACCACCCAGGAACAGGGTCAGGCTCAGAGGACTGAAGAGTTATTTATCTGCCCACTTTTGGAAAGAAAGGTTATACTGGAATGTACGCCAGATAAATCCAAAGATGCCAAGTACCCCATGTCGACATGTGCTGCACTAAGTGTACAACTGCCCCCAGCTCCGTCCTACTTTGAATCTGCTGTCAATCCACCTGTGTGCTGACTGCCATGGCAGTCCACAGCAAGCCTTTTCTGCCAGTCTGCCTGTGCAAAACCTGATCTTCGCGGGGACTGCAGCCTCCCTTGGACATGTCAACATCCCTTCCCCAAGCACCACTCCCTGCATAGCAATGACACACAAGTGCAGCTTCAGTAACAGCAGACAGATGCACAGTGTGTTAAACTATCCAGCACATACAGCTGTCTCCATGGAATGGCTACAGAAAATTTACAAAGGAAAAGAAACCAGAGACAACAGATGGCAGTCCCCATCCTGCCTCCAGGTACCCGAACATCCTTTGCACCCCTGCAGGGTCTGACTGTAGAGCCAGAGCTCCTCAAGGAACCTGGGAGAGCCATGGCGCCACTGAGAGGTCCCCACCTGATGCATAGAGCTCAGGAGAGGCCAGTCCTTGCCTTTTCTGTTACGACATTCCAGCTCTTAAATGTTGAACTGGAAATATGTCCCAGCCTTTGGGAGTCTCAGATTGGTCTTGGCTGGTAGCTGCCCACAAGTTTGTGCCCATGCTGCCAATTTATTTAGAAACACTCACAGTGAGAAAAGAGTAATTATGATGCCTGCCAGGTTCAGCTAAGTCCACTTTTAACAACAGAGAACTTAAAAGGCCAAACCCACCATTTATTTTACTGAAGCGAAAGCATGAAGATCCTGGCTACACCACTGGAAAACAGAGTGACAAAGAGAAACATTAAAAAAGTCAGATAGCACAAGCACAGAACAGGTTCTCAGCCCATAAGGCTGCTCACCAGTGTTTTCTCAGCTACATCAGCTAACGGCAGCCCAACAAGACATTGCCTCAATGCTGCAGCTCTCCAGAGACTGGCTCCAATAATTCTCAATTTCCATGAAAATGCTGTTGTGGGTAAATAAAACTTACTTACGTGACTACATGCAGTCAGACTTTGGCTACCCAAGCTGGTTGGTTCTGGATGCTTCTGAGAATGCACATGAAATACTGTTTCACATGGTTTGGGGCTGGCTCAGGGCTGGGAACACACAGCCTTCACAACGCCTTGACTTCATGTCCTACTTGCAGAAGACACACTGACTTGGCATGGCCTCGCTTGCCTTCCTCCAAAATTGTGGCATTTTTCGTGGCTTTGCTAGGACTTGGAAGGACCGTAGCATAAAAGCAGTGTTCTTGCTTCAAGATGTTTGTTCCTCCCACACTTCGGGACGCGCCGCCAGGGAGGTCAGAGGTGCTGCCGTGCAGATGGCTGGCTTGGCACCCAAGCTCTGCCCGCTGGGAGGCTGGGGACAGAAGGGCTGAGCTGGGTCCTCCCACTGTACCCCTATAGCATAAAACCCTGTGGGAATGCAAAAGCTGAGCCCTCAATAAACTTTTTGGTTGATGTTACTGCTGCCTCACCAGAAAGTGCAGTCCCATGCCTGGAATACTCCACCTGTTAGAAACCTGCTTCTAATTCCTAGTTTATATGCCAATGTTTTCCTCTAGCCTAAGTAGCTCCTCTCCCTCCTCAGTCAGAACAAGCACTCCCTGACGTCCTGATGGAGAGCTGTCCTCACCCTCTTGGGCTGCTAGGAGGAACAAGCCAAGCTTTCTACTCTCTTCTCATTAAAAATGTCCTTGTGCCTGTGCCTGGACTTGCATCCCCCCACTGTGACTGTCACTGGGGCTGCAGCTCAGGCCCAGCTTTTTAAAGCTGAAATGCCAATGAACTGCAGCACCGCAGGCAACCACATTCACTTACCCTCAAGAAGTAAAGATCTAACTAAGGAAAAACCTCCATTTGTTCGCCATGGTTTGCTGCACCACCCGTTTGTTGCACAGAATTAGTAATGCATCCCACTACTTTGCTACATGCCACTGCAGGACAGCCTGGTAGAGGACACAGGTAGTTTCCTCTTCAGCAACACCAAGGAGAGGTGCAAGATTGAACGAATGCTCGTTTCAGGGTTAGCCCACCTGTGTGCCAGCCTCGTCGCTGCGCTGCAAAAAAGAAGGGGGAGCACTTAGCTGAGGGGGTTGAACATTGCCATGGCTTCACAGGTGAGTCACTGCGACCTGTGGGTGCTCTCTGAAGATGTTTTGGGGCATGAACTATTGCTGCCTGTAGGGAAGGAAACGCCAACACACCCGAGATCTTTGCTGGGCATTTGCACTTACCTGTTGCTTTCAGCAGTATCAAAATCTTCGGGAAGCATGGGGTCCGCAGGCAGGTCACTGAAGTCTTCCTCCCCAAAAAGTCACAGAAAAGCTGTTCTAGACTTCAGTCAGGGGAACGGACTCTGATTAAGATCATTAGTAGCTTTGATGAGCACCCATCCACCACCAGCACCCGCCTGTTCTTCTGTAGGAGGACACACTAACATCAGCATCACACACAAATGTAAAACGGCTCTAGATTGCAACAAATGCAACCAGACAGTGGTCTACAGGCACCGGCCTACAGATTGTTTTTAGTGTATCAGCAATTTAAATAAAATGCCACAATTAGATTCTATTAAAAAATACGTTGGATAATTAAGCTGCATTTTAACTAAATATTAATTTATCCAGTTTGTTGAACCAATTACAATTCAAGTACAGGAAAGTTCACAACAGTGGGTTTATCATGCCCCCCCTGTGCGATGCTGCATGATATATTTTTCAAGTCACTGAACACCTAAGTGTTGGTAGCCCAATGGAGTGACAAGGCAGCAGCCATTGTCGCAGGAAACTGTGGGGAAATTGTCTTTATATGTAAGAGATCTTTCATTTTGGGGGAAGCAGAACATAAGGCAATGTTCCTGAGAGATGCAATAGGTAACAAGGATCTCTTCACAGTCTCAATTTTCCACAATGATTTTTCACTCATCAGCTGCTGTGAGCAGTCTGTACAATTCTCTCGCTTTCACCACCCCAAAGCAATCAAGAGTTATTCGACTTACATCACCTTGAGACACTTACCCGCTTGCTAGGCACCTCCCCAGCTCTTGGAAGCTGTGGGCCAGGAGGCCAGGCTTTTGCAGCCTGTTCTGCATTTGCCCTGCTGAGCGAAGAGTGGAGCACATCCCGCAGGAGCCCTCCTGGGGGGAGCATGCAGGGGGCTGCCCGCAGGGGTGTGCTGCGCAGGGCACCCTGCAGTTGCCACACTCCCTCCCCAGGTACTCCCATATCCTCCTGCCATCAGCGGAACCGGTGATTTAGGATGGTTTTGAGCAATGTTTTCCGTGGTGTAGCTCACGTACTTGACTGTTCATTAAAGATCTTCTGGTGTGGTTCTTTAATTGGCAAGTGTGCCTTGCTGCATTGATTGTCTGTCTTACACGTATCTAAAATCATTCACCTGAAGACTCTCCATCTCCATGTTGTTATGGGATTGTAGCCCTCCTGCACGGCCAAGAGGGAATGACACATCACACAGATATTTTGTTGACTTCCGACAGCTTCAGAGCACGAGTTTCAGGGTGGGTAAAAGCAAACAAGCGGAAGACCTGAGACTTAAAGAAAAATGAGGGAGAGGCAGAACAGTCAATAACACCTTCATAATTGAAAATAATAAATTTTTTTTTTCTGGTACATGCACCCCCACTGCTACATGATTACTAGAACAGCTCACATTTCACAGTGACACCTGTAGCTGCCTTTGAACTCCTCATCACAGGTTTCCTCCCCAGATGTTCCCATTTTTTCAAAGGAAGATTGAAGCATGCTGACATCTCCTGTTGCTCTCTGGGATGGATGTGTGTGCAGATGTGCACGTACATCTGTCCATCTCTGTTCTTCTGCTGCACCTGCCCAATGCTTGGTGGTCTTTGTGTGCTTTTTTCCCAGGAAAAAGCTTCTGATACTTTTTCTGCCCCAGTCTGATCTGGAGACAAAGCCAAGTGTGGTTCTTGGCTTGGCGTGTATCTATCCTAATGATACTGTGACCCAGGGAGGAAACCCATCCAAGAGACATCTGCATCTTTATCTCATGATGGATGCTGCTTTTGGAATGCCAGATTAGCATAATTGGTCTGCAAGGCTATCAGACACCCTTCATTAGCTCAAAGCTAAATGGTATTTCTGAAGAGCTGCTTGTGATTTGCTTTGTTTCCTTAAAATATGTTTTTCCTTTGGAAATTGTGTCTCCGTACCCAGGGCCCTCGTGGCTCCAGCACATCAGATGACTGCAGTCAGCCTGCTGACTTGGAAGGGAAGAGCACTGGCCATGCTCCACGCCAGTGACGAACCTCTTTGTGGGGCCGTCCAGAAGAAAGGCACTAATGGTTAACATGAGTGTCTCTATAGAGAAAAAGGCACTAATCACACCGACTACTCGTGCATCAGCTAACTCTAGCGTCATTAAATTATCACTCAGATAAAAACTACTGCTGACTCACAAGTCATTAGGAGGAGGAGAGCTGTGCTCAGGTGGGATGCCTTGAGGCTCCTCAGCATTGGCTCTGAACCGTATTGCTTCCCTAATGCCACCGCCCCTGGGTAGCTGCCCTTCAGCAAACACAGGACTGAAGGAGCAGGCCCTTGTCCTCAAAGGACAGTCTTTGAGGGCCCCAGAGGTCCCCAAAAGTCACTATGTCTGACTCCATGGATGCTACACCCCAGACGGTGTGTGGGGCAATGTGTCACAGATGTAAGTCACGTCTGGAAGCTCGGGTCTGGAAGCCAGGTTGCTCAGCCACAAGGTGCTGTGCCTGAGCAGACGTGGCCAGTCTTGCTTGTGGCCTCTGGTGAGGAAGGCACAGCTCAGAGGGGTGCTAGTTCAGGTGCTGACTCCATGAGTAGACTCCCTGAGGCAAGTCAGATGGGGGAGTCTGCTTGCTGGGTGGGAGCGGCCACGCGCAGGCTCAGCCTGGCAGGCAGCCTGGCCGCACATCTCCCATCTGGTTTGAGAAACAAAGCAACCAACACGCTTCAGCCTACGGCACCATTTCCAAGGAACTATTTTCACTTGTTCAGTCCAAACTCAAAACAAAACACGATCACACACGCTATTTGTAAACCATACCTGAGCCGAGGTCTGAGGACTCACACAAAGCTTCCAGCAGGTACTCCCACCAGACAGCCCCAGGGCAGGGCTTCTCGAGGCACCACCGTGGTTAATGACTGCAGCTTGGGAGAAGCAAAGCTGCTGTGGGGACAACCTGACTTTGGTTAAGTTGCAGAGAACTAAATCCATTCTTCAAATTGAGGCATTTTTTAAAAATGTCTTTTTTAACAGTTATTCCTGGAGGGAGCAAGGAGAAGAGGGGGAATAGTTTATCACCATCCTCATATTTGACAAGTTTCGGGGTTGGAAGCCTTAGGGTATCTCCTGACATTAATTTCTGTGATTAAGCAACTGTGGGCCATACTTCAAGTGTGGGAGGAGAAATGAAAGTTATCCTTATCCTTATTTTTTGTTGTTGTTTTGTTTTTTGGTCATGACATATTTTTCACATAGAAAAGATTTTAACTGGGGACAGATGAAAGAAAGGGAGGGCACATTCATCCATTTATTTTCTGATAGACCATGAAAAAAAATTAAGAGTGATTAAACCAACAAACTTTCTTTAATAAATTAATAGCAGCATCACAAAACCCTGATGTGAATGACCCAAAGGAAGTTGGGCAAGTGACAGTATTTAACCATTCACAAAAATGTTATCACCCGCTGGCCAGGAGAGAATGCAGGCGCTGTAAGGCAGTCCCCTTGTCTGTTTACCTAAACAAGTGACATACATCAGAACGGGTCCAGCTGAGTAGCCACAGTCACGTATTTATAGTTCTGGTGCTGAATTTTTTAAAAACATTTATAAAAATTCTGTAAATTCTCTGTTCAATTCCTATTATTTACATCCAAATTCAGTAGGCTCCCTTTTTGCCCATACAACAGAAGCGGCAAGGTGAGACAAGAAGGCTCCTATGCGAGGACAGTGCCTGTGTGTGGGCTTAATACTGCGTTCCAGGATGCTGTGAAAAATGAGCTATTCACACATGACCTATTCACACATGTGCTAGAAGCTACTGTAGTGCAACTTATTGCTAAATGACTTAAAAATCTGTGGTTGGCTTTTGGATATATATATATGTACACTCTCACATATATATATATACACACAGATACACAAGTTTGGAAAAGATGTGCTATGAATTCATCTAAGGAAAAAAAAAAACCCAACTTAAAAAGCAATGTGATCTTTCTGATTTTTCTCTACTGTTTGAGATAACCAAATCTGACTCAAAGCAAAGGGCAGTCACTGAAGGCACGAGTTCGTGTCTCTGGCCAGCCCTTTTCCTACTGGTTACCTGACCTTTTTGGAGAGGCAAGTGGATCCTCGAGCGTTCCAGCCTGTGGCGGCATCAGCAGGCTTGGCATGTGGTGCATCTCCGCTGCCTTCTGCAAGCAGTAAGATACTCTCTGCACTGGGATACCTCACCTGCCTGCATGGAAGTACCATGGATTTTTCCCAGGAGGGGATGAGGGAGAAGAGAGGACCATCAACTTCAACGTGCCAAGCTGAGAGCAACCCAGCACCAGACGCAACCTGTATGTCGTGTTTCAGTAGTGGCCTCAGAGAGGTTGTTTCTGCACACAGCAATGCAACAGCACAACGTTATGCTGAAGCACTAGCAGGATTTCCCATTTCTTCTACAAGTTAATTTTGGTGGGATGAACACAGCAAGCTTAGAGTACAAGCAGTTCATGTTAGTAAAATGCAATTTATCCATGCCTAGTGTAAGCTCTTCTGTTCTGAGGATTTTCATAGCCAGAGGCTGTTAGTGATGCTAAATGCATCCATGTTAGATGGGCACTGCAGCATTTGTTTGCTAGTTAATGGAGATGGAAAAACCTTATGGGTGATATCTGTCATTAGAGAATAGTCTACACAAGGAAAACCGCATGAGAAGCATCACCCCAGAGACACAGTGCCAGAAAGACACGATTCCTTGGAGGGTTTGTCTACACAGGAACACAGAGGAAAATTAATTCAAATTATACACAGTGTGAATTAAAAGCAGATTACTTAAAATGCATTAAATCCCAATGTGGATGTTTTCATTAAGATGTAAGTGACATTAATATGATATACTATAATTTACTTTGGGAGTGAAATGGAATAAATCAAATTTAAAAGTTATTCCAAATTAATCTTCCATGTAGACTAGCTCCAGGTCTGTTTCCTTCCTGTCCCTGGTCACCGTCTGCTTTTGAACTGTCACCAGCAAATGAATTCCAGTCACATAATCTGTCCAGTTCTGTCCACCCCCTCCTGAGACGGGAGAAATGAGCAGGGCCCCTCGTTTATGCCACTCTCCCAGCATCCCCCAGGGAGACACATCCTGCACCTCACAGCCTGGCCTGACCCCAGCCAGCACCACACGCACAGCAGCTTCTGCTCTACACCCAAGGCAGTGTTTTATCACCAGCTCTGCAAGTCCCAGGATGCTGAAAAATAAAAGCAAATGCTAAACAAGCTAAGGAATAAATAGACGTGAGGACTGAGAAGACAAGAGCTCTTACAAAGCCAGAGAGCTCTCCTCCACGTCAACCAAAGACCCTGGTCATCCAAGCAACCTGTGAAGGCAGTGTCATCCACCCCAGGCACAGCTGGCCCCACCCCAGAGCTGATGATTATCTGTAAGACCAAAGGATGGCTTTTTAGAAATCGGAGCCCCTCTATTTATAAAATAGGTGAAGCAGATCATGGGTTCGCTCTTTTTCTTATGCTTCTTCTCCAAGTGTGCAAGTGATCCCAGCACCACACCAGAAGGGCATTCCCCACCTTCCTTAGGGAGCCGGAGCCTCCTGGGGAACGGAAAGAAAACTGCAGCATTGGGGTGGGAGTCAAAATTGACCAGAGGTCCCTTGAAGTGCAAGGTTGCCCCAGCACGGCAGCATGCCACTACCCGTAACGGGACATGTCTGGCCAGGCACCTGCACAGCTGCTACGTTTTTGTGACGTCTCTCTGCCAGGTTTCTGTACAGTCTTTACACGGCACAAAAATAGGGGTGAGGATTTAAAGTATATATTTACTGTCAACTTGAAAAAGAAAGTTATACTGACCAAGTCTAATAGTATGTATTTGATATATAACTATTAACGTGCCATTCTGAACTCCAGCAAATGCCACCTGAGATAAATATTCAGCATTTTTGTTCATGCACTGGAAGAAGAATTCAAACATTTTGTCCATGACATATGCAAAGTAACTAATAGTTCTGATCTAGTATTAACAGTAAATATAGAACCTTAAACTTCACTGCGGTATATTAATATATATGATTTTAAGTACTAGACTGGAAAGACAACTATTTTTTTTTCTTTAAAAAAAAAAAGCTTTGTTCAGAATGCAATATTTACATTGTCCTTTGACCAACACTTACATTTTTACACATATTTTGGCTACAGATAACACTGTAGCAAAAGGCTGTGTGAGCCACCTTTACACACAGCTCACTCTTTCACTTACAACATTACAGCTGTTTATGGAGAGCTCTGAAGTCCCTGGTTGCATTTCAAGGCCCTCCTCAGCTTCATCTAGTTCCATGCTATTAAGTTCATTGCCGTTTCGATAACTAGTTAAAGTCAGATCTTTCCCATATAAAGCTGTTGAAGCAACATTCAGACACTGATTCTGCCGCAGCGCTGATTTTTTACTGGTCTTGTATTGACAACGGATATAATTGGAAAAAGCCCTGCGGTATGTTTTATTGAAGAGTGTGTATACGAGGGGATTAATCCCAGAGCAAACGTATCCCACCCAAACAAACACATCCAGGAGTTCACTCAAGAGGTCTTTATCACAGGCTTCCTTGCAAAGGACAGACATGACATTAGTGATGAAAAACGGGCACCACATGATGAGGAACAAAAAGAAGACGATGCCCAGGACCTTGGAGGCTCTTCGCTCGTTGTTGATGGACTGCATAGTTCCTTTCCGAAAAAGCACTGCCTCCTTATTTACAGGAGAGTTCAAGTGAGATGCTCCCTCGTGATTGTGGAGCATTGAAATGTTCTCTGTGTTGTTTTCCTTCTTGAGGCAGTTTACACTGCTCCTCCTCTGCTTGGGCACCTCTCCGCACATGAACACCGTTGCCTGTCTCTGCAGCACCTGGACGGTCAGGCAATACGTGATCACCATGATGATGAGAGGGATGAAGAACGCCATGAAGGATCCAATGAGGACGAAGTTCTCATCGTTGAGGACACAGGTCCCGTTTACAAACACCCTGGAGTCATCCTGCAAACCAATGACTGGAATAGGCGTAGATATCCCTAGAAGGACAAGACCGAAACCAAGACCGTTACCTGGATGGATGGGGCTCCAAAGAGGCCGCAGAGATGATGCAGGTCCTGCATGTATACAGCCCACCGCCTAAAGCTGTTTGAAAGAGAAGTTACTATTCCAAGATGGAAGGGAAAACCTCGTGTAACTCCTGGGAGTGCAGCTCCAGGCCATGGACGCTCTCCGCTGCAAGCAACTGCAGCTTTCCTGTGCTCCACAGCTGACACAGTGAATGCAGCAAAACTCCTTTATCAAGCTCTTTTTCTAGCATTAACTGCAAATTTGTGGGTGTAGAAGAGGCAGTCATCACCCTGCTCTGTTTCAGCTGGCCACTCCATGCCTGCCAGTTTAGGTGGTGTTTGAAATCATAGAATCATAGAATGGGTTGAGTTGGAAGGGACCTTAAACATCATCTAGTTCCACCCCGCTGCCATGGGCAGGGACACCTTCTGCTAGACCAGGCTGCTCAAAGCCCATCCAACCTGGCCTTGAACACTGACCTAGGGTAGATAGTAGCAAATTTTAAAGAGGAAAATTATCAAAATGCAAAAGAATTACAGCTATGAAGATGCAGAAGCAAGTTTCTCAAAGAAATTTAAATAATCCTGATAGAAAAATGGCCAGTTTTGCCATGACATCACAGACACATGGAAGAAAAGCTCTTGGCTTTCTGGGTCCTTATTGACTATCTCGTTGCAAGCAGACAGTGGTCTCTGCAAGCTCCATCTGCCCAGGCATTTCATCCACAAGCAGTGTGAAACTGAGAAGTACCAGAGAGACGGTCTTGCTTGAATTCTTAGAAAAGGCTATTACATAGTCAAATGAAAAGGCTGCAGCAGGCATCTGCCTGATTCCTATCCCTCTATCTTGAAACCAGAGCTAAAACCTGGAACAACAGACAACATGAGAGTGGAGAAGGTGAATTAAAATGGTAATCGAGTTGACGTGACAGTCTGAAGTCAGAACCCCAGCTACAAACTCTGCGGCTGGAAGGAAGGAAACTTTAAATGTCTCAATTATAGTAATAACTAGAGCACAGCTTCCAGCTACTCCTAAGCACTAAGCAGAGTAATAAGCCTCAGGGATCACTGCACTTGCCAAAGCAGTTTCTCTTGTATCCTGGTGGAACAGCACTTCTTACAGTCGTGCACTTAATGGCAGACAAGTGAGTGTAAGAATATTTTGGATCCCTTTGACTCTTCAGCACTACCCAGCATAGTTTGGTTGTCCAGGATTTCGGGACATCAGGTCTTTCTGAAGCAGAAGCAGGAGTCCTGCACATGGAGGGTCTCAGCAGACGGCTATGTGTCTGTGCTGTTTGGCACGTGGGCAGAGCAGACAGCATGTCAAGCCTGGAGCACAACTGTCCAGGACTGCACTGAGTAGCCTGCACCCATGGCTAGCTGCTGGCGTTTCCCTCTCAGAGTGAGGGAGTGAAGGAGCGAAAGCATTTTGAACAGCTCTAATTCAGCTGTGTTTACTTAATGGCCTCCAACACTGTTTTCCTCTAAGGAATATATATATCTGTGTACCTGCTCGATTCTACCTTGTGGAAATCATCAGCAATTCAGTGTGGGGACAGAAAAAAGAGGGAATACAGGACTCATGCCGAAGTGATGGACCTCACTTGAATATTTTTCATCTGTACTGAGATCCAAACTTCGTTCCTTGATCTGTGGAACTCAGTCCCACATCAGGAAAGACCCAAAACCTTCCAGAGAAATCTGTCTAGACACAACCAAACCCAGCAAAAGTAACAACATATTTTGGAATACCGTAACTTAGGTGTACACGAGAACATGGAAAAGACATGGTGGGTCAGATCTGGTCAGACCATTATGGGTTCATCTAGCCCTGTCTCATGTCTTTGGCAGGTACCAGAAGTTCAAGTCCATGGTACAAAATGGGTCAATTGCCAGCATTATAGCTTAAAAAATTCCACAGCAAGAAGTTGCATCCACACATCGTTTTTAAAATAACCTTTGAGAGACCTATCTTCCATGAATTCTTAATCTCATTTATAACTAACTCCACAATACTTAGCAGCATTCAGTTCCACACCCTATCTGCTTGTCATGTGAACAAAGTACTTGCTCATTTTAAATTTGCTGCCTGATAATTTTCTTTGACTCCCCTCAGTTCCTCTGCTGTGAGGAACAGTGAATAATCACTCTCTGGTCACCTTTTCCACTTTCTCAGTGGTATTACAGACCTCTATCATCCCTACTGTCTGACATCTCTTTTGGAACTGAAGAATGTTACTCTATTTACTCTCTCTCCTCATGCCAAACTCATTTTATGCCTTTGATTATCTTCCTCAGTTTCTTTTCAAATTCCTTTCTGTCCTTTTGAAGAAAGGGAAAGAACTGCACACCCCAGCAGTTAGAGAGCAGCAACACGTTTTGCTCTCCCCTTGCCACCCTCTGGCTGCCCAGCTGTGGGTGAGCACTCGCTCTGCAGACACGTCTGTGAGGCTGGCCATACCCTGCCCTAGCTCCTTCAACCCAGAATAAAACGCGGTGGAGGCCACTGTTATGTCTGGATGGTTTTTTTGGCGTTGCTGTGATCAGCACAGGTCCTAGAACTAATCCTGTGGGACTCTGAATTTCTAAACAGAAAGAGTAACACGCTAAAGAGATTAACCAGGGCATTTTTCCCACTCCAGCTAAGTGTTTTCCAGGATTCTGGAGAATACATCTGCAATTCATCATTATCATAAAATTACCATTTGCCAGTAATCTAGTAAAGGAATTCTTTCTGAAATGTAATGATTATAAATGCCTTCTGTGATTATAGCATGAGTTTCCTTAGCCCCAGTGATAGTTCCAGTTCAGTCTTTCTTCGCTCTACACACTAAGGGTTATCAGCTTGCCCCTGGGCAAGGCAGTTGCCCCCTTTCTGATATGTTAGCCCCTGCTACCTTGCCCGTGCCAGGTCCCTGTAACTGCAATAACCTTCATCCCACCAAGCCATTGACTCTTCATCATTAAAGACGCCTTTCTAATGCCTTGGCTCCACCAAACCACAGACATTTGGGAAGTGGTGAGAAGCGGACAGAGCAGTCTTTATACAAAGAAGAGATCTGAACTAGATCAATGGCATTACACTGGGATTATTTGCGTGGATAATTTTAAGCTTTAGAGCCCTCTATAACACATACACTTTGAAATAAAACTCCAAAATTAATAAAGATTCATTCATGAAGTAGTCATCATTGAATTTAGTGCTATTGCTTTAGCCGAGGGAAATGAGGTGAGGTTTCAGGATATCTTCATGGTCACACACATAAAGTACATTTGTGAAGAATAACCCAGTTCTGGGATATGATGAATACAGAAATACTGATGGCAGCCCAAAACTCTGCATGAGCATGAGATAGCTCAGCAATGATGACAGGGAACGAGGAGGTAGCTGCTGTACTGGAAGTGTCCCTCACCTCTCTCATAATAGAGTGGGATTTCAAACTGAGAAAGCACAGAAGAGAGAGAGCACCAGGTCTTTATTTGCTCTTTCCTCCAGTCCAGGAAAATCTCATCATTAACAGCAATTGGAAGAAAGATGCCCTTGGAGGAGCTGCCAACACATTCATTTAGCTGCCAGCTAGCCTACAGCACTGCTGAATGAGCAGCGTCACCCTCGTCTCAAATGCTTTCTTCTGCCTCACGCTTCTCTTTTGTAACTCATTCTTTAATACGATGTTTATCACTGATCCACCTCACCATCCAGCCCTAAAGGGAACTAAATCTGTTACACAACCTGGGCAACAGGGACTAACTCTGCACCACCCCAGTATGAGAAGTGCAGGGTGGAAGGTCTCAGACACCACAGAAGAGCTCCCTTCATGGGGGATTATTGCAAAATTGCTGCTGCAACAATCCCAGATGCAGAAATATCCGCTTGCAGACACAGCTCACAGCCTGGCCCTGATTTCAATAGGTTACCCTGATCACTATCTGCTGTGCTTATCACTAAGCATTGCCACAGTGCCTGAACACTGAACACGGTCACGGTGAATGCCTGCCTTATCTGCGTTCAACCCCACTTGACTCAAGCAACCCACAGTACTAATGCTGTGGTTGTAACTGTTTGTAATTTAAGAACTAAGTCCAGAGAAATCCAAACTCACTATACCGGCACAAGGACGATGAATGCTAAATCAGGCAAGAGGTTCCAAAGCCTTCTGCTGTCCAGCCTTGCTGCTGTTCAGCTCTCTGAGCCCCAGTGCTGAGTTTCTCATAGAACCACAGAATCATTTAGGTTGGAAAAGACCCTTAAGATCATTGAGACCAACTGTTAATCTAACGCTGCCAAGTCCACCACAAAATCATGTTCCTAAGCACCACATCTACATGTCTTTTAAATATCTCCAGGGATGGTGACTCAACCACCTCCCTGGGCGGCTTGTTTCTGTGCTTGACAACCCTTTCAGTGAAGAAAGTTGTCCTAATATCCAGTGTAAACCTCCCTGGTGCAACTTGAGGCTGTTTGGCTCGCATCCTATTTCTTGTTATCTGGGAGAAGAGACCAGCCCCCACCTCACCTCCCTGCCAGGGAGCTATAGAGAGCAATAGTGTTTTCCCTGAGCCCCCTCCTCTCCAGGCTAAACACCCCCAGAGTTCCCTCAGCTGCCCCTCATAACACTTGTGCTCCAGACCCTTCCCCTGCTTTGTTGCTCTGGTTTTGGACACGCTGCAGCACCTCAATATCTTTCTTCTAGTGAGGGGTCCAAAACTGAACACAGTGTCAAGGCACGGTCTTACCAGCACTGAGTACAGTTTTGTGAGCTTTTGCCTTGCACCCGAGCTGACACTTTTCATCAACAAATGTCAGACTGATTTACTGAGATGGTCTCCAGGCTCAGAGGCATTTTCCAGCTGTGTCAAATAACCCTTTCTAACTAAGGAGGCAGAAATTCCCAAAGGGAGGCAGCGCTGTTCCAAAAACTTGCAAGGTGAAAGTTTTGCAAGCTTACTGCATATCACACTTTGCTTTTCAGAGCAAACTCGGTCCTCCTATTTGATGTTTGAGCAGTGCCTAGGGCAACTGGTTTTGCCCCAGTAAGAAGAGACAACCAGCCACCACGCCATGAACCAGGTCCCTGCTAGACTCAGCACTGAGAGCTCTGTGCACCCTTCTCCAGGCAGCAGCTTGGTCAGGACATCCCTCTTCACCATAGCAGCTCAGGAGGGAGAAGGTGAATGTGATTTTTTTTCTCTTCTCCTCTCCTTTAACTTCTGTCTGACAGAGCAGCGGGAAGCACGACAGAGAGAGATCCTCCCGATTACAAATTCAATTATAGTGGTTGTACTAACTGCTTCTTGTCAGCTTTAAAGATGTCCTTAAGTGAGCAGAACGGTTCACCAAATGGGGCTGAGATGATGCTGTGGACGCAGTGTAACAGATGCTCTTCACAGATTCTCAATTAATAAAACAAACCCCAAATGACTACAAATATGGCTTTGTAAAACATTCACTAGCTTGCTCCAGAGAAAAAGTCAGCTAAAAAGTCCAATTTGCCATTCACTGAATTCAGGCTTAAATGAAAAACAATGATGTTTTTGTGTTTAATACCTTGTTTTCTTCTGTCAAAGCCCACGAGACAGATAGAGATTACTGGAAAGATGGAGTCCTTGGTGGTTATTTCCACTAAGAAGGATGTAATTTCCATTCTTTCTCACAACATTCTTATACAAGAAGATATTTCATTTCCTCCAGGGACAGCAGCCTCGCTAAAGAAAACAGAGGCCTGCATCTGGGTCTACTCTGTCTTTCCATGTGTGGGATTCTCAGGGCTGAACACAGGAGCGGTCCCATTCTGCAGCAGGTACATGAGCTTGGCAATGCCGGGGGGCACCTCCCCTGGTGTCAGCAGTGGATTCAAAGTCTGCTGTGGTCCATGGCAAGGGCTCTGCTGATGCAGGTGGGCTTTGGATCTCACTACCATCCCCCCAGCATCTACACACAGTTTAAAAAAAAGAAAAGCAGAAAGAGCTGTGTGCCAAACGAGCCTATGGCTGTCACAAAAGCAGTCTACACTGCAAAACCAAACCCACTGCTAAACACTGTGTGCTTAAATCTGTATCTTTAACCTAATATTTATTATTATAAAAAAATAAATGTGGATCAGCTTTAAGAGACATTCACCTGGATGTTAGCAGCTGCTGTAACTATGCATTATTATTAGAATGTGTTAGAGGAAATAGGAACTGACTCCCCTAACCCTCTCAGAAAAGGAAAAAGAAACTAAACCAAATCTGTTTGGTCTCTTAACAGAAGCATCTAACAGAGTGCCTGCACATTTCTCTAATAATAACTTACAGATAACGAGAAGTAAACCCCAACAGACAGCAGCCTCCTGATTTGCACTGTGAAAGAAAAGGCACCAGTTTCAGGAAGCAAAGCTCTTCAGAGACAAATAGAAGAACACGGGCTTCTGAAGTGTACAAAACCACAAAAATTCAGTGTATTACCCATATGTCAGCAGATTAATTGCAGTGCATTTCATGTGCTAATGCAGCAACAATGCACCTTCAGGGCTGGATTAGGTCTAGTTTTATCTAACTGTTCTAATAAAATAACAGTACCAGCTTTGTCTTGGTTTAAAGTCAAACATAAAAGGGGGCTGAACTTTGAAGGACCTCCCTGCCTGCAACGAGCACAACTGCAAACAGATGAATGTAATTCATCTGTGCCTGAACAAGGTGCTGACCTTTACTTAAAACTTGCAATAGCACTGAACAACCTTAGTCTAGATGGAAAACCAGCGAACGCCAGCTAAAGACAGAAGAAATAAATTATTTTCCCACCTGCCCTTCTATTGTGCTAAATTACTTCTCTTAGTTTGCTCAGCCACATGTTTCCAATGGTTCATTTGAACACAGAGGGACAGGGCTCCTGCTCACAGCATACCCACTGCTGGGGCTGGGCTTCCCCAAGAAATCAGTGATGCCTGAACTGACACTCAGTAGCAGTAACCTCCTCAAACAGGGGACTCTGGCATCCCCCTTGCCCCTGGGAATGGATGTGGTGGGATGGTCAATCCATCTTCTGTGCAAAACACTTCACAGACTACCACCATCCGCTGCTATCCCAGGCAAAGCGTTGCACTGACGTCTGGTGACAAAATCAAACCAATCCAGCACCCTTGCCTGAAATCCCAAGGTAGTTCTCTTGCTAGGAACTCAGCTTGTTACCAACTGCTATGATCTTCCTCCTCACCCTGATAACTTTTGCTGATGTGCTAGGGAGATCAGTGTCCTTCTTGGGAATTACGGTACAAACACAGGCAAAAGAATGTCTTCAAAGAAAATAACCTTGTAGTCGATTCAAACAAATGGGAAAAGAGCCAGATGAAGCCTTAGTGTAATGCTCTAGGGCATAAAGAAAAGGTTTCTGCCTTACCTATGACCAGATGATAGGCTGGAAAAAGTTTCATGAGCACAAACCTGCTCTACTGCTCCACCAGAAGCAAGCAGCAGCCTGGCTCCCAATGCTGATGCCACACCTGCACTCACCTGAGCTAACAAAAACTACCAGGATCACCACCGCCGCCGCACCTCCGCCTGCAGAAATCATGAAGTATGACCCCCGTGCTCACGAGGGAAGAATTTTAGTCACACGTACACAGTCAGACATTTAATGTCAAACACAAAAAGGCAAAAATACATTAAGTACAATTTTCTCCCAAATTGTGGAGAGAAGCTAACGCCACCCTTTCTTACGCTTTACTAACATGCAACCACTTTCTCAGCAATAGTATTACTGTCCTTCTGCCAAAGTGGTGCTTGTAGCCAGGAATTTGTACACTTTTCCAGGAGGTGAAGGTGCCTGTCTAACCTTTGCTAGTGACAGTTGTCTTCCTCGTCTCCAAGTGACGAGCCACACACGGAAGCAGCCTGCTTGATGGGAAAAGTTTGAACAAAACCCTGGTAACACATTTTGACCTTCCATTTGCTATCTTCTCCATTAGCAGTGGATTTGCCATTTTTTTTCCCCATGAAAACTGTCCAAAAGCTTGTTTGCTAACCAGGGCCTGAAGCCTGCAAAGAAATTCATGTGTGGTCCTATCCCAAAGTACAGTCTCTCAGGAGCAACTACTGCCCAGCACTGAACAGAGGGTGCTCAGGAGCAATCCTGTCTCATCAGCAAGCGTGCCATGGGAAAAAACAAACGCCTTGCTGAGAAAGTCCCTGATCCCAGAGACACACCTATGGGCAGAAATGCAAACAAAACCCCTAAACATGCTTTAAAACCATGACCTAAGACCTAAACATGCTTTAAAACCATGACCTAAGAGAGGCTACATGAACTACTCCAGTCTCCCTTTACCTCCATGTACAACCTGCTTTTAGCCTGTAAGAACACTACAGTTCCTTTTAGTATCAGCGGTGCCACTCCAAGCATGTTCCTCAAACTGAGTATCATTTCCCACTGGGATTATCCCCAGGGAGGGAGGGGAAGGCTTAACTGATACCTGGAGTCTCTCTAAGGACACCTTAGGGCAGCTTGAATGCACAGGGCTGCTCAGCCTGTGTGAGAGAGGAACACTCAGGGCAGAAGCAAAAAGCTGTCAGACATAACATCACTTCATCCGAGATGAGCATTTACTGATCCTTACAGCACACGCCTTTCATAAGTCTATAAACAGATCTCCTCAGTAAAACAATGAAATAGTATGAAAGTTAAATGGGGATCAAAATTTCCTTTTTAAAGTTGAAAGGTTTGTTATATACACAACCCTCAGATATCTACCTGAAATCAAAATTATAATATCATTAGTGAGTCGGAGAGAGAATGAAAAGAAAAAAGTCCAATTTTAACACAGCACGTGTCATGGTATTACCATAATTCAGCAGTGCATTTCCTTTTTTCGTTAATTATTTTGTTTTCAAACAAACAAACAGAAGATGTGGGATCTGCTTATGACACTCATACAAAGAGCAGAATTTAAAGGATGCCCTTATCTCCATCACTTATCAAGTAAATTGAATTTACACTGCTACTAAGGTTGTAAAACTGTGAGCTGGGAAACTGGTAGCATGTGTAATTTTGGTGCTCTCTAGTAAATGACCAAACCTTGACCTTTCTGGGAAACAGAGGAAACCCCCTTCTGTGTTAGCAAGCACACAGCTGGGCCACAAGGAGCTTCAGAATTAAAGTGTTTTGCTTATTTTCATATCAGAAGCAACGCGTGTGCACCCTTCCACGTCACTGAAGTTCTTTCATTCACACTTCCAAAGTGGTATTTCTTTTATATCAATATTATGCCGTTAACACTTTCTCCTGTATTATATTGTGTCCATTTAGAGTTTAACTAGCTCTTCATCACCCCTGCCGAGAGCTGCGTGGGGATCTCCTCTCTTGGCCAGGGTGGCCCAAGGCCACCTTCCTCAGAGCAGGACACAGGGAGCCTGATGAGATTGAAACTACAAAATCCGAAGTATTGAAACAACATCAAGATTCTGCCAGCAAACTTCTATCTATAATTTATTTTCAATTATGTGGATATTTCTGTTGCCTACATTTCTATTTCCAGCCTCAGCACAGTGCTATCTATCACAAAACTCATTTTTACAAGCCCAGCACTTCACAGCATCCACTTTTTCTCTAACCGAACACGGAAAGTCTTGCTCAGGTTACATTTCCTAAAGCACAGGACAACTGGCTGTGATGTACTTTAATCTGGAACAACGAGGACTTTGGAAAAAGACCCATTTATAAAGCAATTGTCAACAGACAGGAGGACTCTGTTATGTTCCCCTGCTTAGAAACCTAATCATAGGTTTAGGCTTGTGCAACCTGCCAAATTCATAGCTCAATGAGCAAAGAACTTCTATTATATTTTGCTGTCGGCATTAACATTTCAGGAAAATGGAATGCAAAAGCTACTAAATTAAGATAAATTACATGCTTTTTACTTCCTATTTTAAATTCTGGTTCAGGAACTGAATTCAAGATTCTTTACATGGGATGCATTTGAAAGTTTCTTCAGTCCAACCGAAGCAGGATTTGGGGAATGCAAACTGTCCAGCCTGCGCTTAAGTGCTGCTTTGAATTTGATACTTAATCACGTACAGAAAAGCACAAATTCTTTTGTGATACTTCATAATGAAGAGAGGATGAATGTATTTAACCTATTTTATCCTCTTGAAAATTGCATGGGATTTCATCAGGCCTTTCCAAGTGACAAATAGGTAAGAGCTGGAAGACAGCAACAATACACTTCGGGTGAGTTCTTTTCTTTCATTCCGTGTTCAGTTTATTCCTGTGTCTGTCGCATTTCTAAATTCATTTGTAAAGTAAAAACAGTTATGCTCGAATAAACTAGATATATACCAAGAGTATTTTTCTTTCTCCGTTTAATGCAAACTTCTGGAGAAAGCCCACATAAATGGGTAAGACCTATCACATGCACTGGGAGGGTGGAAATCCAACAGCATTTCAGTGCCCTGAACAGACTTTCAGGGGAGTAACGATTCTGCCTGTATCTTCAAAAAAAAAAAAGGACGCAAGGAAAGTCTCCCCTGGGCCAGCTGTACCTGCATCAAAGAGAATGAAAAAAACATAAACAAAGCTACGCTGCCAGCAAAGGAGGGCATGCAGGTACAGCTGTAACGCCTCTCCCTTCCCAGCCTGGGGAGGGAAGCGCTACCCAAGAGCAGTCCCCCAGAGCACTGTGCACTGCAGACAAGAGCCACTGCTCACAGTTCTTCCTAAAGACTTTGGGATGCTGGGAAATAAGTGCAGCATCCGTTGCCTTATTGAGGGCTGACGAGCCATGTGCCTCCTAAAGAAATGTGCCATTCCATTTCCTTTCCAAGCTATTTCTTTTAGTGTTTGTTATTTCATCTGTTTCACATCCTATTATAAATGCAGACTTGTTAAACATCACCCAAGAAAGCTGAGCAGGAGACGAAGTCTTTGCACTCTACAGCAGCAGCAAGTCACCTTGCCTATCCTGGTTCAGGTACTTTTGCCCCTGGGGGACAGTAGAGCCCACAATGCTCCTATTTTCCATCGTCCTGGGCCTATTCCTCACCCAGTAACTCTGGGAAGAGGCAGGTCTATGGCTGTCTTTACATCTGTTTGGTCAAGCCCTAGATTTGCTTACCAGTCTGCTTACTTGGCGAACCATGCACGAAGTGGTCTTTGCCTTACTTTATAACTTGTACCCACAGTGCAAATCAGAATTTAGCACTCAAGGTGCTTGTGCAGGCAGCCACCCTCAGCACTAGCCAAAATTGTATGGGATGTGTAAAGATATGCTGCAACATGTAAGGCAGCACAGGCAAAAATCTGCAAGTTAGCTGCAGAAATGGAAGCAGAACAGTCTTATTGTCCAGGTTTTGCAATGTGCTGCTTAATGCCACTGACAGATTGATGTCTCTCTGCTAGCGGGGGGCACCTGCTGCTCCCTCTGCATTACAGTGCAACACAGGGCACAGGTTCTGCGCTGACTCTGCGCTGCCCATGCAAAGCAAGCCCAAGTCTCCTGCACGTGAAGTTGTATGCACGTGACTGCTTATGCACTGCATTCAGCTGCTTTCTTTCCTACGCCAAACAGGCAGCACAGACAGTTTAAAATAATATTTTTTAAAAAAAAATCTTAAAACTTAAATTAAACCAAATACAATTTCTTTGTAGTTTGTATAACCTAGAGGAACTGTAGCAGTCCTGTGGCACATGAAGATTTTTTCTAACAGGTATTGTTAAATTCAAGAGGAGTGAAGGTATATTTCCTCTATGTTCTTGCTTTTTTCCAAAGCCTTTTTCCATGACAAGCTTCTTAAAAAGTGGCCCTGGCTGCAACCCCAGTATCATATTCCACCTCTAAAGCAGGCAAAACCCAAGAGAAATTCAAGCACCTGAAACATGTTTTTCCTTGCAGCACAGCACTGAAAGTGACAACCACTTTATAAATGAAAGTTAAATGTCAAATCTTTGTAGGACTGCATTTTGAGGAAAAAAGGCAATATAGCAGAGGAAAGTGGTCATACAATTCTTCTGACCCTGCCTCAAATGTCTCTTTCATAAAGCACATTGAAAGGATGCCCCAAGAAATGTTTTTATACACGTAATTCCTCACATTACAGAGTCATCTTGCTATCATTTTGCCTTTTCTTCCTCATTTTATGTTGCTTTATTTATGGCTTTTTATCAACATGATACAAGAGTGTCTTCTTTTATGTCTACTCCTCATGTACTATAACTTCAAACTTGCTAGCTCAGGACTAGCAGCAACCCAGCTGTGGCAGAATATAATACAGGCTATAAAGCCTGCCCAAGAGCAGTGAATACCTCGCTGTCAGCCTGCCTTCAGTTCTCCACTGCTTCACTTAAACCGCTACCAGAATGTGAGTTTAACTGCAGCAGCTGCAGTGTAGACATGTCATTTGTACTGGCTGGGTTTTCCTTCCAGAGTCTTTGCTGGTGCTATTTTCTGCTTTGTTTACACAGCAGTTTGATAGCACCATTTGTCTGTGTCACCATCGTTATCGGCATATTGATACGTACACAGCAGCAATGCTTCAGCATCGAAAGTGGTGGTATTCTGAAAAATGACTACTTATTTTGGTCACTGACCAACTGCAATGAAAGACTTCTATTTCCCAGTAATCATTTATCATATTCAAGGCATGCAGGACAGGTAAATTAATTTGAGTATCCTCTTAAAAATCCTAAATGAAAATTGGAGTAACACTATTATTCATTAAGACACAGTTAAGATCATGAGCCGCATTGCTTACCTATGGATATGGTCCAAACTGCAGCAATTTTCATAATAGCCTTGGTGCGGGAATTGAAGCGGCTGTGCTCAATGGGATTGCGTATTGCTACATACCGATCAAGAGAGATGGCACAGAGATGCATAATAGATGCAGTTGAAAAGAGCACATCTAGGGAAATCCATATAGGGCACAACTGTTTAGGCAAAGGCCAAGCATAATCTGAAACATAGAGAGAAAAGAAATGAAAGGAGAAAAAAAGAAAAGGAAGTAATTTGGGAAGCTAGGCCATCATTTCTGAGAAACCGTTGGGATTTTTAACTCTGCGATACCAGTAAAGGACACATGCACGAGGAATGGACAAAGAAACCTCTTGTGGGGCCTCTCTCCAGGCAGTCCCCAGCTCCAGACACTCCATAAACCTCTACCAGTTCCCACACATCTGTTTTTCATGACCAGTAGCTAAAGGCAAAGGAACATTAATTTGGCAGCTTCTCCAAGTGACCATTCTAGCTCTGCTCCTCTCTCTTAACCTTTCCCCCACATCGTTACACAATCTAACATTACATTCATTCATAATTGCCTCATCACATTCTTTTCATGGAGTGCATAGCCCTACGTGGCTTTAACGTCACTCGGGCCCTTTCTAAAGCTCACTTGATATGTACCTCTCAGTTTCTGCCTGCTGAGGGGAAAGGCAGCAGACAGTTTTTCTACAGAGTCTAACAACCAGCTAAATGACACTTCACCTTAAATATTCTCCCCAGGCAGTGCGCCTCAGTAACAGAGGAATACTCCCTTCCTGACAGAGCAGCTGGGATTGAGCTGCTGAAATTTTAAAACTGTTGTGAAGGTAGATAGGGCTGAGTATCATTCTTTACCGAAACAAGTGTGCCAGCAAGCCGAACAGACTAGATGGCTACATTTGACAGCAGCTGGCACACCGCTAATTTGGGTGCCTGCATTTATTCATCAGTTTACTCAGTGCTGAAGTACAGCTTAAGAATAAAAGTGACCCAGAAAAATCCTCAAGGGGCACTGGTATTTAAATTAAAGCTCAGAGAAAATTGATTTGTGAATGATACTCCCATGTTAATGCCCAGAATGGATTGTGTGAGATCAATAACACGTCCTGCCAAGCTCTGGGCTTCTAGCACACTTATCAAAACAAATCTGCAGTATCTATAGCAGCCTAAAGACATGAAAGAATTCATAATAGTTGAATAATGAGATATTCTTGTGTCTTCATTCAGAACATGGATATCTAAAGCAATCTTGACGTTTACCCCAAGGATCAGAAACATCACTCTGCAGAATCAACGTTATATTAAGAACGCTGTAGCTCCATTCTACTGATCTCGAATGGAAAGGAAGAAACGTTAGTCTCAGAAAGCATATTTTGAAACAAATTACCCAGCCAAGAGATACCCAGGATACCTTACATGCAGAAACCCAAGATGAACTGAACCAAAGTAAATTATTACGAATTGTCCCAGAGAAGCTCAGGAACGCTTCACAAAGAGCACGGCAGAACGGATGGACACATCAGCTCATTTTACCAGCAGGAAAACCACAGAAGTGCTAAGTAACTCCAGAAACCCACACAACAAGACCTCAGCTCTGAGGAGGTAAGCCATTTATTTCAGCAAGTTCCGCCACCCCTTCTAGATGGACCGTAAGTGGACTGAAATCCAAAGCAGCAAGTATTTAACCAAAGGGAACCAAGTAAAGCACTTTGTGGCTAGAGCATCTTTAAAAGGCACCTCTGCTGTACAAATGAATCAAACTTGGTTAATTCATGACTCAGCCCCTTTATGAAGCTATGATCAAATTCTGCACCTCCTGCTCTCATTCACACTTTGCAATTGCTTAGGACATCATCGCCATCAAGTTGCAAGTTAGCTCAGAGCTTCAGCTAAGCACACCTCTGATTTTCTGGGTCTTTAACGATGCCTCAGCGAATGCTCCAGGGAAGAACAAGTCTGATCTCCTTCAAGTGGTTCCTGTGCTCCCTGTACAGCCCCAGGCTTTTGCTGCCAGCCCGAGCTAAAACACATTCAGTCACGCTTTATCCCTCGCTACTTCTCCCCCTGAGCTGCTAGAGCCAGCTTTCTGAGGCAGGCTGAAATGAGCTATGAGCACAAGATGTGGAGAAAAGCACCAGAGAGTGTGCCCTGATGGATGAAATCTGTGAATGTGTGTGAGGCGGTCATGACTGTGCAGCAGCCTCTACCCAGGGGGTGGGGGTGGCTGCTCCCCCCATCAGGCAGACTGCCGGGAAACCTCTGGTGTCTCCAGCAAGGAACGCCAGAGCTCCAGGCTCCCTGTGTGTGGGAGCATCTCCAATTTGATCTGTGGCGCTGCAGTGGGTACAGTCTGATTCTTGACATTTGCTAGACCTGGAAGAGGTTTCTACAGCAACCAACTTTTCAGCATTATTGAATGATGAATAGCCTCTCCTGCTTCGTCCTTCGAGCTATCCGAACACTTTCCATGACTGATTCATCCTGGAACAACTTCTGCTATTGATGTGAACTAGGCAACAAGCATTACAACCAAAAATTTAGCAGCAGCAAAAGTGACAGCAAACATTCATACCATGGTGCGAGGGTAGTCGGTGTTGCCTGCTGTCAGCCCTGGCACTGCAGGAACCACAGCCACCAACAGGTGAAAGTAACGCTGCCCAGAATTACTGCCCAGGCAAACAGTCAGGATGTCTTTGAAGATAAAGGCGAGATGAAAACCCTCCTAATGCCTAATCCTTTTAGTCTTTACTGTCCCAAGGCACTATTACGCTTCTAGCTGAAAAAGCAGTTATATAAGGAGACATTTTACTTTCTCAGGAAGTTTCTTAAAATGATCTGCAATAATAAAATGTCACTCTGGAAATTTGTAGAATGGCAGCTCGTAACGCATGACTACACCTTGATAGGAAGGGCATAATATATATCCTATCTCGAAATGCAATTACTTTTAAGTAAGCATGGTGTGTGCATTTGAAAAACACCCACACAGCCTACAAAGCCAGTAATTTGTAAAAAAGAAAAAAGTTTATTCAAATTCTGTTTCGAATAAATGTACAAACCATAGGAAATGTGCCCTGTGACTGCAGCAAGATGCAAACAAAGATTGAAAAAACAATTCTGTTAACAATGTTATACCTCTAACAAAATCTTATCCTCTGAAAGACTCTATCTGCAGAAGGCAACATTTCTCTAATTTACCCTATTTTCTCCCATTTCATACAGAAAGAATAGCAATTATCATATATTTAGAAGCACAGATAACTGAGGGAAATTAATTCTTGGACCCCAGCACTTCCATGCTTTAGTAATGGTATTTCCAATGGAAAGAATGAATCTCAGTGCAAATTTGACTTCAGAAAGAATGTAACAGTACTAAACACCTGGGTAAGCAAAACCAGGTTCTTTGTAAGAAACTCTACTTCTTGTACCTTGAATTAATCTGTGCCCTTAAAATCATTCATATATTTAATGCACTGGCTGGTATATCAGATAGGAGAGTGCTGAAGGGAATTAGATTAATCCTGCAGGTCAGAACCAAAGGTGATATTTCTTTACCCGGCATGTGACCAACCCACAGATTATTTTGCCTTCAGACATTTTGTGGATGCTAGAAGTTTACATTGGACAAATTCATAGAGAAAAGCATATAGAAGACTACTGCAATGATATTGCTTTTAGATCAGTGTTAGCTTCTGGCTCTGATCAAGATAAAAACACCACGTATGAAATCCTGGAAGGAAACTTCTGCAGAATGCCTGCGTATATCGCTTCAGCCTCCAATGCTGAATAGCAGCTCATGGAACATGTGATGCTGTCATTCTTTATGGGAAACAAGGGACAAACACACATTTAACCAGGAGTCATGGCCCATAGGTGGGAATTCATCTCCTGCAGCGGGATGAAAAAGCAAACCACAGTTCCTCTGTGTCATTGAACAGCTGAGATGGGTACAAACTGTTGGCAGCAAAACACAGAAACTCAAAAGCATTTTGGCAAAGTCACAGACCATCTCTGTGTGTAGCTAATTTGCTGTCGGATAAGAGTTCCCTTAAATTTTTTGTATTTTCCATCAGGAAAGATGGCAACAATGAAATTTAATCACTTCTGTAAGAGGTTTTATGCGTATGGGTACGAAGTGTTGTACAACATTGTTGTTATGGTCATTGCACTGTTCACTGCACAAGAGTCAAAATTACCAGCCACTGCAGCAGGAGGTGACAGAATAATCCAAACCACAGCAAATGGAAGGGAAATTAATCATGTTGAATGGTAAAACAGAATTACTCCAGATTGTAGATTACTCAGATTGGCTGAACTGAAAAAAACCAGAAGTGTTAGAACCTGCGGCTGAAAAAAACCTGTGGGACTTCGGAACAGACAGAGGCTGATACAAACCCCCTTCCTTCTCTGCACAGCCTCAAACAAAGTCTTGTGAGCCTTACCCAGCCCTTTGTGCCAAGCTGGAGTAGACAGGAGTTGTGTGTACACATATCTACAAACACACCCCATGCAACAAATGAACCGGCTAACTATATTTGAATTTTTAAAAATTACTATTGCTTGAACAATATTTACTACTTTTATAGCACAATCTACCCCAGGATACCTCCTGGAAATATGCATTGTAACACTTGGGATAAACCTGGAATAATAGTGACAAAATACCTGTTTATACCCCAATAAAGTGAAGAGTTATGTGAAATCCATCCCTGTAGGTTCAGAAATTTTTCATGGCAAACTCATAGTAAAATGCAGCAATCATTTCTTTTCCAACTATGAACAGGAATCTGAAAAAGGCTTCAGAACGCACTTGTGTTTAGCCAGTGCTTTATATCTGTCAGGGTGGATGAAATGATAAAACCCACCATTCAAAACTACACAGGAAGAATAAGGTTATATTTTGTATTTTAGGCTCATGGTGACATTTTATATCAGTATATATACATACCTGCACACACATATTTATAATGTATATACACATATGCATATATATAGAAAAAAACCACAGAACTAAGACATGCAGAATAAGAACTAGAGATGCTTATCTGTTCAAATACAGCCTCTTCTAACGCTGCCCATTGGCTTGGCCAAAAACTAAAATACGTGTAATATTTCTCCTTTTGGTGTTCCAATATTTATTGTATTTATGTTTCGCTTTAACTACTGGTAGGCCTTGAAGAAATTGAACTAAAAATGGTAGGAAATCACTATTTGAATTAATCTTAATCCCAGTACAAAGCACAACTTCTCAGCTGTTAACATGGCAACGCAGAACGTGCTTGAAGAACCTCCTGAACACCCTCTAGCTGCCACGGATCTGTCCCAGGCTGCACACTGATCGCCTGCTCTGTCTAGTGCTCTGACTCTCAGAAAAGCCAGTGACAAAAATGCAGGAGATGCCTCACCTAATCCCTGAGAAATGAGGGTACGGCCTCTCAAATCGAGGAGAGTTCAATGCTCGGTAACAGCGCTCACTGTTTCCTTGCTGTAACTCAGAGCAGCACGCGGACAAGGGGAAACAGCAGCCCAGTAGATGTACCCAAAAGCTGCTGCTCTCGGATGGGTTTTGCAGCTTTTGAACAGGGGAATCCATTGTTGAAGGCTGGGCAAAAAGCCTACCTTTGCCCACCACTGAAAGTCTTTTTACCCCCATTGCACCAACTACGTATTGCAGCCAAGGCGTTTTATACTAACCAGACTTCCCAGTATTCACTTTAAAGTTTCACAGCTGCAACAGGCTTTGCAAAAATAGAAAACAATTACATACAGTTTTAACATTACTGCATTACATTATTCCCAAAGGAATGAAAGAATTTAAATTATTCTCTTCTCTCTCTCTTATCTAGGAAGTAAAGTATTTCTTAGGCAGAAATACCACATCAGTAAGTGTAAAGCTATGTTATCTCTTTTTTGCTAATTTATTTCCTTCAGATTTACATAGACAAATGACTCAAAGACATCCGTATCACCCTGAGAGTCACACAACCAAGAGTGCTGAAAATCTCCATCATGCCTGAGAAGTACAGAATGTCTTCTTTGACCCCCCCCCAGTCCTCAGTGAGTACCAGCACGTCCACAGAAGGGATCACACGCATGCACCCAAGCTTCCTGGCTAGAGGAACAGCTGGTCTCAAAGGCAGCACTACCAATGCTTCTGATTTTATCATCAATAGAGTGGAATTCAACGTTTTTCTGACATATTGAACTCCTGGGCACTGGGTTACATGAGAAATTGAGTTTACCTTTAAGTTTCTAGCCTACATTTTTCTAAAGGAAAAAAAAAAGGCTATCCTAAAGCTATCTGGATCCCTTAAATAGCACATATTCTAGCACAGCCAAGCACAGGGACATAATCTACACATAAAGAATGAAGATGCCATTTAGGAGAAGGACTGTATTCTTGGATGCTGCAAGTCCAAAAAGGCTTGAGGGTCCCAACAGATGTTCAGAAGAGGATGGGCTCTCCAGTGATACAATGGCTAAGAGGGTGAAAGAAACCACCAAGAAGGGTGACACTGTGCTCAGAGGCGGTGTTGGTGACACTACTGCTGGCACCCTGCACTTGACTTGAAACTCTGTGCCTAGAAGATGCTATTTTGCCATAGTGCAATACCACACAAAGGATTTACTTTAGTCTATGCCACTGATCATACCAAAACTGGGCTGTGCCCACCATTCCTGAGCTTCGGTTTTCCTCTGAGCTATTTGTTTGCAACCTTGTGGAGCTGTCAGCATGGCACAAGTGGCCCTGGGACAGGGAGCAGCAGGCACTGGGCACAGAACAGTGTGCTCTCCTTCAGACGCCCCCCTCCCCCCCCATCAATGGAAACCCTGGCCGAGCTGGATGTGCCTCCAAGGGTCATTTGGTTCTTGCCTCACAACTTAGAGCAATTAACCGATGTGACTGTGACTGTATTTTATTGCAAATTAAACAATTGCACCCATTATGCTGTTTTGAGAATGTTAAATAACCGTGTTAGCTCTTGCTTTCTATCCAGCATGGCAATGACTTGCAGTCTTGACAGGACTTGTAAGAAAGAAGCAAATTTAAAGCCAGAATGGATGTAATTATCTGATCTAGGGAAAGGTTGCTTGAATATCATTTAAGAAATATTCTAAATACAAGGAGCCAGCTTTATCACATACTATATTTAAAACAACCCTGCTAATAAAATGGGATGTTTGCTAAGAAGAAAACGTAGAGTGCTGTTGCCATCCCAAAGGCAACATCTCTTCTCTTAGGGAAACGGCAAATTATTCTGGTGCAGTCTGTCATTCCAGGAATCCATGTGTTAGGTTCATCTTCTAATCTATTGGCAGAAACTAAACCTAAGTTTGAAGCCAGAGGAAAAATTTCTAGGCTCAATAATGTTTCTTGCTCGCAGTTTAAGCATCTGTAGCTGCATCTGGAATTTTTACATTGAGTGATATGGACAGTTAACAGGGCAATGGTACAATTAATTGAATTCTATTACCAACTTCATATAAAGGGTTCCTTATAGCATTTTAACTCCAAGAGAGATATGATCTCTTCACTCCATTCTGAGATATAAGTTCTTCAGAATACTTTATCTAAATGACAACACAGTCTAATAAAATATTCACACCAGTAAACATTTTATTTTTACTGATATTCTGTATGTCAGCACAGCTGCAGGACAGTGGCCTCTCCCTTCATTGCCTTCATGCAGGTTATGGATCAGCTTTCACTCGTTATTTAAACAAATAATAAAGCAACAGTTGAACCAACGCCACTCTGGAAAATAGACTCACAAGCAAATGCAAACCACAAATGAGTACCTTCTAAATGTAAAAATATAAATATTTTCCAAAAAACTGTTTCATAACAAAGTGCACAAACATGTGACAAGAACAGGTGGTTTTCCCCAGTTTTGATGAAATTGAAAAAGATCCATTATCGCAAGGAATAGCTGCCAAAACATACAGATCATTTGAGGAAAATAAAATTTAGAACTGAAAATGATGTGGCATTATTCACATTACAGCTGGCTGCTGAGCAGTTACCTGAGTTGGAACAAAGAAGCCATCCGCTCAAACCCAGAGTTTCTAATATCGAATAAAATTAAGACCATGACTCAACCTTAGGGCTGGCTCTGGGGCTAGTGAAAGCACAGAAAACCATGTGGAGGGGACTTTTTTAGGTCTTTGGTTTGATTTCAGCATAACCCAGTGGCTATTCAGATGTCCGTGCCATCCTGACAGCTGCCTGGAACCTACCTGGGATTAATCCTCCTCCTCAGCTTGGGGTCCCTCTTGGCAAGGCAGCTTAACAAGCTGGCCTGCAAATCCTGATAAAATGTCTGATTTCAGAAAGAGTCATAAGAAAAATTTCAGTCATTTGAAGTAAAGGCTTCCGTATTCAGAGAGCATAGGTCTGCCATCTTTAACTTATTGAAGATTCCAGGAATTACTAAATATTCCAGGAAGACAGAGAATTTAATAAGAATTGATGTACTTAATCTAAACCAACTTCTGCACATCACTAGCATTAACTTTGAATATACAGATGCAGATGCTTTTGTTATCTGGAATACCCTGCACACTCGGTCAGTATTTTTTCCCCCTATGTGGGGGAAGTAAAGACTTGTACTTTGGGATATAAAGCATAATGTGAAGCTGAAACAAGATCTGCAGTTTGAAACGTGGCAGTGATTTTGCCTCCCACTTGCCTGCAGGCTGCTGGATGCGAGCAGGGCACGACCATCACTTCAGCCCTTGTTCAGCACAGCACTGTGCTGGCACTGGTCTAATGCCAACAGAAAGTGAAACCTTGAGTGCTTTGATAAATTTAGGGATATCAAAGTAGTTCAGTGAGTCAGCTTTCCTTCTTACTGTACAGTGCACCTTCCTCAACAGCAGGAAAGCTATTAGGGACCATAGGTTAATTGTCTGGCTGAACTTCACGCCACTGTGAGTCACACTTTGCTTGTCTGATGAGGTTAGAAGCCAGTACAAGCAGTTGGTAAGACATAATGGCAAGAAATCACTTCAAGCAAGGGACATAAGTCATATTTTTGGTCATGCTCACAGATGTTTATTTCTACTTCTGATATTTCTCAGAGCAGAGGACTTGAAAAACACATTCCCTGTTTAGCTTCCTCCAAGCTGATGGGTATGTGATTCTCTGCAATTATCCAGGTAGAAATGTCAGCATGAGAATGCTCCACAGAAGCCACTATAAAAAGCAATTATTTGGAGGTCACCAAGAAGCCTGGAAATTCTGCTCCGTATCCTTGAGTGCCATCTACTGTCCTCCTGTCACTCAATATCATAGACGCAAATCTCCTGCTTGCAAAGCATTTCAGCTACCATGCCCAGGCTGCTTCTGACCAAGAACAGATACATCTTGCATCACAGGAGAAGCATCAGCCTGGAAACTTTCACTGTGGGAGTCTGGAAGGTGATAGAGCAGCACCTTCAGTGGCTTTCCCAAGGAAATAATTTGCTGATGAACACTACTACATATGCAGTAACCCCAAGGAAATCTGAACATGTGAGCAAGCGTGACTGTTTTCTTGGAGTTTAATGGCCACCACGTGCCATCCGCATGTGTGCAACCTGTCCCAATTAAAAGGCAATGCAATGAAGAATCCCTGTCCTTCCCTGAAACAGGAGTGGAACATAACTCATCCAGTATGTAAATAAGATCCAAATATTTAATTAAATAATTCTAATAGCAATCTAGAAAATACATGTGTTGCTAATCAACTCTGTAAGAATAACCTGCTGAACCACGTGAGTGTGCAAACAACCCCCAGGCTGCACCCAGAAGTGTACAGTTATCTCCCAGGATTCATGTAGTGGTACGACCCAGACTTACACTTTGGGAGAATTTTGCTGACAACTTTCTTTTAACTAAGGAATAGGATGTAGAAATGAGATGAAGCAAACAAGTGCAACTAAACTAGACCAGGTTGCTTGAGCTCTTCTTAGATCCTGCACAACAATTGAAAAAATAACATTTCAGTAACCTTTGTCTTCCAGTAATGTTTCAAATTCTGCAGTTTCCTTCCCTCCACAGCCAGACTTAATTACCCACCTGTCCTCAGCTTTTCCCCGTTGTCCCATGATACTTAGACGTTTCCTCATTTTGCCGAACTGTAAGAAGCCAAGACGTTCCTTTCACAGGCCTAGAAAATAATTTTTCACAGCAGGACTCAGTCTGGAAGCTTCAGCAGCAGATAAGCCAGACAGCGTGGTGCCTGCTGGAAAGCCCATTTCTCTGTCAGCAGCACAGGAGGCTTTCCTAGACAGCCCAGACACCTGCAGGACATGGACGCCAGCAGAGAACCCCCAGCGTGACCTGCTCCACTTCTATCACCACAAAAAAGTATGAACTTTAAAGGCTCATGTTTAATTGAACCTCTCTGCGGGGAAGTATGGGTGGAATCACAGTCCGGGGATATCTCTACATTAAGCCTCGGAGAGAAGGCGGCTTGTGGACCTCCCCTTGGCACGTTGCAGTATTTCTCCCTTTCTCACCTGCAGAGGTCTGCAGGCTAACTGCCTTCACTGGGGCGGCCAGGGCTACGGCCGAGAGGGTCAGCTCCTGGCCCTCCCCTAGGATTCCATTCATTCAAGCCTAGCTGGGAACCAACCTCCCACCTGGGTGTGATACTCAAGCGAAGACTGGCTCATCCCAAGCTCCCTCACCACGAACAGGGCAGGTCACCCTGTCACCAGCATCCAAAGCAACCCTGGGAAAGCAGGGGTCTGGGAAGGCTGCACGTGGCCGAAGCTGCACTGTCCCTCTCGAGAAACATGGGGCTTCTGTACCCCACTCACCCCATGCCTGCCTGGCAGAGCTGATACACCCTCAACCAGCCTAATGCAGTGTGATTTTAAACCGGCCCTTTACCCCAAGCAACAGCTTGTAAAACCACATAATACAATGCTAAGGATTTGCGTTGTTGTAAGCATTTTGTACACAACTTGTTACTAAGTAAAACTGCTCACTATTAACAGAGTCTACTAAAAAAGACTAAAAGTTGGAATAAGATTTAATCTTAAATGATGGTGCTTTCATCCTGCAGCATTTACAGCCTATAAGATACCAGATCGTTGTAAAACTGCTGCATGAGGACATGTAAGAGTCATCTCAGCCCAGCTTTTGTTTTTTACAGATCCAAAGATTTAGAAACACCTCAGACTGTGCCAACACATGTACCTTCATCCTCACATCCTGGAATTCAGGTGACATCCCTCAGCCACAAAGAAAACAATCAGGCAGCAACATCAATCCTGCCCGACTTTATGTCACAAATGCTGCAGGTACGCAGTTTTGAACCCTGAGAAGGTCTGTGATGGAAACAGCAAGGCAGGACGAGGTGATCCCGTTTCCCAGAACAATGTTTTGCCATGTGGAACGTGCTCCAGATGGGTAATGTCAGAGGCAAAGTGAAACTTCACATATGACCACCATCTGGGTACTTTTGTACTCCTTTATTTTCGAGTTTTGCAGAAATTGTAGGCCTATTGTAAGTTCCATTAACATGAAGTAGAAGTTTAATTTAATGTGAATAAATGAAGTGTGGGCGTACCGATATATTAGAAAGAATACTATTACCCAGAAAATTATAGTGGTCTCATGAGGTGGAAGAGGAAACTAAAGAAGTGATATTTAGTTATGTTATACCATGGGGTTTTTGATAGACTTGTTTTTGCTTTGTAATCAAATGCAATGTTATTTTATTATCATGGCTCTACTATTATTACAGTGTAATCTTGCACTTGATAACAAATCAAAACCAGTGATAACTATGATAATAAAATAATGTGTTAACATAGTCTAGAAAAAAGTCATAAAATAAGTGTTGCTGTAGATTTAGCAAATGTAAATGAGTAACATGGGTGCTGTAGTAGAACTAGTCACTCCCAAGATACAAGAGATAGTTATCCCAATATGGACTAGAAAAAGCTTGGAAAAATCATTATGGAAAGTAGGTAAAGAAAGATGTAAAGGGTATACTTAAAGGACTTCAACTTGGAAGTCATTTATCCTGTGTTCATGCTTGTCAACACCAACTTGCCCTGTTATATCAAATAACCTTGTTCTCTGTTGTGCATCTTGGATGGAGACAGGTAGCTATATTTTAACAGTAGATTCATGACTTTTGGCTTCTGCTGTGTTAAAACACAACCTCTCTTTCTATTCATTTCAGATCAGCTCATCAGAAGGAATCAACAGAAGCTTAACTGGCAAATTCGAAATTTTACCTAAAACTTCAGAATTTAAATAGCGGAGTGACAAGTAGTTACCATTCAGAGCAAACATGCAGACATAAGGACAGAGCTCTGCTGCCTCCTAAACCCATCCATCAATATTCATAGGTGTCAGATACATGTTTACGGTCTTCTGCATCCTAGTGGGTGCCAAATAGGTATGGTAAAAGCCTGTCATACAATTTCCATATCTCAACAACACCAAGACCTTTTGCTACAGCTGCTGCCTCTGATTGGAGATGCAAACAGGCATTTATAAAAACAAGCAAAACACTCAAAACTTACCTAAAATAAACATCGCCCCCAAAAAATTATACATCAGAAGGTAGAAATGGATTGGTCAGGGTAACAACTGGTCTGTTCCAATAACTCCAGCACAGCTGGAGAAGAGAGCCTGCTGCCAACATGTCAATGGGAATGGAAATCAAACCACCCAAAAAATAAGAGAATCAACAGAATCTTATCAACCGTCCTGCCTTACCCATACCTAAGAGTTGATAAAGGAACTAGGTATTTCATGTTTGTGCATCACTCACTGATTCGTAGTCCTGCACCTTTTTCATCTAGGAACCAAGACAGCATCTTGGAGGAGAGAACCACTCGCTAAACCCACTGCTGTCACTGTGCTTATCAGAGCTCCTGCAGGAAGAGTAAAGTTTTCCAACAACAAGACTTACTGCAACCAGAAAACACAGAAGCAGGAAAAATGGGATGTGTAAGTTGAAACTAATGCACAAAACCAAAATGTTGATATAGCACATATTGGTAATCATAGCCTAGGTTCTGAGACAGGCTCATCACACACAAATTCCCCTTGTCTCATCAGTATCTTTAATGACAATTTCCACAGAAAGGCTAGTGAAGATCCGTTCTGTTTCTTTTGTGAGTTGTCCATTCAGAAAGGGGTTGTATTGCATCAGTGAGGCAGCGTGCAAATTAGTGCAAGGCAGAGCAACTGGCATGTGGCCCCTCTTCTATCAATGTAGTTTCCATTTAATTACCATGTAAGCAGATGAATCAAATCATCTTTTTTCCTAGCACGTGCTGATAAAACACAACGCGGGATGCTACGCTTACCATTAGGTCTCAGGGAAGTGAACTAACCTACGAGGGTATTTACACATATTTTAATGAATATTAGACAAATATAGAACCAGAATTTCAAGGGATATGTCATGTGAATTCGAGAGAGGTATTAAAATCATAATTTGCTGAGTAGAATTTAATAATATCAATTCAACAGACAGATGTGAAAGGAAGTAGAAGAAAAATTGAGTTAATTCTGAGTTAATTGACCCAATCCTGGAAACATTCATAATTCAAACTAATGTATTACATTGACATATTTGCCTTACAGCATATCTTAGTGCTTTTCAGAGATTTCACCTTGCTTCTCTGAATTTCTTTCCATTTTGTGCGAAGCAGCTGTCTACATATGTACTGGCCTGCATAAAGGCAACGATTTTTCCATACTTTTGAGCTCAAAGGCTGGGTTGGCCCATTACATCCACCTGTTCTAAAAATGCAGTAGTCTGTTCCCCAGAGTCTTGGCATGTCACCATCACTCAGGTTGAGCCCTTAGGCAAGAAATTACGATGTTGTTGTATTAATCTCATAAATAAAGAGCATTAAGGTTATCCTACTCGGAAAAGAAATCATCTTATTTTCACAAAATGCTGCCCATAACACAATACAGTAAAAGCAACAAATGTGATAGGATGTACACAAATACACCAAACAGCAAAACACTGACGCGAGGCACCTATCTGCATGCAACAACAGACTTCCCGAGTGAATACAGGGCATAATTTCCAAAGAGAACAAGGATCAAAGAGTTCTGCAATTTTATGTTAAGTCAAGACAGAGCACAGATATACAGCTGACCGTCCTTGGAGTCCTTCTGCGTTTCCCCTTAATGTTCCCCAGTATCTGCAGCTGCAGCCAGCATGGGAAAATGAGCCGTATGCTAATCTTTCCATCAGACTACAAGTAGGACCGTCCCTGGAAATTATAACTGCTCGTTGGCAAGTGCTGAGAAACACATGCTACTAACTAGTTCCTCATCCCAGTTTCACTCTGCTAGGGTGAGTGAGAAGAGATAGCAAGTTCTTAGCATGAGATAATATGTTCTAGATACTCGGTATGTGAAAGTGTTGCTAGATTTAGCTGCAGTCACTTTCTAGGAGGGGAAGCAAGGGCTTTTAAGAGTAAGAGAAAACAGAGTAATAACCGGTAAGGGGTGTTCTGGATGGACAGAACAGATGAAGCCATTGAGATGCACTACTTTGTCACAGCTCAGGCCAGCCTGCTGTGGTCTCATCTCTATTTTAAATGCCAGGTCACATGTGAGGTGCTTCTAAACAGAGAATATTTTGTTTCCCACTTTCCTAAGTTAATTTAATGTTTGGGTAAAGATTAAGAGGAGTTGCTGTCCCTTTCCGCTCTGCTGTTCCGTGGAATTTACTATTCCTTTCTCTTCACCGCCCCCGCTTTTCAAATTTTTTGTTTTAAATAAAACAATCACACTGTTTACAAAAATCAATAGAAGCAAATGTCGGTTCACTGAGCAGATGCTGCTTGAGCACCAGGCTTCATGGTGTGGTTGGAGAGGCAGTGCACATTTTAACTGGGTCTTTCTCCAGATGGCAAACAGATTGTGAGAGCCAGGGAGGTCCGAGCTACAGCTGAAGCCAAACTCAGGTAAGTTTTGCAAAGCTGCACCTAGACTGGAACTAAGTCCCTGTAAGAAGCTGTTACAGGGAAATACATATGCACAATGACACAGACTAAAATAAACTAAATTTTGGTGAAATGTCTGCAATTCAGGTTAAATCCTTTCTCTTGATTTTAAAATTGAAGTTTAAGAATAGGGGATTAAACATACCTAAGGAAGTTTCTAGGTGGCCGTGTCTCACATGGCCCCAGCACCCAGAGGTGGTGCTGTTCCTCCTTCCAGATGAGGCTAAATCTGCCTGTGGGAAACACATTAGCTGCCTTCATTTTATTTCTTATCTCAGTGATCCGCCTGGTACCTTTATAAAGCAGCAAATTTATCACTGGAACAGTTTATCATCATAGGGTCTTTCTTTTTATATATAACAATTCTGCATTTCTCATTATCTTGTATCAATTTCTAGTTTGCTACAAAGCATGTAAGTTTATATTTCTTTTCAGCTAAACTCATAAAAGTTAATTACAATGAAGCAATGCACTTACAAAGCTACTACTGGATTAACAGGCTCCTGTCATAAAAAGTAAACAAAGATTCATGCATTTTAAAGCACATTTAGCTTCACTGATCTGGAAGCAAATTGGGCATGAGAAGATTGCACTGACAGCATTAAAACCACTCCTGTATTTAAACTGGCATCAGTACCCCTGTAAAACAGAAATGTAACTATACACACTCCAGGTTTTGGGGGCCTTACACCCCCTGTGAGTCTTGAAACCTGTTGCATCTTTCAAAAATGTTTAGCAAAAGGATGAAATAAAAAATGTAATTAGATCTAAATCTTTATTTGCATCAAATAACAGCATCTAAATGTGTGCCATTCAAAATCATTCTAATGAGTCATACTTGAATATAAAAGATTTATTTTGGATGGGCAGTTCTCAATTACACCAGGCAGGCAAGACATGCCTGTCCAATTTAGTGTCTTAAATATGAAAAATAGCTCCCTGATTGGATGCAGTATACGTGCCGTGTCTAAATTAAAAAACTAAAGGCCATATGTTCAACCAGTGTAAGTGGGAGTTAATCCACTGAAATCATCAAGAATATTTTAACATTTCCCTTCACCTCTCAAGAACCTGGGAGGAGGACAAAGATGCACTCTGCCGGTCTTTTCTGCCACATTCATGGGGGCTGCATCCAAGGAAATATCCTCACTGAGATGTCTGGCTGATATTTTTGCGTGGTTTGTGCTTACCTAGAGCTGCTTCCATGGTGTGTTTTAGGGTGATAACACATATCAGGCTGAGCTGTGGAGCTGGAAGTGGTGCAAAAATCTTGCCTCCACTCAGCCAGCACCCACCAAGGCTTTGTTACAGAAATATTGTATATGGGAGGTTTCTGCTCCCGTTAGCAATTGCTTCTGGCTTTATTTGAGACCACAACCTCAAATGGTTTAGAGATGATGGGCCTAACTGACCCAGTGATGACTTCTTATGCCCGAGTGAAGCTGCGAGATAGAAAATACTGATGACAGGTTCCCCTGGGTAAAACTGCAAAGGGGAAGCAGCCCAGTTCATCAGCTTTTGAAGGAAAGTTGCAAAGCGCATTTGCTTCCTCTGAAGTACAAAGGTACGTAGAGACTCTGCTTTTTTCACACTGCAGTGTTAGGATTTTCTATTTAAAAACATGCTTCTTGCAAGAAAGTTGAGGTTGGCAAAGAGCTGAATTTTTGATTTTGTAATAAGGTGCTCAGAGATTTGTCATGGCTTTCTGCTGCTACACACTGACACATACAGATCCTGGCTTTGGCATCCCAACAGCAGGCAGACCTGAAAGGAAACAGGCTCTGGAAGATGTGAGATATGACTGCAGGAGCTCAGTGTCTTACCAATACTTGGTAGCAAACAACAGGACACGGACACAGTGAGTCAGAAAGTCCTCTTTGCCCCTGTATTCCTGTGGGAGCAGGCAACTCTCCTTTGAATCTCTTGCAATTTCATTTTCCTATTTGGATCATGTTGCTCAGCAAACTATGATTTCTTTCTCTAAGGTGAATTTGCTTCCTCTGCCTCTATAAAATTTCTAATTTTTTAACCAAACACAATGAAATAAATAAAAAAACCTCAACAGTCCTAGCCAGCCCAGAAGAGAGGAGTTCAATCCTTTTCCAGCAGGAAACACAGAGGAAAAGAGAGGTGTCTTAGTGAGAACCAGCCTCACAAAGCCAATACAAAGGCAATCACAAGAAGCTTTTAATCCCAAACCGTACTAAGCAAGTAAAGGCCAGTTGATGTACACACTCTGCACAGACTGGGAACACATTTCAGTGCTAAGCTGAATGTTTCACACTGCACAACATTAGGTCATCTTACTTGGACAAACACCAGCTCATTTCTCTGACTATATGTACCATAAAGCTTTAACAGGAGAGCCGCTCGTGCTTTGTGTGACGGTGCTGAAATGTAATAAACAGCAATGCCACAAAGGGTGCTGCACTGCAGTGGCAGAATAGATTTCCTTAGACTCAGAGGAGAGTGGCAAAACATCTGGGACCCTTCTAGATGAAGGATGCTGCCACGGTCATGCCAAGAGCTTCAGTCATGACCAGGCTGGAGGGGTGTAAAGAGAATTGGAGGAGGCAGACAAGTGCTTTGGAAAACGCTCTAGCCTCTTTGAACTTGCTGCCAATGTTCCCAGTGACTTTAGCATGGTCAGCATCTCCCCTGGTGCATTTTGTAGGAAGCCATTCCCTAGATCCACCTGTAAGCACAAGGGGAAAAAATAATTACACTACTTTACCTATCAGCAGCCTGCTGCCACTGATCAAAACAAAGGTGGCAAGAACACATTTAGAAAATAAAATCCAGGGTGTCCTATAGCATTCCCATTTTTAATTTTTCTACATTTGGCAGGGGAGGAAAGGACAGACTTTTCTACTTCATGGCTCACCTTTAATCTCAGAAATATGGATTCACACTTCCATGCAGCATTTTCCAGATCAGCACAACTGATTTTGTTCAGGCCTTTCTGCAAGAGGCTCTATCTGTGAAAACGTCTGTCAAAACCACAGGGCAAACAATGAGTCCCAGCAGCATCCCTCGCTACCTGCGTAAATCAGGGCCACAAGCACACTCACCCGAAAAAGGCCAGAATTCGCTCTCAGCCTGGCAGTGCTGTAACATGCCAAGACAACTGAATGGTGCACACACAGCTTGCTCACACCTGACACCCACCACTGCCAGGCTGGGATGCTGGCACAGCCCCCCAGCCTGCTCAAGCACACCCTGCTCGAGTGCTTACGCGGGGTCTCCGTGGAGGTATGCCCCTTGACCTCTCCGGAGGAGTGTTGGTTAATTAAATCTAACACAAGCTGATTCAAAGGCTGTGCAATCAATAAATGCTCTGGCAGCCAACAGAAAGTACTCATGCAGCCTTCTCCATGACCAGCCCTCGTGATGGAAGCCACCAGAAACAGAAGCTGTTGAAAGAGTCTGTACTGTGTTCTGTGCTGGCCTGAGCAGCCCCAGCTCCATGGGCAGCAGCAGCATCCCTGGCAGGTCACAGGCTAAAAGCTCCATTAACCCACAGTAGGCAGAGTAGCTGGTCGCTTAACAGCAAGAGGTTAGGAGGAGCAAAACAGCATGTTTACGAATGTGAAATGTTTATTGTTCACTGGTGTTTTCTCCTGAAGCTGACGTATTGACAAGATCCTCTTGTCAATGTTAATGAACACAGGGAGGGTAATAAAGAATACCTCTGCCTACACCGAGAAGCAGGCTGAAGTCAGAGCTGGATGATATACAGGCAGCGCAGAGCGAAGAAATAACAAGAAAGAGGCAGGTGGTAAAAAATTAAATAGTAACAGTTCTGCCTCCGTATCTGACAGGAGAAATTGGTCTTCAGAGTCCCATAAATTGATGCTCCACAGTGTGGATTATAGCTGAGCTCAAATTAGTCATAAGGACCTGGCACAAAACTTCCAGGTCCTACCCATAGCTGGTTAGAAAGGTGCCATTCAAACTCTCTCTTCAAGCTGGTGTTGATTTATGCCGGGAAAAATCCCCTTTGCAACAGCAAACCCTTTGCTACATCATCCAGAGCTCAACAGTACGGGAAGCAAGACCTAAGGCAAGGAGTCCTCCGCTCTCCTCCTCAAAGAAAGGCTTGCCACTTGCAAGTGAACCCAAGCAGTTCTGAAGTGATGGGCGAGAAGTTTGTAGGAAACAGCTAATATGTGAGCTACTGTATCCTGGGAGCTCTGGCATAGCTGTCTTCGTTGCTGTTGGAGACGTGCTGAGCTCCTGCTTTGAGGGAAGGTGCTTGCTGACCACCAAAACCATCTCCTGTTTCCTGAAGGCTCCAGAGTGCTGCCCAGCTCCCAACACACACCTGCAAATGGAAGACTGGATCCCACAGCTTCATGGCCCTGGAGTGGCTTTTGTTGTTTGAACATGCTGGAGGACAGCATTTGAGATTCTCCACAGCGTTACAGGGTTGGAAATTTGATTTCGCTCAGCATTACAATAAGCGTGAGAACTTTCAAAGATTTTCACAGGGATCGAGTTATGTTAAAAAATACACATTTTTGAGACAAGAGTTCATAGCTTGAAATACAGTCCGATACGCCCAGTGATTATTATGTTACTATGGCTAAGTGTTTAATTCTCGTGCAACAGATCATCATGAAGCTGGCAGAATGGGGACTTGGACTCCCACATGCTGTAAAAATACTTCACCAGCAACGAGAATAATCCCATTCCTCTTCCAGCTTCCCAGGAGAAGCGCTGTAGACATGGATACACTTCTACAGAGCTCCAATAAAAAATGTAATTAGACGAAAGCACCCTGGGTGGTTTTATTTGCCACGACACGCTTGCCTAGCATGCTACGTGTTTCCAGAGCAGTGGCCGGAGAGAGGCCCTTGCTCCCCACTTTCCTGCAGTGCAAGGCATCAAGTGATGCTCTATGCTCCCACAAGCTACAGCAGAGCAGCTGCAGAAGAGAGGGAGCTACACCGAGTAAAGCGTTCACTTCCAGAGCATGTAATGAAGAATAACAACATTCATTTTCAGAAAGCAAGCGCAGAGCTGTACACCTCGTGGACCGTGACCTTCATATCCGTAACCGGAGTTAATCAAGCCTTGCCAACAGCCCAAGAGGGACACTTGTGCATTCATTATAGCCAGTTATTAACATACAGTTCACTTGTCCTACCTCAGGTGACAGATGGCCGTGCAGGTAAGATGGATATCAAAATATCACGGAGGCCAGGTGATAGTTACAGTTGGTTGCACCTATGCATGGTTGCTCCACAATACTTGCTCTGACTTTGGCCCCTACACGTGGCACACACGGCACTGGCTGGCGTTTGGCATGGCCGTGCGCTCTCCCAAGGGTTGGAGGAAAGACTCAAATCGTCCTGTCAAAGGGGGAAATTGCTGACACAAGGAGCTGCCTGCGATCCCTTCTTGTGGGGCACAGGATCTCCAAGGATGCAATTCAGGTGATACTTGGGGTGCACTACCAGCAAGCCCTGCCTGCTCCTCTCCCTCACAGTGTTCTGAAACATATTCCTGGCTGTCACGTCCCGCTTGCCATGATAATGCTGCAAATTTACCAGCTGCTGTTCCCGCACAGAGGCCTGCTAAGAAAGGAACGGATTTGTCCTGAGGGAAAGAAAAGAGCTTCCATACAGAAGATTTACAGTGGGTCCCACAGAATTTTTTTAGGAGGAATTTACAATGCAAGCCAAGGTTTTACTAAAGTCTGAATTTTTATGGGGCTGGTTCCTATTATATTAAAAGTTACAACCTTTCTAAATCTGTCCATGCAGCTGCAGCGCACACAGGAAAAAACAGCTCAGTTACTGATAGAGAACATTACCATCTGCCCAAAGAAGTGATGGTAGATCAAATACTGAACGCTGTTACAATTTAATCTACTAGAAGAAAGACAGATCCTGCAGATGTTAGGAGTGATGCAAAACTCCTTTCCAGAGGAGCCAAGTGCATTCTGCAGCACTTCCTGCTCTACCCAATTTTAGGTTGAGACACTACTCAGAAGTCAAATCCAACTCAAAGCAATGCTTTAACATAATTAAAATATACCTCTTAACTGACAACGGGCAGCAGAGACGACCATGACTTGCTTCCTTTAATTTATATAATTTATTTATGAATTGTTCCCTTGTTTGCAAGCCTTGAAACCAAAATCCATGTATTGTCTCAAAAGGATAAACACAGCAGAAAGGAAGCCAAGGCATAAGCTTGACCAGGAAACTTCACTGCCTCCTTCCTAGACCAGCACTTCACCATCAGTGCTGTCTGTGCGTCTCTGGTTTTATACAGCACAGCAGCAGCTCATCGTAGAGGAGGTGGAGATAGCAGCTCATCGTAGAGGAGGTGGAGATAACCCTTCTCCAGTTTTATGGGCTGACCAGTTTTGATCTTTCTCTTACTTAACCTGACGAGGACTGAAACTTCAAAGGGGCTTAGAAAGGAGTGTATGAAGAAGCAGCTTCAGTCAAAAGAACATTCCCAGGCAACAGGAACAATCAGTACAGATGTTACTAGTGACATGTTATTTCACTGAAAATAAAAAGTTTAAACACTGTGTTTCTCTGTCAGGGAGTAGCTGTGCCCACATGAACATCTTTTGTCACTTAACTGTATCCATGGTTTGGCACCATTTGTGCTTCCTTTTCATTCCTGGCCCATCCAATATTCTTAATTCTCTTTGGATTGTTACATGACCTCTTGGAGAGGAAGACAACAAGAAAATCAAATACCTCAACCCACCTTCACAAAGGACTAAGCCTTTTTCTACTCCCCCAACAATTTTTGTTTTGCATAGCTACTGCAAGACTGCAACATGCCTTCCAGAATACTGTCCAGGAGATTTTTTTCTATGAAATTGAGAAAATGAAAGACAGAAAGAAAGATAAGGTATTCATGCTAATTTCATTATATTAAATAATTATATTAACAAAGAAGTATTTATCTCAATGGAGAACACTGCACTAGTGTAATATACAACCTGCCTGTTGAGAAAGCCCTGGGGATGGGCCACTCCTTAAATGAAGCAGTGGAATTTCACCAATTAGGAAAAAAAAAAAAGTCCAAATGACTGTATCCATCTCATATTGGTGCTATTCTGCAAATATCACATTTGATTTCTCATCTCTCATAACAAAAGAATACAAAAACCTTGAGGAGATTTTCAGACAAGACATCAATAAAAAGACATATCAAACTAATGAGAAAGAATAACAAAAGGCTAGAATAAGTTAAATTCCTGTGAATTTTGAAAAACAATTCTGTCTTAGTAACAGTAGCAAGAGGATGACTCTGAAGTGCTACAGAGCACTATGGTCTTCATTTAAAGTGCTTTGCACTGCTCAGATGCTGACACTTCCCCTACAAGTCTAGCTTCCAGTCTTTGTTGTACAAAGTCCAACATTAAAAATTTAACTAAAAAATAAAATGAACAAGATAAAAAGCCAAAACCAAGGTATGGATAATCTCAGATGAGATCAGAAATGAAATTTAGAAGAAATTCAAGTGTATGGAGAAAAATATAACAATTAAAAGCTAAAGGCTTCTACCCAAAGTGAGTTGGAAGAGGCTGACGACACTACAAGTGATCAAAGTTAATCACTGCGGAGAAAGGGCATGTAGCATCACTCCCTCCTCTTGCTAGGTATTATCAGCCTCTCCAGGCCTGAGCTCCTGTGCTGATTTCAGGTCTTCAGCTTCAGCCTTTGACTTTCACTTGACCAGAAGCCACCAGTTTTCCACCAACGCACGATAAAGCTACATAGGATCCTAATGCAGTTTCCAAACGATCAAGCAGAGCATCACTTGTAGGGTGCAATACTTTCAGGGGTTCTGGAAAATCTGGCCACTTAACATTCAGCTGCCTCAAAATTTTTTGCAACCAGGGACCCATATTCAATGGTGTACAGAGAATATCCAAGAGACTATTTAGTATTCCCCCAGATCCCCTCACTCTAAGCTCAATTTAAACCTTGTGTAACAGAAGAGAAGCTTTTATACGGATCCAGGGCACGCCGTACAGTTTTCTTTCCCAACAGCAACACAGACATGCCACAACTTAATCCCATTTGTCATATTAGGTAAACAGGCAGTTGTTCCTGTGGAGAAAATTCAGTAGCAGGATACTCAATATCTGAATTGAAGTTCTCTATGTATCTAATAAGCTAGAAAGAGGGTGAACAATGACTTAGTATGTTTTTAGATTTTGCATAATTATGCAGGTTAGCTGAGGTTACAAGAAAGCTGTGGGGACTTCAAAAGAAAATAAGTGCTGCTGGATGAACACAGCGTAGCAGCCAATGGATTTTACTGACAGTAAAAGATAGACTAATACATGCTGTTGGATTTAACTTTCATTGCAGACATCCCAGTTACAAGGTGTCACGGGAGAGCAAAAATAATCCCATCTCTGAGTTTATGACACAGTGCAAGCAACCTAGGTGTTTCCATCTGTGCAAAGTCCAGCAGAAGAATGAAGTGTAGTGGTTACCCAATACAAACAGAAACTCATGCATTTAAAATTAACATGCATGAAAAATAATTTCTGAAAATAATGCAACTGCCACCTGGAATTTCGTGTGGTCAAGATGCAGCTAAGGCCATGACTTGGCAAGATTTTTAAAATGCTAGATATCTGAGTATCATATCATGAAATGCTAAACTGCACTGCTTCTCCCCTCCGAAGGGGGAATAAGCAGCAAAGTCTGCCACAAGTGCTCAGCACCACATAATAATGATCATAATTATCAATAATAACAATAATTTGGATGTACAGCTGCTCCAGCAGTTGGGGCTAACGAATGCTGCCTCTAAGACCAGCCTTCCTGGAAGCTGCACTGGGCTGCAGCTTTACAGTGTTTTTTGAAACTCAAAGAGAAGAGAGAAGCCTGGGCACCTGGAGTCACAGATGAGTGTGTTGGCCACTTGTTGGCCACGCTTTAGCATCTTGTTAGCAGCTGTGAACCCGTTTCATTAAGATGAAGAAAGTTTAGTACTGTCTGCAGTTTCCACAGAGCTGATGAGATCCTCCAGCATTCCTCCACTAGTCCTAGTAGCCAAAGAGCAGCCCTCTCTTCCCTGCCCATAAACACGAGAAGTAACGCAAGCGCACCACTGTTTGTCCCTAAGATGCTCCAGGGTGAGGAGACAATCTCCACGTGTTGTCAGAAGCTCCATTACATGCTGAATACGTGATGCCCTATCACACAAGTATTTTTAATTAATCAGAAGTTTCTCCATTGAAATTAAACCCAGTGTTAATTTCTCATTTACTCTCCCCAGTACATGCTGATTAATTAGCATACTAATCTGTTTAGTTCTTTGGGAATTGCATGCCATGGGAAATGTTCTAAATTGTCAAACGACACTCACCGATTAGTCCGAGAAATTTAAGAAAGACTAATTGATAAATATATCAGAACACTGACTAATTGTGAAAAATCCAGCATGATGCATCCTGCCATCCCTTCCTTTGTAATAAGATTCTTGAATTAACTGACAACTTGGTTTTTTCTTGTTTTAATTAAGAAAACCACTGAAAACCAGAAGTCTTTGTGGAGGGTGTCTATTCAATTTTCTGGTTATGCTTGAAGTGAAATCTACTTCATCTACCTCATTAGCTGAAAAGTAAGGAAATTAACCTACTCTGCAAACTGGAATTTATCATTGGGACTGAGAGAGCTGATGTGGAAACTTAAAAGCAACTTCATCTCTCTTCTATTTATTATATGTATTTTTTAAGGTTCCTTTCAGATTACAAAAATTAAAAGTGACTTCTACCGATCTGGAAGAGATATGCTGCATACATTTCTCTGTACAGCATATGGTAGCTTTTGAAAGAGTCCAGTGTCGTAATACATAGACTATAGAATGCATAGGGTAAAATATACAGAGTAAAAGTGACTGAACATCCACAGTTATGTCTCCAAGTAGTCCATGACCATGAATCTCAGTTACTCTCAGAGGAATTCTGCTGATGGTTGAATATTTGTCCCCTTAATCACTGCTACTGGTTTGTGTGCTACCATGTCAAACAGAACACAAAACCCACTAAAGCTTTTGTGTGTGTTTGGATTTTCTGACGTCTAGCTTTTAGACAACGAAATTAAGTGCCCCGTTCTGCTGGCCACCACGGCATCCAAAGAGCCTGCAGGCTGCTGTAAGAAGGACCTTCCGACCAAAAACTACAGCTCAAAGGAAACTAAGCCAAGAAACCTTGTGTTACCCAAGAGGACAGCTTTTTTCCTCAAAACCGGTGTATGCAATGGTGCAGAGATGCTACTAGATTAAACAGACTAGGGAACAAGTGATGGATGTCTGGAGGCTGTCAATTATAAAAACGGCATTTGTTAATGTTTTGGCTCTGCCAAGAGCCTTTCCTGCTGCTGTCTCGTACTGCTGTAAGAACTGGTCCACCAAGCTGAATATAATACACAAGATACCTGCCTCCCCTCCCTGCCAAAGCTAGAAGTAGGTGTAGGACTCTGAAATGCTTGATGACTCCAGCACACGTGAAGCTGAGGAAGACACAGCTGTATTTGGTCCAAGTTGTATGTAGTGATGAGTGACAGGTTTAACGGTTTAACCAGCTTTTCCTCTGTGCTGTTACATGTATGTTTTATTTATGTGAACCATCAAATGCTGAGGTTGTTGATGTGCCTTGTTAGTGTTATACCCTAAATGATTTTTCTAAAGGCCCACAAACGGGTATCCTCATGTTATGGTGGATTTCAAGTGGAGCAATACCCTTGACAAGCTCAGTCTTTTTCCTTTGGTCTTCTATCAGACATACTCAGTCAACCCGTGCCCTTTAACTTCTGGGTATCATACCAAGTGTTTATTTTCAGGATAAATTAGCAAATAATCACTTGGGAGAGGGGATAGACTTCCTTTACTCCCTCCGGCAGCCTTCTTTCCTTGCTGCTGGAGTGGCACATCCCTGGCTGCTTGCTTCCAAAATTAGTACCTTAAATAATATAGAAGAGTAATTTCACAGGAGTCCTATTTAAATCAGTCCACAAGGTCCTCTGAGTCTCTCTTTTCCCCAAATGGAGCTTTTCCTCCTCCCCTACAAAGCCTAAAGGCAATGTGCCTGCTTTGGTCCAGCCCAGCAAGGGCCACCAAGCTGGCCCAAGGGAGCCGTGCCAGCACCCAGCACAGCTCCAGTGGCCTCCTGGCTCCTCTGAATTAATAGCAGCTATTCTAATTTCTCACAATATTTCCACAAATTTTCCATGCCTGTTCTGAAATAATAACTTCTGCCAAAAAAAAAAAAATCTATTTAGTGCCATTTGCCTGCGGAGAAATGTTTGGGCCATCAACAGCTAATACTGGCGCTCTGATAGAAAAGTGGAATAATTACAATTCCTCTTCAGATCAATGATATTTACTTGCCTCTAAATATGCAGCATGCTTTACACCTTTAAACGACTTTAAGTAATAATTTTCTAGACAGAACAGAAAATCCATTTCCATTAGTTTCCAAAGACTCAGAAAGTATGGATGTAGGAAGATCACTTCCATAAATTCACCTTTTCAGAGTCACCCGGTAACCCAGAATTGATGCAAGTGCAGGTCAACCAAATAATTCAGTATTTACATGCTCCCTTTCCAGCTCCAGGGAGCCAGAGTAAAATGCTAAAAATAAAATACACACATTGTAATACAGAGAAGATTTAGAGATGGAAATATTCTGACAGCCCAAAATAAAAGGTTTTATGTATAAGATCTCAGTGGCTAGCTCTGTACCCAAATCACATACTGATTTAACTCACTGTAGACAAGTTATATAAGCTTTGGAATGATGTATTCTTGATCAACATGTTTTAGAAATGAATCTCTGTCTGAATCATTTAGGCAAGTGAAGAGTCACATAAATAACCATACATTTTACTTTATAGGACAGTAAACCAATCTCTAATCAAATTTGTAAGTAAACAGCATTATTTGTTTCCAAGAAATACCAGTATTAAAATACTTTTCAAAGAAAATCTGAAAAAAGACCAAAAATTATTGCTATCTAGTAAACACACATATAACATATTATATTGATACATGAATACATAAATACGATGATCAGAGATATAGAGGTGAACACAATACCCCTTTGTAATATCCAGGGATGGAGAGTCCTAATACCATACTGGGGAAAAAAAAAAAAGATTCCAAGTCTTAGACAGACAAGAAAGTTGGATGTGTGTGATATTTTACTCCTTTGAAGTGCTAACAGTGATTCTACACTTCAGGGCAGGAGCAACACCCTACTTCAGTGCAAACACACCGACCCTAATGTGGCAGGGGAGAAATCGATGCTTACACCTATACATGAAGATCTCAAAGAGTTTTGAAACAGAGGGCATTTCCTCATGTTAGAGATCAGTAAACTGAGGCACAGAAAGGCAAAATGAGCCCCTGAATGGCACAAGGCAAGCTCAGGTATAAATGCCAAGAGTGAAGGCTTTTATTTGAATGCCAAATCTACCAGTGCAAACCTCCTTTATCAACCACATTATTGCTCAAACCCCACTGATAGCAGTGGGAGCTCGAGGACTGATTCTGCCCTGGCTTAGAGCTGGGTCAGTCAAAACCACACTCCTCAATATTTCCCTAAGCTCTTGTGTCCCAGCTAATTTTGGGGCAGCCCAACCAGAAGGTGAAAGCTGACTCACTGTTGCAGTGTCTCCGAGTGGCCTCAGCCAAAAAAAAAACCCCTGACGCTGGTACCATTCATGGGTCATTCCCAACAGCATGGAAACAAGTTCTGCTCCCAGCAGAGCCTCACCTTCACCCAGCAGAGCACGAACCTCAGCACAGACCCACAACAAAGTCCACACTGATACTCCCCAAGCTACCAGCACATGAAAAACCGGACAAAGCAGATTGCTGCAGCCCGGGATTCCCTGCAAAAGCATTCAGTCAAACAAGGAGGGAAGCCACTTACCGTACAGGACTGTAATGAGCGACACGGGCATGACCAGGATACCCACCAGCATGTCTGCCACCGCCAAAGACATCAGGAAGAAGTTTGTAGCATTCTGCAACTTCTTCTCCAAGGACACAGCCATAATTACCAATATGTTCCCCCCAATGGTCAGCAGGATGACAACCAAGATCAGGAGGGCTGGCCAGTTCTTCTCCCTCACGGACATCCGAGAGACTTCGCCCTTCTCAGAGGCATTAAGAGGATCAGATGTAGACAAACTCTGATTCAGAGTCAAATTACTGCTTAAGGACCAAGCCATCAGACCGCCATGCAAACTAAAATCCAGCGTAACAGACACTGTCGTTAAGCTGAGTAATATTCCAGGGCTACTTAAAGTGCTCATCGTCTGGGACTGTTTTTTCTGTCTCTTAACCGTGCCTCAGAGATGACCCCTTTTCCAAATTGTGGGTCCAAGGCAGATGCTGAACTTCACAAAACCTGAGCCAGAAAATCAATTGATCTTCCATAGTGAAACAAGCCTTACAGAGGTTAGCGTGGAGCTCTTCTGGTTTCCTTGGGTGTGGTGGAAGATGACCGCTGACTGGCACCCTCGAGAGAAAGGAGACTTTGCAATCTCCAGCTGGTTTCCAGGTCCACCATCCTGAAAAGGAAAGAAAAAGTATATTCTTTACTGAAATCACAGTATACACATCACCTTCTTTATCTCCATGCAACTGACATTCTTACTCTCTCCCTTCCTGCTGGCTAGGATGTTCTCCAGACTGCAAGTAATTTATCTTATGGGTGCAGACTATGCCTACAGTTATGGGGGAGAGAGGGAGAGAATCACATCAGCCTGCTCTGGTTGGTTAAAAGCTGATTATCGCTAATTAAATGTTTTGTGAAACCTGCAAAAGCAAGTCTGAAGAGCAAAATATGTTTCAATTGATAGCCACTTCACAGGTACTCTGTTGGTGTGTAAAACAGTAATTGCATGAAATCCCAACCAATGCAGACAACGCAGCCAAAACACCGCGTAAACCATCTCCTTAAATGGAAGGGTTTGGATATATTTTGCATATTCTGAGATAAAGCGCAGGTGTTGTAAAAAACCCTCAGATGTTGATGATTGACTGTCTTATACTAAGGAAGACATCTTTTTTATTATTTATTGGGAAATCAATGGTGAATAAGATGCAATATATATTAGGTAACATTATACGATGCTATGCTGTCAATGTCCCCAAACAGGTAATAGAATTAAATGAAGAGAAAGGACAAACTTTCATAAAAACTGACCAGTTATTTCTGCTCTTCTTCACCCATTTTTGTGCTGCCGTGCTTCCACACTGACCACAAGCACACAGCTGGGCCAAGTAAGCCCAGTGCCATCAGGCTGCTGCCCAGGACTACTGCCCATGTGCAAGCATCAGCAGCCCCATCACACACACGGCTGGCAGGATAATCCTCTCGCGGTCAGCAGATATTCCTCAGAGCATCTCGCATGATTTATGCTCCTTCACAAATTAGTTGACAGCAAGGGCAAGTCAGATTGCAGCCCCTGACTGCCCATGGAATACAGGCCAGAAAGCATTACACTGACGCCTGCAAGGAGTCCAGTAGCCTCATGCATTGACCTAATTCAGCAGATTAAACATACTCTTAACTTCAGACACATGCCTACCCCCAACTGAGGCTAAAGGTATGTATTCCCAATCCTGGCTAAATCACATCCTCAGGAACGCAATCGTTTTGACTGTCCATCCTGTACAAGTAGTAAAGCAGCTCTGCTTTGCATTCCCAGAGTCAGGGTCCTCACCACCACGCACAGCATAGGACCAAAAGCACAGAAGGAAAGCAGCTAGCAGAACAACAGAAAAAAATACCACACTGTATGGAAGTCAACCATCAAGTAGAATAAAATCAATGGCATGCAACTTATTTTGAGCATATCCTCAACTTCTTTGTGTAGTCCACAGGAAAAGAGCTGTTCTATCACTGTTAAATAACTAACTAAATAAAAGCCAGATTTTAGCCCTTGAATACATGGTGGCGCACATGTGACACAGCAATTTGCTGTCCAGGGATCAAAAGCTAAATTTAATTCATGGGATTACATTAGATTTTATGCAAAATAAGAAGTGCTCAGAGTCCTATAATAAAATGTTTAACATTCATGAAGGTTTTAGAAACTTACCAATGGGCTTTGTGCACAAAAACATTTTGTAAAATGAGCAGTGTGTACAATGAACCCAGATTTGCTTCTGCATTATAGTTAATTATTCCCAAAGGGTCTCTAAACCTCATATTTAGGAAGAAGTTTTGCACTATGTACATAGAAAATAATTTTGCAGCTGCACATGCAGATGAATTAACAAGTTGTCACTGGACCGTTGGTTTTTTCAACTTAGCTGGCCTAAAAAAAAATAATCTCTAGAAAGTTTCAAAATACTTCAGTTTGGTTGTTTGGGTTTGTTGGGGTTTTTTTGTTGGTTTTTTTTTTTTTTTTTTTCTCCCAAAACACAGCTTTTGCTTTAAAGCTGTGAATAAAATGAACCATTTTTCCAAATCACCTTTCCACAGTGAAGGAGACACTAGGCAACTTTGTGGCACAACCTTTGCTGTGCAAGATAGCCCCATTAGAGCCAGTGGGAATTTCTGGGACTCTGGAAACTTTTTTTTGGCTCCATGACTCTTGGGCACTGTTGATCATGCCACAGTAATACTTTGGCAGGATGAGCAGAAAGTTCATACCTAAATCCTGAGTTCAGGATACCCAGCCTTGGTCTTACTTCTTCCCAGACCTGAATTCTCAGAGGCTTTGGTGAGGGTGATGCTACCTGCTATTGCCATAGATATGAATGAGCTTGACGTTCCTAGCACATGCTAGTTGGGAGTGCCAAAGGAACATGAGCAGGGAGATGCCTCAACTCTAGATCGTCGAACTCCTCCCCCCCCCAAAAAAAAAGCAACATAACTGCAAGATAAGATTTCTGAATAAAAAAATCTAATTTTATAACTGCTCAGGACTGAATTCTGAAATGGTCAGTAGGGTCATTCTCTCTTGCATTTCACAAATGTATTTTCAATAACATTTTCTTCCATGAATGATGTTGCATCAGAACACGGAGTTAAAAAAAACCAAAAAAGTAGGATGGATTATCACTTGCTTATTCATCAGTTTTATTATTAAAAATAAAATGTATGCTATTTGACTACTAATGTCCCACCAGGCATGGGGTTCCAAAATTATACTAGTCACCAAATACAATTTGCTTTGGATTAGATTATCGTCAGGAGAAAAAGATTGGTTTTGTCAGGAAAGCCTGACAAATAAGTCTCCCTGAGAAAGGGAGACTTCAATATTCATTTGATTGCTCTAAATGAGCAGTTTTTCAAACACACGCAGAGAGACTGAGAAAAATGCTTTCTACACAAAGTAAATTCTGCAAATTTGGTTCACACTAACTTCTCAGCAAGAAAATTACATTTTCTAAAGTCTAACAGATTTCTCAATAAACCTTTCCATACACTCCTGTCAGTAGTTAAAAATGTACATGTTCCACATGCAGAGGTAGAACTATGATACGATATTGAGAAACTGAATTTTTTTAATTAGGGCTATAATGGTAAAAATTAATCTCAGATTCCAAATTTCATCTTTGCTATTAGAAGGAATTATGATTTCTTTTAAAACTTGGCCATTCACCTGTCTATCACCTGGAGTGACATGTGAAGTGCACCATTACTGTTTTTGTGCTAATAGAGAACTAGGAAAAGAAAAGGAAATCACAGAGAAACCTAAAAAAGCATTTTCCAGGTGCACTTATGGAAATGCAATACCTAAAATAACTGGGTACATATGTAGGAGAGATGTGTAGAAAAAAAAGCGAACACTGGCAGAGCTCTGCCTTATCCTATAGCCCCCAAATTCCTGGTTTAGATGGATGAAAGGTGTTGGAACTGCTCTGTACGTCACTTGTCCCTGACGGTGGCCAGAAGGAGGTTGGCAGCTCTGGTTCCCAGTGCCACTGACAGCCACCCCAGGTGCAACCAGGTCCCTGCACCCAGGAAATGGAGGAAGGAAGAGCCAAACTCTCAGACCAGAATAACATGACAGCTCATTTTGATGTTCCCTACATTCAGCCATCATCAGGTCTGGCATAAACAGTGACAGGCCTTCGTCTCTTACCTTGGCATAAAGAGAAAAAAAATCCTTTACACAGAAGAGAGGCGTCTAACATCTGAGCCAATGGTTTCGGTCCTATTCTACCACATTTCTGTTAAAAACACTCCACCAGAGTCCTTACCAAGACTCACTCCACTGCTTTTATTTATCATTTTCAGGTTTCACTGCCTGGAGAATCATTGTTACTCATTCCAGAACAGCATCAGATTCTGTACTGGCAGGAATACCTTGGAGAGGACACCAGGATCATGAGGGTCTTCAAAAGTGGTATAGGTCTCATCCAAGACTATAACGTTAAAAAGAAACAAAACTCTCTCAATTGCTTTAACATCAATAGAGGAAGCATTCTGCATATTCTTTTGAAAAATGATATGTGGAAATTTGACTACAGCTATGCTCAGGATTGGGCTCCACCATCATAATTAACCATCCTGTAGTTTTGTTAATACTTTTATTATTATTTTACATGGATTCTAGCTTGAAGTCATCAGCTTTTTTTTTGCGTTGCATCCCTCAGTCTCCAAAGGTAAAACTTCATCGCTAATTCCTTCAGCTGCAGTGTTCTAAGCACATCACTGTACCAGAAAAATAATTCACATTTCATTAATGAATTCTGCATGTATTTAAGAAATATCTCTACAATTTTAAATTAAAAGCTGTGCTTACCACAGATTTTTTTTCCAATAGCTAACTTCAAAGCACACATATTGAATTTTGTGGTCAATCACCAATTCCAGTTCAATCTACTACTGACAGTCCTTAAAATTATAATTTAAGCATTAAGCAAAGCCAAGTTCTTGTCTATGCCACCCTTGCTTTCTGATAGAAGTGAGTAATGAGTTCTTTGGGCACGTTTTTTAACTTCAGTCTTTAAGTCCAGTTTAGAATAAATTGAAGGTAGAAAAACATTTTTGTTTCTCTTCTATCAAGAACACATGAATTATTTAAAGCAAGAGTTTGGTGTGCTGAAGTGTTCAGGTATTCCAGAAGGCTAAGTCAAAGGGAAACAAAAGCTGCAATGGTTCGTAAGTCTGTACTGGTTGGGCACTGGGGGGTTCATGTGCCTTTGGGAGTGTTTACCATCATTACTCTTGCTAAAAGGAACAAGCAAACAAAACAACCTTTCTCAGAATAAACACAATTATTTTTTCCTTTGAATTAAATGCATTTGTCTTTAGTCGTTTTACCCTTCAAAGCTCAGAACTTTTTTTTCCTGGAGAAAGTCAGCCACCTGCTGAGAACTCGAGACGTTCCCCGGCCCCCAGCCAGGATCCTGCCTCTTCTGGACAGACTGCAGAGCTCCTGTGCTCTCCTATATCATTTAATAACTCTCTGGGAGTCACAGCCTGAATTTTAACAACACGCATTTGAAATTGGATAAGAAATCAAGGATTGTCAATTTAGCCCCAAAAAAAGAACCTGAGTCTCAGGCAGACTCAGAGGAGAATAATACTTTAATTCATGGTAAGTCTTGCTGTAAAAAGCAAAAGTACTTAATGATCAAAAGCGATGACTTTCAGCAATTCCCTCCCCACAAGAAAAACAAGCAATGTCCAAAGCCTTGTCAAAGACATAAAGGCCAGAAGTGAGCAAAAGAGATTTGTTTCCTTCTAAACTATCAGCAGTATTCAATTCCCTGAGTCGCATTCACATTTCATTGATAAGCAGATGAAAGCCAACAAGTTTTTAAAGATCAAACATTTTTTTAAATCAAAAGTTTTTCCTTCAGCCCTGGCTTTGATGATAGACCTCTATCAGGGTAAAAATAAATCTGAAGATGAGTAAACTGCACTGCAAGTACTGCAATTTTTGACAGCAAAACAGTTGCAGATAGTTCACAACTATCTGAGCCAGACAGTCAGATGATGTAAATTGTTACAGTTCCGTGAAGCCCGCTACGAAATAGCAAATAATTTTAAATTATATAAGAGGATATACAGTTTAGGCTCAAGAAGGCAGATTTAAGGCTTCATTCTTCACTCTAAACTCCATATTTCCTGCTATTTGCATCTTTACTAATTTATTTTTTTAATGCATTGCCAAATTCATTTTCATTTTTCTTTGGAACAGAAGGTTGCTTTAAAATACATCTTCTATGACACCCTTGCAAGGGCCCCTTTAGTTTTAGTGAGTGAGTAAAATCATATTTTTATATTTACAGAATTTTGTATTTTAGGCACTTGCAACTCATCTTGCTCCTTTTTGTAGCAGTGCCAACACGCATCTCTGTTTCTGTGCAGGTCTACTCTTAAACGGTGCGTGAGAACACAGCAAGTCCAATGGAGACCACCAAGGTGGCTGGGGCTAAGCACATTAAATACAGTGTTTGGTTCAGCATCAGGTTTGCTTCAGCACAGAGCAAAGGCTTTGAACGGGGATGTATTTGCTGTCTACAGCTCCCTGCTGGTGCTTACAGAGAAGGTAGTGAGACTCTTCCAAAAGCTGCACAGCAAAATGACAAAAAACAACGGTCACAGTGATAGATCTAAGGAAATAACGTAAAAAATAGGAAAAAAAATAGAGAAAGGAAATCACAGCAAGGATGGTCAGACAAGGGAAGTGGGTCACAGAGAAACCACAGGATTTCCATCCTTGGGGATTAACCTCCGACACCCGATCTAATTTTAAAGTTAGTCCTGCCTTGTGCATGGGGTTGGACCTGAGACCTTCAAGAGGTCCTTTTCAGCCTAAATTATTCTACAATTGAATCAGAAATTGCTTCTGAGCAAAGCTGTCCAACCTGGGGATGTTTATGAGCTCCTATCCCTGGATACACACCCTGTGCTTGTCCCTATTATTTGTGCTCAGGATAAAACCAGCACATCCTGTCGCCTTTTGTTTCCCCAAGGCCAGAAACAAAACCACGTGCCCAGGTGGGAGACCATAACCATGAGGACCCCAACCTGCATGATGTGGGGACCAGGACCCTACAGCTGCACCAATACCTGTCCCTGTCACAGCACGGAGATGCACATAGCGATGCCAAGTCCTCACCTCTGGTCCCGCGGTGAGGTCACAGGCGTCTGAGGAATGCGTGGTTCAAGTATATTCTGAAAAGTGGCAGCTGTAGAAAGCCCCAATTCATTTTCATCACTTGGGAGCATCAGGAAATTTTCCTGCCTTTCGAAAGCCATACATGCACTGTGAACACAGAGGCATGTTTTCACAGCCATTTCAGAGGGAAAAGAAAATTCAAAACCTACTGATTATCCTGCAGATACTCACTTCAAAATTAACTGCAGATGCAGTCCAGAGAAGTGCTTATGTCTACTTTTAAGTATTTAAATACTTTCCAGAGCCACTCTTGAGCTGGGGACCATATTACTAGCACTTTGATTAGGGACTCTTTTTCCAAGGAAGCATTCAATACTCCCTCTTCAGTTTTGCAAGAAATTCTGCAAGTTTTACCAGCAGGTACTGGAGATAAATCAGTGTAAGAAACACTTCATAAAACTTCAGGAAAACCTCCCCAAACACAGCTTTTGACCACTATTTTTTAATTCCAACACAGAAAATAACTATTTAATTACTTGTAAACGCAAAAAGAATATTTCATTTTTTCCACAAGAAGAGGAAAATGGGTTTCCTCAGACACAAACTCAAGTAATGGTATTTTGTAGGGTCATAATAATGAATCACTACCATTCTGTCCAAAACCAAATAGCATTAATTTCCCTCTCTGTATCTTCCCACATACTGAGTCAGAAAGGCATTAATTTCTTTTCCAGACATTTCAAGGCAATACAAGCACATGTAGGAGATCTTAATCTACCTTCTGGCAGTAAGACTAGTGTCCTTATTTTTTATTTACCCTTGGTGAAAGAGCACCTGGGAAACTCATAAGAAGATGTAGATACTCTGCCACTCCCTGCAATGATAAACTCACTCTCTCAGCTCAGACACACAGAAATACTACAACAGAATAAATCTGAGTCTCATCACACTGTCCTAAATTCTTGGAATGATTACACCATAGTTGTTCATATTTTCTATGTGTAGCTGTCATTACAAACTACCTTTTTTAAATTTTTGTTATTTAATTTTTTTAAATATGCATGTCCTCAGTGGCTGAAATTCATCTTTGTAAAAAGACCAGCCTAGCATCCCTCAGCCTCCTTGGCAGATATATTTTGGGATCCTTATAATTGCATGGGATGTTTACCTACCACTGTATATGGAGTTAATAATGAATTAAAATTCAGATTTTGCTTCAACCTCATCGATAAATAACTGAAAGCATTCAATACAAGCATTAAAATGTCAACACTTGCTATAGGCATTGTGTGTATTTGCTCCCTGGTATGCAGAGGTCTGAGAGTCTGCAGAACCCCCAACACAGCTCCTGTGGCTGTAAAGACCCCCACCTTCTGCCACCACTGGGATGACATTTCCTTGGTTCCTTTTTAATTCAGCCATATGACAGGGTAAACATAAAATGTAACATCGGTGGGAAAATCTTATGTGGTATGTATTTTACCCTCAGCTTTATTAGTATTGTTGTAGTAAAGTGCTATTAAACTCTTTCTTAATCAGAAGAAAACAAATTTTTCTCTCCTCTCTTAAATGCTTTGCATTTGGCTCTTTGTTTACACCATTAAGGTCTGGAAATGAGCATTTGCAACTCCCAAAATAAAATATAATAAAACAAAACAACAAAAACACTTGCCTGGCTTTCTGCAGCCAACTTTTTGTGAGTTTTAAAGCTATGTCTATTTAAAAACCAGAAGACTCCACAATTTTCAGCAGTTTTTGCAGCACAGTGCTCTATCCCATGTGTGGTTGAGTATCTTCACAATTCTACATTACCATATATATACGGCATTTGTAACCACTATGTATGCACCTGTAGGAAACCACACTGAAATACATACGTGCATCTAATAAAAAATAATCATGAAATGATTTCTTTTCATATTATGTTTGGGGGGAAACATCACATTCCATAAAAATGAACCTGACAATCTTCAGTTACTGTGCATATTTTGCAATAGTAATAGAGAGCAGTAGTCAATCTGGAAAGGAAGAACATGAATATTCACCAGGCCAGATCATGAGTCATGGCATGAATGTACACACATCGTTACATAAAACACACGTGCCTGTTTTTAGGGGAATGGTGGTGACTCATCTGTTACTTAATAAGGCAAATGTCTCAAGCAAGCAAGAAATCATTTGATGTCGCATTTGTAGCTTTCTTTTCACTCCAGCACTCTGGGTCTTCTGAAATCACGCCAGTTTGGTAACGTCACTCATTTTCTAACAAAGAAACTGGGATTTTTCATGCAGTGATGTGGGGCACACCCTGCACCACATGCAATCCTGGCAGAATCTCCCTTTTGCTTTGCACGTGAACTCTGGGTTCAGGCACCTTGACCCGTCGTGCCTGACGTGGCTGCTCACCGTGGGATTCGTACAGTTGAGATTGCTTCTCCCTTAAATCAGTTTTCCAGTAAATACCTGAAGCTGAAGAACCCTCTAATTCAGAGTTCAGAGAGCTATTTATTTTAAGCTATACGAAATTTAATAGAGGCCTCCTACCTAACGTGGTGGTGCATTATTAATACCTGCCACTGAGTGCCCCTCCTGTTGTCACTGCTGCCTAAGTGTCTTTAAAAAAAATAATCAACAGCATCAGATAAGCCAGGGAAAACAAAAGCAAAGGGCAAAGCATAATAAAAAGTGTCCCTAACAAACTGACAAACCACTCAGGGCTTTTACTATAATAGCATAATTAGATATATGTTTTCACATACCTGTACAATGTCAGAGAAGGGATTATTGAAACATTCATGAGTTACTTGACTTATCTGTATCTCATACTTAACAACAGTTGATGTAAGAACAATTACATAGGAAGCGTAGCTATTCATAGCAAGAACAGCCAAAGGTTACTATTGTATGGATAACGCTCGTGGAGTGATTCAAACTCAGCTCTTGGCAGTGTGCGGCCTCTTACACACCAAAGGGTTGGTCCCGACACTGCACCTCTTGTTAAACTCTATGGGGATGCTCTACTGACTTCCTCAGCAGAAAAGGAAACTATGACCTGGTAGCTGTATTTTTCCTCTTCTTCCAGCTTTACAGGCTCTCACATGGCTATTTAACATATGAGTAATACATAGGGTCCCAGAAATGTTAGGGAAAACAGACTGATAAAAGGGAAGTTATGTAATTTCTTAAAAAGATTTTAAAAAAAGAAGAAAACACAAAACAAACAAAAAACCAAAACACCACAAAAACCAACAAACATCCACCCACACAAAGAAAACTGTAAAAATGCAAGTGGGGTTTTTTTTTTCCTCTTTAGTGTTTGGGTTTTTTTTTTCTTTCTTTTTTTTTCCTTGGAAAACTGATCCATATGGACCTGAAAGGGAATGAGTAAAAGTATAAATTCAGAAAGCCAACACTGCTGTGATCTAAATATATCACAAATGGATATTTCGGCAAGTCAGTACTAAAGGAAAAACCTAAAGAAAAAAGCAGGTAGAAAACTCTTAACAACAGATATATAAAAAAAAAAAGAAGGACAAAGAACAACATCATCAGACTAAAATGGTTATAAAAAATGGTCTGTGTGATGCCTACTATTGAAGAGAGAAAATTATCTACACAATTATAAACCTTTTAGTTTGATCTTAACATGGCAAAATTTCAGAACGGATTTAAAAGGAAAATTAAAGACATGAAGCTACATGGAAAGTGATATATAATAAACTTGAGTTTCTAAGATGTACATTGTAACAGGTTTGAACTGCATGCCTTGGGATTTTGGTTGTTTGTTCTTCAACACCCCATTCTCTAGGCAAAAAAAGTAAATAAATTAAGTGGTTCCAATTTACATGGACTTCATTAAACCTTTTGATATGGTGTCACCAGGGAAACTATTATGCAAACTCCCGAGAAGACGATGAACAGAGCAATTGTGAAACTGCCATGGAATTGGCTGCAGAAAAGACAAAAAATGAATTAAGTTGAAAACCCAAACCCTTGTCTGGAAGTTGTTCACTGAGGTTAGCAAGGTTTGATCTTGATACTCATTTCATTATGATTTTTTTTTTAAATGATGCCAAAACAAAAAACATTTTACTGCGAGAATTGAATGTACTGATGATTCAAAACCAGGATGCAACACCCACATTGAGAAAGGATGGAACATAGCACAGAAGAAGCTGAATGGCTTTGAGAACTGAACTAATCACATAACCAATAATAAAATGTGATAATACAAACTATAAATATCTAACAGAAATTGGCTGTAAACTAAGAGTTTATCAGTTAGAAACAAAGATAATTACTTCGGTGTCTGAGCCACACATCAGCACCAGAAGGACATGAAAGAGACAAATATAATCTAAGCCCTATATATACACCAAGCAAGGCGTTTCTTGTAAAGGTAAGGAGGAAGTAGTATCACAGGCACAAGACACTTGAGTCCTAATACTTGTATCTTTATTCACTATTCTTCTATTTTCAAGAAAGGTGATTCAAACAGGAAGAAGCCTGTGCATCCATGGGCAGGAGCATCCTGCCTGTGAGCCAGCTCCAGGCCATGGATACGTTGCACCTAAGATGCGTTAGTGCACCGAGAAGGTGAGTAAGCACCAGAGACTGTTGTGCCGTACGGGCATGGCCATACAGAGCAGCACACACCCAGCCAGCTCAGGGGCTTGGCAAAGCGAGCATGGTTGGGCTGCACTCACCCATGGGGACAGCAGAACAAGAGAGACATCCCAGAAGAAAAGAATAAAAGGCTTGGCTTGTTTAACAAGGGGACAATATGTGGTGGACTCCAAAGTGGAACTGACCACCACCACCTCTGTGTCCCCATTGCATTACTTTCTGTAGACTCCACTAAGGCAGGGTCACAGTAATGACTGTTGTTTTGAATCACAGAATGACAGAATGGTCGGGGTGGGAAGGGACCTCTGGAGATCATCCAGTCCAAGCCCCTGCTAAAGCAGGTTCTCCTAGAGCAGGTTGCTCAGAGTCATGTCTCTATGTGGATTTTGAATGTCTCCAGAGAAGGAGACTGCACAGCCTCTCTGGGCAGCCTGTCCCAGGACTCTGACAACCTCAAGGTAAAGAAGTTTTTCCATCATATTCAGAAGGAACTTTTGTGTGCCAGTTTGTGCCCATTGCCCCTTGTCCTGTCACTGGGCACCACTGAAAAGAGCCTGGTCTCATCCTCCTGGCATGCATGGGGCTGCCCCCCCCAGGGGCAGGACCCTGCACTAGCCTTTGTGGAACTTCAGAAGGTTCCTCCCTGCCCAGCTCTCCAACCTGTCCAGGTCTCGCCAAGTGGCAGCGCAGCCTCTGGGGTAGAAGAGGAGACGCTTCTGTGAGGAAAAGAGACTAATTGCACAAGCAGGTTTGGGATGTCCAGGCAAAGCCTCTCATAGCATCTCGGGCAGGGTGCCAAGCATCTCCTGGAGACACCGGCTGCCCGTGGCCGGGGCGGGTGTGCTCTGCGCTGGGCTAAGAGCTGGCTGGGCGGCCGGGCAGAGCGTGGTGGGGGATGGCGTGACATCCCGCTGGCGGGGGCACACGGGGTGTCCCCGGGGCTCAGAACTGGGGCTGGCCCTGTTTGATATCTTTATCAATGACCTGGATGAGGGCACCGAGCGCACCCCCAGCCGGTCTGCGGAGGACACCAGGCTGGGGCAGTGCTGCCCTGCGGGGGGGCAGGAGGCCCTGCAGGGGGTCTGGGCAGGCCGGGCGAGGGGCCCAGGCCGGCTGTGTGAGGTTCAACCCGGCTCCGTGCCGGGCCCTGCCCGTGGGGCACAGCAGCCCCAGGCAGCGCTGCAGGCTGGGGCAGGGGGCTGGGAAGGTGCCCGGCGGGAAAGGGGCTGGGGGGGCTGGCTGGGCCGGCTGGGCAGGAGCCAGCCCTGTGCCCAGGTGGCCACGGGGGCCAGCAGCAGCCTGGCTGGTGTCAGGAGCAGTGTGGCCAGCAGGGCCAGGGCAGTGCCCGTCCCCCTGTGCTGGGCCCTGGTGCGGCCGCCCCTCGAATCCTGTGTTCAGCTTTGGGCCCCTCACTGCCAGGGGGACGTGGAGGGGCTGGAGCGTGTCCAGAGCCGGGCAGGGGCTGGGGCAGGGGCTGGGGCACGAGGCTGATGGGGGGCGGCTGAGGGGACTGGGGGGGCTGGTCTGGAGAGGAGGAGGCTCAGGGGGGCCCTGACCGCTCTCTGCAGCTCCCTGGCAGGGGCTGTAGGCAGGGGGGTCGGTCTGTTCCCCCAGGTAACGAGCGACAGGACAAGAGGAAACGACCTCGAGTTGCACCGGGGGGGGTTAGATTGTGTAGGAGGAAAAATGTCTTCACTGAAAGGGCGCTCTGGCACTGGAACAGGCTGCCCAGGGAGGTGGTGGTGTCACCATCCCTGGAGGCATTCCAAAAACGTGTAGGCGTGGCACTTTTGGCACCACTGCGTTAGTGGTTGGGCCTCATGATGTCAAAGCTCTTTTCCAACCTAAATGATTCTGTGTACGTGGGCACCTTGTAAGTCTGCTTTCCCTTTTCAGCGTTGGCTAGGGACAGTCCAATGCTTTAAATAAATTGTTCTAACAACATGGCTTTTTGATTAAATCTTATTGTCTAGACTTCAAAAAAATTAAACTTATTACCTTGACTTTTTAAGAAAATAATATTTTGTTTCATTTCTTAATTCTAGCTTCTTTCCTTTCCTAGACCTTACAGCTGCGAGAAAGAAAAAAAGGAGCCATAAATCAAAGAGTTTGATCAGCTTTGGATTTAGTAATAAAGAAAGAAAAAGTAGAAAGACGGACTACTAAAAAGAAAAGTAATTTAAGACATTTTTTTTCCCCAAAAAATTATTCTGGGGAAAAAAACACTCCAGTATGAACTAAATTCACTACTGAATTTCTTAATATAATGATATGAATTTGAGCTTTTTCCCCTTCTTTGGTTATTGTTATCTAACTTCAGTTAATGCCCTACTGTTTCATACTCATAATTCACTGTTAATTCTCCTTAGACTGATGTAGCAGCTCTATTATGAACTGTAGGCTTTTTCCCTTCATTCCCTCCCACTCCTTTAAGAAATGTAATAATCAACATCAAATGTTCTTCTGTATGTTCCACTGCTCTAAAAGCAAAGAAACAAACCCACCCATGCTGACTGCTTCACTCCATGAGAGGCCACTTTAGGCTGGGTGCCTTATTCCAGGTAAATTCTGGATTGTGCTGCTGCTCTCAGACAAAGCCGGGGTAGATTCTGAGCTCCTGCACTATTGTAAATCACAACTATCATAAATCAAACAAGAAGGCCCAATCCCCTCTCTGGTCAGACAGGCCTCAGTAAAGTCACTCTTGATTTGTACTAGAAAATAAGCCAATTGCATCGAAATCTCTTCAATGAAATTAGAAGTGAGCTCTTTATTTAGAGAAATGATTTAATTTTCAAAGCATTTGACAATTTTAATAGACATAATCTATGAATAAGTCAGGGTGTGCAATATGCCTGAAGCAAGAAGAAAAAGGCTCATTAACTTTGAGAGAATAGACAGATGGGCACGTTGGGGTAGAGCTCTGACAGCTCCTGAATTATGTAAGAACTGAAGAGCAAGGAGTCGGATGCCACGCACATGTGTGCAGGAGTCATTTCCATGGGAGCAAATTGCAATGACACAAACTGTCATCTATGACATCAGTAAATGAGTCAGGAAAAACAAAATGAAGGAGATGAAAGAAAATACTTCAGTTTCCAGCATGACGTGAAAGGCAAAGGAGGTCTATAGACGGTGATGCAATTTGGATTAACCCAGTTCTCTTTATGAGAGTACACAAGAAATAAGGATTTCATACAGTTCAGATTGTCACAGAGTGTATGAGGCATGCTGAAATCACAGCAAGGGAAGCAGTCCTGACAATGCTGGTACTGCACAGAGCAGGCAGATGGTTGGCTGCATTTAATGAAACTGTTAGGACCACAGCAAACAAAATGAAAATAGGAAAGAAGCTGTAGACAAAACCAGGAACACAACAATGGCGAAAATATGAAGGCCAAAGACTAACAAAGAAACAGAGACTCTGGCATGAAGACAACCTCTGGTCTCAATGGCAGCCACAAAAGAAATCTAGCATTTAGAAGTGAAGGAATAACTAGTATTTAGAAGTGGCATCATTCAAACAGGATCCAAAGCAGTTACTTCCTTTTTTAAAATAATATTTTCCCTTCGTTTACCTAAAATTTGGGTGAATTTTGTCAGGTGCATCCACAGTGTTTTCTGGCTAGGCTGTTGATGACTGCTGTGTTATGGTCAGACACCCAAAAAGCCATCCCCATGTAAGTGATGGGTGACAGGAGATCAGTCTCTCCTTACACTGGTCATACCAGCACAAGTATATCAAAGGGAGGTGATCAAATGCACTTTTAATAAACTCAACTAAGGAAAAATACTAAAACTATCAAAACAATTTATATATGAATCAGGTAGCGCCTGCATTTTAATGGCTGGAACAAAGGCATCTGAACTAATGTTCTCTTGCAAGTGAATACTAAGTTGTTTTCACTTTGTCAGCAAAGTAATAGCTATGCTAACAGCTCAGAGTTAAGGAAATAACAACTGACTGTTTGTTATTGTTTTTTAAGTGGGGAAAAATGTATTCCCCCCCATCGTCCACCCCCAGGTACAGTACGTTTGAAGGAGAAACACTTCTATTCTCCTCTGGTAACAGCAAGCCCCTTCACAGGAGGGAAACACTCCATCAGAAACAGCAGGGCAGGCCCATTGCTCCTGGCTTCTGACCTCTAACAACTTCAGTATCACCACAAACTAAAATAATTTTGGTGCTGGCACCATTGATTAGAAGTGAATGAGCATTTTGCCCCCAACTCTAGTTAAGCTGGAATTTAATTCTTCTATGGTTAGTTGTCACAGCACTCTCCAAACTAGCCGGCTGCAACAAGGTCTTTTACCATCTTATACCAGCATACTCGTCATGCCAGTCCCTCTGCTGCCTTCTCCTAGTCTCTCCTCATACAGGGCAAGTGTTCTCTCTCCTCTCTGATTCTTCCTCCCCTCCCTTCCTTGGCTGCCCAACCACTTAACAGAACCAGCCACAGCTGCGCCTTATCTACATCGGCCAACCCGCTGCCCCTGAAGCCAGCCCACAGCTGTATATTATCAATGCTAATTAACCCAGCTTCATTCCACTACAGTTAGTCTCACAAGGAGAAAAAGTATGTTTGAAGACAATAGGCACAATATCTTTTCTGATATCTGAAGTCTCTGAGTCAAGAGTGTCTCTCTTGCCAGAAGTTTAAACAAACTAACAGTTTGAGGCAGAAATTACTTTTGTTTGTAAGTACAACTACAGCACATGGCAAGCGCTGCATGGACAGACATTAAGTTTGGGGAGTCAGCAGCAGAGACACCTCTTTGGGCAAATGGCCCATTAATTAATTTGCTGATCAATGTGGGCATGAGCATGAGACAACCACAGCCAGGCTGTGTTTGGGAGTCTGCTTTGGTTTTGCACAGCATGTGCTGCACCACACAGACTCTCCTACTCCATCAATGGTAGTTTGGGATTTCAGTAAGTGGACACATTGTACCAAATACATACAACTTCCCTGCAGTCTGGATTAATTAATTATTCTGCCCTGTTGGCCTATTAGGAAACAGGAAAGCCAAGAAGCAGAAGCCCAAAGCCCTGATTCCTGTATCATTCCCATTTATTTTTCCACATTTCCTGCACATCCCAGCTGAAGTGAGATCTTGTCCCCTATATCAGCAGACCTGCATTTGGAACAGCTGCAGAAATGGAGCTTGGGTATATTTGTGCAACAACGCAAACACCTCTTGAGTTCTGTGACAGTAAAAGTGCACCTGATATTTCCATTTTCTAAACCCATCACCAGCTAGTAAAAAAAAAATGATCATGGGAATATTTAAGAACAAGCAGCATCAGGCCAGGTAATCTAATATTTTAAGTAACTTTACACCAGGCAGCGTAACAGTTACAAACACATTTTGATAAATGGCAGCACTCTAAAAATGAAACAGTTATGTTACCTCCATTAATTAACAGGCAATAATAGACTTCCATGTGCAGATGAGCTAACAAATGTCATCACATAAATTTTAAATTACACTGGCATCATTTTTCTCTCACACATATTTGACCCTCAAGGAAGGTTTGCATATAAAGGTCAAAGAAGGTAGCAAACACATTTCTCAATTCCCAGTTTTATTACAGTAAAGCAGCACAAATAGCAATTAAAAACACTAACTACTCAGTGAAGCTGAAATCAGCTTCATCCACACAGGTCAACAGGGGCACATCCCGCCCTGTTGATGCTTTCATGAGCCACAGTGTCTTGCTAGTAGAATCGGTCTGTGGGGCTGAAACTGTGACCTTCAGACTAGGGGCCACGGCACAACCCCCTGCTGCCACCACTACTCACCATCTCCTTAATGATTTTGGGAAAAAGCCACTGGGCCAGTGTCTGTGAGGCATACAGTTTTGAACTCATGCCTTCAGCTTGCAGGCCCTTTAGTGAACTCAGTAACTCCCAAAAGTAAAAATTAATTCACTCCTGTTGATATGTGATCCTTATGTAAAGATGAGGAAGGCAGGATGCAGGAGGCCCTAACACAGGGCTACATGACCAGCTGAAGTGTACTGAATTGAAATTAATGCATGGAGCGTGACACCAGCCTTGTTTCTAGTTACAACATAACAGTTTCCATGAGACTGTCCTAGGCAGAGCTAGGTTCTGCCTATGTTCCATACACAGCTATGTTCTGCTCCAAAATTAACAGACTTCTCAGTGCCATTAAAAATAACTTCTTACTCAAGTGCTTTGTTCCACAAGTCCTGGCTGTCAGAAAACCAAGGAGTTCAGTACAGATACTGACACCAAACAGGACAATGTTCTCTGCTGGAAAACCCCTTTGGGCAAGAAGAACATCAGTAGACAGTAGATAGCAAAATCTGTGCTGGTGATGATGTGCTACTGCACAACACTCTGCAAGACCTTCAAAGCAAGGAGATCCGACAAAACAGGTATCTGAGTGTTATTCCAGGTCAAGGCTACCAAAACACACATCTAGGAACACCCATTGGCAATATTGCACTAGAAAGGAGGACTGGAGGAAGGCAGACATATTCAGCAAAGCAGGGAGCACCATACAAGTTGTTAGAAACCTCAGGAATGAGCAGGCAACCAGCAGTCATTAAACATACTGGACAGAAATATGAGTTTACAGCTCCTGAGCAACACCAAGGATTTTGAACCTAGCTGTAGTCTCTGTGTTTATGTACAGCTGCGCGTTGTTGAGATGCAAAATGTTAGAAACCAAATGCCCTGAAACACTAGAGAAAGTCAGCTAAGCACATCTGATGCAACCCAAGAAATTCTCCTGCAGTAGTTTGTTTCCCTAGCAATCACAAAAGAGAAAAAAAAAAAAAAGGTTGAGCACAAAGAGGCTCCCATTTGAGCCAATGGCACACAGAAAGCAAGGCACGTTATCTTAAAGCTCTTTCATTACCAGCCAAGCTGTACGACTTGACATTTGCTGAGGACAAAGGGATGGTATATAAGTATTACTACTATGGCTTATATGGACCTAAGGCACAGGAACTTCACTAAGCGCGGGAACATGAGCCCCACAAAACCTGCAGGCAAGTCTCCCCGGGCACAGGAGAGAAAAGGTCTGAAAGTAAGGAGGCATGAACTTAATCCTGCTTTCACTTCCCCGCAAAGCTGTGTGGGAGGACAGACATTGTTCAAGCACAGAACTAAGGAGGAAAGCAGAAAAACCCCAACCACCAAAACCTAGAGATTCTAACTTCATTGAGGGTTCATAAGACATAACAGTACCAAGCAAAAATTTTTATATTTGATGCTTCAATAGCATTAAATTAATTTAGAAGACTGAAAGACATAATACTTTGAACTTTCTAGATAAAAGCACTATTGTAGTCAATCGGATGTAGAAGGGCTTTATTCTGCCAAAAATATCAGCACCATGCTGCAACGCAGAAGCCCTAAGACACAAGACCCAGCTCTGAATCAGAGCAGCTGATTCATTCAGAAACAAGGGTGCTGCACTTCTCGCCTTGATCCTACTCACCATGCCACTGCAGCCCACTGAGAACAAAGTTCTGCTACTTATATGGCAAGTGAGAGAAAACCACTTCATTTGACAGCTTACAGAAAGGGTCATTTCTCACCAAGCTCCAGAAGAGCTGTGAGGCTTCAGTGACAACAGCTAGGAGAGCGATTGGGAGGGCAGGGTAGAAAAGGCTGGAAGAACAGGTCTTAGGTCTAGAGAACTAGAGATATTTTAGTAACTTGCTCATTATAATAATATGCAGAGTTAAAACATAACAAGAAAAACAAGACCCAGGAAAAACAAGAGCTTACATCAAAGCCAAATACTCCATGCAGCTTGCTCCCAGGAGAAAGACAGAGATAGTACCTCACAGGTCTGAATCTTAACATATAACAGCAAAAATACAGGATAAGCTTTTTTACAGAAATGACTGAAATACAGGACAGAGATGGAATTTTAATCTTAAAGTCATTTTTTTAAACAGCATTATAAATAATTCTGGTAAACATCTTGAAATACTTCTTGCTCCCACTTGCTATTATTTAATATCAAATGCATTTTTTACTTCATTTCTTTTAAGACGAAAAAAGCACAGTCCAGTTACGAGAGGTAACAGCAGTATGAGTTACTCAGATTTCTGCTTTCATATTACTTTGGGGAAAATGAAACTAGCCTAGTGTTGCCAACTGTCACAGGTTTTCCTTGCAAATCTTTAAGTATCTTGTGTCTTGGGTTTTTAAATCCAAGCCCCTTGAGACAGTAGGTCTCACGGCTGCAGGTAGAATATGAAAAATACATCTCCCAAAGGCTTCAAAAACATGAAGCGAAATATAAGTAAACTATGTATATAAAAGCAGGGTGTATTATTTTCTGAATTTTCTGATCTTAGGAACTTGACTCATGGCTCTAAAACTCTCTCAAGGCCAGTGACTTTGCATTCAGAAACTTCAACGAGAGATTCTTAAGAAGCTCCACATCCAGAACAGTTAAAATTTAAGGAAAAGGTTCAAGCTTCATATCTGACACCATCCTTCCACCACAACATTGCTTGCAGACGTCCCTGGAATAATACACTGCATTCCCCAAAGCCAGCATTTAAGTTTGCAGGGTTTCAACAAGACCTTTGTTCCCCAAACCAAACCGGCACTCTCCTGTGTTCTTGGAGCAGCAGAGAACAAGGCCTCAACGCTCCCATACACCGCGCTGTGAGCAAGCCATGGCACCTTATCCCTTTCCAGTCCAATGCAAGTGGGATCTAGTCTGGTTAAGCCACAGCTGGGGCAAGCCGGTCTCTGGGATGAATCAGATCAGGGCAAATTTCTCCTATAACACCATGGACATTCGCTCACAGAGGTAACAAACAAGTTTTCAATATAGTAAGGTGGTGGCTAATCGCTCTTGGGCAGGAAGGAACATTCACAGCAGAACCTGCAGCTGGCCAGCTGGGAGTTAGCCTGCAAAAGCAGAGGATTCCACTTGGACGTCCTGGCCTGAGAGAGCTTCTGGTGCCAAGAGACCTCATTTGCACTGGAAACCTTTTTTTTTCTTTTTTTTTCTTTAATATCTGCAGAGCAACACAGAAACAACATGAGGCAAAGTCCATACAAACTTAGTACATACACAGTTTGCACAACAAACCTCCTATACCAGCAATGCTTTTGATGTTCATGAGCCTTTTCCCTACAGATGTTGCATCAGTGCTCAGCTGAACACATATCCTTACTAGTGAGAATACCCCACACTGGAACCATTTTTCAGAGGGAATTAATCTCTGTTGCTAGCATCACAAGAGAAATTCAAGTAAAATACCAAAGAAATTCAAGTAAAACGCCCCAAAACAATTAAAATATTACAGGCACACAGAAAAGAGGCAAACCCACACACCCTAATCTTCAGTTCTTCAGGCCCACCAAGAACAGCTTACTGCACCCAGGGGCTGGCAGAATAAGCAGACAGAACTGCACTATTTTAACCCAACAGGCTGTGCTGCCTGACCATGTTTTCCCCAGATGCGAACAACTAATTGCATCATTTTTTTTTCCTTCATTTTTGTGAAAACAGAAAACAGAGACTCTTTGATATAAAATGCACGCAAATAATACATGGGCAAAGTTATAATCCTGAAAAGTCTTCTAGACAAGACGAGGACATGAAAGACTTTTATAAAGATCCTTTTACCTTGCTTGGATAAATGTTATTTAGAAGATCTCCTTATCAATACAGGTGGCACAAAGAATGTTTGCTCTGATGTACTTCACACAGAGCTATCAAAACCAAAGCCATATACACCCAGGTGTGCCTGGTGTGCTGATGTTTACGAACTTAACCTGATTTTTAAGCAACAGCAGCTGTGCACTTAAGCCTCTTCCTCTCATCCCCTCATGCTTCAACATGCCTCACTTGCAGAGCTGATACAGTGATAACAACAAACCACCAGGAAATTCCTCCATACCAAGAGTATCCTTTATTTTAGGAGGGTTTTTTGGTTCTTATGAGATCTTTCACAGACTACCAAGCTCTGCACTGTTTTGTGAGTTCTAAGAATGGACCCTGCATGGGTCTACCAGAATGCCATTAAATTGCCATTGAAAACCAAGATTTCTTCCCCATTTACTACTGTGAGCTCAGGCTTGCAGGTAATAGTTTTTATGTGTGTATGTATAGATATATATGCACAAACATGTATCTTATCTATGCATGGTTTCTATCTCAATCTATTTTTCAGTAAGAAATAACTCATAATTTATTATTCTAAAAATATCCAGGGCCGGGGGAGTAGGGAAAAGGAAAGATAATAAAACCAAACTCCTGGGTTTGGGGCATTTCCCTTATCACAATCCATGCCTCAAATCCCTGTTATATGGGAAAGGACCTTCCTACCCAGAACAATGTTTGGGCAGAATTCAGAGCTGAGCACCATCTTCTTACGTGGCTGAAAACAGTATCTTCCACCCTTCTTTTTCCCAGTGACAGATGTATCCTGGGGTACCAGTAGGTTCTTTCCAAAACAAATGTGGCACAGCTGCTATGATTTATCTTCACAGCTCATAGCTTAGAGTTACAGACAGAAAATACATGTAAGAAAGGAACATCTCTATTGAATGTTCCTACATGCTGCAAGAGTTCCCTCAGCTGCAAGGAGGATGCTGCAAATTGTCTGAAAAGGTTAAAGAAGTATCCCCAACCAACTAGCCCCAAGTGATGTTTCTCTACAAATCTTGGGGATTATCCTTGGTTTTGGAGAGTTCTGCAGCAGGAAAAGGCTCCTGCAACTGTGAATAAACAACACAGCATTGCAGGAAGGTTTTTTTTTCCAAATTACCCCATAAAATCACTGCAGTATATGTCAAAGGTACACAAGCTTTCATAAAACAAGTCAGTAAATCAGCAACTCTTGCATGAATCTGTCCTCCGGGCCCTCTGGCCCTGGCTTTGTGTTATGCAAGTGCCAGCACCGCTCCAGGATCTCGCTCTGCAGAGCAGCATCACAGACCTCCAAGTCTGTGCCCACCCCAGTCCTTCCACTGCCACAGAGGAGACACCCACATCTGAAAGATCAGTCCTAATATAACCAACCCATAACAGCTTCATTACAGAGAAACAAGCTAGGAAACTGCAGGTAAAGGGCACTTCTGTAAGTATACTACGCACGTTTTTGATTCATTTTAGTAGTAGTTACTTAGTAGCTATGTTTCACTTCAGTTTTCTGTGCCTTCTTACCTGCAGAATTTGGGTTTCTTCAAAATAGGGGAAACTAAGGCTAGCAAGTACACAAGCCATTACTGTAGACCCTTACTCCTTCTGACATTCAAAAACCCCTTTCTCTCCATCCGAGGAGATCAGTCATCACTGCTCAACGGTCTCCGCACTGAGGCTTGGATGTCCCAGGATATGGAGTGAATTCCCCACCATATCAGAGCAGTTCAGGGTGTTGCTAAACAGAAATGGAAGTTAAGGCATTTATAACCGCTTCAATGGGCTGTATTGGCATCAGGTAGGTTGTAGGCATTGTGATGTATTTATTAGGTTTTCTCCTTTGTGTAAAGGGACTAAACCAGAGGTGTGAAAAAGTAATTGCTAGCTTCTGGAAGAATGAGATGGTTCAGTTCTGCTATGTCTGTTTAATGACTAGTAAAGATTGTTTATTCTCTCATATGCTCTTGTGCCATAAAGACTGCCTTACGTATGCTTGAAGAAAATGAATCTGCTTTATCTTGACACCTCCGATAAATTCTGGCTCCATAGGAATCCTATTTACTTGTTTTACTTGCAAATGGTAAGATGTAATGAAGAGAATATTTATTACTGGAGTTGGTTGGGAATAGTTCCACAAAACTTTTTTTTCTTGCCAAAAAAATGTGTCAAGTTTGCGGGGAAACAGTTTTGATGCATTTCTCAACAGTAAGTACTGGGCAAAAATGTTGAGTAAATTTCATTTTTACAGTTTGAAAACAAAAATAATCCTGAAGTTTGAAATTACTTTTTCATTTTTTATATTTAAGAAAGGAGCAGCAAAACAAGTAATATTAAAAATTATATAGAAACCAAAGATTTCAAGACATCAAAATTACTCAAACTAATCCAAACTTCTTTCTTGTTGAGATTTTTAGTTTACATGGGCTTTTTGACATTTTTATACTTTCTGAGATTTCACAGAGGAAAAAAAGAACGGACTCCTGAATAACAGTTGTGGGAAGAAAAGCTGTTTTTCCACCTAGCACTAGTTATGTTATTAGGCTAGCAGTGAAAGAGAGAGACACCATGTTACTCTCTGGATCTAACAACTTCTATCATGCTAAGATAAAAATGTGTGAACATCAACCACATGGAATACAAGTTCTTTGTTTTTCTTTTCCTAATGAACTGTGCAAAGAATGCAACATAATTATGCCTTCAGAAGAAACTACTCCACTACTAGAGATACTAAAAAAGCTCTGTTCTTTGGCTGGCACCCATCTCTGCAAACGCTGTCACAACAGCCTCCAAACTGTCACTTCAGCAACTGCCCTTCATAGGAAAAACATATTTCTTCTAATTAGACAAAATTCTAACTCTATGTTTGAAGAGTATAATTTGATCTTTTCTCTAGAAAATCATTAACCACTTGAGTTTAATTATTAACATTTGCTTTAAAAATTCACTGAGTTAACTACCAGTTGGGCAAGTGGAGCTAGTGCTTTGGTGAGATGATACTTCTTGCTGTGGTACATGGGCACACCACCAGGGAAGGTGGTGTGGTCCGTGTCCACGTAAGAAACTACTCTGAACATCAAAGAGATGTAGCTTCTACTTCTGGGTCTGCCATTGGCTCACTGGATGATTTTAGGGTAGGTTAACCCCATTCCCTTTTCTTTCTAAATCTATTTTGTATGGTCAGGACAGGAATTGTTTGGAGCAGGGACTTCTCCCCTTTCTCTGCCTTCAGTCCCTCCGTGCTTAAATAAAGTGCCCAACACAACAGGACAATGGGGTCATCACTGCAATAACTGCTGACAAGGACGGGAAGTATCAGTACGCAGGGAACATGCTCCTGATGTTTTATCTGTAAAGTTAAGTTCCCAATATCTGAAAAAATTAATGTACAAATTCATGCCTAGGTAGGGCTTAAATGTCAAGGTTACTCATGCTCAGCTCCTGCAGGGCTTGGAGCAGCAAGAAACCTGCTTCCTGAAAGCACCTGGTCTTCTGGGATAAAACTGAATGGTACTGATTCCTCAATGGAAACCTTTCAGAGAAATAGAAATCTGTGATTTATTCAGCAACAAACAGGTTTTCAAACAGCATTGCAAACACCGAATGCATAGACACACGCTTCCACTTGGTCTCAGTTATAAAATGCAGTGATTTACAAATCCAGGCCACCCAGACACAGTGGGGTGATGCAGAGTACAGGAAAATCCCTTTTTTCAAATGCAGAAAAATATCACCAGAAAGTTATTTTCTCAAAAAAGCTTGGGAGTTTGATTTTTAAAAACCCACACACCAACAAAAACAAACAAACAAAAAAACCCAACCCTGCAGACAATTACTATTTTTGGTTTAAATTAGACAAGTACATGTGTTCAATGCTTCTTTTAAAAGTAAACAGAAACAAGGTTCTATGGGAGTTTTTTGGTGTTGTGGGCACCATTTGTCATAGTATGATGGGTGAGCACTTCCATGTTAAAGATTTCCTGAGTTCTTTTAAATTCTCCAGCTGGTATTTGCTGCAGTGTTTCAGATAAGCAGAAATGTGTGAAACTCCCCAGGAAACTGAAGGGCTACAGCACCAGCTATTTGGATACTAACTCCCAACATTTTTGCTTCACAGCAAAGGAATATAACAAAATTTACCTTTTCATTACCAGATTTGACACACTTCAGCAGCCTCTAAAAAAATCAGTGTTATAAAGGAGCTAGCTAAAAAATCTCTCCAAGTTCCCAGTGTCATATGATATTTTTTGTTGAATAAAGACATAAACTTACACAAGAACTTCTACGTAAACTGTAATGTCAGACTGCATAAGACTCAGGTGCTTTTGTTATTTCTGCATTTGGTAAATACAGGCATAACAATTCCTGAAGTCCTTCGGCTTTTACAAACAGGTATGATTGACAGCCTCAAAATGCTCTGCTTTTCATAACAACTGTGATTGACAGCCCCTTGGTGTATAGCCCAGTCAGCCTAACAATGTTATTGTTCTCTAATAATTACCTGATAATTTTTTTCAATGTGCTGCTGTTAGTTGTGGTTCAACTAAGAGTCCTCAGAACTTTTCAAAAGTTCATTTAACTTGCATTGATTTTGAGCTGCCTTCCTGCAAGCCTGATTCTGTGGTAGCGCTGGGATTGCAGACGTTAGTGCCCAAGGTGCATTGGGTCTCTGTCTACCTGTAATTGACACTTTCCCTGGAAAAGAGAAAATATTAAAGCCCAACTATGTAGCAATCCACGTGTCATTTTCACATATATCACCTGCACAGTTTTTGTACAAAGGGAAATGTTTCTTAACTTAATAGTCCCTAGAGCAGAAGAATATAGCTAGTAGCTGGTATGCCCCTAGGGCCGGAGCCGTGCGCAGGATGCGTGCCTGTAGCTGAGCTCAGTTCAGCGCAGTCCATGACTCCCAAGCTGCTCAAGATGGCAGCTTGTTTCACTCCTGCAGAAAGTAATAATTGAGATTTTCCTGTCTTACAGAAAGATCACCCTCAAGAACACTTAGCCAGGGACCAACTTGTCACTAGCAGACAATCAGATCCAGTAAGGTCACTTTTCTGAGCATTTCCTGGTACCTACAAAATAAAATGAATTATGTTCTTTTTATATGAAGCGAGTCAGCGGTAGTGTTGTATACTAGAGAATGACAATCCTTGTTAGAAAGTGTTCAACCCTTTTACCCTTGTACTAAACATAAATCCAAGCTGGCATTGTTCTGAAATTTTAAAGTGTACTTTTTTTATCTCTGTCTTGGTTTTCAGGTAGGATGGAAGCAGGCAGGGCAGAAAAATGAAAACTCACATTGTCTCAGACTTCCAGCTGAGGAAGACTTAAGAATCTTCTGGGGGTTTTTTGCACACCTATAGAACTGAACTTGGCAGAGCAGCTTGAAGTTGAACTAAATGTTACTCCCACGTCAAAGCACTATTGGGAATAAACCTTAGTCTGGGTGGTTAGTTTGCCAATTACAAACCACAACACTTACTTCGGAAACTTCGTGAATGTTTCTTCTTCAGTGTGTTGAAATAAATTATAAAACCCACCTACCTTACAAGAAAGGAAAAAAAAAGATTTCTGTTGGAGGGCTATTAAAAGTATATTATCGTATTATATTTTATTTAGTTACTCTTAAAAGGACCCATAAAAGAAAAATGCCCTTGAGGAATGTTCAGTCTGGGTCTTTCCAAACCTTTCCAGTTCTACACTGGGGAGCTGAAAATAGTCAGTAGGTATCAGGAGAAAGCCGAGTGTCCTTCTGGGACTTCGCTTTTTGAAATCAGAACTGTGTACCTTGAGCACAGTTTTGCAGTTCACCCATTTGGTTGCCTTTTCAAGAAGTAAAAAGTCCAAGAATGAGCCTAAAGTTTGGCCTCTGCATCAATGTATGTTATGCATCACCAAACATACTATAGATCCAAGGCTTGGAGCTGCATACATAACACTGAAGTTTTATGTTCACATTTACTGCAAACGAAAGCAGGTACACAATGGAGAGATTGTATAGCTAAATGGGCTAATTCTGCTCATAATTTGTTCACACAGATTTAGGGGCTACGTGGGGGCCACTAGAACTGTTGGACCTTTATTCTTTGCTAACTTACTTTCCAGTACTTCTGAATTTTATCAACATATTTATAGAGCAGGCCATTTAAATAATATATTATCTGTACCCCTGACCCCAGCCTCTAATTATCCACAGAGCTAGTTCCATTATTGAGTATTTTTCCCATACTGTAAACATACCAGGCATTTTCTAAAAGTTGGTTTGGGGTTGATAAATTGTGTGCAGCATGATAGTAAGGTAATGAATCACTGCAATGATAGTGCACTGCCTCACTACAGACTGAGGAAACTACACATTGCATACTAGATACAAAGCAGAGGATAAAAAATTCAGCCATCTGTGACTTAATGTAAACACCATGAGCAAGAGCTAAAAGCAGCTTCTCACAGATCTTAAGTCAATGGTATTTCTGACCCATTTTCTCAAGGACTTTCAGGATGCTTTACTGAGTTCTCAGCCTGTCATCCTCCAATGCCTCACCTCCAGATTGGGCTCAGAGGCTCCTGCCATCTACTGCAATCATCCCAGCAAGTCTGTTTTGGCACCTAAAGCTCTGTTCTTCCACATGCACCCAAGCTTTGGTTGCTCACTGAAACGCGTGTCAGAGAACAGAATAACCACCATCCAGGCAAACCCTTTTTGGGGCACAGAGAGGGTAAGGAGGACCCATGCTTAATACTTTGGGACCTACCCCACCACCAGGAGCAAGAAAGAAGTTTTCAAACAGATGAGAGTAACGTACTTCGCTGCTATCTAAGGCACAGCGATGACTGGGAAACAGGCACCCAAAAAATAGCATTTTCAAACCAGCAGAGAGGCTGGTTTGCACAGAGTAACAGTCTTTTGTGGATCCAGAATGCTTTAAAAATCTTTAAAGCAGCTGGACTCCTTCTGGTGCTTCATATGAGATCCCAGACATTTCCCTAGCACACACCGACCCCTACCAGGCACATTGTCTCTTGGATCCTGTCATTCCTACGCTTCACAGATGCATGGTTAGTTTTGAGCAATTGTGCTGTATGGGAGAGTAAGATGAAGAAAGTATTTCATGTATTTTTAGGATTAGAAATGCAGAACAGAAGCCACATCAACAGCCAATTCTTCACAGACCACCAGCTGTCCACAAACAAGCTGAAGAAAATCCTGCATATGGAAGAAGTGTTAGTACCATCTAACAACAGTTCATATCAAACAGCTACATAACTACAGCATGCGTTGTACTAGATATATTGAACTAAGACAAATTAATGCTGAGTTTTGAGGTGTCTTCTCTGCAGTGGGTGGGATAAGCTTTTCCTTCAGCTTTTGCTGTGTTTCACTTCATTTGCCTCATCCCACTCCCACCAGTTCTACTCCACAATCCCATAAACCCCAAATGAAACTCCAGAAAACAATTAGATAAATTCATTATTTCTTACTTGATGCATCTTACTGATTCGTCTACATTTATTCAATGTGTTCATGGTCCTGACAGCAGTTTTGATGGCCCACACTTTCACTCCAATTTTATAACGACAGAGAAGTCTTTAGCACTGTTCTATGTTTCATTTTGGAAGAAATTGAGTACTGTTGTGAGTCAAGGCAGTCTTAAATCTTGACTAAATTACTTTTGTTCTCTCTAATTATGACTTTACCAACAGATACGCTTCCAGCATCCTCTTCCCATTCATATTTCCTTGCAATCACATACTAAAATCAGATGCTAATGAATCAGAATTTATCTAATTTCCAATTTTACTAATTATTTATCAGATCAGCTAAATCAGTTTCATTTAGAATTACAGGCTTAGTTACATAAGATGGATTTTTCTCTTTATTAAAAATGTTAAGCTGCCTAAAAGTAACTAATATACCAAATTTTAATCTCTGTTCAAGGTCCAAATACATTATTAAAAAGTGATCTTAAATTGGCAAGAACATGCTTATTCTAGATATATCCTTTTAACTCAAAATGAATTAAACAAGAATGAAAAAAGCAAATTGTGTTATTGAGTATAACAGACCCTGCAAAATCACACTGAAGCATTTTAACATTGCAGAGACAACACTGAAACCAGCCTGCTTTTGTATCTTCAAATATACCATGACATACGAACATACTAATCTTGCCAACAAATGAGACAAAAGTTAAGGTGCTGAAAGACGCGTAGACCTTCAGCTGCCAGAGGTTAGCTCCAGAGGTGGCAATTGCAGGAGCGGGCTGGAAACTAGGACCATGCATGGCAATCAGTTAGCTGAGGGGAATGTGCTCGAGCTTGTCTAGACAACAATTAACATGATGAGACATGTTTACAGAGCACAGGGGAGTGGGAGACGGATGGCGCCAAGGATGGCGCCAAGGAAAGGTAACACCTTGCTGTTAATTGATGGTAGTTAACCACCAATCGGGGATTGCCTAGGATGCAATGCTTAGCTTCAAGAACCAATCTGTTTAAAACTCGCGGCTTCTGAAAGTGTATATAAACTCGTGCTTCTGTACATTAAATTGACATTTGCTTGCATCAAGCTGCGTCCCGTCTCCTCATTCGCCGCAGGCAATGGTGCAGGTATCAAAGAACAGCATTGGTGTCAGAGCCTGGCAGGTGGGACACTGCGCCCCGTGGTCACACCAGCTCCAGGAAGGGGCCAGCTCCACTGCTTGTTGTACACTGTTCCTTCATTAGATCTAATCATCTATATTAGAACCTAATATAGATTAGATAACCCCAAAACATTGCTTTTTTTAAAGTGTGTTTGTATTACTTAAAGAAAATTACCTTTCCCTGTAACAAATAATATGGAACATCCGCTCTTCACAGGTGTGCTCCCAGCCTTAAAACCACAACTGAGCATTTCCCCAGATGACTCCCTGTTGCATTTATCACCTGCCCTTACATTTTCCAATCTTCCACGTATGGGAAGGCAACCTAAATAACTACAATAACATCTTCTGATATCATTTCCTTGAAGCAACCCCCTTCCACCCTTACAGGTTTCCTAAATCTGAGGTAGCTCTGCACAGAACAAGCAAGTACGGTGTGCAATTGGGGAGCAAAGCTGCTTGGCTCCAGAGGGAGCAGCTCACGCCATTAGTTCAGGAGTCTCCAGCCTCTCCTGCTGTGCATCACTCATACCTGAGCCTGATTTCCCCCAAAACAAAATCATACCACTTGCTCTTTGCAGATTAGCACTTGACTCTTTAATCCGTATTTCTCTACTTCAGTTCACCAAGCAAAACCGAGTACTTTGGGTCTTTTCAGTCACCATAAATCCCATCACTATTCACAACAGAAACACACTGCTGGTTTTTTTGGTTTTGTGGACAGTTTTACTAGCCTGAGGATTTTGGGGCATTGCAGCAAAGTGGAAGAGAACGGAGCAAAGACATTATTTTTGTCCCATTTCCAGGCAGAGTGGCAGAGAGCCAGTTCTCAGAAACCAATTGATTCATGCTTGTCTCAAGTCCCAGCACCCTGGTGAAAAGCTGTCAGAGGGCAGCCAAAATAGTACAATTGCTTCACCTACTGCCAAACACTGATACAAAAGGCCACTCTGTTTCAATCACAAACAAAAGCAAGCAACTGTCACAGAGCAAGCAGCCTTCCCTGAGATTCAGATTGCACCCAGAAGTTCACCAAGCAGTAAGTCATTGCTGTAAATCAACACGACCAGTCAGCACATCTCTATCTCAATGAAATTCTGATGCTTTTCCACCAGCCTCAGGACCATGGGTCGGCTTGACCCAAGGCAGCACTGGTGAGCTGCACAGCGAGGTGGAGAGTCACGTTGAAGAAGCTTTTCCACAAGATCCTCAGCAGGTCTTGCTTTAAGACAGGCTTGAAGGTGTCCTTTGGCTAACGCTGCCAACTTTGCAGTTACACACCTGACCAGTGGCAGGAGTTGTACAAGCTGCCAAAATGGGAGGAGAAGAAAGAGCAAAATGGAGAACACCATAGTCTGAGTTTCTTTTGGCTTTGAAGCCTTAGGAACCAGCTTGTGTCAGATACAGAGAGAAATGGGACTATAATTTAGACATATTCTTTCTTTAAGGGAACTAATTCAACAGACTGTATTTTAAAGCATCCTTAAGACACCAGCATCTTGGTATATCTTCACAGGAAAAAATCTACAGAAAGACTGGCAGCTAATTTAGCAAGACTCCTTCACTAAAAGTGCTTATGAAGCAACTCAATTATCCATGGACTCCCAGACAACCTTTGAGCCACACAATGTCCATACAACGCTGGTAAACACACTTGTATTCGATTTACAAGTAAATAAATCAAGACCTATCCTGGAAATAAAATTCAAGAGAAGCAGCAGAGCAAACTATGTACCCCAGCTAGGTTCATCCCTGGTTTCTCACTACAGAAAGCCTGGACTGCACACATTTGACATTTTCAAGCTTTTTGCTCAGCCACGAGAGCAAAGCACAACCTTCAGCTGGAACTCTTCCATAACCACTCTGCTTGCCAGACTAGAAGCAGTAACAGAAAGGCAGAAAATAGAGACAGATGATAAAATTAAGATAGTCGGGAATGTATTTAACAGAGTTTTCATGCTTCAGTGCTGTTCCATCAGATACCTGAGGGAAAGCATGACTTTGAGCATGTTTTGGGCTGGCTATTCATCACTTGGAAGTAAGCTCTATCAGTTCACCAGCCCGGCTTGTTTTCTTTTTTCCCTTTTCCCCCCACCAGCTGGGATGTTCACTGTTTAATTAGTGTGTTGAGTTAATTCAATAATGGGTTCAGTGAAGGGAAGAAGTAACGCGTGAGAAGTGCTGGAAACATCCAGCCCCAAGTGAAGGCAGGGTGGGAAACCTGAGCAGGACCACTCCTTTCAAGAGCAGTTAGATGCTCAGCAGCTGGTTGAGCAGAAGAGCTTAACTGATCTTATGCAACTTCAATGTGCCTTGAATATCATTGCTGTCCTATGCAGCCAACGTGGAAAGATATTCTCTAAAGCTGCCCTTCACAGCCTAAGCTAGATGCTTGAATTTCAGCAGCGTGAATGTCTGAAAACCATGTGATGGCTCATGGACCATTTCTGTTGTGAATTTAAAGCAATTGTAATGTCTGAGACAGTTTCCTCAATGCTTATAACTGAATTCAAATTAAAAGCACCAACTAAGAGATACAAGCCTAAGCGTCTCTGCCAAAGGCAGAAAAAATTATATATTAACTAAAGGATAAGGTGGAACCATCATACCTCAGGAAATGCATTTGCTCCAAACCACGTTAGAACTGTCAACAATTTGGCTTGGATATTTGCAGTATGGTACACAAAACAAAATCATTACCATGCCACAGTATGCAATAAAACTAACCTTTAACACTGACAGTAATGCTGTAGAGATAACAGGTACATGGCCAGCACATAAAACAAAAAAGTTCCCAAGTTGGAATCACAAGGGATTAAATTTTATAGTTTACGTGATGCAAGAATTTTGATTAGATTGCAAGGTTTCTTCTGGCATGAGAAAGTACTGTTTGATCCTGCTGCTTATAACCTATTACCATTGGTCTTTGTTTCTCCATCACCTGTGTACATACACAACATGTACATTATAATGCCATCCTCATACACACCTTGTCCACCACGGGGAGTCATCCAGAGCTCCACGTGAACAGCATAAGGAACAGAACCAGAACTTCAGTATGGACAAGAGCTCTGCTGTAAAGACAGCTCAAGGCTTTGGCAACCAAAATAGACCCTGAGCTGTTGGGGCCTGGCTACATCTTTTAATTAACTAAAACATCTATAGTAAATAAATATTTAGTATTCGAGGACAAAACTTGCTTCTTTGACTTAAAGCAGTATCAAAGAAAGAACAAATCAAGGCCTAAACAAAGATGCAGGAGAATAAAATTTACTGCTCAATGGCATAGAATACTAGTAAATTAGAGGTAAGAGGTGCACTCAAAAAGACATCTATATAGGCAAAGGTTACATCATTCATAATTAAAACCGCCACAAGTTACATGGTATGTGAACTACTAAGTTCATGACAGCAGTGCACTACTGACTACCCAAATAATACATTTCCTTCTCTTGGAAATTCACTAAACTGTTCATCTCTAAGGTTTTATATTTTCCTGTGAAAAGCTAGGAGAAGCCAATGCCAGTGACATGGTGGCAAAATAAAGAAATCCTCCAATAACCTAAAGAAATCCTCCAATACTTCTTAAAAAAATTCCCTGTTGAAACTATAAGAGTCATTGCCACAGTGTGTCATGAATGCTAAATTTTAGATGAGTTGCGAAGCAATTAGAATAATAAGAGGAGGAAAAAAAGTCCATTTCAGGCTATTAAACAGGATAATACCAGATCTAGGTTAGGAAGTCCCTAAGCAGAAGTTGGTGGAGCCTGGGACACTACGAGGGTGAGGACCGTGCGCTTGCCCTTGGCCCAGTGCTCCTCCCTAGGCAGCTTTTACTGGTCATTGTTGGAAACAAGGCTGCTGGGCTGGACAGACTTTTGGACTGACCCAGCACAGACACACTAATGCCAAGAGCTCACAAGAGACGGGCAACTCAATATTACGCTGCTTTAATAGGCAAACAGCCAGATTTGGTTCTTGTATACAGAGTCTAATGAAGTCAAGGGAAAATGCATGTCTGCTGCTTAGGGGTAGAGTTCACCACAGCTGAGAACAGAAGCACACTTGAGACATTTACATAATTTATTTTATTTTTTTTTTTTTTTTTGCTACTGCAGCCAACCTATTATGCTAAAAATTCTACTGAGAGAAATCAGTCCATGCAGCAGATGACAGATTTTGGGGGGTGAGTGAGGTGGGTTTTGCTTCCGTTTTAAAGAAACTAAACAAACTCATCAAACCTAAACCAAATCAGAGCCCTCAACTATAAAAATAATTACCCTCTTTCCCTCAGGCCAAACAGTTTGGTCTCCTGGTGAGAGCAAAAAGTCCAATTCTCAGTCTGAATGTACCAAATGATACTTGGAGACCACGAAGATGAAGCTCACGCTATATCGGAAATCTGCTGTGACCAGTGCCTTAGGAAACGGCTCAGTCTGTTCTCCACATGGCTCGACCCCCTAACTACGAGCTAGAAGCAGGAGAACAAGCCAGACTGCTGAGTGTGATGTTTTTCACTGCTCTACAGTTCAACTCCTTGGAAGCTTATCTTCCCCATTTCTTACTGCTTTAGTGACCTTGGAAAACACAGATAGGGATAATAGAAGCAGAATACTAAAAGGATTATTGCTTTTATTATCCTACTATTGGGAAGCTGAATAAAAAAAAGCACATATCCTTCACCAGACTACCCTGGGCATTAGCACGCTCAGCTCTCTTCTTATAAAAGGTCACCAGGCATGATATTAAACATAGCCTTAATTACTGAGCACTCGTCACTGCCAGCACAGGTGTCCTTCTCATGGCAAATGTCACAGGGAGTTATCTGTCCTTTTTCACTTCTTACTAAAATACAACAATAGCAACATAGATTTTTATAAGAAAAAGTCAGTGCCCTGCTATAGAGCCAAGGAATGGTGGTGGGTGATGGACAGTTACGCAAGTAGCTGCAACTTCAGCTGCAGGTTTTCAGCCAGATCTCGTTTGTGACTGTCCCTATGAGCCACTCCACAGGCCACAGTGAAGACATGCATGAGCTGGCTCGGTCCCCTCAACACTTTCCTGCTGGGTGGCAACACAAAGCCCAAGTAACTGTGAGTACCACCAGAGATATCACCTCCTATTTTCACAATGCCAAACTAAGGACATTTTACAAGGTCTGAAGATAGAGCCCTTAGTATTTTCCCATGATAACAGCAAGCTGCTCTCTAATGTCATGCCTTATGTATCTACCAGCTGCTTTGGAATGATGTAGGATCTCCTAACGTCTCCTCCCACCATGTGGAAATGGCAAAGCATGAACTCTGATGACACTCAATGTAAAATAGATTCTCCCAAACACAGAAAGAAGTCAGACAGGGAGAATGTGCTCTAGCCTGTACAAAGTACCAGTTACAAAATCAGTGTTTTTAGTAACAGGTTGCAGCAGTCATCTCCCTAAGCACCTAACAGTCTTACTGTGTGGTCACACTTCTCCTTTAATACAGTGGGGATTTATTTCATACCTGTTCAGGGTAGCAGTGCATATGCTGGAAACACTAGGGTGATACGGTGTTTCACTGAGGATAAGAGCAGATTGCCAAGTACACACAAACAACTTACAGCAGCTGCAGCTATTTTTTCTGATGCCATCTACCTCTACTCTTGATACATCACTGCTTTTATAGAAAAATCCCCCACAAGGTTACAGAGCACGGTGAGTCAGCGTTATCACTTGGAGTAAAACTCATGAGGGTCAGCTGTTTTCCTGCTGTTGTTGGCCTGAAGAAGTGAAGGAGTCCTGCTTGCTGACAGTCATTATGCAACAGAGATAACCCATCTTTCTGCAGTCATTTGTGGGTGTCAGGAGAAGCTAAGAATAAACCAGGAAAAGCCTCTGGAAAGGTCTGCTAAGAAGCAAGCTGAAAGCAACATCTCTCAAGGTACAGTGTGCATACCCTTGCTTTAGCTTAAAACACATCCTTATGCAATCCTTACTAGATGACTGCAGGTGATAATCACACATTGCAGTTAAAATTACTGATTAACCTCCCCAGGAAGTGTTAAAGCAAGCAGAGGAAAGTAGATGTTAGGAACAACACTTACATCCCTGTTCACGTAGGATATATTAGAGTTGCTAAGCTTAAGAAAATAGGTAGGTGCCCCCTCCTGCTCCTTACAGGGAGTTATGAAGCAAATTGAAGCATTTTAAATCCTGCTTATCCACAAGCCGGATAAATTAGGATTTCTTTCTTTCTTTTTTGTAATAGCTTGTCTCAAAGAGCTATAAGAATATGCAAGCATATTCAGCAGAGAAAGCAGGTCAGCACTGACCCTTGTTCAGAAGAACAGCTAGTCAATAAAAAGAAAGAAGCCATTTAGGATGTAATTGGGTACTCCTGGCCAGGAAGATACTAGGGAGAAAGAAAGAGAAGAAACACAACCATCTAAGGCCAACTGGTTTCCCCAGCAGAGGCTGGGGCAAATCTTCTGCTGTTGTGAACGAGTTGCACTTCATGTCCTTGCTTGCAAATTGAGGAAGCAGGCTATGATGAGACCTTGGGAATTAAAACAAAAACCAAATTGAGTTTGTGCCAGCTTTAAGCTTCTTGTTTTCCTTGTTAATAAGATCAAGACATTTTCTTGCAAGAGAACACTGTCTAATTCTGTAAACTTAGGAAAGTTTGCAAAAGCCAGGATTACTGATTATTATCTCCTGAATTAATGCTGAAGTTTTGGGGCAGTCTAGCAGCTAAATTAGTACTTTAAACTGTACATACAGGTCAGGATTCCAAAAAGAACTGTTAACTCTTCTAAGACATGCAAAGCAAGCTTGCTATCAAGGTCTTCAAGATAAACACAACAGCCCCGGGTTTGGTACCACAAAGGACAATGGAATTCCAGTAATACAAAACCTGAGAGAACAAGATTAGAAACAAATCCAGGAAATGAAAGGTCATGTCAAATGCTGATCTTCACTTTGTTGCACCTGAATTTTTGCAAAAGGAAAAATTTGCAATGCCTGCCAAAAGAAAACGTAGCACATGCTTTCCCAAATCAAAGGTCAAGAATATTAACTGTACCTTTTCACATTGCTCCCCAAAAATTAATATGTTGGACCTATTGAAGTGTCTAATACCAGCTAGAATCAAGAACAGCAGAAGCCAAATTTGGATGAAAATGTCTCTTCTGAAAGTCATCATATCTCATATCTTGCAATATTATCAAAATATAAAATAAAATCAAAATACCTATAAGTTAGAGGCAGCTTTTAATTCAACGCAAAAGTAAAGTCCTTCAATTAAATGTATTTCCAGGGGAAAAAAACCAACCAAACAAGCAAACCTCTGCTCAGCATAAAAAGCAATGGTCTTTGTAATGCAGGGGAAAGACTCATCCTTTTCTCTCTTTTCAAAGAAGTAATGCTCTGTACATCTGAGTGCATTAGTAATCTGAACACTCTCAATGCTCTGACTGACTTAGCGTTTCTATCAGTAAGGAGCTGGAACACAGGAAGGGTGCAAAACAAACCTGAAACTCAGTAACCCACTTCCAGGCACTACTGTTGGTACCAAAAAAAGCACTGGTACATATTTAGTTCATCCACTTTCACAGTGGACAAGCAACAGCTATTCTGCAGTCCATAAACTCTGAAAAGTTCCCTAGAAACACTAGTTTCCTACACCATTGCCACAACACAGGAAACTTCATATAATGCAATGCCTGTCAAAAGAAAATGTAACATGTAATCTAACCCACATGCTTTCCAAAATTAAAGGTCAAGAATATTAAGTGTATTGTACAATTTTATGTGTATAAATTATAGATGTTATATATTATATGTGTATATATATGAATATATAAAATAATAACGTATTAACTGAAGCAACTAATCAGGAGTTAATGATATGTGCAGCCTGAGATTAGGATGGGAACAGAGAAAGAACCTCAGATCAGTCTCACAAGCATCAGAAATGGGTTGTGTAGACAGAGCAGCAATAAATATTATGTTTTCCTGAGTTTTTCCTTGCACTAATCCATATTGTTGCCTGGAAAAGAAATCTCCAAACGTCCATTGTTTCTCCTTGGGTTTAATGAACAACTCACATACCAGCTAAAACTGCAGCATCGCTTCGCTGAAGCACAAAGACTGGACCCATTGTTCACAGGTGTTTGTTCCTGCTCCATATACTTCCAAAATTGTGATGCTGCAAGGAGTTTCCCCAACCAATTTCCATACAGATATTCCTTCAGCTGCAGTTGCTTTAGAAAAGTCCAAGACTGTATTTTTTTTTTATTATTTCATTATTTCTTTTGTAGGATAGAACTAAGGAGGAAAATTTGCTGCAAATAATTAGAGCAAAATCACTGCCCTGCATAGTTCAGACTAGGTGCACAACCTGCTTAGGCTTGGCTTCAGAGCAAACCAGGAATAGGACATGGGTGATTTTATGACAGGGATGTTTTGAAATCAAGGAAATGAACTACTTTTTTTTTTTTTTTTTTTCCCAAATCATCACCCTACATCTGTATTTGAATCCACAAATGGTTCCTGATAGAATAACATGTTGATTAAGTCATCAAACAAAACACTCTCTGGCACTGGTAGCAGCAAGGCAGCAGCTGTTTCTAAGAGCAATTGTACGTCAAGTGAAAAAGCTGGCAAGCTTCAAGTTAACATTTAGCTACCTGACCAAGTTATCTTTTTCAGTAGCAAGAAACGTGGAGTCAGCAGGAATTTTTCTACCCAAAGTACACAGAAGGAAAGGAACCTCTGCCTTTCATTATTTAATATACTTGATGCAACCCTTATGTTCACAATCTGTAGCTACACTGAGAAACATAAGCGATCCAAAACCTCCAAGGACCTTAATCATTACAGAACATGCAGGAGGAACTTGTTGACAACCACCGCAGCAATTTAAATCTGCTGGCACTTTCAGAGACAAATAGCTCTGTATAAAATCCAGCTGGAGGTTGCTTTGCCTCCTCTTGGTCTCTGAACACTGACATCAGGACATCCTAACCTGGGTTATCAGCAGGGCAGCTGGTAAATCCTTCAGGTGATCGCATGGAGCACACTAGTATATTAGCGGGGCTTTTTCCCTCCTGAAAGAAGCACAAAGCAATTCTACTGCAGCCATCACAGGGAGAAATGCTCCCCGAGAAACAACCTGTGTGGTTCTTTCACAGTGGTTTTAATGCTAGACAGCAACCACGGATTTTTTTCTGGAAATAGTTACCCTCTCCAAAATTACAAATCTCCACTATCAAATTCTACAAGCAATAATGGGTTGGTGCTGTTAAGGGTTTTTTTGTTTCTCCACTAGAAAGTTATTTTCTCATTAATTTTTAGGCAAATTATAACAAAATAATCCCACCCCTGCCAGGAGAGGAAAACAAAATGTTTTCCTTGAGCAGAACTTGCAGAACAGCCTCTGCATCCTCTTTAATGCCATTTCTGGAATAAACGTCTTTTTAAAGTTTGTTCTTTGATAGACTTGTCCGAATACTAGAAATTTCTCAAACAACAAGGTAAGAGTCTGCCTTTTGAAACACTCACAGGTTTCCTTTGCTGCCAATGCCAGCCCACCCATCACTGATTCTTGTCCTACCTGTTCTTGAGAAGTCTCTCTTAAAATAAACTCTGGGCACTTGGAACTGCTGCTCCCCAAATCTCTACAGAGTCAAGGACCCATTGACAGAACTAGTAACGAGGCAAAGAGCTGGGGCAAAAAACATCCCATCAAAAAAAACCTGCATCAGAGGAGGTGCTGCTGCAGTCTGAGGCTTCACAAGTCCCCCATCACCAGTGAGACCCCCCTGGGGTCCTGCCCTTCTGTGCAGACCTCTTGTCTCCTTGCTACCTGTCACAGCATTGCTCAAAACTTCCCCTAAGATTGGTACCTACCAGTTTTGTAGATTGTAAACTTCAAAACAGTTTTCTAGATTTTAAGGGACAAGGGTAGTGCATTGAAAATCAAAAGGCTTAAAGACAAGACTATGAAAGGGAGATAAACCATCTTTGCTATAATTTTTTAGATTAAGTCTATAGGAGCTTTTATGAAGCTAGTGAAAATCTTCTAGATTAAGCTTTAGGGCTCATCAATTTAAAATTATTTTCATTCTGCTTCCTCCTCACTAATATTGCTCAAAAAACAATGCTGAAAAATACCTGCCAGCAATGTAATCCAGCCTGTGAAAGGCACCAGAAAGGCTTCTGTGCTTACAAGCAACAGCACAGCTCCTCAAGGCACTTCACTTCTGCTCCTTATCATATTTTTCCATGTTTTTAATTTAAATTCTCAGAAGCCTTTACCACTTGAAAACAAGATGGCAAATCATTAGATCTGATATGTGCGCTGGGCTTGGACTGCCTCACTGTGAACTACAGGAAAAAGTGGTACCTTGAGAGTCCCCAAGTTTAAAACAAGGGAACCAGTGTTCATGTCCCCCTACTCCCAGCTTTGAGGGAAGATCTGCCGGTCTCTTTTCCCACACAGCAGTCCTCAGCAACCAAGTCAGGAGAGCAGAAGTTTGCCCTGAACAACACGTAACTGTTGCAGGATAGCAGTGAGCATCTCACCAGCACAGCTACAGGAGCTCAATCCTTACCCTAATACTTAGGCTTTCAAAATATTATAAACAACTGATCATCAAAACAAAAGCAAAGCTGAAAACCCTTGAGATTAACATTGCAGCTATGAGCCAGCCTAACCCTTCCACTTTGCTTTCATGCAGTATTTCACCCCAAATTCTGCGTTTGCCAGTAGTAAACCTTTCAAAACAGAAAGCAGTATCGTTTGGGTTTGTGCAATACCCAGCACCATGGGACACTGATGGTTGGAAGGTCCAGAACTGCACTGTTCCATGTGTGTTCAAAAACACAAATAAGTATTTTCTCACTTGCAAACAGAATGAGGAAAAACTGTAAATGCCTGGAGTTTGAGATTAGATAAAGTTCTAAGAGTCACTATACATCTCTATTTAGCAGAATGCACAGAAACACTGATCCACTGATATTTTATGAAAGTGAGAAGCTTCTGTGTTTGGGTGAGATTACCTAGAACCCACACACCTGGAGGGCAGGGCAGGAGACCAGTGCCATCCCATCAGCACTGGTGTGTTCCCAGAGGCACCCACAACCTGGCTGGCAGGCAAGTGGGTACAGACAAACACACGCTTATGTGGCCCCTTCGTACAAGAGAGCAGAGAGCTGGGTCTTTCCCTGCTCCACAGGGAGGTTGTACAGAGCTGGGAAGGCAACGTTAGCTGCCCTGCCAGCAGCACAGTGCAACGGTTTTAGCTTTATTATTAACTTAGCAATAGTTACATCGGTCTGCAGGAAAACACTCAGAAAGATGTCTCTGCTCAATGGCCAGCTCTGCACTGTCAATCTCAAATTACAACACATTTCTAATGCAGAATCATGGAAGAGGAGGCAAAACCAGCTCAGTCCAGTAGTCACAGGGAAGAAGAAATGCTGGCAATAATGGAAAGGCATCATCAGTATTATTGTGATAAAACGTTTGTAATTACTACACTGGCAATTTTTCCAAATGGGTTGGCTTAGACACAGGTCTCTTGCACTGATTACTAAATTATTTTCTTTAAAAGGTCTAAGTGGTTTGTTTTCCAGATGAATAGCCTGAAGCCGCTTGTTTCAGAGCTTTAGTCCCCTGAGAATCACCTTCGACAGTAAAGAAATGAGACAGATGAACACTAAGCAATTCTGTGTATGAACCCAGCAGAGGTTTGGCTGATGAAAACACTTTAGGTAAAGTACCTTTCAATTTAAAATACAGAGATGGACTGGGGCTAGTTAAAAGTTACAAGAAATCAGAGGCAGTATTTGCTAACAAAGCATTTTAAACCAAGTAAACTTTCCTAAATCGAATCTTGGCTTCACCACAACTCACCTCTTCTGGGAGAGCTGCCTCGCCAGGCAAAGTAAGGGCAGTGGGTCGGCACTGACACTTTCCCAGTCCAGCCAACCCAGCCACTGCCAGACTTCTGGCATGCCCTCTCCGCCTTGCCTGCCCACAAGGACAAGCATTTTTTTTTTATCTGAACATACAGTGATACATTTGCCCAGCATTTACTGATCAACACTTACTTTTTTCTTGACAGAGAGCAGCCGTGCTCAGGGAGGAAAGCTCTTTGCAGCCGCCTGCACATCTGGTGCGTGGTGACACAGTGCTGCTGGCAGGGACCGAAGCAGGGATAGTATCTCACTCTCACATAGTACCACCTAGGTGCAGGTTTCCATCAACCTTTGCTAACATGGAAAAGGTCCCAGGTAGCACAGTGGGGGACAGCAAAGTTCAGCCCCTCTGGTAGTTGCTCCAAAGGTCTGAGGCCGGTGTATGGTGACGAGCTGGAAAAGTTTGCTCCATCTGTGACTCAGGATCTTACCAGCATGCCTTCAGTGGGCTCTTTTCAGAGCATTCTGCACCTGTGGCTGGCACAGAGCTGAACAGCTCACCAGGAGGGAGACTCAGACACACCAGGGAGACCTTTGGGGAGAAAGAGAGAGAGGGAAAGAGAGGGAAGAATGAAGAACGGTGTTCATCCTTGAAATATAAATCTATCTGTGGCTTCTACGCAATACATTTCAAACATCAACATTAACTTAGTCCATTAGATAAAATCCTATTAATCAGATGATTTGATCAGCTGTGGCTTACTCAGAATTTGTTCTGATTTTAGTATTTTATCAGCAAACATAGTTCTGGGTAATTCAAACCTCACAACACCAAGCAAAAATTGCCTATAATTAACAGCTTCAAATACAAGCAGCTTTTGTCACACAAGCGCCAGCAAGAGCTCACACCACTCTTCACCTTTACTTCTCTATTGTCTGGTTTACATCTGAATTTCTTCTCCAGGTTTAACTGACGCAAGCTCATGCTCATTCAAATTGCTCCTCTGCAAACATGACAAATGAGCTCCAGCCAAAATTTTTCAGCAGTCAGACCCCTAAGCATTAACTTTGGTAATTAAAGTAACGTATCTGACAAATTAGCAGAAGGGAATATACTGGCATATATCTGTGTGACATGAAGAATTTCTGCCTTCTGCAGTCACCAGTGGACTATCAAAGCCAGTACAGCATGACACATGATGTTGCAGCATCCCTGGGCTAGAAAAGTAAGTAATCTGAGTCACCCACAAACAGAAACAAATTTGAAGGGTCATAAAAAAGGCTACTAGACCTCACAATTTTAAATAAATACATTAATTAAAACCCCTATGAATCAGCAGAGTTGAATTTTGCTGCAGTAGTATCACACGGCTTTGGAAACTGCCCTTCAGTAATCCAACCAAAACTTGGCACGTTTTCATCTCTGCTTATTCTCCCTGGTTATGTCTATGGCATCAATAGACACCCATCTGAAACATCAGAAAAATGAAAAACAGGATGGAGGGATTCAAAAGAAACAAATACTAGTATCTAGCTTTCATCCTGTTCTTTTCATTCATGAATCTCAAACTCATTTATCCAAGATAGTGAATAGTCTCCTATTGCAAGCATGAATTGTAGACATGAGCCACTACATGTATCATGGAAGACAGCATGGCTGGCAGGGGGAGACAGTCCAGCATGGAGCCCAGGCCAGGGAAGAGCATGACAGTTTGAGGAACTAAACAGCTCTTGCTTCAAAACATTCACTGCAGCACAGTCTCAGAAAACAACAGAATTCAACAGTGCACCCTATACACTCACACAGAGCCTACAGCTTCAAAACAGCACCAGCCGAGGCTCATTCTGCTCGAGGCTGTACAGGCATCCAAGCAAGATGGAAATCTCTGCCCAAGAGTTTCCTGTGGGTATCTAACACAATGCAGAAGTGCTAAATGAGTGGGAAGGAGGAGGAGAAGCAGCAGCAGCACAAAGAAGGTCGTTAGCAAATACATGTTGGTTGGTGTCTGTGCCACCAAACCTGCCCCAAAGCAGGATCGGCACAGAAAGAAGAGCATAGTGAAGAACTGACATCTATAAGCCTGGAAAACAGGAAAGGTATTGAATGTAACTGATCTCAGCTGAACTACAGACCTACTGTCATGTCAATATACAGAGTACCAACCCATCAGTGCTTTTGGAAGAGAGGAGAAAGCCAGTCATGAGGCACAGGAGACTTGCACAGTGTGTTCTCGTATAACAGGATGGTGTGGTGGAACAGCCATTGCAAGTTCTTGGCTCTGTATCACTGCCTGTTTCTAAGCACCACAAAACCTGTGTTTAAAAAGTCCTTTTCCAACAAAAGTGACTCTGAACTGGCAATTCTTTTACCAGGCCACCCTACAAATACAACGTAATTTATACTGCATACAGATCACAAATCCCAGTGAGGACTTTGCTGCGCCACTAGTTTGAGGTCAAAGGCACCCACCTTGGTGACCATTGTGGTATGCGATAGCTACCAGGATCAGCCCAGGAACAGAGACCAGACTGCAGCAGCTGCTTTGAGGTTAATATTAGTGACAAGCCCCCAGCCTTCAACATCAGCATTGCACAATGCCTCCTCTCGCATCTTTTATAAAATGACCTTTCAGGAACGCAATTTTCAAAGTCACTAGCCTTGCTGGTTACACAAAGCTAGGGGAAACAGAACTTCCACTGATTGGAATAGATCAGATTTATGGACTAACAAGACAGATGATGTGGTGAAGCAAGGATAAAATGTAATGAGGCCAAGAAAAAAATTAAACACATGCTATATTCCAACTTAAACAGCAGTGTACAAAGACAGGAAATACAATCTAAAACAGTTCACGTAACATTTTGTAGCATTACAAAGGAGAACCAGAAAGGCAAAGATCCTGCATCTCTTACAGACTTCACAACACAGAGTAAAAACCAGTGGAAGACTGTAAGGCAAGTTAAGAGCTACTGATGAAGCTTCTGTATGAAAGGCACAAGGAGCCTTTCAACCTCAGGAGCACTTGTTGCCACACCGAAAAAATGTCAGATGTTGCCAAACAGATTTCCAGAAGGTTCAAACCCAATCCTGAAAACTTCATGGATATCAAAACTGGGATAATCACGTGCTTCAGCATTATAAAAATCAAGTGGATTGACATCTTGGTATGTTTTAATCTCTCTTTGGTTCACTATACGTTTTTTGCAGTTGTGTTCAGGATGACGGGAAGAACTGCAGCTCCCAGAGAGTGAAGAGAAGATACAAGATTTTAAAATACTGTCAGAAGTAACAAATTTTTTCTAAACTGTCCCTTTTACTTGACAGCACTCATTTTTAAATACCCTCTGTACAGACAATATTATAAAATATTTCTTCAAACACAGCAACTTATTAGGTGTATTCCTGACTAGTTTCTTAATTGGGCTCAGAAGTAAAATTACCATTCAGATGTTAGCAGTTTCACTGTTCGATGTCTAATCTATTTTGAAAGCTTAAACAAATTCTATAAATATTTAAATTAAATATAATCTGCATTTGCTTAGTGATTTTAATTAAGAATTAAGTTGCTGCTCCCCTGAAATGTATAAATGTTTAAAGCCAGTGCAGTAGCAGGATAACGTCTAGGCATTTAAGATTCTGTATCATTATTAATACATTTTTCAGTGTTCTGCTGACTGAGTTTAGCACTGGAGTTGAGTTGCTACACTAGTCAAAATCATCTTTTAAATAACCAAAAAACCCTAAAAAAAATAAAATATGAAAACTTAAATCAGTTTTGAACTACTGTGACTGAGACACAAAACAGGGGTTTACCCATTTTTTTCCATTTTTATTTCTATTTTAAGCCCACTTTCTCCAGACCTTCCTTCCACAGGCAGAACCCTGAGCCTATGACTTTGAGCCCACTGGATTTCTTCTTGGTCTGACGAAGGAGCCTCGCAGAGATCTATTTATATGGCTTTAGGAAGAAAAGCCACCTCTGCTGACTTCACACTATGCTTTTACAAGTGAGCTACAATCCTGTTTAAGACAAATATTTATTCCTTGAGTGAGGGTACGATATCTGAATGGACTCCCCTGGTACTAAGTAAATCCAAGACCACTGAAGGGTAGCCCGTCCACCTTGGAGCATGTCGCTGGCACATTGAAGCCATGCCAGGGATGCTCATTTCAGAGCATTGTCCTCAACATGCGTGTGTACGCAGGAGGCAGAAACGTCACCGTTAATGAATGGGGCTTCACCGGAGAGCACTGCAAGCTACAGGTTGTGTGTGGGAAACAGCCCGAGGAGACACGTGCTGAAGCCGGCGTGCAGCTGTCCGCACTGCGACAGGCGACCCTGCGGAACGGCACCATCAGGCTGAATGCACCCTGGGCAGCTCCTGCGGGTTGCGGGATATGGCAAACGCCTGCCGAGGAACCGCAGGAAGGAAGAGCCTTATACTCGGCATTTCCGACCCTACTGCAAATGCCGCAGAAAAGGCCTCCCATCACAAACATGACTGAGTAGGAAAAAAAATACAGAAAAGTTGCAAGATACTGGGTAGCAACAAATTAGATGCCTAAAGTCCAGGACTGAGAACAAAACCATTACAGATACTTAATTAGAAAAGTAGCTATTAAAGTAGACTGGAGTTGTTTAATACTTTGTCAGTGAACTAATGTAATTAACTGTTGGACAGAAATGGGGACAAAACAGTGGTTACAGGTCTTGGAAAGAAGTAGAAAAAGAATGAACTGCAAAGGTCATAAATCTCAGATTCAACCGCCAGCCTTTTTCTCTCTTAGTCCACAAACAATTAAAGTATTTCTTCCATTTGTTCTAATCTTTGAAAGTACGACTGTGTAGACTGCAGTTGCATTTTGACCACAGTATAGACACTGCACTGGACAACTTTTTCTCTGCATGGCTCTGCACGTTGGTTTGAGGGAGACAGCCAGAGGCGGGGGACAGGTTATGCCTGTCCCTTACCCCAGACCTGCTTAAACCAGATTGAACTGGGAACCAGCAAATAAAACCTCCAAAACCAGAATGAAAGAATATTTAAACCCAATTTCAGTAATACTGACTGTTACTAACTAAAGCGAAAGAACATTATTATTTTACAGACAGTGGCTTTCAGTTTTCCTTTGAAGGGCTTCATGGTGTGTAAGAAGATAGCCATGTACCCTCCGGAGGCCTGATTTAAAACTTCTAATTCGTAATCAACAGCATACTTGGTGATCTAGAAAAAAACAACTCATCACAAAAACAACTCAACACTCTACAACAGAGCAATTCCCACACACACATTCATAGAACGGCAGAAGATTAACTGTCATTTTGATCTCTTGATGAGAAAGGGCACAATTTCGACACAGAACTGCATTTTCTCTGGGCGACAGTAAGCAACTCAGACTAGCACAGACCAAGACAGTGTTTTCAACCTGCCATCCACCTAACTTCAATCTGTTATAGCTATTCAACCGGTGATATCCAAAGTCCCAAGGTATGAACACATCTCAGTATCCTCATTAAAAAGTCAGCATGGGCAATTTTGGAGACATGTATTTTATAGAACACTTAGAAAAGAGCAAAGAGTGAATGATTACATTTTTGCACAGTCAGAAAAAGTAGGCAATAACATTCTCCATGACACTCGAATTTTTTTTTCATCCCACAAAAGTTGGCCACTGGCTGGAATTAAACTGGGTGCAAAGTGGGAGGTTCCCTGGCACCAAGGTAGGGTACGTGTTAACCTCACAGCCACACATGGCTTCAGCTTTGCCCTCTGTCATTTTCCTTTTTACTGCAGTCCTTTGCACCGAAAACGAGACAGACGCAAGCATCGCCTTTCGCTCTGTCCCTCAGACCCTTCTCTGACATTATCTCCAATTAGTATCCTGTTTGTTATCCAATATATCACTCATAATAGTTTCAGTGCAACCAACCAGTTCCTCCCCAAATGAAAGGAAGGTTAATGATGTTTTCTGCTACTGTTACTATATGCTTTGCATAAGAAAGGGAATGGATTTCTTAAATAACAGGAGACAACGTTCCTTTCCTGCAATGCCTTAGAGCAGAAGACATCCTTTCTTCAGCAGTAAGGATCAGCTGGACTGCCCACATTTTACCAGGTCAGGAGTTGCTTTCTGCCCTGGATGCACAAGTACCCTGTGGCCAACAGAGAAGTGGCCCAAGTGGCTTTAGTCTGGATTTTTTTTCTGTAACAGAGCAAAACATTGTCCCTTGAAAAGACAGAACAAAATCCACTAGTGACAAAGCTATTTGCATTGGTGCATTGCCAGGGTTGTTTTCTCCCTTCCCCTAGACCAGATATGCAGCTCAGCGCCTCAGCCCATGAACCACACACTACCCCCAGCCCTGGGATCAGGGTGGGTGAAGGGGAGATGCTGCTCTGGAGTCAGGAAGGATGAGAGCAGCATCAGCTCCCTGCTCCACCTCCAAAGCAATGCATGCTAAACTCAACTTGGGCATTTAAAAAGCAGAAAACATTAGAAGGAACACTACGCAAAGCAGAAGCATGATATAAACCTGAGTCCAACCTAGGAGACACTGACTGCAGCCAAAACATTTTCATTTAAGTAACTGATGTTAACCCTGTTGTATAATCCCAGTTATCTATTAAATTCTCCCAAAGAGAAAGTCTGACTCTGATTGCCTGGTAACAGTTAGCACTGGTTGTGTCATTACAGTAACTTCAAATTTTTTTACATTAATAGTACACCATGGTTAGCAACTGTACTTTCTCCTGATTTTTACATTTCTTATTTATTAGGTGATGAATTTTACCTGCAATTTGTGTCAAACTGCCTTTGCCTCAAAGCTGGAATTCAATTAACAATACAGGGGAAAAAAGTATTTTAATAGGTGCATTGGCTACAAAAGAAAACATCAAACATGACTTGCATTTAAATCAGTCATCATATGAAGAAAATTATCTCCATAATTAGTGACTTGAGGCAGTTGTTGGTGATCACAATACAAAGGGCTAGAAGAGACCACACCTCACCTACACCTTTGCCTAAGAAAGGATTGTTGACAGCTGCTTTTCTGAGCTAAAACTGTTTGCAATTAAGCAGTTCCATGTGTTTATCCAGAGAATTTCCTGGATTGTAGCTTTCTCGTCTAAATGCTTAAATATTGGGTTTATGTAAATTTAAGCTATTATGGTGGGTTTAAATTGTAATATAGAAATGATGAGATATCATTTTAATTCTGAAGGGGATTATTTCAAACAGAAATATCAGATCTAAGTTAAAAAGACCAAAAAACCCACGAAACCCCAAAACCAACCAAACAACAACAAAAAAAACAAAACCAAAAAAAACCCCCACAACACTTCATGTCCCCTGGAGACAGAGCTGATCTGAAGGAATCTATCAAGAATGAGCACAGGCAGATCCAAAAACTTAATCTTCAATGGCCCTGAAGCAGATGGGGCAAGAAACACAGTCCAGCACCCCCACACAACAAATTCAGAGAAGCAAAGGGGTCTTATCCAAAATAGGAGGCAGCACCTGGGTTGAGCAGGATGTCAGGCACATCTCAGCTCATCACCAGGCTCAAACATCCACTCCTTCAGTCTTTGTTCTTCACTGAATCCCACTGACCCACTTGTTAAAGTGGGAAAACTCTCCTCATGCTATTTGCCCTGGTGATTTTACCACAGTAGTTTTGCTCAGCATCACAAACGTGACCCATGCTGGTCTCAGGAGGGTGCAGGTGTTCAGCAAGGCTCATCCACACACACCAGGATGCCATCTTTCTGGCTTGCAGGGAAGCCCAGGAGAGAGCTGCTCGTGGCCCCATCCAGCAAAGCATCTCCCCCTGCTCAGGTCTGAGCACATGAACCACCCCACACACCTGCGGGCAGGCTCAACCCCACACCCAACTGAACCCTGCGGCAAAGACCGTCTGCGAGCCCAGCTCCCTGGTGCTATGGCCATAGCGCAGGCAGCTGCAGTCCTGCAAGGTCTGGCTTAAGCTTCGAGCTTCAATTCAAACAGAAATTAATTCAGGGAAGCCCTTAAAGATCCCTCTTGGCTTTAGGATCTCTTAAAGCAAGCGTAAATCACTAGTGTTTTGTCCTGGCGCCAGGCTTTATACTTACTTTATGTTACCACGAACGACTGCCAAAAGGGAAGAGCGAAGAGCTCGGGTCCATTAGCCATACTTTATTTTTTCACGATCTTCCCAGAAGCCATTGCCCACATTGTTCTGATGCATCTTTGCAGTCCTCATCCAAGCCACTGAAAACCCTTTACTACAGCTCTGGGATATCTGCAGCTTTTAAACCTGGCCCACAGCAGTACAGCAGCAAAAAGAGCCGAACCTCCAAACACTATCGCTGGCAAGAACACATTCCATGTCAGCTTGCTTTTTTCTTCCCAGAATGACAGGCACTGTCCAAGCTGCAGACACCACATAATGTACCACTTCTGAATATATGCAAAACGAAGGAAGCGGCATTTCTATCAGCAGGAAACATTTGGGTCAAATTTAAGACAACTCTTTAGGACTGATGAAGTGTACTTACCCTAAGTGTTCATAGTCACAAGTCTAATTTTTCCCACCACCTAAAAGTTACTGAGCCATTTCTACTAAAAAGGCCATGCTTATACCTGTCTTTTTGGGGGAGACTCAACAAAATAATTGGTTGAGTGCTTCACAGAGGGGTGAAGACACACACACAGGCCTTTGTTACAGCACTGCCTTTGAAATAACACTTATTTAATGTTTAAAGACTATGAGGCTACGCTTTGCACTGTTAGCTTTAAGACCTAGCCTACCTAAGACGGGAAAAGTGCAGCTTATTTCATTTAGTTGTCTTTCAAAATAGTCTCAAAGAAAGTTCTTTAGGAACACTAAGCAATAACAAACAATGATAGCTTAAAATTGTTTGTTATAAAACGATTACAAAAAATAATAAAAACATAATATCTTGGCTTTTGATGTTGAGGGATTCTTTGTGGGTTTTCCCATTTATTAGTCTTTTTTTCAGATTAGAACATTATTTTTATAATTACCGTTGTGAAATAAATATCTCATTAGGGTTTTCCCCTTTAATACAGGGTTCCAACGTAAATCATTGAAAACTAGGAAGCCTTAAAACTTCAGTTTCTTCTGGGAAATAGTTACTGCAAGGTCAGTCCCAATGGATAATATTTAAAACTCATGGAAAGTTTCTTGTGGGGGCAGCCAAAACACTGCAGTCCCTCACGACCTGTGCCACAGGACTAAGAGCTGAGCAGCTGCAACCTCCAGCAAAGTTTTGAGCATTACCAGTTTGGGAATTAAAACCTTTCCTAAATTAATTATGGCCAAGACTTAAGAGTGAGAGCATAACAGGCATCTCTTTTCCTGAAATGTGCCGTTACCTCCCAATATGACTTGCTCATATAAAACTCTGCTTCCTCTGTTTTAAGATTCCCAAAATCCTTTTACGTGAATTGCATGTAATTGTGATAAACACAACAAAGAAGCACCACAGAACTAATTTACCTTTCCCAATCATTTTCTAATGAAAAATTTTGCAGGCACATAGTATCAGCTCCACAGCATGGGCCACTCATTTTGTTTGAACAGCCTCAGTCCAGCACTTTGAAACGCCACCACCGCAGTCCCCATGCCTACATTCAGTCCAGAACACGGTGTTTATTTAAAGGTTTTGCACAATTTCAGAAAGCTGCACAATGTTGCAAAGATAAGCCATCCTGCAGAGGAAACAGAGCCAGGGAAAGGGCAGGCATTGGGGTGCACTTGATGTTCCACAAGACATCTACAGTGGCATAACAAATGCTGCTTGCTTGGGAGGTTTCTTGGTGCAAAAAAAAGAATTAAAAGCAGCCTTAAGAGCCATAGGATGTAGGAGCTGCCCAACGCTTCAATTTTACATCTGGATTTACTAATGTTATAAATGTCCACATCAATATGAGTCACACAAAACTCATATTCTGTAATCAAACAACCAAGTGGAAATTTCAATTTTCGTAATATTCGAAGCAGGGGGAGGAGGTTATTCCCCATGGCTCAGAACCAGCAACTGAAAATAATATGATCCTAAAATGAATAAAACTTACAGAAGTAGTTAAAAGGACCATTAAAAATTCCTCACTGTAAAGGTGCTGACTCATGGCTTTTTGAGTGTGTGCCAAGACTGCACTGCTCAGAAAACAGATGAACTCCTTAAAAAGATCTTTCATAACTCTTCTGAAAATAATTTTTATTTCAATTTACTCTCTGCAATTCCCACTATGGACAACTGGGAATCACACATCCGACGCTACACTGCTTTATGACGAAGCTGGTCCTACCTAATGTCTGATCAGAATCCCTAATGGACATCAATTATTGTACACGGAGGTGAATTAAACATGAAGATTATTTATTTCCATAATACATTTTAAATATGTATTTACTTCTATGTGATGAAACTTTTATTGTTTTTGTTTGGGAGATGAAAGGGACAGGATGCCTGGTGTTAAAATGAATTTTCTAATTGGACTTTAATGAACCTTGTCAAACCTCTTGAAGTAGCTTTCTCACATTTAAAGATCACTTAAACCCTATCTAAAGAATGAGCCTGCATTAGGATTTAAAGGTCTCCCTTTTAGTGGTGGTGCTGTGCATGCTGAGTCTTAACTTCACAGGCAAAATATCTTTCTTTTAAAAATTAAGAAGAATCAACATATTAGACAAATGGAATGGCTTTATATTATTTTAGATAAAGTAATTTATTTACATTATTTCATTTGTGAGGGAAAACACTTAGGGGAAAAAAAAAAAACAACCAACCTATCAAAATATTGCCCGTTCTTAGCAGATGAAAAGCAATAGCAAATTCTACATTCCAGAAGTATTTTTTCCCCTGAAATTTCCCCTTGAAAAAAGATGGTTGTTTTGGCTTTTCAAAAAGAGATCACATTTCGACTAGTCTACTGTGAACAAGGTTATGGCAAATACCTTAAAACTGGTAGTACATTTATGCTATTCACAATGTCAGGAATGGAGTTACGGGAATTATTTTTTGTGTGTGTGTGTGTAAACATTACTATAGCAAAGAAATATTTTGTGTGATTCAAGTACAAAACAGCTTCAGACTACACTGAAAGTTTGCATATGCCAGTGTCGGTGAAGGTGAAGAGGACAGTGTGGGTGCGCTTCTCTCATCTGTGCTCTTCTGGATTTGGTCTCTCCTCTGGGCTGCAATGGGTCCCTAAGTACTGCAGCGGCACTCCCATAATAGTCCCAGATACTCTTAACAACAAGGCAGATGTGGTTTTCTATTTTCACAGGCCTTTTGGAAACGTTTTCTTCCTCTTAATGTCAACCTTTTCTATATATCTCTTCCTTTTGCCTCAAGGAGGCTTTTATAGCCACCGTGCCTCACGTTACAGATCTGAAATGCCAGACCAAGCTAGAATATTGCAATGGATTATTCCCATCAGTCCCATATTACAGACTCAGGAATTCAGTTTGTTATTGTCAGTAGCCCCAAAATTAATGAACATAGTTTATGAGCAACGCTCAGTTCAATTTCATTACCTTACACCAAACCTGAGACAGGGAAAACCACAGCTTCAATCCAGAAAACAGTGTACTATGCATCAATTTAAGGAGCACTCCTAATCGGAGGTTGGGCAACCACTTGCTCTCATGGCTCTGCGGTATCAAACGCTTCTTTCATTCAAAAGACCTTTTCAGTTACGTCGTATTCCTAGTCTTGTAACAAAAGGCCCCCCAAAGAAATATAAAATCCTCATTTAATTACATCCCTGGCCCTAAAAGCCCTTTGCTGCTTTGTAGGAATAAAAATTTCCTCAATGTTAAATAGGAAAATCATTCCAAAGGAAAAATAATGGCAAGGATAAAACTTTATTCATGAAGAAAACTAGAACTTCATTTAGTGTTTTAAAGACTTCATTAACAAAATCCTCTGTGGGTATCTACAAATGTTAAATTAAGATCAAGACCTTAAACAGTTTGTTAGACAAATGAGCACATCAAAGCATTTCAAAAAGGAAGAACCTGAGACTTGAAAAGCTGTCAGAGAGCAGAAGTGAGAAGAAATAAAGGCTAATGAAGTAACTGCAATGCCTGAAGAAATGTCTAGAATAGGTTTTCCTGTACATTATCATCCTCTGACCTTAAGAGAACAAAAAATGAGGCTGAATTCACTTCATGAGGCTGAATTGACTTCATAACATTTTATATTTTATTACACAGAGGTGCAAGATTGCTATAAAAGTCTATTCTTCCTTTTTTCATCTCCTCTTCGCTCTATACCTGAAAGACCTCTTTGTTGTTATTTCAAAATTATTTGTTACACTGGAAAATAGGGGAGAAAATACTACATACATTCCCATAAACCTGATGAAAAGATGCTGTAGTCCTGGCACAATCCCTGGGCCAGCTCCAGCTGCTCACCACAGCCCCTGCACCTCTGCGTTTGTGGATAGACCCACACAGGGGGGTGGTCTCTCCCAATGTTGTCCTCTTTAAAGCAACCAGTAGCCTATAACGGCCTACATATATCTATATACGTGTACCCCAATGGCCATGTAGCTAGGTGTAGAGATCAGTCAGAATGGCCTTCAGATCCTTTGTTAGCAATGGAGCAGACCAGGGCAATTAGGCTTCAGGTAGATGCACAGCCATGCCATGCTGTATCCCAGGGGAGATCCTTCTCCTCTGCTGACCACAGCACAGGCCAAGGTCTCTTGCCTTCACTAGCTAAATCAGACCCCTTGAAGGATGAGGCAGGAAGAAAATAGCCCGCTTACTATGAGTAATTCAATGTAATTTCATGTAAATAAATCTCTATAAATACCCAGAACACATAAATCAAACTTTTCTTCATCTGTAACCTAAGGCTCAAAAAACAGTACAACACCCGCATGGTACGAGGTCTTCACACTTCAGACATCAGCTGTGGCAAACTAGTACCTACTCTGGCATACAGCATGATACAGCTCTGGACATGCGCCTCTCATCACCAGCAAAGGCAGATGTATGAAGTCATCCATCAAAAAATGTCTATTTGTTGTTGACAGTAAAGAACTTTTTGGAAGAAGGAAGCCAAGTTAGCGACTGACCCCAACTCTAAAACAGCAGAACCTGCATGGGCTGCCTAGCCATCCTTGTATCTCTGTCAACTCAAACAAATGGGTATAAGCTGTTGTAACAGTTCCCTTAAGATTTCAAAATACTATTTTTCTGTACCTATCCTGATTTATAATGAATGTCCCTTTTTATCTTGCGTAACACATGCTGAGTTGGTGGTCTTCATGCTAATTCTTTCAGAGCAGCAAGGTTTGAACCCCACAGGGAAAAGACTAAATCTCCTGTAAGTGCCGGCATCAGCCCCTCTGACTCACCACGGTCTAGTCTCCTTCCTCTCTCGGGGTATTCACTGCTGTGTTAGCCCCCAACACAACCTTGATTTTAAATGTGCTTGCTGTAAGAATACTGGGAGACGATGTTTTAGTTGCTTGGTTTATTGAGTGTAACGCTTTAAAAAATATCATAGTTTTTGATGCATGAATATTTGAGAACCTTGCTCTTAAGATACAAGCTAAAATGAACTGAACAACACATTTCATTTAGCACAGACCATTTGGGAGCGCTACTGGAGATGCATATAAAAGTGCCTATTTCTAAACACACATATTGTATCGTGTCTGAGTGCAATAGTGGATGCACTGCTCTTGGGAAATTGCCGCGGTCAGTACCACGAGCTCCTGTCAGCAAAGGCGGCTGCAAACCCCAAGTGGCAGGGAGCTGAGGGAGCCTTGGCCATGTGTCCCAGTTTGCAGGCTCAGTGCCACCACCCCAATTTCCTTGCTGGGTTGGATTTCTCAGCCTCTGGCCCAAGAAAGGAAAGTCCCGGCACCCCAGAAGACAAGTCTTCATAGGCAAATACAGTTCTTCAGGCCCTGGAACCTCAGCACAGAGGAGCAGTGAAGGTGGTGTTCACTTTATAAGTCCATTTGATGTGGGAAAATATTGTACAGGATGAAGACAACCCCTTTACCACCGACAAGAATTCACCGTCATATAGTTCTGCATGGCAGCTGCGCAGCCACCTTCCTACTGCCATCTCCCACTGCAAGGGTTTGACCGAGACTCGCCTGTTTTCAGGGTCATGATGATTGTTCAGATACCCCTAAACTCATCTTCTCTCCAAAGGAGCCGAGGCGAGGCTCCCAATTACCATAAAGTGTAAATTTTACCTTAATGCTTGGTAGAGCATAAAGCAAACAAACGCTATCAGAAGCAAAAATATAATCACAGACCAGTGCTGTTGCCAGTTAGAAATTACATGATAAGCTGCCTGCAAGCTCATTACCACCCAGCTTCCAAAATAAATTAGAAATTTTCAAAACCAGAAAGATGAATAATCAAGGAAATTCTATAATGTGATTTACTGAGGAAATAACATTATAAAACAATCTTTGCTGCTGCTGCTGCTGCAGATCGGCTTTAGCCACAGAATTTATTAACCACTGATAAACATCAATCATGTTTGTCCTCCTCAAGCAAAGCAAACCTCTTTGTGCTCGCCCTGTGCCCCTTGGCTGGCTCACTAACGTGCTTAAGGCTAGGGATGAGAAGAATAATGGGATTCAAAATACAGTATTGTTTCTAAACCTTAATAAGAGGAAAGTCACTGAATACAAACCTGGGTAATTACTTCTACTCAGAAGAAAGCTACTCAGGCCATTCCTCAGTTTAAAGCACTCTGAGGGGAAAAAAAAAAATATTACACCAGGGCTTGTTTTTATAATTGGGCTGTTTTGTGAATGCATGACTAAATAAACCTCTGCAAACAAGAAAAAGAGGATCCATGCTGGATGCATGCAGCTATCGCTCATTACTTTCAGATGTGTTTCATTGTATTTTTACCAATAACTCAGTCTTTAATATAAAATTACACCTTTCACTGGTAGTCCCAGAAAGCTTTTCAGTTATACAAAAATTATACTTAGTTTGCAAAGTATCACTGAACTTAATATCGAAGAAATATCTCTGACAGTATCCTGAGTAAAAAAAGTCTTAGTAAGAAGTACTAGATAGCAGTAAATTACTTGTTTACAAAATATGTGATATTGCAGTTGATGAGAAGTAATAGGCAAGTAAAACTTGTTGAGAAAAGGCACAGGAACGTTCCCTTGTCTATTTATTGAAGTTGGAATGATATCAATAAATAATTTTGAATATTGCCTTTGGGGGCAAACCTCCATAACTAGGTAATAGCTGTGATCACTTCCCAAAGGAGTAAAGTTCTTTGCCTGATCACATGCACCTCAGGGGAGAACGATCCCAACGCAGCACTTATTTGAGAGCGATCGAGGTGTCCTGGCTGCGTGTCACTGACACACAAACTGCCGGTGTGCAGGTGAGGTGAGGCACAGCAAAAACCGCAGTCTCAGATTCCCATACCTCAGAGCAAGGTGGTACTGGAACAAATCTGGTTGTATAAAGCACACGGCAGGGGTGATCATGTTGTTCTGTGCTTACAGAGCATTTATCCCTAACTGCTAGACATTATTACAAAAGTTGGCTTTACTGTTAGGAGATGTACAGCAGCAGTGGAAGACTTTGTTTTAAATGCTGTGACATTTAACCAGTTTCCAGGTATTGCTCCACAACTGACTGTTACCTAGAGGATCAGTGGATTTATTTGTTAAAAAGACAGCTGTGCACAGGGACACTCCAGAGTCAGCATGTTCTGCAGTGTCTCAGCGTTTCTTCAGTCACACAACTTCAAATAATCCCATTTCGCCCTGCTGCCCAGCACTGCCAGAGCCGCAGCTGGGAAGTTTCTGGTGGTACTTCACAAGCAAGCAAGGGCCATCTTCAGCTGCATAGTTCTGGCACCTGGTCTCTTTGGGAGAAAGTTCTCCTCTCATTTTCCCCTTTCAGCCTTTCTGCTTTACTCCTTTGACCATTCTTCTCTTTTCCCAGCCTTTCCTATCCTACCCAGCAAGATGAATCAGATGCCCTACTGGATGCATCTCACAATGCACCCCAAAACCAGCTGAGCTCACTATTTGCCTATCTCAGGAAATTCTCAGCTGTCCCAGAGCCTCTAAACAAGCTCTGACTCCGACCACCTCTTGGATGCTACTAAGGGCTCATGCTCAAGGCGCTCTGATCTCTGAGGGTGTCCCATCTGGCCTCCTTGGTTTGGCTGGTTGGTTCAAACCACAGCCACCACCAGACATGCAAGAGTTGCCAAGTGGCTTGGGATCAAAAAGCCCCAAAGACTGTTTATAGCATTAGCAGCTACTGCCAAGAAGTTGAGTGACAACGCCCACATATTTATAGCTTAATGAAGAAATAGATCCTCTCGGCAAACTGGAGCCGGCAGGAACTTCACAGAACATGTCAAGTTCCACTGATGGAGGTGGGTCACATACAGATGAAGTGATACAGCAAATAGCTGCAAAATGTATGTGAGGGCCCCCATACACCCACATCTGAAATTTCACCCTGCATATGAAAGTAGTTTATAATCTCCCACAATGCCCAAAGGAAGTCAAAAAGCATGGAAACATGGTTTATTTTAAACCACACCCAACCAAAGCAGCTCTCACAGAAGGGAAACTTTTCAGGTTTTTAAACAAATCTGCTCAAGCATTTGCACTATTTTCAGGACCCTCTGTGTGCATGGTGGAAAATTAAATCATTTCCAAAGTCGCTTTGCATGGCACTGTATGTACACCGGAGCAGTTCAGATGACTTCACACAATCTGCTCTTTAGTGTTCTGCATTGGCTTTTGTCTCTGCTACTTATTTGACAGGCTGGCACATGAATGCCACCCTTGATCTCAGAATTCATTCCAGTCCTACCTCCTTACTACTATTTGCCCTACTACGGTTTCTTTTACCAGCACACTGTCAGTTACACAGCTGCACTCAACAGCTCAGAAGACGAAGAACATTTGAGTTACAGGAGGGGAGGGCAAATGCCTCTCACTCAGATGCCCTCTCAAGTTGTGCAAGTTTTGCCATTGATTTCTACGGCACCAAAGCAACTTCCTCGCAGCCACACCAGATCCCAAGATCTTTCTGTACTTGGAGAGACAACACCAGTCCATTCCTGCTATCTACTTGCTTGTGCTTTTCAAAACGAAGGGCTGTGCTCCAAGGCAGGTACGTTGCAGCTAGGAAGCCTGCATTATGAGTGATTTAATCTTGACATTTTCTCAGGCCCAGTATTTAGAAATCAGTCATTAAGTTCTCCAGTGCATTACTGCTTGATAGTGCCATTACTTCTACATACACAGACAGTTTTTAAACTTCCATTGATGTAATAGGACAAGCCAAAATTTCTTGCTACACCTACTGAAGCAATGAGATTCAGCGTACCGGTTTGGTAAGACCGAGAGCGTTTGCACGTGCATAGTGCTGTGCACCCGGAGCCGCCTGCTAGCACTTCGCTGTCCCTGCCAGGGAAAGCACAGCCTTTTTGCAGTTGCATGTGCTGAAGGCTGAAACTATTTTTAACAATCAGTGCTGCTGTGTTAGATGTTACAGCATCAAACACATAATAGCAAATCTTAGACACAAATGCAATGATTTTTCAGCTGACCACCCATACTATCACCATAATTTTCAATGCACATTAGGCTCAAGAAGGGCATCAGCTGCAGGTTTATATGAGGAAAGGGCAACGGCGTTTTCATCCACCCCTCAGCGCTACCCAGGGAAGCTTTATCAGCTTCCATGGCTGTAACCCAGCTCCTGCTGTGCAGACTTTTCCTCCTTGTTGAGATCAGGCCTGTGCCAGCAGACCTTCTGGACCCAAGACCAGCTGCAATCTTCTAAAACTTTTGTATAGCCCTTCCAAGGGTTTTCCTACAAAGGGATCTGAACCAGCCAGTCTCAAAATCCTCTGCAAGCAATGGAGATTTATTTCTCAGTTACAGGGAAGGAAACAAAGCACAGCAAAAAAAATTAAACATCCTGCTTGGCCTCACACAGTGCCAGTCTCAGAGGTGGGGAGACAACCCTGATCACAGCTCTCAGCCTTGATAGCCAGAACTTGCTCAGTCCTACACAGTTGGGACAAACTGCAAGGGGATACAGCTTCATCTCAACCAAGATGCCATACATCACGACCCGCAAATACATCTATAAATAATGAAATGACCATGGTGATGACCTAATTGAAATGCCTTGCAGGAGTCCAGCTGTTACAGGCTCACCATCCCCCATTAAACTGGGTGCCAGCTGACTAGGTGACTTCTGATTATTAGGTCTACAAGGGAGATTATCTTTATATGGTCAAATCTACTTTATTTCCATGCAGCAAAAATGTCACAAATGTGTTCTGAACACTTGCCAGGATGCAGAGCTACAGAAAGTTGTACCTCTTCAGACAAAATGTAGCGCAGGCTTCAAAGAGAACATTTCCCAAGCCGCTCAAATTTCTTACAAATTACACAATGATGCATCTTTATAAGGGTAATATTCAAAGTGCTTTTCTGCTAGAAAAAAGCTTCCAATTGCTGTCAAATATACATATGCTTATAAAAACACATGAGGATAATCTAGGGAAAATGCTAACAAAGTAATTTCTTCTATGATTAGAAAAAGAGGACAAAAGTCCCAGCTTTTCATTTTACTCTAGCTTATGCATAGCCTTTTTAGTGCCAAAGTGTTTTACCTAACACCCCCTTCTCTCTCACACCAACCTGGCTCTTGGGCACCAGCTTCACAATTGAAGGTGAAAAGTCTGGAATGAAGAATGAAACTTCTCTCTGGGGGCAGCAAGCTGATGCTAGGGCTGGAAAGAAGGAAATACAAGTCTTTCTGGGCTATAAGGGCTACAACCTCACTAACCTTGGTTTTCTCCCATCGGCAGTGGGAGCCCTCAGCATAGCCTCTTCCAGCCACGTCCACACATGACAATTCAATTAACAATTTGTGCCTCACATGCGCCTCAACCAGGTCAGCAGCTTAGTTCATAAGGTGTACAATTTGCCTCAACTAGTCCTAAGGCAGTAAAATGACACTTACTTAGGCAGCTTCCCAGTTAAGCTGCTACTTAATAATCAAATCCCACCTGTGATATTTTGATGTTGGTACAAAATCATATTCAGTAACTTCCATAGCTGGGTAAGGTAAGGAAATATTAATTATACAAAATAGATATGAAAACATAAAGGGGATGAAACTCTCCAGCCTTGGACATAACACAGAATTCAACTGGATTAGGCCTTGAGAGAGCTCATCTGATCTTCCCCTGCTTGAAGCAGGGGGTTGGACCAGAGACTTCCAGAGGTCCTGTCCAACCTAAACTATTTTATGAGTTTATGACTCCAAGAGCTTGGATTTTGCTGACTCCGGGTTTAAATCCAAGTATGCCACAAATTCCCCTGGGATTGAGTTTCCCACACCATGTAACAAAGCAGAGTTTTCCTATCATCCATCCCCAGCATTCACGGCCTTCCTTTCCTCACTGCAAAGCTAGCTTTCATGCCAGCCTGGATAGTCTGACTGCACTACCTGCTTCCTACCCTGGAGCTCAGGAGCGGGAGAGTTAAGATGTCCCAGTATCCCAGGTTTATGAATCACCTGGGCGATCTTTGAGCGAGGAATGTCCAGCAGCTGCAATTTCCCACTAACTCTATCACCAGACAAAAATAAAAATGACATCACTTCAAACATTCTTTTTTCCAAAGTTGTAAAGAAAAAAAAAAAAAAAAAAAAGAGACAACAATATTGACACAGAACACATATATAAAAAATCCTCCTCCAGTGCTAAAGCAACTAGCTCACAGACCTAGCTCTCTGGTTAAGTGAGAACTACCACTATTGAGGTAAACAGGGTTTCTTTGTTAAGTTGCCAATGCTCTCAGCTTAAGCGTGGAACTTCTCTTGCTGGTTTAGCAGGGCTTCCTCAGCCCCTGTGCCTGGTACTGCATTGCCCACCCTGCTACTGCACACAACCTGCCTGTCTGCCTTCCTGCACAGGTATTGACATAGTGCTTGCTAATTAGCACATTCTCTGCTTCAAATCGCTTGTTTCTGATGCAGCCTTTCAAAGGCAACAGATAAAATTAATGCAACATGTACAAAATAGTAAATGTATGATTACCTCGTTAGATTCTTTGCTAATATGTTTCCGTAAGTGTGGCATAAAACTTGATGATGATCTGGTGAAACTGATAAGTGGAGATCTTGTGTGACTAGTGCCTCCCTGTCCCCATCTTGGCCATATAGACTCTTCCTGGGAACCCCTGACACATGCACTGAAGCCACAGCAGCTTAACACCCTGCAGCCCACCAGAGGCTGAGTAATGGTAGTTGTGTGAATGCATTATTTTGGCCTGCAGTAAAGAGAAAAGAGAGTTACAGCTGCATTTAAAAAACAGCAGTGTTTACCAGAGGCTAAAGGCTCATATAACATCACCACAGCTCAGGTAATGCATGGTGAACTGTAAAACTAATCACAAACCTAAAACCTTATCTATGTACATTGTAACAATGATACCCATCCGTCCAAAATCCCCTGGAATCACTGCAAACTCTCTCTGCATTCAGTGCCTTATGTTTCCTGCTACTGCCACATTATTTACTTTGATTAATGATCACTTTGTGTACTATTAGCTGAGCAAGCAAAGTGTGATTTCCAAGCATCTGAAATAAGACCAGGGAGCTATTAAATCCTATAGCACAATCAAATGGCTTTGCAGCTCCCTACCCTCTTCTTTCCAGCTCCTTTTTAACCAGCTCTGAACGAAAGGATAAATTTCCTAAGAACCTTCCAAAGATCCTATCTTACTATTGAAACAAACAATAGTATTTAGAGCTCCACTCAGTTATTATGAACAGCTTTCCCTAGCTTTTGAATTTATCCCAGACTACAAAGTTAGCAGCACTGGAGAAGTTAGCAAAAATGCATATGAAGTTTACTGTACAGCACACCATAGATCAATTGTTACTTATTACTTGGAGACTTAATAATAATAATGGGCTAAATGTTCCCACAGTACCAAGAGGAAATGGCCTAAAAAAAGTAGAAAATGCTAACACTACCACACATATCTATTTGAAAGTCAGAGACATAGGGGTTTGGTGCAATGATTCACAAAACCTTCCTGGACAGAGCCCCATGGTCCTGGTGATAACACGGTAAGAGTCTTAAAGAGCTGAGCTGAAGCGAAGACTCTCAGTGAGCTTGTCTTCCCCTCTCAGCTACTTTCAATACAATCCACAACAATTATTCCCTTCCTCTTCCCCCAAAAGTAGTGGAAAGCATCTTTATGTAGAAGAGTTCTAATCAGAAGGTTTTTGAAGAAGAAGAAGAAAAAAAAAAAAAAAAGAGAATGCTTTTAAGAATATTTCTCCCCAAAACCACCAGATCACATAATGCAACAGATATTTATGAAATGTGTCAGACAGATCAGCAATCAGGTCATTTACTGAGGAAAAAATAATAACGTAACAAAAACTCTGTCTTTAGTCAGAACCAGGATTAGACCCGCAATCATCCTTGGCTACAGTCTGAGCCATTTTCTTCCCCCACACACTAGATAACTTTGCTCACCGAAGCTTTCTCATGGTATTTGAGCTTTAGGCAAGTTCCCCAACTATTTCTCACTAAAACACTTACAGATATAGAAGGCTAACTGTCCCTTCTCCACGGAATAAAGAAAAGTTTCCACTCCAAAGAGTGGAGTTCAAACATTTTCAACCTCTGTCAAGGAAATCTGCCAAAATCACGCTGCAGATCTCAGCAGCTTGCTGGCCCCTGTTATTAGCAGCATATGAAGTGCTACAGGAAAGAAAACAAACCAAACAAACTGATCTGCAGAAGTTTTAGTGGTAATCTGAAACCCAGGAACCTAGCTCTATATACATCAAGATCTGATCTTATATCTAACCCACACTGCAGGGATCTGTTTCACAGAGCAGACCTCTAGCAGCTCTCACTACCCCCCACACCGCCCACCTTTCCCTGCGCATTCAGAGCCCTTCAGACAGTCACAGAAAAGAGGTAGCCAAGAATTGTCCACAGATTAACGTAGCTGCAGGTAAATGAAGAACCACCCGCTTCACATGCGTCACTGGGTTTCTGCTATGATGCAGAGCCAAGGTGCTCACAATAAATTGTCACGTCTCCATACTTTGCTGCCATTTCTGGAGCCTGAAAGGCCAGGGCTGCAAGCAGGTGCCTTCCAAAGCCACCTTTGAGAGGGAAACTGATGCTGCAGCTTTGATTTATAACTACTTTGAATCAGCTTTAAAAGTCTCTCTATAAAAAAAACAATCTGGCATTTTGGAGATGGAACTCAGCTTTTAAGATATTAGTATGATTTGTGAAGGACTAGCACTATGCAGAGCCTACAGACACGCGCTTTGTTCAGAACTGCTAAACCTGTGCTATGGATTTGCAGAAGAGGTCTAGTGTGCGTTTATAGAATGGGCTGAAAAAAAAAAAAAAAAATAATCACAGTTTGGGTAAAAATAACCCTACAAGAAAAACTGTCAGAATGCATGGGATCAGAAATCTTTCATTTTTTAGAAAGCCAGCATTTTGTTCGGGTGAAAAACTCTCAAAGTCCTATTTTAAGCTTCAAGAAAAAGCAAGCCTTGGAAATAAATATCGTCCTTTGATTCACAAGGGAAGTATTCCCCTTTTATCCCCCTGTAATTCGCAAAGAGGAAAGGATTTAGAATATTTTCTTCTAAAATCGCACTCACTTGGTTATCTAGATCAGAGGTCTGCCTACAGAAGTGATAATGAAACTGCAGAACTATTTCAGTACAATCTTGGCTCCAATAAATTACGTGGCTACTTTAAATAGATGTTATGCATCAAGCTGCAGTTCTCAATCATATTTTAGCATAACAATATATTCCTAGAATATGTTATCACTAGTTATGTATTAAACATGCAGTTTAAATTAATATATGAAAAAAACCTACTGCAAGACATGGTTATTCTTGTACAAAGTGCAGAAGATGAAGTACCTAGAAAGCAACGTGCTGATAAGAAAGTTGAGGAGAGGGGGCTTTGTGCTCATTTGTTCATTTTGAGTTTGGGTTTGATCTGTTTGGCTTTTGCACCCCCCGAGTGCCGTCACGTGTGTATTGTTGCAGGAGCTTTTCCTATCTGAGGCAGAACTCTGCCCCTTGGGAAGACAATGGGTGTTGGTGCCCCCAGTTCTTCACCTTGCAAACAGGAGTGGTTTTAAAAGGGAACTATTGTTGGTGTTCCTTCTTTTCCAAAAATATACTATGTGAAATTCTAGAGACAAGAAGCAACTTTTCATGGACAAGATCAAATCTAAACAACTGTCTTTAAACCACACTGAAAATCTTAAAGATTAAGATGGCAGAACAGTTCAAGGTGTGAAAGCCTGCAAGCAAACTAGAAGTATGAACAGGACAGAACTGACAACTAACAATTTCCAAATACAAAAATAGACAATAAAAAGCCAAAAAGCATTCATTGAAATAAGAAGAGGGTGGTTTTGGTGAGTTTCACAGCTCGTCATGCATCACAGAGGTGATATTCACATCCAAAGAGTACAGGGGGTGGGGGCTGGGGGCGGTATTTTGTTTTGGGAATTGTCATACTTCTTTGGCAGAAGTCACTATACAGGGCTTGAAGCTTTGATGTTTCTGCTTGAAATAAAGGCTTCAGTACTGCTTTCTTTCCTCACACAACGGTCTTACGAAATCTATTGTGGCCTTTTCTTCACCTCTTTTACATTACATACATTCATGGTCAGTTTATGACTCTGAAGAAGTCATGTAAACATGCTAAAAACAGTAACTTACGACACATTGAGAGCTTTTGTAAAATAAGTTGTTCAAATCTAAACACCAGAGGAAATCTAAGGTCATGTAGGTTTGAGCAGGAATCAGCACTGAATATTTTGTTATTTAATCCAGTTTTTTTCTTCTTGTAAAATAGGTAGGAGTAGCATAAAAACCTGTCAAATTCAGAATTGCTTATTAATTTCTTAGCAAAACATTTCATAGGACTGCATTTGCAAACCTTAGGTGGAAATATGCAGCATTCAAACTTTTAGGCATGCGTTCCTGTCATGATTTACTGAGGAGCTGTAATACCAATGCAAACATTAACAGTCAGCACAATATATCACCCCCTCCCAACAATAATCAAATATATATGCTGAATTGCACATTCACAAAAATATGAATATTTGAAATTAAGTTGGTTTAACATAACTGTTCCAAAAAAATACTCATGTATCCCTAGGCAGAAAATTTCAAAATAGATTTTCCTTTAATATTCCAAATTCAAATGCAGTACTTTAGACATGCAAACACACCTAATGCTTCTTATGTATTTATTGTATTTAACTTACTGGATGTCCATTAGAAATACAACACAGCGGAGAGGAAACAATCCAGGAGGTTCCTGGAGTGGGTGGCAGAGACCTTCCTGCCACAGCAGGTCAGGGAGCCAGCCGGGGAGATGCCCCACTGGGCAGCTGCTTACAGAACGGGAAGGACTGGGTGATGTGGTGGCCAGAGGACATCTCGAGCATAGTGATCAGAAAATGATAAGAGGTTTCAGTTCTCAGAGAAGTAAGGAGGGGGCTCAGCAGAACCACTGCCTTGGACTTGCGGAGGGCCAGCTTTGGCCGGTTTAAGAGCCTGGTCAACAAAGTCCCCTGGGAGACAGCGCTGAAGGGCCAAGGGGACCGGGCAGGCGGGACATTCCTCAAGAAGGAAGCCTCAGAGGTGCAGGATCAGGCTGTCCACGTGTGCCAAAAGACAAGCCGGCGGGGCAGAAGGCTGGCCTGGCTGAACAGAGAGCTTTGGCTGGAACCCAGGGAAAAAAGGAGATGTTACCACCTTTGGAAGAAGGGACAGGCAGCTCTGGAGGACTATAAGGATGCTGTGAGGTTGTGCAGGGCAAATATTAGAGGGACAAGAGCCCAGCTGGAACTCAGGCTGGACACTGCCATAAAAGATAATAAAACATTTTTTTACAAACACATTAGAAACCAAAGGAGGGCCAGGGATAACCTGCATCCTTTACCAGATGCTGGGGGAACACTGCCACGCAGGATGAGGAAAAGGCTGAGGTACTTAATGCCTTCTTTGCCTCAGTCTTTAACAGCAAGACCAGTGACCCCCAGGCTGCCCAGCCTCCCCAGCTGGAAGACCGGGATGAGGAGCAGAATGAAGTCCCCACAGTCCAGGAGGGAACGGTCAGGGACCTGCTGCTCCACAGAGACGTGCACAAGGATGTGGGGCCAGATGGGATCCACTCGAGGGGGCTGAACAGGAGCCAGTGGTGTGCCCGAGTGGCCACGGGGGCCAGCAGCAGCCTGGCTGGTGTCAGGAACAGTGTGGCCAGCAGGGCCAGGGCAGTGCCCGTCCCCCTGTGCTGGGCCCTGGTGAGGCCGCCCCTCGAATCCTGTGTTCAGCTTTGGGCCCCTCACTGCCAGGGGGACGTGGAGGGGCTGGAGCGTGTCCAGAGCCGGGCAGGGGCTGGGGCAGGGGCTGGGGCACGAGGCTGATGGGGGGCGGCTGAGGGGACTGGGGGGGCTGGTCTGGAGAGGAGGCGGCTCAGGGGGGCCCTGACCGCTCTCTGCAGCTCCCTGGCAGGGGCTGTAGGCAGGGGGGTCGGTCTGTTCCCCCAGGTAACAAGCGACAGGACAAGAGGAAACGGCCTCGAGTTGCACCGGGGGGGGGTTAGATTGGGTAGGAGGAAAAATGTCTTCACTGAAAGGGTTGTCAAGCATTGGGACAGGCTGCCCAGGGAGGTGGTGGAGTCACCATCCCTGGAGATATTCAAAAAACGTGTAGGTGTGGCACTTAGGGACATGGCTTAGTGATGGCCTTGGCAGTGCTGGGTTTGTGGTTGGGCTTGATGATCTCAAAGGTCTTTTCCAACCTAAATGATTTTACAATTATACATTTCTATGATTTTCAATATACATATCAAAAGCCTATGCTTGCTGAGTGGTAAGAGATTAATAAAGAGTTTTCAAAACAAGTAGATTATAATTACCATGCTGCTGATTTGCTTAGGCTTTTAAAAGTTAGTGGAAAAAAAGCCACTGTTCTGTTAAAAGGATTTCAGCCTGGAGAACCCTGGACAATTTAGTTTTGCTCAGCTTCTCAGGGCTCATCCACTGCCTCCAGATGGGGAAACATGGGCATCCCTCACCTGTGGGACCTGCACAGCCAGCAGCTAAGGAAATCCTGCTCCAGCTTTTAAATGGAAAGCCCAGACTTTTACCAGGCCATCAGGTGTGAGGGTGGGATTGATACGACCAACTGCAGAGTCTTTTAAAATTGATTGGGGAAAAGACAAATGGGCAAGAGACACTCCTGGCTCCTTAACGGTGTCAGAAAATTTCTGCTCGACACATCCCCTTTCCCCTCTGCTGATGTTCCCTAAACTGTCTTTGTGTCAGTGGCAGAGTCACTGGATACATCTTATTCAAGAAGGTCTACGGACTGGGGTTTCTTAAATAAGCTTTTCTAAGTAATGCCAAATCACGTAAGTTTTTTAAAAATATAGTTCAACCTTATTCAAACCAAAACCCAACAGGAAGAAAGAAAACAGCCAGGGGAACAAAAGAAACCTTCAATAAACAAAACCCAAACCTAAAAAAACATAGCCCACAATCCTGCTTTTTGGCTTACTTTATGCTTACCTTTCAATTTACCAAGATAAATTCATAGTTGACCCACATCTAAGTGATACCAGTAATTTTAAGAGGTGCTTTTTTGCATAACCAGTAATTTGAGAGGTACTTGGGACGCAAAATGCATTTCCTGGACTCTGTTCACTCTATATCTAAATATTTAGCTTTGTACACATCACTGGTCCTCGCCCCAAATGTAAGTGCATATGAATAGTCAGAAATATTGCTCCCGACCTCTGTGTAACCATGTAGTTGGCTACCTCAGCAGGATCACGTTTCCTTGATGTGAATTGTCAATTCTGTTGGGGAAATGACCATCATGGCTACATGAAAACAAATATTTTGAACACATAGAAACACAACCATCTTCTGTCTCCAATCTCCAAGTGAGTACTCGATGCTGGTGAATTGCACGGATTCTGGCTCAGAGCTTTGCTCCAGCACGCTAAGCTGCACTTTGTAGGTTAAACGATACTATACATATAGAACTAAGTCCATGAAGTCATCCACAGTTACACATATGTGTAAATGTTAACCCTGAAAACTTATTTTCAAGCTTGTAAATAGCCCTATAATTACAATACTTTTGATCAGGTTTCAGAAAAAGTCATCAGTCCATTTTTGTTCACTGAAACAACAAAATGTAATTTCTCTGCCAAAAATATTGATTACTTTTTCTATATCCCTTGTCACAGTGCTAGTCATAAAGAAGCCCCTGAACATCATGTCAGAGGAACTCTAGAATACATTCATTTTGTCCCCAAAGAAGAAACAAACAAACAAACAAACAGACAGACTAGAAAATAAACTTTCCGCTCTTTTACCAAGCAGTAACTGAATCAGAACTCCAGGCCTTCATCACTTTCTGTTGTGCTCCAAAGTATTTCATCTTGCCCAGGGCATTTCCATCTCCCCACGGCACAGTGCTGTGACATGCATTGCACTTGGGGACCCGAGCAGGGAGGGTATCCTGCTGCAGACTCCCCATCCCACAGAATAAAAAGTAATTTGACATTACTTAGTGCTTCCTTCTGCTCTGACTCGCTACAATGTGGGTTTAGAAGGGTGGCTGATAAAGCATTAATACATGTATCTGTTTTTATGCAAACAAACAGCAAACTTGCTTTTTCCTGCACTGGAGTTAAATTCAATGCGATCATAAGAGTATGTTAACATAGTAAAGTCTTTGATGAATAATTCAGGCTCTTAAGAGTGAAACACTGAAGGAGATGTTTTCAGATGACTGTGTTGACAGGCTCTGATGTCCAATATGTTCAACGCAATGGAGAATGAGTTGGAAAGCCCATGAATGTCACTTTTCTAGTTCATTTACTTCTTATTATTAATAAACAGCATCATGTATTCATTTTAAATTCCCTGCTGGAAAGACTGGAACATTCATGCTAGAAATGAAAAGTGCATCACAATGACGTCAATACCTAGATACAGGAATGAGTCAGTCTTGTGCTTCCGACCAAGACAGCATTGAGAGGAGTTAAGACAGAAAAAAAACCACTATGACCACACTATTTACAATAAGGAGAAGTCACGTGTGAGTTATGCCACTGGTGACAAGTTCAGGTCAGTAAGGGACACGCTTCTTCTGATGCCTTTAGGCACATGTTGCCAGTCTGCAAACAGGTTAACTAACTTCTGTGTTTGTTTTCATGCAGCCTTTTATCTCTTCCAGGCTAAGATTTCATGAAGTCAAAAGCAGTTTGCCTGGATAGAAAAGATTTTAAGCGTTGGCTCACTGACTCTGATTTTGCAAACACAGATGAGGTGAATGCATCACAAACATGAGCAGCAAAGCATTAGAGTTAATGCTTCTTTATGTCAAACAAACCATTGAAAGTCTCTCTCTCTCTTCCCCCCAAGATGCTGGATAGTCAAGCTCATCAAATCACAGTCACAATTATAAATGATTTGTGATATATGTAATCACACACAGGTCTATTGAGCATAATTAACCTATACTGATATGCGTCTCAGGAAAAAAACCACCCAACTTTCACCATTGTACTTCTAATAAGTAAATAGCAGATTTCTCTAATTGCTGGTGTAACAGAGCTCACCCATCATAGCAACACCCCTGCAGGTCTGCAGGCTGTGCAGCACGAGAGAAAACAGGCAGCTCAGCAAGGCACGCACCCGAAACAGTACAGTCTTTTCACAAAGTGGACATGTTACACATCCCCTTGATCATGTGCCTCAGAGTTGTTCTTTAGGTGGGAACATCTCACAAGCTGCTGAAAGCTCAGATCTGCCAACTCCCTTGTTTTCACCAAGACTGCTGGCCTTTCTTTGAAACACCGAGCAAAGCAAAGCAGAGTTATAAATTGAGGTGGGCGTTCCTCAACTGCCTCGAGCATTCCTCGGCAGCTACCAAGGCAATATAAAAGCGTTCTTCACACACATCCAGCAACAGGTTTCCCCTAGGTCACCCAGGACTCAAGGGCAAGCAGGCATATTAAAGGCATGGTGTTACCCATCCTAGCAAATCCACCCTTTTTAAGTAGAAAAACAAGCTTCTTGCCCCCTATCCTATCACTGTGAACTTCTCCCAGTGAACCCACACTCATACTGGTAACTCCTGGCACACAGGAGCCTCTATTTACAAACTTCAAGGTTGTGCCAGAGCTGGCTGGTAACATGGCAGCTGGTTTGCAAAGTTTCAGCTCTCCTTTGGCTTTAAGCCAAATGTATCCAGAAAATACATGTTGCAGATCCCAAACCTGAAGCACAGGCCAATGGTTTCTAGATTTGTGCAAGATGGAAGTCCCTACAGACTGCGTTTTCAAAGGCATTTTTCCAATCAGAGCAATATTAAGAGAGCATTATTTGGCACCTGAAAGCCCTGGAAGCATCTGAAGGTCTGGCTGGGTGGCTGTCCACACCAGCGGACCACCAGAAACATTTTCAAACTTAGCCTCTTACACACAGAGCTGTCAACATTGCAAAATTAAACTGTATCACAGCTGTAGTATAAAACTAATTAAATGTTTTGACCATAAAACCATAGACATAAGATTTAAAATTACCTTTTGTACTATTTCAATAGGAGCTTATTATCTAAATGTCAGATGCAATCACTAACATTACATTTTGGTATATCCCAATGTACATATTTATTTGCAGTAACGTTCCATAATTACAGCTAACATAAAATGACTAATCAAATTCACATTTTGACACTAATTCATCACAGTTAACCATTCTATTCTCAACTTCCTCCCTGTTTGCTGTTTAAAAGCAGTTGAATGATCCTTAAATATGCCAGTGAAGAGCACAGCCCTTCATGTAGATTTTTATTTGCGTGCATGTGTGTGTGTGTATATATATATATATACACACACGCATATGCAAAGAACTGACCAATGCTTTCTGTTTTCCCACCGAAACATTTCACAAACTCGAAGAAGTGGCTGATTTTCAATGCAATTCGTAGCAGGTGAAATGATTGAATATTTGACAAGTGATAGAAATTAAGCCAGTTTCTACTTCCTTTCAGCTCATGTCACATTTTATTGGATTACAGTTATTAGAAGCTGGGGGAGGAAAGTGGGCAGGAGAAGGGGGATTAGGTTTAGTTGTTCAGTCGACAATGTAACTTTCTCATTTTGGCACGTACCGCAATGCCTATTTTTACACAGCCCATAGCTCCACTCTCCCCAAGATGTGCTATCACCCACACACCACTTGTGCACTGTACAAGTCACATTCCTTATGTAATGGCAACATTTTGTCTCAAATACGTAGGCCTGTGCCAGAGCATGTGAAAGAGGGAACAGACTCATAGAAAGGAACCAGCTGGAGGCACCGACACAGGGCAAGAGGAGCAGTTCCCAACTAGAGAGCTGCTAATGACTTTGCAGGTCCTCAAGAAAAGCAAAGAGGAAAAGAATAAGCACGGCTGATACAACCTTGAAAGCACAAATCAAAACCAGTCAGTACGGCATGCAAGAATTTACAGCAGGAAAATCTTTCATGTCATTCAAAACAGCCAGTGGAGTTTTACAAGTCCCTCCGTGACAAGACCATATCGTGCTATTAGTAACGTATTGCTATAATTCTGTGCTTTACCACCACTGATTTTTGCTACCTACATATAAAAATAAAGTTTAAAAATCAAAGGGAATTTCTCCTTTTACCTGTAATTTAAAAGCTATAATTATAAATCAGATATTTCAAGCTTCATCCATGTCTTACTCTCACACACTATTTAAAAAAATGATCAATATACGAGAAATGATAAATAAAGTCAAACCAGCTTTTTAGTGAGGTTTTTTGCAAAACTATATGCTATTATTGCTCATGAGAAAATCCTAAATAGGAAGTTAAAACTAGCTCAATAAATCATCTTACATGGTGAAACTATGTTCTTGAGCATATATATATATATATCATATAACATTTAAAATTGATTTTTTTCCTTTTTTGTACATTGGTTAACAATCGTGATTACAGCTCTATCTCAAAAGTTTAGATTTTAAGCAGTTCATAGTCAAAATATGAAAGATTAAAATTATCTGTATTTGCCTTTATGTGTTACTGACACAAGAAGCAGAAGGAAAAAAAAACCAACCTTATATGTCAGTATAGAAAAATACAGAAATAAATCAACCACCAAACTTACACATCTTATAAAAGAGCAAAGAGACCAGTGGAACTGAAAAAACTCTGGACCTCGAAGGCTGTAAGACAACTGTTGTGCCATTCCTCCCGGGTACACACTGCAGCCTCTTACCCTGCTCTACTGACTACTCAGCAGCTCGACACCGTCTCACTAACTTCTCTGCACAAGTCCATGACGTGACATCTGAAAAGTTTCTACAGGGTGGATGAGATGCATAATCATGGTGTCCACAATTACTTTGCAAATTACAGTCAACCAGATTCAGCACTGAATACATTTCAGAGAAAGGTCAGTTACACATGCTAAAATATCATTAAATGACATAATGATTTAGACGACAAGCACAACAGACTGCTTTCTGTATACCCTGCAAGGAAATCAGCATGCTTTTCTACGCTATCTAGAAAAACAAACACATACAATTAACTAATAATAGTAAAACCGAGTCATTGAGTAATTCAAAAGATATAGTGGCTCTCCTTCCTACAGAGATTAAAATTACATAACAAAAATAAAATAGTAATGAGCTAATTCCATCATCGTCATTATTATTAGCCTGTACAGTTTATATAAATGTTAATAAGGGTTGTCAAGACAGTTAGGTGATAAAGCATATGCAGCAGACAGATTGGTTCAGTTTAGCATCTGAATTTACATTTTAGCTAATGCGAACGATTTAAATATGAATTTCATTTGAATTAAAATATACAAAAGGATTTTCATAAGAAGACCTTGCTCCTTATACATCTATATGAAAAAAAACTGTCATCAAAATAGAGTTATTTTAGAAGATTTCTTTCTAAAAAGATGGGAGAGGGATGATATGAAAGCAAATGAGCCTGGTCAAGTAAACCTCAAATCCATTCACTTTGTGCTTTGCTTTTCCCAGGGTCACGGGCAGACCCCGACACATCTGGCCTTGGTGAATACCCACATGGTCCTCCCACCTCGCCCCTCCGCAGAGCAAAGCTGCACACGGGGCAGGGCACTACCTGCTCCTCCAAGCCCTCGGGTGAAGGGACTCGCCATGGGAGGACAGAAACGGAGCAAATCAGCTCCATGCAACAGACCATCAGCTCTGACAAAAACAACTCCTGATTTACACTGGCACAAGCGAATCGCGTTTTCAGTGCTCCGGATGGTGCCAGCACTGGCACAGACTCTCTGTTAGGGGAGATCCATCATCAAACAAGCTGAAAGTCAGGGTCTGTTCTTTTTTTGCCTTGTGGGGAGGCCTGCTCTTTGCAGAGGCTGGACAGGCACAAAAGTGGGGAAGAGACAGCCAGCACCACAGGACCCTGCCCGGTTTCTGGCCATCAGGGTGAGCATCACCAAAGGTCCCCCAGGAGACCGGGCACAGCATGACCCTTTGGAAACAACCCATAGCCCACAGACTATAAAACGTATCATTTTTGCACCTTTAATTTCAACAACTCAGTAAGGTGAAGAGTGTTTGCCTTTTTCAGGCCCTGTGGAGCAGTATGAATACCCTCTAGGGCTTTTTCCGATTTCTGTAGAAATCATAGCATCTTCCATAAAGTCTAGATACAATTTTCTCAATGTAAGCCCTAATTAGAGACCGATGCTATTGTTTCCAGAACAGACAGCTGTTGTCAACAAAGCAACACTGTGCATGTGAAACAATTTAAATATGTTGTTTGAATAGGGTTTTAGTTTTAGAAAAATACAAGCTGAAGTTCAGTTCTGTGGATACAGAAAAATCTGGCTGCTTCAGACAAACAGAAATGCTGAAATGTTTTGCCGTTTCATTTGAACACCCTTGGAATAGCGCATTGGCGTTACCTCCATACACAAAGCACACCGCAGAATACAATGTGAAGGTAAGCTGTGAAAACAGACAAAAGATTACCACAAACTGAAATAAATGACTTCAGCGCTGCTGATTATGACATTATTGAAAGACAAAATTCCGTCAGCCTGAATAAAAGATCGATTGTAAGGGAAATAACCAACTGTGGCAACACTCAAAATGGAAACACCTAAAAAAATGCATTTTCATGATGCCTTAGGAAGCCAACAGACAACTGGTTAAGCTGTGTTCCATGGCACACTGTCCCCAACCAAATCCTGCAACCCTATTCAGTCCCGTAGGCAGGCTATATAGCAAAGTGTTCAAATATCTGTATTTCTGCTCCTACACCACAAGCATCCCTTGATGACTAGGGGTGCAGACAGGATTTCTGACTGAATTTCATCCAGTACACGCAAACAGATGCAAAACCCACTCAACTGGAATTTCTGAAGAGCAGAAAGGAAGCCAATGTCATCTGCAGCAGGACTCTGCTATGGTCATACGCAATTGCTGCTGCACTGAAGTTCCTTGTTTCCATAAGGTGGCTACAGCTGTTTTTCTACCATTTATTGTAACTCTTCATGGTATGGATGACAAAGTATTAAATCTCTTTTCTTACTCTAACTGTGTAAAAAAAATAAAATGGGGATTATGCATGCTGGCACGCACACACTGCGCATCTACAGGTCATAAAAGCAACAAATCCAGTAAATAGCAGTCACCATTTTTGCCAAGCAAAAATTAAATACATCATCACTTCCAGAAAAAACTAATCCACTAACACTTGAAAGTCAATGCTGTATTTGTATAAAAAGTGATCTAAATATTACTCTTCACAGCCAGCATGAATTTGAGGAAAAGGAGCATGAATTTTAAATACTATGCTACTGAGAGATACTTAGCAGTAACTTAAAGGTATTCTGCATGTTTACTTAAAGCTTTTACAGAACTGCAAAATAAGTGCTGCATTACAATTTATTACTGTATCCTGAACTGAAAGCATACCTTTTGCAGGGTTGCCCTGCTCCAGATATTTATTTGTTTGAAATACAAGATTTTAAATGAGTGACACTTCAGCAACCACAGGTGTAAGGAAAAAAAGCAAATAAGTGAAAAATGCCCCGCTGTGCATTGTAGAGATAAGAGGGAAGTAATCTTAAACAAGAATTGTGGGCTATTACAGATTAAAGTTCACTCACACTTGGAAGGCCAGGTGGAATAGAGTGTATCATGGGCATGGAGACCTAGTCAGTGGGCAGAATTAAATTAAACTGAAAATAGAAGTGGAGAGAAATCAAGATCTACAGGCAGAGGGCAGGGCAGGGAGAAAAATAAAGAATCAATCCACAGAGTACACAGGATAAAAGGACAGACTGGGAAAACATGATTTAGGAGGGCACCATAAGCATGAAGAAACCCATCTTATAGTGTGAAGATGACCACCTGCCACACATGAGATCCCACTGTCACTGCAGTTTGGCTGTGGCTTCACTGAGACACAGAGATTTTGCAATGTATAATACAGATGTGAAAGACGACCACAGCTGACAAATACCAAGTCACCAAACTCAAGATGTTGACCTGGAAAGGCATAATCTAAACACATGCTTCTCATCACTCAGCCATGACAGTTTAGTTTTGCTGACCACTCAGCTAACTACCTGGACTACAAATAGAATTTTTAAATAGAATAGAAATTGTGAGAAAAGAAGGGAGACTCTGAATTTGAGCTTGCTTTCCTTCATGATGCAAAGTTTTCCTATGATGACAGATGCTTGCTGAGATTGTTTATTTAGTTGCACTAATCATCTCTCTGAAATTTGCATTTACATTTTTGTGGAAACAAGATGAAGAACGACATATTTTAAGAATAGAAGAAACAAATTCAGGGAGTTTATTATAACATGGTCTGTTACTATAGACAGAGATATCTCAATGGCAAAGCAAGAAGGCAGCCTAAGCGGCACTTCACCATTTGAATTTTCAGGCTCTATCTCCATTTACAGGACTTTGCTTTGGAAAAAAAAAATATCAAAGAGAGACAGAAAGGAAGGTTTTCTCATTAGCAATTCCTGCTGAGGCTGCATAAACCACAGATGTATAATGTTAATGTTTTCTGCTCCCATAGGTATGACAAATATATAGCTTTTAATTACAAAAATGAGCTATAACTAATGACACAGCTGAGTTTTAGATAACAAGATAGTTCCTTGGAAAGCATAATTACAGGTTCAAGGGTGAACCTGAGGCCCTTTCAGTGCCACTACTTTTCTAATGGCGCTCAGATTTTGACTTGTTAGTATAATAATAATAATAATAATAAAAATTAAGTTAAGACCTAGTACAAATTCAAGTAAGCATTGAGGTGGCTTCATACATCTGAAAATCCCTCTCCATCGCACTGATTAAAAAACAATCGTGCAGTGCCAGTAAAAGTGGAGTGTAGCAGGAGGAGCGGTGACTGCCGAAGTGGAGAAATAACAGAGCAAAACCAAGGGAAAACAGGGAGGTGAGACCTGCAACACAGCACCACCAAAATCTAGCTCATTTTCCAGTCCCACTGAGGTGTGCTGGCACAGGAGCCCAAAGCTGTTCAGCTGAGGGCGGAGGTGAAATCACACCGTATTGAACAGCTAAAATACCCTTTGTGGTGCCAGCCCAAAACTCCCATTAATTAGTTGGACAAAACCAAGGGCAATGAAGATCAACTCTTTTTGAAAACTTATGGCAAGTCTGAATTATGACTGCTCTGTACAGTAAGGAGAAATAACAGCAAACCAGAAACTGAGAATCAAGAATGTCTTTCTGGTTGCCTTTAAAAATTCACAGTTACATTCTGGTTTGGGGAAAGCCCATCAGGACCATTTCACTCCCTGCATTGCACCATTCCTACAAAGGCAGCTCTATTACTCCTCGTAAGTAAAATTTAGTTTTCCTCTTGGCTGATGGGATGACTGCATGCTGGTAATTTATCTTTGTCTGTAGACACACTTCCTGACACTGCTTCATAATGTGTTCTTTAAATGATGCTACTTTCCACTCTTCCATTATCTCTTTTGGCTGCACATCAGTGCTGCTCCATGGGGCTCTCATCCTGCTGTTCTTACTCAGGCAAGACTCCAGCAGTGCCTCTAACATCCCCATATGAGCAGGCTCGCTGTACACAGGAGACATTTTATTCCTTCATTATTGAAAAAAAAAACCCAAGAGGGAAACAGTTTCCTCTTTCCCACTTACAGCATCACATTCAAAAGCCCCAAATATAATAAGTGCCTGCTTCGAAGTCCTTTCTCTTGGTTCCAGTCTCTCTCCCACAGTTCCTCTGCTACGGTGGAAGATTCTTTTATCTCTATATCAAAGGTAATTTTTTACTACAAGGGCATGGGCAAAAGATGGGCAAAAACATCATCTAAGCAAACCAGAGAGCACACTTACAAACCTAAAGCTGTCCAGGGCAAGGGCTCTCCCCCTGCCTGAAGGCAAAGTACCAAGCAAGGAGACCCTGTAAGGGGGAACCGGGTCTGACAGCACATCTGTGCTTCATACGGAAGGAACCACCCCATCGCTCCACAAGCAGAATAAACCAGGAGTGCTGTAACAGGCAGTCGATGTTTTTTTCAGGTGTGTGGATACCAGTATCTGAAAGACATTAACGATACCCAGTTAGCTATTCCCTTTGGAGCATCCAGCCTGGTTCACTGCCATTTATTCCTTTTTTGTCCCTTTGCATTCAGATTTCTCTCTCTCCATCTTACTCTGCCCCACTTTCACATGTAAACTATAAGCTTCACCGGGATCAGTTTCAGGGACTATATCTTTGCTGCTTGTGCCAAGCTCCCCTCAAGAGCTCCTCTTTATAGTTTGGACAAATATTTTCCAAATAGTCAAACTGCTTTGTTTTGATAAACATTTAATAAAGGTTTAATTAACCGAGGAGTGGGACAGGAGTAGAATTATGAAAATGGAAACATTTTCTGTGAAACACAACTTATTTTTGAAAAGCCTTCCAAAATCAGTCACTTCATAGGAATGAGTTTTCTGCAGAATAGCTCCTTTGTGACCCATTGAGAAATCACAGATCTAGCAAATACATTTTAGTCATTTTGCATGCGATTAATTTCCCTGAATTTTCAAGCAGAAATGAATCCATAAGGGGCAAAAAGTAACCTCATATAAAAAAGAAATCTAGATGGACTTCAGACAGATTATTTTCTAAATTACTGGCATTAGCATAATTTTTCTGGACAGCGTGGAATGTATGCTGGGGTGAAACAAGGGGATAATCTGTCTGCATTTTCCCTGCAGTTTGCCAATTTTATCACTTTGACCACACCGTAATCTAAACCGGTATCAGCATCGTCAGCATCTTTTGCAATAGATCTGTTTTTTTGCAGCAAGTCATTTTGAACCCATGGTGAATTATTCACCAGTAACTGTAGGGTCCGAGCTATGACTCATTATCACTTCTAAAGATGTATTTTTGGACACTGACAACAGTGACGCTGATCCTATAAAATAGATTAATGGCTGGATGTGCTGATTAACATCCAATTGCAAGTCCTTACATAAAAATAAGCAGTCCAGAGGAGTTGGAACATTTATAAAACTGGAGCCCACAAGCCACAGCATGGGCACTGTTTTGCTTATTCATATTTAACACATTCAACCCGGTCTAGATAATCCCTTACACCATGTATTCATTTTTTATTAGCCTAACAATCCTTTGCTGCTGCGTAACATTCTTTGCCCACTTTGAGCCAATATAGCTGTTGCTGTCACTTTGCACTTAAAAAGCATAATTTCTGACAGATTGAATGAAATACCCCAAGTGAAATTCACGTTTAACCACCTGTCACTTTCGCCATCCCTGATGCTAAACGCTTCCTTTAACTCTTGCTTTCCACTGTGCCTGTTCAGAGATCCTTCCCCACAGCCCACACAACACTTCTAGTGCTTAGGCTTTTCTCTGGCATCGCCATCCACTCAGGTCCTGATTTCATTTCCCATCCCTTCCAGTCCATCCTACTGTCTTTATTCCCCAACTGTCTCAAGTTCCTTCCAACCAGCTCCCTAGTTGCTAAAGATTCTTCTTCTCAGGAGCACGTTCCACTTCAGAACCCCTATGTTGACTTTGAGCATTCATGATATATAATACACATACATATATAATAATATATACATGTATCTAATAGTGTGTGTGTATATATATATATATATATATATATATATAAAAAAAACACCCCACTTCCACAAAGTTGCTTACGATTCTCCCACAATTATCTCCAGAAGTTCTGAGACTCCAGACTCAGAAGAGGTTTCCAAGACATGAGTCTCAGAAACACATAACACCACACTGCTCAGCGGACCTTTTGGGGAGCAAACGATCCATTTTGTCTGAAATTACAGACTTTGCATCTTCACCAAGACGACAATCACTGCTTGAACAGGGAAATGAGTAGTGATATCAGGACTGCTAGCTTGCCCGAAGAGACCGGCGGGTTTAAATACAATTTTCAGCGTCAGGCACATGTACAAACAGGAGTTTAAAGAACACTGAAAGCTGATGAAGCATGTTCAACAATGAATGCTACTAACTGCAAGTGTTATACGAGAGAGAGAGAGAGAGAGAGAGAGATGAAAAAGAGGTGGCACTTCTGTCTTTTGAAGAGAAATGTGAGCTGGCACAGCGTGCCACAACATCACTCACTACATTTGGAAATCTGAAAGGCCACCCATGGAAATCACAAAGAGCACTGCAGTGCAGGCTGTGAGTCAGTGGAAAGGTAAACAGCTGCCTATTTGCACCTGATGATCTGTAAAGTGAGGGATAACACTTCTAGGGAGCCAGGAAAACGTGTGTCTCCCTGAGACAAGATGTTACAATCTGGGAACGTCCCACTACAGGCAGAGCACAAGGGAAAAACAGTTGCAATAGCACAAGTAATGCTCCAAGACCTGCAATCTGCAGCATAAACTGCCGAAGTCCCTTTCTGAAAGGATTACAAAGGTCTGCATCAAATCTCACTTTCACTGTGATCTGAGAAAAAACAATCCCTGTATTCAGGAAGTGCACAGGACAGAAGCACAGATCCAGATATAGCTGCTTGCTGTATCGCAGTAGGGAAGGGACACAACTGGACCACAGCGCTTTTTGTCATGAATAATCCCTAATCCCACTACAAAGGAAAAGGAATATGGAGTTTCTTAGATATTTTTCAGGTTAGAGATAGGGAGCACATCACACACAAGTTGATAGTAGCTGTGCTCCGTACCCTGACAACCAGCTCTTGCTTTGGCGTGCAAGGATGAAGCCCTCAGCAACAACGAATACACCTTTAAAAATAGGAGTGGAAACCTAACAGCATGACAAAAATAATTTCTTTAAATGCATTGCATTTGTTGCAGCTCTAAGCTTGCCAGAGGCACAATAAACTTCTCCACAGGGCCCTTCCCTTCCAAAGGGATGCAGAGGTGCTGGAGTGTGTCCAGAGCCAGGCAATGGAGCTGAGGAAGGGGCTGGGGCACGAGGCTGATGGGGGGCGGCTGAGGGGACTGGGGGGGCTGGTCTGGAGAGGAGGAGGCTCGGGGGGGCCCTGACCACTCTCTGCAGCTCCCTGGCAGGGGCTGTAGGCAGGGGGGTCTGTCTGTTCTCCAAGGTAACGAGCGACAGGACAAGAGGAAACGGCCTCGAGTTGCACCAGGGGAGGGTTAGATTGGGTAGGAGGAAAAATGTCTTCACTGAAAGGGTGCTCTGGCACTGGAACAGGCTGCCCAGGGAGGTGGTGGAGTCACCATCCCTGGAGGTATTCAAAAAGCAGGTAGATGCAGATTTTAGGGACATGGTTTAGTGATGGCCTTGGCAGTCCCGGGTTAACAGTTGGACCTGATGATGTTGAAGGTCTTTTCCAACCTAAACGATTCTGTGTCGTCTCTGCTAGGAGCAGTAATTTAGCAGTAGAGAGGTGCAGGGCAAATTCCATTAGCACATAGATACCAGAACGGCAGAGTCTAGAGAAAATGCAAGAGCAGACAACTAAATCAAGCCCATAGATTAGACACAAAGAATCAAGCGCAAATTTCCTCCACCTTGACCAAAAATTATTAATAAAAGACTCTGGCATTTTCCTTCCAGTCAAAACACTACATTACTGAAAGTATTGTGAGAGCCACCCTTAAGTGCACGAAGAGTTGAGCTGCGGTGGGCTACGGCAAACAGAGCTGGAGCAGTCTTCACTGCTCATAATTCCTTGCTCCTAGGGTTTGGTTTTCTAGTCTTTAAACACAACTAGAACAGAACTTGATTCACTTACTGTCAGTAGGAAATAAGGACAGCTGAAAAACAGAAAGCTTAGGAAAAGAAAGAAAGGGGAAAAAAAGCACATTTGCAAGAAAACCGTAGTCCTGATGTCTAATACAATAGACTTAGCAAAAGCATGCAGATCATCAGCAAATATGCTGCTGCCTATCTCTGTATCTTTCTTCATGCACTCACATTGCAAATTTTGCTTCCCAGGTGGGTGTGCAAAAATTTGGAAAAGAGCTTAGCCCAAAAGACAACAACCAAGGCCATTTATCAACACTCATTAGAAAGACAGCAAGGACCCCAGCGCATTGTTTACGTGGAAATGTAAGGATCATTAATGGGAATAAAGACACAGGCAAAACTAAGCTTTTTAGTCTCATTTTGTCAGCCATGAACTGCTGCCCCAGCATAGGCACCAGCTGCAGTTGGTTGTCAACACTTCAGTTCAGTTTGGGCACTAACACCCCACCAGGAACTCTCAGAGAGCTGACCTTGATGACGTGAATGAAACCCAGCAAAACAGCCCAACCACCTACAAACGAAAACAACCGTGACCAATCCCAATAGCCCCAGAGGAGTCTTAATCAAATTATCTAGTCTCAGCAGCTTATCCCTGACCAGAAAACTGGGAATAATCTGCATACCGCTACACAGGAAAGGAAGGAGTTGAGGAAAAAACATTAAACAGTGTGCTTCGGAGCATCCCCCCCCCACACACACACACAGCCGCTGTATGCTGACTGTCATGGAAAGCAGATGCTAGATCTTCCCCCCGTGTGCTAGCCTCCCATTTTGGCCCTCAGCTCACCCCAGCTGTGCCAACACACCTCTCCTGGGAGCCACACTACAAATCAGGAATGATTCACCCTGCAAATAACCTTCGGCTTCCTTCCCCCAGCAAAATCTTCCTCTTAACCCCTCAGCAGCATTAACAGTGCAGTCACGCAAATGCATCCCTCGTTTAAGGAGTCAACACACCATGGCACCTGGGTAGGGCTTCTCCGAGGATTTGTGTGAGGTCTGAACTGACTGGAAGATCATTGGTTATATTTAATTCAGGTACCTGTCTTAATTCTATTTTTTTATTATTTTAATTCAGGTATCCTTTTTTGAATCTTGGGCATTTTTAAACAAAATACAGACTATTAAGTTTGGAAAAACAATAAGCCCATGCTACAAAATCTACTTTCATTGGCGCTGTGCTGCATTGCTAGAATTGCCAAGGTCCCCTCTTCTGTCTCCCTCCATCACACTCAGAGACTATTCATTCCCAATGCAATCATTCACATTTCCATTTTTATTTTATTATACCCAGATATGATGCAACCGGTATTTAACAATACATTACCATTTTCAAGGGCAAATATTTTTCTGTAATCCCAGCTATGTCATTATTCTCTTTCTATTACACATACTTTAAATGTCAAAATCCATCTCCTAGAACTAATCAAATCTAAAACAAGCCTAGCAGGAGAAAGTGAGCTTGAAAGGGGTATTCCAGATCAAATAAGAAATTAAGTGTCCTTTCTTTAAAAGAGACCTTTCCTATTATTTAATTTACTTTCAGGTTTTGAAAAGATCTCCCAGGGACAACAACACATAGTAGACGAGGTTCATGCCTGTCACAGCTCTGTCGAACCTACCCCTGATCTAGGGCAGAACATAGTATATGGTTAAATGATGAAGAATTAACGTGAACATTAGGAAAGAGGGAGGGAAGAAACATCATCACCATCTTTGATTTTAGCCTCTTTTTTTACTCCCAACAGGCCTTCAGGAAAAGTAAAAGCACAAAGAAAATGTTAATGCAATGAATGACTGTTTTATGAAAATGGCAGTGTGTCAACATTGGATGATTAAGTGTTTGAGATTAAGCCTGTGAGCTACCTTTTCCATAAATTCCTTTCCTTATGTAGGTTGCCAGAGCTACTTTACTCTTTCAGTAGTGGTTTACTGCCAGCATTAATCCTACATAACCAATTATTTGTGCATTATCTTTTAATGCAGCTGTTAAAGTTTATCTGATACTGCAATACACTTAACTAATTTTACATTTGCAGTATGAAAGTCCTTTTGGGGGTTGGTTTTGATTTTCTGTTTGGGGGTTGGGTTTTTTTTGACAAGAAGTCACAAAGTAAAACCTCTCTCCATGTTGATATAATTCTCTAAAATACTGAGTAATTTAGATTGCTTTTTCTGTTTGAAGGTTTTCAAGTAGTAAATAAGTTCAACACATAGCCTTTATTTTTCTGTCCTCTTAATCAGTTCAGAAAGCATTTCTCCATATGGGCACAGTTCAGTTTCTGACAAAGGTGCACCAGCACCACGCATCTTTCTTAGCTTAGCCAGGACAGCGTCTTGGCTTGATAGAATCAACAATCTCTCCTGGGATTCCAAAATTTCCACACAACACAACAAAGTAAACTGTTCAACATTTTTTAGGATCTAGCACCTTCAGCGACTAAGGAAACACATCAAGTCTTAAGACATTTGGAGTCTACTTCTAGGCTACAGCTGGAATCTTGCTTCCACTCCCAACTTGATCAGCCCATTTAGGTTACAAATGAAACCCTGTGCATCGGTCCCCAAACACTAGATAACACCAGTTAGTATGCTTCTGTCCAATTTACCTCCTTGATTGAGATAAAAAGCTTGATATATTTTGTATTAGACTTGCCAGGGTCTTCATAATCCAAAACCTCAAGTTTTCTCCTGTTTTAGACATTCACTGATAAAAAAAAAACCACCACATTTAATTTTTTAGGATTTCATTGATAACACTACAGCTATCTTGTTTGAAGAATGGTATTTTGGCCTCTATTTGCTACTAGGTTTAACACTGACTTGCTTTTCTGGAGCAGCTCCGGTGTCATCTTTGCATGCTATCACACAGATGGGCAAGAAAATGATACCCTGCGTAGTGTTATTTAAACCTACAGCAGCTTTGTAAATATCTATTCCTCATCTTAACATGCAGATGGAGATGAGTTGAAAGAGCTGACAGTGACTTCAAGTGGCTGTCTTCTCTTTTCCCCTGTTCCAAGGCAGGATAAAAAGCATATATAACCTTCCCTATAATAGAAATCATCCATCCGGGTTTTAACCTGTAGCGAATTAATCAGGGAAGCAGATCTGACAACTTCCACAAGCAGCCAGCTCCAATGCTTCACAGTCTCGGTAGTTTGAAAATATTTCCTAGGTCAAAACACATTATTTACTTCTGTTTTCTGCAACAGCAGGTAATAATTCATGAAAATTATCTTTGTAACATTATTTTATGTATTACAAAGTCACAGGAAACCTCTTTAGTCTAAAGAAACCCAGTTCCCTTCGCCTTCCTTCCTCACCAGTCACATATTCTCTCTCTCATCCCTCCACCCTTTAGACATTCCCATTTGTTTGCAGATTTCTAAAATATGAAGCATAAAATTGTACCTCTTTAGAATATCAAAACTTGAGGTCACCACTAAGCTTTTTAGGGGTGACATGAAGCGGTTCCTTTATATCTGCAGACCATTCACGGTGTCAATGGACCTAAACCCCACAAGTTTTTCACTCGAGTCAGTCAAATCCCTGCTTGCAGGAGCCCCATGCTGGGCAGTCAGTAAGACTGCCATTGGCAGGATTCCCCACTGTGCACGCCTGCTGAGTTTACAGCCAATTTTAATGCACACGAACTTTTCATGAAGCTCTAAACCTTGCATACTACAATAGAGATCTTTATAGACTTTTCCCTCGTGCAGTGAATCCTATTACTGTGCCTTCCTCCTCAACAAATTTTAAGATACTGATTTAGAAAAGCATCTCCAGTATCACAGAAGAAATTATTTTTATATATATATTACAAGGGTCTGATTATTAAAAGTTCTCTGCCTCTTCAACCTCCACACTAGTCCCAAATGCCCATTTGCCATAGCTGCTCTCAAAGATAGACATATATTCCTGAACTGAAGGAACTTAAGTAATTTTAGGCAAAAATGAAAAGGTGTTCCAAACTGTAAACTTCCGAAATACAACTGCAGCAGATGAGCAAGACAAACAAATCTTTTTGCTTCCCAGTAGAAGGTGTTTTAAGGGTACAAAATCCTAGCACCAAACACATAGTGATCCAGGAGAATCAACTGTGCCCTTCTCACCTGACAATACTGGGTTATGCACAGAATTTACACACACAGCTGCCACAGTATCCAAAGAAAGGGGAAGCACTAATAAAAAGAGAGAATTCCTAGGATGGAGAAAGATGTAGTTGTTCTTCCTGTGTCACTTCAAAACCAGCTGAAGTTACCACGCAGCTACAAAACCAGGCAATTTCAGGGGAAAAAAAAAATACTGATATGCTAAATGAGTTGACAGCAGGGGGTTGCACACTCAGGAAGATCCCTTCTTATCTGAGACTTCAAAAAGCAAGTTTTGTGAAGCTGCTACAAGTATTTATGGAAAGATAATATTTTTTAGACAAGAAAATTATGCACGGCCACCTGGCTTTCACACCAAGTCATTCTGGAATTGAGTAATGCACTTGGGCATTGCTAAGTTTACATTTGGCAGTTAAAAAATATACCTAGATCCCACAACCTATATATGTACAGCAAAATCACATCTGTAGATGTGTCAGGGACAAAACAGAAGCAAAGGACAAGGCAAAAGGAAGAAAGCAGCCAACAAGGATTTGGAAAAATAAGCAAGCCAAACATACTACCGTTCATGGCTACCTGTCATTAGATGGCACTAACTTCTCTTTCTAATCATATTCTGCCTCTTAAACCTGTATTTAAAACGTGGTGCATGTTTTGCCACCTTCAGTAAAAACACTGAACTTCAGTGGGAACGGGACTGTCCTCTGAGGCAATTCAGTTTTCAGCTAGCTGCTCTCTGAGCACGCAGGATGGATTTAGGAGAGGCCAGATTTTTTGCAGAAAAGTTCTGGAGCCTCTCAGGGACCTAGTACTGCACTTGCTGCAGCAACTGAGGCTTCCTCATCGCTCCCCAAAGGGTGCAACGCACTCTCAGAGTTATCACTGCAGGAGAGAAAATGATAGAGAAACTGATGAGAGACTTGTTGAACATAAATTAAAGGCCCTTAATCTGCCAACTCAGTCTCTTAGAACAAGGTGAAGTAAAAGGTGGCACATCAAGAAATATAATTACTTACCTTCCAGCTGAAATAAATTATAAGATCTTAAGCCTAGCAGACAGTTCTGAAGCCTGCAGGAGCAGCAGGTAAATGAAAGGTAGCTGCTCTTCAGGCTAGATAGTTCTTAAATCTCTCCTCATTCTTTTCTACACTTCTGTAAGTTGCAAAAGGGACTAAAGAGTTGTTTCCAAGACATCATGACTGCACAAAATACAAAAAAAACAGCAAGAAGTGCTCTTACACCAGTCCTGCATCTCTCTGGACACATTTTTCCTTCAGCTGAAGCACATGATTTATAATTTTGGGAGACAGCTAAATGGAAATGTTCTCTCCTTCACCACAGCAATGAGTCACCTTCCAGTAAGCTCAGTTACACTTTTCTATGGGCAATGGTGAGGAACGGGCCACCTTTCAGCATCGCTAAATCAAGGCTGATTCACAGCGATGAAGGAAACTGCCTCAGAGAGCCTGGAAGGAGCTTTACCTCCCATCCTGACCATTCTGCTAGTGAATAAGCAAAGGGTGATCATTTCACCTGGACCTCAGCAGCGTGCAAGACAAAGCGGCGTAACCCAGCGAGGGTTATGGATCCAGGGAGCTGGCTGAGGGACTGCAGTCCTCACGTACCTCCCAGCAATGCAAATGACTGATCTGTTGAAATAATGATTTGTGTTTCAATTTACCTTTTTCACCTTAATTTCTGTAAATTCCTTGGTATGTCAGCTATTTCCCAACAGAACTGAGAAACAGAAGAGAGGAAATCAAATGACATTAAGTGAGATATAAAAATGAAATGGTTGAAGAACTGGCATAAACCTGAGGAAATAATTACAAAACTGTCATCCACAATGTCATCAAGAATAGAGTCATACATACCCCCAGGCCTTTGCTAAAGAAGGTCTAATACCAAATCAAGAGGAGGAGGAGAAAGAGACTTTCAACATTTCACACGAGTTGGAAGCTAATCAAAATTCAGCTATGAAGATGGCATTTCCTTTAAATGAGTTTCCCTTCAGCTTGTCAAAATGGTGATAGTTTTAAACAGATTGTACTTTGCAGTTTAATTACTAATGGATTTTGTTTTGTTCTTTGGTGATCTTTAATTTATTGTAGGTATTAAATTAACATAACAAAGCAAACAACCATTTTTTCTCCTCTTAAGACTTACTTTTACAAGACATTAGAAATATTAACAAAAACTTCTAAAAAGCCTAAAATTACTGTGTGGAAAAACTTCTAGATAAACAGTATGAGTGAACATTTCAGCATTTATTATACACACACAAATTAGATTTACTATTCCAATAGAATCCTGGGCTTGGAGACACAAGGCCATAGACTTCTTTCTCCTCCACATGCTCTTAGCTAGAGACACCAGGATTTATTCACTGTTAAGGAAAACTATAAGGAGCCACTCAGAAGAAAGCAAACAAGGCTTGCCTTTCCAAAGAAGAAAGTGGGAATCTGAGAAGAAAAAAAAAATAATGGAAATGCCAGGGAATATGAGCTGCTTGTACCCTGCAAAGAGTAAGATTATAAAAGTCATGCTTGAGAAGCAAAGCCTTGTCCTGTAATAAATACAATTTTTCGAAAGCATTTCTTTTCATGGGAACAGAGTGAATTTACTGTATCCAATTATACCTTCTCCAGGAATCAGGTGAGTGAAATACAGGGCATGAGAAATGTGGTACCTGCCCTGTGCTCAGCCAGCTCAGACTGGAGCTCCAATATGCTCATAAGCACTGATCTACTGCTGTGAAAACAGCCCCCTGTGCTTCATAGGTGACTGACAACAGGACAGATTGTCTAAGCACCAACAGCGGGAACATCCCTTTGGGGCCAGAGAAGGTGAAATGCCTACAATAGTCTTACAAGGTTCTCTGCCACCCCCAGCACACTGGACAAAGGAACAGGTTAACCATAGGCAACCATTAGCAATGGTGGCCCAAACGATGGCTCACATCCTTTCCCCCCCCAGAACTGCCTAACATTTCCCTAGAAATGCTGGAGAAAGGCTCGTCCACACAGGTGCAGCCTCCTTGTGCACTCCACCCAGGAATTACAGAGGCTTTTCTGTTCATGCAGCAGCAAATGCCAGGTCAGGTGCTACAGACATTGAACTTGCCTGGCCCTTTACGCTGTCCCTGTGTCTGCCTAACAGAGAAAAGCAGCCCCCCACCTATGATACTGTTTATCAAGTAAGTATTATTGGATAAACAAATATAAATGGTAGGTGAGGAAAAAAAAAACCCAAACATTTTCCCAATAACTTAAAATGCCGAAAAGGAAGATTAATGTCTTTCGTGGCTTGGAAGAAGGAGAAAGTTTGGGTCCATACTTAGTAAAACTACAGCAGGGTTTTGAAAGTATGTAACTTGAAAGACAGAAAAAAAATATGTGGTTATTACATATTAGCAGCAGCCTCTGAGGACATAAAAGAAATAAAAAAAACATGACCTAATGAGAGCAAAGAGATGTGTTATCAGAGGTACCACCCAATGGGCTGACTGACAAAAAGGTCATTTCCAGTGCAACCTTAGGTCGCTCTTCTGGACCATAACAGATTACAGCAGAGTTTGAAAACTCATAGCAATGACTTGTTGCTATGGCTATGAAAAGGAAAGAGCTATCTTTCCTCAAAGGCATACTCAAACAGGAGGACAAGCTACCAGGATTACAAGCAATACAGAAATGTGCGGGTTGAGATTTTAAAAATGGTTTTCAGCATCTAAATAAGACACCTTCCCTCCTGCCCATCCCGCTCTGGTACAATCAGAGGCTCCAGGCTGCCCCAGCAGCAGCAATCAAAGTAATAGAAAGTCTAAACCACACATTTCCTAACAGAGGTCATCATCTCATCTACTATCCTTCACTAGCTAATTTCAAAGCTACTTACAAAAAAAGGTCCACATCAACAAGATAATGGTGGCTCAGAGAAAGAAGGGACTTGCTGTCTCAAGGAGGAAAAATACGGGTAGTTTCAAGAAAGCAGGCCTGCCTACCTTAGCTTTTTTTGCTTGCACATGTCTGGCAAATCTGATTTTTAGTTTCAGTACACAAATGCCCTCTGTCTTTTCTGAGATTTTGCTTCCAACTACAAACCTTAATTCCATGACAGGGTTGTAGTGGCAAGCTATATGGATAACAAGTTATTGTAATCATTTCCAAATATTCTAAGCTGGTCACATGAAGAAGAAATCAAGCCACAGCAGCTTTTCACACAGAGCTAATCTATACCAGTTTAACGCTTATTTACGGTCATAGGTATCTATGGTAACAGCAAATTATATCCCATTGCCACAGTGCTCACACTTGTTCCTTCCTTGTCTTTTACGCAATCTACTGGGCGGGACTGAAGAGACCCACGAGGGCACTCAGTCAATACATCTCCCAAATTACAATGGAAATGCAGTATCCTAGCACACAGCAGGCTTTCCAGAGCCGAGCATGGAGGCAGGGAGCAGGGATCCTGCCCTCACTTCTGAAGGGATTCCCAGAAGTTAACAAGCCTTGTGGTCAGCAGCTTCAATTTTGTTGATTTTTTCACTGTAAAGTTTTTATCTGCTCTACCCTGATTTTAACTCTCCATTTCAAGCATTCCCCTTGGCTCTGCCATTACCTGCTCATACACCAACATCTACCACCCCGAGAATTGCCTCAGTCCTAGACACATCACAACTCCTCCCAATTCTCATCTCTTCCCTAATGCTTTTCTAATGTCTCTCCCCAAAAATTAAGCCGTTATTCCAGATTCACTCTTGCTATCACAGAAAGCAGCGTCTTGCTGCTCCTTTCTTCCAGGGCTCAGCACTGACAGATTATAGTAGTCATTCCTGCCACCTTGTCGTGTCATGCAGTCATGCCCATTTCTTAGTCCTTTATTACCCCTGCATCTCCCAGAGCTTTACTAGCCTTTCGCCTCTCAGTTCTGATTTATATATCTTGCATTACAAGCCCTAAGTTCATTAGTTTGTCCTTTCACGGAATGAATCTCAAAGTAGTTTTTTGGCTGCATTTGGAATTTCTCTAGATACCTCTGAATTTTTTCCTTGGCGTTTAGAGAGGCATCTAATTTACTATAATCTGCCACTTCTGATATAGCACTGTTTGTTCACTCTTTCAGATCATCAAGGGACATATAAGCATTTGGAAAGAAAAAAAAAAAAGAATAAAAAAAATTATGATTTATTGGAACTCCAAATCATCCTAAGAGTGAACAGGACATTCTCTTTTTCATGAGGTTGAAGGTGCTGAAGCATTTAACGGGTACTGAAGGAGACCACAGCTAGCGTTAGCCACAGTGATGCACATAGACTCCCTAGCAGATGTTCAGACATCAGCCCAGGGAATTCAGGCATATGATTTTGCATTTAATTGCCCCGATCCAGAAGAGGGATAACAGAAAAATAACAGAAAAACAGAACTTATGAAACGGTAAACTCAGGATTGAAAACAACCTTCTCTGGAATATATTTCAATTCCAGTTATCAAAGCAAAGTCCTGTAAGTCACAAGAGGGTAGTTTCTTAAATATTCAGGAGCAGAAGTCATTAATTCTGTACATATTGCTGATGTTTAGAACTTCTTAGAAATAATTGAGAAATTCTCCAGGGCTTGCCATTTAACCAGTTATGACTTACCGCAGTGGGAAACACACACTGCATGAGAGTGTTCGATACGTAGTGGTTATTACCTGCTGTGCATTTTGAAATGGCACTCCAGAAACTGGGAGAACCCATGTATTTTCAGATAGAACTTGAAGAAATCCAAGATGTAAAATATCTTACAATTCTAAACAATATATAAATTAAAAGCAAAGCCAAGAAACCTTTGAAGATAACTGACAGAACAGAAGACAACTTTATGAAGATTAGAATGACAAGATAATAAATTATTTTAAGTGATAAATCCATGCAGGAGCAAACATACAAAATCTTAAAATAAGCTATGATAATTCACAGTGGCTAAGAAATACTTACAAAATGTTCACTGAACACTTGGTCAGAATGCTGATTAACAGATTATGGAACTGCAAAATGTTACGAAGCTGCAAGTCCAGATCCCCGAAACTCTTCCAGAAACCACTAATTTCATGAAAACTAAATGTGAAAGAATTTAATGTTCTCTACTCAAAAATGGATGAGAGACTAAAAAAAAAACCCCACAACAGTCTTGATGAAAACCCACACCATTTGGAAAACACAGAAAGGCAATAGCTAACCACCTCTGCCTTCAGACCAGGTATCAGAAATAGCAGAATGCATGGCTCACCTTCCATCATTTACAAGGACAATCGGAAAAAAGTCAGTCTTTCCCAGATTTTCTACAGAATGTTTTGGATTTCAGTTCCATTAGATTATCTTTTTGCTCAGATAATCCCAAACGATAGCCACTACATAGTGCAGATGTTTGCTTCTCCTTATTACTAGCCATGTTAAAATTATTACCCTCTCCGCAGCATTATTTATGCAGTCCACTCTTCCCACTAATCTGAGTGGAATCACAATTCCTCAAAAGCTCATTTAGCTAATAGAAGATGTTATTTACAGACTCACTGTACCAAGCCTGTCAGTATATAAAATAGAGAAGACAGTTTGCAGCCCCATGGCCTAAGCATACGTGACACCAACAATAAGTTACCGAAACAAAATAGCATTTTAGTAAAAACAGATACAAAAATTCAAGTGCCATGGTTTTCATGAGTTTGGAGAGTTCAAGCTGTCAAGTGCCAGTAGGGTGGAAGGTGAAAACTATCGAGAAATTCAAGGTTCTGCCTACCCAGTTCGTTTGCTGCTCAGGTACTAGCCCTGCAGCACATTGCATAAATGGGACATTAAAATGGGGAGGAAAAAGAAGACACGTGGCAAAAAGCAGACAGGAGAATAGTGAAGAGAACAAGTTGTTATTTCATTACAGATTTTTTTATTCAGCTTTCCTTCCAAGGAGATCTAAATGTAACATTTATCTCTGTAATGTCACACTGCTGTTCTTTGCGGATATTCCTAAAACTCAGCAGTGGCCAAGAATTTGGCAAAAATTTAGGAAAAAAAATCCCCACCAGCAGTTTGGAAATACAGCCCTGCTCCCACTGCGTGTTCAACAATCTTCCACACATCCAGCCTAATCCATTTGATCTCTGTCTTCAAAACTTTCATAAAATCCAGGATTAGATGCTTCTACAACAAACCACGGGTGCCAGTCATTTCCAGGGATTGCAACTGGACCCAGCTTTTCTAGAATGACACATACCACCTCCCTGTACAGCTCTTTCGTAGATATGTCCTTTACCCTACTGAGCGCTCTAGGGTCAGCCCGTGGGGAGGCTCCAAAGATCAATCACCCAAGAAGGTAAAATAAACCCAGTTTATATTTACCAGGCACCTTGGAAATGGCTTAACAGCTGTTCTCAGTTCTTACATGACACAGTCACTGTAATTCCCATGTTAGAAGGGGAAAAAAAAAATAAAATCAAACAGGTGAATGTCTTTTGGTCTGATGGACTACAGATCTCATGGCTGTGGAGATCTGTCACTTTATAGAACACCTTTGGCTAGTAGCAATCTTTCAGAGCCTCACAAACACATGTATAGGAACATGGTGCCTTAATTAGTTCTGTTGCTAACTAGGCCCCTTTGTAATGACTATACCTGCAGCTCTTTAAGTTAACAAGAAGTGAACCTCCATCCAGCTGTGCAGCAGTTTGACATCTTGTACTACCTAGTGAGCTTGAAAGCTTCAAAGTACAATATATTGCTTTCCCCCTTCCCTCTGTCTCACGTGACTGCAATTTTTTTCAGCATCTAGAATAAGACTCCTTTCTTTACATCCTGAAGGAAAAGCCAATGACACCGTTTTTCCATTCAGTTTTAGCTAAGAATTTGGATCCCTTGGTTGGGGCTTTAAATTAACATGCCCCTTCTGAAACTCAGTGAAATGCAGGGGGTAAAGGGTAATGCTGCACAGGACCACCCATGCAGAGACTCTGCCTGCTTAGATGTATCTGCCCAGTGCTGGTAAATTCATGGAAACAGCTTAGAAATCTGCAAGGGCTTCAGCCCTAGGGTTCAAAACTAGACAAACTGTGTGTAAAAGCCATATGATTGGATAGCCTGGATTTCAGGGTCAGCCAGCAAAGCATATGAAAGACGTTTTCCTGAAGCTTTCTACAATCTCTTAATGTCTTGTTTGCTCCAACAACATGAATTCTGTCAAACCCTAAGTATTGTGCAAATACACAGGCATTAAACACTAAAGAGAACACAGCGCACTCTGGAAGTCTGTGGTCTTCCAAATTAACATAGGACATGAAAATACCATTTACCGAATCATTTGAGAACTTGGTTCAAGCATACAGGCATGTGGTGGTAAATTCCCACACAAGGTACCACCCCAAAGCACACTTGTTTCTATTATTTTTGATAATGTAAGACACCTGGAGATAGGCTGTTCCTAGCCAGGACACCAACATATCCTATTATGGAGCCCAGAAACAAGCTCTCAATGGTGTGGATCATTTATAGTTCCGTTTTGCTGAAATGTCCCTTTGTGTGCCACTCTTTGCAGACTCTGGGACAAGGGTCTGTAATTGTCCCCCATCAATCAGCTCTTGGGTTGTTTCCTGCAGACAGACAGACAGCGCCATCTCAGAACTTTCTTCTGTGTTGTTTTTCTTCTCGGTTTTCTCACATTCATTATATTTCATAGTGCTACTGAGGACAGTGAAAATACAAGACTAGTACCCTTGTCTGGAGCTTCCCTGGTGTTTCTCAGCTTATCTGCTCCTTGTGTCTCTCTCAAGCACACCCAGACCTTCAGAAGGCCAGAGCACAAAAGTTGATCTTTCTTCCTTGCATCTGCCTTTTTAACACAAATTTCTGCATGAAGATTGCTCTTTTCTCAAATGAAGTTTTCATAAGGAAGTTTAATAGCTTCTTACAGGCACCTTTTCCTCCAGACCTGCAAAACCAGGTGACTTCCCCCGTCCAGCTGCTAACGGTCACCCACTGGAAGGGGCTTATGTTATGGAGCTCTCCAGGATTGCTATTTCAGGGTCTAGAAGGAATTTTTCCAGAATGACCAACCTGACCAAGGAGGCAGGATGGGCCTCTGGTTGGGGAAAAGGAACATAAATTTCTCCTTATTTAAGGAAAAAACAAATGAGAGCAGGAAAGTCCCAGTGTTGCGAGATGATCTAGTTCTCAGAAGTCAAAAATTAGGTGACTTGAAAGTCTTCTAGTCACTGCTGAGGGCTAAGCTGCAAATGGAAGGGTTTGGCTGAAGGTAAGGGTGCCTCAGGCACGGTGGAGTCCTGAATATCCAGGAGACTGGGTCTTCCATTGGGGAATTGTCCAGTGTTACATATAAAGGGAACACTGGATACATACTTGCATACATATATACATACTTACATATGGGCAAATATATATATATACAAAATGTATCTCATGCATTTAAATATCTATTCATACACATACATAGTTGTATGTATATGAAAACCTCCATAAAAGTTACTGCTTTGATATTTCAATTCAATATCAATTTCAATATTATCCTTTATCTATGGTGTAGCCAAGACACAAAACATTTAAAACACGTTTTGTTTAACCAGTCAGCTGTTACATTTCCCCAGAGGCAACTGTACACAACAGATTTTTGCTATTGCAAACTTAATTAATCATATCTTATATCAGTGCTACATTGGAAAACCTCATTGGATTTATTGATTTGTTCTTCTTTTTCCTTAGGTCAAGTTAAAACTTTCTTATGTAGATAAATATAGCTTCAGGGCTAAAAGACAATCCGAAACACATTCAATTTGAAGTTTCTTCCTGGATACTGTGTTATAGGTTATGCTACCTGATGGCCAAAATTGGGAAGCTAAAATCCATCTTCAGAGATAATTAAAAAAATTCAACTGTGAAATGAAACTATCAGCATGCCTCCTTTTAACTAACAAGATTAGAGTTACAAAAGCTGCGAGCTTATACACTTCTCACCAGCGTAAGTCCCTGCAGAACTGGAAGCTTTATAAAAGATTTCAATCCAAACCCACAATACGTGAGTATGTCTGAAACACCTAGAAGCAAGTTCTTTTATTTTATTGAGGCATCACACCAGGAGACACCACCAGACCATCCAACAGGACAAAAACCAAAGACGTGTGGGACCAAGGACTTGAAAAGCTATTACTACACCTGCAGCACACTCTGGTAAACCCGTTTTGGGCATTTCCTCTTGCTCTTAGTGGACTCAGTGATCTATTGAAACAAAATACACCAAACCATGAGGTTTGCACATCCCAGTTGGGCAGAGCACAGTCTACCCAGCTCTTATACAGAAAACACTCGCGAAAAAAAAATGCTAAAGCAGTGCTGAATCACTTTATTAATTAACCACTAGTGCCTTAGATAGGCTTATCAACTTATTTATATGTATCCAAATACGTTACTTGGGCACGAGGGTTCACAGTGTCCATCTCAAAACTTTGAAAATTTCCATCTTCGATTAAAAAAGTAAAATATAATCTCTCAACCCCAAATATACATTAGAAGGAAGAGAATTCTCTTTCTAACAGTATTTAGCTTGCAAAATACCGACAAACAGTGCTTATTCCTCCTTACTGTAGTGGGAGGCTGCGTGCATTTGGTGTGTTTGGAACAGGAGAAAGAAGGAATACTGATGGGCTTTTGGATGTGAAATTACTGTACTGCATGTACTACGTGGGATCCATTGCCAAAAAACTTATAAATCGAGGCTGTTTCAACACATGCAGCCCCAGCACTCATTCCTACAGTAGACTGGGATAAACAGTCCCAGTGTAATCCTGACAGGCTGGCATTTGCTCTCCAGGATCCCAGCCACACTGCTGTGGTCCTGGAAGCCATCTCTGGTACTCTGATGTTTACTGCACAGATTTGAGAAACCCACTAATACAAACCCTCAGGACAGAGGGTAATGGAGCCAAACAGCAAAGGTCAACAGCTAGAAATTATTGAAGGAAAAACAAAAGCAGGATCGCACAAAAAGATTTTAGCATCTCATGGAAAATCCCTCTTACAAAGCATTCCATAGCAGTACGAAAAAACCTTAAATATTTTGATGACACTTCATTTTCTAGCTTGCTGTTTACTGCTTAAACAAATACACTAATTATGTTAATACTTTCAAATGAAAAATTCTGTTCCTTAAATAATTTCAAAAGCTGTAGCAAGTTCAATTTCTCACTCTAAAAAGCAGCTTTGCAAAAGGGATTGAAGTTGTTTGTGTCAGTCTGATAGTGCTATTCCGGCACAGACACACTGACAGTTCAGCTCTGCTTCAGCATCCTTAGGTGCTTACACAGCAGCAAAAGCAGCTGGACCAGGCACCAGAAATACTGACAGATTTCCAGTTGCGCCCCTGATTTTCTGTAAAATGGGAATAACAAGATTTAGACTCCTCATCAAAAGGATGTACCTTGAAATCCATTGCTCACTGTAACAGCCTAACTACATCGCTTAGACATCCACGGAATTTAACACCATACCGTTGCAAGAATTCTGTGTTAAAGACAAGATGACACTCAAACCTCTGAACTAACACCTTCAACAGCTGGACAAGCCCCCCTAACATTGCCATGCGTATTCGGTGGGCTTTTACCAGATATAATCATGAAAGTACTGAAACTCTCAGCCACTGGGGTGGCTGCACCACACATACATCCTTTGCAATGGATACTGCTACGAAGTGCCAGCTGCTGGCAGGCACCATCTTATTTTATTGGCGTCCTAATTCTCCAGGCAAGTCAGACAATGATTTCCTGATCCTTTCCTGCGTTCACAATTTCCCCTGTGCCTGCAATATCTGAATTTTCTTCTTGGCAACCACAAGGCTCTCTGACATTCGCACTTTTGTCTTCATTTCAGAGGCATTTCAGCAGCATCACAAGAAAGTCAGAGGTACAGTGAAGCATAAGGGAAGGCAAGTGCCTCCCTGTCTGCCCCAAGGATGGATTGCCATGGAGATGGCATCTCCTGGGTGAAGAGGCTTAAGCACATTGCTGTTTAGTACTCATGCCCTCATGACATGTTTCAACTGACTTACCATTGGGCAGGGTGCCATTCGAATAGGCTGGAACAAGTGTAGATGGTTAGAAAATGATCTTCCCATAAATCATTTTTGCTGGTGGCAGCAACTGCACTCCCCTTCCTGTTCCTGAAGAAAAAGGTCAAGATTTGATCTCTGCCAAGTTAACTGAGCTATGAAACCACAGACAAAGGGGCTGGTGCTGCTGTTACTGCCCATTTTCTTGCAGTGGTGGCATGGCACATCTCACCTGAAGACTCCCCAGTGGTTCCTTAGCTCCTGCATCTTTCCCAAGTCTACACTCAGGATGCAGGAGACAGGCTTTCGGCAGACTTATAGGGAGTGAGTAGTTTAGGCAGAGGATATGTTATAGACAGTTCTCTAACCTGTTTGATAGCTGATGCGCAAGCATCTCCCATGGCAGCCTCACTAAGTTGCTCTGACCTCACTAAGTCAGAAGTGAATGCTGTTCATTTTCTTTTCTTTCCCATCTCCACACAGATGTTTTCTTCTCTCTTCAGGGTCCAAAATGCTTGTGGTGACATCCAAAGCAAACAAGAGGATACACGCAAGCAGATAGCCAGCAGGAATCAACAGTTAGTGAGAAGATGCTCTTCCAGAAAGCAATGCAGGCAGGAACTAAATTTGGGTTTCTGAATCACTGTGAAGGTGCCTGCCTTGCTTCACTACCACAGCTGAGTTAGTCCAGATGATCAGCTTCCTAGCCAACACATGAGTGCCCAAATGTCAGGGTGCCATCTCCCTCCCCTCCTATCAATCTCCAGAACAGTCCTAATCTTTGCCCAGCCTCATCTCTAATCGAGGGCACCCTCCGTCCCTCATTAGACAGCTTCCCCCAGACACAGTTGCACAGGACAGATGCTCTGTGTGAGGACACAGAACATTATGGCAGGAGGGAAAACCACAACAAATCAAGGAGAAATCAGGATCTCCCCTGTGCACTGAATCACATTACAAATCCCCATACAGACTATGATTTTCCAAGCAAGCAGCATCTCTTCTCTGGAAGAATTTGAAACATAATGATGCCTCCTACAACTTAGAAAAATTACTACCATGGGTAATTATATCATTCATAATGAAAAAAATGACAAGTTCTGACACGCACAAGGAAAGTGCGAGCATTTAATACCGCACCCTGTGAAAAGGAATTAACAGTTTGCTCATTCAGTAATATCAGGCTTAGGATTCAGAGCAGTTGATGAACACAGTTTTGGGCAGTGTATGGTAAGTGGTTATCCTCACATGGAAAGCAGGAAAGCAAACTCACTGACAGGTCTGCTACTCCAGGCGAGCATCAGCCAGCAAAAAGAACGCACGCACAAGTGGCGGCAACAGGCTGCCCTGAAAATAAAAAGTTTAGTTTTGCTGAAGAAAAAAAAAAAAAGTACCCTCAGTAATTTAGATGCTATACAACACACATGAACTTTAATTCTAGGTTACTAAGTCACACCTATTAAAAAAAACAGCGTTTCTCGTAGCATTTCAGTGACTTACACTGTTCTAATTTCAGATCAAGTTGGCAAGGAAAACTGGGGGGGGGGGGGGGGGGGGGGGCGGGAAGCAAACAAGTATCTATGTATCCACGTGATTTTATTTTTTTTCTAAATAAAAATTAGTTCCCACACAGCAAGTCAGATTCTGAAGTGCCACACTCATTTTTGGCTCCTAGCAACTGTTACATAGATCTGGTTCAGACACAGAGCAGTATTTTTATAAGCATTTCCACAAAAACACTTTTTTATCTGTTCCAGTTCAGAATGGTAACAATATGAAAGAGAATAAGATTTCTCAGAAACATCCATCTATTCAAATGTGAAATTTCATTGAAAACATCCCTGTGATGGCAAATTTCTACAGCTTCGATCAGCCCCAATAACCGAGTAACAGAAAGGAGTATTCACCCTGCTTCCTTGTTGTACCAAGAAGATTTCATCTCTCCAGAAGTGATTGAAGACCCAGACTCTCCATCACATCCTTTTTCAATCTGTCCTATACAGAGTAGCTCAGTAAGAACAGCTTGTCCTCCACCCTTTACATTCATCGTACATAATATTCTAAAATCATACTTCTATTCAGACAACGATGTTCCCTCCTGCCCCAGCCCATACCCTTGAAAAATCAAAAATAGAAAGACTGGAGTAGGAAGAAATGAAGCCAAAAGCTAATCTCCTCAGGCACAAATTTTGGCTCTAGTTCTTACCATCCTCAAAGGACACAGCCACCTGAGGGTGATGCGACAGCTCTGGGGCTTCCCCTGTGTATGTACCCATCGGCTCTGCAGCAAGCACCAGGGACCTTTGGTGAGCAGGTGAAAGAAGAGCCCAGAAGGAAGGAAGGAAAAAAAAAAAAAAAAAAAAAAAAAAAAAGTAAATCATGGCTCCAATGGAGAAGCATAAGCTCACTCTCAGGCATGAGATGATGAAATGAAGTGCCAAACTTCACCCTAATGATATGAATCACACGTTTGGCCCTCAGACAAACTTCTTGTCTTTCTTTGCTATTTAGCATGAAAGCATTTTCACTGAGAAATCCTGCGGCACAGCAGGGTCATACTTCTCTGAAACTTTTCACACATTTCAAGTAAACACTTAAACACAGTCTAGCTACCTAAGCCATGCAACCTTTGCAAGGGAAACCACGCAGTACAGATAAGATTTTTATACATGACTGAACATGTAAATGAACACATGAGCATGGATAAGAAGGTCTTATCCATCTGTGGGTGCGAGCTCATTGCAAAGACATCCATACTGGAGCAGAGACTTGCCAAGACAGGCTCCAGGGGGGTCGTGTAAGCAGGACTAGCCTGCCACAAAACTTCACTGGCTTTGAGCAAGTCACATCTGCCACCAGTTTCTCCCCCAATGAACCAGTAAGAACAACCTTTCCTGGACTAACAAACAACATTGCAACAGAGCCACAAAAACCAGAGTAATACCAGCTTTATACAGGTGCTTCACGTTGACATGAAACTGCCCTAAAAGCAAGGAGTATTTAGCAGAAGCTAGAAATATCATTATCTGCGTACTTACAAATAAATGAGTTAAAAGAACACATGGCCAGGTCTTTCCATGATCTGTGATGGAAAGAGGATAAATTAGGCATGACATTTCAGAGGTCACGCCTAAATGACTCTGGAGTCTCGACTCCATTTACAAAAATGACAATTAGCAGAGACACAGGAATCAGAACTGCCTGCAGTAAGAGAAGCATGAGCATAGCACATTTTGGCAGCCCTGCGTGAGCTTTAATGGGGTAACTGTCATGTAACAGCAGTGTTCTAGTGACAGTGAAATAGGAGCTGCTTAATCTCCTGGGTTTGTGGCATTGCACTGAGTATAGTGGTTGGGTTATCTTCACATGGTGAAATGCTACTCTGCTATTCTGTTCAAGACATGAACAAGTCTAATATAGGTCTTTATTTGCTACAGACACGCTCTTATCTCTATCCTGTGAAAATGTTCTCTAGTACCGTCAGTGCTAGGACCTGGCAACGCAATTTCTTCCTAGAAGCAAGCCAGGCTGTGACAAGGGCTAAACAAACACAAACCAAAATGCAGGACACATGCCTCTGTGAAAGCCTTCTCTCACAGAGAGAAGTTCCTAAGAATTTGTGTCCGGAATGGAAAGCAAGAAAGGAACATTGAAAAGGAAAGGAGAATCGTAAAGAAAAGAGGGAGAGATATCATTTCACTATAGGAAATGCAGAAGGACAGAGTAAGAACACACTGCATGCTGAACATGCTACAGCACAACAGTAAAAGTAAAAAAATGTGACAGATGCAGAGGATTAAAACATACAGCACATTCCCCCTTAATTGCATGCTATCTTGGGGACAAACAAAATGAGAATAACAATGAAAAAAATACTTCTTCCATAAACTAGATCGGTAATAACAGTCAGGACCTTGGGTTGGTCAGAGTTAAATGTCTTGGCACTCCAGAGAGGTAGGGAGCACATTACCAGCCTGCCATCTTCACATCTGTTCTTACATGACCACACTTTCCCAGCACTGAGCCCCAGTGAGAGACGCACTCTGAACTGGCAGCAGCATGCTGTCAGTGGGGAGGAGGGATGAACGAGGCAGGAGCTGCTCACAGGCACGCAGCTGAACAAACTGCCCTTGGGACAGCCCATACCACAGCAACAAACCAGCCCTGCAACAGAAACCCCAGGCCAGCAACAGCCCCAGAGAAGACCCTCTTATTCCCCCAAACACGGCTCATTCCCCTAAAGTGTGTTAAGAGACGACAAACCCACCACCTCTCCAAAGGACTGACATTCCCCTAGATTCCTGGGTTTATTGGTGGCTTTTACGTCCTGGCCTCCACAGAGGGTTCATCTGGGGAACCAGCATCCAGATTAGCCGGAGACAGAAGTGGGGCTGGTGCTTCTGGCTGTCCTTGTCCCCAACAAAGGGTTTCTGTACACCGTCACTGGGGAGAGCAATGTGGACAGAGCTGCTGGAAGGGTTTGCCTCACCCAGAACAGCTATTACTTTGCTCCTCTCCCAGAATACCTGCTGGAACCTAAGTATACTTGGCCCCTTTGCAATCCTAGCTTGCATCTTTTGCCTACGGGTGTCAATATATCCCCTCCTACCCTCTCCACAGAACGATGCATATGCACAAGCCGTTATATTTTTTCACCCCCCTCTCAAATTTCCGCTTCTCTTTCCTTCTGTCAAAGTACTTCTGGTCCTCTCACCACCTCCAGCACAGAACAGTGCTACATTTTTAGCACATAGTACTTCACCTCATTATTTACATGTTTCTTTTTGTTTGGTCTATTATGTCTAGGGAGGAAACATTTCCATTAATGCATGCGGTGTTAATTCAGAGTCAGAAAATTTTAGTATCCTAAATACCAAATTCTCATGACAGTATCATTCTTCTACAAAAATAAACTAGTTTAAACAGGAAAAAAATGCACATATGCATATGTGTAGCATGGTGCAGAGTGAGAAACCATAGGAACAGAGTCCTCTGGAGCAGAAGCAGCAATGGCCTGAGCTAGGCAGAGAGGCTGCAGCCACAACCCCTGCCCTACCTGATGATGCTACTGCTCAGGAGTGGCTGTGACACTCTTTGGGCACTTGGGCATGCCTGCACCGTCTTACTCCACCTTTGCTAGTACACTGCGTGCAGCACATCACTATACAGTTATTTTAACATGACATGGCTATGAGGTGATTGGCTTTCAGCAGGACTAAGATGGTCAGGATTAATAATTGGTGCTTTATCACAGAGGAAAGCACCGTGGTTTTGCAGCCAGCTCAGCTGGAGCTTTCTGACCACAATCCCACAGCCAACCTCCATCTAAGAGTAGTCTAAGCCCTGCTTTGGCTCTGGACAGACTGTGACTGTGGGAGGTGTAAAAGTGAGCCCAGACCTGCTTACAGGAAAGCTGCTGCAGAAATCCCAGGCAGCACCCAGAGCCCTGCCAGGGTTGGTACAAGTGCTAACAGGATAGCGGCAAAACCAACCATCACTGCCAGGATTACAGTCGCACCAAGCTGCAGGAACCTATCAGTGCAGCCAGATACTGGCATTCCTGTGGAACTATATCTTTCTCCTTCAACACCGCCTCACTCCCAACTCCAGTGCTTTATGATGGGCACAGGGCACTATCCTTGATCTTCTGCAGCCCTAGTAAGACAGTCCTCTTACAGCTTACACCCTGTGGGTGTTCTTCCCTCCCAGGGGCTGGCAGTTTGTCTCTGCAACAGACAGTACAGCATCCTCCAGGAGCTCAGGAGGTAGGGAAAGGTGAGAAGTGGAGGAGTGCTAAGCTAGACCTGTTCCCTCCTCACTCTGCCCATGCATGAACCCAGCACGGGTGGATGAAGAGGTGGCCTGGGAGGGATAACAGTAGAGCATATCAACACTACAGTCACTGTTAGGATGCTCAACAGCAAGGGAAAACAAGTTCAATCTCATATATTCAAGGCATATGCTGCCTCTGGTCTATAAAAACAATAGCAGCAATACTTTACAGAGAAGAACAGAACCAAACAAACTGAGCAGTTATGCAAATTCTGTGCAGATGTCTCAAAAATAACAATTTCTACTACAATGAATATTACTTTGTTACTGTATTTTCTGCACATTTTTTCATACATACATTGAATACAGCATTTCCAGCAATGTACATTGATCTTCTCTGTATGGAAACTACCAAGATAACGGGCATCTTTGAAATATGGCAAAGGAATGAGACAAGATGCTGACTGGTTAGTGCAATTCTCAAAATGTCAAGTATTCCTTTAAAGGAATAGATGAGCTTATTAGATAATTACTGCATTAAGATAAAGACATTAAAGTTTGTATTTATTTAGGGCAGAAACTTCAAGAACACCTGAGTCATCAGACAAGGCAACAATTACAAGTGGTTACAGTCCTTGCAAGGCATTCCCTCTCCTCCCCTTTTCTTTTTCTGCCATGACCTACAGACTGTGAAGACTTTTCATCAAAACATATTTGCTGACCATTCACACACACAGAAATGAGGGTCACATCACCCTGGCAGTCTCCAGACAAACAGATGAGCTGCTGGGGGGTGCACAGGCAGACCGGGGCAGGTACCTGGTCTTGCTGCTCACTGCCTGTATTCAGAGCAATGTTCTCACTCTTCCCAAAGAAGGCAGCACTGTGAATCACTGTGCCATCTTCAAACTCTGAAGAACACCCGACTAAAATTCAACTATGATAAACTCTGCTTTAATCCTTTTAAGTTTTGGTTGGACTTGAAAGGATAAGGCATTATATTCTCTACTACATTTCCCAAAAACTGGCAGCTCCTCTTTCCAGTTATTTTCATTTTTATTTTGCATATAAAAGTCAATTCTCCATACATATTATAAGCATACTACTTTTGAATTCCCTGAACAGGGTACAGACATCAGCGGCAAGGGAAATTCAAATAGGAATATCATTTGCACAAGTGCTTTGAAAAGTCAGAATAGCTGTACAATAATGAAAATGTGTTGGAATGAATTCATTACCATCTGTCTTTATTTTACTAACCAGCTCAATCAGACACCACAAATATACTCAAACATGAGAAAAATATTTAAATTATTTGTGCTACATTTTTTTCTCAAAATGTAACTCTCAGTGTCACTGTTTTTATTGGTATTGAAACCCCATTAACAGCAGTGAATTCATTTGAGCACAGCCTTTGGAATGTACCTATGCAATTTCAAATCCACAATATCAGCATAACGCAAAAAAGCCCACAGTAAAAGTTACAATATTACAAATATTTTAAAGGTATTCAACGAAGCATGACAACATACACCAAAAGACACTTCATTCCACAGTGTCAGAGTAATTAAGAAGCCCTACAGCTTTTGTAATTGTTGGATAGGAAAAAGCTCAAAACAAAAATATCAGGTAGTTCTACTACAACAGTTCTCATGCAAAGCATAATCCCATAAAGCGAGAAGGAAATGATGGAGAAAGAGGCAAACCAAGCAAAGAAAACAGACTGTAAGAAAAAGAAAATAATAAGGAGAAGCTATCCAAAAACAGTTAATGGAAGAGAAGGAAACAAATGCAGAGCTTTGCCCTCTGCAGAGCTGCAGGATGGTGCCCTGGAAACCAGGCTCTTCCCGGACCCTGTCCTACACCCATGTGCCTTCACAGGTGGCCCCAGCCATTCCTGAACCACATGGACAAGGGCAGGAAAGGGGCCAGCGAGGGTTGCTTTGAGGGGAGACCATGCTGCCCAGAGACACTCCTCGGGAGATAAGGATTACTAGACAAGGTCAGCCTCAGCAGCTGCCCAGAGGCAGCTCATTTCTTCCCATCCTTCACACGGGAAGATAGCTTCAGTCCTTCCAGCCTCCAGTCCAGAGATGCAGAGCTACAGCAAGTGCCATCCCACCAAGCAGATCCTGCACCATGCTTAGCTGCCTGCACACCCGTCACACAGCCACATGCTGCAACCCCAGGCTGCATAAGTTTCACTTACTGCAAACTGGACTCAGCAGCAGATCGTGGCTCTGCAGCAACCAAGGTGCAAGTTAATGTTCAGGAGCTGGTACAGAGCAAAGGTTTACAGCATATATCTCCTCCAGAGTTTGGTTTATGTAAAAAAAAAAAAAAAGTATAGCATTATAAATGTGAAATGCATCCCCTCCTCCCAGCACACCACTACACTGCTCCAGAGCTGTTTTCTCAAACATCAACAGGGCAGCAACCAGCACCAAGGAAACACCAAACTTTCTCACACCCACCTTCCTCCGCTCAGTGCTCCTGATCCACTGGGCCACCAAAGCAGAGAAAATCTTCAGCAAGAGAAAGCTATTAAAACGATGCAGAACGAAGGACTCCTAACAGCAGGCACACATACACGTGCACACTCACAACCCACCTGGCATGCTTGCTGGCAGAAATACAGTGGCCAGAGCGCAGGCAGAAAGTGAAACCCTGCTGCTCCAGCCGAGCTGTTGCCTGCATCAGCAGCTGCCTGAGCACCAGGGCATGGGGCAGCACGTCTCACTCACTGGCACAAGTGATTTACAAGGGGAGAAAATTAGGAAAACCCACAGTGCTTTGTAGCTCAGATGCCTGCTCTACGTTCAGTTTTAGGAAAGGGGACTGAAGTCCCTAGGGAACATCTGGAAGGTAGAGGTTTGCAATCCTGTTCGTTAGTGGTTAGGGCAAGAGGCTAAGTCTAAGTTCTCCCTGTGTGACACACCTTGTAACAGGCTACTGTCCCCAGCACTCATTCCTCACTCCACCAGCCTCATACACATGAAATGCTGCTGCTACCACAAACAAGATAGAACTGACCGGGACTACTGGCAGCAACAAGCAAATTTCTTGCTGTACACAGTAGAGCTGCAAGTGTTTGCAGAGGAAAAGTCAGCACTTCACTGAGGTTCACAACTTTTATGGTGGAAATACATGAAGGAAAGCTCTGCTGACTCTTGGCATTTTTATTTTCTTTTTTAAGTCTTTTTTCCTGAGTTTTTATTTCCCACCACATGCAGACAATACTAAATTTGGAATTCTTCAGCTGTGCACAGCAGTAAAAACATGTCCTCTAATGCTGCCTCTTGTGAAATCTTTGAGTTTCTGGCACAGCATCTTTCTTGCTAGCACAAGCTAGAGATACAGAGAATTCCTCAGCACAATCTAGAGACTAAATTTATTTTATGTAAATAAATGTTTCAAAATAACTTGGGACTAGCAGCTGGAGCTATGCCATCAGGCACCCCAGAATACAGCCACCACTGCCAGGCTGAGCACAAGCAGCTAAACCCAGTCTGGAGCAAGAGCTCCCAGAAAAACCAAACAAAACACAGGAGCCAGCACCTCAACACCTGCCTGGGACACTGGCAATGTGGGATAGGTAACAGAAGATTTCCCTAAACAAGACAGAGAGGAAAGTCAGCATTGCTTCCAACATTAAAAAAGTCAAGCACGAGCCATACAGGGCCACTTGGAGGAGAACAAAGATCACAAATAGACTGTTACTGGAAGAAAAGATCTAAACATCTTCCTGAAAAGGAATTGGGAAAGCAAGTCAAGAAAAGAAAAGGAAAACTCAAAGCATCAAAAGAGATGTAAAACCTAAAAGGGATAGAAGCATCGGAAAGAGTTTACTTCATTGAAAACTCTCTGTAGCTCACAGGCTGATAAATTGACATTTGCCGGGGTATCTGTTTGCATTCCTTTTGCAGTTTAGCACTGATGCTCTAGAAGACTTTATTCACTGCTTTGGCTGTAAAGCCGATTTGCCACCAGAGGACCAAACACTGCATACCATCAAGTTAAGGATGTTCAAGCCTGGGAAGTTCAGCACAATCTAGGTGGAGGAGATTCAGTACAATGCCTTTCGAGAGCCACTCAAGTCCATAATTTTTCATCTAAATCCTTCATGAGGGAATGAGTCTTTCAGCATCCTTTCCTTTACAGAAAACTCATTTCATTCAAAACGACAGAGATTAAATGAAACACCTCCCATTCAAAGAAAGCAAAGGTCAAAGCAAGATTCAATGTCTGGATCAAAAATAATAATAATAATAGTAAGTAGCTCTAACTGCTACATTGATTTAATTCTAAAGAGGTAATTAAAAAGCACTCTACTAAAAAAGATTTTAAAAGACAGATTTACAAACTGAATATGCAGACAACTGCATGTCAGAAGGTTGGGCATGTGGCACAAATAACAGGATGGCTGAGAGCTATTCCAGTTTGCTATTTTTCTTTGTCTAGATAGGAGGTTGACAGAAGCTACAAACACAGAGAGAATATTTGATAAGCGAGTGCTCATTATGAAAAGATGGCTTAAAGTGCAGATGTTGAAGACTGGAATATGCCCCAATCCTCTTACAGAGGGTCATTCCCACAGCCCTTGTGCCCTGAACATCCCCTCGCAAACTCTTCTTGCTTTTGTAATATAGCTAGATTACCTCCTAAAAACCAGTCTTCCAGAAATATGAAAAAATCAGGATGCCCACAAAGCCTGTGAGAGACAGGCTGGTGTGTGTAGCTTATGACGTATGTAGATACGTGGCAAACACAAGCAGAACTTATCTACTATAAAATATTCAGTAACCAGCCCATCACTATAGCCTCCCAGCTGAGACTGGGGCATTAATCTCGGTACATCGATAGCTTCCTCTAATAACTTTGGCCTAAAAACATAAGCTGCTTTTACATTTTTAATTACGACTAGATTTTATTCTGGGCCTATAATCCTTTTCCAGCAATTGGATTAATGCAAACAGCGATTTAAAGGAAGAAAAAAAAAAATTAATCCAGTGAAAGCAAAACCACCCCAGCAGAGGAGAGCCATAGCTTCCAAGGAGCCCTCCGCTACAGCGGGACTCACGGAACAAGGTCAGAGCGGAGCTTCACCAGCTCCCGCCAGCCACTACCAACATCTGCAGGACCGAGCTCCAAGGGGGTTACGTCCCAGGTTCCCTTGGGAAAATACTTGGAAGTAAAGCACTTCTCTCACAGTACTCTCTGCACTGGGTACAATTTTTTCAAAACATCTGGTTTGCATCATCTCATGTTGGGTCTTTATTTGTATTAATGTAGACTCAAGGCAGGCAATGGAGACAAGGCTACTGAGCTGATACCACTGTCTTGTGATATAACTACTGCTCCATCTGAGTTTTCCAATGCTTAGAAAACTTTTACGATTTCTTCTTGTTCACAATGATGTTTCTGCACACTGCATACCAAGCCTGATGAGGGGACACAGAACAAACTCAGAAGAAAGCAAGCTTTGTTCTGTCTGTGGCTCCTGGTATACCTTGTGAGCACAGTAAATGAAATAAAGCACTACATGTTATAATCACCATCATTTATGCAATAAATTCAACGCAGGAGAACATCTTTCATTGCTCTTGGTTATAGCATGGCTGTACATGAAGACTGCAGCACACAGCCTGCTGCGTGCCAGAAAAAGCATCAGGTCCAGGGAAGCAAAAAAGCCTCCTAAAGCCAGCAGCTTTAGCCATTTTATTCAGTCTTCTCCCCAGACACTTGTTTGTGTAAAACAAACAATAACACAAAACATCATTGTTAGTAAACTTATGAAAAGCAAAGCTCCTAAAAATTCCCACTAAATTAAATACTTTAAACAGAACTGGAATAACACATAATGCAGCTCCCTTAAGACAGCTGTTTGTTAGCATTTCCTCACTGCCACTAAAAACATGTCCCACACCACCACCAACACCATCCCTTTTAAATTGAATTTCAGTGCAGTGAAAGAATCAGTTTTCTAATGCAGCTCCTGTTCTCAGACAGTGCTGCAGGCCTAGAAAGCAGTTTGGGACCCATTACAGATCCAGACTACATCCAACTGAGAATGGACTTTCATTTTTGCAGCCTCCACAAGTCACTTGAGGTACAATATTTGCCCTTGCAACGATTTTTGCTTTTAATATCTAATTCCTTGTATTTTAGCACTTAAGAGGATAACTACTATTCACACAAGCATTCAGTTTGTCAAAATCACTTGGGAAACCTCATCATTTAAAAGTACCAGTTCACGGCAGAGGAAACAGAATGTGGCTCTGCCTTTGCTGATGCAGATGGGTGACTAGAACTGCACAAAACAAAACCCAACAATTAAAGCACTTTTAATGAAATAAGATTTTCTAAGTAGTAGAATAGTATTTTTTTTATTAAAAACAAACCCAGAAGTTTTGTTTGAAATCCCACCCCCTAAAAAACACAGAACATAAATGTTGGTACAAGACTCACATTTTCCTGTTATATGAAAAAGGCAAGTTTTCCCCCCAAGTGATAAAACAAAGCACATAATATGCCAAAAAAATAATAAACAACAAGAACGTTAATAACAGAATATATGAACCTAAAATGAATCACCTCATTCTCAGGTGCCGAAGTTGGATTCCTGCACTATTTAAGTCCTGCTAATACATTTCTTTGTGGAGGCCTGGAGAACTGCAGTGACCCTGCAAGTTCTTGCCACTGCCTCGTTTCACTGATGAGCTGTATCCACAACACCATTTTTGGATCCCACCTTGTACACAGAATAGCATGTGCATGCACCAAATAAATGAATTCTGAAATCCTATTAAAAAACCCACAACATTTCTTGCAGATATTTTATCTCCTTATCAGACGTAAATTGAGCTCCATTATGTCCACATTGCATGCGCTGTGTATGTGGCAAATACACACAGCATGTACAATGAGGACACTATAGAGCCACAGCAGAGGTCACAGCAAGTTGCTTTATAAAGGAAAAAGATCAGCGTCTGGTGGCCCAAGCACTGCAGCAGTGCAAGGAGTTGGTCTCTACTGGAAGAAGAGTTGATATAGACAAATGCAATCCCAAAAGATTCAATTGTAAAAGAAAGTCACCCTCTCAGACATGCTAAGTTCAAAGAAAGGGAATACATCAAAAGGCCTTGCAACAAGAAAGTGTACAGGAAATAATCTGAGTTTAATTGCAATTATCAATGTACCAGTCTAACGGTTCTGCAGTGTTACTGGAAGCCAACAGATTTATCAGTGCATTAAGCACAAGTTTTTAAAATGGCTGCACTTGCACTTTTTTAAAAAAAAAAAAAAGTGTTCTATTACATGGATCTTTAAAAACACCTTATTGATAATTGCTAGGAACACTCTGTAAAATATGTAAAAGTTCTCCCGACCCTGTCAACTGCAGAATACTTCATAACTTCTTGTAAAACAGTCCTAAAAGTATACTTTCAGTACTTTGTACTTCAGGCTTACTATAAAATTTTCTTTATTAAAGCCCACAGATGTTTTTATGGTGAGTTTGTCTAGATATTTATAAAATCACATAAGAAAAGATGGGCTGGAGACATATTAGCAATCTCTGACAAAAGATCAGAATGCAATAGATACATTAATAAAGTTTAAAATGAAAAACAGGTCAGCAAACTTAAGATTAAAAATAAAGCAATACCACAACACATTTCCTCCTTCCATCCCTCATTTTGTCAGTGACAACATGAGAAAGATTAGATTTTCTGCATGCCCTGAGGCTTCACAGAACTGTTCTTTCTGGCCTTAGGGTAGTGGTAGGGTGATTTCCAAATGAAACTACACACATAAAAGAAATATTTCCCAGAAATTTCTTCCTGTTAACACTCCCTAGGAAGTCTCCTCCTTTTTTATCCTAACGGAGAGGTATGTCATACAGAACGCAGTACAGTATTCTTAGACCCACAATATTTTCAGCTTTAGTCCTCTCCTCAAGTATTAGGAGAACAGGTCAGAAAATAAACAATTCATAAGGTTCTTTGTAGTTAATATTACGTTCTTGCTATTTTCTCACCTACCAGAAGTCTCCTTTTCCATAGCATTTTTTTTGTTTCATTACACAAATTAAAAACATATAAGGATCTTTATTTCACAAACGAGGAACTTAAGCTAGATGAAATTTGATTTTTCTTACCATCCATCGCTACCTTTTAAAACTTTCTTCAAGACAGCTTTGAGCAGGCTTAGCAGCCTGCGTTTGCAAATCTGAGTCCCCATACAGTAACACGGCGTGTCTAATTCTCATACTTTTCATCACAGTATAAGCTGTTTATCTGAATCAAGCCTGTTTCTTGAGACTCCAGGATACCCCTTTTACCTGAAACAAGGTCAGAGCTACAGGAGCAAAAGCAGAAACTGGCTTCATTACGCAAACACAACGTCGTTCAATAGTTGGTTTAATTCAGTTTTTCTAATAATTGGGAGATTTCTAGCTCATTGCACTCATATGTTGCTATGGCAGCATAAGATATAGTATAGCACTTTCACTGAATCAGGTCAGATTCCAAAATGCAATTCTTCTTTTCCAAACATTAATTCACAGATTGATAAAGTCAGATTAAAATTCTTCCACTCACACCAAATGGAGTAGAAAGTGCAGGTTTCCTATTCTTGACCTAAAGGAACCACTTGGCCATTGTAAAAATAGCATTCACCGGAGTTTCAACCAATCTCAAACGTACTGTGTGTTCATCAACACAGCTCCCTTCGTTGATATCCTCCACTAGGTCAGTGAACCGTGCCTGTTCTTGGTTTAAAGACAGCCTCTGCCAGGAGCAGCAGAAAACACAACTAAAACAGAGCCGCCTTTCAGCAGCTACTGATGTTTACAGTTAATTACCTGGCCTGCTAACGAGAGAACCAACTTACTGCAGAGACAACTGTTAGTAGCACGCAGCATTTGGCCCAGAGAGCACCTGTCCTTCATAATGCTGGAGTCCCATCCAGACTCATCATACTATCAGACAAGATAGTCAATTTTTTAATATTAGATCAATTAAGCAACCGAAAGCCATACTCTTAAAATAAATTAAAAAAATTGTAAAGACCCCATTACTATCTATATCATCCATTTCTTTATACTCTTCAGAAAAGGCTCACATGCTTATAATAAACAGAGGCTGCAACACCTGCAAGTCCCTAAAATACGGAAGATTATTCAAAAATCACAGAAATGTTTGCAAGTAGTACAGGACTTTTTTTGTGGGCCAGCACCAGGGAAGCGGCTCCCTCTTTCTCCCAGGAACCTCTCTCTCGTGCATTCAAAAATTCTGAACTGCATCTTCATAAAACACAAAAAAGATGGTGTTCCCTTTTACCAGCCCTTTTGGCAGAAAAAGATTGAAATTTATATCAAGTGTAGGTATATGTAATTACCCGAATATATTTTCTGTATCAAGCTGATACTAGGTCCTATTCAATATCCATTACATTTGAATGAATAAATACAACCACTAAATGCCAGAAACACATTCAGAATATTTAAAATTTCATATAGTGAAGACACTGACAACTTTTGAATTACTGAATTATGAATCCTTTAACACCTCAGGCTCACGGAACAGAAAATTATGATAAACTATATAGGTTAGGAGCTAATTTTAAAGGTCATTTGAAAACTTTTCATACGTTTCCATAAACTACCAGAAGGACAGAAATGAGAACAAACCAAGGACTTCAATATATTAATCCGTCATGTTGCCATATACAGTATTAGCTTTTCAGTTATATAATGCCTATGCACATTCAGTTTCTAATTTTATAAAAGAGGCAGGTCTTTTTACCATATCTAAAGAGCATATCCATCTACAGGGCAGATTAACCATTTGGTTACTCTCAAACCTTGTCATCAATCACATGCGATCGAGGTTGCTAACAGCATTTGGCACTCACACAATTTCTTTCTCAGTGTTACAGGGACACTGACCATTTTTCTCCATAGAATAAGGAAAAAACTGAAAGGCTTCCCACCCACCGCCTATCAACGTGTGCCAATATATTCCTTGTGTGTGCCCAGTGACTGGCCTCTAGAAAGCGAAGGCTTACCAGCCCAGAACTTGAGGTCAGGTGCACATGGTCAGGTTTTGTGTTCATACTCCAAGTGGCAGGGAGTGATTGTACCCAGAGCAACTGAAGAGGGGTCCCTGGCTTACAGACACATCCAAAACGGTATCTCAGACCCACCCTCCAACCTTGAGCTGAAAGTCAAAGCTCCAGCACCCCTAAAAAACTGGTAGTGTGAGGGCACGTGTGAAAGGGTCCAGAAAGCCAAAGGAAGGCTGAGATCTCTCACCTGTGGTGAAAGAGGAGACACAGGGTGGAAAAAAAAAAAAGCTAGCAAAGGAAAGGTGACAAAGGGTGTTGCCAGCAAAAGCTTCACAGCTGGTGATGACCACTGCGAGATGGCTGTGGAAGTACAGTATTTAGAAAACTATCAGGAGCTGGTCATTTTGATCATCTGCCTAATGCAGTGATGGCAGCGATACAGGCTCCCAAGGTTTTTCTGAGTCACCCTTACTGATTGCTACACCACTTTGTTAGAACAAACACTCACACTGCACTGTTACTATGGCCCTAGAAGACCCCCGTGTTACAGCGCTGACCTTCAAAGTAGTCCACCTGCTTAAAGCAGCTCATACATCCTGAACTGAATAATTATTTTAAGAGAAGGGGAGTTATTAATGAAAACTGGAAAACTAACATAAAACTCACTTTTCTTCCAGGGCGTGAATCCAAAGACTAATAGTTAATATTTCCAAGCACCGCTTGAGCCAGCTCCAACTTTACTAATTAATGAGCAGCAACGCTCCTTACCTTTTAAAGTGTTCTGGCAACAGAAACGCCCAAACTCGGCTTTGAAGAGGAGATGCTGCCCAGCCCGTCACTCACTCCAATGGACACACTTGGTCTCCAGAGCTTAGGGGGGCATTTTTCCCTCTTTAAACCAGTGCAAGGCTTACTTGGTGGGCTGCACTGTGGCATCTGCTCTGGGACAGAGTGCAAGCCAGCTCTCCCCATAAAAGCAGGAGTTTAACCATGTCCTGAGGCTGCGCTATGGCCTTTCACCCCGCAGCACTCCATCCATCACCTGAGACCGGGGATGGGAAGACACTTGTACTCTTCTCTTTCCAACCTCTGCAACTCTCTTACCTGCCCAGACACATATTAGGTGGCACTGCACTCTAGGATATGTGAATACTCAGAGTAGCCCAGCATTTACTTTTATGAAAACATGTCATTTCACATAGAAAATATCATATTTAATAGAAAGAAAACTGATTATTCTGAGTTCAATCTAATTTTCTTTCTGCAAACAAATATTAAAAAATGATGACTGGGAATGCTAAAACAATTCTAATTTCTGCAATGGAATTTGAACAGACTATTACAAGTAAACAGGATTTTAGAAAACTTTTTTTTCCTGAACTCCTGTGCTATCAAGCCTTGTTAGATATTTCACAGAAGCCAGGTCCCTAATAATTTTCATCTTCTTTCTGGGATTTCATTAGACCTAAAAACAAAGCAACTTTTGCATAAATAATTTCATCACAATATAAAGCATCAGTTTGAGTTTGCTTCTAAAAACAGAAAAGTATTTAAAATACTTTACTTGGGTACAGACCTATCCAGCCTCCAATATTTCTTTTGCTGTTATAAAGCCTGACAAAATCACCAGGAAAATACAAGCAGGCACTCCTTCCAGTCGCAGCATGTTCTTCATGCTCTGATTTAATTTTTTCAGCCACATTTCTTGTTCTAAAATAAACCAAGAACTTCTTGCAGAAAGCAGCCACAAACAGGGAGCAAACAGACCCACAACGAAAAGTTTCTCCCAGCTTCACGACCACACACACAGGCAGTACCAGAGCGTGCTCAGCCCCTATGTGAGACCTGGCTTGCGACTCCATCAGAAATTACTACTCTCAGAAAAAAATCTGACAGGTTCAGCACAGCTCACGTATCACCGTGTTCACAAGTCAAAACAAAAGGACTCAGAATTTACAGTACTCTCCATTTGCAGTACAGGAGGCAAAGTTTTAATGGACCAGAAGCAGGAAAAAGCGGTCTGTGCTCTTCAAGCAGAACCTATGTACCGTCTTGTACATGTGGAGAGCAGTTAGATATTGAATGGGCAAAGCAAAACAGCAGAAAACTCAAAATAAAGCTTCCTCTCGACAGTAACAACTCTTTCAGAAAATACTCTGCAGGACACGACTGTTCTGATGACCAGCTACTAACAACATGTGCTGTATTAAAAAAGTTAGTATCTGGGCATCCAACGGTAGGGTACCTGCTGGGTGACAGTTCACAGCTGTAAAATTTAGCTGAAGAGAATAGTGAAAGCATCGGGAAAGTCCATAATCTTTTAAAAAAAAAAATAATCTATTCCAGCACAACAGAAGAGCTTGAGCATGTATTTTCACTGAACAGCTCAAAATGACTGTAAGCAACACACAGAGAAGTCCATCAAAAACGCATTTCTTCAGAGTATGAAGTACCACACAGAGATGGATGTACCTGGCTTGGATACTCGGTGCCTTTCCCCAAACATCACAAGGGCTGGGGCAAGAGCCACCAAACTCCCTGAAACACCACCCAAGGTTGGTCTTCCTGTTTTGCTGGTCCGCACCTGCCACCACGCTACAGCCAGAGCAACATGTAGATGGGACGTCAGCTGGAGAACCTGGATGCCACTCATTAAGGAAGGAAAGACAGGCAGGGGGCTGGCAGAGACGTCACAGCACAGGGCCTTTAGCTGAAGTGGGCAGAGTATCCCGGCACGCACCGCAGCCACTCCTTTGCCTGCAGTGCAGACGCACCCCAAGAGCACGACATTGATGGACGTCAACTTTATATTCCTAAAACACACCTCAGCATGTCACATTTATGATAGGCAGCAAAGAATCAAAGCTCCAGAAGGAAGATTGTAATTTTTATGGCTAGGGTAGACACTAGTCAAAGACTGAAATTATCTAGAGATGGGCATAAATACACCGGCTACTCCACAAATACACCTTTTGCAAAGTGCTAGCCAGGCTAAGACTTAGCAGTTCAATATTCATAGGCATCATGTTCTAGAGAGTCTCTAGCAACAATAAAGCACCTGAAATGCTCAATGCTGAACTAAAAGCTTTTTCAAGAAGAAAGACTGCTTTGCGTAAGCTTCTGTAAACCACATTTTATAAAATCTCCTTTTAAAACCAGCTTTTCTCCGAGGACACCATGTTTGGTAAGCCCTATCTTCTAGTGGTTTTTTTACTCCATTAAATTTTTAAAAGCCAGGAGATAATAGGAAAGCCAAGGAGATCTACTGCTGATGTACTACTACAATTAATTAGAAATATCTCCAAGTCATCATTGTGGGGCAAACCATTTTGAATATGCAAGGTTTGCAAGTTTCAGCCATTTGTGTAAAACTATCAAAGACTTTCTTGCTTTAATTCCCATCTCTGAAAACTTGGAGGCTGACCTACTTTTTTCATTATTAGGTCAGGAAATACACCATACAAATTATTCCAGATAAATGTGTCTGTATTTCCACATTAATACGTTGCATCCACAATGTATAACATCATCCATTAGATGATAAGAAGCTTTGTTATTATTTTTCAGTGCACTGGATGTAGTAGCACTGCTGAAATAGTAATTAACATAACTATATCAATGTTAATATTAACAGTTATTATTTATTAATAATCAGTATTAACTTTGCTAGAACAAGCTGAGCTGTTGCCTCTGATCTACAGTACTTACTTGAGTTAGGTTATATGGTGCTGTAGGACTTGGAAAAGGTTCTTTTCTCATGATCTCACTACTCACAAGATGGTCTGGACACCACACAGTGCTGCTGGAGGTCAGAGTGAAGCTGGGGGAGGCAGGGAGGGAAAGGCTGAGCACATTTCACTAGAACACTACCTGTACTGGTGCACTTGCACGCTAGGATCTGATTCACAGTCTCCTCACATCAGCAGGTTAAACCAGCCTCGGCAACGGCAGCAGCCAGGAGGGGTTTCATGCAGGAGCAGCATCACTGCTATGGCAGCACCGAGGAACTCTTGGTGAGTACACACAACAGTGGGGATGCGGACCCGGAGGCTAGAAATGAAGAACATGGGATTACAGGGCTAGGCTCAGCAGGGCCTCCGCCTCGAAAGCAGCCCTCCCAGGGAGCCCAGAAGCTCCTGGCTGGATTCAGGGAGCCTCCGTACACCACAGGGAGGGATCATGTCTCAGTGAATCACAGGGTCTCCTTGCTGCTGCTGAGCTTTCCATGCAGAAGACGACTTGAGCCCAAAAGCACTGTCTCCCAGAGAGTCAGCAGCTTAGCAGACTTCTGCCATGCTTGCAGGGACTCACCAGGATCAGTCAGGCCCACTAGCTTTCCCAGTGCAGCCTGTCCCCACCCTGAAGCAGCAGTACAACACTCTGCTGCACAGCTCTACCGTGTCACCCTTTACAGCTGCCAACTGACAGCAGAACTGCTGCCTTGGACTTGCGGAGGGCCAGCTTTGGCCGGTTTAAGAGCCTGGTCAACAAAGTCCCCTGGGAGACAGCGCTGAAGGGCCAAGGGGACCGGGCAGGCGGGACATTCCTCAAGAAGGAAGCCTCAGAGGTGCAGGATCAGGCTGTCCACGTGTGCCAAAAGACAAGCCGGCGGGGCAGAAGGCTGGCCTGGCTGAACAGAGAGCTTTGGCTGGAACCCAGGGAAAAAAGGAGATGTTACCACCTTTGGAAGAAGGGACAGGCAGCTCTGGAGGACTATAAGGATGCTGTGAGGTTGTGCAGGGCAAATATTAGAGGGACAAGAGCCCAGCTGGAACTCAGGCTGGACACTGCCATAAAAGATAATAAAACATTTTTTTACAAACACATTAGAAACCAAAGGAGGGCCAGGGATAACCTGCATCCTTTACCAGATGCTGGGGGAACACTGCCACGCAGGATGAGGAAAAGGCTGAGGTACTTAATGCCTTCTTTGCCTCAGTCTTTAACAGCAAGACCAGTGACCCCCAGGCTGCCCAGCCTCCCCAGCTGGAAGACCGGGATGAGGAGCAGAATGAAGTCCCCACAGTCCAGGAGGAAACGGTCAGGGACCTGCTGCTCCACAGAGACGTGCACAAGGATGTGGGGCCAGATGGGATCCACTCGAGGGGGCTGAACAGGAGCCAATGGTGTGCCCAGGTGGCCACGGGGGCCAGCAGCAGCCTGGCTGGTGTCAGGAGCAGTGTGGCCAGCAGGGCCAGGGCAGTGCCCGTCCCCCTGTGCTGGGCCCTGGTGAGGCCGCCCCTCGAATCCTGTGTTCAGCTTTGGGCCCCTCACTGCCAGGGGGACGTGGAGGGGCTGGAGCGTGTCCAGAGCCGGGCAGGGGCTGGGGCAGGGGCTGGGGCACGAGGCTGATGGGGGGCGGCTGAGGGGACTGGGGGGGCTGGTCTGGAGAGGAGGAGGCTCAGGGGGGCCCGATCGCTCTCTGCAGCTCCCTGGCAGGGGCTGTAGGCAGGGGGGTCGGTCTGTTCCCCCAGGTAACGAGCGACAGGACAAGGGGAAACGGCCTCGAGTTGCACCGGGGGGGGGGTTAGATTGGGTAGAAGGAAAAATGTCTTCACTGAAAGGGTTGTCAAGCATTGGGACAGGCTGCCCAGGGAGGTGGTGGAGTCACCATCCCTGGAGATATTCAAAAAACGTGTAGGTGTGGCACTTAGGGACATGGCTTAGTGATGGCCTTGGCAGTGCTGGGTTTGTGGTTGGGCTTGATGATCTCAAAGGTCTTTTCCAACCTAAATGAATCTATGATTCTGTTCTATGATTCTAATTGCATTTTTCATGGGTGTTGGTAAAACCATCTGTAATGAGTCAAAAACACAGAGCAGAGTCTCCGAGTGATACTTTTGTAATTCCAGTGAAAAGATCAAAAACTATATTGCACTCAGAACTGATCAAACCAGATCTCTTCAAAATCAGCCAACCCTTGAAGATACAATTTTGTTCTGTCGTGGCATTCATACAACTTTGCCTTTTGCTTTACTATTGTTTTATAAGTTTCTCAAAAATTATTTCTAAGCCACAGCTTTCAATTCAAACATTCTCCAAATTTATTTTACCATGTAAGTTAACTGAGAAAATGCATGTTTAGCAATAACTTCATTCCTGTACAGTTATGTGTTTTCCCTAGTGGTTGCACAATATGCGAACGCATATTTTAGAACAGAACAAAACTCACCCAAGCAGAGTAAGCATGAAAGAGCCACCAAGCGCAATTACATAGCATATAGTACCCAGTAAATTCAAAGCACTTTTCATAAGTTGGGCTCTCCCTCCTAAACAGACAAGAAAACCAACTCACGCTGCCCACAAGTATCCTGGGCAGAGCCCAGAAGGGTCATTCCATCTCCAAAACCATCAAGCACATCATCTCAAAAATACTTTTTCTGGAAATACAAGCATATACTCAGTAGATCACGAAGGACAGAAAGAAAAGGGGCGTTTCCAGGATTTCAAGGCATTGCTGCCGGCCTTGTTACGTACCAGAGCTCCCAATGCAGGTTTCGTATGAAAGAGGCTATCTGGGGCATTAGAGGCTTTCATACATTCAATGGAGAACAATTCATCCCAACACCTTTGCAGTAAATCACTTCAGTTTGGAAAATTAGAAATACGTCAGCGTGATAGGAGAGCTGAAAGCAGCAGACGAACTCATAATAGGTGAATAGAGAATGAACGTAAATCAATAATTCAGAGTCACACTGGAAATAGTTAGCTGGGAGCAAGGGTTATTCCAGATTTCGCACTGTCCCTCTTTTGAGTATAAATAATGTCAACTATTACACAGATGGCTCCACGCTGGGTACATTTTAGCAAAACAAACTACGCAGTTTGTACATCACTCTTCAGAATGTTAACTAACAAGGTAGAACAAAGGGCTATAATTAAAATGATCTTTTAATTTTGCATTTTTTTCTCTTTCTAATTTTATTCAGAAGGGAGTTATGAAGCAATCTGCAACCTGTTACATGTCTGCACCAGTGGAAACATGAAACAATTTTGGTCAATTTGATCTTGTTGAAAAATACGTTCTCACCACAAACAGAAAGTGACTGTCAAAGATGCAGCTTAGTGACCACAAATAAAAAACCCAGAACTATACGGAGTTTATCTTGAAAGTTACCATGTTAAAAAGCTGTACAAAATAAAGGGGGTTTTGAAACTGCAGTGGAAAATATTTTTGCAGAAAAAGCTTTTAGATGAAAGCACCAGAGGCTGTTAATGCATAACTGATACTGGAGCATGCTTTGTTTACCTTACAAAGTATCCTGAATATAAGTAGAGTATAATGCCCAAAGTACTACATAAAAGTTAATCCTGTGCTTTACAGGGAGATAGCGATAAATCAGATTGGTGTACCAAACACAAAACGCCGAGTGAGACAGATAATGAAGCTGGGCAAACATTATTTCTGAATCCGTTCCCAGTGCTCATGTCCTAGAGAACACGCAGGGCACTTGGCACAGCAAAAGCGACAGTCCACAGATGCAGCACCCTCTCCAGCACATACCCTACACACAGGCAGGTTTTTATCTTATCTCATTTTCATACCTCCTCTGGAGCCTCCCTACCTTCATGTCTGCCAGTCCCAGTGGCGAGGCAGGCAGGGACAGCGTGGAAGAGTCACCTGGCCGCCGTCCACCATGCTTCCTGCAGTCCCAGGCAGCTGCGCTGCAGGTACTATAAAATGTCAAGGTGAGGATCATTCATTTGGAAATCAGCAGCATGTGATTATGTTAAACTGCAGCCCTGTATATACCTGCAGTACCAAAAATACAACCCTTTACCATGCCAATCAAAGCAGTATTTATAGTGGCTGTAAGAAGGCAGCATACCTAACGTGGATGGAGGTGGTAACCACCTCCCCCTTCCCAGAGATGCGATGTTTTGGCACAGGGCTTGATGCTGTGAGAATCGCCATGCCGGCTAATAGACTGACCTTTCCACTCAGAAAACAGATCAGCAGGATTAAAAATAAATGCCACCCCCCAACAATCCTAGTATTGAAATACTATAGGAAAAAAAGTGAGAAATCAGCGTACACCTACTGCTCACAGTTGCTCTGATGGCAAGCCAACAGCTCTGCCCCAAGAAAGAATAGTAAATAACAAATCTTGTTATTGTTTTCAGCCTGCCAAAGGAAAGCATGATATGTCCTAATCTGAAAGCTAGATGACTCTGCAGCCTCACTGGTCTATCTAATGAGGGGATAGGGAACAGCAAAGCCAGCTTTATAGTCATAGAGGGAGTAGTTTGGATCCGCTAAAAGCATGAGGCTCAACTTCATTTATATTTATTAAGTTTGTTTCTAAGCAATAGGGCAAACCCAGATGCCTGAGAGTAGTTGATATGTTTTAGAACTGTAGAAATACCCCTGCTTTGATATTAAAGAGATCCTTCTATAACACAAACGACTGCACGAGGAGCTGAACCATCATTGCTTTTACTCTTCCAGCTTCACGCTCCATGTCACAGGGGTACAAAAGCTCTAATCAGCTATGCTGCATTAATGCCTACCGTACAACAAAGTTGTGAAAGTAAACATATGGCTAGATATTATTTATTACTATTAGGAAAATTCAATTAACACAACATTGTAAATAACAGAAAAGAGGCGCATTGAAAGTGTGGGCAGACAAAACTAGACCGTTCGTTTACTGTACGTTGCCAAAAGGGATTACTCACTCCCTGGAATACCTGGGAAACAGCTTTCCATGGCAGAATCTTCTCCTAACACTCGGATTTCTGTATTATTACTTACCTCTGCAAAGACATACATGCAAGATTCAGTAGCAGGTCATTACATACTGCTTTGAAGATACTTAGCAGCAGTATTTTCGTATTTTCTCCTGTTGCTGTTTGTTTTTTAACACTGTCCAACATTATCCAAACAAATGCTAGAGATTGCCACTCAAGAACTCCCAAGATCGCTGCAGTCTTGGAACGTCAGCAGAATCCGTAGCTGCACTGAACCAAATGCTATTACAACAAGTTGAATAGGAAAGGATGAAGAATATTGTGACACCAGAAAACTATACAGTGCAGCAAGCACCCTTGGACCACACCATTCCCAGTTCCCTTACAGCTGCCTTTGTGATAACAGATGTGCTTAAGAGGGCTGTGGCTCTGCACTACCCACATGCATCACTGGGTATGTCCAGAAGAAGCCATGTAGCCTGACATTCAGCAATCTGTTGTTGATCTTATAAAAATGTTGAGCAAGAGATACACTTATTCCTTTCCATTTTAGGTGCAGAAATAAAAATCATGAAGGAAAGTGATGTGGAGAGGCTTCATTATAATCAGTATATAAAAGTGCCACTGCACACTGATAATAACACCCTTCACATCTGAAATTTTATTTCTTTTGCAGTGTTATCATGGAACTTAAAAGCTGATGCATAATAAGGAAAGCAATGATAAAAAATGAGGTTTAAATCTGTGAAGATTCTTTTAAACATTTAGGAAACAAGAGGGTTTAAATCTATCTATTCAGGCTCATTGTTCGATTATAAAATATTGCCCACAATGTTTTCATTCTGCTTCCCTTTTGAATAGCAAAAGAGACTTTGATATTCTTAGAGAGAGGTGCAGGGTACTATTTTAACACCATCCTCTAATGCTTGCTTTTTCTGCTACTTGTAGAACAAAGACTGATCCTAACCTTCCCAAAATAAAGGCAGATCTTTGGTTTTCCCAGTTACTGAAAGTAGTTGCATTCAATTTTTGAGTTTGTTTTTTTTTTTAAAAAAAAAAAAAAGGTGGGGGAATATAATAGAGAGCACCATCAGTATGAGATGTTCTCTCCTCAAACCACATGCCATCCAGGGTGGAATTTCCCTGTCATTTTTCATTGGCTGAAGTAATTTCTTTGCAGTCACAAAGTAATGTTTTGAACATTTCAAACCTGGTGCTGAATATTTTACTGCTTTGAGAAGTTTCACTTAATCCTCTTACTACTTAAGGAGTAATGCCTTCTATTCACTCTCTGATGAAGTTTGACTGTCAAAAAGAATAATGATTTCCAGCCTTTTCACTAGAAAAGACCAACATTGCTGCAAAATCCATCCATACAGATTATCAGTGGTTACACCAGTACCTTATCACAGCGACAGAGCACAGCTATAAAGTACAACAGAAGTCAAAGTGAAACACAACATGCTTGGGAGGTGCAGTGAAAGACCCACATCCCTCATACAGCACATATGGCTGGCCAAGAGCTGCTGAGCACTTTGGACACAGTCCACAAGTTTCAAACCCAATGGCACATCACCTGAATCCGGGATCACCAGAGGCTTGGGAAAGAAGCCAGCATACCTCCTACTTGCTCCTTCATGCTGAACCATCCAGGCAAACCAAACCCTGGGTTACTACACACCCTGCTCCTGCCTTGTTTTTCTCTGCTTTTCTGTTTGCTTCTCCCCAAACAACGGGGGTTTTTCTAACAGTGTTTAGGAACAGAAGGGTCTGAACTGAAAGACACACTGATGGAATATATTGATCTTCTGCCTTCTGCAACAGCTTACATTATCCAGCGATTTCTCTCAGCTGAGTAATGCAAAACTCTGATCATCCCTGTTTTCCAGATGGGGAATGAGCCAGCAGGCAACTCAGCTGCTTGTTCAAGGTCATGCACATAGGTTTTGCAAAAGAGGAGGTTGACTCTGGATCTCAGAGCTCCTGCGCTGGCACCCAAACCTCCAAGGGAAGGAGTAACACCAGAATAACTGGCCATCTTTTAATGCAAAGGGACCGAAGGCCTTGCAGAGGTGTCCTGGGCTTCTTGTAAGCTCAGCAGGTGAGGTGGGATTGAAGGTAGAAAACCCAGTGTTTAAAACTTTACAATCCTGTTGCTGTATTTTTTAAGTGTGTAAACTTTTAAATTCTCTGAAGTTTATTGAAATTTAAATTTAAAATACTTTTTTCTGTTAGAACTTGGGATTTAGTTCCATATTTTTGGTTTACATAACCAAAAATTTTATGTTACTTTAGCATTTGTTATGAATTGTTCAAAGTCTAGAAATAATTGTATCGAAGACAAAAGCACCAGACCAGTTCTGACTTAACCTGTATATCTAAGAATAAATTGTAACCATGATTCACACTCGAGAAGAATTTTGTAGGGCAGTGAACGCCCCTTCTCTGGCCCCCAGCACCCAAACAAAGAAGAAGAAAATGGCAGAGCCAGAAAATTCTAGCTCTTTACTTCACATCCTGGAAATTTAACCTGAAAAAGTAAGATTTGATGGTTACCCCTTTCCAGTGCTTTCCTACATATACTAAGTTTATATACTAAGGAAAGATCATCAGTATGTGTCTGTGGTTTGTGCATCACTTCAGCATCTACAGCAGTACCTGTGGCAGTAGGACAATTTCTGAGAGCAGCAAAACATACTGCGGCAGCGCTGGCCTCTTCCCACCTGCTGTAATACTGAAGAAGCAACAGATCACCTTTCACCATTTTGCTTGAATTAAAAAAAAATAAATCCTAATATAGAAGCATTGCCTATAAAAATGTATTCAACATCTGGACAAATGGGAAAGCATCTTCCGATTAAAAGAGAGCCGATCTGTCAAGGGACCTGCTACTTTATTGTCAGTTGAGAAATCTCAGTGAGGCACTCCAGCAAGTCCATCTACTGGGACACACACACAAGTAACTGGGAGAACAGGGGCAGGCAAAAAACCTGGTCAGCAAAGGCAGGGCTGCAAGCCCTTATTTGCTTACAGATTATTCTGGAAAGTTTCCCAGACTGCAGATCTACTCCTTTATTTTGCAGCCCCATGGATAAAAATGAAAAGGAAATCTGCAGTGGTATCACTGGGGTTTGTGGGATGTTGCCTTTTTGCTATCACGCTGCATTATTCTAGGTCCTAATTGAGTATTTTTTTCTTCCACTTGTCTCATATTGCAGAATGTGCAAAACTTCAGTGTCCTACTGCAAGACTATGAGATTCAAAGTAGTGGAGTTTCTTCCTGAAGCTATTTACATTGACCACCAAATAGTTTAACATCATCATTTTCCCCTTGCTAAAAATAAATAACCCAACAAGGAAAAACAAAAATAATCCATCAATCCAAAAAGAAACCAAGATGTATTTAAGAAGTTACATTTACCTTGCCAACTTAGGTAGTTGGCAGTGAAGACAAACATTTCTGACAGGCACTTTTTAAAACCCACAAAGTAGATAATGGCAATATTTAGCTCACCACATCTGCGGTGTTTGAATGTTTCCTGAAGCACTTGCCTTGCTTCAGGGTTCAGTAAAAGGAGCTACTCCACTTCCCAGACATTCAAGACTTACATGGGAAGGTCAATGCATTACCTCACACTTCCCACAAAAGCTACATTAACTGTTTATTTATGTAGCCCGAATCCGTGTGTGTGTGTGTGTGTGTGTGTAAATTAATTAGTTTTTGTTAAACCCTTTCACACTGTAAGAGATTGTGGTCAACCAAAACTGATCCTTGGAAACAACCAGCCCAGCACTTGGCACGGCGCATTCTAATCTCTTACAGAAGGCATCTTTTGTCATACTGAATCACAGATCACTTTGAAAAATCAAACATTTCATCAGCAGACAAAACCACTGCCAGCAAGACCCAAGGAAATCGTCTGTGCAGGTGGCTGACTGAAAATCCTGCTGGTTTGTCCCGTCTCCTTAGGTCAGCTTTCTCCAGCAAGCACAGAGCAGCATCCAGGCTAACGGTGCTGCCAGGTTTGGCGCCTGGGCCCATGCCATCCCCAACAGAGGACAGAAGGGAGGTGATGGCAGCAAGGGGAAGGCAGCAGTCCCATTGCTGCAGGAAGAGATGGCAGCAGTTCAACTCAACCCAGAAATGCCACTGCTCTGATTGATCTGAGAAGGGTGGGCAGCAACACTCAGGAAGCAAAAATGCAAGGGCAAGACTTTTAAATGTACTTCAAAAGATTTTTGTTTTAAATATGAAGCAAGAAAAAGAACAAGAATAGCCCAGTAGGAATTCAAATTTCTTTGTAATTAAAAAAAATAATTTCATTTAATATTTTCCAACCTATATGAGCTCATGATCAGTGTTTAGTTTTCTTTTTACATCTACTGATTTCAAGCACTAGACCTCAGGTCTGGAAACCATCAGCCGCAGGCTGGTGGCTCTTTGAAAATCCCACTGGCCAATACCAAGTCATTGAAATTCTTCAGGTGGCTCACTGTCACAGCTATATTTCCCTGCTAGAAGCACACTAAACCTCTGCTAATGCAAGTTCTTGCTTTGAAAGACCACACCAACAGACAGATCCATTCCTGTAGCTATGCAGAAATGGGAGCTTACACCTTCAACCACCTAAATTATCATCTGCCACTAGAATGAGAAGCACCTGAGTAGCAGGGGGTCTGCCATCTGCTCCAGGTCTAAATGTAACTCTGCCAGGTAGGAAAAAGTAAGCATGAATGAGAAATGCAGCCACAGCTTGGCAAAAGTTAGTGTTACAAAGAAAAATTATTTGCAATCCTCCTGTTTCCTGTAACAGAACAATCTGTTTTATATAAAAGGACCAACTACATTTCGTTTAAACACCGCACATAACTCAACAAAATGCTGAAGTACCCCAGAGGAGGGCCAATTTATACAAGCAACTAAATCACCAGGGCTTCCCCAGATATTCACATTAAGCTAAAACCTAATGTTAAACAAAATAAACAAGGAAAAAAAAAAACCCCACAAAACACAAAAACCTCAACCAGAAGTCTGTAGCGGGTGAGGGGGTAATTCATCGAGACAACTACTAATTTTTGTTATGATTCACTCAGTGAGTAACCCCCACAGCTGCTGCTCTCCAAGCAGCAAGGAAAAGTTGATTAGGGTACAAACTAGTTGCACAATTAAAGATGTTCCTAACAACGCTCTGGGATCTGCAAGCACCGAAGTCTGGGGCAAGGAAGACCCATTGCTACAGATCCATCCACCTGCTTGTCCTCAGAGCAGGTCAGGGGCGGTGGCTACATGCCGCAGGCAGATTCTACCAGAGCTGAAGGCAGGACCAGCACCTTGAACAACCAAAACGTCTCCCCTAGGGGTTGCTACAAAGGTGCCAACTCACTTCTGGGTATGTTGCTGCTCCCCTGCTGTGGTGTCACATTAATACTTATGTAAATCCCTCACTTAAGAAGTGACTGAGATTTTAAGTTACCTGTAGGTATTAACTGACTATTCCTGTCAAGCCTACCTAATAAAAGGCTGTTCTAATCTTAGCACTATTCCAACACAATAAGCACTAAACTTTCTGAATTCACTTTGCTACATGGATTTAGCATGTTTAGGGCACGCAGTCTCAAAAAGTAAGAATCTAAAGAGTCACACAAACAAAACAGATGGTTTTGCAGCAGAAAACCATTTACTCAGGACCCAGGTGCAGACCTGGACTCACCCAGCACAGAGCTATTCCAGAACTGTGTCCAACCACTACTGGTGCAGCAACAGTTCTCATTACCAACCCACACTAGATACCCAAAACCTTTCCCTACCCCAACTCTAATCATTAAATCCTAAGATACTCAAGAAAGAGATGCACACACACACACACAACTGAAACCAGTTCTGCTATGAATTATATTGGTCTGGCACAGGTTTTTACTGAAGTCAGTTTTACTACTGCTACCCATCTGAATATTCAAAGTTGACTGGGAAACAGGTAAAAAACTTTTTGATACCTGCTTATTGGTCCATCATCTTAGACTCTGGGTATGCTACTGCAAGTCTCTTCTTCCTGAATCACCTGTTGGTAACAGGTATACTTCCTTATACCCAAAACCTCCTGAGCACAGAAATGTCCTTGTGAGATCTTCAGTGTAGCCTCTGTCCCTTCTGCACACACTGGGAGCATTTCCAGCACAGCTGCAGCTGGTTTGAGCAAACCCAGACTCACAGCTGATACAAGTTACCTGCCCAGGCACCTGCTCAGGTGTTTTCACTTACTGAGGCATTTACACCTGAACACCATTTGTAACAAGCTGAAAACTGACCTGTTGCAGACCAGGACGTTGTTGGTACATGAGAAAATCCAGACACAAGCTGTGTTTGCAATTTTAAGTGGCAGTTTAAGCATCCCACAGAAGAAATATGTAGTCTGATGAAAGCAGGAAAGTTTGTTGATTTGCTTTTTAAACTGAAAGAATAATCTTTTAGCATTCTTCCTACAGTGTCCTATATGCCTGCATGGCTAGGGAGGCAGACAAGCAGGAAAATGAGGTCTTTTGTTTCTTGCCTCCTTCTCAGGTTCAAAATTCCTTTATACCAATTTGTAGAATGAAGCTGGGAGTCTTGCAGCCCGCAGGATAATCAATTAACTGACAAAAGTGAAATCATATTTTTCAAACTCGTTCACTAACAAAGGCAGAGCCCATGTTACAGAAGGGATTACTTCACCTAGCGCTGTTGGCAGGCAGCTCTACATCACCCCTGTCTTCAGAGCCAGGTCCTGCTTTGGCTTGGATCAGAGGAAAAGCCAACCATGGCCTCTTACTGCTATTTTTAAGATTAAAACTGCTTTATGATGAACTAACACACGTTTAAGAATGGCACAGCTATCTACATCAACAAGACAGTAGGAAGAGGAGTTGCAGACACCTTTGAGCAGAAGGAGTTGCACCCCTGGCAGTTCCTTCAGGAGAGCTCACTTCAAGGTTGTGCAAATGCCACTGGAAGGTGATGCACGACCCTTTTCCGTCATAGCCTGTTACCAAGTATTTCAGCTTTAGAGTGTCAGAACTGGTGAACCAAACTTAAAAAAGATGTCAACAGAAAGGAGAACAGAGTGCTGCTGCCACTGTCTGTCAGGCACAATGTGAGCAGGGACAGCGAACAGTCCCAGCAAGAGTACAGATCCAGGGCACAAAGCCACCACATGCAGCCTCCTTGGTCAAAGTAGTACCAGCAAGACAACTGCTGGGCACAGACTCCTTCATACGACCACAGGCAGCTGGCATGGGCACAAAGTCCTCCCCTTTAAAGCTCATCCAGCGGTGGGCAGAAGGTATCTCCAGCCAGCCTGAAGCACAATGGAAATGGAGGGGGAAGATTTGCTGAACAACAGTTCCCATCCCCGAATGGAAAAGTTGAGCTGAGCTCCAGGATCACAGAGACAGAAAGCAGTTCAGAAAAATATATACAGAAAATCCAACAGTACAGAAACCAGCCCTTACCGTGATTTGATATCAGGACATGGAAGAGGGGACCAGAGATCCTGCCCTGCTTTGGCCTGAAGGCTGGAGGGTGGTGGAAGGAGGAGTGTGAAAGGGAACGGTGGAAAGGTGAGCCTAAGAGGCTGCACAGAGCAAAAAGTGGTGCCTGAGAGCCTATTAAATATATGCAATCACAGTGTATCCCACAGGTATGGCCTTTACACCACTTTGAGCAGCACACATTCTCACTGCAACAGCACACACGGAGAGCCTCTCCTGGGAGACTACAGCAGCAGCAGCAGCTCTCCCCGGGGCAGAGACCGCTGTGTCCCGGTGCTTGTGCCAAGGCAACACTTAAAATGCCATCCATCTTCTCTGGAGTGCTACAACTGTCACATCCAGTCTCACCAAGGATGGCTTTGTGGCAAGTTTTTAGAATCTAAAAATGACTCATAAATTTCCCTTATGTCCTTTAAAGGATGTGGTAGGGTTGCTCTATCTTTGAAGCTGCAGTTCAAAGTCAATGGAAGAATTCCATCCCAATCTAGTGGGCTACTGGGGAGGCATCTCGCCTGAAACTCAAGGGGAGATATAGCTACCTCAGGTGAGGAAAGAGCTTCAGAGAAGGCTAACTGCTGGGAGAGTCATGAGAGAGGTGACCGCAAGCCATCCTGAGCCATTACAGGAGAAAAGAGAAACTAGCAGGACACCCTGCTTGCAGTTATGCATCACCTACCCCATGCTGAACGGGCGCAGTGGAAATGCTGGGTGGTGGTTTCCCTTTCCACTTCTCCTCAGCTCCCTGCATGCCTGCAAGGAGGCAGCTACTTAGCTTGCAATGGCAGAGATAAGCAGGGAGAGGCAGAAGAATCATTTCCCTCACCTTCTGTCTCTGCTGTGACAGAACATCAGCGCTTTTACTGAACGATTTACCGGTATTGGTTGTGAAAGGGAAGAAGCAACTCTGAGTGGAAGAAAGAATCGAGAACAGAGCCAGCTTGGAAAAAGTTTTTCATAAGGCCAGTTCTTAGTCAAAGCACTTTTTTCCCCCCTCCATGTACATATCTCTGTAGGAGACTTCAAATAGTAATTACTCTAATGAATTAGACCATGGGGGAAGAGGCAGACATACACTCCAATACTTGGCCAATTCTAGCTGATACGCTCTCCAGAATAATATTTAGCATTTTACACTAATGGCTTGCATCCAGTAACTAATTAATCCTCTCAACACAGAGGTATATGATTTTTTCCTTAATGTTAAAAGAAAAAGTGCACTATCCCATGCCAATCTGCAATTACAAAATGTGCACTTCTTTACCAGAGAACAGGAATGCCATTTTAGAGCCTGATGCTGCACCAGCTCCACACTTCCTATGAAGGCAGTATTTGCTGAAAACCACTGCTTGCATCATGGTTAACTGCTGCCAGTCACCTAAAAGGCCAGATGTTCAAGAAGAAATTAGCTCCCTTAAATCCTTTCAGGCAAACTAGATCATAGCCTCTTGTCTCTTTAGGGATGATAATGTTTATTTCCCCAGCAAGGTCTAAATTAAATTCAAGCACATCTGAATATACAGCAGCATCTATCATGGTGACTTTCCAGTCAAGTGTTAATATAGTTTATAGTCTTGCTGTCAGAAAACATTGCTGCATGCCTACCAGGAGGACTTCAGCTCCATCCCTGAGGCAGAATATTCTCTGATGGCACAGCTATCTGTGCCTCTCAAAAGCTCTGTGCGTAGCCTACTCGAAGCAGCCAGAAGAGGCTTGGGAGGCTCTTGCCCATGGCTGGGACATGCTAAAGCTGATCTTTGCCTGGCAGTGCAGCAGGACTGCATCAATCAAGCAGAGGGGATAGATCTAGATGCTGTTTCCAGGGCAAGAAGTGGCTCCAATGTCACAGTGCGGGTCATTCCCGGAACTGGCCCATCATTACATATCCCACAACCCCCACTGCTGGATCTCCACAAAAATCAAGCTGCTCCTTATGCCCAGACTAGTGTTCAAGGAGGGTCATCAGGAATGAGTAAAAGACCAAAAAAAGACAGCAGCTCAGGACCACGTATTGATGTGCTTCTGAACAGAAACTTCAAGAAGCCTGTAGGGAGCTGCACACAGCTCTTACATGTCCACAGTGGTAGTTAAATGATTTATTCTTTCAAAGGTTTGAGAGCAGGTTTTGGGGCTTTATATTTCTGATGCAGTAATTGTTTAAATATAAAAGCACAGGCCATCTGGCATTTCCTAGGATGCAATTCACTTTCAGTGCAAAGCTGCAATGAATTTAGGTAAATTTTCATGAATATGTAAAAGGGTAGTTTTCAAAGATGCACAGCCTCAGTTCATAGAAAATATCCTTCTTAGCCAGACCAGGCAATGACCAGCAGGCAATGACTCACATCCTGCACACTCAGGTTAGCATGAATAGTTTTCAGCCCTCCCATATCCAAAGTGAATCAGCATAAAACTTGCCAAATTGCACCAAGATCTAATGCAAGTCACACTCAGAGTTACAGTCACAGGCAGAAAATATTAGATTTGTTCCCTCCTTGGTAAGAAACTTTATCATCAGAAGTTTGTTGTGCAAACAGCTAACATCTTCAGTAAATTTCCTTAAGGTTGAAAACTGAACAGGTACAAAATGTTTCAAGTGTTGATGTGTTTAATGCTTCAAAATCTTCATTATAAAACCTCTTCCCACCCCACCCCCCAATCTCATTAGAACAGGACACAAGACTGGCTGGTTTTAAAAAGATGAAGTACGCTCAGAACAGCTTGGAGAGCAGATCCCAACAGTCATAACCTGCCACCACACTTACCACTGGTGGCCAGCCAAGACCACACAGTTTCCAGTGAACACTGCCCAAAATGAACAGGTTTAGCCAAACCTGAAAAAGCAACATCCACCAGTGCCTTAACAGTGAGTGCGATGCATCGTATACCACCATGCTAGAGAGAGACCACCTCCACACAGAAGGTGTGAGTGCAAAGGCATAACGAGTAATACCATAGCACACCACCACAACTGCTGTCTGAGCAACCCCAGCTTGGAGGGGAGGGAAATGCAACAGCTCTGCTGGGATTCAGGCACAGAGGCTGAGATAGGATTGGGATATCTCTGACACATGCTCTGAGCCTGGGTCTGGTGTAGACAGGTGAGAAAAAATGCGGAAGGTAGAAGTAAAAGAGGATGAGGAGTGAATATTTGGCCAAAAATAAATAAAAATCAAGGCACCTGAGGAGCCCAACACACTGCCTTCCTTGAGGACTCATGAGACATGAAGGACCTCAGCCTGAGAGGTGGAGACAGAGGCAGAAAAGGGCATCAAAGAGGAATGGCAGAGGCAGAAGAGACGAGGAGTGGGGCAACAGCTAGGATGTCAGGCTGCAGGGAGCACAAGTCCTGCCGGGAGATGAACAGGAGTCACGGCTTCTCTGAAGAAACAGGAGGATTCAGGGGCTGCCTTTTTATACTGGTTCAGGACAGAAAGGACGTGCTGGAGACCTGCACCACTAGGGCAGGCAGCAGCAAGGCATTGCTGCGGGAAGGAAGCAGGAGTGCCGCATTTGCTGCGTGGGCAGGGGTTACCCTGTGGTGTCAGACAGTACTTGGAGAGGAGACTCAGAACAGAAACAGCTAAAGAAGCTTCAGATGTGAATAGAGCTCCCTAGGAATAGAAGTAGAAGATGAACCATCAAAATGGACAACCCCTCAAAAAAAACCAACCCACAAACAAAACCGAAGAAATAAAAAAAAACCCCACACCAAAACCTAAAAACCAATCCCAACCAAAAATTAACAAAAACATCCCAAATAAAAGAAAAAACACAAGGCTGAAAAACAGTTTGTAAAACTACAGAGCCACTGACCACACTCGCTCAGGATCATCGTGTATAAAATCCTGAGATTGTTGAAACTACATTATTTAAAGCTGCTTTACAAATACATTCCAAAAAGCATGCGCACAGTTACTGCCTGAGGACAACTTATATTTTCAAGTGACTGTTCAAGCACACAATTACTTCACTGACAATTTTCCAAAAATGACAAACCTTTAAGTCTCATACTAGGAAATCAAGACAACGAGCACTGACGCTCTCAGACGTAACACCCTGTGTATGTGGAGGAGATGACAAGTTAAGAAGTACAGTCAGAAAAGTATCTGAAATGATGGCGAGGATTCTGCTGGGACCTCCTGAAAGTGAGAAAGATTAGAACCATGGCTTCAGGCAGAGGAGGAAGGTACAGATCTGATATAAGAGAGATGAAAGGACAGCATACCCCGATGTGTACCCCAGGAAGAGTGGGTATTAGCTAGAGCGATCCAACAGTCTGACCAAGAGGTTCCTTCTTTCTTTGTTAATGAACTGGAAAGATTTTCTCTTGTGCACATAAAAGTTTCTGCTTTTTGAGCAGAAGTTGAAAGCTCTGTTCCAATTGATCTACCTTGCTGCCTGTTCCAGTAAAAATGCAACATCTTTTGCTAGCAGCTGAAGAGATCAGCATCTGAAGTTGACCTGCATCCTTTGACTGCTTTAATACAAACGAGAATGCTAGATTTTGTGTTTTTTGAGATTCTTACTGAAGCCAGCATCAAAGAGGAAACTAGAAGCAGGCACATATTTGGCTTTGCTCACATCTTTGTGTTAGCAGGCTCCAGTGCTGATCAAGATTACTTCATTCAAGGCAGTCTCTCAGCTGGCCCAGACTGATAAACTGTCCCCATGCACTGGATCCCTAAGTCATAGGAATATTTGACAAGGCTTCAAAGTCACTTTCTATGCTTTGCTAGAAACTCTGAATACATTTTTCTCTCCTCTGTGTAAGAAGAAGTACTAATTCTTATTACAGATCCAAAGAACCATCACAGGATGAGTCACCTAATGAATTACTCAAGTATTTGATTCTCTGCAGATGGACTCACTTCCTACTGCAGCTCCCTACGTGCTGCCTATTGCTTTCTCTTTGTGGCCTATGCAGTATTATAAGCCAAAGTATAAGTCCTGGTATGCCAAAACAACACAATAGAAACATCGCTAACTGGACAAACTTTGCATTTCACCCGGGAGATAGCTTCTACAGCAGGCTGTGCCCTATACTAACCTCTCAGACACTGCTGAAACATTTACCACATGAAATTAAGCCAACCATACAGAGCAGCGTTATAAAGTTTTGTGATCATAGACCATCCAGTTCAAACATGATGCACCTGCAGGCAGCCATGCAAAGTCCAGCTGTAATCCAAGAAGGAAACCTAGATAATCTGTTTCAGTGGCAGCTATGAAAACAGCGGCCATATCCATTGCCTGCCGCAGGTTTAAACCCCCAGGTTTAACTAGCATTGTTCTACTCCATCCCCCCTCAACTATGCACATTCAGCAATGTCTTCTCGTGCAACACAGAAATCAAAGCAGGTTCTCTTGCACAGAAAGACTGTCATCCAGCAGCTTTAGCAGGCTCTTACCCTCTTCCACAAGCCAGCACAAACAGGGCATATCATCCTTGACATGCTGGCTCATTTCTATTGCTAGTATTAGTTCAGAATGCCACAGTTCCTTCCACTACTACTTTCAGGACAGTATGTCAGAAAACCACCACCGACCCCAAGGTAGCAGAAATGAGGCATTTTAATTTCAACATGACATTTTTCAGAGGAAAGAACAGCCAGAGAGCAGCAGGAAAACTCAGCCAGAATTACACCAGCTAAAGAATATTTTAGGTAGTAAATGCAGACAAGCAAAAACCAGGTCGTTGGGAAACATAAAAGCTAAGGTGCTACAGAACAGACATTCTAACACCATGTAAAAAGGATCCCACAGCAGTGCTTTATTTGCCATAAGAACACGGCAAGTTAACAACAGCTATGAATACTAATGCTTAGCATCTTCTTGCTTCTTATCCAACAGGCCAGAGAAGACACTCCAAGGACATCACAGCCATGCTGATTTGTGATTTTTTGGCATAACTATTGAAACTCATGAGAAGAGAGTCTTAGATTAAAGCACTCAAATAACTATGAACTTCAAGAAATATGTACTCTGAGTCTCTATGGAGCTGTATTCCCCCGGAGGTTCTGCAGCTCAATATTTCCTGCAACGACATAGACTGATGTAGATATTTATACTCCGACTACAAGGTATCATGTAAAATTAAAGTGACTGCTCTCAAGGAGCATTAACAAAAGCAATGAAATGAATGTCAGAAGGGTATGTGGCTTATATAGAGCTTCTGCTTAAACATGCAATTCAACAAAAAGACACCAACCCCCTCTCTAGCAAGCTGCAGAATTGCATCCAGGATCCACTGACATCATTGTGATAAACAGTAATCTTAACAACAGCAGGAACACTGCAAACAGGATTGCTATTACCAGGGTGGACAGAGAAATGGCACCTGATAATCCAGTTTCTCTGACAGTACAGGGATGTCCTCTCCCACCTGAAGCTGTGCCCCAGCTCTGCCTCAACAGCTTGGCACTGTACCTCCCACCAGAGATTATATTGCTCGCCATCCATTTGAGCTGTTTATATGAACAGCCCTTAAACCGTTCCAGCAAAAAAGAGCCTGCTCAGCTTCGTTCGTTTCCTTTTTAACGCGGTGCTGCTTCATGTTCAAACAGTTCAGACAGAAGATCAGTGTAGGCAGCCACTCATCACCTGTCACAGCTGTCAATGCAGAGGTTGCATCCCTGATGTAGCGTTGACATGTCTCATAACATGTATCTTTATGATTAACAGAATTTCAGACATTTTTTAATAAAGCAAGTTTCATGACAATGCAAAGCAATTAATCTTCAGGAGATAACCTTTGCCCTATTTTTATCTCCACTGTGCCAAGACAGTTACATATCTCCAGATCTCTGTAGACATTTGGAGGCCTCAGTTGTCCTCTGCAAACCCTGGGAAGCACCACTATTAAGTCTGTCTGTGGTCTTTTGTCCAGATGTTCTGCTGTAAATCAACCCTCCCTCCCCGTCACAAAAGCTCTTGTTAACAACAGTACGCTTGTTTTGCTTTTTCTGTAGGGCTGCATTTAGACGTGTTGGACAGTTTTCTAGTTTTGCTTCAGTTTTTCTTCTGACAGATACTTTAATGCAAGTTACCTCAAAACTGACAGCCTTTCCCCAAGGTGCAGCACACGCAGCCATGCCTTTACCCTTCTAAGTGGATTTCTCTCCACCCGAACTTTTACAGATGCAGCCCTCTACCTGCGGCGCAGCTCTTCAGTACAGCGCATCCTCTCCTAAAGCCCACTCCTCAGCGACAAACCAAAAAGAGAGGCAGGATATGTGCAGGTGCCGTCCCTGCAATCATGATCCATAAGAAACATTTTAAGCATCTTTCCACTTACCCAACAACCCTCCCATCTCCACATTAGCTCCCCTCGACAGATCCTCAGGAAACTTTTTACCCTGTGTGGCTTAATCCTGCTTGGGCTTTGCCTGGCAGCCCAGTAACTGCCACTGTCTCCAGAACTATATCACGCAAACAGACAATTAATTGCTCCCTATCACATGAAAAGCAGCCATAACTGGTCTAGCTATCAATTGTAAGCAGGCAAAGTGCTCGTGTTTGCCTATAGCATACTTCACATTCAGAAATATAAACCCAGCATTATTTTTTCATCAAAGTGTAATCATTTTCTCCTGTTTCACCAGGCGTCAGTACCAGCGTTCTGGCAAAAGGCCACCAGCATATATATTGTAAAAGACAGAAAGAATAATATTACAGATGCAGCAAGGACAAGACAGTACAGGCTATGTGAAGCTACCAGCATTTCAGCAAGCAGTGAAAGGTTGAAAGATACAGAGACAAATTAATAACTGCAAGGTCATCAGGTGGGTATAACAACGGTCAGAAATGCACCCAAAAAAATGATACAACACAACTGATAGGAGACGATGAAGAGACACTTCAGTAAACAATGACTAAACTTAAAAAGCCAGAAAGGCTCAAAGGTAGAGAAACAGATCTCATAGGGGAGAGGTGTTAGCCCTTAAACAGATAAATTCAGAGGGAAGGTTGCTCACAGAGAATTTCTGTTTCGTGGGTTTATTCTAATTTAGAAGAAAGCTCCTGGCTGCAATGTCCCACCCCAAAGCCCATTGAGGCTCACGGCCCTCATACTGCTGTAATAAGCTTTAAGTCCACAGCCTGCAGGAAGCAGGGGATGAAGACCCAAACAGTGAGTTTTTGCACAGAGCAGAATGCAGGACAATGTGATTCCTACACACACCTCTTCAACGACGGTAACGTGTGTGATTCCTACACACACCTCTTCAAGCCCTAAGAGGAGGGCTACTTGTGCCCGGTTCATATCAAGATGGAAGACTTCAAACACCAGAAAGCTAGATGTAAAAGCAGTTGCAAAGAAGGAATCATGATCAGAAAGGTGACAGTCTTTTTTTCTCCATTTCTAATCCAGACTTTGTACCACAAAAATCCCAGATGAGTCAGTAGCCCCAAAATGTTAAAACTAGGCAGGCATAGGCAGAGAGCTAATAGCATGACCAATTTAGATCCTGAGCAGTTGATTGCTACATTCTGTGCTACACTAACCTGTGCTTTGTCTCTTCTTTCAGTCGACTCACATCTCAAAACATCCTTGCAATTGCCTTGGACAGAGGGAAAACCTTATTCCTTACCTGGTGCTGTGCTGCAGGCGGAGCAGGGATGGACACCGTGGAGCTTTCTGAGCACACGAACCAGCCCACTCATTTTCTTCCGCTTGCAAATTCTCTTCATCTCTGGCCTCACTTGCAGATCAAACTAAGCCTCTGTGTACAGACAAATCCTAAATATTGACAGCTTGTAAAAGGCTTAGTACTGAGGATTGCTATGAAGTATTATTTCATGGTGTAATTTGCTTTCCAGAGTAACCAACGTTTCACTAACAGAGTAGAAGCTATTCAGAGCAAGCTTCTGAACCGCAGCTAGGGTGGCAAGCACAGTACAGGGCACTGGGAACAAGCACCGTTTGCAAGTGCCAGGCATCTGCCAAACACCTAAAAAAACCTATATACAGCCCTATATGAAAGTACAAAGTCAAAAGCATTCCCAACATACAGTGTTATGCACCATGTGTATGAGGTTCATCCTGAGCTTTAGGAGTAAGCTAAAACCAACCAAGCTTCCCATGGAAAAAAGAAGTTATTTCTAATTTTGATCAGCTTCTCAATTAAGTTTGCTGCTTGTGTGAGCACACAGGATGGTGTAGGGCATGGACAGGAGTGAAAACCTGAGGATTTTGAGACTGCTTATTTCTGCATCAGTGCTGACCTATACCCTGTAGCTGACTTTACAGATACTTTGGTTTTCTTTCACGATACTTGAAATGTTTCACAATTTTCCCATATTTTAGCCTTTTGTTACCAAACCCTAACACTTAATTTCCAGAAGCAGACCCTTTGTCAAGTGGATTTTGCTAAGCTGATTATTTTTCTGTTTATGATAATAAATATTTTCTGCCTTCACATTTCATGGAAAGTATACCCCATTCACATCTGCATCGCTGCCTGACATTCCCAGTTCCAGCAGCTCAGCTCATCCTCCGGCACAGCTGAGTAGTCTTCACTGCCCAGAGGGAGTGGACGTTTTACAGCAACAGATCTTATTCTTTTGGAACCGCGTGCTTTAGAAATTTCACACCAATTTGACAAATAAATTATAAAGTACCTCACCAGTTACAGCAAAGTACTTCTGATTTGCATTTGTGTAGCTAAAAATAGGATTCAGGGGAAAAGTCCAAGACAGGCCAGCTTGATTCAGTTTCCTGTTTATTCCCAGCGCTAAGTGAGTCAGCTAATGGAAAGCTTATGGGACAGCCAACATCACTGGCCTTTTCTTGAAAGTCCACTTGGAGACAGATGCTGTATTGCACGCATTTGAGTCTTGATCTTCCTTGCTCAATGTCAGTTCTAGACAGAAAAAATTCCAGACACCAGCGGATCAGCTGGGCTCACACCAGTGCAGTGGCCCAGGAAGGTTTCCTTGGGCAGTGATGGTGCCAGGCTTCCATTCTGCTGCTCAGCCCAGTTTCATTCTCAGCTCGTTCCCACCCTGCATGGGATGTGCACCTAATATTTGACATTTCTAGAAATTTTACTTAAATCTCACACTGTTCACATCTGCAGACTTCTTTTTTGGAGGACACTCCAAAAATCAGCTGCCCAATACAACACTGATTCAGAGGTTAATTGTGTTTTTTAAATCACTGTAATAAGAACTGAGAAAATACCAACTGTTAATGAATTAGTGACACACATACTCACACTTATCTTGAAGCAGAAACCCTCTTTACACCCACTGCTCACAACATAGTAAAAATACCCTGCTTAGCCCAGCAGCTAAGATACACACACTTGTAATGCAAACAAAAGACATTTCTTGTTGCAGACAAGATGAATGAATCTGATGGAGCAAACCTAAAAAGTTTGAGAAACTTATTTTTTGAGCATGAATCAGTGCAACACAGAAAAAGTGCACCATTATTCAGTAGATCACCATCTTTCATCTACCTACAAAGAACATTAATTTCATAAATTAGAACTTGAATATTACTATGTCTGGTGAATGCTATAAAAGAAGTTGCATTTGTCTGACTTTGACAGTGGGCAGTGGTAAGATGCACAGAGGATCGATCTCACCTAGATTGTTCCCATACTTTCTATTAAGTGGGACAAGGTACAGATGTGAGAGCACTCCTGTCTTTGTTCAAGTCTCTCAAATCAGATGTTTCCATAACTCAATACCTGCTCATTTACCACACATTTCTGGTGACACCTCCATCACAAAATCAGGCAGCTATAGTGGTACCTGTGGCTAGATGACCCCCTGCTATTGTGAGTGAGCCCATCCCCTTGCTTGCCACAGCCCCTACCTGCAACCAGCTCATCTCACACTTACTGGTTCTCCCAGGCACCGGCCATTTCCATCATGCATTTACAAGGTTGCTAGCACAATGAGATCTTTGTTCAAGAGTACAGTTTCTAGGTACCTCAGTAATACACATTCATTAATATGCTGATTTATAAAACTCCAATCATACACCCAATGAAGCTGTGTTTAGTAATCCTAAAATTACTAAAAGAAAAATATTTACAATGAATGATGGAGAGGATGAAGGTCAGAGAGTGCAGCAGTAATGACATAAACCAGGGGAAAATGCTACATGAATAGGAAACGAAAAAAATAAGGACGCTTTGAGAAGACAGCTAAAACAAAGACAGGAAAACAAAAGATGGTATAAAACAGTGAGGCGCCTAAGGACAACAGGCGAAAAAGAAGAAACAAGACTCTCCAATGACTGCAAGCTCCCGATTTCCTGGCAGGGGACTGTTAGCTCAGTCTCAAGCCACTTGTTTCATCCTTACCTGCAGCAAGCTTCTTGCTACTCCCCCTCGTGCCTGATGCCAAGCAGGACCAGGATCAGGCTGAGCAGAAGTCTGATCCAGCTCAGTAACTCCCATGCTCTAAAAGCTGCATGGCTCTGCCCCAGAGTGCCCACAGCAACCCTTTGTCCCGAACTTGGATTACACATAATCCTCTGACTCAGAAAACCCCTTCACTACTGGTATTACTGGATGCTGAGAGAGCATCACGCTGAGTACTTGCAGGCACCCCTTGGCCTCCCCTTGGAAGCCTGCAGGATGTTCCCAGGCGATGTGGGCTGTGGGTGCCCCAGGTTACCTGCAGTGCCCCTCCTCACAGACCCACTGCCCTGTACACTGCCATCATCCTCTGCACACACCAAGAGTGTAGATCTTCCACCAGCTGCACATCAACAGCGGTGAATCCTGGATGCAATTCTGCAGCTTGCTAGAGCAGGGGTTGGTGTTTTTTTCTTGTATTGCATGTTTAAGCAGAAGCTCCGTATAAGCCACACACCCTTCTGACATTCATTTCATTGCTCTTGTTAATGCTCCTTGAGAGCAGTCACTTTAATTTTACATGATACGTTGTAGTCGGAGTATAAATATCTACATCAGTCTATGTCATTGCAGGAAATATTGAGCTGTAGAACCTCTGGGAGTGTGCACCAACTCCATGCCGACTGCAGCAAAACAAAGGCAACAAGTAGAGAAAAAACCTCTGACACTAACACCTCCAACAGAAATCCCTCTATTCTCTTGATTCTCATCCGTACAAAGTAGCTGTGCACTCAGTGGCAAGCATTGGCTTCCCAAACCAAAGCAGTAGCAGCAAGAACTGCACATATTCAGGACTTGGTTTAGTTGGTCATTTTCTGCAGTAGGACTCCAGGGAATTTTGACTTCTCATGGTTCCTGGAAAAGCTATCCTCCCTCTCACCACCCCAATGTATTCCCAGTCTGCCTGCCAGTTCCCCAGCCACAGTACAGGGTCCAGTTCCTCCTTCTCCCATCACTCATCTTTTACCTGGGCTTCTCTTCTGCTCACAGAGAGCTTCCAGCTGACATTGCTTGGCCCACTGTAGTGGCACAACCTCCCTCCTCTTCCTCGTGTACCACCAGGCATATCTGCCCTTCATGGCTGCACAAGGCACAAAACAGCTATGTCAAAAGCAACCAGTCTCCTACACAGGGTCCACTCAAGCCAATGTTTTGTCACATGCAGCCCTGTTCTTGGAACCAGAGCATTACAGTTTTACCACCACCTTTCCTCCTGATGCATGGTGTAGTCTTGCTGCAGCTCTTCTTCCACTGTGTTTTAAAACTGAAACCAGTAACATTAATTTCATTAGATTTGCAAGGTACGTAAGAGCTACTGTATTTTCTTTTATTATCTCCATTTGCAATTTCCCAATTGTTCCCTCATCAAAAGAACGTAGTTACTACAGTGCATGGTAATTTAGAACACATTTGTCTTTATTAGGAAAAAAAAAAAGCAAGCTTATTTTAGCTGAAACTGCAACAAAGAGCAGTGGACTCTGGCTCACCTTTTGAAAAGGCTGAAGCATTTTTATCAGCTACCTGAGTTCATGCAAAGAGCTCGAAGGTCGCTGCAGGCGGTTATGAATGGAAAGCTCTTCCTCTCCCCAGGGCTCACAGAACGCTTTAAATACTCAGCTTAAAACAGTTGTGGGATGCTTTTGGATACTTTAAAAAAATATATTACCCTGTTCACTATTCCTTTTCCATATCTGTGCAAGAAAAAGTCAAGCAACATTTCTTAAGCACTATCTGTTCTGTAACTAGACACATCTTATTACACATTTTGTGGTGCTGTTAAAGCATGAAGGTGTCCCTCTTTCTGAAGATAAAAATGTACTTCAGAAAAGGGATGCAGGGAAAATTAAGTCAAGCCAGCTGTATTTTTGGCTTCATTGCCTGAAAACAGACTGCCCAACTTACATCCGAAACAGACAAGACAGAAAAACTTGAAAGCAGTCCAGATTTAGGTCCTTGGTGTCCAGACTGTGAACTGAGGCAGAGCTGGATTGCTCACAAAGAAAAAACTGTGGGGTAAAACCACCAGAGAGGCATTGGGAGCCTACTTGGGTACACAGTGCAGACCAGGGCAGCCTGTTTGGGCATGCAAGTGTTCCTGAATTTTCAAGAGCTAAACCTAGCTAAAACTGTAACCCCAGGTCATGCATTCAACCTTAAAGAAAGTAAGATAGAATTCAAATGTAATTTTTGTTTTGTAGCTCCCCGTTTAACACAGACTCATCAAGCAACAGCAAAGAGTTACACAGTGTAACAGACTCCAGAAGAGTTGATGTAGTAAGATAAGACCCTTTAGAAAATTGACGTAATCTATACCAAGGTCTAAAGGCAATGAGACGTTACAAAGCCCTGCACAGGTTTTATGTCTTGGGCCTTCTGTATGCAAGGAACCCGACAGGAATGCAGCCACGACCTCCTCTCCACGCTGACTGAGCCAGATCATAAGGCAATACTTCCATGCAAGGACACATAATACCAACTAACTATTATACTCTCATCAGGAACATCTTGGTTTTAATAGCTCCGTTTCTGGAAGACTCCCACTTGTGCTTTGCAGGCGGCCCCCAGGTAACTGGGATTTCCTCGAGCTGCAGGCACACCAAGGGCCAAACCTCTGTTTAGCAGATTCTTCTGTGCCAAGCCTCAGCAGCACCAAGAACACAGACCTGTTCCTCTGCTGTGGGCTTGCAGTATCCCAGCAAGTGATCTCTGAAGCAGTGAGTCCTGTCCATTCATGTATTGCAACAGATGACAGTGGAAATCCAGCCCAAAAAAGTTGAGTTACCCTGTAAGGGAAGGACCTTACCCAGTCTTGAGATAACAACCAAGCCCTTCAGGCATCGAAGTGGTTTAACATTTTTCTCATTCTTGTTAAAATACTACTGTCAAAATATTTTGCATGGCTGGAAGCTAAGAGCACAATTTTAATCATTCCCTCCATCATTAATTCATTCAATTACATCTTCCCCTGGTTCTCAATCGACGCTTTGCCCTAGTACCTCAATGTCAATCATGCAATTAGTACAGCAGCCAAGAACTAGGGCCCCTCTGTAGCATTATCTCCATGTTTGAGTGCAGAGAGAGGAAAAAAGGCAGGCCCTGCTGCAGTGTTAAGATCAGACCCAACAGCAGGTGGGAAGACAGAGGAAAAGAGATAATAAAAATAAAGACATGCATAATTCTTCTCCAATCAGAAACAGCAATCACAGCTCACCACCTGCTCTTAATGCTCTTTTTCAGTGGACCAAGTCATCAGAGTAGTTTGCAGTTGAATACAATTAGTTGTTTAGTTTAGCCAGCCACAGAGATTACTAGGCCATAGAGATTACTATGCAAAGAAAGCAGAGCACATGTGTGTGGACCAAGCAATCATGCAGTGGATGCTAAATGCTTTGAGGATTTTCAGAAAGAATCAGAAAACCTAAGCGATGGAAAAAAATGGGGAAAATTAATCAAAGAAGAATGGAGGGCTGAATGTCACGCCAGCCACAGAGGTTTATCTCTTCCCATCCCTGGGAGAGACATTCAATGGAAATGGTGAAATAATCTCCATAATTAGAACAGGAGGAAAAAACCACTGACATTTAGATATGTCTTTTATGTGGCAGGAGAAAGACCACAAGGTCTTTTCTCCTCTCCAGTGTTGATGCTATACAAATTATTTAGCACCTGAACATTTGTGCTATAAGAAGCAGAAGCACAATCCCAACAGATGAGTCAAAACCCCTCGAGGGCATCAGCTGAACCTGGCCAGGTGTCCCTGCACACAAAGCTGTGGCTCTCCTTCTGCATTCTCTGCTTGAAAGCAAGCCTGCCTCCTCCTTAAGCCATCAAGTTTTTATTTTCATTTTCGCTGTTTAGCAAGAGGAAAACATGCTGTTAAGATAGCTTTCTTTAGAAGTTACAACATAGAAAGATGACTCTTTGAACTCAATAGGTTTTCCAGAAATATTCCTTTTACTTTCACTGGTAAACTACCACCACAGCACCTTAATTTGTTCCTTCACAAGCATATTGCTAAGCTATTATTCATATACTGGGAAATATTTTGCTAGATGGCAAGTCTGTCAAACAACAGTAATATTTCTTGTTTGCAACAGTTACACCACATGAAGCATAATCCCAAATAAAAACTGCTTATAGAGTTTTCTGTCCTGTTCTTGTCAATCACTACATACCAGACTGGTTAGCACTGTTGATTTATTCTTTCCCTTTGAAAGCTTCCACTCTTTTAAGCTTTTTTCATACGCACAGTTGACATTGTTCTGAGTTCATCTCTTTATATTTTACTTAGGGTTTTGCAGAGACTTCACAAACATAACCACAGTTTGCTTCTGGCATTCAAACCCCTCCTCCTTCCTCTCTCCTCTAGCCATCTCCTTATCTCCTCCTAGCCTGGCCTCTGCACCACCTTCCAAAGTATCATTTTACGCTTATTTGCCTTGGCCATACCGTAACTTCTTAATGGCATTTTTTCTTCAAATAGACTGTGGATGCCTTCACCTATTGTTTCTTCAAAGCTACCAGCCAGGTTTAGACCTATCTGATCTTACATTTGGTCCAAGATGACCTGAAGGTTTCATACTGAACTCCACAAGTTGTCTTCCTCTCTCCTTTTCAAATACTGTCATTGCTGAAGAGCCAGAAGTAATTTAGAGTTTTAAATACAAACATAAACACAGTTTAGAAGAAGTTGCTGTCTGTGCACAGCAAGGGCTGGGGACTCCCTGGGGGCCTGGGCACTTCCCACCACCCCAGCCAAGGAGCAGTGTAGGCTCAGGGCAGCCCCAGCCCTGGGCATCAGGCACCTCTGTGGTCTGGACATCAGCCCATAGGTGGCTGGGAGGTATGTGGAGGGGGCCATGACTGGGGTTTCTCTTGCTGCTTTCTACTCCTCCGTGGACCCTGCCCCATGCATGTTACTCAGGAGGTGTCCCAGGGACTTCTGCCTCATTGTTGCCCCATCACAGAAGTCATGCACACTTTTTCCATCCATCTCATCATACAGCATTTTCTCGCAGTACTTGAAAACCATCCTACAGGGCACGCATACCCTCAGACCATGAAGGGAGCAGATTTTGTCCTTTTGCCACGTACGGGCCTATCACACACTTTGTCTCCAAGCTATGCATGTGCTGCTGAGCTTAAAGACCCAGCTTTATTTCCTCCCCAGTGTTAAAGGGTGAGTAGCTTTTGTTTGAGCTCATCTAGAACTAATCAAGATGTAGGCATTTAATGTAAGTATATAAACCCACTTTTCCTGAAGCCATCTACAGAATGACATTAAGAATGGCAAACCAGCTACTGATAAACCACCTAATTTGCATTCACAGCTACCGCAGACAAGAAACTGTCAGGCTACAGGTAAGATCCAGCACTGCTTTTTAACTCTAATGTGAGCTCAAAAGAAAAACAAACCAACAACATCCAGTGAGGAAGTACTGAAGAGATCTGTGTAAAATAAAAGAACCTCGATTTGAATGCCTAAGTAATTCAGATACAGAAACACTTTGCAGAGCGTACTCCAGTCATCAGCAGTGGTTAAATTAAGTATGCATTAGGTCAGGCCTTACAATGAGGGGACAACAGAGGAAATACTAGTTGACTAATTGTAATGACATACACCAACCAAAATGTGGGGTTTCATCAGTGCAGTCCTCCTGACGCCTCCTGCCAGCCAGCACTCTCAGGATTATCTGTCCCAGCAAACTGCTGACACCTCCCTTTCCTGCCCAGGTCTCTGGGAAGGTGATGGCCAGCAGCGTGCAATGCCTTTATGTGGTGGGAAACAATCCTGCTGCTGGTATTTCATTTTAATTGGCTACTCTAAATTCTATAAACTACCGATTCCAGAATCACTATACCTAGCTACCTTCATTCCACATTCCAGCTTTCCTTGTCAGGGCAGCACCAAACTGGGCTGCCATTAACCAAAAAGCAAAACGTTTGTTTTGTGATCGTTATGCAAAGATTCCTTTCTCTCCTTCAGAAGCATTTACGTGTACACTTTGTGCTTGATACCATGCGCTCCTCGTTATTTCTTTTATCAAGTATCTATCCATCATGCACTTATTTTAATGAGTGTTTCATCCATATGGTAAGTATGCACGCAAACTCAAATTGTTAGTAGTGCTATGCATTTAGTTCATGCTATGTATCTTTCAACATTATATTTAGTCATCTCCCTGTCTGCACATCCTCCTCCATACAATATCGCTGGTGCCTTGTGGAGACTGTTAATCTGTTCATAGATCTACAGATATTCCACTCAGTAATATCTAATATTTTAATTTATCTGCTATGTCCTGTAATTGTACAGGTACAAATTTGGATTTATGGTTTTTCAGGGCTTTGCGGCTGTGCTTTATTCTACGTTGCAGAGGTGAGGCAGTGGTAGGTCACACTGCTCACAAGAGATGGTCACTCAGCTAATTAAAGAAGGTGGCTCTGTGCCACTTCAGGCACACACAGCTTGTCTGTGGCTATGAACTCACTTGAACACTTAGACCCCAGCCCTGGTCTCACTACATTTGAAGTTACAAATAGTAACTCCGTACTTGTCAATGGAATCACGTTTGCATATAATGAGAATCTGCCTTTGACCAAACTGCAATACACAACTACAATAATTTTCTTTTAAATACACAAAACCCAGATTATTTATACTTCGAAGCTAGCTACAGCTATCACCATTTAAGCTTCATTTCAACAGCACCCGTATTTCTCACAGAAAGGACTTTTCAAATGACTTTTCAAATCATTTTTTTTCAACACATAACCGTTTCTTACAAGTCTGGGGGCACTGCATTTCCAGAACATCTCTATGTTTTGCTGCTTTAAGGTCACAACAACTCAAGTTTGTCCAACCTCAGGAAAAATGTTAATATAGGATGAATAAGCCCCTTAGGAATTTATATCTGTCTACCCAAAATAAGCTGCAAGTCATGTGAGCCTGATTGGTTCTTCTTGCCTCAATCGGGAAATATTTGCTTCGAGTTTCTCAGAAAGACTAACAGAAGCAGAACTGACAGCTTACTGCTGTTAAAGAGACAGGCCATAAAGCGCCAGCAATGGCCACCACTGTGCTAGATTAGTAAGTATCATTGTGAACTTCACTCTAAGCCTTATTAATGGCTTTGGTGGGGATTTCCCACAAAGGTGGCCAGGCTCTGAAGTGTAATTAGGGACTCTGAAGATGCTGAGAGTCTGCACTATCCCACCAACAAAAGCCCAGTTGCTTCCTGTCTCAGCAGCCTGGAGAACAGCCATAGAAGCAGGGGCCATCCCGGCAGAGATATTTCTATCACACTTTCAGAAATAATAATTCATGATGTCTGGGGTGCTCCATACGAATGCCCTGATACTGCACAGTGCCCTCCAAAATGTTCCCAACTTCAGCAGCCCAGTGGCTGAGGAAGCATGTCAAAACCTCTGCAGCCGCACATTGAGGAGCCCTTTGGAGACCACAGTAGAGGCGCAGAGGAGCATGCAGACACTCGGCACTGGCCATAGAATCAGCTAGATTGTGTGTGCAGACATATCCAGGAGACTTGGTCCTGAGCAGCATACGATTCACAGATCCCATCCCTCTGAGTCTAAGAAGACACAGGAACACAAACATCCCCTGCCTAATAAAATAAAAATTAAGCAAGCAGCATAGGATGGGATAAACTAGCTGCTCAGATAGGTACAGTGGAATGAGAGGAAATAAACAGCAAAAGCAATGGGTTAGAGGGTCAGATTCAGGGTCTGAGAACAGTTATGATTTCTTCTGTCCTGGTGTTGTGCCTTCTTTGGTTGGCTGCTTTTTTGGTGTTGGGTTTTTTTTTTCAGATAACCTTTAAATTGAAGAATTTGCAATTCTGAGGCTTCCTGTGGACACTGAAACAACTCCACAACAGGGCAAAACAATAAGGCTCCCAGCACAAGGGAACAGGCAGATCTCAAGGCCAGGAAGATGAGCTCCCTTGATGTGCTTATAAGCACAAGAAGGCCACCCCAATGTCATCAATTAGTCAGATGCATTTTTGCCATTTCAGACACTAAGGGAGATCAGACTCAGATAAAAATCATCTGGCTTCAGACAACTGCCAAAAAAAAAGCAGCCTTGGCAAATGCTGAACTCTCTGCTATTTGCAAACTGGCAGATACTCCAGGTTTCTGCTAACTCATTTAATTACCTTTTTTTTAAAAAAAAATATAAGGTCTTGGCCTATTTTTACCATTTTTTTAGCCAAGAAACCTCCTAGATGCTATTCCCTTCTCTGGGAGAGCCTGGTGACCAGGTCTGACACAGGAACTAGAGTCATTCTTTTGCTGCTTTTCTCCAAAAACCTACTCCGTGTTCATATTCCCAAAGTGTAGGCAGCTCCAGAGCATGGAGATACAGGGCATAAGATCAGCCATGAGCTGAGATCTACTGGCCTTGCAACTCCTCAAACAACTGACGGTCTCAACAATGAATGATTCACAGCTGTCCTCACCGTCGCCTACTCTCTGTCTTCAGCGGAATGAAATCTTGCCTCAGCAAAAAAAGAAAAGCAACTGCATTTCTACCTCCTCTTTCAATATTTTTAATTTTTTATTTCATTTCTGTTGGGAAGTAGAGGTTTTAAGAATAGGCTTAAAAACAAGGTTTAAAAAAGAGCGTGCAAATACATTTGCATATCGTGATCAACTGCTGAAGTACTCTCATGGCTTTTTCTTTTTTTTTTTTCCCACATAGGAAACATACTGAAAAAAAAGTTTTTAAAATTTAAATCAGTGAAATTTCTCTGAGGTATTTCATATTTTCCCATTAGGGGAAAAAGCCCAAATAATAATAATAAAAAAGCCCAACTATGAAACAAAGCATGAATGTTGCTGTTACTTGGAAAAATGCAGCATCTCTTTGGAAACAGTAAACCGGACCTCCTCAACAAAAGGATGGGAACACAGAACCCAGGGTCAAAGATGCTTAAATCAAGCCAAGCCAATTCAACCCAATCCAACCCTCCTAAGATCTGAACCCTCATGCTGTTGCTTAATTCTCTCTACTGAACGTCTTGCAACAGGAGGCCCAAAGGAGAAACACCTGCATCCAAGTCTGTATTAGCCCTCTAGCCTCGCTGCACAACCAGCAAAGAAAAAGGCAATGGATCCTTTGCCAAGGCAGGTGTCCAAGACAGGTACAAGCCTTCCAGAGGTGCTCCCCCAGGTGCACGTAGAGGGCCCAGCTGGCAGGTGAGCAGTTTGGGAGGGCAATGCCGAGCTGCACGCTGAGCAGGGACCTTCCCACCGCTACAGTGGGACAGGCTGGGGAGCCTGTTGCAGAGCAGGTGGTTCCACAGGAGGTTTGAGAGGGGCTCAGGAGAGCCTGTAATTCACTCAGAGTGGACTGCTGTTCCCTGCGTATCAGCCTGTTTAAACAAAAACAGGCAAGCAGGAAAAAGAGGTTTAGAATAGGAACAAGAGGGAAGGAAAAACAGACTCAGTACTCTACCATTTCCTAGACGAGTGAAAAACAATTCTCCAGCAGTCCTGACAGACACTCAGTCAGAAATAGGCTTCTAAAGGAAGGTTTCCCACCTCCCAAAAGACAAAAAAACCTGTTTTTTGTTAGTCTGGAAAACAAAGCCACTGAGCATTGCTTTAAGAACCAACTATATCCTCATTCAGAAGAGGGGAAGTTACATCTTAAACATCAATGGGATCGTGCACGCTACAGCTGCTTTGCAGGTGATGATCACACCTCTGCATGTTGTGACTTCACATTGGCAAAGCTTCCCAACATGTTCCAGGGTCTTTAAGTTGAGGGCACTTATTTAGCTCCACAGTTAAAACAGTAAATGGGCAGATATTCACTAGAGTGAAGGCTTCCCCCTGCCCCCCACCCCCCCAAATTATGCTCTAAACATTGCTACTGAATATTCAAGGACTCCATTTAAGAAAGGAGACTCTAAAATACATAACCGAACACTCACACAAGAACATTCAAAGTGGTATAGGAAATGTTGTTATATTGCCATAATTAGTCATAATCATGAATTCCCATATTCATCATCTTTCTTGGTATTTATACCACCACAGCACCTCAGTCACCAACATGTACCAGGGCTCCAGTTCTAGGCACTTTACAAACACACACCAAAATGACTGTCTGTGCCCAGTTTACAGTTCACATCATAAGCTTCTTCACTTACAAGCTTTATTCACTTAGCACAGCACCTCAACCCAGGCATTTCTGACTTCTTGTCCCTACAGTACGATGCCAGCTGTTACTTGGTCTGATGTTCAATGGCTGTGTCTCCTTGCGGTAAGATGTGATTCTTCAACCTGGTGCAGGAGGTTATTTTTAAATGATTTGGGTACGTAGCTCTCCACTAACATAGCAAAAAGGTTACTATGCAGTTGTAATTGTGCTTGTGAGCAATACACTGTTGGCGTAGCCTTTCTTCATAGGTCTATTTGTAATTTTTTCTGCATTTATATCTACAGTACATACACTTCAATGAGGAGCCTATCGTTAGTACAAGTATTTGAACAAGTGAAAAATTACCTGATGGCTAGTTTTAAGTGCAGGAAATAAAATATTTGAACCCCTGAGAACAGGGGTTCAAATCCAAACATTCTGAAGTTTATCTTTTTTTCTCTTATGAGAACCAGTAACGCCTGGGAACGTCAGATGAAACCTGCCTTTGCATTTCTGGCCTCTTAGGGTTTCCTGCCCACAGAAACAAAAGATACTTTATCAGAAGCTGCTAAATTACTCAAGCCCTAAAAAGTAATCCTGTAAAGCCATCCACTGCTGAGCAGTCCCTAAATAATTTCTGAAATACCTCATCTGTTTCTTATTTAGATTGTATACAGTGCCCAGTTTAGTATTTGGCTCCATTATACAGATGAGAAGTGAAAGCAAATATATGTTGATAGACAAAACACATCAAGCCCAGTTGAATCTGGTGATTTGATCTGCTATTTATTTAAAGCAAAAGTAGTTCCCCCACTTGCTTGTTACTGTCTGTATTATTTTCACACTAAAAGTATTTACACTTTTTTCTTAATTTGCACTATTTAATTACAATTATGAAAAAAACCAGGGGATCATAAGGCAAATAACTTCATTAAAAGCCTTAGATACTGCAGTATGGTATGGCAAGTTTTCTAGTGCCATGTAATAGTCTAGGATATAACTTCTCCTGCTAAAATGTTCTCCACTGCAATGGAGGAGGCGGTGAATCAGCTGCACAGCCTGTCTCGTTTCCACCGAGCGATGTATTTCCTGTACCTTTTCACCATTAGCATATCTGCAAATCCACACCTGTGAGTGATACCAGTGAAGCTATTGTGCAGTTTGGATAGAGGCTCTTTCTCATAAGGAGGCATTCCCGTGATTTCTACAGCCTGATTATTTAACAATGTGGCAGAAAGTCTATGTGCTGCAAAGCCTGCTTAACACCCAGGGATCAGACTATCCAGGGGTTGCCCTGCATGCAGGATAGACCTTACCCAGGTACCTTCCCACCACAGCAAGGCTACGGGGCATCAGAGGGCTTTGCTCTACAAAGTCTCCTGAAGGACCCTGCCTCTGTGAAACAGGCCACCCAGCTTTTCTCCTGGGTACTTATTCCCAAAACAGCAGGGACATTTAATATTTCAGTGTTATCACTGTAGGTGTTTGTTCAGTATTTCTGGTGACATAATACACACACAGAAAACAGCCCTTTCAGAAGGCTAATTTTTTCGATGGAGCCCTCTCACGGAGCAAGGAGCTCTGTAGATCTCACCAGCACACAGTGAGCAGCTTCCCCCTAGCAAAGCTATCCCATTGTCAGTGCAGATAGTTGTTGGAAGACCATCTGGTTAATTTTTCCTTCAGTTACAGTTGTAGTGATACTAACCTAAAACAAAGAAAAACAAAACCAACCAACCAAACAAAAAAAACACCAAAAAAACCCACCAACAACAAAATACCCACCAAAAAAACCCCAACACACACACACAAAAAAAAAAAAAATAAAAAACACCCATTAAAAAAAGGGTAGGCTGATCACTTTTTTCTTAATGAGATTATTTTTTTCTTTCATTTGTTGTAGTATTTGGCGTGGTCACTTCTATTCAAATATAAGACAAATAACAACAACCTGTTGCATTCACGTGTCAACCTATCTGTATGAAGGCAGGAGCGTTAGCTCTGTTTTCCTTGGCATCCTGATGCTCCCATAACCAGAGATAAGGTAAGCAGCCCATGAGAAGTCTAGTGCGTAGCTGGAATGTAAAGGCAGCGCAGAAGTGAATTACAGCTGACCACATTACTCATTTTGCCAGTCATTCAGACTAACAGGAACATTTTTAGAACATCTCCCAGAAAACAGCAGGGTCACAACAGTCACCCACACAGAGAGAGATGTGGTTTGGAACAGTTTTAGGCAGAGGTATGAGTGGTGCACAGCGGTACTGTCCCTTTGAATGATCTCTCCTCCACAGCCCCAGCCCTTTGCACTGCCAGATGTATTGTGCAGTGCACCGTTCAGAAGTGTGGAGCATTAAGAGATATCTCCTGCTAATGTATAGGTTTGACATTTTCAGATTTATTCAGACACATTACCCATAAAAAAGCTCTAACACAATCAAAGGACATTATCAGAATTGTCTATTCCCAGGACGTTTGGCACTCCATAACTCAGATGCATTTAACTCCTCAATAACTTTTGTACATTTGGATAATTTGCTGCAGTAATGTACAACCTTGCCTAGAGGATTCAACCCTTAAGAAATTTAATAAATTAAATAGAAACCTCTATAGCCCACATTTACTAGTCATCATCTCATTTAAAAGACCATCCCAGAGTGTCAGCACCACATGATCTCACTGCACTTTCTGCAAGGCAGAGATGCTCAGCCAGGCCTTTATGCAAGGTTTCACTTTATCGGAGGTGGAAGTGATGGATCATCCTATTATCTCCCATCATTTCCAGGCCACTCCAGCCAGAGGTAACAGAGACCACTTTAGGGTCACAGCTCATGGTAAAATGTGCTTTCCAACATCTCCACGCTGGTCAGAGCAGGAGGCCATAGGCAGATAGGCAAAGAAATTAAATACCTGCTCACCTGTACACAGAATTCAGGGTCACAAGGGATGAACAGAACTAGGAAGGGGAAAAAAAAAACTGTCAGTGCTACATCCACTGTGAATACAGGACTTGCAAGACATTTTCCTTAGCATCCCTCTCAATTCCTAAGCCAGCAGCAGGGCATCAGTCCAATCTCTGCCTGTGCAGACAGACTTCACTTTCAGATGAGCCTCACCTGCTGATCTCTGGCATGGGGCACTACACGGTAGGGCACCCCATCTTTCTGAACAGTGCTTCATAGCCACTCCTTTAAACAAAAAACTGAGTTCTGCAAAGATGACAGGGACCACATGAGCTGAGGGACATGGCATATGGAAAATTCAGTGAGTCCTGGTACCCGCAAGGGCCCAAAGTGCACCAAAATATCCATCAAAGTGCATCACCCACCAAAAGTCTTCCCATGCCTATCAAAATCCAGCTTGCTCCTTCTCAGTTCAAGTTCTGGCCTTCTGAGAAAACAAACAAATAAATAAAAAAATAGAAATCCTCAGCATGAATCCCTCTAAGGCTGACATCTGCTCATGGGTGTCAGGGCTGCCCCGAGCCAGGCTGCAGATGCCCATCTTTGCAGCTCCTCAGCAGCTTCTGTCCTTAGAAGGATCACGGTGTCCCTGACATCTTGCACAGCAATGCTAAGCTCCTTCTGAATTTCAGTCAATCAGCCTAAAGGTTTTAGTCTAAAAAAGAACATAACCCTGTAGCAAGCCACAAATTCAAGTCTTATCAGTGCTTTAATTATACTGAGTTATTTGACTTGTTTGTACCTCTACCAGTGTGAGATAATTACACTAATGGGAAAGCAGCATTCATGGTTGGAAACACTTACCATCAACAGGAGCAGAATCTATACAGTCAAAATCCACCCAGAGAATGCTATTTTATTTCAGTTCTCCTCCATTACACACTTCTGCAAGAAAACTGTAATACAGACAGTATGGGACCTGCCTCTCTGAGACTCCTAGCCCAGTGCTGAGCCAAGCTGTTCCCATCATCTCTGGGGACAAGATTCCTCCCACCAGTGCCAGACTGGGTGGTGAGCTATGCAGGACCATCATTGCTGGCCAAGGTGTCATGCAGAGCCCTTGGCATCTGCTCCACCTTTTGCAGAAAGCCAACAACTGCAGCAGGGCCACGCTGCTGCCAGGAACTGAGTACTGATGTCAACAACTGGCAAAAAGTTCACATCATCTCTGCAGAACCATAACGATGTTATAAACTCCACCCTATGACAGCAAAACCAGCGGAAAGAGCACCTGCATATCCAGTGACTGGGCGAAATGGATGCCATTCCACACCTCTAACTCCTACCTCAGACAACTCACACTTTTTTAAAAAATATGAGGCTAGAAAAATTAGACAGCCATATTTGTTTCATGAACCACTTGCTCATTTATTATGAAGTAGATATGAGAGGTTGTTATAAAAGCATCCTTTAAGATGCTTTTGTAACACTATTAAGCTTCTGAAGAGCTCTGCCAAAGCTGTCAGCACCCATTGATCACCAAGGCACCTCCTTTCTTAGTATTCCCTCAAGCGTTCAGCTCTATTCTAACGGTGATATTTATTTTGAAGATGTAAGGGATGATGCTTTTAGAGTCATCAGGCACACCAATAATTCATTTACCAGTATACTTCATACATGCTGCACCTTAGCTCAGCCCAGAAAGACCTGGATTTTTGTCTTCCTTAGGTATTAAAGATTATATAGGTAAACAGCATCAAAGCTAAGAGTAGAAATCACTGAGCAGGGGGCCATCTGTTGTAAGGTATTTTCAGAATATCAGAGGAGGTAAAATACTCCTTTGTCATAAATTCTGGTCAGTTTTCTTACAGCAAAACCTCACAGTTCTGTCCAGCAGCTCCTTACAGGAGAAGAATCCCAATCCGTCTCACATACCAGTCAGATGATGTTTCTCAAGATAGGCTGAATACTCAGTGTCTGCTACATGATCTCATGCAATACAACAAATCAGGGTAAGAAATTCAGAATAAAACCATATCAATAGAAAGGTACCTAAGCAGAATATAATTAACCAGACTAGAATTTAGCAAAAGTACTCATATTACCATATTAGTATCAGGGTTTAAATAAAAGCTTGGTTAATACTGCCAAAGGATATCATAAAAGCTGTAATAACTACCCGCTCTGGGTCTCAGGTTCTGATGTTGATGTCGGTGATGAAGCAGCAGCTCTGCCCACAGTGCTTACTACCACCACGTCAGGGCCTTCACTGCTTCCCCTGAGCCCCAAATTCTGTCGAGTCTGCAGCCAGCACCAGCTCAGCATCAATTCCTCAAGACTGACCCATGAGCTCCCTCACCCTCCAGCCTTCCTCAGAGCTTCGCTTTTCACTCAGAGCCTGCAGCCAGGACGATACCAGGTCTCTGCAAGAAGACTAACTCATTTTCCTGCTGGGTATCACACACTAAACTAAAACAATTGTGTCATTCAGGCAGAGGTAATGCGCATCAATTACTATGACAGACAATGAGAGATTGACCTAATATGTGATTAATACAATACCTATTCATTTCTAAAAAGCGGTAGTTTCGATTCATTGCTCCTGCAGTGTATTCCATTTTCAAATATAATTCATTCCACAGTTTTAAGTGCAAAACCTAAAGCCATTGAAAAATCAAAACTGAAAAACTTATGTTTGATTCTATAGCAACAAGCTGTTCTCTTCATAGTAAACATCTCAGGAGAAAATTACTTCCTTTTTTTTTTGTGAGACTTCAGTGCAGAGAATTGCTCTTCGACTTGAATTTTGCATGACAAGTTTCAGATCCATTTGAATTTATAAGGCCAAACAAACAACTCTTGAAAACAATGATTTAAAGTTTAAACACCAGCCTTATGAAATAGATGATGTGGTTAGATTAGTTCTCCAGAAGTCTGTAGGACACAATACATTCAGTTTATAATACCTTAACAGTCAGGCATGTGGACAAATATCCACATTTCTGGAAGGTGAACCAATTGGTTGGTTCTTACTGTCTCAAAAACACTGGGAGTTTAGTTTCTTATTACTTGAAACTCTAATTTTGTATTTGTGGTAAAACACCAATAATTGTAACAACTAATTGGTAACAATAAACTTCTCAGCAGGTGCATGACTTATTCAGTAGCTGCCTCCAATTTTCCATCACATCCTCCTCTCTACACACCAGCTCCCTAGAGGGAAGCTTCCCACCGTGCCCAGGAGTGACAGTGCCCTGCGCCTAGTCACTACACACTGCATGGCAGCAGATCACATCACATTTCTGCAGAAAAATAAAATTAAATTAAAAATTAAAACTATTGCTTAACATTTTAAAATTGAAATCCAGGTAACTTCTTGTTATTAAAAATATTAGACATTAAATAATACACACGTGCTCAGTGCTCTCAGAGTCTGCCATACAAGCATTGCAGACGTGAACAGAGACCCTGTGAGATGCCAGCACAGTGCTAAAATTTCTGCCCTACAGAAATTCTCTGCATTAGCTAATTCAAGAGGCTTTTCTCTTTCAGCGCCTGCAGCAGAAGAGTATCCTTACTCCTTATGGTAAAAAACATGCCATACGCAAAATGCTGCAAGTTTATTTGCTACTAGCCAGTTGCTGCTTGAAGTATGAGATTTAAATGCCATTTCTTCTAAAGAAGCACAAAAAGCAAAGTGTTGCTCAAGGGGCAAAAAGGAACTTCCCATGAATCAGAGTTTCCCTTGAGCTTTCAGTGCTACACACAGGAGGAGGAAACGGGAGAAAGCCCCTGAGCCAGTCAGCATCACCAAATGATGGCATCAGACATCCAGCATCACCGAGCACAGCTGCCTTTACAGTGGTCTGAATATTATTCACTTTTCCTCTCTAAAAAGTGAAGTGCCCTTTGTAAAAAGAATGTAGGTACTGTATAATTTAGGGAAGACAAGCCTGATTCTGGTGTTTGCTTGTTAGAGGCAGCTAGAACAAAGAAAAGAAGATGCTACAGCAGAAATTTGAGAAGATATCCAAAGCGCTGACTTACAAATCCTTAGGTTCAAAATGGGAATTACACCGACCAACACCACGCAGCAAATGGGAGACCAGCAATGGGAAGGAGACACCATTCACATCCTGGCCCGTAGACTAGGTCAACACGATCTTCGTTTCTTTTGTGGCTAGAAGTATCAATTAGCCCAAAGTAAATTAGCGCAGCATTAACAAAGTTGTAGATTCACGGCATGTTAGCTGTTCATTGCAAGAGCTGTCCTGAGCCCTGAGAGCACCTGTCCAAGCAGTTGTCACAGATAACAGGCACCACCGCACACCCACACCCTGCTTTACCTGCACTCTGCTCTCAGAGCTTAGCACGCTGTCTGCAGCAATCCCGTTAAGAGGAGGTATACTTTGTGTTTCAACAGACCGCATTCATAATTCATGCTCTTGGCAAAGCAAGTGAGTTTTTGGAATCAATACAAAAATGTCAGCTGAGCTCAATAACCTATAAAGTGTAAATCTCAGCCTTTTACTCCTGGGGATGACACTTACTTTTTAAAATATTCTTGTTAACAGGTGTATTTGATTATATAAGCATTGCACATATTGCACTTTATGAGGTTTATCCACTGGTTCTGTGGACTTACTTTCACATTTATTTGGGTAAATAAAACTGAAATCTAGGCAAGATCACAAGACAGGTTCTGATGAACAATTGTCATTCTTATCAAATGTAAATTGAACAGAGAGAGCTTGACACAAGAAACTCATTGCAATTAATTACTATGATCATTGTTATTTTAAAATGAATTTTGACAAGATCCATTATTGGTAAGCACCATTAATTTGTTCTATTCTCCTAACTGTTTTTATGGGACACTGAAATTACATATGTCATAAAAAATGCTCATTTTAAGGTATTATTAAAACTTAATACAATGGCAGCAAAATTATCCATACCATATAATGTGTTCATTGTTATGAAAAACTGGTAAATTGCTAAATACATAATAGGCTTAGTGAGAAGGAAAGAAAATCTGTATTGCATAGGAATAAATCTACTTTACAACATTGTTTCTTATTACAGTACTTCCCTAAAAAGCAGAAATGAGGGGTACAATAAATTACGCATTTTTGCAGGTACACAGAAGTTAATGTCATATTGGAAAAGTCTATTTTGCATTAATATTTTCTCTAGATGTTTCATAAAGAGACAATGACCTTGTGATGAGGCAGTAACAATGTATCTGTGGGGATATCTGGACTATTTTCATGTATCTTCCTTAGAATAAACCAGACTGGGAATTCTAGTTGCAGACAATGAATCAGCCCTGGATTAGTTGCCCACCAGCGGGAATGCCAGCTATGCACGTCTTGTTTGTACATCTCTGGTCCTTATGGGTCCCTTCCAACTCAAAATATTCTACGATTCTACACGGAGTGCAAATGAACACACTTGCACCACTCCAGCAGCAGCCTCTTTGTTGCAATGGAAACCTGAGGATCAGGCACAGTACAACCACCTCCCTAAATTAAGGGAATGCAATTGCCTGCTGACAAAGTATTCAGAGGTGAACAATTCTACTAAATACGAGCACTGCCAGGGGAATGCTTTTCCCAGCTTTCAAGGAACAGGCATATTCAAGAACTACTACAGAACTAGCACAGTATACCAGCTGCCACAGAGCAGACTATGTCCAAACTCATAACATCAGTCTCTCAGTACTGGTTTACTCTCTTGAAAATTATCCCTTTTATCTGCATTTAATCAGGTCTTCTGCAAGGCTGCCACATCAAGACAGGAATGATCCAAAAGGTCCCTTCAAAGAACTACCTTGCCTTCACAAACAAGACGTTGGACTAATAAATTTTCCCACCTTTTGTTTTATTTGGAGTAACCCACGGAGAGGAGCCTAGGGTATACTGTAGGAAGCACTGGGAGCATTTATTCCACCAGATAAATGGATTCCTAGCGATCCAGCCTCAGTTAAACTACAGGAGCATTCAAAATACTCCAGACACCAACACACTTCTTTTTCCCTTTGTCAAGAGCTGCAAGGCTGACATATAGATATTATAACTGCAATGATGAGCAAGCTGATTTTAAATGTAGATGCTACAGGCAAATTTCATTGCTACAAACTGTTCAGATGAAGTTACTGATGCTACTGCATCTATGTATAACAGCTATTCCAGTAAATAATCTAAAGATGCAGTGAGGAAGACCTCATATGCAGTATTACTGCATCCCACGTTGCTCTTTGGGGAGCAGAGATCTCATGTCCACTGACAGCAGCTTTGGCTTCTCTCAGCCAGTCTCTGAAGCTTGATTTTATGTGGTCACCACCTATACCTATCAGAAACATCAGAAGAAAACTTGGCAGCAAATGAAGGAGCAATAGATATTGATGATATCTAATGAGCTATAACTTTAGAATTTTGCAGTTTAGATGGAAGTGGAAAGGCCAGAAGCTTTAAAAAAATATAACCGCTGTTCCAATAATAAAAAAAACCATTTTCTTTCAAAGAAAATAAATCAATATGCAAACTCTTTCTGTGCTGACATTTTCCATCACAAACGGGTGGCAAAAGGGGACAAATTGAAAGTGAACACTTGCTATGCTTGTCTGAAGAAGTCCTGAGTGATTTTATAAAAATTGTTTTCAACCAAAAATAAAGATGTGTTCAACTCTCAAAGAATATCTGATTGGTACATTTCAGCTGTTCCATTTTCCAGTTGAACACAATAAGCAAAGACAAGAAAAAAAATTGTTTAATTAAAGACAAAATAACTATTGCTGAGAAATCTGAAATAGAAATCATTTGTCTGGTAAACAAGACTCACAGTAACAAAATAAAATGCTACTAGGGTTATTCATTATGTGAATGTATATCACATTAGCAATCCAAACAAAAGGTTAATAGTTATTTCATAACTTTAAAGATAATCACCAGCTCCTCAGCAAACACCATTTGTTGTGCATAGTCATAGACCTTGGCATCAGTTTAACTTGTTAAGAGTTTTCCTGAAATCTACTGTGGATTTCTGGCAAGTAAAGCCAATCACTTCTCTAGCAGTTCAGAAAGAAAGAGACAAGCAACTAAAAATCAATGTTTGATAAACTGTTATGAACTTTACTCCCCAAGTTCCTTTTACAGAATATAATACGTGGAAGTGGCAAGTTTCCTCAGTGCACCACAGAAACACACACATTTTAGAGAGAGCAAAAGAGGAAGTATTTCAAGACATTAATACCTCTCATAAGCATGCGACTTATTTTATCTTTTACCTTAAAAAATGGCATTCCTATGGTCAGGATATATTCAGTGCAGTGCTGGATGCAGCTGTTTATATTCATTGTTACAGCGATGGAAAAGAAAGAGAGCCTTAGGAAAGAAAGGAGGAATAAAACACCATTTAAAAATAGACAGCAACCACTCCAGGCTGGTTTTTTAACCTTTTATTATTCTGCTAATCTATTCTAATATCAAGAAGAGGAGATTCTTTACCAAGGAATGGTAAAGGCAATGATCTGAAGAATAATGAAACAATGCATACAGATTGTTACTGTACTTTCTGACTGGTTGGGATGCCACCATATGTGGAGCAGAAATCGTTCAAAACACCACGACTCTGAATTATGAGGTATTTTCATTATTTCGATCAGATGGATCACAGCTGAGCCACGACTGAAAAAACATCTACATAAAGGAGAAAGAGTCAACAGTGCAGCATAGCACAGCTATTACAAAAAAAAAAAAAAATAAAAAAAGCAGCTTGTCTGCAGTGTGATGAAGGCAAGACACTCCCCATAGCAGTAGGAAGACTGAGGCTACGTGCTGATATGCAAAACCACACTGGTAGTTCCTTTTACGATGGATGGAGAGCAAGTATTTTCCAAGGACCGGCAATCCACTTACATAGTATCCAAACAAAGAAAAAGGAAGGATGGAAAGGGAGTATTAATGAAATTCAGGTCTCATAACCATTGCCAATGCATTCTCTTATATATCCAGCATATCGCAATGTATTTATTTCCATTTTCCATGCACAGATGTTAACTATGGAGCAAAAGTACAAGGGAGAGGACTAGCTGAACAAAATAAATCGTGGTAGAGGAGCACAAGGAGAATGGCACACAGCCAGCTATTTGCCCAGTTGTTCCATGGACTTTTAAGAAGGCAAAACATTCAACATGATATGCTGAGAATGAAGCCTTTGAGTTACATAAATGAAGTGAAATCAGCGGTCTCTCATTCCTCAGTCTCAGGTTTACCATGTTTGGAGTCTGTTGCTCCCAGTTGTTCAGTCCAAAAACTGCTGGTTGTGGGACAAAGCCAGCTGTCAGAGCCACCCTGGGACAAAGCCCGAGGCAGGGCTGTACTCCGTTCCCTGACTCCCGAGTGCTTGGAGTATCTCACAGCCAGGCTCCCAGGCTCATCGTTCTCATGTCCAGCAGCTCTGCGGTTTTGTTGACTACCCATAACTGAAAATGTAGATTTGATAGATACCTGGGTTTCCACATATGCTGGAGCCCTCCCTGCCCAGTTCTTCCATGTGCCTGTGTTCAATTTCTCATTTCCATTTTGTGGACCCATTTCGTTGCTGTTGTGCAGTCTGAGTCTGGCTCAGCACTCAAGCATTGACACGTACATGGATTTAAACACACACCTCCAGCCTTGTGGAATTCCCTTCCACACAAATCTGATAACCAGTCACTGAAATCAACTCCCAAAAGGAGTGTCACATCCTCTCAATTCTGACATTTTCAAATATAGGGATTCCTGCCTTGGAGATAGAACATGACGGCCTCCAGTATTCAAGAAACCATACAAGAAGAGAAAGTGGAGCTTTCCTAGCCTTATAGGTTGATTTATTAAATGTTCATGGTATTATTAATTATGTGGGTACACAAGCTTTTGTAATGCTGCTGCCCAAATTCAGAGTAACTTTCACTGAAAATGAACATATTTTGCACAACAGCTCAAACAAATTTGAGCAAGCATTTGAAGTGGATATTATGAATGCATCAGTTCTACTCTGGTTCAAAGTTTATATCCTTTTATAGCTTAACCTTAGATAAGAGAATAAGCTTCATACAAGAATATGCCAGTATTTATTAAACACTAATTTTGAAAAGGCTTGAATAATTTATCAAGGCTTCTTTCCTAAAGAGATGGACACAACTGTGTAATTTAATTTTTGAACTTGTCTTCACAAGGACTCCAAACATACATTTGCAAACAGATATTATCATAGCATTCTGTAATACGGAAATATTTTGCAGGAGGATATATGAATGTTTATCTTTTGTAAATATGAGCAAATAAAGGAAGGATCTTAGTGTCAGAGGCATGGACACATTCTTAGACATCTGAACATCTTTGTACTGTAAGGTGTAGGGTTTAAATGGGAACGGCAACAGATGAGCCACACTGAAATATATTGAATGTGACTATTTCTCTCCCTAAAAACGTAACTCGAATTAAAAAGCAGTTCAAATGTACATCAATTAAAATCTGTTTTTTAATGCATAACCAAATACCAGAGTGGATGAAAATTCATACTTAGCACTCAACTCCTCAGTACCCAGCTCTGGCAGCACATACAGGCAGGCATCCTGCCATCGTTTAAATGTCCAGCACTGGCACACCCATTTAAATATAGTCATCAGTGGGAGAAGTCCTAGCAAGTTTTACCACTCTGTCATGAAGATGACTTCTATTACGGGTGTTTAGCTGTGCTTAGCTGTGCTTTTTATTGCTCTAGCAGTTATAAAAGATAAGTTCAAGTCCACAGCACTCAGTGAAGTTATTTTGGAGCCCTGCTTGTACTAAATTAGTTTGCAGGGTGCAGGGCGAAGCATATTTCAAAAATCAGCATCACTTCTGCATGGCAACTGAGTTATCATGCTATCCCCTAATTAAGGGCCAGCTTTAAACTGTATAATTATCAAAAGTGATAACACCAAAATAAAAGAACAATTATCTTGAAAATTACAATGGATCTAAAGTAGTGATATAAACACACAAAGTATTTCATTGATAACAAATATGACAAACTCTCTTATCTGTAAACACAGAAAAGTTCCATATGACCTATAACTGTTTATAGGACAGTAACAGAAGGTCCACCACCTGGGATAAATAAACCGGCAAAACAGTAATAAATGACACACAAAGGGAATATCCACTGCACACAAGGGACCAGAAGTCATTTCTCTTTTAAAAACATCTGACACACAATCCATCTGGACAGGTAAATTGTCCCTAATGCAGTTATGAACTCTTCCAATTCTGAAAAAAACATAGAGCAGTACATGAAGGTTAGGGAGTACAAACTCCTTGTTCTTACACCCTTACCTTCCGATAATCGAATGCCCTTTAAAGATAGTTGTGAACCCACCATGCTCCAATCTTGGATGCTGGAAGGCAACTGGGTTGCAAAGCTGGTGCTGCTGCAGCACTAAGCTGTGCTGCTGAGGGGCTCCCCGACCTTGGGGGCACTCAGTGCCTGGAACAGGCTGCTCCATTGCTCATCGCTATTCCAGCAGCCGTGGAAGAAAGCAAGTTCAGCTCTCCACTCTGTCCTAGATCTACTGTGCAAACTTGGGCAACTGACTCAGACTTTCATTGCTGCTTTAGTGGGATGGTGATGCTAGCCTTGCTGTGTTGTGAGAGAGCGAGTATGAAGGCAGTATGATACAGCACATATGATGCAAAAGGCACCCACAAAGTTGTCTGTCTTGTTATACCTGTCTCATATATGGGAACTCTACATTCCAATCTAGCCATTCAGTTTGCTAAAGAAAAGACTATGATGTCTGCATTTGCAGTCTGCAGATGCCTGCAGTGGGTCAAGGACCACAATTAGGAGGAAGACTTAAACCTACAGAGCAGCTGGATCAGTAAAACAAAGCACCGTGGACCTCAAATGAGAGGTTAATTTGTATTGTTCTTGGGGTATATTTAAGCCAAGCACATAGGATCCATGCAGCCCAAAAGATTCCAAACAAGCAGGGAAGGCCCCAGCATCGAACGTTTGCACACCAACAGCACCTGACTGACAGCTACAAATATTTACTCTGTGCTTCCTCCTTTGAAGCACATGAAGCTTTACTGCCTGACGGAGCAGCTGTATCTCAGACACACACAGAGCATAGAAGAATTTCACTTCAAGCTGAAGGAAGGATTACAGGATTTGGCATTTCTTCTATTTTAAAGTTGCTTTTATTACAGCATTAAAAAAATCTATAGGTTGCTCTGGGGCTGATGCTAGATATGCAGACTTATTACTATTGGGATTCAGTGTTCTGCAGCAGATTGAACTTCCTTGTATAAAAGAAATTAATCAACAAGGAATGGATAACATGCAGAAAGAAGGATTGCATCTTAATTCACATACTAAGATGCCTATTGTTTTTCTATGCTATTTACAATAAACCCTGGAGATGCAAAACTTGTATGCAGTCTTCTGTGTTGAAATGTCCTGGTTTCTGTACTGCCACATGTAATCAAACAGATTAAGGAACTGGTAGCTTTGAAACCATCAAGTCGTGATTTTATTAAAAATATTTAAGGATAACTTCAAATATATCCCTACAGACATTCCATCCACCTCCAACATGAATGAGAAATATGATTATGCATTACTGCCTGTATAATTCAGCATCATCTGCTCACTTTGCTTTCTTCCCACTGGTGGCCACGAAACACAGATTATCCATGTAACAGCAAGGCTGTGTAAAGGACAAACCTCGTGTTTGAACCTCTCAGTAGTATACTTAAATATCATCAGCTTCCAGTCAACCCCAGGAGAATCCAAGATGCTAATCAAACCTACTCTCCAGGAATTAATTTCCATGTACCTCCTTCTGGAACCCGCTAATGCCACGTTGGCAGCATCCTTTTTGACGATCCTCTGCCACCTTCCAACTCCATCCTACTCTGCTCACACATCAAAGGACAAGATAAGCCATCTTAGCAACACTTCAACCAAAACTTATCTTGCACTTTCCTTTCACCATGCCCTCTCCAGATGTGTGGGGTCACAGCTTTTGAAATTACAACCCCTACACTGCTAGTGTGATCCTTGGTGGGTTTTGGTGATCCAGGGCCATACCTACAGCCCCAGCTGGAGCCATACATCAGCACATGATTCTGAGTCTGCAGAGCCCGCACCAATATGCACGCTTACCGGGAAGAAGAGGGTATGTTTAGCCACCTTTCTCACACCTCTGCCTGCCCAATCTACATGATAACTATTAATGAAGCACCCTTTTCACTAAAAGGAGAGGTTTTCTGCCAAAAGAGAGAGAACAGAAAAAAGAATCCAGAATATCGTTAACACAGATTGCAGTGCCTGCATTTAAAAAAAAAATAAATCACATATATGCAAATAAAGCAGGCTTCTAAATAGGACCTGTGAGACAAGCAAGCAAAGACAGGTGTCTGCAAAGGAAGGGTAAAAATCAGCCTCAGGGTGAGAATGGGAGAGCCTCCAAACAGCTCCCTGGCAGGTCCTGCCCCTCCTGAGAGGAACAGTCAGCCAGAAGCAGCTAATTCCAGCGAGCCTGGGAGGGAAGTGGAACAGAAAGTTGTGCGGGTCCTGAGATATTTCTTTCTCCAAGAAACTGGGCCTAGAACCCTCCACATAGTGACTTCTGACACAGAAGCTGAGGATGTCACATCCCAAAGGGGCAGCTTTTGGTACATGGTTAAAAGGGAAATGATCTTGCAGATGAAGGACCATTAACTTCTGAACATTTTTGATCTGCTGTAGAGATGTTCCCTTAGGATATGAAATTAAATGCAAAAGCAGTTGGGCTCAGAAACAAACAACTGCCTGTAATTTACTGTCTGTCAGGATTATAACCTACATTTTTATTTTTTTATCAATATCAATGCAGAGTTGGACCGCATCCACAGAACATTCATACATACTTGGTTCCTACTGTCCTTCACACTTACTCTCCTCTACCCTTGAGTAAGGCAAAGGGAAATTTTCAGGAGACGTCAGAAAGTCTTGGAAGTACAAGCATATCATGTATTGGGTGACACTGTCATAACAAACTTACTCCTCACACAGAGTGTATGGCAACAGCTTCTCCCCTTTTGCAATGATGGGGCTGAGGACACCTTCAGGGGCTCCAGGGTGAAAGTCATGGAACCGGCCATGAATTTAACTGCTTTGTATACCTGGCTGTACAATTTGCTATGCACAGTTCTCTTCCTGGCTCCTGTGATATGTATTTCATAAAAAGTAAAACTACAGTTTTAATAAAAACTTAACATCAATACTACTTTGGGGGGGAAAGCCACCCATTTTTAGAGTTGTTAGCTTAAAATTAACACCTTCCCAGAGAAATGAGCTAATTCCAAGGAAAGCAGCGGATACAAAAGTCAGCAGCGAATTCAAAACTCAGTTTTGTCACACATTCCATGCAGAAACAGCTATTTTGTCAATGTCATGAGAATTTGACATTGATGAGTGAGATTTTGACAGGAGACATTTCATGCAATTTTTGTCTTTAAAAAGAACATATTTTTTTTTGTTATAAATAGACCCAAAACCTCAGAAATTATTTCCGTTATTCTACATCCTCGGCAAGTTGTTGCAATCGTCTCAGCCCCAGTTAGTGCACTCAGGGAGGCAGTGCCCAGCTCCCATGGTGGCCATCGCACGGTCCCCGTGCCACAGCCGTACTGTCCGTGAATAACCAGAAATACAACTGGTCACAAGGAGGTGAGGTTTATGTTATTTAAAGATGAAACAAAAAATAAATAGCACTATTATATATCACACCGTATGTCAGCAATTATATTCCACAACAGCAGATAATTCGTTCAAATCAGTATGAGGAATTATTTGAGAGATTATCAGTTCAAGAACCACTCAATGAGAATAAAACAGAATACCAGCAAAACAGTAATGATTTGAGAAATCACATTTTTCTTCACTCTGCAAAGATTTCAGGTTAAGGTCCGGTCTGTACTACCCGGGACTACCTTTTTCAGAGGTATTTTATTTATTTATATTTATAGGAAATGGCCAATTGCATATCGACTTACATGCTTCCAAAAAATTACAAACCCACAAGTCCAACAGTACCACACACAGCATGATGATAACAACGCCACACACACTAGATCAGTTATTACCTGCCGAACTTTTCTTTGTAAGAAAAAAGCTTTCAAAATAAAGGAATAGAAGTATCCTATATCTTTAACAATTAACATCCATAATCAAGAAACCTTTCCTTTTTTAATTGCAAAATACACTCCCTGAAGTAGAAGTACACTCAGCACAGCAAATTTCAGCCCGAAGTGATGCCTCCAATTCCTGTTACTTTCAGGAACAAAGCAAACCATATTAGTGACTGATGGTAGGAAGACGTTCTTATTCTTTGACAGTAGAAATATACTGTGTTACAGTCCCTTTGACAAAACAGCAGCTGAAGAACAGCAGCTGCATAAAGTCTGCAGGCTAAGAAATGCCTCATGTACTTGGGTAAAAACAAAACACGAAGGACAAATGGAAGCTGCGGACTCAGTATGAAAAGAATATATGATGAAAGGATATTGCATTACACAAACCTGGGAAAATTACCTTGCTGTCTTCTGCAGCAAGGACTTCAGACAGATGCTTTGGTTATATATTATGCACAAAAGATCCAGCAGAAGAACAGTACACCCATGTTAGCACTAAACCAAATAAATGTTTGCATGGTGCCTGCAATACAGCTAACCCCAGGGATGAAGCACCATACAGCCACCCCAAATCAAGAGATTTTCTGTTTGAAATGGAGCTGAAATTTGCTAGGAATTGCATATTATCAATTCCAGACACATAAACCCCATCTTCCCAGAAGGCTAAGACAGCTTTTTAAAGTAGAAAAGAAGTAGAATGTTGTGAAGAAAAAAACCCACCAAAATTCTACATTTCAGATGCTTCAGATTTTAAATTATAAAAAACTTGCAAAAATCAGATTTTAAACACGATTGTATAAATGGCTGTTGAACTTTGCAAAAGCTACCACTGCCTACCGAAACCTCAGGAAAAAAAAAAAATCTCCCAAGACTGTAGCACAGTAAGTGTAGGCAAACATTAGAAAGAGCTCTTCAGCCTTTAAAGCATTCCCAAACAACACAACCCCTGAAGTGCACCTGCAACAAATACTTGAGAAAAAACAGCAAGAGTGACAACTGCTATGAAATAAGTCAAGGTAAACATCCAGAACAACCATTCGTCAAGGGAAGGGCAGGTTTTATCCAAACACAATAGAAAGTATAAGGATGGAAATTGGAAAGGGAAAGAACTAAACACCCCTAATAAAACTGCAACGGATCCTGTTCCCCGGCTCATTCACCTGTGCAGCACAGCCACCCCCAGGGCAGCACGGATGCTCCAGGCACCACTCTCTTGCTCAGGCTGCAGACACATCCCAGATAACCCAGTGGCTGTATTTCAGCGTTTCAACTTTATATCATACAGTGTGCAACTTAATAACAACAGCAATAATAATAATCAGTTAATATTGGATTCGGCTTGCCACTTTCTTTTAAATATACAGGCTCCTTTATTCCCATTTACCTTTTGGGATTTCATCTTTCTCACTCCCTGGCAGCATTTCTGGGGCAGTTTCTCTGCAAAGACCAGTGGAGCTGATTGCACGTTGCGTTTTTGTTATCTGATGAGCTTCTTTGCTTCTTCGTGCCATCTCATTCTCTGTTTATCGGTTTTTTTCCAGCAGGAGGAGGCACATTAAGCCAGTTTAGTTAAATCTATATTATTCTTACTCCTATATTACCCATATGCTGTACTTCAACAGACATGTTACTATCATTAAAAGCATTGGTCTGCAATACTAACAGCATCAACCACACAAGGAAATCCCAGAGCTTTTTTAGTGCAAATGAAACATTCTGAAGCAGATCAAGCAGGGTAAAGTAATTACTGTTATTATTATTTTCCAGAAGTGCAATTCTGTTTGGTATTAAAATGTCATCCATTTGGATTTTGTGACACTGCCACACTGACCCACATCTTTTGCTTCTACTGAAGCTTTTTTTTAGTGAATTTAAAAATCTCCAAGGCAAGAATACAGCTTATGGTTTCCCAAGGCAAGTCTGCCTTGAGAACATTGTATTTGAAAATCAAAATCCCTTTCTGCTTTCCAAAGCGTATAATTTTCAAACAGTCAAGGAAGATGCAGGACATAAACTGATGCCACATGGTCATGGGTGGCAATCTGCCTGTGTGGAGTTGGAATGAGACCCTTACATGGACAGTGCTTTCAGCTGAGCATGGTATTGACAGAACTAAAAAATGAAGCATGTTACTCAAAGGACATTGATGCATAGAACATTTATTCAGTCTTACCATAATAAATGATGTATTAAAAAAATGCAGCTGTAATCTCAAAACTGTTATCTTAGTATAAAATCCTATTTGCAACACACGTAGTGAACTGTAAATCTCATGACAGTTGTTTAAAAAGAAGTAAAATCTGAGAAAAAGAAAATCTTTCTTATAATTTTATAATTATTAAATCTGTGAGCAACATCTAAGGTCAACAGTTTAAAGTTGGGAAAGAAAAAAAAATTCTTCACCCAACTTTCCTTTCTTCACTTACTTAATATGTGCATTTCAAAGGCTTTCTTTTAAAGACAGCTGCATTACTTGCCCAGAATATTTAGCCAGAGATTTTGCTCTTGAGAGAAAACATTCATATCAGCAAGATAATGTTATATATAGTTAAAAACATTATATTTAAAAGCTGCTTCAGCAAACAGATATTCTAAGGAATATCAATTTAACAGACATTAACAAAAAAAATATTTATATAGTTTCACTTTTACCTATTTAATTTATTTATTTAAAAATACTCCTGCCATCATAAATCTTCCACTGTAGTATTTATACAATTCTGATAAGTATCCTCCTAACCTTATATTAACTAGGCTGAGCTTTTCATCAAAAATGCAGGTTTTACAGGCATTTTTGCAGAACGTTTCTGAACCCTCTACAAATGGCTATAATCCTTCTTTAAAACATGTTAAGATCAGAGTGGGGCTTGAATGTCGAGGCAGCCATCTCATCAGCAGGTGTACAGGAGCAATGATCCTTCCCCCCACAGGTACATCCAAGGGCCGCATCCAGGCGCACAAAGCTGAAGCTCACACTTGGCTGGGTTTCAGCATGATGCCCAGTCCCTTTCAACATCATGGCACTCTGCAAGCGATATTCTTTGTTCCTAAACGCATGACCATTGATTTGGCTGCATTAAAATGCATAGGAGACTACACTGATTACAATGGGCTTTGAATCAGACTTCAAAAGAAAATGTACTGTGAAAAATGAGGCTTTCCAAGGACCAGAGGACAGGCGTGTTAAGAGCTTATTCCAGTAGCATTCTGCAGCAGGAAATACTTCTTGAGGCCAAAACGATAGCCAAATGGTAGTCTGCACCAAGACCCAGCAGGAGCATTCACAATCCAACCGATGAAAGAAGCAATTGGGAACAGTGAGCTGACACCTATTTGTTGACAAGGAATATCTGCACCTGTGAGTACAGTCCTATTTTAGACTTCCAGTTCTGGCACTTTTCAGGCAAAAAGTACATCCTATCTCATCTATTTTAATCAGTGCAAGAAGTTAAAAACAAAACAAAAAAGCCAACACAAAAACCTGACACGCTACGGAGAAGATGCAGAACGGAGCTGATCTACACTGCTGAACAGAAGGATTCCATCCCATTACAGAATGACAACACGCAGCTACAGTTTTACAGAAGAAGAATGGAAAATAGTTTAAATTGGTATGTGACAACAGTTCTCGAATGCAGAATTGTGGGCATTTTGCAGTAGTTCCAGAAAAGGTTACAGTTCTTGCATCACATAAGCAGATGATCAGCAAATCTGTGACCTGACCCCCCCACCCCACACTGCAGAAACCCCTGCTGCTCCTGACTTCCAGGCAGCAGGCCGAGGGGGGGGGGGCGGGGTTCGGTGCTGCTATCTGAACATCATCCAAGACTCAATGAACAGTGAGACCCCCCCTCGGTGAGTTCAGGGGGCCCTAAGGCAGTCCTCAGGCTGCAGCTGCGTGAGTGGCCAGGTAGAAAGGAACTTCTGAGCACCAAAATCTCACCTTGGGAAACCTGAGTAGATGCTGATTTATGTGAAGCCTCCTGGCACTGACCACGTTCCAAACTGATTATATTCTTTTAGGGTTTTTCAAACATAAAGTGACAGCCATTTAAAAAAAAAAGCGACAAGAAAAGTAATACCCATTCTGCACCTCTGCTGTCCTCCCTCTTCCACCTACTGGCTTTCACTGGCTGAAGAAATTATCTCACCTCTGCTAAAAGAAGTCTCCTCCCTTTCTCTGAAATGCCTGACCTTAGCGCCTGTCAGAGCAGAGACACCAAACAAGACGGACCTGAAGCCTTCCCCAGCCTGGCAATTCTTGCATTCCTATATTATTTGCCAGCAAACAAGTAAACTCCTCCAGATTTTTAAATAGCAATAAATTCTTCGCTTCTCCATATCCTCTGAAATACCACGTACATTCACATCTCTCTCAAAGCAGTAATTGTGCAAGTTAATAATTCTTAATAATTACAATGAAGATACTTAGACTATTCCCGGCTACCAAAACTGAAGTCCTTATGCAGATGCAAATATCTTATTTTTAGAGAGATGCAGAGCCACATTTTATCTCACAGTCTAATGACTCTTCCTTAAAGGGCTGCAAATTCTCGTGTGCACTGTGTTTTTGTCCTGCTAATTTGGCATTTACAACAAGTAATATAACAGTATCTGTAAAGCTTCACAAAGACAGGAAGGGAAAAACTATTATTTCAGGCACAGTACTTTTGTCTCTAAATCATTAAAGTAGGCTTTTTTCTGTTGCTGATGTTCTCCTTCAGTGACAACTGTAGGGATGGGAGTGAAAAGAGGAAGATATTGCCATAAGCAGTTTATGTTATGCCAGGGTGGAAGCAGGACGGAAAATATTAATGCTAATCAACAATTCTTATTCATCACAGCACTATGGACACAAAAATTGCCTGGGTATCTCACAGGCGTATTTCTGTGCTCAGTGATAGAAGTTAACCTTTTTAACTCTAAGGTACACTTCGTGGTTAATCCATTTTTCCTGGAAACAATGTATTTTCTGTTTAACATTTTTACTCATGCTGTAAATCTGTTCTTTTCAATGTGAACATTGCAGACAGGCTTTTACATGTAACCCAAGCACACCCTTTTGATAATGACAAAATATTTCTCCTTTCCTATGGATATAATTGTTATGGGCACAACAGCTTTAAGGAACACCAGCCAAAGGAAACCCCTCTCCAGATGTGCAGCAGCTGGCTTCACAAGCTCTTCCAAAGCCTTGCAGGCTCCCATCAAGTTTTGGTGGCCACATAGCCTCTCCTGCCACCATGCTGTCTGGGACACAGGACGAGCAACTGTCCAGAGCTGAGAACACTCTTTAATGACAGTATTGTTTATGCACCTGACAGTCTTATAATTTGAATTAGGTTGGGGAGTTTCCATGGAAACAAAACTCGACACTAAGAAGTAAAGCAGAAAACAGATTTGAAAAGAGGGTCCCAGGCTGTAGCCCACTAACAGTCTGGAGGGACTCCAGCAGTTGTCACAGTGATGAGAGAGGAAAACAGGGATAAAATAATTCATTATGAAATGGTATCATCCTGTCACATTTCAGAGGTACTTCATTAGTGATGAGCAGTTTGGGCAACAGCAACACAACCTGTACCACTACGTAAGCAGCAGCTGCAGGATGTAATAGGCAACAGAGGCAGCATTGCTCAAAGCTCAGCCACAGTCAGTGGGGACTCACAACCCTTTTATGTCAGACTCAAACATCTTGGAAACAAGCTTTGATCTGCAGATTCAAGTGCTAGAATTTCCAGCTTCCACATGACAAACACTGTCCTGTGTGGTACCTGAGCTATGATCTCAGATGCCCTGCTGACAGCCTAAAGAAAAAGTGGGTTTGCTCAGGCTGCGTGTCCCAGACAAGCAAGTACGGTAACCCTTGGAACGGCACAACCAGCCTTTTCTTCCCAGCCACCCCTCTGAAGCACAAGCACAAGATGGCTGGTAATCATTGTCAGCCACTTTCGTTTGCTCTTTCACCACAGAACCAGAATTCTCATCTCAGCCCCAACACTCCAGCCAGCTAGAGGAAAAGCATCACTGAAATGCAGCAGTTAAAAGAGAAATGCTGAAAACTTAATGCCATCATTACAGCCAAAAGCAAGTGAAGAAGCATCATTTTTCTTTTCAAACACACCCACCACCTGAAAACCATTCCCAAAACAAGTTGCACTTTGTTAGTGACAAAAGAATTATTTAGTTTAAAAAAAAACAAAAACAAAAAAAAAAAAAAAAAAGAGAAGGGAAAAAAAGGTAAATATCTATAGTGGAAAACAAAGAATTTGAAGAACAGAGGATGTCAGTTAAATCCTTAGTTAACAAGACATGGCCTTGGGAGAAGGAACAGACACCATAAATATGACAAGCTGCAGCACAAGATAAGCTCGAGGAGAACCAAATGGTTAATGAGACTAAACAGAAAAAGCCAGAATTATGTATGAACTATTCTAATTAGCATACTGAAAGATCCATCCTAGAGCAAAGAAAGCCCCCTACTAACAAAGCCCCCTCCCCACAGAACATGTGCAGTGAAAAAAGAACACCGGACCTTTAAATGGGGAAGAGACTTGTAAGAAGCAATGAGAACTAAGTGTGACTGAACATAATTGTAAAAATTGTTCGAAGTGTATAAAAAGTTCTGTTCTGTATTAAGCAGTGTGCTAGCATTGTGGATTACCACCTAGCACCCGCCTCTGCACAGACATGCAATAAACTTGCACGCCAGGGGAAGAGTCCAGATCTAGGATAACATTAGGACTGACCTCTTTGCAGTCTGGATGGAAAAATGGGAGCTCCAGCCCATCCTTGCTAGAAACTCAGAGCCTAAGGTGTAAGGAACACAGCACCAGTGCCAATGCAACTGCACCTCCCCCAGCCCCTAAGTAATGTCAGGATGTGACAGAGCTGAACAGACTCCTGCTGCTCCCCAGCTCATTGACCACAGACATCACGCTGGCAGGGTGCAACACTGTGCTGCATTCCCAGTCCTCAAGATAGCTGCAAAATAGCTATTTTCAAACCACCACAGCTCATGGTCGCCTGGGGATTGCAGCTTGACTCCTGAAAGCTGCATAGCCATGGAGTTCTTTGCACTCTTCTGCATCCTGAAGAAAGATGGGGCACAATCTGGCCGTTATCCAGACAGCAAACACAAACTCAGGAAGTCAGCGTGAGTTTTTTCCTAGAAGCCTGGTAAAAAACAGTAGTTCAAATAGGGAGAGAGAAGGTCTTGACTTCGGACTCATTCCACCTACGGTAAAACACTCACTTGAATAAGTTATATGTTTTCTTGCATTTATATTACAAGTTATTGCTCTTGTGCAACAAAGTCTTATTAAAAAATGACATTGTTAACAGTTTGCAGGAATACCTGTGCAAAACACTACACCCTTAATTTCTGAGCTCTTTGTAACTTCTTACTCTATTTGTATAGACACATGAGCACAGCTCAAATATGACAACTCTACAGGATGAAGATTCTTGCAGGAAAAGATTGACTGCTATCCAGGAAATTCATAGTCACATCCCAGCTCTGCCGAGATGCTCATCCTAGACATATCATGCCTCAGTGCTTTGCATACCTCAGTTCTCCAATGGTAAAATGAGATCAAAGACAGCAAATGTTGCCAGGAGAACTCCCTGAGGCATGTCAAGGGGACAGGCCCTTGGGGACAGCCTTCCTTGTACTCACTCTTGGCCCTTCTCATCCTCTTTGATTCTAAAACCTTCTATCTGGATATGGTATTTAGTGTAACAAGGGATGTCACAGTGCTGTGAAATGAGAATAAAACCAAAGTCATACTTCAAAAGAAAAAAAAAAATCACACCCCATTAGGTTTCTTTGTAAATATCAGTTAACATATCCTACAATAATCACTGGATTTTCAGTTCTGTCTTTAACTGGAACAGGGTATTCCAGTTTATAACACTCACTTTCATTCCTGCTAATGCTATCTGCACCCTCACATATCCCAGCCTAGGCTTCCTCCACACCTCTCCACCTGGACCATCAGTTTCCCATTTTTGGTCCAGCCAGCACTGACAGTCATATGCTGGAGATGATTTACACCATTTACATCAGGCAAGTCACACTGAAGGGAGCTCACCACATCCTCGGCTAACAATCATCTCCCTTTCATGAAAAGCAACAGTTACGGTGAGGGCAGAGAGGCCGCTTCCCTGTTTGGGAGCATCACCCATAGTGGGTTCAAACCCAAGAACCTTGCACTGCCATAAGATCAAGGTCCAGCAGTGAGCATGCCCCTGAGCATCCCATAGTAGCTCACAATACCATATGCTCAGATTATAGTTGAACAACAAGTACCACATCCTTGTTTAAGAGACACATGAATTATTGATGATGTTCAGGAGCCCTATTAAACTGTCTGGTGGGCCAGCAAGAACATTCAGTAGTTCAAATGCATCAAAATGCATAATAAAGCTTTCTATTTTGAAGTTTGGCCGTTAGAGAAAAGAACCCTGGCAAATATATAATTTTGTGTAATTTCACTTGGATGCTCACTGTAATAGCCATAGTATTTATGACACTATGAGTCATACCCATACACTCCTCAGATGGCAAAGACACCATTATCCACACTATTTAAAATCGGAGTCCTTATGCAGGAAAATATTCTACTAAAGGCAAGGCCTACTTATTTGCCTTAAACTATAGGCTTAGTCTATAAATATATACTATTTCTGTACATACATCTGTGTCGGCCATGAAATGCCTATAAATAAGTGTTATAAAAGAATTGTCAACATTATGAGAAACCCCTTCTAGTAATTCTTTTGCCTATAAAATTCAGAATTCAATTAAATTCCCTTCTTATTACGAGCACAGACAAACCCCTGTCATGCAATAATGAAATCATAAAATAAAGCTTCTCGGAAAAAAAAGACTATTGCACATTCAGAACATGATATTCAGTCTCATCCTGCCAGCATTTGTGCATTTCATTGAATGCAATCAGAAGACAGAAAGCAAAGTTATCATCTTTATTTTCAATGTAGGGCAGAGTGGGATAGAGCTGTTTTGAGGGACATTTTCAGTAAGTCTGAGACAAGATATTTCTCCATTTAGCTCTGGCAGGTTTTCAGCTGCAAACTTGAGAAGTTTCTGCATTGAGGGCCAGCTCCTCTCTTTTTTTCCTGCTCTTCACATAAGGCATAGGAGACTGTGGCTCCTGAGGACATAACCCCTTGCTGACTGCCAGCAGAGTTTTCACAGCTACCAGAGACCTTTCTGGGTAAGACATTGCACACAGCTTCTAAGATTTTACACATTTATTCAGTGCTGTTGATAATCACACAGTGTAAACCTGAGCAGTAGAATATTTATTCTGGAAGACTTGATGTCTTGATTTAAGGAACCCTTTGGTAGCTTGGGCCTCGCAGTCCACCTCAACCACTGCAGGTACAGTGAAACAATAATTGGTATTTGGAATGATGCTGTCGCATATGATATTCAAAGGCATCTAACGGGATGTGGCTGATACATAAATATTATATAACTTTTATTTGCTAAATCCTCATACAGCTTCCCTTTCTAATATCCTTCCCTCCTTGCCTGCAACCACCACCTGCAATAAAAAGCCATTTACATGGGAAAATATTTAATCTGGAGATGTTATATCCCATAACAAGCCTCAGAGATTGCACAAAAATGAACCATATCATCCAAAAAGTCAACTATTTGTAGAGCTCTGCTATGAGCAGTAACTGCACCAAACCCCAGGAAACAGATTACAGAATCTGTAAACACTGAGCACTCTCAAAAGGTTCTCTGATAGTTAAAGAGCTGTTAAACAAACAGGTAACTTACCCTCAGAAGTGACTAAAATCCTAATGGATTTCTGGAATTACATATACCCTAGCACTGCCATTGCAATGGATTTCTTTATGCAGTACAGCAACAGCTGTTATAAAAGATGGGAGCAACAACTCCAGGCAGCAATTTGTTCTTCAGTCTTCATCTTTTCCAGAGCCAGCATCTACATTTGTGCAAAACAAGAAAGGGATAACAGGGCCTCTTGTCCAAAAGGAGCTACCTTTTCCTATAATCTTAAAAAAAAAATAAATAAAAATAGGTGGTCTCACACTTTTCTTCTATTTTCTCTCCAATCAAAAATCTATCATCCTGACTAAACTGAACTCTCTTAGAAAATTAAATCAAGATTTTCAAGCTTACCTCTCAGCTACCCAACTTCAAAGAAAAAGCTGCCGTTACAACATACATCCAGCCCCTTAGGATGCTTTTCATACTATTAGGAAGTCTTGTGTTCAATTTAAGTATTTTCTCATTTTTCCTCAATCAGCCAGAAGCAAAAAAGAAGTCCCTGAGCAACACACAGTGAAAGAGAAAATGCTATCCATCTCAGCGTGCATAGTTTTCTCCCAGAAATCTCAAAACAAAAATCAGAGGTGAATATGGCTCTATAATTATTATTCACAAAATGTTTCCAGCAAGCTTTTTGCATGTCTCTGGGAGATGTGGTCTTCTGCATCATTGTAAGACAGCATTGTAAACTCACTTGCAAACTCTATAGAGGGTTTTGAATTCATCATTGCTCGGGGGAGTGATGTAGCTGATAGTCATCTCCCGGTCAAAATTATCTTCTTGAATCCATAGCCCAGGACACAGCCTATGCATGACATTGACGCAGCTGTAGAGCGACACTATTTAGAGAGTAAGAAGAGGTTGGGGTTTGTTTCTTTGTTTGTTATACATATACTGAGAGTCTCTGATTTAGATTCTGAATTTAGTTCTTCCTTCAGCCACAGCTAATAACCAGATGACAAACAGAGCATTAAAGCTATATGACTAGCTAATCTTGTAAAGCCTTAATAAGAGATCCTTTGGACAGCACAGTAGAGGCGTGCTGGAAAGCATTACACAAAAACTTAAGTGTTTGTTTGTCTTACAGCTATTGCAGGTCACTTCTAGCTTCATCCCTCTCAGGAGGGGCTCAGGAAAGTGAAATCCATGAATGTTAAACAAATGACACGTTGCTGAGGTAGGCACAGATACCAGCTCAGCTCCCCATCACACCATTTTACATATACCAGAGCTACAGTCAAGGGATGTTTGCAATGGATCTCACTGGCTGTACATTCAGCAAAACATGGCATGAAACAAGTCCTTTTTTTTTTTTTTTTTCTTTCTCTCCCGGCCCCCCACCCCGCACCCCCATGCCAGTTCTGTGGAAGCAATAAACACCCTGCAAGATTAGTGCAGTCACTTTACACCGCTATGCGTCACCATGCAACAGTTAGATGTCAACGTGCTGAAGTCTGCATTATCAGTGATGTATGACCTCTCTTAATGTATTGAAAAATATTATATTTATATATAATATAAATATATATTTATATATATATAAAAATAATATATTGAAAAAACAGTGATATCAAAAATGTGAAAATACCTGTAAACACTAAAGAGCTGGATTTCAAAATTTTGACAAAATCAGGTAGTTAAACTCTTTATACCCTCAAGGAAGAGAGGCAATGTTAAGCAGTCTACTGTAGAAACATGTTTGGATAGACTTAAAAATGTCAGATTAAAAAAAAGAAATCCAGAATGTGTGATTCCAGTTATGAATCTATAAGAACCCTCCCCAGACTGCTTATCCATGCCCAGGTGTCTTCTCACAGCCTGGGACAACGGCAGAACTGCCTCTCACTCTGCCGCACACACATCATCATACTCGTTTGCTGAAGAGTTTACCTTGCAGAACATTAAAATAGCTGCCAGCCATCTCTTCCTGCTAAGATATGCATTAAAAAAACCTGTGACCTTTGAAACAGTATTTTGTGAGAGGTGAGGAGAGATAGAAAAGAAGTCACGAGCCCAGCAGCCAAAACAGCAACGGAGGGGACCACTGTGAGCCCACAGAGCTTATTGCTTCAGCAGGGAGGGAGGAAACTTGCTGTCCTGGGTACCTTTTCTACCAAATTAGCATCATTAGCACAGTAACTACATGTGTTCTTTCCCAAGGCACAGGAGGTCTCACTGAAGTGCTGCAGGAAGATACAGCATTTGTCCTGCCACAGCTGAAAGAGCCAGGGGGAAACCATACCTCGTCCCCTACAACGCTTCAGAAAATTAATTGGAAGCCCAAGATGAGCCAAGCTTCTCCAGCCTACTTTGACAGACTAAATCAACACAAGGTATACAACACAAGTTGGAGAAATACAAAGAGAAAAATCTGGAGCCAGCAGCAGCCAGGGACAAGGTTTAAATCTCCAGTTAATAGCACCTATTTCTTTCAGGGCTTACCACAGACTAAAACATTTCATTTCACCTTGGGAAAAAATACTGCTTCTCAGGCTGAAAAAGGGAATTCATCCAGCACTCCCATGAGCTGATACTGTCAATGCAGCAACTTTTTATCATGATTATACTTTAATCCACATTCCGATACTAAAACATGAAAAAATGCACACTAACCTTTTAATATATAAAAAAAATATATATATACTTACAGTTAGTAAAACTTATTCATTCTAGTATTTGCACCATGACTATCAAGTATCTGCATTGCACTATGGCAATAACTCCAATCTAACCAAACTTGGTCTGCAAGTAGCACAAGGTTATCGCTTCAGGAAAGGATTTTACAGCACAGTGTCCAAGCAAAGTGAATAATGCTTAAAGAAATAAAGATCAGGGACAATAAACTACCCCCAGGTAGAACAGCTTTTCATTACCCTTTTGGCATACTTATGATTTGGTTTAATATAAAGTTAGATTTCTTTTTGCAACATTTATTTTTATTCAGCTTTTAGAAAGAGTTACACTCTTTTCTATGCACTGTATCAGCATTAGCAATCATTAAAGTAATAGCCACTCAACATGCCCTTGCTCATCAGCCTGACTTGAGACAGTCTGACTTGGCAGCATGATGAGCAGTTAGTTCCCTGTGCTTTCTGTTGTGGTTAGGGGTATGCACTGCTGGACTGCATTTACATATGTTAGATAAGCACAGGTGTCCCTAATGCTAGGAGAACAGTAAAACATTCTTTTAGGAACAGAATGAATCAATCCAACTTAAAAATGGGTCTAAATAATGAGTTCTTAAATAATCATGGCATCTTCATGTTGAAGAAAACCAACTTTTAAGCATCTAGAGCTTGAATATTATTAAGACTTCTAAGAGAAATATTCTGCAGCCCCAACAGAGCACATGTTTTATTTAAATTAGCATTACACCTAAGAGCTTTAGCACATATTTTCTTCTCAGGCAGCCCTTATTACTTTGTGACTGTTTCGTATCACCCCTAAATAACACTGTCACCCACTAAATGAATAGTGTGCTATACTTACAGATGATTTATACAGAACTAAAACATATATCGGTAGGCATATTTCTACCCTGAGTCTCCAGATACGGTTCCCTTTGGCATCAAAGGAATTATGTGCCTTTCTGCCCTTAATTTATAACAAGCTAATATACATATGCACACACTCCTGAGCTCTGGCACACATAACTTTGCACAGAGTTGGAAACCTCCATCTGGGAAAGGCACACTGCATGCTTCCCCTGTTCTCCTGAACATCCCCTAAAGCCACTGCTAGGATCACTTAGTGTAGCTCATTATAGGCACTCCTTTGCTTCTGGGAGGAAAGGGGGGGAAAAATGACAGGAAGATTAATGTCCAATCTAATTCAACAATCACGTGGCATACACTGGAGCAGTTAGCGCTGTAGGGACTTACAGACTTACTTATATGAACAGAGAACTCTTGTCCTTACTGGTGAGGTCAAACAGTGAAGAGCTGAGTACTGAAGACCAGTCATGTCAATGAAGTGTCTGTGTCTTCCCATCGGTGTTTTATATGTTATCCTGAGAAAGATCCAAGGACTTCTCCAAAAATTTTGCAGATAGTAATGAACGAAGCAACAACCACAAAAGAAAATACACCCTGTGAAGAAAATATGTCTCTGAAATAAAATAATTCTGTCGGTAAAGCTGACCATCAGCTGAGAATAAATCAAACTGTGGTATGTTGGCTGCTAAAGTACTGATGGTAACAGAAAGAGCACAATTGAAGAACTAGTAATTAGAGGTCTAACGCCTGGAACATCACTCCTCTGATTTAGCTGCTCAGTGTTCTGGATAATATATTCTACTTGCTAATAGAGATATTTTTAAATGCAACTTCAAACCTAGCATTTAAAAAAAAATCAAATGTATTTTTCTACTTGCTTCATACAGTTCAGATCTCGTAACAGATTTAAAGGAATACCAGAGAAGTTTTCATAAAACAAATGATCTGGAAATAAAGAATGAAGCCCAAAGTAGTCATGGAGATGCAGACAGCAAAATCCCTCCAATTCCCCCACATACATCCTCCGAAAACCCTGGCTGCTGTAATACAGCTCAATATCACACCATAGCAAAGTCCACATCTTGGTAACCCTCCCAGCCTCCCATGCGCTGTATGTGAAGCCCTGCATCTCCAAACCACTGATCAAGAAGAGCAGCTACACAGCTTGGGGCCAGCCTGTGCTGCCGGTCACCTGGCCACCATGTGCATGCTGGTGGTGCTCCTGGGCTGCCCTGCCATGCATCAGGCAGACACCTGTGACCTCTCTGGAGCTGAGGGATACTGTTTGGGGTCTGTCCCTTCCCCATGCAGCCATGATTTTCACAAATTTTTTTACAACATCACACTTCCAGATATGTCGGCTTCTGTTACAACCAGTCAGTTTGAAAGCTAGAGGAAGCTGCCAGGCAGCACGATCACGTAAGGGCTCATAACCAAACACAAGAACTTCTCCCTTCACCTCGCCACACTGCAATCACCTCCTCGAGGAGCCTCCAAGGGAGGGAAACACAAGCTCCTCCTCAGTCAGGTGCAAGGAGCCCCACAGATGAACTGCAGGACTGGCTCAGAAACAGCACGGAGCTTGTCGTGGCTCTTTGTGCTCAGCAAAGCAATGCCAGGCAAGGAGAGGGCAGCGCGTTTGGCGACAGGCAGTTTCACAAGAAAATTTGCCATCTTGTAAAATTATCCTGTCCTCACCCACATGGTTTTAGGCATTATATCCCCCACCGGGCTATGCTTAAACACATTCACAGCATCAGGCATACATGATACTGATTGCTGCTGGCAGGATATATTAGGGTTATTATATTCTCACCCTGTTTCTTATATTATTCTCTAAACATCTGCTATTTGCCACTGTTGGAGGCAGGATACCAGGCTGTCAGTAACTGTTATGTCAAAGAAACAAATGGCCTGTTCAAGAAAAACCTGTGAAAAAAATGAAGATGACAAAAAGAGAGAAAAAAGTAATCAAGGTGGAATCATAAAGACCCAGCGATAAGGACAAGGGGTGTCAAATACATAAGAAATACCAGGGTGAGTACTGAGGGGTGGGAAACAGAAAGCAACACCACAACAATCCGAGGAGGAAAGGTTTTTACTCCATATTCCTGCTGGAAGGAAAGTACCTCAAGGGAGAAGCAATGGAAAAAAGATGATCAAGCTAAAGAAAAGACCTGGATGCCAGCAGTGTGAGGTGAGGAGTTGAAGAGTCGAGTTTTTGATGGACCACAAAGGGCTGTATTACTCCAGCAACTGTAAGTGATCAAGGTGGCTGTCTAGCCTAAACATGAGCCCCAGAGCAACATCACAGGAAAATTAATTGCTAGAGGACTGAACTCCTAGGGAATTAAAAGTAAGTAAGTAAATTGAGCACCAGCAGGAAACCCCAAAATTACAAAAAGTATGGGGAAATAGAAAAGTGCTCAAACACCAGATTTGTAATTTGCTTTATCTTTGTCATGGGTGATTTTATGAATACCACAACAGCAACAGAAATCTGTTCAGTCTCTTGCAGAAAGTATCATCCAATGGCCATCAGGAAGTGGAAAGCAGTAGAGGGTTGCAACTGCAAGGAGCTCTGTATCCGCATATGATGTGAACTTCAATCAGTCCTCTTGGATAATCCTGAAATGATTTTTAATACGCTTAATAAAGCAGGTTGAGGGGCAAAAAAAATAGCAGCTGTGCCAGTGTTACAGGCTTGTTTTTTGCAAACAACTCAGCAACACACCACATACTGACTGTGAGAATACCATTACATGACATTACTGGAGAACACTTCAAAAATCACCGATAATCAACAAGATGTAATTCTAATGAAGAAACATCAGTGAATGGAAATGCTTTTAACTGGGACTACAGAGACAAGTTCTCAGCTCAGTGCAGCTTAGAACTGGCTTAAGTGACAAATATTGCCAAACTCAGATGACTACAGCCAAACAACTCAGTCCCCCTCATATGCCCATCCCTGTCAAAGATCAGAGACTGTTACAAAGGAAGACACAAGTCTTTCTACTTGTGTAGGATCAAAGAATGCTGACCGATCTACCCCACTTACAGAGGGGTGAACTGTATGTTGGAAATCAGAGACTTAAAAATATATATGGGACTCAGGGCAGATAAATGGAAGATGAGGTCCCAGGGCCATGCTGAAACTACAGGATCTAATGACACGCTTGGATGTTTGAAGAGAAGCAAATTTGAAGAAGGTTAAAAAAATGATATTCTGTATACGGTGCTATTGAGAATATTAGTAGAATGGGGTGTTCTGCTGTACCAGAATAGCTACCTCTGCTGTTCACAGCCCCAAAAGATGCTGAAAAACTGGGAGAGAAATGCATACAGTTTGAGGGCCTGAAAACAGATTGTGTGGAAAGAGTTTAAATGATATGATCACTTTAGCAAAAAGAAGGCTGAACAATGATTTGTCCATATCATGGGAAATTATTTCCATTATTAGCAGGTCCCTTAACTAAGCAGACAAAGGAAGAAGCAGATTCTGGAACAAGGAAATAAACTCAAATTGGATATTATTTTTCTTTTTAAATCACGGGAAATAATTATTCACCAAAACAACTACCCTCAGGAACCTTTAAGTCCCAGTTATCTGCATTTGTTAAAAAAGGCTGAATATGCTTCTGAAAGGCAACGAGAAATTGCTGAATGAGATTTTCTGTAGCCTGTGTTAGGACATCAAAAAGCATGATCCTAACAATCATGTATGTCTTACAGAGCCAAGGACTGCTAGAGAATATTTGCCGTATTCACACCACAATGCTCCGATTTACATGCTTACAAGAGGCTTTCCATTTGCAAACAATTTTAGAAAACAGAGGTGGTGATGTTAAAACAGGTAAGTTATCAAGACAAGAGATCTTGTTATAGATATATTCACATTCTTTCCAGCATTCAACTATGATTTTATTGTCATAAGCCAAGCACATAATACTGGGTACCATAAAATCTAAAAATACAGGCTTTTTCAAATAGACCATATATTAAAATTAAGCAGTATCCGTAAGAGCTTCAGTAGACCTACAATAGCCCCCATTAGAACCATTAAAATTATAATCTTTCAGATAACAATGTCCACAATAACTGTTTGCAAACCATTATATACATTAAACTATGGATAATTAATATGCTTATGCAATCTTTTTTATTTTTTCTTTTGCAAGCAATAGCTGTTACAAAATCATACTTGTCTGCCCAGAGCTTCCTGGATGTTGCACATGCTGAAAAAGAATGGAGTTAGGCATTCATGGTCAAATGCTGCAAGTTTTGGCATGAAAACACACTCCTGAATTCCACATTTTGGCTGAAACAAGCCTGCTGGGTAAATCCCAAATATAAAATGTTTTATGGGAGAAATCTCACACTACCAGTCTTTCTCTGCAATAGTAACTCCCTGCGTACAAGCAAGGTGGTGGGGAAGCGGGCAGGAGCAGGAGATCTGCAAAACCCCGTGACACAAACAAGTATCATCCGCATCAGTCTCTAAACTGGCATGGATTTTCCCACTTCAGTTTCACCATAAAGCCTGAAACATACAAGTCTAGAAGATGTTGTTGCTCTTTAACAGGGGGCAAAATGCATGACCTGTAGTAGTGATCAAAGAGAATGTACTTACAATCAAGTAGTAATATCAGGTCCCATGAACAGATACTAAGGGATACCTGCTACTGGGATGCTCAGTGGCAAACAGCAGCACGTACTTCACAGTACACATTCAATAATTCCTATTGCAGAGTTAAACCTGCAGGGTCAAATCCCCCACCATGCCTTTCATTTCCACCAAACCCCTCAAAGGAGCCTGGAGCAGCCCAGGTGGAGCTGAGCAATTTTCTGGAAAAGGACTGAAACCAGCCACCATTGCTTGGTGGGGTTCATCTCACCTGGTGCTGCAGCCAACCTCACAAGCCTCTTAGGCAGGTTCCATCTGCATCACTAGAGAGACTAGGCTGGGCATTTCTAGCCTGCGATTCATTATTATTGTAGAGTCCTAAAATAAGCAGGGGTAATGGCTCCCTCAGCACACCTCTTTCCTCTGCTGTGAAGGAAGTCTAAACAATGAACTCCAGTGTAGATGTTTACAGCATCAGATTAACGCCTTTCTGTCGGTCAGTGCTGTGTAATTACATCCATAATGACCAGTGAGATCTTCCTTAATGTCACCACCTCAGAAATAAAACTGGGACAGAGCAGGGAGACCAACCTTGTCACTGCTTGATTTGGAACCAAAATTAATTATTTGCTACCTAATACCTGTGGCAAAAAAAAAAAAAGACCAAAAGACCAAAATAATGTCTAAAAGGAACCACGTTACCAGAACCTCACAGTATCTGTCCCGCTGCCCAGGAGACTGAAGTGATGATCAACTCGTATCCTGGCTGGAGATCAAACCAGCTTCTGTGCAACCTGAGTTCATGGACTGTGGCCCAAAGGTAGAAAAATTTTGGGTGACAGTAGTGTTACCTGTATCATGTCCACTACTACATAGCTCACAAATAAAGTGCACTTTTGGTGTGCAACAACTTCCCAGCTCTATCTGCTCCCTTATCCGTTGTGCAGATACCACAGAATTCATACAATATTAATAGCAAGGGAAAAGTATTTCAGTGATGAAAGAAGTGATGTCATTTTTCTAAGGTTTGTTAACTTATGGCTAGAATGTGCAATTCAACAGCTGAGGAACGCATCATTTGCATTTGTGCTGCATTACGCAGAAGTGCTCACATTACGATGCATGCCATGTGAACAAAGGTAGCAAGATCCTTGGACACATGCCACTACAGCTCTGTAGTAAAATTACAGTCCCTTGAACATTTTATGGTCTCTGATGATTACAGAATTTGCATTGGTCTGATGGTTCAAATTAATCTGATTTTCAGAAATTACAGTGTTTAATTAGGATTAGTAATAAAAATTATAGCATTCAAAAGAAAAAGTACTATGACAGCATCTGTCCTGAAACAGGGTGGTGGGGGGAGGAAATCAGTCAGGGTTTTAAAAAAAATAATTAAAAGTTACTAACAACCAAAGAAAATAACTTTCTGGAATAATAAACAATAGGGAGCAGCTGCTTCTTACCTTTGCGTGGAAAGTCACTTGATGCTTTTGCACCACAAAACACTTTTACTTTGTTTTGGTGTAAAACCCTCTCTACAACACAGGTTCCTTTCGATGCATTTTCTAAATGACTAAATCCTAGCACTCCGTTTTGACTTTTATTGCTTTTCAGACTGGTGAGAGCCATATAATAATTCATCATTAAAGTAATCCTTAAGCAGCTTTGTTCCTATTTGTTGCTATATATATTAAATAGAAATCGCTCCCTGAATTCACCTCTGAAGTCAGTCTTGAGTTTTCATCTAACAAGAACGGTATCTCCAGTCATCATCTGAATGCAGCAAAGTGAGAAAACCTTTTGCATAATATAAATATCTGCATTCACTAAGAGGAGGCTGATGCCACCACCTACTGTGAATGCATTTTGTAAGTGGTACAATGCCAGATAGATTTCAAATGCAGTAGCACAGTTTCTTAAAGATACTCCAGGCACTATCAGAAAGGCATTTTTTTCTCCAACTCAACAGTTTCTGGATGACAGGCTTTGGTCACCTTTAGCTGGTTTACAAGCAGTGTCCAAATCCTAAAAATGCAACAACAGTCACTGAAAGAGTGCAAGCACCTAATGACTGATTTCATTTACCTCCCTACAAAAACCAGGGAAGTCACTCCCTAGCAAACAGTTCTTGAAGATTTAATTTATTCCCATTGCACTTGTCTGTTGTCCATTCCCTGCACCACTTGTGACCGCCAAGCAGCACACGACTGGCCAGCCGTCCCAGCGTGGCTTGCCAGGCATGGGACCTGATGTATAAGGCAAACCCCACAGGGATCCCAGCATTGCTGCTGCCAGGCCACTGCTGGACCCATATGAATGTCAGGCTTTTCTCTATCTTGCAGCAAAGCACCCGTGGAACATGCCGAGGAGGGCCCTCCCCTTGCTCTGCAAGATGGACATTTACGTGACTGTCAGGCAAAGGAAGGTATCAGTACAGCATGTGTGACATGCAATGCTGACCAGCCCCCATTTAATGAATTACAATTTTCAAAGTTACCATTAATAACTCTAGTAAATAGCTCTCAACTTCCACACTGTTAGAGCTTAATGCAAAACTTTATTACTGAGCAGAAAGGTTGCTCAGAAATAATCAGTAGTTCAAATGTACTGGTTTGATTTCCTGAGTGGATGGGAGCACGGCTGTAAGGCACGTATTCCTGACCACTCTTGCAGACAACATCACATGTGAATATGCTCCCACATTTTCTATTTTCGCAAAAGTACTTTCTGAAAAATGCACTTGCTGGAATAGGGGCACAAAGACAACCAAAACAGTTACCACCAAATTAATTTTGAATTTTGAAATTGTGCTTGTGAGAAGCATTTTACTTTAATTCAGCCAGTTCTAATGACCATTCTGCCTCTGTGCAAATAGCAGTAAATGGGATGATTAACATATAATTTTTCTAGTGTTTTCTGCACAGGCAATTAGATTATTTAACACTCACTGCCTTTTATAAGTGCTCTTCTAGAGAGAAGTCATTCAGGTGACCTTATACCAGTATAACACCAGTGGGACTCCACTGGGTGTTCGTACATTTGTATTTTCACCTCTCTGAATGAAGCCAGAAGATTTTTCTCCTCTTTTGTGGGAGAAACAAGAGTTGCTACAGAGCACTGCTGCCCAGCTCTACCTAGTGTGTGAGTAAGAAGGGATTCTCTTTCCCAGGACAGAGAGGAGTAGCTATTCCCCAGGCATCGTCGCAGCCTCCATCCCCAGCAGGGTTGTGGCTTCTTGATTCGCACACAGCAACAAATCTACCAGACCCACTTTTGTTCCTCCACTTCCAACACAGAGGTCCTGCAGACCAGCAGAGGTCTTCCCTACAGGATCCCAAAGGAGGATGCACAAGTGTCCTGTTCTTGCAAAAAAAGGATACATTCTTGCCTGCATTTGGGCCCAAATTACAGCTAAAAAGGGGGATCCTTCATCCAGCTTTCCCTACGAGGTATGTCAGTGCTGAGTCAAGCATAGCGCAACAGCCCTGGGGAAGTTGAGGAGGAAAGAAGAAATGCTCTGACTGGAACGTATCGCAACCAGATACGTTTGGTCAGAGCATTTCTGCCCTGACTAAAGAAAACAAAAGTGACTAAAAAGATTTGCAGTGCAGATGACAGTCCTGCTCTTTTTTCTCAAGAGTGCAGCTATGAATGACACATTTGTTCTGCCAGGATGCCACAGAAACACTTCTGTAACTGTTACACAGCAATGGCACCGTTAGCTGTGCTATCTTAATAGATCTGCAATGCCAGAAACATGCACAAACATCCCACGTGATCCAGGCACGTAATCCAGGCAGCACCTACCTATTCTGTACAGCCAGGTTTCCTTGGAAGGGTCTGCACTCACATGCTCAGGTGTCAACATGCAAACATACGAGGTCAGCCAGGAGAACCAAATCAAATAGGTATCCAACGCCCAACACCCTGCTTTTCCAGGGGAAATTCTTTGAAAACTTCCCTTTCAGCTTTACAGAGTAAAGCTCCCACTGGAGGTCTCAAGACAAAGCAGAAATGCATGCCCCGCCAGTGAGAAAGGAATAGCTTTAGCTGCTACTGATGTTGTTAGGGATTTCCCAGGAAGGCACCTTCCTAAACGAGCCTAAGGAAATGTCATGCCACTGACAGTTTTTGTCTCCCAGGTATTGGTGCAAAAAATCCTCAAGCAAAGGTTGCAGGTTGTAAAGCAGTTAGCAGAGATGAACAAAACTCCTCTCCAGAGCTGGGAAAGCAAAACACAACCATCACACTCACATAGGCTGCTTCTAAACCTGATTTCCTTCTCTACTTCTAAACACCAAGATCGACCCTTAAGACCTTACAACTCCCTCTTCCTCAGGGAAGAGCATCTCTTTCCTTCCTTTCAGTGTAATTTCACTCCTCCAAAAAACAGCACCTCCCTGTCGACAGCATTTTCTCTCTCCATGTGGGTGTCCTCTGTCCTCGCCACATCCATGGGAGCAGAATGAAGGGACCTGTAGAGTGCACTGTGTCCCTGTTTCTGAACCGAAGCACAACCCAGCATACTGCAGCCAACTCCTTCGAAAGGTCATATGCCAGGAAGAAGCAAAAGCTCCCAGGTGCATTCCACAGAGACCAAGGTAAGTTCATTCCAATTAAGTGCAACAACTTTATAGCCAGGCATTAAAGGTATCACTGAGGTATCCTTTGCTCTCTCCTCCCTGCTGCACACACAAAACCCACAGACACATATTTCTGTCTGGCATTAGGCTGCGAATTAAACCCTGTTCCCATGGAAAGATTTTTTTTAAATTTTATAGCCCAGGATGAGGACTGTATCCCCCCAACAGAGATCATGGCATATTGCACAGGCAGCAGCACCTACCTCAGTGAGCCGACAGAGCCAGCGAGTCAACATAATTCCTCCTGGATGGAGACATTTACCCCAGCTCAGACAGCCGGGGCTCTGCTGCCATGCCCGGTGCATCGGACACACCAAGAAAGCATCTTCTGTGAGCAGCACGGCTTCTCTCACACACCGAACTGCAGCAGCGGCAGCCTGGGAGAGCAGCAGCAGTTGAATTGCTGCACATGTATCTCTGCAGATTATTTCCTGCTCGAACACTTGGCGTAAAGGCAGATGCTCTTAACCCTCTGGAGGCCTATGCCTCTGTCCCCCCTCGGCATGGGTGAGCAAGCAATTCCAAACATTCTGCGGTGAGGCCAGAGAGGATTAACTGGAGACACACAGGGCATCCTCCAAGAAGTAGTCCCAACCTCGAGTTAGTTGCAGTCACTTTGCACTCGAGGAGCCAGGCATTCTCACAGCAGCCCACGGCAGCCCCAGCCAGGCACCACGCGGCTCCCGCTGCATCACCCACCCCCAAGCACCGGCAAAGCACCGCTCATAGCTAACGCAGGAGCCCCTGCGAGGGCCCGCTGGGGTGGGCAGCCAGCGCTGGACCTGCAGCTGGAGGCCACAGCCACACAGGCGAGGAGGTGAGGGGCACTGGTGACGTGGTGAGCCCAGCAGTGTCACCAAAACTCAGGCACACAGGGATCCTGCTTCTGGCACAAAGCTCTCCAGCCCCAGGCGCTGCCCATCACCTGCAGGCACCCACGCTGTGGGTGAGCACACACCGTCTGGATGGGACTCAGCTTGCGAGCTTCAGCACTGCTCCCTCTCACAGCCTGCGAATGTGACTGGAAAGCATGGCTGAAAAACATGCTACAATTAACAGGAGGGAGGGAGATACTATTGCTCTCCTGCTAGTCTTAAAGGCACATTGCTCACATGTGCCTGTTGGAGATGCAAACACCCACAGCTCCAGCCTCAGCACCTCACCCATCTGCAGGCAGCCAAGAAGCCCGGGCAGGAGCACTGTCCAAGGCAGGGGAAGGAGAGCACCCCAGAAGCCAGGAAGGGAAGGGGTAGCTAGCAGAAAAGCCCCTAAATCAGGGACTGCGAGTGAGACCTCCTGCATCTCCACCACTGTCCCAGGAGCCAAGTCATGTCCCTGTCACCCAGCTGAAATGCTCACCCTATCACTGGCCCCTCTGCCAGCATCCCAGTCAGATGTGGGGCAGCTTGGCCACTCCCTCGCCATATCCCACACACGGCCCCAGCAGGCAAGGAGGGCCTGGCACCCCTCTTCTGGGCTTGGCAGGAGAGCCGGTTAGTGGCACTGCTCCCGCCAGAGGTGCAGGTTTGCACCCCAACGTTACTCAGAAAAGATATGCCTTCTGCAACTCTTCTCAAAGCCAGGAGCTGCGAGACACTGGAATCCGATGTGCCACACATGCTAAAGCTGTGATGAGTTCAGGAGTTCTCAGACTGACTGTAGCATCTGGTGCCACAGTCACCTCCCTCCTGCCACAGAGCTGCAGCCAGCGGGCCGTGCACCAGCTGAAAGCCACGTGTTCTCTCTCTGTTTCTCCCCATACCCTCTTCTGCATGCCTTGGGATACTCTGGCTTGTCCTTCCGTATGTCAGAGTTCAGATTCAACAGGAACAATGCCAGTAACTTCAACCCACATTAAGCTTTTCCCTCCCCTGCTCCCCCAAACACTCTCTAGAAGCCTGTAAAACAGGGAACTTACCCTGCTAAAAACCTCCGCTTTTTCTCGGTAGTGGTTGTTGCCATACACAACATGCTTTTCTGAGCAGGATGGAATCATACGAAGCCCTGGCCCTTGTTAAACCACTTTGCATCATGTTAACACCTTGGATTCTCCAAGCCCATGGGAGGCACCAAAATTAACCTGATCAATACCTGCCTCCATCGCCGTGAGGGAAGCTATTAGCAGCATGGACATTTTAGCCTGAGCACACAAAGGCAAAATGAATTACTATGGTGAAGAAGCTGTAAGATAAGCATAGTTTAACTTCAAGGCTTGTCTGAAAAACAGCCTGAAAGAAAAGGGACAGGCTTTATACCATTAACACAGAACCACTGAAGAGTTACTGCTGATGCAGTGCTAGTACAGAGGGGCTGTTAAAACTTGATCACCTGATGAGACAAGTGCAATGCAAATTTCTCTGCTTCCAGGCCATGGAGCTTCATGCAAAAATACCACAGTGATTTAGTTTAAATTTGTCTTTATTAAGCACTACACATCTTAAATAAAGCCTTTCTGCCACCAGACCTACAAAATGTGTATAAGTAGTAATCAAAATGCTAGCAGAGGCTTTATACTCCTGAAGTTTTTCCCCTGAGTATCAAAGACCAAATCTGTTCTACAGAGCATAGCTGAGGATTTCTCAAGTATAATGCTTCATGAACTCATCTGATTAGTAAGCAAATGCAGCATAGTGACTACCATAACATCGCTACAAGTACCTGTCCTGAAGTGTGGCAGTCCCCTGCAACATATTGAATAGAAATATTCTACGCACAGGTAAAGTGCAGGACCTGAATGGTCAATCAAGATTAAATTAAGTGGAAAGTGCTGCCTATTAAATTAAGATCAAATGCTGATTTGAGTTATTCCATTGTGTGCAATAGAGTAGTTTGGTGTGAAAAACCCAGGCTGGTAGGGTCACAACTTACTGTCAGCAACCAGATCTGCCACTGAGAATTCTGCACATGTGTGAGGGTGGAAGTGGGCCACGCTTAGCTGCAGCAAATACATCATGTCGTTGACTCAGGGCAATATGAGACTTTGTTTTAAAAAAGATTTTTGAGTGTAAGGAAGACATCACGTCATGAGGTGTCATACTATAGAAAGCTGAATCATTAAAGACATCTACAAAAAACTGCAAGACCCAAAACTTATGTTGCAATTATACTAAATTTTGTCCATTTTTTAAGGGAATCCACTGTTACCAATTTGTACGTAATCATAATTTGTAACAGGAAGGTAAACAATTCATGCATCTATTGCCAGCACATCCTTCAGGTCATGTGTAAGAAAATCCTTAGGAGGAAAAGGCTTCTGTGCTGAAAATCAATGTCAGCACAATCATTTCAGACCTTCAGAGTGTGATGGGCGTTGGCTGAAGTTTTACTTCTGCACTTCATGCACTGAAGCAACTGCATAGGGCCACCATATATACTGCCATGGGCAAGCACCTGAACTCCTGCATATGCAACAGCAACACTGCAAGGAGCCAGAATACCCTGTGTAAGCAGCAGGTGGGAAGATTGTCCCTCCTGAGCCTTGCATCCACTTTTGAAACGTGCAGTAAGAGTCATACCCAATTTAGTGAATAGGTCCTGTATAGACCGTGAACTGAAAATTTCTTCCAAAAAAAAAATTTGCCAAATAGTGGTAACTTCTCTTACAAGGATATTTCACCACATGCCCCAAAACTGAAGAGTACTGCCCAGTTCTCTACTCCCCACAAGCTCTTAGGCACAAATAAATTAAGGAGATAACTGGGGGATTCGCCAAGCCTTTCACCCTAGGGTTTCCTGCGCTTACTCTTCTCCAGGCTGCCTAACAGAGCAGGTCCCAAACAATTTGTACCACCAACTGCTCTTCAGCTTTTCTCATCCACCCCACTAGTAACCAGCTACTAAGCACTTGCCATAACCCCATAGATGTCTACAGTTAGGAAACACCAGACTGATAGCAAGGGGATTCCAGCCAGAAGAGAGGGCTGGAGAAGGGGTTCAGGTGCAATAGCAGACAACAGGGCACGGAGGCAGAGAAGTAACGGCACTGAGTTTTAATGTACAGCTTTCTTGGAAACTAACTCCCAGCAAAGCTCACAAAAGGAGCAACTAAAGCATAGGCAGGTTTGAACACATTAGCATGGTGTACCGACAATCCTGACGCGTGCTTACGCTGGGGCAACTTCAGAATTTCAAAAAAGGCACTAGCATCCAAGCCCCATTGCCATGCTACAGCATCTCACTGGGAAGCATCCCAGGGCCAGTCTGCAGTGTTTAGCCAAAGAGACACACGCAGATCAGAATGGGAGTTTACTGGAGGAAAAAGCTAGGGACATAAGAGACCTAAATGCCCTTTCAAACACCATATTTGCAAAACAAAAAACACCCTTGTCACCTGGACTGTTTAGAAGCAGATATAACTGTTTATGTATCTTTAAAATCTCAGCATGTTTTTAATCAGTTTTTAGGTTGTGTTTGAAAATATTCTGTTGTATTGAGAAATTAGAATTTCACAGCCCTCCTTATATCTGTGATTTAGAAATTAAAGCATTTGCACTGTGAGAAGAGTTTGCAGAATTCAATGAGTGTGTTGGCACAGAGTCAAAAGAGCATGTTTGAACAATCCAGGGCTTAGAATGTCCTCCCAACTGCCTTTAGCAAGCTTCCTAGTTTCACCTTTATTGAGGCTTTCTTCTTGAACTATTTTTGAGAAGTCAGTCTTTGTTTCTCTGAAATTTTCAAATGTATTTGAAAAACGAGACGTTGAAATAGGACCACAGGAATAATTCACCAAACAATCATCTTCTATATACTGAACACTCTGTGCAGTCATGAGACATCTGGGCTGAACCCTATAGCCACAACCAGCTATGGCATCTACAAGTACAAATGAATCTATCTCGAAATGGAGTTTGCAAAAAAGAAAAGGCATCATTCAGCAGCTGAGGGCCATGGTTCTGACTGGTGGTGCTTCTTCTGGTTCAATGACAAAACAAAAGTAACGACTATGAATAAAAAACCCAAAACATACCAAATGGAAAACAGGCTGTAACAATGTGTGGCAAGACTGACCACCTGAGAATTGAAAGATGAATTCTCGTGAGTCAGGTGCAGCAAGAACAATTAAATATTGATATAAACTCCAAACTCCAAGCAGTAGATCATCTGTTTCTGGGTGCAGGCAAACTGCAGCTGGAAATACTTTAAGAAAATAAGCATAGGTAATAGCTTTTCTGTAGGGATAACTAGGTTAAAATGAGCTGTGTTATAAAGGAGTGAGACTGAATTATTTAAACCCTTTCTGGCCATATGTGCTGTGAATGGCTGATAAGTCATAGAAAGAACATGCTACTTTTAGATCTGACTTTCGTGGTCCAGGGCCTTTATCTCTCCTGCTGAGCAAGCAGGAAAATAATGCCCATTGCTACCGGGAAGCTGGGAAACATGGGTTCTGTCCCTACCTCTGGTGCTGTGGAAAATGGTGATGCCACATAGACCCTGTCAGCATCTGTCTGTAACATCACAGACTCCAAAACCAGAAAGGTCTGTCTAGGCAACCATGATGACCAAGGTCTGTGGTCATCTAGGAGATACAAATAACTGGAAATGTTGTGAATGCAGCTCTTGAAGAAACGTTGTAGTTGGTGTTGAATGATGAGCTCATGTGCCACCAGCGGTGATCACAGCTGCACAAGGCTCGGGACTCACAAAGCACCTAGTGGCACAGAGAGCTGCATCAAAGCCATTGGAGGCCTTCTGGCACCCTTCCCCACCTCACATTCTTTCCAGGGATTTTCTTCCTAATGAAATTCTTCCGTTCATCAATAGTTTCATAAAACTTCACATCCAAGTTCAATTTTCTATTTATACCTGTTTTACTCATTTACGGTTTTGGAAGAATTGTGGCCCATACATTTGCCAAAATTTGATAAATCTGATTTCTGTTCAAAGGTTCGCACTGAGCAACATGGAATGGACCTGTCCAGTCCCCCTTCAGACCACTAGCTTCATTCCTCCACCTTCCTCTTCCATCTCCAGAAACCATCTCTCTGATGGAAACTGTACAATCTCTACCTTTCCTTTGCCTCGCCGCCCTGCCCTGCTGCTCCCAGATGCAGCATCCCTTCCCTGGGAATCCACTGCCCTAAATACCAATTTCAAGACCTCTCCATATGCAAGGTCTCACATATTGGCATTAAGGACTTTGTGAAAATTAAACCAATATTAGCACCAGAAAGCCATTAAGTGACCATAGAGGCAGTGAGCCTTTTCTTCACACAAAACTACACTAGGAACCTGCATGCTGGGGTGTCCCTCTGCTTCTCAGCTACAGCATGAGCCCATCCATATTCCAGGGCAGCGCCTGGTGGAATCAGAGCACAAAGGGGTTGGTTATTTAAACCTGGACTCATCAGCAAGGTCCAGAAACCCCAGTGGAGAAAGTGAGAGGAGCAAGATATCACAGCTGACAAACCACAGCTCCTCCTGCACCTCCTGGGGCTGAGGAGACAGTTTCTCCTACAGTAGCTGTCAAAACCTTGTTCTGAACTGCCTTGGCAAGCTTTGCCTCAGCCTTGTCCTCACTTGGACAGCTCTGTGCACTCTCCATTTTCCCTGGGAGTTTCAAGGGTTTGCGTGCACCCAAGAGCCCTCCTGGAGCACAGGGAGCAGGACATTGTCCCCTTCTGCACCTATGATACATTGGGAGGCATCCTGTCCTCTCCTCCACAGCCCTTTCATACTCTCTTAGCCAGTGGCTACCAGTGAGAGCAAAGAAGCCCAATGGTCAGCACATTCACACAGCACACGGTGTCCTGATCTCTGCTGTTCAAGCAGACAAGCACCTTGCATTAGGCTGGGGATGCCCACGGGTGCCGCAGCTGCTGCTCCAGCCGTGGGCTGAGGTGGAGGGCCCAGCACTTTCCAGCTGGCCAGAGCAGCAGACTTTTTCTCCCAGTCCCTTTGCATTCACCAGTGCATTGTGATTGCTCAGGCTGGATATTAACCCAAGAGCATTAAAAAGGTTTATCTGAACAGGGGCTAGAAGGAAAATGACTAAGAAGTTTGGCAGGTGGGGTGAAACCTATCATTAATTTTAGTAGCGAATTATCTAAAAATATATACACAAGTTGTCCTTTTTCAGAGGCACTGGGTTTCTCTGTTGCTGCTTTAAAAATGTCATGCTAGCTCCACCTAGCACATTGAATGCTTATACTAGCACTGGTGAATCATTCAGGATTAAGTATGGTCACTCCTGTTCAGTTTGGTCAACTGGTTATTTTTTGCAATTCAGACTAATGCTTCCATTTAATTCCTTTCACAGTCTCCCATGGGGAAAATATGGCCTTCAGCTAATCTTTTAAGGGTACATTTACTAAGTACGCAAAACATTTCACAAATAATTGAGGGGGAAGGCAACACTCTGTTATGCACCACATATATTTTAAAAGCCTGATAGAGTCCTCCAGATTTATCATGCTACCAGAACCCAGATGGATGTTTAATAAAAGCACAATTTTAAAGGTCAATGCAGAAATCCAACTGATTGATCCAAAATTGCCTGGACAATAGAAGTGCTCAGGCCACCCCTTGCAAATGCTGCCTAATGATTCGTAACTTGCAAGCTCTGCTGGTCCCAACTGGATCTATATTATCCCATTAAAAGTTTCTGCTCAGTACAACTACTAAAACAGGATTTCTGGAATACTAATTCCAAAGGAAAGGCCATCATACATAATACTACTACTACAGCCTACCTAATTTTTTGTGGTTGGCTCTGCACTAAATTTAACAAAAGAAGTTGGCAACCAAACCCAATATTTTTGACACCAGAAAAAAATTAAAAAGGGATTTTTGGGGGAAGGGATGAGCATTGAGATAAGCTATGCACCTACCTACAGAAATCCACGAGGGATTACTGTGGAGTCTAACAGGGTAACTTCCCTTCTAACAGGGCTAATGAGGGGTAGCACTGCTGGTAATTGCCTTTAAAGTAAGGAAGGGAGCCTCCCCCACACCACAAATTTTCTGTGCACTCTGCTTAATCATTCAGATGGAACAGAATCTTTCTGAGGATCCAAAAGTGAGTAAGCAAAAGATAAATAATTCAGAGCATATTTCCCAATGTCTTTGCACAAGTTTCAGAGAAAACTTCATTGCCATTCAGACGGCTGGTCCTACAGGTCAGACCATGATGTCTAGGAAATATTCTTTTTTGGCTTCTCTTTGAGTAAGTCAGAAAAGGCTAGGAAGATTTAAGGGCATCGTATGAAGTTTCCCTCATTTGCACAGTCCTTCTGTGGGCTTGGAGTTTTGTCATTCAGGTGGTTTGTGGTTCAGGTGCATGGGCTTATCTCATCAGAAGTATCATTGCACTTTTTCTGCATCAGGTGACAAATATACTCACAGCTGTGGCATTTCAGATGGGACGGGCATGGCCCTGTACAAGGGGTAGAACAGGGCCATCCAGAGAACAAACTGAGTCTTGCCAAACACATGCAAACCTCGATCAGTACTAAGTTGAAGCACTTCTGCTTAGAGACCACATTGAGGACCTAGGAGTACGTAACAGTGGGAAACCCACAGACAAGGGGAGAGTGATGGGCAGAAGTTACTTGGATTTGCAGAAAATGGGTTAAAACAGATGACTCCATAGCATTTTCCAATTTCAACAGCCACAGAGAGACACAGCATAGCAACAAAGACGTGGCAGGAACATAACAAAAGCCATCGCACATCCTCAGTATAGTATATTACCCACAGAAAACAGGCTCCTCTGTACATACGTTATTAGCAATCCAATTTTTAATAGTTTTGTTTGTAAAAAACTAACCAAATAGGAAAACCATTTTGAGGATTAAAGAAAAAGGGCTGACATAGACCTTTAGGCCTTTTTCAGAGCACTGAATAATACCAAAAAGAGCCAGAGAAACACAGATCAGAACATACTCAACCCACAAAGTTTTAAAAAGCAAGTCCTAGGCCCAAAAGCTGCATTACCTTTCCTATGTGGGAATCCTGCTCCTGTTTTACAAACGCACTATCTCTGTTGCACATGCTTGGAGCAGACCAAGCCCGTATGCTTGGGTGGCTTTGGGCCCACACCGAGACACGTGCCAGTTCCACTAGGGCAAGAGGTGCTAAATGAATCTGCATGCAGATGGGGAGTATGCATAATGAGGTGAGTGCCAGCTTTTTGGCAGGATGCTGCTCGGCTGAGAGGGTGATGCCATGTTGATAGCAGATGCTGCTAACACCTGTTGATGGGTACAGCACTCTCTTTAAAAGCAGTCAACCGTGGGAGGCAGGAAAGCAAGGGGCTTGTAGGCACTCAGCGGACAGAAACAGATAATTGCTTTCCAGGTGCCAGCGGGCAGTAAACAAAGGAAAATGTGTGCTCTAAGGTTATGGAGCCAGGCAAGACATGAGGGAATCTGCAGTGAACAACAGCACCAGTCCTCAAGGAAAAGAAACACCAGTCTGAAGCTGCAGGACCTACAGCAATGGACATCACTGCTTCATGGGCAGCAGCAGCAAAGCAGAAAACAAACCCCACTGAGTATCAAAGGGAGCTGAGTTTAGCACAGAGACTGCTTTGCCTAAGCCACACTGTGGGCTGAAATGAACTATTTGATAAAAAAGAAGGATTAGGGCTGCATAGACAATAAAAAGGAAGAAAGAACATTTCCCTTTCTAAACAACGCAGCTGGGAGGCTGTATGCAAACTGCTCGAGACTACAGTTTCTACCCAAACATGTTGCCACTGTTCCTGTTCTGGCTACCTCCTATTCACTAATCCTTCAAGCTATTCAGCTGGCCTAGGACAGAAACCTCAGCCTGCTGCACAATTAGGTAGTGCTCAGCCAAGAAGTTCACTAGGTGTGGGCCAGTGGACTTGCAGAAGACAAATCTGGAAGGTCACAACACCTTCATCATTCCCTTTGAGAGCATTCTTGATGCATTCCTTTTTCCACAGAATTTTTCTCCTTCAATCACATCCCGAGATAGGGAATGTCCGAGACATCAGTGGTACTTTATTAATACAATATAGCTTAGGAAACATCCACTTAATTACTTGTACATGGGACAAAAAAGGATTTGCTTCTGGTATGAAGCAGACGTACTGAACACATGCATTTTTATTTCTTTGTGCCAAAGTCTCCAAGAACGTAACAGTCATACCTGGCCAAGCCAAAAGGTTGCCTAGGTTAGGCAGATGCCAAGGACAGGGCATAGGGCAGGGAAAGCAGATGCATCCTCATAATACTCTACTGGCATTCAACCATTTTCAAGCCAGCAGCTTTCTAAGCCAGATATCATTTCTATGTATTTCATAAACCTCATTGGATCTTGTCCCATTCTTTTCTGAATCAATGTAAACCTCTGTGCTCATGACACCTCTTGACAAGGGCTCCCCAGGTTGACTGTCCATTGAATGAAGATCCTCCTCTGCTTACACCAAACCCAGCACTTGATACCTTCACTGTATTGCTCTTGGACCAGCACTGCCTGAGAGAGCACATCATCAATCCCCACCCGTCCTACTCACATGATTTTATACTCCTGTCATATCCCTTTGCACAGCATCACTTTTTCCATACTTTGGACTCCAGACCTAGTGAGTGAGATTCATTTGAGATTTAGTGCTGCCTTTTCAATGTCACATTCTTAAATATCCCCTCTGTTCACACTGCCTCATAAACTCAGTCTTTACTACGTTACATTAAAAAGGTCTTATTTGTCTCAGTTTGGTTCAGTCCCAGCCCTCAGATAAAATCTTGAGGTAGGAAGGGAACTGTGGCTTCCATAGAATAAAGCTTTCGTCTCCAGAAATAATACCAAAAAGAAGCTGCAAACCTGGGCTGTGACTACAAAGACTCTGGCACCAAACAAAAGATGCAGCTGGTCAGCCAACTTTGAATGTTAGGGCAGTCAAGCCTCACTCTGCACCAGACAAAATAAAGCCTGAAACAAATTTGTGTTAGGGCACCCTCATGGTGCATCTCATTTCCTTGATTCCTGTTACGTTCATGTTAGTATACTCTTCCTCCACTAACAATTTCTTTTAAAATCCCACTGCATCAAAGCTGCTGTGATAAAGGGTGTTTTCATTACAGATTCTCAGTTATTACTAAAACTCCCAGATTTTGGATAAACACTTATTTTCTTTTCCTTCAAGATTCTACCAGTGTCCCAGCTAGTTATTATCTTCTGACCAAGTTTCAAAACTAGTTTGTTTGGCACCACAGAAGCATAAGACCCAAGAAAAACAATCCTCTGGAAATGCTGTCCACTGCTGCTTTTAAATTGGTTTAGTGTTTTCACTGAAACCATCCTGTGGAAAAAAAAAATAATAAAAATTAATTCCAGCCCTTGGGGAGAGACTAAACAGAAAAACTTTTAATATGCAAAGTTCAAAAAGCAACAACAGAAAAGAGGATTTTGGAAGGAGCACCTCTGGCTGGCCTGACAATAGCTTTTGTCATTCCCCCAGCTCCAGCAGCGCTATCAGCCAGCTGGTTGCATAATTTAACATATATCATCTTCTGCGTCTTGATCTTATCAGAACACTTTATAGAGGCTAATGGAAATGGTAGAATAGACTTTTTAGAGCTTATATAGTGCTTGTCTTGAACTGCTGAGGCTTACACTGCATCCAGTCAATTCACCTAATCCAATGTACTGAAACCCACTGTCAAATGAAGCACAAAGTAAAAAGCATTTAATTAATGCATGGATGGAATGGAGATCAGCTGACCATGAAAAGCATACTATTCAGTCATTCTTCTTTTAAACTGTTAGGTTTTCTAAAACCCACACAATGATGTATCTAATACTCTTAGAGTTAATATTTTAGAACTCCTTTCTTCCTAGGCTCACTCTTTTTCTAAGGCTTGCTATTGTAAAGACAATAGCATATTTTAGTAGCAAATAATAATGCTAACAAAACACTATCCAATGCATTTTATTGCACAAGTTACTACAGAAAAAGGTTTGCCATAACTAACGAAGAACAGAAAAGTGCCCTTTGCTCGCCTTTGGCTTTTATCAATTAAAGCCAGGCGGGATTTTTTTTTTCTTAAATCTTTGAACTGGCTAGCCAAAAAAAGTTAAGAAACTGAAAATAAAGCCATAGCACACAAGCAGTGTTTCCATGACTGCTTTTCTGAATCAAGCACCAGTCTGGCAGTGTAGACATCATGCCCAGAAAGTTGTTTTTCCCAGGGTGAGAACAATCCCTCACACTCTAGCTGTTCTGACCTTGCGATTTTCCCACGCACACAGGCAAGCTGACTGCATAATTTGTAGAACCTCTCAAGTTATGGAGTTGGGGTTTTTTTCCTCCAAAGTTAACCCCTGTAAGAAAAACAGATCAATGCGAATCAGCTGAATCTAGGAAGATGAAGAAAACAGGGCTGTTGCTAAACGTAATAAGTCCAAGAAAATTGCACCCACTGTAATAACACATGATAATCACAACTGTGCAGAAGATAATTATTTCCACTAAGATGCGGAAGACTTTTGCAAAGCAGAGATAGATACTTCCACTTGCCATCACCCAGTCTAATATCAGCATTTTTGTTGAGATACTAGACAGGGGCTAAGTAAAAATAACATTATTAACTTCTTGCATTCTTTTTATACAACTTATGTTCATTACTATATCTTGGCCTCCACATATGTCACACACCAATGAAAGGGGAGAGTAATAAAAGTAGAGATACACAGAAAGGATGAAGGACTAATATTCAAGTTCTCCCACAGAAGGGAGACAAACCTCCAAGGAGATGTGGGCAGATTTGTGGTAAGAGGAGGAGAACGGGTACATGAAAAATATCAGCCAACCAAAATAACAGAAAAAAACCAAAATATACGTATGGATGGATGCCCCTGGGAAAATGGCAGGGACCACTCCGCAGGGGTACTGTCTGGGGAACAAGATGTCTCAGGGCTTTTAACTCAGACCATCTAACCATGAGATACCAAAGCCTGTCAACATCCAAAACTAGCACAATGGTTATAAAGGGAAACAGGAACTAGGACACACTGATAAATGCAGTAAAATCGCCTTGAAAACACAAGAGCTAAGACATTAGCAAGCTAGACAATACTTTTTCCTCTATGCTGTCATGGTTGATTGTTTAAAGCCTGTCAGAAGCTCCTCTGGGAAACCCTTCATAGATATACTGAGAGCAGTGTGAGAGCAGGGAATCAGTCAATATTTAATAACTTTATTACTCAGACAGTACCATATGAAATTAATAGAAAATTACAATGACATTTGGGGAAAAGTGCTTTTCTTTTGCAGTAACAATCAAGTAGTTTGAAGTATTTTGAAAAGGTTTTCTCTTTTTAATATTTAAAAGAGGCACACACCTGTGCTACAGCTGCAGCAGAATCTTGAGGGCACTTCCAGCTACCAGAGAGTTTCCAGAAATACTTCTGTTGCCAACGCTGAAAGTTTTCTTTTTTCCCATCTCACATTCTTTTTCAAATCATGAGCAAATATGCAACTGCACTGAAATCATTAGCACCACCCACCGGCAGATCCGCTTGGCACTGCACACTCCCTCTCCCCAAGACAGACAGTCGGAGGCTGTATCTGGACTCCCGGCAAGAGGCTTGCAGAGCACCAGCCACCTTCCACCGCACAAGCTGCACCAAGCTTCTTTCTCAGCAGAGAAAGACAATTTCAGAAAAAGCAGCCCAGGAGCACATTTGGATTTAGCTCCCACCTCACAGTAGTGAAACTACTATTGGAATGCTGCGCACGTATTGCAAAGTTCATGATTTTAAAAGAATGACAGAACATGAAAAAATGCTTAGAAATGGTAAAAAGTATTTGAGAGGTAGAGACCATGCGTCACAGCAGGACACACTGAGAACTTCTTACAGAACTAATACCAAACAGTGCCTTGTAGAAGTGCATGAGCAACCTTCTTAGAAAATATGCATGTGTCTAACTACCGACACAGACAGCTTCTGTAACTCAGTAGGAAAAGCAAAGAAAAAACAACCACACCCAGTCTCACAAAGTTGAAATTACTGACTCTGGTATTAAACTCTCCTAATCAATACACTCATAGTACTCTCAAATATTGTGTGTCTCCTGGAAGGCTGGGAGCACTTCTTTCATTGCTCTTCTGTATCTGTCTTCCTCCAGCCAACATCCTGAAGAAAATAATTATTTTATATCTTCTCTCCTCATGCATCAAGCTCTGAATTGCAATATAAATTTAGCTCTCCCAAAGAGTTGGTAATTCACCTGCTTTTGCTTGTCCCTATCATTCTCCAAGGAGGAAAGAAGAGCAGTGACACTCTCACAAGTTCATTTGATTGGCAAATGCCTGAGGTTTTCTACTGATCTTTAAATGCACTCTGAATCTAATAAAACCTTCAACACCAGTACTGCAATATTTCATACACGGCAGTTTTATTTAATTTCTTATTTATCTGACTACTGCCAAACAAGAGGATATTCCATAAAAGCTAATACAGCCCTAAACAAGATAGGAACTGTTCTCAAAATACTCTGTGTGTGTATACACATACACACGTGTAAGTCCACATACCCTACTGTTTAATTCTCCATGAGGGTGCTTTTTTTGTTTTAAATATTCTGACTGGAGACATTCTGCTTCAGAAATTATGAAAATACCCAGGATAAAATGTGATATATACAATATAATCCCTTTGCTATCTAGATGACCCTGCATAGAAATCATCTGTTGCATTAAAAAAAATACCAACAGTTCCACACAAAATAAAATATGATTATTTTTGTACACTGCTTACCATTTCTTAAATTTGCATTTTATACTGTGCATGTAAAAACAACAAGATCATCACAAAGTGGTGTTATACTACTCCTTCAAAAAACCCAAACAAACCGTGCCACCAAAGCATGCCAAGACGTACAGAGAAGCCAGGTATACAGAGGTGAGACACCAAAAGCAATCCTTTTATTCTGTTCTGCTCAGGAAAGGGCTTAACTAGACCACCCGAAGTCCAAGAAGAACCAGGACCAATGGAAAAGAGTTCAGAGAAAATAGCCAGAAAAGTAGAAAAATTAATTTATTAGGGAGACTGGAAAACATTGGTTGCTGCACTGAGGGAGAAAGTGACTGAGGAGAGGAGGTGCTAAAACAGCCTTGCTTGCTACAGAGCGCACGCAATATTCAGGCTGGAAAGCACTGCTCAGAGGGCCGAGAGCTGCTCCCTGCCCCAGTACACCCCTGTTTTTCCAGAGGTGTTTAACTTGACCTTCACCAATGAAGGCTCTATATTTCCCTGAGCAATACATTCTGATGCTTTACTACAGCTCCTTTAGGAAGCTTCTTCCTAGCATCCAGCCTCAATCTTCCTTGTCACAACTGATGACCTCTCTATAAGGAACACCTCTATAGGTGTTTATATATATCTATATCTAAAAGGATCTCCTCTTCAGAGCAGCAGTATTGCCACACCACCCATTTTCAGTTCTTGACGCTCAACAAGCCCGGTTTGTTCAGCTTTCCCTGACAGTCATATTTCCTAGCCATCAGCCAGTTCACATTACCCCTTCCCAGACCCCTTCCAGTTTGCTCCCAATTCTCTTGAAGCACAGTACACACAACTGGAGCATGTCTGTTATCTTCTAGGCTGCTTTTCCATTTATCCACTGAGCACAGCGTTTTCCTTTTTCAGAGCAGCAAGGCACCTGGGCTCCCATGCAGCTGTGTCCCGCTCTGCTCATCCCACCCCATCTCTGCCACTACTGTCCCCCCAGTGGCTCACCAGCCCGAGTTTGCGCAGCTGATGGCTGCTACCCCGCGTAGCGTGTGGCACCCTGCTAAACTGCATCCCCTGGTCTCAGGTCGTATTTGCAATTTGTCATTATGATTTTGATTTCTGGTTCTATTCTCCAGCATACACACAATCCTTTTCGAACGGCTAACCTCTGCATTTGGAAGAATGTAAGATCAGGTCAGATATTAAGAACATCTTTAAGACTAATTATAATTAAGCACCATTAGGGATCCTGTGGAAACTATGGTGGAGGTCGCTAGGAAAAGGCTAGCAAAACGTTTGTTTGAAAGAATATAGCGACATGTGACTCTGCCCAGAGTGGATAGATGACATGCAGAGAGCCTTTTGGACATACTGCATGGGATATGAAAGCAAGGACTCTTGCTCCATTCACACATTCATTTCACATCTTGTTGCTGTGTGTCAGTGACAACATACTGTGTCCAGTTGTGACAGCTGTCTCAGCAGCAAATGCTCCAAGCACCAGCAGAGCTTAAGAGAGCTTGTGGGTGGAGTCAGAGTCCTTGCTTTCATGCCCTAAAGGACTCCCAACTTTCTCCAAAAGTGACATCAGTTCCCAAGACGGCAGGGGAGCAAGAAGGCTGGATGCTGTTCCCAGGGTGCACTCAACCATCTCTGCAGATGCAGAGCCCTTGTGCTTCCAAATCATTTGAGCACTTGCTCACTGCTCCTTACCCTGCTCCTGTTCCTCCAGGTCTCAGTCAGAATTTGGCCTCTTTTCCCAGAAATCCCTCATTCCTGCAGATTTAGGGGGTTTGCCTTGATCCCTAATCCCTGCAAATTTATACCTCTCTTCCAAAGGAAGGCTCATGTTTCACTTAATCCCAGGCTCCATGTATGATTCACAAAAGCCATACAAAAACTGTTGACCTGCTGGAAGCAATAACCTATTGATTTAACATCTTGTTCACTACTACCAACTAATAAAAGGATGAAACCAAGCCACTATATCATGACATGTCACCAGCAGCTCAGAATAAATTGGATCCCCTTTTGGCTTAACAGAAGCATGCAGACTCATGCAAACGGCCATTTCATGCTACACAGAATTGCAGACAGTACCTCAAACTACGTCCCTTCATCAGCTTTCAGCCCTCATCCCACACCCATCACCTGCATACAACCAAGTGCACTCGGAACAGGAATAATGAGATAATTAAAAGGCTTTGAGTCATATGTGTGTGCATATGTAAGTGCATGAGCATTAGGGTATCTCAATTAGTACACTTACAAACAGAAGTGCTGAAAGACAATTATATGGATTAATACATATGACCTCCAGATTCAGCTCTGAAGTTTTAAAACAGCCTTCTTGTCACCCCCAAACACCAAACAGCCATGCCTAAAGCTGGATATACATTCCCTCCCTCATCAACAAATCCCTGCTCCTGCCTTGTCCTAATTGATGCATTACCTTGACTTGTCACATCCCATTATACATGATGTGACATAGGATGACATGAGTAATGCACCCCAGTTTGATGTGAACAAAGTCATCAGATTAGGTTTAGGGAAATACAGGAAAGCAAAAAATGTACTAAGTAGATGTTTACTTGAATCATTGCTTTATTATTATTATTAACAAGTTTACTTCCCCTCTCATTAAAGAGGAACAAAAAAGCTGAAGTTAAAAAAATTAATATTATATCCTCACAAAAAGCATTTAGGAAAACTTCCACAGACCTTTTTTTCCCAAATCATACGAAAATCAAATGGGTCACTTCAGCATTGGTTGGCATCGATTGGTCACCACATACTAACAGATGCTTTTCATATTTCTTTTGAGAAATGAAGGACATGAGGAAGAAAGAACATTCTTTACTGGCTTGTTCTTTCTGGCTGGTTCTTTGACTAAGCAGACCTTTTTCCCCCTATCGTTCCACAAACTGGATGCCCACAGATAACAGAATCTAGGCATTACATCAAAGAGCCAAAAAAGTTAATTACATTTCTTGTTAATTACAATCTGAGCTAGCAAGCTTCCTGCTTACTTGTGGGGAGGAGGAAGAATAGCACTTAGAGAATCACGGCTTCCTGAGGATTGTGCATTATGGCCAGCAGTCTGCCAGAGCAGCGAGAAGATGGTAAGTGGGGTGCACTCATGTCTCTTTTTGAGCACATGTATATTCCCTTACTCTTTTAAGAGTAAATGCTAGACAAATTCTCTTGTAGATCTCAAAGCTGCACTTCATCCTCATTCCATGCTCTGCATTCCCACCAGGGTTCGTGGGACCACATGCAGATTAACCAAGGAAGGAATCCAGCCCGCTGCTTTTATTTTTACCCGTTGTGCTTTCACCATAGCTGGGTGAGTGAGAAGCCATCTGCTTCCTTGGGATGAAAAGGCAGGAGAGCGAGCTATGGTTTCCAGAGCATAACTTTCAAGATACAGCATCTGTCTTTTTGGTTCTTTCTGATTTATAGGGATCTTGGTTTGGGCCAAATTCACTGCTACATTAGGAATGAGAGTAACCTAATGTGATGCTGTACCCAGAACAAATTTGGCACAGTGACTTCCACTCATTAATTCTCAGGTGTGATATTTTAGAGCACTTGATCCATGATGCATAGTAGGCAAATTTACACCGATGCAGTAGCTGGCTTTCTAATTTCATTTATGTTCAGACCATACTGTTGGCTGGTAGTACAGAACCAGTTTTAGCTGAAGCTAGTTAGTTTGAAGACTTAGATAATAGGGACATATACCTTTCATTATCAGAAATAAGTTCTGTTGGGACTTTGCACAGGAACATTATTAGTGTAGCACAAAATCTCTGGACATCTAATTTGATATTCCACATTTCAAGGCAGCAGGAGAAGCAGCATCTGATTTAGAGGCAATTAACCTTTGACTGATACACAGTTATGTCAGGGAGCAGTCAGAACTAAAACCTAATCTTTCTGATATATATGAGTTTCAAAAAATTTTCAGCTTGAAAATTTTTGTCACTGTTATAAACAGGATTGCAGGCAGATGTAAAAGACTGACAGGTTTCCCATATCACAAATATAGTAGCTGCAAATACAGTTCAAATAAGAACCTTGATCTCCACACTTTCTAGATTGTTGCTAAAATTTGAAATAATCTTTTTAAAGCTTCCTAGAGATCTTCCTCAACTTCATTACTGAAAACTATCTGACAAAGCCTGATGAACAAGCTGACTGAATCGCTCTCCCTTTTTTCCCTTCAGTTATAACAGGTCTTTGGCTTATATACATGGGAGTCAGCGCCCAGATTTAGTCACAATTGTGATTCGCGTTAATATTTGGTCTTTGCAGAGGAACGTGTATTATCCTCAACACTGATCTGCCCAAATTTTGAAATCCTATGTTCTTCCTGAAATGATGCCAGGAATGGTGGGAACACTGAACTTGTTTGGGGACCACAGAGCTGGGCTGGCGGAGGTGATGGTCAGGGCTGCCCACCTGCTGCTGGGCAGGTGGCACGGATGCCTCCCTGACCCTGTTTCTCTTGCAGCCAGAAGGTCTGCAAGATCCTTGGACAGGAAAGCACTAGCTCTGCCCTAGTTAACATTGAAAAAATAATTTCTGCTTAATGACCACTTATTCCATGCTAAATTATGCACACTTAATCAGAAGAGTTTGGTACTTGGCATCTTGATTTACTGTTCTAAGGTAGGTTCCTGTTCAGCTACTCTAAAAACTGATGGCTTCTACCAACATTTTCTGTATGAATCTAAGGATAAAACCATATTTCTGGTAATGGTGCAGATGGGCTCAGTCATGAAACATGGTTGACAGCTTCACAGCGATCCCTGCCTTTTCAGGGAAGCTCAAGTGAAAGCAGTATTCAAAGAGCTTAGCCTCCCAGGCCAGGTCTCACAAAAGGACTCAAGTTTTGCCAGGAAACCTCAACTCTACATGGATCTGGGCCACATTTAGTGCAAAGCTGCCAACAGAGAAACTGCAACCAGTATGACTGGACTACAAACTCCAACATCAAAGTCAGAAAATCTACACTAGATTAGCAACAGGTTTACAGCAAATGCTATGCCCACCCCTGCACCCTGCTGTCACTGAGGTTTTCAGTGCTGAACATGGCTTTGGACCCCTGCAGAGACCAGCAGTAACCTGGCCTTGTGGCAATGCAGTACTGTAGCAAGTGCCGTGGATCCACCTGATATCAGTGGTATGGGCACACACCGAGTCATCTGCAGCACAGGATTTCCTTCCAGAGGAAAGGCATGGTCAAGCTCCATTAAGCACCCCCTACTTCAAGTCTTTTGGGAAACCAAAGAAGGGAAAAAACTACACAGAGCTTCCAAAATACAACAGGCTCAGCAACTGAAAATCTGCCGCAGACATCCAAAATGGACAATACATCACCAACAAAGGCACCAGAGGTAAATTGCAAGAGACACGGTGTAGTGAAATAAGAACTAGAGATGAGCAGAAGGGAGATTTTTTTTATGATAGAGGTAGAATGTGCACAGCTTGGGAGCAGATATCAGACCCTGGCAGTCTCATCCAGAGGATTTAACCCAAGTGTATTAGCAAGTAACAATCTTAATCAGAGTCCTTTTAGCAAATTGATACCAGCTAATCTGTGCCACTAACTGCTCTCTGCTTCCAAAGCTAAGGCAGAAAGCCCACCAGCTCCAGCAACACTTTCTGCATGCTTGGATGAAATTGTGGGCAAAATTCAAGTGTCAACGGATGTCCAGTGCTGGTTGACACTTCCTATGGTATTCTGTGTGGGGCTTGCAGGAAACAGGACTTCTAGGAGATCTACAGCCTTTTCAAGCAGCAGCTGGAAGCCAGGACACCTGTCAGGACTGACAGTGACAGAAGTCCTACGCTGAATGTCTGGGTCATCTTCAGTCAAAGCTACCATAATTCTTAGAAAAATATTTTGCCAATACAATTTTCTATACATATTTAAAAGATTGATTAGTAAGTGTTTTATGTAAATCTGCTCTGAAGCACTAGCATTCACAATTAGCCCTCTTGGCTTGGACACACCCCTCCAGAATGAAGTCCTTGCCATGCTTTCTACCATGTCATTACTTAAGTCCCTTTATTGCCAAGGGGATAAGTAATGACTTTGCCTTGGTGAGGAGTGATGGAGAGAATACAGATCTGCAGCTGCCAAGAGAGGTTGCTGAGGTACTTTCTTTGGCAGGGGATCCAGGCATAAGTTTTACATGAATACTGCAAGGAGGGCAGTATATATCACTCCTTACAATTGTAGGACACAGCAACCTGGAAAACACAAATCTGAATTAAACTGGCCTCCAACACTAGCATGTTTGGCATACAGTGGCAGCTAAACTTTGCAAAATTATTTCACTAAAAAAACCGAACTGAATTTCTATTAAGTATAGTTATTCTTGTAGTTCATTAATGTATCTGCTGGCTAAAAATGACAAGGGATTTCCAGCATCTTCTCCATTATGGAAGAGTCAAGAATTATTGTATTCACTTTTGAAATACATTATCTATCATGGTAGGTGCACAGCTGTCTGTGTTCCTAACTCACTGGTAATTAATGTCACTGAGAAGTAATGTTAATCCCATGTACTGACAGAAAGCAGGGAGCAAGCCTTCTGCAATTTATGCCCTTCCCCCCTTAGCAGGAGGAAGCTTCAAGTTTGAATCAGTTCAAAGGAGCTGAGATAACAACAGGACTTGGGAAAGTGATTCTTTCGTGTCTGAGTTGAGAAATGAAAAACAGAAGTCCAAAGCAGACCTGCAGCAAAGATAGTAAATTTATCCATTCTCCGTGGAGATAAGGATGGCAGTCTGGTACCTAAATATACCTGTGAACCGCCTATTGGTTCTGAGATAAGTTCCTCCTAAACAGGTTTGTCTGGAATAAAGATCAGGCCTTTATCAGGATAAGCTTGGCGCTGCCTAACTGCACAGCCATCCTCACAGAGATGACTGCAACGAACACCAAAAGTCTCCACCTTAAAGCACAGGATGGAAAGAATTGCTGGAAAGAGTCCACCCAACAATAAGTGGCACTGGAAAGTCTGAGAGTGATGCTTTGGGGAGAGGCAGCAAGAAGGTCAAAGCAACAGATAGCTGGGGAACTTCAACACCTGCAGCCAGACACACAGCAAACCTGCCTCAGAACTACCTAATCCTGTACCTGTAGGCATGCAAGAAATGGAGAGAGGGTTTTACAGCTTTCTGTAACCCAGAGGATTTTCAGTGCATCTGACAAGACTGTTTACTAATGATTATAAATTACTTAGCTTTGAAACACTAAGCACTTAGAATAATTTTGCCCTAAAGCAGTTCCAAATCTCATAATTTCCCAAAGACCCTCAGGTTGCTTGGATTCCCACAGAGCATGTAGTTCCCACAAATAAATGCTTTTTTTACCGTGCACAGTAAGTCACATCACACTTTCAGCCCTTCCTGCAAACATCAGCTTGAAAATAACTACAGGCCAATCCTCTACCGTTCCGATTTTGGATGTTAGAACTCCACGCGAGTGAGCATCCCCCATTCAGGTGTGGACCCACTTGCCAAGCATGAGCTCAGTGGGTGTCAGACCTGCCAGCCTTTGCTGGGGCTGATCAACGCACCAAGCAGTTACTGTATGGACTCATTCCACATTTGCCTGCAATAAATGCAGTTATCTTGTTGCTGTCAGTAAAGATTTACTTGTTAGATCAGCAATAAGGGAAGTCACGAGACAAATTTCCCAGTCTAAACATAGTGATACTTCTTGAGACCTTCCAGTGCCAGACTTGCACAAATAAAGGGTAGAGCTCAGCCCAAAGGTCCTGTACTGCCTCTGTGTCACTGAGGGCTTTCTCACAGAGCATCAGTCAAGCACAGACACGTAAACTGGTTTCCTATGCATTGCCCAAAGCAGACACATGATGGGTTAACTCTCTCCGTGTTTGAAAAGGAACTGAGGCAGACGCAGTATAAGTTTCCATCTCTGCCTCTCAGTGCCTTATATCACATGGTCCCCAAATTCTTGCCTTTCAGACTCTAGCTAAGAAATGAGCGTTTCCATTCCATTCTATTGATTTCTAAATTGTTTCAAAAAGAATACATTTGAAAACCTTCCATGTGCAAGAGCGATTACCAAGGAGGATGCACGTTGCCATACAGCTGTCCCTCAATTCTGAATTGGCCATCCAGAGATGCATCTGTTGTGGTTTTGTGTCTGCAGTCAGGGAACATTAATACATCCACCTAAAAGGTAAAGCTAAGAAAAAGATTTGACCTCACTGCTTATAGGTAGTCAGAATGCAAATCTCCATGAAAACCCAGGCAGTGCATTATGACGTGTGCTAGCTGAGTGAATGCAGAACAGCCCACAGCAACAAATATATTGTACTGAGGGTTGTGTGATTTGTACATTACGAGTTTTAGCTGATATAGCTGTAGACAATACTGTAAGAGATTTTAAAGCCCTGTTCCCTACTGTCATCGCTACTTTCTCTGTTAGGAAAGGGAGCAAGAGATCCTGGAGGATCTCATCTTCGGAAATTAGCCACGTCTCAGGAAAGCAGAGACTGGTGTTCAAAAACAAGACAAACATCCAGCTGCACTTAAAGAGGGGGTTTTACTGGCCAGAGGTTTTGCCATATAATTATTTTCGATTCAATAAGCAGAAAAGCAATTTATGTTAAACTTTTACCTCGATCCAAGCGGGTTAGACATGCTGAGGCTGCTCTCCAAGACAGCAAAATCAACAGCATAATCATGTCTAGTTGAATGAATTTGCTGGGCACATACAGCACTCCCTAAGAGAGATAAAACCAGAATTTCCCTAGCTGTAGAAATTAAAACCTAAATATGAATGACCAAGAGTGAAAGTTTAGAGGAATTCTTGGGCTGTTCCCGGCATAAAAGAAGAGTGTCAGGACACTGTGGAGCTGCAGAAAAAGGATTGCTTATCTCCACCAATTCGTGGTTTTTTCTTCCAGCTTTCAGGGATGATACCAAAGCCTCACTGAAAAGGATATAAAGAGACATTGCTACTTTATACAATGAACTGCTGTCATACTTTAAAAAATCCTAACTTGATCAGCAGAGACACAATCTTCTATAAGTTCAGGTCTTAATGAAGTTTTTTATTGTATTCAGAAGTCTCTTTGTAGTCTGAGAAATAAAGTATTTTTAAAGGATCCTCTTCTCTCTACAGTTAAGATCAGCAGTCAGGGAAAGGACATCAGAGGACAGGGTTTCAGAGTACATTTTTCAGGATTCTGTTCAAATGCTAAGTCATTCCTTCCTCCAGCACAGGTACTTCACATTGAATCATGTTTGTTCATAAAACAATACAGAAACAAAAAGACCCTTTATTTTTAATCAATTATACTCTGTTGTGAACAGGTATATTTTAATACATAACAAATGGATTTAAGTGTTCCTAGATCTCTTCCAAAAAACAGCTCTGAAATTCTCTGTTTGTCAACTCTTGATACCAACACATGGAGAACTCTCTTAAGACTATCCTTAAAAAAAAAAAAAAGACAAAAAACCCACAAAACCCTTGACCTTTCCTATTTATTTATTTACGTTATTAATGAAGAACTTGAAGGCTCATTCATCATCTACCAGTTGACATTTTATGATGGAGTCAAAACAAGATTTCTCTTAAAACTGAAACATGGGTCAAATCCAACCATGGTATCAGTGGAAGGGAATAGAACTACTTGAAAGACGTGTATCAAACTGTTTGTTTGATATACAAGGTTTTGTATCCCAGCCTGTTCTGCAACCAAGGAGGAAATTGAGAGAACAGTGGACGTAATTCACAATTGGAGAAAATACGTCTCATGGACTCCTTTCAAAGTTACTCTAATCAAAATGACACCTTTGGGTTTTAGCTACCCAGAACATCAGATAGGCTGAAGACCAGTGCATGGTAGATTTTTAATAACTGGTAGAGATTATGCCCCTTCTCTTCAAAAAGCAAACCAAACAAACAACTCGCATACACACAAAGAAATTGAACTCAGAGATGCTTAAAAAACATAAGCTTCTCCACTTGCTCTCACCTGTATTTCTTTCCCAGGAAAAGCAAACACAAATGCGGATGCAGGGAAAATAAATCTGCAGCAAGTTTGCCTTTCCTGTCCCTAAATGTTTCAGGTTTTTTCTGCAAACCCTTTTAGTTTTTGTCATAATGGCTTAGGTGAAATCAGAGACACAACATGTGCGGAAAAAATGTGAAGCCATCTCTGATGGCTATAAATCTCTGGATCTTTCCCAAATCTCTCATTATCTGGAAGAGCCAAACCCCAGAATCTTTCAGAGTAAAGAATTGCAAGCAAACATTTCCTTTTCTTCATTTCTCAAATGACAATGGTCCCTAGCCATCTCACTTTATTCTGTGCAAAGATATCATGGGTCCTCCTTTTTTCAGAGGCTTCCCAAAGCTAGATTAAATCAAAACGCAGGGATTTTTTGAGGATACAACTCAATTGTGTGAGGAGCACAATTTAAGGAGCATGTCTTTTGTGAAGACCTGAAGAGGGCTGAAATTGGCTCAACAATAGAAAAAGGCATCCATTGCCTCTGGCTTTTGGCCATATTTAACAAAACACCTGGAAAATGTAATGCCATGTTAGAAGGTAACTGTCAGCAAGTCTGTGACTTCTCTGTGAGAAGCTGCTGTAGCAAGATTTAGCTAATAACAAGGAATTTTGTAAGGGGGGGCTAAAAGTTCAGCTAGGGTAAGCACCACCTGGTATGCAAAGAGAGCACACTGTGCAACACATCAGCAGGGACATGTATGATACCAAACACACGTCCACTTGCTGCTCAGGGCACTCACCCTCATGTTACACCAAGCCAAGACAGAGCAACACAGTAGCAGCTACACTAACCCCCAGGTATCCCAAGAAATTTTCAGCTCTCCAAGGCAGCAGCCAGGCATCTTGCCACCCCAGCATCAGCTTTTTCTTGCACAAATACAGGGTGAATCAATATGCCTGAATGATCACAGCTCATATGCCTGCACCTTCAGCAGGCTGGACAATAATAAAAAATGTTGACAGTTTTGTTTCAGTTTTATAGACAACTAAAACTGCTGACCCTCTGTGGTGCTGTTTACATAATGTAAAAGACCTGTTTCAGTGTAAAATGGCATTTCTATCAGAAGTTACTTCTATTACCAGGAACCCTTGGCACCAAAACTTGCTCTTCTAGAATATCTCATTTTAGAGAGTCCTTTAACAGCATTATAAATAGATTCACCGCGCACAGGAACCATATGAGAAGCAATTCAGGGAATGGAAAATATATTCTTATTAGCTAGCCTACATTAATTTCATGCCAATATTGGAACACTTATTAGCAACTGGTCAAAATATGCTGCTACACAGATCCTAAGTGCAACTTCCCAAGGATGATTTCCTTCACAAATGTATAATTGCACATACTGAAGCTCACTTCTTTTGCATGCTTTAATATCTTCATCTCAGTAATTAGGTAATAGGAAGCATGCATGACTGGATAGAAAACTGCATCGTTCTGTTTTAGATTTTGTGCTTTATTTCCTTTCCCTTTGTGGGTAAAGGGTCTATGATCTGTTGTTTTGCACAGTTAAAGTTTGTTTCTCCCCTGAAATTTGGCAGCCCTAATGTAGCATTCATCTAATTAAGAAAAAAAAAAAAAGGGCTTTACCCATTACACAGATGTGATTTACCCAGGAGTTGCCAAGGCACTGCAGTATGACTTCTGGAAAGGCCGTCTTCAGATCACAAAGCTAGGATGGCACTGACCCCCAGTCCGTGTGCACCATTCTCCACTCAGTACGTGCACTTACCTGACAAGCACTGCTCAGAGGAGCCCGCTGTCCTTTTACCCTTTGAAGAGAACTCTCCCATTAATCTATTTTTACGATCATCATGAAAAGCGAATAGTCTTTTCTGAAACATTTAGCTGGGTACCAGCACCAGCCCAAGTGAACAGGGTATGGATTGTTCATACAAAGCACCCTTGTAATTTTTGTCTCTGATAGTCAGCAGTGAATACAAGAGCTATTCTCATTTTAAACTAATTAACCATGAAAAGATGTCAGGCTCTTATTATCAATCTCAATCACTCAGCAGTAGCCATACTTGCAGATAAGGTCAGAATCTGCTTCCATTGTCTCCAAAGACAAAAGCATGCTATGGCATGGACCAGAGGAGACGTCTCTGCAGAACGGATTCCCAGTTGGGTGCTGCTGCTGGCAGAACAGTGATGGCAGCAGCAGCCGCCCTTGGCTCTATGACAAGTTTCATGTGCTGGCAAAGAACTGCAAATTTCTGGGATACTTATGTAGATTTTCAAATAACCTACAGCTCCTGAGTTTGGGAACACCCTGTCTGAAGGAAAACTAGGATGCTCCTCTCTTGAAACCAGCACGTAGTGAAGTCACATCCTTCCACTTCTGGCACAGGCAGGAAACTTCTGACTGTTCTGCAACATTCCCAGATACCTACTCTGGATTTGCCCTGGTCTTTCTCTGCTGCAAGCAAAGAGCCATGAATTAGTTTTAAACACAGGTATAAGAAGCCCAAGGCTTCTGGGCTGTGGCCAATCTGAATTCACATCATCCTAGTGCCATAGATGACTTAGGAACCCATACATCCAAAATCCAGGGTGTGGAAGTCTGGGAAAAGATAAAACTGAGACTCACAAGACACTGGCCCCAAGGAAAACAGTCACTACGCCAACAGATTTTTATGGCACATTACAAAGGCAAGCCAGTGCAGAAGCAGGCTGAAAAATTAAAGGTTGGATTCCCAAGCAGCCTTGTAACCCTGAGTACTGCCCACATCCCCATAGACACCTTCTGTCTCTGGTTTCCCTGGACCTGGACATTTGCTGCCTATGTACTTTTCACTAAGTAGTACAGGGTTATTTGCATGCAGAACAAGAAGTTTCCGTGCTGCTCAAAATTATTTTCACTGTTGTCCCCAAGCACAATTTGTAGTTTGTTGGTTTCAACTAAAGCACAGGAGCATTAATCCAGTCATAACATTTACTCTGGTTTATATGATAAAGGAAATAGTATACGCAGCAGGTGTGTATATAAAACTGGAAAGGATCTTCTAATTGATTCATAATTTGACTCTCAACTGAAATGTTTTTTAAAACTTCTCCAAGACATATTATCACACCTTCGTGTCTCCAAGTCAAAAACAAATTAGAAATGAACTTATTTATTTTGTGCTATGAGGGAGCACCAGAGAAAGCAGATGAGGTTTACTGACTCTTCATTGTGACTTGGATTGTAATTAAAAGCAAATGCTCTGTGAAGAACTGTTTTATGGAAAAGGTCAAGTAGATCAAACTCAGTTTTGTGAGATGTACTATATATGACATGCATCTCACAGCTTGGATCCTTTGGTACAAATAGTTTAAAAGAAGCAAGTTATTTTATTAGGACTGCCTTGTGGTAAAGTGACTCACAAATCACTGCATTTCAAATGCTAATTTGCTATGCAATCCCCTCCCTTTCTTGCATGATGCTGGAATTTTGCTCTCAGGGTAGAATAGAAACTGCCACTCACCCAAAGCAAACACTATACATCTTATTTGGCAGTTTGTATAGCAGAATTTTTACATGGAGACAAGATGCTAGATGGTGATGCAAGCGTTCCGCTGTACATGCAGTCCCCAAGACCTTCAGAACTTGCAAACATGTTCATACATGTATGAATTAATTTCATTGGAAGAAATTTCAGTAAAAGCAGATGCACTGTTCTGATTAAAAATGCTGTATCTGTCCCTAAACGCTTGCAAAATTTGCAGAGCTATAAGGCCTTTCATAAGGAATAGTCTATATTCTGTCTCAGATTTATCAGGTTTTTTGTTTGTTTTGTTCTATTAATTGACCACAGTCATCCCAGATATCCTCAAACAAGGATCATGGTACTCTCAGACTTCTGAGGGAAGTATCATTCTTCAGATGTGACAGGGTTACAGACATATAAACATCCTGCTGGAATGATTATGGCGCAGTACATGGCACTGATTAACTGTGCCTTTGGGTTGATTGCCATGTTGTAATAGTACAATGCTGTTTAATCAACACGTTTGTTTTATCTTTTTTGGTAGGAGAGCAGCAAATGCTTTCTAAACTCTGGCACTCTTGTTATGAATCTCCAAGATCTTGTGAACATCTGCTCACAAGTTTCCTTTACACTAGTTGTCCAGGTTTGTTTTTCATCATCTTCCCAAACATGTCCTAAAGGCCTGTAATAGCAGGTGTGCAAAAGGAAAAAAAATCCACTTGCAGTACTGTCAGAAATTTTAAGTTGCAGCTGGCAAAATAACTGATATCAACAGAGGTGAAGGAGTTATAGGGTGGGTGGTGAGAACAGCAAAATAGCCTGTGGCACCACAACCATCTCAACTTCCTCATTCTGATTCTTCACTGATAGACAAGTACGGTCAGCAGAGAGAGAAGAATATAATGAGCATCAGTTACACGGAAAGTAAGTACTTCTGATCTAAAAACACACAGTACAGAAAATGGGCACACAGCACTGCAAACACATTTAAATTCACAAAAGAAATTGGATTGATGATTAATTTACAAGTGTCACAAATCAGTTGAATTTATGATGTGAGGTTTTGAGATACTTGTCTTGTGAGTCCTTAAAAATAAAAATGATAATTTTTTTTGTTTGATTAACAGAGGCAACACACTAAAGTTGCAAACACAAGAGCTAAGGAGTCCCCCTGGAATCCCTGGAATGATTCATGCCATTCCGTGAAACTTTGGATCAGGAAACCAATGACCTCCACGTACTTTAGGAAAAGCAATCCTGCTCTCTTAGGAGAGCCCCTTGAGCTCCCATTTCCACTATTAATCAGGAAGAAATTTTAGGGGGCCCTAGAAAACCTCAGAGCTGATTAATGAACACGCTGGCTAGACCTGCCCTGGCTAACAATACCATTAATGTGCTTTATTGAAACTTGCTCTCTTCAGCTGCTGAAGATACTGGAGCACTCAAAGGAAAAAAGATCCAGCTCAGCAGCACGGGCTCATTATCAGGAAAGCTGTGACAGAAGCAGAGCCTGTACCGACATGGGGCTGGAGGGCTGCACACTCCCACACTTGGTGGAAGTCAGCTCTCAGAGGACAACCTCAACGCACGCTGTGACAGGCCAGGTCCCTGAGGATGGTCAGGGAGTCCAAGAGCTCTAGTATCTGTCACTGAAAACAGACAAGGAAAGAGAAAAGCCCCTTCAAGCACCCTTTGCTAAAATCTCACTTGCATCTGCTAGCGCAGATTGCCATTCAGCGAGATGCTCGTCCGTGTTAGCGAAGTTTCTCTCAAGGGTTAGGCTTTGGGAAGTGGTGTGACAGCATCCTCCTGCAGTCAGAATCATTTAGTCACTCAGCACTAGAATATTTATCAGGAAATCAAATCACCACACGTAAGGAAGGTAAATATTAACGTATATAAAGCCTAGACAGATTACCGTTATTAGGCAGGTATTACTACATCATAACTCACAACTTGATACTGAAAATACAGGTGGCTGCCTTGGAATCCCCCAAAACATGTTATTTCTGAAACAGCAAACCTCTGCTAGCACTTACCTAGCGTATGTAAAGCAAGTTAACCCTGCTGCCAGCAAGGCCAGGCTAGGCCAGAAGGCAGAGGACAATCTGCTGAAGCACAGGAGAAAGTTTTGATGCCTCATGGCATACAAATCGTTTCCTTCTTAATCCCCAGGGGCATCAGGACTTAATACAACGAACCAGACAAACTGTTACTGCTCACCACACTAACGGCTTAACACTTCTGAGGCGGCATTTGCTCTCCAAGACATCTTGCTTGGGCAGCAGCCTGTTCTCTTCCAACTCAAAGGCCATTCAGGACTGCAACAGCAGCCTGAGTACAGCTGTGCCCCACGTCCACCAGCTGTGGCTCCCAACAGCCCTGTGCAGTGGAGGAGCCTGGGTGCAGGAACACACTCCAGCCCACAAACCGACCCAGGCCAGCATGTGCTCATTGGGCATGAGAGATGGTTTTCTGTCAGATGAGCGTTCCTCCTCCATTCCCAAACAAGCAGCAGCTGCTCCCTGTACGCCCTAAGCACAACAGTGCAGGACATGTCATAAGTCCTGGCAGAGTTTTGTCTTGAAATGGCCAGAAGCAGATATCTGCTATAAAATACATGGTGACGGTACCACTCTATAAAAATGAAGAGCGTAGAAGATAAATGCAGCTGAGAAATAAGGTCAGAAAAAATAAACCAGTATAAAACAATGGATACACTTTGCTCTACTGCACGTTTTAAGAGAAGGATCTGTCAGTACAATTACCCTGGTTTCAGATCATTTGCAGGACTCCAGAAAGCTAAGCATTTGTACCTATAAGCCACAGCCTTTGCACAGGCATTTCTTTTTGTGCCAAAACTAAAACTATCAGCATGCTAAACCGAAATGCAGTTGCACCGTTTGGCAGCATGTCTGGGGCAGCCCAGCCAGCAGCCAGCGTGGGGAGCATCTCGTTGCCCAGCCACCACAGTGCTGCATGGAGCAGACCAACAGTGAAAACAGGCACCAGTGCAATCAGCCCCATCCAAAAGTCTACTATAGAGAGGCAAAACTGTTACCTAGAAGCAGGAAAACACCTAAGACCAGCGGCCTGCTTCCTCCCTACCTGTTTCTTCCTCACTTATTTATTGTCACATCTATTGACTGCAGCTCTTCTCAGACTGCAAAATCTTACCAGAGAGGCAGTGTAACAGCTCCAACTCCTAAGTGGGGAAAAGAAGCTTGTTATTTCTAGAAATGAGGAGCAGAGCTGCCTATGAACATACTTTTCACTGGTAACATTAGTAAAACTATAGAAATAGCAAAACCAAGCAGTAGCTCTGTCCACAGGGGCACAGAGCATACAACTCCAATAGATATTGTTTTTTAAATTAGTGTCCAGTGAACAATATGGCAGTGCCTACCAAAACCTGGAGCAGGAGAGATTGTAACTAAGCTGTTCTTTCTCTGCCACAAGAAAAAAAATTACATTAAGCATCAAGTCACTAAGCTAACAAGACAAGACAGGTCATTGTTGCTGTAGTAGCAAGCAAAATGCTAAACTGCAAGATAACCTTATTCTTGCCTTGGAATATCTTGGATAACCAAGTTCTTATCTTGGAAATAGTTTCTTTATGAGACATATCCTGCTACAGCAACTTTGCAACAAGATTGTACTGGGAAGGTTTTAAAAAATGAAAAAATATTAAAAACAAACTAAGCAACAGAAATCTTTGGTTTGAGTTAAATGGTACATTATAACATTTATGTAAACAAAAGCAAAAATATTTGGTCATTTTCTAAAGCTTGATGTTACATCTTAAATTTAAAAGTGAGTTTTCATTACCACATCTTCCTGTGTAGCAACCATACACGTACATCTAGACTATTCTTACTACTCCCAGTCTTTCATATTGCTCAACATCTTAATCAAAGAACATAGCTGTTGCCATACTTCACCCATTTACAGAGAACAGGGATTTTTCTGTCCAACACAGGTTCGCCAGTCCTGGCATCCAGGGCAGCAAAGAAGTTATGGACTGCATGAGCTGCTGGAAGGGTATTGAGATGGAAACCAGCTCTTCCACCTGCTTTTCCAGAGCTCTCCTATGTGTAACATTTGTCAGGACACACCACTGAGATTTGACTCTCCAAAGTAACAGGTTAACAACATTCTGAATTACAACACTGTTTTCAGCACAGATCCAAAACATAGCCCCATTCTAACGACCATGAAGAAAATCAATTCTATCCTAGATAAACCTGGCACACACTGCCCAGTCCACCACTAAACCATGTCCCCATCTACACATTTTTTACATACCTCCAGAGATGGAGACTCAACCGCTTCCCTGGGCAGCCTGTTCCAATGCTTGATAACCCTTCCAGTGAAGATATTTTCCTAATATCAAATCTAAACTTCCACTGATGCAACTAGAGGCCATCTCCTCTATCACTTGTTACTTGGGAAAAAAGACTTGACACCCACATTACTACAACCTCCTTTCAGCTGTTTGTAGGGAATGATCAGGTCTCCCCTGAGCCTCTTTTTCTCCAGGCTGAACACCACCAGTTCTCTCATAAAACTTGTTCTCTAGACACTTCACCAGCACTGTTGCTCTTCTTTCGACACACTCCAGTCCCTTTATGTCTTTTTTGTAGTGAGGGGCCCAAAACCGAACCCAGTATTTGAGGTGCAGCCTCACCAGTGTTGAGTACAGGGAGATGATCCCTTCCCTAGACCTGCTGGTCACGCTGTTTCCGATACAAAATTAAATTCTGCTGTGCTTTAAACAGAACAGATAGGGGCTTTTATATCCAAAAGTAAAATGTATTCCTCACTGCACAAAGATTTATCAGAAATCTGTATCACTCTACCTTAAAAAACATACACAGTAGAGACCACGAACAAAAATAAAAGCCAGCTGTCTGGCTGCCCAACAAAATAGATCTCAGCATGTCTTCAGGGAAGGAAATCTCACAAAATATAGCCATAGTTTTTCACAAAGTGACAGAAACTGTTGTATCAGGTCCTGTTGTTGTAGAGGATGGAAGAACAATGCTTCATCATATCAAAAAACAATGGCATTGAAGGGACATTATGAAAGTCCTTCTAAAAAGTGGGCAACTTATCACTTAGCTCTTTAGTGCTGCACGCCAATCAATTGAAACCTATCATTTTAGCACTGAAAACCATATATATCGGAACCAGAACACCAAAAGTGGCAAAACAAGTAACAAAACACATTTGTAAAACTACAGAAAAGAATGGGATTGTAAGTAAAGCTATAGGCCTACCAAAATAGAAAGGCACAGATGAACTAGTGAAAATTCTCTTCTGCTTTTATAAGTGTAACATTTAGGATAACAGTTTGAGAAAGTGATTGAACAGGATGCAGAAAGGTACATTTGCAGCATCTAAGCTAAAGGTGCTAGTGGACCATGATTAAAAAGATATTGTAAAGCCTGTTCTAGCTATGAGTTACTGAGTTTTAGCAAAAGTGAATCCCAGAAAGAGTGATATTCACTCATTTCTATTATTTCATACCCAATTACATCATGAAGATATTTTATATAACATATTTGAAAGATTTCATCCAAAGAGAACAGTAAGGCAATTTTGTAATGCTTAGAAAAATAATTTTCTGACAAATTTGCATCATTTTTACAGACCTTCAAACAGTTGTGGAATTTATTGTTCTCAGTCAAGGTGAGCTATAAAATATCAGTGCTGATGGTTATTACTGATGAGCTTTCAGCCTGGGGGGGGGACGACACACACAAAAATTCCATTTATCTGAAAAATAGATTAGAGCCCTTTTAATAATGTAGTGCTTCCGGGTTCTATTGACATAGGAATTATATATTAGGCAGCCGAAAGCCTATATGGGCATCTTTTTTATTTTATTAGAAATATATACATATCTGAATCTACTAAAGGTCAGGACAAAGTCATCAGGCTTCTAACTGCAGTTGGACTAAACTCCAACTGGAATGATTTATGTGGCAATTAGAGTTTTTCCCAAGAATGTAACTAGCCCAATGCTAAAGGCAGGAGAATTGCTGCTGGTGACTCTCACTTGCTCTCCCCCAAGGATACGAGCATTACAAGAAGTTCCCTTTTGAATAAATGGAAACACAGACATCAGCTCTGTTCACTGCAGCAGAAGCTTAATTCTTGCATAAATACTTTTTAACACAGAAGTCAAATGGTACAAAGACTTATTTTTGTACTGATGCCCCTCCTATCTGCTGACAAGATCTGGCAACACCATCTTGTCTGATACATGGCTAAGAGATGTAGCTTCTCATCAAGGTTCCTTTTTCCTAATTTATGCAATTCTTTAGGCTAAGAGATGTAGCTTCTCATCAAGGTTCCTTTTTCCTAATTTATGCAATTCTTTAGGCTAAGAGATGTAGCTTCTCGTCAAGGTTCCTTTCTCCTAATTTATGCAGTTCTTTAGCTCTGAACAGACTAAATGCCCCACAGAAGCAAAAAAATGAAGTGGAGGGGATGGGATAGGAATAGATAAATCTGTTGCAAAATGGCCCTGATCAGCTTGCTATGCAAATTCCACGGCATCACCATGTATTAGAGAAGTTAATAGCTATATGAAATGCCTCTTTCCCCATTAATAGGCTAGATACAGAGTTAAAATTCATGTTTAAGCTACAAGAGGCACCACTATAAATGACTGTTTAAGCACACGTGTGTACTGGTACAGGCTCATTAATGTATTTTTTCTGGTTTTACGCACTCCAGGAAAGTAGAAGTGCATGCAAGGGATAGGGACAGCTCAAGGGGATGTAATTAAGTCTGTCCTGTATTTTTGAAAGTCCAGTACCTCAATTTAATTCTTGTCCTTCCCAACTGGTCTTTGTGAAAAGATCACAGTGAGAAAACACAACAGCTTTTACAAAGCAGCTAAGAAACTAAGTATTTTTTTAATGTCACATTGAAAACAAAGCTAAATAAAAAAGAATCTTTGTAAATGCTAAACCTGATTGATTTCTTCTGTGAAGCTTTAATGCAGTGAATGCAATCCTCAGGAAAATGGAATAAATATAAACTCAATGGTGTTTGGAAGTTTCTATTTATGTAATGATATTAAGTACTCTGGAATTTAAATTGTGTTCATTTTGACTGTAGTGACGTTTTCAGATACAAGAAAAGTGTTTCAACGGTATATGAAATATGTCTTAAAAATGAAGTATCTTTAACACTTGAATGCATACTCTATAAATTAAAACATTGCTGTAAAAAGTACATCTATATTTCAGAATACATTTTTCTATCAATGTGTCTAAGTTTCAGATTATGTGTGTACAATAGGTATGCAGAAGTTTCAGCCCTGAGAACCAAAGATCTCCAACATACCTTTAAGCGTTTGGAAGTGCAAACAGGTCACAGAAAAGTAATAGAAATTATGAGCACGTAATGGAAACTTGCTCTTCCTTGGAAACAGTTGCAACAAGAAATACCTTTCTCTAGCTAGACAATAACAACAAAAAGAAAATATTACTCTCATTCTCTACTCAAACACACCAGATGTTTTTTTCTTTCAAACAAAATTTAGTTTGTCTCTCTCCTCTGCAAGTGAAAAGCAGTTCCGAGAGTTTTCATTTAACTATAAGAACAAAAACTAAAAAAGAAAACTCTGCTCTGCCCCATTTTTATGACAAATTATCACACAGGTCACAGCTAAGAGTGGCTGGTGAAGAGCAGGTGGGTTTTACTCAGCAGCCTTTTTTATACCCAAAGTGGATTTGAGAAACTCTCGGGCCCTCTCAGCTCTAACTAAAGGTTAGTGTGTTTTAAAGGGCTGTCACAAGAATTACTTAAACATGCTTTCAGCAGAAAAGCAAGGATTTTCTTAAACAACAAAATTGTTTGGATATATTTAGCTGTCCCTGAAAATACAGGTATCCATTGCTGATCCACGAGGGCTCTGGTGAGCTTGCCTTGCTTAGATCTGTCTTCAAATCACATTTGCCTTGAGCATTCACAGCTATTAAAGAGATTTATGGGATTCAAGAAATATGGCTGTTCTGTCAGTAATATGGTCTGGTTTCAAGGACCTTCTTCAGGTATTGGTAGTATCCTTCTGATAAAAGACTATTCCAGATAAACAGAAGTATTCTACCCAGACACTGTAAAGTGCCATATACTACCAGAAAAAAAGAAGGAAAAAAGAGCCGAGATATGCTCTTCCTCTCCATATTTTTAAAACTCCCCAAACACCAGCTGAGTCAGCTCCCTAGATCTCAATCTCTCCATGAAATCTCACTGCCACTAAAAACATACAACTTGGATTAGAAGGAGATGTTTGAGATCCTCTTTTCCTCCTGTAACTCCACAGTCATCGATGCCTCCAGTGTTCTGCAACAGCAGAAACTCCGGAGCAGCAGCCACAGACTCCTGCAAAACCCCAGTTCAGCCCCAGATGAAGTTGAGCATTCCCGAGTAAGGAGTGAGACTGCCCTTCTGCAAAACACAGCAGGAGACCACACAATACAAGCTGTATCCTAATGGACATGCACAAGGGGGAGGCATTTACTAAATTTTAAGTGCTTAAATTAGGAACCTTAATACTAGTTCTTTAACATAGTGCTTTGGGTGCAGCAAACTGGGGGTTTCACATGCCTCAGGAAATGTGCCAAGTCATCTCCAGATCGCATTTACCCCCAAAACTCTGATGCTCAGGACAGCTAGGTGGATTAACACAGCAGAATTTGCTGCAGCACTGAATTGAGCCCATATTTGTGGCAGCATATGTGAGCAACCGCTGCTAAATAATCCCTTCTATCCAACCTCTGCTGCTGCCATGCACGCCAACTCCCAGGGCACAGATCCAAAAGGCACCACCATCAGCTCTTGGCCTCAGCTTCTGCAACCCATGAAAAGCATCCCACTTCCTGAGCAAACTCCCTCAAGAATGAGATTATTTCCAAAAAATCCTTTTAAAAACACATACTAAAAGAGAATCCATCATAGCCCCCAATATTTAATGGTTACTAACCAGTTGATACCCTCCTGATTTCCTTTGATACGTTTTCAAAAATTTGATGACGAGACTGGGAGGGGGGCGGCTAAGCGCTTGCAACAGAGACTGTACTTCTTACCACTCCATAATGGCAGCTAGGGTCATAAGTGAGACCAAAACCCTACTCTGATATTCACGCAAAGCAAGATGATGCCACCTCCCCACAGTAAGTGAAACTGAAATAAGCAGAGAAAGACAGAAAAGCAGGCATTACAGACAGGGCATGAAGGAACAGACGAACTGGTGTGTCCAAAGTCACATTAGAGCCTGCAGCTGAGCTGAAACTAGCACAGCACCTGAACAACAAGAAAACATGTATTGTGCACCTTCTCTATATAGCATCAAACAACCCAAGAGCATCATCTCTTTGTCACTGTAACACAACCACTGAAGGGCAACGTGCACGAGGTATACACGCATTTTACAACAGGCAAACTCCAGAGCCATCAATGCCTTCAGCTCAGGGGTTCCTCACTCACAACAGTTCTGCAATACACCAACAGAGACATTATTCTAAGGGGTTTTTTTTTAATGGTTTCTAATGTAGTTCTTGCTTTAAGGACTGGAGAAGACTTAAGTTCCTTGTTCACCTGAGACTAAACTACAAAAGTAAAAAGCCAATAGCCCTGAAAGTTACTACACTGGGATATTTGAAGGACAGACGTGGATTCTACCGAGGCAGAAAGAAACTGTCAGGCGATTAAGAAATTTTTTTAATATATAAAGAACAAATGATGAATTCACTTTGGCAGGTTTCCATTTTTTGCTGTTCTGCTGCAACGATGACATAAGGCTTGACACTGAGGGCACCAGTCTCTGAAAATTACATTTATGTCATTAATATTCTATTTTTGAGCTTCAGGTGAGTAAAATGCCATAAAAATCACTGCCATAAAAAGATGCTGTAGGTCAGGTGATGCAAGACCAAAAAGTACTTACTTCCATCTGTGTAAGGTGGAGTATTATCACAAATACACTTTGCAGAAGAGGTAATTGGCCATAACATTTAAGCCAAAAAATATTGACTCTTATCTCATGGCCCTTCTCCTGAGGGTCACGCAACAAAACAAGAAAACAGGACATCAAATTAGTCTATGAATATCAGCAGCTCCAAGCAGCCCTACATAAATCATTTAGAATAAACCCAGGCAACATATATGATGTAGGTACCGTTTTTTCAGTCTGATACATAAATAACTATGAAAAATCTTAGCCTGAGAAGGGATTGTAAAAGATGCGGTATATAGCAATACAGAAGTACTCAAGACAGATAAAACACCAGGGATCTAAGAGATGGACACAGAAGCATGACAGGCAGTACCAGCAAAAGAGTAGTCAGGAGAGTCAAACACCACCATCCTTCAGCAGGAAGACTTCTCCATTTAAAAATTGCTGGTTTTCTTATGGTGTAAGTGAAATTGTGTGGAAGAAAAAGCTACTGATACTATGTTTTAAATGTTTTCTGAGAACCTATACACAATACTTTTAAATCTAAATTTTAATTGAAATTATTTTGAAGATACTGAATATATGGGTTGGGGCAATGGTATGTGGGGTGGGGCTTTTTTTGGTTGTTTTGGTTTTGTTTTTTTAAGCTATTGGCTTTCCATGGTAAAATTATCTTTTATATTATTTTAATAAGAAGCTCCATGGAAAAAAGCCCACTAAGAACAACAGTACTGCCTGTATAACTGCTTTTCCTATTTAAAAAATATTGTATAATCTATCTCTGGTTCTGGGTATTAACAGTTATTTAGACCAGTCAGTTCACATCTATAATGAAAATTAATTTTTCAAGTTACTCTATAGAGCTCCTAACCTTATAGGAATTTTGGGGTGGTTTTGCAGGGAGGCTAGTTTTAGAATCCTCACAGCTACCGACTGCGGTGCCTTAAAACTGTATTTCTAAAATTATGTGAAAACTTGTCCCCAGGCAGTGACTGTTTGTCCGCTCTGTATGTTCAGGCAGCCGTACAGCACAGTAATGATGATAAACTGGTTTCTGGCTCCCGTGTACTCTTGATTTACATAAACATTAGAAGCAAAACGAGTAGTCTGAGGTAACAGAATTGTTAATCGGGTGCGAAGAAATGGCCTCTCATAAACTTTCTTAAAGGTGGAAATTTCAGAGCTGACAAGGCTCATCTTGCAGATCTCACAGAAAAACTAAGTATTTCATGTAGGCAGGTTAAGAGCAAAATACATGATGATGCGAACTTCACGGGAAATTCTCTTTCCCCGTCTGTTTGATGCCCATGTTGCCATTATGGCTCGTGTTTTAAAATAGCCATCCTGGCAGGAGGAGTCTCAGCATCATAACATTTTGCAGTTACTCCGTGCATGTATGTTCAGTTCAAACTGCGAAAACAACTAGGATTAAGTCTAACCCATTCTTCTGCACTACTGCATGTCAGAATAGAAGATGAAAAAAAAACCCTGAAAAAAAATAATCTCACAGGCAGTAAGAAATCTACAAAAGAATCAAACTCAAGGATGCTAATAGCTATTTGACAAGGGGGAAAAAAAACCACCTCACCACCAAACAAAAAAACAAAGATAAATTATTACTGTCTTGATCTGTTTATCCTACCATAAACATGTCGAAAATTTGTGGCAATTAATTATGGTTTGGGGTTTTTTTTATTATTCTTCACTATTGTTACCTAGATGCAAAAAAGACAGAGGCAGAAATGGAAGTCAGGAGACCTGTGGCTAATGTAATTACTTAATTAAATCCCCAAAAAGGAGAGTAACCTAGAACAACATACATACATGCACTAAAGCCTTTTTTCTTCAAAGCTATACAGAGTCCAAATCAAGGGTTTATACATTTAAAGGAAACAGCTTTCACTTTCATACCTTTTTTTTTTTTTTTTGCGGGGGGGGTGCCTTTGACACAGGGACCAAAAATGGCAGAGAACTGGCCCTGGATTGTTCAGGAATCAGGCTAGTAAAACAAAATTTAAAAAAACAAAGCAGTAACAGAGCAACTCAACTTTCTACTCTTTGATTTTACACAGGAGTTGCAATTCTACTGATGCCAAAAAAGTCATGATCAATTCATGCTACTGAAGCAAGGCACAGGTACCAGTTGCTGGAAGACACTTGCATTATTCTATCCTACAGGCACTGTTGTGCTGTCATTAGTTAAATTAATTAGAAGAAATCAGACACTGGCTAAAGCATTTTCTGCAGAATTTCAAATAAAAGTAAATTTTCCTAAATAATACTTTAGAAGATGCTAATATGTGTACCTGCAGAGGCTTGATCTCCTGACTTCTAGATCACATTAGCCAATTTAAAGTATTTTTGCATTAGTATCTTCTGTTCTTCAGTATGCAATTGAAATGTTAAAACGTCACTTTGAGTGAATGACACTTGATAAACAAAAATACCGCTTTTACACAGTGCAATTAAACTGTGAAACTCATTATCCTAAGGTATCACTGAGATTAGAAGCTTCAAAAGAACTACAGAGAGACAGAGCACTGCAAGGATCACCAGAACAGTAACACTTAAGACAGCAAACTTCGACAAATTTTTTAAAATATCCACTCTCAGGCTTCAAGGCCACTTTGTCTACGGTTGTCCTGGAAAAACAACACTATCAGGTGAGTCCCAGGTGATCTAGTCTGGTAATACCTAGAAGCTACCTTTTGGGACCCTGTCTCCTCAAACAGAAGCGTAATACTAAGTTGTAGCTCTCTACAGCACAGAAAACACAGCTGCCTTTGACTAACAAGAGCCACTAGTAAACTAATGGCATTAATGTGAATGTTTCTGAGAACCTCTTTGGAACAAAAGCCTGATTTTCCAGATTGCAGCCTTCCTTTCAGTTTAGTTACCCTCTCTGTTCCCAGGGCTGAGCCACACTCTGCCCCAACTACTCTTCCCCCAGACACTGTTCTCGTTAGCAGTCCACGTGACAAGCTCTCATGGTTGCTTACAGCAAATGGACACCCATGCTCGGTCACCATGTGCACAAGGTGGCACAGAGGGAATAAACAGAGTCATGGACAGCCATACCACAAAACTGATCCTCACAGCTGGCCCTTGTGGGAAATCAAACTCAGGTGCAATGGCCGGACATTGTGGGGTCCCTCCTTATCATCCCTGTTCTCTTCCCTCTGGCTCCAAGTCCTCCTCTGACACCTTCAACACCCTTCCTCTCTTGCAGCTGCTTGGCAATGACCAGCTTAGCTGGGACCTGGGGATCATACACAGAAAACAGAGTTAAAAACATCACACCTGGAAGACTAGGGGCTAGAAGTTAGAGTGAAGACCTCTGGAGACAATTTTCTCAAGGTGCCTAAAAAAAAACCCAAAAACCTTGCACATTCAACAGTCTCTTTTAACCTTAGGTGCAATCTTTGTATGCTCACATCATAAACAGTGAAGTATGGTAAACAGAAGACACACCAACACTTTCTGAAGACATCAACCTAAGTATGAAAAACATTTTTGCTAGCGCTGCACATGCTCTTGTGACAGGCTTATTGTTTTAACATTTAGCAGAGAAACTGATGGTCCTTGGAGGCATGAATACACTGCAGAATAGCACCATCATCAAACCTTTCACAGTACTTGTGTCACTTTTCCTATGTTACGCCAAAGTATTTTCCTTTCAAACATTTCTTGAATATAGTGGCTGCTTTAATGCAGAGGTAGTTCTGTAGGTTGAGAAAAGAATCAAAATCACAGAGCTGAAGGATAATAAGCAGTCCTACTAATAATTTTTTAACTTTGGCTCCTTCCAATTTAATTATTAGTATTTCATTCATATGTATTTATAATATAGAATATAATCATGCACAACACAAGCATGCAGACAGAACAAAAAAATTAAAAATGTTCATATTCAGGAAAGCCCACAATCCAGCACAAGTAGAGGCACTCAGAGAGCCAGAGGAAATAGAAGACACCAGGTAACAATGATCCAGTGGTGGTTAACCAAGATCCGGAAGCAGTAAACTGTGCTCAAATATGTCAAAGGAAGCAAGTGTGTAAAAGAAGAGGGCAGAAGGGCTTTTCTGAGATGGAGTTATCATGGCTTTTTTGGAGACTTTACCTATTTCAGTGGACGACAAGAGAGAGAAATAAACTAGTTTTCCCACAAAGAGTATAAGGAGCTAAGAAGTGAGGCAACTGCTTTTTTCCAGAAGCCCTTTGTCACACATGGTCTGCACTGGAAAACATGCACGTACAGATAGTGCTGCTGTTCTCTAAATTCACTGCCCAATCTTCCTGCCTTCTTTTCTGAAACTGAACAACACCTTCACAGATATGTCACTACTTCTTCCCTTCTCTATCAAAATAGTCTCAATTTGAAGCAGAGGCCATGAGGAACACAGAACTACTACCCAGCCTCCCAGAACAGCCAAGGGCACCAAATAGCATCCAGAGTTATAAGTTTTGGGTAGCAGTGGTGGGTAAGTAAATTGCATTGTTCCAGAGACTGGTCTGAGACCTGAAGAAGCAAAGCTAGAATATTTATAGCGTGTAGAATAAGCATTGTTTGATGAAACCACTAATATCTGAAAGGAATAATTTTGTTTAAAACAAATATCCTCTCAAGAGTCCCCTGGTTTTGAGATGCTTTCTTAATGGATTTATTTCCCTCCAGTAAAGGCAGCAAGGGAATAGTCAAAATATTTCACACACACACACGGGTGACATTTGTTAAAATAACTGAAAAAAACCAAACCAACCAACAAAAAAAAACCCACCAAAAAAAAAAACCAACCAAAAAAAAGCTTTATTTGTCTTTCATCAATAGATTTACATACAGAGAACAACAGGAATGGGACTGTTTAGTGCTTTTTTAGCTAGAAATCTGTTTATTTGATGAAGGATAGCATGGCAATAGGGGTTAAAACTCTTCAGATTTTTATTGCTCTGTTTCAAAGATTCAAAAATAGTGAAATGTGTTTCAAAACTTGCATGGTTTCAGCAATTCAGGTTTATGCCCCTAATTCCATATCAGTCTAAAATTACCTTAACCATACTTTCCCAACCAAACATGCAGAACATCTCCTAGGTCCTGGAAAGAGAGCTTAAGATGTATTTCATGTCATAAAATCTATGACAAAAAATACGGTTCAACTCTAACAAACACTGGGAAATTACTATTAAATAAGGGAGGCTATTTCCCCGTCTTTGGGGCCCATGTTCTTCTGCTTATACTAAATTTGCCTTCTCTGAAATAATAGAACATATTTTTCATCAATTAAAAAGCCCCTTGTCTCCCAAAAACATTTAATCACTAAGAGTAATTCTGCTGAAAACTTCATTTTGTTTCAGTGGCAATAAAGAGCATCATCTTGGTCTTATCACCATTATACATTCCAAAACTGAAGTAAAGTTATGGCTTCTGATGTAATTTTATAGCTACTGTCAGAGAAACATAAATAAGATTAGCAAAATTGTGACCCCAGCTCCACGGAGCATCTTCAAAGCTTACCCTTTTCTCAAGTAGCTCATTTGTCAAAACAGCACAGCCGCAAGCTGTGCAGCACGATGTCCCCAGAAATACACCTAAATACCCTCTCTGAGCTCTGCTCTTCTCCCTGTCAGGTGAACAATTTGCAGTTCTATCAAGAGACTTGTTTCTGAAACTGGTACACGCTTTTACAGTCTTCATGCATTAGCTATTGTTCCACCAGCCAAGTCAGGCATCCAGATACAGCACCTAATTACAGGAACTAATTCATCTTTGACATCTCCTTATCTGGGGCCCAGATGAAAGCAGCTTGATCGGTAAGAGAGCAGTCACAGAAATATAATGAGGTGATTCAAATATCAGTACTGAAACTACATGCTATAAAACAATGTAAAAAGTGTTCCTCTCTTTCCTGCTGGCTCGTAGTTGCCAGATATAACGTGTCTCTGCAACTATATCAGAAATGATATCTCACAATTTTACAGTCCTCAAAGGCCTTTAAATTGCAGTACCCTCGCTGTACAAGTTTCATGGAAGTACTCTGGGAGAGCACAGATGCTGGACGATGCTGGTTTTGGGGGTGGGAAGGGGCCAGGGAGCAGGTTGTGGAATAAAAACACCAGTTGCTTTTATCATTCGGAGGAGAAGAAAAAGATAGTCGTATAACAGGGTAGGAATTATAATTAATTATTTAAAAAAAATAAAATCAAGGAAGGGATCTGAGATCATCTAGTCCAATCTCTTGCTCAAAGCTGGGTCAAAGCTGAATTACTCCTGGGCCAATTCCAACCCCAAAACAACAACTCTCTGCCCCCTTCCACACACACTCACACTAAGAAAACCTATCCCTAACTGAGCAAGACAGTTCACAACATTAGTCCCCTCACTTCTTTATACAAGCTTATTTTTACTAGAGTAATACAAAAATAATGGTGTAAAAGAAAAAGTTGGTGTGGAAATACAAATCTTAAATCAATTTCCTAACTAGTTTTGTTTGTTTCCATTAAAATATTTAACGGAAACAAGAAAGTATGAACCGCAGGACCAACAATGCCAATAAGTTTGTGCCTTGTGGTTGGACTCCCTGATGTATAACACATTGCTGGCACTAGGGAAATCCTTGTTATATTTGGGATATTTGTATTTCTTTAATGTAAATTCTCTGAAGAGCTCAAGGGCTAAGCACATGATGAAACATTTCCCTTCTGGACACTAGTTGGGTTGCTTAATTAGCCATCTGTTTTCATAAAAGCTGGAGGAATTCCATATGTTAGATATCTATCTCTCTGTCAGATTTTACCAAAAACTGACAAGGGCTTAAAAAGTTTGAGTGAACACAGAGGGACAGACTGACAATGTGCCTGAATAAGATTTAATTGCCTCAGGAAATGAGGCTAAAATAGATGCACGGTTTAGAATTACTTCTGGAGATGGGCCCACTGACAGGCTATAACACAGAGCTCAGGACTTGATTTTTATTTTTATTTTTATGTTTTTTAATCGGGGGGAACAGAAACCTATCAACACTTCAAACATCTGTAGATTTTTTGAGGTGAAGGCAGAGCAAATACTGCTCCCGAAGATGAGAAAAGCTACTGCTGGATGGACAGACAGGACATTGTCTGGAACAGGTAGGTCAGGGGTTTTTAAGCCTTAAAAAAGTTTAACTGAAGTTTGGTGAAATGTTCAAGTAAAATGCATCCTAAGCTCATCTTTATCCCACTTAGCCTGCACCAAATTAATTTTCTTTGCTAACCCCGACAAGCACCAGACAGCCTTTAGAATCTGACAGCAATCTTGCACAGTGCAGAGGAAAAGTGGTAAGATGCTATTATTATCTATGACAACCCACACTGATCAAGAAATGCTCTGAAAAAAAGCTACAGTTCATAATAGTTTAGACTATGGCATCATTGACACAAATTTTTTGGTTTTTTTCCCCCCATCAAAATTAGAACCATGATAGGCAACAAGAGACCTCTTGCATTCAGATGGAGAGGCTGGGGAAGAAACACAGCTCTTCTGCCAGCTGGCAGGTCAAGCAAGTGTTCTGTAACCACCAAACTTTCTACAAAAGTGTACTTGTAATTCAAATATTTTTGTGTAGCTGCACTGAAGATGCTTAGTTTCATGATTTTCATCTATTTTATTTTTTTATTTATAGAGGGTTACTCAGTGTGCTGAGCTGTTAGTGTCATGAGAAGTATCATGCTCAGGACATCGTGGTAAGTCAGAATGAATGTCTCTTGGCCATTGCCCCTTCTCTGCAAGGCTCGGCACCAGAAAGCTCAACCAGAAACAGATTCTAACCCAAACTGCAAGAGACGACACAATGAACAGGTGCAAATAAAAATCCTGATTAAAAACCAAAACACTGCTTCAGTGAGACACCCAGAAGAGTCGCATATTCTATTAAGATTTTTTTTTTTTTTTAAGCCAGAAAATACTTCAGGGAAGCTTTGCTTCTTCCTCCTGTATAAGATTTGTACACATAAAAATAGAATATATATTAAAAACATAAAACTATACTTTTAGTTTCACAAAGAGTTGCAAGAACACTTTCAGGAGCAGCTACATACAGAACCACAGCCAAGCCAGTCAATGAATCAAGACAAGGCCTGGCAAAGACTCCTTTATGTCAAAGAATTATTTAATGTGACCCTCTGCAGCAGCTCACCAAAGCATCTGGGCAGTCCTTGTGTAGCAGGGCCCTGCACTTGTCGCATCCCAGAAGAACTGAAGCACAAAGGAGGACTTCCCCAAAGCCCAGGAGAAGTTTACAGCAGAGAATTTGCTTCCCATTCTCCCTGGTGCCCTCAACAGTGATCACCCCAAGAAAGTCTGTCAATGGGTCTTGCTCATGGCCCCTTCTCAGAAGTCCACGTATGCGCCTCAGACCAGAGTTATTCACCCATTTGATCTTCACAAGCCTAAATCATCACAGGATCCCTAACTTCCCCAGCGCCCAGCCAGGTTACACAGCAGTCTTACAGCATGGGTGCTGCTGGACATCCTGTTTGACACAGACAGTTCCGTCCTACAGAAAAAGAGAAGCCTCAGACTCACAAAACAGTATAATTTCAGACAGCTGGAGGTACTGCTGTGTGCGCTGGTCTTTCCCAAGGCACACACATGCTGCACTGCGGGTATCAACAGTGACACAGCCTCAACCATCCTTTACTTTAAAACTCTCCGGGTACTTCAACTTTCATAAATCCAAGACAATCCACAGGATCATCTGTCATTTGGTGAAAGCAGAAAAGACAACAAATAAATACCAGCTGACAGAATCAGACCATTTGTACCCATGGATGGACTAAAAGAGAGCATGTTCTAACCTTGCCAGAATCCCTCAGGGCTTTCTCAAGCTGCGTCCCTGCTGAGCTACCCTCCCCACACCGATGGGTAGCACCAGCCTCTCTGAAAAGAATAATTCTGTCCTGCAAAGGAAAACAAAAACACACACACCCCAAAAAAAATCATAAATGCTAGTTTCTTTGCAAGGTCTGGTCACTGAGCAGTTTGATGTCAGTACCTGCTTGACAACACTTGCAGCACAAGTAGGTTATACAAAGCAGCAGTCCCAGTGCATCCAGCTAACCCCCTTCAGTTCCAGAAAAGGGGACTGAATCTCAGAGCTCTCTCTCACCCTTCACACCTGGGTTTCTGCCGGCTTAGTCTGTGCAGCAGCACAACACTACACTCCTTGCTGAGACAGTTCCATTGTCAAAAAGCCCCCATTATGCCTGATTAACCTGTAGCGATAGAGTCTCTCCTTTGTACTAATCTAGTATAGAGCTGATGATTAAAGCGTCATTTGTAAGGCAGACCAAATCTCTTGCATAAAGAGATCGCTGCTAGACAGCTATACCACATACCCTGTTAATTATGATTTTTATAATTTGGGCCCCTAATGGTATCTTAGTCAGAAAGCAGTTATGGAAAAGCTTCAGCACATAAATACTGCATAAATTATTATAACTCAAGACAAAAAAATGGTTGGCATCCTAAAGCTGACAAACTGCATGTTACAATAGTTAGAAAGTGTACAGAGCTTATGTACAACCTGCATAGAAGCACGTATTGCTCCTATCCACTTCTTACAAACTGGCAATCACAGATGGTCTCATAAAAGACTTGGAACAGAAAATAGATCTCTGCGTTTGGAATGTGCAAGTTCGACCGGCATCTACATTAACAGATTTGTAATTCACAGCATGACATTCAATGAAAGACGACATGGTAAGGGTGTTGTACATTTTAACATACTTACATAATGAGCAATTATGTTGAATATACTCAAAAATAGAATTTTCTGTAGGTTGGGGAAAATCCACAATTAGTAATCATTTTCCTTTCTAGAAACTGTGATACCTTGGATGGCTTACATGAATTTTTGGGTGCATTGATGTTAATTTTTCATATAACAAATAGCAAACATAACCTGAAAAAGCAACAGTTTCATTTTGGAAATGAAATAACGTAATGAAATATTGTGATTCTACAGCACTTGACAGAAGCATTGCAAAATAGTCCTTTATAACAGTGCATGGTTTTATTTTTTCAAGTCATCTCAAAAATGCTAATTTTATTTTGTTCTCAGGAACAAAGATAAAAAACACTCCTTTTCCCTTGTTAGGCAGCAAAATCAAAAAGTGGAGTTTCATCAGACTCCACTACTCATGGAATACTCCTGTGGCAGGGAGACGGAGGTGGCCTGCAGAAAAGAGGAGCTACTTAGATGTATGGAGGAACTGACAGCCTGGTGCACCCATTCCTGACGTTTCTGATTTCCTGTTATGTATTGCAAGACCACTGTCCCATGTCCAACAACCACAGCGATACACAGCAACAACACCCTGTCTTAGAATAATTAAGATGTTTATCAATTCGAAAATTGTTCTCCCAAACTCCAGGCCATCTGTATGCTGTAGCCAAGCAGAAGAACAAGGAAGGGTGTGATTTTGCCGATGCAAGTGAAAAAGCTGCTATTAACTTTGTTATTCTTTGGCATCAATCATTCTGCCTCCAAAAGTCTGACCACGCTATGTGTCTCAAGGATGGAAGATTGTATGCAAAGTTTGTAATTAATCCAAACCAATGTCACATGAAGTCAAAGTGACCTTATTCCAATCAGCAAGAAAGGCAATATAAAATCACCTGCATTTGCAGTCACTTGTATAAGCAAGCTACTTGCACTATAAATCATTAAGTCAATAATGATTCACAACAAACAGCTTATTTTAGTTTTGTTACTTAAAGCTTGAGCTTGTAAACTTTAGTGCAGGTAGACAACTTACTTCAAGTAGCTTTCTATACTGGACCTGCTGTTGCATGCTTCCTTCCCCTTTGTGCTAGGCTCTCTAGCTTTGGGTACATCTGCGATTCCTGCAGCATGTTTTATTTTTGACCTCACTCCTCATTTGATGGTTGGAGTTATCAGCATGTTGGTTTAGTTGTTTTAAACATATTAAAGCAGCTTTGCTTCTGTTTCTATGTGTCAGTGATTTTTACGAGCAATCATTTTAAATACTAACACTTGGATATTTTCTTTTAATTTTGTTCTGGATGGCACAAGCGAGTGCAATGACTGATGAGGTCCTTGCAGGACCAAAGACCTGCATTAAACCTGCAGTGATGCCAGGACAGCTTATTTCCATGCCATGGTATCTGTCAGCCATCCCAGAAAGCCTGCTGCTCGACCAGGCCTGGACCCTACTTCTTTCAGGAGTGAAGCATTCTAGACTGGCAGCAACACTTCTTCTTTGTGCTGAGGAGCTGGAAAAGTCACACCAGCCATTTGTCATTCTCTGCTTTGAAACTTGATTTAGCCCATGAGTCACTATTTGGCCTTCTGTGCTCTAAAAAAAAAAAAAAAAAAAAAAATCAATTGTCAGCTCAGATTGCCTTTCCTCTGTGACTCCAAAGCCAGAAGGAAAGCATCTTGGATGCCCTTTCCTCAGAGCAGGAAAGAGAGAAAACTATAGCGATGTTATTGCCCTCTCTGATCTTTTTCTCTCTATCAAGTTCTTCAGTACCAAAGTGCAAGGAGCAACAAAACCTTGCCATTCTGCAGCGACGGTCAGCATACACCATGCATTTATTGGCAGGACCTCTTCAACATCGATGATTAGCACAGAAGAGATAAAACTATATATAAACAGTTATGTTTGACTTCTGCACTAGCGGCCACTTATGCCTGGGAAGCAAGAATGAGTGGAGCACTTCTAAATAATCCCAAATGAGTAACACTTTGGCAGCATACTGGGAGCACATTGGGGTTAGTCGGCAGAGCTGAGAAATTTTACATTTAAATTTGAGCATATTCCTCAATTCATTCAAAAACATGACAAAACAACGAAGGTCCTGCACAGTAAGGCTGCCATCTCCCCTCCTCAGCAAGGATGTGTATGGAAGTCACATTAAGAAATGTTTTCCACTTAGCCAGTAACATCCATTAAGAATTCTTTAGCAAAAGCCTTCATAATTACAGTTACAGTAGTAAAAGTAAAACGCAGTCTCCTAAGTTTAACTAACTAATCTGTCATGAGTAAATTGACTCATTTCACAAGTGTTTCACATTTATTTCTCAACACAATTAATCCTGAAGAAGGAAAGCTGCTTCTATAGTAGGTATTAATATATTTAACATCACCCTTGTTCCTCCCTGCTTTATCTCCTTGTTTTTATATTTTTTCCACACCAAGGAAAGCAAACGATATACTACAATAAAAAGTTGATATCAGTTTAAGCCTCAGTTTGAAGCAGTGGGGAGTTTTCAGCAAAACTCCACGTTGTTTAAAGATTTCCCTCATCTCCCTGTGTCCTGAAATCACCACTAATGTCCCAGAATACTCAGCTACAATTTCAAAGACCCACGGATTTTCACAGATTGAAAAGACACCACATATGTTCTTATAATAGGAAGCAATTGTGAGGGGACTCAGAGGGCCCTTCACTCATCCCTGCTGCCCAAAGGCAGGGGGTGAAGTGTCCCTAATGGGTTAGAAGATTGTCAATTAATCTTCATAATTACACAGAAGAGAAATACAATTACAGACAAATATTTAAACCTGATTTCTCTGCTGAGTGTTTCAGCCCAGGGAAGCTGGATAGCCCATAAATACAAAATTCCACATACTTGATTTGATAAAGGATAGTAGAAAATCACATTAAATAATCTACTTCTTCCCAGTATCAGTCTGACAACATGAGATTTAGGCTGCAGAGTGGGTACTGGCTTATGCTGCAATTTTTTAAATATTTGTATTTTGAGTAGTGGGTGCCTGGAACTGCATTAGGGATTAGCATCAGGTGCTTTTTGTGGACCAGAGTCAGCCCTCCGTGCCGCAGGAATCGCTCGGCTCGAGTCCTGCTCCCACATCCCGTGAAGCCTGAGGCCATGGCACAACTCGGACACCAGCAGCTGCCCCTCCATCTGCGATAAAAATAGCATAACCCAGCTCTCAGGAGACCCTGGGCACGCAGGGACTGAGGCTTGTCTGCCTCATTCGCCTTTAATCAGATTCTGTTGATGAAGATTTTTTTATTTATATCTCAGTCTTTACATGTTTTTAAACTTAATTTCTCCTAAAAAAAGAGAAGATTTTTTATGGAATACTTCCCAAGTGCAAGACTTACAGTGAAGTGATTCATCCAGGGTCACTCTGCCCATCAGAAATCCTTTGTCAGAAGTTAAAAATGTTGTCACCTTTGGAGCAGAAGTTCATGATTTCTGCTGTGCCATGGTCCTGTCAGAGGTCTCTGCTACTAAGCAACTATGACATGTAATAACTATGCCATTACATAACAATGAGTTCAAGTTTTACCTGAATTTGGACAGAAACACGTTCCTACCTCCCTTTTGAAAAAGCCTTCTGTCTGTTTTATAAGTCTCTATTTTGGGAATAATTATGAGTTGACTGCAAACATGAATCACTACATTAAGATGATGGTAAAGGTTCTTTGAAAATCTAGACAGCTTTTAGAAAAAAGAAATTTTTTTAAGAACAGACACATACAATAACTTCGATACAAATTCACTCATCCACAGCCAAATACAGTTTCTCTTTGTTCAACACGCTCTCACCTTACCCTTCAGAATATCAAAAACCTTACGTTCAGGTGCATGTCCGCTTGTTAGCACAAAGATAAATTTTGGCACTAAATTCAAAATACTTTCCATGCACTTGGGAAATAGGAAAAAGAAAAGATGTACTTAAATGTAAAAAAAATCACCAGAATCAAATGAGATTTTTTTGAAAAACCTCTTCAATTAAACAAAAGCAGAAACACTGCTAGCCACAAGCTTCCTCCTCCTGACCATGAAATCAAAAAAAAAAAAAAGTAATTTCAGAGATATGGGACCAGTCCTCCACCCAAAGTATAATTTTCCCTGGCTAGTGCTTGACAGCATGTGGCCAAGGAGTTCTTTGCAAACATTCACACAGCTGTAGATTTCCAGAATCAAACACAGATGAAGCAGGCAAGACAAAAAAACCCCTACAAGCTCACTGCACACATGCCATTGAACTGCTGGGAAATTTGTGCCATCACCTGTTCTGTTGCTGCCGTACATGCACTGCCGACACTGGCACAGGCAGCAGAGGGACTCGAACACTTGGGTTAGTTAATGGGTACAGCTGGCTGCTCTTTGGAGCCTGGTCTTTGTGACAGGTTTAACCCTGCTCAAGAAGACCCTGCATGTTCAGGCCACTGACTCCAGCGCGAGTCTTCTTGCCACTGGAATCACCACAGAAAAAGCATTAACCAGACTGATTCAATCCACCTGTAGAAGCTTTAAAACAGGAGAGGAAAAACTGTAATTTCCAAGGCTAGAATGAGTTTTCTTTTGGTTTTCATCATTAACAATACAGCTTGGAAACAGTTACCAAGGAATGAAATGTGCATTAATAGAAAGAACTACATCTTTTTTGTATTTAGAGCTTTTCTTTTTAAAAAGAAAATCAGAGAAAATTTTCAGGACAGAGGGCTTCTTGTGCCACCTCCCCCAGTCTTTCTCAAGAATTGTACAAGACTTTGAACCACTCCTTTATTCCACTGATTCTCCCAAAAACTATATCTTAAACAGCCCAACTCTGCAAAGCCCAAACAGTAAGAAGATGTTTTTATGGCCTCATAAGTTTTTACAAGGCTGATGTCCTATGACAAGCACAAAACCAGCCTCAGCAAAGCATTGACTAGAAATAAGTACTGGCAAGTTATCATTTAAGGCAATATTTTATATAACAGTAAAACTAACAATCAAGTAATATATCCAGCTCAAAGCTATTCCAAATGCTGAGAGATAAAGCATACAGACAAATATCACTGGCTTCTAGACAGAGCTGGTAACTTCTTTTCCAAGAGCAACGCTGATATTTCAAAAGATTTCTGAATCAGTATAAAACCTTAAAGATGCCTCATTTTCTGCAGGAGCAAAATTGTGAATATTATTCTTCTTGAAACTGTAGGTGCTTTTCCAAGAAAAGGAAGCAGTTTGCATCACCCAGGAACACATGCATCCATCATCTCCCAGTTCTGCTGTCTCCAGAGTCTGACTGTATTTGGCTGGGTCAGGGTCTGGACTGGACCACTGGTGTCAACAGTGACCCACAGGCCACTAGACAAGCTGAAGAAAGTCTGCCAGGGTTTCATGGGAAGTTCATGCAAGCAAAAGACATTTAGATACCACAAATCTTAAATAAAAGCAATAAAAAAAAAAAAAAAAAAAGCTTTAAAGCATTTTTCTGAGAAACTCCAGAACTGTGCTTTCTGATCTGCTGATTGGAAAATACTCTGGATTTCTGAAATCAGGAAGAACTGAAAATGCTCTAAAGGAAGCCACCAAGCAAGATTATATCCCAGCTTTCTCAAGTACACACTGCTGAAATCTATTTGCTCAGATCCTGGTAAGGAACACCAGTACTGCCTTTTTAATCAAAAACTTCTAAGATTTCTCCAGAGATGCTTTCATCCATCAGTTTCCATTTGGGATGATAAGTCAATCAATCCCTTCTCTAACAGAATCTAACATTAAATGTTTTTATTGTTTCTCTCCCCACTTCTGGAGAAGCGAGCCAAGAAAAGATCATGTTTTTCATATATATTTTTTTCCAGCCTGCATTAACAGGTAAGAAACATCAATGTGGAAATCTAAATACTTTCAGATCTCTGCCCAAACAGCAGTCAAAAAGTGGTAATTAGTGGTGGAAATGCCAGAAATATGCTTCTTTATAGCTCTGTGGCTCAGGTGTAATTTAATATCCACATAGATGGAAATCTCACTGCAGGCCTGGATCAGCTATCAATTTAAGTACAATCTTGTCTTGTGATATTAGTGCAAATCAGAGTTTCTGAAAGAAACAAACCTATTTTCATTTAATAATCAAGATTTCTTGTAGAGCTATCCTTGCGCAGTGCACTCAAAAACGGGCTGCCACTTCTAGTGGCAACAAAATTGCCAAAACTTTGAAATTCAGAGCTAGGTAACAGCCCAGGAACTTCCTCAAGCTTTTTGGGAAATAAAAGATAGACTTTTCTGTTGTGAAAACTAGAATACAGAATAGCCCTTAAGTTTCAAGCTACATAGCATCTGGGAAACAGCATTTAGATGGATTAGGGTTAGAATGTGGTGTTCAATTAAACTAATCTGAAAGCTGAGGGGTATTGTTCAATAAGAAAAGGTTTCACCTTCTGAAGAGATCACTACTATGCTTTTTGGCTGACAGCAATTTTGAGCAATGGTCACTTTAAAAGGGCTAAGGACTTATATTTCTCAAAGAGGAGGTAAGTAAGAGGCGCAGGGGAGGGGAAAAAGCAACAGACAAAAACCTAGTCAGAGACGTTCATCATTGCTACAGCTTTGGCATGATAATTTTTAATAACTTTCACAATCCGGCTGCAGAAAAAAAAAAGTGTTCCCTGAAAGGTTACCAGGCAACAGAGCTGCTGGCAAACAGCGGCTGAACCATGGCGCCCCTGACCGTGGTCCCCCTTCCCAGCTCTTTGTCACATCGGAGCTGCATGGCGGAGAGCAGCTGTCCCCTTCCCTGTGGGCCGGTGCTGCTGGCCCAGTGGTCACCCCTACACCGCAGGGCACCCTCCAGGGCAGAGTTACAGGGCGAGCCAACCCAGCCAGCCTTACACACGAACACCTCCAGCACAACACGGATGTGTGCTGTCACAGAGCCCGTCACGGCTCACAGAGGCTTCCCCCTCTGCTCGCAGGGTCTGCTCCAGGTCATCCCATTGCTGCAGCAGAACCACCGTGCGTTCATTGATCATAACGTACAGCAGACACGATCACGTATGTAGGGCAGTTGCTGCCTCTGCAAGGGCACAGCAGCTGCCCCTGAAGGGCCCCATAATCTTTCAGTCCAATAAATTTCAGCTTGCCCCAAACTAAAAGGGGCAAGAGCAGCAGCAATCACAGAGGAGAAGCACAGCCAGGTTTTTCCCTTCATTGTTATTCTGCCCGGTTTTATATCCCTGTTGTTTTCTTTTCCTCATTTACTTTTCCGCTTTGCTCCAATGCTTGGATACCTCTATTTATCCTGTGTGTCCAGTGTCCCTCAACAGAATGTTTGTGTTCTTTGCCTTATTCTCGCAAGAGTAACTCTTCTTGCTTTCACTAACTACACCAAAACTGCATTCCTAACTTTGTTTGTTCCTCTTGCAGCCCCAGCACATCAGGACAGGCCCTTATGAACAGCAGAAAATATTCCTTGTTTGTCCTTGAATTATAATGTTCTCAGGCACTACTGCCTTGTATTTAAAAGCTCTTACGATGCTTCACATCCCAGCTTTCCCCCAGGGCCAGCTGAAGAAACTAGCAATCTTTCTTAGGCAAGAGCCATTTGTTGGATTTGTTAGGATGTAAATATTTGCATATGGCAGGCCTCCATCGCCAGCACAAACATCTTGTAGGGATTTCTATATTTTGCTGTAGCTCATTTCCACAGCCCCTTCTGCTCTTCTCCTTTAAGTCTGGTTCAGTCCAAGAGTCATCTCTAGGTTCCTTTCACCAAAACAGTAACTGCCCTTTTCAGCTGGGAAGAATTTAAAAGGAATAGTTTGATGAAGCCAAGAAACAATTTGGGCTAAGGTCCTTTCTACAGAGGCAGGAAACATACTCTCACCCATACGGAAAGGGGATTCCAACCAACAGACACTGCAGTCCCCATGGGGGTCAAAATTTGTGGTAGCAATAGGATTTTAGTCTTCCTTCTTACTCTTGCTGTAAAAAATTACAGCCAGTGGGATCCCTGGAGTATCGTATGCCTGTCAAGAAAAAGCCTGTGCAGGAGTAAACTCATGGTAGAGAGTTCTAAGCCGATCTGCAACTTTATTTTGAATTTTGCAAAGGAGTCTCCAAACAAGTTTTTTTTTCAAGGACAATGATCAGAAGTACAGCAAAGCTCTAAATACTTCTGTAGGAAAAATTGGGTCCGTTTGTCCTCCACATTGCCTATTGGCATCACTTAGAGACAGTTTAGGAGCTAATCAGAGCAGACTGCATGCTTCATGTGTCAGTTCAAGATACAATCTTCATAACAAGTTGGAAAGCAGCACCTTGCAGCAATGAAGCTTCACTACCAAAATTTATTTCCATTATTCCATCCTCTGTTGTCAAACACTTCCATCTCCACAGGAATTTAGTTTGTCAATAATTACAAAGTAGAAATAGAATTAAAAAAATAATTAAGTCTTTAGTAAAAATTCTTTTTCCTGTTCACCAAAAAAAAGCTGACAGCAAAAACTTTGCAGTTACTGTAACTGAAGACCATCTACAGTAAACTCCGATACAAATATATCATAGCTGGGTCAAGAACAGACTTTCTTGTAGCCCTCTGAACTCCATGCTGCCTGAAAGGGTTTCCATCACTTACAGTGGTTTACAGGCAGCATTTGAAGTTTCTGCCTGACTCGGCATAAGGAGGCCCTTTCGAAGGGAAGTAGCTGTTTCCACTGTTTATAAGAGCTTACCCAATGGAAAACCCTTGAAAGCATTGTACATGTGACTCATCATACATTCGTACAATCTGGTGCAACAACACATTTGCTGAAAGGGAAAAATCCAATCTCCAGAGGGCAATTTGTCACACCAGTGGACATACATTTATTAAAAAAAAACAACAACAACAAAATACAGCCATGATAATAAGATTAATCACTCAAGCTGTTTCTCTGAAGGGATCCAGAGTATACGCATTTCACTTCTAAATGTCTAATTTAGAGGAGATGAAATTTACCCAGCAACACATCTAAACTATTCCCAGGCACTACAAACATCTAAGACATGCTAAAGGAGGAAGGTTTTCAAATTGTGGGAAAAGGCTTTGATGTCGGTGTAATAACTCAAGACATCACACAAATCTAGTAACTCTGACTGCAGAAAGGAGAACACAGAGTGCTATCACATTCTGCAGTCTGGTCACACCACTGCTCCCAATAACTACTCTTTTTTTCAGGTCCATCTTTCTTATAACTGATATACAGTAAGAGGCGTGATTATCAGCAGTTACCATTTACTGCCAGACACAAAACCATGAAGAATGGAGTAAAACCCAAAAATTAGCTTCTTTCTCATTTTGGAGGCAACCAGGATTATTAACGCTTCATCCATTTATTGCTGCTTTTTTCTTTCTTATTACTGCTGCTAAAAAAAAATAAATAAATAAATCACAAATTGCAGCTTGATGCATCTAAGCATTTGCTGTAAGATACATATTCACCAAAAGGGTGTCAATCACCAGAACAGGCTGCCCAGGGAAGTGGTTGAGTCACCAATCCTGGAGCTATCTAAAAGACACGTAGATGCAGCACTTAGGAACATGGTTTAGTGGTTGACTTGGCAGTGCTAGGTTAACAGTAGGAGTCAATGATCTTAAAGGTTTTCTCCAAGCTAAATGATTCTATGATTCTACGCCTACAACTTTGCAAATGGGCTTTCCTCATTACCGTGTTACGAGGAAGACTTTGTGGCTGGATCTACACTGAAAAATGTGACGATGTAGATTCAAAAGGACTGCATCAGATGCAAACATAAGAGGGAAGAGACAAAAACAACCCCTAGAAAAACGGGATGCTAGCATCCCTACAACCAGCACGAAAGCAGAAAGTTCTACACACTCCACATCAGCGGGAAGCCGGCATTCTGCAGCGGCTGGTGACAAGTCTCCCATTGCACCCATATCATGGCTTCATTTTCATAGAAGCAGCAGTGATCTCTTCTTTACTGTAACATACACGAACCTGAACATGGCTTCATATATCTTTGCAGACTCCAGACTGAGAGACTTCCAAGTTCTGCAACTCTCCCATTGACTTTGTCACGCTGGCCAATTCTTTGATGCCTGACCTGCAGCTCAGAAATCAGCTGCCAGTTTCCCAAAAAGAGTTCCTAGATTTTTCTCAGAACTATTAAAGACAGAAGGTTTTTTGAATAGGTACAGATTACTGCAAGGTACCAACACCACAGACCATAAGGTGGCTGCCAAAAAGGTCTCAATAAGCTCCCTGGCAGCGACAGCTGTACAACATGCTGTAGCCTACCACAGAGCTGTCACAGCTCTTCAACATGCTTCACTTCCTCCATATTTGCATATCTTGCATATAATTGCATATCCTTATTTCCTTCTTTTATAGCAGGAGATGCCCTTAAACCTATATTGGTGTTTATATCGATGATACACCACACATGATCTAACAATAAAATGGGCAATAGAGCTCTTGATACATATTTGGGAGTGAAAAGATACACAGATCCTTTTCACACACAGGAAGGTAATCTAAAGCCAGGAGTTCACATAGCAATTTCTCTGAGCATTAGTCCCATATTACAATAAATTTCAGATTTGATATAAAGTAACAAACATAACATCTGATAAACAACATTTTTTCTAGTGAGGCACTCATTCCAGTTAAGAGTTCAACATGTGGTAAGATGTAATACATCAGATGCAAAGGAAGTCTTAAATTAAATGATGGGTCACTGAATTTAACACTGGTTTGTCCTGCCAGTTCTTTCTAGGTCATGTCCTGGGTGAGATTCACTTATGCAGCAGAGCAGAATTGAACTGATGCATTACAAACTCTAAAGAGTTTTTAAGGGGATTCCTGAGGCTGAAGAACAGAAGCAGAATAAATTGCAGTAGGAAGGCAACCTGGATAATTTAAAATGGGAATATACCAGTACATACTTGCATGCAGTAAATTGTAAGCAAACCCACAGTTACTAAATGGACTAAGAGAAGCCCCTGCAGTCCCTTAAATAAAAGGCAGAACCATCATTTTCAGGACAGTCCTATTTTTCTTAAGGTTTTCATTCAAAATGTTAAGAGGCAAGAAGTTAGCAAAGGGACAGATGCATACCAGAAGATAAAATTCATGAGGTACTAAAAAGCAATGATATTCATTACTTTACAGACCAAAAAAAAAAAAACCAACCCACCACCCAAACAATAAGGCAATACCAGGTTTCACATATTCAAATTGCTTGAAAATGAAAACATACTGGGTAAGTGCAACACTTCGCTTTCAAAACTTCCATAGCCCAGTTCTGACAGTGAACTAATACACCTGCAGACCAGTACATGCTTTTGCCAACCATAAAGCATCCATTTATAGAAACATTTCACTTAAAAATATTAATTCAGATAAAAGTGTCTGAAGCTATAAGCAAGCAGGCAAAGGCTGGATTAACAGCAGCAGCGTAGTCCAGAGCTGGCTGCTACAATTACAGCAAGACACAGGAGATATCCATGATTTCCGAGAGGAAAACTGCAGTCTTTAACACAGTAATCTTGCACAAGAAAAATGCAAATTGCTCATAGGCACATGTATTGCAGCTTTACAGGCTAACAAAGCTAGTCTAGAAAATGAGATGAGGGTTTCTGTGCTTCCACATCCTTCTTGCATACTCAGTTTGTTTTCCAAGAAGGGTCCAAGGTGAAGTCTAAAAGCATTCCCTTTCCCCCAGAAAAGTTCACATCATATCTCTTGGCTCATCATAAGTGTCTTGGCCACTTTAGTTCTTGGAGAGAGACCCTGGTGATTCTCTTTTCTACTTCTCCCAGCCCCAGCAGATTTCATCCATTGTTGCAATTATCCAGACTATGACCCATAACTGCAGAAGCTCCAAAAGACCTTAGACAAGGAGCGTCTATGGATACACTCCTCCACAAACATGGAGTCACTTACCCCACGCTAGATGTCTGCTGATGCTCAGGGGATTGAGATCACAGCTACATTGCACTTCAGAGAGGATAACGCTCTTTATGCATTAAGGCACCGTAAAGAGGGATCCACACATTTCCAACTTTCTTTTAAGGCATAAGTAAAAGCAGCTATTAGAGGGATCAAATCTTGAGTCTACCATAAAAATAACATTCCTTAATAGAGCTGCAGAGTACAACTGTTTCTGCTCAGATTTATTAACACACACAGTGGGATAGGCTCTCCTAGAACACAGTGTTCCACCAAAGCAGAATAGGCAACTTTAACTTAATTATCATCGTTACATTTCATCTTGCAGAAGTTAGCACCAAAAATACAGTTATGAGCTCTCTCTGTTTTCTGACTCCTTCCAATGATTTAGAATATTGGAATCAGCTAAATGATAAATACAGCATCTCACTAAATACCTGTCACATCTATACTTGGCTAATGCAACTGCTTTTCAATTAATATATCGGGTGCTTTCAATACCTTTCTTGGCTATACATCAGGATATTGAGCACATAAGTTTTCTACTAGTGCCTAAATCTGCCCATAAACAATCCAGTAACTCATCTCAACCCACCCAGCTCACCCAACCACACACAGTCTTCTCCCCCATCCACAAGGAAGTCAACAGCTCCTCAGCAACACATGCCCCCAAAATTTGCTTTTAGTCTTTATTCCTTCTCTACACAACTTCAAACCTGAGGCGTGCATCTCCAGAACTCCATGTCCAGCTGAACCCACAGCCCACCGAGCCATGGCAAACACTGCAGACAGAGCAAGCTGCAGAAATCTTTGCTGAGCCACCAACAACCTCACTCCTGTCCAGCTGCACCTTTTGTAGGGTAGTTCCCCTGACAAGTACCAGTGTGATCCCCATCCTAATTAGTACCCACCCCACACCGACCCCTAACACCTTCTAGGATGGAAAGCTGTTACTGAAAGCAGTTTTTAACGACTACAAATAGTCTTTCCCTTATGTGCTTTCCCAGCAATGCTTCAGACTATTTAAATTCTCAGAGCAAACTTGATAGGTGAGTGCTGGAAGCTGCTCTCACTCATTTTGTGCTAATTTGAGATAAAAGAGACTTGCCAGTCCTCATCATTGTCTGCTTCCCAACTACTTCAGTAGAGGAAAAAGCTGAACCAAACACATGTGCTTGAATGAAGCCTTGTCCTTCTTAAGTTTAAGTTCATGAGTTCTTGACATCTGCCCTCACACATGCACATAGTCTCTATCGTATACTATCAAATACTGTGAATATGGTTGTTAGATATTAACCTTACTGTTTTAATTCCTCTTCTTCTGTCAAAATTATATACTTTGACCTCACAGTGCTCAGAAACAGAACGGAAAATATAAATTAACTAGGACTCTCAATTCCCGAAGTTTAAAATAATCTGGAACCTTGTATTAAATGGAAGACTTTTAGGAACTCAATTACTCAGGTGGCAGTCAGTCAGCTTGCAGCAGGTGATACCTCTGTCTTAGCTGCATCCTGTCAGCAAAGATTGATTGCACCCCACTTTATGTTACACTGTCCCTCCTTCTTCTAAGATGTCAGAAACTTCCACATCTTTCAGCTTTGTTTTTCTTCATTTGGTTTTATCTGTCCATTTACATTGCTAAGGCATCTTGGTTTGACAGTAATGTTTGCATGGTTGGTGGATAGAGGGGAAGAATTGGTTTAAACTTCAAATAAGGTCTACTTTTCTGGCAATGAGTAGCTATGATTTTCTTCTATACCCTGAAACGCTCCAAAATATGGATTTTCCCTGCCTTGGGGTAGAAATAGCTCATACACCATCTGCCTACATGTTGCACATCTTTGCATGCTTTTCTGTTCACTCATATTTTCTTACTACAAAAAATCTGCAATCAGATTTCTTGATAGCAAACATAGACCAAAGCTATTTGGGGCTACATCCATCCTCTGAATCAGCAGGACAAGAGCCTGCTCCAAGCTGGAAGACATTTATGCTACACTAACCCAAGCCTGCATGCTTGGTGACAGCCACGGTATTTCATCTGCAGCATAATACCATGTTCCCATGGCTTTGTGGTATAGAGAACACCTATAGGGTATATAGTGACATGCTGTGTTGGGCTCTATCATTAAAAACACAGAATACAATTAAACATTCCAGAGATCTATGACAAACCATAGATTTCCCAATAACTAAGAGCACAAAACACTAGGAAGAATGGTTAAACACATTCTTTTTTGTTGAGGAGGTTGGGGTTTTTTTAAATGAGATTTGGAAAAGTAATGCAAGCATTTGTTAAAGATGGGTATTAAGTTTCTCTTACCAAAGACAAATACATAGGCATTAGGAAGCCACCAGCGACCTGACTAGGCAGTGCTAGATATTTTCCTACTGCTATCCAAAGTTGCTAGAATTTCAATGAGAAGTTGTGATTACTATGCAGCAAACCTATAATCACGAGAACAAAACCAGAAAAGTTGGCAATACTGCATCACCAGGTGCTTGTTAGGGAGTTGGTTAAGGATACACAGGACACCCAGGACAACTGCAATTCAAGATACACAGCAGATTGAGCTACTCTACATGTCACGCTCCGGAAAATCTTATCAGATTCATTAAAACTAAAAGACTGCTAGAATAAACAAAAACCTCAAGGCAGATTGTATAAATTGGCACAAATTTTTCAAATATTTCATCAACTCTAGTCCTGTACTCTATATGCAGAATTCAAAATAAAGTTCCCAGATTTGTCTAGAGTAAAACATCCAGGTTACTACAAGAAAAATTAAAAAGTTAAATCACATAAGTGTTAGGAAGCTAACTTCTTCCTCTGATGACAACAGGAAGAAGCATCTTCAGACAATGGTTATAAATGTGACATTGACCCAGCAATGGTCTATTAAATAAGAAAACTACTGCAATTGATTGAGAACACTTGGACTGCACATACACAGAAAGTTCTGATAGGATAAAATATCATTTATCAGAAAGGTCAGGCTTTTGAAAAGATGATTTATTCTAAACAAAAATGTAGTGAATTTTTCCTCTTCATTGATCAAATGTATTAGAAAAAAAGAAACAATTACTATTTCTGATTGATTTATTGGCAGGTCCTAGGAGACCTTATTCCAGTAAAATATTACTGTTGTATCTTCCAGGCCAGGAAGATTCACATCTTGGAAAAGCAACCTTCTGTCACAGAAGTAGTATTAAATATGAGAATAGCAACGTGGTTTTGTCAGCAGAACTTGCTACAATGCTGTATTCAGGTGTCTGAAGTATTTTTCAGCACTGCAGAGCACACTGAGAGATGAATTCATGTCACTGTACACCATACTGAATTTGAGGCTAAGTAATTTGCAGCAGATATCACATTTCCTACTTGTTTTGCACAATGTTAGCAAACTGAGTTGCAGTAGGGACTACAGTGAGTCATAAATGTTCTAGTTTCCATAAGAAAATGTCAATTAAATGAAAGCAAAATGTTTAAAAGGCCATGTTCCTGTCCTGTAGCATTAGGGGCCATGGCTAGAATGGGGGGTGAGATTTCCTTCAAAGTCAGAGTCACGTCCCTGTTCCTTTAGGACAAAGCGGGGCTTGTAGAAAGCAGTGCAGGTGTTTCTGTGGCTCCAGTTCCTCCCTGTACTGGGAGCAATAGGAGAAGAGAAATACTGGAGCTCTGTGCGAATGTGGGTGTCGTGGTTTAACCCCAGCCGGCAGCTAAGCCCTACAGCAGCCGTCCACTCACTCCTGCCACAGTGGGATGGGGGAGAGAATCGGAAGAGTACAAGTGAGAAAACTCATGGGCTGAAATAAAATGAGTTTAATAGGTAAAGCAAGCACCACGCACACAAGCAAAGCAAAACAATTCATTCACCACTTCCCGTCGGCAGGCAGGTGTTCGGCCACCACCAGGAGAGCAGGGCTCCATCACATGTAACAGTTACCTGGCAAGAACGAATGCTGTAACTCCAAGCATCCCCCCCCACTTCCTTCTTCTTCCCCCAGCTTTATATCGGTGAGCATGATGTCATACAGTATGGCATATCCCTTGGGTCAGTTGAGGTAGCTGTCCTGGCTGTGTCCCCTCCCAACTTCTTGTGCACCCCCAGCCTGCTCACTGGTTGAGTGGGGTGAGGAGGAGAAAAGCCCTTGGCTCTGTATAAGCACTGCTCAGCAGTAACAAAAACATCCTTGTATTACCAACACTGTTTTCAGCATAAATCCAAAACATAGCCCCATACTAGCTACTACAAAGACAATTAACCCAGCCAGAACCAGAACAGCAGGGGCAGGGCTTGCAGACACAGCAGTGTGTAATACAGATGCTGTCATGTGTGGCGAAGTCCCACCATGTCACAGCACTCCTTCCTTTCATTTCCAGACTTGCTTGGAGGTGACCAGAAGACTCATCTTTTTTTCAAACTTTGTCCAAATCCACACCTCAGAAATCTGACTGTCACACATCAGATATCAAACCCCTCTCCTGTGGAGACATATCCCAGCTTCCACTGCAGAGGTGATGCTGGAAGCAAGTTGGTCTTCTGGCTGTGAACTGTACAGACCTCCCGCATTCATCCCTTGAAAAGGAAATTTAGAAAAAAACCCTTTACAAGGAACCCGGCACATGGAAATTATTTTTTTTATCCTGACCATGCTTCTCCAAGCAGCATCCATTTTCCCCCTCTTCCCCTTCCCAAAGGACAGGCGAGTTCACCACAGTGCACACCACGCAGCCAACAATATGGCCAGCTCCATCATTCCAGTGCGGGAGAAGCTAATCAAACCCAGGATTCATAGTGCTGTCACCAAAACAAAAGCAGCACCTTTCGCCAGGCTGCAGAGATCGCAAGGTCTTCACTGGAGATCAGATGCCAGCACTGAAACATCTTGCAGACCATGAGCAGAACTGGGAGAGACCACAGGAAGGGATTTCATGTGATCACTCCCTTAGGACCCACAGGGTCAGCGTCTCTAGACAAACGCCCACCCTCAGATCTATTCTTGCTTGCTCCTTCTCAGACACTTCTGGTATCCAGTATTTCTCAGTTACTTGTCAAACGACATAAAATAATAAAAAGGGGGGGAATGAATCTATTCCTATTTTGTAATATTTTTTACTGAAGGGTAGACTACTCTTAAGCCAAGGACTATGCTAGGTGTTTTGCATTACCCTGGAAAAGTAACAGACAAGAACGAACTGTCTGGAATATACAAATTAATATACAAACCAAGCTACTGGCCTCTCAGCAGATTAGTGCTGGCTCCCCTCAACCAGGTAGGAGACCTTAGTCTGTAATGATTCAGCTTCTCCACTGGAAAACATTTTTCTTTTCCATAAGCATCTTTTATTAAATTCATGTCTTTATTTCTTGAAATTAATTTTTCTTGACTGGGATAATGAATTTAATGATAATACACTCATATATAGTAATGTTTTCAATTGCTTTTACCTCTTTGTGCAAACAATTTTCTGTTAAAAAGTTATGACATACAGTACACAGAATAGCTACAGACCCAGATGTACAGCTCTAAGTTACCTTAACAAGTCAGGAAATTAAAGTAAACCTGCTATTCTACAGTGATCCATAATTTTGCATCTGTGAGTTTACCAGGAATTCCATTAAAGCTCTGAGGAAAATAAAGTGAATTAATAACTCAGACTTCAGAGGATTTTATTTTGCTAGATACAATGTAAATTTGCTTGGAAGGTGATACATTTCTTGCTGATTTACCCATGTCAGTTTAATGTCACTGGTATCTTCGGCTGCCAGAAATGGTAAATAAATGTGATAAACATGTGCAGTCTAGTAAAATATACTCTCATTGCAATGAAACAAGGGAAATATTATAAAATATGTTTGTGATCAAGCACAGAATATCAACCAGTTGCTGTGTTACTAGATTTAGCATATACTGTTATTTCACATGCTGACACAATTTTAACCACAACATATCGCTTCACCAACAATTTTTGTCACAACAGATATTTCCTTCTTGCTGAAATTATATTTTTCTCAGGAATTTGATCTCTGACATTATTTTGCATTTGAATTTTTCTGTTTATTTTGGATTAGAGAAGTAGGACCCAATGAACCTGGGCAAAAACTTGGCAAACAGTAGAAATTATTATTGTCAAGTGCAGATAATCCACATCTGAAAGTTGCTAATCAAAACTGCTCAAGCATGGAAAAGATATCGACTGCTGTTCGTATTATCTTGCAAAAATAAACAGATTCACAGCTCTGCTGAGGACTTTGCTCATTAATTCCCTATGAAAGTTAAACTTGATAACTGAATAAATTACTCATATTATTTTGCCATCATATAAAATTATAAAGTGAATTAGTTTAATAATGAAAAAATTCTAATAGAGTTTGAAAACAAAAGTCATGCTTTTCATTCCTGTGGAAAAACCCAATAAAGTAAAAAAAAAAGAATATTTTAAAATCTGCTTATGACAAGGCAACAGGCCCAGTATTTGACCCCTGTTCACCCTCTTAAGTTTAACAGTTTCCATGGATTTACACAAAACAGTAGACATCATAATTTTGATATACTCAAAGCAAATAAAGGATAAGTGTTTCCTAAAAGGACTCTTATAGCTAGGACTGAATTCTAAACTAAAATGCCACAGATGGCTGGTGAAAGAATAGCTCCTGACAAAACTCCCCATTCACTTGCAGTCAGATGGTACTTCTGTAAAAGAAATTGGAAGTAATAAGGAAACAAAAAGAACAACCAAACAAAAAACCCAACCAAAAAAACACCAAAAAAACCCACCCCAAAATCTGTACAGTAACAGCTTAACCATTCAAGCATTACCAGGCAAGTATATTATTTTTCTGTAAGCCAGGTCTTACCCTGGAGAGGTGCAGCAGGTGACCTGGCAGCTCTGGCACAAGTTAATTAAGAGCAGCCAGCAAAGGTTTAGCAGCCCAGAGGCTGGGGCTGCTTTCCTGCCCAGAGCAGTGTGTGATGCTCAGAGGCAATAAACCCCAGAGCCATCCTTGCATCCCATCTGGCAGCAATGCAAGTTGCCCAACATCAAACAACCTCTTCAGGAATTCTGGGCAAGGAAAGGCAATGGAGTGGGATTGCTGCTCCTGAAACCTCTGGTGGGAAACTCATATCAGGGTGGCAGCCAGACCCTTTGTGTGGGTGCACAGGACTGAACTGCAGCTTCTTAACAGGCAAAGGGTAAGCTGAGAAGGGAGGAAAAAAAGGAAAAACACACAAACCAAAACCAAGCCAGATTAATTCAGAAGTCTCTTCAAACTGCTAGAATACTAGCAGACTGAACATCAGTAGAAGAGAAGCAGAACTTACCTGAGGAAGGTTATTGGCTGGCGTTCAAGTAGCATAAGATGAGAGAGACAATCCAGGAATGCATGCTGAGTGACCCAAAAGCACACATGAACTCTAGAAAAAGCTTAGACTGAAGGACAAACCTTTGTGAGGGAGATGATCAAGACTCACCAGAAAAATTTTCCTGGCAGAAAACAGAAAAAAAAAAATAGTATACCACACAGATTTCATGTAGAAAATGCTAGGGGCTGCATACTACGTGCAAAACAAATTTGGAGCCAGAAGAAAAGAGGAACCACCAGACAGCGTCCATCCACTCTGCGACTCCACTCTTGGTTCTATGGGACACGAGATCTCAGTGATGTGAAGCTATAAAAAAAAGTTTTCCATCCTGTCTTAAAAAAAAGTGCTTCTGCAGAATTAATGAATAGAGAATCAGCTAAGGATTGTCCTGCATAAGGCTCTACAACATGACCTTTTTGAAGCCTTGCAGCTCCAAGACATTATTTTAATTGAACAAAAAAAAAATATTGAGTTCTGATTAAGAAAAAAAAGATGGCTGGTAAATCAAATGTTCAAATGTGAAAAAAAGACAGAACACGATCAGAGCATTGTTCTCTGTCTTGTAACAGTACTCGCAAGCTCTTCTGATCAACATTTTTCTCCTTTAGAAGAGGCCACACTTTTTGAATTGCACGGTCTATGACAACAAGATTAAAGAGAACAACAACGTATTTGTTTTGAACAAGCTGAAAAATAACACGATCCAAGGTTTCTCTGAAGCAGAAATCAATTTTCTATAAAACAAGAAAACCATCACACCTTGTTTTATCAAACACGGTCTTCCTTTGATAGTGAGAAATACCAGTACTAGTATATTGTTGCACATGTAATCAGTCTGGATGACAATGTTCCCTGCTAACCTGTCTGGGTAGCACTAATTTAACCATCAACAAAATAAAAAATAAGAGGCTACCCATTAATTAACAGTGTCAGTTGCCACAAATCTCTAAGTTCAGGGGAGGTATCCTTGAGGGAGTCTCACTTCACAATTGCCCTGTTCTTACACTCTTAAGCATCCTTTTTTGGATACCATAAAAAAAAACCCAGGATATGGGGCTAGATCAACCTTCAGTCCCACCATGTGTGGTCAGTCCTTACAAGATTAAAAAATACTTTTAAGCCTTAATCTACATACATTACTTAATTTACATAAAACCAAAAAGATTTCTCTGTTTCGATGCGCAGTTATCGGACACAGCAGACCTGTAGTGGATATATCCAGAATGCACAACAGCCTACGGTACAGTAAAATCTGGCTCATCTCTAGATAGCTGCTTGCTAAATGGCAGCACAGGCAGGTAAGTGCAACACAGGAGGGGTCTACAGACATCGAGGAGGGAGGGAAAGGAATGAGCAGCACACTCCCATTGCTAGAGCATCTAACAGAAGATGGTCTATGCAAAGAGTAGCAGTGTTCTGGGAGGCAGGAGACACTTGTTAAAACACCACAGTGGCCACAACAGTGACTAAGTCCTGTTTACTTCTCAGGGCCACCACTGGGTTCCCACCAGCATTCTCTACTGCATAAAAGTGACAATTGTGAATCATACCTTAGTCAGGTTTCGTTAGGTTTATCAGCGAACTGAGCCATTAAGCACATGGGGGATTCAGATCACTCTCAAAGGTCAGCTATTGGAAATACAAAGAGGCTTATAATTAAATTTCTTCTTTTCCATGCAGGACCCTAATTTATCAATTGATGCTCACAAACTGCTATTGCACACAGACTGAGCTGCAGGTTTTCTCTCACAGCTGCTTGTGAGAATGCACAATGTTGTCTTCTCCAGCACAGCCATGCATAAGCCAAGGGCAGGCATTTTTGTTCTGGTGCTCAAATTTAAGCTGCATAACTTACAGGAGGACCAGAAGTCCTTCAACATCCACATATCCAGACCTACTGCTAAACCAAAAGGAGAGCACAAATATCTTAGAAACTAGCCAACCTACATTCACTTGTCTATATATAGATTTAAGAGTCTGACTCTGTCACCCACTTTAAAAGTACTGGCCTATTACCAAATCAGTAACTGTTTTTCAGCAGAGACAGACTGCATGAAACATGTTATGATTTGCAAAGCTCTGTAAATATAAACCAAGAAGTATAAAAAACCATGGTTATGAAAAAACGCACAGCCCAAAAAAGTAATTAAGGAAAGTATACATAACAAAACAAGTTAGATATAAATGCAAATGATGCTGCAGAATTCAGGACATTGTATAAAATAAATAGAATTTAACTAGTTTATGTAGGATACTAAGAAAAACTCACATTCTGTTATTGACAGATGAAGAGGATTTAATTAGCAGCAGCAGAAGAGTTGAGGGAAAACTGCCCCCAGTTAGATGAGAAAAGATTATTTTTAGTAATAAGAACATTTGAAACTTTGACGAGTGTAAGTTCTCCTGCTTCAAGTGTTTATTCAGCCTCTTACTGATGTAAGGAGGAAGCAAAATCCTCTGGGGCAACCTATTCTTGTGCTGCTCCATCAACATTTTTCACATTCTCCCTTCAAAAAGCTGATCCTGACCATCACTAGAGATAGAGTGCAGAGAAGGAGGACTTAGTTTTTACCTCATGAGACACCTCCTATATTATAAAACCCTAAAAACAAGGAATCATGAGGCCTAACTACCTGTGTATGCTCAAATGTAGGGATCCAGATCCAACAGGAAGCCCTAACAAAAGTCTCTTTATTGATTTCTGTGGACATTACAAGGGACCCTAGAGATCTCAGCACAGATGAGAACTGTAAAATACATTCACAGTCCTGTCAAAACCTGAAGACTAATAACCTAATGTGAAGTTCCTAAATTGGAGATCCAAAGACATCCATCAAAATTGTATTGAGGCACAAAAATTTGAAGTGGCATCAGGGTAATACAAGTGTGTAACCAGTAAAAAGGGTATGCTACCTTTGCTTTTCAAGCCCAGTTAAACACTGTCATCCTCTACAGAAGTTACACTGATAGGGAAGGAAATGAAATTCACAACTGAAAAAAGTGCATAAATTCACTGGATAGCAAACCAGACAGGAACTTCTGCACGAGCCTGAGCAACACAGGCTTGCTGAATTCTAGGAAGCACCATGCAGGAGCAGACACCTCCAGTCTGTCTGACCCTGCTTCAGAAAGACCATGATGTCCTAGGACAATGAGGAGGTCAACAGCTCCACGTGCACACCCCACTCGTAACAGCTCCACAGAGCAGCCTACCTCCCAGCAGTGCTGCTTTCCCACGTTGCCCCTGCTGTGCTCTCAGAGTAACAAGCAAGTCTCTAGTCTGGAGTAATACTGGTAAGCAGCAGGAAATGTGTCTGTAAAATTTCAGATGGCATAAAAAGCAAAACACACAAGAGTAGCTTAAAACAGGCTTTATAGTACGTGGATGAAACAATTCATTCTACAAAATAACTTTGCTGTCCTTTGGTTTTGGGCATCTGTCTTGCAGTCCATGCAGGCAGACCCTTTCTAGCAAAGACAGAGAGCCTCACTTCAGTTTTTATTTTCTGTCCCAAAGTAAAACCACCTACCAACAAGTTTACAGTTACAATAAAATTCCCCTTATTATGTTGGTTTAACATAAGATGTGAACTCCACCCTTGGTTTTATAGCATGGTTCATTAACGCTCATGAAATTCCTGGGGGAGATCTATTTTCCATCTTAATTTTTCCAAAATTGATTTAACAAACTTCAACTTACCATCTCAGAAATTAAACCAGAATGATTACACTACAACACATCTAGAAACCTTCCCAGACGTTCAGGTTACTATGCACCTACCAAACTGCGAATGTAGACATATACAGGTCTGAATTTCACATGCTGTCTTCTTTTCTGCAGGGCATCACTTTTAGTTCACGTCACATTATGTAGATTTCAGTGTTACACTGACATGACATGAAATTAAACTAGGAAACCTAGCTCTCAAACTCGGGTTCATTTAAAGAAAAATAGTAAGTCATTGATTTTAGGGTGGCAGATGAAGTTTTGTTCTGCTTAAAACCACACTATAGCATGACTAACATGACTGACGGGTTTTGGCATATTCTGTAACAATTCCTGTATACTTTGTATTATCCTCAATAATGGGATGTTTGTTATAATAATGGTTTGCTTCAGAGGTCCATGGGAAGAAAACAAGGAGGAAAAAGTTCAGGTTCAATATAAACGACTCAACAATTAATTTCTAAAGACTAATGCCAGGGCAACAATTTCAAAAAGAAAAAAGTTAGCTTACCTTTCTGAGTTTCATTAAAGCTCAGAAACAGGAACACAGATTTGTTGCCAGGCTTCAAAGGACTTTTTATCATCAAGGAAAAGTTGGCAGCAATGTGAGGGAAAATGAAACTGGCACAGAAATGTAGTGTGAGTATCTAAGAACCTGAGTTTGCAAATTATCATCCGGCAAGGTACAGAAACAAAAACATCATATGTTGCTCATAATGCTTAAAAGGTAATGCAAAATCCACAATACCTGGCATTTACGGCTTTTGAGAGGATCAGATATTCTCCACTAGTCAAAATCTTTTTGAAAGATACAAGCAGAGGAGGCAAGGTTTGGCTGAACTGTTGCCCGCAACACAGGCTATGAATTGCAGAATTTTATCCCTAGAGAAAAAGGACAAGGACTGAGCCTGGGGAGTGAGTACTGGGACAGAGGAAAGAGGAGAGGGAAATGTAGGCTTGCCTGCAACACAGGGACTCAAGCAGTGGGATATAGTCTGAAGACAACTCACCAAGGCTTCAAGAACTAATTTTCAGCCACATCAGGAGAAGAGTCAGTTGCAATGAATCCTTTTCTCTCTGCACAGGGAAGACAGGCAGGTTTTCAGAAAATGTTTCAGGCTCTTATAGAGACTAACAGAATATTTTCTTTTCAACCAAAATGCACAAAGTGGGAACAAGTGGCAATGCTCCCTCTCCTGAAACTGAATAAAGTTAAAGGGAGATTTTGCAGACATAGTTGTTATTCTTCCACATTTAAACTGCTTCACATACAGCAGATAACAGAAGCTCTTGCTTTTCTGTGAAATATCGCACCAGAGAACATGACTGCATGTGTCAGTAGTTTCCTCCTGTTTCCAGGACTGCATAAACTATTAAAGTTCCAGAGCTTGCATAAACACTCTCTGAAAGTATTTCCACCGTTCATGTGTAGAACACCAGACTCCCAGTTACAACTCACTGTGTACCTTAAAGCAAATTCCCAGCAACAAGATGCTCACTTAAAACATCAAAAACAAGTTTTGATCAGGAAACAAAATGCAGTTGTGGAGTGGTTACATTTCTGCTTTGCTTTCTAGTTAAACTGGTTCAGCAGCAGCACTTCTATCACACATTAAGTATGTCACAGTACTCAGAAAGGTGTCTGACTTTCTGATATGAATCAAACAAGTTCAGTGACTACTGAAGCCTCCAACAGGCCTTCTGTCAGATGAGGTCTAACAAATTTTGCAGCTGCTTTCATGGTTGGTTCAGTATTCAGATTTCTCAATAGGCTCAATCACAGATCTCAACACATTCACTCTTACCCAGAGAAACAATGAGCTTCTGGTCTCACGTATAAACTGAGACCAAATCTACTCAAATATTGTGTAAAACCAGATTAAGCAAGGTCAGAATTAAATGTCAGTAACATCTGCAATACAGGCAAAAAGCAAAACCAAAATGAATATACTTACTGTCTGTAAAAACAAAAAAGTTGGTAAGGGAAATAATTCTTTCCTTAAAAAAAAAAAAAAGCAGGAGATCTTAGTGTATCATCTAGACAGCTGTACCATTTTATAAAACAGATTTTCATGATCTCAAATGCCTGACAATAATTCTCTATTTTAGACAGGAATAAAAATTCTTTTGTTCTGGTTGCTCTTCAGCTGATACCTTTCAAGTAGGGAACAATCATTTTCAGTTTTCAGAGGAAGCCAGAAGAGATTACCTGTATTTCATCTCATAATCAAAGCTTTCCTATTTGTAGTATAATCTATATTTGAATCTTATTTGTCTACATGAAGATACATCATATGCATTTAGCTTTATACCCTGCGTATTACTAAAAACCAAACAAAGCGGAATCATATTCTGTTTCCTTGAAAATAAATGCCATTTTTTTGCTTTGATTTCAGAGATAACAGCTTTGGGTCCTGAAAGTGAGCAGGTATTGGGACGTATATATCCCAACAGCAGATGGGAGGTATTAGGAACAAACAACACCCTGTGGCTCACTAAGGCATGAGGAGATAGCACGTAAATTTCTAAAGCCACTAACTGCTCTGACAAACCTACAGAAAGGCTCTAAGTGTTTCAGAAATGAACAAAAACACCTAAAAAAAACAAACGACACATCCCAAACCAGCCAAACGCCAGTGCACCCCATCAGCAGACTCGCATTAGAGAAGGAATGAAGAAACATTTCTACCCTGCACTTTATTCAATAAGTGTGTGACATGGTGCAACTATGTGTGATATTTGTGTCCATTACAGCCTGCCAGTTCTAACAAATATTCATCTCACCTACATTCCCCGATATAAATGCATAAGTGGTATCACTGACCTGCTTCCCAAATAATTTCAAATTGCTTCACAACATTTTTAAAAATGGCATCATTCAATATACTGACTACTACAACCAAGTATTTCACTTCACCTTCTTGCACATAAAAGAGAATTTATTTCTGTTTCTTTATTCACTGTGGACATAGCAATTTTATTTTTTTTGTAAATATACTGTGTACAAACTTTGGATGATTATCCTCAAGGATTGTCTTAGGATGTAGATAAACTAGAAGAAAATGAGACTGGAGCATTGTTCTCTATTAAGATTGTGTTTGACTATGAACATTTTTCCTCCATAACTACATAAATTCTTGCCAATCAAGAGGGATTATTCATTTAAACCCAGAAGCACATACACTGGCTTTAGAACTAGGGCTGAATTCAAACATTCCTTTCTCTTCACTTCAAATTTTGCTGACATCTTTCAGTTGAAGATGAACAAGTAGCAAAAAACATATATGCGCTATTCATCAAGCAGGTTGGTTGTTCTTTTTTAATTTCAGTGTTGTATCTACATCTCAGCAGGTCAAGTTTAAGCAGTCCTGGCAGTGTTCTTCCCTATTCCACATAAGTTTTTATACAACCACCAGCACCACAGTAATTGCAATTGTGAGGAAAGCCATGCCAAGCAGGTGGCTAATCAGCAAACTAGGAAATTATTTGGCAATTTCTGCCTAGTTCTTGCTGGATAATTATGTATGTCACACAAACTGCCAGTGCAGCTGAGTATCCCGTTGGCAGGCTAGATCAATGAAGGAATGAGTAGGTAAAGACACAAGAGGAATCCTGCATCAAACTCCAATTGCCTGGCACATTTTATAGAATATAACAGGGACACAAGGCAAAAGAACCCGGTTCTTGGGGGATTTTACTCACAATAGTAAGTGTGTGTTCACTTTGCTGCAGCAGCTTAAAATATGGGGAAGAAAGAGTGGTCAGAGTAGCCACGGAGCCAGAAGGATCTCTGCATACTGCATTCACACTGCTCAAGCTCAAAACTTCTGTTCTGCCTGTTCCTATACCTTGCCCTCCTTTTAAATAGGAAATAAAATACACAGGAAGAATGACATGATAAAATGTAGCTAGATTTCAAGTTTTGATCATATCTGTTAGGCACTTGCAAATCACCTCAGAAGTTATGAAGTCAAATGTACTGCCGGCTGCCCTCAGCAAGAGGGGGAAGAATCATCTTGATCTGATCACATAAATAAATAACAAGTGAACAGTTTTTGACTTTCTGCAGAGTGCTCATTACACAGACTAACTTTTAGTCTGATTGCCTCAACCACTGTACTTTTCCTTTTAGCATAATTTATATCATAACACAAGCATTTTAAGCACATAAATTAAGCTATCTCCAGACAGATTAAATATGCTGAAAAGCTCTTTCCAGGTACAGGTTGACCAAGTCATTCATTGCATTTAGAACCTTGTGCTACAAAGCAAACTTAAAATGAAAAATATAGTATGTCAAATAAAAGTGAACAATCTCTTATATTAGACATTTAAGAAGCTGAAATACATGCTCAAAATAAACTGACATCAAAATTTTATAACCTTCTAGTGAGTATTTCTTGCTTTATGTTATGCTATTGCTTTGCAAAAGGACATTGAGAGGTATTTGGTTACAAAATTAACTGGTTTTTGAATAACAGCTCCACCTTATTTCAAGCAATTATTTTGTGGTTTGCATCAGTGTGATCCGAGTGACTGGGTGCAAGTTGTACACTGGAGGGCACCTGTGCTGCTCGCTCAGTGACTGTTTTGCCATCCCAGTGAACACGCACCAGTTTACAGATGGTGCCTTAACAACATTTTAAGGACTTTGCAGAAAATTTATTTTTAGAAGATACACTTGAATTTCAAACACATAGCACTCTGAGCCATCATCTTAGATATTTAGACACTCCTGAAGGAAGCTGTGTCAGAATGAGACCAAGACGATCTTCTTGTAATGGCCTTTTGCACGACAGTGTCACCCACCTGAAAGAGCAGAGCCAGTACTTTCTTGTTTGCCTCCCGCCCAGCACAGGGCTCTCAATTCCTTTCCAAAGACTTGAGAAGGCAGGAGTTACTCACAGAAGTAAGACCAGTCAGTTATTCCTCACTTGCACTGAATTAATACGTGAAGCACAGTATGGAAAAAATGGGAGAACTAAGACATCACTCTTAACTCTTACTTTTTTTATGGAAAAGCTTAAGTATGTACCTGAGACACTAAGTGTTAAAAAATTGTAATTCATCCAAATGCAAAAGCTGTCACCTAGGAGCCACAAGCTGTATCTTTCACTATGTTTCCAGGCCCATATTCTCCAGTCTAAAGGAAAACTGGTAATTAGGATATTAAAGGCTTTTGTAATACACTCTACTGGAACTACTGCCATGCAGAGAACAGCAAGAATCCCACAAATTAACACTTTCTTACCCATTATGTTAACATTTCCCAGAGAAGTTTTAAGAAAATATACAAGCAGCTCAGGACAAGGAGCAGAGCTTTCAGCTTGGCTTTGTAAGTGCCACCAGAAAACAAACTGCAATACCTTTCCCATTTCCAAGTGGAGACTTGTTAACCACTTCTCTGAATCCTGTTTTCCCAGCATAAGACACTGCCCTGCTGCTTAGGTTTCTGCCCAGCAGCTTCATCCATTCAGAATATCAAACTTGCTACCAAAGGCAAGACCTTGGCATGATAGTTATTGCTCTCTGACCTTGGCCAGCAACATTTCAGAGTCACAGTTCAGGATGAGAAAACTTTTCACTATATATACGCTATTTCACTTCCAGGGCATATACGTTTTGAAAAACGAGCTTTTAAAGACTTGTGCTACCTAAAAGTTGAATAGTATGTGAGACAGGACAAGGGGCACCAGGCCACCAGAAAGCCTACTTATGAAAAATAGATTATGTTCACTGAAGTCACAGCAGTAGAACTGGTCCAAAAGTGAAAGCAGTCACAAAGGATTTTTCCATATGTTTTGTTAAGGCTTACAAGCCGGTACATATTCAGATTTATGTGTATTGGGCAGATCTCTACAAATCCCAGAACACTCAACTTGTTCACTGGCATCAGCTGTTCTGACAAAACTTATCTTGCTCTTCAGTGGATTAATCTGTCCTTACAGCCAGAAAACTTTCCCAGAGAAATCAAAATAAGCAAACTAAACCCAAATATAATAGCCTTCCTAACCCCAAAACTGGTCAAAATGATTTGCCAAGTTAATACTCCTTGTTGGCTTGAGTTTTCTACCACTATGACAGCTAGCTACTATCAGATGCACAAAAGTCCTTGGAACCAAGGACGAATATCAAAATTCTCAGCACTGCTCACTATCATTCTTCTAAGTCCAAACCAACGTGCGTCCATCATTCCCACCTGTATAACATCAACTTTGCCACCCCCTGCTATTATCAATAAAGCACTAGCATAGCAATTGGGGTTCACAGAGAAATATTACAGAAGCAGTGAGGTTTGGCACAGATTAATCCTCTGGGAAGCGTCCACGTCTCAGATATAACTAAGCCCCAACCCTTCAAAGATGCAGCATATTGCTCAGAACACAGTGACGTCATTTTTGTTTGCCTTGTCACAAAACCCCAGAGACACAAAGAGAATCAGCCTCTGCCTTAGGTCCCTGGGTCATCAGTTTTGCCCCCTGCAAATGTGCAGAACCCTGCCTGGGATGAGCAATGACATAGCACAGCAGGGCTGAAGGGCAACAGAGAAGAATGTATGGGGAATCACTTCTGTCACAAAACATACTCTGTAGCAGGTCACCTCCATAAAGCATGCAAAACTTGGACCCCAGTTTCTTATACAAAATACAGAGTTAATTTTGGGGCAGTGCATTTACTTAAGAGACAGTTTAAAAGGTACATCAACATGACTGAAAGTAGTGTGGATTTAAAGTCTCAGAGGCTAATCATTTTAGATCAATTCCTCTTCCAGGGATGACTCAAAAAACTAAACTGAAAAATATCATAGGAAGCGATTAATATTAAAGTAATTCAAAATGCAATGGCATTCTTTCTATGCAAGGGAATTTATTTGATTTCCCTTTCTAGACACAAAAGTAATATACTCTTATAAACATAGATAAGCCTAATTTTAGAACATATGGACTCTGCCATGTGGTTATTTACTTAGATGGGTGCTTTAATTTGTCTTGGCACTTTCTAGTGTTTAGGGTGTCTTTCAGGATAAGGAAGAGATGTATGGATGCATTGTGGGCTAAGACAGAATATAATTAGAAAGCAAAAGCTTTACAAGATCCTTTTTTATTATATCCACAACACTGAACACATTATCTAGCTCTGTACCCTATAATAGAACATTCAACATATACTAAAAGATAAACCAAGAACTAAAATAGCATCAAGAACAATCCTCCGTATGTGTTTCCAGCAAGAAGCACCATGCAAAGGCAAGTCAGCTACAAAGAAACCAAATGAATGCATATTTTTCATATATAAATCTTGTCTTATCTGTTTAGAAAAAAACATTAAACAGATCCCTTAGGAGCTCCCACCAGCACATTGCTGATGAAAAATAAACAAATATATGATAAATATAGCATTTATAAAACTGTTTATTCACTGAATATAGGTATATAGAATATTTTACTCAACGACTCCCCCAGATAACAAGTTAAGAATTGGGCATAATTGAGCAAAACTAGTCAAGATGAAGGCCTGCAGAATGCAGACCATGTCTATATATCCTGGGACCATGATAGCTGTGAAAGAGGAAAGGAAAGGCAAAAACCTGGAAGAAAATACTCAGGTTTGACATCAGGAGATGCTCTGCAGAAAATTTTTACAAAGTTTTCTGAACAAACTTACCTGTGTCTGTCTTGCTATGCTAAGACCCAAGGGCACATCCATCCACTTGTATTAAACGCACATACTTTTCACCCAACTGGGCAGCTGAAGAAAATGCACCAACACTCAAGCCACCCAGTAACTTGTGCAGCAACAGAAGGAATTGCTCAATGCTCCAATCCACAGAAACACAGCCTGAGTGATCATTTGAGAAGCATCATCTCTCAGCTCATTGTATGAGAGCTTTTCTCCTCTTCAGGCCTGCAGACTTCCACAGACAAACTCAAATCACTGTTGGTGCCTGGCGCTTCTCTGCTGCACTAGTGCTGGCCTCAGCCAGCAGTTCCTAGCTCTGGTGCAAAACATGGAAGTTGAACTGGCTTTGCTGAATGAAATGAGTGCTGAACAGGAGACTCATAACAGGTAAGAGTATCCCAAGGGCAGTGTGAAAATCTGTATCCCTATTAGCTGTGTCTGTGACCAGAATAGTGCGCCAGAGGACAGTTCAAGGTACAAGAAATATAAGAGAGTGGGGAAAAAAAAAAAAAAAAGGAGACACATTTGTGTAATAGCAGCAAGATGGATATTGGACCAAAAATTGCATAGTAGTATTTTCGTGGAAAGACAGCTGCCATTAGGAAGAAACCCTGCCACACTGATGTAGCAAAATTGCAGTTAAAAACAGTGTAGATGAAACCTATACATGACATCTGCAAGTACTGTTTCCTGAAGTCATAATAAAAATTCAGATTGGGATTCCAGTAAATCTGTAAGCAAAATCATGAGCTACACACAACCATGAGGATGAAAGAAAAAAATACTCTGAACTCAGTGCTATGGTTTGGAGTATGTTCCCTTGGAGGTGCAGAAAGCTGCATAAAAAAGTAACTGTCCAGACAACCAGCAAAGCACAGACCTCTGTTCCAGGAGAGATGTCCTTCAGAGGTATAAACCTGAAAAAAAAAGTTGCATACTGAATTCTTACCCATATTTCTACTCTGTTAATTTAATACTTCATTACTGTTTCAGAACATTTTAGCATGTGGTAGAATGTAGTTACCTTAGTCTCAAAGGTATCCAAGAAGTAATATTACTATAAGCAAAGACTATGCAGTATCATTCCTCAGTTACATAAACATAACTTATGTCTAAGAAGAATCCAGGACCATGATGGTCATCTGTTTTATTAATATAGATCGGACAGACATAGAAAATAACAAATTCCCGATATTGCTAGACTAACAGGAACATTGTTCAGATAATGGCTACAGCATGGAATTTGTATACAATTATGAAACGTGAGCAACGGAAGTAGCAACGTCTGTGCAGGGAGGAGTTGAATGAAATTGTAATTTAACTGCCTCCCCAAAGAGCAAGGTAATCATGGTAATGAAAATCAGCATATCAAAGTGTGTTTGCATATCAAAAGATAACTCAGCCCCAGATAAACAATGTTTCATTTGCATTCTTACAAATTCCCAGAATTAACCAAGGCACAATATTAAATTTCCCGAACTTAATTAGCATGAACAAGAGACAAGTGGAAGTCCCTACCTACTGCTTTGACGACTCATTAGTGCTCAACAGCATCCTGATAATGTTCGAGTGCAATTAGAGAGGGGTATCAGAGCAGAATACATTTTGAAAGACCTAGCCACAGAGGCAGAGGACTGAGATGCTGCGAAAGATGCTGCAGAGAAACATGATGTAAGGTAACAGCTTAATACCAGGCATATTCTCTGCAGAAGTGCTGCTTTTATTTGATGCTCTTTTTTTCTGTAAATTTATTCCAATTTTGTAACCATTTCACTAGAATAAAATTTACCACTCTGATTTTTAAATTGTCAGCAAGAACTCCCACATGCTTTTACTTCTTTGACATTAGTCCCAATTGTATGGCAATGCAAGGATATCCTGTAAACTGCCTCAAATGAGACAAGTTTGAAAAGTCAACAAGTGCATCTCCCATTAAACTGAAGGGGTCAGTTCAAGAACTGGTATCGCTCAGTGACAGCTCTAAGGCTTCGCTATGAGATACCTCATAACAAGACTGGATAAATTGCCTGTGACAACAGTGAAAGCTACATCATCAGAAACAGGACAAAAACTTAAACAAGAATAATACTTATCTGTGAAAAGCTTTCAAAAATCCATGACTGAGCAACTATGGGAAAAAATAACCAAACAGAATCACCAATTCGAAACCCTTTCCTTAGGAAGACTCTCCCTTGCATAAAGGGTGCAGGAAGTACCAGCATAAACAGTCAAACTATTGGACATTTTTGGGAAAGAAAGGTCTGCCCTGTTATTTAGATTGGATAAAGAACTTTGGATTCTTTATAGTTGGGTTAGGATTATGTGATGTGTAAAACATTTGCAAACCATTGAGAATGTTGATAGGTTCAGCCTCCAATTCTCCAACAAAATATTCCATATCTACTCCATCACTTCTATCAATGAGAAAGCAGAAATAATTCTTGAATTAAACAAAAAAATTGTTAGAGCCTTACCAGTAGTAGAGTCCTTACTTCATTACTTTTGTTTTCATTGCTGGTTTTGTAATCAATGGGAATGAGTATGTCAACAAATTATCATACATCCTGTCCAATAAAATCATAAAGATTTGCGCCATACACCTATTTTTTATTTAAATAGGTAGCAAATGATCTTAGTTTTTCTTATTTAAACCCACATTATAATTTAGTAGCTATTTTCTCCTTGTCCTAATTGTGCTGTCACTGACCTCAGCTCTTTCAATATTTTTTTTTTGCCTTATAAATTTGCAACATAATTATGTTGTTCAGGCTACACCAAATGCACATTTTTTTAATTCTTAAAAAAAAAGTTTGTTGGGGTGACTATAAACAAGATTTATTTGAAGATATATCACAATATCTGAAAATAAGTTAGGATGCTTACAGAGATACTGAATTTAGTCTTCACTAGCAAAGGGTGTTTTCTATTCCACCTATAGAATCCCATAGGAATTTAACATTATCTGTACCTATGGAACAATTCAGCTTCTTATTCAATATTTCTGAATCTGAATCGAAAATGAAATCCGAAACGAACTGCAGAAAGCTCAAGTTAGTTTCATTTTTTATTAAATCTCATTCAAAAAAGATATATCACTTCCTGATGTAACATTTTGACAAAGCTGACACTCCTACACAAACTAAACTGACTCTTAAAAGTTAGCCAAGTGTGATAATTCTATCGGCACTTACATTCCAGAAATCTTTCCTTATTAACCAGCTCCCTAGCCAGCCAGGGTAGTTTTACAGTTTACAGAAATTGAAGAGGTAAGGAACTAGTACTCATGTCCCGTCAAAGTACAGATAACTTTAATTACCACTAAAACTAATTCTCTTATAACTTGCCTGCTTTATTTTTATTTAACACAATGACTTAGTGCATAAGCACCATTAAAGAGAAATATTTCTGATTCAAAACATCCTATTACAGAGACCCTAATATCGAAAACCAGCCATCTTTGGGGTAAAAATGGCTATTTAACACCCCAGTAACACTGCATGATAACTTTAACAGAAAGTGAAGCAACTGTCACATCCGGCTGAAACTGAAAGCTGGGGAATTAGGTAGACAGAAAATGACTGTTTGAGATGGACTTTATACCAAGGCTACCAGGTTCTTTTGAAAAAATCACAAGCACATTATTTTCAAAAATCTGGTACTTCACAGGAAAAAAAACCCTAACATTTAGTAGATGACAAAATATTAACTTTAAAAAGAGACTGCATGAACTAAATCAAATCCTCCCTTCTGCTGTGTTAGTGACCAGGATTTCCCAGACTGGACAAAAGCTGCTTTTCTTATGAGCATGGAGAGATAACATCACAAAGTAAGCATAACTAATCCTCAATTGATTAAAAATAAATTAAATACAAATAAGTATTCTTCTCATCCACCCATAAGATTCAGGAATTCACAAACAAAGCCCTTCAAGGAATCAGGCAAGAGAGAAATGTGGCTTCATTTGAGTGTTTGTATGTAGATTCAGGCAGGTCCATGTGGACATGTTATTGGGGAGAGAGGGTTGCAAGCACTGCGTCAAAAATAAAAAGCACATGTGTTTAGTCAGCCCTGAGGGTATATGTGATTAAATTGAAACCCTGCATCAACAGAAGTGTAAGATGCACTTTTCCTCAAGGGGTTTCTCCAGTGACCAGATATTTCTCATCTGTACTGGGTTTATGCAGCGAGGTTTTAATAGCAGGGGTGAGCTCTGAGAGTCGAGACCAGGGGCTGCACATACCAGATGCAATTTCAGTCAGCTCCAAGACGGACCCACCGTTGGCCAAAGCTGAACCCATCAGCAAAGCGGGTGGCACCTCTGTGACAATGTATTTAAGAAAGGGTAAAAAGCACTGTGCGGCAGCTGCGAGAGAAATGAGTGAGGGGCAAAAAGTGAGAGAGCACTCTACAGACAACAAGGTCAGTGAAGGAGGGGAGGAGGTGCTCCTGGCAGCAGAGCAGAGATTCCCCTTGAGCCCATGGTGACACAGGTCACCCTCCTGCAGTCCATGGAGGACCACATTGGAGCAGATATCCCCCTGCAGCCCCACTGTGCTGAAGCAGGTGGATGTGCCCTGAAGGAAGCTTGCAGCCATGGTGAGTCTACACTGCCCACACTGGAGCAGGCTCCTAGCTGGAGCTTCAGCCTGTGACGAGGAGTCCACACAGGCACAGGTTTTCTGGCAGGACCTGTGGCCCACGGGGGACCCACACAGGAGCGGTCTGTTCCTGAAGGACTGTGTCCTGTGGAAAAGACCCATACTGGATCAGTTCTTGAAAAACTGCAGCTCACAGGAAAGACCCACATCAGAGAAATTTGCGAAGGATTGTATCCCATGCTAGAGCAGGGAAACAGAGCGAGGAGGAAGAAGCGGCGGCAGAGATGAAGCATTATGAACTGACTACAGCCCTCTTTCCCATCCTGCTGCACTACTCGGGTTGGGAGGAGGTAGTAGTGTCAGGAATGAAGGAGTGAAGTTGTGCCTCAGAGGATGTTGGGAGCAGGGGGAAGGTGGTTTTAGTTTTGTATTTGTTTCTCACTATCCTACTCTAATTTTAATTGGCAATAAACTAATTTTCCCCAAGTCAAGTCTATTCTGCCTGTGACTGATCTCCCTCGTCCTTACCTCAACCCATGAGCTTCTTCATCTTACTCCCTCCCCTGCTCTGTTGAGGAGGGTGAGCCAGACAGTGGCTGGGTGGGTGTCTGGCAGCCAGGCAAGGTTAATCCACCACACCATCACAACCCAGGTCTCGTGGTATGTTTATAGCAAGACAGTAATTCTGACGATGAAGCATAGGGCTGGAGCCAGTCTTGAATTAAGACTGTTGTTATTCTCCAATTTATTGCACAATTACCACCGCCTGCATCTTGCAGTTCTCCCACATTCTTGAAGGACTCATTTACGATGGAAAAGGAAACGAGAAATAACATTTGTGTGAAGGATCCATCACATCTTCAGTTACATACTCTTACACAATCATTCTACCATGAATAATGCATTGCTTAACGTGCATGACTGCAAGCTAAGGTATACTATAAAAGGAGAACGTTAGATATGATGCTCTGTAGGAGTAGGACTGAGAATAATATATCTATCTATGAAGTAAATATGTTTTTAAGCAGATTGTCATGGGTTTAGAATATTATTATAAACTGAAGGAATTTTCACCCAGTGCTCAGATACTTACATTGCTGCACTTTGGTTTTATGAACTCAAACAGTAGCAACCAAATACAAACTCCAATTTAACTGGGCCCTGGCAGAAAAACCTTCAGAGCAGTCTCAGTGCTGCACTGTAATTGCCACACAGGGGTACTACAGGTATCTATTATAGCCAGAGAAATTAATCCCAGTAATCATTCATGCTGCAGCAGCACCAAGGCACTTTCCTGAGCATACCTGCATGCTTCGTTTGACCCGGGAGTGCACTTTTAAACTGAACCTCACAAACACCCACACTTAGAGTGCTCCGATGCACACTGTGGTACCTCAGAGCACATGAACTGCCTCCCTTTCAGCTGAATGGAGCCTAGAATTCCATTCCAGCTGCAACACAAACCCAGGCTAGACCAATCTTTAGTTAAAAAAACACAACCTGAAATTTAAAAACCCCACACAACCTGAAATCCATATAACATGGACATCAAGGCCCAAGCAGCACTTGTTTCACACTGCATATCCATTCCCACTGGCCTGCAAATGCAGACTAGCCAGGATGCTCCGTGCTCCCACAGGACTCTTGCCCATTATGGACCACACCAACCAGCTATGTACCTGGGAGTCCACAGGAGTCGTTGCCACAGCTCACACAGACCTTTCTAAATCTGTGCCAGCCACCTACCTGACGGGCCGCAATGCCGTGATTTTGCGTGCCACCCAGTAGCACCACACAGCCAACCCAGGGAAACCCAGAGCTGTCACTGCACAGCTGCGGTGGGGTCCCACCTTGCTCACAGAGCTGGCTGCATTTACGGGCACGGCAAGTCCTGCAGAGGGGGAATGCTCAACACTTTGCTGCAGTTAAAGGTGAGAGCCTAGAAGAGTTAAATGAGTTAGCCATTTCACAGAGGAAAAAATGCTCTCTGGTGGAATGGCTGGCAAGCAGCTGGAGCAGAGGGCATTCCTGAGCAACCAGCATGGAGGAGGAAAAAGCAACAGGAAGCTGAGCTTGCCAAGACAATCATATTCACAGCCTGGGAACAGAGCAAAAGGTTCACTAAAACATACATTTAATTCAATAATTAATCAAAGTATCCTGTATTGAGCCACAGGCCATGGGATGAACAGTGTATCACAGAGAAGACAGTGACTTGTAGCATACTAAATACTGTACAGACAGTGCCAGTATTCAGTTGTAACCTGATTAAACCACTAACTGGCTTTTCAGCAATAATGGCTCCAAACCATTTAGCTAGATTTGCTAACAAAATACAGTCAAGACATAACCATGAAATAATTTAGTCTCCTCTGCCGAGTTTATCCTTGCTGATTGCAACAAATACTAATTACTACAGCAAAGCCATTTTAATTGAAAGCACAATCCTAGCCTGCTGGGTTAGTAAAAGAAAAAAAATCAATCATATGTCCATGTGTAAGAACTTTTTTTAGGATAGCTGAGCAGTTTTGTTGTAGATATTCAGTATTTTTCTGCAGTGCATTAATAGGCATCTATTTGATTTAAAAGGACACCCCAAAAATAGAAAATGGTCAGAAAGCCATAAATATACCATGTGAAAAAGAAGCTGGCAAGTCAATCTTTCTGTTCACAGAGGATGTTTAAACAGCAAAGAAAACAAACACTCATTAAACATGGTGGAACAGGAAAGCTAATGGAGACAAATAAAAGTGACGAGTTTGAACATATGTAACCAATACAGGAAATAAAAGCAAACCAAGAAGATATCAATAGCCAATATGGTTAGAGAAAATGAAACTGGTGCAGTTAAGGGAAATAAAGCATTTTAAAATAGCGTGAGAACAGAAGGAATCTCAAGTCAGACACAGCTTGTTGATAAAATCCTAAACAGGGATATAGACTAAGGAAAAGTTCAGCAGATACTTGTGAACTGTTGTGTTTGCTGGTTGGTTGGTGTTTTTTTTAAGCAGACACATATATCCTGCCTATCACACATGCAATGCAAAGATTACTATCTGTAACAGAAGGAAGAACCCACTTGGACTGTGCACTGTCAAATTAGCACGTCTGAAAGACTTGCATCTATGAATCCATAAAACACCACTTCGGAGTTTAGAAGGCTTCTCTGTTCATCTGTTTAATAAATCCTATGAACTGAGGAATTTCACAAGTCTTGAAGGACTCCCTGGGTGGTTTCAAGATGTAAAAATGGCAAGATGGACACCCAGGGAGTTACAGTCTGGATAACATGATATTACTCCCACAGAACAGTTACTGTGAGTCTCATAACAAAAAAGGATTAGGAACTAAAATGCAGTCAGTAACAGTCAATACAGTTTCATAGTCTTTCTACACCTTTCTAAATCTTCTCAAACAAACCTGTTACAGCTGTCAAGGTTACTCATAATCAAGGTAACTATTTTATTGTAATCAAGGTAGCTATTTTGACATTCAAGATGTTAGATTTCATTCCATAATGCAAGCTTTTTGGGTTTCGATTTTGGGGGGGGGGGGGGGGGGGGGGGATGTTTCCAACAAAGATACCAAGTATTACTAAAAGGATACATACAATAGATTAAAAATTGACTTAGTATCAGATCTTTGAGTTGCTAATGGAAAACTTCAGTTAACATGAACATCACTGGTGGTTGTCCCAGAGATCGGTACTCAATCAAGTGCTGTTCAGCTTTGTTATGAGTGATATAAAATCTTTGCTGATAAAATTTGCAGTTAACACAAAGTTCAGTAGGGTAATAAATGAAGTCAGGTCACTGACACAGGATCATCTGAATTGCCTACTGAATAGTCATAATCCAACCAAATCTGTTTTATCGCAGCCAAGCACCAGGTAACAGTGCCAACACAGTAACTGGATCAGTCTGGTCTCAGGGTATGTCTGGAGCACCCTTCATAAAATGGAAAATAACCATTAAAAGCTTGGTAACAACAGCAATTATGTATACAGCACTATTAAAGTGTTGCTAGAAAGCCACCTCCATTCAAAAAGTGGAGTTACACAAAGTGAGGAACACAGGAATGAGTTCAAAGGACAGATAAAAATTCCACAGAAAAAGTAAATTTCATGGTGGGGGCAAAAAAACTTAAGAAATGTAAAAAGGATATGCGATTACCCTATGATAATTTCACAATGAACTAAAGAGTAAGAAATTTTTCCTTCTGATGCAAATACTAATAAAATCCAATGGCTTAAAGTTTAAGCTTGCAAAATTCAGCCTTGAAATTAAAATCTAATCTGCTAATGTAGAAGGTGAACAGTGCAATAGATAAATGGGAAATACAGTGGAGGAAGCTATATCAGTTCAGATCTTTGAGGCAGTCGGTTCATTTGAATTCATCTTCACTGATGTGTGTAAATGAAGCAAACTGGTGTTTGAGCTGGAGAATCCTGAACACAGACTCTGAACGTAAGGGAAGACACTAAATGCCAGGAGACAGAGGATAGACAGCAGACAAGTTTCTGCACTACAGTTTTATAAACTCCTCATTTTGTAAAATCTTCCACCTACTGGTATTTGCAGTAGCATCATTAGGACTTACTATTACAGACATGTAACAAAGATCTGGTGAGTTTTGTGTTGCTCTAAAAAGGATAATCACAGCTGACAGAAATAAGCACATAACATCTGATCCCTCAAAAAAAAATATCTTTGAGCAATTAACTTACCATACACATGAATTGCTGCAGAAATGCTGCCACCCAGTTGTAGAAAAGCATAGGAAGAGCCTCAGCTCCCAACACAACTCAGCTAAGCGGAAAGTGCCATTCCCTGCTTGCTGGAGCACTTTCCCTTTCCCTGCCCCACTTTTGTTTCCAGATTTGGGCTACTCCAGATTTTGGGCTACTGCTGCATTTTCCATCTTATCTCCTTGTGCTTCAGTGGATACTGAAAGAAATACTGTGAAACCTAATTTAGAGTCAAAGATCACACACAGCTGTGAAGAGAGAGCCAAGTCTCGTAACATATGACAAGATCTGTATTCCACCTGAACGAGTGACCAAACCAGGCTTTCCTGCTGTGTTGTATCATCAGACAGTACCAGGTTTCATCCCTGGTTACAAGGAAGATCACCACATCCAGCATGCATTAACTCTGGCCTTACTGAGGCCAATTCTCCAAGGCAGCGAGGAGGGATGGCAGCTATCTTGTGAGCACATTAATTCATCCCTAAATCCTTTCCCAGTGAATGTTCCTGTGATTCTTGTAACATCTGTGTGATCGTTCAGATGACTCTGAGGAACTGTAGTGGAGCAGTGCCAAGGTCTGGCAGCTGCACAAAAACAAAAGAGCACGAAGATGGTGGGACATATGTTTCTTCACCAAGCTCGTTTCCTAATTTGCCTCCAGGGTGGCAAAGGACAGTAGATGATGCACTCTGCTAGACACCAAATTCCGCCTAAGGAATCTAGGTTTAAGATTTGCTGCTAGGTTAAATACTTAAGTGCCTCTCTTTTGGAATGTTTTTTAAAACAAATTCAAAACTTTTTTGGAAATCATTAGATAAGCTTACCATTACATTTTTCAATGTTAAGAGTTTTCACTCAGATCACCATTAACTGAAACTTTCTAAGCTGGATGGCAGCTTTCTTCTCTTCTTGAGGCACTTAGACTTCTTCACTAACTGAAGTTCACTGACTCTTCATTTATTTGAGCCTTTGCTAAAAATGCAGTAAATATTCATAAAAAGTTGGGTTTAAATCAATTCTGCCAAAAAAGATGAGTATGTGTATTTACTTACAACACACAAACTATGTAATCTTACAGACTGTGAAAACTTCTGAACACACTTAAAATGTACACCTGATGCATTTCCTGATGGTTTATTATGTTGCAGTAAAACACCCTTTTCATCCAACCACCATTAGAAAATAATTTTTAAAAGCCAATTTGGATGGTGGTAATGTACCTCATTTGAGACAGATGAAAAGGTCCTTTTTAATGAGGAGGAGGAATGAAAGTTCAGACCCAAGCTTCAAACCTGTAATGATATTTAGCACACAGCAAAAAAAAATTCATTAGCATTACTTAAAAATTATTGAGGCAGCAATTTCCAGATGAAATGAGTAACACTGAGATGACTGAATGCCTGAGTAGTGAGTGGAGAGTCAGATGTTTTACTTCCATGTCATTCCCAGATAATTTAGAGACCAACAAATAACAGTCTCCATCTAAATAGTAAATCTGAATTATTGTATTCAAACCTGTTATATAAGTCTAGGAAGTTGTTTAGGTTGTTGTTGGTTTTTTTTTTTAATCTTGGCTCATTTAAAATAAAGATCAGAAAGCAACAAATGAACAGTGAACCCGGATTTTAAGTCACTTCACACAGCTGAGTAAATCCATAAAATGCAATTATCAGATCTTCCACAAATCCAGTGCCAAAAGTAGACAGACAAAACCAAGTAGCTCCTGAGCCAATGAAAACCAGTATAATGTTAATGCAAATATACAGAAAAGCTAGAGTTGTCATTTCAGGATTAACAATCACTTTTCACTTTCAATACACAATGCATAAATAATGTTTTAAAATAAAAGATACAATAACAACATAGATTTGCAATTAAAAAAAATAACCTGGAAAAGCACAGTGGAAATATATATGATTTTTAAGAACTGGGGTTTTGGCTTTTTAAGGCTGGGGTTTTTTACCTTAACTGTTCAGTTAAAATGTCAGAACTGCAAAAGGCACTAGAGCCATTATCACCAACAGCAGCTCACAACTGCAGCAAAAATCATTGTCACAGCTTCCTAGTATGTGCACACACACCAGTACACACACAAACACTCGGAGTTGTGTCCCATCCTATTTTCAGTAGAGGACAATACACACACAAGGCGAAAGGCTGCAGGCAGATGTTGAAGGGAGAGCAACTGTAAGCAAAGTAAATCATGTAAGCAGAGCTCAAAACCCCTACAAGGCTCAGCCCCAAGACCAGATCCTCTGTGCACCACAACTCCAAAGATGAAGGCAGAGGAAAACACAGAAGTGTTCATATCTCATGCTAATGGATCTGAACAGTGGGTCCACCTACAGGTACAATGATGATTTGGGAGAAATTATAGGGTCAGTAGTCCAGCTGCAGTAACATACTAGGTTTTAGGAAAAATGAAGAAACGGAAGAAATTAAGATCATGGAAGAGAGATTAAAGGCAAACTGTACAGATCCCCCACAAGACCTCTTCCAGAATAGCGTACACTGATCTGTTGAGTCTAGCAGAAGCTTGCCATGTAATACACTTCCTTCTGAATTTATTAGGGTATAAGCGTGAGGAAAGAAAATGTACCAGTTAAGCAGTGCTCTGCTAATGAACAGCACAGAAGGCAAAAACTAACAACTAGAAGCTGCAGAGTTTCCCAGACACCTGCAGCTGAGGTGCCAGAGGACCAAAGAGCTTTACAACAGCAACACACATTCTACAAAGCAGCTTGGCAGCACAGATGCCAACTGCTGCAGAAGATTTAAGTAATCCAAGAGATCTCATCGAGTCTCATGTTCCTGCAACACTTGAGCCTAATTTAGTAAGAAATAACCTGTTAGCGCACAAGTGCTTGCTCCTCTGAGCTCTCGATAGACTGCAGGCAGTGCAGAATATGCTGCATATTCATCACATCCAACCTGCTCTGACAGTCTGCACTCCCATACAGGCAATTACAACCAGAAGACCAGGAATGTGCAGTAGTTCCTTCCTCACAATCCACAAAGCCCTTGAAAAATTCTTCACTAGCATAGAAAAATGTGTGATTACTAATAAAAAAAAAAAAAAGTAGAGGGGATTGTATAAACCAGCAGTTTAGTATCTTATTACTTTATTCTAAAACAAAGCAAGAATAATAAATGCAATTCTAGGATTCATTAACACAGTAATTCAAAAGGGTCAGGTTTTGGCTACAGTGCCCTCCACGTCATGCCTATCTCAGGAAATTCTTTATTCCACACGCTCACTGCAATTGTATATTGTATATAATGAAGCTATGCTCCCTTCCCGCTAGAAGTGTTCTAATTGCAATGCTCACTAACTGGTATCCAATTAAATAAGTTTCATAGCTTCCTACCAAGTGGAAACAATTAACAATAGTATAATAGGCTAACGTCACCCAGGAACATAAAGTACTACAAATCTAAGTGCAGATGATTACACACTGTAACACAGGATTATTAGAGCTGTTAGTGCACCGACTTGATTGCTACCTTTCACAGAAGAGTTCAGGCACATGTCTGTGTCCAGGCAGACAGGATCACAGAAGCTGACGCACCTCCAAACCCTCTGCGCAGAGGGGGATCAACGAAAGCAGATGTCCAAGGGGTTTTTCAGTATCTCCAGCATGGAGACTCCACAGCCTCTTTGGGCAACCAGCTCCAGTGTTCAATTACCCTCAGAGGAAAAAAAAAAATTCTGCTTAAACACCATTTCCTGCATTTTGTTTGTATTGCCTCTTGTCCTTCCACTGGGCATCACTGAGAAGAGTCTGCCTCCATCATCTTTACTTCCCCCGCATCAGGCATTCACTATGCACATGGATAAGATCCCAGTGAGCCTTTTCTTTCCGGGGCTGAGTAGTCCAGCTCTCTCAGCCTCTCTCTGTATGTCAGATGCTTTAATCCCTGCATCATCTTCATAGCCCTTCACTGGACTCACTCCGGTATGTCCATGTCTCTGGGGAGCCCAATCCTGGACACAATGCTCCAGAGGTATCTCTCCACGGCTGAATAAAGGGGAAGAGTCACTTCCCTTAGTCTGCTGGCAACCCAGGAGGCTGTTGGCTTTCTTTCCTGCAAAGGCATGCTCCTTCCTTACAGTCAACTTGGTGTCCATCAGGAACCCTGGGTCTTTTATCTGCAAAGCTGCTTTCCAGCTGGTACCGGTACATGAGGTTATGCCTGCCCAGGACTTCCTATTTCCCTTTGTTGAATTTCATGAGACTCCTGTCAGCCCATCTCTCCAGCTTGTCCTGGTCCCTCTGAATGGCAGTGCAACCATCTAGCGTACCAGCTACTTCTTTCAATTTCGTATCCTTTGCAAACTTGCTGACAGTGTACTCTATCATATTATCCAGGTCATTCATGAAAACACTAAACCCTGCTGGCCCCAACATTGACCCCTGGGGTACACCCCTAGTATATGGCCTCCAGTTGGACTTTCTGCTGCTCATCACAAGTCTTTCAGACCAGCAGTTCAGGCTGTGTTGTGAACTACTTTGTTTATTTTTCAAAAAGCACTAAGTTTTCTGCAAGGCAGATGACAAATGAGTTTCACCTTCTTGTACACCAGCCTCACAAATGCTGACTCAAGGCAGCACTACTAACTACAGGTCTCTTGACATTTCAATTGCTTCCCAGCAGTTAAGAAGAAACCCATAGGCACCAGACACAGCTTTAAGCTGTCTTGCATAAGAACCTACATTATCAATGTCACCAAAACACCAGGTATTTATGACTGGTGACAGCTTCTGTCCCATGAACATAATTATCCAGACACAGCAGTCCAGTGCAGAATCAGTGGGATGTTAACGAGAGGTAATGACACTCACGCACAGCATAAGAGGTGGATTCTGTCCCCCAGAACCTGTGCAATTCCTCTGCACTCAGCAGAGCTCCAAGGAGCAGTGAGAAATCCCACAGCAGCTTCATATAAATAGACAGGACATCCAGAGGCAATGCAGTCTCTCAATGTGTCTGTGGAATTTCATCATTTCAACTTATACAGCACCTTCCCTGACTGAAAACCACAAGATTTCTCTTCCGGGCAAGACTTCTACTAGTTAAAACTGATGATGACTTATTTGCCCAGTTAGGAGCTCAGAATTACGCAGTCCATTTTGGGAGACTTAGATTGTATTAATACAGCATCAGGTTTTCTTACGACAAGCATTGCTTTGATTGCAAAGTGGAGTAAAGCAGGGTTAAAAACACACAGAAAATGAGTGTTTTAGTTTAAAAAAAAAAAAGCAACAGCAAAACGCACAAAAGCATGCCTATTTTTCTACTGTTCTTACAATTCAGGAGATAAGCCACAGATCCATCACATCTCACACTCGTTGCTTTGGGCAGTCATCAACTTACATTTACTTACAACTTACAATTGAGGAACTGTTGGGAGCACAACTGAATGATACACACACACAAGCCCAAAGAACAGAACACACACCAGGGCACACCCTGGCCAAGATGTCACACAGTTCATTATCCACAGGCAAAATTGTCAGAGAGACTAGGAATTTTGCATGATTTTCAATGAGCTCTCACAAGCCACATCACAAACCACACATTTTAAGCAACATTTCCATAGAAGACAAGCTTTTCCCCAGTTCCAGGTCTATATGTTGGAACCATAAAATCCTATAACAGACTATCTTTAATAATTTATGTACTAAACACATGGACTCTAACCATGGGGTGCTGCTCAACCACTCTGCTCACACAAAATCCAAGTTACTCAGAGCAGACCAACATGCACCTATAACCTCGGTTTCCATGTATGTGAAGCAGAAAGATGTAACCATAGAAGAGAAGGTATTGCAAAAAGCACAGTTACATTTCACAGAATAACCAAAAACTTTGTTGATTTTTTTCTAACCAAATAAGTTTTGCAATCCAATCCATTTTCTGAATTTAGCCAAAGGAAATAAAGGTCAAATGACATATGGTCCCACATTGCACAATCCAGATGATTGCCAAGAAGGCAAGTTCTTTTTCACAGTTCTATTTACAAACTACATATTTTTCACTTCATTTGTTGATCCTGTTTCCTTTGATACATGCAACGGTTTTAACTACTACCAGCTATGCTGAAATAGAGTTTCAATTGTGTTCCCATGAAGCTATAGGACTAAATAGAGATGCAATATATGCAAGCTTAGAGTTGAGAACCGCTGTTTTTAAGAGCCCTGTTGTACAGTATCTTAATCTATTTAAGTAATAACAACCCTCCAGTACACTGATCAAAAAGCACCACATTATGCTGCTACTGAAGCTGGTTTACTAAATCAAAGAATATCAAATAAAAGTTGGAAAAAGAACTATCCATTGCCCAAGAGGTATATCATTACTAGGAGCTATTGACAGGGTGCCATATCACAGCAGGATCTTCTACAGCACATACCTGGAAGCTCAAAGCATTAGGATCTATTCAACCAAACGAATCCAGCACTTTGTACAATGGCTTAAAGCTTCTAAAACAGCTTACCTCATACAAACCCTATGAAAATGTTCTTTCCACTTACATTTGACCAGCTAGCTCCTCTATTATACTTTGTCACAACTTTCAGGCTAATAATCACAATTCTTCCACTTACAGGTTTTTCAGATTTTCATTTACATGAGTGGCAACAAACCAAAAGAATCTATCAATTTCTACCTACTGTTCTGTTCACAAATTCTGCAATTGCAGTGCATAATTTTTATTCCCTGTTATTTCATTAATTGTTTCTACCAGATATGTATGAAGTTATTTTGCACAACAGCTGAGGAATTATAATGTTAGGCTCCCACTGCTGATTACTAATTATTTTCTGCTATTCTCAGTGAGAAAGCTAGAATCGTTAGAATGCACAAAAACACACTGTAGCTTCCAAACTGTGATTTCTTTCACACAAAATCCAGTATGAACACACTTCTATTAGAAAAATGTTAGCCACATTTGAAAACAAAACCTGGATGAAGAAAAAATGAAAGCTCATGTCGTTGGCATTGTACACAAATCCTGGCAAAGCATTTTTAGATGTTCTTAACACAAGTGTGTATCTGCCAAGAGGGGAGTGTGTAAGCTCAAGTAGTTCCAGGAGTGAAACAACATTCCTGTTAAATGAAGTATCTTTACTGATACTGCCATAGAGAAGTAAAGACCACAAACAGTAAATAAATCTCTTTTTATTCAATACAATAGAAAAGACCTCACTTGCCAGATCTTGCCAGATCTTGGGGCCCTTCAGAAGTACCTGAAAAAGCCTGCTGTCAGAAAAAAAAGCAACAACCCTTCAGGGAGAAGCAGCACTGTATTGGATAAGCACAGATATTATACATTAAGAAATTATTTTGTGTGGATGAACTGAAATTTTGAGTTAGCAAAATCTTATTTATCAATATATCACCCTTATTGCCTCTGTGTGTGTTTGAGCAGGTTTCAGGATAGTGGTCTGACTGTGAAATCAGGGAGCTGTATGAATATATGCATATATATTCAATTATTATTTTTTTAAAACAGCAGCATCTTTGAGTCTTGAAGACAGGACTGATCATTGTAATCAGAGAACCTCCATGTTTGCAGACAACAAAAACAATTCAGTAGTAAAGCAGAATCTGCAGTCTTTAAACATTTAAATGCAGATTTAGTGCAATTAATGGCCAAGAAGAAATTGAGCTATAAAATCCAGAAATTGTGTCACACATGCCCTTGAAGGGCTGGTACAACTTCATGTCATTTTATTTTTATAGAATTAAGTCACTGAATCAAAAATAAGCCTGTAAGCAGATTTAAAACATTAAAGAGTCCTTCAATAATAAATAATTCTGCTCCTAAAATCAGCAGGGCCAAAAGTAGCTGAAAGACATTCTCCTCTAAGACCGCGTAGCACATTCAGTACAGCCATGTTCTTGGTATCCAGTCTGTGCAGAAGTCACTGCTTGGACCATAGCAATGCTTTTTAGCTTTTTATATTGATTACATCCCTTCCCACTGTAAAACTCCCAGTTTTTAATTAGGAACTAAGCTAACCACAGCCTTTGCATTTGTCTTTTTGACAGAGTAACAGAGAAGCGTGTTAAGCACTGGCACCTCCTAGTCACCTTCTGCTGAATCATCAGTCCTGTGCTCCCCACCACAGCACTCTTCCAACAATCCTACTTTCCCATCAGCATGGAGGTGTCAGTCCAGCCACGGACAAAACTGAACTCAAGCACAGCAAGACACTTTAGGATTAAGCTGTTTCTCCGTTTAAACCCATGGGATCAGGCAAATGGTTTTTGTCATTAGCAGGAAGGATCCTCCACGAGGTTTGCTAGCTTGGAGATCAATCCTTTCACTTCTAAATTACTTCCTGCTTGATGTCTTCAATTACCTTTTGTTACATAAGGAAATTCAGAGATCTGGGCTAGGAGTGAGAATCTGTGTTTTCTGAAGAAGTTGTTAATTAGTAGCAAACAGGGCTAAACGGTGATTGCTGCAGAGCCAACCAGGAAATCCACAACGAAGGACACTCCCAGTCGGTGCTTATCTGTCTAAAAGCCACACACGGATGGGTGGGTAGGGGGTACCCAAAACCATTTTTAAGGAAGCATAATTTCCCTGTCCTGGCTGACATAAGCTGACATCTCCTCAACTCTCCATGCAGAAAGCTGGGTCCTTGGAGAGCACAGCTATGTGGTCAGAAGCTACTGGAGCTTTCACCCTTAACACACTGCTCTGAGAAAACGTTATTAGCCATAGCCAACCCAGAATCAGCCATTTCTAACCCAGAGTTGTTGACACTCTGTTTCCCTTTGCCTTTGTGCATGTTGAACAAATTTCTAACCAGCATAGCATACATGAAGCCTGTGAGTACTTCTTCCCTTAGATCCTGACAGTCCTTTGCTGCATGCGCTATGGCAAATATTTTTCTCGTGATCATTTCAACATCCAAGATAAAATTTTGGGGGCAACCTCTCACTTACAGGCCAACTTCAACATCATAGCCCCGTAACAGTCAAGGACAGCATGGTTATCCCCAGGCTGCAGGAAGCACACTTTGCCAAGTCACCACGTTCCCCTTTGTCCTCACAGCCCACACAGTGCTGGTGTCAGATGAACAGAGAACACGTGAGTCTGGGGAGCATATCAGAATCCATATTTGTTCTACCAAAACTTCAAAAAGGCCATCCCACAACCTTACTGTCCCCAAAGCAACTCTTCAGCTGGTTCCAGCTGTGCTTAATGAGGGAGGAGTAACACAGCTCCAAGTAGTGTTGTTCTGTGTTGATATTTAATTTTTTTTTTTTTAGGAATGAGGAAGATCTTAGCATCTCCCACGGTTGCTGTGGCCAGATGTGGTTGACAATCTTTTACTGCCTCTTTTAGTAGTAAACTGAAGCACTTGCAAGGCACTTAATTCTTCACAGTTTTTCCCCCCAGCCCCCATGAAAAATTTAGTTCAGCTCTGATCCAAAGATCAAGCAATGAGAGAGTGTTTTAGCTTACAGATTTTGTCACAGCAAAGAGCTGCAGGATTTCCGAGACCATGAGAATCAGCCCCCACTATTACAGGCATACCCGTCTTTTTGCGAACTATCCAAATACCATCTCAAAAGCAGATATGATTTGTGTCCCCATTACCTTTAGTAGAAGTCTTTTCCAGACCTTCCTGGGCTAATCTATTTTTAGGCCAATTATTAATGTAAGAAGATTTAATCATACCTTATTTATTTCTATCCACCTGTAAATGTGGAAATGTTTCTTTTTGACTTTTTGCTTTCTCTGGTACTGAACTCCTTTATGTACCAAAGAAAGCAACTATATTCTTCATCTTTCTTCTTGCTAAGTTTTCCAGTCACTTACGAAACAAACAATCCATTATCTTGGTCATCTTTCTCTGTACCTGTTAAATTTTAGATTTTATCATCCTTGTGTATGGTGTAGTGGAAACATCTCACCTAACGGACTGCAGCTGCTTACTTGCACAGCTACTTCATGCTAAATAAAGAAACCCTGTTCTTGATAAATGCACTCTGACCTCACTGTCCTGTTCAGCATGTCACCTGGGGAATTGTCATAGGTTTAAGGGGCAGTTAAGCAGCCTGTGCTCTCTCTTTTGAAATTTCTCCCTCAGGCACATATCATGCTAAATAAAAATGGAGTTATGCACATGGCTAGTGCAAAGCACACACTCAAGTACTTTGAGGAATAAGAGCTTTAACCAATTTGTCCCTAATTCTACAACATATTTCAAGTAAGCAAAAGATCTACCCATGAAGCTTTTGCTGTGAGGTCACAGCCAATATGATTGCTGCTAACTTAACCACTGAGTAAGCATGTTCACGACCATGTTTTAATTACAAATGAAAACTGACACCAGCTCTGTCCTTGATTATAGCCTAATAAATTTGGTGAATCTTTAACTAGCAAGTTTGCCAGCTGCAATGTTGCTCCACCATATTTGCTGTCACACAGAATGCTATATTCCTACCTAACTACAGGAAATCACATGGGAATCCTTTTCTGAGCCATGCACTGGTTTAAACAAGAGTGTGAAAATGTGCCAAGTAATTCCTGCATTTTAACAAAACTGTTCAGCTGCAGGGGTCCGGCGCGCGGATGAAGTGGCAGGCAGTCATCTGCAGCTGCTTGGTTTCCCCCCCCAACCCCCAGCGGCAGGGGGTTCTGTAAATATCAGGGGCCAAATAGAGGACCCTGGAGGGCTGTATCCAGCCCGCGGGCTGTAGTTTGAGGACACCTGAGCTATTGGGTATTTCTCTCACAAAATGTTCACATAGTAAGACAATATGAAGACAGACTTCAGAGGAGTTTTAACAGAGGTATACAAGCATCCAGGTAGAATGCAAGGTGCATTTACTGTGCTATGAATTTCTTCACAAACATCAGCAAAGGCAAGATTTTCACTTTTACAGGGAACTGGACCACATTCCTAGACAACAAAAACTATTACTTGAACTGTAAGAGAGAATACTACTGAGAATTCACTGTGAGAAATGAAAAAATTCTTGCACTTCAAAACGATGGAAAAGTAGCAACATTGATCTGATGGACACAGATAAGAAAAGTCTCTTAAATCATCTCAGTTGTATAAGATCAGGTGACTTCTATTTGAAGTTTTGGCTAGCCTATTGTTTTTAATATGAGATCTGAAATGTCTTCCAAATTCCTTTCACCTCTATATTCTTAGTATGAAATTCTAGACCCAAAATAATAAAATTTTCCCTTGTAGGGAGAAAATAAGTACCCAAGCCTTTATTCAGACCTTTCTTCAATCACATATGCAGGTTACCTAAAGAATTAAGCACCCTATAAAGCAACTAAATGAAATCAAAAGGAAAAGCCACTTGTGCACAAATCAGCCAACAGAAGTTCTGTGGCTTGGAATTATGATATAGTGGTAGAATTATTAGAAAACTCACATTGTCATTCACTACACTGAATCTGAACATCCGTACAGAACTCCTCTCTATATCCTGTAATAGATGCTTTGTGCAGATTATAGGATATGCATTTTGTATTTAGTGATAAATCAGATTCTCATTTGGTGATATGGGGAGTTTTGGTTGCGACTTAGCCCTGTTACTCAGTTCACTATATATTGTGATTTTGTCTTTTTTGAAATACAGTTTGAGAAGTGTTAGTCATGAAGCTTTTCTAAGTAGACGTATAACCAAAACAAAGTGGAGCTGCAGATTCACTGCACATTTCAGGACCAGAAAGAATCAACCTAAATAACAAATACTGCTAAGAGTTATGTTTGGCTTCACCTAAACAATTAAGCTCAAAGTGGCACAGAAAGTCAAGAGGGAGGAATCAAGGAGACAGGCAGAGGAAGAAAAAGTAGAATGAACCTGAAAAATTGGGGCGGGAGGGGGGCATGTTAAAAAGAGAAAGGTAAAAGGAAGATGAAAAAGGGCACTAACTGGGCCTAGCAGAAGTACCGTAACAAAGAAGAAACTGCAAAGTGGCATTGAGAGATTTCCTATCTGTGCAGAGCCAGCCATCTCCTACTTCTTGTTTTTTCTCACAAATACTTTTTGTTTTTTTGTTCTCACAAATACGGATATATGTTGATTACTGGCACCTTAACATCCTTCAGGTTGCAAACTCTGTGCACACAAACTGAAGAGGACATGTCCGCTAGCAGCTGGCCCGCTGGGTCAGAGCATTTTTCCCCAAGAGACCGATGTGAGTCATTTGTATTTTTCTTTTAATTTCCTGATTGGGCTCCACTTCTTTTAATCTTGCTTTTGTGATTTACCAGCTTTGCATGAAAAATTGTAAATGAATTAATCTTTCAGGTGATACACAGTACAAAAATCTAGAGTGAATTAATAGAATGAATTGGATCCCCAAAGAGAAAAGTGCTCCAATCTGTAATTGGCAAAACTGCTGATTATACAAGGCAGATATACCAGCTTTTGTAAGAGATTTATTCTGTTGAAACATACATTAGCCTTAGCTACAGAAAGAGAATGTTTGTTTGTCCCCACTGAATCTACCTGGAACAATGCCCAAACTCTAAGTTTTCCCTTAACTTCCCACTGAAGCCACAGATTAGCTAACTGCTCTCCTCCCTAGCCTTTGCCACTTTTAGACCCCAGTTAATGTGGGTTAGAAATGGCACACTTTTGAACACAGACTAATCAACAGAAACCTATCATCATGTAAAGACACACCTGGACTTAACTTTCTCACTTTACTCCCACATGGTGCATGACAGCAAGGTACTTAAACAGGCTCCTGGACATGGCACTGCATCTTCCACCCCAGTAAGGCACATGTCTACCACAACAACCCAACGCAGTTATTACAAAGACTCCACTTCAACTTGACTGATGTTATTTATGTTCCTTAGGAAGCTATCCTGTTCCTCACCCCACTCTGGGTTCCGCAGATGTGTAGAGTAGCTTAGGGACCCTCAAAGAAGCTAGGAAAGAATCTGCACTGCTCTGTAATATAGCAGTGCAGAGGGGCAAGGGACCAGCCAGGGCTCCAACTCCTAGCTACTCCAGCAGCTGAGAGGACAGACAGCGGTAAGGAGATTTCACAAGAACTGGCTACAGATAGATTACTGCTGGGCAATGGAGACTACCCCACTGGGGGACATAAGAGCACTCATGCCTTAAAGGACAGAAGAGGATTTTTGTTGTTCATTGGGGTTTAGCTATTTTTTTCCCCTTTTGTGTTTGCAAGAAGGATTTTTATAACCTGGTTAATAAAACTTGCTGCCTTCGGTTAGCAGGAAAGACATTGTGCACCAAATAAAGTAACTGAAAAATCTGTCCCAAGAAGTTTATGATTGTTTTTTCAGAACCAAGGCTTTGCTCAGTTTGCAGTTTCTCAGTCCTGTTCACCTTTCTCAACCCTCTGCAAAGACTGTGAGAATTATTTGTTTACAGACACTTCTTACAGAAATAGGTATCTGCTCAGTTTCTCTAGGTAGAAAACAAAGCAGACACACAGCAAGAAGCCACTGCTCCTCACAGAGGCAAGATCCCCTGAGACTAAAGTTTCTGCTGAGTTCATATCCAGATGGAGCTGTAAGCCAGAGGCAGGATATTGCTTAATAGGTGATGGTTGGTATTTAACCTTGTAAGCAGCATAGCTTGTTCAGTGGTGCCTGCAAGAATTTGCGGGGGAGCAGCTCTAGCCTACAGCCATGACGTACAGCATGATGTGGCAAACCAAATCTCAGGTGTCCTGGTACAGCCCAGGCATCTGAAGCATTGCTTACAGGTTACAGCAAAGCAGTTGGAAGAAGCAGAGCATAAGCTAATTACTTACAGAGGCCACAAGACAGGCCACAACTGCCCTTGCTTTGACCTCCTCCTACAGCCACCCTTCCCTCCAGTTTTTTCATTAAGTAGAATTTATACAAGTGAAAAAGCTAGAATAAAAAGTATAAAAATGGCCATCTTCCTGTACTCTCCAGGAAGAGCTGTTTCCCTACCGTACCATGTGAGCAGCCATTCCCTCAGGAATCTACACACTTGCAGCACAAAAACATGCTATGCTACACAGTTATGCTATGTTATACTCCACCATCACCAGCTTCTAGGCTCACTTTGGAAGCTCCATATTTTTCATGTGACAATGAGGTGAAATAAATTCTCATTAACAAGTATTATAGAGAAAAGAAGAAAAAGATTAGTGACAGAACTTGTTTATCCTGAGGGGTATCTTGAACCTCTGGAAAACACCTCCTAGACAATAGGAATAAATACAAATAAAATGCACACTTGAAATCCCTCCTTATCCAATCTAATAGCACACAGTAGCTCCTATTTTAGGTCCATCACTATGTTCTTGGGCTAGCTACTCCAAGTTGCATATCACCCTAGGACTAAAATAAAAACCTTCGCAATATTTCAAAATTCCCTGACAAGAAACTTAGTTTTACACAGTACTTATTTCAGACTGAATTTTCCAAAGGTGAGAACAGGTGGCCTGATGCTCAACTGTCATACAGTGCAGTACCATAGGGGACCACCCAGCCAGTGATAAAATGTTTTACAATAGCAACTAGAGTTGAGAAATGTAAAAACAGTTCCATAAAATTAATCACTGGTTGTTGGAAAAGCTGAAGAAAACATCTCCATTTGTTGTTATATGTTTCAAGACAAGAAAAAAAATCTGGCTTGTAAATTAGCATTACAAGCACTGTGTAATTGTGTAAATTCGGCACCTTTCACCAAGTTTCCACTATTGCATAACTCAGAGCCACTGACCATCTCAGGTGGGAGCAGTCCAGTACCTAATGCAGTAACTCTTCTAGCAAGAGTAGTACATTCTTTTTACTCACTTCAGGATTTTTGAATTAGCAGTGTGATGCAGTACAAACATACGGTAACATACAAAGAAGAATAAGCAAATGCTCCCAAATCTCCTGCTAATCATAATAAAAATATCCAAGTAGCATATAGTTAGGCTTTTTTATTCAATAGTCCAGCAGCACAGTGTAAGAATGCCATTTATTCAGCAATTTACTTGAGACTCCTGCAACACCAGCATATTTGGAAACTTCTGAGACACTCCCACCAGCAATGTCTGCAGATTGTTAGTTTTACAATGGCTTAATAGAACAGAAGTTAAAAATCTACAATTGTGTCTTCTCTGCCTTGCAAATAGGGAAAAACATATTAATACTGCCCTGAATCTGGCTTCCAAGCTGCTCCCTGGCTTGCAATGGAACTGACAAAAACAAAAAAAAACCACACACAGGGTTTTTGCTGAACAATTTCAACCTAATTCAAAACATTTTGCAGAAAATGAGGTAAATTGAGCAGTAGTTTAACAACAGTCCGTAATAGCAGGTGTAAAATGTAAGGTTAAGAGGCAAATCAGCTAAAAGCCAAAAGAAGAGAATGTAACAGTGGGGATCTCAGATGGGCCTGATGTCTCTGGCAAAAAAGTACCAGCCCTGATGCTTCATTACAACCCTGACAGCAGATCCAAGGAGAAACACGTAGGGACTGCTCCTTTTACTGTTTATTACTTTTCCTTTGCTGCCTCTTTACAAGCTTTAGTACATTGCAGGTACTTTTAGCCTTTATACTGTCATCACATTAATACGGTATCTTTTACCACTACGTTCCGACCCAAGTGTAATTGAGCAACTGTTGCACTGCGTTCAGGGCTTCGCTAGTTTCAAGGTAGTTTATGTCATTAATAATCCACTAATGTCATCCTCCTCACAAAAAGTAGACCATGTGCTCCAGGAATGAGGTGTGTGTTGCAAGAAAACTTATGTATCGGTAGTTTATTATACACACTCAAGGAATAGGGATACACAAGGCATATAAGAAGATGGGAGGTATTCTTACCCTCAACACTATCATATCTATACAGAAGGCAATGCTACTTGGTGTGTAAGATACACACATATTAGGTGCATTTTAGTATGAAAGCAACTACACAGTGCTGGCAATTATCTCCACTCTAGCAGACTACATGGATGATTTTAACTACCTTTACTCACCCAAAGGGAAAGAACCCAGCTACAGAGCCCTATTCCTAGGGATATGTTTCTAGGACCATGCTACCCACAGGAACCAGGAAAGTGAAAGAGACAGCTAAGGAGAGAAATGGAGCAAAACAGGAAAAATTCAGCTAATTCCAGGCCGCATACACTTCAGCTTCCATTTCTGGCCCTGGGTCTTCACATTTCCCAGAAACAGTGCAAAATAGCTTCAGTCTTCTGCTGTCTCAGGGTAAGTTTCTACAGGAGGGTCTAGCTCCTAGGTAGTATGGATGGAGATACTCAATGGCAAAACTCTTCCATGCATATGGAAACTAAGCATGGTCATTCTATGGCTCTGGCACATGCATAAGAGGATGCACACTGCTGAGCTACACCAATACTTTCAGAGATGCTATAATGCTATAGCCAGATTGGCACTTCTGCAACATTCAGCTGGTACCCTTGTTCTGGCTCACTCCAAGTTCCCACGCTCACACCATTCTAGTGGGAGAAAAAAAGAATGACAGCCCCTGACAAGAAGAACAGTATCAAAAAGCATCACTTAATTTCAGAGTGATCATGGGAAAGGAGCACAGCACTGTGCTTTTAGCACAGCCTAGTGACTAGACTAAGATACCAAAAGGTACTGGTCTCACTGGTTTCAGCAACTAAGAAATTCACACTGTTCTTAAGTGCTTTTTTTTAAAATCCCATTAGAGAGACTTGATCTTTAGGTATTTAAACAGATTTAAAGATCACATCCTTGGTCATTTGCTGTTACATAAATCCCAGATAATGCCTGTATCCCCAGCAGTTACTTTGAGCTGTGAATTGAATCACCACCATCTGCCCACTGCAGCAGGACACTTGGCTACACCTGCTAGTAGTATCCTTCCCAAAAGCCACTCCCAGCACTGCAGTTCCCATATGGACATACTACCAGCCCTAACTTGGACTCCCAAGCAGGTCCCTGCAGTCCAGGACTCTCTGGATTGCCTTCATACTTGCTTAATTACTGAGACTTATCTCGCCTTAAGTTTTATGCATAGATAACTTTCTAATCACAGGAAAAAGGTAGCTATCAGCTTTTGGTAAAGATCACATGCTGAACCGGTGTTAAGACAACAGACTCTGGAATAGAAACATTGCCTGAGAAGGTCTCCAACACAGCTGTTCCCTACCATAAAATCTATTTCCAGTTTGGGGGTCCTTCCATTAAAATTATCCACATGGAAGGGTCTTAAGGTGCATTTACTGCCATGAATATTTTCAAAAAGTATGAGAGTTAGATCCCCAACATGATGATGATGCTTTGTTGCAGCACAAACTAGTAGGCTGCAACAAGGCTTTACCTTTGGTCAGATTCTTCTGTGTGCTGTACCTCCTTCCTCCAGAGGTCAGACCACACTGCTCCTCCTCCTCCATCTGACCCCTTCTCCCACAACCCTCAGGGCTATTTAACCACTTAGCAGGAACGAGCTACACCTGCACATTGTCCATGTCAGTCAACCCACTGCCGCTGAGGCAAGGCCACAGCTGCATGTTATCAATGCTAATCAACCCACTGCCTCCATCCCTCTACAATTCCCCCTTTTTGTTTTCAACCAAAAAGGCTGTGTCTATCATCTATTGTAGGGCCCTTGGCAGGATATGTGGAAAGGCTGTTCAGGTTGAGTTAAGAAGGCATAAAGCTACATCTGATTCAGCCTCTGCATCAGAATCACCCAGATATTCTGAATCCCCTCTCAAGGGTTCTGTGGAACAGCCAGTATCTGATGTCCTCTTGTTAATTCCAGGATCTAAAACAGGCTTAACACCTAGCTGGAAACCACCACAGCCCTGCACTGCTTCATGAGTCAAAAGAGGTTGCATCTCACAAAGTTGCTAAGAAGTGCTCCGAGTACATAGGAGTATCAAACCCAGCTAGAGGCTGACTGAAGAACCACCCATCTGAGCCTACAGCAAGTGCTCCTCTCTGTTCCGAGTCTGGCTCGGAGCTCCTACTCCCGCCTCCCTGGCCCTGGGATGTCAGCCAAATCATCTCATTTTTACACTTTTCCCCAGGAACCTGCACTTCCCTGCATGAAAGCCACTCCAGCCTTTTGGAGAGTTTCAGTCTCACCCAACTTGTGCTTCTCCAACAGCATCAGCTGGGACACACATGTAACTCTACACAGTGCTGCTTTCCACCAGGCCTGACCTGCCAGCTCCAACGGCACAACACACCCATATGCAGGGATGAGGCAGGAAGGTGTAGGAAGATTGACTTGTGTGAGGAGACTACCAAATACCTCTGCAACTACTCATAATTCTTTCAGAAAAAGCCACACCAACTGAATTCACCAGCCTATCAATCACACTGATAAAAAACATTAATTTTATATGGGATTATTTTTAATATAAAGTAGTCTATTCCCTCAGATTAATAACTGAGCAAGTATCCTCCCTAGCATGTGTAATTTTGAATGGTTTCACCCTATTAATTTCCAGGCAAGTGCAATCAATTGATAATGTAAGCAATAACACAAGCAATAATGCATGCTGCTCCCTGAAGCACAGAACTTTTGAATAAAACAAACTTCATTTCATCATTAAGAGCAAGTGTTCTTTCAAAGTCAGAAGAATCAATATAATCTGCCTTTTGGTGCTGTATGGACACCTAGGGAATAAAGTCTTAGTTCTTTAATTTCTTTAAGGCGCTGGCAGCTTTTCAAAATTACCTACACTTCCTTCTAGTTACACATGTCTGAAACTTTCTATCCATGCTTGTTTAGAGGGCTCCTATTCAAGTTGAGTAGACTGGAGTTACAACTTCCTTCAAATAAAAGCTTGAGTTACTATCCTTATTGCTCAATGATTACTTGAAAAATTAAATAACCAAGGACAAAAGTTTTGTCAAGGCTTGAGATGTTAGCACCTCCATTTGGCAGTGATAGATAGCTTGGAACCTATTATTTGTTTATGAGTATTCTATTACTGTAAGATAATCCATTATAAGTATTTCTGCTTGTTGTGGACTTCCACTGCAAGAAGCGTCATTTCTTTAGCTAGGATTATGCAAATTTGTCTCCTGCCATCTGCCAATCTCATTTGCACGTAACACATTGTATACAGAAGCATCACTAAGTATCTGTTTAAATTTCCCCAGCATGACGCTTGATTTTTATTATCAGAAACTGTTTTCATTCTGATAAGCAACAGCATACCCATATATTTCCCAGCTAAACATTTCACATTCCATTTAATATCAGACAAGTTTCTTCCAATATGTTCAAACAGATTGAAATTTTGTGTGTGGCTGTCATTGATTTTAGAGCCCTGGCCACCAAGCGCACACACAACTTCATACTCATGGAGGTGAAAAACAACCACCTAACAGATTTGAGGTGTCTGGTGCAGGATCCATGCCACACACCTCAAGAGGTAGCAAGAGAAGATTAATGCATTTACTGCCAACACAGGTTGGCAACATCACTCTTAGTCTTGGAACACCACCAGGAATGGCCTGCACTTTACAAAAAAAAAAAAGCACCTCTGCTCTCAACAATCCCATTTGCACTCCTAAGGATTCCCTTCAAGGTCTGTAAAAGGGATAGCCAGGCCCTTCTCCAAAGGGAACAGGAAAGGACAACCCTGATACTTCATTAACACAAGGCACTGAGGTAGGAAGTTAGCAATGAGCCAGAAAGAACCATCTGGGTTACCAGTACCCTGCCATTTAGGAAGCTACTCCAAATGCTTCATCCCTCTGTGACTGAATGCAACTATGTTCTTGAAATGAAAATAATCACCTGATGTAGCATTGGCAGTCAGGCTGTTACCTGCCACCTCTGCTTAGCCTCACAACAGATTTAGAGCAAGAGCCTATGGTAGGAATATTCAATTTTTGGTTGGTTTTTTTTTTCTATTTTCTTTCCCACATACATGTACAGACACAATATGATCGCAGAAGCCTCACTCTTCCTGCAAGAAATTTGATTGCTGATTATAAATGGTTTCATGTGAATAAAAGACTATAATACATCTAATCAATAAGCTGAGGTCATTAACATTACAGCTAATCAACAATATAAATCAATATTACCAGTCTTTCATTGGCAGCAGTGCTATAACAGATTACACAGAAGCTCAGCATGCATTTTGAAATAACTCTAGTTATACCCTGTTTCTTCCAATACACATCTCCCATCTGCTTATCTCAAAAGCATAGGTATAAGAATACTGAAAACCAAGATATACTCATTCCTATTAACATCCACCCAGAGATTATTTTTTAAACAGAAAGTGCAACACAACTATCCAGGCCTCACACAAAGGAAAAAAAACCCAACCAAGTCATTAGAATATTTCACAGAATTAAAGGTCATTTTAGCTTTAACTAGCTCTGTTAACATCCTAGGAGGCTCGTTCAGAATTTAACATAATACACAACACCTACATAATGCACACAGAGTAGTTAAACATAGATTACTTGACTAAATCCCCCTAAACAGCTTAAAATATGTGCATTAGCCAAGAGTCTTGATCTGAGAAGTTAGTGTCCCTTGCCAAACACCCCCAACATTAAAACAGTGCCGTTTGCTGGATTCAGACTCCTCTGTGTATTTACAATTAACTTCCATTTCAGAAATGTAGGAGGAAGGAACTCCAAAAGCACAATGGTTAGGGGAGGAGGTGGTTGGATTTTTTTTTAATTTTCAGTCCTTTAATTCTCAGAGGTATTCTAGAGTAGGCAAAGAGGCAGGAATAGATTTACTCCCTCAGCTGGGGGGAATTGTATTCAAGACTGTCCCAGCATATCTTGTCCAAGCATCAAGAGATATTTGGCTGGCAATAACCAACAGAGATGAACTTCCAACAGTTTGCTTCAGTTGAAATAAAGGATTAGGATTCTAGATTTTAATAAAGTAAGTGAGCTTTCAAAGCATGTTGTAAGGCATACCATAAAGAGTACATATTCAAAATAAATTGCATTGTCCATAAGTTACAATACCTAATTATTTATGACCTTTAACACCTTGAGCATATCAATCTACAGATCATTACAGATGAGCAAGGCTCCACAGCCTTACTTAAAGATAAATATGATCTGCAATCTCTGGTCTCTGAAATTGAGAGGAGCCCTAGCTATCTTCCCTATCTTCCTCTTAGATGGCATCTCCTACCCTTAAAGGAATCATGGCAGAAATTACCCTAATTGAAGGGAGGTATATAAAATGACCAAAGAGGTTATTTACTGACTACAGTAATTGCTAAATACTGACATTTGCAGGTACTTGAAATCCTGTAACTGATCAGCTGAATAGATTCATGTTGAGTACTAGCTTTACTCCAGGGACATTGGCAATGCAAACTAATTCCATAGTGTACGTACTCACCCCCTAGCATCCAAGAAACATCATAATCTCTCTAGCCACATCAAGAACAGCTTTCCCTGTGAGACATAACCATGCGTCCTAGATCATGCACAGTATTAACACAGTGGCTCTGGAAAAGGTATTTCAGTCAAATGTTTACAAAGTTACCTCAAATGACAAAGCTAATATTTTTTCAAAAATCTGTATATTTAAGTCTGGAACAAGATAAACACCACATGCTTTTGTAAGAATTTCAGTTCTGAAGCTCCTCCTTTGCCTTCAATCAACTATCTCAATCATTTGAATTAACCCAGTCACAGCTGACAAGGTGCTGAATCATTCACAGGTCTTCATTTCCATTTTAAGATAGATTTCATAAGCAAATATGTATAGAATATTTTTCTAATTACAATATTCCAATGTTACCCTTAACACTGAAGTCCTAGTTCCATGTTAGCCATTCCTTTACCAGTTATGTCAACAGCAACTAATCTGAACTTCAGTTTAGGGATTAGAACAAAAGAAAAGAAATCACAGTATGCAAAGCCTGAATGCCCCAACTGATACTACTGCTATGTTTGAGTTAATGGATGACTACCTTCCCCAGCCATGGGACAAAAACTTACACCATCGCTGGAAGTGTTAAAGGCCAGGTTGGATGGGCTTTGAGCAGCCTGGTCTAGCAGAAGGTGTCCCTGCCCATGGCAGTGGGGTGGAACTAGATGATCTTTAAGGTCTCTTCCAACCCAACCCTTTCTATGATTCTCTTGTACTGATGTAGCTACATTTATCAGTGCCACATGTGCCTCTGTACCACAGGATTCAGACTGTTCAGATTGACCAGTTCTGAAGCATGTCATTACTACACTGAAAGTCAGTAAAGTCCACTAAAGATGAGGTTAGCCTAAAAACTTGCTGCATCTGTTCCTGCCTAAATTGGGCTTATCACTTAATTGTTCCAAAACCTTCGACATCAGGAAAGAAAAGGTGAAGGGACAGAATCCTATTTAGCATATGAGTATTACCTGTTTAGATTAATGAGCACTACATTTTGTTTAGCTCAAAAGGAAAATAATTTATCCAGCTACATAACCACTCAACATTTCTAGCCAGAAAGCTTTCACACTGTAATGCCCCCCGCATACAAGCCAATTGGCAACACTAAAACATGAAGTAGGATTTCACCTTGTTGATAGTAGGTTCTGGGAGTATTTGAACGTTGGACTCTTTCCTGTTTTAAATATAGACACTTTCAAATCAAGGCAATAACTAGTTCACTCACCAGATGAAACATACTTTAGCATTAAAGAGACACTAATTTTTTCTACACAGTTTGGAAAAAATTTGGATCATTTTACAGTAATTATTACCTTGGGTTTTTTTTTTTATTAGGTCATGTGAGACTATTCCCTAGTAAATAACATTCCAGGCTTCCAGCATGATGTGGGAAAGTAAACAATACATCAACAAGATACATGGTATTCATCAATGTAGTAGAATCAAGCCTTTTTAGATATTCTGGCATATTTTTGCTTCTTAGGCATAAAAGCTACATTAATAATTTTAGGCAGCATTATAAACTACTTCACAGGCATATCAAATGACATGTAAAAACCATATAAAAGGCTGAGAGAAGACTGTCAAGCTCCTCCTTCCATTAAACTATGCACAGAAATTTTCAGCCATACTAAGATGCCAGTGTATCAGCACAATATTTTAATGCAAAATATCTTGCAGCTTGGACTTCAGAAGTACAGGGCTGGATTCACATATCACAGGAACTTCTGCTGAGACATTTTTAGTTTGATGGAGTCCACGAGATGAAAAGCAACACTTTTAGCTTTGTTCCTTATCCAGTCAAAACCACTTTGCAAGTGGCTGGCAGTGTTTGAAAGTGTGTACTTCAGCCATGTTAAAACCCATTTCCCACAGAGGTCACTGAGAAACTAAACTAGATGTCCTCTATCAGAATAGAGAGGAGAGCAAGGAAGAGAACCCAGGAATTCTAGCTTGCAGTCCTCTATTTTTGTACCTTAGGGGTAGGACCAAACCTAGTGGCATCACCTCTGTGCATGAGCAGCTTTGTAGGGTGAGGAAAAGCTCAGGTTAAAGTCTGTGCACATTCACTTTCACTACTATCTCCTGTGTTAGTTAGTATCAGCCTAAAAAGAGTAGAATATCAACAGCTTTTGGACACTACAGATACTCTTAGCTGGGAACTATTCAGTCTAGCTCAATTTCCTACTCAACATGCTCTCCCAAAGCACAAGGGGTACAAGGAAACCTGCATATAACCAGCAAATTGACTTCAGCAAGCTGAAAATTAATGCATCATGCCAGATGGGATGGGACTGCCATTTTTTGCTTAATTCAAGCAAGTGTGCCAAATAATCCTAAAACAAAGAATACGACATGCAGAAACCAAAACATTGCTGCATAGCCCATCGTTCTGGGAAGCCCTTCAAGGTAAACTTTCTCAAGTAAATCAAGTATTTGTTGCAGAAAGGGCTTTGTTTCAAACAGTTTCTTCCTTCCCTATATATGTGTGTGTGAACACACAGGACATGAGAGATCCGGACTTAATGGAAATTTTTTTTTAATTACCACTTAAACACATTAGGGATACACAAAAGATGCAACTGGGACAGTTATTTTTGTGCAGTAAAGCTTCATACAGCCTAGCAGTTGTTAGAGCACTTAGTTATTTCTAATATTAGCAATAGAACTTTGCTCTTCACGACTCTTCTTGTATCTTTGGCAATTTCAGTGACAGCAAAGTTGGGGAGGTGAACTGCACAGACAGGCATTAAAGCCAAAATCGATTCATTGCTCCATAGCATATGAAAAGCTTCACTTTGAAACACTACAAATCTGCACAGATGATTTAGAGAAAATCTTTATATAGTTTTCCAAGTACACAGTAGCCTTGCTATGCCCCACTGGGAGTTCAGACACAATGCTTTCAGCTGGAATAGAGACCCGACTATCAGCTATGTGTCAAAGCAAATAACTGAATAAAGTGTGGAATTAGGACAACCAAGATCAGTTACCCAAATCAGCCTATTGACAGACAGCCTAGTCACCCAAGAATGGATTACCCACTGACTCATGGACATTGAGGTTCCTTTCTTACAGCAGCTCAGATAAGTCTAATGCTCTTATCCCTGCATATTTAGTAGAGCCTTTCTTCTGTTTACCAGTTAGCATTGTAAATTATGACGGTCTTCCTTATTAAGTTATATCCTCAGTGCATACATTGATTACTGGACAGGCATTTAGCCACTTCCTTGTGACCTTGCTTTAACCTGCTAAATCTGCTGCTGTGTACAGCTAGCCATAATCTAACCAAAGAACCCAAATGTCTTCTTCCAAGAGTTCGGCAATTCCCATTTAACACTGCTATGCAAAGCTAATATCTATACCCTTTATTCCTCCTAAGTGCAGGATGCTAAGATATTTTTTTTGTTGGACAGCATAGCTATTTATGCCAGTTAAATCAATGTTAAAACTTACATACTCCAGAACGATACTCCAAGGTTCCATAATCAAATAAAAAGTAGCTTTCCCCACCAGCAGCTAGGACAGGACAATACTGCTTCCCAAAGAAATGATACATGCAGTCTGGGCAATGAGATGTTGATAAGTCCCCCTCGCTCCTCTGACCTTTTGTTCCAGTGAATTGACTGTTCCTGTGCCAGGTAGTGTTTTTTTGAAAAGCCTCTTCCACCCCTCATTTTTTAATCATTAAATACTTTGACTTGTGCTGTTACAGCAAAATCCATTCTTTCAAATAATGCTGTTGAGTTTTGGTAATATCTATTGGATTTCAACATGGGTTGAATTTCTCACCTGCTACTGTTTTTGCAAAGTCTCCATTCTCAGTATTTAGAGCAGGACCAATTTGATAACAAGCTTGTAGTTAGAAAAGGTTTTATTAACAGCATTTAGCAGCCCAGATGTTGATGTCATTAGAGTTATTGAATAACTCAAAGAAATACATTTCTAGTAGCAGTAACCTCAAGTAGTATTCTTAAAGCATTTCTAGTCAGGATACTTGTAATATTTAATTAGGCATCTGAAAGTAGCTTATATATTGCAGAAATGACTGTCAAAGCAGCACAAATTAGCACATGTATTTGCACAACAACAGAGTATACAACTACAACAGGAATAAGTCAGAGGTCGCAGTTAGCACTGCTGGTCATTCTTAGCCATCTGCCTAACACTCCCCAAAGTTTGAGCCGTCCAGTTCAAAACACAGCAATTCATGATCACAAAAGTGAAAGAAGATGTTAAGGAGAACCTAGCAAGCACCCCATAGCACCACAGAGCATGGGAGGGACAGTTTGGGCTACACTATAGTAGGAACCACACAGTAGTCTCTGCTACCCACAGACCAGATCACAGCTGCATCTAGTCCTGGGTTTCCAACTCTCTGGGAGGACTCTAAAGTGCCCCAAAATCTTACTGAGAGCTTTCCATAATCTTTGTCAAACCACTGATTACCAACGGTATTCAGGAGAAGAATGTCAGTGTCACACAACTCAGCCTGGACACAAGGCCCCAGCAATATCCATCTAAGCTTTGCAGTTTTATTCCTAACATTTTTATCACACAACTAGAACTCCCAGCTTCAGTTTCAGTCACTGCTGCACCCCTGGTTTGGGCTCGTTCCATTCATATTCATCCTGCAATGCATTCTCCTATATTCTCCTCACCATTTCTTTTCTTTTGCAAAAAAAGTATGTTTTGTTTTCTCCCATACTAGCCTTCACTTATGGGGACTGTCTCAAACACGTGCAGTACTCACTCAGCTTCTATATAATTCTGCAGAACCTAGAAACCAAGCTTGACAGTGACAAAACAGCTAGAGTGCCAAGACAAATGTCCTTCATGCTGAGCTATGCATATTCTCAGTTCCTCATAACCATCTGTCTGTAACTGTATCTGACAAGGCAAGCAAATGCAAGTACCTGAAGCAACAATCACCTCCATCCTATAGCTATATGATGCCTAATGCAATGATGATGTACCATCTGTGACGGTAGCTCCAAGTATGACAGCTGCAAACAAAGCAGCATTTTTCATCTCAATATCCATTTCAACCACTGAAGGTCCCTCCCAGGACTTGCTCTGAAAACCTTTTTCCAGGTGTGCTTCTTTTCCTCCCAGGGCTGGAAATAAGGACTTTAGGCAACAAATCCTCCCACATCAGCATCACTCTGCAGCGATCAAGAAGGCAGAGCACCCTCTTCATAAACTTCACAAATTCTAAACCCACCATGCACTTTTAAGCCATGGACCAGCCCAGTTCTGCCAAACAAGAACAGAACCTCTTCCAAGCACTCAAGCTCCTTTTTAAAGTAAAGGTAAGTCCTGTGAATAGTTGTTAGATCTCTGTATAACTATCTTACCTAGTGATCACTTCACAGGAATGCCTAGAATTTCTTAGTATTAGTGCATGTCTGCTGCAACACAGGAGACAAGAATTACAAGTCTGTTTTCATTTCTTAGTGTAAATTACAGTCTGTTCTGGACACAGGTTCAAATACTTAACAGCAGAAACCAAGAATAACTTCACAAAAAGCATAAGAAGAGATAAACATTTTATCATAAGCTAAGCTGTGAGGGAAAGCAATAGGCACGTCCTTTAACTGCACAAGCTAGTTAACTGCATGAGCTTTTCATTTGAGTGAAATATAAGCAAGCTGGGGAAAAAAGGACCAGGAAAAATAACAACCATCAATCAAGAGGTACAAGTGCCAAACAATGAGTAGTTGTTTGGAAATCACCCAGAAGTTCAACTCCATGCCTGGGTACAAGGTGATCTATGGTAAGCCATCAATTAACACAAACAAAAGAAAGCAGAACCAAATAGGCAAATAAGCACCTAATAGACAGACAGCTAGCCAATGTACAACTGAAAGCTAGCCATACTTCAGAAAGCTCAAAGAGCACCTTAAAGAGATATGCAAATGATAAATTAATTGTTTATAATACTCCAATCTGTTAAAGTAGCTAAGCATAAAAAATTAAGCATGAAGTTCATGATAGGTAGGCATTAAGAGTCATACCTGCCTATATATCCTACCCATCTGAATCCACCAAGTTCCAAAAAAGTACACGTTGTTTTAATTACCACTACCTCCAAAGTTACTATTTATCTAGTCTTAGTAACATCTGAATCTGATGTTTTTACAAACTCAAAAGCAGAACAACCTTAGAAGTATGACTTCTCATTCTAGCTTTATTTCCAGTCATCGATGGAAACTTAATAGAAACAAGCTGGTGGGCTTCCAGATAACCTGGGAGCTACTAAGCTTAAACAAAAGGATCACATAATGCCTACTTAAAAATCACTTCCTAAGCAGCTAAGAATACAGCTCCAACAGAGATGGCCTATACATACATAGACTCAAGATACTACAAGTTATTTAAGCTGTTAATACATTCCCACAGTACATTCTCTTTGCTCACTGGAAAGGGCATTTAACTCTTCTAAAGATTCAAACAGGCACAAGCACTTCAAGCTGGCAGCAGAGAAACACTGATTCTGGATAATTACCTGCACAAGCTACAAGACCTAGCCCTAATTTGCCAGAACCAGTCATTTGCAGCAGGTCCCTCAAGTAGAAACCAAAGCACTGTTGTGGACGGGGATTTGGCAGCCTGGGGTTTTTACACTTTGAAGTTCCACCTTACAGCTGAGCCTCTCCACCACATTCAGAAATTCAGTTTTCCATTGTCAGAAAACTAACAAAAAATAACCAAACAGCTTTCTACTATGCTTTCTAGTAACAGAAACTCTTCATCAGAACAGGTCAGCCACTGTTAAACTTCTCCATGCTGTCAGCCACTCCACACGAAAAAGCAGCAAGTGTCTCTTACAGCCTAGGCTCCAGGAAAAAAAAAAGTTTCACAGGAGGCAAGACAACAGGTTATACTTACACTTTCATAACATCAATGCAAAAAAAGCACCTTTTTTTTCCCCTCTAACCAATACATTATGTCAAGAAAAAGTTACCTTTACAACCACCTTCTGCAGTCCGGAAAGCAGACTTGCTTCCCCCCTCAAAAAAAAACAAACAACCTTTAGTCCATAAATATTGACTATGAGAAGCCACAGGCAGCTAGATACCAAGTCCCAGAGATACTGATTATATAGCAACTCTGAGAAAACATAAAATAAAAAATACAGATATAGACCACTAGCTAGAAATCCCCCACAACCCTTTGTACTAGTTAAAGGCTCAGGAAGCAGATTCAGATGCAAGTTATGAAAATAAAGCCTTTGTACATACTCACAGCAGATACCTATAACTATGAAGTAAGAAAAGAGACAGTATTAAGCTCTTTTTTAATTACTAAAACATTTTAGCTCCATTAAACAACTCAGTAGAGCCTTTAGCCAAAGATACTTATGACTCAAAAGACCTTACATCAGTAAAAAAAAAATAATAAACTGTAACTGAACATGGTCAGGGAATTATACTTACAGGGAACAAAAAACCACTAAACTAATTACTCCAGACCCAAAAAATTATCTTTTCAAATAAAAACTATTCCTCAATTACTAATGCTACATACTAGCTTTACTACAACACAGCTATAAGCCCAGCCAGCTATGAACACACAGACACCACCACCCCATCAGATTACTCACTACTCCCTAGCAAGAGCCCTTTATATAAACCTACCCTTAGCACAGTGCTCTGGAGGCTGGTCCTATAAATTTGGCAATGGCAAACAGCTGTTGCTCATATTTACTGAAGAGTTTGAAACAAGAAGCTGTTTCTATCTGGTAAGTGTGCAAGTTTTGGGCCTTTTTTGATGGTTGGTGGGGGGTTTTTTAGCATGTAAACTAATAGCTTGTAGTAAATGAAAAAATATGGGACTCAGATAAGTTACATCCATAGGAAGGTTGCTTTTATAGAAGTGCTTGATATAAATGAATTGTCTCCTGTAAGACAGCAGGAAAGATTCTAATAATTCTGCGAAGGTATCTGATAGTAACAGCTTGTAGGTGTTATAAAGTAGGAAAAACGTGGTAGCCCTACAAGTAAAATATAAGTGTTACTGGTTGTAGGGCATCATGATTCTCGGAAGTGTTATCTATCTTCAAATAACCTATTTGAGAGTAAGGCAGTGATACTGAAATAGATATGGAATAGGACTCTGTTTTCTCTTTAGATTTATAGAGGGGATGGAATCCCATGGCTGATAAGGTTAGTGAGGGATTGGAAGTGGTATTCCTTGAGCAAGGGCTGACTTGAACCTCTGTGTTGATACTTGAATAGAAAGCAAGTATTTACAAGTTATGTGCTTAGGAGCTTGGGCTGTATAGGTGCTTGCTATAGTTTGAGAGTCGAGCTTTCCTTTGTCATGTATTTAAGCTCATTTTTGATACAAATGCTGATTCAGAGCCTTACCCTATCTAGACTCCTGTCAGCTCCCCAGTAATACTGTAACAAAGTATGTGGTTTAGCAGTAACATCAGTGAGCAGTAAGGACTTTCATGGAAGGCTTCTGAAACAATGAAAGAAAGGCAGCTTAAACAAAAAAAAAAAAAAAAAGTCTCATAGCATATTGATCTTGCAGCTGCTTTTATATCCTGAAAGGGAGCGGAAATACTGTTCTACAGTAACTATAACTCTGAACAGAAATTAGAGATGTATTAGGAGCAAACACTCCATAACAAAGGCTTATCCCAGAGCAAAAATAATGGTGTGTCTTAAAAGCTAGTAAACAAAAGAAGGCTAAATACAAAAGTTTCCGTAGTAGAACAACGGAAGGGAGTGGAAGATAGGATGGTTATAGACCATCTGTGCTTATAGACAAGGGAAGTACTTTTTTTTTTTTTTCCTGGAAAAACCACAAATATTGGTCAGAAAATAACATAAACCACTGATACAGCTCAAGTATGTTTTTCAGTGTTGTATAAGTGGAACCAGCTCTGCAGGGTATCAGTGTTGTTGCATTCAGTAAGTTATGCCTACATTTTAACTTCCAGTAAAGCTAATTATCCCTGTAAAGGAAACAGGCCAACTAGAAAAACAGTTCTGCTATAATTAAATTAGTTAGCTTACTTTGTAGATTATATAAAAACCAAAAATATGTGGTTTAAGATGCAAAATTGCATGTGAGTATACCCTGTGAGTATCCCTTCTATCATAGCTTAAATGTAGCACTTAAGATTTGGCTTTAGGTTTGTTATTGTGTGGTTTCAGTTAAGCATGCAATGATAAGACAATTAGGAAACGGCAAATGATAAACATCTTCAGATTCTAAACTAGCTCAAGTTCCAAAAAGAAAAAGCTGTATCTGGACAAAAACAATTCAGTCATTGAAATCATCAATGATATATAGCACGTAAATCTTATAGGATAGATCTCTGATAGAAATATCAGAATCTGGTAACTATTTTTTTTTTTAATGAAAGCAAGATTTTCCTGTTTGAACACTTTTTTTCAGAGAGCCCCAGAAAAGTCTTCTTTGCCTTATTATCAACTTTAGATATGTCATGACACTATGTCTAAAAAATAATTTCTTAACTGTATCTATACAGTTTAATGCTTACTGAACAGATTATTTTCTGCTTTTCTACTGTGCTTTTCTAAAAGTCTGTGTTCTCCGTATGTGAAAAACTGTATCTCCATAAACCCTTGAGGGGTGTTAAGATTCCTATGAAAACAGTGGGGCTAAATGCTGCATTGGTACAGTGCCCGATCTGAGATGTGCTGTTACTATGCAGCTTGAACTCTTAACTCTTTAGCATTTGATCCTCAGAGCTCCTATCATTCATCTCAATTACAACAATGAATGATTAGCACTCCTGAAAATCAGCCCCATGCTGTTTTCAAGTATTCAGGAAATGAAAACTATAAGGACCACCCATGAAAAGTTTGGGTCAAGTGATTTGCCTCGTATCATACAAACGCAGTGGTAAGAGCTGAAATAGATACAGTTCATAGAGGTTTTTCTCATGCTGAACGATAATCTCACAATCAGCATTCCTGATCTCTTTAACTGGCCTGCTTCTGGGGGGAAAAGAATAATCTCTGATCCAAAGTTTGTTCACCACAGATTTTAATTCCTTATAAGCTTTGGGCATTTAGGAAAAGTAAACCTAACCACTGGGACCAGTGTCATGAACAACACCCTCCCTTAAGTAGGCATTTTACCTTTGGAGTAGTTCTTTCTCACAGCTTAACTTCTTAATGTGCCTGTGCAAGATAGCTTCAAATTATAGCAAGTTCTATATTGCTGCAGATTATCAGCAAGGATTTTTAGACTCATGATGGAGAGATCTTTGCCTTGGCCTATCGGTTTACGTAGGTCAGCTACTAGCTGGGCTGGAAGCACAGTCTGTGCCACTGGCTTTTAAAGTGCTGACAGCAGAGGAACAGTGATACGCTGATTTTTGTTGCTGTCCATTACAAGCTGAGAGAGTGTCAAATAATGGTTACAGAAACCTGTGTGACCTTACACTTTTATCCCACGTCGAGTCCTATGGAGGATTGCATAAAGGGAGAACATTCCCTAAAACAGTCAAAATTAAAAGCCATATTTCTTGTCAATTACAGACGCTATAGTGAAATACAGAAGTAATTGAAACAGTGGCTTAATCTTTTTCTGAAAAGACTGGTTTGTAACCAGTTCAGCTGACAGCCTAACATAAAGCCATTAAGTCACTTCCATATGTTGAAAATGCCTTCTCTGCTCCCCAAGTTAAAAATCTAGGGAGGTAACTTCAGCTGAGCTGTAGTACACCAACAGAAGTTTCCCTGCTCACTTAAGACAATTCCTTTGTGCATTTGTTTTTATAATTTTACCGGAATTCAAAAGAACAGATGAGACTGTTCACAAGTGAAGGCAGGGCACAAATCTCACATACGGCAATGCAACACTTGATGTTACGCTTGAACCGATTCAACTGTGCTGACGGGGATGTTATTTTCCATCTTCCCAACTAATTCTGGCACCCCAGAGGCCACGGTGATACAGTTGTAGAGGCAAGCTAGCTTGACAATGCGTTCTGGTTGTTAGCTTTAACTGTTCAACTGCCCTTTGGCTCCTGGAGGTCAGACAAGCACCTGAGCTGGCAGAGTGCCTAGGATGGCCCTGCTCACAGCAGTCTGATGGCCTCGGCTGTGAAGCATCCCTGCGTTCCTTCGTTCGGCTCCTGTGCGGTGACGCTCTGGCCTGTGCTCCTGTGCTGTGGCGGGCTGAGGCAGCCGGGGCCCCTTCCTTGGTGGGGCTCACCGAGCATGGAGGCGGCACAGGGCGGGTCTCCCTCACAAAGCAGCAGCTCGGTGAGCCGCTGATTCCTGTCGTGTGGACATCAGCTACGGGAAGGCCTCACAGTGCCGACAGAAGCAACCTAGATGTCCCCAAATGTCACCTCTATCAGAGTGATCGGAGCTACCTGAGGCGACAGGCAGCTCCCGGTGAGGGCCGTGCTAGCCCCCGGCCGAGGCCCACCTCCGTCGCTGGGGACCCCCAGCCCAGCCGCCCTCCGGCGCCCCCGCAGCTCCCCGGGGCCGGGCCCGCCTGAGGCGACAGCGCGGGGCGGGGCGCGGGGGCGGCGGTGGCAGCGCGGGACAAGGGCGCCCGCTGGCGGCAGCGCGCCCGCACTGACCGGGCACGGCTGCGGCGGCTGCCGCCCGCCCGACGTGCCAGCACTCAAAAGGGCTTCCGCCCCTTACGGGCACCGGCCCGACGCCGCTGCCCTCGCTCAATATGGCTGCCTCCTGCCCTCACGCGGCGAGGGGGGGGCGGAAAAATGGCTGATGCTTCCCACGGTGCTGAAGACGGGGGCTCACACGGGAATAGCGGCCCTGCCGCCGCTTCCTTCTCTGTAGCTGCCCGTGTCCGGCCAGGGCAGGACCACACAGCCTGGCCGTGAGCCGGCGGCGGGACCGTAGAGTGCGGGGTAGTGTTCCGGAGCGGCCGAGCCACAGCGCCGGCTGCAGCGCCCTCTGGTGGGCACAGGCGGCCTCTGCAGGCGGCGAGGGCTGCGCTCCTGCTTTTGGCGGGGCTCCCCTGGGGAGGGCCCGGGGCGGCCCCGGCGGCCTCGCCCCCTGCGCGGCGCCCCCGTTGTCACAGTCGGGCCTTCAGGAGAGAGGGGACCCCGCTGCCAGTGCCCGGGGGGGGTCCCTGGAGGAGCAGTCGGCCCTGCCGCTCCATCTGCCCGTGGTGGAGGGGTGCCTGTCCCACCAGCTTTGCGTTGCACCCTTAAAACCCACAGCACTTGGCTCTCCAATGCCCCCTCTTCGCATATTGCCTTGTCTCTTTATCGATGCTCAGGTTTCCCCTCCCCGCTGCCGAAGCTGTTTCTTGGCTTGAGTGGTCCTTCACCCCTCCTCAGCGCTTTGCTTGTCAATCCCTTTACAACCTGCAGCCCTCTCCCCAGCACTTCACCTGCAATGGCCGGCGGGGCTGTGCTGGGGCTGGCAGAGCTCGCAGGGTGCGGGAGGTGAGCCTTGCTGCCAGCTGCTCACGGCTGACAAAACTTGGGGTGCAGGGCTGCTTGCTTGTCCCAGGGGTGTTCCTGGTCACTGCAATGCTTTCAGTTTACTCCTTCAGGTGTGAAACAATGGGTTACATTACACAATCCCTCCTGCAGAGTTCCAGGCCCTCCACTGAATACGGCCTTACAGATGGACTTGATCAGCACGTTTTATGGAGCTGTTCAGTGATTTGTGCCAAAGCCGTTAATAACGGTGTGGCATTGGATCGGCTGTGCGGTGAGTTCTGGGGTGCCTGCCCAGCCTGGCAGTTGCTGTGCCACTGCAGGATGCCATCAAGTCCCTGTAAATCAGCTTTCTTTGCTCCTTGGCAAGTGGGAGATGACAGGGGTCCCCTGAGATCCCACGCGATGATGGAGCAAGTCGCTGACATGGGAAGGTCCGAGGACCCATCCTAAATCCTGGCTCACCGCGGGCTGCACCACTGCTGAGACCTGGAGCAGAGGGAGCAGGACAGAGCTGTGCCATGCCACAGAGAGCTGGGGCGATGGAGAGCGTTGCCTCATCCATTTCCAGGAGGTATCAGGCCCCTGTCTTAGGGCTTCCTTTCACATGCTGGTGCAGCAAAGTTCAGACGCGTTGGCTCTGAAGTGTTCCTCCTGGCTCAGGATCAGAAACTGCTTTTACCTCTGTGCTTCTGCCTTCGAAGCGTGACCCAGTGAGCCGCAGATGGTGGCCCGGGATGCATCTGTCCCAGGCATCCTCTGCAAGGAGGGGAAAATCCTCCCTTTGACAGAGGGGCTCCCACAGCCCTGGAAGCCCTGGCAACGCACGAAGCCGTGCCTCGCCTCCCGTCCCGCTCCGGGCGCTCTCCCTGGGGCCTTAGCCTGCCTGGAGCGTGGGCTGCCTGCAAACTCGCTGAGCCGCGGGGCGTGACGCCCCCCGGGCCCCTTCTGGGCTCTCCCAGCGGCCGCCAAGCGGCAGCCGCGCCGGGGTCGGTCGGTGGGGCACGAAGCCGCCGGCGGGAGCCCGCCCTGCCCGGCCCTGCCCGGCCCTGCCCGCCTCCGCGGCCTGTGCAGACCTGCGGGCGGGACCGCCAGCACACCCGGCGGGGTGGGAGCGGGGGCGGCGGCGCGGAGCGGGGCCGTGCCGCGCAGGGAGCCCGGCCCAGCGCTACCTGGCCTGCCGGCGGCCCGGCTGCAGGGACCCGAGGTCGGCGGGGAGCAGGTATTGTACCCGCTTGGCTCGCTGCCCTGCGGTGGCAGTCCGTGCCACGGGGACTCTGTCCCCTGCTGCTGGCAGTGGCGGGGGGGGGGATTGTCCCGGTCCTGCGTGCGGGTGGGGGGGCAGGACGGGGGCTGCCCTGCTGTGCCCGTGCTGTGGTGTGCGGGGACAGGGGCTCTAGGGGTGGCTGCATGGGGAGATGGGGGGGGCTGGGCCAGCCTGTGCTGCCTTTGCTGGTTTTGGGTCGCCCTGTTCTGCACGGTGACCCAGGAGCGCTGCCCTCTGTCCTGGGAGCCCAGGGGACAGGTAGCGGGGCTGGGCATCAGCTCCGGCCGGCCTGCCCGGTGGCATGTAGCCCGGGCTGGCTCGGCTCAGTGGGGACATGGGGATCTTGCTGTGCCCATGGCCACCTGGTTGTCCTGTGCCAGCACCCCTGGGGCACAAGGGGCCCTGTGGGGCTGCAGGTTCATGCTGCTGTGTCAGTGACTGTAGCGATGGGTTTGTGGACCCCTTCAAGCCACCGGTGTCTGCCACACTAGGGCTGTTTGGTGGGAGCTGAGGGAGGGCTCCTGCCAGACCCCCCTGCTCCTGCTGTGCAGCTCCCCCCTGGAGCCAGAGCAGAAGCCGAGCAGAGTCTGCTGTGTGTCCCAGAGCTGGGACCTGTGCCCCGTGCAAGGCTGTTGCACGATAGCTACTGGTCCCACCGCTGCAGTCCCGCTCGGAGCTGGGGAGCAGGGTGGCATTTTCCCTCCAGGTAGCACCGCTGGTGTAGATGTGTGGCCAGTCCTGGCAGCAGCAGCCTCTCAGAGCAGCAGAGCGCTGAACTTCAGCTGGTGCCCCGAGCTGTTCCTGCTGTACTTTGTACCCTGTGTGGGAGCCAGATGGGGAGGTGGCGGGGTTTCCCTGAGCAGCTGCTGGCACTGTTGCTCTGCCTGTGTGAGCAGTGACGAGAGGAGAGGGCAAGTCTCAGGGGATGCTGGCTGCTCCCTTGTGGAAATGGTGCCTCTGCTTCTGGTGACAGCAAGGGTGTGAGCCTACAGCCAGAGCCCCTCGGCATCAGGGAAGGAAACTCTGGTCCCACAGCTTCCTGCACTTGTGTTAAGGCTGGCGCCTTCGGTCATAGCTGCTGATCTGGTCCCTAGAAGACAGAGGGAGCAGCAGATGTGGGTACCACTGTACTCCTCGGCATCCTCTGCCTTGGGTGGCTGGACCTGCTGATGGCAGCCCCCAGAGCCTGTAGAAGCTGGCTAGGCAGTTTAGGGGTCTGGCTCTTAGGCTGGTATCTGGCTGTGCATGCCCCAGTAGCCACTGCTCTTTGTGGGTCTTGAGGAGACTCTGTACCCCAGCACTGGAAACCAACATACTGGTGGTGGTTGGGAGCAAGGTGTGTGCTGGGGTGCTGCTCTGTCACAGGGGGGGAGACCATGCTGACCTTGGCCGTAGCCAGGGCATGGCAGAGCCAGTCTGGTGTGGCTGGCTGGGGCTGGAAGGGCCTGGCCTAGCTCTGGTCCCCCTCCCCAGGGCCCAGGTTGGGATGGGGCACAGCCCTGCTAGGCACACCCTTGCCCCCAGCACTGGAGAGGATGTGGCTTGGGAGGATGTGGTCAGCTGGCTCCTGTGCCTGGCTCAGCGATTGCAATGAAATAAGTGTGGCTTAATCTGCCGGGTGATGGTGTTGCATGGAGTGCTTGGCCTGTTGGGGAGGTTGGGATGAGCAGGAGGAGCAGCTTCACAGTACGGCAAGCAGTAATAAACATGGGGTTTCTTGGGGTGGATAAAAGGAGACTTTGTTTGGGGCTCCCCGCTTCCTCCAGTCGAGCAGCAGGAATCTGGGGACCACAGCAGAGCGTTCTGGTCCTCTCCCCTTCCCAGTGCATGGGGAACCCGGTAGTAGCCCTTCAGCCAGCTTGGGTGCCTGTGACTGAAGCAGTGGGTTTCCTCCCCTAACTGCCACTCTCCTCCCTCCCTCCCATAGCACTTGGACCAAAACCCATCTATCGGCTGCTCAGCTGCAGCTCCTCCAGCACCTTTGGGGACCCCGTGCTGTATGAGCCAAGCTGGACGGCTGCCAAGATAGTGCTGCTTAGGGAGGAGGATGGGGACTTCCCAGGCTGTTGCATATACCCCTAGCTACGCAGCAGGAACCCCAGGCTGCGGCACTGGGCTACGTGATCCTTGCAGCTGGGCTGCTTCGAGGGACCCTGGGTGCAAGGTTGCATCGAGCTGGCTGGTGAGGCTGCCAGTCCTTGGAGCTCGAACACAGGCAGAGTGCTGAATGCTGGGCTGAGGAGCAGGTTCTGCTCTCTGCCAGCTCCAGGCTTGCTCTGGCTCGTTAAGTGAAGGGTCCCAGGACAGCCTGCTGAACAGGTTGGGCTGCACCGTGTGTTCCCGCTTTCCCTGGCACTGTGCCTTGCCTGGGGACGTGACCAGAAGCCCTGCTATGACCCTGGGCTCTGGGGCAGCCTCTTGCCAGGGTACTTGGACCCAGGATGCCGCAGTGCACCATCACCATGGGGCAGGGGGTGCTGTGTGTTGGGAGGTCTGTGCCAACACGCAGTGTGCATCCCCTACAGGACGCCTGATCTTTGGCCTGGGACAGCCCGGCGCTATGGCAGACCCCCCTGGTTGCTGCCGCCCCTGTGCCACCTGCCTGCTCTGCCTCTACAGCTGCCAGTGGATCACCGCCAAAAAGGAGAAGAGAAAGGGGCTGAGAACCACCAAGGTGATACCACGGGTGATGCTGAGCTGGGGCTGGCCAGCCCCTGCGTGGGAAGCTCAGTGTGGTGGCTGGGGTGGGAAGGGTCTTGGGCTGGAGGGTTCAGCCCAGACACTGGGCTGCTGACCCCTTGCCGCTGGCCCTGCTCCGCAGGACTGAGCCCCCGGAGAGCTGTGGTGCTACCTGGCACCCTCCCTGTCCAGGGACTGCCCTAGCCTGCAGTGGTGGGAGGGCAAGCTGTCTGATCCCACTGGGTGACAAAAAGGGTAGAGCAGCACGCTGGCAGCAGCGAGGCTGAGCTGTGGCTGTCCCTGCCTGGCTGAGCGTGTGGCTGTGGCAGGGCTCGCACGTGCCTGGAGCAGAGCACTGTGCTCCCTGGGGGCTGAGCGTGGCAGGCAGGTCCTGAGGCACTGAGTGCCTGGCAGGGCACGTGGGAGGCATGGCTCCTGGGCTGGGTGCTGCCCCCGCTGATGGGGTGCTGGAAGGGGGTGTCCCTGGCAATTTGTAACCTGGGAGGGGTGAGGCCCTGAGATTCTCTGAGGTCTCCAACTCCCATGGGAGTGGCTGTGCTGCTGCATGTCCCATCTTGCCTGGAATGTATGAGCTGGGCTGGGCTGCTGGGTGTCCTGCTCAGCACCTGTGGCACCCCTCACCTCCCCACATAGGCAGGGCTAGGGGCTGGAGACCCTGAAGTTGGACTTGGCTTCGGCTGGGTAGGCAGGAGCAACCTGCAAGCTCACCACTGCAATGGCAGCTCTGAGGCACAGCACCCATCGCTGCCCAAACCACAGATCACCCAGCTAGAAGGAAACAGGACCTGGCTCCCTGCCCCTTCCCATGTGCGAAGTCCTAGCCTGCTCCCAGGGGCTGCTGAACGGGAAAGGAGGCAGTCCTGCCTCAGGGGCTGTCCTCCTGCCATAGTTAGCTTTTCAGCTCGTTGTAGGAGCTGCCGGTCCAGCTTCCTGTAGCGTGGGTCCAGCCAAAAGAACCCTCCTGGGGAGCTCCGTTCCCTCCCAGCTCAGTGCCTGGATCCATGAGACCGGTGCCTGCTGTGACTCCCTGTGCACCCTGCTGCAGGCTGGGTGCTCCCCAGCAGTCCCAGCAATGTGGCCAGGGGCTAGGTGCCCTGCAGGTGTGTGCATAGCTGTCATCTCTGGCTTTCAGTGTGACTGCAGCTGGTTCCTTTTCCTCTTCTGTGTCTTCCTCTTCACACTGGTGTGGCTCTACTTCACCGTCATCATCCTCAATGACTTTCACAACTTCAATGAGTGAGTAGGATCCCGCATCCAGTCTTGGTCCCCGTGTCCCGCCTGCCCCTCTGATAGTCTCCTTTGCTGGCAGGTTCATCTTCAAGCAGAGGAAGTTGTGGCTAGACTGGTCCCTGGTCCTGCTCATAGCTACGGCCGTGCTGATCACCTATTCTGCTGTGCTGCTGGTGAGCCCTGCTGATCCTTCCTGGGCTAATGGGGGTACGGAGCTGTGCTGAGCACAGGCTGGCGCTGTGCCCTGTGCAGAGCCAGGTGGAGCCCACAGCATCTGGCCGGCTGGAGCTGTGTCAGCCTAAACATAGCCAGAGACCCTACCTGTGTCAGTGGGTCGCAGTTCCTGTGGCTGAGTCCTTAGAGGGCTGAGGCGTGAGGTACAGCCCATCTCTGATGCCTCCTTGTTCTTCTCGCAGGTCCTTGCTTTGTGCTTGCAGCTCTGTGGCCAGCCCTTGAAGCTACACTGGCTGCACAAGGTGAGAGACTAGGGGTGCAGGGGGATGGTGCCTACTCTTGCTGTCCTTGCACCTTGGGAAGCTGCGACCAGCCTACTGGGGCTGCGTACAGCTGCTGTGACCCCACAGAGTGGCTATGCATCCTTGCTCAGCTGGGTTGCAGCTGTTAGTACCCCAGCCACACTTCTCTGGGATGGAAATATTCCCCTTGCTCAAAGCATGAGTACAGAGCTCAGCTGCAAACTCAGATGGGCAAAGTGGGGTCCTGAAGCTTGGATGGGCTCAGGAGGACGGGATGAGGACGACTCTGCTGGCCCTGCCAGGGCAGAGCCCAGCTGGCCTGCAGGGTGCTGTGTGCTCCCCTAACTGCACTGTATCCTGCCCCACAGACCCTGCTGATCTTAACTGCCCTGTTGGTGGCTGCAGCCTTCACAGGGCTGGGAATAAAGTGGGCGGAGGAGTGGAGAAGTGCACGTATCTCCCTGCAGGTGAGTCACCTCGATACCAGAGACTCCCCCGCTGTACCCAGTACCTGGCATGTGGGTATGAGCTGAAGGGCGGTGACTGGAGTTCCCAGCGTGGCTGGGTGCCATGAGGGTTAACTCCCTGCCATTGACTTCTGCTGCCTGGCCAGGCAAGGTGCTTCTCCTGCTCTTGCAGTCCTGCCTGGAGCATCTGCAGTCAAGGTGATGAACGGGGCTGGACCAGAGCAGGGAGTTTGTTCAGTCCCCCCAGGAGCTTGTCCTTCCCTCCCTGGCGCTGTTGCTCTTCCAGCAGTACTGGCTGCAGTGGCAGATCCCTGGCATTGGAGCATGTGGATTTTTGGGACAGGGTCTGGGCTGGCGCCAGCTGACACCCTGCCTTTGCCTCCCCAGGCAACAGGTCCCTTCCTGCACATTGGAATCCTGGGGGGAATGACGCTTCTTGCCTGGCCCCTGGCCAGCTTCATCTACCGTACCCACAACACAGGTAACACCCCTCCAAGGTCTCCACCTCCCTCCTTGGCTGGTACCCTGCTTTCTGCCACCCAGCTGAGCAGCACTGGTGGCGGAGTAGTGTACAGAGAGCACTGGTGCAGTAGGAACAGGTCCCCAGTTCTCAATGTGGTAGTAAAGCCTGCGCTTGGTTGCTGCTTCTCATGCCCAGCCCTTTGTGCAGCTTCAGCCTTCACTGCTTTGCTGCTGAAGGACAGCTATGGATGGCAGACTGAGTCCTGCAGAAGTGCTGGGCTGGGGTGCAAGGACATGTAGTGGGCCAAGAATAAATTTGCAGTGTGTTCCTGAGGCTGGGCATGCAATGCCTGACCGAGGGCAACCATAACTTAATGCCAGGTGAAGCAGCCTTGGCTTATTCCTAACAGTCTGCAAAATACTGCCTCTTTACCTCACCCTTCCATCTTCTCTGTCTCTGCCTGGAGGTCTCAAGGTGTTTCTGCTGCTTGTGTACTGCGCGGTGATGATCGCACTGTATCTGGCTCCCCTGGGAATCACCTCCCCTTGCATCATGGAGGAGAGCCAGCTGCCCCCCAAGCCAGCCCTGGTTGGCCACAGAGGAGCACCCATGGTGAGTGACCAGCACCGGCGGCATCCTGGCACAGTGGTTAGGGTAGATGGAGCAGGCTGCTTTGCCTGGCTGTGCCTGGCCATGGGGCACCAGCATATCAGACTCCTGGTGCTGCAGGCCTGGGTGAGCTCTGGCCAGCCCAGTGGAGAGGGGTCTCCACATCAGCCCGGGCAGCACAGTGCTGGAGGATGGGTGAGGAGGGTGCGCATAGGAGCCGCAAGGCAGAGCTGTTTGCTGAGCGCTGCTGGAGCAGGAGCAGGTGACTCTCAGCAGAAAGCCTGGCTGCGTAGTGTGGGCTGGGGGGCAGGGACTATGCAGGCCCTGGCTGTCCTTTTCCATTCCCCCACCCTACCAGGGTCACCCCAGTCTCATTGTGGTTGCCCTAGAATCTAGCTGGGTTGCTGGGTGCAGCCAGGCAGGGTGGGTGCCTGCCTCCTGCCCCCTCCTGTCCGTGCACTCTGCACTAACACTCTTCCTTTTCCAGCTGGCCCCTGAAAACACCCTTATGTCACTGCGCAAGGCGGTGGACTGTGATGTGCAAGTCTTTGAGACAGACGTCATGGTGAGGTAAATCTGCAGCAGGGACTCGGAGGAAGGGGTCTGTGCATCCTGGGATGTCACCTCCCACATGGGACATCCTGGGAGCACTTGGGGAGGACTCATACAGCCTTCGTTTGAAGGCAGCCCTGTGCAAAGAGCTCTGCCATTCCCACCTTGCCAGTGTGGGACTGGTGCCAGCTTGCTGTTCCAATGATCTGGGAGAGGTACTGGGTTTCTGTCTTCCCATGCAGGTTGTCTTCCAGGGCGTTAGGAGCGAGGCACCATCAGGGAGGGGCACTGCTGGAACACAGACCCTGGCTCTAGTTTATCTCATGTAATCCTGCTATGGGGGACAGCTGTTGCACTGAGCAAGGAACTGCTTGGTTCCTGGCTTGGTCTCTAGGTGCTCTTTGCTTTCCAGACACTCCCTTTTTTTGTGTAGAGGACCACAAGTAGGCATAAGGCTGGGGGTTACCCTAGCAGGGTGGCTGGGAGGGGGCAGAAATGCAAGGGCAGGGATAGGAGACAAAGAGCTTGCAACACTGGGCTTCCCTCTCTGCTCCTTTGCCAGTGCTGATGGGGTCCCATTCCTCATGCATGACGAGGAACTCACCAGGACCACCAATGTGCAGGCTGTGTTCCCCGAGAGGGCTGCCCTGAACAGCACTGCCTTCAACTGGACAGACCTCCAGCAGTTGGATGCTGGCACCTGGTTCCTAGAGGTCAGGATGCCCCAGGGGGTGGCTGATCAGGCATGGGTGCATTTGTGGGTGAAGCATGAGCCCTGCCCTGGGGAAGGCTCCCTCTGGAGCACTGGTTGTGGCAGACACCTGGACAGGGTGCAGAAGCACTTCCACACCTGCACAAATTCATTGGGTGTGGTTGTGCCCCAAGCTGGGGTTTGTTCTGACTCCTTAGCTGAATCATGAAGGAGGCTGGTTTTGTACGTTTTGTGCATTTGCTCGGAGCTGCACAGCCTGCCTGGGCTTGGAGGCAGCTGTGGCAAGGCTCTTCCCAAGAGGTGACTAACCAACTGCTGAGCTGCTCTGATTGCCCACAGGTGGTGGGTCTGCTTGAACTGTGCTGTTAGTGGGGAGAGGGGGAGAGGTGCCCTGTGGATGTGCAGCAGAAGGATCCCTGTGCTTGTCTACACTGGGGAAGAAGAGGAGAGGCCAGTGTGGGAAACTGAGAGCCAGAGACAGGCACCAGTTTGGGAGGTGGAAGCTTACAGGGAGTCTGCCTACGATGGCTAACAGTCTGTCACCCTTGCAGCGGAGGCCGTTTCCAACTGTGCAGAGTCTTTCTGCTGGCGATCGCAACCAGGTGACTAAACAGAGGATCCCATCCCTGGAACAGGCACTAGAGGCAGCCAAACAGAGCAATATCTCAATCATGTTTGACCTCCGGCCTGAGAACCACAGTGACTACCAGAGCTTCGTCAATGCCACCCTGGATGTGATCTTACAGTCAGGCATCCCACTACAGCAGGTGAGCTGGCCACCACCCCACCGCTGCCAGGCCCTCCTGTCACACCCCTGCCACCCCATATACCATGTTCCCATGTGTGATCCCTGCTGGGGAACCCTATCCAGGTGTAGGGCGCTCTAGGTGGGAGAAGTTGCCAATAATTGGGGGTTAATGCCTGCAGCTTTAGACCCCTCCAAGTAACCTGGTTCCCCAGCATTGGTCACCCTGGTGTGTAAACAGTGACTCAGTCTAGGGAGGGAACCAACAGTGCTAGCAAGAGCAAGAAAACAAACGTTCAGGCTTCACCTCCCCACGCTGTGCCACACCTCTCCCTGCAGCTCTTGGACTCGTGCTGCAACCTCCTGTGTTGCCTTTGCACTTCATCCAACCTCTGCAGCACAGGACACATGCTGCCCTAAGGGGATAAATTAGCACCCAAATCGCTTTCCCTTCTTGGCTTTTTGGGAATGTAGACACAGAAAAGACATACTCTAGTGCTGACCCAAGGTGCATTCTTGCTGCAGAGTTGGAGCCAAAAGGATGCAGTACTTGATCCGTTCAAGGACCCAGAAGGGATGCAACTGCTGCAGCCTGCTTAGGCTGCAACTGCTTTCTCCACTCAGTAGGCTCTGTTGTGTTTGCTGCTTAGCTGGGGCAAGCTCTTAGGAGACTGTCCTAGCTGAGATCCTCATGGAGGAGGGGGGCAGGAAGCAGCTGGCTGAGCAGGCCATGTGTGCCTGGACCTGCAAGGAAATACCAGAAAGAGAGCAAGCTCTCTGGAGCACCTCTCCTCTTCATGTGCTCTCTGGCTCTCGCTTAGGTCCTCTGGCTGCCGGATGGATTCAGGGAACAGGTCAAACAGCAAGCCCCAGGCATTCAGCAAGTTTACGGCCGGAAGAGACTCCAGAATGAGAAGGAGCCACTACTGCATGTTAATCTGCCCTACCAGGACATGAGCTCTGAGGAGATCAGGTGAGAGCCCTGTGCCCAAGAGCCTGGGAGCTGTGGGGCCTGGGCACTGTCCCAGCTCTGTCCCAGGGGGCTGCAGAGGTGAGGGCCAGCTGAGGCTGAGTGCTGGCGCACTGCTGGGAAAGGCAGGGGGTGTGCTACAGCCCTGCAGACAAGCGCGCCTTATCAAGCAGGGCTGGTGCAGGCAATGGAGCTGGCTGCAGTCCTCTGCCTTGCTAGTAAACCTGCCCTGGGTCTGGCTCTCCAGACACTTGCTCCACGTGGCTGCAAGTGCTGGATCACATCCCAGATATATGGTCCTCTCTGGCTGTACGCTGAGTGTGCTGGCACCCTGCTGTCTGCTGCTGGCTCTGACCACAGCTGTCCCCATGCAGGCAGTACCGCCAGGACAACATCTCTGTCAACTTGTATGTGGTGAATGAGCCCTGGCTGTTCTCTGTGCTGTGGTGCTCTGGGGTGAGCTCTGTCACCACCAACGCCTGCCAGGTGCTGAAGGAAATGAATCGCCCTATCTGGCTGCTTGTAAGTGACTGTCCTTCACCCTGTGCCCCAGGCACTTGTGTGTTCCCTTCTGCAGCAGCCCTGGGCAGCCAACTGCCTTGAGGGTGGTTTTGCTCAGTGCTCTGCTGGCATGGGAACATGTGACCCTGCAGAAGGGACTGAGGGCATGGCAGGCTGGGCTGTGCCGTGCCACCAGCATACCACCCTGGCTGGTGTTCATGGCTCATCTTGTTGCCTTGCAGCCCAGCAGCACATACCTCATGATCTGGATTGTTGTAGACTGCGCTTCCTTCCTTGTCATTCTCTGGGCTTTCGTCTTGCTGAAGTAAGTTTGGTCCCTTTCACCCTCCGATGACAGGTCTGTTGGGGGAGGCTGTAGCGTACCCTGGGTGGCTGGTACATACCCAAACCCAGCCATATCTGCTGTCACCCCACCCTGGGCTCAGCAGACAGGAGAGGACCCCCCAGGCTCTAAGTGAGACAGCAGTGTGTGGAGGCAGCTTTTATCACCAGGCTGCAGCTAAAAATCTGGCCTGACCCTTCCTTGAGGTGCTGCATGCCTTAGTTCACGCTTACTAATTTGCTCTGCACCCCAGGGCATGGTGGGCTGGGACTGAGGGACCTTGGCCCGGCTCCTCTACTAGTGCTGCAAGCACCAAGAGCAGATCCCTATGAGACTGTGCCCCCTGTGGGGCCCTGCAGACTCCAGCTGGGAGCTTGGGGGAAGGAAGAGGGAGGCCAAATGCCATGCTAACATTTCTCCTATTCCATCTCCTAGGAAATGCTCCCGGAGAAGATGGCCAGTGGGTGAGTGTGCACAGATGTGAGCTCCCCTCCCTCGGAGCAGGGCTGTACCTGCATGGTGCTCCCTGGCAGGCAGGCAGCTTTCTCCAGCTGAATGTGACAGAGCTGTTTGGGGTGGCTGGGGGAGGGAAGGGAATCCCAGCCCAGGGAGTTCCGGTCCTGCCCTTAGCAAACAGCCCTCTGGGACAGCGCTGGGGAATCCCATGTTCCCCAAGCCTCCTTAAACCTGCTTTTCAGGTTGCTCCACCTGTCACTGCCCGATGGTGGCTGCCTGCAATGACTTTTTTTCCTCTCTGTCTCCCCAGAGTCTGAGACAGATGTGCTGCTCACAAAGATCAACAGCTTGATGCAAGAGTGACCCTCCAGCCTGCATCAGCCATGGGGAGGGGCGGCCAGAGCCCTGCACAGCTCAAGTGGGCAGCACTCCTCAGGCCAGCTTCGAGGCTCCTTTCCTTTGCAGACTCCTTCCTGAGCATCCCATCTCCTGTAGCCTTCCTGGCTCCTCGTGTGGTGCACACCTGCCCCCAGCTGAAAAGACCTGGAACTGGGTTCACAGTTCCTACCGGCAGCGCGGAACTGGAGCCTTTGCAGGGGTTTCCTAGGACTAGTTCACGCCTGAGGGCTGAGTGCTTAGCCAGCGGGTGTGGGGCTAAGACCTTCAGCCCTGGAGTTTGGAGACTTAGTGGGGATTTGAGTTGCTGTTTGGTGCAGGGCAAGGGCAGCCTCTGCCTGTCAGCCGCAGATCTGCAGCCAGTGATGGGAAACCTTGTTTAAATTGCTGCTCCCCTGGGGGCTGCCTTGCCACATGGCTTGAGGGAATAGGAAAGAGGGTGCGAGGTGCAGGGGTGGCTTTTCACGAGAGGGAGGGGGAGCTGAGCTCTTTGCATCCCCTATGCTGGATGCAAGTCCTGCCCCTGCTGGCCTCGTGCTTGCAGGCTGGGCTGCTGGTACCCCGTGCAGCAGTGAATGCCTGTTGCTCTGGGGGGCGAGGGGCAGGGGCTGGGGGTGGAGGGGAACAGGGGCTGGTAGGACCACAGTCACAGTCCTGCTGCTGCAAGGCTGTGGAGGGGTGCGAGGGAGGGGTGTGCGGCATCGGTCACTTGCAGCAGGGCCTTGAACGCGGAAGGGGGATTAGGTGAGTTTTACTTGTTCCTACCTATTTATGTCAATAAAGCAGCGGAGCGGTAGACAGACCCCGCGGGGGTGACTCGGCCGTGCCTGCCTGCTGCCCCTCTCCCGCTCCCCCGGCCGCGGGGCCGGCCCGGGCCGGCGGCGGTGCGCGGTGCGTCCGTGCCACCTAGCGGCAGCGCGGGGAAGCGGCGCCGGCGGCCGAGCGGCTCCGCCGGGCCGGGCCCTCCGCAGCGGGGAGGGGGGGCGGGGGGAGGCCGAGCCGGGCGGGCCCGCGGGGTTCGCGGGGAGGGGACGGGGGGGCGCGGGCCGAGCCGCCCCGGTACCCGGCGGGCCCCCGCAGCCGCGCCCTGGGGTAGAGCGGCCGGGCGCGCTCGGTGGCGAGGCGGCGGCGGAGGCGGTGCCGGCGAGAGGCGGGCGAGGGGCGGCTCCTCGGCCGGTTCCCGCGGGGCGGGGCGGGCGGCGGCTCGGCCGCTCGCGGGCTGGTACCGACCGGAGCGGCCGCCGGCCGCGGCGGAGCGATGATCCGCCGGGAAGGTAAGGAGCGCCCTGCCCTGCCCGCAGCGCCGGGCACCGCGGCCCGCCGCGCTCAACAAGTGGCTGCCCTGCCGGTACCGGCGCCGCGATGGTGCCCGGTGCCCAGCGCTCCGGCCGGGCGGCTCCCTCCCTCCCTCGCTCCCTCCCCGCCGCGGGCGGGGCGGCCCTGCCCGGCGCACCACGGGGGCTGTGACCCGAGGACCGGGTGCCCCCCGGTTGCGCCCCCTCCCCGGGCTGCGGGGCATGACGTCGTGCCCCCGTGGCTCGGAGCGGGTGGCCGTGGGATGCTGTGCTTGCAGCACCCTCGGGTGCTGGCGGGAGGGCAGGTACGGGGGTGTCGGCCCAGCGAGGGAGCACCTCCCGTAAGCGGGACTTGCACCTTGAGGCATGGTGTGATCGGCCGTGGACACCACATGCTCTTTCTTGGGTGCTGCAAGGAGGGTGCTCCAGTCTCTGCCCTGTGCTGGAGGCGCAGCAGGTCCGTGGGTCGGGTGGTCCAGGGCCAGCCGTCTCCTACTCTAGCTGGCTGTCACCCAGGGTTGGTGGCACGGGTGGCACGCTGCTCCTTCTGTGCAGCCTGGGGTGGGGTGTTCGCACCAGGCTCACGGTCTTTGTGTCCTGGTGTGGTGGCCCAGCCCTGGTTCTCCACCTGCTTTAGCTTCTGCTGATAAGGTCAGGAATTGACGAGGCAAAGATGACTCAACCCTGCTTACGGGATGCCTGGGCAGTGTCTGCAGCCACTGTCTGATCTTGCAGAAGGAAGCCCTTAGTGATAACACAGGACTGGGGTGCCCATAAAGCCTAATAAATCTGGAGCTTGGGCAAGTCTCTGCTTTTCCTGGAGCCGGCAGGAGCCCAGCTCTGAGCAGAAGCTAGTTATGCTTTCCCAGGCTCCTTCCTCTGTTCTGCTCCCGAAAATGAGTCAGGGTGGAACGGTGACACCGGCAGAACCCCCTTCCCCTTCTGGTTGAGGAGCTGGGACAGCAGGTGGCATGCATCCTAGCAGACATAGGCCCCCTTGTTCCATGACCTGAATTCCCTGCTGAAAGCCCTGGGATGAGCAGGGTCATCCTTTCTGCATGAGTTCCTGGGTTAAGAGATGAGTCCTCAACAGTGGCGGGACAGCTTCCCCGCCTCCTCACACAGACGCTCTTTGTCTGCCGGCTGCCTGGCTGACAAAGGGAAATATTCACTGATAGGGATGGGATGGGCTCAAGGTCCACAGGAGCTTCCCACCTGCTTGAGAGATGGGTCACATCTGGGGCTGGAGCTGGACTGGCAGCCCTGGGAGTCAGCCCAGAGAAGCATGGAAGTGTCCTGGCACAGAGAGATCACAGCTCCACTATTTTATGTCCAAGGTTGTCTCACGGCTGTGGTGAGCCCAGTCTTTAACCAAAACACTGCTTCATGGCAGCCTCCAGCTCCCCTTCTGGCCAGCCTCCCTCCTACCCTGACCCCAAGACATCATGTTCCTTTCCCACTGTGTCTCCTGCTGACCCAAGGCTGCTTGCTGCGTGGAGCAATTCTTACACTTCACCCTATAGAAACCCAGGTTTTGACATACACGTAGCAGAACTGTTGGCAATATCTTGGGCTAGGGGAGTGGGGCCATGCTCAGCTTTGCTGCAGCCATCTGGCCCTGCATGGGAGACTGCAACCCACAGCCCTCTCCAACCAAGACGTGTCCAGCGGACACAACCACCTCCCATCTAGCCCCTGCCCAGCTCTCTGCCATGGTCCCTCACAGCAAGGTTAGCTCTTCCAGGTATGTGTAAAGAGGCTGCTTTTGTGGCTGTCTGACTCTTAAAAATCCAGAGCTGGAAGGCAACTTGAGTATCCAGATGAACCCTTTGCACCACTCCAAGGCTGTACTCAAGCTTTCCCTGATGATGTCTGTTCACCCTTCAGCGTTAATGCCTTGTTACTCCTGTATCATCTCTGCAGACACTGAACGAGCAGTGGAAATTCTGACCAGATACCAAAGCACCCTGCGGTCCCCAGAGGAGCAGGAGCTAAAAGCCTCCATTGGAAAAGTCTCGCACATCTTCCAAAGTGAACTCTTCCAGGCTCTGCTGGGTAAGCCCCTGCCTTGTGATCCCTGGGGCTTTGTGGTCAGTGGGCTCTCCTGGGGGGCCTGATCCTGCACAGGTGCCTGGTACTGACCAGGCATCCGTATGAACACATGGGTGTCTATAATGCCAGCAAGCTGGGCTGTCTTTCCCTCCAGGGCTTGGGCTGGAGATACTGGGGGTCCAGGCTGCAGTAGCTGGGTGGTTGTGTTATGAACAGGATTCCTCAGTAGAGCAATTGTGGACAAGGGGTAAAGCCACCTTCATCAGGCCACGCCAGATCTACCCAGCACCCGCTAAAGGATCTGCAGTGCTGCGAGCACCCTCTGCGCAGTGCAGGTGTGGGGTGTCTGCAGCCACTACTGGATTTCCAGCTTTGCTGCCGTACCAAGGGCATCCCGCAGCAGGGCCTTGCTCCTCCCTGCAGCCCTCAGCTTCATCATGACCTGTTACTTTCTCTTCTTGCTGCTGACCTGAGGGGAAACTAAATTTTTCTATCTTTGAGAGAGAATTGATGCATACCCAGCTCCTTTTGGGGTATCCTGGTTTTTCTGGCACTTAGACCTACAAGCACTTGCGAGTAACACACTATGCAAGTGGCTCCATTTCACCCAAGAAACAGACTTGGCAGCGAGGCTCGTCTTGGGGTTGAGCACCAGAAAATGCCATTTTGAATGCATTTGAAAACACACTTTCTTTGCAAAGTATGTTTTTTCAGAAAAATTCAATGGTTTTGGACTCTGAAGTTGCTTGGCTCCATTCCCTGCCAGAGCAGACCAGATCCTGGCTGTGTGGGTTCACTTAGGGCGCTGATTTTGGAGGTAATCCCAGAGAACCATTTGCAGAAGCTGCAGTGTGCTGAGAGGGGCACGAGCTCCTGCTCAGCTCCTCTCCTTTAAGTCCTGTTTGCTGTGGTCCTCGGGGAAGTGTGCATAGCCCTGGCAGTTTCTGTTCCCAGGTCTCATGGGAGAGAAGCTTGAGTTCCTGCTGGGAGGGAAGGGAAAGCACCCCAGAAGCTCTGCACCCCAGGGGAGGACCTCGGCCTTGGAATGCAGAGGTCCATGTGTGGTCTGTGCCTCGTTCTCAGTGCATCTTGACCCAAGGCGCGCGCTCTCTCTCTCTCTTTCCAATACCAGGAAACCCTGGCATTCCCCCTCACCATCACTCTCCACTTGGCAGCTCTTGCCTTTTCCTCACACCCCTACAGCCAGGGACCCATCTCCGTGCCCTCAAGTTGCCAGCAGCTCCTCTGTGCTTCAGGTTATCCATTGAAAATGAAATACAATCATGCCCTGAGCGATTTTATTCTCTCCTTTCCTTGTTCTTGCTGTTGGAGCATCACCTGGAGGCTTTCAGCCCAAGTGCATCTTTGTGCAGGGCTCATGCTAGGACGTCTGTGCCATTGGCAGCAGAGACAGCCAGCAAGGGAGGGCTCCCTGGGGCAGTGGACTCCTCTGTTGAAGAGACCAGCATGCAGCTCCTTTCTCGCCTCTTCATTTATACAACTCTCTCTCAAGATGGACCACACTGGAGGCAGTGGTCCCCAGCAGGGCTGTGATCGCCTTGGCAAACCTGACATGAGCCCAACACCCCTGGCTGCTTTTGTGTGCTCCCCCAGCCCTCCCCAGGGCTGTGTGAAGGCAGCAAAGCAGCCTTCCCAAAGCCCGGGGCTGTTCATATTAGTGCAAAAGTGTTGCAGAGAGTGTAGCTGGAGAGAGCACATCTGCGTGCACGCCAGGCTGGCTGCAGTTTGCACGCTGGCACGCAGATGCTGCACAGACTTCCCAGCTCCCTGCTGTAAGCCGTCTGTCTTGGTGTCCTGTCAATGCTGGCACGAGGGAGTGTCACTTGATTGCTGGTGACCTTTTCAACTGGTTTAACAGGATATTAGGTCCCCGTGCCAGAGCGAGCTTTCTCTAGATGTGTTTACCTAACTAGGAATTTGCATCAATTACTTCCGCCCCCTCCTCCCCCTCCCCGGATAATGGGTTTGTGAATTCCCTGCATGGACACGTGTGATGCTGTGTCCAGCTGCGTGCTCGCTGTGCCCGTACACGGCCAGCACACACCGGGGTCACTTAGTGTCCACAGTCTGGACCCGGTGGAGCACAGTGACAGCTCTGGGAGGGTGGCAGAGCATTTCTATTTTATTTGTTTTTCACCCCCCCCATTTTCTCACTGGGCTGCTGTGTCCCTGTCTGAAGTTTGCTCGGAGTCATGATGCTGGCTCAGAGTTTATCCAAGGGAAGAGGATTTGCAGGGGAGCTACTGCAGGTACACCTCCCTGCATAGAAGCTTCCATGCCATGCCAGATGCTTCTAGCTCTGGAGACGTCTCAGTCTGCAGAGGTCCCTCCTCTTGCAGTCTTTCAGCAATATGGGCCTGATTTTCCTGCTTTTTTTCAACCCCTGGGGAACACGAATGTATGAGCATGGTACATCCTTGTCCTCAGATTGCATGTTCCTACAGGTAATGGTCTCCTAAGACATGCATTGGCTGGCTCGAGTTTGAACACCAGAATGCATTATGCTGTAGTAGAGCTACCAGAAGTGCCAAACATGGAGTTTTCCAAGTTGGTGCACATGAAAAATGCCAGGGATATGGCATTTCTGTACCCTTTTTATTAAGAATAAGCTGGTTTGTGGACTCTAGAAGCCCCAGTTTGCCCAGCTCCAGGCGAGGATCTGCTGGGATGTTTGGATAAAACCTGCGTGGTGTCCAGGGCTGGATGTCTCTGTCACCATGAATGTGCCCAGTGTTGCTCTGCACATGCACAACTTTCTGCCAGACTCCTCTGAGCACAGCACAGCCCCTTAAATCCTTGTGGTCATCGTGCCAGACCCAGCTCCCTCTCCCAGGAGCTGCCCGTGCCCCGGGGCACACTGACTCTGCCAGGGTGGCTTCTGCCCCAGCAGGTGCCACAGCAGCTGGCTCGGTGCGGCACAGCGATGCGGGAGCTGCTCTGCGCTGGAATGCGCCAACCCTTGCTCCGCACAAAAGAAATTCCTTGGCTCGAAGAGGGAAAACAGGCTGTGCTGGCTCCCTCTCCCTGGCCCCTCTCCCTGCGACTGAGGCTGTGGAGCCAAGCGCATGACTTGCAGGGAAACGGCCCAGCCAAAGGGCGCTTGAGGAGCCTGGGCTGGGGGATGCTGTGGCTGTGGGGATGGGGCGACTGTGGCCCCGCTTTCCCTCTGATCCCTGGAGCCCCTCAGGGTGACGTCGGCCTCCTCTGGTGCCGCTAGGGAGGACAGGGCTCGCACGCAGAAGCAGCTCCCTGACCTTTCCTTCCTGGAGCCGGGGCTGAAAGGGGCCGTTGTGCCCTTTGCAGCGGGCAGATCTGGGCGGACAGGCAGGGTCTGTGTGCGCTCAGCCATCCCGGCTGCCAGCAGCCCAAAGGGCAGCGCTCCTCCCGAAAGCCCTCTGGGGCTCAGCTCCTCTCCTGTGCCTGAGCAGAGGCTGGCGCAGACCCCAATGAGGTCCTGTCAGCTGCTCGGGCCCCCAGCCTTCCCCTGTGGGTCCTTTTACCCCAAAAAAGGTTCCTCACAGTGCTTCTCTGGGTGCAGAACTCCAGCAGGGAACTCAGCTCGCCAGCAGCGCTGCTAGATATGGTAGTCATGGCTTCCCTGGGTGGCTGCAGGAGCCAGGATGGAAAACTGGAGGAATCTGGAGGATTCCCAGCCCTGAAGACTCCTCCTTTTGCAAATTAGCCCATAGCCAAGGATGGAAACTCATAGCTGGATTGAAAGCTCTGCTGTGGCAGCCATAGGTGTGGATCCTCCCTACAGTAGTGGGGCCACAGCTGGGAGGCTGGTGCAAGGCTGAAGTTTCTGCTTGGGGTAAATCTGCAGTGATGTAGCTGATGACAGCGCATGTTGACATATCAGAAATATCATCTTCTGGAAGTTCGCGTGCCGGGTGTCATAAGGGCGCTGCATTGCCACTCGGATGCTGGTGCTATAGAAATATTTAATGACGTTTATTTGACATACTGACCCCAGGAGGAAATTGCTAGACAAATTCTAATCTCTGTAAATCTTGAGTTACTCTTCCTTATTAGATCTAGAGTGGATACGCTGTCACCAAACAGAAATCGAGCTGTAAGACAGAACATGCAGCATCATCTTTTGCTACCACAACGTTGTCTTACTGAGGTTTTTCAGGTAGTGCACAGGTGAGGCAGACTTGTGTGCAGCTTGTGATGCCCATAAGAAATGAAGGAAACCAGCATACATGTTAAATTATCTTTAACGCCATGTGCACGTGTGTCTTAAAATGTACTGCTGTCACAGCAGCGCCCTTGACTGCCTGAACCCAGCCCCCTGATCCTGAAATTCGTCTGGTCCCTGGTGCCAGCGGTGATTCCCTCTCCTGGCAAGCATCTAAAATGGGCTGAGGGTTTAAGAGGTGGAGAGTGGCTGCTTCAGAGGACAAGCTTCCCGCTCCACGGGAAGCAGCCAGCTTGGCTGCCCAAGGCTGTGTTCCTGCAGCAGATGGGTGACAAACAGGGACGCCAGCAGTGGTGCACCCCCACGATGGGGCTGTTCAAATCCTGTTTTCATTTTTGCAAAGTTTTGTGCATTCCAAGCATAATCCATGCAGCCAGGAGCCCCTGCTATCCTGTTATGCAATGACTATTTTTGTAACCAGAAGGAGAGATGTTTTTGCATGAAAACAAAGTCCTGTTTGTCTGGCTGTGCAATGACTGCTTGCTGTGACCTCATGTCTGATTTGGGAGGGCTGCAGGGGCTGCCAGCAGCGTGCTCAGCACCCAGGGGCTGCAGAGGGGATTCCCCAGGCACTGTGGGTGGATCTGGGGACTCCCACTCCTCCCGTCATTGCTGGCTGCCCCATGTCTGCTAGGGCACAGGACAGAGCCTGACAAAGATGCAGCACGAAGCAGCAGCTGCAAAAGTGGCATCGAAGCCAGGCAGTGGGATGGTGCTCCCTGGACTGGGGTGGCCACACAGCCTGTTGGGCTCCCCACGAGCCCAAAGCTACTCTGCTGGCAGCTGAGATTTATAGCAGCTTTTTCCCTGAAGCTGGGAGGTCACCACGCAGCCCCTAGGAGCTGGATGATGAGGGTCAATACTGTTCCCCATCCCATCTGCAACATAGATGTGCTGCTCTGGTGCATGGGCATGTGGTTAAGCATAGGGAGAGGGTGAGGACTTGCATCTGGGGGTGCAATCCTGCTTTGTGGAAGCATCCCTGGGAAATAACCTCGGACAATGCTCAGCACATCCCTGCTTACACTGCCCCACATTGACCTGATTTCTTTTGAAAATCTTTATAGTGTGCTTTTAATACTCCATGGTGCCTTGGTGTGGCATAGTTTCAGGTGAGAAATTGCACACTGAAGGGGCTGATGGAGCCACTTCATCCCTGAGCTCCCAGGAAGTGCTGGGAGAACGGCTACAGCCTCCTCGAGCTGAGACCCACCGCTTGCCCTTGGAGTCACTCGCAGAAGAGGGACTCTTCAGCCTCTTCTGCAATGGACGCAGATACAGAAAATGATCTCAGGTTCCTGCTGTGCTTTCCCCACTCTGAGTGCTTATTTATGCTGCCGTGACTCTTCGGCCCTGCCAGCTCTACCAGGCTTCCTGTTTCCCAGATGCTTGAAGGGATTTATTACTGTTTTATGCCTTTCGCAAGGCGTTTACCAAACTCTTTTGGCCGACCTTCTGGAGCTTTACCTTTAACCTGGCAGCATTTACCATCCTTTCTGGTTTCCTCATTTGGACACAGCCTCAGCTGATGTCTTCTTTCTTTAACAGCCTCCCTTCCCCTGCAGTCCAGCCTTGTGGTCCTCCCTTTTGCCTTTACGGTATCCTCTGGCCAGGACCTGTGCATTTGCTCTGTCTTGGTGGGTATCTCTAAATAGGCTCAGTGCCTCCCACAAATGTTTTACCCCCTTTGTTACCTCTTTCAGTTTCTTTGTTGTAGTGGGTTTGCATGGAGAGGGTTTGGTAGCGGGGGGGCTGCAGGGGCGGCTCTGTGAGAAGCTGCCAGAAGCTTCGCCCATGTCCGATGGATGGAGCCCGTGCCAGCCGGCTCCGAGATGGACCCACCGCTGGCCCAGGCTGAGCCCAGCAGTGACGGTGGCAGCGCCTCTGGGGTAACACGGTTAAGAAGGGGGAAAAAAAAATCTGCACAACAAAATTGCAGCAGAAGAGTGAGAAGTGAGAGCAGCAGCCCTGCAGCCCCCCAGGCCAGGGCAGGAGGGGGCCGGGGGGCTCCAGGCGCTGAAGCAGAAGCTCCTGGCAGCCCGTGGGGAGCCCACCATGGGGGAGCAGACACCCCCACACACAACCTGCGGGGGGACCCCCCTGGTGCCGGGCAGTGTGAGGGGGAAGGGGCAGCAGGACAGAGTGCGATGAGCAGCCGCAGCCCCCATTCCCCATCCCTGCGCCGCTCAGGGGAGGAGGGAGAGAAATCGGGAATTAAAGTAAGCCTGGAAAGAAGGGAGGGGTGGTGGAAAAGGTGTTTCTAAGTTTTCATTTTAGTTCTCATTGTCCTACTCTGATTTGAATGGTAAGAAATTAAACTGGTTTCCCCAAGTCTGGTCTGCTTTGCTTGTGATGGTAATTGCTAAGTGATCTCCCTGCCCTTATCTCCACCCAGAGCCTCTCTTTACGATTTCTGTCCCTGTCTGGTTCAGTAGGGCAGTGACAGAACGGCTTTGGTGGGCACCTGGCATCCAGACAGGGTCAAACCACCACATTCGTAAAAAAGCTTCTGACTTTTGATGTAGTCCTCTTTCTGAAACTAAACACGTCTGCACCGGGTGTATTGGCTTTTGTTGCTCCTACAGGGGTGCTGGATCTGGAGGTCCGTGTCTGACCTGGCTCTGGAGGTGAGCTAGGGGTGCTGTGGGTCAGCAGCTGCCTGACTACACAGCAGTGGGGGCTTCCTTAGGGAGAAGTGAAGCCCAGTGCAGCCGTGCTGCTCCCTACAATCCTCCACATGTGACCAGGAGAGGGTAAGATGCTCCTGGCAGGGATAGGAGAGGATGTGGGCTCCCACAGCCCCTCTGGAGCTACAACTGGGCAGCTGCTGCCATCGGGTTCCTCTGTCACCCCGTAACTGTCTCTGGAGCAGCAAGGGCTGGGATACCCCATTCTCATGCCTCTCTCCGGATTTTATTAAATCACTGTTTAGGCCTCAGCCTTCCTCCATCTCAGTGGAACTTTCTGCTCACTGTTATGTCCAGGACTGATTTCCTTCCCAAAAGCAGAACATTTAAAACGTTCAGGTCATAAATGAAAATCTGTTCCAGAGTCTTTTGGCATGTCTGCTTGGTGTATATTTCTGTCAGTGAACTAACAGTAGTGATAATCACTGGTAATGATTGTCTTGGTCTAGAGACAATTATATTTTGCTTCTTGTAGTCATTTTACGTGTAGTGAATTATTTTTACAAGTTGTACTATTTTAAAATGATTTAGTGTCTTTTCTGAGTTTCCTTTTGTTTTCATTCAAAAAAACATTCTGGAATTTATTATTAAAACAGTATGATTTACAGCAGCAGGTTCAGGTCATTGGAGCCCAGAATGGAGATACCTGGCACCTGCTTGTGGCAGTACGCAGGTAGAATTGTGCCGGGTGGGAAGAGGGAATTTACTGGGGAAGGAGCTGGAGATAACACAGCTGTAGCCGTCAGTATTAGAGCTTGTACACAGTGAGCCTACTGTCCTCATGCTGTGTGCCTTCTCTGCCTGTCCCCATGGGAGGGGAGACCCTCGATGGGCCAGGGTCGCTGGGGAGCAGCAACGGGGAGGGAAAAACCTGGCAACATCAGGGCAGGCAGGCAGGGGCTGGCTGGTACAGGAGGCTTCTCAGGGCAGAAGGGACATGGGACCACACATGGGGCTGGCACAGCCTGGAGGGGAGAGCAGGATGGGGTGGATTTCTGATTGATGTTGCTGAGCGCTGTTTGCTCTTAGTCCCCATGGAGAGTGTGGTCATTGCTCTGTGGAAATGCCCATGCCTTCCAGAGCCAGGCACCCCACTACACCTCTTGCCTTGCAGAGGGGGCACGGTGGGCAGCATGGCAAGGGTGGGGAGCCAGCAGAGCCCTGCTCCAGCCCATCACCCAGGTGCCAGCCTCTCACAGAGGGCTCAGGCTTATGATGCTCTGGAGGCAGAGCGGGTGAGCACAGATGCTGCACCCCATGCAGGATTCTGACATCGGGCTGCCTCCCCGGTCCTGTGGATGTTTCCCATGCTGTTTTGCAGATATCCATGAATTCTACGATTTCACGCTGCGCTCTGCACCCCCGCAGCCTCCCAGCCCAGGCACACATCGTGGCACAGCCAGGCAGCAGCATGCAGCCAGCGAGCCCAGCTCTGCGGTCACACTCGGAGAGCCCCAGAACCTACCTGAGGTAAGGGCTGCCCTGGCACGGTGCTGCGGGGCCAGATCCTGCACACCTTTGTGCTGAGGGGGAGGCAGGGGGGGATGGGAGGCTTCTGGCCGCTGCAGCCCAGCCAGCTCACACCCAGGGTGTTTCCATATCTCCTCTGTCATAGCTTGTCTCATTACTGAGGCAACTTCTCTGGTTCACAAGTGTTAATTGAATTACTCTTAATGCAAAGATCTTCAGCTCCAGCGCTGGTTCCTGCTCAGCTGTTGGAGCTGGATTAGTTGCTCCTGTCTGACGCTGTCTCCCACGGAGGCGTTTTGGCGCTCTGATCCAGCCACCTCGCGGGCTGCTTTTGATAAGTGAAGTAGGTTGAGTCTTTTCAAGTTTCCCTTTTCAGGATTTTCTTCCAGCTCTCAGATAACTTCTGTCTCTCTTATTTGCATTATCTTTAATTTCCAACAGCCTTTTAAAAGATAATGTACCAGGTGGGGAGGCAGGAATTGAGCAGCAGGGTCTCAGTTATCTCAAAGGCACCAAGGTAAATAAAATTGCCTCGTGCTTTTGCAGGCCCTCTTCTCACTCTCGCTGCCTTGTGCCCTGTCAAGGGGATGCTGTGGGATCCCCCTGAACTGGGGATGCAGGAACATTTGTGCAAAATGCAAGAATTCAGGGATTCCTCCTTTCCGTGAAATAATCCTATCAGATAAACACCATATTTCTGCCTCACGGACTGAACTGGCTTCCCATCATATACCTGTAGGGACACCAAATCTGAGTGGCACACAGGGACGATGAAGCTGAATGATGTCTCCTAAGGAAGAACACTTTATAGGAGCTTGATGATCAGTAACAGGAGAGACAAACCTACCACAGTCAGGGCAGGAGGTAGCTGTGTCCCTCTGACTCAGGAACAGTTTTAGTCCCTTTTTTTCTTGACCCCTCTCACATTGACAGTCCCTCTAGTTAAAGGCAAACCTGCAGATCTAGTCTGTGTTTATGAGCAATTTTTTAGTGATGTTACCCCATAAGCAGTGGGAACCCCACTTCAGTTTTTGGGCTTCCCGTAGCCTTGATGCACCCCCTGGCAAGCTCTACTGGCAGCAGCCACCATTCTTTGTGGCCAGTCCAGTCCATAGGGCCCTGAGGAGATGTGACAGTCAGTAAGGACATTTACAAATCAATATGGAAACAAGTGGAGAAGCAGCTGCTGGCCTGACGCAGTGGCAGGAGGGGTGCTCCTGCTCCCTGCCCAGTGTCCTGCACGCAGGGGGGATGAGCAAAGCAGCCGATCCCAGGGCTTCCCTGCACCAAACACAGCCCAAGCCCATTGTCACCACCAAATCCCTCCTCCTTTCTCCAAAAAATGTTCTTGAGGCCTCCTATGCTGCTGAAACAGGACAGCCCAGACTCCCCTGCCCGCAAGCCCCCACTGTTGCCTGCAGTGACCCTGCTGCCCATGGGCCCAGTGCCAGGGCAGGCTGTCACAGGTGGTGGCATGCTCACCGAAGGCAGTATGAGCCCCTTGCGTGGGGGAAAGCTCATTTCGGCCCTTCCAGAAGTGATGGGGAGACATGGAGGCAGCTGGCCTGCCCCACCTGCATGAATCCCCTCTCTATTTTCAGGATCCATCCCAGGACGGTGAGCGGAGGCTTCCTGCAGGGGCTGGGGACATGCCAGGGACGCCGCCGCGGCTGGTGAGGGTGACAGCGCGGAGGACGGAGGCACCAGCCAGTGTCTGCAGCCTGGTGCTCAGCTCTCACAGCACACTGCCCCAGGTGAGCCTCCGTGCGCCCCACGCCATGTCCCACCCTGCCAGCCCAGCCAGTGGCTGGCACTGAGGGGACAGCACCGGGGCCGTGTGCCTGTAGCACTGCAGGGACGGTGCTAGGGAGGCAGTTTCCTCCCCTGGGGCTGAAAGTGTTTCCTCATGGCTACTGTGGTGATGCTCAAGCTAGAAAATCTAGCTGTCACCTGTGCCAGGGGCTGGACAACACCAAAATCATCCCCTTGCATTAGCATCTACCATGGCCCAGTGTCAGCCCTCAGGGCTTGGAGGGCAAGTGGATATGATACAGAAATAAAGAGGCTGCGTGGAGCTGGAAATCCTCCCAGCCCCATCCCTCTCACCCCAGCACTGGCACACTCCCACATTGCAGATTTCAGTATTTTTTTCTCTGAGCTCTTAAATGGCAGGTCCATTCCTCAGCGTACCAGTAGCTTTCTGTGCTGTCTTATTTACTTGGAAACACTGTTTATTTGGATGTGCATTGTAAATCTCAGCTTCCTCCTGGTGCATTGTTTGAGCTACGCATTTGAGGGGAGTTTTAGGGGTGAGCAAATGCCAAAATGCACTTTTGGGGGGGATGAAGTGGCCAGGATGGATGGAGCTCACTGCAGATTTAAAATGATATGGAAGTGTTGTTTTCCTTGGGGTAGTTTAAAATAATGCTTGTTTGCTAAGTCAAGGTCTTCTTCCAAAATATTCTAAATACAAAAATTGCACTGCTTCTTTTCTCCTTTTTAAATGTTTCCCTTCTTATTCTGGACTGCAATAAAATGGGTAACACCCCATTTTTTTTTCCCTTGCTGTTGAATTTCTCCTTTTCCTCTTGCTACTTCTCTACATTTTCATTCACCAAATCTTTACCTGTTTTGGAAGGGCAGGGTGGTGGTTTTCTGAACACAACAGGAGGATGAGCTCGGCTGCCAGTCTCCGCTCACCAGTGGGAGGGAACCACGACCGCAGATGGGGGAGTCATAGGGCAAAACCCACGAGGGGTGAGAGCCTGATCAGTCAGGAACAGCCAGATTTTAAGGGATTTTCTTCCTAACTGTCCCAAGCTGTGGAGTGCAGCTGCTCTTGCATCCAGCCCCAAATGTCTGGCTGAGTTGGATGTCTCCTTTAGCAGCAGCCACCTAGCTTTGATTTTAAGCCTTCATGTGATGGGGAATCTGCTGTCTCCCTATCCTGGCTGGCCTGATGGTTATTTATCCTTCCCATTAAAAATCTGCACTTTACTGTTAGCCTGGATTTCTCTCGCTTTAGCTCCCAGCCCCAGGAAATTTTGCTGGCTTTGTTTGCTAGGATAAAGGACCGTGGCAATCAGAAATGTTCCCAACATGTAGGTATTTATAGATGCGTCTAAGTTCCCTCTTAACTTTCCCTTAGATAAACTAAACAGATTGGCTTCTTCACTCACTCAGTGTGAGGCAGGTTGTTCCAGCCCTGAAATAATTCCTGTCATTCTTTTCTGAAGCTTTTTTTACTTTCAGCCTCCTCCTTTCTTAGCCTGTGTTGGTACGGGTCAGGAGACGGTCCTTGGTGCCAGGCACTGGTGCTTTCGGGGTCACCCATCTGTGGGGACTGCAGCTGCCAGCCTGGAGCAAGGGGTCACTGCCCGAGAGGGAGGGGGCAGTGGGGACCTGGGTGGGCAGGACAGGGCTCTAGGGGGGCTGTGCTCTGGCAGGGCTCTCATCTGCAGCCTCTTGCATCCCAGAGGATGGCCACTTCACAGCCTGGCTGCAAGCAGAGCAGGGACCTGGAGGGGAAAAAAAACTGGGATGGTAGTGTTCAGTGCTGAGCTTAGCCATGGCCACTCGGCTTTCTGTGGAGACCCAGCAAGTTTCCTGGAAACTGGGACCAAGCAGTGCTGGAGAGCTGCAGGCTCGAGCGTTGCTCCTCTGTGGCAGCCCCTGTGCTGGGATATGGGGGCCTTGACATGGTGGTAAGCCTCTTCCCCAAGATGCCATATTGATCACTGTGCACAGGCCTTGCCCCGGCAGAGCAGGAGCAATCCCAGCACTCCCCCGTGTCAGCAATCCGGACCATGACACAGGATCAGCTGTGCCTGGGGACAGGCTGTGCGTGGTACCACAGCGTGGGCCCTTCTTTGCATCCCTCACTTCTGCTTGAAGGCACTGAGGACACCTCAGCACCTGCCCAGCATCACCTCCCATGTTGGCTGTCAACAGCCCCAGCGTGCAGGACAGCGCCGGGGCTGGATAACACCTACATATCCAGCTCCTGCCCACCTCCACAGTGACTTCTTGCTCCCCGGCCTTTGGTGCCTGCTTTTTGTCACGGGCATTTCCGAAGTGGGTTTCAGGAAAACACTTGAGATGGCAAATGGCACTTGGAAGAACTAGGGAAGGTTTTATAATAGGTGATATTTAACGCTAGGGCAGGAGGGCACCAGCTGCAGGGCGGAGCAGCTTCCCCCAGCGACCGGGGCTTTAGCTGACACCGTGCCACTGATAAAGGGCAAGATGATGAACTGGCTTGTCCTGCCTGAAGTAAGTGCAATTCTCTCATCAATCAGCATCCATCAGCGTAAATAAGTTTTCTGTTGTCCTGGCATTGTCCTCTCCCCTACCTGCAGCTCTCCCCAGTGGTGATAGCAGAGCAAAAGCCACCATAACCTGCTTTAGCCAGGAAGACACATGAGAAATAAATTGCCTCTCTGCACAAATGGTTCCAGGAACAGGAAACTTTCTGTCTGCTGGCTAGGATGTGTGCACACTCCAACTAGCCCTGCACTGTGCAAATGGCTGCTGCAACGGAAGTGGGACCGGTAAATACAGCAGCAATATGTGCTTCCTGATGGCAAGGATTAGTGGGCTGAAACCATCCCTCTATGGGAAAGTGGATGTTCAGCCTTCAACAGGGCAAAAGCAAAGGGACTCAGCCAGCTGAAATGCCCTGTTGAGGCAGTCAGAGGCACAATCCTGCCTGAGCTCTGCTGTCTGTGGGGTTATATTTGATGAATCCTCCATTTCAACCTTTCCCCAAGCCCCATGGTTGCATTAGCAGGGCTGCTCAGAGCTTGTGTGCATCTGCAGCACGAAGACCCATGAGGATGCTCCTGTGGCCAGTGCCACTCACCTGCACTCACAGGCTGGCAGGAAGGCTGCTTCTCTCAGGAAACGCTGTTCTCATCCTCCTCGTGGGGAGCAGAGAGCAGCCAGCTGTGAAGACAAATGAAAGAGGAACAATGTCGCTGATGAGGAGAAACTCCGCGTCTGCAAGGGAGCTCTGCTCTTCCCCTGCCATCCTCTCCTGCCTCCCAGTGTGGCTCTGCAGCCACTCTGACTTCATGCCTGTCATCATGCCAGTGCCGTGCCACCCCTCCCACGGTCGCCTACCCGTGCATCCCTCCTGCCTGCCAAGGGTTTCATTGCCCGATGCCAACACCACACCACAGCTCTGTCCTTGCTCAGCCCAACAGCTGACACTGAGCAATGGCAGATCTTAACACGATGGAGAGAGCGAGTGAGACTGCTTCAGAGGACAGACATTCCGTGCATGCTCCGAAATTACCTGTGAATGGGAAACCTCACTGGTGGGGGTGCTGCCACTCCCACAGGCTGTGGATGCAAGGATGCTACTAAGCATGCCCACCTTGTGCCAGGTGCCAGCTGTGCTTTAGCCCTGCTGGGCTGAGGCCAAAAACGTCCCCTTCCCTCCTTGCATGCCAGGGAGGGGACAGCCTAGCTCTGCAGAAACACCCTGGCAGGGTGTTAGAAGCTCTCCCTGCTGCACCTGCTGCTGAAGAAGATGCATCTGTCTGCCCTATAACCCACAGCTCAAGTGCCAAAAAGGTTTGTGGAGCTCCCCAGGGGATTAGCCTGAGAAAGGCAGGCTGTGCCGCCAGCGTGGCGACCGGCTGTCTGCTTCCTCTGTCCTTCCCTCAAGTGCTTTTTCCTTTTTCCCGATTTGCCTTTGGCCAAAGAGAAGGGCGTTCCCGTACTCTGTGCCTTTTCCTGGCAGGAGCAGTTCTGGGCATTCGCAGCAGGTCAGGATGAGACCAGCATGTGGCAGATGCTGTGGCTGCAGAAATGCACACTGTCATCTACGCCCTTCCCCCTGCCCTGGCTGCAGCTCTACCGCTCTTCATTTTTTCTGCAAGGTGTGTGAGAGGGGAAGCACCAAGTAGCTGTTTGCTATCGCAAGGAACATCAGGGAAATTAAGCAGGTCCCTGATGCAGGTGAATGTCTGACAATGCATGCAGCCCCCCCTGAGAAGCCCCCTGTGCTTGGTTGTACTTACCCTGCTGTCCCCACCATCCCGTGTCCTCTCCATAGGCTGGCTGGGCAGGCAGCTGAAGCCATTGCTGCAGGCCAAGCTGGCCACTGCTTTATCTCAGCTCAAGCCCAGCAGCATCAGCCCTGTGACCCCAAAATCCTGGGAAGTGGCTAATGCTCAAGCAATGGGAGCAGAGGAGCAACCATCTCCAGGAGGGGCCCCCCTCCCTATTGCATCCCCATGCATCTTTGAGAGCATGTTTAATTTTAGGGGAAGCAGAGAAGAAAAGCAGCAACCCACAGCCCAGAGGCCCCAGCTGCTGCCCTAGTGTCACTTGAGCCACTTTGTGCCTGGAGGTTACTTCAGAGCTCTGCATTCAGATGCTCTCCAGCAGTTTTGTAATGCGACATCGCAGACACAGGCTCAAAAGCTGAAGTGCTGAAGCCAAGAGGATGTCTGTCTGCAGTAACACGCTCAGACTGAACCATACCTCAGCCCTGCATAGCACAGACACCTGGCCGGGTGGTTGGCTACCTGTGTCCCAAGGATGCTGCTGCTCAAAGGGGGGTCAGCATAGGCTGTGTCAGTAAGAACTGTCACTTCAGTGGACGTTTTGGGGTTGAATGGCCTCAGCTTTACTAGAGGCTTTTGCTATTCCTGCTGCAGACATAAATAAGGAGATGCTTAGACCTCAGTTCTCTCAGCTCAATATACAGCTTCAGCAAAGGACGGAGAAGTCAGTAGAGCCACCAAGCTGTCAAACCAAAGGCTCATGCGTGGGTGACTTTCTGTCTAAAACCAGCAGCAAAAGGAAGATCCTTGGCAGATCGCAAGGCTTTTCTGGCTGTGCAGCATGGAAAACCCTTGCCAGACATAGGGCTGTTGGTCTGTCCATTCATCCAAGTCATTATCATGGTTTTGAGGTTATTTTGTGATAGTGCGAGTGCATGCTGCACTCCCCGTGCAGTGGCGGAATGGGGACAGTGAGGAGGAAGCTTTGGGGAGCATCCCACAGATGGCCATGCTCCAGAGACATCCAGATGAGCCTGGAGTCTATCCATCCTCCCACCAGACTCATGCTGCAGCTTCATTTCCCTCCATCTAGTGCATGTGTCTGCCCGTCCCCAGGGCGGTGAAGCTGCTGGGGCAACTCACACACTGAGATACACGCCGATGGTTTTCATGCATAGCTCTGAGAGCAAGAACCGAGACCATTCACAGGCATCTCAGCAAGACAGGGACTGAACAGGGGCCAGCCCCATCAGTGCCTTGACCAGGAGCTCCATGAGCTGCTGCACTGCCACCACTGGGTCTCTGTCTGCTTTGCTATCAAGTCTCCAAAATGAGCTGGTGCAGCCTCAGTGCAACAGCTGCACAGCAGCACCCCGGTCCTTCCTTTCCTGCTTTGCCTTGTCAGGTGACAGACCACATTCCTGCTGCAATTGAAGTGGAGCATTGGAGCTCATCTCCCATCACACCAACCAGCCAAAGGCTCTGGAAGTGCACAGCCTCCATGCTCACAGCACAGGATGTGCCACCCAAACCTCCACCCATCTATGTTCCACTCCTTCTTGCAGGGGATGCTAAGGACAATTCTCCTGGGTGCGTTTCTGCAAAACAAACAGGTTCTCCTCACTGTTTTTTAAAGGAACAAACCAAGCTTGAAGGCAGAGCCTGGCAGGCCAGCTGCTTTCTATCTGGAGCGATGGAGCTGGGGTAGCGTTGCTGCATCTTAATGGCATCGGGCTGGACGGAAATCAGGATTCTGGTGGCAAAGGCAATACCGGCACTGTTATAAATAGACCAGCCACAATAACTGCTCATGAAGGTTTTTAGTCTTTAAGATTTGGAGGATTGGTATCAAGCTATGCTGAGAGATCCATTATCCACCGCACTGACAGAAGCTAGGGGAATTGCAGGGGAAGGAGGACAGTGGATGAGTGCAGGTTTGGAAATCGTCCCTCTTGTGAAACTGAGTGTGAGCCCTTTGAAAGGTGTTCTCTGCTGCATGCTGCCTCCTCTTGCTTTGCTGTGCCTGCTCTGGGGGGTTAGACCGTGCATGGCTGTCACAGTGCAAGCGTTTCAAGCTGACCTTGTGCCCTGCTGCAGGAAGCGAGGGTTGGCTCCAGGGCATCACCTGCTGGAGCCCTGCAGCCTGTGGGTACAAAGCACCTTGCAGAAGTCTCGCTGGCATTGCACCTAAAAATTATTCCAAGTGTTGAAACTCAGGCAAAGGCCACCTGCGATTCATGGCCTAGATAGCTCTCAGGGCTGGCACCACTCAGGCACACCAGCATCTGTGCCCAAAGCACTGGCATGAAGAGCATCATGCCTGGCCTGCATCACTTGCACAGCCTCACAACCAGCTTCCCACCTGCACGTGTCCAGGAAACATGGCAATGTCCTATCAGGCTGTCCCCCCTTTTAAAGGCATATTTTTAGCCCAGATCATTTCACAGCCCGTGCTACAGCAGGCTGTGGGAGGAGCTGTGGCAGAGCAAGTGAGGGGGCACTGCTTGCGATGCAGCAGGGAGACCTACCCCGGTCCTGGAGCTGGATTCATTGCTGATGCTGGGCGCAAGCTCTGCCCACTGCTTCGTGGCACGTGCCGCACCGCTAGTTGCCCTCTGTGCAGTGGCATATTTTGCATAGCTGCATCTCATGGGGTGTTTTCACGGGGTGGGGGTTTGGAAGCTGTGGAGCTCTGCTGCTGTGGAAGCACCCCCACGTTACCACTCTGGTTCAGAAGAAGAGTGTGGTGATGAAACAGTGCTCCCAGCTGCCTGCTCTCACCACACCGTGGCTGGGTGGCGGAGCTCATGGCCTGGCTGCCTTTGGGGCAGCACTCAGCCCAGCTCCTCGCCCTGGCTCCTGTGGATGCAAAGTCCCTGGGACCCGACCATCCCACGGCCAAACCAAGTCCTGAAGCCAGGGTGAGGGAAGCAGCATCCCTCAACGTCACCGGTCACCCAGGGCTTGCGTTGCTAGTGTGTCACTCGTGAGGAACACGCGTATGGGCGTGCCTGTGCCTCGGGAGTACCGCCTCACCCCACGGCTGCGACCCAGTTCGATGGTCACCTCGGAGCTGCCCAAACGGTGGCGTCTTCTCCTGGCGTGCTGGCAGCAGAGGGGACGGGCGGGTGGCGACAGGGCGCCTTTAAGAGAGGCCCGTGAGCCGGCTGCGGCCCCGCGGCACGGGCGCTGATTGACCGAGCGGGCGGCAGGCGGGCCGGGGGCGGGGCCAGCCATTCAGAAATTTCCGAGCAGCACTTTCTCCCTTAAAGGGGACAGGGCAGTGGTGGCAGGGAGAGTCAGGGCCAGCCGGGCATTCACCTCCCGCCCACCGCGGATGCCTAGGGCTCCCAGAGACAGCAGCGTTCATTTTTCTCCCCGAGGTTGGGCAGGTTCCCACACCGGGAAGTGTGTCCTGGGGCACCACAGCCCAGACGAGGCACCAGTATCCCCACAAGCTGCTGGCTGGGGGCAGTGGGAGCTGCTGAATGGGCTTTGCTCCGTCTGGAATGGGCAGATTGGAGCAGGGCTGGCCAGGTGAAAGAGAGAAAGTGTGGACCCACAGAGCTCCCCTGCTTGCCCCCCATGCAGGGTGGGAATAATCGGGGAAAGGGCATCTCTGGGTCCTGGATGTGGGGCAAGGTTCCTCTGGGCAGGTCTGTGCTGCCCAGGGCAGCCCCAGATCTGAGCAGAGAGGTGCTGAGCCCTTGCAGCACTTTCAGGGCCACATCTTGGCTCGCTTCAAGGATGGGACTGGTTCCTGCAGGGGTGACTCCCAGTAGGGAGCCCATGAGAGCCAACTCGTGGGACTTTGTGGCCCCAAGGTCATGTCAGCTTAGGCAGAGCCAGCCAGGAGACCTCTGACAGCCTTGTACAGCACAAGGGGGGTGGGGGGGTGGGGGGTGTTGCTGCTACTAAGTCTGAGTGTGTAAGCAGACCCAGGGACAGCTTGGGACTAGTGAAAGATACGGGGAAACAGGATGTCTAGTGGGGTCACACTAGGCACAGCAGCTGGAGATCGAGGTACAGGACAAAAAACCATCAACCTATTCTCTTAAAGACATGAGACTTCGAAAAACCTCTCTCTGACTCTGGCTTAGAGCAGTGAAGTTGTGCCCCGGTTACGTTTTCAAACTTTCCCTCTGTTCCATCAGGCTGGAAATGTCCTTTTTCCTAAAGGAAATGAGGTGCACACAAGGACTGGGCACCCATAGACCACAAGACCTGGCAGTGCTGTCATGGCCGTGCCCCCCTTGCGCCCAGGGAGGTGCCGTGGGAAGGCAGCCCACAGCCAGCCCGCACTTCAGGTGTTCCAGCACAAGGCAGAGCTGCTCTGCCGGGTGATGGGGAGAGCGGCTACAGGCATTGTGAGACTGTCAGGAAATCTATAAAGGCTGCTTCCGTTGATTGCTATTAAATAGGGCCTCCAGGCTCTCCTTTACAGACAGACAGGGAGCCTGGGCTCTGCTGTAGGGACCTGCCACAGGTCTCCATCGCTCCTCTCTCCTTGCTAGCACAGCCATGGAAGACATTTAGTTGGCCATAATTTAAATTGCAGAAAGTGGCTGGTGGTGTTTATTGAAGCCCCTCACACTGCTGCTGCCAGAAGTGAGGATATAGGAACTGCGTAGTGGCACTGGGCAACATATCAGGGATCATTAATAGAATGAAAATGGTTTTGCCCTAGAGGAGAATAATTTGTTTGGCAATTGCCCTGAGAGTGCTGAGAGCTATCGGTCCCTTGGTATGCCTGGTTATTATTATCCCAGCTGCACATTTCCCAGTGTGAATCACTGCTGGTGGCAGGTAGGAACAGTCTCAGCAGGAGGTGTTTGTTATTCTGCCCCTTCCCACTCACCCGTGACTGCGCAAACACTTCGGTGTTCACAGGATCCACGGACCCCGTTTGCCCTCTAGCTGTGCAGCCAGCTCTGCAGAGCATCTGTTCAAGTTCCATTTGACAAGCCACAGCCACAGCAAATTCCAAATCCCTGCTGGATGGGGGTCTGTGGTAGTGCTAAGGAACCAACTGATGGTCTAGAGCCAAGTTCAGTTGGTTCCTTCCCTTTGCTACTCATCTCCCTGTGGCATGCTTCCCACCCACCCCGCCACTTACCTCCTGGTGCTCCTCAGTCCCTGTTCTCAGCTGAGTAGCTGCCGACCCTGCTGCCTCCCCTGCGCTTCAGACCTTGAGTAGCTTTTTTGCAGGTGATTGTGGTCAAGAAAGGTACCTTCCTCACACAACACTGTGTCCCCCTCCTCCTCCTGCAGCACTACAAAGGTGACACCTTCCCCATCTGCACCCAGGCTTAGCGCTAGCGCGTGACTTTGGTTCCCCTGGCAGGACGCAGCTACCACTTTGGCTAAAGGCAAGGAGCAGCATGACAGCACTTATGTGACCATCATCTCTGCAAAGAGCTGCCTTCAGCCTGCCCCATCTTCTGCTCCTAGAAAGGTTTTAGGTGCAACAAACCTCCAGCTCCTGGACCCTCATACTTGCCTTCCTTTTCCCATAGGACTTCATGTGAGAGGAAGAAAGTGACGACAGGGGCTGAAATGCCGGCAATAGCAGATAAAACCTAGCTCTGTGCTGCCTTCATGCCATGTAAATAGCACTGTCTCTGCAGATTTCTGGACGCTTTGCTGAAATTAGGACCTGAAAAAAGAGCAGCTGCAAAAGCTGAACTTAAATAAGACGGGCAGGCTTCTGGTAGGAAGAGGGTAGAGGATGACAGAGCTCTTGGTTTCCTTAAAGCACTTCCCTCCATGAAGGCTCCTGGCTGGAAATCAGTTCCCAAGTCCTATAGTTCTGTTCAATGCCCATGTGGCTGGGGCAAGATGCCCACAGCTGCCTGAAGGTGCTGGGCACTGCACCTGCCCTGCCAGATCCAGGTCTGGGCACCCCAGTGCAGGTGCCTGTGCTGGTTTTGGCTCCAGTAGGGCCACTCCCAGTAGCCAAAACTGCTACTCACTGACGCAAGCTGGAGAAGTGCAGGATGTGGATGCCCCTGGCCAGCCAGCCCTGACCTCCTCTTGGGCTCATTAATGTGTCCCAAGCCCCATGCAGTGTTAGGAAGTGTTGCAAGCAGGTGGCAGCAACCAGGTGGTTTTTTCCTTTTAATTTGGGCTAGCAGGAGGCACATGGAGCTCACTACAAATGAGTAGGAATTAACCAATTCTCGTGGCAGCTAAAATGGGACATGTAGGTTTTGAGGAGGGGAGCTGCAAGTGGGCAGGGAAGAACTTCATCAGAGATACAGTGTCTGAGGTTCAAGGCCCCTCCATTTGCAGGCAGCGATGAGGCACCAACACGTAAGAGAGCCAGGGAAAGCAGCAGCAGCTTTTAGATCGTGGAGCTGTCCCTGAGTTTGCAGGCTGGCAGGCAGAGTGGGACGGAGGCAGCGATGCTGGTGCTCCGGGGCTGGCAGAGAAGGTGTTTTCCATGTGGAGATGCCTGTTGCATGCACGACTGCCCCATCTGTGGGGCTGCTGGAGACTGAGCAGGGAGAGGACCAGACACCTTCCTTGTGGAGGACGCACTCCAGTCTGCCATGGTGGGGAAAAAAAAAATAATCAAATGCTTCTCTTAATTGTTTACTCAGCTCCTTATTAAAGCATTTTTCTCTAACAAGTCTTGTCCTTTGCTTTTGCACTTCCCCCCTAAGTGAATGCCCATGTCCCTGCCTGCCCCCACCACAGGACTGAGTGAAAGGAGATGTCTGCAGCAGGGCAGGTGCAAGCAGTTGGGGTTACAAACTGCATATGCCCTTGCCCAGTGCTCTCCTCCCACCCAAGTCAGCCGCTTCCAGGCACGGGTCTCCTGCCTGATCATGGACTCAAAGATGGCTTTGGCTGGAGGCTCACAGTAGCAGAGGGGGGCTCATTGACTGGGTGGTCAGTGAGGCTCTGCACGCTGCATCGTCCTTGCGGCCAAACCATGCCATGCTGGTAGAACTGCAATGAGAGGGAGGTTTGCAGCTGGGCTGGAGCACTAATTAGTTATGGTTTTGTTACAGGTTCTGGGCACATCTTGTTAATGACTCAGATTTCAGAGGTGCTGCAGGGTGGGGAAATGGTGGGTAGCCAAGATGGACTTCGTGTCTTTTTGCTGTCATGCAGGAGACACTGACTGCCTGCCTGTTTCTGTAAGGCTTATTGCTCTGCTTTGCTGCAGCAATCCCCTACCTTAGCTTCATCCCTGCCCCGGTCCCTCCCCTCATTCCCACCTCTGCCCCCACTGCTGCAAGATGCCCTCTTTGCCTGGGTGACGTTCCCCCAGCTCCCTGGTCCACTCTGGCTGTTGGAGGAGGTAGAGCACCTCCCCAGAGCACAAGGCTCATCAGCCCAGCATCCTCCTGCAGGGCCAGCACCGTGTGCTCTGGGAGATGGCACAAGGAGCAGCAGAAAATGTGAAGATGAGCCTAATATCTTAAAGCCTGAAGTGTAAAGTTCTCTGTTCGTGCCAGCACTGCATGCTTTCCTTCCATGCACACAAACACAGGTTTTCATTGATTAAAATAACCGAACAAGCTTGCTTTGCATGCAGGCATCCAATCCTTCCTTGCCTTAGCAAGCTCCTGGGGTCTGCAGCATCCTGTAGCACTGAGCTCTGCAGGGTAGAAGTACTTTCTTACGTGCAGCCGTTCGTCTTGCTGTGTCTCTGGGTCTTTGGGTCAGCGCCACAGTGCAGCCGGGTCCCATAACAGTGATCACCATGGGAGCCCCTGGGAGCAGCAGGGTGAGGTTTACCAGCAGAGCTGTTTCCCAGGGCTCAGCAGCAGTGCTGTGCTCAGCCACTCAAGGCCAACGTGGTGGGGACAGACTTTCTAGACTTGCTTGTCCAGGAACATTATGACTGTCTTAAGCTTGCAGCTGGGGAAATTTCAGTGTAATGTATCTGAGCCACAACACGGCTCCATGGCATTAAGCATGGATTAGCACATGATCATAGCATCTATCCTGTGACCGAGGTAACCTGAGAGCCCAGACGCAATGAAGCGCAGGCAGTGCTGGAGAGGACAGGCTCTGCACCACATGGTGGGGGCCATGGGGCTTGGGGACAACATGGATCCTAATTATGGGGTGTCTTTTGCCCCCTCCTATTCACCCAGAAGCAACCATTTCACTTGACTGGGAGCAAACACTGCAGGAGCACCTCTGTTTGCAGTGGTCAAGTGCAGAAGTAATTTTGTATTGCAGTTTAAAGAGCTAAAAGAAACAAGGAGTGGAAACAGGCATTGTCTGTCATCATGAGCTTCCTTCTCCTGCAGCCCTGCTTGTGAGCAGAGCCATACTGCACCGGCTGCGCGAGGCCAGTAGGAAGGAGCTTATGGATCTTGTAGCCTGAGCTGTGGTGTTGAATCACCACGTCCTGTGGCTCACCTTGCAGCCCCCTCCTGCTTCTGCCTCATTCCTTTACCTGTATCCCACAGGAGACGTATTGTGCATCTTTCATTGCTTTTCTACATATTTATGTACCATTTCTTGAAATAATTCTTCACTCGCCCTAGTGTTTATTACAACTCTTAAGCATTAGAAGGCTGGTATCAGGTTCTAATTGGTCAGATGTGGGGGTTTTGTAATGGTTTTTCTTAATGGTTTTTCTTTATGGTTTTTCTTTCTACCCTTCCAGTTTGTCTGGGTGACTCTCTAACGAACTTCTTCCAGCCTGGCACTCCTGTGCGAGAGGTGAAGGGCTGCCTGAGCTGCGCTGTGAGCAGTGCCCTTGCCCTGCCGCACCAGCAGACATTTCTGCTCTGCTTTCACCACCCCTTGAAGGCGGTAGTTGGAAGGCCCAGCAAAGGCCCTTGGGGTTCCGACACCCCCAATGCACCGTGGCTCCCTGGGCAATGGCAGCATCTCCAGGGTGCTGTGACTGGAGTGCGCAGTAACATTTCCAGCAGAGCGGGGTGAGAGCTGATGCTGGGATGCAACAGAGATGTTGCTGCCAGGCTAGTGACCATGGTTCAGGTCTGGAAAAAATATTTCATACTCCAGCATGGACCACGGCTTGAGCAATGCGAACCCGCCTTGGTGTCAACCACAGAGCCGCCAGGGCTGCCCAGCGCTGTGCTGGGGCTGGAGGAACGGAGCTGCACGAGAGCTGCCGGGTGCGTCTGGGGACGGGGAGGGGGCGAGGGCAGCCGCAGGTGATGCCCGGGGCTGCGGAGCAGCCGGGCTGTTCCCTCCGGGGCTGCCGGGGGGCAGCGGGGGCAGCGCGGGCACCCCCCGGGCCCGCTGCTCGCAGGCGGGGTTCGGACGCGCTGCCCGGCCCGGTGGGGGTACGCGGGGCCGCGGAGCGGGGCGAGCCGGGCCCCCCCACCCCCGCGCGCATCGCCGGGGCGGGGCGGGGCGCGGGGGCTCCGCGGGCGCGGATTGGCCGCCGGGGGGGGCGGGGGGAGGCGGGGGATGCCTCGCGCCGCCGCAGGTGCCGCGCTCCGCGCTCCCGAGCCGCGCCGGACCGGGCTGAGCCGCCCCATGCAGCGGAGCGGGGCGGAACCGCGGCCCCGCGCCCCGCGCCGGGAGCGGCCCCGGGACTGAGCGGCGCTGCGGGCGATGCCGCGGCGCGCCCCCGCGGAGGGCACCGCGCTGTAACACCCCCCCCGCCCCTTCCTCCTCCTCCCGCCCCCGCCCGCGGGGCCGGGGGCGCCGAGCGGGCGAGGAGGCGGCAGGCGCGCCTTGCGCGGGGCGGGGGCCGCTGCCGTCCCCCGAGCATCCCTCCCTGCCTCCCTCCCTCCCTGCCTCCCTCCCTCCCTCCCTCCGCGCCGCCTCCCTCCCTCCCTCCCTGCCGGCTCTATGGTGTGAGGGCAGCGATGCACAAGCACCACCACTGCTGCAAGTGCCCCGAGTGCTACGAGGTGACGCGGATGGCGGCCCTGCGGCGCATGGAGCCCCCCTCCTACGGCGAGTGGCAACACGAGCAGTACGGCTACGGCGGGTATGGCTCGCAGACCCTGCCCGCGCCCGGGGGGGCCGCGCCCGCCGCCCGCGGCAAGGCCAAGCTGGGGCCCCCCGCCCGCGACCCCGCCGCGCTGAAGCCGCCGCCGCCGCCGGGGAAGAGCGCGCCCAAGGTGAACGGCAGCGGCCCGGGCTGGTGGCCCGAGTGCACGTGTTCGAGCCGCGACTGGTACGAGCAGGTACGGGCCAGCCCCGGGCAGCCGCTCCCCGGCGCGGACGGGATGGGACGGGGCGGCCGGCCGGTGGGGGGGAACCCGGTAAGAGTGGCGGGGTCGCGGCAGGGTGCGGTGTCACCCCTGGGGTGGCCGGGGTCCGTGCTGGCATTGCTGGGGCTGGCGCCGGTGTTGTTGCAGTTGGTCGTCATCGTTGCTGGCGTTGGCCACCGGCATCCCTTAGGTTGCCATCGTTGTTGCCTGGGCTAGCCGCCACGGTGCTGCCCAGCCTAAGAGCGCTGCATCGGAGCAGCCTGCACGGGGCCAAGCGGGGACAGCTGGGTCTTGCTCAGCACGAGGCGGGCATCGGGTGCGATGTTTTTCGGGCACCCCACCCGAGGTTCTTGCCGCTTATGATGCCGTTGCCTGAAATCCCAGCAGCATCCCATCATACTGTGTTCAGCAAGCGTGGGGAGTGCTGCCCACTGGGCAGCCTCGTGGGCTCGCGGTGCCGCTGCCAGCGCTCCCAAACGAGCACCTGCTCTCCGTTGAGTTGTGGTTTCCTTGCTCTGCTGCTATATCCCTGCTCCCCGAGATTATTACGTAACCCTGCTCTGGTCGCTGGCGTGCTGTGTGCATTCTGCCCCATTTCACTGCCTCCATTTCTTCCCACACATGTTCATTTTAGTAGTGCTCTTCTCCAGGACCCATCCTTGGCTGTGTCTCTCTTTCTCGTCTAAATGGAGGGACCGGTCTTGTTTTGAACCCACAACCCGGCTTAGAAAATGGTTGGATCTGTTTGCAAAGCATTAAAATGGAGGCTAGACCCTGCCTGAAAAACATTTTACCCTGCTTTAGAGAAAGGGATTTCAATTTGCTGCTTCTGCTTCTTTCATTCATTATCCTCAAACCTCACATGATTTCTTATTGATCCTTCTAATTATTATTTCAAGATGCTGTAGCAGGCAGACACACAGGAATCAATGGGAATTCTCTCCTCCTTTCCCCTCGGAAAACACAACCCTCTTCTTCCCTTCCCCTGTTTTTTCTTCATTACTGTCTCAGTCTGTAGCTCTGGTTGAAATAATTAGATTCGAAGCTGATACACCCAGATGATGTTTACAGAAAGCACCCAAAAACCTAGCCACCTTCCTATCAGCCTGGTCCTGTTTTCTGTCTCTTTCTCTGCCACTCTTTGCATCGAAATCAGCCTCAGTGTTTCTCTCGCCTGCTGATTCCTGGCAAGCATTCTTCCATCTTTCCTTCGTTCTTTCCTTCCCTCCATCCACAGCAGCAAGCTCAGGGAGCTGGGTAGGTGCAGGGAATTGAAGCATGTCTGCTCCTTCCTTTCCACTCCTGCTTGCATGAAAGGTCCGGCCCAGGGTTCCTGGTAAGATGATTGCAAGCAGGCTGGGAAGGAAGTGATGCCAGCTGCATTGCTACCGTGGCAGGCTGGGCAGGGGAGCCTTTCATGTTTTTGCAGTGGTGGAAGAGAAATCATTGTCTCTTTGTGGTGCTGCCACGGAGCCCTGGGGCTTGGGCTGCTCTGAAAGTCCATGTTGGGAATCTCAGCTCAGCCTTAGCCTTTCAGAAAAAGGGGGGAAAAAAAAAAATCAAAAGCTTGTCGTGGCATTGCAAGCAACAGAGGATGCCAGTGTGTGAGGCTACGTGAGCGTAGTGGGGTCTGCATGTAGAATATGACGTGTGTGGTATGTGCACTGCCTGTATCAGAGCAGGCTGATTGCTCCCTGGTGTGTAGCAAATGTATGCAATGAGTAAAGCTTTGCAGCAAATACCTCAGTAATGCTTCCCTTCTGATCCAAGGGTGCAAAGTGCCTGAGCTGTTTGGAATCCATGTTCTCACCAGTCCAGTGGTGGGCAGAGGGACAAAGGGTGGTAAAATGGAAACAGCTGGCCACGGCTTCTGCCCAGGCAGATGGGTTTGGCTCTGGGAGGCTGGGATATGTTGGACTCTGGGGTAGATTTGGCTGGATGCTGTGGGTGCAACACTGGTCGTCTTTGCAGGAGCTGAGCAGGCAGCCTCTGTGTCCTCAAGAGCCTCGGCTAGAGGCAAAGCTGCCATTTTTCAGGGCTGCCCCTTTAAATGAGCTCCCTGTCCCTGGAAGCACTTCCAGCAGTAGAGGTGGGAAGGGGTGTGCGGGCCAGGAGACTTCCCCAGGAAAGCAGTGATCTGTTCACGTCCTGGGGAGCTTCACCACCTCTCATTTAAGCCTTTTTTTCTCCCTTGTTTCTTCATGCAAGCAGAGGAGAGCACGCACTGCCTGCGCGTACTGGTGCAGCCGCGTGCATGGGTACTCTGACATCAGAAACGTGCTTGGAGTTGCATATGGTCGTGTATGTTCTCTGACATCATGTGTACTCACAGACCCTGCGCGCAGCTCCGTGGCATGTGAGACATGCCCACACGTGCTGCCCAACACACAGCATGGTCCCAAATCAACCTGCATCTCCTCCCACCTCCGGTGCCCTGGCGCTTCTCTCCTCCTGCTTCTTCCCTTCTCTAGGACACAAATTAGCTTGCTCAGGCAGTGCCAGTAACTGAGATCCCCTAATCCTGAGCAGTGGGATGGAGGAAATCTCTGACTGGGTTTCTCATTTCTTTTTGCTTTGCTTTTCTTCTCCCCTCTGAGATATCTTCCATTTCCTCTCCCTTATCTGTCCATGTTCCCTGTTCATTAGTCCCCGCTCCCTGCACTTGCTGTCATTGCTGTCCTCCATTGTTCCCATTGCTGTCCCTCCAGCTGGCCCTGCACCCTCCTCATCCTCCCTCACTTGCTGGTGGGGGACTCTAGTCCTCCCCTGCCAGACTGAGGTGAGAAGAGGACTCCCGGTTTTGGGGGAGGAACGGCAGCACGATCCAGGGACGCATCCCTGATGCACAGCACCAGAAGAGCAGAGCGCTCAAACCCCTCCTCTCCCCCGCACAGTGACGCCCACGGGCTCTCAGGAGAGGAGTGCTGAGCTGCCTGGCTGTGCTGAGCCCCTTCTCCAGCGCTTGTCCCTGCGCTGAGGGTCCAGCAGCAGTCGGCACCTTTTCCTCCGGCAGGGAAATCCAGCCCTGTGGCTTAGTTCACCCCGAGGTCCCTGGTGCTGAGTATGGTGGCCAGAGCAGGGCCCTCTAATGGGACTTGCGAGGGTGTCACCAATGTTTTCGTGTGCATTTGGGGTGGCAGGGGCAGGGGCACCTCGTCTCGATGCCAGGGAAGGGGCCCAGGGCAGTGCAGCTCCCTGGCACGTGGTTGGGAAGTGCCCTCTGCTCCTGGGCTGCTTGACCAGAAATGGGATGTCCTGCTGTCTCCCCCTCCAGCAGCCCACTGCTCCCTCTTGGGGGTCCAGGAGGATGCAGAGGGGGGTTAGAGCAGCATCACAACGAGCCCCTCATCACCTGCAAGTGCCTGGAGCATGCCAGGCTTTTGTGCCCCAACCCTGGGCAGAGGTGTTTCATGGCCAGGCAGGTGGAGGAAGGGGACAGGGTCTCCCTGCCTGTCTTGGGCAGTTTGCGTTTTACTGAAGGCGGTGTTTTTCCACACACAAATACTGCTTGTTATAGTTCCTCCTATGCACTGGGGAGTTACCTGCAATAGGTGGGCACAGGGTGACATGTCTTAGCAAAAGTACCAGCCTTTGCCGAGCCTTGGGATGCTGCTTGATCTGGGGCTCCTGGCTTCTGTGGTGGTGGGGGCAGGAAGGAGCCTTGGAGAGGCCGTGGGGGTCCAGGCTGGGTTTCTGAGTCATGAGCAGGCATGGCTGGAAGGAAGGAGGGAGAGCACCGAGGGGGCAGGCGGGAAGCCAAACGCGGGTTGCTTCGTGGGAAATGGCTGAAGCCCCAGATGTTCCCTGGGGAGGTGCGAGGGAGGGTGAGAGGAACAGGGGACACGGAGGCAGTGGAGGTGGTGAGGTTGGCAGGGTGATGTTGCTATGGCTACTCCTGTGCTATTCATAGAAGAAATTAGCTAAATCTTTGCACTGAAAGGTGGAGGAGGAGAGAGGAGGAAGGCGTTCTCCACGTTTGGAGGGAAGGAGAGAAGCCAAAACAGGAAGGGGGTGAAGTTTTCCTCCTTTGCTCTGTGCCTGTGCTGTGGAGGGGCATTTGGGGGAAGCATCTCTGCCTGACCTGCCCGGTGCTGGCGGGGCATGGGAGGACATGGTCAGAGAGGAGCTGCCCCGTGGGAAATCCCCCTCCCCCCCCCCCCCCTCCCCCCTGAGCATCCACACAGAGCCCTGCGTGGCAGGATGAGCTCTGTATCGTGCCAGGAGCACAGGAGACATCCTTTTAATTAAAGACAGCCAATCTGTGAAAGGTATTTTTGGCAACCTAAATGTAGATACAACTGTAGTGAAACTTGCCCTTCATGTCTGGCTCTGTTGCTGAATGCAGTGCTTTCTGTTCCTGACCCCATCCCTCTGCTTGGCCCCTGCTCTGCGGTTGCCGGTGGTCCCCCGCCCTCCCTGCACCTCCAGCATCTCTTCCAGAGTGTCCTCCCACCAGCTGGAGTCCCAGGAGGGTCTTCCCTCTCCACCACTCCTCATCACACTCCACTCCCTAGTTGTGAGAGTTTGATTCCAATCCCACAGACCTGTTTGTCACCTCCTCACTCATGATGTGTAAATCTGCATGTCTGTTCCTAATATATCTCCCTCCATCTGATTTCACCTCTCAGCTTGTTTCTTGGGCATCTCCGTCTGGTGATCCTGCTGTCATCACCCAGTTGAGTTGCTATAACCAGGCACTGAACTGCTCTCCTTCCCCCAAATGCAGCCTCACACCCGCCCTCAGCCCTTTGCCCTGCGGACCTGGAAGGCAGCTGATACTTCTGATGATCTTGACCTTCCTTTCCTGCTGCTTAGGTGGAACCAAGGCACAGTTAATGCTTTATAAGGTTATTCCTCCTCCCTGTGCGTCTCCTGGGAAAATTTACGCCTTAACACCCAGATGCCGGATGAGCTCGTTCCCCTCACCCACCCCGGAGCATCCTATGTCCTATTGTCACCCATCCCCTGGACTGGCTGAGGAGGGTCAGATGTTCTCAGTGCTCCTTCCCAAAACATACAGAGTTCATTCAGGAGCAGGCAGCTGAGGACATTTGTCTCCTTTATTCACCTGTAAGACTTTTCCTGCTTCCCTTGAGCACGAGTCCCTCAAGACAGAGGTTGTGCACTTGTACTTGCTGACCCTTCCGACACATTCCATTTTTACAGTAAGGGATAATGCTGGAATTAGAGAGGGAAGTTGAAGAACTGAGCTTAGCTGCTCTCTGGCTGGATTACCGACTGCTGTCTGCCAGCCAGCCCAGGTGCACAGGCTGCAGCCCCACGGCTGCACCCCGCTGCTGGTTTTGGGGTGTTGAGCTGCCAGAGGGACCCTGGGAGCAGCACAGGGAGAGGCATTGGAGCTGGTGTCCAAACCTGCCATAGCAGGGATTTAGCTGCCGCTGTAAAGGCAGCGTCTGAAGCCACATAGGTAGGAGAGACCCCATCAGTGCTACATGTGGAAGAGGAGGTAAGAACTGCTGAAAACAGGAGGATACAACCCTGCCACATTGCCGGAGGAGGAGGAGAGTGTGTTGGTGAGGCAGCCAGGGCCAAGCACAGGCAGGTTTCAGCAGGGATGTAGCCAATGTGGAGGAGGTAGCTCCTCGTGAAGAACCTGGGGGTGGCAGGAAGACCTTCAGCCTCCACCATGGCAGCACCTGCCCTCGTCCCTGCTGGAGGGATGCTTCCCACGCCCCCATAGCTCTGCTTTCCACCTGACTTTTCCTCTATGGCTTTGCGTGTTATATGGCTGTGACCTGCCTGAGCCCAGTCCTGACCAGTGCCAGAGATTCAGTGGGGATCTGCTGCTGGCTGTCCTCAGTGTGTGCTAAAGGGAGGAGGGTCCCACAGGGAGGTGCGTGAGAGGGAAGCCCAGGGGATGGCCTTATCAGGGGTCCCGTCTGGGTACCCTGAGTGTGGAGGTAGGTGGAAGCGAAGGAGAAGCTGTTGCTGTCCCTGGAGAGCTGCTCGTTTGGATGAGCCTCTTGGTGCGTCGTATGCTGTGATGGGAGGAGAGGAACTTCCACTCCTTCCTTAGCTGCAAATGCTCATTTAGAGGGAGGAAATCATTGAGACTAATCGGGCCGTAATCAGCCACGACCATGGCTATGTGCCAGCTGCCCAGGGCGCACAGCTCCATGCAGGATGCTCTCTGAGGGCACCACGGTCCCTGGGTCCCAGGGGAGAGCAGGTCCAGTACCGGTGTGCGCTGGGGCACAAGGAGCTCAGTGTGGTTGGGGCATGGGGGCTCTGCCTGCCATCCCAGAGCCCACGCGCTGGCAGGAGGGACAATGCATCTCTGGCTCAGCTTTGCAGCTGTGATTCGGGAATGGGCGTAACCCTCCCTGTACGGTCCTGCCAGCGCTGCGGGTGCAATGGGCTGTGCTAATGCTTGCAGCTGGTTTTAACACATGCAAAGACGTGATGATACAGGGATCCCACAAGGGCCCTCATCGCCAATCCAACAATACGCTATGAACATATACCAGGGACTTGGAGATGAAAACTTTTAATACAGCATTTAACAAGTTCAGAATACCTGAATTTGAAATGAAGTTCACAATTTAGTCTGCCCAAGCTCACTTGGATAGGGCTTGCTGAAGGAGTGCTCAGAGAGTGTAATTATTTTTGGGGACACGTGGTGCATCAGAGCACCCTGGACCAGACCCTAAATACCCTTTTGTCACCTTTGTATTATCTGAAATTCAGTTTGAGGCTCTGTTGGTGGATCTTGGTTTGCTTTTGTTCCACAGAAACATGTTTCTTAACATTTTGTAACTAAGTGTGTGCTGGAATTTACTGAATAGAAGAAAACAGGGTACTTGAATCCCAGGGACCAAAGAAATCCCTGTCCCTTATTCACTCTTCCCGCCCCCCCCCCCCCCCCCCCCCCCCCCCCCGGTATGTATGTATTTTTCGGGAGTGGGGGGTGGGAAGCACTTGAGTCTTTCAGATGATAATAACTTTTCCTGTGAAAAAAGGAATTGAGGCAATTTTATTTGGTACTGTCAGGTCAGGAGGAAGCTACCGGAGCCCAGCACCTCTCCAAATTGGGTCACTTATTTTAGTGGCCTGAGCCTGGAACAGGATGTCTGACTTTCAAGTATGAACATGCTGGCCTTAATGGTTTCTAAATGGAAACTTAGACTCCACAGAGCTTCTGTTTGGGGAAGCTTTCTTCTTTCCCCGCTGAGTGAAGGCTTTTTCCAGTCTCTATTTAAGCTTACTCTTAAAAAAAAAAAAAAAAAAAAAAAAAACAACAAACAAGCACCAAAACAAAGATTAAACCCTCAGTAGCTGCTTGTGTTCACATTACGTTTTGGGCACTTCAGTGGCTCTGCCAAAGATCCTTGTGACCAGGGGCCTTTCAAGTGCTGTGTTCCCTGTTTCCGGATGGCCACGGTGCTTTGAGCCGGTGCTGAGGCACAGCCCTGGGGCAGGGGCTTTGTCACCACAACCTCGGCACCGGCTCACACCACCGAAACAGCCTGGGTCTGATGGCTCCCAGAGGCAGCCTGGAGAGGACAGCTGCTCGCCCATGGGCCACCACACCAGCTGGGAGCCAGGCGTGAGGGCATGGGCAGCAGCTGGTGTGTGGCTATCCAGGACCGACACAGGGGGTCTGGGGCACCCACCAGCTCCATAGTTGGCCCCGGCATCGTTTCCCATGTTGTTTACGCCATATTTCAAGCTGTGTAGAAGGGGTGTGTGGGGTCAGCTCAGCCTGTCACTCCCCTTCATGCAGGCACACTGTTGGGTGGTGTGTGCTCCCCTCTGCCTGAACAGTGTCAGCCAACAGGTCACTTTGCAGTGGGTAAGAAAAAATGCGGAGTTATTTTGTCCAGCCCAGTTAAAGGGAAAAGAGGCTCATTTCTGGCCATGAAATTCTTCAACCTCCAGAAGTTTCCAGCCTCTCTTTTCGTTTGCTCCCCTTCCCTGTCCCAGCCCGTGGGAGCCCTGAGCTTTACAGCTCTTGCTTGGGGCTTTGCAGCCTTCTGATGCTCCCAAGCACCCTCTGCTCTGGGCACTGTAAAGAGCCCGTGAAGGCAAAAAGAGGGGAGCACAGGATGCTATGAGGAGACCAGCCTCTGGCAGCAGCGTGGTACATCTCACCTTGAGAAGGGAAGGGAGAGCAAGGCCAAAGCATGGATTGGCATTGAGATGCAGGAAGAGCCCTACATGTTGTGGGCAAGCTGGAAGTCGGGCTCTGGTCCGGGAAGGGATGTGGCATTTAATGAGAGGTCTGTGAGGTGGCTTGCCTGGGCATGGCTGGGTGAAAGCCGAGGGGGTCTGCAGGCACGCAGGTGTCAGGGCAGGGAGCGCTCCAAGCAGCCTGCAGGGAGGGTGCCAGCACCTTTCTGCTCCATGTGCCTGCCCTCCATCGGGGCAGAGCCGAGGCTTGTCACCTCCCTTGCCTTGGGCACGGGGAGCCTCAGGAGCTGGTTTGTGTCCTGCCTCAACCTCAGAAGTGCCCACGGGTTGCTGTGGAGGAACCGTGTCATCTCAGGTACTTTGGGAGGTGATGTTTTTGGCAGCTATGTGTCGGTCTCTGGGTTGGTACAGGAGACAGCCCTGGCATTGGGAAAACCGGTGTCTGTGCGAAGGGCAGGGAAGTCTGGTGAGAAGCAGATGAGCATGTCTGTGCTTATCAGGGTGAGCGGTGTATAGCACAGGCTTGCCGTGTGTGCTGCACCGGCACGACCTGGGCTCACTCCTGTGAAATTGATTCATTAGCTCAGTGCAAACCCGCTCCCCCAAGCAGTAGGACCTTGTCGGTGCCTGGGCATCCCGCTGCCGTGGTGTCCCCAAGCTGGTACCTGCATGTTCACAGCTATTCTTGGCACTGTGGTGTCCTGCCACAGAGCAGCTGCTTTCATAGCTGTAAATGCACAGCTTTCTCCATGGTTTAACACCCTTTAAAAAAAAAAAAAGAATGAAAGCAGATGGAGGCAGGCTGCAAGCAGCCCCGTGTGTCCACCCTGTTTAGGTGCTTCTGTTGGGCATCTCCCCACTTGGCGTATGCCCCTGAGAGCTTCTAAAAGAATGTAAAGACTGAATTTCACTTATCTCTAGAGCCATTTCCTTTTGAGTGTTACTGTTATACCTCAGATGGCATGAAGCAAAGGATATTAAAAGGCAGATTGACTTGGCACTCTGATCCAATTTAGGGAAGTCGCAGAAAGAGATAAAAGAGTTAAGTTAGTACTTTGCTTCTCATGCACCAACCCAACATCACAAATAGTCATCCTGTCCTGCGCATCTCTCGGTACGTGACACATGGAGCATGCCAGCTTATGTGTTAAGCCTGGTATTTGTCAGCACTAGAGTCTCCTGTTTGAGTCCTGTGGCTAGTTAAAATGGAAATGGGCTTGTATGTGAGCACAATACAGTTGCCACTGGCCTAGGACAGCTACAGTGCATTTGCTTTGTCTGGAGAAGGTACGTAATTCCTGACCTCTGTGGGCTGGCCCCTGTGCTGGCTCTGTGAGTGATGTGATGCTGTTGCAAAGCTTTGGGATTTCAGCTCTGGAGAGAATATCTTGAACTTTCAGTTCAGAGTCTCCCTGTTCAGCTTCCGTGTGCCAGACCTGAGAGCAGTCCTTGGAGAGATGCCACAGGGCAAGGCTCAGCCCTCAGAAGCGAGCTGATGAACCTCCTCCATTTGCATTTAATTGCAGCTTTTCTTTTGGTTGAAAGTTTTGGAAAATGATCATGTTTTGCAATTTCTACCTTTGCCCCAGCAGCCGACAGCAATGGAAGTGGAGGTGAAGGGTGATACCTATAAACATTTGGGACTTGGCTGCCCCCAGGTGACTGTGTTAGTGCCCCTGGGTTGCTGAGGGCAGTCACCCGTCAGAAATACAGTCCAAACAGCAGCAGTCCCTCAGATGACTGCGCAGAGGTGATATGTGAAGGTGTTTCTGAAAGGCTGCATCCTGCACCTGAGGTGTGTCTGAACACTGCCAGCTGCCTTGCTGCTCCCCACACATGCTGCAGTGGAATCACTCCAGCCCAGGGAAGCTGTGGGCTGTCAGAGAGGAGACGTCCCTCCTGCTCTGTGTGCAGACCTACAGCCTCCTCATGGCTTTAGCCAAGGAGGCAGCTGCCCCCAGATGGGCTGTAGGCTCTCCCAGGGCCTCTGCAGGGAGCCAGCCCCTTGCTGGGGGCTGCATGGAGCAGGTTACTGCTCCCTGTTAGCACGTGGGCTGTGCCTGCCACCAGGACGGTGTAGTGCTTGAGTGCTGGTGCCTTGACACAGGTGAATGCAAGGTTCTGCTTTTCTCAGCCCCCGTGAGACCAGAGAGCTCTTGAATCCTGACCTTCAAACCTCATCCCCTTCACCGCTACTCCTTTTGACTCCTGTTGCTGCTCAGATTTTTCCCAACAGCTGTCCTCTGCCTCGCTGGCTTTCTGCCTCGATCAATCTCTGCATCTGTGCGGTGACCCCCCCTCACTCCCCAAGGTCTTCCTTGAGTCCCACCTTCCCTGCAGCCTCCAGCCGCTGAGCCCGAGGATCTGTGCAGCCCCTTACACCTCTGCCTGATGGAGGGGGATGAAGGCACCTCCAGCTTTGCTGGGCTTTGGTGGTCCAGCTGTCATGGGGTGAGCACCATAGGACTTGGACCTCTTCTCTTTCCATTTGTAACCCACCACCCAAGCACAAACAGGGCTTGGTAAATAATAATAGTGTGATGAAGTGGTTTAGATGGAAAAGATCTGACAGCCCCTATTGAATGTGACCTGAATGCACAGTGCTGTACCCTCTCCTCCCCGCATGCATCAACCCCCTGCTCCTTAGGGCATAAATTACTTACCGTTCCCTATAGAATTGAGGGCATGGTTAATTCACCAGCATGTTCCTGCTGCCCAGCAAAAAATGATGACGTTCTCTCCCCTCCCTTGGCTAGCAGAGGGTCGGTACATGTGCCTGCCTGAGGAGGGAGGCGGAGGCTTTTCATTTTCAGGCCCTCTGCTTATTTCTGAGTCTTGGGTCTTGTCTACTCTGCAGTAGAACAGGCAAGGTGCAAATGTTGGAATATTTGCAAGTGGAAGTCAGAGCTAATGTTCAGACACCTTTCTTGTAGTAGCTGGAATAGCTGGCCACAGGAGGCAAGAGGGGATTTCCTGGTCTGAATTCTCTTGACCACGTGTGACTTTGTTTTAAGCAGCCACTCACATTCAGCATCTCCTGGGTCTCATCTGGAGCCTGAGTGGGAAATTGTGCTCCTAGCAGTATTTTGAGATATAGAAATCACTAGTGTGGAATGGCTGCAAAGGATGCTTAGTGCGCAGTGAGCAGGCTAGACAAAATATGTCCTTAGGGCTCACCACTGTGTGAGCGAGGCAATGTGATGTGTGATTTGTGGGCTATTAGTAATTCAGCAAAGAGACTGCAGTGGGGCTCAGTGGAGGACTCGGGCTGGACCTGCAAAAGCCTCTATAACATTATCATACAGAGCACTTCTCCCTGGGAGGGATCCAAAGCATCATTTGTGGAGTTGAATTCATGTTGTAAATCATGGAGCACGTGATGGGCTACATTCACTTAGGCTGCCTCTTCTGCATCCTTCCTGGAAACCCATCTAATAAGAGCTGGCCTCTGGCACATCAAGGTTCAAATAGCCATTGTTTGTTAATTGCTGGCAGTAGAATTGCTTCTTTTTTGCCTTGAAATGTGGAATCCCTTCCTAGAATTGCACTGGGGACTAATAAAAGCCAGTGCCAGGTTTAATATATGCTATCTCACAAATTATCTGGATTAAATACAAGGACTGTGTACTGCCAGAGAGGGGATATTCCCAGCTTAACATTGCTTCTGGGCCATGGAGATCCCAAGACATTGGACCTGAAAATTGTGATTCTCTTATGTGTGTGGGAGGGGTTTGGCAGAAGCGCTTGGAAGCGGTCATATTTGCCTGAGCTAGGGAATTAATTGCCATAAAAACTATGGGTTTGTAACCAATAGTTACAGCTGCAGGAAAGATCAGAAGGCATCTGAATAAATGAAATCGATAGCTTCTGCTCCATCCATGTAAGAGCAGAACCTTTCAGGGCAAGATTTAAACCACAATCCAGTTGACCCCTAACTCTCCCACCTACAAAATGAGGAGAGTGAAAAGTTCAGAAATACAACCAACTAAAACAGGAGACAGTGGGGACTGCTGTACTGGGTTATGTGAGGAGGTTGGTCTCTGTCAGGGGTGTATAAACGCAGAAGAGGGCAATGAGGAGGTGGCATGGTTTCTGTGAAAATATCACAGGCTCACAGAGGCCGTTGGGCTGTGCAATCCAACCACCCACGTTACTGGCCAGCCAGTGGTCCCTGTTCACTGCCACACTGGCCCACACCTTGACCTGCTTGCTGCTGACCCTGACTCAGATGATTCTGATGCCCCAAGGCAGAGGGTTCACCTCCCCTTGTAGCTCGTCTCTCTGAGCGTTTCCCCATCTCGCTCTGGCTGTTCTCCACACGAGCCTTGCAATGATGATGTGAATTCCGACTCACCCCGACCTGCCGGATTTTGCACCGCTCGCTATCGCTTGCTGGCGAGGGACCTCGGCCTTGTCCCTTCCGGAGAGTGCTGCGCGGGAAGGGGCCGCGCCGCGGGCCGCGCCTTCAGGAGGTTGCGGTGCTGGACAGCTCCGGCGGCGGGACCCCGCGGGCTCCGTCCGCCCCCGCCCCTGCAGCCCCCGGCGCTGCGGCTTCCCCCGCATCCCTTCCCGGGGGGCTCCCTGCCCTCCCCGGCCTCCCCCTGCCCTCTGCACCCGTGGCCCTCCTATGATGTGCAGCTCGCTAACGGGCGGAGGGCAGCCCGGGAGGAGCGGGACCCAGGAGGAGGCTTATGGGGACCCCTGCAAGAGCGGGGGGGGTGTGTGTGTGTGTGTGGTTGGGGGGGGGGGGATACCGAGGCTGCCGAGCAGAGGGTTTACCTCAGGGGTGATGAGGATGAGGGACTGAACGCTGCCACCTCTCCCAGGGCTTGGTGGCTCCATGCTTAGGAGGGGCGGCAGCATCTGCTGCTGGAAGGTGTGTGAAGGCTTCAGGGCTGCTCTGCTGGCAATAAATCCCTCCCTCAGAAGGACTTGCTTCCACACTCCTATTTCCTAATCCCTCAGTAATGTGGATTGCAAGTAAATTTTGGTGCTGGTGAGATTCTGGCCCGAGGCTGGGAGAGTTTCCAGGCTTCCCTGTCTCCTGCCCAGCAGCCTGGGTGGGACACACCAGGCCTGAGGAGGGGACCGATGCTCAGAGCCATGCTGTGGCCCTGCTCCTGTCCCAGGGCTGTTGGGCATCTGGAGGAGGTACAAGAGCAGAGCCCTTCCCGAATTGCTCTCTTCTGCCTGGCTTGGAGGGTCTGTGGTAGTATGGCCAGGGGAGAGGCAGTGCACCGTGAAGGGCTGGGTTCTTCGCTCAGCTCGGTGACATCCCACTTTTGTCTCCTCACAGGCCAACCCTGCTCCCATTATCGTGAACACAGACTCGCTGGAACAAGGGCTCTCTGTAAGTCTCCTGGTTTTGTTTCGCTTCCTTTGAACAAGCGGTGTGTTTCCCCTGCTTGGCAGTGCAGGAGAGGCTCCTCCAGCCCAAGGAGGCCCTGTGAGGTGTCAGAGTAGCCTGGTACCCATGCCACCTCCCCACAGCACATCCCACCCCTAAACCTCACTGGGGCTGGGTGACACTGAGCAGAGCCAAGGCTAGCAGCAAGCAATGGTGGGGACTCCAGCGCATGGACGGTGCCTTGCAGGAGGCACTCAGAGGGACATGCTGTGGGGTAATCAGGCATCAGAGGAGCAGTGGGAGCTGGGTTGTCTGTGTTCAGCATTAGCCCCCCAGCCATTTCATCAGCTTCACATGAAGGGTGGCTGTGAGGCTCTGTTGGGGCATCCCTTACCTTCCTGCACTACCTCAGCCCACTTTGGCAGCCCTGCATCCCCAGGAGGGAGGCAGGGCTCTCCAGGCACTCATGGCCATTGCAGCTGCGGGTCCTCAGGGCAGCAGGACCTATCAGATGCTGCTCCTCTCCCAGTGACGGCTGCCAGCAGCTGAGCAGTGCTTGGTGGCTGTGTTTGCAGCCACAGTGCATTTGGCACTCTTGGCGTAGTATAAAGATAATCCTCTCCAGTTTGTTGCAGAGAGGGTTTGCACGCTGCTGCATCCCTTCCCAAAACATCTGCGAATCATTCCTGCTGAGGGAATGGAGGGAGCAGGGTGGCCAGCATGGATTTCTGCAGCACTGGCTCCATGCTCATGGGATGCTCCCTTTTTTTTCACCAAAGGGAGCTCAGCTGACAGCTTGCCAGGGCTGGGTGCTTTGCACCTAGTTTTCTTCTGATGCAGCAGATTTCAGCTGCCTTCCACATTAATGAAGCAGCACCAGGTTTCAGAACTGGGGTTGGTTTGTCTTTGGAGTCATGATGGAGGGCTGCAGGTGACTTTGGTGGTTGAACCTTCCTTGTAAAGAGCTGCAGATCTCAGCCCACAGCCTGTTGGGGTCAGGGAGCATCAGAGCTGTGCTGGCCTGGTTGGCCAGGGCTATGAAAAGGAAGGGAAGCCCAGCTGAGACCTCTGCAACCCTGGCTGTATGGGTTGATTATGCCTTGGGTACTGAACCAAAGCCACCTGGCACTGGGGAGGAAGATGATGGTGCCTCTCAGTGTGATGGTCCTGGGTCCAGCAGCCATGTATGAATGTGGTGGAAGAGAGTTGCTGTCTCCAAAGGTTTCTTCCTCTGAAAGCATTGCCATGGCAGTATGTTTGTGGGGTTGGAGGTTTCTCTCAGCATGCTGGGTACCCTGGCTGCAGGGCCATGTTGCAGCCTGCCTTCTGCGCTTACCTGACTGGTGCCATTCTACAGGGAACTGGGAAAAGGGTGATGTCTCCTGGAGGGGAAGGACATACACAAAGTTGGACTGGGGCAAGTGAAGGGGTGTGCTGTGGGCAGGGCAGGAAGGTATTCCTGGGGATGTCTGCTTTCGTGTCTGTTCTGTACCCTCCCTCCCTTGGAGGAACATGCCTGCTTGCCATTGCAGCCACCAGTGCTACATCCTTTGCCAGGCTCCAGCTGTGCCTGTCCCTCCTCCCTGCCTGTGTGCCCAAGGGCAGCAAGAGGTGAGCCAGAGGCCCAAAGACAGGCTGTGTCACCTCAGACACAGCAGAAGCCCTGCAGAAGCCAGGCTGCATGGGGCCAGCGGCCACCTTCTCCCACCGCAGTGCATTCCACTTTCCTGCCCTCCTGGCTGCTCCCCCTGCTCTGTCTCATGAACTCCATATCCCTCTCACCCCCTCTCCCTCCGCCTCATTAACTCCATATCCCTGTCCATCCTTTCTTCCTGCACCTTGGTCACAGCTCCTTCTTGATGTGCTGGATGGGACCTCCCTTCCTGCAGCCCATGGACTGGGTTTGGATGGGTTTTCGGGGGTGCTCTGCACCCCTGGCCGGTACCAGCATCACTCTGGGGATGGCAGTCACCTACCCCATCCATCCAATCCCAGCAGCACGTGCCAGGGGTGGAGCTCCCCTGCGGTGGTCAAAAAGAAGGGGCAGACTGTGTCATCTGCTGGGTGGAGTGAGGACCACCATCCTCGCACCCAGGCATGTGCTGCCTGCAAGGTGCCTGGAGGAGCCTGTGCCCAGACCAGGGGAGACAGCTCACTTTAATCCCTCTCAACCTCCAGCCTGCAAACTCTTTTGCCTTCTACTTATGTCATATCAACACAGAAATGAGCCCTGCTCCATCCTTTCCTTCGCCAGGGTGCTGGGCTCCTCAGGCTCCAGAGAAAACACACCACCAGACCTCCCGTTTGGCACTGTCCCAGGTCAGCAGGAGCCACACCAGGGGCTTGCTGCAGAAGAGTACACCAAAATGGCAAATCGGGAAGCATATTTTTTACAAACCCAAAAGCTGAAGCCTGTTGGTACAGTGTGTATTTGGAAGGGTTAAAGTCACATCTTCTAGTCTTTAATTACTTAACTATTCAATGCTTTCCTTAATGATAAACAGATGGATGTAGTCTAGTTCCTTCCTGTTCTAGCTCCATTGATTGCATTGGACTAGCTGTTGGGCTGAATTTGGCCCCGGCTGTTTATCAAGAAGTCTGCTCTACATTTCAGTCTCTCTCTCTGTCCACCCACCTCCATCCACAAAAGCATGTGGCACCAGCAGCACCGTAAGGTACGAGCTGCAGCGCTGGGCCCCACTTATCACTGGGGTTCAGCTCTGCTGCCTGTGGCTTGTGCAGAGCCCAGCACCCCCAGGCTGTAAAAATTCTTATACCGTTGCCGCAGTTTTAACAGCATCCCTTGAAGGATCAGGATGGGTGCTGGGGGGGATCACCTGTGCCAGCTCCAGGTCATTGCTCGGTTTCACCCCTTGGTGTATTTTGCCCAGCAGGTCCATAGCGGGGAGATGGACCATCAGAAGCACAGTTCCTGTGGCAGATGGGGTCTCTGCTTTTCAGAGCTGCCTCTCTGAAGCTGAAACAACTTCTTTCTTGCTGCCCAGGGTGCACAGCAACTGCTGCCAGGCAGTCCTGAAGTGAGCAGGGAAGGTTGCTCCAAAGCCCTTGAGGAGTTGAAGGTTTCACAGTCTGGGTCCTTGGAGCCCCGCTTTGGTGCCTCACTGCCCAGAAGTGGGGTGCCACCACCTCCTCAGTCTCTAAAAGTCAGGTCTGAGGAAGCCAAGCGCTTCCCAGGCCTGATCCCAGCTAGCAAGTGCCACGGGAGCCCCAGGCTTTGCCACTGGTGAGTGCAGATGCAACCTCCTTGTGCAGTGCTGACTCTGCTGCCAGGGTCCCCAGTCAGAGTTGCCACTGGGTGGGGGCAGCAGAGATGGCCACCATGGTCCTGTGCCTTTGAGCAGGGAAAAACTTGCTTACAAGCCTGAAAAAAACAGAAAAAATCAAAACTAAACTGCCCCTCACACTTTGGTCCCAAGTGCTGGTGGTGTCACATCCCACTGCCAGTTCCTGCGGACAGCGTGGCTGGGGAGCCCTCCCAGCTGTGTGCTGGGGCTCTCAGGCTTCACACCCCTTCCCTCTGCCTGAGCTCAGCAGGCTTGTCCCCATGGCCCTCTGGCAAAGGCCGACCAGAAATAAGGCATTTATTTACTTTGTGCACATGGCCAACTCTGTGGGCAATGCACACAAAAGGCTTGAGGCCAGGGGTCAGCTGGAAGCGAGTTGGTGGATCTTGGTGCTGCAGCAGGATGCATAGATGTAGGGATGTGAAGGGAGGGAGTTCTTGACCTATTTTCTCTGGGTCCCCTGCTATGTAGAGGCAAGGAGAGCTCTCCCTCACCAGTGCTGCCAGTACCCATGCCAGTGGGGAGGCGCCCATTGCACCCACTGCCCTGGCATGGGGCTGCTCTCCTTGCTGGGGGGCGTGGGGCATCACCAGGTACCCTCCGCCCCTGTGTCCGGCTGGCACTGCCGGGGGTTGACCCTCCAGCCTTCAGACTCTCTTAGTTGTGTTGGCACATGGCTGCTCCACCACCAGGTCCCACTGCCTGTCCCCATCATGTCCTAACCACAAGAATAAGGGCTAGATCCTGCTCCAAAAGTGGCTGTGGGTGTCTTTATCCTTCCTGTAGGATATCCTCTTCTTGCAGCCTGGTGGGCTATTTAGGTTGGGTTTGAGGAACCCCATCTTAGTCTTCTAAATTTGGCCTCTTTTTATTTAAAAAAAAAAAAAAAACAACAACGAAAACCAAATTCTGACTCTCTAGCAAATTGCAAAGCACATTCCACGTGCGCTGGTGCGGTGTTGGCCGGCAGAGCCTGCAGACAGCTTGCAGTAGCTCTGGAAGGTGTGTGCTCTTCTGTTTATCAAATGAGTGTTAACTCTGCAGCCTTCTGTTGATGATTTAAATGTCATCATAGCTAACTCTTTCTCTCCTGCTCAAAACACAAAAGGGAAGCAAAGGCCAGCAAAGGGACCCTCTTCCTGAGCCCTCAGGTGGGCTTGCTGTGTGGGAAGGGCTTGGAAAATAATACCCTCACTCTTTTCCATGAGAAATCAGAGGGCGCTTAGGATCAGGATATGCTTGGAACAGCTGATTAGCCCCCAGCACCCCCTTCGGTTCTGCAGGCTTTACATGGGGAGACGGGAGCAGGGTGGGGTGCGCTCTCTGTGCCTGGGTGTGATGGGGCCGGGCATCTCCCCACGTAGCCCTTTACGGAGACAGCCCCGGGTGGGAGCTGGGGAGGAGTGCAGGGCACTGGAGCAGGAGAAGGGAGACAGCCGTGGCAGAGCCAGGTCGCGGTGGCTCCGGTGGGTGCCGCGGGGAGGTTTTGCCGTCAGTGAGTGACTGGTATTCAATTTTCCGATGCTGGAACGTTTGCTTTGTTGGCTCGTTCCCTTGGTTACATGGTATATATTAAGTTCTCCGTTTGGCTTCCTTATGCAATTAACTGGCGTTCTGTTGCACGGATTTTGAAAACATAATCAGAGCTAAAACTTCATGGTCAGGCCTGGCTGACCCTGGCGTGCCCAGCTGGAGCAGGCTGCTACCAGCACACGCTGCGCCGGGCGAGCGCCGACACAGCTCGCTTTCAGGGAGGGATGCAAAACACTGCTCAGCACTGGCAGCCCTGAGATTTGGGGAGTGGGGATCCCCCAAACGTACCTGCCTGGCAGCAGGGTGTCTGGCGGGGTTGCATGCTGGGGTGTCTCTGTGCCCCGGGTGCGTGCCAGCAGCAGCCGCTCGCTTGGCGGGGCTCTCGCTGCTGGCTCTCTCTGCGGCTCACAGATTGTCAAAGTTTTCTGCATGTCCCCATCCTGTAGGTATGTATGTGCTGTTCCTCTGCGGCCGTGGGTGTGCATATGGCTGGCTGTGTGGCAACTGTGTTGAATGCCAAAGCAGAGAGGACAATGTGTGTAGTAGCAAAGGGTGCCAGGAATCCGAGTTGCTGGAAAGCCCGGGAGAGGTGGTGCCGCTCCCCACGCACCGGGCTACCAACTGCGGAGACAAGATGAGCCTGGAGGCTGCGGCGAGGGAGGCTGTGAGGGCGGTGCGGGCCGGCGAGCCGGCTCCACTCAGGATTAGTCAGTAAGGTAGGATGCAAGGAGGGAAAGGCAACCCATGGCAGAGGGGGAGCCTGTGGTGAGGGAAGCAATGCCCCCCTGCCAGCGGGAGCACAGCCCAGGGCAGTGCCGTGGCAGGAGGTGGTACTGGCCACATGTCCATGTCCCTCTGAGGCTGTCGGGGATCCTGCTGTGGGTTAATCCCACCAGCCCCGGTGCTTTTCTGCAGAGGGGTTCTGTTAGGGGGTTTGTTCAAGAGCTGTCCAAAGCCTTTCCTAAGGGAGCATTCTAATATTGGAGCATCTGGATGTCCTGACCTTGAATTGTGCCCTGTAATCTTCCCACGGCTGAGAGGTACCAGACACAGAGCACATCCTAGGAGGGACAACCCTCTCAGCCTGTGTTCCCTGGAGCCCCTGTCCCATCTCACCCCTCCGGACTCTCCCCAACCTCATCCTTCTTGAAATGCGGTACCCACAACTGTGTGTGGGGTTGCTTTGGCCTCACCACGGCTGAACCAGGCAGGGGATGAGGGTGCATGCATCATAGGTGTCCCAGATCCTGGCATGCAGAACTGCTCTTCCACCTGAGAACCTGATTATTCCCACCTAGAAAAACTCCTGTTTCCTCTTCCTACCTATAAATAGGGCCTCACAGCTGCATTGCTGATTTTTCTTCCACGATGTCAGGCGATGGCTTTAGCATAAATGATGTTTGCTGTCCCCTCCATCTAACGACCCAGCACCGTGGGGTTTTGGAAGACAGTTGGGCTGTGCCTCTGTGGAGGTGGATAGCAGGGAGCTGGGCAAGCAGGGGATAACTGGTGTGCTGGTGCCAGATAAGGGAACCTGTGTCCAAACAAAGGCATGGCAGCTCTGGTTTGGGATATGGAATGCATACAGAAAGTGGCTCCATACAGTCTACAAGCCATCAATTAATTTGGATGTAAAATCCACATGAGGAACCCTGCATGTTGTCCAGGGGCCACAGGCAGAGGGAGGGCTGCATGATGGGAGAGGTGTTTGCCTGCCGAGCCCTGGATCCCGTCACCTCTCCGTGCCACGCAGACCTGCCCGGGTCCCATCCCTTGTTTGCCAGAGTGACTCAAATTGTATGAGGTTGAGTCCAGTCTCCTCCAAAACTGTTGCTGTTGAGTGTGACATCTCTGGATGTTCCAATAGCCAATTGCTTTGCAAATCTTTCTAAATTTTAGACCTCGGCAGCTGTTTATGGCCTCATCCTGATGACCTAGAGTGAAACTTCCACCTTATTTTCCTGTGCATTGTTGCTTATGGAGAAAATGGAAGTTTTTGACTTGTGCATTTACCATTTCTTATTTTAGAGCTTACAGTTGCATCCCTTTTGTTTCAATCCATTGTGTTTCCCAGAGCCCTGCTTTGATACTCTGGATATGGAAGATTTTTAAGTGTGGGGATCAGTGTGGTGTACAGCATTGAGACAGGCTACACCATTTTTTTATATAAGGGCATCACTATGTTTTCCCCTCTTACTGTGCCCCACACTCACACCTCATTTCCTTTGCACCTAACTAATTTGGTAGAATAAATTATTCTGAATTCCCTGTTAACACAATCATGCTACTGAAAGATTTAAAAGATATAAGCTGCTAAAGGTGCTTATTATGTTATTACGTACAGATATTATTCTTTTTTCCTTTAAATGGACCGACCCCCTTTCTTTCCTTCCTGCAGCAGTGAATTCCCGAGGTTAATTACACGCTGCGTAACAAAGGCGTTATTTCTTTTTGTGCCTTCGGTTGTGTTCCTTTTCATGGCTGGAGAAATGAGCTGAGAGAATAAAGGCTTTGCGCTGAAGTGCATTAAAGTCAGTGGGCTTTGGCTCCTGCCCAGAAAGAAAAGCAGCGCATGGTTTAATTCCAGGGCAGGCTTGAGTGATTGCATTTAAGTTTTTTTCAGTGGTGATGGTGCAGCTTTTAGGTTGGATTCTCGATATTCAGCTATCAGAGGGGTAAAGCAAATCCCCCTGGCACCAGCACAGAGCCATAACACACTGTCTTCCTCTCCCCAGGTGAACGGCAGTGATGGGATGTTCAAATATGAGGAGATCGTCTTGGAAAGGGTAAGTGCTCTTTACTCACCCACCAGCAGCCTTTGCTGCCTCTTCCCACTCACCCTCCTACTGGTGCAACCGTCACCCCCCGAATCCCCGCGCCAGCTGATGGGGAGAGGCTGGTCTCTGCTCCCTGCTCTCGACAGGGGCTTTCAGGGGTGTTGCGCTTGCCTTCCCCACACAGCCCCCACGGCACAGGGAGAGGTGGGCTTGCTCCTCCCCACTACAGACCCCGCCAGAAGGGAGGGAGGAGGACTTCTCCCTCGCCTCCCTCATTCACACCCTCGCCCCCACAAACATGCCAGCGTGGAGCCAGCAGGGAGGTTTTGTCACTGCCTTTGATGGAAAATAGAGGTGCAGGGAACTCTGCTCATGCAGGTGTTCAGGCAGGTGCACCCCAGAGCCGGGCACAGGGGACAGAAGCCTCCCTGCCACCGGACTCCCCATCGTTCTCGGCTACACAGCCTGGGGATGCTAAGTTGTAAGGTCAGGATTTCTAGTAAACTGGACCACAATGAGGAGTTTCCACTGGAGCATTTTTTTGTCTGATGGCAACACAGAGGTGGTGGCATGCAACACACCGGCCGTGGCTAAAATTAGCTCCCCCCACAGATGGGGTTTATCCAGGGGCAAGCTGGCACCACTCAGGGCAGGGAGGGCTTTCCTCTGGCACCCAGGGATCAGCAGGGATGAAGAGGGAGTGGGTAAAGCTGGCCCAAGGTTTGCTCCAAGAGGTGGGCACAGTCCTGCCCAGCGGGGACAGCCCGGATGAGAGGCTGCCCACCACGCTCTGTGGCACGCCTGGCCTCCTCCTTGCTGCCACGCCGGGCAGCTTGGCCACGCCACGTGGCCAGCGTCGCAGGGGAAGACGCATCACTCGTTATTCTCTTCCTCCCTGCTTTTAGTCATCTCCCTCCTCCCCTTGTCTCTGCATCACAGAGGTGGGTGGACGGAAGGTTATCTGGGGCTGCCGCCTCACCCACCGCTTCCCCAGCGTGCCTGACGAAACCAGCCCAGGGGATTCTTCCTTTTTGTGCTGAGTGCTTCTTGCTCCAGGCCCGAATCGGAGGCAAAAGCCTTGTTTTCAGGGGTTCTTCAGAGCATCCTCTGTCCTCAGCCCACAGCTGGAGCAGGGAGGGAGCTGGCAGGGTTGAATGGAGAGGCAGCACTCATTGCTGCCCCCACTTCAAAGCCCCAGGCAGTGATTCCCTCTCTGCAGCGAGAAACCATGAGGGAATTTCAGTGCTTAGCAGCCAGGACCAGCATGGACCATTTCCAGGTCCTCCCTCTTCACCCGATGCCCAGTGGGATCCAGCAGCTCCATCTTCCTGCCATAGAAGCACTCTGGTTTTTGCGGGTGAGGCTGTCCCCTTCCTGGGGTGTTCAGCTCCCAGACTGTACCCCAGAATTGCTTGTCTGTCACTGTTATTAATCCTTGTCCTTGTTGTAAAGACAAGGGCAAATACAGCAGCATTTTGGGGGCAATAACTGAGGAAACTTTGTCCACAGAGGGACATGGGTTTGGGTTTACCCACCATACATGTGTTGGCAGCAGGAGCTGCCCCCATGTCTACATCAAATCCAATACCAGCTAAGAAATCCCTAGAACTCCATTTCAACGTTTATCAAAATGAAAATAAACGCCTCCTTAATCGTTTCCAGGTTTTGTAGCTAGCAGCTTCCATAGACAGGCACAACGAATGGCTGGAGACCATTTTGCACAGTCTCACCTGCCTTACTGGGGCCAGGCTGGGTCTGTAGTGACAGTAAGCAGCTTTTTTGATCTGGGAACAGGGTAATCAGAATCCAGGTTAGAGGAAGGAGAGCGGCCTCAGGCCTTTCACTGCCGAGTGCCTCCTTGTCACTGCCTGTCAAATCCCAGCCGGCAGGAGACATCCAGGAGTGCTTGTAGTGAGAGGCAATGGTGGCTCCTGGAGTCGCCATGTGCTATGTCACGGGTGGTGTAAAGTCAGAGCAGAGACCTCTGCGTCCCTGCAAGAGCTGATGCTGAGCCCAGATTGCTGAGGACAAGCACAAACCCCAGCCAGCTGCTGGTGCTAGATGATCCCGCAGAGCTTGAGCTCTGGTGTGACCCTCCTGGCCACAGGTCCCCCAGAAAGGCAGAGCTCCCCATTGCCCCATGCTGAGCACTGGGGCTGTGGGCAGCCAGGAGAGCGCTTGGCCTGAGCCTGTTTGTGTACGAGAGAGGCAGGCACAGTAGGATGTGACTAAGTGTCAGCTCTTCCGCATGAGAAAACAAGGCAACGAGCCATCTGATTTTCAAGGCAGAGCAGAAAAAGCAGGAATTGTCCACTTGCATCAAGCATGGAGCTGGAAGCAGCGCCTGTGAGTGTGTCACTAATGGGGATCCTGCAAGTGGGAGAGGCAGCGCAGGGCCATGGCTGCTTGTCCTGGGATGCTGCCGGGACGGGGCTGGAGACAGAGCATGGCCCCTGCATTCCCCCTGGGCAAACTTCAGCAGCATGAAGCTCAAGTGATGCTCCAAGCGTGTCCAGGAGGAAGAGGAGGCAGAACTGGAGACCCCATGCCATTCTGACAGCCCTCTCCACCCTAACCTGCAAATTTTGGCATCAGCACTGCTGCTCCCTGGGTTGGTTCCATGCCAGGACTGCATCCCAGGGTGTGGGGGGCAGGGGTGGGATGCTGGTGACTGGCACAAACCCTGTTGCTCCGTGCGGGTTGCAGCATCAGTGTCTCCTCTTGTGGAGCAGCCAGCAAGGGGAGGTTTTCTCCGCCAAGGACCACCCCCTCTTCCCCCAGCTCACTGCCTGCCTCAGAGTCTCTCAGCGGAGATGCGGTGGCGAGGGAGGTCCTTGGCGGCTCCTACTCTCCCGCTCCATCTGTTTGGTGCTCCGCGCTGCTGCGCCGAGTGCCTCAGCTGATGAGCACTGGCCTCCCCTCCGGCCGCGCATCCCTCTGCCCCCTGAGCCGGGTACCCTGGGGCTTGACAGATGCTGTAAGGGCTCCTGTGCCCTGGCCAGCTGCAGCTTGGGGGAAACAGCTTCAGGAGGGCCAGCAGCAAGCGGTTGCCCGCCGGGGAAAGACACGGTGTTTGATTTCCCACAGGGTAACTCCGGCCTCGGCTTTAGCATAGCAGGAGGAATCGACAACCCCCATGTTCCAGATGACCCAGGTATCTTCATCACCAAAATCATCCCCGGGGGAGCAGCAGCCATGGACGGCCGTCTGGGGTGAGTACAGGGCCAGGGGAACTGTCCCATCAGTGTCACCCAGGATCTCCCCAGGGATGTTCTAGGCAACTGCTGCCTCCCTCCCCTGCCATGGTCCCCAGCATCTCCCTCTCCCTTCCCCACAGCCAGGTCCCATCGGTGCAGGAATGCCTCCTGTCTGCTGCCTCCCCTTCTCCCCTCCTGTGCCAGGCTGTGGTTCCCATCCTTCCCTGTGTGGCTTGGGGCAGGATCCAGCCTTTCCCCTCGTCTCCCATCTCCACCAGGGTCACACCATGGGGACCAGCCCCACTGCCTCTCCCTTTGGAGAGGACCCCACTGTCACCCTGGCAGGGCAGGAACTGGCCATCCTGAGCAGCTCTCCTCCACAGAAGGGTCCGTGCAGCCAGAGGAGGGTGGTAGAGGTGTCCAGAGGAGGGTAGCATGGGCTGGCGGTTCCCCAGGAGATCTTAGAGTTACTCTGTGCCTGCAGGGTGAATGACTGTGTGCTGCGGGTGAACGACGTGGACGTCTCCGAGGTGGTGCACAGCAAAGCCGTGGAGGCCCTGAAGGAAGCGGGCCCTGTGGTGCGGCTCGTGGTGCGCCGCCGGCAGCCCCCACCAGAGACCATCATGGAGGTCAACCTGATGAAGGGCCCCAAAGGTGAACCCCTCACTCTGTCCACAGGACGAGGGTGCCCCATTGTCCTGTGGGACGGTGTGGGGTGACCCCTCGGTGTGGGATGCTGCAGGGTACAAGGCAGGAGTTGGCACCGCCATGGTACAGGAGGCTGCAGGGTGGCCCAGCAGTGCAGGATGCTATGGGGCACGGGGTGTGGGACAGCCCCACAGTGCAGTGTGCGGTGGCTGTGCTGTCCCCACACAGCAGCAGAGTGGCCCATCGCCTGCCAGGTTTGGGGCAGGGTGGGAGCCCAGTGGGGCCGTGGGGCCAGCCCAGGGCTCTGTCCATCTGTCCCATCTGTCCCTCACTCCTCACCTCTTTCTCCCCCTCAGGCCTGGGGTTCAGCATTGCAGGGGGCATTGGGAACCAGCACATCCCTGGGGACAACAGCATCTACATCACCAAGATCATCGAGGGAGGTGCTGCCCAGAAGGACGGGCGCCTGCAGATCGGGGACCGGCTGCTCGCGGTAAGCCCCATGCCCGCAGCCGGCTGCAGTGCAAAGCCGGGCAGCCTCCGCCATGCCTCAGTGCCAATCCTGAACCCCAGCACCCCTCCTGCCAGCAGCTCCGCGCCTCTGCCCTGGGGTCCCCACTGGGACGGTGGTCTTGGAGGGGCAGGCGCAGCACCGGCTGCAGGCAGGAGGGTCAAACCCACCGAGATGGGACCTTGCCTCTGGAGCTACTATGGCACCTACCCTGTGGGAAACTGCTCCACTCCCACAGGGCTGCATTGGCCCCCCCCTCCTGCCTGCCCTCCTGCCTGCCCTCCTGCCTGCAGCCATGTCATGCAGCCCCTTCCCTCCGGCAGGTGAATAACACGAACCTGCAGGACGTGCGGCACGAGGAGGCGGTGGCCGCCCTGAAGAACACCTCTGACATGGTGTACCTGAAAGTGGCCAAGCCCGGCAACATCCACCTCAACGACATGTACGCGCCCCCCGACTACGCCAGCAGTACGTACGCCTCTGGCCACTGGCGCAGCAGGCCAGGCACCACAGGGCTTGGGGGGACGGAGCGTGCTGGGGCGATGGGCGATGCTGGGCTGGTCTCCATGTCTGCATTGCAGATGGATTTCTGCTCCTGATGCCCTTCTCCTCCCCTGCAGCCTTCTCAGCCTTGGCTGACAACCACATAAGCCATAACTCCAGTCTGGGCTACCTGGGCAGCGTTGAGAGCAAGCCTGCCTACCCTGTCCCTCCCCAGGTGACTCCATCCCGGTACTCGCCCATCCCTCGGCATATGATCGGGGATGAGGACTTCACCAGGTGAGTACCAGGCATGAGCATCCCTAATTCTTGTTCCTTCTCCTTCCCTCTTTCCCTCGCTGCCGGCGCAGAACCTCGGCCAAAAGCCCATTTGTGGGTGCACGGTACAAAGCTTGGGGCCCCTGCACTGAGGTCCGTGCTCACCCCCACTGAGACCAGCCCTGCTGTATCGCTCCCTGGCTCACTGCATCCCCCCTTTTCCCATTCTCCCTTCTACTCCTCCCTGAGCCTTACATGTCTGCATTTCAGCTTTGTTCTTTTACTTGTTTTACAATACCTGGCATACAAGGTGTTCCCTGCCCTTACGGTGCCATCCAGCGCCAGCAGTGCCACAGGCTCCCAGGCTGTGAGCCGCCTGTCCCCGAGTCGAGCTGTGCTGGGAGTGAGGGGCCGAGGGGGGCACAGCTCTGGGTACAGGTAGGGCTTCTCCTCCCATGTTCCCTGAGTCCAGCATCCCAAACCACCTGCACCCAGATGCCATTTCACCAGCTGCCAGCTCCAGGCTTGACAGCCTCCTGCGCAGCCCTGGCATGGCCCCCTTTCCCCTGCTAGCATCATCTATGCTGCACGAGCAGGTTTGTTTCCTGAGCCCAGGAAATAAAGAGGAGCACAAAGAAGACGTTGCTCTGAGCCTAAATGCGGTGTAAAACTTCTCCAAAGCCTTGTGCTGAGGACAGGAGAGCAAGACCTGGCTGGTCCTGCTCTGCTTACCAGGGCCCACAGCTTTCCCTCTACTTGCAACAGCCTTGGGGCCAGTGCTGAGCCTGCTCTGCGTTTGGTATCCCCAGGGCCAGGGCTGTAGGGCTCAGGCTGCATTCTTAGGACTGAAACTCAGGTTAGGCTTAGTGCTGGCTCTGTGGTTAGGAGCAAGGTCACGGGCTGGTTTTGTTGTTACATTTGCAGTGGAAGGTGCAGTAGCCTCGGCTGCGATTGTCCCATTCCGCAGGGCACTGGCAGATGCCGGAGCAGGAGACCCTGACTTGCCATCCAGTGCCAGGGCCACTGTCCTCCTGGAGAGTGGCTACACTCACCTTCATCATGCGGATTTCTGGCTTCTTGGTGCTTGGCCACAGCCAGGTGCCTCTGTGTACCGTGACCTGTGCGGCACTGGCCTCCACCTGTGCCCCGTCTCTCCCCCCTGGTCTTGGCACCAATGGTGCCAGTTCAACAGCCTGTTCCTGGTGCTGCATCCTTGCTGGGTCAGGGCACTCCTGTGCCGTCAGGGCACTGAGGGATGATGCCACATGAGTCCCAGCGCTCGGAAAACAACCATCTGTCTCTCGCCAGGGACCCCGGTCTCACCAGGTTGTCCCTTCCTTCACGCGCTGATGTCCTTATTTGCGGGCCAGAGGGCAGAGCGAGCAGCCCAGCCCAGGCTGGACACGGCCCAGTGGCACTGGCACGGTGATGGCTCGGCAGGGGCTCAGCGGTGGCTTGGCAGTGGCCATGGTGCAGCACTGGCTGGTGGCCGCTAGAGGATGGTGCTGCCTTGTGGAGGGTCCCGCTGCAGACTGGCTGGTACTGCTCGGCCATAGCCCCCTGCTCCCCGACAGATCTGCGGCCAGCAGTGGGCTCAGCCCCTCCCTCATCCACCCCAGCACTGAAAACCTCATGCGCATCACCGACCCTCCCAGGACGGCTTTATTGCTGCGGATGAAGATGTTGGTTTGTGCATCACCAAGGTTGTACAGTAGGACCCATGTGGTCCAAATGCATCTTACTGGTGTGGAGAAAGGCAGTAACTCCCCTGAAAAAGCAGCTGTGTCCCAGGAGGCTTCTGCTAGCCATTCACCAGGAGAAGCAGAGGGACCTAGCCTGGATCCAGTATCAAGCCTTTTCCCTTCTCATGGGCACAAGTGCTGCTGCAAATGTGGACGTGGACGTAGTGACCCTCATGTCCTGCAGTGCTCAGGGCCAAGGAACAGAGCATCTGTTTTCCGGTGAGCTCCACCACTACAACACAGACCTGGCACAGCCCCACCGGATCCCCACAGTCACTCTGTGCTGAAGTCCCAGTGTTAACGCTGCAACGTCTGGCATGGGATCTGCCTGCAGGATCCATGTCCTGCCTCCTGGGATGAGAAAGGAAGCAGAGAGTGCACGTCATGACTGAGACTGGAGATGTACCTGTCTGGGGCTTTATTTCCTCTCCTTGGTTCCTGTAGTGTCTTTCTACCTTTCACCAAACTGTCTGATCCTCATGGGTGCTGAGGATGCTTCCCCCTGGGCTGAGTTGCAGTGGTGGCTCCTGCACTTTGCTTGAGCAGCAACAAAACACAAGAGGCAGAGCAAGTTCATCAGCTGGTTGGAGGCCAGGTTTGCAGACCCAGAAATCTGACCTGCTTCTTCCCCTGGGAAAGCTCTAGCCCCAGCATAGCTTTGCTGCAGAGAGACTGACGGCTGCAGCCCTCCCCTGCTCCCTTGCAGCCAGGCCTGAGCCAAGCCCTGGTGGCATCCCAAGGACTTGGAGTTAAGCCTGTTTTGACCCAAATGGCATTTCCATGGTGTTTCCCTGGTGTCTTCTTGCCCTACTGCATCCCAGCCTCATGCTATGGTCCAGCTGAGTCTTGAGCCCTGCTTATCTCAGAGGCCATAGAGATAAAGCAGGTATTTTCTGAAGGTCACAAGGTAGATTCATCCTCTGCCCCATCAGAAATGCATAGTTGGAGTTACAGCTCTGCTGTACCTCTGCGTTTGAAGGCAAGGGGCTGTGGCAATGCATGGTGTAGAGCTGCAGGCATAGGGAGCCAGGCTGCAAATTTGCCCTCACTTGGCTGCTCCCCCCAGTCAGGGCTGTGCTGCCTGTGCCTGCAGGGGCAGGAAGGAGTTAAGTCTGTAGGGTCTAGCAGAGTGAAGGCTGGATCCTTTCTGTGCTTCCATAAACCCCTGTGTGTGGGTCAGGGAAGCCTTGGGCCTTGCAGCCGGTGAGAGGCAGCCAGGCAGTGCAGGGTGGCTGTGGCATGGAGCATTCAGTGCGTTCCGCCCCTCGCACCTCCTGGCTGGTGCCACCAGCAGAGCCTGCCACACTGCAGTGTTCACTGTCAATGTCTCATCATTCATGTCCTACAGGGGACAGCCATCCCTGTCCCCTTCAAGACAGCGGTGAAGCCACAGAAGCAAGTGTGACCAAAGATAGGGGACTGGGATGCTGCTGTGCCTCGTGGGAGGCACAGGGACAGGGAGAGGAGCTGCTGGGAGAGCCAAGACAGTCAGGCTGTGCTGAGCCCGAAGTCCTGGACAGGGCAGGAGCCCACCAAGACCTTCTGGCAAGGTGTCCTGCACTTCTGTCTCCTGCTCCTATTGTTCCTTATAAGCTCATCAGGACTCCCCCACGGGGAAGGATGGGGGGGAGACTTTTCCTGGGGTGCTGGTGTGTGTCCCTGGAGGTAAATCCTGCCACCAGCATCCATGAAAGCATCAAAACCTTTCCTTATCTGCCCAGGTGACAGCAGTGATGCTCCAGCCTGTCCCAGGGGGGCTGAAAAAGATGTTTTCTTGCAAGAGCGGCCTGGGAGCACGCTGCCAGGCTGCAGGGCTTTGTGCTGTCTGCTCAGCCAAATTTTATTCCCCTGGGACCCTGCTCCACTTGTGCTGCCTGAGCCCTGTTCCTTTCTTGGCTGTTGCCAGCAGCCGGGGGGCCAGCTGGGCCAGCCCCCCTGGTGCGCCAGGGTCCCCTTAGCACAAGTCTGCCACCATTTTAGGGTCCGCTGTGGGTGTGCTCAGCCAGTGCCATGCCTGGAGCTCCAGCATCTCTCCTACTGCATCCCAGAAATCTCCCTCTGCTCCCCGGTAGGTGCAGGGTTCATCAGGCTGCTGAAGTCACCGGCCTGTCCTTGGTCCTTGCGGTACCCACCAGAGCTCCTGGGATCCAGGTGGTCACTGCAGCGGATGCACTGATCGTCCCCAGTGTCGTGTTGGCTGACAGTCACTGCCAGCCTGTGCTGGTTGTCTGGTGTCATTTATTCCTTCTTATTTTAATCCAGCACTTGAGCTGGGAGCTGCCATTATTTCCATCAGACTTGGGGTTTTTTTCCCAGATGAAAATTGACACAGGTTTTTTGCAATGCCAGGCAGTTTTTCTGCCTTCGCTTGCCTATTGTTTGAGCTGCAACAAAAGGATTGTCATCATTGAAAAATTGAGGACTTCTGTTGAGCGGCGCACAGCCTGTGGCACGGGGGTGTGTGGAGTTGCAGGCACGCTTACTGTGCTGCACGGGTGCCGAGGGGCTAAATCCACCCCCGGCACGGCTGCACCATCCTCAGTGCCCAGGCTGGCGGTACCCAGTGTCACCTCGCAGTCCAATATTTCCTATGTGTGATTTCGCAGCAGATGCTCTGTCTCTGTCCGTGCTGTGTCTCATGTCGCTCGTGCAACTGCCCGCACCTCTGCCAGTTCATCCTCCTCCTTGGTGCCGAGGGCTGAGTCACACCAGGTTGCACCGGGGGTGACTCCAGCCCTGCCGGTGTGTCGGGAAGCCCGGGCACGGCCGATCCTGTCCCCAGCTTTGCTGCGGCTCACCCTAACGTCTCCCTGTCCCATGTCTGCCCTTCCAGGGAGCCCCGGAAAATTATCCTGCACAAAGGCTCCACCGGCCTGGGCTTCAACATTGTTGGAGGGGAAGATGGCGAGGGGATCTTTGTGTCCTTCATCCTGGCTGGAGGCCCTGCAGACCTCAGCGGGGAGCTGCGGAGGGGAGACCGGATCCTCTCGGTGAGTTGTGGGGGATACCCGCTGCTGCTGTACCCCTGTCCCCCGCCACCCAGGGCAGTTCAACAGGGCCCAGCCCCAGCCCTGGTGCGGAGGTGGCCTCTGGGTGCAGAGCCGCGGCCTGCCCGGGCTGTGCCCTGCGGGGGGCGTCCTGGCCGGCCGGCGGGGGTACCCCCAGTGCGGGTACCGGGAGCGGGTACCAGAGAGGCCAGTACTGGAGGTGCCGGTACTGGGGATGCCGGTACCAGGCATGGTCCTGGGGGGCACAGGGGCTGGGTGATGAGGCAGTGAGAGTGCGGATACCGCGGGTACCGGTACGGGGGCGGGAGGAAGCGGGGCCGGGGGCCGGGGTGCGGGGCAGACCCGGTCGGACCAAGCCTCGGTCGATCCGGTTCAGCGGAGCCGCTCTCTCCGGCAGGTGAACGGCGTGAACCTCCGCAACGCTACCCACGAGCAGGCGGCGGCGGCGCTGAAGCGGGCGGGGCAGACGGTGACCATCATCGCGCAGTACCGGCCCGAAGGTACGGCACCGGCACCGGCACCGGGGCGGGGCGGGGCGTCGCATGGAGATGAAGGGGGCGGGGCGGCGGCTGGCGCGCGGGGCGGGGGACGGCCGGCGAGGCGCCGATTGGGGCGGGGCGGGGCCCGGGGGGAGGTGCGGACGCCGATTGGTCAGCGCGGCGGAGAGGGCGGGGCGGTGGCGTCCCGCCGGCGGTGCCTGCGCGGCTTTGTGTGCGGGCCGGGCGGCTCCGGGGCTGCTGCCGGGGTTGCCGCCGCCCCCCTCCGGCCTGTAGGTGAGCGGGGCTCCGCCGGCGTCGCCCGCGCCTCCCCGGCCCCGCGGCTGGCCCGGCCGCACGGGTCGGGCCGCTCCCTCCGGCTCTGGGCTCGGCGGGGGGCCTCGCCGGGAGGGGGGTGGTCTCCGGGGTGGGGGGTGTCTGTCTGCGGCATGGCGTCGCCGCGAGGCCCCGCTCCGTGGTCCCGTGGACCTTGCTGGGGGGGGGGCGGGGGGAGCTTCGGAGAGGGGCTTGGCCCAAGGGGATGGCTCCGGGACCGCCCCTGCGACCACGGGGCCGGCGGGCGTTGGAACCGGGGCCTCGGGGCACGTCCCCTACTCCGAGCATCCCCCCGCCGCCCCGCCGGTGCCTTTCGCTGGCCCCGGCCTTTAGTTCCCTCGCAGACGTGCCGGGGGCTGGTGGTCCCGCGTGGGGCGGCCGGTCGCGGCTGCGGGGGGTGCGGGCAGCTCCCCTGCCAAACCCCTCCCCGGGCCGGCGGTGCTGGGCTGAGCGGCGCCCGTGGGCCAAGGGGCAGCCCGCGGCGGGCGAGGGGCCGGGGCTGCTGCCGCGCCGTCGCCGTGTCCCCAGCAGCCCCGTGCCGCTGCCAGGATGCAGCAGTTCCCGGCCCCTGGGGAAGGTGGCCTGGGACCCACTGGTTTTCTCCCCCGGGACCTCTGGTCCTCTCCAGTGGGGCCGGCGTGCGGCCCCTCGCTCACCCTTGGCCTGGTGCCACCTCCCGGGTGGTATCGCTGGGCAGTGCCCTGCGGGTCCCTGTCCCCGCTGCCCCTCTGTCCCATGGCAGCGGCCATTGGGGCGTGGAGCCGTTAGTGCCACTCAGGGCTGTGCTGTGGGTGTGGGGTTTGTTTGGTTTGTGTGGGGTTTATTGGAGGTTTTTTGTTGTTGTTGTTTGTTTTGGGATTTTTTTTTCCCTTTCTTTCCAGGAAGCACTTAATGTTCTTGTAGTTCTGGCTCCCATCGCCACTTGAGATTTGGCAAAGATGCCAACCAAGAGTGGTTCCTGAATGTCAAACAGCACAAAATGTTTTGAAACCCCTTTAGACCTAGGCTGAAATGTTAGTGCTTTTCTTGCCGGTGGCTTTCCACGTCTGTGACGGCTCCTGGCCCGTGCGGGCAGCAGCACCTGGCACACAGGCGGCTGCTGTGAAACACAGGCTCTTGTGCCCAGGGAGCTCACCTCAGTGCTGCAGGGCTTGAAGGCCTGGGAGCCAAGGGCAGGGGTCTCCCTGGCGCGAGCCCCAGGTGCTGGTGAGACTGGGTGCCCTCGAGGGGATGCGTGCTTGGAAATGTTTGCCTTTTCTATGTGCATCGTGACTGTGGAAAGAGAGGGAAAGCTGGATCGTAAGATGCTCAAAGGAGGAGATGCTGGTGGAAAGGGGCTTTGAGAAGTTCCTCCCTGCTAGCAGAGGTTGGAGTGTGGCACCGGTCTCTTGTACGTGAGCGTGGGTAGGGCTTGCCTGTGGGGTGCTGGGTGAGTGCACGCGTGCTCTGCATCTGACCTCGCTGCGGCTCCGAGGGAGCAGAGGCTGCTTGCCCCCAGGCCTCAGGGGATGAGGAGCCCTCCCTGCAGGATCCTGCCAGTCACTAGGAGTGGAAAGAAGCAAAGACAAAACCAGGGAAGGATAGAAGGTGGTCCTGCCTTTCTTCTGAGCACCTGCGCCTGGCGCAATGCCTCTGACCACTGCTACATGCCATCAAGGAGGAGGAGACTGCTCCCTGTGATGGTGCCTCTGAGCTGTTTGTGAGGTCCCTTCCCCTTCAGCACTTCTCCCCCGACCTTTGCCCGCCACTATCACCAACGCTTGGGTTTGGCAATTCACCCTCCTCACGCCCCACGCAACAAAGCCTTGATATTCCTAGCCTAAAAATACAAAAACTGTGACAGCATTTCTCTGAGCTGGTCACTCAAAGGGAAGCGTCAGGCCGCGCAACAACTTCTAAAAGCCTCCAAGCTTTCCCCGTGGGCACTCCTCTGCTCACCTGGGAATGTGGCACGTGCGTGCGTCCTGTGCAGGGAGGTGTCTGTAATCCCGCAGCTGGAAGGTGTGCGGGGTCAAGGTGACAGAATGCTGGGCTGGAGGGGAAGGGTGGAGCTGGGGGTAGTTCTTGCTGATGGCCAGGCTGGAGCCTGTGGCTGAGCATCGCTAGGCTCTGCTGATGGCCTGGTGGAGCCAGCTTGGCCCTGGGTGGGTGAGTTTGCGTGCTAGGGAGAGGGGGGCACGTGCATGAGGCTTTATGCATGCTCAGGGGGTGTTTTCCAATGCAGCTCCCCTCCCTATAAGCACCTTCTCCCCTTGCACTGCTTTCTGGTGCTCAGGAATCACCCCCAGACCTGCTGTCTTGTTGGCTCTGCTGGGTATGTTTGCAGGTGCAACCACTCCAGTGTGTGCCGGTGCTGGGGATCCTTGGTGCGGGCAAGATGATCTCTGCCTGATCGTAATGGTCTGTGACTTGCGTGCACTCAGGCGTGCAGGGCTGTATCCTGCTCCCAGTGCTGAGCTCAGCCTGAGGTGCAGGGTCAGGCCTAGCTCCAGGGGCACCCGCACGCTGGGATGGGAAGAGCGGTGGGAGGGTGGAGCGGTGTTTTTACTGAGCTGCTGAGTGGGAATAGCAAATGTCCTGGCACGTGGCACTCACAGCGAGAGGCGCCAGGTCACCTGTTGCATATTTTTCAGTCTTGGTAAGTGTGTACTGAACAACCCGACACCTGGGTCCCATGGGAATGCTGGGGAGGTGGGGATCAGCTGTGGCTCACCTCCCTGCTGTGCTGTGGACGGGCTTCCCAGACAGATTTTGGCTGTGCAGGAGATCTTGCAGGATGCAGAGGCAAGGTGGCTGTGAGCCAGGGTGCAAAGGCGGGAGCGCTGCTTGCTGGCGGTTATCTGCCAGTAACTGTCTTAGAGGCTGCTCCAGCACACAGATAAAGGGGGGTGGCAACTGGGAGCATCCCATGCTCACTCCCAGGGTAGCATTGCCTCCCCTGCACTGGGGAGCGTGGTGGTGGGTTTGGTTTTGGAGCTGGCTGTTCCTCCACTCTGCACCCTCCTACAGCTGGAGTATGGGTTGGTGGCTCCTTCGGAGACCCCTTCCTAAACTGGGCTGTGTTTTCTTTCTGGGGGATAAAGCCAGAGCAATCCCTGTGTCCTCCTTCGGTTTGCTGCCTCCAGTCTGGCTTGTGCTTCTTGTGCCTGCAGGCTTTTCCAGCCCCTCCAAGCAGCGTGGCTGCTCCAGCAAAACTTGGAAAGCCCGTTTCCATGGAGTGCTTTGGCTGAGGTGGGGGCATTTGAGCTCTGCCCTTGGGTTTCATGCAGTGGACACAGTTTCTGGCAGGGCGGTGGCACCCAAAGGTTGCCCTCCCAGCATCCCCGCCCTGATGCCAGTGGCGGCTGAACCTGCTTTTGCCCTTTGCTGCCTGCCCGATCCTGGGTGGTGTATCCTCCATGCTGGGCTTCTTGTGGGGAAGGATGTTGTGGGAGGGATGCGAGTCCGTGTGGCAGGGAGCAGCGGTCCTCTTAGTGCAGGGTGTGCAGAAGGTCTGTGCCCTTGGTGGGGTTTGGGATGACTCGGCTGGGGCAGGGGTTGTAGTGCCCAGCTCGGCAGCTTTCTAGGGGAAATAGCTCTTCTATATCAAAGAGGCTTTACAGAGAAGCTACCTGCTTCGGACAGGTGCTCCTCTGGGCTATAAGACCTCATGGGCATCCTGGGGCAGAAGAAGCTGCACCACAGATGCTGTGGTCCACCCCGGTGTGGGGCGAGAGGAGCAGAGCAGGATGCAGTTCACCTACCTCTGCTGGGAACTCTGTAAAACCCCGGTGCTGCTTTGGTGTCAGAATTCAATTTTCTTATATTATAAGCTTTGCCCATGCCTGGCTGCAGCTGTGTTTCCCTCTGCGAGCAGAAGGGGCAGTGGGTGCCCCTCAGCGTGTGGCAGTGGGGCTCAGTGGGGTTCTGGTGACCTCCACATCAAGCAGCCAACTCTGCCCTGTGTGTGGCACCTGTTGAGGTCCTGTAGCAGGGGAAGGGGCTTCATGTGGAGTTCCTTGGCAGTTTTTGTGTGTGTATTACCTTGTTTTTTTGGTTTTGTGGTTTTTCTTGGTTTTTTTTTTCTTCGGTCTTTAAGTAAAAATGCATCTTTGCTAGCTGGGTGCAGGAGGGGGATGCCCAGGTGGTTTCAGCTGCAGAGTGAAGGGCTGGAGAGCCAGGAAATGCCGAGCTGTAGCTGCATAACCCCATAACCCCAGCCCCACGTGCCTCTGCACCGAGTGTCATCTCTCCCCTTCCTTGGTGAGGGGCTGGCTCTCAAACGCAGCCCGCAGTGCATTTGTTAGCAGCACATTGTTCCCGCTGCCCCTGTGCGATGCAGCAGCCTGCACAACCCCCTGCGCTGCTGGGGCTCCGCTTTGCAGTGAGCAGTTTCTTCTGCTGCTGGGGTGCTCTGGTTCACAAAAAAAGCTCCAAACAGCATCTAAACCGCTGGGTTGCGGACAAGGCTTTCTAGGCAAGTCTTGGAGCAGAGATGAGACCAGTCCGCTCTCGCTGGGATGCAGGGATGTAACTGCAGGGTGTGCCCAGGGGACGAAATCCAGGGTACCAGGTGAGAACTGGTGGGGTGCGCTGTGGCAGTGGTGGCATGGCGCTGCTGTTGCTTGCCGCCTGGCAAACCTTCCCTGCTTGGCCCTGGGTAAGCAGGGCCAGCGCCTCCACCCTCTGCTTGCCGGCGCAACCTTTGCACCCGGCTGAAGGTCTGGCTGGCACAGTGGCAGGCGCCAGGGTGGCGGTTGCTCCCTGCCTAGCGCCTGGCAGGGACGTGGCAGTGGCAGCAGCTTCTGGATGGTCCCCCAGCTCCTCCTGCGGGTCTCTGCCACTGGGATGTAGGAGCAAAAGGTGAATTCCTCCTCCTTGCTCCCCTTCCATGGATGGGAGCTGTGCTTTGTCACCCTCTTCCCCGTGCCTGCTGGGGAGAGCAGCTGTGCTGCCGGCAGAGCGGTGGGTGTGGAGACCCCCATGGCTGCAGTCATGCCTTGCTGCTCCGTCTGGTGGGTGAGGGTCTCTTGGAGAGGCTCTGCACATTTTGAACTGTTCTGTAGGTCAGCAGCTTGCTAAGCCCTGCCCAGCCATTCCCTCGCTGAGCTGCAGCTCAGTAGCAGTAGAGATGTCTGCAGCCCTTGCCCAAGCTGCCTGGGGGGACGTTGGAGTGGGCCTGGGAGCAGCCAGTGCCCTGCCAGCTCCAGGTGACCTGCCAGGGCTCCCGCAGGCTGCTGCAGCCTCTTTGGCTTCCCTTGTGTGGGGGGATGGATGGGCTCATGGGCAAGACGCCTCACGGACAGGCTGTCATTGCCTCTCCTGGCACTTACTTGCTCTGTGCTGGGGGGGCATGGCTCAGGGGCAGCTCCTGCCTGCAGTGACCAGCTCTCTCCCCACAGAGTACAGCCGCTTCGAGTCAAAGATCCACGACCTGAGAGAGCAGATGATGAACAGCAGCATGAGCTCTGGCTCCGGCTCGCTCCGGACAAGCGAGAAGAGATCTCTCTATGTCCGGTAAGGCTCACCGCCCCCCCCCCCGCCTGCCCCCTTGCCCCAGGCAGCCAGAGGTGGGTGGGATGGGTATATCCCCACAGGGTGGGATGGTTCAGCCTGGTCCACGCACCTCTGTGAAAAGGTGCTTTGGAGGCCAGGGAAGCGAGTGTGGTAGATGCATCATGAAGCCCAGAGGGTGCAGCAGGGAGAGTGATACTTCTGCAGTGGTTCACTGGGGGTAGATGCTCTGTGCTCCTTTTCTGAGGGCTGCTTCGCTTTGGAAAGCGCTGGTGTCTGTACAGAGCCCTGGGCAGCTGCCAGCCAGGCCGACCTACTGGGGACCACTGGGAAACAGGGAAATGCCAGGCATCCAGTGCCACTTCTGCTCAGGGCAGCATTCAGGGTGCTCTCCTCAAACCACTCCCTGCTAACAGGCTTTTCCTTGTCTCCTCCCACCAGTCCTGTAGCAGGATCTGGCTGGAGGGAAGATGAGCTCTTTGGAGGATTATTGCTCTGAGCCCTCGATGTGCTCTTGGTCTGGAGCCAGGCACAGGGCAGGCAGGGGTTAAGCAGCCATGCAGCAATAGCTGCTGCTAGTCCTGTGTGCCAGGGCAGCCCCTGCCCCTGCCTGCCTCCTGCCCACCGAAGCACGAGTTGGGTGACAGCTAATGAGTAATTTTAACTTGGTAATTAAAATAATCCGGTAAATCCTCATCAAGCACAGCTTGTTGCAGGTGGGAGCTGGCAGGAGCAGGGGATGCTTCTTCCTTGTGGGAAGGATGACAGTGGCTGAGGGTGATGCAGCTTCAGCCTGCATCTCCCACTGCATTGTTGCTCCATGCAGAGGGGCTTCAGGCTGTTGCCAGACCTGGTGCAAGCCCAGCCTGGCCAGAAGGGAGGGAGCTGCAGCTCTGGGTTCCTGCAGTTCACACCTTCCTGTTAGGCTCTGCAGGCATCTTGCATGATTTAGGATCCCAGTGCTTCGTATTGGGGGTGTGCGAGTTGCTGGGTGCTGTGTTGAATAAACATCTTGCTAGTCCTGCCCTTGCTCCCCTGCTGTCCCATGACCACCCTCACAGGTCAAGTAGGCTCCAGCCTGGGTCCAGCTTGAGTTGAGCCTGTGAGTCTCCTGATCCGTGCCTGGAGAAGTGCTGCGTGTATCGGGGTATGCCCGTGAGCCAGAGACCTCCCTGCTGCCTTTGGGCTGCTTGTAGCATCTTACGTCTCAATGCATGCCTCCACTTGGCTTTGGTGGCCTCTGCAGCAGTGTCCCCTCATACGCACCCAGGTGGCTTCAGGTGGTCACTGGGCAGCACCTTGCTGAGCGGGTGATCCCGGAGTCGAGCTTTCTCCAGCATGGCCCTTCCCAACCCTCCCCGGTTCGGCGGCCGCACACCCCACAAATGTGGCTGCACGAGCCACCGTGTGCCTGGGCTGCGCCAGCCCTGCTGGGCGGGGTAGTTTCGAGCAGAGTTTACCCGAAACCAGCTGAGCTGCTGCGCAGCCGACAGGACATCAATTACAGGACTTGCTACCCGACTGCTTGAGTCAGCCCCGTGAGGCTGCACTGCACCCCGCGTGCCATCAGCGGGGCCAGAGCCAGGCACCCGAGCGCCTGCCGGGGCCCACCGGGGCGTGCCGGCCCTCACCGTCTGTTTTGGAGCTGCAGCTGCACAGCACGGGCAGGGGCAAAGCGGATTCATGTGCTGCCTGCGCTGCATTAGGGCAGAGTCCGCCGGGGCCGGGGCTGTGCCGCGTGGGGCCGGGGCTCAGGCGGGCACCGTGCCTGGGCACCGGGAGGAGGCCGTGGGAGCCCCTGGCACTGCTCCCCTGCCCTCCAGCCAAACCATCTGCTCTCTTGGCTGCTCCCGCCGTGTGCTGTGAGCTGGCCCGGGGGCAGAACGGAGCGACCACGCTGCTGTCTGGCCCTTGCACCCTGTGCGCACCGGGGAGCACCCAGCCACGGTGGGTCCTGGGTGCCGGCACGGCCGGGGACTGGTCTCTGGGAGCATCGTGCCTTGGGGAAGCAAATGTCTCGTGCATCAGATCTCGTGCATCAGCTTCCCAGGTGTCTGGCCCTTGCGCAGATCTTGCTGCGCCTGCCCTGGGATGCCCGTGGCTGCTGTGGGAGGAGGCAGGGAGCCGTGGGGCCAGCGCTGCTCTGCGAGGCAGGGTGCGGGGTGTGGGCAGGGCACCCCACAGCCCGCCTCCGTTCGGGAACCGGCCTGACCAGTTCTTGGCTCATGCTTTGCTCCGGATGGTGCTGGTATCGCAGGAGCTTGCTGGCCATGCGTAGCCTTGTATTTTGGCCAGGAGCTGCCTGTGAGGGTTGCTTACCTCCAGCAAAAGTGCCCTGTTGTGCTTTGCTGCCAGCTCCAGCGTGCCACGCTTGGGTGCAGAGGGACCAAGCACGAGAGCTGCCCCAGCCCTGAGCAAGCTGGGAAAGGGGAAGCAGCCTGGTGGCTGGATGTGCCTGGATGAATAGGGCTGCATTGGGTCTCATCCCAAAGAGCCCTCCCCGAGCCACCGGACAAACCCTCTTCTCCTCCCCATTCAAGACTGGCTGCCTTGACCCAGTCCCAAGTGACCTGAAAGGTTTCATTGCCTGGTGCTCTCCTGGCAGCACTGGAGCAGGAATCTGGCTGAAGAAATGCCTTCGCAGCTCTGCTGCTCCATGGGAAGCTGCTGCTCCACAGGGACCTGCTGCAGGGTCCCTCAGCCTTCCCACTTGCACCACGCGCTCCCCTTGGGAAACGCTGCAGTGGAAGGGGAGGTGATGAGCAGGTCAGAGGGTGTCCCTCCCGGTTGAGGGAAGCTTGTTAGTGCCAGGATTAAATCAGCAGTGAGCCGGTGTTTGTGGTGCTTGGGCTCGTGTTGGGCTAGGGGGTGAGCAGGGCCAATGTCAAAAGGAGTGAACATAGGGGTTGTGCTGGTGACCTTGGTTTGGTTTGTTGCAAAGTGGATATATCAAAGCAGACACTGTTTGAGATAAGACATCAGTAGAATGACTTGCCTGTGAACGTGAAACCACTAAGAGCAGCTTGTGGGTACAGGCTGCAGTGCTGCATGCAATGAAGTGTGTGCAGGAAGGGTTTGGGTTTAAATCTAGTTTTAAAAAATAATTAAAAAATATTTTCTGTAACTGGTTAGTTTAACATTGAAGATAATTTTAAACTAAATGAACTGTTCTCGGGGAAGGTATTCAGGAGTCTGAAAAAGATCAGTTGTGAAAGCAGAGACATACGCCCTCAGATGCGTTCCTGACTCACAGGCTCTGAACTAATGTCCCCCTGTACATAAAAAACGTGCGTGCTCCAAGCACCCCGCGGTCTCTGCCTGGGCAACCACCCACCAGCACTGGGGTCTGATGTTCCCCGTCCCACTCCTTGGCCCCACAGCCACTGGGAAGCGACGGTGGGGAGCAGCCCCCCACCGCAGCTCCCTGCTGCCCTCCCACACACTGCTGCTTTCTTGAGCCTGCGTGAGCTTCACCTGCTCCTAACCACAGCCACCGTCAATGTGTCCGGTTCGCGTGCCTCTCGCAGCTAGGGTTAAGAGTGAATGGGTTTGGTCCAGCACCGTTATTCCCACGTTGCGTGCTCCAGGGCTTGTGCTGAACCCACCAGCAAGGAGGGGCGTGCTGGTGGCTTTGGCGGGGGCCTTCCCCAAAGTTTGGGCTTAAGTCCTTTAAGGTATGAAGGTGGCAGTGCCCCAGGAGATGGGCAGTGCTGCTGCCCTCGCTGCCTGGCCCTGCTCAGGGAAGGCATTGCTCCTCTCTCTGCTCCTCTGCAGAGCCCTGTTTGACTACGACCGGACCCGGGACAGTTGCTTGCCCAGTCAGGGGCTCAGCTTCTCCTATGGGGACATCCTGCATGTCATCAACGCCTCTGATGATGAGTGGTGGCAAGCCAGGCTTGTCACACCCCACGGCGAGAGTGAGCAGATTGGGGTCATTCCCAGCAAGAAAAGGTGAGTGTCCGTCAGCAGGATACCTCCCAGAGCTCCCCAGCCTCCACGAGCCCTGCAGCCCTTGGGGGTCTGCTCAGGGTGGAATCTCCTTGTGGTCCCAGCCCACCTGCCCCTCTGTGGCCATGCAGTACGGAGGGCACTCCGGTTGCGAGCTGGGGCTGCATGCAGGTCTCCCTGGGGAGATGTTCCCCAAAGCTGGGTGAGCCTGCAGGTGAGGAGGGGAGTGCTCAGCCCCATCTGTGGTCCCTGTGGGGATGAATAGCTGGTGTCAGCCAGTCTGGGGCTTCAAGTGAGAGCCGAGTCACAGCAGTGACTGCAAGCTGCTCCTTGTGTCCTCTGACAACCTGCCCAGCTGTGTGAGCCCAGGTCCCCTGAGACTGGAAGTTGCAGGGAGCAGAGGACCAGGCTGCCACTGCTTTCGGGTCTACAGAATGAGCCCCACCTCCGTTCTCCATCCCTCCCCTCCTGGGAAGGCTGCCTTGTCCCCCTTGCTGCTCCTGTAGAGGCTGGCCTTGGCCAGACCTCAGGCAGGCAGCCCTACATCTGTCCCTCTTGGGGAACAAGCTGCCCTTTGCCAACGAGGCCACCACCCAAGGGTGCATGGAGCCACCTGGGGAGCCAAGCGGGCGGTACGGAGGGCACATGCACGGGTCTAGCAGCTCTTTTTCCCCTTTAACTTCTGATCAGGGTGGAAAAGAAGGAGAGAGCGCGGTTGAAAACAGTGAAGTTCCACGCCAGGACTGGCATGATCGAGTCCAACAGGGTAAGTGCCAAGCTGGGGCTCAGCGGGGCACCCAGAGCCCATAGCCAGCAGGGGCAGGATGAGTCCCAGCAGCCAGAGCTCCCGGTGTGGGGCAGCTGGAGCATCTCAAAGCAAAGAGCAGTGTGTCTGCATCTGGTCCGGGCCCGCATCTGCTCAGCAGGAATCCTCTGTGACTGTGCAGGGGGTGAGCAGAGGAGCCTGGGATGGTGTGAAAGCGCTGGGGAAGGACCCCAGCCTGGAGTGGTGCGGGAGCAGAGCCTGTCCGGTCATGGCCTGTGGCTGGGAGCTGACTGCAGGCAGCTCATGCAGGTGAAGACAGCTGCCCTCACCCCTCGTGCGGAGCACTTAGTGAGTGGACAAGGAAGGGAGAATGGCCTGGCTACCCCTGCAGAGCTGCTGATTGCCCTGTCAGCTTCCTGGCATCCCTACCACATGTTTTTCTCCACGCTTAATTTTTTTCCTGCATTACAATTTTCATGTAATCTCCATGATTTCATTTGAGGGTAACTGCCCTGACACAGCTCCTCATTGTCTCTTCACTTTAATTTTTCCCACATGCGTTAAAAACCATTGTTTTTTCTGTCCTCCCTTCCATCTCCATGTTCTTCAGTCGATCAAAACGAAACGTAAAAAGAGTTTCCGTCTCTCTCGAAAGTTTCCATTTTACAAGAGCAAAGAGAACCTGGCCCAGGAGAGCAGCGGACAGGAACGTAAGTAGCAGCTGGCCAGAGAGGGCAAGTGTGCGACCTTCTGGTCCCCTGCCCTGCGGGGATAGGTTCGGCACGTTTCCACAGGCAGGGGTCCTGGCATCTGCCCGTGCTCGGGTCTGTGCTCCACAGTCATGCCAGCAGCTAGGAGAAACCGGAGCTTGAAACAAAAGCAACGGTTGCGGGCTGGCACTCTCTTTCTCTCTCATGTTCAATGTCTTCATCCTTTCATCCAACTTTACACCCACCTGACCCCTGCTCTCCCCCCTCTGCTGCGGGCTCTGCTCCCTCCCTCCACCTGCCAAGGGCTTCTCCCCTTCAAGCGAGGGGCTGGCCACCTCCTGCAGAGCTTCTCCTGTCCCTGTCAGGGCTAAGGGGCTGGGGGGGTCCCAGAAGAGCTCCCCATCTCCCCTAGGAGTGACTCGCAGCTCCGTGTTCCCATATGAGAGCCCTTGCCTCGGGTTAAACCCCGTGGGCACTGGGGAGCCGTGCCCTCGCTGGTGGAGGGGCTGCCTGCCTGCAACTTGGGCACATCTTCGGTAGCTGGTTGCAGACACTGGGGGGTCCCCAGCTCTCACCTGGCAGCACCGTGGGGCTCCCAGTGAAGGCAGGGCATTCAGCTTCTTGCCCCAAATCCTGACAAGGGCAGCACTGGAGAGAGTTGCTGAACCCAGCGCCACTTCCTCCCAGGTGCGAAACTGCATCCACTCCTTCAGCAGGCGTCCTCCCACCTTGGGGAAGAGGGTGTGGGCAGGCAGAGCAGTGTCTTTGCCCTGGTGCCAGCCCAGCAAGCACGTTCCCTCCCCTCCGGTAGCTCTCCTGGGCATGATGCAGAGGCAGGAGGTTGAAGCCAGGCTGCTCCCGGGGGCTGCCCACATCCCTCTGCTGCCCGTGCCAGGCTGGCGCCAGCTTCCCGTGAGCTTAGCAGCCAGCACGAGCCCCGGGCCTGCGGTGTAGAAGTCTGTGTCTGGGTATCTCTTAGTGCCTGGATGTGGCTGGGCTCCCGTCAGCTCTGTGCTGGAGCTGGGCGCTCAGTGGGGTGCTGCTGTCAGCCAGTCCTGCAGCGCAGCGGTGTACGAGACAGGGATGAGGCAGGCAATGCTCTTCAGCATCCCATGTCACAGACCCGCAGCCAGCTCCCTCCCTGTGCTCTGCTGCTCTCCATCCCAGCTTGCAGTGGGGGGGTCCTTCCCCCATGTTTCCACGGCCCGTGCAAGCACTGGGGCGCAGGCAGCTAACAAGCAGGGGTGGAAGAACGTGCCCCCCTGCCATGCGTTAGAGGACTGGCTGCGCTGTGCCTGCCCCCAGAGCGGCCAGGCTGTCCTAGGGGAGCACAGAGCCACTGCGCCCTGCCAGGGCACCCCATGGGGCATCACGGAGGAACACCTCGGCCCTGCTTGCTAGCAGCTCGGGGCTGCAACCGCTTGGTCCAGCAGGTGCTGCCGTGGCCACCCTGCCCTCCCCAGACCCAGGGTGGCCCTTGGGGGGCTCTTTGGTAGAGAGAGGGTGAGCTCGGGAGGCGGGGTCCAGCCTCACAAGGCAAGATGTTGGCAGCAGGCTGATGGTGTCAGCTCTGAAAAACATTTAACCTCACTTGCAGTTGCAGCTCTGGGCCGTTCTGCACTCCTGTCACTAATGCTGGTCTGGCTCTGTCTCCCCCGTCCCTCTGACTCCCCTCTCCTGCGCTCTCTTCTCTCCCCCTCTTCCCCCTTCTCGCTGTCTTGTGAAATCAGGACTTCCCTGGGTTAAGTGACGATTATTATGGAGCAAAGAACCTGAGTAAGTCTAATTTTGATGCACATCGTTCACTTTCCGTCGCTGGCATGCCTGGTGGTGCCTGGGGAATGGCCGGGCTCTGGTCGGGGCAGCTGCGCTTCTCTGGGTGTGGGGAAGGAGGAGCCCCGTAGGTGATGCTCTCTGCCGGGATGCGCCACATCTGGGCCACATCTGCCGGCAAGGCTGCTGGGCTTGAGGTGCCGCTGCTGCACGCGGGAGGGGACGGGGCAGTTTGCTTGGGGATGTTGGCCGTGCCCTAAGTGTGCCCAGCTGAGGGCTGCCTGCCACACCGGGGGTGAGCTGTACCTCCTCATCCTCCCCTTCCTCCTGCTCCTGGCTGGGCTGGCTGCTGGTTTAGCTCTCGGAGACTTGAAGCCACTGCCAGTGCGGGTGGGAGGTGGCCGTGACCATGACGGGTCCGTTCTGAGTGGGGCGGGTGACAGTGTTTTGAAGTGTTGCCACCTTCTTCTGGGGCACCGCGTACCCAGAGCTGTAAAACAACCATGGTGGGAGCCTCTCAGCCCTCCCAGCTGGATGTGGGTCCCCTGCCGAGCTCTGCACCCCCAGTGACTGGTACAGAGCCCGCCTGGGGGCAGGCAGCGGCCAGCAAGCCTCGGTGGGGCAGTTGCAGCACTGGGATCAGCCTGAGCAAGCAAAGCCCCAAACTCTGTCCCATCCTGTCGCTGTCTTGTCTCTGTGAGCCCCAGCCCCAGAGGTAGGTTCCCCCATGCCAGCGTGGAGCTGTGCCCTCCCCTGCCACCTGTGTGCATGCTGCACCCGCCGCCCCCCGTGGGCACCCTGCCTCCCTCGGCCGGGGAAGCCCAGCACCTGCACGTGTCTGCCCGTGCCTGCCAGGCAGCCCTCTCCTGGCATCCCTGCCTTCTCCCAGAGTAGCCCAGCATCCCTGCGCGCTCCCCAGTTTCCCAGCAAAAGGTGAGAGATGCCGCCCTAGCCCATGCAGCGCAGGCTCATCCCAGCGGGTGCTGGGGTGCAGGTTTTTTGGGAGACTGGTGCTGCCCTGCCCTGGGTCAGTAGTGCTGGGTGACAGCCAGGGTGCCCCGTGCCTTCCCCCCGTGCTCCTTCTGAAGGGGGTCTCTCTGGTTGCTTTGCAGAGGGCGTGACATCAAACACCAGTGACAGCGAGAGCAGTTCCAGTAAGTGTGCGTCTTGCCTGCTCTCCTGCCCCTGTGCACGCGTGTATGTTTGTCTGCGCATGTTTTGGCACTTCCATCTTGTCTTGTCCTGGTGGAGGTTCTGTTTGGAGGCTGGTCCTTCCTGCTGGTGACGGATGCTGCAGCCAGCTGCCCCCTTGGGGCTGGGGGGAGCAGGGGCTGGGGGGCAGGAGCAAACCTGCCTGCTTCCCTGCTCTGCTCCAAGGCTGGATGGTGGGTTCCCAGTCCATGGTTGTCCCCCATCCTCTGTGCCTGCTGTGGGAAGCAGTGGCCAGAGGCCGGGTCTGTAGCATAGGTGGCTCCTGGAGCCCAAGCATGTACAAGAGCATGGGGGTCCAGCTGCAGTGAAAGCTCCCCCTCTCCCCGGCGCATCTGCTGAATATCTGCAGCACATCTGCCACCCACCCCACAGGGAGGATGGTGTGTCCCAGTGGGCCCCGAGCCTGCAGCAGCAGGGAGGGAAAGAGGAGGCTTGACCTAGACCTGGGACGTGAATAATTAACGTGGATCACGGGCTGGTAACCACATGCCCATCATGCTCCACGTCAGCTGGCAGCGTGACAGGGCAGTGTCCCCAGAGCTGCGGGAGGCTGGCGGGGGCAGGAGGCAGCCCCTCGCTGGTGCAGAGGGGCTGGAAAGCTGCTGCAAGCACTCACCTGCCTCTCCCTGGCTCTGTTGCAGAAGGACAAGAGGACACCATCCTATCGTACGAGCCGGTGACGCGGCAAGAAAGTAAGTCCTGGCACTGAGCTGCCCTGTGCCTGCTCCAGTGTGGGTACCTGTGAGCCAAGGTGACCGGTACAACCTCCTCCCCTCCTCTGCCATACCAGTATGACACCCGGTGAACACAAGGTGTATTTCTTGTCTGTTGGGTGCAGCAGGAGAGCCGGGCATGCACGTCACCTCACGGGGCTTTCCCTGGCCTTGATTGTCCCTTTTTAATCAACAGAGGAGGCTCGTGACCTGGTCTGCAAGACCAAGGGAGAGATCCAGAGCTAAAACTGGGCTGGGCTGTAGTCCCAAGCTGAGGACCAGGATTATCCCTCCCTACCTCAGGCCAGGTGCCTGCTGCAAAGCAACCCTCGCCTCAGCCCACAGCGTTTAATCCTGCTGGATGCTCAGTCCCTGCAGACCCTTTTGCAGGCTGAATGGTCTCAGCCTTGGTGGTCGCTCCTTGCCAAAAGCTGAATCAGATTCCTGGGCTCCTGTCACTCCCCGGGTTCTGTGGCATCCTCACCAAGCTGTCCCTGTTGTCTGGCTCCCGCCCCAAGTGAGGGAGCAGCTTTGCTGATCTGCAACCCCAGAGACCCACAGCATCTTCCCCAGGGCTGCTGAAATGGTTTGGGTAAGATGGGAAGATGATGACTGTGACCAGGAGGAGATAGGTGGAGGCACCTTTGTGTGCCCGTGTGAGCAGGAGCACCCACTGCCAGCAGGGAGAGGGTGGACTGATGCCAGCAGTGGCAGTAGGGTCAGCTGCCCACTGCGCCGGCAGGACCTCAGGCTCTGGCTCTTGTTCACAGTTCACTATGCAAGGCCGGTGATCATCCTGGGGCCGACAAAGGACCGAATTAACGATGACCTCATCTCCGAATTCCCACACAAGTTTGGTTCCTGCGTGCCCCGTAAGTCCCAGCTGGTGCTCGGTGCCCTTGCTGGAGGGCGGGGAGAGCGGTGGCTCTGCTACTTGCAGGGCTCAGCCCACGGCGTGGGGAGGGGGCCAGCAGCGTGGGTGGGGTTTCTCCCTCCCGGGAGGTTTGGTGTGCATCCCTCCTGGTTTGCTCACGATGCCTGCTCTCCTCCAGACACTACCAGGGCTCGGCGTGAGAACGAGGTGGACGGACAAGACTACCACTTCGTTGTATCCCGCGAACAGATGGAGAAAGATATCCAGGACAACAAGTTCATAGAGGCTGGGCAGTTCAATGACAATCTCTATGGGACCAGCATTCAGTCAGTGCGGGCAGTGGCGGAGAGGGTGAGTGCCGGGTGGCATTCTGGGGACCAGCATCCAGCCCAAACCTGGACGTGTCAGCAGTTCCCCTCCGCTCCCCATATTGCTAACAAAGGGCTGTAACCACATTAAACAAGCATGGCACGAGTCTCTCCTCCCTCCGGGGTCCTGCCAAGCCACGTGGCTACTTTTCTTAGCCACGTTACTCCACCTCAGTGTGGTACCTCCGTCATCCAAGCTCCACCCAAAAGCCTGGCACTGGTGGCACCAGCCTTGTGCTCAGGAGCTGGCAGGGCAGGGGTGCCCAGCTGCCCTCCTCGGAGCAGCGGCTCCGCAGGAGCGCTGGACTGTATTGATGGCTTGTAAATTGTGTCACCAGTTCAACGGTTCGGTCCCTTTGCATTGCTGCTGTCCCACCCTAAGTAGATGGGAATGTAAGGCCACTGGGAGCTGGCTTCTGTCTCGGGACTGGGTTTTCCATCTGTGCGGCTCCTTTCCTCTTGTGAGCATCCCTGTATGAACAAGCTGTTTTCTGCACAGAATAGACTGTGTGGGTAGGTCTGATCCTGATTGTCTCCTTTCTAGGGGAAACACTGCATCCTGGATGTCTCTGGCAATGCTATCAAGAGGTTGCAACAAGCACAACTTTATCCCATTGCCATTTTCATCAAACCAAAATCCATTGAAGCTCTCATGTAAGTGCAATACTGTGTTCTGTGCCTCTCCAGGGCGAGCAGCTCTGACACATCAGGGATTTGTGTGTCTGCTGCCTCTGCTTTTTAGAAAGCAGCAGAGATTGCTGCTGGTGCTGAACTTGTCGCTTGTTAAGGGTGGCTGGGCCCTTTGCTGTCTCTGTGGTGTCCGTCCACATTTAATGCCGTGGTGCATCCCAGGCTCCATGGATTGCTCTGGCTTAAAGCCCTTTGTTCACCCCAGAGAGGATTATCCATGGGAAATCTAAAAATGCTCCCAAATGTGCCTGGTATAACCTGCTCACCTGGGCCCCAAGTCCAGCCAGGCGAGCTGCTGACAGCTTGTAGTGGTGGATCGCAGCTGGATGGTTGCTGAGCCGGGACAGCCCTGGGGAGCAGAGGGGAGACCTTCCCTGTATGCCTAAGGGGGAACCTTCTGCTTGTCCTGCTGCTCCTGGCCCTGGGGAGCGCAGGCTGGGAAGGTGTGAGAGACAAGCTTGCAGCTCTTCCAAGCAGCAGCAGAGGATATTACGTGTGAGGAGATTTAGTAGCTGGAGATGGGCTCTCAGATCAGAAGAGACTCCACTGGCACTGAGGGGACTGGGAAAACCCCTTCTCAAGCCAGAAGCAGTCAAATTGCTTATTTGGGTGTTGTATGAAGGCGAGGGAACCTAGGCAAGGGGGATGGTGACAAGCTCTGGAGAAGCAGGGAGACTTCTGCGGTGGTCTTGAAAATTTGGAGGATTGTCTGGATTTGAGTCCACATTTGTGGCGAAAGGGGGGTAGCGATGGTGATGGGAAGAACTGTTGGAAGCTGAGATGAAGTGCCAAGGCAGCAGAGAGCGTATGGGGAAGGGTCCTGAGTCCTGCACAGCTTCCGTCCCTGGTGTGCGGAGGCTTCCCAGGCACCCTGGCTCCATGAGCTATTTTTACTTCTGTTCATTGCTAAGAAAAAGAGCTAAGTTGCTATTTTTTTGTACGTGGCAGGGAGATGAACCGGAGACAGACGTACGAACAGGCCAACAAGGTCTTTGACAAAGCCATGAAACTCGAGCAAGAGTTTGGAGAGTATTTTACAGGTGAGTGTCCTGAACAGGCTTGTATCTGATTTGTTTTATTTTTCTGGCTGGCAGCTGTGACCTCTCTACCAGCACTGTCTCACTGCAGGGTCATGGGAAAATGTCCAGCTTCATCAAAGCAAAAAAGAAATGGCTCTTTGCCAGCAGGGCTCTGCAAAGCGACTGCTCCAAGATCAGTGGATAAGAGTAAACCAGCTCTAGAGAAGGACATAAGTTGTCAGGCAGGATTTTCCAAGTTTGTGAGAGCTTATTGCCAACATTAATAATAATAAAAAAAGAAAAAAATCCCCAGGCAGGAGTAGTGCAGTGTAGATTCAGGGTGCTGCAAGGCTACAGGAAATAAAACTCTCTGAACATGGGCAAGGGGAGTGTTTTCAAGAAGAAAAGAGAGTCATTTTAAAGAGGAGAGAGTAAAAATTAGTGACCTAAATGGCTGAGACTGTCCTGAGTTATTACAAAACATCTCCCAGAAAAAGACTGGAAGTTTGGCTGGCTTCCTAAGTAGTCTTGGCTGAAGAGCTGGTCAGGGACTGCCTGGTGCTTTCTGCCTGCAGACGTGAGCTGCTTGTGACACAGGCATCCTTGTGCATTAAGGAATTCATGTTTCTAACGATTCATTCTGGAAAATCACGGGCAGGTGAAGAGGCAGAGAAACTGGTGTGCCATCTTTCCTGCAGTGCACTGTTTCTTCTAAAGCTGAGGAGTGATAATCCTGCCAGCCCCTGCATTACCCACCTAACAGCTACTGGGAAAAATCCCAAGCAGAATATTTTCCAAAAATGGATCTCAGCTGAGCAAATGTATGGGTACAAACAGTGTAAAAGCTTTCCCCAGACCTCCTGTCCCAGGCAGCAGTTCCAGAGCTGCCATGCGCTCTTCCAAGAAGAGCGCAATGAAAGCGCACGCCGTGGTTTTGCCAGACCCTTGGCATGCTACATCACCAGGCTTGGATGGTGAGTTTGAAGTTGACCGGGGAAAGGATCGCTCTTGGCTGAAACCCATCATTGAAAGTGGGTAATGGGCAGAGAGACAGTTGCTGTAGCCAGTTTTATGCCAGGAACTTATAACGAGGGAACCAGAGGTGCTGGAGGATGGTCCTGGCTGGGCTACAGAGGCAGGCTCAATTACCAGAAAGCTTTGGCCCCCCATGCGCATCTTCCTCCTCTGATGTAGGAAGCACAGTGAAGTGCTTCGTCTTGCGTCCATGCTAAGTGACGAGACCGTCCCTGGTCTTTGGGCAAGATTTGCTGCTGGGAGCAACAGCCGTAAGCTGGCCTTTTCCAGCCCGACAGCGCTGTGATTCCCACCCCATGGCAGAGGAACACATACGAGGAGCCCTCAGCAGCCGACCGGAGGGGACGGACAAATCTGGCACTTTGGTGTATGCGCTTGGCACACACCGGCTAACCCAAGAGGCCCTCCAGCTCTCCGCGGTGGAGTAGCTGCGGTGCCGGGGCGCGGTGGTGTGACACAGTTTGCAAAGCTAATTAGCAGCCTGTTGTGGAGAGCCCGGCCAGCACTTCACACGCACGCACGAGGACCTCTGCCAGCGTGGGATCCGCTCTCACTAATCCCCTTGGATACGCTGGGTTAACCCTGTGTCACTGTGTGCCTGTTACAGCTCCTTTGACACAGGTTGTCTCGTTCGTTAGTGGTTGGCCACCCCGCAGCAGCCCCTTTGGCGCAGAGCGAAGGCCTCTCCTGTAGCTCGTGGCAGGGGAAGCACAGTGCTGCCCGATGCTCAAGATCTTGCTTGTTCTCTCCTTTTCCAGCCATTGTACAAGGAGACTCTCTTGAAGAGATTTACAGCAAAATCAAACAGATCATCGAGGACCAGTCCGGGCACTACATCTGGGTCCCATCCCCAGAGAAACTCTGAAGATGTCCCCCACCTGCTTCCCTGTGAGCAGAAGATCTCCGAAGTCCCACCCCACCCAAGCCCTCTGCCCTGAGGAGGGGGGATATGAAAACTATTCCTGCCCCCTTTTTTAGATCGTCGCAAAATTGAGTTTTCTAGTCCTGTTTCTTTTGTCGGGATGAACTCATCTCATTCATCACGTGACTGTTCCCACCGTTCCTGCATGGACCTTCCTACTGCTCCATTAGAGACAGATGCGAACCCATTCAAGGTCTTTTTTTATTATTATTATTATTATAATTATTATTATTAACTAAACCAAGAATCACGATGGGAGGAGGCAGCTAAGGACTAATGTAAGAAACAAGTGAAATGTGGACTCTGAGCACATGAGCTAGTATCAGAGCTCCAGGGGCATTTTTTTTCAAGTGTGACTGTCTAGCAGCTCTGAACAGTTCAACAGAAAGGCAGCAGAAAGCATTTTATTTATCTGTATATGTAATTTATATATAATATATAGAGAGATATTATATATATATTATATATATATATGTATGTGGACTAGGAAACCTGAGGGACCTCTCTTAAAAGGTATTGTGTTACTGCAAGGATCTTTCGGTTTCTCTGTCCCAACCACTGGGCATAGGGAGCCCACTTGAGCAGGCAGAGCTCAAAACAGTACCGGGTGCTTCGGAAGTGTCTCCCTTCAGGGCCAGCGTCCCGCCAGCTGCCCCAGGTCTGTGAGGCCACACAGAGACTGGTACGCTGCCTGTGCAGAAGGGACCAGTGGTCCAGAGTAACACAGCAAGGAGCCGCAGCTGATCTGAGTGAGGCTGGGAGATAGAGACTGAGCAGGAGGCTGCAGAGCAAGAGAATGGATGATACTACACATTAAATTGCACATTGTTTTACACACCACCTTACGTGTTTGCATGAGAGGTTTCCTTTTGGTTCTATTTTTTTAAGCTGATTTTAAACCAAAACCATATTGTGTTGCTGTGTTGGCGCCTTTTTTTTTTTTCATTATTCCATTTTTCTCTTGTTAATAATGAACTGAATGGGTATAAAATCCAGTTTTTTTAACTTATTTTTTAAGCTGGCTCTATTGTAAATAGAATCTAGATCTGCAGTGTTTAGTTAGGAAATACTCTACCAGCCACATGGAACAAAGGTACTCGCTGTCCTGTGTTGCTGTGGAAAACCTGGGACGTTGGGCTGGCCCTGTACCTGTGACCCATTCCAGCTTGTGGCAGCACACTGGCATTCCCTTCTGCGTTAGCCACTGGCAGGAAAAGCCCCCAGCTGTGCCTTGGATGGATGTTCACACTTTTCCAAATCAGTAACAATCCAAAAACTTCCTCCCTCTCTTCCCTGTTCCATGCCAAATTCCCAGCTCTGCTGCGTGCAGGTGGTGGCCTTCCCAGTAGAAGGGCTGTCCTTCCAGCACTGCAGGGACCTGGCCTGCTGCTCTGGGAGCTGGGGCTTGGCAGGTGAAGGTGCAGCCGCCTCGCCTGGTTCTGTGTCTGACATCTCTGCTTAAATCCTCTTTCTGAATTTGGGCTCTGCTTCCTCTCTCAAGGTCACCTTAGAAAATGGAACTGGGTGCCCTGTGCTGGCCAGGCTGTGGGGCAGGGGGATGCAGAGCTGCACCCATGTGCTGTGCACTAAGATTTTTCATGTGAGGCAACCGTTAATGCTGAAATGGTTGGCCCTAAGCTGAGAAATGTCTGTCTTTGGCTCCCATGCTTGAACGGAGCTCTATTGTGGGAACGAGCCTTGTGTAAAATTGGGGGGGGGAACTCGCACAGTTTTTGAGCAGGAGCTATGTTGCTGCGTACTCACGTGCTATGAGTAGGTAGAAGAATGCTCCCACCTTACAAAGAACTGGCGAATGCTGTTTCTCAGCCAAGCACCAGAGCAAAGGAGGTCACCGTACACGCAGGTAAGTCTTGGCCCATTCTCCCTTCCCCAGTTTCGTAGAGATAAGTGAACGTGCGGGGTGCCGGGTCACGGTTGGCAGTGTGTCAGTGCATGGTGTGCACAGGCCATAGCGTTTCAGTGTGAACAAGAACTGCTGTAAGACTGTACACGTACTGTCTGGTGAGAAGCTGTCTCTGCTCGTCCTGCATCACAAGGAGCCCTGCAGGGACCGAGCAGCTTCCTGGGACAGAAAGCAGTGCTGCAGGAGAGATGCGGCCACTAGCGTGGTGGAGAGCAGGAAGGATTCTGCCATCATTTGGACTGACCATAAAGGAGGGAACTTTGGCAATGGATTCCTGTTCAGCATCTGGCCCCCTGCCCTGCTGGTCCTGCTCCGGCTGCTATAAATGTTGGTCCCCGGAGATGTGGAGTAAGTGAAACAAAAGTCATATAAGATGCTAGTCACGCTGTTCCTGTCTTCTTTTTTTTTTCTTCTTTTTTTCTTTTTTTTTTTTTCCTAATAGCCTGTCTCCCTCTCATCAAGTCACATGGAGAAAAAGATGATGTACTCCATGGCATAGCTGACAGTATCGAATCGATCATGACATCACTAGTTGGTTACCAGTGTTTCTTCCAAGGAGACATATATTTTTAATAAACAGAGAGTTGCAAAGAACTCTGTCTTTGAGACCTTCTTGTAGAGTCCTTCATTGTGTGCCAGACCTGGCTTTTTGGTGCTGATCTTAGCAACTATTCATATGGTCTCTCCACAGCATACTTAAGTTTTGACAGAGGTTTAAAAAAAAAAAAACAAACCCCACAACTAAAAACTTAGGTGGTCACTGAGAACTTGCCGAAAAGGAAATTAACAACAAAAAAAAAAAAAAAAAAGGAAGTGGGCTTACTTACAGCTGTAACTAGGCCACTGAAAAGCTCTTTTGGTTGGGTTGCTGAACACAAGTTGACTCCAGTCTGATGACTTGATGCCATAAATATATTTTGGGTCATGGCTTGAATTGTGGGGACTTTGCTTTACAAATGCAGATCAAATAATAGGGTTTATATACTGCTATGTAATTGTTCCTGTATTGGATATAAAGACAGCAAAGTAAATATGTAATCCAGCTAATATAGAGCATCTTTTCACAGTTTAACATGCTGTTTAGACATCAGAGAGAATATGAAAGAAGTTAGGAAGACAACTAGTATCTTTTTCTAGTACCTTTAAGTGCAGAGAACAAGACTGTGTGCTGGAAGACAAATGTGGTTAACGGGGTATCATTACACATTCCTGCCTGACTCTGCCTTTTCATTTAGCTGAGCTAATTGAAAGGTGAGAGGGTTTTAAAATCTGGGTTTTTTTTCCTTTCAAACTGCACACAAGGGAAGTAAAGTCAGATTTCAGGGGAAGAGGGGTGTTATACCGAGCATGGGCATGCAGTTTGCAGACGATTCACGATGCGTGAAGCTCACTGGACAAATAAAACAGCTCAGAAACTCCTTTAACTGATCAGATCAACAGTCTTGTGGTGGTTGTTGTCCATAAAATACTGGAAGAGTGAACAGTTGCTAAGCAGATCGGATGCTAGCATTGCCACTGCCAAAAATCAAACTGCTTCCTTACATAGTGATGGATTTGGAATGATAAAATTGTTGATGTAGAGCATCACAGGAACATTGTCTGTTAACGGCTGCCATGGTAGCTGCCAGGCTTCTCTGTCCAGTCCACAGGGTTTGTTCCAGTAATTCTGTATGTGCAGTATGTGGATCTGCTGCCACTCCTCCCTAGACAATCCATGGTGTGTACTGAGCTGATGTGCGATCTTGATCTGCTCTGACAGTTCCAGGGGGGAGAGGAAGAGGTTATTTATGTTCTCAAATAAATCATGCCGCTCCTGTTAAGGGGGAGGTGACCACTAGAAGAGTAACACACATGCTAGGAGAATGAGGGTGGCATGTAAGTAAAGAAGAACTTGCTCTTTTAAAACTTCTTAACGAGCAATTTTTCTGGCTAAGGACAAATTGCTGTGCCTATCAGGACCTTAGCAAAGTCCTGGACCATACAATAGCAGAGCATTATCCTGTTAATGGTCCTTTCTCATTGTGCAATGTAAGGGCAGGTTTCTTTTCTCTCCCAAGATGTCCTGCTACAGATGCTTGCAACAGGCATGAAACTAATCTGCCCTAAGACACTTCCAGAAAATTAGGCCATAAGCTGCTTGTGCTAGAGAGAAACATGTCCATGCTTCTGTCTGCAGCTCTGGTTAATTAACTGTCTTGGTCCTTGTTAAGCAGAGGAGCACAGGATCTCTGAGGCTACTGCAAGAGAGGATTTAAAGGAATTTAGTAATAGTTTTCTCAAAAATTTTCTCTCTGTTGGTCCCCGAGATGGAGGCAGGTGGACAGCTCTTAGGTATGGCTTGTCTTGCTAATGATGCTTGGCAGCAAAATTCTCAAGGACTGCTATTCTCTGCTTCCCTCAGGCTGTCACAGCAGGATTCATGGCACCAAAACATCTGCTGTGAAGCAGGTAAAAAGTCATCATCATGTTACAGATGTCTCTTTCCTTAAAGAATCCTTAGGTACCCCCTGGCCTTTAGTGTTTATTTATATCCCTCGCCTCCAAAATGAGGGTTGTGTTGTTTGACTTTAGGGGTTTTTTTAACCCTAAGGAAAAACATTAAGTTGTTTGGGTCAGTCAGTGCAGCACCTGTTAATGGCACAAGCACACACTGTGGGACAAGCAGTACTTTGTTGGGGCCGCATTTGGTTTACCACAGGGGTGATGGCTGTATTTCCTCCCCTGAGTTCCAGTGCACTACTTGACAAAAGGCTTCTGCCCAATCCTCTAATGAGCTTCAGCTCTCTTCCAATTACCTTGATTTCTGACTACTGTGATCACTTCGGTTCTAAGTGCTAGTGACCAGGTCAGCCCCTCTTCTTCCTGCCTCTCCAGAATGCTCAGTGCAGCCACAAAATTCACAGCAGCAAAGCTCTTCCCAAGCTGTGTGGTGGGAGGCAGTCCAAGGTGCACCCCAGGTGGAAAGCTGCTGGAAAGCCAGTGCTCCTACTGCAGGTGCCTCTGGTGGTGACAGGTGGCAGAAGGGGCACCAGGGCTCAGCATCTATGGCTCTGTCTTCCCTGCCCTGCCCCACTCCCACACTCTTCTCAGCAAAAACTTGTTTTTTCTGGGCAGGTCCCCTGCAGCCACGTTCCTAGTGGCTTGGCGGTAAAAATACCCTCTCCCTAGACCTGTTCTCCAAGTGGCACTGCATTTCCCTTGTGCCTCTAGACTGTTGCTGCTCCCCATACTGTTAAGAAATTATCAGATTAGAAAAAAAGACAGGGCATAAAATACAGGCTGGGGAAAGGGGGGAAATTTGTGAACTACTACTCTAGAGGATACAGTTGTGTTCTCAGAGCAAATGTCCAGCACAGCCTGTAGCTTCCCCAATGACGTGTAAATCAGAAACTACTGCTGCAATGCCACCCTCTGGAGCAACCTGCTAACATCTCAAGGATGAGCACCCAGACGACTCTCTAAAGCTGAAACGATGCTGCAACAAAACTGATCAATAAAAAGAGCAGACTGGGGGAAGAATAAGCAGCACTAATTTTTATTTTTTTTTTCCTCCGGGTCAGCTGTTGCTGGCTTAAAAAGGCTTGTATCCCACAGTCATCCTAGCTAGGCTACTGAACTATAGAGCAACATTTAGCTTAGTAAACACTAGACCAGCCTGCATTTATACTAGCAAATTCAGTGCACAAACACCTGCAAAACAGAGTGACTACACACAAATTACCTATTAGGAATGGCCACTGGAAATCCAGCCAATTAAGGTCTGATTCAACTAGGACAGGAATTTTTTCCCTATTGGAAACCTGTGGCAAATACTAAGCCTAGACTAAAACGTACAATACAAAAAATGTACAGAGAAGAGGTGAAAAGTACTGTCAGCAGATTCTGTAACTGATCTGATCTGGACTCCCTAGCAAAGTCTGTAGCATAAAAGAAATCAAATTGAGCATCTCCAAGGAAAAAATTCAAACAATTCTAGCTGTAGGCAAACCCGCATTTAATGCTTGCTGCCTTCTATGGCTGTATATAATTACCTGCTACGCTTACTAGGCAAACATGACCTTTTCATCTGGTACAGTGTGACACCTTTACCTGTTTATGTGTTTGTGCCAGTCAGAACTGAGAACAGTAATTAAAACCAGCCCAGCAGGCACCAAGGAGATACTACAGGCAGCAATGGATACCTTTGACTCTATGGCATCGTTTACAGTCCCTCCATTAATGTGATGCAGCATACATCTCCAAAACTGCGACTCCAAAAGAATTTGCTGTGGCATTTGACACCTGGCTTTTTATGGGTTCAGAGGTGTTTCTTAAACAGACAGAACATTGTGCATTAAAGATCTGAAAGCAGTGGCTCAGAGAGATTCAAATTAGACCTGGTAAACCAAGCACACTAGGTGGAGAATTTAAACAGACCCATCCTCCTATGTGTCTCACAGGAGCCATCTGCACCAGGCAGCCTGGGTGATTTGCCTGGGTACCATAAGCAGAATGCCACTGAAGTTCAGTGGAAGTGGCCTCCTCTGCTTATACAACCTCAGCCTGAAGAATAAAGGCCCTGTAGATGACCTCACAAACAAGAACACGTACATGACCTTCAGCCGAACATAATTATTTTTGCTTTCATCTTTGCATCCTGCTTATTTCCACAAAGTAACCTTGCTGTTCCTACCAATGCATAGTTCTAGCTAGTTGAGCCTGAAGAGCAACATGACATTTCACGACAAACTAGCAGGGGCACAGCATCGGTCTCAGCTGCAGCATCCAGTATCTTGCTATCAGCAGGCACCAGATCCTATAAACTTCCCAATACTTCTCTGGTTGGCACCTTCAATATAATTCACTCCTTCGGGGAGTCCCATTTTTGCACTATTATCCAGAAGCTGCACTAACCTGTGCAGTACTGCAAAGCATCTAGCACAGTACGTTCCCACCTCATGGTGCTGCCTTCAGGGAATGACAGTGTGCAGCTGCACAACAGACATGAGGATGTGGCAGCTTTGCAAAGGGTGGGTTTCTAGCTTCAGCTCTAGGATACAAAGTGGTGCCTGGTGCACACAAAAAGCACTAAAATCACTAATATTTGATTTACTCAAACTACGAAAAGAAGAGAGACATGGAGATTATTGCTTAAGCATACTATATGTATTTTAAATGTTACATGCATGCAAAAAAGGTCACTTACCAACTCATCGATGTCTGGTGTCAGGTAAGGGAACACTCAGCCTCGACGGGTAACCTTGAGGCGTCCCTACTGAAGGGGAGATCATTGCCGCACAGCCAGGTGCTGTGGAGGGAGAGCTCAGGGCCCTGATGGCTGCAGACATTTATAGCATGAAGTGACTGATTTGTAGTCAGACCTTCTGCGGTGTTAATGCAGTTTCAGCCATTTACCAGCCCAGTCTCCAGCCAAACCATTCTTTCTTTTTGGTTTGGTGCCGAGTTCTCACTGATAGCCTTACACAACAGGATTAACTTTGATTAGGCCTACTTGCTGAGCACCTGCCTGGACTAAAGTTCAGTTAGTTCAAACAGGAGGAGCACATGTGTCCCAGTAGTCCATAAAGAGCAGTACCTAGTCAAAGCTTTAGCTTTTCTGTGAGCTGTATAGTACCTGCCCTTTTTTATTCTAACTAAATTGTGGAACTGACAAACAGCTTCTGAATTCTTGTCCATACTGAAAGGGACTGAATACTAAACAATCTGATAAATACTTATGTAGCAAGGCAGCTATGGCATCCAGAGGGGATGCCTGGTCTTGGAATACTTTTATTGTTCTCCTTGTCACTTTACTAAAATCAGGTATTTAAACCAACCTGTTACACAACAGCAGACATGTCTCATGAAAAAATTAAGTATTTATTTCTAACTGTTATAATACTCCAGAGAACGAAAACTATTTCCTAGAGGAAAACAGTTACATTTATAAACACTTCCCAAAAAGTACATAACTTAATTGCCAACAAGGAGATCCTGGTCTCTTTTCCACTGCTCCTATGACCCCATGCCTTTGCAGAGCTATCAGCCTCTTTCATTCATCAGAACATGTCCAAGAATGACTGCTTCCTCCTTTTTTGTAGCTGTGGCTGTCATTATTCTTCATTTGGAAGAAACCCTTTTGCTCTGTCCAATTTGTCCAGAACCTCACTATAAAGACCAATCATCTGGAGAATATAAGCACCACAGTTGTCAACGATAGATAAAGTTGTAACATTCAATTAGATAATACAACAAACCAACAGGGAACAAAAGCAAAGGAATAGGTGGAAGTACCACCACCTTCTAAACCTAAAATTTCAGATTGATACAAAGATTCTGGCTCAGATTTACAGTGGTTTAAGAAAAAAATACTAAAATCAGTGCAACCTAACAAAGGTAGTTTTATTTATACTGACATAAAGTATAAGCTCATAGCTGAGTCTTACATCAGTGAATAAACCTATTCCCAGAATTTCAGAATGGTTGAGATTGGAAGGGCGTGATCTCAGCTCTTATTGTCTTAACAAATGTACTTAAAGTGGTATAAAAGTTGCAACCAGCTCTTGATTGCTCAGCTTGTGCATAAGAGAATGAACAATGACTGCATACACCAGCCACACTTGCACTTGTGCTGAATCAAGGTAGGAGCACCAGCTACAAACTGTAGAGAGAAGCTTAGTTGTGACAGAGTAAGAAAAAGTGTCATTGCTTTCTACAGAGATACTAGCCCTGAAATTTCTCCCTCTCATGAAGCGGCTAAGCTACACCTCAAAAGATGAGCTACAATGATTTTATTCACATCAGCTTAAACCCTTTTTACAAGACATTAGATTATACTAGAAAAAAAACCAGATCATACAACAGCTGATTTAAGTAAACCGGTACAGCACCTTGACTTCAGTGAAAGAAGGCAAGGTACGAGGGTTCTCCCATGGCCACAAATAGTTTTTTCCAGTAATCCATCTACACGATCCTTCCCGTAAAAGGACGCTACATTACTCTTTCTATTGCCTATCAAATATTTTCTGGCCTCACTTTGAAAAAATGTTTTAGCATCAAGCTCTCCCAAAATACTTAGGTACCACGCTTCTCCTAAAACCCTTTAAAGATCATTTGCAGTGGTTTCTTCACCCAGATGCATATCTCAAATTCAAGCCAGACATCCGATCCCACATCCTCAAATCCATCTGCTTTCACTTACATGGCTTTCATAGCTTTTCTTCAGAGGTCCTAAGTGACTGAGGAAACGCATTCCTAATCCACACCACTGCTCAGCTTCATTATATTTACCAACAGTATACTGAAGTATTCCTGTATTCCAGGCTCTTGTCATCAACCAAAGTATCTCCATCTCTGGGTAAGCATCCTGGTGGAGCAAACAAGAAGCAGCAGCTCATCAGAAAATAGACTCTTCACTTTAAATCTGACATTAGCAAAGTTATAGATGAGAACTTCAGGGAAAGGCAGGCATGGTTGCGGACACATTCTTTTCTGGGGAAGTCAGAAACAGCGTATCTTTATGCCACCTTTACAGAAGGAGAGACATTCAAACCTGACTAAAGAAACAGCCATACAATGGAATGAAGCTATGAAACACAGTATTGGCTTCATTAGTCCTGAACAGGAATACTCCTTAACTGAGTTTTACCTAGGAAATTTTAAGTGGAAATGTCTGATTTCCTCTGTACAACTGCCTTCACTATACAGCATTATGCTTCAGCCCTGAAAGGAGCAGCAAAAATGCTTACTGAAATAAAGATTTTACTCTCCATATACCTGTCTTCACAGAAACAAGACACGTAGTGCCACAAGAATCTAGTTCTAGTTATGTGGAAAAAATAGTAACTTACTAAGTTCCCAAATACATTTAACAAAACAGAGCTGGGAAAAAAAGCAAGACTGGTATCCAAATTTTAGCTGGCTTTAAACTGATCTGGAAAAGCAATCTGCATTTAAAAAAATATATTCAGTGTAAGAATGTAGAAAGCAAGGACGAAAGATGGATGTTCTAGCTCAAGAAGATTCTAAAATAGGCACTGAAAATTTGGCCTTAAATGTCTCTAAGAAAGCCCTTACAAAATCCAAGGAAATTCGTCATTCAGTCATAAATATTCAAGAGGCATTTCTTTTGAGGTAATTTCAGTGTATCTTTTACTGAAGAAGTCTTAGGTGCTCCACATATAACACTATATAATGTTCAGTCTACTAATTAGTCTCAGTCCAATGAGAATTTTTTTAAAATGTGCTCAGCATCACTTCCCAATCTCTTGTTTTCCTGTTCAACTTACTGTGCTGCTCACTACATTCAGAGCATCTTCAAAGTAGTCCCACACCTCCTGCAGTACACAGATATCCAAGTCCGTTAATCCAGCCGGCAATGAAAGATCAATCAAACTATGTAAGCATTTGCTGAGAATCAAAACAGAGCAGAAGAGGAAACATTAAATATGTGCACAAACAGCTACTTTTTAATATCAGCAGCACACTAACTTAGGTCTCTTATGATTGTCAGACAGACATGTCCAACTTGGGGCTTACTACATTCACATCCTTATAGCAGAAACATACATTTTTCTAGTATCAGATCTCATTCTTACAAACTATTCAAAAAAAGAGCCAAAAGCAGCAAGTACTTCATTATTTTCATTGCTGGGCTCCAAAGCAACACAGAAGGAAAGACACAGTGTTTTCTAGGGTGCCACACATGACAGCCAGGAGCAAGTATCTTTTCTAACTTCACCAACAAGAACTAAGTAGGCAGCATCCTCAAGAATATCAGTAACAAATACATTTTCTCTGAAAACAGGTCTTTCTCAGTGTGAAGTGTGAAAGGCAGTATCAGCAGCTGGTTTTGCCCAGTGGTTACTGCAAGGAACTCTGAAAGGAAGCAAAAAATCCTTTATGGGATACAAGTGAGAGACAAGGACACACATCAGGTTGTTTTTTAGATTCCATAAGGTACAGCTGTTAGAGAGACAGTTAGCCAGCAAAATAAATCATACAGGTACTATGGCACCATATCACTAACTTACAACTCATGGCTTTCTTTCAGCCCTTCGTTTCTCTTCACTTGATTGTCTTTGAAATACCTAGCTCACTACTGCAGGGCAAGATTTGAAATTAACACCTTCCTCACAAGAAACAGCCAGAAAACTTCTGGATCCAATTTTAATTTTCCTTCCTCAACAGATTCATTTATTGGAAATATGACTGTTTCAGAAAACATGCCAAGAAAACAAACTGCACTTAACACATCTGTTAGACAGTCATGCTTGGGAGGTATATTGGTTGGGCAGTGAGAAGTGGAATCTTGCACATAAGCTAAAATCCACTTTTTTCAGACTGAAGGCTTTATCCCGTCAGCATTTCCAGCCACAGGCTCATGGCAAAGCGATGTGATATCACTAACCTAAATTTCACAGCATCAATGCCAGTCTGCTTTCTGTGAAGGTTTAGTGCACTCTTGAGAGCTTTCTTGCACAGTACAGGATACCGAGCTGGAGATTCCATTGCTAATGCTTAAAAGCAAAAGAAAATAGAGACGAAGAAAGAAATTACTAGACCCAGGATTTTATTTCATTGGTCATTAAAATACAATGACAGCATACTGCCAGATCCCTGTGATAAACAAATGAAAAGAGATTTGCTTAATGCCTGGGCTGATCACAAGTTAGTGCTTCTCTACTACTTTCTTACTGTGCACATTGTCAGTGAGGACTGACAGTAAGGCAGAAACACAGTAGATTTCATGATTTACAAATAATCTCACTGCTGTTTACTTCTGGTGCAGTAACCCAAAAATAGGGGGTGGGGTGGGGTGGGGAAGATGTCAGGAGGGGTCTAAGGTAAGAGTTTTGTTTGTGTCCTTCAACATGAAAATCTGGATGGAAAAATTAGGTGGGAATGGGATGTCAGTATGGTGTTTCCAAGCCCTGGTGTATCTTCCCTCAAACAAGGGAGGTAAGCAGGGGTTTATGCAATCCTACAGAACCCCCTCCAAATATTTGCCGTGGTAGTTTTAAATGTTACTCATCTTCCTTGGATCCTACTCTAGATTTTCAAGGAGGCGTGACTAGAACATTGTGATGAAAGTATGGTACAATATAGAGAAGTGCTATTTACAAATTAACTACACTAAGTTGAAACTGCATTATCTACTCAAAGTCCACATCCTAAAACTTCTGTATTGGGGCATGAATCAGCTAGGATCATTCTCTGGCCTTTGCCAGTTTGGACCTTGTAAAAATTCATCTTTTCCAGACTCACAACCTACACAAATGTCTCGGAGTCTAGCAATGGAAGGATGCCACAAACTTCTGGTTCATCATCCACGTAATACAGTATTTCAAAACACGGATCTCCTAACGTTGTTGAGATCCTAAGCACTTTTGCTTCAGGACAAAATATATACGGTTAGACTCATTTTATGCATGCTGCACAATACATGATAATCCTGGTCACCCCAAATGAACAGGAAAGAGGAACAAAAGCTGTTTTTCATTACTTGAAGAACTATGAAAATACAAATGCAGTCCTTACACGCAATGATTTCTAGCGTCTTGACCTCTATTTGTGGTTGCTCCCATACTGACTCCATAAGGTCATAGAGTGTTGGATCATTCAGTTTGGATCTTGCTTCAAATTCATAAAGCAGCAACAATGTGTCTGTTGGGTCTTTAACAAAATCTCCTAGAGAAGAGACAGAATTGCCTATATGTAATGATTCATTTTCTTAAAGTCATATGGCGTACCATAAGGTACAAATTTTGCTTCCAACAGGCAGGAAAACCATTACGGTACACAGATTTAACAGCAGAGTGAGTGGAACTCTAAAGCAGTCTTGGACAGAAACCTCAGATGTCCAAAGCACAACCCCATCGATCACCATGCCTCCCCTGAAAAAAAACAAATCTGGATTGCCTGTAATTGGCTAAATTAATGCAACCCTCCTAGGCAAAGTAATAGCTACTGGTGAAGCCATTTTACCATAGACTGGAAAAAGAGATAACTCAAGGCCACCAGCTCACAGAAGGTCAGCTTATAAAAGAATTTATCATCAGCTTCAAATTTTTCTATAGGACTTGTCCACTTTTTGGTAGAAAAGCTCTCAGGAAACCTTAAACACAGAAGAAGAGTGGGAGAACAGTAGAACTGCTAGGAAGGTGTAAACCTGTAACAAACACCAAACTATCTTTTATTGAAGTACCTACAAAGACCTTTGTTTTTACATCTAAAAGACATTCTCAGCTTCCTCCAGAGCAACAGACTTGCCCACGTGTTGGATAAGGCCTAGTGAAGAAGTGAAGGAAGCACCACGCTACCATTCTACAAACCTCTGCAGGAGAAACTCCAGTATGTCCCCATCCTGAGATATTCAACCCTTTGGGATTTAAAGGATGGAAAATTAAAAGGGAAGAAGTCTTTCTGAGTTATCTTGCCTTCAGTACAAAAGGACAAAGAGAATCCCAAATCCAGACCATATACCTTGTACTCTGAAATTTTATGGGGGGAAAAAAACCTCCAGCATGTAAATTTCCTGACAAAAGTTAAATACTAATGCATCTTACAATGAAAATTCCACAGTGTCCCAAACCTATAACTGAAAAGAAACCAGACCATAGGCCAGACAAAGAATGCCTAATGGAATTCTTCTACCAATATACTACCAAAAAAGTGAAGCATGCATCCCCTACGCTAACAGTCACTCTGTATCTCAACTGCTGGCTGACAGCACACCAGTCTCCAGTAATATCTGATCTAAATTGACAGGGAATAGTCAGGGAACAGAGGATGGGGTTTGGCACTTCAAAGCATGGTAGCAAAACTTTCTGTAGTCTTAAATGCCTTATATGTAAAGAGGCTAGTAAAACTATTAAACCAGTGCAAGAGCAACTCCATTGTAGAGCAAAAAGCTTGGAATTTCTTAACAGTTAAGACAGAACAGTCAATCCAGCTTCCCTCTGAAAGACTGTTCCACACTTCACAGCACCTGTACAATAAAAACCCTGCAACAACATATAAAAACCAGCAGTTGGCTTTGCCAAGTTCTCTTATCATATTGCCGTATCATAAGATTCTTCAGCTGAGACAGCAATTCCATATGCCTTGTATTTTTCATGAATATAGTGATTAAGTCTAACAGTTACACATGCTAAACAGACACACTTTGTAGCTTACCTGTTAATTTGAGAACTTTCCATATCTCCTTGCATGCCTGGAGATGTTGAAGGGCCTGAGTCAAAAGTTCCATCTATTTCACAAAATTTAAGAAGTTATTTTTGTCATAGTTTTAAAAGACATATACATGTCACAACTTACAGGATCTTTACACCTAACTATAAAATAAATTAAGAATCAGCCTAATTAGTACATCATCTACACAAGTTACTGTTCTGGGGTTTTTAGAGTTTTTTTCCTCTTTTTCAAAGACCTCCACATCTCAGACAAAGCCTCTTCACACTGAACATTCCATTGGTCCGGAAAGAACCATATGGGTTCTTATGGGACATCATTTATTTTAGCTCCCAAGCATAAAATACTGCTATTGAGACTGACAAACCACTAAATCCCACAACACAAATTGCCGTGCATTGCTCTCCACAAAAGTAAGTTTCTACAATAATCGCTGTATAGCAGACTTCCGTACTTCCTCCATAACCACTGTACACTTTCCTTAATCTTATTACCACAGTAAGTAGAACACCACAAAAAAGGATGTATGCACAAAAAAAACCTGTGAGCTTTATCACCACCATACTGGTAACTACTTTAAGCAACAGCATAAAACAAAAAATGCAGTGATCACCTGTTTGATCAACCACGTTTAGCAACAGACTCCTTACATAATATATAAGGTAGACTGAAATTCCTCTAAGAGAAGGTATTGCTATGACCCTTTGCTGATATAAATCTGTACAAATCCACTGAAATCAACTAATTTACAGAAATCCAACATTTAAAATTGTCTGGAATGTACTAGGTGCATTGATTCTAGTTAACTATGAAAGGTTCCCATGCTTATATTCTTAGTATCCTGTCCTGAGTGAAAAAAATCTGAGACTTCAAGATCAAAAGAAAAAAATGCTGCACTAATACATACAGAATCAGCTAGCAGAGAAATGCCGTACCTGTTCAGAAGGTGTTACTTGCTGTCTCCCCATTTCCAGATCAACTGCAGCTGCCATTAACAGGCATGTCCTCTGAGCAATTAGAACAGCTTTGTCAGAAGGACAAAACTGGGAAAACTGACACCAAAAATAAAAAAAGGTACTGAGAATTCTGCCCATATAAAGCAATTTGCTTGTGAACAGATGATTGCTGAGTCTCCTCTATGACACTTTCAATAATCAGTCATGAATAGTATGTATTCATCTTGTAATTTTACTTGTACAATTACACAAGATTATTTAAATATAAAGTGTAAAACAGTGTTGGAGTCCCCTCTCTACAAACACATACAAAACTGACAGTGTCAGTATAAGTTCTGCATGGAGATTAGGACTCAAGTACTTAACATGTTTGTATTCATTTTCAGATTTTTTATTTCAATTTCCAAACACCAGAATCCATTTATTTTAGAAAGTTCTCATTGAAGTCTAAGTTTCTTATGACATTTTTAAGCAACAGAATGTAAAATATGACAATAATGCTTACACTTTGTATGGCAAGTCAATCTCCTTGTGACAAGTGTTCCATTTTAAGCACATACAAGCATGTCTCCAGAGAGACACAAGGTATATGGGTGTAACTTCTAACAGAACTAGACAGATGACAATATTCCTCAGAGATACTATTAGCAAGAGTACGTACCTTGAAAGAAAGCAGAAAAAAATCTCTCATCTTGTCAGGGCAGTCCTTGAACTGTACAGCTAAGTTCCAAGCTAACAAAAGACACAAAAAAGGAGACCTAGAATAAAAATCTTCAGTATTATGAGTATGCCCATCTAATCTCTAGTAACAGGCAGTTCAGATTCTACAATACATTTTCTTAATCAAATTATCATCAACAGCTCATTTAACAACAGCAAGAAACACCGTTATTAGTGATTTGTTAAAACAGCTTATTCATGCTTGCAAATTTTTTAATTTCTTCATAACCAAATATTCATTCTACCACATACCCTAACCACAAAAGTATGAACTGGAAGAAGCATCTTCTTTTGTTAGTAAACAAAACTAGTATCTGAATAAGTGTTGAACAATATTCCCAAGACAAATAAAAAATATTTAAAAAAAAACCCAAACACAACATTTTGAAATATTCTCTGGTTCTACCCCAGCAGGGTCAAGTACATGGCAATTAAACACACAATTCTGATTAGGAGCTATCTAAAGACATTCAAACCATTTATGTATGAGAATGTGACCCAATTAAATTATTAGATTCTACAGTGACTTTGCAGATTCTAACTTTCACATTAATTTATTCCCTAGGACATGTTTTTGTAGTCTCTGAATTGTTTATTCTATGAATGAGAAAGCTTGGTAAGGTCATAGTCACCCCAGATTCCACACACACTCATGTTACTGTATTTGACTTCTGCCGCTTCTCTCCATCCTTTGTTACTCTTTATTGGAGCATGTCTACATCGTGAGGATGTGTGCACAAGCTCATCATGGCAGACATCTTCTGTTAACTGATTTCAAGTATTTTCTCTCCTGCATGCTCTGGCAGAAGCAAGAATCTGAAAAACTGGTTCAACCCATTACCCTACACTTGTATTTTCATTTATACACAGCAAATGCACTGACTCCTTTACCAAAAAAAGCATAACAAAGACTACTAAATGAGGATCCAGAGACACGCTACAGTTAATGTTTAGGACACCTCCATGGGACCTGCATTTCCCACTAGGAAACAATTTATCTATGATAATATTTGCTGTTTAGATTTCACATAGCGTAGTTCAAAGCAAACTCCAGGACTGTTTAAGGGACTGTATCTGGGTGGCAGAGGTAAGTTCATCCTGCACCAATCACACCAGTATCCACCTGAACTTCCCAATTCTTATTTTGCTTACATGATAACACGCATATTCAGGATCAACAGGAACTTTTTTTATTGTTAGCAGCAGGTTTTTTCAGACATTGAAGAAAAACATTATTCTATTTGCCTGATCTTAAATTTTACTTCTGTAACAGAGTCTTGGTAGTAAAGGGCTAACTAAGAGGAAAATGGTGAACTCTTAAGAGTAGTATCATGGACACACACAACAATTCCTGCGGTGAAAGGAATAATGTATCAGTTATCCCACCAGTCAAATAGGCCTTGTGTAAGTATTTGTCTTGATAACTGACTTAAAACATATCAGATAGTATCAGAAGACAGAAAATGCAGCAGGATATAGCTTTAAGACTAGTCAAGCAGTGACTGCCAAAAGTGCTGAGTTTTATAAATCTACTACACATTTAAACACTTCTTTCTTCCTTAAGGTCTGTCTAGATGGAGGGGATTCAGTTTAGCTGAGAGGGCAACCTACCAACTCTTCTAAACCAGTGAGCTTCAAAGATCCTCATGTCTCCTGTAAAACTCTCTTCTGTGAAAGACTCAGAAAGTCTCTTGTGAGCTGCAGAAAATGGGTTGTTCAAAACGTAAGTAACATTTTTTGAGCAGAATAAAAACATTTCCAAGTCTAATAACTACACTACAAAACAGAAGTTTCCACAACTCCCATATGATTCCTGATGAATAGTTATTCTCACAACTTAAATCTAATATGCTTGACCAGGAAGGCTTACAAAAAACATCAAAAGGTGCCTCAAACAGCATTTTAGATAAGATACATAAGGCTACCAACAAATACTGCCTCTTCAAAGTTTACTGACACTGAAGTCTAATGCAGAGAAGCTTTACTTAATTTCACAAAAAGCTGAGGGTTTCTAGATCTAATAACACATTTGAGGCCTTTCTTCAAGGAACCTTTAATTAATTTAATTCTAGTCTTCATTCTGTTCTCCTAGTTGCACTAAGAATGGCTAGTGTGGAAAAGTTCTACCATTTCATTAACTTTCTTGTCCAAGATAGGAAGAGGGGGGTAAAAAAGCCTTAGTGTAAATAAGTATTTCTTCTGATGGAGAAAAGTCCTCTGTAAAACTCCTGTACCTTTTCTAATGCAAACAAGACAATTCTTTTTCAAAGGACAGCACAACTTACAAGTGGGAACCAATTTTGACATGCCTATCCTGTCTGTCGGCAATTTGCTATTACCCATTGCAGTTTTCTAAACATTCCAGGGAAAAAAAAATAGCATTAACTTAATTTTAAAAAATGCTTCCTTTTAAACAGCTAAAACAGCAAAGACCACCACTGCCATTTAATTAATCAGTAAAAACTCAGACTGTTAATTCAATTTACAAAACCAAACTTCTTCCTTTTGTGGTAGCCCTGCTACTAAAGATACTAACTTTGTCCCTTGCCAATGGAGTCAGAGTAGGAGCCTGTCACTTGAGGCCACCCAGGCTGTGGCTTTTACCCAAGTATCTGTTGTTTGCATACATGGCCTTATGAAGGATTAAAGGGAAACTGCCTAGAAGAAACTGCCCTGTTGTCTGAGAGAAGCCCCCAAGCACAGGCTTTACTAGAAACAGTTTTTCCAATGCTAGCCTGCAAGTTTTCTGTAGCAAAAACCTGTAGCACTGAGATCCAACTTCACGACACTGTTGAATCTTCAGTTCTAATTTCCACTGATTTCAGTGGGAAGATGGGAACCTAAACTGAAATAAGGAGTCTAAACATTTGGTTACTACGGACCTGATCATATCATAACATGTTCACAGATGGAAAAACTACAGAAAATGTAAATAAAACAAAAGCATACCCAAGGTCAAGTAAGTCAGCATTGAGCTGATATCTTCATCTCTAGAATGGAGGAAAAATTAAGTTTTAGAAAATGTTTGTTTAACTGTCTTACAACAGAACACATTATTTATGTTGGAATACAACATCTCCGTAATTACGGATATAATCATTCTTCCCCTGACATCTCCAGCATTATAAACTTCTAGCATTTGAAGATGCTGAAGGAGTACTAAGGCTGCAAAAAGTTTTATTGATCTGCAGCAGTGAAGGTCGTTGCAGAAGGGCAGCAGGAGATTTTCTCAGTGGTTGGGGCTGCAGGTTAAATTTCAAACCCCACTGACACTACACTATTTACTTGACACTCAAAATCCAGCAGTACAGTTCTACTTCTGAGCCAGCATACCATTTGCAAAGTGGCTAGTCTTCAGCAAGGAAGGTCCCACTCTGTAATTCTCACTCAAAACCTCTGAAAGGTATCATATCCTAGTGTCAAAGTTAAAGAGGTTGCTTAGCTCACACTCCCCATCAAAAATACCCGACAGTCTTACGCATTAATAAAAGAGGAAGACAAAGAGCAAATATTTAAAACACAGGAAAGATGTTCCTATGTGATGTCATTAGTAAAGTTGGAATTCATCTGGGTGGACCTTTTACTAGCATAAAAACTAATCTCTTGATTACTCTGCAAGAAAATAAACCCAGCAAAAAAACCAATTACACCATTTGTACCTCAAATTCACCATAAGAAAATGGTTTTGCAAATGCACTCACTTTTTCTCTTCATTTTCTGTCATGACCTTTGACAACGTAAGACGAACCAAACATCTAAATACGAGAAAAACAAGCAATAAAGAAACAAGATTTTTTTTTTTCCAACAGTGTATAATGTCCTCATTTTCCAGAAAGGATCCCACTTTTCTTCCCATGCTGTCAGCCTGTGGAACTCACAGAAGAATCCAAAACATCAAACTGAGAATAAGATTATACTATTTCCCACCCTATTGCCTTATTTTGTATATCACTTTGCTAAATCATGAAATAGTAAGTAAATAAATGTACTTTAACAAAGGCTTTTGGCAAATACTGGAATAAATACATCTGTCTCACAATATGTGTTTTATAAACATGATGGAATATTTCAATAAGATACCACTGTCAGATTTGTATCAGAGGATACAAACGAACAGGTATTTTCACCAAATACATTGTTGCAATCTCATTAGTCGCTGTTGGTCATCTGTTCAAATCACAGCTTAATCATAAAATTCAAAGCAACTAACACTATTTGCTTGGGAGTCTTGGAATATCTGTAAATATTAAGAGCTCAGGCTTGAGGTACATCTGCAGCACCAAAAAGACTGCTAACTAATCTTTGATCTACTCTGTTTTCCACCTTCCTCAATATAATAAATTCTTTTTGAAAAAGGAACAAGAAAAATTTCTTCCCCTGTACATATATCAAATCCTCACTTTAAAGCTGCAAATAATTGTCGACAGTCTCGTAAACGTTCTGACAAATACTCCAAAGCTTTTATAGCCACAACTTCTTGTTCATTCTGAAAAGAAATTAAAACACGTTTTGTATAAACTGCACTGCCTCCGTTACCCACAAAACAACCAACCCACCCAAAGCAACAGCATATTCCACAAGTCTATGCAGGAAAAAGAACAAAGGACCCTGCACTGAATTGCCTCAGAGTCAAGAGAAAACCATAAGGAGAGAACATACGATTCCATGCACAAAGAGCCTATGGCAAGAACAGGATCAGTACAGGCTGGCAAGGCTTTCATGCCTTACAGAGTCATGAACAAAGTCCTAAAAGGCAACCAAAAGCCTCTTCTAATTATGCCACTGTAATCAGCCAGTTCAGACACCACTCAAGTCTCCAACCAAGAAGCAAAGAGGAGGGACAAGTGACTTTTCAGTCTTTTATCACTGACTTATGTGTATTTTGTACACACATTCCCCCTCGCATGTCAAAGATCAAATCCCAGAGGCAGAAAAAGATGTAACATTTTCCTGAGGAGAATTTTACAGAAATACATCATGTCATTTCCAACATTAATAACTTGAAACCCCTTATTTTCCTGAAGAAATATTAAAAAATACAACGTATTTATACGTGAAATGAATTTTTCGTTTGCATTACACAACACATTTGAGTGAGACCTTGGTCATAGAAGCACGACATACTTAGAAATGCATAAAATACATATAAATATTGAAAGCAGGCCAGGTTACAAAGGCTATTGCTGTCCCACTTATATCAATAAAGCAAAGTAACCACAACATTATCTGCTCTACCTCTAAAGCAATTTGGGCAACTAAACTCAGGAGGTTAGTGCCTGTATTTTCATCCACTCTCAGCTTGTCTTCATGTTGAGATAGCTTTTCTGCTAGCTTCCCCATTTCAATAACTGCTTCCACAGCTGAAATATACATAGGGAAAAATTATAATTTTTTTTTATAGAAGCAATTGGAAGGTGGAAAGTTCTACTGTTTCAACAACCTATGAAAGATTAAATATAAACTTACTTATTATTTTTTAGCATGAAAAACCAAGACAAGAAAACCTGACCCTACCAGCACTTCTCCAGAATTATGCATTTCTTCCTACAGAGGTGCCAAAAGGCTTTCCAAGCTAATCCAAGGAAACAAGGATGCCATACAAATGAAACTCTATCTCACACTCTTAATTTTGTTCTGCTAAATGTTTGTCACCAAAGACAGAAGACTTTCTCTAATACATTTTCTGGGCATGATTCCAAGCTCCCACATCTTGGCTTACGCTAAGGGTGCTGCTGCTTTTATGTTCACACTCTGCTGTGGTTCCCACTCTACATTATGTGAGCAAATTATGCTGTCATTAAAAAGATGTATAGAGAACAATTAATTGGCACAGAACTCATCAGAAAATAAGCTCTGCATGTTACTCTGTATTCTAAGTAAGTATAGACTGTATTTCTCAATTTTCATTTCTTGAGCTAAGACTATCATTAAAATATGAAATGGCAGAACTCATTATAAAGAAGGAAGAATCTACAGAGAAATGTCAATCTGTAAGTTGTCTCAGTAATTCATGTATTTTCTGGTAACTTCAGGCTCTATTTGTCCAGAGAAATGAAGAACAGCTATAATGGTTCCGTTAAGGTTCATTTAGCTCATTTAACATCATATTTGCATACAAAATATTAGAAACAGTAAGTATACAATGATTCTCACCCTGGGATGCTACTACAGCTTCTGCCCATGAGAAGATTAGAGCCTTCCTAGCCAGAGGCTCCATCCAAACAGCACCAGGTATGGCGATGGCCTCCGCATCTTACATATTGTATGCAAAAAGCATCCCACTCTGACAGTTTACATTTACAGCCTGACAGTTCAATGACTTTATAGATGCCTCTTCTAGCTACCCTCTATTGTGTCTTTCTCAAGATGAACAGGTCCAAATCTGCTTAGTATTTTCTAATATATTCAGCACTTCTGCTTCCTTGTAGTGGACCCTTTTATCTTTCAAGTTCTACCTTTATCAGTATCTTTCTCCATCACTGCAATCTTATAGACACAGAATTTAGTAAAGATGCTGTTTGGATCACACCTCTCTGCTTCTTTAACTGCCTCTTTAGCCTATTCAAAGAAGAGATTCAAGGAAATCAGTACATAACATCTTTAAATCAGTAATATAATTTGCAACAGAAGAGAGCTAAAGAGATACCAAAATGTTAACGGCTACATTGTTGATATTTATATATAATATATATATGATATAATATTAAAATATATATATAATAAATATAATTACTCAAGAAGAGTGATTTAGCAACATCTTCCCTGGAAAGAAAAGTGATAAGAGTAGAAGATGGCACCAAAGGCCAACAGTAACCAGACTGAGGAAAAAGCCAGTTCCTCAAAATTAGACCTATAGAACCAGAAAGCAAGAGAAGCCCTGACAATGCTGAAAAAATAAACTCCCCGTCACTTTGAACTGCGAAGTTTAACGCCCCCAAAACAGAAAGCCTAGATAGGTAAAGCAGATGCACTTGTCTGCAGAGGTGAGGGATAACACACTGTTGTGGGAAGTTCTAGTTAAGACACATCAAACACGCTTCCCATCAGGGTTCACCTGTCTTGAAGAGAGGAGGACCTCTAACCTGAGAAGAAACCGGATACACTAAGGCATGGTCACACGGCTTGTGGATGATTTCTCCCATTAGAATGGCAGGTGATACAGAGGCCCCCATAGCAGCTAAGATGACAAACTACGTCTCTTTGCCAGATGATGCATGACAGGCAAAGACACAGCTCCCTCTCTCAAAGCAAAAGAGGTACAGTAACAAAGATGTAAATTAAGTCCCAATGACATAACTACAAAAACAAAACCAATGAAAATAAATAAGTAAATAAATATGTATACATATATATACCTTGTCAACTTGTTTCAGATGAAGATAGCAAGAAGCCATGTTCCTCTGCAGCTTAGCCAAGTTTTGATCTATCTGCCCAGGTGTGTAGAAGCTGACAGAATAACTGTACCAGTGAAGAGCTTCAGAATAGTTTTTTGCCTAAGAAATTAAAAAAAAATCCCAAAACCATCCAAATCACCTAAACTGTCTATGTTTTCCCAAATTTAATTAAAAAAAAAAGTTCATAGGAAATGAATGATTTAGATAACCAAGTATGTGCTAGTGTAACATGTCCCCCAGAAGAGCAATCATTGATCCCACAACACAGGTAACACCCATTAGCAGAACTGACGCTTTACCTATTCCTACTCTTCCCTTATTCTTATGGCCATTATAAAGACAGCACACTGGACTAGATGTGTCATTCATCTGATCCAGAAAAGGCATTCTTATGACTAAATACAGAACAGAAATATTATTTAAAAACCCCTCTCCCTCCATAATACAAAGCAACTGAAACTAAGAGAAAAAGACAAACGTGTTTATCCCATTTAGACTGTGAAACTTGATGGCACTATGCTGAAGATGGTACTCCCAACTATAGTTCCAATTTGGATAGAGAACTTATTTTAAAATTAGGAGGAAGGAAGCTGTGTCATTAGCAAAATTCATTCTTGACCTCACAGATGAGAAGTAATAAAATGGCACATGTTTTTCTTTATGTATTTAAGAAACGTGCATATGACAGAAATATAAGAGTAGAACACGAGCTCATCTTCAAATACTGAAAGAATAAGAAGGTATTTGGATTTGAATAACAGAACTTGTATATTAAGATACAATGTTGGCATCCAAAGCTACTTTATATAGGCTAAAAAGAAAATCAATATACAAATGATAAAAATTCATGCTCCTTAAAGCAACAAGTGACCATCAGAGGGTAGGAACCACAAAACAAGCAGCTCAATGTAAAGAATATTTTCAGGTTTTTGCATGCTTTCCAGCCAAAACCAGGACACCGTTCCAGGACAGAACCAGAACGATGGGCTGCACAGGTTCCTTTGCTGATCAGTTCTGACCATAACTGTTCCCCATGTACAAACCTTGAGATGAGGCTACTCGAAACTTGCTGTTGTAATGGAAAACAGCACCCAGCTGGATGAAAATAAAACTAGTGCAAACTGGAACAGGGATCTTAGTAACAGCTTGCACTCTAACCAATAACAGACATACCAAAGAGGTCAGAAAAAGCCTATCTTCATTTTCACCGACACAAATAACAACACTACTGTTTGGTTCCAGACCTCATAATGTTTGGCAGCTCTGTCCCACAAGATGATGTGCAGCTGGTTCAAGGCTTCAGGCAACAGCTGTTTCCCAGTATAATGACCTGAAAAGATACCGCAAATCATCACTTTACAAAAACTTTAAGCAGCACACTGAGAAGCACCTAAGAACTATCTGAGAAAGACTGTCCCATAGTCTACAACAAACAACACTGACACAGCAATAGTTTCAGCCAGGACCCAGAGTTTCATATCCTGCTGCTGAAAAAAAACCCACAAACCACCCAACATAAATGTGGCTCTTGAACCTAGCTTGATGCTACATATAATATGGTTTGATTTCCAGCAGATCAGACAGTCAAAAATTACTACAGCGCTGCAAGTGCAGCAGACCTGAAAAACAAACCATTATTCAGCTGCTCAAACAAGGATATGCAACCTGCTTTAATACTGACAAAAAAACCCACATTGGGCTGGATGGACAAAGTATTAACATCACAAAGGACTTCTGATAAATGTTCCTAATCAGTCACACACAGTCTACACTAAAAAGGAAGAATTGTTTAGCAAGTTAATTTAACCCTGAGCTTTATCATGACTGTCTTTCATTATGGAAATTGAAAGTTACCATGCAAAAGAAACATAAGGGAAAACAGACACAAATAAAGATGAGAATAAGCAAAAAACATGAAAATCAGAACTCAAGATTTCAGCCAACTAAATTCAGCTTTCAGTAAACAGCAGCAAAAGATGCATACAGACCTATAATAACTTCTTCAACCTTTTGCTTAGCAAGCAGCTCCCTCTTATTCTGCAACAGGAACTCGATGTGGAACAGGGTAATTTTTCCAAAGTCAGGTGAAGATTCAAATCGTTCAGGAACAGATTTCAGAAAATCAAAACCAACTGATTCCCTATTCACACAGATGCATTTTTAAGAGGCTGCATAAGAAGAGCTGTTAATTTTCCATTCTAAAGAATAACATTCACACCATACAGCATGTTTCTAATTAATGCTACTGGCACACAATCACACTGAGTGAGTCAAGGTATGAATTTACTGCAGTTCATCTTTCAGTAGTAACTTCCTATTAGCACATGCTTGTTCCACAGTATTCATAAGAGTTTACTCCTCACAATGAAAGAGTAAGAATTTACTGCAAGATAGAAGCATATACATATATAATCATGACAGAGCATTCAAGAGCGTGAGATTTCATGTCTCAATTTATTTTGCAGTAACTTGTTCAACCTTATACTGTTTTTCACAAGAATGATTCTAGGACTCCAAATTCTCATTCTGAAGATTTATTAGTTAGCATGGAAGAAAGATATCATTCAGATAATTCCAGACATACATTAAAAATACATAGGGAAAACCTTAAAATAAGGCTACAGCATTGCAAATGACCGCTCAACATTATTTCATACCCTGTTCTGCTGCTGCCATAATCTGTATCCCCTTGCTACAGAAAAGACAGGTTCCCCCTCAAAATTGTTTACCTACCTCTGGGAGTTTTCATTTAAGATAAAGCATCATTGTACAATAGATGTTATTTGCTTACAAAAGAACAACTACAAAACCCAAATAGTGTTCACCCCACTTAGCGATGCTTTCATACCTTCCATGCTCCAGCAGCAGTTTGACAGTATTCAAATAAAAGTCTAGAGACATCTCATGATGCAGCAATTCTGAAACAGCTGAACAGAACACAAAGCAGTTGAGATTGTTTAATCAGCTTAATACACTTAACTGCTCAAATTACCATTCGCCTCTTACAGCTTCTTTGGGGAAAAAAACAAATAAACAAACAATCAATCAAACCAAAATCCCATGCCCGCAGCAAAAACCAACACCAAATCCAAACCAATACATAAGTTCTAAACAAAAGGAAGAATAAAATATGTCTATTGTGCTTTGACTTTCACTGTACAATTACTGTAGTACTACAGAGAGGTGACAGACTGATAGACCTGGAATTCAAGCCCTCTGTCTCGCATTAGTAGCACAAACTTTTGCCTCAAGCTGCTTTCCATCAGTGTCTCATCCTTATCCAGCAGGAACCATTTAAGACTGAGGTCAGTGCTCAGGCTGTGTGGTGGTATCACATTGCAATGGGAACTACTTAAACCTAATGCCTTTAACATCAGCTGTTGAATTAACTGGTACTGATAAGTAGGTATCAGTTTTAGGCCACTCAGATAAAGTTTAAAAATTGCTAGACCATGCTGGATGGTTAATATCAAGATGTATACATTTGTAGCTTCGATGAGATCAGAGAACACACAGGGACATGACTAAGAGTTGTTAAGTATTTATAAGGTAGCTGTGTACAAGTGCACAATACAAGATTTTAGTCAAATGCCTAAAACTTAGCAGGAATCTTTACTCAAAAGACAGAGAATTTGCAGCACATGGACACAACATTCTTTTCTGCCAGCCACGCAAGAAAAGACAGATACCCACTTATTAATTAACTTGCTTGAAAAACTGACTGGAGTCTTAGTGCTACTAGACATGTGCAGAGTTTTTTGATAGGTAACACTATGGCTTCACAATTCAAACTGCAAAACAGAAGCCAACTATTGCAATGTTAAGTTTTGAATACTGTCCACTTGAAAGCCGGCTGAAATTCGGAGCAATCCAAAGTGGACTTTCCATTCCTGCTAGTCTGGCAGCATTCAAACTATTTGTGAGCTCTCTGCAAGTTCCTTGTCTCATCCTACATTTATTTCTCAGAGCATTCGTTACATATCTGATGCTTTCCAACCATGAAGAGTACAAAGCCTCTCTTCCTTAAGATTACATTATTCATGGAAATAAATTTCTCCTGATGCATTACCCTTACTACACGAAATTTTCCCTGAAAAAACTTTCTTCTCCTCTCATGTCAACAGAAAAATCAGTTCTCTTCAAATGACAAGTTTGAGGAATAAGGAGAAAAGAGTTTATATGTCCTAGATAAACTAAACAAACTCCGTAACGCACCGACTGGCACTTGATGTCTCTTGGCTAAAATCTGCAAAGTCACACACAGAGAACAGCAGTGTTTCACAAGCCTTTCTTCTATGCTGACTGCATAAGAGACAATCCACCTTCACCCTTTCTGAGTAATCTTAGACATGCGTCTAAAATAAACCACACCTTTACATTGCTAGATTTTCACTGTCCTCAGTCTAACAAGCTTCCAAGTCTTCACCCTTCCCTATTTCCAGCATGTCTATTTAAATTCTCAATAAAGTCATGCTTAATTCAAACTTAAATCAGCACCTGGATAACTCCTCTGTGAACACTGACTACTATGTCTCATAGTCGAAAACCAAAAGGGCATTTCACTAATGAAGATTCCTCTAAAACATACGAGAAAGGGATTTTTTTTTTTTCTATCTACAACTCAAGTCCATCTTCATGGATATGGAGTCATATGATCTTACTAAGAAACCTACACAGAACTGTTATACCTGAGTTGATATCTTCATCTGATGCTCCACTTTTAAGAAGAATTTTAACTTTCAAAAAAACCCCCGCTGGATGCATATTCTCCTGCACAATGAAAAACAATACGTTACTTGGACAGCTGTTTGTAGAACACGGATCCTGCGAGAGTCCAGCACATTCATAACACAGACAGATACCAGTACGTCACAGACACTCCACTACATTCTTCAGTTTGATTTTAATGACTGAAGCAACAGGTAGCCAACTGGTAATATTTTCTTCTTAAATGCAATGTTCATCTTCATTATTCATTCTTACACTGCCAAAAGGCCATGAGGACAATGAAAGCAAGAGATACAAGATTCTCAATTTGATGTGGCCCATTTTCAATACTTATAAATAGAAGATGAACAATACTGAATGATACAAACATTTCCTGTTTTTCTATGTGTGAACTGGCTGGCTTACTCTAGAATTAATGAGCAGAATTCAAAGTAGCTTATAATAATACAAAATTTAGCAGAGAACAACAATGGGAGCAAATGGAAATAATGAAGACTGTATACTACAGCCCTCACTAAAACACTGCACATTTCGGACTCCAGAATATTTTTTTTTCTAGTTTTCCATATCCTCACACAATATCAAAACATACATTACCAAAATGATGATAAAAACACTTTCCACCTCAAAAGCTTTTGTGAAAGTAAATACAATAAAAACTGCAAAGGGCTGAGATACTGTGGTAAGATGTTATTTGAATTATTAAAATACACTGCCTTTTATTCTGATCTCACCAGCACATGCATCATCATCTGTCTGAAAGTTTTAACAGCATGTAGAAAACTGAATCTGAGCTTTCATTTAAAACAGGATTTTATACTTAATTATACTTATTTAAGTAATTGTACTTAAAATTTGTTTTGTATGAAAGAGATAATGGAAATTTTAAAATGGTCAACCAAAGACAAATACAAATTTTTCAGATTTAAGTCACTCTAGCTAACCCAAAAAGACAGAAGCACAAAATTAATCCAAGTCTTTATATAAGAAATAGAATTTGTACTAGAGCAAAAGAACTCACTGTAGTGACTGCTTAGAGATACATGAACTTTCTTCAGGTTAGCTGGTATGTGTATACAGCTCATTTTTCAGGTTCCAGAAGAAATACAACCGTGTTCATAAAGTCCAATAGCTAAATTAATTACTTAAAATAAGACTGATGTAGCATGGCTACAAAGCTTTCAAAACTGAACTCTGTTTGGTGCTTGCTCAAGTATTTGTACAGGTAACAAGTTGTGGACTCAAAATGTAGCATGGACATATCCATTATAACCCAAAGCAAGACAAAAGGTCTGGTGCATAAAAAAACAGCTGCTATAAATCTCAGGTGGACCATGCTGTAGTTTATTCTGGACAGTTTTCATGAATACACAACAGAAAATGTCAGTCATATCATTAACAGAAGACCTCACTGTTAATAGATTTGAGGCAGGAAGACAGCTCTACATCTGCATGCAAAGAAATATTTCTCTATAAAAAAGCTGGGAACACCAAAACGTGAGTATGAAAACCAAAGCAAAGCAAACACACCTCTATCTGATGTCAAGGATAACACATGTCAAGGATAGCCTGAGTTTTGTCTATTGCTCACCACAAATACAGTAAGACGTTACTACCTGATTTGCCAAGGTTATAGCTTTCAATGCCTTGTCAAGATACAGATTGCAATCCCACTCGAAACAGACTGTAGCTAACAATCGCAGCACTTTAGCCTGGAGAGAAAAAAAAACAGGAAGTTTGAATGCCTGAAGAGCAGGGGCTGGGGGCAGGGGGAAGAGCCACAGATGAACATACATACGAATACAAAAGACTTCAAAATTAAGGTCACAAAAAATAAAAGCTCCTTGAGTCAAAAGAATGCCTGCCTGGTATCAGACATATAGAGTGACTGCTCAGTTCTGAAGTATATCCAGTGTTCAGCACTACTATTCACACAGAACATGAATCAACTACAGTTCAGAGGAGAAGCCAAGGGTAGCAAGGAAAAAGAGATCTGGAAAAAACAGAATGAAAGAAGAAACTGAAGGAACAGGAGGTACAAACTTCACTGAGAGAAAAAAAAAACAACAAAAAGATATAAATGATAATAACCTTCAAATACATAAATAATTTATATAAAGAGGAAGAGATTAAAATCTTCTCCATATCCACTGTGGGTAACAAAAGGAGTAACAGGCTTATGAATGACAAACATCTGTCAAATGACACAGATGCAATTGATGATGCCTTGAAAGAAGAGGAGGAAAGGAAGAAGCAATGGCCTTTCAGGGTCTATCTCAGCCTTACTTTCTATAATTTAATTTCTGTAAAATATTAGATTCGAATGTGATTTAAGGGCACCCATCGGTGACTGAACTCTCAGACTGACACTCATAGCAAATGACCTTGCAACTTTGCCAAATTTCATAGCAGAGAGTCCTAAAGAGCGGGCCAAAGAAATCACTGGTCAGATTTGGCACAGCAGAAGCTGATGATACAACAGTCACACTAACAAAATCCTCCAATTTGTAAACAGCAATTTCTCTATTTCTTACCCGCATTTCCTTGCCAACAGAATACTCCATGTCCATCTTCCCAATGTCATAACTCTGACTATCAATGATAAGCGAAAGTTAGAATTAAATGGGAAAACAAATTCAGACATCTTCTGATACGTGCAACATTCCTGTTCTTTCCCACTTAACCAGTCAGAAACCACATAAATCATACAAACTAATCTCAGTACTCTCTCTGACCACAGAACAGAAAATTTTGTTTTCTTTCTACATCCTCATGTTAAAAATTGGCCTCAATCACTTTCTTCAATCTGTTGCACCACCTTCTGTAACATCTTCTATTCAAGCATTTCAGTAGGCTTTATCAGTTTTAACTCTAGGGGGGTTGACGAAGCAAGTGTTCTCATTCTCACCTGACATATAATATAGTCATACACACAGGTTATACGTGACCTGGTCTCAAGATCACAGCAAATCAAGATCAGAGACAGAAACAGAACCTGGGACTCATGATTCCCCATTCTTTTTTGAAAAGTTAAATGACAGCACAAAGGACCACTCAAGAGAAAAGGCAGTGGTAATGCCACAAAACCAGATCTGACTCACAGCAAACGCTGTGAACGAAGAAGTGTTAGAAAAACAATAACTGGGCATTTGTTCTAATCTATTCTCAGTACAGTGGAATTTTAACCCACTAGATGGAGCTGCATCTCTTTCTCCAAATAATTATTTGCACTTTGCAAAGGTTTATTTCTTCCTCAAATTTTGTTATCGGGACTTGGTATTTCATTTTCCACAAGAATAAAATACAAAGTAATCTCCAAAGCACCAGCTGTAATTAATTTTAAGTATTTCTACAAATCCTCTTTAACAACATATGTGACGATAACTATTTTGAATTTGATAAGTTGAACAGATATTGTGCATTTTTTTCTATTTAAAAGAAAAAAACCCACAATTTTTCTGAGCTAAGGCTGTGACCTTGGCACGAGAATACTCTTCCCAAGAGCCTACGTTTTTTCTTCCTTAGTAGTACCACACTACTTATTTGGATCCTACCCAAACCATCTCTATTTCTTTTTCACCTTGATGTTTGTGTCTTTCATCAGTAAAGGACTTGCTCTCAATGAACATTTCCTTTATGAGAAATTAATGTTTAATATTTAATTTTTAAAACAAATCCATTGAAAACCAATCAGAAGAATCCACCTACTCTTTTCTGAAGTTTTCAGATCCCTTCACTATCACTTATGAATGGCACAAGAACTGGGAGCAGCCTCCTCACAAAAATAATCTCTTTGGAAGAAGTGTTAGGGAGAGAATTAATGAGAACCATGGAAAGACAATTTTCATTCCAATGACAGGAAAACAGATGTGGAAAGCAGGCATAAATGTTAGGCAGCAGAGTAAGACAGTCACCAAGTATCTGCTCAGCTAATTTTGTTCACCTAAAATTTTGTATTCTCACATTTTTAATCAAACCTCTATTTTCCCTTGCTCCCACTCCCCTTCACACATATTTTTAGATCTCAAAAGTAGGCTTTTATTTCGTTTGCTTTTGCACATTACCTGAGCCAGAAGGAGCTCTGTTCATACCTCTTCCATTCATAGGTTTCCACTCCAAAATTGTAGCAGAGGATTGACAGGTAACAGGTCTGCAATAAAAGACTCCTATAACATTCTTGTAGAAACAACATTAGATCTATGACACTCCAGTCTCAAGTTATTTAGAATGCTTTTTACTTTAAAGATATATCCACCATTATCACTTCTGACCTTATACAAGCAGATATTGACCGTGACTAAAATGGAATCATAATTGTGTGGGAAAGGGAAGCATCATTAACCAGTTGAGGTGTGCAAAACGGCAGGATTCTTGACAGACAAGGTAGAATAATTCCTCAAGATACCAAACTGAAAGCACTAGAACTGTGTAAAGTAAACAACAAAAATTAAAACTTGAGAGGAAAACCTGCAATATTACAACTTGATTTTTAAAAAAGACATAAAAGTTTTACACAGTTAAGGTAAGAAGACTATACATCTTCCATGGTAGGTTTCTTCCCGGCATGTCTCTTAGAGGTTAAAAAAGGATCATCCACATACAAGTTTTAGAAGACAACTGTTTTTGAATGCCTGGTTATTCAGAGCACTATTGCTTTCTGCTGTATCAGTCAGCCCTGACAATGTCTGTTCATAACAATTTGTCTTTCCTTTGAAATTATTTGCAGCTGTCATATGTTGTCCAAAGAAGAGACAGAAAAGTCATTTTATATGCTAATATACTGCCAACACTTACAACTATTTTGCCTCTGCAGAAACTTTCTTTTCCAAGCATAAATGATGCTTCCTTCAAGTGACTACAGATTTCAAATCCTCAGGCAAGAATGAGAGAGGTAGCACAACATTTTGCTTCAAATTTATGATTTCATTACAATTCAGAGACAAAAGCACATTCAGTATGCATGAACAGAAATAATGATCACTCTCAGATGTGAAACCCTTATTTTTCATAAGTTCATTTGTGAATGATTTCTTTCCAGAACAGGAAGTTTACTGTATTGAGAGGTTTCATGCAAAGTGTTCAGCGTAATGCTGTAGGCGTACTGTGGCATGCCCCACTCATTTACCTGCATGCTTGGAAAAGAAGTATTTTAAAAGATAATTAAAATATTATTTCAGTGAATGACTGTGTTCCAGGCATCAAGTGTAACACTAAATATCCCAATAAACCTGGCACCTCTCTGAACAACAGGTGTTTGGAACAATTGTGGCAGTTCACCCTGTACGGCAAGAGTTCCCAGTTATGGTTCATAGACCACTGATGATCCACAAGCTGCAAATCCTCTCCAGCTGATCTGTGGTACCATACATGACCATAGCGCAAGCGCTCTGCAAGTGCTCTCTGGTACAGTGGGAGCCTGGAATAGTTAAGGACTGACTGCTACCTAGTAGTCCGAAAACTTAAAAGTCACCCAGCAACCAATAGCTCTTTCCTTTTTTCTCATTGTTTAAATACCACTCTTTAAACCACAAGTAAATTGTACCTCTCATGATCAGAAGCATTTTCCTTGTCTGCATCAGTGCTCCTGGTTTGTGAAGAGCATTCATCGTGAGAAGTTTAATAGAGAAGTTTAAGCAGAAAGTATGGGATTAATTTAAAATTAAATGAGGAACAGTAGTGCCAAGATCCCAGTGAGCATTTTCAACAATGCACAGTGGGAAATTCTGCTCTTATGATTCAAATCAAAGCTAGACCCCTGCAACTGACTTTGTCACTCAGATGCACTCAACAAGGCCTGCAGATCACAAAACCCAGTTTCAGTTTAAAATTTGTTGGAGTTTAATTGGTTAAAAGCCCATTACCTGTGCCACAAAGAGAGGAACAAAATGTTTCCTAAATATTGGGAAAACATTAAAGTGAGCAAATGAAAATAGACGTGAAGTTTATTCTGATATAAACATATCAGACTTCTATCTCTGCAAACAAAGAACTAGTGTGCATATGCTAGAGTTTGTTTTCTCTAGACATTGTTCTGTGATACAAGAACTACAGAGAACACGGTTTAGGGCAATGGGAAGCCTCTATTCATAGCTTTACAGTTTCATGAAGATTATTACTGAGGGCAGTGATAGACTTGCAAATCAAAACCTTAGTAACTCAGCTCTTCTCTTGTCCCATCTGTCTCCAGACAAAAGTTTACATGGGAACAAATGAGGAAGCAATATATAAGATGCAATATGTAAAATGCAGCTGGCATGCAGCTGGCATATTCAGTTTAGAAATCTTTTTGCCTTGCTTGCTGATTTGTCTTCTCTCATTCTTTAGGAAGAGTTTTATCATTCTATTTTGAATGATGAACTATGAGAAACAAGAAAAAAAATTAAGTTTGAAGAAAAAAACCCTGCTATTTTCATACAACATTTTTAGTAAGAAAATCTCAAAAAGCAACAGAAAAAGACCACAGAAGAGATACACAGTTCACAGTACTTTTCAAAATGTTTTATGGTATATGTCATTCTTTAATATATAAAGAGGAAAGCAGATTTTCAAAGTTTGGAATGATAAAGAAGGGATGATTTCACCTACCTCTCTTGGCAATTTCATCAACATATCTTTGCAGCGCTGCATGCACATAACCGCTTTCTGAAAATCCCCTTGAGCAACTGCCTAAGAAAGCAGTAGAGTACGCCAACAAGCTGTTAGTGAGCAACTTGTCTTTAAAATTCATTAAAAGACTGATTCTCTAAAATAAGACTTTGGTTTTTCACATTCAGTAAAGCTAGGTTTGGGATTAGATATCTGTCCTTAGAGTGCTACAATAATTCTGTATATTGCTATATATTGCCAGATAATAAAGACATCCAGCAAAACACTGCAGTCCTCAGGTAGCGTGAACAGGCTAGATACATGGGACAAGTTCATTCAGATGTTAAGATGACACAACAGTTCAGCAAATCTCAAACCACTTCTTCAATAATTTAAGGTCCCCTTTTGTCTCCACGATCAAATTCAAACTTTTGGCCACTGCTTTTGTCTGTTTAGGGAGGCTCTTGAGAAATTTGGAGACAGTGCTCCCCTTCTAGATAGTGAGGTCAGTGATGCAGGCAACTATTTTTTCTCATATTTACACTTATATGTCTGTAATAGTCTGTAGCACTGATCAAGCACTCAGAAACTTCAGTCAGGCACAACCATGCCTCACAAAACTTTGAATTTCTACATTACATACTTTGAATTATTGTAATTTGTGTTGTTGATCCCCTAGAAAACCTTTGGCAGGGTTTTTTTCAGATTTTTCTCATATTGTGCTAGGTGCTTTTTTTTGTAATTATCACCATGATTCTTACCTCATTGTATGATGCCAGAGACTGAGACTTTAAAGAAAATATCAAATGTCATAGATCTCAGTATTTCCAGATCTTGTAATTTTATACTGATTCTCCCACTGTTTAAAGCCTTTGTATGTGGAAAGCAGCATATATGAGGTCGTGGAAGAGAGGGTATTAATGTATAGAAAGATCTCTGTCTGATGGCATATAATATTAATAGCTGTGACGATGTTCAAGAGTTTGTAGAGTCATGAAAGTTTTAAGTTACAGAAGACTTCGCACATGTGGCTAATAATATCTACTTGCTATATATGAACGTTGGCTATCTGCAGCCATGATGAATACTACCATAATACTTTCAATCAGCCCAGCTGCAAATACTAGTGCAGTATGATGAGTGTTCCAAAGTGACTAGTCTTGCTGTGTGCGTTACATGAAAGCAGGGTGACCTGAGCTCTATACCAGCCCTATCCCCCTTCTTCAGTCAGGCACAGGCCACCTGACACGTTTATGATTCAGAAAGGCAGCTGTTTGTTTTATTATCAGCCACACTAGCCAAATCATAAAGCAACAAATCTGAACTAGAAGATATAAACACCACAGCAGAAATGACTGCGATAAATTAGGCAAATTAAAAACCATTAAATGATTGCAACACTGAATGCAAACACGAGATCTGCTATCTTACATCTAAGTGAAGGAAATGTATCCCTCAGCAAGTCTTCAATGCCAAGCATTCATACAACTAATAACTGGGTCAGAGTTTCCCTCTACAACCCCAGTGACTTATAAGGAAAACTGGGAAGAACACATACTGATTCAGCCTGATAAGAGAGTACTTTGAAGAGGTTCTTCTCCACATCAGCTTTGTGCACATGAATATCTGCTTCACCATCGCTCCCCTTAAGTAACTTCGCATACAGTTTTTCTATACTCTGGAAAACAAAGTGTAGGTATCAACCAAGGAACTTACAAATAGGTGTGTTTGTAAGAAATTACAACTGGAAAAGAACTTACATTCATGGCAATCTCTAGAAATTCATCAGCAAGATCTGCTTTTCCGATATCTATCCACCCTTTCCCAGTTTTCATAGACATCTGAAGGAGAAAACAGGTGGCTTTGTGAAAATATAGTCACTTTCAAGAAAAGCAATGTTAGCTCTCTTTGATGTACATATCTAATATAGGAGAGGGGTATATCAGGTCTTCGATTCCTGACATGCGCCTCACATGACTGAATCAAGTCCTTAACACTTAGATGCAGCACAAGGCTTATGGTGCCCTACCAGAAAATAAAATAAGATACTAAAATAAATGAATAGGCTGCTCATACAACATTTTACCATATGACAAAGATGGGATGCTAGCTGCACTGTTCAGAAATTCCTAACTGCACTGGCTCAGCAAGGTGTCCCCTGTGTTTATAAAGGCCCCCTTCAATATACATATTCCCCAGAACTACAGGTATATTTCACTGCCTTTGTAAAGCAACCGCAATGGGGTTTTAAGGTTTCCCTTGGTGATCAACTGTACTTCATTACTCACCCACCATTAGCCTTACCAAAATCTGTCTTCGAATAGTTGCCTCTGGAGGATCGCTGCCTTCACAAAAGCACACCAGTCTGCAAGCAACAAACCGTACTGCAAGAAAACAGTGCATTTTTTTTTTTGAAAGTCAAGCCCTGCCATATCTGAAAGATTGCTTGCCATTTTAAATTACAAGAGAGAAAAATTTGAAAGCTTCGGGAGTCAAAGCAGTCTGATTTTTAGCCAAGCTGCTTAAAATTGCTTTTTAGGCAGTAAGAAAAAAAATATATTCTCATCAAAACACCTATTAAACACTTTAAGTTAAATACATGGTATTCAAAGACTTAATTACATTGTATGTGCTTACAGTAACATGTCTTCAGAGCCTCAAAACAGCCTTCAGCAAAATAGGGAAATGAAGTTTAATAATCTTGACATTTCCAAAGTAAAAAGCAAAAATATTTTCAGGCCTTCCTTATACATCAGGGATGGAAAAGACACCACTTAATGTATTTAAAATAGCCTCTCCCTGGCCCTTCAGCTGTGATACAAGATCTGAGAACATTACGCTCTACAATTACTACTTATTTTGTGTAAACTTAACCTTCTCCCTGTACCTGATATAATTTATATGATGCAGATTATACATAATTTTGACTATAATCCCTCAAGACAAAAATGTGGGCCAGATACTGCAGTCCTGCAGGACCACATAAAGACCAGGTTGAGGGAAAAGACCAAAAGCTCACTTCTGCTTTCCCCTGGCCCTGCTCCTGGCTCCAAGCAAACCCACCAGCTGTATACCCAGCTAAAACAGGGAAGTAAAAAGAGGATTTTGAGTTTTTCTGTATGTAAACATTGATGGGACAGTTCTATTAAAGAAACATTCTCACTTGATATAAATTAAGATATAGACAACTGTCTAAAATTTACATTTGTGTTATTTCCATACATTTTTAATTAAAACCATAGCATAAGAAGGCAAATTACAGCTTTCTTTGGTTACATCACCTTTTTACTGATGCTCTGGCATGGAAAAGGGGGCGGGGGTCGACTGTCTACGCCAATTCTGTGTCTCAACGAGATCACCATTACACTAGGGTGCTCCTTACTGAACTGTTTATAGAAGAACAGCTGTATATTTTCCTCTGTCTACACCCTATAGCTGCAAAGATCCAAACAAATCTACAGCACTACATATATGCCTGTCAGCAAAATTTTTCCTTTTCATGCTACAGCACACAAACACATTTAAGAAGGTATAGAACACATACATACATTTAGCTCTTTGCTCATCATTGACAATGCAACCCATGTGTTTGGTCACAGTCCAGTTCCACAGGTTTATTGCACTCTCTTCAACCTGAGTAGGAGAATTCCATCAGATTTAACTTTGTCCTGGATTTGTGTCAATATTGAAATTTGCTACTGGAAAAGGAACCTTCTGTCATGGGGATCACAGTAATGATCTGTCTGGATGTTTGCACAACTTCCTTTTACATTGGAGTCAGGGTGTGGGTTTTCCAAAAAACTGTTAACATGATCCCACAGGGAGATTTGGGATAGTGACCTGAAAACAAGCACACTCAATGGACTAGCATTTCTTCAGCTAAAAGTATGCATCATTCTTTTCTACAGATTCATCATTTCAGAAGATATATTCAGTCTTATAAAAGACTATTTCATATCTTCTAAAGACATGAAAGCACTTCCAAGACAAAGCAAGGTAAGAGAACATGACTGTAAATCCAGGGCTGACAAGACCTGGAACTAAAAAAACCTAATTAAGCATATGACCAATAGCACATATGTTACATCATCCATCATTGCCTTCAGCTGCAGTGTGAAATTATGCATAACAGTGAATTCTGTAAGTGAAGTGGTGGATTATAGAAACTTTCAAATATGTTCCTAAACAAATCCCATTAATCTGTCATATTACTGCAATGTCCTAACCTATGTTTCTATCAAGTCCTTTCCCAAACTTATCAAAACATGACCTCACTTCATCGCAGATGGACAGGGTTTCTCACAGATACAAAATCTGTGCAACAGCACATCATCATGTCCAAAACACAACTGACTCACTGGCAGCTTTCAGAATACATCACATACATCTTAAACAGGTGCTGAAGAATTTGAAGGAATTGGAAAAGAGCTGTAAGAATTGTTTCAGGTTTGAAAATATATCTATACCAACGCTTCACCTTTTTTGCCTATCAAGAAGAAAACTAAGTAGCTTGAATTACTTTAAATACCTACCTACATCAGGAAACTTCTGATGTTAACAAAGAAAGCACAAGGGCTACTGTATATATACTATGGTTAAAAAGATGATGCAGTTCTACCTAAAGACAAGAAGCTTCTTTAACAACCCACCTTGAAGGGTTGCACTTCCCATCACTTCAAATCCTAGTTTCCAGGATAGATCTTGCCTACAAATATACTCTTGCCTAAGTAGGAGACATTTCACAGGCCCTTTTATTGGACATCAGATTACAAATTAATGATTTCTTTAAAAATAATTTAGCCCAACTTATCCAGGAAGAATTGAAGGATACCAGTTTCATGCTCCTGTATTTCTCTACAGACTGAGCATACTTTCCGCCATGGACACTTGCAAGCCTATCTTGCTTCTTGTCACAAATTTAGGACTTTCAGAATCAGTCTTCCTTAGATGATAATCACTATGAGTTAAATCTCTCTTCAAAATACAAACTGTGGAGGAAAAGGTTGGCCTGTATCTCAACTGGGCCTGTTTTTACGCCAGATGCATATATTACCCATCAGACTTCTTTTTGAAAGGCTTTTTAAAGCAGACATTTATTACAAGTACTGCTCTAGAAGAAATACAGAAGGAAAAAACTCCTAAAATTAGAAACATTACAAACAACCCCCTAGTTCACTTTTATAACATATGAAAACGAGTACTTCTCACGCTGATATTATGTACTGGGTTTATCAGGCAAAGGACATGCTTCCTTGTTTTCTTCTTCCTCAAATATCTGCAATCCTTATCAGAATCCGTGTACAAGATGAGGAATGACCTCTTATCTGGCCCTGTACCCAACTCTTAATGCATCAGCACTCCATGCTTACATTTTTATGTGAAATTACGATTAGAGGCTACTTGAAAATTGAAATAATAAAAACCGTTAACATTACTAAGCCACCAGTAAATTTTCCCATTATGATGCACTTTTATACTTCGGATCATCCTTTCGCATCGACTTTTTAAACGTAACATTTCCCACTTTATTTTGGAATTTCATGCTATGGGGTTAAAAGATGAAAAGCTAAACTGTTTTGTCTACGTCTCCATAGCGCTGCAGTTACAGGTTCAGCTCCACCGCAGCTGATGGGCAGCGGGACCCCCGCCCGCAGAACAGCGCCAGCCGCAGCCACCAACCTGGGCCAACGGCGCCGCCTGGGGCGCAGAAGCGGAAAGCCCCGCTGCCTCCGGCGGGCCCGAGAGGGGCACCGGGCCGGCGGAGCGGGGCTCTGCCCCAGCCGCGCCCCCATCCCCCTCAGAGATGCTCCCCGCCGCCTGGAACAGCTCCTCGGTGAGGGCAGCGATGCGGGACGGGGCCTCCTCCCTCAGCAGCTCCTGCACCAGCCCTGTAACACAGGAGAGGGGAGAGAGTGATAACAGCCACCCCCAGAAACTTATCGGGAAGGCGGCCCTCGCCCCACGGCAGGCGGTACCTCGCACCGCCTCCCGCCGTGCCCCCGCCATGGCGGCCGCCGCCCCGCGCGCGCCCCGTGAGGCGACCTGAGAGAAGGCGGTGCCCGCGCCGCGCATGCGTGCTTCCAGGCCCGCACGCGCGCCGCCGCGGAGCATGCCGGGCCCTACGGCACGGCCGCGCCGAACCCAGCGCTCCCGGTGACACCGCGCGCCGATTGGCCGTCCGGAGCTACCGCCCCGCCTACCGCTCCCGAGCGACAGGCGCCGGGGCCAATCGGACAGCGCGGCGGATCGGCCTCCCCGCTGGCCGTGCGGTGGGCGCCGCGGCCGTTCTGGAAGGATCCCGGGAGCAGGGCCCGGGCGGGCGCAGGCGATATGTCGGGGCTGCTCCATACGACGCTGAGCGGGCTTAACAGCGACTCGTACTGCGAGATCAGCCAGTACCGCGACCAGCACTTCCGGGTGCGCCCGGCGGCCGGGCCTGAGGCGTGGGGGTAGGGGCGGCGGGGCCCGGGCGGGAGCGGGGCCCGGGCGGGAGCGGGGCCCGGGCGGGAGCGGGGCCCGGGCGGGAGCGCCGTTGCTGGGCCAAGGCCGTGCGAGCAGCCCGCGAACGGGAGGGCACCGCGTCTGCGGGGCGGCGGCAGGTGCCCGCCGGGGCCTGGCGGCAGAAGTGGGGCGGCAGGCGTGCTCACCCCGCTGCGTGCTCCCCTCTGCCCTCAGGGTAGCAGGCAGCTGCAGGAGAAATCCCTGAAAATTTCCTCTACGCTCTATGTTGGAAACCTGTCCTTCTATACCACCGAGGAGCAGATCCAGGAGCTCTTCTCCAAGTGTGGAGATGTCAAGAGGATTGTCATGGGGCTGGACAAGATCAAGAAAACTCCCTGTGGTTTCTGCTTTGTCGAGTATCCTTTCTGGTGCCCTGTTACCCTCGGGTCCTGGGTGGTTGCCACCTTTAGTTCCTCTTTGTGCAGCAAGGTTAGCTGAGGAGGAGGGACAGTCAGTTGCTTTCTACCAGGCACTTCCCTCCCACCCTTGCTACTTCACCACTGCTTTAACTGAGACAGCAGTGCCATAGGCAGAGAGTGCTACCACTGCTGTATTTCCTGGAGGTGGCAAAGAGCTCCTTTAATTTGTTACTTTCGTTAATGATTTTAGGGCCAAAATCAGAACTGTTACAGTCATCATTCTGAGGTCTTGTATGGCCAGAGCATGGTCACTTTCTTACCTTAACTTTACACCTGAATGAGGCAGCAGAATAAGCCATGGCGGTATTCCCAAGTACAGGGTACACGCTTGTACAAGTTGTACCATGAGCTGTCTTTGCAAAGCTCTTGCGAGGCCTCTCCCTCTTGTTCAAATTCAGTCAAGTTTCAAATAGTACAAAAAGACGTATTACAGCTTTCTTGCCGTTAGCAAGGCTTTAACATGTTTTGTTTCATCTACGTGTGGAATAAGTGCTCCAAAACTACTTCTTGTCTGTGCAGGTACTAACATTAATCCTTTCAGTTTAGAATCCTTTCTGGGTGGGAGCTGGTTTTAGCTTTGATTTATATGAGCACAGTTTCTGATCCCATAGAGGAGAGCAGAAAGAATAGAAAAGGCTGGAAGGCAGGGTTTTTCTGCTTCTCAAATGGAATAGTTGTCTTTTTTTATTTTCCTTGTACCCAACAAAATATCACACTTAGTTCTCCTTATAGTATGCTTCAGATACTACACAAGAGCAGATGCTGAGCACGCAATGCGATTTATCAATGGCACACGACTAGATGACCGCATCATTCGAACTGACTGGGATGCAGGGTTTAAGGAGGGGCGACAGTATGGAAGAGGAAAGACTGGAGGACAGGTGAAGACAATACCACTTCATACCTTGAATTTGATCCCCCTAAGACTCTGTACTGCTTTGCTAGTTTTGTCTTATGCAGACCAATGTGTAAACTGTAAAGACCTGATAATGAGCTTTAGTCACTCCCAGGTTGTTTTGGCGACTGATGCCTGGTTAAAAAGCTAGAAATAGAACTTAAGGCCACATATCCCACCATGTAAGCAGAATGTTCCCTAATCCAAGCTAGTACTCTTAAAGAGATGCCGAGTTTGAATGGAGGGGGACAGCAAAGCTGCTAGGCCAATCTTACAAAGCAGCACTTTGCCCCAGTGCGAAGGTGAGGTTCCTTTGCAGATTTCCAGGGTGGAGGGGAGGAAATGTTTGGGAAGCCAAGCCTGGCAGTTCAGAAAGCTGGACTACAAAGCTGAATGAAAATAGTTTGGGGTCTTACTTGCTTCTTGTCTAAAAAGACCTCAGCCATCAGCTATATGCTAATTTGTCATTTTCACTACCGTTACCACCTTTTTGGGGGATTATTTGAAGAGATTTCAAATGAATCTAAGTTGTTCTAACCTGAATTCCAGTTCCCCAGCAACTGAGCAAGGAGAGGGTGATGATTCTGAAGTCTAGCAGGAGTCAGGCAGTGCAGGGTACTAACATCTGTGTTACTGTTCTGCCTCAGGTGCGAGATGAGTACCGGACAGACTACGATGTGGGAAGAGGTGGCTTTGGCAAGATCATTCAGATGCAGAAGGCAAATCATCAGCCTGCAATCTATTAATTGCCTCGTGGGTCCTAGCTCGTAGAGGGCTTTGTCCTTCCAGAGCTAGCCCTGCTCTTGCATTTTGGATTGGGGTAGGGAGTGATATCCAAGTTCCAGCAAAAGGTGACCCTCCTTAGACTGTGGATATACATGTATTCATTCCCCCTTCCTTCTGGGCTAGAGATGATGTTCTGTGTTGATACAGGGCAACAAGGGAAAAAAAAAAATGGACAGCTCTGCAGGATTCTGGGTAAGAAGAAATGCAGCATGTCACACACACCTTGTGCTATGACACAGCTAAGCAGGTGGCGTCCTCCAAGCTGTGACTGCAGCCATGTTTGCTCTCAAATGGAACTTCTTAAAAACATACCACCATCGGAGCCATCCAGGTGTCTGGGCACCTTATGGGGATGCACAAGATGATTCAGGTTTCTAATTTACAACCTCATCAGCTTCCAAAGCAGTATCGCTGTTTGGATGAGAGAAGTGGAACAAGGTCTTATCATCCTTGGAGGTGCTTGTCTGCACATCTAGCCCTTGGGTTGGTGAGGGCCTGCAGAGCATTTCTCTTAATGATGCCCCCAGTGCTGCCTGGCTTTTTCAGATCCTCACTGTTCAGCGTGATTTTGTTAAAAGTTTCTTTTAATTTTTTAAATAAACAGTTGTATTGGGTCTGGCTGAGATGGAGTTAATTTTCCCCCTAACAGCCCTCATAGTGCTGTGCTTTGTTTTCGTAGTTAGAGGTGTTGATAAACACCAGCGTTTTGGTTAGTGTTGAACAATGCTCACAGCATCAAGGCTGTCTCCAGTGTTTCCCCCTGCCTCACTCAGTAGGCTGGAGGTGGGCAAGATCTTGGGTGGGGACAGAGCCAGGACAGCTGGCCCAAACTGACCAAAGGGATATTGCCATATGACCTCTGCTCAATAATAAAAACTAAGGGAAAGGTGGCAGGGGTTTGGGATGGGGAGGTGTATTCGTTACTACAATATTTGTATTTTGTCTACACCTACTGAAGCTCTGCTTCTCAGCAGCTCAACATTGCCTGCCAATGGGAAATAGAGAATAAATCGTTTGGTTTTCTTTGCTTCCACGCACAACCTTGCTTTTACTTTATTAAACTGCCTTTATCTTGACCCATGAGCTCTTTTCCATCTTATTTTCTCCCCCACTGTCCTGCTGAGGAGGGGAGTGCTAGAGTGGCTTGGTGGGCACCTGGCATCCAGCCAGGGTCAACCCACTGCAGTCCTTTTTCATGTTCAACATGGGGCCTGAGACTGGCAGTTTTGTATTAAGCGTGCTATAGCAGTAGTTGTTACTCAGTAGTAAGCTTCCACATGGGTCATGGAGTTTGTTGGCTGCACTGCTTGTCTTTATTTTGCTGAGCCTGGGCTTTGCCCTGGCATTAATGGCCTTGCTGTGCTGGGGGAGCTGTCTTGTGGAAAGGGTGAGGGAATGCATCTCCTTCTTCCTACCCGGTCTGGGTGGGTTTACGATGCAGGTTCCTGAGGTCCTTGTTCACCCTTGCATGAGCTGTTTAATGCAACTAATTAACGCTGTTGACATATTATGGGTTTTGTGGAATGTGGTGTCATCCTGCTGTAGGAGAAGACAACTTTTGGGTGAGGCGATGCTGAAGCATGCCCTGAGGCGGCTGGTCCCTGGGTGGCAGGGGTCCCTGGGTGGCAGGGTGCATGGAAAGACTTGGGTAGGTGCCTGGGGTGGTTATCACCTCCCGTAGCCTGGGACTTTACACCCGAGCAGGCAAACTGATGTGCCGCTGGATAGAAGGGTGCCTTGCCTACCAGTAAAAACCAGCAGCTTCTAGCACTGCTGGGGCTTGGCCTGTGCCTGCCGAGCTGCAGTTCGGTACTGTCAGAGGACTGTGATTAAGGCAGGGACCCACACCACCTCTGAGAACACCTTGACTAAGGCTGGGATGCAAACTACACCTGAGGGCATGATGGTAGAGATAGGGATCCAGACCACATCTGAGGACACCATCGTTGAGGTGGGGACCCAAACAACAACAACTACAGTAATTGTCCCCGTAGTGAAAAAGAAACGGACAAGGAGGTCAGTGGGTCCATATCACCAATGAGTAAGAGAGGAGGAAGAAGAGGAAGGGTTTAATCAAGAAGCTGGTCCTTTGGCAAAGAAATTAAAGGAAGGAGTGAGGGAATTCAGGTAAGAAATAGGAACCTACCTGGTCTCTGTCTCTGACCTCATCAGAACTTTGAGACATGTGGAAGGAGTACAGTCGCCAGCCGGGTGAGTGGATTGCTGCCTGGCGGCTCCGATGCTGGGGCAATGGGGCTGACGGTCAGCAAATGGAATGCAGGGAAGCCCAGCAGCTTCCTGAGAAAGCTTTCCTTCAGAAAGACTGAGGTCACCTCCATTGCTCCTGGTGAGGGGACTTCTGGCCTGGCATTGCAAGGGTCAGACAGTGAATACTCTGACCAGGAACAGGAACAGAGGGTCCCTGCCTTCGGCCAGGGGGATGAAAGGGGTGACTGGGTATACTGGGCTGTGTGGATTCGATGGCCTGAGATTGAGAGAGGAATTGGAAAAGAAGCAGCAATTTGCAGTCTCTGGAGGTAGGCTCCTCTCGAGTTTGAGTGCAAGATACCCATTCAAGGAAAGTCTTGTGAACTCCTCAGGGAAGTGGACTACCACAGCTAAAGGTATCCAGTAGCTGAGAGAATTGGCAGTGCTGGAAGTCATCTACAGTGACCTAGACAGTGATGAGATCTCCAAAGATCCAGAGGATGGCCTGTGCACACAGGCCATGAATCAAAGTGATACTCTTAACAGCTTGGCAGCGATGTATTGTCCAGATATGGATACACCAGCTGTGGAGAGAGTGTCTTCTGGGCTCCAAAACTTTGAAGAAAGTTTCTGTCCCTCTTGACCCCTACAGGCCAGCACCTTGGCTGTCAGGGGCACCCCAAGAGGTCAGTCCCCTCCTGCCCGGGTCAGGGGAAAGGGAGCACCAGGCACATGCCATGAGCTGCACTCTGGTTCTTCCTGTGTGACAAGGGGGAGGACAATGGGGAGTGGGATGGTGAACCCACCTTCAAGCTGGAAGCCCGTGTATGCAAACTGGGAGGGAAGGCAGTTGTTACAAAGGGGCCACGCAAGGAGCCTGTCAGCTTTGTTGCTGTAGAGACACAAGAAGGCAATCAGCGATCTCCCAGACATAGAAAGACTGAGGTCACCTCCATTGCCCCTGGTGAGGGGACTTCTGGCCTGGCATTGCAAGGGTCAGACAGTGAATACTCTGACCAGGAACAGGAACAGAGGGTCCCTGCCTTTGGCCAGGAGGAGGAAAGGGGTGACTGGGTATGCTGGGCTGTGTGGATTCGATGGCCTGGCACATCAGACCCACAGAAGTATAAGGCTGTGGTAGACGCTGGTGCACGGTGTACGCTGGTGCCATCAGGGTGCAGAGGCACAGAACCCATGCGGATCTCTGGAGTGGCGGGGGTGCCAAGAATTGTCTGTATCGGAGGCTGCAGTGAGCTTAACAGGGGTCAGGTGGGAAAAGCACCCCATTGCGACCAGCCCAGAGGTCCCTTGTATTCTTGGCATGACTGCCTCAGGAGAGGGTACTTCAGGGACCCAAGAGGTACCAGTGGGCTTTTGGTGTAGCCACTGTGAACACCGAGAAGATCAAACAGCGATCTACCCTGCCTGGCCTCTTGGAAGATCCCTTCATGGTGGGATTGCTGCGAGTTGAAGAACAGCGGGTGCCAGATGCCACCGGGACGGTGCACTGGTCGCAGTATCACACGAGCTGTGACTTCCTGGCTCCCATCCATGAGCTGATTCATCAACTGGAGAGCCAAGGAATGATCAGCAAGACTCACTCACCCTTTAACAGTCCCACATGGCCAGTGCAAAAGTCTGACGAAGGGTGGAGGTTAGCAGTAGGCTATCGTGGCCTGAACGAACTCACACCACCACCGAGTGCTGCTGAACTGGACAAGTTAGAGCTCCAACAGGAACTGGAGTCAAAGGCAGCCAAGCAGTATGCTACAGTTGACAATGCCAATGCATTTTTTTCAGTTCCTTTGGCAGCAGAATGCAGGCCACAGTTTGCTTTCACACGGAGGGGTGTCCAAGACACCTGGAACAAACTGTCCCAGGGGTGGAAGCACAGCCCTACCATTTATCATGGACTAGTCCAAACTACACTGGAAAAGAGTGATGCCCTGAACATCTAAAATACATTGATGACATCACCGTGTGGGGCAACAAGGCAGAAGAAGTGTTTGAGAAGGGAAAAGAGTAATCAGATTCTTCTGAAAGCTGGTTTCACTGTAAAAAGAAGTAAGGAAATAGAGAATAAATCTTTTGCTTTTCTTTGCTTCCACATGTGACCTTGCTTTTGCTTTATTAAACTGCCTTTATCTTGACCCACAAGTTCCTATTTCCATCTTATTTTCTCCCCCACTGTCCTGCTGAGGAGAGGAGTAATAGAGCAGCTTGGTGGACACCTGGTGTCCAGCCAAGGTCAACCCACTACAACAGTGAGTCCTGCACTTGGTGCAGTTTGTGTATCAAAACCATTTGCTCTGTGACATGAACTGGGGGGGGGGGGGTGGGGGGGGGGGGGCGAGATCTCCTGTTGGTATCTTAAAGCTGCTGTCACTTGCAAACACAAAGATGGACACTAAAACGTGGCACAAGTTTTGCTGTGTTTCTCTTGGCTTTTTTCTTGGTGGGGGCTTTTCCTCCTCTTTGTTTTGCAATAGCTGATGGCTGATGTCAGAAGAAAGTTGCTTATAAAAGTGTATGGCTGCTCTGAATAAAACAAGTCCCTATGTTTCACATCAGCAGGTTCTAGGAGAACTTTCCCTATCCTGTCACCTGTTTCACGGTCACAGTGTGTAAAGCAAAACAAAGGCTCAGTGTGCACTTCAGAGAGAAAGGAACCAGGAACTCCCTTCCCTGCATTGATGAGAGGTTTTCCTCCCATTTTGAGAAGAGCACAGCTAATACTCTCTAATCTGTTCTTAGGGTCCAAACAAGGGACCAAAGGAGATGAAAACCCTTTCTGATCAGTCCCCAAGAACATCTCAGCTAGGGCAAGTAATTCCATTGAACAAGTTAAATTCTGTCTGTAAATTAGGTTTGTATTATGTAAATAATAGCAGCTGCTCCCTGCCCAGTAATGTGTAATCATGATTTTTCATGCATTATCTCATCCAAGATAGAAACTGTTGCACACCCATCTGCAGACCAGGCATACAATTTGAATTACTCTAACACTCACATTACCCCAATGTCTCCATAACTGAGCAGGAGAGGCTGTTACTAGTTTGTTAAAATGTCTCCTACCTGTTTGTTTTGCAAGTCAGGTTGCTGTGCCTGCACAATTGTCACAGGTCTTGAAGGAGCTGCATGTTTAGTCTTCAGCAGGTTTAAGCAATGACAGCACCAGAGAAGCCCGTGATGTGAGCTGCTCCTGAGATGCAGTGACAAGGAGCAAGACATTGACTTAAGAGCAAAAAGTACAAGCAGTCATCTGTCTAGCCTGGCAAAGCAGTGTCAGTGTGAGGTCCCTTGTGGAGAATGTGAATTACAGAGGGAATAATTGCCTGGGCAAACACAGCAGGGAAACAGGAAAAGTTATGGAAGATGAGGAGAGGTATCAGCCATGATACTCTAGGATTAGTAAAGGAATCTCATGTGTATGGAGTAGGGAAACACAAGGCAAGCTTTCAGTCTGCTCCTGGAAGAGCCTGGTGTGGCCTGTTAGACACATCAGTCCTATGTATGTGACAGAACATGCAGAAATCTGTTCAGTCAGGTGCCTATGACTGCAGAAGGCATTAGCCCATATTTTTGCAAGATACTGTGATTTCAGTTCTACAGAGATCTCCCTGTTCCACTCCAGTCTGAAGGAAGAGTGTCTCCTTCAGCCAGTCCCAAACCAGGGCTAGCAATCTATGCACCATTCCTCTTTCAACAAAACATTTGCAAAGAGATTTGTGCTGACTTTTATTCAAATACATGTATTTGCCTAAAAGAATCCACCTCAAATACTACAGCTGCAGTAAATGTCAGGATCCCTTCCTTCTACAGCAATCCCAGACAGAACCAAAGAGAGATGAGAAAGTTTACAAGTCAGTAGGTGCTCCCAGATCTTGGCCCGTGCTGCCACGTGTAGGTACCCACGTGGCACCGTGCTGCATCCATCGGAAGAGGTGTCCTTGCCAAGAGTGTTGCCAAGCATAGCGGCTGCCAAGGTCCTGGAGCAGCCCCTCCTGCCCTGGCTGAGCTCCTGACCGTGGCACACTCTGTGCCCAGAAGGCTCAGGCTCCAGGGCTGCCTTTCAGATGCCTTTCATCAGCACACAAAGGTCCTGTTAGGAGAGGTAACCCTTTGTCCTCATATTGCTGGGGCAGAGCCAAGCTTGGCTGTGCAGCCAACAGACTGAGAAGAGATGAGACCCAAGAGAGCCCAGGCACAGCTTAGCAACAGGCTGCCTCTCCAAGCCACGAGCAGTTAACACACTGGAAGCAGAGGCAGGCCACTTTCCCTAGCCAACAGCCAAGCTCTTTCTGTGAAGAACTCTGATGCTGAGTCCATGCCAGCACCAACCAAAGGAGCCTAAACCACCCTTCAGGCTTCCTGGGGAATCAGGACTTGGACTCCAGTGAGTTTCTGCTGGATCCCTTGTGATCTGTGGAGACCTTTTTCCTTCACCATAGAGAACAAAGTGGAGCAGTTTTGCCAGAAAGTTATGTTCCTTCTCAAGCTCCTTGGCCGTGCTCTCACTCAGGAGCACCACATTCAAAGCCATCTGCACTGGAGAGGGGAAGAGGCAAGCTGTGGTTCTCATTCAGTGTGACAGCTTTTGAAGTCCCCTCTGAGCCAGTAGCAAATCTGAGCAAACTTTAGAGTGGTCAGGCAAATGGCAAGATTATAGTCGTGGTGCTCCACAGCTACTTCCAGCCACTGGTGCCCTGAGGAAACCCTGATCACCTTCCTCTCCCATTTGTGCCATATGGGATCCCACACTTTGCCATAGACCCCAGAGGCAGACACACCAGGCCCGGCATCACCGTGCTGGGTCGATGAGCTGGACCATTTCACCCTCCACCCCACAGAAGCAGCAGACCAGCTCGCCCAGCCCATCACTGTCAAACCCGAGAAATCAATCTTCTTCCCAGCTGCCTCCTCCACTGCCAGAGCTGCAATTAGCTTCATGTGCAGGTGCTGGTGTGGTCTGCACAGCTTCAAAAGGGTACAGATGTTGTCCATGCTGACCAAGTTGGAGCCCCGGAACCAGCCCATGGGCACCCACATGCACTGTACACAAGCCCAGCGCATCACCAGCCTTCTCGTCCTGTCGCTAGTGCCCTGCATTGGTGTCAGGAAACCCACCTTGATCTTCTTGGCCCGCTTCACGTAGCCTTTGCTGTTGTGAATGCAGTGGGGACAAGGTGCTCAGACACCTGCATGCACGTGCAGCCCATGGAGATCTTAACAGTGGCAGAGGAGGGGTAGTTCATCATCCCACTGATGGAAAACCGCCTGTCTGTGCCATAAATCTGGTACTTGCATTGCGCACACTGTCTCCGCTGTCTCCTCTCCACGCCACTTGCCCGGGAACTCACTTCCACCATGTGAGGGTGCAGGTGCCATTGGGGTACAGTCTCATAAGCATAAGAGAGGTACTCCTGGAAGTCCTGAGGGACCAAGGCAGCCTCCTGATGGGTGCAGGCATGATCACAGCATGTTGCCAGCTCCAGGACAGGCTGTGACAAGAACTGCACTTTGGCTAGTTGCAGCGTGGATGGGGGAACAAAAGCAGCAACCAGATCACCAGATGCAGCACTGGGAAGAAAGGCGAGTAAGAGAAGAGCAACCACCTGGCAGCAAGTCATCATGCCAGACCTGCAAAGGCAAAGTGAGGAGAGCATTAAGCCTGCATGATTAGAGAGCCGGCCACCTGCCGCGGCTCAGGGCTGGGAGGATTATCGTGCCAGCTACTGGGTCTTGCATGCTTAAGCTCTTACCACAGAAAGCAGAAGGGTTGGGACCTGCCTGGAGCCAGGTGAGTAAGGTGTGATAGGAATCTCACCCAGCACTGGCTTTGATCTCCTGGAGCCCTTCTGGAAGCGAGGCCCAGCAGGCACCCCAGCACTGCAGAAATATCACGACCTGAGGAGTTTGCTCTGTCACACCAGTAACCCTGTCTTCCCCAGGGCAGATTCCCTGGATTCCAGGGTTCAGGCGCTGCTGATGGATGCATCCCACCCAGCAGCCCACTGGTCACCTGCAGGAAGGAGGATCTGAAGGGTACCTGCTTGCTGGTCTTACAGGGAAGAAGGTGCATTAGCTCCTCAGGTTGAAGTATTTGGTGTCCCAGAGCAGTGTGGACCAGCCAGCCTATTTTAACTCCCAAATATATCATTGTACCCCATTTAAAATTTAATTTGCTGCTACATCTCTAGTGCCAGGGACACCCTGTTGTGGCAGGGGAGCAGTGCAGGGCTCAGGATCCAAAGTGCCAGCTCTCCTTCCAATGGCTCAGTGGCACAGCACCCCTCCATCCTGCCCCAAGCCTATGTACCCACATAGGCTCCTCTCAGCAGCCCCCCAGGAGGTTCTTCCTCAGCAAGCAGCTGATGTGCAGTGAGCTGCCTTGATGCCTCCGCTGGGAAAGCCCTGTGTCCCCCAAAGGCAGCCAGGGTCTGCACTGGACACGTGGCAGTGCATGCGGTTATTAAAGTATGAAAGCCACAGGGGATGGGTTGGAGCCAGGTGGGGAGGGAGGCAGAGACCCACCAGCTCTTGGCACCCCCTGCACCCTGAGCCACCAGTGCTGCATCCCCAGCATGGCCCACGGCCAGACTATGTCACCGTCAGACGGTGGCCACAGGCAGGTCTCCTCTGCAATGCTTCCCCATCTGCCTGCCCCCTCAGCATGGCTTGGACCAAACACAGCTGGAGCCAACAACCCTCCAGCTCCCCTTTAAATCCAGGGGGGATGGCAACGGGGAGATCATAAACCATGACCTGGCTATAGCTCCCAGGGGGACCTTCCTGAGTGCCTGCCTGGCACTACAGCCAGCAAGATAGCACAGAAACAGGAGCCTGCTCTGCCTCTCCTGCCCATGCACCAGCCCGTGCTTGTGCCCAGTCTGCCTGGCACCCATGCATCGGCAGAGGCACAGGCAGGGGAGCAGCTTTGGGCTTGTTTGGTTCCCTCCAGGGCTCTGCCAGCCGCTCTGTGGGGGCTGGAGCCAACCTGTCGAGGCCCACGGCCAGGCAGCAGACGGGAACACAGCCTGTGCTGCAAATCTGGGTGGTAACTCCCCGCTGACAGGGCAAACGGCAGGCAGCTGTGTGCAGGGCTGGGGACCAGACATCTCAGCAGCAAAGCCAGGCTCTGCTTTTTGCTGCATTTTCTCAGTTTTTAGAATTTTCCCCCTTCCAGACCGGCACAGGAGGGGAAAGCTTACCCTACAGCCCCCAATGCCCGACAGCCTTCACCCAATCCCTGTCTGCACAAGGAGCATCTCAGCAGGCCACATGCAGGCTGGTATGGTGGCAGTTCTGGACAACACGCTGGGGCTCCACTGGGCTTTACTCACCCACCAACTGATGTGCGGAGGTGTACAGCACCAGCGGGGCCTGGGAAAGGCAGGGTTGCTGCCCAGCAGAGGATGCAGTGCCACCCCCGGCAGCTCTGCCAGTGCCGATGGAGTGGAAGGAGGTGGCAGGCAGAGGGAGGCAGGGTCCCCCCAAGAGTGGGCTCCCAGGGCTGGGGTGACCCCTCCAGGCAGGCAGCCAAGAGCAGGGTGCCCAGCACAGGGCCTGTGCCCTGGGATAGGGCTGCTGTGCTCCTGCCAGCACCTGTGCCTGTGGTGGGATGGCACCAACGCACCGCACCGGCACAGGCTGGCAGCTGCCAGACAGCTGCTTCCCTGCCAGGCTGCTGTGGTGGGAGCTGCCCAGAGCTTCCAGTACCCAGCTCCATGTGCAGAGCTCTGCCAGTCCCAATGGGTGCCTGGGATGGGATGCCAGTGCTCAGTGGGATGGCCTGGAGCCAGGTACAGACACGCCTGCGGGCACAGACCCACGTGTGGCCACAGGCATGGATGTGCACCCACGCATGTGGACAGGGGCACAGACAGAGGCACGGGGGGCCGCAGCAGTGCTGAGCCAGAGGGTGAGGGCTGCAGCCACATCGTGGGCCCGTTGCCCGCTAGGCTTGGGCGACAGCACCTGAACCCGTGTGCGTGGGTGCTGGGGGTCTGCCGGCTCAGGGCTCAGCAGGGCCCCATGTGCTGCCCCTGGCCGAAGGTACCCCTGAGGTGGGGTGGTGAGACCCAGCACAGCACACTGAGGCACTGGCATGACCAGGAGAGAGCTGGAAGAACCAGCGAGGAGCCAGTGCCAGGAGTCAGCTGTGCCTGAGGGCTGGAGCCTGAGGCTCTGGCAGGTACCCCCGGCAGGGCTCACAGTTCCAGCCCGGGGGCCAAGCAGAGCTGATGGCATGAGGCCTTTGCTGCTGACCATGCAGTGACCCTGTTCCACTGCCAGTAAACAGGGAGAGATACCAAACCCACACAAGATACATCTGCCCTAAATTAGTTTATTTTGTAAAATAATGTCAGGGCTGATTTAGACCAGACCAGAGTCTGGGAAATCATGATCTCACATGGATGCAGCCCAGCTTCTGGCTGTGCTTCCTCTGCAGGCCATTACTGGAGCCTCCAGGAAATATTTCCAAGGCCTTTATTGCAGCCACTGCCCTGGTGACACACTCCCACGCAGCACAGAGCCTGCAGGGGGGACCGTGGCAGGCTGGAGTCCTGCCCACAGGTGCCAGAAAGGTACCAGCAGTGCTGGGTTGAGCTGGCCTGGAGCACTGCTCCACAGTCCCTGGCTCACTGTCCCAGCGGACAGCATGAGGGCTGGTGGCTCCAAGCAGCAGGTTTCGGGCAGGGAGCTCCCCCAGCACAGCCAGCTGTGGCCAAGCCCTGCTCTGTGCTGGCACCAGCTTGGCACCCAGCCCAGTAACACGTGGGGTCCTGCCCAGGGGTCTGTCACCACGGGGCATTAACATGAGATACAGCTGGACCGTAGCCAGACACTTAAAAAATATTTATTTTAATAGGTATAAAAGTTGACATTAAACCACCAATTATACAAAGATACACGAGGTTGGACACTGGTACAGCTACACTATGGACATCTTCACAGACACCCGAGCTGGAAGCTCACACCAAGCAGCATGGCCAGGGCAGTACGGGGCTCAGTGTGGGATGCAGATCCCAGCACAGGGGGTTTTGGCCAGCTGAGCCCCGTGCTGCTGCGGAGTACCGGACTGTTGGCAGCACGAGAACAAGATGCTCCCAGCTTTGTCACACAGCTCCAGCCGTGGCTGTCATGTACGCACCCCGTGCTTGGAAAGCATGGAGAGGAGGTGTGACCACAGCCACATGACAAGGACAAATGGAATGAATACAGCTGCATCATCACATGGGGCCTGTTGTGCGCAGGGAAAGCAGCATTTCCAACAGCAGCTTCCATAGCAGGAGGGCCATACCAGTCGATGGGGCTGAGGGGATGGCAGAGACCAGCCCCGTGCCACAAACGCTCCCACGTGGCCCGGGGACTCATCTTGTGACCTCTGGTCTGTGAAGGTAAAGGGCAGCGCACAACCTGGCTCCGCAGTCCTGACTCTGGAGCTCGCTCCCCATGGGAGAGGGAATGGATATACCATGTAGATCATGACTGTATCATGTAGTTCCTGACCGGGAACACTGGCAGAGGTCCATGGAGTGCTGGTGCCTGATCCCTCAGACCGCAGCAGCCCCAGGGCTGAGGTCCAGTCCAGGGTGGTGCAGAGGCTTTTCTACTGTGGCACAGGGTTACTCTGCATTTTTCCCTTCCACACTGTTCCGAATCCCGTAGCCGAAGTAAATCATAAAACCTGCAGGACAGTTTCCACAATGAAATGTGTGGCAGCAGGCTGCCAGTGTAACAGCCCCCCAGGGGAGACCCTGCAGCACCACACTCTCCTCTGCAGAACACCTACCGAGGGCCATCCAGATGGCAAACCGCACCCAGGTGCCGGCACTCAGCTGTACCATCAACAGGATGTTAATGAAGATGCTGAAGATTGGCAGGAGCGGGAGGAAAGGTACCTGGTGAGGGACAAGAGGTGCTGTGTCAGCTGTAGTGGTTCCTTGAGGCACCCGGCTGGGTTCAAAGGTCCTCATGACTACAGAGGGACCCCCACCCCTGCCACAGCCCAGAGAGCACCCAGGCCCTTCCATGGTGGGACTGCACCTTGGAGAGCTGTGTCTTGGGACCCTGGGCTCTCCTGATGGCGACTGCCTGGCAGTGAGCCCTGGCAGATCCTGCAATGGCCCAGACCCTGCCAGGAGCCTGTGGGGCCACAGACGCCAAGCTGCCGGGGGCTGCACTCACTTTGAAGTTCAACTGCGCGTTGCTCTGCGGCTGCCTCCAAACGATGATGGTGGGAATGAGCAGAGCCACGATGAGCAGCACCAGGGCCACAATGCAGCCCACACTGCCGCTCTTCAATGCAGACACCTTGAGGGTCAGGACCACGCAGATGACCATGATCAGTGTGGCTGCAAAAGAGGGGGCAGTCAGGGAGCTGCATGGCATGTGGTGTCCCTGGGACCCTGAGCCTCACCAGCGGCTGGGCTGAGGCACCCATTCCTCTCAGTTAGGTATGGGTGCAGCACATGCTGTCTCCAACACCCACCCCAAAGCCTCAGAAAAGCACTTTGCCAGGGGAACTCGCCAGCCTGGCAAGCCGAGGGAAGCCTGCACTTGGCTGGGCTCAAACCCAGCTCTGATGTTTACCCAGACCTGGCTAAGCTGCCCCGTTCTAGCTGCACAATCAAGCCATTGATGGACGGATCAAATCTTGCCCGAGTGCTCTCAGGGGGCTGGAGACCACCCTTGCTGGGTGGCCAGCGCGGGCCACGCTTGTCAACAGGGAGCTCCCATGACCACCTGCCCATGCCTGGCTTAGCACCCACGTCCTCCATCAGACATCGTGCGGCTCAGACCCCACCTGTGCCCTGCGCTTGGCACCCTGCTCAGGGCAGAGGAGGCCCAGTGCCTGCTGGCACTGCCAACAGCAGCTGGCAGCCTATGCTGCCCGGCCCCTCTCTGCTGCCCAGCATGCCCACCATCCCTTCCCAGCTCTGCGGAGATGCGCAAAAATGCTCTGGCCCTCTGGCCCCCAACAGGAGGGGACATCGGCCACCGGCTCCCGCTCACTCACCAATGACTGAGACACAAACGTAGACAATGCGCCCTGAGAGTGCAGTGGGGGTGTCTGTGGGTGGGTTGAAGAGTGTCACCAGGGACAGCGTCTCTTTCTGCTGGGCATTGGTGGTGGTGACAGTTGGGTTCATGATCACCCTCTCCTCCTCATTCCCATTCAGCTCCAGCAGTTCCATGGCCTTTGGAGAGTTCAACTGCCCAGACTGGTACCTGAGCAGATGGGACAAGCTGCAGTGAGGCCAGGGAACCTCCCAGCCCATGAGGACAGTGGACAGCACCTTCATACCCCTCCCATTCCCCCAGCCCCATGTGCTGCTCTGGCCCCTGCAACAGCCACTCCATGGATCTGCCCAGAGACATCACACAGGCTCTTGTGAGCAGGCTCCATCCCGAGGGCTCGATGCTTCCCCAAACTGCATCCCCCCGGGAAAAAGCTGTGGCCACAAGCCCCAGGCTCAGTGCAAGGCACATCCACCCCAGGCACTGCCACACAAGAGAAGGCACCCACCGGAGGATGAGCACACACACTGCCACCAGGGAGTAGGCCAGCAGCGTGCCAACCGACATGAGGTCCACCAGGTCCTTCAGGTCAAACAGGAAGGCCATCATCGCTGCAACAAGGACATGCAGCATGAGCGTGGCTCCAGACCATTGTGAGGCCAAGTGCGAGGCAGTGGCCAGGAGCCTTACCTGCAAGAAGCCCAGAGGTGATGGTGGCTAACAGAGGGGTCTTCGTGCGGCTGTTGATGTTGGAGAGGAACTTGAAGAGCAGCCCGTCCTCTGCCATCGCATAGATCACACGGGGCATGGGGAACATGGAGCCCAGCAAGCTGCCGTGGGGAGAGATGGTTCAGGGCCCACCAGGCAAACTGCCCATACCCACCAGCCAGATGGGGATGGGACCAGCCCTGTGCCAGCAGCAGGACAGCAGCCAGACAGGGCAAACCCCTAGCCCAGCCGGGATGAGTGCTGCTGGTCCCCATGCCATGCCAGGCAGTGCCGGAGATGGAGCCAGTCCTACCTGGTGGAAAGGGCACAGAGTGAGCCGACGGCAACGGCGTAGCGCGCAGGCTCCCAGCCCACCACCTTGAAAGCCTCAGGCAGGGGGCTCTCCTTGTTCAGGAGGAAGTAGGGCACCATGAGTGTCAGGGCCGCGGAGACCCCGAAATAAGCCACAAAGCAGATGAGGAGGGACACAATGATGCCAATGGGGATCGAGCGCTGTGGGTTCCTGGCTTCCTCCCCTGTGCAGAGACAAAAGACAACATCCACCCCTGCTCTACACACAGCACAGGGCAGCTGGCCCTGTGGGATGAGCCACAGCAAGGACTTTCCATGGCAGCATGGGGCTGGGCGGCAGCAGCAGGCAAGGGCTGTTGGAGAGGAGGGGTTCCCAGCCATGCTGCTGCACTGGCAGAGGCTTCAGCACTGCCAAGAGCAGAGGCACAAGGCTGCAGCCCCAACTTCCAGGCATGTGGCTGCCCAGGGCTTGCAGCCTCCCAGTTGTGCTGGCCCTCTGCCCCCGCCAGCAGCTCCCGTTCCCTGCAGATCGCACTGAATGCAGATCCTCTGTCTGCATCAGCACAGCAACACAGCCACCCTCTGCCCCCGGCTGTTGCAAAGGCATGCTCTCCAGCTGCACCGCACTCCCTGGCAAGGGGCTTGGCGGCCAGTGGCCAGCGTAGGAGGGAAGGAGGAGGCTGCTGGGCAGCCCCTGGGGCCAGGGAGGCACAGGCAGGGAGGTCAGGCAGAACAGCCTGTACCAGCCACCCACTAAGTAGATTCCTGGGGGAATGAGAGGAAATTAAGAGGGCTCCCTGTGCTCCACAGAGCAGCAGTTCTGCATGAACTCAAGTCATTTAGAAAAATGTTGCTTGAAGCTAGGAAATAACCAGGAGGCAATAGCAATTCCCAGCACTATCACAGCCTGGAGTCGTCAGTAAAAAGGCTCCCTGCTGCCCCGGGAGCATCTCTGCTCCCACCACATGGTGTGGGGAGCCCCTTTGCCTGGGGAAGGGCAGGCTGTGAGCCCTTCTGTTCTGGCCCAGCTGGGGACAGAACCACCATGGGGAAACCTCCCAGGAGTGGTGGGATGGGCATTTGTGGGGAAATGCCCACGCCACCATTGCCCAAGGCCGTACCTGTGGTGGCAATGCAGTCAAAGCCCACGAAGGCATAGAAACAAGTGGCAGCGCCAGTCAGGATCCCTTCCAGTCCAAAGGGGACAAAGCCACCAGAGCCAAAGGCCTTTTTCCTGGAAAGGAGGGAGGAGGGCAGCTGCCATGGAGTGCATGGACAGCAGGGCCAGTGCCAGCCCTGTGCTAGACCCTGGCCTGCTTGCTCTCCTCACATAGTATCATTCGTCGGCTCCAAGTACGAGAGGTTGCTGTAGTCCTCTTCTGAAAGCTGCCAGTTTCTGACGTCTCCCTTCACAAAGCCAGCAATGATGACAAAGCCCAGCACCACCAGGTTCACCGCCGTGAAAATTTTGTTCACAAGGGCAGATTCACTGACGCCAAAGGCCAGCAGTGCTGCAGGGATGGAAGAGATGAGTGGGGACCCGCTGGGCTCCCATGCCACCACCCACAGTCACACAGAGCTGCTCCTACACACTCACCAGTGAGCAACACAATCAGGATCAGGGCAAAGAAGTCCAGGCGCTCGGCCAGCAGCCCTGGAAGGTGCAGTGTGGTCTTGTTCATGAAGAAGGTAGAGATGTGGTTGCCAATGATGTTGTCAAATGCCGCACTCCAGGCTCGAGCCACGCTGGCCGTACCTGGTTGATGGCAAACCTGTCCATCAGTCCAAGCCCAGGGTAAAGCAGCACTGGCCACCCTCAACCCAGCACCCACCTCCCTGATGATGCCACCTCACACCCTGCTTCCACAGCACCAAAGGCTGCCTCCATGAGCCCCTCACAGCCAGTGCGGTGCTGAAAGGAGCCCAGGCACACATGCCAACACCCTGCCTGGTCCCGTACCTATCACATAGGAGAGGATGAGGTTCCAGCCGGTTGTGAAAGCCCAGATTTCACCAACAGTGACATAGCTGTAGAGGTAGGCAGAGCCGGTCTTGGGAACGCGGGCTCCAAACTCTGCATAGCAGAGTCCAGCCAGTACCGATGAGAGAGCAGCCACCAGGAAGCAGAGGACAATGGAGGGACCAGCTGTCTCCTTGGCTACCTCCCCAGCCAGCACGTACACACCGGCCCCAAGCGTGCTGCCCACCCCCAGAGCTATGAGGTCCAGTGTGGAGAGGCAGCGAGCAAAACGTGTGTCCTCAGAGCTCAGATCCACCATGCGCCGGCGGATCAGCTTCTTCCCAATACTGTCATTTTTCTCCCAAGCATCTTCTCGCGTGGGTGGTGCTCAGCTGCTCAAAACCCCTGCAAGAGAAGGGACTGTAGGAGCGTAAGCCCACACCACAGGGAGCAGAGCTGGCAGCAATGCCCACAGGAGCTGTGCCTGCTCCTGACTGACCCAGCAGCACCAAGCCCCTGCCACACTGGTGGGGCAGAGCCTGTGGTAGCTCCCTCCAAGGCACTGCGGGACTGCACGTACCCCCACCTGCGCAGCCCCTGTGTCAGGAGAGTGCGCCAGGGATGAACCCAGCAGGTTCATGATAGGAAACAGGGTCATTGCATGAGCCCCGCGTGGTCCCCTCCACCGCGCCCCCAGGCACACCCCAGAGCTTGCACAGTCTCCCAGCAACTCCCCACTGATTTGGCAGCCTAGAGATACCTCAGCCCAAACTTGACTGCTGGCACATCCCTCTGGCCTGGTGTGTGGGCATGCACAGCAGCGATGGCAGGGAGACAAAGCATTCCTCCAGTGGAGGATTTGGCAGGCTGGGCTGACTCACTGGGATACGGCCATTCCTCCTCCCTTGCTCCCAGCATCTGTACCTCACCTCGGCAGGGAGGCTAAACACCCAGCACAGGCCCCTGGAGCACATCCCTCGTGTGCTGATGGTGCTTGCCCAGCAGCCCACATGCTCCGCAGGCTGCAGTTGGCTCTAAATGTGCGACACCCCCCATTCCCCTTGCTCACAGCAGCTGCCCATCCCAAAAAAGTTCTGGGAGATGAGCACCTGTGGAGCAGGCAGCTGGCACAGAGCGAGAGGAGCTGCAAGGAAATCGGCTCCCAGTGCCCATGGCTGGCTCCCCCTGCCCAGCACAGGACTGCCTGCCCACCAGCGCCTTCCCTGCACCAGCTGCTCCCTTAACTGGGAAGTGAAAGACGCTCCAGGCCAGGCAGCTGGGGCAGCACCAACATCACCCTGTATGGGTCAGCGTAAGTACAACCCGGGGGTAACTGTGGTGTTTTTCCACTGAGGGGATTACCAGGGTTGCTAGTGGCAGCCACCCGGCTTGGCTGCTTCCCCATAACCAGCAAATCAGGCCCGTTTCAGGAGAAACCTCCCCATGAGCTGGCACAGGCCGTGTTCAGCCTTGGCCAAAGGTGCCACCCCAGCGTGGGACTGCCTCTGGGCCAGGCTGCAAGGCAACAAGTGCCCCAGCACTGGTACCCTCGCCAGCCACTGCCCTGACAGCTCCGGCTGCCTTTCCCAGGGCTGTTCGATGGCTCCAGGGATTTCTGACACCCGACACAAGCTCTGCAAAAACTGCAAGCCCGGGGCTGGCAGCAGAAACGCACTCGGCCCTTATTCTCAGAGCAGCGCAGAGAAAAACGTGGTCGGCGCCGAGCACGAGGATGTGGGTTAGCGCCCCCCAGCCCCCGCGGGCCCCGCCGCGCCGGGACTGGCCGTGCCCGGCGGAAGGCACGCACTAAGCACCCAGACCCCCGCCGAGGGCAGGGTGGGCTGGCCCCAGGCCGGAGAGGTGTCTCGCAGAAAGCCACGCTGCCACCCGGGATGGACAGCACGCAGCGAGCTACGGGCGGGGCAGAGGAAAAACAACGTGTCGAGCGACAGCTCCCGCCGGCGGCAGCCTCCCGCCGCATCCCCGTGCCCCCCGCATCCCGCCGCGGCTCGAGGCAGGTGCCGGGGGCCGTCAGCCCCCTCTCGGGACCCTCGCCCCAGCCCCCGCGGGAGCATCTCCAGCTCCGGGGAGCTACCCAGCCAGGCTCCGTGTGGCCGAGGAGCCCGGCGCTGTCCCGGGGACGGCGGGAGCGGGACGGGGCACCGCGGCGCGGCACGTCCCGGCCGCCACCCGCACCGGCCCCACGCGGGGGCGGCGGCTGATGCAAGCGCAGCACCGGTTGCGCCAGACCGCGCCCGGCCCGGCGGCGGTGCCCGCCGCGACTCACCGGCGGCTCGGCTGGATCCGGTGCGGTCCCGGTCAGGTCAGGTCAGGTCAGGTCAGTTCAGCTCCGCTCCGCTCGCACCGGGACTGCCGCCGCCGCTGCCGCCGCCGCGGGTGATGAAGAGCTGCCCGGCCCCGCCCGCCGGATGCCGGAGCGCACCGCCCCCACCTCCAGCGAAGCGCCGTGAACGGGCACCGGTGGCTGGACGCGCCCGGGCGGCTCCTCCCGCTCCCCGCGCCCCGCAGGAAGCGACGGGCGAGCGGGGCAGCCGGTGCGGGGCAGCCCGTCACCTCCCAGTGCCACCCCTGCCCACTGCCCCGCGCCGTGCCGCTCCCCAGGTGACAGATTTAAAAAAATATAAATTCAAGTTATAAATGGCACCGGGGGGTGGGGCGGGCACAGGACCCCCCTCCCCCCGGGCCCCCAGCATCGGGGGGCGGGGCAACGTTACCGCGGGCGGCAATGCCGAGCCCAGGGCAAGGACCATGCGGCCGGCGGCATCCGCCGTGCTCCCCCCAGCAAAGGCCACGGGGGAGGCGGCTGAGGGTCCCCTGAGCCCAGAGGTGCCGGGAGGGCAAAGCCTGCCCCGGGACGGGGAGCAGCGGGGCGGCCGGCCCTGCCACAGGGAGCCCGAGGCACGGAGGGGGGGCTCTGCCCCCACCCGCATGTGCTCTGCAGGCAGCGAGCGCCGGCCAGCGCCCACGCTGCTCTGCTACAGTCTCCTCAACTCCGGGAGCAACAGGCAGCTCTAAGTGATGGGAAACACCAGGTTCCGGAGAGCTGTTTGGAGCCGGGCCGGCAGGCAGGAGCCAGCACCTTTCTGCACACGCAATCCGGCCTTCGCAAGTCACCAGCACCCATTCAAACGGGCAGCGATTCAAGCCTGCCCCCCGCCCCCCCCCCCCCCCCCCCCCGCAGCAACCTGGAAGCGCAGCTGGCAGGCAGTGACGTAGGCTCCCCTCCCGCTCTCAGCCCTTGCGAATGAACCATGACGCAGCAACACCCCTTCCCCTCCCTGCCCCCACGCTCCCCACTGGGAAACGGTGAGCTCTCAGGAATCCCCCACAGCCTTGCTCATCGCGCCCAGATGCTCCCAGCCCCGCCGCTGAGGGTGCTGCTGGGCAGGACCCGCAGCACTGCGGGCGCAGCAGGGCTCCATGGGGTGACATCCCAGCCCAGCCAACCAGAGGCTGGGTACCCAGAGCAGCGGGGGCGGGAATAACATCAAGATTTGCCTTTTCCTGGAAACCCTCTCGCGACAGCAGCTCTCAGGAGGCAATTTTGGCGGGGAGCAGTACTGGCGCAGCAACTGTGGCTCCAGCTCCCTGACCTCACACGCAGCTCCACATCCATCTTCCCAGTGCCCCATCCTCACCTCCCAGTCTACCACTCTCCCCCCTACCCAGTTCAGGGCCCTGATCCAGCAGCACAGGCCAAGGGCCTGGAGCAGGCAGAAGCATGGAGCAAGCCACATCTTGACAGGAACGGCGGGAAAGCAGACAGCAGCAAGGCATGCATAGCCAGCACCAAGGAGGGTAGGAGGTGGCTCCAGCCTGGAAAGGGGGCCAAAAGCCCTGCAGAAGCAGATGTAAATCAGTTCTTGGAGCCCCATCACCTTTTATGACTGCAGCACAGAATATCTCAAGTTGGAAGGGACCCATAAGTATCACTGAGTCCAACTCCCTGCTCCTTGCAGGACTACCTAAAGCTAAAACATATGACTAAAGAGTGTTGTCCAGATGCTCCTTGAACTCTGACAGGCTTGGTGCCATGACCCCTTCCCTGGGAGCCTGTTCCTGTGCTGACCACCCTCTCAGTAAAGAACCTTTTCCTAAGAAAAGAGACCAGCACGTCTCCCCCCGCTGCCCCCCTTGAGGAAGTTGCAGGCTGCGATGAGGTCACCCCTCAGCCTTCTCTTTTCCCAGTTGAACAAACCAAGTGACCTCAGCCGATCCTCCTAAGTCATGCCCTCAAGGCGTCTCCCCATCTTCACCACCCTCCTCTGGACACACTCTAACAGTCCGATGTCCTTCTCGTGGTGGGGTGCCCCAAACCGCACGCAGTGCTCCAGGTGGGGCTGCACCAGCGCGGAGCAGAGAGGAGCAATCCCCTCCCTCGCCTGGCTGTGCCGCGCTCGATGCACCCCAGCACACAGCTGCTGCCAAGGGATGCTGGCGACTCATATTCAACTTGCCATCAACCCAGACCCCAGATCTCTTCCCACAGGGCTGCTCTCCAGCCTCTCGCCCCCCAGTTTGTGTGTATAACCAGGATTACCCTGTCCCAGGTGGAGAATCCGCCTCTTGCTCTTGTTAGATTTCACACAGTTGGTGATTGTCCAGCTCTGGTCTACCCAGGTCTCTCTGTAAGGCCTCTCTATCCTCCAGGGAGTCCGCAGCTCCTCCTAGTTTAGTATCGTTGGCAAAATTACATTTGATTCCTGCATCCAGATCATTTATAAAAACATTAAAGAGCACTGGCCCTAAAACTGAGCCCTGGGGAACCCCACTGGTGACTGGCCACCAACCTGATGTGAACCCCATTTACTATAACCCTTTGAGCCTGACCCGTGAGCCCACTGCCCACCCAGCATATTATGGACCTGCTGAGTGGTGTGCCGGACAGTTTATCCAGGATACCATGAGAGATGGTGTCAAAAGCTCAGCTAAATCCTAAATCCACCCCATCTACTGGCTTCCCTTGGTCAACCAGATAGGTGACTCTGCCATAAAAAGAAATTAAGCTGGTTAAGCAGGACTTTCCCCTTGTTTATCTGTGCTGTCTCTGACCAATGACTGCACTGTCTCTCAAGTGTTTTTCAGTAACTTCCAGAATAACCTTCTCCATAATCTTACCAAACACTGAAGTGAAACTGACAGGCCTCAGGGTCTTCTTACCCCTCTTGAAAACTGGGACATCCACCAGCTTCAAGTTGACTTGGCCCTCTCCAGACTCCCAGGACCACTGAAAAATAATGAAGAGGCCCCACAATGACATCAGCCAGCCCCTTCAGCACCCTAGGCCCCACGGATTTATGTGAATCCAGCTGGAGCAGCAAGTCTCAAACAAGTTCGGGGGCAGCTGCGAGTTTATCATCCCCTCAGCCATGGTCTTCCAACACAGGGCTCCAGAGGTCCCAGGGCCCATCCTTGGTGTTGAAGACAGAGGTGAAGCAGGCATTAAGTGCTCCTGCTTTCCCTACATCCCTGTTCATCAGGTGACTGACCTTGTCAAGCAATGGACCAAAGATACCTCTGATTCTCCTTTTGATATTAACGTATTTTTCAAAGCCCTTTTATTGTTCTTCAGGGTGCTGGCCAGCCTGAATTCTAGTAAAGCTTTGGCCACACTGATTTTCTTCCTACAGTGGTAGACAGCATCTCTGTAGTCCTCCTATGTTGCCTGTCCTTGCTTCCACACACTTTCCTTTTCCACCTAAGTTCTAGAAGATCCCTGCTCAGCCAAGCCAGTCTTCTGTTTCGCTTTCTTGACTTCTGACTTTGGGATTGCCTGCTCCCATGTCTTAAGAGATGGTTCTTAAAAAATGACCAGCATTCATGGACCCAAATACTTCAAAAGCAGATTCCCAGGGGACCTTACTAACTAGCTCTTTCAGCAGCCTGAAGTCTGCTCTCCCAATACTCAGGGTCAAAGTGTTGCTGGAGTTTTTCTCCCATCACCAACGATTTGAAAACTCAACTATTTCATGATCACTGTGACTAAGACAGCCACCAGTCACTGCTTCACCCACAAGTATCTCTGTTTACAAACAACCAGTCTAGCAGGGCACTCTTCCTAGTCAGCTCCCTCAGTACCTGCACCAAGAAGGTATTTTCAGCACGCACGTACAGGAACCGCCGCTGCTCACTGTGCTAGAGCACTTTGCTGCAGATGATGCCAGCGCTGCAGCTGCTCGCCTCCGTGGCCAAGTGCCAAGCAGAGGTGGGAGGCAGTGGATGGAGCATCCCTGTGCAGCAGCCGTCCCTGTGCACGGTCAAGGGCAGCTGCCCCAGGAAGGGGTGTGGGCTGCCTGCAGCACTCTGGAGCAGCCAGGAACACCAGCCAGAGAAAACGGGGGAGCGGGAGCAGGCCAGCCTTCCTGGCCCAGCCTCAGGGTGCTGCCAACACCAGATAGCAGGACTCTCTAGGGCCTCACACAGATGTGAGGCAGCATGATAAGGTGCCTGCATGAACCTGTCACAGAAAGGCAGCAGGGCAGGGCTTTCCAGTGCTGGCAGGCACAAACAGTCAGGGACTGAGTCCCACGTGCTGCTTTCCCACCACCTGCTCCCAGACACTGACACATGCCACCAGCTAATAAAATAGCAAATATCAGTGCCATGGTTTAACCCCAGTCAGCAACTAATCCCCACGCAGCCACTCACTCACTCCCCCCACAGTGGGATGGGGGAGAGGATCGGAAGAGTAAAAGCAAGAAAACTCGTGGGTTCAGATAAATACAGTTTAATAGGTATAGCAAAAGCCATGCGTGCAATCAAAGTAAAACAAGGAATTCATTCACTGCTTTCCATCGGCAGGCAGGTGTTCAGCCATCCCCAGGAAAGCAGGGCTCCATCACGTGTAACAGTTACTTGGGAAGACAAACGCCGTAATGCCCAGTACCCCCTCCTTCCTTCTTCTTCCCCCAGCTTATATACTCAACATGATGTCATATGGTACGGAATATCCCTTTGGCTAGTTCAGGTCAGCTGTCCTGGCTGTGTCCCCTCCCAGTTTCCCGTGCCTCTCTAGCCCTCACACTGGCAGGGCCCAAGAAACTGAAAAGTCCTTGACTTAGTATAAACATTACCCTGCAACAACCAAAACCATCAACATTGTTCTCACACCAAATCCAAAACACAGCACTGCACCAGCTACTGAGAAGAAAATCAACTCCACCCCAGCTGAAACCAGGACAGTCAGCTAACAGCTGCAGAAGCCTGACATGCCATCAGCCAGCACTGCCTCTTCCCACATCCAACATGAAGGTAGTTTAAGGCAGAAACCTACTCGTACAGCTGCTTGCCACCACCACACATCCAAGCATCTCATCTGGAAGCACCAGGTTTGTCCAGAAAGGCTTCCCCAGAGCCTTGCTGTGCTTCTACCCACCACCACCCACCTCCTGCACCCAACAGACCTCAAGCCTTTGGCTGAACAGAACCAGCCACAGCTGTACACAGACCTGCTCTTTCTGCCCAGTCCTTTGGAGAACAGCATCAGCAGGCAGCACTAGGCACTGGCCCTATCCCAGCAGACAACAAGCATCACTGAGAAAAGACACCTTTATTTTAAATAGAATGAATTAAAAAACTCAATTCATTCAAGAGCTCTACATACATCACTGGCTCAGCAGCTCAGGCAGCTGGACAACTGGCTGTTTCAAGTCTGTCCCCATGTGCCAGCTGTCAGTCTCTCCCTGAGTCACCACACTCCTCCACTGCTGCGTCTTCCAGACAGATTCCTGGGAAGCAATGGCAGCATCAAAGCACTGCTGTTCGCAACACTCAGCACCTGCCTCATGGGAAAGGCCACGAGCTGTGTCCCTTCCACCTGGCAGCCCTCATTTGTACCAGCAAGGGATCACCAGAGCATTCCTGCAACCTGCCCAGGGGCAAAGGCTCACCCCAGGAAAGGAACATACCCGCTGCTCTGAGCTGAGCCTGCAAGGAGGAGATCGTCCGGCAATAGGCTTCACACTGGGCAGTCTTGTCAGCTGTAGGCAAACAGGTGTGTGCTCAGCCTGTCCTAAACACCTCACCCTCACACCTTCTTGGGCAGTAGGGGATCCTGCTCTACACCCAAACAAGCCATCCCCAACCCCACAATGCTGCAGGCCCTGGGCTCCAGTTAGAAGTGCAGGGGTGTCGTCTGGATTGTGGGTGTCCCACAGCCCCCAAAACAGCCAGTCCGACGTACCAAGCTCACCCTTCACTTGTTCCAACTCATTCTTTACACGCTTCAGCTCCTGGGACAGCTGATCACCTGCAGACTGGCAAGAGCAGGGTGTAAGTGTGATGGTGGGGGCGGTCACCCCCACGCAGTGGCCCACAGCCCAGCCCTTCCTGTGGAGGAGCATCTCTGCAGGCAGCACACATACACCAGCGGTTCTTGGGCTTGGGGAGCCCTGCTCAGCCCCCTCAGCACGTCAGAGCAGGGCATCATTTTGACATTCACCTCTGCTTCACAAGCCTGGAACTGTTGAAGCACAACCCATCCAACACCCTAAGCCTAGCACCCATGGGACCACTGCCAGGGAGTGTTCATTGTAGCAGTGGTGCCTGGCAAAGGAGCCACTGTTCGCTTGTAGGCAAGCAACTGCCAATGTCCATGGGTCACAAGGATCCTTTGGCAGGCTACTGCTTCACAGTGAAGAGCCCTAAAAATGCTGGCAAATGCACAAACATATTTTACAGGTAGGAGACTTCACAGCATGGAATCTCACCTTGCTGCAGGCTCTGCTCACCCCATCTTGGGGACATGTCCAACATGTCAGGAAGTATAAAAGTGACACCACAAGACACTGGGGGTGTGCACCTTTCAAAAACCCCTTAAAAAAGATGAACTGGACAGAAGCCTGCAGTCCCCTGAGCACCGGAGAGGTGGTAAACCATGCAGCAAAAGCACAAGGTCTTGTGTAAACCCCAGGGAAAGGCTAAAACAGCTCAGGTGCCAGCCTAGAAACTGACAGCCCCAGGTCCCATCACCTCCCACCTCTGGCATAACTGCCCATCAGCTGAATGGTGTTCTGCAGTGCCAGGACACAGCTGTCTCTTACCTGCTCAGCAGGGACTGCATCTCCACACCCTGGGGTCGGGCCAGGGGCCAATTCACTGAATAAAGAGGACTCCACACACACCCACGTCTGGTCAACCTTACCTATAAAGAGAAGTGTTGCCACCAGAAGCATAACTGCCATCCCCGGCCTCTCTTCAACCAAGCTACAGAGCTGCTCCAGACCAGGGGCAGAACCTGTCCAAGGCAGCCAGAGGTCTTCAAGCCCCTCCAACCCAATGCTGCTGGCCTAGCCTGTACGGGTGCTGCTGGGAGAAGGTGCTTCTGCATGGCCTAGCTCACAGCGACTCTGGGCTCCCGCTTGGAGTCTGCTCGCACAGGGAAGGCAGACAGCTGCACTGGGCAGGGCAGGGCTGTCCCAGCAGAGTGGGGATGGCTTCGTCTTCCTCTGCAGGGCCCAGGACTGCAGGCTGCCCAGCTGCAGTCCTTGGGGAAGGCATCACAGACTGGAGCACCCCGAGGTGCTCAGCAAGGGCCCTGCTGGGGAGTGGCTCTGTCCAACAAGCAGCTGCCCATGTTTCCCTATTCTCACCCCAACACAAGGTGAGACTCCACCAGAGCCCAACACAGAAAAGTAGACTCCCCTCACTGCGGCACACTCAGAGGACACTTGGTTTTCAGCAGGCCTTTGGCAGTCAGGAAAGCTCCAGAGGGGCCCCTCTCTACAGGGGAGCAAGCTCCAGCTCCCCACTCCTGTGTGGGACCACACCTCCACACTGCTCACCTGCTCCCAAGACAGTTCAAACTGCAACCAGCCATTATTTGCTCTCACCGTTTTCCTCCAGCTCTTGGGTCCTATTGCATATGAGCTCCTGGGTAGTTGATCCTGGAGTCCAGGAAATAAAAGCCAAGAGCATCAACCCCTGCTCAGAGAGTGCCCGGACAACATGTGCTGACAAGGGCTGCTCCCTGTCCTACAGATGTCCCACAGCACCAGATCCATTCTGGCTCTCTGCTGGGTGCCAGGGAAAGGGACTTCACCTAGCCTTACAGCTCCACATCACATTTCCCCTCCTCCTCTAGGCCCGAGCACATGCTGCTCCCCTCCCGACCTTTCCCCGTGATCAGCCTTAACTCTGCAGCCAACACCCAGATGTTCTCCCCAGGGCAGCAGCTCCAGGCTCCCACAACACCAGAGCCCCTGGGGCTTCTGCCCAGACTCACCCTTATCAAGGCAAGAGCACTTGGGGGAAGCCTCTTTTCCCAGTGTCCGCAGTCGGGCATGAGAAGCCACAGTAGGAATTGCTGTAGCGAGCCTCTGGGAGGGCTGTCTGCGACCCTCAACCTTGACAGCAGCTATAGCGGACAAACATCAGGACAGAGGCTGCTACCCCGAAGCTGCCACACCGCACAGCTCCTAGGGGCTCAGTCAGGCTGCTCATCCCCGGCCCACGAGCACCAGCACCCTGACAACCCTGTAAGACCACGGGGTGAGGGCTCCAAGCCGACAGGTTGCCAGCCCGCCTTGGTGGGAGGCCTGGCAGTACTAATTAGCACAGCACCTGGGGCACGAGCACATCTCCCAGGCTCCTACCTGCGCCGCTTCCAGGGACTCCCCACTCCCCACGCTCCGTCCCCATCTCACGCCGCAGCCCAGGCCTTCCCCCTTCTCCCTGCAGCATCAACCCCCCTCCCCAGCTTCCCACTCCGTGCCAGGCCACTGGCAGGGGCAGAATTACTTTCCGTGTCCGCGGCACAGCGGGCGGCTTTGGGAAGGGCGGCTCGCTGCGCCAGCTGCGAGGCCCAGCCGGGACACCGAAGCCTGGACTTGGCAGCCGACGCCAGCTTCGGCCTGGTACCTGCAGGAGAGAGGGGGGCGCAGCGCGGGGCAGCGGCCGCCCGGGGCAGCCGCCCGCGGCCCGGCTCACCCGAGGGCTGGGGGAGCCGCGTTTCCGGGGCACCGAGCCCCTTGCCGGCCTTCGGGAGCTCCAGAGCTAGAGAGCCCCGGGAGACCGAGACCCTCGCGTCGCCGCGGCCCTGGGAGCGGGCGGGGGGGCGGCCGGCGGGGCGCGGCGCGCAGGGGGACTGCCCGGCCCCGCGCCGTGCTGCTCTGCGGGGCCGGGCCGGGCCGGGCCTGGGCTGCGGGAGGCACGGCGGCTCCTCGCAGGCCGCCCCGGCCTCACTGGCATCCGCGCTCGGGGCGCTGGCCGGGGCCCCCTCATCGAGGGGCGGCGAGGCGCGCAGCGGCGTAGAGGTGGCGGGCGCGGCGGCACCGAGCCGCAGGACGCTGGCCTCCCCCGGGCTCTGCGAAGGCTCTGCCGCGACGGTGGCGCCCACGAGCAGGCGGGTGGCGATGGCGCGGCATTCCTCCTCGAAGAAGCTATAGTACAGCGGCGAGTGCGGGCCGCCTACGTTCCGCAGCAGGTCAGGGCAGCTCGGCGAGCCGCTGCCCGCCGGCGGCACCAGCTCCTCTGACCGCCGCATCCCGCCCGGGCGCCGCCGCGCAGCGGCCCCTGCCTCCCGAGAGGGCCATCCGCCACCACGCAGCGCCCCCTGCTGACGAGGAGGGCCATCCACACACCTCCCGCCGCCGCCGGCTGAGGCCCTTCCCGCCGTCGCGCAGCGCCGCCTGCCGACGGGGAGGGCACCTGCCGCCGCCGCGCAGCGCCCGCCAGACCACGCCCCCTCCCGGTGCCTTCCCCTCCCCGGTAGCCCCCCCAGGACGAGGCAGAGACTTGGCTTCACAGTGGTTTAATGCGAACGGAACCGGGACGTTACACTGGACAGGGTGGAGACAGCTGGGTGGATGGCAGCCCCACGGCAGAACAAGCAGGAGGAAGGGGCCACCCCAAGCAGGGGCCGGCAGCGGTGGGGGGATGCGGGCTGAGCCCTGCTGCGGGCACGGCCGCCTCCACCGGCACCAACCCCCACGCTGCCCCACGGCCCTTCCCGAGCCGAGCCGGTCCCCGGAGCAGTTCCCTCCCGGTTTCAGCAACTTCCCCTCTTCCCCGAGAGCCACCTCTCACCCAGCAGCACCAGTTCCTCACCAAACACCCAGGAGACTTCAAGGAGACCTTGGGGGACACGCTTGGCAGGAACAGGAGGGCAGCCACTGTAGGCCTATGCTCCAGGAAAGGCTCAACCATGCCACCACAAAGTGACCAAGCACTTATAAACCAGCCGGCCTCGACCAAAGGAGCCCTGGAGCTGAGACCCAACCTTGCTTGTCACAGCTGTGGCAGCTGGAGGAGCCTCCAACAGACAGTTCTGCTGCAGCAAATCACAGCCTAGCAGCCCTCCTCAAGCTCTGAATGCTTTCCTGACCAGTCTTGCGTCCTCACGTCCACAAAAATAACTGCCTAGCTCACTGCAGAACAGGGGAGAACACACAAAAAGCCACTGTTACTTCTCCTGCTTCGTAAGCAAATGTCTAACCCAGGCCTGACCAGCCATTCTCTGCCGTCCCTTTCTGGAGAGGTGACCCCACCCCAGGCCCCTCCTGTGGCAGCCATCACGGCCACATGTCACAACAGCCCCCACTAGCCCTCTCCTGCTCCTCCTCAGCCAGACCCACGTCCTCCCCTCTGCAGCTGGGGCACAGGATAAGGTCACCGCAACTTAGCTGAGCAGGGCGCTGCTGGAAACACCACCACAGCAGCCCATGGCAGAGCAAGCTGTGGCATTTTTTAAACCCCAGACCAAGGCATCACAGCACACGCTGCTATAACCTAGGCCACCCCAGCTTCCACTCTCCAAACTGCCCACACAGAGCATCATGAGAGCACACGTCATGGAAACCCCTCAAGCTGCCAGCAGCACATTAGAAAGGAGGGGGATTAACACGAATACACCAAACGGGTCTGTAATGCAGGAGGCTGAGAGCAGGGGTAGAGTAGGTCTTGGGTCTCAGCACTTCCAGACAGTGAAGAATGAGGGTTTCATGCAGGGTGAATGGGGTGGACGAGAAACCAACACACCCAGGCACCTACTCACTGTTTTGGATAAACCTTACTAAAACGCTAATACCCGATGCGATCACTGACCAACATGACAACTGCTATTCTTCAGAGTCTCGTGCAGAGATGCTTGGGGCTGCACGGACAGGGGAGTGAAGGTCATCTCATACCTTCCTGTACAGGGAGAGAGGCAGCTCCTACACCATAACGCCATAAGCAAGTTCCCGCTCCACACCTATTCACACGTGCCCCTAGGTGCAGGACAACAAGCTCACTTGCATAAATCTTCATACCTTTAGGCCAAGACCACAGCCCAGTAGAACAAGCTGCTGCCAGTTACAAAAGAGGAAAATACTGAACAAACTGGGAGGTTCAAGAGAGGAAAAGCTGGTTCAGAGAAGACAGATTTAGTGTAAAAATAAATGTCATTTTTGCAGGAGGGAGGGTGGAATGGAGGAAGACAGTGCCAGGTGCTCCTACTGACGCACTTTCCCTGGGACGTAATTCCTATCAATAGTCTCCTCTTGCAGGAACATATGTAAGCAGCGCTCGTTCTGTGCCAGCGGGTGTCCAGCAATTCTGGAAGAAAAATCAGATGCAGAGGTTAGCACAGCCACCACCGAGACCCCCACACCTGCACTCTCCATAGGCAGTAAGGCAGACCTCTCCTCACTAACAGGCAGCCAGTTCCAAGTACACCTGCGCTGGGCTCAGGCCAAGGTGATGAGATCAGCGTGCAACAGGGCCAGCAAGAGGTGCTTGAGCACAGGGCGCTCCCTCCTGCAACCAACGCTACCCTGTCAGTGGGTCTCTGCAGCACAGCTATTCTGCCAGTATTTGATTCACTCTCAGAAGAGAGGGCTGAACACAACCCACACTCAAGGCAGGACTTGCTTCAAGAACCACGGCGTCATTACCTGGCTGCAGGCACCATCCTTTAGCAAGGCACCTCTGTGCAGCAGATCAAGACTCCTTCCCACAGCCCTCTTCTACTGGCAGCAGCCAGAAAGGCAGCACATAGGACACCAAACTTACTTGTTAATAAACTGTTCTAGTCCCTGTCTCCGCTCCTCTATGAAGGACTCCTCAAAGATGCCTTCATCTCCTCGGAAAGGAAGCTGTCGTTTCAAAGCTTTTCCAGGCAGCGGTGGCACTACAATCTGAAAGCAGAGAATTGCCCTGTCAGCAGAATGGCCAACTGCAAGCAGATACCCTTGGCCATTTGACACTCGTCTCCAACCCTGTTATGTGGATAGAGATCAAGCCCCAACAGCTGCCCACCACCACAGCCTCTCTTACGGACAGCTCAAGATTATCGCTACAACTATTCCCACATGTCCTGGTTTCAGGAATATGCAGGTAGAGCCAGGCCTCACCTTGCTGTCTCGTTCCAGCTCATTCTTCAGCCATTCAAAGTCACTGTATCGTCTCCTCACGCAAGATTCCTTCAGTTTGAAGATTGGGAGGTTTGTCTGTAATGAAGGAGAAGTAGTTAATTTGCAGGTTGCTTTGGAAGCCAGATAGTATTTCAACATGTAGCTGAAACCTGAAGCTGTGTTTAGAAAACCAAGCCCCCTGAGAAGGAGGCATCATGAGAACACCCAGTTTCTTTATTCAGGACAGAGCACAAGTACTGAAGCCCTTCAGAATCAAGCAAGCACTTGCCAGGCTACTCTGAGCCAGCCATTCCCTCCTCCTCAAGTGACTATTTCAGGAACACACCCCCTCCCAGGGGCATGTGCTGGAACAAGGGCTCACAATACAGAGAAGGCTGATCCCCCCCCCCCCCCCCCCCCCAAAGTTCACTCCATTTGGAAGGGATCTACAAGATAGCTTCATAGTAGCCTGCAAAGCAAAAGAACCTCCAACACGACACCAGTGTTTCCAAGGAAGAACTAAGGGAGGAAATGTTGTCCCAGCAACTGTTCAAGGCCAGACCTTGTGCTACAATATTCTCTCAGAACATATCATGTACCCTAACAGGTGAGCAGCTTTTTCATATCTGGCTTGTGCCACCGGAGGAATGTGCAGCAATTCCCCAACCTCCACCCCTGCCACTAAAGACTCACAGCTACAGTAACGTCACCTTTACCCTATCCATGCAGCCTGAAACATTGAAGGAATTGAGGTAGCAAAACCTTCTGACAAGCAGCACCCAGATGAACACAAGTATCGCTGCAACATGTTTTAACTATATTCTTATGAGATCTGCAAAATAAACTTGCAAGATCTAGTTTCAGTGGGACTAAGAGGTTCTCATTGCCACCTGCCAGGCACTCTTTGGCAGGCTGATGGAAACCGAGCATCAGAATAGAAAAAAACTAACACCCAATTCTTCTGAAATGCAGTGGAGACTTAACAGCTAAATCATGCTATGAACAGACGTCAATGCTAGCACATATGCTAAAGGTTGCTTGGTTCAGGGGAAGCATAGTTTTACTGCCTTCAGCTATCAGACACAGAGCTATGAAGAGGTCCCCCATTTGGCTTGGTTAAGGCCCAGTGAAGAGAACCTTGCAAGAAGTGTTCAGCCTGCTACGTGCACTCCCAGATCACAGCGATCAAGCTGACTCAGGAGGAGTAGCTAGACTGCACTGTGATCAGGTCCCAAGATACTGCTGGCTAGCTTTCCTCCCCTGCTCCAGATAAGGAGCTGCATGCAGCCATGCCCTGCTCAGCAACCACCCAACAGTGCCCAAGTGCCAGGCCTGGAGCTCTAGCGAGGGGACAGGAGCAGGAGCCTGCTGAGGCAGCACCTTTCTCGTCCTTGCGCATACCAGCTCTCGCTGGATGCCGAAGGGTCCCGGCAACCCCCCCCACCTGCGAGCACTCTGACCTTGAGCCCTGGCCAGCTGGAAAGCCACGGGCAAGCTGCCAGCCCCAGCCCAGCCCTGCCCGGTTTCCAACGCCGGGGCTCACGCCCTCCGTTCCCCACCATCGCAGACGAAAACAGCCCCTGCCTGGCTACCTCGAGCCCCAGGAGCTGTGCCCGGGCAGCGCGGGGCCTCCCTGGCCGGGCTCCCTACACATTCACCGCAGCTCCTTGTCCCGGCCGCGCAGGCCACGCTCAGCCACGGCGACGAGACCACCCGCCCCTCCCTCGGCCGCCCTCCCCCAGCCACCCCGGCACCGCGCACCAAGCGCCGCTGCCCCTCCCCGGGCCGTACACGCGGCCACCGGGCAGCCCAGCCCCGACCGGACCCACACGGGGCCCCGCGGCCTGCCCCGCCCCGCCCGCCCCGGGCCCCGCAGGCCCCACGGGGGCCGCACCCGCATCCGGAGCTCGTAGCTGGTGTATCTGGCGCGGCCCATGCCCACGGTCTGCGGGTTGAAGATGTCGATCTCGAGGAAGTTGCTGGGCGGCCCGTACGCGTCCGTCAGGTCCTGCGGCTTGGCGTTCAGGCGCCGGGTGTCCGCCACCGCCGCCTCCGACATGATGGTGCCGCCACCGCCCCGCCCGGCCCGGCCCGCCCGCTGCCGCAGCCCGCCCCGCCCCGCGCACGACGCGACGGCGCTCGCCTGCCGCCTGCATAATCCGGCGGGTATCCAGGGTTCGGGGCCGCTAAGCAGCTGCCCCGCCCGCGCCCGCCAGCGCCGCCGCCCGGCCGCTGCCTGAATAAGCGGAGCGGGTATTCAGGGCGTGGGGCACGCCACGGCGCAGCCCCGGAACCTGCACGCCGGGCTCCCTGTCGACGCTGCCCCGCGTCACCTGGGCCGCGCCAGCCGGGCACCCGCGGGGCGGCGCGCAGCCCGAGTCCGGGTTGGCTGCGCTGGGCGCTCGAGCTGGGAGCCGAGCCGCTGGGACTCAAAACGTACATAGGGACTGAGCCATACAGCGCCCTGGGCGGGGCCAGCTCCGGGCGCTGCACGGCGCGCCGGAACCTGGTTGTCGCGGTTCCGACGAGCGGACCGGCACCGGGACGCGGGGCGCGTTACACCTCGTGCTGGGCATGTCCCAGAAGCGGGCTCCTGTCCGCGGCGGGACGGCGCGAGGGAGCGGCGGTCCCAGAGCCGCAGGCCCCAGAGCGCTAGGGGGCGCGCTCCCGCGCGGACGGAGAAGCGACTGGGGATGGGGACGCACCGGGCTCGCAGACCGGCGCAGCGGGTTATGTAAGCGCGGCCGCCGCAGTGCCCGCTGGGAGTTGTAGTCGCGCCAGGGCGCCGCCTGCCACGCGCTGCCGGCGGAGGCCGCGGCCCGCCCCGCGGCGCGGGGGCCGCTGGGCACTGCAGTCCGCGCGCGGGGCCGGGCCGCGCGCCGCCGCCTGGCCGGGACTGCGGCTCCCGGCGTGCCCCACGCGCGCAGGCGCAGGGCGCGGCGCTGCTCCCTGGTAAACAGAGCGGCGCGGCGGCGGCGGGGCCTGGGTCTCACAAAGGGGCGGTGGGCCGGGCCGATGCACCGTGCCGGAGCGACTCAGACCCGGTGGCGGCGGCGCTGAGGCGGGCGCCCATGGCGGAGGCGGGCGGCGCCGCGGTGGCGCCGGACATCGACCCTGACTTCGAGCCACAGAGCCGGCCGCGCTCCTGTACCTGGCCCCTGCCGCGGCCCGAGCTACCGGCGGCGCCGGCGGAGGCGGGCGGCGCGGCGGGCGCGGCGGAGGAGGGCGCGGGCGGCGCGGCGGCAGGGCCCGGGCGGGCCGAGGGGGCGCGGGCGGGCGGCGCGGCGGCGCGGAAGGGCGGCTCCCGGCGCAACGCCTGGGGCAACCAGTCCTATGCGGAGCTTATCAGCCAGGCCATCGAGAGCGCCCCCGAGAAGCGGCTCACGCTGGCGCAGATCTACGAGTGGATGGTCCGCTCCGTCCCCTACTTCAAGGACAAGGGCGACAGCAACAGTTCTGCTGGCTGGAAGGTGCGCGGCGAGCCGGGACGGGGCGGGAGGGACGGGCCTGGCCTCCGCCGGGGCGGGCGGGGGGCGGCTGTTCGGGGCGCCTGCCCGCCGCCAAGCCGGTACCGGTGCAGCCCCGCCGCCAGCCCCACGCTCACCTGTCGCTGTTCGTCCCTGGCCGGGCGGCCCCGCTGCCAGCGCGTGGGCCGCGGCCCTGCCCGCCGCGCTCGGCTGGCGCGGTGTGCCCGGCCGGGAGCGGGGCAGGGGCTGCGCGGGCCCTGCCCAGGCCCCGGCTCGGTGCGGCGGGAGCGGGGAGGAGTGGGCTTGGGGCGGGGGTGGGTGGTGGTGTCATGGGGCTGGGCGGTTACGGCAGGGCCCTGCGGGGCTGCCTCTTGCACCCTTTGGGCTCGGAAAGGTTTCCGGGAGAGGAGCGAGCGGCGGTGTAAGGGCTGTAGCTAAGCGTCTGTGCAAGGCAGAGCGTCAGCTGGAAGGGTTTTTAATACGGGGTCGTTGTTCTTTTTCGCTGGACTGTGCTAAAGCTCAATCGAAATAACAGTTTCGTAGCAGGCGTTCTTGACTTCTAAGAGGTTCCCTTGAAAAAGGGTGCCAGGTGGTGCTAGTGCTGGGTACCTCTGCAGGAGTTGGGAAAAGGGAAAGCGATATGCTGCTCCAGAGTCTTGGTGGTGGCTTCTCCTCTCGCCCTGGAAATAGACACGTGCCAAGCTCTGTGGCAAGAGCTAAACTCTTGTTTCCGTGCTCTGCAGGTGGCAGCCTGCTGTTCCCCTTCTCTACAGTCAGATGAACTCCAGCAAAGAGAAAGGGACATGTGAGTGCTGCCTTGCAAAATAGTACCTGGGGCTGTCCTGATGTGTTGCAGTGGATGCTACAGTGACAAGAGTCTAAAGAGTGTGACCTGTTGCTCTCCTTGCAGACTGGAATTACGCTTAATGCCACGCTCTTGTTTGCAGTGGAGCTCTCCATTTGCGGTGTTGGTTAGCAGTTCGTCCGTGCTGCAGTTCTCTGGCAGCTCGAGCCGGTGTGGTTTGGGGTTTCTGTGATTCCAGCCACAGTTCCTCTGCCTTTGTGACTGAGCAGTAAGTCAGCACAGAGTTAATTTAAAAAAAAAAAAAATAATAGCTTTTTCTGGTAGGTTAGCTTTCAGCTGGCTCAGCTCTCTGAAGTGGCACACCATGTGGTTGCATGAGAGTGGATGTTTGCTTGAGAGGGGGTAGGAGTGCGGTGAGAGGGACACAGCTGTCACAGCTTAGGCTGGCACGGGTTGATAGAAAACTTTTCACCTTTCCCACTTATCTGGCTTATGGACAGTTAGTTCCCTGAGAGTGCATATAGTCTGACTAAAATTGACTGGTTTTTTTTTTCCTCCTTTGTCATTTGAATCCTCCTTACTAAGTTTTGATTTGGGAGAGTATTTGGGTGCATTTTCTTTCTGTTCAGAAGACTTAATGATCTTGCTGGAAGATAGTTCTTGCTTCCTCAGGCTAGGTATGTTGTCCTTGTCCTAGGTATGTTGCTGCTGCTGTCTAGTCATGTTATTTTGCAGACAATCTATGGAAATTGTGCATTTTCTCTTCAGGGATGTGTCTGTATCTCTTTGGCAGTAGTGCCTTAGACTAAAGTTCACTGTGGCTTCCAAAATGCATCCCTGGATATCGTGGGGAAGGTGGAAGAATATAGTGAAGTGTCCTTCACTACATGTAATAGGACCATCAGTCTTTGGTTTTACCCTGTGCTGTAATCATGTATCTCTTTTGGGACACGTACAGTTGGATTTAACTTGCAGAAAGGCAGAGATGAGAATTTGTGCACATACAAGGGTTGCTTGAGGTGCTTGCTCAGAGGCTGTTGCTGTAGCTGTTCTGTGATGACTTTTCAGTGTGAAATTCGTTTGTACTTTTTCAGCCTGGGAATGGACTAACTCAGGCTGGCTTTAGTACAGGGAGAGAACAGAATCTTTCTGCCAGGAAAGATGAGGGACAGCAGAACAACAGCAGCTGTGGTGGGAATCAGCCTGCCGTTATGATTAAAGCAGTTTAAAACCCTTGATTCTAACCAGCAAACAGAAAACCATGGTATAAATACAGTTGAAACTGTTTAAATGCTAGGGGAAACTCATTAAAACTTGTTTTCATTTTTAACAAATATTACCAGCGTTTGGATTGCTATGTAGGAAGTAGGCAGTTAATCTTACGTGGCCAGGAGAGGTAAAAGGGGCTGTGGTATATTCCCTTTGCTCAGTTTTCTTTCCTGCTCGCTCTCTCAAATCCTGTTGGCAGGGCTTGGCAGGATGCGTGCCCTATCACGTGTGACCACAGAGCTCTGACTTCTAGTCTTGCCTTATGTTAACACACATAGATTTGCAAGAGGTTTTGTTTGTTTTACTTTAGTCTATTTGCATCAAGGTGCATTAGATGAAGGGAGGTTAGACATTTACAGTTTTAAAGATGTGGAATCAATCAAATCAGTTTGATTTTGTAGATGTAGTGGAAATTTTACAGGTGCATGTTTTATATTTAAGACAAATGGAATAAGCAAAACATGTTTCTGCAGTTGAGGAATGGACCTGCCTGTTTTTGTTGGTTTTTTTTCACTGTTCCTTGTTATTTTTAGAGCTGTGTAGCTCTGCTTGCTTCTTTTTTTTAACTTGTAAAGTAAAATAAAAACTTCTTGAGTTGTCTTAGCTTTGTTTTCTCAGGTTTTAACAGCACGAGTTTGAATAAAGGAAAATAATGTGGAACTGCTGCTAAATGCTGATGTAGCATTTTGATGCCTGTTAAGGTACAACAGCTCCTAGAGTTCTAGTATTTGGGCAGAACTGTACTGATAATGTCCTATTTGAATGTAGTGTAGTTCTGACAGAGAATTCTAAATGGGGAAATTAAAATAAATGTGTCTTTAAAAACATTTTATTAAAATTACTTTAGTTAATATAAACCCCATAAACTCATTGTTGCTTCATAATTACTTTACAGCTGTCCTACTATACAATTGGGGGAAATACAGCTGTTACAGACTGCCAGGGTGTGGTGTAACCTCTGTGAATTCCGGAAGAATCTGTGTTTTCGAGGAAGGTGGTGTTTGCTGTTCTTGAACTGCTTCAAGCAATTTGTAAAGGACAGATTTGCTGGGTGTGCAGTCTGTCCTTTCCTTGCAATAATTCAGCCAAAGCCAAGAATTAACCAGCCTGAAAGGCAGAAGTGTCCTTCAAGGGGTGTGTCATAGGGCTCCTTTGTAATCCTCCCCTTGGTGCTTTGCAAGCTGCTCAGTGAATAAGAGGATAAATTCCTTCTGGCTTTGAGATTACTTGGGGGAGGAGGGTGTTGAGGTTTTTGAATAAACTAGAAGTGCATAAACCCCGCTGAAGCAGTTTGCACTGGTGGTTGCACTTCTCACATCTACGAGTAAGTTTGACACGTGAGGAGCAAGGTTAAGAACTAGTCTTTTTCAGTGAAACATTGTGTATCCTCCCAAAGCTGTTGTCTTTCCCTTTGTAGGAACAGAATGAACTTTAAACCCATCTTTTTCACCTTCCAAAGGCACTTCACTAAAGCAAAAATCAGGTGTTTCCTATGCGTGCAATGTAAAGGAAAGAATAAATGATTCCACAGTATCACATTAGGTACAGGAGGCTGAAGTCACACCTCTGCGTTCTGGTACTCTGCATTCACTTTGATTCACATGTGTATATGTATATACACAAGCATATGTGCAACAACTCAAGTAGCTCTATTATGAATTTAAAATTACCAAGCACTCTGCTTGTCTGAAACCGAAGGTGTCATCCCTCTAGAAACTCAGGTAGCTCTTAATCTTCATTATATAGCGGTCAGCATTTTACTTTAAACACTTCTATTCCACACTTGTGTTACATCCATATTGCCCATAGTTGATACTGACTGTTGACCAGATTAGGAGACCTGGCTGAGGGCTCTTAGGTGCTTCCTTGCCTGTACCCTGCAATTCAGTTTGTGATGACAGACTTCACTGCCCTGCAGTGCCATAGTGCTGGTTCTGAAGGTCCCTGGGCTCCCCCAGGGCTTAGGGTGTCTGACCTTCTGGCAGGCCTCGTGCAGAGCTCCCTCAGGTTGGAGCAGCCGCTCATCCTGTGTCCCTCTGAAGCCCCTCCATGAAAGAGTAATAAGCCAGCAGACAAAGGCAAACCTGTCCATCTTCTGGACTATATCTTCTGTGCTGCAGCTGGTAGGTTCTGCCAGGTTATCTTCACACCTTGCAAATAAATTCCAGTTCAGTGGATACGAAAGTATGTGAATGCTTGTTTTGGTAAAGATGAAAAGTTTATTGTTTCTTGGCATGTTGACTACTGGACTCTTGCCATTACCTTGTATGCCCCCAAATGCCTTCATGTGGCGTTAGCGATGTGCTTAGTCCTGGCAGTGGGGAGATGTTCTCTGTCCCAGCTGCTGACAGCCTTGCTGGGTTTTCTTAAAGCAGGAGGGGGAAATAACAAACAGAAGCTGAATGATGGTTGTTCAGAGGCTATAGTGAAGAGTCTAGTGTGGAAACTTGAGGAGCATGGATGCTTTTGTCCATCGGTCTTTCTTTGAATAGAATATTTTACCTTTTAATTCTATTAGTCCTTTAAATGGTGGCTGGCCTAAGTGAGGGCTTGGCGAAGAGGGAGGGAAGGAGCTGGGCATGGCAGGGTGTTGATGATGGGAGGATGGTGAAGCGCTGGATGTGAAACATGAGGCCGTGGCAGTGCACAGAAGCAGGACAATGGTGTGCGTGTGGGGTCACCGTGTGTCCTGTTTCTCAGGTGGGATAAAACTGTGACAAGTGGTCAGCTATGGCGAGGGCCTACCATGGCAACGTAGCAGCATATACTTAGCCCTCACTAAAGTGATGTTAACAGCTCCTTCTCCCAAAGAAGGTATAATGCCTTGAATTAATTTTCATTTGAAATCTTAGAGTGTAGCTGTCCCCCTCAGAAGTGGGGGAGAGATTATCTTTTGGCAAAAGTCTGTCTGCCCTGTGCAATGCCAGTAAAAGTACCTGAAGATTTTTGCTGTTACTCTTTCCAGCTCCCTGCCAGTTTGTTCTGGAAAGCTGCTTTGCTGAAAGATTATTCCTTGCAGCATGGCTTAGTTTTCCCGGCAGTCCTCAGAGAAAGCTGCTCCTGGGCTGCTGGTATTACTTGTTCCAACAAGTTTCTTCTGCTCTATCTAATCCTGATCAGCTTTTGTTGTATATGCCTGCCTGTCTTGGTAAACTTGCAAATCGCCTCAGTCTTTGCTTTTTAGAGAGCTAGGACTTTCTTCTGGGCTGCCATTGAAAGATTACAGAAAGGAAAATGTTCTTCCTAAGATACAGCTCCCCATCTGCCAAGCTTGACGTCTGTGCTCACGTGTGCCTTCTGGAAGGGGATTGCTGGGGGAATGTTTCAGCTCCCTGGCTCTGGAGGAGTTGTTTACTTGCTGGAGCGTAACTTTGCAAAATCTCTGCAATGATGATTTTTTTTTTTTTTTTTTTTTCCCTGAAGCCTTTGGAGCCAAGTGGCTGGGTGAGTGCTGAGACAGGCACTGACAAATGCAGCAGGTGGGGCATTCTCCCCTTGCAGCCTCCCAAGAATGCCATGGCAAATGATAATTCCGCACAATTATAGGCCTGGCTTTGGAACATGGCCCTGTGCTGGGATGTGACCATGTTCTTTGTATGCCTCCGAGGCAAAGTATATTACAAGCAGCTGCAGTGATTGCATAGCTTTTTTTTCCTCCCAGTCGCTCATTCTTGAGAGAGACTTTTTTGTGAAGAAATCTGGTGCCTTTGTGGTTTGTAGTAGCAACTTGATGTTTTCCAGAAGAATGGCTTTGGCACTAGGGAGCAGTGATTGAAAATCCAGGCAAATATGGGCAAGCACAGAATTTCCAAGGATAGCTACTCTTTCTTAGGTCTTTCTCAGCATGACTTGTGCTTGGCCTTGAGCACTCTGCTAGCACAGTCCATGCACCACTGCTGCATGGACGAGTTCTTCTGGGCAGGGCACAAAAGCCTCCTTCTGCTCTTGTCACATCAGTGCTTAGAGGAAAGTACACTGCAGGAGGGTGAACTTAAGCTTGTTTTTAGTGTGAGGAGCCTTAACATCTGAACAAACCAACCAACCTGAGTAAAACTTCAGTTTCATGGTAGATAAGCTCAGCCTTACCTACAAAGCCATATAGTCCCCTGGGAAGGCTGTCACTGGCATTCTGTCTTCTGTATGACCCACTTGTGCATTTTCCATAGAATCTTGCTGTCTATGGCGGTTGTCCAGAAGGCTGCCCAGGTAGGTGACTGCTTGGTTGTGCGGCCAGTTCCCATGGCTAATTCCCCATTCTGAGACTGAGGCACTGTTCGGTGCTGGGCAGCATGCACAGCAGCCCTGATGCTGGTGGGGCAGGCCTGGCACAATGGTGAGGAATGTTCCTATCCTTTAAATAGGGCTAGGAGATTTTATCAAAGAAGGTGGGTTTATTGTTGTGGTAACTGAGATTTAGGAAATAGTTTTTGTGTGCTGGTAGCCACACTTCTGTGGCAGGCCCATACATCCTAGCTTGTACATGCAGTGGTTGGAACCTAGTGAATGGTCCACCCTTCAGTGTACAATAAATGTTTCTAACCAAATTTTAATTTTTTGTATAATATCTGTGATGATTTTCAGAATGATTTTGTCTGAATGTGGTTTACAGGAATCATCTTTGATCTGTGATGGGTACAGACACACAGACTGGCATTGTTTTCACTATAATACTTAATATATAGCCGTAAGAACTTCTGTAAGGTAGCTGAATAAACAGCAATAACCACCCCTAACTAATTGTTCAAGAGGTCCTTAAGAATTTGAAGGATTCCTGCCTGTACCTCTTCCTTCACGTCATGCTTCCTTATGGTCGAAGATGTTCCAGAGTCAAGACCTTGTGTGGTTTGCAGGTGCTCAGACCAGCTGGGATGCTCCTGCACTGCTGAGGTTGAGCATCTAAAAACTTTGTCATCTATATGTTTCTGGTTTGAGTTGCTTACCATCAAGAAAGGAAATACGTCAGGGTTGCCTGGGTGACTGAAGTCTGTCATTTCCTTTCCTGTCAGGTTTGACCTGGAGTTCTGTGATTATTTTAGCATAACTCATTTGTCCCTCACTTTCTCAATGAGATTTGAGGGTGCCTTCCATATGTTAGGTATATTAAATCATTCTAGCAGATGCATTCTTGTGCTGGGGAGCGTGTGGTATGCAAGTGTGAATCTCTTGTGCCGTCTTACAGCACCCAGGCTGGTAGGTGTGTTGGTTCAGTTGTATTTTGGGACTCTCTGGACTTGAGTCTCCCATATGCAGGCAAGCTCAGTCATGCTTGTGGGTTATAGTTGTGCATGCTGCAGTGGTGAGCTGCCTTGCAAAGTCTGCAGGAGAGGTGCTAATAATCACTAGAGAAGTGATAACTTGGGTATTGCAGTTCTGACAGCAGTTAACCCTAATGTAAAACGTGTTCCGAGTTTTTTCCTCTGCCTCCAACCACACATGCCGTTCTCTTCCTTAGTTTTCAGTGCTTGACCCCCACAGTGAGGTAGTTCAAAAAGCAGGCAGAGATAAGAGAGGCAGGAACAGTAATTTTAAGGGAAGGATGAGGCTGCTTTTTGGTTGGGTTAGCTCTCTGAACTAGCTCATAGGGTCATAGGTGCTTGTGTTATGAGAGGAGAGGAGGAGAGTTTGAAGATGAGGAAGGAAGGAGTGGTACAGCAATTATCTGTTTCTACAGCTATGAGCTGTTATGTCATTTTAGCAGTAACATGTAAAAGGACTTTGAGACTCTTTCATAAAAGGTACCAGGCTTCACTTATCTGTGTTCATGTGAATCCTAGTCTTATTCCAAGATGTCTTATTTCAAGCTGCTTTTCAGCGAAAAAAACCTAGAAAACTAGTTACTAAAATTGTCACTTATGATACGCAAAGTGGTGCTAATTTTCTTGAGGTTTCAGTGTTGCTGAAATGCTTGCACCCATGCAGTGTGCTTTTGTTGGCACAGGAATTAAAACCTATAGCCGTACATGAGAAAAAAACAGAATATAGTTTGTTGTGAAATTTTGAAATCCTGAGCCTATTGGTTTAAAGTTCCATTTTACGAAGTGGAGCTAAATATGGATGGTTATGAGACTCCAAAAAGTGCACTGTGTGTGCAAGTTACTGGGCCACGCCTGATGGGACTGGGTGTCATCATAAGTTCACAGATTATTTTTAGGAGAATAAATGCAGAATTAGTGACAACCTAGTGGTTCTTATTGCTGTAGCAGTATGCATTTGAAAGCATGCACATTGGGAAAAGGGGAGGGGGATTCTTTGGAAATGAAAGCAACAGTCTTTTGGGAGACAGGGTACCAGTCTAAATTACAATTCAAGACAAGATGCCAAGCAGGAGTGTTGTATAGCTATTACTGTGAGCGACTCAAATAATAAAACTATGTAAGAGCATTGACTGACACATGTTCCGTCAGGCCCTGGTTCCGCAGTAACCCTTGGGGTGCTTTCCAAGTAAGAGCATATGTATTCTTTGATGCCAATCACAACAAACAGCCAGTCTTCTCCAAGTCCTTAACGGCCAGAGGTTAAAATGAAAGCTCTCACAGAATAAGTCTTGCATCTCCTTCCCTCTGCATGAAAACTTTCCACTTTGCCTGTATTGTTTATCTGCATCTGCTTTGTTCTAGGATAGTACTTTTGGTGAGGTGGCCAAAATTAGCATGATGAGGACTTGTCTGAGAGGAAAAGGGTGGGGAGAGGGAAAGCAGCAGGCAGGAAAGAACTGTGTTCAGAGGTGGTGGGAAAGGATGATAAAAGCACAGTTAACTTGGTTCCGAATTAGGAGAGTACGCATGAAGGCTGAAGGCTGCAGTATACCTTTTAGTTTATATGAAAAAGATGTTGCTCTTGGACCTCTGTTATGCTAGCAGCGTAGCACATTTTAATGATGGCTAATTTGACCATCTGAACAAATTAAATGCAAATATGAAACAAATGCATGACACAGGTCTCAAGGGGAGTTCATGGAGGATCTGCTCAAACAGTGAGATTATTACTTGCTAATTCTAAAATACTGGGGACTTTTATCAGTTGCAGGATGAAAATTCAGTTTGGTGGTGTTACATATATGTTAGCTTGCAATTTCCAGCAAAGCTAAACCAAAATAAGGGACTTGGGAGAGGCAAGGAATGCGTGCCTTGCCAAATGGAAAGATGGGAGAGGCTAAAACTGGCATGTACTGTGTGGGAGTGTACTATCTGCTGAACATCTTACCCCATTAGAAATGTACACAGAGGAAAGTGTACTGCCTCCTTGCAAAGCGAGGCTGGCAGGTTCCAGGATAACTAGGACTCTTGTTCCACAAAGTTTCTCTCATTTCTCTGGTGTTAGGATAAAGATGGTAATAGGTGTACTGAATTAGAAGTGTTTTCTTACTTCCCTTTACCCAGTCTATTTGGTTCACTGCTGTGCTGTGCTTGAATCTATCTGAAAGCTAGCCATATAAAAATTAAAACTTCAGCCAGGCTTATGCTGGCTAATAGGGTTGGCAGAAGGATGGGAAGCAGCGTTAGCTCAGATTCAGTTAGGCTCATGTTGAAGTTGCAAGCTGTGTTTGGGAATTGCTTACTTGCTGTGTAGTATACTTAGTTTTCGCAGATTCTGTATGGCCCTGAAAAGCGCTTCTGTGTTAGTGTTCAGCTAGTTGGAAGCCGCTAGTTGTCAATGGTAGTTTCACCCTTGGTGCTGCAGTGGGACATGGCACTGCTTGCCAGTGCTGTCAAGCATGTTTGAGCAGAAATAGCAGATTTTTATGGGTAGGTCTTTGTTACATCTTTTTTTCTCTGGATATTGTCTGAATGTGTTCATGCTTGTGAAGTTTCTAGGTGGGAAGTGTGTCAACTGTCAGGTCCTCATATCTTGGTTTTGGCTTGTTTTTTCCAGAACTCTATTAGACATAACCTGTCCCTGCACAGCAAGTTTATTAAAGTCCATAATGAAGCTACAGGGAAGAGCTCTTGGTGGATGCTCAATCCTGAGGGTGGTAAAAGTGGAAAAGCACCAAGAAGAAGAGCTGCCTCCATGGACAACAGCAGCAAACTTGCAAAAGTCAGAAGTAAAGCATCCAAAAAGAAGCCTCCTCTCCAGTCTGCTCCAGAATCTACTGCTGACAGTCCTGGCTCCCAATTCCCTAAGTGGCCTGGGAGCCCATCCTCAAGAAGCAATGAGGACTCTGACATGTGGAACACCTTCCGGCCTCGAACCAGTTCAAATGCAAGCACCATTAGTGCCAGGCTTTCTCCTATCTTGACAGAGCAGGATGACCTTCACGATGAAGAGCTGCTTCCTTCTCTGGTATACTCCAGTGCATCCAGCAATGTTCCACCAACTGTGACTGAGGAGCTTGAACTCATCGATGGGTTAAATTTGATGTCTCCCAGCTCATCTGTGTTACCTACCCAGCAGTCTGCCTCGAGTGGTCAGATCCAGAGAGATTCCAGCTTTTCCTTGAGGAGCCCAAGTGCAGCTGGTCAGACCACTACTTTTGGCAATTCCCTGTTTAACCCTGTTGATATCTCGCTGCAAAGTTCGGTCAGCCATTTCTCTGCCCCTCAGACCTTGGAAGCTCTTCTGACACCCAGCTCTCCGCCTCCGAGGGATGTTATGATGACTCAGGTCGATCCAGTTCTCCCTCAGTCTGGTAACAGGATGAGCAGCCGAACTCTTCTGCTTCTAGGTGGACAAGCTGCCCAGAGTAAGATGACCTCAGGCAATCCACGAGGAAAGCCTACAGAGCGGCAGGCAGAACCAGTCAGTGCCAGTGTTTTGCCATCAACGCTTCCCATAGTAACATCTCCTCAAAACACTGCCAGCATCACCAGTTTGAAGGCTCCTGTTTCTGCAACAACTACCCAGTCAGTCCAGCTGGGCAGTCCACTGCTTCTTTCTTCTGCGAGCCCTGCTCCCTTGGGATTGAACCAGGACAGGCTGCCCACTGACCTGGACATTGACATGTACATGGAGAACCTCGAATGTGATATGGATTACATAATCAACAGTGAACTCATGGATGGAGAAGGACTGGACTTTAATTTTGAACCCATTTTGTCTACTCCCAGCTATCCCAGCACCTCACAGGCCTCCAACCATACCTGGGTACCAAGTTAACTTCAGGAGCACAAAAAGGTAGGGGCAGTTATGTAAAATGGTACAGCTCTATAGTGGGAACAGCCCTGTCTGGGATGGTTCCTGTGCCCAACTCTGCAGCAGTTACAAGATACCTCTTTGGAAGCACAGGTGGTGTTTCAGTAAAAAGCTTCTGGGAGAGCCACATTCCCTTTTTAGAAGGAGAAAAAGCTGTGTAAAGGTAGGTAGATTTAACTTACTGGGTAGTAAACTCCTCTATGGAGTAAAGCAGTAACCTGAATGAAACTCTTGTTGTCTCTTGTTACCAAAGATGACTGTGTTGCAGGGCGTTAATCTCTGCCATGCAGTGTCTGTGGCTCTGAAGCTGACATGTAAGCATATGCTCTTCCATAAAGACATGATCCTATATATACAGGATGGTTGGGCTGAGCCGAGCACACACTGTGTTTCTGTTCAGGTTATTACCCTTGCAAAATTTTTCAGTATGTGTAGTTGCAAAGTGTGTCTGTGTCATGACTGCCTGCTTTGCCTGCAGCAGGACACAATCACTCTGTTACCAGACCTTTTGCCCTCTCCTTATCTGGGATAGTGCCTGTAAAGTCTGGTAAGTTGGCTCATCAGCATTTACTGAATTGCCGATGTACCCATTATTGGAATGAGAATGGGAAGGGGAGTTTGCAGTGTGGAGGGAGATGGAAGGAGGAGGGATGTGTTGGTGCTATCCCATTCACAGCAAAGCTGCTTCTTCAGTGATCTTTCATATTTGCACAAAAATTTCTGAAGTCAGCTTGGCAGATAGTGTATATGAGAACAAGAGTTAAAAATGACTTATTCTGAGGGTGTGACACCCTGATTTGAAGTGCTAAAGAGCTGAGGCAGTTGAAGAATTAGAGAAATGGAGCTGAAGGTGTACTTCACACTTGGAGCTCAATTAGCTAATAGAAAATGGTCGGGTTTTTTATGGACTGGAGCATAGGCTGGATGTTGGTTGAAAAGTAGGAAGCCTTGCCAAGAATATTTCCTGTTTAGGAGGTAGATGTGGCACTTGTTAGTGTTGCAAATGCAATGCCTAATACTGGCCAGCTGAGCCGGCAGAAATAAGGGCAAAATGAAGATACTGCTTCGGCTGTGGGAAGCCCTTGAGCTTCAAAATGATGGAGATTGAAATTATCATGTACTTGACCTTAATACTCTTTCCTAGGCACCTGAGTAACCTGGAGGTGGTTTGGACTAGGTGACCTTTGGAGGCCCATTTCAGCCTAATTTTTCTGGTGATCTCTGTTGCTGTTCATGCTGGAGACCACATACTAAGTTAAATATTTTCCTGCACTGTCCCAATATAGCCATTCTAGACAAGTGTCTTGGGTTTAGACGATGTGAAATGCTGTCCTTTGAGCCAGTGGTACTTAAACCCAGTGAACGTTATTGATCCACCACTATATACTGACATTTGAAACACAATTTAACTCCTTTTATTCCAAGTCCCACCACACTGCTTAGGATTTCATTTATTAGTAATGTTCTATCCCTACTTAACAGATCTAACTTCACTGTAGCAAGAAGGAGGAACAATCAAGCTTTTCTGTTCTGTTACAGGGCTTTTTATAGTCTGGTGCATTTGTTAACTGTGCTTTTACTGAGTTACTAAGTGTATGTCTTAAATTGAATATCCTGACTTCAGGTGGAATATGGCAACTCAGTTTTGATTTCAGAGACAAATTTGGTTGACAAAACATTGGCATCCTTCAACCCGTGTTAGGACTGTCTGCAAGTTAGTGACAGAGGCTGTGACCTTTTGAGCAGTGTTGCCACTAGATATTGCTCTGAGCTTTTGTGGCTGGTTTGTTTTTTTTATTTTTCATGCCATGCTAGGGCAGGCCATCATATTTGGGGAATACATTGACTTTGTAGGGTTGAAGTGTTTTGCACAGGGGTGTTTTCAAAACATAGGCAAACCGTCCTGCAGTCCTGGATGCATTAATTATCTGAGTTGGATAGGCAAGACCTCTGTCCACAGAATACCAGGCATACTGTTTTTTGAGGGTGAAGCAGAGAAGCTGAAGGAATGTTTATCCGAGGGTAAGGTCTAGTACTGCTGAAGATGTGGCTATAATCAAACACTTAGGAGGGAGAACATGAGCTCTTAAGAGCATGGTTGTGTTCCTGTCCCATATTATTCCATACTTAGCATGTGGATTGCTTAATCAAAACAGGGGAGCTATCTGATGTTTAACACCCTGGATTTGCTTTATTCCATGCGTGAAGTTGAAGTGATACTTTCTGGGAAATACGCTGGACACGTGCTCACCAAGAAAGGAGCGAGATCTGGAGCAAGCTCTGAACGGGTATCCTGTTTCAGCAGAAAGTGTAGCTCCTACATGCCTTCCCAGTGAACAATTCTTACCAGCAGTACTGCATTTGGAGAAGTAACGCCCCATTCAGCGTGCTTTGTGTCGAGCCTTTTAGTATGTCCTTAGATTGTTTGCTTTTTCTGAGCTTTGCAAAGCTTTTCAGTTTTGCCTGTATCCTGGAATCCATGGAAGGGGATCAAGGGGCACTTTTTCCCAAAGGAGAGCAAGTATTGTGTAAAATGCTGCCAAGACAGAGGTGGGTCAGGTTTCTAAGAAAGGGGGAACAGGGTGTATATGGAGAGAAATAGGAGGGTTCCTGGAGGCCAGGAAGGACCCTGGGAAAAGAAGGCAGAATGTTTTCACAAATTTACAAATTCCAAAACCACGTGAGCTGCAGACATCAATGTCTGTGACGAGGTCAAGATTGTGTCATCTCTCCCTTCTCTGAATCTGTTACTGCAGTGAGTTCTCAGGGGTCCCTCCTTGGAAATCACTGTGCAGGGAAAGCATGGCTGTCACTGTATATATTGTTCCAGTGTGCCAGGCTTTTTTCCTTTCACATCCTTCCTATGAATGTGGTTTTTTGTTTTTTTTAATTCACATTGGCAAAAGCTACTTTAATTGATTGCTAGCCTAAAGCTGTCCTGGGTAGTTACTGTGGGTTTAACCTGTAGCTTTTGGGGTCAGTTACAGGTATAACACTGAGCAAAAACTGCTCATCAATAAATGCCAGTAATTACACTCAGCAACTTGAACAGCCAGAACGAAACTGAAGCTGGAGAGATACTTTTTGTAGGCAAGAGAAGATCTTTAGGAACAAGTACGTAGTCTCTCTGTAGCACTTGGGAAGATACAAGCTAGTTGATGTTAGCCATGGTGCTCAAAGCTGACATGACTTCACCCCTTCTTGCAAGTTAAATGCTGAAGAGCTTGTCCACGGCTTCACCAGGAGTCTGTTTGAACCCTGTGTGTCTTTGCTAGGAGATTAGAGATCAAACATTGAAACTTTGCCTTGCCCAGCAGTGATGCAACACCCACTAACCTAGTTATTTAGCCACAGAGGAAGAAAGTCAGCGTGTGAATACTTTCCTTGACCAGGAAAAATATAAATTCTACAATTTCTGCTGCTGTTGTCTGGTAGCTACAGCTCAGTTGTAAACCTGCCATTCACTGGTTAAGGCACTGGTTGTGCAAGCCATACAGTGACTTCCAGGAGCCTTAGCGAGCCAGGTCATGGAAGAAGGGTAGCCACAGCTAGAATTAGACTGTGGCATGCAGGTGCTCAATCACAGGCAACCACTCTTGCCTTCAGCACTTAATTCAAGTGTCCTCCATTCCAGTCATGGGAAGTGTGGGTGGCCACCCGGCTGTCTCTGAGCAGCTCAGGGTCTTGGGGCTTGTTCATCCACCTCTGTTACGTATTTCTGCAAGCCAGTAGGAGGAATACATGGGAATAGAATTGCCTCTTTTGTACAGTGGTACAGTTTGTGCCTCATTGACAAGTGTAAAGTCCATCCACTCTTTTGGTGGACATTAGTTAATGATCTTTAGTTGTTCAGTTAGACTCCCTATAGCTTTATACCTTGGAGAACTCTATCCCTTGCCCAGCTTGGTGTGAAGTCATGGTTTTCTTGCTGTGCTCTATCTAGTTCCCTTTGTTCCAAATGCTGTATTTTGTCTACCAGATCATTAATAAATAAATAAAACCCTCATCAGCTTGCAGTTTCCCAAAGTAGTATGTTGCTCTGGCTTCTGTTTAAAGTTCCTGTCTTGTCTCGTTTAGGGCTCATTCACTCTTGGTGCCTCTTTCCCTTTCTGCGAATTTGTTTCATGCTCACTATTGCTGAATGCAACTGATGGGATGCCCCTCATTTATCTCACTATTCTGCTTTCTAAAGTGAATCACAGACCTGCAATAGAGGTTTTATGTCAGTGTCCTAAGTGTTTAGACCTATTCAAAGGCTTGTTTGAGTGAGTTGTGGCAATGTCCTGTTTTCAGCTGGGGTAGAGTTAATTTTCTTCCTAGCAGCTGGTGCAGTGCTGTGTTTTAGATTTAGTATGAGAATAGTGTTGATAGCACACTGATGGTTTCAGTTATAGCTAAGCAGTGTTTATGCGAAGTTAAGGACTCTTCAGTTTCTCATCCCCTAACAGCGAGAAGGCTGGAGGGGTACAAGAAGCTGGGAGGGGGCACAGCCAGGAATGCTGACCCAAACTGGCCAAAGGGATATCCTGTACCATAGGATGTCATGCTTGGTATACAAACTGGGGGGAGTTGGCCGGGGGTGAGGGGAATCACTGCTTGGTGACTGGCTGGGCATCAGTCACTGGGTAGTGAGCAACTGTATTGTGCATCACTTGTTTGTTTTGTGCAGGGTTTTGGGGTTTGTCTTGGTTTGGGTTTTTTCTTGAGTTTTATTTCTCTTTTTGTTATCCATCTTCTCACTGCTATTATTATTGTTATAATAATTTACTTTATTTCAATTATTAAATTGTTCTTATCTTGACTCATGGGGTTTACCTTTTTTCTGATTCTCTTCGCCATCCCACTGGAGGCGGGAGGGAGGTAAGCGAGCAGCTGTGTGGTACTTAGTTGCTGGCTGGGGTTAAACCACGACAGGCAGCTTGGTTGAGGTGAGGCAGAAGACCTGAAAAGGGATCTTTAGACTTGCAGGGGAATGAGATATCTAGAAATGCTTAATTATTCATGGGTAGATACAGGATTTCTTTTAGTGGGTGAGCATAAGCAGTTTAAGTGTACGATCTCTAAAAATCCCTTTTTTAGCCTTTTCCCTGTCAATTGATAGTTGTAGTTTCTTAAAGTGAAGAGTAATTTTCCTCTTCCATGCTGCTTTCCTGCAATAACCAAGTCCTTCTATAAACCTCTTTATCTTGCAGTGCCCTGGGTCTTTCAGCTTACAGAAGTGCTTACTTTTGACCTTTGTGCTTCTGTTTTGTCTTTGTGTCTCAATTATATTCTGAAGCTTGGAGCTGAGCAGTTGCATCCTCCACTTGACTTTCCATTGATCAAGGTCTCTTGTGATCTGTTTGTTCCTTGCTGAAAGTTGGCATCCTTTGAGCAGCAGAGGCTGATTGATAGTAATTTCCTTATGTGTCGAGGATTCCTGCTGAAGCTGAGATCTAACCATTCACTCTATTTTTCTTCTTCCTAGTGTCCTTCAGGTTTTGAACATCGGGTTCTGACTTCACTTCCCACCCCTGGCAGAGAAAAGAATGAAGCATGTTGGATTCGGTTTCCCTGCACACCACACCTTGGGCAGAAGGGGTTGCCCGCCTGGGAAGAAGGGACAACCTGCATCTGGCTGCAACAGGAAGAGTTTAAAAATAATAATCCTGTTACGTGCCATGGCTCTTCCTACAAACCTGACCCCACCTTGGGCCATCTGGAGAAACCCTGGTCTGTACCTGTCCAAAGAGGAGCCCTGGTAAAAACCTCGGCCAGAAGACTCTGTGCCAGGCAATAGCGTTTTCCCATGTGAGGAGCTGGGTTTGCTGGAGGAATCTCTCAACAGCTATTCTCTCTCTGCTATGGCAGAAAGTCTCCCGTGCCTCGGACTGGCTCTGCGCTCACTTGGCTTGCCCTCGAGGGCAAAGTAGTTGGCCATTTTGATTAAACCACCAGATGTGCATTTGGTATCCCACGGACTCGCAGAGGAATTGGAAGGAGCTTGTTGGTGGAAGCCCTGTGGGAAAAGGGTGTGCTGTTTCAGGGGGTTGGTTTCAGTGTGCCCATCTTGGGAGCACCCGTTGTTGTTCTGCAGGGAGGGGTGGTGACTGCAGTGTAGAAGGCTTCCTCTTGTCCACCTGAGTGGAACAGGAGGACATGGAGTTTTTCGCTGTGCCAACTGAGCCCCATTGAATCAGAAGCATGTTTCAAGAAGTCTCTATGCTGTTCTCAGCACTTTCCTGATACACCAGGCTGCTGTAAAATAAGCACAGATGCTAATAGCTGTTTCTGGGACATAAAAACATCATTTTGGGTTTGTTTCTGATCTGTCTTGCTACAGCAGAGAAATGGAAAGCCTGGGTGTGGCCTTAACAGAGCCCTGGATGCTTTTCAGAAGGGCATTTTCTATAGATGAAATATTTTTTTACTAATCTGGGAACTTTCTACAGTGAATATGAAGCCAATGTTAAGTGTGTCCCCATCAGGTGTTTTAGGCATCTCTCCCTCTGAGAAGGTACCAGTGACAGACTTCTTTTTTCAGAGCTGTATTAAGAACAAACGCATTTGATATTTGATGTGTGTGACTGAGGGGAAAGAATTGGCAGGTCCCTGTGGTTTCAAACCACCTTGGGGAAGAGTTGTACACTATTGTAATCTATATGTAAAAGTAGCTGCAAATTACATAGAAGCTTTTCTAAACCTTTTTAAATATATATATTATATATTTTAATTGAAAATGAGATTATTGGATTAAAAAACCCGCATTTGCTGCATCTGTCCCCTTGATACCAGATAACACTACAGTATGGGAGGGGACAGGCCTAAGGCATTTTGGGTCAAGAAGCTGAAAATGTCATTGGAAAAGTGGGAAGGGCACCACAATGTAACTGGGGAATGGCTGCTCTCCCCAGAACAGGCAGAAGGTGCCTGCGTGGCATGGCATTCAGCCACAGCTATGCAGAAAGCTTCTCTTTCCTCAGCTGGGCACTCCCACCAAGCCTAGAGCACGATGTTAAAGAATGCTAATCATTAACAACGTGCTCATTCTCAGCTAATCCCTTAAGTAGCTGGACTGCAGCTGATACATAGGACAGATTCCCACATCTGCTGAGAAGATGGTGTGGACTACATCATGCTAGATATGCTGACACTCTGGTAACCCTTATGGACAACAGTCTGTTGTATTTGATAGCTTGCTTTTTGGTTTCCAAAGGTTTTTGTTTTCCTCCTGAAGCTTCTGCTACTTCTGTGGAACTTGAAACCTGTAGGCACACCCTCGGGGGATATGCCTGGGGTCCTGCCCTGTCTTTTTGTTCTTGCAGGCCAGAAGCTAGGACTCAAGAGGTTAGTTCAGAGCATTAGCTGGCATGTTCCTGTTACGTTTTTGGTGTTTACAGTGGCAGGGTCTGTGGGAGACATGGTGCTTTCATAGTGTTCTGGTAGGCTTGGTCTGGCAGAAAGCCTCTCCAATGCTTTCTGAAGGTGGCATGGCTTCTGTTCAGAAGGTTTTTGTCATGCAGTGGAATGAGCCATACTGTTATACCACCTTGTCTGCTCTGTTTTCATGGGTGGGTTGACCATGGCTGGACCCCAGGTGCCCACCAAGCCACTCTATAACTCCCCTCCTCAGCAGAAGAGGGAGGAGAATGTAAGGTGGAAAAAATAAACTTGTGGGTCAAGGTAAAGACAGTTTAATGAAGCAAGAGCAAAAGGTGTGTGTGCAGAAGTGAAGGAGAACAAAAGGTGTTATTCTTTACTTCCCATCAGCAGGCCATGTTTGGCCACTTCCCGGGGAGCAGGGCTTCAGTATGTGTAGCGGTTGCTCCAGGAGACAAATATCGTAAATAACAAATGCCACCACATACACACCCCTCCTCCTTTCTCTTAGCTTTTACATCTGAGCCGACATTCTATGGTATGAAATTTCCCTTTGGTCAGTTTGGGTCAGCTGTCCTGGCTATGTCTCCTCCCAAGATCTTGCCCACCCCCAGCCGTGATGCTGTGGGAGCGCTGCTCAGCAGCAGCCAAAGCACTGCTGTGTTACCAGCACCTCTCCAGCCACCAATACAAAGCACAGCACTGAAGGCTGTTATGGGACTCAGCCAGACCCAGTACAACCACCTCGTCTGCTCTGTTTTAATGGGTTTAATTTCATTTTCATTTGAGTGGAGATTGGAACAGGAGTGGTTTGTCTGGTTACCTGCCACAAGGAATCATCAGCAGTTTTATCTTTTCAAAGGCTTTGGTGGCAGACCATGCTATAGTTAGATAACCTTTGCTTTGAAGATTGCCTTCATGGCAGAGACCTCATGGTGACAAGTTTCAGATTTACCCATAATCTGCATGTCTGGCCATACTTCATTGTAACAAACAAATAAAAAGGCAGATCCAAAGCTGGGATCCCAGGTCTTGCAGGCTTGAATTGTGGATGCACATTCTCACTGCAGTTAGCTCATTACACAAATGGATAGATAACCTTTCCACAAACACCTGATGGCATGTGTTGCACATAAGAATCAGCTGTTCAGGGCTTCAGCTAATGGATCTGGAGGGATTTGTGTTATTTGGCAGATAATAGGCCATCTTGTCGGCTTGGGCTCTGAGGGGAAATGAATCCTGTGATTTTCAGAGCAAGTTGACTGGCTACCTGTACTTCATAGCCATGGATCAAAGGACAAGACATCAGTACGTGTGGTCATGCTCTGTGTGAATCTCTAGCTCATTTCGCATGAAAACAGACCCCAAATCCATAGGAAGGACAACATGAGTAACCAGCGCTTCAGACCTGCAGATCCACGATGAGCTGTTTCTGGCTGGATTGGTCTGTGGGGAAGAAGTGCTGTCTTCATACTGTTGCAAGGTGTCCTCTAGGTGTGACAGCACTAGGGACCTGACCTGATCTCTGACTGCAGAGAGGCTGGCCCCGAACACTTGAGTAGTGCCCTGGGAGGTCTGACATGCTCTCGGCTAGTACATGCCCTCAACCTCTTCCAGCTGAAGGAGCTGCAGCCCAAGTACACCAAGGCTCATCGTGGCTGGTGCCCTACAACGTGAGTTCATAAGACACTCTGTCCTTTCATCAAGGAATAGACAACCTATCTTTTTTTTTTTTTTTTTATACTCCCAGGCCAGACTCCTGGGGAGTCAGCTGTCCTGGGGGCAGCACTGGAGACGGGAGCATCTCTGGCTGGAGTCCTGCTGTACGAGCGCACTGACAGTGCTGTCTGTCTTGCGGTTGTCCACGCAGGTGCTTACTGTCTCCTCAGCACAACAGGAGCAGACAGTGGCTGGAGAAGCCTGAGAGCATGCTAGTGATGAGGATGGTGTTCAGAGGACTAACAGTGCTCAGGAGTGCTCGGTAAACCATGAATGTAATGTTGCAGGCTCAGGCAGGCACTTGCCTTCTTGTTTGTATGTGTAGCAGGATAGCTTGGATCATGGGCATGGAGGGCTGGGGTGCAGAGAATTCAGGAGTTCTCCAGTCCCTTCACAGATAACTTCTTTTTTGTAAACCTTGAGCTTTTCTAGCCTGGGATATTTCCTTATAGGACACAGGAGACTTTTGAAGTTCCTAAACTGCTGCTTGCTGAAAGGCTGTACCTGGCAGAGGGTCGCCCAATATTTGTCCAGTGTTTTGTATTCTTGCCCAAAGCATTTGCTACTGACTGCTGCTGGATTCAGGGTAGTGTCTTGTTGAATCTTTGTTCTGCTTTAGCACTGCGGGCCCCATACTTGTGGGCTAGTTTTTGCTCTAATGAAGGATTGGGCTGGGATTTTGAGAGTAGCTGTGAGCTGGGTGGGGAGGGAGGGGGCCGGTGACATGGGGAGTGATGCTTCTGGATAAGTGTCTATTGGGAGTGGGCAGGGCACTCTTGGCGTGAAGCCGTATGTTGTGTTGTGTTTTCCTTGTCCTTGCTGAGCTCGGGTAACAACTTTCTTCGTCTCCAGAGGATTAAATGCCATCTTTCACAGCATGAAGCCACCATGCAGCACGGGGCGCAAAGGATTCAGGTTAACTAGGTCCATGGAGCGTAGTAGGAGGCAGACTTGTTGATTTTGTTTACACCTGGGTTTAGCAGATTGCTTGAGCCTTTTTTATAACTTAAGCATACTTTACTACCAGCTTCCTATGAGAGCTTGGAGTACTGAAAGCTTCTTAGAGCCTTTAATTTTCCTTGGTGTGTCTAAAAAACATGTCATCCCCTACCCTGTGCTGCTTTAAAAACAACAGTCAAATCATCCTGGTAAGTGAGAGAAATGAAAGCAGTGGGAGAGTTCCAGAGCCTGGGTGTATTCATAAATGAGGCTCATACTAGAAGCAAGTAGTACTAATCAGCTTTTCCAAAGGAAATGCCTAGAAAGCTTTTATGTAGATCATAATTTTTAAATTTTCTTACTTAGTTGCTTATTTATAGCCACACTCAAATGCTTCAGGGCTAGCCTTGCTCCAGGAATGAGAAACCTGTGTCTGGTGCCAGGGGTCGGAGTGCCTTGAGCGTGGTGTCCTGGACTGTCACCAAAATAATGTGCAAGTTTGTACCCATTGTAAAAAAAAAAAAAAAGGGGGGGGGGGGGGCAGGGCAAAAACAAAAGAACCCCAAAACCCTACACAACAAATCAATCAACTCTGGGACATAAGCATGAACAGAGATAGCTTAGGGTTTGCCTCACCTGCATGTCTAATGAAAAACGTGTTGTAATTAGTGTGGGAAAAGCAAGCAAGAGATGAGTCTTGAAACCTGAAAGATCTGCCCATGTGAAAGCTCGGTAGCCTGTGGTAACCCATCACCACAGTTGCTTGCCCTGCAAGAAAGGGATCCCCACTCTTCAGTAGCCTTAATTTCTCTCCTCACGCTCTGGATGTGTCTGTAGTCAATGGAAAACAATCTGATGGAATCAAAATTGCATCTAATGTTGTGGGGTAAAGCAGGGAGATGAGGCAGCAGAAGCTGAAGGTGAAAGGGCTGATAGTGTTGCATTTATGGTTCTGTGGCTAAGGCAGCATTACGGTGTGTGGTAGAAGGGGATGTTCGCAGCTGGTGCCGTGGTGCTCTGTGTGGTGCTACCCTGTGGTGCTCCCCAAGGTGCCTTGAGAGGTTTGGCTACATAGAAGACAGGTCACTTCTCCTGAAAGGAGCCTTTTTCATGAGGCAATGGGGATGGTTCTGTGAAATGATGCTTCCAGCACAGTGGAGTGTTCACCTGGTGTGATCCCAGGAAGGGTTTCTGCATTGCTAGCACAGATGTCTGCTGCACACAGGGCAGGCACCACTAGCTGACATAGTTTCCACCCCATCCCCTCTGCACTCTTTCACCCATTTCTCACAATACATTTTTTACATAATAAATCTCTGCTTTTGTTTGCTCTCTGTAGCAGTGTAACTTCTGAATCATTACAGGCTCTTTGTTACCATCTGTGCTAGCAAGACTGTAGAATGTGCTAGACTAGGGGAGAATGTTTGACAAATAAAAACCTGTAATCCTCTGCTCTGTGTCTCATGCGGTTTGTTCTGTTTCACTGGTGAGGACCAGTTATTTTTTCCTGGCCCTTGGCTTCTTTCCTCCCTCCTCCTCACCTATTAGGGCCACCCCTTGGCCAAATACCCCTTAGCTGGCCAGAGGTGGAAGGGTTGCGGTGTGACAGCCCTGAAAGTGTCCAGTATGCTCTGCAGTATGTAGAGCCCCTTGTTACAACTTGCTGGCAGACTCTTCATTTTATGTAGCTACATTAATCTTTTGAGTGTCAGCAACTCTACCAGTTATCTCTAGGAATAGAGATGGATTTGCTGCTACTCTATTCTTTCAGCCACCCCATCCACAAGCAGATGCTGACACTTAATTAGGACAGATGAGCATGTGAGTGAGCTTTTATCCTTGCTTGCATACCCTAAATCCTCCATTAGAAAAGGTTACTACAGCTGAGGAGCATTTTTTTTTTTTTTATATTAGAAGATAATGGCTTGGAGCTGCCCATCAAAGGTGATACGAATGTCAGAGTGGAAGCCTGGTCATTCCTTGGGACTGCTCAGAGGTATGCAAGTGGGTAAGAGGCCTCCGGGCAGGAGGCAGCTTCAGCTAGGTACCTTAAGGTACCTTGACATAAGGCAAGTAGGAATGCAGGTACAGTCTGAGCCAGTGAAGCAGCTTGTGAGGAACATCATGGAGCCCTTAAAACAGTGTGGCATTCCAGCTGGTCTTGTCTTCTCACAGCTGGGATGAGGCTGAAAATGTGCTGTTGCCCTCTGCCCTCCTGGTGCTCTGTGTACCGCAGCTCAGGAGAGGTCTTGCAGAAGATGAGATCGGTTCTGTGCCTTGGTCACATTGCTTTGGAGTGGGGATGGGTAAGGAGGTCAGAGAGAAAAAAGGGAAGTACAGAGCATGGATTCCCCTGGCCTGGTTAGACACACAGACAGCAAGTTGAGAAAGTCTCGTTCATGAAATTGTGTGGTGTGTACGGCCAGAAAACTTGCATTCAAAGCCTTCAATATTCAGTAATACTCCATCAGTTCTGATGGAACTACTATTTTTCAATGGTATTCTTTAAAACAGTTAATGCAAAAAAAACTCTGGAAAGGATCTTAGGGTTCCTGCTTCATGATTTAAGCCAATCTCCAAAAATGGGGGATTAGGAGGAGACCCTTAAGGGACCTGTCTGTCCTTCACCTGTTCCTCAGGCCCTTAGGGCTTCCTGCAAGCACATAACGGTAGGTGCTGTTGGAGGAACAGTATGCCAAGGGTGGATTTGGCTGCTGTTGATCAGATCAGAGTGGATGCCTTCAAAACCTGACATAGAACAGGGGGCCACGCATTTCTCCCAGTAGCTGTTAACACTTCATATGCTGATTTGAGCATTATCCTGTGACGCTTAAGCATTGCCAAGGAGAGCAAAGTGCAGAATAGATGCCAGGCTTGGATGCTTTGGCTCAGAGTTGCTTTTGATGCGTGTGATGGTCTGCAGTAGTGACCAGTCACAGTCCTGCTGTGTTCTGTCCTAACAGCTACGTGGGTTCAGTGCACCTTGTTTGTAGTATGTCGGCCTTTCTTGCTGTCTTGGGAGACCTCCTAGCTCTCCAAAGCTTTCACCATAAGCGTTTTGGCCTATGGAGTAGTTGCCTGCTGAGCAGTAGTACCTGAAGCCAGTGCGAAAACTTCACCAGCTTTTCTGCTTGGTTTCTGGCCAGAGACCTGCTTTGCCCCAGGTGCTTGCTGGCTGAGGAACACTTCTGTGCCACCAGAGATGGGACCATGTGTGAGAGCACAGCGGGGCGCTCTGTTGCCTTACGTCGTGTGGCTGTTGTGGTGGAGTGGCTGGTGTGGGGGGAAGGCAGACTGGGCAGTCGGGAGATGGTGGGGTGCATGCTGCTGGCTCCAGAGCTGTCCTGGCAGGACAATCTGTCCCCAGCTCCCATGTACGGGTTTTTTTCCACCCTCTGCTGCTATGGTAAGACCAGCAGGCGTAGGCCTGATTTTTAATGGGTGGGTTGTAGGAGCTGTGATGGGAACCATTGCTGCAGTGCAGCTTGCTGGTTTCTGCAGGCTGGGGCACACTGTTCCTCCCACCATGAAGCTTGGGGATGGCTCAACTGTTACAAAAGCAGTCCTGGCTGTGCCTGCCAGCATGCCTTTCTGCTACAGGCTGTTGCAAGAAACTCACTGACTGTTTTGAACATGTGCCTGCATCCTCCCCTGAGTAATTCCAGGTAAGGTCACAGTAACCTGGCTCCCGCATGGGTGTGCTGGACATCCGGAGGATTCCTACAGAGAGGTACCCCAGGCTCTGGCAGCTCTCCTGCTTCCAGCCTCCAGAGCAATAGCGAGGAATATCCCAGTCTGAGCAGATGAAGGGAGCAGGGGACACCAGGCAGGGTCCCAAGCATTGAAGCTGCCAGATGTATGGCGTGCCACGTGGCTTAGAGTCATCTGCTTACTGCAGTGGCGTACTGCCTGCACTGCCCTTCCTGGGAAGCCTCAAAGCCTGGACCTTGAGTGCAAGAGCTTCACAGCCTGGCTGGGCACAGGAGAAGAGCAGAGGGGCTTGATAAGATGAAGGACCAGCTCATGGGTTTCAAAAGCTAAGCTGTAGTTACTGGCGTGGGTGTAGAACTGCCCTGAAGTGTCTGGTCAACAGGCTCTTACAGGCTCGTCTAGTGACACAATCCCCCATACTTGAGTTACCTGCTACAAGACCTACTTGGGACAAGATAGTAACTTTGCTGGCTCTGCGGGAATGGGAGTAGGTGGTTGCTTCATCTCTTGCTTTCCAGCTCTGAGGTCATGTGGGGATGTTTTCTTCTTGTGGGGGAGCTGAGGCTGACAGTTTCCCCTGGCCTTGCCAGCTGCTATGCTGCTTTCTGGTTAGGGTTGACAGCCCATGGAGCCCTCCATCTAGCTGCTGCGACCAGTGCTTGTTCTGCCAGCACAGCAAGCGGCAGCTGCCCTGGCCCCTGCAAGGCCAGCTCTTGGTGCATAAACAGAGATGGAGGGAAAAAGGGAACCTGTTTCATGGCTCCTGAGGGTGGAAAACCCTCTGCCCCCAGCTAGTGCCGTGCTGTTGCAGCCTTCCCTTCGCCTAGCAGGTGGTGAGGATGTCGCTGGGAGCCAGCCCCGGGCGGCGCGGGGCTGCGGATGTGCTGCTTGCACGGGGAGAGGCAAGCCCTGCGGAGAACAGGCTGCTCAGATCATCCCAGCCCTGCAGGGAACAGAGCTGCTTTCACAGGGGAAAGGCTGGCAAAAGGACTGGCAGGCAGCTGGGCTGCTACGGTTAATCGGAGTGCTGCACCTGACGGTGAGCAGGACACCCAGCTGCTCCGGTCTGTGCCCAGCCTTTGCTGGGGCTAAATGGTGGTACAGCAGTGCCTCTCCCACTACTCTCAAGCCAAGCCTGGTGGCAGCTGTCCCAGCACCAGTCATTCGGGCACTGGTGCCGCTGTCCTGGCACCGGTACTGACTTAGCCAGTACTGCCCAGCACCTGTTGTCCTGGCATTTTACTGCCTGGTCACCAGCTTGGCCCAGTACAAGCTGGTCCAGCCCCAGTGCAGGCTCCCCCAGCCTGTGCTGCAGGCTGGGAAAAGAGCTGGTCCTGGGTTTTGGCATTGCTCACTGAGTGAGTGCAAACAAAATGCTTCTTCCTTAGCTGCAGAAGCAGCACCCACACCTCACCCACCTGTGGCCAGGTACCTGGCAGGGGAAAGGCCTCCAGCACCCTCCTTGCTGGAGCACCACAGCCCCTTGAAAACCTTCTTTCTCCCTCTTCCTGTTGAACATGCAACACTGTGGGCGTTACTCATCTGAGTAGGGGAAGAGGATGTAGCTGAGCTGAACAGGACAGGTCCAGCCTTAGTAACCAGCTGCTGGCCCTGGACCAGAGTTGTCAGCCCAGGACCCTGCCATGGCTGGGAACGTTGGGTTTCCTGGAGCTGGAGCCATGCTGGGGCTGCAGTCAGCCAGGCACCACTGTCCTGCCTTCAGAGCAGCTGTGTAAGTTTGGATCCCTTCCCAACATCTGGCAGAAATAAAGCATGCATCCATGTCAAACGTAATATATTTATAGCAAAAATAGGCTTTTTCTGTAGCTTCCATACACAAGGTTTTCTCCCCGTACATTTACGCAGTAAACAGGTCGACTGAAGCAGCGTGCACTGGGCTGACTCAACAGCTGCTCTTGCTTCAGGCTCCCACTTATCACAGGTGGCCTCATTCCCCTTTTGTGGCTGCTCTGGATCCTGTACTGGATCCCTCGTACCTCCCCAGCCAGGGGCTGCGGCATGGGCTGGGAGCAGCCCTAGGATGGGGGGACCAGTGGTGCATGCTCCTGCCCACCAGGCAGAGGGCAAGGCTGGTGCGTGGGCTGTCCCTGTTCAGAATGGGGACAGCCCAGGGAGTCCCCCCAGCCCAAGATCAAGAGGCTTCCTGTAGCTCACCTGCACTGACCACAGGCTCCTCCACCATGCTGTTAAGCAGCAAGTGACCGGACACAGGACCTTAGCCCTCTCGTGGTGGCAAGAAGATAAGATACAAGCCACGTTAACTCAGGAAGCCTCCCTTGTTCCTCCTGCCCCTTCAGTTTATGGGAGGCAGAGGAGAGGCTTCGGGGCAAGCTCCCTGAGGACTGCCCAAAGTCACCTGCGGAAACCTCCAGAGCCTGAACACTGCCAGAGACCTCCTCGCCCTGCTGTCAGAGAAGGCAGAGCACTAGGGCACCCTACCAGCAAGAACTTCACAGTTCGGAGTTCACCTGGGTCATCTCTTGTCCAGCCCAGAGGGGTTTGGCACATAGATCTAAAAGGGCAGGACGTGTAGGCAGCCAAGTGCATCCCCTCCTAGTCCCAGGCTGGGGAAGGGCCCTCGCTGGCAACCCACCCCCCTCCCTGCCTGGCCACGCAACTCAGGACATTGCAACGCACCCGCAAGCTGCCCGCAGGATGCATCAGCCCAGCGAGGCCAGGCACCGCGGGGCGGCTGGCGAGCAGGGCAGCTGGCGCAGCCAGGGAAGGAAGCCAGCTCTCCCCTCTGCCCTCCCCGCAGCGGCCAAGACCCCGGCAGCACCCGGGTGAGGAGCTCCTGCTTGGGGGGGGGAGCATCCCTCTAAACTGGCCCCGGTCCCCTCCCCCCTCCCTCTCCCTCCGCATCTTTGGCAGTCCTCCTTGGACATGTTCAAGTCTCCAGCATCACACCGACATCTCAGCAGCACGGACTTGCCTCACAGTTTGGTAATTGCACGTAACGGGGCCACTCAGCGAGCCCCACAAGGCGGGGGGAGGGGGGAAAAAGGAACAAGACAGTCAAGTAAACTAAATTGAGTAATCCCTCGCTGTCCATCCCAGCATGACAGGTCACACACAAGTCCAGGGAGAGAGGCTGCTGCCCGGCCCTGCCGCAGCACAGCTCCCCACCGTTTAGGAGATCATGTACTGGGTGATGGCTTGCAATGCATACAGCAGCTCTGCCTGCATTCGGGCTTCCAGGATGAGCAGGTTCACGTGAACCTAAGGGAGAAGTAAGAGAGGTTCAGGCAGCTGCAGTGTGCTATGGGCAGCAGTGCAAGCAAGTGCTCACCCAGGCTAGCGAGTCTTTTAGCATGGGACAAAAGATCACCAATGTTTCCAGCGCAGGGCAGCTGCCCCTTCTCCCTGCTCCCAGTCCTGCGGGCTGTGGCTGCCTCCCACAGCCACGTGCTGGGGAGTCCCCAGAGCACTTGGCACCAGCACGCTGGGCTGGCACCACACAGTCCCTGCCACCCACAGCAGCTTCTCCTGAGAGTTACAGCTGGACCCAGAGCTCACCTGGAGGCACTCACCGATGAGGTAACGGCCTTGGAGATCCCAGCACTGCCGATGGCCCCTATGCTCATCACACTGCAGGCAGCCCCAAGCCACACTAAGCCCAGCTCCTTACAAACAGCCAGTTTCCAGTCCCCGCCCCCAGCCTTGGACTGGTTTGGTGGCTCAAAGGTTTCCTATGCACCCCCTGAAGCACCCCAGCCTGTAGCTCCTGCCCATTCCCAGCCCCACTGCAGCCTCTCAGGGCCAGGGGCCAGCTGTCCCACCTTTTCACTGTGCTTGAACTGCTTCCAGAACCTGTCAAACATTTCTGGGTTTGTCTTCTCAGGGTAGCAGGTTACAGTTTTAATGTAAACTTTGAGCATTCGCTCCAGGAGCTGATTCACTTCTGCGTAGTCGTAGTCATCGTACCTGCGGGGACAACAAGGACGAGTCACCGGCAGCATCTTGCCTGTAGTCTGCCCAGGGCATGGCGCAGGGGCAGGCACCAGAGTGCCGTCCCCAAAGCACCCTGCCCTGGCCAGAGAAGCTGAGTACCTCTTCCCTGCCTGGCCCAACATCCAGGCAGGCGTTTCACCTCTGTCTCTTTTCCAAGCCCATCTACAAGACAGCCCGAGTGCCCTACCCTCCCCTCCCACCTGGGTCAGCTCAGTTTTCTCCTCTGGACCATGAGGATGGTTTCCCTACCTAATGCCAAACATGCAGTGGATGTAGTTCCAGATGCCCCGCTTGAAGACGGAGGGTTCACAGCCCTGCCGCTTGGCCATGGCGCTGCTTTGCAGACCATCCACCATCCGAAACTTCTCATCCAAGAGATGCCCGATGTCAGAGTAGAGCCGGTTGACCAGTGAGAAGCCATGGTCTTCCCAGGAGTAATCCTGTTGGCACAGCAAGAGGCTTTCGCAACTGCAAAAAGGAGCCCAGGGCATGTTCCTAGGAAGAAGGTCTGGAGACCTCAGGACACAGCAGAACTCGCTCTAGGGGTGGCTCTGCCACAAACCACAACATCCCTCACCAGGCAGCTTCTGAGCGATTTTAACCCTTGCCTCCATGAGGGTAATGTGAAGAAATTAGCAGCCCCTGGGGACAGAAGTCACCAGTCACTTCCCTCTCCCCAACCCTAGTGGGGCAGCTCCCCTCTCTCAGAGCTTCGCTTCGCTGCTCAGGCATTTTGCAAAAGCAGCTGCGCCACATCCCAGCTGCACGGGCACCCCCACAACCGTCCACTCCCCACCAGGAGCAGAGAGGAGAGGTGGCAGCCCGGGCTGCTGCCTGCCGAGAGAGCAGGAACCTCACCTGGACTCTGAATACCTGCGTCTGATCCTCGTCGCGCCGAGCAAAGTCCTGGTATCCAAAGTCAGGGTCCTGCATGTAGCATGCAAGGTTGGTGGCACCGGTGACTTCCCCGTCAGTATCTGCAAGAGGGGAGAGCCCCACAGATGGGTCGGAGTGATGCTCAGCTGCCCTGTTCCCAGCCGCAGCAAGCATCCAAAGCTGGGCCTTGCTGTGTGTCTTTGGGAAGTGCCACTGCCTTCTTCCCCCGTGCCAGCATCCCAGGAGCCCCTCTCCGAACGATACATCATGGTAAATGTAAGGATGGACATGGGGGAGCAACCCAGGGATGCCATATGAACTCCCACCTTGCACACCCACCTCCGCTCCTTGCCCCTCACCTTCCTCTCGGTCCTGCTGCAGCATCCTCGTCTCCTCCCTCCCCTCGGTCTCCACATGGATCCGCTGCATGCGTTCCCGGAGCGAATCCAGCTCCATGCAGGAGTCCAGGGACTGCACAGACACAGGCTCAGGGGTGAGCGCAGTGATCCCAGCTGTGTCCCACATCCCCCTGTGGACCCACCCTCAGGGGCTCACCCGCTTGCGGTTGATGCGCAGCAGCTCCTGGCTGTAGCCGTTGCCCGCGGTGGTGTCACAGAAGCACTGGTTCCCGGGTGACAAGGGCTTCATTGAGCCTCGGCCCCCCGGCCCTTCATCCTGCTCGCAGCCACAGCCGAAGACAAAGCTGGCAAGTGCATGGCAATGTGCCAGGAGGACGACGGCGTGCACAAGCTCTGCCAGTGACCAGCTCCACTCGCTGATTTTCAGCAGCTTCTGCAGGACATGGACAGACCAGTGATGCCATGCAAGCAGGTGGCCAGGGTGCTGGCAACCCCTGGGGATGCTGCTGTCCTCAGCACCACCCTGGTCTCTGGCTGGTAGCCCCCTCCCCAATACCTCAATGTGCTCCTTGGTGATGAGCCACGGCCGGTGTGCCAGGATCTTGTTGATCTCATTGAGGTTGCGGAGTTTGGGGGGGATGAAGTCGAGGCCGCGCAGCCACTGGGGATCGCCCCCTGCCCGCAGGAACTGCAGCACATGCAGGTTCACCAGGTACCGGCACTGGTGCCGGGCAGCTGCCTGCAAAAGCAGCACGTCAGCATCCCCTGCACTGGTGACACAGGTGTCCTGGGACCCCACACCCACCTCTCGCCCAGCCTCCAGGACATCAGGGTTTTGGCCCCTGCAGAGAAGCCCACAGCACAGGCTGGATGCTGGGGCGAGAGCAGGGAGCCCCATGGGGCTGAGCAGAGCCGCCCATTCCCTCCAGCAGCTCCCAGTGGGGCTCACCATGATGGCGATGTAGTGCCGGCAGTCGAAGGGCAGCGGGCCGTCCATGTGCATCAGGTAGTGCTGAGTCTTGAGGAAGCTGTCGAGGTACTGCGGGTGGTAACCCATCTGCTGGGTCACTGCCTCCAGCCGCCCCCGGCTTGCCAGCACCTTCACAAAGAGGAACTGAGGGCGCTCGGGGTCACTGCCAGACATCTTCACTACCTGTGGGGAACATGCTTTGCTTAGCTCTCCCCAGAGCAGCCCCTGCTGCAGCATCCCACCGCAGCCAAGCCCAGGCTTTGCAAAGGGCTGGAATCCCCTCTCCTGGTTTGGTGCTCCCAGAGGGACACCACCAGGTCAGAAGCCACCACAGAGGGCTCGGGCTGGGGAGCTGGGCAGAGCTCAGAGCTCAGCAGGGTCACTGCTAGTGGGAGGACAGGCTACAAGAAACACAGGTTGGTCTCTGCCTCGGAGAGGGCACTGCCTGGTGGGCAGAAGCAAAGGGCAAACTAGGAGGGATGCTTCCTTGCAGCCTTAGGGGCAAATGCAAGGCTGGAGCAGGAGAAACATGACAGACAAAAGACCTCCCCAGAATGGACCAACCCATCAGCCTCAATGCCAGGCCCCTGCACCACCAGCACCCAGCCCACCCATCTAGCAGTGGGACAGGGGGAGAGCCGTTGAGCCAACTGAGCTGATGCTGGGCTCCTGCTGCAGCAGGCCATGGGACAAGCAATGTCCTGCCACCTGCCACACATTTGGGAGCACATGGAGGGGCGCAGAAGTCTCCCCACGTGCTGCTCAAGGAGACAGTGTGGGAGCAGGTTCCACAGCACACGGGTGCGTGGCACAGCTGACACTGAGTGCGCCCACCAGTGAAAACACAGACGGGCAACGCAGCAAGGGGTGTCCATACACCTCCAGCGGCGCCTGCCCCAGCCCTGCACTGGGGCCCCAGTCAAGCACAGCCCCAAGCCATGCCACCCCAGTCTCTCCTAAGAGGGTGGTCGGAGCTGAGGGCAGGGATGTACAAAAGGTGCCCAGGCAGCTGCTGAGTCCCAACGGCCCCGTTGCCACCTCATACCCAACAGCGGGTCTGCACCTGCAGCCCACCTGCACCAAGGCTTGGGCGCAGCTGGTGCTAACCCTTATCACACAGAAAGTCTCGGCTCCTGCGCAGGAGCCCAGGCAGTGCCCTCGGATGCAGAGGGTGCACATCCCATCCTGAGCTCTAACCAAAATCTCCCCTGGGAGCAACTGGCCACACTGACACCGCTGTCGTCTTCCTCCCACCTGTTTCTCTGGTGCAGTTACCCGAAGGCTGGTGACTGGGGCACAGTGACCACAGTGGCACAACAGCAAACCCGGAACACATCTGCAAACCAGCCCCTGCTCCACCATGACCCTGGGTTGTCACCACTTGCCAGGACACACACACAGCCCTCGGAGCCCTGACCAGGAGCCCTGATGCCCTGTGCCTTGCCTGCAGCTATCTCACTAATCAGAGCCACATCAGGCCTTGACTTCTACAGCAACTCAGTGTGCTGCCATAAAGCAACCCAGAAAGTCGGAGCAGCACCGGCAGGGATGGCAAAGCCACGGGGACAGAGCAGAGCACACCAGGGTGAGAGGGACAGAGAGGGGGCTGAGCTGCGAAGCAGCACGGAGCAGTTGCACCTACAGAGGCAGCAGAGGAAGCAGCTCAGGCTATTTTCTGCTGTCCTGCACTTCTGAAAAACACACCATCAGTCAGGGTCAAGAGATTTACTTGATGCCATTTGGAGCTTCCTCTTCACTTTTGGCCAAAGTGGTCCAAAAAAGACCCCGAAGCCCAAATTAAAGTGGGGAGGGATGAAGAACACCAGCTTCTCTGTCCCACAGGAGAAGGTGCAAACCAGAAGTGACCTGCAAAAGTACCCCCAAAGTCCCTGTGCTCAGGGAACGAGCTGCCCCGAGGACACCCACAGGCTACAGCCACTGGTCTTCCCCTTCTGGTGGGCAGAGGTGGAGGAGCCGGGGGGCCCTTCGGCTCCCCTGGTGAAGGTAGTTCCCAGCGAGGAGCTGTGTGACTAGCCCATGGCTCAGCCTCTGGGGCCACCAGCTCTCTTTGTTCTGCTTGTCCAGGTGATGATGGAGCAAGCAACCAGGCAGACATAGCTTGGGAGGATGAAAGGCAGGTCCCCGGTCCCCCGGCTAGGCTCTCCTGCCTGCTCCCCACGGCACCAGCTCAGCCCAGGGTCTCTCCTGCTGGCACCACCAGCCGCATCTCCCCGAGCCTTGCTTACCCAGCCTCTTGCATCGCCCCCAGAGTCACCTTCCTCACCCACCCTAGCCATAACCCTCCTCCTCCTCCCCCCCTATGCCCACTTTCAGCCCTGGGTGGTGGGAGCATCACCCCCTCCTACAGCCTCTCTCCCGGGGAGGGGGGGGCTTTCGTGTGTTCAAGCCCCCTGAACCCCAAAAGGTACCCCGAACCCATACCCACCGCCAGCCTCACCCCCTCCCTTGCCGGGCAGGTGCTGCCGGGGGAACGATGCCCGGCGCTGCCCGGGCAGCCAATCGCCGGGCAGCACTTTGCATGTAAAGCAGGCAGGAGGCTGGGGGAGCCCAGCCGGTCCTGCACCCTGCGACCGGGAACAAGCCCGGGCAGCGCCGGGAGCCGCGGGAGAGAGGCTGGGAGACCCCGCCTCGCCCCGCGACCGGCCGGGCAAGACTCTGCAGTGTGAGCCCCGCCAGCCCCCGGGGCTCCAACCCCCCCCGGGGCGAGACCGCGGCTCCGCCGGTACCGGTGACTCCGCCGGTGATGCTCGCCGGGGCCGCGGCCGCGGCGGGGCACTTCTCACCCGATCCCCCGCCCCGTTTCTCGAGGGGACAGCGGAAGTGCTAGTGCCCGCGGCAGGAGTCCCTACAGCGGTACCGGGCCCGGTGCCGGCAGCCGGTAACCGGAGCCCCATTGTGCGGGCGGCGGCGGCGGCAGCGCCCCCGGTGCGCGGCGCGGGCAATGCAGGCGGAGAGAGAAAAACAAGTTTGATTGGCAGTGATGGAGGCACGGCGCCTCCCGCATCCCGCACAAAGGGAACGGGGACGGCGCCGCTGCACCGGCACCAGTGCCGGTACCGGGACGCCGGCCACCGCATCGGGAGAGCGCGGCCCTGCGCACCGCCGGCGGGAATACCCCCGCCTGCTATTGTCGCAGCCGACCCGGTGGCGGTGAGCAGGGCCGGACCCGGTGCTCCGGTACGGGCTCCGGTGGCGGCGGGGCGGGTCCTACCTGCCCCGGCAGCCGCTGGCACCGGCTTCCTCGAGGGTGCTCCACGCTCTGAGGACACACGATCATGGTGAGCCCGCGCCGTGCCGTGCAACGCCGTGCCGTGCAGTGCCGGTGACCGGCGCCGGTCCTGCCCGCCCCGTCCTGCCCGCCGGCAACGCTGAGCCGGGCACCGCGGCAGCCCGAGCTGCGGGGGGGCGTGTCCGCGGCTCCGCCTCCGCCAATCACTGCTGCGAGGGGGCGTGGCCTCATTTAACACGCCCCAGCCTGCCGCGAAGGGGCGGGAGCCCAGCGCACCACGTGGCCGGGGGTGAAAAGTTACCCGTCCGTCAAGCTCGTAGGCCCCGCCCACCTGGGGCAGGGGGCGGGGCCGAACCTGCCCGCCACGGGGTGGCGCTGTGGGGCCGGGGGCGGCTGGCTGTCCCCTTGTCGCCGTCCTCGTCCCCTCCCGTGGCTGTCGCCCCTCAGCCGGGCCCTGCCTGGCCCCATCGATGGCCCCAGCCCTTACAGAGCCTCAGCACCGCCTGCCCCACCGGCCCAGCACTGGCCGTGCTCTGGAGGGTGAAGCCACCTTGGGCCGGGTCCCCTCTGTCCCCACTCTGCCTGAGCCTCGCCCTGACACCTTCCTTGGCACCGCGAGGCAGCATGCTGGGGGCTGCGGCGGGAGGCTGAGGGGCTGCGGGGACAACAAGGCACAAGGATGTGGTCATGGGGATGGTGGGATGGAGCTTGGGGGGTGAAGGACAGGGCAGCGGGCCGTGAGGCTGAAGGCGTGTGGGGATGGCAGGCAGTGGGACAGGGAAGTGGGTCATAAGGGTCCTGGCACCTGGCACAGAAGGGCAGGGGGTGTGGGGGTGGCAGACATGGGGGTGGGGCAGCTCCTGCCGTGAGCCACGGGGCTGTGAGATGCTGGATGCTGCAGGGGTGGGAAGGTCCCCTGGGCAGGGCAGGCCTGTGGCTGACAGTGTCCCCCTGTCCCCAGGGCAGAGGTGGCCTCGGTGAAGGTGGGCAAGGCAATGCTGGCCAACCTTGGGGGCCACCAGCAGCCCCTTACCACCGCCCCTTGGCCTTGCACCATGCAGGGCGTTGTCTCCCTGTCAGGCACCCCACTCCTCTGACACCTCTGGGCACCTCTGCTTCCTGAACAAGCACTGGCCCTGCAGCAGCTGCAGGGCCTGGGCCACCAGAGGTGGGGCCACAAACTCCGTGGCAGTCCCTGGCCCCAGTGCCAGGCCCCCACACCTGTGCCCGCGCACCCAGCTGCTCCACATCCCTGTCCCCTTGCCCACCTGTCAGCACTGGGCCAGGGTGCTCCAGCAGGGGTGTGAAGGACCAGCACAGTGTGCCCCTCCTCACTCCTGCCCCACCACTCCATGCACTGGCAGGACTCCCAGGGGCTGGGGGCTCCACTTGCCTGAGCACCTACCAGGCACCCCAAACGCCACCCTGCACACACAGTAGGTGGCACACGCCTGGAGGAACCCACTAGCCTTCTTACCCAGGCTGGTCACCTGGAACAGCACCTCGGGTGTGGGGATGATGACATCTGGAAAAGCCAGGGAGCAGGGGTGTGGGCTGCCAGCATGGCAAGCTGAGGACTCCCCACCTCACCACTGCGTCCATGTCACAGGGAGCCTGTGTGGCATCCCACCGGAGATGGGACAAAGCACCGGTGCTGCTGCCAAGGCTGGGTGGGGGGGAGCTGCAGCCCTGCAGCCAGGGCTCACTGGTGTCAAGGACCTCCACCATCCTTCTCGGGTAGGAGAGCAGCCACAGGATGGTGCAGTTGGTGTTGGCCAGGAAGTTCTGGTCATCTGCAGAGAGCGGTGGTGGCTGAGAGCAGCAGCTGGCCCTGGCAGCGGCCGCACAGCCCAGAAGCTGAGCCCACTGCCTGGTGAGGCCATGGTGTGTCTCCCCCGTGCCCAGGCAGCACGCACCCGGATGGCCAGGAGGGGACTCAGCCCCATCCTTGAAGTAGCTGAACATGCTGCTGCTGTGAGCCCAGGACCATGGGAGTGGGACGGTGGGGCTGGACCCTGCCTCACAGCTTTTGCGAGGTCAGAGGTGAGTGGGGGCTCTGCTGGTGGTACCCCTAGACCCTGCAAGAAAAGCCTGGCCAAGCCCCCAGTGCAGCAGAGTTTTATTGCAGCAGCAAACCTGAAGCACAGGCGAAGGAGAGGCGAGGCATGACAGTTGGGCTCACCTGGTGCCCCGGGGCAGCAGCCCTCAAGGCCAGGGGTGACATGGTGGCTTGGCCCCTCTGACCCTTCGTGCTCCTCAGCCCTGGCGTCCCCATCAGTTAGCCAGTGGCTCCTGCCTGCTTGGTCACAGCTGCCCCCTCGCCTGCCCCCTCGCTGGGGTACATCCCTGGGTGTGCTTGCAGGCACTTCGGAGCAGGGAGGGTGGCTCGGCAAGCCCCCAGCAGGTCCAACACACTCAGTGTGGCGGCCCACAGGAGAGCAGTGTGGGAGCCCATCAGCCCTCCCACGGCTCTGCTTCACCGCAGCAACCCCGTGAGGGATCCTGCATGCAGGAGGGCTCATGGTGAGATGTCACTCTGCTCTCCTGGACAACCCCAAGGACAGGGCAGGTGCTGGCACACTGTGCAGTGCACCCAATGCATCACACAGAGCACCCAGTGCAAAAAACAGTGCACCCAGGGGACTACCCACTGCCCCCGATGCACTGCCTCCTGCACCCATTGCGCTGCCCCGCGCACGGAGTGCAGTGGGCAGTGCACCCAGCACACTGCGCTCACCTGGCGCCCTGCAAGTGCACCCAGCACCCTGCAGTGCAGTACAGCTGCTGTGTCATGGGGGTCCAAGTGCGGCCGTGGCAGGGAGCAGGGCTGGGTGTCCCAGGCATTTGGTGGAGACAGGGTGGGAGCAAGAAGCGAGGCATGTGAGGTGGTGAGGTTTCAGGCAGCGGTGGTGCAGAGCATGTGGGGTGCAGGAGTGCATCACACTCCCGTGTAGCTGTTCTTGTAGGGGCTATGCTCATGGGGGGTGGCCACAGCCCCTGACGTCACTGGTGGTGGGTGTTTGCTGCTTTCCCAGAGGGGCTCGTAGCTCTCCTTGGGGGGCAGCTCACTCACATAGCAGATGTTCTCGCTGTAGTTGGGCTTGAAGCTCTCCAAGATATCTTTGGGGACTCCAGCCCATTCCTCCAGAGAGCAAAGCAGGGTGAGAGGAGCCACCACCCAGCCCAGTCCCAACCCTGCAGGGCAGGGGGTGAGCCCAGGGCAGGGCTGCCCACAGCCGCCTTACCTGGAAGTTGCCATTGTGGGTGATGAAGAGCTCATCGAAGTTCTTACTAGGATTGGGGATTCGGGGCATGAGGATGACCCACACCCTGCGCATAAGAGACATGTCAGAGGGGAAAGGCCCCAGTGCTGCTGCCCCACACCAGCCCCCCATGCTCACCTTTCCATGCGCACCAGTAGGATGACAAGGACCAACAAGATCAGGCAGGAGGCAATGGGGATCAGAACCGTATGGATCCAGGACCAGTGTAGCTGGTCCTCCGCCATGCCTGGAAAGAGCCGGGGTGACGTGGACCCCTGACCAGTGCACCATGCCAGTGGCCCTTTGTGGGTGGCCATGGGAGCTCGGCATCATCCATGGCAGGGCTCAGCTGGGACTGGAGGATGGAGAAGGGGCCTGTCCTCAAGCCATGTCACTTTGTCACCACAGCTGGCTGGTGACCCTGTCCTGGACCAGCCCCGCCAGAGCAGCTCTCCAGAGCTAAGAAACACTGGCAAAAGCCAGCAGGTCCTGCTGGCAGTGCGTGTTTGCCTTGCAGAAGTGCAAAGGACACAAGGGCTGCTGCCATTGCCTGTGCCCCAGGCACCTGGATGGGTCTCCCCTCTACAGCCGCTGCCTTGGGCCAGTTTTCCGCTTGCTGGCCACCCCTTGCCTGCTGAGCCCCACCATGCCCCAGCCTGTCCCATCCACCACAGCCCACAGGACCTACCCTTGCTGGTGGAGTTGCTGCCCCAGACCACGGGGATGCTCCACTCACTCCAGAGCTTGGTGTTGCCGCAGTAACTGTTGATCTTGCTACGCACATAGAAGGTGTAGTACTTCTCGTAGTCCACACTGGGGAAGGAGAAGATGTCTCCTTTCACGCGGTGCTCCTGCAGAGAGACATGGGCCGTGTGATGAGGGCCAGCACTGCCATGGAGGCTGGCGCACAGCTTGTCCCTGGACACAACCACTGGGGTGCTGCATCCAGGGGACTCTCACCGTCCAGCTGGTGTCCTTGTTGCTCTTGTACTTGACAGCGTGCTCCAGGCACTGGGCTTTGGGGTACAGGGAGGTCCAGCTCAGCTGCAGCTGGTTGCTGCTCATGTTGCGGATTGTCAGGTTGACAGGTGCCTCCGGTTTCACTGCAAGGCACAGGTGATGCCCGGTGAGTGCTGTCCCCCATGCCCTGGTGGCCCTGCTGCCACCTGGGGTGTGATGGAGCAGCCCTAGGGACTGACAGCCCTGCTCCTGCCCCACAGCAGCTCCACAGAGAATGGGTGCCCTGCACCACTCCATACCCAGGTCCTGCAGGTCCATGCGCTCACTTCGGATCTCCAGGGTCCTGCCGCCAAGGCTAGCATTGACAAGGACACGGAAAGGCTGGAACTGGATGATCTCACTCTGGTTGAAGTAGCAGCCAACATTGATGTCCTGGTCCTGCAGGTAGTGCTTGCACTCTACCACAGGGGACCTGTTCTCGTACCTGTGCAGCAGCAGGTTACTGGGGCTCTCCAAGACCCCGCACACCCCAAACCTGCCCCAGGAGCCCTCTCCCCAGAACATCCCTTCCTGCTTGCCCCAGAGACAGAGCCTCCCCCATGCTGAGCTCAGGGAAGAGGAGCAGGCCGATGCTGAGACAGCAATGCTGGCAAGAGCCTCCCGTGCAGGGACCCACTGCTGGACATCCTGCTGTGGGACTGGCTGTAGGGAAGAGGCACCTACCAGTAGTAGAGGGAGTAGTTGGCCGTTAGCGTCTCTCTGCTCCCCCACGTGCAGGTCATGTAGTCCTCATTGAAGAGGACACACTCCACTCCTGCAAGAGACAGACACAGGCACTGTGGTGGTAGGCAGCTGCACCAGGGCCCACGGATGGGCTACACAACACGTGCCAGGAGTCCCTGCACACCCCTGTCAGCTTTCCTTCATGTGAGCCAAACAAGCCCAGCTCTTCCTGGTGGAGCTGCAATGCAGCCTGCCTGCAATGCCAGTCTCCCTCCGCCCCGTTCACACACGCTGTGTCAGTGATGCCTGGGCTGCTGGCAGCCCCACGTCTTCCTCCAAAGGACTGCCAGCCAAGCAGCTGTCTGTCCTGCACCCATACCGTTAGCTCCTCTTACTCCAGATGTGCTGTTTTGCCCTGGTTCCTCCATGTGATCCCCTTAGTCACCCTGTGGCTTCTGTTTGCAGCTCATGGCATTGTGGGACAGGACAGAAACCCCTCCCTGCCAACCCATTTTGCTTATCCCATAAGAAAACTGGGGATTTTCCAGGATTTTTGCCTGATAGACATCCTGGCTAAATTCACCTTGCTGTTACCCTTCTGGGTGCTTGCAGGTGCCCATGTGTCCCCGCGGCTGGGTGATGGGTGCTATGCTGGGCTGTGCTTCCCACTGCAGAGCTCCTCCACCACAGGGCCAGGGGCTGAGCCCAGAGGGTTGATCTCTGCAGGAAACACTGCCAAGCCCCCGGAGGCTGAGCAGCTGCTCCAGGTGCCCATGCTGGCTCCTCTTCCCCCTCCTTCCGCTGTGCTGTGCCAACCCTGATCCTGCCCACACAGTCAGAGGCCACATCCTGGGCTGGCTGGGGGCTGCAGGACCACCGGGGTGGTGCTGGTCCCTGCATCAGTTATCACACGGCCGTGGGCATGGCTCGCTGTGCGACAAACATCTCCGATGGACCAAGATGCCACACAGAGCCCTGGCAAGTGCCAAACCAGCTGCTGGCAGATAACAGCTGCCCTGGAGGCTCCCAGAAAATGGAATTTTTCCCCCTAAAAATCAGACAATGGGACACCTGGTCCCTTCTGAAGTCTAAATGCATCAGCTAGTGCTGCAGAGGCAGGAAAAAGCCAGAGCCAGGCTTTCCTGGCTTGTAGTGTAACAAGATGGAGTGAGCAGGTGCTGTGCTTGAACTGTTTCTGCATGCGAAAATGGAGAGCACCTTCCCAGCAGCCCAGGAAGTCCAGGGATACAGAAGGGCTGCATTTCCATGGAAAGCTGGTATTTTACTGACAGCCAACCAAGAAGTGGATCTTTTCTTGGAAAACAACGGCTGGGGTGAGGGTGCTGGGTGGAAAGAGTATCCGCTGTGCCCTGTCCCATCCCCTGCTTGCGCACGGCACTGCTGACGTGACTGGGATGGAAAGTACAGCTGGTGCAGCTCTGATGCGCAGGGCTGATAGGATCTGTGCATCGCATCCTGCTGCTGCCCCCCCGCCCTGGCCCGCCATGGGGGACCCCCGTGGCCAGGGTCCCTCCTGGCAGCACTACCTGCTAGGCTGGCAGCCTCAGGGCCAGCAGAGCTGTGGGGCTGGGAGCTGTGGGGCCAGTACAGCCATCAGGCCAGGAGCCATCGGGCCAGGAGAGCTGCAGGGCTGATAGCCATGGGGGTGGTGGTGCCAGTGATGCTCTAGCGCCGGGGTGGGAGTAGGGGCACCCAACGGGGTTTCCTGACACAGCCCAGCTCTCCCAGAAGCCCCACTGCAAGGGGCCATGTAGTTGCTGGGGGTCCTGGGGTCCACTGGGGGGTCACGGGGTCTCCGGTGCATGCCCCAATGGCTCGCCAGCCCACTGCAGCCCCACGTCCTGTCCTCCTCACCCGCCACCACTGTGGAGCGACATCCCCCGGCCTCACCAGCCACAGGGCACTGTGGGCCTCTTGCCCTCCCCCAGGGCCCACGTGCCCCCTTACCTGGGGGGCTGCGGGCAGCAGCAAGGTAGGGCCCCAGCCTGGAGAGGAGGAGGAGGATGGGCACGACGAAGGTGCCGGGACCTGCCATGGCGGGGTGAGCCGTGGGACGCGTGCAAACAGCCTCAGCGCGCAGCCCACTGCGCATGGCTGCCGGCTTCCGCACCCACGCCGCTTCCTGCCCCGCAGCACCCGCCACCGAGGGACCCACCTACGGCTGCGCCCAGCGAGGTCCCACGGCCCACCCCAGCAGGGCCCCACAGCTCGTCCCACCGGGCCCCACCATCCTTCCTGCCCAGGCCCCATGGCTAACCACTCTGGGGCCCACCGCCTGCCTCACCCGGGCCCACCCCCACAGGGCTGCCCCCCAGCAGCAGGCCCAGCGTGGGGCTCCCAACCCACGGCCCAACCACGGGTGTCCTGGGCTGGGTCCCTGAGAACTGGGCAGGACTGGGCATCACTGGGGCAGCGCCAAGGGCAGCTGAGGGGTCACAAAGGGCCTCACGGGGGCAGTGACGGGAGGTGATTGTGAAGGTTAACGACAGGGGGGATGGCCAGGGCACAGCAGTGGGGGTATGGCCGGGGGGATGGTGGCCGTGGGGCGCACGGGGCGGTATCAGGGGCAGCGGAGGGGGGCGCTGCGGGCCCCCAAGGCTAATGACGAAGCTAGCCGGCGGTGGGGGGCGGTCGTGTGACCTCAGCCCAGCGCAGCTCCTCCGCCAGGGGGCGCCACCCGCCCCTCGGGCCGCCCCGTCCATCTTCGACACTTTCCGCCTCCGCTCGTTTCAGACTCGGGCCCTCCCCGGCGGCACTCGGGATTCTTCGGTGTTCCTCGGCCAGGCTTCGGGACGCTCCGGCTCCCCTCGGCGACGCCCGTGACAGCGGCGCGGCGGTCGGGCCTCTCCGGCAACGCTCGGGCGGCCCCGGCGCAGGGCGCAGGCGCGGGCGGCCCTTGTTGTGGCCCGGCCGCCCCTGTCCGCCGGCTGGCCCGGGATGGCGGCCTTCGGCGTCCTCAGCTACGAGCACCGCCCGCTCAAGCGCCCGCGCCTCGGCCCGCCCGACGTCTACCCGCAGGACCCCAAGCAGAAGGAGGTGCGGGGGCCGAGTGTGTGGGGGCACCTGGGGTGCGGGGCCGCTGTGCCGGGGCTGGCCCTGAGGAGGGCCCGGGGGTGCGCTGGGAGCCCCCGGGGGGCCTGGCGTGGGGGTGGGGAGCCCTGCGCCCCGCGGCGGCTGGGTGAGGGGGCTGGCTCTCCCCAGGACCCTGGGCTGGGGGGCGCTGGCCGAGGGACCCGCGGCTCCTGTGTCCCAGGACCCGCCTGGGCGCTGCCTGGCACCGAGGGCCTGGGGGAGGCCGGCTGGGGCCCGCCGGGCCGCGCCGTGCTCTGGCCCCGCGCTGGCCAAGCGCCTGGCAGGGTCAGGGGCTGCGGGCGTGTAGCCGGGCCCTGTTGATCGTCCTTCCCCTGCAGGATGAGCTGACTGCTCTGAACGTCAAGCAAGGCTTCAATAACCAGCCAGCGGTCTCTGGGGATGAGCATGGCAGTGCCAAAAATGTTAATTTCAACCCAGCGAAGGTGAGAGGCGTCGGGATGGTGTGGGGGTTTGGCAAGGCCTGATGTCTGTACGAGCAGGCTGCAGGGTCCAGGGGCAGTACTGGGTCTCATTCCTTTGCTGTGTACGGAACTCTTCCCTTTAGGATGGGTGTTTTAGGACCTAACCCTCTGTCCTTGTAGAATCAAAGTTCATCATACTTTTGGAACTGTGTCCTACCCCTGAGAGAGCAGTTTCTTGTCTTGCTCTGTACATCTTAGCGGCAGGTTTGTTATCTGCAGTCTGTGTTAAACCAGCATCTAAAACTCCCTGTATTCCATGAATAAAGCAGAAGACTAGGATACCAGAAGCAGGAAACTACTTCTTATTGGTTTGGTTACATCATGGTCGTGGTAGAAGAGAAGTCAGATTTCTTGAAATATCTGGCAGTTTAAACATGGGTCATAACGGGCTTCAACGCCATTTTTCCAGTCTCTAAAATCAAGATGTTAACTTCCTGGCCTCCCTGGCAAGAGGACTAGTAATGACCTGGGATGGAAGGCAATCAATAAGCACAGTATGTTTGTTTTCCTTGGCCGATGTCTGAGAAGCCTTCTGTCTGTTCTGACAAGTATTTATACAGAGTTATGTCTGTCTCAACTTGAGTCCCTGCTTGGCTATTGTTTATGTTGACTAGAAGCATTCCTCTTTCCAAGTATAACAAAGGAAATTATTGGCAGGTTTTTTTGTGTCTCAAAAGTTGATACTGATGAGACTTCTGGTAGGAATGATGAGTGAGATTTTAAGCACATAGAATAGATCTTTGACCTGTGAAATGTAATTCAACTTTTTTTTTTCTTTTTTTTTTCTTTTTTTTTTTTTTCTAGATCAGTTCAAATTTTAGCAGTATTATTGCAGAAAAGCTGCGGTGTAATACACTGCCCGACACTGGAAGACGGAAGCCCCAGGTGAATCAGAAGGATAACTTCTGGCTGGTGACAGCACGTTCTCAGAGTGCCATAAACAACTGGTTCACAGATCTGGCTGGAACTAAGCCCCTCACTCATCTTGCTAAGAAGGTATGTTACAGCAGAGGCTGCCTGGCAGGGCAGAGCATTTAGGCTATGCTTGTTTCTGAAGTGTTTGTATAATAGAATGTTTTTACTATTGGGAGAAGTTTATTCTCTCTACATCTTTTGAAGCTTTCAGCTTGAAGAACTTACCCAGGATATGTAGTGCACTGGCTATAGTTGTCAAAGAACTGGTCCCTCATCTGTTGTTTGGAGTTTGTGTTCAGCTTTGTCTTTTGGCTTGTATGATACGACTGATTTATTTTGAGTTTTGGATGTTTCTCAGAAGAGCTGCCACTGTTGCCTTTGATCTGTTATTTTTGATTTAGGACCATTTGTATTGTGGAGGGTTTTTCAAGTTCTCAAAAGTCATAGTGAGAATTACTGGAGATAATCCTAGACTTCTGTTTCAGTGACTCATGTTTCTGGTTTTAAGGTGAGAAGAGTATGTGTATTACAGCTTGGTCTCAGCCAGGCTACAGCATTTCTGTGCCCTGGGGTCTAGAGCTAGATATTTCTCTGGTAGCACTGAATTCTACAGATTATCAAAGAAGAAAGAAAGGTCTTACTCTGCCGTATTATGAGGCCTCATAGCAAGGGGAGCTGACTCTCTGTCAGGGTGGGCTTATAAACAAGAACTCGTGAATCTAACATGCATTGTGGAAAAACAGAGCGCTCGGGTGCGAAACGTTAACAGAACACATAGTTTAGAAGCTGGAGTTTGTCTGCTCCTTGGTGTTCTGAGTCACTCTTGGGGAGGAAAAGAAAGTAGTAAGATTTTCCTAGAATCTGTCTCTATAAACTTAGTCCTTGTGTCCTTCTTTGCATATTGGCTGTCGAGTTTCTTGAGGTCAGTGTGAAAGCTTGTACCTTTCAAGGTCTTCCCCAGTTTTCTGCAATGAGTTCCATCAGTTTTCATGGACAGAGACATGAAAGCAGAGACTGTTGGTAGCCAAGTAGCCTGTGTCTTTGAGGCATCAGAGAATAAGTGGGAAGAATGTAAGAAACAGCAAGTAAGTGATTGAACTCTTTGTACTTCACGGACTTTGAGATACCTACTAAATGGACCTGTCCTCTGTGAACACATGCATGCTTTTGCTCTCCGTAGTATCCTGCAGAAGTGAGGCCTGCAGCTGTACTTTTCCCTGTGATGTGTTGTTATTGCTTCCTGGTTATATATGTGCAGTGTGGTGATTTCACTGGTATCCTCCCATGTTGTATCTTGAATTTTGAATCTCGGATTAATGAATTCCTTCCTACTATGGTACTTGGTTCCCTGTTTCTCACAGTCTTCTGTTGGCTACTCATGGTATTTGAAGAATTTTGTAACCACTCTTTTGTTCATAAAATGAAGAGTCTGATCTTCAGTCTGTATAGTAGATACTCGGTGTTTCTGACTCAGTTCTTAGTGTGTACTTTTTGTAGTTGTTTATATCCTCTCTGGAGGATGTCCTCAAAGCTGTTCACAGGATTCAGGGTGTGGATTTACAGCGATGTGTAATGATGTTTTCTGTCTTTTAATTTGTTTTGTCTCTGTTTATACGGAAATGCAGTTCTGGTACTTGTTGCTTTCTGACCAGAGGTGAATTCTCGCAGTAGGTTTTTTGAGATACAGAACAACAGAGTACCTTTTCCCTTTTTACCTTTTTCACACCTTGCAGCACCTACAGCATGTGCAGTTGCTTTGGAATAATTCCCATGTAAGTCCTTGGTTGCAATTTTCCCTCTCAATTCTGTTACAGGTGCCCATCTTTAGCAAGAAGGAAGAGGTCTTTGGTTATTTGGCAAAATACACTGTTCCAGTAATGAGAGCAGCCTGGCTCATCAAAATGACTTGTGCCTATTATGCTGCCATCACAGAAACCAAGGTGAAAAAGCGTCATGTCATTGATCCCTTCATTGGTAAGCACTTTGTTTGGAGCACTGGTTTTGTTCATCTCAGATGTTTCCTTCTCAGCCTGCTCTTGAATAATAAGAGGTAGCCTGGAAATCCGTATGAACTTGTTTCCTGCTGATGAGTCCTAGTGCTCTGATGTGCATAACTGTCTAAAACAACAGGGCCCACCTGTAAGAGTATGCTGTTGAATAATAAGTCTTAACAGCTGCAAGTACTTCCTGAGAACCTACCTCTTCTTTCTCCCTGCTAAGTTCTGTTATGCTCCTCTGCTGTATAACCTGTTTTTTCCTTACTCTACAAAGACTGCAAACATTATAATTTAGTGTTGACTGATTAGCTGCTTCATAAGTGAGTAAGTGCATTTCCTAGAGAATTCAGGTATGGTACTCCCTGTTTGTTTTGAATTTCATTAAGCCTTACTGGATCCCATATCTAACGTCATTTGCATCCTGGCCTGCTCAGATTACTGTGGTCTAGGAGAGCTCCCTTGGCTGTGTTCTGGTTTGTGTGGCTGTGACTACAGGCCCTGACCACAGTCCTTTGAAAAGCAGTATTAGCCGCTGAAGTCCATCGATATTTTTTTTTTCCCTCCTTGTTTATCTTTGGTATAAAAATTACACAGGCTTCTTAGCTCTGTTTCTGGAGGTTGATTTGTTTGTTAGATATGTTTATTCCATTTACTATCCTGTTCCTTTGGGTATTTGTCCTACTGCTGACCCTTGACCTACTGCTATAAGTGTTGTTTATTTCACGTTCTTGCGTATTTTGTCCTTGTTTTGCCATCTGCGTTGTCCCGGCAGAGTGTAATTGTGCTGTCACTTTGTGTATGGAGATTGTCTCTTATGCAGTTAGTTTTTTTAAAAAACAATTATTTTAAAAAATCGTTGATCATGGCTTTACACTGAAACCTGAAAAAGAAAAAGAACAAAGTGCAGAGTTGAAGTGTTTCCAGTGTTTCTGCTATCTGTCAGATTACTGAGAATGTGAAACCAGGCTGGCCTAGCGCTGCTCCCTGCTAGAAAGCCTCTTCTTCTCTGCCTGCTGATTCTCAACAGCTGCAATTGAGGAATCTTCCCAACTTTTCTTGTACAAAGTTACCCTGCCCCCCAAACACAGATTTTCCCCATTGTTCTCCATTCCTGTGGATGCCTCTTCCTCCCTGCCACCTCCAGGCCACAAGCAAAGCTAATGCTGTGGTACTTACTTTTCTTTCTTTGTCTGTGCACCAGCCTGGTTCTTTCCTGCTTCTGTTTACCACAGCACTTGTTGCTAACCTGTTTCTTCTTCTTCAGAATGGACACAGATCATCACCAAATACCTGTCAGAGCAGCTGCAGAAAATTGCGGAGTTCTATAGACAGCTCCCAGGGCAAGGCTGTGGTTCACCCCCTGGGCCAGTGCCCCAAGAGGTGGAACAAGCTTTGAAGCAGTGGGACTACAATGAGAAACTAGCTATGTTCATGTTCCAGGTGAGGAAATGGAGGGGGCTACTGGGTAGGTTTGTAGCAGAGGAGGGCTAGAGGAAATGGATGCAAAGTGATGTGTATTTTTGCAGAATGTTCACTTTCTGTGAATAGACCATTAGGGCTGGATGCAGTTTTAAGCTTAGTAGTAGAACAGGGGTAGTACAGAACTGTGCGAACTTCTAGAGTTATTTCCACTGTTGGAAAGCAAGCAGCTGCTGCTGCTGCTGTTCTGCCTTTCCTTAGTGGATGCTGCTTCAGCTTTTGTGCATTTGCTTTGCCTTTATCTGTGTGCAGGACGGCATGCTGGACCGGCATGAATTCCTGACGTGGGTCCTTGAGTGCTTTGAGAAGATACGGTCAGGAGAAGATGAATTTCTGAAAATGCTGCTGCCCCTGCTGTTGCGGGTGAGAAATGTGTACCCAGCTTGCTTCAGGAGAGTGCTGACTTACCCTGTTGTCAGTCCCCTTCCTGTTGCCTAAGGGATGGTGAGCTATTTTGTGCTGAGAACACTAGGGAGCGTCCCTCTGAGCATCATTCTTAGGTTGTGCAAGGAGACCTTTTTAGTCCTGTTCTTTTCTGGTTTTTTCTCCTTTACCCTGTTTCGGTGCATGACTTGGTAATCCCTGCCCATGTATAGCTGTGATAGCTGGATTCTTTGTGCACCACTGCATGGAAATTGCTTTTCTTTCTTTCTGGTGCAGCAGATCCTAGGCAGACCTTTTAAGCCCTGGGAAGTCTGGGTGTGGGTACATTTTGATACATGGAATCCGTGCTGTAGAGCATTGAAAGGGTTCTTCTGATGCTTAGTGGCCAGTGGGTGATCAATGATGCTAAGGAGCTCGCTGTAAAAACGGACTGTATCTACCAGGCAGTGCCACACAGTATACTGCTTTGGGAGGGTCAGGGGTGGGTTTTTTTGTCGCTTGTAATGAGGATGTTTTTCCCCGTCCCTCTTCCCTGCAGTACTCTGGAGAGTTTGTGCAGTCTGCATACCTGTCCAGACGTCTGGCCTACTTCTGCACCCGCAGGCTTGCTATGCAGCTGGATGGTGCTGGTGGGCACCCACCCCACATCCTGTCTGGCCAGACAGGGAATGCTCTTCCTTCAACTCCCACCCCTCAGCCAGCTGCAGGGAATCCTCCTCCCAGCCCTTTCAGTGACTTACTGCTGTGCCCTCAGCACCGGCCAGTGGTATATGGGCTTAGCTGCATCCTCCAGGTAAGTTTGAGTAGTGACTGGTGATAGTTGGATCAACAGGGACAGTTTGTTGTATGCTATCACAGAAAAAATCATTACAGTTTGAGTCAGCAACTTCCTGAGTACAGAAATATCAAACCATGATTGTCAAAGGGTAGGTCTTTGATGATGTGTTGCACAGCTGTTGTACCAGACATCAGTGCTCTAGCAGTGCCCTTGACTGGCTTGCATAAGAAAAATAGGTTGGAATAGAGCCTTTGATCCATTCACAGGTGCCTCAGATGGCTGGGAAAGCTTTGCAGAATAGGGGATGAGAAAGAAAGGGTTATTTCATCTTGTGTATGTCAATAACAGGCTGTCATCTAGGAAAGGAAATGATGCCAAAAATGAGAGTAATTTTGAGCTCTTAAAAGCAAACAGCGCCTCGTCAGAAAAACGCACCCCCACAAAACAAAAAACACCCCAACAAACCAAACAACCAGCACACAAAAAAACAACCCCTCCCACTTCTTTATGGAAGAACTTTAATGGTTTAGGCAGACCACTCAGGAGCAGCAGCAGGCTATGAAAAGGTACGACTCTCAACTCATAATCTTTATACTTGGAATTGATTAAACCTTACCTTGCGGTAAAAAGGGCAAGGTTCCTGAAGCTGTATTGGTAGATGTTTGAAGGGCAAATGCTGTTGTGTCACTGTGGGACTTGGTGCATACCATCCTTTGTCAGAGGGAGATAGAGGAGTTCTGTTCAGTGTGTGTGTTCATGGTTGTGTTTTTGTCCTTTGAGAGGAGAGTGACTAGGTCAGGTGGGTCCCTGCAGGAGGAGTGGAGTTTGCTCCTTGCAGGGGAGGAAAGGAGCGCATTAAAGCAGAGGAGATTCCAGAGAGTGCGGGATGGAGTATGAGGTGAGGAGGAAGGCAAGCACAGAGCTTGGGAACCTGCAACTCAACAAAGAAACTTGAGATCAAGGAGCCCTGACAGGATCAAGAAACAGCCAGCCAGCTCTCATGTTTGAAAGAGAGAAAATTCCTGGAGTACAGCTGGCTAGAAGTAACAATCTGCCTGCAAGGACCAGAGAGCAATGCAGGAGTTATAAATAACCCCTTTATATTCCCATTACGTCTGTCTTGGTCACTTTCACTTTTAAAAGTTTAGTTTGGTTTGTTTTCTAGTTTCTGTGTGATAAAACATGTCTTTCTAAATATAAAAATCCTGCGTTTGGGGAGTTTACTTTAGGGAAAATATGAGTATATACACCTCAAAGATTTGGCTGATTTGGGGTTTGAACACAACCTTCTTAAAAAGGTCAGATTGGTTAATAATGATCTGATCTTGTTTAGTGTGTCTCAGAAGAGCATTTCTGATCTGCAGATAGTAGATAAGGCTAAGGCAGAGTAAGATCTAGTGGTTGGAAGTTGCAGCTGGGTAAAGTCAGGCTGGAAACAGATGCATTTTTGTGTATGTAATTAACCTTTGCTCACATGTTCTCAAGACAGGATGGATGCTTTGGTTTGATGTTTATAACAGCCTTGGTTGCACATCTTAACATGCAGCTTCTTGTGAGCTGGAAGCTGTAGGAGCATATCCTAGGAACCGTTCAGTAAAGTTTTTGTCTGTGTTTGTGTGGGTGTGTGTACAAGATCATAAAAGAATGAAAATGCATATATAATAGTATTGTTATTATAATCATTACTGTAATCATACTTGTAATTATTAATATAGTATAATGAGTTTGGGTCTGTTGACTTGTATTTCTTCTCACACCTCACTCTTGATGAGGGCTGTAGGTCACTGATGTAAATGCTGCTTCTGGACCACGAGGGTTGGTGGTCCACGAGGTTTTATGTTGGTGGTGTGAGTTGTACAAAACAAGTTCTGTTTAGAAGCAGCAAGGAGCTCTGCAGCAACGTGTTACTGCTTTTGGATAGCGTGGAACTCTGGTCTTGGCTTCCTGAGCATACCTAGGGCAAGAAACTCAGTGTGGCAAGAATACTAGTTTACTTCTTTCTACTGTAGTATAGTCTTTAGCACAAAGACCCTTTCAGAGCTTGGAACAAAAAAACCCCAAATAGTAAATACGTGTACAGGACGATGAATGCCCGGGCAGTAGGATAAAGTAGTGGTTATTTCTGTAGAAAGTGATCTAACTTAATTGTTTTGACCTTGTTTTGCTCCATCTGTTGCAGAGTATAATTTTGTGTTGCCCAAGTGCCCTTGTGTGGCATTACTCATTGACTGACAGCAGGATAAAGACCGGCTCTCCACTGGACCACCTGCCTATAGCCCCATCCAACTTGCCCATGCCAGGAGGGAATTCAGCCTTTACACAGCAGGTGAGCAGCTTTCAAAAAAGGCAGCTCTTGTTGTCCAGGATAATAGCTGTATCTTAACTCTTTCAGGATTTTCTTTTCATGTTGTGTGATAAGCTGAACTGGAGCTTGGAGTCTCGCTCCCAAGGCTTTAACTGCTCCTGTTTTGCTATAAGCAAGACTGGTGTCCTGGAAGATAGGCGAAGTCTAATCTTCAGTAGATTTACTGTCATGCTCTTTGTTTTCTGATAATTTTGTACACAGGACTTTTAAGGCATGGTTTTGTATGTTTACACAATCCATTACTTTTAGGTACGGGCAAAGCTGCGTGAAATTGAGCAGCAGATAAAGGAACGTGGTCAGGCTGTGGAGGTTCGCTGGTCATTTGACAAGTGCCAGGAAACCACAGCAGGTAACTTGCTGTAGGTTAAAGTTTCTCTCCCCGTTTCATGTGTTACCCTGAGAAAGTTCCTGTCTGCCTGTTTTGTTTTTTCCTATTTGATGACATTGGTGTTTTACTGTCAGCAGTTAAAAAAACCCACAAATAGTTTCTTGCCAGTGCAAAATCTTGCGTGGGTCTGTTTCCCAGGGGGAGCTTCTGTTACTGGAAGCTGGAAACATATACAAGAGTATAGTTCTCTGGTACATGTGCCATGTGCTGATGCTTTCCCCTTATGTCTGCTGTTGGCCACTGTGAGAGTCAGGATACAAAGCTAGGTGGACCCTTGCCTGACCGGTGCAGCTTTCCTTAGGCAGTCTCCTGAGCAATGAGCTCACACAGACTTTTGCTACAGAGTCCATTGTACTGGTCTCCAAATACGCATTTTTCTTCTCTTCTCTGTTCTCTTCTAGGTTTCACTATCGGCCGTGTCTTGCACACTTTAGAAGTTCTGGACAGTCACAGCTTTGAAAGATCTGACTTCAGCAACTCTTTGGATTCCTTGTATAACAGGATATTTGGGCTGGGTCCAACCAAAGACAGTCATGAGGTGCTTTGGGATGTTGGTGCTGGGCCCTGGTCTTGGATGTGGCTATATTCTTGTTTATATTCCACTGTTATTGTCCTGTGTTTGCCGAGAGCTAACTAGGTAGTGGCCTTTGGCCAAGAGATGTGTTCTCCATTAAAAAGGATTTCGTGCAGCCTTAAGTTAGGGAGGTACTAAACTGAGAATGGGGGGTCTGCTCTAGAAAGTCTATGCTAACAAATACATATAAGCTTGAGGGAATCCACGCAGCTGACTGAGGAGAGTCTTCTGATGGAAGACATGAGTCCAGATGGCGGATCGATGATAAAGACATGCTATGTGTCTGAGAGAAGTAAATGCTAGTCTTGTCAAATTCTGGGCTGGTAGCTGTTTCCTTGGAGTCTGGGAGCTCACAGTTCAAGTTCCTCTTAGCCTACTTGATATGTAGGACCATGGTGCAGCCAGTACTGCATTGGTTCCCGGAAGTGAGCTGCAGGACTGGCAGTTTGCATACTTTGTATAATTCTGTTGAGAAGCTGGTTTTTGCTCTGTGCTAAGATTAGCATTCCATAGATGTGCTGCTGGAAGAGAGATGATTTTCTGAAGCAAAGCCAGACTGGAGATTTGTTAAGGGCTGTGGATCACCTCATGTTGCAAAGTGGAGTCAAAGCAGAGAGAAGGCAGGAAGGCTCTAGTTTGATATCTGTCCTCTATGTTAGGAAGAGGGGAATATAGCAGTCTTCGGGCTGTGCTCTACTAGAAGTAGACTCGCTTATATGCAAATGGAGGCTTTAGGGCTGCTCACCTCTTCAGTTTGGCTCAGGTTCTCACTGTAGGGCTTATATCTCAGCAGATCTCCCCCGATGATGATGCAGTGGTGGCCTTACTGTGCGAATGGGCTGTCAGTTATAAACGTTCTGGACGCCACAGGGCTATGGTTGTGGCCAAACTCTTGGAGAAGCGTCAAGCAGAGATAGAGGCTGAGGTAAGTCCTTATTCCTGGAAGGCTAGCAGCAGGAAAGGAGAGCAGAGGTTACCTAAGTCAGTTATCTAACTATTACACTGAAAGGCAAAGGCTGATCAACACAATGCCTCTGAACGCTAGTGCTGTTAATTGTGGCATTTGCTCCATCTAATCCAAAGTAGGTCATAAATGAGCCTGTGGGATGGTGTGTATCCCATTTCTTGGGTACGTTTGAAGACAAGTGATGGCAGTGTGGAAGTACTGGCATACTTGGAGACTGTGAAGTAGCTTACAGAAACCTGTGGGGGGACTTTCCTGTAAATGCAAGATAGAAAAAGTCTCTTGAAGACACTTGTGGGTCTTACAGATAGTTTCTCCTCTATGACAGCAGTTGGTACTTTTTTCTGTTTCTACAGAGATGTGGGGACTCTGAAGTTGTGGATGAGAAGGGCTCCATCTCCTCAGGCTCTCTCTCAGCAGCCAGCGCTCCTGTCTTTCAGGATGTCCTTATGCAGTTCCTTGACACTCAAGCTCCTATGCTAAGTATGTAATAAGAACTTGTGGTCTCCCAGTTTCTAGCTTTCCCTCTCCTGCAAACTTTGGATTTGTATGCTATTCTCTTGTGGTAGGTCTTGAATGTACCTGAATTCTCTCTCTGGCTTCCTTGCGATCCACAGCGTACCTTGGAGAGGGAAGGGAAGCAGCCTGGAAGGCCAGATGACAGAAAGATAATGCAGAAGCACTTCTGTTAACAGAGTGTTAGCCAAGAATAAATGAGTATAGCCTGATAGGGAATTAATTCAGGCTGAGAACTTTTAAAAGTTTTTCAGATTTAACTAGTAAGTGACAAAGGTCTGGAACAGTCTTTCAGTGGAAGTACTGTGAACAGATTAAGGGGGACAGGATCCAACTCTGAGTGATGTAGGCAACTGTTTGTGCACCTGGGAATGGTACTTCCAGGCTATGCCTCTGGTTTGTGCGACTAACTGGAGAACGTTTGACTTAATTACCACCTGTTGAAACTGAGCTTTCTGCTTTTAGTCCCTGCTGTAATCTCAGAACTGTGTATCAGTCACTACGTTTAAATCTCTGGAAACACTTTCTCTAGCCCTAGGTTAGGTGGCTGGTGTTGCTCATGGTGTTGCAGGAGAACTCTTGACAGCCCTGACTGTTTTGTCCTTTCAGCTGATCCTGGGAAGGAAAATGAGAAGGTGGAGTTCTTTAACCTGGTGCTGCTGTTCTGTGAGCTAATCCGGCATGATGTCTTCTCTCACAACATCTACATGTGCACGCTCATCTCCCGGGGTGATCTTGCCATGGATTCTCATGGGCCTCGCCCGCCCTCGCCCTTCGATGATCCTGCTGAAGAGCACGACAGGAAGGAGACAGAGGGAAACAGCGGCATCAAACTAGAGGTGAGAGCACAAGCACCATGGCCACCTTGTACATGTCCCCTTGTTGTGCTTGTCTGTTTTTACCAGCTTTGCAGCCTCCTTGCTATTACCTGCTGGAGGATATACCAGCAACTCATGCTTCTCCTCCCCCCAACCTATTTCCTTAGCTTTTCAGTTTTAAAAGTAGAAGTCTTAGAGTGGCTTAGAATGTAAAGGGGTAGACAGGAAAATCTTGCACTGCTCGGGGCAGAGCAGCGTATCATGAGGTGCTGTGTGAGGCCCGTCCTTGATGTTTGCAGCGTATTAGGCTTCAACTTGCCAGGTATCGTGGGTGTGTTGACATATTGCTGTCACTGTCCAACAAGGACATCGAGTGCTGTAGTAAATAAATACTCTCTTGCTCCCTGGTGCATCACTGAGATGCAAAGCTGCTCTGTTTGTTCCCAGGACACAGGTCTTTCTGAAACCATGGACATTGACCACAACTCCAACATGCTCTTTGATGACATGGAGAAGACAGACTTTTCGGTATGTTCCTGCATTTTTCTGCTGGCTACTCAGTACATAGGTCAATATGTTGCAGTGGGACCGGGGACAGTGTGTGCTTTGCTTTTGTACGCGTACTCCCTCCACTGCTGTAGCGCCAGTAAGCTGGAAGTGGCTGGGTTGTAAGGCAGCTGACACTGTAAAAAGGCCCATATAACCTACTGATGCAGGTTGGGAGTCCATCAGAGTAGAGTGAGTCCCAGTCATTCTTGGGATCTCTTAGGCTCTAGCCACTGCCAGCCCAGTGTTTGGGCAGGATAGGAAGTGGACTGCTTGGATGACTATGATAGCACCAGGAGATTGGGAGTGACTTACTGTCAGCCAGGGTTTTCTTGGTCACCTGGGAGAAGACTCTGCTATCCTCGTGTGTGTGGCTGCCAGTACTTTTTCAGTTTTACAGTTCTTCATATTTGTGTGCGTAGTTCGTGGTTGCACAACACTCTAAAGCACTTGATAATAAAAGTAACTTGGGGTGGTTGAAAAGTCCCTGAGTACCTACATTCCTCCAGCCATTTCTGGCCTTTCAAAGTACATGTTAGGCAGGTGTGATGTGCAGAGCTATGAGGCTTTCCCAGGATCCTTGCTTGTTCTGTGGATGTTGTTGTTCCCAAAATTCTAAGTTGTGGTTATTTATTTCCTATTGTTTTTAACTCTCTATACAACATGGACTGGAAGCAGATATGGGAACACTTCGCACATTGCCTTGGTCATTGCCTTAAGAACAGGATGCTTCTCCAACCCTCCCTCTTCCTGCTTGTTTTTAGGCCTGAGCAGATAAACCTTCCTTCAGCATCTTCACTGTTGCATGACCGTATTTCCTAACTACCTTTTGTTATTCTTGTATCTCCCTAGATGTTTTCTCCTCCAATGCATTGTGAATCTAAAGCCAGCCCTTCCCCTGAGAAACCAGATCCTGAAAAGGAAGCAAAGCCTTTGCTGAAGGATAAATCTGTGGAAGGAATGTTAGCATCCCTGTATGACCAGCCTCGGCACATCCAGTATGCAACACACTTTCCTATTCCTCAGGTATGAGATCTGCTCACCTGTTGTTGCCCTGTGCGCTGGTCATGAGGCTGCTGTGTTTCCCTGCAGTACAGCTGTGGGTGGGTAAGGAGCAGTCATGCTTTCCTTCACTGCTGCAGGAAGTGATCTGCGTAAGATGTCTCCTTGCTTACTCCCAGAACAACTTCTGAGATGAAGCTTTCCTTTTCTTTTAAGAGATCCAGATGTGAAACAAAATTAAAGCATTCAGCCTCATAGTTGCTAATGCAGTTGTCTTTTGGTTCCCTAGGAGGAGTCATGCAGCCACGAGTGTAACCAACGGTTGGTAGTTCTTTTTGGGGTTGGAAAACAACGGGACGATGCTCGGCATACGATCAAGAAAATAACCAAAGACATTCTAAAAGTCTTAAATAGAAAGAGCACTGCAGAGACAGGTTAGTAGAGCTTGAGCCACTCTTTTCTGAAGTAGGAGCATCATTCCAGTTGGCTGGCTCCTTTGGAGTCTCACAGTGAAAGGATTATAGAAAATCTACAGTGCCTGGTAAGCTGTATCAGTCACCGAGAGTCTGGAATGGTGCTCTGTTCCCAAACATACTAACCAGCAACTAAGACGACCAGTTTCCTGCTGACAGTATCTGTTTAATTGAACTTTTCTTCAGAAGAGGATTACATCATACCAGGTTCCGAGTGAGACCCTGGCCAAAACTTTGGCTTTTCAGATTTTATTTGCTTTAGCTCTTGCATTTAGATCCTTGCACAAGAAACAAAGAGGACTTTGCCTATGCATATTTGTTAAAGATCTTGATTAAATGGAGCACGCCATCATGCTTGGGGCACGTGCTAAATGCATAGTATAGGAAATTTGGATAGCTGTGTAAAATCAGTAGGAAGCCTCTGCGTTCCATCAGCTGAGAATCTGGCTACAATTTTTTTTCTCTCTTACTCCGATTCCTGAAAGGCAACTTGCAATGTGGTAGAAAGATGATTCTTTAAAAGGTGGGGTGCTCTGACAAATTTTGAGGCTGGACATCTCCAGTCTAGGACATCTGTTCTCATCAGTGAATCAGTGTACCTCTACATTGAGAGAAAAAATATTTTCTCCATCCAAAGAGTACCTTCACTTAGGATAAACCAGGTGTTAACCCTGCTGTCATTCTCGGGTTAGGAATTCCTTCCTCAGCAGTTTATTGTTTTGATTTCAAGATGGTCCTTATCAGCTTAAGATGTGGGACTCGGGCTTTTTGGCTATGCTGCATGGCAGGGGCTGGTCTTGCTGAGGGACTGACAGTGCTGATGACTGATGTTTAGTCTTCCTCTGATGGGGAACATAGCCTAATACCGTTTGCTGACCTTTCCAACTTTGGTAGGTGGAGAGGAAGGTCAGAAGAGGAAAAAGAGCAAGCCAGAAGCATTCCCAACAGCTGAAGATATATTTGCAAAGTTCCAGCACCTTTCTCACTTTGATCAGCACCAAGTCACATCTCAGGTATGACCCTTTCAAAACTGCTGTCCTTCTTGAGCCCTGACTGTGTCCCTTTGCATTACTGAGAGCAGCTTCCTGGAGGGAAAGGGAGATGGGCCTGCTGGGGGACTTCTGCAAGGGGAGATAGTACTGTGTGTCATCTTGCCCTTGCAGGTATCTCGCAATGTCTTGGAACAGATCACCAGCTTTGCCTTGGGAATGTCATACCACTTGCCTCTGGTACAGCACGTGCAGTTCATATTTGACTTGATGGAGTATTCACTCAATATCAGTGGTCTTATCGACTTTGCCATCCAGGTAAGCACATTGTGCTCAAATGGTTCCTGGGAGGGGTTCATCAGCCTGAAAGGCAGCAGATCTGTGCTGTGATAGTTGAGCTGCTCCTGGGATCATTGGTGACCCTCTAACCTGTGTTATGGAGGTGATCAGATTATGTGGTTGTTGCAGTGCTCCTGGGCTGCAGCTGTAGGTAGTCTTACATGTTCTGTTGTGAGGATTATTCTTCCAGCAATTTCAAGGTTGTCTCCAAAGGACTTGCATTGCATCTCTGTCCCTGGCTGCAGCAAGGCCTTGTTCTGAGTGAGAAGGGGATCATCTGTCTCTGGCAGCTCTCCCACCTTGCTCCCCTGGAAGGATCCTTGGCACATGGCAGTGCAGGCTGCCTTCTGGATCCTGCTAAAATCCTGTTGCTGTTTCTGCAGCCTGTGCCAGGTGTCTCTTGAAGGCTTGCTACGGTTGCTGATGGAATTGAGGCTGTTAACCTTAAAAAGGGAGCTGAGTTAGATTTATACAGGACAGAATTACCGAACAAGCTGTCTGCTACTACCCGTGGCAATATCCCAGTCACTCTCTGATACCCAAGCACTGACAGCCCCTTGTACTGCCTGAGTGAGACATTGTGCCTAAGTTTGGGGTGCCAACTGTTCCAGGGGTACATCTCTAGGCAGAAAGTGCCTGCCAGTCCCTTTCCTGGCAGGTCCTATAGGCTGTGAGTGTGGTGTGCCTGCTCCATTTCTGACCATACCTTACCCCTGTGGCTGTTGAAGGGTTTTTCTGTCATTGGGTGCAGTTGCTGAATGAACTGAGCGTGGTGGAGGCAGAACTGCTGTTGAAATCCTCCGACCTTGTTGGCAGCTACACCACCAGCTTGTGCCTGTGCATCGTGGCTGTGCTGCGGCACTACCACTCCTGCCTTATATTGAACCAGGACCAGATGGCTCAGGTCTTTGAAGGGTAAGGCAATCTTCACCTCCCTGTGTGGAATGAAGCAGCGTATCTTCTGGGGGCTTGTAAGGGGCAGGGATGTATCTATATCCTTCCTAAAAGGCAGCAACTTTGTGCCTGAGAGTTCAGCTCACAGAATTTATGGGGGACAGGATATGTTACTTAGCGCACGCTGTTGCTGTGAGCTCAGGAAGATATCTGTGTAATGAAATTATTCCTTCAGATTTTCTTTTTGTGTTGCTGCAGCATTTTTTTTTTTGTCTCTGTGCAGTCTGTGTGGGGTGGTGAAACATGGCATGAACCGCTCGGATGGGTCCTCAGCGGAGCGCTGTATCCTGGCCTATCTCTATGACCTGTATACATCCTGCAGTCACCTCAAAAGTAAATTTGGGGAGCTCTTCAGGTGAGGCTGAGGCAGGTGGGATGCGGTGGGTACTGACTAGTATAGCACCTTTAGCTTAAGCTTTTGCTTGTGGTCTTGTTTGATGTGATTGTCCCTGATACCGTCTCAGCGGAGGACTGAAGCCTTGGGAGTAGTGCCTGTTTTACAGGCAGTAATGACCCAGTGTGTAATCTTTACTCTTAGACCGTCACGGTTTTGGTAAATTGCCTTTGGTAGTCCTCTGCACATCCACGTGTCTGTTCTTACCCCATTCCTAGAGGATAGAAGTAGAGAGATCTGTTCCCACCAAACTCTGATGACTGAGCACTTCATCCTGAAGGTTGTGCTCTGCTTATGCTCAGCACCCTAATAATCCTTGGGCTGGTTCTGAACCTGCACTGTTTGGTTCTGGGTTTGTTCCTGTGCTACTTTGCAGTCCTTGTGCTTGTTCTGCCCCTGTTGGCTCTTCAGGTTCTGCTCTGCTGGTGTTGCCCCCCAGGCTCTGTCCTGTGGGCTTACTTTACTCTGTGGTCTTCTGCTCTTTGCAGTTCTTCACTTGGGAACTGTCCCCCTCACCAGCTCCCTGTGGATCTCCTCCCTTAGCAGCTCAGAGATGGAGTCCACAGATCTCTCTGGCTTTTTGCTTACATGATCCTGTGAACGGGTAATTCTCCTGACAGCCCTGTTTCCCAGTACAGTGCTTCACTTTGTCTTCTCTCACAGCCCCTGCTCCCTATCAGTGTTTCCTGTGCAGGCATGCCATAGGAACATCTAACTCTCCGTGTAACCCCCTGTTGAGGGGCTCTGAGAGTGGCTTGTGCCTTGATGTCAGTTAGCTAAGCTTCTGGCTGCTGAGAGCCTTTGAAGTCTCTCTCTGGACTGAATCGAGAGGAACAGGGCGTGCTGTGGTCACAGGTGCATTGGAGTTCTTTGAGGGAGTCACTACACATATGGAAATGAGAAACCTGATATTAGACTAACTGAATTCCTAAAAGCTGTTCAGCAAGGCTTTGAAGTAAATGGCCACAGATAAAAGGGAATATCCTGTAGCAGGCAAACAATAGGTTAGAGATGGAGACAAGGAGTGAGAAGGAGTTTGTATTTTGAGGGTGATCCCTCCCTGAGGAGTCTCATAGGATTCGGCTAGTGCTCGTGCTGTTCTGTATATTGGAAGTTGTATGAGTGGTGATAGCAAAACTTTTCATATAACTGTTATTCAGCATGTAACAATAGAAGTTGGCTGCAGGTTGTTGTAGTAGGGCACAGTGATAGTGACGAGTACTAAACTGGCAGATTAAGTTTAGTGTTGTTAATCATAAAATAATACTCACAGGATTGTCCTTGTTCCCTTCTAAACTTTTCGTAGTGGTGGATATATGCTACCTGGATAACTTCCAGGTGCTTCCCCAGCAAAGAACCAGCTTCAGTCTTTTGGAAGAGACTTTGTTGGTACACAGTGATCTTGAGTTTCCACGTTCATGCTGAGGGAGGGCTTGTCTTGCGCAGGATTGCTTTGCTTGTCAGAGTTCAGTGGAATCTTAGGTTTTTGTGTTCCTAATCTCTCCTTCCTGTCCTGTTTAGTGACTTCTGCTCCAAGGTGAAGAACACAATCTACTGCAATGTTGAGCCATCTGACTCCAATATGCTATGGGAACCAGAGTTCATGATTGATACTATTGAAAATCCATCTGCACATAACTTTACATACACCAACCTGGGAAAGAGCCTCAATGAAAACCCAGCCAACCGTTACAGTTTTGTCTGTAATGCACTTATGCATGTATGTGTGGGACACCACGATCCAGACAGGTGAGAAGCAGAACTTTCATGGCTCTACTGAGATAGTAAAATTTTCAGGTGAGGGTAAGAAAGCCAGTAGCCATTCCTTGGCTGTCTTGGGGTGTGAGGAAGGAGCCAAGGCTGGGATCCCTTAGAGAATCATTCACCTGATGGCATGCATTAGTAGCAAAGTTGACCCTCTGCTTTTTTCGTTATTTATTTAACAGGGTGAACGACATTGCTATCCTGTGTGCTGAGCTAACTGGCTACTGCAAGTCTCTAAGCGCCGAGTGGCTGGGTGTGCTCAAAGCTTTGTGCTGTTCCTCCAATAATGGGACCTGTGGCTTCAATGACCTCCTCTGCAATGTTGATGCAAGTGCAAACATTCAAAAGGGGAAAAGGAATTGAAGCAGGAGTGGAGGGATCCCTTGGGAGAAGGCAGAAATGAACAAGGGATGGAGGCTTTGTCTTCTGAGGACAGGGGAAAGGCTTTGAATACCAGGGCTACCTTTTGGTGTTTGCAGCCTGGGCTGATCATGGACATTGACCTGGGGTTATGGGCCCTTCTACCCCCCAGCTCCTAGGCAAGCTGAGGAATTGCTGACAGAGGGAATGAGGCAGAGGCTGTTGTGATCACTGGCTGATCTCCTCTCTTCCAGGTCAGTGACTTATCTTTCCATGATTCCTTGGCCACCTTTGTTGCCATTCTCATTGCCCGGCAGTGCTTGCTGCTGGAGGACCTGATTCGCTGTGCTGCTATCCCCTCACTCCTCAATGCTGGTAAGTGCATCCCTGCAGAAAGCTGGTCTTAGTCTCAGTTCTAGCCCAAAGGCCTGTGCTTAATGGATACTTTGTGAACCCATAGTTGTGCAACATGCCTCCAATACTTCTTTTATGGTATTGATGGTATCAATCTTTTAAGAATTGAACATTTTGCTTTGGAGAGTTTCTGGCCTTTTGGTTTCTATCAAAAACTGGTTGTGTGAAGGTATTTCAGTGTCTTACTCTCTGGAGCTGAAATGAGTATGGAGTTATTATCAGCCATGCTGTCTGACCAGTGTCCTCAGCTTTGAACTCCAGCAGTCCGCCTCTCACTGCTGATATGGTTCAGCTCACACTTTGGCTAGAGCGGCCAGCTGACCAGTTGGGCCTACAGTGCCTGGTTCACTCTGCCTTTACTCTGTCACCAGCCTTCCTAGCTGTGCTCTGGGGATTGCAGCATCCAGACTCTGACAGGGTGAAGCTGGGAAGACAGAGCAAGCAGAATGTAGTGCATTTCATTGGGGATAATACTGATGGATTTGCTCACTTGCATGTTAATTGCTGCACATGCTCTATATTTGTAAATACAATAAGGCTGCTGCAGCTTCTCAACTGGTTGCTCCAGGGCAGTGTACTGTGAATAGCTTTTGGATTGAGAGTCAGCTGTCTCAGTGCTTAAGAAATCTCAGCTGACTGTTTTCTTTACATAGCCTGCAGTGAACAGGACTCAGAACCGGGAGCACGTCTGACCTGCCGGATTTTACTCCATCTGTTTAAGACTCCACAGCTGAACCCATGCCAGCAAGATGGCAGTAAGTGAATGGAAGTAGAGCCTTTATTGTGAAAGTACTGAGGCTCTTGCACCCTAAGAAAAGAGATACTGGACCCTATGACTAGAGTCATGACCTGCTTGCTCTGAATAAAGCAGGCAAGGCCTGATACACTGCTTTCTGCAGAGGACAAAGAACAATATCCTTCCATTTATTTCACTCCATGGTAGCCCCGCAAGTTGGGGAGGAGGCCCTTGGAGGCAGGAAGCCAGCCAGTAGAGGTGGCCTTGCTGTCACTAAGCCATTAGAGTAATGATCACTTCTTTTTTTTTATGTCTTGAGCTTTGTATAGCCTCTTAACATGGTGCCAAAAGCTGCTATTTTACAGCGCTCCCTTTTTGTCTGATGATGGAAACAGTCCAGGAAGCTCTGTTCTTGGCTCCTCATAAGTATCCTGATAGCTCAAATCTCTAATCCCAGCCTGTGTTCTAGGTTAGGGTCCTGTTGGAGCTTGGAGTTCATGACACAGGCACTGCGCCCCATTTTGATTTCATGGTTCAGTTGTCACAGCATGATTGGCACTGTGCTTTGTGAAACTTAATTAAATTGACTCCATGTTACAGTTTGGAAAAGGACTAGCCTCAGGATTCTCTGAGCTGGATTCTACGGTACTAGCTGTCACATAATTCAGGCAGCTCTGGAGCCTGCGCCTTTCTCTCTTACTGGATATTGCCCTTCCCCATTGTCCTCTTTGCAGACAAACCCACGGTGGGAATCCGCTCTTCCTGTGACCGTCACTTACTGGCAGCTTCCCAAAATCGTATTGTGGATGGAGCGGTCTTTGCAGTGCTGAAGGCTGTCTTTGTTCTGGGTGCGTACCTGTGTTAGCCTGAACCTGTAAGAATGTTTTTAGTGGGGTGGGAGAAAGGCACTGTATTGCATGTGTTGGCTGTACCGATGGCCAGGGATCTGTTTTGGTGGATATGTGGCTTGTCTGAAGCCCTTTGATTCAGCTGTAAATAAGCTTTGTATCTCTTAGCTGCAGGAGAGATCATGGCAGAGAGAGTTTATGAACGCTCAGGATGTTTTGCTTTAGGTTTAGCATTGGTGATTAAGTGACAGTTGTGCTTTTCTCATAGGAGATGCAGAACTGAAAGGCTCTGGCTTTTCCCACCCTGGAGGTGTTGACGATCTCATGGATGATGAGCTGGGCACCAGGAAGGCCGGTAGTCGGGTAGTAACTGTAGAAACGGCTAGTTTGGATATTTATGCCAAGTATGTGCTGAGGAGTATATGTCAACAGGTGAGTCTGTCCCATCTCTAGGTTTGTCCTTATTCCCCCTGCAGACAGATATATCCCACATGACTTTCGGCAGGTTGGGTTTGGCAGGTATTTCTTCAAAACATCAGTCAAGAAACCTGTGATGATTCTGCTGCCTGATGGTGCTAAGAATTGCTCACCGTGACAAAAAAATAGACACACAAACAGTTGTCAAGAATTAGGTGTCGCAGTATGCAGGGACTGCACGTCCCCTTTGCTTTGGCGACAGCACGGGGCTCATGTCCAAGGAGGGGAGTGCTGGGAGTGGTTTGCTGAGATGTGTGCTGGAGGCAGAGAAGATAAGCGCAAGAAAGACAGTTTGTTGAAGTGATAAATGGTGCCTTTCAGAATGCAGCTTAAGTGTTGCTTGCAGCTAGGCTGTTAATGTATCCCTGGGCTTTGCAGTGCCCTGTTTACTTAATTAAAGGAACAACAACAAAAATCTTTTGCTTAGCCTAATGTGATAGCACCAGTATTTCTGTTCCTTTGTAAAAAACTGACATTTGGGGAACTGAAACCTGGCTAATAAGGTACTTAGTTGCAAAGTGAAGTGGCTGTTAGCACTACTGTATGAAAGCGGGTGTTGAAGGGTGTTCTTGGCCTCAGTTGCAAATTCATCCTGTCAGCAGGAAAGATATAGAGCTACAATTTGAAACCTGTAGTCCATATTGCAATTTGAAACCTGCAGTCCATATTATTAATGTGTAAACACAACACATCAGTGCTGTGCTGTCTTCATGCTTTGTGATGCTGTGGTTTAGCAGTTGGCGTGCTATATAGTAATGTTACCAGCCTATGAAAGAAGAATTGGAGTCACCTATTTATAAGCATAAATTCAACATACTTAGTGTTACTGAAACCTGACTGTAACATTGATAGAGGTAGATAATTCCCTTGCTGGTCCCAGTCTGTGTAGAAAGGACTCACAGCAGGTGGAAAGTGTGTGTGTGTGTGTATATACAGGAGGGAGTAGCAGTGTCAGGTATCACTATTTGTACCAATTGTTGGCAGCACTGGCTATATAGGAGTGAGTATTCCAGCAGATAACAGTGAGTACCACCAAGTCGTGCCAGAGCTCCTGCAGGATTCCTGCAGCTGTAAAGAGCTGTAAAATGACGTGTTTAATATTAACACCTCCAGTGTGAGCAATGGATGCTGCAGAACTCGGACTATTAATTCTGAATGCCTGTAGAATGCCTTCATAACCGTAGACTGTGATGTTGCATCTCATATTCAGGTGCATAGTTTATAATAGATTTCATCATGACAGGGTGGGGAAAAGGAGCAGACTACAGAATTAAGTTCAAGCTTTGTTTCTTGGGTGCGTATGATTATGACATAATTGCTGGTCTGACCTTTAGCCTGTTTAAATTAATAAATGTAATTGTGACTGGCCTTTTGAAAAGGTTAATTTCATAGAGCTGTGCTAAACCACAGTGGGAACCAAGAGGGAGGACTGAGTCAAAGTTGCTAACTTGAATCTGGTGATTGGGGTGGTAGAGTTGTCCATTGTGCTTGGAAAATATGCTCATAGTGCTCTCCTGGGAAGAGACAGATGAGAGACTCTGTTTCAGTAGTATGAAGCCTGTGGAGGTGGTTGTTTTGTAAAGACACATTGCAGGGATTAAGAGAGGTTAGAAGTCCCTCAAGGTTGAAGATGATAGTTTACTTCATACTTATTTGTGAGATTATATCCATAAAGTGGATCAGAGATGACATCTGAATTCTTGTAGGAAGCTGAGCAAGTGGCAAAAAGGGTCTTCCCGAGGATGTGCATATTATGTATGCAAGGAAGAGAAGTTTGATGTAGCAACACTGAAGGGGAGAAATGCAATAGGCATTGGAGAATTCGCCAGGTCATGTGTGTTGGGAAAGTGGAAACTTCATCTAGGATGAAGGTGAAGATCTAGGCTGTGGTTTCACAAGGATTTCGAACCAGAGATTTAGCTTTCCCAATCTTTGTGCTTTACCTAGTGCTTGAAGTGCTGCTGAGAGGGACTGTTCCCAGCTTTCTAGGCTTAGCACCAGCACCTGTGCTTCATGAACTGGATTCTCATCTCTTCTCTGATTGTCACTTCTCAGTGGAAGAGCTCTCTGATCAGGCTTGCTCTGCAGCTGCAGCAGTGCTTATACAACAGTCCTTTGTAGATTTTAATTTCATGAATTTGCCTGATTTTCAATATGGAAAAATCCTGCAGTAATGAATGCTGCAAGTTAACTGTAAATTGCGTGAAGTACTGCCTACCTCATGTTTGTTTTGGAAACTGCTGCCTTTATTATTGTACGCTTAGGTACCACCAGCTGAAATTGAGAGTCTGACTCTTTTTTTTTTTTTTTTTTTTTTTTTCTGTCTACCTTCTCATGATTTGTGACTTTAAGTGGCTTGCATCCAGTCAGTTGTTTACCCTTCCAGTCTTTGAGAATTAAAGTCATTGGTTTTTACTAAGGATGGCAGTGTGTTTTCCATCACTATTTAAGAATTAAGGGGTGTGCTTTTCTCTAAGACGTGTTCTAGTTTAGCCTTAGCTGCAGCCTTGAATTATTTAATTTAGGACAGCTCCAGGGCTTTGTTGTGCAGGAAATAGACCAAATAATTTTCAGTGATCCCTTCTGATCTTTTGAGCCCAAGTGGCAGTCTTGATGAAGCCTGGGCATGGCAGTGACTATGTACTGTTAAATCATACCAATATTTTATCAAAAGAAATAGCAGCTACTGTGTTTCACTGCTGCTGACTTGTCGAAGTTGATGTTTCCTCTGCTGCGATTGCTGTGCTGTGCCTGACACATGCTGAATCAGGATAGTACAGTTCATGAAGAGAAATTATTATCAGGCATAACTGTGCACTAATCAGGTTTTTATGAGATTTACGTGTTCCTTTCATCTCTCTGAGATCGAAAGCAGGGGCACTGGTCTGGAATCAGACATCAGTTTCACTGCGCTGACTCTGCCTTCATCTTGCAGGAGTGGGTAGGTGAGCGATGCCTGAAGTCCCTCTGCGAAGACAGCAATGACTTGCAGGATCCTGTCCTGAGCAGCACTCAAGCCCAGAGGCTGATGCAGCTGATTTGCTATCCACACCGGCTGCTGGACAATGAGGAAGGAGAAAATCCTCAGCGGCAGAGGATCAAACGCATCTTACAGGTGCAGGCTCCTGGCAGAACCTGGCAGAGTGTCCTAGTAATTGCCTAATGTAGCATTAGAGTAGGGTTGTCCAAAATGCAGCCCTCTGAGGGATCTGACACTCACTAGCAATGGGAGCTGAGGGTGTGGGTTGACATAGTTGGAACAGAAATAAGGACTCATATGAAGTATGCATGTGTGTGTGTTGCAGAATCTGGACCAGTGGACCATGAGGCAGTCCTCGCTGGAGCTGCAGCTCATGATTAAGCAGACAGCAAACAACGTGAGTTTCTGCTCAGAGGGACCATACAGGGATGTGTGTTGCCAGTGTTGGAAGTGGCTGCTTGTGAGGTGGTGGGAGGTGGCCTGGCAGAAGTGGGAATAGAAAGAAAGTAAATGAAGAGGGAGCCAGCCCTGTGAGAGACACGCATGAGAAGGATGCAATGAGCGTGAGACCCAAAAAGCAGCAGCCACAGGAAAGCTGGCAAACTGGGTTTGTACTGAGTTGTGTTGAAATGTGCAGTCCCTGTCGGTTCTCTCGGAGAAGGACTTGGCTGTCTTTTCTTCCCTATCACCAGGAGATGAACTCCTTGTTAGAAAATATAGCCAAGGCCACCATTGAAGTATTCCAGCAGTCAGCAGAGACCAGCTCTGCTAGCTCTGCTGGCAATGGAGTCAACAGTATCAGTGGCTCAGCAAGTGCTACACCTGCCAGCAACAAATCCAAACCCATCCTCAGGTAGGTGTAGTCCTGGCATGCAGCTGCCACGTAGATGAGTTGGAATCATAGGCTGGATTGCAAACTGCTTTTTTCTGCTGTGTTGTCACAGCTCCCTGGAGAGATCAGGAGTGTGGCTGGTGGCCCCTCTGATTGCCAAGCTTCCAACATCAGTTCAGGGCCACGTGCTGAAAGCTGCTGGAGAAGAACTAGAGAAAGGACAACACCTGGGGTCATCGTCCCGCAAAGAGCGGGACCGCCAGAAGCAGAAGAGGTGAGTCCTGAGGAAAGGGCAGGCAATGCTTGCTGTGCTGATCCCCCAGCCTGGCTGTGTAGCTCCATCTTTGTTCTCTCTGCAGCATGTCCCTCCTGAGCCAGCAGCCATTTCTGTCGCTGGTGCTAACATGCTTGAAAGGACAGGATGAGCAGCGGGAAGGCCTCCTCACCTCTCTGTACAGTCAGGTGCAGCAGGTAGGTGTCTTGCTTCTCACCTCACTTTCCTTAAGGGCTTGCTCCTCCAGCAGGCAGGCTGTTGGGCACATCCTTGGGGATGTCGTCTGCCTGATTATATGCTCAGTAAGGAAAAGATCTTATCCTGGTTAATATAGGGTGCTTGAGCTGACCATCTCTGAGTCACTGGACAGCAGGCAGTACCAGCTGCTCTATAAACTGAATTCAGTGTACAGCTTGTGAGGTCTGTCCTGTCTTCTAAATTTCTTAGATTGTTACCAATTGGCGGGAAGATCAGTACCAAGATGACTGCAAAGCCAAGCAGCTGATGCATGAGGCCCTGAAACTACGGCTGAATTTGGTGAGCAGTTGCAGAAAAAAAGAGTTTAACCATCTGGGGTGAGGAGTTGTCTGCCTTTTTTCCTTTTTTTGGAACATGCACACACTGGAGGGACTGTATATGTTCCGAGGCAAGGAAGTAGGAGAGGCATTTGTGCTGCTTCTAGGCCTTGAGTCCTGAGTGGGATAGGGTGCATGAAAAAACTCCCTTGCTCTGTTTTACCTGGATGAAATCCATAGCCTTGGTCTCTGTTTTGGAGATGTGCCTTCCCATTTCAATGCTTTTGCAGTCCACAGCACTACTACTTGCACCTGAGGTTTGTCCTGCTGACTGCAGTGTCCTTCAGCTCTCAGTAGGAGTTGCTGTAGCACAGCTGTTGCTCTGGTTTAGGTTCCCTTCTCGCTTTTAAATCTTAGGTTTCTTCATGGTGTCCTTGTGACTAAACTACATTTCTCTGCCAGGTGGGGGGAATGTTTGACACAGTTCAACGCAGTACACAGCAGACAACTGAGTGGGCTGTGCTTCTCCTGGACATCATCAGCAGTGGCACCGTGGACATGCAGTCAAACAAGTAACTTTCTGGCTGACTTCTGATCCATACACTTCCCAAGGGAGGCAGTCATTAACATGGCCCCTTTTCTCATGTGAGCTAGCTGTCTCTAGATGATCTGTCAGAAGTACTGTGACAGCCAAAAGAGGCTACACACAACTTAGGTCCTAGTATCCAAGTGCGCTCTGGTATATCCAGAGCAAACTTGACTTTCCAGATACAGAGAGATAAGCAGGGGAGAGTTGAATCTGGACCTGCTTTTTGAAGAAGCTGAATGGGTAGACAGGAGGCCAGTTTTAACCTGTGATGCTGTACTTGTCTCAGGTGTGAACACCCCATGGTGTATAAGCAAAAGGAGGATTAGTGTGGGATGTTAGTCTGAAGAGCACTTAGCACTTCTGACTTGTAGGCAGTCTAATAATGTTTGGTGTTACTATGATGGCAGAGGGTTTATATCTGCTTCTCAGGTGACTTTGACCTTTCCGCTTTCACCAACAGTGAGCTCTTCACCACAGTGTTGGACATGCTGAGTGTTCTCATCAATGGCACCCTGGCTGCTGATATGTCCAGCATTTCTCAGGGCAGCATGGAGGAGAACAAGCGGGCATACATGAATCTTGTCAAGAAACTCAGGGTGAGTGACACCAGGTCTCTGGGGACCAGTATGTGCTGTGTTGTGGTTGTCCAACTATGCAGATTTACCTGTATCTAATGAATGGTACTTGGCCTGTTGCTGCTGTTTAGATGAAACGGTGATAGTGTCCCTGACAGCTCTGTAGAGCTGAAGGGTGCAAAGGTGAGAGGTAATTCAGGGGTGGAGGCTGGCAGCAGAAGAGGCACAGGTGGACTTTGGATGATTTTTCCTGAGCGATTCTTCAAGTCTTTATTCCAATTGTGCAGAAAGAGCTGGGGGACCGGCAGTCTGACAGCCTGGAGAAGGTGCGACAGCTACTGCCGCTTCCCAAGCAGACCCGAGATGTCATCACCTGTGAACCTCAGGGATCCCTCATTGACACCAAAGGCAATAAAATAGCTGGATTTGACTCCATCTTCAAGAAGGAGGTAAGTGAAGCTCTTTTGTCTGCATCACAGCTCCTGAGTGCAGGTGTCACCTTGTCCTCTGATACCTTGAGTCTGTACAGCTTGGGAGGCATCTGTATGCAGTGCCTTGTTGCCTGCTGAGCTTGAAGTGACTGGCTGCACACAGACAAGCTGGCACATAACCGTGTCCTAAAAGGGCAAAGCTGCGTGTTAATGCTCGGCGATACATGCTGCTGTGGCCTGAGAAGTTACTTAAACTTTAGTTTTGTACTTACGGCTATGTAAGACATAAAGAGAAACCCATAATCCCTGTGATGTGAGTTACTGGGCAGTGCCAGTGTGCAGAAGACTGGCAGAGATAGGATGAAGGAAATGGGCAGTTTTTTATGAAAACCTTTAGAAATCGCTGCTTTGCCATGTGGAAGAGCAGGGACGACTAGTAAGGGCTCAGGCTGTTTGCTGGGACATGTGGGGTGGAGCCTGAAGAAAGCATAGTTTCCTGTACCCTTGTAGGAGAATCAACAGGGACTTAGAGGTTCTTATCTCTCTTGCTTTAAAGGGTCTGCAAGTCTCTACAAAGCAGAAGATTTCCCCTTGGGATCTGTTTGAGGGCTTAAAGCACTCAGCTCCCCTCTCCTGGGGATGGTTTGGGACAGTCCGAGTGGATCGCAAGGTGTCTAGATTTGAGGAGCAGCAGAGGCTTCTTCTGTACCACACACACTTGAAACCCAAGCCCCGCAGTTACTACCTGGAGCCGTTGCCACTGCCCCCTGAAGAGGAAGAGCCTCCTACACCTGTGGCTTTAGAGCCAGAGAAGAAAGCTGCGGAACCAGCCAAGGCTGATAAAACAAGCTCCAACCCTGCCACCTCTACTGAGGAACGCAAGAAGAAACAGAGCAAAACCAAGAAACGTAACCAATCTGCCAGCAAAACTGAGGTAATTGACTGCCCAACAGCTATGGACTTCCTGTGTCCACCCCTCCTAGTCACAGAGCACTCCCCTGAGGCTTCCTGAGGAGCCTGAGAGCGGTGTAATGGTGAAGATGGGATGTGCTTCCTCTAAGCTGGGTGTGCCGGAGTTCTCTCCTGCTTTCCCTAGCCTGGGGCAGGGCAAACATTTTCTTAATCCCTGGTGGGGAGGGAAATAGGCTGCCCAGCTCAGACAACATCCTAGGCTTCCTCCTGCGGACTTTGCAGCCCTTTCATACTCCTCATCCATTCATGAATTCCCAGTGCACATTAATCTTTCTTGTTCCTTCTTTGTCTTTGCAGGATTTTGTGTTGGGTCCTAGCCGAGGGGTTTCGTACGGAGTTGGTATGCCTACAGATCTCTTGCATCACCAGTCAGGAAGCACTATGTCGAGGCTGGCTTATGGGCAATCACCAGTGGGTCTCTACGCTCAGAATCAGCCTCTTCCAGCAGGTGGGTGCACAGGAGAGGTGGGCATATCGCACCTCTTTGGGAACCTCTTGTAAGAACGTCTTCTGTGAGATCGTCCTACACAGGTTCTTACGCTTCCCCATTTGCCTGTCGTGTGTCTAGATACAGTGATGAGCGGTCCTTCTGGACTACAAGGCTCAGCAATAGCACGTGACTAGTGAGACTGTTTCTCTTCCTCTTGCAGGTGGCCCTCGTCTGGATACATCCTACAGGCCTGTACGCATGCCACTGGGGAAACTTGTTCAGAGTCGTCCTCCCTATAGTGGTGTGCTGCCTCCGGGGATGGGGAGCATGATGGGCATTGACCCCTCTTACAAGCCAGCAGTATACAGACAGCAGCCTCCAGTGTCCCAGGGACAGATACTGAGGCAGCAGCTTCAAGCAAAGTTGGTAAGTCAGCGCTGTGCTCCTGCTGTTGCTGGACCCCACAGTACAGCAAGCCTAAGCTGTCGGCTGGGGCTGTCCCTTCTAGTCAGAACTCTCCAACCCTGTCCCTATTTCTCCTCTGTCCTTCTGGTGCAGCGCTGTGTTTGCCACCTGCTTTGTGGGCCCGTATCACTTAACACTTGGCGGAGGCTGTCAGTGAAGTGAACTGGGGCATCTCTGGCTGTTGGGCAGTGGGAGGTGCACATCCTGGCTGTGGGATAGTAGGGATGTTGGTGGCCTCTGTGTCCCAACTTGGGGTGAGGCAGAAGTCGTTAGCGTCTGCATGCTGTGCAGCAGCCTCATAGGTTTAGCAGTGAAGCTACTTGCCTGGTTTAGGAGCTGCTGAGAAGAAAGCAGCAGTGTTCTGCTCTTTGGAGATGTTGAAAAAAGTGTTTCTCTGTTGCCTTCCAGCAAGGCCAAGGCATAATGGGACAGCAGCCTGTGCGCCAGATGGCTCCAACCCCATCCTACGGAGGACTGCAGCCCTCCCAGGTAACTGGCAGTGACTGCAGGTGAGACTGGAATCTGACTCCAGCACTCGTCAGCATCTTCATTTCTGCTGCTAAATCCGGAAATCTCTTGGCTTTTCTCACTCCTGATTTACTGGGCAGCAGAGATGAGCAGCCTTGTGACAGTATTTACAGGAGGCTGCTGTCCTGTGTTCCAAGTTCTCTTTTGTACCTTACCTCATGACTGATAAAAGCTTTTTGTTTCATTTCAGGGTTACACACCTTACGTCTCCCACATAGGCCTTCAGCAGCACCCTTCCCAGTCAGGCACGATGGTACCTCCTACCTATTCTGGCCAGCCCTATCAGAATTCCCACCCGAGCTCTAATCCTGCCCTGGTGGATCCTGTTAGGCAGATGCAGCAGAGACCAAGTGGCTACGTACACCAGCAGGCCCCTGGCTACGGGCACAGCTTGAGTAACACACAGAGGTACCTCCCACCCTACTGGATGTTACAAGCTGTGTTTCTTGAACCCACTCTGCTCAGACAACCCTAACAGCAATCTGTGCTCTGTGCTGTGTGAGTCCTTCACACCCTTGGGGGAACATCTTTATTCAGCTTTCAGTCCTAGGAAGATACAGACAGAATGAAATTCAGAGATGCTAGTTGCAGGCAGAAGACAGTGTTACCAGCCAGAGAAAGATGGAATTGGGAAGTGTGACAAAAATTACCTTGGAAAGTTGTAGTTTTGGTTTTAAATCTAACCAGCAAATCACTATCAAAGGGCTAGATCTGGGATTCCCACTGCTCCTGAGCAGGCATAAATCTAGCAGGGAAGCCGTGCAGAACGGTGGACCAAGGACTGTTACTTAGGGCTTCTGGAAAAACAGGTTGGATGAAACCCTTGAGAGGCCCTGGTGTCTGCAGAGGCAGCATGGATTGCAAGGCGCTGTTAGGGCTGTCTTGTTGATGCAGAAGTTTGGTTTGGATTGGCCCATGAATCCTGTACTCCATGAGTCTGTCCTTTTCTCTTGCAGGTTTCCTCACCAGTCAATACAGCAGGCCCCCATGATGAGTGGGATGAACCATTTGGGTCCACAAGGAGTCCCCTCGGGAATTCGACCCAGCCAGATACTGCCTGACCAGCAGCAGCAGCAGTACCTGAGGCAACAGCAGCAACAGCAGCAGCAGCAGCAGATGCTGAGGGTGAGTGGTTGCTGACAGGAGGAAGGCTGCTGAAGCAGGCTTGCCCAGTGCTGCTTATACCTCTGCGTCAGCAACAGCAATGCTTTGCTCTGCCCCTCTGTGTCAGGAAGGGTGTCAGCTCTGTTGGGGGCTGTCTCTAATGATTTGCTAGGTGGCCCTCCCTTCCTTAGAGCTGGCCACTCCTGATGGAGACACCTGCTGTGCTGCCTTTTGCCAGTCACCCAGCATGAGCTAAAGGGAGTTCAGGAGCAGTAGAGGTTTGTTTAGTCTTCCGTGGCCTGCATCACACCTCTTCCTGCTCCAGCTGAGCCTGTAAGATTGTGCAGAAAGCTGTCTGTCTTAGAAGTATCGCAGGAGCTAGAAACAAAATGAAAATCCCCATGCCCACACAGGAGCAAGTAGAGTTGTTCCTTACAAGATCCTTTTTAGGGGAATATCTGCATTTTCACACAATGAAAATAAGCATTGGTTGCAGTTTCAATGGCAGCAAATCTGATGTGACTCAGTCCATGTACTTCACATCTAACAGTGGATGGTGAAAAACTGATCCAAAGTAAGCTGTTAGACCCAACTCTCTAGTTTTGAAGTTCACAGATGTGTGTTAACAGACAAGAGTATTCCATGGATTTGCATTATGGTCTTATCAATATTAAATACTTATATACAAATATGAATACATTTCTTGGAGTTACAGAAATGTATTGAATTGACAAAGAAACACAGAAATAGTTTGGGTTACTTGGTGAATTGCATACCTTATGACAAGACTAGAATATGGGGAGACTTTACATGGCATGGAGTGCTGAGGCTTTGTGATCTGAGAGGGGCCGGAGTGAGACGGCGATTCTTGCAGAGAGCTGTGGTCAGCACTATTTGAGAATTGCTGCCTCGCGTTGGACAAGAGGCTGCCTGTAGCACGGTCAGCAACTTTTAGTCCTTTTGATGAGTAGCACCCCCTGACTATTCACTTGGTTTCTTTTAACATTCTCCATCACTCATATTTAGAAAAGGAACTTGCCTCAGACAAATTGCTAGCGCTTCTCCTAGCTCAGTAGCTTCATGTGTACCTCCAGCTTTTAGCTGACAGTGCTGGGTTGCTTAAAAAAAAAACAAAAAACTGGAGTGCCCAAAATCTCCCTTATTACTGTGACTCCTGCTGCATTATTGGAGGCATACCAGATGCAGAACAGACTCCTGGTGCTTGAGTTGACTGTCGTGATGCAGTGGCTTGTAGAAAGGACGGGTGGCCTTTTGGTTTGTCTTCCATGGGTTGGTAGTCAGCTGTTGCAAGAACGTAAGACATGAAATCAGGAGGGGTATCCTGGCTCATTTAGTCAGCCATCTGCTTTCTTATATACCCAGGTCATGCCATCCATTTCAAGAACTTAAGTGGCCAAACTGGTTTGAGGTGGAAGTTAGGAGGCCATTCTAGAAAGTCACTCCCTTTTGAGTAGAATCCTTGATCTAAGCCTCAGTGTGTTTGTGACTGGTTCCTGTATCCAGTTACTATTGTCCACTCTGTCCTGTTGTTTACTGGTTCTCTTTTTCTCTGATGTTTACCCAGTGAATCCCTAGGGAGCTCTTGCATCTTCCATAGGTCAGGTTTTTCTAACCTCCTCTCATAAGATACTGTCCCTTTTCCTGATGGTATTTTTGTCTGTTTTCTGAGTCTCTTCAAGGTTTGAACTGTGCTCTTTTGAGCCAGTGGTTGGCACTGTACCTAGAGTCACCATGTTGGTTTTTTTATGATAGCGTTAGTAGTTTTCTATTTCTGGTAGAAATCCTTTTATTGATGTAGAGAGCTCAAAATTAAATTGGCAGATGGGAGAAATGTCTGAAAATTAGGAGAAACGAAAAAACCTTGAGATTTGTGGGTACATTCTGACTCCAAACATGCTGAATATTCTTCTCACCATAACTAGTTCTGTCAACATCTAGGCTGGAACACTGCATCCAGTTTTATCCGTATCCTTTTACTGAAGTGCAACACCAGCTGGCACAAGTGCGGAGAGGGGCAGCAAGATAGAGCAAAGAGTTGGGGAATGTGACTGAGAAGGAAAGGCTGAAATAGCTGGGCATTGAGTTAGAGAGGCAGAGATAACAGGAGAGAGAAGTCTCTAGGTTTTTTGTCTTCAAAAAAAGCCAAAAAAGTCTGTTCTTGTCCCTTGGCTGTAGCACAAGAGATGGACTTAAATCATGATTTATGAGATTCAGGGTAGAGATTAGGGAAAACTTGAGTCGTAGGAGTAACTGACCTGGTGTGGATTGCTTAGGGAGGTTATAGGAGGTCTGTTGCTACCTGTGGAAGAATTTTGAGAACAGGGCAGGCAAATACTCAGCGAAGTCAGTATTGCTGTGCTTAACCAGGAGGTGCGAGATGAACGAGCCAACCTCTTGAGGTAGCTCTTTGGTTGTTTTCTATTCTTGTATCTTGTTTGCTGCTAGTTGTTCCCCAGCTGACCAGTAGACTTGTAGTTCTCTTCCTGCCGTTGATACCTCATCTTGCAGAAGAACTTTGTTACTGTCCCTGCCATTTCTCAGCCCGGGGCAGGGTCCTGGTGAAATGTGGGTACTTTAGGCGCCTGTAAGGAAAATGGTGTAAGATGGTATGTCACTGCATGGAGCATCCTTCCTCCTTTAGTCCTTCCTGTGCTCGGTTGCTGTCTGTATTGCCCAGGCAGTTCCCTGATGGTCCCTTCTCTTTTGTTTTCACAACAGCAGCAGCAACAACAACAACAACAGCAGCAGCAGCAGCAACAGCAGCAGCAGCAGCAACAGCAGCAGCAGCAGCAGCAGCCGCAGCCACCACAGCCACAGCAGCAACCCCAGGTCTCCACAGTGCCTCAGCCACAGGCGCAGGGCCAGCCCCCAGGGCTGGGGATGCAGGCTCTTCCCCCGCAGCAGCCCATTGTGAGTGTTCCCTTGGAGGCAGAGGGACACCATAGTCCAGCACAAATCCAACGGTGTTCCACCTGCATCCCCCTCTTCTCCCTCCCCTGTGCTTCCCAGAGCTTGTGTGAATGCAGAGATGGCCAGCCAGGTGGTGTGGCTATAACTATGTTTCTCTCTTTGCAGTTCCAGCGCCAGGGCCTTCAACAAACACAGCAGCAGCAGCAAACAGCTGCTCTGGTTCGACAGCTTCAACAGCAGCTTTCCAGTAAGCCTTAGTGTTCTTGATCTTGTCCCTAGTCTCCTCCCTGCCGTTTTCTATTGCAGGTACCCTGGTGTAGAGAAGCAAGGCCAAGCCAGACTGTCTGTCTGAGGCCATAAATGATGCTGGCAGGGAGGTGGCATCAGGGCTTGGAGCTCCTGGCTCAAGGGGGCACAGCAGCAGGGCAGGCAGTGCTTGCTGAAGACAGCTTCCTGCCGCTGTCTGCCGAGGGACAAGGGAGCTGAGCCTTTGTAGGAGCTACCATGTAGCTCTCCCAAAAGGATCCAGTCTGCAGCTTTGAAGTATTCAGAAGTATTTCCTATGCTGCAGATGACTTCTGAGGGGCACAGGGAGGCTGTACTCCTGGGGCACTCGGTGGATGACCCAGAGATACTGTGTTCGTGTTGTGATCAGGACAAGACTTCTTGGAGGCAGGGAGGGTGCTCTGGGAAGTGTTGCTGCACACTTGCTATGTTTGCGGTGTTTGGTGGGCTTCCGTAGCTGCTGTCACAGACAGAGTAATGGCATAGGTGGTGTTCAGTCTGGCACTGCATTCTTATAATCGCATTGAAGTACTGGCTGGGTGATCTAGAAACAGAACCCAATGTCTGTGCTGTTCCCTTCTGAATGGCCTGCTGTTTTACTGACACCTCACTGGCTTTCCTGCCATAAAAATGGCAGACATGCTATGAAAATGCCCAGAAATGGACAGCACAGGGTTTTTTGCAGTGCATTAAGTGTGAGACTGTGCTAGATGTAATGATGTGTGGAATGGAGGCTTGGAAATTGTGCTTATGCTTGTTCCCTGATGGAAAATTTTTGGTCCTTGTGACCAAAAAAAAATCTCCCCAAACCAGAAGTTTTAATGTGCTAAGTTTCCCACTGGCCTGATTCACAAACCACAAGTCTGTGCAAGGATCCCAGCCAGGACATTCAAGTATAGGAAGACCTCATATAAGAATCTGAATATAGCAGAATAGCCATATTTTTGTATCCTGTCTGTACAGCAAATGGAGCTGTTTTATATGGAACAGATGCGTGGGTCCAATGCAGCCATGTATCCGTGCTCCCTCATTGGGTTTGCATCAATTCCACCAGGAGCCATCTGGAGTTCTTATTTGTAGTGTCTGGGATGGAGTAGAAAGCAGGACATAAACCAAGAACAGCCTGTGGGAGGGGGACAAGAATACTTGGGGCCCATGAGTGGCTATGTTAGGAGGCTCCAGGGTATCCCTGAATGTGGTGTTGTCCAGCAGAGTTGAGAAGGAGAGAGGCTGGCTGGGTTACACTGGTCTCCTTTTACTTAATCTGACAGGGTCAAACATACTGATGGGATTTCAGGAAAAAAAAACCTACAGAATTTTATTAATGGGACAATACCAAAGTATACTGTGAGCAGTGTACATCACAAAACATTCCCAGCAGTTTGGAAGTTCATGAGGTTTTTGAATATAACTTTACCATGTTTCCTGCCCTTGTTGTACCGTACAAAAGTCCTTTGGGAATATCCTTCCTTTGTACCGAAATACTGACAGGAGCCAGGATAGTTGTCTCCCACTAACTGGTTTCTGGGTGTGCCTCGGGATGAATGTTTGACACTAGCTGTCTAAGCAGTGTGCGTGGCTGCAGGTGTTGTGCGATCTGATAGGGCTGGTTTTCTTTCAGAATCAGAAATAATTCATCCATAAACATCCTCCCAGCTAGCTGCCACCTTTCAGGGCTTTGTTATGGTGCACCAATTCCACCACGAGGGATGGAAAGATCTCTGCAGAAGCTTCAGGATCAGGACTGGCACGTATATGTCTCTTCCTCAAAGAATGTGGGGTCCTGGCTGTGCTGCTGCCTGAAGGCTCAGACAAATGAGCAGAGCAGGGAGTGCCATAAAGGTTATATTTTTCTTCTCACAGCCTGCGACACGCTCCTCATACTGTGCTGGTGATGTGGGGAGAGGGATCTCTTTTTTTTCTGAACCAGACTTTGTGACTGTCTAACTCTGTCTTGACCTCAACAGATACACAGACACAGCAGAACAACAACCCATTCGGACGCTACTGACCTATGGCACTTCAGCCTGGTCCAGGAGGGAGACATCACTGTGGACTGGATACAGCCTCTTCAGCCTGACCCACAAACTGGGGCTGCCCCCAACTTCTGTCCTTGGGCCTGTGCCCCCCGTACTGCTGCTGCCTATCTCACAGGGAGATGCCAGGAGGATGGTTTTATTGTACAGAGAAAGTGTTTTTACTATCAGATTTCTACAAACGTTTATGCAGATCCCTTGTGGCTGACAGTCTCCCTTTCCCACTTTGGTTTCAGTTTTTACTCTGTTTTTAGTATTTTTGTTAAAATAATGATTAAGACAATGTAAAATTTTGTACTTTATTTATACCAGATGAAACCCTGTACTGCAGACATTCTCGGATGAATACAGAGAGCTTACTTTGCAAAAGGAGTTGTATTCAGAGCCTGCCTTTCCTCCTCAGTACTCCTCCCAGTATAGCCCAGCATCACCTCTACACATGGTCTTTATCTCTTTCTCAGTAGAACTAGCGTCTGAATTTTCAGCTTTCGTGAGTGGCTGAACATTTTGGTTTGGAAAAGAAAGCCCTTCTTCCCTCTTTATTTCACAAGCTGATGTTTACATGCTTGCAAGGGCTTGTGCAAGCTTTGTAGCATTTGTATGTTGATTAAGAGCTTTACTAGTAGTCTGGCATGTTCTGCCAGGACAGAGGTATAAAGCAAAGGGGGAGTTCCATTGCAAGGTAGTTCAGAGCCCCAACAAGCCTGGCTTCCCAGCCACAGCAGTTACTGAGATGCTCAAGCTAGTACCTCTGCAGCCTCGGAGGAGCTGCAGATGGAGTGCACTCACAACACTACTCATCGCAGCATGGTTTTGCTGATAAGCACCAAGGCTTCTCTGCTGGCTTCTTCCTGACAGCCACGGTGCTTTCTCTGGACGGGTAACATGCTGCATTCTCAACTTTTGACCTGGCTAATGCAGCCTGCTGGCATGGAGTCTCGTCTCTGCCTGTAGCAGGCTGCTTTAGCTTAGTGTCCTCCGTTCTTGCTGTCTGTTGAACCTGGAAACCACCATCACTAGCACCTTTCTTCTCTCTTCTGCTGTTCCTTAGCAGTGTGCTTGTGGCCCGTTTGACCTGGACTCCCTCTGGTTCTTGACCGATCTCTTCTTTCTGTTCCATCTGTGAGATGTGGTGAGGCTTGCAGGGACTCATGGAAGAGCTGTGCTTGCTCTTAATTAAGAGCAAGTGAACAGTTGTGGAGGGTAGGCTGTAGCAAGAAGGCAAGCTGGGGGGCAGGGGAGGGAGCCCTCAGATTTCTGTGAGGGACATCAGCCACCCAGGGCAGTGCCCCTTGTGCTGGCTGGTGGGTGTGTGTCTGCTGCCCCAGGGGCAGTGAGCTGAGCCCTTTTGTTCCTGGGGACAGCTGTGTGTGGGACAGCTGTGTGGGACCCTGCGCACTGCTCGTCCCCCAGGCTGCACCACCCGTGCATCTGCGCCGCAGGTGGGTTGGAGCGTGTTGCTGGCCGGGCCTGATGGCGGTGGCCTCCCTCGCTGGAGGCGTGTGTGCCGGCTGCTTCCTCTGCTTCCCTGCTTGTCCCCGTCCGTGAGGACCCGGCTAGTGAGCAGCCTCGAGCTGGCTGTTGGGTTCCCCATCCCCTTATACCCCAGGACAGCCTGGGGCCGGGGTCTGCTCGCCCGCAGCCCTGTGCTGGGTGACCCCAGCGGTGCAAGCTGTCCTCGGGGCCGGGGCAGGAGGGGGGCTGTGCTCCCCCCGCCATCCTGCCTGGGGGTGGGCAGGGAGTGTCCCGGGGCCGGCGGAGCCGCAGCCTTGGGGGGAGCTGAGCACTCTCCCTGGGCAGAACAAGCTCCTCTTTCTGGTGTTTGTGGCTGGCAGCCCCCTCCTCTCCTGGCCCTGGGAGGCAGCTGAGCCTGCGCCAAGCGGCATCTTGGATGCTGCCTTCTGTATCGCTGCTGTGCCGGAGGGGGGAGGAGGGCGGCTCTGCAGCGGCCCGAGCGGAGTGGCAGAAGGCGGCATGGTCACGGGTGCTTCTGGACGGGGTGCAGCGGGGTGCTGCTTGCACGGTGGCAATGGCAGGGCTGGGCTACTGCAGCAGGAGAGCACAGAGCCGGGTGCTGACCTCCCGCTTTGTGCCCTTCAGGGCCCCAGGGTTCTGGTGAAAGCGCCCCAGAGACCACCCTGCCTCCCTGGCGGAAAGTGGATGACTTGTGCCTCCCTGGGGACAGGTGCCTGCTGCCAGGGGACTCGGGACTCTCTTACGTGGCCCGGCAACAGGGCTGTCCCTGCTCTTTCCTCCCACAAAAGGCTTCCCCCCAGCCATACCAGCTGCTTGGCAGGCCAGGTCCGCACGGGATGAGCAGGATGCCAGAGTTCCATCATGGTAACAGACCCAGGCCTGCCAGTGTCCAAGACCCCACAAAACCCTCTGGCTGCCCAAAAGTTTCCAGCGGGTGAGGGGGGACATGGGGACTGGGCCAAGACCTAGTCACAGCTTAGGGCACGTTTGGTGACCTGCGCATTGCCCAGCCGAGCCGCGTGCCTTGCAGCCACTGCTGCTGTGCTACACGTTAGTACCGAGCCGCAGCGGTTTTAAGCGGGTCTGACAGCTTCCAGCCCTTCTGCTCCTTCTCCAAGTCACGGCCAAACACTGCTTGTGACAGAGCCAGAGGCTACCGGGGACATTTTATTACCACTGCCCATTGAGTAACGCAGGTGGCTGCCCCGCTGTGGCCACTGGTCTGGGTTGGGGTGGGTGTGTTTGATGCGGGGCTCTCTGGGCCTGGGGGGCAGCCCCACAGGGCACCTGGACAGGGTCCGCAGGTGGTGCGTGCAGGTGATGCTGCACAGTGTGTGCCCAGCATGCAGGGAGAAGCCCGAGGTTGGGTGAGGCTTGGCACGGTGGGGTGATGGGCCAGCGGGAGCAGGTCATACCCCATACAGCCACCCCACACAGCAGCCTGGCACAGGTGGTCCCTGCGGACCAGGGCCCCAGCTTGTCAGGCACCATCAGAGCTGGTGGTCTGCGAGAAAATTGGTTGCTGCCCGCTCAAGCAGCCAAAGCTGGGAGTGGAGCAGCTCCGTGAGTGTGGTACCCGTGGTGGGGAGTGGTTCAAAGGGCACCGCTGCAGCCACGCACTGTGACCCCCTCCTGGGCTGGTTTTGTGGGGCAATGGGACACAGGGAGCCATGCCTGGGGCGCTGCTAGCTGTGGGACAGCCTGGGACAGGTCCAGGGACCCCTTCAAGATGCTTCTCAAGGCTGATGAACCTTGGTGGGCATGGGGCAGGGTTGTGCATCCATCCCACGTAGCACTGGATCGTGTTGCCTGCTTAAGGGCATACAGGGTGGCAGCGTACAGCTCACCCTGCGTGTAACAGGCCAGCAACAAAATCGGTCAAGCTGCTGACCGGCAGGGAGCAGCCTCCTGGGGAGACAGCGGGACAGGAGGGGCAGGAAAGCTCCGACCTGGGCTGCAGCAGCAACCAGAAGGTGCTGGGGCAGGTGAAACCCAACCTGTGTCACGGTGTGGGCATCTCCCTGTGACTGCAGGTTCACTAGCTCAGTGTACGTGCCGGTGGCATGCGGGAAAGCTGAAATAAACGCCTGCCCTTCACATGCTGCCGCACAAGCACAGGAGGCGGTGGCGGCTCTGTGGAGCCAGGGTAGGGTCTGGGTTGCAGCTCTGGCAGTGGGGGGCAGAGCCCAGCTCCCCTCACCCGGACTGGAAAGCATGGCAGTGTTTGCTGGCAACTGCATGTCTTCCTCTTTGATCAGGCATCGTGGCTGACACTGCCCTGGCTATGACAGAGAGATGCAGAGACCAGACGCATCCAGCAGGACCCAAATCCATGTCCTGTTTCAAATTATTTCTGTAATCCCATCAGGCAGGACTAAAACAGAGAGGTAGCTCTGCCATGGGCAGAGGCAGGCTGGAGGAGAGGCGGCTCCTGCCAGGAGGCTGTGTGTGAGAAGGGAAGATGTCCCCACGCTGCGAAGGGGCATGGCAGGAGGCAAGGGGACCGCTGGCTCTTGCTGCATGGTGCTTCTGGGGCCTATGGGGCTGTAGCTGCTGAGCCCGCAGTCTGGTCTATGGCAGGGGGTGGCTGGGTGGCAGGGCTGAGGCTGGGATGGCGCATCCCACACCAGGACCTGGTCAATCCTCCCTGGACTAGCTGTGCCCTACGGAGCAGTGGTGCAGGCAGGGGATGCTCCTCTGGCCACAGGGAAAAATGCCGGGGATGGAGGGTGTGGGGAGCTCCAGCTGCTAAGGGGTGCTCTAGCTGCTGCGGGGTGCTGCAACTGACATGGGGTGCTCCAGCTGTTGCGGGGTGTGCCGGGGCAGCACAGCCCAGGGCTATGCGGGGTGGTGGAGGGGGGAACTGGGGCAGGACAGGGTGCAGTGGGGCGGGATTCTGGATGCCCTGGGCGGTGCAGACATGCCCGGGGCGGTGCGGGGATGTCCCCGCAGATGGGGTCATTTGCGGGAGCGGCGCGGGGTGCCGCCGGGTGTGCAGGTGTCCCGGTCGGGACGGTGGGGCTTACCCCTCCTACCCAGGGCCGGTAGCTGGGCCGTGCCGGTGCCGTGCCAGGGTTCCGGGGGGGGGGGCGGTACCGGGGGTGCAGGCGCGGTCGGTGCCGGTACCCAGCGGGCGCGGTACCGAAGTGCGCAGCGCCCGGCGGGTGCGGCTCCCTCTCGGTGCAGTACCCGGGGCGGTGCCGATGCCGGGGCGTGCGGTACCGGGCCCGGCCGGCATACCCGCTCAGTGCGGTACCGGTACCGGGCGGCGGCGGCAGCGAAGGGGTGCTGCAGCACGGCCCCTCCCCCGCCCGCCCCCGCCGTGCACGCGCCGCGCGCTCCCGGTGCGGGGTCGGGCCGGACTGAGCGGAGCGCGGGGCGCGGAGCTGCCGCTGCCGCCACCGGCATGGCCCAGCCGCGCCGCCGCCCCCGACGGTGAGTGCGCCCCGCCCCGCCCCGCCCCGCCCCGCCCGGCCCGCGGCGGCTCTTGCTGGGGAGGGCGGCCGGGCGGGACCGAGCGGCCCCACGGCGCGGGGCCGGGGCCGGCCGCCGCGGCGGTGATGGGGGTCCCGGGGCGGGGGTGGCCGCGGGCCGGTCCCGGTCCCCATCCCCACCCCGATCCCGCGGCAGAGCGGCCGCCGCCAGGCCGGGCATCGGGGCGGGGCGCGGCGGGGGTTAACGGGTGGGGCCGAGCGCGGCGGCGGGTAACGGCGGGGGTTAACGGGGCCGGATGAGCGGCCGCGGCGAGCCGGCGGGTTGCCATGGCGACGCGCTGAAAGGGGGATTGTGCGCCCGCCTCAGCTGCGCAGCCCCCGCCCGCAGCCCCGGCCCCGCAGCCCGGCCCGGGGCCGCCCCGTCGGGCCCAGCGCGGAGCGGGGGCTGCCCCGGCGCGGGCGCTGCCGCCCCAGGGTCTGGGACCCTCCCGGGGCTTGGGGGTGCCGGTGCGGGCGGGGTCGGTTGTTTGGGGGGCAAGGATGCGCCTGGAGCCACCCGGCAGGAGGCCGCTGGCGTGAGCATCCCCGGGTCAAGGGCAGGCAGGAGATCCCCTTGGCTCGGTTTGTTTGGCGTAGCGTGGGGAATGGCATTAGTCACTGGGCTCCCGGAGCTAAAGGGCATCCCCTGTCTCTTGCGTGGGCAGGGGGCCGGGATGGAGGCAGGCTCGGTGGCAGACAGGGGCTTTGTGGTGCTGGCTGTGCCCGTCCCGGAGCGGGGTGGTGGGTCAGGCACATGGTGCAGGGGGCACCCACATGTGCTGTGGCTGAAGTTGGTGCCGTTCGCCTGAGCTTGGCTCTGCCGGGCTCAAAGCCTCAGAGCGGGACAGGCACGGTGGGTGATGGTTCACACCACAGTCCGTCCGCGCCTGGCGCTGTCAGCAGCAAGGGAGAGGAGAAGTGATGCGGGACACGAGGCCGGTCTCCTTCTGGACCACACTCTCCCAAATGGTGACAACTCCCAGCGCCTCCACTGGCAGCCCTTCCCAAGGCCATGGCCCTCCCTTGGGGAGGTAGCTCTGGCGTGAAGTCCCTACAATGCTGGGGTTTTCCTTGTGTCCTTTGAGGATGCCTTGTCTGCTGCTGCTGCTGGCTCAGGCCCCGACAACAGCAGAGGGGCTGGAGGTGCCCCCATGGATGGGCATGTGTGGGTGCAGTGGGAGAGTTGATGGACACAGCTCCCTGCAAGCCCCTGCGCTGGCCATGCTTTGTGTCAGCCCAGCGGGACCTTCTTTCCTCTGGAAACCGGGATGCTCTGTGGAATCGAGGGCATCTGAAGAAGGAGGGGATGTGTCCCTAGAGAGGGAGCTGTGGGTTGCCAAGGCAGGGGTCATCACTTTTAGCTCTGGGAAACGTGTCTGTGCCATCTTTTCTCCCTGCTCTGCACCGGAGCAAACATGCCAGGCCCTGGCGCAAGGGTGGGCACCCCGAGATCCCCCGTTGGAGCAGACCTCCTCCTGCTCTGCATGCTGCAGGTAGCCACCACCAGAGCTGGTGTCTGCAAAATGGTTAAAGGCTGACATTTAGAGGTCACACTTTTAGCATTGTGCATGTGTTTGCTTCATTTGCATTTGCAGTTAGCCCAGCTCGAGGCTTTGCCGCTTGCATGTGCAGTTGCCATGGTTACATGTGCAGTCGGGATGTGGAGTTTCGTTGGACACCTGCAAACATGCAGCCCTCAACCTCCGGAGGACCAGGGCACGAGTGACAGCCCCCAAGATGCAGGGCAGCCCTCAGCCCTGAGCGTGTGGGCCCTGCACAGTGATGTGCTGAGGAAACGGAATTACAGTGCCCATCTTGACAGGGTCTGCATGCTGCTGCCTTGCACAGCCTCCAACTGCCCATGTTCAGCACGCAACGTGTATCTAGGGCAGTGCTGTCAGAGAGGAAGGTTGTGCCCATGCCGAGGGTGTTGCCTTGGACCTTACACCTGGGTCTGTCTCCTTCTCAGACCCTGTGTAGAGGCCCTTCTCCCAAAGGACTGGAGTGAAGGTGCTTGAGGGAGGGTGGTGCAGAGCCTGGGAGTGGCGAGCGGAGCCGTGGCGCAGGCTGGCAGCGCCTGGCCCGCAGGCAGGGGCCTGCCAAGGCTTCAGAAGGCAGCGTGAGAATTGGCAGAGCGCTGTGTTGAGGCTCCAGCTGTGGTGACTGCATCTCTCCTGGCTCTCTGTGGGGTCTGCTCTGGGTGCTCAGGTCCAACACAGACAGGGATCTGGTCCAGGTGCCTTTTGACCAGGTTCACATTCAGTCCATCAGTGAGGGCAAGGAGATAGCAACTGCTAAAATCCTCTGGCAAGTCCACGTTGATTTTCATGGCAAAGGAGGAGGAGTTTTAGGACAGCAGGTATGGAAGGGCCCTCGAGGTCATTGAGGGTCTAAGCTCCATCTAACCCATTCCTGAGCAGCATCAGCTCAAGCCAGCTCCTAAACCCCCCAGTCACAGCGGTTCTGCTGCCTCCCAGGCTGTTTGCTGCCTTCTTCCCATATCCTTCCTGCTAGGAGCTGCCTCTGTGCAGCAGGTGGGGGAGAAGGGAAGCCCTCTTAGCTGTCTAGGAGCAACTGTGGCCTTGAACAGACCGGTGTGGTGTGTCTGTGCTGCACTGGTGGCAGCTGGAGGAATCTAGTAACAGGAGGGGGGTGGAAGGATGGTGGGAAGTGCTGGGGATGGAGACATGGAGCATGTGTCTGGGCATGAGCTGTGGAGGAGCCATGGAGGAACCTATGAAATCTCACAGCCAAGTATCTGCTGTCCTGGGGCTATGCACAAAGTGCAGAGGGATGGGGCAGGGACAGCTTGGCTCTGTTCTTAGGGCTTTCTGTGCCACTGGGATTCGACAATTATTTGCTCGACATGGGATCCCAGACAGAGGTTCCTCCCCTGATGGTCTGTGGTTATTGACTGCCGCTGACAGAGCACTTTGGAAGATGCTTCTTAATCAGGGTCTGGCATTTGTACCTGCATCCACAACCAGGGGCATGTGTAGGTCCTGAGTCAGCAGCTGGTTGGCAGGGGCACGTCAGCAGAAGGAGACATGTTGGATCCTGGGTGCCTGGGGTGCTCGAGGAGAGCTGGGTTTGAGGGCTGTGACAGAGCTGAGTGTTGCTGCATGGTGAACTAAATGCTCTGGTGGTCCCCTAATGTGATGCTCCCTGGAGCTGGGGGCAGGGAGCAGGCTGTGACCAGCGCTGTGTGCTGGCCTCAGCAGGATTCTGCAACGAGTGTGAGGGGAATGAATAAAAGGTCCTGCAATTGCCAGAGCTGGCAGTTTGAACCCACATCATTCAGGCCCTGGAGCAAGTCTGACTGAAGGGAAACAGGGATGAAGTGGGAGCAGTGGAAAGACACAGGGGCTTCTGCCTGCGGCTGCCGGGTCATGTCTGGTGTGTGCGGCTCCTGGAAGTTTTCTCTGGTTAGGAGGATATGTGCTGTTTGTTTGGAGGCTTGTCTGGGCTCAGTAACGGTGTGGTGTTGGAGTCCATGATGACACCTGTGTTCCTGCTTAGTTTTGCAGTTGTGTGGGGACACTGCCCTTGCAGTATGCTCCTTTTGCCATGTTGTCTGCCTGGCAGTGGGGCAGGCACGTGGCATGGTGAGGGGGGTGTCTGTGAGCAAGACTTTGTGCCAGGGAACACTGTTTGGGCTGAGACTGCCTTGGCAAGGAGCTTAGGGGATTGTTGTTAAAGAAGCCTTGTTCCTGACACTGCAAAATGCAGAACAGTGGAGTAACATCTGTTATTTTCAAACGGCATCTGAGTGTGAGCATATCCTGCGAGGTGCCTGGCAAGCAGAGCCCAAGTTTTGCTGGTGGCCAGATGCTCTGGCCACGCCAGCAGAGCAGGTGGGAAAGTCTGGGAAAGGTTGCAGAGAGAACATGTTACGGGGCTTGTACTGTGTGTGAGCCTTGTTTGAGTCTGGGCTGCTGGGGCGCTCTGAGGGTGAGGACAGTTGGCAGAGGCCGATCAGGAAGGCTTTTGAGGTGGACTTGGGGAGGGGAATGCTGAGAATGCCCTTTGGTGTGGTGGTCAGGGGCTATAGGGACTTTGCCTTCATCAGGCATTCATTAGCTGCTACTCTAAAGGAATGGGAGAAGAAGGCCAAGTCTGCAGTGTGGCCGACGTGTCTGCATGCCACTCACCATGGAGGTGGCCATGGCCATGTCCTGGTGCCAGCACCCAGTGCTAAAGGAGTTATGGAGGTGAGTCTGTGAGTCCGGCTGCCTTCATGTCTTTCCTCTACTCTTACGTGACTCCAGGCACCGCTGAGCAACTTGAGGACTCATGGGACAGCAGTGGAGGGGAAGGGGGCAGGGGTTGCTCTGTGTCTTTGTCTCTAGAGGTGCCTGGGAGCTCAGGAATGATGCGTGGGCGTTGAGATCATTGTAGAGTCAATGCCTGGAAGTTGCAGCAGGAATGGTCAGGGGTCTGACAGGCTCTGTGCAAAAAATGGCTGAATAAGGCAGGGTTCTTCAGTCTGGAAAAGAAACAACAGAAGATGGATAAGATGTCTACAGGAGGCCAGGAGAGAAGGGATAGAGGTTAACTGCTCACTGTTTCTTTCCATGCAAGTACAAGGTCACATCAAACGAAGCTAGCAGGAGGTGCCAAACAGGAGGAGGTGCCTCTTGCAGACTTGCTGTCAAGCTGCAGAAGTCCTCAGAACAAGGTGTTGTGAACAGTGAAACCTTACATTGGTTCCAGGAGAAATGGGATGAATTCAAAGAGGACAAGAGATTTCTCCAGAACCAATAAATACACCAAGATCCACCTCTGACTTGGGCAACTGCTGAGCTGCAAATTGCTCATGCTTCTGATTACTGGCAAGAAAGTATATAGGGCAAGGTGGGCCCTTGGTCTGAGCTGTTATTTTCATAAAGTTGTGCCTAGCAGAGAGGACGGAGCCAGCAGGAAGCACTGGGCTGTGGTACAGAAGGATGGGTTTATCCCCATCCAGCTCTGTGTTACTTTGCTTGGCACAGGGTGACAGATGCCTGCTCAGTTCTGTTTCCGTGCTCTCGCACGGGATGCTCCCGCCACGTGATGGAGGTGCAGATGGTGGGACCTGTGCTAAGCATCGATCCTCTGCCTCGGCATCACAGGGCCCTTTGCTGGAGACTTCTGACAGAATTTTGTCCACTGAACAAAATTTGGTTGGTTTGAAAACGGATGGCAATATCCCTTCCCTCCTGCGATACCTGGCAGTTCTGCTTCCTCTGGTTCCCTGGGCATGGACACCTGCCTGACAGGCTGGCAGCAGAGCTGGAATCTTGTCCCGATGTTGTCCCAGTTACCTGGTACTCGCTGCACATGGTGGGCACTGCGGGATCACTGGGGATCTGATCTTCATCTCCTCCTCCTCCAGTCCCCTGGCTCTGCCTATTCTCATGCACATCAGGAAACATCAGTCTCAGTTTTATTCCTGGTTTTCTGCCCAGATGAGAGAAGGCGTATGTCCTGCTACTGGTGAGGGTCCAGTTCAGCCTTACCTTGGCGTATGTGAGGTGCCACAAGGCTGCTCCCCAGCTCTTGAGTAGTCCAGAGACATGCAAGGGCAGCAGCGGGACTTAAGGCTCAGCTTGGGAGTTTTGCTTTTTGTGGGAGAAGTAGACTTGGAGAGGAGGATGCAGGGATGAGCTGGGTGTCCACAGTCCCCAGCGGGCTTTGGGTGGGGGGCAGCAGGATAAGGCCAAGAAAAGCTGAAGCTCATGGAGAGAACACTGTTTCCCACACTCATGACTCCCAGGAGGACCTGGTCCGTGAGGGCTGAGTGAAGCATCCAGCCAGCCCAGCAGCATCCCTGCAACCACCAAACTGAAATCTGCCCTTGGCTAGCGGCCACAAGGGGACCGATCCTGTGCCTCAAGACAGAAATGATCTCAGTTTCTGCCTTATTGCCATTTGGGTCTCTGTTGCCCCTAGGCGCTCTTGATGAGGATCTGAGGCTGCAGAATTGGGCAGGGAGCTGCTGTACTTTGATGCTCACAGCTTTAGGAGGAGCCAAGTGGTTACCTGTTCTTTGTAACAAAAGCCTCCTCCCATGTCTACCAGGAACGATGCTTCAAAGTGGGCATCTATCGAGGCACAGGAGCTGCCTTAGCACTGGGGGTTGCCTTCCCTTGGCATTGCTGGTCCTTGCAGCCTGCCTGTATGTCCTGCTTCATCCTGGTCTGCTCCCTCTGGAGAGACAGGGCATTCCCAGACTGCCTGATTTTCTTCGGTCCAGCTTATTTCTTAACACTAGGCAGCCTTTACAGTAAAACACATTAAAGGATTTTTTGCCAGAGGTTTTAGGCTTTCTGCTTTTTTGTGCTTGGAAGATAGAACATATGGGAGGAGAAAGCTACAAGGGAAAATAGAAAATACATTTTGGATTAAATTTGAACAGGCTTCCTTCCTAGCTGCTGGCTTGCCTGGCCTGCAGTCCTTAGCAAGCCCTGGTTGCATGAGCAGGAGCAGACTGCGGAGCTGCCCTGGCTACAGTCTGACCCTCCAGCCCTGGGGGTTTCCATGCTCTTCTGCTCAGTCACGCCAGCTTTGGTTTTGGATAGGGAATGTGAGTGGCTGACGGCTCTTGCTGAGGGCAGGCTTTCCTGCTTGAGGAAGGTGCTTGTCTTAGTTGAGTACGAGGCTGCTGTGGGCTTCAGCTGGGCCATCTAGCTGCTTGAGGTCCTTGCAAGGTGACTGACACCACATCTGTCCAGGCTGCCAGCTATATGTATGACCTGTGACCGTGGTGATCTCTGGCCATGAATCCTGTATGAACCCTTTAGGTTGGTCACGAGAGCACATAGCAAATCTGTGTGTTTCCAGAGTTCCTGGGAAAGCCTTTAGGGTTTCTGGGGAAACCAGTAGCTCTGGGATGGGCTTTTATCTCATTAAGCTGCAGATGGGTGGTTTTGGACGCTGTGCCATGCCAGCAGCATCTGTGGGTGGCTGTTGTGCCAGGGGCTGCGGGGCTCGCCCTTGCCCTGGTGCTGCCCTGAGCACAGAGGGCTCCGCCGGCAGCGTGGCAGCTCTGCTGTGAGCCAACACGGGCTGTGCACGGCCGGTGGCTTTGCCCAGGAGCTCCTCCATGGCCACCAGCCTTTATCCTTGGTGCTGGTGCTTGGTGGCGGGGTGGGGCGAGGGGGAAGACAGATGTGGAGGGGGAGGGTGGCTTCTCCGGCACCTGTGCCTTATTCTGGAGCATGCAAGTGTGAAATTCAATTTGTAGATAAGCCATAGCTGGTGAGGAACACGGGCCACAACGTCTGCTGGAGCCAGGCAGTGTCTGGGAGCAGCGCGGCCGGCATGCACGGCATGTCCTGCCTGCCAGCTCTTGCAGAGGCTGACGTCACCTTGGAGGAGCAGTGGCTGCTGCAGGACGTGGCTGCTCGACGCTGTGTCATGTTGGCTCCGGGTGTGCAGCCCCGGCCGCTGGCAGGAGCCCTGCCGGGAGGTGCTGCCCCAGGGCTGGGCTCTCCTGCCCTGCGGAGGCAACGGGCATGGCAGAGCTGGAAGTGAGAGGGACCTGGTGCTCTCTGCCACCAGCAGCTTCCGAGCTGGGCAGCAGGGAGGACGGGTGTTGTGGACGGAGGAGACTGTGATGTTTGCAGCCTGCAGCAATGGCATTTTCCCACCTCCACGTTCGGATCTTCCCTTCCTGGTGTTTCCAGTGAATCCCACTTGCTGGCGGGAGCAGCGGGAATGGGCATTACAGCATTAGCAAATGCAGCTTGCACTGGCCCATGCTCTGTCCCCTGTGTGCGTTACTACCAGCGGTCACAGCTCCCCTTCTCCTGTACCAGTCCAGAGCTTTCTGGGCCCCCCACCTCTGAATGCTTTGCAGGGAGCAGACCTCTGTTGTGGATGAAGAGATCAGTGCTGTGAGGAGGGGAGCATGGTCACCCAGGCCAGCCACAGCAAAGCACTGCCCTGGTCCTCCATGGTGACTGTCACCAAGGCTGACTGTGTCCCCAGGCAAGCCACAGCGTCATGGAGCGATGGGTCACTGCCGATGCCATCAGGCCTGGAAGGGACACCAGCATGGTGATGCCAGGATGATTGGTCTGTCTGGGTGTTCCTTGCTGGGCAGAGAAAGCACTGCTCCCCTGACCTTGGCCTGACTCTTGCAATATGGTCAGAAAATCATGTCTGGTCTTTGGTCAGGGCCACTGGCATTAACACACAATTCAGCAGCTTGTGTCAGGTGGGATGTGCTGGGGCACTCGCCTCTCCGAGGAGGGTAATGGGCTGGGGTTCAGCCGGGGCGTCTCTCTGGTGCAGGATGGGACCTGTAGCTCTCCTAGCTGTGGGAAGCCAGGGCACATGCGGTGGCACAGCCCTGCAGCCTGGGCTCTGGGCGCGTTGCGCGTTGGTCTGCGCACAGCCTGTCTGGTGTTTCACCTGGAAGTAGGTACTATTGTAGCAAAGTGGCAGTGGTGGGGAGGGTGGAGGTGATGCTAGCTCAAATATCTTCTGGGACAGCTTTCCTGAGCATTGCCACCAAGGATGCTGCAGTGAGGAAAGGATTTGGTGCTCGACTGCAGTACTTGGGCTTTCCAGCACCATCAGGCAGCACGCATGGCCCTGCTGCCTGTGTTGTGAACCTGGGGGGGTGGCTCTGTCGGGATGGCCCACACCCCCCTTTTGCACAGGGGTTTGCTGTGTCCACAGAGCCACCCTGCTCCATGGACTTGGTGGCTGGGTTGGTGTCCCATGGTATGAGACAGGGTGGTAACAGCGTAGGAAGGTGGTGCTTGTACACTGCCAGATAACTTGTAACCTTATCTCTGCACAGGAAAACTAATTATGTCGTGTTTCAACTGCTGTGGAAAAGTCAGCTTCTGCTTGTCTCCAACTATTTTCCTCATCTTTGTTCTTTGCCCTGGGTTTCATCACCTTTAGCCCAGATCACCTTCATGACCTGGTTTACAATTCTGCCTCACAAAACCTCGCACAGCTGATGAAGAGCGGTGGGCAGTGATGTCAGGCAGAAATAGGTGGTTGGTATATGTTGGTAAAGGAAACAATCCTTTATCAGTTCTGCTGGTAAACCAGAGGTTCTTACAGCCACAGTCTGGGTTACAACCTGTGATTAAGTGTTTTTTGCTTCCTGCTTTGAGTCAGTAAAAGTGAAACACTTGACAACTAATTTGGGTGTAGCTGTTCCCATTCAAAGTCCTCTTGGATTTTGTTGCCCACCCTCTCCAGTCGCATTTGCAGGAAGTCTTTGTATTTTAAGCTGCAGTAGGTTCCTCTCTGCCCAGCCCACCACCTTACATTTATAGAGCCTCCTCCAGGCCACGCTAGTCCATGGAAAGCATTGGCTGTGCACGCACTCAGCCTGCCTGCAGCCACCGGGGCTTTTTCAGCTTTCCTTGGAGCATGAGTGAGACATTTTGACCCATTCTTAGCACAGATGGTGGCCTGGGTAGGACAGGGCTTTGTGCACATTGCCCATGGCCCAGTTTGTTGGAGGGGGTCCATGCCCTTTGCGTGGCTGGGAGCCTGGAAAGGGGTTTGAGGGACTGGGGTATGAGAGTTTTGGGGAAGGACATTCCATCAGAAGCTGAGTTTCATACTTGCTGCTTAGTTTGGGGCATTTCAGATATGGGGGTGTCATTGCATCGAACCAGCCTCTTTGGGTCACTGAAGTCTCCTTTCTTTGTTAAACTTCAAACCTGCTTTTGCTAACATAAGAAATGTGAACGTGTTTGGATTTAGAGTTTCAGAAGCTTGTTGCTCTGAAAAGAGCCTTGTGCTTTTGTAATTGCTCCCTGGCATGGTTCAGTCATAATGATTCACGTTAACTTAAAAACTGGGCGCCCTGCTAGCCACGGTAGTTTCTGGGGCAATTGTTTGGAGGGGACATAGGAGCCATTGCTCTGGCAGATGTGAGGGGGGTGGTGATGAGCAGCTGGGATCTTGTCAACGCGCGGCTCGCCAAAGCTGGAGAAGGAAGTGAGGGGAATGCTGCTGGTGCAGACAGCTCTCTCTTTGCTGGGTGAGGCTTGCGCTCCAGTTGGTAGCTGTGGAGTGTTGATCTCAGATTTGTGAGTGAGCTTATATTGCCTTAAAGTAGGTGCCTGGTGCTTGTTTGTGATGTGTTGGAGAGCAAGCGAGTTGTCTTGGCATGAACTTTGTGCTGGTGCCAAGGGCTTGCTGAAAGCAGATTGTCTGTCAGTTCACTCCTGAATAGATGTCTGGAAATGCCAGGGTTCTGTGGATGCACTTTTGCATTGTCAGTCACCTGCCCGCACAAAGAGAGCACTGGAGTAATTCTGCCATTTATTTACAAAGCACTGTTTCCTCTAGGACAGAATAGAATAGAATATTTCAGTTGGAAGGGACCTACAAGGATCATCTAGTCCAACCGCCTGCGACCAGTTCAGGGCAGACCAAAAGTTAAAGCAAATTATTAAGGTCGTTGTCCAAATGCCTCAAACACTGACAGGTTTGGGGCATTGACCACTTCTCTAGGAAGCCTGTTCAGGTGTTTGACCACCCTCTTGGTAAAGAAGTGCTTCCTAATGTCCAGTCTAAACCTCCCCTGGTGCAGCTTTCAGCCATCCCCATGCATGCTATCACTGGGTACCAGGGAGATCAGTGCCTCGTGCTCCATGTCCTCGGGAAGCTGTGGAGAGCAATAAGGTCACCCCTCACCTCGCCCAGGTGATGCAGTTTGCTTGGCAGATATCCCTGTGTATCCCGCCTTTCCTCCAGCTGCCAGATGGCTGGCTGGAGCCCGAGAGAGCCCGAGCACTTTTCATGTGGATCTCTCAGAGGATCTGGGCTGCCGGGCTGTGCTGGGGTCTGGGGGGCTGCTGGGCTGTGCTGGGGGGTCTGCAGGGCTGTGCTGGGGGGGCTGCAGGGCTGTGCTGGGTTCTGAGGGGCTGCAGGGCTGTGCTGGGGGGGCTGCAGGGCTGTGCTGGGTTCTGAGGGGCTGCAGGGCTGTGCTGGGGGGTCTTCCGGGCTGTGCTGGGGTCTGCCAGGCTGCCTGGCCGCGCTGGGGGGGGCTGCCGGGCCGCGCTGGGGGGGGCTGCCTGGCCGCGCTGGGGGGGGCTGCCGGGCCGCGCTGGGGGGGCTGCCGGGCCGTGCTGGGGGGGCTGCCGGGCCGCGCTGGGGGGGCTGCCGGGCCGCGCTGGGGGGGGGCTGCCGGGCCGTGCTGGGCCCCCCCGGCGGCGGGCGGCGGCGGTGCTGAAGGGACAGCTCCGGGCCGGGGCAGCCGCAGGGAGCGCGGTGCCGGCAGGGCTGGGGGTCGCTGCCAGCCGGCGCCCCCTCCCACGGCCTTCAGGGAGCAGCCCCACGCACCGCCGCGTGTGGTGGGCCCTGCCAGGCCGGGGCAGGCGGGTTCAGGCTGGGACGGAGCGATGGCACATCCAGCTGTGGCAGCGGGTGTGGTGACCCCGTTGCAGGGGATTCTGCAGGCTCCTCTGGGGGTCTTCGATCTTCCAGGATGGGGCAGGCTCTCTTCCTCGGCTGCCAGTTGTTCTGGCGGGGGAGCAAGTGCATGGATATCCGTGCCAGCGCCAGGGCACTGGGTCTGCTGTTTAGCCAGTGGTTCTCATTAACCTCTGCCCTGGCAGGGAAGCATTTGTAAATTAAAACTGTGCAAGCAGCAAGTTGAAGGAGAGAAAAGCTGCCACCGTTTCTTCATGGTGAGGTCAGGGAAGCCATAACGTGAGATAATCCAGATTATTTCTATCCAGAACGTGGCACTAAACGGCCTACCCACAGCAGCTATCCCTGAGCTACACGGGAACCCAGCAGCCCACCAAGGGGCTGCTGCTGCCACCCTCTTCACAGCCAGGTGTGTGCCCCAGCAGAGCCTCTGGCTTACACAGCAGCTGCTGCCTGTGCCACGTGGCCCTGCCTCAGCTTTCCACCTGACTCCTGGGAAGCAGTGAGTGGGAAGGTCACTCAAAATCTAGACCGGCTCAAGGTGAGCATGTAGCCCACTCCGAAAGAGCCCAGGCTTTCAAGCACAATTGTCCTTCAGTCCTCTATAGGGGTCACCCACTGCTTGCATTGGCAGTGTTGGGTGCTGACCACAACACCATCCCTGTTGCGCTTGTCCTTCAGCAGCATTGTCAGTCTCCATGACACTGAGAAACCTCCTGCATTTTTGGAGCTTCTGATGCTAAGCAGGAGTTGGAAATGAGCCAGGTTATCTCACCTGCTGGGTAGCGTGCCTTCTGGAGCTGGGCATCGCACGATGTACCGGCATTCAACACCAGAAATGTATGGAAAGGCTGAAATGTAGACAAGGGAAAGGTCTGCTTTGCCCCTTGTGTCCTTCCCAAGGCAGTCTTGGCTCCTTTATGAAGGACTCGTTAAAGGCCATGGAGAAAATGGGAACAGGCCACATTGCAGCAGGAGGCCATTGGCACCACTGCAGAAGTGGTACTTGAAATTGTCTGTTTCTAGGGATTTTGGGTAACATTCTTCTGTTCTGAATGGGAGCTCTCGAGGATCTTGGCATGTGTCTGGGAGTTGTCAAAGAGCTTCTGTCCCACATATGTTCTTGCAGCATTGAGAAACTTAACTGACACTTCTCACGTGGTGTCTCATCCTTGCCCCAGGGTAAAGGATGTGCAGTGGAGTGTCTTGTAGGCTTCTAACATTCAGCTTGCTTTAAATTTTGGTGGTGGTGTGGGTAGAAGTTAGGAAGGGCAAGTCACTGGGGTGTATCTTGCACTTGAAGCAAACAAGGGTGAGGTTTGTGACTGTTTTTCCTTCTGTCCCATCAGTGTGACTGTGGTGCCTAGATATTGGAGCTGCTGCAAGTGTCCCTCTAGGAGGAGAGTGAGATAGGGGACACAGGACTCTGGGAGAGACCTCTGCAGAGTGGAGAGCATATGTGATGGGCTCCATGGTGCAGAAAAGCCTCCTAAGTGTCCTGCACTCTCAGAGCATCCCAAACGCTGAAGGCTTTGTGGCCAGGGTGGCTTTATTTGCCCAGATGGTGGCAAACTGAGTGAATGAGGGCAGGGACAGAGCTGCCAGCCAGGGTGACAAAGAGTGTAGGAGACTGGGCTGGAGGGGATGCCAAGGTGTCTTTGCCCATCCATCTGCCATGTAGCAGATATGCATGGGGCGCCTTAACTTCCCTGGTGTACACTTGACTCTGCTTTCTTGATATGAAGGTGTCTCCTACCTAGCACAAAGTTCAATGTCAGACTTTCTTGCAGTGGCCTTGACATGTAACAAACCTCTGTCCTCTGACTTGTCTAGGCTAGCCCCACTCTTCCAGGCTTTTGTCCAAGGCTTTTTCGTGGTCTTTGCTGGTCTGCCATGACCTCTCTCAGTTGGTCCAGATCTTTTGGGGAATGAACTGGTTCTCTGGAGGAGAACAGTATAATTACTTGATGTGCCTTTATGAGCTGAAAGGAGAGCACAGTAATTACTTCATGTGTCTTTATAAGCTGGCCTTTCACACATCCTACTGTATTTGCTTTTTTGTGGCAATGACATGCTGGCTCACGTTCAGGTTGTACTCCTCTGTAGCTCTTATGACCCTTCTGGCAGAAACGCTGCTGTCTTTTCTTCCGTGGTCTATTTGTGCAGTTTTTTACCTCCCAATGACTTACAGCCCTGCCCATCATCTCTCAGTCCTTTCCCCAGTCTGTCGGAAAAAGAAAATCATATCAAATTCCTGTCCTGGCCTCCAAGGCTCTGGGTGTCATGTGCAGATTTTAAAACATACTCTGTTCTGTCATTTAGGTCGTTCATGGAAAAGCAGAGCAGTAGCAGCAGCAGGGCAGACCTTTCTGAAACCTTACTTGTCCCCTTTCAGTGTAACTGTGAGCCACTGGTAATCATCTATTACTGTGCACCACCTCTGTGATGGACCTGAAGTCCTGGGAATTGTTCCCACACTGCTGTGGGACTGGGAAACATCTGCCTCTTGCAAGGATGGGTAAGCTGTGGTGGGTCAGAAAGACCCACCGGGCACGATCCATAGCATGTAACCACCAGCTTTGCTCTGTAGTATTATCCTCAAGCATCAATCCAGGCCACAAGCACCAGACCGTGCAAGCCAAGACCTGCTGGCAGAGGGATGCTCTTGAGGAGCCACCAGGACACAGGGACACAAGCATGTCAGTCCAGTTGTGCTGCAGCTTCTGTGCTCCCCAAGGTTTCCTATGGGATTTCTGCAGCATTGCAGGCCTGGTGGGATGAGACCGGGGACTGGTGAGAGCCAGGGTCTCTGCCCAGTGAGGGAGAGCAGCTGGCAGGGTGGGGAGCACATCTGGCAGGTGCTGCTGCCTGGGAGCTGAGCGTCAGCCTGAGGTCCCAGAGCACAGGCTGGTGGAAACGTTTGGAGTTCACTCGCCCTGGGGAGGAGGAGGCAGAGGTTTCTCATGCCGCTTGCCGGCTGCGTGTCTGTGCTGGGGTGAATGGACTGGCCCCCAGTTACCTCTCACCATGGTACAATGGGGTCAGATGGTGAGCAGAGCTGCACGAGGCAGAGTGGCTGGAGGCTGCACTGGGACACCCTGGTGGAGATCATCCATCCGTGCCAGCTGAGCGGTTTGAGGTCCCCGTCTGTCCTGGCTCTGAACCACATGGGACATAGAGGCACAGCACCAGCGCGATGAGCTTGGGGCTGGGGCAGCTGGAGCGCTCAGGGGCAGGAGGCTGGACCCCGGTGGAGGGTCTGACATGAGGGCAGGCTGTCTGCTCGCATCTCCTGGGCTGCCTGCCAAGGACGGTGTGGATCCAGCTCGTCTAGCTGGTGTTGAGATGCCTGACTGTGTATCTGCGAGGGAGGCTTCCAGAGGATCCTGCCCGCCCAGGTTTCCATGGAGAGCGTCTCCTTGCTGAGGAGGGAGCTGTCTGGCAGACAGTACAGCCGTGGAAATACCGATACAGTGTTTGTTTTCCAAAGCAGATGAATAACATCCCTAACAGCTAGCAGCCTCACTTCCTCCGCTCGCCCCACCAGCGGTCTGGCAGAGTGACCTGGGATGCCTGTGGTGGCTTTATCCTCCCGGCTCCTTGCTGCGCGCTTGTCTGAGCATCCCCAGTTTGGCCGTATCTGCCCAGCCCGGCCCGGTTTCCCCTCCAGTTGGCAGGCACAGCTGCTCCTGGCACAGGGCTGCAGGGAGGCAGCAGCCATCTTCGCTGGGGGATGCGTTTGGCTTCGCGACTGGAGGGAAGAACGGGAATGCTGTAGGTGGCAAAACTGGGGAAGTTTTGCTCCCACCTCCTGTGGGATGTGAGGGGAATCGCTTCCCTGAATGAAATGTCCTTTCGCAGATCTCCTGGTTATTTTGCATGCTTTAAAAGACCGAGGGGAGGCTTGAGAGCTGTTGAAGCAGCCAGGCAGTGGTGCAAGGCGCATGCAACAGCCCCCGGAGAAGGGGGCTGAGCTCAGGTTTTCACGGCAGTCTGTCAATATTAAATTAATGCTAAATTCCCATCCTAAATGTTATGTTAACATGAAGTTACAGCAGAAAGTGTAGAGCACAGAACAGCAATATGAGGGTATAAGATGTGTTACGGGGGTATTGTAATCATCCCAAATGAGGCATTTGAAACCCAGGGAATTCCAGATTTAGGGTTTGCATTGGTTTTTGGGTATGTAATTGAAAAACAATCTGAACATAGGAAGGTTTAGGAGCATGTCGCTGAGATTGTTCGAGTGCCTTTATTCTGTGCTGTGAGGACATGGGCAGATGGAGGGAAAAAGTCTTAAAAAAATTATAGAACCAAATGTGGAATTACAAATGTTAAAATACCATGATCTGGATTTGAGTGTTAAGGCATCATGGCTCTCCAGTGTAATGTTAGGGCTGCTGGGTCTTGGCTGTGTTATCCGTATCTGGCCGTACTTGGCTATTGCTAACATAACTCACCTCTGTGCCTGACGCTTCACGAAACTCATAATTGGAGACAGTTGCAAGTCCTGTAGCATCATTTTATTTAAGGATGTATGCTTGGAACTTTAATTCTATCTTAGCTTATGGTTTTTGTCTTCAGATTTCCATGGTTTTTAAAAGCTATTGAAAGAACCGTGGATGAGGATTAAACAAAAACCCAAAGGAGTATCATCATAACATAATTCTGAGGAGCTGTAGCGAGAAGCTGATTTTTGGCTGTGTCTTATAAAAAGAGATTCCTTATTGTGCCAGGACAGGGTGGTTATGCTGGGTGTGCAGCCACTCTAAGGCCACTAAGTGGGTGGTGAATTCAGCCCTGATTTTGCAGCGACTGGTGTGTGCAGCCCATCCGGGCAGCTGTGCAGCGGCGCTGCCTGGTGCTGTGAAATTGCTTGGCTGGAGGAGCTGGTGGATCAGCAATGCCCATGGCAGCGTGCAGCCGCAGCCCTGAGGAAGCTCTTGAGTCGGGAAATGGGCTGGTAAACCACTGCTGGCAGGGCTGTGGTGTTCCTGCAGAGGGAAAACGATGACGGGTCGGTTGAAATGGCTCTGCAGGGAGTTGTGGGCACTATCATAAAGACTGGAAGCTGCCTGTAGCTTCCAGTCATACAAATTAGATATGACAGTCATTAATAATTTGGCTTTATCCTAACCTGTGGTACCCGAAGGAACCTGAGCAGAAGATTTATACTGGGCGGTTTGCCTTCCAGCAATGTCAGGCAGAGCGGTGGGGTCTGAGATTCCACTTGGGAACGCAGCTTTGGGGGGTCCTCAGCCATCATTGCGCCCCTGGGATGTCACTGTTAGGCAAAGGTCAGTCCTCTACTGAAGGAGTAGCATTGCTGCAAGGAATACTGGATGAATGATGGTTTTCTTCCAGAGCTGGAGGCAGAGCGGAGCAGCCGAGCTCTGTGCTGCAAAGGCAGCTCCAGTGGTAGGGGGGCAGAGCAGAGCTTGGGGTCTCTGCATGTCTCGGCTGTGTTTCTGTCCCTTGATATACCTTTTGTTTCGTAGGCTTTGGCAGCTGTTTGGAGGATAATGCGGCAGTGTTGTGCTCCCGCCGAGTGTGTTTCTGTCACTGTCTGGTGGGGCAGGAGGAGTTAAAGGTGGATGATGTGCAGTGGTGATGGGGGTCAGGGGTAAAGCAGGATCAGCCCTGGCCATGACAGCTCAGCCCTCAGGTCATCCCCGTGCCACGGATGGGGCAGTAGGTGTGATTGCTTCTCCCCGTCATTTGTACCACCCTCCTTGTCTGGCATATACCTGCAGTCCCTCCGTGGGCTCTGGAAAGGTGCCTGCATGCCCAGCCCTGCAAGGCCTTGCTGCTCGGGTGGGCTGGATGTGGTAACGTGATTTTCTGGGCTGAGTGTTTCTTATTATGCCTGCCATACCCTGATTTCTGAGTCTGCTGTGTTCCCTGGGCATATCAGGAGGGCAGGCACAGCACGGGCCCATTTCCTTAATGACCAGCAGTGAATTGCCTGCACATGTGCAATGCAGATTTGAGACGCCCTCCGTGGTTTGTTTGTATTTTTTTTTCCTGCGGATTTTCCTCGTTGGACGAGGTGTTCTCCATTCGTGGAGTCCCTGCCCAGCTGAGCCGTGTCCTCCCATCTGCATACAGCCCTTATTTTGCGCTCCAATAATTCCAAGGCAACTCTGCTCCCCTCTGAGCTTGGGAGAGATTTACCAGGTGGGCATGTAAGGATGCTCCGGGGCAAAATGGAGGTGTCCTGCCACTGCTGCCACCTCTTCCTGGGTAAGGACAAGTGGCTAAGACAGGACGAGCATCTTCTGACCCACCACCAAGCAGTGCCTTTTAGTAGGGACCAGGCTGCAAAGCCGAGGTGCAGAGCAGGCCTCCGGCTGACGCTGCTCTCGCCTGGCTGGGGTGTGGGCGAGCCCTGGGTGAGCGCAGCCTTCGCATCTCCCCTTGCCCAGGTCCCCCAGGAGCAGCGGTGCTGGCGGGGGGAGGCAGGGTGGCCACTTACATAAGCACTGAATGCGGCAGGCGTTGCAGGGAGGTGAAGGGCAGAGCACTGAAAATCCACACAGCCTCCAGCAAGGGCTCCCTGGCGCAGGAGCTCTGCTCGCTGACATACATCTGCAGGTCCCCATCTGCAGCCGCTGCCTGCCCTGCCTGCCTGCAGCTCCCTCCCTTCCCCGTGGACCCCGCGGGGGCTGCCACATCTGCTTCCCCCCTGTGCCAGCAGCCTGGCATGGGGATATGAGAGCAGAGCTCTGCCTCCCCAGGGTTTGCTTGGGTGGCCAGGAGGCAGCCAGAGTGGGGAGGGGGTGGCAGGGGGGCTGCGGTGCCGGCACAGGAGGATGCTGCCCAGAAGCATGTTGGCTGTTCCTGCCCTGGGTTGTTCCTGGGGTCTTGCCACTTTGGCCAGCAGCACATGGAAGGAGAAGGCTGGCTGGGGAGTGTGTGGGCGGGCAAGACGGGTGTCTGGGTGGCATGCGTGGCTCTAGTTTGCTGGTGTGTGGGGGTGGGATGGTGGCATCTGGACAGGTGAGTGGTGCTGGGACGGAGCCTAGGCAAGGAGCACAGACTGCAAGGCGTGGGAGCGCTGGTGGCTCCGGCTCAGCCAGGAGGGAAGAGGTGCTGGCAAGCTCTGGTGCAGGGGCCACGCTGGGCAAGGGTAGTGCCTGACAGGTTCCTTGTGGGGAGGGATGGTGCCAGGGAAGTGGCGCTGTGCTGCTTATCTCGGCACCCACAATCTGCTGCTGATAACCTCCTGCAGCGTGGGGCAAGGGCACCGTGCCACCACCCAGGGCGGGCGGCTGCAGCGCTCACCCAGGCAGGGCAGGAGCAGGGCTGGCCCCGAGCGCTGGGGACAAGCTCTGCAGGCATGGCCAGATGCAGTCTGTGCGTCTGCATGTGCTCTGCTTGTGCTGCCCATGCTTGCCTACTCCCAGAGCTGCCTGCCTGGATGGCGGCAGAGCCAGCGAGCACCCATGGTGGGGAGGGTCGGGCCAGGGATCCTGGCTCCTTCTGCGCTGCAGCAATTTGACTCTTCCCAGAGCAAGTCTGCTGTTAATTCCCTCCATCTCTCCGCAGTATCAGCAGTCCCCTCCAGGCCAGGCTGTCGGCAGGCGGGCAGCAGCAGGCAGCTGGGAGGCTGTGAGAAGTGGTAGCACATCTCCCTGCATCCGTGCTCCCGACTCACGCAGCAGAAGGTGTGGCTGGGCTGCGTGCTCTTCTGCTCCATCTCTTCCCGGTGGGCAAATCAGAGGCTTGGCATGATGGGGATGCCCTGAGCCCTCGCCCCAGGAGCTTCAGGCCTGGATGTTGGTGCTGCTCCTCCCGGACAATGTGGCTGATACTCTGGAGAAGCCCTCTCTTGCCCCCTGTTCTCCAAGTGCCTGAGCTGGTGGCCAGCTGGGACCTGCGTCTTGCACTCTGGGTCCTGAGCTTCGCCTCGGCAGTTGTGCGGATGGAGGGCCAGGTCTACTCACCGACTGTCAACACGCACTATGGGAAGTTACGGGGGGTCCGTGTGCCACTGCCCAGCGAGATCCTGGGGCCCGTGGACCAGTACCTGGGGGTGCCTTACGCTGCCCCTCCCGTCGGGGAGAAGAGATTCATGCCTCCCGAGCCACCGCCGTCCTGGTCGGGCATCAGGAACGCTACCCACTTCTCGCCGGTCTGCCCGCAGAACATCCACAATGCCGTTCCTGAGATCATGCTGCCCATCTGGTTTACCTCCAATTTGGATATCGTGGCCACGTACATCCAGGACCCCAACGAGGACTGTCTGTACCTCAACATCTACATCCCCACAGAGGATGGTGAGTCCCCACCGGGGTGCCCGCAGGAGGGCGGGGGGGGGGCCGCTCTGCCCCTCCTCAGCAGTGGTTGGTCTCACCTGGGTGTTGTGTTTGAAGCATGTGGTTGTGGACCCTGCAGCATGCTGTCTGTTTGTGGAAAGCTTTCTCTGGCTACGCAGCTCGCCCTCTTGCCCTCAGCTGCCATCTCTGTCTCGCGTGCTCCTGCTCCTCCACACCTCCCGGTCCCCTCCCTCCACCTCCATGGCATCGTCACGGGTTCCTCTCTTGTGTTGCTAAATCTGAATCCGACTCTCTGACAGCAGATCCACAGAGCGACAAGCTGGTTTGTGCTCCCTAGGCGCCGAGTGCCAGGTTCTGTCTTGAGTTGGTTCGGGTTTGTCCTTCCTCCCCGCTTCCCACCCTCCCCAGGTCCATGCGCTAGTTGTGGGCGTGGGCTGCGGCTGCGGCTGGGAGGAACACTCTCTGCCTCTCCCTGAGGAGATGCTCTGGCAAGGAAGGGACTGCGGAGCCCTTTTCCAGGCCCTGGTACGGACGGGAGGTTGGGGGCACTGACAGGCACATCGCTTGGCTGCTCCTCCCTCCTCCAGCAGGACCACAGCAGAGCGATGGGCCTGGGGTGCCGGGGACCCGCGGGGCATGGTCCCATTGGGGTGAGGCTGAGTGGCACTGGGTGCCTCCTTGTCTAACCTTTTCCTTTGTAGGGGATCCCACCTGAACTGTAAGTAGAGGGCAGAGGAGGCAGCGCCTGCCCGCACGCCTGCCCCAGCCTCACCGCAACGGGAGCCCCCGGGGATTTTCAGCGGGCTGGAAGGGACCCGCAGCAGGTCTGCTGTGTGTAGCGGAGCAGCCTGGCAGGCTGGTGGCTTCTCTCAGGCCGGCTGGCTCCGCTCCTCTGTCCCTGCAGCCCTTGGCCATGGGATGCATTGTGCCTTCCTTCCCACCCGGCACGGCTGGCCCAGAGTTTTCCTCCCACGGTGACGCTCCCTCCCCACCTCTTGCGGTCCCAGGGGTGGCGGGAGGACGGCAGCGTGGTTGTGATTGCATGCCCTCTCCTGCCAGTGGAGCCTCCTGTTATTTTGTAGTCTTTTATTCATTTTACAGTAAAACGGATTTCCAAGGAATGCACCCGAAAGCCCAACAAGAAAATATGTAGGAAAGGAGGTATGTAGCAAGCCGACCGGCAGAGAGGCACAGAGAGGAAAGAGAGAGAGAGTGAGAGAGTGAGAGGGTGCCTGGCCGGCCCCCGGCCTGCGGCATGCTCCTCTGGCACCTCTCTGTGCCGCCACCCAGACTGTGGGCCCTCCGAGCAGCCCACCCTGCCGCCCCCCGCTTCCTGCTCGGAGGAGCCCCGCAGATGCTCCGGCCACCTCCGCTCCCTGGCCGGGGGAGCCAGGACCAGTGCCGGCTGGCAGCGCAGGTCTGGCGTCAGGTCAGAGGAAGACGCTCATGTTGCTCCAGGCCTTTCAGAACAGCTTCTCCTGGGCTGAGCCCATGCTCCCACCTTCATCCTGCTGGCACCGGCAGCCTCCCAGCCCTTGGAAATGAGGGAGAGCCTCTGATGGTGGGCAGCACTTAAACGCACCTGTCTCTTTGGGGTGCATCCCCCACTGAGAGTGTACAGACCTGCTCAGGGAAGCACCTGTGTGATGGTGGACTGCAGCCTGTCCTGGGCTGAGCTCTTTCCCTGTTGCATCCCTGGTCATTTTGCATCCAAAGCTCCTTGGTTAAAAGCATAAAACCTCTCCTGGCTGTGTAGATGCTGCCATGTTCTGCCCTAGCCCATGGTCCCACCAGGGCTGCTCCCCCCTGCCTCTGCCAGCTCTGCCAGTGAGGATCTGCTCTCTACCCCCTGGCACAGCATCTTCCCTGAGCCCCATCCACCCCTCGGGTGGCCGAGCAACTCCAGACACATCTCCACTTTGCCTTGCCTCCATCCCCAGGGCCATGCGGGGCTCATCCTGCTGCATTTTGGGGCAAGGGGGGTAGCTCATCCCCCCTTGCCCCAAAGTGATCCTGTGTTTCTGGCTAGCGCTGTGGGCTGGGGAGTGGAGACGTGCAAACGGGAGCTGGCCCGGCCCCTAGTTGGACACGACGCTTTGCCCATCCCACCGCACAGCCCTCTTGCAGGCAGGGAGAGCCCGGGCTGTTCTGTGCATCCCAAAGCTGGATGTGTGGGCGGCTGGGCAGCCAAGCTCTTCTGAAAGGCTCACTGCAGGGAGGGGGTGTCTGGTGGGCAGGGGCTGCCGTCCTGGGCGTCCCGTGGCAGCATGGTCCCTGCATCCTGGCCTCCGCCTCCCTGCGCCCCTGGGGTTGGCGGGGCTGGCGCAGCTGGGCTTGGAGGTTTGGGGAGCGCTTTCCTTCCAGCCATTTCCCCCAGTTCTGTTGTTGGGTTTCTTTGCTTTGCTTTTCCTGTTGCTGTCCTGGCTATTCACACGCCATCTCTCTGAGTGCCAAGGCTGCCCCTGAAAGGGCTGGCGCATTAGGGAGTCTCCGCACGCTGCCTCCGGAGCTGGCTGTGCCAGCGATCGCCAGCCACTTCAAAGCACTTCCTCTCCCGGTCCTCCCACCGGCTGCTGGGGCTGGCGGACCCCTGCCACCCCCAGCCCTATGGCTGGGGCCAGGGAAGCAGAGTCCAGGGTGACGGCTGGAGAAGGGAGACAACATTTAAGGCATGGCAAAACACCTTGGGCATACTTGTATCCTGGTTTTCCCTTCCCCACTGGCTCTGCTCAGGACAAGCGTTTCTTTGCAGCCCATCTGCAGTTGCCTCTGGTCACCTCTCCGAGAGCTGGTGGGGGATGTACCCCCTGTCCCTGCCTGGTTCTGCTGGCTCATGGACCAGCGGATCCCAGGTGCTGGCCACTTGGGCATCCAGGTGTGACGTGCCGGGAATAAAGCACCCAGACACTGGCGCTGTCCTTCAGCCCTGGCCACAGCTCTGGTGGCCATTGGCTCAAATTAATTGAGTCACTTGTGATGTGACAAGGAGGGGGGCTCCCCCGCCCCTTGTCATGTATCCTGGGTTAGTAATGCTTGGGGTGAGAATAACGTACCTGCAGTGCTGATTTCCTCAGGCTGCATGTCGTTTGAACATTGGCTTGTTCTGGAATATTCTTTATTATTTCTAAGGCCACATATGAGCAGTTAATAAGCTCTCCTCTCACAGAGCGGGCAGCTGTGCAGTGTTTTGGTGGTTCAAAACACCTCGGCTCCCACCTTACTGGAGTTTTCATGATTGCTGTCAGCCCTAAGCTCAGTGTATTTCATAGCAGCCAAAGGACTGAGAATTCATCAGAATGTATCCTTGGGACAGAAAAACATCCCTGTTTCCCTGCCCAGTTGCCCATAATAATTTCCTATACGGAAACGTCCTGCATGCCAGTCTCCTCCATACACATTGGCCCCTTCTCTGGGAGCAAGGCAGGGCAGTGGTGCTCTGAGAACGCATAGTGCTGGGGGAGCTGACGGCTCAGGTTTTGCTGTGAAAATAATGCTGCTCACCCGAAGAGCATGTACACACACACGTGGTACAGTACCTGTGCGAAACACAGCTCTGTCCTTTGCTTTGTGCTGCCAACACTTCCAGCCTGTGCTTGGCTGCGGCAGGTGCTGGGATGCTTTCCCCTTCCCTTCACCACCAGCCTGGGCAGGTCTTGCTGCGAGGCGTGAGGAGGTGGATGCAATTTTTGGAGGGGAAAAGCGTGGCTGCCCTGTACATAGAAGCCCTCCCCTGTTTATTTTTTTAGCGGCTGCCCTGATCTCTCTGGCTGGGGCTGTGCAGAGTCCGCGCTGCTGCGGTGACAAATGTGCCAGTCCAGCATCATGCTGTGCTGTGTGAGGGTGTCTGACCTCCCAGCAGCTCCCGGGCTTGGGATACACTTCAGCTGCTCTGCGGGAGAAGCACTATGGCTTCTCCGCTGCTCTCCAAGAAGCAAATTTGCCTGAGTACTGGCTGAGGCTTCCCTACGGCTGAGACTTTTGCAGTGCTCCCTTTCTGGAAGGCTTCTCAGCAGCCTCCTGCAAAGCCTGCTGCTTTGCAGAGTTGGTTGGGAGCAGACCACTGCCCTGGAGCTCCACTGCTGCTCGGGGGAGCGATTTGCAAAGGTGAGAGTAGGTGTTTGTGCTGGCGGACGCAGCAGATCATGAGAAGATGCAGTGCTTTTATGGAGTCTGCTCAAGGATGGAGGTAACTCCTCTGCATCACCCAGGGACAGGGAGGGGCAGGGCAGCGCCAAGGTGCACTGCAGTCCTAGAGCAAGGGCTGGTGGCTGGAGGAGCCACCCAACACAGGTCCCAGGGGAGCTGCCCCTGCCCGTGGGGTTGTGCAGCAGCAGGTTCAACGACTGTCATCAATCCTGGTCCCGTTCTTTGTCGCTCCTGGAGAAACACCTGAGCCAGTGTGGCCATCAGCATGTATGCCTCTGGGTGCATGTGGCTGTCAGACACGGTGGCAGCACTGCTGTGGGCTCCTGCTCTCTGTGGCATTGCAGCTGCTGCATGGGAGTGGGTGTCCCAGGGAGCTTGGACAGAGGAGGGGCTGCTGGGGTTGCCCGGGGCTGCCCTGAGCAGACATTTGGATCTGGAAAGATGTGAGCTCAGGTGCCTGCTCTTCTCTTATCCGCACCATGCTGAGTGCAAAGGCTCCAAGGACTGAGGCTCCTTGCCCTCCTTTATCTCTGTTTGCGCTGGTGTCAATGCTGTTGGCATGCTTTACTTAAGATAGTATAAATCCGGCATGGATGCCCCTGTTTCAGGGAAAGTGATTTTATTTTTTACTGAACCTGAGCTTAAATCTTTCTAGAGCCTTCAGATAAGGGCATATGCATCCTTCCTATCATCCTGAACAATGTCACTTCGTAGTCAGCTTAAAGTGAAGCAGCACAACAGGCATTTACAGTGCAAGGGAGTTTTCAATGGGTAAGAGAGTAAGAGCCATGAGTGCTTTTGGTTTTTCCAGCTGTGAATCAACAAGCTTAAATCCATCCCCATGAGAGTAGGTGCTGCGAGCTCCATGTGTTGGCTTTTGCCAGTGCAGAAGAAGATCTCCTGGGATGGGTGTCCTTGAACACGGCAATAACTGGTGGAGCGAAGTGCAAGGGATGGGTGAGGGAAGTGAAGCTGTAATTGCTGTCATGAGCTGTGGGGCACCGGTGGGTTGTTGTGGAGGTGAACAACGTAGTGCAAGGCAAAAAGCCCGCTTGGTTGCAGTAGTCTGTGTTCACTGTAACCCCAGCCACCCTGGCACCTTCCTGCCAATGGGGAAGGCTCATGCTTTGCATCTGCCACACACACATGCCGCTGCTGTTCCCCTTCCCCCTGGCCTGCATTACTGCGCTCCTGCTTTGCTTAGCTTCCCAGCACTGCTTTCTACTGCCCCTTCTGCGGTGTGTGAAGCTCAGGTTGCCTTAGGCTTGTCCCAGCCATCCCTGAGCTCCAGGGCAGTGGTCTCCAGCCAGATCCCTCCCTGCTCAGTCAGGACAGTAGCTCATATCACAGGGATGTTGTCCACTGCCCTCTCTTACAGCCTGACAGCTCCTCATAGCCAGTTCCTCCATCCCTGTCTGCATGGAGACCTTTGTCCCCTGAAGGAGACCAGACTTCAGGGCTACAGCCGACCGGTCCTGGGGCTTTAACAGCACCAGAGCCCTCAGCAGTGGAAAGGGATCTCCAGATGCCTGTGACTGGCTTCCCAGCTCTGAAGCACGGTGTAGATGAAGGCTCGCTGCCTGTGGTCTTCATTAGAGAAAAATCCCTATCCCTTAGCAGTAGCAAGGAGGTTGGCACATAGCACCGGTTAGCAAATATTGCATGAGTACTTCGTCATTTAAGTGCTTTCTGGGCTTGCAGCTCTTCCTAATGAAGATGCAGTAGGTCAAGCTTGCAAAAGGCTGGGCAGCCGCACATGCCTGGCCAAGTGTTCAGCTGGTGGGTGGGCTGGGGGGGAGCATGCAGGAAGGATGCAGCAGAAGTGGGGGCGAGAGGTGGCAGGGGTGGGGATGGCATTGGGTAGAAACAGGAGAATGAAGTGAGGAGCTCAGGGCATGGCTGGATGGTGAAGCAAGAGGTGAGGAGGCAGGGCTGGGACATGGCAAGAGTAGGTCAGGAGGTGAACTTCAAATCAAAGAGAATCAGGAGTGCTCTGGAGACAGCCAATCCATCCCTGCCCTGGGCAGGAACTGGTCTACCTCACCTCTTCCCGGCAGCGTGTCTCGTCTGGTCTTAAGCACTTCCCCAGGCCACCTCTTCCAGTGCTTTCCTGCACCTTGTGCCAGGAAGCTTCTCTTCTTGTCCAGCTTTGACCTGCCTTGTGTAGCTCTGGGGCTGCCTGTGCTCTGACAGTGAGGAGGGAGTTGCTCTTCCACCTCACCACCTCTCAGTGGCCTTTCATGAGTCGGGTTGCTGCTGTAGCTCCCATCACTCATCTGCTCCCAGGATTTGCATGACTCAGCCTCCTGCAAACTTTTCATGCCTGCTGGATTTTTCTAGACTTCTGGTCATTGCTCCTCCAGACTTTCTTCAGCAGGTCATGGCTGCTTAAGGCATTGTGCAAGCCTCTTGCCCAAGTGGAGCTGCCCCACAGCCATTTCAGACCCCCACACAAATTTCTTTTAAATTCAAATCCCGCCCCTTGTCATGCTGCCATCTCTGTTATCCACTACCTGTGTCACCTGCGAGATCCCACTCCCAGAGTGGTAGTGAGGACGACTCCCTGATTTAGTCTTCCTGGCCAGTTTCTCCTTGTCGTAGCTTCATCCAGCTTCAGGGCTGCCCTTGCTTGTGGGAGCCTTGCTGGAGGCCATGCAGAACCCTCGCTGTGGTGGTGATGGAGCTGGCTGGTGATAGCAGCAGGGCCTGGCAGGACCTCAGAGCCCTGCATATCTGGGGGAGGTCACTGGGCAGCACAGACACAGCACTGGCAATCCCACCTAGGGGAAACCCTGCTGTCACCCCTGAGGTCACCATTACCTGAGGAACTTTTTTGGTGCAGGCATTAGGGAGCAGAGGACCGCAGGTGCTGGTCTGCAGCTCTAAGGGGATAAGGAGAGCAAAACCTCTTCCTGAAATTTGGGGCTGCAGGGTACAGGGATGGCACAACTCAGCTTCGTGCCCACAAAGGCATGGAGCCCTTTGCAGCAATGGAGCCTCGGTACAGCTCTGCACTGCATCTGCTCCCTACCAGCATGCAGGCTGCCTCTCCTGGCTCATGCCAGGCACATGCAGCTTGGAAAGTGCTGTGCTCAGTGCACACTATCCACAGCAGCATCCCACGGTGCCAGGCTGGGGCTGCTGGCCTGACCCGACCCATGCCCTGGCACCGCAGATTTGCTAAAGGCCATGCAACGGTGAGAAGACATTCAGGCTGTTACAGAAACTGGTATTTTTAGGGTTCTGCCTGGGTCAGGGCAAGCTTGTTGGTGCCTTTTCAATCCTTGGTGAACCATGCAACTGGTCTTTTAAGGAGGGAGTTGGCACAGGACAGAGCCAGGCAGTGCAGGGGAGCACCTGTCAGAATGGCTCCCTGCAGCGTGCCATGGTGGTCCGCGCTGTGGCACTGGTGGTTTGTGGCTAGCTGTGCCAGGCACAACAAGGGGCCATGCACTGCGTGGGGGTGATGGGCAGGACCCCGGTTGGTGGTCAGTGGCCACCAAGGGGAACCCTTCTTGTGGGCTCTGCTGGTGGTAGGGGGATGGTTGTCCCTGGTGGCAGCAGAGCTGGCAGTGGGAGAAGGAGCCTTGCCACTGCGCAGGGAGCCGAGGGTGCACGAGCAGGCGGGGGCCAGGCTGGGATGCAGGAGGATCAGTGAGTGCTTTGAGAGGCTGATCTGCCTCCAGCGCTGATGCTGCCACAGGCCTGCTCTCCTCCTCCCCGCCGCCCCGGCACTCCCTGGGGAGGATGTGGGAAGGGGTCCAGGTGAAACAGCATCCTGGCGCAGCTCCCAGGGCAGTCCTGCCCGCACCCTGCGCCGCCCTGGCTCTGGGAGAGGTGCAGTGTGAGTAGCCAGCAGTGCTGTGGGGCGCAGGCCTGGCCCCACCATCTCTGCTATCATGCTATTTTTGAATTCTCTTTTGTTTTTTGTTTTGTTTTGTTTTGTTTGTTTTGTTTTTGTTTCCTTTTGTTTTCCTTTTTGTTCTGTCTCCTCGTGTTTGGTCCCTAGGAGCCAGCGCTAAGAAACAGGGCGAGGACTTAGCGGATAATGACGGTGATGAAGACGAAGGTATTTCTGTGCTCGAGGCTGCCACTGCATGACACGCAAAGCAAGTCCGTTTGCCCGCCATCTGCTGCCATCCCCAGGGAGCCCTGTGTGTGTCCGTCTGCTGTGCCGGGCAGCTGCGCGGGGCGGGGGGCAGGCTGGCCAGCTGTGCAGGGCACCCAGGTCCTTCCTCTCCTCGGGATGGGGGGGAAGCTCGTGGGGTTTTTTTGCTTTAGGAGAAGTGTGCTCCTGCTCTGCTTGAGCGAGGGCAGGGAGTAAGCATGGCAGCTTGGGAGGAGAGGAGCCCTTGGGCACCTGGGCCCATTTCACCCCAAGCCCGGTCACATCCCACCTCCAGCCTCATCCCTCCGGAGTCGGTGACATGCAGCTGGGAGCCAGCGACCTCCCCCTCCACCCTTGCCTGGCCCTGCTGTGGGCATCACCACAGGCTGGCCGTGCCAACAGCTTAGCACCCTTGGTACCCACAGGGTACCTGGCCATGCCCAGGAGACCCGAGGTCTGCTTGGACATGGTTTCTGGTAACTTCTCTCCTTCTCCACCCAGTGTGAGCAAGGTCTTGCTTGCAACCAGAGTATCAGCACCAGCCCAGGCACAGCAAGTGGGCTTTCGAGCAGATGTGATTCTAGATGTACACCAGGGCTAAGCAAGCTGCAGAATAAGCTAGCTTTAGTAAAACAAGGTTGTTCATCTGCAGGGTATGGAGTCGGTGTGTTTGACTGCATGGATTTGAAGAGGAGGCAGGAGAAAGGGTCAGCCAGGGTGCAGCCCTAACATGCCGAGGACAGTAAAACCTCATGGTGTGCAGGAGTCCCAGGGCAGCTCGAGCACAGCCTGGCAGATGGTGTTTAGGATCTGGGAAACAGATGAAAAGCTTTTTCCTTGGCAGTACCAAAACCCTGTTGTTTTCTCCCACTAACCTGTGCCCCAGGATCTCTTGTACCAGGGCATAAACTGGCATTCAGCCTAAGTGACTTGACTGTGCTAAATGCCCGCACACTAAAATGTTCTGCAGCAATTAGGAGCCATTTATTCCCTGGTACATCTCCACACATCGCTGCCATTCTGCTGTGAGGATGTCCCTTTGTGTGTTGGTGGGAGCATGTGGCAGGGAGGAGAGGACACGGGCGCAGGCACCAACGTTCCTGCCCTTTGCATTTCAAGCAGGTGGCCAGGTGGCCCTGGGAAGAGCTGTCTTGCCATAGTTCTGCTGCATGGGCGATGTCTGTCCCAGAGGAGCCACGAGTACTCTTTGCTCCCCAAGTCTTTGCATTTGCCTGGCTGCATCCTGGTGACAGGAAAAGCCAGCGCAGGTTTTGCCATATCCTCATTCTTCTGGAGGGAAGAGGTTTTCTGTATGGGAAGGAGGCCACCTTTAGCCACATTGCGGGCCACAGGTGCAGGTGGGGATGGACAGAGGTACCCATCAGCCTGCCCTGTAGCCCCCTGCGATGGGCAAGCCGTGGGGAGGCATGGACATGCACAGGGGTTAGGTGGGTGCGAGGGAGCATGTCCACCCTGGCTGGGCATCCTCACTGCGTTGGTGTGGCTGCGCCCCAGGAGTCCCAGCCCTGCAGGGACCACGATGGGGACTGGCTGCTGGGACAATGTGGTGCACCAGTGAGGGAGGAAGGCAGGGAGCAGCGGCTGGCTGGGGCAGCTGAGGCCAAGCAGCCCCAGCAAGCAATGCCAGCCTGCCCAAGCAAGGTGCTGGGTGCGTGTGAGCACAGGGGAGGGCAAAGTCCATCGGTGCTGGCTCACCAGCCCAGGAGAGGGCATGTGGGACCTGGCACTGTCTCCACAATGGGCGCAGCTCCCTCCTCTGTGTCACATGGGCAAGACGTACCAAGAGCCGAGCACGGGCATTCTTTCCTCACACCAGGGCTTGGTTCCATGAGGGACCCAAGGCCAGTGGGGCAGAAGGGGCAGGATGTCCCCCAGGCAGGGCCAGTTGAGAGAGGGAGCATGGCTGCTCCCTGTCCCCTAGGCTCCCACTGTTCTTCCTCCCCGGCCATCGGGGTCTCATTCCTCATCCTCACTCCATGCCTCATGCCCTGTCCTCGTCCGGACACCGTGCTCACCTCCCTGACACGCACACGTGCACACACTGTCTGCATCATCACCATGTCTGTGTCTGGGCACTGGGGTGCCATGGGTTCATATCCAGGCAGCTGGCAGGTTTCTGCCTTCCCAGGGGGATGGGAAGTGGGGGACGGGAGAGTCAGACATTGGAGCACCCACCAGTGCCCCCCCGCCTTCCAGGTCCTGCACACCCCCATCCCTGCCCCCTGCAATGCCAGATTCCAGGACTCCCGGAGCCGAGGGCTTGGGTCCAGACAAAGACAGGACATGAAGCTGCATCCTGGGGCTAGACTTTGCAACTCCCACCTGCAACGGAGGTGCCACTGGTCTGACTCCCACATGCAGCCAGAGCCCGGCTCTGAGGAAGAGCAGCAGGGTCCAGCCAGCATCTCATCTGCATGTGCTGAGACCCCCGAGGACACAGCAGTGTGGGGATGGCACGGTGGCTGCTGCCATCCGGAAGGGGGCTGGTGGGGTTTGTTCAGTGGTGGTCGGCTTTGGAGGGCCACGCTGTGGTCCCCAGGAGAGCTCTCAGTTTGGCTCCTAAGCCCCCTCCCTGGTCCTGGCAGCTGGCATTGCCCTCGTCCTTGGTCTGCCTGTCGGGCAGGGTGCGGCGACCACCGGTGGGATCCTGTGTTTAACTGCCTCTCCTTCCAGACATCCGGGACAGCGGGGCCAAGCCAGTGATGGTGTATATCCACGGTGGTTCATACATGGAGGGCACAGGGAACATGATAGACGGCAGCGTCCTGGCTAGCTACGGGAACGTGATTGTCATCACCCTGAACTACCGCGTTGGAGTGCTCGGTATGGGCTGGCCAGCGTGGGCTGTGCTGCTAGCATGGCCAGGCGGCGGGATGAGTCCCCATGGCCAACCGGGCTGGAAACAGCTGGGAAGGGGGTGGTGGGGGGTGTGGGGCCCAGCAGGATGGGGGCTGCACTGCAGGTGCTGACCCTGCCCTCTGCCCTGGCAGCCAAGCTGGGTGCCACGTGGCATTGCCCCCACTGGGTGGCTGCAGCATGGTCTGGCTCCTGGCACCAGCCACCCCCCCCAGGCTCATTTACACAACCTGGCTCAGCTGAAAGCAAATATTGGTCTGCGGCTAAATAAATAATAAATGTGTTTACCCAGCATCTCCTCCTGAGAGGGCTCTCCCTCCCTGGCCACCGGCTACCTCCAAGCCAGCTGAGCTGCCAGGACCCCCACAGCCACCCACCACGGCCTGGCTGTCTGCAGAGGGGATGGCTGAAGGGTGCCAGGTGCCGTATAGAGGAGGGTGGCAGTCCCATTTTTGTGAACACTGATGACCTGGAGAGGCAAAATGGGGACACGGGGTCAAAAGGCAGTGTGGTCCCCTGCCTGCTGCAGCAGAAACCCCCAGGAGCTGGGACACAGGAGGTTTGTCTAGAGCATCACTGCTGCCTGCCCTTAGCAGCAGGGAGAACAAGGAGTGCAGAAGTTTGGGGAGAGCTCCTTCCCAGCCAGACTGCTGGCAGGGATGGCTCTCTTCCTTGCCATCCAGCCTGGCACAGTGCTCTCCCTGGACAGCTGAGTTCCTGGCCAGTACCTGGGGCACCATATCCCTCCGATGGCCTTCAGACCCCATAGTCTCTTGGGGAAGATGGCAGTTACCTGCTTTGCAGTAAAAACAAGCCTATTCAAGTCCTTTCAATATTAAACATCAGGCCTTTAAGATGGACAGGTGCAAATTTAAAAGACTTGTCACAATATGCAATAAGACTTTAATGGTGCCATTGTCATCTCTGTTGAAGTGGTGCAGCATGCCCAGCAGAGCACCTCCAGTGCTGGAGCAGCACCGGTGCCGCTCCCTGCCTGCCAGGGTTATCCACCTGGATTTTGCTTTGGGACATGATTTTGGCTTCCTGCTTTGAGTCAAAGCAAATGAAACACTGATAACTTATCTTGGGTGTTCCCTTTGTTATTGAAAGCATTTCTCAGCATCATCCTCACTGAGAGACTTTGTATTTTAAGCTGCAGTCGGTTCCTCTCTGCCCAGCCCACCACCTTACATTTATAGAGCCTCCTCCAGGCCACGCTAGTCCATGGAAAGCATTGGCTGTGCACGCACTCAGCCTGCCTGCAGCCACCGGGGCTTTTTCAGCTTTCCTTGGAGCATGAGTGAGACATCTTGACTTGTTATTAGCACAGGTGCTGGTATGTGTAGGACAGGGCTTTGTGCCCATCACCCTGTCACTGCTTGCAGTCGGCTGGAGAGGCTCCCCGGGGCTTGCAACTGCATTCCCAGCCTTTTGCCTCTCTGTGCTGTGCAGAGGGTGGCTGGAGCAGCTTGGTGGTGTCCCTGCTCCAGCTCAGAGCTCACAGGACTCTCTTGGTAGTGGAGTCTCTTGTTTTTGTGGGACAGGGTCCCACAGAAGCTCCCCTAGGCCTGCGGAAGGGGAGTGGGAGGTCAGGACACCCCCTGCTTCCTCATTCCTAACCAGGCTCCCCTTGGCCCACAGGATTCCTGAGCACAGGGGACCAGGCTGCCAAGGGCAATTATGGGCTGCTGGACCAGATACAGGCCCTGCGCTGGGTCAGCGAGAACATCGCCTTCTTTGGGGGAGATCCCTTGCGGATCACCGTCTTCGGCTCTGGCATCGGTGCCTCCTGCGTCAGCCTGCTTACCCTCTCTCACCACTCTGAAGGTAGGTGCCAGCTGTGCCCAAGGATGCTGCAGCTGTGACAAGCACCTTGCTAATACTAACCCAGGGAAGGGAGCCCACCCGGGTACCACTGGCCACCCTAGCAAAGTCAGGGCTGCTTTTTAGTTAGTCACTGGTGAGAGCCTGACCCAGTGCTGGCAAGCAGAACCTTTTCATCATGGGCAGGGAGAGGCCAGCAGCAGAGCACGTGGGAGCCAGGGATGGAGCTGGTGCTCTCAGTGTGTGGGTCTGCAGCCCAGGGCCAGCACCTGGGTGTGGGAAGAGGTGGGGACCCTTGGGCGGCACCCTACCCAGGTGCCCAGGCTCACCCATTTGCAGGTGTGGAGGGGACATAGGGCATCATGCAAGGCACCAGAAGCATGGATCTCAGTGCTAGGAATAGAGGGGAAGCCAGACCTGAGCCTGGGGAGGGATGGAAGGTCCCATCTTGTGAGACTGGGAGAGCTGAAGTGCTGCGACGAGCAAAACACGGGTGAAAGTGATATGGTTGGTATCTGTTAATATAGCAGAGTATTTACTCTAGATAAAGAAAGGCGTTATTTACACTAAAGCTTGTGTTGGCATAAAAGCAAATGCATGTAAATCACCTGTAAAGACATTTACGTTGAGCACTGGGGGGGGTGGGGAAATAACCACTGGAGTAAAGGTGTTCTCGATAAACTTCCTAAAGGAAATTGCAGGAGCAAAGCCTGAACTGGATGTGGTCTATAGGGGACCAGCCTGCCAAGGAGTTGGTCACAGGGGCTTTATATGAGGGTGCAGCCCTCTTCCAGTGCTGTGTCCCCAAGGATGGTGCAGGGAAGAAGGGAACACAAATGGACAGTGGACACGAGACTGAGACTGGGACACACCCAAAATTGCACTTGAAGCCATTGCAAAGAGCTGCAGCCCTGCTCAACAGCATGGGAACCGCACAGGAATGAAGGAGACCTTCAGAACCTCAGCAGGGCTGATGGCATGGCAGAGGGTGTATGGGAGGAGCTGGTGCTGGCCAGGCTGCCGGCAAAGTCAGGCAGCCTTCCTCCAGCCCTGGGAGCTGTTGACGGACTGATTGCCCCGATATGGAAAGCAAGAGTGATCTCAGCCCTGGCTGCTGCGAAGGTGGCTGCACCAGCTCCAGCATCACAGGCTGCTTGGTAGTATACTGGTAGATGTGGGGGTCTGCAGGTGCTGTGGGCAGCATGAGGCTGGTGTTAGGTGTGGTGAGAGCTGGCAGGACCTGCGCTCATGGTGGAGAGTGAAGGGCAGCACCCTGCTGAGCCTGGACATGAAACAGGGCTCATAGGATGCTGGCAGTTCACCATGGAGTCAAAGGCAAACCCAAACCAGCTCTCTTCTCCCAGATTTCTCCAGCTGCCCTTTTGGTTAAGCTTGCCTGATTCCAGCAAACCGCTTGCCCTGCAATGAGCCCATCCCCATGCAGAGACCCGTCACCGTGCTGGGCTCTGATTCCCACTGATAGCCCTTCCCCAAGGATGAGAGTGGGGCTGACAGGCTGCCACATCTCCATACCATGCCTGCTGCCCATCAGTCACAGCTGGATGCCAGCCTTTCCTCAGATGGACCAGGGAACTGAAGAGGAGAGGCTGAGACATGCTGCTGTGGCCCATGGATCAGAGGATGCAGAGGAGCTCCAGACCCTCCTAGGTGGTGGGATATCTCAAGCGGGCTCTGGAGCCCACCAGTGCTCCACGGTCCCTCTGTGGCAAACTTAGCACCAACCCACCCTGTGCAGGGTGCTCCTGCTCCTGGGGCAGCTGCTCCCACTGCTGGGCTCCCCTTGGTGCCGCAAGGACCAGAGATCTGAGGGATGCTCTGCTCCACAGACCTGACAACAGAGGCATGTCTGGACCTGGTGGGCAACTGCTTCCTTGGGAAGCTTGGGCACTTCCACATTAAGTCCATGGTGGTCCCTGGTCTTCCACAATTGCCCTGCAGCCTGCTGGCTCTGCTGTCACTGTCACCAGTGCCCTGCCATGTTTGAGTAATGCAGGGAGAAACAAAAAGACAGGTGAAACCAAAGTGATACAGCCCTGGCAGCATGTATGGAGCTGCTGTTGACTGCTCAGGACCTGTCTGTTCTGGGTCAGCCCTTTCCCTGCCACCCCAGGGCACTCAGGATGCTTGTGCTCAGTCCATGCTCCTGCATGAGTGACTGGTGCCTGAAGTCAGCGCCACTGTCATTCTGCTCCCCCCTTGCCAGCCCCTGAGCAGGATCCTTCTCAGCCTGTTGCTTCATCCTCTTCAGGTGACTTGAACAAATATTAAAGGGTATTAGACTACAGTAAGCTCAAGAACATAGAAAATACGAGTTATACCTACAGAGCCGCTGCCGATGGTGCAATGCCAGTGGAGGGAAGCACCAGGGCTGCCCTCACTGGCCTTGGGGCTCCTGGGGTAGGATTCCCAACTACCCAGAGCCATGCAGGGCAGGCAGCAGCTCTCTAGCCCACAGGAGGAGATGCTTTTGACAACTGAAGCCAGAGGTTGCTTCACTTGTCTTAGATGGTATATTGAGCAGTATGTAGGAAAGGAGCATGGGTAGGTCTTTGCAGACTTGTTTCTGAGCGGTGGGCAGTGCAAGGGATGTTCTGCAGCTGCAGGGGCCCATCAGGGACCATGCTGTCCCTGTGTGGATACCCAGGGCTCTGCGTGCCCTCCTGCCCTTGCACAGGCACCCTGGGCAGCGTGGGCACAGGGGTGGGGAGTCTTTTATAGAATGAAAGCTCCTGCAGAAAGAAAAAGGATTTTCTCTGCCCATACTGAGTGTGAAAAGCCAGGGAGGGGATGCTGGGTGTAATGCATTCGTGATGCTTCTTAGGGTGCTCTTCTCCATCACAGGAGTGCCTGGGAGGGAGGTGGGGATCACAGGGAGGTGCTCTCTGTGCAGGAGTCTCCTTTCTGGGGCTGGGTGCTTCTGACAGGACAGCCCCAAGGCTGCAGACTTTTTTTCAGCCAGACGGTGACAGCTCTTTGGAAGCAAGACATGTGCGTGGCTGCCCAGGTGGCCCCAACCTCTTGTACAGGCCCAGAATGGAGGGAGCAGCATGGAGAGAGGCTGAGGTTGGATTGGAGGGGCTGCTCCCTGACTTTCCAGCCATGAAAAAAACTGTCATCCAGTATAGCACTTTTTAGGTGACACTAGGCTTTCTGCCACTAAGCCCTGCACCTGGTGCACGTCCTTTGCCACCCCACCCGGCCCCAATGCCAGTGGTGTGGTCCCTGCTGCATTGCCAGGCACCCTCGCTGCTGTGGCAGGGGAGCTGCTGCTGGCTGTAAATGCCATGAGGTGGAAGGGGAACACTCGGTGCTGCTGACAGTGTTACATCAAAGCAAATGGCCATCAAATGACCTCAAACCCCACCCTGTGCCAGAGCACCTATCTCCCCAGGGACAGGGCAGCCAGCTCCGGAGCACAGCAGGGGAGTTGTGCTAAGATGCAGCCTGCAGACCAGGCGGGTTTGTTTTTATCGCATCAAAATAAAACTCATAGTGATCAAGAGCTATTAATGAAGCTGCTAATTTGTGCCTGCTCTGCCAGGTGCTGTGAGAGGCAGACACTGGAGGCTGGTGCAGCACACACTGTGTCTGGCTGCCAGGGAGACCCGCAGCTCCCCTGCCAGCCTCAGCCCTTGTAGGTGGGTTGATTCCTCACCAAGGACCAAAATGCTGTTTCTTTCCCCGGGCAGCCATGCCGCTGCCAGGCAAACTTCTTGTGCTTCCTTTGCCCTATCTCCTGCTCCATGGGGGCTGCTGCCCTTCACTGCCAGCTCCAAGGATGCTCAGACTTCAGCTGGACAAGGCAGCCAGCACTCTGCTTTGAGCAGGGCTTGGCGCAGACAACCCCAAAGGTGTTTCCAGTCTCAGCTACTGTGCAAAGCAAAGGGGAAATCAGGAGCTGGCAGCAGCCTGCAGCACTGGGAATCCTCCGGCAGAGCCCTGGTCCCACTGCTTGGCTCCATTGTGCTGTGACAGCCAGCTCTGCAGGCTGCATCGGTACCCTCACCTTGAGGGGAACAGGCTGGGAAGGCAGAGCTGCATCTTCCTGCCTGGCCCCAGCAGGCTGGAGGGTTCCAGGCTGAGCTGCAGGGTGGTGATACATCCCTGGGGTGCTTGCTGGGCTTCAGCTGGGTGCTGGCATGGAGGCGGAAGTCTGGGCTCTCACAGACTCGTGGGTCCTCCTGTGTCAGGACATGGCCATGGACGTGGCCGTTGACACAGCGAAGGGGCTCCATCAGGGACATGCCCAGCTGTTGGTGACACCAGCTGCCTGTGCTTCCCCAGGCAGGGGCAGGCAGGAACAGAGTCCAGCCTGGTGGCTCTGTCTGTGAAGTGATGCTGCTGGTGGGGAGCAATAGCTGCTACTGGGACAGCATCTCCTGGGAGCCAGGGAACCCCCATTCTGGCTCTTTGGCATGTGGATGACAGCCCAGAGCAAGCAAGCCCATGGCCAGTCTCCAGCCTGTAGGCTGGGTACAGCTTTCTAGGGCACCAGGAGGTGACAAACAGAGCTTGTGACTTCTCTTTGTCCCAGCACATGGGACTGTACGTCAGGTACTTGGCAGAGCAAGGGCTGTGCATGCAGGCAAGAGTGATGGACATGGTGGCCATGAGCCAGGAGACTTGAAACGCTTCTGCTGAGGGAAGGTGCGCGCTGCCCTGCAGAGCGGCACAGCCTTGGCTGTACAAGGGTCTCACGCAGGTGCTCTGCATTTCAGGGGGGCAGGGGCAGCCCCATAGCCACCAGGCTGCTGCGTCAGCACCATCCAGGGACACCTGAGACAGTCCCTCATGGTGAGTGAGTGCCAGAGTCGTCCAGCAAGGGTGCAGGCAGCGCTCAGGGTGCAGGAGAGGGCTGGCCGAAAAGCAGGGACCCCAGGGTGCACCCCGAGCCTGGCTGCCTTTCACCACCCCGGAGGCTCCGCTTCCTCACCGCCCTTTGTATTCTGAGCACAAGCTCCATTGACATGGGGCTGGAGCGCAGCCACACATTCCTCCGCCTGGGCCAGGGCCTTTGTGGCCCCGTTTTCCAGGGCGAAAGTCCACTCCCTCTGTGTTCCCGGTGGCAGAAAGGCCCTCTTTGTGCATCTGGCAGTGTGCTCCTGTGGGGCCGGATTGGCACCGAGCAGCCCCAGCTGGGCAGGAAGCAGCAGGGAGGGGGCCGGGGGACCTTGACAAAGCAGTGGGGTGGGATGTGCAGGGTTAAGTGTCCCTGAGCAGGCGTTAACCCTCCTGCTGCTGCCAGCCTTCAGCCTGGCTGCTCAGTGAAGCTGGTGCCACTCTGGGCTGGAGGATGACACCGAGCCGGGGGCAGCGTGTGCCCCTCGGGGGCTCAGGCAACGCGTCCTGGGGCGGCTGGGACTGCACAGGCTGCTCGGCAAAGCCAGGCTGCGGTGCAGCCATGGCACCTCTGCTCCCTGCACCGGGACCCAGGGGTGCCGGACCAGCCCCTGCAATGGGATCCTCAGAGGCTACAGAAGCCCTTGGTTGCTCCCAGGAGCACCCACTACATGCCCAGCTGTCACCCTGCCACCCTCGTGGTGGCCCTGAGCGGAGCCCCCCTGTGAGCCAGGCTCAGTGGGCAGCACAGCCTGGGTCAAGGCCAGGCGCGGGCTGGAGCGCTGCGTTCTTGCAGGGGTCCGAGGGCATCGAAGCCTTCTCCACACTACAGCGCTGGGGTGTTGGAATGGTGCTCACTCTGCTGCGAGCTTCCTCCGCTCCTTGCCTGTCTTGCAGGTCTCTTCCAGAGAGCCATCATCCAGAGCGGCTCTGCGCTCTCCAGCTGGGCGGTGAACTACCAGCCTGTGAAGTACACCAGCATGCTGGCCGACAAGGTGGGCTGCAATGTGTTGGACACAGTGGACATGGTGGACTGCCTGCGGCAGAAGAGTGCTAAGGAGCTGGTGGAGCAAGACATCCAGCCGGCTCGTTACCATGTGGCCTTTGGGCCGGTAATTGATGGGGATGTGATCCCGGATGACCCAGAGATCCTGATGGAGCAGGGCGAGTTCCTCAACTACGATATCATGCTGGGGGTCAACCAGGGCGAGGGGCTGAAATTCGTGGAGGGCGTGGTGGACCCTGAGGACGGCGTCTCGGGCAGTGACTTTGACTACTCAGTCTCCAACTTTGTAGATAACCTGTACGGCTACCCCGAGGGCAAGGACACCTTGCGGGAGACCATCAAGTTCATGTACACGGACTGGGCTGACAGGGACAACCCCGAGACACGCCGCAAGACTCTGGTGGCCCTCTTCACTGACCACCAGTGGGTAGAGCCGTCGGTGGTGACGGCTGACCTGCACGCCCGCTATGGCTCTCCCACCTACTTCTACGCCTTCTACCACCACTGCCAGAGCCTGATGAAGCCTGCGTGGTCCGACGCGGCCCACGGGGACGAGGTGCCTTACGTGTTCGGGATCCCGATGATTGGCCCCACAGACCTCTTTCCCTGCAACTTCTCCAAGAATGATGTCATGCTCAGCGCTGTGGTGATGACCTACTGGACCAACTTTGCCAAGACAGGGTGAGTGGGGATGGGTGCTGTGCCTGGGGGGTCTGCACTCACTGCAGCTGCACCCCTTGGGAGCATGCTGTGGTGGGGGGGTGTCATGCCTGGCTTGGGGCACTGAGCCCACCCGTGCCCAGCGGTCTGTGTGCTGTGCCTTCACTGGGGTCAGGGCATCAACACACAGTGAGGGCTGAGAGCGCAGCCAGCCCCCAGGACAGGACCCAGCCACGCACAGGGGTTGGGAGGCTGGTTGGTCGCGGGTATTGTGGGTTAGACTTGATCCATGCAGGACCTTTTGCCAGCCCACCCTGTGCCACCACAGGCAAAGGTCCCACAGTCTCCATCTCTGCGTCTGGCTCTCCCTCCTTGCCTCACCAGCTTTTCCTGGTGGTAGTTCTGTTTTGCCTGTGTTTCACAGGGACCCCAACAAGCCTGTCCCCCAGGACACCAAGTTCATCCACACCAAGGCCAACCGGTTTGAGGAGGTGGCCTGGTCCAAGTACAACCCCCGTGACCAGCTGTACCTGCACATCGGGCTGAAGCCACGGGTACGTGACCACTACCGGGCCACCAAGGTGGCTTTCTGGAAGCACCTGGTCCCTCACCTGTACAACCTGCACGACATGTTCCACTACACCTCCACCACCACCAAAGTGCCGCCGCCTGACACCACGCAGAACTCCCACATTACCCGCCGGCCCAATGGCAAGATCTGGACCACCAAGCGCCCCGCCATCTCACCTGCCTACAACAGTGAGAACGGGAAGGAGAAGTGGAGCCCGGAGCAGGAGGCGGGCACCCTGCTGGAGAGCCCTCGTGATTACTCCACCGAGCTGAGTGTCACCATTGCTGTGGGTGCCTCCCTCCTCTTCCTCAACGTGCTGGCCTTTGCTGCTCTCTACTACCGCAAGGACAAGCGCCGGCAGGACACGCACCAGCAGCCTAGCCCCCAGCGCGGTGCCGCCAACGACGTTGCCCACGCGCCCGACGAGGAGATGCCCTCCTTGCAGGTGAGCCAGGGGCACCACGAGTGTGAGGCTGTGCCGCCCCACGACGCCCTGCGCCTGGCCGCTCTGCCCGACTACACCCTCACCTTGCGCCGCTCTCCAGATGACATCCCGCTCATGACCCCCAACACCATCACCATGATCCCTAACTCGCTGGTGGGGCTGCAGACCCTGCACCCCTACAACACCTTCACCGCTGGCTTCAACAGCACGGGGCTCCCGCACTCACACTCCACCACCAGGGTATAGCTGCCCGCCACCGGCGCACACGCATGCACGCACGCACACGCAAGCAGCAGACACTGGCAGAGGAACCGGCAGGGCCAATGGAGCCCCCGGACAGAGGGGCAGCGCCCACGGACAGTGTGGCACTGAGCCCGGAGATCTGCGGGGTCCTGGTGTGGCTGGATGCCCCGCTCTCCCCCGGCGCTTTCTTTCGTTCCTATCTAACTTTTGAGAAGTGCTTTGACTTTCCTGGCTCCCAGCCAGAGGGTCCCACGGGTTGCCCCGGGGTGCCGATGGGGTGCAGGGGGGACACAGTGTAGCCCCTGCGCCCACGCACCGGCACGGGCAGGCATGGGGGACCCTGCTGGCAGCGGCCACAGGGCTCCCTGCACCGGGGCTGTGCCTCCCCATGGGGCGATCGCATCCCCAGCGCTCCACCTGCTGAGCACCCCGGGACTGATGAGGAGCAGGGCTGGATAATGCCTCTCAGCCGGTGCCCAAGCATCCCCTGGCAGCTTGGCATCCCGAGTGCCCTCGAAAAGGCTCCTTCACCGTGTCCAGAAGCGGCCCCGGGCCATGGTGCTATAGGCAGAAGGAGTGGGCAGGGTCCGGGGATCCGGCCTCGTGCTGGGTGCGGGCGCTGGGGCCAGTGCCGGCCTCAGGGACCCCGGGGACCCTGGGAGTGGGGCCCCGGGCTGGAGACTTGGCACTTCTGCCCCTCTTTGCGCTGCAGAGAATCTCTTTTGTGTCAGTCGTTTCTCTTTGCAGAGACGTTTTTTAAGCAGATCTTTAGTTCTTTACACACTAACGGAGTCGCCGCGTTTTGTCCTTTGTAAAGATTTTAAAACCAAGTGTTCTTGATATAAAATAAAAAGCCAGTTAGAAGCCAGCGTGTGCGCGCGGTGCCAGCCCCCCACGGCCCCCACCTGCCGCGGGCGGGCACCAGGCAGGGCACTGCCTCCTGCGCCGCGGGGCTGCGCTCTTTTGTATTTTTGATATTCTCCCTCCTCTGTCGCCTGTGCCCACGTATCTCAGCCAAATAGCCTACCTGATGGCCCGCCTGTGAGCACCCCCTACCCCAGCCCACCCCGCTGCCCCACCGGCCAGTGCCACCCACTGCCCTGCCTGGGCATCACCCGCTGTGAGCACCATCTGCCCACCCCTATCAACCCAGGGCAATCCCCTCTCCAGCACCGTGTCCCAGTGCTCCCCACACTGCCCTGCTCCCCGGGGAGCATCCCATCCCTTAGTCACTGCCCCAGGGCCACGCTGTGCCCTCCCAGCCTGCGCCACTGCCTGAAAGCAGAGTCAGCGATCTGCAGCCTGCGGCAGGGGTGGGCAGCTGTGGGGCTGGTAGCAGCAGGGTGAGCCAGGCACCGACACTGACTCTGCCTCCCACCTCGCTTCAGCTGGGGCCTTTTGCCCATCACGGGGTGACCAGCTGGGGCTGCAAGCACCTGCCCTGGCGCTGGGGCACTCGCTGGGCTGGTGGTGGCCACCGAACCACACGCAGCTGCGGATAGCATCTCTCAAGGTGAGGGGCTTCAGTGTGGCTGGGTGTGGAGAGGCTGCTGCCTGGCATCCCACAGAGGGCACCCAGTTTCAGTGCCCCCCTCCCCCCCCGCCCCCCCCCCCCCCCATAGTGGGCGCTGGCACCCAGGGCCTGGGGAGGCAGGACGAAAGGATGGATCCTTATGGGGACACCAAATGTCATCCCTGTGCAAGACGGTCCGGCTGGCAGACGCTGCCCGCACTGGCGGCCGTGACGCACCGGTGCCGGCTGGCCCTACTGCCTGGGGCCAGCGCACCCCTGGCCCTGCACCCTGCCCTGGCCCCCAGGCAGGGCTGAGGGTGAGGATGCTCGTTGGAGAATGTATTTATACCCTGTCACCCACGCAGAGTAACAAATTCCAAATAAAACAGAAGTGGTATTTTTAATAGCGGTGTGTCTCGCCTCTTCTTGGAGCGTGCAGGGGCTGGGGGCTCCCCAACCGGGTGGGGTGCCCTGTGCTGGCTCAGAGCCACTCCAGCCATGGCTGTGCCTGCTGGCAGAGGGTCTGGACAGTCCCCGTGTCCTTGGCACCCACCCCACAGGGGCAGCAGGGGGACCCCCGTATCACCCCGCCAGGTTGTGGTGCTGGACCCCCAGCACAGCACAGATGCAAGCCAGCATCATGCGACCCAGGATTGCCAACACCAGCTGCCACAGTGGGGGGGTCCCCACATGCCCCCAGCCCTGCTGGGCACCCTCCCAGCACTGGGACCCCATGTGGCACCTCATCTGCCCCACAGCCCCCTCCCACTGAAGCCCCCCCCCTTTCCCAGCCCAGCTCCCTTCCCCCTGCTTGCCAACCAGAAAAGCTGCTGGTTTCATTTCTTTTTAATGTAATTTCAACTGGAGTTGCCATGGAAACCAGGCATGGGGCCTGAATCGCCTCCAGGCAGCGTGCAGGCAGCCGAGCCAGGGCCGAGGCCCCAAGCCAGGGGGGCCGAGGGAGGAGGGGGGGGGGGGGCAGGCAGGGGACAGGCAGGGGGCTGCGCAGGGAACTGAACGGGGGGGTGGGGGGGTGGGGGCGTGGGGTCTGCCCTGCTCTGCCAGGGGCCCTTGCAGCTGCAGGGCCACTGGCACATAGCACCATGCTCCAGCCCCTGTGCCAGACCCCCGGTGCTGCCCAATGTGGGGGTCTCACAGCCCCTGGCAGCCAGTGCCCTGTGCACTGGAGCTGCAGCACACGGCAGGCAGTGTGGGCACAGCCTGGGATGGCAGCATGGGGCAAATGGAGAAGGTGGGGAAGATGCCAAAGTCAGGCAATGTGCTGTGCTGTGCCATGCCGTGCTGCCATGGACAGGGATGTCGCAGAATACCTGGGACGGGCAGCAGCAGAGCTGAGCCACAGCAGGGCTCTGATGGGCTGATGGGACTCCTGCCCAGGACACAGGGCTGCCTTCCCCTGGGCTTTTCCATGCCGATGGGCAAAGCGGCTTCTTATGTCCTCAGCATTCCAGGCAAGGGATGGTGGCCCACCCTGCAGCCCTCATCCAGTGCTGCCCCGAATGCTGGCCCATCTGGTCCGACTATGCAGCAGCCCTAGGACCGCAGTCCCGGGGCCCTCCCTTGCAGCCACAGGTGCCCCTGTTTAGTGACTGGCTGCAAAAGGAACCAAGATGAAAAACCCACATCAGGCCATGGGGCCAGGTTACCATGGAAATGCTGGTGCTCTGCAGCACAGCTCCAACAACAGACATCTTACCATGGTGCTAGCAGCAGGGCCAGCCCTGCCTGGTGGCCAGTGGCCCATCCCAATGATGGACCAGCATCACTGCCAACTGGCCACATTGCAGTGACTAGTGCCCTCTTGAAGGGGAGAAGACTTTCTGCCCCAGAATAGGGGCTTACCATGTCCTTCTGTCCCCCCTCATCCTTGCACGGCCCCAGCTGCCTGCTGTCCCCATGTGCCAGCACGGTCACCCCAGCTAGGACCCCAAGGGCAAGCTGGTGACAGACAACACGTTTCTGTTATGCTACTGCCCTTGCAAAACTCCCAAGCCTACCATCTGTCCAGGGTGTCCTTGACCACCAGCAGTGTTTCTTTAGAGACCTGGCAAAGCCCAGGGGACGCTGTCCCAGAGGATACGTGCAGTTCACATCTGTGTGACGAATGTGGGACATCCTCAGCGTCAGGGGACAAGTGTAGGCCTGCTGCCAAAGAAGCATAAGGGAACTGAACTGCAAAGGTGTCCCTGGCATGGGGAGGGGGTGGAGGACCTGTGCCTGGCCCCTGCCTGCTCCAGGAGTCACAGCCAGCAGGAGGGCAGCGATGCTGCTCCATGCAGCAGCAGCACCAGGACAGTGTCTTGGTCCTGGTCCCTGCACCCTGACGCACCCAGGGCATAGGACAGCAGACCCACAGGCAGGCAGGACAAGCTGTTATGCCACGCGCTGCAACCCCCTCTGCCCCATGCTGCAGCAGCACAAAGGATTTCTGTGCTCACCCATTACCAATGACCTTCCTGGCAGGGCTGAGTCAAACCAGAGGGTGTTGTCTCTGCAAGGGCAGCAGCCTAGATACAGGGACGCCTGTGCTGCTGTCAGCCAGAGCCTGGAAGCCTAGCGGCCCCTGCGCTGCAGTTACCATCCAGGCTGGTGGCCAGGCTGAGACACGCATGTGGACACCCCTGCCTGGGGCAGGATGGCGGGGGAAGGGGGGCTCAGAGAGCCTGCTCTGCCAGCACCCTTTTCCTCCTGGCAGCAGAGATGTCTCAGTGGTGGTTGGAGCTTGATTTCCTCCATCACACCAATGCAGACTGCTGGGCTGTGAGGTCCCTGACCCCAGCAAGGTGCCAGCAGCTGCGTCACACACCCCCCCACCCCGTCCCACCATCCGGATGTTGGCTCAGCCCTGCCCTTCTCATCAGCTCGTCTGCGCTCGACGTGCCCACGTCCTCGAGCTCCTCACTGCAGCTCCGGACACCCAACTAACCTCACAATTAACGTCATTAACAAGGAGCCCGTTTCTGGTCCGCGTGGTCATGCACGGGGCAGCTCTCTCACGGCGGGAAGCGGCGGCGGCTGCCCCGCGCCCCCCGCCCCTGGCCTGCGCAGCACTGCCGCCCAGCCCCCGGCCCTCCCACCGCTCCTGCTGGGATAACCGGTCGGGCACCGGGCTGGCCAGCAACGCCCCGCGTTCCTCCTCCCTCCTTCCTGGTTGTTTTATTTATTTAATTACACTTTTAGGTGGGTTCCCACCCGCCGAGCCCCGCCGGGTGCCGCCGAGCCCCGCCGCCCCCGGCCCGGCCCCGCAGCGCCACCTGCCGCCGCGGCCGGGCGCAGCGACCACTCCTGTGCTGCCACCGGCAGCACCCCCTGATCCCCGCCTGGCTCCCAGTGCCCCCCCACAGACTAACCCCTGCAGCCCCCCCAGCGCTTCCCCCACTTAACCTAGCCCGCACGCCACTCTACCCCCGGCCCCGCCCCCCGGGACCCCCCAGCTCCCCCCGCTCAGCTTGATCCCCCTTAATCTGCCCCCCGACACCCTACAGTGCTCCCCGTCTGCCCGCACCCCCCGCACCCCGCTCTGGGCAGGGCCCTCTCGGTCCCGCGTCACGTCGCGGTCCCCGGGTGCGTGGCCGGGGCGGTGCCGGCGGCTGCGGCCGCTCCCGCTCCCCGCCGGGCGCTGCTGACTCAGCGGGCGGCTTATCGCGGGCCGTGATTGCGGCCCCGGGCCGGCCCCACCCGCCCCGCACCCTCGGGCCACCCGCGGCCCCTCGCTGCCCACCGCCCCCACCACGCTGCGGGGGAACCCCCCCGCCGTCCCGCACTGCCACCCTGCCACCGCCATGCAGGGGCAGTGGCACCGCTGCCAGCCCCACGCAGGGGATGATGCGCGGGGTCCTGCAGCACCCCCAACCCACCCGCCCCCGCCCCGGGGCCCCAGGACGCGGGGCAGGGTCGCCATGTCCCGGCGCACCGCGACACCGCACCGGGTACTGGGCGGCGAGACCTTGGAGCGGGCCGTTAGCCGGGTTAATCGTTGACAGGCTGTTTGCCTTCCCCGGCTGCACTTTTACACGTTAAATCTGGGTGTTCGTGGCTCCCCAGGGACCAGCCGGCAGCCTGCAGCAGCGGATCAAGGTGCTTTGGGTGCTAAGGGTGCCCAGAGCTGTCCCCCGGGATGGAGAGCGGGGTCCCACCACAGTGCATGTGCCTGGCTTGCAGGGGTCCTGGCGGGGAGGATGCTCACAGCAGGGGGACGTGGCCAGGGGGACCACAGAGCTCTCATGGGGACCATCCTGGGGGGCTGGCCCTGCCTCAGTGCTGTGGTGGCCCCTGGGCTGTCCCCAAGGGATGCTCAGCTGCGGCAGTGGGTGCTGGTGGGTGCCTCAGCGCTGTAAGTGTGGGCTGGGCATACCTGCAATGTTTACCTGGTAGGGAGCAAGTCCTGGAAGGAGTGAGGCTGTTTGGGAGGGGGCGGGTAACGTGCCGGAGGGCAGTATAAAGTCCAGGGTGCTGTGCTGGAGGCTGAGGCCACTGTGCTGCCCAAGAACTTTGCCTGTCCCGGTGCTGAGGTGAGAGCCTGGTGTGCATGGCACTGCTGTGGGGGTGGTCACCTGTCCCCCGGCTGGGGGGCACTAGGGGGTCCAGAGTGGGGGCTACAAAAGGGCTCAGCCGTGGGCCAGGGAGGGTAGAGTCAGGGCTGCTGGCCCCAAGGGGGGAAAATGGGACAAGGAGCAGAGCGTGGTCTGGGCACCAGCTGCCCTCCCTGTGGCTTCACTGAAGAGCCTTTGCCCAGCACTGTTTGCGCGGCTCCGGGCACTTGCACCCTGGACTAAGGGGTGGAGGTGGCATTCGGGATGGCATTGCGCCCACCACCCTGCGGGCCCCCAGCTGGTAGGTTTTGCTGGGTGTACTGCTCCCCATCTGAGACTGGGGACAAAACCTGAGGGACATGTTACCCAGCCAGCAGGGTTGGGGCACAGCACAACGGTGTGGCTGGGACACCAGCCCTGTGTGACACGGGCACAGGGGGCCTGCAAGCACAGGGGCTGTTGCCCCCACCAGCGTGTCCCACTGACTGTGCGGCAGTGTCAGTGGCCCTCTGTTCCAGGAGAGGAGCACAGCTCCCGTGGTACGTGGCTCTCAGCACTGAGCACAGCCCCCATTAGCGCACAGTGTCACCCCGGCAGGCTCTTCCGTACGTTCCCAACTGGACAAAGCACGCGCAGGGCAGCTCCAGTGCCTTCGCAGCCATCGCTGCTGGCACCAACCCCCCGGCAGCAGAGACTTGAGGGCATGGCAGGACTCATGGGGGCTAAACCCAGCACACCCAGCCCCACGGGTCCCACGGACTGCTCACTGCCATGCTGGGGAGCAGCAGACCCCAACTCCGGTCACGGCACCCAGTGCCATCCATGCGGGATGGGCACCCAGCTGGGCTCTGCCATGCGTCCTGGGGAAGGGACTCCCAGGCACCCCACATGGCTGTCCAGCCTGGTGATGCCTGCGGCGCGGGTCCCACCAGGCAGAGCGACAAGCACCCGGTGGCTGGCGGTCGGGGGGGGCTGTGGCCACGGTCGGCGCGGGGTGAGGTGGGAGCGGGTGCAGGGCCGAGCAGCGGGAGTGCAGCACACAGGCACTTTGTTTGGCCGGGGTGGGCGGAAGTCAGGGCGTTGGATCTGAATGCTAAAGTGTGTTGTTCAGGGGCCGATAAAGGCCCCATTGTATGCAAATAGTTTATAAAGCAGCATATGACTTCCAGCGCAGGGCAGTGGTGGATAGAGACAAGGGCAGGCAGAGCAGAGCTCTCCTGCGGGAGACATGAGACGTTAGAGGGGCCATTGGGGGCAGCTCACGAGGACCCTTCCTCACCGGCAGGTATGTGCTGCCGGGACCCTCCACACCAGGGGCAGCCGGAGAGCAGGTCCCAGTCCCCCAGCCTCGTGCCTGGGGTGGGAAGCAGCTCCTGGGGCTGCCCGGTGCTGGTGGGTGGCCCCAGTGGGGTGGGGGTCTATGCTGGGTGTGCAGGGACCACCATGCAGGGACAGCTCCAGGAGGGTGGCAATGCATGGCTGCACAGGGGGTCACCCCAGCCTGGGGCTCCCTGGCCCCACTCCTGCGGGGAATGGGGGGGTGAGGGCAGTGAGGTGCTGGTGTAGAGGAGTCCATGGAGCTTCTTGGGTCAACTCCTAGCCAGAGGGCTTAGTGCTGGGTGCTGATCGGGGGGTCCCTGGGGAAGTGTGAGAGCTTCACCCCATTGCCTGTGCAGCTGTGGATCAGGATCCCCGTGGCAGTGTGGGGCAGTAGGGCAGGAGCAGCTGGCACTGCGGGGTCTCCTGTCTGCTCCTGCCAAAATGCTGCCCTGAGCCATGTCAGCAGCAGGAGCCACGCTGCCTTCCTGCCATCCATCCATCCTGCTGTCCACCTACCAGGGCTGTGGCGGCCAGTTGCTCCTGGGTCCCTCCTGCTGCTGCCACCAGGGCCAGGATGTGGTGGCTCTCAGCCAGGGGCCTGTCCCGCTCATAACACCATCTCTCGTTGATCGCTCCTGCAGACGTGAGGAACAATGAACTGGGCCGGCCTCTACACGGTGCTGAGTGGGGTGAACCGCCACTCCACCGCCATCGGGCGCATCTGGCTCTCTGTCATCTTCATCTTCAGGATAATGGTGCTGGTGGTGGCAGCTGAGAGCGTCTGGGGGGATGAGAAATCCGCTTTCACCTGCAACACCCAGCAGCCTGGCTGCAACAGTGTCTGCTATGACCACTTCTTCCCCATCTCCCACGTCCGTCTGTGGTCCCTGCAGCTCATCCTCGTCACCACACCAGCCCTCCTCGTGGCCATGCACGTGGCCTACCAGCAGCACCAGGAGAAGAAGCTGCTGGTGCTGACAGGGCACGCAGACCCCAAGCACATGGAAGAGGTGAAGAAGCACAAGATGCGCATATCAGGTTCGTTGTGGTGGACGTATGTCTGCAGCGTGGTCTTCAGGCTACTCTTTGAGGCCGTGTTCATGTACATCTTCTACATGCTCTACCCGGGCTACCAGATGGTGCGGCTTGTCAAGTGTGAGGCTTACCCCTGCCCCAACACTGTCGACTGCTTCATCTCCCGGCCGACCGAGAAGACCGTCTTCACCGTCTTCATGCTGGTCACCTCCGGCATCTGCATCATCCTGAACATGGCGGAGCTGGTCTACCTGGTGGTGCGGGCGTGTGCCCGCCGAGGCCAGCACCACTCCAACCCCTCGTCGGGGAAGAGTTCCTTCTATGGGCACAAGCTCTCCTCTGAGTACAAGCAGAATGAGATCAACCAGCTGCTGACGGAGCAGGACGGCTCCCTCAAGGACATGCTGCGCCGCAACCCCGGGCTGCAGGAGAAGGGCGACCGCTGCTCTGCCTGCTAGGGCTAGAGCCACTGGGGGCTCAGCCCTTGCCCCCGCCCCACAGCCCTGTGCTGTCCCTGCCCTATGGAGAGCATCCCCCAGGCGCCGGTCCAGCCCTACCGGACAGCCAGAAGGGCATCTCGGGCCATTAAATCTCCGTTCTCAGGCGCTGCCTCCCTCCTTTCTGCTCTGGCCAGGACATGCTGGGGGCTGGGGTGTCAGTGTGGGGTGCCTCCCCCTGCACCCTAGTCCAGGTGGGTGCTACCAGGGGCTGTGGGGGCTGCAGTGCCCAGGCTGCGCTGGGGCCATGGCCACTGTGCCCTGGCAGCTGGCATGCAGGAGCGGTGACCCCTGGGTGGCATTGAGCAGAGTCCAAGGGCTTGCGCTCCCCCAGCACCAGCCCCTGCAGCCCCGAATATATTTAGAAAAGTGCCCAGACCAAAAATAGAGGGAAAAGGTTTCCCCAGTGGCTGTTTCATCTGCCAGTCACAATGAAAGCCAATGGGGCACGCAGCCGCCTCATGCCCCAATAACCCTGTGCCCACCATCGGGTGGGCAGACGGACGGAGCCGGGCAGATCCTTTTTCTGCGCCCCACTGAGAAGCTGGGGACAAGCCAGGAAGGGGCCTCGCAGCATCCCACCCCGTCCCGCCAAGGGGACCTGACGGCGCGGGAGCACCGGGCTCTGCCCCACGTGCCCACCAACGGTGAGGGGTCCCCATGCTGGGTCGCCACCGTGGTGTCCCCCACGGTGCTCCCAATGTGGCAAGGCTGCTTTCTGCTGGAGGTCTTTGCTCCCACTTCCCTCCCTGTGGCAGGTTAGGGGGTCCCGTCGGACACTGGGTGGGGGACACCCCGGGGACAACCTGCATGCCCGCCCAGCTGGGGGATGGGGTGGCGTTCTGGGGGGTGTGGGGTGGCTGTGTCTGGAGGGCAACTGTCTTGCAGGGCACCACAGCGCGTGCCATGGGGGACTGGAGCCTGCTGGGGCGGCTGCTGGAGAACGCCCAGGAGCACTCCACAGTGGTGGGGAAGGTCTGGCTCACTGTCCTCTTCGTCTTCCGCATCCTGGTGCTGGGGGCGGCCGCTGAGCGGGTCTGGGGTGACGAGCTGTCTGGCTTCTCCTGTGACACACAGCAGCCTGGCTGTCAGAACGCCTGCTATGACAGCACCTTCCCTATCTCCCACCTCCGCTTCTGGGTCCTGCAGATCATCTTCGTCTCTACCCCCAGCCTCGTGTACCTGGGCCACATCCTGCACCTGGTGCATCTGGAGGAGAAGGCACAGCAGCAAGTGGCTGCACGGGCTGGCAGTGGGGCCAGGCGGCAGCGCTCGAGGCAGCCTCGGCTCCCTGTGGGGGACACACGGGGACGGGTCTGCATGCGGGGGGCCATCCTGAGGACGTACATCTGTAATGTCATCTTCAAGGCTCTCTTGGAAGTGGGCTTCATTGTGGGCCAGTATGCCTTGTATGGGTTCCAGCTGAAGCCCCTCTACACCTGCAGCCGCTGGCCCTGCCCCAACACTGTCAACTGCTACATCTCCCGGCCCACCGAGAAGACCATCTTCATCCTCTTCATGCTAGGGGTGGCCTGCATGTCCCTGCTGCTCAACCTGGTGGAGATCTACCACCTGGGTCTCACCAAGTGCCGGCAGGGGCCCAGCCCCAAATCCTGCATCCTGCCCAGTCCCGCTGGCCCTGTGGGGCCCCGTGGCACCCGTGCCACTCTGCCCGGCCATGCCAGCCCCATGGCTGCTGGCAGACACCCCCCCAGCCTGGCACCCCTGAAGAAGGCTGGTGCATGGCTGGGGGTAGCCAGTGGACCCTACAGGAAGGCACGAGCAGCAGACCTGGCAGTGTGAACATGGACTGCTCGGATGCTCAGGGATGGGTGATGCACGACTGGCCACGCAGTTGTGGTTCTATCTCCGGGCTCTGCCAGGCTTGTGCCATGGACCCCACGGCCAGCAGCAGAGATGGGCACAGCCCCAAGGACAAGGCTCAGTCCCTCCCTGTGCTCTTGGCAGCGGCAGGACTGAGAGCAGGGCTGGGCTGGGGCAGGGGCTTGTCAGCCCTGGGGGAGTAAATAAAATACCCGTTGCACCTCACTCGACTCCTGCTCTGCCCGCGGGCTCTGTGGCATCACTCTCCCACTGGTCTGTCTCACGGGCACACTGCATGGCCAGGGCAGGGCCACCGCGGGGTTGGGTTGGGCTGCAGCTCTGTGGGCAAGGGACAGGTAGGGCTCGCCAGGGGGGCACCAGCGGGTGTGGGGTCCCAACACTCCCGAGAGGGCAGCGCACTGGGAGCCAGACAAGGCAGGAAGCCCAGGCAGGGAGGGACAGGAGCGAGTGGGACAGCGGCTGTGCTCTCCTGCAGCATCCCACTGCCCCGGGGCGAAAGCAGGGGCTGCCAAAAGTTTTCTGCATCTTTATTTGAAATGAATGGTTTCCAGAAACACAGGGTTAGTCCTACCGTCCTGGCATCACTACAACAAGACTGGTGAGCGGCTCACTCTCCACATGGACACAGAGAACAGATGGCCCCAGGCCAGGGCCCAGAACAATATATACAGGCTCAACAGGAGACCCATGTACAGCTCGGGAAAACTGACCAGAACACGACGATGGGCAGGAGGCAGCAGGGAGCAGCAGAGCCAGAGCCAGGCTTGCCCCGGGCAGGGTGCTGGCACCCCGCTGCTGCTTGAGGAGGGAGGGGGAGGCCAGGCAGAGCTCCTCGCTGCCTGAGCCCCTGGCCAGAACAGAGGGACCCACTGATGGCACCTTGCACCGGGGAGGGGGGTTACGCCAGGACAGGGGACAGAGGGGAGCGAGCAGTGCTGGCACAGACCCGTCTCCATCAGTTTTCCACCAACTCAAGAAAACACTGACAAAATTGAGGGAGGTGGCCCAGCTGCATGTGAGGCAGGTGTTCCCAGGCAAGGCCAGGTCTCTGCCCCCACATTCCAGTGCTGGCTCCATCCACTCCCCACAGCCAGCCCAAACCTCTCCCACCCCTGGGAACAAGCCCTCCCCCTGCCCCAACAGCTCTTCAGCTGCCAGTGGGGCCACCGGTTTGAAAACACCTTCTTGCCACAGCAGCAGAGCTACCCTTCCTGCTGTACCACCCACACCATTGCAAGGGGATGCTAAAAGAAGGGGGAATTAAAAGCCTGGGGGCTGCTGGTCCCAGATGGCACTGTGCCATATTGTGCGGTTCCTGCCCCAGGACAAGGGGGAGAGGAGGGCAGTGTTAGGGCCAGGGGTACGGGGGACAGGGCTGGGGCAAGGGGAGCTGCCCCAGGAGCTCTGCCACCCCTGTGCTGTGGGGACTAGGCCCAGGGAAGATGGCTCACTCAGCAGCTGGGGCAGGAGGCAGGGCTGAGCGCAGGGGCCACGTACATAGGAGAGGCCTGTAACGAGCAGGATGGGATGTCCAAGTCTGGTAACAATGAAGGGACAGCACTGCCACAGCACCATCCCCTCCCACGCTGCACGGCCCCCACCCTGCAGCGGAGGCTGGGAAATGAGGCATCCAGGGCTGGAGTGCAGCCAGCCCAGCAGCACCTTGCTCTTAGTCCATGTCATCCTCCAGGCCACTGAACCGACTGTGCTCCTCATAGATCTCCCTCACAGCCAGGATGCGGTTCAGCATGCTCTCCAGCATGCTCCGGTCCATGGGGATGACAGAGTACCAGAGCGGGGACTCAGCGATGCACGACCGTTCGGGCTGCAGGTAGAAGACGTCATTGCGGTTCCGCAAACTCTCAGGACTGTAAAGAGAGAGGAAGGTGAGCCCTGGGCTATCAGCTGCAGAGGCTCAGCCTGCCTGGCCTGCTCTCATGGTTATCAAGTGGAGCTCAAGGCTTGTCACAGCCTTCAGCAGGATAAGGACAGAAACTGAGTCTGAAGCTCCTTGCTCAGGACCAAAGCCCCTAACCAGCCAAGTACCAAGACTCATACTGCACACTGCTGTCTTATCTGGAGACAGGCGAGTAGTGGAAGGGGCCAGAGAGAAGCATTCTCTCAACCACAGTCTATGCAAGCAGCACAGGCACTGGGCAAGGCTTCACACCCCTGCACAAATGTTTGGAGAGCAGGAGCCACTCCACAGGGTCCCAGCAAAACTGAGAGGTGGCCCCATAATGGCACAAGCTCCTTCTCCAGAGGAAGGCTCACCATTTGGAGAGATAAAACTCATAGAACTTGACTGGGCATCGGAGGGGGTTCATCCTGTTCTCCCGTTGCTCCAGCATTGGTACCTCCTCCTCGCGCTTCCGCTTTCCAGAGCCTCCATCTGCAGAGAGGGAGAGAGCAGGATTACGGCTGGGACCTGATGGGGTGGCAGGGGGAGGGACAAAGAGATGCTCCATCAGACCCTACCTCGGCCTTTCTTCTGCTTGGCAGGAGCGTAGTAGCGGATGCTCACCACCTTTGTCATGCCACGGGCCGTGGTGCACTTGCGGGACTGGCGCACCACATTGGTGAAGGAGAGCTGCATGTGCTCCTCCGCCGTCTGCAGCCCAAAGAACTTGGTGTTGAAGAACATGAGGGTGTTGAGGAGCACAAAGGGTGAGTAAACGCCCAGCTGCTTGCACTCCCAGAGGTGCTCCTCCTCAACACGTGAGAAAACTGTGTCTGCAATGCACAGAGGAAGAACCAGGTCACATCAATGGTGGCCTTGTGGCAATCCCTTTACCCTGTCCAGGCAAACTCCTTGCAAAAGACCAACGCTGTGCAACATCCCCTTTTCCACGAGGTTACTTCTCCAGAGCCATCAGCAGAGCTAGATGCTGGCTCTGCCCAGCCACAAGCTATCCCAGAGCGCAGCCAAACCACGGGCCAGAACCCAAATCAATCCTAAATGCTCATCCCTATAGATGGCCACAAAGTGAACTCCAGGTCAGTGCTCCACCACATTCAGTGAGACAAAGGAAAAGCAGCAGGCAGGACAGACACAGCCAGCTCCTGTGTAGACACACAGGTCTGGAGCCAAATGCCTCTGCCTGGGACAGCCAATATGCAGAGGTGAGGCTGGATCTGTGAACTAACCACTGACAAGACACAGCAGGGAAGGCAGCGCAGATCACAGCATCATGAAAAGCCAAAGCCTCTGCAGAGCTCTAAGTTAGTCTGCTCACAAGGCAGTAGCACAGCAACTCTGTCCAACACATAACACTGTGCAGGGCTCACCCCTGTGCTGGGAACACAAAGGCATGGGCCAGCATGCCTCCTAGCTTGGTATCGTCTTTGCCAAAGGGTGGAGCCATCACTGTGAAACGTTTTAAAGGTTCCAACTGTCTCAGGACACAAAGCAGTCATGCTCTGTTCCCAGCTGCTCCGACTCTGGGCAACAGAAGCTGCTGAGGCATATGCTGTCGCTATGGGTCAGTATGACCCCCAGACACAGCGGGACTGTGCTGCCTATGCCAAGGAAGAGGGCTGAGGCTAGGGGAGCACAAACAGACCACAGGATCCAAGGCTAGAAGCACAAACTGGGTACATGTGGTGACTGAAGGTACTTTGGAGACACGTACTATTTGGTAAGATTGTGGGTTGCCAGCCACTCAGGGACTTGTTCAGCTCCTGCACGAAGGTCAGGTAGTAAAGGTCTGTAAATATATTCACCATACGATTGTTCTCGAGCAGGTACTAGAAAGGACAGAACACACAGTCAAGAGAGACACAGCGGCACCTGGAATGCAAACCCTCCCCAGAAAGCCCAGGGCACACATGCAGAGCGCCCCTCGTACAACCAGCGCTGCAGGATGGACACCCAAAACCAGCCACTTCTGAGAGCTGTGAGGAAAACGCCAGGACACGACAAGACAGACTCAGTGATGAAGAAGGGACTGAATTTGGGGAGATCTGCCAGCCCTCCTCAAGGATGTGCAAGAAGGGTGCAAGGCTGGAGAACAGCTGCCACCCTACTCACTGGGCTTGGGAACAAAGACCAAACCAGGTGGGTTGCTGTCCTGGGGTGAGGCACTGAAGGAGCGCCCAGCGAGCCTCTCTGGGTACCCAGAAGGCAGAATAAAAGGTGCAAGCTCCCCTCACCAGATCTGACCCCCAGATCTGGCTATGGAGGACTTGAGGGCAGCAAGCCCTCCCTCACCTGCTGGATGCCAAGGCAGAGGTAATAGATGCTGTCCGGTTCGTAGCGCTCCCCATTGGGCCGTGTTATCTCCTTAACAAACTGGGCCAGGCCATAGTTGAGCTCAGCTGCTGTGCAGGCCAAGATATCTTCTTTGATCCTCATGGGCTTGGCTGCGGAGACAAGTACAGTAGCCTCAGACAACAGCCTGCAAGGCCAGCAGCACCTTAACACCCAGGGACCCAGCTTTTGGGAGGTTTCTGCCACTCCACCCCATCCAGAGCACTTACGGCCAAAGCGTAGCTCCTCTCCCTTGCTGGTCTCTCCCCCTGCATACTTGGCTTGCACCCAGGACTTCCAGGCATTCACACCGTATGAGTAGTTCAGCACTGTGCAGGTGGGCTGGCTGCTCACTGAGTCCCGGGAACAGCTTTCGGAGAGCACCAGACGCTTCTGCCCCTGCAGAGAGGTGCACTGTGAGACTGGGCACCTACCTGGGACAGATGGAAGAGTCCTGGCCAGCCCTCACACCTGCTGTCAGCTCCCTCCCAGCGTACCTGTGCCCATGCCAGCAGGCACACTTCTGCTGGACAGCCAAGCCAACAAGGCTCATTAATCATGAGGACTACAGGCAGAGAAGAGGCCAGCTCACATAACCTGTAGCATTCAAAGCTCCTCTGAAGTGACAGGCAAGTATTTTCACTCAAGGAGTGATCCACAGGCCAGGCATGCCTAGGGAGAGGGCACAACCTCCCCAGCACACGCAAGACTGGCACATTTCACCTCGTATGTCCCATGATGGCAGCTCCCGCTCCCAACCCAAATAGTTTTAAGCAGGCAGTACCCACGGAGAGCTCACCTTTCGGACAGCACGAGGCAGATCTTGCTCTGTGGACACCTCATCTGGTGCCACCAGCCCACAGTCAAAGAGGAAGTCCACACTGGGGTTGATGTCCAGGGGGTCTGAAAGGAATCGCAGGCAGAAGGGCTCAGCTGAGACTTCACATCTTGTCCCCCGTGCTGGCCTGGTTCTTACAGCACAATGAAGGAGGAACACACAGCCCAACTCTTCACACCCTCCACTGTGGCCTTGCATGAAATTTTAGTCACAGCCCAGCAAAGGAAATACAGCTCTGGCAGATGATGCTAAGCCTTCTCAGACTAACCAGAGCCCCACATTCTCCCCTCTGACAGTTGTTTGTTGTTTTTTTTTTTTTTTTTACACCCGAGGAACATTCCTCATCCCCTTGTGCCAGGCCAGTACTGGGGACAGCCTGGCACAGGCATGCCAGTTCTCTGTCCTTTGCTGCTAACATGCTGCCTCAGCACTTGCTGTGCTCCTGCAAGTCCCCTGCTTCTTCTTCCACCTCCTGCCTGCTAACGGACACTCAGAAATTCAGCTGTCTCCCAGGATGCCATGCCCTGTCCAGGTCTCTCTCTCACCTTGCTGGATCCTATGGAATCATCACCCATAAGCACACCAGTGCCACTGCCCTGCTCTTTGCGCTGTTAAAATCAGCTTCTCACTCCCCCTTCTCTGCAGACCTATGTTCGCAACAGGTCAGTTAGTCTAGACAAACACACACTCCTTCAAAAGTGGTGGTGTCCTCACCCCTGCTGTGAGCAGTCATCTGCAAGACTCAGTTCCTGGCCTCAAGCATGGTCAGTCAGAGGGCATGGGGAGGTAAGTTCACACAGCTCTTAATGCTGCTGGCAACGGTTGGCCGAGGGCAGCAGGAGGACCCTGCTGCAGCATCAGCAGCCCTGCGTGCCTGCTTCACCCTGCTCTTACTCTTAGGGAAGTCAGCCTCCAGGTCCTGGCCCGGCTCATCGAGGACATTTGCCATCTTGACAGCCATAGCCAACACATCGTCCCGTGCCGGTCCAAACAGATCACAGTCCTCCAGGAGACCCTCTGCACTCTGGTTGCTCACCAGGTCTGCAATGCAAAAGCAGATCATAAACCCAACTATCATGAAAGTCTTTTGTCTGTTTTTCCCGGGACAGCTGGAAAATGAAGTCAGGCTCCCTGCAGCATAGTCCTGTGCTCAGAGCAGCCCCACGACATCTGCGCTGCCCAGCTTTCCCTGGACAGCAAGATACTGGATGTTTATGCTCTCCCCAGCCACAGCCCTAGTCAATGGGGCTTGAGGAATGCAGCCTGCAAGCAAAAAGACCTGCGAGATCAGGACCGCTAGCCTTCTGGAGCCTGAAGAGCCACCTGAATAAACTAACAGTGCTGCACGAGCCACAAGACTGGCACCTCCAAAAGGGACAGCAGCAGACACTGCTCCCTGCTGCAGCTCTTCCCTCCCGGTACCTTCTCAGCAGAACCTGAGGACTTGCTCTTCCTTGCTCCCTTTTCAAAGGCTTTAGGAGAGCTGCGATCCAGGCAGAAGTTCTACCTCCAAGAGCTGGCAAACCCCATGTGATCCCAGCTGTTGGGCCAGACCAAGCCACGGCAGAACCTACCGCACAGGTCCGAGGAGGCCTTGTCCAGTTCCTCAGCCTCTGCAATCATCTCAGCCATGGCCAGGATGTCAGCCTCCAGGGGATTGGAGGGGATCTTCACCTTCAGCTCCTCAATGGTCTCCACAATCTTATCTGTGCTCTCCAGCGTGGTGGGCAGGAACATTGGCACAGGTACCTGTCAGCAGCAGCACATCAGGCAGAAAACTGACACTCAGCCAACTGACGTACAAGCAGAGGCAGGAGAGGACGAACAAAGAAGCAAGGAGGCTGCAGCAAGGCAGGTTTGAGACAGTAAGAGAACACAAGCGGGTGGAGTGTGTCGCTTACCGGGACAGGCATGGAGAAAGGCACAGGTACTTTCTGGCAGTACATATGCATAGGCACAGGCACGAAGATCGGGACGGGGATTGGCAACACAATCACCTGGGGCTTCCAGTCAGCCTCTGACAAGAGCAAAAGTACATCAGTGAGCTTGCTCCCAGCAGCTCCTCCACCCAGCCCTGCTGCGCACTGCCATGCCCCCAGCCATCCAGCACCATGGCCCTTCCAGCCACCAGCTTCTGTAACTCATGGGCAGAGCTGGAGCAGCAGCAAGCCAAACAGGCCTGCAACAAGAGGCTTGCCTTAGCCAGAGGTGGCCCTGCTGAGAGGTCTAGTGGCCTTGCTGGAGACCACGCACACGTGCCTAACGGGAACCTGCTCAGCAGACAGCCCCTCAGACAAGCTGATGATCTCCAGAGGAACAGGAGTTGTCCCACAAGAGGTGGAATCATGCTGCAGTGCTCTCTGTGTCTCTCCTTTTGCTGGTGACGGAGACGGGCTCCCTACCTCCAGCCCTGCCACGTGTGCCTTGCACTGCCCTGAGACTCCTCAGCACGGTGCCAAACACACAGCCACTCTGTACAGCATTTCAAGCTGGAGTCACATTTAGTCCGGAGCAGGGACGTGCACTTGCCTTTCCAAAAATGCTCCTGTAATCCTGCAGTTAGATCTTGTTTTCCTACCTGTCTGACATCCTTTGGACTTCATTTCTAACTTGCAGGAAACACCCCGGTTCTGCATCAGTGGTTTACACATGGCAGCTTTGTTTTTCCGAGGGGTGGCTGGAACTGGAGGGGGTGGGGGAGGTGGTGCAGCTGGAGACATCTGGGCTGAGGAGGTCTTTGCTGACAGCTGAGGAAATGCAGAAAGCAGGAGGTTGGTGTCCACCTAAGGCAGCAGCACCTCTTCCCCACCATGGGGAAGGTGGAGAGACTCCCAAAGCACCTCTTGGAGCTCGGCAGTCCCCAACACACCCACACACACATGCGACCACTCCCATGGTCAGACCTGGCTGAAGGCTGAAGGACTGCCAAGCTGCTCCTGGCAGGCAGCATCTCTGCAGCAGCCAGCGGGGACTGGCACTGGTCACTCCGGCCCCGTGGGGCAGCGAGGAACACAGTGGGACAGCGACTACACCCAGGCACAGGGAAGCACCGTGCAAAGAGGAGCCAGTGCCACAGTGGCAGGCTGTTCTGGAGCCCATCATCAATTCCTGGGGAATGGTTACTCTTCCCCCTTGAGGAGATATGCTGATGCTGCCCTCCCCAGCAGCTCCTACCAGCTCCCGCTACCCAGACATCTTAAAATGTATTGGTTGTAGAAGAATGAAATCTCCCTGGGTAACGGCAGATCTGTCCTCTCTTTGGGGACAGCCTATTGGTGCTATTTTGCAAACTCCTACCTCCAACGGGCCTTACCATGTTAGTCTCCGCCTTCTGTGAGGAAGGGGCAGGTGGTTTTGGCTCTGACGTCTGACCTGTAAGAGAAAGCAGTGACTCTGAGTTCAAGAGCTTCTGGGCCAACAGGTCCCACTGCTGGGACTGGAGGTGGTAGCAGCCAGAGGGCAGGGACAGGCTCCCCAGAAACTGCTCCCGGCCACTCCAGGAACAGTTAGTGTTTCCACAGTCTCTAGCCCTAGCAGCTCAGAAGACACTACAACTCCAAAATCAAGTTATTCCCATGTCATTTTGTCCTCCCTTGCAGTCCACCCCATCCCCATCACAGCAGGTCAGGAGAAATCCCAGCCCCTTGTAGAGAGAGGAATCCAGGGCTCTATTCCCAGCTCTGCCTATTGGCTTGCTGTACCGAGCCATGGCCCCTCCCTGTGTCTCCATCTCCCTGCTACAAATATCATGGCAAAGTGCTTCGAGATCCCTAGGAAGAAGGTGACAGAGCTAGCAGTAGTGTTACAAGATATCCCAGAAAGCAGAGAGACAGCTTGCCCCAGCCCTAGGAACGAAGTCGATTCCCCTACGGAAAAAGGCAATCACCTGCAGGTAAGAGGCACATGTGGCAGACACTAGTCTCAGGTGGTGACAGTATCATCCTGGCTTGGATAATTCCAGCTCATTTGCCCTGCAGAGAACTTGCACCCACCTCAAAAGCTGATGAGCTAAAAGAGCACCTTCATCCAAGTCTCCTGTGAGCCCTGGTTACCCATGTGGCTGGGAAAAAGAACTGCCTTCTACAGCACTGACTAACCGTGGGCCATGCATGAAGGAGACACCTGCAAGGAAAGCAGCAGGTCTCAGCACCTGAAGGGAGTGGCGGGTCCATTTGCACCTCCTACATACAAGACAGGCCCTTCAGGAAAGGCCCAGGCTCCCCAAGGTCCAACACACGGGCATTTGCACTGTGCAGATGTCCTCTGCCCCAAGGAAACGCAGGACAGCTCGTGAGCAACTGGAAGCTCAGCAGGGTCTGCTTGCTGACCACCACACGGGGACAGCTAAGTTCCAGTTGGAGGAAGCTCCCTAGTTTGCAGCTGAGCATTCAGCCATAGGATCTGCAATGGTCTCAATAGGTCCAAGAACTCCCCCTGAGCAGCCCAAAACGGATGGGCAGCAGGTCTAGGTGGGAGACGTCAATGGCTTGCATGAGAAAAGACAAGCCATGGAGTATGAATAGTTTCTGCTGCAGCAGAATCAAAAGCAAAGTTGGCTGCTCCGCAGTCCAATGATTTAGGACTAAGGGAAACCAAGATCCTCCTGCCACAAAGCTCCATGCGTTACATGTCCAGGCTTCCAGGAAAGCTGCAGCTTGTTCTTTACTCTCATCCCAACACCAGCAAAGAGCTGTCAAGGTATTGCCTGCTCCAACCATGACTTCTGGCCCTCTATCCTCTCCAGCTGGGCAGCCCCATGCAAAGCCATTTCCCCTTGGAAATCTTTGGGCACAGTTTCATGACAGGAACTCCTCCATCCCTCATTACACAGACTGTTCCCAGCAAAAGAAAGGCCACTTATTGTCAGCAAGCACTCACAGGATCACCAGGTTGGCAGCAGCCACTGGGTCACATGAATGAATGGTTTTAGGCAACCACTGGCTGCAAGAGAAGAAGCAAGTAGTCAGCAGCTCTGTCCAAGATAGGCCTGAAATCCAGGCAGACCCTGAGCTAGCAACACAGCTGCCAGGTCTACAGGAGACCCTGGCTCAGCAGAAGCGGCTCCTCACCACACACTGACAAGCTGCTCCTCCCGAAATTCCCTGCACAGCAGGCTGGGCTGGAAACCTCTCTGTGTCAGCACATGGCAGGCCCTAGCTCCAGCATCCTTCCTTTGCAAGCTGAGCAGCCTGCCACAGTCCTGGGACAAGGATGTCCACAGCCATCCTGCAGCTGGCAGGGGGTGGGTGTGCCAGCACACACAGAGGGCCCGGTGCCACCAGCAGCGTTCACCAAGCACGGCAGCTGCTGGGGCAGCCTGGAGCCTGTGCTCAGCCGAGCACCCACCACTGCTGACCGGCTTTTCCTTGGCTGCCTTCTGCTTCACTGGGTGCACAGAGAGGCAGCCATGGGCACAGTGAACATGCCAAACAGCAAAGTTCTTGGGGTCCTCCAGAGACATGGCAGAGCCGGGGGCTTGGACTCCCGTGGTTGTTGGTGGTTGAGAAGGTACTTCTGTCTTGTAGTCCATGGCTCCAAGGCAGCAATGGCCAAATGGCGTGAGACATGCTTCCCTCTGCAGGCAGAGCTTGCTCACTGTGCTTGTGTCCCAAAAGCAGTTACTGGTCCCTCACAAGCCAGATGTCTTGAAAGCAGAGGACGAATGGAACAGCAGGGCTAGGGCTGTGGAATCACTTCGCAAGCTACAGGAACCAGCCGGTTCAACACCTCTTCCTCCCCTAGGCAGCAGGACAGTCTGCGCCCCATCAAGCAGACTCCCCTGGGCACCCCAGCACCAGCAGAAACCACCAGTTCCTTATCCAGGTCACTCCAGCGTGCCGCTTGAGCCGTTGCCTCAGCCAGCTGCCTACGGAGCGCGGCTCTTTGGACGGCAGATTGGGACTCCCTCGGCTGGGGGAACCTGCTGCTTCTGGCAGAGCAGCTGTGCTTTGCTGTCTAAGCAGCATGGACATCCAGGGCTTCCCCCCGTCTTGCAACCAGCCCGCTGCTGTCCAGGAGAGGAACCAAGAAGAGTCTGGAAACAGAGGATGAGGTCTCTCACGGGAAGGTCCTCGTCTTTGTTTCCCCTCCTTGGCGCACCCTAGTCAGGGTTTTACACCTCATGAAATCCCAGGGAGGGCAGCAAAGCCCTGAGCCTGTCATGCAGGTATCTGTCGCAGCTTGATGCACCGAAGCGAGTCCCAGCATAGGCTGCAGGCATTGTAACTAGATCACACAGACTGCCTAGAAGATTGCAGCCTATGAAAGACCAAGCAGAATGAGACTACGTGAGTGTCCCAAGGGCCAAGCGATGTCTTGTCACTGTCACTATGAGCACCTTCCATCCTGAGGGACCCCAAAGCACTTTGCAATCTTCCATAAGCAACTGGCTCAAGTTAATGATAGGAAATGGGGCAACAGGCAGTGAAAATCTCCTCTCCAGGTGGAACTCCACGGATGTAGAATGGGGTTATCCGGGACACGGGGTTGGCAACTCCCCAAAGCTGCAGCGATCTTTGGGTAAGTGGTAGGACTCCAATCTAACATCGCAAGAACAGAGTGCCTCCAGCAGCTCAGCGCTCCCTCAAGATCGTTCTAGGTTCAGCTCTGGCTGAGGAGAGCCCACCTACAGCATCACCAGCACCACTTCCTGCAGCACCCTGTGTTTTCCTTGAATGTTTCCCATCCGAGCACTGACCTGGCCCAATCCTGATTAGCTTATGAGATCTGAGAAGGTCACAGCTCGGAGGTGGTGTGGGGCTGCAGGTGGATTATCATGCCAAACCATGCTGTCCCCTAACCCTGTAAATGGAGCTCTCCGCTGGCAACATGAGGATGTTAAATCCCCGAGTATCCTCACTAAGAGTGTGAGCTACAGGCAGCACGCTGGCACCGGCTCCTCCCGTCTGGGCCCTGTGTGTCATAGAACCATAGACGTTAGAGGTGGAGAAGCCCCATTAGGTCCCACTCCATCCTTTCCCCCCCAAGGGCCAGTGCAGGATTGTTCCCTAGCGTCTCATCCAGTCCCGGGCAGGAAGCTTCCACCCCTCACTGTTCAGTCTTCCCTGTGTCTCTCAGACTGAGCTATGCAGGTCCCCTCCCTCCCTCCTACTCACTGTTCAGCAGGCTCTCGGGCCCCTTCTGCGTGTCCAGGTTGGGCTGGTTCTGTTGATTGTAAAATCGCAGCAGACACTGCTGGTTGCAGAAGTGTTTGATTTGCCCCCGCCAGTGGATGGTTTCCAGCAGCTTCCCCTGACGTTTGCAGGCATGGCACCGAGCTGCCTAAAGCCCGCATCAGCAGGAGAGAAACAACGAGTAACTAACCACACCCCCTCCGAGTGCAACACAACTCTCCACTGAAAGGTGCACATAGCAAGGTGCTGTGAGCTTCCCCACAGCAGTGCCCTGCCAGTGCCAGCCAGGGACTCCAGCGGTGCGAACTTCTCACAGCAGCACTAGCCGCGGATCCAGCACTGTGAGCTTCCTCAGTGCAGTGCTCTGGCAGGATCAGCTGGGGACTCCAGCTACGTGAGCTTCCCCGTAGCAGTGTCCCGTCATTGCCAGGCAGGACTCCAGCAGTGCCAGGTTCTCCGCAGCAGTGCCAGCCAGACTCCAGCAGTGTGAACTTCCTCAGTGCAATGCCCACTTATCTGGGTGCCGTGCCCACCACAGCACTTAGCACAACCTGCCAGTGCCAATACTGACCTTGAAGTACCAGAGCAAGTATTTGCTTTTGCAGTCTTCACTACAGAAGTCCCAGGTGCTGCCCTCCAGCTGCTCGGTGACCGCCCGCTGGCAGGTCTGAGAACAGTAGGTGCAGGTGATGCAGCACAGGCCCAGGTTCTTGGTGAAATCCTGTTTGTAAAGAAGCACACACCCTGCGGAGAAACAATAGGAGTGAAACCTTCCCAGGATGAACTGGGGGCCTCCCTGACCCAAACATGACCAGAATCCAGGTCTGCGGAGACAACAGAGCACACGCAACACACTGTAGGGAACAATCCAGCACTGGCCCCTGGGGCTGGGATAAGATGGGACCTCATGGGGACTTGCCATCTCTCACCTCCATGCTTCTAGGAAGAGTCTGACTCCAACCTCCTGTGTGCAGGAACCCAGCAGGCAGGGCAAGGCCAGGTCAGGCCAGCCCAGACGCAAGAGCGTAGAAGTGCATGATGACAGGAGGAGCGGAGCTGCCACCTGCTGTCTCCCCAGCCCCCAGAGAGAGAAAAGCTGTGAGAAAGCCCTCCCCAAGGACACAATGAACGGTAAAGATCTTGCCCTAGGGCCTGGCTGGACAGCAAGCCATCCCCACAACAGTCCTCCCTTCACTGCATGGCAAGGCTCTCGCCCCAGGGCCTGGCTAAGACAGTCTCCCCTCTGTTCCTCTCCATGCTCTCTTCTCCTCCCCCAGCATGGGCTGGCATGGGGGCTCTGCCTCTCCCGTGCCTTCCCCAAGTACCTTCGCTGCAGAAGTTCTTCTCCACTCCAGAGAAGCGGATCTTCTCGTGCAGCAGCTTCTCCTGCTTGCAGTGCTCACACTGAGACACCACCCCGCGCAGCCGCTTGAAGTCCTCGCAGCAGTCCTTGCAGCAGAACTGATACACCTTGTCCTGCCAAAGAGACCGCCACTGGGTCAGCCAGGCTGGCAGGAGGTCCCCAGTGCTTCTCAGGGAAGCCAGAGCAAGACTACGGGGCGTAGCCAAGTCCCCAGCTCTCCTGGCACGGGGTTTGGCAGAATGGTCTCCTCCTGCCCTTCTGACATGCTGCTGAACGTCAGGAGCGCAGCACTCAGCGTACGGTCCCTACACACATCTCTGCAGCTAAGGCATGCAGAGCACTGGCGCAGAAGGAGCTCTGCTTTGAGCAATGAGAGGAAGGAGCCCTGCAGCCCTCACCCGGGCTCAACGTCCCCCTGGGGAAAGTCCTCACCTGCCAGTCTAGGATCTCTGGCTTCCCGCTGAAAAGATTGTGGCAATAATGGCAATTGAGGTGGATCCCACCTTCCGGGCTGGTGCGCTGCAGGAGACAGAGACAGCTCATGCAAGGAGAGGCACACAGAGGGCAGGCAGCACCCGCTTCGCACTGCCACCACCTCCTGCTTCCTCCGCCGTTCACAGCAGTTTGCCTGCCCCTGCTCAGACCTGTGCTTGCTGCCACTGTCAGTGACTCACAGTCAATCCATCAGATCATGTCTCAGGCTCCTGGAGAGTGGATTCCTGAGCAATTTCCCTTTGCTTCCAGTGTACTGGGTCCAGCTCTTCTCAGGAAAGCAAGCTTTCAAGCTGCCACCCCTCTGGATTTGAAAACCTTAAGAGACAGGGGCTCCGCTACCTCTTCTGAGAGCTTCTCCAAAAGATCTTGAAGTACACGTGCCTGGTTTCTATTTTCAAGGTACTGCAACTTGAGAATCCAAGCAACTGTTCTCATCCCACCTTCATCTGCTAGATTAAACAGCCATTTAACACCTTGTGTCTTGTCCACAAGGATATATTTATTAATAAAGTGATTTTCCTGGGTTTTTTTCTGATAACCTCAGGTAAGGTGCTCTGCGAGTGCCTCAGCACACACATTTTTCAAGCCCAAATGTAACTTTTCTTTTTTTTCAACATACTTCCAACTTTTCTTCAACACTGAAAATAAAGCAGACCTCAGGTGAACATCCTTCCTATATGTGCAACAATCTAGGTAGCTCTCCTCCTCCCTGGTCCCCAAACTTCAACTCCCTGTTCCTCTGCTTTTACTTGCAATAACTTAATTACTCCTTCCCTCTGTGGCTGTACAATGAGATACACATACTGAATGGCTTATCTTCTGTAATCCCGGTGCCTTTTCAAAATTCTTACTTTCCCAAGACTTACGTTCCCACACTACTTGAGTAAGGCTGATACAGGATCTTGCACCGAACTGTGTTTAAGTACCCATTAGGAGGAACCAGTCTTGTCAAGCAATCTCATTGCTTTGCTTCCTGTGACTGCTCTGACCTCAGCGTGAGTTAACACTTCACCAGTTTTTGTTTCATCTGCAAAATTTTATCACGCTTACTTTGACTTTATTGCCAGATGACTGATGAAGATGTTGAACTCCTTGGGCTTAACACTGATCCCCAAGAAGCTATCCTGAAACACTCTCTTCAGTGGTTTTTCTTTGACAAGTATGTTCTGGCATCTACCAGCAAGACAGTTCCTAATGCAGCTTATGCATAAGTTTACTCATACATTACAACACTGATTTTACAGGACAATAATTCAAATTAGGTGAATTAGGCAAAGTCCCTGGTGAGTGGAAAAAGGGAAACATTGCAACCATTTTTAAAAAGTGTAGAAAGGAGGACCCTGGGAACTACCAACCTGTCAGCATCACCTCTGTGCCTGGGAAGATCATGGAACAGATCCTCCTAGAAGCTGTAATAAGGCATGTGGAGGACTGGGAGGCAATTCAAGGCAGCCAGCATGGCCTCACCAAGGGCACGTCTTGCCTGACCAATCTAGTGGCCTTCTATAATGGAGCAATTACTTCAGTGGACAAGGGAAGAGCTATGGACGTCATCTAGCTAGACTCTCTGTAAAGCCTTTGACATGGTCCCCCACAATATCCTTCCCTCCAAATTGGAGAGTTAGGGATTTGATGGATGGACTGTTTGGTGGATGAGGAATTGGTTGGATGGTCACATCTGGAGGGCAGCGGTCAATGGCTCAATGTCCAGATGGAGACTGGTGACAAGTGGTGTCCCTCAGGTACTGTTTAATATCTTCATCAATGACTTAAGACAGTGGGGATCAAGTGCACCCTCAGCAAGTTTGCAGATGACACCAAGCTGAGTGGTGCTGCTGACATGCCTTGAGGGATAGGATGCCATCCAGAGAGAACTGGACAAGCTTGAGAAATGGGCCCATGTGAACCTCATGAAGTCCAACAAGGTCCTGCATCTGGGTCAGGGTAACCCCCTCTACCAATACAGGCTGGGGGATGAAGCTAGACATGAGCCAGCAACGTGTGCTCACAGCCCAGAGAGCCAACTGTATGCTGGGCTACCCAAAAAGAAGCGTGGCCAGCAGGTCGAGGGAGGTGATTCTGCCCCTCTGCTCTGGTGGGACCCCACCTGCAGTACTGTGTTCAGCTCTGTGGTCCTCAGCACAGGAAAGACATGGACCTGCTGGTGCCGGTCCAGAGGGGGGCCACAAAAGTGATCAGAGGGCTGGAGCGCCTCTCCTGTGAAGACAGGCTGAGAGAGTTGGGGTTGCTCACCCTGGAGAAGAGAGGGCTCCGGGGAGACCTTACTGCGGCCTTTCAGTAATTAAAGGGGGCTTATAAGAAAGACGGGGACAGACTTTCTAGCAGGGTCTGTAGCAATAGGAGAAGGAGTAATGGTTTTAAACTAAAAGATGGCAGATATAGACTAGATACAAGGAAGAGATTTTTTATGAGGGTGGTGAGGCACTGGAACAGGTTGCCCAGAGACGTGGTAGATGCCCCATCCCTGGAAGTGTTCAAGGTCAGGTTGGATGGGGCTCTCAGTGTCCTGATCTAGTTGAAAATGTCCCTGCTTACTGCAGGGGGGTTGGACTAGATAGCCTTTAAAGGTCCCTTCCAACCCAAACTATTCTATGATTCGGGTCTTACGAAGTCTGCAACTGTAAAAACTCTAGTTACCCTACCAACACCATTTGTGATCTCAGTGAAGGATTACATTAAGATTTTTTTTAAAAAAACAACCCACCCAAAAAAAACTCAACACAAAACCACAAGAAAAAAAAAACAATAACCAAACCTAAATGCTGCAACTGGCAGTAACCAACTCTCTACTTCTAGATTCTCTAAGTTTTTTCAGTTGCCCAAGGCATGTCCTGGCCTAAGTTTCACAGGTCTTTCTGGCTGTTGCTATGTTCTTTGATGACTGCACAAACCCAGTATTTTTCCAGTTGCCTTTGAATATCACAAACGTTTCACATGTGCTGAAACTTAACGACAGAAGATTAAAACCCACCAATCAAGTGTTTGAGGATTATTAAACATGATATATCCAGGCCTGCTGGTTGTAAAGTTTTAGACAGCCCATCCTACAAGACTTATGTTCCTTGGTGACACCTGGCTCAGAGGGCAGGTGTCACCCCACTAGCAGAGCAGGTGCTCACTGTGCTTTGTTAGCTTACTTGTACTTTTGCTTGTGCCCTCATAAGGCCACTGCATCCCAAACCACTTGTGCAGCACAGCTCTGCGCTGCACTCCTGCTGGGCATAACCTGATAGACAGGAGTGAATTACAACCACCTTATCCCAGCGAAGGGGGAGATAAGGCCAAAACTGAGCTATTGGCAATTACAGTCACTGCAGCTCTTGTGCTCCAGCAGAGACTTTCTTATGGACCCTCCCTGAGGAGCTTGAGGAAGGTGGAGCCTCTGCTACGTGTGAAAAGAGGCATGAGCTCTACGGCACAGCCCACCATGAAGGATATTTCAGTACCTGGAATTTGGTCCAGCAGCTGGGGCTGCAGAACTGGTAGACAACCCGGTCTGTCTTGTTGTAATAGCAGGGTTCAGACAAACTCTTTCTGCAGAAGCTGCAGGGTCTAGGGGGACCTGATGAAACAGACAGGAATTGGTGAGGGCAGCAGCACAGGACGTGGGTCTGGATTCTGAGGATGGCATGCAAACTACTCCTTCGTCCTCAGTCTGCCAAGCCATTATCAAAAAGCAAGGGACAAGAACACCAGGAAACTAAAAGCATCAGATTCTGCTAGGACAGAAATATTAAACACTGATGGAGAGCAGAATTGTCCAGGGAAGTGACCCCGCCTCTACAGGAATTTGGACAAAACAGGCTGCAATACTTGCACCAGAGACCATACCCGTTCCTAGACACCACTGTACTCCATGTAATGGAAAGGGCAATGCCAGCACTGTACAGCACTACAACTGCTTTCTGAGTTCTCAAGAACAGCACTGTACACTAACCCTCAGTATTAAGATGTCTACATGCTGCAAAGGTTCCTCTCTCCTTCCATTGTCTCACTGGCTCCTCCCCAGGCAAGCAACATGCCTCCTTTCCAGTCTCATCCACAAACAATAAATAGTACGAAGGAAGGAGTTAAGAGTGGAGAGGTGACCGATTCCCTGCACGTAGGCGCTCTTACCAATCAAGCCTGACTGCTTCACTTTGTGGGAGGTAGTGCAGCAAATGGAGCAGAACAGGCCCATCTTGCCACTGCGGTCCACGTTAGGCAGCATGTCGAAGTTCTTACACAGCGTCTTGCACCACATGCAAGGGTAGACCCGAGTGTTCTTCTGCAAACACAAAGAACAGAGTTGCCAGAGAGACCATCACAGCTGGTAAGGTCCAACTCTCTTATCCCACTCCACTACTGTATCCACCACAGGACAGCTCTCCTGCAGGGAACACCTGATACCGGAGCCAGGATTGCAGTCTGGAGGTTCAGGTGGTAGTAGCAAAAAAGGCTGCCTTCAGCACCTCAGCTTCTCATTTCTAGGGTAGCCTGGCAGGAATACAGAGCTTGGCAGTCCCATCAAGACAGTTAAATGAAGCCGGCTCATCACAGAGAACATATCCAGCCAAGCTTTGGGGAGACACCCAGAAGAAGCCAGCCCTTGCTAACTGCATATACCAGTGCTGCTGCACAGTCCAGCTTACCCAGTGCCTGACCTGTGCTTGGGTCCAAGATGGGCCCCATGCAGAATGAATAAATTCTGTTTACCTGCTTTAAAGTTTCTCCACAGGAATCTCTTAAATGTTTTGTCAGCAGTAAAAGGCCAAGGGGATTCAAGTCATCTGCTATTGCATAAAGTGCCCTGTGCCACACCGTGCAAAGAGGCTGTGTGCCCATGGAGATCCCCCACCCTAGGCAGCTGACTCCACACACCTTCTTGTAACTGTTGAGACAGGCAGAGTTGCAGAAGCGTTTTTGCTGGCCTTCGTGGAAGAGGTACTCCAGAGGCAAGCCCTTGTTATAGATGTAAAGTCCACAATTGTCACAGCAATTGGTTTTCAGCCCCTTGGTGGCCCGGAACTTGGTGAAGCAGGCGTCGCTGCAGATGCGGTGAACCACATTCCCATTGCTGACCTCATGCTGGATCTGCAGAGACAACATTGCTGTCACTCCCCCCAAACCACGAGGTGCCTCCTCCCGACGCACGTGCACCACTACTACCACAGTCCTGGGGATAACAGGCTGTGACACTAAAACCCAGGTATGTGCCATATGGGAAGCTGGTGTGGACTCAGGCTGGCCTCCCTCGCCAGAAGACAGCAGAGCAATTGGGAGAGTGGAATGGCAGGAAGCAATGACCTTCAGGGAGGGGAGAAGCAGAAACCTTCCTTCTTTTGCTGGAATAAGGGCTGGCTCACAGTAACAAGGAAGGACCTGGGAGCGAGCCTAAGCCGGCTCAGGGGCTGAGGCCTCACACCACAGAAGAACTTGGCAAATGCCTTGCAATGTTCCCAGGCAGGGCCAAGTGCTGCTGGTCACAAGCACCTCACCCAGGACATGGGAAGGACAAGGGATTTGTTTACCTCGCCAGGTTTGTGGCAGACGCTGCAGTGGCTGGTGTCCGAGGCATCTGCGGACTGAGGTGCTGGTCTATGCTGCTGGGCCTCATAGAGGGAGAGGCAGACAGAGGTGCAGAACTCATGGAAAGAGGCACCTGAACCGATCTGGGCAACCACAGAGTCCTTGGTGTTCCAGATCTCCCTGGGGATCAGGATGGGATGTGTTAGTGCAGGGACACACCAGTCCTGGCATGAAGGAATAGGATGGCACACTGCAATGCACAGGACTTTCTGGTGTCCCAAAAGGGTGGCAAGAACTGTCTCACAGCAGCTTCTGTCTTGGCCCAGAGGGGCAGTGCCTGAAGACAGACCATGCACGAGGTTGTTTGGAGAGGAGGTGGGGATATGGGGCATCGAGCCTGGGGATAGGCAGGGAAAGGTAATAATGTGAAGGGGGTGTAGGGAGCATGGGATATGCAGTGTGTGAAGGAAGACATGCAGCAGCAGCTGGCAGTTGGCAGGAATGATGTGGGTGAATCGGATGCATGGGGTCAAAGAGATGGGGACTGGCAGGCAGGGCCGTGGGGCAGGTGAATGGGTTCACAAGCACGGGAGCATTGAGGAAAGGTGAACGAACACACACTTTTTACAGAAGGTGCATATCTTCTTGCCAGGTGGTTTTTTTGAGAAGGTGGTGAGACAGGAGCTGGAACAGAAGAGCTGAGGGAGCCCTTTACGCTGGTAGGCAGTTTGCCCCTTCTGCAGTGGGGTTCGGCAGTTGGCACAAGTCATCTTGGTGACAGTAGAGCGGGCAGCTCGCTGAGCCATCTGAGTGCGTAAAGACATGCGAGTTGAGCGTCTGGTACGAAAAGGAACAAAATCCTCGTCGTTGGGATCATCCACCATTGCATCAGAGTCTTCATCAGAGACTGGAACTGCAAAGCAGCAGAGAAAGATGCACAGAAAACCCTCATGAGGAACTGAGACAGAAACCTCTGCCATGAGACACATGCTGGGGCTTTCTGGGGTCACCTTCCTAGAGTCCCTCTACATGTTCTGTACCTGGGAATAACAGAGGAACCCTTGAAAGATACTCTGTTGGAATTGGAGAAGAGTCGGGAGGTCTTTGAGCAAACTGGGCTTAAGTACAGTTCCTCTCTAGGAAGTCATGATTTGCCAAGGTTGAGCAGAAGCCCAAAGTGTGAACATTTACAGCAGAAAACCCACCAAGAACTGACAGACCTTAAAGAGAACAAGCTGGATCACCAGCCTCCAGCACAGGCAGGTAATGAAGGAGCAACACACAAATACTAGGGAAAGGCAGGGTGACACAACATCTCAAAGAACAGAGACTTCACGTACTTCTGCAGGAAAATCCCCCAAAATGCAACCTTCCTTCAGACAGCCTGCTGCCAAAGAGATAAAGGAAAAAAGTTCCTGGCTGAGGAGATGGAAGACGGATTTCCTGGGAACAGCCCCCGAGATTCATCCTGTTACTTGGTGCTTGCTGTCCATACACCACTGTAAAAACTCTACAACCATTCCTTCAACCTAAGTGCCCTGAGAAAGCAAGACACGTACCCCAGGATGATGACTCATGGGGTGAAGGGACTTGTCCTGTGTAAGAGGAAAGTCTGCCCAGAAGCTCCAGAGCTCCCACCGCACTCACACAACAAACCACCTGCCCACAACAGCCTGGGCCCTGCTCGCTGGCTGGAAACAGGCACTGCCCAGCCCCAGTTACTCACTGCTCTCAGAGGAGTTCACAGTTTCAGGCCTGGCAGCTTCTGATCTTCTGGCTCGTTCACTTCTTTTCTGCTCCTAGAAGACATTCAGAAAATACTTAGGCTAACCACCTGCTAGGACAACCATGGATAAATATCCCAGGTCATGGTGACGTTCCAGCTTCTGGGATTTGCATTCCCAGTAACTCGGCTGAAAATGGATAAAACTCCATGGATACCTGACCGGAGTTGGCAAGATGGGGGAGAGGGGAAAGCAGGCTTATGAGAATGACATTCCGGCGGGGGGTAACAGGGATGCACTGAAACCACATTACAGTACTGTGGCAGTGCACAGGGATCACTGTCACAGGAGACATGGCAATCTCCTTCCCAGAGGGGTGACAAGACAGCCAGTGTCCCTCACAGAGTCTGACAACAACCAGCCACCCTCCATGCTCCTGCAGCATATGTACTTGACTGCATTCTCCTCACCTTCTCAGCTGGCAGCTCGCTTCCCTTCCCAGGCAGGCCTTCTCCTGGAACACAAGCACAGAAGAAGCATGCATTTGACATCTTGCTTTTCTCCAACAGAAGAGGACAGGTGTTTTTCAAATGCAGCCACCCTTTGGGTCAGTCTGCACATGAAACCTCAAGACAGTCCTGGCTAACAAGCACAGTTCTGGTGGTGATCAGACACAGGACAGCTCCTAAACCCACCACCTGTAGTTAAGAGATCCAAACATGCAGCTTAGGAGGAGTCCTGTCAAGGGAAGACCTCCCTGGATGGGGGAGGCATGCTGGGCAGCTACCTCCAGCTGCTTCTGACTTAAGACTGAGCATCCCTTGAATCGAGAGGGACTCTGCCTATTGGAAACACCTTCTCCTAGTGATCTGCAGTTCCAGCAAAGACTCCAGTGATGAAGAGTGTGAGCTAGGCTGATGCACAGCTGCAGCTTTATCAGGGAAGCTCCTAGCTGACGCAAGCATTGATAATCAAAGTTAAAGCTACAAAAGCCAGAGCAAGAGCTTGCATGCACCAAGGGGCACATTCCAGACAGTTATTCCCTGTAAGCAAGATACCTTCCCCAAATCTAGCCCATCAGTAGTGTTGACAATTTCCATAGCAGGGGATGACAGGAAAAGCTGGAGCACAAAACAGACCCCAGCTTCAGCAACATGCAGCAGGATGACCTCCTCAGCAAAAGGAAGCCAAGTTCTGCAGAGATAACTGTAGAGGAATGAAGCTGGGTTAATTAACATTGATAATATACAGCTGTGGGCTGGCTTCAGGGGCAGTGGGTTGGCCGATGTAGATAAGGTGCAGCTGTGGCTGGTTCTGTTAAGTGGTTGGGCAGCCAAGGAAGAGAGAAGAGGAAGAAGCAGAGAGAAGAGGAAAAGAAAGAGAGCACGCCCTGGGTGAGACTAGGAGAAGGCAGCAGAGGGACTGGCATGAAGAGTATGCTGGTATGAGATGGTAAAAGACCGTGTTGCAGCTTGATAGTTTTGAGAGTGCTGCGACAGATAACAACCTACCTGCTGGTGGTGAGGCTTCCTGTGCTTTCAGTACACTACTTTCTTTAAGCGAGTTTTTCCCACTATCATCCCCTTCCTCTGCCTGGTTTTCCTCTGTGGGCTCAGGGGGCAAAGCTGCAGAATTGTTGTCTGGGCTCAGTTCCACCTCTGCTTCCCCTGCCAGCCCTTCCCTCTGTGTGGGTGAGCTTTTCCTTGGTGCCTTCAACCTAGTCTTCTTTGTCTGTTTAAGAGTGAGTTGAGGGGGGGCCATTGGTGGACTTGAGGATTGTGCTGTGATTTCTTCTGTGGCTGGGGCACTGCTGAGGCTCCCAGAGTCAGGAATGGCCTGGGGGGGTAATTCAGGGGCATTGTCATCAGATAGTGCAGGAATAGCAGCAGCACCATCTTCCTTTAGGTCCCCAGAATCATTTTTTGGTGCATCTTCCCCTTCTTTCCATGTTTCTGGAACAAGGGCTTCTCTAGAGAGGGCTGAGTCCACCGGTCCATCCTCCACATCCTGGGAAGGATGTGCCTTATACAGCCCATCCAGACCCTCTGATTTATCTAGCTCCATCAAGTCAGCAGTTTTATCCAATTCATCTAAGACATCAGGTTTCTCCAGCATATCCAAGACACTAGGTTTATCTAGAACGAGGTCGTTCGATTTGTTTAGTTCAGGCAGGCTGTCTGCTTTCACTAGAAGGTCCAAGTCCGCATCTACAGTCATCTGTTTGGATGGATCCCAGTCAGGGGGCTGAAGAACTGAAACTTCCTGGGTAGAAGCTGTTTGGGAGCCCAGGAGATCTTCACCGAACTCCATGTCAGCAGGGAGATCACCAATAAGCGGTTTGTCAGGCAAGGACAGGGGCTCCAAAGATCCTGAAAATTCACTGGAATCCATTTAGAAGATGGCAACTGGAAATGAGAGAGAGACTTGCAAGTTAATGAAAAGCAGTCTAACACAGTGTGTGAATTGTCCACTCTTCTGAACACTGCTGGAGTAAAGCAAGACCCAGGACTAGCGCTAGGCATAACCGGGCTACCAGCAGGCCAACCACATCTACTCAGGAGGTTACAAAACTCTAAAGCCAAACAGCGGCAGCATGATGTGGTAGCTTGGTATAGCAGAGCTTTGGGAACTCCACAGCCTCCACACACCTCACCCCAGCACCGCAAACAGACTTGCTTATGCTGAATGACACAGTGGGGTATCAGAAACTACTTGAGTACCAGTTCAGGAGGCTTCACATGGCTGTTCTGCGGTACGTAATACCCCATTCCCTGCCTTCCTCTCTGTCTCACCAGACACAAATAATATGGTCTGTCCTTTCTCCTGATCTGTTCTCACGGAGCTAACACATTTTATTTTTGAAATATCTTTTCTCTTAAACAGGGAGGCAGAAAGAACTCCTTTACTCCTCTGTAGCCTGTGCCTTGAACAAGATACAAGATGACAAGATGCGTTAATTTTGGCAGAGGAGAGATACAAACTGTATTACACTGTATAACTACAGCTGCAGCATAGCCCCAAAATTACGTGGGCTAATGTTCTGTGTCTGAATAATTGGAAACGCCCAAGTCAGAACTATGAGGAATTCTGGAGAGTGGCAAAAAGAAAGGTGTAAAGCCCATGATGTTAAAAGTAGTCGTTAGAAGAGGAACAACAAGTAGCATAGTAGACTCAAGCATGCAATGCAGAGTTAGGGGGGAAAAAAACAGCGTGACTTTGTGGGGCACAGTCAGTGCACTTGCACAGGAAGATGTGACGCTGACTGCTAACATCAGAGGGACAAAGTTACAGCCCACCTCCTCATGGTCGACATTACTATAGGACAGAAAGGGCAAGACTCTGAGGTGATGCAACTAAGCATTTGTATGAATATTGGCTGGAAACTAATTATACCCCCACAAAGAGATAGCGGTTGAGAAAGCTGAAGGGGGAAAGGGAGAAGGAGCAGGAGTCTACAAGTGGTGAGGCAGAGTAAGAGCTGAAGTAGCATGACATCCCCAAAAGAGGCTGTAAGTAGACACTACAAGGAAGGCACTAGAATCAAAAGATATAGCACCAACCTATTCCGCCCTATCAGAGTCATTCTAATTCTAGATTTGGCACTGTTTTAAGCCCTGAAGCAGAAGATCCAGTATTCCTTTCTGTTGGGGCTTACTATGGGCATAACTCATCTATATCAGTGAAGGAGGAAGCCTGAAATAATTCCCCTGATGATGGCTGATTAATTCTTTCTTTATATCCTTCCCTCTGAAAGGATAACCCAGTCTCACTCATGAACGGTTTACTCAGAACTTAACAGGATGTATTTAGACAGAGAACTTCTGAAACTCATTTAAGCGGGAGTTTAGGGAATCATACCCTACAGCTGGAGTTCAAAGTCATTGCCTCCTTATTTTATCTAAAAGCACAGCGACATTTTCTGTTTCACAGTGGCAGATAAGCACTGTTCCCACAATCACAAACAGAAACTACAGAAGATGTAATCTTCAGAGACGCTCAGCAAGTTTCACCACTAAAGACTTTGGTGATTCTGTTCACTTTTTTTAGTCACAGAGGAGAGAAAGCTCCTACAATGAGCCAATTCCAGAGCAACAGAGGATCTAATACATGTTTTAGGGTGACTGACAGAAAGAACAAAGTTAAATAGAAATAAAGACATATGAAAGAAAGGTGCTAAGGATTTGAAGCAGGTGAGAACCTGCCCAAGATGATAAACACATTTTTTCTCCTACTAGGAATACAAACAATGCCTCCTTCTCGAGGATGTCCCCCACGCAGCCTTCCAGGCAGACAGCAGACCTTGCAACAACAAGCAGCAGAAAGGTTAAGCCACCCAGATGGATAAGGAAAGTTAATTTATAGGTATACTTAACAGGACTAGCATACTCCTCAAATTCATCTTCAGACACTTTGCACGAGTCTGCAATGAACCACGCAGGTGATACTCCTACAGTATTTACCACTTTCAGGTGGCCTAGTCTCTGCTTGGTAGAAATAGACCATGGGAATAATTCTGGAGCATAAGAAATCCATTTGGGCATTCCCTCCCAGAGGATAAGGCAAGCAACAATTCATCCATGAACTTGCCCGGCTACTCAGGCTTTCCAAATAGACCAAAAGCAACCAGTTTCAATAGCACGCACCTTAACGTTGCTTTCACACTTTGGGCACAACAGCATTATGATGCAAGGCAAGACTCTGACAAACTTAATGATGACAAGATTGACCAACAAAATGATATTAAAAGAGAACAAGTCTTCTGGAGATTAAGTCAGCTCCAAACTATCAGTATGTGGTTGGGACAGATACACAGATCTTTCTGCAGACCACTCACTTGTACATTCCGGTTGGAAGCATGGCGCTTGCCCTGCGTGTTCATGGTCCTGCCCACTTTAATCAGCTCTCTCTGAATCACCCTGGCAGAACAGCTCACACGTTCTAGCAAATGACCCAAAACTTACAAAGCTAAGGATTGCTGCAGTCAATCGAACAAAAAGACCATATATTCGAACAACCTGTGCCTATTCACACAAAGAATGGATACCTGGGGAGAGAGTGTAAGAAATATAACTAATAGGACGTTCCTCTTCAGCACATCCTCCGACAGAGCGGCAATCAGCTGCTAAAGAACTGCTTGGCTTGAGCTGCACTGAGACCGGCACTGTTAAGACTCAGTAGTGGACAAATCCTCTATGTATCTGCCTAATCCCCCTTTGAACCAATTTGTACTTGGGGCTTCCAGAAATTCCAGGTGGCAATACATTCTGCAGCCTAACATCTAGTTTTTAAAAAGTATTTTCCTGCTGTTTATTTTAAACCTGCTGCAGCAGAGCTCCATGACAAGGCGATACGGAGCAGATGAGTGCTGATTTAAGATGTATTTATAAGAGTCTGGAAAAGCTGATGGAGTTAAGAGTTGAGGCAGGACCCAAGGAGGTGATGCTGACAAGCAGTTTGACTGAGAAAGCAAGAAATGTCCCTGTCCATCGCTGCAATTCTGTTTCCCTGACAATGAGGTCTGCTTTCAACTGCCAGATGATGAGGATGAAGAGAGCAGCCCTGAGAACAGGAGAGAATGATGCTTTCCAGCTCTACGGGTTGCTCTGAAGTCAAACTCTACCTGAGAAAATTAGAGCTGCCCAGCTGCATCAGGGTAAAAAACGCTACTTCTTCTGTTTGCTCCAAGCATTCAGATTCACCTGGGCTTTCTGCTGAGCTTCACAGTCAGTTAAGATGCCAACGGAATCTGCACTTTGCTGCTGCGGTAAAGGCTCTTCTCACTTTCTCCAACAGAAGAAAAATAGCTTATTGTTTCTGGCAGATGCTGAAATGATCCACAACAAGTCATCACCTTTTTTTTTATTCCAGGACCGTCTAATGCACAGCTCTGTCACCAGGCTCTGGTCTGCTTAAAATCATCCTCTTTCCCAGCCACATACCTGGCAGCAAGGAGAGTACACTGGAACAGACTTGGCCAAACAAAGAGGAGGCAGTGTGCTGAAATCCTGCACGTTACAGTAGATACAACTCTTCTATTGGACATTTGGGAATTCCTTAGTTAGGACTTGGCATCACGCTCTCCAGAGTATTCAGTAACAGGTATTCCTGGGAAGATCAAGTTCATGGACCAAAGTGCCCTGCACAAAAGCCTGAAGCAGAGTGCTTCTCAGGTAGCACGCAAGAGTCTCCAAAGAAGTGATGGGGTGGCTGAGGGCCCTCCCCGAGTGCGTAGGACTGACCACAGAATGCAACTTTGACCGCCAAATCCGACATGTGTGACCACCAGAGCTGCCCTGTCCTTTCTGCCAAAGAGAAGGCACATGGGTCTCCTCTCAGACCTGGAAGCTCAGAGTGAGACATCTCTGCCAGGACACTCAGGTACCCCAAGTGACTAGCTGGGACGTTACTTAGCTTATTAAAGACATCAGCGATGCTGTATCTGCACAGAACTTCCACATGTCAGTGTCCTCAGCTAACTACCAGCGGGGGAATACATGGCCTACCTACAAAAATAAGGAGCCACCATCAAATATTTAATTAAAATCAGACAGTAAGAAAAACCACTGTTGTTACTCCCTCATGATGAACTGAATACCTCAGAAGTCTCTATTGCCTATGAAAATGCCACACAGTTACTCCTTTCCTCTAGCAGAGTAACAGCAACTGCTTGGGTACCTGTCCTAGACTTTTATTTGTGGATATGGATTCAGATTTTCCAAGACTTTTGAAGGCTGAAGGGTTTATCGTTTTCACTATTAGAGATAATTTGAAATAGAAAAAACATTCAATAAAAATCTACAAAAATTAAGACACTTAAATCAACATTCCAGCTAACTCCTACCTGTGAGTTCTGTAAGACCTGAGCAAAGCTCTGGAAGAAGTTCCTATTTTTTGTGCCAAATTTTAGAATAAACAGTAACACCCAACCTAGTATTTCTCAACAAAAATAACAGTGTTCAATACACAGTTCTATCAATAAAACATTAAGAAAATAATATCATGTCCTACCAGCATGGTTTCAGTCAACAGATCTTCAGTAACACTATTATACCCCGAGTGACAAATATGGCAAAAACCAACTTCATTGCTGTGACTAATCCCAGTTTATCTGGGCAGCTGATAGCTTTCCAGATTCAAGCACTGCAAATGTTTATTACAGATTGGTTAACTCATTTTAAAGCAAATGAATGTATGAAGATTCACCAGTAAACTAAGCACACTGCTGAGGACCAGGCTTCAGTCCAGTTGAAATTCTCCAGAAAGGAGCAGAAATGATTTCATTATTCACCAGTGTTTTCGGAGGGGCAGTTGCCTGAGTTCCCACCTGGCAGCCCAGGCTCAGTCTTCAAAGAGCACAACGCCCATCGGTGACATTCTGGTCCGTGCTGCTTGCACACTGTACCACGTTAGACCATTACCGTCTCATTCTTGGCTACTGTGTACACTTGATGACAGATACTGGAAGAGCTGAGATGTTTCAAATAAAAAAAAATTAATAAATATTTGACACAGTCATGCAAGAATCCCACTGCATTAAGAATCAAACATGGTTCAGAAAACACCTTTCAGTGACAAACCTATTTTGTTTATTGAAAGGAAATGGGAAGATATGACCCATTTAAAAAAAAAAAAAAACAAAAACAAACCACAACGTAAGATCTACAGCAGAGGACTCTTCAGAGACACAGACAAATGAACATGAGGACTCGAAAAGCTGGAAGTCAAAGTTGGATGAACTCAGAAACAGCTATTTCCAGATTAACACTATAGCTGATTACTTAAACAACTGACCCAGGGACGTGTAAACCCTCAGTGACCTGGAGATTTTACAACAGCATTCAGTGACTCCCTCCCAGTCAGCTATAGCTATTGCAGATGTCACCAGTCAAGCTCTTGAGCTTGTGCTCTGCAGGCCAGGTTTAGCGAACAGCTATCTCTTCTCATCTCCAAACATATTACTGGTTCTCTCAATTAGAGTGCAAACAGCAGTAGCTGTCACCATGTCCCCTTCAGACCAGTCTTCACGTGTGACTGGAACTGTCTACACAACGGGAATGGGTAGATGGGGAAAAGAAGGGCCTCTCCAGAGCATCACCAGCAGCCTCAACCCTCAAGCAATGGTTTTCCAGCACTCCCAAAGCCAGGAGGTACCAAGACCACCACTAGATTTTTCTACAGCAGGAGCACCAGCTTAGGGTGTGGTCCTCAAAGTTAGTATACAGAGTCACCCAGAATCCAGAAATCCCGAACCCTCCAACACAGAGCAAAACAGCACCATGAGTTTCCTGTTAATTCCTCCAAGGCAGGAATGACCAAACTAGATTTTGAGTTTGCATTCCAGAAACTTCATCCCAGTTTCAAGAAAGTGCAAGAAAGACAAATTTCAGAAATCTTGCAGAACTGTCTAGAATTACATTTACCTGTAGACTCCCTGCAACACTTCAAAGGTACTCAACATTATTCCTGGATCTCAGTGTTCTTTGCTGCTAAACTAACACCTCTGTACTAGTAGCCAAAAAAGACAAGAGGAGCATGTTCATCCATCTGGAACGCCATCCTGGCAGCAGTCTGAAACCGCTTGGATACTCTTCACATCTTTTTGTAAGACCAAGATCCCCTCCCAAGCACTAAGCGTCAAGGCTTTGCAACAGAGAAAGGAGCAGCAAGTCCAGGTACACTAACACAACTTGCTTTGTTTACACGTTAAGGCAGAGGTCTTAGCGGCAACTCAGCTTCAAGAACCAACTCCACTTACAGATCAAGTCAGAGAGAAAAACTCTCCTGCCACTTGTGTCTATAGCATGAATAAGCAACATTTCTTCCAAGGCTCACTACTTGCCACATGACATCTGCCAAAATCATGTTATACACAGGGGAAAGGGGCAGGTGGGTAAAAAAGCTTTGGGAGTACTATCTGAAGCGCAACAAAAAAACATGGAGGCACACAGCATGCTTGAGCAGCAACTGTTGAAACTGCCCTGATGATATTAAGACACTGATTAAAAGACAGAAATAGACAGCAGACCTGAAAGTGATCACAAAGAGATGGCACCAGGTCCCTACCTGTTGCCCAAATGCTGCAGGAGGGTGTCGGGCCACCTAATGCAAAGTCCTGGACACCTCCCACAAGCAGCCACAGCCAGCTGGAGGAAACCCCTGGCAGAGCAGGTGACTCTCCAAAGGAGAGTGCCAGAGCCTGGGAACAGGCCATGGACTCCTCAGCCCTGGAGGTCCTCAAAACTCAGCGGGACAAAGCCCTGAACAACGTGATCTCAAGTCAGCTCTGCCGTGAGCATCAGATCAGCTGGACTAGAGACCTCACAGAGGTCCTTTCCAACCTAAACCTGTCCGTGGTTCTTTGAATAAACCTTACTACAACGGGAAGAATGAGAAGACAAGAGGGCAGTGTCTCAGGGAGGATGTATCTTTGAGGGCAAAACATCTTAAGTGGCTCTTTAAGTGGCCTTACAGAGCCAAAACACTGGAAGCACAAGGTGAGCTGTCTCCTCAGCATTCGGGACAGTCCCAGATCCCTCTGCAAGGTGCCTGCTGCCAGGCCCACAAAAAGGCATTCCAGCACTGGGATGTAACACCGTGTTGCACAGAGCAAGCTCTCCCCCAGCCTGCTGACCGATTCCCTTCCCTTCACCCTGCCGGGGGCCGAGCTGGCTTACGGGGAGCCCATGGCCAGCAGGACGGGTGAAGATGGTCACAAGCACTGCACATTCCTGACCCATGCTGCCAGCAAAGGAAGAAGTTAACATTTAAAACACTCTACCAAGATTAAAACATAATTCCAGCGAAATCCTGCTAGCATAGCCTTCGCTAAGCTAAGAAATTCATTGTCACAGCTGTGGCCTATTCCATGCTTCCCTTGGATTGCTTTCACCATGATCCTTCTGCACTAGAGGCTTCTGCTAGCACACCTGTGTCCCTCAGGGTCATGCATCCCAGCACCACTGATCATAAAACACCTGTAAAAGAAATAACACAGGGGCTCCGTCCCCGGAGTCAGGCTGTGGGCTCAGCCTCAGCCCCCTGGGCTGGCTGTCGGAGCTGCGGAGGAATCCGGTGTGACTGGCTGGCATCCTCCAAGCAAGGGCACTCACAGGAAGGGGCATTTAAGCAGGTGGAGAGAAACCGGATTGTGCAAATACGCACGCTGGGGCCACGGGCTGCAGGTTGGCCATTCCAGGCAGCAGCTCTGTAGGCTGTGGCTATTCCTTTGGTAAAGCTGGGCTGGCAGCAATGACAGAGCTATGCTCTTACCACCAGGTCTGACTCCAGCATAGGCAGGGTTAGGCAAGAAAAAGCAGATTAAGGGGAACGCAGCAAGCAGCAGCGAGAGGGGAAGAAGTTACAGCCTGGAACAACGGCCAGACCTGAAGCACAACAGAAGGGAAGAACACAAATGAAGCTGCTCTGGTCATCATCAGAAAGAGACTCCAGAACCATTTCCCCAGTGCTCGGCTGAGCATCCTACCCTCAACCACCTGACACACACCGTGTTAGCGCTGCCCTCTGCCCACACCGGCATGTCCGACCGCCAGGGCCCTCTCCCACACTGGGCACACGCCACAGCCAGCTCCCAGCCTCGCGGGTGCTCACCCTGCCACCACCAGCTCCCAGCCTCACCAGTGCTCACCCTGCCGTCTGGGGCCAGTCCTGCCTCTGCAAACCACACGGGAGGCGCCGATGCTGCCCAGCACACCTCGGTGGCCATGGCCATGCTGCTGACACGCGGCCCAGCCCAGCCAGGCTCCCGCACACGGGGGCTTTGCCTCTTCCAGCGGCACAAGGCAGCTCGGTCCCGCGGGGCTGCACCCATCCCTGGCAGGGCCTGGGCCTCGAGAGCAGCACATGGCACCCAGGGCTCCAGCACAGGCGCCAGCCCACAGGGGGACCCCCGGACCGTGCCCCACTCCAGGCTCACCCCACACACGGCGGGGGCAGGTGGACAGAGTGGGCGGCCGGGTCACGGACTGGCAGCTGCGGTGTTCTGCGAGCACCACAGACGCTGCTCCGCGTAGTGACAGCAGCATAAAGGCTGCGTCGCCCAGAGCCACTGCCCGGCGGGGAGAGGCGAGCCCAGTGGGTGGCGGGGCAGGGCGAGCCCCAGGGTGGCTGGGGGCCATTTGCTGCAGCTCCCCACGGCGGGGACGGGTCCCCTGGGGTGGGCACACCGGGGAGGTCAGTGCACCGCAACCCCCTGGGCAGGCACCGATGTGGCAGAGGGCACAGCCGACCCCCAGCACCAGGGTGGGGGCCGGCCGCCGCCACCCCCCCCCGCGTTAACCGGCACCAGGGCAGGGGCTGCGTGGGGGACAGGTGTCAGGCCAGGGGGGCCCCAGGCTCCCGTGGCCTTGCTCGCCCCAGCAGGTGTGAGGGTCGCCACGGGGTCCCACCCCCCACGCCCCGCCCCAGCCGAGGGGCGGGGCCTGCTTCCCACACCCACTCCCCTCCCCAGCGGACACGGGGCCGGTGCCGCATCGGGGTGGGGTCCTCGGGACCCGCCCCACGCCGCAGGGCGCCCCCAAGCGGTCGCCACTGGGGGGGGGAGCGAGCAGCGCCGGCCCCACCCCCTCGCGGAGCGGTAGGCCCCGCCCCCTCCCGCCAGGCGCGCGCCGCGCCCCGCCCCCCACCCTGTGTGTGGGGGGGGGTCCCACCCGCCCCGCCCCCCCGGGACCCGCGCCACACGCGCCTGCCCCACCCCCACCCGTGGGGCCAAGCACCGGCGCCCCACGGGCGGGCGCCCCACGGACGGGCGCCCCGAGGCAGCCCCACGCCGCGCCGCCGCCCCACCTGTGCCTCCCGTGCAGCCGTAGGGAGGCGCCCGCGGCCGGCACCGCTCGTACCTGGCTCCCCGACGCTGCGCCGCCCTCTCTACCCAAAGCCCGGATTCGGGTCGCGGCCCCTTTAAATGGAAGCGCCGCTCGGAGCCCTCAGCGCGCTGCAGCCCGAAGGGGGGCGGGGGCAGCGCTCCATTGGCTGTGCAGAGCGAGGGACGCTTTCCCATTGGCCGCGGCGGGGCCCAGGCTCGCGAGACTCGCTTGCAGGCGGCGGCCTCGGAAACGTGGAACGGATTCCCGAACCCGGGATCGGCGCAGCAGCCCGGACTTCGCCGGGCGGCCGGAAAACCCGGAACGGATCAAAGCAGAGGAGCAGGAGCGCGCGAAGAGACAGCGCGGAGCCGAGCGCGGGCAGCGGCCGCACCCCAGCGGGGCACGGCGCGGTGCCGGGGGTGGTCGGCGGGGGGGGCACGGGCCGGAACGGGGCAACCCAGTCCTCGCCGATGCCCGCGCGACCACCCGCAAAGTGCGGAGCGGATCGCGCGGAGTGGGCTTGCCACCCCACTGCCCCCCCACCACACACACCTTAACCCTCTCGCTGCCGCCTCCCGCGGCCCGGGCCCTGCTGCCGCCCCGGGGGGCCCAGACCGGCCGCGCCGCCGAAGCCTCTACCTGCGCGCGGGGGGAGCCGCCCGGCCGGGTCCAGGCGCCGCCACCGCCTCCCTGGAGCTGGAGCGTCTCCCCGGGGCGGTGAGTGACAGCGCGGCCGGGCGGGGCTTCCGCGGGGGCCCGGGACACGGCACCGCCCCCAGGAGGAGCTGCCCCGGCCGGCGCCCGCCGCCCGCGCCCCGCCCCCGGCACCCCCCCCACCCGAGCTCCCCTCCCCCGGTCAGCCCCCGCCCCACTCCATGCGCCCCCCTCCCCCCCCCGGCTGCCCTCCCCCCACCCGCTGCACCCCACACACACACCCCGGCTCCCCTCCCCCACAACAGCCCCCACCGAGCTCCCCTCCCCCTCCCGCCCACCCACCCACGGGCTCAGCCATGTCCCCCCCGCAGCTCCCCCGGCCAGGTTCGCCCCTCCCCAGGGGCTCCGACCCCCCCCCCCATCCTCGAAGGACCCCCATTCCCCCTTGGCCGCCCTGTTGCCCTGGGGGGGGGAAGGGCCTCTCCTGCTCCTCCCCAGGGAGCAGCCCCCACCCCCAGAAAAGCGCAGGAGCTGAGCGCGGGCCGGGCCGCGGGGTGACCCCCCCAGTGCCTCCCGGGGCGAGGGGGAAGCAACTGTGGCGCCCGGGCAGCGGGCTGGCCGCGGCCGCGCAGCACCCGTCCCGGTTACGTGCGACGGGACACGGAGGGAAGCGGGAGGTTTTATTGAAAGGTGGCGAGGCCCAGCCCGCAGGAGGCAGCGGCTGGCCGCGCTCCCGTTCCCGGCGCCCCACAGCCGCTCGGGACAGGGCACGGCGGGCCCTTCCCCACGGCCGGCCCGGCTGCCCACAGCGAGGCAGCGCCGCTCCAGCGGAGATGGCCGGCGAAGACGGGGGCTGGTGGGCGAGGTGAGGGGGCGCCCGCGACCGGCCTGGGAAGGGAGCGGGCACGGAGCTGCCGCTGGCCCGCGGCGCTCTGCAGAGGCGCCGCCGGGGCTCCGGTACTTACGGGCGGTGGCGGGACCGGCGGAGCAGAGGCGCAGCGGCCGCCGCTCCCGCCACCGGCCTGGGCACGCGGACGGATGGGGGCGGGGCAGGCGAGCACCACCGCTGTCCCTTTAAAGCGCGCGGCCCCCGCCGCGCCTGCGCGCCCCCTCCGTCCCAGTGCGGCTGCGCGGCGCGCGCCGGCGGCTCGCTGGGCTCCTTTGTCCCTCGTTCGCCGCTCACCCAAGCCTCATGCCCGAGGCGATGATTGGCAGCGCGCGCGGCGTGCAGGCTCCGCCGTGCAGCCAATCGGCTCCGCACGGAGGGCTGTGGGGACGGCTACTCCCGCCCTATGGCGGCCGGGCTCGTGAGTGGCGGCAAGCACGGCCAGTGGCAGTGCGGCGCTGTAGTCTGGGAGGCCAATGGGAGCGCGGGTGGCGGGCGCCTTGTTAGGTTGCGCGAGTTCCGGCCGCGCGCGCGCTCCTCTTCGGGCTGCTGTGGGGCGAGGAGGCCGCGATCCGCCTCGGCGCCGGCGTCCGCCACCAGGTGAGGCCGCGGCGGGGGCAGGAGAGCGGCTCCGCTCCGCTCCGCCGCGGGCCGGGCGCTCCCGGCCGGCCGCCGACGCCGGGGCCCTGACGGGGCCTGCCGCGGCCTGCGCGGCCCGCCCCGCCCCGCCGCTGCACGCGGCCGCTTTGGCGGGCGGGCGGCCCCCGGTGAGGCGGGGCTGGGGGCGGCGGGAGCCACCTGGGGGTCGCGGGCGGGAGCTGGCGTCGAGCCCCGGCCGACCGGACGTGTCTGTCTCCAGGTGGGGAAGATGCAGGGCAACAAGGGCTTCAACATGGAGAAGCAGAACCACACTCCGCGGAAACAGCACCAGCACCAGCAGCACCCGCCTCCGTCCATCCCCACCAACGGGCAGCAGGCCAACAGCCAGAGTGAGTCCCGGGCCCGCCGCGGGGGGCCGCCCGGCCCCGCTCTGGGTAGGCGTTGAGCGGCCGCGCTCGCTGCGGAGGGGAACTTGGGGTCCCGGTTCGCTGCTGGGTGCCGTGGGTCCGGGCCGAGCGCACAGGACCCGCTCTTTCGGCTTAAACCTATAACGGTTCTGGGCCTTAAGGAAGCCGCGACTTGGGTTCGCTGTTTGCCGGCAGCAGTCGGGCTGCTCCCTTGTTGGGGACGGGGGTTTGAATTGCAGCTGGGCTGGTTTTCGGGGTTTTCTTTTTGCTCGGTCTATGCAAAGATGCGTGTGGCTGCCGTGAGTTTGGCTGGGGTTTGTCTGTAAGTTTCTTCTGCTCCCGAAACTGGGCAGCGATGTGGAGGTTCCTCCTTTGTCTCATTCTCGAGCAAAGCTCGCTTGAAGAGTTTAGAACTAGTCTCTGAGCCTTCAACGGTGTTTCTGTAAACTTCGCAAATACGAGGTGGCTTATTCTGTCGCCTCTTTCCTTCCACCCCCCCCCCCCCCAACGATAACAGATGGCTTCTCAACACGGGTTATCTTAAATACTAGTGAAATAAATTTGCTATCTGTAAAGATACAATTGTAGTAAGAATGTTGTTACAGCAATCTGCGGTCACCCGTTAACACTAATTTTTTTTACATGGGAGGGACTAGGAGATACCCAGCTTTACTTAATATTTTAGCGTTCAAGTACCAGTTGGTATTGATGATGGTTGTTACACTAATCTGGTGTGTTTCCGGGTTTGTTCTTCATCAGCATGGACTGTAGCTCTTGTTACTTGGGATGCAGTCGGGGCTTATGAGCTGAGAGAGTATGCATTAATGGCTTCTGAGGCCTTAACTGATCTAACTTGATAGTTTAGAAGTATGGCAGCAGGTCATTGCCGTTAGCGGTTTTGGGTGGGGAAGTACTTTAGTTATATTAGAAATTTATTTTTTCAAATTCGGACACTTTGTTGGTTCAAACAAAAGCATATTGAAGTCACACATGCACTTTGTGTGATTCCTCTGGGTTTTCTGTCAAAGTTGCAGGTTTAACTATATGCACACATGTGCAGGGATAATGAGCTAGTAAAAAAAAAAAACCTGTATGTTTTTACTAGGTGGCCTTGTAAAACAGGCTCCTTTTCGGTTCATAGAAGATAATAGACAAAGGTGGCAGACCAGTCCCTTTCCAGTCAGGTTGGAAACAATACAACACAACAAGTGTATTGTGGTATTCTCACAGCGATCAGCTTATAGTGAGTGACTGTATCTCAGGTGCCTTTGAGTAGATCTACCTAAGGCAGAACACTGATAGTGGTATAAGTCCCTCCTAGTGTATTCACAGGCCTTGCAACTGATCCCCAAATACTTCTGACAACGGTGTGAAGAAGTTCACAAGACAAAACAGTTCACTTAAGCACCCTGGCTGTGTGAAGTGGATAACTTACTCTCACTAATCTTCTATAGATACACTGTCAGTCTTATTTGTGTGTGTGTTAGCCATGTGCTTATTCTTAAAGAGTTGTCCTTGCATGTCTTGCATGTTGTCTTCGCCTGAATAGGCTTTCCTGGTTAGTGACAAGCTTTGTAGTCTGAATAAAGCCACTCATGTTTGTAGTTTATTTCATATGCATGGCCATGAGATGTGTCCTCTGCAAAGCAAAGGAATGGCTTACTGTGGCTGGCTGTCCTGTGCGGGGAAGTACCATATACATTTAAGAAAATGGGACACAGGAAGGTAAAGGGATAATAATGCCACGCCTGTGTCTGGTGTATAGTAGAACTTCCAGGATTATGCTGGACTCTTACAGAATTAAAGGTTAAAGATTATATGCATGTGAGAATTTGAAAAACTTCATGCCGTCTCTCTTGTTTATTAGTGATTTATATAACATTACTTACTGGATACAGATTTTTGTGATTAACTTTGTGATTTCTCTGAGGTCTCACCTATATGGCTGGTTTTTGGGGTGGGTTTTTTCCACTGTTTCCACCATTCCAGCCTTCTCTTCAGCTTGGAACCCAAGAGTCTAGAACCCAAGTCTAGAACAGGGTTCCTCAAACTCTTTAAACAGGGGGCCGGCGCGTGGATGAAGTGGCAGGCAGTCATCTGCGGCTGCTTGGTTTCCCCACCCCCCGCCCCAGCCCCCGGCGGGGGGGTGTGTGGGTGTATCTGTAAATACCAGGGGCCAGATTGAGGACCCTGGGGGCCATATCCGACATGTGGGCCGTAGTTTGAGGACCCCTGTTGTAGAATGTTACCTGTTTGAGGAAAATTTTCTCTTGTTTGCATATTTTTCTAGATATTTGGGATGGCTCAGGTTTTTTAGTAAAAATCTGGTTGCTCGCCAGACTGTGGCTATTCTATATTTACTCAGACTTTCTCAGACAGAGAAAGTGTTATATTAACAAAACCCGGTATCGTGACTACAGTTGACTTTGTTGCAGGTCAGTCATCTTGACCAGATCTCCAAAAGTTGGGTGAAATCTCTCACGCTGTTTCAAGCTGCAGTGTACTTCTAGTCTCTATTTCTAGACTATCTTTCGCTTGCGTTAATGAGCACTGAGGTCAAAGCGTGTGTTTTCATTAAAAAAAACACGGGCCCCCGTTCTGAAATAAAATCCCCTTGTTGCTGTAGAAATGGCTGGAGAGGTTTGAGACCAAAGTGAATGGGTGGTGTTACCAATGTTGTCCTATGTCTCTCTGTTCACTGTGATGAAACCTAATAGAATTTATCCCCCCAACTGTAGAGCAGCTGTGTACCTTATTCCCCTCAGATGAAGGCCTGACTATTGACCTGAAGAATTTCCGGAAACCTGGTGAAAAGACCTTCACCCAAAGAAGCCGCCTGTTTGTGGGGAATCTGCCCCCCGATATTACAGAGGAAGAGATGAGAAAGTTATTTGAGAAGTATGGCAAGGCCGGTGAAGTCTTCATACACAAGGACAAAGGCTTTGGCTTTATCAGGCTGGTGAGTGACTTGCTACCTTTGAGGTGTTTTTGTGGCAATGACTCACACTGGAGGAGTATTGCTAATTGACAGTAGTATGTGTTCAGATATCTTGCTAATTAAGCCCGCTGTTGATTTCAGTAACAAGGAATATGGGATCAGCTTCTACAAGTGGTTTGTCTAGAGCTTGTTAATGAGAAGGAATGTGAATTCAGGCAGCCTGTGGCAGGATTTATGAGATATCTGATAAAGTTATTCTGAAGTTAGCTGGTACAAAACAGAAAGAAACCATTAACATGATGCTATTATAGGCAGGGTGGACTTGCATTTTCTGGAAGGGTGTGAACATGGGATTTATATGAACATAGGTTGTCATGCAGTATTACTGGAATGATGACTGCTTTTGAAGTAGGGGATCTCTTTATGATCATGTTGAATGGTGACTGGGAAGGAGTTAGCTACCAACATAGAGTAATGGTTCTCAGACTTTATTGGCTCATATGCTACCTTTCTGAAAGCCCCAAGGTGAGTGACTGGAGCATGAGGTTCCCACGCCAAAGTCTGGGGTGCTTTGCTCTAGTGTAGCTGCTTGGTGGTGACTTTAGTGAGTGGAGAGGTGTGAAACTGGCATAGGATGTCATCTTTCGTGGATTGTCATACAATCAGCATTTTCTTTTACAGTTGTCAGGCTTGGCTAATAGCTAAATCTTGATTATTTTAAAAAATGTATTTATTTAAACAAAAAAAGGCCTACTTTGTAGCCTTAATATTTAATTATGTCTGTAGATAATGGTGATTTAATTGTTTGCTTAGGTTTGTACTGGCTGTTGGATTAATCTCAGTTCTGATGTATTTTGAATTTTTATTACTATTTTTCCCCTCCAATCTCTATACATGCCTCTTCAGCTAGAGTCATAACAGAATAGTTACGGTCTGTTAGGACACTTTTTACCATGCTATGGGAGGATTATTTGTTCCTGTCTCTGAGATACTTGTTCAGGAGAAATAGGCTTGTGACTGTTGTGACTGGCTGTTTGTGTACTGCATTGAGGGTTTTAATGATAACTTTTTTTATCTTCAGGAAACTCGCACTCTGGCAGAGATTGCAAAGGTGGAACTAGACAACATGCCTCTACGTGGGAAGCAGCTAAGAGTGCGTTTTGCATGCCACAGTGCATCGCTGACAGTCAGAAACCTGCCTCAGTTTGTGTCCAATGAGCTCCTGGAGGAAGCCTTCTCAGTGTTTGGCCAGGTGGAAAGGGCTGTGGTTATTGTGGATGACAGAGGACGATCCTCTGGGAAAGGCATTGTGGAGTTCTCAGGGAAGCCTGCTGCTAGGAAAGCCCTGGATAGATGTAGTGATGGGTCTTTCCTGCTAACTACGTAAGTGTGGAGGGTGAGAAGTGCTATACTGGCATGTGTTGCAGGTTGATGGGTGGCATTGGTTTGTGAGCAATGTTTCTTAACATCAGAGCAGGACAGATGGGGTAGGAGGTGGTCGGTGATTTGCCTGGGGAGAACTTTAATTAGCTTTGTTCCAACAAGAGTGAGTCTGTGCTGAAACTCAGGTCTGAAAACTTTCTTCTGGGAAGCTGATAGTGGGGTAAGTGCGTAAAACTTCCCGATAAGCTCTTTCTTGGTAAAGCCTTCTTAGGGCAATTAAAGCAGCCTTTAAGAAGCAGAGCTGTTTCAGAGACCATCCATATAATTTGTTGGAAATGAAGCTAAAGTGTGTTAATTGTGCACTGTGGATTGCTTCAGAGATGGCTCTTTGGGATGGGACTCCACTCAGCAGCATGCACAGCTGTGGTGGAATGCTGATCCACCACTGTGGGCATGGGATCTGTTGGAGGAGCTGGTCAGATAGATTGGATTGTTTGGAGTTTTCACCATAATGAACTGTTTTCCTTGTGCTTGAATATCATAAGGCAACAAAGCATGCTCTTGCGTAATTATGTGAACTTGCTCAAGTAAATGACTAATTCTAGATGTGTTCCACAGAGCACAGACTGTTGCTCTTAAGTATTAAGATGGAGTAATTTCTGATCTTTTGGAAATAATTTATATTTTATATATATGCACCTACAATCTGGGAATAGAATACTTCCTGAAATTGGGGCTATACTGCTAATTTCTAAAGTAATTTTATAAGCTTTGTGCTTCTTGCTTCTTTCCTTTTTTTTGGTATGGCACAGCCATACACAAGCATGTTGAGTTTCAAAAAGCAGGTGGTTTTGGGTTGTTGGGGTTTTTATACCTGTTTCTCTCCCTGAGACTATATGGGGATAACCAGCATAGCACGTAGCGCTCTGCGGGGGGATTGCTGTTAAGGAGCTTTTGCTGATTCAGAAGTCTCTATCCTGAAGGAACCATGAAAAAAACCCATGCAAACTAAGTCACTACCAGTGTGTAAATGAGAGCACTTGAGGGTAAGGATCAATCTTTTTGTAGCTATCAGTGTATTAGATTCTGATATCTAGGACAGCAGACCAGTATGTTTGCTTATTTCTAGTTATGGCTTGGCCTTGATTAAACTTGTCCTAGTTCATGACAGTAGCAGCTAGATAAACTGATTGGAATTGGTGCACACTGGAAAACATTAATAATGGAGTATGTCACACTGAAGTGAAAAGCTAGATTGTGGATCTTCAGCTGAGGAGAGGGATTTTTAGCCTCTCGTATCCTGCCTTCCTGCTGGAGTTTGGCCACCGCTTGGCATAGCATGATCATTTCTTTTCCGTTTCCCCAGCTCTGGCAAGTGAGGTTGAGGAGCTAACGAGAGGCTGTGGTGCTGCTTTGTGCCAAGGATGAGCAGTGTCAGTGCTGTGAAGGGGAGCTAATTCAGACATTGGGGACACCTTTGTTAAATACTTTCTTCTGCATACAGAAACCAGGAGGACAGAAGCACATGTGTGCAGTGTCTGTGTTGCAGAGTGCACCAGTGGATTTCTTGGGGGGAGGAAGTTCAGACAGGGTCCAGCAGGCACTTAAGAGCACTGCTGCTGAGCAGTAATGGCATGTGGTGGTCTCCCCAGAAGACTATGACTGAATGGTACAGCCAGCAACCTCCAGCGAGGAGCAGTATAGTTACTCTTTGCTTTAGGCAGTTATAAAAAGGGACACAAGGACTTTGCAGCCCATGGTTGGCCATGTAGCAGTGGAGGAAAGGGGGAAAACCAAAACTCTGGGGACTACGAGACTTCATGCCAACTAAATCCTACTGGAGAATGTTAGGTTCTGTTTAAGCTGGTTTTTTTTAACCAATAACTGGAAGTATGGTTCTTCATACAATTTTGGGTTGGTTTCAAAAAGGATTTTGGTTAACAGTTCAGCTTCTGTTCTAGAAAGAAAGAAAAAAAAGGTGTTTAAAGTGATTTCTGGTTTCACTTGGTTGAGATCCCCAAGTGCTTTTATATTTCTTTGAGCAGTGCTAAAAGCAGTATTTTATAACCTCAGACACAGTACACATGCTGTCCTGCACACAAGCTCATTCTTGAATTTTGTTGAAAGCACCTCATCTTTTCTTTACAGATTCCCTCGGCCTGTCACTGTGGAGCCCATGGATCAGTATGATGATGAAGAAGGACTACCAGAGAAACTAGTCATCAAAAACCAGCAATATCACAAGTATGTGAGGAGATGAGACTACCTGTGGACTAGGGCATTAACTGGTGCCTCAGTCTTAGGACAGTGGCTCATCAGTGCTCCTAAAGGGCCTCCTTTTTTTTGTAAACGTGACCTGACTGTGGAAGGAGAATTGCATACACTGTTCCTTGCCATGATTAGTTGAAAGAAAGCAGTAGGTTTGGATCCATACTGCTGGCTAAGACTGGCAGCCTCCACATATTTTTCATAAGTCTGTTTCAGTTGTTGGAATAAAAAGTCATGTCAGTTTGAGATAACATGAGATCCCTTACTCACATGAGAAGCTGAAGCAAAGACTTAAGTTTCTTGTTCTAAGTGTTATGGAAAGTCTGTAGAGGAAAACAGATTTGAACCCACAGTGAATATTTAAATAGTGATCTGAATAGCATTAAAAGATTGTAGAGTTATCCAGGTGTAAGGCCATGGTCTTTGAAGGCTTCCCAGTGTAAGAAAGGTATCATGTGATCCCAGCAGTGGGAATTAGTAAACCATGTGTGCTCGTGAATTTTTCAAGGAAGATGAGAGCTTCAGGAACTGGGAGGCTGCATTAGGAATAGTCATGTGCTCCAGGTGCATGGGCTGCAGAGATCAGTAAAATAAACATGCATGTTTGGGCAGTGTTTGCTTCTGGAGTGGGTCTGTCTATAAGATGTGCAGCAGGAGCAAAGGCTGTTTCTTTTTAAGAGTATTTCTGAATGTGTTTACCCAGAATCTTTTGATGTCTTACGAAAGCAGTGTCATTGTTTGTTGTGGAGGAAGGTGGAACACTGTTTCCATGTATAATTAATCCTGCAGGATGATTCTGCCTAAGTTTCTCCTTTAAATGGTTCCTGAGGAGCAGACAAACTGGTATCCCAAGCATAGCTATTTGTGAGAAAGTAGAAGACAAAGTGATTCTTTATTTCTTGCACTAAATGCATTTCTAACTGTTAAAAGGGTCTACTGGTACATTTAACACACAAACGTGTTTTTCTTGGTTCCTTGTTGCTCTATTGAAGGATTCACTAGTTCTTCCTTGTTTGACAGGGAACGTGAGCAGCCTCCTCGATTTGCACAGCCTGGCAGTTTTGAGTATGAGTATGCCATGCGTTGGAAGGCTCTAATAGAAATGGAGAAACAGCAGCAAGAACAAGTAGACCGCAACATCAAGGAAGCTCGAGAGAAGCTGGAAATGGAAATGGAAGCAGCCCGCCATGAGCACCAAGTTATGCTCATGCGGCAAGGTACCAGTCAAAGATAAATACAGTATCAAAACACGGCCCTGCAGCATCAAGGGATGGGTAGCTCACTAGATGGGCTAGAGCCCACTGAAGGTGAGCCGTGGTGTAGCTGCTTGACTTGTAACCAAGCATGGTAACGCCAAGTGAATGGGGAGATGTTACTGTATTGCTGGAAGCTCTGTTACCTTGTTCTCTTGTGTGTTATGGTTCTAGTTCAGGAATTCAAGAGGGGACATGGGAGATGAGTTTGGGTTTTTTACTGTTGTCTTTTACAGATTTAATGAGACGCCAGGAGGAGCTGAGGAGAATGGAGGAACTGCATAACCAAGAAGTACAAAAACGTAAACAGTTGGAACTCAGGTAAGGGGGCAGGTTATGAAATGCTGTGAATCCATAATATGAAATTAAATGCTGCTTCAGTGCACCTAATTGTTCAGTGTGACATTTAATTACTACCTAAAGTACGGCTGTTATTTCGGGCCTTTTTGTTCATAGGAAGAGTGTACAGTTGGTTTAAAATGGAAGTTAGGAGTTTCTTCCACTGATTAGTGTTTAGTTTCCTGCAGTTCTGTGTCTTAGTTTAGCTCCTTGACTGAGGCAGATAGAAGAATCAGAATCTGTGCAGTAATTCAGTGGTTTCAGTGCTGCAGGTTGAGAAACCCCATTCTAGTATCTATCCTTTCGTTTGAGGGGTAACTTAGTCTCAGAGATTTCTCTGTCCATTCTGGCTTTTCCTTGTTTCAGGGTCATTTTAAGAAGCTCGACCACTAAACCATGTCCCGAAGTGCCACATCTACACTTCTAAATACCTCCAGGGATGCTGATTCGGCCACTTCCCCAGGCAGCCTGTTCCAATCCCTGATAACCCTTTCCTGAAGAAATTTTTCGTGATATACAATCTAAACCTCCCCTGGCACAACTTGAGGCCATTTCCTCTTGTCCTATTACTTGCTACCTGGGAGAAGACTGACACCCACCCTGCTACAACCTCCTTTCAGGTAGTTGTAGAACATGGTAACGTCTCCCCTGAGCCTCCTTTTCAACAGGCTAAACACCCCCAGTTCTTCAACCCACTCCTCATGAGACACTCACATGGTTTTGCTCGTGTTGGGTTTTATAATGAACTGCTTGAAATTGAAAGTGTTGGAAATTACTTTCTGTGCATATGTGTTTCTGTTTTCATCATAAAGTACCTAATATTTTACAGCCTCAGTTCTTAAAATTGTAGATTTCCAAACAAGACCCATTAGGCAGCACTGCAACACTGGGATGCAGATGGTTGGTGTATGTTGTGCTGAGCATTCTTGGACGATTTTTGCAGGCAGGAGGAAGAACGCAGGCGCCGTGAGGAGGAGATGAGAAGGCAGCAAGAAGAGATGATGAGACGCCAGCAGGAAGGCTTTAAAGGGAATTTTGCTGATGCGGTATGAGTGCTTCTATGTTCCCATTACATCTGGACACTGATGTTCGATTTTTGCCCTTCCACAGCATGCGGTTTTCTGTGAATGCTCAACTTGTTGGTTGAGGGACTCTGTATCTTGGATACATTCTGTCCTAAATTACTGACTCCCTCCAATCTTTATACAGTTTAGCCTGGAAAATATACATACCCCAGTAAGCGTCCCACTGGTGTTCATGCAGGACCCTCACTAGCTGCCTTGCTGTTCAGAAGAATATATGCTAACTCATTTTATTCTAACAGTGACAAAGATGGACTGTCTTGAAGTACTGCTTCAGAATCCCATTATGGTCATACACCTAGCTATATCTCTAGCCTGCAGTCTGTCTTAGTCATGCTTAGATGAAATAATCCCAACTTGAGGTGCTGCTGCAGGCATGGTAATTGCTTGTACTTAAAAGTCAGTTGGTCAAGTATTTTCTAGTAATGCAAAATGTGTGGTAACCTGCCTTTTAACAGTAGTACCTCTAGCTCTATAAAGAAGTCTTACAATTAACTTCCAGTCCCAGCAACTTTCTGTTGTGGAGGCAGCTGCCGTGCTATCAAGGTGGTATAATGGCATCAGTACAACTGGGTGGCAGGTGTTTACGTATCCTAGCGAAAAATTGGTCCCTAAGCAAAATGGCTAAATGTGTCAAACCAAAAGGGCAGTGTGACTGACCTAAATGTGCAAATATTACCCAGTGTAGCAGAACTCCTAGTTTCTCTGAACAATAGTGCCTTCAGATCATAAATAGTGCCAATGAGACTACAGGTGAAGTGAAACTGTTATTCGGTTCCCACTGTGGAAAAAGTAGTACGGTCACAGAATTGAGGGGGTGCTCCTGGCTTTGCAGTGCAGGAGATGTGGTGTGTCCCCTGTGCTCAGTTAATAAGAGAGACGCTGATCTCACAAAGTGGTATTATAATGCGAGTGACCCAGCGCTGCCTCTTCCTGTAAGCTTGCATTCCTCTCAACAGGAAAAGCTTCTTAGCTATGCTGAGGAAGTAACAAAACTAATTGTATTTAATGTATTGCTGCCACTCAGGAGATCCTTCCCTCCAGATACCATGTATCTCTTGTATGCTGCTGTTTGGTAAAATCTGCATGTGCAGCTTTGCTGCTGGATGCGTTAACGGTGATTGTGAAAAACAATATTACAGAAGGAAATATTTTATATAAGATCTGTTTGTTCAGCCGTTACTGTGTGAAGGTAGCTCAGATAATCTTTTGAAGTTTACCCTGGGAATGACTTCTCTATACAGTTTTCAGTAGTAAAACCCCAGAACTCACTGAATTTGTATAACTACATTTTTTTAAAAGCCTGAATTTTTATCATTTGAAATGAGTCTCGGGTTTTATTTTTTCTTCCTCTTTTTTCTTTTTTTCTTTTTTTTTTTTTTTTTTCCTTCACCAGAGAGAGCCACCAGAGATGCGAATGGGACAGATGGGTATGGGAGGTAAGAGTATTCTGTGGCCATCTTTGTTCCTATGCATGTTCCTTTCCTCCTTTACAAAATCTGTTACATTTTTTGAGTAGTCTTATTTTATTGGTTTCTTACTTAGAAACTCAGTTGTAGTGATCTTCTCCAAGTTCAGTGACAGGAAGTGTTCATCTGACAGGAAACAGCAGAATTTGGGTATGAGGCAGTATTGTACTTCGTGAGACTGCGTTCAGTAAGCAAAAGACTTGGTTGAAGTTTCTATCAGACACATAGTGTGCTTCAGAAGTTTGTACTGATAACGGAGACTGGTGTGAGAGTCAGTGTTAGACCTCTAGCCCAGGAAATTATCTTGATTTCTGTATTTCCCTATCTTGACTACATGATTGAGAGTTTCAGGCCACATGTACAAGAGCAAGTGAAGAGGTGATGGGGGCTTAGTGGTTAAGGAAGGTGGTGAGTGTTAGAGCCTGCTGGAGTTTCAGGTAATACTGGAATGCAAGATCAGTTTATCTTGACCTAATAGTGCAAAGCTAGTTAATAGATTAGGACTCTGTCCCTGAATGGAAAACACTGTGGGGAGCTTACATGGTGTTGGGTGGCTCTGGGGAGATGAGGAGACCCCAGTCACTGTCCCTGCCAGGACTGTTCTTGAATTTTCTTCTCCAGGTACTATTGGCATGAACAATAGAGGAGCTATGGGTGGTACCAATGTCCCAGCTGCTGCACCACCTGCAACTGGTCCTGGAGCTATGATACCTGATGGAGCCATGGGAATGGTAATGTATCTCCTTTTGTTGTGCACACCTTTCAAATGCAGATTTGTTGTTTCCATTGTTAAGCACTATGCTGCTAAAGTTGAAGCTTGATTGTCTACCTAGACCTGTTTCTTAACTCCTGCTGAAATCTTTAGAAGTTAATCTTGCCTTGATACTAGTTAGTAACTTCCAGGAGATTGAGCCAAGTCTAATAACTACTTACTTTCAAGGTAATGAGTGCTAAAATGTTTGTTAGAAATATCTTAGCAATACTATATGGTTAAATTTGGCTAATTTGCTTAGGAGGTGAAAAGCAAAGAATCAGTGGAGGTTATGCTTATTTATTTGCGCTTTTCTTTACAATAGGCCATGGCTTCTGTGGCATCTGTTATTCCTCTGTCACACAGAGAATCGATCTTCTCACAGTGTCAGCACTCCAGTCAGCAGCAGAAACAGCAGCAGTCATAGTCGAATTTGTCCTCAAAGTTCATCTTCCTTTGGCAGTTTATATCAATTGGTCTCATAAGCAATTTTCCTGCAAACCTCCCTACTTAGATTTCTTGATCATAGAAATTTTTTTTGTCATAAAGAACAGTTTTATTTGGCTATAAGCTTTTGTGCCTAAGTGGTAGGGACAGTGGAGTGGTTGAGGTAAGATGAAGATAAGAATGGAAAGGGCAGGTGGGTTCAGATCAACATGATGAAATAATACCATTTAGACCAAAAATCAATAAGCTGTTTCTCTAATGGAGAAAAATATGTATATAGACATTTTGGAAACTTTATTGTGACCATGTGCTTGGTTTTAGTTGTTACTGGGTCCGCGCATTCCAGATTTTTATTCATGTAGGGAGCAGTTTGCATGTCTGCTCCAGCTGCTTGCAGTGATTGCAGTGTCCTTCCCTATGATATGTTGTGCTGGAAAATTTCATGATTGCTCAGAATTTTTCATCTGTAGGAAAGGGAGAAAGGTGGAAAGAGTGCTGTTACTGATAGTGCCTGCCCTCCACTGCCAGCAAAGTGAGCGCTGAGAGTCCCTGGGACCTACCAATTGATAATTTTACTGAAGTTAGGGTCTGTGTTCTGTAGAACCAGGCAATACCATGGAGTCATGGTACAGTACTAATACCAATTATGATGTGCATATATGTATCACGTTACATTGTATATGTACCACTGCTGTAAACCTGTGGACAAAGAATAAATGCAACTCAGGAGACTGGTGTAAAGCGGTTCTGCTCTGTGTAGGCGCTTGGCCCCACTCCAGGGGGGTGGAGGCGGCAGTGGTTGTTGCCTCCAGTACCTTCCCTAAAGCAAGTGCCATGTTCACCATGAGGACATGTAGTGGCGCACATTGTCCAGGGAGGTTGTGCAGTCTTTATCCTTGGACGTTTACAAGACCTGACTGCGTCAAGCTGTGACTAACCTAGTCTGACTTCATAGCCAACTCTGCTTTGAGCAGGAGGTTGGACTAGAGACCTCCTGAGCTACCTTCCAACCCAAATTATCCTTTGATAGTCTTCTCCCTGCTGGAAAGAAGAGACTGTGCAATAGCACTAACCAGCTTGAAGAAGGAGAGCCAAAGAATGGAAATAACAGGATATGATCAGGGCACACAACCAGTATTGTAGGTTTATTTTGGAATTGGAGTATTGTGTACACCTGGATTGTGATAGGGCTGTAGTATTGGTATACTGCTCCTCGTTTGCATTCAGTTTGGGTGAAGGAATATGGTGGAAATGTGAAGTTCTTTCCCAGACTGCATTTCTCACATGCTCTACAGCAGGGCACTAGTCAGTGAGATGGTGCAAATTGTATTCTAGTGCACTTGACTAAAAGTTACATGGGAAAAGACCTGGTCCTGCAGTGGTCCTGTCAGTCTACTTTTGGGGCTGTGGGGATATTTTTGGTGGGGTGAAAGTTTGTAGCAAGGTCAGATGGAATTGTGGAAACCCAGTAGAATTTGAATCAACTCAAATGGCTTTTAACTGCCCTTCTTTGTTCCTTGTTTTTCTTCCTGCCTCTCCTGCACTTGTCCTCGTTACAAGACTCCGCCGCCGCCTGCAGATCGCTTTGGCCAGGGTGGTGCGATGGAAGGCCTTGGAGCGATGGGAGGGAACCCACCTGCCTTCAACAGAGGAAATCCAGGTGGTGATTTTGGCCCTAATAAGCGTCGCAGATACTAACAGGATTAAGCTACCCCCTGCACACACCCCAAAGAGAAAAGGAATCTTAGCAGGCCATATTTGGGGGGTGGGGGATATATTAAAAATAGTTAATTAGGGCCTGTTTTGGTAAAGCCACTCTTAAGACAAGGGGAGTGCAGTCTGACTGGTAAAGGTTTTAGAAAATTTCATGTGGTGCATTCCTATAATTTCAATGTGAAATGGATTCTGGGAGGCTGCCATGGTGGTTCAGTAATGATAAAATATGGCAAGGACCCTAATGCCTTGACCATTCCAGGTTTCCTGTTTGCAGCTGGAATCCTGAGACTAAACTAGATAAAATTGCGGTATGTCTTGGCATTTTTTAGTGTAGTGTACCTTGCTTAAGAGCACAGGGGAGTCTCTGGAGAACTAGGGCAGCATCTGGGCACTTTGGAGCTCCCACGATTCTGTAAATTTATATAGCTCCAAATGATCCATCATGTAGTGAACTGGGGGAGGTTTTCTGTTTGTTTATTTCTTTCCTTTTTTTTTTTTTTCCCCTCCTAACTTGTAGTTATTCTTTTTATCTGGACCATCTGTTTCTTTAAAGTAGTTGATTGTCATGTGCAGCCTGAACGGCTGGGAAACTCTTGTTTGGATGGATTTTTTGATAATGTGTTGTATCGCTGTTTATTTTTACTGGTAGTAAAGTACAATCTATTGGACAAAAATACTGTATCTCATGCTGAAGATTTAACTGAAAAAAAATGTTTGTATAATCTTAACCTTGCCTGTCTTTTGTGTAGAAGTACTACAAGATTTTTCATTTAGTGTAAACTGTTTGAACACAAGCTGTAATTGTCCCACTAACAAGTTTGTGTTTGTCTGAGGAATGTTACAGGAATGCATTATTAAAGTGGATTTTAAGCCTTTTTTATCTGGTGTGTTGTCTCTTCTGTTTTTTGAATGAAAAAGCGTACATATGGGTTGAAGTAAATCAAGCTTCAGATTATGGTACAAAAATTGTTCTTGTACAGCTCTTCATAGAGAGGGTGCTCAACCCCCGAGAATTTTCTAAGTTACCCTTATCGCAGAACAAGTTTTATTTGTGTGTTGGAATGGAGACCTTCCACATCAGCATTTCGGAACACAAGGGAGCTCCTGATGCACCTAGGATTCATCTGTGTTGTGGAAACAAGATGTAAGACTAGTTCACGTGTCACTGGGACCGTGGAGTTCAACTCCGTGTCTCATCTGTGTAGTACAAAGTTGTCTGGTCTGTCGCTGCCCCTGGGTTGCAGTTGCCTCTGGCTGGGGTACAGAGCTTCCCACAGAGCTCTGAGCTTCTGTGCTGGAGCAGGAAGCAGAGGACTTGGAACTGTCTATGGCAACAGTAACTCTTCATCTTGTGTAATACATGAGGAAATCTGTAGGAGGGGGAGCCTTCCGTGAGTTGTTTTCTCCCACTGAAGCTCTCGAGGCTGGGGAGGGGGGAGCAGGGGGGAAAGCTTAGGAAGAAATCTAGGTGGGAGAGGGAGGGGGAAGGAGTCGCAGCCTAAGAGCACAGGGAGCTGCCTTACAGACTTGAGAAATAATAGGGAAGATGAAAACATTTTCAGATGCCTGTTACCATGGCAATAACCTTAAAAAATGTAGGGTTTGGTCCTGTAGGTACTCTTAAGTAGGGAAAGATGAAATAATGGCTCTGGAGGTTTTATTGGTTTACCCCTGTCATTTGATGGCTTATAATTAGGCTGGAATGACATGACTGATGAAAAGCTGCATTGAAGAGAGGCTGCAGCTGATGCTTTTGTTTCTTTTGCTTGTTTTGTTTTCCACATTCAAAAGCATCAGCACTAGTAGATGACTTGCTGAAGTGATAACTAATCACTATTTAATGGTGATTATCGGAGGATTGCAACTTACCTGTAGGCACACTATGAAGAGTTTGCCGATCTTTTTCACCTGACCCATTTCCTAGGATAGATCAATACTGCAAAATCTCAAGTTGGTGGGAATTGCTGATTAGTTTTCCTGTTGCCCTGTGGAGAGGATGCATCTGTTCTTGTGGCTTGTGTCTGGAACATGGCTGGCAGACATTCACTAATGCCATGGGTGTTTGCTAAGTACATTGTTTAATTCCAGAGTGTGAAATATTGGGAGAAGAAACTGAAGTTGCACCCAGGTGTCTGTATTATCTCATTCTCCTGCCCGTTGCTCAGCTGGCTTGCCTGTTGGTGAGCACTCAAAAGAGAAGTTGTTGCTGTAGGAAAATGGCAGAGCTCAAACCTTCAGCATCGCTCTGCTGCCGCCTCAATGCTGTTCAAGTATGAGGTGAGGATGGGTCTGGTTATTGCCTTTCCCTGGGAGAAAAGAGATATACTAACAGGGTGTTTAAAATTGCGGGGAAGGAGGGATTTAGCGCTGTTCAAAGTCCATCTAACAAGACCGGTACGAGGTGAAAATGGAAGATCAAATGACAGCAAAGGAAGAAAACTAAAACTACGCTCTGCTGTGAATGACAGAGGTAACTATTCTCATTTACTTGAAAGGAGGAGACTGAAAACCTGTGACTGAGGTTCTAGTAAGGAAATCATAAAGCAGACCATTACTAAGGCTTTCAGAGGTGTGCAGCAGGAGGAAATGGCACTGGGGACTGCTTGTAGTGCAGAAGCATCTAAGGCTGGGCACAGGAGCAAGCAAGGCTGCCTACTCCAGAGCACTTCCAGATACTGGAGTCTGCTGGAGCACTGGCGGTTTTGCTGTCAGCCTTGTCTTGCACTGCTTGGATAAGGTAGCGAGCGCAGCTCCAGGGGCTGGACTCTGCACAAGCACTGCTGTGCTGTGCTGAGGTCCAAGCAGTGTGCAGACGGGAACGCTTTCCTCTGCATGCTTTTCCAGGTCGCTGGCTGTTACGTCACTGCAGACTGATGAAGTATTTTGACTATCACGAAGAGATACCCTTGCCTTTTGCTGTCGTATCTGATCAGCTTGTTTAAAATCCACTTAACACAGTATCAGTTCATATCAGAGCAAGGACTCATGAGCAGTCTGGTTCTTATCACTTCACTCTTAGCTTTAAACCCTCATCATTTGTGGGCTTCAGAAGTTACAGCTTGTGCTTTATGCAGCTTCTCCTTAAACAACAGTGACTGCATTCACAAGAATTGAGGATAAATCTGAAAAATCCAGTGGGTACGTGGATAATTTTGTCACATGAAAGCAATAGACAAACATTTCCTTTTTTTCCTGGCACAATGCATCTCACTAGAAGCTGTCATTTATCATAGAAAGCTACAAATGGTAGAATATGGAGAGGTGCTTCTCTGGTGAGCTACCTTTGAGAGCTGAAAGAAGAAGACGTGATTTCCTGTGGCCTTGCTGAAAAGAGCCATCATTCTCTCTTCTGTCTTGGTCATGGCTCAGGTACCTGCTTGTCTGCCTGGTGAGGCACCTGAGTGCCAGAGAGAGCCAGAAGGAGAGGAAGAAAGCAGGGAGCTCACCCTAGCACAACGCTGCCTTTGGGATGCTTTCCCCTTTTTCCTGGCCACGCTGCTCTGCCTGAGCTCACAGTGACCGTGCTGTAAGGCAACAGAACCCTCCAAAGGAAAACCTGTAAAACCCCATACTCCCCACCAGTTCAGGCTGTTTGGGGCAGCAGGTTTTTATTACGGATGCTAGCTAATGCCAAGAAAACTGCATCTTAGGAGTAGACCAAATTCTATTCTTTTTGGACCGGTTCCTGTTGAGGACCAAAGCGCGCTTTTTGATGAGGACTGTTGCATGCATTTTCAGAGCAAGCACTGGAGTAACTGTCTCCTTCAGCAGTTTGGCTGCAAGGAGACAAAATTATCTGTGGGAGCAAGACACTGCCTGAACTACAGGGAGAAAATTCCCATCACCTGGGAAGCTGATTCCACTTTGAAGATGTAATTGTTCAGTGAGACCGGAGCATTGGGGCAACAGCCCTGTAATAACACGAGCTGCAGAAGGGCAGTGTTCCTGAATGGAGAGATGAATATTGTCCACAACCCCATTTCCGATGGTTTTCTGGTCTTTTTTAAAGCTGTTCTCCGAGCTGTTGAGTACAATCAGTGCAGACGTCTTGGACAACTGTTGGTATGTAACCCTGGAGCAGTGCTTGCCAGAGGAGCATCCAGGCAGAACTTCTGCTGTAGAATTGCTCAGCACATATTCTTATCGGGAAGATTTTATTTCTCAAATAACTAAAACATGAATCCTGCCTACTAGCTTTGTGTAGCATTTGTAGTGGTAATATGTATGTCAGGGATCTTCCTCCTCCTAACCAGCCTTTTGTATGGAGGAGCAACTCCATGCTTTAGAAACGCTCTCCCTTCCCACTGCCCTGAGCTCCACAGAGCACCCCAAATGACCAAAGGGTGAACTGAGTTTCTCTCCATTCTCTGCCTTTCTCTCATCCTCTTTTTCCTAATCTTCAAAGCACCAGCACTAGCAGGGCCTTGAGTCTGTTGGTGGCTGACCGATTGGTTCCCCTGGAGCTTATCTCTATTTCATGGCAGGTTTCTTGTGTCTGTCTCCCAGGCTGCACGCCCTCACCTTGTCCTCCCTGGGGACCACCCCCTTTGGCCCGGAGCTGTGGACACCCCAATTTACTGTATTTCACTATGCTATGTCCCATCTGTCAAGCCACCTTATTCCCTGCAGACATTTGCAGTGGTGCAGCAGAGGAGCAAGGGCAGAGCAGTGCTGCTGCATGCTCTCCGCTGCCTGCCATTGCTCCTTGGGTGCTGAGGGTGCTCTGCTCAGCCACAGCCCCCCCAGCTACCTGCTGGTCCCTCTGCGATGAGCCTTGAGCCTCTGTGCATAGGTCAGCCACAGCATCCCCTTGGCATTTCCTCTGAGGCATGCAACGTAACCTGAGCTCCAGATTCCCACTGGCACAGGGATGGCAACAGCTGCAGCTTTGCTGACAGCTCATAGAAAGGACAAGGAGATCTGAAACCCTATAGCTCTCTGCTCAGCCCCCGGGACCACAAATTCTCCCATCACAGGGCTCTGCCTGGCTTCCTGGGTCCCAAGTGATCCCTCCCACCTGAACAGAGGCTCTGGATGCCAGCAGCATTTTTTTACCCACCCTTGGGTCCCTTAGGTCATATATTGTGTCTTTAGGCACCGCAGTCATTCGAGGGAGGTATCAGCTTGAAGCCATGTGGCTTATGCTGGTGTGGCAGCTCCTCAGTGTCCTCACATTTCCCTCCTACCTTTTGGGTTGGATGTGGGTTTATATACAGGCTACCTTTGCACAAGGAGACCTGATGGTGATGGTGATACACGACCTCCCCTCCAGTGGGACTGTCTCACTTGCTAATGAGATGACAAGGCAACCAAGGCCTTGCTTTGATGGGCAAGCAGCCCAATGTTGCTGCTGGCCGGGGTGTCTCAAGGTGGGGATGGCAGAACTGAGCTGGACATGGAGCAGCAGGGCAGTGTGAAAAGACTCTGGAGTCATCTCCTTGGTGAGCTCTAGAATTTCTGCAAGAGTTCATCCTAACTCTGGACTTTGGAGATCCCCTTGGGGTGGCAGCAGGTCCTGCAGGCTGTTGTAGCGGGATTAACTAGGTTAAACAAACATCATGGGACCAGGATGGTGTTACATCAGCCACAGTGGACCCTGTGGGTTCCCCTCCCAGGCTGTTGCCTGCAGAACCTGCCCTTTGCACTGCCTGATAGTGCCAAGGGCTTATGTTGAACCTGGTTCCTGAGCAGAAACACTCTGCAGGTGCTTTGTGCTCTGACAGGTCAGGGCAGCACCCAGGAAACAGCTGTCTGTGAACAGGAACAACAAAAAGAAAGTAATAGTTGTTTTAGATGTCTGTAGGAACTAAGTAAAACCTTTGATCTCAAGAAGGTTTCCTGTTTGTAGAGAAAAACCCTTGGGTCCCAGAATGGGGGCAGGTTGTCCAAGCAAACCGCTCCTGAGTTTGGGGTTTGGGAGGCCCATATAATATTTTGCACCCTTTTTCTATGATGGCAATGATCTTCCAGGGGACAAATTTCATCCCTGGGTTGCACAAGACCCTGCATTGGAGGATGTCTTGGCCACATGCACTGCTTTGGTGTGACGGTGTTTCTGTTTAGAATAGGGCCTTCTGGGGCTGGGGGAGATCACCACACGTTTTGCCCTGAGGCTCTGGGAAGTCTCTTCCCTTCTTTTTCAGGAAACTTTCAGCGGCTTCTATATGCCAAAGAAAATGAGAGCAGTTGGTCAAGAAGAGTCGCAGGTTGCCCCAAGCTGAGCGTGAACACCAGGGTGACCCCAATGCCAATGCTTCCATTCCAGATGCCGGCAGGATGGCAGGCACTGGGAGGTCCTCTGCCCACCCCAGGTGTGGAGCCACCCCGCAGCATTCCCTCTTCTGGGCACAGGGGCAGGACAAAAATGCCTCTTGAGATAACATGGGTGCCGGGTCCCGTCAGCTGCTGAGCTGCTGTGTCCATTTTTAGCCTGGTCTCCAGTTACCAGCCACCTCCTCCAGCTGCCTCCAAAGATAGGCAAAGCCACCTCCCTATGCCTGGGCTGGAAACTGCCGGGAAGCAGATGGGAGGTCACAGGCAGGGATGAGACTGGTGGGATATTTGTGGAAGGAGTGAAGGACGCTGTGAGTACACCTCAGCTATGGCGTTGCTGTGCTACAACAAGGGCTGTGGGCAGAGGTTTGATCCTGAGCACAACGCCAAGGGTAAGTGGGCTCATCCACCTTGCACTGGGGTGAGTGGGAATGCATGCCACTTTCCCAGTCTGCAGCCCAAGCTGCCAAGCAGGGCTGAGCTGAGCCCAGTACAGGCAGCCCACATGGCAGGAGCTGGCTTAGGAGCTGCCAGGCATCAGAGGTGCCTTGTGGGCAGGATTGTTCCTCATGAAATGTTCTGCCTGATCGCCCTTTTCAGATTCCTGCCTGTACCACCCGGGTGTCCCCATCTTCCACGATGCCCTGAAGGTGAGTAGGGCAGGAGCCAGGCTGCAGCTGCAGGGGGGGACCTCGTGCCTGGAGGGACTGCCCGCACCTGACCACTTTGTCATCTCCCGGTGCCTAGGGCTGGTCTTGTTGCAAGAAACGCACAACAGACTTCTCCGAGTTCCTCTCCATAAAGGTGAGTGACCTGCCAGCCCAAATGCACCCACTGCTCCTCTGTCCTCTCCTCCTCACCGCTGCCCTGCCCTGGCCTGGCCCAGCCCCATCCCATGCCAAGGCTGCCCCCTTCGCCCTGCTGGGTGGGGATTTCCTATCTGCTGCCCAGGAGCCTGCAAGCAAGGGTGCTGCTCCCAGGGTGTGGGGCAGGCGGGTCCCAGAGAAGGGTGTCAGAAAGGGCTGAGATCCCCCACCAGGATCCTGTGGGATGAGGACAAATGCCCCAAGTGCCAGCACAGCTGTGAATGTCTGGGCTGTCCGGGCCAGGGGGAGGGAGGCAGCAGAGGCCCAGGGATGTGAGGGAGACTTGGTGCCCTTCAGCTGCCAGGCTGGGGTGCAGCAAAGCTGAGACCTCTCTGCCGTGGCACCAGTGAGGCTGCCACACCGTCCCTGGGAATCCCTGCAGACATAGCCCCTGCCTTGGTGCGGGGTCAGAGCCCATCCCTGCAGGACACAGAGCCACCAGACCACGGGAACTCACAGGGTTTGGGAGCAGCTGCCAGGTTAGGGAAGGCAAAGCAGGCATCAGGCTTGCCTCTGCTGCTCAGGGATGCACAAAGGGGTTTCACAGCAAGGAGAAGCCCCCTGAGCCTTTCAGCCAAAAGGAGACCTCAGATGAGCTGAAGGCCAAACCAGTGCAGGAGCTCATCATCCAAGGACCAAAATCAGCTGAGAAGATGCAGCGGGAAAGACCAAGGTGAGACAGCCTCAGCTAACAGTGTTGCCCTGCCGTGCTGCTTCTTCTGCATGTGTCTTGACCTGCTGCTTCCTCAAGAGAGGCAACAACACTTAAATTGCAAAAAAAACCCACTTGGCTTTTGCTGCTGCTGTTTCCCAGCTCTGATGAGCCTAGACAACTGCTGCCAATTAAAGTATCCAGGTCTCTGGAGCAGGCACTGGAGAAACTGAACCTGTCCTCCAAGGACGAGTCACCTGAGGGCAGTTGCACAGGTAGTGATGAGCTGATGGGTGGCAGTGGGGTTGCATGTGGCAAGTTCAGCATGGGGTTTTGCACGGCAGGTTCAGCACGGGATGGCAGGTGTGTGCTCAGCCACCTGCAAATCCACAGAGCTGCACCTTGGAGGTACATTGCAATGGGCTGTGCTCAGGGGCCGTCTTGTGCGAAGCTCGGGAGCTGGGAGTGGGGCTGTGGGGAAGGTCTGGGGGCAAGCATGGATGGAGTGTTCCCCAGGGTGAAGCTGTGTTGTTCTCACAGGGGAGGCGGCTGCCCAGGTGAGAGCTGGCAGCACCTGCAAGAATGCAGGCTGCAAGGCGGTAAGTACCGGGCAGGGTCCCATCTTTGCACGGTCTGTGCCACACGGCCAGGAGCATTGCAGATCTGGTGCGGTGGCTTGTGTCCCAGCTACCATCAGGTGTGGGGCAGGGTGCCAGGTGGGTTGGAGGTGGCAGTGCCCATTCGCTCCGTATGCTCCTGCTCATCCCATCCCTGGAGTGGCTGCCTCTGTCACCTCCCAGCCATGTTCCTGCAAGAGGCTTCCAGATTCCTGGACTAGTGGTACATTTGTGTTTCACTGCTGCTAATTGCTTGCAATGAAATATAGCACATGTTCAGGATATGGGCCTATAGGTAAAGTGCACGTAGAATAATTCCCACCTGCATTTAATTAACGCAGCACAGTCCACTTCCTATCTTGCCCCAAGACTGCCTGTCTGCCTCAAGGCACGTGCCGGAGGGACCAAGCTGCAGAAGGGCCAGCATGCTTGGAAAGCAGCAGGGAAGGGAGCAAGCAGGGAGCAAAAGGTGGGAGGTGGATGAGGACATGAGACTGACATGCTCTGGGAAGGAGGGGAAAGGGCAGGATGGATAAACAGCCCCTTGCACCTCAGAATGTGTTTCTGTGGTGTGCAAACTTGCCCGTTGTCCCTGTGCTGCCCAGTGGCTGGGCTGGGACCAGGCTGTGTTTGGGAGAGGGCGTATGGAAGGGCTGCTGCTGTGGTTGGGGGGATGACACTGGGGTCCCGGTGCAGGTGGGGTGGCTGCCTTGCTGGCAGGGAGCAGAGACCAGTGCCAGGCTGCCAGCTAGGCATAGTCCCAGAGGAGGTCCTCACAGATGCTGGACCCAGTGAAAGGGTGATGCTGGGCATCGTGCTGTGCCCTGTGCAGGGATGGGCACCGATGGGTGGATGCCTGGCTGTGCTGTGCTGTGCCAGAGGCACAGCCAAAACTTTCCTCTGCTTCTTGCTCCACAGATCTACCAGGGCCCAGATTGCAACACAGAGGTTTGTGTTTTCCATCCTGGCATTCCTGTCTTCCACGAGGGGTAAGAAACAACCTCTTACCAGGGAGCAAAATGACCCTGCTGAGGGCTGAAATTGCTGCATTGCAAGGCTGGGTGGCCTCAGCCGGTGCAGTTGCGGGTGAAACCCCCCCCCCCCCAGCAACAGGTGGGCAGGGGGAGATGCTGGTTCCGAGTTCCTCTCCCCCACCACCCTGAAGTCTGCTGTGGTCCCCTCTCCTGCTCCCGTGGGTGCTCCCTGCTCAGGTCACCCTGCTCTCTCCAGGATGAAGTACTGGAGCTGCTGCAAATTCAAAACGACGGACTTCAGCACCTTCCTGGAACAGCCGGGCTGCAGAACTGGGAAGCACTGCTGGACAGGGAAGGGGGTAAGGGGGCTCTTGGCAGCGGTGACTTGTGTGAGCAAAGTGCCATTACTGACACCTGAGGAGTGCTCCTTCCCTGGCTCTGCATTCACATGGGTTTCTGCATTTAATTCTCTTAATTTTCATAATTGCTGACAGATGACTGTGCAGGGTTTGAATGCTTAATCTTCACCCATCTGCTGTTTAAAATGCATCTCCCTCATTCACAAAATGTGTCAGCTCTCAGCCCCAACGGGCAGATGTATAGGAAGCTGAGTGAGGCAGGAGCTGGCCCCAGGCACAGCGTAGCCAGCGCTGCAGGCTGCTGCACAGGGGGAGGCAGCTAAGCATGGGAAAAGCCTTGCAAAACACACCAAAAGTTTTGAAACGTGAATGCAGATGACTGAATTTGGTTTTAACGAAGCTTTCGCTCTGCAACTGCTTCCCAGGAGGGACCTCATCTACAATAGCGACACAGTGGTGTGGCAGGGTAAGGGGGCGAAGACCCCAGTTCCCAATATTTAGTGTGTGCGTATGCATGTGTAAGTTTCTCCAGGGAAGCTCCTGGCTGGAAACAGGCTTGAGCTGGGAAAGTTGCAGCAAAGTGGCCCAGGATAACCCTGAAAGTCTGAGTCAGCACTACTCTGAGCAACACCCTCTGAGCCCAGTCTGTTCTTTATCCTGGAGAAGAAAACTTATAGTGGATGTAAAGGAGGCTGCAGTGAATGTACTGTGATGTTGTGATGCAGATGGTTTGTGCTAATTGTCACCTGAGTTTGGGGCTGGGGTTCCTCCTGTGGTGTTTCTCTGGCTGGTAATGTTGAGGGCTGCAGTGGGTCTGTCTCCTGGTGATGCTCAGAAATGTCTAGTGGAGCCAAAGCTGCCTGTGGCACAGATGAGGTGGGATCCCGTGGGAGAAATGTGAAATGTGCCCCTTTGGGGCTCATCTATGTGCCACATTTAACATGGTGGCATGATTCATGTCCAGCAACAGCTCCTGCGCTGCCCTCCAGACCAAATTTCCTGACTGCATAGTGCCTGTGAGCTTGGGCATAGGAGAGTGACTCTGGAACAAGAAGGGGGATGTCTCTGGTCTTAACACCTCCTTCTGGAGCAACCCCAAGCACAGGACAGATGCCCGATGTTGCATGGGACAGCTTGGCAGGGGCTGCCCACCATTGCATGAATGATGTCCCCTCAAAAACCTGATGAAAGGCAGAGTTTGATCTTGCTTAGTTGATGCTAACCTCAGCCAGTGCTCTGTGAAGATGTGTGAAGAAGCATCCTCCGGCACAGACAGCCCCTCTGTTTTGGGGTGTATTTGGGCTAGATGCCATGCCGTGATAGATTCCTCTCCCCAGCAGGACAAGAAGGCGGTGTCAAGCCGGCAGGACTGGCACCAAACCAATAGCCAGGTGGTGGTGACTGTCTATGCCAAGAACCCCCTGCCTGCCCTCAGCAGCGTGAAAGCCAACCGCACTGTGGTGAGTGGGGTGGGCAGGGCTGTGCTGGGGATGCACACTTCTGTGGCACCTGATTTTGGTGAGCCAACAGCCAGGAGCTGGCCCTCATTGATAGCCTCTTTGGTCTGTTGCTGCACTGCCTACCTGCTGTCCCCAAGCTGACAGCCCAGTGGCATCGCTGCTGCTGCAGCAGCATCTGCCCTACCACTCTGGCTTAGTGGCTTTCAGCCTCAGTGGGTGGCTCTGCTGGCCTCGAATCCCTCGACTGGTGGCAGAGGTGAACCTGGCATGCTCTGAAGGGGGTGAAATGCTCCCAGGTGCTGAGGCCATTGCAGGGCTGTTACACTGGCTCCAGTGTGTGGGATGCATTACGATGCTGGAAGTCAGCTGCATTGCCCCAGGGAAGAGCTCTGGCAAGTGTTGTGCTATCCATTCAGATAATTTTCTGTTGATCTTTCAGCTTGAGGTTCATGTCATCTTTGAAGGGAATAAGATTTTCCAGACAGAACTAGATCTCTGGGGGGTAAGATCCTGTTTACTTTGATTTCTGTGTGCCAATAGTCTCTGTGGGGCTGGGCTGCAATGCTGTGAGGCAGCCTGTGCTTGCTTTTGCTCCTGGGCCAGGTCACCCAGGTACCAGCATTTATAGCCATCTCTGCTAGGAAATGCCTTAGGGCTTGTGAGGAGGGCTGTTTCGGAGGCTGCTGGTGGCTGCACCAATCGATCCTGCACCAAGAACAGAGCTGTACGTTGCTGCTGGGTCTGTAGGTGTGCTGGGTTTGGTCCCAGACTGCCCCAAAGGGTCTTTGGCCCAGCAGGTCCCTCTCCCCTACTGCAGTCCTGCTGTGCCTGCAGGCAGGCGGTGGTGTGAGGGGGAGACACAAGCTCTCTTGATTTCTCAGCTGCTTGCTGGCTGTGGAGCAGTGAGACTCCAGAATTTGCATGTACATTTCTTGGCTTTATTTCTGGGGTGTGCTGCCTGCGCCTGTGGCAGCAGAGCGTGCCGCTGGGTGCGGGTATGGCTGTGTCTCAGCGCAGCTCGCTGCCGTGGGGAGAGGGCTGTACCGCAGCTGTGTGCGTGGCTGTGGCTAGCTGAGCTCTGTGCCAGCACTGTCGTGCTGCTCAAACGGAACACCCTGAAGCTCAGCTGGAGCCCGGGTTTCATCCCGCTCCATCTCTTGGCTCATTTCTTCTCCTCTGGTAGGGCTCTGCCAGTAAGGGAAAGGATGAGCACATGCTCCTTGCCCTCCCGTGCCCAGCTCACTGCAGCTTTCCTTCCCTCTGTCTAGGTCATCGAAGTAGAGAAAAGCTTTGTGACCATGGTCCCTACCAAGGTGGAGATCACGCTTTGCAAAGCCAGCCCTGGCTTGTGGGCCAGGCTGGAGCACCCCCAAAGCAGGTTGCACTCCTGTGACGGGCAGGAGAAGGCAGCTGCCAACGCAGAGGAGCCCGGGGCAGTGCAGGAGGAGGACTCAGATGACAGCTTGAGTTGGTCAGAGGAGGAAGATGAGGAGCTGGAGATGGGAACACCGAGCAACTGACAGTCAAGTGCTTCAGCAGCTGAGCGGTGCTGGCTCCTGAGCTGCTGGGGACCTTGGCACCAGCTCCGGAGTAGCAGATCCAGCCCTAAGCCACATGCACGCTGCAGCGTGCCCTCTCCCCTGTCAGAAGGGGCAAGGAATAAAAATCCAGAGCAAAGGTTATACTTTGAAATTCCTGACAGGCGCTTAAGAAACACCAGTGGGCCGAGCCCATGTGTCTCTCCCTCTGCTGCGCCCGGCCAGGGCAGGACAGCGGGAGGAGCCCCCGTGTCGGCACCTCGGGCACCGGGGAGCCACAGCCCCGTGTTCCGCCCGCCCCTGGCACTCCCGGCGGAGCAGAGATCCGGGGCAGCCGGGTGCGCGGGCTGGACCGCCGCCGCCTCGCTCCCTCCGTGACGGGGCTGCGGCACCGGGCCCGGGGCGCTGGAAGACGGGACGGCGGCTCGAGGGAAACGTCGGTGGCTCCGGAGGGACTCGGCGTCCTCCTCCGCAAAGGCCTTGGCAGGGGAGAGGCCGGTACCGACCAAGCGGCGGGGGACCAGGAGGCCGGGGAAGCGGGGTGTCCCCGGAGGGGGTTCGGTTCTGGCGCCTCCCGGCGCTGGGCCGGGGGGCGGCGGGCGCCACTCACCGCCTGCAGTGCAGCACTCGGGTACCGAACCCCGAGCGCCGGAGCGGGCCGCGCCCGCCCCCCGCCCCTCGCGGCGGCGCCCCCTGGCGGGCCCTCCGGGCACGGCGGTGGGTCACAGGGCGCCTGCGCGGCGGCGTGCGCGGGGCGCGTGCGCGCGGCGGCGGCGGTAGCGGCAGGGGCGGGCGGCGGGGTGCGGCCGGGTCGAGGGTCCGCTGCCGTCACGGGAGCGGTGGCTGCCGGCGGCGTGAGAGGTGAGTGCGGGGCCGGCGGCGCGGAAGGGCGGCCGGGCCGGGGGGCGGCGGCGGCGGCGGCGCGGTGCCGGGGCGCGGTGCCGGGCGGCGCCCCGGGCTCCCCACATGCGGTGGCGGGCCCTGAGGGGCCGTGAGGCGACCGGAGGCGCGCTGGCCGCGGGCCCGGTGGCGGCGCGGCGGCTTCGGCGGGCCCGGGCCTCCCGCCTGGCTGCGCGCGTGTCTCCTCAGCGGGGCGGGCGGGCGGCGGCCGGGCGGGCGGCGCTGGGCAGGAACATCCCCGCGTCCGGCCGCGCCGCCCTCGCTGTCAGGGGGCGGTGGCCCGGGGCCGGCGCCGGCCTCTGCTGGCCGGGAGCTGCGGCGTCGCCTTCCCGGGGGGGCTGCTGGCCCGCTGCCCGCGGCACCTGCCCCGCTGGGGGGCGGCTGGTACCGCGGGGTGGAAGGGCGAGCCGAGGAGCGGCGGAGCGGCCGGCCCCAGCCGCAGGGCGCGTTCGCTCCGCTCGCAGGGGCTGCGGGGGGGGCCTGTCCCGGCTCCTGCGCTCGGCGGTGCTTGTGGAGCTGAACGTGGCCGGGGAGCCCGAGGGTGCTGAAGCCGTGGGGGAGGGGGGATGTTTCGGAACAAGCTTATCTGTGGCACCATCTCTCACCCAGGGACGTGGGGGAAGCCGGCGTGGCCCCGCGGGCGAGTCCTGCGCTCCCCTCTGCTGCGGGGCGAAGGCTGGGCAGGGCTGTTCCCAGCCAGGCCCGTGCTGATCCCTGTTAGGAGCACTGTGACAAATTTAAGGTGACCTCTGCTCCCAGCAGATATAATAAAAGGTTGGCATATGATGATTTAGCCTTTTCTAAAGGTTTCTTGTTTCAGTGCTGAAAGTGAATTTTCCTTTACAGGGGTATATAAGAGTAGTCATACTTGGTTTACTCTCTAAAAGCTGCCAGATTCTGGTCTGGGGAAGAGTAGAGCACGGTGGTGACCTAGAATACTCTTGAGTGCTGAAGGGTTTCAGGAGTTACAGGTATTGTTGTCTCATTTACCAGCCGCTACAGAGCTCTCTTTCATAAGTGTAACGGTTCTTTTCTTGAGTCCTGTGAACTTTCAGTATTTGTAACATCCTGTACTGAGGAATTCCTAGCTTAACCTCAAACCCTGAGAAGCAGTGGTACCTTTTGCTTGGTTTGAACCTCCGTCTTTCTGATTTAATTTGATGTCTCTTTGTTCTTTTGTTAAGACCCAGTGAATTGTTGGTATCTGTTTACTCTTTATAAACACTCGTGATTCCCATCATATTTACTCTGAGTTACAAAAAAAGCTTTAAACGCTTTTGTTCTTTACGTGTATCCTGTGCTTGCAACATGTGTCCTGCGCTAGAGTGCGGTGCTCCTTGTGCCAGCATCACTAGCTGTGCGCTCTTTGTCCCAAACTTATTTTTTGATTTTAAAAAGTTTACATTCTTCCTGTGTCAAACGTAAAATACAGAGCTTAAAGGCTGTTTGGCCAGTTTGCCAGTGTTCAACTGCACACAAGTTTTTCTATAGGGAGCTTATGAGACGTATTTGGCGGTTTAGCTTACAAAAAAAAAAAAAGATGCTTTTAAATGTTCTTTGAAGGAACTTTACTGAGATCTTGGAAAAACAATGAAATACACAGTTTGCAATTAGGAGGAGGAAACTGAATACACAGTTTGATTTGCTTACATGATGAGGCTGTGATTCTTTTGGAGTCTGAAGTGTTTTCACACTGTTTGGTATCACATAAAGATCCATGCCTTTGCAAGGTGTATTTTATTTTTCTTTTTTTTTTATTTCCCTATGACTGTATGTGTAAATCTGGCAGACTGCTACGACGCTTTTTGTCGCTGGTAACTTCTGCTCGCTTTTTAGAAATGCAATACTTGATGCAAACGAGACTGGCAAGTATTGCAATATTGTTGTGCACAAATGATGATACAATATACACTAAGTGCACACTTTAACTCATGTTTTAATTGTGTCAAAAATATTTAAAGGTACTTTTGAAAACTGTTGTTGATTGACCAAGTATATTTTTTGTTTGGCTGGGTTTTTGGCTGGGTTTTTTTACTCCCTAGTGAAATCTGTAGGCGGCAGCGTAGAAATCAAAGGGAATGAAAAACGTGTGGGGGCTTTTTTCTCGAGGAAAAAGCTTAGGTTTTCCTGGTATACACGTTGCCCTTCAAATACAGCAGTGGCTTTGTTGTGGCTTTTCTTAAAAATAAAGAACATTTGGAGTGCCAGGTGACAAAAGATGACGGGAAGATAGACTAACAGGGTTTTTTTCCACCTCAAACAGGAATCAAGGGTGCTTTAACTGGATTTATCATTCATCCTGCAATGTGCTTAATGTGCCTCTTCACAGAACCTCATGCCTGAGGTACTGTATTTTTTTCCTTTTAGCCAGCAGTAATGAATAAGGCCTTGACAGAATCTGTAAAAGCTAGGAAGGATATGTGTTACTCACTTTTTATGAACTGACTGTGATATCCAGGACCTCTGCAAGTTGCTTGTACCACCCAGGAGGTGTGTAGTGGATCTGGGCACAGAACCCTGAAGTCTCACCTCCTAGTCTTAGACCTTTACTGTGTTAACCCTCGAGGTGTGTCAGGGTCACTTGTGTTCAAATAAATGGCAAAGGGTAGCTGTCTTGGTGAATCCATGCTTTTGCATGGGGTTGCAGAAGGAAAATAAAGTTTAATACTCTGCAGCTTTTGATTAAGGCAGGATACATGTTATATTCATATACTGGGGATTCAGGTATCTACTGAAGTCCTAGTTTTTAGTTTCTGTATAGCTGTATGGGTGCACCTCGGTGTAGTGTTATTTCACAGCTGTGCAGCTGTTCAGGTGCTTGTTTCTAATGCCCTTTGGGTATGTATTATCCAATAAACATAATCTTGGATTCATAGAATTTAAGGTCATTGATATTTGGTCACTAATATTGTTGCTTTTATATAAAATTTGGAGTATGAGTGGCCGTAGTAAGAGTGTTGATGCACTGAGGTTGAGGTGCCTGAATACCTCATGTAGACCACTTTGTTTTCACTGTGGTTCCCTAAGAAATACTGCTTACGTGGTAAATCTTATGTGTGTTTCATCCCAGGAAAAAAAACAACCCAATTTTAAATCAATAAACCCAATTTCAGCCTAATTTGACAAGGGTGGAAGTTTCAAAAACATTATATAAAAGGTTTTGGGTGGTTTCTTTTATTTCATTGAAACAGCTTTTTGTGCCAAAAGGGATAAGACCCTCCTAGCATTCACACTGAGGGAACAACCAGCGAGAATTGCACTCTTGTTAAGCATCAGTAATGTGTGCATGGGAGCTGAAACTCTGATCAGAGCTCTGCAGAAAGCGAGGTTCTTCAGTTCTCGTGTTCACATGGACCTCTGGATTGTGGACTGCTATGCTGCTGAAATCTGGCTTGGCTTGGTTTTTTTGTTTTTTTGTTTTTTTACAAACCCCCCCCCCCGGGTGCCACTGTGTTTTGCTTCTCTTGCAGGTGTATGGCAGGACAGAAAGTGGTGTGAAAACTTTGAAAGGCACTGAGAAGTCCAAGTAGGTCATTCCATTGCTGAATGGTATTAGGGATGAGGTCTCCTATTTAACTTTTTTTACTCTTTCTTGGCATGCATTCTAAAAGTCTGGCAGTTGTCTATTCATTTGGCGCTTGCCTAAAAACAATGGTGAGTAAGTTGAGCTGTTGTGGAATGGTAACACGGTCTTGATTAAATTGCAGGGAGCCCTTTTACTTGTCAGGTCTGGTGGCTAAGCTGCACACATGAAAAAATTTTTAACTCCTTTGCATGGGTGAGGATGGTAGGATATACTTAGAACTGCCCCACCCACCCAATTCATTATTGAAAGTTTCTGCCTGACTTCACGTATCAGGTGGACAGAGTGAATCATCTCTGATCTAGTTTTTGTGACTGAAAGATGAGCAATTAAGTCATTTAGATATCTTAACTTCTGCTTGCTCCTGATAAAGCAGTATCAAACTTCTGAGCCTGCAAGACATTGATCAAAGGTGGTGGCTGAACAAAACAACACAGCTCAGTACAGATGATTTTGGCTGAACTCCTTGTGTGTTTTCTGCTAGTTTTTGGCCAAAACAGGGCCATATCCAATCTGGAAAGACAGATATGGAAGACCTGACAAACTGTGAAAATGGGGTTATCAAAGAGCAATATCAAAACTAAAATCCACCTAACAAAGGGGCATCTGGTGTTAACGTAGCAAGGGCAGAGACATACCCTGCTATGAAGTAATTCCTCTGCCAAGAATTTTTCGAAGCGCAGGAAGTATTAAAAGCATAAATCTAGAAAGCCCTAGAAGAATTCAGGTTCATGTTTCCTCTCTGTTTTCTGTCACTGTTTTCTCCCTTCTCTCAGTAGACAGGGAACTTTCCTTCAGAAGGGTTAAAGAAAGGATCTAGAAGTTTTTTCTCTCCTACAAAAAAATATTGATGCAACATGAAGTTATGATAGCTTTGTGAGGAGGGGAAGTGGAATCCAAATAGTGAATTTCCCCAGCAGATTTCTGGCTGGGTAACAGGAGAGCGAGCTGTCCATGTTAATAATACCAGAAAATACGTAATTAGGTCAGAACAGGAGCAGCTCTCCTGATGATGTCTCAACATGTCAATTGGAAATCTTGCACATTCCAAAGGAAGTGCCAGGTGTGCAGGCAGTGAATGCAGACTTTGTAGTATCTTTTGAGAAGGAAACTAACTCAAACAGGAATGCCAGTTTCTCGCAGGCAGTGATGGACAAGATAGAAATAACTCTAATTACATATTTTTGCTCAACACTTCTTTATGGGGTGATTGGATTTGTTTTTTGGTTTTTTATTCTTTGAAAATTATTCCCATTCTGCTGTGACTGATAGAACTCTTCATGTTCTGATGATCTTAACTGTAACAGAAGTCCTTTCTCTAAGCAACCCAAATTACCTCTTACTACTGTAGACTTTCCATTCACTCCTTTTTCTCGCTGAGTAACATTTAAACTTGGCTTTGAAGCTTATGCCCAGCTTTCTGTTTCTAAATTCTAAGTCTTGTTTTTAATGTGTTGACATGTTAATTTGTATTTTTCTCTTATTCAGTTCTTGTTGCCTGTTGTACGTCGAGTTTTTCTCTCTAAGGTTTTCCCCAAAAATTGTTTTGAAGTTCAGGAAAAAAAACAAAAAACCCAAACCAAACCCAAATAAAAAAATCCCAGACAAACCCTAAACCAATTTTCCTGCTCTTAATAATGTTTGTTGGTAATTTTGTTTTCAGAGTATGGTTTTTTTTTTCCCCAGCATATATTTATATTCAAATACCATGCATCGCCAAGTTCAAGGGTGCTTGAGAAACAGAAAGATTTTTCCATGTAGATTTCAACCCCAGCTTCTTGCTATCTTATGAGAGTTTTATTGCTAGGCAAATTGTTTACAGGAAAAAATAGAGATTTCATACATTTTGAACAAAGCGGTATGTGGATTTAATAGAAAAGGCCTGATGGCGGTAATATTGTTTGCTTGGTTGTGTCTTACATTAATAAAACCTGTGTCTTCCATAATGTAAATCTTTAACCAAACTACACCTGCTCGCAGTGTACAGGTTTGAGGGGTGTAGGAGCTTCTTTCTACTCTTTTTTTGCTTAATTTGTCTAAATTTTGTTTTTCAGTACTACAACATGTGTATCCTGGTGTTATTTTTTTCTCTGGCATTGTATGTGCCACACATGATTCCTTTCAGCTAAGACGACCTATTTTAAAGGAGCCCTGCAAAAAAGCATACTTAAAAGACTACAAGCTCTAGTTGTATTTGTGTAGTTCATACTTAGCCTGAGGCCTGGCATGTTTGCATGGAGTTATTTCCTATTGCAAATGTTGCTCTTCTAAAATCCAAGCCTTAGTGAGGTAATTCAAGATACTAATGCTGTGAAAGAGCATGCATGTTCCAGGCTTTTTTGTTACCTTACTACTGTTCTCTTCATCGAAAGCTCTAATAACCTCTTAAAGCCCCAACAACACAACCCTTGGGTAACATGTTTCATTAGAAATCTTAAATCATGTTGACTAAAGCTATTTTAACTGCTGATGGGTATGGGATACATATGGCTTTGTAGTTTACCAATATATGAAACTGCGTGTATTGTCTTGCAATATGGGTGTGATGACCCTCTGGATATCAGTGCCTGGTGTGTGCAGGTAGGGGTGAAATTCTGGGATACCCTGCCTTTCTGTGAAAAGCTCTGGACAGAAATGCATAGAGGTAAAAGCTCTTGGGGGAGCTCGTGGTTTTTGTTTTAAAGAGAGGTCTGTTTCCAAGTCTTTGCCATTTTTATTTATTTTAGGAACTAGGCATATAGAAGGCTTTGTATAACTTGTTCTCCGTGGCATTTTTGTTGCTATAGTTTGAGTTTTTATTGCATGTTATAAACATGCAGAATTTTTTTTTATAAAAAAGCAGAACCAGCTGACTTAGTTCTGCCATCTCTGTGATGCTACTTCTTACTGATCAAAATAGCAGTCTGTTGCATAGGTAGTTAATTTGGAAAATAATTTCTGCCCTGGAATTGTTGGTTACCATGAAGGTTTCTAGCACAGCATCTTCCGATACTTCAGTGGTTTGCAGTAAATGCAGGAATTAAGCTTTAAAATCTCTCTGTGCTGCAGTCCAGTGATGATTTGGCAGCAGTTGCAGTGTGTGGTGTTCCTCCCCCATGATTCATTTCCACCATATGCTACCACTGGCTTGGTTGTACCAACACAGTTGATTGTGGTACTTCTTGGTAAACTGGATGAAACAACTCGTCACCCTTTTTCAGTGTGTGGTCACAGCTTAGGAGGTGGCGTGCTACCTCGGTGGGAAGGGGAAACGTGATTTGGAAACTTCTGAAGGCAGCCTTGCTGCTGGAGAGACTGTGGCAGTGTCTCAAAGCAGGTAGTGATCTGCCCTACACAGACAGCAGCAGTAGGGACTAGGATGGTGAGTTAACAGTTACATCTTAAGGTACAGCAGTGCTATGGTATTAAAATACACCTGCCTTTCTGTCACTGTCTGCTTGTAGCATTAGAGCCTTTGTGTTCTGGAATATTATGTTGTATTGTATGCTGCCAGTAACAGTGGTCAACCTTTATTAATAATACAATGCTAAAAATGTTGAATTTGTGACATTTTACATAGTTTTGTTTTACAAGGGGTTTCAATTTTGGGGTTTGCAAAATGCCTGAAATGTTTCTAAGCCTCTAATTTGATAGAACTTACCTTTTTTAAAAAATTTTTCTTCTTTTTTTTTTTTTTCTCTCCCTAGCCCTGTTAAATGAAAATCTTGGTACAACTGTTCTGGAATAATATATGCAGTCCTGCTGTCAGCTTTTGATGGTCAGTGCTGTTCTTCATTTTACTGATACCTTTACAATATGCAGTTGCATACACATCTCTTTACATTTGACTGGAGCCTTTAAATGGAATGACTGATTTTTTTTGCTGTATGCTGAAACTCACATCTATGCCTTTCTGCCAAAGCTCAAAAGTTTTTGCCAGATTTCATTTCAGGTGATTCATGTTTTAGAAATCTAATTCCTGCCATTTTCGAAAAGGGTAAACTGCTTCTGCATCTTCTTTCAGCTTGTTTTCCTCCAAATTTTTCCCCTCCGATGTCCTGCTGGGTCTTTCTGGACAAGGTTTCTGCACTGCTTCTCACCAGTGATTGGTTTTCAATAGTGTGTGTGTACATACATGGATACTTCCTTAAGAACTGCATGTTGTAGTGACCACAGTCTGTATCACTGGAGTTGCCTGTTAGGGCTTTGTACCAAAACTTAAGGTAGTCTGTTTTCACTTAGTACACCAGAATCATGTGTGTTCCCAGTGGGAAGACAGCAGGATATGGATATAGATAAAGACTGTCAAAAAGGACAAAGCTAAGACTTAAATAGGAATGAGCTGTTGATTTGTTTGGATGGTCTTGAAGAGAAAGTTGAAGGAAGGGGGTCTCATAAGTTTTAGAAGTGAAATACTTCACTATTTCTCCTTTTTATATGTTCCTTTTGCTATTTTGATGGTTTTGGAGCTGTGATCTTTCTGGAATATGCAGTATAGTTCCTCCCACTGTTTGTTTCTTCTCTTTGAAGCAGCGTATTTGCTGCTGGGTGCAAGTTGAGGATTACTGATCGTACCTCAAAGGCATTTGGGTGAGAAGGCAGATGCAAGTTCCTTCTTGTTCAGGCTGGCAGTGGAAGCTTTAGCATACAACAAATGACTGCTTATATTCCATGCTATTTCCAAAGTTCCTGCTGTTCATATGATGAAAATTTGGAATGAATTGAGTTTTAGGCTATATCCATTTGATTATCAAACCTACTCTTCACTTTACCAGGAAATCTGACATTTAAGTGTCAAATATCTCCTGTAACAATTCCCCAGTTTGCCTAGGAAAGCTGTTTGCTGATCTTTTACAGCATGTATTTTTCAAATACTCGGTATAAGCTTTCTTTAGTTTGGCTGAAGCCTATTAAGTTCTGCTTGTTCTGTCACTGATTAGTGAGAATAATCTGTTCTTGGCTTCTTAGAAAAATTCTTTATGTATTCTAATCTGGGTACTATGGCTAGTTATATTTCAAAGAACAGCTTTTCTGGTATGTGCTACTTTATGGAGCTTTTATCTGGTGTCCTCTAATGCAGTTTCTTGATGTCTGATTAATTCTGAATTGAGTGAATTATTATAGTAAACAGTAGCAGTGCAGCCCAGCACAAGTATTTTGGTTTATTATATAATTTTTTGACCTTTCTTTACGCTAAAACTGTTTAGGCAGGAGACTATGTAGACGAGAAGTGTGAATCTTGGCGTGTGTGTGTACAGGTGTACAGAGGTGTATGTGTGTGAACCTACAAATGACAGAGTATCTTGTTACTAGGTTTGAGGTCATGATCCCTTTCCATTTGCAGGTACCTCTAAGGACTTGTCCCTTTGCCTGTGGGAAACTGACTGGCAGTAAGGCAAGACTGTGGGAATTTGTACTTACATGGTTGGAATGCAGTCACTTGTCACGGAGCTCTCAAGTCATTGCATCTCCATTTCACTATTGTCTTTCTAGCCTGTGAGCTCTTCATAATGGCTTCTGAGACACTGAGTGTGTCTAGCTGTGATAAGAAAGTGTTAGCAACATTAAAAACACTTGCTAAAGCTTATCTTTAAAATGACTATAATTGAGTGTGCTTTTCCTAACATTTTTTTCTTGCTTTGTGCAGGACTTTGTTTCAGGGTAAAGAATGCAGACTATAAAGTGTGTAGTTGTTGGAGATGGTGCTGTGGGAAAAACTTGTCTTCTCATCAGCTATACCACCAATGCCTTCCCAGAAGAGTACATCCCTACTGTGTTCGATAACTACAGTGCCCAAATGACTGTTGATGGCCGGACAGTTAGCCTGAATCTCTGGGACACTGCAGGCCAGGAGGAATATGACCGCCTGCGCACGCTCTCGTATCCTCAAACCAATGTATTTGTCATCTGTTTCTCCATCGGCAGCCCCTCTTCCTATGCAAATGTAAGGCACAAATGGCATCCTGAAGTTTCTCACCACTGTCCAAATGTTCCTGTTCTTTTAGTGGGCACGAAGAGAGACTTGAGAAATGACCTGGAAACAGTTAAAAAGTTGAAAGAGCAAAGCTTGTCTCCCACTACCCCGCAGCAGGGGACTTCGCTGGCTAAACAAATTGGAGCAGTCAAATATTTGGAGTGCTCAGCGCTGAATCAGGAGGGTGTTCGGGAGGTGTTTGCTGAAGCTGTGCGTGCGGTTCTGTATCCTGTGACAAAGAAGAACGCAAGAAAATGTGTCTTATTGTAGTTACCTTGGGTGATGGATGTTCGAAGTTGAATATTGGAGGGTTCTTTAATGAGTTAAATTGAAGATTTGCATCTTGCACTAACAGCTCTAAGCAGAAATGGTTTATGCAACAAATATTCTTGCAGTCTTACTGCTTCAGGGATACTGAAACAGAACAGTTTGGGTTCCCCCCCGCCCGCCCCCCCCCCCCCCAACTGAGAGGTCAAATATCTACTTTATTTCTAAAGTTCTGGTCTTCAGCTTCTCCAGGTATCACTTGGCTTCTGTCTTTATTTAGTGGAGGAAAATAGAAGAAGGGACTGCTTTGAAGCCAGACTTCTTTACTACGTAGCTGTCAGTTACTAGATTTTGCTGAAAATAGCAAATTCTGATAACTTGGCTTTAAGTGTAGCTGCTGCTTTTCCCATCGCTTATTTACTGATTGAATTGGTTTTACAAACAGAAGTCTGGCTGTCCAGTTGTTTTAATTTGTCAGTTTAAAGCTTGAAAACAATTTGTTTACATGCAAAAATACCTGAGATATTACTGAGATTCACCTTATAGTGAACTGTGATCGTTTATACGCAGAGTTAGTATAAGGCATGTTTAATGCAATGAGCAGGACCCAGGGAACACCTGCATTTGTTAATAGAAGCAGGAGCTGATTTCTTCTGATAAAAGGAACTTAGAATAATGATGAGTCACTCAAATGAGTGATTTTTTTTCATACTTTTGAATTGGAGAGGTGGAAGAGTAATTTAGATGCAGGTCTTCCATAATCATCTGAACTGAGTTTATTTCACTCTCCAAAGAGGCTTTGCACCCTGAGAATAAAGTTAACAGTCATCTTCTCGGACTGACTGAGGTAGTTGGGATGACACTTATCAAAATGGGATTTTCAGTGTCATCCCTTTGATGAATCCCAGAGACTTGATAGCAGCCCATTTGTTCTTGAGGAATTCATTGCTTAAGTCCCTAATGTTTTTGGGGCCACAACCTGAGATTTTTACAGCAAATTCCTTTATTGGTTTTCTGGGAGAATACTGACAGAAAATTTGGAGTTTCTATTTACAGGAACCAGAAACCCTTATTTTGTCCTGGCAACTCAATGATGGTTTCAGTTTAAGTTTTTAACTGTTAGCCAGGCACTGGATAGGTTTACCTGGACAGTTTTTCTTCCCTACTAGGTGATCAGTTATTATAAACTCTTTTAACTGAAGGTCTGTTTATGTACTTTTAAACTTTCTTTAGCAGCTTTAGTGAGTGGCAGCTGGCTTTTATTTTCAGGATGTGCACTGTTCTTTATGTGTGATTCCGGGACCAGCTGAGGAGTGAGCGCATGAAACCTTCCTTAGACTTACCCTTACAGCTTGGTGGTATGAAAGCAGCATGCTTCAAAGATACTTTGTGTGAAACCAATGGTGCTGGACTGGGCTTTGTTGTCTGAAGTTGACAGTGCTGTCTTTGTCCGGATGCAGCCTCAATTGGTAATTCAGAACTTGCTTTCTTGTGATTCCCACACATGCAAAACTGCACTGGTGTATACCCTGGGCAGAAAAAAAGCCTCATTTTAGCAAGATAACAGAAAATACATCAACAAGGTTATTGGGGATCTTGTGTTAATTTGACCTTGCTTTATCTGATACGGGCAAAAATACCCAGTGGATAGAAACATTTGTATTTGTGCCCTGATTCCCCTCTTTGAAGAGGATGTGCCTTTCTTCAGCTGGTGTAACTGATGCTGACACTTAACTGCAACTTTTGTATATCTGAGGAATGCTCCTACTGAAACTGCAACCCACAGATTTTAAACTGCAGTTAATCCAAATACTAGTATGTGTGGCTAGTGAACCAACACTGACTTCCAAACATTGCCTGATTGCAGGCAACACCAAAACACCTGTTATGCATGATGTTTGCAGAAGCCTAGAGACTCTGCATATTTTTCTTCACCAAGTGCCATTGCCTGGAGTGTCTTTGCATCTTTTGCACTCATAGAAGAAGTGCTGTTCCAGATGTGGCTCCTATTGCAGTGCCCTGCATGCTGTGAGGGCATAGGAGTATTTCAGTGAGGTAACCTCTACTCACCACGTTCTGCCTTTACTTTAGTAGTAGGCCTTTAGTGTGGGCTTGACTCGCAGGCAGCAATTAACTCTGTGCCTTGTAATTCAAGATTATTTTCTATAGGTAAATTTCAGTAACTGAGTACATAGACTTTATCATGTTTAAAATGTATTTATTTAAGCCAGTGCATGTTTTTTTTTAATGCTGGTCAGGCCTAAATCAACTGTCTAGTTACCCTGGTGCAAGCCCATAACCTTTGCTTCATTCACAGATGTAGTTTAAAAGATTTGTGATATCTTTGAACTGCTCTTAATAGACTTAATTTCAACAACAGGCACCTCTTTTTTTTTTTCTACATATATTTGCGATTTTGTACCGAAGCTACTACTGTTTTAAAGTTTTTACTTTTTTACATATTCAGATCTTTGTTGTGCATCTTTTGTGGTTATTCCTAACTGGATTACAATAATTTTGTGAAGAAAACCTTTGAGCAAGTATTATTGCACAGCCCTGACCCTGTTTCTGGAGGCTCACAGAGCAGCCATCCTGGTGTTAACTGGAAGAGAGTATGGTCAGATAAAAGTCAACTACTTAATTTGTTTGAATTGATTACATTATTGATTACATCATGGTAGAACACTTTATCCCCATGTAGATTACCTAATAAATGGGTTGCACAATAGTACTGAGGAGAATAACGCAGTAATGATGAAAATGAGCAGAAAGTGAACTTTGAACTGTCAAAAACCTTTTACTGACTTTGGAGTACCTCATCAATAGCCATTTAGATGCCTTATATTTCTGTTGCTTTCTGCCAGGAGCAAAAGTCCTGCTGGCTGACAGCTGGTTTCCTCCAGCCTCTGCTTTTCATGAGAACGAGCTTCAGGAGCGCACAGATTGAATGAGCTTTTCCATTAGGTGGGCATTCTCAGTCTGTGGTTCAACCACCCCCCTCCCCCATTTCTTGGTGCATTTTATTGTAAGTAGTCCAGTGCTTCAGTCTACAATCCATTCTGTTCCTCCTGCTTTTTGCCTGTGGGTAGGTAAATACAGACTTCATCCAGCCCTGCAGCTGGATTTTGTCTGTTTTCAGGAGATCAGAAAAGGGGTTAAGCTGTGCAGGTTTCCCGAACTGTTCAAGATTCCTCGGTTTATTACTGGATAGAAACCCAATGTGTATGTTTTAATTTGCAAAAGAGACTCTATGCAGAGAGCGATTTTAATCTTTCGGTTTGAATTGTTTCTGAAATACTTATGTTTTTAAATATAGCTGAAGCCATCCACAGGGGAGCTGAGCAGTTTAGGAATTCTATGTCCAAAGGATGTTACGAGGCACGCTTAAATGTCTAAGTGCTTTCTCCAGTTTACAGCTGCAATTATTTCTGTGAAATTAAAACTAGAAGAGCCTCACTGTGCTTTGTCCCCCTGTGCTAAACCTGGCTTTGTGGGAACCTTGGTGCTGCTTGGGCTGCCCCCGGGGAGGCGGCCAGGGCTCATGGGGGTCCCAACCCCCTGGGTGGGCTGCGGGGCCCATCAGCAGTGGGAGCCCAAGACTCTGAAGTGTGGTACTGATACATACACTGGCAACTTGATTTTATACTGTAAAAGTATTTGTATTACAGCTAACAGTTTTAAAGGATGATTATTATTTTTTTTTAAATTATGCAGAATTAAGTTGTAATAAACCTTTCCTCATCTCTCTGGCTGTCGTATTAACTCACCCTGCTGTTTGTAACGCACCTGTTCTAAACGTAGTTCTTTCCTGTGGAAAGCCAGACCCCGTTTCTTAAACGCAATAAACGATTTTTCGGTGAAGGCCGGAGCCTCCGCGCTTCCTTGGGGCGGGCCGGGCCGCCGGGGGGCGCTGCGGGGCGCGGCAGGCGGGGCGGGGTTTCCCGCGGGGAGCGCCGGGGTCGCGCTTCCGCTTCCGGGTGGCGCTGGCGCGATGTCAGACTCGGAGAGCGAGGAGGAGGCGGATGGCGGCCGCGCCGAGCCCTTCTCGCTGGCCGGGTTCCTCTTCGGCAACATCAATGAGGCGGGGCAGCTGGAGGGGGACAGCGTCCTCGACAAGGTAGGGCTGTGCCACCGCGGGCCGGGGCCGGGCAGGCGGCTGAGGGCTCGGCCCGGCCTCCCGGCGGAGCCTCCCGGCTGGGACGTTGCTATGGTCTCTGCAGGAATCCAAGAAGCATCTGGCCGGGCTGGGTGTGCTGGGACTGGGCAACCTGATCACTGAGATCACAGCCAGCGAGGACGACAGCCCAGAGGCTGATGGAGCCCACTTGGATGAGGAAGGTTTGGCACTGGGGTGCCCGCGGTTACACATAACAGGGGCTGCGGGGTCAGAGCTCTGCTAGGGAGGAAGAAACACACCCGGGTCATCTGGGGCCGCAAGGAATGTTGTGGTGGTGTCTGGTCAGAGGGCCTCTGGCAAATGCCTTGCCTTCTGCTTCTTGCCAGAGTGAATCCCACGTTCTCTCCTGGTGACTTTTGCACTTCTTCTCTTTCTTTTTTTAATATATTTTTATTTAACTTGTTTCTCCTTGGTTACCAGTCTTTAGGGTAAATTCAGAGCTCTTGAAGCTTTTGGGTGGAACAAGGGGAAGAATACTCTGATGGTTATCATCATGTTAATCAGATGGTTTTGTTCCTCTAAGAAAAGGAAGCATAGGAAAAAAATCATGTACACGGTGAAGTCTGAAGTTAGCAATATATATATTAGGATAAAGTTTTGTGTGACTGGATTTGTTTTCTTCCTAGGCTGGGTTAAGAGCACAGAGGATGCTGTTGATTATTCGGATATTAATGAAGTGGCAGAAGACGAGAGCCGTAGGTATAAGCAGGCAATGGGCAGCCTGCAGCTGGTTCGAAGACCAGGTAAATGGGATTCACGTTTCAGCTCTAGCTGTAGGAGGTATTTTGGGGCAGCGGGCCCTGACAGTGCCTTTATACAGCTAACGTCATGCCTTTTCACTCCTTGCTTCAAGAACACAATGTAAGGTTTTGTGAAACGGTGTTCATGGGATGCAGCCACTGCCTGGTATCTTACTTTTTTAAAGAGTTAGTTCTTCAGTAAACTACGCAGAAGAGAAACCAGGATCCTCCTTTTGCTCTGGGATCCCCTGCAGAGAATATTCAATACCTGCTCATGTTTTTAAGCTGTTCTTAGGAAGAGGGTTATGCAGGAGGCCAGGTGCTTCTCAGAGATACTCAAAGATAGACATAAGGTCCTGATCCCTTAGAGAGTCATTTCAATCTTAATATCTCTCTTCTGTTTTACCTTTGAAATCTTGTTCTGAAATGACCTGAGAAGGTACTTTGGTTCTTTTGTTGGTCCTAGGGATCTCTGTCTGGCCTAGAACAGATTTTCAAAAACACGTAGCTTTTCCTTTTCAGTGGCTGCTAGTGTAAATGCTAAATCTTTGCGTATTCCTTAAAGCTGGCTTATGCATAACCTTTCTGTTGATATATTGTGTTTAGTGGGATGTAATGGTAATTTGGTCTTTGTAATCACATTTTCGTTGCTGCTTTAGCAGCTTTATTTGCTCTGCAAAGTGTGAATAAGGGAGGAGGTAGCAGGAAAGAAAAAAAAAGTATATTTTAAGTGCTTCAGTCATCTTTCTGTCAGTTTACCTTTTTCTTTCCTTCCCACTCTTTCTTAAATTTCAATCTTGCAAATAAGTTTGTGCAGGAAGCCAAATTTGTAAGTTTTGCATCTAGTTACAAAATGAGAATGGTCTTCTCATCAGGTTGGGACAGGTATGAGGCAGTATAAATGGGAAGGGTGCCTGGTTCCCTTTTATTGCCTGCTTAATATGCAGTCTTGTCTCCTGACTGGTTAGATGATGATGAGGATGATTACGATGCTGATTGTGAAGATATTGATTCCAAGCTGATGCCGCCGCCACCACCGCCTCCAGTACCTGGAAAGAAAGAAGATGAAAAGGATGCAGCATCCACTGGTGAGTGAGGACTTTCTTTCTAGCAATATGAATGTCTGAAGGAAGCAAACACTGCTGTTTAGCAGTTTGTTCTGCGGCAAGCACCACACGTCATCGCAATTCGCTCTGCAGACTGCATCTAAAGGTGGGTCTTTGTTCTGATACACAGTGTTACAGGACTGTCTGAAACACAGGGTGAAATATTTCCAGTGATTGTTAAAATACTGATATTGACAATGAAACTACTTTTTTATCTCATCCTCTCAGTTGTGGCTGGGAAATTCACCTGGAACGCTTAGGATAAAATGAAAGGTTAAACCAGTATGGTACTCGTAACACCTGCAGAGGCTTAGTTTTTGCATAACTTGGTATAAACAGTAGATGTGGCATTATGGGATTGTACTAGGGGACAGGGAGGAAACCTGTTTGTTTATAAGGTGCTTGTTCTATTGTAGTATCTGAAGATGGAGACGGTATCATTTTGCCCTCCATCATTGCTCCTTCCTCTGCTGCCTCCGACAAGGTGGATTTCAGCAGCAGCTCTGATTCTGAGTCAGAGATGGGACCTCAAGAAGCCAGGCAGGCAGAATCCAAGGAAGGCAAACTCACACTTCCTCTTGCAGGAATCATGCAGCGAGATGCTACCAAACAGTTGCCAAGTGTTACAGAGCTCTTCCCGGAGTTTCGACCAGGCAAGGTATTGTAAGAGATACGTGGAAGTGACAGAAACTGTATCATGCAAGCCTCTAAATATGAATGAGATAGTATTAAGGGTATGTAGTAAGTAATTGCATAGATGTTCTTGCTCATCTCAGTATTTTCTTTATTTTCTGTGTGCTGCTAATTCCAGACAGCTGAACATGTAATGCCTTTCCTGCCATTTGCAGGAGCCTCTTAAAAAGCGTCATATAAATCAGGGTGTGAAATAGTATGTTGCTGTTCTGTAAGACCATTGCACAGGCTGTTGCTTTGTGAAAATTGTTTCTTTGAGGTAGTAGAGATTACTTTTGCCAGATGATAAATAACCATAATGCTAATCTGTCTGCTTTCTGGCTTTTCTGACAAAATATTTGCTCCTCCTTTCATGCTGTCCTGAACTTGATGTGCTTTTCCTGAAACAATTTGTGATTTGTATCCTTTAGTTAATCCTTCCTCAAAACTGCTCTGAGTGTGGATCAGAAATTAGCTCAATAACAAACTGGTTGAAAGAATGATTGTTCTTTGCACAAAGCAAATTCATTACAATACTTTCCTAAATGCTCCCAAATAGCAAATGTAGTGGATGTATTTCAGTAATGATTTTGAAAGTTTCAAAGCTGCAAGAGGAGAAGGAGAATAAAGGTGAGCTCACAGTTGCCAAGCAGATGGTTGTGAGCCAGTATAACTTGGTTTTATGTGTGCCTCCATCATAGGCCTTGTGTAAGGAGCTGAGCAGTTTGCATAATTAAATGTCATGTTTCAATGATTTAGCTAACTGCTGTCTATTAGAAATCTAGGTGAGGCTCTAGCACAGAAGTTAGCCTTCTGGATGCTCTCTTGGCTTTTGCAAATTTGATGTTTCCTGTGTTAATGTATTCTCTATCAGTTGACCTGTTCATTTCTTTGGTCCTCAACATATAATGTCGGTGTTGAACACGCCCAGTGGGTGTAGGAATCAGTGCAAGCTGTTAATGCTGAGTACTTCTCGTAATAATTCATGAGCACCAGAGCTGGCAAAGCCTGAAATTCTGTAGATTTGGCTGTGACGATTGATGTCTAAGAATGTGCGTGTTATTGTAGCACTGTTTTTCTGGAGGAAACCACTTAAAATAGCATGTGGAGAAGCGGAGTTTTGTGTTTCATTTAAACTGTTAGCAGCTAAACTATGTCTGAGACCTTTGCCCTTTGTGAAGGGTTATTGAAAATGGCCAAAGGGTTCAGAAGTGATCTAGGGGAGTTTTGGGAAGAAGGATAACGTGGATGTGGGCAGAGATAGACAGTGGTCACATAAACATCGTTTCCCTTGGGGATCAGTGGAACAGATTAACAGGGAACATTAATAGGATGTCTCTTTACAAATCTTTGATTCTAATTCCTGTTGCCTAAATCTGTCAGTTTGGGAATAATGCTTTCCCTCTTTATAAGAGTGTTCTGAAGAAACCATTGTCAGTGCTTAAAACCCAGCGATCTTAATTGCGGAAGAAACAGAAGAGAAAGTTTGTCATTGTCATTAGTGCAGGTTATGGAGGTATGGAGTTATGGAGTATGCATATAGGAGAACTACGTTATGGTGGAAATAAAAATGCATGTTGCTTAAAAATCTTGCTTTATATAACTTTCTTCTAGCTTTGTCTCTTTTGCTAATAATTTTGTCAGCTCTTCTTCAATCTCCATGTGTCTTTCTGAAGGTTGTGGATTGTTCAAAATGAAAATAATTATTTCCAGGTGGTGTCTTGCCACATGCCCAATATGTAAAGGCAATCTTTCTTCCCTCTGTTGAGTTTTCTTGTGTCTGAAATTAAGAATAAATCCTTTTGAAAAGGAAGGACTTATCAAACAGATGTATCAAAAACATTTTTTTCAAGTATAACCAAGAGATTGTTCATTGCATCAGCGGCTGGGATTGTAGTACAGGCCGAGCTTCTGAATTTCAGGGTGGTCTCTTTTGTTACTGCTTTTCAGGTGAGGGAAAGACAGACAAGCATTCCACAGTGTTTTTTTCTCTGACCCTCTTGTTTTTTTCTGTTCTAGGTGCTGCGTTTCCTGCGTCTCTTTGGCCCTGGAAAGAATGTTCCATCGGTTTGGCGTAGTGCCCGAAGGAAACGCAAGAAGAAACATCGGGAGTTGGCACAGGAAGTGCAGATGCAGGAGGGTGAAGTTGTAGTTGAGAGTGGAATGGAAGGAAAATCTCCTTGGGAATATGAGTTTGCTGCTCCTCCCCCTCCTGAGCAGTGCCTTTCAGATGATGAGGTGGGATATCTGAGACTCGGAGAGGGTCGCCAGCTAGCACTGGGGGTAGTAGTGGATTGGACAGCGACTTTTAGGGTAAAGAGCTTTTCCTCTAAAATAAAACTGGAGGACAGGGTTGGCTTGTATTTCAACTGTGCAGAAGCTCTTCTCCAGATACTAGTCAGTGACTTCAGGTGATTGCTTCTTACTGAGAAGGCTGCATCCATGGTACACGATCAATAGGAGAGCTTATCCTCTTTGTTTCAAGAAGAAATCTCTGTGTTCTTGGAAGTCTAATTGCAGAACATTCTTAAGGCAGCTAGTAAGTATGGAAAAGCACTTCTGAGAAATACTTTTCTCCTCCGAGAATAAGCTGAGAAACTTGGAAGGAAGAAATCTCTTACTGACACTTAGATAGACCATCAGTGTAACCATTTCCTCCTTTGCTGTGCTTCAGATTACCATGATGGCACCTGTGGAATCGAAATTTTCCCAGTCAGCTGGTGATACAGACAAAGTGACAGATACAAAGCCTAAAGTGGCAGAATGGCGCTATGGCCCGGCACAGCTCTGGTACGATATGCTGGGGATCCCTGAAGATGGCAGTGGATTTGATTATGGTTTCAAGCTGAAAGAGAAGAAAGAGCAGGAGGTTAAAGGACACACAGATGACGGGGTAAGAGGGGAACTGTGGGAGAAGGTGTGGAGATGTGTGTGGCTCTGGGGATTGCTGCACAGGGAGAGCTTGGTGATGGGCCGGTGGGTGGTTGTGTACCATACAGAATGAGTTTTAATTTTCCTGCTTTAGTTTGAAGTCATAAAATCAGTGCAGGTCTTTAAGTAACGATTCTTTCCTTCCAGGATGCAGGGTTGATGGATGAGAAGGATGATCTGCTAGCTGATGAGCACTTCCTCATGGTGACACAGCTCCAATGGGAGGATGATGTGATCTGGAATGGAGAAGATGTCAAGCACAAAGGGACTAAGACACAGCGGGCAAGTTTGGCAGGCTGGCTGCCATCCAGCATGACTAGAAATGCCACTGCATATAATGCACAACAAGGTAATCAATGGTCTGTTATGAATTGTACTTGCTGTACCTGAGCTGACTCATTGCATGCTTTCATCTCAAATACAGAACATAATTCTTCCTGTCAGGGAATCTTTTTAGGCAAAATCACAACTCCGCTCAGAATTCTGAAACTTTCTTTCTTTCCAAAAACAGGGTAGGTCCCTTCTGTTAAAGAAAATATCAGCTCTGGCTTTCTTCTCTCCATGTGAAATACCAGATGCTAGATACATCTACATTAGTTTCAAGCAATGCTACGTTTAGGATATTTGCTGTTTATAGGCCAATGGAATTTTCTTTATATGAGGGGTTTTTTTTCAGTTGGAAGAATTGTGTAGAAGTCTTCTGAAGTTTTTCCTGAACTAATAACGGTATTCTGTTTTTTCTAGATAGGAAGTAACAAGTCTTACAAGCCTCAGACTTCTCTTAGACACAGATGCTTTTAAAATTTAAATTGTTAGTGCAGAATGCATGTTTATTGTCTGGTTGTTGTATCTTACCCTGCTTCTACAAGGAAGGACTAATGGGATTGTCAAATCTTTATTGGATACTAGTGTCAAGCCTTTACTGTTCAGCTATGAGTACAAGACACTCTGAGAATTTGGGTAGGTGAATTGGAGATGGCTTTTTATAACAGTTTTCATTTCAGCACAGTTGTGCCTGAGCTAACCAGGCCTGGGCTTGCTGTGTTTCAGTCCCATCAAAAGCTATAGTAACACGTTAAACACAGTTGGTCTGTTCACATGTGTTAGATCTTACACCTTCCAGAAGCATTAACTTAAGTGACACAAGTGACGTGAGCATAGGTGAGTTGGTCTGCCCTGGGAAAAGCTGCCTGCACAGAACAATTCCTTGAGGTCTGCTTGGCCATCCTTTTTTTTTTATGACAGTTTACCATAAGACAGGAAGCTGCTGGAGGACAGTCCAACTGTTCTGTCAGTGGCAACTGTCTGCTCAAGGCCTCTCACTTTTATAGATACCATGTAGAAATGCACCTTACGCACTGCCATGGAGCATGTGCAAAGCAAGCCAAACATAACTTTGTAGAGCCTGCAGACTCCAGCAGTAAGCTGTGAGTGAATGTGTTTTTGTTAAGTCGTACCTGTGCTAATGACAGATGACCCTTGGTGATAGGAGCAGCAGGCCCATGCGGGTTCAGGCTGGGATTCACTGCATGCAGCCCGCAAGTTCTGATTTAAGGCAGTGCAACGCCCCCTAACCTTCCCACTCCAGCTAACCTTCCTTTTGTTTTCCCTTTTTCTAGGTTTGAACCGCAGTGGCTCTTTGCTCAATCCACCAATTCCACTAGCACAGAAACCAAGTGTGGCAGGAGTCCTAGGTATAGCAAAGGGCAAAGAAAAGCAGGCCTCTGAACAGCAAGGTAATGAGGACGTCAATCTTTGGCCTATGAATAGGTGCATGTGAGACGTGTTTCTGTATAGACTTGCATTCTGGGTCCTTTTTTAGCAGCAAGGTGTAGATAAAAGGGATACTTGTTGTCTCTAAGACCTGGTAGAGACCCTGTTTCATTCTTTGGGCTTCTCTGTGTTTCAGAGGAGCAAAATCTATAACCACGGGTAAAACTGAGACTTGGGGCTCAGCTTCCTTTTTGTTTCCAAGGTGAGTTTTCTTTAGGCCCTGAAAGATGGGGGAAGTTGAGGGAATAAGATGTGGGGATAAGCTGTGAAATGGTTTTCTGCCAAGGTAGCGTGTAAAACTCTTAAGGATTCTACCTTACGATTGTTGCAGTTTCCCTGGATGAAGACAAGCCCTGGTACTCTATTTTCCCAATTGATAATGAAGAGCTAGTATACGGCCGTTGGGAAGACAGTATCATCTGGGATGATCAGGCAATGGAAACCTACTTGGATCCCCCTGTCTTAACGCTTGATCCAAATGATGAAAACATTATTCTAGGTATGTTTATGGCATCCAGAAATTGTACTCAAATGGGAAAAGACAAGTGGAAATGGAAGCAAGGATTTATGGTCAGACTGTAATGGAAATAAGTGGACTGGGGCAATACTTCACGGTGTTCCTTTGTTCTAGCTTTGCAAGATAACTTGCAAGTAATCAAAGGTCTAAGCAGAAGATGGCAACACAATAATGGTGTGGTATATACTTTCAGCTCACAAGTTAAAAGCAGTAAGAGGAGAGTAAAAATTAATGCCCTGAAACTTAAATTTAACATAATTAAACTGACTCTTGGTGTGGTTTAGAAGTGATTATATTAATTTTACTTGCATGCATTTTGGTTTGAAGAGGGATGGTAGAGAAGTAAACCACAAACTAGCCCATGCCATTCTCAGCATGGCTTGTATTCAAAGCCTGTGGAAGCAGATTTCGTTAAGCCTCTTTCAGGCTGTGGTACTGGCACATGAGAGCAATGGCTTTGCATAATACCTGTCAGCAGTTATGTTACATCAAGCTACAAAATGGCTCAGTGTTCCTGGAGTTTGATTTAAATGTACTCCCTGCGTATTGCTACAAGCTGGAGAGATTTGGACCACTAAAATCAGCACTTTCTCTTAGATCTGTGGGTTGGTAATCTTCAAGCAGCCTTATGTAGTTTAAGGATAGGCATGTCTTGCTACACTTCCATGTGGTCTGGAGTGCATGTACTTTCCTCAGGGAAGTGGGTCAGTTCTAAGAATTCCTATATCTATTAATTGGTTTGGTTTTGGTATTAGCCAGCAACCTTGAAAATCACTCTTGATTTGAGCTTGGTTAAAGTAAAGAAAGTAGACTTGCAGTATTTTCTTTCCAAGTCTGAAATACACCACAAAATTGCAGGTGTTTGTGTAAATAGTGACAAAGGTGAATCCATTCTTATAGAGTGACATGAGGTCTGTGCATGACGTTGATACAGTTTACCAAGCCCATGTTAGTAGGCCCTGCTTCTCATGTGACAATTTTACTTCACAAATTGCTAAGTTTTAAAATTCATGCTACTTTCCTGGAATTTTTCAGGCATCCATTTTGGGTTCAGGTCTGTATTATCTTTGACTTCAGACTCACATTCATGTTGTATGTATGTGGGGAAGAAAAGGATTATTAATACATGTAGTTGGGAAACAGTACTGGCGCTCCTGTTGCCTTGACTCTCAACTGTTTAGAATAGCTTTGGCAGAACAGATGCTATTTCTTGTACTTTCACTGATTAGATGATTAGTAAATTTTGTGTTGAGTAGTAGTTACCACAAGCAATCCCCACAGTCACCCTCCTCCCACTCAAATTTACTCACTGCTGAAGAAGATAAGTTAGAGATTTAAGCATGGAGATTTTCTGTGTTTGTTGAGCTTGTTTCATATTAATCTGTGTGAAGGAAAATGGGGGAGGAGTGTGGAAGGAGGATAGTCACCCCAGAAACTGAACAAAAAGGCTAAGATGTCTGGAGCAAGCTGCAGCTCAGTAGGAGGTTGTGGTGTTGGAAAGGGAACCCTAGGACAAGTGCTTTAGAGTGTGACTCCTTGTGTTTTTAGAAATTCCTGATGAAAAGGAAGAAATGACTTTGAACTCTCCGTCCAAGGAAAACAAGAAAGAATCTTCTCTAAAGAAGAGTCGAATCCTGTTGGGAAAAACAGGTGTCATCAAGGAAGAACCACAGCAGGTCAGCATAAGCTTTAGCACCTTGTAGGTTGGGAATGATGTGGAAGGAGTGTGGGTTTTTTTGGCTTTTTGGTTTTCTTGACACCTCTCTCTCTGTTTAAAATTGAATTAGAACATGTCTCAGCCAGAGGTGAAGGATCCCTGGAACCTCTCCAATGATGAGTTTTACTACCCCAAACAGCAGGGACTTCGAGGAACCTTTGGAGGCAACATCATTCAGGTAGTCACAGTAGTGTTTGCTATAGAGGGAGAGCTAGAGTGTGTTGGTAGGTGGGTTCTAGTTGAGAGTGTGATTCAGGATCTGTAGAAAACCACTTTAGATTACAGCAGGTCAGTTAAGTGTTCATGAGAGAGTTTTTAAATGTTTAATTAAAATGATTAGAAAAGCATTTGAACTAGCTTTTCTTGATTGCCCCATCAAACTGAGATTTGGGTCTTGCTGTATCAGACTTGCCATCCTTTTGGTTGGTGTCTCTTTCTGTAGTACTTTCTGAAGCAGTAGTGGAAGGGGGGAAAGTGGTGCAGGTAGTCAAGAAGTGAAGCTGTACTTCTGCTATTAGTGTGTTTTAATCTGGATGTTACCAAAATAATGTAGTTAATGATGAATTTGAACTACTGCTCACTAGCCCTAGGTGAAGAGGTGAGGGCTTTTTTTCCTCCTTTGTTGTGGTAGTCAGTGACCTCTTCTAAAACCCCATCTGATTCCAGCCGCTTCTGTAATGGGAAAAATATATAATTCCCAATGCACTTGTCTCCCACTGATAGGATAATGGCTTTGCATGCTTCTAGTTAATAAAAACAACCTCTCATTGGGTACCATTTGAAACAGTAAAATTAAAGTTGCCTCTGTACAGAAAGGAAAGATCTATATATGGACCTAAGCACGTTCTGTCAGAAGGCAACGTGTATGATAACAAGTGAATTTCAATGCACTAGTGTTACTGCTAGCAGACCTAAAAATATTACTAGGTTCTGTTATGTAAGGGTTAGTGGGATAGAAGGATGCTCTTGGTTTTGAGGTGATAGGTGTTGTTCTTAATACACGTTTTGTTCCTGTATTAGCACTCTATCCCAGCAGTGGAGCTTCGCCAGCCATTCTTTCCCACCCATATGGGTCCTATGAAGCTCCGACAATTTCATCGGCCTCCCTTGAAGAAATACTCTTTTGGTGCCTTGTCCCAGCCAGGGCCCCACGCTGTGCAACCCCTGCTGAAGCATATAAAAAAGAAAGCCAAGGTACAGTTACTTTTCTCTGTATCTGATGTCTGTTGTGGCTCCATTTGCACAGCAGGTCTGTTTGATGTGCTGTTTTCCTAACTCCGTCTTTTGACTGGCACAGATGAGAGAGCAGGAGCGTCAGGCTTCTGGCGGGGGTGAAATGTTCTTCATGCGCACACCACAGGACCTAACTGGCAAGGATGGGGATCTCATCCTTGCTGAATACAGTGAGGAAAATGCCCCTTTAATGATGCAGGTTGGCATGGCAACAAAGATCAAGAATTATTACAAAAGGGTGAGTACGCAGGTTTTGCTGTTGGACAGTGATTTTCTTCTGCCTTTCACTGAGTGCTAACTGCACGTTTGTTGCACGTTGCAGAAACCTGGCAAAGATCCGGGAGCTCCAGATTGTAAATATGGTGAGACTGTTTATTGTCACACTTCTCCGTTCCTGGGTTCTCTGCATCCAGGCCAGTTACTGCAGGTGAGAAAAGCAAGCACAAGAAGATAGCAAAGTTGAATGTGGAGTAATAGGCAAAATGTTTCGTGCCCTGTTTATTGAATCACAAATAATGCCTAGCTTCCAAAAAAACAGATTCTGTTTCATTTCCAGTTTAAGTCTCTTTGTTTACTGATAATAATTCACTTCTTGGCTTTTTTTTTATTTAAATAATCTCTGTAGTATGTTTTTTAAAATTGTTGTAGGAATTACAGGAATTGCAGGAAGTGAGTATTTGCTGCTTTGCTTTGTAATGGCATTAGCGATACTATTACAGAGGACTCCGTGGAAGGCTAAAGCTGCTTGAATGTTGGTGAGCTCAGTAAATAGGAAACATGGATAGAAAACATGGATTTGTTATGGTCCAGGATGTGTTAGCAAAACCTTATGTGTACTTTCTGAGAAATGCACTGCTAGTTGTCTACTGGATAGTCTACCAGTTACTAGTCAGGTGTGTAGATTCCTGCTTTTTTGAGCCTTTATCTGTTGTTGAAATACATACAGTTGTGATAGTGAGAGGAAATAAGAGTGTTGTAAGGACCACCTGGTTACAAAATCCATTATAAATGTAAAAATAAATTTATTTCAGTTAATGCTAGCTGCTCTTGCTGCAGCAATAATTCTGTCCATGCTGCCCCACAGGAAAAAAGGGGTGAATGCTGATATTAGAGATTGATGACAGAACTGACAATGCTAATTGTTCAAGCCTAAGAAGACTTCATCATGGTTAAAACAGGACTTCTGGAAAGCTTGAAGTGAGGACAGGGCCATCTCAGGGAAAGCTTTGCAATGTGGATGAGGGTAGTGTGGGCGAGTAGCAGTGGGTAAGGCTTGTGGAAGCCCTACAGGTGGAGAAAAAAGCGTTTCTAGAAGATGGTCTTTCCAGTTCCACTCAGTCTAGTGTAGTATTACCTTTAAATGCTGAACTCTGCTGCTCTCTGCTTTTCTGGTTAAGTTCTTACAACCTCCTTTCCTGAGCAAAGTCTTCAGCCCTTGTTTCTGTTGCCTTCTCCCATGCCCAGACTGTGCGAGTGTCCTGGGCTGGTTTATAGTGTTGTTCTGCATATTTGTTCTTCCTGTCCCTTTTTAAAGTACTTCCTTAAAGGTTCAGTCCAAAGAGCCCTTCAAACTCTGCATTTGTTCTAGGTTTTCTTATGCTTTTGGGCTTTATCCGTGGTTATTCTCTGCATAAGCAAGGAATGTTCTGACTGTGCATCTACATATATTTGTGATATAAATGATGGTGTACCATTTAAATGACTGTTTTTTATAGATGGACTTACAGAAAAATTGATCAAAACCTGACTTTCAAACTGTTGTATTTCTCTTACTAGGCATTTGAAAACAACCTTTTCCGGGCCCCTATCTATTTACATAAGATGCCTGAAACAGATTTCCTGATTATCCGAACACGACAAGGCTATTATGTTCGAGAATTAGTGGATATTTTTGTAGTTGGTCAGGAGTGCCCACTTTATGAAGTACCTGGTCCCAACTCTAAACGAGCTAACACTCATATCAGAGATTTTCTGCAGGTATGTTGTAAGAAACAGTTTGGGGATCTGAGGGGTCTTTGGAGGAAGCACATGGAGTAGGCACAGGCCTCATACAGGCAGCATTGCCCTGCTATGGCTCCCTTTTGTTTGTTTGTTTGTTTGGGTTTTGGGTTTTTTGGTTGTGAGAGTGCTGCAAGAGTTGGATGTTAACCATACAGACCATTTTGATTGTTGTTTAATCAACAATTTATAGCATGCTCCTTCTGTTTATTTGCATCCTACCTCATAAGTATACGATAGAGGCTTTTTATTAGCCAAAATAAAAGGTTATAAAATTATATAAAAGTGTAGGAAACTGAAGAAATTAGAATGAACTTTGAAGTGGGTATGCTGTATAAAATTACAGTTACATGGGTTACTAAGAGGCAGTTAAGGAGCCTTAGCACAGTCCTACTACACAGCATAGAATTAGAGTTGCTTTATACATCTTTGTTCATTTCCTAGATTTTGAGATAGTTAAGCTTTGGGACTGTCAGTGACCGTTCAAATAAATATTTCCAAATTTAGATTTTGGGAGAAAATTTCTAGTAATTTACTGACAGTTTAATTCAAAGTTATAATTCAAGAGGTGTTTGCAGAGCAGGAAAATCCCTGCCATTCCCAAAGTTCAAGTTTCTTTACCAAAGCATGAACATTTCTAATATGATAATACACAATTTCAAGGCAAATATTTTTTCCATGTCTCATTCTTGGAAGCAGCTGAACCTGAAGTGGATGTGTAGCTTGGAAAAGTTTACTAAGTAAATTTATTTTAAGAACAATGGGTTTTAAGTAGGAATTCTGAAGTAGTCACTAGAAACAGCATTGTCTGTAATGTCTTTGCATGTTTGTTGTATTCTTTCTTTGAACATCACAAATGAGTCTTGTTTTATAGGTGTTTATCTATCGCCTCTTCTGGAAAAGCAGAGACCGTCCTCGGAGAATTCGCATGGAGGATATAAAGAAGGCCTTTCCCTCACACTCGGAGAGTAGCATCCGAAAGCGGCTAAAGCTTTGTGCTGATTTCAAACGTACAGGTATTAAAAGATTTTATGTGGCAGGTAGCCTTTCTTTGCTGCTCTTGGGAGTTCCAGACGCAGCAGGAGGAGGCAACATCTCCTCCTTATAAACCATTATAAATATCTGTGTGAAGAACTGAAATGTAATCTGATGGCAGGTTTGTTCCAGTTTTTATAAACGTGCAATTTCTTCTGGCACAAGTGTGCTTGATGGTGAGAAATGGCTATAGTTTAGACATATTTTTTTTTTTTATAACCTTTCGGGCAATGACTTACATTGTTACTTTAAAAGAATGACACTGACACATACACATTCCCTTCCCTCTGTGTATGGCTGTGTTGCGTGATGCCAGCAAAAGCTTGGCCCATCTTCATGAGTGTAATAGTGCAATAATGCTTTGAGAGCCTGAGTTCTGATTTTTGTATACACAGAATAATAAACAGGTGGTAATACAAAGGTTTTTAGGCTAGCCACAGGGAAAAGCAGTTTGAGGTGAGGAACTGAAGGTGGATTAAATGCTTTTGGAATGTACTTTTTACATTGAATGAGCATGGATGCATGAGGGCTTGCTGATGGAACAGGTGCTGAGTTAGGAGGCGTTGATTTAGACAAATGTAGAATTAAAAACCTATCAGTTTTAGTGGTCTGAGTGTCATGGTTTTGTCATACTTGCTCCTTTTGCTAGCATTGCAGCAGGGTACCAAATCTTGAAATAGGATTATGATGGCATCCGATATTTGTGGGAAACTACTCAGTGTTGGATCTGTGCATTTTTCAGGGATGGACTCAAATTGGTGGGTTTTAAAGCCAGATTTCAGATTGCCAACAGAGGAAGAGATCAGAGCAATGGTATCACCAGAACAGTGCTGTGCGTATTACAGCATGATTGCGGCTGAGCAGCGACTGAAGGTAAAAGCTCCTTGTAGGCTGTAAGGCAGGTTACTGACAAGTAGTTCTGTGAAGGGTGAGGCTAGGTAACACCTTCTGCCTGAAGCTAATTTTGCTATAAAGTAGGCAAATCAGACTCTTGACTACTGGGTGACTTGCTGTTGCATAAAATGGGAGCTAAGTTCTTAAAGAAAGCTGTTATATTCTTACCACCTATTATTTAGGTTTTGAATTAGCTATGCTCAAAGGTAGCAAAGGGAAGGTACAAGAAAGGCGTACATTTCTACCTGGAGCTCCACAGCAGAAAGTAACGAGTATGTGGCTGTGAGAGCGGCCGGTTGTTTTTTTGAAGTTGAGTGCACTATTTAGTTACGGAGTTTGACAAAATACCGGGCAGTTTGACATCTGTGATACTGTGGGTAACAGTGAATCTTGCAAACAACTGTCTGTGGAATTATGCTTGTTCAGCATCAGTCTCCACAGGATATTCATGATATGCTTCTAGTTCTCTGTCCAGTAACCTTTTTAAGACTTAGGGTTCTCATTTTTTCCTAATACTTCTCTGCAGGATGCAGGTTATGGGGAGAAATCCTTCTTTGCACCAGAAGAGGAGAATGAAGAGGATTTCCAAATGAAGATTGATGATGAGGTACTGTCAGAGCGATGCATGAGCATGAATGCTAATATATAAATCTGCATGGCAGGAGAGAAACGAGGTCTTTGTATTTAAAGGACGTATTTAAAGTAGGATTCAGTAGATCATATGTTCTTGTGACTTTCCCAGGAACTCTGCTGCCAAGCGTATGCCTGTGTTTGGGGATCCTTCTTGTCAGGTCCTTTCAGGACTAGGCTTTTTGCCTTAAATGCATTTTTATGAGTTACCTAGCACCTTGGTTCTTCATAGAGGTTTTATCAGAGCAGCTCAAGAATCAAGAAGTGGAATTCATCCTCATGTCGTTTGAAAAGTTCTCAGTATGATTGGAAGAATCCAAAATAAAAAGCTTGGAATTCTCCTCTGTTGTAGCAGGATTGTGAGGGTGTGTTTCTTTGCTTGCTGGCAGGTGCGCACAGCTCCATGGAACACCACGCGAGCCTTCATTGCTGCTATGAAGGGCAAGTGCCTCCTAGAAGTAACTGGTGTAGCAGATCCTACCGGTTGTGGTGAAGGATTTTCTTATGTGAAGATTCCAAACAAACCAACTCAGCAGAAGGTATAGTTCCCAAGGTTGGGTTGGACAAGGAGCGAGAACTGCGAAGTCATGTGGGAGAAATGGAGTAAATGTGGGGCAGCCAAAACAGAAAATGTCAGAAGATGAGCCTGCGAAAGACTGTTATGTGATGACATTAATAGGCTGCATCTTTCTCTGAACAGGATGATAAAGAACCTCAGCCAGTGAAAAAGACAGTGACTGGGACAGATGCTGATCTGCGCCGACTTTCTCTCAAAAATGCCAAACAGCTTCTGCGTAAATTTGGCGTGCCTGAAGAGGAGGTGAGCATGAATCTGGAGCAGGTTACACAGTTCTCTTCACTAACAGATTCAGTAGCTGATGGTAGAAAGGATGTATATGTTTCTACTCTGATTTGTGTGGAAAGGAGTTGAAGGTCAGCTACCTCAGTTGTATGTCTCTAAAGTAATTTCTAGTCCGTCTTCCTCTTTCCAGATAAAGAAGCTGTCCCGATGGGAAGTGATTGATGTTGTACGTACAATGTCTACAGAGCAGGCTCGTTCAGGTGAAGGTCCTATGAGCAAATTTGCACGTGGGTCTCGGTTTTCTGTAGCAGAGCATCAGGAGAGATACAAAGAAGAGTGTCAGCGCATCTTTGATTTACAGAATAAGTAAGTTCTTATCTGATGTTTACAGACTTGAACCCCACCTTGTCCCAACGTGACAAGTCCAGAGCTGTGTATGCCTGGAACTCACTGATATGTAGTGATACAGGTCTTGATTCACCTGGTTGGGCCAACAAAATAACAGCACTGAGGAAGGAGACTTCAGCTGTTACTAGAAACGTATGGGTTAGTCTTAGTGTCTTCCTGTCATAGACCTTTTGGAAGGGTAGAATGAGTTGCATAGTCTGCCATGTATAATGGCATGAGGTGTTCCACCGTTCCACAGATCAGTAGTTCACCACCCTATTTCCTGTCTGTCTGTCTGTGTGGTTTTTTTTTTTTTTTTTTGTTCGTTTCGTTAACAGCAGTTTGCAATCTCTGTCTTGGGTAGCAGCTACCAATTCTCTGTCACACTCTTTAGACCTGTCATAACTGATGTATTATTCCTTGTTCTGGCCCAAGACCTGAGAGTGGAGAGGGAATATAGTACTGTTGTTGACAAAAAAATCAACTTGTTGGAGAATATTAGCTTGGAACAATTGATCTTTTGGACATGGGGATTACAGGAGGACTGAGAAGGGCATATATTATGCCTGTTCTTATAGTAGTGATTTGCAACATTAATTTTCAAACCTTTCTGTCATTTTAACCTTTGTATTTCTGGGAAGGTAACAGGCTCATTTTTTTTGTGCGGGGGGGGACTGACTGACTTTCAAGGTGACTCCTTTCAGGGTTCTGGAATCCACAGAGATCCTGTCAACAGACACAGATAGCAGCTCAGCTGAAGACAGTGACTTTGAAGAGATGGGAAAGAATATTGAGAATATGTTACAGAACAAGAAAACTAGTTCTCAGCTCTCCCGGGAAAGAGAAGAGCAGGAACGAAAGGAATTGCAAAGGATGCTTCTGGGAGAAGACAGTGGCAATGACAAAGAGAGGGGCAAAAAGGACAGGAGAGACAAAAAGGGGCTGTGTAAGTAATTGCAACCATCAGAAGGCATTCAGAACTTTGTGTCAGGCTACAAAGTGTGCTGATCTGGCCTTTTCAGAGGGAAGTGTGGTTTCCTTACAGGGAGAATGTTTAGGCATGCATACTGGGGCTTCTTCCTTTTCCTGAGCAGTTACTGGCTGAAAATGCATTTAAAGTGTTTTCTTTGCTTATTTTGAACTATCAACTTACTCTGGTATTTGTTTAGATATTCACTGCTGCTGGTTGCTTAAGCTGCTTTTCTTTTTTGGGGAGGCTGGGTGTTCTTGAGTAGTTTTCTCAAGATGTGTTCACAAATAGTTCCTGCAACCAGCTTATGGTAATCTAATTGGATCTTGTGTGTGAGCACAGCTGTGTATGTGAAACAGATAGGCACAATATATAGGCTCACAGCAGTGTGTTTGGGAGGTAATTGGGCAGCTGCCAGATTTGAATCTCCTGGAGGCAAGCTTATTTTAAGTGCATTCCGACAGAGAACTTGATGTATCCCTAACTGGCAGGTGGAAGTGTTTGACCTGTGAATGAACTTCTGTCTGTATGACTGTTCTCATGACCGCTGTTACTTGTTGCATGTGTATGAGCAAAGCTGAGCTGTGCTGCACCTGGGTCAATGGTATTGTTGCTGTTGGAAACCCAGACTGGGAATAAATCACTAATTAAATAATTACTGGAATAATTTAGCAAGGGATATATGGAAGATTTGCTGATGATTGTTGCCTTATGAAAAGATATCCAGTGTTCTTTTGAACAAAAACTCTCAACCAAAATTATGGATGGCACTAGAAAGATCCTGGTCATGTGAGACAAGGCTAGATCACTGGTCTTAATAGTAGTTGGAGGACTGGATAATTGCTGGCCTGCAGTTTCTGCCAGATCTCCACACCTATGAGCAAAACCACTGGAACGACAAGCAGTCTGCAAGGCCATGTTGCAGTTCCCTGGGTGCTTGCACTTAGACACCTGCGGGTCCTTGTTGACTGTAGCTGTTCCTTCTGGTTTTATAATCCATGTGGATAATTCAGTAGTTTACCTTCCTTTCAGGCTGATATAAGTCTTGATGGGAGAACAAGCACGGGAAAAACTTTTATAGCTTAGGTTTTCTTGAATTTGTGTCTTGGAAGTTTTTAAGCCAAAACTATCTGCTGTATTTAAACTGATGTTTCTACAGTATGAAAGAAATTAGAAGTAAATAAAACACTCTCTTGTAGCATCAGCTTCAGGAGCCTCAGCAAACTCTCACAAAGATGATGACACTGCATCTGTTACCAGCCTTAATTCCTCTGCCACTGGCCGCCGCCTCAAAATCTATCGCACATTTAGAGATGAAGATGGGAAGGAATATGTGAGGTGTGAGACAGTTCGGAAGCCAGCTGTTATTGATGCCTACTGCCGAATACGGACCACCAAGGATGAAGAGTTTATGTAAGACTTGTATGATTTATTTTTTTCTTTTTAACTTTGCCTGTAGACTATTTCATTCTGTTGGCAATATGTAGAAATGCAGAATTGAGTGTAGAAGCCCGGCACTGTAATTGTGTAGAGAGAGATTTAATGGCTGTCCATTTAGGGGGGTATTGTGAATTTTGTGCAGTGATTGACTTGGCATAAGAATACCTGGTAAGTCAACAACTCAGATGAAAAACTTGTGTGTTTTTTCTCACCCCCCCCCCTTCCCCCCCCCCCCCCCAGACGAAAGTTTGCTCTATTTGACGAACAGCACCGTGAGGAAATGCGGAAGGAGCGGCGCAGGATCCAGGAACAATTACGGCGGTTAAAACGGAACCAAGAAAAAGAGAAACTCAAGGGCCCTCCAGAAAAGAAGCCCAAGAAAATGAAAGAGCGTCCAGACTTGAAAGTAAGCATACCCATATGTAACGCATGCTAACGGGTCTTGGGTATTTGGATAAGTTTTCTGTTCTAGTGATGTACTAAAGGTCTGACTAGGGGATTTAAATGATACTTGGCATCTAAACTAGGAGCCTATGTATGAATTCTGATCTGTCATCTTTCTTATATTTTTGCAGCTAAAATGTGGAGCATGTGGTGCCATTGGCCATATGAGGACTAATAAGTTCTGCCCTCTTTACTACCAAACAAATGCCCCACCTTCTAATCCTGTTGCAATGACAGAGGAGCAGGAAGAAGAGCTGGAAAAAACAGTAATTCACAATGATAATGAAGAACTCATCAAAGTAGAAGGAACAAAAATTGTCCTGGGAAAACAACTGATTGAGAGGTGAGGGAAGAAGCAGAGATACTGATGGGTAGTAAGAAAAACAGTTTAGAGCTTAGTGCAGAATACTCATATGTATATTAATCCCAGGAATAAAGTGACAGGGCTTTACATAGACTATTACTACAGTACTTTGATTGTGTATTTGGTATTACGACAGATGGGACCAGAGCCTATACTGGTCTCAATTCACAAGAGGGCTGGAGAAAGTATTACGCCTCTTTGTTTTTACCTAGTGCGGATGAGGTTCGCAGGAAATCCCTGGTTCTGAAGTTTCCTAAACAGCAACTTCCTCCAAAGAAGAAGCGGCGAGTAGGGACAACCGTTCACTGTGATTATCTGAATGTGAGTGAAGGTGTTACTGAGCTGATTGCAGCATCTCTATTTCTGTTTGTACCAACCGGCCAGTTTCTTTGTTGCTCCTGTGCATCTTCTGCATGCAACGCAGATACCTGCCCAGGAAATTAATAAACTCAATTGCCTAGAATTTCTGTGGGTAAATATCTTGGAACTGCCTTAATTTTTCTATCTCTTCATTTTTTTAGCGTCCTCATAAATCTATCCACCGACGGCGAACAGATCCCATGGTGACGCTGTCATCCATCTTGGAGGGCATCATCAATGACATAAGGGATCTTCCTAATGTAAGCTTGAGCTATGAGACCAAAAACCTGGGTCTTAAGCAATATGGCTGAAGTAGGTTATACGTTGCAGACACCAAAATTAGGCTGGGCTTTTCTGAGATAAGTGGTGTGCCACCCCTTTTCTCCTGCCCTGCACATAGTTTGTATGCATTATTTCATAAACTATCTCAGCTCAGAATCTTTTTGAGATGAAAATGTCCATATCAGAAAATACTGTTGAATAGTTCTGTATGGATACATATTCAAAGCTTGGGATGTGATTTTTTTTTTTTTTTCCCCCAACAAAACCAGAAAAAGATGCATAACACTCGATGTGGCAATGTGGCATACTTTTATGTATGTGGCACTGGAGAAAATTGTGTACGTCACTGTTTCTGACCAGATTTTACTAGGAACTTACAAAATCAAAAGATTAAATGCAAGATTTGAGTTGAAATGAGAATTGAAAGTTAGTTTCCTGACTTTTGTGTGGCATAACATCTGAGAATTCTTTGTGAGATTTTTCTTCTTATAATGGTATTAAATAATATTTTGTAGAGGAAAGTGATAGCTACTGTGGGTCTGAGCATATCATATTTCCCTGGTGCAGTTAAGGAACTGATTGTATAAAGGTTTTGTATGTTAGTACCTATTCAATTGTGGAAGTTAAACTAAGATTAGCTTTGCTAGTACTGTGTTAATAAGCATTTTTTTTTTTTCCTCCTCAGACATACCCCTTTCATACACCTGTAAATCCAAAAGTTGTCAAAGATTATTATAAGATCATTACTCGTCCCATGGATTTACAGACCCTGCGTGAAAATGTTCGGAAGCGGCAGTACCCATCCCGAGAAGAGTTCAGAGAACATCTGGAACTAATTGTTAAGAACAGTGCAACATACAATGGTAGGCCATTAATATCACAAGGGATCTGTGTTTCTGCTAATACATTGTACACGTGTGAGCTGTACATCTTCTAGAAATAATGAAAGCAACTGAAAAGCAGAATAAATTCACTGTCAGCTGGCAGCAATAAATGTATATTTTTCCAGATATACCTGAAAGATTATGTTAATGTTAATGACCTAATTCATAAATAAGAAAGTGGACTCCAGCATTTAACAATAAGTGATGACTGTGATGTTGTAACTGAAGTTCAATTATGCACCTATTGATGATTGAAGACACCGTTGCATGTATTAATTCAAACTGCACCGAAGCAAAGTTCTGCATATCCCCTTCATGTAGCGTGAAGCTAAGCAAAACATTTTCAGTAGATTTAGTAATGAGTGTCCTTCCTTTTTGCTTTCAGACATGGATTGGTGGAGAGATGCTTCTGAACTTAATTTCTTTACATTATGCGTTAGTGGTTCTTTCAGTACAAATAGGAATTGTTCACACCTTCTGAAGCTGTTGCCTTGGAGCATGCAGCTTTGAGTAGAGTTTACTGTAATGACTTTGCATATTTTGGTTCTTAGTCGCAATGTTTTTCCCCATTTGGGAAGGTCAGAAAGCTAGTCTGAAAACCAAAAAAAACCCCATAGATTCTGCAGCAGAGCGTGCATCTGGTAGGGAAAAGTGCTGATTCATTGAGCAACTATAGGTCAGCTGTATTCTGACTGCTGACAGAAAGGTCTTTGTCCAAAAAGTATTCATTTGACAGATAAAAAAACCCCTCACAGCTGCTTTGAATCTCTGTGGGCTGTGCAGCATTTGGGGTGACACTGACTTCACTGTTTTTGTGCCTTTAGTGCTTCTTTTATTATTTGGACAGCTAAGTCCCTGTTTTATCCCAATAAATGAGATTTTTTTTTCATAGTTCTTTTGCAAATACTTGTTTCCATGTCTGAGGAATCGTGAAATTATTTAAAGCTGTGGTTTTCTGAATATTCCTTAAATGCCCATCTTGTCTTCCTTAGCAGTTCTGCTTCACTGACTGGATTTAGTGAAGGAATCAGAAATTTCCTGACATATTCTGGAAGTTTGGCAAAGGTGGAGGACTTAAGAGGCCAGTCTTCCACAGGCACAGCTGCTTTCCCATAGGGTTTCCAAACCCTAACAGAATGTGTAACAGAAGTATGAATATTTGCTACAATTAACCTTTTCTCATATAAAATCCATACTAAAATATAGTAACTGTGTGTATTGAGAATATACTGAGGATATACTCCCAGCTGCACTAGGAGTATAATCAGTGATGCTTTAGGAGTAAAGGTTAAGTCACACTGTGACATAATCGGCCTTTTTAATCAGGCTGGAGTATCTCACTGTACTTGCTGTGTGTTTGCAGGGCCAAAGCACTCACTGACACAGATATCTCAGTCCATGCTGGACCTGTGTGATGAAAAGCTGAAAGAGGCAAGTCTTGCGAATGAGTTGTGATCAGAGTGGAAGGGGAGGGATGGTCAGGGGTGGTTGAGGAGTTTGAGGATAGAGGACATGAGCATGCAAAATACAGTGGAAGAATAAGGGAACTCATTCCCTGCGCCCCAGGGTGTATTTGATTTTTACAGTTTTAAATGTTGGAGACTTTCTCAAAAAATAGATGCTCATTTGTTACTCTAGTTACTTCATCTTGTATGTAGGCTTATATCTAGGCTATTATCCCCCCTTATTTACAAATGTCTACATTAAAAGGTGAATGGGAGTCTCTTTAGGAGAGAGTATCCTGATATTAACAGTTATTAATCTGGGGTCAGCCACTGATGTTCCTTACTTTTATTGCAGAAGGAAGATAAACTCGCTCGGTTAGAAAAAGCAATTAATCCCCTCCTGGATGATGATGATCAAGTGGCATTTTCCTTCATTTTGGATAACATTGTCACTCAAAAGATGATGGCAGTTCCAGATGTATGTAGCTTGAGTAGAGTGTGTATGATGTGTAAAACGTGGTGATTATGGTCCTGTGACTGTGCATTTACATTGTGGTTGTTAGTGTACTACCAAAAAAAAAAAAAAAAAAAAAAAAGTGCTCTGCTAGGGAGCTGGCCTGTCATTTTCTGACTGGCACACTCACCCCCTTCTCACTGGAGCAAAGGTCCAGAAGTGAAGTCTGGGTTCCAGGTTTTTTTCCTGCTGCTCTCACTCCTGAATAGTGCCTGTATCAACCTCCCATTAGTATGAAGTCACTGGTTTTCATTAAGCATGGCCATTATAAAACATACTCTTCTCCAGCTGCTTAGAGCATTTGCACTGGTAGAACTGGAAGCACTCTGAAAAGGTGCAGTTCTCGGGTGCAAATGAAACAGCAGCTGATTTCTAATTGATCAGGTTTACCCTCTGTTGTACTAGTTCATTAGTATTAAAAAAACCCAGACTTTTAAGCTTACCAAATAAAACTGCACAGATAAGGACTTCAGTGTCACTCATCTATAAAGTGCATTTTATCTAAATGGAGTAAGCAACAAGAGTCTGTAGTGGTTAGACTGAATGAGAGAGGACTTAATGCCTGTCCTTTTGAAAACTTTCTTGGTTCCATTCTCTGTTGTCACCAAGTTCTCATTTCTATGTTTAGAAACAGATTTTAGAGGGTTTTTTATGTCTGTGCTGTCACACCATGATGAACTGTTAAATTGGTGTATATATGACTTGCTTTATGACAATTGTAGCTGAAACTGTAAAAATTTCTACACAGAAGCTTTCTAAACTTCTCTGTTTTCTTTCCTTCAGTCTTGGCCCTTTCATCATCCAGTTAACAAAAAGTTTGTTCCTGATTATTACAAGGTGATAGCTAATCCAATGGATCTGGAGACTATCCGCAAGGTATGTAGCTTGAACTGAGCAGCTACTTGAGAGATGTTTAGATTTGATTACTTACTGGGTGATGATCTCTTCCAGAATATCTCCAAACACAAATACCAGAACAGAGAGACTTTCCTGGATGATGTTAACCTCATCCTTGCCAACAGCATTAAGTACAATGGTAGGTTGTGAAACTAAGGCTTCAGCTGCCTTCTGTACTTAAATAAATAGATCTAGGCACATGTTCTGTACTGCTGTGAAAGCCTGAAGCTGTGAATCCTGAGCTTGATTGTTTTCCATTCCTGCTGAGAAAAAGAGGTGCTTAAACAGTGATGTTTTCATTGCCATATGGTGCTTTATTTACCATCTTGTGCAGAGTGGGGCAGTTACATTTGGGGAGGATTTTCTACTTGTTCAGTGTGCATTTCTCATTCAGTGACTTGTTTCTGGGAATTTCCTTGAGATTGACAGGGTACAAACTTCCCATCTCCTAAATCGTATTTTTAATGCTGGAACAAACTGGTTACTCTTTGCTAGTTGGATATGAACCCTGCTTTATCTTTCTCCTTAGATCAGAATGTGTTGGGATTTAGGGATCTGTGTCATGAGAGCTATGTAACCGAAACCTGTCTTTCTGTCTCAGTAGCTGGAACTGAGCAAATGTCAGAATGCATAAAGAGATTTGTTTCTTACCACAGGGCCAGACAGTCAGTACACAAAAACAGCCCAGGAGATTGTAAACATCTGTTATCAGACTTTAGCTGAGGTATGTGGACAACTCTGCTGTCATATTTTTCTGTTTTAATTTTCTGTTCTGCAACCTCAGTAAGCTTCTTTGTTCTTAGTATGATGAGCACCTGACTCAACTTGAGAGAGACATCTCTACTGCTAAGGAAGCAGCGCTAGAGGAGGCAGATCTGGAAAGTCTTGATCCTATGACCCCTGGTCCCTACACTCCACAGGCAAGTGACCAAGCTAAGTTTTCACTTCCATTCTTTTGGTTTCAATCTCCTGTATGGTTGTTCTAGAGGTGCCTGTTTGTTTACTGTTCTCCATCTGTCTGCAGTTTGTCTTTTAGTAGAGTATCTTGTTGGATGGTGTGCTAACAGCTATTTTTTAAGGATAAATATGAGAAGCAGTTATGATGCTTCTGAGAGTGAGCTGCCTAAGACAAAGACAGTAATTTCCCAAGCTACTTGCAAAACTGATCTCAAGATGAGCTTGTAGCGTTCAGTCAGGTACAACTGAATGTTGGTTAGAAATTCAAGGACTGTGCAAGTGTAGCAGTTAGAAACCCTCAGAAAGCAAAGCAGTGAAAAGGTAAGGAAAACATGAGGAAAAACCATCAATACTGTAGTGCTGAGGAGAAGCCAGAGACCTGTTTGGTGGGGGCGTTGTTGAAAAGGCTTATTGCTATGAGCAAAGAAATTGCCTAATATGGTCAGCAAAGTATGACTCCTCTGCATTCTTTGCTGGGATTCTTTACATTTCTTTATTTTGGTTCTAATGGAAATAACATTTTTTACTCTTCGTTACTATTTTATAGCAGACAATTTTGTGTGTCAGTTACTTTGTATGGATTATAGACCAAGTTGAAAGCATAATTCATAGTGGAGATTGTATGACAGACTGCTTTTTTGGTGTTTACAGTTTGACAAAGTTTTATAAGCTATTTAGACCTTTTGTTGCTGTTGATAATGATTCCTCTTGCTTTTGTCTGTGTGGTGGTTTTTAAAAACATCAGTAAAAAAATTTTAATCAGGAATGACAAGTTCATTCCTGAAAAAAAAAATTGCCATTGGAATTTGCCTGATAAATTATGTAATGGTTCAAGGAATGTCATCCTAGTGTCTGAGATCTGCCTTCTGTTTATTTGGAAAAACTGTTGAAGTTCATAAGCCTTAGGAAAGATCTCTCTACCAGTAACTGAATGATTAAAATTCAGTTGTTGTATACCCAGTGTAGAAAGACAGAGCAAAGCTTCCTTTGCAGTTTTTCATCCCAACTGTAGATCAATAATTTTTTTTATTCTGTGCAAGTCTGGTGTGATTACATCTGGAAAGTTGCATTGAATTTTAGTAAAGTCAGAACAGAAAAGAGGGGCTTGAAGTTCAGGATCTATTTTAGAACTTACAAAGATTATTTTTAACAGAAAATTTTGTTTAGGCAATAAGTATACAAAGATTACATGGCTGGAGCCAGGATAGCAGGCTACAAACAATTGTAGGGCAATATTTTAACACCCTCCTTCCATGTCTCCCCACAAAAAAACACCCCAAAATGTAGCATTTTAGGAAGCTAGAAAAAACTTGCTGGGAATGATGATTGAATTCAATGGGGTGGGAATACTGAAGCCCAGTATCATGCAAAAAGACCTTCCAGGCAATGGGAAGTGGCGGGCTGCAAGGGAATCTTTGGAGATCAGTTGTTGAAACTATCTATTGACACATTTCAAGGAATATTAGATGGAGGCAAGGATGATCCCAATACCTCAGAGAACGAGGTACAAAAATGTCATTCTTCTATCTGGCGGTTGCCTTCCCAAGAGTTCTATTACCTGTTCTGATTTTTTGTCGAAGTTGATGATCAGGATAAAGGAAAAGAGGCCTGAGCAGTGAACTGCCTACTAGTTGTCTGCTCCTTCTCTGTGCTTGCTAAAGGAGACAGCATCCTGAGCTTCTCCTCATCTGAAGGCCACGCTTTCTCTCTGCTTCTTGGCTGGAGGTACACTCCTGCTTCCCACACTCCCAAATTTGTCACAGATAGGCAGGTCTGGTGATGGTTGCTTGGCTTTAGTTCCCTTTATTTCAAATGCAGTTGTGATGACTAATATTTATCTCCCTGTATGTGTCTTCAGGAGTTGGACTCCACTCCAGGGTATAAAAACCAAATCCAGCAAGTAGAAGGCTGCCTGTGGTTTACCTGTCTGCTTAAATTCTTAGGCAGCCTGTTTTGACTATTTTAAACAGTATCGCTACTGCTCATAACACTTTCAGGATTGTTATGATACATAAACTGTGTATTGTAAGGGCATCTTATCAAAATCCTAACCTGTAGTTCCTCATTATCTCTTCAGAGGTGAAATGGCATGCAAGCTACAGATTGGCTTTTAGAACATTTTATCCAAACCTCCCTTTTTTCTTGCTTTTGTCAGCTTTAGGGACTCTTGAGACAGTGATTTACATAGAATTGATTGAAAGTTGAAGCTTTGCTATTTCATATGCGATAGACTTTTCCCAGTTCTGATAGCAGCATTGTGGTTACACCACCATTTCCATTGTAGGAATGGAAAAGGGCCATGCTGAGTCAAACCAAAGGTTAATGTAATCAGGTATTCTGTCTCTGGCAGGGACCAGAAGTAAGTGGATGCAAACGTACAGTGATCCTTCTTACAGTGAAGCCTCTCTGCTTCTGGCAATTGGCTGTTCAGGCACCTTAAACTGGTGTTGCATCTGGACCATTGTATTTATGAGTTGCAGAGAGGCCTGTTCTTTATAAATCTATCTAATCCTTTTGGAGTCCATTTACGATTTTGGCCTCTGTAGGATTGCACTGTATAGAAGTACTGACTTCTACTTTGAAATCTGCTGTTTGGCAAACCAAACATGAGGTTGTGATCCATTGCATTTTACCATGTTTGTTCTTTAAGAATAAATAGCTTATTTTGATTAAACAGGGTTTAAAAATATAAACGCCATGCCCAAAAATGCATTTTGTCCTGAAATCCCAGTCTTGCCTCTCAAGATACTGTTCTAGTCTCAGTCCAGTGTCTGAGAATGTTATGTCTCCTGTTTCTACATATACTTTAGCCACCTGATTTGTATGATACCAGCACTTCCCTCAGTATGTCACATGATGCTTCAGTCTATCAAGATGAGAGCAATTTGTCTGCTATGGACACTCCCATCACTACCCCAGAGAAGCGAGGAACTCAGGTCAGAATCCTCCATTTTTTCATGTGGTTGGAGAGTTGGGTTGTATAAGCAAATTACTGAAAGGAGGCAGTTACTTTGTAGGAAACAGGTGACAAAGATCAGCAGTTTTCCCAAGCAGAGAAGAGAATCCATTTCAAAAGTTACACAATTTCCTTCATTTTGACTGCTTTGAGGGAAAAGGAAAAAATTAAAGAGCACTGGGAATTGAGACACTGCAAAACAAAGAACAGAGAATCAAAAGCTGCAGAAGAATCTGCCTAAGGCCAGATATTTGTTTGCTTCACTACTTCTGGGAGTAGAAAACCTGGTGACTCATGCTACAACGGGCTAATATGCAATCCCTTGTTGATTCTGAATAGGGAAATGGTGAAGTATATTCTACAGATTTGGAAGAAGATAATTAGATTATTATGGTCACATCCAGTGATGATTAGAAGCTCTACAAACACCTAGGGAAGAGATGGTTGCCACTGTAGATACCTTATAGTTGTAAAAGAAAACAAAAAAAAGGCGACAGGTTACAGTAACTTGTTACAGTAACCACAGAGTATTTTTTCTTATTCTTTATTCTGTAAAAATAAATTTAAAAAAAATCTTGGAGGAGAGGGAAAAGCAGAAGGAGATGCAGTAGTATAACCATGAAAATAAATTCCCAGGAGGAGGAAGAAGGTGAGGAGGGCCACAAGACTGAAAGTGGTATCAGAAATACTGGTGAGAGCTGTTCTGAGCAATCCAAACAGAGACTGAATATGAACAGTTCTGTCTATTACTGTGGCTGGCTGTAGCTTTGAGAATGCCTTCTAGATTTGGAAGCCTTCAAGCTTTCTACAGACTTTCAATTTGTAGTGTTTGGGACAGAATCTGCATGTCCTCTCTACCTTGGACTCACAGTGGTTGAGGGAAGGATATGAGAGAGAAGAGCAGGAGAAGATTTAGTGGAAACTGATGTCTGCTTTTAAAATATTTTGTGAAAATAAGCACTTTTTGAGACCTAGTGGTATTTTCCAGAAATGGCTAGGTAAGCAAAGAACTCTTGGTGCTGTAAGGCTGGAGATTCCCTTTTCAAGGATGAACACATCAGGATAAAAGTGTGTGGAGACTGTGTGCTCTCTGATCTTGGAATAAAGAGAGGAAGGATCCTTGCTCTGAGAGTGCTACTTTTCTTTTTGTCTTTCCGCCCCTGTACTCCCACACTCATCATTGTGGTCCAGATGTCAGTCATACCCTTTGATATATGTCCAATGGTGCCTTCCTCAATGGTATTACTCTTTGTGTTCTCCATTCAGACACGCCAGGGGCGAGGTAGGCTGGGCGAGGAAGACTCTGACGTAGATATTGAAGGGTTTGATGAGGATGATGATGGGAAACCTAAGACTCCAGCCCCAGTGAGTATATTTACAGAAATCCCAGCCAACAGTCTACGTGTTGACTTGCATACTTGTGGTAGAAGTCTCCATAGTATAAGGGTTGTCTGCTACGTCTGCCACCCTGAAACACAGCAGTATGCGTAGTGACAGCTAGACTCTTAAATGTAGTTTTAAAATGTTAGCATTATGAAATAAGCGAACGCTTCAGAATGAACAGTGTGATAAATAATAGGCATGTGCTAGAAATGGCAGCAGTAGTTTCTATGTTCTTTGATCTTCACTAGCCCTGTTCTGTGTCACCTAGGAAGTTGAAGATGCAGATGGTGACCTTGCTGATGAAGAAGAAGGATCAGCCCAGCAGCCGCAGGCCAGTGTCCTCTATGAAGATTTGCTCATGTCTGATGGAGAAGATGATGATGATGGGAGTGATGAAGAGGGAGATAATCCTTTCTCATGTAGGTGTCCTTTTTTATAAAAGGTTGAATAGGAACTGGTTGTTCACAAACCCAGCTAATCTTCTCATGCTTCCATCACAAAAACATGCAGTAGAGAGAATAGAACATAATTGGGATATATAGGCCAGGTGGTCTAGTAGTCAAAAAAAGAAGAGACACCAAAGGGCAATATGAGAAAACTGGATAAACATAAATGGAACTGAAACCAAAGTGGAGTAAGAGTGCTGTAAGCATGGACACAAAAGAAAGCTGAGTTAAGACAAGATCTGATCAACTGTATTTCATAAAGTGAAACTGCAAATGGTTCTGAAATGTCGGGGACTATGATTTGGTGTGCAGAGCCAGGAATGAGCTGCTTAGTAAAAGCACAACATTTATTTTGATGTGAAACAGTGGTCGGTGTTATAGAGAACTGTTAAGAGGTGTCTGGAGGTTCTTCACAGTGTTTCCCCATTTTACTGAAAAACTGGCCGTGCAGAAAAGCTTATAGTGGCATTTAGTGATGGCTTCTGAAAGTCATTAGGGGGGAACAAGGAGGAATTATTCAGAGTAGACAAGCAAATAAGGCCTTTTTGAGTAATGGTGGTAATGAGATTGCTTTGGAATAGCATCAGAACTGAGTATTCAGTAAGTGGCATCACATCCCAAATACCCCTTCTGCTACCTTGTGGAGACACTACTTTGTGTACATTCCTTACAGTCAATATTATATATAGCCTTTAAGCAAAGACAACAGGTATGTAACTGACAGAACAAAACTTTCGATTTGTGACCAAATGTTGGCTTATCACACAGCTATCCAACTGAGTGAGAGTGGCAGCGACTCAGATGTGGAGCCCAATGCAGTGAGACCTAAGCAACCTCATGTTCTTCAAGAGAACACACGAATGGGCATGGACAATGAAGAGAGCATGATGTCTTATGAAGGAGATGGTGGGGAGACATCTCATGTTATGGAGGACAGTAATATCAGGTAATTACAGCTGAGAATCTTGTTAAAATTATTTTTCAAAACAAAATCCCTTCTCTTAAAGATTTTGAAGTGTTTATCATAGAAAGCTGAAGAATATTTCACATTTTTTCTTTTCTGTTATTTTGTCATTGTTTTTATTGCTGCAACCATTATTACCATAATTGCAATGTACTTCCTATCGACAGAAACTTGTTTTTGCTTTTAGATTTTCACTAATGAAAGTGTTGAAGTAAAAAAGTTCTTTCTTGTAGGTAGACTTTCTGTACATAGTGATTTTGGAAGGCAGGACCAGTAAAGGTTTTTATAGGTTGTTTCAGAAAGTACAAGATGCCTTTGAAGTTGCAAGATGATTTAGCTGATCAACTTCATGGTTTTTGGTTTTTTTCTCTAAGAATAAACATTTCCTTACTTGAAAGGAGACTGCTTAGTTGAAATCCAAAAGGATAGGAATATGCATAGTCTGTATTTTGGAAGGAGTTCCATTATTAGAAAATTACAAGTACAGCAATATCAGCTTTATTTTGCATTTTTAGTTTGCATTCACTTGAGGGAATACTGACCTACTCTTCCTTCTCTGGCCGTTATATAGAGTATTAGCATTAGATTCTCTGTTATTTTTCAACTTTTGTAATTCTGTCCCTTAATGCTATTATTGATGTTTGTTTAATAAATTATTGTACAGATAGCTCTGCTGGGTCAGACAAATGCTTGGTCCAGTCCAGTACCTTGGTGATAGCCAGCAGAAAATGCTAGAGAAGATGATGAGAATGAGCTGTCTGCCTTTCTGTCTGCAGTAAAGGTGACAGATGGAAGGTGCTGGAGCAATCTGTTTCTCCTCACCTGAGTATATCAGAGTGCAATGAGGATGCTAGTAGGCAATTGTTTCATCAGGAGAGCTGGGTGTTTGGGTTTTTTTCTATTTTAAAAAGCTGGCCATTGACAGAATTGAAGTGCACAGTGGCTCCGAGTGTTCCACAAGGACTTCAAGCCAGGGAACTTTTACAGGAGTTAAATACAGAATTGTCGGTATCAGCAGCTGATTCGAATATTTGATAGTATAATTAATAGATAATATATTTCTTCTTTCTTGTAGTTACGGCAGCTATGAAGAGCCAGACCCAAAATCCAACACAAGGGATACTAGTTTCAGCAGTATCGGAGGGTATGAGGTCTCGGAAGAGGAGGAAGAGGAAGAACAGCAGCGCTGTGGGCCAAGCGTATTAAGTCAGGTCCATCTGTCTGAAGATGAGGAAGACAGTGAGGACTTCCATTCCATTGCAGGAGACAGCGACCTGGACTCGGATGAATAACGCCCTTTCCCGAGATGGCGGTGTCCTGGGCCGCTCTGGGCTCCTGCGTTTCCCTTGTCCCGGTTTGGTGTACGGAACAGTGTAGCGTGGACTGTTAACAAGAAGTAGATTGTGTATATACTATTATAATTGGTTTTAAAACATGTTATGTGACTGAGTAAATGGTGAAAAATAAGCTTTAGGCAAGCATGCCCTGCTGAAGCTGCGGGTCGTCATAGCCTGTGCTAGTCCCAGAATCTGGATGATGATTTGTGTGGTGTTCTTTGGTCTTAATAGATGTAAAATAATTTCTCATAAATACAGGCCTGGTGGCATACACGCCTGTCTGTCAGGGGAAAAAATGCTGCCGTCGATAAACAACTGTGGAACAATTTTCATTTCACGAAGGGCCGGTTTTCGCTGGGAGCAGGGCACTGGAGGCAGCGGCCGAGGCCTCGCCCTGGGGTGCGTTTGGGAATTGCCGAACTGCTGGGAAAGCTTCGGGCACCGGCTGCCCTGCTTTTAGGTTGATTTCCGTTGTAACGTGCAGCCGGACCCCTGCATGAGGAACCCGGTAATCGGAGGCTGCGGGAAGGCTCGTTAGTCACAGGGGAGCCCTCGCGCTGTCACCGGGAAAGCACGCGCAGCCGCGGGGCTTCGCCGGGACCGGGCGGGGGGGGATCGGGGCACCGCGGAGGAAGGGGGGGGGGGGGGGGGGGGGGCGGGGGGCGGTTGCGCCCGCGCAGTGCGGCGGCGTTTGTCGCAACGGCTTTACGCGGAAGGATACCGCGCTGACAAAGCTGAGCCCCGCGACCGCTCGTACGCCGCTGCCGCCGGAGGGGCTCGCTGGGCGGAAGGAGACGGGGAAAGTTCCGGTAGAGGTCCCTCCGCCGCGCGCGGCACAGCGGATTCGTACGGGCCCGCTGGCTGGCTCCGCCCGGACTACTTGCCAGGGGGAGCTAGTTCCGGCAGCAGCCATTCGGCAGTTTGCTGCCTCCGCCACCGCCATTTCGGGAGCCGCCGCCGCCTCAGCGCGCCGGGACCGCGGGCACCTCGGTCCTGCACCGGCCGCTTCAGCCGAGTGGGCCCCTCCGCACCCGCCGCCCTTCCGCTGCCTCCGCCCGAGCCTCGCCGGCCCCCTCTCGCGATGGCGACCTCCGTGGGGAACGTGGCCGACAGCACAGGTACCGTGGGCTGCCGGGCGCGCCGGGGGCCGGTACCGCCGCAGCCCTGCGGAGCTTGGGCCCTGCCCCCGCCCGGGGCCACGCCGCGGCCTGTGCCCCACGGGGCCGCGCCTGGCCCGCCCCGAGCGCGGCGCTCCCCGCTCGCCGGGCCCGCTCCCGGCGGAACTTTCCAGAAGCGGCGGCGTGGGCGAGGCGGTGGCTTCCGGCGCGGTCCTGCCGCCTTTGTGCTGCTCTCCGCTCGCCCCGGGGCGCCGGCGGGCCCGGGCTCGGGGCTCGGCCCCCGGCGGGTGCTGCCGCTGCGGGCCGCGCTGGGGGGGGCTCCTGCCGCCCTGGTCTCCTGCTGCTAAATTTATCTACAGCAGGTGACTGCGTGTTTGCGGAGGGCGAAGTAGGGTGAAAACTTGACCCAGAGCGCGGCTTAACTGGTCTAGAATCACTAGCTACGCCCAGGGAGCACCGCTGTGCTGGGCAGCGAGATAGCGTGCCCTCGATAAGGAAGGGCCTGCCCTACATCTGGCCTGCACATCTGGAACTTGAGGGACGGGCGACAGAAGAGGAGAAATGTCGCTGTCCCCATAAAGCAGTAAAAAGCAGCATTCTGCTCACTGAAAGGATAAAAGGTCAGCGCGGCTTTATGCCCCAGATTTTTTGAGGTCTTTCTGTAACCAGAGGGAAGGAAGGGTCTGAAAAGCTGAAAAGGTGCCTGGGAAAAGCAGGAAAAAAATAGCATCTATGGAGGAGGATGGGATAGCAGTGCAGAGATAGGGAGGTAAAAAGGAATGGTCGTGGTACAGAAGTGGAAACGGAGAGGCTAAGTGCTGCAATACAGTATTTCATTGCTCCTCAGCTAGATCTGCAGGTCTCGTCAGCGAGGCTGCAGCATCCTTGATCTGTGGAGGTGAAAAGAACCATGTGCATGCTTGGAGAGCATCTTGTGCTCCTTGTCACCGCCGCGTCCCAGATGGTTGTGGCTCCTGTTCGGGCCTAGGTTTTACCCAGATGTAAGGTTGAGCACGAGCATGTAGTGGGTGCTTAGGATGTTAGTTCTGGGGAAAAAAAACGGCCTTGGGTACACTTGTGATAGTTCTGTGCGGGTTTTTATTTTGCTTGCATTCTGTAGAAGTCTCAGGAAGGGTCATTGTCATAGCATGTACTAGGTGTTTCCAAGGTCGTAATCAAAGCACGTAGCACAGGTTAGCCTAGGTACCTAAATTTATGCATGCAAGGCTTGATAAAGAATTTTTCTGTCTGTGACAGTTTGCTGCAGTTATTTTCTTTACCAATGGTTTCAGTAAGCAGACACTGAATTATGCAATCACCGTGTTACGGATTTTATGGGTTGTAGAACTTTTCTTCCAGCCAGCTTTCTATTAAAAGTTTAGCTCATTTTGAACTTTATGACTTAGCTGTCTGGTTCCTATTTTTCAACGAACTTTTCAAGGATCATTGCTAAAATACTTGTTTGGAGGTAGATGACTGCCTGTTTTACACTGAGTGATCAGTCTCCTTCATCTCCTTGGGGGGGGTGGTTTTGTGAAGAGACTTGATAAATGAAAGAAAATGTTAAGTGTTTCACTTATTTTGTTGCTTTTTTTAGCAATTATTATTCTGAGGTATTAAATACAGTATTTCTGCACCACCTTCTTTCTTGCCCTGGGAGTTACAACTTCAGTTTCACTTTTTGCTTAAGTTGGCAAAATGTAACATTTGTGTAATGTTTTTTAGCTTCTTTCCAAGTGGTCGTAAGAATTGTAAGTCTAAACTTTGGGTTCTTTTTTTGGTTTAGCTTTGAAATTTAATAACACTACTGAAATTTTTTTGAAGAAGAAATGGTTCAGTTAGGTCCAGGAGACAGGCTTTTTCTGTCCTGCTTCCCCTTGTATGTGCCATCAGCAGAACTTGAAAATACACCGACTGCTAGAGGGACTAACAACGGCAGAAGGAGGGAGTGAGGAACAGCGTGTTGGTACTCCAGTATCATCATTACTGTCAGCTCCTTGGACTTCCATAAGTGGTGCTGTCGTTCTCACGTTGGGTAACAGTTGTTACCTGCTATTGCTAGCAGGTTTAACTAGGTACTGAAGTCCCACTTTTGCCTTAGCGAGGGTTTGGAAAACTATTGAGCTAGGCTTCTAGGAAGTGGGAATCTAATCTTGATGAAAATACTTGGTTAGTAATTTGTCAAGTATCTGAAAGCAAGTAGCTTTGCTAGTTCCAACTTACTGTGAAACGCTTCAAGTTTTTAGAGCCGACAGAGACAACATACTATCTAGAAAAACAACTTCAGTTAAATTACGTAGTGTTTACAATCTTGTCTTCAACGTAGTGCTCAAAAAGCAATTTTGAAAATAATTATTTTAGATAAATCCCAGTTTCATAAAATAAACACTAGATAGTAACTCTGGACCTAATGTCTTTGTGATTATTTTGCTATCTTTAAAGTTCTCACAAAAGAACTATGAGTCTCAGAGGAGTTTTGCAATACTGAAGTGCAAAGATGTGTGTATTTGGATATTGAAGTGCTTCCTTGTATTAGGAAGGATTTTTCTGTTTTGTTTAAATTCAGAATTGTAAAACTCTGTATGTCCAGTTTAGAAGTGTTTCATAAGTGGAATCAAGTGATGGCAGAGTACTAGAAACGCTGGACTTCAGGAGGAAAAATAAGAGATGCTTGCAGTAATTAAGACTTTTAATAGTAATAATCATTGGTATAAAGGCAGAATTTGAAGGTCAGCACTTCTTTCTAGGATGAACGGTTGTGTTTTTTTTCAAGCTACGCTTCTCTATATTTTAATACAGAACTGTGCTTTGGAAGAAATTTACTTCTCACACTTCAGGTTGTCTAAAACAGGTGGTGTTTTATTTAAGTATTTTGTTCTTCACAGTTGGATCTTAAATACAAAAAACATTGTGTCAATCCCATTGCAGCTAAGTATCCAGAAGCAGTAACTCCTTTCCTGTACCCTGTCTGTTAATGGTTCCTTCTGTAGACCATTTGCATAATCATTGAAGTGTGTGTTTGTCTCTTATCAGATGTTGTTCCTAGGCCATTTTTTTTTTCTGTGAAGGAATCCTCATTACAGAGAATGTAGGAGTGTAGAGGACTCAAGGAATGTTACACAGTTTTTGTGGTGTTTTTTTTTTTTTTTTTGTTGGTTGTTTAAGGGACTTTCACTACCGACACAGCAAAACTTTCTTTTGTTCAAGTCCTTTGAGGTCTTTTTCTGCTGTCCTTCATTTCCCTAATAGGTTTTTAGAACTTATTTTTAATACTACAAAACATAAGATTTACAGTTGGGGAGAGTGAGGAGAGTTATTGTTCTGTTGGCAGCACTTCTGCTGTTGTGAGCTGAAGTACAGTATCGTGCCAGGAATCTTTTAAAATATATCTCAGGTTAATGGAAAATGGTTGACTTGCAAATATTCACAGTCATTACCGTCTACATGCTTCCTATTACTAGCTGATGAAGTCATGGACTTGTACAGATGATGTTAGAAATAGTAATAGGTGGGGACACGAAGATCTGAGAGTTCAAACTGCCACGTGCTGTAGTGTTTTATGTAATTTCAAACCTTTTCATCCTTCAGTTGTGTACACTTCTTTTTCATTTTGTTCTGTTTTTTTGTTTTGTTCCCATTATCTAACTTTTTGTTTTCCCCCCTTAAATGTTTTGGTGATTCTCCAGAACCAACGAAACGTATGCTTTCCTTCCAAGGGTTAGCGGAGTTGGCTCATCGTGAGTATCAGGCAGGAGACTTTGAAGCAGCAGAGAGACACTGCATGCAGCTTTGGAGACAAGAGCCTGATAACACTGGTGTGCTTTTATTGCTATCGTCCATTCACTTCCAGTGTCGCAGATTGGACAGGTAGGAGACTTGAGGTGTTCTGTCAAGCTTTCTTTATGGTTTGAACTTGTAATAGTACTAAGTATAGCTGACAGAAGTTCTGTTCTAGCATTTTGTTTTTATCACTGAACACAAGCACTGACTGACTTCATGGCAGCAGTAAGGACTGGTCAAAAATAATGTTTTTACTTTTTTAATGTTGTTAGAGTAAGAGAAATACAAATTGGAACCGCTTTACAACAAGCAACAGATCTTGCCATTATTCTCGTATTATTTTCATATTGAACACATTAATATAGGAGTGTCAGCCACACTTCTGTGTACTGGAGGTATTTACATGTGTAAACAAAAGCTTTTGGTTATTTATTCCACCTGCATTGTGGGGGGTTTTGGGTTTATGTTGTTGTTGTTTTTTAAGTTACAAAAATGTCGCAAAATGGCATGATCAGTTAACGATTTTTGTCATCTGAAAGTTGTCTTTATATTTTTTCTGCTTGCCTGTTACTGATCTTGCTTTCTGTGCCTCAAGCATTTTGAAATGCACTTTTTCTAGCTGTAAATATGTGTGTGATGGTGAAGGAAGGAAGAACTTTCGGCTGAGATTTATATGAGCTTCTGAATGAAGTTGTAATAACAGTTCAGATATGGAAAAATAAAATGGGGGAGGATACAACGGAATTCTACATCTACATCTGTCAGCTATTTACTGCTTCTTGAAAAGAGTATTGAGTGGAACATTGCAAAGTATACAAGTGTTGAAGGAGGCTTTGCAGGATTTCTGTAGTGCTTTCTCCAATTGAGATGAGCTCAGGTTTGGTGAGGTGACTTGAATGCTACTGATTGCAAATGAGAGTTTTCAGTGGAATCTAAAATAGGAAAAGTGGAGATGATAGTTTAAGCTACGAGAAGCTAAACAAACAGGACAGCTCTGTAAGTCCAGATTTGTTGGCTGTATGTTTGGCTTGAAATAAGCATGAATGTTCATTAAGTAACTAGGAAAATAGGTAAATGCTGAAAGTCAAAGGTGGGCTTTTTTTTGTTTGTTTGTTTTTGTTTGGTTTGGTTTTTGTTTAGGTTTGGTTTTTTTTTGCTAACTTGTCTGATTTTTTCCAGGTCTGCTCACTTCAGCACTTTAGCTATTAAACAGAATCCTCTGTTGGCCGAAGCCTACTCAAATCTAGGCAATGTGTACAAGGAACGTGGACAGCTACAAGAAGCAATTGAACATTATAGACACGCACTGCGCCTCAAACCAGATTTCATTGATGGATATATTAATTTGGCTGCTGCGCTGGTAGCTGCAGGTGATATGGAAGGAGCAGTACAAGCATATGTGTCTGCCCTTCAGTACAACCCTGTAAGTAACACTTAATTTTCTTTCTGCTTTAGTACTGTCCCAGGACACACAAATAGCAGGTTTCAAAGAATGAACAAGTGATAATCCTTCCCTATAACCTGTACACCATAAACTTAATGGTATACTTAATACTTTCTTAAGGATCATTGGAAGACTTCTGTCACAAAAAGTTCCAAGTTCTGTGTTGCAATACAGTAAGGGCTGCTGGTTGTGTACTTGCCTGTGTTGTTGCGATAACAGAAAAGCAAGGAATTGGGGTTTTATTTTGGTCTTTGAGTGTGTTTTTTTCTCCCCCAAAGTCAGAAGTTTGTGAATAACCTCATGTAGTTTTGTGTGCTTTTTAAGGCACACTTATTACGGTGAGAGAATCTCTGCTCACACTTGAATGTGAGATCTTGAAAAATGATCAGGTATTACTTTATCACAAAGTCAGAAATTTCATGGTGACAAAAGTTACCTGGTTTAATTTCCACTGTTGTCTGGTTTACAGAAATGTCATTTTTATGTTTTATAGGCTGAAACTGAGTATCTGTTTATAAGTGACTCCAATAAAATAGGTCCAGTGTTTGGATTTTTGGTTGTAACTGCTTTGAATTGACATTTTTAGTAAACGATCTACCAGACTGCTGTCTTCTGTTCATTTTGCATTGTACTCAAATAATTTTTATAGTACTAAAAAAGATGGTATCTGCTTGCTGTTTGGTTGTATGTTTTGTCAAAAAGCACTTGAAATGCATCGTCTGTCTAGTGTGCATATATCCTTTCTTGTTTGGAAAAGCAAATGCAAACCCAGTCCAACAAGAGCTCGGAATCTTGTTTTTTCTTAGAGGAGTTGAGTTTTGTTTAGGTTAGAACTCCATTTGCTAGTGTTGACAAAAATGTCCCCGTTTTCTGTGATCTCTACTGTTAGATAATGCAGTTGCAGCCTGTGCCGTGGTTACAAGTGAAAGAATAAGTGGCAGGGCTGTTTAAAACGCATGGATTAGTGGGAAAAACAGGGCGAAAACCTGCTTTGGGGATACAGGAAGCAAAACCGCTATATTTAATCTATTAAAAAATCATAATGGCAGTGGTGTAAGTTAAGAATGCAGGTTTGCAGTCATGCTTTAAAAAAAAAAAGGGGGGGGGATCTTCATGTACATATGGCAAAAGAACTTAAGCTGCTTGGAGGCAGAGGCATTTGGTTTCAGTTTTATATTTCTGTATAAAGAGGGATTGTATGAAATGCTACTTTCTGCTTCTTAGAGTTGTATTTTTACAGTACTAAAACCAGGAAGATTATCTGTTGGCTGTAATGTTAGGTCAAGAATAAGTAATTGATACTTGTGATGTATTTATTAAGAATTAAAAATAAGCTGTAGAGGGCTGGGGCATTCTTTATAAGTTCTCTGTGAAGACCTTTGGGGTGTCTGAAGTCCTGAAGCTGATAGTATGACTTTGATTTTCCAGGACTTGTACTGTGTTCGTAGTGACCTGGGGAACCTGCTCAAAGCCCTGGGTCGCTTGGAAGAAGCCAAGGTAGGTGTTGGGTAGAATACATGTAAACGTCAGTGTTTTGAAAACTTGAACTTTGCACCAAGTCTTCAAATCTGCGTTGATCTACAGACAGTCTGAGAAACTGCTGAAAACTGAAGGCACTGAAACACCCCAGAGTAGTTGCAGGGCAAGATATGGCATGTCCATGTTTAAAAGTTGGTTTAAGTCAAGAAATGGAACATTACCAAGCCTTTCTGCTGAACTAGACTGTCTGATACCATTCTGAAGTATTGGGCAGGGGCTCCATCATGCTCTTATCTGGAAATAAGTAACAGTCCTTCAAATCTGAGGCTTGCCTGCTGGTGCCAAGCAGAGAGCCTGTGGTTAGCTCGAGATCCCTGTACGATGCAGGTGCTATTGAAAATGCTGCTCTTCTAAAGTCCTTTGTGGCTTGTAAGTGGAGAAGAAACTTATCCAAATGTTACCTTGTAATATTGGCTTTTAAAGATTTTTATTCTTTTAACTTTTCCCTTCCCTTGATAGTGGAAGAAAGGCTAGTAAACGATCAATAGCTGCAGTATGCGAAACCCCCGAATATCTTTTCTCATGTCTTCCCTCTCCCCTACCCCAAAATAAAGAAATCAGAAGGACAAAGCTGGTTTGTTTGGGAAATGAACTGATCGAAAGAAAACTTGCTGTAGTGGAAAGGTGGCTTCTAGCAGTCTTGTGTTTCCTAAACTGAGAATTCGAACACCAAGATGAGTTTAAAATTCTTGGCATGTTAAAACTTGGATTGCACAAAGAAATTGTCTTGTTACAAGCCACCTTACGCGTCCGCGCTGCAGGGGTGAGGAGTGTGGAGAAATCGGAAAACACTCTGGACTCCACGTCTGTCACTCCAAGCCCCACGCGCATGCTAAAAAGTGGAGTGTATGAACAGCGTAGCTGTCTGTTTGGCTGCAGCACCATTTGGGGAGGGTTAATGATCTTTATGGGGTAATTGGAGTGCGGGTTCAAAGTTCATTATCTTTTTGACTTCTCTTAACAACTTGGATGTGCGTACCATCCTAGGGCAGCCTAATTGATTTGGTCGGATCCAGGTTGAAAATATTTTGTAGCAGCATTCACAGTTTGAACAGTCTTTGAGACACTTGGTTCTCAGCCCACCAAGCGGACAGCTAACATGAATTGCACTTCACTGCAGCTTTAGTGTGACTGGTATAGGCCAAGACACTGCGCCTGCCTTAGGTTGCTGACTTCTTTGTTTCAGAGCTCTGGAGACACCTAGTTTGAAAGTGTTATTCCGTTTTGTGAGAACTTAATAAATGAGGAAAAACATCTTGAGTAAATTGCAATGTGTTTCTTTGGTTATCAGTCCATTTGAAAGATCAAGCCAGCAGATTCCTTACAGTTTGAACTAAAATTTAATTTCTTTGTAGATATTTCAGAGCCTTTCTTCCAAAAAAAAAAGTCCCTGCTGTATGCAATTACCCTGATTAACCCTCTCCCTTCTGCATGTCTCCCTTGTTACAGACAGATTGTCCTCATTCCCATGTGTTAAGACATATCCAAAAAAATGCAATTGCTTTGTTGAACTCTTACTAATGATCTTGTTTTATTTTCTCTCTTGTTTTTGGTTTTTCACCACTGATATTGTATTTAGAAGGTTTCAGGTGGGTGAAACCTCCTATTCCATGCGTAAGGTGCCTCGCTGAAGGGAGCTCGAGGCCTGGATCTAGGGCAGACACACACCTCCTCCTCCTCTTCCAGCAAGGAACGCACCGAAAAGTCACATGATGAGAAATATGGTAACGGGTTTGTAACTGCCACAGCAAAACCATTTGCCTCCATGCCTGAATCTTCTGTCTTGTGGCTTCAGAAACAGCTTAAAATATTTAATTACAAGCAAGTAATGTAAGAATATTTTATACTAGTAGCCACAAATTCTTTCAAAGAAATAAAGTAAAAGTAAATTAAAATATTTTTAAAGAAATAATTGGAGATAGTTAATAGTAAAAGCTTCTAACTCTTCTGGTTGTTCATTTTTTTCCTTTTTTCTTCTTTGTTTGGATTGCAGCGTTCTGCTCTTCTGATGATGCGCTGTGATCCTGCAGTAGCGCAAAGGCTGCGCAGCGGTAACGCGCATTGCGTGCGATTAAGCCCTCGTGAACGGTTGACTAGATGATTAATCTCTGATTGGGTGACTGCCCAAGCTCCAGGCTGCAGCCTTTTGGATGAAATTGGGTTGTAACACATTTAAGAGTCCAGATATCAAATTTAATATGAGAGTTTGTTATGGGCCTGTCTGGTAGATTAATGATTCTGGTTGGCCGTTCACTGGATCTAGGGGCAATCAATATAGCAAAGCAGTTCGCAGCGATAGCGTGGCGCCGTGCTGTTTAGGATGCGCAGCGATTTCTTGCGCTTGCATTACAGGGACCTAAACCTTCATGCAATCCTGTCATTTGAGGTTTTGAAGCTGCAGATGATTCGATGTATTTGGGGGTGGGGCGGGGGGGAAGGGAAACAAGATACGGATGGGGTATGTCATCTCACTTGACAAGGACAGCTGAAACCGAAGAATGGCTTCATCTTTTTCATTAGTTTTTCTATTTTTTTAAGTAATTTCTGTCTGTTTTAGAATGCTACACAATTTAACAATTACATTTCACAGCAAAGTTGTATTTACACATTAGGGTTTTTTTGTGTACTTAAGGATGGCAGATATTTCCGCTGAACTACTCAAATTATTTTGAAGATTATTTCTGTGGTGACCTGGTGTCTAAAGGCATGTTAATTTGTTACCAGCATAACTGAAAAATGGTGGGCTTGCACTTGGGTTTTGGTTTGCGCTGGCGCAGGATCAACAACAGTTTGCAGCGCATTAGTTTTGGCGCAAGCTAGCCTATACTGCAGGGTCACTTTTGGCTGGTTAGAGAAGGCATACTAACAATTATTTTTTTCTTATTTTTTTTCTTTTTACAAATATTCCCCTTCCCTTGTATCTCTCTTCTTTAACTGTTCCAAGGCCTGTTACTTAAAAGCAATTGAGACTCAACCAAACTTTGCAGTGGCTTGGAGTAATCTTGGCTGTGTTTTCAATGCCCAAGGAGAAATTTGGCTTGCAATTCATCACTTTGAAAAGGTAACTATCTAAGCCAGTCAGCTTCACTGCTAGATTTTAACGTACGTGCAGTTGTCTGCTTGTAGATTAAATGTTTTGATCAGCAGAGAACAGAGTTCTTTGGATCCTTTTAGTTAACATCCTATGTTAATAGTTGTTCAGGTTTTTTTTTACTTCCTGATGTTTCGGACTGCCTGTGTGCCACTACAGAGATATGTTTACAGTTGCCCTAAAGACTTCACACACATGTAAAAGAAAATTCATTAAGTGGTTTTACAATCCTTTTCTGGAATAAACTTTTTAAAAATCTAATTTGATGGGAATGATGTTTTGTATGTTTCATGTGTTAGAGGGAGAAACTACTTTGTGCTTAAAATCTTTTTTTCATTGTGATTTTGTTGCAGGTATTACAGTCCTATGGGTAACTGAGGAGAACAATTTTAAGTGACACACTAGTTCCTCTTCTTCAGGATTATTTTTTACCACTATTGTTTCAGAATTCTTAGATTGGTGTCATTAACTAGTTCTCTGATACCTTCCCCCACCCCCCCCCCCCCACCCCCAAATTAAAGGCATCGTGGCGTGGGTAGGTAGGAGTGTTAAGTATAATCAGCCTAATGTGAAATAAATGTTTTAATGCTTTATTCTGCAGTAGTTGCAACTGACTAGATAAGCAAATGAATACGTTTGAAGGTACTGTATGGTTTTGTTTCTACAGATAAATAACTTGGATGCTCTGTGATTGATTTCTATAGCTTAAGTTTTCTTTTTTACTAGGTTATGGGTAAAGTCTTAGATGCTTACAGATTGGGGTTATCAAATTTAAAAAACCCCAAGCAAACAGAAAACCAGCTAGGTTTCATAGAATGTTCTCCTGTTAATGCTCAAAACTGTTAATATTCAAAAATATTTTCAGGCTGTAACACTTGACCCAAATTTTTTGGATGCTTACATCAATCTGGGAAATGTCCTGAAGGAGGCAAGAATATTTGACAGGTAAGCAGATAAGTACTATTGCTCTGTTAGTGGCCTGTCAGATCTATCAAGATAGAAATTATGTATCCTGATGTAAAGTATCTTTGGACTGTATAGTGAAGATTTGTGCTGTAAGCTAAGCAGGCAGATCGCTTTGAAATGCATACAGAGCGAGTTACTTGAATTCTAAAAAAAATTAAGGTCCTGTGGAATGTATTCCTTTTTGTCACTTTCCTGTACTTAATAAAAATGTTAAAAATGAGTGTTTCTGTATTTATTACGTGTTGGCATCATGTTACTGTTTTGGATTGCAGTACTGTTGCTGTCGTCTTGAACTAACTTGTTTCAAGACCTCTGACCTGGTATATCTTACTTTTGTTTCTGTAAGAAAATCCAGGCTGTGTTATTTGTATGCAGTGTCTATATTGTATCTGTTAATTGGATTATAATTTCTGGTAGCTGTGGTTTGTGGCTCCAAATCTAATAAAAGCTTGCAAGGAACAGGTTAGTTATTGTAACTAGTTGCGTTGCACAGTGTAAATCATTCAGTGATCTCTGTTTTAACCACAAATTAATGAGCTAAATAGGAGAATGTTTCCTCAACATTTTGGACTTCACATCAACTTTTTGAGATTCTACTTACTGTGTATACTGTTGTGATTTTTCTAGAAATCAGATTAGAGTTCATACGTACAGTATTTATATAGCACTGTAGGAGCATATAATCAAAGATCTCTCTTTTGGAGAAAGTAAAGTCTGAAGTATAAGTAAAGCTTGATACATGTGTTTGGTTAGCAGAGAGGATGAAGACATGTAGCCTTAAGCTACTGTTCCTATTGTAACAGTTGCTGTGCAGTGTCTCTTCACTGTCCTGTCCAGAGGAATAATGAATCCCCTTACACCTGTTTACACAGGATAAGGCACAACCATTCCTTACCAGGGAGCATAGTGACAGGGCAAGAGGTAGTGGTTTTAAACTGCAAGAAGGTGGGATTTAGATTAGATGTTAGGAAGAAACTATTTACTCTGAGGGTGGTGAGACACTGTAACAGGTTGCCCAAGTGAAGTTGTGGATTCATCCTCCCAGTAAGTGTTGAAAGCCTTTGAGCCAACCTGATGTAGTGGAAGGTATCCCTGCCCGTGGCACAGCAAGAGTGGGGCTGGAAATAGATGATCTTTAAGGTCCCTTTCAACCCAAACCATTTATGAAATGAATAATAAACTGGGGTCAGGGGGGTGGGGCTGGGTGGGAATGGAGCCAAAGTCTCATTCTTATTTTAGTAATGAAGAGTGTTTAACAGAAGTAGGCAAAGGCTTTACTTTTTTTCCAGAAGACTTAACTTGTGATTACTGTACAGCATCGGGTGGGAGGAAAACATTCCTATTTGACAACCTAATTGTTCTAGTCTGCTACTCATTACAGCATTCAGCATAGTTTTAAAATAACATGTATAATTAATTCATCCCTTGATTGGGGTTCTAATTCAGGCAATGCTCTTCTGCATTTTCAGTAACGTCTTACAGGACAAATTTGTGTATAATGTATTAATAATACATATCCCTTGAAGTTTGGGGGGTTTTAATATGGGTTATTCTTTTGACCAAGGTAAATATAATTACTGCTCCGTGGATGATTGTTTGCCTTCTTTTTCTTGTTACAGAGCTGTAGCAGCTTACCTACGAGCCTTGAGTTTGAGTCCGAATCATGCAGTTGTACATGGCAACCTTGCCTGTGTGTATTATGAGCAAGGACTAATAGACCTAGCGATAGACACCTACAGGAGGGCTATTGAGCTACAGCCCCACTTCCCTGATGCCTATTGTAACTTGGCCAACGCCCTGAAGGAGAAAGGCAGTGTAAGAAGTGCTACTTTTCCTTTGTAAAATTTTTAGAAGTACTGTGAAAGTGTATTTTAGACGCTAGCTGTTACCAGCTCTATTAAGATGGGATGCTGCCCTCTAGTCATAAGGAAGAATTAATTCAGGAAACCCTGCACCTTGAACCTGTTCAAAGTGATTGCGTAATGACTTCTTATAAACAGTGCTGTTAAAATAAATATTACCATATCAACAATATCCCTTTTTTTGAAGGTGGTAGAAGCAGAAGAATGCTACAATACAGCTCTTCGACTTTGTCCCACTCATGCAGATTCTCTCAACAATCTAGCAAACATCAAACGGGAACAGGGGAATATTGAGGAAGCTGTCCGTCTTTATCGGAAGGCTCTTGAGGTACAGTGGAATTTGATGAGGGACAGGTGGGGATGCAAGTTGGGAGTGTGTAATATAACAGAGGATTTTTCCCTCTTAGGTTGTAAGTGGGGGAGTGTCTGCTCAAAGACACAAGTTGTGTAAAAGAAAGAGTAAGAAATGCACAAGTATTTTTTTAATATGGTCTACTTGGGGCACTTGAGAGATTGATTCTACTTCTTTTTCTTCCAGGTGTTTCCGGAGTTTGCTGCTGCGCATTCAAATTTAGCAAGTGTTCTGCAACAGCAAGGAAAGTTACAGGAAGCTCTGATGCATTACAAAGAGGCTATTAGGTAAATGGATACTATCTGTAATAGTCCCAGCCTTTCATAAAGGACAGTGCCATAGATTGTGACTTACAGAGAGTGACTTACAGTAGCATATTTTCACTGAAATAATTGCTTTGCAAACCATAAGGTCTGGGTACAGGTATGTCTCCTCAATGGAGGAGGAGCTTTAATTGTTGATGACAATATATTATCTTTATTTCTCAGAATCAGCCCCACATTTGCAGATGCTTATTCTAATATGGGAAATACTTTGAAGGAGATGCAGGACGTTCAGGGAGCTCTACAGTGCTACACCCGTGCCATTCAGATAAACCCAGCTTTTGCTGACGCCCACAGCAACCTGGCCTCTATTCACAAGGTAGCACGTGTGAATGATTCACTCTTAGGGTATGGTGGGACACTGTATTTACTTCTAAGTATATTTTTATCTGCTGACTCATTTCTGTGTCTTTATAGGATTCAGGGAATATACCAGAAGCCATTGCCTCTTACCGCACTGCTCTGAAACTGAAGCCTGATTTCCCAGATGCCTACTGCAACTTGGCCCACTGTTTGCAGGTGAGGAAGATGGGGCTTTGATTGTAATTCTTAAGATTTTTTGTGCGGCAAATGCTAAACGCGATCATCTCAACCAGTCACTAATTTAAATGTGAAGGGTAAACTTAAGCCTTAAATCAGAAGATAAGATTATAAGTCATCAACAGTAATAACCAAAGATTCTTGCTTCTATTTTTGGAAGAAGCATGAGCCTCAACTTGTGAAATATGTGATAAAGATCAAAGGGAGCTGTTGTCCTAATGTTCTTTTTATTTTTTCCTTTTTCTAGATTGTCTGTGACTGGACAGACTATGATGAAAGAATGAAGAAGCTTGTTAGCATTGTAGCTGATCAACTGGAGAAAAACAGACTACCTTCTGTCCACCCACATCATAGCATGCTGTATCCCCTTTCTCACAGTTTTAGGAAGGCTATTGCTGAGAGACATGGAAATCTGTGTTTGGACAAGGTAGGAAGTTTAATACAGGCCAGTTATGATTGAAGTACTTCGTGGTTTTGCTTGATCCCACTGAAAATCTAATACTCAGATAGTTATTAGCCTTTGTAAGGTTTCTGAGAGGTAGGATGTAGTGGTACTCGTCTAGTTTTGCAAAGTACATGCAAGGGTTGTTTTGGAAAAGCAGAGTGAGTAAAATAGTCTTTCCTGACCATAAAACAGATCCAGGCTGCTCTGTGTTCATACTTCTGAAAATCTGGTCCTTTCCATCATTCATAGTGCCTGGATCCTGAACTTGCCTTCAGCGAATCCTGGCTGGAACCTGTGAGCTTTGATAGGCTCTGGGATTTTGAAATGTACTCACTTTAGTGGTGATGGCAGCAATGTGCAAGGGTGGTGCATCACAGTAGGAGGTACTTGAGTATTTGCTGTCAATCTGTTTTGGAATACTTTATGTATAGTAGATTTTCCCAAAAATGTAGCTTCTCTTGCTGTTACTATTTAACTGTGTGCCATTTCCACAAGACCGCACATCACCTCAAGCTGCCAAGACTGCAGTTGCAGTCGGTGGCGAGTTCTGTAACTATAAGTTGATGCAACTTCTTCTTCTTTTCAGCCAGAGAGTCACAGCTGTTGACGCTTGTGAATGTTGAGATGGACTGCTTGAGCAGTTGTAACTGAAAATACACTGTCAGCCAGTGGAAGGGTCTGGTTAACTAATGTAAAGATCTCAGACTTCAGAAGATAACACTTAGCATACAGATTGGCTTGTCTTAATAGCTTAATAATCCTGTCAGTGATAGTGGCTACAAGCTGATGTCTGGGGAAGATGGTCAGCATAAGAACAGAAAGCATACTGTGGTACTTCACAGGAGTAATCTTCGGGTCACAAGTGGCTTGTAGTTTGAGAACTCCCTAGTCATAGTGGTGTGGTGTCAGTATATTTAATAATTAGGGATGGAACAGTTAAACTGGTAGAGAAGTAGAAATGTCAACTTGCAGTAGTGATGTCTGTCTTTATTTGGCTGCATGTGGGTATGTGACAGTACCCACTTGTAACACAGTTTGTGGGCATTACACTTGGCTCCAGTGGATTACGTATAATGCAGTTTTGAAACAATAGATGCCCACAGACCACTTGAATGTGGCATAAGGCTAATTCTACAACTCATGGGTGGGGTTTTTTCCCCTCTGTTGAGCATTTGGGTTTGGTTCTGGAGTTTATAGACAGTTGTGTATATTTTCTTGACAGATTAATGTTCTTCACAAACCACCATATGAGCATCCCAAGGATTTAAAAGCCAGTGAAGGTCGACTTCGTATTGGCTACGTGAGCTCTGATTTTGGAAACCATCCAACCTCACACCTAATGCAGTCAATCCCAGGCATGCATAACCCAGACAAATTTGAGGTAAAAATACAGATGGAATGCTTAAAGCTTTAAATAACAGCTGTTAAGTGGCAATTTCTTTTTCTTGGTGCAGACAGGTAAACTAGGCAAAGGCAAACTTTAGTTTCCAGGTGTTCAGGGCTTTTTCTTAGCAGGTGTTTTTTAATGAGTTGAAGAGTTCTCCAGCCTGAGTCATCCTTCTTTACCAATATGAAGTGTTATTTAGAAGGTAGGCAGATTAGATACCTGTCCTCAGAACTGCTGTAGGTAGGATTGGTGGCCTATGGAAAACTTTTTTTTAAGCTTCAGCTGCTCTTCTTTGAGTAGTTGTGTTTCAGCATCGAGGTACTACTGTCAGGTTACTTGTGATTTACAGTTATGCATCTTATTTTTATTCATGCTCCGCTGCTGGTTTTGTTACATGTATTTTTGTCTGGGATACCTGAATCACAAACATGAACTTGAGGTTGGTCTGACTACATCTTTTTCAAAAGGAAATGATACGCTACATTTACTCCAGAAGGAGCATATGGAATTTAACAATGCTAAAGACAGTCACGTCTATATTTGGGTGTCATGATAAGGGACTGAGGCTGTAAACAAAACTAATTCCCACTTAACTTTGTTTGCTCTTTGACTATTTAAATTGCCTTGGTCTTGAGCTCCTGCTTTCCAAGACATGAGAATTTGCTTGTCCTTGTAAAGGATTGTGTTTCCTTTTTGCAAAAGTGTTTTTTATGAATCTTTTTTTTTGTTGTTTTGGGACTTTTTCCTAACTTTCTTGATTTTTCCTGGTCATGAAGTCTTTGTAGTCTGAAGTCCTTGTGGCAGAGTTGCTTGCTTGAATTGTTATCAGAAGCATGACTATGAATCAGATCGTGAAACATTTACATTGGTGGGCTGAATACATGGGGTGTGGGGGAGAATATACCGTTATCCTTGAGTCAGCTTGAGACAAAGGGCAGTCTTTCCTGTTCTGGATTTATAAAGCTCCACAGAACTTAATTTAAATACTAAATAGAAGTTTATTATTGTTTTACTAAAACCATGCTTTCGTCCTGCAAGAATCTCTCTATGTATTGGTTCTGTATCTGTATGTGCTAGGTTAGCTTAAGATGCCTGTTTACATAACCTGGCAACTTCGAGTTTCTCAGATACATTTGCAGTTTCTTAATTGGAGAAAACTAGTCACTGTTTAATATAATCTGTTAAAAAGCTTCCCCAAAGCTTAGCTTATCTGTTCAACCTGACTCATAATTATGATTCTCACTAATTACAAGTTCAAAGGTGTCTTCTAAAAGGCATTCTTAGAGAAATTAATGCATATGCAAATAAGTTTGTTCAAATTACCTTGCACAGATGAGAACGTTGTGTGTATGTCTGCAAGATGCAGTACCATACCCTAGCGCCAGAACTAGGTAAAACTGGGACCTGGTGCAGATGTGTCAAATGCCCCTTATTTTTTGCACTTCTTTCTCAGCTGGCAAATGCCACACAAATAGAATATAATTTGTATGAAACTAGATGTAATTTTGCTAATGTAATTTAAAATTGTAATACCGTATGTTTTATAGTGAAGTTATTAGTTGGCAAGTTGTTGCAGATACTCAATTTCGGTGCCTCGTATTCTAGGTATTCTGTTACGCCCTGAGTCCTGATGATGGTACAAACTTCCGTGTAAAAGTGATGGCTGAAGCAAATCATTTTGTTGATTTATCTCAGGTGAGCTTCTTTGATGCATTGACCTTTTAGCAGATGTAAGTGAAGGAAGAGACCAGCCTGTAGTTTTGAGATTTTTAGTTGCAAATGTTTCTTGAATGAGGCTGATGTTAGTCTTGAGAATTTTGGAGTTTGTAGATGTATTAGTGTTACCTTACCTGGGATGCAGTGGTTAGTGTGTGACCTCTGTGTGATTATTAGAAAGTAATGTTAGCAATATTGAATAACTGTTCCATTAGGTCTTAAGATAATATACATGATATTTAGATATGACTAAGTCAAGATGCCACAACTCTAAATATATTTAAGCTTGCTTTACTCCAGTGAGGCAAGATAGAGGCTTGATGATTAATGGGGGGATTTTGCCCCATTATCAAAAGGCTGTTTTGGCAACATATACAGGTGAGTTTGATTTGTTAAGTTCTGTGTGAAAACTGATGTTAATTTCAGTGTACGTAGAAGTCAAAGATTTACACTTTCTCAAGATAACCTGCAAAACCCTAAAGCAACACAGGATAATTAGGGTACATTAATAATGGAACTGGATTGGCACCTGGACAGTCCCAGATTAGGTCATAGGAAAAACTTGCATGCAGTTTTTAAACTCGTCATGTTATTCAGGACCTGCTCTCATAAGTAAAAGTGCTAAATTGGTGTCAGCAGAATTGCTCTCTGAGATAAATTTTGCAAAGTTGATCCTTTAAAATGTTCTTTTAGAATAATGAGCTTCAGTTATGCTTGTGGAAAGCCATCTGTTGTCCCCCCCTGCTTTTGCAGCTGTGGACATTGAGAAAGCCTTGGGTCATAGTAAGAGAGGACAGCATTTTCATGTTTGTTGGTGCACTTAGCAGCTATCTAGGAAGAATTCCTTCCTTTGCCCGGAGTGATACACTGAGTTTTCTTACTTAAAATTATTGAGGCATCAACTTGTATTTTTAGGTTATAGTGCAGCTCTTAAAAGATTTGTACAGAAGGGTTAAACGGGTAGAAATGGTTTGCTGTGATCTATTGCATTAGCAGTGTAACTCACTGAAAGTTAAACTAAGGTGGGAACTCCAGTTGTTGTCTGTTCATTGATACAACTGCCTGTGTGCATCTGTTTGCCTTGCTATGAAGTGTGAAGTAGCTTTCCCTTTTTACAAAAAGGAAGTACTTTTATGGTGCATATTAATTGCAGGGTGAGTCAGCATTAGTGGTAGAGTAGCTAATTGGCTTACTCTTGATCTTCAGCTTGAAGTAATTTCTCTGTATTGCCTTAGTTTGGGAATCTTGCCCTACATAAGGCTAATTAATGATCAGAGCTTACAGAAGTGGTGGTGGGGCTGGGTTTATATAGCCTCAGTTTCTAGCTTCTGAGTTTTTTTCTACTGCTGAACTAGAGACATCTATCAAGTATTTTCTTTTATCTGCTTGTAGGTGACTATAATTCTTGGAGGAATTTAAAACTGTTGAAAATTATTTACCTTTCAGTATTAGACAGGAAGAAACATGTTGTAATTTCCAAGGCTTTGCTGTTCTTCTTGAAGGTCATTGGTAATACCTTGTGTGAAGTTCTGCTCTTTGTTTTTGATTTAGCCAAGGACTGAAGCAGTTTCAGTATTGCTCAGAGTTCTTTCTGTGGTTCACATATGATATTTTTCTGCATGACTTGCTGAGCTTGGCAATGCTAGGCATCACTCCTGATGTGAATGTGCAGAGGCAATCTTCAAGTACCTGCCACAGTTACAGTTTCTGTCAGCAACTGCTTCAACTGTGTCTAGCAAACTTATGTTTTTCTTGGCTTCAGCAGGGTTTTTTTGACCGGGTTGAGGACTTGCACCTCTATAAAACCAGAAGTAATGGGATTTAAGTCTCACTTAAATTATGCAGTTGACATTTATCTATTGGTACACTGATGACTAACCACATTTATTACTGAAAGACTGAGAAAAAAACCTTTTTTTTATTTAAAGAAAATAAATTTTATATATGTATTTCTTTATTCTTCAGATACCATGTAATGGAAAAGCAGCAGACCGCATCCATCAGGATGGGATACACATTCTCATTAATATGAATGGTTACACCAAAGGAGCCCGCAATGAATTATTTGCCCTGAGACCAGCACCTATTCAGGTAACTAGAGAGCTCTGTACCTCAAAAAAACCACTTGTGAGTAGGAAGTTTCTCTTTTTCTTCTGGCAGAGTGGAAAAAAATTCTGAAGGTTCATGTTGATCAGTAAGTGAGAGAGACTTTATAGGGCTTAGCATATGTGAGGCAAATAGGATCATTCTGTTGAAACTGAGGAGTCTGAGTTGTTTTATATGCTTTATGGTCAGTTGACTGTCCTGAATGAGAACTTAATTCTGTGAGGTTCCTGTACACCACTGGCTTTCTTGCATTAGTGAGGACAAAAAAAAAGGGTATTTGAAGCAGTTGTGGAAGTTAGTTGTGGTGTTTTAATATCAAGTTTTAGTGAAATTCAAGTTACAATAAGTCAGAGTCAATTTTTTGATTAAGGATTTTCTAAAATGCCTGTGGAAAGAGAATGGGAGAAGCCTGAACTGGAGTTACTCTAGGCTACAAAAGTTTGTCTCAAGCTAAGTAAGAGAAGCTGTTATCACTGATGGTTGGTATTCTGGCCGTAGCTGCACATAGCTGGATACTTTGGCCTTTTGCTTGAGGGATCTATTTTAGAACATCCTTGAACTGTTCACTGTCTCGATAGTGAAAAGTTTGGGTTGGTGGTTGCTGTTCAGTTGATAAAGCACAAAGAAGGAACTTGAATCTGTAGGTGAAAAATATAACTTGAAATATATTGATTTTTATCTTCATTTAGTTTTGCAATGCAGCTGGGACTGGACCCTTGCTTTCTTGTTTTTTAGGCAATGTGGCTAGGGTATCCTGGCACCAGTGGGGCGTTGTTCATGGATTATATCATCACAGATAAAGAAACTTCGCCAGTTGAGGTGGCTGAGCAGTATTCGGAGAAATTAGCTTACATGCCAAACACTTTCTTTATTGGAGACCATGCCAACATGTTCCCTCATCTGAAGGTATGTTGGAAAATAGACCAAGAAAAGCAGGTGTTTTCCATAGCTGTCTTCATAAAATGGTGCTTGGTAAAGAACCTTTACATTTTAAAAAAATTCTTTTTTTTTTTTTTAAACAGAAAAAAGCAGTTATTGATTTCAAGTCCAATGGTCATATTTATGATAATAGGATTGTGTTGAATGGCATTGACTTGAAGGCTTTCCTTGACAGCCTCCCCGATGTCAAGATTGTTAAGGTGAGAGCTACTTCTTTGTTTTCAGTTCTAGGGACTGAAGCTGGTACTTTCTCTGATGCTTATGTGATTTATCTTAGATGAAGTGTCCTGACAGTTGTGACAATGCAGACGGCAATGCTGCCCTCAGTATGCCAGTCATTCCTATGAACACAATTGCAGAAGCTGTGATTGAGATGATTAATCGTGGGCAAATTCAGATAACTATTAATGGATTCAACATCAGTAATGGATTAGCAACTACTCAGGTGAGGCACTTCAAGATACTGTTCTCTTGGGTCTTACATTGTATCTGTATGTTTTAACATAACAAGGAAGAAAAACCTCCAAGCAAATGTCTGTCTTCTGTCACGATGGTTTAGTCAGTCTCATACTGAAGTTAACTTGCAAATGTGTTGGAAGCTGCAGATGTACTGGAAGATGATCTTTCCTCCCAAAGATAGACGGGTTATATCACAAGGCTGTCTGAAGTCCGAAGAAATTTAATCTTGTTACATAAAGAAGACACTTGGTTGTTCAGAATTTAAAGGCAAGATTTGTTCATTGCCTGCAGCCTGCAGCATTTGTGAGCTGTTTACTCAGTTTCAGTTGTGTTATTCCTTTAGAAAAAAATGGCTGGGTAATACAGGCAAAGTTATTCCACTGTATCAGCACGTATTATCTCCTTACATCTTCCTTAATGATGCACTATACTGTCACCTCTCAGTGCTTAACAGTTAATTGGATTTTAGTGATCGTGACAGTTACTGGTTTTGTTTATTACTTCTTCCTTTGCAGAATTGTTCTTTTTAAAAATACTATATTTTGACATTGGCATAACTTTTTTGACTTATGAATTTTACTCAGTTTACAGTCCTTCAGGAGAGTTTTTCATCATTTTCTTAGACCTTTTATTATCACTACTCTATTCATAATTCTCATGCCTTGGTTTCTTTTTATGAATTCTTTTGTTCATAACAGAGACTTTCATTTAAGGTAATAGGTCATGTGTTAGTTTGGTCAGTAAGCTTATTAGCATTTTTTTCTGAAGTTATTGTCCCCTGAGAATAATAGAGAATTCTTGTCTTGGCACTCTGCCACCAAGATGTAACAATCCAAGCTCTGTTGGTACACTTCTAAAACAGGATTTCTATCTTTTGATCACACTAATATAATCCTTCTTTGTGCTTGTTTTAATTTGATACCAGCTACTTCTGGGCATAGGTTGATGAGAAATGTGCAGTGTGGGTTTGAGGTCTGCTCAGTGACCTGGATAAGTAGCATTTTACCAACTTCTGTTGAACTAGATTATCTCATACATCTTCTAATGGAGTCAGTGACAGTGAGGTATTGTCATTCATGTCAGGTTTGTCAACGGTATACTTTGGCTGGCCACACTGCCACTGAGCTAAATTTTAAATATGTATGTATGTAAAATACACATATAAAGAAAAAGGCTCTTAAGTTTTGCCCTGTCTGTATTGACGTTTTTATCTGTCTTTGATCCAATGATTGCCTGTTATTATTTAAAAAAAAAAATTAAAAATCATACTTACATTTTACTAATCTTCAAGACTCTTGCATGATATTCTGATTATCCCAACTTTGTCCTCTGCTGTCTTTTATTAGCATGTTCCTATTCTTTGTGAAGGCTGTAAGATCTGTTCATTTTTTAAAGTCTATTAATAACACTTCTAGTTTTAACTTTCAGCATTTCCCATTATTTCATTGTCAGCTGGTTCCTTTACAGTTTATCAGTTACATGTTAGTCTGTATCTTTAGTCCTGACTATCTGTTCTGTGCCTGTTGTCTTTTATCTTAAAAAAAAAAAAAAAAAAACACAAAAAAACCAACAGTGAAAAAACAAAACATACAAACCAGAAAACAGACCACAAGAAACGGCTTTGCTTTCTAAAGACTTCTGTTATTCTTCTTGAAGTCATAATTTCATTTTTGGGTGCAAGGAAATGCAGTGACTGTAAGGAGGGGAGCAGTCCAAGTGTAATGCTTCTTTATATGATTCATTATTCCAATTATTCCAGTTACTTGGATTTTCAGGGGGATACAGAAAGGGCATGAAAATGCCCAGTGTTCACAAGCATGGATGCATACCAATTAAATTCTTGTTATGAGTTAAGTAAACAATTTTGTTTCGTATAATAAAACCAAGGATGTGCTTACATTAACTTGTGATGCTAACAGATGTTGCAGTGTGTCTCATTACAGTCCCACAGGGTGTAGTCTTGTTTGCTGCAATTTCAGTGTTCCAGTAGCTTTTTTTTTTTCTCTTTAGATTAACAACAAAGCAGCAACTGGTGAGGAAGTTCCACGGACTATAATTGTTACTACTCGTTCTCAGTATGGCTTACCAGAGGATGCTGTTGTATACTGTAATTTTAATCAGCTGTATAAGATTGATCCTTCCACTTTACAGATGTGGGCCAATGTGAGTACCTGTATGTAATACAAAATCTAAGGTCAGACTTGTGGAACATACCTATTCTGTTCGAGTTAGTAGAAACTTCGTGCAGGTTAAAATTGTTACTGTTCTATGGAAAACATTGACCCTGAGCTATTTGAATCCTTATGATGCTGTCATGGTTTAACCCCCAGCCAGAAACTAAGTACCATACAGCTGCTCACTCACTCTTCCTGTGCCCCTGAGAGATGGGGAGGAGAATGGGAAAGGAGTGTAAAGCTTGAGGGTTAAGATAAGAACAATTTAATAATTAAAATAAAATAGGAGGGAAACCCCCAAAACAGTAATGGTAATAACAACTATAGTAATGATTATAATGAAAATGAAGGAGAAGGGGAGAGGAATAAAATCCAAAGGGAATGGAGCAAGATACAAGTGATGCACAATACAGTTGCTCACCACCCAGCTGAGCAGCAATCAGCAGGCCCCAGCCAACCTCCCCCAGTGATACACAAGGTCCTTTTGGCTAGTTTTGGGTCAGCTGTCCTGGCTGTGTCCCCTCAACAACTAAAACCATCAGTGTGCTGTCAACATTGTTCTCACACCATGTCCGAAGCACAGCATTGCACCAGCTACTAAGAAGAAAATGCTATCCTAGCTAAAATCAGGACAGATGTTCATGTTGCAGGACTTGGTGTTAATGGAGTATAGAATTTTTTAACTGACTTCAAATCACATCTCTGCTTCTAGCCAGTGAAAAATTGTCTGCCACAGCTTAAGTATGCTGGAACTCCATTGTGAAATAACTTTGGGCTTCCCTAGTCTGCACAATTAAGTTAACTGACCTTGGCTGGTGGTAAATTGATAGATCTGACCACTGAGCGTCTGTATCAAGGTCCAATTTATAGTGTGGTGCAGAGTTACCTCAGGTAATTTTTTTATATTCTATAGTATGGGCCTGTAAATAAATGAGATCATAAATTTTAAGATTTACTCTCTTAAGTAGCGTTCTGTGAACTGTTGCTCAGAGTTGCTGTCTCTTTCAGCAGAATTAGAAATGCAATCTGAATTATTTCACTTGAAATGATTATCTGGTTTTTTTCTTGCTCTGTATCTCAGAAGATTAAAATGAAGTATTGAATGCGCCTTTTGCTACATCTTGGTATATGGTAATTTCTTGTTTGGAAAAGGAGATGTTTCTGACTGAACTTTCTGTATTTGCTTCCTTATTTTCGTTACAGATCCTGAAAAGAGTTCCGAACAGTGTGCTGTGGCTGCTACGTTTCCCAGCTGTAGGAGAGCCCAATATTCAGCAATATGCACAAAACTTGGGTCTTTCCCAAAACCGAATAATCTTCTCTCCTGTTGCCCCCAAAGAAGAGCATGTGAGGAGAGGGCAACTGGCTGATGTTTGTCTAGACACTCCGCTTTGCAATGGGCACACAACTGGGATGGATGTGCTCTGGGCTGGGACTCCTATGGTCACCATGCCAGGTAATGCAGTGGGGAACCTACACAGAACAGATGGATTTGGAGTATTATTAGGTTTTTAATAATGAAGAGCAAACCCAATAAACTTTGTTGCCTCATATAGAGGCAAAAGGAAAGTAACTCATGCTCTGCTGATGTTACTTGATAAGGTTACTCTTGTTATCAAATTTTTATGTTTTTTTTTTACAGGCGAGACTCTTGCATCACGAGTTGCTGCCTCCCAGCTCACTTGCCTGGGTTGTCTTGAGCTCATTGCAAAAAGTAGACAGGAATACGAAGATATTGCTGTGAAACTGGGAACTGATCTGGAATAGTAAGCAAACTTGTACTGTCTGATGTGGTAACATCAAGAATGTAAAGTGCTTGTAGTTGGGCACAGTGCTGAGATTTATCAGTAGTTTTAATCCTGCAGATTACATATTTAATATTTAAAATAGCTAGGCAATCCTCATCTAGAGGTTTCTTGTCTTGCAGTTAAGCCAGCTTCTGCTTTTACAGTAAATTGCTCATTTAGAACAATTGCAGGCTCTTACCTGGTAAAAAGTGCAATATATTTCACCTTTTTGTTCTTTTTAAATTGAAGATTAAGCCGTTTGTCACTTATTACAAATCAAAAATTGTACTGTAAAAAAAAAAGTTACATTACAAATAATGCAACAAGTTAATGCGTTACTGTGGCAGCTCTCTGAGTTATGTGGTAGTCTGTATCTGAAATTATGAGGGGATGGAACAGCAGTATAAATTTGGTGGAAGTCGGGGAGCAGATATTTTTGAAACCGTTGTACTGGCAGTTCTGGGTTAGCTGAAAATAGTAGATTTCAAAAGCAAGCAGTACTGTGAAGTGTTTGGAATCTCTTGCGACTGCTTTAACTGTTGGGTTTGGTTTTTTTATAGCCTGAAAAAAATACGTGGCAAAGTCTGGAAGCAGAGAATATCCAGTCCTTTGTTCAACACGAAACAGTATACAATGGACCTGGAGCGGCTTTATCTTCAGATGTGGGATCACTATGCTGCTGGCAACAAACCAGACCACATGATTAAGCCAGTGGAGACCACTGAGTCTGCATGAAGAGAGACTGACTGTGTGCCCACCTAGAACTCTCCAGGATCTGAGCCTCTCAAACACTTCTGCAGATGATGAGCTAAAAACTGTGCATTTCTACTTAATCTGCCTGGTACTCTGTGGCTGAAGTAATACATGATGGTGATTAAAGCACAGCCAGACTTATTTCTTGCATGATAGGGAAAGACTCAGTAGAGCCTGGGATCCTTTTATTCCATGAGGAATTTGAATGGGATTGAGCCGTGTACATGTGAGCCTGTATGAGTGACTTAGTGGTTGCTGGGGGAAGTTTGAACTGCCCAACCAATTATGATTTCATGGATCGATTGAATCTTCCTGTGAATCTCCTTTTACGTGGATTGGGAATTGGAGCATTTTAACATTTGATTTGGGGTACTCCTGTTGGTATATATGTGTGGTTCTCCCATGACAAGATTTCCAGCTAGCGAGTGTTGCTCCCTGCATTAATTTCTAAACTGTGTGGACTGAAAGGGCATATTTGCTGGTGTAGTCTTTTTTTATAGGTTTTATAAACCACTCAAGCCTATATCAGCCTTTTAATGTTTGACCTCTGTTTTGGAGCTCTCTGTAATGTGTTGGTTTAGGTAAGGATTTGGGGGTTTTTTTTTTTTGTTTTTAAGCTTCTCCAATAACTCAGCTAATTTGGCTTCACGACGGCAGCTCCTATTCTGTTGGAAAAACCAAATCTTGATCAGAAATTAATCCTCCCTTCCCCACAAGTGTTTTGAAGGTAAACACAAACTGGTGCCAAATAACCGATGATTTCAGGAACGATTGTGAATTATGTATAGAGGCGCAGCAGTCCTAGGTACTGTAGCAAAGACTTGGAAGAAAAAAAAAAAATAAAGCTTTGGTTTGCCAGTTTGATTTGACCGGCGTTTCGTGTTTTCTGCTGGCGGGGAAGTGGTCTGAGTTGCTAGCGACCGGGGGGAGGGCTACGGGCGCGGCTGGCCGCGGCCGCTGTGCGCATGCGCGGGAGACGCGGCGCACCGGAAGTGCGTCACGGGGTGGCACGGTACACCGGAAGTCGGGCGGAGCGCGGGCGGTTTGAGGCGGGATGGAGCGTGTCGCGGTGCGTTAGGCTCCTTCCGTTGTTCCCCGCCCCAGCCCCCGTCCCGGGACCTTCACGGCTCACGGTCTTTTTCATTTGCAGCCGGAGGAGGCACCGGAGGGGACCCCGCCGCTGCAGAGGCGCCCGCTGGCCCACCGGGATGGGAAGGGCCCGGTCGCCGCCACCCCCAGGCCCTCACACTGGGGCGACAGGTGAGGCGGAGTGCGGGGGGCAGCGGCCTGCTCGTACCGATCCTGGGAAACGTAGTTTGGGATCATTCCCTCAGCTGTCGTAAGGTAACTGGGAAGGTAATGGCGCGTTCTAGAATTACAGCCTCTAAGCTTTGAGTAACTTTAAAAGAAGCAGTCTGCATTTCTAAGCAATTGTGCAGCATGTTTTTTCAAGTTAGTGGTTTTTGTCAAAGATGAAATAAATAATCGGTAAGTGTATTACAGTTTGCCACTGTATTTGCATTAGAATTCCAGCCCAAGTGGTCATGCATTCATTCTGTGCCCTACAATAGCTCTGTGGAAGCTACTACAGTTCGCTAAATAATGGCAGCCATATAAGTGCACTCTACACAAAAGCTGCTTGTTGCTCAGCATTGCGTGCTTTGAGATTTCAGACTTCATACAACACAGCGTTCTCTGCCTGATCGTATCCCCTGTGTAAGATGGGAAACAAGGTTTTTGTACCTTCGGACTTCTGACAGCAAATTTGAATTTAAACCAATGCGGTGTCCTAAGCCTGTGTCTTCAAAGGGTTCAGTCATTCAGATTTTAGCAGCTATGGATTACTACTTGACTATTGAACATACGTGGTTGTTAGAACTTGTGTATTAAAATTTATAGTATTTCTATTTTAAAAAATTTAGAACGGTTCAGCCTATTGGAGATGTTCACTGGTTTTCAGTATATATTTGGTTCTCTGTGTTCGTAATTATTTCAGACCAGTGGAGATGCAGATCTACTTGCTGTTGACCTAATGTTCTTGATACTATTCTGCATTTCATTTTTTGCAGACGTGCCCTGTACTTCTCTTCCAGCAGTGATGATGAATTTGAAATGTGTAAGTAATAGCACATGATAATTTGTTTTCTGAAGGAGTTTGAAAGGGACACATTTCTATTTAGTTATAGCAGAGTTGCTTTTATGTGTGACTTTCTTTACTTTGCAACAGGAGCAATGAATTTTCTCATTGCAGTGCGATGTTTGTGGCTGTATGCCACAGTGAGTGTTCTTGAATCTCATGTCTCAGTCTTGGATGCTTTTTGCTTTGCATTATTTTTTTTCTTGTTGCCCCAGTTTTGTCTGTTCCCTGTCACTCATTTGTTACCTTCTTAGTCTGTGAGCATCTTTTGAAGAAACATTTTCTCTAAGCAGTTACAGTTCCAAATACGTCTAAGCTGCTCAGAATTCCGTTATGGGTCATGGCTTCTGCTGCATGAGTCTTAGACAGTTGAAGGGATGTTTTTGGCTTTTCATAGTGGCTCAAGGTCTTGGTAAGATGGAATTTGAATACTAGATTTTATATGGTGGCTTTTGCTGTGCATAACTTCCAATCTTTGTTTAAGCCTGTACATACAAAACCTGAGAGTTGTATTTTTCTTTTTCATGATAGCCATTATGACAGTTGTTTTGCGCGAGGGTAGTTGACTACACAGTTGCAAGAGTTCTATTTAGCTTGTTCCTTAGATGGACTAATTGTGGCTCGGCCACATCTCAAGTGGGTTTCAAACTGGTAAGTAATTTAAAGGTTTGTAAATCTGCCCGTAAGTTCCTCATTATGTATTCAACATTTGAACAGAGATGGTAGAAAGGATAAGGTAAGAAGTCATACCTGTTTATTTTTGCCTTTTGCGTATCACCCTTTTGTTAATCCAGCTGCTTTTAAAGCAGGTTCTCATTACTTCGGAGTTGTCGTTGTGCTCCAGCTCAGTGCCATGTGAATGATCGTAAGCTTTGTCAAGCCTTACTACTTGTATCCGGTTGAATTACAATGTGCTGTGTACAGTTCCTGCACTACCTCTGGGCTTTTAAATATGATAAATATTACAATCCTGTCCATTCATTACATCATTGTTCACTCCCCTGTAATTTTTTAAACTTAAGTATTTGACAGTCAGCTCTCTTTTTCTACTCTTCTTCTTTTTCTAAACTGCCACGCTACCACTATACTGGCAGTTAAGAAAAAGTGAATTGAAAATATGTGTCAAGAAACAAGATAAAGATAATTGATTTATTAAGTAGGAAGCTGTATTTTTCTGTAAGCTTTTGATTTCCTGTGACCAGCTGTCAGCCTGATTAGTTTGCTCCTGCTTCATTGTCTAAGAACCATAATGGTGGTTGTGATCATCTAGGAAAGCTTCTGTCTGCTGGCTGTTTGTGCTTCAGTGAGCCACCTTGATGATGGAAGGCAGCGGATGGTGTGCTTGCTTCTTTTGTAATGAAGTCATGAAGCTGCTGGGTGCTAAAATGGAAAATAACTTATTGCTCCGAGTACTTGTTGAGCTTCAAGGTCTTAGATTCTCCCCCCAACTCCTTGAGCTCCTCTTCAAAGAGGTTAATGCTCAATCCCATCCTATGCTTTTTAACTTAGAATGTGCTTTCAGAGTAGCATTTGGATGTAGCTCAGCTGCTCTTCCTGGTACCAGAATCTACAAATGAGCCATAAAATCTTTATCAAGCAAACCTGTCTTCTGGTTTTGGGCTTACAGCATAGTGCAAATATTTATAATCCAATAGAAGTCATGCATGCAGCTTCAGACTGTGAGAGCAAACACTCCTTAATTGCTTTTTTTTTTTGCCTATTAAGTTTTGAGGAAGGGACAGTGGCTTCCGTTCTCCCCAGCCTGACTTATGTTTTAATGAAGTTTGTTCCCCTTCAACTTTCCTGAATCATGATGTTGAAAGCGTGTGAAATTTTGGTGGTATTTCTGGTAATTCTCAAGAGTCACCACTTCAAGCATGTGCAGTACTGCTGCCTGAACTGGTTTTGCGTTTAGCAGTCACCACAGTATTCCTGGAGGGATTAGAATGCATTTGTTTCTGAGATGTAGTATTGAATTGCTGTTCAGCAGTGGGGGATTATTGTTACCACTTCATTTCAATGTGTTTTTTTGGAGACATTTAGTGGAATGAACATATGGACACCCTTTTGCAGTAGGAAGACTGCTACCTGCAGTCATTGAAATGCTAGGAGAAAAATATTGATAAACCCATTCAATTCCACCCACAGCGATCCACATACATGAGGAGGATACTGCAGGATACGTAACAGCACTTATCTGCCCTTGTGTTGGGCAAGGATTGAATAATGAAGGAGATGCTAGAAAGCTGCTGTCAGCTTTGAGGAACTGAGAGATGGAATTACATGTAAAGGATTCTTATATTTGGTTTTTTTGGTTTTGGGGTTTTTTTTTTAAGGTTTTAGACTGGATTTTTACTAGTTGCAAACTTTTTTCTTAAAATAAATGTATAACAAAAGAAACAGAACTTTGTGCTTAATTAATCTTTTATTGTTCCAGTTTTAGCTAGAATGAAAACTCCAAAATCTGTTTCTAAAAAGGAGGATGCAAGGTGGGTGCTATACTTAATGAATTTTCAGTTTATAATGTATTAGTTTTCTGTATCACATCTACTATTCAGAATACAGAGAAACAATCAAAAGTTTTTGTGATTCGTAGGCAGATATGTGTATAGGGGTGCAGACAGAAGAACTGTTATGTTCAATCTGTGTTTTCAGGTCGAATGTAAAATGGGATGTTTGGAGGAGTGCGTGCTCTGTTGCCATTCCTGTTGGATGTAGTTGGTAACATTTGCTGTGAGCAATTGATAATGTTATATTGAGTGGTGCTTTTTTTTTCTAAGGCAAATTTATTCTTCTGTTTTCCTGATTATGCTACTTTTTTCCACACTGCTTGCATGTTTTACAGTTTGAAGGACTTTATCGATGACTTGGATGATTTCTGGGACTTTGAAGTGAGAAAAAGAACAACAAAGAATGGCAAGTAGTTGTTCAACAGCAGATATGAAGCAGGTGTTTTAATGCGTGGAAAGATACATTGCTGTGCTCATGAATTTCTGAGAGAACTTGTTAAACATAAGATCAATTTGGTTCTTCCTTGGGGATAGCAGAGGAGAGGCTTTTTTATTTTCTCTGGGGGTAACGGGAAAGCATGGTTATACTGTTCAGACAAGTGTACATTTTGAAGCGTTGCTGTAGGTCTGCAGATACTGTGACTATCTGCTAGTATTTGGGTCTGTGCAGAGTAGCAACTCATGGTCGATTACTCAGCTGCAAATATGGGATGGTCACTGTGGAGAGAGGGCTAAGGATGTGAAAAAGAATGTTCCTATGGCTGTACCAGCTCATTCTGTGGCCAGAAGACACTGAGTAAAGAAAGAAGATAACTTCTTAAGCTAGATACCTTTAATGCGATGCAGATGTTGGCAGTCGGGCCAAGTCTTGCCTATAGGTATTGCAGAGCCACAGATGGGGTCCTTTGGAGCTTCTTTAGCCAAAGTCCTGTGTGTAATCCTGTTAACACTGGCTACAAGATGCTCTGGCAAAGCATGACTTGAAGGCTTTATTTCAGTGCTTGTCTGAGCAGAGGATCCCTGTTTTCCCCCAAGGGGTGGAAAGTGCCTTCGTTTAACTAACATGCAGAGCCTGACTACACCTGTCTGGTGCACTTCTCATTGATACGAGCAAACTGAACTTTCCTAGAAGGAGTGAACAGAGCTCTGGAATTCTTTAGACAGCCACTAGGCCAGTGATCAGATGGTAGAATTTTAGTAGATGAGGGATGATAACAGTGATCTCATGTGAATCTGGAGAAGCTCTGACCCCTGATCAGGAAGGGCAGGATCTCTTGCAGATGACATGAATGTCAACCCTGAAACATGTATGCCAGCTGCAGACTGTATAAAACTAATGGAATGGTTTCTGGAGGGGAAACAGGGGCAGTCAAGTGGACCAGAAGCGTCATTTAAAAAAAAAAAAAGTCACCAATAGATCTGACACGATCCCTTGATCTTGATAGGCTAAATGTGAGATGTCAGAAGCCTTGTTGTTTGGCATGTGAGCACTTTGTGCTGTAGGCTATGGTCTGATGAGCTAAGGCTGAGCATTTTTGAAGTCACCCTTTACTTGGTGGTTTTATAAAACTTTCATATGAAATACTCGGCCTTACTCTTATTTGCATGTAGGTTTTTTTACTGGGAATGAAGATTATGCCAACACTACCTACCTATTCAGGATTGCTAGGCCTGATAGCTGATAGATATATAGATGAGGGTTTAAGCTACTTGTTTTTTTATACATCTTTCAGTGACTTTCCATGTAGTATGATGGTAAATGAGCAGGATGTAATAAAGAAAATTCAAAGATCTTTCTATTCTTTGTGTTTTCCTATCTTCCAAAGGATTTGTGTGTGTGTGTTAAGACAAAAGCAGATCTCGTAAATGAAATTACCAGAACTTCAAGCTGTTTCTTTTCAATTGCAGCACAGAAGGGTGTTCAGATCCCAAAGAAGTTGACAACTTCTGGAAAGAAAAACACTTGTTGCCAAGAACTTCAGTATTCAGAGGCTTCAAGTGACAGTGAAGATTCTGTCTTTTTAGAAAATTCATGGCATGACTACCAAAAAGGGGGGGTGAAAGACTTGGAAGAGAGTCGAAGGTGCATGAAAGTCCCACCTCCACAGAATCTGCAAGGGTCAATTTCCAGAGGCAGTCTAGACTTGCTTGTTAGAAGGAAAGAAAGAAGCTGTGAAGAGAGCACAGAAAATAGGGTTCCAGCTGCAGCACTACAAAAAAGTAAAGAGGCAGAGTCAGATGGCTCAGATGACGATTTTGAATCAGTAATAGAACGGATAAGGAAACGAAGTGTACCCCGAAAACCAGTCTTGAGCACAAGTAAAACTGTGTACCAGCCAAGCACAATAGGTAAGCAGTTGTTCTTAGCTGACTCCCAAGCCACCTAGTGGCAGCAATGGTGGTGCTAATTACCCAATTCTTTTAATTTGTGTGCATACGCTTTGGAAGCGCAACCCAGCATCTTAGAATTGAATATGATGCAATCGGAAATTATTCCTCTGAGCATTCTGCAAAGTGATTCTAGAGTCATTATTGCTTGTTTCTGTAATTGTAGGTGATTTTGGTTTCTAAAATTGTTCTGAAAACAAATCTAACTGGTGGTTTTGAATGTTAATTACTTTTTTTATGTATGATAGCAGTTAATGTGAAGCTGTCATTTTGGTAAGACTGAAATTTTGAGCCATTTAGGTGCTGTTAATTTAATATTTGGATTTATAATTGACTTTTTTAAATTTTAAATACAGTTTATAACGAGAATTTCCAAAATCAGTAGCTCCTTCTCTCCTTTGACTAACTAAAGTAAGCTTCAACTGAAAGACTGTAAAGGGAGAAAAGGGCTATTACTGAGTAAGAGCAGGTGAAAACAAATCTCTTTCTAAAAAAGTAAGCGCATGGTGCCTTCCTCAGTGACAAGGACTAGTTCAGGGCTAGGAGACCTATAGAAGAGGATGGCTGACAGCATAGAAATATGCCCTGAGAGAGACAATTTTTTTTTTTAATTGGAATATGTCATTGCACCTATAAAACATATTCTGTAAGTGGGCTGGCAGCTGCATTGGCTTCTCTGTATATGGTTAAACGGTGAAAGGAGACCAGTGGCCCAAATGGAACAGTTACAGAAAAGCCAGCAGAGAAAACATCTATTGAAACCATGAACCTTGAAATGGTCCTTGATTTCTGGTGTGAGGGTCAGTCATTTTAGCAGTCTCTCCAGACGTGGACTGGGGAAATCTGGCCATGACTTGCCCGTGGAACAAACAATAGGACTTAGGACAAAGTTAGAAGGATATTTTTTTCTTTTGTTCAAATGGTGTCTCTGTATTACTGCTCCCAATGTGCTGGTGATGTATTTTGAATCAGTGACGTGTCACAGAAATGTCCGAGTGAGGTCACAAATGCTTTTCCCTTTGCTTCCTCCTAGTTGAATGTTTGAAAGTTTGGAGTCTGCCACTCATTAATTGAATGATAATCTTTCTAGCATATAACAGCAAATTACGTTTTCACATCAGCTGTAAAAACCTTTGCATTCAAGTATGCACAGTGAAAGTGTGTATGCTGAGGTGCAATATTTGACTTTTTTCAGTGTTGTGTTACCTGGTTGCTGATATCTGTGCTCCCGATTCTTTGACACCTTGTAATCCTGTGGCTCTTTCTTGTTGAACTAGAAAACATCAAGCCACCTTGTGAAGATGTCCAGCCCTTGAAAGGGGAGGGAGTCAAGACACCAAGGCCAAGCTCCATTTCACTTCAAGAAACACCTTCCAGGATAACAGCTTCTGCAAGAATTCCTAGGAGTGAATTGGTCAGATGCTCACAATCGGCAAAAACAGAGAAAAGGCAAGTGTTTCTCCATCTTTACTACATTCTAGGCCAAAGAGATGCTAAGTGTTTTGCGTAGGATGACATTCTGATTTTTCTGGTACCTAGAAACTTCTGCTACCAATTTAACAGTTGTTAATGGTTAAGTAGCTGGAAATCAAAGCTTTCAATCTCGGATATAACAGGGAGAATATAAGCTAATCTCCACCTAGAGGAACTGATGACAAATAAATCTGATGTCGTATCTTTGTAAACATTAGCTTTCTTGCTATTCCTTGTATTGGCACAGCATACTTCTAATGGGTGCTGGCCCTACAGATTCTATCTGAATGTGCCTACCTCTGAAAAATAATCAAAACTGATTGTATTAGTAATTCATGCCTTTTAACTAGCTTGTCCTGAAATTTTTGACTTGTATCCTGATAACTTGCAGAATTTTTTTCTTTTTCTACACATGGATACAGCTTAAGCTTTTCAGAAGAATGTCTTTCATCTCTTAATAGCTGCCTTAATTCTGCCTTTTAGCCATGTGATGTTTCCTTTGGTCATTTTATAATGGCATATACTGATACAAAACCTTTAAATGATGTCTTCAGAGCTGATGTTTTGTCAGAATGCTGCAGCATTGGAGTTAGTAATCCTAGTGGAATATCTGCTTCCCCTGAATGAATTCTGGAGGATTCTGAGAACATCTCAGTCTGTTTCTGAAAATGTTAGAGCTGTTCATATATGTTGAACAAGGTATAATTGTGGCTTGATGTGTCACAAAGATATAAGCCACCCTCTTTTCCTACTTTAGGAGTCCTTATAATCTAGTTTTGTGAATTAATGAAATAACTGCAGAACTACTGCAAGAGCTCTGCCCCTTCATGCCCTTAAAGGGGGAGGAAGGCAGTATAATTATCTGTGTGCGCCCCAATGGCCTCGTGAGGGCAAGCTAGTGAAAAGAGTCAGGAGAGGTTTATGCCAGTGGCAGCATCCCAGAGATCTTTATTGGCTATAAAGTGGCTGTTATTTTTCAGTGTGATATCTCTGTACACCAATGAACTGCTTTATGACTTTTCTTGCAGGCTCAGGGTGTGCTCAGTGCCTGGCTGTTTCTTGCAAGATCTCTCAAATCCAGCTTCCCACTATGTGAAGTATTTCAAGAAAAATAAAGAGGAGCTGACACAGAAGCTCTATTGTCTGTATAATAGTACCATCTTTGAGCAGAAGGTTGGTTCAAAACAAAACCCATAATTCTGAAATGCTGGTTAATATGTTGCTTCTCGCTTTTTTTTATGTGATTGCTTTTTATCTTCTTCAGTTAGTAGAAGTTAAGCTTTATAGCAATGGCTTTTGTTTGAATTACCTCAAGCAATTTCTTTGAAGGGGGTGATGTACACCACTGATGTAGCCATTTTCAGCTTGGCTTGCTTTCCCAGCTGTAATGGTGTACCAGCCTTAAGGGAGCGGTCTGGATGGTGTCCAAGAGTCCTTGGTGAGAGAGACTGCTACATGAGTGGCTCTTGGATCAGTTTTATCTTTGAGGAGGTGACTGATGCTTATCTTCATGTATTTTTTAGTACCTGCGTGGTCATCAGCTCAGCAGCCTGAGCAGTTTCTGTTGCTGCCTCTGGTAGCAGACCCCAGCAAAAGCAGCTGTGGCTTTCTGCTACTGAAAGCAGCTCAAGGTTGCCTACCACTGTTGTTCGTGCTTTTACTGAAGTAACATGTACTAGTGAACTCTGCAGCATTACCACGGCCTAATTGCTAGTTGTAGCACAACTTTCCAGCCTGCAGCTGGCAAAAGGCAAGTGGTAGGAGTATATCTTGGGGAGCAGGGAGCTGACGGATAAAAGCACTTCCCTTTGTTGTTAGGGCCTGTTGCCTCATTCTTGGTCATGCTCCATGCTGTCTTCATTCATTCCTGTTGTGTTTTCATGTCTGCCATCTGGAACAGATTAAAAACCTGCTTCTCCTTTGTGTAACAGTTTTGGATGAACCTAAAGCTGTAAGTTGTGTTTCAAATTGAAGGTTCACTTTCAGACAACTGCTGTTCTTGACCTTTAATTTGCTAGGATACTGGAGACCCTCCTCTGGTGAGAAACATTGTTGAAGGGAAGGTTGCTGCCCTTGGTAATTCCAGTAGAATTTCCTTCAGGAAGAAAAATGTTTCTGTGCAGCTGAGAAAATATTGTTGAGCTGACCAAGGACAGGCTGAGGTCATGGTTTCACAGAAAGCTGAGCTGAACAGGCTCGCTGTTGCTGAAAGCAAAATACCTTGCTCCCCCGTGCTTCAGCCTTGTAAAGCTCATTAACTAATTTAGATGACAGAAAACTGTTAGTAAAAGAACAGAGCTAACCAAGATAGATAGGATGAGGGCTTACAAAATCAGGATCAGCACAGAGCACAAGCAAGGGGTGATTATTCACCCTCTTGCAGTGTGAAAGTACATTAAATTAAAATGGCAAGTTGCAGGTTCAGAACAACCAAAGCAGATGGTACTTGACCTGTAAATTATTAAGCAGTAGGACTTCTGATCATAGGCTTTTGTGGATGCTAACAACACATATATTCTTAAACTCTCCCCAAAACAACAGAGAACAACTTTAAGGGCTATTTAATGCAAAGGAACCACGTGTGGCTCAGTGAGGTGTTGTCTTGCAAATGACTAGCAGTTGGGAAGAGTACTTTTTTTGAATACAAAATTCTCTTTTATGTCTGACCAGACCTTGCATTTCCTCTTAATGCTGGAGGCAGAACAGAGGAACTAAGGGACTTTTTGTCTCTTCCTGCATTGTGAAACTCCCAGTGTTGGTTACAGAAAAACTGATGATGGGAATAAGCAGCCATGGAGTATGGGTTTGCATCTTAAATGACAACAGTGTTAAGGGCACTACTAGACATCGTGTACTGGCTTTGCAGTAAATACAGGGGGAAGCCGGAGGGCCAGAAGAAAAGAGTTAGGAGGGAACAGATTACATATAATGTTTTTCAGTTACCAGAGAAAATGGCAATAAACTGGAATAAGAAAATGAGAAGAACAGCAGGATATTGTGTAACTGGGCAGACAGAAGGTCCTGAAGCAAAGCGTTATGCTCGCATAGAACTTTCTGAGAAAGTCTGTGACTCTGCAGGTAGGTGAAAGACGTGTTGGCTCCTCTTTGAGAAAGTGAATTCTAGAGATAAAAGCATGAATCTGAGGCCTAAGGGATCTGGAACTGGACCTTGCTTTTAAATTTCTTATTACCTTGAATAAATAAATCTGTTAATGGTAGTACTTGTCCTGACAAGCCTAAGAGGCTGGGCAAATTTACAAAATGTGAGAACAGAGATGTACTCATGCTAACTGCAGTATTTTGTTTATATTAATTATTGATGTGAAGACCTTTAGGTTACTCTAATGCTATATGTGCTATAATGCCAATCTAAAATCTGACTTCTTCCATCATAGCTAACTACCTCGTTGGTAGTACTTAAAGCTGGAATAAAGACAGGTCAGTGCCAGATTAAGTTCTATTATGTGGTGGGTGCTGTAACTGTTATTTCTCCCTCATCCCCTCACAATTTGGGGAAATCAATGTTGCAGTTACCATAGGGGAACTGGTTCTGTGATTAATATATATAGATATAGATATATATGTTGAGAGATACAACAGAGTACCCTAGGAACCTGCTTTTGAGGGCTTAGGAGTCTACAAGTGTAGCTGAGTTTTTAAGCAGCAACCTTATAGAAGCACAGAAGCAGGCAATCCCGTTGTCAGAAGCCAAGCAAGTGAGGCAGAAGACTACCTTGGCTGAACAGGGAGCTCCTCATAGACCTCAAGAGGAAAAAGAAATTGTAAGATCTCTGAAAGTGAGGTCAGGCTTCACGGAAAGGTTATGGAGCTGCGATTTGTATGGGCAGGGAGAAGATGTGAAAAGCCAAAGCTCAATTTGAGTTGAAACTGGAAAGGTTATGGAGCTGCGATTTGTATGGGCAGGGAGAAGATGTGAAAAGCCAAAGCTCAATTTGAGTTGAAACTGGCCAGTGTTGTGTCAGTTGAGGTATGTTAATAGCAGAAAACATTGGACTGATGCTTGTTGGAGATGGACATCTAACTAATAGGGATAAATTAAAAGCAGAAAAGCATTCAATGCTGCTTTTTTTTTTTTTTTTTTCCCTCCATCTTTAACAAAACTGACAGACCTTGGGCTGCCCAGTCCGAGGTCAGAGGATCATGACTGGAAACAGTGCCTTTCTGTTTGTGGACACTGAAATTGTCAGGAACCAGCTGTATCAGCTGAATGTTCACAAATCCATGGGGTCTGATGGGATTCATCCCAGAGCACAGAAGGAGCTAGTGGGTGTTATGGCAGGACCCCTCTCAATCATCTACCAAAGGTCTTGGGAGTCTGGGGAGGTCCCTGCTGACTGGAAGCTAGCCAATGTTATTCCAGTTTACAAGGAGGTGAGGAAAGACCCAAGAAACTGTAGACCTGTTAGTCTAACCTCATTTCCTGGAAAAATTATGGAGATCGTACTGGGTGCTACTGAAAGGCATTTAAAGAATAATGCAATCTCAGGCACAGTCAACATGTGTTCACAAAGGGAAAGTCCTGTTTAACTAATTTGATCCTTCTGAGATAAGGTCACCCACCTAGTTGATGAAGGGGAAGCGGTGGATGCAGTATTTCTGGATTTTAATAAGGCTTTTGATACTGTCCCTCATGGTATCCTTCTGGGCAAGTTGTCCAACTGAGGGATGAGCAGGTTCGTGGTGTGCTGGGTGAAGAACTGGCTGAAGGGCAGAGCTCAAAGTGCTGCAGTGAGTGGGGCTACATCTGGCTGGCAGCCAGTCACCAGCGGTGTTCCTCAGGGGTCAGTTCTAGGGCCAGTCCTGTTCGATACATTTATCAGCTGCCTGGATGCAGGAGTAGAATGCACCATTAGCAAATTTGCTGATGATACTAAAGTGGGAGGTGCTGTTGACTCTCTTGAGGGAAAGGAGGCCTTGCAGAAGGATCTAGAGAGATTGGAGCATTGAGCAATGATTAATGGGATGAAATTTAAGAAGACCAAATGCCAGATTCTCCATTTGGGATGAAGTAATGCTGAGCACAGTTATAAATTGGGAGAGGAGTGGCTGGAGAGCAGCCGTGCAGAGAGGAATCTGGGGGTCCTGGTTGGCAGCAGGCTCAGCGTGAGTCAGCAGCGTGCCCTGGCAGCCAAGAGGGCAAACTCTTCTGGGGTGCATCAAACCCAGCATAACCAGCTGGTCAAAAGAGGTGATTATCTCACTGTATGCAGCATTGGTGTCACCTCACCCTGAGTACTGTGTGAAGTTCTGGGCCCCCCAGTTTAAGAAGGATGTGAAGGTACTCAAATGAGTCCAGGGAGGGACAACAAAGCTGGTGAAAGGGCTGGAAGGCATGTCCTGTGAAGAGTGGCTACAGACTTGGGTTTGTCTAGTTTGGAGGAAAGGAGGCTGAGGGGTGACTTCATTGTTCTCTACAGCTTCCTGAGGAGCGGGAGTGGAGAGGGAGGTATTAATCTCTTCTCCCTGGTATCCAGCGATGGGATGTGTGGGAATGGTTCAAAGCTGTGCCAGGGGAGGTTTAGACTGGACATCAGGAAGCATTTCTTTACTGAGAAGGTGGTCAAACACTGGAACAGGCTTCCTAGACAAGTTGTTGATGGCTCGAGCTTGTCAGTGTTTGAGGCATTTAGACAATGCCCTTAATAACATGCTTTAACTTTTGGTCTGGTAGTTGGAATAGATGATCATTGTAGGTCCCTTCCAACTGAAATATTCTGTTCTAATAGTGGAGAAAATTCAGTGCTCTGCTGTAGTTGTTTCTGGATGAAAAATATCAACGTTACAGAAACAATCAATGAATCTTGGTCTAAAAAAAGATGTTTCAGGTCTCAGAAAAACAACCAACCCAACCAACCAATCTACCCACCCCGCAAAAATAACCAAAAAAACCTCACAAAAAACCCCACCCAAGACCCTAACCAACAAGAACAAAAAAAATCCCCAAAACCAAACGGATTAGATGTGCAGGGAAGTAACTAGGATGCAGTTAGGGCTAATCACAAACCTGGAAATTCACCAAGTAAAACCTGGGTTTGGGGCATTTTATTTACCCAAATACCAAGGTAATGCCAAACCCCAAAATAACTCTTGGTATCTTAAATGAAGAATGAGTGTCAAAGGTCTGAAGTAGTGACCCTGGATGAAAGTCTGTGCTTCCCCGTATCTGACTGATCTTCCTGTCTTTTGTATGCCTTACCACAAGATCGTCTTCGAGACACGCTCATTCATGAGGCTTGCCATGCAGCCACCTGGCTGATCAATGGTGTTCGTGATGGACATGGACGATTCTGGAGATTCTATGCCAATAAATCAGCTAAGATTCATCCGGAACTGCCAATAGTAACACGATGCCACAGCTATGAGATTAATTACAAATTCATCTATGAGTGTGTTCTGTGCAAAGCTACGTGAGTAATGTTTTGATCTTGCATGTGGCCATGCAGTAACTTTGTCTCTGACTTGGCAGGCTCCTGTGTCTAGAAATCACGGGTCTCTTAACCTGTGAAGCAACTGGGGTACATGCTGAGCTGTCACTTCACATTTCCTGAGCCAAAAGAACCTCACTATGTGATTACACATATTTGTTTCCAGGTAGTTTCAGGTCCAGTTCAGAGGTCAGGACAGGCAGAAGTGTCTTCTGAGGACAGTTGGTGAGGATGGAAGGTCTTTGGGAAGCAGTAAGAGACCAGAATGTGTGCCTCAGCTTTGAAGGACGTGGCAGGGAAAGGTCACACCCCGTGTGGCTGCTCTCACTTTTCAAACGTTGCTCAAATTATGCGAATTTGGATTCACCTTCTACTGTAGCTAATATTGAGTCAACTTATGAAAGTTTTTGATCAATTATCTCTGATATTGTGATCAGCACAGATCCTATGATGCTTAGAAAGTATGCGTAGAATTATTTTTTTTCAGGACCGTATGTGCGAATTCCACAAGCACTGGAAGGAAACAGTATTTCGGAAGAATGTTCCTGCCATGTTTAATATGACTATGCAATGCACTAGTTGCTTAGATGCAACAGAGCATTGAGAAGAAACTCCAAGAGGTAGTTGATACATGGGTTGGGGAGGAGTTTCAAAATTTTGTAGCACTTCATACTGCTAGGCTGAGAGTAAGAGAGAGGAAGGAACCAAATTGAAGCGGCAGTGGAAAAAGTTCTAGGGTAGAGAAATGTGTAATACAGGTTTCATTGTTCCACTGTGTGAAATAGGTAGTCTGTTTCCTGTTCTAACATGCTAACTTACAAATCTGACCGAAGTAGCCTCGCAGAAGAGAAACGAGCCCTTTCCCACAAGTACTGACTTACCATAAGTGTGAAATCAAAGTACTTGTTTTTCATTTTAGGATTGGACGTCATTCCAAGTCTCTGGACACAGACCGCTTTGTGTGTGCATTCTGTGGGGGGCAGCTGGTCCTGAATCAGCCCACTCGGAAGGATGGCACTCCTGCTAGGACACATCTCACGCCCTTTGCAAAGTATGTCAAAGAAAACTATGGACTTACTAAAAGAGAGCAGTATGGGCTGAGTCATGCAGAAGTCATGCGGAAACTCAGTGCTGATTTTGCTTTAAAAACTAGACTTCAAGATTCCTTGTAATATCTCCATATGCTTCCTTTCTTGATACTGCTTAAACTTTGCATGTAGAAGTAACTAAGTCCAACGTGTCTAAGAATGCATTTCAGAGAATTCCAGATAATTTTAATCCCTTAGCATTAAATACTTTATTAAAGAAGAACTTAAGACATTTTCAAAAACGGACAAGAGTGAGCAACACCAAATCACCTGTTCACTGGCTCATGTGACTTGATCTTTGCTGACCATCACGCTCGCCCCGGTCACTGCCCCAATGACACAGGGACCCTGTGGTCTGACATCAGCTACTGCACTCATGCTCCCGCACATGCGTGTGCGCACAGGATAGAGAAGCCTCACCCAGGACAGAGCCAGGGAGGAATTTAAGGACACAGGGCAGGCTCCTCTGGTCAGTCGCAGGTGAGCGTGCGGGCAAGGTGCTGGCAGCCGGGTGCCACTGCTCTCACTGTCCCGTGAGGCAGCTGCAACGGAAAGCCCTGCACAGCGCCCGACGAACTGTCCTGAGGATGGAGGACCATCACCAGCCAGCTGGTGTGTGTGGGGGAAATTGGCGATGCCTGTGTGGGAATGAGAGCTGTAGGTGAGGGGCTGAGTGGGGATAGGTGCTCTGTGCCGCTTGTACCCAGGACCTCCAGCTGGGGAAGACGCTGCTACCGCTGTGGCTTCATCCTCTGATAAGGGTAAGAGATGCACTCTGTGTGCTGCCACCTCCCTCTCCTGTGGTGTCTCTGTCGGGGACCTCTTCCTTCTCTTCCTCCCAGCCTGTGAGTTCAGCATCAGATGTTGTGTGGCCAGCAGGGACAAGCCCCTGGCCCTCAGCCCCTGCTGCCAAGCACTGGTCGCCCAGGATGCCCTGAGCAGTTCCCACAACACCGGCACTGTCGTCTGCTGCCTGGAGCGCGTCTGCAGGCCAGGGTGGAGCCAACAACTCTACAGCTTCAGCTGCTGATGCGAGGAGAGGCTCCCTGTGCCCTGGGTCCCCAGGACCTCCGGCCAGGCAAAAGGCTGCTGGCTCTGTGTCGGGCTCTGCTGACGGAGCAGCCAATGTGCGCTGAGGGCGGTCACCTGCCTCTTCCACAGCGTCTCTGGGTGTGCTGCTGGCTGAGCTTGGTGCCTTCTGAGGGCCTGCACGTGGCTCCTGGCTGAGTCTCTGCAGACTGGGTCGCATCCAGAGGGTAAGGATGGAGGTTTCTTCCTCCAGATGACTCTGCTGGCAGGTCTTCAGCCAGGACAGGTGACCCGAGGTAGCTAAAGAGGTATACCTACCATATGATGTCATACAGAGTATATAAACGGGAGGAAGAAGGAAGGTGGGGACACTTGGCATTATGGCGTTTGTCTTCCCGAGTAACCGCTGGGTGTGATGGAGCCCTGCTCTCCTGGGGATGGCTGAACTCCCGCCTGCCCGTGGGAAGCGGTGAATGGATTCCTTGCTTTGCTTGCGTGTGCGCCTTTTGCTTTACCTATTAAATTGTTGTTATCTCAACGCCCGAGTTTTACATTCCTTTCCGATCCTCCTCCCCATCCCTCTGGGTGGGGGAGTGAGCAAGCGGCTGCGTGGCGCTGGGTTACACCGCAACAGCTGGAAATTTGCACTGAAAGGTGCTTTATTCGTGCTCGCCTCGAGCAGTGCCTCACTTTTACAACGTATGTGGCTCTGGACTCGGGGCCTGAATTGGCTCTGCCAGGCCGTGGCGCCCTCTGGAAGACCAGGACAGCCCTTTCCAAAAAGCCCCGCCTGTGGCTGGAAGGGGCAACCCATGGACTAGAGACTCTGCTCTTGTCAAGAACCTGATGAGGCTTTACCAGCATCTTTCCCTTTAAAAGAATGGGTTGCTCCAAGTCTTCCTCATTGCTGTCCTATTGATTGAAATTGATCTGGAATTATTTCAGGAAACTACTTACTGCAGTGTTGCTTTCCTCTTCAAGCCAATTCCAACTGTAAAAACCTTTTGCAGCATCTTGTGTTCAGGTTTTGGTGGTGGGGAAAGGGTTTTTTGGTTTTAAATTCAACCCTTTTCTTCAGGAGTGTAAATTAGGTGTTATTTTTTTATATTAGAGCTTCCAACTAGGCTTTTGTTGGACAACTGCTGTTTGGCCAAGCTCTGGAAGGAGGATTTTATCACTTGCAGGCTCCATCCAAGGGCAAACACAGCTTTGGCTGAAGCTCAGACCACACATGGCAGCGTGGGGATGGGAACCCATCAAGTGCTGTGAGTCCCAAAAGACAAAACCTGTTGCTTGGGGACTGGATCATGGGTGGTTATGCTCAAAACCACACTCGTTCCTTTCCACTGTAGACTGTAATCTCAAGTGGGAATGGCCCCTAGCCTCCCTAGGGTGGGGTGGCAATCCAGAGATGCAAGGTGATGTCTTGAGAGAAGCAAAACAAAACAAATAAGAGAATTCTAGGCCTAGACTGCAGGACAGCTTGTTTTGGCTTTATCTGGGATATGCTTAGCAGGATGCCTTGGGAGACTGCACTGGAGGGCCGTGAGGCACACTACCCTCCACCCCAGCAAAGATCAAGTTAGAGAGCATTTGAACTAGATAACAATAATAAAAGCAACAGAACAAAGCCACTGACCATTCAAAAACTAATCAAAATACTATTCACAGCACTTTCAAGGGCGAAGAAAAAATAGTGAGCGTTTTACTGCACAGTTACACTGTTTGAGGTTTTGCTAATATCAATGCAGAAAGACTGAAAAGTGAAGTCTGACAAAAACAAGCTGGCTTCCAGCTCTGACAGCAATTTACAGTTGCTCATCAATACTGGCTGCTCACTGGAAAGCGAATGCCTCCTTCCCGGCTATGTTACTTTCATTCTCCCAAAGCAAGTCAAGCTAATGAGTTGTCAGGAATGTCACAATCTCCGTTGCAGTAATGCAGGCAGGTTGTTTTCATCTATTTGAGGATGTAAGGACTTGGATTAGAACCAAGGAGCTGAAACAAGTTTTAATTCTGCTGTTGGTTCCTTTGCTCACATGAGACAGACTTCACATAACAATGCAGATGACAATGTACGTGATGGGGAAACTCTGAAATGCAACAGCAAGAACATTTAAAGGATTAGTTCAACAACTGTTATTTTGTTCCATTTTGATCTAATGAAATTCCTGCAATTAAGTTCAGCATGTAAGAATGACAGGTTTGCACATCGATCAGTTCTCAGCGCATTAAGCTTTTTCCTGCTGGGAAGGAACCACGCTCCTCCCACTGAGCCAGCAGAAACAGTGCATTTTGCAGAGAACCTCAGTGCTGGGCACACAACAGCATTCCATCAAGTAAGAGGATACGGACTGCATCTAAAAAATGAAGGCACCGGCATTTTGTATTCATTTCTACTTCAAACAGCTCTTGGCTTTGGAATCCTTTATTTGGTTTGAAGTATGCTGAACACAGGTCCTTGTCAAAGTTGTTCTAGGTCTCTTCCCAAGTTTCCCTCCCACCTCTTACCCGCCCAGGTGGAGAACCGGTAATCCAGAACATTACTAGATCTAAGATCATGGTCAACTGAAGCTACTAAACGGCGGCAGAAGTTGGCAGCATCAGATATGACTGCAGGGACGCACTCTTCCCTTCTAACCCTCCTGTTCTAGGCCCCTGAAATACACGTAAAGCAGTAAGACTTCTGTGAAAATGTAGGGGAGGGAGAAACAACACGTTCCCTAGGTGTGTGCCCTCCAGAACTGAAGTCTGTTCAGGTGCTGCCCAACCCCACCACTGAGCTGAAACTGCCCTGCACCATGCAGCACCTGGAGGGATACCACTGCTTTCCATCAAGCTGGGGCAGATAAAGCCCTTATCCTGTAGAACTGCTCTTTGCTGCATGGGGTGAGAGAAGAGGCACAGCTAGTATCTTCACTGTAAGGCAATGTAGGGCCACCCTTCAGCCAGGAGTAGGTCTTGCAGAGGTTGTTATGTTTTTCCGTGTCTCTTTTCTGAAGGGTCTGCATTTCCTCCTTCACTCTAAAGCAGCTAGTTCCTCCAGGAGCTGCTCCTTCTCTTGCTGCAGCTCCTGCACCCGCTGTTTGTTCTGCTCTAGTCTGTCCTCTAGCCACTGAAGCAGCGGCCCACTGATGGCAGACATCTGGCTGCAGAGGTTCTTTGTGAACACTGGAAAAAGCAAGAACATATCATAACAGACTCACTGTGCTACAACCCTAAAGAAGCCAAGAGTGTTAGAGACAGCCAAGGAAACCCACCACCACCCTGGCCAAGGCAACCGGACAGCCCCACAGGAAAGTCAGAATCAGCAGCCTGCTGAACAGGGAAAAACAAGCTAGTTCAATCTGACCTTTAGACACTCAGGGGAGAGATGCCAGAGCTACATCAGAAACCTGCGGGATTAGGATTCACCCTACCTCACTGGCAAAAGCAAAGATGTCATATAACATACAGGAAGTGCCAGGAGATGCAAGCATGTGCGTAGATCAGCCACACACTACTTTAAGACTCACCAAATCTAAAATCCCCTTGCTGTTCTAACAGCAAAAACCAGACAAACAAAACCAAACCCCCTCAAACCAACCAAAAGTCTACTATAATTTCAAACAATTGTACAAAGGTCAAAGAATACAACAGCATTCATAAAGCCAGTATTAGGTTATTTTACAGTCCTTGATGTTTTCCTTTAAAGCGTTTATAGCTAAAATTCTGTTCCTCCGCTAAACTTCATGTAACAACCTGACAGTCTCAGGGAATTCTCTGGGTTACACAGTGATTGGAAATTAACTGTACGGCAAAGAATAAGACAAAAGTTTGTGCTTTTATAGTTATCTACATGTGCCTTTTATGGCAAAGGGAGGACTGTTACACAGCTGTGGTCTACTGTCCCCTGAAGTCAGAGCCAAACCAACCCCTGCTCAAGACTGGATTCTCACATGCTAAAAAGGAATCCTTACCTGAGCCATTATGAATCTTGGTTATAGAGTCTAGATGGGTGAGGCTAAAAGAATGAACAGAAAGCAGGTTAGTGACAAGACAGCAGTGAATTGTGTATTAGGCAAACCCAGGCTATAGAACCAGCTACCTACAAGTCACTGACACTGCAGGTACATCTAAACCTCTTCACTGTTGAAGCCCTGTACGTACATTCACAAGGATAACAAAGAGCTTACAGCACAGAAATATTAGTGTTGAGCACCAGAGGCAGGAAAGGAAAAAAAAAAAAGCCGGTATTTAATCTGATTTTTCAGACTTCTCGGCGCTCTTACCCTGGTTAACCACTAATTACTGTCACACACAAACATCCCTGAAGTACTACCATTACCTCACACATGGTCTAGCTCTTTTTTCCTGGCAGCAAAGGAGCAGTTACGCTTAGCTCGTGTGCAAGGTTGAGAGAACTTAAACTCCTTCACGTGAAGGTATTCAATCAGTTCTCCTACAAAGGCACATGAGATGCTGATGTTTCTTATTTTCTATACCCTTGCTAAGGTTATGGTACTTTAAGTACAGCAGTGGTAGAACATTTTAGCAGAGTCTTGGATACAGGTGCGCCCCAGTGTTGTTACCTGTGAATTCTCCTGTAGGCATCTTGCTCTTCTTGGCAAAGGATCTTGGGCAACTCTACAGCTGATTCCAGACACACTTTCCCAATGGTCTCATGGGGGACAACATGAATAGGAATTTCAATCCTTTCATATCTAAAAAGATACAATTAACTTCAAAGCAGCAGGAAAAAAAAAAAAAAGTGCTTCTGCAAACCTGCAACAGTCTGTCCAACACATGGCATTGCTGCAGGTTTACTTTTGGGAACACATGTGTGAGTTCATCACCTCGCTGAGGCGATCAGTGCTGGTGCAGGCACGTTCCGCAGCAGAGTGGTGGGGTCGTAGCATGCAGGGGGTTTTCCTGAGCCAGGGAGACCCCGTGGGAGCACCGAGGGCAGCTCGCACAAGAGCAGCTGGCAAGGTGTGCACAGGGGCAGGAGTAATGGTGGCCACCCCCCGCGGCCACACAGGGCAGCCCTAGGGAGCACCAGCAACAAGGACCAGCAACCAGGGCCTGGCAGGGCACCTCTTTGAAGGAGGGACATTCCACTGGCCAAGCAGAGAAACCCGTAGCACACATAACCCAGCAACCAGGCTGCTGTCCTGCCCTGCGACCACCTGCACAGCTCAAGGGCACTCATCCTACCTAACCCTCAAGGCAGAATGGTGGGCGCTCGTCTGAGAGCCAAGGCTGCAGCTCCAGCCAGCTGGGGGTTCTGCACCACCTGCCCTGGTGGTGGCCAATGCTTCTACCCAGACGGAGCTGCTGAAGGGAGGGGGTGCAGCGCAGACCTCAGGCTGCAGGAAGCACCTAGACCTTTCTCCTGGGGCAGGGACAGGCAGCAGACCTGCCTGCAAAAGGTATCCTGCCTATATGCAGGACCTCTGCAGCAGGTGGCTGTGCTGTGGAAGGTGGTGAGAAAGCTGCGTAACATCAGGGAGGCTGAGGAGGAGTTAGACAGCTGGTTCCAAGCACGGCCTGCAATGGACCCACAGCCTGCAGCCACCCAACCAAAAACTCCCCCACAATGCACACAGAAGGGAAGGGGGCCAATAATGCAGAAGAATGGAAATCCGTAACAGCAAGGACCTGCAGGAGGAAGAGACTTCCCCCAAAGCCTGAGGTGCCCTTGCAGAACAGCTTTGCTGCTCTGCAGACTGAAGAGGAGAGACCTGCCACTTCAGAAGAGCTGTTGCAGCTGAATACGGCAGCCCCATCTGCCCATCACATAACACCCAGCGCAACTAAGAAAAAGCGATGGGTGATAGTAGTAAGCAACTCTCTTCTGGGAGGTACAGACACCCATCTGCCAAGAGAAGAGGGTGTCACCCTCTGTGTCAGCAACCAGCTGGAGTGCATGGAGCTCTGTCTGGACACGGAGCTCCATCTGGAACATTTAAGGAACCTGAAGGTGCACAAGTCCATGGGACCAGATGAGATGCATTTGTGGGTCTTGAGAGAACTGGTGGATGAAGTGGCTAAGCCACTAAGAACACAATATGTCCATCATATTTGAGAAGCCATGGCAGTCCGCTGCAGGTCCCACGGACTGGAAAAGGGGAAATGTAACCTCTGTTTTTAAAAAGGGAAATAAGGAAGACCTGGGAAACTACAGGCCAATCACCTTGGTACCCAGCAAGATCCTGGAAACTATGCTGAGGCACATGGAAGGTAAGGAGGTCACTGGTGACAGCCAACACGGCTTCACTAAGCGCAGATGGTGCGTGACAAATTTGGTGGCCTTCTATGGTGGGGTTACAATGTTGACCGATCAGGGAAGAGTGACTAACATCATCTACCTGAACTTGTGCAAAGCAATTGATACTGTCCCACATAGCATCCTTGTCTCTAAACCGGAGAGGCATAGATTTGACAGATGGACCACTTGGTGGATGAGGAATTGGCTGGATGGTCGCACTCAAAGAGTTGTGGTCAACAGCTCAATGTCCAAGTGGAGACCAGTGACAAGTGGCGTTCCTCAGGGGTCGGTACTGGGACCAGTGCTGCTCAACATCTTTGTTGGTGACACAGACAAGTGGGATCAAGTGCACACTCAGCAGGTTTGCCGATGACACCAAGCTGCGTGGTGCAGTTGACACGCTGGAGGGAAGGGATTCTGTCCAGAGGGACCTTGACAGGCTTGAGAGGTGGGCCTGAGTGAACCTCATGAAGTTCAACAAGGCCAAGGGCAAGGTCCAGCAACTGGGTCGGGGCAACCACCAGTATCAGCAGGGACTCTACACCATGCAAGCTTGAAGCCTCAACCTCTACAGCTGCAAGCAAAAAGGTGAGCCTTCTACGCAGTGGATTACAGCATAAATTCACAGCCAGACAACAGTGTCCTACACCAAATTTTAAGCTATTAAATTATCTAGGCTAAATTAATCAGTCCTAATCTTTTAGATTCTCTTCAAGCAGCCTGCATTAGCAGAAGTAAGAAGACCTTGTTCAGGCACCTCTATAAAATATTTGTTCCTCATGATGAGCCTAAAAGCCACTTATTTGAGACAGCCCAGGGAGGAGAGACAAGATGAAATACAACCTGACACTGGACGTAATATTCTTCTGCTGTACTCACTCTGAGCTCTTCTGTGCCTGAATGGACTGGAAACAGGTGTAGAGAATCCTGCCTGTCTAATAGAGACAGCAGAAAGTCAGATTCCAAGAGCAAAGTTTACAAGCAGATATTGACAGACGCATTAACTATGGAAAAAAAATCTTAAACAATAGCTACCTAGAAAACCTAGACAAGACACACCACTGTCAGCTTATCTCACACAGCAGCATCTCCTAAAGAGGCCAGAGATGCAATAAGCTGTATCTGCTGGACCAAAGAGCTGAGGGCACTCACACATTTCAACACACACACATGCTGCAGTCATCTGATGCAGTCCCAGAACCAGTACCAGCCCAGCTGTGCTGGCTGGAGAGCCAGGCTGGGGATCAGCACAGAGTAATTAATAACTTGTTCTTCTGTCATTTTGATTACAATCAAAACATCACCATGCTAGCTGTGTTTTGACTGTGCTCAAAGCAGAGCTCTGCCTTTCTTGCACAATGCATCCAAGGATTTCAGCTTTGTCCTGGAGCTGATGTTTCTCATGAGTGCTTACAGAATTTATTGCCATTTTTAAGTTGCCTACCTTTGTGTTTTTGTCCTCAATGAAGCAGGAAAAGATAAGTCCTACAAAACCTTGGTCCATCATCTGATACATAGCTTGTGTGCGGACATCTGCAGACAAAGAAATAAGAGAATGAGAACTGCACTGGTCACTTGAAGGAGCGGAAAAAGATTTGCCACCTTCTGAAGGGTGACCTGGAATTCAGTAACAAGTGTCACAAGCTTTATTTTAAAGTCATTACTCCAAGTGACTAAGTTAAAAAAAAAATAATCTAGTTTTAAAATGTAATTAAACAGCAAATCTTAAAAATACAAGATGAATTAACAAAACAAGAAACGATCTTAGCATCACCCTGGTGCCACAGATCACTATATAGCCACAACATTCAAGATGTAGAAGATACTCACTCATGCAGTTCTTCCAAAAAAGTTTTCATTTTTGCATTAGCATTCGCAGATGTCAAAAATCATCACAACAACCCTATGATTCCCACAGCTTTTTTTTTTTTTTTTTTTTTTTTTTTTTTTTTGCAGTTTAGCACATACTAGGATTAGTTTTCCTGTCAGAAAGAACAGCAGTACCAGTAGTAGCTGATCTGTGACTACTGAGTCACGTGCAGTTTGAGCACCTGGAGCACACAGACAGGAATGGGGCTATAGTGGCAGAGGTTCCTGAAGACCACCCAGACAAGTCTTACCAGAGGATGTTTGAGAAACCAAACTCTGATGGTTGGGATGTGCAGCTTTGAAAATCCAGGAAGTTGAGTAATAAGATTAGCCAGCTTGAGTTTTCGTATAGAATCTACACCAAGACTGCTCTTACCGACATGCGATGGCCAGACAGTAATATGAGGATGGGAGTGATACCAGCCCACGACTCTCATGGGACGTCCTGTCATTTCAGCCAATCTGTGTGTGAGTCAAGGTGCTTTTGAAATCCATAGAGCAAATGGAAGAAGTTTCTTGTACAAGACAAAACGGCAGAATTTTAAAAACATTTTCTCATCAGTCAACAGATTTCCAGATCCCTTTAGAGGGGTGACAAGACACATGGCAGGAGGCTGCTGGAAGCCTCATCCCCAGCACCAGCAGGATGCCAGGGCTGCAGAAGCAAATTGGATTTTGTTTGCATGTGGCAGGAAGCAACGTGGCAGCAAGCTATCCAAAACAGCATCCTTAAATGTACGTAGGGAAAAGGCTCTCCATTGCACCATGGTTCGAAACGGAGACTTGTCAGCCTCTGATCTTCTACTGTCTCCCTGCTGAATTGCTATCCTCCCCTAAAAACATACTTCAGTTTTACTTGTGACCAAATAAATAGAAACTATAAAAACCAGTTATAACACAATCCCACTGCAGACACTGGAACCATCACAGGCTCCAGAGAACAGTGACTGTGCTGGCGCACAGCCCTGCGAACCGAATGGCTGTAGGAGGGAAGCAGCAGACTGCTTCAAGCCAACTAGGACAAGTCTGAAACACAGCACATAAAAAAAGGTCTGCGGTAAACCACTTTGCTGGCTAGTTTGCTGCTGTCTCTGCTAAAGGATATCTCTGCTTCTGTAGAAGCAGCTGAAAGCTGCTCTGGTGAAATTTCCACGCGGTCTTTTCTCTTATCAGAGCGGCGCAGGATGATCACAGAATGGATATGAACAATTCGGCTGGTGTCAACCTAATGCCACAAAAGGAGAACCCAGTCATTCCTCTGCTGAAGAAATGAACACTCTCAGAGAAAAGGTGGGCCGCCGTGCCTTCAGCAGGCGAAAGGCGAGCACCAGCGCACAGCCCGGCGCGCAGGCGGGCCGCTTTCCTAACGCTGAGCTTTGCCTTCCACAACGGCCGGAACGGGAGTCGGTGCCAGCAGCGGGGCGGGCAGGCCCGAGGCCGGGGCACAGCTCTGCCGGGAAACCGTCCCCACACGGGCCCGCACAACGCCCTCCGCCGTGGCGACGGGCCCCGTGCCCGCAGGCGCCACCCACGGCACGCACCGGCGCAGGCCGCGAGTCCCGCCCGCCTCTGCCCAGGACAGCCCCGCCCGGCCCGGTACCTCGCCGATGCACAGCCCCATGACCTCCTCCTTCTCGGTGCTCAGCGCGTGGTTGAGGCACACCAGGAAGGCGTCAGCCTCCAGATGCACCGCCTGCACCGCCATCTTACCGCCGCCCGCCCGTCTTCCCCCGCCGCTCCCGGAAGGAGGCGGGGACGGGGCCCGCTTCCCCCGCCCCCACTCGGTCGCGGGACCAATCCCAGCGGGGCTCGTCGGCTCTTCAGCCAATCGGCGTGAGCACGGCGCAGCCTGGCTTCCGGCGAAGCGAGCGGTCCCTCGCGGCGGAAGGGCCGTGTCGCCCACGCGAACGGGAATCCCGGGTTCCGCGCTGCGGCCTCTGCCCGCGGCGGGGCGGGCCGGGCCGGGCTGCGGCGGGGCGGGGCGGGCGGCGGAGTGGAGTGGGACGGGACAGGACGGGTCGGGACGGGACGAGACGCGGCGGTGCGGCCCGCTCCGCCCCGGTGGGGGCGGGGCTCCGCTGCGCGTCGGCCATTGGGGCCTGCGAGCAGCCGGGGGAGGCCGCGGGGTCAGAGGGGAGGGTGGGAAGGCTTTGCGCGGTGCACACGGCGCTGGCTGTCACCTGGCGCAGGGCTGCAGGTAGGTCACGGGCGGGCGGTCCGCGGGGCCCGTCCCAGCGCCTCCCGTCCCGCCCGGTGCCGCCTACGCCGAGGGGCGGCCGCCGAGCCCCGCAGGCCCGGCCGGGTGGGAGGCGGTTGCTACGGAGACGCTCTGTGCCCTCTCCCCGCCGCGGCGGCCGGCCCTCCCCGGCCCTCCCCGCCTCCTCCCCGCCGCGGCTGGCCTGCACCTCCCCGGCCCGCCCTCCCGCTCCCCTTCTCCGCACCGCACCCCCGCCCCCTCCTCGGCCGGCCCCTTCGCCAGGCGCGGCTCCCGCAACCCGTTCCCTGTCCTCCCCTCCTTCCCCGGAGCTCCCCTCACGCTGTGCATCTGTTTTTGTCTTCCCGTTTCTGTAGATGGTACCCCAGGTAGACCTTCCCTCCCCACGCTGCGGGACAGCCCCGGCTGGTCGGTGAGCATCGTTATCCCTCAGTAGGTCGGGCGGAGCGGAGAGTGGAGTCCCGGAGGTGCTTGCCTGGGGCCAGTGCTCCGAGCAGAGTAGAGTCCAAACCCCCAAGAAGAAGCTTTAGAGTGAGTCAACATGCTCTTACAGCAGCAGACACCTCATCTGATCCCTGGCTTGTTGCAAGATGCAGACTGGGTTTTTCAGGAAAGCTCAGCTCCCTTTTAGCTCCCAGAAGGCTGCGTGCACAGGGGTGTGCGGGCAGCTGCGCGCGCTCACCGCAAGGCCAGACTGGCCAGCCTTGGTCCAGAAGCTGCGTAGCCGTGTTAGCACAACACTGTGCCCGGTTCACTGAGCCTCAGGAGCACTTTTTTTCCCTTGGTGCCTAAATGGCAGCTGAACTCTTCTAACAATCTGACCCAGTCCCCTTTTAAAATAGAAGGTAATGAAGGGTGGAGTTTGTTCAGCATGCTGAGCTCCGGCTCTGGGGATGGTCCAAGCAGCAGCTGGAGCAATTTCTTTCGTTGTTTTTGTAAAATATTTTAATGTACCCAATTTAAAAGCAAATAAATTGTCTTCACCACAAGATGCAGTCCTCCTCCTGGCCATTTTCACATTTATTCTTATACTGTATGGCTCAGAAATCCACCCAGGTCCCAGAACAGCATTAAACTTATAAGGCCCGATGCTGAGATGGACAGAATACCTGCAAACCTTGTTCCTGTCCATGGGGACTGGGCTTTAAATCTCCCCAAATCAATAACTTAAACAGCTCAGACTTCTGCAATTATGTTGATGGGAACATGAAAATCTGCGTCAAAGCATGACGCTACAATCCTGCACATTTGAGCTGATTGTTTTTTTGTTGATGTGGTGGGTTTTTTAATAGATTATGAAGCAAGCGATATAAGAAACAGGTCTTACAACTTGCTTTAAATATAAGTAAGTTTACTTCTCCTTTCACCCATGCCTTTCTCCAGACTTTTTTTATTGTTTTCTGATAAAATCTGCAAAAATAGGAATTGTATATGTTTTTCTCTTTTTAAAGTTTCAAGTGCAAATGTCTAAGCGCATGCTGTTTCAAATCTCCTGTTTCTTTTGTATGTTTTGAGTACTAAAGATCAGACCTGTCTTACTTCAAACCCAACTGATGGTTTTGTCTGACCTCAAGATTTTATTTGTGATGCTAACTGGGCACCTTTGTAACAGTCTTAGAGACTGTTGAAAAGAGCGGGCCTTTGAACTTTGGCAACTGAACTCGGAACTATGGAGTTCAGAGGAAGTTTAAAACAAATTAGCGGGGCAAAGGGTGAAAACACATGTTAACTGCTGCCCATTCTGCACGGTGTTCTCTGCATGAGACCTTGTTCTGTCGGTCCTGTATCTATCATTACTACCATGTCCATACACAATAAACACAAACGTACATGTTGTGCTTTAGTCCTCCTACCTGTAGTTCAGCAAGACTGAACCAGGTTAGTGTTTGGATAGGAGACCTTCCAGGAGAGTTTACCTGCTGTAGGAAGTAGTGTTCACTTACTGAGTGGTATTTTTCCAGTACTGAAGTCAGTCTTGAATTTTCTGGATCTGGGGATGAGCTGTAGAAATTCCAGTTTGAATGGAATAAAAGCAAATTCTTGAGCATTTTTGGTCATGATGGAGCTTTTGGCAGTTTACTGCAGAGTAGGAGAGTATCCTGGCCGAATTCCAACCTTGGTGATTACATTCAGCTGACTGAAAATGAGCAGTGGTGACTGCTGCATTTCACTGTTGGGCAAAGTGATTTCCCCACATGCGCTTAGATTTGTAAAGTGACTCAGGGTAAAGGAGAATGAAAGGGACTTACAGAAATGTCCCTTTAATCCTTATAGCTTGCTCTTGAAGGCCTTGTGAGGCTTGTCTGTTTGCTGACACATTCCTCTAAATGCCAGTGATCCAGCTGCTGGGGCATTGCTTGGAATGGCTGTACCACATCACAGGATGGTCTTCAGAACAGTGGTGCTTTTTATAATGCACATAAACCTTCCCACACATCGAGCAAGGAAACAAATAGAATAAGAGAAAAGGAAATAATACAAGGAAAAAAGTTTTCTTTGTTAGAAATTAAAATACTGTGACAGTGCTGTTCAGACTGATCTGCGGTTGGTGTTCTGTTTTCAAAAAGGTTGACAAACACTGATGTAAAATATAGAAGGAAACATGGAAGTGTATTTCCTGTTATAGATGTACCCCGATGTATAACAATATTTTTTTTCTCCCCAACTTTCCCTGCTTTAGTTTGTATCCAGATTTTCTTGCTCCTGTCTGAAATATGCCTTATAACTTTACAAGTTTTCAGAAGACCACTGTGTTTCACTGGGATAGGGATATTGCATCTGCTTCATAGCAGGAGGGTGTTATATGTATTACAGCTTAATTCTGTTCTACTTTAAACCTAGATAAAGAATGAAGACTGTCTGTACCATTTTGATTACCTCTTCTAGGGTTCAAAGAGAGAATCATTCCCCCTGGCCTTCATTTGCTAATGGCTCAGCTTGATCTAACTGGTATACAGATAAACTTGCTGTTAAACAAAAAGTCCGGTAGGAAGAACCATCTCAATGTCCAAAATTCCTTTGCCCCTGCTGGTATTGGTGGCTCTCTGTAACCATCTAAAAGCTGAACTACGCAAAGTCACGAGAGCTATTCACAAGAAGCTTGTGTGTGAATGGACAATGCTGCCATCTTCTTGAGAGATGAGACGAAGGACCCTTCACAATGACAGCTCCGCAAGTTCCAAATATGAGAGTCGTGCATACGGAGTTTCATGCTTTGTCTCCAGAGTGATCTTCGTTCTTGTTAAGCTAATTTCACCTCTTGTCACAAGTTTTGCTTTTGGGATTTAGACCATCATTAGCCACGGAACTCCTGTGTAAATCACTGTTTTCTTTCTCTTCCCCCCACCCACCCCTGCCCCCCCCGCCCCGATTTTACACAAAGACTGTTAATAGGACTGTTAGTGGAATAAGCAAAGCCAATATTCACAGGGTTTAACTTTGCACCAATAGCACCTTTTGCCCCAGAATGCCTTACAAACGCCATACAGCACGCATGTCCCAGTGCACAACTTGTCATGAGATTTCTGTTCACTTAGGCACCACCTTAGTGTTCCAAGCTGACTTTTAGGGACATTTCAGCACATAGCATCTCATACCGTAAGTCACACGCCACCCAGAGGTGCCTTTGAGGTCTGGGAGCTTTCTACGTGAATGTATTCAGAGCTAAAGAGACCATGCATGCATCCTGCGAGTTGATGCCGTCCACCTAACGGGACCATCCTGAAGTGACTGAGGGAATGGCAGAAGGAGGGCACGCAGGCGCTCCTCCTGTCCGGCTGTGGGTGCGACGCGTAGGTGTTTACTGCGATGAGCACCGCAAAACGTGGCTTGTGGCTGCGGAAGAGGCAAGTGTCCTTTGAGCTTCCCAGTGATTGTAGCTTTGCTGTTGCAGGTGCCTCTACTGAATTGCCAGTAACTGCCTGCTCTTTTTGTTACTTTCCCCCAGGAGGAAGGTATGCTGAGGGCTCGGATCCAAAGAGTTCAGGTTCCCCTGGGTGAGGCGCTGCGACCCAGCCAGCTCCCCCCATCCCGGCTGCCTCATATGTGGCAGCTGTCCCAGGGTGAGCAGTACAGGGATAGTAACTCTCGCGTTTGGGAGATAGAGCACCATCTCATGGTAAGGATGGTGGCAACAATAGACCATAGTCATGCCTGTTTGTGAAGTCATTTGAGATCCTTGAGGGACGGCAAAGGACTGTTATTTTGTTGAAGTCCATTAGCTCAGCCGCAGTAACTGTAGACGTATTGAACTTTTCCTTGTCGCTTACAGCTTGGTGGTGTTGAAGAACTGCTGCTTAAACTCGTGCCTGGTGATTAATCTGGTATGTGTAGACATTACCCCTGCTTTGTACTGTGCTCTGTTTATTCCCAGTCATTCTTTAATATGAATTTTTGTCTTTCAGGAGCAGTGGCTCTAGGAAGATGTCGTTGTATATTTTGTACAATAAATGATTCTCTCTCCACTGAAATGCAGCCACCTCTGAGGTGGAAGCAGTTAAACAACACACAGCAACATCACACAAGAGCTTAGGACAGGCAGTGAAGAGGAGTATTGTGTCCATGTGAAACATCAGGGGGAGTTCTAGGTAGGCAGAATGTAATTGCTCCAAGTGGAGTTTGGCCAGGATGCTGGAAATACTGCCCTAGCGATAGTGAAAAGTGTGGTGGGCTGGTGAATTATCAGAAATATGAAAGGCAGCACCCTCCCTAGCCCTGGGCAGGGGCAGGAGCTGAACTGTGGCTCAGAGGAAGCCAAAGGCCCACCACCGCTTTCTCTAACAGCGGTGCTTTCCTGTAGAGGTCTCCCATCCAACTGCTAGTACTACCAGTTTTTGCTTGTCTTCTGAGCTCATAGAAGATCACAGTTACAGGTCTCACAGCTGCAGAGAGTCAAATTGAGTGTCTAGGGATTTCAACAAGATGGAGCTGTCCTCCAGTCAGTTTTTTGCAGAGTGGGAGGGAGTTTCCAAGAGGCTTTCTCCTAGAACAACAACAACAACAAAAAAAAAAAAAAAAAAAAAAGCGCCTCCTGTTGTCTTTATGGGACATACATAACTAAATTGTTTAGTTGTTTTTTTAAATGCCTCTTCCAGCTGCAGTTATATGACTAACACCAAATCCTTGGTTATGTAGAGCTCACAGAGAGGAGTTTTACACACGTTTTAGTATAAGGTCTAGAAGCACAGAACAGCTAAAATTAGTCATCCATGTTGATTTGATTCTTTGTTGGAATCTTTGTGCATCTGAGTGGAAAGGAAGCATATTGATCAAAGAAAAAGGCCTGCAAGCTTAGAAACATAAAACTTGCTGTATGCATTGTCCATATGAGCATCCTTTAGCCAGACACAGAATTCTTGTGTGTGTTGGCCAGCATCTGCAAGCAGCAATAGATGTTTTCTGAACTGTCTGTGACTGAGAGGGATATTGGGAGCTCTTTAAAGCCTTGGCTTTTATGACAGTGTCTTGCCCCCCACCCCCTGAAAAGCACGTTGTTTCTACAGTAACTTTTTCCTATCATTTTAGTTCTCTGAACATGTCCCAGAAGGATCCCTGCCAGAAACAAGCCTGTGAAATACAGAAATGCTTGCAAGGTACCAAGTGTCATTTTGTCTTTTTGGTGTCTTGATTTTTGGTGGAATTTAATTCTTTTAACTTAACCCTGTTCTTTCACCTTGAGAAGGAAGAAAGCAAGCACATTGGCATCACCTGGTTGAAAAGCAAACTAAATTATAATGTCTGGTTTAAACAGAATTCCGTTGTGCTTGACTGTAAATAACGAGACACCATTAGTACAAAACGGAGTGTTTGTAGCAGTAATGTTGTGCTTATTTTCGTGTTCTCCATGCTGGTAGTGAGATCCCATGTGTAGTCTTGGGACTCCGGTGTAGGCGGGGAGAGCTAGACTTTGTAACAAGCTCTCTTACAGAGTGGGTAGTGTAGTCTTTGGACTCGGCTGTAGGCAGGAAGAGCTAGACATTGTAATGAGCTCTCTTGCAGAGTGGGTAGTGAGGGAAGTGGGTGAATTGTATGAGAAGACTGCAGCGCTTCTAGCCCCAGGAGTATTTTAAGAGCAGGTCAGGCATGCCTGTCAGGAATGGGTTGGGTATATGTGATCTGGCCTCAAGGTATGAAAGGGTCTCCCTCTGGAGACCTTTAACAGCTGGTTTTTTATTCGCCTAGCTAAACATTTATAGGGATGAGGGAGATTCTGTGATAATGCGTTTTGGGAGCCTGAGTTGGGGAGAGCAGGCTTGCTACTGGCAGAGGACTAATACTTTAAAAAAATTCCACTTGGTTCTTGGAAAAGGATTTGCCTTGTGGAATGCATAATGTAAAACACTCCTCTGTGCCAAGGCAGCTCAGCCATATGGAAAGTTCTTCCTAATTCACCTGGAGGAACCCATAGCCAGCATGCTCTGAGCTTCACTTGAGAATAACCCATGGTGTTAGTCCAGGAACAGTGAGGCAGGAGACTAGTGATGCCACAGCTGAAATTAGCCAGGCCAGTTCCACAGCAACTCATTTCTGCATTAATTTATTTGCAGACTACAAGCAGGTTAACTGAAATATATCAGGAAGGGAGGAGGAGGTCCTGCCGGGAAAGGAGAGGGGTGGCTCTGCAAGCTGCAGCAAATGTAGTAATTACAATCTGTGCAGGTAACACAACCTTGATGGCTGGGAAGGAGCATAGGAGGAAAACCATCTGGAAAAAAGTAGGGAAAAGTAGTAGTCAGTTATTGGTAGATGTCTGTCTTTCCCAGGATTGTTTTTTGGAAGCTGTGTTCAGCTCAAAGCAAAGGCTCAAACAACCCTTTCTACATGTCCCCGTTTGCCTAGAAAATACCTTTTACTGTCTCCATGGTTTGGAGCATTCTCCCATGAAGGGCTGCTTTCTCTCCCTGTAGTAACTGCACTTAAAAGCTAACGTTTGACCTTGTTTTGGTCCCATCTGTGAAATGTTCTTTTTATAACATTCATGGAGGTTATTCCAAGTGTTTTACTTGCGTACAGCTTTGATCTGAATGGTTATATGTTAGCAAAGAAGCCCTTTGACTGCTACATGCAAACTCCACTGCCCGCTGCTTCTCTAGCTACCGTTTCGGAGTGCTGCTGTTGGTCATGTGTGATTGTGCTGTGCAGTTGTCCAAGTTGCACAGATGAAGCAGCGGAATTGACAGCAAAGCAATTTTTCCCTGTAAGAATTAGTGCAATAGAGGATGTATACGGAGCCTGACAAATGGGCAGCGTCAGTGCACACAATGCGGAGGACGGAGGGCGGAAGGCAGGACCTTTGGGAGACGCTGCCTTTTAAAAGGCTGGGTTTGGAGTGGGTCATTGTTCCAAAAGATCTTGCCTGCTTCCTCTGTGAGACTGAATGCCCCCTGTAAAGCTCTTTTGTGTTTTGCTATCCATTGCATGACTAACCATTGTGCTTTTCAGGAATGCATCCCCGACAGATAGCCGGGTGTGCCTGTATGTAGCCATAGTTTTAGAAAGCAACCTGCACAGACAGAGGAACAGTTAGGAGAGCCTTGGAGCACCCATCATCTGCAGGTTATGGCACAGAGAGACTAGTTCTCCTCTCCAAGGGCCTGCCATGCCTCCTAGGCTGCCACTTTGCACAAAGCAGTAACATCACCATAACCTTTTTCTCAGGGGTTATCTCTGTGCTTGCGTTACAGGTCACTCACCAATCCAGTCAAGGAATTCATAGCCCAGTGATTAGAGCGGGCTGGCTTACTCTTTAACTGGAGGGCATTCACTGCTGCTTTCCAGCTCTCCAGTGGGTGCTGTTTGGCTCACATTGGGTTGCTGTTGCTTTAGCAGGTGGGGGGGGTGGGGGTGTGAGTGGAGCTGTGTAGTGGTTGTGTAGCTCATCCAAAGCAGAGCAAGTAGCTCTGCACACCCTGTGCTTCTACGCAGACAGGCAGGTAGTTATTAATTCAAGCCACAGGCTCAGTCTGCTCACAGGGCTTCTCTCTGAGAGCCTGGTGGCCAGCACCTGTAAAGCACAGTGGGCTTTGCCACCTCAGCTGATAGTGGCAGCTAGCAAAGCGCTAGGGCAGAAAGGATGCTGGACAAATCACCAGTGTCCTGCAGCGCCTGAACCTGGTGGTGGAGTGAAATCTCTCCGAGCCTGAAGCAAAGGCAATACGGAGAAAGTACAGAGGTGGATGTAGCTGTCACAAGCTGACAGAAGATGACACAAGTCCAGTCATCCCAGGTTGGACTAGGAGCTTGTTTAGCCCCATGTCCCAGCTCTGGCAGTGTCCAGGAGGAGAAGCCCAGGAAGGAAAGTGAGAGGAGGTCAAATAACAGTTGTGTGGCTAAAGGACCTCCTGCACTAGGGCTGGGGCCTTTGTGTGGAAGGTGGTTACGTCACTGGCTCTGTGCAGTCAGATTCAGGCACTCCTGCTAGCGGGCTGCCTGCTTCAGTCAGGCTGCAAAGGTACAGCTTGCCCACAACAGGCCTCAGGTAGGAGGTGGGCAGTCATGCTCCTCACCCCCTCCGTTTACAAACCACAATGCTGAAGGGTGCACGTGTCCCTGTTTATACCAAGTCCTCTTTGGATGCTCTTCCATTTACACCCAGCTGTAAACCTTACAGTGACACAGCAGATGGGTTGAAGACCATGGATGACAAGATCCAGCTTAAAAACACACAGGCTAAAGAAAGAACTGAAGGGCAGCAACAAGGGAAGCCTCGTTCTTACTGTAGTGAGGTGTGATGGCTACAAAACTGGGCGACTAAAGACGCTCCCGTCCACAAGAGCAAAGCTGCCTTTGCATGGCTTTAGGTAGCTGAAACTAAAGAAAGATTTTTGTAGAGCAGAGAAAGCGATGAAATGCTTGTAAGCAGCTCTTGCTTTTCAGAGATACACGCTGCCCAGCAGCTGAAGGGCTGGGCTGGATGTGTCACCTACGGGGACAAAACCTGTTCCCCTCTGCAGACTTGGTGTCTCCTTTTTGTTTTCCAGTGAACAACTACATGGAGTCTAAGTGTGAAGCCATGCTTCAGGAAATGCGGAAGTGCTGTGCCTGGTACCCCAAGGGCAGATCCATCTGTTGTTCAGGGTTTGAGAAAGAAGAAAGGGAGAGAGAAAAGTTTAAGGCGACTTCAGAAGGAATTCCCCAACCACCTCAGTAACACAATGCAGCTCCAGCAGGTGCCGGAGCACAGACTCACCTGCAGAGCTCGTGTGTGTTTTTTCAAGCCTTTCTTAGACTTTCAGGAAAGCCAGATTGCTCCTAGAACACACCATCCGGCACACCAAAAAGTATAATGCAGTACCAACAGATGGCCTGGTTACAGACTATTTTCAGTACCAAAATATCATGTACTTTGTCTTTGCATTGCAACTGTGTCTGTGAAAAGTCAACTTGATGTTTTTAGAATGCTTACCTTACTCTAATCCATCCTTGCTCTCAAAACGGAGAACTGGAACCAAGTTTTTCTGGCTTCTGGAGCAAGAGGTACAGGAAATGAGCTCAGAAGAGTGAGTGAATTTAAGCGTGACACATGAAACAAGCCCATCTTGACACAGCAAAGGTATTGCTGCCATTGTGCAGTAGTTCCAGACAACATTTGCCTGTCCAGTGGTTCAAGCTCAAGAATGGGAATCAGGTCTGGGGGTTGTTCCTAGGTCTTGCATAGATCATGAGTGACTACAAGTCACTTTGCCTAAGTGCCTCACTTTCCCACTGGACAGTCTTTTGGTTACTTTGTATTTGAATTGCCTACACGCTGCTATTTGCATGACAAAGATGTTACAGGAACATTATTTCAGGGATTACTACAGGAATAGGATGTTTTTTAAAAAAGCAATATTCATTTGAAAGATCTGACTGTTGATACAAAATTTATAAATTTATGTATAATTGAACACCTTTAAGCAATATGTTATGAACCCAGCGTAGTCCATCCTGCTGGTACCCAGAGGCCTGTCACAAAGCCCTGGGCTAGATCCAAGGAACTGATTTAGGTGCTGCTTACTGAACAAGCAGTTGTAGCACTTGCTTTCAACGTGGCATTCCAGATTCACTCACAAGCCGGCTGTGTCTGGACCCCAGGGAGAGATGGCTTTTCAGAAGCTCTCACTCATGCAGCAGAATTTCCTGTGACCTGTAGGAAGAGCTTGGTAGACAGGTTCCTGCATCACCCTTCAGAGCTGCCTAAGTCTCTCTGTCCCCTGTAGCAGGAGTCCAGGCACCCAAGTATCAGACTTCAAACCCACTAGGCTCCTAACTCTGTCATTAGATCTAGCCGTAAAGGACTTTTGTGCTGTGATCAAGTACAACTTATGAAATACAGCTTCTATAAACAGACCACTGTAGTCTAGGCACAATAGTTGAGTGTATTGAAGCCTAGAAGAGCAAACCATCTGTATTCACTGCTCTGAAATACCATGATACAAAATAAATGACTGGAACAAATTGTAGTCTCAGTTTGGTTGTTTATTGAGAATACAACATAGCTGCAAGCTGGGCAGCTTGGCTGCCATTCAGTCCCAAGCTACATGTGATACCACGTTTAAAATAGAAGCTGCTTGATTATTTTTGTAACTGGGACTCAAGATCAGAATAATTCAGGGCTAGCCTTCCCCTCCACCCCCCAAAAATAACCTTAAGACAAAATAGGGGGTTTAATATTTCTGAAGTAAGGGAAAGTGATGACAATGTGAAGCAGCTCAAACACTTGGCAAGGAGCTCATTCTTCCCTTTTGCCCTGTCTGAGCAGAGGCAGCGGAAAGTCACTAACAGATGATAAAAAAGAACTATTTACATTTCTGTTGTGCCTATTAAAAAGAAAAGCCTCGCCTCCATGCCCATTTCTAGTCAGGTGGAGCAAACTTGCTCAGCAGGGAGGCTCTAAAGCCAGCCTGACAACAGAATCGCCCCCTGCCCCAGAACCACCCCACCTATTGGGAACATAGGTGCCAGGATCATCAAGGAGAGGGATTAAGGCAGCCCACGGTTACCTGCAGAGAAAGAAGGCTGGTGGTGGCCTCACGGTGTCATTTAGGTTGGAAAAGACCTTTAAGCTCACCAGGTCCAACCATTAACCCAGCACTGCCAAGTCCATCACCAAACCATGTCCTTAAGCACCACATCTGCATGTCTTTGAAATACCTGCAGGGACAGTGACTCCACCACTTCCCTGGGCAGCCTGTTCCAATGCTTGACCACCCTTTCCGTAAAGAAATTTTTCCTAATACCCAATCTAAACTTCCCCTGGTGCAACTTGAGGCCATTTTTTCTTGTCCTATTGCTTGTTACTTGCGAGAAGAGACCAACACCCACATCGCTGCAACTTTCTTTCAGGTAGTTGTAGAGAGTAACAAGGTGCCCCCTGAGCCTCCTTTTCTCCGGGCTAAACACCCCCAGATCCCCCAGCTACTCCCCATCAGACTTGTGCTCCAGACCGTTCCCCAGCCCCGTTGCCCCTCTCTGGACACACTCCAGCACCTCAGTGTCTTTTTTGTAGCGAGGGGCCCAAAATTGAACACAGGATTCCAAGTGCCACCTCACCAGTGCCGAGTACAGGAAGACCATCACTTCCCTTGTCCTGCTGGCCACACTGTTTCTGATCCAAGCCGGGATGCTATGGGTCGTCTTGGCCACCTGGGCACACACCTAGGTTCATGCTACTGGAGTGGTGGTAGCTGCTCCTGTGAGTCAAACGCAACACACAGGGTAAGACATAACCACGCGGGTTCCCAAGAAGTTAATAGACCTCACACAAAAGCTATTTAGAGCAAAACTGTTTAATAAAAATATCACTTCAACAAGCATTTACATACAATATATAAAAACACTTTAAAAGCCTAGTGTGTTTTAAATCTTGTCATACTAGAACAGATGCCAGAAGTTGTTGAAACGAGACCAAAAGGAGCAGGGATGGGGAAGGGGGGGGTAACACCTCATCCCGGTACCTGCAACAATGAAAATGCATACCCACAGAGGTTGATTCAGCATCAAAGCTTCCAGTGTGGGCCCACAGCATCAAAAGTTGCCAGCCACCAGCCCAACAGTGGCACAGCAGAAAGATTTGCTAGATCCTGATGTCCTTGTCCATTTCCTGCCTGCATTCATATCAAACTCAATGTAAATTTGTCACTTACTGCCCCTTCCAGCAGCAACTGAGGCGCTTTAGCTCCCTCTCTGGCCCATTTCTCTCCATAGCAGCAAGTCGGGACCCTGCGGAGCAGAACCCAGGACACCCTTCCCTGGGGCTGGGCAGAAATAGTGACTTATTTGAGCCTGAAAAAAATCCCTAAGGTCTGTTAATGATTTATTTTGAACTTTGTCTTTGGAGAAAGCTTTGTGGAGATTAGTGCATCTCAGAAGAAGTTGTGTTAGGCAACACACCAGGCAGAGAGGCAGCAACGCTGTTTTCCTACAGGAAGAAATATCCTGCAATACAAATGTATCAATTCATGCACTTTCAGTCTTGCAGGGTTACTACCAAAAAAAAAAATATCCCAAAACCACCACCACCACCTGTCACTCCCAAACACCAATACAGTGAAGACCTATTGCTGGATCACATCACTCCTGCAGTCCTGGATGGCTTTTAGGAAGACCACCATTAAAACTACGTGAGCCCAGCGGCTCCATCGTTCTCCTTGGCCACGGATGGCAGGACAGGCACAAATATAAGTTCTGTTTCCTGGTCACCTGCAGCCTCTTTTCAGATCCCAAAGGTGAGAAAACTTCAGCTACATCAATGTGTGGCTACACTGACGCTTCAATCGACAGAGCTGAAACAAAATAAACAGTGGCAAGTGCTCATCCCAAAACCTCTGGTAGAAAACCCCACCGCTCCAGCTCTTCCAGCAGCCCTCGGGGGAAGATCCCCATTTCTAGCCGTACTGAGAGCAGCAGCAGATGATCAGAAAGGCATTACCCAGCACTGCAGATGGGGTGCAGCCACTGAAGCAGGTGCTGCGTCCCAGTCAGCTGTGCGTGTCGTTGCTCCTGAGCAGTTTCCCACTGAAGGATGGGCTGACTCCCACATAAAAAAAACATTCTTGGCAAGAACTCCTACATGTACCTGCTGGGGGACATCACTGCATCATCATGCAAGTCCCCACACTCTAGAAAGTGGTAATGCCAGCCCAGCACAGCCAATGCAGAACACCTCTAAGGGACTTTTTGTTTTCTTTTTTGTAATATTCTCTTGTAGGTTAAGAGTTCTGCTCTGCACACAGCTGTACTGGGACAGACTGTTCAAAAGCAGCTGAGCTCTGCATCTGGGCTGCCTCACCACCTGCAGGAAAAGAGCCACGGAATTAAGCAAGCAGCATTTTTTGTGGAAATGGTAAATACAAGGAGGGAACATAACCAAGGCAGAAAGTACGGAAATGAGCCACTCCCACAAGATCACAACCCGGTTTTCCCAACAGTTTTGTCATTTCAGTTGCTTGCAGAGGCCAGGGAGATGGAGTCTGTGCTCTGCAGGGGCAGGTAAAGGACTGCAGTCCAGATCTGACATCCTCCCCTGCCACCATTCCAGCAGAGCTGGCAACAGGGACCCTAGATCAGTACAACGTATCCTAACCAGGGATGCATTTCCTGACTACAATCCCATCCCACACGTTACAGCTCTTAGAGCGTCACCAACACCAAAGTGGCCAGAGAAGGTCATGGTAGACCTAGAAACACCAGTCTGAGGCCCAAGGTGATTTACAGTATGTGGCGCAGCTGAAATGCACACCAGAGCCAGCTAGCCTGACAGACAGGTCACGCACTCTGGAAGCCCGCCCACCACAAGAGAGCATCTCAGCACATTCCAAAGGCTGAGCAGTCGGCTAGCAAGCCAGAGAGGTGCTCTACAGGGCAGGAAGCTTGGTGACTTTCAGAACACATGATGAGGAAAAGGCCTGGAGAGTCACCCACAGTGCTCAGTTTCCATCAGAAATGCCAGTGCCGCAGTTCCAGTAAGGGTTATAAATAACAGCAGACAAGAAGCCAAACAGCCATCTACGTGCAATGCAATTGCAGCGGTAGGGCAGGAAAAACCCCAGCACCGCATAGAGCATGAACTTGCTCCTTATCCACCTGCCCTGGACACAGCCCAGGCTGTCCCCTGACACTTCTGCATCCTCCCCAGAACAGCCAAGCACGTTTTGGATTGACCACACCATCTCTTGCAGAAGGAAGAACAGGCATTCCAGGTACCAGGGCAGAAGAAGTGCAAGCTAAATTGCAGTGAACAGCTGACAGTTGTTGTACACACATACTGGCAGACAAATGTACATGTAAGAGCCCTGAGCACCTGGGAAGAAGCGCATTTAAGAGATTTCTCTGCCACTACATGTTTATAAGGCTACAGTTTATCAGAAAATTTAGGACTGGGCATATCTGGCAGGGAAAGGAATCACAATGATACACCAGGAGTCATAAGCTTTCAGACTGATCCCAGCACCCCAACAGCCCAGCCAGAGGAAAAGGTTGGAAATCAGAAGCAGTGTTGTAAGAAATAAGGGCTGGAACCTGTGAGAAAGGACTGAGCCTATTGGCAACATCCTTTGACTTCGAAGTGAGAGAGAACAGCAGTAGAGGAGGGCAAGGGAGACTGGGCACGAAGGGAGAGTTGAGCGCAGTTTCTAGGACACCATTCCAAGCAGGAATCCTCCAGCAAACCCTCCAGTCAGGATAACATTCTTCTTCAGAAATATGATCACCTAAGGAAGGGAAGAGAAGAGCCAACAGTGTTCAACAACAATAGATCACTCACACACCCTCCCCGTAACAAGACATCCCTCAGACTGTTCTCCAAGGTGGCTGATGCTTGGAGAGAGACCACTGTCCAGGTCTGGGAAAGTATCCTACTCAACGACCTCGCCTCCCTAATTTCCCCACTGTGTGTACAGCTCCTGAACTGGTCCAGTCCCAGTGCAGCTCAGATCCTCAGAGAACTACATGCTCCAGGGCTCTCTCACAATCAGCACAGTCTGACAGAAGGGGCTGCTGACTGTGCATGCCAGACCAGGGTACAGCAGAGTCCAGGGTAACTAGGCCCCCTGCTACCAGATCTGCTTAGCTATCCTTATCAGACTGAAGAGACACTTCTCCCCCCACTGCAGCACATTTTCTTCCCATCCCAAGGAATTTGCAGCAACACACTGTGAGCTGGTGTCATGCCTAGAAGCCGCCTTGGCTGTCTCACATATGCACAGACAGAATCATAGAATCGTTTAGGTTGGAAAAGACCTTTAAGCTCATCAGGTCCAACCATTAACCCAGCACTGCCAAGTCCATCACCAAACCATGTCCTTAAGCACCACATCTGCATGTCTTTGAAATACCTGCAGGGACAGTGACTCCACCACTTCCCTGGGCAGCCTGTTCCAATGCTTGACCACCCTTTCCGTAAAGAAATTTTTCCTAATACCCAATCTGAACTTCCCCTGGTGCAACTTGAGGCCATTTTTTCTTGTCCTATCGCTTGTTACTTGCGAGAAGAGACCAACACCCACATCGCTGCAACTTTCTTTCAGGTAGTTGTAGAGAGTAACAAGGTGCCCCCTGAGCCTCCTTTTCTCCGGGCTCAACACCCCCAGATCCCCCAGCTACTCCCCATCAGACTTGTGCTCCAGACCGTTCCCCAGCCCCGTTGCCCCTCTCTGGACACACTCCAGCACCTCAGTGTCTTTTTTGTAGCGAGGGGCCCAAAATTGAACACAGGATTCCACGTGCCACCTCACCAGTGCCAAGTACAGGAAGACCATCACTTCCCTTGTCCTGCTGGCCACACTGTTTCTGATCCAAGCCGGGATGCTGTTGGCCTCCTGGGCCACCTGGGCACACTGCCAGCTCATATACAGCCAGTTATCGACCAATACGCCCAGGTCCTTTCCCACTGGGCAGCTTTCCAGCTACTCTTCTCCAAGCCTGCAGCGCTGCCTGGGGCTGCTGTGCCCCACGGGCAGGGCCCGGCACGGAGCCGGGTTGAACCTCACACAGCCGGCCTGGGCCCCTCGCCCGGCCTGCCCAGACCCCCGGCAGGGCCTCCTGCCCCCCCGCAGGGCAGCACTGCCCCAGCCTGGTGTCCTCCGCAGACCGGCTGGGGGTGCGCTCGGTGCCCTCATCCAGGTCATTGATAAAGATATCAAACAGGGCCGGCCCCAGTTCTGAGCCCCGGGGAACACCACCTGTGACCGGCTGGATTTAACTCCATTTACTACCACCCTCTGGGCTCAGTCATCCCGCCGTTTTTTTACCAGTGAGGAGTACACCTGTCCAAGCCATGAGTAGCCAGTTTCTCCAAGAGAACACTGTGGGAAATGGTGTCAAAGGCTTTACTAAAGTCTAGGCAGACAACATCCACAGCCTTTGCCATCTCTCCAGTCTTGCTGTCATGCAAGCATTCCTTCCTTGTATTTGCACAATAGAAGATCCGTAAGAGTCCAGGAGTAAATCCTGTCTCCTGCTGTCCCTCCAGCTAAGCACCTGCACACGCCCTGGGAGAGTTGTCTCACCTCATCCACTCTGCTTTTCACTTCTGGAGACATTTTGTTACCACTGCTGTGAAATTTCAGCTGCTGCTTGGCTTTGTTCACGTCCCGTTCTACTAGCTTCCAGTCCACTTTGATGTATCCCGTGTGGTTTGCAATCTAGAGTTTTGAGGGGTGGAAAGAAAGTTCCTGGAGTAAAGTCCTGCATGACCATGGCTAAATAGACCCCCTTCCCGACCTACCTTCCCTGACCACAGCCACTGGTCCAGTGGGCTGAGAGGATGAGCACACTAGCTTAAAAACTGGACAAAGGACCACCCCTGTAGCTGTATTAACTGTCCTGCAACATCTGTCTCCCACAGTAATCCCCTAACAGCAGGGAACACGTTGGAGCTTAGCCTGTTTCAGCCTCTATTCTCTAATATATTAAAGTTGGCATCACCTCCCACTCACAACTGCCATGTATATTGCTGGGACTCTCTGCAGCATTCCTGCTGCTGTGGGTGGACACAGCTATTAATAGCCTGTTCCTCTCTAAATATTTTATCTGGTCAGGATGATTCAGCTGTGAAACTCTCCCTGCTGAGAGCATGCTTCTGGCTTTCAGCAGAACAAACAGAGACAGAAGAGTGGGGAGAACGAGTTACACACAAGACAACACCTGAAAAGCAAACAAGACTGCTGGGCAAGGCCTGAGAGCTGTTCTGCCTCCTGCAGGATGTACCTGCTAGACGTCTACAACTGAGCAGCTCCCCTCAGTGCCAAGGTTCTTGCAAACCAGGAGAAATGGCTGAGGAGAGAGATCTCAGTTCTTCTTCGCTTTCCCAGTGCTCTCCCCTATCCATGCTGACCTGACTCCTCAAGTAGCCAGGTTGACAGAAAGCATATTATAGACACGGACAAATCCCTCTTGACATCCAGGGCTGTTCCTACAGGGACATCATCTCTACAGGCATAGGACTCAGTACCCAGTTCTGACCAGACAGTCCTGCAGTAGCTGAAGGCTGCCTCCTGCTTTACTCTGGTACCCCTGCAATAACAGCCCCCACGTACCTTTGGCCTGGCCTTTGTTAGCAGACCCTAAGCGGAGAGAACCTTTTGGCAATCCTTAAGTTTACACACACTGACCCTATTTTGCTGCTGCATCTATGCACCCTGGGGAACACACACCCTTGACATCCACAGCCACACAAGGCTCCTGGCAGAGCGGGGAACTGGCCCCACACGTCCCAGCAGGTAATGATCACTAGACAGCCCTTCGTCCCCCACAGCACAGTTCTCTGAAAAGCTTGCCCGCTGTTCATACACACCTGAAGTAGGAAAAAGCCACCTCCCACTGCTGTCGCTGCCAGCTTTCCAACTTTCTGGAAGATGAATCCAGTACACCTACAAATCAACAAGGATCCAGTCAGGAGAACGAGATGCCAAACACACACTCCTCAGCATGCTTCCCACAGGCAAGGCTGCCTTTGACAGTAATTACCCAAGACTTGGAGACAGCCTGACGAACAGCAGAAGAAACCCACATGCAACCAGAGAGAAAGAACCTGCACTCAGCCAAAAATGACACTTTATAGCTTTTTACTTCTCACTATCACATTTCAGCCTTTTGCAGTTTTGATTCTTATCTCTTCAATGTCAATCTTCTCCCAAAAGAATAATGGGAAACTCATGATTTCACCAAAAGCAACAAGTGATTTTAGTTTTTTTTTAAAAAAAACCCAACTGATATCATCTCTGAAGGGAAATTAGGCAGCACATCTGCTGCTGCTTCATGATAGCGCACAGGGAGCAGATCACAAGGCAAGCCTCTTGGTTCCCCAAACTTTTCCTTCTTGTTTCTCAGAAGAGAAACACTGAAACAAGCAGACAAGGGTGGTCTAAAGCTACACTGGTCTCCAAATTGGGTTACATGCTCTCAATGTGAAAGACATCATTGCAGCCACCAGAACTCAAGCAAGCGCCAGGCCATTGCTCAGTCATGCAGAAAAGGGCTAGTGTATTGTACCTCCCAAACCAGACTTTACTTTGACCACAGTTTCCTTATCCACATGGCAAAACAACACAGCAACTTGCTTTTACCCATTTCTGAATACATACACATAGTGAAGATACGAGAGAGGTGGACAGCTCGTATTTCTATCAGAAAATGAAGGTCCGTCATACACTTTTAAATGGTCACACCTGTGCCAGATGAAGATGACTGGCACAGCAAGAAGCAAAGCAATGTGATTACACCGAGTTTTCAGCTCAAACAACGCTGCTCTGGGAATGAAGTTGCAAATAAAGCCACAGGCCACCAGCTCCAAGCTGGTGCTTGCTACAAGTGACACAAAACCCCAGGAACCATATCCACAGGTGCAGCAAGCCACCTCCACGGAGGGCTTTTGTGCAGACTTCTAAAGCACATCCATCTCCAGGGAGGAAGGTATCCTTGTTCCAAGAGACTCTATTTGCCTGTCCTATAATCAACACTACCACTTTACACCAGAAGTTAGAAGAGAATTATCTTACCTCAAAAATTAAAGACTGATGCCATTTTTTTTCCCTAGCAGATAGTCTTAGTTCTAACAGTTCCAGTTTAGTGACAGCTTTTAAGACTTCCCACAGTTCAGCAGACCACACCAGGGCACAGTGGGACGAGCAAGCTGGACACCTGCCTCCTCTGAAAGATTGCCAGATGATCACCCTGCACCTGTCAGCATGTTCCCGAAAGCCTGGCTAGTGCCTACAGGCATCCTGCCCGCCACGAGCAACAGCAACCCCAGCACATCTTACCATCCCGTGACCCCTCCGATCACCAGCTGTGTGGCCACATTGTACTTCTCAGCGCTCGACCCCGAGCTGGGGGCGAAGACCTTGCGCCACCAGGGCCGGTTCTTGGTGTACTCCGCCAGGTCCAGCACGTTCAACAAGTCCTCCTTCGCACCTGCGGGCACCCGGAGAGGCTCAGTGCCGGGCCTGCTCGCCCCCCGCCCCCCGACAGCCGCCCCGGGCCTCCCCAGGGACACGGAACCCACCAAGCCACCCAGCCCACGGGGCCTGGCGCCCGCTGCCCCTGCGCCTTTGGGAACCCTCAGGCCCCACGCCCTCCCCCCTCGGGCCTCGGATCCCCCCCGGACCACAGACCCCCTCGGACCCCGTCCCCGGGACGCCCACCCCCCTCGGTGCTCGCGGAAGGGCGCGGGCCGAGCAACCGTGTCCCGGGAGCCGCCCCCAGAGCGCCCTGCGGGCCCTCAGGCGGCGCCGAGCCCCGGTACCGGCCGCCGCGCCCTGTCAATGGAAACGCTCCCTGCCGGGGAGGCCGAGCTGGGACCGCCAGGGACCCGCCGCCGGGGGCGGGGGGGAATGGGAGGACCCCCGCCGCCATGCCCGCCCGGCCCGGCCCGGCCCGGCCCACCTCCGCCCGGCCCCGCCATGGCGCCACAGGGCTCCGCTCGCCGCCGCCGCTACGTGACCGCGCCCCGGCGCGTCACCGAGCTGAGGGACGCGGCCGGCACGCGGCGCCGTGGGGCGGGGCCGCGCAGGCGCGTGGGGCGCAGCGGCCGCGAGCGCGCGGGGCGGGGTCGCCGTGGCACCGGCTGCGCCGCCGGTCGCGTCCGTCCGAGCGCCCCGCGGGGGGGACCGTCGCCTCTGTCACTGCCGCGGCGCGGCCCGCTCGGCCCCCCGCCGCTGTCCCCCAGGGCAGGGTCCCGCGGTGCCCAGGGCGGGGGCAGAGGCCGCTCCCCGGGTGTCTTAGCGCCCGCGGCCGCTCGCTGCCTCCGCCACGGCGGCTCTTGCCCGGCTGCGAGCGGCCGCGGCGGCGCCTCTTGCCGGTCGCTACCGCCCCGGCCGGGCCGGGCCGGGCCGCCGGGGCCTCGCCCGCCGGGGGTCACGCAGGCGAGCGGGGCCGGTGGGGGGCGCGGCCCGGGGCTCGGGTGGGAAGCGGGGCGGAGGGGCTGCGGCCGGCGCCCCCCCGGCTGTGCCCTGCGGCGCCCCCGAGCTGGGCTGGGCAGCGCGGCGGGGACACGGTGTGCTGCCGCCTCCGCCAGCCTCCCGCGTCTGGGCCGGTAGGCGCTTGAGCTGCTGCAGAACAAGAGCCACCTGCTTCCCACCTGGGGACGTGGCTGCTCAGGGAGTGGCAAAGCTGGGAAACCTGAGATACAACAGGTTAAAAAAAATAGAATTAATAATAATAAAAATAAAATTATTTATATAGATATATAGAAGATCCTCCTGGAGAGATTGTAAGCAAAGGAGGAGCAGGCTTGACCCTCCTGTGGGGCTAACTAAACCAGTGCATGAGTGGGAGCAGGTGATGGGTGGTGGAACAGGCAACGTTCTGGGAACCAGGGCAGCACTGCGCGATGGCCAGGACATCCCTCACAAACAGCCCGGTGGCCAGGACATCCCTCACAAACAAACAGCCCGGCAGCTCCTTCCCCCTGGCAGGCAGGCGGGACGTGTCGGCAGCCGCAGCAGCACCGCATGTGTTTCCTGCGCTGCCCTGATTAGGGGGAACTGGCTGGAGTGGTGTGTGCGCAACCTGCCAAAGTGGCGGGACAGCACTTCCCCAGGGACCGAGGCGTGATGTCTTGCACACAGTCACCCCGTGGGGGCTGGGGGCTGCTGCCCACAGCAGGTTTGGGCTTTGGGACTCAGCCTTCTGAGGTGCCGAGGGCCAGGCAAGGCACAGCTGGAGGGACGGGTGCCGTGGGGGTGCAGGGGGAGAGAAGCCGGGTGTCCAGCCCAGCGCCCAGCCTTCAGCCCCAGGGACCCTGTAAACAGGATGCTCCAAAGGGCTTTTGCTTTCATAACCACCCAGAGAAGGAAAGTGCACTCCACAAGGGTTTATTTACCCTCTGGCAACTGGAAAGCTGCATTTGCTTTCCTGGGCAGCTGAAGCCCTGCAACATTGCTCAGGATCAGAGCTCCCTCTGCCCCCGCCATGCTCCTGGAGAGCCTCGGTCCTCCTGTCTCCAGCAGATCAAAGGGCAGCTCCTGCAGGTGCAGCGTGGTCACCCTTTGGTGACCCAGTAATCAGATGTAGCTGTTAGTGAGACTGTCGGACAGATCCTACATCGACTACTGAGCAGCCAAGAGCACCATGTCTCTGCTGGGTCTCCACCTTGGCTCTAGGTAGGACTGGCAGTGAGCAGAGCAGCTTCCCCTGGGAAAAGAAGATGGGGTGGCTGGGGGGGATGCCTGATGGGGAGGAATGGCTGGGGGCAAGTAGGTGCCTGGCAGTAGTGTTTCATCTCGGAAATCCCATCCAAACACTGGGGTCTCCTGCAAGTCCGGTATGCGGTGGGCTCCCATCCCCATGCAGCACATGTCTCTGGTTTTACCTTCCTGCCCTGGGCAAAGGGCTGCCCCTGTAACCCTGGGGCCAGGCACAGTTCCTCTTGTGTCTTCTCCCCAGTGCCAGCTGGGGTATCCCCTGCACATGTGGTCCCAGGGGCACCCCTGGCCTGAGCATCTGCAGCATGGCTCCATCTTTCCCAGCGCACCTGCACCATCACCTGGGGCAGGCACTCGCCTGCCTTCCACAGTGGGGAAGGAACTGGGCTGACAGGGGGGCTGGAGGGGCTGGCAAGCTGGGGGCTCCTGTGCAATGGGGTCAGGCCCAGTTTGGTACAGAGGGTGGCACAGGGGCTGGCAGCGCAGCAGCAGAGCCCAGCACTAGCACTTCAGCCGCTGGGGTTCCCTGCAAGGCACTTGCCTGGCAAGCAGCCCTGTTCAACTCAGAAAACACAGGCACAAAAACCCATTCCCCATCTCAAAGGCTTCCCCTACCCCCAGCACCACCACTGCCTCCCAGCATGTGCCGCCCGGGCTAAGCCGCAGCTTGCCAGCCCATGTCGGCTTCCAGCAGCTGTGCACGGCCAGGGCGAGCAGTACCAGGAAATAACAGTCAGCAAAACCGTGTCCCCTTGGCAAGTCCCCATCTGCAGAGCTCCCAGAAATGCTCTGTAAATGGACCCAAAATGCCCCTCCGGGCGCCTCAGCAAGGCACCGTACCTGGCCATCTCCACCAGATGCCAGGGTCCCTCGTCGATATGAAACGTGCCCCCAGTGCGCAGGGACCTGCAGGGCTGCAGTATCCTGGGGCTCCCAAGCTGCTACTCCGGTGGCTCAGCGTGATGTGGCTGCGATGCTGCTGGCCTTGTGGCCCCGGTTCCACAGCACTCTGCCAAGGCCACCACCGTGTTGCTGCCTTTAGTACAGCGAAAGCGACGTCTGAATTCCCCTTCCCCCAGCTGGGACATCCGTGCTGGTGTCATGCAGCTGCGCAGGGACAGCCCCAGCTTGGTGGCTGGTCGGGGACGTGCTGCAGCTTGCAGAAAGGAAATTTGCAGCTCAGCTCTGTCAAAGCAAGAGTGCGGGGATTTTCAGCGGGGTTTCTTTCTGCCACTGTCTCTCACTCTTTTCTCATTTTCTGGAAATGAAACAAACTCAGACTCCAGCCCTTTATGTTACTCAATATCTATAGGTGGGGGCGACCGCCCTTGTTCTCTCCCCACCAGCTGCTATGGGGGACTTTTCAGCGCAGGCTGGCTCTCCCCCATTTTCAAGCCACAAAGGAAAGGCTTGAAGCCAGGGACTGCTCGAGGGGCAGCTGGGATTTCTGCCAGCTGGGTTTAGGGAACAGGAAGGCAGGCTGAGTAGCCTGGCATCAGGCACAGCACTGAGCTGAGAGTGGCAGTGAGCCCCCAGCTGCCCCTCGAGCGGTCCCTGCTGCTGAGAAGCCCTGATTTTGGCAGTGAATGGATGCAACCAGCCTGGAGCACAGCAAATGATACCAAGTGGCTGCTCAGGTGATACAGGCACTCGCTTTCTGACTTGCTACCGCCTTGCAGGTGACCATGGGCAAGTCCTGCTGCTCCTTGCAGCGGTTTCCTGAGCTGTAAAAAGGTAAATAACAATTCCTGGATGCACCATAATCTCTTCATTTGACTTCCCTGTTTTCTGCCCCTTTGGCCAAGATCCTGGCCCATCATCCCTGACAATCCCTCAATCTTGTGAGTCTGCACCCTCTCCTGTTGCTGCCTGGCCAGCAGCCACCCCTGCCAGCCCTGAAGCCTGGGCTGGGCACGTGGGGACAAGCTGAATGCAGTGCAGGGACACCCATGGGTAGTAGCTGCAGCAACTTCCTCAGGCTCAGAGCTCTGCCCCAGTGCCAGGCACAGACCGGGACTGGGGGCCAGCTGGGTGGAGGGCTTCAGGCTGCGGAGGAGCTTGCTACAGCTCCCTGCATCCAGTTCTTCTTGGCAACAATTGAGAGAGAAGTTTTCTGAGACAATGCTATTCCCATGGAGTGCCATTAAATTCTGGTGTTAAATTTATCCCCTTTTCTGGCTTGCCAAGGAGTTCTGATGGTGTGAGGATGCCAGGGTCGAGCAGTACTGACTGTTGTGGGGATGAGTAAGGCAGGGCACTACCATGACCCTTCCCCATGGCCCCAAGCACAGCACCTGTGAAGGAGAGATGCTTCTTGGATGGTGCAGGGGAAGCTTTGCTGAACATGAGCAGCCCTGGGGTCTTGGGTCTTATTCCAGAATTTTTGCAGCAGCCAGAGTGTCTCAGGAGATGAGCTAGGCACAGTGCATGGCAGACAGCAAAAAAAATGAGACACCCCTTGGGAACGTGACCCCATCTCCAGGCTGACCCAGCAGCAGCAACCCTCAAAGCAAGCTAGGGGGAGAGCAATTGCTCTGAGCTTCATTTAATCAGCCAGGGTAATTAGGTGATTTACAAAGAACACGTGTTTCTGGAGGCTGCTCTTGTTTTCTCCAATCTGCTCTGACACTTGAGGAGCAAAGATCTTCTAGCAACAGCTGTGCAAAGCCAGCAGCTGCAGGGAGCATCCTCTAGCCGGTGAGACCCCCAAATTCTTGTCCTCCCCAGCTTCTGCAGGTGCAGACCCCTGGGCGCCCTGTGTCAAGATCACAGCCGTTGTGCTCCTGCTGCCTGAATCATTCAGAGATGCCTCCAACGTGTGGAATGACAGAGAAAGGAGAAATGCTCTGCTGACCCGCTTACTGTGGGGAAAGCCAGGGCAGGAGACCATGCTTATTTTTGGGACCTCCTGCATATCGGCATTTCTGCTCTGGGGCTAGGGAACCTCGGGGCTGGGTTTGCTGGATACTCAGGGCTGTCAGTGCCATCAGTCCCGCTGCTCCCTCAGGGCCATGCTGTCTGCGGCTCAGCTGATCTGTGAGCTGCACGGGGCTGCGTGCCCTCTTTGCTCCATCCTTGCTGGGGTGCAGTGGCTGAGCAAGGTCTGCCAGGCATTTGCCCTCCAGCCCAGAGCTTTGGTTCCAAATGAGGGTGTTTTTGCCCTCAAAGACAGGTGTGGGCTTTGGTCCTGCTGTGAGTTATCTGCACTAATGCCAGTGTTTTTCTCTTCATCGGGGCTGGTTTTGCAGCAGCCTGGATGAAGACAAAAATTCCAGGAGAGATGCCTTTTTTGGCTGATGGGTTGGTGGTTTGTTTTAATATTTTTTTATTTCTGAGACAGTTCTGAAAAAAGCAGCTCCCCTAAAGCACCTCTGCCCTTGTAGAGCATGATGGCGCTTGTTACATGGGATAAATACATCCCTTGTGACTAAACCCCAGAACTGGCACTGGAGAGGAGGCTGGAAACCTCTGCAGCATCCTTCACTCCAGCTGTGCAGGCAGGCGCTGGAAAGATGACAAGGATTTCCTGCGGCATTTGGTGAAATGAGTCAGCGTGGCACACACCCGGGTGGGCATGGCCGGCGGGCTGGGCAGGAGCCAGCCAGCAGCATGTGCCCGGCGGCATGGGGAGAAAGCATGGCAAGCCCATGTGGCAGGGACTTGCCCAGGGCATGTCTGTGGGGATGCATCCTGCTGACCTTCAGGCTGGAGCACCCATGCACCAAAACCAAGCCCTCCCCAGGGCAGGCAGGGTCCAGGTGGGATGCAGGCAGCAACGGGGGACGCTCCAGCTCAGAAGTGCTGGTACAAGGGGCCATGCCTGGTCCTTTGGCCAAATCACCAGTGCCACATGGCACAGCCAGTGTCTCGGTGCCCTCTGCCCATGTGAGTGCCGGGAAAGGTGAGTGCTACTTCTAAGATACTCTGCATTCCTGAGAAGCTGCCATGAGTCACTCACTCTCACATACACACAAAAAATGTCCCAGGAGAGATTAGACATAGCTCACTTTGTTCTGAGTCATTATCTGCCCCAGCCTCGTATTGAGCCGAGAACTGCACAATTCAGGGAAACAACCAGCACTTTCTGCATGCACGTGGGTCTTTGGCTCTGGCCAAGCAGGTTTCTCTGGGACTCCCAGTGGCAATAGCTTGTCCTGGCTTCCCCGGGAGGACAGTGCCCCGGCACTGTGTCACAGGGAGGTTAGGGTATAGGCAGATGTGCTCATGCTGTGCATCTTTCCAGACAGGACCAGAATGACAATGTGTCTCCGCAGCTCTCAAAGGCGCAGCTGTCTGCCTGGCCCAGCCCAGCCATGCATGGGTAATTCCGCTGCTTTGCAGTGGCACCCGCACAGGTTTGCAGAGCCCTTGGAAGTGCCAAGGCTGCTAATGCCACCCCACTTGCTGGGCCCATGCATGCTTTTGCTGGGACATGTGGGCTGCACCTTGGCAGGCTGTGCCCGGGCTCCCTGCGGATGCCTGGCTGTCCTCAGTGCACTTCACTCTGCACTGGCTCTCATGTGTCTGCACAAAGATACCCGCTGTGTGCAGCGAGTGCCAGGGTCTGGGCCTCCTTCCCAAGTTATTTCCAAGTGTCCTCCAGTTTCACACCTGGATTCCCCTTCTCACAGCCTTGAGTATCTTGATAATATAATTTTCTTTCTGCTCGCTCAGGTTAGACCCCATCACACCAGTTTACTCTTATGTCTCTGGGCCAGGAACCTGGAGCTGCCTCCCGGTAGCTGAAAATGGTTAAACCCAGTAATTCAGCACCTGCCAGTGTCACAACCATTAATTTCTGACTGTCTCCAGGCTCCTGCCACTGTAGCTCCCCAAGGGAAGCTTTGTCTGACTCCCTTCTGTGATCCCTGGATGTTGCCATCCCACTGTGCCTGGAGCACTCCCTGCCAGGGTTAGAGACAATAAGCCTCCATGCTGACCCATACAGATCTCCAGCACCCAGAGCTGGACCACCCCTCCTGACAGCCAAACCCAACCCTCCCATGTGGCCATCCCACGCTGCCACCCCCACCGACTGCCCTCTTCACGGTCACATTGTCTGCTTGGTGATGTTTTCCCCATCTGTTTCTGGAAGAAACACCTTTTCCAGCCTTTTGGGTGAGCACATTCTCACAGCACCGGGACATTCCCAGACAGGATGACTAGAATCTAGTCACGTCCATAGTGCAAGGGACACCAGTGCCAGAAGTACAGCCCGGATCTCCCATGTCTCACCCAGACCTCCAGACAACCCTTTCCCCTCCAGCACTAAACAATATCCTTCGACTTCGCCATTCCAGAGCAGGTGGTGCAAAGTACCCAGGGCATCCCCGAATGTGACACACCGCTTGTTTTGCCCCAAAATACTCGATGAAAAACATGGGGAGCTTGGTTGCTCATCTTCCTCACAAAGAACAGGAGCCCCAGGCTGGGCGGCGAGCCAGCCGCCAGCGCACGAGCTGGAGGAAATGTGTTTCTTACTGGCTTTTCGCCTCTTCAGGAGCAGGCTGGGTGGTGCGGGGGGAGCGCTCTCTGCCCCAGCTCCTGCTGTGTCAGCCAGCCCCATGGCGAGTGCAGGAAGGAGTGGGCAGCCCCCCGGTGCGTTGGGGTTTTACATGGGCCAAGGGGGAGCCCCCACGGGTACTCCTCACTGCCGCCATGGCAGCCCCAGCCACGCACAACTGCCCGGGATGGTTTCCCCCTCAGGCCTGGGGCTGCCATAAGGAGAAGGGTGGGAAGAGAGAGGGTGTCCCCATTGAGGTGGTAAGAACTGGCCCCTCGCTGAGGGAGAGGGACAGAGAGCCACGAGAGGGACACAGGCATTGGGTTTTTCTGCATGGTGAGCCCGTGGGGCTGGGATGCTCAAGGTCATTCCCATACCCATTATGCTTAGCTACATGGGGCACTGGAACATCAGAGAACGTGTTCCTGCATCTGCTGGGATTGCCCCTACCCAGGCAGCTCAGCTTTTGTCTCCCATCCCATCCCCTACCAGTCCCACCTGCCTCATACTAAGGATTTATGTCTGGGACCCCCAAAACACCCATCCCTCTGCCATCCCCACCACCTCCCTTTGTTGCCCAGGCACCAAGACCTGCCACATGGATGCATCTGAACGCACTGGGACTGTCACCAAAGGGGTCACCGCTGCCCTTGCACTGCTGCTGCCCTACAGTGTGATTTATGGGACATTTCCCCACCTCGCTCACCCGGCAGATGCTGGGGCCATGCAGGGTGTTCTGTTCCTCCTCATCTTCCTGCCTTCGTGAGCCAAGGGAGAACCACTTGCTAGTGTGTGTGTGTGTGTGTGAGAGAGCACGTGTGTGTGCATTTGGGCACAGTGTTTCCTGGGCTGTTAAAAAAGAGATATTGAAAATTGGTGAGTTTAAAAACAGAAGAAATTTGCAAAAACATTTCAGTGCATCTTCTCTGACCTGTTCGGCAGGACCCTGGGAGAAGAGAAGGGTGAGGAGCAGCTGGCAGGATGGGGACTCCTAGGGATCACCCCAACCCTCTCCCTCCCATGTGGCTCAAAGCAAGGTTAAATCATCATGGCTTGGGGTGCAGGCACCCACAGGACAGGCATTCCTGGCTATTGCCTCACCTCCAGCCCTGCCCCTGCCAATGCAACGTGCCCTGGAGGGTCGCAGCACCGGGGAGCATGCAGCAGCCTCTCCTGCTTCGTTGCAATAAACCATCTGCATCCTGAAGACAAATTTTCCCCGAAATCCCCATTTCGTGAAGCTATGGGGGCTATCAGGTACAGAAGGCACCTGCTGGCTCTCTGGGGAGCTCCAGCCCCAGATGCAAGCCCAGACTGACCTGCTGGGGAAATAAAGGCTCCTGTAACCTGGGCGGCAGCAGGGCACTGGTCTGTAACCTGTTCTTCTCCTTCCCCTCTGTGGTGAGAGGGAAGGTGGGACCAGGCAGAGACCACACCTAAATTCCCCTTCCTCTGCAACCCTCCCTTTCCTCACCTCGCTCCCGGACACAGGCCAGGATACGGAGCCAGCTGGGTCCTGCAGCAGAGCTTACCACTGCACTGCCCTCCCTTTCCTTTTGTTTTTTCCTCTCCTCCTGTCACTGCCACCCCAGAGGAAGAGAGGCAGAGTCCAGTGCTTGCATGCTCTTCTTTGCACGAACCTGCTCGAGTGATTAGTCTCCTGATGTCTTTGAGAAAGTCTCCAGTGCTCTGACTGAGCCTGTGGGTGCTGGCTTTAAATCATCATCTCCTGTGGATTACAACAGCTGGATGAGAAGATAAAGGCTTTTCTCTCCTCTTTCCTTTCTTATTCCTCTCTTTTCACTTTTCCTCCTGAAGCCAGAGTGATTCCCAGCCAGCGGGCATGATGCTGGTGGGAGCCCTGCATGGCCTCCTGCTTCTCTGCCTGGTTGAGAAGGGCATCAGCAAAGTCAGAAGATACTACATCGGTGCAGTGGAAACTGCCTGGGACTACGTACACAGCGATCTGCTCTCCGTGCTGCAAGCGCCTGCAGGGTAAAGCTCTTTCTATTGCAGTTCCAGCACCCTGCTATTGGTGTTGTCCCACCCTGGCACGCACAGCCCTGTGAGCTTGGGTGTGGGCAGGTGCATGGGGGCAAGGTGGGTGCACTGAGCTGCTGGTGCAGCTGGGAATGGGTGTTTCTGCGCAAAGGGGAGTCAGTAAGTGCAACACCTGATAACACACAGGTGCAATAAATCTTCAGAGAGAGACACAGACCTGCTCTGCCCTACTGCTCTGCACTGCTTTATCTCAGTGCTGTTTGCTGTGATCCTTTAAAGTCTGTGCCCAGAGCCAAGAGCTGGTTCTCCTGCCTCTGCTTTCTCTTCTGCATCCTGGGAGCTTTGGGGAAATGCAAGGGGAGGTGAGGTCCTGTAGGGGCTGCAGAGGGAGGTTGGCTGTGCCCTCCTGACATAACTCAGGGCAGCAAAGGGTGTCCACTGTGTCTGCCTCTAGTAAAACTCAGCTTTAGTTAGTTATATATTTGTGTACATTACATTGCTGGAGCTGAATTTTTTCCTTTAGGGAATGAAAATATTTTTTTAGTGTTTGGGCAAGTAATGGTGTTTGTACACCGTGACAAGAAGGAGGAAGGCATGGCAGTTTTGCCCAAGTGCTTTAGAGTAGGAACAAAAGTGGCAGTTGCATTGCTCAGGCATCAGGATGATGTTGTCTGGAGACACAGCTGGCTTGGACGCACATGGCTGTGAATGGGCTTTCTGAGCTTACAGCATGGGGAGCAGAGCTGGATGGCTACATCCCCTGTGGATCAAGCCATGCTGATTCCCTCTGCCGCCCTGCCACGTGCCCTTCCCCAGGCTTTGTGCTGCGGTGGTGTCAGCCTACAGCCCCATCTCAGACCCACAGTGACTGGGGCAGTGGGGAGCTGTGGTCAGGCACTGAAACCAGGCTCTGGTGCCATAGTCGCTGTATCAGAGTAACATTGGGGTTTTCCCCCATTTTGATTACTTCAAATTGGAAAACTGCATCCAGCACCCCCTGTTTTACTAATGCCTCCCACCCTGCTTTTACTAAGGTGGCACTCAGATCTGTTAGGCTATGGTGGTGGAGCTGAGGTCACTCAGGCTGTTAATTCAACCCTGTGTCTTTCCATTTTGGCCCTGGCTTTAACGACACACTTGCAGACCATTTCTGACCTGGGAGTGCCTCAGGCACCTGGCCATGCCCTGGGGACAAGTAGGCCATCAGCAGGCAGCCTGAGGTCAATTGTCCTTCTCTGGAACAGGAAAGATAACTTTGGTTTTCTGCGAGGGACTTGGTGGCATGCTCCACCCCAGAGAGGCAGGGCACGCCTGGGAAGCACAGCTCCCAGCAGAGCTGTGGTGGGAGCTGGGGTTTGCTTGGCGTGACTGTTCCCAGCTTATCCCAGATAACAGTGCCTTCTTCTGCCTGGCCTGGCAGCCTCAGCTCGGTTGGGAGGCGGCGCAGGAAAACAGCCAGGCTGGGGAGAAGGGGTGTGCAGGAGTGAGCCAGGAGAAGTTGGCAGAAGCGGAGCTGCTGCCAGAGCTGAGGTGCCCCTGAGCTGCGCGTGGGCTGTCTTCTGCTCCACTGGCTTTCCCTCCTAGTACCAGCATCCCATGGCAGCCCCCAAGGGTGCAAGTCCAGGTAGGACCTCCAAAACCCCTCTACGCATCCAGTGTTTCTCTGGCATGTTTGTGGGAAAGCTCGGCCAAATGAATGGGCTATGGCACGCCAGGCCAGAGCTGCTTGTGCCTTCCCCATGATTTCAATTTCTCTGCCTCCTACATGCAACCCCGGGGCAGGGGTCGCATCCTGCGATGGCCACAGGGATCTCGGCTCCGGCTCAGAGTTGGCGGCCACATAGCAGCAGCAGCCCACGTTTGAGTGCTTCAGCAGTGCAGATTGTTTACCTTGGCTGTCTCCCGGCTCCGAGAGATGAACAGATAGTGCGGCTAACAATGCTGATCGAAGGCGCCAGGAACGTATCTCCTTGCCTTGGCTTCAGTGGCCTTGGGGTAGGAAGTCCATGGGGAACCCAAGTGCAGGGAACCAAGTACAGGCCAGAAGCACTTGGATCAGATGTCCCTGTGCTGAACTCTGCCTCCCCACCCGCCGCAAAGGCTGCCAGGCTCTGCCGTGCCAGCTGGGACCCAGCGCTGAGCCCTGGTGTCACCAAGTCTCCTCCCAGCCATGCCCTCACATGCCAGCAAAATCCCCCTGGCTCCAGAGGATTTCTGCCTTGTTTACCACGGCATTAGCAGGACCAGACCTTCATATGTCAGGGATGTGTTTTCAACGCTGGGCTTTCTGTGAGTTAGAGATTAAGGCACAGCTTCCTGACAGCGGACAGCCCAGTGTCAGTGACCCTGCCACACTGCCACCTCCCAGCATGGGGTCACCCTGGAGAGCAAAGCTTTGTCAGGACGCTACTGCCATCAAGCCAGGAATGATAACGGCTGGTGGGCAAAGTTAGCTGAATGCAGTGGCCCTGCTCAGTGGGGCTATGTCTGTTGGGGGCTTCCTGCCAGCCTGAACGAGGGGTTATAACCGCGGTGGGAAAGCGTGCATGGGGTTTTCATGGGCGCCCCTCCTGCTTTGCCCCCAGGGAGGGCGAACCCCGCTCTCCCCACAGCATCCTCTGGCTGCAGGTGGCTTCCAGCCGGAGGCATGGGGGCGAGTGCGCATCGCCCTTTCATAAATTTGAGTCACTCTGGCTCCTTCCTCTTCCTCTTGAGGAAGAGTCACAAAGGGAACCGCTGCTTGAATGAAGGCTTAGTCAGACAGGGAGAGCAATCCTCCCTGCTTCTTCAGAGGGAAGAAAATACCACCTGGCTTTTGCTCCAAACAAAACAAAACTGGAAGTGGTCTGTCTGGTTACTGGAAATGGTCTCAGTCCTGGGGCTGATAAGCCAGCCTCTAAAAATCCCTGGAGAAATTCATAGCTTTGTTATCCTGATAAATATGCTGGATCCTTTCTGGAAAATGAATTTGTTAAGCTGCTTACAGATAGAAAGTGGCAGTAGGGTGTGAAATACTTTCAAGGCTCCTTCATCCTCCTGGGGCAAGGATTAGTTTTTTAGCGGATGGCTTTAAATCCCAGTTTGGTCAGAAAAGAAATGGATGTGGGGATGTTGCTCAGACCGCAGAACAAACTGCTATGACCTGCCATACAGCCTGACACAGTCTCTTTCCTGGGCACAAGCTGGGGAGGATGTTCAAGTTATATGCGATGTGTCTACTATACCTGAAGGTGCTGGGGATGGGGTGGGGGGTGGCTGCGGGGCAGTCACTGTGCCACTGCTCTCACAGCATTCCCAGTGCTCCAGGTCTCTGTTGGCAGGGAAGCATAAAGCTGGACAAGGCAGGAGGCTGGCAGTGATGCCTGTGGCTGTGCCCACTCCTGGCTGCAGCTGGGCACAGCGCTGCACCTCCTGCCCTTGTGTCTTCTTCCTTTGTGACTAACACTGTGACATTAATTACTGCGGCATTGTCATCAAAATGTTTCCAAACACTCCTGGGGATTGTCAGGAAACCCAAAGAACACAACAGGGTGAGTGATCCCGGGGGCCAGTGTGGCACAGGCAAGCTGGCAGGGAGGAGAGGAGGAGGATGGCTGCTGCTCCTGGATGGGGCTGAGCAACCAGCCTTGGCTTTTCCTTCCTCCTGCAGTGCATCGGGGCATCTGGGCCCACAGCCCCCCGCGCCTGGTGTCCCCACCCAGTACAGGAAGGCCGTGTTTGTGGAGTACCCTGATGCCTCGTTCACGCAGCCCAAGCCCAAGCCAGCATGGATGGGTAAGGAGCACCCACAGTGCAGTGGCCAAACTTGCCCTGGGTTGGGTGCTGGCTCCATGGCCAGGAATGGGAAAGCACCTGGGTAGAGTCCCAGTACAGCAGAGCTGCTGGGAATGCAGGGAGCCTTGCTGGTGCCAGAGCAGTTGATGCTGCCATGCTACATGAGAGATGACTGCTAACTGTGCAGGTGGAATGCTGAGACCCTTTGGGGCCCATGGCTGGGTGGGAGCTGCTTGACCCCAGCTGCCTGACCCTTTTGCCTTCCTTCCTTCAGGTCTTCTGGGCCCCACCATCCGAGCAGAGGTCTATGACACAGTGGTCATCAAGTTTAAGAACTTGGCCTCCCGTCCATACAACCTCCACGCCATCGGGGTGTCCTACTGGAAGGCGTCAGAAGGTGAGTTGGTCCATAGCCAGGTGCTGCAAGCCCTGTAAAGCACCTCCTGCTCAACGGCCTGCCTGTCAGGAGAGAGCACATCCCTCCCTGACCCTGGTGTTCACATCCCTCTGTGAAGACAGAGAGTCACAGAGGTGGCTTAGCCTGGGGGAACAAGACCATGCCTAGCCCAGAAATGAGCTGAGATGAGCAAATCCGTATCAGTTATAGAGGTAATACATGAGGTTGGATGCTTAGGGCCAGGAAGGCTGTGTCCTCCAGCATCAGGGCAGGTGGGGGGTGCACAGCCCCAACAAGCAAGTCTCCGGCACAGCTCTGCTTTGCTGCCCTGAGACCAGCTATCACTGGTGGGAGCTGGGCTGGTCCTGGGGGCTGGGGTGGAGAGGGGCTGTGCTCTGGGCTGGGGGAAGAGGCATTTCTGTAGCCATGGTGTGTTGGGGATGAACCTTCAGTGACATCTGGCTGCTCCTTTCGCTTTAGGGGCAGGGTATGAGGATGAGAGCAGCCAGATAGAGAAGGAAGGTGACAGGGTGGATCCAGGGAAGACACACACATACATCTGGGAAATCCAGCAAAACCAGGGCCCGACAGATGGTGACTCACCGTGCCTGACCCACTCCTACTCCTCCAACACCGACAGTGTGAAGGACATCAACTCTGGATTGATCGGAGCCCTGCTTGTGTGCCGACCTGGTAAGGACAGCACAGGACGTGGACAGGTCACATACAATCACGAATTGAAAAACAGAAAAATCAAAAACACCTTCCAGAGGCTGAACATGGCAGTGGAGTCAGTAAACTGTCATCAACAACACTTTTGGGGTTTGGCCCTTTCCTAAAAGAGTCTTTTTCCAGTGCAGGAGCCAAACACTCTTTAGATTTCTCTTCTGGAGAGAAATTTTTCTTTCCTTTGCAAAATTTCAGACCACAGATGAAATCCTGAACCTTATCTATCCATAAGGTGAATTGCTATGGAGGCACAAATGTTTGTCTTTCCTTCAGAGTTTCACCGAGCTGTGATTGTTCAGTATCAGCCAGGGTGCTTTATCAATCAGGGTTTTGTCAAAGAACTAGAGGGAAGTTTGCATCGGCAAGTGTTAAGGATCAGGCAGGAGAGAGGCAGGACACCCCAGGTACCTGGTCTGTGGTACCTGTGCCTGCTCTCCTTCCTTTGTAAACACAGAGGTGATGAAATCCTGTTAATACTTGCCGGGTGCAAGGAACCCAGAAGTGTACCTGGGGTGGAACTGGTCACCCCTGGCTGAGTCATCTCCTGGAGGTAGCTGTCCATAGCCCTCTGTAGTCACTGGAGAGGAATGGGCACGAGTCACCTCCTCCCAGGGCACCGTCTGCAGGCTCCAGTGACTCACCAGGAGTTTCTCCACTGAGCTAAGTCTAGACGAGCACAGATGATGGTGCTGACAAGGGGGCTAGATAAAACGGGCTCTTTCAGGTGACTAAGCGGATCCTGAGAGCCTGCAAGGAAAAGGCAGCACAAACTGACCTTTCAATGCCTTCTGGGGGCAGCTGCCTCTCAACCACGGGCTTCTGGGGAGTGCAAGGCAGGAAACAGGGCTGTGCCAGCCGTGAGACATGACAAAAGCAATCCACAGCCTGGCCTTGATTTACCAGTTCTTGGAGGGCACAAAGGGAATTCTCTGAGGAGACCAGCATGGTGCTTGCTGATGTTTAAAGAGATCCATCCCATGGCATCTTGCAGGGACCCTGGCTAGTGATGGGAACGAGGGCGTGCAGCAGGAGTTTGTGATGCTCTTCGCAGTGTTTGATGAAGGTAACTACCTTGTTGACTGGTGCTGGACCCTGAATTCAGCCTGGTCCATGGCTCATGCTTTTGCCATGGTGTGAACGCAGCTGCTCGGCTCCCATACTGTCTCCCAAGCCTTGTACAGTCTCCCCAGCCAATGTGTTCCTGGTGCAGTGCTGCCATTCCTTCTGTTCTCCAGGTGCAGGGAGCTTGCAGCACCCCCCCCCCCCCCGCTCTCCCATCCCATGCCATGGCCTTGTTCCCATCACACAGGCTAAAGCTGCCAGGCAGTAATGTCCTGTCACATGCAATGGTCACCACCACATTTATGCAGAACCTTGCATGGGTCTGCTGTGGATTTCCAGCAGGCACCACACATCTGACCTCCGTGCATTTTGGCTTTCATACTGTTTCACCCCTGTGGGAAGGTTTCCTTTTTCTCTGAAATGCTCTGAAATGAAAGCTGACTGCATCCTCCTCTCTCCACAGGGAAAAGCTGGTACTCTGAGACCAGCTCCCTGGCAGCTCCTAAGCCCCTGCCTCACAACAGGACGGAGCTGCACACCATCAATGGCTACATCAATGGCTCGCTGCCTGGTGAGTACCGGTGTGCTGGGGACAGGGACGGAGGGCATGGGAGGTACTAGGACCAGGGGTATAGCCAGGTCTGTAAGCTCAAGGTAGCTTTGTGAAAGGAGTGAGAAATGACATCAAGAAGAGTTTCCAGGTGATGGATCTGTTAGGCTGTGTTCACCCCGGAGCCACTATTGCATCTCAACTCTTTGATCTGCCTTGCCCATTTACAGTGCAGAAGGACCTATTTCTGGCTGGCTGTGTTACCAAGCGCAGCTGACCTCGGAGTTCTCCAGGAATTTTTCTGGTAGCAAAGGTTAATCTCTTGTAGCCCTGTGAGTGAGGCTGGAGGTAGTGTTGAGGGGAAAACTCAGCTCTCACCAGCCTGGCTCTGACAACACACCTCTGTAGGATTTAGGGAATAGAATCATAGACTCTTTTAGGTTGGAGAAGACCTTTAAGATCATCAAGTCCAGTCATTTACCTAGCACTGCCAAGTCCACCACTAAACCATGGCCCTAAGCACCACATCTACTTGTCTTTTAAATACCTGCAGGGATGGTGATTCAACCACTTCCCTGGGCAGCCTGTTCCAGTGCTTGACAACCCTTTCAGTGAGGGAATTTTTCCTAACATCCAATCTAAACGTCCCCTGGCACAACTTGAGGCCATTTCCTCTTGTCGTTTTGCTTGCTGCTTAAAGAAGAGACCAACACCTACCTCACTACAACCTGCTTTCAGGTAGTTGATTGATAGGTCTCCCCTCAGCCTCCTTTCCCCAGAAAAGCAAAAGAAAAGGCTGATTGTGGTCTCAGTGAGGACAAAAGTTGGCATTTTCTGATGTTCTTCTGGAAGAAGGTCCATTGCTGCCTGAGACTGAAGAATCTCCAGGGCAAACTGGGAACACTGTCAGGAGAGTTATTTCCATCAGTAACCTTGGTGAACCACGCCTTGAAACCTCCCACCTGGGTCTGGCTGTTCTCCAGTCATAGGCAAAAGCAGAAGTCGCCTGAATTTCCTGTCCTGGTGGATCCATTGAGCTTAAGAGCTGAGTAAACCTCCTGGTCAACCTCTGTATCTGCAGTAGGTTTCCTCTTGAGAAGGTATCCGCCTCTGTCCCTCAACCCCCTGTCTGGGTGCAGGACCACGCCTGAGAGGTGTCTGATGGAGTGGCAGTGCAGAGCTGGGGGCCTCAGGATGGAGCCTGCACGCTGTCACCTCCCCAGGCTCTTGGGATTTGTTCCAGTCACCTATCACACTCGGTGCCAAAATCAAGCGCTTGACTTGGTATTTGACTTTGTTTGGCTTCAGCTTCCAGGAACTTGTTCTTGTTATTCAGTTCCCTGCTAGATTGCAGAGCCCTTCAGCACACGCTAATTTCTGCCCAGGAAAATATTTTTACAATGCAGTCAAGTCCTCTCCCATTTCCTAAGCACACCGACCTCTTAGAGTATCTCCGAGGAGGGAATTTTCTCTAGCCTTCAAATAATCCTGGTGAGCTCTATCTGCAATTTTTGGGGTATTTCAACTACCGCTGAGGACATGCCTCAGATGCAATATTTCAGTATCAGGCTTGCCGGTGTTGTGATCAGACAAATGATCGCCTTTTCCAGTGCCCAGTTCCCCTATTTGCAGAGTCAAGGATCACATCTACCTCTTTTGTCACTGCATCCTGCTGTGAGCTCCCATCAGCACGCCTCCCAGAGTCCCTGCCAAAGTCCCCCACTCTGTAACACTAGTCTTATATCAGGAGGGTGATGCAGTCTGTGCCCCTGTTTTGCTCAGACAGTCCACATCCACATGTGACTTCTCCAGCTTGAAGCCACCACCTTGCAGGGCAGGGGACTCTACTCAGCATGTGGCAGACTGAGTCCGTGACACCAAGAGTGGGGACAAGGGATGGACACAGTGGTGACTCCTGGGTGCTTTCTTTCTCTCCTGGCAGGTCTCACACTGTGCCTCAAGAAGCAAGTCCACTGGCATGTGATCGGGATGGGCACTGGGCCAGAAGTCCACTCCATCTTCTTGGAAGCCCACACATTCCTGGTGAGAAGCCACCGTCTCAGCAGCCTAGAAATCTCCTCTGCCACGTATCTCACAGCCCAGACCATGCCAGCAACAGCTGGCTGGTTTCGGATGTTCTGCCAGATACCATCCCATCAGCAAGGTAACCTTATTTTTCAAGAGCTCAGGGGAAAAGAAGTTCAGGGGATGGCCTGGGCTTAGGGTTCTATGCAGTGCTGCAGCTCCAAGGCCCCTCCTGCTCTCTAGTGTTACATCCATGTGCAACCTGGCCTGTGGCCGGGATAGCATAGGTTGACCCATATGCTGGTACATTTGGTGGGGACAGTAGTGGAGAGGACATCTCCCAAGCATGGGGGAGTGCATGTCTGTGCTGGCATGTCAGTGTGACCCTTTCTGTCCGGCTTGTCTGAACCCAGCTGGCATGGAGGCTATTGTGAAGGTGGAGGAGTGTCTGGAGGAGCGCCTGGTGAAGATGGGGAAACTGTCAGATGAGCCAGAGGACATGGATTACCCTGAAGAAGATGAAGATGAGGAAGCTTATCATGTGATCCAAGTGCGCTCTTTTGCCAAAGAGAGGCCTGTGACCTGGACTCACTACATTGCGGCTGAGGAAATGGACTGGGACTACGCCCCAGTGAAGCCAGTGTCTCTGGACAGGTGACAGTGGGCATGTGTGCTCGCGAGGCTGCTCCTTGAGGGAGCCCTGCCGGCTCTTCCCCTTTTACCCAGAGATTTATTTTCCTTCTGCCCAACCTGGACAGGTTTATTTTTCCTTGTTAATGCTAACTGTATGGATGCAGGGCAAGGATGGTCTTGGGGAGGCCATGGGAAGGCAGGACCTGGATTCATTTCATTTTACCAAATGCCCGCAGAGGCGTTTGTCTCCAGGGCATTTGTCTCTCTGAGGCCCAGGTCTCCAGGGTCAGCCCCTTCCAAGCAGGCAGAAATGCCTGGTAACCCTTCTCACCCTCCAGCCAGGAGGCCGTGCATAGCCAGGACATGTGCCCACAGCCCCAGAGTGTGGGTGTCCTTGCCCTGTCTGGAAGGACATGATCTAGATGGCAGAGGCAATTAGCCCCTGCTGTTGCCCCACTTCTTGGAAGGAGAGGTGATGCAAGTGCAGTATCTCAGCAGAAGTACCTTAGTCAGCAGTGCATGGTGATGACAGATGTCTTAATGTCACTCTGCTGACACAGGCTGTGTGGGCTGGGGCCAGCTTGGTGGTGGGGTCACCAGGTTCTGCCCTAGATGGGGATTCCAGACAGCAAGGCATAGAATCATAGAATGGGTTGGGTTGGAAGGGAATGTAAAGATTATTTAGTTCCCACTCCCCTGCCATGGGCGGGGACACCTTCTGCTAGATCAGGCTGCTCAAAGCCCATCCAACCTGGCCTTGAACACTGCCAGGAACGGGCAGCCTGTTCCAGTGCCTCACCATTCTTATAGTGAAGAATTTCTTCCTTAGTGAAGGGAGGAAGGTGGTAGAAATGCCCACCTGCAGCCCCCTGCAGGGTAAGCCAGGGGAGATGACCTCTCCAGCTTAGGGCTGGCCTTGCTCCTGAGAAGGAGCTGGGATAATCAAGAAAAAGCAGCTGCTTCGTTGCCTTATGCCCACTTACTGGGGGTGCTCCCTGACACAGGACAATCTGCCATGCCCTCAGCTCTCACAGTCACCGCTTCCCTCCAGGACAGGGCAGTGTCAGCCCAAGCTGCTGCTGCGTAACCTGGTGGGAGCTTTCTCCATTAAAGAAGCACTGAATCACTTGAATAACTGGAGTTATTCCCCAGGATGTGTATTGTGATTACAGGAATGAGTGTCCCCACTGTGCACTGGTAGTCCCCAGACAGATGTATAGGTGCTTGGACGATGGAAAGTCTTGTTCTGGTTCTGACAGTGTCCCACATGTGGCCATTCGCTCTTTCTCTGCCTTGCCTGCAGAAACGTCAGGAGCCTGTTCCTGGAGGCTGGCCCCCGGCAGATCGGTTCAAAGTATAAGAAAGTGATGTTTGTGGAGTACGAGGATGCAACCTTCAAGAAGCGCAAGGTGTCAGATCAACCGGACAAGGGAATTCTGGGGCCTGTCATTAAGGGGGAGGTTGGAGATCAGTTTAAGGTAAGAGAGAGATTGCTTTCCACAAATAGGGACTGGAAGGGAAAACTTTAAAGCTGGATGCTATTCCTCTCTATATCTATATTTTATTCAAGAGCTATTAGTAGTTCTTGGTTTGTCGCTAAGGTCTGGCATAAGTCCTTGAGATGCTCTGTCACATTTGGTGATGTCCAAAGTTCATCAGAAAGGCAGACATTACTGAAAGCTAAAGCTAAACGCTCTTGGTGAGATCCTTGTGCAGGGTATGGCCCAGTCCCCTTGATCTGACTTCATTGCAGGCCTCTTAGGAATTGTGCAAATTACTCCATGACACGTGGCATCCAGCACCTTCCTCTGAGGCAGGAGTGTCCTCTCATCCTCCACTCTTCTCCATCTGTGTGCTCTTACCATACAGTATTGGGGACTGTCGCTTGTGTCTCCCCAGGCACCTCTACTGACCACATGACTTGTTTGCTGCTAGGAGGAATGAGATGGTTTCCAGGAGTTTCACATTTCTGCTCCCTGCCTGGGGTTGCCTGTGCAGTTGTGGGCATGGAATGGAAGGTGACGCCTGTGGCAAAGCCCCAACAGAGCTATTTAGAGAAATAGATGAAGGGCTTCATGCAGTGAAGTGGGGAGCACTTTGAAGCTTTGACTGCTGTGCATACTTAGCGTCTTGATCCTCTGAGGCCCCCTGGATTGACAGACCTCTTGTGTCTCATATGCAAAGTGAGACTGAAGACAGCAACTTTCCTTTTAATAAATCTGTTATTTTCCTGACCTCTCTAAAATAGGCACCTCCTGGAAAGATGGGTAGTGTAGACTGGTAGAGAAATAAACAGTCATTTCTCCTATTCTGACTCCTACTTTGCGGTCCCAGACATGTCCAGGTTCCTCCCTGTTGGACACTGGCAGTTAGCCAGTCCCAGAGCAACACTGCCCAGTGTTTCCCTCCCTGTGAGGACACTGAGGGCAGCCTTGAGGGCTCACAATGTTCAGAAAGCATTAAACGTTTGTGCTGGCTGTCCTCATTTCAGATCGTGTTCAGGAACCTGGCAAGCCGACCATACAACATCTACCCTCACGGTCTCACCAGTGTAAGGCCATACCACGCCATGAAGCCCTCTCAAGGTAAGGCAAACCATGAGAATTTGGGACATCACTTGGTCGCTGCCATTCTTCTGGGCCAGGAAAGCTTCCTGCTGCCTATGGTAAGACTAGCTGTCCAACACATCCATCCAAGTACCTGAGCCCTGCAGTCCTGGAGATGATGACAATGCTTGGTTCATGCCCCCCTTGGTGCCATGTAAGGAAGGCTTGGGTGATGGATGGAAGAAGGGGCATTGTCAACCAGGGAGCTGGGACCATGTTGTTTGGTCCATCTGGAAGGCCCCCATGTTCTGATGCGGCAGGAACCACCCTGGTGATCCTGGCTGTGTTTGCTAATTTGCTTACAGTCCTCACTCCCTTGCCCCGCTCCAATGTGCAGCGTTCATTATGATTCTGACTCTCCCTCTTGCAGATTTGTGGGTTTTGCTCTGAGGTTGTCGAGTTACCAAGGTCCTTTCCCAGAAATGCTTTCATCCCCTGACAGCATGCTCCCAAGATCACAGCTCGTGCAAGGCCGTCCCACCAGGGCAAAATTGTGCCCCATCCCTCTTCCCTCCTCCTCTCTGTCCTTTTGGGTGCATCACCATGATGGGAGCAATTGCAGAGGCTGGAGAAAGGCTCCTCTGCTGCAGCAGAGGTAGCAGAACCAGGACAGCAGCCGCTAAGGAGTTCAGTGAACTGGGTCAGCTTTGTGGCTTGTTACTATCTAAGTCAAGGTTTTCCTTCGGGAGAGTCAAAAGGGCAAAGTGGCCCATCAGCTGGCCGGGCCGAAGGTGCCAAGCCACACAAGGGCGCTGGGAGCCCTGCCCTGCCCTCTGTCAACATCCCCTAGCCAGACACGGCTCACTGGCTTTGCCAGTGATTCAGCTCTGTGAAAGTGGGTGAGTTGTGGTCCTGGAGCCACAGGGATGATGCTTTTTAGGGGATTATAAATAAAAAGAGTTGTTCCTACTTTGACTGACACATGAGCTTTGCAAACCCTGCTCTTACAGCAGCTCAGCTGGGCACTTGGAGCAGAGAAGGGTCTTTTTCTAAGGTTATATCAGTGCAAAATCCTGCTGAATTCTCAGAGGATTAATTTGCATTTGGATTTTCCTTCAGCTCCTCCCAGATCTCCTCACTGTTTTTCTCACCGTCTAGCCACATTTGCTTGAAAAATTGATCTGATGCTTTGTTTTTCACTCATTTCAGCCCTGGCCAGCTCTGTACCTTCATCTGCAATCTCCTCTAAGCAGCCCAGAGCCCAGGCACAGCTGAGACCTGGCAGATCTTCCAGTTTGCAGGAGTTTTAAGGGCTTTCAAAATTAGGCACATGCCTCTCTATCCACACCTTGTCCCAGAGGCTCCTTTTGTCCAGATCAACTTGCCGTGCAAGTGCATGATAGCAGCCAGGGTGCCATCCTGGGATGGGCATGGCTTTGGGTAGTTTTCTATGCAATTTGCATAGTTGGGAAACCTCCTTTCTGAGCTCTTTTAAAAAACAGTTAAAAATTCCTTGCCAGATAAGGACGTGAAGGACATTCCTGTCCCTCCTGGCCAGTCGTTCACCTACAGCTGGAGGGTCACCACTGAGGATGGGCCAACGCAGGCAGATCCTCGCTGCCTCACCCGTTTCTACTACAGCTCCATCGACCCAGTCCGAGACATGGCCTCAGGCCTGATTGGGCCCCTCCTGATCTGCTTTAAGAAGTCCATGGATCAGAGGGGAAATCAGGTGGGTCCTTCCTTTGTTACCCCAACTGCCAGGCTGAAAGGCTGGAGTAACTGCAGTGGGTGAAATATTTGGGAAAAACCAAATTTGTCTGTCCTGTTCTCTTCAACCCTACTACCAGTCCCAATGTCCCTGCCTTCTCCATCTTCTCTTGCATGCTCCCTTCTCTCCAAACTTGGACCCTAATTCCTGTGAAATACCAGTAAACTGTTTCCCAGGCTAAAATCTGGCAGCTACACTGGGCCCCAGAGGTGCCCTGGTCAGACCAGGAATAACCGCTTCCCTCTCCGCCTTCCAGATAATGTCAGACAATATGAGGTTGGTGCTGTTTTCGGTCTTTGATGAGAACCGCAGCTGGTACCTGGAGGAGAACATCAGGCGGTTCTGCACTGACGCAGCCCATGTGGATACCCAGGACCCCCAGTTTTACGCCTCCAACGTGATGCACAGTGAGTGCTCAGGCAGGGGCTCCCTGCAAAGCCCCAGCACACACAGGTTCATCCCTGCCCCAGGGAACAAGCAGGGAACATGCAGCAGCTTGGCAGCCATGGGGGAATCAAGTCCTGATGAAATGTTTCACTCCTGCTCTCTTCCAGCTATTAACGGCTTTGTATTTGACAACCTCCAAACAAACCTCTGCCTGCATGAGGTCGTGTATTGGTATGTCCTGAGTGTTGGGGCCCAAACAGATTTCCTCTCCATCTTCTTCTCTGGAAACACATTCAAGCGCAACATGGTCTTTGAGGATGTGCTTACCCTTTTCCCGTTTTCTGGAGAAACGGTCTTCATGAGCTTGGAAAAGCCAGGTTGGTAACATGGGCTGTTCTATAAACCACGGACTTGGCATCACAGCAGAGATAAGTGAGCACCTCCAGCCACGGCTCTGGTACCCAATTGCATTTTGGCAGCCCTGAGGGCAAAAGGATGCACAACCTGCTGGAACTTAAAGAAATTAAACTACTGTATTTTACTTCCTTAATAGGATGAGTTAAGGTCACACATGCTGCCAAGCCAGTAAGCTGGCTGCAGTAACGTGAGCCCCATGGACCTCGCATCTGCACCCTTGGCTCCAAGCTCGGAGGTCAAGAGGAGTGGCAGTGCTGTCCCTGCTGTGGGTCTAGCCCCTAGTCATGGCATCCCATTTATCTCCACACTTTGCAAGGACAGAAATCACAGCCATAGAGAACTAGGAATGATTTACTTCAGAGTTTGGTTTTATTTCCCCCCACTCGGCATTTTTTCCTTAGCGTCTGCAAAAGTGGTGCTGTTAACCATTTCCTCACTCACAGAGGAAACACATAATTTACCATCTAATTGCAAAGTCTGATATGATGGCCATGAGTGCTGGAGCCCAAGCCAAGCTGACAGGGTTTGTAGATACCCCAGGAAGCTTTCTAAAACCCAGCCAAACATTGCATCCCTTTGAGCTCTGATTTTTGCCTGCTGATCTGAAGCAGGCGAGCAGCTCAGCCAGCAGCAGATGACGGCTCTCTCCAGTGTCAGAGCCTGGTTATTACACACCTCCTCACTCACTCGGCGCCTGTAGAAGAGGCACTCACTGCGGGGAGCAAATGTGTTGGCTGAGGATGTGAGCAAGAAGCAGCCTTTCCATTTCTTCCTCCTTGAGTGGGAGAGACGTGATGACTGTGTCTGGGAGAGAGGTGTATTCGACAGCACCAGCATGTCTGTGGGGGCGGTTTATGGTGATTACTCCTGCTGCTGGCAATAATCCTGGAGGTTATCAGTGCATAAACTGTTCTTACCAAGCTGTTGTTGGGGCCTCGCGGGTGTGTATAGCTCGCCAGGCTCTGGCAGGAAACGCTGGCCCTGCTGGTGGTGCTTGTCAGGACTGGCTCTGACGTTGCCAGCAAGCCTGATGTCTTGTGAGTCCAGCTGTAAGATTCTCTAGGGGTTATGAGAACATGAAATCACTACCATGAACCAGAGGCTGCCTGGAAAATACAGGTTGCACTAGCAAGGGAGCAGCATGGGGGTGGCAGCTCTTCTGATTTCCTGCTGTGGTGGGCTGATGGTGTCCTCTTGTCCTCTCTTGAGACAGGTGTCTGGACGCTGGGGTGCCTGAATCCTGATTTCAGAGACCGAGGGATGCGTGCCAAGTTCACGGTCTTGCAGTGCCAGTATGAGCAATATCCTGATGGGGAAGATTATGAGGATTTTGAGGAGGAGGAGGAGGGTGCCTTTGAATTCCAACCCAGGAGCTTCTCTAAAAGAAAGGAATGGCACAAGCCATGTGTGAATGAGCAGCTCAACATCACCTCTTCCAGAAATGATACAGAGAAACCAAGATCGTGCTTGCCAGAACCCAGCTATGGGGCCCGCGTGAGTGGTGGCAGGATTTCTGATCCCTCTTCTAATGGCACCTCAACACTTCTAGAAACAATCCCATATCCACCTGATATTTCCATGTCTTCTCTGCCAGAGACAAACTATGATTCAGTGTCCTATGAATCCTTCCTGAAAGATGAAGAAGAATTGTCAAATATCATCACCCAGGATGAAGGGTTTGGAGCTCACCCACCTGGAGAACACTTGGCAAGTGTCAGTGGTAGGGTCCATGGTACTGTGAGCCCAGAAGAAGGTCAGCAATGGCTGCAGCAAGGCACGCCAGCTCCAGAAGATGCTCTGGCAGGGAAGATGACAAGAATCTCAGAGGTGCAGAAGCCAGTAAAAAGGACAATGGTCCAGTCTGGTGGTACATTGGAGATCCTGGAAGCACAGCCTCAAAAGACAACTACTCATGCAACAAGCTTGTGGGACTCAATTGCTTATGCTGCTAGCAAAGATCCTCTTCAAGGGAACAGGAACTTAATTCACCAGAATGACCTGGAACCCAATGTGGGACTCCAAGACATGTCTTCGGAGAGTGCTAAGGACAAGTGGCTAAGAGGGGCTGATAAAATATCCTTAAATCCATATGAGTCAAAGGATATAATCCATACAGCACCGGCTTTAAGTACTGATCATAACTTTTCCTCCACACTGGACAATCCTTTTGCATCTTTGAATGAGACAGAAGACAACAGGACTTCTCATGCCGTGGTTCACAATCAAACCAGAGAAAACAATTATTCATCAAATGAGATAGATGCTAGGCTGGAAAAAAGACCTCATGAAATGATTTTGCAAGGCTTTTATGAATCTTCTGAAGGGAAAAATGTTTCTTCCTTAGATCTGGGACCCAGCAAACCTGTACAAGAACAAATCCTCACAGATGAGAGTAACTCCTTGCCTGCAAAAAGTGGCACAGAACAAGAAGCTGATGAACTTGCCAGAGGCACAAGCCTTCTAGAAACCACCTTTGCACACACCAATGACCTGGAGCCTTCCAGCTATATAACAATGGAAGAGAGGGATGAATTAATCTTGGGCGCCATGTTTCAGGATGCTACAGTCACTAAGGAATTGCCAGACATGAACAGTCTTGCCTTTCCTGAACCGAACACCATGGCCAATGACACAAGGCAGTTCCCAAATGCTCTCCTAAACAGCCCTGAGCAGTTTCTGAGACACAGAGCTCCAGCCCCAGGCATGAGTGGCCCTGACCAGAGGCCTCAACAAGCCAGGTCACTGGAGAGCAGAGGCTTGGCGCATGGTCTGGGTCTTCCCAACACCAGTTGGCCTGGCAGCAGGGAGCCCCTCTCCGAGGTTAACAGAGCAGAGCAGGGTCTGGTCAGCCAGACTCCTGAGACAGCAGTGAATAAGAAAGCACCAAAGGCGTGTGGACCTCATTCCCCTTTTTGCAGCAGCCGCTTCAGAAAGAGGTCCCTGACATCAGGCAACACTGTGCCTGAGGTGCTGGTGGCCCAGCAAAACCTGGAAGAAAAATCAGACATGATTGAGGGAAGACTACACCTGGGCAGGGATGTTCCACAGGCTGTGCTTGGAGATAGTGCTGATGAGACGCATCCTGTGGGGAGGCCAAGCACAGCTGGGGGTGGACGCAGCAGCAGCGAGGAGCCCCAGCGCAGCGGACGCTCTTTCCCCACACAGAAAGCAGTGGGGAGTGAGGCAGCAATGGCAGCAAGTAGCTCAGAGACACAAGCTGCAGCTGCAGACCTGCCCTCAAACTGGGATCCGGTCTCCCTGGGGGCAGTGAGACGTGCCGGGGGCTTGTGGAGCCCAGCTTTGGCTGAGCTGCAGCCAGGCAGAGGTGCTGTCGGGGGCACTCCTGGGAGCAAGCAAGCCGAGGGGAGAAGCCGGATGGAGGAAGAGACAAATTCTGTGGAGCATCTGGGTCAGCTCAGTCCTGGGCCTCAGCAGCTGAAGGCCAATGCCACGGAAGACTCTGTGCCTGAGAGCACATCTGGGAAAACCCCAGAAGAAATCCCTATGAAACCAGACTCCAAAGAGAACTATTCCCTGTCTCCAAGCAGTGCCGCTCACAACAGCACTAACAAAAACCCAGCCAGATATGTGCAAGCCAGCCCAGATGGATGGCAGGTGCTCAGTGGGGAAGATGTCTTCAGAGAAACCAGAAAAAGAGAGGGCCAGGACCTAAGAGACCCCAAGGAGGATGGGGAAGGTAACAGCACAGCTGGGAAGAGGAATCACGGCCCAGGACATAGGGAGAGACTGGATGTGAACAATGGGACCCATTCTGGCTCCTCGAGGCTGAAGCCAGACAAGCTGGACTACGACGAGTACAGTGACACAGAGCAGACCATAGAGGATTTTGACATCTATGAGGATGAGGAGCATGACCCGCGCTCCTTCCAGGGGGAGGTACGGCAATACTTCATTGCAGCAGTGGAGGTGATGTGGGAATACGGGAACCAGAGACCCCAGCACTTCCTTAAAGCCACGTAAGTGTTACTGTCCCTCATGTATTCCTCCTGCACTGTGTGGCATGGCTTGATGCATGAGTTGGCATGTCCTGGCAGGCAGGATCACAGGTCTGTGACTGTATGACCCAGCCAAGCAGCCCAGGGGAAGGATGCGCCCAGCACTTCCCCTCCACCTGGGGAGTTTTGTAACTCCAGCAACCTTGAGCTTCCTTGCAAGTGGGTCAGGGATGCTCTAGGCTCTGCATCATGCTTGCCCTGCAGCAGCCCTGCCATGGCTGCCCTCCCTGTGGGACAGTGTCACCTGACTTGCTTAACTGCCCTCACCCCAGCAGGGACCCTTGGAGCAGCAGAAGGAAGCCTTTCCGGCAGTACCGCAAGGTGGTTTTCCGAGAGTACATGGATGATTCCTTCACGCAGCCGCTGCTGCGGGGAGAGTTGGATGAGCACTTGGGCATCCTCGGGCCATACATCAGGGCAGAAGTTGAAGATGTCATCATGGTGAATTGAAAGTTCCCGTTTCCTATAAAACCTGAAACCCCCATTGCTGGCTGTGCTGAGCCAGAGGGAGCGCCGAGGTGGGCCTGCAGGCTCTGCAGTCACCGTGGGTTCACCTTCAGGGCTCAGGGGCAGGAGCTGCCCCATTGGCACCCTGTGTGGCACGTGGATGGTGCCAGGTTGGGAGGCAGAGCCACCATTCAGAGGAACCTCAGTGTCTGAAGCTATGGGCCAGCGGGAATGTCAGTGTGTTCAGATGCAAAGCCCTGGACCTGAGACAACCCCGACCCCAGTAACAGCACAGCCTGAGCAGCTCCTGGGCTCTATGGGGAGCTTTTTGGGTGAAGGGATTGTAAAAAGGGTAATGAGGTAAGCAGGGTTCAGTACAGCTTCTTTGGGTGCTCTGTGTGAGGGCAGGCTTTGACTTCCCTCACCACCAAAGGTCCTTCAGCACCCACCTAAGGAAGAGGTGAAAGGCTTTTCACCAGGCTCAGGACTTGTATGCCTGGAGAAGTTGCCCAGTTTTCACTGAAATCTTCACCAAGATGGATTCAGCACCTTTGGGCTCCAGATACAGTAGTGTAGCTGACCTTGCTTCCATTGAGCAGGGAGAGGGCTTCATCCTGCTGACATGACCGTGACGGGCTTTCCACTGGGGATCACAATGCACAGCCACAGCTTGTGGTTCAGCAGGGGTTGCCCACTGCATGGGGCCCAGCTGGAGGTCTGAGCACTGGGGACATGGCTTCTTCCTTCCCACCAGCTGCCTGGATCCAACCTGAGGGTCCAGGACGCTCTCAGCACTACATCTAGCCCCCTCCCACACTCCCTTTGCTTTGCCTTCCCTCTGGTGCAGGTTACATTCAAGAACCTAGCCTCACGGCCCTTCTCCTTCCACTCCACACTGCAAGCCTACGAGGGGGTGCAGGATGCCACGCAGAGCGGACAGCTGGTGCAGCCCGGCAAGGTGCGGAAGTACTCCTGGAAAGTCCTGCCCCAGATGGCACCCACCACGCAGGAGTTCGACTGCAAGTCCTGGGCTTACTTCTCCAACGTGGACCTGGTAAGTGGGAGCCTGCTCCATGGGACATCCCAGGAAGGAGAGATGGGCAGCACGCCTGGGTCCTGGCTGTGAGGTGAAGGCTTTTGCTGTGGTGCTGGGCTGAAAGCAGCCTGTTGCTGTGTAGATTCTCAGGTGTCTAATACAGTGACGAGTGCATGCTTGTGCTTTCTTTTCTCTTTCCTTCTCTTAATTGATTCCCCCCCCCCCCCCCCCTTTCCCCTGCTGTACCAGCTTATGAGGCTTGCAGGAAACTAGCACTCTGCAGCCCTGCTGCCCCACTGCCAAACACGGTTGAATTTGGCCCGTGGGTTCCAATGTTAGTGGGGTAGGGACTGTTGGACAGACAGACACCACTTCTCTTGAAAGCATGTGCAAACACTTGCTGTACGGCTTTTTTTAGCTAATGGGAGATCTCCCAGTGAACCTAGCACGTCCTTCCCACCCTGCACGTGCCATGCCCTGTGCATGAGTGGGAGCCAGGCCAGGGATGCAGGCAGGGCTACTGCTTTCCTCGTTGCTGTGCCACCTGCGGGCATCAGCACTGCCTCCCACTCCGAGGCAAACCCTTCTTTCCTGGCTTCCCGGCAGGAGAAGGACCTGCACTCGGGCCTTATTGGGCCACTGATCATCTGCCGCCGTGGGGTGCTGAACTTCGTTTTCAGGCGGCAGCTGGCTGTGCAGGAGTTCTCCCTGCTCTTCACTATCTTTGATGAGACCAAAAGCTGGTACTTCCTAGAGAACATGGAGAGGAACTGCCGCCCTCCTTGCCGCATCCAGCAGGACAACCCTGACTTTAAGAGAAACCATTCCTTCCACGGTGAGGACCCTTGCCCTTGCCCTTTCCATCCCACAATCTACATTGGGATGGAAAAACCCTGGAGCCTTGAGCCACTCCTGACTGTTGCCTTTCTCAGCCATCAATGGCTACGTGAGTGACACGCTGCCCGGGCTGGTGATGGCTCAGCAGCAACGGATCCGATGGCACCTCCTGAACATGGGCAGCACTGAGGATATCCACTCTGTCCACTTTCATGGGCATCTGTTCAGTGTCAGGACTAGCCAGGAGTATCGCATGGGAGTCTACAACCTTTATCCCGGTGAGAAGCAGTATGGGCACTGTGCACGCTCCAGCTGCTGGGGCTTCATGTCCATGCCTGTTAGGAAGTACCAAGCCTGCACGGGGATAGCAAGGAGGGGAATGGATCTGGAAGAGTCTGGCTCTGTGTTTGCACAGCGCTTGGCACTGTGGCATCCCATTACAGCCAGTAACTCTCCTCTGCTCTGCTCTCCATTCCTGGCCAGGTGTCTTTGGGACGGTAGAGATGCAGCCCTCGCATGCCGGGATCTGGCGAGTAGAGTGCAAAGTGGGAGAGCACCAGCAAGCTGGGATGAGTGCTCTCTTCCTCGTGTACAACCAGAGTGAGTGACTCTCTTTGCACCCTGGCCCGCTTGCTGCCATGGTCATGACCACCACATTCTTGAGCTCCCTCCACCAGATCTCTCAGTATTTTCCCTGGGGTGACCCAAGTGGGGTCTTCAGGGTTTTCACTCTGAAAGAAAGTCACAACTTCAGCCCTTGCCACCCTACACAACCCAGCAGAGAGCACAGAGTCAGGGACACAGCTGGGGTGAAGGCTGGGAGACCAGCTTCATTTGCCTGTGAATATTTGCTTCGAGAGCTCTCGTTTTCCAAATGGAGGGTCCCTGGACCTTCTGTAAAATGCACTTACCCCAGCAGCTGCATGCACACACTGGTGCCTGCCCACGCTGTCGGGAAGGTACAGTCCCCAGCTGCCTAACCACACAACAAGAGGTAAACTGAGGCACGGAGTGAGGGTAGGAGGCAATAAGAAACACCGCCTGACTACAGGTTGCTCTGATAGAAACAGCCCCAAGAGCAACCGGAAAATCCACAGGAAACGTCTGACCATTCACCCCAGAACAGCAGGTTTCTACCTCACTGTAAGTATGTTCTGGAGGAAGTGGTTGGGGAGAGTAGTATTGTATCACACAGTGACAATCTCTCTCCTCTTCCTCTTAAGACAGTATTAAATGTCAGCCATAAGTTAAAAATCTGCTTAAGATTTCAAATTTGCATTTTCCCAGAAGAAATTGCCACGTGGCAGAGATGCCAAGATGTGACTAGTTAATAATAATAATGGTTATTATAAGAGACAAACAGCTCAGCAGACCAGAAGAGCGACACAGAGAGACAGGGGTGTCAGGCAGATTTTCCTTTAGCGACATAATACTTGTTTTTAAAAGATGCTGCCTAGCAACAAAATGGCCCAAGAGCAAGACGTGTATAAGGAAGAGACACTTGTCAGCACTGCTGGGAGATCAGGACATGGGGGTAAAGAGGCCAAGGGCGCAGTGACAGGAGTTTGTCAAAAGGCTGCTGTGGCTGATACTGGGAACTCTCTGCTGTTGACATCAGGGTCAGGAGCAAGAACTTCCAGCACCCCTAAAATTCAGGGATGGATGTGGAGGCATCTGAAACCCACCACTTGGTGTGAGACAAGACTGGGGGCTCCTGGAGGCTTAAGACTGGAGGCTGCTACCCAGCCTAGGCTTTTCCTTCAAGAGCTTTGTTGGCTAACCAGCTCTCCCTGGTTTTCCCCCTCCTTTCCCCTGTTTGGCTGCAGACTGCCGAAACGCCCTCGGTCTGGCCTCGGGCCACATTGCAGACTCTCAGATCACAGCATCGGGGCAGTACGGTGAGTAGGGGCTGTTGCTGCAGAGAAGGCAGGTGAGGTTGGGGCAGCTTCAGCCAACACAACTCAGGTGCATGCTTGCCCAAGGCTCTGCTACACCGGGTCCCTGGCAAAGTCTTTCCTCCATCCATGCCCATGCCAGCATCCCACTTGGGACCTGGAGGTGCCTTCCCACATGTCTGGCCCATCGTCCGGCCCATCTCTCTGCCACCATGTATGTGGCTACTGAACCCCAGGGTGGTCCTTGGGCCCCAGTCCTGCGGGTGGACTTCTCACCACCTCAGGCTGGGCAGCACCAGGAGCCAGCAGCACCCTCATCTCTGTGTGCTCTCCCCACAGGGCAGTGGGCTCCTTACCTGGCCAGGCTGGATAACACCGGCTCCATCAACGCTTGGAGCACTGACCGCAGCAGCAATGCCTGGATCCAGGTGAGAGGGGCCCTGTGGCTGGAGGCAGCGCTGGGGGCATTCCAAGGGCATGCTTGTGGCTGATGCACTGTACAGAAGGATTCACAAGGATGGCCACTGTCTCCCCAGCTACATCCTATTTCCCCTGCTTCCCCTCTGGGAGGGGAGCCCTGAGAGCCTAGTGGCAGTTGGTCTGGCCATGGCTGCTGCTGGCCTGATGCCCGGATCCACCCTCCATGCAGCAGAGGAATCACTCGGTGGTCCAGCTGCAGCATTGGATTGTGCAAAAATTCCCCAAAGACCGAGTGAGAACAGCTCATCTCTCCAAACAGCTCTCCCCTGCCCTCTCCCAGCAGTTAGCTGAGTTGTGCTCTTATGAACTATTTTAACTAGTTTCGTAAACCATGCTCAGGTATGTCACAAGGAAGTGAGTCCCACAGGTTTGCAGTGCATTGCCTGAACATGGCTTGGGTTTTCCATCAAAAATGAATCCCTGACTTTCGTTCTCAGGTGGACCTTTTGCATCTCATGATTATTCATGGTATAAAAACCCAAGGGGCCCGACAAAAGTTCTCCAGCCTTTACATCTCCCAGTTTGTTGTCTTCTACAGCCTCGATGGGCAAAGGTGGAGGAAATACAAGGGGAACGCCACCAGCACCCAGATGGTAAAGTGAACAGGTCTTGAGGAGGGTGTCTTCCTAGAATGGGGTCTCCTGCAGTGACGAGGGCTAGGGAGCTCCATACACAAGGCAGAGATCTGCCAAGACCCTAGGATAATTTATCAGAGCAGGAACAGTGAGCATTCACTGCCAAGATGACTGAATCGCAGATCACAGATCTGCAAAGGATTTGCTGTCTGTGTCCATCTGTCTCATTTTAAATTGACTGAACTATTTCTTTCCATGATCCCAGGTGGCTGTGAGATCCACTGCTTAACGTTACGTTGCACATTACTTACAACTAGGCATAAGATTTTGCCTGAATACCTTTTTTGACCCCAAAGGCAAATCTGGCTTTCTAAAAACATCGTACAGATGCAGACGATTTGTGGTATCTTGACTCATCAGAAAAAAGCACAACCTGAATATGCATAAGCTGATCACTCCAGTGGGAGAAGGAAAATAGCCAGAAAAGCCTCCATAGTGTACACCAGCTGTGGCCAAAACTTTTCCCAGGACTTACTTTTTTTTTTCTGACTTCTCCTCTCGTTTTGGTGAAAATATAAAAACATGTTCATTTGCTTGGACCTTAAGTTTTTCCTCCTCCCATTCATCAGTGGTTCACCCTGATTTGGCACATTCACACTTCTTTGGTCTGAATCACATTTCAAATCATTTCCCTGAGCTGCCATTCTCTTATAAAGCTGGTGATAAGATACAGAAGTGCCAGACAGAAATGTTCTTCTCCCCGCTAATACTTGTTCTATTTAGCTTTCTTTCCACTGGTACAACAATCCTTTTTCTCCCTTTCCCTGCAGCTGTTCTTTGCAAATGTGGATGCAACCGGAGTGAAAGAAAATCAGTTCAACCCTCCGATCATAGCCCGGTATATCCGCATTAACCCCACTCACTACAGCATCCGGACCACCCTGCGGATGGAGCTCATCGGCTGCGATCTGAACAGTACGTCCCACCTCCAGACACCAAGCACCAAAAGCCAGGGCGTGATCCAGTGGGGCGCTGGGCATCAGCTCCGCATGTTTCAGGACACCCCAGGCAGTCGTGGAGGGGAAAGGAGAAGGCTGGAGATGGCATTGAGATGTTGGGGGAACAAAGCTGGAAAATCTTGTTATGGTCTTAGCAATAGCAATACCAGAGGGAGAGCATGGAGCCAGCTCTCACCACCACTTCTTCCTGAACCACCAGAAACCTCCAGCAGCAGCTAAGCTGATAGCTGCGGAGCTGCTGCCTCAGTCTTGGGGAGCAGGGAACAAGGACAGACAGATGCCAATAGGCTTTTCTACTGGTTTTGCCTCTCCAAGGTGAGACTGCTCCAGCCCACAGTGTGACCGGGAGCAGTTGTGCTCTGGGATCCTTTCTTTAGTTTTGCACACCAGCAGGGCGAACCCTCCAGCAGCTACAGGCTGTAGCAGCTGTGCTGTTGCCCCATGCCACAAGCCTGCCAGCCGGCTCTGAGGCAGCTGTGCTTATGCACACACGGTCACACCATGTGCAGGCTGTCTCCCTGCCAGGTATTCTTGTCCTTCCCCTGCTGACAGGTTCTCCTTATGTCCTGATGGATGCACAAATTCTTCACATTCCTCCTAGATAAAATCTAGTGAGAAAAGAAGGTGGGACTAGTGGCAGTCTCAGTTTGGCACTCCCCAGCCAGAGCCATACTGCAAACAGGGGCCCTGAGCACTGTACGGATCATGATGCTGCAGCAAGGCACAGGAGAACCTGTAATCAAGGAAAATGCATGGAGCATGGCTGGAGCAGCAAGCAGCCAGAAGGCATTTCCACGATGGGTCTGTCTGTTCCCCTCCTCTGACAAGCATCACTCCTCTCTTCCAGGCTGCTCCTTGCCCCTAGGAATGGAGAACAGAATGATCCCTGACCAGCGCATTTCTGCATCCTCCTACAGCACCAACATCTTCTCCAGCTGGTCACCCTCCCAGGCCCGCCTGAACCTGCAGGGGAGGACCAACGCATGGAGGCCAAAGGTAGCCCACGCGAGGAGAACTTGAGGCAGGCAGCTGGGGCATGGGCATGGCAGGTGGGATCCCAGCACACAGGCTGGGTGCTTACAGCCTCCCCTAGCCAGGGCTGCATGGGGAGTGTGTACAGCCACGTGCACTGTGCAAGCTGCCTGCACGCAGACAGGAGAATTCCTGCACTGAGTTAGCACCCAGCAGCTCCAACCAGACACCTGGTGGGGCAGGTGAAGTCCAGGACTATGTGCAGGGCCACCTTGGCTTTAGCTGCAATGAATGTGTCTTTCTCATTGCTGCTGAAGGGTTGAAGGCAGTCTGTCCTTCCCTAGAGCAACAGGCCCAACGAGTGGTTACAGGTGGACTTTGAAGTAACCAAGAAGGTGACTGCAATCATAACCCAAGGTGCCAAAGCTGTCTTCACCCACATGTTTGTGAAAGAGTTCGCCGTCTCCAGCAGCCAGAACGGTGTGCACTGGAGCCCAGTCCTGCAGGACGGCAAGGAGAAGGTATGCAGAGCTGCTCCATGGCCAGAGGCAGCTCATGGCCACCCCTGGGGCAGCAAGCACAGCCCTTGGCAGCAAACATGCTCACAGGATTTTTTGCAAGAGCAGCAAGCCGGGCTGTGCTTTTCCTTCCCCAAAGCATTCCCAAGCGGTGCTTGTCTGGGTTGGTCATGTCCTGAATGACATGGGGTCACTATACCAGCAGAGGAGAGCACATCCCTGATTTCTCTCTCCGCTCCAGATTTTCAGGGCAAACCAAGACCACACCAGCACAGTGATGAATACCCTGGAGCCCCCTCTCTTTGCCCGCTACGTGAGGATACACCCCCGGCAGTGGCACAACCACATTGCCTTGCGGATAGAGCTCCTGGGCTGCGACACTCAGCAGGAATACTGATGGCTGCGGGGCCAGGCATGGGCAGCGCGCCGGTACCCACAGCCAGCCAGGCGCTGAATGCTCCCCAGGGCCAGCGCCAGCCCCCCAGGGCCCCGGCTGCCCCCGCTGCTGGGGAGCAGAAGCCCTGCCGTGCTGTCATGGTGGCTGGCTCATTATCAGCCTCTTCCTGTCCCTCATCTACCAGATGCCATATAGTCAGACGTAATGCTGAAGAATTAAACAGTAATTTTCCAGTATAACGCTGAAAAATTAAACAGTAATTTTCCAGTATCTCTCTGCACTTTCTCCTGTGCTCCAGTCTTGGGAGTCCCTGGGGGTTCAGTCAGTATTACCAGCAGCTAGTAATTAATTAGCCCCGGAGCTTCTCAGCTTCGTTTTACACAAGCTCCTGCTGCCCGGGCACAGCCCTGGAGGAGGAGGAAGCAGCAAAGATAAGGGCTGGGGAAAGGGGCCCTCCTCCAGGCCCCAGCATCCATTTCACAATCCGTGGGGATCAGCGGCTCAAGGGAGGCAGCGCTTGCTCAACCTGACTCAGCGCCGGGCTTTCGCCCTCCCCTTCATCTCCGTGTCCCTGCTGCCATCAGGCAGGTGAAATCTGAGTCAGGGTTGAACGTCCCCTGGCCTGCCACTAGCAAGCCCCTTGAGGCAAGCAGTCCTGACCACTGTTTGTCGACCTCCTGGGAGCACAGGCCCTGGCTCACATCCCTCTCCCATCACTTCCTCACAGTCACTAGGAAACATCTCTTCTGCAAGCACCTGCTGGTCCTGGCCGACAGACTATCTGAGAAGCGTGTGGGCTCACCTCTAAGAGAACTTCCCACAAGCACTTCTGTACATCCTCCTCATCACCCTGCTGCTCCTCTGCTGCCCCATGTACTGATGTGCGTTGCCCACCAGCTGGTGGTCCCTTTCTCTAGGACAGGTTTGTTCTTCTGGGTCGTGCTCTTTGGGCCATAGCTCTGAAATCCCCACTGTCACGAACAAGACGTGGCAGCGAGGAGGTAATTTCCCATCCCCACACAAAGCTCAGCCTTCACCTGGGCTCTGGCATCGGCAAGACTCATAGTGAGAGCACAGAAAGTTTGACAAAACGCCTCCTGCCACGCACAGCTCACAGATGCTGGGATCTGCCATCCCGCCTGTAGCCATGTGAGTTGCAGGTGCACCGGGAGCTGCAAGACCCAGAACAGCGCAAGGAGAGCAGGGCCTGTCCCTGCTGCAGCGCAGAGAAATCCCAGGTGTCCCCTCACCTTGGGGGCACACTGGGGCACAGCACACCCCGCTCTGCACCCAGCGGGGCCGGCGGGTGGCTGGTGACAGCAAGGTACGTGCCCATGCTGCTTGGGGACATGCCCCCAGTGCCATTGCTGGGCCTCTACCCTGGCTGCGAGGTGACAAAGCCCTTCTCGGATGCAGCCTCCTGCCCTGGTTTTGGCAACCGCGAGCTGTGCGAGTGGCACAGCCAGCCCCCCGCAGCCGGGTCCCCTCGGCGGCCAGGCGTGCCAGCGCGGGGTGCGCAGGGGGCAGCTCCGCTGGTGCCGGGGCGCGTCCAGGGCCGGGGGCTGCTCCCAGCGGGGGTGCGATGGAAACAGTTTCACGGGGGAAGAGACCCCCCGCGGGCAGCGAGGCGCGGCTCTGGGTGGCGACCGGGGGCGCTTATGTGCCGCCTGTGCGGGGGCGCCGCGCCCCATCCCTTCCACCGGTTGGGCCGCACGGCCCCGCAGCGCACCGGTGACGCCGGGGGCCGGCTCCTCGGCACCCCGCGGGAGCGGGCGGTGGAGCCCACGGCCCCCGTGCGGCGGCGCTGCCCGCCGGGCCCCGGCCCCGGCCCCGGCCCCGGCCCCGGCCCCGGCCCCGGCCCCGGCCCCGGCCCCGGCCCCGGCCCCGGCCCCGGCCCCGGCCCGCCCCCGGCCCGCCCCCGGCCCGCCCCCGGCCCGCCCCCGGCCGCCTGGCTCCGCCCGGCGCCGCGCCGCCCCAGGCCGCCTCCGCTGCCGCTGCCACACGGGGCGGGGCGTGCGGGCCGGCGGTGCTGCTGGAGCCGGGGCCGTGCGGCGGGGTTGGGGCCGGGCCGCTGTGCTGGAGCCAGCGGAACCGGCTGCGGCTGCTGGCGGCGGCGGCGGAGCGGCGGCGGAGCGGCGGGATGACCCTCAAGTCGGGGCGCAGCGCCAGCGCCGGCAGCATGCGGACGGCGCTCTCCGACCTCTACCTGGAGCACCTCCTGCAGAACCGGGCCAAGCCCGAGGTGAGCGGCGGCCGGAGGGCAACGTCCCGGCCAGCCCCGGCCCCCCGCAGCGGCCGCCCCCCTCTGCCCCCCGGCCCCTTCCCCGCCGAGGCCGGGCAGGGGGCCCCGGCGCATCCCCCTCCCATCCCACGCCCCTTGTGCGCCCCGATCCCCGCGGGCCCGTAGCCCAGCGCGCTGCGCCCGGCTCAGGCCCGGCAGAGCCCCCGGGGCATCCCGTCCGTCCCGGACGTCCCGTCTGTCCCGGACGACCCCTGCGGGGGCGGGAGGGGGGCGCACAGACACGTGCCCTGTATGTGGCCCGGCGGGTCCCGGGAGCGGGGCCCCTCCCCGGGGGCCGTGGGGTGCCCGGAGGAACGGTCCGCCGGTGCGGCCGGGCGGGGAAGAGGCAGGGTGCAGGGGAGGAAGGCTTCAGCATCCTGCCACCCAGGAGCTTGTGCTTGTTTTGCTGCAAAGTTGTAACTGGTCTGAACTGGAACTGCCTGTCACATGAGCTGATTCGGCTGCTGAGCAACCTCCTGGTCCACAGCGTGGGCTGGAGGGGTGGCGGTGGGTCCTGGCCTCTGCGAGGGGGGATGCAGCCAGCCCTTGGCACAGCTGCCCTGGGGCAAGGAGCGGAGCTGGGGGCTGTGTGCACCCCGCGCACCCCATCTCCAGCAGGAGAACAGGCTGCACCAGCCATCGCTGTCCTGCTGGGAGGGCTTCTTCCTCAGCTGGTCTCGTTTGGGGTAGCTTGGGTGCAACTGGAGCAAGGTCAGCAGTTCCCAGTGCAAACACCTGGTGCTTTTCTCCCACCAGAGGTTTTCAGCTTGGAACAGGAGTCCCTGATGGAGCCGTGGCACAGCGTGCCTGGCCTGGGGTTTCCCTGTGGCTGTGGGGAGCCTCTGGAGAGCGGCGAGGAAATTTCCCCGAGTGCTGACTTTGGCCCATCGTGTTGGACACTACAGCATCCAAAAGAGGCTTGTCAGATCTGTCCCACACCAATGGTTCATGCGCTTTTTATGGCGCCACCCCAGCAGAGTGCCTTAGAAAAATATAGAAGAAAGGCTTTTAAAGCGGCTGCTGAGAGGAGCTCTCCCATCCCTCTGCCTGCAGGATCCAGGCAGAGGGCCTGCCTGGCTGCAGGCAGAACAGGGACAAATTGACAATGGCAGAGGGCCATGGAGAATGTAGGAGCTGGCCTACAGCTCCCTGGCATTACAGTATATTTATTCCGGTATGGATAGAGAGAGATGGCAAACCGGGATCTGCCTGGGGCCTTTGAAGAGGAACTCTGTGGGGCTGGCATGCAACTGGGGTTACGTGTCCCGAGCTTGCCAGTTGCTCATGCGCCGATCCCCGTGTTGCATGTGTGCAGAGATGGTGCTGGCCCACGGAGGCTGTGGGCCCCTCTGTGGGACAGTAGGGACATCGCCAGCAGCTCTTGGGAGGAGTGCTGGGTCCAGCTGGGTGCTCCTTGGCTGGAGTCAAGCAGGGCGGCCGGGAGGTTTCTCTTCCCCATTTCCTCTGGCAGAGCCACGTGCTGGGAAGTGCTGTCCTGCATTCCTCCCATGGCGGCAGGACATGCAAACCCTCAGCACGTGGAAGCCATGCTATGGCTAGAAAACAGCCAAAGTGGAGGAAGCCGCTTGCCCTCTTCCCTTGAGCCCCACCACATGCCTGCATATCTTCTCTTTATCTCCCAACTGGCAAATACAGATTACCAAAGAGGTGTGGGCTTTTATTCCCAGCTGTGCACCTGGTTGGCAGGGTGACCTTGGGCATGCCCCCTTATCAGCCGTGACTCAGTTCCCCAACTGTAAAATGGGCAGCGCTTGTGACCTTTGGGAGTCTTGCTGAGAAAAGGAGGGTACTTCTGGAGAGAGCTGAGCCTGAGGGCGCAGAGGGGACGCTCTGCTTCCCTGGGAGCAGTGGTTCCTAGCGTTCAACCAGCACCAGAGCAGACTAAGGCCACGGGTCCCCAGGGACCAAATCCTGAAATGACTGTGGGCACAACTAGTGGTGGAAAGCCAAGCAAAACTTCTGGCCTTGACCAAAATGAAGTGGGGAGGGCTGGTTCCAACTTTTTAATCTCAAATGTGTTTTGCCACGTTCCAGTTTGTAACAGCTGCAGGGGAAAAAGTGTCTTGCAGGGCTTGTTCTGGAGGGTGGGGATGGAGCTGCTGGGCAGCTCCTCAAGATTTCAGTGTCATGGTTTTACTGACTCTCCCTTGGAGGTGACCGGTTTCAAAAACACATCTGGAAGGCTGCATCAGCCTTTCCTGGTGGAAAGATGGTGCCTCAGCAAAACTGACTGCGTTCCCTTGAAAATCTGGCCCTTCTCCATTGCAGCACTCCATGATGTGCAGTCAGTGCGAGGGCACACAGAGCTGGTGGCATCTTCTGGCTTCCACAACTGCTTGTATCTCGTCTATTTCTCGGTTCCCTCACTGCGACCTGTTGGTGTTGCCAGGCCTTTTCCCAGCGTCAGCAATGTAATTCTGTTTGATTAAATGTTTGGGTTTTTTTAAAAAAAACCACAAACACAAACCCCACAACAAACTGGATTGTATTTCTGGAAGGCTTCTTGGGTGAGGTTGCTCCTGTGGTTGTGCTGGCAGACCTGAGAAGGCAGTAGCCCCCAGCAGAAGGCTGGGATGAGTTACTTCTAAATGTCCACGTGGCTGTTGTTCCCCCAGCCTGATGGAGCAGCCTAAAAGCAACTTCCAAGCTCTTTTTTTTTTTTTTTTTTTTTTTCTTCTTTTTGACTAGTTTGCTCTTTTTACACGTTGCTCTGTTTTTTAAGCTGTACTGAAAGCATGATGCACACATCTGCTGGACAGCGGGGAGGCAAGGTTGAAGCCCTAGAGGGATGGAGGAGAGGTTACTGGGCCAGGACATCCCTGCACTAAACAGTGCCTCATCGTCCCTGCACACACCCACAGTGATTATAATGTGAGGGGTGATGATTCCTGAAGGGAGCTGGGATTTTGTTGCTCGCTGTGGGCAGTGGAGCATGTCTCCCTGCCAGCTGAGAGGGTGATCCCAGGGGATCACGCTCCCTCCTTCCCTCCTGTATCTGGGCTGCTGTTCTTCAGGGGCCCAGTTGCCAAAGCCAGCGGTGTCTGACCTTTCTCCACATGCTTGCCAGGGAGCCGTGCTCTTCCAAGGTCACCCGATACTGAAGTCTCTTGGTTAGACCAGCAAGGAGAGTCCAGGAACCAAACCACCGAATGTGCCCTTTGCACTACAGTGCTGCTTTCCTCAAGTGCTGCTTCAGCCTTCTGCAAACAAGCTGCCCAGTTAATGTTTGATTTGCCTGGTGGTGTGCAGTCCAGCTGAGCCAGCACAGCAGCAGGAGAAACCCTGGCAGATGATGCTGACCCCACCTGGGGACAGGATACCAAGCCCTGGGGTCCTCACCAAGGATTGCTCCAGGCTCGCCAAATTCCCTGTTGGCAAAGGCTGCCCAGGGAGCTGGCACCCTTCCCTCAGCCCTGGGATATGGGGCAGAAATCTGGAGTCTTGAGGAAAGCGCAGGCAGGGAGCTGGGGTGCACCTCTTTGACCCATGGAGCTGGTGGCTCCTCTGCACATTGCCACCTGGAGCAGGATTTGTGCGTGAGGATTTGTACCCTCGCCAGCCAGCTGCAAGGCACCCGTAGGACTGCTGAGCCCCCACTGGGGCTGTCCCACCCTGCCCAGCTCCCAGCAGCCCTACTGCACAGCTCAGCCCCCCGCCTCCTTGCCCCATGTCTGCCCACCGCTGGCCCCAGCAGTGATCAAGCCCAGGGCTGTTCAGACCTGGCAGTGGCTGGTGGTCGTGGAGCCAGCTCTTAGCAGCACGCGCGTAAGTTTTCTGCGAAGCGATGCATAAGTAGCAGGGTCTGGCCCGCTACCAGCATGACCTGAAAGCCTCTTGAGGGCACAGGCTATGCCAGGCCAAACCAGCTGAGAGTGTGGCAGCTGCCAGGATTGTGCAGCGCAGGCGATCTGGCTGGCAGGCTCATGTGCACGGAGCATGGGAGCCACACACGTCTCCAGTCTCTGGCTTCTGGGTATCCAACACTGGTGCTGGAATCTGCCACCCCGTGGGTCCTCGTCCTCCTTGTGAGCCAGACATTTCCCCATCCCCATCCACCCAGTGCAATCAGCAAAAGCCCATGCCATCCCAGCCTGGCTCTGTTTGGCACAGGGAGCTGCCAGAGGACCCTGCTGGGTTCAGAGCTGTGACTGGTGGCTGTCCCCAGGCACAGCAGCAAGTCTCTGGTGACAAGGCTTGCTCTCTGGGAGTCACCAGGGTGACACTGGTGCTGTGTCAGCGTTGAGGGCTGGGTGATTTTCTCCAGCTCTCAGCAAAAAGCAAAGGTCAGGGCTGGGAGGCTCAGCTGGTGGGGATGGTGGAGATGGCAGGGGCAGGAACTCCTAGCCCCTGGAGCAGACTGTGCTGTGTCCTGGGTCATCGGGCTCTGCTGAGCCTAGGGGTTTGAAGCCAGGGATTGCAGAGTGTAAGGGTTTCCCAAGGCATGACCAAGATAAGTGTGATCTGTGCTGACTCAAACCGCTTTATGGGCACTTTGGCCTTGGGCAGGGCTGGAGAAGTCCTTGCCCTCCTCTTCCTCCTCCCACCTCTCTCCTCAGGACAGCCAGCAGAATGGCGCAGCAGCAGCATGCCCAGCTGGGGCTGGCAAGCCAGGCTGGGGGGCTGCGAGTCGCTCTTCCTTCCACCCCACGAGACCTTGGCCCAGGCGCTGCTCTGGGCTGAGATTCAGCTTCCTCCTTCGTTTGTGAGTCGTTGGCAGCCAGAGCCCACACAGTTGCCTTTTTCCTCTGAGGAGGAAGTCGGTTGGCTCTTTGAAGTAGTTGGCTTAAAAATAAATCACACATCTTCCCTGTCACTGCAGCACGGGCACTCAGCTCCCTGTGCCCTTCCTGCGGGCAATGCCCATGGCTCTATGCTGATCCGTCCCTCTCTGCCAGCACCAATCCTGCTGGCCTGGCTAGTCCTGGCTCTGCTGCCCCTGCCTTTGGCTCCCTCCCTGCTTTTGGCCATTGCACAAGGCTGGGCCACTGTCTCAGCTCAGCAGCACTCCAGCACATCCCTACCAAAGCTAATTTTCTTGTGGTTTAGTGCCATGGCTACACCCTACTAGCAAATGCTCTTCACCCCACTTGCACCTGCACAAACCTCCCGGCGGCGTGGCTGGATCTCACCCCTTGGCAGCACGGGGCTGCAGCCCCTTCTCCGTGCCGGATGTCTGCGGTGGGTGAGAGCAAGCCGGGGCGGCGGGATCAGGCTGCTGCTTCCCCAGCCACTGGCACAGGCCCAGCACTCAAGCCAGCTGCTGGCAGGTGGCATGCAGGGGGAGAGCGTTGGCTCTGCCTGGCTGGGCATGGCATGCCACCTCGCTGGTGCTGGGCTAAGGCTGGCGAGGACCTTGCTGGGTGCCCCTGCAGGTTTGCTGGCTGTGGCTCCCAGTCTGGGCGCTGCTGGGAGGGAGGGTGCCAAGCTGCAAACTGGGCAGCAAAGCCGGCAACCTGGTGTGGAGCGGGGCGGCCAGGAGGGTTTGCTTTGCCTTGCAGGCCAGCGTGGGGATTTGAGCGTGCCAACAAGGCGGGCAGGGGCTGCAAATCAAAGCTGGCCTGGGTTTCGCTGGGCCAGCACCAATTTGGGAGAGACTCAAGGGAAGTCCACTGCGCTTGGCGGCCAAACTGGCACGTCTGCAAGCTGTGTGGAGATGTTGCCTGGCATGCCCAAGGGGTGTAACAGGACTGCACCAGGCTTTCTCAGACTGGGGGATGGCAGCTTGCTTCGCAGTGTCCCTGCTGTGTGGCAGGGTGGGTTTGGAGATCTCTGCCCAGGACCCTAGGTGTGCTCCACCTGCCCCGGGTGCCAGCGTCTACTGAAGATGAAGAACAAAGGTTTCCCCGTGGCTGAAAGCCCCTGCTTGGCTTCCCAGTGCCAGCCAGCATGAACTGGCCCATTGCTGGGAGCTGGGGAGGGAAATGGGGATTTTCTGGCTGGCTTGGGGAGCACGTTGCCTTCAGTGCCTGGATGTGGACCTCGCTTTGCACTGTGCTGGTTGCTCATTGATGTAGATGAGGAAAGGTTGAACTTGCAAACTGAGCAAGAGCAGAGCCTGGCCCCAGTTCTCAGGGGTCAGTCCCAAACTGCTCCGTTCACTCAGTGAAGCTGTCCTGAGCTTTATGCTCTGCAACAAGCCAGCTGTGGGCCAAGTGCTGCTGCGACGCACCGTTAGTGTTTGGGACTTGTTGCTGCAGAAGACGATCAGCGGTGAACTCCTTTGGCTTCTGATACCGGTAGCCTTTCTGCAGTTTTCTTACCTCCTGTGTTTCCCAGGCTAGCTAACTGTAGATCAAGCCCGCAGTCACATCGTCAAGGGTGAAGCTCTCTTGCTCTTTCTTTTCTTGCTGTCCTCTCCTCCAGCCTGTCCTCCTGCTGTGCCCCAGGCACCCTAAGACGGTGGAGTCGCTCAGCCCCAGAGCAGGGAGCCAGCACTCCCTGGCCCCGTTCAGGTGGAGCCCCTAAACCCCAGTCTCTGTTTTGCCCCGACAGGCCGTCACTCAGCCCATGAATGCCATGACTGAGGACATTTACACCAACGGCTCAGCGGCTCTGGGCAGCCCCTCCCACAGCAATGGCCGTGAGGTGCGGAAGATACGCCTCGTCCAGTTTGAGAAGGTCACGGAGGAGCCCATGGTGAGAGTTGGCAAAATCCCAAAGCCTTGTGGCACCCAGGGGGGCGGAGGGGCAGGTAGAGCCTTGCCAACGGGCTGGCCTCAGGGGAAGCAGGAGATCGCTTGAGATGTCAGACATGGGAGGAAGGTGCTGGATCCTGCCTCCTGCCTGGGGACCTGGAGCGAGCCCCGTTAAAGAGCTGGGATGCTTGTGCCAAGAGGAGCTGCAGCAGGCTGGGCTGGCCAAGCAGGGGGCTTCCCCCTAGCCACTGTACAGCCCACCATGGACACAGGCCTGGAGAGGACTTTGCTGAGAGCATGGGAGCTCTCCCCTCCAGTGAGCAGTCATGGATTTTCCTGTCTTCCAGGGAATCACGCTGAAGCTCAATGACAAGCAGAGCTGCATGGTGGCCAGGATCTTCCACGGGGGCATGATTCACAGACAAGGTAACAAGGCCCGTGTAGAGGCAGTGTACGGATTCACATCTACAGCTGGTTTCTTTCCGTGCAGAGATAAGGCAGCCCCCAGCACTGCTGGCTTTCCCCTGTGACGAGGACATCTGTGTCCCTTCCTCCACTAGCAGTATGTCAGTAGCTCAGGGCTTGCTGGTCTCTCTGTGTGGTTGTCATGTTAATGCACTGGAGACTTTAGGGAGAAATAAAGGACTGGGGGAAGGGCTCTCCTGGAAAGGAACCAGAGACCATCTGTCTCCATCTCGTGATGGGGTCACTGTAACAAGAGATGGATCGTACCCCAGAGATTGCAGGGAAGCTCTTCCCGTTCCTAAAGTGCACAGGTGGGACAGACTTGCTGTGGGTTGGCTCTGCAGACCTAAAGAAGGTGCCAAAAGAAATAAATAGGTGCTGTTTTCTGGTTTTGGGTCTTGCCAAGGGGGCACGGAAATGAGACGTTCTGTGCTTAGAAGAAGGGGCCCCTTTTCCAGCCCTGGATCCAAGCGGGAAGTCTGAGCTTACCCCTGCCAAAATAACCCAAGAGCCATTCCAATAACACTACTGGAGCCTGATTTATAGCAGGGTATCTGAGGCTGTAATCTGGCTGAGTATATAAACTGAAACCACAGAAAGTCAAGAATGCTTGTGTGAAGGGCCCTGTAAGGAGGCTGTCATTTGACTTCAGGTGAGGTGCTTGGGTTTGGGTAAACTCTGAAACAGGTGCTTTGACCAGTCTAAAGCACGGAGGGACACACAGTGGAAAGCAACCCGATGACCTTCAGACTGGATAAAGTGTGTGTGTTGGATAGAGGGGGAAGAATCCATTCCCCTTGTGCTTTAGTCCCATGTGCTTAGGTGACATGCGTGGCTCCACAAGCATTGTCCAGGCAAACACAGCAGCGTCCAGGCCACAGCTTGCCCAGGGGGTCGGGAGGCTGGTGGAGCTGTGTAGTTTTGGTGAGCGGATCTTGTCCGGTGCTGCATTTTCATGTTTCTCCTGTTGCTGGCAGGCTCTCTTCACGTGGGTGATGAAATCATAGAAATCAATGGGCAGAGTGTGAGCAACCACTCGGTTGACCAGCTGCAGAAGATGCTGGTAGGTATCTGTGCTTGGCAAGGCAGTTCCCAGGAAGGACCACTTTGGCCTGCAGGTGTGCATGCTGGCCGAGCATTTATCCCCGCCTAGACGCTAGAGCCAACACACAGCCGCTTGCAGCAGTGTGATGTGGCAGGAGCCAGGGCCACCATGTCGGGGTGCTGTAATACAGCCAAGTGCCGGGTCTCTGTATGCAGCCTTGGTGGTCTGGCCTTGCTCTTTGTTTCTGCTCTTTGTTTCTGGCCTCCTGACAGCAGCTACAAAGGCTGTTGGCTGGGTCCCTGACATGTGCTGGTGTGTGTGGGGTTTGGAAACCACCTCTGCTTGCCAAGGCTGGTGTGCAGCTCCAGCCCAGTGGCTGGCTGCTCCTGCAGGTCACCTTGGGGCCATTTTCCTGCTGCTGAGGTCACGGTGTTCCTGCCAGGCCCTCGGTAGAGACAGCTTTGGACAGGGTCTCAGACCTGCCTTGGAGTCACACGCTGGGGTCATCCTGATTCGTGTCCAACACGTGGTCCTGCAGACACCCACCAGCAGCCTAAGCAGGAGGCCTGCCCCTGCTGCAGTGCCGTTGTCCTGCCTGGTGACAGGACATCCCTGCTCCAGACAGTAGGACCAAGGAAGATCTTGTCTTTGCCTCCTGAGAAAGGTGGTGGCCCAGGAGGCCCCTCCAAACCTCCAGATGTGGTTGTCCCCATGAGACCATGTCGGTCTTCTGAAGCATGTGGCGCAACAGTGCATCTGGCCTGTGGCAGGCAAGGGAATGCTGTGCCTGTAATGTCACCAGGAGGGCAGGAGTGAGAGGCCGGCATAGAGGGGACCTGGCAGAACCAGCCTCTCGTCCCGGGCTTCCCATGGGGGCAGCCAGGCCAGACAATACAGGTCTCCATGTTCGTTCTGGTGATGCTTAGCAGTGCCCACAGCCAGCCCCTTGTGGGGGTGCTGGTGTCCCCCCATGTGGATGGGACAAGTATGGCAAAGTTATGCTGCCATGGCGCTTAGCCCAGCCCCAACAGAGGTGTTTCTGACCAGGCTGTGGTGCCCCCCAGCCTCACAGCATGGCTGGGGCCCCCCAAGAGCCTTGCCTTTGTGGGTCCTGGCACTCAGCAGCTCCCCGCACAGGTTGCTGCTGTTGGGCTGCCTCCAGGCGCCGCCTCCTCCAACACTTCTTTCTCCCCTTTGTTCACTAGAAAGAAACCAAGGGGATGGTCTCAATAAAAGTCATTCCCAACCAACAAAGCCGCCTCCCTGCTCTCCAGGTAAGTGCAGCCTCCAGACCCGTGGGCTGTGCTGGGACATGGCTGTGGGGCCGGGTGGGACCAGAGCAAATGATGGGGAACCAGTGCTGGGGAGAGAACTGTGCTGAGCCAGGGGAAGGACGAGGGGATGGCTGCCTGGTCACCTTGTCTGAGCTGCTAGAGGGTGAAAAAGGCCTGTCCTGTGCTTACATTGCTGCAAACAAGCAGATTTCGGCCCTGTCTGGATGTCTTTACCCAGTGTGTATGTAGGAATGTGGGCCTGGGATGCCCAAGCCACAGCCGTATGTGTGTGTGTGTGGTGTTTGGTGATGGGAAAGCAGCAGCACGTGCACCCTAGGAAGCACAGAAGCTTCCTGCCACCTTCAGAACTGCAGCCATTAGAGCCACATCCCCATGACAGGGCCACAGCAGCACCTTCAGGCGCAGCACTGGGCTCTTGCTGCTCCCCACTGTCACTGATGCCCGGTGCATCAGCTGCAAGGAGGGTGACGTCGGTCCGGATGCCACCAGCACGCTTGTGAGCAGTGACTGGGAGGAAGGAAGTGGTGGGGGAGAGGAAGGCAGCTCCTTGCACCTGCTGCCACTGCCAGGGTCGGGGTGATGTGCTGTGGCAGGGGGTGACACCTGCCTGGCTTTGCCTTTGAAGTCCTGCTGTAGCGAAAATACTTAGGATAGTAGGGAAGGCTGGCTCCTGTGCCAAGACGTCAGTGTGTAGTGGCTGGGATGCTGTCCTGTCTCTGGGTGCAGGAGCCAATGCCACCGCGGTGCCCCCTGTCATGGACAGGCAGGAGTGGGAAAGCAGCTCAGAGGCAGAGGAGGTGGGGGCTGGATTGTGCTGGAATGTCCCGGAGGAGTCCATGTCACCCTTTTTCCTTACCCAGAGAAGCTGAAGTCTCTGAACGTGGTGACAAGTGAAAACTTTCTGTTTCTTGCTCAGCCCAGGCTGTTCCCATCCCAGCTCAACCAGCCTTGCCTGCGTTTATTAAACACGGGCCTGTGTCTGCCCTCCCCTGCTGTCCCTCTGCCCTCATCCAGCTCAGTGGCAGGGGAGAGGTTACCTCTGGCAAACAGAACACGGTTGCTGGCTCACACGAGGCTGGCTGCGGGCTCAGGGAAGAACACGGGGACAAACTCCTTCCCAACAACAGCTGTCCTCCCATTGCTGTGTCCAGGGTTGCCTGCATCTCTGCTTGTTGCGGTCCAGTGCCAAGCGTGGACTTGTGATTATGTTTCAACTCCTGGATCCACATGACCACCTCCATCAGGGCCTGGCAGGCAGGATGGTGCAGGTCCTGGCATCACGATGCCCCCTGTGCCCTGGCTTGCCCCGCAGCCTGGCAGCCAGCCACGCTGAGGCCACCTGAGTGTCTCTTGGTGCAGGTCTGCTTGGGAGGATCCTAATGAGAAGCGCTGAGCACTCGGGGCTCTTAAGGTCATCTCCAACCTGTTCCCAGGCACAAACCACGGGTTTTTGATTTTAAAGACTATGGCTTCTCGTGCTGGAGCCTGCTCGGTACCTGAGCTTCCATGCCTAGAGAGGGGGCTGGCACAGGCAGGCAGGTAGCTTGCATTAGGAGCTGGCCCTTTGCAGTCCGCGGGTGATGGCCAGAGCTGTCTGATGCTAATTGGTGTGTGGGAGTCTTTCCAAAAGTGACCTGGCTGTGCCTGGCTTGGGGTACCAGGGCTGTGGGAGCACAGGGCTCCAGGAAGGTGCCTGGGCAGCGCTTGCTCTGTGTCCCGTGTGTGTTTGTGTTGACGACCTGCTTCCCTGTGCCAAAAGAGTGCTTTCAGAGCAAGCATCAGCCCTCATCCTGAAGGGAGATTCCGCTCTTCTTTGTCTTCCATTGTGAGAGATCTCATGTCCCAGCTTGATCCATGTGCTCTGCTTTTCTGTCAGTGAAAGGGAACCATGTGTGTGTCCTGCTGGCCCTGTGCCTCCAGCAGCACTGCTGAAGGAGGTCATACTGTAGGAAGCTTTTAATGTGGAAAAAGTACAGCATGGTCTACCCTACCCAGGGAAAGATGACTTTCCAGGCTCTGCCTATCATGTCTGAGGACAGAGCATAGACATCACCCTATGTGAATCCCTTTGCCCTCTTGCTACATACTGCATTTCTGGGATAAATAACTTGATAGGGTTGTGCTGAGGGAAAGCCTGCGTTAGCATCAGGCTGGGTCTGATAGTGCTGCTTCCCTGTAAAAGGAACTCCTGCTGGTGGCACGGCTGCTGGGCAGCCCCAGGCACACTGCCGGCTCCGGGCTAACTGCCCTCCTGAGTGACCCCAGAAGTCTCAAACAACAGGGAGCATCCGTGACTTGTGGGAGAGCCTGCAAGACTGCACCGTGACTGGGGGGGGTCCCAGCAGCCTCAGGCCCACAAGACAAAAAGAAGCCAGGAGGGGAACAAGGGCATTGCGAGGTCTGTGCTTGGCTACAGACTTCGTTCTCTAAAGCCTGCCTTCTGCTGCCCATCCTCCCTACCCTGCTTTGGCTTTGCCCCAGTGTTAGTCCTGACCTTGCCAGGTGCGCTGGCCAGAGGCAAACTGCAGCTGCAGCAGCGTTTCACATGAGAAACTGTTCATCCAGGCAGCAAGAGCAAGCAGCAGTACAGAAAACACTGGGTGCACATGCGTGGTCTGCCCCACCTCCCAGGGGTAGGTGACTCTCATCCATCCTGTTGCTCTCTGATGGTTTGTTCTTCCTGAACAGCCTTCCTGGAAAACAAGGTCCATGTGCACAAGCCGCATGCCATTTCTCTCCTGACCTTACAAAGATGCTCGGTGCAGCGAGAGCTCAGGGGCGCCTGGCTGCCTGCAGGCTTCAGGAGGGCTGGCAGCAGAGTGGGCTGCCCCAGTGGCACTGCAGACTCCCTCCCAAAGAGCTGAGGGAGCAGAAGGGACAGGGAAAGGCCACTTTCTCATACCTTCCTGGTCTCCAGGGCTTCCCCGGCCCCAGGAGGGTAGTGCAGTGGCCTGGGAAGCAGCAGCAGCAGGTTTCCAGTTGCAGCTATGATGAACGTGACATTGCAAGAGTAGCTGATAGAGGCCAGGACAGACCAAGGAAGGGACTGGACGTGACACTGCAGCCTTGGCTCCCTGAAGGCCCCGTGCCATGCAGGGGAGTACCCAGTGCTGGGGAGAGGCAGGGCACAGCCGCTGGGGATTGAGAGTGGCCTTCCCTGGTGTGCCCAGGACATGGGACTGCAGGGTGCACTGTGGCAATGGCTCCCCTCTGCTCACCCCACTGCAGACCCCAGTTGCTGTGCACTATGTTGGTCTGAGTGGTGGGACTCATCTCCAGCTGGCTCAGCTCACCAGCACTGTGAAGCACCCAGGGGACCGTAGGGGGGCTAGATGTCAGGGTTCAGGCACCAGCTGTGGGGCTTGCAGGCCTGCCTAGAGGCAGCAGCTGCTTCACTGGCATCTCAAAGATGCCAACCTCCTCCCTCCCTCCCCCGTCAGCATGTCTCACTGCAGCTCCATGCCCAAGAGCTTCCCCCAAGACTTTCTTCATCTCCTTTCTCCCTGCCCTGGCCTTGAGGGGCCTGGAAAGCAGCAGGGGCTGGGGTCCCTCCTGAACCAGGGACCTTGTGCCTCACTGCCGGGGGATGCGATGTGGGGCCGGGAGCTGGACATTACCAAGCTCAGCCAGCCTGCGTGGCCATGCTGACTCCAGCCTGCTCTCTCTTTTGCAGATGTTCATGAGGGCACAGTTTGACTACGACCCAAAAAAAGACAACCTTATCCCCTGCAAGGAAGCAGGGCTCAAGTTTCAGATTGGTGACGTGATTCAAATCATAAACAAGGATGACAGCAACTGGTGGCAGGGCCGGGTGGAGGGTTCCTGCACAGAGTCGGCGGGACTCATCCCTTCTCCGGAGCTGCAGGAGTGGTAGGTCCCGGGATTTGACCAGAAGGGCTGGATCTGGGAGTGGAGGCGGGAACAGTGACCACATGCTACCAGGAGTGTGACCGTGTTGGGTAACACCAACATCACTGCTGGGAAAAGGAGGCAGATGTCCCCTTCATCTGCCGCAGGGTGAGCCTTTACCTGTCCCAGTAGCTACCCTGCTGCTCTTGCCCTTGCATGTCTGAGGGACAATTCCACTGCTCCCCAGGGCTTGGGGTGACAGCTGGACCATGGTGGGTGGTGTCCTCCTCTCTCGGCAGGCGTGTGGCGAGTGTCACCCAGTCCAGTCAGAGCGAATCCCCAAGCTGTAGCCCTTTTGGGAAGAAGAAGAAGTGCAAAGATAAATACCTGGCCAAGCACAGCTCAAGTAAGTGTGAGCAGCGCAGTGGGCTCCAGCCCCAGCCCCGGCCATCACTCCTGCCTCTGGGCAGGGGCAGGTCTGCCCTCCATGGGAGTCAAGACCAAACAGCCCAGCTGCGTTGGCGGCGGGACCTTGGGCAGATACCCACAGCTGTCAGCCTGAGTCCCTCCTCCGAAGTCCTCCTGCCCCTCGGGTGGCCACAGCCGTGCCCCTGTGCAGCTCTGTAGTGCACAAGGCTGGGGCTGGCTCACATGGGAGCCAGGCACCAAGTTCCTGTGCTCTCCGGTGGTGACAATCTCCAGCACTCCCGGCCCTGAGCTCCCTGGGCGGCCAGCCTCCCGGGCCTCAACCCCACGGGCTGTCGGGTATAGGGCAGGCGGCGCTGGCTCAGCAGCTGGGGAGCAGCCCCGACCGCTTCCCACAGCTGCCAAGCCATGGCCCTGGTGGGGCAGGGAGCTTGCCCCTCAGCCTCCCGCTGCAAACACCCCGTGCTAAGCATGGCCATGCCCTGGGCCGGCAAAGGCAGGTGCCTGAGGACACGCTGGCTCGTAGCCCGGCCTGCAGCTCCAACCAGTAACAAACAAAGCTGTAAATCAGAAAGTTAAATAAAGCTCCCCTAGCAGCAAGCTCCCCGCAGCGTCCTGCTGCTTCCCCACCCAGCTCCCAGGTCCTGCTGTCCTGAGCAGAAATACTGAGCGAGAGCAGCCCTGGCTCCTTCAGCAGCCGCTGGTCCAGCTCCCCAGCACCCCCTCCACACCTCATACACTACTGGCTGCTGCCCTTTTCCCCAAGCAGCTAAAGAGGAATGAGCTCCCAGCCCAGCCTTGATCGCTCCCCCCATTTGGCCCGAGGACCTGGCTTTGGTCTGACACGCGTGCAGTCCTGCTGCCGCTGCTGTGGCTGAGCTGGCTCTGACCACTCACTGTCTTGTTTCTCCTCTGTCCCAGTTTTTGACCAGCTGGATGTGGTTTCCTATGAGGAGGTGGTGAGGCTGCCTGCCTTCAAGAGGAAGACTCTGGTGCTCATTGGTAGGTCCTGCCCCAGGCATCCTCCACAGCACAGGGGCCGTGTGTGACAGGTTCCAGGGGGAACCCGGACTGGACAGGGGCTGGGCAGCGCTGCTCTTCAAACCCTAGTAAGCTCTGGGGAGCTTTTCTTCTGCCTGCAGTGGTCACCAAGCAGGCTGACCTCCTCCATGCAGCATTGTGCATGGTCTGGCACCTGCACTGCAATGCTGAGGTAGGCTTAATTCAGGAGTTTCCAGCTCCTAAGTATCTTTATGGGTAATTTTTATGAAAAACAGCTGTGGTCTGCACAGCTGCACCAAACACTCCCATGCTGTGTGTGCTGAAAATTTGTTGGCAGACCCCACAGGCATGGGCAATCCAGCCACTGCTCAGCAGACACTGGTCCTGTCTCCAGTTAAGGCAAGGAGAACTTCTTCCAGGGCTGGAAGACACCAAAGACCAGCTCAGAAAGCAGATCCTGGACAAGGCCCCAGGAACTCTGTACCTTTCCTCAGACCCAGAGCTGTGGAGGGACCCCAGCATCTCTTGCCAGGCTTCTCTGAGCCCAGCTCCAGCATCCATCCCTCCTTCTCTGCAGGGGCCAGCGGTGTGGGGCGTAGCCACATCAAGAATGCTCTGCTCAGCAACAACCCGGAGAAGTTCATGTACCCACCCCCATGTAAGTACCCAGCTAGGGTGAAGGGCACAGCACACGATGCATTTCCTCTCACCTCCTTGAGCCAGGACCTTCTGACGGCAGATGGGATGTGGGGAGATGTTCCTCCAGCACCACCAAGCCCGTGGTGTCAAAGGCCACCATGCAGGGCACTGTAGGGCCTCCCTGCCTGCTGTCCCACAGGCTGAACCTACCCACAGATGGCTGCAGGGCTGCTACCACCTGCATTGCAGAGATCGCTTTTCACATCCCAGTGGCTTTCCTTGGCCTGGCTGAGTTCCTTACTTGTCCCAAGCAGGAAGGAGTTGAAAGAGGATGAGTACAGCCTAGTCTTGAGGCATACAAGGTCTCCATGCCCTAGCCCTATGCTCAAAAAGGGAAGGCAAGATGCTCAGGTCACCCAAAGGAGAGGCTGCCCATGCTGCTCTGTTCCCCAGACCTTCTGGGGGCTGGTACTCACCATCTCCCTCCATCCCCAGACACCACACGCCCCCCGAAGAAGAATGAAGTGGACGGGAAGGACTACTACTTTGTCTCCACGGAGAAGATGACCCAGGACATCTCAGCCAACGAGTTCCTGGAGTTTGGAAGCTACCAGGGGAACATGTTTGGCACCAAGTTTGAAACAGTGCACAAGATCCACCAGCAGGACAAAGTCGCTATTTTGGACATCGAGCCCCAGGTAGGGAGCAGGGAAAGGAGTGGGCAGGACAGGGGCTGCCACAGACTGAGCTACCTGTGTGCTGGCTGTGACTGTCCCCGTCTTCCCCAGAGCGCTGCCCACCTGCCCGTCCCAAAGAAAAAAGCCAGGGAGTGCTGGGTGGCATTTCTGTTCCCAAGACGTGGGTGCGGTGAGGGTACTCCCCATCACGGCCAGGGCCAGGCTGCTGTGGGAGTGGGGGTGCTGGGCCAGCATGGGCCTCACGTGGGGTCCGTTTCTTTTCTCCATCACCACGTGTATGGGTGCTGCTTTGCAAAGTAGTGGTTGTATCCAGTAGCCAGCTCAGAGCAGGGCTGCAGATGCCCCCATGTCCTCCCCTATGAGGTGGAGGGGAAGCCGTGCCGGGACCCCTGCTCCAGCGTCAGCTAACTGCCCCCATACCACCCAACTGTCCCCAGGCTTGGGAGCCCACCCGGAGAGCCCATTGCCCCAGACTAGGGGTGGCCCCTTTAGCCCACCACTGCATCATGGGCACCATCGTCCCCTGGCTGGGGGGCAGCATGGGGTAGTGGGGGACAGGAGCCAGCCGCCTGCACTGACTCCAGCCCTGAGGCATGGCCACGCTCTGGTAACTACACCTCTCTCTCCACAGACCCTGAAGATTGTCCGCACGGCCGAGCTCTCCCCGTTCATAGTCTTCATTGCCCCAACAGACAAGGCAGAGCAGGTGGGTGGCAGGGCAAGGCTGAGTCTCCCTCCAGCTGCACTTGCCTGCCCACGGCAAGAGGGCAAGGAGACTGCTGCCGCAGCCTAGGGCACTCCCCCCTGCTCTACATCAGCTTCTTCTGTCCTGCATTTATTTTTGTGGTCCAGGAGAGCAGGGCAACTTCCTTAGCTCAGGCCTGAGAAACAGAAATTGGTGATTCCTGCAGCCATAGACTCTCTCCCAGATTGCCACCCCCCACCAACCATCATCCCTGCAGCATAATCAGCCGCTACTATGTAGTGGGGTGAGTGGGGTGTACAGCCCAGCACCCAGGGCCATCTCCAGCTGCAGCAGCACTGCAGAGCAGGTATCCTGCCATCAGCTATACAAACAGGACACACAAACAGCAGCTCCATTCATTTTTTGCCTCATTAAGATGCTCACCCAAAATTAGGATGAAAGCAGCACTGATGCCTCAGTTAACTCACACAGTGCCAAGCACAAGCCACATGCTCCCCTGACAACTAACCTCTGCGGGGAGGTGGGAAGTGAGGGGAGAACAAGGAAACCCACAGAGGTCCAGTGCAGGTGGCCTTCCCTGGACTCATGGCCAGCCAAGGCCACCTCTCCCACCCTATTTTTAATAGGCTCTCAGGGTTTGTAAAGCTTAAGGTACAGACAGTTTCCAGTAAGGATATTTACGCAGCCTCCAGATCAAGCATTGCACAGGCATTAACCTGCAGAGGATTGTAAAGCCAGGTGCAGCAGGCTGGTGGGGGAAAAGAGGGGGCCAAGTGTCAGGGCAGAAAGAGCAGGTGGGCAGCAAGCATGCTGCCCCCCACCTCCCTGCCCCATCACCCCCTGCTGCCTCCAGACAGGAGTCAATTCCTGCCGCAGTGGGCAGGGCCAGCCTTGCTGGTGCAAGCACTATATATAGCTAGTTGCTGCAGATCAGGTAACTGCTTACTAGAAGGGATGCAGCAGAGCCAAAATGTGACCCAGCAGAGCTCACATGACACAGGCAAACTGCTTACTGCTCTCCTGTCTTCACCAAGAGCTTCCAGGTGACACACAGCAGAGCTGCAGCAAGCGCAGCACCCCAAGCTTATCCCCCTGCCACCCCTGCACAGAAGCAGGGAGCCACCTGCACTTCAAGCTCCATTAGGGAGATAGGTGGAAACCGGTCTGGACTTTGCTGTTGAAGGCACAGCTGCCTGCAGGGACACGCTCCTGGGATACCCCAGCTAGCTGGGGAGCTGTGCATACTAGCTACCCCAGCAGGAGAGGGCAGGCAGCTTTTGCTTTTACTGTGAAAAAAATAACTCTATCCCAGCCAAAACCAGTAGATGGAGGCTGGTCCAGCTCTGCCAGCCATCACTGTTCTGGTCAAAAGCATTTTAAAGATAAATATGAGACCAGGTAGATCTGGCCTCACTCTTAGCAGGTAACCTGATGCTCCCAGCATTGCAGAGAAGTCCAGCGAAACCCCAGAGACCCTCTCCCAGAGATGACACACCTCCTAGCTTGTCAGACAAGCTGCAGGGATGCTCTGTGCCGATACTTGGCAACTGCTTGAGTTGTTTTGGTGGTGGGAGGGAGTTTGCCTGTTGGGGTGGGCTGTGAAATTCCCCTCCTCCCCAGCCTCCTGAAGACACTCTCTTCATTTCTTGCAGTCAGAGGCTTTGCAGCAGCTCCGAAAGGATTCAGAGAGCATCCGGAGCAGATACGCACACTACTTTGACCTCTCACTGGTCAACAATGGGGTGGAAGAAAGCCTGCAACTGCTGCAGGAAGCCTTTGAGCAGGCCTGCAGCTCTCCTCAGTGGGTACCAGTCTCCTGGGTCTACTGAGGGGGAATCCAGTCCCAGCCGCTTCCCATCAACCATCCTGCAGCCATGGGGAGAAACCTACTCCTCAGCTTCCCCTGGTCCACACAGCCCAGCACAACTCCCTTCCTCTGCTGCTCCATGGACATGGTCTCAATTGGTTGACACATGCACAGGGTCTCCGGATCTCCTCTCCCTGGGGGAATATAGGACAGGGGTTGCCCAGGGGATGGCCACCTCCCAGAGCACTGCAATGCAGTGTGAAGTTAGAGGCTACAGTAGAGCCCAGGGCACCCCATTAGCTCAGAGCACAATTCTCCCCCTCACCGGGCAAGGGAAAGCAGTCAATCTTCTGGGAAGTCCAGCCGATCTTCTCTGAATCAGTCCCAAGGGAAACACAGAGCAGGGGTCTTCCAAGGCAGATCTCCCCCTGCCATTGCAGGAGTGCACACTGCACCACAAACACCTCGAAAGCCTGGCTGGTGTCCACAAGGCTTCATGCCTGATCCCACGAGAGCTCCTACATCCAAGGGTTTCCCCTCACAAATGAGAAAGAGCAGAATAAGGCAACCGTGGATTTGACAAAGGTGGCACAGAGCGTGCCACCTACAGGCAGGTCTCCACATTCTGAGGTTGGAGTTTTCTGATTCACTCTGTGCAATTCTTAATGTAAAAACTCACTGTATTTAAATTCTCACCGTGCAGCTTGGATTGTTACTGCCTGGCCAGAGAAACTCAGTAGCAGCTGAGGAAGTCCCATGGACCTAACCCCAGAGGGACAGTTCAATGGGTAAATTAGATCCAGCCACAACTATCTGTTGCATGCAGTAGAAATAGTGTCTCTACAAAGATCATCCAGGCATGCCTTTCCAGAGTAAGGTGTCTTGCACACTGTATGTGAACATAAAAGCCACCCACAAAGGGGTACCTCCTGCAGGAGTACACTTGACGCACAAACCCCACTATGATCATGTCCAGGAAGCACCGTGGCTCCTGGGCAAACCATAGCCATCATTTAGGTGAAAGAATCTCATTGTGTGTTCAGCAGTCAGCTAGCGGAAGGGGGTTAAGAAGTCTTGTGCAATTTTTTACAGATGCCAAAAATAAAATCTGTTGACGTGCAATAGGGACCTTTGTTCTGATCCACTGCAGGGAAATAATGAGCAGCAATAAATGTGTGCTGAAACACTGCTGTGACTGGTGTTTTACCTCTTGGGCTGAGCACTTGCTCACAGCTGGAGGTCTGTTCCCACCTCCCTGACCCCAGCATACTCGAGGTTAGGCAGGCCAGGACCAAACAGTCCCTCCAGCCACCATCAGACCTCTCCGCACACATCCATTTGGGTTTTGCCCAAATGGAAGGTGGCCCCTAAGCACCTGCAAAGTCCTGACCAGCAACAAAGGCCCCTCTAGTGATGGTCCATGTCAACAGGACCACTTCATTGCACCAGCAGCTTCTTCAGCAGAGTAGCACAAAGGCTGGGCAGAACAGGCAGCTATTTACCTGCCCAGGTGCAGCACACACATGCGTTAAGCTGCCTCCTCTCCCGATGAACAGACCACTGACCTCTTACAGCAGCCAGATGAGCAAGAAAATCACCCATTCAAAAATAGGGCTTTTATTTTTATGTAAAAAAAGAGTAAATAAAAATGGACTTTTTTTTCTGGTCAGGTTCTGACAGCCACAAACTGCTGGCCCCACTGCCTGCGTCTATCTCCTACCATCAGTTGGAGGAAAGTCAAACAGTTAAGACAAAAACAATGCATGAAGCTAAGACAAATGTTACAGAATCTCTGCAGCAAAGAAACTCGGAACAAAGCAACCTGGATCCTTCCCCATTAAAAGGAGCTAAATTCCTGGGTCAACACCACCCCTCTTAACAGAGGAGAGACCTCCTGCCCCTAGCGAGCCATCCCAGATAAGGAAAATTAAGACAACTCTTTCTGAAACCACTCAAGCCCCATGCCTGGCGCCCCTTGCAGAGCTGCCTCTAGCTAAGCTTTTCTTCATGAGGATTCTGGTCCCAACAGCCCTTATACGGGCCAGCCACCTTCTGGTTACTTTGCTTCTGCCCCCAGCAGCATCCCCACTTCTAGCCTTCAAAGCATATTAAGTATCAGTACCAGAGAAGGCAGCTGAAAGCACTGCAGTCCCATTCCAACAACAGGATAGAAATGAGCACAGAGCCAGCGCGAGGTACACACTGACCAAGTCGCCTGGGCACTGGGTCTGGAGATCAGCTGACAATTAACAAGCAGGTCTCTGCACTACAAAACAAAAAGCAGGAATTTAATGTTCTAATCCTTTTATGATAAAGTTTGAAAAAAGTACTGAAGAATTTTTTTCAGTAAATTCTGAAATTTAGCTGAGGGTCAAGCCAAGCATATGGCCAGATTAAAACCAGAGCCCTTCAAATAACCAATCTGTCCCCACCCAAACCCACTCAGATGGGCCATGACAAAGCCAGTCCTCCAGACACCAACGTATTCTGTGACTGTCAGGTAACAGCTCCAACCTTGGAAGAAAAGGAAGAAAGAGGCAGGACAAGATGTGGGGAGAAATGTTATTCCTCCCTCTCAAGGTGAAAACAGAGACACCAAGTAAGGGCCAGGAGCTACAGCTTCCCTGAAGGTAGCACTTCTATTGGCATCACGGTGTTCAGCTTTAGAGAGCAATCCAGTGCAGGGGCTGTCAGGCACCCCAGTCCTCTGGCAACCCTTAAAACAGGATGAGGAGCGGTACCTGAGCAGGGTGTATCCCGGGTTAACACACCTGCTCACTCGTATACACAAGCAAAAAGGAACTTGCAACTTGCTGGCCTGTCTGCCACACAGCCAGTCCTCTTTCTCAAAGCCTCAGACTCCTCCCTCCCTACCGATGCGGTCGACTGCTTTGAACAGATCCAGTCGCTTACTCCGAGCTCTCTTCTACCTCCTTTTGTTTCTTCTTCTTCTTCTTCTTGGTGCTGGTCTCACTGGTCTGCAAAGGGGTTGGAAAGGTCAGGAAAGAATCGAAAAGAACCCCCTGCTGCTCACTTCAGAAGGAACTGCCCCACTCCAGATGCAGTGCGGGCTCCCCACGGCCACAATCCTCCCTCACCACCACCATACAAGCACTCAAGCACGCCTGACTGAATGCCACCATCCTCCCACCAGGGCCTGTTACAGGGCACCAGAGCACAGAGGCCATCTGGCAGGAACATCTACCCACCCACTCGCTGGGGCACAGATGGCTGCTCACCCCATTCCTGCCCCACTGCAGATCCACCCCCACAAGCCTCACCTGCCTGATCTCCCACCACTCTCAGCCAGTTCAGTTTACAAATGCACCTACATACAGACATCTTTCTCTGCCCGTGGGGAGCCTGGCACTTTAGGGACATGCACAGAAGGATGCTGATGCATTTATCCTGGAGACAGTAGGGAGAGACAGCAATCTCTCCCATGCTTGGACCACACCATGACAGCATGGAGTTACATACCACTTCTATTTGCTCTCCCCCACTCCCAGCTGCCTCTTTGGCCTTCTTCTCTTTCTTCTTCTTTTTCTTTTTCTTTTCGCTCAGCTCCTCTGGTGGTGGGGTGGCAGGGGATGGTGGGGTCATAGCCTCCTCACTTTCACTCTCCGAGTCTCGCTTCCTCTGTTAGGGGAACACATTGTCAGCCATGCCACCTTCCAAAGGAGCTCAAGTGATGGGAAAACAATTTGCAAGCCATTGCAACTATTTTGCCTGGTTCAATCAAACTTTGCTGTTAAAAAGGCTTTGAGCAGGGCAGCGAGCTACAGACTGCCAGCGGTCCACTCCAGCATACACTGTCTGGAATTTGTTTCTGCCAGAATTGCACCTTGTATTACTGTGTTTCCTGTACCCCAAATGCTCCAGAGTTTGAAACGCTGCTGCACCTTCCCAAGTGCATGCACAAGCCCTGACGTAGATCCTTCAATCACAGCACAAGCCCTGACTTAAGCGACTCCTGCATGGACATTTCTGCAACTGCCTGTAGTCTCCAGAAAGGGTCTGTGGCACAACAAATCTCCATTGTGGCTCCATACAACATTTCCTTGGATGCTGCAGCTTGTACACAAGTCAGAGCTCCTTATACTCATACTGTGCTACAGAACTCGCACTCAAAGTACAAACACCCTAGGGGCAAGACCCTAAACAGGTCACCCTACAGGCGGCTCACGGGCCTCGCAACCACAACACACATCAGGGCACCAGGTTCCCAGAATACAAAACACCTTCCCTTGTAAAACAGCGAATCAAAGCAGCACACAATCCAGCAACTGATACCAACTGCCTGAAGGAACAGGAGCATATCCACTCTTCATCAGGGCCCAAACAACCTTACAGCCAGAAACCACTGATGATACTCACTTTTGGAGCCCTCTCCAGCTCTGAAACAACTCTGGGAACAGCAGCTGCCTCTTTCTTGCAAGCATCCCTGAAAGAGAAGATCCCCAGGCTGAGCAGGACACCCACTGCCTCACACCACTCTGTACAAGTACAAAGCCCTGTCCCCCTTGGCAAGGGCTCTGTAACCCACATCACATGCTGGGGGGGCAGGGGCTGGTGTGGGGATGACCTGCAGCCTGCACCAGAGCCAGCTGGGCTGGGCAACAGCAAGGCCTCCCCCATTTAATTTAGCAGACTGACTCCCTCTAAAACCACAAGCACAGGCTAGAAAGGGATAACTGTCTGCCCAGGGCCCTTCCCTCCAGTGCAGCCCACTAGCAGCACATTACCTGGGACTGCAAGAAATACCACCACACTCCACGGGTCCAGACTGGTCCTAGCTCAGACAGTCTTAGGCTATGCCTAAGGTGTTCCAAGCACAAATGGCAGCACCCAGCCCAGCCACTGCTGCACGGGGCTCCCCTGTACCCACCATACAGAAGCCACACACCATGTACCCACCTGTAATCCACATACTCCTTCTTCCAGGAATCTGGTGTGTTCTCATTGGGCTTTCCATGCTTGTCCAGCAGACCCTTCTGGACCATCATCCTCTTTTGACTGGCCTGTGAGCAACATGAACAAGTCAGCCTGCAGCTCCAGGGAGGAGAAATCCTCCCAGGGCTTCACCCACTCAGCCTAAGAGGAAGTAATCCAGGAAGAAGACAAGCCAATAACTAAAGCGTTACTGATTTAACGCTTCTCCAAGGACCTTCTAATAAATTACATAAAACATCCCCTGCACAGCAGCCTACGAGTCTCAAGACAGAAGGTATCTTCATCAGTAAATAAGGGCTACTTTGTGGGGAAGTAACAGCAGCAGAACAAGATGACTGCACATCATGGAGCTCAGATCTTTGACTGGGTTTCTCCAGTTTAAATGACCTGACACATTTCAGCCGAACCACTCCAGCTGCAAATTAAGTCTGGAGCAAAGCCTTGCAAAGTGCTTGAACTGGACCACATTACCTCACATTTGCCGCAAGATACATGTACATGCATCCCCACGGCTTTCTACATTTCACCTGAACCACAGGACTGGAATTAGCCACAGCAACACCAAGTTTTAAGCCCACACTGCATCACTCACCACAGTGAAACACCAGTCTGGCTGCAGTTATGCTAGTACCGCTGGCCTCCGTGACTACCACATGCTTGAGACAGGAGAGGAACCCAACAACTGTTCCCACTGCTCCTGTCCTTTAGGCGCAATTTAGTGTCTCACAAGACAGTTTCCATTTTGGCACTGTTGCAGTTGCACCAGAAGGAAAAGCAGCTCCTTGCCCAGCCCCTCCAGAGCCATCAGTACAGGGTGATAGATGAAGGTCATCTTTGCACAGAGTGCTAATGCAATCCACTTCACATCATTTGGCTCTCTATCATTTGGCTGGTGCTGTACAGACCTGAAAAGCCCACACCCGAGAACCAGCCTCAGCTGGACCTTGAGTAGAGCTGCCTAGGCTCTGCTGGGAGGGAAAGCCTCACTGCCACCAGCACTGGGCTGGCACAAGCCCCCCTAACTGGGAAGCGCCACCATCATGGCTCTAGAAGAGCACAGCAGAATTACACCGAGGCCCTGGAGAACGCACCGATGCAGCTCTGCTCGAGGGGCCTGGAATCCCACATCCTGACAGCTGGGCACCCACCACTGCCCTGGGACTGACTGCGCCCCCACACCACTCACCTTGGGACCAAGACCCCATCTGCGGGGATACGTGTCTCTCTCCATGATGACTCTCTTGATCTTCGCCACAATGCCATGGTCGCAGGTAGAAATGACTGCTGTGGTCATCAAGGCAATGGCTACAGAAGCGGGCAGAGTTCATTAACTTTTTAATAGCAGAACTGCAACAGCAATGCAGGAACCTGCTGTGTTCAGCCTGTTCTTCCTCTGTCAGCACAAAGAGGAGCAACACCCCCCACCAGCATCATTTCACCCCAAACAGCGAGACCAACCATTTCCTAGAGCAGCACCAACACCACTGCATGGGAAAGAGCTCTGTGAGCAGCTGCTGGAGCACTTCCAGGCAGCTCAAGGAATGCCACTACAGAAAGGAGCACTGCTGCTCCTTCGTCAGCTCCCAAAACCTTGCAGAGCCAAACTGCAGGAGACTAATTTTACCAATAAATTATGTTTTTCTTGTCAGGTCCCTGAGATGACAAGAGTGCTAGCAGTAGAGAAAAAGGGTGGAACGGCTTGGCTGCATTAGACCTCCAAGGTCCCTCAATCCCACAGGTCTGTATGGAGCGTGAGGCTGTGCAGCACTGAGCACCATGACTGACCATCTGTACAGTATGTCAGCTCCTGTCACCTACACAGCTTCTCTGAAGACCCTAGTTAGAACAAAGGGCCCTTTAGAGTCACTTCACAGAAGCTGGTAGTTGCTCCAGGCCTTTTACACCCATATGCTCAGGAATTGTGATGTGCCAGGTGGCAGTATGTGATCAGACATCATCCCTCATCTCAGTGAGGACGGAGCTCCAAAAGAGGGGCTCCGACCCTGCCAGCACCACTTCGCTCCTGCACGCAGCCAGCCACACACCACAGCAGCCCCCAGTAGGACACTGGGAAACTAAAGGGTCTCTGGAGGCTGCACAGCACCCAGACCCTAGAACAGGAATCAGGGTGCTGCAGGAGGGCAGCACCACTGCACTCAGAGAATGGATAAACTTTGTCATCACCTCACACACAGAGTGCACCTGAGCATTATACAGCTGAGAGCAGGCTGAAGAACTCTTCACACCTTGCCAAGGACCGATGCAGCCACTGTTTCTTAACATCCTGGCTAAAGATGGCTGGTGTTGGGTACACTAGCCCACAATCCCCATGAGGAAGCACTATTTAAACCTTCTGCACATGGGGACTCATTTGTTGTGCATTCACTGGAACACAGTCTATTATTTCTGCAGCTAGCTGGGCACAAGAAAGAACAAGTAGTTCCATACCTAGGCAGATAGCTTCTCCTTTTGTGGTGATGACAACAATCTCCTGATTAAGTTCAATACCATCTTCGTATCTCAGGACACCAGGTAGCATGATCTTGGCTCCATAGCAAATGGCATTAACCTGAAAATGTAGGGAACAGGAGGGCTTATAAGCTGTTACAGAATAAAAACAAGGTAAGAAAGGCCTCTAGTATTTTAGCTTCCCATTGCCATTACTGTCCCAGTGATAACATCCCTACATATCTATTTCTTATTGTCCACTATATAAAACTTGGAAGCTTTGGATAACGCAAGTAAAGCACCTACTACAGCAAACAACATGAGGCAGAACTCTTACAATGATCAGCATCCTCCTGAAGTGAGGAGAGCAGCTCCTCTGCTACTCAGTTCCTGGCTCTTGCATCTTACTGCTGATCTGGCAGTGGCCCATACTGGGTCCTACACAGCTCACAATCTGGATAGTGCCAGACACCATGTGAATCCTGATCCCCCATTTATTGTATTAGCTGTACAAGTGCTCTGGTTTTGACTGGGACAGAGTTAATTTTCTGCTCAGTAGCTGGTACAATCCTGTGTTTTGAGTTTTGTATGACAATGATGTTGATAACACACTGATGGTTGTAGTTGTTGCTAAGTAAGGTTTAGACTAAGTCAAAGACTTTTCAATTTCTCAGGCCCTGCCAGCGAGAAGGCTGGCAGGGCACAGGAAATTGGGAGGGGACACAGCCAGGACAGCTGATCTGAACTAGCCAAAGGGATATTCCACACCACAGGACATCACGCTCAGTATATAAACTGGGGGGAGTTGGCTGGGGCCTGCTGATTGCTGCTCAGGTACTGGCTGGGGATCAGACAGCTAGTGGTGAGCAACTGTATTGTGCATCGCTTGGGCTTTCTCCCTTTTGGATTTTATTCCTTTCTCTGTCCCCTTCTCATTACAATTGTTATCATTAAAATAAAATATAACTATAATAATTATTACATTGTTCTTATCTCAACCCCATGAGCTTTACTTTTTTACTGAATCTCCTCCTCATCCCTCAGGGTGGGGAAGAAGGAAAGGGGGGCGAGTAAGTAGCTGCATGGTACTTAGTTACGAGCTGGAGTTAAACCACAAGACGTTAGGAGGACATTTTGCAGTCTCTGGCTGTCAAGTGGCACTATCTCAGTAACTCACCGCACTGTCTTTCATGACCAGCCGCTTGTGTGAAGTCAGCAGTTTCTCCAATGGCAGGATAACTCTTCGCAGGTAGCTGTCATCCCTGTTGTTGTCATACTGCCACTGTGCATCCAGTACATCGTGCATAGTCACCATGTTGTCCTGCAAAGACACAACCCCTCTAAACTCTCCTACCAGCCACCAACTCAAAACGCACACAAGAAAACAGCTGAAGTCCAACAGCAAATAGTGTACTGAAAGGGAGACAAACAGATGTCTGACTCAGAAGCATCAAAAAAGCAACCTAAAAGAAGCAAGAATATCTTCCACCAGCAGTCTGAGGTCAGCTTGAGCTGTGCTACCACAGACTTCAGCCCTACCCATCTCAGATAGCACTTGGATCTAGTGTATAAGGTCTGTCCACATGAAACTTTGAAGTATGACCAAACAAACTAACACCTGGGACATCTAGACCAAGATCAGTGAGTAGAGGTCTATATTAACCAGCTCTTCAATCTGTGACATGGAATAAATACTGGAATCAGCTGTAAGCACCCAACACCCGGAATTCAGAAATGATTGCCAGTGATTACAACTGTGGTAAGTAAGAGCACAGATGGATGGGGAAGCACTTGCATTCTGACACTCCTGCTTTGCAAGTAAATAAATTAGTTCTGGGATCTGGATCAGCAGCAAGACCCAGCTACGACCAAACTGAAGACTGTAGAAGTGTTCACAAAAGACTGCATCTCCCAGGTGCACTTCAGTGAAGCACGTTCCCTGTACCGTGCCCTGACAGCAAGCAGTCACAGACTGCTAAGCAGACAGCTCACACACCTGAACTCACAGCACGTGCATGGTTTGTGGGCCAAGAAACACAGGTGGCATAAAACACCTTGGGGTTTCAGTCACCATGGTGTGCTTCCCAGTCACTCATTGTCCCAAAGCTTAATTACCAGAACAGGGGCAACACCCTGAACTGAGCTCAACACTTTGGTTACAGGCCGTCTATGGAAGAGCCCCCACATTTTCAGGGCTATTCACAAAACTTCCCCCAGCCACCATGCACCTATATACCATCTCCTAACACTGTAAAACACAATTCCAATGAACTCTCGCAATTCTGGCAATTTTAAATTTGCTGGTTATAGTTACAGCTACCACTCTACCTTCTCTCCCAGGATTCCTGAGCGCACTCTGCGGAGCTCTTGCATCTGGCCCCCCACACCAAGCAGCAAACCAAGATGAACACAGAGTGTTCGGATGTATGTGCCTGCTTCACAGCTCACCCAGAAAATACCTGAAACGCAGGACAGAAGAGTATTTAAATATGTATCTAGAAATGAACCACATCAAGAAGCTCGCTCCAATTGAAGTTCTGTGCCCAACCCTTCACAGAGCCATCAGCCTGGGGTGATAGATGAAGGTCATCTTTGCACTGAGTGCTAATGTTCTCTAATTGACATCATTTGGCTCTTCAACAAAGGATGCAACGGTACAAAGAGCCAGAAGGGATTCGCTTCTCAACAAACCAAAGTAATGCATGAAGCAGTTACTGCTCAATGATGGCAAGGATTTAGGACTTAAGACATCTTCCAAGAACAGGAAGCAGCCCATTTCACAGGAAATTTTATCAACTGTCAGCTTAATAAGAAGGCGGCAGAAAAGCCCTGTTTTACCTAATCTTCTCTCAGGATCATACTCCACCAGCTTGCTCTCATAGATGGTTCTGACTCTCAGTTGTCGTTTGACAGCAGCAATGAGGGGTGGTCGCTGAAACAGCGCACCTGTCAGAGTTTCAATTGCCTGAGGGCAAAAGGAGAAATAACAGCTCACATCTACACCTTAATGTAGCACTTTGGGCTCTCCAGCAACCATGACCACTTCCATCAGTGAGAAACCACAAGGTTCATCATAATTTGGGGATGCCATATTTAATAAAGTCGATCTGAACCAATGACGTGGTCAAAATGCTACCCCAACTGCCAGTGAGTACAGCTAAGCTTTTTCATCAGGTGGCAGTATGTGATCAGACATCATCCCTCATCTCAGTGAGGACGGAGCTCCAAAAGAGGGGCTCCGACCCTGCCAGCACCACTTCACTCCTGCACGCAGCCAGCCACACACCACAGCAGCCCCCAGTAGGACACTGGGAGACTAAAGGGTCTCTGGAGGCTGCACAGCACCCAGACCCTAGAACAGGAATCAGGGTGCTGCAGGAGGGCAGCACCACTGCACTCAGAGAATGGATAAACTTTGTCATCACCTCACACACAGAGTGCACCTGAGCTCCACTCCTACCCTCTGATCTCCCACCAACACTGCACATTTTGCTTGTGAACTGCCAGCATGGCTAAGAGCATGCCGAGACTTACCCTGGCAAGCTGAGCCTCACTTTCAATTGCATTGTGCAGCCGAACAATTCCCACATACTCTTTGCCTGAAAGAATGACAAGAGCAGTCAGGAGTGGCCACTTGCATTTAATATTGACCTCAAGGTCCACACTGCTTCACAGCCACACATCCACAGAGCCCTGACATTATCACAATCCTCTCTCCTAGGAAGTACATAGCGTTTATTATGGAGTTGGTTCCAACAAAATAAGTCTAAGTTACATTTATTTCTTCACCGAGTTTTATTTCACTGGACTGGTAGAGGATGAAACCAGTCTGTCAGAAGTGTTTTCACTGACTAAACAGTACAAGCCCCAGAGATGCAAAAAAACCCCAACCAACCAACCAAACTTGTGACAGCATACGTGCGCCCTCCCTGTCTTGGAGTGAGAAAGACAGACCCTGAGCTCAAGGCACTGAAGGCCAAGGGTAGCCCTTTTAAAGACTGGAAATCTCCATTTATCTCCAAAAGAATGCCACATCTCCCCAGTCACTTAGACTGTAAATAGTCCCAGGCAATAAACGTACCTGCGCTCTGCTGGGATTTGACAAGTCGTGTTGCCCTCTCAATGCATACGATGAGGCACCCAGTCACCTTAGGATCCAGAGTGCCACTGTGTCCAGTTTTCTCTACTCGAAGGATGCGTCGAATCCATGCAACCACCTCATGGGAAGATGGATTGGAAGGTTTGTCTAGGTTAATAAAGCCAGACCTACAGTGCAAGATGACAGAGTAGGAGCTAAGCATCAGGGCAAACACAGCAAGAGCACAAAAACTTTGACAGTATTTGTAATGCCTGCAAAGATTTCTGTATTTCTACATAGCCAAGTAAGCGACGAGCCTCACAGCTACCCTCAGTAAGCACACAACCAGCTGCTCCACACACAGCAGGTGATTATTTCACATTCAAAGAATTCTCTTCTCCCCAGCCTGCTCATCACTACTCTGCACTCAACCATATCAAATGCTACAAAGTCCAAGCAGTCTCAAAGTCTAGCAAGCCAAAAGATTTTCCGTAAGACCCCAGAGACTTCCTCAAGTGTTTGCACGTCTGTCCAGAGACGAGCCACAACCCCAGAACAAAGCAAACTTTACAGGAAGTGACCAGCAGGTCCCATTTAGACATCTACTGGTTAGTAGCAAGGCACCGAGTCAAGCAGAGAGGTCAAAGGGGAATACAGAACAAAAAAATGTTTCGAGAATATTAACTGTGAAAGAAAAATAAACCACTCTGCCCTCATTACACTCACCTAACATAGTCAGAAATCTCTCTCTTCAGGGGATTAGCACCGGAAGAAAGAGGCGTGTAGTGTGCTGTCATCACATTTAACTTGTCAAAGTTCTACAAAATCCAAGCAACAAGTTACAAGTGTTCTTGAGCTTACAGTGGCTTCAGCATTGCTTTGCCCCAGTACATCTCCCAGTCACATGTCTAACTTGTACATTTAAGCAAGAGAGCCTCCTCCAAAATGAAAACTACCCAACGATGAAACAACATTTTACAGAAAGGGAAGTCCTGCACTGAAAGAGATAGGAATGCAGCAGAATACCAGCCTTTACAATACAGGATAAATCGAGTGTGCCCCAGAAACTCAGCACAAGCAACTCAGAAGTCTACACAGACCACAGGCCACTGTCAGACCGAAATAAATAGCTGAAGAAATCTGGTGGGGTCTTTACAGGAGATGGCAAACTTAGAAAGCAGGCATGCAAATGATACTGCTTGCCAAAATTTTTAACGTGATTTCTACACGTGGAAGGCTCGCCTCCACTTTGAGAGTCACGCATGCGGTTTCTTAGCAGCAGGGTTTGGAAGGAAGGAACCGAGCACCACCACGGGCCTGCACCGGGAGGGGCAACGGAGGGGGCGCGGACGGGCCGCGAGGTTGCCTATAGCCCACTCTACCTTCAGCAGCAGGGGCCACTGGGACGTGTCCAGCTGGACAATCCGGGACTCGGGCTTGATGAAGAATTCCTCGGTGTGCTGGATGTCCTGGGGGCGGATGCAGATACCAAAGTTGAGGAACGGCGCTGGGAGGCCCGCGCTCCCGCCCGCTGCCACGCGGTCCCGCTCCCTGCCATGCGGTCCCGCCCCCCGCCCGCTCTCCCTCCGGTGGCGGCAGCGGGGAAGCCCGCTCTGGCACGCTACGAGCCACCGCCAGCCCGATTCCCGGACCCCGCGGCCCGGGCTGGGAACCCCTCGATCCCGCGATCCGGGCCCCGGGCAGCCCCGCGCTCACCGCTATATCCTCATCGGGCAGCGCCCGCTTCTCCTTCTTCCGCCGCTTCTTCACGCTGGAACCTGCGGGAGAGACACGCTGAGCATCCCCGCCGCGGCCCGCCCGGTCCCGCCGCGCCAGCGGGGCAGGCCCAGGAGGACACCCACAGCCCCGAACCCCCTCCCGGGCCGGGCGCGCCCCACGTGGCGCCACAGCAGCCCCGAGCGAACCCCTCCCCGCCGGGGCTCCCCAAGCCCAAGCCCCCCACCCGCCCCCGCGCAGAAGCCCGCCGCGGGGGCACCACCCCGCCGGTACAGCCGCTGCGCACCGTCCCCATCCGCCATGGCCGCGCCGCGTGGTGGTGCCGCGCCGCGCAAGGACCGGAAGCGCCGCCCCTTTCCCGACAAGCCCCGCAGCAGCACGTGACCGCTCCCGTCGGCCCCAGCGCTGCGCGGGCCGGTGCCCTTCACCTTTCCCACGGGCCCCTCTGCCCGGTACAGAGCATCGGGCGCTCCAGCCCGGCGCTCTCCGGGGCTGCCAGCGGTCGCGGGGCCCGAACCGCTCCCCTCACCGTCCCTAGGCCCCGCTACTCCCACGGCCCAGCCCGGGGCCACACCGCTCCTGGGCGCTGCGGGCGGTGGCGTGGGCGCGACCCCTCTGCAGAGCGGGGAACGGCGGCCCCGCCAGCACAAACCGCAGTTACTGCAGCCGCGGTTCGCCCTGGCCTGGCGCCCCGAGGAAGTTTCTCGACGGTGACCAAACCTCACCCGCGTGCAGTTTTTAGTGTTCCGAGTTCAGATAATCCAGGCACTTTAAGCGACATCCCGTCTCTGGGAATTAACACTACACAGCTATCGCTCTAGCCCCGAAACAGCGTCTGACAGTCCCCACTTTGCATGGCCACCATGCGGCATTCTAACAGTGGTTTCACCTGCTTTAATTGAAAAAGGTGGTTGCAAGTACTTTTGAAGCACAGACTTTTATTTTTGCTTCACAGCATGGCATGTCGATGGCCAACTTAGAAAACAACATCAAATGCCTAATTAAACATTACTCATCTATAACTTTATCCAGATAAGAAAAGCTTTGTGGTAATTAACTTCCTCAGTATTGCAGGAATCAATGTTTGCATTGCAGCCAGGAAAACTGCAAGTTTCTAAGCGTGGAACCTGAAAAACATTGGAAAAGGAAACACTGGCAAAGCATTTGAAAACACTGCTGCCTCTGGAACCAAATATTAAAATTGGAGGCACACGCAATACCACTTATACCAGAATTATTGTTTGCTTCTCCCTTCTCTCCCAGGCGTGCAAACAGGACCGATCTCTCTCCTGGAGCCTCAGACTTCTGCCAGGATCTCTGGGGACTGTTTGCTGCAAGCGGGTTTCCTTTACTGTTAGCGGGGTGCACTAAAATTGCTCTTTACGTACACAACATGCACAGCTCTCCGGCGACCACCAGAGTCTCTCTAGCTTCCACAGTAAAGCATCCCCTCCTTGAAACTGCATGTTCACACCACAGATATTTGGCTAGGCCTGTGGGCAACAGCTGGGTGCACCAAGGGCAGCAGGTTCCTTTCTTTCTTTCCCACCTAACGAACTTGCCTTCTTTGCCTAAAGACGGGAAAAGCTCCCAAGAGGCAGAGGCGCCCCACAGCAGGCCGGAACGCCGGCTGAAGAGAACCGCGCAAGCAGCCCATTCCCAGAACTCATCCTTCTCCACCTCCGCTGTTCATTTCGCTCCTAACCGCCCTCAGCTGGAAGGGATTTGCCATCTTGCAGTCTCACGGTCTCAGTTCCCCAGGTGGCCACTGTCCTACAGAAAACAGTCAGGCCACAGCCACCGGTCCCCGGGCTACCCGGCTCCATTCGCCCGCCCAGAGCAGAATGTGCAGCCTCGCTTGGGCTGCAGCATCTTTTGCTTTCAGGAGAGGAAGAAGAAAAACCCAAAAACCTCATTTTCATGTGCTTGTTTTCTTTTTCCTTTTTTAAAAGAAACTCCAGCAACATTCAGCTCCTAGATGGGCAACCCCTCCAGCACGTGCACCCCAGGCGATCTCCTACTACAGAGTTTTCCTGCCCGCAGGCTGCCGCCGGTTCTGTCAGGAACAGCCCGGGACCACACCGAACCGGACCCTTGGTTCTGGGGTGACATGTGCTTGGTGCGGTGGCTTCGGTCACAAACAGCACGTGGGTGGTTTATGGTGGAACACAAGGAACGAGCGAGTGAGGAGCACGCTTGCTTGTCAAGCGCTACTCGCTCCCGTTACAGAACCGGCATTAGGAATAAACGACGAGGCCACGCGCAGCAAGGCTGAGCCCGGCAAGGCCCTGCAGCGGCGGCGCTCAGAGCCCCTGCCCGGCGGGGCTGAGCATCTCCTGCAGCACCAGGTGCAGCAGGTGGTTCTGCTCGGCGCTGAGCAGCGGCCAGAGCTCGGCCTGCAGCACCTTCAGCGCCTCCGCGTCCTTCTCCTGGCACGCCAGCACGGCCGACTGCAGCAGCAGGAAGAGCTCGGCCGGCAGGTAGCTCGCTGCCGGCGGCAGCCCACCACCCGCCCCGCCGCCGCCAGGCCCCGGCGCCGCGCCGCCCTCCGCCGCCTCCCAGCAGTACTGCTCCAGCGTCCGGGCGTGCTCGGGCAGCAGCTTGGCGGGCGGCGGCTGCAGCAGCAGCAGCAGCAGCACCCGCGACACCTCGCAGCGCGCCAGCACGTCCAGGAAGGCGCCGCCGGGCGCGGCCCCCGCCGCCGCCGCCGCCTGGGCCCAGCCCGGCCCCGGCCAGCGCCTGCGCCCGCGTCAGCGCCGCCAGCGCGCCGGCGTAGTCGCGGCCCAGCAGCAGGCAGGAGGCGCGCTCGGCCAGGCAGCGCAGGGCCTCCAGCGGCAGCCGCGCCGCCGCCAGCAGCTCGGCCGCCCGCTGCAGGGGCGCGGCGGCGCGGGCGGGCCGGCCCGTATCGCGCAGCGCCGCCGCCAGCTCCAGGCACAGCCCGGCCGCCAGCGCCGGCTGCCCCCGCTCCAGGTGCAGGCGGGCGGCGAAGGCGCCGCAGCTCTGCGCCGCCGCCACGTGCTCGCCGAAGCCGCCGCGCAGCCCCAGGCGCTGCCGCAGGTCCCGCTCCTGGCGCAGGAAGAGCCGCGCCGCCTCGGCCAGGGCGGCCGCCTCGGCGGGGCCGTGGAAGAGGCTCTGGGCGCAGCGCGCCACGGCCAGCTGGCACCAGGCCGCGTAGGGCAGGCTCTCCTGGGCGCGCAGCTCCCGCGCCAGCGCCGCGAACTGCTCCGCCGCCTCCGCCACGTTCGGCTTCCGCAGGAACCGCCGCCGCAGCTTGGCCGACACCAGCCGGTACCGCGACAGGAAGTCCCCGTCCCCGCCGAGGCCCGGCCCGGAGCCGCCGGGGCCCGAGCCGCCCGCCGCCGCCAGCATCGCGCGCCGCTCGGCCCTGACGCGCCGCGCCCCGCCCCGGCCCGCCCCTCGTGCCGCCGGCCAACCGGCGCCCGGCCCGGGGCCACGCGGGCGGGGGGGGGCCGCGGGCGGGGCCAGGGCTGCCCGGCCCTCCGGGGGCACCGCCGGGGACGGGCCCGCCTCACTGACCCCGGCACAGCTGCCTCTTTCGGGGCACACGTACCGCTGTCCATACAGCGGGCGGGAAGCCAGGTCGCCCCCGCCCCGCTAAGCGCAGCCCCGCGGCACCCTTCGGCCTGTACCGGGGCGTAGCGGCCAGCGCCCGCCCCGCTCTCGTGCCCGCCCCGCGGCCGAGGGCCGCGCAGCACACACAGCAGCAGCGGGGGGGTCCCTTTTGGGGTGAAGGGGAGGGGCAGTGGAGGCGGGTGAGAGGAGACGGGATCCCCGGCGCCGGTAGGAGGCAGCCCGGTGGACACGGCACGGGGCAGAGGGGCTGACGCTCGGTGTCGCCGGCCAGGAGTCCCCGCAGCGCCTTCCCTTACTGGTGAGGGCGGCTCCCGCTACTCGCCACCGACCCCCGGGAGACGGGGACACCCCCGTGAGCGGTGCCTGTGCCGGGGTCAGTGAGGCGGGCCCGTCCCCGGCGGTGCCCCCGGAGGGCCGGGCAGCCCTGGCCCCGCCCGCGGCCCCCCCCGCCCGCGTGGCCCCGGGCCGGGCGCCGGTTGGCCGGCGGCACGAGGGGCGGGCCGGGGCGGGGCGCGGCGCGTCAGGGCCGAGCGGCGCGCGATGCTGGCGGCGGCGGGCGGCTCGGGCCCCGGCGGCTCCGGGCCGGGCCTCGGCGGGGACGGGGACTTCCTGTCGCGGTACCGGCTGGTGTCGGCCAAGCTGCGGCGGCGGTTCCTGCGGAAGCCGAACGTGGCGGAGGCGGCGGAGCAGTTCGCGGCGCTGGCGCGGGAGCTGCGCGCCCAGGAGAGCCTGCCCTACGCGGCCTGGTGCCAGCTGGCCGTGGCGCGCTGCGCCCAGAGCCTCTTCCACGGCCCCGCCGAGGCGGCCGCCCTGGCCGAGGCGGCGCGGCTCTTCCTGCGCCAGGAGCGGGACCTGCGGCAGCGCCTGGGGCTGCGCGGCGGCTTCGGCGAGCACGTGGCGGCGGCGCAGAGCTGCGGCGCCTTCGCCGCCCGCCTGCACCTGGAGCGGGGGCAGCCGGCGCTGGCGGCCGGGCTGTGCCTGGAGCTGGCGGCGGCGCTGCGCGATACGGGCCGGCCCGCCCGCGCCGCCGCGCCCCTGCAGCGGGCGGCCGAGCTGCTGGCGGCGGCGCGGCTGCCGCTGGAGGCCCTGCGCTGCCTGGCCGAGCGCGCCTCCTGCCTGCTGCTGGGCCGCGACTACGCCGGCGCGCTGGCGGCGCTGACGCGGGCGCAGGCGCTGGCCGGGGCCGGGCTGGGCCCAGGCGGCGGCGGCGGCGGCGGGGCCGCGCCCGGCGGCGCCTTCCTGGACGTGCTGGCGCGCTGCGAGGTGTCGCGGGTGCTGCTGCTGCTGCTGCTGCAGCCGCCGCCCGCCAAGCTGCTGCCCGAGCACGCCCGGACGCTGGAGCAGTACTGCTGGGAGGCGGCGGAGGGCGGCGCGGCGCCGGGGCCTGGCGGCGGCGGGGCGGGTGGTGGGCTGCCGCCGGCAGCGAGCTACCTGCCGGCCGAGCTCTTCCTGCTGCTGCAGTCGGCCGTGCTGGCGTGCCAGGAGAAGGACGCGGAGGCGCTGAAGGTGCTGCAGGCCGAGCTCTGGCCGCTGCTCAGCGCCGAGCAGAACCACCTGCTGCACCTGGTGCTGCAGGAGATGCTCAGCCCCGCCGGGCAGGGGCTCTGAGCGCCGCCGCTGCAGGGCCTTGCCGGGCTCAGCCTTGCTGCGCGTGGCCTCGTCGTTTATTCCTAATGCCGGTTCTGTAACGGGAGCGAGTAGCGCTTGACAAGCAAGCGTGCTCCTCACTCGCTCGTTCCTTGTGTTCCACCATAAACCACCCACGTGCTGTTTGTGACCGAAGCCACCGCACCAAGCACATGTCACCCCAGAACCAAGGGTCCGGTTCGGTGTGGTCCCGGGCTGTTCCTGACAGAACCGGCGGCAGCCTGCGGGCAGGAAAACTCTGTAGTAGGAGATCGCCTGGGGTGCACGTGCTGGAGGGGTTGCCCATCTAGGAGCTGAATGTTGCTGGAGTTTCTTTTAAAAAAGGAAAAAGAAAACAAGCACATGAAAATGAGGTTTTTGGGTTTTTCTTCTTCCTCTCCTGAAAGCAAAAGATGCTGCAGCCCAAGCGAGGCTGCACATTCTGCTCTGGGCGGGCGAATGGAGCCGGGTAGCCCGGGGACCGGTGGCTGTGGCCTGACTGTTTTCTGTAGGACAGTGGCCACCTGGGGAACTGAGACCGTGAGACTGCAAGATGGCAAATCCCTTCCAGCTGAGGGCGGTTAGGAGCGAAATGAACAGCGGAGGTGGAGAAGGATGAGTTCTGGGAATGGGCTGCTTGCGCGGTTCTCTTCAGCCGGCGTTCCGGCCTGCTGTGGGGCGCCTCTGCCTCTTGGGAGCTTTTTCCCGTCTTTAGGCAAAGAAGGCAAGTTCGTTAGGTGGGAAAGAAAGAAAGGAACCTGCTGCCCTTGGTGCACCCAGCCATCGCTGGAGCACATGGCGGCGCTCGGCACCGCGCAGAGGCACCCGGGGCACCCCAGCCGTGAGCGCTGCGCGGGCGGCGGAACCGCTTCCCCCGGACCCCCCCCCCCCGCGAGGCCCGGGAAGGAGGTGGGCGGGGCGGGCCGCTCCTCACGCGAGACCGGGGCCGCGCAGGGCCTGCAGGCCCGTTCGCCGGCGGCCGCGGTGGGCCGTCCCCGCGTGGTTGGCCGTTCCCTCCGCAGACCGGAGCGAAGCAGAAAGGCTCCCGCCGGGGCGCGCCGGCCGCGGGTGTTTTTAAGCGGAGTGGGTTTGTTCCCGGAGCGGGGCCGGCCGCCGGCTGCCCGCCTCCGTGTGTGCGGCTGCTGCCGGCCGGGGGGGGGGCGGCGGGCTCGCCGTGCTGCTGCCACCATGTCCCTGTCCTGCGCCTTGAGGCTGCTGCGCTGGCACCTCCACCCTTGGAGCGGTCTCCTGAGCTGCCGGCACTGCAGCCTGCTGACTGAGAAGAGGACAGCAGCCGAGCGGAAGGAGAAGAAAAAGTCCAGGGACGGCTGCAGCCTGCCAGCCTCCTCCTGGGAGCAGAGGTACGGCTCCTCCCAAACGGCCGGGCTCCTGCAAAGCACCGAGCGACTGAAGCAATTAAGAGCAGGGGGTTGGGGCATTCATTGGCCTCCACCTCGCTCTCCCCGGAAGGGATAGAAGAGCCAGGGCTCAGCTGGCTTCCGTGGTGCTTGGCCTGGGGATAGGAATAATGGAAAAGTCAAACGAAAAAGTCTGAGAAGAAAGGATCAGGAGCAGAGCAGCTGCCGTACTAGCAAGCGTAAAGATAGAGTTCTGTGCCTGAAAGTAGTTGGCACTGGCTGCTTTGGAAGCAGCTCCAAAAATCCCAGTAGGCAATAACTGCAGCTTATCCAGCTGTGGGATGAGGTTCTCCATGGGCTCAGTGAGTCAGTAGTTGATGGGATAGTTACGAGGACTTGAGTCGCATCTACCTCACCCCTTACTTTGTCTTATCTTTTTTTTTTTAATCGGCTTTTATGTGTTTTGGTCTTGCTTGCCCTGCCTCAGATATAAGTAATGGCAAGTTCGAAGGTTTATCTCTAAACTGCTGCTGGGTGGGTGGCTGGGTCAGTGAGAGTGGGCAGCCTGCAATTCCCTGCCTGCTACACACGAACTGTGCATTTCACTGTCATGAATTTAATCCCGTAAAGCATTAGCAAAAAAGATGTGGCTGGAAATGTGAGCAGGTAGATGATGCGGGATGGATGCACTGAATGATGAGAGAAGCATCTTGCTTTTTTAGGGGAAAACTCCAGGACAATGGGACTTGGGCTGTCCTTGGAGCAGCAAGGGGTGGCCTAAGCGCCTGATTCAGTGGGAGAAAGCAACAGAGCCCATCTGAAGCTACAACATGATCTCTGTTTTTTCCTGTTCTCTGCCTGCACTTTGGGTTTTTTTTCCTTCCCTGATCCCTTTAACAGAAAAAGGGAGTTCGCATGTTCACAGCCAGCTCTGGTGAAAAGTCCTGCCCATGAAGCAGCTGGTGGAGGTATTATGCCATAAGTATCAGGAGGCAAGTAGCTCTGGGCAGGACCATGATGTTGTGCTTTCCAGGTTAGCAAATGTGGTGACTCCGCTATGGAGACTTCCCTATCAAGAGCAGCTGCAGGTAAGATGTGCTTACATGGACTTTTCTGTGTCATGTTGCCCCAACAGTCCCTCCTATCCTCCTTGAGCAACAGCTTCTAGCATCTTAGTTGCTTAATGCTGTAAACAATTCAGACCCAATTTACTGCTGCTTTAATTCTTCAGTCATTGTGAAGGATAGAACTGGGAGGTTCCCCGTGGGTGGTATGTGTGATCACTAACGGCACAGAGGATGGGTGCTCACACAGCGATCTTGTCCAGTGTGGACCAGCTGGTTCACTGGGGCTTCAGGTTTGACCAGGTGCTCCAGACCAGTGCTTGAGGACCATGAACATAGGATTTCTCTCTCTCCCCATTGTATCAGCTGCGGTGATGAGAAAGGCAGAGTTCCTCTGGGGCTATATCCCACTTGCAGTATTCCCTCCTGGCCTTCCTAGAGGTGGGTGATGAAGACCTGCCCACTATCATATGATCCTCTGAGAGTGTTTCTGGCTTAGGACTCCTCTGCAGGTGAAGTATGAAAGCCAGAGGAAGATTTTGCAGACACTGGCGTCTCGTCTTGAGGAGCTGGGCATAGATGTGCAGAAACCTGGTGGACTCTGCTGTCCTCTCCAGCCTATAGTCCCTTCAGTGAGTATCTCATGGGAATGTCGTCCCCTTTGAGACACCAACAGCCTCTCACTCAACTCCTCAAGAGTCTCATGGTGGGGATTATTTAGTTGCAGAGAATGTGTCTGTGGCAGTCCTTGCTAGCTTCTGCTTTGCAGCCTGTAAATGCCAGAGAGTGAAACAAAGCCCAGTGATTAGGAATCCTTTTTTGTTCCCAAGCCTTCCCTGATAAACCTGTCACCATTCTGTCAGAAAGCCATTTCTTCCCAAGGGGAAGTACTGAGGGTCTCATGCACAAGTTCCGTTTCTGCATTTTGTACATTGTACATTTGTACAACATGTGTATCTTCCCATGTTGCCAACAGAACAACCAGACTGGGTTTTGCCTTTCTTCCATTATTTCTTCTGTTCATCCAAAGTTTTAATTTTCCTTCTTTTCTCCCTCAGCCCGTCATTAACGGCTACCGAAACAAATCTACTTTCTCTGTGAACCGAGGACCAGATGGGAACCCCAAAACCGTGGGGTTGTATGTGGGAACTGGCAGAGGTCAGTGCAGGACAAGGAGCTGGATAGAAAACTGCTGGCATGGGCTGGGTTGGGGCAAGGCTCTGTTCTGGCAGCCTCTGCTCTAGTTAGAAGCCTGAATCCTGGGAGATGCCAACAGAAACATCACCAACCCTGGGACAGCAATTTTAAAATCTTAGTTCATCAGCTTCTTAAGAAACACCAGCTTCTAATTTGCTGAATACAGCAGTAAGGATGACAGCTGTGGTAGCAGCCCTTCTGGGATTTAGCTTTGTTAATCTTAGTTATGCTGTACCGGTGTTTTTTGGCATGCTCCAGGAGCCTGTGCTGAGCAGGGAGAGCATGGTAGGGGGTGTGTGTCCATAGGCAGCAGAGCAAGGTTGGAGCATTTGGGATGTGAGGCAGTTTAGTTTTGTGCAACAAAGATGTGAGCATGTGCTCCTTGCAAGCTGCGAGTGGTGAACTTGTTGACACCATCAACACTAGCTTTTGCTTGTCCACATCCATAGCAAGAGGCGCTGGGGTGGTTGCTGTGTACTTTTCTCATTGAAAAAAATAATTCCATGGATGCATTTTACCTCTGACAGCAGAAGTTTAGCATTCAAACTGAAGCGTGGGAGTGCTGTATTCCAGGCAACCTAAACTGCTTTGCTGCTATAAGCCCATACCATTATTCTCTAGTTAGAAAAACAGCTTGCTCTGCTTCCTTAGTTTAAGAACAGTGCAGTGGCTCCTTTGGGAATTGCTAGAGCATATTTAAAAAGCTCCCAGAGCTCAAACATCTTCATGAAAGTTAGCGACAGTAATTACTGACAAAAGGAATTCTGGCAGGTCCTGCAGACTGTGGGTACCCAGAACATCACAGGTCTTAGTGGGGCACTTAGATACCATTTTTTTTCTTTCATTCGTTTCTTTTTTCTTTTTTTTTTTTTTTTTTTTGGTACAGTGTGAGAATTCAGGGGGAAGGCCCCTTCGCAGTTTATCATGTCAGATGCTACAGTGGTTTATGTGCTTTGAAACAAAACAATTAAATACCTGTTTGTCTCTCTCCAGCAAGAAATATTGTCTGTGTGAGAGCCAACCACATGGAGAACATACCTGCAAAACACAAACAAGTAGCCCAGGTAAATAAGTCCTGTCTGTACCTGAACTGTGGGATAAAAGGACTGCCATAACTCTTATTTGGGAGAACATTGTCATTTTAGTTACGCTGTGTTTTCAAGTCCATTTTCATGTTCTGAAAAGTTTCAGGCCTGACTCTGGTTGATGGATAAATATTTTTTTTAAATTTGCATGTTAATGTTGCAGCATCTAAACTGTCCCAAAAACCAAAGTTAATCAAGTGACAATGAATTCCTGCCAATCAATTAAAATACATAAGAATCAGAAATTGAAATTATTAAAATGTCTTGTATTCAAAGAACTTGGAAAGAGCCTTCACTCAGTGTATTGAAATCAAATCAAAAAATCAGACGATACTGATGGGAGGGCCACCCACTTGGGGTGCACAGAGTTACACTAAGACCAGGGCAGTTGTCTTCACTGTACTACAAGTGCTGTTTCCCCTCTGCTCAGTACTATGAGGAGTTCATCCGTTGCTCCCCCCTGGACCCTTGCATCCTCTTCCACAAAGGCGGACACTGGCGGGAGCTCGTGGTACGCACCACCAGCCGTGGCCACACCATGGCTATCATCACCTTCCACCCCCAGGAGCTGGGCCAGGTGAGCATGCGGGGGACAGGGCCCCTAGCAAGAGGCGTATCAGGTATCTGGCTGACCTGAGATCGCTGGGTATATTGCTGGGGAGAGGCATCTAACCAGATTATCCAAACAGCCAGGTTTTCCTTTCTCTCTCTTGACAGGAGGCACTGGCTACTCAGAAAGCACTGCTTAAGGAGTTCTTCACGTGTGGACCTGGAAGAGCCTGTGCCTTGACTTCACTTTATTTCCAAGAGAGGTATACGTCTTGACACTGGGAAACAGTGGAAGCAAAGCCACCTCTTTTTTTTTTCTTTCCCCTCTCTGATCAAATTCAAATCTACCAGTTCAGGGAGTGCTTGCAGAGAGTGACAGATATTTGGATACCTATTGCAGACGTGGTTTTAAGATGGCCACATCTTTTGTTTTTCCAGACTTTAAATACTTGAATACACTTATGGCTTTACCTCATGGGAGTTATGAGCCTGGGAAACTAAAGGAAAAAATCCCTACAGTGACTTCCCCAAGGCAGTAAATCACATTAGCAGCAAAACTGGGGAATAGCCCTAGGACTGCTGTCTTCTGTGAAGTCATTTTGATCCTTTTAATGAATTCTAGGCTGTGCAAGTTACAGATCCTTTACAAAGAATCAAAATTCTTTGATCCTGTTGAAAGGCTCAAATGAAATAAATGTTGGTGGGGGGGAGAACCATCCTCTCTTGCACGTGAACACCCCAGGAATGGAAATCAGCTGCCTCCTAACAGCTGGTTTTTGTGTGTTCTGCTAGCACCATGACACGCTGCTCCCATGAGCAGTCCCCCTTCCAGCTCCTTCATGGAGAACCGCACATCTTTGAAGAAGTGCTTGGCCTGAAGTTTCGCATCTCTCCAGATGCCTTTTTCCAAGTAAACACAGGTGGAGCAGAAGTTCTGTACCAGGTGGTTGGGGAGCTGAGTCAGGCCAGTGGGGACACCATCCTCCTCGACATCTGCTGTGGAACGGGTGAGCAGTGGCTGTATGAACCTGGCTCCCAGGGTTGGTGCTTTGCATGCCAGAAATGATTCCCACTATCTAAAGGCTTTTTTCTTTGGCATGAATCTATGGAGTATTTTTATTTCCCTCGTTTCCAGGCACAATTGGTCTCTCTCTGGCTCACCAAGTGTCCAAGGTTATTGGTGTTGAGGTGGTGGAGAAGGCAATAGAGGACGCCAGGTGGAATGCAGCATTCAATGGTGAGTTCAGACTCACCATGGCAGAAAGTTTCAAACTAACTGCTGAAAAATTGGAAGCAGAAGTGAGTGGAAGGATCACAACAAGTTACCTCCATGCAGCAAAGGGTGGTACTTCATGTTATACCTAACATCTGGTGAGACTGACTGCTCAATTCACGTGGTTGCTTTTTGCTTCACAGGAATTTCAAACTGTGAGTTTCACAGTGGAAAGGCTGAGGCCGTGTTACCACAACTCCTGTCATCGTGGGAGGATGCCCGACCCCTTGTTGCTGTGGTGAACCCATCTCGGGCTGGGCTCCGTGAGAGAATATGCTATTTATTTTCATCTTGAAACAGAATTTTGAAAAAGTTCTGTGAGACCTGTTATGCTGGTTCCAAACCTTTGCTTGCTTAGTCTCTAGTTTCTTACCTTGTTGCTTACAGCAGCTAAAATCTATTAGAGTCTGCAGTTTTCAGTGCCTTTATCATGCTTTCTCTTTAAAGCAGATAGGTCTAATCTCTTTTCCATCTTCCATAACTCACAGAATCATTTAGGAGAGGAGGAGTCTCTGAAGGTCTGTGGTGCAATCTCCCAAATAAAGCAAGGCCAACTTCAGAGTTCTGTAGGGTTGCACAGGGCTGTAAAGCCCAGTTGAGGCTTGAATGTGTCCAAGGGTGGATACCCTCTGCTGAAAATGTTATCCCCAATATATTTAATGAGAATTTCCCCTTGCTGCAGTGCCTCTGTTGACTCATCCTCTTCTGGTGCCCCTCTGAGAAGACTCTGGGTCCATCTTCTCTGTAATCCCCCATGAGGCCCCTGAAGACAGCAAATGGATCCCTGCTCACCTTCTCCTCCCTAGGCTGAATAACCCCATCCCTCACACTCTCCTCATGTATGCCATGCCCCAGCCCTCTAACTGTCTTAGTGATCTCACTGGACTTGCTCCAGTGTGTACTGGGAAGTCTCAAGCTGATCCTGGTGCCTTGATGCAGTCTTATAAGTGTGTGGAAGGTTTTACATGCCTCTGCTTGCCTAAGTAATAATTTTTCCTCTCATCCTTCATCCCCCTGGGAAGCAGAGGGATTTCTCCCACTGCTCTATCCTGCCAAATCAGCAGAGCTGTTAGCAGCATGGGTCGCATCTCTGGCCTTCTAAGAGCCTGCATCTGAGACAGAACATGGAAAAATATATTTCCCCCCCCCCCCCCCCCCCCCCCCCCCGCCCTGTATTTTTGACAGTCCAGTGCAGTTCGGTGATGCTTGCTGTGCAATTGTGTTCTGGAGAGCTCACAGTGGTGGTGGGTCACTGGGAAAGCACTGTATCTTTTTTTTGCAGATTACAGGGTTGTGCAAGCCATCCGAAACTGCAAGTCCATCCGAAGGCTACTCTACATCTCCTGCAAGCCAGAGGGTGATGCCATGAGGAACTTTCTTGAGTGAGCACTCTCCTTTCTTCCTTTCTAGTGACAGACCCTGTTATGTCCAGACAAGGATATAAATATCTGACTTTGGCTTAGGAAGGTTTTTGTTACAACTGAATTTCACTGGATGAGTCCTTCAGGTGTGATCTAGGACTAGTCAGTGCATGGTGAGAAGTGGTTTATGCTTCTGCATTCACTTTGGGTTTATCTGCAAGCTGCACTCGCTGCTTTAAGGTAGTGGGTATTCTTTGGGGTTTATGTTCCAGCAGGATGCTTTAGTACATCAGTAAGGAATAGAAAATAACACAAATGTGCTATAATGGCTTTGTGCATCCTTCCCCAACAAAACAGCCCATTGGTTGTGGGATACAGAGTCCACTGGGTTAACTGCAGGAAGGTTGGCCCCTAGCCAGTGAAGTGAAGGGGATTAGTCATTGGTTTAGTCTTTATCTGGGGCAGGCCCACTTGCAGGTGATAAGTCTGTCTGCAGGTAACCAATGAAGGCAGCACAAAACAGGATTGATTTTCTAAGTCCTAAGATGTCTTTCAGCGGGGATGGCTTGTGAGAAAGGGAGCCTTAAACCTGCCACTGGCTCTTCAGCTTTTCCGTGAGGTTTTCAGTGCTGGTTTGGGATTCAGTATTGATGGTTCCAGACCTCAGCCTGTGTCTGCTGCAGACTCTGAGAGATGTTAGCGAAACACACAGTACCTCTTTAGTGCATCCTCTGTGCTGTTGTGCTGCCAATAACGGTGGGAAGGCTTCTGCTACTGGTCTAAAGGATGCTCTCTTTGCTTTCCACAGGCTGTGCTGCCCACCTGACCCAGGGAAGAAGCTGGCAGGAGAGCCATTTGCCCCCACGTTGGCTGTACCTTTTGACATGTTTCCTCATACTGTTCATTGTGAGCTGGTGCTGCTGTTCACCCGCTGACAAGGAGACATGTATGCCAGCTCTGAGAGCTTGGGAAGCGACCTCCTACTGTCCCGAACACTGGAGTTGAAGTAGTTAGGATTTTAACTTACTATCTTGAAAGCTGTATAAAAATAAGTAATTTTGCTTTTGCTCTTAATTTGGGTGTCCTAACTACTGTTCTGTATAGAAACACCTGGATTTCTGGGGTGAAAAGGTTCTTTGTAGCATTTCAGCACCCTTTCCCTCCCCTGCAAAACTTCTTGGTCTGTTGGTTAAAGCAGCCTGGAAAATACCCTCTCCCTGGTATTGTGGGTTTTCACAATCAACATGTGAATATGAAGTACTAAAATCCACTGTGTTTTCTAATACTGCTGTGCCATTAATTGTCTGGTTGCTTCAAGGATGTTTCAGGTGTTTTTCAAGTTCAGAGTGAACTTGATATCAAGAAACCATAGGAAGTAGAAATCCTCATGGTTCGCTGGCAAAACGTTGACTTTTGGGGTCAGGGGAGTACTTCATGTCTAAACTTCCAAAACTAATATTGAATCACTATCAGTCACATGGATAAATTGGAGGCAATTAGAAAGATTTTTCTATAAAACAAAATTAAGAGAAAACAGATCTCGGTGTCTTTCCTTCCACACCTGCCTCCCCCTTCTCAACTAATGCTTGGTGATACCTAAACACGAAGTGCCCTGTGAAAATGACAGCAGCTGCAAGTTATTTCCTTATCAGGTTGCTCTGCAATAGAAAATTCAAAAATTTGTTATGTTTTGTGTCTGTCCTGCCATGCTCACTGACTGGGAAGCTGTGACCCTCAATGTTATGTGAAGTTTTCTCCAGCTCTTCAAAAGGTAGAGCTGCTGCAACTTGGAGGCAGGCATGAGTGAGCAGAGTTCCCTTGTGTTTTGTGAACTCCACATTGTTTTGAGGGGTCCTTTTATTTTTTATGTTGTATTGAAGTCACATTTTGGTTTATCTTGGTTGTCTAGGGCAGACCAGTAGCAAAACACATTTCTACAGTCAGGCTGTTAAATTTTACTCTTTCCGCCGAAACAGGAGTTCCCTGTCTGATTTGGGTGAACCGAGGCTGATAAACTCCCAAGGAAACAGAGAGCTGCCTGTATTTTTCAGACTTTTAACTCCAGTCCTAAGGAACCCTGAGCCTGGAATAATAACAACCACCAGCTCTCAAGCTGTGGGGGCTTAAAATATGTGGGTTTAGGACTTGAGACTTACTGCACCAGAAAGGGAGGTGATGGAGGGATTCCTGACAGGTACAGGATGTGTCACTCTTGTACCACCCCACAAGTGTAAGATTTTTGCACACTGTTAACAGCCTCATGTTTTCAGATTATAGTGAGGGATGCAGTTTTCTAGCAGTTCTGTTTTGTATAATTATACCTGGACTGCTCACTATGAGATCTGAATGGATTTCTGCTTAGCCTGGCTACACTTTTGTCAAAAGGAAATTTTTTGCAAATTGGAGGGGGAGAGAGAATAACTTTAAATCGTAAAGTAACAGAGGATCAGGAAACCTGCCTCTGTACAAGAGACCTCTGACCACTTTTCCACCCTAGCAGGTTACTCCTGTGCACTCTGCTAACATGTCCTCGTTTTCTCACTAGTGAGCAACTGCGCTATGCGTTTAGCTGCTATCCTGCATCCCTAGGACTGGCTCAGTTTTTGCTTTCTGTGGGTAATTTGTGGGATGTGCAAGAAAACAGAGGATGACTTAATGGTAGGAGCGGTGGGAAGGCCATCACTCGGCAGGTGCTGGAGCTGCCTGGCTATGGCTGCAGGGCATTAGGACCCGGAGGTTGCTGAGTGGAGGAGGCTGAATCCCCCTCCTGCTGTCATCCTCGCTGCCTCTGCAGCTTTATTCCTCATCTCCTTCAATGGTGACTGACTACCTCCTGCCCGGGCTGGCAGCCAGAGCGAGAAGGCCTCACTAGGAGCGGTTCCCAGGACCGGTTCCTGGCGGCTCCATGGCATCTCCCAGGACTATCACCATTGTCGCCCTCTCGGTGGCCCTGGGGCTCTTCTTTGTTTTTATGGGGACCATCAAACTGACCCCTCGGCTCAGCAGAGATGCCTACAATGAGATGGTGAGTACGGCAGTGGCAGCACGAAAGGAGACGTATTAGGGCTCTCTCCCCTCAACCTTGCGGCAGACGCAGTGTTTGCAGTGGGATACATGGAGGGTAACTGCGCTGGAGCCCTGAGCAACGGGGCGGGTGAGGGAAGCAGCTTATCTGTTTCTTTATTTGATGGACACGGAGAGAAACAAATAATACGCAGTGCCAAGGATATCCTGGCAGCCCTTGCCTGGGCTCTGTCTGAGCCCATCCTTGTGGATAAGGACGGGGGAGGGGAGGAGGACAACAGGGTAGCACAGCACCGATGCCTGCGAAAGATGGGGATGTCTGAAAAGCAAGGTCCGAAGAACTGCCAGACACGTAGTAGGCAGGTACAGCTGATCCCTGGTGGAATACATACCCCCTGGACTGGGAGTAGGAAAACCAGGTGCCTGCTTTAGCAGCCAGGTGATCATCCTCAAAATTCCATGCTTTAAAGCAAAGATAGTGACACTGACTGTCCCTACCTCACCAGATTTGTGCAGGGATTATTTCATGACCATGAAATGCTTTGAAATTCTTAGCTGGCAGCAGATGATATTATTGCCACTTTATTACTCTCTTTACCCTGGGAAATAAGCCTCTCCTCTTGCCTAATGGGAGAGAGGTGAGGAGAGGAAGGAGAAGCCACTGTGTGCGTTTCTCAGCTGGTGAGCTGGTGTGTGTTCTTCTCTGCCCAGGGCCAACTCTGCTGCAGTTCTGCCAGCTGCAAGCTGCAGGCAGGAGAGGGACTGGCTGCCACGTTTTCCTTCCTTGTCTATGTTTGTTTATTCTCCTGCCGCACTCCCCACCCCCCCACCCCCCCCTTATATTTATTGCAGTGGCTGAAAAGCATTGGTATTTTTGTGCCCCTAAAAAATAGTGCTGGAAGTTTCCAGCACATTCTGTTCTCTTCCTTTGCTCCACCTGCCCAGCTGCTCTTCCTTAGCTCTCAAATAACATCTGAATCGCAGCGCCTTTTCTGCAGCCCAGCACAGGGATTTCACAGAGAAGAATCACCAAGGAGTAACTCAAGAGCAAAAGACTGAGATAAAATGCCCAGAAAACAAAGTTCTTAAGGTTCTGCTACATAAGGGACAGAAAAAAAGCACTGAGACCTTAGAGGCATTGCAAAATCCTTGCTCTGTAAAATATTTTGCTTCTCTATCCCTTTTTGTTTTACCAAGAGCCAGGCCTACAGGTAGGAGTGATCTCCGTTTTCACAAAGGGAAAGCAGAGGCACTCGGGTATTACACAGCACCATAATTCTTAATAGTCTACATTGTAACATGTTCATGGCTCGTTAGGCTTTCATGCTTTTGTTGTGCTGCTGGCAGGGTGGTCTGTCATGTAATGGAGACAGTGAAAACCTGATCTTGCCAATCAATAAGCATGGCTTCTTGACCCCAGCAAATAGAGAACCTCTGTCACCTACCTGCAACACCAAACTTGCAGTTTTTCATTCAGCAAAAAACAGAGACACAGTTTGTCTATTACTTAAAATACCAGAGTACTCTAGGACAGGCTGATAGTGTATTTCTTTAAAAAGCTGTGTTTTTCACAACTGTTTAAAAATACTCTGCTCTAAGGAAAGGTTTTATTCACCAATGATTTAAAATGCATCTTTACAATGTGTACTCTTAGAGTAACTGTGTCGTGAGATCTTTAGTTATTTAATAGCAAAAATTACAATGCTGTATATTTTTTAACCACATGTAAAGTGTCAGCTCCTCTTAGAAGGAAGCAGCAAAATTTGCAGAGAACTGGGGTGTTCTGTGTGCCTGTAGTGCAGGTTTCCAAAATCACATGGAAGTAAATCTACAATCTGATCAGCACCTGCGAGAGCTGAACAACACTGTACCTGAGATTTGGCTTCCATTTCCCTTTCCCTGATTAGAAAGCAGTGAACACAATAGCAAGAATATCTGCACGGATATCTCAAGTGTAAGTGGGAATAATTTCGGTGTCTCCAATAACTAGGAGTTTTATTAAAATATAAAGGAAAGGAAATAGTTGTTTGAAAAAGATAAAACAAGCAAAAACAATAAGCCCATGAGCACTTGATATTCAAATGCAAGAACTTGAACGTGTGTAAGGAGAGGTGGTTTCTTCCCTGAAACGAGGCAGCCGTGTAAGGAGGCTCAGTCTTGCAACTTACAATGCTTCTAAATCCAGCGTAAACCAGACAGCAAAGGATGTCAAATGTCAGCTTGCTTTCATGTGAGGAAAGAAAGGATCATAAGGTATTTAAGCACAGGATAGGGCTGGTGAATCTTAGTTTTGACATCTAGTACCATGCTAAGGCTGTACTGCCCGTAATGCTAGGATACTGTAAGTTGCTTTGAGGTAGAAAGAGGCTTCTGTTTTTACTTGCTGTGCCTTGGCTCTGCAGGGACTAGGTGTGTTACTTAATTATAAAGGATGAGCTACTCTTTAAGAGAGGTACCTTTTTTTTAACAACATGGTTCTGCATTGCTAATTCTAGCAATCCTAACTTCAGATTTCAGGAGAAGGTACACCTGGCCTGGTCCTAGCTCCAAAGGTGCGTGCTAGGTTGCAGAACTGTTTTCCAGTGAGTAGCCAACAGCTCATAAAGGGGGAATTGCACGCTGATGGTGTTAATATCCCTCCAGTGGAAGCTTTAGGGATACAGATTGAATATTGTGCCAGAGGGGTCTGTGATGATTGAGTAGTCATCTTTAGGTCATATTGCACATCAATCTATTTCAATGGAATTCACCTTTGCCTTTACTTTCTCACATTATGATCTTCTACACTATTACTGCTTGATTTCAGAAACGAGCGTACAAAAGCTACGTGCGGGCCCTTCCCATGCTAAAGAAGATGGGAGTCAGCTCCATCCTTCTCCGCAAGAGCATTGGTGCCCTAGAAGTGGCGTGTGGCATTGTCATGACACTGGTGCCTGGTCGCCCCAAAGACGTGGCCAACTTTCTCCTCCTCCTCCTTGTGCTGGCTGTGCTCTTTTTCCACCAGCTAGTGGGGGATCCACTCAAGCGTTATGCCCATGCCCTAGTCTTTGGGATCCTGCTTACCTGTCGTCTGCTGATTGCCCGCCAGCCTGAGGAGCAGCCGCCAGAAAAGAGGATCCTGTCAGTGAATGGGGATGAGCAGCCACTCCTCCATGAAGCAGCTCCTGAAAAAGGCAAAATGAAGGTATCCTAGCTGAGTGCGTGAGAAATACGGACCCTCGAGGCAGCTCTCTCCAGAATCACCCAGAAAATTTGTTTTTTATTTACCTATTTATATTTCTTGTCTGTCTAAATAAAGTTGCACTTGGGGTCTGCGAGACACATGGTATGTCTACACTGTAGTCTTGCTTTGCTGCTGCCCTGTAATATAGAAAAATACAAGCTAGCTTTCACCAGGACAGCTTGGAGGCAGTTAGCAGCCTGACTGAAGTAGCTCTGGCTGCAGCAGGAGCTGCAAAACCAGCCTGAGATCATGGGCAAGGATTTGGGCAGGTAGTTACGCAAGCTCGGCACTGCTGCAGTGGGGAGAGCAGTCCCTGAGCATCAGCCCCAAGCCCCGTGGCAGGTGAAACCTAGCCTGGATGCACTTCTGCTACATGGCAGCCTTGGCAACAGCAGCTGGGTAGGACATAACCGGAGCGTCCCTATGCTGGCTTGTGCAGCCCCATTCATGAATCTACATTTCCTTTTCCATAGTCAAGGAGGGAAAGGACCCTACGGAACATAAAGTGCTGCTCGCTGTGTTTGAGAGAGGGATTCCTTAGCCTTTGCTGCCTCTCTGCCCAGTTCTTTCTTTGGACTGGTTATCCAGGGAAAATATGGGATGCACTGTTTGCATCTTCCTCAATTTCCACTCGTTGCAGAGGCTCCAAAACTGGGGCAATGGCCTCATAATGGTCATTTTTTGCTTGCTTCACATGAGGCAATGGCATCTCTTTACCTCTCTTGGCAGAGTAAAGATCACTGATGAGGGGATGGGGAGCAGAACTGCCCAAAGAACTCCAAAATATCTGTCTGCTGTTGGCAATTAGCATCGTCCCTTTTTCCTTACAAGAAAAAGATCCCTTTTTCCACAACTACTGCAACTTTATAGACTTGTTGGTTATTGCTGATAGATGAGGGTCTGAATGTGTCCAGGTACCTCATTGTTCATCCCACATACAGCTTCGGTGAGCTGGGGGAAGTCCTTTTACCAGAGCCTGAATCCCTGTGTGTTGTATCTGAAATCTTACAGAGTGTCATAAGAAGCATGTGTTACCTCTGAGTTTGTTTCTCTTGATGTTTGTCTGTTTTCAGTTTTTCCTTATTTTCTTAATTATTCATGAAAATAAACTTTTTGAAATTTGGAGAAAAATACCTTGACAGAAACAAGTTTCTTTTTTGAGAGACACATCTGAAAATATTTTTCCTGTGCTCAAATACCACAACTAAAATGGGCAGAATCATGTCAGGGGAATTTCAGAGAAAGACAGAGTGATGCAGGATGGAAGCCATCTGAACACTACTGGGCTATATATTAATAACCACAGGCATCTAAAAGAGATGTTTGAACATTTACATGAAATAAGTCTCTGATAAATTTCTGCTTCAGTACAATGTGGCAGCAAGAAAAGATATTAAAACTCCAGTAAAACGTCAGTAGCGTATCTCTATAAAAATCCATGATGGATGTTCATATGCAGTATATCCAGGTTTTTTATGTTGTTTGCTGCTGAAACAGATGTAGTCCCAAATATACTGGAAAATCCTCATCCTAGAGCACCAAAGAGTGGCTAATTATTTCTTATCAGATGTACATCCTGAACAAAGGGAACTACCAACAGACTACTTTCATTAGACAACCTCTCATTTTTACAGACTACCTCAAGGTTATCCCAAATGGATGTAGCATTTGCTTTACTTCCCAAAAGACACTTCATCTATCATGCCCTGACTGGAGTTATTAATCACTTTTTAATTCAAACCCAAATAAAAACACAAACTCAAAACGACACCATGGTGTGTATTCCTACATGAAGTACTTACAACTGAATGGCTGCAACCTTCTGGCCAGCTGCCCCTTACGTGTGCACCTAACTCAAAAACGTTCCGAAGCAAGCATTTTTGTTTGTCTTCTGTAATGTTCTTCACCAAAGCCCATCTAGATACCACAGTAATAAATCTAAAATATTCTGCATAGCAAACCTTACGCCTGCAAAAAGTTCAGACTGTAAGCGAATCCTGAAAAATGTCCCCCCTTTTCATATTTGGAACAGTATGAATTACCGATCTGATCTGCCATAGCGCCTACATGTTCTTTACTACAGAGGAAGATAGGACTCTTTTTGGAGTCCGGTAACAAGAATTCTGTATTTATCTATACTGGGTTACTTCCATCATTTCCCCCCAGCATCTGCAAACCTTGCTTGCTAGAGGTGACAAGGTGCCAGGAACTCATTTAGTCCTTTTGTTAAGACCACGACTCTAATTTCCTCTTCCTTTTCCCCTCCCTCCCTGCGCTTTTCTTTCCTTATTTTATCTCCAAGCCCGCAACTTCACCCCCCACCAGCGGCGGCCGGGCTGTCAGAGCTGAGGCGCCCGGGCCAGGCCGCGCTGTCGCCCCGAGGCCTCCTGAGGGCTCCCCGGGCCCGGCCGCGCTGTCGCCCCCTGAGGGCTCCCCAGGGCAGCCCAGGCACCCGAGGGCCTGCCTGGCCCCCTGCCTGCCCGAGGGAACGGGGACGGAAGGGGCGGTGGCGAATCACCCACCTCACCCCACCTTTAGGCCCTTTGGGCCCGGCGCCCCCGAGGCGCCTCAGGCAGCGCCCCCCGCCGCGGCACTGCGCATGCTCGGAGCCGCCGGGCTCAGGGCCGCGCCCCCGCCTCCCCCCCCGCGGCAGGCGGCAGCGCGCATGCGCGGCGAGCGGCGCGGAGTTTGAACTGCGGGCGGTTGGAGCTGGCGCCCGTGGCAGGTGGGGGCTGCGGCGGGACCCCCGGCTGGGCACCGCACCGGGGCGGTTTCTCCCGACGGGTTTGGGGCCCCTGAGCCGGGAGGGCCGCGGCTCCCTCCGCTCCCTCGGGTCTGCTGCGGGCGGCCGGAGGGCGCCGCTGTGGGGAGCTGGGGGGGGGGAGAGGGGCGTCCGTGCCCGCAGCGGCGTGGGAGCGCCTGGCACCGCGGAACCCGCGCGGCGGTGGGTTTGCTGGGCCAGCCTGCCCGGTAGTTGTGCGTTAAGGCCTCTCCCACACCAGGCCTTCCTGGCAGAGCCAGAAAAAATCCACAACAAAACGGGTGGGGCCGGCGCCCGGGGAGCCGGTGCGAGAGCTGCGGCTGCAGCCCGCGCTGTGGTGACCCAGGGCTGCTGGCTCTGCCCTTCCTGAGCCGCCTGCCCCGATTCGGGGGGCAAGCGCCAAGATCCCAGAGCGTTCAGCGATTTCTGCAACCCTTACCTGTCAGTTCCAGCTCCTCTAACCGCACCGCAGTCGTTACCGGGAGTTTCTGCTGTTTTGTAGCATCTGTTATTCTTAGGCACCATCATGCAAAGCATTTTTGTGGGAGTTCCTATGTCTTCGGTGTTGCTTTTGAATGCTGAGGGGGTACGTTTCACCTGGAGTCAGTAAGTTTCATTTGTAAATGCAAATACACTGCGTGTGCTTCAGAGGAGGTCTTGACATAGCTATGCATAGATTTCTTCTTGGTATGCTGCACAGAGAAGTCAGTGACAAACAAACCTATAGGAAAATAGGGATGATTCTAACGTCCTAAGGAAGTGAGAGCTGAAGAGGGAGTGTGAATTGTGAATCGTTCTGGTTTACTGTGTCAGGAAAGCTGGGAAGCAAAAGATAGGCTCCAGCAATCCAGGAACATGCATGCATACTCAACCAAATCCTGGAGATTGTAGTAAAATTTCACATCTTGTGGGTGAAAAGTTGATATCTCCAACATATTGAGGAGAAAATTCTGCTTTTCATGGTTGTATTTCACTCGGAGCTAGGCGGTTTTGCAGTGTTGGTAGCTCTCATACTTGGAAGTGTACTAAAGTGTCATTTTTTTAGTCCTAGTTGATAGGTAGAAACGCTGCAGAAGAAACCAATTTTTTTAAAGTAGGAAGATAAGTGCTGTTATGATCCTCTAAAATCCGTATGCTGCCTTGCAGGAAATCACGACCTGTTTCCTGATTACACTGGCATACACAGACAAGTAAATAAACTGATAATCCACAAAATAAGCTCAGAAGAAAACTGTTGACTGTGTTTTGTTAACTTTCTGGTTATGTTAATTTTTGGATAAAAATACTATACAAAATTTTATCAGGTAACTTTTAAATAAAAGGAGTGGAGTTTAATGTTGTTTGTGATTTTTTTTTCTTCCATTTTTTCGCGAAAGAAAGAATGGAGTTTTGATACACTGTTTATGCACCTTCTGAGTATTGTATGGTCTTTTTGGGAGCAGGCAACTCCAAATGTTTTCCTCAAGTTACTTTGTTACCTTATACGGTATCCCTCTACAGTCTGTTTGTCAGGAAAATAATTTTTTCTTTTCTTGCAGGGAACCAGCTCTCTGATGTTCTTCAGCTGTTGGAGGCTGATCTGCTTTCTTGCTGCTTTGTAATGAAGGATTGGAACCCACGTGACAAATGAGTAACATTCTTCAGTCTCAGTTGGCAGTCTGAAAAGATGCAGCGAAGTCAGACTTCTAAGACCCCAAAGCAGCCTCTGCAAGTTCACCATAAACATCAAACTGATCTCTCTGCATGGCAAAAAGGAGGGAGAATTGACCCTGAAAAAAGTGTTCAGAATCATCAGTCTCCTAACGATCAGAAAAATGGCAGCAAGCAAGACTCTCTTGAGCAAGCTTTGAGCTTCTTTGAGAAAGGTAAGAGCAGTTTTAAGGTTAGGTACCTTGGACTGAAAAGGATAATAACTAAATTTTTAGTAACAATAACAATAAAATAATTTTACCTGCTGTTTTCTCTCTTTAATGCCTGAGCTTTGTAATAATTTTTTAATGCCTTAAAAGGTTTTCCCCTTTCTATTAATATATACAGAACCCAACAAAAAGGAATATATGTAAGGACCATGCAGAGAAGTTTAAAATGGTTAATTTTCAGTTCAGCTGTTTCATCCTTGTGTTTGTCATCTCTTTTTTTTTTTTTTTTTTTCCCCCCCCCCTAGTTCAAGATCGTGTTTCACTGAAAAAGGACCACGCTCTGCAGAAACACTTGACTACTGTGGAAAGCATTGCCTTGCAAAGAGGGTTACCCCCTGAAGGATTTGCTATATTGCTAAATGTGGCACTCAGTGGCAAATTTGGTAAAATGTTTATGTACTACTAGCATGTTTTCTGAGAACATCTTTTTCCCCTCTAGTCAAACCTGCTTGAGATAATGTGTTTACGGTGACTGTATTGTAGGTACTTATATGAAGCATAAAATCTTTCTGGAATGTTTCAGTGTAATTTCTGAGTTCATGCTAAAAATAACCTCAGTTCTTGCTACAGGGGAGTGATATCCAGAAAGACATTTCAGCTTGTTACAGATATTTTTTGAGAAGCTTATTTCCTTTGCTTGTAACTGCAGGTCTCTGATAGGCTTAAAGGGTGTCCTTAGCAGTCATTGTGTCTTTTTCCTTGTTGTAACTGTTTGTATAGGTTTCTTTGATCAAAATAATTGAACAAACACATAGTTGTGTTAGTGAGATTTGCTAAATTTAAAATGTCATCCTAACAATCAATTCAGCAGTGTCAGTGCAGCCATTATGCTGCTTTCTTAGAAGTGGTGGCCAACATTGGTGCTTCTAAATAATGAAATATTCAATAAAAATAACCCCCCCTAAACTTCCCCCTCCCTCCAACCCTAGAGGAGCACACAAGATTTGTTTCCCACTATGCAAGTCATTTAGTGCTGTTCTTGATTTAAAATTACTAGCTTACCTCCAGAACATTTATCTGCTGATGTCTGACTGACAGTCATACAGACTTTTGCTGAAGGAACTGGTTGCTGAATATTACCAGAAATTTGTGTTACTTTTGGTTGTCTTGCCAATACTCGATATTCCGTTTTCTTTCTTTAAGTTGGGAAGAACTGTACCTCAAAAAAATTGAGAGATAGGTAAGTCCCTACTAGATTCTTGTGTGCTGTTAATTTAAGCAATGAAGCTTTGAATAATCTTGTCCAGAGGAAATTTTGACTGAAGTTGCAAAACCCTATTAAAGAACCTGGTACATGAGCACAGTCTTACTTAAAATTGTGTATTTTCCAGCTGATACACTGAATACTCATTTACTGAAGAGCCTGGTTCCAGCCTCAGTAATACCAGAAAATTCTGTGGTTTCATCTGTATCTTGGCTCTGTGTCGGCAAATGCTCAGGCAATGTCCAGGTAACTTAGTAAATGCTCACAGTAGTTATTGCTTCTGCACAGGGATGGTGAGGACAGATTATTTTCAGGAAGCAAAAATCCTGGAAATACTTACCTAACATACTGTCATTTAGAAAGGTTGGCAGACACCCCCATTGCTGGAATGGCAGTGGGAACTGAAGAATGCTTTTTTAAAGTGTGATTGGAAGTTTGCACAGTTCCTGCTTGCCTTACGTATCTGAATTCCTTAGGAATGGTTTCTCCACCAATATTTCTGTGAAATACTTCAGCTATGTGAGGCATTCTTCACCATCTTCAGCAAGGGTATCCCATAGGTTCTGTGTACTTTGGCCATGGCAGCAGGACTTGACTTAACATTAGCAAAACAGTCTTTTGTCTTCACATAGTCTCCCCAAAGTTTACATCACAGAATCATTTAGGTTGGAAAAAGACTTCCAAGATCAAGTCCAGCTGTTAACCTAACACTGCCAAGTCTACCACTAAACCATGTCCCTAAAGCACCGCATCTACGTGTCTTAAATACCTGCAGGTACAGTGCCTCAACCACTCCCTTGGGCAGTCTGTTCCAATGCTTGACCACCCTTTCCATGAAGAAATTTTTCCTAACATCCAGTCTCAACCTCCCCTTGTGGAATTTGAGGCTCTTTCCTCTTAATGAGTAGATAGCAAGTCCTATCACTTGCTACTTGGGAGAAGAGACTGATACCTGCCTTGCTACAACCTACTTTCAGGTAGTTGTAGAGAGCATAAGGTCTTCCATGAGCCTTCTTTTTCCCAGGCTATATTCCCCAAGTTCCCTCAGCTGCTTCTCATAAGATTTGTGCTCTAGGCCCTTCACCAGCTTTGTTGCCCTTCTTTGGATGTGCTCCAGTACCTCAATGTCTGTCTTGTGAGGGGCCCTCAGATCATATTTGATGGTTAGCACATACTCGGATCTCAGCTGCTTTTTCCATTCTGATACGGGTGTTTGTGCTTTTGGCAGACTTTCTTCCATAGCTAAATTATTCCTGTACTGCTCATCTGTAGCTATCTGGTGGTCCTTGAGAGTGGCGTGTAACCTTAATGGTTGTGTCTCTTAAATCAGCTAGTGATCGGTTGGTCTTGCTTTTGCCCATCACGATGTAATATGTCTTTTTTCTTGCCTGCAGCTGCTTTTTTTAAAATGGCTGATCACAATGTTTGACTTCATTGATCACAAGGAACAAATTTATGCCCTCTACGGTTTCTTCTTTTCCTTCCTGCAAGATGAGAAGATGGTAAGGATAGCTGAAGAATATGTGGAATCGACAAAATAAACCTAAATGTTCATTAGTATGCATATTAATACTCAAAGCAGTCTGGAGTAGCTGTTGGTTAGAGGCTATTTTCTGATGGCTGGAATTTTTTTTTCATTTTGCATTCTAAGATTGCTGAGTAAAACTTAAATTCATAAACAGGGAAGTACTGTAGGGTTAATTTACTTTCAGTGCTGTGGTCTGGTTGTTTAAACATGTTTCCAAGCATTGTTAGCCTGCATCACAAACAGTGACAGGATATTCTGTCTAAATACCCAAGAGTAACTATGATGCTGGTGCAGTCTCTGGGATTGCCTTTTATATTGGACATCAGCAGGTGAAGTCTCCCACTCCTGGGGAGAAACTGATGTGCTGCATACCTCACGCTAAAAGAAAAACGTTTTATAGCAATATTTATTTAAAGGTGAAAAACTAAATGGTGTTCTAATGGATTGATTTGAGATATAGTTTAAATGAGAACAAGCAATCAGGAGATTTATGCTTTATGGCAACTATAAAATCCAGGTGCTTGAATATTAGAAGTGTTTGGATTCAGTTCATATTGAGATGGTCTTGGCAGTCATATGAGACAGAAATGAAATAGTTGATATTCTTTCAGTTTAGAATATTTTGTCGTTAAGACTTTTAAAGTTCCTTAAGTTTGAGTTTTATTTCTTGGAAAGATTTTAATAGTTTTATGTTTTTATTAGTTATAACCTTTTCATAAAACTGATTTAAGTTCTTACTCTTTAAAACAGTATTTTCAAGCATGATGGACCAATTGGAAAGCATGCTGGAGTTGGTGTGAAACTAATTTAAGACCCTTACAGTCTCAAGTGTAGTTAGAAGCTCTAATTATTTTGATTCAAAGGTGCCTTTCTGTTTGAAAATGTAATTGTACTTTTCACTGCTGGCTCCTGAGATATCTAATGTTCCAAAAACCAATCAATATATGCAGTGAGCTCCAGTCTTACTATAGGGACTGTTCATAGTGCAGATAGTTCTAAATAAAACTGACATATGTGACGTGAAAAACATGCTGTTTCCTGAGGGGGGAAGTAAGGTATACTCTGCCCTAACGGGGACACAGCGCAGCCAACTGAATGAAACAGTATTAACTTGTGAAGCCTGTATGTTGCTTTTAGTGTATCCTGGTTAGCAGTCTGCACATGCAGGATAGTTCATTGCTGCCTTTTCTTTGCAGTGCCCTTATGTCTGCCACCTGCTCTACCTGCTGACCAGGAAAGAAAATGGTGAGTCTATCCAATTATATGAGATGGAATACCATTTTATGTCTTATTCTTTTTGCTGGCGCTGCCTTTTCTTCCAATGGAGCTAATACAATGACTAGCCAATATATTGCTTTTGAGGCAAGGAAGCATGAGATGGTAGGTCAGTCTGATTTGTGTAAAGCTTTCTGATTTGGAAACCTGTCTATTAGCCTAGAAAGATTGATTGGTTCTGATTGCTTTGCTGTGACTTTCTATAATAAAAGTGATATTGCATTTTTGCTTGAATGTCTGATAGTGGTTTTTAAATCCATTATGTTCTTAATTGTATTTCCAGTCAAACCTTTTCGGATTAGGAGACTGCTTGACCTCCAAGCAAAAATGGTGAGTTTATTTTAGATCTTCCAGTGTTTGAACTGTGGTTAATAAGGCATTTTGTAAGACTGATGTTCTTACAGGACGGAGCAGCGTTGGCTAGTGTCTCAGGACAAGGTTAGACTTGGAATCGTAGGTTGTAGTCTTTGTAGCATCAAGCCTTGTCTATTTTGAATGTGCGTCCCTAATTCTCATTTGCGTTTTGCGAGCACATGCAATGGCATGCACAAAGCTATACATTTTATGGCTAGGTGTGGTAAAATCTCTGAAACAAGGGGCAGCTTAATTTATGTATTACCACTTTTAATTTTCTATTCCTCCTCCTTTTTCTAGTAGTAACAAAAGCGACTGAGAAATAGAAGATTGTAGAGGATCTTGTCCTGTTTTTTTGTAAGAAAACCTGTATGTCCTGGTTTTTGCTGGGATAGAGTTAATTTTCTTCTTAGTAGCTGGTGCAGTGCTGTGTTTTTGGATTCAGTCTGAAAATAATGTTGATAACACACTGTTTTAGTTGTTGCTAAAGTAGCGGTTGCTCTAAGTCAAGGGCTTTTGAAATTTCCCATGCTCTGCCAGAGAGTAGGTGCACAAGAAGCTGGGAGGGAGCAGAGCCAGGACAGCTGACCCAAACTACCGAAAGGGACGTTCCGTACCATAGAATGACATACTCTGTATATAAACTGGGGAAATTGGCCGGGAAGCACCCATCGCTGCTAGGAGACTGGCTGGGCATGGGTCAGTGGGTGGTGAGCAATTGTATTGTGCATCACTTATTTTTTGGTGGTTCCCGTCCGTCCCCCGTCCCCCCCCTTGGGTTTTATTCCTCTCTCGCCCTCTCCTCTTCATTGTAATTATTGTTATTGCTACTGTTCCTATCTTATTTCAATTTTTAAACTGTTCTTATCTCAACCCATGTTTTTTACCTCCCACCCCCCCCAGTTCTCTTCCTCATCCTGTTGGGGGAGAGAAGTGAGTGAGCAGCTGCGTGGTACTTGGTTGCTGGCTGGGCTTAAACCACAACACTATAACAGCGTGGTTTTGGAGCATTTAGACAGCTGAAGACTGTTGATTAAGTTCCTTTTTTATTAGTTTTGACTACAGCAAGTTCCTTCTTCAGTCCCCTTCCTGTGATACTGACACAGTTCCTGTCCTTCATTTCATTTGCAGTTGTTCATGTACGGTTACTTACTGACATGTAGCTTTAGAAAGCTTTTAGTAATCACTGGGGGTTTTTTTGCTTCTAGAATACAGTATTCCATTTGTATATTAAATACATCCCCCACATTTTTCCTCTTGTGCTGCTATTTTACAGGGAATGCAGTCTCATCTGCAGGCTCTACTATCACTTTACAAAATCTTCTGTCCTGAGCTGGTGACGATAACCCTTCCTGGGAAAGTGAAGGTAAGGAACTGGATTTAATCTATTTGGAACCAGTACTTACACCAGTATTTGTACCAAGATTTCCACTTAAGCTGTACCATGATTTAGTGGTGAAGATTAATTCTATTTACTCTTTTCACTGGAAAAATCAGACTTAATGAGGATTCCTTGTGTTTTCTTTCCTCTTCAGCACAATGAGATGATTTGGAATGGAATGGTATCCACTTTTATCCTTACGAGGATTACTTTAATCCTCCTTTTGGTGTTTTTGCTGGTTTTGACTTGTTTGACACAAAGTTAAGTTCTTCAGGAAACCAGGTGTCTTATTTGGACAAGGCATTGTTCAAGTTGCTCACTTTAAGTACAAATAACAATGGAAGTCAGTAAGTAACTTCCCACTTGGGAAGTCTATGCCATAAGAAAGAGAAAAAAGTGGGGAAAAATATAGTAAAGTGATTTGTCAGAGCCTCAAGGTAACAGCAAAAAATTACTCTGCTTTTAGAGAGGCCTACATGTATGCTTAGCCCTTTGACCAAGTAGAACATATGTAGAAGAAACTGAATATATGTATCAGAAAATAGCAGCAAGACCTAAATTCTGCAACAAATTTTCTTTTGTTACTTCAATGGGATAGACTTAGGGTTTGTTTTGTTTTTTGACTTTTTTTAGAAGACAATTTATATGTAGACAAGTTGTGTTTCTATAAAAGAAAGCTTGTTTGATTTCAATCTGCTTATGTACTTTGCTGTATAAATTTATACTTAGCATTGTGCTGTCTGTTGGAGAATTTACATTTTTTGGCATGCACAGAAGTGAAATAACTAGCAACTAAAACCCAAGTACATCTTCAACTGTTTTTATGAATAAACTGTGTTGACTTGTATAATAATAGCTTGATTACCTAGACCCAAACCAATCTGAATACTTTTATGATGGTTTGGCACTTGATTGGGATTTAAAGGCTTATTGTAATTGAAGTGACAAAAAGTTTTGTGCAGAAAAGGTGTTGGGTTCATTTTTCCAGTTTTCTTTTTAGTGGTAGTATCTACATTAACTTGAGGACTTGATTACTCATGGAATCGTTCTGTTTGGTGGGTATCACTGATGCTGAATTTGGGAAACTTTCCTAGCAACTTGCAAAAGCATACCTTGGTCATGTTTTATTTCAATGTATACTTGAGATTTAATCTATGAACTGATGATTGATCTCAATGAGGATTATAAACCAGAAGTGCTGGAGATTTCTTCTGAAGAAGGGGACACCAGAAGGAAATAAAAGCATAACTTGAATTGTAGTCATAAAAGGTAATGAAACTGAGGAGTGATGAGAGTTCCGTGCTGTGAAAACCTAGCCTCTTGGTCTGTCAAGCAGAGTTGAGTGTATTACACATACTGTGGTCATGTTTATTAGGCTAGAAACTGATCTTTCTGTTGCTTTGCTTTAGTTTGACTTCTTGTATAGATATCTGATTTATGTTTTCAGACTTATTTCAAGAATTCAGAGGGCCCATGGAAAGCAGCAATCAACGCAGTAAGGCAAAGAAACAAACAGAACTCTCCAGTGCCCCGGCTGCTGTTCTTAGGCACAGTTCAACTTCGGTCACGAAAAAGGGTAGGTTATGCCTAAGATAGACCCTAGAAGGTGTCAAGTAGCTACTTTAATTATGAATATTGCCAAATACTGGGAGTCAGGCTTTATTTCAGCACTGGGAAGGGTGGAGTAGCTATATAGAAATGCAGCATTCCCATTATAATGAAAGCCTGGATACCTTTTTTGCAAAAACCAGGGTCTTTACAGGAATGCTGGTCACAAGCATACCTGATTGCATTGGAAACTGAGTCATTGCTATTCATTTCTGTTTCTTTTCTACAGAAATGGAATACCCAGTTGATTATACCTGCAAACAGTACAAACAAAAATGATTTAGAAGAGGACAGGGAAAAAAACCATGTTGATTTGTACAGGATGAATGAGTCTTTTCCAGTGGAGCAGCTACAGACCTTTCCTCAGCTCCTACAAAATATCCACCGTCTAGAGGTGAGTTTCAGGAAGGTCTCGGTAAGCTCACTGAATGTTTTCAGAGATCAAACTATATTCCTCTATGCCCTGCTTACATGTGAAGAGTATGTGGACTACCTAGTTCTAACAGAGCATCTAGTCCTACCTGAGGGTCACAACTCATCTGGACTTGGTCTTGTCACTGGTGTATATACTCCAATAACAACTGGAGATGGTCTTGTTACTGGTAAAAGGACTGGACAACTGATAGAATGAGATTCTCTAGCAACTTGCTGCTGTAAATATTAAATAACATTTTCTTGATTTCTCTTGCAGTTTCCTTCCCAGATGGGTTCAGTGCTAACAAACCCTTTATTGCTTCACTATATGAATTGCATCAAAGATGAATCTGTTTTCTTGAGGCTGTACTATTGGATGAGCCAGGTTCTTCAGGAAGGTAGGAGCCTGGTATTACTTTACCTCCCTACCATGCAAAGGATGTGTGAGGCTTGTCACCTTTCAACAATGGTACTGTGCTATTCGGTTTTATAGTGATAATCACATAGGCTTATAACAACTGGAGGAAAACTGGATTTTGTTTCTGATTGTTATTCTTGCTGTGTTCATATTCAAATACAGTATGCTTTCTGATTTAGAATGCACCTGGTGTGTGGCTGATAATTACCAACATGAAGAAGAATTCAAGGACTTCCTGGAGACTGTCTACAAAACAGAGTGCTTTTTGCAGGTAAGTGCCCGTTTTGTGTAAGCCAAGGATTTCACAGTCTTGTCGTAACATACTTTTGGGACTTACCTGTTTCCTGTAGTATCTCTGAGAAGTGACATTGTCTCAATTAATAAAAATACATATTCTTAGAGTAGGTCAATTTTTCTGGAGATGGTCTTGTTTTCTGCAGGAAAAATAATTTGAGAATGATAATTTGAATGTCCTGGTGAACTGTATGGCAGGAAGGAGGTGTAAGCCCCTTTTCCAGGGTGAAGTGAGGCTGGCAAGGTGCAGGCATATAAGATGAATTTTTGAACGTTCATCCTCTGCTTTGTAGGAGGGATTTTCTTCCTGTGAAGAGTTCCTGTATAGGAGCCTTCCTCTCTGGGACGGCTTCTCCTGCCGATCACAATTCCTCAGGCTTGTGAGTTGGATCCCCCTTAACAGTTTCTCTGGTATGTGTTGTACATCCTTTGGGTGAGGCTGGACAGTGTCTGATCTTGGGGGATAAAATTTGTGCACAGATTATCATACTGGTTTCTCATTTGTTTCAGAAATGAAGTCACATCTCTATGATCCTCTAGCACAGCTCTTTTTCACATCATCCCTTTACTTTAAGGTAACTTAAGTGAATACAGTGGCTGTTTATTCTAGTTGATATTGCTGTCTGCACTTATGTCAGGTGTAGCAGTCTGAGGCATTGTATAGGGGACTTCTTTTGGGGAAGTCTGTGCCCAAATAAGGGTAAAATATATACTTACAATGTAACTTCTTCAGGAATTTGAGTGCCTTTGAGATTTTCTTTTTTGACTGGAATTAAACTGGGGCACTGGAAATAAAAAGAGCTGATAGTACGCAAGAAAATAGCTGGTTTGGTTTATTGCGATTTTAACTCAGTATTTGAAACTCACATTCTCCAAGAAAAGCTATGTAATGCATACATTCAGATCAAGGGGACATGCAATTATCTCACTAAGAAACTCTTGGTATCATTCCTTGTATATGTCAATTCTCATGGCATTTTTTATTTAGTGTAATTCACTTATATAAATTGCTGTCAGCCTGTTTTCTTTTTTGTCTCTTGCAGTGCAGTGTTCTTGAGAGCCTCAAAGAGCTGTTGTGTAACTGGTTAAATTGGCATGTGATTCATCTGAATTCAGAGTCTGGCTTTCAAGTCCATTCTTTGTAAGTTTGTCTGAAATAAGTGCGATACAGTGCTCTGTACATTGTTCACTAGTGTATTTATATATATGTTCTACCCCTACTATCTAGCATAAAGACTGACTTAGCATAAACATGACAGCATTATTAACCTTCTATATTGTAAACTACCTTGTCAATCCTGTTTGTTCTTTTTTAAGAAGTATTTCTGTTGACATTGAAAACTGAAATGTCCAGAGGTCAAAATCCTTGTAACACTAGCAGCTGACATGTTTATAATATGGGTAACAATGTGTTAGTGGGTATACTGAAGAGCAAATGCATGTTGCTGAATGCCTGGTGCAGCAAAAGGATAATCTTCAGTTTCTTTTTTACCATTCTTTACCGTTTGCAAAGAGGTGCGTATACTAACACTGCATCATGCCATTGCTGCAGGAATACCACTCTTTCTGGACTAGTGAACACAGTGGCTGAACTTGTCCACTTTGTCGGATGGATCTCTACTGTTGCGTTGCGTTTGGAAAATAATACTACTTTCTTGCTGTACTTCATCTTGGATTTCTATGAGACCGTATGTATCCTATTCATTTTGACTTTCAAAATCCCAGTACTCTAAAGACTGTTAGCACTTCTACAGCTAGAGCATGAAAACACCTTCCTCACTATAATTTACAGAACTTTGTGGTTAAATGCAAGAATGTTCCCAATACTTGGTAGATCTACAGGTGATTGCTGCTGCATCCATAGGCAGAACAGAATACACTGCTGGAAAGTGGCTAGTCTTAAGTTAGAGGTGAACTATGAGAGGGAAGTAACAATATGGCATAACAAGTTTAAAGCTAATTTATAGAAAAGAACAACGTTCAGTTCAATTTCAAACAACATATCCTGATATTTTTTCTTAAATGTTCCCTTAAAAATTGAAGTTTTTTCAGTTTGTCCTGTAGACAAACTAAGAAGCATAAAATAGGCTTATGCCTATTCTCTAGCTTCCTCGCATCCTCTCTGTAGATGTGCTTACTGCCATGTGAACTCCAGCCATGCAGCTGTTGCTTCTACAATTTGAATAAAATTGTGATGAGTAGAAAAAACGATAGTTCTGGGATCTACTTGTGACTAAAATGTCCATTAAAAATGCACAAAACTAATGGGCAACAGCACTTGTTATAAGGCTGTGTTTAAAATAAATGAATATTCATTTTTATGGAAATATACAGGGAATCATGCACCCTTGGATATATGATTATTGGTGCTCTAGCAGACAACTAGGATTTTAATTTTTTCTTGACATTTTGCTTATGTATTCAGAACTCCCAGAGATTTCTAAAATCATGCAGCTGAGATATTAAGTACAAAGTCTAGTTTTCTGAAAATATCAGTAATTCAGTTAAATTACAAGTATCTGCCTATGCCTTACATGGTATAGCTGTACTGAGGGCAGGAGGAAAGGTGAAGGTCTGGCAAACAATCTGGTGAAAAATCTGTTAGGAGGATAAGGGAAGGAGTCTTAAAACAGTTGTGCCTAATCTAACAAAATGTAAAAAGTGTCCATCTTTGGGATGGCGGGCTGTCACAGATTAATTGTTATGGTCTGAATGGTAGTAACTAGATAGGCATGTTCTTAGAACACTATTTGTCTGAGAATGATGCATACCTTTGGGAAAAATTACTGTGGCTAAGCTATAGAGGACGTAATGTGTTAAGTTACAGCAATCGCTTTCAGTGTCGTCATAGCTGAAGATCTTGTAAAGTCTGCAGAAATTATTTTAAAATGTCTTTTTTACTTGAAACTCAACCTTAAATTCTAAACATAAGTCTGATGATAAACCCATGTTTTATGGCCATATCGTCTTTTCTTAGAACAAAGCTTCATTGCGTGTTCATGCAATTCCAGCAAGGTCAAATAGAAAGATTTAATTTCCCAACTGGAAGAGATGTACGGTGTGTTTGGCTTGCTGGTATTAGCAAACCAGGTTAGGAATAAGGTCAGGTTTAAGTGCAATCCCAGCTATATATATTTCAGAATGATCCAAAAGATCAGAAAAAAAAAAAAAAATGGCTGCTACTTTTTTACTTGGATCCTGGGTAGTTTTGTCTCTGCAAGTAACAGTGTCAAAACATATGGCATACCTAAATGGTTGAAGCAGAGACTGAGACATATTCACCAGTGTGTCTCATACTGAGAAGAAAACAAAGGGAATTGCTTCACCCTGGCCTTCCCTCCTAGGTGAAGTTGATAGCGCTGGCTGGAACGCAGTGTCATGCTGTCTTTTGCTCTTAGATGCTTTGGGATTTGTTAATGGCTGTAGTAATCTGCCTGGATTTGCTTCATTCCTGTAGGTGTGTGACATGTATCTGGGGTACAATCTGCCTTTGTTGATAATGCCTCCTGCTGGAATTTTCTATCCAGCTCTTCTCAGCATGGATTCTGTCAGCTTGAATCAGCTCTGCTACATTATGTACAGGTACTACAAATGGTGTGAGCTGTAGGGACTCCTTGTCTTCTCTTTCAGTCTGTTGGAAATAAAATTACTTTGTTGTAAAATCTGAAATTACTTTTTCTTACCATGCAAGGCAAAGGTGAAAGTTCCAATTGTGTCCAGCTTTCATGATAGAGGATTTTATAGCTGTAGTTCCTACTCTTTTTTTTTTTGTCTGTTATCCAAAATAGCAGGATTGTGACCTCTTTCCTAGTATTATTTCCATATCTTTCATATGTGAAGAAAGGAGTTCCCATATTGCTTTGAGACAACTTAAGTCAGCCAGCTGGAATCACTAGTAGTTACTATACAGCTTCTCGCTCCTGTGCTTTGACCACTAAACCTGATCTTTTCCTTACAAATTCTGTAATGTGTGCTGATTAGGAAGTAATTCTGCCACCTCCAAACCCTGGGAATTTGGGATTGCCTTATGTTGTCTGCAGGTCCAAACATCAGCAGTGTTTAGCGCTCTGTAGGATCCACCAACATGGCTGCTGTGCTTGGCCTTGTTGTTTCCAGTGGTTGCATCTGAGAAGAAGAGTAGCCAATTGCTGACAGCTGGCACAGGGCTCTCCATGTGGCTTTTTCTCAAGGAGTCTGCAGGGTAATTAACATGACAGGATGATCTCTGGGAAATAAGAGGAGCTAGTGCTTATTATATAGAACAACTGTCAAGTTGCATTACTTCCAGTGGCTTCTGTTCCTCTGCTTAGTGAATGAAAATGTCCCTTCTTAAAAATACGCTGCATTTTTCTGCTGATTTTTAAGGCTGTATGTTAATTCTTGCATATATTATCTTTATGAAGGTGACTGTCCCAGGCAAACCAGGGATGTTTCAATCATTTAAGAGATTAGTATTATGGGATGTCTCCCTGCTCTGTCTGGAAAGGGTGGGTCCATGCCAAATTGATAAAATCACTTTCAGTTATTTTTTCATATGCCTCTCTTTTTTTACCAGTAAAGATTGGTAATCTCTCTTGTGGAGGAAATAAGCTTTCTTAATACATTCCTCCAGTTTTTTTCAACACTGGTAGGTAGTAAAAATTTGCTAACTTTCTGGTTTTGTTTGTTTTTTCAGGTATCGAACCAACTTGGTTGCTGCAAAAGAAAATGAGCTGAGTAAACAGGTATTGTGGACAAACCTACTATGTGCTAGAATGAACCTTAGCAAGGAAGCTGGGCTGAATGCTGATGGCATCCTTTTAAGGACTGGGGGAAGTACACAACTGCTTTGAGGATGCTATTTATTAATTTGTGTTCTTGTCCCTCAGAAAATACTGCAATTCAAGTTCAGCAGGCAGACATACCAAGAGTACAACCAGTATGTCATAGCTATGGTGGGTTGTCTGTGGACATCCAGTGTATTCCAGAAGGATGTTCATCCTCGAGGTCTTCGTATGGATGATGAACTGCTGAAGAAAACTGCAGTGCAGGAATTCAAAACCAGCTTTAACATTGTCTACCATCCAGCCCTGATGGGCTATGCTATCCACTTCCTGCAGCAGGTAATGGTGTAGGTCAGCAACTGGGCTTTTGGCAGCACCAGATGTACTGTCTTGACAGTTTCTCTAAAGAAGTGTTTCTCAGTCTACTGGCTGACTTGTAGTCAACTGAGCTTTCAAAAGCTGTTATGGCATTCTGTGTTTTTGTCAGATCAGTGGCACAATTTGAATAGTCTGTTTGCATGGTATGAAAGCATGAATGTGACAGTTTTAGATCTGAATTTGTGCTTATGATGATTTTGAGGATAGAACTAAAATAGCTAAATAAAGAAATAAATAATTCAGTATAAGCGTCCCGGTACTGTCCTGCCCCACAAAATATGGAGCGTGACCTAAACATTTAAATTCCAGGAAGTCAAGAAAGAGGTAGTTGAATTGTATTCAAGTGCACGCAGTAGAACTTTTTAGCAGTGCTTTCTGGTTCTTGCAGTAGCTTTTGAGAATGGCTTATTAAACAAGAAATACAAGTAACTACTTCAAGTACAGAAGTGAGACGATATGGTACTGTCTTGTATTGTCTGATACAAGCTCTGCTAGTAGCAGTTGTGAATTCCAGGTGTCATCATGTGTCCAATGCAGTTACTGAATAGTGGAGGGAGCAGCTTGCCAGAGTTGTTTCAAGATGTGCATGCTGCTCTGAGAAGTCAGGTCTTGTAGGCTATCCAAAGGGTGCACAAAGATACCATTTTGTTGAGGAACACTGGCATGCTGAAGGTGTGCGTAGGTGTGATTCCTGAAATGAAGCAAGGGAAACTTAAGGTTAAAGTTGAAGCAAAGAATGCCCGTTAGGAACACTTCACAAATTTGCCTTCATTTATATACTCAGTGTCCTGAACATAGGTAGTTTGTCTCTTACTTCTGATTAAACTAAAGTTTTGTCTTCCCCAGAGGAGACTATTTTATTTTTGTTCTATACAACTTCTTTTCCTTGGTGTCTCTGCTGTTGTAGCAGAAGTTTTTCATGTCTCTTGTCTAATCCTTTCTGTTCTGTGGTTTCTTGTAGCTTTTGTAAGTTAAAAAAGAAAACAAAACCAAAGCAAAAACCACAGCAAAACATACCCAAACCAACCAACCAAAAAAACCCAAACCTTTCCAAAACTTTCTGATGGAGAACTTTTGCATTCTTCCTACTTCAGAACCAAGAAAGAGGTATTGCTTAGCAACTATCACAGATCTGTCTCAAGACAGGAAAAACTATTTAGCTGCAGTGCCATCTTTTCTTAGATACTGTGCTGAGCACCAGAGGGCACTGCTCTGCAGCACACTCGGAGAACACAAGCAATAATCTAATGTCAGTAGGTTCTCTCCTCTTGCTCTTTCTCATTGTTGGGAATTATCTATCTAATGTTTTGAGGGGGTGGCTTTTACACTGTAGAGAGACAATGGTTAAAGATACCTATAAATAGTCTCTGTTGCTATCCAGTAATGCTGCAGCACAGGGCAAGAGGGTCTCCATATTGTTACCACTTGTGGGCACGCTGATGGTGGAAGCCCATTCTGAAGCATGATTAAAAATTTCCCTGAAGTTCTTTACACACTTGCAATCCTCAGTTTAGGAGGGGGCTAAGCAGAGGCCCGACAACTCTGGACGTACTTTTTATCTGATTTGATACTATTTTTATTCCCTCTCCTTAAGGCTTGGCCAGATGATACCACCTTCAACTTCAGTTTAATTAAGGTAAGATTTTTCTTGGTTTAGTGAAGCAAAACCAGGCAATTTTCAAGGCATCACCATTAGTGTTGGAATGAAGGCTTTAATATCCATGTTCATTTGGTTCCTGACATGTTCACTGTTGATCCAGTAGACTTTGCTCATTTTAGAACTGGGATTTATAAACATCTTAATATTAAATAAAAGTTCATGATTTGTCATGTTCAGGCTAAGAATGCGTAATACATAAGCAAAAAGTTTGGACATTTGGGAACAGACTAGGATGGATGTTGTCAAACCGGAAGACGATATTTGCAGACCTTTTCAGACTGGCTTAAGAGACAGACAACGCTATGTTCTGCACATCTGACTATTCTTTCTGGTTTTGTAGGGAAAGAAGTGGAACTGGTATCTGGAATATCTCTATGCGCAAGGTTTAAAAGGCTTGAAGGTCTTTATTGAAAGCAGCATCAATCGTGTTTCCCAGGCCTCTCACAGTAAAGCAGGGAGTGTGAAAGTGTGACCCTGGGACTTGCTGGAGCCTTTTAACTTCTGGAACAAGAAGAGTATATAGTGAACTGTGTCACTAATTGCTCTGTTTCTTTCCTCTGGGAAAGAATGAATTCCCCTTGTCTGCATTTTTGTACTGACATCTATTTTAGGGAAGCAAAGACACCGAAGGAATGCTTAGGCTGGCTTGGTTCACTGACACTGAACTCCCTCTTTTCCTTGCTGAACTTCTCTGATCTGAAGCTGCTGACCTCATCCACATTTTTTCATCTTCATTTTTCTTTGTTGGAGTATCTGCTCCGATTAAGAAACAGACATCTTCCATCTCAAAACTGCAATGAACCATGTTGCTTCATTTATAAGTAATGTTGATCCCTGACCTGCTTTGCATTCCTTGACAGTAGATTATGAGAAACAATCAGATTTTCTGGGATACCATATATATACCGGATTGGAGCACTAAAAGTTTCCCAGTTGCCTGTGTATATACTGGCTTTTAACAGACTGGCTTTGACCAAACTGACCTTTCTGAACTTCACTTCCATTGTGAAGCTTCCCAAAGATCTTTTTGCTAACGTACTTAAAATGTTCTTCTAACGCAGCTGGAAAATTTGGTGCTCAGTTGATGGCTTAGCAACGATTTGAGCATTTGAACAATGTTGCCTCTAGCTCATCGTTTTCTATTAAGTGCAAATGTAGCTTTCCTTTTCATGTTTTTAGTTCTGTACATGTTGTATATGTGTGCATATATATAATTTATATTCTGTAAAATGTTTCCAACATGCCATTTTATTTGAACACTGAGTAGAAGTTCAGAGAAGCTGAACTTGGGTCTCATATTTCACTGTTGTAAAATGGAATTGTAACCACTTGAAAGATGGGTCAGATTACATTGAATTTTGCATTGTGAATCTGTACTTTGGCCTAGTAAAGGGATCAGTCCTGAGAGTGACTCCAGAGCCACTAAGGATGTGTTTGGTTTCTTCATCCTCTTAAAATCAGACTGGCTCTAGGTTGAGTACCTTACTTGGCTCAAATAGATGATCTGGTTAATATGCATATTATATTCTCTCAAGAGAATAAGGAAATTTTTCAATAAAGACTGAACGAGAAATTTGCGAGATCCACTTAGACGAAATATCGCCCTTTCTTATTTGACTGTATTATTTCAGCTACTGTAAGTGCTGCTTGCTCACTTCTGTCAAGAGAAAGATCTTAAAAAATCGTGATTGTATTTTCAACGGGGGAAGCTCCACAAATTACAAATTCCTCTAAGTGGATATGTTTCAAGATGTGGCCCTAACATATGATCAGTTATCTCCTTTAAAGGCTGGTACTGTTATTTTGGACCAGCTCAGCTTGTTGGCTGAGGACTATCTCACCATCACTGGCTGGCAGTTCCTATTAATAGTGTTGCCTATTGTTAGACTCCTTAAAGGTTTTGGCTAAGGACCCAAGAAGGAGAGCTCGGTAGCTCCTATTTTTCTATGAAGCTACTTCCAGGAAGGTATTGGAAATGCTGGCACTTAAGCTGGAAAGCCTGCATACTGCGTTCCTTAAGGATCCTTAGCATTTGTCCTTACACCATACAGTTGTCAGGTGTTGACCAGACTTGTACTTCCATATTGCTGCGCTGTGGTTCTGTATAGGAACAGGGTGGAGGGATTGACAGCCTTAGGAAAACATGAGGTGGAGACATGGACCCAGTTATAATCTGTGTATGGTAGGCTCAGTCAGTGGGGAAAGGAGCGCAAATACATCTCAAAAGCATTAAGTTCTAGCCAGGAAGAGGGTTCACATTACCTGGATGCTGTTTGGAGTTCCTACGCAAGGAGTGGAACTGTAGCATTCCTGTCAGACTGGAAGGTGCTGCCAGAGGCTTCATTTCAGTTGTGAAAGGTGCCTAGATTCTTAAGATTGTGTGTGATTTATGTAAATGTTTTTAAAGAGGCTTATAGCAGAATCCTTTAGGGTATACTGAATGTTGCATGGTTATTGGTCCCTTGAGGCTGGTGTTTGGCTGAGAAAACTCAGGGTCATGTTATAAAAGACTGTTGTTGCAGCATCACAGGTCTTTTATTATACCCTGTGTTACAAAAGTCTTTAAACAAATTGTGTATGATGTAGTCATTCAAGTGCACAGGCTGCACACTTAGCGATGCAGAAATAAAGTAGCAGGACAGATAACTTTCCCTTAATGTCAGCTTTGTTGGTCAAGACGGCTGTTTAAAATCCTTGAAGATGGATCATCTGAGATGACTTTTAGCCTCATTGTACATAGTAGTTCTTGTCTTTCACATCCAGACATTTTTTCTTCTTTTTTTTTTTTTTTGTCTCCAAATACTGACTTTGCTAACATTCCACTTGAACGGAAGAATGGCCCTTTTAGGGAGGAATGTGCTGCTGTACCTCTTCTTTCCTCCCTATTCACTCTTTACCATCCAATTGCCATGGTAAATTTTGTAGAGTATTTTCTATTACAAGCACTTGCTGAAAGACTTGGCTGACCACAGCACCTTTTCTGAGGTCTAAAATGGAGATAGCCAAGACCCATGCTTTTCCTGGTGAGTGACATATCAGTGATTTACCTCTAGTACCCATTTCTACCTGTTGTAAGGTGCCACCTGTATGTTTATACTATGAAACTGTAGCAGAAACAACTGTTTTGTGGTACTATTTGATGGGAACAATGCAGGATGAAAAGTTCATTTAAGACTCACGTTTGTGTTGTCAACCAGCACCCCAGAATATGTAAGTTTAGGTCAGGCCTGCAACCTCCTTCTGAGGGGGTTATATTCAACATTATTCACTAGAAAGAAAGTGCATGCTTTCTGGGCATTTGGGTCTGCTCTTGGGTGCATTTTTTCTTTCTGGAGGATGCTGTTTCAAGGTCTACGTTTCTAGTATCAGCTGATCTCAGGGAATACTGGTTAGTGCTTTGTCTTCCCATGAGTAAAAGCTGATTTGCTCTTGTTCCTGTCTGTCCTCCCTTCTCAGGAGGCTTCTACATGCTTTCAATTTAGGGGGTTTGTAATATAACAAACAAGCCAGGGCAGTGATAATTTCAATTTAACCATGTTCTGCAGCTTTTCTAGCAGCCTGTTTAGATGCTTCCAGAAAGTGAGGCCTTTCCCTTTAGAGAAATTTCTGAGTGGGTATTAGGATTTCAAAGTACAAGACCAGAATCCTGTCCGGGGTAAGCAGGCATAGCTCCACTAATTTCTAATGGATCTCTGTTGACTTGCACCAGCTGAACATCTGGTCTGCAGTTCGCAGAACCGAAGCCATTAACCCCCTCCCCTGGCAGACACGTTGCCGTGAGCATTCTGCATCTGAAAATGCAAACGCCTCGGGCTACAGTGAAGCTGAATCCTTTTTCTGAAGCCATGTTTGCTTTGTGTTTCTGTTAATCATTATTTTGTGGGGAGAGACTCGTTGCTGCATTTTTATGCGTTGGGGGTGTTGCCCTTTTAAAGAGAAGCTGCTCTGAGAGAGTTAATTTCAACCTGGTTTCAGCTGGAATGAAGAACTGGTTCCTCTATCCCTGCTTTCTATTCTCTTGTTGGCCTACTTCCCTCTGCTTGCATTTTGCATTCCTAATGCCATGAATAAATCAGGACCCAAGGATTTAGAAGGTGGTACAGCTGTAGCCACTCAGAAAATTGAACCTCTGAGACTTGTACTGCAGCTCTAACAACTGCCAATATGTGTGCTCCTGAACACTTCTAATAACGTTTAACTGGTACCAAAACAAAATTCACTTTGCCCTTTTTATATAATGTTTCAGTTGGGGTTTTTTGCCTCTACCCAGCATCTCCTCCCTTGGCTCTCTTCGTCTTTTAGTTAAAACTTGGTTATAAGCGCTTTAGGGCAGGGCAATTGCCTCCTGGCTGCTGTGACAAAATGGTTTATCGCAAATCTTTGCACAGAGGAAAAAATAAGGGAAACAGAGGAATCTGACCTGGCTAAAAGTACATCACAGAATCACAGTACAGTGAAACTCCTGCCTAATTGTAGTCCTAGATCCTCTGATAACTTATCATTAATAATACACACTGGACTGCTTTAATTTGTAGTGCTGTGGCTCCTGAGAGTGTGCGAGGGAGTTCTTTATGTGCTCTTTAGTCAGAGCATACATCCAGTCTGGGTGAAGAACAACAGGCGTAGGTAGCAAGCTTGCTCTGGAGGGTGAATATCTTGAAAGAACCGAGTCTCCAAGTATTTTCTTCTAGGAAACATTTATGTTGCACCAATGGCTTTCCCTCGTTATGGCTCTGCTTTTTAGAATAAAAATAATTATTTTGGTCTGAAGCTGGTTTGATTTGATTTCACCAAACTTTGCTTTTGACTAAGAAGGTCTTTTATGACCACCTTCATGTATGGTGTAGTTTTTGGCACAGGATCCCTGAGAACTGTATCTAGCTATTAGACCTGCCCAAGTAACTGCCAAGTAATTATAGTTGGCAAGGGAGGTACTGAAGTACAGAAATAATGTTGGGTAAAGTGCACATCTTGTGATGCTGCTTCATTTCTCTGCTTGGCTTCCTGTCTTGTAGGACTAAAAAGTCTGCACAGCAAAGGGTAAGATTAAAAGGAGCCTTAATTATTTTGGCATCTAATTTCCATTTTCAAGTTCACTTACAGTCTTGCACAAACGTAGAAACTGAAACAGTTGGTCTTCAGAAAAAGCTGCACGTACCTTACACAGGTTCTAAATACTATATTAAGCTTGACAGTTTTTAGAAATATGTATGCTCAGATGTGATCCCATTCTGTAGCTTGATGAGTGAACATGCATCAGACAAGCTTTGGTACCTGCCAGAAATATGACACAAAATGGACTGTTCCAGTACAGGCTTGGTGATGGGATATTAAGTCACTGTGATGTGGCTGAGATTCCAAGCCTCAGGCACTGGGGTTAGGTGCAGAATGCAAGATGCATTTGAAAATTGTATTTTCTGCCTAAATCAGTTGGGGTCTTCCTTTAAAGAATTCATTGATAAGCTTCTTGTAAATATGCATATTTTTATATGTAGCTGTGTCCCCATCCAATTTGACTCGCTCTGCTCCAGTGTCGGGGCTGCCTGTAAGCCCTGAGTGTGATTTCTGTGGGAAGTGGCTGCTCTCTCCAGGCTTGCTCCCAACTCTCTCTCCAGTCTCTAGGCCTGTAACAGCCCCATCGTGGTTTGTTGTACACGGATCGCTAAGCAGTTTCTTTTCTCCTAGGGCACCTCTGTTCTATGTGGAAGTGAATCTTCGGCAGCTCCTGTGTGATTGCTTTCCTGCTCCTTTGTGTGCATGGCCCAGCAAATAAGGAGGGGGGTGGAAAGCACATTGTAAATGTGTTGACAGCATTTTAAGAACAAAACAGCTCCTGAAAACTGCCTGTCTGCCTTCTCCTTCTGTCCTGCATTTTTCTTTGCTTTCTTTTCTACCATGTTCTCCTTTTTTTTTCTTTTCCTTTCTTCATCTCTCCCCTAAATTTTCTACACTCTTTTGACACCCACCTCTCATTCTTTTGGTGCTCGTTGCTCTAAAAAGATTTCCCCTCTCCCCTCTAGTCCTTTTCATTTCTCTCTCAGGGGAGACAGTTTCAACCCCTATGCAGGAACAAATGAAAAGGGGGATTTATTCTGTTTCTGAGTGCGTGTCAGCTGCCTGCTTGTATCAGTTCTCTACCCATTCTTCTCTCTCACCCCAGGTACTGAGCTTTTAGAAAGCATCCCACTGTTTTTCTAAATGCTTTTAGCAGGATAGAATCTGTGCTTGGAAGGGGTTTTGTGCTTATTGATGCTGGCGAAGGAGGTATGGTTATTTATTTGACATCAGCTATTTAAACAAAAAAAGAACAGGGTGGTACAATATCTGGGCAACTATTCTTAGATTCTTCTCAAGCTGAATTTAGAGCCCCTAATTCTGGTTTTGTTCCTTTTTGCTGAAAGGAGGCTCTCTGTGCTCTGCTCACAAGCATGCTTGCCTATCTAATGTACTGGAATTGATGGGCAGGTCTGTCCCTTTGTGCAAGATCTGTTCCTTCTGGCTTTGCCTTGGCAGGCAGGCACAGCATAACCACTGAGATCAATGATCCTGCACCAAAACCGGATTACTGCCATTTTGAGATGGACGGCTGTGCGAGAACTATTTTGTCTGCTACTTCAGTTAGGAGGAGACCCAGATGAGGGAGCTCTGTGTCTCAGGAAAACAGGCTTTTGGGGAGAAAAAGGATTTCTTCAAGCCATGAGGGACCTTGTCTTGGCTCACAAGCCTTTCACCAAACCCTTCTTCAGCAGCTGGCTCCACAAGGACACTGTCAGTGTATGGCTCTATGGAAAGTGCTCTTTTTTTTGTCTCTTCCTGTGTTATTCTTTCAGCAAGGATGCACTTTCATATATATTCTCAGTCAATGTTTAGCTCTGATCTTTGCTCTAGATGTTTAAGGTTTGCAGGCTGTTAGGATATCAATGACTTCTTGCCACATGTGGGAACTTCACAGCCTCCAACTGCTGCTCCGGCACTAGTTTGGGAATTAAGCTTGCCAGGCTCCACCAGCTGCTTCTCTGCTTGAAATGCTATGTGCATTCCTCATCAGACGTTGCTTGACAAAATGCTGCAGCACTTTGTGCAAGGCAAAGATCAGTCGAATACAGGTGTATGAACATGCTCTAACCCACTGCCTGCCTTGCTGCTGCTGCTGCGTTGTGCTCCCTGAAGCCTTCCTTCACTTTGCATGCTCTGTGTGTGTTCTTGGTAGTGGTCTCTGTGAGGAGTTTCTGAGAATTTATTCCACGGTGGTAAATTGTGGTCTTCCTTGCACAATCTATGTTCTAGGTTCCTAGGTAAAGCATCACTCTCTAAAATACTTTAATTGGGATAAATTGACAAATTGGAGCTTTACTCAGGAGGGTCTGGCGAAGTTTCTAAAGGATGGTATCAGCACTTCCTCTTCTGCACAGAAGGGAAGATGATCCTCCTCTTTCAGGAGATGTGAGATTTCAAGGGAGGGAAGTTGCAGTGTTTGAAGAAGAGAGAGAGCGCGTGTTCTGGGAAACAGTTCTCTGATAAGGGCTATTTTAGAAGGGGAAGTTAGTGGGTGAGAGTTTATGGGAAGCAAAAAAGTAAAATTAAAAGCCTTTAACTGTACTGACACCTGAAATATTGTGTTGAAAATGCAAATGCTAATGTTTTAGTTCATGGTTTTATTAGTTACTAACGCAAGATTCTTAGTGTTACAGATGTTCCAGCTTACGAGTGATTTAGCCAAATTAATATTGACTTTGAATAAAGAGAAAGTAATAGAGACTTTAGGCCAGACAGGCCCTTACTTCTAGCTTTATAAAAATTTCAAACTGAAGATATTGTTAGTGTATCTCCATATAGCACAGCTTTCACCAGTCATTTTCAGTAAATATGTTTGTATTCAGGGTATTCTGCATTTTTTGATTCTGTATGTTTACTCAGTGTGGCTGATTCTCATTTCACAAGTGTAAGCTGGCATCAGTTTCACTGATTTAAATTGATTTAAACTCCAGTGTTTTAAAGGGAGTGATTCTGGTGTAAATCAGAATCTGATTTCAATTTCATATTCATGCCTTATAAAACCTGGCTTGATGTTTATCTATTGTATGGTTGTATGCTGTATTTAGCATTGTGAATATTGAGATGTCCCTGCTGGGTAGATGGAGATTGTTAGTTTTGCTAATAAGGTACGTATCTGCCATTTAGTAAAACAAAAATATCTGAAATGTTTTGTTAGGGAAAGGCATACGGTAGGTACCACTGTGTCTTACAGAAGATGGGTTCTTGGGTTCCTTAGGAGTTTTTGTGGGGTTTTTTTGGATTAAGTTCTCTTTGGAACTCAAAACACACCAAATTTAGCATCCTGTCTCATAAACCTTCCCATACACTCTAAAAAATCATAGTACTTACATGAAAGGCTGCATTTATGACAAATCTGAGTTTGTCTCCCTGATTTCCTTTGAGTTCTGAAATTCTCAGCTGTTTGTCCTAATTATATCCTCAAAACAGAAGGAATTGGGGCACTTAGGAATATGCTCCCAGCCATGGAAGCAACTCTTTCACCAGAGATTCTGGTTTGTCTCGAAATGTAAGTTAAACTGACACAAGGGATTTTTTTTTCCCTTCTGCATTTTGCTGTCCCTAAACTATCAATAATTTAGGATGCATGTACTGCAAAACACCTTGTTTTTGTAGTTCATGCTGTCTGTAAACATCTCTGTGCTGATGTCTGTCTCGTGTGTATGTGTAACTTGGCTTGATAAGTACTCACTTTGTTTATCCACGTTGTCACGTCCCTTATAGATACTATTGGTGACAGACGGATGCTGCAGTTGAATTTGGTGTTGTCTTTCTGTAGAATGGTGTGTTTGGAGTTGCCTGGAGTTACTTCTAGCACTCTGCTCTTCCCACTGCGGCCCCCCCCGCCCTTAAAGCCAGGACTTATTATTTGTATGTATGTAGGCACAAAAATAGCCCAGCAGAGACTCTGCTCATTTCTGTCTTCCTATTCATATCTATTTTTTTGGGGTCTAAATATGGCTTTTCAGAATTAGCTTTGTTGCATCAGTCCAACTGTTGTGGAAGCAGAAGCTATTGAAGAAGCTTTTAAAGGCAGAAGGTGTGTGGAGTGATGAACACATATTCTGGGGTTCGTACTCAAAGCATTCAGTGTCACTCCTTTTGGAACCATCTATAAGGAGGTTGCTATTTAAAAATCTCCTCCTTTCACTGTAATTACATGAGGTTTCTGTGCATCTTGCCTCACTGTGTGCTGATGGGCTCTGCTCCTGACTCCTGGTTCACCTATCTAGGATGGAAGGAGAGGTTCCTTGGGGTCAGTCACCCACCTGCTGGAGCTTCTAGCTGGTACCACTGAGGAGCACACTGGCTTCTTGAGGACTCTCTCAAATCTATTTTACTGAAGATCAACTGTATTTTGACTGCCGCCTTCAGTTTTAAATTGAAGACCTAGAAAAGCTTTTGATCTGCTCACATCTACCTTCCAAAAATGGTGTGGGATTAGAAAGGTTTGTTCCTAGGGTCTCAAAACTGGCTGAAAGGTAGACTTGGCCTCCCCACCATGCTGGTCACTGCAGCGGGCAGGTGGGCTGGGGACTGCTGCTCTGTGTGACAGCATTTCCTGACAAACATTCCTCCATGCACAGCCTGCGGGAAGCCCCGTGCCACTACGAGTAGTTTGCCCGTGGCTTTTTCCATTGCTGTGAGATGTGTCTTGGCCCAAAATGATTTTCAGAGGTGCAGTGGAATTGTTACATGTCCATCCAGTGGGTCTGCATGAGCCAAGTGAACCTGTGTTTGGAGGTACATCTGACCTACTGCTTGTGAGGAATAGATGTATGAAAATGGGCAACCTTTATAAACAGCAGTGATATTTCTGTAGAACATGACGGCATGAGTAGAAAATTAACATCTGTCTGTCAGCTCTGGGAAAAGGGCTAAGGCTCATTAAAGGCTGTTCTGACAAGGACCAGGAAGATCATGTTTCCCAAGGTTTAATTTTCCCAGGGAGAGGCTGAGATCAGATTTGAACCTTCTTTCTGATTGAGTCATTTACCTCTCTCTATTCCTTTTTGTGTAATATGAGAATAACATCGCTGGCATCTTGAGCAGTTCGAAATCCTTGGGTGGAATGATCCAAAGAACTGCAAGCTATTTGGAATGTATGGACCGAAACCCTAACTCCAGGTCTGCTCGTGTCTTCAGCCAAGTCAGCAGCCTCAAATGCTTCTGTTTCTTGTGAGACCCTGACAAGACACCCTGACATTTAAAAAAATCTTGGATCAGGATTTCTCTCTAGCTTGGAGAACCGGCTCTTCCTTTACTTATTTTTCTTTTCTAAGAAAAAGAGTAAGCATACCCAAAATTGATTATCCTATTTTTGTTCCTCAATTTTAACTTTAAAACAGGCTATTTGTAAGTTATTAAACCTTACGCCAGACACCCAAATTGCAGTTAAGAAAGGAGGTGAATGTGTCTGGCTTTTTCCAGTGCACACATGGCCATATCTAACCTAAAATGAGAGCCGACAGTCCTGAAAGGTGGTGGGGAGATGTCGGCCAGCAGCGGGAAGAGTGTCTGTGTCAGGTCTCTGGAAGACGGACCACAGCGCCTTTTGTGCATTTGTATTTCTCTACCACTCCCTTTTCTTCCTCTCCATGTGTATGTTGTCTCCTCCTCCTCCTCCTCTGTGTGTGTGTGTGTGTGTGACTTCTCCCTCCCTTCCTCTGGATCAGCCGCTGGCCAAGGAGACCTCTCCAAAGGGCTGGACACTTTGTGGGATTGTCCTTGTTCCTCCTGTATTTGCCGAGTCAAGGGTATCTCTTTGCAGGCTTGGAGAGATGCTGTTACTGCTGGTGATGTGATTGCATAGCAACACAGCAGCGCTGGGCGGTGGAGGAGGAGAGGCAGGGAGTGTGCAGACAGCAGCGCTCAGCCTCAGCATGCATCCCTGTCACAAGGACTCCTTTGCTGATTCACAGAGGCAGCCCCCGTCCCTGCTCCCAAAGCCTGGCAGCCGCTGCCCCCTGCGTCTCAGACCTGGCGGACTCAGAAGGTAGGCCATGACAAAATTTGTTTCCCACTCAGATCCTGGCTGGGCTGGAAAAGGGGGAAATAATGACAGATGGTTAACCTCGGAAATACGCTCTTTGGGCATGTGTGCATGTGCATATCCCTTCACAGCAACAATGTCTGTGTGTGTGCGGGCGAGAAACATGCAGAGAAGAAAAGGGTGTCAGGGGGGCACAGTAGGGGAGAGAGAGGTGCCCAGGACCATTTCCACAAGGGAGAGGCTGTGAACCAGTGAGTGATGCAGATTCCCAAGGCAAACAATAGTAGCCAGCATCCTGATTTCACCAGCTTTGATTCTTCGCACGCTGAAGGCTTATTTACCCTGGCAGTGTGTTCGCCTGAGCTGAAGGACTGCTCCCAGCGGGGCGCGGGGTGGCCTTCTAGCACCCTCCTGGGAGGATCAGACAGCAGGGCAAGGCAGGGACCCAAATATTTCTTGAGTAGTAAGCTGGGATCAGACTCTAGTCCTAGCTCTGCCCTTTTCATTCACTACCTTGCCCACTCCAGCCTTGCTCCTTTATGTGTCTGCCCTCCCCTCCCCCAGCTTCTCCCCGACCCCTTTCACTCATTCCTTCTCCTTCTCCTCTTTCAAGGCCTTACATTGCCGCTGCTGACCTTCCCTTTGCTGTGGGCAGCCCTGACCAGTTGCAGAACCACCTGCAGGAGGCACAGGACCTTTCCTGCTGCCTAGGGCTCAGCACTCTGCCTCCCCCTCCGTGCCAGACAGGGCAGCCTGGGCAGTGGCTTGCTAAGATTTAGTGCCACTTTGCACAAGAGATTATTACCAGTCCCCAGTCCAGCCCCCTCTTCCCTTCAGCCTTCCCCCCAGCACGGCATCACAGGTGTAGAGCTCAACTGGTGGAGTTGCCAGCATCATATTCACGGGGTCTCAATGATGAGATTGCCCCTGTGCAGTGACGGGGGCGTGGAGCAATTAATTTCACACTTTTAAAGGCTGTGCTGTCTGTGGGAGAAACTGTGGTTTGTTTGAGTTTTGGTTTTTAGCATTGAATAAAAGCCTCCAGTCAAATCTACGTCAGTCTGGTCTACCTGTGCCCTAATCCGAGGTCCTTCACACCTTCTCTCCTTCTGCTGCTTACCAGTCCCTTGAGCTCTCGGAGTTCTTGCTTAATTGTTCTCTTTAATGTCTTTTATTGCTCAACCACTGTATCCTACAGCAACACGCTGTGCGAAGTCCCGGCTACAAGGCTCAGTCACACAGGACGGTTTCTGTGTTTCTGGCAGCCGTGTGTAGCACATGTGCCTGCTGTGGCTCTGGTGCCATCTCACACCCTCTCCTGCCAGCTCCCCACCCTGAAAGCTGCTTTCTCTGCTGTGGCAGGAATGGGCCAGGCAGGGCTCTGGTGACAACCAGTGTGTGGTGGCACCCCAGAAAGGGACCAGACTATAGATGTGCAATTTCAAACAGTCTTGTTTTGCAACACTGTGCCCAGGAACGTGGGTGCCTGGAGTGCTAGGATGGAAAGGCATTGGAGTGGGCACTGTGATGCGTTACTGTGTTCAGGTCCTCTTAATTGAAAAAATTAAGATGAGGACCATTTCTCTCTGAAGTAATACCTGAGACAGATCAATTCTACTTGCTAAAATTGGCCAGGACTGCTACAGTGAATGGGGTTGCTCAGGTTGGAGTGACTGCTTTCTAAACTACGTGAGATAGGGAAGGAATGAAACGAATGGGTTCAAACAAAGCCTTGAGTTCTGGAAACATATGGTGAATCCTATTTTGAGAAATACGCATGGAGATACTGCCTCAGCAGCACACCTTGGTTACTGCAAAAATAAGCATTGGGTGCTTGTAGTGGGTGATTCTCTGTTAAGGGGCACGGAGGCACCCGTCTGCTGGCCTGATGGGGAGCCACGAGAGGTGTGCTGCCTTCCAGGAGCTAAGACCCAAGGTATTGCTGAGAGGGTGCCACAACCTGTCCAAAGTGCCAACTATTATCCTCTGGTACTCTTTAACGTGGGCACGAATAACACCACAAGCCAGAATCAAGGAAGACTATAAAGACCTCGGGTGCAGGTGAAAAGTTTTGGTGCCCAGCTTGCTCTTCTCTTCCATTTTACCAGTAAGAGGAAAGGGTGCAGCCAGAAATAGGCATATAACACACATCAGCTTCTGGCTTCATGGCTTGTGCTGTTGTAAGAGGTTTTGATATCTACAGGGGGACATTCTTTGGCTATAACCTAATAGGGTGGGATGGCATCCACCTGTCTAGAAGAGGTAAGGGACTCTGGAAGCAGGCTGGCCAGCTTGGTGAGGTGGGCTTTAAACTGAAGGGCTCAGGGGGAGGAGTCCAACGTGGCAATGCTTGTGCCATCACATCCAACTGGGCAATACACCAGCCCAACCAAAGCAATGATATGTGTTCCTTAGATGCCTCCCAAGATGAGTACCAGAAGACCAGCCACCTTACGAGTGTGTGTCACTATGGTGGACCCTCCTGCACCCCTCCTGGGAAACCTGCATGCTCAATTACATCTCTGAAACCAACACATGCAGTATGGGGAATGAACAGGAAGAATTAGAGATCCATATGTGGTTGCAGGGCCATGATCTCATTGCAATTACAGAGGAGTGGTGGGATAGCTTGTGTGACTGGAATGCTGTCATGGATGGCTACACACTTTTTAGCAAAGCAGGCCAGCAAGGAGAGGCAGTAGAGTTGCTCTTTGTGTGAGGGAACAACTGGAATGTATAGATCTCTCCACAGGGGTGGATGCAGAATGAGCTGAGAGCTTATGGGTAAAGATTAAGGGACAGGACAACACAGGGGACACTGTTGTGGGCATTTGCTACAGGCCACCTGGTCAGGAAGAAGTCAGTGAGGCCTTCTGCAGGCAATTGGAGGTAGCCTCATGATCACAGGCTCTGGTTCTCATGGAGGACGTCAGTCTCCCTGATATCTGCTGGAAGGACAACACAGATAGGCTCATGTAGTCCAGGAGGTTGCTGCAGAGCGCTGATGATAACTTTTTGACCCAGGTGGTGGAGGAGCCAATGAGGCCAGGTGTGCTCTTAGACCTTGTCTTCACAAACGAAGAAGGGCTGGTTCGGGATGTGAAGGCTGGTGGCAGCCTTGGCTGCAGTGACCATGAGATGGTGGCATTCGGGATCCTGCATGGATGAAGCAGGGCAACAAGTAGGATTGCAACCCTGGACTTCAGGACAGCTAACTTTGGCCTCTTCAAGGACCTATTTGGAGGAATCCTATGGGTTAGGACTCTAGAAGGTAGGGGGGTCCAAGAGAGCTGGCTAATATTCAAGCTTTGCTTCCTCCAAGATCGAGGTAGGTGCATCCCCATGAGTAAGGGATCCAACAAAGGGGGTAGGAGGCCTGCATGGATAGGCAAGGAGCTTCTGGCAAACCTCACATAGGAGAAGGAAGTTTATGGGTTGTGGAAAAAGGGACAGGCCACTTAGGACCTTGTCAGAACATGCAGGGAGGTGGTGAGGAAGGCTAAGGTCTGTTTGGAATTAAATCTGTTGAGGGAGGTCAAAGACAACAAGAAGGACTTCTTCAAGTACATCAGCAGGAAAAGGATGACTAGGAAAAATGTGGTCCTACTTCTGAATGAGGTGGGTGCCCTGGTGACGAAGGACACAGAGGAGGTGGAATTACCAAATGTTGTCTTTACTTCAGTCTTCACTGCCAAGGCCAGCCCTCCGGTTTCCCAGACCATGGAGGTAAGAGAGGAAGTCTAGAGAAAGGAAGATTTTCCCTTGGTTGGGGAGGATCATGTTAGAGACCACTTAAGCAAACCTGACACCCACAAATCCATGGGCCCCGATGGCATGCACGCCCGAGAGGTGAGGGAGCTGGCAGATGTTATTGCCAAGGCATTCTCCATCATCTTTGAAAGGTCATGGAGAACAGGAGAGGTGTATGAGGGCTGAAGGAAAGCCAGTGTCATTCCAGTCTCCCAAACGGGCAAGGAGGAGGACCCAGAAAACTACAGGTTGGTCAGCCTCACCTCCGTCCCTGGAAAGGTGATGGAACGGTTCATCCTGGTGGTCATCTTGAAGCACATGGAGGAAAGGAGGGTCGTCAGGAACAGTCAACATGGATTCGCCAAGGGGAAATTATGCCTGACCAACCTGATAGCCTTCTCTGATGGAATGACTGCCTGGGTAGATGAGGAAAGAGTGGTGAATGTTGTCACCTTGACCTCAGCAAGACTTTTGACACTGTCTCCTATAACATCCTTGTATATAAGCTCAGGAAGTGTGGGTTTGATGAGTGGACAGTGAGGTGGGTTGAGAACTGGCTGAGTGGCAGAGCTCAGCGGGTTGTGATCAATGCTGCAGAGTCTGGCTGGAGGCTGTAGCTTGTTGTGTTCCCCAGGGGTCAGCGCTGGGTCCAGTCCTGTTCCATTTATCCACCAATGACTGGGATGAAGGGACAGAGAGCAGCCTCAGCAGGTTTGGTGATGATTCAGGACTGGAAGGAGCAGCTGATGCCCCAGAGGCTGTGCTGCCATTCAGTGAGACCTGGGCAGGCTGGAGGGTTGGGTGAACAGGAACCCAATAAAGTTCCACAAAGGCCAGTGTAGGGTCCTGCCCCTGGGGAGGGACAGACGTAGGCACCAGTACAGGCTGGGGCTGACCTGCTGGGAGGCAGCTCTGCAGAGAAGGACCTGGGAGTTCTGGTTGGCAGCAAGTTGCCCATGGGCCAGCAGTGTGTCCAGGTGGCCAAGAAGGCCAATGGGACCCTGGGGGGCATTAGAAGCATGGCCACCAGGTTGAGGGAGGTGATCCTCCCCCTCTACTCTGCCCTGGTGAGGTTGGATCTAGAGTGCTGCATCCAGTTCTGGGCTCCCCAGTTCAGGAGAGACAGGGAGATACTGGGGAGGGTCCAGTTCAGAGCTACAGAAAGGATGGGGGGACTGGAGCATCTCCCTGATGAGGGAGGGCTGGGAGAGCTGGGCCTCTTCAGCTGGGAGAAGAGAAAACTGAGATGGGGTCTTATCCATGTCTGCAAATACCTTAAGGGTGAGTGTCGAGAGGACAGGGCCAGGCTCCTTTCAGTGGTGCCCAGTGACAGGGCAATGGGCACAAACTGAAACACAAGAAGTTCCTTCTTAACATGAGGAAGAACTTCTTTACCATGAAGATGACAGAGCCCTGGGACAGGCTGCCCAGAGGGGTTGTGCGGTCTTCTTCTCTGGAGATGTTCAAAACCCAGCTGAACATGACTCTGTGCAGCCTGCCCCAGCTGACCCTGCTTTGGTGAGGGGCTGGACTAGGTGATCTCCAGAGGTCCCTTCCAACCCTGACCATTCCATGTGAGGCAAGACCTTCACTTTAGGCTGGATGCCTATGACAAAAGCACAAAAGAAGAACTGCAAGTCTCATGAAACAAGCCATACTGACCAGAAAGAATTCGGTCTTCAAAAAACCTTATTTTCAAAGGTGTATAAAGATGAAACTGAGCTTTTCAGAATCGAGCCAAAATAGTTCTATCTCATTTTCCTTTGCTGTTTCCCTTAGCATAAGAATAAGGTCACTCTGATAAATCTGAAGAAAGGGAAGGAAACGTGGCTTCATGTGGTGTGCAGCCTGCTTATGAAATGCGTGGCCTCAGGAGGCTGGAGCATCCCAGGCTTTGACTGGGACTTTATAGTAAAGACAAACTTGGTGGGGTCACAGTGGAATATTCAGTACAGAGAAACAGATGTTAGTTTGACAATGAGAATGAGAAAAAAGTGTGGAGGAAGCCAAAAGGTAGGGCAGCGTTACCTTGGCTGTTGCGGTGGGGTAGGGGTGCCCCTTCCCACCACGGCTGGTCAGTTCTACCATCTGGCCAAGGGGCATTTTTCACAAGGTGACAAGGCTCCTTTCCTGCCTCTAACGCTTGGAGGAGAAAGACAAGACTCAGGCTTTTTAGTGGGTTTAGACAGGCTGGTTTCAGGGCTACAGAACACGACTGAGTCTCTGAAGAACTGGGCTCAATTTCTATGGTTGGTGGAACCTTTTGGTCATTAGGCAGGTTATTGCTCGCGTGCTGTCCCTTTTGGGAGGCTGGAGGATGTTTGCTCCTTCCCTTGCTCCTTTTGTCTGTGGGGTCCATCAGACTGCAACTTCTCTGTGTCCAGCACAGCAGGGCTGTGTGTTTACAGCTGGGTCCTCAAGGTGCTCAGGTAATTATTCGTAGTACTTGTCTAATTGAAGGGAAAGGAGATGGGAAGAATTCCTAGGCAAACTGAGTTTTGGAGACAGCAGCTTAAAACCCAGCCAGGAGTCTGAAATGGCATGTGAAAGAAATTTTTGTTTCAGTGTTCCTAAATGAATTCCTGGAAGTTATTTTTAAGCAGAGAGAGGAGCAGTTGGTTCTGCACAGCCATGTTGTAGTCATGCACCCACACTCACCTGGTTAGCTGGGGACATCATCGCCCCAGTTTCCTGGTGCAAAACCAACTGGTGAAATTTTTCAGCTTGAGTTTTTGCGTATTCTTTTGCTTGGGAAAGTGGAGAGCAAGTGAGCCAGCAGAACAGGTGTTGCTTCTTTACTGGGACCTGTGGCACCTATTTATCCATTGAATTAAAATAACGTTTTGGTTATGAGCCCAAAGTCTAAGTGATCATTTAAGAATGCAGATCATTAGATGCGGGAGTGCCCCACTTCACACACCCCCCTCAGTGAGAAAGGCATCTTCTGTGCCACTTGCTCACTGGCAGATATAGCAAAAATATTTTTTTCCTTCTTAAGGACAGCGGCTTAATTGAAGGACTCTTCATTCTAATTATTGAAGGGGACACGGTGCTTAGGTGGAGGTGCAGTATGAAGCCTAGCCGCAGCTTTGGCATCTTGGATTTTAGCCCTTGGATGATGGGATTGTAAATGCCCGCTCGTGTGGAAGGTTGCTGATAGTCCTTTTCCCTTTTCCTTGTACACAGGAGCGAGTGAGAACCAGGAGACTGAGGTGACTCTTTTTAAGGAGTGTGTTTGGGTTTCTATTCCTGGTTTGTAAAGAGATGGAGACTAAAGGCCCGTGCTCTAAGAGGGAGTTGTGTTGTTTGTATGCTTGGTCCCAGCAGGACAAAGACTTCTCTTCCTTCTCTCTCACCAAACCTTGACCTAGTGGGTCTTGAGAAGTAGGTCTGCTGGCCCTCGATCTAAGGCTTAAACTATTTACTTACACATGCAGAAAACAATTTTTGCTGGAACAGGATGTGCAATTGCGCTGTCGAGGGAGCCCTGCTGTCTGCCAGCTTGGGAATGCTCCCTTTGTTAGGATCTACATGGGAGCTGAACTTTGAAATATCCACAAACCTCCCACCTTTCCCCTTAAAGGACACTGAGCATGCTGAGCTAAAATGTTATTACTTCTCTTGCGCAGTAAGTTAAACAACAACAAATTCATTAACATTTCCAGCAGCATGGGACATGTTTATATTTCCATTCCCTTCATGGGATAAAGGCTGAACTGCTTTGCCTCAAAATGTTGCCATATTTTGTTCCTTATAGGCAAAAAAGTTGTAGCCCAGAAAGAACATTTTGGAGGAAAATAGTAATTCAAAGCATAAGCCTTGTGATTGAGAGACCTCTTGACCTATATGCTGTATTTGCTGCTGTTATACGTAGTAGAGAGCTGGAAATTCAACATCTGACATTGGTCTCTAGCTTCCTCGGCACGTCCCAAATCCTGGGAATCATGTTTACTGAAGCAGGTCAGCTGCAGTGTGAATTCCCTTGTTGTTTGAGAGAGTTTGGATGTGGATTTGCATCAGGAGGATTTTAAGCAAATGCGCGAAATGGCAGAAATACACCGCGCAGCACGCACACTTGGTGGCAAGCTGCGATCTAACCCTTGGCCGGGATGGAGGTGAGATGCTGGGGGAGACGGGGCATAGCCTGTGCACCTGAACGCTGCCTCTCCAGCCTGTGCTGCTGCTGCAATCGGTCTGTAAATAGTAAGAGTGCAGAGATCACTGAGCGGAGCAGTACGTTGTGTGGCAGAGCTGCAGCAGAACTGGTTGAGCAAAGGCCATCCCCACTGCTGAAGTGTACTGAACAGGTACAGCTCAGGTAGGAAGAGGAAAAAGGCAACGACTTTGTTTTGAATACACCCTAATGCCCAAGCATTCAACTGTTGAAATGTAACACAGCACTGAGATGTCTCATGCTTCGTTCCTCAAGGTGTACTAAGAGCAGAGGCAAGTGTTGGGTGCTTCTCATGTGGGAGGATAGGATGCAAAACAGCATGGTGTAACGGGATTGTACCTGATCCTTCTGAGGAAGGGTCTGATCACCTTTGGGCCTGGAGTGGGGACCTCCAGCAAAGATGAGACAGACCTGTGGGAAAGGTTTCACTCCTTGCTCTCTCCACTGCATGGGTGCAGTGCCCCAGTGCCTGCACCATGGTAACTGTAAAATTCCTGTGATGTTCTCCTATGGAAATTCTCACCTCCTTCTGCTCCCATGGGCCGTGATATTTTTCCTTCTTGCACAGAAATGTGCCCAGGGGATCAACCTGGCCTGCCTGACCACATTGCTCCCCAAGTCCTCCAAAGGAGAGTTTTTCAAGTCCTTTTCAAGTAGAGGATTGTAGTAGGCTGTGGGGATGGTTGTTTTAGTTGCCAAAACTTCAATCTTTTTTGATTGATGTTGTCCTTTGCCTGTAGCGTGCTGGGGCTCCAGCACCAACCTAGAACAGAGTGCAGAGGGTGAGTGCTGGTGTGGAAGAGGCAAGGTGGATCACAGGTTTTGTTTCTGACAGCTGCAGGCAGCCAGCAGCAGACATTTAGCCAGGAAGCATCCACAAAACATCTACTCCATGTGCTGCAGTGCCCAGACACAGTGCCGTACTGAAGCACTACAGTAAAAGTGCAAGAGCTGGAGCTATTTTGCGTCCCATGGCAGAGGAGCAAAGCAGATCAAGAGCATTGCTCCTTGCCTGGTTCCTGTAATAGCAGGGAATTTGGCAAGGGATCATATGTAGCTGGTGGTTTGCTTGCAGTCGCGTCTCACCATCTGGTTGTCTCTCTCCCACCGAATGTCCTGCTTTGTGCTGGCTGCCGTGTGGCTGAGTTATTTCCACATTAGCTTGCGTTCTCCACACCTGGGCTTTGTCTTTGCTATTGCAGAGTGGCAAAGAGCAGTGGAGCCATCGCCATCAAACTTGCAGGAAGTTTTCTATGTAAGCAGGGTATTACACAGGACATGCTTGAGGTAGTGGCCTTTGCTGGCACTTAGCTTTCCAGCTTGATCTTGTTCTTTGACTGCTGACTCAGATGGGCTTTAGTTCCCTTGTGCCATGGCTCTGTGTCCCGATAGACCTTCTCATTGCTGAAGGAGTTCAGGAGCCTGGTAGGGTTGTGGTAATAGGATGTGGTAAGACAGAAATCATCCACTGTACCCTTGGAGTTGCCTGGCATGAGGTGAACTTACCCTGGGAGGCTGGGGGCATTTGGAGACCCTGGAGTCTGTAGCTATTAATGTGTCCTAATAACCCTGCCTGCACTGGGAAAGGAGCAGGGTGAGGGTGCTGTGATGCACAGTCTGTGATGTTCGTTTGTGCAAATGGGCAGGAGGGGTAGAGGACAGGACCTTGGATTATCGGCATGTTGGAGAGCTCAGCACAGGCTGTTCTGTGGGACGAGGAGAGAATTACGGCTGTAGAAATTGCCAAGGGATTAAAAACAATCATAACGGGATAAGCTGTTCTTTTAATGTGTATAATGGCAGAGGCAGCGAAAACTCAGGTGGGCAAGTGATGGATGTGAAAGCATGAGAGATGGGCAGTGTGTACTAGGGCCTAGGGGCTTTCTCCTTGCCCGGCTGCCCGATGCAATTGCTGGCTGTGCAGGACACGCTGCCTGCTCCTGCCCTGCCAAGGCCAAGCAGGAAGTTTCTCAGCTGGTCCAAGTGATCTGTGTGTGAAGGACCCCATGACCTTCTTCCAGCAGCATTGCTCTGTCTGTACCTTGGAAGCAGCCCCATCTCCACTTGGATATGAGGCCTGGCTGCTGGAGCCTTCCCTCTAAAAGTAGAAAAGCCATCGCCAAGTTAGGCAGCAGGCTGGACAGGAGACAGCATAGTACCTCAGCACTGCCTCTTGACCCATCACATGCAGTATTCAAGCATCGCTCTTGATTTGCTCATCTGACCTCAGGTGTGCTGCATCTGGTCTGGGCAAAGCCCTGCATAGTGTTCACAGCTTTTGGCTGTTAGGTCTCCATCCTGCTATGAACATGTTGGTGCTCAGCTCCTTTCATGGCCAAATGCAGACTTGTGGGATTGTGCTTCAATTCTAGAAATTTGCCAGATTCAGGTAAATATTACATTGAACCATTTTCTCTGGGCTTTATTTTCTCATGGTTTTCTGTAAAGCTGAGATGATGCTGGCAGTGGGATAAATCACTATTTTAGCTTAATCAGAGTCCAAACAACAAAAGAAGCAACACTGTGACCAGAGGTTGCATTTCAGACCTATAGAACAGACAAGGGACCGCTGCTAACTGGCTTTACAGGTCATGCAGTTTTAAAAATGGAATTACAAATGGAAATTCTATAACTCATTACTTTATGAGTAAAAACTCATAAAAAAGTAGCTGGTACTATGAGATGCATGTATGGAGGACTAACGGTCTAGGCAATGTTCCTTTCTACTAATGGAGATATGCCTAGTATTTCTAAAAATAAGTGGTCGTGATGGTGAGATCCTCTCTTCCACTCTTCCTTTAAAACCTGGGCATCCCCTGTGGTTCAAGAAACCCAACACCTTTTGAAAATACAACATAATTTGCAGGACTCACTAATACAGTTTATCATTACCGCAAACTGTATAACTAAATAAAAAAAAAAGTGGTACATTTAGATGAAAAAAAATTGCAACGTTAGTACAAATATATTAAAAAAAATTTATCCTTTTAGTATTCAACCTTGGTGAAGACAGCACGCTAGGCAGCTGGGAAGGGGCTCAGCTCCATGAGGAGGTGCAAGCTGACCCAGAGACTCTCACACTGTTTTTCAGGTGCTCATGCCTAGAGCTGTCTCCATCCCCATGAACATCGGTTCTGATGCAGCCCCTGGTGATGCAGGAATGGCCTTATGTCCTCCCACGGTGTCCTGAGTGGCACGTCACAGACCAGGCGCAGCACAGCAGCACTGCCCACCCGCTGTCTCAGGTAAGAGCTGGGTTTGGGAGCCTTTCACATGGCAGCTTTTTGCAGCGGTTGCAAATATCTGTGGAGCAAACCAGGACGGACCTCTGTTCCTGATGGCAGGGAAAGCTGTTAGCTCCAACCCCCCATTGGCTCGCATTTAATGAGAGCGTTAGCTTTCCTCGAGCGTTTTGGCTGCAAAGTGTTTCCCAAAGTAGAGGAATAGAGACAACCTGCAGAGCTGGATTTCAAGCTTCCTTCAAAATAAAGAGCAAGAGGCCACCGTTAACAGCTCTTGTGTATTTGGTTGGGTTTACTTTTTTTCCTGGGAACTTGGAAGAACATCAGCTTTTGTTGAAAATGTATGTTTCTAACCTTCCTGGTTGCAGAGAAGAGCTTGGGATAAGCCCCTGGTGAATGCTGTAAGGCAAAGGAGGAATCTGACTTCTTTCTAGTCTAGTTATCTTGAGGAACGGAGAGTGGGTTCTTACTGTTGGTGTCTCTCCTCCTTCCCCGAGGGTCTCTGAGTTGGCAGGTCAGGCTGCTCACCAAAGCCAGGCAGAGGTAAAGGTCTCTGGGGTCCCGGGGTAAATGGCAGGGAGAGCATAGCAGATCAGACAGCTGTGCTGGCAACTGTCTGCAAAGCTGCCTGTGCTCTGCACTGAGCTGTCACAAGCTGGTTTAGCACCTTGCCCTGGGTCACCCAGGACAGCAAGGCTGGGGAAGCACTGCCTTGCTCTGCTAGAGCGGGGCTCACCCTTTGCTGCCTGTAGCTGTTGGCCCCAGGGCATCTCTCACCTGACAAGAGCCTGATGGACGGTGCCAAAGTTTTCCTCGGGCACTGGCAGTGTTGTTCCCAGGATGAATGGGGTCTCTGGCTCTGCCTTCCCCTTTTCATCATGCTTCGAACATGAAGAGCAAAAGCTCAGCCTGGGGCTCCTCCATGCTGTGCCTTGCCATCCATCTGGACCCATCCTGCCCCAGAGAACCAGAGTCTGCAGGAAGAAGGCAGAGCTGTCTCTGGAGCCTTGCCAGCATGCAAGGATGAGGCTTACAGCTGGGGCAGGCTCTTGATAGCTGAGTCGGAGCTTATTGGCCCTGGGGTGGCTGTTAGGTAGCCACTACCGGGCCAGTGCATGGGTAGCTAATGAACAGCCCAGCAGATGAAGTAAGGAGGGAGAGGGATAGAACAGGATGAACCGGCAAATGAGCTGCCTGAGCAGTCCAAGCCTCTATGACAGGAGCAGAGTGTTGTGGGGTTTGCTAGGGGGGAGGGGCTGAGAAAGGATGACCTGTTGGACCCACCACCACTAAGCTGCAAGATGACACACAGGGAGGGTGCAAACATCCTCAGGTTGGGTCATACCCACCACAGTTTTCCCCTGGTTCCCACCTGAGCCTGGCTTTCTGCTGTGTGTGCATCAGTGTGTTGGGTGCCATGTACCTGCTGGCTGCTGCAGTGTTAGTGACAGCTCACTTCGTTCAGAGGTTCTGCCATGCCCTCCTCACAGGTGTAGGTGCTACCACCTAGGAAAGAGCCTTCCTCTCTTGTCCTTGCCTGTCCTGAAAGCTCCCAGCAGGCTGCAGAAAGCCCATCCTTAGCTGTGCCCTGACCTTGCTGAAGCCTCCCCCAGTCTGAGAGCTGGTCCTGCATCTGTTGGCCTGGGAGGTGGCGAGGAGAAGCGGCTGGCCGTGCTGGTCCCAGGGGAAGAGACAGCAGCAGTCTGATATACAGGCAGGGAAGGAGGGCAAGAGAGGGAGAGATACAGGGAGCTTTTCATTCCCTCCCTGTAGGTGGAGGAGAGCATGGAAACAATGCTGGGTGGCAGAACTGTGGGGGGCACAAGGAGCCAGCCCAGAGCCTTCTGGCAAAAACAAACTTTTACACCCAGTCCAGGCAGGCAGGAACATCTGTGCTGGCCCCAGCACTGAGCTGGGTCATGTGGGGGGTAAGGAGAGCATCTTTGGCTTCTTGGGGGTTAGGTCTCAAGGACCCATTTACCTTCTCAGTAGCCAAAGCTTGCTGGGACCATTCCCTGGGTAAATCTCTTCCCTAGGAGACACTCCTGTCTGTGCTGCATGTGCATCCTGCCCTGCATCTGAGGCCAAGGTCTCTGCTGGTCACCCCAGCTCAGCTCACCATCACCTTTGCAGAGACGGCTCTTCGCCGGTGCCTGCTGCAATCCCTCTGCACCCAGCCAACTTCCCACAAGGGTCTTTCCCACACCAGGGTGCCTGGCAGGGGACAGATCTCTGCCTGCTTTGCGGGCAGTCACGGTGGCACTACCAGGGTTAAGGCAGGTTGGAGGCTGCTGGAATGCCACTGGACAAAGCTGGGATTGAGGCTGGGTGCGAGGCATTGCCGCCCCCCTCCACATTCCTGGGGGGTCAGTTCTCAGGGTGGCCCTGCTCTGCTAAGCACACAGCACTTGCCTGCTTCCCTGCGAGTGCTGCCTGGTGGCACCCGGAGGGGTGGGAGGCAATGCCTGCTCCTCCGGCAAAGCTGAGCGGCCCTGCGGAGGATCTGTGGCTAAGCACAGGTAGATGCGCTCGTCAGAGCCTGCGTGAGTGTTCTGCACCTGAAAATAAAGCTGTTCAAGGGTGGAGGGGGAATGCAGGGCCAGGCTCCCACTGCTGGGGCTCTGGCGGAGGGATGCCTAGGGGATGCTCAGAGGGAAGGCACTGCTTTTTCCCTCTGCTCATTTGCAGGCTTTTGTTCTAGGGGAAGCAGATGTTCAACACCTGGCCCCTGCTTGGCCACTGTCACTGGCTATTTACTGGGCATGGCCTGTGAGGCACAGGCTTGTGGGCTTTTAGTCTTTTCTTAAACAAGGCTGGGAGGACTGTGTTGTCTGCTGAGTTGTGCTGCAGTTACACTTGCACCCAGGTGGAGCTGATCCCCTCCTTTGGTATCCCCTGGGATAGAGGGGAGGCTGAGTGCTCCCTGGCAGTACTGTGGGGCTAACCTACTTCTGTGTCATGAGGATGTGCACATGCAGAGTATTGATTTTTCTATGTGTAAGCAGAAGTTTTACCTTGAGTGGTTTATTATTCATGGCCCCAAGATTCCTGTGAACTCTGTGGGTGATGGTTTTCTCTCTTTTCTTGATGCTCCTGGAGCGGCAGGCTGGGGAGGCAGAGAACAGCCTGGTGTTAGATGTTTTTAGATGAAGCAAACTTAACACCTGTCTTGTTGATAATTTGATTTCTCTCTGAGAACTGGCATGAAGGGGATATTGCTTTAGCTGTCTGGCCAAATTGCTTGTCTGGTGGCTTCTTCCCACCTGATGTTCTCCTTGGCTTGGCTGGCTCTGTCCCTTGGACAACTCTGTGAGCCCTTGGACAGGATAAGTGACAAATATCTGCATGTTCCCCTTGGAAGAGCTGCTGCTTTCCCCCAGAAGCAGCTGCCCTTCTCTCGCAAAGGAGTACCTGTTGCATGTGCTGTTTAGAAAGTACTAATGTGGTTCATTATGGTTGATTAATCATCTGGGGATAATTATCACAAATTAGCTCTAACATCAAAGTAGCATTAGATTGAAAGGCTGACATTTCCCCAACAAAGCACATCAACGTCTCACTTGTGGAAATGCAATGTGTCGCTGTGTTTTGCACAACAAGCTATGTTTTTTTGGAGAGGAAATTCTGTCTCACTCAGAGTCCTATGTGAGATGCTCCTAGTCCTGCTGGTGTGTGTTGCTGTCACCAGAAAGTGCAACGATGTCTTCACTGCCATCATGATGCAGTGCTAAAGGCTTAGGAGAGGATTCCTTCCCCCATCCAATGAGGATTTGTTGTCCAGGGACCAGCATCTCATTTTCCAGGCTGAACGGTGTGGTGCAAATTGTGCTTCCTTCATGCGGCTGGGTTAGGATTTGCTGCCATCTGCTCCCCGGCCGCTCAAGAACATCCTTCCCACCACTGCTCATTCTGGAGAGGTGTGGAGGAGAAGCAGCATCTGTGGATGAGAAGCAGCATCTCAGATTTGCTGTGCAGTCAGGGAATATCCTTGTGCTTCTGTAGGGGAGCAGGTGGCAGGTCTCAGTACTGGGGATGGTGTAAAGGACCCATGGTGCTTGTCTCTTCCTGAATCACAGCAGCCCTGTATGGTGTGGAAAGAAATCACTGTTAGCCCTGCAGGGGCTGTAACACACAGGCCAGCTCTGATTTAACACTTAGCAGTGAGATAAGTTCATTGCTGGATAACTGGGGGGTAAATTCATAACTGGATAACAGGGATCCTGCAGAACAGGAGACGTGCAGTAAGCCCTCCCTTCGACCTTTGCTCTTAGCGCTACTGGAGTCGGCACTGCATCCTTCCTCCAGGCGTGGCCCCGAGCTTCCCTGGAGCTGCTAACAGACCCCTCCGGCAGCAGGGCATTCCCCTTGCAGGTTGAAAAGCCAGGCAGGGTCAGGACAGAGGCACGTAGGTGTCCCCCAGAAAGTGCTTCACCCAACCTGATGGTGCAGCGTCTGTGCCATCTGAGGATCGCAAGCACTGGGCAGTGATCTCTGGATGCAGTGTGGCTCTGTTTCTGCCCAGGTTGAAGCCTTGCAGGATGGTGCAGGACCTTCGTGTGTAACCCCCCGGGCTCTGAGTGGTGCTGCTGGGCCTCAGGCCCCTCTGGAGATGAATCTTTGCTGGAATGAAATAAAAAAGAAATCCCACAGCCTTCGGTAAGAATCCCTGTCTGGAGAAAGCTCCAGGGCTGGCCTGGCCTTCCAGCCTTGCCTGCTGCATGTGCTTGTCAGGAGGTTTTTCCACTTGCTCATTTCATGAGCCACACGAATTCATGGTGACCTTGGCTTGGTTTCCCCTCTTGTACACAGACCTCTGAGTCTTTCTCCTCATGCTGAAAATCACCGCCTCTGTTTCCACCCATCTCATCCTCTTCTCCCTCCCTTCACTCCTTATTGCTTTCTGCTGCTTTCTCCATCCTCTGCCACTGCTGTCTCTGTGGTTTGTCTCTTTTTGCCCCGCAGCCTTGCTGCCACCTCCTCTGTGCTTGTCCCTTTATCAGGAGCCCCCTCCGTGGTGTGGGCAGAACATGACTTCCAAACCATCAGAGGTTGCAGCTCCACAGCCAGCATGATGGAGAACTTAACTGGGGCATGTTAATCGTCTCTTGCCTTAATGCAAGGCTCCTGGAGGGTGCCCAGTCATGTAAATGTGGAGCCAAGCCCCCTGTGCTGGCCAGAGCACAGCCCTGACACACCGGTGAATGCGGAGTGACTGTCCTCTGCTCTGGGGTGATGTCCCCTCCCCGGTGCCTCTGTGCTGCACCCAACCTGATGGTGCAGTGTCTGTGCCATCTGAGGGTCACGCACAGCCTGTGCTGAGTCATGCTGCCAGGCACTGGTGGGGTCCTGGGGGTGCCCAGGGGTTACCACCCCCACCACGGTGCTACGCCTCCCCTCCCAACGGAACCTGCTCCTCTCCTGCCTGTCTGACCACCCTGCTGCTGTCCTCGCTCTCCTGCCAGGGCTCGACTGGAGGCCTTTTCCGACCACAGTGGGAAGCTGCAGGTGCCTCTCCAGGAGATCATAGACTGGCTCGGGCAGAAGGATGAGGAGCTCTCAGCACAGCTGCCCCTACGGGGTGACATCCTCCTGGTGCAGCAGGAAAAGGAGATGCACACGGTATGTTCCCTCATGCCTCCCCTGCTGCCACTCACTGCTAGGATGAGCTGCAAGTGGGCAGCCCTGCCTAGGACCACAGCCTGTGAGTGCACCGGTCCTTGCCCATCTCCATCTCTGCCTCCTGTGGGAAGGCAGAGCCCCAGCCCCGTAGCAAATACCCACGGCATGAGACAGACAGAGCCCATCTGGTGTTAGACAATAAATCTGCATTACAGCCCCAAGTCATCTGCAGGTGCTGCAGCTGCTGGTGGGCCCCATCGCTTCTCTCCTAGTTTCTTTCTTATGTCCTACTTCTGCAAGAGAGGGAACTGCCTCTCGCTGGCCTCTGCTTTTGGGACCCTGAGGCCTCAGGAGGTTGGTTCGTCTAAGGGTGACCCGGTAATCAGGACAAGAGTGATTCCTGCAGTAGCACACCATCATCATATCTGAAACTGGGGTAAACCCAGGCAGATCAGGCTTTCCTGCTTCCCTGATCAGAGCATTTTGTTCTTGCTGCCAGTAGCTGTTGGGCTTTAGCTGTTTTTACCTTGAAACAAAACTAAACTGTTGCTCACTGTTGCTACTCCTCACTGTCGCTGGAGCTAGCCACTTTCCTGATGCACAAATAGCCGATCCAGCAAACAGCACCAGTGGGGGGCTGCAGCTGGAGGGGAGGAGAGGATGTCCTAAACCAGTCTGCCTCCAAAGTCTGCCCTGGCAGATGTGCTACTCTGGGGCATCTTGCTGTTCCCTCCTTGCTCCTCCAGCAGCTGGACTTGCTGCTGAACAGCTGCTGGAAGGACTGCTTGCAGGACCATGCTCTTGCTGCATGAGTGAGGAGTGTCTCCAAGCAGCGCCTGTGAAAGCATCATCGATAAAGCAGTTCCTCCTGTGCAGCCCTGGCTCAACACACCCTTCTGGGCTCACTGCTCCATCTCCCCCCTCCAGCAAAACTGCAGTCCAAACCTCTGCAGGAACCACCTTCTTGCAGGTGGTCATTCTTTCCCTGAACTGCAAAAATATTTCTGTTATTTTTTCTCCATATCTCCAGTGAGGTTTGGGCCCTGGAGCAAATAAATCATGCAGCCCTGGGGGAGGGAGCAGCAGGGGTATGGTTTTCCAGCTCAGCCTGCCATCTCATCTCTGCGCTCTGCTCTCCAGGCTTTCATGGAAGAAGTGAAGTCTCGGGGACCGTACATTTACTCTGTCCTGGAGTCAGCACAGGCTTTCCTTTCCCAGCATCCATTTGAGGAATTAGAAGAACCAACTTCAGAAAGCAAAGGTCTGTGGAGCTCCCCCTTCCTCGTTCTCCCATAGCACAGCACAGCTTCTCCTGGGCTGGACTGGAGCAGATGGAGTAGAGGTGGCTGGTGTGGCACAGAGGGTCACATCAATGCTCTGCCTCATGCCATCATGCACCAGGCTGTTTTCAGCCCTTTGGCCAAAGGTTGGGCTGGTATAGAGCTGTGCTTCTGTCCTGGTGAAGGCAGAGGCTGCTGGCACAGCCCATGATGGGGCATCTTATGAGACAGCATCAGATGTGCTCTGGGGTGGGATTTTAAAGGGTAGCAGGGCTTCTGCCTGTGAGGACAGACAGAGAGCAGAAAGGTCTGTGAGCAGGCTGGATACCTAGAGGAGCTGGTGCAGAGATAGATACTATTCTCACTTGGTTTCCCTCCCTCTTTCCAGTTTTTCCTAGATCTTTTTCAATGTCTCTTCTTCCCCTACCCTCCCTCCAGTTCTTGCACACTCTCCTCTGGGCTGGGCTCTTATTTTTGCTCTGCATTCCCCTTCTGCTTTGCCTTCACAGATGTCTCTCCCCGGCACCGGATCCAAAACATCAGCCGCTTTGTCTGGAAGCAGGCGAATGTGGCCAGCGAGCTGTGGGAGAAGCTCACAGCTCGGTGCGTGGACCAGCACCGTCACATCGAACGGACCCTGGAGCAGCTGCTAGAGATTAAAGGGGCTATGGAGGAGCTCAGCACAACACTGGATGAGGCTGAAAGTGTGCGTGAAACCTGGGAACCCATTGGGGACCTCTTCATTGACTCCTTGCCAGAGCACATCCAGTCGACCAAGGTACTTCTGGTTCTGAGAATGCTCCAGCCTTGGCCCCAGAGATGATGAGATGTTGTCTCCCAGGAGGGCAGTGCTGCTCCTTCTGACTACTCTGTCCAATGCAGCCTCATTACTTGGGGTCTCAGGGGCTAGGTCCTTCCTCAGACAGTCCCCTAGCTTTGTAAGTGTGGATTTGGCCCACAGTGTCCTGAGCAATGAATTGGCTGTGCTGAGTCCCTTGCAGCTCAGCATAGATGAGCCATTGTCAACATCTCGCTTCTCAGGAGATTTGAGTAATCTCCAGCTTGGCTGGTTTGAGTTTTTTTGTTTCGGGGTTTTTTTTCCCCCCACTAAGGTATCCTGTGGGAGGGTTAGTCAGCAGCATCTTGCCAGCCCCTGGCCCACCCTAGCTTGTAGAGGAGGAATCAGATCCAGGTCCTGACCACTCACCTGCTTCTTTTCCTTCTTCCCCTACACTGTGCCTGTTCCCCTGGGCACGGGACTCCAGCTATTCAAAGAGGAGCTCTCCCCCATGAAGGATGGGGTGAAAGTGGTCAATGATCTTGCACACCAGCTTGCCATCTCAGATGTTCACCTATCCATGGAGAACTCCCGTACCCTGGAGCAGATCAACACGCGCTGGAAGCAGCTGCAGGTGGGAAGGAGTCAGGACCAAGCACTGCAAATAAACCACAGGCTGGGGGATGCTGGGGAAAGGCTGTTACTGCTGAGTTTCAAGGATGATACAGTAAGGCTTGGCATAGCAGGAATGGTACAGCTGGTGTTCCTGGAGAAGAGCATTAGTTCAGTGTGAGGAAAGTGGCTGGTAAATCTGTAGAGGTCTTGAGCAGGAAAAAGCTATGGGAGGAACAAAAGATGCTGTCTGAGGAAAATTGGGATCTGGTGAGGAGGCCAGTACCAGCTGTGGCTTTGTTGATGTCTGTGAAGATATGGATACAGATGAGCTGGTGATGTGGCCTGTGCTGCCTCAGCCTGTGGGAGGAGGTGTAGAGGACTAAGTGGACTGGGAAATGCAAATATTAAGGCAGGGGAGGAAGGAAGAGGACCTGCATGCTGGGGCATATCTGTGTCCATCCACAAGCCTTCCTGCATGGGGCTTCATTCTGAAATGCCTGATGGGCTGCCACGGAATTCTTCTGTCCCGTTCCCCAGGCCTCCATAAATGAACGCCTGAAGCAACTCCAAGATGCCCACCGGGACTTTGGACCAGGCTCCCAGCACTTCCTCTCCTGTACGTGAGTGGGTCCTCCTGGCTTCCTGCCATGCGGCTGCCTCTGCAGCATGGCATAGCAGGGGCTGTGGCACCGGGGAAGGGGGCGCAGAGTCCTGTTGCTGAGCCCAGAGCCACACACGCAGCTAGAAAAGGGCCCAGGCCAGTGCCTGGTTCACAGGAACCAGAGCAGTGGGCATCTCCCAAAGTTAGTGTGCTACCTCACCCTGTGGGACCAAGGGTGGGACATCAGTGTGGTTTCCCTTCAGAGCACAGAGCTGTGACACTTGCAGCAGCAGCTCCCAGGTGATACTGGGACCGTGCCAGCCTCAGAGACAGGGTGGGCAAGACAACAGAAGGAAGATAGATGGCAGGAAAAGGTAGTCCTCCACATCCCATGTTAGTCACTCAGAGGCCAAAAATGTGTACCTTAAGGAGATTTTCATTCATGTGGCCGGACAGAGCAGTGCCATTCCTACAGAGATGAGCTGCTGCCGGCTGCTGGCTCTGAGACCTGCGAAGGATAGGCAGCAGGTTGTGCTCCAGAGTCTGGGGTACATCCTCAGAAAAGCTGAGCTCTGCAGGGTCCTCAGATGTCAGTGGGGTTTGTTGGCCTGTGTTTCTCTGCAGACCATGTCCTCTGAAAGGAAGAGCGACTTTTCCAGTTGCTGGAATTGATAAGCTGCCTGTGACAAGGGAAAATAGCTGTGGGTCATAAAAAGGGCTTTCATCCTCTAGATAACAAACATAGGGTGGCAGGCAACTGGTATGGGATGCATCCTCATCTTCCTGAGATACTGCAGCTGACACAGAGCATGAGTAACGGGAACAGTAGATACTGTGGGTGCCCAAGCCTGGTCATAACACGCAGTGTTGTGTGTGTGCCCGAATCCCAGCCCTGCTCACTGGTGACCACAGCATTGCCTTGAGCATCATCAAAAATGTCAGGAAGTGTCTCTTCTCGAGTTCTGAGCTCAGCCAGATTTAGATACCCTGCCTCAAGAGAGGCAAGACGCCTCTGACAAGACCAGAAGTTGTGCCACTTATAGGTGATACTTGCTTGCCCACTCCGGCAGCCCCAGTGGGTGATTTGGAAGGCACAGCCTCGTCAGAGGCACCCATATGCGAGCACAGTTCCGCTGGGCTCTCATCAGAAACAGCAGCAGCCTAAAGGAGTGTTGGGTGTTGAACTGACATCTGTGTGTCTCTCCTTGCAGCCTCTGTCCAGGTCCCCTGGGAGCGAGCCATTTCCCCCAACAAAGTGCCATATTACATCAAGTGAGTGTGCTCCCAGCTGTAGCCTGTGGTCTTCTCTGGACCGGTGGGAACAAACTGGGGACCAATTAGGAGCAGGGGACACTGGGCAGACTGGTCTGAGCACTGACCTCCAGTGAAGCATGTCATCCCCTACTTGGCAGAGCCAGGCTTTTCCTGCCTGATAAGACGCCCCAGATGAGGGTGGACTCTGGCTTGAAGGAGGGGAGGTTGGCAGCACATGGGGACATCCTCCTGTGGGCATCCCCCATGCTGCTGTGGCTGGGAGCGTGCTCACTAGCATACAGCAGCCCCAGCATCTGCAGCACTGGGGGACTGGCTTCCAGGGCCAGATGGGTTCATTCTTTACTCTCTCATGGCAGCTGCTTAATTCCAAGCTTGACTTTTGATCTCCTTCTACTTTCCTTCCAGCCACCAGGCCCAGACGACATGCTGGGACCACCCAAAGATGACGGAGTTGTACCAGACACTGGGTAAGGAGGCTGCCACGAAACTATCCCAGTAGCATCTGCCTTTTTGCAGTGGGGTCCTGTATGAGATCCCCCAGCGCACCTGCTCCTCTCTGTGGCACAGGGTCCCCCAAAGCAATGGGGTGCGACCCCCTGCCAGGTTCTGCCCCTCCTCCTCCAGTACGCACTCTGCTTCTGCTGGTGGGGCTGGTGTCTGGGAACTGCAGCTGCTGCTGCCTGCTCGGGAGATAAGGTTGTCAAGCTGTGGTTTAATTCTTCTTTTCCTATGTTATTGCAGCGGATTTGAACAACATCAAGTTCTCAGCTTATCGGACGGCTATGAAACTACGACGGGTGCAAAAAGCCCTGCGATGTGAGTGTGGGAAGTATTTCCCTCCTGCTGGGTCTCCCTCAATAATGGCATTAAACTAACACAAGCTTTTATCAGCACATCAAAGGCAGGATCCCAGCAGGGGCCAGGCGGCTGAGGCGAGAAGGACTAGGAAGATGAGCCTGTGGCTGGAAAGCCGAGCAAATCCACCAGCGAGCTGTCTGTGTCAGCACCTTTTTTTGCAGGCTTAGGCTGGGAACGCCTCAAGAGCAGGTGTTAGGCAAAGGGATTTGAGAAGAAAGAGGTCCAGTTCAGAGTTACAGAGCTGTGCAACCGGTCAGGGTCTCGCCCAGGAGGCCCAACAGAGCCCTGAGAAGCCGTGGATGTACCAGAGCCAAAACCAGCCTCGCTGGCAGGGGCAGAGTGCGCTCCACTGCTTAGAGGAGGAAGGGAACCAATAACCCGACTTTTGCACTGTAGGTAGAACTCCGGTTAAAACGAGGACTAATAGCCAGGTGAACATAATGCAATAGGAGTTCAACATGATGTGTGGCGCTCAGAGAGGTGGCTGCTCCTCGGAAACTGCTGAAGAGTTTCTGAGGGAATCAGTGAGCAGGCAGGTGGGAAGCTAATAGACGGGGCATCCTTGGCTGCTGGAGGGTTTTTGGCAAGGCCTCTTGCCTAAGGCTCTGTCAAAATTAAACAGCGGCAGGATGAGGGAAAACTCCCTCCTGAATTAATTGTTCCCAACTGGGAGGAGATACACCAGGCAGCAGTGGGGTCCCAGGTAGACCTGTGCTCCCTGATGTCTTGTGAAAACCTGGAAGAGGCAACGAGAGGCTGAGAGGAGGTTTGGTGTTTGGGGGAGTTGAACCCTGGCTGCGGGGTAGTTTCATGACACTGTGGTGACCAGGCTGTCCCATACCCAGGGACATGGTGCAACTGGGGTAAAGCAGCAGTTAGCTTCTGCCACCCTGCAAAGACGTCTATGCAGCAGCATAGTGAGGAAGAGGGCAGAGAGCAAAGCAGAGCCCTCCCCTGTGCTGCCTGTGCATTCTTGGTTGCTTGTCTCCTGCATCTCATACGCTGTGCTGACACCTTCTTTCCAGCCCAGAAATGATGTGGAAGAACATGAATAAGTGCTTCTTATTCAAGACATACTTGAGAAGGGCAAGAGGCTGCCAAGACAGCTTCCCCACGATGAGAGGTTTGCAGAAGTGAGTGGCCACGTAGGAAAGAAGCAGTGTGGAACGTGTCAGAGCCATACACAGTCATGGGCAGTGTGGGCATGAGGGCGAGCAGGAGTGATGTGGTACCAGTGTGTGAACTGGGGATCCCCAGTGCGCCTGTCAGCAGCTTTGACAGGAGAAGGGAGGACTTTTCCACAGGGTGAAGTTACAGTGTGGAAATGGCACATGATCCCCTGAGCACTGAGAACATAAATGATCTCAGAAGTGGAAAGACTTTAAGGAAAAGAAAGATTGCTGGCTGCTAAACATGGTAGCACGTACAACCTGCAGCCATAGCAATCTGAATGCAGGGTAACCAGGGCAGCCCACCCCGTCCTCACCCCATTTCAGGTTTGTGCCTTGGCACCTGCTGCAGGTCAGAGCTGCAGACAGGACTGCTCCACCTCAGGGTAACTGCTCGTGGGGTCTGTGTGGCTCTGTGCCCCCTCACCTCCCTGTGCCAGCCCCGCAGGGACATGGCATGTGCGGAGGCTGGCTCTGGGCACCGGTGGCTCCGCACAGAGCCTTTCACGGGCAGCATTTTCCTGGCCATGGCTGGCCGCAGCAACAGGGAAGGAAGGTCACACAGACCACCACACAGAAGTGGCTCAAATTGACTTTATAGGTGATGTGGGTGTTTTTGGAGGGGTTTGCAGGTGGGAGAGCAATTCTGGGAGCTCTGCCCACCCTGCCAGCATCTTCCCTGCTGCAGTGGGGCTGAGACAGCTCCAAGGCAAGGCAGGGCTGCATCTCCCTCTTCTTAGTTCTTACCTCTCCCATGTTCCTCTTTGCCTCTGATCGCTCCGCCTGTGCTTTCTGTGCAGTGGACATGGTGACCCTGGCCACAGCCTTGGAAATCTTCAATGAGCACGACCTGCAGCCCAGTGACCGCGCAATGGACGTGGTGGAGGTCATCCACTGCCTGACCACCCTCTACGAGAGGCTGGAGGAGCAGCGGGGCATCCTGGTGAACGTGCCACTCTGTGTGGACATGAGTCTCAACTGGCTGCTGAATGTCTTCGACAGGTACCGGTCCCTAGGTGTCCTCCTGAGCTGTAGGGCTGCTGTGCTTGGAAGGAAACCTCTGTGGTGTTCTTTCAGCTGGCAGTGCTGCAAAAAGGTCCTGGCCACTAGCGAGGAGGCTGCCTGGCATGGGCTTGCCTTGCTGATCCCCTGCATAAAAAAGCCTCCAAAACATTTGCAAACCTGTGCAATATCTTGCCTTGCAGTGGCCGCAGTGGGAAGATGAGGGCTCTCTCCTTCAAGACGGGTATTGCATGTCTGTGTGGGACAGAAGTCAAGGAGAAGTTTCAGTGTGAGTCCCCCGTCTCCCTCCCCAGGGCCTGGTGTAGAGTAACCTGGGGAAAGCAGGAGTGCTTTTCTTTCCTTGCTTAGCCCTTCTCTTCCCAGGAAGAGCAGAGAAACAGCTTTCTTGCAGTGACTAATCTGCTTACGTTGCCACCCCTCCCTTCCTCCCCCCCATTCCCTCCCCAGGCCTACGCTGCCTAAATTAGGGGGCTTTTTGGTAGACTGACTGGTGCCGCGGTGATCTTGCTTGCATGGCACTCACTGTAAGGAACAGCGCAGAGAAGGCAAAGAGGCAACAGTTATCCAGTGCTTCCCAGAAAGAAAAAACCTGGGGGTGCAAGCCTGGGAAGTAGGTTTCAGGCAAATTAAAGGAAGCCCCCCATTCCTCACTGTGTTTTAACCATGGTAGTCTTTGCTGTGGGATACTGTGGAGGGGATAGCACAGGAAGCACCCCAAGGGTTAAAAAAAGGGTATGGGCAGATTGATAGCGGACAGACCAGCTGTGGCTGCTAAAGAAGTGATAATATGTAACCTCTGCCTCAAGAAGACTCTAAACTCCTGGTTATTGGGAGCTGGAAGGATACTGGTAAAGGTTACTTAACCATAGCTCAGTTTTTCCCTCTTTTTTGAGCTCCCTGCTGGAGACAGGTGGTGGGGCCCCCAGTCTGATCCACACGTGCCTTCGTCCTGCCTGGTGTGCTGGGGCATCAGCTGTGTCTCTAATGGGGCTGTGTGTCTGTCCTGCTGGCAGATCTCTTCAGCCAAGTGGCAAATGCTGGGGGATTCTGTGACCAGCGGCACCTTGGCGTCCTGCTCCACGAGGCCATCCAGGTCCCACGCCAGCTGGGAGAGGTGGCAGCGTTTGGGGGCAGCAATGTGGAGCCCAGCATCCGCAGCTGCTTCCGCTTTGTGAGTAGGGTGCTGTGGCCCGTGCTATCCCCTCTGCAGCAGCCGTGCTGGGGAGAGGCTCCCAGAGGTGGTGAGGAGCTTGCACCCCATCACAGCTGGATCCCAGCCCTGAGCAGCTGCTTCCTCTCCCCTCCCCAGAGCAACGGGAAGCCCACCATCGAGGTGTCCCAGTTCCTTGAGTGGGCCAACCTGGAGCCGCAGTCCATGGTGTGGCTGGCTGTGCTGCACCGGGTGACCATGGCTGAGCAGGTGAAGCACCAGACCAAGTGCTCTGTTTGCCGGCAGTGCCCCATCAAGGGCTTCAGGTAGGCATTGTGATATGAGACCTTGGCCCGCAGGCAAAGTGCATGATGACCTGCAGGAGAGAGCTGAATTTGCTCTGTGCTGTTGGGGGAACCTAGAGCTCTGCAGCAGCAGTGTTTTGGGCAGGTCGGACCCGGTGCCAGCAAAGGGGAAGGAGCAGGATGCTTTTCTGGGGGCTTCAGCTATCAACACTGTGGGTTCACTGGGGTGCAAGAGCAACACAGACCACCTCTGTCCCCTGCTGAGCAATTCTTGGGCTCCAAAATGATGTGGTTTTGCTGACTCTGCCTCCCTATGGCCTCTCGACCTCTCCAGGTATCGGAGTCTGAAGCAGTTCAATGTGGATATCTGCCAGACTTGCTTCCTCACCGGGCGAGCCAGCAAGGGCAACAAGCTGCACTACCCCATTATGGAGTACTACACCCCGGTATGGGGCTGGGCTGGGCTGGGAGGGCCTTGACTCAGAGCAGGTCCCTGTTGAAACCAGCAGCCTGGCAGTGTTTAGGCTGGTGCAGCCCCAGAAGTAGATCCCTTGTATGGTTTTGTTCCCGTCCGCATGCTGGGAGTTGCCTGTGTCCCTGCTGGTTTGGGGCTCAGGGAGAGCGGGATGCATGGCATGCACCAGTGCCCAGCTTGGCTTGTGCCAGGCCCCGTGCCAGGCTGACAGAGCTGCCGTGCCCTCCTTGCTTCCTCACTTGTGTCTGCCTCCTCTGTGGAGCTTGTGCCCAGACTGAAGAGACCTCTTTCCTGCGGATGCTGCCCTGTGATCCCCCCTTTTCATTAAGCAACACCTTGGTAATGTTTGTGTCTCTGCAGACCACATCCAGCGAGAACATGAGAGACTTTGCCACAACACTGAAGAACAAGTTTCGGTCCAAGCAGTACTTCAGCAAGCACCCACAGAGAGGTTACCTGCCCGTCCAGTCCATACTGGAGGCTGACTTCTCAGAGACGTGAGTTGGCTGTGTCTTTCAACCCTGCCTGATACGTGGGCTCCACAGATGGAAGCAGCATCTCAGCTGTGAGACAGGGCTCCTGTGGGAGGGCTGAATGGGGCACTTGCTTTGGGGGTGATATGGCACCTAGTTCTTGGAGAAGCAGATATTTCAGCCTCCCTTTCCAGCCTGTCCCTGGCTCTTCTCAGCCCAGGTGAGACCAGGGCAGCCCTTTCTAGCTCCTAACTCTGAGTGAGGACAGCCAAGCCTTGCTGACCACTGTGCATCTCTTCCAGACCAGCCTCCTCCCCGATGTTACCACATGCCGATACCCACTCCCGGATCGAGCACTTTGCCAGCAGGTATCACCACTGGGCACCACTGTCACACCAGGGCATGGAGCATAACTCTGATGGGTGTGGAGGGGTTTTGGGGCAGATGTACGGTGAGCTCCTGCTGCCTGCACCCCCCTCCACGCTTCCCAGCATACTGCCTGGCTCTGCCGTTGGGAAGAGGCAGCTGCAGCGCCAGGCAAACCTGCCTGGGCCACGGCTGATGCCACACAAGTTGGTAGCAGACACCATTCATTTGACAGCAGACGTCTGTCATGATTTAACCCCCAGCCAGAAACTAAGTACCACGCAGCCGTTCACTCACTCCCTGCCCCCTCCAAGACGAGAAGAATTGGAAAGGAATGTAAAACTTGAAGGTTGAGATAAGAACAATTTAATAGTTAAAATAGGAGAAATCCCACCAAACCAATAGTATTAATAATAACAATTATCATGAAAAGGAGGGAGAAGGGGAGAAGAACAAAACCCAAAGGGAGGGGAGAAAGAACAAGTGATGCACAATACAGTTGCTCATCTCCCACTGACGGATGCCCAGCCAGTACCCGAGCAGCAACTGACAGGCCACAGCCAGCTCCCCCCAGTTCATATACTGAGCATGACTTTCTGCGGTACGGAATATCCCTGTGGCCAGTTCAGGTCAGCTGTCCTGGCTGTGTCCCCTCCCAGTTTCCTGTGCCGCTCCAGCCCTCTCGCTGGCAGGGCCTGAGAAACTGAAAAGTCCTTGACTTAGTTTAAACCTTATGTAGCAACAACTAAAACCATCAGTGTGCTACCAACATGGTTCTCACACCAAATCCAAACCGCAGCATTGCACCAGCTATAAGAAGAATATTAACTCTATCCCAGCTGAGACCAGGACAGCTTCCTAGTGATGAAGCGGCCTTCATGTACCTTCCTGCTCTTCCCAGTTTGAGCTGCTGGTTGGATTGTCACCAGGCAGATCCCTCAGTGTCTTGCTCTGCTTGCGTGCTCACCAGTGCCGTTTGCACGCTTGCCATTGCTGCTGCACTGTGGTTTGTAATGCCTCTGCCCTCGCCACGGGTCCAGGCAGAGCAGGGACCTGAGGAGCACGGGGAGCCTGTAGCTCAGACCCTAGCCTGGAGCTGGTATCCTTTCACCCCTTTGCTTTGCTTATGCGAGGGGAGGCTGAGCCAGCTGCATGGCAGCAGCTCTTTTATTCCAGAGACTGTCACCCCAGAGCAGCAGTGTCTTCGTTTTATAAAAAGGCAAAACTCTCTAGAGCCTGTAAAGAGGGGCAGACTGGTGCAGGCCAGCTGGGAGCCCTGTCAGAGAGGGGTCTTGTGGGGGCTGCTGTAAGTAGGGTGCATGGAGAGACATTCAGGCTGTCTCTGACCATATCTCAAACCTGTTTCTCTTTCCTCCAGGCTTGCAGAGATGGAAAGCCAGAATTGTTCCTTCTTCAGTGACAGCCTGTCCCCTGACGATAGCCTGTGAGTTCTGCCCCCTTTCCCTTCTCCTTGCTTCCTGCGGAGTCAGGGCTTCTGTGGCTCCATCGCTGCCTAGGCAGGGCACAGAAATGTTTTCCTTCCCAGCTTCTTTGAGTCTGAGCTCTGAGCTCTAGAGCTGGAGCAGCCAAAAAAAGCTCCCATATGAAATCACCTTCCTCCAAACTGTCCTTCCCCAAGGGCATGCAACTCCCGTGAGACTGATGTTCCTTACTAAGGTGTTTCTCCACCTGCTGCCACAGGGATGAGGACCAGTACCTGCTGCGCCATTCCAGCCCCATCACCGACAGAGAGCCTGGGGGCAGCCAGCAGGTTCCAGGAAGCCTCAACATGGATGACAAGGGAGAGCTGGAGCGAATCCTGGCCCACTTAGAGGATGAAAACAGGTAGGAGCATGGGCAGCTCTGAAAGTGGGCTTTATAGCCTAAGGGGAAGGGACTGGAGAAGCCTGGTAGACATCAGAGTGGAGCCAGGGGTAGCTGCTGGGGCTGGAGGTGGGGACTGGAGAAGCTGGGTGGGCTTGTTTAGAGGGTGTCTACACTGGAGCCCTAAAACCTTCATGGGAGCACTCAGTGAGGGTGTGCTGTCTGAGGAAGGGAGAAGACTCTGTTCCCTAAATGTTTCTGCCCCTGTCACCAGAACCTGTTCCCCTCCTGAACCCCAAACTGGCTGAAGTGACCCCAGGGCACTACTGTCTCCCTTGTCGCTGAGCCCCTGCAAACAGTGGTGGTGCTGCCCTGGACCACGTGAGGTGAGGCTCTAGGCAAGGCAGATCAGCTCAGGAGGACATGCTTTCCCTGCCCTTAGGTTCTCAGCCTCTTAGGGAGCAGTTGCATGTCTCTGTAGTCACCTAGGGCTGCAGGCAGGCCACCCTGCCGTGCAGGGACAAAGTCCAGGAGTGTGCTGGTCCTCAAGCTTCACACGTGGCAAAGCCTCCAGGGGTGTTTTGTCTCTGAGTCATGGGCCATCCCCAGTATGCAGCTGTCGGGTGTTTCCAGCAGTCTCTAGAAAGGAGAGTGGTGATGCTGACCTAGGCTATCTTGCAGGATCCTCCAGGGAGAGCTGAGGCGTTTGAAATGGCAGCATGATGAGGCTGTAGAGTCTCCAACCTTGGCTACAGGCTCTCCTGAATCAGTGCAAGACCCACGTAATGATGAGCTCCTGGCAGAGGCACGAATCCTTCGGCAGCACAAGAGCCGCCTGGAGACCCGCATGCAGATCCTGGAGGACCACAACAAGCAGCTGGAGTCCCAGCTGCACCGACTGAGGGAGCTGCTGTTGCAGGTATTCTTCCCATAGCGAGGATCCTTGGGGTGGGCTTTGCCGTAACAGAGCTGGGGCAGTGGCAGAAAGGGATGGTCAGAAGCAGGGGAGGACGAGGACAGAGGATCATGACAATCCTCCTCCTCTCTCCAGCCTCCAGCAGAGACCGATGCCAACGGGTCAGCAGCCTCTTCCTTGGCTTCATCTCCACATCAGTCTGAAGGCAGCCAGGCAAAGGAGAAAGAGCACAGCACCCCTGACACTAGAGCTGCAGGTGAGGGTTGGGGTTGGGCTGAGCTCTCGCCCCAGTCCCTTGGTTCAATGCTGCAGGGAGCTGCCTGTGCCCACCCTGCAGAGATGGTGGCCTTCGAGCTGGATGCCCAGAGAGCCTGATCACCACCCCAACCCCTCTCCTCTTTCCCGCTACAGATGAGGTGGAAGCCAAAACCCAGGAAGTCAGTGTGTGCCTGGAAGACATCATGGAGAAGCTGCGCAGCGCCTTCCCCAACTCTCGAGGTACTAGAGTGAAATCCCCCTCTCTGGCCTCTTCCTGCTTCCTCTGATGAGGTTTTGCCCCACGGAGCCCTGCCCCGATCCCAGCTTCCCTGCGACCACTGATCGCCTGTAGTGCCTACAGCCAAGAGCTATGCTGCGGCGCTGCTAGGACTGGTGTGTGCCCTGGGCACAGAGAATGAGGAGGCGGGTTTGCACCTACAAGGAGAGACCATCAGAGCTGCCAAGAGTACGGACCAACTAGATTCCCCCAGACGAGCTGCAAGGCAGCCTCTTCCCCTCCTTGGGATCCTGCACCCTGCGGGGCTCCCCGCTGCGAAGATGGACAGACCTGCCACCACTGAGTTTGCAGCGATCTCTTTGAGCCACCTCCTTGCTTTGTCCCTGTCCAGACCCCTCTCCAAGAGAGGTTGAGGCCCCAGTTACCTGTTGAAATGGAAGCAATAGTGCCAGCTCTCCTACCTGCTCATGGACAGCCCTTCCCCGCAGGGGTGGGGACTGGGGGATGCACGGTGAACGGCACTCCGCTCACCCAGTGGGTTTTGGTGTTGCTCTTTCTGCTGTCCCTCTGTGCTCCAGCCTGCGAGCAGCACTCAGTCCCGCGCCCAGGCTGCCCGTGTGCGTGCCGGGAGGAGACGTTGCTTGGTGCCAGCACTAACACAAGGCAGGGGAGACCTTCCCTCTCTGCCCATGGAGACCCTTACCCACTTTCTGCTATTCCTGAGCAGTATTCTGGCTCTGCAGCAAGTCCATGCTAACCAGGTGGCTCCAGGTCCTATTTTTCTGACCTCTCCATTTCTTTTTCAGGTATGACCTCCCTTATCTAACACCTCCTGTGAGCCAGAGGCTTTTCCTAACCAGCTACTTTCCTCCCCCTCCTCTCCCTGCCATGCTCCCTGTGCTGCAGCAGACCTTGCACAGACTTCCTCCAAGCTGGTCACGCAGGATGCTTGCCAGCTCCAGAAGATCTCAGGGGATCATAGGTCATGCAGGAGCAGGACTGTGGACTCCTCAGGAGGCTGGCTCGGCCACTCGGCCACAGCATCCAAGCCTGGGTGGAAAGGTTTAGAAGGAAGAACTGAAGCTGTGAAAACTGCCTGTCTCCTCAGCACCCATGGGCTGCTGCCGCAGCCCTCGGGGGATGCAGAGCTCAGCATCCTGCTCCTCCTCAGTTGTGTCCAGGGGCCTCCTGTATCAGCACACAAGCACTCCTGGAGCCACACAGTTTTTAAAAGAACTCTTTCTAATAGCATCCAGCTGCCAGCCTTACAGATTGAACTCTGCCACCCAGGGCTCTGCAGCCAGACAGGCACATACCATCTGGTGGGGAGAGGCTGCGAGGTTATGGGGTAGGGATGAGTCCATGTTAGAGCTTCAGCCCAGCTAGTAGCCTTATCTTGAGAGGGTCTTTATAACAGAGCCTTATCATTTAATTTGCATATATTTCTATATATATTATATATATATTCTGTACTTAAATACTCTCATGGACTCACTCCATTAAATTCTAATACTGTAAGTGTAGCTGCCCTTCACTTTCAGTCCAGCCCAGCATCTGCTCCCATGGGGACCAGCACCTTCCCCATTGCTGATGCTGCCTGGGAGCAGGGCTGCTGTGAGGGGAGCTCAGTGGAGGGCTGGGCTGGCAGCAGGTACCATCCTGTCTGATCTCCTGGGGAGCTGTGCCTTTGCCATGGCACAGAGAGCCTGTCTTGCCTGCGCCTGGCTCCATCCCTGGGAAGCCTCAGCTCCTGCAGCTGCCCATCCCCACAGTGCTGCACGAAGGGGTTTCTCCAGCCCTGGAGCCACCAGGATGTTGGGCTGTGATGCAGGAGCATAGTGGTGTGGGCAGGCAGCAGGACACACAGGGCACCTCCTTGCCACCCTCAAGGATCAGCTTCCCTGCTGCTGTCCCCCAATTTGAGCTGGGTTGAGGGGCTGGAGCCACTCGTTGGAAGCAGGTGAGTCCCACTGGGCAGTGGGGGAGGCTGTTCTTCAAAGGTGGCAGGGTAGCTCAGTGGTGGCTCCTGGTCCCAAAGGCTCCCTCGGGCTGTCTGTCTCATGCTGTGTTATGTCGAGAAGGAGGTAGAGTCATGTGCCGTGGGGTGCCCCAGAGCAGAGGCTGAGACTGCCCCGGTGCTCTGGGGCCAAGGGCTGCGGAGGGAAGAGGTTCCTGAGCTCGCAGGGCAGGGCAGGGCACAGGCAGGGCTGCATGCAGGTGTGAAGAAGCAGCATCCTGCCCAAAACAGGGTTTGCTGTGAGGACAGGAACGGGGCTGTTGTCGCTGGCTGTGACGGGATGTGGTGGTGAGCTGTTTGGGGACATCCAAACCAAGGCAGCGTGTGGGGGCACACGGCTGTGCGGTCAGTGTGCTGGCAGAGGTGCAAAGCAGTGCCCACACCGGGGATGAGATGGTGTGAGCCTTACAGCCAGGTGTCTGGGGTCTTGTGCTGCAGTGTCCATTAACAGTGGCACGGGCTGCTGTCCTTGCCGCCCCCTCTCACACCAGGGTGAGCAGCAGGAGTGCAGTAACAGTGGCATTGGCGTTAGGCTGGCTGTAAGCATGTTCTGTGTCAGGCTGCTTGTGTGACCATGGTGAGGGACCATGTGCCAGCCTGCAAGACCTGGCTGGAACCCCCTGTTATCCCAGTGGCAGGATGGGGGGAGTGTGGGGAGGAGCGGAGTTTTGGCCTGAGCGTGAGGTCAGGAGTACCCAGCCTGGGGGGAGCTGGAGGAAGGAAAAGGCAGGATGAGGGCAGAGCTGCTGGTCCCAGTGCCAGGGCAGGGAGCAGCGGCGGCCAGGCTGGGTGCTCAGGCTGTGTTTGGGAGCCAGGATGTGGCAGGGAGGGGAGCAGGCTGGCTAACGCTCTGGTAACCATGTACTGTGGTGCTGCTGTCCTTGCTGCTTCATGCAATCTCTGCTCTGGAAAGAGAATAAATTTGTATTGATACTGAGACCTGGATTGGTGCTCTGGCCTCTTCTATCCATGCACCTCGGCTGAGTCAGGGCAGCTCCCAGCACTGTGCCATCTTGGCATCGCTCCTGCAGGGCTGCTGGGACATGGATGTCCCTGTCCCTTGTATCACCCTGACTGTCCACGCCATTCAAGGCAGAGCAGAAGCTGTGACCAAAGCTCTGGGCTCCCCAGACACAGGTGTGTCTCCTGAGCACCATCTTCATCTTCTTCCAGTAAGGTCTGCTCAGGGCCACACAGCAGCCTGGGGGCTGGGAAAGGAGCTGTGTGGGGACAGTCCCTCTTCCTTGCCTGGGAACTTCTGCTGTAGGAAATCCTTCAGCCCCAGGAAGGGTGTAGGCAGCAGTGGGATGCTGGGCAGGCAGCCCTCTCCCTCCGTGCTTTCTCCCTGGAGCCCCATCAGGTCTCCAGCGCCCAGAGGCGCGTGCTCCAAGCACTGCCCGCGTGTCTCTGTGGCACATGAGGGACTCAGCTGAGGACTACCCTGGGGCAAGGCCAGGGGGCCTCGGGCCCTCCCCACCACACAGGGTACAGCCCAGCCTCCGCTGGGGAGAAGCCTGCCCAGGACAGGGACCTGTAGGGCTGGACTTGCTCTCAGCGCTGTCTGGAAGGGCTGGCGGTGCTGGGCAAAGGCCTGACACGGTGCTACTGCAGGGACATAGAGGGACAGGTCTCACGTGGGAGAGGTTCAGGAGCTCAAATGGGGGTGAAATGCAGCCTCTTTAAATCCCCCTCTCGTGGGTAGAGCAAAATGCTCCATCCCCATCCCTGCACTGTGGGCTCCTGGGCAAGGCAGGAGCTATGGGCTGTCATCAGGGAAGCCGGTCACGTCCAGGAACAAATCCAGTACATGTTGCCAGGGAAGAGCTTTTATTTCTGAGCCAGCAAAGCTCAGCGGGACCCAGCTGAAAGGCGCTGGAGCTGATGAGGCAGGGCAGGGAGGCAGCAGGCGCTGCTGCACAGTGGGGCCAGGGTGCCGGCGGTGGGGTGAAGGTAGAGTTGTTCCCGTGTCACTGCGGGGACAGTCCCCAGCCCTGGCGCTCCCTCTCAGGGTACAGCAGCCCTCTTGCCTGTGCTGTGCCTGCTTGCTAGCAGCCCGGCAGCCTTTCCCCCATGCCGCGGTAACCAGCCCTGCTCAGGGCTGGCTGTGCCCCAGGGTTGTGGCCTCAAGCTCTGCTCTCGCCGCATTGCCCCGGGGGTGCATCACCGCTTTCCCTGGCTGCAATGGGGCAGGGGGGTGCTCCTGTCCCTCTGCCCCAGCCGTGCTCCCTGTGACAGCTCCCTCTGCCCCACTGGCTCCCCACTCCAGCCCCCACCCAAGTCCTGCTGCCCCTGTCCCCGCTGCTGCCCCACACTGCCCTACAGCCAGCCTCTCCCCCTCTGTGGCTGGGCTCTTTTCCACTTCATCTTCCTCCACTTTCTCCTCCTCTGCATTCTCATCCTCCCTCTCCTCTTCTTCTTCATCCTCCACCTCCTCTTCTTCCTCCTTCTGCACCTCTGCTGCTGGGCTCTTTTCCTCTTTGTCCTCCTCCACTTTCTCCTCTATGCTTTCATCCTTCCTCGCCTCTTTTTCTTCATCCTCTACCGTCTCCTCTTTTTCCTCCTTCTCCACCTCTTCTACCGTCTCCTCTTTTTCCTCCTTCTCCACCTCTTCTACCGTCTCCTCATCCTCCCTCTCCTCTTTTTCTTCTTCCTCCACCTTCTCCTCTTCTTCCTCTTCCACCGCCTCTACCTTTTCTTTGTCCTGCCTCTCCTCTTTTTCTTCATCCTCCACCTTCTGCCTCTCTTCCCCCTCTTTCTTTTTCTCATCTTCCTCCTCTGCTTCCCAGCTCTCTGGCTTTGTCCCACAGGTGCCCAGGTTTGCTTCTTCCCCTAGCCCATCCCTTGCTCCCAACTCCATCCCCGCAGGTTGTCCCTGGGCTGCTTCTCCTCCTGGCACTGCACCTTCACTCCCGGCCCTAGGGGTTCCTTGGTTTGCCCATGGCTGTTTTGCTTCTTTGGTCTCAGCACCCTGCTCCCCCTGCCCAGGGGTCTCCAGGACCCCAACCTCACCCTGGGGTGCTTCTTCCTGCAGCATCACCTCACCACCCACCTTCCCGCTCTCCTGCCCTTTGCTGGCCCGTGGCCCCTGGAAAAGCCCCTGGTAGCGCTTCCGATCCTCCACATGCTTCTTCCTCATCCTCTCCCCGAGCTGCTTCAGCTCCTTCTTCACGGCGGCTGCCATGGAAGGGTCAAGGTGAGCCACCCGCAGGAAGTCCTCCCGTGCCTCCCGCTCATTCCAGACAGCAGCGTGGGCCTTCGCCCGCTTGAAATAGGCCTTGGCATTGTCTGCCGGGAGAGGAGAGCCCCCAGTAGGGGTCCTGCAGCTCAGGGCGACCAGCCACAGGAGCTGGGGACCCTGGGAACCCAGGGGCCCTGGAGCACAGGTACCATCAGAGGCAGGGGAACATGGGGTGGACTCGGTTGTAGGTGGGAGTACCATCAGGGGCAGGGGGACCCGGGCCGTGCACGTACCCCTGTGGGGCACCAGGTGACATGAGGTGCAGGGATCATCATGGGCAAGGTGGATCTAAATGATATGGGACAACATCATGGGCAGGGGCACCTAGAGGACACAGGGTGCAGGTACCATCATGGGTTGGGGGACCCAGGGATATTGGCAGGGGGACCTGGGACACAGGTGCTGCAGTGGACATGGGGATCCAGGTGACATAGGTACCATCACAGGCAGAGGGATGTGGGATGAGCATTGTCATGGATGGGGGACCTAGAAGACAGAGGCCCCAGGGGAGCATGGGATGCAGGGCACAGGTACCATTGTGTTTCTGGAGAAGCTCTGTCGTGTGTTCCAGCACCTCGTAGTACTCGCCCAGCTCTAGCTGGCACTGGCAGTAGTTGAGCACCAGTGGCGTGACTAGGTTCTCCAGCTTCAGCCATCCATCCTCCCAAGGCTTCTCCTGCCCCAGGAAGCCACAGAGAGTAGTTCACAGCTGTGGCCATCCCCTCCTGCACACCCAGGGCCCACAGGGGAGTGCTTTGCTGCAAAACATCAGGCTGGGTTGACAGGAGGTGGCCAGGTCCTGCTCACCTTGGCCTGGAGGTTCCTCAGGCAGATGACAGCCTCCTGGTACTTTGCTGCTGCCTGCCCAAACTCCTTGAGGAGGACAAGGCGGTTGCCCTCTTTGTGCAGCACAGGCACTGCCATCAGCTTTTCCTCCTTGCTCATGGCCCAAGTGTCACGCTTGTATGCTGAGGGCTCCTCCACCTGCATGGGCAGCAGGAGCTGAGCTGCCTGCCCTGGCCACCCCTGCGCTGGCAGCCATCCCTGCCTCTCCTCCTTACCCGGAACAACTCCATGATGAAGATGAGGGGCTGCGGTGTCCGCTGCAGCTCATCCAGGTCATCATAGCCTGTGCTGTGGTAGTCAAACATGTTGCCCATGCCGCAGCGGTGCTTCTGCCCTTCCAGGGGGTCCCGGCCCTCCGCAATCCTCCGCATGCCCCTGGACACCAGGGCATACATCCCTGTGTGCTGCAAGGAGGGGGAGCACCCCACTCAGCTGCATGAGGCCAGCCTGCACCCCTCTCCTCTGGGGCAGCCCCTCTGGTGCCATGACTAAGTGACACCTGTTCCCCCTGTGCTTGCACTAGGCAAGGCTGGAGCATCTCTGGGGTGCATGGTACTATGCCCTGGCTCTACAGAAAGGAGGGGAGTGGGCACCCGTGGGCCCCTCACTCACGATGGTGTCACACCAGAACTCGGCCACCTCCCCGGCTCTCATGGAGCTGAGCAGCGTCTCCCAGATCTCCAGCTTGAACATCTTGCCCACGATGATCTCCATGGGGATGCCAGCTTCCCGGCTGTCGTCGATCACTGTTCGCTCAAAGTCATCCTTCAGCGTCTGGAAGTGGAAGGTGATCTGCCCCGGAGAAAGCTCAGTGTTGAGCTGGGGCAGGCAGCGCAGTGAGAGCCCTCCATCCCCAAATCCCTCTGCCACGAGGCCAGGATGCAGGGCCAAGCCTGCTCTCAGCGACACGCTGGTTTGATTGGCAGCTCTCCATCTGCAGCAGGAGATTGTGCCTCCTACCCACTTGCCTTAGACAGCAAGCAGATGGTGGAGCGTCTTAACGCCCATCAGTGCTGTCTCTTGCTGCTCTCTTTGGATCCCCCTTTATAACCCAGTACAGACAGCTCCCACAGCACGCACCAGGACCTGGCAGAACCCACGCTGATCTGCCCATACCCACAGGCTAGGGAATCTCAGAAACCCTCAAGAGCTCCCCGTTGGCACCTCTCACTCCTGTTTGACATGTCAGGAAAGGCAGATTTCTAGCACCCCATCGTGGCTGCTGAGCTCTGATGGCACCGGGACAGAGGCAGGAGCCGGGTAACAGCACCAATGCAAGGCGAAGGCAGTGGGCAACGCCAGCTGTCACTGTGAGGACAGTGTAGCTGCCTATGCCCAAAACAGCCTGTCCCGCAACCTCCTTGTGAGGGATCTCCTGGAGATGGCACCTCCCCATACCACAGACCTGGAGCTTGGCTTTTGATCAAGGACTAACTCTAATGGGCAGGGATGGCGGTGTCAGACCCGCTCCTCTCTAGGGCTCTGGTTTAACAACCAAGGTGACTTACCTTGCTCCCATCCTGCAGCTTCGGCAGTTCCCCCTGGCCTCCATGCAGAATCTTCTTCTTGACCCCTTCCACATTCAGCAGGTAGGTTTCCTCCATGGCTGCTCCTGCTGGCCCCCAGGAGCAGGTCACAGGCACATGCACACAGGTGCACTCTGGCCCTTCCCGAGCTCCACGTCTTCCTCGGGGTATCCCCCTTTCTTGACTATCTGGACACACATGTCATCTCCCAGGGGTGCCACTGGCCTTTTGCCTTCCGTGCTGGAGGCAGAGCTTGGAAGCCTTCTCCCCTTCTCCTGCCCTCCGGGTTGCAAAGAGAGGTGTCCTGCCGTGGCACACCCTCACTGAAGCCCGTGGTACCTTCTGTCACATTCTGGAACTGCCTTTCTAATCCTCTTTCCACCCTGCCAGGTTAATCTGGGATTTGCCTGCCTAGTCTGTGAGGAATTAAAGAAACCCCCTGATCAGGAGCGCCTTGTTCCTTCTACAGAATGACAGGTCACGGGGTCCCCTTCACACACAGTCTCCCTTTGACCCAGCCATGCATGGAGCATTTCAGCAAAGGAGCCCCGCAATGCTGGTGTGAGAACAAGCCAGGGGCTGCGTATGCGGTCAGGCATAACCGGGCAGGAGGCAACGCTAGTCTGTGCTCCAGAGACCATGGAGGAACAGACCAGGGCTGGAAATGGTACTTTATTGAGTCTCGTTTGCAGACACAAGCATTCCTCAAACACAAGAACAAGTTCCTACAAGGCTACCAAATCCAAGAGTCAGTAAGATGCAGAAAGCTGCACTGCACTGTCCCAGGGAAAAGCAAACCCCCGTGGGAGAATGGTGCTGAATATTTACTGTAAACCCAGTATTTTGGCTACTCTCACAGGCACGATGATCCTTTACAATCCTTTAGTTCCACCAGCCAAGCCCAGGACAACATAAGCATGAGCAGCTCTGGACACAGAGCCTCTAGCACTGCCCAGCAGCACATCTGGCAGCAAAGGTGTGTGACTAGAGCAAAGATTTGAGCATGGCAGATGAACACCACTTCCAGCTCTGCTCACGGGTACAAAGGCTCACTTTTCACTTCTCCATGAGGGACTCCAGCTGCTCCTGCAGGGACATCATCTGGAAAAGGGAGCGAGGCATTACAGTAAGGCACGGCTGGGGCTCCTGGCAGCTCCAACCCAAGCACTTCTGTGTTTCTGCACACCTTCCCACCTGCACTAGTGGTTGCTTTGCCTGTACATCGCGGGGAGCTGTGCCTGGGTACCTCTGCGACAGAAGTCAGCTTCACAAGGTGAAGCCACACAACAGGAACCTGGGAGTGGGAACCTCCTGCCTTGGTACCTGGTTGAAACTCAGCAGAGCGCTTAGGCAGGGAACCTGCCAAGATCCTACAGCTACTGCCTTCCTTGTATATGGGTGCTAGTGGGTTTCTGTGTCATGTTTTACCCCAGGCAGCAATCCTAGCAGCCTTGGACTGCTGACTAGAAACGTCTTGGCTTACTGCTCCTCCAGAAGGAAAGCTGCAATCAACCGCAGTTCCTACACCTCATCCCTCAGGAAGCTCCATGCAACTACAGACGAGATACATCCACACGTGACCCGTAATACTGGGGTTCAAGGAATCTGGTGCACAAGATTCAGGAAACTTTCTCAGAGGCCAAGCCTAGAACCGTGTTGTGCCCCAGTACTTCTCACTCCACTGTGGGATTTTCCTCACCTGCTGCTTCTCTCGCTCTTCCTGCTGCTTGAACTCATCCAGCACAGCCTGGAGACGGGTCTGCAGAGACAAATATGCCAGACCACAGTTACCAGTGTATTCTCAGCTGAATGGGTGCTGGCACATGTTAAATGGTGCAGCAAGCCCCAAGTTGCACTGCCAGTCCCTTATCTCCTGCAGTTTTATGGATTGTTTTGCCTCCATGGGGAAACACTGAGTGTGTACGGTCACACCACAATTATTTTTAACCTAGCAGGCAAATGCCTCTGTTTTTTCCAGGGCAGCAGCTGAATCAGTCTGCTGAATCTAATGGCAAACCAGTGCTAAGCAGAAGACTTGAAAAGACCCCTAGAGAGCTCTCACCTTGAGGGCTAGGTTCTCCACTTTCATGATGAGATCTTCCTGACGCTTCCTCCTGTCCTGGGTCTCCTGGAGTTTACTTTTCAGGTTGTCAATCTGTTTCTGGATCCCCGTGACTGGAAGAGAGAGTGAGCTCAGACCCAGAGCGGCAGCAGAGCTGGGCAGCACAGCCTGCTTAGCACCCCAGTGGTTCTGCTGTGCTCTGCCACCCACTCACCTATCTGGTTGGACCCTTCATTCTCCTGTTGCTGCCCATCAGACTCATTCAACTTGTCCTGCAGCTGCCTCTCCAAGTCCTCCTCAGTGTCCATGATGTTCAGGTCTTCGTCATCATGATGATCCCTCTCATCTTCATCTTCGCTGCTGCTGCTGATGTCATTAAATATCTCCCGCAGTTCATCATGTTCTAGGAGGGTGCAAAAGGGAAGAGGAAAAACACAGCTGATGACCTACTAGCACCCTTTGCCTGCCAGGGACCATGTCAGTACAGGGTGCCTGTCTCAACACCCTCTCTCCTTCACTCTGGTTAGGGCTTACCCCAGACAGAATGGACCCAACTGATTACTTAGTGGCTAGAAAGAAAACAACAGCCTTCCCCATTGCACCTGAGGAGCCATGGCCTTGCTTATGTCCCGCCATCCCTGGGGAGGAAATGTCCAGGCTGGTGAGAGAACCATGGTTGTCTACTTCTTTTGTTTCATCTTCAGCAATGACTTCCCAGCCTGAGAGCAGGAACAGACAAGTTAAGGGAAAAAGAAGAACATGAAAGATGCAGTACAACAAAAGAATGCTAAAAACTCCAGGAGATCACTGCCCCTCCAACAAGCCTGGCCCTGCAGCTAGGAATACTCAGGATGAACACCCCAGCCCCCTTTTGTGGTTCAGTAACATAACCCCCTGCTGTTACTGAAGTTCCTGCTCAGTATAGTCTGCAAGGTAAGTCACTATGAAGAAACAATGAGCTTTGAACAAGGCAAAGTTGAAGCTCCAAAACTTCAGTTCCTCTTGTGTGCTTATCTCCTTGTCTCTTGTCCCCAGCTGGAACGCTTTTTCTCCTAAAAGGATACGAACACTGACAGCTTCAGCATCTGTACTCAGGAGACGCTTCACCTCTTTTTCCACATCAGGAGACTCAATATACTGGGCCAGAGAGGGGAAAGAGAACAGAGACATTGTTAAATGCCTTGTGCGTGCTGCTGGTCAACTCCAACCCTCCACAGCCCTACTTCAAGCCTCTCTTCTCTTATGCTTTCTGCTCAGCCTTTGCTCATGCTTACTCTGAAAGTGATTTATGCACCTCCAGAAAGCAATCTATCTTTTTTGTACAGAGCTGCTTGGTGGGTTGTATTCTCTCACTTTTCTACTTACACTACTTATGAAATAAGACTTTCCATGTGTATGCAGAAAGTCCTTGAGGTGCTGTTTCCTGATGGATGGTCAACTCAACTCCTTCCCATCCCACTCAAAAGAAGGTTTCATTTTTCACTTTTAAATTGGCCAGAAATCTTAATGCAGTGACATCAAACTTCTCCTACAGTCTGTAAGAATGTCTCAAGTAATCTGTTTCTCAAATGTCATGCAAAATAGCACTTCATCCTGTTCTCAGAAACTGCAAAGCAGAGAAGAACAAGTCTTCCAAGCCTCATGGTGCTGCATCTCCCCAACACTTTGCCTGGCTTGTGCATATGCACAGAGACAGTATCTGAGCTCCATCTGTTGTCACTCCCTCAGCTGAAATGACAGTTATTCTATTTGTAGTGTTGCTTGTTGGGGAAGAGAACAGGCCCTGCATAGAGAGAAGATTTCAGCTGGGAAAACAAGAATGAGTGATGCCTCATTTCCATGCAAGTTTTCCTTTCTTCTCTATGAGCAGGATGAGATATGCTATGGCAAGGCAGCAGCAGGAATGGAGTCCAGCAGTTCTCTGCACAGAGGATACTCCCTTCAGAAGCATCTTGGAAAACATGGAGGAAGCACCCAAAGAAGCATTTAAATCCATTACCCTCCCTTCATCCTCATCTCAGGCACAGAAATATGTGAAGCAATGTCAAGAAGTTCCATGTTTTCTGGACTAATAGACAGTTACAGCTCTAATGTCTCTGCCTTCCTATCCCTTAGTTATTGCACCTGCACCTGTGTGAGAAGCAACTCACCTTTTTCTTAGCTGTCTTCCGGAACCGTCTCTTCCGTACGTTTTTCAGGGGAAGAGTGACTGTGACAGAGGAAACAGATTGCACATGTCAGACAGACGGTCTAATAGGAGAGCTGCGTGCCAAAAGGGAGATGCTCCCTTCAGGAACAGAGAGCGCACTGAAAACAGAGCAGCAGCACAGCTGGAATATGGCAGTGGTGAATGCCCCCCCTGCACAGCTGTGAGGACACTGGGATGATGGGATGGAGGGCTCTGGCACAGCTTCTATACTCACTGCCATGGTTCCAGATGAACTTCTTCTCCCTGTCCTTGTCCTTCTTCTTGTTTGCCTTGGGGTCAGTGCTCACAGTTTGCTCTTCCAAAGGCGGATAGAGATCACCATCCACAGTGCAAACAAGCATCTGGAATCCCCACAAAAACACAAAGGGTGCTTTTCATAAGAACAAAAGGATGTGAAAGCTTTTCTGGAAAATGAATAGTGATGCCCACTGCATGTTGTGAGCCAAAGGGATTGATGGGCATGGGATATGAAAACCACAACGTTTCATGCTCAGCTCAGTTTATATCTAACAGCAGCAGTTAAGCTGTTACAAGGACCATCACATTTCATGCTTCAGAAACAGGATTTCTGAACACCAAGCTGAGTGGGGAATTTTAAACTGCTAATACTGTGAGAATACAGAAATTTGCCCCATTACACAGAGTGTCTAGCTGCCAAAGTGTAGAAGGGTTTTCCTGGAGAGGGGAGCAAGGAATCAAGCTGTTGGGGCAGGCAAGGAGAGCCCATACCTGGCAAATATCCGCTGTTTTATAGAAGGTTTTCTTGTCAATGGTTTTTAAGCTCTCAATGATGCAGGGCAGATCCACCAGCTTGGCTGCCAGCGGCACCCGGTCTACACGGACAATCCCATGGCGCCCATCCGCTGCGGAAAGCCACGGGACAGGTTACTGCGGTTACTCAACAATTAAACTGAGCAATACATTCCTGGGCAGAGGGAATTTCACAGGAAAATGCATGCAAATTGCACAGTTTCACTTGTGGACAGTCAAGAGGAGTTTTAAGATGCCCCAATGCCGCTCACTCACCGTGTAGCTCAATGGTAAGCCTGTCCTTCAAGTTGACATTCCCGGACTGTACTGCCCGCCGCACAGTGGAGGCATATTCCTAGGAAGGTTGGACAGACTTACATCAGGACAGCGTGCGCTTTCCCTGAAAACCACTTAAGGCTTCTGTTCAACCTACCCAGCTTTAAACCCCCTGCCATCCCGATGCAGAAAAACAATGTAAGGGTCAGTGAAGATTGTACCCTTCTCCCAACATCATGCGTTAACCCTGTGGCTCCGCTGCTCCCAGTGCCCTTCACCCCCTGCGACAGTGCGGTGGGGTGAGGGGCTGCCACAGGCACCCTGCCAGCGGGCCACAGCTCGAGGGGCTGTCACAGCTCCCCTCGGGCTCTCAGCAGGACAGGCTCACTTTAAGCACCTAACACATAGCATCACCTGTGCTGACGGCCACGGCACCTGAAGACCCAGCACCCGCCAAAGCTCTGGACTTGCACAACTTTCCTCCCTAACCCTCTCAGTTGTCTTCCAAGCTTCCTGCTCTGTGTGCAGCCGCTCCTCCCAAGCGGAGGCCATGGAAAATCTGCCCAAACGGGTGGCCCTAGGCTGCCCAGGCCGCAGATGTCTCCCCCTCCTCGCCTCAGGCCCCCTGCCAGCCCCTCCTCAGCCCGGTACCCGCCGGCGCGGCCTGTGACACGGCCCGCTGCCCCCGGCCCTTACCGGCGGCAGCCGCAGCACGAACTGGCTCTCCAGCTCATGCGGAGCATCGTCCTTGCTCTTACTCATCCCGCCTTCTCCGGCTCGCACAACGCGACGCGGTCACCTCGCTGCCGAGAGGCTCCTGCAAGGTAACCCCAGCCGCGGGGCCGGGCGTCCCCACAGGGCCGGGGCCGCTGGGGCCTCCCGGGGCCGCGCTGCCGCCGCGGTTCCAGCCCGGGCAGGGCCCGCCCGGCCGCTCACGGACACCCCGGCCCCGCCGCTGCCGCGCACGGAAGCCAGGCCCGGTGCGCCCGCCCCGCTCCGCCCGCCCGGCGCCGGGGAAGGCTGTTGGCGGCGCACCGGAAGCGGCGGCGCTGCCATGGCGGCCGCGGCAGGGCGGGCCGGCTTCTACGTGGGGCTGGGGCTGGCCCTGGCCTCCAGCGCCTTCATCGGCGGCAGCTTCATCCTCAAGAAGAAGGGACTGCTCCGCTTGTGCCGCCGCGGCCGCGCCAGGGCAGGTACCGCGGGCCCCGGGCCGGGGGGGCGGAGCGGGGCGGGGGGCTTGGGCTGAGCGGCGGGGGCGGCCCGTCAGCCCGGCCCGGGCCGCTGGCGGCCAGCCCCGCGCTGCCGCCGTCACTGTCGCTGCAGGCCGCGGCAGCCCCCACCGGGCACGCCGGGCCTTGGCGCCCACCCGCTCGCTTGTGGGGCTTTCCCGCGGGGGTTGCCGGCCGTGGCCAGCAAAGCTCTGCAGAGCCGCCCGCGCCGCCTTCCGAACGCAGGAGAACCGGGGCTGAAACCTTTGCTTTTGGGGTACGGGAACCAGCGCTTGCCCACGGCTGGGCCCGGCCAGCGGCTGACGAGGCGGGCAGACCCATGGCAGCCTCGCACGTAGCGCTCAGGCTGCTCCCACTTGCTTTTCCGAGGCAGTTCTGACAGGGCAAGGTGCCTTTTGCGTGGCTTTATATGAGGTTTCTTGTTATTTCTTCCTTACTTAGGGCAAGGAGGCCACGCGTACCTGCAAGAATGGCTTTGGTGGGCAGGGCTGCTGTGCAGTAAGTACCCGCTCTGACACTGTACGTGCATTTGTTTCCAGTCTCAGTCCTGTTTTATTATTACGATTGTTGTTTGATTGCTTGATTTTGATCTGTGTCTGAGGATGTTGTTGATTGAATTGTAACTCTAAAATATTCTGAAGTCTCATGCGTTACCAGCCTTCACTGCTAAATAAGAGCTGAGGAGCTGTCTGACTGGGTTGGATTAAGTGCTTCTGAAATGGCCTGCCTAGATAATGGAATTTTAACAGCACATCCAGCACCGTGGGCCTAGTGCTACAGCAATTTTAGAAGTTCTGTTTTACACTTTTCAACATTAAATCAAATACAATTGGTTATTAACCTTTAGAAGTCTGTAAAAGCTGTTCCAGGAGAAGAATATGGCTTAGAAATACGAAACTGGTCAAAACTCCTTTCAGCTTTGAGAACATTATGGAAATACTTTTCTGTAGTTACTGCTCAGCTGCACAGTCACACGTGGCTAAGGATCACCATGCGTAACTACAAGTCTTCTCTTCCCAAGAGAACTCGTATCAGGCTTCTGCTTGTTCTTGCTGGTGCTGTTCTTTCCTGGTTGCACAACATACCTTAGAGAAACACAGGATGCTTGGGGGAAACTGAGGCTTCTCTTCTGACTGCACTCAAAATTGTATTATGCTGAACTCCTTCCGCTTTGATGCTCACCTGACGGTTTCTCTTGCAGTGGGAGTTGGAGAAGCAGCAAATTTTGCTGCCTATGCCTTTGCCCCTGCAACGCTGGTAACTCCACTGGGTGCTCTAAGTGTCCTTGTTAGGTAAGCAGCCTCAGAAACACTCTTACCTCACCTACCACCCCTCAGGAGTGAAAGCAGTTGCTCTGTTTTCCTCTGTCGCTTCCCTCAGGCACTCCATCTCTTGGCCTAATTGGTTTTGGGGTTTTTTGCTTCTTTCAGTGCAGTTCTGTCTTCTGCCTTCCTGAATGAGCAGCTGAATATTCATGGGAAGATTGGCTGCATCTTGAGTATCCTGGGCTCCACGGTGATGGTGATCCATGCTCCACAGGAAGAAGAGGTTTCCAGCCTGGAGTCAATGGCAGAGAAGCTGAAAGATCCAGGTACTGAAATAAAAGGGTTTTTTACTTTTTTATCACATCAACTTCAGGCTTGGAAACGACAGTAGAAGGTAGGATACAACTTGGCTATATTGGGAAGGACTGAACTAAACAGTACTTGAGCTGTTCCTTGTTCTGCCTAGCAGTGGAGGAAACATTCCCTTGTGTCCAGGATAGCTTGTGGGTTGCCTCCTGTGGTGGGAAAAGGCTGGGGTCTCCACACTCTAAATGTGAAAGACTGGTGTCAAAACAGCATTTAACACATGTGCTCAGAGGATTTACACCTTATTAAGTAGCTCAAAACATAGGGGGACACGTCAGCCTCAGAATGGCTTTTTAGGACACGCTCTTGACCCCAGATGAAAAAAGGAGATGAAAGATGTAGATGAAAAGCAGATGAAAGAACTCCACTTTGCAGAGAGGGAGTCTGGGTGACACTCCCCAGTCACTGGGTCTGCGCTGAAGCAAGGATGAGAACTTGGGTCATTAACAGTTACCAAGTGTGCTTTCCTCGTATGTTCTATGAAGTATAGATGCAAAAAGTGAAAAGCATGGGAATCAGCTGTCAGCAGAAGGGGTTGGCCTGTGGCAGTGCTGGGATAGGAGAGGGAATTCCTGTACACCACGGTGGCCAGTGGTGTGGCTGCGGGAAGACAGAGAAAAGTGAAGAAGAACCTCAAGCAAAGATGAAGGAGCAATTCAAGAAGTTGCACCCAAGATCAAGTAGTCCTGATACTTATGTTAAGAGGATGAATCAGGTTGCAAGGATATGATCTGGGCAATGGTATGAGTGGCAGAATAAGCAAAGGGGATGGATGAATGAAGCACGGGGAGAAGACCAAAGCAGGCAGCAGGCAGCAGGCAGATGCTGCTGCTCATGAGAGGAAGCAGTCTGGCAGGGCCTCACAGTCCTGTGATGTGGCACTTTCCTCTTTATCCCACCACAGCTCGCAGAGTTCAGCTAGGGCTTCCCAAGCCTTCTGCCACCCTCCTGGGCCTCTTGCAGAGCTGTGCGCCCTCATCTTCCTGATCAACGAGCCCCCAACCTCTGCTAGTGCCGCAGAGCCTGGCTATGCCCCTACCCCTCCTAGCATGGATGGCTGTATCCCCCGACAGGCTGACTTGTGGGGTGGTGCTGTGATCACCACTGTCAAGAGCTGCTGTGGACTCTGCAGCTTTGCTCAGGCTGGAGCTTCCAACTCTGCTTCTAACCCCAGTCCCTACAGGGGAAGCCTAAAAAGATAAGACTGATGGGGCAGTTAGCCACCATCTTCCATCTCTACTTGCTGTTCAGTTATATCTGTCACTGGTGCTACTGTTCTCTGATAGAGCTCTTTAATTCTTCTTTCCCCAAGGATTCATTGTATTTGCTCTGTGTGTCCTGGTGAGCTCCCTTCTGCTTATCTTTGTGGCTGGACCCCGTTACGGGCAGAGCAACGTTCTGGTTTATGTTTTGGTCTGCTCCGCCATCGGCTCGCTTTCTGTGTCCTGCGTCAAAGGTTTGGGAATTGCCCTGAAAGAACTCTTTTCCGGGAAGCCAGTCCTGAAAGAACCACTAGGCTGGGTGCTCCTGGTGTGCCTGGTGATCTGCATCAGCGTCCAGATCAACTACCTGAACAAAGCCTTGGACATCTTCAACACATCTGTGGTCACACCCATTTACTACGTGCTGTTCACCACAGCAGTCATGATGTGCTCTGCCATCCTCTTCAAGGAGTGGCAACACATGGTGCTAGACAACATCATCAGCACCATCAGCGGCTTCCTCACCATTGTATCTGGCATCTTTCTCCTACACGCCTTCAGGGACGTGCCCTTCACCCCTGACCTCCTGCCCCTCTTCCTGCAGCAAGGTAGGGCAGACCTGCACACCTCGTGGAGGAGCACAGACAGACATCAGTCATACCAGCACCAGCCTCTTCTGCCCTCTGAGGACAAAGGCTGTCAAAGTGCGGAGGAGGAAGAGAAGGAGGAAGGTGAAGGCATGTGAGGAAGCCTCTGAACTGCTGGCTTTCTGCTCCCACTGCTGAGCAGCTTCGCTGAAAGGTTGAACATGCTGCCTCAGCTGCTGCTAGCTCCTGCTGCACTAGCAGGAGTTGGCAGTTACCATCTACCTGCCCCAGGTAGGTGTGAGATGGGTGACCTGCCACTGCCAGGAGGCTGACGGGGACAGCAGCCTCCTGCACTTACAGACAGGAGCCCTGGGAACTACCCAGTTCCCAGGATCTGGTGCCTCTTCACTGTTCTTTTACATGAAGAATTGATCTGCCCTCATCAGGATACTGGCTTTGGCTGCGCAGAGGCCTGCAGCACTAACACAGTGCTAACCCTTACTGAACGGAAAGACCATGCATTTGGGGAGGCCTCACAGCATTTTTAAAAAATATACTCAGAAGATTAACAGTTACAAAATAATCTAACATGGTGCTAAGATTACGGAGAGAACATGGATGTATGGCTTTAAAAATGACATAGCCAGAATATTAATTCAAAAACTCCTCTATCAAGTATTTGTTTTGCTCACTCTGCTAGAATTTATTTACAGATTCACATCCAAGAACAGAATACAGCCAAAATTGGAAAACTTCAATGGTGCTGCCACATGCTGCTGGGACTCTTACAGAGGGATCAACCTCTTCATGCAACATCTGCTGTGCAGGTTCATGAAGCACCTGCTTACTGTATTCTATTAAAAAACAGTTTGTTCGGTTAGCAAGTGGCTAGTGATACATTTGTACCGAGAGCTGGGCCAGTGCCGAAGGATTACGGGGGGTAGGAAGAACCATGTGGATGCTCAAAAGAAACTCAAGATAGGGACAGGAGAGGGAATTGCTTACTCTGGGAACAGGAGTGCCCTAAGAGTCCTTAGCTATTGAGGTAAGTTTCTGAAAGATAACTAGACGGCTGTGTCCTCACTTATGTGGGTTAGTATCTGCACAGCTCTGTTTAACACATCCTGAATTTGTTCCCGGGAAGGCTGCTGGCTACATGCTACTCATGTTAGGAACTCACCCTGTACAGTCACCCTTGGCCAATGGACATGTGCAGAACTGCTTTACCAGGTTCCTGTGTAGAGCTCTAAGCCACTGTCAATGGGTCACTCCAGGGTTCCCAGAGCCACCCTGTACGTAAACATGGCTGAAATGAAAAGCTATGCTGCTGTTCCAGAGGGTGGATCAGTAGTTTCCAGTTAAAAGCTCCTCCCTGTGTCCTGGGGGCAGAGTTCAGAAGACACAGCCGTAGGCCTCCCTCCAGTGATCTCCACAGGTAAAGATGCATTAGGTTTCAAGTAGCTGGTTACTTATTTCCTGCATTTAGTCTCCCTAAAGAAACTACTCCTTTACAGGACAGTAGGACCTGTTAACCCTTGGGGAAGAGGAAGAAAGGCCACAGCCTCTCTCAGAAATAAGTTTATGGGACCAAATTAATTGAGCAACAAATCAGAATTCCCAGCAGACCTTCTAGCCAGAAGACAATTATGCCCATTCCCTACTAATTTTGCAATAAACAGGATCACTGGGAAGGAAGGGGAGTGACAAGAATGCCAGACTTTCAGTTCTCAGTGGTCATCTACCTGAATAAAGCAGAATCTCGTGTTAAAAAATGACCCAGTTAATATTTATTACATTGACCAGGGGAAAGCAGTTAAGGGAGCAAGTCAGTACTGACAGAGTAGTGATGCAATTTGAAAATTTTGGCCACATGAATGATTTACCTATGGAAGCCTGAAAGTATTTTGCAGTGGTGACACTGCCTGGGATGATCACTGTGCCCAACAAGCACTTCTTTCTAAGGGTACCTGTACCGGACTTGTGCAGCAATGGCACCTGCAGGGCTTGCTAGCATCTGCCCAGGAGGGTTCGTTTTGTACAGCACAGTTTAAGGCAGCGGTTGCAGGCTAGCCTCGCCCAGAGCCGAGATTCACATCAGCGCTAGGAGCATCCCGCGATGCAAGTGTCGCCGCTCCTCCGTTCAGCTGAGTGGGTGCGTTCCAAACTCTCCCTGCATAGCACTGGTAGCCCCAGAGTCCTAGCACAAAGACGGCTGCGAGCAGCACGTCACCCCGCAGCGGAGTGGCCGTGCCTCTGTCGTGGGCTCTCATCTGGCTGCAACTTCCCCGAGACTGGCATTGAATTAAATCCTAAACCCCAGAACTGATCCTGGCTCACTGAGGCTGCAGAGCGGCCAGGAGCCGGCGCGGCGGAGGGCCTGGCCTCGCAGGGGGCTGGCTGGTGTCCCCCGGGGCGCGGGTCCTGCTCAGTCGGACAAGCTCTCCGAGAAGGCCGACTTGGACTTCTGCGTCTGCTCCAGCCGGTTCAGGATGAACTGGCTGGTGTCGATGAAGCGCTCCACGCAGTTGACGAAGCAGGTCTCGGCCCGGCTGTCCAGCTTTGGACCCGGCTTGTCCATGCACTTCTCCTGCACACAGCGGGGGGGGGCCGTCGGTCCCGGGGCAGGCGGCACACACACCCCACACCCAGGGCCATGCCTCCCGGGCTTTTCCAGCACACCGGCATCACCCTCCCTCGGGAAGCCCACCCTCCCTCGGGAAGCCCACCCTCCCTCGGGAAGCCCACCCTCCCTCGGGAAGCCCACCCTCCCTCGGGAAGCCCACCCTCCCGGGCGCACCTAGCCCCCAGCCCCAGCCGGGGCTCCTCCCGGCCTCCCCCGAGAACCCGCCCTACCCGGGGATCACCGGGGCAGGGAACGGCTCCCACGGCGGCCCCGTTTTGTCCTCATCTCCCTCCTCCCCCCGGGCGTAAGGGGCAGCGCGACGTCCCAGCCCACCCGCCCCACATCACCCCGCCTTCCCCCCCCGCCCTCGGTCATCGGAGCCGGCGGCCCAGCCCGCCGCTCGCCCGTACCCAGCAGAGCTCGGTCATCTGGTGCACCAGCTGCTGGAAGCGCTGCTTCTGCGTCTCCACCTCGATGAAACGCTGGAGCTGGGGGTCGGCACCGCCCAGCCCGGCGGCGGACGGCGCGTCCATCCCGCGACCGGTATTACCGGTACCGCCGCGCCGCGACCTTCACGTGCCGCGCCGCGCCGCCGCCGCGCCTGCGCCGGGCCCGCCCCTTCCGCCGCACTGCGCGTGCTCCCCGCGCCGCCGGGGCGGGGCCAGGGTGGGGCGGGGCCGAGCCAGGGCGGGGCGGAGCCAAGCCAGGGCGGGGCGGCACGCAGGGAGGGGTGCGCCTTAGAACCGTTTATTGTGCGCGGGCCTGGGTGGGACAGCGGCCCCGCCTCTGTCCCTGGCCGTGAGGGGCCCTGCCGGTGACACGGGCCGCGGTGGCAGCCGTGAGGGCCCCGCAGGCCCCTGCTCGCGGGGTGGGGGTGTGTGAGCTGTGTCCATGACAGTGGTTCTGAGGTGCCGTCCGGTGCGCAGGTCCGTCCCGGCAGGTGGTGCGGCAGCGCCGGCCCGGTAGTACCAGCCACCGGCACCAGGCGGGGGTCAGCAGGCCGGGCTGAGCCGGCCCGGGGTCAGGGCTCCTCGTCTGTGATGTCCAGGATGCTGCCCAGCAGCGCGGTGAAGGTCGGGCGCTCCTCAGGCTTCTGCCGTGCGGGAAGGGAGAGCCCAGCTGGAGCCTGCCGGCCACCCCACCACTCCCCAGGGGAGCCGCAGGGCCATGTTGGCACCCCCCTGGGCAGCCGCGGTGGCCACCAAGGGTGAGAACAACTTACCTCGTGCCAGCAGCTGTACATGACGGCATAGACCCGCTCCGAGGCCTGCTGCGGCCGGTAGAGGCGCAGGCCTTGGATGACGTGCTCTGTTGTCTCACTGTTATTAAACCTCTCGTAAGGCATCTTTCCCAGAGAGTAAACTTCCCACATCAGAACGCCTGTTACAGGAATGGCAGGGACAGTTAATGGCACGGGAGCGCCTGTGCCTGAAGCTGGTTTGCAGAGGAGCTGGCTGTTGCTGCCCCTGCCCCCCCCCACCCCCCCCCCCGCCCCCTGTTCTCTGACCTCCAAGCCATTAATGCTGTGCTCTTACCAAAGGCCCAGACATCAGACTTGCTGCTGAACTTGCTGTACAGAAGCACTTCAGGGGGAGACCACCGCACAGGAAACTTTGACCCCATGGAGCTGGTGTATTCGTCATCTAGAACATACCTGCAGCACAATAAATGGATCAGGGTGCCTGTTCCTGGATTTTGCATTTCACTCCTCCATGCAACCAACCCAGCCCAAAAGGAATATCGACAGCTCTCGGAGCGATCAGAGGTTGCACTCTGCATGGGTTTCAACAGGCAGAAATGTCCCTCTGCAAACAAGTGTATGTCAGTCGGGACTAGGGAAAGGGTAGGGTGACACAGAAGCATAGCAAAAAGGGGATGTGGAGAGAAAGCTGCAGCCAGGAGACTAGAGGTGGGGGGAAAGAAAAAGCAGAGAGGGGAGAAAAGGGATGGGGGGAGTAAGAAAGGGATGGTAGAAAGTGGAGAAGCAGAAGGTTGAGTCAGACAGATAAAGTGGAAAGACAGTAGAATATGAAGCAGAGCTGGAGGATGGTGAGGAGAAAGACTGAGGTATAGAAGAGACTGAAGGAGGAGATGGGGGCTTGAGACCAGAAGGTGACACAGATGGATCTACCAGACCTGGAAAGGCCAAAATCTGATACTTTCACAATTCCTTCGTTGTTCACCAAACAGTTGCGAGCAGCCTGTGGATGGAGATATGGAGGCAGTCACTCCTACCTGTTCCTGCCTCTCCCATCCCCCTGTACCATCTGGAACTTCATCTTGCCCCCACCTGCTTAACACTTTGCCTCACTTTGTCCCAAAAGTTCACCCGGACTGGGGCAACCTGCAAAGTGCTCAGCAAAGATAGCGAGAGGCCTCCAGGCATCCTGCTTATCTACAGAAGGGCCACTTCCCTGGTGGGATTTTGCCTGAACAAGTACAGCACTTGGCAGGACTGCAAGCTGGCAATACCAGCCCAAGGCCTGACAAACCACAGGCTCAGCTTTTCATGGGAGTCAAGAGGTCCCTTTTCACATCTGAGACAGCGATGCTGCCTGTGCTGCCTAACACAAACACTCCCCTAGCTGCAAATGCATTTCCCATCCCCTGGAAAACTACCTAGTCCTGCCCCTTTTGCAGCCTCTGCTAACTTGCTGCAGAGGAGTGATTTCAGAACACACCACTGTGCTCAGGCGGGCAGGGAAGCTTAAAGGGACGTTCTGCAGAAAAGGCTGCAGAGCTGCCTCTCCTCATGTTGATGAACTAGCTGGACCCTGTCTAGGACATGCTGTGGCTGTTGCAGAGCTGGAGATGTGTCCTTCAGCCACAGCCCTACCAGGTCTCGGTGCAGGAACTGCTTGGATTCCAGGTACTCCATAGCTTCACAGACATCCTTGCACATCTCCAGCAGTTCGGCAGGCTGGAACCGCCGCCGAGTTTCCCTCAAAAAGTTCAGGAGGCAGCCGTTGGCCATGTACTCGGTGATGATGAAGATGGGACGCTGCTTGGTGCAGACCCCATAGAGCTGCACCAGCTTCTCATGAGAGAGATTCCTGTGTGGGGGACAAGAAAGGCAATTCTGAGCATCTAGAAGGTCAAGCAGCAAAAGAAGCATCTGTGAATAAAGAGAACGTGGGAAAGGAAGGTACTCCTAGCTCAGCTGATGGTGGAAAAGCTCACTGGCAATCAGCACAAAGGCAGTAGGTTCTTGGATGAATTTTGCAGTATGAGACTGCCTGGGAGTCCCTCCACACCACCCAGGAGTGCAGCCATTCTGGCAAGGCATATCCAGCACTGACTTGCAGGCTGCACGCAACTTACATCATGACTTTGGCTTCGTCGATAAACTCATCCTCTGACATGGAGCCCTCCCTGATCATCTTGATAGCAACATCATACTGGCCTCTCCATTTCCCGTACTTCACCACGCCAAACTGTCCTGTACCCAGTTCCTTCAGGAACGTCAGATCCTTCGGGTCAATCTCCCACGACCCTAGGAAAAAGAGTGTGAGTGTAACGTGGGTGCAGGTGACCACCCTACAGGGTGCTCCCAGTCATCAGATCTAGCAAGCTGCCATGGTTTAACCCCAGTCAGCACCTAAGTACCACAGCCGCTCGCTCACTCCCTGTCCCCCACACCCCAGTGGGATGGGGAGGAGAATCAGAAAAAAGTAACACCTGTGGGTTGAGCTAAGAACTGTTTAATAATTGGAATAAAGTGAAATATACTATTACTACTCATAGTAAGTGTAATGAAAAGGGAGATAAGAAAAAAGAGAAGAAAACTCAAGAAAAATGGGTGGTTCACAATACAGTTGCTCACCACCTGCTGACCCACACCCAGCCAGCCCCCAAGCAGCGATCGGCACCTCCCAGCCAGCTCCCCCCAGTTTATATACTGAGCATGACATCCTATGGTATGGAATATCCCACAGCTGTCCTGGCTGTGTTCCCTCCTGGCTTCTGGTGCACCTCCTCACTGGCAGAACACGGAAAACTGAAAAGTCCTTGATTTAGAGTAAGCACTACTTGGCCACAACTAAACCATCAGTGTGCTATCAACGTTATTCTCATACTAAATCCAAAATGCAGCGCTGTACCAGCTACTAGGAAGAAAATTAACTCTATCCCAGCTGAAACCATGACAGACACCCAAGAGCTCAGGAGTGTGTGCTCCCTGAAAAACCATCCTAAAAAATCCACACAATCTGAGACCTGTTCCTCCAGGGGATGGAAAGCAAAGTTAGCTTGTGGCATTTCTTGGTCAGTACTGTCAGCAGAGGACCAGCGAGTGTCAGGCAGTGACTCCTAGGAAGGCTGTGAGCCCTGCTGCCACGGGACAGGCAGGATTCCAGCCCTGGAAAGTCACTGCGGGTAGAGGTGGGCCCTGCAACAAGGGAACCATGAGGTAGCCCAGCTTACCATAGCCAAGGCCAGCTGTGGAAGGAGCGCTTTTCTGATGTTGAGACACAGGGTACTTCAATCTGGATATAAGCCCTGAAGCACAAAAAGGTATATTGTCACACCACACTTAACTGCCATGTTCCAGCAGAGAGCACAAGCCTCCGGCCTTCAGTGCAAGAAGGTGAGGATACTGTTGTGTCAGTGAAAGCACTTCTGGCCTCACCCTGTCCCCCAAATACTGACCGGCAGAGTTGTGCTGATGGTACGTGATGAGCTCCGGGATGGTGTTGAACAGGTGCTTTTCTGCCAGGTAATACTGATTCTGGGGGGTGCAGCATACAACGTAATGGCGGATTGTGCCTTGGGGGTCTCTGGAGAGACAGTACATGGGTGTCAGTGGCATGGAAGGCCAGGCAGTGTGAGGGGTGCCTGGAGGGACCCTCTCAAGTAGGAACAAGCTGTTCTTAGACCCACTTACGCAGAGGACTTGGCATAGACAGAGACCGTGTACTTTCCTGTCTTGCTGGTAGAGTCTCGGACAATGAAGCCCCCTTCCTTACCCTACAACAGAAAGGGGAGAGGGGACGGGGTGGTTGTGGGGAGGCGTGACTGTAACAGGCAAGACTTAAAGTGATTGAAGATCACAGCGTGGCTGGGGAGGGTGCAAGAAGTCAGAGGAGTCCTACTTCCAGCCCCTGCCTTGGGGGGCCACCTGCTGAAGTGCTTGCCAGGAGGAGGCCATGTTGGAGTAGAGATGGTTCCTAGGGCTGTTGGGGTGACATTCCCCTCCCGGCGCAAGCCAGGGTTGGTCCCATGCTAGACACACGACAGCAGCCCACGGAGGGTTGGTTTGTAGAAAGGACGCAGCCTCGGTACCCAACACTTACCTCCTGTTTCAGCAGTTGCTCCGCCTGACTCCGAGTGATATTCTTTGAGTACCACCTGGAACAGGGACACAGCCGTCAGGGAGATCACTACAGCCACCACTGTTCCCAGCCTGGTCTGACACTGGCCCAGCCAGCCCAGGCAGTGCAGGGAGAAGGGCAGGGATGGCTTGTCAAGAGCCAAGGCTGGAGGCTCTTGAAGGGTGTGCAAGAGGGAGAGTGACTCAGCCAGGCTGGGCCTGCAGGCTGCATAGGTTCACAGGGCTGAATTTAAAAAGTTTCTGACCAAATACAACTTGCCACATCCCTGCATCTTCTCTTACTCACTCAAAGATCTCCAGGGAGTTGCTGGTTTCAGTGACATAGTTGCTGGGGATGTATCCTTCCCTCCTGCAGGAGACAAGGGGAACACACTGATGGAGGAGGTCAAGGGGAAAGCAGGTACCTGTCCCAGAAGGCTGAGTAGAAATAGGCTCAAAAACCTTGGTGCAGTCCTATTTGGGTTCATGCTTGGGGAGGGCTGATACCACAACCTGCTTCAGTCTCCCTCACCCTTCTCATGTGCCATCCCACACGTGAGCCCGCAGGCAGGTGGGCAGCTGGTGCTAACCCTGCGGTGCTGGGGGGGTGTTTGCCCACCAGTGCCTTGGCACCAGGAGAGGACACCATCGCAGGGCGAGTGCTGCGGGCAGTGGGAGCTCTTACCCGTTCTTGTCACGGGCTTTCCACCAGGGCAGGTGGCTTTCCTCCAGGATAAAGTACTCCTCGCCCTTCTGCAGCTGCAGGTCCTGCGCATTCATCGGCAGGTAGTCATAGAGAGCCACCACCTTCTTCATCTCGCCTGCTGTGCTGGGGGCTGGCTCAGGAGGCAGGGGCTTCATCACCATCTTCCCCAGAGCGAGGGAAAGCATGGGACACGGTGAGGCTGGCAGACACACTGTTTCCCAGGTGAGACCCTCCCCAGGCCTGGCAGGGCAGTGAGCTCAGGCCAGGTCAGTGCAGCATTCATCTCAGCTCCCACCGTGTGTCTCCACCAGGAGACCAACCTCCCCCTCCAGTGCTTGTTATTGCAACATTTCCTCCATGGAGACCCATCCTAACAAAATATAACAGTTTTCTCTCTACCTTTTGGCTTAACCTGTGACTCCTCCACCCTATACCAGGGCTTCTCTATCCTCCCAGCTATCACCCCAGCTTCCTGGGAAACCTCAGGGGTGAGATCATTTGACTCTCCTCTAGGCCTTTGGGCTCCATCCCCTGGTTCTTCCTTCTCCCTTAGGCACTATCTTGACATCCCTCTCCAGAGCAGAGCGCTGGCCTGTACAACTCCGAGCAATGCCCTGTCAGTCACTGAATGCGTTGGCTTTTCGTGGGTAGACCTTTCCTTAAACACCTTGGAGCAAACCCACATGCTGATGCAGACCCCCACCTGGTCCTCCTCAGGAGTGGGGGGAAGAGGCTTCTTTGTCTTGCGATAAGACCGCCCAACTTTTAAACCTTCAGAACAGAAAAGGGACTAAGGTGAGAAAAGATCCCTGGCATTGTGCTGTGGTGGTCCCCAGGGGCTGGGGCTGGGGCAAGGGGAGGGTGCCCAGTTCTTACTGCCGTTCCTGCTCTCCAGGATCTGGCAGCCCATGGCATTCTTGGCTGTCTGGGAGCAGCACAGGTACTGGCCATCAATCCAGAAGCAGGGGTGATACTTCTGTACCAGGTCACTGTTGTACCGGATCACTGGCAGAGAAAGGGAGATGCGTGTGACCCAGGGCTGGGCCCCCTGCCTGGTGCAGAGGGCTCTCTGCTCCCTGAATGCCAATGACCAGCCCCATTAAATCATTTCACCCTCTGCCATGCTACTGATACACAGTCACATGCCGCCCTGCTGCTCAGGTTTCCCTCAGCTCATCACTCATGTTTCGGTGCTGTGGCTATGCAAACCCCATGCCACAAACCCCCTAGCTTGGGGCAGGGGCCAGGGCTTTCCTCTCAGATTTGATCAAAGCTCTTCAGCAGCTCTGCAAAGGGACACAGGCATGCTTGGAGGGCCAGGTCCTGCTGTGACCAGCCTTCATGCCAGATGAAACATCCAGCATCCCCCAGGCTGCTGAGGCCCACGGTTCGCAGTCCTTTTGAACCCTTTTTTTTTTCAGAAGCAGGGAGGGAGGCCAGTGCTGTGCCTGGCTTGTCCACAGGGAGAGCAGGGCACTACTACCATCCCCTGCCTGCTCAGAGACTTCCCTTGCTGGGACACGGCTCCCTTGCTAGGCACACTCCAACCAACTTCCTTGTACTTCTCCTCAGGCTAGAGGGACAACTGGATGTGCCTACACACCCCTGCAGCACGGTGGTGTCCCACAGCAGCTCTGCAGATTGCAAGAGAGCAACCTGCTAGTAGAGCAGGATGAGGGCATCCCCGCTGCAAAAGGCCAGAATTTTCTCTCCCCTTTTCCCTGTGGATTTTCCGCTGGCTTCAGCTGCCACAGCAGAGGAACAGGCAGAGGACTGGCTGCCTGCCGGGGCACAGCAGCAGGGCTCTCGTGAAATAACTGACTTCCCCGTTATCAGCCTGCTTTGCTTCCGCCTTGCTCAGGCAAACTTCCCTGTGTCAATTTGAGCAGCTAATCTCACCCCACCAGCACAAAGCCACAGAAAAATACACACGCACCAAGAGACACAGACGGGCAGCTCCAGCAGATTTCAGCCAGCTGCAAGCACCCCAGCCCCTCTGCGCAGCGCTGCTGCAACACACTCTCAGCTCGAGGAGGTAGCACCCACGCAGCTCAGCGTTAGCTCAGCAGCGCTGAGCGAGGCTTGGGCTGGGCTAGGAAAGACACTCCCTGGCTTTCAGCAGGCTTTTTGTCCATGCTCCCTAAAGTACTGGGGGTTCTACTCTCGCCTTGCATGCCAGTACAGCTGCGTGGCCACATCTGCTATTTCCTCTTGCCCTCAATAACTTCTGAGCCTGCTTGGGCTGATTTGGAGCAGGCTTGTGAGAGGGCGAGAAGCCTCAACCAAGGTGGCTGTGGTGCTGCAGAAGTCAGAGGGTGACAGAGGTGAATGTCCATCTCCCCCAGGCAGGAACGGCTGATGTCAGCTCAGGGATGTTAAGAAGCGTGTGTGTGGAGACATGGCCTTACAAGTCTGCTCATCACGGGAGAAGTTTCTGATCAGCACTTGCTCTTCCGTAGACATGGGATAAGGTAACCACAAGATAGCTAGCCCTCGGAAACCCGGCGCTCTGGGTTGTGCCACACACACAACTTGTTGCTTGTGCTTGCTTTCCAAAGCAGCCACAGAGCCCTCAAACTCACCGCTCTTCAGCTGATGGATCCAGCGCTTGCGCAACTCCTCCGTTGGAGAGAAGACGTAGAGGGGCCCTTCATCATATACCACCTGCAGAACCACACGCCTCAGTGCCTCAGCTGGGGGTCTCCCAGGGAGGACAGGGGCAGCTGAGGCACGTGGCCACCGCAAGCAGCCGGTGCAGAGCACAAGCCATGACAACGTGTGCTGGTCCCACACGGTGCTCGTGGGACTGTGACGGAGAGGTTATAAATAAGCCCCCTCCCCCGAGACTTTCCACTTCCTTCTCTGACTTTCAGTGTGTCGGGGGCCACAGTGGGTGCCAGCAGGGGCAGGCAGCTGGGCTGGGGGCTGAGTGGGCAGGCAGCATCCCTCCAGCACTGGCTAGGGGACCAAAAGGGGTAGGGCAGTGCCCAGAAACAGGTTTCTATCTAAACAGCCCCCTTAAATAAAGCTGCCAAAATCCTCAGGGCTCACAGAGGCTCACCTGCCTGCAGTACGCAGTGTGGACAGCAGCAGGATGTCCCCAGACAGCTGAGTGACACCTGGCACTGGGGCAGCGATGCTGTTTGGCCCCAGGTCCCTCTTGGGGTCCTCCCCTCAGTACCCTGCAAGGGGGCAGAGTGGACTGGCAAAGGGGTTGCAGTGAGAACTCACCTGGAAGGGGTAGGGGAACCGTTCGATGATTGAGATTTGCTCCATGTTGTTGTAATCCTCTCCTTTCCTCTGGAAGACAGAGGCAGAGATAGAGGCTGGCATCCTGCTGCTTGGCTGCTAGCATCCCCCTGCCCTGCATCAAGCTAGACCTTGGGTATAGCAAGGGCTGTGGGTGCAGAGCCCCCTGTGCCAAGCAGGGCTGTCCCAATTCCCACCACCCCAGGACAGGGTAACTCTCCCTACTTCCCCAACGAGGGGACAGGGGGACACAAGCAGGGACCCCAGGACCTTCCTCACCAGGACCTGCCGCTCAGGAGGAGGATTATTTTCAGGTACCACCGTTTCCACGCAGGTGATCTTCTCAATGTCCACTGAGCCCTTCTTACTGCCCCGGCGCTGCAAGAGATGGATTTGGTTTGAATGATTGCCAAGGGGGAGCCCTGGGGAGACTCAAACCAACCGCTCCATGGGCTGGGTGCTGGTGAGGGACAACTGGCGACCCATGGGCACTGCTGTGGCCCTGTGGCCGTCAACTCACCCCTCGCTCAAAGTCATACTCGTAGTAGGACAGCTTGCTTTCTGTCAACAGGAACAGACGCTTCTTGAAGTTGAGGGGAGACGTTTTCTTCTTCTGCTGTGAGCGCTTCAAGAAGATGCTCTCCAGGATGACGCTGGCCATGTCGGCCTCCCAGTCTCCTCCGAACTGTGCTCACTGGGTTGCTGTGGGGACAACACCGACACGGCACCTGCTCAGCCAAAGACCTGCCCACTGCTGGACCTCACCCAGGGGCAATCTCCCCGCTGCCTGAGGGGCAGCTGGGGGATGCTGGGACCTCCACGGGGGGAATCAGCTGCAGAGGTGTGCTGGCAGGCCAGTGTGGGGTATTTGCGATGGGACCTCTCCCTTTCCCATCACCTCTCCAGCACCAGGCTGTGGACCAAGCCACCACCCAGCCGGATGCTGGAGGGGCCCCGGCTGGACAGATAGACACAGAGGGCTGGAGAGGGAGGGAGCCGGGGAGGCTGCAAGAAGCGCAGCCCTGGGGAGGAGCGCAGAGCCTGAGCAGCTACACTCAGCAGGCTCCCTCCTCCCCTCCAACATCATGCCTGCGTGCGTGTTGCGGGGGGGGGGGGGGGGGGGGGGGGGGGGGTGCATTTCCTCCTGCCACACCGCAGGCGCTTCATGCTGGGGACCTGCTGACTTGGCAACGTGCAAGGGATGGCCACCGGAGACCAGTGGGAAAAATGCTGTGGGTAGGTCCTGGCCCCGAACAGTCGCAGTGCCACACTGCCAAGAGCAGAGCAGCTCTAAAGTCATGCTTCGCCTCTGCATCCACAGAGCCTGCAGCAGTGCAGGGTGATGCTCAACCCCTTTCCTCCCCTGTGAGCAGTGCTGGCTGGAGGCCGGGCTCGAAGGGCTGCCTCCAGCCAGCAACCAGAGGGTTTAAATCCTCCCCCAGCCCTCCTCAGCAAAGCTCTCCTCCTGAGCCTCTCCAGGGGCAGTGAGGGCAAGAAAGGGCTCAGATGAGAGCCCTGCATCCCACCACTGCGCTGCCCTCAACAAGCTGGAAATCCACCCTGCCCCTCCATGCTGCAGCCAGGCACTGCGACACTCAGATGGCTCCAGCACCCCAAAGAGACACGTGGCTGGAGCAGTGGGCATCTCCTCCTCTGAGGGCTGTAATCAATACTTGACTCCAGCCTGGACCTAACGGGAGCTGATGAGCTGTTTAGAGCCGCTGCTTAACTGTGATCCCCTTCACATCTCCTGCCCCGACTGCCTACATGCCCTGCTCCCCCTTCACCTCCACCTCGTTCCCTTTTTGCTCCTACAAACACAGCTTTGGTGGCCAACCTGAGAGAAGTTCTTTCCCTCCCCTGCAGCCCACAGCCCATCTCCTCTGGGGGAGGCTCAGAGGTGGGCCAGAGCCAGGGGCTGAGCCCTCTGCTACCCAGCCCAGCCGCTCCCCCCATGCCGGAGGCAGGCATTGGCTCACTAGCCACAAGGACCAGGTGGGAACCAAAGATGCCAGGAGCTCGTCTCACCTGCTGTGCCTCTCTCCGGGGCATGACCCAGCCTGAGGGCAGGAGCAGGGGTCTCCCCCCATCTACCGGTGATGCCCAGACCCTGCTGCTGCAATCCTGCCCCTGCCCCACTGCAGTGGCTATAGCCAAAGAGGTTGGGGACAAGCAGGGTTCCCCCCTCCCAGGGTCCTTCTTTCCCTCCCCTTGTGGCTCTCATGGCTCAGGCCTTTCTAGCTTGTTTGGATGGCTTAAAAAAAATAATCAAAAACCCCACAACAAACCAAACCCACTTAAAGTATTGGTTCTCAGAGTCTTTTAGAAAAAATAGCAGCCTGCTCTGGGTGATCCAGGCCTGTGGAGAAAGGAACTGGGGTCCCTGCTGGGGACAGGACAGACTGCTGGCAGGGTGGTGGGTGAGCCCACAGCAACCTCAGCATTCCCCTGTAGCTCCATGCCTCAGGTTCCCTAGCTATAAAATACGGCTGCCGATCCTGTGTCCCAAGAACAGGAGGGCTTCCATCACACATCCTCCCTGCACAGCCACAGGGGCTGAGCAGAGAGGCCCCGGGCTCCAGCCCACGCCAGCTGCAGTGCCAGGTCCCCAGAAGCTTTACACTGAGTTACAGCAGCTGGGTCACTGCCAGCAGTACCAGGCAGATGGGACACATCCTTGCTGTGTTCTCAGGGACAGTGCCGCCAGAGTGGAAAGGACAATATCTCAGAAAATTGTTCTGCCCTAGTACGGCACAGCCGCCCAGTCACCAGCACGGCCTCCCCATACCCAGCATGGTGCAGCCACCCTCTCCCTGGCACTGCCACGGGCTCTGCTGGGTCCTTGTCTGTCCTTTGGGGTGGCGGGTGCCCCGCGGGACTCACCCCCGCAGGCAGCCATCGCTGCCGCATTGTGACAGCAGAGGTGATGAGTGGGTGGGTGGGTGGAAGCTAACGTGACTTCCTGCCACCATCACACCTCAGACAAGTGTGCTCTGACACCACCACTGGCCCCATGCCACTGGACACTGTGTCCTACCATGGCCCCAGGGCCACCCCTTTGCAAGCGGGCTCCCTGTTCCCTGCCAGTCCCCAGCAAAGGAGCTAAGCCTGCCTGCCACCGCTGCGTGATGGGGCTGGAGTGGGGCTGCCATGCTTAGGGCGAGTGGGCAACGGGGTGTCTGGGAACTACGAACTCCACAGCCCAAGGTGCAGCCTGGGAGGTGTAAAAAATGAAGGGTGGGAGGGACAAAGAAGGGAATCTCTCGCATGGGAGAGACTTGCGAACAAACCCAGAGCTACACCCCAGCAGCGTCCCCTGCAAAAAGCACGAGCAAGGAGCAAAGGCACCCTGGCACCCATGCATCACCCTGACTCCATTGCACCCCTGCAGCCCCTGCCACCCACCCTCCACCCAGCTGCTCTGCAGTGCCGCACCCCCATGGCCCCCGGCGCCGCAACAGCTGCGTCACCCCCGCTCCGGCGCTGCCTGCACAGCACTGGCCAGGCTGCAGGACAGAAGCGGAGCCTGCCCAGCTCGGTTCACGCGCAGCTCGGCAGCACGTGGCCTGCGCCCGCGATGGCTCCCGCCACGGCAGGCGCCACGGCCCCCGGCCCCGCCGAGGAGACGAGCCGAGGTGCGAGGCCACCAGCCTCCCCCCACCCCGCAGCAGCGCTCATGGGGCTGCACCAGCAGCCAGGGCACGGCCGCCCTCGTGCTCCCCGCCACGCCTCGCCCTGCGCCACACGGTGCCAGGCCACGGCCCCCCGCGCCCCCCGCACTCACCCAGCCCCGCCGGGGTCCCGCCGCGCCCGCTGCCCCACGCCCCGAGCGCCCCGCCGCCGGCGGGTCAGGGTGGCTGTGGCGGCCAGGCCGGGAGGCACAGCGGGGCGGCCACGGCCACGCAGGGAGGAAGGACGGGGCCGGCCAACCCCACCCTTTCGGTTCCCCTTTTCTGGGTTCTGAGTCAAAAGCAGCAGCTGCGTTTCCTCCTGGAGCCATGCGGGGCCGGGGCCTGTCCCGCACGGAGCGCGCGGGGGGCCTGGACACCACGCCGGGGCCGCGGGGCCGGGACACGGGGAGCGGAGCGCGGAACCGGGGCCTGAGCTACGGGCGAGCGGGGGGCAGCGCCATGGCCCCGCGGGCTGCCCGCCACCGCGCCCCGCTCCCGCACCTGCGCCCCCCACGGACCCCCGCCCCATCACCCCTCGGCACCCCCACAGCCACTGGCCCGCTGCCCCTACGCCCGGCATTTCCCTCCTCCGCAGCCCCCCGCCCCGCAAACCCCGCACCCCCGAGCCCCCTGCGCCCCCCGCCCGCCGCCCCCGTCTCCTCCCACCGGGAGGCGGCGCTGCAGGCCCCGTGCCTGACGGGCCGCTCGCCCTCCCTGCGCCCGCCTCTCTATGGTTCCCCGCTCCCCTCTGCTTCCTTTTCCGGCGCGCCCCTTCTCTTCGGGCTGCGGGCGGCAAGATGGTGAGTGCCTGCGGCAGCTGGCTGTGGGCTGGCTCTATCTGCCGCCATCCGCCCCGGCAGCGGCTCGCTCCGACCGCCCGAGCTGCTGGCCGCTGCAGTGGGTGCTCGCCGGCGGCGAGGCGGGGTTAGGGCGGCGGCGGGGGCCGTAGGCCCGGGACGGAGGCGCCGGGCCTCTCCGAGGGGAGGGGGAGAGCGGTCGGGTTGTGCTCGGCAGCGCCGGGGCGAGGGGCCCCCAGGAACGCGGCCTGGGCGGCCTCTCTGCGGGCTGCAACGTGGGTCCTGGCCGTGCTGACTCGTTTCTCCCTGCCCTTCCAGGTCAACGTCCCGAAAACACGTCGGACCTACTGCAAGAAATGCGGCAAGCACCAGCCGCACAAAGTCACCCAGTACAAGAAGGGGAAGGACTCTCTCTACGCCCAGGGTAGGAACGGCTGGGCTCTGGGGCACGGCCTGGGTAGGCCTGCCAGGGTGGTGGCTGTGGGAGAAGAGGGGTTTGCTCTTCATCGGTTGTGCAGCTGCAGCCTGAGGCCTGCTGGGGTTTAGTAGGAGTGCCAGTTGTGCTTGTAGCATGTCCTGAGTTGTTGCCTAAACAGCCGTTTCTTCTTGTAGGAAAGAGGCGCTACGATAGGAAGCAAAGCGGCTATGGGGGCCAGACAAAGCCTATCTTCCGTAAGAAGGTGAGTGCTGTTCCTGGCAGGAGGACCTGAAACTTTCTTGGCAATCTACATGCCCAGCTGAAGAGGGATATTTCGGCCTCCTGCAGCCTTGTGGTGGTCCTGTGCTCAAGCTGTGTTATGGCAGCTCTTTGCTGGTAGTGCTGTCTGGGGAGCATAATGTTCCTTATCTACATCTGCTCATCTTCCCTCCTGCTCCTGTCTCATGTAGGTGCTCCTTTTTTTTGTAGGAATAGTGTAGCATGTGTTTACAGAGCAGGTTCTGCAGGGAGTGTTGGTGCTGCTGGGGAGTGGGGTATTATTGGAAGCAGTACTTTTGATGAAAGGAGTGTTTTCTTCACGGCTTGCCCAAGGGGGAGAGTACAGCAAAGGGAAAAGGAGCCTGCTGCTTGCTTTCCTAATGTTCTTAAAGTGTTAGTAGTTTTCACTGAAACATTTTGCTGGGTTTGTGAGGCACTCTGCATAGCGAGGCTGCCTTCACCGACAAGGGTATGGTAAAAACAAAGCGTGTGCAGCTCTTGGGGGTACCACAGAACATGACACTGTTTTTTTGCAGTCAGCTGTCTCCAGGGAAATCCATATTACTGAGCCAGTAAATGAGAGCAGCTGCGTAAGGAGAGCTGCTGCATAAGGCCTTTCCTCAGAGTCTCAAAGCAGCAGTGCAAGGGCATCAGTGCATTCTGTTACAGATGAGTTGCAGAAACCTGCTGCTGTCGTCCTTCCTCTTCAGTGTGGGTGCCTGGGACTGTAATCTTGCAGCAGGTTTTCCCTGTGCCTCTGTGCATCTCCTGCCAAGGAGGTGGAGTGGGGGTGAGGACAAAATCTATGGTGTTTACAGCAGAACAGCAAAACTCGATGGGTGTGAGCTGTTTAGTTATGCTTAGAGCTGTTTGGCTTGTTGCTGGAGAGCCCTGGTGTTCTGCTGGAGACATTCAGGAAGTCTTCCAGCAGGAATAAAAAAACAGTACAGCAGTTTTTCAAGCTGAGTTTCTGCCAGGAAGTGGGGAGATGTTGCAGAAAATGCTTCTGCAAGCAGGGTACACAAAGCAGCTGTAGTGCTCTTGCAGCTTGGTACTCTCCACCATGCCATTGCCATCCCCATTTCTGTTTTCTTCCCAGTCAGCACTATATGGATGATTGGCCAAGACTTGCAACTAGTGGTTACAGCCCTGTCCAGCTGCTACAGTAGCCTCACAGCTTTGGTTTCTTCCCTCCGTAGTCTTCTGGGCTTCATAGAACTTGTCCATAGCTGTGGGTCTGCATTCAGTACATTGTTTTGCCGTTCCTTCTGGGGAAAGTTTATCAGTTGTGCTGCTTTCAGATGGTTGTTCGGTCTGGCTTTCTGCTGAGCACTGTCAGTGTCCTCCCACGCTGCAGAAGTGCCTGTTCCTTGGTGCATTAACTGGCACAGACTTTCTTCCAGGATGGCTGATCTCTGCAGGGGACCAGCCCTGCCGCACTGAAAAGCTTTTGCCAGCGTCCCTTATTGTGATGGTACAGACCCACTATACTCCCGCATGGGTCCTTAAGGTGTCTTCTGGCTTTTAATGGAGGGGGTCTAACTCTGTTGGTAATATTTTTTTTTTTACACTTTTGAGTGCAAGCAGCTGATCTTCAGGAGTGCAGATAACAGGCTTTTCTTAAGAGCAGCAATTTGTTTGCTTGTGGACATTTTGTTCATTGATACACTCTGCTTCTCTCCTCCCAGGCTAAGACCACAAAGAAGATTGTGCTGAGACTGGAGTGTGTGGAGCCCAACTGCAGGTCCAAGAGGATGCTGGCGATTAAGAGGTGCAAGCACTTTGAACTGGGAGGAGACAAGAAGAGGAAGGTAGGTTTGTATACTGTGTGGCTGAGAAAGGGTGGTGACATTTCAGCAGTTAATAAACTTGCTCTGTCTTTTCCTTCTTCCAGGGCCAGGTGATCCAGTTCTAAGCTCCATCCTACTTGTTGTTACGGACCTTATTAAAGTATTTGGAAGTGATCTGTTGCTTAGTTTTGCATACCTTCTCTTGCTGGTGGGGTGGGACTTGCACATGCATCAACCCAACAGGAAGCTGTTGCTTGCAAAGCTGCTTAGGAAGTGATCAGTTGTAATCTGATGACTTTTGAAGAAACCCTGCCAATGGCTGTGATCACCTTGCTGTGTTAGGGAGGGGTGTTTTAGAATATATGTAAAGCCTGAGGCTCTACTGGATTTTTGCACTGTGGCTCCTCTGCCTGAGCATTGTACTGCTGCTTTGCTCCAGGCTTGTTTATGAGCTTCCATGAAAGGGCCATCTCTGAACTTCTGCAGCTTGTTTCATTTAAAACAGGTAATGTCTTTATTATAGCAGTTCCATTTTAGGAACATGAGGGTGAATTTGAATAGTTGCTAGATGAAGTAATGATTGGGAAGGGGGGGGGGGGAAGCAGAGCTGCCAGAGTAGGCCTTTTTCTTCTCCCTGCCCTTTCCCAAAAGGAGAAGGAGGTAAGATTCTCTGCACCCAGCAAGGGTTTCAACACAGTAGGGACCAGAGTAATCCCAACAGCCCCTGCTCTTGGCTGTAGGCCCCTCTTCACAAACAGTTGTGCTGCCCTAAGGGGCAATGCATCAGCAAAGCCCCTGGAGCAACTAGTGGGTTTAGTATGGGGCTTAATGGGAAGGAGCATCACCTGCACCATTGGGCAGTGGTTACATACTGTGGCTGTGAGTGTAACGGTAGCTCAAAGAGGGAGAGGGACAGCTTCACACCAGCTGCATGCTGTTGCATGTCCACTGTCCTGTGGCTGGCTGCTGTTGGCACCTCTTAGAATTTTCCCTAAAAGCTCCTACACAGCACGGAAGTTTCAAATGAGCCCTGACTGATAGGCAGCTACCAAGAGCATGGTGGGTTACAGGACAGCCTACACTGGGCTCTGACTGGATCAGCCACAGGTGGCAGCGTGCTGCTGGTGAATCCCCTGGCAGCAGATGCTGGGAATGCAATGCAGAGTTCTTTCTTTTAGTGAACGTAGAGCTGGAGGATGGAGAAATGCGTCTTCACATCTTCATAGGAACAGAGTGCTCAGTTACCAAACTGCAACACAGTTTGTATTTTTGCTTATTCAGTACTGGCTGATGTGACTGGTGTTTTCAAACTCCTGCTGCTTAAGCTGTTGGCAGCAGTGGCCTTGACCTCTGCCTGTGAGATGGACAGCATAGCTGCATCCTGGCAACTTTACTGGGCACTGCTTGTAATTATGACAAATTTCACAGGAACTTAGTGACTGGAACAGACTGGCCTGTTTTCTAAAACCTGATTTCAGATACCATGCTGTACTCCTGTAGAGTGGAACTAAGAAAAAGCTCATCCTTGTTAAGGGACATTTTAATCAAAGTGCTTAATCACAGAGATAAGAACAAATCAAGATGCCCTGATTGTGTAGGAGGCAAAAGGGGACATACTTGTATGTGATGGTTACATAAGTGATTAGTATCCATCTCCTGTGTCAGAAGGACCTGTTAATGCAAAGGCCGCTGTCAGCAGCAGAAAGCAAAAGCACACTGGTATTTCTGGAAGGCGGCTCACTGAGGAATAGGATCCCAGCGGTCTCATGAAGGGTAGGCAGGGAATTGTCATCTAAAGGGAAGTGACAGCCACTGATGAGAGGAAGACTCTTGGGGTAAGGAGACACCTTCAAAAGCCAAGTCCTAAGGCACGATACTTAATCACATTTATACTGTGCAGGCAGTTGTCAAGGAAGCAGTTGCTAAGAAGTGCAGTGATTTAGGCCAGTCCCTGAGTTGTCAGAAGGTAGATGTAGATGTCCATGCTGTGAGAACATCATTTCTTCAGCAGGGTACAAGCAGCTTTTCTTGCTCATGCACTGTGTGCCCCAGTTTGCGTTCTGAGGAGTGTTGGGTTTCTTCAGCAGGGTAGGAGCAGCTTTTCTTGTTCTTGGGACTCTGTGCCCCAGCCTGGAAAAGCAAGAGCAAGGCAGCCAGGATGTATTTCCCTATTGTCCCTGAAATGCTCCAGGAGAGCTGTAAGATGCTGCATGTATCCTTTGCATTTCCTTGACTGGCAGTGGCAGTGCATGTTAACAGGTGGTGCTGCCCAGCTGGGGCCCTTATAGCCCCTTGAAGGAGGAGTTAGGAGAGATGCCAGAGAAAGGGTAAACAGAAGAGAAGCAGCACCCCTTTCCCTGTTATCTCTTGGTGACAGTGATGCCTATTTGTCACATCAGGCTAAAGGTTCAAAATCCACCTAGAAGTACTTGATTAGTGAATGCCTGAGGAAAGAACAAAGACCCTGCATGGAGGAAGGAGACAGGCTTCTTGTCACAAGAAGTTTAGACAGAGTCCGAGGCTTATGAAAAGACTGAATTTGTGCTTCCTATAGTGCCACTACTTTCAGCAGCACGGTGCCTGTGGGGTTCACCTCCACGCTCAAGGAGGAGACCCAGCTGTAAACCCCCCAGTCCCTGCTGGCTGGCAGGATCTGCTGGACAGAGCACGCTGGGTTGCACGCCAGCCCATTGCCGAGGAAGGTGAGGGAGAAGGTGAAGTTCTGGGGTCCCCCAATCTCCTGGTGGTTCAGCACTGCCACAGCGTAGGCTTGGCCAGACAGTGGCCGCTCCCACAGCTCAAAGTTCTTGTCCTGCCAAGAGAAAATAACCCAGGGCTTATGTTAGGGGAGGCAGAACTGATGCTCTTCATGCCTGTTAAAGACAGCTTCAGGAACAAGTAGGCTCGCTGGGCTGTTCCCAAACCCTGAGCACTCCCCTCTACACCCATGTAGTGCCCCCTTTCTGAGGGGGCTGGCTGCCTGCACCCCCACACTGCACCCCCAGCTTGGTCCTGCCATACCTTGGTGATTTGGTATCCCTGCTTGCCCAGTGGATCCTGGTTGATGGCGATAACCTCTTTGTTCTGGAGCAGCCACTTGGCCTCAGGACTAATGTGTCGCAGGTCGTTAGACATGAAGAGGGGAGCTGCCATAATAGCCCACATTGCCATCTGAGTCACCGCCTGGTCCCAGCTCAGCCCAAAGTTTCCAATCACCAGCTGTGACAAGAAAACAAAAATGCCCAGTAACACTGCCAGCCAAAGAGAAACTGGGCCACACTAATAAATGACAGGATGCTGAGGGTGGGACCCTTATCTGGGGACTAGTTAGATAGACTGAGCACCAGGAGCAGGACCAGCTGGTTGGGAAAGGCAAGGCATGACTAGTGTGGCAATTTAGGATGAACCACTGGTGGAGGTAAAGAAGGATCCCTAACTAGGATGCTAGGCAGCATTTAAGAATCTGCTTTTCGATGCAGCTAGTCACTCCTTACAATGTCGGCACCCAGGGGTTTTCCCTCTAGTGGGAGACCAGCACTTTGCGGACCGCCTCCCACCTTCACGGCTGTATTCTGCACTGGCACTGCTTGTAGAGGCTGCAGTACACAGAGACAGCGCTTCCTTGGTACTGTCTGTAGCTGCAGTTCTTCCCCTTTCCAGCCAGGGACCTTCTCACCAAGTTCCTCATCCTCAGGCCCTGTCAGAGCCCTTGCTCTCAATGTTTTGCCCATGATTCTCTCCCTTCCCATACTTCTCAGCCTACAGCTGACAAAAGGATTTTTTGCTGGTGCCACAAGGGAAGTGAGCATTGCTCTACTTGCCATGTCAGGATCATTCCAGCCCCCTGGCCCAGCTATCTTCACAATGCTGCCCTGGTGAAGTGCTGTCCAGTCCAAAATACTCTTGATACTGCTCCAGGAATCATAGACATCAAAAAAGTTCCTCCAGTGATTGCAGTACTGTTTGATCTCCGTGTAATTGGGCTGCCAAAACAATGAGTGTGATTAGCCAGAGAGCCTTGCTGTACAAGAACAGGACCGTACACATGGCTAGATTGGATTGGGAATAATCTAGGGGAGAACTATAATAACAATTGTCCATCACCAGCTACCTGGATGATCCTAGAATGCCTTGTGCCAAATAACTTTGGTCTGCCAAGCTTCAGACAACACTATTGCTTCCCTTGGAAGAACAGCTGTGGCCACCTAGCTTTGTTAGAAAATTCCTTTGAGTGCTATTTTACTGAAGGTGTGACTGGGCCAGAGGGATTAAACTGTGACATCCCAGTAATTACTGCCATTTCTTGGGTTTACACCCTTTGGTGACTAATGCATTTAACTCCCAGTGGGAGAGAATGGCACCATCCTGTCGTGATGGCACAGGGGAAGCCAGCTCTGGGTGGAGAGCAACATGTCTGCCACAGACCCTGGCAGGCAGAAATCTGTTGGTAAACAATGTGGGCGATTCCTATTAAATAGGCTGTCCTAAAGTCTCTCTCCTAGTCCCTAGAGGTGACTGTAAAGCTGAGTCTGCAGCACTGTGTCCAGGAGGAATAACACCGAACTATCCGCTAGCTATGTGTCTGTATTGCCCATGTTTTGTTGCTTGGGTTCCTTGGAGACAAAGCAGAAGGATGCTGCTGTGTTCTTTGGCATGCTCCAGCTGGGCTGTGCCTTCATGCTGCAGGATCCTACTGAATTCTTTTCAGCAGAGTCACCTCAGGTATACTTCAGGGCCCTAAAGGAAAAGGTGGTTTTCCTCCAGCTTATAGTCTTGTTCTCTGTCAGACCAGAAAGCACCAAGTTTCTCAGGAGGCTGTTTTGCAGTCTTAATGCTTTTCTGTTCTTCCCACTTTCAGCCCCAGGATAAGCCTCGAGAAACACTCCTTACCTGCTGCATGGGTCTCAAGTAGAAAGGCCACTCACAGGAGTACACAATGCTCCTTCCAGTCTTGTTCAGGGCCACAGACATGTGCCTGTAACCTAAAAGAAGAGGACAGAGGTTACACAATCTCCTTGATCAAACAGAGGAACCAGTCCCATGTCACAAGTTCAGGTTTCAGTTCAACTCTTGCAAAGACAAGGCTGAACATATTACAGTGGCTGAACCACCACAGGGAGGACAGGGGAGCTTATAGTCTGCAGCCAGTTTCCTGCTTCCCAAGGACAGGTGAGCTTCTTCACAGCTTTGCTACAGGTCATGTGCAGGCTTATTGCTCTGAGACTGCTGATTTCTTTGTACATACAGCTGTAGGAAGAGGCTATGGTTTTGCTGTATGGCATTTTTTCCTCTGGATACCTGGAAATACAAGTTTATCAAGCTTACAAGTTATCTATCAAGCTGCTGGGACAACAGCTGCCCGACAGCTCTGTTAAGTCCCTTTTAATCAGCAGGGAGGGAACAAAAAGTTTACTCTCTCCCCTGGAACTGCTTCACTACAACTGGATTGTATCTGGGTTACACATATGATCCAACAAGAGCTTCCAGCTCCGCTGTCACTTACAGTGCTGAGCTGTGCTCCTGGCTGCAGCAGCTGGCATGTGCCCCACTAACTGGCTTCGATGGGATTGTCACTTGGGCAGGTTCTTCCTGCCAGACAGGGCCAGGACTGCATGCCAGATCCCTGCTGCCAAACACCATGGTGCTGACTGCGCCAGCAGCAAGAGCTCAGTCAAGAGAAAAGTGCCTTCTGACTTGCATCGTTCTTTCTGCAGATTTGCTCCTGTGCTGCTGGGATTTGGTTGTGCTTGCAGAGTCTGTAGCCAAGCTCCCTCAGCACAGTAAACTACTGAGCTTTCAGCTGCTGACTTGCCAACCTGTGTGCAAATAACTTCTGAACCGGGATTTACACTGGCATGCTTTAAAATGAAAACCCCAGTAGGCTTTTCATGCCAGCATTCCCTTCATATTTTTTTTTTTCCGTTAAAAGCCCTGATAACTGCTATTTTTATGACTGACACAGGCTGTTCTAGCTTCAAGCTAATCCACACTGACATGGCCTCAGCAAAGGGATTAAGTGTTAAGTGTGTGAAATGCATTGAGGTCTCCAGTAAAGGCACCGCAGAAGGGCAAAGCTTCTGCTGCGTTAAGAGCTGAGGCAGCAGTCTGCATAGAGAGCTCCCAGAGTACACTGCTGCTGTTTCCATGCTCACTGTGATGTGGTCTCTGGTGTGAGAAAGCTGCTTTTTCAAGCTGTGCAAAGCAGTGAAAGTTCCAGGAAGCTGAACAGGTAAAAAACACTCGCCACTCTGGGCTTGCAAACTGAGTCTCATATTTGCTTTTCCAAGCAAATCCCTTAAACGAGTATGCTCAGGGAGAAACAACTCCCTGGAGCCCACCCTGGGCCTAGAATTGCTGCTGCCTGCAGAATGTTCCCTCCCCGTGGCACAGTATTGCCTCAAGCCCATGCCTACCTTCTGCCAGCAGCTCCAGCGAGCCAGAGTTGCAGCCGTCAAACTTCAGCAAGTCCACACCCCAGGAGGCAAATGTCTGGGCATCCAGGTCATAGTGGTTATAACTGCCAGGGAAGCCAGCACACGTCTTGTTCCCCACATCGCTGTAGATTCCCAGCTTCAGTCCCTTGGAGTGGACCTGTATGTGCAGACAGAAAAGAGAACTGGGGACGGGGCGGCTGTGGGGCAGGAAGAGGTAGCACTGGGATGACAAGGGAAGCAAAACCCTACTCCGGCAGGCAGGGCCTTAGCTCAGCAGCTACGCAGCTGTTCCCCACTCAGCCTTCCCTCTCCATCCCTGCTCCCAACACGGCTGCAGGTCGGGTCCCCAGCTGCCATCACTGCCCTACACCACTGTGGGTGGCACTCACGTAGTCAGCCAGCTTGCGGATGCCACTGGGGAACCGTTTTGGGTCAGCCTGGAGCCTGTCGTGCTCATCCCGCGTCGGGGCCATCCAGCAGTCGTCAATACAGACGAACTCGTAGCCTGCGTCCCTCCAGCCCTCGGCAGCCATCACATCGGCCATCTCCACGAAGAGCCGTTCGCTGGGCACGGGGAGGCAGCACCACCAGAAAGAAAGCGGAGAACGTGGCTGCCCGATTGCCAGCACCGACACGGCAGCCCTGCGGCTCCTGCCGAGGGCCCGGCCCGGCCGTGGGCACGCCAGCGACGGCGGAGCGCAGGGAAGGCCCGCCCGGGGCCCAGCCTGGCTCTCCGCCCTGCCGCGGGGAGGGCGCGCCAGCTGCCAGCGCACAGGGCCGCAGAGCACCGCGCCGGGCCGGCCGTCCCCGGCCCTCACCCCCCCAGTGCCGACCGCTGGGCTCCCCTGGGCCCGGAGCTCCCCATCCCGCTCCCGGGGCCGGGCCGCGGGGCACCGGGGCCGGCCGCCGGCGGTACCTGACGCAGCGGTGCGGGTCGGTGGCGCAGTCGGTGGCGCAGAGGAAGCGCTCCCAGTGCAGCCAGCCCATCGGCGGCGTCCGCGCCAGCCCGTTGTCCAGCGCCAGCGCCGCCGCCAGCACCGCCGCCGCCAGAGCACAGCGGAGCGCCCCCCGCACCGCCGCCATGGCCGCCGCGACGACGGACTGTCCAAGCGGCCAATCGCCGCGCGGCGTGAGCCACGGCTGCGCCAATCCTGGGGAGCGAGGCGCACTGCTGCCCGCCCCCTGCCGGTCATGTGCGGGATGGTCATGTGATCGGGGCGGGGCGGGGCGGGGCGGGGCGGGGCGGGGCGGGGTTGCCTGCCTGTCTGTCAGTGGCCCGGCCCGGCTGCAGCGCCGCGGCCCCGAGGGGTGCTGGGCGGCTGCGCTGACCGAGGCTGCCGGCGCGTCGGCCGTGTGCGGTGTCACCGCCGCCCGTGCGAGCGCAGGGCCCTGTGGAAGGAATTTGCCCCCCCGGGCCTGGGGCTTGGCCTGGGACCTGCCTCAGAACCTGCCGCGAGCAGCTCCGTAACGAACCCTCTGGAGGCACCTCCCGCCCCGGGGCAGCTTCGTCCCCCTGTTCGCCTTCCTCCTCTGTCGCCGCTACCCTCTCACCCTGCGGGGGTCCCTGCACCCCTCTGAGGTGTTCGGAGCACAGGGCCCTCGGGTGCCGGCCGCCGTGCTGGGGAGCTGGCAGGGCCACTGCCGTGAGCTCGGGGTGTTTTACAGGGCTGTGGGTTGGGAGGTGGGGTAGGGGAATGGGGTCTCTGCAGAGCCTGGCTCTCCTCTGGCAGCGATCCGAGGATCCGTGAAGCCTGGGGTTGGATCCAGCACTGGCAATAGGTGATACGGAGCATCGGGTATGGCCGGGCTGTTGGCTGCTGCTCTGCCCGCTTGTGGGGATCCCTGAGGGGCTTGATCCAGCGCATCGCTGCCTGGGGTGCCTGTGCTCATCCAGATTTTTGCGCTGAAAGACTGTGGTCTCTTTTCAAACAAGTTCAGCCACAAGAATAAGTCATAGTCACCAGGCATTGCCCTGTTTGCACCAGTAAAATCAGCTTGACTGGGGGTTGAAACAAGAACCTCTGGGAATGGGCAATGGGGGTGTCAGCAGCACCCAGAGAGCTGTAAAGGGCACCTGCATCCCAGTCAGCATCTCTGAGGTGAGCCCCAGATTTCATCTCTGCCTTTGCAGGACTCACAGCTGTGAGCATGGCTGGGCCTCACCCTGCTGGAGGTACCGGGCACTGGCAGCGTGTGCGGCCTGTCAGGGAGGCTGGAGGCTTTCCCTGCCAAGGCAGCCATGAGAACAGTAGGAAACAGGGAATGAGGAGCCAATTCTCCACTGTGCATCTCCCCCAGGGCTGGGCCAGCCCCTGCAGCTCCACTGGAGCTCTCATCGTGGGCCCCACTGCAGCAGGGGGGGAGCAGGATGGGACCACTGCCGGGCCAGGGCTGCCATGGTGTTGGGCTCTCTGGGCGCTGCTTGCGTGCATGTCCATCAAAGGCATCTCGCTAGGTGTCCTCCGATCCCTGCTCTGGTGCATCCAGGGAACAAAAGCTCTTCAGAGCCTGTGGTTTGATAATTGTTCCTTGTTTCAGTGCCGGGGTCCTCCCCCTGGCCTTGAGGGGCTGAAGCGCAGAGGCTTCTCAAAGTCGGACAAAACAAGCCGCTTTGGGAGCTGGAAAACCTCATCGCTTTGTTTTTTTCTTGTTCAAAACCACAGCCCAGAGCTGGGCAGTTATCCCGTATTCCAGGGCTTGGGAGCACTGCAGGGCTGATCCCTGCTTGTGTCTGGGCTCCAGCCCTCTGTTACTGCCCCTTGTCAGGTGTCCCTGCCTGCCCTTGCGATACCTGGCACCCCACATCCCTTGGGCTGGGGAGCTTGTGAGGTGCCCTGTGGCCTGCACGTGCTGGTTGGCTTCCCCTGGGTGGTGCAGGCTGGTCCCATAGTGTTGCCAGGGGGGGTGGATGTGGCCGTGGGGGTGTGGGGTTTGGCAGAGTACAGTGAAGCCCCTCTGAGCGGGCAGAGGTGGGCTGTGGGGTGATGCTGCAGCTTAGATCACAGGGACACACTGGGGGCCAAAGTGCCTTTGGGCTCCTGGGGCTCCTCTGTCCGCAGGCAGTGCTGGCAGAGCTGTGCTGAGGGTTGGGGTGCTGGCACTGCCACACTGCCTGAGTGCCCTGCACATGCACCTTCCCTGGGGTGGAAGGATCCTGCCCCATGGGGCCGGCTGTAGCAGGACTGCAGTCCTGCGAGGGCCCTGTGCACCACGGCTTGACTGGATCGCAGCAGGGCACGCTGCCAGTCCAGCTCCTGTCACTTTCCCTGTGCCTTGGTTTCCCCATCTTTAAGGACCAGCCCTGGCCCGCTCAGGACTGGCTCAGGACTTTGGAGCTTGATATTTTCTTTAACAAAAAATCTGTGCCCAGGCAACATGTGAAGGGCACTGGGTATTCAGAGCCCCACAAAAGCTGTCACCTGTTCTTGCTGCATAGAGCTCACCTGGCCCCGAAGCCGATGTCCCAAGCAGCATGGGACATGCTCTCCTGCAGGCATTGGTCCATCCAGACAGGGTGGTTTGCTCAACCTCCGGCAGCTGGTGTTGCCCCAAGGCAGCTCCAGGCTGTGGGTGCATGCAGGAGGCTCTGGTGAGGGAGAGGGGGAGGAAGGGAAGGTTTGGTGCCCCAGTGCCACCATGCGCAGCAGCACAGCTCAGCTCCAGCAGGATCAGGCCCTCTGTGCTTGGCAGAGTAGGGGCCTATCTGGCATGCTGCCACAGTGCCTGGCCAAGAGCATGTTTGCTCGGCCCCATGCAGGAGCCCCAGGGAGCCCTTGGGGCTGGCAGGGGGCTGTGCTGCCCCAAACCTGTGTGTGCCCATGGCTGCCCACCCCTGGGCTGTTGGGAAGCAGCTGGTGCTGCTGATGATCATTTTGCTGTCTGAAAGTCCCATTAACCCAGAGTAACTCCATTAACTTCCATTTAAACTAGCAATTAACTTGGCCATGGCTGTTGGTCCCATGCCTGCAGCTGCTTTCCGTGGTGGCTGGGATGCATCCTGCAGTGCACGGCCTTGGATGGGAAGTGGAAAACTCTGTCAGAAGGCCATGGGCTTTGCTGGGGGATGGAGCCACCTGCGCTGGCCTCTGGCCATGCTGCAACCCACAGGAGGGCATGGGGCTCAGCACCCCCAGCCTGGGCTCTGCCACTGTCCCCAGGATGTGAGCAACCTGCTGGAGCTGTGTGCTGGAGGGCAATGACAGCCCTGCAGCTCTGTGGGTGTCCCAGCAGGTCCCAATCCAAACTGGGCTGCTGGGAGGACAAGGGGTGGGGGCTAAGTGCTGCTCCTGACCCTGAAACTGCTCCCAGGGACACCGGAGCTGCAAGAGTCTGCAGATCTGTGGGGCAGCGTTCCCCTCATGCCTTTGCAAGTGCGGTGCCAGCAGCAAGGCCCCCCGCACTTTGCTGTGACCAGCACACGGGACCTGGGAGCTTTAACTTAGGAAGGTTGTATTGGCTTTTTACCCTATTCGTTCTTCTGGGACGTGTTGTTTCTCAGAGCCAGGGGGCTTAGGGCTGACGGCAGCGTTTATCTCCAGACACTAGGTGCCCAGACCTGATGTTCAGCAAGGGAGAGAAAGAAAAGCAGGGAGTGAAGAAGCTGGGCACACCGCACTGGCGTGAAACAGCTCCCAGCTCTTCCCTTGGCTGCATCCTTTCTAGGTTTGGGGTGGGGGCAGGAGAAAGGTTTTGGGGGGTTTGATTTGTCCCATCTGAAGAAAAAAAAACAGCACCAAACCAGCATGGGTGCATTTGCTTTCTCTCTTCCCTGCCACAGAAGACCCCAATGGGGCTGGGCAGGCGATGGGGCTGCGAGGTACCAACAGAGCCGGTCTGTGAAACTTGGCCAGGAGGACAGAGGGAGATTGATGTTTGCTCGGGTGCTCAGCCCTCAGCTGCAGGCTCTGCCTGCCCCTGTGCCAGCTGGGGACAAAAGTGCTGGCCCCGGATGGCACTGCAGGGCTGGCGTAAGCCCCCTGGGACAGCTGGCAGCTCTGTAAGGCTGGCATCTGCCCAGCGAGCCGGCACGAAGGGGCCGCACAGGGAGGCTCACCCATCAGGATGCTTGCCTGCATTCGGGTGTCTGAGCTCCACCACAGAGCCGAAGCACCCCCTACCCGACTTCTGCCCCATCTTGGGTCCTTCCCCCTGGCCAAGCCCGGGTGGGGTGGAAAGGAGCTGGGGTGACCACAGGGAGTACCCACAGAGCTGGAGGGGGGCAAGGAGAGTGATGAGGTTTGGGGCTGGGAGCTTGTGGGGGGCTCCTGCCCAGCCCTGCTGGTGTCTCCCACATGGGAGATAAAACCTGACAGTCACCGCCAATTGTGTCAGAAAAATCACCCCTGGAAGTAATGATCTTGGGGTGCAATTGCAGTTCAGGGCTTCTGTCCCCAGAGGACTGTTGTACCCTTGTCCCCACGTCCCTCCCACACACCTGGAGCTGGCTGTAGGGTCTTTGGAAGAGGCAAACCCCCAGCACACCACTGAAAATCCCAGAAAGGCTTTATTTGCGTAGGAAGATTGATGCTGTTTAAAAACCCACCGCTGCTAGAGGGTGGCTTGGCTGCCTAGTGCCTGCGAGCGCTGCCTGGCACTGGCACCTCCCCGTTGCTGCCTCTGGGCACTGGGTGCCAGGTGAGCTGAGCAGTCGAGGTGCAACCCCTTCCTCTGCCTCCAAACGGAGCCTTCCCAAAAACACGTCCCAAAAGCCTGACCTGGAAGCACGGTGGGGCCCTGTGGGGACCCCCACAGCTGGGAGGGCATGTACAGCAGTGGCGGTGGGATGGAGCTGGCTCAGCTGTCCTGGTGGGTCCTGGGAGTGGCCTGGGGCCAGTTCTCTTCCACTTGCCCCATCTGTGAAATGGGTGCATGTGGCTGAGTGCTCTGCAGGGCTGGAGGGGCTGGGCAGGGGGTGGGAATGGCAGGGCTTCGCCCCCAGTGACTCATGCGATGGAGAGGGTGATGCCTGCCTGAGGAGTGGGGCTGGGGGCCATGGCAGGGGGCTCTGCCCAGGTCTGGCTTCATCAGGCAGTGCTGGCCTCCTGCCCACCCTGCAGGGTCCCTTTTGCCATGATAGGCGGGTCACTGGGGCCCTCGCTGTTAAATGGTGGCACCACAGCCTCCAAGGAAAGGGGCAAATCCAGTTTCCATCCCACCCTGCTTGGAAGACCCTGGGCACCCTCCTGCACTGGGGATTGTGGGGAGATGGGCTCTGCTGGGCTGCAGCCCTCCCTGGGCTGGCTGTGAGCAGGGGGAAAGGAGAGCATCAACACATTTCTTTCTGTAGGATCTACAAAAACATCACCTACTGCTTTTATTTCCTGCTAAGCACAGAGGATATCCAGGTCTGGAGGGCTGGAAGCCTTGCTGAGCTTGTCTTGTTGAGGTTTTGGATGCTCTCCTCTCCAGTGGAGGAGCAGCAGGGGTGAACCTGCCTGGGGGACACCGCGCCTGGGTGCCAGGGTGGGGAAAAAGCTGGGGAACAGGGCGGTTCTCACCTCCAGCTCTCTGCTGGCACTGTGGTGCTGTGGGAACGTAGCAGTCTGGGGATGCCACCACTCATTCTACTCCTTCAAAAGGATAGGCCAAGCTGCCCCCACTACTTTCATCCTAAAAATCTCTATCAGAAGATGGGCTGTGGGCCCTGCCCTGCAAGGGAGTGCACTGCTGGCTCCCCAGTGCCAAGCAGCTCTTCCCTGCAGCTGCAATGGCCATTTGTGTCCCTTCACCACCAGCAGGACTGGGCTCACCTGCTGCCTGCCCCAGGGCTGGCATTTCCTCAAAGAAAATGGAGCCTTCTGCCCGGTGTCCCTGCCACAGTCCCGCCTGCAGCTGCGGGCATCGTGGGCACCTCTGGGCTCTGCAGGGAGAGAAGCATCCCCGACCCACTGCTTTGCTGTGCGTTGGAGCTGGCTAGGGGCCAGAGGCACCCTGTCCACTGCTGGACTGGGGGCTATGGGGCCATAGCCAGCATCCCACACAGTCCGAGCTCAGGCAGGGGTGCTGTGTGCTCTTTCCTGCAACCAAGCTCCAGGCCAGGGGAGGAGAGAGGACTGCACCCTCTCGCCTGCCTGCTTGTGGCCCATGACTCAGTGATGCAGCCTGAAGAAGCAGCAACTTGACATGGAAGGAGCGGAGAGGTGGAGAGTGTTTGGCTGGGAAGTGGTGTTCCCTGGCCACCAGCATCCCTCAGTACCAGAACCTCCCCTGTGCCCTGGCACACAGCATCCCCAGGTACCTGGGGCTCCCCCTGCAGCACAGCATCCCTGGGTACCTGGGGGTGACACCATGCAGAAGGCAGGAGAGGACCTGGGGTTGCTGATCCCTGCCCTTGGTGCCCCAGCTTCCAAAGGGACATGGGAGCTGCCACTTGTCCAGGCTCTGAGGCCCAGCCTGGCAGTGCTGCTGCTCCAGGACAGAGGGGAACGTGGTTCTGGCTGAGGTCATGGTGCCTGGGCGCACTGGGACATCAGACCGAGAGGCAGTCATGCTTTTCCAGGCCTCAGGGCACCGAGTGGATGTCCTCCGAGCGCAGCACTTTGTAGACAACCCAGTAGAAGATATTGAAGACCAGGAAGGTGAAGGGAAAGACAGCTCGGGAGATGGTGTCAATGCGTTTTGCCCGGTCAATGTAGCGCCTGCGGAGGCTTTCCCCTTCCCGCAGCAGCATGCTGGCTGGTGGGGGGCTGTAGATGCCAGGGCCCTCCCCAGCTCCATTCTTTGGCTGCAGGCAGTGGCTCAGCCCATAGCCTCGCAAGTAGAAGCGACTCTCACGGACAAGCTCTTCCTCCTGGTGAAAGGAAAGGCTGTCAGCTGGGGCATCCCATGGACATCGATACTGCAGGGTGAGCAGGCATTTGTGGCTGCATGTCCTAGACACCCCCCACCAGGCGATACAGTCATGTGAGTGCCCAGCACAAGGTTAGGTGCTTTTTCAGAAAGCTCAAAGTGTGCAGGAAAAAGCAGGCTGTGGGCAGAGGCAGGCAGTGGTGTGTGCAGGTGGAGGTGAGCACTGACCGACTGCTTTGTCATCAGGACCGTGTTTTAAGGGAGCATCCAAGGGCAACCCTGACCCTGGCAGCCCGACACTGATCCCTCTGGTCTCCACCCAGCTCCAGCCTGGGGACTCGGGAAGCCTGGTTCTCTGGCAGCCGAGGGGCTGGGGGTGAAATGGTGGAGGGAGAGATGGGAACATATGGGTGCAGGGGATGCAGGTTGCATTGAGAGGCAGGTTACCCTGGGGTGCAGAGAGCCTGGGGGTGCAGGCACTGTTGTGACAGCTGTGTTTGCTGCAGGGTGGAAGTGTGCTTGTGTCAGTGAATAGGAGGAGGCAAGCAGCTTGCAAGGGAAGAGCTGGCCAGGGATGCAGGAGCCTGGCTACCATCAGGACTTGCAGGCCCCCCGGGTCCCTCCAAGGGCCCAGACCCCCATTTCTCCCTATGGCTGCTTGGTGGGGGCTGTCCAGCACAACAGAGGAGCGGGGCTGAGCGAGCTGGACTCCTTCCTTGCTGGTCTCTCTGCCCTTGCTCACCCCAACTCCCCCCATGCTGGTGGGAGGCTACAGAGAGGGCAGTTTCCCTGTGAAGCTGCATGCCTGTAAAATCTTCAAAAGTGCCGTGTAAGCCAGGCACCTGCCCTCACCCTCTGGTCGCAGTCTACTGCCACTGTTTGCGGCATGGCTCTGGTCACTTCGTGGCCACTTGGGTGCATGCCAGTGGTGCCCATGCCCCTCCCCACCAACAGCTGCCCACTGTTAGTGACTCGCCTCGTCCTGCTCTTCTATCCTCTGGGGTGTTGTGTGTGCAAAGGTTTGGCAAGGGGCTGGCACATGCAAGCCCAGGCTGCGTGTCTGGCTTCTTGATGAGCCCACAGGCCACTTTGGTCTCTGTGGCTCGTGTTGCCTCTGCTCTGCTTGTGCCCTATCCAGCTGCGGTGGGTCTCTTCTCCCAGGGCATGCTGGAGGCCAGCCCCTCACCTCACGCCATGCCTGCACACAGCCCGGGTGCCAGATCCCAGACATCATCTCCAGCTGGCACTGCCCTCCAAACCATGGAGAGCAGCTTTCTCGCTGAGGTCAGCCTGCACAGGCGCTCAGCCGGCAAGGGGGATCTCATGCAGAGAGCTTGCACCCTGGTATCTTTATTTAACTCAGCAATCCACCAGCTAAGCAAGATTTCTCAGTGGGAAGAGCAGCAGCGGCTCAAATTGCTGAGATCAGTTCTCATTTGCAGCAGAGTTTTATTCCCCTGCTCCAGGCTGAGTGCTTGTGGCTGCCCCAGGGGACACTGTGCCAGGGAACGGGGGACTGGGATGGGGGGATGGGGGGTGGACGGACTGTGTGCCCTGGGAGGCAGCAGCTATTCCCCTGGCCCAGGGAGGCAGCAGCCCCAGCCAGGGCATTTGGGGGAGGAGATGGCAAACTGGGGATGCTAGTCCTCCCAGCTGGGTCCCTCTGGGTTGGGGCAGCCCAGGGTGCTTGCTGGGTGCCAAGGCTGAGTGCAGGGGGCTCCCAGGGCCCAGCTTTGCGGGATCTGTGGGAGGGATTTGCTACTGGGCTGTGGCACCCAGGCTGTGCTGTGTCAGGCAGTGCTGGCACAGGACCTGTGGGCACCGGGGCTCTGCTCCGGTCTCTGACCCAGCAGCAAGCCAGGGTGCTCCTGGCTGCAACCAGAGCCTTGCTGGTGGCACCCCAGGGTGGCTTTGCAGCCTCCACCTCAGAGCAGTGGCACTTTGGTCTCTTTTAAGCCGGCAGATGGTTCCTAGGCTCAGCAGAGCCTCCCGCTCCCTGTCCAGGTGGATGTTTGTCTCCCGGAGCGGGTGCTCAGGGCCTGTGACAGGCAGGGAGCAGGGGAGCGCTCTGGGGGGAGCCAGGAAGCCTCTCCTGGCATCCAAGGCCTGATGATGGCAGAGGAGAGGCTTGGGGCAGCCCAGGCAGGTGGGGAGGCAAGGATGTACCAGACCTGATCTCCTCTCCTGGTCGTACCCAGGCATCCCCACACCAGCCTGGAAGCCTGCCCTGCCCCACCGCTCCTCCCTACACCTCAAGCTGCAAAGGGCCTGTGTGCCCTGAGCAACTGCCCGCACCGGGGCTACTGCAGGCAGCCGCAAGTGCCACAGACCTGCCTGTGCCGGGAAGGACGGACAGGCAGAGCCCTCACCTTTGCCAGAGATGTGGGCATGGCCTGGGCAGCTGGGCAGCAGCCCAGGGGTGGCCATTGGTCTGCCCCAGCATCACTCACCCCTTGGCAGAGGGGGCTGCACTGGTCCTGCTTTATGGAAAAGGAAACTGAGGCACGGAGCGGGGGTGTCTCCAGGGAACTCTGTTCTATTCCCATCCCTTTCAAATCTCTTTTCAGCCCAGGGAGTAGCAGCTCCATCCTACAGGCAAATGCTCTGTGCAAATCTCTGCCCTGCTTCTTCCACAGGCCCTTGCTGGCCCCTGAGGCCAGCTCCTTGGGGGCTTATTTTGGGGAGGCAGGGTGAGGCTGACTGGGGGTGCACTGTGCTGCACTGTGGGGGGAGCTGCTGGAGGGTTGTGCTTTACCCGGGAGTTGGAGAGCTGCGAGAGCGTCGTGTAGGTGTGCTCGCCGCCGTGCTGGCTGCTCAGCTGCCGCAGGGACTCCAGGCTGGCTGTCCCGCTGCTCAGGCCCTTTTGGCATCCAACAGAGTGCACCAAACAGAAACAGGACAGCGGGTGATGGATGGCTCTGCCCTGACCCCAGGGACAGCAGCTCTGGGTGCCGGGATGGGGATGACAGGGGACTGGGGGCTCTGCGTGGGGGGGAAAAGCCCCCCCCAGCAGTGCCTGGGCACTGGTATCTGTCTTCAGCATGTGCCAAAGGGATTTGGCCACACAGGGCACTGCGAGCCTGTGCGGTGTGTATGTGTGCTTGTGTTTTCCATGGAGGTCTGGTGCCTCATGTTGTGCTTATGGCAAGAAAATGAGAGTGGGGCAGCTGTGTGCCTTCCCCAAGCATCTCACAGGCCTTATGCCTGTGCCAGTGGGCTGCCGGAGGGGAGGGCTGTCCTGCCAGTGAGGGACCATGCCTCTCCAGGCCATGCTGTGCTCCCATCTGCAGCCCAGACCCTGTCCCTTGGTGCCACCAGGTCCCCTTGGTGCTTCACCGCCCTGATGGAGCAGTGAGCCCCAGTCATTGTTGCAGCACAGTGAGGAACCCCAGTTTGGGGCTGCAGGTAAGGGGGAATGACGTTTCCCCCACCATTGCTGTTTATTTTTCTGCTTTTTCTGAGGAAGCAGAGCTTAGGGATGTTCCAGCAGGAGGAGGATGGCACCCTGGGCACGTTTGTGCTGGCAGGGCCTGGGGCACCCATGGGTGCAGTGCACTGTGCTAGTCAGGCAGACAGGACTGTGATGCCCATGGGTCCCTGCTGTGCTGGAGGGGCTGGCCGCAAGCCCTGGGCAGTGGGACACAGCCCAGCACTGAGCCCTGCCCCGGTAGCTGCTGAGAAGCTGGCCCTGCAGGCCCGGGTGTCCCCTTGGTGGCTGAGGATGGGCAGACATTGTGACAGCAGTGGCAGGAAGGACTCACCATCCTCTGTCGCCGCTGGCGCCGGCGCAGGCGCATGAACTCCTTGTGCTGGCGGGAGACAAAGTTGACGGCTGCGTACTCCAACAAGGCGGCAAAGACGAATAGCAGGCACACAGCCATCCAGATATCGATGGCCTTCACGTAAGAGACCTGCAAGGGTGAGAGGGGGCTCAGGGACCCACTGCCCCCCACTTCACTTGTCCCCCTCACTGCTAGGTCCTCTGCCAAGGAGCACAGGAGCCCTCTCAGCCGGGACACACAGGCCAGAGCTCGCCCAGGCAAGCAGCAGCACGTTCCTTCCCCCTCAGCAAGTGTGGTGCCCTAGCTGGCACGGAGCCAGCCATTCCCAAGGGAATGATGTCCCTAGGGCACGGGGCGGGGGCAGGGGGGCAGTGGGCACCCCAGGTATGTTGGGCAGGCTGCAGTGTGGGAGCCCAGCATGGAGCCAGCACTGACCTTGGGCAGGGAGGCACGGGAGCCAGCGCTCTGCGTGGTCATGGTGAGCACAGTGGTGATGCCCAAGCCCACCCGTGCTGGCGCCGCATCCATGTTGATCCAGAAGGAGACCCAGGAGAGGATGACGATGAGCAGGCTGGGGATGTACATCTGGATCAAGTAGTAACCCATCTGCCTCTCCAGGTGGAACTTCACCTCAATGCAGGTGAACTTGCCTGCAGGGAAAGACAGCCCTGATGGGTGAGAGGGACCCCTGGGCCATGGTGAGGGATGGCAGCAGGTCCCTGGGGTACTCACCTGTATTGTAGTACTTGGTGCAATAGCCCAGGTCCTTCTCATCCCTGAGGATGAACTGTGGGAGCGTCAAGCCCTCTGCCACTTGCACAGCCTCCTGCTTCTCCAGCCACTCAAAGATGAGGTCGTTCATGGTGTAGCCAACTGGAGGGGACAGAGGGAACCATGGGCTGGGGTGGGGGATATGCACCCCATTCATCCCCACCATGAATGACCACTCCTTCCTGCTCACCTCCCTCAGAAGCAGGGAGAAGCCAACCTTTGGGATGGGGTGGGATGGGATGGGATGGGATGGGATGGGATGGGATGGGATGGGATGGGATGGGATGGGATGGGGGGATGAAGCACAGCTTGAAGCCCCCTAGATACTTACAGCTTTCCAGCTGCATGGTGCATGTCTGGATGTCCATGGGGAAGTTCTTGAGGTCCATGGGGCAGGACAGGATTAATGTTAGCCTGGAGGAGGCAGAGGAAAGGAGAGGGTTGCTGAAGGCTGGGGCAGTTGAAGTGGAAAAGCTGCCCCGTGGAAGGAAAAGAGCAAATCTTTGCCTTGCCAGTTCGGCACTGCACCAGAGGGTGAGAGGGTTCTACCTAATGCTGTAGAGCACATTGCCATTCTTGAAGATACGCAGCAGCTTGTTATCGGTGGTGACCTCGTGGAAATTGGCCCCTTTCTCGTTGGCAAAGAACAAGTCTGGCTTCCAGATGGAGTCAAGCATGGAGGGGTCAAGGTCGAGGGAGTCGTCAGGGTACTCGCGGTAAGCCAGGCGGGGGTCATTCCACTGCTGCCGCAGGAACACGTTCACCCGGTAGTCCTGGGGCAGAAGGCACTGCATCAGCAGGGAGCACCCCATGGTGCCCAGGGAGGAGGAGGAGGAAGTGGAGGGGGGTCTCTTGGTGGAGGCTCAGCCCTGCACGTGCTGCCTGCCTGACACTAACCACACGTGGGACAGGGGCAGCTCAGGAGCCTTCTCACGCTGTCCAGCAGCCAGGGGAAATTAAAAAACCAAAGCCACAGCAGCTAAGCGGAGAGGGAGGAGTAGGAGGACCAGCAGCTGCTGCCTGCAGTGTTTCTCACAGGGCTCTATGGCCCTGTAGGGAGGGGTTGATGTGACGGTTGACAGTATCAAGGCTTTGCAGTGGCACAAACAAGGAATTTTTAGCGCTTGGGCATCCTCAAAGGAGTTCCTTATGCACCTGAGGAGGCTGGAGATGGTGGGGACACATTGCTCATTTGTGTTATAATGTACCTGGAAGCCTGCAAGCAGCAGGGAGTGGAGCTACCAGCAGCTACCTCGCCCTGACCCCTTGGGGTGTTTCTCCCAGCTCAGGCATGGGGAATGTGGTCCACACAGCCAAACTCTGATTAACTGACCCCAGAAAAGCCACGACCATTTGCTATGGCTCTGCATGTCCCCACCACAGTGCCAGAGCTGGCTCTGGGCAAGGGCTCACAGGACTCCCCCGATCACGGCCACGGGCTCGGGCACTGGGATATGCACAATCCCTGGCAGAGCCACCACCAGCCCTGACGCACTGGGAAAGGAGCCCGTCACGCTGGCGAAACCCTCACCATGGTGGTTTCAGTGACAGAGCCGAAGCTGTTGATGAAGATGTTGCACGTCACGTTGACAGGCGGACCTGGAAAACAGCATGAAGCCTCCTCTTGCCGCTGGCTGGGGAGACGTGCACCACACAGACACACGTGGGGGTGATGCCTCCTCCACGTGCTGTGTGGATGAATGCACACGAGCATCCCCCTGCCTGCTGGGCTCACCCCTGTAGTGTGTCGGGGTGAACCCCAGCACACCCTGCAAGCACTGCAGCTGCCCACACCGGCAGGCCCAGCAGGCACGTGCAAGGCGGCTGTGATTGCAGGAGCAGCCAGGACTCTGGGGAGGGTGCCGGGATGAAAGAATGTGTGTCAGGGTCCTGCCCCCAAACCCACGCCTGCCCATTCCCTGGTTTTGGGCAGCCATAAGCATGGATCACTGCCAGGGTTGGGAACCTCACATCTTCCTCTTACCTTTGAAGTTGGGTCGGATCCGGGCGTCATACCCTGACGTTCGTCCCATAAGCTTGTCCAGGAAATCAGAGGGTGACATGGGCTGGGGTGAGCTTCGGGAAGCAGCTTTAATCTCCTCCCGCCCTGAGACCAGCCTGCAGGGCAGAGGAGGCAGGTTAGCTGCCTGCTGGCAGCAAGGGTCTGCAGGCACATTTTGGCACCCTGCCGGGATTGCCAGCTGGCAGGGGAAGCGGCTGTGCCCCTGCCGCATCTGCTCCAGTGCTGAGTCAGCGTGCTGACCCTGGGACCCCTTCCTCCATCCGCTGTGATCCTGGTGGCTTGCCCCCTTGCCTGCCACAGTCTGAGTGCCACACGCCCACATTTTGCCTGTCCCCCTACCAACAAAGTCCCTGCCTGCCATGTCCCCTGGCATGGTGTTTGGGGCTGGGAGGGGTGGGGATGGGATGGGATGCAGCGGACAATGGCCTTGTGCATAGCAGATGGGTTCTGTTCCAGTGCTGGAGGGGGGAAGTGGGGAGGGACCCTCCCTGGGTTCAATTGCAAGCCCTGGCTTGAGTTGCTGAGCGAACATCGGTACTCTGCCTGCATAGACTCATGGCCTGGGGGGCTTGGCTTGCGGGACACGACACACGCCCTGAGCCATGGGCTGCTCTGGCTTGAATGATGAGGTTCCCAGGAGCACAGCTGGGGTTGTGACACCTTGCCAGGGACCAAGATGATGTGGCAGGAGAGGAGCAGCAAAACCTACCTCCCCACCGGCTGTGGCGTGGAGCTGACATGAGCTTTCCCATGCAGCACTCCCAATAATGATGGAGACTTATTTAAACTGACCTTGGAGGGGCTATTTTTGTGAATGCATCTTAGCCTGCCAGTTTCTCTCCTTCCATCAGTCTATAATGATCATTTCAAGAAACAATGCGAGAGATGTTCGCTCACCATATTGACAGGCATTTGGCTGTGATGGAGAGGAATTAGCTGGAGACCTCTAGACCCCAAAAGAACTTTGAGCATATTGCTGGTGCTGCTGCTTGCTGCCTCATAACTCTGCCAGGTCCATGCCCAGGTGGGTCCCACTCCTGCTTGGAGCTACAACCGTGTTATCACAAGCAAAGGATGATGCTGGGAGCTGAGACCCCTTGAGGCCCTTGTTCCTACCAACACACCTTGTCCCTTACCTCCTCTCAGGAGAGGAGGATTCATCCCGGAGGGGCTTATATGCATTCTTGCCAGTTAGAAATGGCCACAATGGCCACCCAAAAATGATCCAGCCAGGGAGGTTTTCCCTTTAATTGGAGGTGGGCAGCAGAGTACCAGAGACTGGTCCTGGCCAAGAGCAAAAGGCTGAGAGCAAGTCCCCTTCTGGGAGCTGTGTTAGAAAGGTGCACCTTTGGGAGGAGAGCTGCAAGAGGGTAACAAGGAGTTAAATCAGGCCTCTGCCTGCCTCACAGCTGTGAATCTTGTCCTCCCCTACTGGAGAGGAAGATGAGGGTTCTCCCCGGAGCATGTGGGAGGAAGGCTCCCTTGGCACTGCGACAGCTAGCTCCGTGAAGCAGCAGCAGATCTGCAGCCCCAGCAATGCTCAGACCCCGGGGATTGCAGGGGGTGCAGAAGTGCCCTGGGTGCAGCCACCTCCATCACTGGCAAAGCCATGCTGGCACACAGCCCCTGGGTCTGGGCTCTTCCCAAGGTTTGGCTGTAGCTCCCCATTTTGGGCACTGCCTGCCCCAGGGGACTCTGCCACTAACCTGACCCAGGCACTGCGGGGCCCTGGAGCTCAGCACCTCCATGAAGCGAGAGGATAATGGGGCTGCAAAATGATCATGCCTGCCTAAAAATGCCACCTGAGATAAGCAGTTTCCGCATGTGAAGTGATGACATTTTGATACGGTTTCCCCCCTCCCCACCACAAATGCTGCGGTTCCCTCACACAGTTGTACTGGATGAGCTGGTGAGAGGGAGAGTGAGGGCAGGGAGTGGGCTCAGCCCAGGGGCACTGCAGCCCCCCAAACACTCCCTGCCTGGACCATTCTACCCTGCATCCCACCTTGTCCCAGATAGCAACAAGGTGGCCAGAGATGGAAAAAGGGACCGGTGGGCTTCGGACTTTCCACCCAAGTGGGCCAAGAGTTGTTCTTGCACCCACGGGACCTGGGGCACCCACTGGCCTGGGTGAGCCAGGGGCCAGGTTAGGGACTGTCCTGAGCCCCCCCAAACACCCTGAGCCAGGAGAGGGTCTGGGCATCACAGGGGCTTTGCAGCCCTGCAGAAGGAGCTGCCTGGGCCATCACCTGGCTCAGCTCGCCCCTTCTCCCACTGTGGCAGGGTCCCAGCTGCCCTGGGGTCCGGGGGACCAGCGGGGACCCAGCACCGGGCCAGGGGCTGCTGGGGACAGGCAGAGCCCACCTGCGTGCCGCTGGAGCTGCACACGAACCGTCCGGTGGGTCCCCGGGGTGCTGGGTTAAGGTCCCGCGGAAAGGAGGGTGAGGCCGCGTTTGGGGGAGCTCCAGCGGCCTGCGTGGAGCTCCGGATTGGGGCTGGGAGGGTTGGGGCTGGGGGGAGCAGCCCCTGCAGAGAGGTCCGGATCGGGAGTGGGGGGTCCCGGGGCACCTCCGGGTCTGGGAGATGCTGCCCGGGTCCCGCAGGAGAGATCCGTCCCCGGGAGGGAGTGGTGCGCGGGTCCCGGAGGGGAAGTGCGGCTCCCGGGGGATGGGGGGCAGGTGCGGGGGGGTGCGGTGCGGAGAGCCGCTGCCCCCGCAGCCCCCGGCCCGCGAGCGGGGCCGCCCCGCCGGCCGCGCAGCGCCGAGACCCGCGCCGTGCGCTCACCTGAGCGGGCCGCGCCGGGGCAGGAGGCAGCCGAGGAGGAGGAGGAGGAGGAAGGCGAGGGCACCGGCCCGGAGCGCGCCCATCCCGCCGCAGCCCGCAGCCCCGCCGCCCCGGGCGCACGGGCATGACCCGGCCGGCGGCGGCGGCGCTCCCGCTCCCGCTCCCGCCGCACCGGGGCCGCTGCCGCCGCCGCTGCCGCCGCCCCCCGCCCGGTCCCGCTCCTCATAGTCCGGGCGAGCGGGAGCCCGCCGCGGGGTGGGCGCCAGCCGGCTGCGGGCCCCGGGAGCCGGGCGGAGCCTCGCCCGCCGCGGCGGGGAGGAGGCGGGCACGGCGGCGGGGAGCCCCCCGCCACCGCGCCCGCCTCCTCCTCACCGCCTCGGGGACCTCTGCCGCCCCGTCGGGGCTGTGCTGGAGCCCGCGTCCTCCGCGGGAGCGGGACGGCAGGTCCTGCCCCGGCGCCGGGCGGGGAGGCGGCTTCTCGCGGGGGTTGCGAGGGGCCGGGGGCGCAGGGGGGTCGGGGGGGCGCAGGGGCTGGGGGGGTGCGCTAGTGCGCTGGGATCGAGGGATGCGCCGGGGTTCAGGGATGGGGCAGGGCTGATGGCTGTGCTGGGATCAGAGGACGTGCAGGGCTGAGGGATGCTCCGGGGACGAGGGACGTGCTGGGATCGAAGGCTGCGCAGGGGCTGAGGGATGCCCTGGAGATTCTGCCCGGCTGAGTGGGAGGGAGCGGCTGGGAACAGCTGGGGCCCTTCCTCCCTCTGCCCGGCCTGGCGGTGCCCGCCCCGGGGCCGCAGCACAGGGCCGGCTTGCTGACAGGCTGGGGCACAGACCCCGCGGGGCTCAGCCCTCCTGCTGGGACCCCTGTGCTTGCCTTTCCCAGAGGCTCAGCGGATGGGCAATCCTGTCCCTCGGTAGGGCCAGGTAAGCTCCTTGGAGAAGGCAAGATGGACAATCACGTCGGCGTCATGCAGGGAGCTGCACTGGCTGCCGTGGAGAGGGAAACTGAGGCAGAGGGAAGGGGGCTGCTTGTTAACCAGGGCAGCATAGGCAGGGCTGGGACTCAGGCTGCCTCTGCCCCAGCTCCTGGGGCCACCCGGCCAAGCCTCAGAGTTGCCTCTGGTCCTAGGCCATCTGTGATTAATTTGTGAGGAAGCGAATAGTATTAAAAAAAGAGCAAAGCACAGAATAAATGATTCCCGGCGGATATGTCATTCAGGTTTCTGTTCACCCTACTGTCGCTGGCTCATCTCATTTATGTGTATTAATTACAGTTTGGTAATGGCTAGGAGCTGCCGTACAAAGCCATTGCTGCAGGGGTCTGCAAAGGAGGATCTCAGCAGAGGAGGAGAAGAGTGTGGTACCCCCAACATCCACTCCCCCCAGGGCAAGTGAGGGGCTCAGGTCTGTGCTGGCTTCTCCTCAGCCGAAAGCCAGCACAGGATTTCAAGAGCTCCCCACTGTTTGCTGTAGGGAGGCAGCGTGAATGAGGGCTGGCTGTATGAAGCCAAGCCTGGGGTGCCTTGTCCAGCGCAGGAGAGAGGGCAGGGGGCTGTAGGCAGCAGGCATTCAGCTGCAAGGCAGCATGCAGGAGTCCTCATCCCCACTCATCGGCTCTCCCAGCACCAGGAGCTAGGAGAAGTCTCCTCCAATTACTGTTGCCATTAATGTTTACGAGGCTGCAGTGCTGGTAGGCGCAAGGCAGGATCTGGAGCCCCAGGGTGCTCACTGTGTGACAGCTCCTTTTCCAGAGACTGTCCGAGCTAAGTGGACCTGACACCGTTGGAAGGAAGGGAGACAGCCACACTTTCTCTGCCTTCTGGGGAAACTGAGGCACCTGGATAGCATGCCTGCATCCATGCCTGCATCCACCGAGGGGCCTGGGGATGGCTGGAGGGGCCATGGAGCCTGTTCTGCAGGCAGCTATGAGCACGGGCTCTCACGATAACCAGCTACAAGCCTCAGCTACACATGCAGTGGTCAGCAGGGCACTGGGGCTGATCTAATGAGGCCCTTGGAGAGGCTGGCGAACCCAATGCGGCAAGGTGGCTCCCTGCAGGGCAGGGCTGCAGGGGATGGTGCAGCCATAGCACTCCTGTCCGCCTTGCAGCTCTGCAGGCAGCCAGCACTGCAAGGAGCAAAGCTGTGCTGAAAATGAGCTCTGAGAAAATGAAGGCAGCAAGCATCCCATCGGGAAGGCAAAGGCAGTGCTGATTTGTTGCCAGCTAGGTTGGGAGGATGGAGCAGGAGCTGCAAAAGCAGAGCTCGGCCGTTCCTGGTGGACCCCAGGCACTGCACCACATCCCAGTCAGGGGATTTTTGGGAGTGATAAGAACAGGCTTCTCCCTCATGTTCCTCAAATCAGACCATGAGGTGGTTTTTCTGTAAACAGCAAAGATGCCAGCCAGCAGACAGCTGCCACTGATGGGGTCCCGGAGCAGGCACCCACCACCAGGCTGGCCTACGGGCTGCTCTCCCCGGCGGTGGTGAGGCTGGGGTGGGGGAAGTAGCACAGCCTGGGCTGTGGGCAACGGCTGCCAGCCTGGTGCAGCCCCCAGGGCCAGCACTGGCATGGCCCTCTCTGGGGATCCCCCTGTCCTTGCCCTGAGGCCATCCTCATCATGATTCTAGGCTCTAGGCTCTGCTAATAGGAGAGACACAGGCAGCAGAGGCTGGGGTTGCTAAGACAGGGAGGGAAGTGTGGTATCTTTTTTTCCCTTTCCCTCAGCTATCTTTGAGCTCACGTCAAACTGCTTCCCTGGGGCTGGACTCCTACCTGCTGTAAATCTGCCTGGATCCAGAGCCTGGAGGAAGGATGTGCCAATCCACGCTGCCTGGACCCCAACCCCTCTCTACTGCTTCGGCACCGCATTGCCACATTATGTATTTAATCCTGCCGGATAAACCCTTAGTGCATTTGCAGACAACACAACTCCAAAGGGCTGAGTGATTCAGCCCCTTGAAAACAGGTCTGGTATTTTTTTCCAGGGGAAAGGTTGAGAGGTGCTTCAGCTCAATTTCAGGATGAACAGTTGCCTGTAAGATCAATTTTGTGCTGTTCATGCTGGGGGTGGGGGAGTGGGAAGGAGGGCAACAGGCAAAGGAGTGTGTTTCGCTGTTTGTGTAGGGCCACGAAGGCCCCCCGGGCTCCCCTGCCAACCTCAGGAGGCCAGGGACCGGGGTGCTGCTGCCCACGCTGCTCTTCGGGCTGTCCTTCGGAGTAAGCTTGGAGCTTCCCCTTTGCCCCAGAGCCAGGAGAACCTGCAGCACCAGGAGGAGCAGAAGTTTCAGGTGGGCACAGGTTTGTGGAGTGCTTTAAGCAACCTGCTCCAACTCCCCTCCAGCAGGCTTGGAGGGGGGGGTGGGGGTGCTGGGGGGGGGCGGGGCAGGGGGAGTTGATAGCAGCTTAGAGGCAGCTCCCATTTTGAGGGGCATCGCATGCTCTGCATCTCACAGCCCCAGCCCCAGCGAGGGGGCAGCGCATGCGCCAGCCTCCAGCTAAAGACAGGATAACGACTCTGCAATTAATCAGGGGCAGAGGTAGGCTCTAGGAGACTGCTTATTTTAATTAGAGAGCCGTGCACAGCAGGCACCTCCATCCCCTGTCTCCTAATTTCCTCCTGCCTTTCTTCCCCTCTCCCAAGGCTCCCAGCCAACCCAGCCAGATTTGGGCATCCTCCTCTCTCTTTTGCCCTAGAACCAGGACTTTTTTTCAGAAACCAAGGTGTGAAACAGACGCTGCGTGCGGAGGGCTCTGCCAGCCAGCCAGCATGCAAGCGCTGCTGTGCACTTCTGTACCAATTGGTTAAACGCGTAACGAGCGCAGGAAAGCAAAGGGCTCCTTGTGGAAGAGTCAAGCCCTCTGTGACTTTGGTTTAGGGCTATGCCATCTCCCCTTTCCATTTTTTAAGCCTCCAACCAATGAAAGCAAGGGAAAATAGACACGGTCTCCTTAGAGTTTCTAAGGAAATCAGCAAAACAAATAGGAAACCCCATGTGCCTGCATCTGGGGGGAAGACCACCCCCTCCGCTCAGAGGTGGACACAGCAGCAGGCTCCTCGAAAGCAAACATTTTGAGGTGTCTAATCAGGTGTGAAATTAACGCCAGGAAAAACACATTCTTGAGGGTGGCTGCATATTGCTGCCAGCCTGTGGCTCTCCCTGGCCACCTGGCATGTGCCCCAGCTTGGGAGCTCTGTTCTCATTTAACAGCACATTCATCTGGTTCCCCAGTGTCATGCTGGTCCCTGTCTTTTCCCGGAGAAGCTGTGTAATGGGCTGCAGGTGCTTTGCTTCCCCAGCAGGAGCTAAAATCATCTTAGGGCAATAAATGTGTGGCTAAGCGTAAGCCTCAGATTAATAACTGAGGTGGCGCTTTGGTGAGGAGACTGGGGCTCTGCTGGTGCCTCATCAAGCTGGGCAGGGTGACCCAGAGGAGACTGCAAGGTGAACTGAGATGGGTCCCAACTCCAGCTAATGTCACTCTATGATTTTGTGGCACTTTTCCAGGCTAAAAATACCCCTGCTGTTGGTGCGGCGTGGGGCGGGCGCTGCATGCAGCAGCTGTGAAGGGATGCTCCGTGCTGCAGGACTGGCAAAAGGCATCCAGCCAGTGGGGCTCAGGTGGCCCTGCCAGCAGCCATGGGGCTGGTCCTCCCACCCCCTGAGCAGCCAGGCTCAGAGGTCACGTCTTGTCTCCTCCTGCTCCGAGGTGACCTGGCATCTCTCTCCAGGGCTGTGCCAGATGCAACCACTCAGTCCTTTGCTGATCCTGGAGGTTCACACTAGCTCATCTGGGTGCTCCTTGGGAGCTGTGGTTAGGATACAGCAGCTCCTCTGGGTGCATCTGGCCCATTGGGGACCAGCCTGGGGGTGGGGTGCTACAGCAGGGCTCATTTTGCTAACAAGGTGCAACAAGGCATGAGGAGCTCAGCCCATCACCATGGCTGTGGGGCTGCTGCATACACTAAGGAACTGTGCTCCCAGTCCCTCTATATAGCTGGCGGGGGTCGTCAGGTTGATGGACTTCACCTGTCTCTGTGTGTCTGAGCTGCTGGGGAGATGAGTTTAGGACACCTGAGCATGTGGCTGGAGGGTAGAGGGTTGCCAAGTGTCTCCCAAGCTTGGAGGCAGACCCAACATGGCAAGATCCAACTGGACCAACCCCATCCACCTTTACCACCTTCCTCACCACAGCAGGCAGCTCAGCCCTGCACCACTGCCACTGCAAGCAGATAGCTCAGAGCTGGGCAATGAGAAATGCAGGATCTGGTCCTAGGCCCATGTCTGCATCCATGATGGGACTTTTCAGGGTGATCCTTAATGATTCGGTCCCCTGTGCCATTGTGCAGCCTTGGCTTATGTCACGCCATCCTGGGGACCACTGTGATGGAGGCCACGTGGCAGAGCACAGCCACTGTTGTGGCTCGATGCTGTGCCAGATGGGAGCCGGCTGGGCGGCCAAGGGAAGGTCGGGGCATGTTGCATAAGCTGTGCTGCTGGTGGCCGTGCAGCTCAGCGCTGCCCTGGGGAGCTCTCCTGTGCTCTGTCAAGTTGGTCGTTGCCAGCACAAAGGCTGCCTGAGCCCTGCCCAGCACCCTGGAGCCCTTGGGCATCCTCCATGCACACCGCAGGGTGTTTTGGATGTTGCTCTCCCAAAAGCTATCAAAGAAGAGTCCAATGTTTTTCAAAACCAACCTTTCATCTAACAGACACTTACCCTCACGTGTATAACATTTCTGATATTTTATAGCAGGTTCTCAAGGAAGTATTTCGTGTACATCCCCCCACATCATATACGAGCAGAAGACTCCCACCCTGGCCTGAAGACACGACCTAGATGGTCCTAACTTGCCTTTGTGCCTCCTGGCACTGGTGGTGCTCTGTTTTGGGTAAATACGTGGATCGTATTTTCGGATAGAGCAAGCATGGAGGGAGCTGCAGATAGAGGGAAGGCTGGAGCAATGGTACAGGCTGATCCTGTGACCTTGGCAAGCCAGGCACGATGAACAGGGAGATTTAATTTAGATAAGTGTCAAGCGAGACTCTTGGGGCCAGCAGCAAAGCCTGGCAGAGATTCCAAAGCTGTCAGTGGGTGCCTCATTCCCCCAGGGTGACCTGGTCTTTTCCCGTCTTTGTGTCCATTCTCTTTTCCCACAGGTCACCCCTTTGCTGCCTACCTTGTCCCCAAATTGCCACGCAGTGTGGGCTGGTTCCCTCCTGAGGTTGGTGGTGCACTTGGAGGATTACAGGGAAGAAGTGTGGAATGGAGCAAAACTGTCTCTTGGCTGAGGATGCTCCCACCTCTGCTCCCAGAAATGGACCGGCTTGGTGAGGAAGGGGACCTGGTGGGGTTGGGATGTGCCAATGGGCTGTGAGGAGCGGTTCTGGGGTGACCGCGCTGGCCTGACTCCTGCCCCAGCTGCCTCCAGCATTTCCAATTACTCTGGGGAAAATCTACAGGATTTTGACACTGCAGGACCCCCCAACCCCTAACCTCTGCCTCCCCTTGCCCCACCCAACCCTGCAGCTCTTCACCCTGCCTGAGCCTGGGAAGGAGAGGAGCTGCTGTGTAAAACTGATGCCCAGCCAATGCCAGGCTAAGGAGTGTTGTACCAGCAAAGGCAGGTGAGGGATGTGGGACAGGATTATTGTGGTCCTCCAGTCTCCTCCCCACTTTGGGGTACTCAGTTCTGTGCATCCTTGGCCACGGTTGCCATGGCAATGCACATCCCTCACTGCAGCAGGAATGCTTGCGGGGTTTGATGAGCTCTGTTTGCTGTTCTCGCCTCCGTGGCTTTCCTGCCCTCAGCCCCAGCAAGAAAGCAGAAGAACATCACCGGGAGCAAAACATGCGGTTGTGTTGCATGGCGCTGTCTGCAGGCTGTCCACCTCAGCCTAATTGGATGGGGTTTTTTCTTTCCACTCAAGAACCCCAGGAGGGACAAGTTTGGAAAAAAAAGCATTACACATCTGTGGCATCAGGCAGCAAGCAGGAGGGAGAAGGAATGAGAAACCAGACCCCTGTCCTGCGACCCCCCACTGCTTCCTCCCCGCCCCCTCCCCAGCAGGGCTGCCACGGTGGAGATGAAGGATTTGTTTAATTAGACGGCAAATCCTCCCGCTGCTGCACAGATGCAAACAGCAGTGGCTCAGGCAGCAGCTGCTTCCCAGAGGAATCTTGGCTGTGGGAGTTGGGGTGCAGCGTTGCCCTGATGGCACCTGCATCCCGTGGAGCTGGTGTCGTGGTGCCAATAAAGCTGTGGCTGGAGGGGACAACATGCTGGGTGCCACCCCAGTGGTAGTGGTCATGTGGCTGCAGAGGATGGTGCTGTGAGGAGCCTTAGTGTGACCCCACTCCATTCTCTGCCTGCCATGCTATTGTGGGCTCTGGGGTGGCTGTCCTGGGGTCCCTGCTACAAGTGGATCCTGGCAAAGGCACCTCATCCGTCCCCATGTTACCACCTTGCCACCCCGGGGGAGTGAGGTTGATTCTCCCTGTGCAGCTGCCAGCACAGAGGGGCTTCACAGCAGCATCACCTAAGTAAATGTAACAACTGGAGCAGCAAATGAGTCCCTTGTCCCCAGAGCCACCCTGGGAGAGGAGACTGCGTGGCATTCATGGGTTGTTTCTGCCTGGCTTAGCTGCAGGGGGGGCGCAGGAGGGTTGTGCAGCTGCTGCTCTCCAGCTGACTCTGCGAGAGCTGCCTGTGTCTGCAACTCTGGGGAGAGGCAATGGATGCCAGGTAGGAAATGTCTGCATCTCACACGCTTGGTCCTTCCATTGGGTTTGCTCTCCAGGAAAAGCCACAGTGTGCTCTCTGTGGCTCAGGCACAAGGTGCTGTGACAGCAGTGCCACCCCGGAGGCTCTCACTCCTGCCCTTTTGCTGCCCAGCCCAGCCATCACCTCCCCAGCAACCACTTGCTCATTCCTCAGGAGACCACCGCCACAGCTGGCACCAGCTGGCTGTGGGAAGGGTCCCACCAGCCTGGTGACAGGGCTTGGAGTGGATGGGTCAGACCCTGTCCCCTGCTCCCTGGGATAGCGTCACCCCTGGCATGTGTGAGTGAGCTGGGGCTGGGGTTGGCATGGGGGTGGGCAGGAGGAGAAGCATCTTCCTGGGCTCCGGAGGGAAATACAGGCAAAAGCTCCCTCTCCGGGTAGAAATCCAAGACAAAACATTGCAGGCACAACCTCTGCTGCTCCTGGACTGCCCTGGCTAACTCAGGACCTTCCTCAGCATCACTGTCTCTCCTCTGGGCTCAGGGAAAGTGTGGGACAAGTTAGCACCTCCTTGTCTGTTTGGAGGCACATGAATTCACCTGACCCTTTCAAATGGGTCCCATGGGCAGCAAGAAATAAAGGGGGGTACCCCAGAGCTGAGCTTGGCCCCAGCGCTGCCTGCACCCTCCCTTTACAGAGCCCATTCTGGCTTCACAGGGGTAAATAGAAACAGAGTGATCCTGATCTGTATCTGCTCTTCTCAGACACCACTGGCTCCATGGAGGCAGAAGAACATCTGCCTTTCCCTTCTAGGATTTTCTGAAAGATAAATGAGAACAGTTCAAGAATATGACCTACGAATGGCAGAGTGAGAGAGTAATGAACAGCCCGGAGAACATCAGGGTGAGGCATCTGTTTACCCTCCTTTAGGAAGAAAATCAAGGAGTAAGGCAGTGGATATGAAAGGCAAATCTGCTGGAAAAACAGCCAGGGGAAAAAAAAAAATCTCCTTCTCTCCAAACTTGAAATTAACCCAGGGGACTCGCTGCACCAGGCAAAGAGTTTGGTGAGAACTTTGGGGGGAAATGAGAAACTAGAATAAGCAAGCAGTTTGGACCAATATATTATCCCCAATTTCTGCAGTAAATAACAGGGCTATTTGGTGGGTAAAAGGTGCAGCAAGCAGCCAGCAAGCCCTCCGGTGCCTGGGCTGCCTCTCGCATCAGCTGAGCCCTGAGTTGTGTTGCCAGCAGCTGCCTGCACCCCTGATTGCTCCCTCCCCGGGCAGGAGCAGCCATGCCCTCACACCTGTGCTGCGTGGCCCTGCCACCCTGGGCTTCACAGCCTGTGAAAGGTGTGGGGACAGCAGGGCAGCAGCGGGGCTCCTGGCTGCACCACCTCCAGGATGCCAGACACGCTGCCCTGAGCATGCCTTGGGGGCTGGTGGCCTCCTCGTCCCCCCAGGCTTGCAGGTCCTCCTACACCAGCGAGCCTAGGCACGGTGCACAGGCTGGATGAGAAGACCCTCCAAATTTTAAAATTTGGTATTTTACAAAACCCAGGCTCCTGCAGGGGAAAATATCAGCCAGGCACTTCAAAAAGAAGGCATGGGCATCTGCTCATCTTCTCTAAAGGGCAGCTAGGTGAGGAGGTGAACTCAGCTGCAGTGTCATCTCAGCTGCCCGGCACCTCCATGGCTGCTGCTGTGGCCCCTGATAAAGCCCAGCAGATGATGCAGGCAGGTGATGGGTGCTGGTGCCAGGAAGAAAGGCTCTGGCCCTGGGTTGTCTGGCAGAGCTTTGTACCACTGCCTACAGCTTTGCTTGCTAGGGGGTCCTGAGAGCCTTGGAGCATCCCTGGAGTGTGAGGTCCCACTGCTGCTGGCTCCCATGCCCAAGGCTGGTACCCACTGCCCAGCCCTTGGCTAAGCCGGGCAAGGGCTTTAGCCCGCTCATCTCCCAAACAACCCCTGCCCTTCCTCTGTCATCCTGCCTGTCAGTCTCTCCTTCAGCATGCCTCCCCAGTCCTCTGACAGCCCCTGCCAGCTTCTTTTTTATTTTTTTATAATTTAATTTTTATTAGCACATTTTGCAGCCTTGCAGCATCCCAGGAATACAAATAGGACAGTGAGTGCAGCCAGGCCCGGGCAGCAGAGTGGGGCTGGCTCTGGCAGGCGTCCTTGGCGCTGCCGGGAGGAAGCAGCTGGACAGATGCTGCCGGTGTTGCCGTGTCCTTCCCACAGTTGCCATCACCTTTCCGCTTGGATAGGGCTGACTGGGAGATCAGGAGATTTTGCACGGCAGGAAAATCCCTGGGCATCCCTGGCTGCTGTGTGCAGCTGCCTGGCTTGCCCTGGTCGCAGAGCTGCCCCTGGGCACTCGGAAGCAGGACAGTCTTGGGTTTTACCCTGCTGATGGGTGAACCAAGGCAGCAAGGTGGGTGAAGAAGGACAGTTAAAATCAGCAGCAGATAATGAGAAATTCAGCCTGGCCGGGGAAGCAGCTGTCTAAAAATAGCAGCGAGGTTCTCAGCTGTGACAAGATACACTGGGATTTCTCCCACTGCCCCATGTATAATGAATAAGGGCGCTGCACGCACCATCGCTGGTTTCTCTTGGGTGTATTGTGGCTGTGCCTGCATTTTGGGGGTGCAGGATGGAGGGTCTTTCTGTGTTTTGCAGGGTCGGCACCCACTGAAGTGTGTGATTTTGGCCACCATGTGTCTTTGAAAACCCAGCCCCGTGCCCAGCCCAGGGCAGTGCAGAAAATGAGCCTATAGGGGTGTAAGCAAGGAAATCGATTAGAGTGGAGAAAAGTCCTCCCCGAAACTGTGAGGCTGCAGCAGCTGGGAGTGAGCAAGGAAACTTCTTCTCTCAACTGGCCTCCCTGCTGCATCCCAACTTGCCCCACAGAGGGCTGCCCCTGTGCCCGGCGTGCCCAGTGTGTGCAGAGGGCCAGGGCAGGCAGGATGCTGTCCTGTGCCATCAGTGTGGTGGGAGCAGGTGTGACAGACTGTCTGCAGTGGTTACGGGTGGAGTGGCTGCATATGGGGATGGGGACAGGGAGGATGCTTTGGGCCCCTGCCCCATACACTGCTGCTTGATTTCTCATCTTGCTTCTTTGCCCTAAAGTGGTGGAGCGGTGCAGATCAGTGGTGCCTGTGTGGCTCTCCCTTTGCCATTACTGCCACCTGCTTGTCCCCCCAGCCCCAGATTTGCCTTCCCCATGGCCCAGGGAAGTCTGAGCCACAGCTGTGAAGAACCAAGGAGAGAAGAGAAAAACCCACAAACATCCCAGAGAGATCTTACCATGCAGGGAGTGTATTTAGAGATGTACGTGTGTGTTTTCTTCCCAATACTTATTTGGTGCAGCCCGTTCCAGTGTCAGTGCAGACTGCAGGCGGCTGGGGAAGCAAAGCCTTCTCCGTGTCTGGTTGCCGGCACGCCTTGCAAGGGGCAGCATGGCAATCCCAGGCTCTGTTAATGAGTGCAGGTAGCTAAGCCCTTAATTGCCTGGTGGGGGGTGGTGTTGGACATAACTGGCCACTGCCCAAGGGTCAGAACAAATTGCAAGGTGATCCAGATTGATTTATAAGCATGTTTATTTTTACCAGCCTGGCATGGCCCTCTCCTGGCTGGCAAATAGGGATGCATCTCCCCTCCCCTGCCTGAGAAATAGCAACATTTTCTCTGGCAGGGACAAGCCGACAAGGAAACTTTTATGTAGACTGGCAGGCTCCCTGCAGCCACACACTGCCCTCAGGGCCTCATCCAGGAAGGGGCTGAGCTGCAGAATGGCTCCAAGCATGCAGAAGCCTGTGGTTACACACTGAGGATTTGCAGGAGATGCTCTCACAGCCTGTCCAAGTGAAATGCAAGTAGGCCTTTTCAGCATCCCTGTGGCCATGTACCCTTGGGGCATCCATCCCCCCTCCACCCACCTCAAGCGTGGGCAGATGGTGCAGTGTTTGGGGTGTGCTGTTGGCCGCACACTCAGCTGCTTTGTGCAGGGTACCCACCGTCCTGGCAGAAGAAAAGCAACCCAAACCACTTTCCTGCATGCTTTCTTCTCCCTCAAGCCTTAGAAATCCAGGGAGGGGTTTTCGGCTTCTCCCCCCATCTCCCTGGCTTGCAGCTCCACTCTGGAGCACCCGCAGAGAGATGGGCTCATCCCTACTGACAGCTGGTACCAGCTGCTAGTGGCAGCACCACGGGTTTCCATCCCAGGGGGGAAATGCTGACGAACAGTGCTTGATCACCAGGAATTTTAAGCCACTTTGTGCAGAAATCACAGTCCCTCTTAGCTGCGCTCCTTCTCCCTGATGGGGTAAAGCTGCTGCTTCCCCCAGGGTGTTCAGAAATTACAGAGCTGGCAAGACTGGAATTTCTATGGTAAGAAAAAGAAGGGCTTGCATTTTTTCCCCAATGTCTTTTTTATTTTTAATATTATGTTATATTTTGTATGTTATACTTACGAGGTTTTTTGACAGCGTATTTTTTCCTCCTGGCGTCCAGGGGTCCCCCCTTGTGCTGCCCTGGGGTGCAGACTGGGCCCTGCTGGTTTCCAGTGGCTGTAGGGGTCACAGGTTGTTTCCAAAGGGATGTTGCAAAGCTGTCCCATGGCCATTACTAGGTGACCGTGGCCAGGTGACACCGCTGCCAGGTCACCTGGGTGCCACCTGGAAGGCTAAGGGAGGTGCTCAAGGATGCCACCCACAGTGGTGGCAGAAGCTCTCCCTGCTTTGCTGTCCCTCCCCAGCTGTTCCCACCCTAGGGCTGGCTCGGGACCCCAGCCAGCCCTCTTACACCCTACCTTACAGTGAGAAACCGAGGCAGGGAGTGGTGCTGGAGGGCCAGGAGCTGGGTGCCACCGAGGCAGGGTGCAGCTGGCCACCATGAAGCCCTGGAATCATTTATTTACTCAGCTGCCCAAGCAGTGTTTTCCCCCAACCCATCTGCAGGCAAGCCAATGGGCGGCTGTTTGGGTGGGTGGGGAAGGGGCAGGGGTCCCCACAAGGTGGCCCACCCTGTTCCTGGCTTGCTGCAGTCCAGGACCCCCCAGCCCACCAGCATCCCAGCCCCAGGGACAACCAGACCCTGCCACCTCACTGCCTGGCACAAAGCAGTGCACTGAGGGACACAGTGGGGCTTTGTCCACGCCATACCCGCCACGAAGGGGCCGGTTGCCCTCTGCAGGCTTCCCCGGCCCCATGCTGGCTCCACAGCCACAGCACCCAGGGGAGCAAGGGGCATCCCTGAGAGCTGTGGCACCCAAGGGACGTGGGGCACCCAAGGGAGCTTGCTCCATGTGCTGCAGCCCCTGGAGCCATGATACCCATCACTTGGGAACCCCACGGCTGTGCCCACCCGAGCACCGTTCCCTCACAGGGGCCAAGGGGCAGGGAAAGCATCCACAGGATTTCCATCAAAAGAGGGAAAACTCCCAGTTTGGAGCCCCTAAGGCTGAAAGCAGGTCCCTGGGACAGGGGACCCCCATTCCCTGCTGGCAGGAACTGGGGTGCCACGGAGGTGACAGAGGGGCATCACTGCTGTCCTGTGGGGCTGGTCTCCCACACTGCCGCAGCGGGCAGCCCAGGGCAAAGAGCCCGGCTGGGCCCGGGGGGTCCCAGGGCTACCAATGAGGGGACACCCCGTGAACCCTCCCCGACCCCCAAGCTGCTCTCTTTCTTTTGTAAAACCCTTTTCCCCCAAAAGCCCTGAGCAGGGCCGTGGGGTGGCTCTGCCCACTCAGCCGCCAGGCACCCAGGAGCTGGCAGCCAAGGGGTGCTGGGGGGGCCGGGGGGAGGGGCGGGGTCCTGTCCCTTTAAGGGGGGTGGCTGTCACTCAGAGAGCCCTTTTCTTTGCTGGAGAGCGGGACAGGCACCCAGAGGGGGAAATACAGGGCGAGGGACCGCCAGGCAGGCGAGGGCTCCCGCAGACAGCACCAAAGCAGCTGAGTGGGCAGTCGGGGGAGGTGACCAAGTCCAGCGCCATGGGTGAGTATGGGGTGAGGGTGGCAGACACCCGGGGAGCTGTTGCTGGTGGCTCTGGGGACCCTGTCCCAGAGCAGAGCCCCCTGAAACTATTCTCTGGCATTGGGCAGGTCCTGGTGGCCCCGGTGTGACCATGGGAGCTGCTGGGGGAGGGCATGGCAGGGGTGGTTTTCTTTCCCAAAGGGCTTTTCTCTCCCCTGTGCTCTTGTGCTGTCTGTGGGGACAGATGCCATCCCCACAGGTGGTCCCACCCGAGCCCTCACCACACAGGCTGGGAAGATGAGAGCTTCTGCCTGGGGCTGGTGGGAGCTGGGAGGTCCAAACAAGGCGCTGCTGAGACCTGTCACAGCTCGTGCCACCTGTATACCGTCAGCCTTGGGAAAACAGGCACGCCTTGTGCCTCAGTTTCCCTATTGATACACCAGAGCTAATAATTACTGGCATAACCCCCCACCCCCCCCGGGTATCAGGGGTGCTCTGTTCCCAGGGGTGCCATGGGCTGCCGGCACCCTGCCTCCTCCTCCTCCTCCTGTCTGCAGTGTATTGTTTGGCTCCAGCAGCAGCTAAGCCCGGGTACAAGGCCTGGGATTGTGTGGCACAAGGGCTCTTTCTCTCCTCCCTTTCCCTCCCCAGGCTTCCCCAGTGTGACTTCCCAAAGCCCAAGGGGCCAGGGCTGTGGCAGGAAGCCTGCCAGGCCCTGCCACCTCCTGGGACCCACAGACCCCCAGGACCTGAGCCATTCACCATATCCCAGCCCCAGGCACCTGACACACCACTTTCCAGGTGGCCAAAAATAAAAATAAAACAGGCAGGTCTGGCCCAGCACCCCGGTGCCCGTGGGTACCAGCGATGCTCAGGGAGCAGCACTGGCCAGGAGGAGTAGGACCCCCCCTGGACCTGCCACGTCCAAGGCAAACAAGAGGGAGGGGTCCCAGCACTCCCCCATAGCGCTGCCTTTGTTCCCTGTTTGCTCTCCGCAGGGGCAGCCGCTGGAGTGGCAGTGCCAGGACAATCCGCTATTGTCCTCAGTGCCACTGCGGGACCTTGCTCCCAGTGGGGAGGGGAGGGCACTGCTGGCCAGGACCCCACGGCTTTCTTGTCTGTTGAGGGAGGAGATAAGCACTGTGGGGTCCGTGGAGGGAGCGTGGGTTTGGGAACACTTCCCACGGGCGCCTTTCTGGCACTCAAGGCAGAAATGCTATGCCCAGATGGCACGTGTTCAGGCAGCCGCCATGCTCAGGAGAGTGGGGTGTCAGAGCCCACATCGTGGGGACGGGGAGCAGCTGCCCTGTGAAGAAGTGTTGCGCAGCCAGGGCAGCAGGTTATTGCAGCTTAGCTGGAGCTAAACCGGCACTCCAGAGCTGGATACCAGTGTGTGCAAACCCAGCTGGCTGCCAGCCCCCAAACTGGGCAGGAGAGAGGCTGGCTGAGCACCTCCAAACCATCCCATTGGGAACCTGAGCTAACGATCCTGCATATTGGAGCCCTGATGTACAGGAGGAGCAGGTGCCCATGGCCCCACTACTGAAAAAATGCAGCATTTAGGCAATCCAAGCAGCACGCTGGGATGTGCCCTTGCTTTCCCTACCCATGCACAGGTACACGTGCCCTCTCGCAAAATAGTTGTCCTGAAGGACTAAATCTATTACACAATCACGATGCTTGGGGCACTAACATGGCTTCTCTCCATAAGCACATCTCCCGTGTAACGGGGCTGCTGCAGCCTGAGCTGCCCGCAGGGTGCCAGGATAGGGGATGAGTGCACCCCAGCGCGGGGTGTGTGCTGGCTCCTCCTGTGCTGTCCCAGGGCCGCGCCACATTGCTGGGTCTCTGCTGGGGCTTGTCTCTGTGGCAATGCTGTGTTCCTTCCCATCTTTGATGGCAAAAGAAAAATGCAGGCAGCTGGCGTCCCCATTGCCTGCAGCTGGGCTACGCCAGCAGTGGGGAGCCCATTAGCAGCTTGCTTGCCTGGTCCCGCTGGTATTACGCTACATCACCTTGTATTTCCATCTTATTTCACACGGGTCGGCATGGCTGGCTTGCCTTGGCTCCCTGTCCACCTCACACCCAGAGGCTACCTTGTGGCCCCAGTGCCCTGTGCCGCCATCACCCCCTGTCCCTAGAGAACTTAGAGAACTCTCTCAGGGAAGCTACTGAGGTTTGGCTCTCCAGTACCACAATGAAAAATTTCTGGGTTTTCTTTCAACCTGCTTCCTTCCTCCCGCTGGGCATCTTCCTCCCCCTGTGCTTGCCTGCTCTTGAGCTGCAGGCTCTGAGTGCTCCCTGTCCTGGTGGTCCCGTCCTGCCTCACCTCTCTTCTCTCTAGGTTTGCTTGAGTGCTGTGCCAGATGTCTCATTGGGGCACCCTTTGCTTCACTGGTTGCCACTGGCTTGTGCTTCTTTGGGGTAGCACTGTTTTGTGGCTGTGGGCACGAAGCCCTCACAGGCACCGAGCAGCTCATTGAGACCTACTTCTCCAAAAACTACCAGGACTACGAGTATCTCATTGATGTGTAAGTACCCTGCTGCGGTGCATTGCCCTCACGCCGGGGCCCCTTGCGTCTCTGTCTTGCTCTGTGCCTAGAGGAGGTGTCCGGCCAGCGTGGCCAGGGAGATGCTGCCACCCAGGCACCACGGAGACCCCAGACTGTTTGCCATGTGCTGGTGTCACAGCTGCATGGCAGAGTTCAGTGGCCACTTGTTTCCGTTTCACACCTGTTTTTATCTGACCCTCGCTAGATGCCCTGGCTAGAGCTGGACCTCTGCACTGGGTAGGTACGGAGGGCACAGGGGAACCAGTAGCAGCCCACAGCCTTACTTACTACAGCTTTGCCCTGGCTCCCTCCTCTTGTGGCCTCACCCTCCGTTTCGGTCCCCTTGGGATGGTGTGGGGAGGGTAAGTCGTGGCAGCCAGGCTGCCCTGGCCATGCCACATGCAGGGTTGAGCTCCCCAGCACTGCTCTGGTGCCTGAGCATCCCTGCCTGCTCCTCTCCCCGGCAGCATCCATGCTTTTCAGTATGTCATCTATGGCACGGCATCCTTCTTCTTCCTCTATGGAGCCCTGCTGCTGGCCGAAGGTTTCTACACCACAGGCGCCGTCCGGCAAATCTTCGGGGACTACAGGACCACCATCTGCGGCAAGGGCCTCAGCGCAACGGTAACTGGGGGCCCGAAAGGGAGGGGAGCGCGAGGCCCCCAGCGAGCTCACTCATTGCAGCGGGTGTGTCAGTGTTTGGGAAAGTGGCTAGGACATCCTGACAAGGTGATCTTAACCGGGGTTTGGCACCCCTTCGCGCGCCCGCAGCGGGTTTGCCACGCTCGGCGTGGCTGAAGGGCAGGCAGGAGACTGCGGCTGTCCGGGTTTCGGGGTATCCCAAAGGGAAGTGCAGCCTGGCCACCCGCCCCCAGGCCTGCCATGGCCCCTGGGGACCAAAGCAGCCCAAATGGCCACATTTAATGAAACCACTTCATATTTAAGCATTGGTGGGAAAGCCATGAGCATCTCCGTGATGCTGGCAGCCCAAGGATCTCCGGCACCCAGTGCCCCCGAGGGCTGTCTTCTCCGCTGTGCTTGGGGACCATGACAAAGTGCTGGCAAGGGGAGCCTGTGGCCTGGGGGAGCAGGGGGGGATGGCTGCGGTTCCCTCGGGGCCAGTCGGGGTGGCACCACGGAGGGAGGGCAGGAAAGCCACACTTGCACACCAAAGCGGGTTTTGCAGCTGCCCTCTCGCAGAGGCCGAACCCTGCTTGGCCTCAGCCCCAGTTATCCCCCACCCGGCACGGGACGTGGCAGCCATCCTGCTGCCACTGCCGGTCAGCGTATGCACGTGTAGCCGGCCACAAACCTGGGCCTGGTGCTGGCCCTGTGAGCCACAGGAGTGCTGGGCTCGGGCTGCTGCTCGGCGACGTGCCGGGTTTGGTGGGTGGTGCAGAGCTGGATGCAGGCAGCACTTCAGCCCCCTGCCTGCCCCATGCCCTCTCCTGCCTGGGGACCCTCGCGCTCCCCTGTCTGTATCCCTGGCCGCTCGGTAACCATGGCTCTGCCCTGGCTTGTCCTGCCCCTTGCAGTTTGTGGGCATTACCTACGTTCTGACCATCATCTGGCTCCTGGTCTTCGCCTGCTCTGCAGTGCCCGTCTACATTTACTTTAACACTTGGACCACCTGCCAGTCCATTGCCAACCCCAGCAAGACCTCAGCCAGCATTGGCACCCTGTGTGCGGATGCCAGGATGTACGGTGAGTGCCAGGTTTGCCACCCAGGAGCCAGGGCTCAGGATGGAGGAGGGGGGATGGAGGAGAGGACCCAGGCAGATAAGGCTGGGATAAAGCAGGAGCAAGTGCTGGAGAGCCCCAAAACACTGGGGTGTGCGCGGCTGCGGGAGGCTGAGCAAGGCAGCTGGCTGGCAGCTGTGCCCAGCTTACCCAGCTCCCTGCATCTCACCAGGTGTCCTGCCCTGGAACGCTTTCCCTGGCAAGGTGTGCGGCTCCAACCTGCTCTCCATCTGCAAGACCAGTGAGGTGAGCACTTCTTGCCACCCTACACATGCTTCCCTCAGCAGGTGGCCTCATCACTGGCCTCTCAGCCAGCATGAGGGACCCTGGGAGCTTACACCCTTCTTCCCTTGCAGTTCCAGATGACTTTCCACCTCTTCATTGCAGCCTTTGTGGGGGCAGCCGCCACGCTGGTCTCACTGGTGAGTCAGTGCTCCCCCTGCCCGGCTGTTCTCCTCCACCTGGCAAGGATGTGGGGGCAGAGGACAATAGAGGTGTTGGGCATGGACCAGACAGAGCCTGTGCTCGTGTCATTTTCTGGCACGTAAGTGCAGATGGGGAATTCAGGCCATAAGAAGGCAGAGGTGGTTCCTGGAGGGGATCTGGAGAGGCTTTAGGAGCCCACTGAGGAGAGGTCCTGCTGCCTCTGTACTGAGTCCCCTGCCTTTCCCCAGCCCTCCCCTTGGTTTACACTAGCAACAAAACATTGCGGTGTCCCACTGGTGCAGCAGGGCCATGGAGCTCTGCAAGGCAACTGCCCTGTTGGGGTGCTGGGCGGGGGGATGCTACCTCAGGCATCTGCCAGCGAGGAGTCCCACCCTGCTTGCCCTCCTCACCCACAGGAACTTAACTTCTATTCCTCCCCCCTTGCTCATTCTCTTGCCACCCACAGCTCACCTTCATGATCGCCGCCACCTACAACTTCGCTGTCCTCAAGCTGATGGGCCGAGGCACCAAGTTCTAGCCCTTGAGGTGGATCCCAGCCAGACCAAACACCCTTCTTTTCTCTAACCCTGAGGCTTTAACACTGCAGCCACCCGACACCAGGTCTCCTGCGTTAACTCTGCCTTCGCTGCTGACTCCCCTCTTCTTCCTCCCTCACATCCATCCTGCTGAGCGTGACCAGGAAGGAGAGCTTCCCACCAATGGACACCTCTTCATGCACTTTTCTCTCTCTGCTCATCGGTAACCAGTTCGCTCTAGGGCCAAGCCCATCAAAGCCAGCCAGAGAAGAGGAGGGACTTACTCCAGTGTCCCGATGTTACCTAGGGATGAGCAAAGGCCTTCACGCTCCTGGGAGGAGGAAATCTGTGTAGGTTGCTCCATGAGTAGCAAAAGGCTACGTAGAGAGAAAAGGAAGTTGGCCCAGTTCTGGTACCATTGCTAGAGACTCTCCTGGAGCTGTCTGCTGTCACCACCCGTGGATGGAGAATAAAAGAATGATTTTTTTTTTTCCCTTAGCAAAGAAAGATCAATTTACCCCAAATTGCCTGCTGCAACCAAGGCAAAGGGAGTTCAGGGCAAGGATCTTCCCATTGCAGAGAAGAGAGTGCTGACCCCAATGCTGATAAAGCCCTAACCCAGCTGCCCCTATTAAAGGCTAAAGGAGTTTGGTGTCTGTGGACAGGGGGGACTCTTGGCTTTACCCTCCAGGCAGCAAGAGGCGGCAGATAGGTTTGACCGAGAGGGGACATCTCTGCGTCATGCCCTGGGAGTGTAAAGCCAGAGCTGTCCCTCTGTAGGCAAAGGATGACCCTCTGGACTGTGCACCTTCGCCCGCCCTGCCCTGCAAGCGCCGCGCTAGCCGCACGCTCTCGTCCCTTCACAATGGTGCTCTTTGGGGTGACATCTGCTTCTCTAACCTCCGCTGTGTCGGAGACCTTGATTTATTTCTCACCTGTGTCAAACATAACTTTCCCTCATTCTGTCCCCCTCTTCCCCTCTCTTTTTTCCCCCATGTTTCCTGCAAGTCAGGACAACTGTCTTGTGTCTGCCAGGGCGGGAGGGACTGGTAGCATCTCGCTTCCAGCCAAGATCCATGAAGGATTTGAGGAAGGAAGGAAAGGTGGCGGTTTGGGGGTCATGGGGTGGGAACATGGCCCTTCTCTGCAAACCAGATTCTTTCTGGTGCCAGTTCAGTCCTTTCCCGTGGAGGGGGGCAGTGAGGCAAGGGGTTTGGTGGTGGTGGCCTCTCCCCCATGACTGCTGTCCACAGCAGCTGGAGGAAAGTCCTCTGGCTGGGTAGCATGGGTCCAGCCAGACCCACCAAAACGCTATTTCCAGTCCTACCAACCAATTAGTATTTTGTTTTGCTCTTCCCTGCCTCTCCTTAATGCTAATCTTTGTGTTTGTTTATTGGAGAAACTACTTTCAGTGGCAGACTGTAGCTCCATCTTGCATGGATTTATTTTTTTTGGTCTGTATTGTTATTATATTTTTTTTAAGTGCTGGTTTCAGCAGGGGCAAGGATAAAGGAGCAGATCTGCTGAGCAGAGCATTTGGAAGATCCTTGCTGCCGAGAATGCTGAAATAGGTTGGCCAGGCTACCAACGCACATGGGCTGGGGAGGGGGGACATGCCAGGAGGGACAGCAGGGTGGGGAGAAACCAGTCAAGATCTGGAAATTCACATCGATGCTATCTCTCTTGGGGGTTTGCTGGGGTTTTTTGGTATGCATCTAACAAAAAATAACCAGGTCTTCCTTCCCACCCTTGTCCCCAGATCCCAAATACACACACACACACACGTGCACACACACACACAGACACACACACATGCAAAAAGAGAGTTAATCAGCTGAAAGCATTTCCTTCATTTCTGATCTAGAATTTCAACTTGTTAACAAGCAATAAAAAGGAGCAAGTTTTTAGAGACTTATCTTACAAGATGTATTTTATAAAAATTAAAGAAAATAAATTAAAATTAAGAACATTCTGAATGAGATACACGTCTGTCTGTCCATTTGTTGTGATGGCTTTCCCACCCCCGCCACCCTGGCCAAAAAAAAAAGCAGGGAAGGGGATGCTGCAGCGGAGAAGGCCCCAGAGGAACAGCACTTGCCAGCCCCACAAGTGGGCCAGCAGCCCCTGCCCACCCCTTCTCCCCAGCCCAACCAGGAGTCCATAACCCTGACTTCAAAATCTTTGTTCCCATCTGGGGAGCCCTTAAAACATCTACTTTTCCTCCAGCCCCCTAAGAGTTTCCTCTTGTAGGAGCCATTTGCTTGTTTTTGGTGATATGCCGCTGCCCTTTAACACTCAGCCTGCATGGTGACAGCCTCTGCCACATCTCCTAATGCAGCACCTACAGCATGACCACAGCAAAACTAATTGGCACAGCTTGAGCAAAGCTCGCTGGCTCACATCAGGCAATGCACATAATATGAGCACATCTAGAGTCATGCAACGTGCGTTACTCACTCACCTGCAGAGAGGCCTGTGTGAAATAGGATGGTCTTGTTTAGGCATGAGGGCAGACTTAACTGTCACAGGGCCCCACATGTCCTGTCCGCGCACTCTGTGGGTGGCCGTGTGCCATTTGCTGCAGGGTCGTTAACAGTTTGCACAATGCTGGTGCATGGAGAGGTTACCTCTGGTGTCTTTCTGCCCCTGATCAGATGAACACTGACCTTAGACACACATTTCCGCAGCAGCTACTCAAAAACTATCAATTCAAATGTTGCTTCTCTTGGAAATTCCTCTCAGGAGCTGTGCTCAGGAGCCTCCAGGGAGCAAGGCCACTGAGGGATGCTCCCAGCCGCATGCTCAAACTCCAGCATCACTCCCGTTTGCAGCAGATCTGCCCGAGAGGCAGATTTCAGGCACAGCTAGGTGCCCGTGAACGGCAGGGTGGGCTAAGAGCTGGCAGACTCTTACCTACCCACAGCCAGGACCATCACTGCTCTTCCTAAATGGGACTTTAGCCCAAATCCCACTCTCCCCTCTCTGCCCCCGCTTCAGCCACCTCTGGGCAGGCAGCAGGGCTTGCAAGGCTTCCCATGCAGCCCAGCCAGGCGAGGTTTAGCTCATGCATCGCTGCTGCCCCTGCTCAACGCACAGCTGTGCCTGCTCCCCACCCTTGCCCCGGCTCACAGAAACCCATGGGGCTGTAGCCAGCATCAATGGGGCCCTTTGTTCCCTGCATTCCCAGATGCCATCACCCTCCTCTCCCCATGCTGAAAGGGCCCTGTGTGTGTGCGATCAGCCGCTGGGCAGGAGCAAGACTGGGAACAAAACACCATCTCTTTCCCCTGGCAGAGACTGGTGCCCCCCGGCCAGGGTGAGGGTTGGGGACAGCAGTGTGAGGTAGCGTGTGAAAGCAGCCAGCATGGCCAGGACACTGGGCAAGTCCAAGGGCCGAAGGCCACATGTAGCCTCTTATCAGCTGTGCCCTTGGCTCTGTCTTGCTGCCGTCCCACCTGGGGACATCAGACATCATAGCTCCTTCCCCGGGCCAGGAACTGGCTGAGAAAAGACAGGGAATAAACCCTGCCTCGTACCAAACCACATCTCTGGAAACTGGCACATCACGAGAGCTCCAGGGAGGAGAACCAGCACAGTCACTTTTCCCCTGTCTAGCGGCTGAAATGTGGCTGTAGTTTGCTCCCACAAAGGCTGGACCAGGGAAGGGGACCCTGGAGCAGGTCCCCCCGCCTGCCGTGCTGGCGAGCGGGCAGGGAGACTCCCACTGCTTCACCCCACGCCCTGCCGCTCCGGGAGACAGCCCTGTGCTGCCGCCGGCCAGGGACACTGCACGAGCCCTTGGGACAGCGAGGCAGCAGCCTCCGTCCCCGCGCAGGGAAACGGGAGGGGAGGGATGGCGGCACCCCAGGCCGGTCGTGCAGGGGCGGCCGCGGCTCCCCACCCCCGCGGAGGCGGCCTGCGCAGGCGAAGCCCCGCCGTGCAGATGCTCCTCCCGGCCGCCTCCCGCATCCCCGGTCCTCCGTCTCCTCCCCGCGGCCGCCGGCCGCAGCGGCGGCTGCCCGGGCTGGCGCGACCGGGGCGCGGCGGGGCGAGGCGGGCGTCGTGCCCCGGCTCCCCCTCCACTGCCCCTGCTTCCCCGGGAAAGCCCTCCCCGCGAAGGCACGTCCCCTGCTAAGGGTGCCTTGGGACCCTCCAAAACAAAGCCAGCCCACCAGGCACGCCTCAGAAAAACCCTTACCATCTCCCTCTAGTGCCTTCATTTACACTGGGGTCAGCCCCGCACAGTCCCGCTAGCAGCAAATAAAAGCTACCCTGGACATGCAGATGCTGCCCTTCAAGCCCGTGTGCAAGGCCCTAAGCACAGAGCAAATTCCTCTGAAGCCACACAGGCAGGCACAGCCCCCTGCCTTGCTCTCGTAGCACAGGCTCGGGGCTCGGCCCTGGGAAACGCTGTGCGGGATGAGCAGGAAGGCTCAGGGGAAGGAGGCAGCGCTAGAGGCAAACCCAGCGGCTGCCCGCTGCCCTGGCTCAGCCCTCCACCCCTCTGCCTGCACCAACGCTCCGCAGAGAGGACAGCGGGCACACCAGCTGTGGCAGGGAACACTCGTGCTCACCCGCCGCCAGCTCCCCCCGTGCTGGCCTGGCCTCGGTTAAGGCACGGAAAGGGCGGCGAGTGACAAGTGACGCTCTGGCAGGGGTGGTAGCTGGCGAGCAGCCCTGCCTGCCAGGGCCACATGGTGCTGCCGTCCATCTGCCCGAGAGGAAGGTATCACCTGCTGCCTCTCCGGCACCCAGCTGGTTTCTCTCTGTTCCTGTGCACGGTTTGGCTCTGCTAGGGAGATGCCCAGGGGTAAGGAGGGAATAGCAAGTGGAAAGTCCTCATGGGAAGGACTGACAATAGCGCGGGCAGATGCTGCGCTTGGCTGCTCATGAAGACAGCAGTATTGCGTCTCCCCGTGGCCACACGCACCAGCCCCCGAAGGGCCCCCCTGCAGCCACCAGGAAAAGGCTGCCCCAGCAGCCATGCAAGCGCTGGGGTCAAGGGCCATCCCTGTCCCTCTCAAATTGCTTTTGCTTGAGCAATCGCCTCAGCAGGTAACCCACCATTTCACTGACTTCATGGAACGTCCCAAGCCCCGGTCTCCCAGCCGAAGGACTCCAACTCACCTCAGGCCTTTGGGCAACTGCTGTCAGAGCTGCCACTGCCTCCCACCCTGGCAGAGCGGCGAGGGCTCCTTACTCCAGAGCACAGCAAGCCAGCACCCCCGGCACCACAGCTGCAACAAACTCCCTGTTAAGTGGAGGCCGAAGTGGGGTTCAGAGGCTCCTGAAAGGGCATTTTTACATTCTTTGTATCTTTTTGTTCATCCTCAAACACATGAAAGCACATGCAATTCCCAGAGATCATGTTCCCATAAACACCCTTACAGCTGTACACCTGTGAGGAACCAGCCTCCGGAGCTAGGGAAGAGCTGCACTTGGGAAATATACGCTGTGTGAGCAGCCTCCGCCTCCATCACCAAGAGGGTGACCCCAGGGCATCTGCAGCCATGTGGGGCTCCTCAACTAGCAGTTCCAGAGATTGCAGGTACCTCAGCCCACCAAGCAGCTGCGCAGCCTTGCAGCTGCACTACCTGGCCCAGAGCAGCAAAATCCCCCAGAGGGCTGTGGCAGACAGATGGATGGTACCAGGAGACTCCCCACCACTCCTCCCCTTCTACGAGCACACAAGGATATGCTACAGCATCTGTTCCACACAGAAGCAGCTCATTGCTTTCCTTTGCCCTCCACAGACCCATCCGCTCCTCAACCCATGACAAAACCCACTGAGTCCTCTGCTATTGTTTGCAATGGCAAAGTAGGGAATGAGGAAACAGCCTCATAATCGCTCCTGCCTCTGCCCCACATTTTCTTATAAACATCTCACATCACAGGAGTTTTAGACTGTGTGGTTTTAGACAGACCCTCACTGACACTGAGACAGCCTCACCCAACCCCCCCAACTCCTCCAAGGCTGGGACAATCTCCCACCAGGTCGTATTGGCTGCCTGTTCTCAGCTTTGTTTCAAAACAGATGAAGTAAGATGCTAGAGGCCCCCAGATACTCTATTCCACACTTAAAAAGCAGGACTTCCAAGAACTTGAAACCTTATGCTGCTTCTGGAAGTGTGGGTAGGCAAGCAGACATGGGAGAAAAATAAACTAAAAGATTCTGCCAACAGAAACAGCAGGCAAAGACTCTGCAAACACAGAGAATGCCTCCTAAAATAAGCAACCGTCCCGGCAGGACAGCGGAAGAGAACAGTCCCCATATGTTCATTTCTGTCTCAGCAGCCTACGGAAATCATGCCTGGTTACAACCCCCTGCAGCCCAAGGGACCAGTTCCAAGATCGTAGGAAAAAATCAAAGGAAAGTACCCCGGCTTGCTGCTGAGAGCCTAGGCTGAAAATTAAAATGCGGTGACAGAAGGAAGCAATGTGGAGTGTTTCTGTTAGGAAAGTATTTTCTGATACACTTGAAAAGACAAAACTGGTCACTGGATTCAGCTGGTAAATAAGTTATATTCCTTCAACTACTGGTCTAGCTAGGTAGATTCAGGAATAGCCAACTCTTTCAATCCCTTAGTGACTTCTCTCTGTCAGATGCTATAACCAACCCAGTTCCACATCCCTCAGGAGAACAGGAACCGACCTGAACTTTGATAAACCAAGGCGGCAGCCACTTCCTCAATTCACTTGAATACATCCATGTTTTATTTGCTTAAATAAAGGTAGAATCTCAGTTTTACAATTCCAGTTCTGTAGCAATAGCAACAACTGCAGCAGCATGACCGGACACAGGGAGGGGATGGCTGTTAGCACTGAATTTTGCAACAGAGTTCAAAACCCTGGCTCCTTTGGAAATTGTGCGTATCATTTAAAATAAATCAATGCAAATATATTATACTATACCTTTTAAATGTATTTTTAAAACACATAAGCCTAATAATTTATTTTTTTCAAGTCAACAAACCAACGTCTGTTAGGAATAAAAGATGCTGTGTAACACCTTTCGCTGATACATACCATTTGCACAGCCTGTGCACAATGAGGTTCTTGAGCTTCAGCTACCAGCATCAACATGTACCCAGGGTACTGCAAACAGCGTGCTGCACCCATGCCTCCTATGCCACACCACGGCTCATTCAGTCTCTGTCCTCTCCCACGGGAGGTGCCTGCCAGCCCTCACACATATCCCGTGAGATCTGCACCGGGGAAGCGGCAGTTTCACCTCCAGGGAGGTCCCTCAGCAGCCCCTCCGGCAGGGCTGGGCAGTGCCCAAGGGTCTGAGCCTGTTCTGACCCTGGGCCCCTGCACAAACCAGCTGCGGGGGACTATGTCTGTTCAGAGATGTAAATGAGAACCACAAGCACAGAGTCTGGGATCCTGAAGGAACTATCAAGCAGCATTAAACTGAAGAAAAATCTAGAGCCTGGGGAGGTCAGACACTGGTAAATAAACAGTAACAACAACTTCAATAAGCTGTAAAAATCTGTTGCACCTACAGAGGCAGAGCCTTCTCTTACACCGCAAGACCTGGTTTTCCAAAGACTGCAGGCACTCCCTATCTATGCCTGTGAATATGAGTGTCCAGCCCTGTTTAGAAATCAGATCCCTCTAAAGCACTTTGCATTAAAGCTTCAGTCCCTTCCACACGTGACTGCCCTGCGGAGAAGGGCAGGATCGCCCTGAGCTCCCCCAGGAGACTCCCTGCGTGTTCAGTGATGGGGATTAGCTGCCAGCAGCCAGTGAGGGCACACTGCCTGCTCTTAAAACATGACATAAGCGAGGGTGCTCGATTTGAGCTACAAAATTTACCATCCAGTAGCTTATCACAGTGGGAGTTGCATTTGACAGCTAGCGGGTATGTACTCAGGGAAGCTCTCCCTGTGGCAGGGTCCTATGGGCTTATGGGCAAAGCCATAGTTTTGGACAAATGTTTGCATGGGGAGTTGCAGGACATGAGGTTATAATGGTAAAGACAGCAGTCAGCAAGCACTCATCTCTGCTACACAGACAGGTTGGGACTAACACCTATCAGGGGCAGGAGCTGGGATCAGCAAAGCCTGGCATCCTTCTCTAAAGGGTTCCGCACCCCACCCCACCCCCCATTTTCCAGCTACTTTGAACAGAGGTGGAACCAGTGCAGCTCTCTCCCCAGTGGACTGACCACAGCAGGCATTAACAAAGGCCAGTTAATTGAGTGGACATCCTCTACCAGTCAAAGCTGTCATGAATTACAGATAAAATGTACTGGATTCCCAGCTAGGGAGGAAGAGCCAGGACAACAGTGTGAGTTAACTGTGCTCAGCAGCACTGCACCTCACACAACAGGTAATAAAATGAATGGTTCTATGTTGCAGCACCCAGACAGGAATGTTCGTGCCAAAGCAACTGAAGACGCTGATCCGCCAGCTAATAAAGCACAGTGGTCACTGGTCCCGCACACCAAGTAAGTGGATTTAACAGCTGACCATGCATGACTCCCCCAGCCACCTGCACACCTAGAAGACATTCCACTCAGCTAACATCTGGTCTGCTAGAGCATATCATCTGGACACGGTGATTACTTGTGACAGAAACCAGCTGAAGTTTCATGCTCCAGATCTCCTGAACTCCTGAGTGACTCTAAACTCTTTGACATGACCTGGCAAGTGTCCACATCAGTATTTTTCATCCAGGGATTCAATGTATGAGAAGCTAGATCGGTGTTTAACCTCCACAAAAGACAAGGAAACATATATTAAACAAGAAGCAGTCTCTCCACAAAGTAACACTCACACAAGACAAAGTTAGAGGTGAGGAAAAACAGACCAGTCATAGGCAGCTACAAAGAAGTGATGCTGCCACAAACACAGGTCCATCTCTCTCTCCTTTGTATGTTGCTTCAGATCAGAGCTCTAACAATTTTCAGCACAATTCACTCTCAGGACACAATCCACTTATCCCAAACAAAAACATCTCAGATACACACATCTCAGCCACTCTAGTATTTGCCATTCTCACAGTCAAATGGGCTAGAGTCTCTGCAACAGGTTTCATTCAGTATGCTGAGCAGACTTTCCTTTGGCAGTAAGGTCATGAGTTTAGTGAGTCTAGTATTTTTTTTTTTTTTTTTTGAGTTCAGGACTAAAATACTTCAAAGAGTGTTTAGGGCACTCTCAGCTTTGTTCTGCAGGCAGTTCTTGGTACAGATCAGATCACTACTGTCTTCAGTGAATTTAAAGGACTTCAACTCAGTCCTTTAAACCTGCTAAAAAGCAGGCAGAGATGGAAGCAGGACTACGCTTACATGCTCTTTTAATATCTCCCTCCTGCAGATACATGCTCTGTGCCTGAAAACTCCAGCCAGAATTCAGATGGCGGGGCTGCAACTTCTCAGTGAGCAAACCACCTATTGTCCTTGTGGCCACTCTCCTCAGAGTGCCCCAGAGCTGCCCATGCTTATTCCAATCCAGCCGCCGGCTCCAGCAACATTCCCAAAGCAGTAGCCACTCTTAACAACAGGAAGACCCTGATTTGGAGCTGGAGTGCAGGTCAACAGTGTGGCCCAACATGCAATGCTCTAGCTGTTCCTCCACTGCCAGCACCTGTCGCACAGCCTCCTCAAAGGCCACTGCCACATTGGTGTCATCCTTGGCACTAGTCTCCAGGTATGGATAGTTACCGTTTTCCATGCACCAGGCCTGGGCCTCTTCTGTGCTCACCTGTCTCTCAAATTTGTCTATCTTGTTGCCCAGGACTACAAATGGGAAGTGTTCAGGGTCCTTCACATCAGCATAATAGACAAACTCCTTCTGCCAGTTACTGAGGTTCTCAAAGCTCTGCCGGTCATCCACACTGAAGGTCAGCAGGCAGCAGTCTGCTCCCCTGTAAAAGGGGGTTCGCAGGCTCTTGAATCTCTCCTGTCCCGCAGTGTCCCAAATCTGGAGGGTCACAAAACGTCCATCGACCTCCAAGTCCCGGTTTAAGAACTCCACACCAATTGTGTGGAAAGCCTGTGAGTCAAACTTGTTGGTGACATACCGGTTCATGAGGGAACTCTTCCCAACTCCACCATCCCCAAGAAGAATGACCTTTAAGAGCAAGGACTTCCCACTCATTGCAGCAGGATGGAAGGGTGCAGTACCAAGGCAATCTGTAGGGTTCAGAAAGAGTACAAAACAGCTATTTGACTTGCAGATTCTGCAGGAAGTTGTACACTGAAGAACAGAATACAGTATTTCCATACCCATTTCTGAACAAGTTTTGTACATAGGAGACATTCTGTCTCTTATTAGAGAAATGAGAGCTGATAACTGGACAAGCTTTCAGGCACACAAGTCCTCCAGCAGGTCCAAAATGGAAGCAGCTGGTCACCACTGTAAGCACAAGGTGAGAACAACTGTTGAGAGTTTAGTGTCAATTATACCACTTTTGATGAAAACTCTGTATCTGAAAGCTTGTCTAGTTTTTCCAAACATACCATCACTAGTTAAACATCTCTTCTGGCCTGTATCCTCAGGCTATCACAGAAACAGCATTATCAACAGGGATCACCGTCATCAGGCCTTCCATTGCACTGTACAATCAATAGCTAAGTAATTTCTCCTGACTTGTTCTACTGGAAGGATGTAAAAGATGTACAGGCCAACATCAATACAACTCATCTGGCAAATGAGTTCTTAATCACCCCAGGAACACTGACTCACCTTACAACTGGAGCTGTGCTTGTTTTCTGCATGCGATCTCCATAGCTCAGAAGGGGTTTCCCAGGCACAGAGACCCAGCTTCTTTGCCATTCATTTCTGGCAAGGCTTTTTGCAAGACAGTATGCTAGGGCACAGGTGCAAGTTCACATTGCAACAACCCTGACACCACAGGTTCCTTAGTCAGCAGTCACAAGAGAAAGGCCAACTGCCAACCAGTCCTCCCGCTCCCAGGGACATTCTGCAAGCAAATGTAAAGGCCTGACACAGAATAAGAAGTTTGTTTGGCTGCCATCTGTACTATACCTGCTCTAGATATACAGTGCTTCTGTCTCCAGGACTGCCCAGGGAACACCTTCCTCCAGCATAACAGTCACTAAAAAACAAACATCAGTAAGTGAGGCTGTCAGCACTAGGTGCACTGCCTTTAAATTTGTAACATTGACCCAGGCTGGAAGAACAACAGCAGAGCTCTAGGAAGCTGAAAATGCAGTAATGATTTATGGACGCTAAGCCCAAAATACGAAAAGAATAAATTGAAGGAGCTCTAGCATGAGCACACAGGCTGCGTAGCCCGTCTCTCCTCAATCCAGGGGACATAGACAGCTTTGATCTGCTTGGCCTGCCTACCCACACACTCTAGAATCTGATCCGAGGACTGAACACATGCCTGAATCTGCTAACCAGAAGGGTGAGACAGCTGGCAAGAGCCTGGTACAAAAAGAGATGGGATTTGGCTTGCGTACAGGTGCTACCAACATTCCTGGAAGGGTGTGGACGCAGAGTGCTGCTTAGTGATGACACCACCAGACCAACAGGCCATCAACCAAAACAGGCGCATTCAACACTGCTCAGACCAGCACTCCTACTCCTTCCAGGCCAAAACACACTCTCTGTATTAATCACAGGGGGGCCTGTTCAGTTTTGTTTCTGCTCTTTTTGCAGCTTTTTCAACCAGTGCTTACTACAAAGCCAAAATCGGAAACTTCCTCTTCAAGTTACTGTGGAAAATGCAGAACTGAAGGCTCACCAATTTCACTTCCCCTGCACAGAAACACCCCAGATCAAGCATGGCTGAACTGACTCGATGGTCCATGGGACATCCGAGCAGCCTCTGCAGTTCTAAAGCAGTGGTTTCAAACCAAAGAAAATTCAAACGTCATAAGCAGCAAACAGGAATTGCAGCATAGGTCCCTGGGGCTAATGGCTTTGGGGAACTCTCCTCTGAGCAGATGAGCTGTTCAAAACCCTTGCTCTTCCTTTTCCAAACCCTTGCTGAGGGGGGTTTAAGAAGGTCCCTGGCCCTTGTCACCAAAGCCCTTCCTGACACACACCATCAGCCCTGACAAGACTTTCCGTTCAGAAATGGTTTGTTAGCAAGCATCTAGCAGACGTTTTAAAAATGACTAATGGGTTATGCTAGGCTACTCCAGAGCCTGACAGGCTACTGACAGACATAACACTGCCATGACACCGACGGGCACACTGCCACCCGTGACACCGCTGTTAGCAACGCCGTTTGCAGCCAGCGTTCGATTAGCCCTTCACAAGCCATTTCGGAGGGTAACCTCGACCTACAACAGGGCCCACACCCTCACGCAGGCCGCCAGCACCTGTTCGCCGGTAAAAACAGCAGGGTGGGTGTGTGGGAGCCGCACGGTAGGCCCCGTGTCCTCCCCTCCCAGCTCCCCAGGACCCGGCTCCCAGCTCCGCAGCGGGCGAGACCCTCCGGCGGGCCCTCGCCGGGCCGCCCGGCCCTCGCCTGACCCACCGCCGGACCTCCGGGCCGCAGGAAGGGGCGAGCGGCCGAGGCGCTGCGCTCCCCCAAGCCAACCCCGGAGCGGCTGCCGGGGCCGCTTGGAAGGGGCCGGGGGAAAGGGGGCTCTGCCAGCCCCAAGGGGTGTCTGGGGGCCAGGGGAAATGGCGCCGGGGCCCCCCGCCCTTACCGCCCCCCGCCCTTACCTCCCTCCGCGCCGCTGCCGCCCACCTGACCCGCCGGGCGCAGGTGCCGGCTCACCCCGCGCCTGCGCAGCGCACGCGCCCTGCCCGCGGCAGCCGCGCGAGGCTGAGGGGCGGGGCCGGGCCCCTCCTCGCCCCGCTCCCGCCCGAGAGCTCCTGGGCGGCCGTGGCGCCGCCGGTCACCCGTGTGCCCCGCCGGTCACCCGCCCGCCCCCCGCTGCCCCTCACTGCCCGCCTGTCACCCGCCGGTCACCCGCCCGCCCCTCGCTGCCCCTCACAGCCCTCCTGTCGCCCGCCTGCCCCTCACTGGCCCGCCGCCCGCCCGCCTGCCGCCCCCCTCGTCCAGTCCCCTCCCGTCCTCTCCCGTCCCCTCACCGCCCTCCTCACGCTCCCCTCCCGTCTCTCTTTTGTCACTTCGTTCCCTGCTCCTGCCACCCCCGCTGTCCCCACGCCACCTGCCCGCGGCTGCCCCGGGGCAGGTGCAGTGCGACCCCCGGCCCGGGCCAGGCCAGCAGTACCGGCGGGTGCCCCGTCGCAGCAGCAGGGTCTCCACGGAGCCTGTGTGAGCCCGGGGACACCCTTGCCACAAAAAGCCCCTCGCCTGCCTGCCTGGCAGTTCCCCACACAATGTCGCCACGCAGGGGTGCCCGTGTCCCCATCTCCACGCCCGTTCTGGCTTGCTCAGAAGCCTGTCCCTCGCCCTGCCGGCGGGACCTCAGCTGCTGCGCAAGGGGGACGTACAGAAATAAATTTGCGAATACCCCAAATGGCTTCTCTCTGCTTCCCCATTTAGCTCCGAGGGAGGCAAATGCCTGGCAGCTGCTCGAAGGCGTGCGACTCCCCCCACCCTCACCATCACCCCAGGGACCAGAAGGGAGAATGTCTTAAAGAAGGAGCTTTCTGAGAAAGAGCAGCAAACACAAACATTTCAGATGGTAGAAAGGAAAAACAGTGTCAAGGTCAGCCCAGCTCGGGGCAGACAGCGAGGGAAGGGGGAGGGAGAGACCAGACCCCGGTAGCTGCAGGGGGGGGTGGCGAGGAGCAGCTCCCTGCGCCCCCGCCTCCCCCGGGGAACCATCAGCTCTTCTTCCTGCTCGTGCCTGGTGCCGGCCCAGAGACAGCTCCAAAACCCGGGGACACCCCTCAGCGGGGGCTGCGGGGCGCTCCAGCCACCTTCCTCAAGGAGGCAAAAGCAGAGACCCCTGCCATGGACGCCCGGTGCTTTTTGGCCATCTGAACCCGGCACCAGCCCCAGGGCCGAGCGGGTGCCACAGAAGCGCATCGATTCCTTCCTCCCCGCCCCCCCCTTCCCCCCCCCCCTCCCCCGGGAAAACATGAGATGGGAGGAGGATTTAAATTAAGCCAGGGATTATAGTAATACCAGCCTCGGTGATCTGCTGGAGGCGACAGCGAACAGGAGAATCGTAGCGGGGTGAGGAGGACGTGGCAGGTGCAGGGTGTTGGTAGTCTGGGACCAGGGGAACCTGGGGAATACGAGGGTGCTCCTCGAGCATGTATTTGGTGCCCCAACGTACATGCCAGCACCAGGGTCAGAAGCACAGGATGCTGCTGGTACAGGTGGCAGGTCCAGCCCGCACCACCAGCTGGGGCTCACTCCAAACCAGTCCCATTCCCTGCACCGGTCCTGCCAGGGCCATGCACTGGTGAAGTGAGTCTCTGAGCATGGCTCACCTCCCCCTGCCAGCTCCCTTTGCCTGGCAGCCATTTAATCCCATTATTCATCATTACATATTTATTAGAGCTCTAATTTAGTGTGTAAAAATACTGAGGCCAGGAGGGGTGAGACACCTCCTGAGCAAGACAGAGCTGCCAGGACAGATCCTGCTAAGGCAAGAAGGGCCCTAAGGCTGCTGCAGAGCACCATGCCATACCCTGACGCCCTGGACCACACCGGGCAGGGATGGCAAATACCAAGCCTCAGGGGATGCTGCTTGCTCTTCTGCTGCTGCTGTAGCCACCCCCATAGGGCATTAGCCACCATCCAGGAGTCAGTACAGTACTGGCCACTTTTCTTGTTCAGCAGTCTCTAGGGCTACTCAGATGTCTTTCACTTCTGCAAACTGATTTGACTCATCTTCTTCAGAGGCATCAACGATTTGTCATGTGGGACTCCACACAGCACCTTTCCACTTCCGATGGTTTCCTACAACATGACAGGATCCATCAGTAAACAAAGCATAATGCCTTTCGTCTGATAACTCATTATATGGTGGTTATTGAGCATAAGCCACCTCCTCAGGCAATGGCCACTCCATGATCTCTTCCAGCATTTCTGGGTGGTTGGGTTTTGCCAGTCAAGCTTGTTGTGTGATCAACACTACCAATTTACTCTATGTAGCACTGGTTGCATGACATGTAGATGAGATGTTTAACATCCAGTTTAGCATGGACAACGGAGTGCCAAGAGGAGATATGCTTCTGTACCAGCTTCTGAAGTTGTACGGCTCAACCCCCCTCATATGCTTCTAGTATGTCTTATTCAGTCAAGGTGTGGTTGGCTTCTGATCCTCAATATCCCTGGTTCCAAAATCCTAATGGTCGACCTTGGGTTCCTCCTGATGTTTTCTGCCAGAGGCTCCAGGTGAGACCATGCTCCCCAGCTGCAGTGCAGAGTACATTTTGCACAGCTGGCCCTGTCTGGACAGGCCCAAGAGCTACCGCACAAGCTGTCTCCTGTTTGACATGCTCAAGGGCTTGCTGTTGCTCAAGGCCCCAGTCAAAAGAGTTCTTTTGGGTTAGTCAATACAGAGGGTTCACAAGCTGACTATAACCTGGAATATGCATTCTCCAGAATCCCACAAGGCCTAGGAGAGCCTGTGTTTACTTCTTGCTAGCTGCTGCAGACATAGTTGCCATCTTCTTGATCACGTCCACAGGGACATGATGGTGTCCATCCTGCCATTTCAATCCGAGAACTGCCTCTGCAGGTCCCTTGACCTTATTTCTTTTTATGGTGAAACCAGCCTTCAGAAGAATCTGAATTACTCTTTTTCTTCTGCCTTGTTGCCCCACACGATGATGTCATTAATGTATTGTAGATGTTCAGAGGCATCACCCTTTTCCAGTGCACTTTGGATTAGTCTGTGACAAATGGTAGGGCTGTGCTTCCACCCCTGGGACAGTTTGTTCCAGGTGTCTTGGACACCCCTCCGTGTGAAAGCAAACTGTGGCCTGCATTCTGCTGCCAAAGGAATTAAAAAAAATGCATTGGCATTGTCAACTGTAGCATACTGCTTGGCTGCCTTTGACTCCAGTTCCTGTTGGAGCTCTAACATGTCCAGTTCAGCAGCACTCGGTGGTGGTGTGAGTTCGTTCAGGCCACGATAGCCTACTGCTAACCTCCACCCTTCGTCAGACTTTTGCACTGGCCATGTGGGACTGTTAAAGGGTGAGTGAGTCTTGCTGATCATTCCTTGGCTCTCCAGTTGATGAATCAGCTCATGGATGGGAGCCAGGAAGTCACAGCTCGTGTGATACTGCGACCAGTGCACCGTCCCGGTGGCATCTGGCACCCGCTGTTCTTCAACTCGCAGCAATCCCACCATGAAGGGATCTTCCAAGAGGCCAGGCAGGGTAGATCGCTGTTTGATCTTCTCGGTGTTCACAGTGGCTACACCAAAAGCCCACTGGTACCTCTTGGGTCCCTGAAGTACCCTCTCCTGAGGCAGTCATGCCAAGAATACAAGGGACCTCTGGGCTGGTCACAATGGGGTGCTTTTCCCACCTGACCCCTGTTAAGCTCACTTCAGCCTCCGATACAGACAATTCTTGGCACCCCGCCACTCCAGAGATCCGCATGGGTTCTGTGCCTCTGCACCCTGATGGCACCAGCGTACACCGTGCACCAGCGTCTACCACAGCCTTATACTTCTGTGGGTCTGATGTGCCAGGCCATCGAATCCACACAGCCCAGCATACCCAGTCACCCCTTTCCTCCTCCTGGCCAAAGGCAGGGACCCTCTGTTCCTGTTCCTGGTCAGAGTATTCACTGTCTGACCCTTGCAATGCCAGGCCAGAAGTCCCCTCACCAGGGGCAATGGAGGTGACCTCAGTCTTTCTATGTCTGGGAGATCGCTGATTGCCTTCTTGTGTCTCTACAGCAGCAAAGCTGACAGGCTCCTTGCGTGGCCCCTTTGTAACAGCTGCCTTCCCTCCCAGTTTGCATACACGGGCTTCCAGCTTGAAGGTGGGTTCACCATCCCACTCCCCATTGTCCTCCCCCTTGTCACACAGGAAGAACCAGAGTGCAGCTCATGGCATGTGCCTGGGGCTCCCTTTCCCCTGACCCGGGCAGGAGGGGACTGACCTCTTGGGGTGCCCCTGACAGCCAAGGTGCTGGCCTGTAGGGGTCAAGAGGGACAGAAACTTTCTTCAAAGTTTTGGAGCCCAGAAGACACTCTCTCCACAGCTGGTGTATCCATATCTGGACAATACATCGCTGCCAAGCTGTTAAGAGTATCACTTTGATTCATGGCCTGTGTGCACAGGCCATCCTCTGGATCTTTGGAGACCTCATCACTGTCTAGGTCACTGTAGATGACTTCCAGCACTGCTAATTCTCTCAGCTACTGGATGTCTTTGGCTGTGGTAGTCCACTTTCCTGAGGAGTTCACAAGACTTTGCTTGAATGGGTATCTTGCACTCAAACTCAAGAGGAGTTGCCTCCAGAAACTGCAAATTGCTGCTTCTTTTCCAATTCCTCTCTCAATTCCCTGGTTCCTAGCAAGGGATCCCAGCTGCTGGGCTTCCCTGCATTCCATTTGCTGACCGTCAGCCCCATTGCCCCAGCATCGGAGCCGCCAGGCAGCAATCCACTCACCCAGCTGGCGGCTGTACTCCTTCCACATGTCTCAAAGTTCTGATGAGGTCAGAGACAGAGACCAGGTAGGTTCCTATTTCTTACCTGAATTCCCTCACTCCTTCGTTCAATTTCCTTGCCAAAGGACCAGCTTCTTGATTAAACCCTTCCTCTTCCTCCTCCTCTCTTACTCATTGGTGATATGGACCCACTGACCTCCTTGTCCGTTTCTTTTTCACTACGGGGACAATTACTGTAGTTGTTGTTGTTTGGGTCCCCACCTCAACCATGGTGTCCTCAGATGTGGTCTGGATCCCTATCTCTACCATCATGCCCTCAGGTGTAGTTTGCATCCCAGCCTTAGTCAAGGTGTTCTCAGAGGTGGTGTGGGTCCCTGCCTTAATCACAGTCCTCTGACAGTACCGAACTGCAGCTCGGCAGGCACAGGCCAAGCCCCAGCAGTGCTAGAAGCTGCTGGTTTTTACTGGTAGGCAAGGCACCCTTCTATCCAGTGGCACATCAGTTTGCCTGCTCGGGTGTAAAGTCCCAGGCTACGGGAGGTGATAACCACGCCAGGCACCTACCCAAATCTTTCCATGCACCCTGCCACCCAGGGACCCCTGCCACCCAGGGACCCCTGCCACCCAGGGACCAGCCGCCTCAGGGCATGCTTCAGCATCACCTCACCCAAAAGTTGTCTTCTCCTACAGCAGGATGACACCACATTCCACAACCCCCATAATATGTTAAGTGTTAGTAATGTTAAACAGCTCACATAAGGGTGAGCAAGGACCTCAGGAGCCTGCACCATAAAACCACCCACATCAATCCCAGGCAGGAAGAGGGAGATGCATTCCCTCACCCTTTCCACAAGACAGCTCCCCCAGCACAGCAAGGCCACCAATGCCAGGGCAAAGCACACAGCCATTGTTTGTACTAACACGTTCCCAAGCTCAGCAAAACAAGCAGCGCAGCCAAAAAAACTCCATGACCCATGCAGAAGCTTACTACTTAACGACTACTATAGCTATAGCACACTTACTACAAAACTGCTGTTGTCTCCTGCCTTACACTGGGCACCAAAAAGGACTGTAAGTGGGTTGACCTTGGCTGGATGCCAGGTGCCCACCAAGCCACTCTATCACTCCCCTCCTCAGCAGGACAGGGGAGGAGAAAATAAGATGGAAAAAGTCGTGGGTCAAGATAAAGTCAGTTCAAGAAAGCAAAAGGCTGTGTGCAGAATCAAAGACAAACAAAAGATGTCCAGCCACTTCCCGGGAAGCAGGGCTTCAGTATGCATAGTGGTTGTTCCAGAAGACAAACATTTTGATAAGGAATGCCTTCCACCTCCTCCTCCTTTCTCTTACCTTTTATATCTGAGCAGAGGTCATATAGTATGGAATATCCCTTTGATCAGTTTGTGTCCCCTCCCAAGACCTTGCCCACCCCCAGCCTAGCGGTGATGGGGGCAGTGCTGGAGAGACAGCCGTGATGCTGTGGGAGCGCTGCTCAGCACCAGCCAAAGCACCCTGTGTTATCAGCACCGCTCCAGCCACCAGCACAAGCTCAGCACTGTGAGGGATGGTAGGGGGGAAATTAACTCCATCTCAGCCAGACCCAGCACAGCATCTTGGGAATAAATATATTTTACAAGTGAAAGGAGACCTCCAAGGAGGCTAACCATGGCTTGATGGGTTGCCAACGGTGTCACAGCCACTGTCTCATGGCTCCGCCATCCTAGTGTGGTGGCACAGTCTGGTGGCGCAACGCAGTGTGGCTTGCTTGGCCACGCAGTGGGGAGGGGAGCCTGGACCCTCTCCTGTGGAAGTCTGGCAGGACAAGGAGAGAATTGAATAGGAGGTGAATTGCAGAAGTGGGGCTCCCTGCTGAGCTCCCTGGCAGAGAGTAGCGGGGTGGAGGTAGTGGGAAGCTGCTGGGAGGGCTGATGCTTCCCATGGTGCCTGGGAGCCTGAGCCCTGGTCTCAAGGATGAAGCAGGAATAGGTTTGTCTGGGCATGACCTTGCACTCATGGGAAGCCTGCCGAGAGCCGGCATCACCCCAGCACTGCAGGGCCAGAATCCTGCCTGCGGGCCCTGGACACCACCACCAGGGGATTTGTCTGGAGATGGGGACGTTGCCCAGGAGCCGTGTGCCTGGCACAGACTGCCAGAGCAGTGCGGGCAGCACCAGGGCAGTGTAGCAAGGACTCTGCAAGGCGCCGGGCTCCTGGAGCAAGAGAGGCTTTGCTCCCCTGAGCTTGGCTGCGTCCCTGTCCAGATAGGCTGCGACACATGTGCCTGCCACCTGGCTCTCACTCCCAGCTCTGAGTGTTACGACAAACACGGGGAAGCTGGTGCCAAGGTGAGGAGCCCTGATACAGCCTTGTCCCTGCTGCCAGCCCATGGCCACACAAAGCACTGCCAGCTCATGCCCTGATGAACTCATCCCCCATCCTGTGCTGCAGCTGGGGCTTGGGCCTCTTCCTTTGTTCCAGAGCCCAGCTCTGCAGCTGCTTCTCCAAGGCCAGTACCTGGTAGCAGCTCCAGCCCATGGCACCCACTCTGAAACACCCCCAGCACTTCCCCCCCAAACAGCCCTGCCACCCCTAGCCTTGGCCACCCCCATCTCCCCGGAGCCCATGGCTCTGAGCACAGGCTTCCAGGCACCCCAACACCAGTTTCCACCCCAGGACCAACATAGCCAGAGCAAAGCCGGGGAAGCCTCTCCCCCCCCCCCCGCCAAGGCATCCCCCTGTACCCCACACAGCTCAAGCTGCCCTAAAGAAGTGCCCTGTGCTGTTTTCGGGAGCTGGGCTGAGGGAGCAGGGAGAGGAATGTGCCTGGGCTGCTGAGCCACCTCCCTGAGACACAACACTGCAAGCAGGGTCTTGCCCCAGCTCGACCGCAGCCCTGCGGCTAGCAGTGTCACCATGAGCTGCGTGCCACTGCCACAGCCTTTGTCATGACCTCTTCAGCCCTTCCCAGCTCACCCCCAGAGCCCCTTGGCTGGTTGTGAGGGATGTGTGGGGTGACAGGGTAGCAGAGCAGGCAGCACCACAGAAGGAAGCACCAGCCATAATTTTACCCTGATGTAGGTGAACAGGCAGGCTGGGGCTTTGGGAAGCAGCACAAGGCATCTGTTGCAACAGGCTTATCTGCTGCCCATCGCTCCTGCACTGGCTCCTGGAAAGCTGCAGAGGCGGCTGGCAGGCACCAGCTTGTGGCCTTGCAGGGGGGAGCCTGGCCCCTGCTGCACGGGCTCTGCTCCAGGGTTTGCAGCAAAGGCACTCAACGGCAGAGTGGGCTTTGTGGCAGCAGGGACAGAGGAGGCGGACAGAGAAGCACATGGCATCCCGGCTGCTGCCTCTTGGCAAGGAAAGCGCTTGGGCAGAGGGCCAGAGGGAAGCCACTCCTGCTGCTGCTTCGGAGGTGCCTCTGCCCTGTCCGCAGGTGATTTTGGGGGAAGCAACAAACGGCCCTGTTCCCACGCTGACCCCCTGCTTCTGTCCTGCACTGCACCCTCTGTGCCCAGCTTGTACCCTGCACCATGCTCTCCACACCCAGGCTGTCCCCGGGTCCCCATGGGCAGCGGGACATTCCCCCACAGGCTCATCCAGGCAGGCTTGGAGCTGTGACACCACATGGTGCCACGAGCACCAGCAGTGGCACACCCAGCTTGGGGACAGCAATGTCACTGGAGAGAGGACACCAACCACTGCCTTTGTCCAGACAAAGCAAGGCGATGCCACCTCACAGTTGACACCCACCATGGAAAGGCTTTGATTTTGTTTTTCTACCCCTTGAGGTTTCCTCACATCATGCAGGCACTTGCGCAGTCGATAGCAGTCTCAGGCACTCCTGGCAAACCCCAGCCAGCCGTGCCACAGCCTGGGTGCTGGATGCATCCCTGCTGCCATCACTGCCATGGGTTTGAGCCCCCATCTTGTCTCCTCCCAGCGCCCTGGGGTGCCGTACTGCAGCTGCTGCCTGTAGAGAGGAATAAATCACAAAGTGGGGGCTATGCATTGGGAGCAGGGAAACAAAATGGCTTTTCATGCCATAATCCTTTGTAATAAAGCACCAGGGGGAAGAAAGACGATAAACAATGTCTCCTGTGTGAGCCAGCTGCTTCCTAAAATAAAGCACTCCTCCATCAGCTGCCCCGGCTCGGGCACAAATGCGGGCACTGCTGCATGACACCACAGCTGTATCCCCCCGCAGGAGCATGTGCTCCTGCAGCTCCCAGCACAGCCCCATGGGCCCACGGGAATCTGCAGAATGCAACTGGGGGGGGACAGAAATGAGCAATTAATTCTGGCTGCTGCTTGGGAGCAGGCTGTGAGCCACCGAAGGGCTCAGCAGCCCCAGGCGCCAACAACACACACGCCACTTGGCAAAGGCACGCAGCAAAGCTGCTCCCACCTGCACCCTGCACCGGCAACAACCTGAGCAAATGCGGGGAGCCTGGGAGGGTGTGGGGTGGCTCAGTGCATAACTCCCAGCTTTATTTAGACCTGAATGCTGGCAGGAGCCTGGTCCTTGCTGGGGCTCCGGAGGAGAGGGCAGGAAGCTCTGAGCACTCCTGGTTCATCATTAGTCAGGCTGAGTCCTCTCTGGCAGGAGATAAGTAAGCTCCTGCCGGTAAACCTGACCTCCTGGGCATTATTTCGAGAGCAGCAATAACTTCTCTGCTTCTAGGGGTGGTGTTGGCGTGTGCTGAGTGTGGCGGCTCAGCTCTGCCAGCCACCACACAGCCTACAGGTGAGTTTACCAGTGTGGCTGTCTGAAGGTTCCTGGCTCGCTGTGCTGGTGCCTTTGCAGCCACTGGTCAGGGATGGTGGCTTTCCTGCCTCAGGGCCATGGGGGCTCCCCAGCATGGCATCGCTCCCTGCCACAGGATGGGGACAACTTGTCTGTTAATCCTCTCCCTGTGTCACTGAGTGTCCCGAGGGGACTGTCTGACCTACAGTGCCATGTCATACGTGCTCTCCCACCCTGTGGTGGCCTCCCATCAGCTCCATTCCCAAAGGACCACAGTCACCAGCTCGCACAACACTTTCATTTCCCTGTTACTGCTCAGTCTCTTCTGCTTTCCCCTTTGAAAGCCAAACATATACCTACCCCCATGCATGCACACATTCAGGCATATATTCTCCCTAACAACTCCCAGCAGAGGTTTTCCCTGGCAGCTTGTGCTTGCTGCCCCCTCGCCCCCTCTCTCCACCACTGCCACCACAGTGTTTGAGCTCTGCCCTTGGCAGTGCATCCACCCGGGCAGGGGACACCTGATGGGGAAGGGCTGACCCGAGTGACTCAGAGGCAGTGACACATTTTCCCTGGGGATGCAGGGAGTCGTGAAGGGGGGGTGTGTGTGACCAGGACATGGGAGAGCTGCAGCATCTGTCCAGCCGCATGGGCTGGCTTTGCCTTATCCTGTTTGCTCTGGTGATAAACCCACACCTTCCAAGGGGACGTTTGCTTGGACCGACTGTCCAAGTGTGGGCAGTGTGGGCTGGAGCTGGCAATTCCCTGCTGTCCAAACCCAGGAGCTGCCCCAGACCCTGGTCACCACCACCTCTTGGCTCTCACCACTTTCTGCTGCAGCTCTGGGGGCTGCCAGATGGAGAGTGGCCAAGGGAAAACCCCGGCTGCCAGCATGCAACAGCCTCCCTCGCACTGGGCCACCTGCACAACAAACCAGCACCAGTGGTGCTGCAGGATGCACAGAGGGTGCCACAGCCTGGCAGGGTGGGTGCACGGCTGGGAGGAGGGGGACACCGGGTTGCCTGGTGTGGGGCCATGCACAAGCTGACTAAGGCACCTCCTGAGAGATGGGGTTGTGATCCTTCACACAAGCATCTATGGGGCCACATCCTCTCCTGGCTGAGTCAGAGGGGATGGAGCAGCAGCAGGGCAGGAGCCCATCGCAGCCACAAGCTCTGAACTGAATTCACCCTGTGCTGCTGATCACCAGGTATTTGCCCAAATTCCTCCTGCTGGTGACTCAGCTTCCTCCTCCTCCCTCCTCTGCAGTGCTGGCCACAGCTCACCACCTGATCGAGGTGGAAGGAACCTGCCCTGGGAGCAGCGGGATAGGCCTCAGCTGGGGAGAGGCATAGATATTGCCAGGAGGAGCTTACACATAAAACTTACCTGGTGCCCAGCAAGGGAGGGCGGCATCAAGCCCTGCCAGGAAGACCTCCTGGGATGGCATCCTTTGTGCATGGGTGGCTGCTGAGGCAGCCCATGCTGCCCGAGCTGCCCATCCTGCTGGAGCCACCACATTTCTAGGGGACATCAGCCTGGCAAGTGTCCTGGCCTCCCACACCACTGGCAGCTGTGTGCCCATACGTGCCAGGGTGAAAAAGGGGGGTCTGGGGCAGGGAAGGAGGGAAAGTGTTGATATAAAGGGCTTTTCTGTAATGTTTCTCACCTTACTAGCTGATCCTCTGCTTACAACAAGGACATTTTGGGTACGGAGTTGCAAAACAACTTTCTCTTCATCCTCAGACCTGAGGATACAGGGTTTGGGCAATGTATCTGCTACTTCTCCATGTACCATTCTGGTAGGGGTGGAGATGGGAGAAGTGCTTGGGGCTGCCCTCATTTTAGGTGGGCACAGCCACATCAGCCATATGACCCACCGAGATGGGTTTGCTGGGGCTGGGGAGCTGCCCCCAACTCCAACCGTTGTTCCTGGGCCTGTGCTGAGGCTGCCAGGCCCTGGAGTGGTTTCCTTAGGGCATTAATCCCATGTCTATCTAAACTTGCATCACTGCATCCCTGGGGTGGCCACAGTAAAAAAGCAACCTAAACCTAGGTGCATCAGCACCCCTGTTCTCACCCCATGGGTCCCCAGGATGCAGCAAGGTGGTCCCACGGACCAGTGCCGCAGGCTCAGGGCCAGTGCTGGAGCATTGCTGGCTCCTGGAGCCATCAACCCTATCACCTGAGGCAACTACTATCAGCAGGTGCCTGGGGCACCTGGCACCCCGCTGGGCAAAGTCTCTGCTGTCCATGTGTGCAGCACGGGGTGAGGAGGTTTTTGTGAGCATGACAGTGCCAGGGATGGGACACTCATGCTGTGACCTTGCAGGGGTCCAAATGACTCAGGGGGAGTTAACTTGACCAATGGTTTTCTGTGTGTGCAGTGTGCCCCATTGCAGTGTGGCTAAGAGTGTGCAGGAGGGAGAGGCACTGGGGCAGTGTTGGGAGCAGCCACGGTACCGTGAGCAGCCGCCAAGACCTCACTATCCCCAGAAGTCCCACCGAGGAGAGGGGGTCAGCTCTGCCACTTTGAGTTTCCATGCCAAAAGCTTCAACTGGTTCAGCTCATGCTCTGGCTTTCGGGGATGGGGAAAGGGCTCAGGATGGCTTTACCTCCGGGTTTGACCCAATTCCCAGCCTGGGTGCATCAAGTGGCCAAGGGATTGCAAAGCATCTCTGCAGGAGGTGGAAATGCTGAAGCAGTTCCTTAACCTTTAATGGTCTGTGAGCCCTGTCTGCCGCTCCAAAGCCCAACTCTTGCTGACATGACTTTTCTACCTTCTGCTTTCACAGAAGGGTCCAAAGAGGCCTGCTGCCTGCTCCCCAGCACAGAGCTGAGCTTGCCCTGCCTGGCAAGAACGACCACTACCAGGAAGGGGCAAGCTCCGTCGGGGCAATGAGCGGCTGCTGCCACCCTGACAGCCTGCACCAGCAGTTGGCACCGGGAAAAGGTTTCCCACATCCAGGATAGGGTGCTGTCCTGGGAACATTAGGATGCTGAAGGGGCATGGACACCCTGGCATGTGCTGGGCTACCTAGTGCTCAGCCCAGTGTAGCAGCAGCCCCAGCTGGCCTCAGCATCGCTCCCCACCGCCCTCTTCCCACAGAAAACCCCACATGCTGTCCTGACAGCGCAGCAACACCAGCCTCTTACCTTCAGCTCTTTCAATTCCGCTTTTTAAGGGTGAAGGCAGTTGCAGCCACACAAGCAGTGTTATTTGCAGCCCTTTGCAGGCGATGTGGGTGGAGGTAGTAGGCAGATAGGCACCATGTCCAGACAGGCACAACAGCCCTGTTTGTTTCCAGTTAACAAGGCTCACTGGGGACACTGGCCAAAACTGCTAGTTGGCCAGTCTGCCTCCACCTCCTCCATAAGCAGCCTGTTCAGTCACCCTGCAGGCTGGGTGGAGGTGAGGAAATCCAGGCAGCACCCAGGAAACCTCACCATAGACCTGGAGGCAGTGTCAGACTCCATCCAGCTCCCCCTTGCCCACACTGTGCTGGAGGTTGACTGCAGGACACAGGGATCTCCACTTCTGCAGGGCAGGGTTGGGATCAGCCTAGAGGGTACCCAAGGGATCTACTGCATTAATCTGTCCTTACAAGGCTGCAAAAACCTCCTTCAACCAAGGGCAGGAGCCGAAGTTGGCTCAAGGTGAAGCAAAGGGCTGTGCCAGGCAGCGAGGGGAGATTTGCTCTGAGAACCGTGTGGACTGAGCCAGCCTGGCTGCAGCACCAGCAGGACTCAGGCCAGCATCCACACTGCCAGCACAGGTATTTCTCCAGCTGCACAGGTGAGGAGCCAGCCCAGCTCCACAAATTATATTCTAGGCAGGGGACACCAACCTCTTTGAAGCAGGAGGCTCAGCCTTCAGGTAGGAAGGCTCAGGTTAGCCTCTACTTGAGGGTGCAGCAACAAACTGCTATGATGGTGGGATTGCTAGTAGAACACAGTGGCCTTAACCAGCTGAGACCCCAGCCCCCTCACCACACCAGCAATGCTCATGGCTCTGGTCTCCCCCAGGCCACAGGGACCGAGCTGTACACAAACACCAAGCCAGACTCGCTCTGCAAGGAACCATCCTGTAAGAACAACAGCAAGCAAAGACCTTCCCACCACCAAGGGCAAGCCAGGCTGCAGCCTGAACTTTTAACAGAGAAGAAGCCACAAGCCACAGGTAGGTCATTACATTTTTTATTTTATAATAAACTTATCATTTTTCCCCCCCCAAGGAAGACAAAAAACTGTGAGTGAGGCTACAAAATGCTGTTGGTGAAGACTATGTGAGACAGACCCAGGCCATGGGTCAGGCCAGAAAGGATCCCCACTCCCCAAGGCAGAAGGGGACCGTCCCCAGGAGCCTCTATAGCCCTTGCTCACCTCCCCACTGCATTACAGCAAGATCAGTGCTGTCAACAGGAGTTGGCTGAGCAGCAGAGATGGAGTTGGGCCAGGCTACTGATGGACTGAGAGGGCCATGCTTTGTTCCACCCACCCGCCAAAGCTGCCAGCAAGGTGGGACAGTGGATTAGGCGATGGAGCCGTTTTCTACACATGATGTAAATTAAAAACAAAAAAAAGACCAAACAAAAACCCCACACATGATTAATTCAAAGCAAAAAAATCAAGTAGTAGCTCTTCCTGCCAGGCCATCTCACTCTAGGAAGACTTCACACATTCCTTCTCCTGCTCAATAGCTGCAAGAGAAGAGAGGTCCATTAATCTCCGGTGCTTTTTTGTGGAAACACCTACTGGAGAAGGTTGCAGAGCCATCACTAAGGCCCTCGCACCCAGTTTTGTAATTTGACCACAAGCAGGGTAGACAAACACCTCAAGTCTGAAGGTGATGACACACACGGGTGTGACAGCAAATTGGGCACCTGCCTTCAGCTCTCCTCAGGAAGCCATGGCCCGAGGCAGCAGCTCAGGCAGCAGCCCTCCGCCCCTCCGCCACCCCAGAGGGCTGTACCCTGACCGCTCACCTCGGGGCCAGCGGCCTCCCCTGGGACAGAGCCTGACCACCCCAGCCCACCTCCCTCTGCCGGCCGCCCGGGCGGTGAGACCCGCACCCGGGGGCGCCGCGGGCCACACGTGCCCCCCGCACAGCCAAGCGCTGCCCGGCCCCGGCCGCACTTACTCTCCTTGGAGGGCAGCGTGTTCTTCTCCTCCGTGTTGGTTTTCTTCAGCTTCTTCTTGTCGAATTTCTCCACCTCCGAGAGGTCTGGCTTGTCGCACATTTTGCCTGCGAGACACCCCACGCCCCGTCCCCCGAGGTCAGCGGAGGTGCCCGGGGGTGTCTCCGGGGACGGGGCTCAGCAGACAATGGGCGGCCCGCCCGGCCCCCCCGCCCGGCCTCCGCCGCGGACAATAGCGCAGGGCGGGGCGCGCCGCCGCCCCGGGCACCGCGCCGCTCCCCGGCTCCGGGCAGCCCCGCACCGGCGGGGGCACCTCCCGCATCCCCCGCGGGAGCCGGCCCCAGCCGCGCTCCCCGCCGCACGCTGACCGTCCCCACCCCGCGACCCCCCCGCCCGCAGCCCCCGTACACGGGGCGCCCCTCGCCTGGCAGCAGCCCTACGTGCGGCACCCCCCATCCCCGGCACAGCCCGCACGCACCGGCTGCCCCGCGGCGAGAGCGTCGCCGCCGTACCTGCCGCCGCTGCCCGCTACGTCCCGCTCCGCTGCGCTCCCAGGTGAGGCTGGACCGCGCGGTGCGGGGCGGCGCTTTATATACCCCGGCCGCCGCCCAGCCCGTGCGCCCATTGGCTGCGCGCCGCCCGCTAGGCCTGCTGGGAAGTGCAGTCCGCCCGCTGGCTGCCGCGGCCGCGCGACCCCGGGGGGGGGAACTGCCGCTCCCGAGGTGCCCCGCGCGGGGCGGGGGGGGGGAGGGGCGGGCACGGCTCCCGCGGGCCCTGCACACGCAGAGCCCGCGCACACCCAGCGTTGCACACACGCACAGCCCTGCACACACCCTGTGTGCACACACAGCCCTGCAAAGGCACAGCCCACATGCATCCACTCCTGCACACATCCACCCTTACTCACACCCCGCCCACACACAGCCCTGCACCCCCCCTTCCACGCTCCCCCCTTCCACACACCCCCCCAGCCACTCGGGACTCATACACACCCTGTGCCTGCACACACGCTGCAGTAGCGCACACACCCCCAGCACACCCAGCCCAGCTGCCACCGCTGCTCCCCACACCTCGCTGCCAGCACTGAAGGGCAGCAGGGCAGTCCTCATGGCACCACCAGGTGACCCCAGGGCCACTGTCCCAGCCCCAAATCCTCCCCAGCAGCAGGTGCCCAGCAGCCATGGGGACAGCTGTGCCCTGTGCATGTGCCCAGGGATGCATCCCACCAGCTGATGAAGCAGAACTCGTTTAAGCAAGCCAGCCCTTGGGATAAAAATAACACTGTATTTTCACAGCTGTGGGCAATGCTTTGCCACCACGCGCAACCCACAGCTGCACTGGCTCCAGCCACGGTGCCTCCTGGGGAGAGCTGGTCACTGCAGCAGCAACCCGGGCAGGCAAGGGGCAGCCCTTGCTTCTGAGCTGGGGCTCTTGCATTCCGTAGGAGAAAGCCTGGGGAGCAGTCAGCACAGACCAGATGAGCTGGGATGCATATGGGGAAAAACCCCACCACCTTCACGGGGAGAAAAAAGCTGAGAGAAGCAGAGGCAGCCCATCTGCTCCCAGCTGGGCAGCTGGAAGGGTAGTGCCAGTCCAGGGGGCACTCACGCACTAGCCACCAGGATGGGGAATTGTTGGAGGGCCAGGATGCCTAGGAGGCCTTGCAGTAGGGTCCTGTAGGGGCTGAAGGGAACGAGGAGTGGGGGAAAATAAAAAAAAATTAAAATAAAAGCATCCTGACCCCCATGACAGGCTTGCAAAAATCATTCTGCAGAGATCCCAGTGTCACAGCAAGTGGGAACCTGCTGTAGAACACCAGGTGTAGCAGCTGCACTGCAGCAACTCTCACACCTGCCTCCATCTCCTCCCAGCCTGCCAGCCCCTGGGTTTCCAGAGATTTTGCAGCCAACATTGCCAGCAAGCCTGAGGAAACACGTGCTTTGTTTTTTAGCTAAAAGACTGCCATCTTGAGAGGAGGGCTTAGTGCTCTCCAGCAACAGCAGGTCTTGGCCAGATGCGACCCTTTGCAGCAAGTCCCGAGGACACAGGCAGTTTCCCACTCCAGCCAGCAAGTGGGCTCTGAATTAAAGAAAAGCCTGTGGTTGGTGTACACAGAAAAGGCAAAGGCTGAGATCTAAGGCCAGGTCCTAAGATATGGTTACTACTCAGAAAAGTCTGGATGGCAAACAGGCTGCAGTCCCTGTCCCCCAGCAGAGGCTGCAGGCAAAGCCCCAGACCAGGCTGCTCCCAGAGCACCTTTGTTTTGGTGTTGTAGCCTCCTGGCAGGGCCAGGTTTAAAGGGTGTCACATAGCCAAGAGCAGCAAGCCCAGGCAGGGCTGCCTTCACGAGCATCCTTCAAACCCACCCTGCAGACCCCGCATCACACAAGCACACGCCAAACTGAGAAAGGGCTCGTTTTACCTGCATAGCAAAAAAGGAAAGGAGAAACCCACCCAGCTTCAAATTAAATCAGGAAATCCTTTTTGCTTTTATGCAAATAGCCAGACAAGTGGTTTACCATGTGTTTACTCTCCAGCTGTGCCCACCTTTGCCCCAACTTCTTCCTTTCCCTGCCCATTCTCCACATGCTTCTGCTTTGCAGATACTGCAAAGTCTGCTGTAGCTTTTGTCCCTGGCTAGCAGCAAGTGTGAAAGAACCTGGTCCCCATCCTCCCCATGCACTGCCCCTGACTGGCATCAGCTGCACCCACCCCAGCCAAGGCACAGCCCGTGTGACACACTGCATCTTCACAATTCTGCAGCGATTTGCAAACCCTGGGGTCTTTGTCTGGGCACAAAGCCGCCGGGAAGAGGAGCTCCCCCTTCCCCGAGCCAACCACAGCTACTACACAGGCACCGCCACGCTCCAACAAACCACGTTGGGAGCAGCTTTAAAGCTAACACTCTGCATTTCCAGCAGGCAAGGTGTGGGGCTGCTGCTGGGGAGCTTTTAAAAATCCATCTTTCACAAAGAACAAGGAGCTTATATCCCAGCAAAAGCTTTTTCCCCTGACGAATTTGCAAAGCCTCCCATAACTGCACAACCTGCCTCTTTCTCAGGCATTTTGGTATTTCTGCTTTCAATAATTGATAACAAAAGAACTGAGACATCAACAGATAGGGGAAAAGCAAAACCAGCCCTGACCCGAAATAGAAAAGAACTACCATCAGCCATTTTAGATCAGTTTTAAATCTCCCACAGAACAAGGCTGTCAGGGCTCAGACACAGCCTTGCTGATGGCTATTTCCAGGAACACTTTATTCTCTTCTCCACGAAGGAGGTTTTCTCTGTCTGACCAGAGACTTTTTTTTTTTTCAGCCTCCTGCCTGCAGGGACAGGCCAGGGCACCACCACAGCCAGCCAGGATCTGAGCCCCCTTCAGCCACCACTACCCAGCTGTGAGCCAATTCTCCCTACTCCACAGGGCAGAGTTTACTCTTTCCTGCTCATTTTTAACCCCAGCCTCCTGCCACAACCCTTCCCTTCCACTGGGGCAGGAGCACAGAGCCCCAGGAAGGCAGCCAGCACATTCTTAAACCAAGGCTCATTCCTCCCATGGATTTTGCTGCTCCTTGTAGTTAACAGAGGGGTTTTCTGTTAACCCTTACTACTGCCCCACCACCCAACAGCAGCAGGGCAACCTGTTGCTTTCTCTAGATCACAGAAACACCAACTCTAGGGGGTGAGAAATCATCTGCACACTAGTAAGGCACAGGGAGAAGCAGCAGGAGAGAACTGCTGGTGAGAGCTATTTGAGGTGTCTTGCCTTGCTCTGAACAGCAGACAAGGCCCATTACTTGCAGGGCACAAATGGCCAGACCCACTTCCAGTGGCTTAAAGGCATCCCCACCCTGCACATCAGCTTCAGCTACCCAGGCAAGTCAGCTAGGTTAAGATGCAGGGCTTTTGACTGACTAGTGCCCTTCTACTGCTTTTACAGCAGGCAGCAAACAAAACAGCTACTGGCACCAATATCAGCATCTGCACACATGCCACCACACTCCAGCCGTGGATTAACTTGTTTTCTCTGGAATTTCTCCAGCAGCTGTAAGGAAAGCCTGAGAAGACACCACACAACTCACCTCCAGAGCACCCTGCATGCTCCATACTCACTCCACCAGCTGCCCAGGACAGGCTGGAGAATCACCTCCGCTACAGCAGGTGGCTCCAGATAGCCCAAGCACTTCACAGCACAGCTGATGCTGCTGGAGCTAAACTTGCCTGGGCTAAGGAATGAGCATCTCTGCATCACTCCCAAACTTTAGAGGAACTTGTCACTGCCATTCACACCTCAGGGGCTACCTTCCTCCCAGCCCACACTGCAGTGAAGGAACACCCTTCCCACAGCTGCCTGGTACTACATCCATGACTGCCTGGACACAGAAGAGTGCTTTAATTCTACTACAAGCTGTTACAAGGCAGCCATGCTTGCTCTAATAGCACAGCTTTCACTTCTGGTCAGTCACAACCTGCCTGTGAACAGGCTCAGTAATTACTTTTGAATTAGGGAAGAAAGAATTAGGGAAGAAACTTTGGTAAAGTACCCAGCCCCTCTGATCTGAAGGAGGCTTCCAGAGCAGACGATATTTACATCTTTGGGACAGCTCTCATACCCTATGTATCACCCATCACTTCATAATCTACAGTGCTGTCATACAGCATTTTGAGTCTGTACCCTTCCTCACTCCAACCCCCAAGTTTTTATTAAAGTAACTAAGAAAACAGTATATATGCACCAACAGCAATGGTCACCATTGTACAAATTTTTGGCTGTAAAGCTCATGTTCTGTTTCTCCTCCAAGGAAGGTGAAGTCTGCCACATCACCCTGACAAGACCCATATCACCTCCCCTGCTGTTTGAGGGGGAAAAAAATACACAGTTCACTTATTCATTGACTAGTGCTGAAGTTCATTTTAACAGAGGAATGACAATAGCGATCCTCAGCAAGAGTCTACCTGAGGCCACGCTTGTGTTTCCTGAAACTATGTTCAATCTGGATGCCTACTGTAAGGCCAAAGACCTTTCTCTAGGCCTGCTACCTCATCCTTCTTACTCAGTGTCTGCTTTCCCGATGTACAACACGCAATGAGAAAGGATCATTGTTTAGTTAGAACAAGAGCTTCTCAGGACAATCCTGTTGCCTCTGATCATTAGATTTGTGCAAGATACTTGCTAAACTATTCAAGTTCTCCTACCCAAACGTTATGTGAACAGATCTACTCAGATGCATCATTGAAGAGTACAAGAAAAGCTGTACTACCACCTCTAACAATTAAGTCTAGGAAATCAGATACAGACAAAAGCCACTACCCACCAGAAGTAGCTTTGTCCCAAGCTTTCTCTTCCAAGCAAAGTGAGCACAGCCAAGCTGAGCCTCAGTTACCCCACTGCAAGAGGGTTAAACCACATGACCTTCCAAATCCTTACTCCATGACCTACCTCGCAAGTGACTGAACTCAGAAGATGCACATCACCTTTGTGAAGCGATGCATTTATAGGCAGAGGCCATGTTTTTTTAAATAAAAGTTTAATTCCTTCATCAGGTCTTAAGTTTAAACACAAATGCTGCTGAAAATCCTCACACCGCTGCTCCGATGTCCTGGCTCTTGGCTCTCAGGGCATTGGCAGTGCAGCAGCAGGGGCTCCGATACAGGAGGCAGGAATCAGACACTCTGTAGAGCTCAGTGCAGGATGCAAAGCAAAGAAGCAAGACACATACACTTTCCAGACAAACACCAATTCTTATACAAAAAGAAAAACCCTACAATGTAATAGAAGTGTTAACATTGCCACCGGACAGGAGTTCTAGGAAGGGAGAGAAGTCTTCAGTGAAAGGCACAACTAAAAGTAGTACTTCCCTAGATCTTAACCAAGTCTTTCAGTTCCATTTATACCCCAGCCCCTAGCCTCTTGAAGCCATGCTGGTTACTCTAGCAAGTAATTTCAAGTTCTTTTCCCCCATCCTCCAGCTCAAAAAAAAAAATATGAGTGCTTATAAAAACCAGAACATAAAACAGCTTTGTCTATAACCCCATCAAGAGTCCAGGAGAGACTTAACAGTTTACCTTACGATTGTCTGGTAGTTACCAAGTATTCAAGTTTCAGATGATAATTATTAGATTGAAGAGCCTCAGCCAGCTCTAGTTTTGGTATTTTTCCTTCAGGCACTTTGCCTGTCAGGTTGGTGTTAGATCTACAGTTTTCCCAGTACTATGTATCACCAGCCTCTTCAACCCATTGCTGTAAGCACTCATTAGCAGCATCAGACCCACTCCAAGGGCTTCTTCAGGTTCTGTAGTCCTGCAACCTCCTGTGCTCCTTGGCTTACGATCTTTTGCAAGGAGCAACACTTTTAAGGCAAGGCAGACAGTGACCAGGACACGCAACCAGAATGCATCAGGAACTTACAGGACAACAGAACTGCAGGCAATGAGAGGCTAGGACAGCTGGACACAAAGCTCTTGTGTATTAGATCACCCCAGCATTTGAGCAGGCATTTGCTAGATGCAACAACCAAGCTACTATGGGATAAAGAGGCTCAGTCTACTAGTGTACTGGTAAAAAAAACAGATCAAGGATTTGCACAGCAAGTCAAGGTGCAGCTATAGTATGACAGCAGTCCTCTAGTCACCAGCAAGGCTAACAGTAAGCTGTGAAACTGAGGAACTGGTTTTAGCCTACACTAGAAACCGAAGCACACTACCACCACAAGTCCTCTACATAAGAGGGAGAAGAATGCTTGTCCAGGATGCACCTTCACCACCAAGCTACACAGCAAGGCAGTACTGCACAGACTATGCTCTCACCTTCACTTTGCTGTGTAGTACACTAAAGGGTATTTAATTTCATCAATAATTAAGATGAAGTCAAGTTTGCAAGCTACACTGATCTCCTTTCATGGGAGGAAGCTGCAGAAGACCCACCTCCCAGGTGTCTCCCAGGGCTTCACCTAGGGTCAAAGCTTGGCCAAGATACAAGCCTTCCCCATGGCTTTTCTAGGGCTTCTGTCAGGTATAGAGTGGTAAGACAGCCAGCAGTCTCTCAGGCTCTTGCTGTAGATCCATATCAGCATGTCCTAGGGACCTCTACTTCCCAAACAATTTGGAGTGCACATGCTAGATCATCTAACCCTGCCCACAGACAAACCCTCCCCCTTCCCCCATCTCAAAATAATTGTGGCAATTAGCCATGTGTCAGTCCTGCTCTCCACAGATCTAAAGAATAGAGTCAGTGCTACTGATGAGCCTCAATGCACAGGGTTGCTGGTGGAGTTGGAGTGTTACAGGGATGAGCTTCCCCCCTCCAGCCTCCCAGTGCTGGGATCAGAGCCAGTAAGCCTGACTTAAGCAGGAGGAGCTGTGGAGAACTGCACTGGAACAAGCAGGGTCTTCTACTGAACTTTACAACAAGCTGAACAACTTTTGGTTTTAAAAAAAGCCACACAAGCAGCAGCTGACATCTGTTGTTATAAAGGGACATGGCTGAATAGGTAGGAGACAGATTCCCCATTATGAGTCCTCCTGATGGCCTCCGCAAGGATCATTGAGATGTCAATCACCTGGAGAGGAAGAGAAATGGATCAGCTCACTGAGAACATCACGCCTGGAAGAAAAGCTGGTAAGTCAGGAAGAACTTAAAGAGTAAACTCATCACCCAGATTTATAATATGCCACATGCAGACAAATTAAATCCCAGTCCTGTGTAGAATTCATTACATGAAGTTCTGAAGATATTCTACATACAGTTCTACAAGAATTATTTCACTGTTGACCTTTGTCAGGATGACAGCCTGTCACCTTTCTTCGCTGAACTCCCTAAGCTCAGTCTGTTTACCCTAGGACTATTTTAATCACTTTGTGTAGGTTGCAGAGAAGTTAGGGGAGTCTAAATCAAGATCAGATCACTTCCCTTGAGTCAAAAGGCTTTACTATCACCACCAGCAGTCTACAGATGAAGCTACATGCTGCAGCTCAGCTCTCAGTTATTGCACTGGCTCTGCCTGGCAGGGTAATCCAGTCAACAGGAGGGGGGTGGGTGGGAAAATCAGGTCTCTAAAACTCTAAACCCCAGCAGCTAAAGTATTATGATATATGCAGTCTCAGTAAGAAGCATGGAGTTCATGGTGCATTAAGGAAACCAAGTGAAATCATATTTAACATTTTTTCCAGATAGTTTGCCTCCTAAGAAAGAAAACACACTTAAGAGCTGCAGAGCAGACAGAGCATGAGACTTACAACAAATTCTTCAGCTCTGTATTTCTCAACACTGAACATCAGATGTTAGTGTAAAGGAGTGAAGTGTTAAGTGAGAGCCTGAACAACAACTCCACTGCTGTCTTTGGCTACAACTTTTTACAAACTGATCACCTGTTTAGCATTTTGCCTACATGAACAGTAACATGGAGCTCTGAAAGAAGTTGAAGCATCAGACATCTTATAGATGTGCTCAGTTGTAGGAACATCATCCAGAAAATAAGTGTTAAAAAACTTGCAACATGATAGCAGGCTGCAATGGGCCTATAACTTACTTCCAAAAGCAGCTTAAAATTTACTGGAGTTCGATCAGTTGAGCTTTTTCAACAATACCCTAGTACTGGGGAACCTGTTACACTTAGAACAATACTAGCTGAGTCTTAGCAGTGCCATTCACTTTCCAGAGCTTCTCCAAATACCTGTTTCCTACACATCTGTGCTGTGACACTAGTATTTAGGATGTCCTTAGCTGTGTGTATACTACAGCAGTAACTGAAACTTTTGATGGACCTATTATGCCTGAATGCTCAGGTCAAGCTGCAACTTCCAGCTGTCCATTAACACAGGAAATCCTCAAGTCCTGCCTAGCTCAAGCTGTATAGCCATTTTTTTTTTTCCTTCCAGGAAAAGTCAGTCTCAGCTTGGGAAACAGAATGTCACAGTGTTCTTCCTAAATGGAAAGCCAAAGACACAGAGTGACCATCGAAAGACCAGCTTTCATACAGATTGTGAACTTTGTTGTTTATCTTTGGCAAGTATCTGAACATTGTACCATTGAACTGTGTCAACTGTTCTGAAGTCAAACCAGCAAGATGTGTCCATGGGACAAGACTGCACCCTCTCTCCAGCTCACCTGCACTATTATGACCACACATGAAACATTCACCTTCCTAGGACCAGGCCTACTTTGCCTCACAAAAGGATGGGACACTCTGCTTAAAGTGCTGGGCACTAGGTTACACAACTGAATCTGACATTATCAACTTCAAAAGTTCTTATCTACTTCTGCTTCAGTATGTCATCAGCGTATCACTCCCCCCAAATGTACAGATACAACTGCTTGTTTTCATCATAGCCCCATTAGATCAGTCATCCGATATAGGTAAAACAAGCCCTGAAAAAAATTACTTAAGTTAACATTAAGAGCTAGATTAGAAACTGCATTTTATCAGTGTAACAGGTCTGTTATCCCACAGCAAGAGGGACAAGAGAACTAGTCAACACTGCCACTGATTCTAGTACAAATGAAACTGCTGCAAGCACTAGACAGTATTATGGGGTTTTCCCCTCAGAGGGACAGGCAAGTGCTGCCACCCTTCAGCAGAGACAGAAGAAAAAGTAGATGCTCACCTGGATTTTAGGGCACTGCTTCATCTTGTCCTCCTGGGGTATTGTGTTTGTGACTACAACTGCCTCAAAACAGGCATTGTTGATCCGAGAAATTGCTGGCCCAGAAAAGATCCCATGAGTTAAGATGGCATAAACTTTGGTGGCTCCAGCTGACACAAGCCTACAAGGGCGGAAAAAGGAGAAGGGTAAGAAATTCCTAGCAAGTATTAAACTGACATTAGTACAGGGCACATGGTAAGCATCAAAGGAGACAATACCATATGCTTAGGGCACTGACTACCTTTGATTTCCTCCCTCCAGCCCACTATTGGTTTGGGGGAACAAAACAGTTTAACAAGTACCATAAAATCCCCAACAGTCAAAGTAAGCATTAAAAAATTTGTTCTTAGCCATGGGACATTTGTACTAGATCATACCAATCACCTTTTGTGATTTTTGGCAACACAAGGTAACAGATATTTAATACAGTGTTGCATATGCTGGCATTTGTACTGTAGAAGTCTTGTAAGCTTTTCAAGCTTGGATACCTTTCTTTTAAAAGAAATTCAGATGCATGACCTTCAGTTGATGGACCAGACAGCACTTAGTTCTACCCAGCGTAGTAAGTGATGGTCTAGTGGAAGTCACTTCCAGCACAAGTATTTTTCAAATAAAAGACACTATGGTCTTCTAGCTATTCCTTCTGTGAGAACTTTAGGGTTTTTACTTATTTTGTACGACATTAGAGTTAATACCAGAAACTGTACGTTACTTTGAAATTTGATGTGCAAATAATCTGATTAACTCATTGCACAGTTTTCACTAACAATAGGTTTCTGATTTAGGAAATGGTCAGTCCTACTCACTTGTCTGCAGCATGACAGATGGTACCACATGTGTCTGCCATATCATCTACCAGAATGGCTACTCTGTCTTTCACATCACCCACCAACACCATGCGATCCACTTCATTGGCCTTCTTGCGCTCCTTGTGAATGAGGGCAAAGTCTACATTCAATCGATCTGCGATGGAGGTCACCCTGAAGGGAGAACAGTTTCCAAACACCACTTATTTCCACACAACAGCTTCAATTGAATCTCTTAAAACCATTAAGCACAAACTGCCACCACACCTGTTACTGTTCCCAAGCAATTAATAGAAGTCACTCTGCCACCTCAGTTTCCCTTCAAGCAGTTAAACTGCAATCTCTGATCTCGCCTCTCCTGATGACAGCAACTAGATTAAGTCTTTTATCCTAACCACTGTAAATTATTTTGCATTTAAAGCTTAAAACAAACCATAACCAGCAAGTCTGGCAAACCTAAAGTGATCAGAATATGCTTGGGAGGTTGTCACCTTTATAACACTACACTGGAAGGACATAAGTTGCACTATGACAGGCATCTGCTTCCACTCATATAAGCATTCAACTGTCACACATGCAAGTGCTGACACAGAGATAGTGGCAGGACCACACATCCAAGAAACCCAAGTCTACCACCTTACATTTACTTTGGTTAATGTGACTGCAGAGCAACCTTACCAGAGGGTCCTAAACTTTATATATACTGATGAGTAGTAAAGAGTTTTGATGTATTAAGAGCTAGAATAAAATGCACATGCCCCTAACATTCTACACTTGACATGAGCAGACTCCTAGCCTCAGTAAATCAGATTCATCACCTTGGGAATCCTACACAATTTATGAACTGTTTACTGAAGTATTTAGTTCTGCAGTATCTCCATAAAATACTGCACCAGCCAAGATCAACACATTTCGGTTTAAGTGGCTTTTGAAGAGTATTTTCAGGAGTAAGATTATAGCTGGCTGACTTGGCACTTCATATACTGCATTATGCAACAAGCTACAGAAGCAGCTGAATATAGAAATGGTCTTGTCCAATACATGGGCCACAACAGAGCTAGAAGAGCTACAGCAGCCTACAGCAAGTATCACTTGGCTTTTTATAACAGATAGCTTAAAACACTATAAAGTATGTGAATCAGGTCAGCACACCCCAACATTTTGGTGTTGCAGTCCTGGATTAAAGAATACAGCTGCATCCCTTTGCTGTTCACTTGTAGCAGCTATAGAGAAGCATCAAGGAACAGCTTCATTTCCCCTAATAAGCACCTGAGAACATTCTGAACTGCCCAGAAACCAGCATGTTTGTCTGCACAAAGATGGGAGATTGTCAGACTATTCAAGTAGGAATGTGCTATAACATATGCTGCTGCTTTTTGGAAAGGAACCATCTCTTATCTCCCTTGCTCTCAGGGAAGAGTAGCAGCAGGCTTAAGTATCCAGCTAGATATTAAAATCAAGAGCATAACAAGAAAATGTCTCAATAGACTAAGCTTAATACTGCAAAGAAAACAGCCTGGATAAAAGTATATCATTAGCCAGCAGCAATAACCTTGTCTTGGCATAGGGGTATGAGCTACATGATTCACTCCTTCAGCCTGCATAACTACCCTTCCACAAAAAACAGCTTTATCCAAGGGATGTACTAATCGCACAATTCCTACCTATGCAGCTGTGGTTCTAGAAGCTATTGAACTCTCCACATAGCTCAAGAAACCTTCTAGACATTCCCTAGGAAGGGTATCCACCCGCTCTTCACTAGATGCCAAAGACCCTTACAGAAGGCAGGCTGACAGAGGAATCATGTTTTAAGAATAGGGTCATGAGCACTCTCAGGACTTCAAGTAGACACAGAAGCAGCACCTCAAGCTAGCTGTCTGACAGCTTACCTCTTGGCTCCACCAGCATCTGGTGAAACAATGGTACAGTTCTTCCACTCTGCAATATTCTCTTTGATCCATTTAAGTACAGCAGGCTCAGCATACAAGTTATCAACAGGGATATCAAAAAAACCCTGCAAGGAAGATGACAGGAACAGATGTAGTTGAAGGTCACATTCCAAAAACAGTTGGAAGAAGCCTTCTATATGATCAGGCATGCAGCCACTGCCTCTCCACAGCTTTCAGCTTTTTTCTACTTCCCTTAATGCAAGGGCAGTAGTCTTTAGGATACACAGAACAGTAATGTAAGAAGTCTTCAGAGCCAAAAATAGTTTAGCAGCATAAATAGCTCTTTACATCAGACACCTTTACAACATGGAACTACTTCTATCCTAAGAGGGTGCAGAAAACCAGCATCAACCACACTCGTTTTGTAAACAGGCAGCTAGCTGCTCTGAAAAGCAAGCTTTAAAGCTCATTACCCAAACTGTTTGCATCTACAGGAAACCTATGAAAAAGCCTTGAGTAACATTTGCTTTTAAACTAATGCAGTGAGTTCCATAACTTTACACTGACCCAGCAGACTCCTCCAGGTAAACCTCAAAGGTCACTAGAAGCCAGAAGTTAATCCTGGACAGGGAGTAACAGGCAAGAGAGTGGGGGCAGCGACTTTAGAGGAATGCTTCAGGGTATATATAGGGGACAGTCCTTCCTACAATCATTCCTCCTGCACTCAGCAGCCCAGCAACCACAAGAACCAGGCTAAAACCAGCCAGATGCTGGAAGCTTACAGACACAAACCCAATTATTCAATCAAGTGTCACCATTGGTGCTGGTGAAAGGTCAACCCTGTGGCACACGTCACAACTTCAGACTTCCTAAGGAAGAGACACAGCCCTTTGGGCTCTGTTCTTTTACTTCATGCTCTTCCTGAAAGTCTTCTCAGCTGTGCTCCCATAGATTCCTCCCCAGCCCCCCCTGCCCCCCATCTGAGACAAAGTATTTCTGGGCAAAATTATACTGAAGTGTAAATGGCTGCATTTTCAACTGTTAATTTTAACAGCCAACCCACCTACTGCACCAGGCTGTAGATATCTTACCCTTCTGAATCAGTGTTTGCAGCAATACAAGATATCTTTCCCACTGCCACACCTCTCGGCTGCACTGAGTTGGTTTCTTGGTCTCAGAGCACTTGCTCAAGGTGAAAATAACACTGATAATTTAACAGCTTGCTGTCCCTCCTCTCCCTGGTACACGCTCTTGTCAGTTCTTATACAGCTCAGGTCAAGATTTCAATTGCTCTGTGAGACTATTCTATTCAGTAAGCCAGCAAAACCCATGAATAACTTTCAGTTCACTAGCAGCTTGGGAGAGAACCAAAGTGCCCTATGTGGAAGGGTGGCACTGAATGGATACAAGTGGGATGGCCCATCTTGTCAGCTGAACCCTCACAAGCAGCTGGTGCCAGTACACCTGGAGGCAGAGCTAGCACTGCTTGCTTCTCCCTGAGAATTCAGTAAATATCAGAAACCTCTACTCAATATTCAAGGACGCTTGATAAAGCCATTCTTAATCTCAAATTCCTCAAAGGACCAATAAAGAATACACAGTGTCACTGTGTGGCAATAGAGTTGCACGGATCATTTACTAGCCCAATATTCATTTACACATGATTCAATATGCTCAGTCTGATCAAGAAGATCTATAATTTCATTTACAGATGAACCTGTTACCCATCTCCCCATCCTCTTCTGATTCTGCAAGTCCCTTCTAGTCCCATGTTCCCAAGTCCTGATTTCTGCCGTGTCTATAAGAAAGCAGACCACTGGAAAGCCTGCAAGGCAGTGAAGAGGCTCAGCCTGGAGCAGGTAAGTACTTCCCCATTTCAGCTCCTACCTGAATCTGAGATGCATGCAGGTCCATGGTGATTATATGATCTGCACCTGCCACAGACAGCATGTTTGCAACCAGCTTGGCAGATATTGGAGCTCGACTCTAGTAGAGGAAAATAACAACCCAGTATTTAAGACAAGTTTAACTCCATCAAGATGTCAGTCTTCCACTTCTAGGGAATGATTCACAAGCAGTTACTAAAAGGAGTACTCATTAACATTGCATCTTTTCATCAGCTGGAGATTACAGCTTGGTGTATTTTCAAGAACTACTACTTTATGAAAAGACATTTGCAGTCCAATTCCCTGAGGTTTAAAGAAATTAAAATAAGTTTTATCTCCTCCTCTACATATTCAACTTCACCTAATTTCCATTCAGCAGTCAGGACTTAGATGATTTGCATTCATTTTTCCCAGCAGAAACCTTTACCACATCCCTTACCTTGTCCTTTTTGTCCTGCCGAGCATACGGGAAGCAGGGTATGACAGCTGTGACTCTGCTGGCTGAGGCAATCTTACAGGCATTTATCATGATAAGGAGCTCCATCAGATTGTCATTGATTTCACCACAGCCACTCTGCACAATGTAGACATCCTCCCCGCGTACACTCTCACCTATTTCCACACTGAGAACAGATGAGGAGAGTTGTATCCAAATACAAATCAAAACACAGCCATTACATATGCCTCTAAGGTAACCAAGGGATTGCATTCCCAAGGGTCTGTGGGTGACAGTGTGATATAAACAGGGATGCTGAGCAGGAACGCTGTTGCTTATTTGCTTAGTACCCATTTTACATCACTCACTGCTCAAATTTAAAGGTTCAGTCAGTAAGGCTAGGAGCACTCAGCCTGTACTCCCAATTTCAACACAAGCTGAGCATGCAGACACCCTAGAACAGGCCTTGCTCCCCCTGAATCAGAAGTAAACTACCTCAGCTAAAAGCAGCAGCATACAAAGGAAGCAAGGATAATAGCAGATAAAGCCAAGCCAAACCTCTACCAGAAGCTATGCTGTAACCGATTATTAGATTTAGAGTCATAACAGCTATTCACAGGCTTGAACAGAGAAGCCCTCCAGCATTTCACTTTGGAAAGGCTCTTGGGGTTCATTTCCTCCTGCATGTAATGCACGCTAATCCTTGCTGATGAAGGGACTGAATACAAGCCAAAGGCAGTTTGCTGATGGCAAACAGGACCAGCTTCAGCACGTGTATCAAGACACCTGCACCAGAGGCAGAGTTGGAAAGAAAGCAGTAGTCTTTGGCTTGAGGTTTCAGACAGGGCAATGCTGCTTAAGGCCTTTTGTAGGAACAGATTAACTACCAAGTACTTCCAACATTTCAGTTTAGAAAAGCCTGCCACAGATTTGGAAGTCACCAGGAGTCAGTCTGCTGAGGACAAGTGTCTTCCACTGTTTCTTTCTTCCTGCACTCAGAGATGCTCACCCCATCTGCAGATGGCTACCACACCAAACTCTAGGAACAAGCAGACAATTGCCTAACCAGCTCTTAACGACTTCATTTATAGGTAGGGTACCTATAAATAGGCAATTTAGGGTAGATTTCCAATTTTAATATATCATCCTCTGATCTTCACCCTCTCTTCTTCAGTGCTGTTGATTATTGCCAGGCATTTGTAGTCTTACTGCTCAATATCCATCAGCAAACTGCTGTCACCTTCACTGCACACTGGCTTAGAACATACACCAACCTCTCATGAAGAATTTCAAGCAGCATGAGAACTTTTGGCTAAGTTAGGATCTAGATTAACAGTAGTGGGTACACAAGTGCCATCTCTACCTGTACTTACTAACAGTCTAATACTAAGCTGATTCAAGACATTTATTGTCCAGAAGTACCAATTAACTATTCTGCTAAAACAATCTTTTTCTGGGAAGCATCTCCTCTTGCGTTTATTTTGTAACTAGACGCTTATTAGGTCTTAAAGTCACATCACCTGCTGACATAAGAATCTGCTGGCTAGCCAACTGGACAGGTAAGTGCAGTTAATAAAGGGCAATGAGAACAGTGCGATGGCTGTGAATCGGACAGACTCCTTTTACACCTCTCCTCTACAACTCTTTGTATTACCCCTGGAGTTCACAGCTAAAAATCAACAGCCATGCAATAGAAATATTTTACATCACATGTATATCCTGGATTCTCCAGGAGAAGCCTCCTGTATCCAGAAGGAAGGAGTGGGTCGGAGCACTCATTCAAGGTTCTTTGTATTACACTGTGTGGTGTGTATATGCTTAATATGCTTCTCTAAATCAAGCTTAAGAGCTCTGAATAATTTTTAGCCTCTCTTTACATTTAGCTGCTTCTTCACATAGGAAGACAGCCAGAGTCATGAAGCAGACAGATGGAAACGAGACGCATCTGAGGCTTCAGCACCTGGGCAGGACACAGACTGGATGGATGACTGCAACATGGGCTGCAAGGCACTGCCACCCTACCTTTCCTGAGCAGTTTTATCGATGCCTTTCAGGCTCTGCTGCTCTCCGGGACTGTTTGAAGGCCCCAGCTAACACCCTGAGCCGGCCACTGCCGAGCTGCCAGCCACGGCTGGCTAGGCTATAAGGATGGAAGGGGCTCCACAACGCGGGGGAAAGCCGGGGGGTGGGATTCCAGCAGCTCCCTGCCAGCTTCTGAGGCGGTGGGCCCTGAGCTCTGCCAGCCGGGGAGGGGGCACTGCCCCTGCCCGGCGGGAGCACTGCGGCCCCAGGCTGGAAACCGCCCGTGGGAGCGGGGCCCGCTGCGGCGCAGCGCGCCCCGCACACCGGCCCTTCTCGGCACAGGCCGCTAGAGGCTCCGCCGGGGCCGCGCCACCGGCCCGCACATGGCTCGCCCAGCCGGGAGCTCTCCAAGGAGCACCGCAGCCCCGGCCGCCCGCCGCCCCGGCTCGTCCCGTTCCCCCTCGCCCAGCAAGCCCCGACCCAGCGGCAGGATCGCGGCACTGCCCCACGGTGAGGGGCGCCGGGCGGCAGCTGCTCTGCGGCGGCGCTGCACGGCGGCCCCTTCCCCGCGGGAGGCCCCAGGAGACCCGGCTCCGCGCAGCGCAAGGGCGGGACGCACCGGGGGTCTCCGGCCCCGCCGGCAGCGCCCAGGGCTGCCCCGTCCCGCCCGGCCGCCGCTGCCCCGCGGCTGGGCCCGGCCGCAAGGCCCGCCCGGCCCCGCACTACAAACCCCAGCGGCCCCCGCGCGGCGGCTGTGCGGGGCTCAGCGCGGCGGCGCCCCGCGGCCCGCCGGGAGCTGCAGTGCGGCCCCGCCCCGCCTCACCACGTCTCCTGGTTGCTGAACTTCTTCGTGACCACCTTGCCCAGCTCCAGGCCCAGGCGGTCGGCGATCTTCTGGGACAGGTCCTGGTGCGAGCTCCCGCTGAAGATCTTAATGTTGGGCATGGCGGCGGCGGCGCCCTCCTCCTGCGCGCTGCGGCCCGCACCGCACCCGGCTGCCGCGCGGGGACCCGCCCGCCTCCTGCGCGGGGACGCGGCACAGTGAGCGCGGGCCACACCGGGCGGCGCCTACTCCGCCATCTTACCCCTTCCCGCCGCCCGCGCGCGCCCTTTATAGGCTCCCGCCCCCGCGGCCACGCCCCGGCGCGCTCCCCATTGGTCCTCGGGCGGGGACGGGCAGGGCCCGCCCGCCCCCGCAGTGGCGCGAAAGGGCGGCGGGCGCGGCTCGGCGGCCCGAACGGCCGCCCCGGGAGGGAGGCGGGGTGTACGGCGGGAGGAGGCCTGTGATTGGTCGTCGCCTGGCCGTTTGGCCTGCGATTGGCCGGGTCGGCCGCGGCCGCAGCTGGCCGAAGGCCCTGCCCCACGTGGCCTGGCGGGGGGGACTGGACGGGGTTCGTTGGTGGCATGATTGGCAGCCCCCTCCCCCCCGCGGCCATGATGGCCGCCCGCGCTGAGGGGAGGCCCGGCGGGGCAGGGGAGGGGAAGCGGCCCGGCTCCTGGCGCAGGGCGCTGTGCCCGCGGCCCCCGGCGGCCCCTCAGCCCGCGGCGCGGCGCGGCGGGGCGGGGGTTACCTCAGCATGCCGCCGGGCCCGCGTCCGCCGCCTCCTCCGGCCGGCCCTGCCCGGCGCTCAGCAGCTGTCAGCGCGGCGCGATGCGGAGCCCCGTGGCATGCTGCTCCGCCGTGTCACACCGCACCCGCGTCAGCTCGCCGGGCTGCTGCACCCTGCGCTGCGCAGCCTCACCCCGCCGTGTCCCGGGCCGGGCCGTCACCGGGCGGCAGCACCCGCAGCCCCGCTCTGACCAGCGGCTCGGGGTGCGCGGCAGCACCCGCAGCCCCGCTCCGCGCCGCTCCCCCAGGCAAACCCCCGGCGCGGCGGCGGCCGGCAGCGCGGGCCCGTCGCCCGCCATTTCACGTTCCTCAGCGGTTGTCACAGGGGGTGCGCCCTCAGAGAAACTGCAGCTTCTCCCGCAGGAGCCCGGGCGCCTCAGGCGGAGGCTGCGCGGCCAGGGGCGGCGGGGCACCGGCAGCGGGGCAGCGGGAGCGGGCCAGGCCCCGGCGATTAGCTTCAAAGGCTGGGTGGGACCGTGTGTGTCGACACTATCAAATTCCAGCAAGTTTTTAATTTTTGAAGGATAGTGCTTATCTTCTTCGCTTTTGCTTTTTTGTCTCACATGCTTCTACCTGCCAAAATACAAAGAATTAACTTTTCTTTGCCCTCGCAGTATGCCGTGCTCCGTCTCTTTTCCTTTGGCCGAATCGTGACTTGATCTCGTTGCAAAAGCAAAACGATGGTATTGATGGTATCGGGCTGCATGTGCAGGGGCACTGACCTCCCGCATGTCCAACCAGTCCCGCTGCACTCCCCGCAAACTCCATGAGAAAAAAACACCATGATCACCATCATCAACATTTTCTGCACTTGTCCTCAGAATGTGCAGCAATACTTCCTGCTATTTATTTTTCTGTTAGAAATAGCCTTTGGCCACGTTTTGAGATCAAAACAATCATAATTGCAGTGGATACACTGGATCGCAGGCACCCCTTTCCCCCCTGTCTTCTGCATCATTGTTGAAGCCCATGTGAGTGCTACTTTTAACAGGCTAATTTAATTTCTGAGGGTTTTTTCACATTTATAATCAGGGGTTTGTACCTAATTCTGTAGTCCCCTGTCAACTTTCAGCTTGTGTGTCATTACATTACAATTAAATTAAAAAGCTAAATCAATTGATTAATTTAGCTTTTTCAAAAATAAACATTGTTTAAAGGTTTTTAAAATACACAAAACAAAGCCACAAACAGCTTCTTCAAAATTTGTATGCAGTTGTGTAATTCCTACTTGTTTTACTTGACTGTCTTGCAGAGAACAAACTTCTGCAATGAAATTGGCATTGGGAAGTTATTGCTTTGAATTCTTGAGAATTGACCCAGAAGAAACAGTCAGCAATTTACAGAGGCTGGCCACATTTTCTTTTATTTCCTCTTGCAACTATACTGGCCCAAAACGCTGCTGTCACTGACCCCAAAGGCCAGTAAACTAATGATTACAAAATCCTACTTTTGAGGAAGTTTTCTGTAACCTTTTGTAGGGTGTCATTAAACTTGGAATTCATCTGGATTAAAATATATATTAATTGTCATACTTAGCACTGATGGAAACTGGGATATCAACATATGATAATTTTGATTTTTTGGGTGTAACTTTTGGTGTAGCAGCTTGTGAAATGCCATGATACACAGCAAATCCAAGGAATGGAGAAGGAAGAATACAGTGCTTTGCTTCTGATTTGTTGCTAACAAATCTTAGTAACACAGAAGAAAACTTCACTGTCAGATGGCAGCCCGGTGGTTCAAGTGATGGTGTATGTGGACACCTCCCAAATTTCTAGCTTGCAGTAAATCCACATCAGTGTAGCCATTCTCTACTAATGACTCTGGTACTTTTGGCTGGAGGACACCTACAAAAATCCAGCAATTTTGTTGGCATTCTTATATGGGCCTTTCACAGTTCACAGCATTTTTTTCAAATGATAGTTTGGGATAATTGCAAGTTTTCAATGGCTGTTCTGTACATATTTTTCAGTGATAAAGCTACACAGTCTAAAAATAGCTTTCAAGGACTCTCTTCCTTGCAAAACAGACTACAAAAGGTTTGTTGCTGCTATTGCAGAATTTAGAAGATGGATAACTTCTTTCCAGTTCCTGAAGTATTTGTTTTGTTTCTGGATTTGAACCATTTGCTTGTCTTGGTTTAAATTCCATTCTGCCCCCCGCCCCCGCCCCAGCTCTTGAACACAGAATGAGTGTCTGCTGTGCCCCAGCATCCCTGTCCCCTCCCAGTTTATTGGTGAACCACCACTGGGAACCTGAGGCTGAAGGCAAGCAGGAGGTAGACTAAAACATGCAAATTATGCCCCTCTGACGAACTCTGAGTTTCCCCTATACACGGCTTTGTAGCATGTCTATCAGTTTCCTCCTGGGATCACTGAGATGGGATTTGCAGGAGTGAAAAATCTGACAAAAAATGCCATTAGATCCTTAATCCTGTAAACCAGGGACTGGCAAGCTTTCAGATGTAAAATCAAAGCCTTTTTTTGGTTTTCCTCTCCATTCTGATCTAGAGGCCAAGCATGCTTTTGGGAGCCCCAGTGAGCTGGGGGAAGCTGCCTCTCGGGAGGGAGGATTTTGCAAAGCTTCAAATGGATGGCACCACCTTCTCCTCCAAGACCAAAAGCCAGGGGCTGGGTGCTGTGGTTGCTCATTGTCTCTTCTCCAGCTCTGCATCATCTTGCTGCCTTGCAAAGCTCACAGCAGCGTTAAATGGCCGCGAGTGCCATCTAGGAAAAGTCCCTGCTGCCCTTCAGTGTTTCAGCTACCACAGTATCTTTGTAGGTTAGACAGCACTTTGGTTGAGAGGACAAAAGTCCACCTACCTTAGCGATTTATCAGTATCACTAGCAAAGCTCTTGGAACAGGATGATCTCAGAGATTTGACTGAGGAAAAGCTGTTCATGCACCAAAGTCCTAGTTAAACAAAGCCAAAAAGCTTCCTCGTAGGGATCCTCAGCCATAGCTCATCTACTAGCCGCTTGCATTGCCATCACTTCAAGAAGGGACAAGGAGAACCAGCTTTGAAGAGGGAGTTATTTATCTGGTTCTTGGCCTAAATGGTATGAAGGGAGAGACTGTGTGGTTGAAAACCACTGGTCTGAGGGTCAGGTTGTCTGTCAAAGGACAGTTAGGGAAACGATCACAGCCTAAGTGGAGGCTGGATGTGAAAGTGCATTGGAGTATTTCAACTCTTGTGTTGACACCCTTATTCAGAATTAAAGTGCTAATTCTAATTGGCTTGCTTCATTCAGAAAGCAAAGTATAATAAATAGAATTATCCACTTCCAATCTAAATAGGTTTATTTAATTTTCCCTGTGGTTTATAATGGAGACAAGCACAAGCCAGTTTTGGTAGTGGAAAGAAAAAGCTTATAGCCTGAGCTGCTGCATTCCCACATGTTTTGGGACTTGTGAAGTAAATTACTGTCCCCACTAAGGAGAACCTGGAAGCACACAAATGGCGAAATGCCCCTTTTTATTTACCCAATTCTATGGAGGTGCATTTTATCAGAAATACCTTTTGTGTTTCATGCCCTGAAAATATATTTTCCAGGAAGTTTTAAGCAGCCCATTAATACCAGCAAACTTCATGGTGATGTTGATCAAAACAAGTAGCCCTTGTCCGTCTCTTGGCACATTCCTGCATACAATTGCCACTCAATTACCACCAGCCACTTAATCAAGGACATATTTTCATGCAGAAAGCCTATGGCTGAGGATTGTTTTTTTTCTTTCTGTTGCCTCGTGATAGCACAGCCTCACAGCTGGTTCTGTTAATGAATAGCACTTGAGTAACACAAGGCTCTGCCCTTCCCCTTGGTGGCTGAAAGAAGGGTAGAAGCTAGAAAAAAGCAGAGGCCAAAAAGAGGGAGGCAGAAATAAAAACAGGCAAAGAAGGGGTGGGTGGATGAATAGGAAAGCGAAGGCTCAAAGAAATATGGATGCCAAAAAGGTATAGGAAGCCTCCAAGGGGTGCGACAGCAAAAGGGAGTGGGAAGTCAGAGAGGTGTGAGGCCAAAAAGTGGTGGAAGACTGAAAAGGGATGTAGAGGTTGAGAAGTTTGGGGTGAAAAAGCGGGAGGAGGCCAAAGAGGAGGTGGCAGCTCTTGGCATTGGGACTCTATGAGCGCACGATGTACGCCGGCCTCACAAATGTCTCAATGAGGCTGCTTAGCACCTGGAAACTGCTCGTGATGGCGGAGAGCATGTGGGTAGGGCTCTTGTCGACGGCTGCCACGCGGCGGCAGGATGCCCGAAACTCCTTGAACTTGAGGGCGAGCTCTTGCTTGTACTCAGCCAGCTGGGAGATGTAGGACTTGCAGTCCCGCACGTCGGGGCTCACCACACACTGCCTCAGGATAGTCAGCAGCTCGTTTGTGTCCAGCTGCACTTGCAGAAACCCATTGGGAAAGCTGTAGGCATGGCCTCGAAGGGTGCTGATTTTTGCCAAGCTGCCCTCAAAACTGGAGGTCCTTAAATCTATTTCCTGGGTCTGGCTGTCATTGGGACTGCTGTAAGCTGCCGTGCAGGGAGCTGCAGCACAGCCTCGCCTCACTACGTCTTCTGGTTGCTGAACTTCTTCCTGACAACCTTGCCCAGCTCCAGGCCCAGACCCTGAGGCGAGCTCCCGCTGAAGATCTCACTGTTGGGCATGGCGGTGGTGGTGGTGGCAGCGGCGGTGCCCTCCTCCTGCGCGCTGCCGCGTGGGGATGCAGCACAGTGAGCACGGGCCAGGCCACGCCACGCCTACTCCGTCATCTTACCCCTTCCCGCCGCCTGCGTGCGACCCGGCAGTGGTGTGAAAGGGCAGCGGGTGTGGCTTGGCGGCCCGAACTCCGGGGCATGAGGCATAGGGCAGGCGGAGGCCTGCGATTGGTCGTCGTCTGGACGTTTGACCAGTGATTGGTCAGGGCGGCCGCGGCCAGAAGAAAAGGCGGGAGGAGGGGGAGGCTGCGGCGCGGTGGGTGAGGCGGGAACTGAGGCTGAGGAGAAGAGGCGTCAGAGGAGGGCAGGGCATGGCATCCACCAGGGAAAAGCACACCATTTGTCAGGAAAAGGAGAAAACTTTGGGAAATAAATGGTATTTTTAAAAGTTTCCAGTAGAAACAATAGAGACTTAGGGATAAAAATCTCTAAAGGATCCTGACCAGTCTCTTTGTGTTTCTGATCTTTCTACTCAGCATTTTTTGCTATGCCTCTGTAAGGAGCCCAGTTAAAAGTATGAGGATGGAGTCCTGTTGCTGTAGCAAGAGGTGCATATTCATTAGATTCAGGAGTATTTCCAAGGTACTTTTCAAAAGTGGGATTTAGTGGAGCGTTATGAAGTGCCCTGGACCGTGTGCGAAGAGCCGGTGCATGTCCCCAGCCCTTTTGTCTCTCTCCCCAGCCCTTGGCATGTGCCACAAACCTCAGAGGAACAGCACTGGGATTTCTGCCACTTTGGACACAGTGTGTTTGCTTTTTAATCACTTTATAATCCAGCTGCAGAAAACGCCCTCCCTGTTCACTCTGTGTCTGGGTGACACTGCAAGGGGCACGGTCTCAGCTTGGCTGGAAGGCTGTGCAGTCACTGCTGTGGAATAAGGCATGGATAGGGTCCTCATCTGCCCATACCTTGACATGGAATCACATAGCCTGACACAAAAAACTTCTGGGAAAGCTTCCTATCATGTGTATGGACTGTTTTCACAGACACTAAATAAGGTTAGGTGATGTAAATAAATTGAAATACCTGTCTTCCCTGGCAGATTTCTCCTGTGTCCATTTAAAGCCATGGGTGTCCCGGCCAGCTCCACTGTGTCTGCCTATGTGTGGAATTTGTTAGGATGTTTTACACAGGAAACCAGACGTTGTGCTTTAAATGAGGATAAAATTTAGACATTACTCATTTCTATTTGACTGTCAGCTCCCTTGGGCATGATGAAAGCAGCAGTGGGTCCCAGCTATTCAGCTTGCCCTGCTGTTGTATCTGGGGCTGCTGTGATTCCTGTGTAGTGTTGCCAGGACCTTGGAGAGGATGGAAATCCCGACAGGAGAATGCGGCCACTACGCCGTGGGGATTAGAGTTCAAAGTGCTTTAAATCGCGGTGCCCGGTTGTCTCCAGCTGACAATGACCAGCAAAGTCCACAGAGACACAAGCAATTTTATCCAAACCTATCTTGGGACTACTGCTTGAGGTCTGCTCATTTTCCAGCTCCTGTTTTTGATGCTTTAACTCCTGAAAGCCAAGTCTTCTGTTTTTCTCATGTATAGCAGAGGGACCAGCACTAGCCCAGTTTGTCTTCCTTTTCTATCCGTTGTCACTGATAGAGCCCTGGTGAGGACTCCTTGAGAGTGGACATAATTTAGAGAAGATTAAGGAAGGGAGCAGACTAGGGGAGTGCAATGACATCAGACCGTCATGAATGCATGTTGTGGCTGAGCAATGCTCATGGGGGCTTTGAAGGCCCTGGAGGATATCTGCACCAGCTGTAACGCTACAGCCAAAAACTCAGGGCAAAGGCCGTGTGAGAAGGGCAGTTACTGCCGATGCTGCTCTGAGGGGGTGCTAAATGGCAGGCGAACACAACCTGCCACACTCAGGCAGATTGCTCTGACGGGAGGGGATGGAGAAAAATTGATTTATCTTTATGCACACACACCTGCAAAACAATGTTGTCCTTTTCTGAGAACCATATGCTTTGCTTTAACTTGCTGGGGGACGGTGGCTTCAAACTGAAGAAATGCTGATGCTGAGAACAAAGCAGTCTGCAGGAAGATAAATTAGATGGACAATGAAATGGGAGCTAGATTGGGGGAAAAAATTACTTTTAATTCCCTGTGCTGTGTAACTGAGATGGAGTTTTTTGAAAAATCTAGGATTCAAAACCATTAACATTTTACCTGAATTATTTCCTTTAGGAGTACTTAAAAGTGCCCAACAGAGTGAGGCGGCAGGGACAGCACCTAAAAGAAGAGTACAACAGTAGAGGCAGGGTTTCTCCATCCTTCTCAGGCTTGTACCAGTATAGCTCCTCGCTTCACAAAGGGACATTTGACTGATCCTGGAGCACATACACGTAACAGTGTATGTGTACAGGTAACAGTGTGCTGTGAAGGAACAATTTCTTTCTGATGGGGTGCCGATTCTCCACTAGATGGTACTAACCATCGACTCTGAAATGCTGATTGAACTGGCTACTGTCAATAGTATTTTCAGGCTCTGGGGGTTTTTAGAAAACCTCTCGGTTTTTCCATTTTTTTTGATCCATACCCAGCTTTATAAATAGGTGTGCTTTGTCCCATTCAGTGTCATCATTAGTTAGTTCAGCATGCAAAATGGTGTGATGCAGATTAAAATAACGACCTGGAGGCACAGAGAATGCGTGTGAGTCTTGACTGCTGCCGCCTTTGCTTTAGACAACACCTTCAATCCCCATACAGAGAATGACCCAGTTGCTAAGGTTTTTTTGTGTTGGATCTTTATCAGACTTGGCTTTTATAGTTCCTGTAGGCTTTGGGGCACATAGAGGGCACACATCAATGCCTTCCTGATAAATAGAGAGTTCATTGTGCCAAGAAAAACGTGTCCCCAGAGAGAACAGCCATCTGTAGCTAGGAAACTGTTTGCTTTGCTCAGATTTCTCCCCCGTCTGGCATTACGCTTTTGCTGGGCTTTCCTCTGCAGACACACCTGAGCAGTTCCACAGGGCAGCAGAACCATCAGGCCACTGATGGCAGGTCGCACACTGTCACCTCTTCCCAGGCAGAAGAGCAGATACCAGGCAGGGGCAGCAACTTGGCTGAAAGCATGCACTGGAGCTGGTCAGCAGTGCTCAGCTTGGTTTATGGAAAAGGGATTAGGCAGGAGTTTCCTAACAGAGGGGAGTTAAAGCATGTCCTGGCTCTCCCCTGCTTTTTTAGGGGCAGGAGGGTGTCCTGTGGGCACCAGGAGGACCACACTTTCCCTAGGGTGACTGCAGCGCCAGCATCAGCAGTGAAGGGGTGAGTGCTGCTGGAGGTGTTCCCCTCCCGGAGGGGAATAAGCCAAAATAGCCATTAACATAAAGTAAACCCGTGCCAAGTCAAACAGTTCATTTCAACAGTGCTGTTTTGCTGCTTCATGGCTTTCTTCATAGCCTGGTACTTAATTGCTGTGGAGTCCAGTGATGTTGTGGAGTCCTTATGCCCTTCCAGGATAGAGATACATGCATTTCTATAGCAGAAAAAAATAAGGGGTTTTGCTTACGGACAGCATTTTGTACAGCTAAGAATAGCCACTTTTTGACAGTTCTTAAAAAGAGACACAAATGCTAGTTTTGATATTAAGATTAATATATTTAATCTTTCTTGTTTGTAAAACAAGACATAAATTTGTGTATATATATAATTTATATATTTTTTATTTATACATACTATATACAGACAATAAAAAAATTTTCCTCTGTATTAGACTGATAGGTTTATGGAGGAATGATATAGGTGTAACAGGGAGCTTGAAGAAACTCAGAGTTTCATAATAGATAATTCATGGGGAAGAGAAAAACACGGCTCCCTGTTGGCCTTCAGCATTGTAACAGGCTTCGCCCACCACAGACTGAAATCTGAACTGGCTCTTCCACTGTATATTTGCTACATGGTTCTTGAAAGCAGGAGGCTGTCCCCACAGCAGGATCCTCTCTGCCTTGCTGACAACAACGGCCAAAGTCCGGGACAGCCATGGGCCAGGGAAGTTATTGCACTCGGTAGAGGATGCGTGTGTTAAAAGCACATTGTGCATTTCTGTAACTCCTATGGAAGAACGAGAGATTTCGAATGTGCATATTTATAAAAAATAATAGAGATGGGAAGCGATTGATCATACGTGATCATCCCCAAGCACTGAGGCAAGCTGGCTGGGTTTGACAACCTGTCTCGCTCCTGGCACTGTGAGGCCAATGCCACAATTTCCCTTTCCAGCTGGAGGTGGGTACGATGGGGAGAGGCACAGGGACCCTATCAGGACCCACTCTCCCCATGCATTCATGAAGTGCAGTGGGTAGCAGGGTAAGGGCAATGCAATGTGTAACCTTGCATTTTTCTCCTTGCTTTGTTTTGGAGACTGGGTGACTGCAGTGAAGCACCAGTTAAGGCGATCTGATTCATTAGGTCTAGAAGCTAGACTGGGAGGAGGAGGGAAACCTCAGAGTGTGAAGGAAAGCAATGAGGAATCATTTTACCATTCATCTGGAAGTAAAAAAACCAAACAATCCGAAACCCCCAACTCCAAATAAATAACCATCACACAGTACTAAATAATGCTTCTTACAGCAGTCAGTTCGGTAGAGACAGGAAAATGATCCCAGCGCCCTGGCAAGGATGGCAGCTCCTTTGGCCGATGGCAGTAGGATTGCCGGGCTCAGGGGCACGCTGTGGCTCACAGACAACGCTGATCAGGGGTTTCTCTCTAATGGGCATAGTGAAAGGAAATAGGAGAGAGTTTGGACTGACTCTTGGAGGCAAAGACCTGACCACTGCAGAAAGGTCTGAAAGAGGTCTCCTCTCAGCTGCTAGCCCAGCTTCTGGCTTGCAATGGTCAAATATCAATCTGCGTTCCTTGCAGGCTCTCCAGCATGGACACAGGCATCAAGCAGAGGAAGGGAAACACAGAATCATAGAATTAAAGAATCATTGAGGTTGGAAAAGACCTTTGAGATCGTTGAGTCCAACTGTTAATCCAGCACTGCCAAGTCAACCACTAAACCATGTCCCTAAGTGCCACATCTACATGTCTTTTAAACACCTCCAGGGATGGTGACTCAACCACTTCCCTGGGAAGCCTGTTCCAATGCTTGACACCCTTTTGGTGAAGAAATTTTTCCTAATATCCAATCTAAACCTCCCCTGGTGCAACTTGTGGCTGTTTCCTCTTGTCCTATCACTTGTTATCTGGGAGAAGTACTTCTTTTCAGGTAGCTGTAGAGAACAATAAGATCCTCCCTGAGCCTCCTCCTCTCCAGACCAGCCCCCCCAGTCCCCTCAGCCGTCCCCCGTCAGCCTCGTGCCCCAGCCCCTGCCCCAGCCCCTGCCCGGCTCTGGACACGCTCCAGCCCCTCCACGTCCCCCTGGCAGTGAGGGGCCCAAAGCTGAACACAGGATTCGAGGGGCGGCCTCACCAGGGCCCAGCACAGGGGGACGGGCACTGCCCTGGCCCTGCTGGCCACACTGCTCCTGACACCAGCCAGGCTGCTGCTGGCCCCCGTGGCCACCTGGGCACAGGGCTGGCTCCTGCCCAGCCGGCCCAGCCAGCCCCCCCAGCCCCTTTCCCGCCGGGCACCTTCCCAGCCCCCTGCCCCAGCCTGCAGCGCTGCCTGGGGCTGCTGTGCCCCACGGGCAGGGCCCGGCACGGAGCCGGGTTGAACCTCACACAGCCGGCCTGGGCCCCTCGCCCGGCCTGCCCAGACCCCCGGCAGGGCCTCCTGCCCCCCCGCAGGGCAGCACTGCCCCAGCCTGGTGTCCTCCGCAGACCAGCTGGGGGTGCGCTCCATCCCCCCATACAGATCGCTGATAAACAACTAAACAGGACCGGCCCCAGTACTGAGCCCCAGGGACACCCCGTGTGCCTGGCCGCCAGTGGGAAGTCACTCCATCCCCCACCACACTCTCTGCTTGGCTGCCCAGCCAGCTTTTTACTCAGCAAAGAGTACTCTTGTCCAAGCCATGAGCAATTTCTCCAGGAGATGCTGTGGGAGACAGTGTCAAAGGCTTGACTGAAGTCTAGGTAGACAACATCCACAGCCTTTTCCTCATCCACTAGGCAGGCTACCTTGTAGAAAGACATCAGGTTTGTCAAGCAGGATCTACCTTTCATAACCCCATGCTGGCTGGGCCTCATCACCTAGTTGTCCTGCATGTGCTGCATGATGGCACTCAAAATGATCTGCTCAGTAACTTTCTCCGGCTCTGAGGCCAGACTGATAGGCCTGTGGGTCCCTGGATCCTCCCTGCTTTCATGCATTAAGCCCTCGCCTTTTGCACAGTCAGTGTCTGTGCTCAGGACTAGGGCAGTGGTGCCTAAGCTGTGAGTAGAGCCTGCTAGGGCGACCTAGCTCTGCCCCAGGATTATGGCGTCCTGTCCATTCTAGGACTACTTTCCAAGCCCTTGCATAGCAGCAGCGACTTGTACCCCGGAAATCCCTTCTGCTGCTAATTATGTTGCATTTGTGGGCCAGGAAGACCCTGGAGGCAGAACAGCTGTTTACGTGGCAAGACACTGGTTTGGCTCCAAAATGCCCCAAGTGAAGCCAGGAGATCTCAGCTCAGTCCTGCTGACTCACTGGCACACCACACACCGTGACAAAGGTCTCTGCACAAATGAGGCCCAGAACCACATAAAATCAAACCGGCATGGAGACTGGCATGCTGTCACCAACAAGCCAGCATGGGACAGCAAGCAGAGCATCTGCTTGAGATCCCTGATGAGCTGGTTGCACAGCTTGCAACAAGGCATGAATTTACCCTTCAAAACCACCAGCACAACCAACCATTCTGTAGAGATAAAAGAGCGTCTGGGCTACCGCAAACCCCAGCAGATGTGGGCCTGTAGACACGCATCCTCAGCAGACCTATGCTATTTGAGAACCACTAGCACATGGCCCGGCACACACTGCACACTGGCTTGTTGGTTTTCGTAGCTGGCTTACTTATTGATCAGTGTCTTCAGGGAGCGTGTGAGCGTGCTCATGACAGTGGCAACCGTGGCTGACTGGCGGGCAAGCTGCTCCACCGTCTGCTGGTGGGTCAGCGTTCTGGCCGTGGACTCCTCTGCAGCCTTCAACAGGAAGGTGTAGTTCCTCACCACTTCCTCCACCTTTGTCAGCAGCTCTTGGCGCTGGGACTCTGAGCGCACGATGTACGCCAGCCTCACAAATGTCTCAATGAGGCTGCTTAGCACCTGGAAACTGCTCGTGATGGCGGAGAGCATGTGGGTAGGGCTCTTGTCGACGGCTGCCACGCGGCGGCAGGATGCCCGAAACTCCTTGAACTTGAGGGCGAGCTCTTGCTTGTACTCAGCCAGCTGGGAGATGTAGGACTTGCAGTCCCGCACGTCGGGGCTCACCACACACTGCCTCAGGATAGTCAGCAGCTCATTTGTGTCCAGCTGCACTTGCAGAAACCCATTGGGAAAGCTGTAGGCATGGCCTCGAAGGGTGCTGATTTTTGCCAAGCTCCCCTCAAAACTGGAGGTCCTTAAATCTATTTCCTGGGTCTGGCTGTCATTGGGACTGCTGCAGGCTGTTGCATCTAGGACCTGAAGAGTCCTGCTCATGACTGGGACCATCTGATTGTCCAGCTTCATTCCTGGGAGTATCTGCATGGGGATGGAATAGGACAGCTCATCCTTCTCACTCCCATCATCTGCAACATCACATTTCCTGTAGTAGAAGCAGTACCGGATGGAGCAGCACTTCTCATCCTCCATGTCTTCATCCCGCAGCTCAGCAGGACTTGGATACATCTCCTCCTGGACAGAGAACACTGCCGAACCCTTCTGGTTCTTTTTCTCTTGTGCTATCTGGACATAGGAGGGGTCAGCTGCTCCAGAGGCTTCCTGGATTTTGCTCTTCAGAACAGGACAAAGGATGCTAGGCTCAAGCTCTTTCTGGGGGCCTTTCTGCTTGGTTGTATAGATGTTCTGGTAGATGTCAGAGGACAGGGATGTCCTGTCAGTCTTATCTATTTCACTGACACTGTAACGACGCAAGAGTTTCCTGTAGTGTGGAGCACCCATGCACTCCCCCCGGGAAGTGCACGTTGCCAAACAGGACATGCTGTTCTCTGGATCTGACCGGTAGTCTCTGGACTCTAAACTTGTGGATCGTATCCGCTTTCCTTTGGAAGGGCTGCTCACGCTTGTCAACCTAATGGCTTCAGCCTGCTTCTGGTCATTGGTAAGTATATCCCTCCCTCGCTTCTCCAGTTCTGGCATCACCAACTGGTTAGGGGGTGGCCTCACCCCCCTGCAAATCCGCTTGCAGTCACAGCTGCGCCTTTGTTCTCTGGACATTCCTGGGACTTTTTGCACAGGACTGCTCCTTAGCTGGCAGCTGCAGCGCCCAGGGGCAGGAGGGTGCAGATACTCCTGTGGTGGGAGGTCGCCTTTGCTCTTTGGTTTGAGCAGCTCTTCAAGGAATTCCAGCTCATACTGCTTCACCTTCTGCAGCTGGGCCTGCCGCTCATCTGTCTCCTTCTTCATCCGGGTCGGAAATGTTGCAGAGAACAGGTTCCTTAACCTGAAGGGAGCTTTTGGAGCTTTGGGTTTAGCTGGAACATCAGCATCTTGTTGGGTCACCTCCAGGAGTTTTTCTACTTTTTTGGAAGGCACAGTGCTGATCTGCAGGCTCTCAGATCTGGGCACCAGCTGGATTGGCCCTTTGGGTTCCTCACTGGTGCTCCTGAAAGTGCTACCAGGTGATGGAGAGTGCAGATTGCTACTTTCAGCTTTTAAGCTTTTGGCTGAACTTTCCTGTTGCATTTTCTGTCCTTGGTTTGAAGGAGCTGTGTGTTTCTGAAAGACAAGGCTCGTGGCTTCCCCACCTGCCTTCTGACCTGGCTCTCCACTTGCAGCTTTTCCTGGAGCATCTCTAGTCACTTTTTGCTGGTAGCTTTTAGAGGCAAAAGTCTTACCAGGCATCATTTCCTCACCTGCTGAGGTGAGGTGGAAAGCTTCAGCCTTACTGCCATGAGCTTCTTTAGGACTTGGAGAAACTTCACAGTGCTGCTGTGGAGAGAGTTGCTGCTGCTGCTGCTGACAGCTGCACAATGTCTCTGCAGTTTGTGGACCTCCTTTATGTTTCAAAGGCTTGCTGCTGGCTGAGGCACAGCTGCTGGTACCGTTCATGTTCTTGTCTTCTTTCAAGGCTGCTACCACTTGGGGAGCTGAGCCTTTTGCATTTGCCACTTGCTGCAGAGCAGCTGAAATGACCGCTGGAGGTGCACCGCTCTTCTGATCCAGGATGAGCCTGGAGCTTGGCTGGACTTCTTTGGGCACCTTCTCTTGCAGATCCTGTGCCTGCTCCCTGCTTGGGGCTGCTGTGGCATGCAGAGAAGCCTCAAAGCCAGCTTTTGTATGGCCTGCACCTTTGCATTCAGACCCTGGCACTGGAGCCCCCCTGTCCTGCTCATTAACCTGGGGGGTCAGCACCGGCTGGACAGCCAAGCTGTAACTCCGCTCAGCATGCTCCTGCTCCTGTTGGCTCTTGCAGTTGCTAAGGTTGGGGCTTTGGTGAGAGAAAGCTGGCTTCAATGAAGGGCTCGGCTCTTGGTGGCTGAGGGGGTAGGGTGAAGTGAGAACAGCCTGGGCAGCACAGCTCTGGATTCGGAAAGGCAAGTCCTTTCTGGCCAGGAGGTTTTCTTTGTTGATGTGTTGAGCGAGGAAGTAGGCTGCGTTCTGATGCTGCTTCATAGCAGAGACCATCTCCGAGACGTCGGTTAGCTCTGAAGAGTTGGTTTCATGGCCTGAATCCAAGGATGACTCAGGAGTGATGGCAGCCAGGACAATAAGACCTGAGGAGGGACACAAAGAAAACCCCACGACAACACTCACACCACACTGCTACACACAGGAGGGGGGAACTCCATGTGGCAGGAGGGTCCCTGGAAGGCAGGATGCAGCATCCCATCAGAGAAATTTTAGTGATTTCTCACAACTAAAGAGTTAATGCTTTTAAGAGATATCACTTGTCAGCACCAAGCTGGCTTGCTAGCTCAATTTGGCAAGAGCTCTTGGCCCAGGAAAAGGTCCTGGGAAGCTTTCCAGTGTTAGTGATAGTCCCTGAGCTACAGGGACTTGTCTGGCACAAGAAGGAAAATAGGGCAACAGCTACTGTGCCATACCGAGTAGGGCACCCAAGGTGGGCAGAGGGACAAAGGACTAATGCTGCCAGAAGGCTGGTCCCAGATAACACCCATCTGACAGCAGGTTTGCTCTGTGAAGGGCTCACATACTGCAAAACCTGGGTGGGAACCTGTGAAGACTGAGGGCCAAAGGTACCAGCTGAGTGGGGTCACAGCAGGGAGGAACTCATGCTCACAGTACTGGTTTGTTAGTGCCTCACCCCAACATTGTGGCATGTGGACCATGGCAGATACGGGATAACCATGAGACTCCTTCAGCCACTGTCAAGGAGAAGATTCCCACCTCAGCTTCTTGGAAATCTGAGCAGCAGCTTGGCTGCTCCTGTTAGAGCCTGTTGCCACAACTTAGTTTTTACTAGAAGCTGCTCCACAACCACATACAGGATGGGAGGAGGAGACCAAAGGGAAGGATGTACCATAGGAAAGAAAGGCTACAGGGAAAAAAGAAAGTCACAGCCACTGAAATACCTGCTGTCTGCTGTGGTGGGGGATGCGGGCAATCCTCTGAAGCAGCCAGGGCTTCCAGTGCCTGCAGGGTGGACACCAGGGCATCGTCCAGCTCTTGTGCATGGTCTCGGACCGTCCGCGGTTGCACGTTGTCTATCAGCGTGACAGGGATCTTGTCGTAGAGGATGCCACACAGATGCCGGCCCTGCTCCTGGCTCTGGGCAGCTGCCCGGCGCTTGGGATCATCCTCGTCTGAGCTGTTGTCTCGGAAGCCAGGAGGAGGCGCAGCGATGGCGGGGAGCAGAGATGTTGTCTCATCTTCTTCCTCATCACTCCCAGGAGGGGGAAGTGACATCAAGTCCACCATATTGTCCCGGGCACTGCTGGGCTTGCCCCCCTTGGATGAGGCCAGACGGCTCTTGATTTTGGCTTGGCAGGACTCGCAAAAGTGCGAGGTGTCACCCCGCAGGTGGGTGTCTATGGTGTGCGCCCTGGCCCTGCTTGTGTGCCTGTCTTGGTCAAGGCCATTTGGGTCATACTCGTTACCTGCCCCGTTGTAGCCTTGGCCAGAGCTTTTGGAAGTGGGGTCAGATTTGGTCCTGGGACGAGTTTCTTCAAAAAAAATCAGGTTTTCATTGATATCCGTCCTGCTCTCTCTTTCCTTCCTCTGCTCTCGCATGTGCAGATAGCAAAAGCTGATGAGCTCCGAGTCCGAAGCCCTGGCAGCTGGAGTTCCAGCTGCTCCGGTGCTGGTGGCAGAGCCACCCACCAACCCGCTCTCTTTCTTTCCCGTGTGTCCCGCTGTGGCAGGCCGGTGGAGATTGTGTGCGTTGATGTAATCTAAACCAAAACCACAGCAGGCACGTTAGCAGCAGCACCCAGGAGAAGGAAAAACAGCATGGGGAAGCTCCTGCTCACCCTGGCAACGCATCCATGTGCTCTCTGTCCTCCAGCGCTCGGTGTGCTGGACTGCAGTGGGACATGCATGTTCCCTGCAGCACAGCCAGGCCACCTGGCTGGTCTCTTGAAAAAACATCTGCAACCAGCTGGGCCTATCTGCCAGTAATGAGAGCAGAAGAATTGTCCTGCAAATGCAGATCACAGAATCATAGAATGGTTTGGGTTGGAAGGGACCTTTAAAGGTCATCTAGTCCAACTCTCCTGTAATGAGCAGGGACATCTTCAACTTGCTCTGAGCTCTATCCAGCTTGATTTTGAATGTTTCCAGGGACGGGGCACCTACCACCTCTCTGGGCAACCTGTTCCAGTGCTTCATCCCCCTCATCGTAAAAAATTTCTTCCTTTTGTCTAGTCTGAATCTACCCTCTTCTACTTTTAAAGCCTTACCCCATGTTCTTTCACTATTGTCTCTATTAAAAAGTCTGTCCCCATCTTTCTTATAAGCCCCCTTCAAGTACTGAAAGGCCACAATAAGGTCTCCCTGGAGCCTTCTCTTCTCCAGGCTAAAAACCCCAACTCACTCAGCCTGTCCTCCTGGGAAAGGTGTTCCAGCCCTCTTATAATTTCTATGGCCCTCCTCTGGACCCACTCCAACAGGTCTATGTCTTTCTTGTACTGAAGACCTCAGAGCTGGACACAGTACTCCAGGTGGGGTCTCAGCAGTGCAGAGTATAGAGGGGCAGAATCACCTCCCTCGACATGCTGGCCATGCTTCTCTTCATGCAGCCCAGGATACAGTTGGCTTTCTGGGCTGCAAGTGCACATCAGCAGCTCATGTCTAGCCACCACTGCCCCCAAGTCCCTCTCCACAGGGCTGCTCTCAATCCCTTCATCCTCCAGCCTGTATCAGTATCAGGGGTTGTCCTGACCCAGGTGCAGAACCTTGCACTTGGCCCTGTTGAACCCCATAAGGTTCTTGCTTCTTGAGCTTGTCCACATCTGTGTGCCACAAGAATGGCATCTCATCCCTCAGGCCTGTCAACTGCACCACTCATCTTGGTGTTATCTGGAAATTTGCTGAGGGTGCCCTTGATCCCACTGTCTGTGTTGTTGAAGAAGGTAGTAAACAGTACTAGTCCCAATATGGACTCTTGAGGGACAACACTTACCACCAGTCTCCATCTGGACATTGAGCCTTTGACCGCTACCCTCTGGATGTGACCATCCAGCCACTTCCTCATCCACCAAATAGTCCATCCATCAAATCCCTCTCTCTCCAATTTAGAGAGAAGGATGCTGTGGGGGGCTGTGTCAAAGGCCTTACAGAAATCCAGGTAGATGACATCCATAGCTCTTCCCTCATCCACAGATGTAGTCACACCATCACAGAAAGCCACTAGGTTGGCCAGGCAAGATTCTCCCTTGGTGCAGCCATGCTGGCTGTCTTGAATCATCTCCCTGTCCTTCATATGCCTTAGCACAGCTTCTAGGAAGACCATGTTCCATGATCTTCCCAGGCACAGAGGTGAAGCTGACAGGTCGGTAGCTCCCAGGGTCCTCCTTTCCACACTTTTAAAAAACGGGTGCAATATTCCCTTTTCCCAGTCACCAGGACTTCACCTGACTGCCATGACCTTTCAAATATCATGGAGAGTGTCTTGGCAACTACATCAGCCAATTCCCTCAGGACTCTGGGATGCATCTCGTCAGGTCCCATAGACTTACGTCTGTTCAGGTTCCTAGGTGGTCATGAACCTGATCTTCTCTTACAGTGGGAGGGACTTTGCTCCCCCAGTCCCTGTCCTAAGGTCCATCCACTTGAGAGGTGTGGGAAGACAGGTTGCCAGTGAAGACTGAGGCAAAAATGTTGTCGAGTACCTCAGCCTTCTCCTTGTCCATTGTTACCAGTTTGCCAGCTGTGCTCATCAGGGCAGGTGTGCTTGCTCTGACCTTCCTTTTCTGGCTGATGTACCTATAGAAGCCTTTCTTAGTATTCTTTGTGTTCCTTACCAAGTTCAGCTCCATCTGTGCCTTGGCCTTCCTTTAACATCTCCACACAACTGGGCAGTGTCCCTACACTCCTCCCAGGATACCTGTCCCCACTTCCACTGCCTGTGCATTTCCTTCTTGCACTTTAGTTTGACCGGCAGGTCTTGACTCATCCATGCTGGTCTCTTGTCTTCCTTTCCTGATTTCTTACACTTGGGGATCGAGAGCTCTTGCACTCATGGAAAGCACCCTTAGAGATCTGCCAGCTCTGTTCTGCTCCCTTGTCCCTGAGGGCAGTTTCCCAGGGGGTCCTGTTGACTAACTCCTCGAACAGATCATGGGCTGGAAGGGATTTTGGGTGATCAGCTTGTCTGTACCCTATCTCTGAGGCAGGAAAACTGTAACTAACCTTCATAAAAACATGTGTGATGGAGGTGAACACATTCCTATGGGTGGCTTTGTATGTGCCACACTTGCCTTGGCCTCCCCACCTGAGTGTGTGGGCCTCTCTAGAGGAAAGGGTTAAGCTCTGAGGGATACCACATGTGTTGCCACCAAGAGCAGAAGGGGACTGCTGACACTGAAGACAAGGGATCTTCTGGCTATGAGACATCAACCCCTCCCAGCTATAAGGAGGCAGAAGGGAGAGGGATGTACAGAGATTTACATGGTGGATGTGGAAGACAGCCAGCAGCCTGCATGGTATCAAAAGAAGCAGCAGCAGGCCACCTCCTTGTGTGGTTTGCTCCACTGTCTCCAAAATGATTACGTGCTATAGAGTTTAATCCTATAAATTTTATAAAGTTAAATATTATGACATATATGATGAGAAAGTATTGACCCTAAGGCTGTTTTTTGTGAGGAATTAGATCAATGACACCATGGACCGGCAACACACTGAGCAGTGTCCTTTTACAAACAACCTTTAGACATCAGAAATATTGTCCTGTTCTTCCCTTTCCAGCTCCCCACCAATCTCTTCTCTAGACTAACCACAGCAAATTCCTTTAACCTTTCCCAACGGGTCTGTTTCCTAAATGTCTCAGCTTTCTTACTGCTCTGGGCTGGACTCCATCCACGTCAGCTACCTGGGAAAATGTGTTGTTTCTATGCTGCGTGACAGCAGCAGGCAGAGGAAGCAAGATCCCAGTAGCTTGCTGGGAGGCAGAGCTGGGCAGAACCAGAGGAGGGCTGGCCAACACAGCAGGCACAGAGACACAGGGATGCGGGTACTACACCACCGAGCCACCAGCCATATTCAGAGGGCAGTGGGAGCAGCGTGGCTGCACTCATGAACAGGGACCTTCAGCCTCAGTCTGCCAGTTGGCCAGACCAAGCAGTTTTCCTCAGGGAATTGCTAAACATGGTGCGATATTGCCTTTCAGGGAGGCATCCAATGTTGCCTGGCTGATTCTGACAGACACCCCTCCCAGTCCCTTGCTCCTTGCTGCCCACGATCCACTCTCTGTCTGTCTGGCTGACAGCTATCGGATCAGGCTTGCTCTGAAATAGCCCTCTGCTCCTGCTGTTAAGCGTTTTGCTGCGACAGCCTCTCCTTGCTCCCTTGTGTGAAGCAAGTGGCTGAAATACTGCTTGAACTTCTGGCCAGTGGTCCAGCCCCCAGGAGGGGCATCTGTCTGCATTACAGACTGAATTGTGCAGCTGTGCTGAGAATGGCTGCCAGGGGGATGCAGGCTCCATCTTACCAACTATAAATTAAATCAAATACATTCTAATTAAATTCATTAGCTCAACAAATTGGACAATTTGTCTCCCCAAACACACGTTTGCATTATACTGTTCATCACCTGCCATGCTAAGATCCCAGCCAAAACAGTCTCTCTCCCATTTATGGACATACCAGGGCTCAGAAATGACAGCTGTGTGAGTGAGCACAGGGCTGCCACAGCTGGGGACGTGCATTCTGTGCTGGGCTGTGGTGGGACAGTGTGAGCTGAAGCAGAGGCTTTCCCAAAGTCAGACACCTCTGATGGGTCATGCTAGCAGCCTGCCCCGCTTGGACAGCCTTGCTGGCTGCCCATGCCAAGCCAGGGCCTGCTGCTGAATGGGGCCAAAACCCCCAAATCCACAATCCAACTGCTGGATGCTCTGGGGGAGAAGGTCCTGACAATGTGCTGAGAGAGCAACCAAGGCCACAGAGCTGCTTGGCTGACCATGGCTGCTGGTGGGAGCAGGCAGAGGAAGGGGCAGGGAGGCAAACCGATGGTGCAGCTCCAGTCCAGCGCAACCCTTGCTGTGGAGGGCAAGGATCTGGCATACAGCTTCACAGGGAAATGCAGAGAGATAGATCTAACTGATAGCATCCAGACAAAGCATGCATTTCTAAAAATGTCTGCAGTTCAGCAGGAGGTTTTAATGGTCCTCAGGGAAGGTGGATGTGCTCCTCTTCTAGGCAAAAAGCACAGGCCAGGGCTCAATTTTACGTTTAAGATTCTGACACAGCCTGCCTGCAGCCTGGAAAGTCAAAGCCTGGGCTAACTTGATTCATCCCAGTGGGGCTTTCTTATCATTCCTGCAGAAATGTGCTAATGATCAGCAGTCCCTGCTCCCTGTGATCCGCCTAGCTCCTGACAGCTCAGCCTGCAGCTGTGGTGAGACCAGAACTGTGAGCAGACTTAGTTTTCTTGATACACACTGAATTCACTCCTTCTGAAGGATGCCTGGGTGGCCGGGCCGAGTATACTGGGTCTGAAGGGACACTGTGCCACTCCACTGGCCAGAGGGGTTTTCATTGCACCCCTGAGGACATACTAGGCCAGCTAGAGAGGTGCTAGCTTTTTGGTTTGAAGACCATGGATCCATTGCTCCATTGCTGTCTGACCCACACCGTGACTTCCCCTTGCACTCACTCCGGCTCCCTGCAGTGACATTGGTTTCTTGAGACTGCCAAGAAAAGAGCAAGATCTGCTTCCCCTTTTGGCACAGGTTTCGACCATGCCCACGAAGCAAAATCCCCGAGAAACAATCCTGACTGCTACCACAGTTGCTAGTGTGGAAAAGCACCAGTATCTTGAACATGTTGAGGTATCCCGAGTGTCCAGTAACTGGGTGCTGCCAGCCTCCCTCCAAGCCCTTGGGGATGTTCTGGGATGCTCTCTGCTTCCCACTGCATTCCTCTGACTCCCCACAGCCGTATGTCCCATGTGTCCCTGTAGCCCATCTCAGGGTGACATGACCCAGGGAAGGACCACTCTGATGACAGCCAGTTAAGTTGGAAACGCTCTCCACTCATAGCAAAATGTGACAAAATGTGTTTCTGTGGGGCACCCAGAGCAGAGAGCACGGTGACAGCCATCAGTAAGAGGTGCAGGTGAAGAAATGAAAGGAAATCATGTACATATACTTACACCAACATCACCTGCCAGGTCTTTCCCTGGATTTGCTGAGGTTGCTGCAGATGCTTTCCTGATGCCTCTTGTGAGTGTGTCCTCCCACATGTGCTAAGTCGGTGTCCAGGTGCCTTCCTCAGACCTCAGAGGCACTGAGTCCTTTCTCAAGGACAAGGACTCTGCTAGCTCTCAGCATTCCTCCTACCTCCCCAGCTAGTCCCATCCTGAGAAGGCAGCTTTGAAACTCTGTCAGCTAAACTGAAGAATTGTCACAGCTCTCTACATCTGCAGCGTCACTTGGGAGGTCTGGGGGACAATGTTCCAGAGTCAGCTGGGTCAGTATTTTTGCCCATCATCCAGCCACTGATCTTGTATTTTATATTTCTCTATACAGAACATATTTGATGTGAACACCTGCATGGAACAATGGCATGGCTATGGGTGCTCATGGGTGGCTCTTGTTTGAAATCACTCTTGAGAATCATTTTGAGGGTGACTCACACCTGCAAGTCATCCTCAAAGAACAGAGCATCAGCGCCTGGTGGGACAGAATGTGTCTTTACTTCTTCTTGTCTCTTGCTGTGCCCAGACCAGCCCTCTGCTCCTTGCATCAGTCTGAGCACCTGAAGAACTGAGACGCCAAAGTTTCCTTCCTGGTATAGGAAATCAGCAGAGCAGCCATGCTGGCAGAGTTGCCCGTGCAGCCCAGAGCCCCACTGATGAAGGCAGCAGTGTCCAAAGGCAGCAGGAGCGCAGTCCCTGGCTGACTGCATACACTCCCATTGGTCTCCGGAGCCAGGATGCTGGCCAAGGAGCATGTGCTGCATCCCTGTAGCAATGCACAGGCTGTTCTGTGAGGACCCAGCATTTAGCTGGCAGCATTATAGGTCTTTTCAAAACAGCACCTCCTGGATCTGCTCTAGGAGCAGCCAGGAACAACACTTGCAGGGAGTATTTAGGGCCCAAGCTGACACTGCAGGTCAGAGCTTATCCAAAATGAGGACTTGTCTCCCTGCTCCTTGTTTTTTGGTTCTGCAAGGGGAATGGGAGCAGAGGGGAGGTGCCAGAGAAACCCTTCTCCTTTCTAATGCTGCAGAGCCCTGGGTGGAGGGAAGATGAGGAGGGGGAGGCTGGTGAAGGGGCTCGCACAGAAAGCAGAGGCTGAAACGTACCTGCCTTGATAATCTGAGGTGGGGGTGGCTGGCTGGGGGCCCTGGAGAATATCATCTTCTTGGAGTCCACCAGGAGACGGCAGTAGCCTGCGATCAGGCAGGCAAAGTTGGTGGCATCGGGCCACTCCATCAGCAACACCAGCGGCTGGAAGGCAAGAGAGGCAAAGTGCATGAAGACCGTGTGGCTCAGCTGACACAGGACCCATGCTCCAAAGAGGTTGTGCCAGGGCCCTGCATTGGTATAACTGGTGAGCTGGCTGGCACTTTTAGCACCCACACAGGAAAAAACAACCAGGTGCATGTCCTTGCTCCTGTGCTGTGCACAAGAAAGCGCCTCACTGTAGCTGTAATGCCAGCTTGCTGACTCCCCTAAGGATGACGGAAGAGGTGGAGTCCCACAGGGCGCAGGCTGTGCATGGCAGGGTCCCCATGCTGGCTCCTGATCGTTTGCCTGCATGTCTACGTTCTAAGCCTACCTGCAAGCACCAATTTTACCATCAGGCCCTGGGGAGCTCAGGGAGTTTGTGGAGTCTCCAGCTGTCAGAACCCGTTTCGCTGCAGGCACCACATCGCCCTCCCATAAACTGAGACATCTGCTTCCAGCAAGATGCAGAGGGGGCAAAACCCCATTACAGGCTCCCCCAGCCACCACTCTGAGCCTGTAGATCTTATTTAAGTCTAACCCTTCAGAAAATTAAATTTATGCTTAGGAGCAGATGGTGTCTTCTCTTTTAGGAGAACATTTATTTACATGCTAAAAAGGGTCTTTGCTTTAAAGAGAAGGAAAAAATCTGACACGATCTGTGTGCTACATATAACCTTACTGCACAGTCTAGCAGCAGACGCCGTGACTCCCTGACTGCCAGCCTGTCCCAAGAAGGTTAACTAGCCTAGGGAAGTTGTTGGAGTGGGATCCACTCTTACCCACCCAGTGAGGTCCCATGTACTGCTGGGACCTGGCTGGGCAAAGCATCCTGCATCAGCTCTGCTCGGTCAAGCAGTCCATGCTTGGTCTGAGCCCCCAGCACCACTCAAGGTGGACCCATGAGATGGAAAAAAAATTGACAGTGCCTTCAATGAAGTCATTGCGTGGCACCTCTACCCCTTGCACAAAGCAGCCCCACCTGAAGGGCCTTTGTACAGGGCTTACATGAGGCAACTGGGGGATGTTTAGCTACTGCTGTGGCTTGGGCTGCCTGTCCTGCTGTGCTTGGTCTCTTGCACACTGACATCCCTCCAAGACTCAGAAGAACTTGTTTACAACATCCATGGCAAACCAAGCCCATTTTAAAAATGACTTAAGCCTATGCAGTGGGAAAGGCATTGAAGCTATTTTGGTCTTCTTGTTTTATAAACACAGGAGGTTTCTGATACCCACTGGCCAGTTCTCTGCCCTGCTCACCACTCGCTTTTTTAAGCCACCAAGACAACTCTGGCAAAGGAAGACCTGGCCTTACAGCACATCACACTCTGGACACAATAAACCCAGGTGTGAAGCCATCAGTCCTGGACAGAACCACGTCTGATCCCCAAGACACATGAGCCTCTGGCAGGGGCTGATTCCTCCTAGGGCCAGGGTAAAGAAGTTCCCTCCTTGGCTGCTGCGCAGGAAGAGAAAGGAAAAGAAATAACCTGACGTGTAAGAGAAATAACCTGACAAGTGAACACGCTCTACTGAGAGGCTCTGCCTCTGCCTGCTTGATGAGGCTCCTTCTGCATCATGAAAAATAAATCTGAGATGACACAGATCAAAGGGAAATTATCAAGATAGAGAAGGGAGAGAAGAGATTCTACACATAGCTCAAAGGAGGCAGGCGTGCAGTGGTGAGGGGGGGTGTGACATCTCTTAGCCCAGCTCCAGTCTTGACATAAGTGATGAAAGGAAACCATGTGTTCCAGTTCTGCCATATGAAGCATTCTTAAAACAACTGCATTCCACACAGGGCTAAGCCTTGTTGGTTTTTTTAAGCCATCTGTTGAATAAAGAGACATTTGTGCATTTTCCCCCGTGTTATGCAGCAGGAAGGGTTTGAGTGCTAGCAACAAGAAAGGAAGCAAACAGCAAGGGTAGAGAGGCAACGGCTGATGGGTACCCAGTACTGCCAGATTAAATCAGGAGGCCAAGGCAGGCTGAGAATTCCCTTTCAAAAGCAAAACTAGAGGGGTAGTTTCTACCATGTATGAGTCACATGCCAGAGATTCACAGCTAGCTCCTGGGGACACAAAGGCTGAGTGGCACAGAGCCGTGACCATTCATTGCCTTCCTGTCGGCACCTGCAGTTCAGCCCGTGGTGCTGTCTGGGGACCCCGGCTGGGTACCAGTACCTCTGAGACCCAGCCCTATTTCCATCTTCGCTCAGACACCTCTGCTTCAGGATGAACCCACCCATCCAGAGATGGGACTGTAGGTTTGTGCTGGCAAGAAGCAGCCCCTGCATCTCCCCTCCTCCTGAAGGGAGAAAGGACTGAGACACAACTGTTCCAACTGGTGTTCCTTGCCTACAAATAACACACACACAACACACCATGCCACCGCGAGCTCCCCGCCAGGTCTCCAAGCAAGCCCAGCTTCCAGACTGGCTTCCAGCAATCGGTGCATGGCATGCTGGGGTTAATTGTAGCACTCCGCTCTGAAAAAGAGGAATCTTAATACTGATTAGCATTACAGCTTAGCGAGGGGTCTTAGAAATGATTACTCTCACATCCTGGCAAACAAGCAGTGCGACAGTTCTCTAATTGTCAAGCATTCAAATATTGTTATTAGGGATTAAATCACTTCAGGAGCAGCTTGAAGCTGTCCACCTGCACTCATGGCAGTGCTCCAGCAAGCTCCCCATGGCCTGGGAGCCTGTCCTGCAGGGGCTCTGTGTCCTGCTGATGGATTACTGGCTGTTTAAAAAGCTACTGAATGGGAGCAAAGCTGCTGCAGTCAGGCTGCTTGTCTCTCCTGGCCTTGGTGGCTCCTCTGCTGCTCAGTAACAGAGGTCTGGCTGGTTACAAGGCTGTACCTCTCTCTTCCACCCACCTAGGTGATTTTACCGACATTGCAGCAGCTCGGCTGCCTTCAAGACTTGCACCTTGCTGACCCATCTCCCTGAAAGTGGCCAACAGATCTGGAAGTGATTTGTGGGGTCAAAAGGCAAAGCGGCAACATGACTGCAGCAGCCTTGTTTCCTTGGAAAATCAGGCCACAGAGAGGAGGTGTCAGGGATGGCGGCTAACAGAGATGTTATTTTTAGACATTGGCAATCTTGGTCACCCTGTTCCATGCAGGCAAGGCAAATGAGATCTTGTGGAGAGAGCCAGGCACAGGCGAGCTGAGCAAACATTGACTTTCTGAACAGTTGCATGAAAAATTTCCAACTAGTGTTGCTAAGGGTTTTAGATGGTAAATTCAGGACAGCTTTGCAAGGAGCTCTCTGATTACCAGCAATGGAGGGGTGTAGTCTGTGCTTTGGGCTTCCTTGTAATACCCATGTCTTGTGGCAAATGGGATTGAACACCTTTCCTTTGGAAACATCCTGCAAGCAGCAGTGAGGGCTTGTGCCCGTGGTCAATACTGGCCTGGTCTCCAGGGGGCTGGGGCTCACGCAGCATGCCTGCCTCCTCCTGCAAGTTTTTTAACTCACTGCTCAAGCTCAACCAGACTTGACAAAAAGGCAGCAACCTGAAAAAGCATGAATCTTCGTAAGTTTTCTAAACCCAGTGGTGCAGTAGAGCTCACACCTATGAGCAGCCAGAAGGCAGGGAAGGATGCAGCAGGAGCAAACCCGGTGTTGTTCCTCTAAGACCTGCTCTTTGCCCTGTCAGCACTGATATTTTTTGGAAGTGGACACATAGTGCAGTACCTCTTTCCTGGCTGTTAATCAGGAAATGGTGTTCATCACCAATGGGGAACAAGTTATTAACTAGGATGACCCTTTGGTTATCCTCCAGCCATGCACTGATGATGTGTCTCATGCCAACCAGCCCATTCTCTTCCTCCTCTTCACTGGCACATTCTCTCTGCAACAGTGGTGGTGGCCCATACCTTGGTGGCCCTGAGGGATCTGCTTCCCTGGGATGCCAGAGCAGAAATGCCTGTCTGATTTTTGACAGGGCAGCAGCACCTTTAGCATGAAAGCTGGTTTTACACAGAAGCAAACTTACTGGGATAATCCTACTGCTCTAAAAATGCCAAACATCAGATTCTCAGCGGGATGCACAGGTAAAGGTTTATCTCTGACCTGTAATATGCCAACATGAAAAGAAGCAAATTTTAAAGAGAACACTCTTTCAATATCTAAATGTATAATAACAGCCTGAAATGACTGATGTTTTGATCTTTCACTCAACTGGTTTCCTAGATTTTTCTAGTCTTAATCAGAAAAGGACATTTTTTTCACTTAAAGTTTCTTTCTTGGCAACCAGTTTCTCTGGAAAGTAAAATAAAATATATTTACACTGGATACAAGAGATGAGTTTTCCATTAGCCTATTAAGGATATACTGCTTTTTCTATTATGCTCTGGCTTTAACTCAAACCTTGATGTCCTTCTGGAGAACATTCCCTTGTTCAGACAAAGGTGAAGGTTTCATAAAAGAACGTCTGTAGGAAATTTTATGGCCAGGGTTATGCTAGAGGATCTTAACAGTCCACATATTTAAATTAATTTATGACCTGATCTATGTACTCTATAACCCTTAAGCTTATGTGCACTTCCTTTTAATCTCCCCCCTTTATCATGTACTTCGGATCTCACCCTGCTTCCTTTAATGTAGTGCAGTAGAAAGACGGGAGATGAATTTACATAACTCATGTCCCCTGGTTTATTTGAGGTGCAGTGCCAAGTTTATATTCGATAATATTAGGCAGCCGGGCCTAATGAGACAGCTGTCAATTTTTCACTTGTACATTTACCTTTCCTTCCCTCCTCTTAAGCATTGTTAAATCAGCCCTATTAATGTGCTGCTTGTCATTAGGACCATTATTTCCCATTTGTTGATCAGAAACCCCCTGCCTTTGTTTGCAGCAGACCTTCAGGTTTCTGCAGCAGTGCCTCCTTCCTTAGGGTTTGAGCAGCTGCCACCTCCACTGGGTGAATGCCCTCCTTGTTCCCTGCACGATCCCACACAACATCACAGTAGATCGAGAGGTACCTCTGTAGACTGCAAACTTGTAGGTGTCTCCTTCTCTCCACTCTGATGGTGCTGCCCTGTCCCCAGGGAAGGCACAGGTCCAGCTTGTCTCCCCATCATGCTGCAGCTGCCACCCTGGCTGGCTTTCATCTCCCCTCTCCAGCCGCTCAAAGGGTTCATGCTCTTCCCTGTGGGATTTCTAATAACGAGAGCCTGCCAGCACTTTTGGCATCCTCCACGTTTCCTATTTGTTGAAGCAAGTTCTCAGGACTCCCAAGGTTGCAATACCATTGGGCTGCGCTCACGCCCACAGCACAGGACACCTGAAGTCTGCGTGGTTGGTTTTCCTTTTTTTTTTTTTTTTCTATTTTTTTTTGGGGGGGGGTTGTTCTTTGTTTGTTGGTTCTTTTTTTAAATAAATACATCAAATACTTGTAGGCTTGGAAACTGATCCTGTCCACATGTTGTCTGACTCTTGTGTTTCTGGCTGGCTCCTGTCCTGGGCAGTACCATAGGTGGCACTGGGGCTGGCACCACACGCTGGTATGTGCTGTGTTTTGCTTTATGCCTTGCTAGAAAGGTGCTGCGAAGAGGGAAACTGCATCCACCCCTCCCACCCCAGGTACTGAGCCAAAGGAAATCTCAATCTCTCCCTCTCTCCCACGAGATGACAGTGTTTCAGAACGCCTTAATGGAAAGAAAGATGAATTCAGGTTAGGGAACCAGAGCGTTTAGGTCTATCATTGCTCCAAGCCTCACTCTTCATGTAGGAGAAATTCAGTCGGCTTCACTCATTGCTTGCATGAGCAGGAGTAATGCTGGCCTTACCTGCCCTCATCAGCTTGATGTGGCTTCCCACCATTTTCAGACTACAATTTGGCAAATATATGGCACCAGCCTTGGCACCCATAGCACGTCCCTGCCACACTCAGCTGGGGGAAGCACCACTGGGCTCGGGGCCGGCTGCAGCCCCGCTGAGAACCGCTGCTGCTGGTGCTGGCAGGGAAGGCTGGAGGCAGGGGGTCACCATCCCATGGGCATCATGAGGGAGTGGCGCCCAGGGGGCAGGGCTGGCCTCCCAGGGGGAGCAAAGGCGGCTGCACCCTGGCCACGCATGGTGGCTTTTTATTTCCATGGCAGGCTGGAAGCATGCCGTGGCCCCTGGGACAATGACATCAATAGCCACATTCCAGGCACAGCAGCAGCCAGGGATCTTTTTGAATTAATTTTTCTTTTTTTTTTTTTTTTTTTTTTTTTTTTTCTTCCCCTCTGTTGAGTCTTGATCTCAGCTAAAGTGCTGGCTGGCTGCAGGCCCTGCTGGGAGACATAAAGTCAATTACCCTGATGCCTTTGATTGAATTGCACTTGGCGAATGGCCAGCCACCCGGGGCTCCTGTCCTGGAGCCCAGCATGGGGACAAGGCACAGCATGGGACAGCTCCTCTGTTAAATTGCAGACGCTTGTCCGGGCTCAGGCAATCCAGCTGCCCCCAGAGCATTCCTCTTTCATTCCCGTTCAGAGGGCTTCGGCAGCTTTTTTTCCCAGTGTCAAGACCATTAATAATAAAAAGCCCAGTGGCGTGTAGCTGTGTAAGTCAGAAGGGAGAATAAATGCTCCATTTGAAAAGGCATTTCAGTAAGCACAAAAGCTTTGCTTCTGCAGGAGCTGTGGAGCTGCAAAGCAAGGGGTGCGACCTGGTGGAGCCACCCAGCTGGACATCAGGAGCTGGCTCCAATCTGCCCACGGAGCTGAGCAACTCTCCCCACACCTTCTGCACTGGGGAGCTTGGATGAGCACAGTGAGCAGCAGCCCCTCTGCCTCCTCTGCACCCCATCAGTACTGCTGGGCTTGGCCACATGCCAGGCAGGAGCTGCTGACACTGCCCTTCCCAGGATGCTGGGAGGTAGAAGAGGACTTTGCAGTCCTGTACTGGGGAGGAGGGCAGATGCACGCCTAGAAGCCCAAATCTGAGCTGGCTCAGAAGCATTGGCTGCTCTCAAATGTTGGTCCCAGCACTGCCAGTGAGCTGGAGGGGAAAGCCCCTGGGAGATGCAGGCCTGAGGGCTCCCAGACCACTGAGACAAGCTACATTTAATGCATAAAGATCACAGGAGAGACCATGTGCCACCACCCTGTCGCCAGCAAATCTATGAGCTCCAGAATCAATGTTTGAACACTGGCAAGTCCAGGGCGCAAGAGGAAGAGCGAAGAAGCGACAGCCCCAGCAGAGAGGGGACTTTGCCAGGTGGGAATGGCTACACAATCCTGCAAAATGCCCACAAAGCTGCAGCACAGCTGGCGAAGCACCATCCTGCCACCAGCCGCATACTGTGAACTTTCTCAGCATTTCCAAGCAAACATGCCCCACTCCTTCCAGGGATGTTGAGGTGAAACCTGCTCCTCTCCTCCCAGCAGCTCCCTTAGACATTGCAGGAAATAAAAATCCTTCTTGGACCCAGTAGCAGTGGCCTGGAGGCTTTGGTTCCTCCGTTCTGTGGCTGTGCAGCTCCTCTACGAGGGGTCCGGCCAGCATCTGCTCCCCCCTTGCCACTGTAGCCATGGCAAAAAGCTAAAGAAAGCAAAGCAGAGGCACCAGACCTGCGTTTGTATCACAAATGGGCTGTTTTAAACAGAAACTGAAGCCCAGGATGGAAAAGCTCCAAAACAAACCAATTAACTACCCAGTGAATAATTTATAAGACAAACATCGTTTTTTTCCTTCTGAACTAAATGCAAATGGCTTACAATCTCCTCAAGCCTGCTTGTTACCTGAAAATCTTCCCCAGCTCTTTCCCGGCAGGTGCGTCTGGGCTGTGGTTGCAGCCAAGTAGTGGATGAGAACATTTGGGTGGTGCTGGCTGCTGTGGTCAGGGTGTGCAGACCTCCTGGCTGACAGCCACTCTGTGACCCGACTCCCTTTTTTTAACCCTTAGGATCAACTACACAACAACAACAACAACCCTGGTGCTTAGAAATTCAAAATGGCCTTTCAGTACAAATCCCTTAACCAACACTGACCATCTGCTGTTTCCACAGTAACCCAGTGAGCAGCTGTGATGGGCCACCACCACCCTACTGACTCAGGCTGGCTCACTCACATCCCTGCCCTTCCTGGAGCTGCCCCAGCACCAGCATCCCTCAACGCAGCATCAGGCGTCACAGTACAATGGCCCCAGGGACATTCCCACCTGCTCTGCAATCCCTAGGGCTCTGACAGGCTTCCAGGGGTGATGCGGATTTGAGCACAGGTCCCCAGAGCAGTCAGGACACTACTTCAAACACAACCCTCTAATGGTTTACAACTCATGGCAGAAACAGATTTATTTGCAACCCAGGGCTTTAGCCAGTGACACATTCGGTGCAACAGAATAATTGCAGAAAGCAGATTAGCACTGCAAGGTAACAACCTTTTTGCCTGCTTTTCTTAGCCTTCCTCATTCATCGCTGTCCTGCGCAGGATTAGCATATGCCTCATTTCAGAGCAGACATTCTGACTTTAAAACCCAGCCCTTGGATAACGGCTAAATGAAGACAGGTAACAGCAGCCTCTGTGCTGGCAGGATGCTGTTGAGCCTGTTGAGATTCACAAATGGGATGCTCACCCTGCTCCAGGCAGGCAGAGGGGCTTTCAGTGGCTGTAGGCAGCTGCCTGGAACTTCTCAGGGAGATAAAGCTGCCACACGTGCGTATGTGCTTGTGGGAAGTTGTATGTAAGCTGCCTTTTCTGCAGCAATTGGGAGACTGCATAGAAGGGACACAGAAGAAAGTCTGCTTCTACAGTAGGAAAGGGCTGGTGGTGTTGCAGAGTTAATTACTGCTGCAGAGCATGGCTGAGGGGAGCAGCACCGCTGGATCTGTGCAGAATCGCCACCTAATTTACAGAAGATGGATGTCAGCATCACGTCTGCCGCTCCTGCAGCCAGTCTCAGCTGGACTGCACTGGGGGGACAACTGCACTCTGCCACGGCAGCGAGATGATGGCAGCACCAGAGGGGCCAGCGCACCCCACCGTGAGCTCGGTGCACTCCCGGGGCTGAGCAGCACCACGTGGAGCAAAGCTAACGCCACACACCTCCCCGCGCAGTACTCGCAGTAGGTGAGACTGCCATGGAGCTATGTGGCAGTGGGAACACACTGTGCTACGAGCGCTCACAGCGAGCCATGAGCAGTCAGTCACAGGGTTGTGACCAGCCTGTTATTAATACAGTAATATTTCAATTTATGCATACATATCCAAGGGGTGTGGGCACCAGGAGGAACCAGAAGGGTTACTCATGGTGCAGACAGTATCCCTTGGTTATACCTGCTCCATAAGCAGTAAGGAGGAGATCTGGTGGGCTCCTGCACAGCCCAGGCAGCTGGAGGGGACAGGCAAGGAGGGCTTCTGCCTGCCCAGGTGGCAGTGAGGGAGGTTTGAGGGTTTTCAAGGGTAGAGACAGGCACAGCAGGACACCAGGACTTCATCTGGGCAATGACTGACCTCAGTAGGTTGCAGATGGAATATTGCAGGTGTTACAGTTGACCAAATATCTACTGAATTACAAACGCAAAAAATGGGCTTCACGGATGAGGCTGCTGGGGGTGGTCAGACAAAGCAGAGGGGATGAGGATAAGCATGGTGCTGGCGGAGGCTGCCAAGGCATTACTGCAGTTCAGCAGAGCTGCTGGAGCAGACACAGCAGCCGCAGGAAAACAGACTTGGAGGAATTAATGCGCCTGGTGGGAGGAAGTGCTAAAATCCACCAGGAGAGGAGGCAGCAGGAGAATCCTAAACAAATCCACCATGATTACATCTGTGAGGCTACAGCTGAAATACAGAGTGCAAGGAAAGGGCTGCAGAGAGGGCTGAGGTTTAGAGACCTTGTAGCAGATGAGGAAATGCAGAGGCAGCCAGCAAAGCAGCTCAGCTTCATCGGCCTCTGGGGGAAAAGGGGTGAATGCAGGGGCAGTAAAACTGACCTACAGCCTACGGCTTAGCAGGCTTGTGCAGATACACCCTGTCAGCTGTGCAGCAGCATCTCCATGCCCCACAGTGGTCACAGCTCCGCTGTGCCAGATGTCACTGTACGAGACAGCCTCTGCCAAACACTGCCTCCGTCCAATTTAGCCCAAACTTAATCTAACTCTGTCCTGTTGAATTCAAGGTGGGAGCAGAGGATGAGGTCTGGCATTTATCTGTCAGATTGCTGCACCTCAGCTCCATCCTTCCCCATGGGGCAGGGAAGAGCTGGGCACGAGGAGGCAGTAAAACCTAGGATACCCTGGAGCAGGCACATGGCTACCTGCCTGCAAGTCTGCCAGAGATGCGTCCTAGCTTATTAAAAACCCAAGCAAAGGCCACTGGATGATGTCCTTAGGATCTTGTGGCTGCCGGACCAGACACCAAAGAAGTCAGTAAAGCTTTTACTGTATTGCTGACAGTCCTTTGGAAGGGTTTGGGACTCGGGAGAGGCAGGTGACTCTGAGGGGTGATGGGGGTGGCAGGGCCTGACCATGGGGACTGACTACCAGAACCAGCACTGCACCACACAACAACTAGCAGGGGACGGCAGGATGATAACACACAGGGCCCAGGAGGGCATGTACGCCCAGGGGTAGAAAGTCTGCTCTGTGGGCTGAAGGCCAGGATAATGGAGGCAGCTATCAAGATACCCAAGGTTTATTTGAGCCAGGGATGCCCAGCAATCTCTTCCCACACTCTGAGTCTGACATGCCCCATCCCATCATTTCCAGTTCATTCAATGATCCTGTATGGCTTGACAAGTTTCACAAGCGCTGCTAATGCATGAAACCCCACCAGTCCCCTCCAGTACCTGCATCCAGCTCAGGTATGGCCATGGACTGCTCCTCTCCAGCCCTGAGCAGAAGCGAGGTGCTGTCCTGCCTCCAAAGGGCCCTGCTACCTGCCTGGCCTGTGTCACCCGTCTGCCCCACGGGCACTGCTTGAACCATTTGGTAGGTGTTTGGGTCATGGCCAGAATGCCACCATGCCTGCACCGTGTACCCTCTGTGTCAGTCAGTCCCTGCCTCTATGGCTCAAGGAGACAGACAGGCAGAGGAGATGTCACAGACCATGTGCCCTGTGACCACAATGTGAAAGGGGCTTTTGAGTCCCTAGAAATCTCAAGGCAGATGCTCCAACGTGCGCTTGTGTCCTGAACCCCCTCAAAGACGAGCACCAAACACCCAACCACAGCCTCCGTACTAGCCCCTCTCCCCAGTGCCTGCCTCCGTGGCACCTGTGCCTACCTTGGCATCCAGGATGCTCGTCTCCACCCGGGCCACCCCGTGGTTCTCCCTGAACAGCTGGATCTTGCTGACCTTGCTGAACTCTGACAGCACTGTGGTGAGGTTGGTCTTCAGGTCAATGACGTGACTGATGCCATGCCGGGGTCCCACAAGAAGCGTGGTGGCTGGCTGCTTCTCGTCCTGGTAGCAGGAGCACATGGAGAAAGAATGACAGACAGATGGGTGAATAAATGCAGCCTGGGGCTTCACAGACTGCACCTGGCTTTCTCTGTGGAGCCAGCCCTCGATGTCAGCAGCTTGGCCAGGTCCCAGAGGGCTTTTGCAGAGCAGCAGGTGAAGCTGGTGCCATGAACCCCCCTCCCTAAGCCTCTCTGCAGAGCTGGGAACAGTGTGAAGGATGCCAAGGCTATTTAAAAATAAAGCACTGAACTGACTGTCCACATGAAATATTCAGGTTTGCTGGTGTTGCTACAGAAAAGTAAGAGCGTGTTACAAATCTGCCTGATCTGACAATGCCTCTGAGAGAAGGAAGCAGAGGAGGGAGTGAATGCATTTTAGAAAAGAACTAAAGCCTTGACTGAAAAAAGAGATCACTTGCTCTGGACTGCCCAGGAAGGATGCTTCAAGCCAGACCTGGAGGTGAAGAGGAGCTGGGCAGACCAGTGCAGAGGAGAATAAAGGAATACTATTTACCACTTACAAGTGGTTCAGCTCCTAGGTCAGCTCAGAGTCATTGCTTTGGTGTCAGAGATTAAAAAAAAAGCAGGGCACCCACACCAGAGGTGAGCTGCCCAATGCTGCACACCCAGTCAGTATCAGAGGCAGGCTCCCCCTGCTCGGCCATGGCACTGACCAGACACCACGAGGTTCTGCCTTTACTGATTTCCTACAGGCAGCCCTCTGAGTTGCGAGGTGAGCAGCTCCATGGCATGGTGGAAGCAGAGCAGGTCAAAGGCTGCAAGAGGTGGAACCCAGGAGTCAAAGCAAGGGAAGCCAGGGAAGTGCTGAAACCTCGGGTGTGGGTAAAGGGAAGGATGGCAGAGAGGTGACACTTACATGGAGACCCCTGGATGGGAGGTGGAATGAGGGATGGAGAGGTGAGCCAGGCAGCAGGGAGCCGTAGTGGGTCCACTGTTCTCCTATTTGGCTTGGTGGCTTTCATTCTGCCATGGAGAAACTGAGGTGGCTTGGGTGAGGGGTGGAGGTGCCTCTGATGGAGATGAGGGAGGAGTGGGCAGTGGCAGCTTCCTGAGAGCGGTCAGGCTGGACCACTGCTGTCAGAGATGGTAAGGCCAGCTGGGCTATTCCCTGTGGGGACAAGCAGGGAACACAGTGGCCTTTGCCATGGGTGGCCCTCCTCTGAGATGGAGAGCAGGATGCTGCCAGGGCAGGACTGAGCTACTGTGTCCGAAACTACGGCAACTTAATTGAGCAGGTTATGTCATTGCCCAAAAGGCTGGCAAGAACAGAGCCGACCCAGACCCTGTGGAGCTGAAGATCTGACCTACTGTCAGCAGAGGCTCTGAAGGCTTCTCTGGATGGGCTTGCACCCTAGTGGGGCAGAGCAAGAGCCCGAGGAAGTGATTTCTATAGAAGTCACATCTCCCCTGACTCTCCCCTCCAGCACAGACTCAGGACCAATGCCAAGCACCTCCCAGCCCACTCTGAATTACCGTACCAGTCCCACTGTGTTGAAGAGGACCCCAGCAAAGGTGGGCAGCTCGTTCAGGATCCTCAGGTACTGCAGCTTTGCCTGGGCTGTGGAAACCTGACAAAACACATCACACAGGTGATCACCATCAGCATAAGGGGCAATAAATGCAAGAGGCTGGTGCAAACTTGGGAGCTCCCAAGCAGAGGTGCGCAGCATGTTGGCAGGCAGCCTGGGGCATGGGCTGTGCTGGCAACGAGCCTGGGGTTTGACATGGGGTGGAGGGGGTCTCCACTCCCCTGCTGTCTGGGCAGATGCTGGGACGTTACCCAAAGCAGAGGCACAGCCAGGGAGGAGCCCAGACATATGATATGTAACCCCCTGGGAGATGTATATTTCCCCCCCAAGATGTATAACCCTCCTGGGAGATACATAGCCCCCCCAGGGAGCTCTGATGGTTGCAGGGACTGAGGCAGTTGCTCAGCAGCCTCCTCTAGAGCCTTCCAAGCCCAGAGATAATGATAAACACAGGGTTAATGGATGTGTGCCACTTTGGCCAAGCTGAAAGCACAGCTGCCACACTGGGATTTATCTCCCATCCAATGGGACTTAGGTAGCAATAACAGGAGTCCCCAGGCAGCCGGGGACAACAGGACGGCTGGGGCAGAAGGCACACTGCCACCCTACCAGTCCTGAGCCAGGGCCACGCAGGTTGGGCTCACCTTGGTGCCGCCAGGCTGGTTCTGGTGGGCTTTAAGCTGCTGCGAGAGAGATTTCCGGAGGCTCTTCTCTTTGATGAGCTGCAGGAGCGAGGGGGGCAGGAAGGGCTCCAGGCCCCACTCCTTCCTGCGGGGAAGGAAGCCTGCCTGAGCCACCAGAGCAGAGATCCTGCCGACGGGCAGAAACCAGGGATGCTGCCCAAGAGCATCCTCTTGCCATTAGTGGGAACGGGAGCCACACCAGCACTTCCTTGGTGTCACAGCCGGTGCAGCAGCAGCCCCCAGCCCGGGTTCACAAGGGGACTGGACCCCCAGTTGGTGGCACAGCCACTAGCACTGGGCTGGCAAACAGCAGTGCCAGGCTCTGCAGCTGAGCCCAGCTCCTGCTCACCTTCATGTAAGGTTAAGGGATGCAGGGCAAATTCCCAAGCCTCTTTTGGCATCCTCCCTGGGGTGCCATCTCCCCCCGTTCCTCCCCATGCACACTGGGCAAAGCCAGCCTGCACAGATGGACTCCATATGGATTTAAGACCACCGGGAGCCACAGGAGGGCTGAGCCAGTTCTGCACAGCTTGGTGATGGGCTGAGATTACACAGCCACAGTGCCTTCTCTTCACCTTGGATGCAAGGTGGAAAATCAGCCTGGGTTCCCATGGAAATAATCCCAGGCTGGCACCAAATATCACCGCCAGCCCTGGCCAGGCTGCCATGTGTGGCTGGATGTCAGTGTGGGGGTCTCACACGGCCCTGTGGTGGGACCAGAGACTGCAGGTCACTGCTGTCAAGCCTGCGAGCCGGCCAGCTCCAGGGGGACTCTCAGGGCATCTCATGCTCAGCACTCCAAAACTTTGCTGGTAGCACCCCAGTTATGGCAGGGCTGTGAGCAGGAGCATGGGGAAGGCACTCAGAGGAGGGCTGCGCGGTGGTGTGGGAAGAGGGAGGGGGACTCACTCCACATTCTTGAGGGAGACCTTCTGGCTGGGGCGGGTGGCTGAGACGGTGATGTAGATGTGGAGGGCGGCCAGGCCCAGCAGCATCTCTGGCTTGGGGTCTGCGCCGAAGCGCTCTCTGATCACATCGTTGCGGCTCTGCAGGAGGGAGGAGAGGTGTCCTCAGCCAGCCACGGGGACAGGGCACCCGCCACCTGAGGGATGCCTCCACAAAGCCCGGCCTGGGCAGACGCGTGGCCCACAGGCACCATCAGCTCCCAGTTCTTAGGGACGAGTCCCCTACCTGGATGTACAGGTACTCAAACGCTGCAGGATCCCGGCGCAGCAGCTCCACTGGGTCCTTGGGGAAGAAGCTCACACGGAAAAGGCATTTCATGCCATGGTAGTGTGTCCTCTGCACGACCTGTGGCAGGAGCAGAGGGGAGCAGTGAGCCCAGAGGCTGCATATATTTGCCTGCAGAGCATAAGACCCCCTCTCCTCTCCCCTGGGAAGGGATTTGGTTACACCGTGCACCACCTGATCCTTTCATCCCTGGAACAGCCCAGCCTCCCTTGGTGTGACATCTTTGCCTGGTGTGGCAGGGGTTTATGCCACGAGGGCTAACGCTTCCTCCACAATCCTCGTTTTATCCCTGATCCTGTACAGTGACAGCTTCCTGGCTCTCCTGGGCAGGCCAAGGATGTTCATGAATACTGCCTGCAGCTTCCCAGGCTGGAGCACCTCCATGGTGCTGTCAGGGTGGGATGGGTAGGGATCATCTCCCTCTTTGGACACCCTTTGCACCCCTCAGCCCACAGGACCATGCCAGAGGCAAGGAGAGGCTACACCACCCCATGGCACAACCCTGCCATGCCCCACATTGGTGGCAGAGGAGCCTCCCTGTGCCCCAGCCACCAGCCCTGGCCATCCCATGCCTGCTCACACCCAGCGACTTACGTGGGCCAGCGGCTGCTTGTCCTGGAGCAGCAGGAACCGGTGGCTGTACTCTGGGCTGGAATATTCCAAGACCAGAGCAAAGTGCTCGATGTGCCTCAGGGACAGGCGGTCCTGCAACGTCACCATCACATCCTGCAAATGCCACAGACAGGCTTGGGTGCAAGGCAGTGGCTCCCTCCCAGGGTGGGAGATGGCACCCTACTGAAAGCCCTTTCCTCCTCGGCACCTGGGGCCACGCCAGCGCAGGATGAGGCCCTGCAGCACTGGGAGGGGTCACAGGATTGTACCCAGCCACCTTGCAGCAGGATGTGACCAGCAGCCAGACCCCCAGCACTGCGGTGTTTTGGAGCGGGGCTGCGGCAAGCTGACCCCTGGGAGGGAGGCTTGCAGGAGCATCCATCCCGGCTTGAGGGCAGGCTTACAGCAAGGAAAAAGGAGTGGGAGAAAGAGCAAAACCCCATCCCTGCCAGCTGCAAAGCGTGTTGCCCGGGGAGGCTATCAATCATGCGGTGGCAGCTCGCAGCCAGCCAAGCGACGCTGCAGTGTTTGTGCAAAGAAGCAGGAGACAAGGAAAAATGGATCGGGCAGGCGGGAGGAGAGAAGCGTCACCATGCTGTGGGGGGAGCGGAGGGGCCCACCTTCACGGTGGTTCGGCCATCGAACGTAAAGGATTTGATCTGCCCGTTCTCCAGGAAAACCTTCAGCACGTTGGGAATGAGGAGGAGAGCTTCTTTCTTCAACATGTCCTGGCACGCGGGGCCAGCAACGGGGGAGTGGAGGAGGATGGGGGCACAGAGAGACGGACAGAAGGAGGGGAGAGAGAATGAGTGTCATTGATGGAGTGGTTACAGCATCCCCCACTTCTCTGGGCTTATGTGCTAAGAGGCACATTTCCCTTGAAAATCCAGCATCTCTGCTGAGCCATCGAGACGTGCAGAGCTGGAGCAATTCAGAGCTGCCTGACAGATCAACCTCCCCAGCTCCCAGCAGCTGCAGCAGCAATGGAGCATCCCACTCTGTCCAGCACATCCCAGAGCTGTGCCCATGCCTGGCAGCCTGTCCTGCTTCCCAGCTGGTGACAGAGAGGGAAGGCGATGGCTGGGGTGGCTCAGAGCTGATCCCCCTTTCCTGACCCTTAACCCAAGCCTAGCCCACCTGAGCCTTGCGCACGCCCTGTGCAGAAAGTGGGACGAAGGCTGATTTTATGTAGGGAGAAGTGTTTCGATCAGATAATTACTTAATTGACTTTGCTTAAAAATAGGATTTGCTAAAAGCGCTTCACACTGGGTTTTTTTGGTTTGTTTTGTTGTGGGTTTGGGTGGTGTTTTTTGGTTTGTTTGGTTTTTTTTTTTTTGTAGGCTGCTTAATAAAACCTTTCTGCATTTAAGAGATAATGGCACTGGGCTGGAACGCTACTGCAGCGTAACAGCTTCCATTGCCAAGCAGCAGTGCCCTGGTCACCATGCCCCATGCATGGGCACTCCTGCAAAGCTTTTGGCACCAGGTTGGAAGGCACAGACCTTCCTTAGGGCAGGCGCTGGCACTGCCCGGATGTCATCCTCAGGTGCCCAGGGGGACCAGGTTTCCAAGGACAGTTTCTGGGGCTCCATCCAGATGGAGGGACAGGGGAGGACCACTGCATGTCCCCCAGCACCAACCCAATGCCTCGAGTGTGCTGCAGGGCGCTCTGGGCCAGAGGGCTGCCCTCACCTGCAGAGCCCAAATCAGGGCAGAGGAGCCCTGCAGCTCCCAGCCACCTCACACCCCACGGCCCCAGGGACACCTCAAGTGGGTGAATCACAGAGGAAGGCAGGGTAGGACTTACTGGGTCCGTCTCGCCGACCGTCACCTGCTCTGAAAATCGGACCTTCGCTGGGTTGGACCTTAGCTTCGCCTTCTTGGCTGCACTGATGAAAGCAGATTTGGGAGACTGGAAAGAGAGCACCGGATAAATCACCTGCCTGCCCTTGGAGCTGTGGCATGGGGAAAGCCAGATATGGGGCTCAGAGAAAGTCTGTCAGAAGCCAGCATGACGATGGGGAGCGGGCAGCAAACCATGAAATGGCGGGGTGGAAAGCAAGTCCCCTTCGCTGTGGTTATACAGTGCTGCAGGCAGTGCCAGAAGAATGAGCAGCAGCCCCTGAAGACAGGCCACCAGCCTCAGCGTGATGGGGGAGGCTGCACTCCCAGTAGGCATGTGTGCCCACCCCCTGTGCAGTCTGAGCTCCAGCAGACATAAGCCAGGGCTTGCTCGGAGGCACCAGTATGGGTTTGGGTGTGTGAGATGAGCCCCTCAGATGCGGGTCTGCGGCTGTGGGAAAGAGCTGGGTAGCTGGGAGATGGCAGGACCCTGGGCAGCCCTGTGGGATGTTCTGGTGGCAGTGTCAGGCACTGGGGAGCCTCTGCCTGCACGCACTCCACGGTTGTGCCACGGAGCTGTGTGTATCCGAGGGTGCTGGCATCAGCCGAGCAGCCTGTCCTGGCTGGAAGCCACCCAGAACCAGGAAGAAAAAAGTGGTTTTGGAGCCTGGCACATGCCCTGCTCCTGACAGAGCGGCGCTGGGCAGTGGCATCTCCTTCCTGCAGAGGAGAACACAGGGGAGTTCTCGCACTTCTCTCCTTCACCAACATCAAGGGGCTCAGTAAAGCAGAAATGATGCCCAGCCACCACTGCTGCTGGCATGACGATTCAACCTGCTCCAGCACCGCCCAATGCCAGCACCACCGCTAGCTGCACTGCTTGGGGGTCACAGCCTGGCACTCCCAGCTCTCCAGGGACTCTCCAGGGACACTACCAGGAGGTAGCGATGAGGACAGGGAGATGGCCACTTGCCCACGCTGATCCTGCAGGGCTGTGGCAGCTCTCAGACCTGACAGCTTGGAAGAGCTTTGGGGTGGTGGGACACCAGTCCAACACCTCAGCTGAGCTGCTGAATGGTCCCTTGGGGCCTCCAGGGACCCCACCTCAGTCTTCCAAAGGGCCTGGCTCCCGCTGGTCTCACCTGGTGGGTATGCAGGACTGTGAGGACGATGAAGTCCTTCGCCTTCCTGTGACAGAAAGGAGAAATTAAGGTGGATAGGACTTCACAGCAGTGGACCTCAACATGTGAATTTGGCTGTCAAGAGAACACATCCCACCCTTCCCAGCCTGGTGGCAGCTGGGACCTTTGTGGGCTCCTTGGGGCACTCGGTAATACAGCTGTGGGTGCTTTCCCAGTGCTGCCCACCTCTTGGCCAGCTCGGAATGGGTACGGCACTTGCTCCAGGGCACTTCCCCTGCTCAGGCTGAGGCTTCCCCATGCCAGCAGTGACCACTGACAACAGAGCTTGGGGACGTGCACTGACACCCCAAGGCTCCAGCTGGGGCACAGCAGCCCAGCACAAGCTCCCTCCCCAGAGATGACAAGAGGTGTGTGTTGTCCTCACCTGACAAGCTCGATGAATCTCTCTCTGGGGGCTTCACTCACATCCTCATCATTGATGGCTAAGATCTGGTCTCCTGGCAGGAGCTTATCCTCAGAGGGGCCGCCTGCCGGGAGAGAGGGTCAGGGCCAGCCCAGGCATCCTGGGGATGCGAGGTGGGGGGAAGCAGGAGGGTCCCAAGCACCCCCAAAGCATTTGCCCATGTATGTAACTGTGGAGGGCACCCCACAGGCTCACTGGAGGGGACAGGAGAGGACAGGAGCCCAGGGAGGGGGTCACTAGGGGAAGTGCCCCGTGCTTCTTGGCACCCTGTAGCTGTGTCCAGGGACAGGGGGGTCGCACACCCTACCTGCTGCCACTGAGCGCACCACCACCGGCCTCTCGCTGCCGGCCACGAAGCCAAATCCGCAGTGGGGATGGCGCTGGATTGTCACCTGTCGGAGCGTGTCCGAAGGCAGCTGCCCACATTCCATATCATCGCCACCGCACTCCTCCGGCATCACATGGCTGCACTGCAGAGCAGAGGGGCGGGCTGTAATGCACCCCCCCCCCCATCACAGCAACCCTCCCTGCTCACGCCAAGCCCTCTGCCACCTGGATGGTGGCCCTACTCCACCTGCCTCCTTCATCGCTGCTGGCACTGCGGGTCCCAGCAGCTTGGCAGGACATCCACGGCCCTCGTCCTCCCTTGCAGAGCAGTGCTGCTCAGGGCCCATCCTTGCCGCAGCACCAGCAGCTCAGGCAGAGGGACATTCACAGAGATATCCCCCAAGGGTAAATCATACCATCCTCTCCTGGCATCTCACTGTCCCATCCCGGTCCAGCCATCTCCTTTCGTTAGATGGGAGACCTGTGTGGGATAAACTCCTGGCGGTGTGACTCTGGCCATTACCTGAGGGATGCCACCGCTGCAAGGTTCAGAGGAGATGGAGCTCTGGCATGGCTGGAGTGCCATCTCTCTGCCTGTTCTGCAGAGATTTAAGAGCAAACTCAAGGGCTGGCTTTTTCACACCAGTAACATAGCTGCACAATATCAGAGATAAGTGGAAGTAAGTTCAGCCGGTCTAAAAACTGGGATTAAGGCAGACTCAGCCATGGCTGCTGGCACTACAGCTGAGTCTTCACTGCCAGCTCCAGGACTCCTCAAAGCACTGCCAGCCAGAAGATGGAAAGACCCAGCCCAGGGCAAGGTCATGCCAAACCTGCCCTTGGCATCCCAGAGCAATGCCAGCCATGGCTCCAGGCTGCTCAGCAGGGCTGTGAGCTTGCTATCAGGGAGCAATCCCAGCACCATCAGGATGGCATCGGAACACAGCACAGACAGATGGCAATGTGCATGGCCACAGCCAGAAAAACAAAGTGATGAACGTGCTGTTTTTTTCTGTGCTGCTCATTGCTTGTTCCTGTCCAGACTATTTAGCCTGCTTAAAAAAGATCCTTCTCAGCCTTTTGGCAACGTATCAATTGTTCTGTCTCTTATCGGTTTAGGATTTGATGCATCATCCCTCTAATGCAATCTATCTGCATTTCTGACACCCCCTGCCTGCTCCCAGCACCGCATGTTGGCACCCGCTGCAGAGTGAAGAGGGACAGCACGTGAGGCTGAAAGAGGATGGGAGCTTCTTGCAGCTCCAAGCCAGCACCTGCACAGTTTCAGGCTTGAGCTCATTGCTGCCAGGAAAGACAGCCCTGTGGCAGCCCTGATCCCCAGGTGACCTGTCCCAACATCCTTTTATGTACCTGTCTCTGCTGCTTTCTCTCCCATGGCAGCCAGGAGGGCTCCAAGCACCAGGTGCCTCCACCCAATGCCGGGGATACAGTGCTAGCTGTGGATGAGTGGTGCTCTGTGGTGGTGGGATGCCAACCCTGCCAGGTCCACACTGACCCACCCCTGGTGCCCAGCTGAATGGGTACTCGTGGCTTTCCCCTCCTTCATGCAGCAGCACATGGCTGGAGAAAAAAACCTGAGATCCAAGGAAGGAAAGTGCTGAGGAGCAGAAGGGTGCCGGCACCTCTCAGGGCAAGTGCCAGTCCTGCACCCATCAGCAGTCCCCGTGGGGGTGCAGCACCCACAGGTGCAGGGTGCAGGGCCAGCTCCATCACCAGAGAGCACAGCTGCGGGGAAGCGCAGGCGAGACCATCTCCCCTGCAACTGGCTATGTGCCGCCTCATTAGCTGCTCTGCTACTCCCATGAGCATTTAAAAGAACAACAGCGACAACAACAACAAAAAAAATCACATGATTCAACCTATTTTCTCAAATGAACGTTATCCAAAGCTATTGTTTGTGGCTGAAAAGGGGACTGAATGTAGCTCTGTGTCTCTGCACGCCTGGCATGGCCACGGAGAATGTCTGCTGTTTGCAGAGCTGGAGCTGGCTGCCAAGAGACAGCAGAGCCACAGAGCTGCCGGCTTCCCAGGGGAGACCCCTCTTTCAGCCCCCCCCAGCCCCAAATGCCCACAGCAACTCCAGTCCCACCATCCAACAAGCCCCTGCAGTGCATGAACACGAGAATGAACTGCAGGGTTCAAAGCACTGGGATGCCTCAGAGACGTGGCTGAGCTCAGTGTGACTGCTCTTGGGAAACAGAGGCAGGGCTTTACTTGCCAAGTCACAGCCAAGTAGATGACAAGTCCTGGACTACAACTGCCCCGTTAAAGCTGCTGTGTCCTCACATCTGTCCTTTTGCGTGTAATTTGGGAATGGTCTCACCCCTGCTCCTCCCCGCGGAGCCCGCAGCTGAGTCACAACCCTCCCATGACTGCCCAGGAACAGCAGCCTCTCATGCAGCTGAATTACCATCAGGAAAGGTTAGCAGGGAAATCTTCGCAGCTTAAATGGACAAAAGGCAAAGAAATCACACCTCGTTTCAGACACAACCAGTCTGCCATCCAGTTACAGGGAAGAGGGGAATAAAGAACTGGATACTGACAATAAAACTCCTTTACCAGGCTCTTAAGCTGCTCCCTTCCTGATAAGGCTTTGACACTGCAGAAGCATTACCAGGAAATTAAATAAAAGACGACCAGTGTCCTCATAAGCAGGACTTATCCACTCCTGGAGGAGCAGTAATGTGCTCAGCAGCAGGTAGGACATGACTTCTCTGGGCTGCGGCTCTGAACGTCCTTCCTGCAGCAGCCCTCCCCTGCTGGGCTTGGGGCATAACATGCTCATCCTGGACCAGAGCAAGAGACGAGAAAACCAGCACCCGCAGTGGTAACTCTCTCCCTAACACTGGTAATTACAGCCTGGCTGCACCCCAGAACTGCAGGAGCCATCACTTCCCTGAAGCCTGTTTTTTGTGTTTCTTCTTCCAATTGCTGGGCAGAGAAACGCGCTGAGCTGCAAATCTCTCTGCCTCGCTCCTGCAGCGGGGAACTGAGGCTATAAAACAACCCCTGGAGCTCAGCAGCTCTGTCCCATCAGCAGCACCCAATCCCTGCCCCATCCTGGGCTCAGCAGCCAGTGATCCAGGCCATGCTGCTTGGAAAACACCCGCCACCCCGCCCAGTGGGCACCGACCAGTGCTGACCCTGCCCCACTGCATGGAGCAGATGGCTGTTCATGTCCACGTCCCCACCTTGCCTAGGTCCCCCCTGCCTGGCTGCCGCCCACCCCCAGCCTGTGAGGCTGCACTGCATCACTTCGCGTCCCTGGGGACCACCATGGCACAATGCCACCAAGACACAAGGTCACTGGAAAACACAATATAAACTAAAAGCACTCGCCAGGAGAAGCCCCACTGTAGCCAGCAGCAGCCCACCATAAACATGCCCCTGTGGCAGGATGTTTGCTCCTCACCTGGTTCTTCATGGTGTCTCAACCGACACAGCATAAAGATATCCCCTCTCCTGTGACTTGGATGTTTATCTTCTGTGCTCAGAGCTCAGACACTGATCCAGTCATGCTCTGCTGCCCAAGGTAAGAGAGACATCAGCTCCGTCTGGTCACTCCCCACCACAATATGCCACCAAGGGATGTGCCTTCAGACCTCCACGTTACACAGCAGGGCTGAATCCAGAGCCCTCATTCCACCCCCAGACAGATAAAGGCACAGCAAAGAGTTCCTCCAAAAGCTGACATGAACTTTTTTAATTTCCTACTGCAATATATCTCTGCTTTCTCTGAGGACTGCTTTTCTCCCTTTGCTTTTAGTGCTGACTGGCCATCTCTTCTAGTAGGAAAAGCCATCAGAACAAACCAGTACCACCTGCCTAGGAGAAGTGATAGTCTCCATCTACCTAGGACACTCACACCATTTCCAGCTGCCTTTAAACTGGATAGCACCGGGTGGAAACACTGCAGCAGATGAAGAAGGGCTTACAGCTGAGCCCCAGGATGGGGAGCGGGTACAGAAAGGTCTTGAGCCTTCTGCAGAGGGGCACTTTGCACAGATGGTGCTGCAGGGGTGGGTGCCAGCTCTCCTCCCCCTTCCTCTGCTGGCGTGAACATCCTGAGAACAAACAGAGCCTGTGGATTCTTCTTTCCTGCTGCACAACTGTGCCTGGCTTCTCCATCTGCTGGGCTGCAGTTAGTGAACGGCTTGCAAGGCATGTGGGATCCTGAGCACGTGTGGCAGTGGCAGGAAATGCCGGGGAACGGGCCAAGAATTGTTTTTACGGGGAGCATATGGCAGCTCCAGCTTTGCACGCTGGTCTCCATCTCAGATGGAGCCTGCAGGGCTACCAGGGAGCATAGGGACCAACGGCAGGGACAAGAGCAGAGCAGGCAGAGCTGGCTGGCAAGGGATCCACTGCAATGTGCATCTCTACTCCATCAGTCCTGCACATCTGTGCCCAGCATCTGGTCACCTTGGAAGATGCCATTTGGACCACATTAACATGTCAGACAACTCCAGCAAGGGCAAACAGATGCTGTACTTCCAGACCACCATGACACTGCTCAGACACACGACACACATGGAGGTGGCGTCAGATGGCCTGGTAATGGCTGCCTTTGCTTTGCCAGCAGTTAACGGCTGGCTGAAGTGAGGAGGGCTGGACCGAGGGGTGCCAGCCTGGCTGAGGCTGACATTAAAGGCAGCAGAATGACCTAGGCACAACTGAAGTCCTTCACGGATCCAGCCTGGAGAACTGCAGCCTATGTACAGCTTTGCCGTACGGCCCAGGACTTTACCCCCTGTGCTCCAGCTTGGATATGCTGTCAATACCAGAAGCAATTTAAAATCATTAGAGCCCTCAGAAGGGTTAGCTTTACTGTTGGCGCTGGGCCTGTCCTGAGCCGGCAGCTATGCCAGGTACACTGCTGGTACAGAGGTCAGGTGCCAGACGGCAACTGCTCGAGCACAAAAATACTCTGGGCTTTCAGTGCAGGAACAAGCAAACAGCAAGCAGTGTCCCTCGGCACTGCTGGTGCTGAGCTGCTGGGCAAGCCAGCGAGTGGCCAACGGCAGCTGTAAATAATGAAGCAGCAGCCGCAGCTCTCTGCTGCTCAGCCTGCAGCTTTTTAAATGGTTCTGGCATCTCAGCTAGAGATAAACACAGGCAGAAGGGCAGGGAGGGATGGGGCCCAGGTGGAAATCTCAGGACCTCTGATACTGTGGGGATGGCAGAAAGGGATGGCAGAAAGGGATGGCAGAAAGGGATGGCAGAAAGGGATGGCAGAAAGGGATGGCAGAAAGGGATGGGGAGGGACTCAGACCCCCTGGCAGGGAGTGGGACCGGCCTGACCTGGCACTCAGAGCCACAGGAGAGCAAGAGGGACTATTCCCAAAGTAATGCTGCTTATTACCAGAAAATACAGTGTGAGCATAGTCAACAAAGACCTGCCACCCCAACCTCCAGACATGCTCAGGTTAAGAGAAGCTGTGAAAGACTGCCCTGAAACCAGCCCTGTGAGGCACGGCCGAAAGCACCACAGAGTATCTGAAGCCCAGCCTGGATCACACCTTCCACAGGCAAACACTCACAAACGTTGTCTTCCCCATCTAAGATGGGCTCTTCAGCCTGGAAGGAACAAGAGGAAGAGGGACTGTGATGGGGCCCCTAAAACCAGCCTGACATGGGGCAGGGAGCTGGCACCGCATGAGAACCGGAGGGCACCTGTGGAAGGAGGTTTAGCACATGGAAAAGGCAGGACTTTGCCATCCAAAAGCACCCCTGGTGCTTGCCGCCATAGGATGCTGGGGAGGCTGAAAATTCAACTGGGTGCGAAAAGCAACTTCCAGCTACTAAAGCCAGAAGCCTCCAAAACTCCCATGCTATAGTATGCCATATTTGGGGAGAATTTACACCAAGAAGAGTCTGATCGGGATGAGCCCTCTCCCTCAATATGCGGTGGGGCTAAGGACCTAGGCCCACCTTTCCAGCATGACGATGGGGTGAGTACCCACCTGCGTGTGTCAGGCCACTGGCACAGGCTCCCTGAGGTGCACGTGAGCGTGGCAGAGGTAGGACCCTGCTTGCAGGTGCCCAAACGTGCTGCTGGGTGCCTTCAGGAGGCAGAAGAGCTCCAGGGCAGGCGCGATGCTGCGGGGTGTTGGGTACCTATGGGAGTGAAGGGTGCTGAGGGTGAGGTTATGAAGACCTTCAGGGTGTTCACGCACGCAGCCCAGCTGTGCCCCACACACTGGGGAAGGGCTGGGTGCTGTGCAGCCTGTCTGAATGCCCCCAAAAGACAGCAGTTGCCTCAATTGTGGGGGTTTCCATGCTGTTACAGACACCACTCTCCTATAAATGTGAATTGGTTTTTGCCGGGGGCTCCCACTGTTTTCTCCTCCAATTTTCCCTGATGATTTTTGGCAGTTTAAGGCATTTTTGTACTCCCCAGCTGGAAAAGCTACCTTGTCAAGAAGAATCATAGATCATAGCATCATTTAGGTTGGAAAAGACCTTTAAGATCAAGTCCAGCCATTAACACCAGATTGCCATGTCCATCACTAAGCACCCTAAGCACCGCATCTGCACATTTTGTAAACACCTCCAGGGATGGTGACTCCACCACCTCCCTGGGCAGCCTGTCCCAATGCTTGACAACCCTTTCAGTGAAGACATTTTTCCTTCTACCCAATCTAACCCCCCCCCGGTGCAACTCGAGGTCGTTTCCTCTTGTCCTGTCGCTCGTTACCTGGGGGAACAGACCGACCCCCCTGCCTACAGCCCCTGCCAGGGAGCTGCAGAGAGCGGTCAGGGCCCCCCTGAGCCGCCTCCTCTCCAGACCAGCCCCCCCAGTCCCCTCAGCCGCCCCCCATCAGCCTCGTGCCCCAGCCCCTGCCCCAGCCCCTGCCCGGCTCTGGACACGCTCCAGCCCCTCCACGTCCCCCTGGCAGTGAGGGGCCCAAAGCTGAACACAGGATTCGAGGGGCGGCCGCACCAGGGCCCAGCACAGGGGGACGGGCACTGCCCTGGCCCTGCTGGCCACACTGCTCCTGACACCAGCCAGGCTGCTGCTGGCCCCCGTGGCCACCTGGGCACAGGGCTGGCTCCTGCCCAGCCGGCCCAGCCAGCCCCCCCAGCCCCTTTCCCGCCGGGCACCTTCCCAGCCCCCTGCCCCAGCCTGCAGCGCTGCCTGGGGCTGCTGTGCCCCACGGGCAGGGCCCGGCACGGAGCCGGGTTGAACCTCACACAGCCGGCCTGGGCCCCTCGCCCGGCCTGCCCAGACCCCCTGCAGGGCCTCCTGCCCCCCCGCAGGTCAAAGCAAAATCCTTCAGCAACAGGATGAGGCCCAGAAGGCTCACGCTTCTGCCTTACCCAGCAGCAGGCAGGGGAGCCGCTATCCTGGGGCTGCAGGCAAAACTGAGCTGGGCTGCAGACCCTGGGCTGGAGGGGGACATGGGATAGGCAGGGCTTCCCTTGCAAGGCTCTAAAAAATCTGCCTGCAGTGAGAGAGGGATGGCGAGAGGAAACGCTGTCTCCTCTCTAGTGTGTTAAGCACATGCCCTGAGCATGGGCTGCAAAGTCACACCACAGGACAATATTTTTAGGGTATCTTTATTTCCCTTCGGTGATGCCCAAGTGGCTGGACATTAATCTAGGGCTTGGGAGAAACTGTTTTCCAGCCCCTGCTCTTCTACTGTCCGCTGCAGTAACCGCAGGCACGTTACCTTGGTCCTCTCCTCTGTGGCGCTCCACTGGTGTCAGCGGGCAGGAGCCCCCTCACCCCACCAGGGCAGGGCTGGGGAAGACGTTACAGACTCGGAGGAATTTTTATCTCTGCCAGGTCCATAGGAATACAGTAAACAGACAGTCAACAGCCGGCTAAAATGAGATGAACACATAAGAGGATTAATCAGAGATAAGGAGTGATGGAATAAAATTTGCAGCACTTTTCTCCCTTATTTGTGTGACACTTCAGCTGCGTGGCAGGGGCTTGGAGTGACAGCAATTCCCCACCACAGCCTGGCCACTCTGCCGCTCCGTTACTGCTGCTGATCGAACCACCCAGCTCCTGTGTTCCCCGATTTTAATCCAGGGACCTTGTATTAACTTTGTTTTCTGGTGGTGCTGGAAAAAAACATTCTTTGCTCCACAGGGAGGCGGGGGCTTACACCAGGTGATGGGTGCCAGCCCCAGGTGCTCCTGCTGCTCTCATGCTGGTACAGGCAGCTTGAACCCAACCCAAGCCTTTCCTGCAAGAGACCTGAAATGCACAGTGTGTCCCCAGAGCCTCATGCTCTTTGGGGACAGGCTCTGGCTGCTGCATGGCGTGGCAGCTCCTCTCCAGAGGCGAGGCAGCAGGAGCATGGCTCCCTCCATGCCTGCCTGAACAGCAGGTGAGGGACACTGTAGCTGCCCACCTTGCTCCGAAGGACTTTCAGGAGGAGAAATATATTGCTGCACACAAAGTCCAGAGGAGAGTTAAATAAAGGAGGGAGAGTAACAGATCCTTTACATCCCATTAGTGAGAGGGCACAGTCTGCATCCCCTCCCAGTCAGTGGTGAGGAAGATTCAGAGAGGCTGTCAGCCCCTCTCCCCCAGAGCCACAATAAGAGGCTTGAAAATCCAATCAAGCACTTTCCTTTGGGCCCTCATGAATCCCAGGACTTTCACTCTGGATTTACAGAGAGCAATTTGCTCAGCTGATGACTTGCTGGAGGTTTTCAGGACTGCTATCTCCACCCAGCGCACAGCAAAGCAGAGTGGGGAAGGGGCCTGGGGGAAGGGATGCCAATGAAGGAGGCAGGACCACAGAAGTGACAGCAACATCCTCAGCCCAGACAGCTGTGGGACAGCCCCCGTGTGCAGAAGGAGCGTGAGCTGGACTCAGTGAACTCATCTAGCACCTCCCAATGTGGTCCAGTGACCCACAGCTCAGCCCTACCAGCCTGTCCAGGGCCAGAGCTCTACTTGGCATAGAGGTGGCAAATCCTGGAGCATTTCTGGCAGCACAACGTTGGCCAGAAGGTCCCCCAGGACACAATAGAGCTGGCCCACAAGCCTGCCTGCGTGGCAGCAGGGACTCTCACCAAGCCCCTGATACTGTCACCAGCCTCGACTAGACTACACAGGAACCTGCTCATGGGAGATGACAAACACAGCATCACTGCGTCCCCCTCCACCCCTGTCTTTTCTGGGACCCCTTTCCAAGCTCTAAGGCTCAGTAAAGCTCTTGAGCTGATGCCAGATAACAACAAAAACCATTAAAAAAACCAAACAAACAAACAGCAAAGCAGCAGAGAGAGCCTTTGAATGCAATGCTTTCAGCCTGGGGCTGCCGCCTTTCTAGCACAGAGGCTTAATTTATACATCTTTATAATCTCTTTATAACCTGCTCTGAGCTCTGCTGCCTGTGCCAGCATGCTCCCGGGGGTGCAGGGTGAGGAGGGGACTCCGCAAGCTGCAGCGAGCGGGCTTCCGAGTGCTGCACACTTCTAGGTAGGCAGGCCTATATTTAGAGGCACACCCACCCACACATAACTCTCTTTTCTACACGTGTGTGTACAAACGTTGCACCAAACCAGCAGCCTCGGGAGACGGCGTCTCTGTTTGTTGACAAGAGGCACGTGCGTCTCACCAGCCGCACGCCTTCTCGCTCACAAGTCATCTGAAGGCCCTTGCCTGGGGAAATGGCACGAGCATGGGGATGTGAAGCTGCTCCTGCAGCAGCATGACCTGACACGCGTGCCCCAGGGTCCCTGTGGGATGCATGCAAGCACGCTTCCCCATGAGATGCAGGCAGCTGGAGTCCCAGTGGGATGAACGCACCTGGGGTTCTCATAGGATGCATGCATGCATGTATGGTCCCCAGTGGGATGCCAGCACCTGGGGTCCCTGTGGGATGCAGGCATGCACAGTTTCCCATAGGACACAGACAGGGGTGCTGGGAACACCAAAGGGACCTTCTTTCTACCAGGCCAAATGCCACCCAAGAGCTACCACCTGCTGATGGCACAAATCCCTGCTGGTCACCCACCATGCTGCTTGCCCACTGGCACACAGGCCCCACGCTCTGCCAGGGCTCCCAGGCAGCACCCAAGGTCACACTCACCTGGCTGTTGCGGAAGAAGGAGCACAGATGCCAGTGCAGCCTTTTGGTTCCCAGTGTACCAGATGGGACCAAATTACCACCAAGGCCGAGATGCTCATTACCCACATGCTGAGCGGGTGCCCCCCACTGCCAGCGGCTTGGCTCTTCCCGTGCCAGTCGGTGATGCTCTGCAGGGCCACTGCGCTCCACATGCACAATAGCATTTGGAAAGCATTGGTAATGGCAAAAAACCACCCCAACAGGTTTCTAAACCACACTAAACTATTTATAAATCAGCGATGTAGTGAGTTTGCCTCCCCTGCCAGTTGAGGGGAAGAACAGCTCAGGCTGCTGCTGGCAGGTGAGCAGCGATGACCTCAAACAGAGCCGGCATGCCAGCCATGTCCCACGTGTGGCTCCCGATAAGAGATGCCAGTGTGGCTGCTGCTGAAGGTATGGTAATGCTCGCAGGCATCTATGCACCAAGCTACATAGCAGCAGACCTCAGCAGTCCTGCTGCATAAGAATCTGATGATTTTCTGAGTTCCTGCTGTAGTAATTAGTTTGATCAGCCCATGCAAATCAGTTTCTATTTGAAACCAGCCTTATTTAATAGGATCTGCTCAGTATTTGCCTCCTGAAGTTTTCACACAGATCAATCTTCCTCATTTCAGGTGTGAAAAGCAGCTGGGGCAGGGAATGGTTTCACCTGCCCTGGCACAACACCCAGCTCAGCACTCGCCAGCAATTTCTTGTCTTCATTTCTCACACGTGACTTGACGTTGTTTCCAGAAACAAAGGAGCTTAGGCTCTGAAAACCCATCTCCTCTGGCAATGGATTGTGTTGTTAGATCATTCCAGTCATTTAGAGGAGCATTCAGATAACCAAATTTACACAATTTAGCCCTTGGTGTCAGTGGGTTCAGAAGAAGAGCCCCTCCACCGTGGCCTATTTTGAGTATGCAAATCAACCGCACACAAGGAGATTCATTTTGTAAAGTGCAAGCTGGAAAAGCAATGCCAGTTCTCATCCGTTTCCGTCTGACATTTTATCTAATAGGCTATTCATTTGCCCCAGCATCCCTAGCAGCAGTCACAAGCACCTCTTAAACCTCTGAAGTCCCAACACCTCGGTGGGATTTAACCCCTCTGATCCCCCTGGAAGCACTTGTTCTCTGCCTGGCAGTTAATGAGCCCTCCAGGCAGGGGTTCCCCTGGCAGCTGTGTCCTGGAGGAGGCTGATCCCATTAGCAGTGGTGAAGCTGTTACAGCAACCTGCCCGCGCTGCTCAATGCCACATCCCCGGCGCTGGCTCCAGGAGCCCTTGGACACAGCACCAGTATCTTCCAGCACTGACTGATAACTCCAAATGGACAGAGAACCCCCAAACCTCATCCCATAGGCCTGATCCTTCCAGGGATGCAGAAGCCTGAACCCTCTTTGAGCTGCTGGGGCAGGGGTCCCCCGAACTCTTTAGGGAGCCTGGGCTGGAGCCCAAGCCAACGCGTGCTGACTGGGTTTGTGCTGCACAGACCTCCCCCAGCCCCATGGGCCCTGGACCCTGGTTTTGGCGCACTGTACCCCGAGATACGCACAAGTGAGTGAAACCCCTTGGGGACACACACAGGTCTGCTCCAAGCCCCTGCCCAGGGTCCAGGACCCCTCTTGCTGTTTGTGCTGCTTGGGCTTGTCCTGCTTCCTCCTACCTCTCTTCTGTTCATCTCCAGAGCCCTGACCCAGTGCTCCCAGCTGATCTGCAGAGGCTTTAGCTCACTGTCCACCAGGCGGGACTCCACATCTCAGCCCCAGCCAAGGCAGATACAGAGAGCGGGTATCAGAGGCTGTGCTCCCAGTGCTCCCAAACCAGGCTCATGCAGGGCAGATGCTAAGCTTAAATGAGCTTTGCTGAGGGGAAAAACCTCAGCAGGTTTTATATAACCGTAAGAGTGCCTCAGCCTTGCAGAGAAGGGGACAGCAGGGAGGGAGGCGGGCAGCAGGGCAAGACCCTTCCTCTGGGAAGGGAGAGTGGTTTGAAGCAGCCAGCCGCCCTCCGAGACCACAACCGGCACGGCTCTCCCCACCAGCTGCACTACTCTCCTCTTTTTTTGTTTCCCCCTCTCCTTTTCTCCAATTTATCTTTCTGACATATTCAATGATGCTCCTGCAGACTGAAAACAATAGAGATAAGAGTTTCAGCCACGGCAATTTTGGAGTTGAATCAAAGCTAAAATAACCTAGGCACAGAGCAGCTGAGAAAAGAAAACTCGGCGAGGGGGGACAGAGCAGTGCAGGTGCTCTGTGCCCCTCCGCAGCTCTGACAGCCTGGCTGGCTGGCATGGGGGACAGCAAGTCCCACCACCTTGGAGCTCAGTGTGTCTCAATCTCCTCTCCTTGTCTACCATCCCCTTCTGGCCCTGGCGGCATCATTTCTCCCCTCCCATGGATGCAAGCCCTCACCCCAGTGCAAAGCCAACCCTTGCAGCTGCAGCGGAGTATGTACCTGCTTGCCCGGCGTGCCGGCTCCATGCCTTGCATAGCAAGCACCAGCTTTTGTTTTCCTGACCTTATAGCCCTGCAGAGCAACCCAAATCTTCCAGGCAGGGATTTTTTCCCCCCTACAGATGCTACTTTGCTGTTATGTGAAGGAGCTGTGAGGGAGGGATGAACACACAGACAGGTGGGGAGAGGTGGATGAGCTGATTTCTGCTGAGTGAGTATTGTAACTAGGACCAAGACACAATCCTCAGCATGACTCAGCCTGGAAACACATGCTGCTTCCCAGCTCCACCACAGGGACTGGTGCATCCTCATCACTCAGCCACCAGGCCACAAGAGAATGGCCCACAGCTGTCACCCCAGCACCCATCCCAAATGCATTTCATGGTCAGGACAGGTAGAGCCAGGCAGCTCCTGAGATGTGGACAGGCTGTGCATGCTGAAAGGCAGTTGGGCAAAACAAGGGTTGATGGTCTGCAGGACGAGCTGTGCGTTGCTGACACATTGCTCAGTCTCTCACAGACCTCCTGAAAGCAGCTGTCAGAGCCTGTCTTGTTCCAGCTCCCTGCCTCTCCAGACATGCCAGTAATTCTGCTTTACCGGGCATGTTCCCAGTTTGATTCTGAGAGTGAAAGGGTTTGAACCCACCGGCAGCCTCACTGCTCTTGGAGAGCACCCTGTGGAGCCGAGAAATGGAAGGCAATGGGACCACAAGCATCCCTCCAGGCTGGTCCATGATGGCACCTCATGCCCCTGAGCTCTTGCCAGGGGGACAGTGTACAGGACACCACTCACATCCTGGGTCAAGTTCAGGAGACTGGGGAACACAGCAATATGTCCTTTTGCTCCTGCATTTTACGGGTGAAACTCTACATCCAGTTCCAGGGTTAACTGTGGGGGAGGGCAGGAGTTGCCTCAAGTGTTTTCTCTGAGTGAGCCTCAAGTGAGCATCTCTAGCCCCTTCCTTCTTAAAGCAGCGCCCTGAGCCTGGCAGGGGTGAGTGGCTACCCCAGCCCTAAGGAGCCAATACCATCCCCACCTGCTCCCCAGGCAGGGCATCGGGAGCACTGTATGCTGTGGCAGCCATGGCTCGCTCCAGGGGATGCAGAACCCCTTGCTGGGGCTGGGCAGGGGTGAGCCCCGGAGCAGGGCACGGCAACGCTTGGCTCCTGCCAGAGCCCTGAATCTTCTAAGGGAGGTGCTTGGCATCTCCTTGGACCAGCGGGATGTTAAACCTCACCTCCTCTCCATCCTCCCCCCAGCCAGCTCCATCTCTCTGGAGGATAAAGCCCAGTGCCAATTAATGTGGGGCTGAACATCTTCCTGAAGACATGAAAATAAAACCACAGCCCTTCTCATTCCTTAAACACTGGGGGAAAGAGTTACCCATGATGCCTGTTCACGATAAATGCTGTAGTGCGGAAGCCAAAGAGTGACAGCTCTGAAGATGGCACGTCAGCTCCGGCTGTCCCGGGAGGACCTGTCAAACTGCTACACAGCATTAGCTGCAACACATTACCGCACAGCGCCCTGCAACCTGCGCTGGCACGGGGCTGTGCACCCCTGCTGTGCCACAGCACCCAGAGCCGCCAACATGGGGGAGTGCTGCCTCCCCTCCATTACCTCTCCGGGCAGCCCCCTAGCCAAGGGGTGCTGGCCACCACTTTTGCCACCTGGCCCCTTGCATCACTTCTCCTGCAGCAGTATGCCCACAGTCTGCTGCCCACAGGCTTTGTAGACCATGATGGGCTGAGGGGATCAGGCTGAAACAAGCAACTGGCTGCCACCTGGAGCTGGGGCTGGCATGGGGGGCAGGGGGCTAGGCTTATGTGTACGGCAAGGAGAGTGACGGACGTCCCATGTGATGGCCCTGGGCCACCTCACACCCACACTGCAACAGCCCTCCAGGAACACATCCCCAGTGAAGAAAGTGGTGGTGGCACAGACAGCTCAGGATGGGGCAAGATACCTCCCCAGGCTAAGTCCCCTGGGATGCAGCCCGGCTCCCCATCCCCATCCCCTCCCTCGCCACACGCTACCTGCCCCTGTCAGCGCCCTCAAGCAGCTACAGCGTGAAGTAAACAGATCTGCCTACAGCACCGCTGCTTTACTTTCACCAAGGGGAACTGAAACAAACCCATTTTGGTGGAACCGGCTGCCGGGCAGTGGCCAAGCCTCGGGGGAGGTGGCACAGCCCAGGACAGCAACAGTGGCTCCCTAAACCACCAGGCCCGTTCACACCAGCCGAGTTAGCATCCGAAGGGCTTTGCAGAGCCAGTATCTAAGCTGCTCCTCATCTGCAAGCAAAACCACTGCCCGTGGTCTCCACAGCTGTCACCTTGGCACTTTTGGTGAATGACAATTTGTAGCTGCTGGCGGGAATACATCAGATGACTTCGTCTGTCCTGAGTCAGAAGAAGCAGGAGAGCTGAAGCTTGGCCTTGGGAGCTCACCGCCCCTTTCTCTGCCTGCCCAGATTGATGCTTTGAGGCAGTGACCAGCTCCGGGCAGCTAAGGCCAGGGTTAAGCATCCCTGGCTGTTTGTGCACCAGCTGGGCTGTGAACAGCACAAAGGGCAGCTGCAGTCCCACAAGGCCAGGCCAGGAACGTCTCTCCCTGACACTCCTAGTTTGGCCGAGAGCACCAAAATCACTTCCCAGAGGCGTGGACAAGGAGCCATCAGCCCCTGCTGCCTCCTCAGCGAGCTCCAGGCACAGCTTCTCCCATTTCCTACTTCACTGTCCAGATTAAATTCCTCCTGCTAGCCTATAAAAAAGGTAATCAAAATAAAAACAACAACAAACGCTCTCAGCTGATGAGCCGGTTGGTTCTTAATACCTCCTGGCTGCCAGCAGCTTATTGTCATGGGGAGACAGGAGCTACAAGCTCTGTACTGGGGCTAGGATGGACATCCATCTGGGAAAGCTGGGGGGCTCCCGGGGCAAGGAATGGGAAGAGACAGGTTGGGAGTTCAGCTCCAGCCCCAGGGTTCAGGAATGACTGCAGCAGTAGCCAAGCTCTCACCAGAGGGCAATGTTTTTCATAATAGCCCTACTCAGTGAAGCATGAAGGATGGAAGGCCACCAGGATGGGTGGAAGGAAGGCCACCAACCCAAAGGGCACCCTGGGAGAAGGTCAGTCACAGCTCCCCATACTCTTCCAACTCAGAAAGCCACCTGCCAGGCAGAGGTGGCCTGGGAGCGAGGCGCATGCAAGACCTCAGGAAAGAGGAGCTGGGCTCCAGGCCCACCACCTTGGTGCTAAATCCACACAAAACAGCCTCCCACCGGCCTGTTAACAGGCTCTCTGCAAGCATGGGAAGGGGTTGCAATGAGGTTAGAGGGGAGCAGGCAGTTTGCCTGGCTCCAGGGGAAGGTGGCTAGCACAAACCTCACCTTGCTGAACATGCTGGGATGCTCTGGGACTCTTGGCATTCAGCCAGCCAGCTCCTCCGAGCCACAGGAGCAGGGAGCCTCCGGTCACGCCTGACCACAGGAGGTGCAGGGAGCCGCACAGGTGCCGGGGAGCAAGGAGAGCTCATGGGCTTCCCCTGCTTGTGCTCAACCACAAAACCCATTATTCCTTGTTGCAGTTAACAAGGAGAGAAAAAGCCCTCTGATCGAAAGCATCTGCAAATCCTGGAGCCAGCGCCCACGACAGAGGAAGGAGAAGCAGATCTCCTGGAGGCATGGCTCCCTGCCAGCCTGTTGCACACTGGGGATGGACTACGCAGCAGTGCTTTTGGTAATGACAGGTGGCATCACAAATTTGCAGGACAGAGATGCTCCCAAGTCCTTGGCCACCTTCTTACAGGCCCACCAGTGCTGCTGCTGCAGATGTAGTGGTCAAGGTATACCAGAGGCTACAGGCAGTAAGAGGCTCAGGGTCTAGGGGCAGTTTCCAAATAACGCCCGAGGCACAGACTCAGCATTACTGACTGAGAGATGCTCCCCAGTCTCCTCGGAGCTGTGGCTGGGGGCATCACTTACACCCTGTGCAGGACTAGGAGATCAGAGACCTATCTAGACCAGCTCCTTCAAGGACAAACAGGAGCAGGGCTCTGCAGCCAAATCACACAGGGGCTGGGGGAGACTCACAGGTGATATACTTGGCCTTTGCTCTTCACATCAAGCAGAGCAATCCCTGGGGAAGCAGCCTGTGCTGAAGCTTGGGTAACAAACTGCCATCTTGTCAGCAGAGGAGCCTGCAGGAGCTCTGGTTAGCACACGTGAAGTTCAAGCCATTTCCACAAGGACCTTCTGTTGAACAGAAGTGCCAGGTGAAGGAGCATTTGTTGAGGTGCTGTCATCTCAAACAGGCCTGGGAGACAGACCTTCCCCACGTGCCACGGGCTCTCCAGCTGGATGCCAGCATGATTCCTCCTGACCACACAACCCAGCCTCGCTTTATTTATTGGTCCTTTATACCCACACACAGTGGCTCACACATGCCAGCATCCCTGCTGATGCCTCATTTGCAAGAATATTGCTGGGGGCAGGTAAACACAGGCGAGTTATTAGCGTCAGTGTTAGCAGAGACTATCTAACTTGGATCTCATCCTGAGTGAACATGTAGCAAGGGAAGGCATTGCCATAAAGAGATCTCCTCTGAAGAGCTGAGACAAAGCAAACCCCGGCATCCTCCTGTTACAGAGCCAAGGGATGGGAGCTGACACCAGAGCATCCAGCTTCCCTCACACAGCCACAAGTTCTTTCTCCCTCCCTGGAGGAACCCACAGCTCTGGGATGGCCAACTCTGGGGAACACTCCCTTTCCCTTCCCCAGCTCAGGCCTGGGTTCCTTCTGGGATTAGAGGATCTTGACTGAGGAAAGCACTTAAAAAAAAATAAATCAGGATTTTATTGCTGTTAAGCATTAGTGAGGCACATGCTGTACTGTGTTGGCTGCGATTGTACAGACCCCCAGGTTGATGACAACAGCTAGCAAGGTGGGGATGCTGCTTGCAAGATCTCTTCTCTGTGTCCCCACCCCAGGTAGGACCAGGTATCTAATGCCTTCTCAGAAGTGTCTCTCTAATCAGCAGGGTTACAGCAGGAGCAGACCCAGGGCTCTTCTGCTTGAGTTCTCTGTACAACCAGTGAAAAGAGGAGTCTCACGAGAGCTGCACGGAGGTGACACGGCAGCAGCCAGGAGGAGAATTAGCAGCTGCTCCACGCACGGAATACAATTCCCATTAAAGGGAGGAAAGAAAAAACAGCAAAGCACAAAAAACCAACTGAGCATCTAACCACTTCAAAGCATCCTCTGTCTAACCTGAAGAAAGGATGCTCTGCCAGCGAGAGCCCACAGCCTGGGAGATGCTTCCACTGCAGCCTCCCTCCACTCCGCATCCCATCACCCACCCTGCTCCTGAGATGGTAACAATCTGCTTCCCAGGGGGGCTTGCAGAAACCTCCATGGAATCTCTGAGGCAAGGTGTTGGGTGCAAATACAATAAAAAAAACTCACGTGGGAGGTATCACCTGCCTCTCCCTGGAAGGAATCAAAGCGGGGGGTTTACAGGGTGTGGGGGGAACGCTGCCGCAGTGTCCCAGCACCCCAGGCTCACCTGGCCCCGTGTTTGGCTGCCTGGGGATGGGGGGACCTCTGCCAAAGCCGGATGCTGAGGCCAGGTGGGAGCTGCCAGGAGGAGGCCATGGATTGCACCGCAGCCAAGCCCCTGTGTCCCACGCAGCCAGCCCCTGCCACCAGAGCACTTCTGCAGGGAGAAGGACCAGGAGAGGGGCCATGAGGGGCTGTTAACCAGGCATCCTGCTAATGGGAAAGGGAATTAAAGGCTTCCCAGAGAGACCAGCACTGGCATCCGGATTTAGGAGCACTGCTCCTTGGAGACTGCAAAGACAATGTAAACTCCTGGGGGATTAAACCTGAAGAGGATATCAAACTAGCAGGGAGGGAGGAGAGGCCAGCACCGCAGGAGGGACAGCAATTACAGAATTACCTGCCAGCCTTCAGGAGGATAAATGACATGAGATTTTATACAGATAAACCGAGAGTTATTACAGCCAGGGAGAGGTGCTGGGGCAGCAGCAGCCTCTGCTATCTGTCTGATAGCAGCACAGAAGCAAGGCCTGGAGGGTAAAGCAGGAGATAAAGAGGAGCTGAGGTTGCACGGCAGAGCCACACTGGGAGCGCTGCTGGTGCAGGGGAGCAGGGACAGACGCAGCACCCTGCTCCTGCCCGGGGGGGTGGGGGGGTGGCACAGCTCAGCAGGCACTGAGATGGGTGCTGTGAGAAACCTCAGCCCCTGCTTAGCAGTCAGGTCAGGCAGCACCAACACTGCCTGGGTGCCTGGAAGAGGAGGTGCTGTTTTTCCTCTTGCGGTCAGAGAGCGCAGGGATGGTTTAACCTCTGCACTGCAGGCCAGGCTGGTTTCTGTGTGGCCGCTCGTCCCAGACCCACAGGCATCCCAGGACCTGCAGACAGCACACATGGGCTTTGCAACAGCAAGACACAGAAATAATTCAAGACCAGAACAGGCTCTGTTTCCCCACGCTTAATGGGTAGCAAACCTAAGAGCCAGCTTGCAAGCCTGCAGAGAGCTGGCTGCCAGCCTCTCTTCTCTGGGGCTGTGGATGGCTGAGCCCTTGGAGCTGGGCATTTCCCTTGCTCACCGCCACATCCCAGCCAGCAAGCAGTCACCTCCTCACGGCCTTTCCAACCTTTGCTAATGCTGGGCAAGACCAGGCTTTACTGCTTTCTGCTCCAACACAGGCTGCTGGGTTTGCCACCCCAGGCACAGGGGTCTTGCCCCCCAGCCAGCCACTTCCCGGCTCTCCTTGACAGGAGGGCGAGCGTGCATGCCCTGCCCTGGCCCTGGGACCAGGACCCCCGGGTTCCCTGTTCCACTGTTGCCGTTCAGAGACATCTCCTCAGTCTCTTGGAAACGCTGCCGCGTGGGAGCCGCCACTCGGGGAGTGAGTCACGCTGCCAGGCGGGCGAGGGCGGCACGCAGGCATGCCAGGCACCGGCCACCGCTTGCCCCCCAAGACCCCAGCTCCCCTGAGTGCTGCGCCATGATGGCACGGGGCAGAAAGCCAGGGTGTCCCCATGGAGCAGCATCTCCCGCTGGGTGACAGCTCCACACCTCCCGTCCTGCTCCGCTGCTCCTGTAGCTGCTAAAGCACTGAAAAGCATTTTCCAGCAGCTGCTTTTCCATGCCATGGCATCAGGGAGAGAGGGAGCAGCCACGGGAAGGCAGCTCCTGCAGAGACAGACACTGTGTCCCACTGCGTGGAGGCATGTGGTGTGAGAAAATCCACACACACACACACCCCCAGCTCAGAGGCTCCGGGGCTAAGGGGAAACTGAGGCACGGGGTGAGGAGGGGACTGGCAGCAGGAGGTCACTGATGGTGCAGAAGCCCATGGGCAAAAGGCTCCCCTGAGCCTCCCTGCCCCAGATGAGATGTCCCCTGAGCAGCAGGGCAGCTGGCCAGACACCCCTCCTTGGGGACAACCTCCTCACAAGCTCCCCAAAAACCGATGGGATGACAAGCACCTGTGCTGAAAGGGAGCAATTACCACAAACTACAGATTATGCAAATACCTTGGTTACCAAAACGATGCTCCCTGAATGCTGAGTAGGAAAGAAAAGAGCAGCAGAGAACGAAAATTTGTTTAGCCAAGAGCTGCATCACATCTCTTCAAAGTGCCAAGAGGCGGAGAGGGACCTCTGTGGGCAGAGGGGCTTTAAGAGACCACCGCAGCCACGGTCAGTGGTCATACCAGGGGCACAGATGCCCCTTAGCGTTTCCCCTTCCTCCCAAAGCACTTCAGAGCCGTTACTATCGCTCCCTTGGAAGAACAAGAAAACTGAGGCACAGAAGGAGACGGCACCTGGCCAGTGAGACCCAGCATATGGAGACAGGGAAGAGGTTGAGGTGCAGCTGCCAGGATGCCCCAAGCAGTACAAGGAGCGGGACACCCTGCTGCTTCCCATTCCCCACCAGTGCTCCTGGGCAGCTGGTGTTCGCTGCTGTGGTGTGATGGGTTGGACTTGCTAGAGTCAGCTTTGTGTGGAGTGAAGGTGTTGAGAGAGACAAAGAGCACATGGCTGGAGAAAAAAACCATGAGGGCGGCTATCTGGGATGGGTTGGGATGGAACCAGCCACCATAGCAAGGAGGAGCCTGGTTAGGGGAGGGCTAAGGGGGTGTCCTGTGAGTCTTGATTCAACAGGCAGGGGCTGCGCTGCCTCAGCACACGCTCCCTGGCACGCAGGCAATGGTGTTCTCCAGGCGTGACGTTACCGATTCAAGAGGAGCGGGGCTCAGCATGCCACCCGCTGCTGCACAGCCCTGGCCAGGCCGTGCTCCTCTGCTCTGGGTTTTTTCCAGCCTCATTTGCTGCCACAGCGGGTCAGTTTTGCAACCCCAAGCCCTCGAGTGGGCTGTGTAGCCGGTGTCAGAGCCACAAGGGTGAGCATGGCTATGCCACTGCTGAGAAGCAGACTGGGCCACAGGCGTGATGCCATCCTTGGTGACAGAGGACCCTGACAGTCGTTTCAGCCTTGCAAGCAAAGCAGCTTTGGAAGGATCAGGTGCTGATTTGGAAGGATGGAGGGGGACGCACACATGACAAAGGCCATAAGGCAGTACAGCAGTGGTGGCACTGTTTCATGCCTGGCCACCATGTTTCCCCAGGTGCAAGGTAGGTCTAACAGGGACAGCTGCCATGCCATTACCACGAAGCATCCCTCAGTGGGAACAACCGCTTCTCACAATGTCACTAGAGCCACCAGAACCTCACATGGGACTGAGCTCCCGGCACACTGCTCCCTGCCCTGCATACACTCGCCTGCCTGGCAGTAGTCACTTGCCAAGTCCCACTGACTTTGCACGGGGAGGAAGGACAACTCATGACACAGTAAATGCCAGCAGAGCCATCCTGGCGATGCAATGCTATTTCCTATCCCCGTGAAGCAGAGAAGCCATAAGTCAGCGGAAATGCTCTCTGCATCGTCCTCACACGCACTGACGCCAGGCAGATTTACAGTAGCAGCACAGACACTGCCATGGTCCAGCAGCCCAGCATCCCCTCCTGCAGCCAGAGGCAGGAAGAAGTCCCCAGTGCGAATGTCTCTGTGGACAGCACCAGTGACCCCCTCCCACTGCCACACTGTCTGGCCAGAGATAATGAAGCATCTCCTTCAGTGCTCCAGGGCGGGTGGGGACCCAGATTTTGCACAGTCCACTTTGTGGACTTCATGGACTTTGCAAAATCTGGGTCCCCACCCACTCTGGAGTACTGGAGGAGATGCTGGACCCCAGCAGACGGCCAGACCCTGTTCAGCCGCTCCTGATGGCCTGGCAGTCTCAGCACATGTGACCCTGCACTGCAAGGCAGCCCTTCACATTCCCAGTCCTGTGGGAAGATCCTGCCTTCCCTCCCCTTGTCACAGCCCTATTTTGGGTGCCTTTCCAGCACAGCCTGTTTGCAAACAGCCTGGTGCAGCTACTGGATGTGTAGGTAGTACCACCTGTAGACCAGTGGCACTGCTTGCCCAGGAGATATGTGGCTCCTGCTGCTGCTGCCATGGTGGGGGTGGCTGCCCCGGGGGCCAGCAGGACAGAGCCCAACCCAACCGGCATCAGGAAGAGCTGCAAAGTCAGCTAAGCCTTTTCCATCTCCAGGGTGAAACACCTGCCTGAGGATCAGGACCACGACAGCAGCTTCCTTTTCAAATCCGTCTCCAGATTTTTGAGTGCCCCAACAATATTTCCAGAATACAGGAGTCTCTTCCCATGCCCAGGGAGAGATGGATCTCACTCCCAGCTGCTCTGCAAGCCCCCCACCTTACTGCCCAGAACCTTCTCAACCACACCTTGCCCTTGGGCAGGTCTCCTCCCATCACAGAAAGCCCTGTTTGGCCTCTTAGCACTCCTGCAATGCCAGCATTTCCTCACAATAACATATGCATTGGATTTGGTTTTGATCAGCAAAAAAACCCCTCCTTATCTCCACACCATCCTGAGCTCACACCACCTTGGTACAGAGAGAAAATTACATTTGTGGACAAGGTGAAAAAAGCCAAATGCCTCCTGCTACATATAACCACAGCAAACGTCACAGGTGCTTTGCAGATCCCCGGTGACACCTGCTACTGTTACAGCTCCTGACTTCTCTCAGCTCTGTCTTACTCTTTCCCAAAATCAAGCTCTGCTGGGGGAGCAAGGGGCTTGCTGGAGGTGCCTGTCTACCCAGCAGGACTAACCTGTTTCTACCCACTTCAGGTGGAACAAGTCTGGCCTCGACTGCTACACAATGCTGGGGACCAAGTGACCAGGTGGCAGCACCTGGTCTCTCATCCCTCCCAGCCAGCACCCCACTCCTGCCTGCTTCAGCATCCTGCAGGCTGTTCCACCACCTTCCTTTCCCCCAGCATCCCAGACCTGTTGCTGTGGCATCCCTGCATCCAAACCACCGGATGGGTTTGAGGAGTTGCTGCCGAGCCTTTATCTTAACATAGAGCCTCAACACACCAGCTATGGGCAACCGAAGGCAGCAAGGGTGGCAGATCCGCCTGTAGTACTGCTGGTGCTGTGAGAGCAGGACACTGCTCCAGCACGCTGGCACTGCAGGGCTTCACACCAGAGATGGCTTATGGAGGAGTGTGCGGGTCTGTCTGGTGGGATCAGAGCTCCAGCCTCTGGCGCAGACAAGGCGGACTTGTTCCTGACTGCCTGTCACCTCCCAGCCACGCTCAAAGGGTTTAGTTTTGGGGATCAGAGCTCACATCCTGATGAGCCCTGCTATGGGGTCCCTCCTCCCTCGGGCTCAGGTTCCTGGGAGCTCAGAAGACCTGGAAGGAGCCCTGCTGATGCTGCTGGCCTCTCCCACTGATGCCAGCCAGCCACATGGAAGTATCCCAGCGCTCCTCCCCATGCTTTTGCTGATGAGGATGAAGGCAGAGATCTTTCTCCTATGCCTCCTCCCATGAACACACAGCAATGCTACAGGGGCTTTCTGCAGACACCCAAATCCCTCAGCTGCCCACACACCACCCATCTCCCCAGGCCAACAAGCTACAGCCTGTATTTTCGCTGCCCTCAGGAAAAACAGCTCAGGCATTCAGGCAGTAAGATTCCCCTGGGTTGTATCTGAACTTTCCCAGGCAGCATCAGGGTCCTCTGGAGATGTTTGGGGATTCTTACTGCCAGCCCACTTAAAAGACACCCATCGCTTATATGACAAAGAGCTGCTAGATCACACCTGGTCCCTGGCCAGAGCGCAGTGCCGGGTCTCTGTTTGCCCCTGGGATGGGAGAGGCTTGCATGGGGCTGGAGAGCAGCCAGCCCTGGTAGATACCATCCAGACACCATCTCAGGTTTTCCCCAGAGAGACCTGGGTCCAATGCCAGTAGCGGGGAGGAGGGATGCGACAGCCAAGGCAGGCTGGTTGTACACGCTGATGGCAGCATGCTCCTGCTGACCTCCTGGCCCACCTCCCACCAGCACCACAATAGCCACCTGGGGCCACGGGCAGCAGCAGAAGGGACATTTCCAGCTCGTGCTTGTAAAGCAATGGAGAGAGCAACCTCCAAACTGCTCCCCATGGGTGGACAGATTGCTTCAAATGCCTGCAGAACAGTGCCTTCCCGCTGCTTGCTCCACCCCAACGCAACACTGCGTGGTAATTCTCAGTACTGACCAGTCCATGGTCCTCACATGGGCAAGCCACTCCATTGCAGCCCAAAATCAACAGCAGCAAGCAACCAAAAAGATGAAGAGAGGGGGATGGATGCTCAAAGGTGGTTGCAGACAGCGACAGAAGCAGGCACAGGGTGCAAGGGAGCATTGAAACAGTGGAAATAAATTGCAGCAGAGCAAGGAAATAGGACCTGAAAGCAGCAGCTAAGCCTCCAGAGAGGAGAAAGAGCAGGGCACGGACTGAGGCTGGGTATCTGCACAGGGAGACAGACCTACCTGATCCACTCAGTGCCCTTTTCTCAGACAAGCAGAGCACTCGCTGTAGGCTACGCCACAGCCAGGCAATGCCAGGGAACAGATCTGTTCAAGAAAGGTCTCTAAGCTGGATGGACACCTGAGACACACCTTTCTGGGGGCAGGAACCACATCTTCTGCATCCTCTGCACCTGTTCCAGCCCCCAGCTGAAGAGCTGGCAGGACAGTGGTTGCCCCGTACCCAGCCCACCCGCAGCACCCGTGGTAGCAGGGCTGCCTGCTGTCCTGCTGGCCCTCCATAGGCATCTCAGCTGAGCTGAGCCTCCAGATTTGTTACAGCACTTACAATATGAGTGATGGCAGAAGGATACTGGCTACACCACATTGGCTGCCCTTCCCACATCCTTTTTAGCATCGCTCCTTTTAATAACTCCAGTTAATATTACATGCCTCTGTCAAGAGTCCTTTTAGACCAGCAGCCTCCGAGTTGCTTGGAAACTGTTTGCTGCAGCGACCGAAAGCCGCTGTTGAGAGGGCTCGACGCCAGCCTGCTTCCCGGCCCCCCAGCACCAGAAACCCAGCAGAACAACCGTGCTCCCTTTCCTGGCATCTGCTGGGAGCCGCAGGAAGCGGAGGTGAGATGGGAACACCTCTGACATGCACCAGGGAAGAGAGAGCCAGGAAAGGCTCGGGGACCATGGGGCTTGTTGGAGGACTCCGAGATCTCACTGCTGCGTTTCAGAACACTCCCAGCCAGAGGGTGAGGGCGAGCTCCCAGATCAGTGTTCATGGAAAACATGCTTGGCCCCGCAAGATATACTTGGCCAAATCTGGACACTGAATTCAACCACTAAGAAGTGAGAGAGAGGGTTTTGCTATATGGGCAAGTCTCAGTGCCACCTTAATGGTGAAGTCGTTTACCAACAGCTCCGTAATACTCTATGAATAATTAGGTATCTCTTCCAATTTATGCCTTACCATAAAACGCTGCTACAGTTTTGGAGACAGTACTTTTTTTTTTTATACTGTAGCAATGACAAAAAGGATATTTTATTGCAGGAATGGCAGTGTAAGTATATTTATCCATTGGCCAGGATTCTGTGGTATACTTCCCTCTCTAATGGCTGTATAAACACACATACATCCCAGATTTATACCCAGATTTTTCCATACTTTGCTTTTTAATTTACATAATATGCGAAAATTTCTATATAAAATGGAGAAGAGCACAGAGCCGTTCCTGCCAACCCGCCCGCTGAATTCAGCGCTCCCCGTCTCACACCACTCCCGTTTCCCCGTGGTGACAGTGCTCCAGGGATCCCACAACCACTTCTGGGATCCTACGTTTTAGCTCGGCACTGCCAGGGAGAAGGAAGGTCAAGGGCGAGGTGGGCAAGGACCCCAGGGCCAGCTCAGCACGGGAATCCCCAGCTGCAGAAACGTGAGGGGAGCAGGTTCTGCCAACACTGGTGAAATGTATCTCCAACATGATCCCACTGGCACCTTCCTCCATTGCCCCAGTGAAGCTCTGCCTTTTTTTTTTTTCCTTCTCCCGAAAATATTGTGGAATTAGAAGTCTGATTGATATGAATATGTAACAACGCTGCTTTATTAATAGCAGCTACATTATCAGTTCACTCCCTGCTATTGGCAGGAGATCTGGGACAATATGTGGTTTGAAAACTAAAGAGAAACGCTGCCTGCAAAGGCAGCGGCAGTGAGATAATTTCATTCCTTTTCCCGGTGAGCAGGCCAGGCTGACACAAACATGATGGTCACTGATGCATTGCCATTGCTCTTTCTGCCCGGTTGCGGGAGCAGGCATTAGGATGGCTCCATGGCATGGATGGTCCTGAGCACACCATGCAGCCATCTGCAAAAGGATTTGCAGCCAGTGACCCCAGCACAGGCAGTGAGGTGCTCCCTCTTCAAGCCAGGGAGCACCACAGTCAGCTTTAACCTCTGCAAATTGAGGTCATTCAGTACAGAGCATCACGTAAATCTCCCTGGCATGGGTAATAAACTCCCTTTGCAGTTTGCTTTCCATACTCCCCCCATCACCACCCTGGAGGCTTAAATGAAAACAAGATTACAAAGGAGATTGGATTGGACATATTTCTGGTGTGCTATTTTAGCTGTAAATTATGCCAGCTTCATAAAACCCCAACTGTTCTTTCCCGAGATCCCTGCATAGATTGGCTTGCTAAAATCAGACGACCCGGCGTTCGCTGCGAGCAGGCATTGTCTAGAAAAACATTTATGGGGTCCAAACAGTAGCAAGATGGTATAGTGCTACATACATGTATACACACACACACATATATGCACATACACATAGGCTTGACAGCATCCAAGAACTTTCCATGCCTGTTGATTAGCTAAACAGTGATACACACGCTCAGGTCTTCCAAGCCCCTATCCACTGTGCTTCGACAATCTGACCCTGTGGATCAGCTGTGCTGTTTCAGCTGCCTGTGCCACGCAGCTGACGCTTTCCTCAGCCTTAGCTAATCCCCGGAGAGAGCAAAGCATCAGGCAGCGTGGTCTCAAGCAAGGCTGGATGCAAGGTACGGGACACGGGGCCACACTCTATCGTGCTGCATGGAGTGAGTGTGAATTGGCACACATGGCAAGGTGAGCGACGCTTGCTGCTGTGGCGGCTGCAGGGCTCCCAGCCCCGGGCAAGGCTGGGGAGTAGGGCTCTGCAGCACCAATGCAAAATGGCCACAGTCTGAACTTTGCTACAGCAAACCTGGCAAGAGGTTTTACAATTCCTCTCACGAGCATCACTGCACCTTGGCTGTGCTCCACGACCCTGGAGGACAGAGCAGCCAGGCTCCCAGCACACAGTGCTGCTTCAGAAAGAGTCTAGCGGCACTGCCCAAAACTGAAAGGACGCCAGTTTGATTTACACTCAGCTCCAGTCCCCGGCCCCTCTCCTACAGTGCTGCCAAAACCCGCCCCCCCCCCCGCATTAGGGGCTGCCACCACACCGTGCTGCCTGCGCTACGAAGGTGCGCGCAGTGCAGGCAGCTAGGCAACAGGGACCTTGAGCAGAGTGCCACCACTCCGGCTGCTGCAAGCACCCTGCCACCTCCGAGGGGCAAGAACCACTCTGAGCCCCGAGGAGATGATGCTGGCGAAGCCCCCACAGCCCACGGGAGCCCTCCTCCACCCGCTCCCCGTTACCTGGAGGGAGACGGCTCGAGAGCAGCGGCACACTTTGCCTTTCCCCGAGCAGACACGGCAGCGAGCCGTCTCCCCTGCACACTCCCACGGCTCCACCTGCTCGGAGCCGAGCCAGGTCCCACCGCGCTTCCCGCATGCGTCGGCTCACAGCCCGCACCACCAGCCCGGGGAGCGGCAAAAAGTGAAACCCTCTCTGGCAGGATGGGTCCAGCCTGTCTCACCCATCCTCCTCTCCAACCAGCCCCTCCAGGCAATGCTACAGCTGATGTCGTTCTGCACGTCTATCCCAAGTCTCCCACATGAGGAATCCCTGCAAGGTCAGCGACCTTTGAGACCACCACACAATTTATGGGCAGGCATCTGCATGTCTTCTCCTACAGAAGGGTAAAGCATCCTACCTGTGAACAAAGAGGCAATGCAAGCTGGCAGATGGGTTTGCATCGCAGCGTCACACATTAGGAAGAAAGGGGAAGAAGCTCAAGAGTGGCCAAGGCAGCACAGTAATGCTGGACAGATGTGAAAGGGTTTTTACCCAAAGACCCTGGGGTGCCTCACTTTGCTCTCCTATGGGGAGCTGCATCTCCCTCGTGGACATACACGCACATCCCCGCACGCTACACTGTGCCTTTCACCACTGGGACCTGGCACGAGGCTTGTCTGCGTGTGTATGTATCTATCAATACAAAACCAGGCTTCCTAGGCAATCAATAATGCTATTTAAGAGATAAATCTCACTATTGACTGGCTGCTGAGGCCAGCTCCTGATTAATTTAAAAGAGAGAGAGAGAATGGCGAGGGAGCTCAGAAGTGTTCCCAACGTCACTGGGCATCAGTCCTGTGTGCTCAGGCTGTGCAGGCAGGGATGGGTTGGGCTGGGGATGGATTGGGCTGTCTGTCTCCAGGTTACAACAGGACAGGGCTGCACAGGGACTCATCTACTGAGAATGCAACTCCACCCCCAAACCCCTCTATGACCTGAGACCAGAGCCCTGGATCTCTTCCAGCCCAGCAGGGACCACAAGGTATGGCTAGGCAGAGACACTGATTTTTACACAGCTGAGGATCCGTGCATGCTTGGGGAAGAAAAGGCCCATCTGTGAATGTGTGCAAGCACCTGCTGTGCCATGCATAAATTAAAACTGGACATCGCGTTCCCCGAGTCCAGCTGTGGCTGTGCCAGATTTGAGGCTCCTCTACCATCCCACGCCCAGCCTTGGTGTTTTGATCATCACGTTGAGTGGGCCGAAGGGGCTTGCTGGCTGCCAAGCCTTCAGAGGCAGCTCCTGGCCACCATGTCTCTGTCCTGGCTGCAGGAGAAGTCTCTGCTGTGGTGCACGTAGTGTCTCCCCCAGCCCACACGCAGCTCTCCATTTTCAGGAAAGGACAAGTCCCACCAGAACAGGCAGGGCAGGGGATGAGCAGAGCTCACCCAGCCTCGCAGGGTAAGACTGCGACGGAGCCACCCCTCTCCACCCGTGGGGGAGGCTCACCTCCCTCCTCCTGTTGCAGGCTCCGAGACATCACCCAGTGATGCCACGGCTGAGCCCTGGGAGGGGAAGGTGGCATCAAAAACCATCTCAGCCCCGGGAGATTTGGGCTGCTTTCTGCCCCATGGCACGAGACGGGGGCAGCCCTGCTGCCACGGGCCCCCATGACGGCGGTGGGCGCATTCAGTAGCAGACCCCCAGACAATCCGAGCGTTGTTCCAGCCAGGCTGGTGGCTCCTCAAGGCAGCAGCCAACTTGATCATTATATAAACACTTTTTTCACTACAGAAACATGGTACATGTGGGCTGGAGCTGCCCTGGCAAATGACACCAAACTCACAGGTACAAATCATGAGAGCAGCTTGATTTCAGTGGGAGGGGGGAAGGACTGGTGCTAAGGCAGAGCTGAGGACTTGCTCCTTCAGTGCCAGGGAGCAGCCACCAAGAAACCATAAAAGCATCTCCCTGGTATCTCAGGACTGCAACTGGAGGCAAAATCCCAGCTCTGCAGAGCCATGGCCAACTCCCAGAGCCCTGCGTCCCGCTCACCCTCAGCATGGTCAGCTCCCACCAGCTCAGGTGGTGAAGCAAAGCACGAAGGCGGCTGGTGCAAACAAGCGCTTTATCTCCCGGCTGCTTCCTACTCAGGGACTTCTCCTGTGCTTTATGCTTTTAGGCTTCAGTTCAGAACTCAAACTGGCTTACTTCAAGACAGAAATGAGCTCCAGAGCTTGCTACAAGCACACCATTGTTGACTGCAAGCATCAGGCCACATTCCTGCCTCAGGAAGCTTGAGGCCAATGGGTCCCTTTCCACGCTAAGTCATTGGGTAGCACCTCTTCCCTTCCCCAGCCATATCTCCAGCACCCGGCTCCTTGGCTTACAGAGAGTGGAACTAAGCTTGAGCCCATTTCAGCTGCATCCCCAGTGTGCTCCCCCCACCTGCCATTGTAGAAAGAGGATGTGGTTCTGCATCTGCTCCACAGGCCCTTCCTTAACAAGTGATCCCAGTTCCCCTGTGCTGGGAAAGCCTCCCAGGAAGCTGAGTCAGCTGCTGGCAATCAGCAGCATTGGCCCCCAGAAAGGGATCAAGGACTGCACACTGGGACAAGCTGCAACAGCCGGGGCTGCTGCAGGGGCAGCCCTTGGTGCCAGTGGTGCTGAGGCCCTGGGAAGAGGCAGAAGACATGCTCTGACCGTGGGGCACCAGTGGCTTAGTGCTACCCATGCTGGAGCACCCAGCCAGCAGCACCCTGTACCCCCTTCACAGGTGGGTCCTGCAGTAACTGCCCACCACAGTGCTGAAGTTGGGGCTTCCAGGCAGTGCTGCAGCACAACAGTGGCTGTTGCTATGCCAATCAAGCAGGCAGCCGGCACACTGAACTGCCAAACCAGGACAGCAGTCATGCTACTGGAGACTTACCCATGCCAGGGTGCCCTGGCGGGGGCTGCTTTCCCTCTGGGTTCCTGCAGCAGCATCACACAGCCCAAGGAGAGCTTGCTGCTCTCGCCGATGCCCTCACGCAGCCCCCGAGCCCGCTCCCCGCCCCACTGCAGCCCTGCACCATCACATCGCAGCTCCAGCCAGCAGCTGTTTACAGACACGGGCAGCCGCTCCAGCGGCTGCATGGCCATACCGTGCTGGAAGGAGGCAGACGGCATGCAAGGGAAAGTTCATCATCACCGCGGGGGGGGTGAGCACGGCAGCAGGTCCTCAGCAAGCAGCCGGAGAGCTGGAGGCTGCAGGCTTAGCCACACGCCAGTGCTGAAAGGCAGAGGGACAGGGCATGGTCTGGGCCGGCAATGACCAACTGGGGACGTTGGAGCAGCCCTTTCAAAAAAGGGTTTTTTTTTTTTTGCTGCTCAGGTGCGGCAGGAACTCCTCACTGCAGGACGACATGGATGCCAGCAGCTCACACAGGAGCATGGGTGAGTACAGAGGGCTGCTGAACAAAGGGAAGCACCCTGCTGGGGTCTCTGCCCAGAACGGTGGCAGCACCAGCCCTTCCCTGCCTGCCCTTAGCACCTGCCTCCACCCAGAGACAGGCCACAGGCTCAGCCTCCCTTGGGCCTGATCCGGAGCTGCCCTTGCCCTAAGTCTCATGCCTCGAGGTGAGGTTCTCCTGCAAGACAACATACATCCTAGCCCACCCCGGTGCAAACCAGCTTTTCTCTCCTTCACTCTTCCCTTGTAGTCATGGGGAAATTAAGGCATGGGAATGCAGAAGGTGGCACACAGCTCACTGGTTGTCACGAGAGAAGAGAAAGATGCAAATGCTTTCAAATTGCTTTTCCCCAAAAGCAAGTCACGTCTCTACCAGTCCTGCTGCCGACAAGGAGGAAAACTCATCCCATCCAAACTGCTCTAGAGCAGGGAGAGGAGGAAAGAAAACCCCAAACAAGCCTGAAGACAGGTGCCAAGTGCATTCATCTCTGTTCTTTCAGCTCAATCTGCCACGATATGTGACAGCAACTGCCACAACAGTGGACTAACGCTGTGAACGTCGCCACCCAGGAGGATGCCAAGGTGACCTGGGGGGCAGCGGCGGAGCTCACTGCCCTGCACCCCACTTTCTCTGCGCAGCCCTGCCCTGCCCAGGGCCCCCAGCATGGGGAAAGCCAGCTCAGAGAGCGGTGCTCAGCAGCACCGATCCGACTCAGACCACGCCAGCCCCTCCGACCAGCCTCCTGCTCCCCGGCAGCACGGCACGCACCCCCTGCGGATGCACGTCCGGGGGGCGCCGGGGCTGCGACAGGGGGAGCGGGATGGCCGGGCAGGGGACACCCCATCACCGCCCTGGCGCCTGCAGAGGCCACGCACACGCCTCCAGCTGGCCCCGCGGCCCGGGCTCCCGCAGGAGGACGAGGCAGAGCCCTGCTCCGGCACCTCCGCGCTGCCGGCGGCTCCGGGGCGCCCCTCCCGCCGCGCTGTGGGACACCGGGAGCCAGCCGGCAGCGGGTGCTGGCAGGTGCCGCGGAGCAGGCGGCTGGCCTCCCACCTCCCGCAACCCCCTGCCCCGCCGGCGCTCCCCCGGGGGGAGGCCGGCTAACTCCCGCCGGCTGGCGGCACCCCCGCCGGAGCCGGAGCGCCGGGTCTCCGCGCCGCCGCGGGCACCCCCCGCCCCCGGGACAAGGGCTCACCTGGGCTCCGCCGCCGCCGCTCCCTCCGGCCCCCCCCGAGGCTCAGGCGGGCGGCGCGGCGGGCGGCGCGGCGAGGCGGGCGGGCAGGGCAGGGCACCCGCAGCCCCCCGCCGCCGCCGCCCCCATGGCCTGCCGCCGCCGCCCTCAGCGCTCAGCCGGGGCCCGCCGCCGCTGCTGCCGCCGCTGCTGCCTCCGCCCCGCAGCGCCCGCCCCCGCCATGCCGGCCCGGCCCGGCGCTCCCCGTGCCCCCCCGGCCGGCCGGCGGCGGCGGGCGCTGAGCGCGGCTCTGCGGGGCGAGGGCGGGCGGCGGCGGCGCGGGGCGGGGCGCGGGGCGGGCGGGGGCGGGCGGGCCCCGTGGCTCCCGGAGGGGTCTGCCCGCCCCGCCCGGGGACCCGGCGGGCCTCGCCTCCCTTTGGCCCCCCGGGCGCCCGCCTTCGGTGGGTAGCGGCGCGCCGCGCCGCCGTCAGCGGGCACCGGGGAAGCCCTTCGCCGCCTGCTCCCGTCCTCCGCGCAGTGCGCTGCTGCCCGCCGCCGGCCCCGGCCCCGGCCGAGGCGCCTCGCCGGTCCCCGCTGCTGGGGGTCCCCGCTGCTGGGGGTCCCCGCTCCAGCGCCGCGCCGCTGGGGACGGCCGGGACAGGCACCGCAGGCCGCCGCCGGGTCCCCTTGGCCGGCCGAGCCGCCCGCACCCCCTGCCCGGCGCTGCCCGGTGCGGGGCCAGCCCGTCCGCGCGCCCGCGCCCCGCGGCTGCTGTCCCCCGCACCAGCCCGTTCCGGGGGCGTCGCCGCAAGCCCCTCTGCCACTTACCCTCGAAGGCCACTTGCCGTTTTGTCACCCGCTCACTCAGCGTCCTGAGACCCGTCCGCAGTACTCCATTGCGTGCTTTTTTCAATTACCTTTAGACATGATGTATGATGTGCAAACATTCACACCTTACTCTCCGTCCTCTTTTCCAAATGCATCGTGTTGTCGGCTCGCACATCCATAGGTAACTCCATGGTAACCTCCCTCCCAATCTGGGGGAAGAGGGGGGGGAATCAACAAAAGCTCTTAAGGAAACTATGTTATCCATGCATAAAAGGAGGTTTGTGTGCATTTCTTACGAAAATCTTGGGAAACGAGGGCTGGGAGGGAGGTTACCATTAATTCAGGGAATTCAAGGACACTATTAGCTGGGTAACATCTTCTAGAAAGAACATTGCTAGATCTGCAAGCCACAAATTCCACCTTTGAAAATTTGACTGACTTGCATTATATAATTTCCCAAATCTCCCTGCTCCATTCTTTATCACTGCTTCAAGCAACTCATTTGCTCTGTACAGAAGTTAGACTTGTCTATAGTTTCCTGGCTCTAAGCTTTTTAAAAAATTCCAGTCACACTTGCTGCTTCCCATTTGTATGGTATCAGTGCTCATCCCAGCGGCAGGGTACCCGGCCCCTTGGTAGCTCAGTAGCTCCATGCTGCTCTTCATCCAGAGCCCTTAGGGAAATCCTGCCGGATCCTGGCAGTCCCTTGCTCTCTGTTTCATTGGTATTTTCCAAAAACCTCATTTGACATTTCAGTTTGAGAGAGTCCTTCAGATTTATCTGCACAGGAAAGGGCAAAGTATCTGAATTTTCCAACATCCTCGATGGCAGATACTGAGGTAAATGAATTAATTTGGGGTTTATGTGATGCTCTGAGAGCTTTTTGCAGCCACAGAAACCCAACAAGCCAGCAGCACACTGCCTTCCTTCTAAAGACATTGGGACAGTCTTCATTACACGCTTTTATGCTTTCAGCGTGTCCTACCTAAAACTTGTCTCATCCTAGATGTTTGCATTTACCTCGTCCAGTTTATGTCCTCTCCTTTTTTATGTGTTTGAACACAACATGCACCTTCTGAAGGCTGTCTGTTGACATTTAATTGTCTCCTTTACATGGCTATTTTATAGCTGTTTGCAATTTTTTGGCCCTTTACAGATGCATCTATGAAAGGAACTTTAAAACAATATTTCCAGAATGGTGATTGAGAAGAAGATATAGCAAAGCTCAAATGTTTTCCTAGATTTTGTTCCATAAAAAAGTGCCCCTCTCTGCCTGTCTGTACCTGAAGACATCCCTCACAAAAATTAAGCTGTTCATTGCAGAGTATTAGGATTTGGGGTTTTGCACCCACCTGCTTATACACACCTGTAACAACTTCTTTCAGTTTGGATACTGGTAGAGAGCCTGCTTAAAAAGCAGTAGCGAAGTGCCTCAGAGCAGCAGTATCATCTGTGAGAATTTTATTCTGTCAGCTGCTTCTTTGGCCAAGTTTCTTTGTTTTTTCCACAGCTTATTTTCCAGAAGGCTGTTCTGCAGTTGGTGTTAGGTGGGAGTTGGGAAGCAGTGGGAAACTGTAACATGTGCAACTTGCTCCCTGTCCTGTGCACTGCCTGGGAGTGACACACAGGGTGATTTCTCTTCTTTGGGTGCCTGGGTAGTTGCTCTGGGGGTATTCTCTGCCCTTTTCAAATGTTTTAAGGCTCATTGCCAGGTACATTTAATTCAGAGACCTTCCTCTGGCATCTCCTAATCTCACAATGTGACCACCACACACATTATCCATTTCTTAGCCTGTGCTTTCCATGGATGCTGTGGGCTTGCCAGCAGTGCCGGTACAGCACCCTGTGCCACATGTCCCCAGCTCCTTGCTGCAGGATGAGACAAAGACTGCTGGGTTTGCACTGCAACGCTTACTACTCTTCCACACTTCTGCTTGGTGCTGGGTTAGCTTCTCGTTAATTAGCTGCTTTATTGCCCTCCCCACAGGAACTCTCACTGTCCGTGGTGACAAGATGGGGGTTTCACCGCCAAGTGCAATACCGGAAGAACCTCAGTTGAGACTCTGCTGGGGCTTTTGATGGTCAAAAAGAACAGCAGAATGGAGGTGAGACCAAGATGACAAGCATGCACCACAGAGCTCGTGGAAAGCAAGAAGCAAATTTCAGGGGAGCTCTTGTTCTCCAGAGAAACTGCATACCGGCAGGCACAGCTACCCCAGTGGTGGAGGCTTGGGTAGAGGAGGATGACACCGGGATGTGGCAGAGGTATTACAGAGACAATGTGAACGGCCACTGATCAAACTGGTGATGCTGGTGGTACCAATTGCTGTTGTAAGAACACCTGTCTTGTTACAACCCTTGCTGCTCCAGGAGCAGCACACAGTGGGGATCAGATGAGGATGGAAGGTGGGGAGCACAGCGTCACACTCGTATCAGGGGGACAGATGAAAAATGGATCTGTGCATACCTGGGTTTTCTGTCTTTTACAAGAAAAGCAGAGCAGACCCCTCCTACTCTGTCCCTCATTCCAAGCCAGAGCGAGTAGGAGAAATCACGACTACCTGACGGCTGTTTGACAGTTGTTGTGAAACAAGCCTGACAGTTGTCAAGCCAGATCCTTGTCGCCTGGTTATAGCTGCACTATCATGACATGGCAGGACTCTGGTGCACGTCCCAGCTTCAGCCCTACCTGCTCAAGGCTGAAGAGTCCTCAGACTCTAAACCAAACAAGGAGCTTCTTCCCCAGGCAGAAATGAGCTCAGCTGGGAACAAGCCCCCTCAGTGGGATCTGGGGATCAGCATTCAACCCCAGCAGCACCAGGAGCTGCAGCAGGGAGGGAGCTTGTGTCTGCTCTGGGAAAGTCAGTGTTGCTGGAGTGATGGTTTGGAGTCCCTCCTGCTGGGTGTTGAGGGAAGGCTGTTGTGGAGTAAACATCCCATTAAGCCAAGAAAAAATAAAATGAGCTTGCAGAGCCCAGTGGGGTGGGAAGCAAACAGCTCTATCAGCACTTGAGAGCGAGCAGTTTATATAAGCAACAGGCTCACCAACTGAGAGGAGAGCAGCAGCACAAGGGAACAGAGCTAGGAGCAGGGGGAGACCCTTGCCTGTTTCAAAGGGTTTGGCACCAGCGGGCAGGACACACTAGCACCTGCAATTATTTCAGGGGACTATGGACATGCTCCTTTGCATGGGATGCTGAGGAAAGCAACAAGTTCCAGGCAGTCTAGAACTGGCAATTTCAAAGCTACAGGTATGATAAGGTTTCTTCCTTCTCCTTCCCTCTTCCCAGGGTCACTGACAGGCAGTGAGGGCATGAAGCTTTCCAGCCTCTCACTCCATAGCTTTCACCGCCAGGGAATCTGGGGCATGCACAGAGTCTGGCTGGAGGGACCCACAAGGCAGACACAGGCACTCTGCACAGGCTGGGAACTGGGAGTCCCTGGGGTGACATGGTGACTACTGAAGAGTCACGAGGATATTTGGTAGCAGCATCTGCCCTTCTTACAGGAGTGAGGTGCCCAGTCCAGGCCTGGGGGGGGGTGGGGGTGGCGGGAAAGCACAACACGGCCCATGGCACAGGGACCAGCAGCCTCCACGTCATCGCTTTCCTTCCTCTCCCAGATTTGTTTTTCCCTCTGCCCAAAGCTCATCTTCCATAACACGGTCCTCAGCCCAGCCTCTTCCTCTTCAGTCCCCAAAGGCCTCAATTAAACATGCAATTAGAAATGCATTCCAATTACAGTAAAACAACCCTTCAAACTGGAAAAAAAGAGTGTTCTTCACACAGTAATTTAGCTAAATGAATGCAAGTTTGCGTGCTCACAGGACCTTACTGGAGGCAAAGCCCAATGTTTTCAGTAGAAGATGGGTGATTTTGGCTGTAAAGAGTTGTTTTCCTGTTTGGCAGGACTGCAGTCCAGCTGGGGGCTGACTCCTGCCCCAGGAGCTGTACCTGGTTCACTTCTTTCCTTGTGAGGAAGCATCTACAGCAGCCCAGGCACTGCCACAGCGGCGCCACAAGGCTGCCTTTGCATGTGACCATGGCACAGCTTTGGGTGCAAGGCAATGGACACTCACTTTTGGCTATCACAGCAAGGTGGAGGTTTTTGGCTGGGTCTTTACAGTAGCTGTCAGCTCAGTGCTATTGCTATGGGTGTGCTAGGGAGCCTTTCTGGTCCAGATGGACTGGGACAGCCCCGGGTTCACATCTCACACTCCTTCCAGGACACAGATGCTCTGTACTAGGGATGATACAGTTGCTCGTGTCTGGGCCAAATGAACAGAGTAGAAAGACAGAGGTTTGACAGGTACCAGGGAAGGTCATTCCCCCGTGGATTTGTCTCTCAGACCTGAAATCAGCCTCCATTGGAGATGTCAGCCTGAAGTGAAACTTATTTGGAAGGGGACACTCAATGTCTCCCATCTGGTGTTATTAAGGAATCATTAATCCTACACAGCAGGTTTTTTCCCCACCATGGAGGGCAGGAAAAGGGTTTCTGTCTTCCATTCAGCTGCTGATTTTCAAGAAACCTGTCAGATACCATCTTTGGGATCTCAGATTTAACCTGACAACTGGTTTCACCCCAAAGCTGAGGGTAGGCCAGGGGGCCAAGCACGCACAGGCAGCACAGCCCCCCAAGGAAGCCAGACTGAGAGACCATGAACCACTAAAGCCAGAAGCACCCAGATCCCAAAGCCCTGGGGCAGAGCAAGCTGCTCAGCTGGGGCTCCCAGCCCAGCCTCTGCAGGGATGCAGCACCCAGGGAACTGCACGTCTGTGGTGCTGCCATGGGTGCTGACCCACCGGGAGGCCCCAGCAGGATCAGGCTGTGTGCAGGAGAGGTGATGGATACTAGCCATCTGCTCCCACCTGCAGCAGCAGTTAAAGAGAAGAGAAACACCAGAGCCGGCCGGGGAGATGGCAGCTCTCCAGCTCCTCACCTGACTAGATTGGTCCATCTGCACAAAGCTGTTGGGGCTGGCAGTCACCTCACCCAGGCCCTTCCAAAAGCCAGCAGCTATGGGGAGCGGTGCTGGGAAGCTAAATGCCTTTGCTAATTGGACCTGTTACCATGCCTTTTTTCGGTTGTTTTTGTTCCAGGCTGTGGTAGGAGCCTGCTGGGGTTATCGGGGACCCACCAGGTGCTCTCACCCATGCTGGGATGCAGGACCTGGAAGGCAAGGTGTTAAATTATCTTGAAGAGCAAATTCTTTTGACCATCCCTTTCCCCACGCCACTGACAGGGAATTAAGATCACTCCCCCGGCAATGCTTGCTGCAGGCCAGGTGCTCCCTCGGCAGGGAAGGTCAGCAGTCTCTGTCCCCTCTGTGCCACATGGAGCTTGGACCTCATGGTGCTACTGATCCCACAACAAGGAGCTACAGGGGCTTCTCCTCTCCTTGCTCCTCCTGCTCTTTCTCCCTGCCATTCAACTAGTGGTAAGACAGAAGCGGTTGGATCTTCAGGAGACAATAAATAGCTTTGATTTGACCATGGAAAGGAGATGGAGACATTTGCTAGCCTGGGGAGAGCAGGCAGAGCTGGCTTTGGAGGAGCTGTGGTAATTAGAGTCTGTGTTTGCACTCTTTCATTTAGCACCAGAGGTTGCCATACTTGAAAGCAGCCCTGTCACTACTAGATTACAGGGCCCTACAGCTCACAGCCTGTCTCACTGCGATGCTGCTGCCCCAGCATCTCAACGCTGCTGTCTGCTGGGAGGCATCCTGGCAGCACGCAGCCTCCAGCAGCCAGGCAGCTCTGCCCCTTCCCCCTGCACCCCGGCACAGCCCCAGGGCACCCCTGGGGCACGGCTGCGCTCCCCCCCAGCACCCTGTACCCCCCGCGGATCAGAGAAGGAGCAATGCAGCACAGAGCTGAATTACTGCGGCATGCGTGCTGCTCATTCAGCAGCGATTTACCTCTGCGATGGCAGGCTTGATTCATTACCCTTCTCCCCATGCCCTGTTACTGGAGTAGCCGGCAGTGGAATTACACCCTCTGCTCCACACCCCCGCATTCCCTTACCATCTCCTGGCCAAACACTGCTGCCTGTTGTTATTTTTAGCTCCCGGGAACTCTGATCTTTTTCTTAATGGGACACGTGTACAATGAAATGTGCGCAGGCAGATCACTCCAGCCACAGCATCACACAAAGATCTGCCAGGCAGTCACCCATCTCCCCAGGCACAGGGAGGGAGCAGCAGGTCCCTCCACAGCGAGCATCCCTGGGCAGGGACCAGCATGGCATCACTTCACCTCTGTTTCTCCCTTTACACCGGGCTATAGCCCCAGCTAGGTCTCCATGCTGCTGGCTGTGTCCATGTTCCTGCTGCACCAGTTACCTCTCATCGAACTGAGAGGGGTCAAAACACTTCAGTCCTTCCTGGGGGCTGGGGAGGCCACGTGCAGCAGGGAGGTGCTACAGGGGCTCCACGTTGGTGTATCAGAACCCCACTGGGACATAACCAGGCAGAGGCGCATCCTCAAGCCCACCCTGGTGATGCTGAGGCTGGGTACCAGGCTGCTTATTTATAATGCTAATTAATAGCTGCTGAAACAGACACTTGCCAGCCACCAGGCTCCTTCAAGCACCAAGAAGGCTCTCCCCTGCAGGGGTTGGGGAACTGCTGCAGCTCCTCCTTTTCCAGACCCTGACTTCTACTCAGGGTAAATCAGGAATACAGGAGGATCTGAGCTGCTTACACCTGGTGCTGCTGGATCACGCCAACATGCCCAAGAACAGAGCACCTCCCTAGAAGCTTCTGGGTGCTGAGCAGTACCGGGGAGGAGAAAGGAAGAGGCAAATTAGTGTATTTATTGAAATACCTAAATAAGGAGGTGGGAGTCTAATATTAGACACCTGGCATTGCCCTTCAGAGTGATGAATTAACCACTGCAAGGGCTTGGGTGTGCATTGCTCCTTTCCTGATGGTGTGGGAGAAAGCCCGTGTCTCTGGGGCAGCAACCCTCTAAGATCAGTACTTGCTGCCAGCCTGGCCCGTTGCAGGGGTACTGGAGCTCTCAGACATGCTGTAAGAGACTGGGGACCCCAAAAACCCTAACCAGAGACCTTACAGCCTGATTTGTGAGTGAGCCTGGCTGTGGCTCAACAAAAGGGGAAACAGAGGGCTATAACCGTCTGGTGCAGACAGCACGACTCCTCTGTCAAACAGCTCCCTGGGGCTGCAGGCACCTTCAGCTGAGCCGTGCCTCTGCAGCAGAGCCAGGCACGCTTCATTAATGGTAATGACTTAAGTCTCCCAACACCCAGCCAGGAGAGGAAAGCTGCGCTGCTCTTGCGCACAGGATGAAGCTGGCACATGGAGGTACTGAGGTCAGGAAGGGAGGCAGTGGGAGAGAAGACCTCTACCATCCTCTGCATCCCGGCTGGGGACAGCTGCTGCTCTGGCTCCACACCACCTGTGGCAGGATAGACCCTTCTTGTGTTTTACATTGCCTCATGATCCCTGAGAAGAGATTTTCTGCTCATAACCCAGCCAAATGCCAGACCTCTGCTGCTGGGGGAGACCTCCACCCTGCTCTGTCCCACAGGAGGACCCCAGAGGCACCCGTGGCCACCCCAGACACCCTGGGCAGCACAAGGAGCTTGAAACCATCTCTGGCTCAGCAGAAAGATAAATGCAGAGCAAAGCGCCGTGCTGGCAGATTGCTGCTCAGCAATTGCCCCTTGGAGGCTACCTTCTCTGCAGCCCTGCCAGCCTGCTGCTCTCGTTCAAGACTTTCCAATCATTGTAATAGAGTGAAACCTTATTTACTGCCCTTATCCTGGCTTCCTAAAGTGGCCATGGGCGCACAGCAGACCTCTTTCCTTCTGTACTAACAAGAGCACCTTAATGGCTTTTCTGCCACAGCACATATCAACCCCAAATAAATGTGGGCACTGGGGAAGGCTGTGAGTGGTGGCCGGGGCAGAGCCGGCGAGGGGAGGTATGGCCAGGTGTCTGGCTGGCATCTGCAGTCAAAGGTCCCTGAGCAAGGGCAAGTGAGCACAGCGGGCTGTCCACAGGCTCCAGCTGCTGCTAGGGAGTGATGGCACATTCGCCCATGTTTTAAATGGTCCCGTGGTTCAGCTGGGACTGAAGGGCAACCACTGGCAGACACCAGCAGGTGTGGGGAGCACTGCCTCATGCTGAGTATGCACAGACTCATCACATGTGGGCTCACCACTGGTCTTTGCTTTGGGGAAGCCTCAGGCACAGCACTGTGTCCATGCCAGCTATCTGGGAAGCCCTGGGATGTGCACTGTATCCCAGGGACATGTCAGGGCAGAGTGGCTCCCTGGGGCCAGGCAGGGCTGACCAGGCAGGGCCTCAGCTCCAGGCAGATGCCAGGAGTGTGGTGGGAAACCCAACAGGCAGCACTGCCTGTACCCAGCCCCCATGGCTTTCTCCCAAAATGGGGCTCATTGAAGCCTCCTTTTCCAGCAGGTGCAAATGGACCTGTGGCTTCAGAAAAGGCAGGGGTAAAGCTGGGCAGCCCCACTGTCCCACCCATCCTCTGGTCCCGTTAGAGCCATGATGATGGGATGGGAGAGTGGAGGTGCAAAGGGGCCATGAATCACTGGCAGGCACCGTGATAGGGGCACACATGTGTCACACCACAGCGTGAGGATGGGAGCTGGGGATCCCATTGGAGCTGCCTGGCAGGGAAGAAACGCTGCATTTTGCAGGAGCATCTCAAAGCTGCTGATTTCCTCTGAGGAGCTCTTGGCCCAAACCTCTGCTGCGTTAGAAATGCAAGAACATTTTTCTAATCAGCCAGCTCCATCAGCGTGGGGCACGCCAGCTTCCCATCAGTTCAGTATGACGCAGTCTCTCAATTAGTGTGCTAAACGAGGCTCCACCGAGAGCCTCATCAGGAGAGAAACTTCCCAGGAGTCGGGGAAGAAATATGGGTGCAGAGAAACACCAGTGCCCCCATCAGGGCTGGGCTGCTGCAGCCACAGAAACAGCACCTCTGGCTTAGCCGTTTTGGTACGGGGCAAAATTGCTCCCGAGTTGATTAGCAAATAGGCGCTCAGAGGGCAGAGACACTCCTGTCCCCAGCCCCACAGCAGGGGACCTCCAGCCCAACCCTGTCTCAGCCCGTCACTGTCCCTGCCGGCATTATTGATTTGCTAAGGCTCATCCTTGAGATGCAGGATATGCATGGTGGACCCATCCTCTGCGGGTTGCCATGGTGATGCAAAGCACTGCCACCTCCTCATCCCTGTCCCTGCCGTGGGACAGCACGGTGCCCAGGCAGCAGGTTTCCCTTGGGGCAGGTCTGGGGCTCAGTGTGCCTCCTGTCACACACCTCTGGGGTGCATCCTGTGGCCTCTGTCCCGCCAGCACATCTGCAAGCAAGGGCGCAGTGCTGGCTGGCCTCTCTCCCAGTTCAGGGAGCCACTGGAGCCAGAGAGGTGCAGGAAGGAGGTGCTGGTGTGAGCCAAGCTGTTTCTCTCTGTTTCTCTTTACTTTCTGCGCTTTTCTCTTCCCCTTTCTTAGCCTTCCCAGCCCTGTGGCTGGACCAGCTCCACTCCCATCAGATGTGCATCAGCATCACCAGGAGAAGAGTGGGCTTTGCAGAGCTGTGGACAGGCCTGGGCAGACAAAATGCTCTCATGCACCAGAGAGCAATTTCTGTTTGAGCTGAGACGGGAGGAAGCAAGAGGTGAGCCATCAACTGGAAGAGTAAGCAGCTGGGCTGCTGCCAGCCTGCCCATGCTTTCTTCTTCCGGCTGGTTAACAAGGAGGGTTTCCTCCAGGAGTCCCCCCTCCCCATGCACCCCAAAATGCAGACATGTGCTGGCCGGATGCAATCAGAGGAATGGATCCCATACTCTGTATTTCATGGGTGGTTTAGAGGCTGTCCAACCTGTGGAGCTGTACACAGCTACGCCGGGAGGGGTGGCCCAATGCCACAGAGCTGGACATGCTCTGGCAAAGCGGGGAGTGCAGGCCCTCCTTCCTCCCCCAGCCAGAGGCAGCACCCAGCTGGAGGTGACATCCCCCTCCTCCACCCTGGGCTGTAGTGACAAGGTGCACTACCTGCTCATGGGAGGGGACCTGGTCTCCGGGGGTGATGAATTATTCAGTGTAGCTGCTGCTTCCCCGTTGCTTTGCTTTGTATGAGCTGCACTTTACATACGCCTGAGCTGCAGCCAGATATGTACTCGGCAGCTTTACATCAGGGGAAATGGGAAAAGCACCTTGTTGGATGAATGGAGCCGATGTGGATCGTTCCTGTAACACCAGAGGAGCAGATGCTGCCAGCATATGCCTGGTTCACTCCTGGTGCTGATCTCAGTGTGGTCATGGAAGGTGTGTGTGCGAGAAGCTGGGCTGCCCGGCCCAGGGCAGTGCTGCATGGGGCAGCACCGGTGCAGCACCGGTGCAGCCAGGGAGCCTTCCTGCCCAGGGCTTCCTGGCCTTGGTTTTGCCTCCCCCTGTCCTCGGCTTTTTCCCCATCTGGCCTGTGCTACCCTGGCTACGGGGACCCAGAGGACACATGCCTACTCCACGTCTTCTCACCCCTGGGCCATGTCTGTTCCCTCCCTTGCCTCACACAACCCTTCAGGACCTGGTGGCTGAGAGCTGAGTGGTCCCAGGAGATGCTCTGCCAGAATGCACATGCATTGCCAGTCCAGGTGTTTGGGTGTGTGTACGTGCTCCCCTCTTTGGGTATGACTTTGCCCTGATGGTGGATACTGATGCTCCTGTGTGCCTCTGACAGCTGTGGGCAGCAGGGGCCGTTAGCTTGGCTCCTGTGGCTGCTGAGCATCCTGCTTGCCCAAGAGCAGCTGCCAAGGCCCTGTGTACATGGCTGGGATGCTGTTGCCCTGCAGAAGCTGTACCGTGCTGCTGTCTTTAAGAGCGAAACAAGCAAAAAAGGTTTCAGCTCTGCAGCATGCCCTCAGGCTGTGTAAGAAATGCTTTCAAGATAGTTGAAGATTCAATGCAAACTGGGCACTGAAGGCCAAAGGCTCTTGTAGCATAAAAAAGACATTTTCTGAAAGTGAGAGCTGCTTCATACTGGCAGAGGTGGACATTTCTTTATGAAAACTTAAAATCTCAGAAACCTCTCACTCCTGTTGCATCTAACGGGGTTATAGGCTCTGCTATAACCTGCCTGTCCAGGGAAAATAACACATTTACAACACCGTCTCTCTAGTGTTGGTGTCTGAACGACCACAGATCTACAGTCAGAGAAAGCGTGGTGGTGAAATCAAACATGATCCAGCCAGACCCGGACTTGCAGTCAGCATGGAAGGGCGCAGGAGCCAGCACGGTCCAGCTCGCAACACAGGCAGTGCTGCTGGAGCCCCGGCCACCAAATTCTCCCAAAGAGAAAGCAGAGGCTGCCTGTGGCCTGCCTTATTTTAATCTGTGTTGCAATGAATTAAACATGTTTTAATATCAAAAATGAAAGATCAAGGATCAGCAGTAATAAATCCTCCACACTCATTTTCCATATTAAGCCGGTGTGTACCCAGGGCAAGCACGATAATTAGAGTCATGCAGTGATTTATTTGTAGGAAGGAACTGAAGGCGCTCAGATATTGGCATTCTCAGTCTTGCCACGTGTTTGTGCCCCAGTTCCCTGCCTCCACGGTGGGGACCCTTCAGGGGCAGCAGGATGTGTGGGTCTGCTGTGTGCAACGAGCCCCTGGTCCCGGGTTCTCTCTGCCAACATGAACCAAAGGGCACCAGGTAGGCAGTGGGCTGAAAGGAAAGATGCATCTGGGGTCAGAAGTAACCTTTGCCTGTCCCAGGAGGACTACAGCTGTATTCCCAGGGGACTGGTGGGAACAATATCAACCAGGAAGGCCCCTTCACTGAGGACCGGGAAGGGGGCTGGCTCTGGCACACCCCAGGAGAGGCTTGGGCTCACGCAAGCAGCATTAGGACAGGGGTTCACAAGCGTTCCTGGGCTTTCATGCCTCTGTGCCTTGCTCAAGCGCTCCCCACTTTTGGCACAGGGACTCCCACCCTGGGATGAGGGTGCCACCACCCCCAGCATCATATCCAGTCCCAGGCACTGAGCATCTTCCTGGGCTACTTCCCAGGCACCTGCACAGCAGGGGCAGCAGTAGGCATCTGTATTTCAGGCATGCACTCCAGAGAGGAAGCCATGGTTACACACATATTTCTATTCTCAGTAGTCATTTTCAGAGTTGCTTATAACTTTTTATTGTCTTTTTACCTTTTTGGATAGGAGGTGACATTTTTTTCATCAGATGGATGTGAATTCTTGCAGGTGGTTTATGCTTTTTGAAGGCTGGAGAGAACTTCTCTCGCTGGGGAAATGTGACCGCAGGCTTTCCTCCCCAACCATTCCAGTCCAGCAGCAACAGGACCGTGAAGTCCTTGGGTAGTGGGTGGGCTTTTGGGTGGTCTGCTGAAAAGCACACAGATTGCCCAGCAGCTGGATGAGACCATGGGCTTGAAAACACATGAAGGCAGAAGGGCTGGGCTTGCAAATATCTGGAAGCTTCATGCCAATGGTTCCATGACTCAGGGACTGCCCCATTCCTTGGCAGCCAGAAAGCATGTGAGAAGCTTGTAGATGCCTTTGAATTTTCCCCAGGAGGCACAATCCCCTCTGGAAATTCACCCCACACATGTACAGACTTCAGACACTACCTTTTCCCTTACCCCAAGCAGAAATCCATGGATGCCCTGGGTCTGTGGATCAGAAACAGAAGTCCTTGCCCCTGAAGAAAGTGGAGGATTTTGCCTCCCCTTAAGATGTTTAAAAGGGGAACATCAGTCCATGCAGTGGAAAGTGTGGAGTCCGCAGGAAGCACGTGGCTGGCACTACTGCAGGTCCCAAGCAGAGGCGTACATATGCACTAATGTCACCGATAATGGGTTCCAAAAGTCAAGGAGACCTCACACCTTGTGTTTCAGGGCTTGTGGCAGTCTCTAATGCATAGAGGTCAAGACTAGAGCACAGGCTGCTGGAGCACAGAGGCTGCTGAGGCTGGCTTTGCCCAGCCAGGTCAGACAGCCGGGTGTCAACACTGCCATCCCAGCCCAGTCCTTCGCAGCAGTGACTCTGTGCATACCCCAGTGCTGCAGCCCTGGCTCCTCCTGCAGCAAAATCACTCAGCATCATGCTCTTTCAATCAACATTATAAATGCTCCAGGCTGGCACTGCCATACTGGGATCATCATGGAGCTTCTGATGTCCCAATCTCACTGCCTCAAAATGCTGCTGCTTCTCATTGTCTTACCACACGTCTCATGATGGTTTTGGTTTTGTTTTGTTTTGTTTTTTTTTCCTTTAGACCTCAGCTTCCAAAATCACAGGCCTGCACTAGGAACTGAATTTTTAATGTATTATTTAAGGATTAAATTTCAGGATCTCATAAACACCCAGGGAGGCTTAGGAATACACACCTAGAAGCAGAGGATAAGAATCCAAGAGCTGATATTTAAAAATGAATGAATTGGGGTTTTCAAGTCAATCCTGCTACATTTAAAAGCTACATTCTTGAAGGACCACCGCTCACTGCAAAAGCACTCTGTGCTCAGCGTTGGTGCTAAGACATGGTGTGAAACCGCGGCAGGGGCACAGCGCAGACGACCCACTGCCAGCAGCAAAGGCATGAGCTGCTCCAAGTGCTGGAGGGGTCCAAATCTTTCCGGGGACAGGGACACGCTGTGGGTTACAGCTTTCCCTGACATGACACTGAAGGATAATAACTTGGCATAATTCCTGCCAAGGACAGATCTCTGTAAAGGTTCACAAGGAAAAGCAAAATTTAGATCAAATTTTCTCAGGTCTCCTTGAGTCCCCACACAGGAAAGCCAGAGCAACCCATCCTTTGGCAAAGGGGAAAGTCCACTCCTGAACCATGCTGCTGGAGCACCTGGAGGTCCTAAATTAACTCAAGACAAGGAGATTGTTCCCTTCCTTAAAGCAGCAGCAGCCATAAAGGAAGTCCAGAGAATCCTTGCTTTTTGGACAGTGCCTGCACAGCTCCCTGTGGCAATGTCCTGGCTGCTGCTCAGAGGAGGGAAATGTTTTCCCTGTCCTCAGAGGATGGAGCTGGGAGAAACCTCCTGTGGCCATCCAGTGGAAAAGGCTACATTTCTTTCAGATTTAAAAATCATTAATAATTCCCATGACTCCAGGAGCTGGGGCTTACTTCAGCCACTTCATATCACAAGACTGATGCTTCCAGGGCTGGCAAAGATGTGCACAGCTCTTAAATGTCCTGCCATTAAATCACAGTCTCCTTCAGCTTGTCTTGGTAGATCCAGGGCAGTTGGCACTGCTAGGAGCCCAAGGTAGAGCACTGCAGCAGCATGGAGAAAGAAGAGGAATACATTATTTTTAGCTGCAAAGCATTTGGTTTTTTCCTCTTTTGCAGAGATGGGCTGAAAACCATGAGAGCAGCCTATTGCATTGAAATCCACATCTAACACTTCATATCTTTGCCATCAAAATAGAAACTTATCTGAGATCTCACAAAAATGCACAGGGTTAGGTCTGTCTGTCCAGCATGGAGGAGGTGATGCCCTGGGCTGAGCAGAGCCAACCCAGGGACAGCAGGGAGGGTACCAGGCTGCTGCACTCTCTTCAGCTGCTGTATTTGGCTGGGAGCATCTCTCTGTGCCTGTTATTTGACACGCTAAAATAGATAGAGGTGCCTTTTGATGTTCCCTTTGAATCACTCCTTTCTCTTCCTTCTTGTCCCCAGGGTATTTTATTGGACTTCGTAATAAAGCTGGAGGCGGGGGGGAGGGGTAAAAAGTTCTTTGAGCTTATTGTAAATGAGCAGAATCTTATAATGTCTGCTTCTTTTTTACATTTACCCTGTAATCTTATTTACAAGCTGAATACCAAGTGCTGGAGTAATCAGTAGGCGATCAATAACTGAGAGAAGCTCCTTCTTGATCTGCAACCATTTAAAGTCGATCTGTTCACGTGTATGCAGATGTGGAAGCTGCTTTTTGGGTGGAACAGTGCTGTTGTGAGAGCTCAGCAAGGTCCCCTCCATGCAGATCAAACCAGGGGTCTGACAAGCCCCAGTCCTCCTCCCAGGAGTCCTTTTCCCTGAGCCACCAGCCTTGCCACGAACTGTAATCCTGAGCACAAGCCATGGTTTGGGGGTGGGATGCAGTCAAACCTTCCCTGTGGGCATCCTCTTCCCCCTGCCTTGCATCAGGGAAGGGGCACCACAGTCAGCACCTCTCCTCCCACTCAGCCCGGTGCAAATCAGGACCAACACTCCCAAAACACAGTGACGTGCTTCTGCTTGGGGAAGTGGGACAAGTCACCAGATCCATGGGAAACTTGAGCTGTTGTGCTGGGAAGCACTCCAGGCTCTGTCTGCTGCTAATTAGCATGACTTCTATCCCCTGGGATCACTAATCTTATTGTTTCTTGCTGCCCTCTCTTTTGCATTCAGCTTTGCCTTTTGTTTACCTGAGGATGGTGGCAACCCCGGGGTTTTAATTAGAAAGAAATAAACAAATCTAATTTTTAAGAAGAGCTGCAGGAAGGATGGAGAGAAGACTTGACATCTCTTTGTTAATCTCTAGTCCAGACCTGGCAAATATCAGGCAGTTAAATTCTGATGTTACCCGTCTCACAACCGCCCTGAGCAGAGGGGACTGGGATGCTCGCCCAACCTGCCTGCCCACTGCCTCTGCCTCAAGCTCCCATACTGGCTGGGACACAGCTGGGACACTGCCTGCTGGGTCCCATCCTGTTGCTGCCTCCCTCTCACTGCCTTCTCCTTACTCAGCAGTAGCATCCCCCCCCAGCTCATCCATCATCCCGGATTAGCCATTAGTAAAGCCACCGATCTGCGGGGCTGCAGCTCAAATGAATTGTGTTAGTATTCCAGCTACCGCAATGAATGGCCTGACATCGAAACCATTTTGGATCACAGGAAGAAAGCAATCAATTATTTCATTCCCCTGCCTGCTGCCAGCACCCAGGTACGCAGGGCTGGAGCACACTCTAATCCCTTATTGGCATTTTGAAACACTGGTCAAGAGAATGGTGCATTTCATTTAACTCCATGCATGGCAAGCACCAAAAGGGTGTTATTATAAACCCTGACGGTAAGACAGGCTGTCCCCCTCTGCTGTCTGGCCCTGCCTGCTGGTCCCTGCATCCCTCCTGTATCGCACCAGGTCCTTCCTGGCCCCTGCCCAGGGACACACGCCCCGGTTCCCTGATAGCTTCCTACCAGCACTGCAGGTACTCCAGCCCCGAAGGCAGACAAGGGAAAGGATAGTAGCTACGTGCAGAAGGAAAAATAAAACCAACCTCAAACTGAGTGCCCTGTCTCTCAGTTAGCCCACCTAAGGCCACTGAATTCCCAGCACCAGCGCGTGTCTCTTGCTTGCCTCCTCTATCTCATGTATAAATATAGCAGTGATAATTAGATGAGAGGGCTCTTTGCCTTCTCACTGGCATCTCATTCTGCATGCAGCATGCTTAGGCAGACAGCATGGTATGTGGTCCTCTGCAGAGCCAGCCAGCCAGCTGTAGAGCATCTTCTGGACACATGCTCTCCTGCTGCAGCCCGAAACACTCCTCCCACGTGGGAAATGGTGTGAAATGGCTTCAGTCACTCACCAGCTCCAACATGATGCAGCATGGCTGGGCTTGCCAAGGGGGAAGGCATCCTCTCTGCTAGATGCGTGTCACTCAGGGTCAAAAGAGCAACTGGGGGAGATGGTGCCGTGTCTCATTTTAAGGCACAGTGTCCTCCAGACACTGTCGCTCTAGACAGCTGTCCCACAGCCATAATCATTGGGAGGGGATGAGTGGGAAAGACAATTTCCCCGCCTGCTGTCTCCATTTCTGCAGTGCTGGGGAGAGCACAGCTCTTGGTGATGGAGCTGCTGTTCACTGAAAATAACTTGCTGCAGCAGTTTCTGTTCCTGAGGCTGTGTGTACAGAGGAACAACAGGCTGGGACAGGCCAGGGCTGCTCCCAGTTCCCTTCAGCTGGTGTTACATCCAAGCAATAATGATTTCAGGGTAAACAACTCCATTTTCTGGTTTACAGCACTCATTTCCAGAAGAAGTCTCCAGCTCTTTGGGACCCTGACCACACGCTTTCTCCCCTCGCTGTACTCTGCCTTTCACCCCCCATGAAAGAGAGGTCAAGAGCTCTTCTCACATTCACGTATTAAGGGGGACTCTCTGCTGCTCCCTCCTCTGCTTGGTGGTTATGTGCACCTTAATGACTTTGTATGAGCTTGAAGGCTTTTTTCGCTCTATAACTACACACAGAGCAAAGGAACTGTCACAACCAAGCTCAACAGCAAGGCAAATACTATGGGACATTATGTTCTTGACACCGTGTCCCAGCTCAGCTGCAGCAGCAGGGCTAGAGGATAGCTTTCAAGTCCTTCTGTGAACAGCATGATTGTGTGGCTTTTCTCCATGCAGGTGTTGAGAAGCAGGCTGAACAGAAGGTACCAGCTAAATAAAAGCTCCGATTTCAAAGATAAGTGATGGTAAGTGGTTTCATTATTTGGGAGCAAGGACCCAAGTTCACTGGAAGAAGTACAACCAGCCCAGCAGAACCAGTAATTAAAGGTAATTGTAGCCCAAAGCAGTTACAGCACTAATAAAGCAATGAATGGAGATTACACTCCTGTGGTGGGTTGACCTTGGCTGGATGCCAGGTGCCCACCAAGCCACTCTATCACTCCCCTCCTCAGCAGGACAGGGGAGGAGAAAATAAGATGGAAAAAGTCGTGGGTCAAGATAAAGTCAGTTCAAGAAAGCAAAAGGCTGTGTGCAGAATCAAAGACAAACAAAAGATTTATTCTCTACCTCCCATCAGCAGGTGATGTCCAGCCACCTCCTGGGAAGCAGGGCTTCAGTACCTGTAGTAGCTGCTCTGGAAGACAAACGTCATAATAATTAATGCACACACACACACACTTTCTCTTAGCTTTTGTTGCTGAGCAGAAGTCATACGGTATGGACTATCCCTTTGGTCAGTTTGGGTCAGCTGTCCTGGCTGTGTCCCCTCCCAAGACCTTGCCCACCCCCAGCCTAGCGGTGATGGGGGCAGTGCTGGAGAGACAGCCGTGATGCTGTGGGAGCGCTGCTCAGCACCAGCCAAAGCACCCTGTGTTATCAGCACCGCTCCAGCCACCAGCACAAGCTCAGCACTGTGAGGGATGGTAGGGGGGAAATTAACTCCATCTCAGCCAGACCCAACACAGCTGCCCCTGCTGCGATTGTGAAACCAGCACTCTCCAGCGGCTAGGCACCCGGCTGCAACTGCACCAAAAGTGCTAACTGCAGAGGAAGATTTCTCTCCATCATCGCTTACAGGACAGTGAGCCAGCCTGAGGAGCAGCTGTGCAGGAGGAAGGGAGAAATGCAGATGCTGCAGCTGGCAGGAGACCAGAAATCCAAGTGCTGGCAGCTTCGCCCACAGGCTTTTCACCCCCTCCAGTGGCACACAAAGAAAGCCATTTTTGCCCGAAAGGGTGAAAAAGGCTCACATCAGCACCAGCTGAACAACACAAGGCCCCGCTAAGGATCTGTGTGCCCTGGGAGGTCATTCCCCAGGCATCCCAAATGTCCATGGCAGGGCTCTGGCCAAAGGGGAGCAGCACTGTCCCATTGCCATCTGCCTGCCCTTCACCAGTCCTGGCACCCCCACAAGGAGAGCAATCCGCAGCCTCCTGGCCCAGAGGGAAAGTGTTTCTTGAAGACATAATCTTTACTGCACTCACTCAACCTTATCAAGTTTTGGAGTGGACTGCTGTATTTAAATGAGGTGAAGGGAAAAGATTTAAGAGGCAGCAGGAGGCCTCTTGAAGAGAATGAAAGGAATCATCTACAGCAATGGAGAGAAGAGACAGAGCCTGAACGGGTGAGGAAAGCAAAGCTCTGACAAGCAGCGAGCTGCAGCGCTAGTTAGACACCCACAGCACTGCGCACGTGCTTGACGTGTCAGCGGTGCTGGCAGCAGCGGAGTCTCACAGCTTCGTTCTGCGTCATGCGTCCAGCAGCCGCTGCAACCTGCTGATGAGCAGAACCTGGGGAGAAGGAGCCAGTGGAAACAGCGCTGGGGCTGCTGTGGCATGCCTAGCTCCAACCCCACCTGCCACAGGGAAGAAGCAACCAGCATCCTCTCGCCCCAGCCCTGCTCCCCTCCCTGGGCTCTCCAGGGCAGGGGGCATTGCCTTGGTGCGCTGCTCACACAGGGCGCTGGGTTACTACCGCTGGCCCACAGGGATTTTCAAGCACAAGTGTCACTTCTGTCCCTCCTATCCCAAGGTACATAAAGAGGCTGAAACAATTCAAAAGCCAGGGCAGATACCATGAAGCCTGGAAAGGAGGTAGATACCTCCGTAGGCATCTAGATTCCCTTGAAAATTTGAAACTGGCTTGTGAGTGGGATTGGGGTCTTAGGGCGTACAACAGAGCAGCTTGGCCCAGATGAAGCTTGCAGCCAAGGCAGGAGCTGGAGGCAGATATAGCAAATCCCAGATGCATGTAATAGCCTCAAGCTTCCCTCTCAGCCTGTGGACTTTGCAACCCCCATCTTCTCAGACATGGTTTGCCACCTCTCCCCTCCTTGCATGAAATCTGTACCCTGACATCAGCAAAACTAAGTACTTGTCCAGGAGAATAAAGTAAGATTGATTTTGACTCCAAATGCTGCCAAAAGCATAAAGCCAACACATGGGAAAATAAAGGCAGGCAATTTTGTCCTACTCGCTTTCAGCAACAGTGACATTAGATGTTATTTGATAAAAGAGAAGAGCCAATACTTCCGAACCGAAGGGCAATTATTTAAATCAGTGTCTTTAGAGGATCTGGAAGTGGTTCAGAACAATAGCACTGGGGAACAGCTTCTGACTCAGAATCCTGTTTATAGGGGGCCCAACATGTTTCTTGATGGTTTCACCCTACTCCAGACTTTCCATTTAAAGAAAACCTCAGGCAAGGGTTCCAAAAGCAGTGTCGTCCTGAAATCTCTCTGTGCCATCCATAACCATCAGCTGGATCAGCACTAAAAGTCAGCGCTGAAAGCTTTTGCAAACCCTCTGTTTCCAGCTAGGAATGAAGGAAGAGCCCTATTCACCTCACCAAGCACAAGCTCTGGAGCCCCAGCCTAATAACGCAAATGTCAGTTGCTGAACCTCCAGCTGGCCTTTGTGGGCGTCTCTGGCACAGTAATGCATTGCCAAGATTGTGAAGGATTAAATGAGGCGTTAGAGTCAAAAGAACACAATTACACATCTGAAGGCTGCTTTCCAATACCCTCAGGATTTGGCTCTGACTGCCTGTGACGTAAACGGGTATTGATTTATAGCAAACCTGCCCCAACACGGGCGCCAGCGCTGGCAGGGAACAGGAGGTGGCTCCTACTCGGTCCCTGAGAGCCCGCATCTCACACCTGCCGTCCACAAACTCCAGCCCCATGCTAAGCATGCTGCTGTGCTGCCCCTTGTTAATGCCAGGTCCCTGGTGATGCTCACAGCCCTCCCAGCTCCCTCCTGTTTCAAACAGGAGGTGGGGCTTTCAAGGCTTAGCGTATTCCACTGAGCCTGAAGCAGAGAAGGGTGATGGATGAAGGATCCCCAGCGCCAGGCTATTGCTTTCCCTATAAGTCCATTCCATTTTGCCACAAGAACAGCCAGCAAGCTTTGGCAGGAGGCTGCTGTAGGTGCTTGTGAAAAGCCCCGGTCAGTGCCATGGTACCAAAGCATGTCACTGGCACCAAAGCAGCTTTGCAAGATTGAACTTCGCAGACCTGATCTGCCAGAAATGAAATAAGGAGGCTCTGCCAGAATGGTAGAGACATCCTGGAGAGCAGGCAGGAAAACAGAGCAGGTACAGAGGGGAGAGATGCCGAGATACGAGGCATGGAAATCCAATTCCTTGTTAAATTGGAAAAAGGCAGGGCTTTGAAGATAATGCTGATAGGGTAACATCTCTCAAACAGGTATGACGCTGCAGGTTAGAGATACAGAAAGGCACTCACACGTACACATGGGCACATAGAGGAAGATGATTGAGAGAACCCATAAGTGAAATACTGGAGAATATGGAAATTAACACAGAAAACAGCCTGGGAAATTCAAATAACCAGTGTGATGGGCTGAATGCAACTTGAGTAGCAAGCTGCCGAGTGCTCTGCGGCTACATGAGGGAGATGTGACGCCCAGGACACTGGGAGCAGCCATTAGGATCACCCAGCTTCTGAGGCTTTTAGGAGCTATTTTTGCAATTCTGTGCAGTTATTCTGCAGGATCTTCAGCCCTCACCCTTCCGCGGAGAGGCTCATCCTTTTCTCTTAGCATAACCTCGCCATTTGTTTGATGTGGACAACTGATGCCTGGATCACGCAGCCATCAGGAAGGCAGGTTTCCTGGCCTCAGATCTCCAGCCAGCCCACCTTGCAACAGCAGAGCCCAAGGACATCGAGAGCCAGGTCTCCAATCTCATCCTAGGAGAAGAGAGCAGGAGGGAGCTGTGTTCCTCTGTGCACCAACTATGCAGCTGCTGCTCCAGCACTGCCCTACCAGTCCCATCGTACAATGCTGCTATTCACAATAACCCCTCTGTTATGTTGTTACAGCAGGAGCATGGAGCTGTTATTCATCAGCATCCTGGCAGATAGCTGGGAGCTGTAGTTACAGTCTGCTCCGTGAAGTCTCTCAGATGCTTTGGCTGGGCACAGCGTTCATCATGCCCTTGGGTGCCATGTGAAGCTACCTGCCCTGGCACTGCAGCCTCCCGGGCCAGCACAGCTGCTTGGCCCCAGTTTTGTGTCAGCACCAGCTCCATCACCAGTCTCAGAGGGCCAGGGAAGCCCTGCGCCGAGATGCACAAAGGTCCATCCATGCCTGCAGCCAGGCACCCCAGCCTTGAAGGGCCTGGACCTCACTGGGAGGGTCTGGTGGAGTCAGTGCCCACCAAAGCTGGGTAGGGTCTGGTACGTTGTGAAGGAAACCGCCTCTCCTTCAAAAGGGCAGGTAGGGATGTTTGCAAAGTGGGACTGAGACGCAATGGCCACAGGATACCCTGTCACTTTCAAACTCCAGCTGCTTCCAACACACCAGCCAGCATGAAAGTGCCAGCATCTCTATTTAACGAGGAACACGGCAGATGAAGACCACGTTTGCAGAAAATATTTAAAGCACAACTATTGTACTGCTTGATCCCCCTACATCTGTCTTGAACCAAGATCCCTTGATACTCCTGGTCTCTAGATCAGAGTATTTTACCTGAAATGACCACGACATTGCCACTTCACACCCAAACCCTGACCTCTGTTTCCTCTTCTATGCCCTGGTGGGTACATAAAACTTACCATGCAGGACTCACACTGTAGCAGACAAGGGGGGAAGGCAGGCAGGCACAGGGAGGGGTGCAGAGGGCCAAACAGACAAAAGGAGTCCCTGGGATCACCAGCCACCAAAGATGGAGCAAGTGCTGTCTCAGCAACTAGACCCCAGAGGTTCCATAGTGCTGGGGACGCTAGCCCAGCAGGAAAGGTCCATCTGATACACGATGCCAAGAAACCCACCTTGGAAATCTCTGCCTTGCATACCACTGTCTCTTGGAAGGGTGATACCTCAACCTGCAAACCTCAGGAGCTACTGCTCTCAGAGCTGCAAGGACAGGGGCTTTAACACAGCATAGATATTAAGTGAAGACATTTACCAAGCGTAGCATAGACTTTTAAGCACAAAGCCTAGGGCTGTCTATGGCTGTCAGCCCTGGCCTGCTGCAGAACAGATGCATTCCAGCCTGAGCTCTGCTAACAGGAGAAGAGGCTGCGGGTGAAGAGCTCCTGCCGGGATAGGCAGGACTATTTCCAATCTGCCTGTCACAGCTCCAAACTGGTGCTGCAGGCATCACATCAACCAAGGGAGCTCATACAGTTGAAAGGAGGGAAAGATTTAAGTAACCTCCTTAATCATAGTATGTCCCATGAGACAAGGGCTCCTGATGACGTTGAGAGCAAGGAAAAACTGGCGATGGCAGCAGGATACTGGGAAAGGAGATCCAGGCTTCCCGGGACAGAGGCAGCAGCTGTCCTTGTCTCAGGGTGGCAGGAAAACAGCTGCCAGAATCGCACACAGAGCACTTGGGAATTTAGAGGGGGTTAAGGGCATACAGATCCATGTCTTCCTAATCTTAACTCTTTTCATCCTACCTCTCCTAGGAACGAATCAGGAACAAACCCCAAACAGCTCGTGTGTTTGCCCAGGCGAATTTATCGCAAAAGCTGGTGCGCTGTGCAGTGCAGTCCTGCCTCAGCCCCTGCACGGCCCATCAACAGCCCTTAGCAACTGTCTCGCTGGCTATATGTAGCCTTAACTACAGACTCACGTTGCGTAACCCGTCCTTTTGGTTTCTGCCAAGTATCTCTTAGGATGGATTCCTTCACTCACAAACCCCTCGCAATCCCTAGCTCTCCTGCAAAATTATTTCTGCATAAATAGTCACTGTTCTCTGCTTGCAAGTATTTTTGTGCACGGAAACTCACTGACTGAAAGAAAGAAGGTCCTTGCCACCCCGACACTTGTCCCTGAACTTGAGAGCACCATTTCTGAACAGTGCCAGACTTTCCCCAGCTTAATTAGTGCTGTCTGACTCCGAGTAAAACCAGCCCTTCCCTGCGTGGCCAGATGCTGCATTGTGCCGCTAGCCCAGAGAGAAATCAAGCAACTTAGGCTGTACTGACAGAATTCCTAATGGAATAATTAAACACAAATAATTCAATTAACATTGCAATTGAGTAATTGCATTTAGAGTATTGCTGTAATTGAGCAATATTTGTATTGTCCCAGCAATGAGGATAGGCACAGTTGCCTTTGAACAGGCAAAGGGAAACAGATGGTGCTAATGAAGGGCAGAAGATAAATGTGAGGTCACTAGATTAAGTGCTCTTCCTTTTTTGGCTAGAGAAGAAAGTCAAGCCACTGTGATCCCGTTGCCTTTAAAAGCCTAAGTAACAGAAATAGAAGAGACTCTGCAGGATTGCAGGAGCCTGCTTTACCATTAATTACTTTTTATTGAAAGCTCACAGCCCACTTGGCATTGCATCAACGAGAGGGCAGCCGTGGTCCCTGCCCAGCTAGTCAGTTATCTTAATCGAATGCTGCTTCAGGGTTCAGACATCAGCAGCAAATGGGGAGCTAAGACTTCAAGAGGAATTTCTGCCTCCCTTAGCAACCCGAATGAGCCTGCAGCAAGTGTCAGGCCAGAAGTCAGGAGACCAGATCTCAGTAAGATAAAACAGAGGCAGAAAAATAAAACATTCAGTTTTAGGATGCCTCACTGGTTGTGCTAGGTGTAGCTGTATCTTGGGAGTCTACAGGGCTGAGACCAGTGAGGATGCTCTGGGTCAGTGTAAATGGCAGCTAAATTACCACCCATGCCATCTCCACTTGCATTCCAGCCCAGTTCTGCGAAGGAGTGTCCAAACTGACTGCCCCAGCACCACTGTCTGTCCAGTTCAACCTGAACAAATGCACTAACTCTTCTTCCCTGTACTCCCATTCCCCCCCACCCCAAGAAAATAAAAAAAATAAAAAAGATATTGCAGCAAATGTAAAAGCTGGTATCTCCTGTTTACCTGTTAGTACTGGGGCCTCAGGTGCTGGGTGTTTGTCTTTCCCTTGAGGCTCAAGCTGATGATCACCCTTGGGAGCACAGGCACTTGGGTTTTCAAGGATTACCCTCCAAATAAGAGCTGCAGCTTACAGCTTCCTTGTCTGTATCTGAAGATATGGGTGTTTCCTGGGAACCCAACTTTATCACGTAGCCTAAAGTGCTGGGAATGGAAAGGTTAACAGCATGGTTAACCCCTTCAAGCCTGTGAAGTCACTGCAAACATGATGTACATCACCTCTAGTACTCTGATCTGGGTTCTTTGCAGCTCTGTTACAGTATCACAAATCTGTCACTCTTCCTCTCCCCAAGGAATATCAGTTCTGTTTCCCCACTCCCAGAGCCCTCAAAGGAATTTAAATTTGTTTGGCAGATAATTATTTTTTTTTTTTAAAGAGGCAGCTGATGCTATTCTGCTGTTTGCAGCTCCTCTCCCCTCTGAGCTTGGTGGTTAATTACCTTAAGACTTCTACACCTCTATCAGCATTAGCTGGAATGATAGGGTGGGATACTTTCTTGTTTTTGTGGTGGTGTTGGGATTTTTTGTATTTCCCCCACACACACACCTTGCATATCAACGAGCAACTAGATGGAAAATAAACCAACTGATGTACTGATTTACTGACAGAGAAAACAGTGTGCAGATTCAGGTTCTACCAGGCATCTAAATCCAGGTGAATGACAGGCACAACTTGCTTTGCAAGAGCACTCTGATCACCAAGGTCCATATCAGGTTCTCCTATGCCCAATGCAAGACAAATCCATTGAAACTAGGCTTTGTCAACTTAGCAGATTGCTCTCATTTGAGGCAAGTTTTCCACACATGCAAAGCTGACTCAGTTTAACTGTACTTGAAATATGTTTTGAAGATCTTTTCCCAGGCATCCATTTCCAAGAAGGAGCATGGGACCCTCTCTGGGTGGGAGAAGCACTGCTAAAACTCCAGGGTCTCTTCTAGCCTGTGACCTGGGAGGGCAGCTGGCCACAGGCTGCCTGCATCTCAGTCCCCACACCTGCCACTTGGGTTTGCAGAAAGAGAGAGCAGAAGTAGGTCTGTTGCTTTGAGCGCTGAATGTCTTGCTGCAGACCTGTGGCAGAGTAAGCCGGAGAGCGGAGTTCTGGTTCCTTTTCCTTCAAGGCAAACAGCAACGCAAGTATAAGAGGGGACAAACACGTCCTTGTGACTGGAAAGCCACATGATGGTGACGAGTCTGGATCTGACTCACAGCCCAAGCAATGCTATAGCATACCACCACTGACCGGCTCTGTCCACCCAAGCACTGAGACAGAGCTTTAGCATTCATGTCTCTATTTACTGTAGGACCCCATTTTCCCACCACGATAGCAATCCCGAAACTAGGGGGAAGAGGTATCCTTGCTTACTGTAGCAACTTGTCTTCCAATTAAGATCTTGAACACAAACTCATTCCCAGCTCTCTCAGGGAAACGTTAGCAGTGTTTCTTCAGTTGTGCTTGGGCTTTCTGTGTGCTTTGGTTTGATCAGGTGTTTGAGTAAGAACAACTAGCATTAGTGTGCTCCAGAAAATCCCAGTGTGTAACTCCAACAAGCCCAGACACACACACAGCGGCATCATCACAGGAGTAACGACAGTAGCAGTCTCTCTTACACTCCCTCTGAAAGCAGGGACTGCATTAACAACAAAAGCAGCAAAATCCCTGCAGTGGCACTGTTTTACACTGAGGCAGGTCACCTGAGCCGACTGATACTTCCAACAAACATTGGAAAAATCTCAGCAGGTTTGATGAACCATGCCCTAGACTTGAAGGGTAGCAAGGTCTAATTGCCTCAGGAAGGTCCCAAGCAGGCTGTCATCAAGAGCAGCGTACTGCAACAGCTGATTCCTGAACTCACTAAATGCAAATAAGACTCAGGCTGCTCCAACTTACTGCATATATGCTGGATAAGTATATACTTTGGGGGTTCACAGCTGCATTCTTGCATCTGTAGGGAATGCAGTTGCCATTAGCCCTGTTTCTGCCAGTACTCTGTAGTTAACACACTTGCGCAGAAAGTGGGTAGATAGATACTGGCAATTTTTTTTTAGTAAAAGAATAAATGAAAAGTGTTGTTGTCCATGTGTATATGTACATATGAAGCATACAGCTCAACATCAGCAGGCAATAGCACACATACATCTCCCATCTCCGACTACCCTGTTGCGCGCTAGCTGATGGAAAAGCAGCTGCTACCAGACTCAAAAGTCCAGTCTCCAAATTCCCTTGCTTTCCTTGAAGAAACCTCAAGCCAGCTGTTTTTTCTTCAGACCAAATGAAGGATTTCAAGTTGCGGGAAACAACAGGAAATTTATTTTTGCATGGAAAGAGGAACTCTGTCTCCCCCCGCACTTTGATCCAAGTTGAACTTTTCAGTTGTGCCACTGGTTTTGAACAGTGGTGGGTATGAAATAGTTATTTGCAACACCCAATTTGCCGATTACTTGTTTCATATCAGCCAGTGAATAGCCCATCTATACTTGGAAAAGTATCCAGGTCCCAAAAGCCACAACCATGGTCACCTGCCAGAGTCAACAGCAACTGCCAGAAGCCAGCTGCTCTCCACTCCATTGAGAATCCCTCCGGATCAGTGGGCTGCTGCTTTTGGCTCTACTGCGGACGAGTTCTGCAGCCTTGGGGAAGCTGTCCTCCCCAGCCCAAAGACAGGACTCAGCTGTCCCCAGCCTCCAGCAAGTCTCCACTGCACCGAGGCTGTGCCTGCGTGCCTAGCAGGAATGCTTTGGGAGCAGCGTGGCTCTCTCTGGTGGCACGACACAGTATGCCAGCTTCACTGGGCATCGCCTGCTCTGCCTGGAGAAGGAGCAGCTGTCACCCAGCAGCACCTGAATGCTCTGCCACCTCTAAGTCAAGGAACATACTTCCTGAAGATGGGTTGAATATGGCACACCCTTTCCCCTCCTGTCCTTTGCAGTGGTATCTGCTGCCTCTGTGTCTGGAAATCTGGAATTAAGTTTTTCCACCTTCTAGCACAATGTAAGCTCATAATACAGGCTGCCTCAAGGCTCACAGGCAGGGGACAGCTGTCTCCCCCACCATATGTTCCAGTGTTGTATCGTGTTAAAGGTTGACAGTACGCCCTTTCTTCCCCTCCAGTTTTACTGAGAGCATTTATTTTGTAAAGATTGAAACGCCACTTCAGGGCTGCTGATCTATGGGGGCTGAATATCATGGTGCATGGTAGGCCTACAAGTTAACTTGTTCTCAACAAATATTGTCTGTACAGAGGCCTCAAATCCCACCAGCTCAAGTGTCCACAGTATGCAACATTTATCACAGAAGCAGCCTTCTCCATTAATCTCTTGGCAGCATCTCTCTGAGGGAAGACATGGCCCTCACCATTTGTGTGCCTGTAGGTGCAACGTACAAGTAATTGGCCAGTAAAGAGTCCTTCAAGTTAGAGAGCCTCCAACAGAAAAATGCAGAAAAACTATGCATAGCACAGTTAAAGAGCATGGCAGAGGCTGAAGCAAGCAGTGGGGGAGCGAACACAGGGTTGATCTTTAAACTATCACCCTCCACCTGCATTCCCTTTAGTTGAGGAACAGGGTCAGAGGCCACCAGGACTCCTCCAAATCAAGTGCGCAGGGGAAATCGCTGCTCAGCAGATTGCTCCCTGCAGCCCAGCACCCCACCTTGCTCAGCAATTCACCCTGCAGGTGCTCCAGTTTCAGGCCCATGCAGAGCACTGACACTTTCCTCCAGGTGGTTCTGGGCTTCACGCAGCTGATGCCTGAGACACAGTGCACAGGTCAGCCCCATCTCTGCTTCAGTCTTATCGCTTCCAGTGAGTACCAAAGCATTAGTCTGCTTCCAGGTGACAGATTATTATGTAAAAAAATCCCACTATCCAGATGGTCTTTTTTTTTTTCCCTCCTTTTGGTAGAGCAGATAAGCAAGTAGATTCTCTCTTTTGATCCATATCATACTTTATTCTTTTTTTGTTATATACACTGCCTTATCATACAGCATATATCTTTGTACAAAAAAAATACTATAATAAACTCATATGAAGTAGTATTTAAGCTGGTCCACGATGCTTTCAGAGACAACAGTTCTAACAGAAAGAAATCTACCTTGGTTAATGCTGCCCAGGAACTGCCCCGATCATCCTTACACTACACTGCACAGCCTTCATTAACTTACAAATGAATTCCTGCTGTGTCTCACTGCTTTCTTCAGATGTTATTATTCCAGCCTCCAAGGACATAAACAATTCTCTTGATTTAAGGAACTAGTCTGAGATGCTGCTTGACTGTGGCTTGGGGAGGGGCAACAGCTTTGGAAGAGATGTTTTATTCAACTAAACAAAAAAAACCCCCTTCCAAACAGAAGCAGAGGTCAAATTTAAATAAACTCACAGAGCTCAAACAGGGGAATTCATGGTTAAAGAGAACAACAGAAATGGGGTTTTGTATTACTTCAGCTATTATCTTCATTCAGGACCCATATCACAACAAACAGTTGATCGCCTTCATCTCTCTTATCTGAGCACTGGTTCAGGACAACCTTGTGGGATTTTTCTAGATTATGAAACCCTTCTCTTTATCCAAGGGATGCTCTGCCCCTGGTCTGAAGGTAGCACCTTGCTGCAGAATAACAACAACTCTAATCCCCTCATCTACCTATTTACCTACTGTTCTAAGAGCAAAGGCTTCTTTATTTTTTTTTTTTTAATAAAAAAGGCCTGCTCTAATTAGAGAAAAGGATAGAAGCAGGAAGGTGTATGCATGTGGGCCTAAAACTACATGTGACATGGACTGTTGCAGGCCAGGGCACAACAATCTGTCACCCAGGCACTTCACACACTAACTGCTTACCCAGAAACAGGTGCAGCAAGGACAATGCAGAGCATCAGCCTGTTGCAAGCATTTGAGAGGGTACATGAACTGCTGCCACATTTCCCACTCCTCCCACACAGATTCCTCTTTCTTCCACTGCTGAGAGAAGTAATTGCCATGTGCCACTTTGGGCTGACCCCTGGAGCGAGACAAGGTTCCCAGCTCAATAGATCTATGTGACCTCACCACACAGGTCCTCTCAGAGACCTCATAGCTAATTCCAGGCACAGTCCCCTTCCCACAGCTTCTTGTGGCACAGGATTTCCAGCTCTGGTGACATTCTAGCAAAGGTATCTCACCTGTTCTGAGCTCAGGGTGATCAACCATCTGCTCTGATCTTTCCCTTCAGCACAGTGGTTTTAAAGAAACTTTGGTAACTTCTTTCTCCTCCCAGTTGTGCTTTTGCCCAATGCACATCACTCCCCCACTTCCACTGTCTCACTCCATCACCACACGCACCATTTAGCCTGTCCCTCGCTGCCTTACAACACAGCTTCAGCCCTACGTGGCCCCCTGCACCCCTAGCCCTGCATTCCCATTCAGCTCTGCCTGCACCCTCCAGCTCCACTGGCGCGCTCTTCACCATGGCTCAGAGCCTTGCCCAGCTTTCCACCACACACACCAGCACTGGTCTGCCAGCAAGTCACTAAAGGCAAATGATGACACAAGTTGTACTTGGGGCCGAGATGGCATTTTCAGTGTTTCGTTACATTACGGTGACCTCCTGTAGCTCCTCTCAGCACCCCAGCCTCCCCCCAAAGCTTGTTACAGTTCTGACAGTTGCTCTGACCAAGAGCTGTACATCCACCCAAGTCACGCTGACAGTCCAGCCTCCATACAGTGCCTGTGACCCAGAGCAAAACCAGAAATTTCTTACCTTGTCAAAGCCTCCCACATGCAGCTGTTGGCCAGGTGCCTCTTGAACCTCCCAGGCACAGCGTAGGTAGTCCCAAAGCCAAGACAAATCACACATCTTCCTGCTACCTTACTGTTTCTTGCACAGTAGTCACACAACTTCCCCTCCTCTCCTCCCCACCCTAGGAATACCACAAATGTAATACCTGCTGTCTCTGCCAGCTCCCCTTCCCCCAGTGCTCCTCTGCAACCATTTAAGTCCTCCTGGGTGGAGCCCTCCGGCTCCCAGGTGGATGGGATCAGCTCGGGTGAGACAGGGGAAGTCAACACGTTCATCCCCCTCCTATATACTTGCCACAGAGCCACACCTAAGGCTCTGCTCCAGGAATATGAGTCCTCCAGGAAAAAAAAGTCAGGAGATCCCATCACCTAGGTCCCCAGACAGAGAAAAACACAGGGATAGCTGACTCTTGGGTGCATGTAGGGGGTGGAACCCGCCTAAAGCTCACAGCATCTTTAAGCTCAAGCACTGATTGTTACATCTGCTACAGTTCCTAGTCTGCTGCGGTCTGACAAGCGTCTGCCTTGCCCACATCCTCTCCTTATGAGTTAACAAAATCAGTTATGTCCTTCTCCATTCCTATCCTCATCATTTTATGCAGCTTTCCAACAGGAAAAGAATTTTCTAAAGAGGTCTATGGCTTTTCTCTGCTGAGGAGCTACGGGAGATAGCTGGCCAGATAGAATCATAGAGTTGCTTAGGTAAATACAACCTAGCTGCCTTGGCAGTCTTTGCTGGGTTGTGATACCACCAAGTTAAAATGGTGTAGATTAAAAAAAATGCTGACCAGCATCAGAAGTGAGCAGCCTGCCAGGCTGCTGGGATCCCTAATGGAGACTCACAATTAAAAAGAGATGGTCTCCAAGGCTTGTAAGTGGACAGTATCCGCTACCATGCTGGCAACTTCCTAGGATCTCATAACCAGCCCTATCTGTACCAGGAAGCCATGGGGTTGATGATGTTTTAAGCACAGACTCAAGCAGATTGTGCCTGCGCCTCTCCACAATTCTGGCAACACTCCTCACGCAGCTCTGACCTGACCTGCAGCATCTGCTGCTTTTTGTGCCATGGTCCTTCAATGTGATTGCCCTAACACCATCCAGGTTTTGCCTGTGGTGGTCCTGCTCGTGTCCCCTTCCCATGCACACAAACTGGGTGCAAAGCAAGGAAGAATGAAGTGCTTCAGCCAGCATTCAGCTGAGCGAGGGGAGATGAATCACACACTTCACCAACGTTTGTCACATCCAGCAAGGGTCAGGTATACCAACTGCAACCTGTGAGGAGACTCTGGTGAGAAATGTCCTAATGTGAGAATGACCAAGGGAAGTCTGATGAAGCACTTAGGAAAGGACAGAAGAGATCAGAGTTCCCTGAAACGAGCACAGAACAATCAGGAGGGAAAAGGAAAAACAGGCACCAGCTGTTCTGCATCGCAATCTGAAAGTAAAATCTACCTGAAAGAGAAGACAGAGCAAAGAGAAAATCGTCTCCTGTTTGTGAAGAGTACAGGAAAGAAATAACCCCGCCCCTAGCAGATTCCAGGCACCTTCCCTGGAGCCAAGACAATCTGCGGCAGCAGCTCTTGAAGGGGATCGCAGAGAATAAGGATGCATCCAAGCTGCAGGAGCTGCAGAGAAGAGGGTAAAAGTCTGCCAACCCAGAGCTTCAGAGCCACCCGCTCCAGCATGAGGAGGCGCACAAGCCACGGATGAATCAGTGTGCAGTGAGCGTGCTGGACACATTCAAGGCGCTGCCTGCATAGTTTGGCATTGGTGCATGCCCTTGCCCACCGGTCTGTTTTGCCGTATATCCAGTAGCCCGTGCTGCCAAACATCCAGAATAGATACTGCTAAAAGCAGTCGCCTGCTACTTGAATGAGAAAATCTGGGAGGGCTTGGGGGACAGAGGTTACTTCACTAAGGGTTTATTTTGTGTATTTGCACTCCTCTGAGCGTCAGCCTGCACCACAGCCTGCAAGGGATGCTGCAGAGCTTCATTTCACCCACAGGAGCTCAGTCTCATGCACTGAGTATTGGGACCCACCATGTTAGATGAGAAACACAGAAGCAATACCAGTCTTGTCTCCTTATTTTGTAGGCTGTAGAGGAGATACCGCTCTGTACACAGATACAGCTCAGTTTTTTTAGATAAACTTTATCCAGAGGGAAGCACATACCAACAAAGCAGCATTTTACAGAATGAAAGTAGTACATAGAAATTTTGGATACAAACTTTAAAGTGAACAGCAGAAAAATGTAGTCTTCTTCCCTTTAAAACAAATACAAGAGGTAGATGATAATACCAACAACAGACCCGGAGGAAGATGGGAATGACCGCAGCCCAGAAGCTAGACTGCAGGTTTAAGGGGAAAAATAATATCTAAATGTAAGTTCTTGCTCTGTCTCAGATGTTTATATGGAACAACTCTTCTGGGTTTTCTCTTTCTCAAGCTGTAGAATGAGGAAACTATCTTTGCCTCAGATGGTCAGTATGTGGACAAAGGGAAATATGAAGAAAGATGAAACACACAGATCAAGCTGGGCTGTATACTTCAGCACACCACCGTAGCTCTGACAGAAGGCAGGAACAAGTTAAGATGGGAACACTGGCTCTGCCACCACAACTGGAGGACAGAATGCTTGAGCAAGGTGAGATGACAACATGCAGTTATTGGGATACCACTGTAAACAGCCTCGACCTCGTTTCCACAGCTACAGTACTCTCTACTTAACTGCAATACATTTAATCAAGATGTTTCTTAGGGAACCAAATAAAGCTTGATGATGCTTAATGGCCGGGTTGTTTAACTGGGCTCATAATTTTGATTAATTAAGATGCCTGCAGGTGTTGGAGTGGTACTTAGGCAACCGCTTTGATGTTCAGAAGCAAAGGGGGTTTTGTATCCCCTCCAAAAGTATTTCTGCCAGTGCTAGTTCAGCAAAGCAAAATTGCCTTCAAAAGCCCTTGCAAAAAAGTCAGCCCTTGTAGCTGGCAGTAGCCCCCAGATTTTTGGGAAGCTTGGCAGCCTGCGTGTCCTTTTAACCAGTTTCCTCTTGCAATGATCTATGCAGAAAAAAACCCAACCAACCAACAAAACACAATGCCCAACCTTTTGCCTAGGGCAGCCTCTGTTTCCTCGATAGGAAGAAAGTAACAATGAGAGAGGATCCCCCCAGGTGGTGGTGATGCATTCAGGCGACAGATCTGATCAGAGCAGCAAATTGCCCACCACCAAACCAATGTTTCTACTCTATTAAAAACAGCAGTAGAGCTTGTCCTTTTGAGCAGTGGAAAATATGAGGCCTGGCTTCCTATGAGTTTGTGCCCTGTGTTCATATACCTTAATACTGAGAATTCAGCTTTCTGCTGCCAGTGTATCTCCCCTTCCCATTTGCAATGCCTTCCCTATCCTGCATCACCAGCTTACCAGCTTCCCCTCGTGGAGTGGTGTGGATGACCTCCTGTAGCCTGGAGTATGGGTGTACGGAGTGACTGGCCAGCAGGTACAGGAGATCCCATTAGAACTTCACCCTTAGCCAGTACTAATTTGTATTTCCCTTTTCTATTCGGCAACCAACTTTCTCATAAAACATACTCAGATTTTTGTTCTTGAATGCAGATAAAATGTCCCCAGTTAAAAAAAAAAAAAATATTTGGAGAGAAAATAGGGGACATACCAGTATGGCATATGCTCATTTTCATAGGAAACTAAACCACTGGAGAGAGGCACAATGAACCAAGCGCATTATTGTTCTCAGAATCGAGCATTGACATTAAGCAAAACTTGATAATTTAGGACTTAGTAAATTACTACTGCCAACTATAAAGGTAACATTACCTTGTGGATAGAGCACTGGAATAGGGCTCAGAAAAGCAAAGTATAACTGATTTGCCATAGATATACTGAATGAATTTGGGCTAATGTTATCTTCACATGTGTATAAATACAGGGCAATCTTCCACTTTTCTTGTAATCTGTATAAGAAATGCAAAAATGAAGCGGCATATTGTCTAGGGACCACAAAGACAAATTTTTCTAAGGAACCACTTTACTGTAACTTCTTGGCAACCACAAGCAGTACTGAGTCAGGAGTAACGACCTCAGCTTTTTCATACACCTGCACTGTATCCCTCCACCACAGCTTTGTAGAGTAGGAATAAAAGGCATTCAAAAGAAATTTATGGAAAGTTACGCAAATACAAATTGGAGTAGCCCCTTCGTGTTATCAGCATATTTGATAGCTTGTGTGATGAATCATAACTGAGGTACCTGCTTTCCAGTGCATTAACACCAAAGCAGAGGCTGGATAATATTATTCTGACCCAAGAAATGGGTCTGCTTTTAAGGGAAGCGGTTGAAATGTCCAGACATCAGCTTAATTTGTCCTAGAGTTATAACAGAGTATCACAAACATACTGTGAATTCTGAAAATTCCTGACAAAACAAAAAAATATATCTGGAAACTCACTGTCAGTGTCTTCAATCCACCATGGAGAAATAATTTTGTTTTTAAACTGCTTACAAGCTTTTGGTTAAGTGTACCTGAAATCCATCAACACGCAAGGCCCTGCTCATCCTCTCCACTTTGATTATTAAGCAAATATCTTTGTTTTCCCATATGATTAACAACATTAAATGAACATATTTTGCAGCAGCTAGTAAGAGAAACATCTTTGTTACCCATCTCCGTAGCTCTAGATAGGACCTGAAGGCCAAAGAAAAGTTTTTGCCGTGTATCCCATCCCTTTAAGTGAAGCTTTGTTATGCAAAATTCCTCTTATCTCACTTTTATGAAGTCTCTCAGGGCATGATATAGAGAATGTAGAGTGAAAGGCAACTGGAACTGTTCATTAGAACACATTCTTTTATTAATCAAGAAAGGTCAGAAAAATAGCTGGATGGACAGCAGGTATATAGATGACGCTGAACCATACATCGTCAAAAATTGTTCAAAAGAGCTAAGCTATTCAGCGATCTGACTATAGCTGGTTACCTTGTTCTGCCAGTGTAAAGCAGTCTCAGATGTGGATATGGAACCCCGAAGAGCTCTGATCTTCTCATCAAGAAGTAGCTAAGAGGAGATTCTGAACTGGCCCCAGTCCCAGCATTGGAGGCCAAGCAAGAATATTACCACTTGCAAGTCTTGCAACAGTAACTAAGCACCAGACTCATTGCCCAGAGCTGCATTTCTAGAATCATAGTGCTATTTATCAGCCATAACCACAAAAAGACTTTCTTTGGCTTACAGAATTGTAATATATTTTCTGATTCACAGAGCCTGTATCAGACTGAAGGAAGCAGAACATTAATGAGAGAAGTGCAAGAGCTGGACAGCCTCAGTCTATAGAACTTATGGATGCTATGTTCTTCCTGACTCATTCACTTTCTCCAGAGAGATTCTCCCTGAACTGTTCAAGAGAAACAATCTACTACTTCATGACCAGTTAGGCTTCAAGACTTCAAACTAAGAGATTACTTTTTGCAAACTTTCTATTCCTCTATCCATCAGAAAAAATTTATGAAATCAAACTCCCTTGATAGTCTTAAGGTGACTTCCAAGGTCTCCTCTTCAGAGAGAAAACAAGCTTTACCATTCTTGCTGTCTACAGGGTAGGGCAGGTGCAGCAGCAGCTTTCTGTAAAAGAGGACACGGTGAATTTCAATGTCTCAGACTGGGTAAGCAATTGAGAAGGCATTGCAAGTTACTCTTACAATTCACCAATCAATATACCAAGGAATATTCTTTCAGTATATCTCATTCTCATGACAGGTTATGGGGTTCCTGCAATACCTGGTGCACAGCTATACAGGCTCTGAAATATTTCCAACACTATTCCTTTCTTTTGGCTGTGGCTATGACAACAGTTTCCAATGACAGATTGTAGGCTCTCTCCACTGTTCTTGTTTTCGCACAGTGCTGCATTTTAAATGCAGTGGAAGGAAGACCTGCATCAATAATGCTCTCCTGGTGGTAAAAAACTGTATAATGCCTAAAGCCTGAACATGTCTTCCGGATTTTGTCTTCTCTCATAAACAGTAAGTGGTACAGCCTGATTAGAGATTCTGGCCAGTCTAGTTTCTCAAAGGATGTGTCTATACTACAAAGCACAGTTCAAGTGCGAGAATGGACTTACAGTAATGAAGTTGCTGTAATTTTAACATACATTGAAGATTAATTCAGTGATCCCCTACCTGTAGCTCAGGCACATAATGCACAAAGAAAATCTGGATCTTGGACTCGGGAACTATTCCACAGTCCCTTGCTGTGTTAGACATACAGCTTTTCCTGGAATGGCTGAAAAGCCTCCTGGTTTATCTCCTCAGGAGGATGTCTCAGTCTGGATTCATTTCACTTTTCTCATTGACAACTGTTCAAACTTACTTGCTCATGCAGAGTCCAGACTCTTTCCCCTTTCTACTCAGGCTTATATATTAACAGTATGAATGATGGGTCAGTCTCGGACCTCTATCGACAGTGCAAACAGAATCAAGGACACTTTAGAATCAAGAGGTCTGCCCAGCCAAACTCCACAGAGCCCTACAAGACAACATGGTAGCTTAGACAAGTGTTACTTTAAATTGGGTTTTAAGTCATACTGATACTTTTTCAAACCTTTACAGCTGTCTTGTAGCAGCCATGGCTGAAAGAGATACAGTCAAAGCACCTTTGCACCCCACCTACTGAAGGCAGCCGTTTGCTGTAATTTGGAGAAGTCCTTAAAACCAGCCTGGCTTAGAACAGGACTACAAAGTTGGAGTTCCTTTGGGCCCTCCTACACATCTGTGAGAGTACAGTGGCTTTTGGTACCTAGAACTTGAAGTTTTGTTTGCTTCTGTTTCTTTCACACTGAGAAGACTTGTACTTAAATTTACAAAAGCAGCACTGGCTCAGGCTGTACCCAAGCAAACATTAGATTTACGGCAAACTTTTTATTTGCTAGGCTTGTGACTAGAGACAGCTGGATACTAAGAAGATAACAGCAGATCTGAGTCACCAAAAAGATAGAATTGCAAAAGAAAAAGGATGCTGAGGTTTTCCTACATCTGCAGTATTGCATTAAGCTACTTCTAGATTCTGCAAATCATCAACTGAACAATTATTCCTCCTAATTTTCCAGTTTCAGAGCTAGCACTTCCAAACATTCTTGTATTCTTATTGTATCTTTGGGTTAAATCCAAGCAGGAAGTAATTGACTCAGCCTGGTTTTGTCTGAGAAAGGTGGTTTTTCTATAGTTAGTCCACCAGGGACAGGATTTATTTGGGCCTTAATCCATGGCCTACACCTTAAATTTATTTGCAGGAAGATATTCACACAGGGATCTTCCTACACCCCATTCAATGCAGCAAGTAGTCAAAAACAAATCAAAACAGACATGGGAATTATCTGGAAGTCTCAGGCAGGGCAATTGCACACATTAAGGGAAATATGGAAGAAGACTGACGAGTGTGAGAGAGTATCAGTCAGTTGATTATCTTTTTAGGTTTAAAATAGCCCTATAAAAAAAGAACTCCAAGGAAATCTCTTTAGGGAAACCTTGTAACATTTCCATCTCTGTATCCATGCCACACAAATTGTGATATGTCCACAATTTGGCTTTCAGCTCCTGAAAATGTATCTGCACATTTTTTACTATCTTCAGTTATCTATTTGTACAAATTAGTATTTAGAAAGCAAACTTCCAAGAAGCCCCCAAAGACTGTGGGCAGCTTTTTGCAAGACATTTTAGGCCCTTGAAACCTTGCTGTTTAAGTAGCAGAAATCTGTCTTAAAGATATTTTTGCTAGAACAGTATCATAGATTCTAAGCTAGCACACTGTACACCTATGGATGTCCTATGGTTGTTTTTCTCTATACCTATTTCTCATGTGCCATTAATAATCCAATCTTCATCTTTAGCTTTGCTTTCCACACAGCATTCAAACCTCCTTTTAAACAAAATATTAATTGTACTTCTATCAATTGTCTTTCACTTACTTTTGGGGAGTTCGAAGGTCAAGAACCTTGTCCTGGATATCTAATGTAATGTCTGAGTACTTTGTCTCTGGCAGCTTGATTTTAATCTGAAATGATGGGCAAAGGTAAAGCTGTGGTTGGATATATAGCCCTACAAGCCATAAAAGATCTAATCTGCATGAATATTTTCATGCCAATGTCAAAGAACAACATTCTGAGTAGGTAATTTGCATTAGAGAAAATATGACAGTGATCATCATTGCTTTCAATAGCTTAGTGATGTGTATTTATAACCTATTTTCTTCAAAATCCTGAGCTGGTAACGTACTTGACAGTTATTCTACATCCAGCAAAACTCCCTGGCTTTGTGTGTTCCAAGGACAGCTTGCTTCTACTAGAAAAACTGCACAGCAGTTCTACCTGTCCTGAAGTTCAGAAAGCAGGGAGGTCTTTGATCATAAAATAATGGGACACGATCTGATACCTGTAACTTTAAAGACTGTCAGTGTTGTAGCACTCTGCTAACTCGCATACCTTGTAATAAATGCAGGCAGATAAAAACCATCTCCTTCCCAGCCCCTCTCCTCTCCAAAATTGCATCCAAGATGAAACTTCATCTTAGAGCTACTTTTTATTTCCCTCTAGTCTGTATGTGGCATATGCATTTGCACAGATTCTCCTGAGTACACTAGGTCCTTGAGGAGATACACAAGTTCCTCAGGTTAGCAAGTGTAAATATCATTACACATGCTTGAAGAATTACAAGAAAATCCTACAGGAGCCCAAAGGCAGCAATACCACTTGGTGTTTACATTCTATCCCTCAAGAAGGTAGCATGACTGAAAAGGGCAGAGAAAGAGCACAAAGAAGGAATGGGAGATACAGATTCAGCTTACCACCATATCTTCACAGCAGGCTGTGGAGTGGTCTTTCCTGCTCATCCCAAAGAAGACATCCTCTGTGCCCACACACTGTTTGAATAAAATCTGATACCTGAGAAAGAAAAATTGTTGCCTAATAATACTGGAGAAGGGGCAGGAAACTAAAGGAGATTGTAATTCTCAGAGGATCATAAATATCCTCGTCATACTGTCTCTCCTTCTTTTCAAGTCTCACTTCATCTATCTGCACTGGGTTTCTGTTCAGAGCCATGACTGAGTTAGCTAGATGACAGGTGAAGATCATTCACTCCACCTTCCAAGGCACTCACTTTGCTGCCTCTACTTCACTAACCAGCCTTTGCAAGATCAGGAAATGCATCCTAAGTTAATATGGTACTTAGCAACTAGTCAAACACCACAAAATCTTGGGAAACAGATTTGAAAAGGATGCTATCACAGTTACATGTGTTCTGTTCTGTCATTCAACATACTCTTGCAGCCTAAGCATAACACACTTTCATCAAGTTGTAATTGTTTTGCATTCAGCCAACATTTATTTTCTCCCCCCCCCCCCATCTACAAAATGTAGAATCACATACTCCCTTACTCTTGGTAATTAATGAATGAGGAAATACAAACTAAATTTGTACTTAGAACATACGTTACTCCTACTAAATTGAGCAAAATAAGTGGAGTGAGTCACTTCTCTAAGCTGCTGGAAAAAGGGTATGGAAAGTCTTTTTCACATCTCCAGTGTTCATATGCGTATGTAATAATTCCTAAGTCAATGAGAAATCTGTCTAATAGCTCTGGATGCACCTCTTTAGCCATCTGTTTTCCTTTTGGGCCGTTTTCCTTGATTCAATTTGATGAACTATTACAAAGACTTATACTCTCTTTTCATCCGTGCAGCATAGGTCATAATTACTTGAGGCTAGAGAAGCACTGCATTTTACCCAGCAGAGAGGGGGAGGGTCAAAAAACAGCACAAGAAAAGACTCTGTTATGCCCACAATACAAAGACAGCATGTTCTACATCTCACATATGACAGTTTCAAGAACAGCTGTATGTGAGGCTACAGGTGAATGGCAAAACATTTTCAGAAATGCTGTCAGGTGGGCCTCACTCCTGTGCTCAGATCAGGAAATTGCACACCTCATGGCATGACTTATGGGCACAGAAAAATGAGGATCCTGGACTGCTTCATGGGTTTCAGTCCATCTGCTCCAACATTTACCACTCCAAGATATGGCATTAGAACACGGTGATTGTAAATGCAAAGGCTGCTTTGTGGATTGACCCTGAAGGCCTTCTGACCTCTACAAACTACAACATGCCTGACTGTATCCATTTCAAGAACACTTTTTAAAATTGTTTTTTTATGAGCAAGTGAAAAGACTCTGGTTCTAGGCTGTCCCTTAACAAACTAAGATTGAATGACAATATTTAAAAGTTCAAAACTGCCTGCATATAGCCTTCTTTCCTGTAGCACTATTTGTCTCTAAAGAGCTTAATTCTTTGAAATGCAAATACAAGTTGGAATACTTTAGGAATTTATGAGTATGAAAAATGAATGCATCCCTGTTACAGGGGGGAAAAACAGGTATTTCACACAAATGGCATATTTGAAAGCTAGCAAATCATTTTGCTAGCCTACTTCCCCTCCTAATCCCGCCTATACAAGTATCTGTCACTCCAAGTAATCTTATGATGGGGACAAACCAACCCTGTGTTTCTGTTATGAGATCAGAAGATTTTCAAGGCAAAGGTTAAAATCATTCCTCACGTGTTGCTTTAGGTGTAAGCGCTGATATCCTTCCTTTCCCCTTCTGTGACACAAACTTTTCAGATGGCTGTTTCACTCAAACGCAGTAGACGCTGTTTAACTCCTGTTTCCATTAATGCTATGTAAAGCAGGCAGCGTCAGCTCACTTACTCTGGCTGTTCTCTAGGGTCCCAGGTATCATCATATTCAGATCCTTCTGGGACCTCCTCTGTATTCCAAATAGTTTTCCTGGTTTCAGATTTCACTTGAGAAGTACCTGTAAGTGATGAGAAAAGTCATGCTGTCGTATTTTGGAATGTCTCTGTTCCCCTAGGTTTGCTGAAAACTTAGATTTTTCTAGGCTTTAGAACAATCTTGGCATTAAAAGCATTCCAATTAATGATTACAGTCTCCTTCAACTCAGTATCTTATGAATGAGAACTTGCAGAGGAAGGATATTTTCCTTTCCCTTAAATCTCCTTTACCCAACCTCCATGTCAAGAAAATCCTCCTTTCAGGCATAAAATACCTAGCACTTCAAAATGGGTAAAGTGTAGAAGCATGAAATATTAATCTTCCCCAAGCCCCTGACATGAGATTTTTAAGCAAGCAGAATCATTTACAAAAGAACCTCCTCCTCACATAGAAATTCAGCTCTTCCCATTAATTATTGAGCACAGCCCAGATAAGGTACTGAAGACACATGGAAGTTCACGGGCAGAATACTATAGTTTATGCCTGTCCTACATGAAAATATATTTTTCCTAGTAAGCTGGTGAATCTGCAGCTTGAAGGTTTTTATAGTAAAATCTCTGGTTATTTTTGGAATCCCAAGTAGGTTCTACTTGGGATAGAAATACCCTATTTGTTATATTTGCCACAGTTCCTTTTCTGCTACACTCATCCTGCTCCTTGTTGACCTTTCTCACAGCTCATAACTAAGCTGACCAATAATGCAACAGCATTAGCTCCAGGAATAACTTTACATTAACTTTGCCAAGACTCGGTTTGTCTTCCTTTCTTTCCTGAGGACAGCCCAAGGTGTTGACACAAATTTCGGAACCCTTGAGATATTTATTCTCATTGTCTGAGTCAGCCTTTCTATATGATGCCGGAACACTCGGAGGCAGGTAAAGCATGTAATTGTCTGGGGTTTCCAGGCAGAGAACTAAATGCAAGGAGAATAACTGAAAAACATCCCTCTGTCTGTTGAGCTTCCATTTCTTCTCAAGTGTGGTCTAAATAGGGTTGTGAAACTCTTGGGGGGGGAATACGGTATGATTGTGTTTCATGGTACACTTCATAGTCCTTCCTCCTCATAGGCATAGGCTCAGTTCCACACAGTTTACTCCAAAAAGATCCTTTCAGGTGAGTACACAGAAGTCCACCTTCCTTGTATGCTTTAAGTAAGCATTAACAATTCTAAAGGACTACTTAAATGGAGCTTTTTGCTGCTCAGTCATGATTCCCCTCAGCCCATGGTCAGGCTGTGCTCTGTACTCTCACCACTTGAGACTGCTGTGCTCTGGAGTCACCCTTTTTGCTTCTCTTTGTATATTTTGCAGTTAAAACTTTCAGGAAAAGAATAATTTTACAGTGTAATTGTAAACATGCAATGCTATTTCCATCTCAAAGGACTCTCTTATTGAGGCAAACCCCATCAACGGTAACTACTACAGCTGTTACAGTCTGTTAACATGGGACTGAATGCTAAAACATACAAACACTCCTCCTCACCAGCGGTCTCTCTCTTTACCGGTCCAATACTACCAGGAGTCATGGAGCTGACAGAACAGTGTGGCTGCAAAGAAGGCAAATGGAATTTCAATCAAATTTCATAGAGCCCAGCTCAGTAACAATAATGTCAATAAATAGAAAATGTTATCTGAGGTTGAACAAATCCCTGCTAGAATCCAAATAAAAATATTATCCTACAATTTCATGATGGAACCGCTGAACATTCTCTCCTCTTCGCTCTCACCCAGCAGAAAGTGGCCTTAACACACTGGGTTTAAGCAGGACTCCCAAAAGAACAGTATTACAGATAAACATGCTTTTTGAGTTATTAGTTTCTATGGCATTTTGGCAAAATTTCCATGCTTTGCCTGCTATAAAAATATTACAGGAAACCAAGGGTACTACATGAAAACCCCATCACAGCATTTGGATTCCTTTTGACAGTAAAGATCATATGAGGCAACATTTTCCTCTAATTATGAATCAATTTAGTGCTAATAGGCCAATGTGAGGCATTTCTCTACATATGAGGATTCCTTGGTTCGATAAAAGTGCCTCATATGCACAGAACATTAAATTAAATCAAAATAAAGATTTCAATTTACCCAGATTGACTCAGACTTAATTGACATCCCCTGTGGCAATTTTCTATTTCTGTCTCTGAAGTGTCATTCATTTTATTAATAAGATGTAAACAAATTATTTTAAAATCAGGATGTTTACTGCCAAGATGTACAGCAATAATGCTAGTTTTAAAAGGCAGGCGTTAAAAAGCTGAAGGGTTGCTGGGAGCGTGAAGGACCACAACTACCACCTACTGAAAAGAAATTTCAAGGGATATGCAGCCCTTTTACCCCAAATATTACTACCATTGCCACTACCAGTGCCCAACTGCTGGGTTAGCCAGCTGGCTCTTTGTTGAGAAGTGATTTGGAAGAACAGTGAAGCATTTGCCATTTTCATTATCCACGTCATGACATGTTCAAAATCCTAAGAAACTTCTCAAAGTTTTGAGCCTTCACAGAGGTCTCCTACACTGTGATTGTTGGCACCTGTGGCCATCCTGGGCTATTTCCCCCCAGCACACATGCATGCCTGGATAAAAGCAGAAGTTTGCATATTACAGGAACAATGTACATTTTCCAAAAGCTGCGATTTTCATCTAGTCCCAAGATGAATTGATACAGAAGAATGGAAAGATATCTCTCATTAATCATTCAGATCATTCACCTGTGAATAGTTACTCGCCCTTCCTTATTCTACAATCACTAATACATCTATTGTACTTCAATGATCAATTATCTTTGCAGTTCCTCAATGCCAGATACACAGAATTAGTACACACAGTTGCCTCTGGATATTTTAGTCTTTACTCAGAAGTTGAGCACCAATTCTTTTTCCCTTCATATAAAGTATTTAGTCATTAATTGCCTTCATCTCTGGCAGATATCAGGGTAAAGGAAGGGGAAGTCTAAAGTAAAGCACCTTCAACAGTATGTTCTCAGTTCCTTCAGGCTGAAAAACTAAATCTCTGTCCCTTTTTGTGGTCCCAGTCTCTCCTTTTTATGCTGGGGCATCTTGTTTAATCTCTCCCTCAAGAGCCTGTTACCCTAAAAGTATCTTCTAGCTGTTTCAGTGAGTCCAAAAACTTCTAATGTTTTCATTCACTGTTTACTCACTGTGGGAAAAGAAATATTTACGTCACCTCAGTTAACAAGGCTAGGCCATAGTACAACATATAGAAGAAGCAGCATTTTTGATAAAAGACTCACCACGTGTTCATCATCATCATCATCACCTTCTTGAGCATTACTAAGCAGTTTGGCAAGGTACTGCAAAGAGGAGGCACTGTCCATATCAACACCCACTGCTCACCTCTGCAGAAAAAACAAGGGAAAGATAAAGAACAAAACGCGTTCAGTACTGCCTGGGAAGCACAACATTCATACACCATGTTCTGGAAGGATAAAGTTTAGCCAAACTCTTAATAAGCGTGATACCAAAACATATATTATGGAATGTATATTTCTCCCTTCAGGTTATAAATTCTTTTGCTCCACAGACATTAGCTTCAACTACAGCTCAGCCTAACAGGACTATAGGCTGTAGCAGACCCCACCTCAGGGGGGATTTGCAGCCGCTGAGGCCGGGTGGGGGCAGCACGAGCCGAGGCCCGGGACTCACACTGAGGAGCCAGGAACGCTCAACAGGTGCCGCGCTGCACCGCTTCGCTCCGGGAGGGCCCAGGGACGCCCCAGCTCCAGCCCCGAGCCCAGGGCGAGCGGGAAGAGCCGGGGAAAGCCGGCCTCGGCGCGGCCCCGCTTTCCGGCCCCGGTGCCGCCGCACGGCCCACAGCCGCCCCGGCCGCGTCCCCGTCCCCGCGGCAACGGGCCGGCACCGCCCCGCCGCGCCTCTCGTGGTCCCGCCAGCCAATCCGGCCGGCCGCCCGCGACCGGCAGCAGGACTGGCCAATGGCCGCCGGCGGCAGGGAGGCGCGGCCGGCGGTTGGGCGGTGGCGGAGAGGGGCGGGCGCGGCGCGGGCGTGCGTCATCCCCGCGCGCGCGGCGGTGTGGCGGTGTGTGCGGGCGCGGGCGGTGTGTGCGGGGGTGGCCGCTGGCCCCGCCGGGCCCGGCTGTGCTGAGGGCGGCGGCCCCGCTGCCCGCTCCGCGCGGCCGCCATGAACCAGTTCAACTTCGGGTCGGGCGCGGCGGGAGGCGGCTTCGCTCTGGGCACGCCGAAGACGGCCGCCACCACGGCCACGACCGGCTTCTCCTTCTCGACGCCCGCCGCCTCGGCGGGCTTCAGCTTCGGCAGCGCGGCCCAGGCGCCCGCCAGCAGCCAGCCCGCCGGGCTCTTCTCCTTCAGCAGGCCGGGCGGTGCCGCGCAGCCCGCCAGCTTCAGCTTCGGGACGCCGGCCACGGCCGCCGCGGCGCCGGCGGCAAACGTGTTCCCGCTGGGGTGAGGGGCCCGGGGTCTGGGCGGGGGTGGGGTGGGCCGGGCCGAGCGGCCCCGGCCGCGGGGGCACGGGCGGGCTCGGGGCAGCGGGGCTGCGGCCCTTGTGGCTGGGCCCCCCGCGGGAGCGCGCTGGGCAGGCGCTGGGCGAGGCCTGTGACCTGCCAGCGCCGGCTCCCTCGGGTGGGCCGGAGCCGTGAGCGGCTGCTGCCTCGGCCCCTGAGCGGGCCCGTGGCGCTGCCTGCCGGGGAGACGGCAGAGCTCTGCCTCCGCGCGTAAAGCCGCTCGTGAAGGCGCGACCCTGGAGCGCTCGGGGTGTTTCTGTGGGAGCCAGTGTGCCCGGCTTGTCCTTAGGCAAGGCTGTGAGCTGTGGGGCGATGCTTGAGAGCTGCTGCTGTCGAAGCTTGCCAGATGGGAGCAGCGGGAAGGGAGCTCGGATGGGGGCTGGCGGTAGAAGGGAGTGAAAAACGAGTCTTCTGTAGAGGAAGCGACAAGGGTGCTGAGGAGCTGAGAGAAGAAGCAACTTCACTGACGTCGCCCCAGATATGTTGCAGTGCCTGGGTGGGTGGGGGTATTTAGGCAGCACTGAGTCAGGCTTAAGAGACTTCACAAGAGGATGGCCAGTGACAGGAGCTGAGATGCAGACTTTGTCAAAATTGCAACATAAGCCTGGTTAAAGCGCGCGCCTCCTTGAAAGGCGGTTTCTGCTGCCAGTGAATGTGTGAGAAAGCCGACTGGGTGCTTGGGTGAACGTAAGCCTCCACCAAAACGGCTTCTTTCCTTTTTTTCTCTAGGACAGCTGCCCCAAAACTCAACTTTGGAGGCAGTAGTGCCACTCAGGCTACAGGAATCACAGCAGGCTTTGGGTTTGGTAGCTCTGTACCAGCCAGTGCGCCCTCAAGTCAAGCAGCAGCCCCTTCTGGCTTTGTGTTTGGATCCACTGGCACCGCCACCACTGCTGCCGCCACCACCACGACCACCGCTCCGTCTGGGACGACCGGAGGGTTCAGTTTTTCCAGTGGTACTGCAGCTCAGGCCGGAACAGCCGGCTTCAACATCGGCACTGCGGCTCCGCAAGCAGCGCCCACAGGGTTGACCTTTGGAGCAGCACCTGCAGCTGCTGCCACCACTGCTGCCACCTTAGGAGCTGCCACCCAGTCAGCGACCCCCTTCAGCCTTGGAGGTCAGTCCACAGGTGAGCTGCAGCTTGAAATGGCAGCTGTAGCGAGGCAGGCTGTCAGCGAGGAGGGCAACCGGGGATGGTGTGGAGGTTGTGCAGCCTCCTGCTTCTGCTGGTGGGAGATGTGGGGAGTGGCTGGGATCAGTGGTTCTTCTGATTCGCTTCTCCAGGGTCATCGGTGACGAGTAGCAATTGCTGTTTAGCCTTTAGTGCAGTGTTTTCTTGGGAAGTAGATGCCTCCAAGCTCGTGTGTTCTTGAACTTGTATTGATCATTTGTTCTCTGAGGCCAGCAGAGAGAAAACCACATCCGTTTGTGTCCAGCAGATGTGCCTGAATCCATTTTTTTCTTAGGAACTGACTGAGTCTGACAATGTGTTTAAACGAGCCAGTGAGTTTGTGTCTTCCCTAGGCCAGTCTGGCTGAGCATAGCATGTATTTAGGGAAAGTTTCTCGGGACGGCGCTTTGGTCCAGCACTTGATTTCTGCGATAAAGCACTGTTTACCTTCCCAGCAGCAGGAGCTTGCCCACTTGCGCAGGATCCGGCAAAAGTTCAGTTTGCTTTTTTTTTATTTACTTGTTGGGGATGGTTATAACGTGGTGATGGTGACAGGCCTCAGGGGGAAGGTGGTTGCCTCTGGGATGATGTTCATCTGTGTACGAATCATTGTTGAAAGTCTTTGGAGGTAAGGAGCGTGTTAGCCCTAGTTTGTTTTCTGGAGAACGTGGAGTATTTGTTACACTGCGTATTGTTGTGGGGCTTTTTTGTGCTCTTACTGCTTCAAACTTGACTAGTGCTGTTATCAGTGGAAACTACGGAGTCTCTGTAGTGAAAGGTTCGTCTTTTCCTTTTCCTTGTGCTACTTGTTCCAGGTGTAAACTTTGGGACATTGCCTTCAACAGCAGCAACAGCAGCCACTAGTGCACCTGCAGCAACGCTGACCGCTAGTACCAGCCAGGGACCCACTCTGTCCTTTGGAACCAAACTTGGAGGTAGGAGGTGATTACAGGAGATAATTACGGAAGACTTAACGAATCTGGTGTCCTTCTGGGAGCAGTTTTCTGAACTGGGGTCTGGAAACAGGCTAGAACTGTTTGTCACCGTGAATTTGCAATGCCACCAGTAATCTGTGGCAGTTCATATAGCCGCTGGAGTCAGTACCGTGGTTTTTTTATTGTGTCGCACGTGCCAAATTCTGTCCTGTACTTGTTGGTGGAGCGTAGTGGAAGGGAGCGGCAGGTTTAAAGGGCCCATTGGAAGAGAGAGGGTTGAGGTAGAATAAGAGGGACACTGGTTTGACGTTGGGAGAGGGGTCTGCCGGAGTCGAGAAATTACTCAATATGAGTTATGCATCTTGCTCATCTTTTATTAGCTTCTAACGCTTCTTATATAGCCTCGATACACAAGCATGTTCCCAAAGCAAACATATAATTGGTTATTAGCCCCTAAGCACGCGCTGCTCTCACACCACTAATTATCATGATTAGAACAAGCATTCTATCCATGCAGCTGTTTGCGTTAGCTATGTTTTAGCCTTGCGGTTTGCTACTCCCTTTATTCCCATTCCGCTCCCTATCTCCCTTGGCCTTGCACCTGTCTTCCCTAACAGCTGCAGCTTGTTACAGCCACGGCCTGGTAGTACAACAAAGTTACTTGGTCTCAGGATTCAAGAATAGATCAAGGCCACTTTCTTGTTAACTTCAGCACAACTTCACCACAATTCTAATGGATTGTGCAGGTCTTTAGGGATTCTGTGGCCACGCTTCTGCAGCCATTCTTCTACAGTTTTACATCTTTCATCCATCAAAAAACTGGTGTTGCTGGGCAGATCTGCATGGCGCGTTCAGCACAATCTTTTGAAATGGGTGAGAGCTTGCTGCGGTCTGGCTGTAGAAGAGGTATGCTTTTTTCTGTTTGCAGTAACATCCACAGCTGCTACCAGTGCCTCTACCACCACAACCTCGATTCTTGGTTCGACGGGGCCTACGTTGCTCGCGCCTATAGCGAGTTCTTCAGCACCGACATCGTCTACCACCACAGGCCTCACACGTAAGTCACAACGTACGGGTTTTAGCTGCTGGGGGAATACACAAGCAGCGTGGTTGGTGCTGCCTGTGAGTGGTGGAGCTGCAGATACTGATGCTGGGGTGACATGGGAGAACTCAAAGGGCCAGCTCTTGTCGCTGTTTGCCACCTTCCCTCTTTGTGATTTCTGGCAAACTGCCTTCAATGGTGAGGCACGGAGGGTTTTGTTCAAACCAAAGCACGCTTCAAATTCAGGGTGAGGAAGCAGCATGGGGCAGTTTTAGCTGTATGTGAATTGTTTGTTTCTCTCTCTGGGAGCATTGCCACCACTGAGCTTTCAAGTGATGTTTTAGCAGCCGACTTCCACACCCCGGTGCCTTGAGTGTGGTTATGTCTGCCTTTTGACTTCTGCGTGAGGTGTTAGTGCTGCTTAAAGAGCAGTGGAGGTGCTGTGTGTGAAAAACAAGTCTTGATGCAGCTGTACATTTGTGAGTTCCCCTCGTAATAGCTGGCAAGTTTCCTCTTGCTGAAAGACATTTATGGCAGGAAATGGGTAAATGACAGTAGCTTGGCACCTGGGTTGATAAAGTTTCTGGAAGAACTGCAGAGCATTCTGGCTGTATTATAGCTTCAGCCTGCCTGTTTTCACGTTGTGTCGGGATGATCCTCCACCTCGACAGCTGTCCTGTTTAATAGAAGTAAAGACCATACGTGGAGATGGGTGAGCAGGCAGAGCTGTCCAAAGGGGCACTGCATTTAGTGGTTTTGCAAACTCTCAGTGTTGTCTTCCGTTTCCAGTTGGTGCCCCTTCCACTGGGACAGGCAGTCTTGGAACGCTTGGGTTTGGATTAAAAATTCCTGGAACAACAGCTGCCGCAACAAGCACTGCTACTGGTAAGAGCTAGGTGCTGAAAGTAGCTGAAGAGAAGGAAGCCTGCCTTCAGTGCTCTGTCGTAAAGGGCCACGCTAGTGTAGCAGCATAGCAGCTGTAATTTGTAATGCCCTCCGGTAGCTGAAAATAACACAGTCTTTCTTCCTCTGATCCTCCTTTTCCATCTCCTCAAATGCACAGTAACTCTACAACTTCTGAGAGCCTGTCCCCGCAGCAAAGGGAGTTTGGGTGAAGGAAGGCCCGTGCGCTTTGATGGTGTAGTTTGCAGCAAGTAAAGTAAATGGATTAGCTGCTCTTTCTTGGCCTGCCTGTGTAGGTGCAGACTTGCCTGGGGAGTCGAGGGAGAGGTGTCTTGATGGGGAAAGGGAGAGGCCAACGACTGGTGGGGAGCGTTAGGGAGAGATGGTTTATGTTGCAGTGCTGCTCCATTCATCGGTTTCTTCCATAGGACAAATTGCAAAGCGTTGGATATCATTAACTTGAGAAACCAACCCCCAGAAAAGCAGTGCAGCTATGGATGCTGTCTTTAAGTGGCAGCCCTCATGTGAAAACCTGCCGTGGAGTTTGCTGCTGCACGGTGTTGGGGTTCAGGTCTGAGCGTCTTTTTCTGGATGCAGTTACCAGCCAGTTTTCAGTGGGATGCCATGGTTGCTGCTCAGCTCTCAAGGTGTTTGAGCTCAGTGCCTCGAAGTGCCATGTGGCTGCTGCCACTGCCATGTGACAGGTGCTCTTAGCTTTGTGAAGACATAGAAATTGCCTCTTCTGCAGCGATGCTGGAAGGAGACTGGCTGTGCTGGTGGTTCCTAGGTCTAATATTAAAACGTGAGGAGATTGAGAGGAGTGGGCTAACGCTGTGTTTCTTTGAATAATGCCCAGTTTAAATGCAGGTTGCAGGTTCCTGGTTTTACTAGAACTACTAGCCAGGCGTTTACAGTCTACTGCTTTTGTGTCGAGGTGCATTTTTTCCCCTTCCTGAGAGATGTGTGATTTGTTTTTTGTCCCTTCAAAGGGAAAGGGACCTAGTTGATCTCATACAGCTCTGCGCTGAGAGGTGTGTGTGGGACCTGTTCTCGATTTCCTGGGTAGTGGCTGCTGGCCACTTCTGTTGCTTGACTTGAACCTCTTCTTTCAGGCACCACTTCTGCTTCTGGCTTTGCTTTGAATCTTAAGCCATTAACTACGACTGGTGCTATTGGAGCTGTGACTTCTACAGCTGCCATAACCACCACCACAACCACCAGGTGAGTGTTTGGGTACAGCTGACTTATTTCCTGACTGGGACAAGAGGCGGTGTTAATGGTGGTATCTGGTGGTGGAGGGGAAGTGAGCGCTGTTGTGTTTCTATTTTGTCTTTTGATCTTGTGTTCTGTGCTGCCTTGCGCTTTGTGTCAGTGCGCCCCCAGTGATGACTTATGCCCAGCTGGAGAGTCTGATAAACAAGTGGAGTCTGGAACTGGAAGACCAAGAGAAACACTTTCTCCATCAAGCTACGCAAGTTAATGCCTGGGACCAGACGCTGATAGAGAATGGGGAGAAGGTAAGGTGACATGCAGTGTAACCTGATGTTGCTTGCTTAGATCCTTAAAGGCTTTAAGTTTTATGGAGTCGGCAAGCCATCTAGTGGGACTTTCTCTTCTTTTTTCTGTTTTTCAAATAGAATTATCTCTGAATCCTTTGAAAAACTCACTCCGTGTCTGTTCTGGTCTTTAGGCATTGAAGGTTGGAAATCTGTTTATGTGAGTTTACTCTGTGGTAACGAGTTACCTTAGGGTGGAGCTTTCAAAGCCCAACCTCCATTATTCAGTTCTGGTCTGTGAATCTTCATGTAACTGTTCCTAGTCAATGTTTTTTATGGTGCTGACTTTCTCAGTTCCACCACTCCTCTTTTATGGGTTGTCTCTTGAATTTTTGTAGTGTAATTGGGTGTCTTCTGTTTCCAGATTACTTCATTACACAGAGAAGTAGAGAAAGTGAAGCTTGATCAGAAGAGGTAGGAGACTATGAACACCTGAGATGTTTTTCTTTCTTTTTTGCATCTTCTTGTGTTGTGGTACGGCAGATCTAGGACGTGTATAACGCCTAAGTGGGGGTAGAGTAACGTTTTCTCTTTTCCAGACTGGATCAGGAACTGGACTTCATTCTGTCACAGCAGAAAGAGCTTGAAGACTTGTTGACCCCTCTGGAGGAGTCTGTGAAGGAGCAGAGTGGGACTATCTACTTGCAGCACGCGGATGAAGAACGGGAGAGGACGTAAGACAAAAATGAGCTTTGACCGTGAGATGAGCAGGCTAATGTGGCGATGATCAATCAGCAAGAAGTGGAGCTGGGACACATGACAATATTGAACTCTCAGTGGCCTTATTCAAACATGTAATCCTGTTTTATGCATGGCAACTTTAGGTTTTAAGCATTAGAAATGGGGATTGTGACTGGAAGCCCTTGAATCTGCATGAAAATGTCTTTGGGTGTTGGTGTAATCAGCTGTGTGGGAAAAGGTTACCGATTTTGGTGTAAGCTCTGAAAAGTAATGATTATTTAGTGATAGAAATGAAAAGAGCAGAATGCACTATGTGTGTCCTTATAAGCCCAAAGTCTTTAATTGCAGTAGTGTAATAAGAAGTTGGTGTGACTGGGAGCAGGTCTTCTAAAGTTCACTTTTAATATTCTGACCTTGGTTCCCATGCATTTTGCAGCTATAAACTGGCTGAAAATATTGATGCTCAGTTGAAGCGTATGGCACAAGATCTGAAAGACATCACTGAGCACTTGAATACATCAAGAGGCCCGGCAGACACGAGCGACCCGGTAAATGCAAGCTTTCTTTTTTTGTGTGTTGTATAGAAGGGAGAGATTATTTAAACTACTGCTAACTCTTTGTCCACTTGTGGATAGTCTGCTGCTTGTGGTTTCAGCCTTGGAGCAGGGTGTTTTGTTTTGTCCGTGGGTTGGTTCTCTTCTGGTAAAACTTGCATTATAACGCAGCACAAGCCAGGCTGACTCACGTAACTATGTGAGTTTTCAGAGTATCCCATTGTGGTATGAACTCTGGTAATTTGCTTGTTGTCTAGTTTTTGCCTAGACTACAGCTTGTTTCAGAGGCATTTCTTAAGGCTGCTCCCGCTACCTGCTCCGCCACTTGCGTCTTTCTTTTGGCAACCTAAATTTTGTTCAGAAGGTCCTCTGTAGCTGCTGATGCGTTTCTGTAATACTACTTTTGTATCCTCATGGAAACAAGATCTGAATTACCAGCTCTTTCTGATAGGTGTTAAATTGATCATGATTGTCCTTGTAGCTTTACTGAGAAACTTTTTTTTCCCGTAAGAATTCCCCATTGTTACTGCAGACTGAGTTTTATCCCATTCCTTTTTACTTTTGCCAGCTCCATCCTAAGGAGCTTAATGTGGTGGTGGTTCCTAGGTCTGAATTGGAAGCAGCCTAAGCCACAAGCACATACTCTAAAGCAGTCTGTTTTCTTGCTGGTAAGGAGAAGCAAAGCGATGCAGTCGTTGCACGGGAAGGCGGCTGCTCAGTTAGTGGAGCTGTACATATGAGGAATTGGACTGCGTCACGTTCCAACGGCAGGGGTGGGCAAGCTGCCTTACTGCTCTTAGTTTCCATGTAGTGTAACAAATGACTGTCACCTTCTGTTTCTGCTCAGCTTCAGCAGATCTGTAAAATTTTGAATGCGCACATGGATTCCTTGCAGTGGATTGACCAGAATTCAGGTGAGAGTTGTCTTGCTGCTTTTTGGGACTGTAAAGAGAAAGCATGTAGTGAGTGTTTCTTGAACAGAAATGAATTGCTGTAGTTCCCCGAGGATTCTCCTCCTCCTCACCTTCAATGACACTGCCCCTTCTGTGCTTGAATTCTCCCGATGCACGTTCAGGGCCTTTGCTGAGAAGTAATTCCTGGCAGCTGCTAATGTCTTACAAAAAAGCCCAGCTTGAAATGCATCATTGCAAGGCAGAGGACTTGGAAATGTTATGCTTTGTTCTACCAAACTAAGGTTAAATGTTGCAGCTTCTAAAATGTTGGTGGGTTTCCCTTTGGAATATGAAAGTTGGTGAGGTGGAGGGGGGCTGTGTGTGTGTGTGTGTGTATGCATAACGTTACCATCATCCCCTCGGCCACTGAAAGCCAGATGCAGGTAAGACTGAGCGGCACATGTGTATCTGCAGGCGCAGTAACTCCGCAGTGTGGAAATTTGACAGTAGCAGTAACTTGTGATGTAGTGCAGAGCGGAAGATGCACTTGATAGTGAAAACTTGGTAGTGTAGTTATTGTTGCTTGGTATATCAGTTAAAGGTGAATCTAAGACATGGTGCCATGCTAATACCTAAGATAAAGTGGGAGCTTTTCTCACAGGGAATGCCTCTTTGTGAGGGATCTGAGAAGTATAAACGGGTTTGGTTTTTAACTGATGTTAGCAGCCACACGGGGGCATGGCAGAATATAAAGCAGTGCTGCTCTCTCACCAGCATCAAATTGCACTGTCTGATGAGAATGTACTTCTTGGGTGAAAGCAGGCATTCTACCACGCATGTTTAAATAGTATTATTGGCTTCAGCTCGGGATTTAATTTGGCTTTCTTCCAGAATATATATGCGAACTTCTGCATGCTGAACATGCCTCTATTGGGAAGTCTGGTGCAGCTCTTGTGACATCAGAATTCTAGCTTTACAGAATGTGTGTGGAAATAGCAACCCGTTTCCTTTACATTTTCCGAGAAGGGAGATGCGGTATTTCCTCTGTAATCTGTACTGTCGAAATTGTCTTATCAGTTAATAATGATTCATTTTCTTTGCTGGGAGACATACATGTAAAGATACAGTTAAGCTCCAGTTCACCTTCAAGCCAGAAAGAAGCAATAAGCTAAGAAATTGAAGTTTTAAAAAAATATTAATGTATCTCTGTTTCTGTGGGGTTCTTGGGAAGGAGAATGCCTGTTACCGTGTATACTTAAGTGGTCAGGTGGAAAAACAGTGCAGTTCTGAAGTAACCCTTCATGTAGCCCTTGCTATTAGTACATTGACTAGGCCTGCGAGCGACACATTCCTTGGTATTCTTTTTTGTCTATGTAAAAAACCCGACACCCTCCACCTAAACCAGACCCAGGGCATCTGTCCTGTAGGTGAAGTTATCAAGTTTGCTTTCTGTGGAATGCCTCCGGGACGGATTAGAGTAAGCTGGTGATCTTATCTAGGCATACCCACACAGTGGCTATTAACAAGTCTGACTTGTTACACAATTATGTGCCACTGTGTGGCATTTTATTCACGTTAGCACTGACTGGCATTGCCACAGTTAAATGGACTTGCTGAATGAGGATGCAGGATGGTGCTGTTCCACAGGTGAAAAGAGTGTTTGGACCAAAGCCTTGTACTGACCTTTTCTCCCTTCCTGTGAGAACCAGAAGGACTTCTCCTATGTAGGTATAAATGAACTCAGATTTGAGTGAGAGAGATCTGTGAGACTGTGCAGGTTGTGTTCTAGGGTGATTGTGAATTTAATCGCTTGTGTCTCCCACAGCTGTGTTGCAGAGAAAGGTTGAAGAGGTGACAAAGGTTTGTGAGAGCCGCCGCAAAGAGCAAGAGCGCAGTTTTCGGATCACTTTTGATTGAAGGACTTCAAAGGATTAACCTGAAATCTCCATAGAAAACAGAGATTGTCGGGGATCCTGGTCTCAAATTACAATCTGGTTTTGTTTCTTTTCTTGCAATAAAAAAAGCCAGTCCTTGCAGTGTCTGACTGGAATTCACCCGCTCCAGTCTGGGAGACTGGATGCAATTTGTGGAGGAAGTACGTGCTCTTTGTTCTTTGTAAGTGCATGCAGACTGGTGAGTGACCCAAACGGATGTCCTCGAGGGATGTAAGCACTGTGTGACTCCACCGCTGAGCTCTCCAGTACTTAGATGTAACTTGACCGTGTTCAGCTGAGACTTCATAAGCCTTTATTCAGGTCCTTACAGAGATGGTTTAATGAAGAGCTGTCCTCAGAAGGAGCTGCAGCATTCTGAGAGACTGCAGTTCCTCCTGTTGCTCGCTGGAGTTTGTGTTTAAATTAGGTATGTTTCCACTTCTGAAGGTGGGCCTAGTTTTCTGTACTTTCTGGCAATAAATGCTTTTGTGCTGGTTGGTACCTGTCAGTGGAATTTCTACACAATTAAAAATTACTGGATGTGCCGGCAGGAAAGTGGTGCTTGTGTGGCGATTGGGTGTAGTGCAGGTTGTTGGGCAGGAAGGACCATGGTCAGCAAGCCTGCTGCGAAGGTCACCGCTTTCTGATAAAAGCGCGTTGATAAGGCCCGTGGCGCTGTGCCTTTACTGGCAGAGGGAAGTGAATGGCGGCGCATTTAGCAGGGGTGCCCCTGTACCGAGATCCCCCGTGGGCTTTGTGCTTCGGCCCTGCCCAGTGCTGAAGGGGTGCCGATGCTGGGTGAGGGGCTCTGCTTTGTATTTTCCTTCCTGGGCCCGCACCCGTCAGCTTTGTCTGTGTGTTGTCCCCCGGAGAAAAGGGAAGGGCCTGCGCGGGAGAGTCATCTCCTGACTAACGAGGGGTAAAACCTGCGAGCCGCTCGTCGATTGACTTATGGCAGCGCTGAGCAGGCGCGTTCGGCGCTTCGCTCCGGGCGGGCCCAGGGCAGCCCCAGCTCCAGCCCCGAGCCCGGGGCGAGCGGGAAGAGCCGGGGAAAGCCGGCCTCGGCCCGGCCCCGGTGCCGCCGCACGGCCCACAGCCGCCCCGGCCGCGTCCCCGTCCCCGCGGCAACGGGCCGGCACCGCCCCGCCGCGCCTCTCGTGGTCCCGCCAGCCAATCCGGCCGGCCGCCCGCGACCGGCAGCAGGACTGGCCAATGGCCGCCGGCGGCAGGGAGGCGCGGCCGGCGGTTGGGCGGTGGCGGAGAGGGGCGGGCGCGGCGCGGGCGTGCGTCATCCCCGCGCGCGCGGCGGTGTGGCGGTGTGTGCGGGCGCGGGCGGTGTGTGCGGGGGTGGCCGCTGGCCCCGCCGGGCCCGGCTGTGCTGAGGGCGGCGGCCCCGCTGCCCGCTCCGCGCGGCCGCCATGAACCAGTTCAACTTCGGGTCGGGCGCGGCGGGAGGCGGCTTCGCTCTGGGCACGCCGAAGACGGCCGCCACCACGGCCACGGCCGGCTTCTCCTTCTCGACGCCCGCCGCCTCGGCGGGCTTCAGCTTCGGCAGCGCGGCCCAGGCGCCCGCCAGCAGCCAGCCCGCCGGGCTCTTCTCCTTCAGCAGGCCGGGCGGTGCCGCGCAGCCCGCCAGCTTCAGCTTCGGGACGCCGGCCACGGCCGCCGCGGCGCCGGCGGCAAACGTGTTCCCGCTGGGGTGAGGGGCCCGGGGTCCGGGCGGGGGTGGGGTGGGCCGGGCCGAGCGGCCCCGGCCGCGGGGGCACGGGCGGGCTCGGGGCAGCGGGGCTGCGGCCCTTGTGGCTGGGCCCCCCGCGGGAGCGCGCTGGGCAGGCGCTGGGCGAGGCCTGTGACCTGCCAGCGCCGGCTCCCTCGGGTGGGCCGGAGCCGTGAGCGGCTGCTGCCTCGGCCCCTGAGCGGGCCCGTGGCGCTGCCTGCCGGGGAGACGGCAGAGCTCTGCCTCCGCGCGTAAAGCCGCTCGTGAAGGCGCGACCCTGGAGCGCTCGGGGTGTTTCTGTGGGAGCCAGTGTGCCCGGCTTGTCCTTAGGCAAGGCTGTGAGCTGTGGGGCGATGCTTGAGAGCTGCTGCTGTCGAAGCTTGCCAGATGGGAGCAGCGGGAAGGGAGCTCGGATGGGGGCTGGCGGTAGAAGGGAGTGAAAAACGAGTCTTCTGTAGAGGAAGCGACAAGGGTGCTGAGGAGCTGAGAGAAGAAGCAACTTCACTGACGTCGCCCCAGATATGTTGCGGTGCCTGGGTGGGTGGGGGTATTTAGGCAGCACTGAGTCAGGCTTAAGAGACTTCACAAGAGGATGGCCAGTGACAGGAGCTGAGATGCAGACTTTGTCAAAATTGCAACATAAGCCTGGTTAAAGCGCGCGCCTCCTTGAAAGGCGGTTTCTGCTGCCAGTGAATGTGTGAGAAAGCCGACTGGGTGCTTGGGTGAACGTAAGCCTCCACCAAAACGGCTTCTTTCCTTTTTTTCTCTAGGACAGCTGCCCCAAAACTCAACTTTGGAGGCAGTAGTGCCACTCAGGCTACAGGAATCACAGCAGGCTTTGGGTTTGGTAGCTCTGTACCAGCCAGTGCGCCCTCAAGTCAAGCAGCAGCCCCTTCTGGCTTTGTGTTTGGATCCACTGGCACCGCCACCACTGCTGCCGCCACCACCACGACCACCGCTCCGTCTGGGACGACCGGAGGGTTCAGTTTTTCCAGTGGTACTGCAGCTCAGGCCGGAACAGCCGGCTTCAACATCGGCACTGCGGCTCCGCAAGCAGCGCCCACAGGGTTGACCTTTGGAGCAGCACCTGCAGCTGCTGCCACCACTGCTGCCACCTTAGGAGCTGCCACCCAGTCAGCGACCCCCTTCAGCCTTGGGGGTCAGTCCACAGGTGAGCTGCAGCTTGAAATGGCAGCTGTAGCGAGGCAGGCTGTCAGCGAGGAGGGCAACCGGGGATGGTGTGGAGGTTGTGCAGCCTCCTGCTTCTGCTGGTGGGAGATGTGGGGAGTGGCTGGGATCAGTGGTTCTTCTGATTCGCTTCTCCAGGGTCATCGGTGACGAGTAGCAATTGCTGTTTAGCCTTTAGTGCAGTGTTTTCTTGGGAAGTAGATGCCTCCAAGCTCGTGTGTTCTTGAACTTGTATTGATCATTTGTTCTCTGAGGCCAGCAGAGAGAAAACCACATCCGTTTGTGTCCAGCAGATGTGCCTGAATCCATTTTTTTCTTAGGAACTGACTGAGTCTGACAATGTGTTTAAACGAGCCAGTGAGTTTGTGTCTTCCCTAGGCCAGTCTGGCTGAGCATAGCATGTATTTAGGGAAAGTTTCTCGGGACGGCGCTTTGGTCCAGCACTTGATTTCTGCGATAAAGCACTGTTTACCTTCCCAGCAGCAGGAGCTTGCCCACTTGCGCAGGATCCGGCAAAAGTTCAGTTTGCTTTTTTTTTATTTACTTGTTGGGGATGGTTATAACGTGGTGATGGTGACAGGCCTCAGGGGGAAGGTGGTTGCCTCTGGGATGATGTTCATCTGTGTACGAATCATTGTTGAAAGTCTTTGGAGGTAAGGAGCGTGTTAGCCCTAGTTTGTTTTCTGGAGAACGTGGAGTATTTGTTACACTGCGTATTGTTGTGGGGCTTTTTTGTGCTCTTACTGCTTCAAACTTGACTAGTGCTGTTATCAGTGGAAACTACGGAGTCTCTGTAGTGAAAGGTTCGTCTTTTCCTTTTCCTTGTGCTACTTGTTCCAGGTGTAAACTTTGGGACATTGCCTTCAACAGCAGCAACAGCAGCCACTAGTGCACCTGCAGCAACGCTGACCGCTAGTACCAGCCAGGGACCCACTCTGTCCTTTGGAACCAAACTTGGAGGTAGGAGGTGATTACAGGAGATAATTACGGAAGACTTAACGAATCTGGTGTCCTTCTGGGAGCAGTTTTCTGAACTGGGGTCTGGAAACAGGCTAGAACTGTTTGTCACCGTGAATTTGCAATGCCACCAGTAATCTGTGGCAGTTCATATAGCCGCTGGAGTCAGTACCGTGGTTTTTTTATTGTGTCGCACGTGCCAAATTCTGTCCTGTACTTGTTGGTGGAGCGTAGTGGAAGGGAGCGGCAGGTTTAAAGGGCCCATTGGAAGAGAGAGGGTTGAGGTAGAATAAGAGGGACACTGGTTTGACGTTGGGAGAGGGGTCTGCCGGAGTCGAGAAATTACTCAATATGAGTTATGCATCTTGCTCATCTTTTATTAGCTTCTAACGCTTCTTATATAGCCTCGATACACAAGCATGTTCCCAAAGCAAACATATAATTGGTTATTAGCCCCTAAGCACGCGCTGCTCTCACACCACTAATTATCATGATTAGAACAAGCATTCTATCCATGCAGCTGTTTGCGTTAGCTATGTTTTAGCCTTGCGGTTTGCTACTCCCTTTATTCCCATTCCGCTCCCTATCTCCCTTGGCCTTGCACCTGTCTTCCCTAACAGCTGCAGCTTGTTACAGCCACGGCCTGGTAGTACAACAAAGTTACTTGGTCTCAGGATTCAAGAATAGATCAAGGCCACTTTCTTGTTAACTTCAGCACAACTTCACCACAATTCTAATGGATTGTGCAGGTCTTTAGGGATTCTGTGGCCACGCTTCTGCAGCCATTCTTCTACAGTTTTACATCTTTCATCCATCAAAAAACTGGTGTTGCTGGGCAGATCTGCATGGCGCGTTCAGCACAATCTTTTGAAATGGGTGAGAGCTTGCTGCGGTCTGGCTGTAGAAGAGGTATGCTTTTTTCTGTTTGCAGTAACATCCACAGCTGCTACCAGTGCCTCTACCACCACAACCTCGATTCTTGGTTCGACGGGGCCTACGTTGCTCGCGCCTATAGCGAGTTCTTCAGCACCGACATCGTCTACCACCACAGGCCTCACACGTAAGTCACAACGTACGGGTTTTAGCTGCTGGGGGAATACACAAGCAGCGTGGTTGGTGCTGCCTGTGAGTGGTGGAGCTGCAGATACTGATGCTGGGGTGACATGGGAGAACTCAAAGGGCCAGCTCTTGTCGCTGTTTGCCACCTTCCCTCTTTGTGATTTCTGGCAAACTGCCTTCAATGGTGAGGCACGGAGGGTTTTGTTCAAACCAAAGCACGCTTCAAATTCAGGGTGAGGAAGCAGCATGGGGCAGTTTTAGCTGTATGTGAATTGTTTGTTTCTCTCTCTGGGAGCATTGCCACCACTGAGCTTTCAAGTGATGTTTTAGCAGCCGACTTCCACACCCCGGTGCCTTGAGTGTGGTTATGTCTGCCTTTTGACTTCTGCGTGAGGTGTTAGTGCTGCTTAAAGAGCAGTGGAGGTGCTGTGTGTGAAAAACAAGTCTTGATGCAGCTGTACATTTGTGAGTTCCCCTCGTAATAGCTGGCAAGTTTCCTCTTGCTGAAAGACATTTATGGCAGGAAATGGGTAAATGACAGTAGCTTGGCACCTGGGTTGATAAAGTTTCTGGAAGAACTGCAGAGCATTCTGGCTGTATTATAGCTTCAGCCTGCCTGTTTTCACGTTGTGTCGGGATGATCCTCCACCTCGACAGCTGTCCTGTTTAATAGAAGTAAAGACCATACGTGGAGATGGGTGAGCAGGCAGAGCTGTCCAAAGGGGCACTGCATTTAGTGGTTTTGCAAACTCTCAGTGTTGTCTTCCGTTTCCAGTTGGTGCCCCTTCCACTGGGACAGGCAGTCTTGGAACGCTTGGGTTTGGATTAAAAATTCCTGGAACAACAGCTGCCGCAACAAGCACTGCTACTGGTAAGAGCTAGGTGCTGAAAGTAGCTGAAGAGAAGGAAGCCTGCCTTCAGTGCTCTGTCGTAAAGGGCCACGCTAGTGTAGCAGCATAGCAGCTGTAATTTGTAATGCCCTCCGGTAGCTGAAAATAACACAGTCTTTCTTCCTCTGATCCTCCTTTTCCATCTCCTCAAATGCACAGTAACTCTACAACTTCTGAGAGCCTGTCCCCGCAGCAAAGGGAGTTTGGGTGAAGGAAGGCCCGTGCGCTTTGATGGTGTAGTTTGCAGCAAGTAAAGTAAATGGATTAGCTGCTCTTTCTTGGCCTGCCTGTGTAGGTGCAGACTTGCCTGGGGAGTCGAGGGAGAGGTGTCTTGATGGGGAAAGGGAGAGGCCAACGACTGGTGGGGAGCGTTAGGGAGAGATGGTTTATGTTGCAGTGCTGCTCCATTCATCGGTTTCTTCCATAGGACAAATTGCAAAGCGTTGGATATCATTAACTTGAGAAACCAACCCCCAGAAAAGCAGTGCAGCTATGGATGCTGTCTTTAAGTGGCAGCCCTCATGTGAAAACCTGCCGTGGAGTTTGCTGCTGCACGGTGTTGGGGTTCAGGTCTGAGCGTCTTTTTCTGGATGCAGTTACCAGCCAGTTTTCAGTGGGATGCCATGGTTGCTGCTCAGCTCTCAAGGTGTTTGAGCTCAGTGCCTCGAAGTGCCATGTGGCTGCTGCCACTGCCATGTGACAGGTGCTCTTAGCTTTGTGAAGACATAGAAATTGCCTCTTCTGCAGCGATGCTGGAAGGAGACTGGCTGTGCTGGTGGTTCCTAGGTCTAATATTAAAACGTGAGGAGATTGAGAGGAGTGGGCTAACGCTGTGTTTCTTTGAATAATGCCCAGTTTAAATGCAGGTTGCAGGTTCCTGGTTTTACTAGAACTACTAGCCAGGCGTTTACAGTCTACTGCTTTTGTGTCGAGGTGCATTTTTTCCCCTTCCTGAGAGATGTGGGATTTGTTTTTTGTCCCTTCAAAGGGAAAGGGACCTAGTTGATCTCATACAGCTCTGCGCTGAGAGGTGTGTGTGGGACCTGTTCTCGATTTCCTGGGTAGTGGCTGCTGGCCACTTCTGTTGCTTGACTTGAACCTCTTCTTTCAGGCACCACTTCTGCTTCTGGCTTTGCTTTGAATCTTAAGCCATTAACTACGACTGGTGCTATTGGAGCTGTGACTTCTACAGCTGCCATAACCACCACCACAACCACCAGGTGAGTGTTTGGGTACAGCTGACTTATTTCCTGACTGGGACAAGAGGCGGTGTTAATGGTGGTATCTGGTGGTGGAGGGGAAGTGAGCGCTGTTGTGTTTCTATTTTGTCTTTTGATCTTGTGTTCTGTGCTGCCTTGCGCTTTGTGTCAGTGCGCCCCCAGTGATGACTTATGCCCAGCTGGAGAGTCTGATAAACAAGTGGAGTCTGGAACTGGAAGACCAAGAGAAACACTTTCTCCATCAAGCTACGCAAGTTAATGCCTGGGACCAGATGCTGATAGAGAATGGGGAGAAGGTAAGGTGACATGCAGAAAGTCAGACTTTCTCTTCTTTTTTCTGTTTTTCAAATAGAATTATCTCTGAATCCTTTGAAAAACTCACTCCGTGTCTGTTCTGGTCTTTAGGCATTGAAGGTTGGAAATCTGTTTATGTGAGTTTACTCTGTGGTAACGAGTTACCTTAGGGTGGAGCTTTCAAAGCCCAACCTCCATTATTCAGTTCTGGTCTGTGAATCTTCATGTAACTGTTCCTAGTCAATGTTTTTTATGGTGCTGACTTTCTCAGTTCCACCACTCCTCTTTTATGGGTTGTCTCTTGAATTTTTGTAGTGTAATTGGGTGTCTTCTGTTTCCAGATTACTTCATTACACAGAGAAGTAGAGAAAGTGAAGCTTGATCAGAAGAGGTAGGAGACTATGAACACCTGAGATGTTTTTCTTTCTTTTTTGCATCTTCTTGCGTTGTGGTACGGCAGATCTAGGACGTGTATAACGCCTAAGTGGGGGTAAAGTAACGTTTTCTCTTTTCCAGACTGGATCAGGAACTGGACTTCATTCTGTCACAGCAGAAAGAGCTTGAAGACTTGTTGACCCCTCTGGAGGAGTCTGTGAAGGAGCAGAGTGGGACTATCTACTTGCAGCACGCGGATGAAGAACGGGAGAGGACGTAAGACAAAAATGAGCTTTGACCGTGAGATGAGCAGGCTAATGTGGCGATGATCAATCAGCAAGAAGTGGAGCTGGGACACATGACAATATTGAACTCTCAGTGGCCTTATTCAAACACGTAATCCTGTTTTATGCATGGCAACTTTAGGTTTTAAGCATTAGAAATGGGGATTGTGACTGGAAGCCCTTGAATCTGCATGAAAATGTCTTTGGGTGTTGGTGTAATCAGCTGTGTGGGAAAAGGTTACCGATTTTGGTGTAAGCTCTGAAAAGTAATGATTATTTAGTGATAGAAGTGAAAAGAGCAGAATGCACCATGTGGCTCAGGTGTCCATGTAAACCCCAAGGCTTGAATCGTAGCATGGTAATTAAAAGTAGCCTTTGTGTGGTCCAAGAAATACAAGTCTTGAAAAATCCAGACCAGCTGGTTCTTTGATTCTGACAAAACCTTCCAGAAAGCACTCCACAGTACTGCTTGTCTCTCTCCGTGTATCTGTCAAGAGAGAAACATGTTAGGAGTTAGTTCATCTGTGTTCTAGAATGCCTCTCAGGGTGCTGTTCCCATGTATAAGCCAGCCCAGGTTGGAAGATGCGGAAGCTAATTCTGATTGCCCAGAACTGGTGTGACTGGGAGTAGATCTTCCAAAGTTCACTTTTAATATTCTGACCTTGGTTCCCATGCATTTTGCAGCTATAAACTGGCTGAAAATATTGATGCTCAGTTGAAGCGTATGGCACAAGATCTGAAGGATGTCATTGAACACTTGAATACATCAGGAGGCCCGGCAGACACGAATGACCCGGTAAATGCAAGCTTTCTTTTTTTGTGTGTTGTATAGAAGGGAGAGATTATTTAAACTACTGCTAACTCTTTGTCCACTTGTGGATAGTCTGCTGCTTGTGGTTTCAGCCTTGGAGCAGGGTGTTTTGTTTTGTCTGTGGGTTGGTTCTCTTCTGGTAAAACTTGCATTATAACGCAGCACAAGCCAGGCTGACTCACGTAACTATGTGAGTTTTCAGAGTATCCCATTGTGGTATGAACTCTGGTAATTTGCTTGTTGTCTAGTTTTTGCCTAGACTACAGCTTGTTTCAGAGGCATTTCTTAAGGCTGCTCCCGCTACCTGCTCCACCACTTGCGTCTTTCTTTTGGCAACCTAAATTTTGTTCAGAAGGCCCTCTGTAGCTGCTGATGCGTTTCTGTAATACTACTTTTGTATCCTCATGGAAACAAGATCTGAATTACCAGCTCTTTCTGATAGGTGTTAAATTGATCATGATTGTCCTTGTAGCTTTACTGAGAAACTTTTTTTTCCTGTAAGAATTCCCCATTGTTACTGCAGACTGAGTTTTATGCCATTCCTTTTTACTTTTGCCAGCTCCATCCTAAGGAGCTTAATGTGGTGGTGGTTCCTAGGTCTGAATTGGAAGCAGCCTAAGCCACAAGCACATACTCTAAAGCAGTCTGTTTTCTTGCTGGTAAGGAGAAGCAAAGCAATGCAGTCGTTGCACGGGAAGGCGGCTGCTCAGTTAGTGGAGCTGTACATATGAGGAATTGGACTGCGTCACGTTCCAACGGCAGGGGTGGGCAAGCTGCCTTACTGCTCTTAGTTTCCATGTAGTGTAACAAATGACTGTCACCTTCTGTTTCTGCTCAGCTTCAGCAGATCTGTAAAATTTTGAATGCGCACATGGATTCCTTGCAGTGGATTGACCAGAATTCAGGTGAGAGTTGTCTTGCTGCTTTTTGGGACTGTAAAGAGAAAGCATGTAGTGAGTGTTTCTTGAACAGAAATGAATTGCTGTAGTTCCCCGAGGATTCTCCTCCTCCTCACCTTCAATGACACTGCCCCTTCTGTGCTTGAATTCTCCCGATGCACGTTCAGGGCCTTTGCTGAGAAGTAATTCCTGGCAACTGCTAATGTCTTACAAAAAAGCCCAGCTTGAAATGCATCATTGCAAAGCAGAGGACTTGGAAATGTTATGCTTTGTTCTACCAAACTAAGGTTAAATGTTGCAGCTTCTAAAATGTTGGTGGGTTTCCCTTTGGAATATGAAAGTTGGTGAGGTGGAGGGGGTGTGTGTGTGTGTGTGTGTGTGTGTATGCATAACGTTACCATCATCCCCTCGGCCACTGAAAGCCAGATGCAGGTAAGACTGAGCGGCACATGTGTATCTGCAGGCGCAGTAACTCCGCAGTGTGGAAATTTGACAGTAGCAGTAACTTGTGATGTAGTGCAGAGCGGAAGATGCGCTTGATAGTGAAAACTTGGTAGTGTAGTTACTCTTGTTTCTGCACGTGGACGCAGGGTGGTGCTGTTTCCACAAGTGAAAGGAGTGTGTGGACCAGAGGCTTGTCCTGACCCTGTCCCTCTTCCTGAAAGAACCAGAAAAACTTTTCCTTCGTAGTTACAACTGAACTCCGATTTGAGCGACAGAGATCAGTGAGTTAGTGAAGCAGACGGCCATTTTATGCCACAATCATTTCTGCATGGTGAATTTTTTGAGAAGTGACAAACTGAAATGTGTTGCTTAATACATTACTGGAAGATACTGGGTTTGACATGCTGCGCAAAACAAAAGCTAACCTGGTGTGTCTGTCTCCAAGCTGCAGGCTGACATAATGCCATAGCCCTGTTGAATAGTTTCTGATAAGCTTTCATGCAATGAAAATAGAAATGGCTTCAGCTTGTGCCAAGGTAATTTGTATATTCTGGTGCCTGCTGCGTTTAAAGTTGATGACGAATTGGCAGCTTACATATTTCCAAATCGGTGATCTGCAAATAATAGATTATGTGTGTTGTGGCTCCTCTGTGGCTGTGCTCAGCAGCTCTTCTGGTCAACTGTACTGTCTTTTCTGTATTTACCGTGACAAGCTTGTTATGGCTGTGTGATACCCTGCAAGAAAATAGGTATAAACTTCTAACATATTGTGTGGTTCACGGGTAATTTGCATAATTCAAAGCAAGTGCAGGTGGTGGATAGGGGAAACTGGTATATAGAACAATTTCTTTTTCTCAAGCTGCAGATCAGCTTGCAGGTCCTGTTCAGGGAGGTTTTGCTCTGCTCTCCGATACAGCGCCCTGAAACTACAAAAAACCTGCATTTAAAAAAAAATTCAAGTACATGTCCCAGGACTCTTGCAGTTCTGCCTGCCAGTCCCTGAATGCTTCAGAATACTTTTTAGACACTCTCCTTTGCATATGGAGAGTGCTTTGTACTGGGTTTTGTCCTCCTTTGTGCGCTGTCAAATCTGAGTGACTGGCAAAATTAAAATGCTTTTCTCCCTATGCAGGCTAAACTGTGCAGAGTTGTGTTCTAGGGTGATTGTGAATTTAATCGCTTGTGTCTCCCACAGCTGTGTTGCAGAGAAAGGTTGAAGAGGTGACAAAGGTTTGTGAGAGCCGCCGCAAAGAGCAAGAGCGCAGTTTTCGGATCACTTTTGATTGAAGGACTTCAAAGGATTAACCTGAAATCTCCATAGAAAACAGAGATTGTCGGGGATCCTGGTCTCAAATTACAATCTGGTTTTGTTTCTTTTCTTGCAATAAAAAAAGCCAGTCCTTGCAGTGTCTGACTGGAATTCACCCGCTCCAGTCTGGGAGACTGGATGCAATTTGTGGAGGAAGTACGTGCTCTTTGTTCTTTGTAAGTGCATGCAGACTGGTGAGTGACCCAAACGGATGTCCTCGAGGGATGTAAGCACTGTGTGACTCCACCGCTGAGCTCTCCAGTACTTAGATGTAACTTGACCGTGTTCAGCTGAGACTTCATAAGCCTTTATTCAGGTCCTTACAGAGATGGTTTAATGAAGAGCTGTCCTCAGAAGGAGCTGCAGCATTCTGAGAGACTGCAGTTCCTCCTGTTGCTCGCTGGAGTTTGTGTTTAAATTAGGTATGTTTCCACTTCTGAAGGTGGGCCTAGTTTTCTGTACTTTCTGGCAATAAATGCTTTTGTGCTGGTTGGTACCTGTCAGTGGAATTTCTACACAATTAAAAATTACTGGATGTGCCGGCAGGAAAGTGGTGCTTGTGTGGCGATTGGGTGTAGTGCAGGTTGTTGGGCAGGAAGGACCATGGTCAGCAAGCCTGCTGCGAAGGTCACCGCTTTCTGATAAAAGCGCGTTGATAAGGCCCGTGGCGCTGTGCCTTTACTGGCAGAGGGAAGTGAATGGCGGCGCATTTAGCAGGGGTGCCCCTGTACCGAGATCCCCCGTGGGCTTTGTGCTTCGGCCCTGCCCAGTGCTGAAGGGGTGCCGATGCTGGGTGAGGGGCTCTGCTTTGTATTTTCCTTCCTGGGCCCGCACCCGTCAGCTTTGTCTGTGTGTTGTCCCCCGGAGAAAAGGGAAGGGCCTGCGCGGGAGAGTCATCTCCTGACTAACGAGGGGTAAAACCTGCGAGCCGCTCGTTGACTTTTGCCCTGGGTGCAGGTTTCACCTCCCTTGAAGGCGCGGGAGCGGCGTTTCTGTGCCGATCTGTTCGGGGCCGTTGGGGGACACCGCGGAGTCCTCGCGGAGGGCTCCGGCCCCTTCACAGCGGGCTTTCATCCGGGAGCGGAGCCGTGTACCCGCCTCAGCGATCGCGAGGAGTATCTGCGGGTTTACTTGGCGGCCCGCCGTGCGCTGCCAGGCCGCGCTGCCCGGTGCTCGCCCGCGGCGTGCCCGGCCCCGGCGCGCAGTGACGCCCCTTCCGGCCCGGTTCCCGGCGGCCCCCGCGCCGCGGCGGGCGGTGCTGGCGGGCGCTGCCGGGGCTGGCGGCGCGGCCGGCCATGCGGCGGTGAGCGGCCGGGGGTCCCTCCCGTTCCAGAGCGGCTGGCGCGGGGTCCTGCCAGCCTTCCCTGCGGGCAGCGGCGCGGCCCAGCCGCCTTTCCGGCACCGCGCCGGGCGCGCTGTTCTGCGGGGCGGCGCTGGGGTGGGGGCTGTGGGGGTGTGCGTGTCACCCGGCGGCCTCAGTCCCTCTGGGGGCTGCCGTGGCCCCGAGCGTGGCGGTGCTGAGCCCAGCCGGTGCCCGGTTTGGTGGCAGGGGGCCGGGGCACGGGGGACGCTGCGGGGCCGGGCGGCCGAGCCCCGGCCGGGGGGGTGGCGGGTGCCCGTAGAGCGCTGCTCAGATCCACTGCTGCTCTGCGCCTTCGGCTTTCTTCCTTTTTGACTCGTTTGAAGCTAGCAGTGCCTGTTTACTGATACCTTTTCACCGATAAAAATAAGATAATTAAAAACAAAACAAAACAAATACAAATAACTCTGTAGGGTATTTTTAACCCTCTGGAAGTAGAGCCAAATCTGTTGGCTTTTCTAGTTAACATTAGCGGGAGCTTTGTGCAGGTAGTTTTGGTTCCTTGTTGTGCTTTAGATCCTGTAAAACCATACAGGGAGGCTGTAGCAGTGGTTTGGAGCAGCATTTTCCCTGTTGCCTGACTGACCACCTCCGTAGTCACACAGCATCTGCTGTGCTTTTGTGCCCTAGGGTCAACAGCAGCCTCTCCAGTGATGAGCTCCTACTGGAAGACTTGGAGACAGAAGGAGAGAGGCAGCTAAAGAGCCTCCTTCACCACCAGCTCGATACCACCATCTCCATTGAACAGTAAGTCCTGATCTGGCCCATGGGGGTGCTGCTGGAGGGGCTGGTGGGCAGTCTGGCCACGTTAGGGGCAGCAGCAGTGTTGCCTCACTGGGGTCTCCTATCCCTACGGGGAGATGTTTGGTGCAGGCTGTTGTCTGCCAAAACAGCTGAGTAAACCCTTCCACTGCTGCTTCTCCTGCCCAGACACCCCAGCAGGAGATAAGCCCTCGTCTACTGGAACAAATGCTGGTGGTAAATAATGTTCACCCAGTAGGTGAAAATAACTGATTTATCCTGGGCCAGACACAGGAGTGGGTTTCTGGCTGGAGAGCTTGTCCCCACCAGGCTGGTCTGCGTTTGTACCTGCTGGTTGGTTGGTGTTAAAGTGTTACAAGGTGCCTTCTGCCACTGCTGGGCCAGCTTCCTGCCCTGCGAGGTCTTGTGGGCTTGGAAAAGAGTTGGGAGAGCATGGCTCAGCTGTGTTTTCAAACATGGCATCTCTGCCTAGATGCAGCAGGATCAAGCATGGTTGGGGGGAGAGGCCAGTCCCTTCCTATTTCCCCAGTTTCTTGGTGCTAAGTTGTTTCTGCTGTTCTGTTGCTTTGGGTTACAGATGCAAGTCAAAGAGAAGATGTTTTGCCCCTGCCGCTTTTTACAAGCCTTTTGGGGAAGAGGCAGCGGGGGCTTTGACCTTGTCGCAGTTCCAGGCCCTGCAGGAGAGCAACAAAGAAACTGCCTCTCTCCGCGAACTGGGACTCTCTGACTCAGAGATCCTGCTCTGGAAGAACCGGGCGTCTACAGGGAAGGTAGGCATGCTTTGCTCTGATGTGAATGTGTTCAAGTCCCTCTAACCCCATGGCCTGCGGCACCCTGGTAGAAAAGTCAAGTTCTTTGTAAGCCCTCTGGTAAAGAATGACCGCTCCATCTATCTCTTGCCTTTAGGCCAGCATGATCCCACATTTTTTCTGGCCTGTTTTCTTTGGTGGAATAGTCTTGTGCTAAAAGCTATGGTGGAGAGAAGAGTTAGTTCTTTGGAAAACAGCAGGACCCGACTATATTCCTGCTTCTGCCTTGGTGGTGTCCAGCAAATAATTTCACCTGTTCATACCTGTGCAAGAAGGGTTTAAAGGCTGGAGGAGAAAAAGGAAGGAACATTTCAAAGCACCTGAACCACCTCCTTTCTGTATTCGGACACATCCCTGGATCCTACAGCTGGCTTGGGACAGCTGTCTGTGGGGAGGGGTTTGTACATTCTCCTCAGGGGCTTGCAGATGCTTCAAGGGACTTGAAACAGCCATGTAAAAATAGCAGTGTGGAACTGTTAGACCAAGCATGTGATTGCAACGATGTGCTCCTCTTTGGGTGCAGTTTGTAGCAGAGCAGTGCCAAGGCAGGTTTCTCCCCTTCCCTGACATTCACCCTTTTCTCTCATACTCCAGAGACAAGGATCTCCTATATCAGGTGCACTGGGGACCAGAAGGTGCAAAACAGGACTTGGGCTGACCCTTGACTTCCCTCTGTCTCCTCTTCCTGAGCAGTAGCTGTGTGCAGGGGGAAGCTGTCTGCAGCAATCATGGGTTTGCCTCTCTTCAGCTGAAGTCATTACTTGCTTTGGTGTTTAAATGCTAACCCAACCCTGGTGTGGCCTGTATTAAAACTTGGTTTAGAGAGGGGTGGTGTTAAGAATTAAAACTAATGTCAACAGTACAAGCTGTTGTTTTTGGTATGAAATCAGTTCTGGGATGTTTAGAAATAAAGATTAGCATGGGGAAACACTACTTGGACAGAAAGAACCAGTGACATTAGGGTACAGCTTGTGAGAGAAGAATATTCAGAGAGAAAGCCAAAGTCAGATAGTGATGTGTGGCTTTGTATGGGAGGTCGAGTAGAAGATTCACCAAGGAGGAATCGGCTGAGACAGAGAGAACTTCAGATTGCCTGTGGAGCTCTCAGCAAAGTACTGAGTGCAGGCTTCTGTTATTTTCAGCTGCTAACCTGCAGCTATTTTTGAGAACAAAGTACTACAAATTTTCTGGAATTGCTTTTCTGTATAAACAGGCTTTTTTGCCCCAGGGAAACTGTGAAATGATGAATGGAAGCATACAGATGTGGGCCCATGCAATCAGGTGGGAAGGGAGAGGTACTCATGAGAAAGTCCTTGTTAAATCATGCTCAATGCAGGGAGAAAGCCTGGTTTCTTGTCTGAGGCAGAAGGATCTGCCACAGTAATTCTCAAACTAAATTTCAGAAAAGAAAATCCACCTACAACTCCATAAAAGCATATTCTCTGGATTCTGATAGAGGTGGATAGGCGAACAGAGATGGTTCTCCAGAAGCTGGGGTATGTCTCTGCTTTGGCAACACGAGTCCGGTGAGTCTTAGCAATGCTCTGGCCCTGTGCAGCGAGGTTTGTTTATACAGGAATGCTCACTTGTAGCCAGGTTAGCTGTGAGGTCTGCTGCAGTAGCTGAGTGGTTTCTGGAAGCTGATCAGGGGTTTAGTCCTGAGTATAAACCTACCCTCTGATGCCAGATGGCAGCTTGGGGTCCAGTTTTCAGTAAATTGGGTTCTCTCAGTGTTGACGGAGTGATAGACCAAAAGCTTGGTGGAAACTTGAGCTCAGGAATGCTATAGACATGACAAAAGAGATGCCAAAGGGAGTTTGTGCAGTTACTGTAGGTGGCCTTAGAAAATGGCTGTGCCTGGCAGAGGCAGGAGCTGCTGGGACAAAGGGACACAGGCATCATCAGGCAGTGAGGCCAGGGAAAGGAAAGCAGCACAGAAAGGTCAGGAGAAAGGGGCTGTTTCTCTACTTCTCTCAAGGTCTGAGGCTTGCTGAGTGGTTATGTTTCTGTCCTACCCTTGCAGTAACAGGACCTCTCCGTGACCTGCTCTTGTGGGGGATGGTTCCTAGTTGCACCCACTCCAGGACTGGAGGATGTGAAGTTGTCCAAGACTTAAAAGGAGGCATGTGCCATATCTGAGCAAAGCTGTGTCTGTCTTCCAGGGCTCTGGGCTCGGAGCAGCCCCAGAGGCCACACAGGACCGACTCCATGCCATCCAGGAGAAGATGGAAGAGCGTCAGCGCATACTCGCTCTGCCCCAGAGGTTTGCTGGCAGCAAGCAGCTGAGCAGACGGGAGATGGAGATTGAAAATGCCCTCTTTCAGGGAACAGACCGCCACTCCTTCCTCCGGGCACTCTACCATGAAGGTTTGTGAGCTCAGAGCTGTTCCTGCCTTTGCTCCAGCACAGAGCCATGGTGTGTGGGAGTGTAATACATTTCTGTCTGGCCTTCTGTCCCTGAAGGCATGGTTCTGTTTTGGCACTGTGTGGGAGGAGATATTTTCCTCTCTTACATGAGCAGACAGAGAGTGGGCTCTCTGAAGGGTTTAATTTAGTCTTGTAAAGTCCATCTCTGGAGCATGGATCTCGTCAATCTGTTGCATGTACCGCAGAGCCCAGCTCGGTATGTGGAAGAGCAGCTGGGGTTATGCTTCGGCAGAGGTTAGAATCATCCCTTTAACTGCAGTCTGACAAGGGTGGGACCGAAGCAAAGACACAGTGCAGAGAAGAGCAGGAGTGACTTCTAAAAGCCTTCTCCCAGTAGCCAAAGTTGAACTGGAGCCTAGTTGCTGATTCCCAGTACCTTGTCCATGGGATGACAGCACTTCTTGTGCCAGCAGTGTTGTTCCCAAGCCTGTGGTTTAATGTGACTTTTCTGGATGCAGAGTCAAGAGTTGGCATGAAGCTCCAGCCCAGACTGATTTTTGTATGTTAAACAGTATTAAATCGAAGATTAAGAGGAACTTCTAAACTCTGAACTCCTAAAACACTGCTTTTATCAGTGTTGATGCTGTTCAAGCTCTAATGTCTCACTGACCCAGTGTCCTCTGGCTCCTGCTCCCTCCTTTGGTGTCAGTGTTGTGGCATTTAGTGAAACCAAGAGGCAGCAAGGTTGAGGCTGGTAGGCTGAGAGATGCCCCTCTCAGTTCTGTTCTCATTTCCATTAAATAGAGTAAAGGAGGTGTCACTGGTCAGTCCATGCCATGAACCTTCTTTGAACCCAGGAGCTTAATCTGATGGTGTTCCTGGAAGCAAAAACTTTGTTCCACATAGTGGTGTAGAAAGGCAGTGTGGCACATCCTGGCCGTGCGTGCAGGAGTAGGAAGGTGTGTTGAAGGAATCACTAGAATGTGGTGAAATGTGGCTGCAGACAAGCTAGTGAGGACATCTCTGGAAGAAATGAGTTCTGTACAAAGCACTGGTGGAGCTGCTGCTCTCTGCAGGTTCATCCTGAGCTCGGACACCAGCACTTGCTGGTTGCTGGGGCCTTTGTTCTTGTTTTAAATAACCTGCAGGGCCTGGCTGGCAGATGCCTGGAGGTTGCATTGGAACAGGGTTTCTCTTGTCTGTGTCTCTTCCTGCAGTCTGTGCGTTTTCCAGGTTCTTGGTGGTAGTCACGTTACCATGTTTCTCTGTTGTGGATTAGATGACAGTCAGAAGAGGGTTACAGATGAAAAGGACCCCATGGTTCATCTGGAGAGTGTTTACCAAGAGCTGCTGAGCAAGAAGTCATCTGAAGAAGTCCAGCCTACCAAGAGTGACCCATGCTTGTGCTCTTCCCTGGCCCCGCAGGAGCCGCTGGCTGAGGAGTCATCACTTCCAGACCAGGAAGAGCAGGCAGAACAGGCAGGAAGTCCTAGCCTTCCTGCAACAAGGCCCCACCAGTCACCTCCAGGGTTTGTGGTTATCAAAGAACCTGTAGAGTTTGTCCCAGAAGAGGAGATCTGCAAAAACCGTCTCTCAGAGGAAGAACTTCGGAATATACCCAGGTTCTCATCCTACCATCCTGGGGAACCCAACAAGGTATGTTGAGATGAACCAGGATTTATTCTTCCTCACTAGCTTGCCCTGAAGCTGCTTCAGCAGGAGAAGGCTCCTCTTTGCTGTTGTCTGGAGGGTGCTTGGTTGATCTTCCTGGCCAAAGGAGAGCAGCCTCTGCTCTGGGAGGGAGGAGGACCTTTGGCTCCAGTGGGAAGTTGCCCGGCCTGGCAAAGAGCTGTACTTCAGACCCTGGCCCTTCCTGGCTCTGGCAAGTCACTAGTCCAGACGCACTCTCCCTGTTTGGGCCTGACTGAGAGCAACTGTGATTTTACTCAAACTGTGCTTAACTGGTAGCCGGAGCTTGTTACGTTTTATAAATAACTGGAGCTATTGGCATTTGGTGCAGGCAAACATGATGATGCCTTCAGTCCAGCGCTGCCTTTCTCCATACATCCACCTGTGTTCCAAACTCCCCTGTTGGCATGCACATGGAAGAATGACTTTGGGATGGCAGAGGGGCTGAACTAATTCTTATCTTTGAGGTGTATGGATTTGGGACGAGGTTTGAAGGTGTCTCTTTGTGTGGCGCAGGCCAGTTGATGCTCTGTGTCTCTGGAACAGGTGCTGTATTTGAAGAACCTGGGCCCTCAAGTGACGATGAAGGATCTAGTGTCCTTGTTTGCGCGGTTCCAGAAGGAGGACAGCCCACCAATTCAGTTCCGTCTCCTGAACGGCCGGATGAGGGGTCAGGCTTTCATCACGTTCCCTGGTGAGTTGCTGCATTATGCCTTTCAGTTCTTCCCTGACCCACGAAGGTGCCATGTGTTCTGCGGGGCACTGGGCTAGCACCAAGCTGTCGCGACGGAGGGAAGACACAGTCACTCAATATGAGTGATCAGCAGACTTCGTTTATTGTCTCTTACAGTCACCTTTTATGCCTTCTTATAATTAGCTCATACATATTACAAAAGTTAAGCTCATTATTGGTTAGTTACCTAAATATCAAGCCTGCCCCTGGTTTCTCTTCTGTAGTTATCTGTTCCCACCTGTAACATTCTTTTCCCACCGCAGTCTTCCTGTTACTGTGTAACGAGAACAGCCAGGGATAGTGTATTTTTGCTTTACTTCAGATAAGCTGAGAGCGATGTGCATTTTTGTCCAGCCACCTTGACTATGTCTATGTGAACTTTTTCAGCTAGCCAGTTATCCACACCAAGCCTGCTCTCCAAGGAGAATGAGGGAAGTCCACTCCCTCTTCCTGTCAGGTCATAGTCTTTTCCCTGGATTCGAAGAAGATTCATCAAAACAGAAGGGATACAGTCTGTCCTGTGCTGTATTTATATTCAGCATGTCACTCTGGCTGGAGGATTCCAGCACTGCACTGTATCGTGGTGCAGGCTGAGGGTCTGTGAACCAGGAACATCTGTGTGAACACCATGTGCTTCTGTGCCAGGACTGGCTGTATAACCTGCGCCCATTTTGCTCTTTTGTTGCAGATACTCAGTCAGCCCAGGCTGCCATGCTGTTGGTGAATGGTTACCATCTGCAGGGGAAGCCAGTGGTGATTGAATTTGGGAAAAGCAAGGGACGTTTGCCAGAGGCTGACTCTGCCATTCCCTGCTCATCTGCTGGAGAGACCCCCCCGGCCAAGTAAGGGATGGATAACTGGGAACCTTGTGGATTTGCATGGCCATGGGAACTCCTCAGTTGTAACTGGGACAGTGAAGGACTGTTAGGAGTTAATATAAGGTCCATGAATCTGAGTGGGGAAGGGAGAGAGCTGGGGACTAGGCTTTTCTTTGAGATAGGCACTGTCTTTACACTGTTGAGGTGTAATGGCTTTTTCTCCTGTTCTACGTGTGTGGCTTTCGTGGCAAGGAGGGAGGGAGGAAGCCCTGTAAATAAACGTATTTATTATGGTATTTCCTTAGTGTGTGTTTATGCACCTTTGTCCTGCGCAAGTCTTGCTAGAGCCAAGTATGCCACACTTTGCTGATGCAGGACTGCATCAACAGCATTAGTCTGAGCCTCTGCGCTGGGAGCTGGGGTGCCTGCCTGACTGATGCAGGGACTGGTGGGGCAGCTGCCCCATCTCTGATTGCAGAAATATGTTGCTTTAGGATGAGAAAAAACACTGTCCTTTTTCTTCCAGACACTGGCTGCCCAGATATCTTACCACACAGCTGGTTTATGATTGCAAATAAGTCTTGGCTCCTCCCTATTGATCCCCATAAAGCCCTGTGGCATGGAGGACGGTTGGTTGCTCTGGTGGTGTGCTATTGTGACAGATGTCATGGTTTGTGTGTGCTAACTTGTTTTAGTGCTTTTTGTTAGCAAAGCAAGCTGATAATCATATGCTTCCCACGGTACCCCAGTGCTCCTGGGAGGGCAGTATCCAAGATCTTGGTGATGGTGGTTGAGGGAACCCAGGCTTTCCCAGCACAGCCAAATTGCAGGCTTCCTCTGCAAGCCTAAGAAGAGGAGGAATGCTCCGAAGAGCTGTTGTTTTTTCTCCTCCAGGCAGTGTGACTCTCCTCACAACTGTCCTTCTGGTAAAGGCGCTTGCAACAACACAGATACATTGATCTGGTCAAGGCTGCACCAGGTCTACAAGGAGGTGATTCTCATTCAGAGCAAACTGAAAAATGGAAAGAGAAAAGGGGCTGTGGTGTTGCTGAGCACCAGCTTTGCCCTGGTGCCAGCAGGCTTTGCTCTGTCCAGGCCCCAGAGCAATAGCATCGCTGCGGGGTGGTGCTGGGCCCCAGCGCCCAGAGCTGTACAGCCCAGCACACTCTGCCTGCCCTGTCCTGCCGGACGGCAGGGCCGTGGCAGAAACCCCCGGGGCTGCCTTCAGCCCCATCGCCAGGAGAGTTGCCCAGGCCCAGGCCTGGCTGGACGCCAGTGCCCCGGGAGGCCCATGCCCTGGGCTGAGGCTGCTGCCAGCCACTTGCCCCGACTGGGGCAACTGCTGCCAGCCCGGCCTGAGCGCCGGGACCGCCGGCGGCCTCTTGTTTCGGGCACCTTCACCCCTGAGGGGAGAGGCAGGGGCCTCACTAGGCGGTTCCGCCGGTGCTCCCAGGTGGCCCTAGCTGCGGCGCAGCGCTGGGCGCCGCCATCTTCTTGTACGGCACCGGGCGCCGCCATGTCGCCACGCCCGGCGGGGCGGAGGAGCGTTAACGCTGCCGCGCCGCGAGGCGCCGCCATCCTGTGGCCGGCGGGCTGAGGCAGCCGGGCTGTGGCCAGCCAGTTCGGCATCGAGGTGGCCCTCTGCCGCCGGGCCGGGCCCGTCCCGCTCCGCCGTCGCTGTCTCTGCCCCACGGACGCGCCCCCGGCAACGCTACTCGGTGAGCGCCGGGCGCCCTGACGGAGCCCGCGGCCTGTCCCCCGGGCTGTGGCCGCCACCCCCGGCCGGCCGCGGTGCCGGAGGCGGCTGTGCAAGCTGTGGTGTGTTTTAAAAAAAATCCGCACGGATTTGCTAAGCGGCCTGTCCGTAACGTGTGTGATGCGCTGGGGGTGTGCAGAGGTCACGGAGCCGTTGTCAGTAGCTGTGCGGTGATGGCGGGTGGATTCCCACAGCTCGCCCGCAGCTCCCCGGGCCCGGTGGCAGCAGCATCCAGCCGACCTCACGGCGTGTCCCCCCCTGCTTTGTGCTGCTTGGCACCGGCACACCCGCCCCACCTCACCGCTGGGAGGTTTAGCCTCAAAAACCTCGAGGTTTAGGCAGTGTGCCACCTCCCTTCCCAGGCACAACCCCCCCATTGGGAAGAGAGGTGGTTTGGGAAGCTGCTTTTCCTCCTTGAAACTGACCTGAGGGCAAAGACGGCTTGGGAGCGAATGGGGATGTAATACTGTTATTTCTTACTGACTACGTTTTTTCTTTCCATAGATGATGCTTTGCATCACAGTGTGACAGCCAAGCTCTTCTGAGTTGATGTTGTGGAGTTCAAGGGTCATCTTTTGTCTAACTTCCATAGAAAACAGGGCAGGAATGACTCCTCACACACTCTTATGCACGCTCAGGTAACCAGCCATGAGCCCTCCCCTATCCAGCTGCTGGGCTGGATTCTCCTCTCTCCCGTGAGCACTGCCACTGGCCTTCGGCTTCCAGCCAAAGCAAGCATCCAGCATTAATGTATACATCTCTCCCTGCTTCTTCCTCACCTTTCCAGTATGCAGAGGAGCAAAATAACTGCTCTTACATGTGTACGCAGTCTGCCTCAATGTGTGATGAGTGGTTTAGGGAATCATAGCAAACTTTTTGCTTGTCATTAACCACCCTAACATAAGCCATTTGGCTCCTTGGTGTGCAAACTGTGTAATAAGCAGAGGAGGTACTTTTGTGCTGTGACATAGAGAAGGCCTATATAAAACTGAACATATGTGCCTGAAGTCAAACCAAGAGTCGTTTTCTGTAGATTCACGTTATGGGGGAGTTTCCCCTCTTGTCTGTGTTACTTGTGGATGCTCTAAAGTCATGGCTTTAGAGGACGTGTTTGTATCATGTTAATCTTTCTATGTGAAGTATTTTTAGCGATGAGAGAGAATGAGGCAGACTAATGGCAAGAGGTTTGAAATGTGATAAGAAATTTCAGTTCAGTAGGGCTTGTCTTTTAATTACATAACTAACTACAATGAAAACAGGTTTTAAGCTTTTACTTGAACAATCAGTGATGTGAGCTTTACAGAGGTTATAATTCTACCATGGCATTTTGAACCCAAACACAGAAAGGGTGAGGGTTTTTTGACAAACTGGCTCTGCCTTTGTGGTGCTCCTTTGGTTGCCTCTCAGACTAGAGGTCTGTAAGGCTGGAGGAAGGAATCTTTCAATGCAGAACTCCTGCTCTTCCTCTGTTACAGCTAATCCACAGGGATGAAGGGGCTGGGGCTTGGTTTTGCTTCTGTCTGACCATTCTGTTTGAGATAAGGAAAATGCAGGGGAGGAAAGCAGAGGAAGTTTATTTCTTTAAATACAGAAGACACATAACCATAGCACTTTGGAAAAGTGAGTGGGGTTCAGGAAATAAAAACCAGAGGCTCTGTCCCCTTCCTGCCCTGTCGTTGTGTGCAGTGGAGGAAGGCCATCACATTGCTGGTACAAACCATCCCAGAAGGGACAGCGAGACATGCGGCTTGGTGCATAATTATGAAGAACTGGCCTGTGGGGTTTCCCTGGCTGTCTGTTGGCCTGGGTGTGCAGTGCTGGAAACAGACTGCCTTGCTTTTCTTGATTTTCTTCATCTTCTTGATATCCCTGTCCATAATATAAAAAATGTTATGGAGGTGCTTATTTATTTAGGGTTTGGAGGCCTTCCCTAGGTGTTAAATAAATCCTCCTTGTGAGTAACTCTTCCTGACAATTTATGTGGTTCTTCAGTGCTGAAGGCAGTATAGGACTGGCAGGATTTGGCTTCATTACCAGCACTGCAGTGATCCCTGCTGTCTTCCCTGCTGAACAGGAGCTAAGATCCCTTTGCAAAAGTTAAGAGTGGTAATGTAGACCTGCTCCTGGAGTGAGGCAGGCACTCCCCGTTTCTAGCCCCTTCCCGCTTTGCTTGCTTTCAACTTCGGTTTTATGGAGAAGGCTGTGAAGATAGACCACCCATCCATTGGATTGTACAGCTTGAAGTCTGGTTCCATGTGGCTGGGGGAGGATGTCATCATCTTCACCAAGACTGGAGGGGCTCTCGGCATGGGGCTGCTTTCCCAGACCTACATGGATCTTATCCGTGCTGAGACAGTGATTATCCCACTGCTGTTGTTCAGCCAGCAAAATGGTGTCCTCGCTTGGCTGAGCGACTGTGCTGCTGCCCTCCTCCAAAGCGACATTGGGTGCCAGTGGCACTGCCATGATGCTGAGCCACAGGCTGCCTGCAGCTGTCCCTTGGCCACGTGCACACAGCACGTTTGGAGAGGGTGAGAATAACTGTAATCAGTGCTGCACCTGGAGAGTCCCTGCCGCAGGCCTTGCTGTTAACACACTGCCACGCAGGATTATTCCCTTTTCCCTGGGCTAGAACTTGTCATTTTTCTGCCTGGGGGCATCTGCTGCTAACCTGGCTCCTGGAAAGCCTTTGCAGTCGTGCCACCTACTTATGGGCTACCTGTTTCTGTCCCTTTCCCTCCACGCCATGCGGACCCATGTACATGTCCCTTGCCCAGAAGCTATGCTCTCTGCTGCTTTTCTGCACCTGAAATGGCTTTTGGTGCTGCCTGGGCATGCTAGCATAATTCCAGGCTGTGTTCCCTTTACACCAAAGGGTGCTGAGAGCATACAGTCTCCCCAGCAGAAGTTACACATTATCAGCTGGCATAACATTGCTGCCCCCTACTCAGCTCGGTACTTTTCTTCAAAGTATCCTACTGGCATGTCTGTCCTGGCTCAGTCTTTCTCTGAGACCATCCTCCTGTAGCCTCTCCTGTGCCACGCTTTTCTGGAGTGTCAGGCCTGTGGCCAGGTCTTTGCAGGTCCATTTCTTTGTGCCCCTGTAGCAAAAGGGAGGTAGGTGAACTGGGCAACCCTGTTCTTGACTGCGGCTTCTAGAGAAAATGATTGTTACTGAAGACTCTGCCTAGTCTGGAGGCCATCCTGGAGCGTACCCTCTTCAACACTAGGGAGGAGTTGCTGGCACAGTTTGATGCCATTCTGGGCAAAAAGGGCATGTGCATCCTCACCTGGAGCATTCACAGGTACAGGGCTATGGTGTGTGGCGAGGCAGCGGTGCCCTGGGGATGAGTAAAAACTAAATGCAGAGAGTTTCAGGACAGCACCTGGCCTGGATGGTCTAAGTCCACTGTCATTCAGCCTGGCCACTGGAGGAACAAATGCAGGGATTTCTCCTCCTTGTGTGTGACTGAGCGCTTGGGGTTCCATGCTGGCAGTTAGGACACATGGGTCTAGTTCTGTCTATCACAGGCATGCTATTTTTTTTACAGGGGAAACCAATTCATACATTTACTTCCTTTTCCCATCTGTGCAATGGAACTTCCATATTTCTGTGTTAACACTTCAAAGTATCGAGTGTTCTGCACAGAAATACCTGTAATTAAATGACTGACTAATGGGATCCATGGAGCGTGTGAAATACGCTGTTTTATCTGCTCCTCGGGAAGTTCCCTTGGGATGCTGATACAGAAGAGCAGGCTGGAGTGCTGATGACTGGAGGAGACTGTCTTTATTTTTGTGTTTTGTGTTTTTCAGAAATAAGAATGGGAAGCTGGAGCTGGATTTTTATATGAATAAGCATGATATTTGGATAGCAAACTTCCTTGCAGATGATGAAGAGAGCCCCAGAAGAAGGGTTCTGCACTCTCAGGAGGTGGTTCCAGAGTTTCCTGGCCCAGAAATGTACTCATTACAGGTAAGCTGGTGAGAGCTGAAAGGGAACACGACGGCCTTTCCCCAGCTTTGTTCTGTGTGTGACTCGCAGGGGATGAAAGACATGAACCCAAAATCTAGTTTGGATTTAACTTGGAAATAGGCGACATGCAACTAGAATTCTCTTGCCTGTTTTGTTGTGCTGTCCCCTCTCCCAGGTACACTGCAGTATGCAGTGAGGGGGGATTCCAGACAAACCTCACAGCTGGGCTCAGGCCCATCTGGTCTGATGCATAGTGTCCCAGTAGTTAAATGAATAGAGAGGCTGAAGAATTTTCTTCCTATCTTCTGGTTACCTTTGAGAAGCCAAATCCTGGTGTGAAGCTTAGAAGGGAGTCCTCAAAGCTGCTTCTGCTAGAAAAGTGGGTGATAGGGCTCACGGCTCACCTTGTATGTGAGCCAGTTCCTGCCACACCCCACCCCAAGGCTGATGTGCTGTGTCAGGGGAAAATGAGGTGGAGAAAGGCTTGAGGCTTTTGCTGACTAATCAGTTTTGCTTGAGAAAATAGCCTTCATGATAAACTGTTAAGGAAATCAGTTGGCACTGGAGGCTGAGGAGTAAGTTTTTATAGCCTAGAAACTAGGTAATAAACCCACTTTTCAATAGAGGAGGAAGCTAATACAGGACTGCCTTCATTTAAAGCTCTTTGATACATTGAAAATGGGTGATCTGGAAGAGGAAGCAGGACAGATTACAGACGGAAGACAGTTCTTTGTCAAGCCAGACAAATGGACTGTGGGATTCATGAGTACCTTCAGACTGACCTGGTTCAACTGAGCAATCAGCAAGGTGGTGGCGGAGCCGAGCAAGCGAGTAAGGTACTGTAAAGGCAGTGAGTAGGATCGCCTAGGCGTACAGGTAATTTCTAAGTTAGCAGTATTGTCTGAGGATGGAGACCTAAGAATGTGTTGGACGGTTCAGTGAAAACACATGTGCAGTACTTGTGGCTGCCAGAAAAGTAATAGTTTCATTTCTATTTTAAATTTGTATGTGCAGGATTTTTATCTTGTGCTTCAGGACATCGCTGCAGATGTATAGTGGTGTGTAGAGGGAGCTTTTCCTATAGATTGTTTCCACGTAACTCATGACTGTGACAGTTCCTTTTCTTTGAAGCAGCTGGTATTAATGGTCTGTGTTACCCACAAGTGTTACAATGCATTTCCCTGTCAATTCAAAACTGAAGCAGAAGTGGCTAGCATATGTGGTGTGCTGAACTGTGTCTCATAGTCTGTATTTCATTTCATCTATGGTATTTTGGGATTCAAGTGGCTCTCTTTCCCTTTAGCCTTTAAGCACAGTGTTTGATTCTTCAGCTTTCTCTTGATCTTTTATCTGAAATCCCAAAGGATTAGAGACATTGCATAGACGTACAAACCATGGGGACTTTTGGTGGGAGCAGGGAGTCAAGCTGTTCTTTCACACGCTCAAGCATGGCTAACTGCTCTTGTTGCAGAAGCTGTTTGGCACCTGAGGAGCAGGCATACAGTGATGAGAAGAAGAGACCTGGATACAGACAGAAATGCCAGAAGGGGTATATCCAGTTCCATTTTGCAGCTCAGCTACCTGGAGCAATGACAGGGGAAAGAGAGGTGTTGGATGTCCTGCGTACAGAAGATATTGGCATGTAGTAGATGTCTTTTCTCTTGTATCCTGTTGTTCTCCAGGTGAAATAACATTTTACCCCTTGGTGAGAGAGCAAGGAGAAACTTGCTCTTTTTTTTTTCCCCTTTTGTTGGTCTAGGGAGCTGGGTGGAGAGAGGAAGAGGGGATGTCATTGTCATCTGGGGAGATCACGGAACAAAAAGTTAGGCAGGAGGGAGAAGGCTGCAGGAGCCAGCACAAGGAAAGCCTTGATGCTTGATGCTGCAGGGCTTGGCAGGTTCTCATCCCTGCCTTGCTGTTATTTGTGTTCCATCCTGCCGAGGGAGATGCCAATATGTGAATGTGTTGGAGCATCATATAAAATGAGACTTTGATTCTTGTGTACAATTTGGACGTGCTTAAAACTCTTACCAGGAATCAGGGATCAGGGCAGTGCCAGTCCCTGTGCTCAATCCTACCCTGTCCTGCCTAGTCCTAGTGTGGTCCTTCCCTGCTTGTCCTAAATAGAAGAGGATGCAGAAAGCTGCTTCCTTCCTCTCTTGGGGTGGCAGCAGTGGTCCTGTGTGGCCTCTTTCCCCATTTTCAGGTTAACTGGTTATATTAAAGACTCAGATGTTTTGAATTTTCAGAAGTGTCTTCTGGACATGGCTACCCAGGATGGGTTCTCTGGGCAGCTCTGTGACGCTGCAGCAAGGGACTCTTGGTGGCAGTTGGTGTTTCGAAGATTGCTGCAGATGTTGAAGCTCCCGTTCATCTCTTTCTTTTGGATGGAAGGTAAGACAAGGCGAGCGGCTCCAGTGCTGGCGTGACCTGGAGTGCTCTGGTATGGTGTACCAGGGAGTTTCCTGAAATGGGGAAACCTCGGGGGGTTGAGAGACCCACCAGGAGCCTGCAGCTCATGCAAGAGCAGAGGGGTGGTGCCAGGAGCAGCTGTGACCAAGCCCCCCAGCTATAAAAGAACCCCCTGGGGAGCATCAGCCAGAGCGTGGCACAGCAGGGCACACGGGAAGGGCGCTGTCACTGCTGGCTCCATCAGGGAGCAGTGGTCTCTATGGAGACACTAGCTAGACAAGTGGTTAGAAGGTGTTCGCTCTTTCGCCCCTCCTGAAACCTTTACCGGCAATGTCAGGAGAGAGCAATGTGGGCTACTCCACACGGTGGCACTGCTTACCTGGCTGAGGGGCTGCTTGGCTGTGTCCCACACTTGGCCCTTCTGCCTGCCCACCCGTTGCCCAGGGAAAAGGCCTGCAATGGGGCTTCTGGGTTGTCATTGAGAGCAGTCGAGTGCACCTTGGCATCTCTCTCTGTGGCCCTTTGCGCGTGTCGCAGCTGGTTGGTTGATCACAGATCTGTCTGGTTGACCTGCTCCTCCCTGCAGAATCCTGGGGAGGGAGAAGGCCACTGGATTAGACCAGCTTTGAAAACACAGTGTGATAAGAACAGTCCTGCTCATCCCTAGCTGGCTTAGAGCAGTAATTGTCAAAGCTGCTTCTCTCATCATGATGGTGGGGCCAAATACCTGTTGTCGCTCCTGTTTTCCCGGCGTTCAGACGTTCCCCAGGCCCCTCTTGTTTCTCTTCACTGCTGCCATGCTGAACTACTTTTTCCAATCATGAACTCCCTGCAGCACCTCCAGCAAGCTCCATCAACATCTTTGCTCTCCAGCGCTGTTCATCTCTCCCATCCCTATAACTTCCACACACTCTGCTTTTTCCTATGCTCCTCCTTGTGCCCACGTTCCTTGTCCTGTTTTCCCAGTGCTGTTGGGAATCCATCCGAGGGCCTGGGCCATAAGACAGTCTTGAAGGTGTACTGGCCTTTCCCTTCCTGAATTCAGGCTTTTGGTTGCATTGCAAGTGGGTCAGGTACCCAGGGCTCTGACAGGCACGAGATCTGGCTGGGTTTGTGGACAAACACACTCTAAGTGATGTTATAGCTGAAGAAGGTTGGAATGGCAGCCCATCAGAAACATACCTGCCTGCCATGTTTAGTGAAATGTGTCAGGCAGATGTGTTTCAGACAGGACATTTAGTAAATTTCTGTGGTTTTTTTCTTCAGGGACTGCGGTTCAACCCCACTGCTATCTCAGATGGGAGGCAGGCAGTGGGGCTGGGTAGGTAGGGAGCCAGGGTCTTTAGGCTTTGTAGCTCTGCTGCTGACATGTCCACTGCATGAAATAAGCATGATAACTGGTGTCCTAAAATGGGAATGAGCGTCAGGAGTATTATGCTATATAGAGAGTTTTCCTCAGCAGCAATCCTCTGTGCTGGGGCAGCAAATGCCTGGCCAGGGTGAGGATCCATCCCCACAGTCAAGGCACTGGCAGTTTGCTATAGCTGCAGGAGGTATTGAGGTCTGAGGTGAACTGTGTTGTGAACTGGGGGCATTCCAGCCTGCTCACCCTCTCTTTGCTTTTTTCTTTTTCCCCAGCAAGCCCAAATTGACTATAAAAGAAGAAATACTGGAAAAGCATGGAACCTAGTGAGCTTCACCCCCCAGATCCAGATTGCAGCCCCCCTACTTCTCCTCTTCACAAGAGCTTTGTAGTACTTTAACAAGAAAGGGAAAAATTTCTGTGCATAAAACAGGAGGATATGAATGTAGGTGACAGCTTGCACACCTGTCTGCTCAAAGAGCAGCTGAGCAATCTGAGCAGCACCAGCCCTGCTAACAGTGTGTCACACTGCCTCAAGGCAGAGACTCCAGCACTGCCCAGTAGCTCAGCAGAGATCAGAGGGAGACTGGTGTGGTCCATGTGAAGCTGGAAAAGCAAATGCCAAACTCAATAGCAGAAACACAGGCTACAGACTTGTGTGTGTGTGTAAATTCATACAGGAGCAGAAGAGACGTAGACAAGGGATTCTTTGTGGCAGTTGGTGTTTTGAAGACTGCTGCAAGTGATGAAACTCCCATTCAGCTCTTCTCTTTTGTATAGAAGGAAAGACTTGACAGATCAAAGGTGGAGAATCTTCAGTGGTGGAGACAGGAAAAAGTGAATTGCAAGTCCTTAACATACAGGAGCAGGAAGATATAATGGAGTGGGAGAATGTGAGAAGACCAGTGAAGAACGTCGAAATGGAAATAAAGACTATTTCAGCAGAGTGGGATGTGCTCTGATGCAAGGTAACAAATTTGTGGCTGTATATCCCTGTTGGTTTGGAGGGTTTTGGAGAGAGCAGGTCAAGGTGGGTTGAGAGGGAGTGACTTCCCCGTAAAGAGACTTATCCATAAAGAACATAATGGGCTTCTTCCTTGACCTGCTGACTGTTAACTTCTTCAGGCCCAGCCAAGCTCTTTTTATCTTGCTGATTGTGCTGGTCTTGGCTGGCATGAAGTTACTTTTCTTCATAGTGGCTTGTGTGGGGCAATGTTCTAGTGTTGTGACTAAAACAGCCTTGATAACACACCCATGTTTTAAGCCATTGCTTAGCAGTGCTTACACAGAGTCGAGGCCTTTTCTGCTCCTCACACGGCCCCACCAGTGAGTAGGCTGGTTAGGAGGGGAGTAGAAGTTGGGAAGGGACACAGCTGGGACGGCTGACCCCACCCCAGGTGACCAAAGGGATATTCCATACCATATGATGTCATGCTTAGCCATAAAAACTAGGGGGACATTCAGAGTGATGGCATTTATCTTCCCAGGCAGCCATTATGCGTGATGGTGCCCTGCTTTCCTGGAGATAGATGCACACCTGCCTGTCAATGGGAAGCAGTGAATGAGTTCCTTATTTTGCTTTGCATGTGTCCACAGCTTTTGCTTTACCTATTAAACTGTCTTTATCTCAACCTATGAGTTTTCTTACTTTTACCTTTCCAGTTCTCTCCCCCATCCCGCTGGTGAGGGAAGTCAGAAAGTGGCTCTGTGGGGCTTAGTTGATGGCTAGGGTTAAACCACAGCAGTCCTTTTTGGCACTCAACGTGGGACAGGAAAGGTTTGAGATAACAGATTTGATTGGAATGTGCTAGATGGAATTTATAGCTGTTATTGCTCTTTAGCTATTACTTGGCAGGCTCCCAGGCTTGCCATGGGGCTTGCTTGCTTTACTGTATATGAGTCTAGTGCTTGTTAGTGGCTGCTTTTGCTTTTGCTGCTTGTTGCACTGCTTATCATCTCCTTGTGCTGTGCCTGGGAGCATTCTGATAACAGCAGTGGTGATGCGCCTGGACTGGCAGATGGCCAGAGCATCACTGCTGTTCCTGTGCGCTGTACTGGACAGGCTGGGACTCCGGTGTGAACTTGAGTCAAAGGGGCTGTGACCTGTGGATGAGTTTACATGGGAGCAGGACACCTCTAAGTGTCTGTGACTGTGGACGAGTCCACAACAGAGCAGGTACACCTTGAAGCATCTGTGGCCATGGTTATGTCCGTGCCACAGCAAGTATACCTCTGAAGAGATTGTGGGCCAAGGTTAAGTCCATTCTGGAGAAGGTACACCTTGAACCACTTGTGGCTGTGGGGAAGTCCATGCCACAGCAGGTGCATCTTGAAGCATCAGTGGCTGTGCATGTGGTCATGCTGGAGCACCTCAAAGTCTGTGACACTGCCAGTACACCCCTGAAGGGACTGTGGCCATGGGTAAGGCCATGTTGGAGCAGGTTCACTCCTGAAGGGACTGACTGTGGGTAAGGCTGTGCTGGAGCCAGGTGTATCTCTGAAGGCGTTGTGGCCGTGCTGGAACAGATGCACCTCAAAGTGACTGTGGCTGTGGATAAGTCTATGCTGCAGCAGGTATACTCCTGAAGAGACTGTGGCCCATAGATAAGGCTCCACTTGCAGCAGGTACCACTAAGGGACTGCAGTCCATGGATAAGTTTGAGCCAGAGCAGGGGCAAAGGGAGGTGTTCGTTGCAAAGTTAAACCCTATAAGCTGATCCTATGGGAGCAGGGGTGGGGATTGTAATGGCTATACCTTTAAATTGTTGTAACCCATGATCTGAGTTGCATGTTATGGGAATTCCTATAGCAGGAACCACCTGAACCAGTGGAGGACAAGCCTTACAAGAAGCAGTGCAAGTGCAGCAGTGACCTGACCTGAGCTGTCTTTGGTGCTCAGTAACTCCACAAGGGCTCTAAACAGCTGCCTGCTGATGGGAAGTATTGAATGACTTCCTTATTTTGCTTTGCTTGTGCTCACGGCTTTTGCTTTTCCTGTTAAACTGTCTTTATCTCAGCCTGTGAGTTTTCTTTTACCCTTCCAAATTCTCTTCCCATCCCATCTAGGGAGGGAGTGGCTGTATGGGCCTTAATTGCTGGCAAAAGTTAAATCATGACACCAATTGGTACAATTCATGTGCGTGCACCCTCCTCCTATTTCAGGTGGAGAAAACTGAGTGTGAGAAGTGTTGCCTGAAAACAGAGTTCTTGAAATGCCAACAGCAACAGGCGCTGCTCAGAGCTCAGAAGATGAAGGCTTGCCCTGCAGCAAGAAATACGTGTATTACTGCCAAGCTGTGCAGCAGAAGCAGAAAGCAAAGCTGGCGAGGTCTGCAGAAGAGAAGGCTGAACTGAATGAGAAAATCAGGAATACAGAGAAGCACTTAGGGGTGCTGATGGAGGCATAGGTTTCCTGCAGAGGCCCAGAGAAAGAAGATGTGAAGAGGTCAGAGCTGTGGGGTGGCTGATTGGCAGGCCCTATGATCCCTAAGGTGCAGGGAGAGGGCAGGAGTCACCATGTGCTGCTATTTCCATAGGACACTGCTTCCCTGGTATCCCTCACCCTGCTCTATAGGTAACTGGGTTGCAAGTGAGGATCCTGCTGTTGTGAGGAGGCAGAATCACCAGATGAATCCAAATAATTCATCCGGCCTCAAAGATGCCCTACAGAAAGGTTCTTTGTCCATACTCTGTCTGTTCTATAGTGTGGCACCTTGTTGCTGGATTCCTTGCACAGTGTTGGTTCTGTGATGGAGATAAGGTTTGGGATGGAGCAAGGAACCCCAGTGCACATGGTACTCCTGGTAGGAAGGGGGATAGCAGCTGGGTGTGTGATGGGAGGTATCAGATCCAGGCTCTTGCCACTGACTCTCCTTTTGGCTTTTGCCCTGTTGCCTACGGTGTTATGGAGAAACTTAAGAACCTGCATATGAATGTGAGCTGGCTTCTCTCCTTCATCCTCTCCTACCTGGAGCTCAAGGACATTAACTCTGAGTTGCATCAGGTGGATGAGATCTCGCAGATCACACTGGAGGAGACAAACCTCATGCTGGAGTAGTCCCCTCTCTCCTGCCACAGTGCCTTTTGCACATGATCATTAATAAAACCATGGTTTCTTTACTTGTGCTCCAGGTCATCATTCTCATGGGGTAGGGGGTTCTCCTCTGGTCCTGCAGGACTGGCTTGGCTCTTCAGCTCCACTGTGGAGATGTAGTGTGAGTAGAGGGCACTGCAGTACAGGCATGGCTCTGAGCACAGCCAGGCTGGGTCGTGCCTGGCCAGTGGACACCCCCAGTGGTTTCTTTGCTGTGCTCCTTAGCAGTCTGGGTTGAGTAGCAGAGAGGCAGGGAGACTCTGGCAGTGGCTGCCTGGCTTATGGTACAACAAATATCCCAGGAGAATGTAGCCTGGGCACTCCTCTATGGCTGTGCTGCAGTCTTTGTGTGACTATCACAGCTGACTGGCTTGGGCTAGAGCAGTGTGGTTCTGAGATTCAGGATTTGGGTCCTTTCACTCTGGAAAGCAGCCTCTGTCTTCTTCAAGTGGTCTGATCAGCCCACGCAGCAGCTAAACAGAGTCCTTGCCTGTGTTTTCCTCTTGAGTGCATCTGTTTGTTAAATAATGTAGCAACACAAGATTCCTTGAACTAAATTCATCTTCCCTTGTAGCTGCGGGAACAGTCAGTGGCATGGTGACATTGGGACTTGCAGTCAGATCTGCTGCAAGGCTTGGGGCTAGCATGGCAGAGCCCACCTTCTTTCAACAGATGCTGTCCCAAGTAGAAACTTCACCTTTAAACTTTAGGCTTATTTTCTTAGACTTCTCTTCAGTCAGCAGCATGGCCATCCTTCTAACCTGGAAAAAATCAAGGACACCAGGGTGTTTGGAGGAAGATGTGAGGCTCAGGAGCAGCCAGACATCACACAGAAACAATTGCACTGGGACCAAAGGATGCTGCATCTCCCTGTCCTGCCTCCAGCATGGTTCATGGGAAGAAACTAAGGGCAAAGGCAAGTGCATGTAGTTCAGTGTTGTTCAATCCTGTACCTACTTCCAGCTGAGGAGCTTCCTGTGTTTCCTACAGGTATAAAATGACTGGCTTAAAGGAGCTGAGGAGAAATCCCCCTTACAGCGTTCGCTGTCCTTCCTAAAGAACATTCTTTTGCCCAGATGGTAGGTATGAAGATGATGTGTGGGGTGGCCAGCACAGCATTGCTCCTTTGACTCGAACACCTCATTTATTCTGGAAAGGCACAAGACCATGTGCCAGAAACCAGCAGCTTAGGTGGTATCGCCAAATGTGTAGTATGTGTTTCTTGGAAGTCAGAGCTGAGCAACAGAGCTACATGAACAGAGAGTGCCCCATCCTGTGTGGTAAGGGCTTTGACATTGTCCTTTCCCCATGGCTGGGCTTACATTACTGCATAAGTTACTTTCACTGTTGGTAGTGGAGATAGGAAGGACATGTCTATAAAACTATGGTTTTTCTGCAATCTGTTGGTGCTGTCTCTGTGTCTACTGTTCCTGATTTGCTGGCTAGCTGAATGCTGTTTCCTTTCCAGCTCATGTTTCTACATCTCAGAGCTGTTTCTGTGACCTTTCTTGACATTTTCAGATTGTACTATTTATTGTGTTTTCAGGTCAGTACTGCAGGTAGTAACACTTGGGGCTGAAGGTAGCTCCCTTATCTCCCTCCATTCATGGTTTGAAGGTAGCTTTTCTTATCTCCGTTCATGTTTGGGTTTTTGCTTTTGACATCTGGCCAGCTGGTCCTCAAACCACAGGACTACACCCCTTTCGCATGTAATGTTCAATAGAGCTGTTGAGGAGATTGAATCGGCACCAGAATATCCCAGTCAGTTGAAGTTTTCCTTGCACAATGTTTGGGACACTTGCATTAGTTTTTATGGTTGCTTGAAATAGGGTTTCCGAGGTGCGAAACAGCCAGTGATCTTGGGGAGCCATTATGCCTCTGATTACGCTAGGAAGTCAGTCATCCTTTGAAGCAGCTACCCTGGGCAGGGGAAGAGACAGATCTTTCTTTCTTTCTTCAAAGCTGCTTCTAAAGCAGGAAATGTCCACACCTCCTTCAGGCTTGATCTCAGTGCCCTTCACAGCACATATGTGTTGAGCTAGTAAGCTTAGCGGGTGCTGCTCCTCTTTGCACCTTGTTTATTCCATCCCATTATAATTAGCTCTGGGATCTGAACTTTATCCCTAATACTACTTGACCTTATATTTTTTAGGAGATTATTCACAGGCATCCCTGATGTTTGTCATGTCATGTGCGGACCCCTCAGGCTAGACCCTGTCTCTGGGAGGGAGCTGTGGCACAGCCTGCACCACTCAGAGCTCCTCCTGGTTAATTCCTGCCACCCGAGGAAAGGAGAATGTGTTTGTGTGATGTACAGAAAACAGATGCTCAGACGTTAGTGATAGGAATGGGCTTTGCTGAATGAGGAGGTGGTGAGCGAAGGGCAGCTTTTGATGCAAGCATCAATTGGCAGAGATCTATGAACCTATGGAAGCACTTGAACAGATTGCAAACAGTTAGTAGGCTTCATACTTTCACCTCTCTGTGTCTCACATTACTAGCAAGGCAAAATACATACCTCTTACAGCAGTACGTGGGTCTTTTGACATTTCTTGAGCTGATTTGTTTTCCTCAGTGTAAAGAAATAACACACAAAGCAGTCCTGTGATCGAGTGTTTCCTAAATGGATGTAACTTGGCAAACAGTGCAGCTATTAATTTTCCTTAGATAAACTGGTATCAAAGTACCTGGTTTTTAAACTGCGCTTCTCTCCTGCATCTCTCAAAACTTGCTTACCAGTGCCCATGCCATAAGGTTGATGCCGTAGTAGTTTGAGAGGATTAAGTTGTGCAGTGAAGATAAACACTTATTGCAGGTGAGGAGGTCAGAAAAGCATCTCAAAGATAAGGCTGTTTGGCCAAGCCTTCTCCTCCCAGAGCTCTCTGTGTCCTCCCTGTCAGTACCGTGCTGTGCCCCATGAAGTCCTGGGGCTGTAGCCAGCAGCACCGGCAAGGCTCAGGGGCTAAGCCCAGCCTGTCTTGCCCTTGCTTCCCAGCATTGTGGGAGGGCTCTGCAGGTGCAGGCAGGTGATGAGAGGAGCCAGGGAAGAGCCGTGCTGCATTTCCCCTCGGCTCATGCTGCCATGGGCAGCACAGCTCTTTGTCCCACCGGGGAGCTGGGACCTTTAGTACTGGGTCCTGTGGGCAGCCTCCCTCTGCTTTGCAAAGATCTCCCATCAGAAAGGGTAGCTGCACTCGGGGACAGCTGAGGGTGAACTTGTCTCTTCACGTAAGACCGGGCTGCCTTTACAGGGTGTTTTGTCCTGGTTATTCCTTTTTTTCCCCTGAGGCTTTTATTCAGCCAGAAGTACTGAAGCCGGGTGGATTAGCTGCATCTGCCTGTGACACCTGTGGTAAAACGTGCCTATTTTTGATTGCAGACTTACAAGCCAGGAATCAGCCCACGGGGCTTATGTGAGATGCTAGTCACCCTAGCACGTCTGGGAGAGGGGCTGTCTCGGTCCTGGGAAGGAGGCTGTAACTCACAGCAAGACCGTTGTTAGTGTGCAGGCCCTGGGACGTCAGCTACAGAGCCAGGTCTTCTGTAGCCAGCTCTGCCCAGGGAGGTGGGAATGTAATGTGTGTTAGCAGGCTCCTGGAAGCAGCAGTCCTTCATGTCTTGCTCCCTGGGGCTAGGCTATGGAGGCTTTGTGCTGGGAACTGCTTTTCCCTCCCAGGGGCTTGGCTTTGCAGCAGAGAGGTCCTTTCCCTTGCCGGGGAGCATCCCCGGGCCCAAAACGCCTGCTTTCCTTGCCTGGAAAGCAAGGAGCTAATTTCTTCTGTCTGCTGTCTCTTACCTGCCGGCCTCCCTAGGCACAGGCAGCCTGTGCCTCCTCTGCATGCAGGGAGATGGAGAGAGCAGCCTCGCACAGGCCAGTGGTGAAACGACCTGCCAGTTTGCCATCTGGAAACACCATTAAAATAAAGGTGGGTTGGGAAGAGAAGGCGACCGATAAGGGAGCATTCAGCTGTGGGGGAGAGCAGAGGTTAATTGCCCCCTTGCCTACCCATGCTCTGCAAGATGCGGTGCCTGGCCTCTGCTGCAGCTGGGGGAAAATCCAAAGGCAAAGGGCAGCACCCTTGTTCCTGTAAAAGTGTATTGGAGTAGCTCAAAGGGCATGGGAGCATCACGGTCATGGAGCCAGCAATGGCTGCAGTCTGCTCTGTAATGCCTGCAGACTCTCTGGGCTTCTCTGCTCTACTGACGCTGGAACTGGCTCCCCCCTGCTATGAAAAGGGCTAAAAATCTGGGTAGTGAAAATGCATCTGTTGGACCAATCTTGGGAGCAGCTGCCAGGTATAGCCAGTGGTGTGAGACTTTGCTCTAGTGACCTGAGAAACCTAGAGAGACAGCTTTTCTAGGAAAGCGAGTTCAAGGCAATCACGCTGTTTGTGATGCGGGTTTCCTGCTTTTAGCTTTTTTTTAGCAGGCTGGACATCCCAGAAATAGAGGATGTCCTAAGTTCTGTGAAAAAAGGCACCTGCCGTGAGGAATGATTAGTTCTCTGGTCTGGGAAAAGCTTCATCAAAGCACACCCTTCCTCTGAAATACTAAGCGGAGATAAGAGGCAACCCTAGAGCTGGTGAAGACTCCCTCATTTCTCTGCTTATGGGGTGACTGCTTGTTTCTTCCAGACTCCTGGCTCACAGCAGAGGTCTTGGGCTCAGCTGTGTCTGGGGTCTGAGAATCTTAGAATCATAGAATGGTTTGGATTGAAAGGGATCTTAAAGATCATCTTGTTCCAACACTGCTGCCATGAGCAGGGACACCTTCCACTAAACCAGGTTGCTCAAAGCCCATCCAGCCTGGCCTTATCTTCTAGGTATGAACCTGGGTTAGCAGATGCCAAAATGCTGGTGCCCTCAAGTGTACCCCGAGCATGGAGAGAACAGGCTGGTAGACTGGATTGCTCAGGGTGACTCTGCTGACCAGCTACTGTGGTTGTGGCTCAGTTTGTCCATGTAAAGGTGTCTGGGATCCTCTGGTCTTCATCTCTTCTGTACAGTGTGGTGCTGTTTAACTGTCAGTTGGCAGTGGAGCTGCTGGGGATGCAGCACAATTTGTGTTCAATTCTCTAGGACAGTTCTCCGGGGTAGATTCTGGTTAGAGATGGAGTCTGTTTTCAGTGATATGTCTGTAAAATCCCTGCAAGAGCTTACGTTTACGCTACTATAAAAGTGTGTCTTGCTGATAAAGCTTATTTTGCTCACTGAATTAGTGTAGGTTCTACTGATAACGCCTGCTTTCGCTGCCACAGATTGCACGTATGCTAGGTTTGCTGAGATTGCTAACCTGAAGCTCTTGTAGCATAGATTAGATTCAAATTATGGAGAAAGCTGATTGTGATGTTAATGTAATGCCTGGAAGATCAAACCTCTGTGTTCCCTTCACAGGTATCATGGTTTTCTGAGATAAATGCTTTTCATAACTCTCCTGATAAATTTCTGAGCTGTTGTTCAAACCCAGCCAGGAAGGTGCTTTCTAGCAATCTCCTCTGGTGCACCCAAAGGTCTCTGTCAACTGCAGTGCCATGGAGTTCATTCCGTCCTGTTGCCCTCATATCTTTCTTTAAAGACCAAAATATCCTTTAAAGCACCTTTAAACAGGTCTCTTCCAGGAGGCTGTGGGAAAGCCATGAGTCTGTGGACAGACTTTTCCTCTGACTGAGGGTGTTTTCCAAAGAGGAGCTGGTTTTGCACTACTCCTCACCTCCATTGCAACATCTCCTATTAGAACCTGAAGACCCAGGCACCGACAGCCTCATGGCAGCGTCCCAGCTGTGTGACTCCAGACAGGGCCATCCCCAAGGCTTTGGGAGGGCAGGAAGCCTTTGAGGTAAAATGTAAGTGCAATCACCAGCCAAGCATCATAGATGCTCTGAGGTGAAACCATGAGGCTGTTTCCTGGGCTATGGTGTGGCTGCCAGTGGGGCCTGGGGCATGGCTGGAGTGGGGAGTGCATCTCCCATTCCCACCAGCACAGCCCATGACCTGAGCTGTTGCTTAGTCCAGCCTGGGAGTTGGGATTTGAAGTATCTGAGAGCAGCCCCTCCCCATAGTGCATCCTCTGCTGCTCCTGAAAAGGCTGCTGTAATGCCATGGGCAGGAAGAGTGTCCCCTCTTCCGTGCCAGCTCTGGCTTGCTGAGGGCTGGGAGGCTCTGGTGCAGTGCGGGAGGCCGCTGGGAGTATGCTGCAGCTGGGAGGAGAGCGGAGGAATGTAGAAGCCCTTTCCAAGTGCCTCAGCCCATCGAGAACTTGGCCTGAATGTTCTTCCCCCTCCTGCTTCTGCTATCTGAACAGTTCCCGGGGGCTGCAGGCAGAGACAGGCTCTCCCAGCACCTGGCCTGATACTCCTCAGAGAGCTTGCGTGGACTGTTTGTTGCTCCTTCAGACCAGCTGTTCTAGGCAAGAATGAGAGGCAGGTCAGGAGTGCCAGAAGGAGCTAAACTCTGCTTGCCTGGAGGGCTGCATGAGGCAGGAGGCATGGGATGTGGCTGGGCCTGGGACAAACCCGTGCCCTGTCACCCTAGGGCATCCCTACCCAGTGCTCTGCAGGAGAAGAGGCTCTGCTTGCCCTGCACGGGCAGCGGCCGGGCGCTGCTGGGCCAGGGGAGCAGGAGGGTGCTTTGGCCAGGCCATCACCAGGGGTGCTGTGGATGGTGGGTGGGCTGCCTGGTGGGTAAGGGCTGGCTGCACAGGCCTTGGTGCAAGCGTGTGTTGTTTCTTCTTCAGAAGAAGTTGGGACTTTTTGCATGTTTCTCACAACATCCGATGAGGTTGCAGCCCCTGGCTCAGGTGCAGCTGTGGGTTTGGGTGTGCTGGGCATTTATAGAGCTCCTATTGCTTTTGAAGATAAGGGCATGTTAGTATTTTATTGCCCCTTTTCTTCATCCGAGGCACCATCCAGAGCAAGAAGAGAGGGGAAGGACTCATTTCCTTATGACAGAGGATTAGTTATTGCAGCCTGGCCCTCCAGCGAGGGGCTGCAAGGCTCCCTGCTCCACCTCGCTGTCCTGTGAGGTGAGGGCTCCAGCTCAGGAGCTCAGAGGCAGCAGTTTCCCGCACAGCCCTCTTCCCACCCCACCTCTGCTTTTCCCCCTGCCTGCCCATCCCCCTCGCATCCCGCTCCTGTCCCGAGCTGGGACCACGATCCTCTGTGGCTTTCCTGCAGGAAAACCCAGAGCACGCTCAACTTTTCCTGCTGAGCCGGTGGGGGGGCAAGAGGTGACCCAAGGGGCTGGCTCTGTGCTACGCTGGCTGGCTCAGCTCCATCGCTTCACTCATGCTCTCTGTCGGCGGAGCTGGCTCCTGGGGCAGTCTGGGCTCCCGTCCTCTCTGGCCCTGGGCTGGGCCGCATCCAGCCTGCCCTCAAGGACCCGGCTTATCAATAACAGGGAACGTGGCTATTGCGTGAGGCAGAGATAACCACTGCCACCACATCTGTGCACCCGGTGTCCTTCCCTTCCCTGTCCTCCGCTCCTGCTGGTAAAGAAGTGGAAACTCCTTTTCAACCTGCCTTGCCCTGTAGCCAAGTTTCACATCTTTGGGTAAGAAACTTCCCCCTCCCTGAGCCTACAGACGCTTAATGCAGGGGCTCCCCTTTGGCAGGGCTGGGGGCATGGGGGGCTGGGGAGAGGCTTGCCCCCTTTTCAGTGGGATGCTCGTCAGCTCCTCTCCTACTGTGCCACCGCTGAAGCCGGCGTGCTGCACACACGGAATGGGGGTCTGGCATTGCGCAGGTGAGAAAGAAACTCGAGGGGATGTTGGGGCCCCTTGCAGTGCCTCTGCCCTGTGCTCATCTGTCCAAACCACGGGTATCTCTGTACCCTAGCTCCTTGCCCTGCCTGCCCTTGCCTGCGCTGGCTGCCTCTCTCCTTTGGGAGGAAGCTGTGCAAAAGCTGACTCCTTTAAAACCAGGAATCTTCCCTTCTTCTGTTTGATTTAAAGCATTAATAAACGCAGCAGCAATCAAACTCCGAACTGAGCGGTTCAAATGCCCCTTTGTTTAATTAGTGGAGCCCCTGCCCGCAGACACAGGCAGCGCTGTCCCCCTGCAGCCTGGGGTGGGAGGCGAGGGGCGAGGACGTGGCACACAGGAATTTCTCCTCTTCAGAGGCACGACCTCTCCTACCAACTATTTTCTCGCCTCCTCTCTGCGTCAGCTGCCCAGAGACAAAACATTTATGGCTGAAGGGCTTAGTGAATTTGCGGCATTTCCTGGGGGACTGCAGCCGACAGGCTAAGCACCTTGCACGCTTTCTGTCTTCTGCATGCACGGCTCTTTTTTCCCCGTGGCAGCAATAAGTAACTCAGCTGGCCCAGGGCTGAGGCAGCACTTTGTCCCAACTTGGCCTTGGAAAGAGGGTAACTGGCCTTGCCTTGAAATCCACCCTGGTCCCCTCCAGCGAACGTCACCCTGGGGATGGGTCCCTGTGTGGCCCCTTGCTCGGTGAGGAGGGGAGAAAGCGTGACTCGCTGTTATCAGGAGCATGTTAACCCCATAGCAAATATGATTTCACTGGTGCAAGGGTAATGGTGACGTCTGAGCAGGGAACATGGTACCCTCCTACCTGGGACCTAATCTAAATTGCTTTATGAGGGGCCAGCAGGTAGACCAAAGCCACCGGACAGGGAACCAGGGCAAGGGGGTCCCCAGGCAGCCCTGTGCTGTGGCACGGCAGTGCAGGGGTTATTTTGCCTCTGGCAGTGGGATAGCAGAGGGGTACAGTGGTCAAAATGTACTTGCTCCTCGGTGGGCTGCAGGGCTGGGCTGCCTGTGCATCCCCCCTCCTGCTGTGCTCTGGCACGTGCCCAGCATCCCCCAGCGCCACTGGCAGCCGGTGCCAGCTGCCACGCTGCTGTTTCTGTGCGGGGCTGCAACCATGCAGGATGTCCCGCTGCTGCTGAAAGGTTGCTTGCCCATACCTTGCAGCCTGCTGATGTCTCACTGGTGGTGTTATTCCTCCCAAAACAGCCCCTGCAAGGACCTCCCAGCTCAGGACCTGCCTGCGAAGACCCCTCTGCAGCTGCGTTGGGGTGCTCAGCCTCCACCGTGGCCAGTAGCTCCCTCGGGTGCTCAGGACTGTGTTGCCTCCTGGGTGCTGGTGCACACAGCATCCTGGGATGGAGATGTGGTGATGCCAGGGCTCTCCCCACAGCTTGGGGACCTTGATGGTGCCACATACACCCAGGAGCAGCAAATCCCCTTTTGGTCACCCCAGTCCCAGTGACAGAGCACCTCTAGAAGCAAGCAGGGCTGGGGGTGGGGTGGGGTTGCCTGTTGTTAGCCCCTGGGGAGCTGTGCTTGCCCCTGCTGACACCCTTGCAGTGGTGGCACATGGCAACCTCCCAGTGCAGTGCCGGTGCCCAGGGACAAATTGTGCAGGGGAGTAACACCCTCCCCTCCCTGACAGCGCTCCCACCTGCCTGGGTTTCTGGGAGGCAAAGCCATGGGACGAGGGTGGGACAGGCCAGAGCAAGGACCAGGGGTGCCCTCTGCACTACGGACCCACCAGCTGGGTGAGCACAGCCCCCACCACAGCCCACCCTGCTGTGGGTGCTGCCAGGGCCCCTCGGCGCCAGAGGAAAGCTCAGCCACAGCCTGGCTAGAAACACAGATTTATTGCGACATTGGTTTGCAACCAGCATTAAACCCTCCCAGCAGTGACTCCAGACCCACGCAGACCCCCTGACCCTGCTGTGATACCTCCGTGGCCAGTGGGGCTGGTCGCTGGGGGCACAAGCCCACCCACCCCCATCCAGGCAGGCTTGCTGGGGCTGCAGGCTGGGGTCCCACTGTGCCAGGGGCTGCCTGCAGGCTTGCAACATGGAGGAGGGAACAGAAGCCAGATTCCGAGTCCTTCACCAATGCAAGCCACCAGCTGGGATCTCTGAGCAGTCACAAGGCTCTTGGGATCCCTGGGGAGAGAGCAGGTTCAAACCCATTAAGCACGTGAGCAAGAGGGCTGAGCGCGGCAGATACGGCCGTGTCCTCTCCCCTTCGTGTGCTCCCTTGGTGCTAGCCTAGATGCTTTGAGGAGCAGGGAGAGATGCCAGCCCAGTTCCCACCCACACTACACGTATCCTGTCAGGTTGTAGGAGTTGAGCTCGCTCTTGGTCTTCTGCGTCTGGCTGACGGAGGGCTGGGGGCTCTTGCCCGCCAGCAGCCGGGGCTGGTAGCTACTTGCATACGTGGCTGTTGGGTCCCGGGCAGGGCAGGAGGCACAGAGGATGATGCCACCGACAAGGGAGAGGAGAGAGGAGATGATGCCCAGGTAAAGTGCCTCCCCAAGCTCGAACTTCATGCTGTCAGGGATGACAGGGTTGCGGAAATCCCGCAACACCACATGGATGTTCCACACCAGCGGGATGAAGCAGAGCAGCCCCCCGAGGATGAAGACTGCACCGCCTGTCACTGCCACCCGGTCCTTGTTCGGCGAGCCCTGGCTGAAGACGGTGCACCTCATGCCCACAACGGTGAGGAGGCAGGCGAGGGAGGAGACAGTGCAGGAGCTCACCATCAGGGCTTGGGCCGCCTGGACATCAGCAGGCAGGTTGAGCAGGGAGCTGTAGATGTCACACTGGGTGATGCCCGTGCTGTATGTGGCACACTCCATCCATAGCCCCTTGGTGAAGCTCACGGCTGTTACGATGCTGGAGCCGATGTAGGAGCTGGTCTTCCAGCTGGGCAGCAGCGTGGCCGTCAGCGTGCCGATGTAGCCCAGGAACGCCACGGCATAGCCCAGCAGCTGGAGCCCCATGGACACCATGGTGGGGGCTGGCTATCGCCTCCCTGGGGCTTGCGGCTTCTCTCCCGGCTCTCCGGCAGCTCGGTCCCGCGTGCTTACCTTCCCATCGCCCTGCCAGCAGCTCCACTCACCATGCCACAGCTCCACCCCACTTGCCGGGGGTGCTGGTTTTGTGCGGGAACCGGTGTGTGGGTGGGAGCCAGCAGGAGGAGAGGATACCTGCAAGAGGAGAAAGCAATCCCTCCCCAATTAATGATTGATCCAAGCCTGTGGAGGAGCGCCAAGCGCCCTTTCACCTCCGCTATCTCCCCAGCCAGACTTCAGAGACAGAGCAGCACTGCCCGGGAAGGGTGCCAAAGCCCTCCCTTGCGCCGGGGCCATGGGCAGGGATGGAGAGCTGGCCGCTGGCAGGGGGAAGGTACCCACTGCCTTCCTGGGCGTCCCTTGTCTTCTGTGATGTCCTGAGACAAGGAAGCCAAAAAGCTACAGCTGCACCATGTTATTTGGGACCCGCCAGAGGCAATTTCAAGTGGTAGCTCTGAGTCTCCCCCAGCCAAAGAAGGGGGATTGCACCCTGTCTCCACCTGCATGGGGCTCACCCAAGGCATCTGCAGCCACCCACCCACCACCACCCTGAGCTTCTGAGGCTCTGGTGGGACAACGGGATATGCCCACCTGAGGTTGAACCACAGCTATTGGCCTTTCTGTGCTGCTGGGGACAACGATGGAGAGGGATGCGTGTCACAGCGACGCCTGCGTCCTCAGGAGAGCCCAGAGGTCTGTGGAGGGCAGAATTACATCAAGGCGAAGCACACTGGCAGTGCCTCAGGGATTCTTCCTGGAACTGCCACAGCCAAGCGGGGTGACCTGTCCCTCAGTGGGGTGAGCACACTGGGGTGCAGCTCGTGCTCACTGCTGCCGGTGGGGGGGGGGGTTCTGTCAGTGCTATCTCCTGCCTGCAGCCCTGGGCACAGGCACGGGGGGGGTGGCAGAGGCAGTGGAGTGGGATGGTTTGTTTTCCCTCTACCTTGTTTCAGAATTCTCCCTCCTGCAGCATCTTGCGAAATCGGACCGAGGCCGTGCCACGCCACGCCGACACTGCGGCCAGCAGCCTTTCGCCCTGGGAATGCTCCCAGCTGGGAGTGCCGCCACTGCCCAGTGCCTCTGCTCCTCTCCCTGTCCCCACACTGGCACCTCAAATGCTTGGTACCAGAGTTTCCCAACTTTCTGTCTCCTTTTCTATGTGCTAACCAAGACCTCCCACTCTGTCTCAGGGGCGTTACTGCAAAAGAAACACCTGGGGTGCTCAGGGTGCGGGCAAAAAGGCATGGGAGGGTCATGCCAGAGCTCTGTGGTACTTACGGAGGCAGCTGGAGACGCGGTGCGGGACCAAGGATGGCCACAGCCGGGGGTCACCCAGGACCAGAGGTGGCTGGTTGGGGCAGGGCAAGCAGCCGTGGCCCCAGCCTGGGGGATCAGGGGCTGCAAATTGTTTAGCTACAGCTTTGCAAAATCCACCTGCAAATCTCAGCCTGGATCAGAGGCTTATTGCAGATCAGAATTAAACCCTTTCGGCATCGGGAAGGATTGGGGAGCTGGGATGCCTCTTTCTGCTTGTATAGGGTATGTTCGCCTAAGTGGCTCAGGTCTGTGGCTTGCTGTCACCTTTCTGGCTGGTCTTGGTGGCCGGCAGGTGACTGCATACTTCTGTCCATGTGTCCACTTCAGGCTGCATTGTCTGCGTTGGGGTTGGAGGCACAGTGAAATGCCAGCAGGCTGAATTCTCCGTGCCTGCAGGGTGAGCTTGGGTTTGCAGTTTGCTCCTCCTGGCCCTGCTTGTCCTCTGCAGGGTTTGTTGTTGTAAGACTCCTGGCCCAAATGAGGAGCAAATGGAGACAATAATGAGGGCTGCGCTGGCCCTGTGCCCCCTCCTGCTCACCGGCTGCCACAGATGGAGAGGGGCAGGGAGGGCCCCTGGTGACAAATTGTGCTCAGAGCTGAGCAGGGTCTGGCCAGCGTTTGGACAGGGGTGTTTGGATGCTGGTAGCAGAGCTACAGTAGGGACCATTTGCTATTTTCTTTCCTTGTCCCATACTGAAACTCTCCTGGGAGCAGGAGGTGACCTGAGTGCTAGCGGCACCTTGCCTAGTGCTTGGGCAGAAGCAGCAGGCAGGGACCGGGGTGGTGAGCCTTACAACCTTGTATTAAGAATCTTTTCTGTATCTCCTGGTATGGACCACATCTCAAAAAGCCAAAGGAGAGGACGGGGGCATGGGCAAGTGCATGCTTTCCCCACTGTGCGGGAACGGGGACAGGCAGCTCCCTGGGATGATCTGAGCAGGAGCCGTGGATGCCTGAGCAGAACCATTGCCCAGCCTGCACCTGAGACCCACCCCTGCCATCCGTCTTCCCTCCCTGTCCCCTCGAGCATCCCATCACCTGCCTCTTGGTTGCTCTGTGCTTGCCACCACTGCAGCCCATTGCACACCCATCACACTGTCCTCATCAAGCCCATCACCCTGCACCCAGAGCATGCCCATCACACAGTTCTCGTCATGCTCATTACACTGTCCCTATCACAAGCCCACCACACTGTACCCATAGTGTGCCCGTCAGGCTGTCCCATCACATGGCCATTGCACTGTCCCCATCCCGTGCCCATCATGCTGCCTCAGAGCTCCTCATCCTTTCCCTCCCACTCCCCCACCTCTGGCTTTATGCATATGGCTACATAGAGCACTTCATCATCCTTGTTAATTGTCTCTCCCCTCCCCTGTTGCCCCCTGGAGATTTTCTCACAAATGGTGTCTAACTTACCCCTTCTGTGTTTTGCTTTTCCACCAGAGATCACAGCCCCTCCGCCCCCAGCCTCCCCCCAGCCCTCTGTTTACACAACTGGGACAAATTTCACACCCCAAGGACTGCTGTCCCCACACCCCTAGTTCCTCACTCCCCTGCCTTTGCCCCTACCCTGAAGAATTTGTGAGTCACTGGCCGGGGCTGGGCTATAAGGGTGTCTTTGCCAAGAGCCTGCAGCATCAGAGGGGACACTCTTGCCTGTGACCATGGAAGCTGCTGCCTGTTGCCTTCCTCCCCGTGGGCTCTGGGTGCCCGTGGCCAGTGCTCGCCCAGCCCCGGGGCTGGAGCAAGGGGGAAGGTACATGGCTGCTGTGCGCGCCCGGGAGGACTGGGGAGGGTGGGGAGGGCAGGGGGTGCATGGAAGTTGGGAAGCAGAAAGCTCCAGCTGGGTTTGGGTGAAGGCTGTGTGGCTCCCTGCTCTGATGGGGACCCCTCTGATCCTGGTGGCTGCAGGCGGGGGAGAGGTTGTGGAGCACAGGGAGCAATTGCGGGGGCTCCCAGGGGTGCTGGGGGGCTGTAGCAGGGTGAGGAGCACTGAGGCCAAAGGAGGTATGAGTGCACCCTCATGTGCCTGGCATCCCAGCCGTGCGTCTGAACAGCGGCTGAGCTGGGTGGGTAAGACTCTGGTGCTGGGGGTGTGTGGCTGCTGTGGTGGGGGAGCAAGGCAAGGGGGTAGTGGGTCAGGGTGGGTTGCTGTCATGCTGTCATGCTAAACCTGCTCTCTGCATCTAGATCGCTGCCTCTCTGGAGACCGTGGCTACCCCGAGTAGAGGAGGGAACCGGGTGGCAGAGGGAACAGATGGACACTGTGAGTTTTACACTCCCTGCTGCATCCTCCCAGCTTTCCTGCTGGCAGGCTTGGGGTCCCTGTTTGGCAGAAAACTAGCCTCTTGCCCCAGACCCCACCCCTGGCCCTGTTGCACAGTAGTGCTGTGCCCACCTCCCCTGGCGCGTCACCCCCCTGCCCCACAAGCCACGCAGCCTTGCCGGGCCAGGGCCAGGGGCAGGCAGACGCTGCGGGGGCCTGAAAGGGCCCCCTGTTCTCAGGTCTGGCGGGCATTCCTGAGGGCTTTAGCGGGATGCCTGGGCATGAGCTTTGGAGCATGGGGGTGGTGTGTGTGTAGATTACACTGGCAAAGAGCCCGGTGGGGCAGAGCGGGGGGGTAGATGCCAGCTTGCTTTACGGGGGCATGAGGAACTAAATCCAGGGGGAGATGCCGGCTTCAGGGCAGGCTGACCCTGCAGGCATCTGCCAGGTCTGTGGGGCATCACCCCCACCAGCAGGACAGAAGGGTCCCTGCCCTCGCTGCCCGCTGGGGTCCCTGCGCACCCTGCAGTGGGAGCCCCCTGGCAGGTCCCATCCTGACGGTGTCTCTTCAGGCCTGGACTCAGGCGGCGGTGGGGGATGGCGGCCCCGACAAAGCGCTGATGTTTTTCCACCATCCGGTCAGGTACGTCCCGGCCGCCGGTGCCCTGGCGGGGGCTGAGGGCAGCGGCACACAGGGGCTCTCACCCCGGCTCTCCCCTCGCAGGCTCCTCTGGCCCAAGTCCAAGTGCTTTGACTATCTGTACGGTGTGGGGAAGAAGCTGCTGGAGAACTTCCCGGTGCAGGCCACCCTCTGCCTCTATGAGGACTCGGAGGACTCGGAGGAGGACTCGGACTCGGAGGAGGCAGCGGACACGGCGGCAGGCCCCCGGCTGCAGGCGGGCAGCCCTGGCAGGCCGGTGTGAGGGTGCGGCAAAGCAGGCGAGGGCAGGCCTGGCGGCACCGCGGAGGCACAGGCAGACGCCTGCCCAGCCAGCAGTGGGCACCGGCCGCGGGCACCGGGACACCGGCCCCCCGGGCTGCGCGGCCCGGCCCGGCCTCAGGGAGCGGCCGCGGGACGTTGACAGCGCCCCGCGGCGGCGTGCAGGGGACTACGGCTCCCAGGAGCCACCGCGGCACCTCCCGGCCCCCATTCGCTACCAGCCTCTCCCTGGTCGGGGGCGGAGCGCGGGGCCCCGCCCACTCCCCCCGCTCCGCTTTCCTATTGCAGCTGCGGGAGGAGGGAGGCGGGGCGCGCCGGCCGCGGGGGGCTCCTATTGGTTGGAGGGCGGGGCCGGGGCGGGGGAAGGCGGGGCGGGGGTGCGGCCTCCCCTCCCCTCCCCGTCGGCGGGAGGGAGCGGCTGCGGCGGGACGCGAGGCCGCCATGAGGTACGGGCGGGGCGGCGCTGCCGGGGCGCAGGGGGCGCGGGAGGCGGGAGGCGTGGGGGGGTGTCATGGAGCGAGGGCGGCGGTGGGGCGGGTGACAGGAGCTGCGGGACCGGTTATGGGGGGCTGGGGCAGTGGAGGTGGCAAAGGGGGTCCCTGGGCGTTTGGGGAAGAGAGGAGCTGCGGAGGTGGCAGGGGGCTGTGGGGGCGGGGGGTGGCGGTGGGCATGGGCTGACGGTGGGGCAGGGGGTGTGGCGGCGGCGGTGGGGCAGGGGGTGACGGTGGGGCAGGGGGTGACGGTGGGGCAGGGTCTGTGTGGCGGTGGCAGTGGGCAGGGCATGTGGTGGTGACGGTGGGGCAAGGGGTGGCGGTGGGGTTCATCTGGGACTAGAAAGCCCCACACATGGGTAAGTTCACGTGCGGGCTGAGGGGGCAGGTGAGCTGGGGGGGACCCTGCTGTGGAGTGACGCCAGAAGCTGAGGGTGATGGAAATAATTGGCAGTGGGGTTTGGGCAAGGCAGGGCCGGTGCTGGGATGGAGGGGCGGGTGCTGGTGGGGGCCAGGGCAGAGGCTGGCCCAGGGCTGTGCGAGGACTGGCCGTGTGGGGTGGGATCCGAAGGCTGTTTTGGGAGGGCAGGGCTTCCTGGCAGCCTGTGGGGACCCCATGGCCCCTGGCAAGCGGAGCTGGTGCAGCCTCTTCTCCTCACTGTGGATCTTGGCACAGAAAACCCCAAATATCGCTAGGATCCTGCTGAGCGGCTGGCAGCCGTGGCTACGTGATGCCAGAAGAGCCAGCAGCCTCCCTGCATGCTGTGGCATGTTGCTGGCATCCGTGGATCCCCCTGACCTGTACCAGTACCCCCCAGCCTAGTGAGGAGGTGCCACCTCCCGGTGTGCCCCCCACGCGCCTGCTGGAGGTCTGCGGGGGGCTGGCACCGTGTGCGCACCATATTTTACCAGCACGATTTCCTCCTCTGGCACTGGTGACAGGAGCGGGGGTGGAGATGGGGGGAGCCCGGGGGAGACACAAATGTGCAACTGCAGCATCCTCACTCTCATGGCTGCATCTCTCGCACCGCCTCACAGTTGCCTTGGCAACCTCCTATCGATGGGGTATTTATAGACAAGGCGAACGCGTGTTGGGAAGCCGGAGGGGGGGACCGGGACTGGGTGGGCGTCTGCTAGGTCAGCCGCTGGCTTCAGGCTTCTCTTGGCTTGCACGGCTGTGTGGAGGCAGGAGGGATGCTGTGCGGTGGTCCAGCTTTTCCTACTCATCGGAGCTGGGAGAGGTGGTTAGGAATTTGTGTGTGGAAATAAAAATAAGTGTCTGGGATGTCTGCCCTTCTTGCAGGCATCGCTCATGCTTGTAGGCTTGCATACACCTGCCTTATTGTTGCACTGGAATAAACCATCTCTGAGCTGTGACACTGGGTGCATTGGCACAGATGCTTAGAAAAAAGTTAAAGACAAAATCTTCCTGATGCATTAAACGTGTTGCCTGATGATGTGGGTTATGGAGCTGGAGGTCCTGACAAATGTGATCTTGAATATTCTTCCGTGTGTCTGTTCTCCTGTCTGTCAAAGGGGGAGAATGCCTGTAACAACGAGTGATGCAGAGGGTTTGTGTGGAAACTGGCAAGCTTTCTGTGCCATGTGTTCTTTTGTCCTGTGAGTTTTGGTCTCTTAATAAAACCTGATGTCAACAAAAGCAGGTCAGGTGGTCCTGCTCAGAGCTGACAGCCTTTGGGGGAATGCATGGATCCAGAGACCTCTCAGCTGCCCTCATATCCCCCAGGATGGCTCAGAGAAGTGGGGTTGGATGTGCAGTTTCTCAAGAAAAGGCCTCCTGGTGTGGACTGTGGGCGCTGGAGTTGGCAGACCCCTCCTATGTAATTCTGGTGCTCTGCTGCTTTCCCTCCTGCTTAAACTTCAGACTGAGGTTTGCAATCTTAGTTTCGCAAACTGTTGGAAAGAAGCTGCTTTCTCCCTCTGGAGACAGCTCTGGGCTTGCTTGGCCTTTTGCCGCTTTTGGTGCAGGAACCTCAGAAACCACAAGAAACCTGATGTTGGCAGGGAGAGGTGCTGGATTTACTGGGAAGGTGGCTGTTGGTGAGGTGTGGTACTGCCTACTGTGGTGGCGTGCAGCAGCCGTTCTGTGGCTGGATGCCCACCTTTTACCTGAAATGAGAAGTGTGTTTCCAGCCCTGCTGGCCCCACGGACAGCTCTGTGCTGTCCCTGACCTCGCTCCAGCTGAGTGGATTCAAGCACTTTTGGGATAACTCTCAATGTCTGAAGTCCTGGATCTGAGATCAGCATCTGCTTTATTTTCTGCTGTTTCTAACTGCATTTGCTCCTTCATCCACAATAAATCAGTGTAGAAGCTGGTTAGTCCTGTCTCTGTCTCCTGACAGAGTCGTGGCTTTGCCATGTCACCCAAGGTGAGAGGAGATGAGTTTGCCCAGGATAGTCTGATTGGTGGGGCATTGAGCACAAGGAGAAGACAAAGAGTGGAAAAACAAGTGAGTGAAACTCCTGCGAGCAGAGTAGAATATACTCCTCTTCTGCAGGACTTTGTTTCGCTCTTGTGGGGTTTTGTTTAGTTTAGTTTTGCTTTTGAAGCACAAAAGGTGCTTTTCCAGCTGGAGAGCTCTTGTCCTGGGTTTGTGGGGAGCTCTGTCAGTCTCGCTGCTGCCCTTAGCTTGACCCAACAACCTTTAGGAGATGCATGTCCTTTTCTTTCCTGCTGTGTAGTCAGCTTTATGGCAGTGCAGAAAACAGTATGGCCATGCTTGTTGCAGATTCTGGGTGGGAGTTGCGGATGTGAGAACTGGCATGGCTGTGAAGTTGATTTAAAACAGGATGACTGCTTTACCTGTATCCATCAATCTCTTGTGGAAGGCAAGAGCACCAGGTTGCTCCCAGCAGCTTCTGACACACAGGTCATCTTATCTGCTGATGAGATACAGGGACTGTCCTTCATCCAGTTCTTCCCTTCCTGCTTTGCTTGTTTGCAGCCCTCTGGGCTGCTAGGGCAGGACCCTGGGCGGGTGAGCAAGTATGGTGGAGGCCTGCCCTGGGCTGCGAGAGAGCTGAGGGTGCCCTCAGCCCCTCCAGCCACGCAGTGAGTGGGGAGATGGTGAGTCCTTGGCCCTCTGAAGAGGTGCTGCTTGGCTGGGGACTGTCGTGGGTTCGCCACAGCGCCCTGCTTTCTGCATGGATCTGACCCTGGGTGATGGAGGTCTTGGGCTTCAGGGGGTGAAACTGAAGCTGTCAGTGACTCTCCTGTTTTCTTCCCTGCAGGTAGGCAGGAGCCCCCTGTAGCCGAGTGAGGCAGCATGGCAAGTAAGTGTTCCCCAGTCAAGACGGAGAGATGGCGGTGGTGCTGGAGGAGAGAAGGGGGATATTTGGCAGCCACCTCTCGAGGAAGGGGTGCCTGTGCTTTTTTGGGGGTGTTACTGTGGGGAGCAGATGCCATCGGCTGTTGTCACTGGTTGAGGCTTGAGGTCTGGCCTGACCTGTGCTTCTCTCTCTCCTGTGCAAGGTGGGAGTTGAGGTGGTGCTGAAGGGCTGGCCTCTCCAGGACTCCCGCTGCACTGCAGCATTTCTTTATTTGCATGATGCTTGCTGTCCAAGGCAGGCCTCCCTGAGCCTCTTTGAAGTGTCTGGCCCCTCTGCAGGGGTTGCCAGTCTGTGCTGACATCTAGCAACAGTGTTCCTCTTGGCCCATGACAGACATCCCACGAGGTGCCAATCCTGGGGGCCACGCTGCCTTGTAGCCTGTGTGGCTAGTGGCACGAGGGCTCTGCATTCTCAGTGGATGGGCAGCTGTCTAACTCGGCCCTGCTGGGAGCTCGCTGCATCTTGGTGTCTGGAGGAGTGCCTGGCAGATGGAGCTGCTCGGGGCCAGCAGCTAAAGCTGGGCAGAGACGCGTGAGGATGCAGGGTGGAGGATGGCGTGTGGTCTGTAAAGAGCTGGACTCGACCCTCCCTCCTCGCTCTTACTGGGCAGCCTGCACAGATGTGATGCAAAGTGATGGGAGCTCAGGGAGGACGGCAGTTATGAATGGGGAGATGTAGAGATCTGGCTGGAATCTCCAGATTTGCTCGAGGTGTCGCCAGAGCCAGCTATGAAGGTGGAGGCAGTAGCCACTCTGGGCAGGAGAAGGACCCCAGGGATGACAGGTATGCCTTCTTTCATTATCTGTGCTATGCTAGCTGGGGCAGGCAGCAGCGATCTTCGGGCAGTGCTTTTAAAAGGCAGTTTTAATCTTCTGTTAATGAGGAAGGTACCTAGCTGGGTCCCTGCCTTCCTCCATCACTGCCTTTTCTCCCTCCCAGGAGCTCAGGTGCTGGCTCACCAGCACTTACTGGTTGTGGGAGATGTCCCATGTGGTGGCAGCGTCCCCCGCCAAACAGTCCCCTTTGTGGTGACCCTGACATGCAGAAGGGGCATGTGGTGGTCAGCGTATTCACTGTCGTGTGCTCTCTGGCAGCGTGCAGCAATGGCTGTCCCTCCGCAGACACAGCTACGTGACACTCTGCAGAGAAGCAGCCCCAGGGGTGTCCCCCCACGCCGGGCAGCAGAGCTGTGGGGCAGCAGAGCTGTGGGGCAGCAGAGCTGTGGGGCAGCAGAGCTGTGGGGCAGCAGTGTGGCCCAGCCTGCCGCCACCAGGGGCCAGCAGCGCCTCGGGAAACCCAGCAGGGATGCAGTGAACCCGGCTCCTGCTCCTGCTTCCCCTGCCTAAAGCTCTGATCTTTCCTGAGCACCGGTTCTCCAGCTGGTGTGGGGAGGCTTGGAGAGGCACAAGGGGTCAGTACTGAGGCTGCTGGGCCTCGGGAAGTCCCCTCTGCCCCGCGGTTTGGGGACAGTACCTGCTTAGCTGTCTGCTTCTGGTTCAATTGGGGATCCAGGCTGGAGATGAGAGGTGGCAAAGCTCTTGTTTCCTGAAGGCCACTGCTTTTCCTGCTGTGGTCCCCAGGGCACGTGGGTGGTCTTTGCGCTTTTCCATGCAAAACAGGGGAGGGAGCAGCGACTTAGTTTCTGCTTTTCTGCCATTTCCAGGTCCCTGAGGGAAATTGGATGAGGGGAGAGGCATACATCTCCATCACAGCATGCTTTTAGTTGGACATTGCTGGTGATACCTGCCTGTCTGTTTTTATTTCCCGTCACAGTGGCCAGTTCAGCGTGGCAAAGCAGGGAAGGGGTCAAGTGATGTATCTGCAGGGATGAAAACCCCTGACAGTGAGATCTGTGGCCAAGCTTGTTGCTCCAAGGTGTGCTGAGGAAGTTGGAAGGAGGCTCAGACTCAAGTGCTGAGGAGGGGAGAGTTGATACCGCAGCTCGGTCAAGGCGGGAGGCAGAGGAGGTGAGGCCAGACTTCTCCAGCAAAGGATGGGACATTTGCAGAATGGATGGTGTCTTTGCAAAATTTCATCTCATTCTGGAAAGGCTCAAGAGAAGGTCAGCCAGTCAACTTGCTCCCTCTCCAGCCAGGATAGCCCTCGTCAGCTGTGGAAAGCCAAGGCAAGCTGATCCCTGCCCTCCTGCAAGATGCCTTCTGTGCCTCTTGAAAATGCTTTTTTGGTTGTCGTTGTAAAAAGAAAAACCACAAAAGGTTTGCATAATAAAGTTGATTCTGAGGGAAGGTCTCTGACTCACATCATTCATGCTGCTCTTCATTCGCACCTCAGTGGTTCAGCCCTCTGCAAACTCTCTCACTGAAGTAAGCCATCAATAAATCATGGGGGGACAACGCACCTACACAGCACAAAAAGAGCAAAGTGCCTGCAGGCATGGGATGGTGTAGCACAGTAGTAGTTGCTTATGCCAGGGTCTTGTCCCTGCCTTGATATTTACAAGTACTCTCACAAATACCTTGCTGTATTGTTTTAGGAGCAGGATACATGGAAAGTTAAGCAGAAGGAAACCTGCTGGTCTCTCTGGTAAAAGGCTCCTAATGGAAGAAGTTGGTAGCTTTTTACTGTTGCATTTGATCTTCAACCAAGCTCCTTGCTGAAGGAGTATTTTTGTGTTACAGCTGAGCTGGTCTAATGGGAGTCTCCATTGCCTCCTTGTCCTGCATCTGTTTATGCTGCTGCAGTGTGAGTTGGTTCGTCTGGTTGATCTGATGGAAGACTGAGCCTGAGGGTGAAGGAGGTAAATAGGTTTCTGTGGATCAGCCAGCTGAACCGATTCATCTTCCTCAAGGGAAGCAGCATGATTACGTGGCTTGGTGGGAAAAGGTGGTGCCAGTCTACTGCCGAGTGTGTTGAGCTGCATTACAGAAACTCTTACAAAATGCATGCATGGGATGTTTGGCTCCTGGAAGGATTGTGGTTTGTGTGGAGTTTCTGCTTTCTGGGCAACTTGTTTGCCTCTCCTGTGCTGCTGCAGGTCGTGGTAGGTACTCGCTCCCTGCACCCCATGCAGGTCTCCCTCCTGCAGTGTGTGGGGGGAGAGGCTTTGAAAGGGCTGTGTCTCTTGCAGGCAGGAATGTGCTGCTCCTGCTCTGTCTGGCTTCCTGACTGCGTGCTCTGTGGGAAGATCTGATGTGGGCAATAGAGTCTCCCAGGCTTTGGGAGCGGAGGAAGGTTTGTGAGGCCTCTGCACCAAAATGCAGTAGGGATGAGAAGAGAGGTTGCTCAAGCCCCTTCCAGTACCTGAATCGTGACCCCCTGTGCTGTCCCTGTGTTTTGGGATGTTTGTCCTTGTTGGGCCCAGGCCTGGGAGAAGACACAGTGGTTTCTCTGGGACCTGAACAGCATCCCTGAAGCCAGCTGAGCTTGCATGACCCCGCAGCAGCTGGCAGCAGGGACACCAGCTTCCAGCAGGCTGTCTGCCCTCCTCCTAGGGGACTGTGGAGGTACGAAGCAGGAGAGGAGGCTCTGGGGTGATGTGCGGGGGGACTGTGGGATGATGCGCACTGCACTGTATGTTGTGAGTCCATCTTGGTGCTGGCCCTGTGTCATGGCAGAGAGCTCTGCATCCCGGCCTTGTAGGGTCTTGCTCACCCAGTGGGATCTCCCTTGCCCTGCAGCAAAGGTGCAGGAAAGTGAAATCCTGTCAAGGGCAAGAGATTGAAAACAAGTGGTTTTGGAGCCTTCTGTCTCCAGCTGCCCTGTGTGGTCTGCAGCTGCTGCTTCCAATGTCTCTAGCATCTCAGCCCTGCTGGAAAGGATGCTTCTGGTGCCATATGTCTCCAGGCAGACCCCAAGATCCCTGTGCTCCTCTGCTCTCCCTCACTCTGCTGTGCTAACTGAATTGTAGCCCTGGGCTTTCGGTGTTTCGAACGCCTGTATCACCAAAATTCTGTGGGAAGCCAGGTTGGAAAGCCTGGCTAGACAGAGGCCAAATGTGGGGTTGTCTCTGCTCAGCGTGTCTCTACCTTCTGTGTTGCAGTGTTCTTGGGGGCCAGGAATGCCCACTCCGTCCTGAAGCGCTTTCCTCGAGCCAACGGCTTCCTGGAGGAGATCCGGCAGGGCACCATCGAGCGGGAGTGCATTGAGGAGGTTTGCAGCTATGAGGAGGTCAAAGAAGTGTTCGAGAACCAGGAGAAGACGGTGCGTTTGACCTGCCCTGCTCCCCAGGGGATGTGTGAGAGCTTTTGCCTTAGCAAGTGGGAGGCAGAGAAGGGGGCAGCAGCCTCTCCTGTTCCCTTTGTCCTCTTCTGTCCGCAGGCAGAATGCTGTGGCCTCACTTCCCAGCACGACTTTCCCTTCCCAGGCAATGCCCTTAACGTGGTATTGCCAGGACACTCTGCCCGCGGCTGCAGGTTGAGCTGGCACTGCCATGGCACATGTGGGAAATCTGTGCTGTTGTCCCCGACTGTCCACGCTGGGGCTGGCGTTAGCCAAATTTCTCCCTGCTTGGTATGGGGACTGTTGGCCGCTCTTGAGGGATGTTCCCGTGATCTTTTGTGTTGGTTCTCACAGCACCTCAGGTGCTGGCAGCTCTGATGAGAGTGGTGGGGGACGGCTGAAAAACCGCCTCTTTTGTGGGCCTAGGGAGGGCACTGATTATTGCTGGTGGTGGTCAGGGGGTGCTTGTCCCACCTACAGCATATGATGGTTGCTTCTCTGTTCTGCCACAGATGGAGTTTTGGAAGGGCTACACCAACTCAGTCTACTCTGTCAAGGACCCCGGGCACAGCACGGAGCGCTCAGACGCTATGTACGTGGTAGTGCCCCTCTTGGGAGTGGCTCTTCTGATAGTCATCGCCCTCTTCATCATCTGGAGGTGCCAGCTTCAGAAGGCCACCCGCCACCGCCCTTCCTATGCCCAGAACCGTTACCTGGCCAGCCGAACGGGACGCAGCCTCCCCAGGGTCATGGTGTACCGGGAGCGGTCGCAAAGCCAAGGGGAAACGCAGTATCAGCGAGAAGCGAGCAACCGGGTGGCTGGAGATGGCAGAGCTGGGGGCACCCCCCAGCAAGATGGCACCCTCTACCTGCCGGAGCATTCGGTCTCCGTCCTCTCCAGACTGTCCAGTGCCACCCCTCCGCCTTCCTATGAGGAGGTGACGGGGCACCTGGAGAGCAGCAGTGGCGAAGAGACCAGCGTCTCCTACAATGACCCGCCGCCCAAGTACGAAGAGATTGTGGCCAGTGCCCCTGCTGCAGGCAAATAGTGGGTCTGCCTCCCTCCTGCCTCTTCACACACTTGTACTTACCCACCCACCCTCCCTTCGCTGTGCCCGGGACCCCCTGCAGGTGCCACTGGGCACCCTGTCTCACCTGTACAAGCTGGTGCCATCACACAGTAGCCTTACCTTCCTAACCAAAAATAGCTGTCCCCAAGTGGGGTGAGGCTGGGCTGCAAGGATGGCTCTGGAGCCGTCCAGCCATCTCCTGGCCCTCACTCCCTGCTCACGTAAGTGCTGTAGCAGCCAGAGCAGAGTGGGAGCTTGTTCCTGGCTCAGTGTGGGGGTCTCCCCGTGATGCATTTGATTTCCTCACTTCCCCCTCAAACAGACATAACATTTTTCATGATTAAAATAGCCTCGCTGCCTCCCCGGGGCACTGCTCAGCCTTACCCCATGTCCTCGCTGGGCCCTGTTTTGCTGCGAGGGGCTCTGATTAGGAGTTGGGGATGCAGGAGCTGTGCGGTGAATTTCTGCCAATCCCCACAGTCGGTGCCCATGCTCTGTGGTTGGGGACAAAGTGCTTCCCTTGAGTGGATTTGCTGCCAGGTGGGAGTGGGGAGCCTGGTCCATCCTGTGGTGCCTGTAGCAATACTCACTGTCTGGAGATCAGGGAAGAGCAGGCAGGGAGGTGCTCTCTGATCTCCTAAATCCCTTTGGAAAGGGGGAAAGGCTCATGGTGGTCTTGTACATGAGGTAAGTGACTTTGGAGTAGCAGGTCCATTTCCCAATGCTCTCTGCTTTCTCCCTGTGGGGTGCTGGGCAGCTGGAGGTCTGGCTGCAGCGGAGCTGGCCGGCAGGGTCATCTCTTACCTTGACCAAACGTGGTCCTGTGACTTTGAGCGGTGGGGATGCTCCTCTTTCGTGGAGCATAGCCTGTCCCGTGTCTGCCCCAGAGGTGGGGTGCCAGCACAGGGAGCCTGCAGATGGGCCAAACCTCCCCTCTCCTTACCCCAAACCTCTCCATCTTGCCTGGCCTCTCTTTGTCCTCCAGAGCAGGTAAAGGGGAATGTGAAACCCCAGACTCCTCCAGGCCCCTCTGGTGAGCAGAGTGCTTGGTGGCCGTGGCATGGGAGGGCCTGCTGACAGAAGTGGCTGCAGAGGTGAGAGCTGACTGATCAACCACGCCACGATCTGGCGATGCCGGTGGGTCAGGAGTAGGGCCAGACCCTGACTGGGTGGTTGTGGTGCCAGGGCAGAGAAGAGCCAGTGTCCCCTTTTCTTGGGCAGCTGCTTTTGGGGTCCAAGCAATGGAGCTGTCTTTGCCCAGGCACGTCTGATGGGTTAAAAAGGGGATTGCGCTCACCAGCCCCCCAGGAGTAGCCGAGAAGCTCCCAGCACTGCCACCCCTCCTTGTTCACCCCAGCACCAGTGTCCCCAGCACAGAAAGGCTATTGTACATCCACCGGCCGCCTGCCCACCGCCCGGTCCCAGCAGTGCTCTCACAGCGGGTGCTTCAGCCCAGGGCTGAGGCTTGCTCGGTGCGGCTGTTCCTGGGGCGGGACACGCGGGGCTCGAAGCTGCTGGCACCTCGTCTGTCCCCTCCCAGACCTTTACTCTGCCTTTCGGCCTTAGCAGATCTGGGTTATGGGAAGACCTGACAGCGAGCATTGGGGTCAGAGCCTGGAAAAAGACCAGAGGGAGCCAGAAGGGCGCTCTGCATCCTCTGTCTTTGATGCTCGGTCATTATCCCTGCAGTTTGTATTCTGTAAAACTTGGTATATTTGTGCAAAAAAAGGTATTTATTAAAAAAACCCTCACTGTCTGAGTGGCACAGGGTGGCTTTTTCCCACAGAGGGGATGTCTTGCTGGGTGCACCTGGTTTTCCATCTTGTGGGGTTGCTGGGGCTCAGCTCTGTGGGCCAACAGAAGCAGCTGTGGGAAAATGTCACCAATACTCCCCCCAGGCACGGCTGCATCACAGTCCCCAGCGAGGAGGGGACCATCTCGGGAAACTGGGTGTGTGCACTGCTGTGGCGCTGGGAGTGAACCGCACGCATCCGACACGAGCTTTTGACTTCCCTGGGCACTTGGTACAACTCTTGGCGAGAGTCCTGTGAGCCCTGACCAGCTGGTAGGTGACGCAGAGGGATTTTCTAAGGTCTTTGAGGGGATTTAGGTGCACAAGTTGTCTTGCTGTTCCTCTGTATGCTCCTAAACCTCTTAGATAATCCCCTTTAAATAGCAAGACCAGGGCAGCGCGGGATTTATTTTAAGCCCTTTCAAAACCAGATTTTACGGTCAGGTCTTGGACTCTGTCCCCATTCAGAAGTGTTTAAAACTGTCGTTCATCCCAAATGGATCACTTTATCGCCGCGGCCTCCATTCTCCACTGAGCAGAGATTTGCTCTGGCACAGCTTGGCACTTGGATGGCTGCCGTCCCGCTGCCAGCCGGGCTCGGGCGGTGGCATGGGGACACATGAGCCATGGGCAGCAGCGCTGGGGTGCCGAAGGAGCTGGGCTGAGCCCCCACCTTGCAGCCTGGGTTGGTTTTGCCTTGCAGATACCCGTGGGCATAGGGACACCCCCCCCCCGGGTGAAGCCCCTGGGTTTGCATCCCCCCTCCCCAGTTTTGCCCCTGGCAAGAGCAATCCTTTCGCTCCGGTAAACTATTTGCGCGATGACCTGCGGAGGGGGGGCCGGCTGCTCCCGCGCAGGCGCCGCGCTGATGAGCGGCGGCTCGTTAATTACCTCGGCTGCGGCTTTAAGAGCGGCGGGCGGGCTGCCGGGGGGCGGGGCGGGCATCCGGGGGGCGGGGCGGGCTGTCCCCCCACCCCCCCGGACACAGCCCCCGCCCGGCTGGCAGCGGGCGCGGCTGTTGACAGGTCCGGTAGTTGCCTCGGACTGCAAAGAACAGTAAGTGGTTCCCTGCTCCCCCCTTTGCGAGCCGCAAAGCTGGTGGGTGCCGGGGACGGGACGGGGCTCTGCGGGCAGCCCCGGTGGGGGAGCGGCCCTGGGGGGCGAGGGGCGGGCAGCCGCCCCTGGGAGGGCACGGGAGCCCCCCCCCTCCCCGCCCCGCTGCCGTCCGTGGCCGCCTCCTCTCACCCACGGCCCGAGTTTCTCGGCCCTCCGCGGTGCTCGGAGCTGGAGCCGTGTCCGGGACCCCCGGAGCCCTTCGTCCCTCGGCGCATCCCTGAGCCGAGGCTCGGGGGGCGCAGCGGGGTCACCCCGGCTCTGCGGGGCCGCCTGCGCTCCGCGGCTTGGCCGTGGCGGGCTGCCGCACCCGAGCCGGGGACAAACCCCATTCCCCGCCTTGTTTGGGCCCCCCTCTGCTGTGACAAGGGACAGCCCCAAGCCCGACCCCCAAAACTGTGAGCGAGGTCAGCTCCTCTAGCAGAAGGCTGCTCATGCCAGCACCCCATCCTGAGCGGTGAGGCGGGGGGGTGCTGGGTACCCCTGCCTGCCTTGTATGGAGCATCCCGGGCTGGGGAGGGATGCAGGGAGGGAGGCTGTGGGGTTTCCCTCCCCAGGGCAGGTCTTCCTCGCTGGCAGAGCTTAAACCTACTCACAGGCTTAGTGAGCTGGAAATTCCCTGTCACTGCAAACGCAAGGAGAAGTGCCAAAGCAGAGGCTCAGAAGCAGTCTTCTTCCACTGGCAAGGGGGGGGTTGCTTGGCAATAGCTGGAAAAAGCCCTGGAGAAAGTTAAAGGAGGAAATCCAGCCACTTAAGCATTTTGTTCTTATGGGTTTTGACAGCCAATTTTTTCCCCCTTTAGTTAATAGCTCTCGGAGCCTGCCTCTCACTCCCATCCCATCCCTCTGCTCTTTGGGAGCTGCAGCAGCTTCGCAGGTGATCAGAAAATGAACCCGTCTGCCCTCTCCAGATTTATTGTTATTAATATATGCTGCTTTCCCAGAGAGCAGGCTGAGAAAGCAACACAGGGTGTTTGCTCCTCTAAGGCACCAAAAAGGTGAAGGAGAAACCCAGTGGTCTCCATGGTTGTGGTCTGTGAGGCTGGGTCTCTGATGCAGGTTTCTCTTGTGGGACTGAAGCCACTTTGTGACTTTCCCAGGACTTATTGCCCCACTCCTGAGTGGAAGGTTCCTGCAAAAATCCACTTTCTTCAAGATTTGGGGGAGAAGCAGGAGGGGGGTGTGTGTGTGTTGTGACACCCATGGGTTGGTGTCACCTGTGCCAGTGTTGGGTCTGGGCAAGCTGGTGGAGAAGGTGTGGGGCAGCCGGGGGCTGCTGCGCCCCTGCACTCCACATCTGCAGCAGCACTGCTGGGGCAGACCCAGCTGCAGAGATGGGGATCTCCTCTCTGCACAGCCGGAACCAGGAAACTGCTGCAGCTGATGCTGGGCACATTTCTGTCTCTTCAATTAAAAGGGTTTAAATGATAGAGGAGGAGGGAGCAGCGTGAGGTAGGTGATCACTGGAAGTGCTGGTTATTGCCACATGAACCTGTTTGGCTGCCCTGGTGTACCTGGAGTTACAGGGCCTGGCTGGGGGATCCATGGCTTGGGGGCTGCGTCTCCCATGGCCCTTTGGGCTTCAGGAGTGGCGCTGCTCCCCAGGGATTTCCCTCTGCTCCTCTCCCCTGGGTGATATCCCAGGGGGTGGCAGGGGGCTGGGGCAGGCGAGAGGCTCCAAGCACCCTGAGAAGCTGCAGCAGCGAGGGTGGTGGTGGGCAGCCATGGCTGCAGCCAGTTGGGAGCAGCCTGGTGGGCTGGAAACGCAGCGTCAGAGACCTGGCTGCTAAATATAGTTCCTGGACATGATCAAAGAAGGCAGGGCCCCTGCACGCTGCCGCTCCCTTGCCTCCTCTCATTTCCCCTGCCTTGAGCTCTGAAGAGGAAGATCTCTCCTTTCTCCAGCTGTTTGGGCTGTGCTGGAGCAGGTGGCTGCTCTTATGGTGGAGATTTTCACCTGAAGCAAAGGGGGAACCTTTTGGGGCATGACGAGCTCACAGGGTGACAGCAAGGAGGGTGCAGGGGGTTCATGCATGTGGCATTTCTGGGATGTTGGGTCAGGCTGGGATCTGCCAGCCTTGGTAGCCCTTGCTTGTTGGGTTTTTCTCTTCTGCTGCAGCTTTTTGAGAAAGAATAAAGAGTGCATATGCTGGGAGCCAGGAGGGTGTTTTCTGGGGCTTCTCTCCCAAAAATCTGTTTATTACCCTCTGCTTGCATCACTCAGTGAAAGTGTTGGGACCTTGTGGCCCCAGAGCACTTCTCAAAGCCCTGGGATGTGGCAAAGGGGAAGCTGAGGCACAGGGCAATTGTGCGCCCTGAGCAGCTGCAAAGCCCCAGATAGTGTCAGTGTCCCATGTCCTGCTCCTGCTGTCAGATGCCCCCAGGAGCAGCGAGAGCTGGGGACTGGGACCGTCCTCAGTGCCAGTCTCCTTGTGGAGGAGAGCCAAGCTGGCACTGACCTGGAGGAGCTGACGTGTGCTTTGCCTTCCCCTCTGGGACGATGGTTCAGCATTTGGCAGCTCTGCTCAGGGCAAAGTCCGTCATGTTCAGCTTGATGTGGATGATGGATGGAGGACATGAGTGCCGGATTGGGTGGGGAATGGGGTATGGCCCTGGGGAATACCGTGGTGGATGTGTCTGCAGAAAGAGTTTAGTGCTTAGCTTTTCCTGTGTAACCTGGAATATTATCACAAAAAAGTGTGTTTTGTTTTTAGAAAACCCCATTTTTCCGTGAAGGTTTATGAACACAAAAATGTGCTCCCAGCCCTCAAAAAAACCTTTACTTCTGGATGGAAAATATTTTTTTTTCCAGTAGGTTTTGGGGTATACTGAACAACTTTTCTCCCGCAAGTGTGCTGAACTATTGTCCTGTCCTTGCTGTCAGTTGAGACAACAGGGGCTAAGCTCATGCTTTGCTCCCAGGACACACAGGAATTTTCTCTTTTCTCACCCTACTGGGCAGGAGTTCCCACCTGCAGTGGCCCCACACCCTTGCCCTTACCAGCTGGGCTTAGTGGGACACCCCATTCTCTGGGACAACCCCGACAGTGTCTGTCTTTTGGGTTGTTTCTGCCTGTATTGTAGCTGTTTTACAGCACATGGTGTCCCTGTGCGGGTGCCAGTTTGCAAGAGATGCTTGCTACCACTTTCACTCAGCTTTCTTTTCCTCTGTGTGAAACCCCAGGGTGTGCAAGCAATCTGAGCAAGTCAACTGAAAAGATGTGGCCATTTTGGGGACTGGATCTGAACCGAGCCCGCTGTGACCTGCTCTTCACAGAAGCCATCAATCAAAGGATGCAGGTTCCCAACAGGCTGAAGGTAGCAGACAGCCTCAGCCCTGTGGACGAGGAGCCAGTGACAGAGGATGGCTCCCCTTCCTTTCAGATGCACATCCCTGATAGGATTTCTCTTGCAGGTAATGTCCTGGGTTGTCTTTTGGGGTGGCTGAAGCTTAGTGGGGTGCTACAACATCCTAGGGAGTACAATCCCTTTATGAAGCCCCCAGTGTTCTGCTTTGCAAGAGAAGAGGATAGGGGCAGATATTGTAGTCACCTTTCTTCTAGAAGGTAGCCCAGGATGGTGGAGAGATGCCTGGGGAGAGGTGGGCAAAGGTGGCCAACAGAAGGCAGGAGGGTTTTTAGTTCCAAAAGGTGAGGAGAAAATATAGAGGCATCTCCTTCCACATCTCTTACAGTTCCCTTTTGGCCTTTGGTAGGCTCCCTGCTTTGGGATGCAGAGACATATGGCCCTGCCTCTTTGAAAAACAGCTCCGAAGCTTCACTTTCCTGGAGCAGTGTGTCTGGTTGCTTTCCAGTCCATGTCTCTCTGGGCTGTCCCGCTGCTCACACCTGCAGGACATGGCTTTTGATGTACATCTAGTGCTAGACATAGGATTGGCTCCCCTACATGGGTGGTTCTCTCTTCTCTCCTGTCCTGAGGGCATTCAGGTCGGCTTAATTCTTCCCTGTCTTCTCTCTGTAGAAACAGATGCTGGTTTGAGGCCCAACCTGCAGAAGAAGGTCCCCTCTGTTGTGGTGCACATGTCCCCGGATGCCTCTGGGCAGCCCACCCACCTCGAGGAGCTCCCTTTTCTGCATGTAGCCAACAGATCAAGCTCCCAGAAACGCAAACGATTGGTACTGTATTGAGAGTGGACAGGGTTGCCTGTGGTGGGAAAGGGGAGCAACCCCAGCATTGGGTTTCTCCAGAGGTCTGTTACCATGCCAGGCCAGAATTCACCTTCCAGAGTGCTGCCTTCCCTAGGAGGTTCTAGGAGCAAGGGGGTAGGGGTGGTGGGATCTCTTTCGGTCCCATAACCAAGATACACCTGCATGCTGGGGCATCGATTCAGCCAGATCTCCTACTGCATTTTGCAAGCAGGAGTTAGACTGGGGTAGGTGCAGTCCCCCTATAACCTCTTTCTGCTGCTTTTGAAGTCCCCTTTCATCCACTTTTTCTCATGGATGAAGTACGAGGTGGAGCTGTTTCATCATTGCAGCATAAAGGGTGCTGGTGTTAGAGTTGAAAGCAGATTTTTAACTTTGTGTGAAACTAATTTTAAGAGAGGCCCCTGACATGGGCAGCAAAGGCTGGTTTTGGGTGCTGGAGCTGCCAGTCTGCCTTCTCAAGTGCTTTCACCTTGCTCGGATTCAGGAGCTGTTCCCGGATGCGTTAGGTTCAGGATTTCTGATCTGAATAGAGATCATATCAGCAGGCTCCTTGCTGGTGACCCTCGCCCTGCTCCAAGCACGTCTCCTCACCCGCTCCAGCATCAGGTCACCAGCTTCGGGGCTCATGTAATGCTCCCACCACTGACTGCTTTCCCCATGCTGATGGGCTCCTGACACTGCAGATCACACAGGGCACCGAGCTGGTCTCACCCTGTGCCAGGTCTCTGAGCTAATGGGGTTATGTTTGGTGCCAACAGGGCCACCACAGCAGCAGGTCACGGCGGGAGAGGACTCCAAATGACTGTGCCCAGCTGGCCTTGCACAGCCCAGGCCAGCACCACGAGCGGTGAGCACAAACCCAGAACTGTCTGGGGCGGGTGGGGATCAGCATCTCCTGTCATCTGTGCTGCTTTGATGCTCTCTGGTGTTGATGCCCCGAGGTGGGGTGTATCCAGATTGGGGCAAGACAATGCCTGGCAAGTCCTACTCTTGCAGAAGAGGAACGTGATTTCCAGTGTCAGAGGGGTTTGTGTGAGGCAGCATTAAAGGCGCTGCGTTGGCTCCCAGGGTGATATGGCAGAGTGCTGCAGGCTACGGGCAGGTGACCACTGGCAAAGGAGGCACCAGGGCTTAAGTGGGTTTCTGCAAGCGTTGTTGAAACCTGTGGTACCTTGCGGACAGGGTGGGCTAAGGGCACACACTTGCTTTTCAGCTGTTTGAGTGTAGCTTGTGAGCAGTAGCGTGGTGATAGTGATCCTCTGCTCATGGCCTTGGTCTCCAGAGTCTTCCCAGTGGATAAATTGTCTCTAAAGTAATCCCACAGCAGAGCCACCGTTCTCCCTAGAAGTCTACAGTTGTCCTGGGTGGCAGGAAAGCTGCCACCTTCAACCCCTGTGAGAGCAGCTGGTAAAGCTCTGGTTATCACAGAGCCACGGTTGGCTTTGGAGGAGTCAGGCAACTGCCTCTGAGCCTGGGGGCCACTGGAGGGGTTCTCCCACCTGGTAACACAGTGGTCTGGGTGCTGATGGCATTGTCCAAAGGTGCTTGGAGCTGCTGAAGGGATAAAGGGCACTGCCAAATGCCAGGCTATGCCTGTGTTGTACGAGGCTAGGAAATAACAGGCATGATTCTGTTGTGCACCCCAGGCTGGATGCGTGCCCCCTGCCTGTGCGCAGTGCCCCTCTCCCTGTCCTTACGGAGATGGGCAGGATCTACTCCATGCAGAACATCTTCAGGACCATGTACCTCCTGGGCCAGGTGCTCTTCCACCGTGTCTGGGACTCTCTGCAAGGCTCAGTGCCATCCAGGTGACTTCGGCTTCTGTTGAGCCACCTCCCTGTCATTCTGCAGGGACTTGCCTTTGCCTCGCTAAGGCGTGAGCCAGGCATGAGCTCCGTGAACCGCAGGCTGCGCAGTGCAGGAGCAGGCTGCACGCCTGTCCCAGGCTCTCGCTCTTGCCTGTCCTGTCCAGCAGCTCTGGGTGCCTGGCCCAGGAGTGCTTGGTGCAGCCAGCCTGGGTGCATCCTGCTAACCCAGCCCAGCTGGTTTCTCCTGCTTAGCTTAACACCGGTCCCCTGGGCACCCTGAGGGATCTAACACCGTCTGTGATGTTGCTGGGATTTCAGCTGCTCTTCACTGCTAAGCAAGTGCTAATTTTTATGCATGCCTTGGTAGCTCGATGGAGAGAAATGTGTGAAGGGAATCAAAATCTAGAAAAGACAGCCTGACCCAGGTCCTGTCCCTGAGACACCTTCTCCTTCAGGCTCCCAGTACCCTTGGCTGTGTCTTGGTTGATCTTAATTAACATTTTCCACGAACTGGCTCCACCAAGACACTCATCTTGTAGCTGATGCCGCTGGCCAGGGGCCAGTATGGCCACGTGCGCACTGGAGCAGGTATGCAACAAACTCGAGTCTCTCCAGATGTGCTGGAGCAACTATCTCCACCGTGCTCTTATGTGTGCAAGTGCAGTAAATTTAACACATTCAAAGACAACTTATAGCCTTAAGGTGTCCCCACTGCTCAAAGGCTGCTGAGTACCTGGAGGAACATCCACATACTTCTAATTCTCCTTGAGCAAAGCCTCCAGGCAGAAAGGGAGGAGAGTGAGCATCCATCTTCGGTTCCCTCGGTGGCACATCCTACCTTCCCTCCCCAGCTGGCAGCAGAGCTGGCTTCTGCCTGTGGTGTCCCTGCTTTTAACCATAGTAGGCTGACTGTCTTCAGATAGCGCTTTTTTTTTTTAAAAAAAATAATTATTTTCTTGTAATGAAGCCTGGACATACTAGCAGGTCTGGTTAGTGGCTATGTAAGACCTTCTCCCATCAGCAGCAGAGGAGGTTTAGGCCACGGTACCACGAGAGGTGGTAGCTTGTGGAGCTGCTGTAATGCAGTGGGGTGAGTCCTGGGCCTCTCCCCAGGTCTCCATCTCCCTTTGAAGCCAGCCACCTTGCAGTGCCTCTTCTTGGTACTTCAGATGCATATAGTATCTCTTCAATAGGGCAACTTTGTACCCCTATGCAACAATAAAAATAAAAAAAAAATCACTGAGCTGACTTTTTTTTGTCCTGAAATTTTAGTAAAGAAAGTATGATCTAGGACAGAGACTGGAATATTTGCCTGACCGTGACCTCTTGAAGGGTATGAATCATTGGAAGGTAATTTCTAGCCTGTACTCTAAGGGGTGTTCACCTGCATCAACAGATTTTTCAGTCAAAAGCTGCAGGATATGTCCTTTTTTAATGGCTCTGTGCTGGGGGAAATTGGATTTTCTTTCTGTTGTTACTTTCATTTTACACTGCAGCTGCTCTACGTGGAGGTATTATCTCGCAAATGTATTTTCAGTGAGAGATTCACTGAATCTCCCCATGCTGTTCTGGCTTGTCTTCAGCGAGATCAACATCATGTTGCAAACAGGAATAAATACCCTCTCCTTCCCCAAGGTCTCCGAAGGAGCAGTGTCAGACACTGATTAACCCATACGGTGTCAGCGAGTGCCCATGTGAGTTGTCGGTGTGCATAGGGGAGTTTTGGTTATAGAAGAACCGATGTAGGGCTGGGCTATGATGATAGGAACAACAGACCGAATGTGGCAATTTTTGTTTTTCTCACTGTAGCTCAGCGCTGCGGGCCCTGCAGCAAGGCTGCGTCTCTAGGGGATGCCCTGGAGATCCGTGGTCTGTGTTGCCTCTGCCAGTGCAGCAGCTAATCCCGATGGTGGCCTCTTTGTTTCCAGGGATCGAAGAAAGTGGTGCATGCTTGGGTTGCTTGTTTACATTTCAAGTTGTGGGTAAAATCTGCTATAAGAGCAAGAAGTGATACCTTTTTTGTTGGTGGGTGGGGAAAGTGAGTTTGTGGTATCTGGAAAATACTGGAGAGGAACAAATCCTTGTCTCGGCAAACACAGGACCCTTTTCTGCTGGCTGATGCACTTGCTCAGATAGTTCCCCCCAGCTGATGGCCGCTTCCCAGCAGCGGGATGCTCACCTGCTGGTGTAAATGAGATCATCCCTCCATTTCGGCATTGGCCCTGTGATACGTATTTACCTGACTGGCTCTAAAGGTGATTTATCCAACCCTCAAAGAATTCCTCTGACTATAGAGAATGGATACTTGGTAAATATGTTTTCTCTCTGTTGGACCTCTAAAGAAATACAAGCATGTGTTTTCCCTGTTTTCTGTCATGGCATGTGCTGTATGTTTTGTTGTCATCACTGTGTGATGCATGGTGGAGGGGTGTAATTATGCATGATGGGGGGTTAAGAAGAGATGAGTAGGTGCTGTGCAGGTGCTTTTTCCTCTCTCCTGACGCTGCATCCAGGCAGCACATCCTGGGCACACACGCGCTGCCTGCATGGCTCAGCTCCCCGTGGCAGTGCCGCGGGTGCGGGAAGGCAGCTGCACCTCTCGAGCAGTATTTGTCAGTCTGCATCTGTTTTTCTTCCCCAGCTCCCAGGAGGCTGGCCCAGCTCCAGAGAGTGCCTTGGAGGAGGTCGGGGTGGCTGAGATGGCAGCAATGAGGAAGCAGGTGAGATGGGGGTGAAGGGCTGGAAATGTTTCCTGGGAAAGCCACAGGAGGGTGGGTGAGTAGGCTCCAGGGGTCTGTTGCTCAGGCTGGTGTTGCCAAGCCTAGTCCTGGCTGATGTTGCAGGTGGAGAAGCAGGGGAGAACTTATATGTGTGTTGACCCATCAAGCCCCTACCCTGCGGGGCTGTAGGGCTTCACCTGCTGGCAATAAAGGGCTCACATGCTCTTCTAATGGGAAGGACCTTTTCCTGAAGCATCTTCTCAGGACCTGAGGTAGTGCTTCTAGTTCTCCTACGCAAGATAGCTGCTGCTCTAGAAAAGGAGGACCTGAAGGAGATGGCAGCTCCCATCCCTCCATCCCTTGCTGTCCCATGTCTCTAGGATGCAGCCAGTGTCCTTCCTGCACTTTGCTGCAGGGCTGACAGCAGTCCTGCTGTTTCTCTTGCAGTTGATGAAGATCTCAGGGAGGCTCCGTGTGTTGGAGGAGCAGTGCAATGCCTGGCGGCAGAAGGAGGCCCTGGTCTACTCTGTGATGATCTCCGCCTGCCTCATCAACACGTGGCTCTGGCTGAGGAGATGACTTTCCATGCCCTGACCACCCCTGCCCAACCCTGGCAGGGTGGGTGAGGGCAGGGAGAGGATCCTTGCTCATGTACTTGCAAACAGTAAAACTATGTTTCTTAGTAACTTGACCTGCTTTTTGCACTGTAGGCCCTTGAGGATCTGTGTCCTTTAGGCCCCGCTTACAGTGAAGGTGCCATCTGTCCCCATGCTCTAGCACTGGAGGCGGGTGAGGGAAATGACGGAGCTGGACCTTGTGCCACAGCAGCTAGAGACGTGTATCAGGGAGAGGTGGTGTACAAGGAGTATGTCCCAACAATCAGAGTCCCAGGGCTGGGCTGTGGCTGGAAATGCTGTGTGTACTCCAGCAACCACCTTATATGTTTGATGGGGTGAGTGCTTGCGTGGGAAGCTGCTGTGAAGAGGCTGGGTCTCACAAGAAACTGGTGGCTGCTACGGAGGTGTTCCAGGTGAGATGAAAACCCAAGGTGTTGGGTGTTTGCAGACATGGGGTCCTGTTAAGAGTCCTAGACTGTGGTGGGCCCAGTTCCCTGACCACATCCTGACTTGGACAACTCAATTCTGACCCCATAAAAATCCTCAGCCAACTGGTGTGGTCTGTTCCACATCTTCCACCCCAAAAGCTTCTGCAGAGTAGTTGAGTGTTTTTAAACTGCTGGTGGGTTCTTTCTTCCTTGCACAACTGCTCTTAGGTGGAGGTGGTACTGCCAGTTCTCCCATGCCTTAGCCCCTGCTATGGAGGTATGGAGCTGGAAGAGCCAGGAGCCCCCATCCCTGCAGCTGCTGCTGTGCCACTGTCTCCTCGGCTCCCATCCTGCTCGAGGCTGTTCAGCAGCAGATTTGCAAATGTTCAGATCCAAAGTGACTGTAAGAGCATTGCTGAGGTCTGGTCTTATCCGAGAGCTTGGCTCTTTCCCAGAGAGATTTAAATAGGAAACCTCCCCACAGTGACTCTCCAGATTATAAGACCTTGTACCAACAGTGATAGCACCAGACAGGCCATGGAAAATTGCCCACTTGGGCAGCAGTAGATATTTGTTACGTTGCCAGTGCCAGAGGGCAGGATTGCTCCCAGGTCTGCTGCCAAGCTGTAACTTCAGTGATGGTGCAAGAACTCAGGTGAGGGGAATTCTTGGCCCAGATGCTCTTTAGCTAAAAACAAGCCCAATTCAACAGCTTTGCCATTTCTTTCGTTCTGTGGAGTTTAGGTAATTCTTGGATCCGAGGTGCCTTTGAGATGCTTTTGGTAGTTCACCCAGAACCTCTGCTGGAGTTGTGCCTGCAGGCTCAGGGGCAGGTTTTGGCATGGCTTAACAGGACCTCTCTGTTCCACCTATAAATAATTGTAGCTGGATCTACAGGTCACCCAGATATCCCAAGAGCTTATTTATAGACATGGATGCTTGGGTGTTTTCTGCCTGCAACCGCATCAAGCATCAGTGACTGTAAATCTGGCAGCTGGACATTGACTAATAAGTAACTGTCCCACAAGTAATTGCAGGTCTGAACCTGTGGCTGATAGCTTTGCTGAGGAGAGCACTGACATTTATTGTAGACCAGGATGGTGTGGTGGACTTGGTGTGCTGTGGCAGGGTGTGTGTAAGGGGTGGGAGCACTGGTGCAAGGGGGGTTCCTGTGGCTTGTGGCTCAGGGATGTGGTCAGGGTTACCAGCGGTCCTTACACAACAGGTCTGTATAAGGGGGCTGCTGCTGTGTGACTCATGCCAGGAAAGCAGGTAAATCATTTGGCTGTTTTTTCTTGTCTGAGAGCTGCAAACGTGTTTTGGAGGAAGCTTGTGGTGTTTTGTTGTTTGGTTTATTATTATTATTATTATTATTATTATTTTGAGCTGTATTTTAGGGTAAAAAGGGCTGACCCATTGGGGGTCACACCACCTTCAAGTGTGGATTGAAGATGTTTGGAGGGGGGGTGATCAAACTGTATGTATTCTCACAGCTTAATTATTGGCAGGTTGAAGAGGATACAATATGATTTTTATGTAAAGCATAAATCCTGGTATAAATCTGGACACACTGACCTATAAAATGCATATTTTAATAAACTCCGTGTGTTCTGGATGTGTTTCTTCTATGAATTGTGGAGTCTTATCCTGGTATCCCAATGGAAGAGGACAGGTAAGGTTTATTCCCTTGGCAGCGGGACTCTGACCTGGTGCTGTATATCTCAGCCACGCATGCTTATTTAATCAGCTACTGGATTTCTGACATCTCTAGAGCTACAGGCTGTTTGGCCCACTGGTGTAAAACATGCATGCTAGCTGCTCTGGCTGGGGGGATCTGGAGGAGAGTTTCTGGTTAATGCTGTCCCTGTTGCGGTTCTATGCTTTTATTTATTTTCTTTCTCTCTTCCCTGCCTCCTCCTCCTCCTGGCTCTTCTTTGTCCCAGGGCATCATGTGTGGCAGGGCTGGGTGTCTCCTAGGGTCACTGCCACAACGACGTGGAAAACGAAGTGTCTTGGTGCACTACGGTGGTTGAGGGAGCAGCTCCTGGAGTTCCCGTGTCGCTTTTGAAGGCAGCTGCAGGCAGGGAGCAAAAGGAGAGCTGGCAGGGAGACACGTGCTTCTGCTGGTCCTGGTCTGTGAGCTGTCCCCAGTGCTGCGGTGTGTGGTGTGGGGACAAGAGCAGCGTGATGCGTCCCTTGCTGATGGGTGCTCACTGGGGAAGCACCCACTGGCGCTGCCAGCAGCCCTGGCCAAGGCTGCAAAAATTCTATTTCTTCCTGCAGGCTCCCTGCTGTCCAGGTTTTCAGTGAGATCAGAACAGGTGGGATTTAAGGCTTTGAGAGAAGGAAAGGTGAACCTTTGATAGCGAAGGGACTCCTGGTGCTGGTGCTTTCAGATCAGCCCTGTACATGGTACAGAACTCCATGTGCACATTAGGGACTGATCCAGCCTCAGCCACTGCTGGAGGAAGGGGGTAAAAATTAACCTCTTCCTTATTGCCTTGAGGATGCAAAACTTTTTGCTAACTCATTATTAGAATGGTTTTGTGAACAAAACACAAGCACAGAAACTGGTGAAAGATGCATTTCATGATCATCTTCAAACTCTGCAGCTCTCTTCACCGGCACTCCAGAGTGGCAGCCCACTGGGCCTCCTCCCTGAACATGAGAAGAGGTAACTGGATGGGAGGGTGTTAAAATGTGGCTACTTCTGCAAATTTTCCATCGTAGCAGTAGCTGTGGTGCAGCCTGTGAAGCAGGGAAATAGTCTCCAGCTTTGTTTTCCCTGGGGCAGAGGGCTGGGAGGGGAGCAGAAGCAGATGGCCCTGGAGGCAATCCCAGCGCATACCCTTGTGTTCGGGGACCTGAACCTGGCTGTACCTGTCCCTGGGTGGGCAGTGACCCTTCCCAACGTGTGCTGGGGACTCAAGAGCCACTGGACCTAGAGCTGCTCAGGATGGCTGAGATCTCCAGCCATGGTCTGCCTTGAGAGATGTCTAGGGTCCCTCTGGTCACCCAGGAGGTGGCAGGTGGAGAAGGGGATTCATGGGTAGGGAAATGGAGCATCCCTGAGCAGCACATTTTCCTCCTCCTCTTTCATCCCCCAGACACAAAGCTGGCTGCTATTAACTCCTCTGAAGTGCGCCTTGCTGCTCAGGGCATCGAGGATGCTCAGGGGATGGGCGTGCTGTAGTGACGAGATGCACACGCGTGTGTGCATCCTCCCTGTGTGCTGCGGAGGCCCCTCTGCCACTGCCAGCGTGCTGCCTGGCCACCTGCCTGCTTCTCTGCTTGGGCAGGGACGAAGGGCAGGAGGGCAGGCCGGTCCACTTGTGCTAGCTTTGCTTTGCAGCTCAACACACCTTGTGAAAGCCTGACTGCTCTGGAGACAGCCCAGGAGGCTCCTGGGGAGGGACGCTCCCCAGCCACCCCTCTAGCCTGCGCTAGGCAGCAGTCAAGTGTTGAAGGCTTCGGGGGACGCCAGGCTCGTAAGTGGACAGTGGTGGCTTCTTGGCAGCGGCTCCGCTGCCCCAGGGAGGTGGCTCTCCCGCGTGTGTGTGGCTGTCCCTGTGCATGCAGCGTGGATGTAGTCTTTGTGCGTGTTGGTAGAGGTGTACAAGGCATTGCCTTCCCCCAAGCAGAGCCCTGGCCGTGGGCTGCACCATGGGAGAGCACAAGCGTGCTTTTGCTTATCCATGCATTGTGGGTATAGAGAGCGTCCTGTGCCCTGGGGGCAGCAGGCAGGGTGGCCAGGGTGGGAATAGGCGGTCTAGGGAGGGCTGAGCAATGCCTGTGTGCCTTTGTGTCTGTGCATGTCAAGTCTGTGTGTCTGTCTCTAGGGAGGGCTGAGCAATGCCTGTGTGCCTTTGTGTCTGTGCATGTCAAGTCTGTGTGTCTGTCAGGTGCTTTTGCACGGCGTGGTCTGTACTAGGGTGCAGCAGAAGTGAGGGCTGCATGTGGTGCTGGGGCTGGGCAATCCCCATGGGCACCTCTGGCTTTTTAGATAAACAAACCCCAGTTAAATCCCACACTTAACAGCTTCACAGCAAGCACCACGTATTAATGCTGGGTCTTGTCTGCTGCTTTTTGAAGCCAGTTAGTAGCTCCTGCCAGCAGGAAGCTCAGCAAGGCTCTTTTTAAATAGCAAACCTTTATTTCCAGAGCAGAAATTTCTGCAGTGATGAGAGGTGGAGCTTGCTGGGCAGACCACCAGCAGGTTGCAGTGCCCTGGAGAAGGAGGGTGGTTGCTTGGGTGCAAATGCCCTCGTACATGCGAAGTCTACCCTGTGCTGCTGCATGACAGCTTCTCCCTGCCCGGGCTGGCCTTGCATTTGCATTCCTTATGAGACTATTTTCTTGTCCTTGGGCAGGCAGTGGTGCTGAGAGCTTGTTATGGCACAGCTGGCTGGGGATGCTGTTGTCCCAGCAATGGCCGAGGAGCCTGAATGATGAGGAGAGCATCTTTCATGAGCCATGGGCAGATGTGGGATCTATTGGGGAGGGTGAAATGCTCTGCAAGACTCTTAATGCAGCATCAGTGACGGCCGGTGGTGGAAAACATGGGGTGGGCGCATCCCATAGAGTTTGAACCTCTCTTCCCATGCTGTGCTGTATCTCTCAGTTCAGACCACATAATGTGTCCTGCACGGCTCTTCCTGTGGCTGTCTTCTGCTCTTTGCAGGTCTCTGGGGCAGGGTGTGTGCCTGTGGTCTCCACACATGGAGGATGATGGCCAAGAGTAATGCTCTGCACAGCTCACCAGCCAGCTGCCACCCCTGCCCATCCACCCAAGCCCAAGTGGAGGGTGACACAGAGAGGATGCAGCTCAGCACCAGGAGGTCAGGCTGGTTCCTGGTTGGGGTGAGGGAGGCAGTAGTGGGGGAGGGGAGGGGAGGGTCATCTCTGTGTGTCTGCCGAGACCTGGTGTGGGCAGGGCTGCGATGCCAAACCTCAGCTGCCTGCTTCCTCCAGTTTGTCTGGCTGTGGGCAAGTGCCTCGATGGCACGGTATGGCTGTGACCCCCTCTTTTCCTCGCTGCAGAACCTGCTTGACTCAGGATGACACCTCCTCAGAGCTGTGGAGAGAAGCTCCCCTGGATGGCAGGGAGCAGCCGGCTGCCTCTGCTTTCCAAGGCAGGGGAGCTTTGGCCAGGTACCTGCACATGCTGCTGGCCCAGGGTGAGCCTGAGCCCTTTGTGCCTGGCTTTGACACTGGGGACTTGTGTGGGGTCAGGATCCCCTCCTGCTGCATGGCACACAGGGGTTGCAGGGACCGGCATCTGTGAATGCTGCTCTGCTTGCCTCAGTGCCCATGAAGAGGGCTGTGGGAGGGGGCAGCTTCATCACCTCTGGGGCCCTGGGACGGCTCACTCCTTTCCCTCACAGGCAGTTTCACCCTGCCCCAGTCACCCACACATTCCTCATGTCCCTGCAGGCACGGCCGCAGGATTGGGGAAGAAGCTGTGAGACTCTGCCAGGGTGGGCTCTTTTGCTTGTATATTCTTGGTCCCACACCACCACTACAAGGGGGGGGGGGGACGGGGAAGGAAATGTTTGGGCTTGAAAGGGAGTTGTGAGAGTTGTCTTCTCATCTGTAGCCCCTCTGCCTGCTCTCAAGCTTTTGCTTTCTCTTTGCTCTGCAGACACCTCCTGATTCTGCCTCTCTTCCCAATCCAGGATAGTCCGGCTGGTGCTGGTGCTGAGGAACTGGGCCAGCAAGAGCTTGCAGGAGGAGCAGCAAAGGCCAGACCCCTTCCTTGAGCGCTTCCAGGGTCCTGAGCTCCAGACAGTGGCTGCAGGTGCTGGTAATGGTCTAGAGGACGAGGAGACCGAAGAGGAAAACAAAAAGTAGGGTCCCTTTCCTGTGCCCCCAGCTGTCCTTGGCTGGAGATCAGCTGTGCGTGGTGCTAGGGGGGCTCCTGGCAGTGATGGCTAATGGAGGTAGATGGGGATGGAAAAGAGGGAGGTAGGATGCAGTGGTGGGAAGAGTCCTCCCTGGCCTCTCCAGCCCTTGTCCTGGCAGCCAGCCTGGCTTTGCCGGGTGTTGTGCAGGCACATAGGATCTGGTAGTCTGTCCTTATGGAAAAGACCTGGCCTGTGCCTCACCAGTGCGGGTTTTCTCTCCCCTGGTAGGTAACACACATTGTGTGGCTTGTGGCAGCTAGCAGACCTCCCCATTTTCACAGCAGTTCAGCACTAGGGCTGGTGTTTGGAGGCAGCCCTGGGTCTGTGGAGAGATGTACCTTCAGCCTGTGCATACGAGGAGCTGGGGTCAAGCCAAGGGGTGTGGAGTTGCCACCCAGGAGACCACAGCAAGCACAAACACTTGGGATTTGCCAGTCTCATTCGTAATCTGCAGGATGAAGGGAGATGCAGGAGTGTGTTTGCTGCCCATGCCCCCCCCCCCCCCCAGTTGCAGACGCTGTGACAGCAGCATTCTGGAAAGGCTCTTTCAAATCCAGCCCTTTCATCTCCTCAGCTCACACTCTGGGTGAAAAGCAATAACCTGGCTTTTTTTCTGCTGGCTAATGAAAGGGCAAAGCTCACAGACTACTCTGGACCCTACCATTATACCTGGTAATTAAAACACTAAGGAAATAATTGTTTTCTGTAGAGGAAAAATATCTGAGCCTTGTATCTGGGTCTTTACTAGTCATAGAAAAAAGCATTCTGCCCTGTGAGGTTAAGGGGAGCTTGTTAATTACCAGGGGCGGCTGAGGTGTGCTGTGAAAGGGCTGCTCGGTGCCACCGGGTTCCTGGGGAGATGGTAGTAACTTCTGCTGTTTTCTAGGTCCTCACCTCCACAGGTAAGAAAGGACCCAGGTCTGGTAATTGCAAACGTGAGCTGCTGTTAACAGCCCTGGGAGACTCCATGGTTGCAGGCTTGGATGCAAAGCCTTCGGGAAGAGATAATTATTCCCTCTTCCTGGGTTAACCCAGAGCCCTGGTTTTCCAACCCTGACCCTGCTGTCAGTGTGATGTCAGTAAATCTGGCCACCTGCCATGGGCAGCACTGGTGTTTTAAAGCTAAAATTACCAATGTGATTAACATTGTTATTAAGGTTATTAGTGCTTGCAGATGTTACAAGGGTACTGGCTAGCCGCAGGTGGGTCGGTGCTGTATGTGCCAGGGAGCAAAGAGTCCCTTTCTCAAAAAAACATTGAAATCCCACTTTCTGAGCAAAAGATAAACGCTTCTAGTGGGAAGGTTGGACCATCTCTTTGTCTATGGCTGTGATCAGAGTGAGTGCGAAGGACCACTGCTGGCTTTGCGCCGCATGCAAGTCCCCACGTTCTGGGCACCATGGGTGCTGCTGCCTGTGCTGCTGGGGAAGGAGACTTCAAGGCAGAGGTTTTGCTTTAGAAGCTGTCAGAAGCAGTGGGGGTCGGCATGGGGAATCTGTTGGCAAGTGGGTTGTTTTTCTCCTGTCACTGGAGAGAGTTTTCCATGTTCAAAATCTGGAAGTGGGAGAGGGAGTTTTGCCCCACCAGGCTGCAGCAGCTCAGTCTATCAGCCCTGCTACACAGTTTCTCTTCCCTGGCTTCTCCAGTGAGATCTGGGGACTGGAACACGCACATCTTATCTCGGAGTCCCAAGACGAGCAGGATCAAACACTTGGGAGCAGTTCAAAGGCTGGACCCAGCACTGAGCAGGCAGCTGTGAGCAGCATGGTGACTGCAGCCATGCAATGCCAGCTGCCCCCTGGGTCTCTGTGCTGGGGCCTGGGCATCCCCTCCTGGTGTTCCTGCTGATCTGCAGCACGCTTTCCTTCCTGCTCTAATTAATCTCTTAAGATCTGTCTGGCACCAATCCATACCTCATCTGCAAGAGGCAATGTCATGTAACAAGAAGTTTTCTGATCGCCCTCTTGCATACATCTGTTTCTGGCTCTGCCACTGGGGTGCTGTGTGCATGTAGGCCACCTGCTTTGCCTTACCATCCTACAGTTTCCTCTTCTGGTACGTTACTGAGCTCAGTTTAAGGGATAAAGGAGCTTAGATGGCGATGGGTATTTTTGCTCAGTGCTGCTGGGTTTGGTTTTAGCTTCCAGACTGACACTCAAGCTGCAGCTATGTTTGAGCCAGTTTAGTGCAAGGGATGAAGGATATGGCTGGGATGGTTCCTTTCAACCCTATTTTCTATGTTTAGCCCTTTTTTCATACATTGCTAGCTCTGGCTTCTCTCTGTTTCCAGGAAGAAATGGCAGATCTTTGTGGTGGACCCTGCAGGGGACTGGTACTACCGTTGGCTGGTTGTCATTGCAGTTCCTGTCCTCTATAACTGGTGCTTGCTCATAGCCAGGTGAGCTGGGAGGTTGTAGGGTCCCTGTCTCCTCTAATCCTCCTATTCACCTGGTTGTCGTGGCTCTGCCCGGATCAGACAACTGACAACTGGTGGTGTTGGGGCTGGTGGGAACCTAAAGGAAAGGAACCCTCCTATCATTGTGACTTCTGCGGTGCAAAGGCAGAGCATCCATCTGGAAAGGACCATGATTTCAGGGTCAAGCTGCAAGGTGCATTTGGGAGGTCATTTCAGGATGTTGCTTTACCTAGGTCCAGGGAGGGCAGACTTTTCAGAGAAGGGAGTTTTAATTTCTAGGAGAAAAGGGGCAAGTGGCTAAGCTCTGTTGCGAAGTTAGGAGCCTCAGAATCAGCTAGCTGTAACAGCTGGAGATGATATGGAGATTTGTTGGTTTCACCACCCTGTTTTATGACCTTCCACCAGGGCTTGCTTCAGTGACCTGCAAAAAACCTATGTTGTCCTCTGGCTGGTGCTAGACTACATCTCAGACTGTATCTACGTTGGGGACATAGTGATACACCTGCATACGGGTAAGCAGAGGGAGCATGCTGGCTTGTGAGTTGCTTTGCTTTAATCCCTAAAAGTGGAGATGAGCTGCAAGGGAGAGACTTAATCTGCACCTCCAGTAGAAGGGGGGTTTTGTCTACCTTGGCACTCACTACTACGAAGCGGTCTGCAGAGAAGGAATCTAATTAAAAGATCTGAGAAATGGAGTAAGTTTCAGATTGAAAGATTAATCATCCCAGCTTTCAACTTCAGCTTTGAATAATTGTACAAAATGACTTGTGTTACTATTAGTATTCGGGTGTAGTTGAAGGTCTGTGTGTCTGATTTTGCATCAGTTCAGCTACTGAATTATCTACATGGAAAAAGGCAGAATTTAAAGTTCTAGGAATGCAGCATGTGGCTGTATGTTTTCTGTCAGAACTGCAATAATTCATGATCTGGAGGATGAAAACCTTTGTGTCCCCCTTTCTTTGTGCAACAGACTAAATCCCTAAGTGGTATCTTTCGGTGGCTTTTGCCAGATGAAGAGCTTGAGTAGGGGCAAAAGCTTGTAAACTGAGTAGATCAGGTAGAACTGGTAATATTTGGATGACCCTGTGTATATATGCACACATGTGCATGGCGTGCCATAAAACGTTTCTCAGAAGTGCTTACAAAGCCTGCAGAAGAGCTGAACATAAGCCAAGCTAATTTTGTCATTTGCTTCCCTGTTAGGTTTCTTGGAGCAGGGCCTCCTGGTTAAGGACCTGAAGAAGTTACGGGATAACTACATCTACACCTTACAATTCAAGCTGGATGTTCTCTCCATCTTGCCCACAGACCTGGCATACTTTGCTGTGGGATTGCACTGCCCTGAATTGCGTTTCAACAGACTGCTGCACTTCTCCCGCATGTTTGAGTTCTTTGATAGGACTGAGACCAGAACCAGCCACCCCAACGTCTTCCGCATTAGCAATTTGGTTCTTTACATCCTGGTCATCATCCACTGGAATGCCTGCATTTATTATGCCATTTCCAAGGCCATAGGCTTTGGAGAGGACACCTGGGTCTATCCCAACATCACAGACCCTGAATATGGGTATCTGACCCGGGAGTATGTCTACTGTCTCTACTGGTCTACGTTGACTTTGACTACCATCGGAGAGACCCCTCCCCCTGTGCGTGATGAAGAGTACCTCTTCGTGATCTTTGATTTTCTCATCGGTGTCCTCATCTTTGCCACCATTGTGGGGAATGTGGGATCCATGATATCCAACATGAATGCCACCAGGGCAGAATTCCAGGCAAAAATTGACGCCATCAAACACTACATGCAGTTTCGCAAGGTGAGCAAAGACATGGAAACCAAAGTCATCAAGTGGTTTGACTACCTGTGGACCAACAAGAAAGCAGTGGATGAACGGGAAGTCCTCAAGAATCTCCCTGATAAATTAAGGGCAGAGATTGCCATCAACGTTCACCTGGAGACACTGAAGAAGGTGAGGATTTTCCAGGACTGTGAGGCAGGTCTACTGGTGGAGCTGGTGCTGAAGCTTCGCCCTCAGGTGTTCAGCCCAGGGGATTACGTTTGCCGGAAAGGAGACATTGGGAAAGAGATGTACATTATCAAGGAGGGGAAGCTGGCTGTAGTGGCAGATGATGGAATAACACAGTATGCTTTGCTCACTGCAGGAGGCTGCTTTGGTGAGATCAGCATCATCAACATTAAAGGGAGCAAAATGGGCAACAGGCGTACAGCCAACATCCGTAGCCTGGGCTACTCTGATCTCTTCTGCCTGTCAAAGGAAGATCTTATGGAAGCTGTCACAGAGTATCCTGATGCCAAAAAGGTCTTGGAGGAGCGTGGCCGGGAGATCCTGATCAAGGAAGGTCTGCTGGATGAGTCAGCTGCAGAGGCAAGTGCAGAAGGGAAGAGCATGGAGGAGAAGCTGGACAGGCTGGCCTTGAACCTGGACACACTGCACGCCCGCTTTGGCCGGCTTCTGACAGAGTACAACAATGCCCAGATGAAGCTCAAGCAGCGCATCACTCTTCTAGAGTCCAAGATGAGGCAGCAGGATTTGGAGGACTTCTTCTCTGATAGCTCAGACAGTTCGCTTGAGGATAAGGAGAAAGCTTTACCTGGTGGGATGAAATGAGAGGGTGCAGAGGCCAGCTAGGTGATGTCTGGTCTTGTGCTGAGACAGTGTTTGCTATTTCACAAGGCAGATCCTGTGGCTGCCTTGACAGGGACTTCTCTCAGGTCCTTAGCATTGCTGCTGCCACTGCTTTGATGGCAGCTTCTGAAATGGCTCCAAATCAGGTGATTGTCCCAGCTCTTCTTCTGGCCTGTCCCTGTTCTCATTGCCTTGGTCTGAGATCTTGGACTTGGATCACTAAAAAGAGGACAATGGCTAATGCCACTGCTAACATTTCCTTCCAGCTTCTGCAAAAGTTCTGTGCCCATCATGCCTCTTTCCTCCTGGTTGCCTTAATAGAAGGTGGGACGTGAACCTTACGGGGAGGGATACCTGGACATGCTGGCCTCCCATCTATGTTGAAGAGACGCAGAGTCATGGTGGACAGAGCCTGCCATGTGCCACCTACCCATCCGTACAGGGACCAAGGAGGAGACAGGCTTTGGAAGATGCCGGATCCCTTGCAGATAACAAAACCACCCCAGTGAGAGGCACCAAAACTCAAGCCACATATTTAACAAATGTATTTTGGGTTCAGCCTTTATAACTCATTTTAAGTAAACAGTCTCCACTGACTGTCTGCAGACACCCAGCCTGCACCAAGACACTCCTTACTTGCAAGATACCAACACTCAACTAAGACAGCCCAGTCTTTGCCTCTTATGTCTGCAGATGGAGAGGCTTGTCTGGGTCATTGTCACTACCTAGGTCACCTCTACTGTCCACACTGAGGCTGGAAATCTAGCTGCAAGGGCAGGCAGCTGCTGTCCTCCTGCCTGCCTCTCTTCTCCCTTCTGCTCTGTTTGATGTTGTCAGATGGCACCTGGCGTGGGTGGCTCAGTACCCTGAGCACTGCACCTTCCTGGGGGATGGTCCCCAAGCCCTCCCACTGCAGAGGCAGCATGATTTCCATTTGGGCTACTGTATTTGTCATCTGAGACATCCATACAGAGGTAAAGACCATGGCTCACTGGCCCGACAGCACCTGTTGTGCTATGTGCAGAAGAAAGACAGTAGCTGTCCCTCTCCTCTACCTAATGACAGCCAGATGTGCCAGGAAGGGTTTGACTGAAATGACACATTTTTAAGGAACAGAGCAGTGGTGGGACCCAACTGTGCCTGTATTTGCTTTGGTGTGGGTAGCTCGGAGAGAATACAGAACACATTTATTTTCTTAGGCAGGAGGTTTTCTTGTACTCAGTAGGAGTTTTGGGGCTTTGCCGGCCAGTTGCCTTCTGAAGGAGAAATGAATGGCAGAGCCACGGGGACACGTGTGCAAGGGTGAAACTGTGGCACCATCACATGCGCCACAAAGCTCTGTGGGCTCCACAGTGCCAGCAGCTGCTTGGTGAGGGGTGCGGTGCAGGGAAGGCACCAATACCCTGCAAGCAACGGCAGCCTCAGCACAAGCAATAATCCCACCCACGCCTAATGGTGCTGTGCAGGTGCTGGCACTGGGGGATGCAACCTTATTTCTTGCTTCTGTTGCATAGCTTGCTCTGATCCATGGGTAGGTATCTGCGACCTCCTGCTCCCAGCCACGGGGTCTGTGGGGTGGGCTGGGGCTGGTTTACAAGGAGAATATTTGTTGGAGAAAGGAATTTTGGAGAAACTTCATGTTCTGGGTCAAATTCAGCCAATAGTGTGGCTAAAATAATGGGATGACGCATAGACAGGTATCAACTGAAGAAGGTTCGTGGTGGAAAACTGAAGGGATTCGGCTTTTCCTTTCTTCTCCCTCCAAAGTAAGACTGCCTCTCTTCATTTTGTATGGGAATTTTCCATTTAAAAATAATGGCCTTGCTTTTTGGGATTGGTGGGAGAGGGAAGGTTAAATTACCAAATTTAGAATCTAGGGTAAGATAAGTTTTTTGTCGCCTCTAAATTTAGGATTTTCGTTCGTTTGTTTGTAGGGCTAGGACGATTTTGGCTGAGTGTGAGGTGGTTTCTGTTTTTTCCTGTGACACCCGGAGCCCCGGCCCCCCGCTTTCCCCGTTCCCGTGGTTTGTGGCTCCGGAAGGTGCCGCTCGCCCCGCCCGCACAGGGCACGGCCCGGGCCCCAGCCCCGCTCCGCCGGGCGGGCACGGGCGGCCGCGCTGCGGGGAGGGGGCCGCGAGGGGGCGCTGTGAGCCGCGGAACGGCCGCGCACCCCCGGGCCGCGGCGCTGCAGCGGGCTGGATGCGGCCCCCGCGGGGCTGTGGGCTCGCAGCCGCTCGCCGTGCGGCACGCGTGGGGAGCCGAGCGCTTGACAGCGTACCCCGGAGTGTTTCCCGGCGGAGCTGTAGGTCCCTGGAGGGCGAGTTGGAACCTCCTCCATCGCTCCGGCGATTCCCGGTTCCCTTTCGCCGGCCCCGTGCCCCGCTCCGAGCCCCCGGGCTCGGGTCCTGCGCTGCTGCGCACCGGGCGGGTCTGTGGGATGCAGCCGGCCCGGGAGCGGATCCCGGGGCTTCTGCCTCCGGGCTGGGGAACTGCTGGCAGCTTAGGGGGTATTCTGATTTATTCCGGGGGAAGGAAAAAAGAAAAGAAAGCAGCAAAAACACCCCCCCCCCCCCCCCCTCCCCGCCCCCCGGTTTTAATCCGAGATAATAATCCACTCGGGGAAATTTTAAGTCTTCAGACAAATTACCCCAGAGGATGGCTTTGTGAATTCCGAGCAGATCCCGCTTGTTTCCTCATGGCAGCAAGCCAGGAAATCAGAGATTGATGAACCGCTTGATGGGGCCTGCTAATGAAATTAGTAGCAGCTCCGTGAGTTTTTTGGAGAGGCAGATGTCGGACAGAAGCAGACAATGGCACAGCTGCACTTGTGGGCTGCCTAAATTCCCAGCAGAGTGGACACGGGGCACAGCAGATACAGCTTTGGCTGCTGCCCCTTTTACAGGTGGTCCCAGTATGTGCCTTCCCCCCCCCCCCCCCAGTAAGGCTCGCCTGGCGATGGGGAACAGAGGCTTACCAAAGGCTGCTCCTCAGGGCTGGCAACCGGGAGGAAAAGCTGAGGATGCCCACTCAGAGGGTCTGCTGGGTGCTCTGCACAGACTTGCCCATGCACCACGGTACATTAAACTGCTTTGTCTGCAGATTAATAACAATTTCTTTTTTCTAGATCTCTGCCGTTGCACAACACAGCTTTCTCAGTTGTGTGTTGTGGGTGGGAGACATCAAATATGGAGTAAATGCATTGACCTCCAGAGAGGTCAGACCAGGGGCAAACGTGTGCCTAACCAGGCAGCCACCCCTTCCAGTGCCATCGGACCAGGGAAGCCCCTTGACTTCCAGATGTTTTCTGCAAATCTGCTGCTGCTAAAGGGTGTATCTTCAGATGTTGCCTGCCACCCCTACAGCTGCAGGAAAAGGGCTGGGATTCTCAGGTGTATCAACCATAAGTGCATTGCGTGGTACTGGTTTCCCTCCTCGCCTCTGAGCACTGCTTCTAGGAATGAAATAATCATCACTGGATGATACCCAGAAAAAGGTCTCTCATCGGCCTCTGGGAGATCTAAGTACCCGTTTCACAGCAGGGGGAAATGGAGAGAGCTTGCCAGGACACAACAGTGATAACTCCTGCCTGCTGCCTGCCTGCTTTTTGTTTTTCTTAAGATGTCCACGAAGAGGCCATTTTGGTCATTGTGAGCAAGCTGCAAAACAACCTCTTCTCCTTGGGCTGGAGACTGCAGTGCAGGAGACCATGTGGCTTTGCCCCTTCTCCAGAGGTAGGTTAGGTCTGTAAGCAGGGCTCATATCAGTTTGAACCACTGGATTTTGGGATTGCCGAGTGGGCCTGGCTTCAAGCCCAAGCTCTGGCACGAAGCCTGAAGCCTCTGAGTCCTGCAGCACAACAGGCCCACCTTGGCGAGAAGATCTGTTGTGGTGTGTGCAGTGCAGGGAGAAAGGCATGAAACAGAGGTTGTGGAGGTGGCTGGCTCGTGGCTTACCAGGATCCCTGATGACTGCGGTTCTGGTGTGTGGCACGGCACAGGCAGCAGCAGAGCTGCTTTTGGTGCTGTTGAAATCTGTGATGGCCTTCTCCATAGCGCTGTGCCTATGGTCTCCTCTGCACTGCTGAGATGGGGTCTGGCTGTCCAGTCAAGACCTCAGTGGTGTGAAGCGGTGGGCAAGCTCCAGCCTTGCTCTGACTTCCTGACTGCATTGTGTCTCCTATGGGCTCAGCTGAAGTCTCTTGAAAATCAGGAAAGTTTGGATACAGCTCCAAGCTCTCCAGCACATCCCCCCAAAGTGCTCTCTAGATGGCTTTGCCTTCCCCAGCTCCTGCCTCCTCTGCACCCAAGGCAACCAGGACCGCGAGCGTGCTGCTGGTGCTGCCTTCCCAGGAGTGAGGCACTGCACGCAGAGGGCTGCCGTGAGCAAGATTTCCACCAGTTCTCCCAGAACCGGGATGTGGAGGTGGTGTAGAAGGTCATCAGACTGCCATGCACTATTCTCTGGAGGGGGGCTGGCTTGCTCACGATCGTTTGGATTCAATAGCTCTGAAATCAAAGAACTGCCTGCTTCCTCTGCAGGTGTGAGTGGGATTTCAAAGAAAAGGCTCTGTGCTCAGCTTCTTCTCATGGGCCATGGGCCATGGTGGATGTGCTGTGTCCTGGGGCTGCTCCTGGGAAATGGCTGCAGAGGACAGCCGCCAGCGTAGGACCTACTGTCAAAGGAGTTTTGGTGGTGCTAGGCAATGGTTGTTTTCTTTGCAGCCCCTGAGGAGTATCTGAGGGTCTTTCTGAGGTGTTTCAGTGAGTTGTGGCTCACTGAGATGTGGTCTGCCCTTTGAAGGGGAAGATTGGTGCTGAGCACCCAGCACGTCTTACAGACTGGTGGGTGCTCTGTGCCAGTTCTGTCCTGCGGAGCTCAAGCCCTCTATCACCCCTGTTTTTGTGTGGGGTGTTGCTGTGGTGTGCGGGCAGTATCCCTATGAGTACCATCCCCATGAGCACATTTCCCAGCCATGAGGAGCAGAGCCGAAGTGGCTCACCATCATACCTGTCTTGCAGGTGGCAGGAAGCTGCAGACCTGCACGTTGTGTAGGTCCAGGTCAGCCTTTCCGCGAGCTCTCTCTGTGCAGGCTGTCTTGCTTGTTCCCATCCTTCCCATGTTCAAAATGCCAGGGTGCTGCCTCCTCCTTGGTTAAACAAGTGGAAGTACCCATTCCTTCCTGAACTGGAGTGGGTGTTGCCATGACAGCAGCTCAGGGTGATGGGTAAGCAGGAGGTGAGGCCATCTCCGCCATCTCCCTTGGTGTGATGGAGGGAAAACCCTGGGATGCCTTCCCAACACCCCTTTTTCCCCTGACCCAGCAGCTTGGTGTTCCTGAGGGTGAAGACTTCCTTGCCCCATCATGGGGCTCTCCCTGGTGCCCTCCTCAACCTAGCTCTGCAGATAGTCTCCTAAGAGAAACTCCCCATGCTGGTGGTCCATGGGGAAAATGTTCAAGCTGAGGTGGTGATCAGTAATTCAATTGGTGCAAGGTGGGATTTGGGAGAGCCTAGCAGGCTCTGCCCGTTGCTGGGAGCTCCACCGTGCAGGTAAGCTGTGCCAGGGCAGCGCAGGGTGTTGGAGCCAGGCAGCCCTGGCAGGGTTGCAGTGGTAGGGTCTGAGCTGGGTCTTGAAGCCAGGATCCAGACTTGGGCTGGGTGACATTGGTGCAGAACTGGTTGTCTGTAAGCCTGCCACCTCTTGTGGGAACATCCACCTTGGCTGGTTCCTCCAGCCTCTGGGGGGATGGGAGATGTCTCCTCCACGCAGTTGGTTTAGAGTGAGAGCCTGCAGAGCCAGGGTCTGCAAGGAGAGATGGTTGTAGACTGCAGGTGTCCTTCCTTCCCCTTCCTCTGAGACTTCAGTCACCCTTGTCCCCTTCCTGCCCCAAGTGACACATTTTTCCTGGGCCTGTTCCTAAACATTGCCTTTCGGTCTCAGCCACATGTCACATTACACCTTCTGGACTACAGAGTGGAGGGGAGGGAGGGGAAATACAGTAGAGGATTTAGGCTTATCCTTCTTGGAGCCAGATAAAGTCTGCAACAGAGAGTGAATCCCTCTGCTTGCCTGCCTGGCTGGATTACCTGCAGCTGTAGCAGGACCTTTGATCTCCTCCAGCATTGTGATCCCTGCGTGTGGTGTGGGATGGGGGTGCTGGGGCAGTGGGCGCTGGCTCTCCTGGTGTCTGGTGGTGCTCTAGGAAGCACTGCCTGGGTGCTTTGCTAGGCAGGATGGTCTGCGATAGCTTGGGTAGAGCAGGCTGCTGTCTGGGGAAAACGAGACAGGCTGGAAGCAGTGGAGAAGCAGCCTAAGTGTGTGCCTGCGCTTCCCCACGGCTTTTCCAGGAGCTCAGAGGAAGCCCTGATGACACACCAGGCAGAAGGTGATGATCGTCCCAAGGCCTGTGCCCATGATGTGGATGCAAACCTTGCAGAGGAGGCTGCCAGGGCGGTTTCGAAGGTAAGAAGTTTTGAAGATACTCTGGCACTTCTCTGAGAAGCTTTTAGAGCATTTCCAGAGCAGAAGTCCTTGCCTGCAGGATCATCCTTGCTTCTGAGTCCTCGGATGGTGATGCTGCACTACCCTGCTCCCTTTGTAATCTGGGCCATGGTGGCACCTGCTTGGTGCGCGTGATCAGAGGGATGGGGAGCAATCTTTCAGTCCCACTTTCTGGCTCTTTTCTGACCCCTCTTGGTAGCTACACAAGACAGAGAGGTGGGGAGGTGGTGGCATGGGTAATGCGGAGCAAGAGAGCGACAGTTTCTCACCTCATGGGTGACTGTGGATTCTTCTGAGTCTATTCATAGCTCTGTCGCTGGCAGAGCACTGGCTAGATGCTCTTCACTTGGCTTGTCTCTTGAGACACAAATTTTTTGCTCTTGTTGAGAAGTGAGGATTCAGCAGCCACCTTCCTCTCCCACACCAGCCAGGCACAGGCAGCCTCAGCTCCCATCTTGTCATAAGCACCTTCCTCATCTAATGAACTGGATGTTTCCACCAAGAGAAATCTATCCATGGTAGAGACCCAAGTCCCTAGTGATGGCCTCCACCTCCCCAGCTCCCATTCCCATGCAAGCTATAGGCACCGACTTCGATGCTAAAAACCATCTTCTTGTAGCAGGGAGAATTCAATGGCGTGCAGAGCGGGTGAGCTGCGGACCATCTAGACTGGAAGTTGTCTGGATTTGCTGGCCTCAGGCACCCTCCTTGTCCTGCATGTACCTGAGTCACAAAGACAGCATAGTCTGTGTGTTCGCATATGGATGCGCAGATGTGAAGGTCAGAGGGGACTGCAAGCGGTAACCTTTGAGTGTGCTGTGCTCACTCTTGTGTAGGAACTGTAGGAACACATCACAGCTGTGCTTTTCCTCCATTTCAGGGTTTCTGTCTGCGTGCCATCAGCCAGTCTTAAAAATACATGGGGCATGCCAAGCTTCAGTGAGGGTTCACACGGAGCTGAGATAATGGGAATCCTGGCAACTTCTCTCGTAAAGGAGACACCCAGTGTCTTGGGGACAGTGTCTTGCAGGAGCAGGATTGTTAGAGCAAAAGTCTTCCCCGTGGTAAGAAGTCACAGGAAGCAAGGATACACCCGCCTGGAGCCTTGCTATCCTCTCTTCTTCAAGGTTTCTCATCCCTCTCACCCCTGGCTTGCTCTGGGTAGTTGTGAATGCCAGTGAATTGCTACTTTTAATTAGCTGCCATTTCTCATTTCTGCTTTATTGCTTGGGTAAGCAAATTAGAAGTGAGCATGTTGTGGTGAGCTGTTACTGTGGGTGGGCTGTAAGCATGGGCAGTTTCTTGCCCCTGGGAGGACTGGGAGGCTGCCAAGCACTGTGACAGGGGCTGACTGAGAGAAGGGGTCAGGAAGGGCATGCAAAGGAGCTGAAGAAATGTCTGGCTTGTTTGGGGTTCCAGGGGGAGCTGGGAAAAGTTGTTCTGCTTGAGATGAGGGAACTGGGGTCACCCAGCTCTCTTCCAGGTGGCCAAGCTCCTCTGTATCCCTCCACGTGTTTTTTATGGTGGGGAAAGCCACTGGGCTGAGAAGGTGCAGCTGGCATGGGCACACAGAGGGGTTTTGCCAGGATTAAGCAGCCCCACACAATGCCAAGATTTGGGACTGCACAGTGGGGCAGAATACGGGGGGCTGTCAGGCCCATGGCAGCCTTCAGGACAGTGCCTTGCACATCTGCCCCCAGAAGCATCCTGCATCCTGGGGAAGGCTGCAGGAGATGGAATAAACAGGGAGGGACCCTGCTTGGGGCTGGTGTGGGGCTGAGCTCTTGCTTGCTGGCAAATACCCTGAACTCAGGTCTTTCTCAGCCCCACAGCATCCTTCCAGCCCTGCTCGGAGCCAGGTTAATGCTGTGGTCAGGTCCATGGTGTCTGCAGGCGGGAAGCCACAGCAGCCACAGGGGGATGTCCTCTGCCCCAAAAAGGGACCCTGCTGACCCCCATGCCTCAGAGCAAAGGGCTCTCTGCTGCTCCAGGGGCTCAGCATGGTGTAATGCTCTCAGGACCTTATACAAACTGGTAACAAACTGCTGTCTGCATAGGTATAGAGATGCTGTCCCATGGGCAGACCTGTCCTTCGCAGAGGTTTAAAGCCTCCCTTTGCTGCCTGACCTGGGCTGCTCCTGGGGAGGTGGCTGAGCTACCTGTAGCACGGCTGATGCGAGCCAGTCACTGCTACCCCTTCGCCTGCCTCTGCAGCGGTATCGGCAACAGATCGAGATTAAAGCTCTGCCATTTTTCCGCTATGCCTTTGCCGGGATGCAAGGTGGGGATGGGCTGCTGAAAGGACTTTCAGCAGTCACAGTGGCCACGGTGGGCAGCAGTGCAAGGTGGAGGCAGTGAGTCGGTCTGTGCCCTGACCCATAAATGGCACTTTGGAGGGGGGAGAGCTGCAAGGCGTTGATAAGCTCTGACTTTGCCCCAAGAAGGGTCTCTGTGAAGAGAGTGGTGTTGAGCCGTTGGGAGGATAGCAGCTCCCTGTATCCCATCCACCCTGGGAGGCAGGGGCAAGACAGAGATGTATTAGTCAAGCTGGGGGATGTTATTCCCTAAAAACCAAACCCACCTTCTTATGCCAAACCAAGAATTTATTGTTAGTCCAATTAAAACTTTTAACAATATAACCACAAATGCAATGAACAGTTGTTATTATTAGTCCAGTTAAAATTACGCTAACACTGACAGCCTATTGATTCTTAAATCAATACTTAACAAATGCCATCAGCAGTGCTGCAGTTACAAGCCGCTGTGCAATTAAAAGCCAGTATTTCCCCAGTGCCCCTGGCACTGGGCTCCCCCTGGGTGGAGGGTGGGGGCAATGAGCCATCACCCTCCTCGGCTCTTGGCCAGGAGCAATGTGCCTTTCACCACGGGGGCTTCTTCCTTCGTTTGCTTGAGAGAAGCAAACCGCTTGGAGATGGTTTTATCTCTTTTCCAACAGGCTTTATGCTTGACTCTTTCTTCACTGGTCTGTGTGTTCATGTTGCATTTGACAGTTAATCCGGTGCCTTGCACAAATGCAGGACATTTGATCTCTGATGTTTCTGTTACCCCTGGGAGGGATTTTGCTCAGCTTGCAAGCCTGCATTGCCAGCCATGAGATGAGGGTAGCCCTGGGGTCCTTTGCATTGTCTGTGCCCACATCTTTGAGGCTCAGGCTCATAATGCTGCTACTGCAGCTTATTCTGGGGCCTCAGGTAGTTCATCCTACCTCAGCTAAGAACTTTTTAATCATTTATCTATATCACAGTTATGAAAAACAGGTGCTATATTCCACAATGAGCCTTCCCTATCCCCCTCCTGCCCTGTTGGTCCTTTGTCCTTCCTAGCCAGTCTCTGGTCCCCAGCTGATGGCTGTCCTGACCAGGCATCCCTGGGCCACCCCTCGCTGCCTCAGCAAGCTCATGAATCTGGGCTGGTGTGAGCTGTGGGGCCCAGGCGCATATCTTGGGCCTGCCCTCCAGCCCCCTCAATGAAAGGGAGTGTAAATGATTATTCTTAATAACGTGTGCTGATACGCTGTATTCTTAATAACAAGCTGTTCTTGGAGCTAGACTCCCATGATGCTGGCACATGCATGGTTGGGTCTGGGTTGCATCAGCCGTGGTCCCTGCTCTGGTGCCATCCTCCAGATCGACAGGCAGGAGCAGAACAAGTTCCTTGTGGATTTTCTTCACCGTGCTCAGGGCTGGGGGAAGACCCTGCACCCAGTGACCGGATTCTCCTGCCTGCTCTGCAGCCTGCAGGTGACGCAGAGACATGCCCTCCCTGAGAAAAGGCTTCGGGAGCCCTGCCATTTCCCAGTGCTTCCCCCTGCCTGCTCACCTGGGACACAGTGAGTCTTGTTCCTATTCAATCCCTGTGATCCCTACAAATCTCACTGTTACCTGGATGCTCCTAAAGTTGGGACTGGTCTGTATCCTGCTACCTTGATAATGTCTGCCCCACACCAACCCCAAAATGTCTGCAGAGGTTTCCAGCTCTGGCCACCTACTGCAGCTTCTACCTGGCAGTGAATTGAGTTGTAAGGCTTCTCTTTGTGAAGTTCTGCCTTGTGCTGGTGCGCTCTGGTTTCTGATAGTGTGCTGGCCTTGAAGGGAAAACTCCATTAGGAAAATAAAAAACGTTGAATGCAAAACCTTGAATGTGGCTGGGAGGCAAAATGTGGTCTGACAGTTTCTTTGGCTTGTCAGAGCCTCTGAGTGATGGGCGCCAGTGGGCTGCTGTCTTTAAAAATGACCTTTTGTGAAAGACAAATTGAGGGAAAATGTCTCATGAAAAAAACCCACCAAACCCAACAGCAGTTTATGGAAATCTTTGTACTGCAAAGCAATGGCAAAGGTTCCCTGTAAGCTGGCCTTGGCTTGATTGCTTTCTGTCAGGCTTGAAGGGCATAGCTTGTGCTTTCTGTGAGAACTCAAGACTTATGGACTTGTTTGCATGGCGTAGCTGGCTGTTATTCCTCTTCCCTTCTCCAGCCTTGGTCTCGGACCAGAGGCATAGCAAGGCTCCACTGCTACTAGACCTCAGGCTGAGATGTTTCCTAGCTGCTCATCAGCACAGGTCATGTTCTCTCCGGAGCCAAGCAACAGCCCAGAAAATTTCTCTGCTGCCACCTCCAAACCCAGTTCTGGCCAGGACTGGCGAGCACTCCGGCAGCCTGCCCAAGCTGACTGTCGTGCTGCCATGCACTGACCACCGAACCCATCATCTCGCCTCAGCACAGGATATTCTGCGTTGGTTGCTGCCATGGCACCTTGTGACTTTGCCACGCAGCAGTCATCACACTGGGTGCCATTGTGCTCCCCAGCTGCTCCCAGTGCCCTCCTAGGTCCACACCCTCATGTGTCAGCCACAGCTGGGATGCAGGGGAGGGGGATCATATCATCTGGAGGGCCCTGGGCTAAGCTTGGCATCTCCAAAGGCCCTGCTGGAGCAAATCCCAGTGCCTGGGGCCTCCCATCCCCGCGGCACGGCACTGCCTGCTCAAACCCCATGCCCTTCCTTCCCAGCCTGTTCTCTCTTTTTGGAGTGGGTTGGCTTTATGCTGTGAGATCTTCAAAGAGTCAGTGGATCGTATTGATGTTGTTAACATTCTCTGTAAATTTAGAGAAATTACCAGATGAATATTTGATAAGGCTAATTAAGGCTGAGTTACTGCCACACTCCTTCCTTTCCCTCTGTTCTCTCTGCAGTGTGGATGAGCCTTTGCTTCCCTAATACATTCTGTCCCCAAAGCCCTGGTCTTCTGGGGGGCATGAACCAGCCATGGCCTGTGTTGGAGCACAGCAGCTTTTAAACCAAACAAGTCAGCCCAAGAAGTCCCTGACAACACAACCTGCTGGAGGCTTGGAGCATGGGGCAAGTGTCTGTGCCTCCTTCCTCTGTTCCTATTCTCATTCTGTTTTTCTCCTGGGGCCTGTTATAAAGCCAGAGATTTTCGGGGTCCTGGTTCTGCAGTGGTGTGAGATTTAAAGTTGTTTCAGCCTTTGGCTGCTGCAGCAGCTAGTTCAGACAAGAGCCAGCACTTTTGGGGAATCCTGATAGAATTTTCCCACCCTGTGGGAGCTATGCTTATATGGCAGAGCTGGAGGTTACTTATGGCAACCACAGCACTTAACATGGTGTGAACTTGGGAGGCAGGAGTGGGAAGAGTGACTCGGATCATTTCGCTGAAGGTGAGATGTGTCTGAGAAAGTGAGATTCATGTCCCAAGGCTGTAGAGCTTTTCCACTCCAGCATGTGGCAATGTTGGAGGTGCCAACAAGGTTACAGTGGAAAAAGTGCAATAATGAGCTGCTCAACGCTAGATAACGGAGGAGGAAAGCCTGCACTTATGCATGGCAGAATCTGGCTCCTCTCACCCCGCTCTGCTGTTGGAGATGGGGCAAGGAGATATGAGAAGAAGGATCCGGTGAGGGCCTGGCCCCTGCTGGAGGTACTGGGAGTGCTTGTTGCTGTGTAGCCTGCTGAAGCCTGGATGGAGCATCCCTCTGGGACAGTGATGGAGTCCAGTCACCGTTACGCATCCAGGCCTCAGTCTGCAAGCAGGGCTGCAGTGAAACTCTTGCAGGAGGTGCAAGCATGCACCTTCAAAGCCCACCAGCTTGCAAAGAGTGTGGGAATAATTTGAACCATTGATTTTGAAGCCCTGGACTGCAGTCTTACACTTGAGTACCCAAAGCCATAAACCTTCTTTGCATCTTATCCCTTTTTCCTGATCTTCCCAAGAACCCAAGAGGACTTCTTAAATAAGAACATGCCCTTGCATGTTAGCCTTGCTGTTATTGTCCTTTTTCTGTGAAAGCAATTTCTAGTTGAAGTTCTGGGACTACAACATGGGGACGGTTTTTATTAGAGGCATGAAACTTCTTCAATCTTTGCCTGCCGCTGGTGGTCGTCTCCTCATCTCTCTCATTTGTGGCTGCGGCAGAAGGGCAAAAAATGGTCTTTGCATCACTGTCTCGGTTGTTGTTTGCCCAAACAGGTACAATCTGGTAGTTCAGACAGAGAAGTGGAGATAGCAGCTTTTCTGTCCCTGAGCTCCTGTTGGCCATGAAGTAGCCAAGGCTTAACCCCAGGATTTCTACTGCACAAGGCTGTTGTGATTCAGGACATATTTGCAGTGCTACGGTGGATGCAGTGATGTCCATCCTACAGGAAAACCTTCAGTGAAAACCCGTAAGTTTTTCCAGAGATCATCACCATGATGTGTATCTGCCCTCTCTCCTGAGAGGGGTGTCAGATTTGGCAGTTCGCTTGGCCAGATTTTCATGGAGCTGCGTGTTCCCACCTCAGCCTTTATCAGTGCTCCTGGGAGCAGTCATCTCGCACTGCTTGGTGGGGTCAGGATTTGGGGACTTCTGGGGATTTTCTGAGACTTCAGTCTCACTCAGGAAGGGCACTGTTTTTTCTGCTGCCTTTCCAGGTGAGTTCACAATCTGTATGCGTACTTGCTTAGCTTTGCCTGGAGGACAACAAGGCACTTCACAGTTACGAGCCATCCTTAGGAAAGTTATGATAGACACAAGGGACTGACATTTGTTAAGGATCCAGACCTACCTTCTGGCCATGGCCTGGGCTTCCAAACCCACATAGCTGTGGTGACTGGTGATGAGTTTGAGCCTCTGTTAGTGCTCCAAACCCAGTTCCTCAGCAGAGGGTAAGCCAGTCTGACTGCCAACCTTCGTGACAGATGGACATCCCAGCGGTTTTGGGTGTCACTCTTGATATGCTGTGTGCACACTAAGCATGTGCTTTGGTGGTGTCCAGAGATGGGACCTCCACAACGCCTGGTCCCACAGAAAAGCATGAAAATATGGACCAGACCCTTTATGAGGGTTTCAGCCCTGCCAAGCCCTGGGGAGGGACAGCTGGGCAATCTAGGCATTCATCAGCTTAAACCCTCTGAAAAGTGGCTGTCTGCTAAGGAGGGACTTTATTCACCTGTTCTAAGACAAAAAATCCTCCTTCTTCCCCTTGTTCTGCTTGCCACAGCACAGCCCACATTAATGATAATGAGTTAACGAGCCAGGGTAAGTGATAGGGCTTTGTTATTGGCCTCTCTTTTTCCAGGTTCACCTTTAAAGACATGAAAGGTGAAAATAAAACAGGAGCAGCTCTGAGGGCACCCTCCCTTTTCTTAGTCTTTCTTTTCTCCTTTTATCTGCCTTTCCCTGCTTTGCCCTGATCCAGCTAGCCTGGAGAGCTGATGCTGCTGTCAAAGATGTCCTTATCTCCAAGGGTATGGCTGGTGTTTTGGATTCAGAGACAGTATTAGGATCGAGGTTCTAACTAATCTCCTCCGATAAGGTGTGTCACAGCAGGAGTCACAGGGCAGAGAGTCTGACATTGCAGCTCGGGTGGCTGCTGCCTGATTTATATTTATTCCCTTCCCAGGCACAGTCAAGGGGATGCTCCAGCCCGGCCAAGGTGGGGTTTCTTCTTGACAGAAAGCAGCTCTGTCCACTGGGCTGCTCTTCTCTCAGCCTCTGCCCAGGAGCTGTGCAGGCACTGCAGGCTGGCACACGGTTACCTGCTTGGTGTCCCCCCTCACCAGGGAAGGGGAAATGTGGAAAAGGAGGCTGACATGAGCTACACATTGTAAAACAGGACAGGTGTACTGTGGTAAATTGAGTGACAGGCAGAAATAAGCACAATAGAATTAGATGGATAGATAGGAATGAGGGATCAATAAACCGAGACTAAAGATAGCAAGAGAGATGCGCTGAGGGCTGTTGACAGAGAAATAGATGTTGCAGCCAGAAAGATCCTCGAATAAGAGCAACATCGAATGAGAGAGATGAAGCTTAGAGAAGGGTCATTTTAAGTGCACTTCACTGCTGGGCTAGGATTAGCCCAGACAATACATGTTTAATGCTTTTTTTTCTCTCCTTGTTTTAAACCCATTGAGTGGTGGGATGGGAGCAGCTCCACTAGCCCTGATCTCAGCTGCTGGATTCAGACATCCATGTTAGAGTCAGCCCGTTGCATGTTTTGAAATAATCCTTTCTCAGACACCAGCTTAGCCAGTGAAAGGCTGCTTGGAGCAATCTCACGGAGCCAGGCTGCATAACTGCTGCTCGTACAGTCTCATGATCAAATGTGCTGCATAGCCACATTCCAGATTTAAATCCAACTTAGCCATAATTGAAACCTGCCATTCTCTCGAGCCTGCCACAGCCACCTAGAAGGAGTGGCAGTTTTGGAAAAGGAAAAAGTATAGAACAAGTAGCATTGGGGTGCTCCAGTACAGGGTATTCTGGAAGACACAGTCTAGCACAGGGATGTGAATGGGAGGTGATTTTGGTGGGGTAGGAAGTAAAGGCTTCCCAGGTGTTGATCCCTGGCAAGTTGATTTGTTGTACTAAGCCTGGATTTGGCTGGGTTGATTTGCTTGTCTCAAATCTAATGACCAGTGAGCTTCTTAGGGAGTCCCTGAGGCATCCTATAATACCTGTCCTTATGGGATCTTGTTCCTCCGGTGTTCCCAGCATGGCGCTCTGCTTAAAAGCCGACTGAGCCTCATACTCTTGAATTGCTTTACTTCTTAAGGGCTGGTCTGACAAAGGAGTGAAAGAGTCCAGCAGCTTCAGAGCAGCTGTTAATTTCCTCTGGTTTTTATTGATTAGGTGAGCTACTCCCCATCTCTCTCCTTCTCTCTGGGCATTCACTTAAGCCCTGTGAAACCACCGAAGGCAACAGAAACCCTCCACTTCTCTTCATGCACCCTGGAAGGCCCAGCCAGAGCAGCCATCCCCCTCTGGGGGCTGTGATGGCGGCATCTTCTCTGGCTCTTCAGGCTCCTTTCTCGATCATCTCCACAGCAGGAGACAGAGCCTCCAGCTCTGCTGGCCCACAGCCTGCCTGCTAGGCAGAAGAGAATGGCCGTGGATGGGGACAAGTGACGGTGCGCCATGCACTGCAGAGGTGGGCTTCACTCCATCACCCTGCAGCTGGCTGGGAGGGTGAGGAGCGCTGAGGCGTTCAGCACTGGTGCTGCTCTGGGAGCACCCGACTTCCCTGTGACAAGGGATAGGGGAGTGGTGGACCAAAATCTGCTCTCGTGCCAAAGAAGTGTTTGTAGAGGTGCTTGGGAGAGCTGATGAAGGGAGGTGGCTGCAAGTCCTTCTCTTAGGAAGGCTTAGGAAGCTGGGGAAGCCTCCAGCTCCTCCTGTCTGTTGGAGGCTTGAGCACACTCCCAGAGCATGCTAGTGTCTCGTGGTCACTGGAGCCCTGTACCCTGGCTGTCATCTAAGCAAACCTAGCAGGGCTAAAAAGCAAGGAGGACTAGAAGGGGTTAATCTGCTCCAAACTTGACCTGAAAAGAGAGGGCAGACACAAACCAAGAGCCCATGGTAACTGATTTATCTGAGGTTGGCTCAGACAGCATCTCCAGGAAGGTGTCTCTGTTTAGCGGTAAGAGCAGGGGATGGGATGAGCTGCAAGAGAGGAGCAAACCTGTCCTGCCTGGGAGATGCCTCACTCCCCAGTGCCTCTGGTTTACCCCAACACAGCCCTTCCCAAGGGAAGTATCCACGCTCAGAGTGCTTTGTTCAACAGGCTCGTAGTAATCAGCACGCTGGAGCCATTTATCAGTCCCAATGCATATTTAATGCTGAAATGGTGAGCAGAAGTGGAGCAGTGTTTGCAGACGGGTGAGCTGAGGAGCTTTGCTGTGGCCGTTAACGGTCCTGCATTAATTATGATAGAATAAATAATTCATGGGGCTAATAACAAAGGCTTGTTTTTAATGGCTACGGAAATCCCAGCTTGCTCCTGGAAGGCAGGGCAAGAAAGCAATGTCTGGCTCTGCTTGCGAACCAAGTGGACAGCAGAGCACGTGGGATCTGCTGGGGATGCTGTGCTGGCTGGTGACATTCTAGGGGATCTGTACCCCTTGGGGGTGCATGCACAACTCGGGGGCATCGTGGCTCTCCCCAGCACCAGCCAGTGCATACGGAAAGCCCTGGAGGGACGAGGGCAGGAGGCATCAGCTTCTCCTGTGGGCCCAGGCACTTGTTTTCCTGCTGCTCATGCTGGGAGCAGGGCAGCAGCCAGCTTGTTCCCCCGTGTTCCCTGTGCACCCCACTCCACGTCCTGCACTAAACATCATGGCTGTGATGTCTTTGTAACCCAGCTCCTGTCCCGTCCTCCCCTCCACCTTCTCCCACCTGGTGCCAAAGATAGTTTAATTTTGTCTTTCCATTTAACCTTGTCAGGTAGGAAGCATGTGGGCCCCAAGCTCTGCAAAGGCACTGATCCCATGGGAATACTCACCTGGGAGAAGCAACTCCTGCTTGGCCCCTGCCTGGCAACTCTGGTTTGTCCTGCCTATATCTCCTGTGTCTTTCCTCCAGGCCATTCATTCCTCCCTTCCTTCTTCCCATAACCTGCTCTTTTACTTCTTCAAACATTAATATGGATGTTTTCTTGTGCCACTATTGTTCTTCAGCTTAAATAGCTTTTTCCCCTTCCCTGGTGTTTACCCTCTAGATGTATTTATGGAGAAAAAAATCACATCACTGCCAGTTCACTTTACCGAGGCTGAGCAAGTTATGTTCTTCTATACAGCTTTTATACCATGTCCCCTGTGTTCACCAGCTCATTTAAGAGCCCTTCTCTGCTCCTTTTTATCCTTTTCTAATGCAGATAGCCTTCTGGATTAGCCGCCATGTGGTGAGTGACCCTGGGAAAATCATTTCACTTGCCATGCCTCAGCATTTCCCACCTATAGAGAGAAGAGAGTTACCCCATAGTGGCATGGGGTGGGTTAGGTGCTATAGGAGGTATAGAAGCTTTCTCTTTCCCAGCCCAGGTTCATTTTATGGGGCCTTGTTTCAATAATCTGAATTTACATCTCAACAGGAACACAAACTGAAGTGATATGGGACATGAGTCCTGTCCCAGACCACTGCAAGCAGCCTCAGAACAGCTGAGTAATCCAAATGAGCATCCGGAGTAGGCTGAATGCTAGTGACTCACTCACACATCACCAAACGCATCCTAGGACCTGCCGTAAACCTAAAACTGGTGGTGGTGGGGAAATAATGATTAAAAAGTTTTCCAGGGAAAACAAAAAAGCTGGAAACTTGTGTGGTACCACCTCGCTGTTCTGTTGATGCTGAAGAGTTTTCCTGAGGGTCTAACCAGTGCCTCACAGACTGCTACAAGTGGGGCTGTAACGCCTCCCCTAAACTTGCCTTTGTCTCTTCTGGGGTCCCATCACACTCACAGTTTATCAAGGCTTTCCTGGACTCATAGACTTAGATAATTTTCTTCCTTGGCCCTTCCCAACTGATGAGTCCTCGACAGGCAGTGGAAGCAGTGGTTCCTAATCCCGTGCCCATGTGCCTGAGCCCTGCGTGATGCACTCCTTGTTCCCACTCCTGGTGGGCTCCAAGCTGTCTCCTGCTCTGTGGTGTGCTGTGGTGCCCTCCATCTACTTCAGCTTCCTCCTGGCTCTGTACCAGTGTCAAATGTCATCAGCATGAGGTCATGAATGTAAAAAATGGTATGGGTTACAAACCTGCTGTGCTGGTACCTTCCCTCCAGCCTCATTCTTCCTGTTCCAGGACTCACTTTTGGTTGATACCTCCCCACGTATCCCTGCTTTGGTCACTGTCTCCCACTGAGCACCAGAAGTCAAACCACAGAGGTGAGACTGCTCTGTTCCCTTTGCCTTTCTCTTTCAAGACAGTTATCCTGTTAACCTGGGAGGATAAATCCACTATGTGTTTTAACCATTTTTCTTTTTGAGTCTATGCTGTTCATCATCCTTTTCTTCCTACTCCTGCTTTGCAGCCCCATCTGCTGAGATGGCACAAGGAACAGAGCACACCTGAAACCAGGGGATGCATTTGCATGGATAAATAGCCACCCTTGGACTGTTCCCATCCAAGACAAGTGACATTTCAGAGGAGACCAGGACAGCCTCAAGCACCGATTTTGTTGACACAGGAGCATGCAGCAGTTTTCATCTAGAAAGAGGAGTGCAGCACAGCTCAGAAGTGCTTATGTCTGAAGAGTGGATGTTTACACAGGGGAATAGCACGCTCACCTTGCTATTAAGAGCACAAAACAAATGTTTGCCCAGGTAGGTGCAGATCCCAAGCTCAGGTCTGGCATTGGGTGTGCAGCTTGGGAGCATACATGCAGGGAGGCACTGTCTGAGCAAGCACTGCAGGTTAAGTGTCCTGCTCCAGATGTCTGAGGGCAAGGCAGTGGCCTGGAGAGCTGCTCCTGGTCCTCCCTAGGCACCCGTGGTGCAGATGGAGTGGGGTGAAGAGCTGGACCTGGCCAGCTGCATTCACAGCCAAAGCAGGGCTGGAGGAAGCAGGACCCAGTCTCATTTCTCCAGAATGAAAAGTCATAAAGTATATGCGGTGAAAAATTGCTTTTATTATCATTTTTATTAGACAAATTCACTCTCCCTCTCTTTTTCTTGTTCCAAGAGGACTTGGTAAAGAAAGTCCCTGATGGATTTCCTCTCTGCTCCATTTTAATCCAACAAATACATTTTCACCCCACCAAATTGCTGCCACACTAGCCTGAGTCTTTGGGGAGAGTTTTGGGGCTGGTACCTGGGATTAATCGCGGTGCTCCTCATGCATCTTTGGGAGGTGGCAGCTCATGCCTCTTTGCATTCAGTGACGGTAAAATGTGACCGCAGGTGTTCTTACAGTTCAAGAAGATACATCCCCGTCTTTCACACACCGCTTGCATGTCATGGTGTGGATAACGCACCTGCCGTGGCAGAGAGTGGCCCTGGTGGCTTAGTGCTCCTCCCATGGCACAGGGAGGAGAAAAAGAGTGGAAAGTGGGATGGCTTGTGGCTCACAGTAGGCTCCTGGACACGTTGTGTGGAGTAAGGGCAGGACCCGTTGCAGTGGGGATGCGTCCCAGCGAGATGCTCTGTTGCTGATGGGAAAGGCTTGTGCTGGGAGCTCTGTGGTGGTGCAGCTGGCAGAGCAGACAGATTCCCCATCTCATTGCAGCTATTGCTTTAATTCCAGAGCAAACATTAGTTTTCAGGCTGTTATCAGGAAAGGGAGTGGACTCCACTCTTTTCTGTCATAGGGGATAACAGGAACAAAAAGTACCAAACAGCTCCATGACAGCTGGCTGGTGTTGCAAGGCAGCCTGCCATTGCCTAGGTCCTAAATGTGGTAATTGCTGTGGTCCTTCGGGGGAGCAGCACCTTCCAGGAGTTGAAAGCCCCCCTCCACTCTGCCAGGAGCCCCTCTCCTTCATGGCAGTGCCCGGGAGTCGTGTGGGCCTTTGCAGGTAGTGGGGGTTCACACACAGGGTTGGAGGTTTCTGCCCCAGCCAGCCCAGGTGAGTTTGTGTAGGCTTTTGTTGCAGAACATTGGTTACTGTGGGGCTCAGAGGGAGCTGATTGCCAAAATGGCTGTGATGAGGGCTGCTGTTGTGGTTTCCGTGCTGGAGCTGGTGGGCTGGAGAGGAGGAGGCAAACCAAAATATTTATACCGTAAAATGTGCACTTTTTTTGAGCTGAAGCTTGGGCAGCATCCCAGCCCCTCCATATGGGCTTGTAGACATTGCTTACCTGATTTCTTCCTCAGGGAGAACATGATGTGGCTGACTGGTTGCAGAGGGGGAGGCAGGCAGCTCCCGTGTCTGGACTCTGGGGATGTGGGGGCTGTAGTGGCTGTGGCTGCCTTCCCTGCCCCCTCATGTCCCAGAGTCCCTGGCTGGAGTCTGGGGCTTTCTTCCTTGCTGTCAGTGCTGGGCTGTGGGAAGCGGCAGCGACCCATCTCATGTGGACCGCAGGCTTGGGGGGAGGCTCCTGGGTTTGTCCTGCTGCTGCTGAGTTTATGCTCCCCAAGTCCTTGTCATGAAAGCTCTGTGCACTGTGCACATCTACCTGGCCTGCGAATTTGCCAAGGCTGGGATGGAGGGCAGGGCACGTGCAGGGTGCGGGCACAGCAGCGGGGGGTGCACCCCAGCATGGGCTCTGCTCAGTGACACCCACATGATGCAGAAATGGATGAGTGGCTTGGAGAGGGGACAGAGGTTTCGGGCACCTTATGCTGGTGAGCAAAGGACCTTCTCAGGATCTAGCCCTCTCCAGCCCTGGGAAGGTGCTGTGTGGCTGTGTCGTCTCTCCCATGGCTGGAAATGCAGTTAACTGAGGCTGTGGGAGCAAGGGTGTGCAGGGCTGCTCATGTTCACCACTGGACAGGACCAGCGTGATGTTCTCTGAGGCTGAGTCTCTTGAGCTTTGGAGGTGAGCCTTCTGGTGCATCCTGCATTTGGGGTGCAGTAGCCTGGTGGTGTCCTGAGCCACCTTCATCTTTGGGAGAGATGCTGAGCCTCTCCACAGTGACTACTGTGTTATTTAGCCTTCCTCCCTTGGCGGCTGGCTGAGAGGTGGTCCTCTCTGGCTGTTGTGGCTCAGCCCTAACCAGCTCTGAAAGGGTGAGCAGGAGCGTGATCCCCTTCCCACAGAGCAGCAGCCAGCGTGGGGTGGGGTGTGTGTGTGTGTGTGTGCTTATTTTGTAATTACGCTGCCAACAGCAGCATTAAATCTTCCAGCCTGTCCACTGGAAAATAGAGATGGCCCCTCTCATCCTCCCTCTGACAAGATTTAAGATGGTCACGGATAACTAGCTTTCATTATTGCTGTGCTCATAAATCCTTCCGTTATCCTCTTTTGGGCAGGCTCCTGCCATCACCCGTGCAGTGGCCGCTCTCCATCTCCAGCAGTGGGTAACTTCCCCCTGCTCTGCTTGTCCCGTGGTCCCTGCCCGTCCCTGCTGCCCCCCACTTCCATGTGCCGTTGGCTGTCATGCACTTGGTGTCTTGTCCTTCCCACCCATTTCTCCTGTGACAGGGCCAAACTCTCTGCAGGTCCAAGAGTGCTGGCTGGGCAGTTCTCCCTGTTGTGGCTCATACGTTTTCCCATTGCTCTTCCCCTCTGACATCTAATGTCTGACACCAATGAATTCCCCTCTCCCAGGCACTGGTCTCACAGCTCCTATCCTGCCAGGGCTGTTCAGCCAGGCAGAGCATGATTCGGCCCTTCATCGTGCCTTGAAGCTTTGAATGACATCTGTTACCTTCTTCCAATTCCCAATTCATTTTTGACATGTTTTTGGCTCTGGCTGCCCAGTGATATAGATCAGATTTTTTCTGGAGTGAATGCTCTTCCTGTATTTAGTTATCATGCAAGACACATTTCTGTGCTGCAAGAGGTATACAATTAAAACAAACTGAAAAAGAAAGAAAGACAAAAAGCCTCCACATAAAACCAGACCTTATGTCCTACTCCTCTAATTGCCTGTGAGTAGAGATGGCAAATAAAAATTCTTCAAGGCTGCTTATTTCATTTTTAGGAGCATTGCTTTTTGCAGACCTCTGGCCCTAAACATGGGCTGATAAAGGTCTATTTTGGGTATATAGAGAAGACCATAACAGTTTCCTCACCCCTTGAGAGCACGGCAACCCCACTCCTTTCTTTTCTCTAGGAAGGGGAGCAGTGCGGACTTGCGATGGGAATTTTACTGCCACAGGGACCGGCTGTGTGCAAAGCACATTACAGGTTTGTGTAGGGGAAGACTCTGATTTCAGTTTCTAGGCAGTGGGATTTAAAGGTGGCAGTAAAACCCCTGCAGCTGCTCCAAGAGCCAGCTTTGGCAAAGCAGTGCTGGTGGCAGAGCTGATGCATCACAGCTGCTGCTTGACCTTGTAGCAGAATGGGAGTGCATGGGGGGGCTTCCATCTCGGGAGGCAGAGGAGAGCATGTGCAGTGGTGCAGTTCCTCACCCCCAAGACACTTGGGGAGAAGCAAAGCTTGTCCCCCACAGAGCACCTGGGTCACCAGTTTGTGACCGGTTTTAATGGTTAACTCTGGATGGGGTGGGGATGCACAGGGCTGCCAGGCTGGGGGCTCACAGCTGACCCCGTGGAGGTGAAGGAGGCACTGAAGGGGTCAAAACAGAAGACAGAACAGCAGAAATAGCCGAAAACACCCACAGCTTTAGGAATGGCAGCCAGGAGTTGACTGGCACTGCCTGCTAGCTACAGACCACAGCAGGACCCTGGAGCTCATGGTCACTGAGGGAGGAGATGAGGTGAAACCACCGTGAATCTAAGAGATTGGTTTCAAAGAGGGACTGGTGGAGGAAATGCAGAGAGCCATGGCCAATACTTTGGGATGCTGCTCTGGGAGCAGGGCCAACCCTGGCACCAAGTGTGGGGCCACTGATGCCTGAAATGCAACTGAGGATGGGAGCCAGTGGAGACAAGAGCTACAGAGCATCAGATTTGGTGAACCCAGGAATCTGTTGTGGGGTAGACCCTCCCCCCCCTCTGTGGCCTTGATGGGGAATGCAGTTTCACCCACCCAGCTTGCAGCCACTCCTGCCAAAATATTTGCATTTGGGGTACAGACACCTGCCAGCCAAATTTGGGTTGGCATGAATAGCTCTCTGTAGTGGCCAAACAGCCACAGGAGCTGGAGCTGGGCTTTCTCACCATCTGTCTGAGCTAGTGGCAGGGCTGTGATGCTGGCTTCAAAGGGAGCTGAGCCTCGTGCCAGTGCTGGAGTAGCCAGGACAGAGCCCCTGGGTGCACGTGTCCCCCCCAGCCAGCTGTGTCAGACCACAAGGCAGTGGGGAGGCCCTGTCCCACCACCAGTGGCACAGGTACCCCCTGCCCATTGCCAGCTGAGCAGGGGGCTGCTTGGGATGCCAGGCTAAAAATGGAGAGGAGTCCTGCATTCTGTGGGTGCCAGTTTGGAAGGAAAACTCCAATCCTGGGCCAGTTTTCCAGTCCATTTGGTTTCTCTGCGGCTTGATGGGGACATTAAATGGCAGGAGTTATATGCCAAGCTTGAGCATCACATCCCTGTGTGGAGAAGCTGAGGATGAGCAGTTCTCGGGCATGGACACAGTGATAGTCATTAGCAGACCTGACTGTAGTCGTAGAGAGGAGTCTATCTGCAGTAAGAAACAGCCGGTGTTCACTGCAGGAACCCGTGGTCCTGTCCTTCCCCAGCCCTGGCTCAGGTTTTTGGGCTCAAGGCAAAGGATTTGATTTGTGGACTGCAGCAGTCGGGGGGAGAAAATGCTTCTGCAAATGGACTCTTGCCTTGCTGAGCTCCAGGTGGGCCATTACCTTTGGCTGTGCATCCCTGGCATGACGGTGAGTAACCCAGAGACAGCAGAGCAAGGACCGCACATCTCTGGTCTGCCCCAACCCAGCCCCAGGCGCTCTCTGCTCCCAGCAAACGAACTTTAAACAAGGTATGTTTTTCCCCTGTACTTGCCTGCTCATTGACTAGATTTTCAGTAAGATCACTGAAGGTCTTAAGCAAAGTTTCCTAAGTTAAACCCCCAAACATAATCATCAGAGAAAGCCTTGCTTCTGCAGAGCTGTGCCTTACACTTGTTAGGAGGTGAGTGGCAGCAGCTGGCACTGAATAATTGTTCTCATTAACTCATCTTTGTACCTTTTTGTTGCCTGATGAAACCCTCTCTGCAAAACCCAGCCTTTAGGACTGCTCAAAACCAAAGTAGACAAACAAAATGAGCTAACAAAGCAGACAAGGAGAGACAGGCCCAGGGAGGCTAGAAACTCTTCCACCTCCTTGTCCCATAGAGAAAATCTAAAGGGAGAACATGCCTAAATTCCGGGTCCCTGCTGGGCCCAAGAGGACAAACGAACCCAGCTACGCAAGCCCCTGGGGTGGCATGACCGAGGTCATCATCTCTCCCGCCTCTTCATCCTCCACCCGCTGCCAGTGACTCCAGCAGGAACCTTGTTAGCACTGCCAATACACTGGCCTGCTTCCATGCCCTGATGAAAAACTGCCCATGTCACCTGGGGCTGTTTTTTTAAGAAGATGCTCGTAAATGGAATGTGTGCTTAATTTTCAGGATATGCTGCTTTGTGATACAGTTTGCAATTCCAGAACCCAAAGCTGCTGAAAGGGCACTCTCAGACTCTGGTCCCAGCTGTGGGTTGTAGTTCTGGCTCTGCTACTGGTTTCAATGGCATAAATTATGCGGGATCTCAAGGCCCACTGACTCCTGGAAACAACAGAGACCAGTTGCTTGGCCGTACTTAGAGATGCCAGCAAGTGAGCAACCATGAGAAAATAACTTTAGGTCAAGGGTTTCAAGCTCAGACTTCAAAGTTAGCTCCTGAACCTAGGTTTTAGTATACTCAGTGTGGCACCGGGGTCCGTCAGGCATCTGGAGCTATCACGGACCTGATGGGACCTCTCCCTGCCTCTGTGTCCCCACTTCCTAATGGCCCTTCTTTGCCTCCTGCTGTCCCCAAGACCCAGACTCCTCCCAGCCCGCCCTGAGCTCCTCCAGCTCCAGCGTTCAAAGGAGGGAATTGCATGCGGTCTACTGCCATCTCTGCCTGCAAATGGTGAAATGATCAATAAAGCAGCTGCAGAGGAGACTAGGCGCAGGAAGGAGTAGTCCTTCCTCTAAGGAAGGTACCAGGGGCCACGAACAGAGAAGATAACAGAGAGACACCAAGGCTCCAGGCAGAGGGAAGGTGGGGCCGTGGGCTGTATTTCTGGCTGTAAGCCAGTGATGCTGCACTGGAGGTTGAAGATGTGGACATTAGGAGAGTGATGGAGACAGCAAAGGGACTTGGGTGCTTGAGGGATCCCTGTGACATCTGTGGGAATGGTGGTGTGACAGAAGCTGTGAGGTGTTGCGGCTGTTTTGTGGCATAGCCAGAAGGACCGTCTCCTGCCCCGACACTGCAAATTGTTTCTAGGCATTTATATCACTCTGGGGACTTTCCCCCTTTGCCAGTTCTCAGCCTTTCAGGGAAGCAGGATCCCTGGGAGCCCATCAGGAGAAGAGCTATCTACCTCCTTCTGCTCTTCTTGCTGCATATCTCTGGGACACTGAGCAGTTCTGACTTTTATTTGACCAATGGTCTCCTGCTGACAAGGAGCATACGGCCAGGGAGGATGCAGAGGGAGAAGCAATAGATTATTCTTAATTGACTAGAACAGACGAAGCTGACCTTCAGAGAACAACGCCATGAATCTTCAGACAATGGAGTGAATGCCATGTGGATTTACTGTCCTCTGGCTTCAAAGGCCTGACCTCCACCACCTCTCTCCTGCTTTTGCAAGAGAAGAAGGACTAGGAGGATCTGCTGGGCAAAGCCCTGATTTACAGGTGTCTCCTAGCTACAAGTCATGAGCACACATGAACATGAGCTTTCAGGCATGTTTTCTTGCAAGCTGTTCACAGCTAATGAACAAGTGGGAGAACAGATGGACAGGTAAACATGGAGCAGGAATAGATGGAGGGACACAGTCCTCACCAAGGTTTTCTCTAGCCTTCTCTGGAGAAAAATTTTTGTAAGACCTGGAACATCATTAAAGATCTCTAGAGGAACGTGCTATTTTTCTGTTGGTGATGGTGCATTGATAGTTCAGCTTGGGGGAAGGCAATACACCTTCCAAAAAGGAGTGAGAAGTTGAACAGAAGATTTAAGCCTCAGGCTGTTGACGGGGAAACTACCCTAAAAACCTTGAAGTGTTCCATCACCGAAGCAGCAGGGACCAGTTGAGCTGGAGGTAAGTGCCACCTTCAGAGTGACCTGAAGGATCCCAAATCTCTTGCTGTCTTTGAAACAGGGTACTGTGCTCCTGCCAGGACAGAGGGAGATGGTGCAGCATCTGCCTTCCCTACCGTGCTTGATCAAACCTAGTCCTTAAAGTGGCTGGGAGTGGTGGGTGTAGCTGTCTGTTGCTGCAGCTCCAGGGCTTGAGCTGTATGAAGGGGGATTGAGAAGTCAAATGCGATGGTAGGGTCTTTCTGTGTGGCTTCCACTTCTGCAGTACTGGTAGTCACCAAGCATGCACTGATGATGTGGAGGATTCCTATCAGATACTTGGTCATTCTGAATCTGCAAGGTTCTGTTGATGTGTACCAACTGCAGCCTGGCCCCTCCCTCAGATTCTTGGTTGTGCTCAGTACCAGCTAAGAATGAGGAGAAGATACAAGTAGAAAAGAGGAAAAGCAAAAAAATATCTTTGCTGCTTAAGAGCAGCTCTGTGAATATCAGCCAGTGTCTTTGTGGGTAAAGCCAGAACCATGGCCAGGGTTTGTTTGACTAGCTCAGCTTTTCCAGGCAAGAACCAGTGTGTTTGTCTCTCTTAGGACCTGGGAAAGGCATGCCTGGGCCCCAAGCATGTCACAGGGGCTGCCAGGGCCAGAGAGCAAGTGGCAAGAGGGGACAGTGTGTCAACAAGGGACACCAGCCTCATAGCTGCGGTCTGAGCACGGCAGTCTCTCTGGGAGCCATGTGTGCATGTGGTTTCCTCGCTCCTGTACTGATGTGTCTTGGTGTTCATCTCTTCTCTCTGCTCTTCCTCGGGGCAGGAACGGATTCCATAGAATAAGGGAAAGAAACTCTTGCCATGCTACTTGGTGTCAGTGTGCTGACAAAGCACATCTTCTGCAGAAGGAAAACCAGGTTTCCAGAGGGCGGCACTGCTGGCTTTGCTAGTAGGCAAAGACAAACTTCTGCCTGGCAGCTCCATCGTTTGTCATCTGCAGAGTGTTAGGGAGGGAGAGGAGATGGGGAGTGACAGGTCAACCCTCTGGGTGGTGTGCATCTCTGCACAGAGAAAGCACCAGGGGAGAGCCAAGGAAGCCTTGGGGTGATCTGCAGTGCTGGAGGGTCTTCTTATGGCAAGAGGTCCCCTCCCAACTCTCTCTCACCTTGGGCTGCTCCATGAGGTGCCTCAAGACACATGTGGAAGTATTAGGGGGTGATTTTAATGGCCACTGAAGCTGTGTTTCAACTGATGTGTCCAGGTACCGCCTGTTCACTCCCACATTTCCAGTGAGCCCATGACACCAGCAGCTCCATGCTGCCCAAAGCTACCCCCATTTTGCAAGCTGCACAGCTGCTTTTCCATCATCTTTGCTACAGCAGGCTCGTTGATGTGCTACCCTCCTACCCTTACAACTGCCTTCCCAAGCAGGTCCTCCTCCCTTCCCTCAGCGTCCATCACGGCCCTTCCCATCCTGAGTCATGATGATTTGATTCTGCACCTGTAGGACTGTGGCTCCAGCTGCTGGTACTCAGCTTTGGGGAGCAGCACCTCTCCCTGACCAAGCAAAAGGGTTCATCTGAATGATGGGTGCCTCTGAAGCATTTGATCATGTGAACACAGGGAAGTCTCTGAGTGTCATTTCCCTCAGTGGGGCAAGGTGGACTTTGATCATAACTAATTTGGCTGCACAATCATACTGAGTGTGTACAGGTTCAGGCTGTGCATCAAAGCAGCTAATTAAAAGCCAGAGCCTTTGATGCAGGGTGGTGGGACAGAGCGTGATGGGACAAAGCATGACTCTGCTGGCACTGGGGATCAGCATGCTATGAGGAGCGTCTCCCTTCAAGGCTGCTTGCAGTCCTGCTTGGGTTGGAATTGTGCCAGAGGGGTGCTTAGGAGAAGCCACGGTGGCAAGGCTTGGGCTAGGGAGAGCAAAGTGGCACAGTGCTTTGTGGTAGCACCTAACCTGTGCACTTTCCTAGCTGCTGGGATCTAGAGGTGCTTTTGAGTATTGTCATGCTGATTTCTTTTTGCTCTGTGCTCTCTCTAGAAAACAAAAAATATTCTACTGTGGACCTGGAGCAGCTGGGCTGAATGGATCCATTTAACAGCTTCTGTCTTACGGCTTCTTCACAGAGATCAGGTTAGTGCCATCAAGAGATGAGGGCAGGAAGCATCCCCTCCTAAAGTAGGAAGATCTACACGCAGTGGATCTGGGAAATTGTTCCTCTGCACTGACTGTCAGTGTGGCCTGGATCACCTTAAGGTGCAAAGAGACCCATGGTGACTGACTTGTCTAGAGTCTCCTGTGTGTAGCCATCTGATATTAAGGGAGATGAGTCCCATCTCCCGTGTTTGCTTTGTGGAAGAGCAGCCTCTGCAGCAGACGTGGACACAGAGGCCATATCCACAGATGCCACTTCTGTGGTTATGTAGTGTGAAAACCCACCCCGTGGTCACAGACATGCTGACCAGGTCTCAGGGCACAAAGCAGGTGGGAGAGGTCCTGAGGAGGCAACCAGACACCCTGAACTGGTAGAGCAGATGGAACAACAGGAGCTTTAGAGTAAGAAAGACATCAGCCCTTCACTGCTGCATCCTTAGCTGGGTCACCAGTGTGGTGGGCTTGGTCTGGGGTCTCTGGGGAAGCCGCACTAGAACAGGACTCTCCTTCCCTAGCCATCTTTTGATGTAAGTAGTTCCAGCTGCTGGGAAACAGCATGTTCTCTCCCAAGAAAGAGCGCTAAGGATTTTTCCCTTGGTCCTAGATAGAAATAGAGCAAAACATACAAGGTTCAATCTCTTGCACTACATTAGGGGGGCATAAAGGGGAAGGACAGAAGTGCAGCTGTTATAGCGTGACATAACCTTTTTCTGGCTGGATGACACACTCCCTGTGTTATCAAACATCTGGGGTTACAGCTGGCAGAGGACAGTATCCTTAGAAGGCATGTTGTCTGGCAGTGCAGGTATCAGAGAAGGCAATTTTGCAAAAAGATGAGGAAGGGATCAGCCCTTCTAGGGATGAACCCTTGATCCTGGGGTTCCAGCTCCGTCCAGATATGTGCACCAGAATTGCTGGGACCGGCTGTATGGGTACCTTTCTATCACACTTTTGCAATCTTTATATTCTGATCCTGCAACCCCTAGTGCTCAGAGGGACTGCTGTCCTCAGGCAGGCAGAGCTGCAGTGGTCAGCAGGGTGCTGCAGAGGCTTCTGGTATCTGGACACAGGGTCCAGGCGCAGGCACTAACTGCCTGTTTTTTCCTGCTGTCACATCTCTCTCAGGTCCTGCTTATGCTGCCAGGTACAGCTCTGCATTTGCAAACTGATTTAATGCTGGTATACCTGGGGCTCATGCAAAGCACGGCACTGGTGAAAAAAAGCATCTGTAAATCACCTTGGTGATGTTGGATTCCCAGGGTGGGCAGCTCCAAGGACTGCAGCAGGGGTGGGGGCAGGCTTGGACCCAGCTGGTGGAGCTGCTCTGTGGCAGACAGGTAGAGAGCAGCTCTGTGGTGTTTGCTCTTTATGTGTGTCTTGGGGATCTGACACAGCCACCTATACATGCTTAGTTACAACCTGCAAGCTGGGACTAGCAAAGGTTGTCTTCTCCAAAGGGCACTGGAGCATCGTGAGGATGGTTGGAATGGAGAGTGGCAGGTGCTAAGAGCTTTCCCAGGGAGGGATGAGACCCATCTGAGAAACCTGAACCCTGCTTCTCTGTTTGGAGATCGTTCCAGATCTTGTTGATGCTCAAATGCCAGGCTGCATTGTTCTCGGCACCATGCTTTTGAAATCCAGCTCTGTGTCATGGAGACCCCTTTCCCAACATTCCCGCTGCACTGCACATTGAATTGTGCACAGAGGGTGATCACAAGGGCAAGCCCTTTTGTGAGAAGGAAAAGTATCATTTTCAAAAGGGATGTCCAAGAGAAATATCTTGAATCCTTCTGCAAATTACTCCTCTTCCAGTAGTTCCAGCAGTGGCTGCTGCTTATGTATTTTTCCCAGGTTTACCACAGGTTTATACAAACTTCATATTATAAATATAAATTAAATTGGGGGCTTCTGGGTTAAATCTTCCAAGTGGTTGTTATTTTACTTCTCCCACTTGGGCTTTCTGGAAGAATGCAGTTCTTAGCATACATTTAAATGAGAAGAAAGTGCAGGAAACATTAAAATCTTTTCTACCTCTATTTCATTAACCTCTTTGCTTCGTGAAGGACTAGAGGACTCATAAGAGAGGAGTTTTTCACAGTACAGGGTACTGTTATCATGCTTGTCAGGAAGTCCCACCAGAATTCAGAGACTGTCTGCTTTTACTTTCCATGTCCTAAATACATCTTTTAATTATTATTACTATTGGTGGGCCTGGCCACCTTTTCATTCATTTCTTCCACTTTCAAATGACACTTCCCATTGAAGAAATATCCACAGAGTAGACCTGTCCTTCGCAATTTCTGACCACTCAAGGGACCCTGTGGCACATCCACTAACTCTGAAGAGTCCTTCAGTTTCTGCTCTGTGGTTTCCTTCGCCTAGTCAGCGGTGGGCATAGGGCATACTTCTTCCTTATTTGTATCCCATTCTTCCCTGCACAGCCCCATCAGTCTTGCCACAGTTCATTCTCATTATTGTCGCTATTTGTTTATGGTTATAACTGTTCATATAGTGATGGTATTTCTTTTTTTTTTCCTCCCCAGTCTTGCTAAGGAGCAGATATGATCTCACATAAATGCAATCTTGCAAGCAAATAAGATATTGTTATTCTCATTCCTGTTATGCTTTTTGCCTGTTATCTTGGTGCTGTACAAACTTGTAAGTCAGGCTTCCCTGAAGAGTTTCCCTGCTAAGCAAGCACAGCAAAGGCAGGCTAGGAAGGAGGATGCAGCATTGCCTAAGTGAGGATTTTATATTTTGGTGAGGGTGAAAGTTTGCTGAAGATGATGAATGGTTGGGAGTAATGCTGCATTTTCAATTATCTGCCATCTTTTTCAAAACATAACATATAAAATAAAAAACTCACAGCAGTCTTAGCTGAAATGATTCAGTCTTGGAAGCAGTTACTAATTCTTAATCACCTGCATCATGTAACAAGCCTCATGACTGCGTGCATTGTTCGATGTGGATGAGATAGCAGGCAGGGAGACGGCATGAGAAGCATGCCCCCAGCAACAGGTACTGTACCCTGCTGAATTTGGGAGGATAAGGCTTCACAGCACAGTTAAAAGGGAAATACTGATAAACCAGCTGTTCTGGGAACGGCAGAATGTGTGCAGCCTGGCGACTCCAGGGCTTCTCATGCCATGAGGCTTCTCCAGGGTCTGCATGGGGGGTTATGCCCAGGCTCTGAAACTGCTCTGGGGTGTGAAAATGCGAAGTCAAGTGTCTCCTTCTGCCCGTTGCTTTTTGTTCATCACACTTGTGGGACGGCTCTCTGCTGCTACCTCTCCCAGGGGTTCACCCACACACAACTTGGCACATGCTCTCCGAGGAGAGGATGGAGGAGCTGAGGGAGGTAAGAGGAGGGGAGCTAGAGAAGTTTTCCAGTTTGGAAAATTGTTTTAAAGCTAAAAAATGGAAAACTAAGATCCCCCACTGGGAAACCCCTTAGAGGATATCAGAAAATGAGGCTAAGCAGTTTCTTTGGATCCTGTGGAATTTAACACAGATTTGTCATCTAGCTGTCAAACCCACTAGAAATGTCTCACTCTCTATTAATAGTTTCATAGATTTTAGAGATTTTCCAGCTCAAAAGACCATTCTGTTCATCTCTTCTTGCATAAAATGGGCTACTCCTGTATCAAGCCCATCTACCCTGGCCAAACAGAAGCTTGTCTTTCCAAAGGATGTCTTCTGAGATCTAAACACTTCCAGGCACAGAGAATCTGTCACGTACTTGGTGAATTCTTGCAGAGGCTAATTGCTCTCACAATTAACCATGTCTTTCTGAACACATCGAGCCTTCCAGATGCTGCCTTTGATCCTGCAGGCAGGGATTCAGCTAGGTCGAACAGCTCTTAATCATGAGGTTCCCCATCTAGGGACTTGCACTTCAGCAGCTTTCAGTCTGTGGTCTGCTGACCTGCAGGACCTTTCTTGAAGGGATGCAAGAAGGAATCAGGGAGCACCTGGCATGTCAGGAAGCTTCAATTAATTGTATACGGGTCACTACCAGAAAAATATCAGAAGTCTGCTAAAGGAAAAGAGCCAAACCTGTTGGTTTGTGGGCCTTTGGAGAAATAGAAATGGGATGCGGTTGTTGCAGTGTCTGCACTCATGTGTGGGAAGGTGTGGGAGCAGTGGGGAGCTGCTGCTGGAGCTGATGGTGGTGGCACAGTCCTGGAGTGCTCCTCCTTGCTGTTTTCCAGAGAATCAGCTGCAGAGCGTTGTGCCAAACCTCATAATTAAGAGCCAGTAAAACCTTCCCCTTGCTGCCACGGCTTCTCCACATGGCTAGTTACAGCTGCATCTCCAGAAAATGATTTAGAAGTGTTATTGGGACTGGGACATTTTTATGGGGTGCTGCTTTCACACCCCACTGTTTGGGAAGCCCAAGCTTCCTTAGTTAAAGACTTGGAGGGACACAGCTACAGTTAACTAGGGATACCTCTGCAGCATCTGTGACCTGGCTCCCAAAGTGGGATGAATGGCGGTCCAGGATGCCCTGGGTGCCCAGCTCTGCCCTGAGGGGTCCAAGGACAGGGCTGGTGCCTGCAGAGGGGGAGAAGGACAGATTTGTAGTGCAGGATTATTTTTCAGGGCTCGTCTTCTCAAAGCCCCTAGAGCGTTGTGCTGGGTCTGTCTGGGGATAATCCATCATTAGACAAGTCTCCCTTCTGCACTGGGCTGTGTTGTACAGTGATCGTCCTTGGAGCCCAAGTAGCTTGGATGTATAACTCCAGCAAAAGTGAGACCCAACAGTAAATGAATGCAGCTATGAGCTGGAGTGGAACTGCTCAGCCTTTTGGTTTGATGTAGCAGCTGTATTTTCTCCAAATTAAAACATATTCCACTGTCTGCCATACCTCTATCTGTTCTGCCAGTTGAATGCTCTGATTCATAAAGACCTGCACATGGCCTGTATTTAATAAATGATAACAAAATCGTGTGTTAATTTAGTTAAATTTCTTGAGACAAGCAGCCCAGATAGATATTTTCAATGCAGAGATGATGACAGAAATTTGTATTTTTCAAAAAGAGCAGCAAATCTAATCTGTCCTTTCTAATGGAAAACTTCATTAACTGCACAATCTCCAAATGCTCTTTAGTCATTAACCTTAATTACTGGAGATAGTTACATACATTTTACATACAAATTTACATTTGCAACTGGGAGAGCAGGAAATTGGATATTTAAATAACTATGTAGCTCTATTTTATTAATCCTTCTTTTCCCCACAGAGAAGCGGTGTGACCTGAAAGGAAAAAAGTCCAAGAGGCCTCCCATGCATGATGTACCCTGGTTTCTAACTGCCAAGCAGGTTTGAGCTGCAAAGCTTAGTTTCAGTAATGAAGCATCTTTTAGTTTTAAAGAGTAGGTTAGAGGTGATGTGATAATGGTCTGGAAGTACCTATGTCCAGAGGGAGCTTCTGGAAGGCTCTTTAATCTCTCAGACAAGAGCATTGTGAGACTGGAGAGTTAGCCAGAAAAAAGGTGAAAGGTATGGCATGCAATGTGAATTTAATTATCCAGAGGAACAGTTCCCCAAGGGTGATGTGTGCTGCTTTCAGTCAGGCTTATTTTAGAAAAGTGACGCAGAAGTGCTGGTGGGATCCTGCAGGGAGCCCCAGGAAGCAGCTCCCACTGCCTGCCCCCCGTGAGCCACCCGGGCACAGCAAGCGCATTTATCTGGGAGCTCATCTCAATTCCCAGGCTTCCAGGTGGGACTGGCATGTTGTATATTGGTCCTAGGGTTTTGGATGATTGCTTTCTTTTCAGCTTACTGGTTGATGTGTGTTCACAACAGTTCCTGGAAATTTATGATAGCCTGGTAAGAGGTGATGAGTCAGGAGGCAGGCAGTCATTAATTCCCAGTAATGCCTTGGACTGAGTTCATTACTGTTATCTGAAGATGAAATGATGTGAAAAGTAGATTTATTTATTTTTCTGAAGCTGATGCAGTTTGCTTTTGGAAGACACTGTGCTCTGGGGAAAAGCAGTGCCAGTGCATTGGCAAGTGAGGAGCCTGAATCCTCTTGCAGCAGTTTGTTCAACGCAGAACTGTTTGCCGTGTGTTTGAAGCAAGAGGTTGTATCAAGGTCACTCCACTGAGATCCAGCTTTTCAGTCTCTGCGAAAGGAGAGCTCTTGCTTTCACTCTCCTCATAGATTTTTCTTTACTCCCCTACACATGTAAAAGGCAGGTCTCCCAAGCTCTTGCAAAAAGAATAAAAAGTTGCAGAATGGGACAATGGGACTCTTACAAAGTGTCCCACTATAGAGGACTGCTCTGAGTAAGAAACTGCATCTGTTCCAGAATCTGCCTCTTTCTCACACCCTCCCTCTGGGTTCAATTCTTGCCTCTTCTTCATTGCCTGGAGGACAGTTTGGTGGTTGCAGAGGTGATTCAGGGCTGTTCTTCTCACACCAGACCCTGCAGGGTGCCAAGGAGGAAATGGAGAAGTACCCATTTGAAAAACATTTAGCAGATTACAATAAAATTAATCTAGCTTTGCTGTAAAACCTTCAGGACCCATCCTTACAGAGTGTTTCCCTTTTTTAATATTGCATGGAGGATGCATGGACGGTGAGACCAGCAGCATTTCCCACTGCCCTCCCAGCCTATGCAGGAGCAGCAACACTGTTTAATTCCTCTGCCCCGTGTGCTGTCACACTGGGCTGGGGAAGTCAATCTGGTTTGAATTTCATTCCTTCCCAGCAATGTAATGCAGGTGGAGCACGTCATGGTCACCCTCCTGTTCCCAGTTAGTGCTCTGTTGATGCCACAGGGAAGGAAGCAGCCTGGGATGGACAGACCCATGGGAGCACAGCCCCTCCTCATGCCAGGGAGGGCAGTGGGGTCGTTCTTATGTTGAAGGATGTGGATTAAGTCAAACACTGCCAGCACTGAGGGAGAGAAAAAAGCACCCATCCAGGCTGGAGAGCAAATAGGGACACTGATTGCTGGAAAGTTTTACAAGGATAATAAAAAACATTGTAATAAACGGCCATGAATATTTCATGGTGGGTGCAGCGCTGATATGATGTATCATAGAGGAGTGAAGGGATTTTTCAACATACAAATGCAAATGGGAAATGTGTTCTATATTTTGCAGGTTTCTCCCCAGACACACCATGTTTTCTAAAAATCGGATTGACTAGGAGCTTTTGATATGAGAAACAACTTCAAGGCTCTGGTTAGAGTCGAAAAAAAAGCACAGGCAGTATCAGAGGATTGTTGGTGCTAAAGATGAAGAAAATATCCCACACAGATCAAGTAGCCCATCTCCCTAAATGTCTGGGGAAGTTAGGAAGGAGTTATCAAAGGGAAATCATGCACTGTGCTGTCCTTGGAGCTGGGAGCAGTGTCACAGAGTTCTCTACCAGGTAAGAGCAGCCCCTGTGCTCTGGGAACTCTGAAATGTGGGGTACACAGGAGAGGAGATGAAAACTAGGGCCCAAGTCCTCCTTCCTCACTTACTGCTTGGTGGCAGGTGTTTGAGCTTGCTTGGGCTCAGGCTGGGGCAGACAGCGAAGGAATCACCTTTCTGGAGGGGACCAGTTTGTGAGTTTCACCCAAACTAGGTTTGCTTCGGTGGAGCCCTCTGTTCAAAGGCAGTTGGCAAGATGCCTGGCCTGATGCCTTCATCTGAACAGGTTCACCCGCGGGGGCACTCGGTCCCCCTCTTCCTCACTGTGCCAAGGGTGCTGGGCAACTGCACAGCACAGAGCTGCTCTGCCCTGGGAGCAGCACCCTTGGCTACTGCAAGCCCTGCAGGAGCTGACCTGTGCTTTGTCACACAGCCGGAGGAAACTGGTTTTCTTGGGCGTTTGTTTCCTGCTCTCTAGTGGTATATGCCTCTGCATGAGCACAAGCATGATTCAGGGCACAAGCTTGCTAACGTATAGTTCCTTGATGACTGAACATCTGTATGCCATCGCATGCTTTGCCACCTGTGCTAAACAAGACAGCAATGGGAGGACTGGTAGCCCCCCACCCCTGTTTCCTTCCCACAGCACTCTCTAGCCTTTGCTGATATATACTGCACTCACAATGGCCCACGCCTCTTCACAAGCACCTTTTACACACTTGTCCTGTCTCCCTCTCCTTTAATTAATCCTATCAGGTCTCCAGGCATCTATCAAAACGCAGTGCATGTTGCATATTCGCAAGTTTGGGTGTTGCAGGAGCAGTTTCTAACAAGCCCCATGCCTGCTGACCCTCCCCTCCCTACACTGTCTTGTTAGCACAGGTGGCAAAGCCCAGGTTTGAGATGAGAGACAGGGCAAGAGGAAAACAGCTTTTGCAGGTGCTTGGCTGGGTAGAGGAACAGGTATGAGGTGGGATGAGCTGAAGGAAACATCCTGCAGCTGTGTGCTCTGCTTTGTTAGCTGCAGGATAAACTTGGCTGGTTTTACCCATTGCCACTTCTTTTCCTGCTTCCGTTTTCCCCCTTCTAAGGCAGGGTGAGGAACACCCCGATCCCACTGAGTGAAGCATTGGTGAGGAGGACCTGCAGATATGTACCTGTAACAGTAAGATCCAACAAAGTACCAGCTACTGCTGCTTCCAAAGCCTGCTTTGCCACCCAGCATGGGCTGGGGAGCATCCCTCCTGCCTCCTCTGTCTGTGGGGAGCTCCTCCATCCTCCTGGGGACATCAGTACAGGTAATATCACCAGAGACTTTTTTCCTCCGCTTTGTAAGTTGCCAGTGAACCCACAGTGCTTCCTTTGGATTTCTCACTTAGTTCCTCCTCGTGATGCTGCTGAACTGGTGGCGCCAGTGACACTTACCCTGGGTGCTTGTTCCCAAAACAGTTGCTCTATGTTTTTGTCCTCTGTGCTGTACTGGTGAGATAGGTGGCCCAGGGCCTTGCTACTTAGTGTCTTTGCTGGGGCTTGTTCCACCTTGCTGGCTGATGCAACCAAGGTCTCCTCCCCCCGATTTTAATTTCACTCCTAACTACCCAGTTGGGACACAGCACCCACACACAGGTGTGGATGCCTCTCATGAGAGTGCTTCTGCAGAGCACTGTTTTCACCAACACATCAATAAATAAACAGGTCACAGCCATTCACAGAGCAAACCTTTGCTGGTGTGTTCAGCCAGATGGCATCTCAGTGGAGCTCAGCCCATCAAACTGCAAATACCTTTCCAGAAAAGAAAAAAAAACACCAGCCAACCCCGAGAAAGGGGGAGGGAAATAGAAAAATGCACTTGTTTTTAAAGTCTGTGCCTGAATGATGCTGTGAGCTAATTTTTCCCAAACTGGGTGTTGTCAGTTGATGAAAACTCTTCCACAAAGGTGTTAAGCTCACTTGCTGGATCAGAAGTATTTCTTCTTAGAGAGTGCTGATGAGATTGTGCCTTGATCAGCCAAAATAGGGCTGATTTGAATGTGCTTTACTACAAAGCAGTCATTACATTTCTCTTTAGGATTCAAACTAACGTTTTCCCCCATATTTCAGCTGTGCTGAACTAGCTTTGCAAAGACCCCTCCAGGCTTAGGAACTGGTGAAATCACTCTGCCTAATGGCCTCCAGAAGTTAAGTTACCCAAGTGGAAACTGTGCCACGGAGGTCCCAGGAGCTGCGTGAAGCGAACAGCACGTTGATTTCTATGCCAGTCTCAAGGTAGCAGCTGAAGCATAAACTGGGAATGGAAAAGGACCTAATATGCTCACGCTGTTGTTTTGTTTTGGGCTTTTTTTTGTCCATTAATTTGTCACTGCTCCTCCTGGAAAACATGTGGATGGGAGAAGCAGCATTTGTCCGTTTGTTCCATCTGCTCTGCTAACACCTTGGGTCAGGAGGGCTGGGGCTGCCATCAGCAACTCCCGTGCTGAGTGACCAAGGGCAGTGGCTGGGGACTGGGTTAGCGTGCAGCTGTAGCTGCAGCACCCTGTAGCAGAAGAGCCTCAGGCTTCTTGCTCGCTACAGACAGCAGCGATTCAGCGTTACGGTCAGGAAGGTGAATCCCAGTTAGCTGTTCTATGCAGTCTTTCTTTCACATGGGAACTGGTGGGATTAAATCCACAGATATTGACCATACCAATGCCTGCCAGCTGGACTGACAGTTTTTTGCCGTGGCTGTCTTCCTCCCAGCCCACTGCAGGAGGAAGAGCTCTCTCTCGGGTGAGCATGTACTCGGGTGAAGGCTGAGTTTAGCGGCCATAAAGTGTAATGATAAAGACAGCCTGTATTAGCTTCAAAATAGCTAGCAGAGCTCCAGATAGTATTTTCTACAAAATTTGAACCAAATCAGAGTAAAGGTGTCTCAACTAAATTCCCCCAAGTACAGAGTTATAGTTAGGAGGAGCTCATGGGAGTACTTCAGTGTTCTGGTTTGTCACTTGGAAAGACCTTCGGGAAGAGAAAGAGAAATGCTGGTAACCAACAGTTTGTAACCAGCTGCAAAGCAGCTGCAGAGAAATCACCACTGTAAATACTGGGGTGCAGCAGCAGTGTTGCCCTCTTCACCTTCCTGGGGGCTTCTCTTTTCCTCCAAAGCAGGAGCCCAGCTCAACACTCCAGCTAGGGGCTCTTGGCTCTGTAGAGGCTTTTTGGATCTGCTCAGGTTCTGAAAAAGAGAGGTCCAGGAGGTTAACTGTGAGCTAAGGATGTTATGAATATCTGTACCTTCACACCTGAGGGCTTCTTGATTTAACACGTCTGCACTGGAAGGCTGGGGCTCCTGTGCTGTTTAACCCAGTGCTCCTGCTGGGGCACAGAGGGGAGCTGCTGGGAGCTTGCAGTGATTTATTCCCTCCCCGTGGTGATGTAGTTGTGGGCTCAGAGGGTGAAATCTCCCCCATGCAGTTTGGGGAGGAGCTGCAGAAAAGGCAGTTTATGGGTGGAGGAAGAGGGGCAGTTTGCAGGGAGTGCTTTGCCTCTCCCTGGGAGGATGTGGGTGCCACAATTTTTCTTGGCTGGGCGCTCTGGAGCCCCTCAGCTGTCGGGGGGATGTTGTAGTTGAGCAATATCGGTGTTCTTGGGAAGGAGTTCTTTATTTTTCAAGCTATCAGTTACCTGGGTAGATTTGGCAAGTGCTATTGCACATGTGAAAGGAGAAAGCATGATAAAGCATTGTTTGAACAAGGTCTAGCTGATTGGGAACTCCATCACCAAACAGATGTACCTTGTCCCTGCATCGGTTTACTCAAATAACTGAGTTATTGCAGACCTCTGAGATTTACTCTCCTTATGTTTACAGTGCCTAGCTGTAAAAGGAGACATCCTTTTAACTTGTCCTGTGTTAAGCACAAATTAAGTGCTTCCTTTCTAAAAGCATTTTAAAAAGAAATAATGAACAAGCAGGAAAACAACCACCAGTTTGGAGCCTTGCAAAGCTGTTTATGCTTCCCCCAGGACCCTTCTTCTCTCTCATCCCATTTCTCCTGCTTCCCTTGCAGTTTATGGCCCTGAGCTGGTAAATCACATTCAGGCCTGTGCCTCGCTCCACGTGTAAGTAGTGGTGTGATCTCGTAGAATAAATGTGTGTGATGAGAGTGCCTCTAGCGAAGCACACTCCTGCTCCCTCCCCCCCCCCCGGCTTTGATGCATTGCCCCCAGCCTTGTGAGCACTCAGCTCATAGGTTTATTATTTATCTTGGTGAGCTGTGTTCAAACCTGAGAACCTGGCTTCATGGCCCTGAATTACTGCACCAAATCTGTGCGTAAGGACCTGAGTTTCAGCAGTGACTCATACGAATAGGTCTGCCTGCAGCTAAAAATAGAAAGCACAGGGCAGGCTTCCTGGCAGAGCTGTAGTAACTTCTAATATAAGGTGGCTTGGCAGCAGTTCCCATGGCGAAGCTTCCTCTAACGCAGTGGGAAGGCTGTAGTGTATGCTGAAGCCAATATGAGACAAAAGAGATTCCTTGTGGGAACCGACTCATGAGGCACAAAGGCCAATATTGACTTTTGAAGCTACCTTCTCCCTGGTACGGGTATGTCCTGCCCTGGGGAAATGACTCCTTGGTTTTGTATTTCTCTGTGCCTCAGTTTCCCCTCTAAGGGGGTCTGCTTGCTGTGGTGGATGTATTTTAGCTGCACAGTTTTCTTGCTGTCTCTGCAACAGAGGAGGCTGCAGCACCAGAGCAGACCTGCAGACACCAGCCCACTCTCCAGTGAGCCTGTTCTGCTCCACAGCTCTCCCCCTGTGCTTTTATTCCTCCTCCTCCACATAAATGTTTGCTCATTCCCCCACTCCCAAGTCCAGCAGGAAGATGCACTTTCTCAGCACTCCTGACTATTCTGGCCCAGATATTGCTCTATGGCCTTGCTTGCAACGCAGTGTTTCCTTCCTTGCAAGGCCAGATGTGTCTCTGTAACTCTGTAAATCACAGGAAGTTATTTCTCAGTTCATTAGAGCTTCTCTGCTGTGAAAATCTCTGAAAATTCCTGCCCCCAACTCCCCCAGAGTACTCAAGCCATCAGTCCTGACAATGGTTCATCACAGCGATGTTAATTGCAGTGAGCGGCTCATTGTCCCCCATGCTGGAGCATATGGTCCCTTGCCTTAACGCTGCCCCATGCAAAAGCTTCTGCACGAGGAGCAGCTGTGAAAAGGCTTAGTGGATCTCCCTAGGGTCAGCCCAGTATAATATCCATAAGGAAGAGCACTAGACAACTGCGTGGCAAGACGATGCAGCAGGAGAGTAGGGATGGCTCTTGGGAGCACCGCTGTGGGTCCAGTGCAGCTCTCCTTGCCCAGGAGCAACGGTGCTGAAATGCAGCTGCCTCTGGGGTGGAGGGTAGCAGCAGGGCAGCATGAGGACAGGGCTGAGGGAGGCAGGGTGCTGAGGAGGTCTTGGCTACTGCTGGGCTCAGCTGTGTGTGATTGTACAAAATGAGAGCGCTGTGATCTTTTCATCCTAGGCAGAACACTCTGCTTCTGCATCAACCTGAGCAATCTCTTCAGGTAGGACTTGGCTCCTCTGGAGCTGAAGGAACCTGTCAGGTGGAAGTTTTCTTGGGCCCATTGCACAGACCACAGGGTAACCCAAAGGGCTGGGACCTTCACCTGCAAAGGTGCTTAGCCCCTGTATCAGCATGAGAATAAGTGTAAATGAGTGCTGTGGATGGAGAAAGGAGCAGACCCTGCTCGCCAGGGTGTGACTTTGGAAGGAGGGAGGGCAAGTGTGTGCCCCTGGCTGGTTCATCCTGACTTTTCCCCACCTGGGGAGTGGGCTGCAGGAGCAGCATGCACATTGATGTCTCCCTGGGCGCCCTCTTGGCATGCTGCTGGTGTTCCCTCAACTTGCTGGTGCTGCAAGAGGGTAGCACAAGTCCGAGGCTGCCCTGGTCTCTCTGAGCCTCGTACTGCCACCTCCCTAGGTGCCTCTTGCCAACCTTTTGCTTGAGACTGGGTTGATAAGCATCTGAAACTGCCTTAACACAGGAGAAAATCTGACTACAAATCAACTACTTCACACTATAAATGTCTGCAGCCATCAGGGCCCTGAGCTCTCCCTCCATAGCACCTGGCTGTGCGGCAGTGATCTCCCCTTCAGTAGGGATGCCTCTCAAGGTTACCCCTTGAGGCTGAGAGATCCCTTACCTGACACCAGACATCGATGAGTTGGTAAGTGATTTTTTTTGCATGCATGTAACATCTAAGATATGCATAGTAAGCTTAAGCAAATACCTTTGTATCCCATACTAACTTTGTGTAGTAAAGTATTGACTGCCAATCCATCTGTACTTACTAAATACCTTACATACCTAAATTTACTGACTGGAACTCAAGAAACTAACTACTAGCTCAGATCCGAGTGATCTCTGATGCTTGGTGACACTGTGGTTGGCATTCACTGAGTTGAAGGTACACTGTGGGATTTTAAGTCATCTTTTCTCCTGTTCTGCTCTGTTTTTTCCCTGGCTGAGATCCTGCATCCTTTGTTGGTTCAGCTCACAGAGAGCTTTCTAGCTTGCCATGAGTGGCATGGGGTGGATTTGTGTTCTGGAGTCAGTGTTAGCTCCCCAGTCCCATCCCAGCTGAGAGGAGACACTAAGAGGTTTCCAACACTAAACTGGTGCAGGACCTGGCATAACATTGATTCTACCTGGTGTCTTCAAGGGCTGGAATAACAATAGGAAGGATGAGCTGTGAAATAGGAGAGCCACTTGCAGATGGAACTTGATGGAGGTAGAGATGCTGTGGTTGCTGTGGCTTGCAGCTGGGTTAGGATATGCGCTGGCAGTGCAGAGCACAAAAAAGAGCCCAAATCCACCTGGGTGTCCCACTCCCACCCAGGCAGACCGAGCCTGCTGCATGAGGTCAGCGGTGCTTTAGTACTGCTGCATCTATAATGTGGCTGTATCCAAACTTCTAGCAACTCTTTACAGAAGGAAAAACCTGATCCCATTAAAATGAGTAGACTTTGAGCCCCGTAATACTTTTGGTGGCTTTGAAGACTTATGCCTGTATGGTCAATTCAAAGAAGTGCTGCTATGCTGGGACTTAAAAGTGCCGTCTAAGGGATGGTTGTGAAGTGCCTAGGGAGGAAACCTGGCTTTAAATAGCTGCAAAGACAACCAAGGGCTGGGAGCTGAGCCGTGTTACCTGTACATGTGGATTAGCAGTGAATTTGAGGAAGGCCTGGCTTTTTGCAGAGAGCTGATCATACGAGCTGAATACCTGGCCCACTGCACCATCTCTTCCAGAGCTGAGAAAACACAGTTGAACAAATGGAGATAGGGAATTCAACTGCAGTTCAGGGACTTGCTTTCTGTCTTGTGGTTTTTGGCATTTCTTTGTTTTATTTTTTTACTGCTGAGCTCTGAAGGGGTTTGGATGGTTGACTCTTACCCAGCTTGCTGGCCTTGGCAAGAAGGCTTTAGCTTCTCAGTGCTGAAAAGATAACTGTGCATGCATGAGTGTTTGAGCCAGCTTGGACATAGAGCTGATTTATTACTCAACAGAGCCATTGAGGAGCTGGAAATTGGATGTGATTTGTACTCAGGGCCAGCGCTGGCTTGCTGGGATGAATTCTGTTCAAGGTGTCACCTGTGACTGCAGCTTTCCCTCCCCTTCGCTTCCAGAGCGGTAATACCGAAGGGTTTTACGGTGACCTCCCTGTCCCCATGGCGGGCCCAGCTGGCAGTGGGATCCCTGCTGCTGCCCCTCCATTTTCTTCTCCCTGCCCACACAGGATTAGCCAGCCCAGATATAGTCTGTTCATCCCTACCGAACAGCTGAGAAATCCTGCACTGGCTGCTTCTGGGGAAAAAAAAGCTCTTTACTATTTTACAAAACCGAGGGGGGTGGGTGGGAAAGAAAAAGAAACTGGGGAGAATAATTGGCTGATACCCGGCATCCTCGATGGCAGCTCTTAAGCAATTACAGGGACCAAGCAACACCCATATCACAGCACGTTCTCGGAGATTAACCGTCTGCTCAGCTAGCAATTAGAGCTGGTTAAATGGGAAGCTGCCACTTAGCTTTGACTTTGTAGTGGCTGTTTTCACTTCTTCAAGTTAGGCTCCAGGCACTGAAGGGAGGGGTGTGAATGTCGGCAGGATTAAATGTGAGCTGCCTTTCCTATGCTGGGATAGAGGCTTGTGGACAGGGTGGCTATAAGGGAATTAAAGCTATGCTGTTTTCTACATGAGTCCCCCACTTGCTTTTCCAGTCAACCTGGAAAGCACAGGCTGCTCCCCCATCCCATGTTTCCTCCTGCTCTAACTTTCCCTCCATCTTTGTTTACAACCCTGGAAAATGACTTAGCTTGCTGATGCCATCTGTGAAAACACCAGTGGTATGTGTTTGTGTGCTGGCCTCATTTGCACAGGAAAAACGCTGAGCCAAGAGATGCAGGTTCATCTCTCTCCCCAGGCCACAGGCCTCCTGCAAGAACCTGCTCAGGGCAGCAGGGTGCTCTTCATGGTTTCTTTGCTTCAAAGAGGCTTACGATTTTCCTGCCTCTTGTGCTGTGGTGCATCAGAGGACCTGAATGATAAAAAATCCTTTAGCCTTAATTGCTTCTGTGACTGCTGCTGTATTGCTTCAGTGCTTCACATAAACCTGCTGGCCCAGCTGAGAGGGTGGCAAGCCCTCGTCTCTGGCCTCCCCAGAGCAATGTGGGGTTTAGGACTGCACTAAGGCAGTCCTAAGACTTGCTCAGCTCCTTTGATGGGGTTGAGGGTCTCTGATAGTGGCAATGTAAGGAAAGGACTGGAGTATGGAGGCCAAGACAAGACCCTGCTGGTCCACTTCAGTCCTTTTTGCATCCCACAGGCACGCAGAGACTTGGTAGAGCCTGGCTGGTGAGTCTGCACTGCAAGCACCGTGCATTGCAGATTGAACAGCCACCCCTGTCCTGCAGAGCAGGTCCTCTGCTCGTGGGGAAAGCCAGGCAGCCACCTGCTTTTCCTTGGCTATAAACCATGCTGACATGAAGGGCTCTGGCAGCTGCCAACCCTGGCTGGGTGCTGGCCACTGGCACGCTCAGCAGCAAGGAGTTGCAGCAGGAGCCGGTGCTACGTGGTGTCTCTCTCCTGTGGGCTCAGCAGGAACCTCGCACTTTGGAATTAGCTTCAGTTTTTTTCTTGCTGATTTATCTTTTGAGTTTTCTAGGCCAGCTGTCCTCCTTTATTATCCTCACACTACCTATTTATCTCATCTGCCCCCTCTTCTTCCCACTTTTCTCCCTCTGGTTGCCTGACTGTTGCTGAGCTCTTGCCCGCCAGCAAAAATAAGCCACAGTGGTGGAGCGTGACAGACCCTGCTGAAGACACATTGGGCCCGACAGCCGAGGCAGAGTCAGCAAAGCTGGTTCCCACTCGCTGTCCCCCGGCATCCAGCCCGCACGTGGGAGGAAACTCCCTCAGTGCCCTGCCACCACCAGCACCTCCGACACACCTGCCGCCCTGCCTGTGCTGTTTCTGCTCTGCCAGGACAACCGAGGTGCCCGAAAGGTGCAGGTAGGAAGGCAGTTGCCATCTCCTCTACCTATGTAGCACGCTCAGGCCAGCTCCTTCCCTACCCACTCCTCTCACCCACGCTCCCCTGACAGCCCCAGGCTGACAGATCGAGGGGCAGATCCAGGGCGGTGCTGGTCCCAGCAGACGCTGTTAGGCTGCAGATCATCCTTCCTGGAAGTCCTTGATTATGGCCTGTGAGCCTCTAGACATGGCCTTGGTGGTGACAGCACAACCTGTTTGCACATGAATGATAATAATATTCTGCAGTTTTATCTTCTATTCTGGACATCATGTTTTCAGAGAGATGAGCTGGAGAGGTGAGATTGAGAAGTTTTTATATATATAAAGTGCCTAGCATCGTATTGATAAACCAATTTGGAACCACTTTTGACGGTGTCTGACAGTCTTGGCTGTCTGACTAGAGTGGCTGTGGATATGAGGCAGAGCCTGGGGGCCCATCATCTGGCCAACCACAAAAAATAAAATCATCTGTAGTTGCAGGTGCTATAAACACAGCCTTTGCAGCACTCTGCTTTAACTTACCCCTTGTGTCTACTTCTGCTGAACTCCAGCCACCATGCACAGCCATGAACTAAACTACAGGGACCCTTCTGTCAAAGGAGGACCATGGGAGAAGATGTAGTAAACTCTGCCCCAAAATCTCCGGTTTAATTTTGCTTCCTCTTATCCCACACACCATCTCTATCCCACAGCAGAGCTCTCATCTGAAATCAGAGATGCTGCTCAGAAGTAGTCTGGCACTTCAGAGATGTGCTTTCAGGGCCTGGAGAGGAAACCAACCCTTCATTGCCCATAGCTTATAGGACACAGATGTGCTGAGGCTTGGTCCTTTACAGAGATGTGTTGTGTCTGTTAGAGCTGTGCTTTCGGGAAGGTTCGGACTTACATGTGTATTGACTGCTAAGAGAAACATCAGCACATGCAGGATCCCAGGAGAAGGTCAGAGGGCTGACTCAGGTGGGACCTTGTAGTACAGCTGACTTACAAGCTCCAACCAACCCTCTGAGACAAGGCTGTGCAAATGCATAACTCTATCTCCAGACGTGCAGAACATCATTAACTCTTCTGGCAAGGGGAGCAGGAATGAAAATGAGATTGGACTGAACTTTTCTGGTCACATTTCCCCCTTCTTCATCTTTCTGGCACTGTCAAGCTTTGTCAGGAACCTCATGACAAGGTTTTGGGGTAAAGGCAAGAAAAAGAAAGGAGTCAAAGTCTTTTTAACTTCTGGAAGCAACAGGAAGGCAGCAGGGCCTTTGATGTCTTATTCAGCTCAGGAGCCAGAGCTGTTCCACATGGCTCTGACTCAGCTGGAGCAGTGTATGAGCCACATCTGTGGTGCTCCGTATACCCCTTGATGGAAAGCACAAAGGGCTGTGTGCAGCATCCTACCTGCCTGCAGTTTTAGAGAAGTAGATGAGTCGTAATCGGCATGAATCCCATTGGGTAAAAAAAAACAAACATCAAAAGCTGTGTGACAAAGACCCTGCCTGATGGTTTGAAAATGTGGGTGCCTGCCTTGGATGGGCAGGGAGGGTGGGGAGAACTCTTGAAGCATTTGGTGATATGAATTGTCCATCAGGAAAAGGACAAAGCCAAAAAGATCTGGAGGGGAAGCAGACCTAATTCTGCTGTATTTAAATTTGCAGGGCTGTTAGAAGCAGAGAACATAGTAACTGTGCTCCTACCTCCCAAACTAGAATTAAATTTAGGGTCTGGATGTTCCCTGGGGGAAGGTTAGGGCTTGCCCGGCCCATGTAGGCTGAGATCCACAGTCCAAACCCAGAAGCCCTTGCTATTCCAACACTGACCTCTCATCAGGGGTTTAGCCTTCATACCACTAGGCTGGAGATTGCTTTGGACTCCATCTCCCAGACTTTGCCTTGGCCTGAGGCCCACAAAGCCTTCCACACACAAGACATAGCATGGAGGTCCAGGCAGGGTAGGTATAGGTGGGTTGCCAGCTGCTGTGTGACTGTTCCCACCAGGCTGCACTACTCTCTTCACCTTTCTTCATGGAATGGACAGAAAATCAACGCACCCAAAGTGCAGGCGAGGCTATAGGTATAGCAGGGAACTTCTTTGCAGTGACAGTGGTCAAATGCAGTTTTGTGGAAGTTGTTACCAGCAAGTCCTTAGGTAAACCTGTGCAACTGCAGTGTACCATTCCACTGGGTAAACTATCTGGTGCTCTCATGTGATCTGCTCTTACCCAAGGTGCTACACAGGAAAGGCGAAGGCTCAGGGGAAGAAAGTCAATAAAAATTGTCTCATGCAATACAGAAGGCAGGAGCTGAATCTTTTTTTTGATGGAGGTAGTGCCTCCATCTCTGTCCTCAGTGGCTAGTTCCATCACCAGAAAGCAGGCTGAGTGTACCAAAGCAGACATACGTGATGGGCTGGAGTATTTAAGTGTTATTTTTCAGGTAGCCAAACTTTTGCAGAGAGAGAGGACAGATTTTATTTTAGCAAGGCACTGCAGAGGCTGTGGGTAACTGCACTGCTTGATGCTGTTGTGCTGGGCTCTGGGCTAGCAATCTCTAGTAGGATTAGAAAGAACATGGAAAGGAGAACCCTGAGTCTGGATTAAAGATGTTTAAAAATCTCTTGTATTAGCCAACTCTTTTCTCTGGGAGAGACTAGGAGTGCAGCTTTTCTTGGCTGCTCTGTTAATCTGGTCTCCATGGAAACAGGATGATGTTAGTGGTGACATGCTCCCCTAAATGGCTGCTCAGCAGCCACATTAGAGGGGGAAACCGGCTTTAGTTTGTCACCCAAATCTGGGTAGTTCATCCCTTGTCAGTCCCTGACAGCTGCAGCTGGGGGAGATTTTGCTGCTTATTTTGTGCTGGTGAAACCTGCACCAGTGCCCCTATGCTGCAGATATTTTGCTGGAGAGTTCACAGACTCAAGTCTTCACACCTCAACCAGTCAGCCCAGGACACAGATTTTACACAATCACAATTTTACTAGTGCTCTTGAATGGCTATGACAGGCCATGGCTCTCTTGCAAATGTGGCAGAGCTGTATGTCTCCCGCCTTCCTACTTGCCCAGTGTGACCGAGGTACATACTTACCCTGGGACCATATTCAGGAGGTCTCCTGGGTCTGCTGCAGTGACCACTCCTGGATGGATATTGCAATGCAGCCTATGGACAAGGCATGGCACAAGGAGTGAGGAAACTTGCCTTATCTTAAAGCAAAGCCAGCATTGCAACATCCAGCCAACAGTAATCACTAAGGCAGACCTTGTGTGACTTTGCTCTGTGCCTGTCTGCGCTGGGGACACAAGAAATGCCTGTCCCATGGATTCATCCCGAACGCTGGCCAGTCTGGCCTCTAAATGCAAACTGGAGGTGCCAATGTGGCCATCCAGGCTGAGGGTGAAATGGTGGGTGGCTTGTAAATGTTCCCTGCATCTTTCTAAATCCCTTTTCATCCTGAGTCACAGGCGGAAGGAGCGTGGGTGAGTGCAAGTAGGCAGAGAGAGAGGGATGGTAGGGCTGCATGAATTTGGATATGCACATCAGCTATCAAACATAGTGCAAAATTGCTGTGAAAGCTAGGAAAAAAGATAAATTTCATGTCACAGTCTTCAGATGAACTACTGCTGTTGCTGTTTTCTGTGTTAGCAGAGTTAAGTGGGACTTGTTTGTTGAGATGGGCAAGGAGTCTTCTGCATATCATGTCTCCTCTTCCTAACCTTTCCCTCTTTTTTTCTCTCCACTGCTCCAGAGTTGCATTTCCCAGTGTATCTCAGCCAGGTGTGTGGGACTGCTGCTGCCTCTAGTCCCTTCAGATCAGCCATGGGTTTGGCTAAAGAAAGCTGAAACAAGGCAAACAAAATGTAGACGTGTCTGCCTATTTGATTCCTGCTCCTGATTCCTAATTCTGCCTAAATCTGGAATTGTATAATTATACATCTAATGAAACTGAAGAGTCAGGGGAAAGACTTTATCAATAGTCTTGTTGGCCTCACTGTGAGCTCAACCCTAAATCAGATCTCAAAGATTTTCATCCCAGAGACAGCTCCACAGGGATCCAAGCTTTCCTTGCAGAGCAGCTCACTGGCTTCCTGGGTCCATCTGGAATTGCACTGGAACAAGTCCATGGGTGTTCCCTGTAAAACCCATTGCTGTTTCAGCCCATGTGAAAGTTCTCACAAAAAAACCCTCATCTAGTCCAAACAGCAACTTCAGGTTTAATATATGAGTGATGACTTGAGTAAAAAAACCAGCTACAGCATCCTAGTGTCAGCCAGCACCAGGAAGCCCATTAAAGAGGCTGAGCTCCAGTTTGGCTGTGAGTGAGAGATGGGGCTCTGCACGCCCTGCCCGGGTGGCCCCTTCCCAGCTAGTGAGCCCTGTGGAGGGGACTTGCAGACTCATGTATCATTTAAAGAGCAATTCTGCTCTGCAAAAACAGGCAGCAGCTCCTGTGTGGGCTATACCTCTGCAACCATAATTTATCCCAGTTTATAAATAAGATGTTTTTCCTTGACTGCCAGGTCCCAGTGACATCTACAAGGCAAGCTGTGATCTCTATGGCCTGTGAATCATCACTGATAATGGTGATTCTGCTGGCTGACTCCTACTTTTGCCAGCTGTCCAGCACCAGTTTGTGGATGTACCCAGAGAGAGCTCCTTGGCACTACGGCAAGGGAAATGGTCTCTTCCTTCTGCAGCACAGCCCAGACAGACATCACCTGAGAGGGATGCTGTTATGGACAGAAGGCTGGTATAGTTCACCTTTGCTGTCCTTGGAAGGTATTCCTACGTTCCTGACCCAGCCTGATTTGGCCAGGTTTGGCCACTCCCTTGCACTCTCTCCATGTTCATGCTTTCTCCTAGCACCAAGGCCAGATTAAGTCTGAATTTTCGCCTCTTTCCCTTAGAACTGTTCACTGCCTGGCCCATGTGCAATAGACTCCAGCAAAGAGGGGAAAACTTTGGCTCTTCTTTGGGTCTCAATATCTCTTCCTCCTCCATCTGGAGTATCTGAACTCAGGTAAGTCCTCTGCCTGGTCTGTGCATCAGTGTCCTCTTTTCTGTGGTCATAAAAGCGTTGCCGTTTGTCAGAGTGAAGATAGCATCAAAACCTGTGGGGCTTAGTCATGGACACCAGTTACATCTTGAAGGGTGAGAGACTGGAGCCTGTGCATCTGCTGGGAACAATGTTCAGATGATGCTGGAGGCACGGGCCGGCTGGTGAATTGTCTTGGGTCCTCTGTCTGTCTCCACTACATCCATCTGGTGCAGCTGATGGTGTGTTATTTAATTGCTCTGCATCTCCCTTACAGCCAGGATAACAACACCTTGTGGGGGTGAGAGCAGATGTTAATTGGCATTTGTCATTGGCTTGGCTGCAGGCACCCTGGGGAGGCCTATAAATAAGCGAAGGGCTGAGATTCAGCAGCCACTGGAGGAGCAGCAGTTGCCACTGTGTCCATTTCATGATCACTTCAAAAGCCTAAACTCTCTTTTTGATTTGGGTTTTTACATAAAATTTGCAAGACCCCCCTCCACAAGTGGAGCAGGAGAAGGTGATCTGCTGTGCCTCCAGGGAGGACGATGTGGACGTAACCACTGTGGTAGCAGCACAGCTCATAAGACTGATGGCAGGCTCCACCACAGCACACTCACTCCTTATGGATGTGCACCTGCTTTCATGTTTCTTTCTTCTTCTGTTTGCTAGGGTCGGTCTTCCTGATGTCTGTTATGGCTGGGCAGAAAGAGGAGCCACTAAAAGAAATTGTTTAGATCAGGCTTGTGGAGCAGCAACCAGGTATCTGGATGTGTTATTTAGGTAACAGTGCTTTTGCATCTGCAAATTCAGTGATGGGATTAATATAAGACTGAGTGATCTGAGCAAAAAGCACAACTGTGTACACCTCGAGGCTCTGAGCAGCAAACTTGCAGCTTGGATTTAGGTTCAGATCACTGAGTTTGGCTTTGCTCATTTAATTCACCCAGTGCTTTGGGACATTATTGACAGTCATGCTTTTGTAAGGCTGTGTGGGCCTGCATCTGCTGGGACATGCTAAAGTAAAGGTCCTTTTCTGTGTGCATATTAGAGGGGAAAAAGTGTCTATGTGTGTATGAACTTGTCAGCTACAGCATTGAAGCAGCTCTGCTTTATGGTATTTTTATGGTCTGTCCTCTGTGAAAATAATCACGGAATCATAGAATTGGTTGGGTTGGAAGGGACCTTAAAGATCATCTAGTTCTCACTCCCCTGCCATGGGCAGGGACACCTTCCACTAGATCAGGCTGCTCAAAGCCCATCCAACCTGGCCTTGAACACTGCCAGGGATGGGGCATCCACAGATTCTCTGGACATCCTGTTCCAGTGTCTCGCCACCCACACAGTAAAGATTTTTTTCTTAATATCTAACCTAAATCTACCCTTTTTTAGTTTAAAACTGTTACCCCTTTTCCTATCACTACATGCCCTTGTAGAAAGTCCCTCTTCAGCTTTCTTGTCATCCCCCTTAGGTACTGGAAGGTCACTATAACGTCTCCCCAGAGCCTTCTCTCCTCCAGGCTGAACAACCCCAACTCTCTCGGCCTTTCCTCATAGGAAAGGTGCTCCAGCCCTCTGATCATCTCCATGAGCCTCCTCTGGACTTGCTCCAACATGTCCATGTCCTTCTTATATTGGGGGCCCCTGAGCTGGATGCACTACTCCAGATGGGGTCTCATGAGAGTGGAGTAGAGGGGGAGAATCGCCTCCCTCAACCTGCTGGGCATGTTTCTTTTGATGCAGCCCAGGATTTGGTTGGCTTTCTGGGCTGCGAGCACACATCGCTGGGCCATGTTGAGCTTTTTGTCCACCAGCACCCCCACGTCAACTGCCTTGCCCAAGTCCAGATAGGTGATGTCGGTCTCTTTTCCCTGATCCATCAACACTGTAACCCTGTCACAGAAGGCTGCCACATTTGTCAGGTATGACTTGCCCTTAGTGAAGCTATGTTGGCTGTCACCAATCACCTTAGTGATCTTAGTGAAAGCCTTGGCTTTGTCTCTGTTTGGGAGGGAGGATGTATGTCTGTCCCTTGTGTCAGGGTGTAAATGCCCCTACAGTTTGATGGGGTAAAGCTTGCTAAGCAGAGTTGTCCATTTCCCCACTGATGGAAGTGGGAAGATGTTTTGTGGGCAGTGGGAAGGGTAATTGGTTGGCCCAGAGGGAGGTGAACAGTAACCATAAGAGCACATATGAGAGCTGTGGTGCCCTAGGAGATCCTAGTGACTCCATGTGTATCCAATAGCAGCAGCACTGGGCTCCACTGCTGGCTCAAAACCACCTGGAGGTCACTCCCATGATGGGTTACAGCTCAGTGAACAAAGACATGCTCTATGCCCTATATGAGCACATGGGGAAACAGACACAGAGGCATCACACAGGCTTCTTGCTGAAACACAGGCAGTGGGGAGGGAAGATCTGTCAGCCAGGTCCTCCCACAGCTCTCACCCTTTCTAATGAAGCCTTGTTCCTAGAGGCCACTCAGCCCTTCTGCTTTCAAGTCAACAAATTACAAAAAAAGTAAAAAACAAAAAGGAGGAGAAAAAGACAGAATGATACATTTTTGTGCCCACTCTCCCTCTCCTTCTTCATTCCTTTGAGCCATTTTTAACCCAAGCTAATTCAGCTGGAAATATTAATAACCCTATAAGGATGCCACCTCCTTGTAATGAAGTGTAAAGGTCACTTCTGCTCAAATCACACAACTCTTTCATTTTGTTCTCTGCAAGGAACAGCTATGCTCTTAAATTATTCAGTTTGCTTTTATATTGCAGTCGCTGGTCTCTTGTCTCTAATCTCTGACACTTCCCCATTACGCAAGCCCCTGGAAGGCTGGGTGAAGCAGCATGATGGGTCGCGCTGGTGACCATGGATGCTGTGAGCAGCAGTTGGGATTTGCTCGGGGGGGGGGGGTGGGGGGTGGGAAGGAGAGGCTGGATGTGGAGAAAGGGAGCTGATTATTTGCTCTCAGAATTATTTCTTTGATGGTGTAGGTCTGCCGGTGTTTCTTCAGGGTGTGGCCATTGTGAAATATGTTAAGGTTTGGTTGAGCTAAATCCTTATGCATGATGTGATGGGAAGGAGAGGGGCTGGAGGGCAGTTGGGGCATTCCTGTCCTCTGGGCTCACCTGATGGGTGGATGGAGGTGGGAGGCTGTGGGATGGGAAGTGACTTCTGGCATTTGTCTGCTCACCAAGGAACATGGTTGCTTACAAGGCCCTGAGATGAAGCAAAACCTCTAGTGTCAGTGCAATGTCCTCAGTTCTCAGGTGTCTCTTGGCCCATGATGCCCACAGCCAGGGAGAACAGAGGGAGAAATCACAGTATTATGCTGCAAATGCGAGCACTCCTGGGACAGGCCATGGGAGTCACCAGTACAAAAATGGGTGATGGATTTGGGGAAAGCCATTCTCCGCGGATGAATCTCAGGTCACAGGCAAGTTCTTCTTGGACAGGTGCCCAAGAGAGGGCTGGGGAAGAGGGCCAGCAGGACCATGCCATAGCTCCCCATTGCCCCAGAGAGGCTTTGTTTTAACAGGCCCTCAGGGTCCTTCCCCATTCCATGCTGATACTCCGTAAGTCTTCTCAGGAAAGCCGCAGCATCCAAACCACGTGCTCCCCGCTACCTTCCCATGTGGGAGCAGCTCCCATCACCCTCCACACCAGGCCCTTGTTCATGTATCTGGAGGGTAGTGGGGCCCTTGCTGGGTGGTTCTTTCTCCCCACTGGGGCCACCAGCCTTCACTTTCCCACGGGTGCAGTAGGGGAGTCTAAGACCACAGGTAGCAAGGCAAGAGACTGCATGGGAATCTGTAAGGTCCTGCAAGACCTTCAGGGGCTGGAAAGGGTTATTTCAGTGGCTAAGATGATTATTGCACCAATTATTACTGTAGCATCCTAAATAATTAATAACCATAATCAATTGTATGGACCCAAGAGAGGCAGAAACAATTTTTGTGGTGGCTGTAACACTTCCCTCTGCTGAGCACTGCTCCCTCCAGAACTTCTCTGCAATGTTTTAGCTCCCTGAATGTTTAAATGACTTGAGCAATGTGGGGTTTCCTCCATTTCCCCATGGGACTCCTCATTCTCTGCTCTAATTATAACACCGCAGCAGCTACTAATGCCCACAAACAAACACAGGTCCTCAGTAGCTGGGATGAGTTAAGGTTTATATAATCATGTGAAGATCTGAGAGCTGAAAAGCTTTTCACTGTGTGCTGCATTAATCATTTAAAAGGAGTCTGACTGATGGTTTTAGCATGTGTGTGTGGCTGTTTCCTTTTTTCCCCAGTCCCCATGGAGTCCAGCTGTTGTTGGCTATACTTAGTGTGCTCAGCACCAGCCAAGCCATTGCTAAAGCCAAAATGATTTCTGAAGACTCACATTCAGATTAATCTGGTGATGCACTCATGCAAGTCATGCACTGTGCTGGTAGTACAGAAGCATACCAGGAACTCTGATGAGAACGTGTAAGAGTTTTGCTTGTTAATGGCAAGACGTATTTCATGGCATAAGAAGTCTCACGCTAAAAGGACAGAACTGGCATGGTCATTTCCAAATTATAGGTGGCAGCTGAGGCACAGAGACATGAAGCAACACTGACATAGACACATAGGAAGTCTAATGAAGAGCACAGCACTGATCAGGTCTTTGGCTGAAGGTGATGTCCTTTGCCATGCTGTGCTAGCGCCAGGGGTTTGCTCTCATTGCTGCTTTTGAACATGCTGCAGGAGCAGTGGCATCATCGTTGAGTCAAGCTATGAATTTAAACTTTTAAGCTATTTTCTCTGATGCTGCCTGGACACTGGGCTTCAACAGCAGCAACCCTTGACACAACTAGTTGCAGAAGATAACTGTTGTCCATAGCATAGGTTGTGTAGCAGCATCATCCCTCACTCCCTTCCCTTCAATGATTGCTCCAGCAGACCATTAACAGCAGTGCAATATGCAGTAGCACAGACCAGATTGGGGCACAGTTTGCTCTGTGTGGAGCTACAAATGTAGCTTGGTTCCAGCTGACAGGCTTATATGACCTCATCTGTATAAAACCCGACCTTAAACATGCACCACTCATTCCTTCAAAACCTCACATGGACATGAAATCCAGAGTTCAAAAGCTATAACTTTCCAGAGACAGAGGAGGGGAAAAAAACAATATGAGTTTTTAGGTGAAAATCCAGAAACATTTGACTGTGATTTTGCAGATAAGATTTCTATGCTGCATCCAGGATGAACTTTGAAGGGTACACTTCGACACCTCTGCTGCCACCATTCTCCTGCCAAAACCCCTAAGCATGGCTGATGGTAATGAGTTTTAACGATATCAAAAAGTCCTGGAAGAGCTAAAGAAAGGTAAGAGTGTTAATGTGCTGACAATGGGGGAAGAGGCTGAAAAAGTGTGAGGAACTGTGGCTGGAGTGGCCAAAATGCCACTGACCAGAGTCATCATTAAGGCAAATCTAGTCTTCTGGCTGAAGATGTGGCCTTTTTTAATAATGAAGATAATTGGGATTAGAAACAGAAGCTAAGAAAACAAGGGGCTTTGCTCGGGCCTATAGGTAGTAATGCTCTGGGTAATTCATGTCCTAAACCTATTGGTTTGAAAGCATCTCTGCTGAAATTGATATGGCAGGTATTGCTACGGTAACCATATGTTATAATGCCTTCTGGCCCCAGCCAAAGGCATTGCAATTAAGGAAACAAATGTTGGCTTTTTCTCCTGGTCTTGTTTAATACCCCAGATGTCTGGTGCAGTACTATCTTGCTTTTTGGTGGATGGTCTGTGCTGCACAGTGACAGCGTTCACCTGGTGGAAAAGCTCAACTCTGGCATGCAGGAGCTGGTGTAGCTGTCTGTAACCCGGGGGAACAGATGGCATTGCCTGACAAATGCAGACTGTTCCCCCCTTCCCTGATCCTTTCTGCTGCACATTGAGGCCTTAAAAAGGATTGATAGGGCTAACAACCACCTCATCTAGGATGACTCTTTGGGGGATTAATGACTAGTTGCTGAGGAAAGGTTTAATGGTCCAAAGAGATCAGCAGTCTCAAACCAGTTTATTAATCAGCTGGGGCTAAGGCCATTATAGCTTAGCAGCTCAGCTTGAGTGGGGCAGAGGAGGCAAGGGGTGGCAGTGATCCATCTCTGCACAGAAACAAACCAAACAAAGCAAGGAGATCCCTGGAATCCAGCAAAGAAATTCACTGATTGCCAAGGACTAAGATTTTACAAGAAAAGCAAAGAGAAAAGGGAGTGATGGGCTTGTTTTGTTTACAACTGATACACTGCAACCCACCTCACTCCCTCACTGCTGCAGCAGCTCCTGAACAAGCCCAAGGGCTTCCAGACAGCTTTGTCTCTAGGGAAGGCCACTAGACCCCATGCTGTGGCCTGGGCAATTGGGAACTACTATTAGGAGATGAAATTTCTTTCTAACACCTTCTTCAGAGATCAGGTTTCTGCCCTGGAGCGTGAAAACCGAGGTTCTTATTATTTTTATCACAGCAAGTCGAAGCGCAGAAGCTATTCTTATTCATATAAATGTCTAATCCTACTCTTGATTCCCCCTGAGCTGTTGCACTGGCTTTGATTACTTTTTCCAGTTATAGCTAAAATAAATTTTGCAGTATAATAATCTGCCTTTACAATGCAGCAGTCTCTGAGATGAGGAGAGGAGGCACTGAGCAGGTCCTGCTATGGACCCTGTCCCACCTCAGAGCTCAGGGAAGGCTTGGCTGTGTCCTGGCTGCCCCAGAGAAGTTAGATGCCATTTTTATGGAGCAGAGTACTATTCCTGGGCTACCTAATGAGGGCTCTCAATGCCTGCATCTAATTATTTGCTCTTCAGTTTAGACGCTTTGAGAGGGGTAATGTCTGAATACAGCACAGGGATCAATTCATTTACCCTGGGGCACAGTGTGGGCGAGCGAGTAGGATCACTGGGGAAAGAGACCTGCTTTCAGGTACCAGAGGTCTCTGGAGCAATTTTCAACTGTCTCCATGCATTGGGACTGGGTTGGAGCCTCTGACCTATTCTGGCCAGGCTGGGGTCTGGGAAATATTACAGCAAACTGATATGGGTGGCTTGGGGTCAGCAGGCTCTTTACCTGCTTGAAAGAGAGGTCCCTGTGCTTCATCCTCACAGGGTCTGTTTTAAGCAGCCTACAAAGAGTCTGATCTTCTGACGAGAGGTCTTGCTTTGCTCTAGAATCTGGTCACAGCGAGAAATTGTTTCCGTTCTGATACATTTTTAGGTGGCTGGAATTTTATATTTTTGGATTTTTTTCTTTTTTTTTCTGTGCTTACTCTATCCAAAGTAATGAACTACATGTGACAGCAGATGCCTTACTTGCATTCATCAGCTTCCTTTCTGGGTAAAACTTCTAAACTCATATCCTGCTCTTCCTCTTTCTTCTTGTAAATCCATGTATCGGCCATATATATATCTGCTCCTTTGAGACCCTTGCTTATTCACTCTTGTTTCCCTCTGTAGAGGTCCTGGAGAGCCTGGATCTCTGGCTGGCCTAAGATGGTGAAAACCAGCATTACCCCATACACTCCGGAGTCTCAGCCTGAATAAACATCATGTACGGCACTACAGGTCTCTCCTGACTCGGTGTTTTTGAGGGTCACTGAGACAAACCCTTCTCTGGAGAGGAGCCTGGACAATCAGCAGTGGAAAGCTCTTTCTACAGCAGACAGCTGGTGACAAAAAGTGTGTGTGTGTGTTTCTGTGTGTATGTGGTTTATGGGACAAAGAGAGCAAGCAACCTCCTGTGTCTTTAGATGGTTTCTGCACATCACTTCATAAAGATTTCCAGTTTGCAAGGGCAGTAGCCTAAATTTAGTGAATGACAAAGCAGAAAAAATATGGCAAGCACCAGGGACAAGTTCAGTCCGTGGAGTTCCCTTTCTGGAGCACTGTGCCTGAGCCTCATTGCTTTTTATCCATCTTTTTACCAGTGGGATGGCGTATGTGGACTCAGTTTTCTGTACTTTCTGATCTCAAGGGTTTCAGACTAGATGTTTCTATTGCTTTAGCTAATGAAGGATGGGGATCAATGTGTAGCATGCTGTGAGCTGTGATTCTATTAGATCAATCAAAACTTGGTTATGAGACTTTGTAGCATGTGACAGAACTTTATGCCACTAGTTCAGCTTCAGAGGTGGTCTTGCTTTGTATGGCTACAGTGACTCATGCTATTGAGTCTAATAATGATGTTTGCAAGCCAACACATGGACCTATCACTGAAATGAATCCAATATTAAATCTGCTGGGTTCTGATTCTTGAAGACTGAGGGCCGTAATAACTAAGGGACCTGTAGGAGCTCCTTTATTGATGATCTGGATGGGGAGGTTGAGTGCACACTCATTAAGTTTGCAGAGGGCACCAGGCTGGGGCAGTGCTGCCCTGCGGGGGGGCAGGAGGCCCTGCCGGGGGTCTGGGCAGGCCGGGCGAGGGGCCCAGGCCGGCTGTGTGAGGTTCAACCCGGCTCCGTGCCGGGCCCTGCCCGTGGGGCACAGCAGCCCCAGGCAGCGCTGCAGGCTGGGGCAGGGGGCTGGGAAGGTGCCCGGCGGGAAAGGGGCTGGGGGGGCTGGCTGGGCCGGCTGGGCAGGAGCCAGCCCTGTGCCCAGGTGGCCACGGGGGCCAGCAGCAGCCTGGCTGGTGTCAGGAGCAGTGTGGCCAGCAGGGCCAGGGCAGTGCCCGTCCCCCTGTGCTGGGCCCTGGTGAGGCCGCCCCTCGAATCCTGTGTTCAGCTTTGGGCCCCTCACTGCCAGGGGGACGTGGAGGGGCTGGAGCGTGTCCAGAGCCGGGCAGGGGCTGGGGCAGGGGCTGGGGCACGAGGCTGATGGGGGGCGGCTGAGGGGACTGGGGGGGCTGGTCTGGAGAGGAGGAGGCTCAGGGGGGCCCTGACCGCTCTCTGCAGCTTCCTGAAGAGGGGCTGTAGGCTGGTGGATTCAGTCTCTTTTCACAGATAACAAGCAACAGTAGAAAAAGAAATGGCCTCAAGTTACAGCAGGGAAGGTTTAGGTCGGATGTTAGGAAAATTTTTTTCACTGAAAGGGTGGTGAAGCATTAGAACAGGCTGCCCAGGGAGGCAGCAGAATCACCAACCCTGGATGTACGTAAATCACATGTAGATGCGGTGCTTAGGGACATGATTTAGTGATGGACTTGGCAGTGTTAGGTAATGGTTGGACTTGATGATCTCAACTGTCTTTTCCAAGCTAAATGATTCTATGATTCCTTTACATGAGTCTGAAATCTCTGTGCATCAAGGGGAAGAGGACAGCTTCCTCAGACAAAGTGTGCTGGCCTTGCTTGGACCTCCTCCCCTTAGATCAAACTCTGAGGTTCCCTGAGAGATGAAGAAGGCGTTGAGGAAACCACAGTAGAAATCTGCTGAGCTATGTTTCAACCTGCCAAGTTTTCCCCTAACATAAACATAGGTACTGGTGCTGAATGTAAACTCAGGTCCTTAGTACTTCAGAAATTTTGGCTACTTACAGTCCACATGGAATGGTGACCCTATAATCCCTACACCCAGTAACAGTTATTAATGGCTTATTTGAAGTCTCTGTAGCAAACATTTCAGTCTCTTCAGCCAGGGAGAAGTGAATATCAATGCAGAGTAAATAAAATTCATCTCAAGGACAAATCCTGAAAATTTGGCCAAAGAAATCAGAAACGGTTCTTTAAAAGATATCAGCCTAGAACAAGGTTTTATCTTCCTTTTTGAGCAATGAACGCTGGTGATCAAGCCATAATTTGAAATATGTGGTACTATGCAGCAAAATCAATGCCATTGGAAATGCCTTGCGGTTTGGACATATGGCTCTGGAGTTTTGACAAAACCAAGTTCTCTGTTCTACAGAAATTAGGCTGTTTTCCTTTCATTTGACTTCGTATGTATGTAGTTACCCTGGCTTGCTTTGGACTGATGACAACGGCTCGTGTTCTCTTTGATGAATCCGCTTGTTTGGTTTTGGTGGTTTTTTGCAGCAGGGGGTGGGTGGGCCATAGTGGGCATGATGGCAGTGTTTTGGGAAAGGCATAGTTATTTTATTTCATGCATTTGGCATAACTGGGCCATCAGTCTCAGAAGAGTATATATAAGGTGCCTAAATAGAGAGATGCCAAGATGCAATTACTTTTTTTTTTCCCTTTTATTACTTATGTAAAATGAAAGTGAAAGTCTTGCTGTGTTTAAAAATCCTCTTTTCTCCTCTGGAGTGAAGTGATTTACGCCTGCAGCAGGAATAGGTACCTTCTAGTTCCAGGCTGCATGAAACAATCCTAGGGCTACCAGCAATGTTGGAAAGGGAGAAGAAAAGGAGGGAAGATGATTACTCAAAAGAAGTTTCTCTCTTACGGTTTTGCTTTGACACTTCGTGTTCTCTGGATGGCTTAGGGAGAGAAGCTTTTCCCTTATCTGTAATTTTCTGCCAAATGAATATATTGAGAAATCTTGGGAAACTAATGAAAACTGCCTGAATGAGCTAGGCATGTTTCTCTGCTTGGCTGTTAGGCTTTCATATCCCAGTGGTGTTGGGCAGAGGGGGCATGCAGGAGCTTTGGGATGGTTCCACAAGATTTGTGCAGGCCCTTTTCATTTTCGGTTTAGTACCAAAATTGGACAAGGGGGAATGGTTTTAAACTAAAAGAGGGTAGTTTCAGACTAGATGCAAGGAAGAAATGTTTTACAATGAGGGTGGTAAAGCACTGGAACAGGTTGCCCAGGGAGGTGGTAGATGCCCCATCCCTGGAAACACAGGTCAGGTTGGATGGGGCTCTGAGCAACTTGATCTAGTTGAAGATGTCCCTGCTTACTGCAGGAGGGCTGGGCTAGATGACCTTTAAAGGCCCCTTCCAACCCAAACTATTCTATGATTCTACCTGCTTGGCCAAAGCATCAACATACAGTCTTAGTCACAGATTTAGTCATCTAGCATTATACATATTCTTCTGAGGTGTGATAATACTAGCTTACTAAATTCTTCCTACAGCTGCTTCTTCTTACATGTTGTCTTGACTTTTTCCCTTGAGCTATTGATCTCTGTGGGACGCTGCTGGGGGCTGGGGTGAAGCTCTGTGATAGAAGGGTTGGTTGGTGAAGGACATTTCCTGGAGAGGAGCAATAGAAGATCTCCATTACAGCAAGGACCACAGCAGGTACTTACCATTTTCAAGATGCTGACTGTAAACTCTTGGGTAGGGATTTCTGTTTTTCTGGCCTGGTGAGTCTCTGCTGCCATATATATTCTTTGAGGCTACTGGATTTCTGTGGTTAAAATGAGAGAAGAGTGTAGGCCCAGTTCTGCCTTAAAATTGATTTCAGATCCACTTGAACCTGGTCCAGCTGTCAATACGGTAAAAGACTTTTCCCTTTATGATGGACACAGCTGAAAGCATCGCTGCCAGCAGCCCTGAACTGCATGATCTCAAGAAATAGATTGCAGTGTGACTTGCTGCTACGGGTATTTCTTTGACCAGACCTAGTGTATTTCTCCAGGAAGAGTGAACTATGCAAGGGAGCTAGTATGCAGTCCCAGATGGGAAGTTTTGCTTTCAGCTCAGCTGTGATTCAGGTAGTGTTTTATCCCAAGGAGATGAAAACACCAAGAGAAGCAGAATAATGGGAAGGAGACATCTTCGTTTCACCTTGCATTTGGAAAGGGGAGGTGTCAGAAAAGATTGTCTTTGGAAGGTTGTCAGGGTCAGTAACACATAAGGGATGCAAAACAGCCCTATGACAGCCTGGCAATGGCTTAACCCTTCCTGACAGCCTGTTTTGCTCAAGTGTGTGACAGAAGCTATTGCAAAGCTGGCTGGCTGTGTTGCTGCTACACAAGGAATCTATCACCTTCCTTGGGCCTTCGATGCTGCAGACTGATGAAGGGCAGGAAGCTTATAGCAACAGAATAAAAGTCATATCCCAGCAGCTGTGAAACACAAGTCATTACCTTGTTTTTCCACGGAGTCTGTTACTGGCCTTGAAAGAGCATGCTGACACCCGTGAGTGCCATCTCTTGTCCACAGTGGTTGCTTTCTCTTGGAGCCCTACAGACCTTATGAGATATGTATCATCCAGGGGCACCCACCACGTGCTCTGTGGATTTCATACCACATGCAATTCATACTGACAAAATGGGTCCATGCCTTCCCCGCTACTTCTGTACAGCTGGCTGGTACATCTTGGACCTGCCAACCATCTGAATCCAGCAAAAGGTGATCTGATTGCAGGAGAGGTGCTGCAGTGCCATTCAGCAGCTGGGGTATGAACCTTCTCTCATACGTGACCGTGTGACTCTGCCATCTAATTTCAAAGTTGTCTGCCCTGACATGTGGTGTCCTGTGCCTCGGTTCAGAATGCAGTCAAGAGGCCTGAGTTCTCTCAGATAAATGGCTCAGCTTGGAGCACTGTGGCTTGATGTTCCTGAAGCTGCTAATCCTAATTAACAGCTTTTCCGAGTCCATTTTATACCACTTTAACAGCCCAAGTGGGCTTTAAAGTGAATAGAAATGACCCCATGGAGAGCTCTCTCTGGAGATGTTGCTATGCCGACCTGCTTACAGCAACTATTAAGGCTTCAGTTGCTATATTCCATCCTGTGGTGGTGTTATTGTCATATGGGCTCAGAAGGTGGCCAGAGTGTGGCTGGGATGGACGGGGCCTATTTTTTACTTTTTCATTTACTTTCTTTTTAAATTTACTTTTGTTTACTTTTTTTGGAAGATGTGTGGAGAAGGGGAAAAAACAAGGAGAGAGGGATAGTAAAATCATGCACACAGTGATATAGAGAATCAGCAACGACAACAAAAAGACCCTCCAACCTGAAAGACCTGAGATTCTTAACAGTAAATAGAGTCAGTTTTCTCTTGTATAACCCGTTTCTCCCCTCAACACACTTCTTTATTGCAGGTCTGCAGGCAACAGGGCATTTCCCTTGGCTGCCTGAGTTTCCTCACCCAGCCTGACGGGAACAGTGGCAGGCCAGCCATGTTACACCCCGGCACTTCCCAGCGGGTACCTCCTGCCTCTGATGGGCTGCCCGGCATCGCGCTGTTGGGCCATCGATGCCACTTCTCCAAGAGGAGACGAGGAGAAGGCACCAGCGCGTGCAGCTGCCACCCCTGCACAGCTCCCACCCCAGCCACACCGGCTCTGAGCAGGCAAGTGTTGGTGTCCCCGCTCCTGCCCTGCGGCACACGGCTTGAAACGCTTTTGGCCCCATTCTCCTTAAATTCAATCTTCCAAAAGCCTATAAATCTGAGGCATGAAGGGGAAGACAAATTATAACAAATGCATTTTAGGAATATAATAAGTGACGACTTAATATAACTTTCTCTTCTCCCTCCGCCCGCCCATCACGTTTTTAACATTTTGGGAACTGTCAGAGCCTGAAGGGATATAAAGTGTGCGGGAGGGCGGTTTTCCCGTTCCGTGTTGGTGTGAACTGTGCCTGCAGGGAGCTTCTCCCCTGAGCGGGGAGGGGAGCCCTCTCCCCCGAGGCACACGGCCCCCCGGCCCCCTCAGGCACCAGTGCCCCGCTCGGTGACAAAAGCGGCGCCTGCCGCCGGCCCGGGCGCGGGAAAGGAAGGGGGGTCACGGCAGAGATGGCGCCGCGGCCTTATGGTTTCCACGGTGACGGGGCGGGGGCTGTGGTGGCGCGCGCCGCGCATGCGCGGGAAAAGCTGCTCGGGGCCGGGCGCGGGTGGGCGGCTGGGGCCTTCGTGTGTCAGGGAAACCCCGGGATGGGCTGAGGGGCAGGGCGAAACCCATAAGAAAAATCACCAGAGAAAGAGATAACATAAGGGGGCGGGAGGTAGCGTGGGCGGCTGCCTCTTGGAGATGGCTGAGCTCTCTTCCATGTCGTGGGTGAGGCGAGGCTATGGCGGGGCCGCATCCCCCTGCAGATTCACGAAGCTCATGTGGGTGGCGGAGGAGCCTTTCGGGCCAGAGGATTGTCCTCAGACAGGCCTTGTGGGATTCTTGCTGTATTAGGACGATGTTGTGCTGTTTCGAGGGTTGGGAGGCAGCTTTTTCATTAGCATCGATCCTCCCTTCCCTCAGTAAACTGGATGTGTAGGAGAGATTTTAGGGGTGCTTCAAGGCTGATGGAGCTGTGCAGCGTGTGAGGAGGGAGTCAGCGCTGAGGGAAGGAGACAGCATTTGCAGGGGGGTGGATAGCAAGAAGCCAATTAATTTCTCCAGCGCATCAGGCATGACTAATGAATGCTTTTGCGAAAGAGCAAAGGGTAAGGTTTCACACATGTGGCTGTGTGGGCCTAAGGCGGGATTGGGCAGCTGCGCAGGCACTGCTGCTCTTTGCTTCTCTGTGCGGTTTGGGGACAGGAGGCTGGGTGGTTCTTGGTGGGGGGGTTCTTCAGAGCTACAATTGTCCTTTTGGTTATGATCACCTCAAAAGTCACCATTATTATGATGGAGAGCAGAAAGACCAAAATGAAGTCCACCAAATACTAATGCCACCCCCTGCCCACCCCAAAACACCTGGGGAAACATTGATGTTTTCTTTACAATGGTATCAGTCTGAGGGGACCAAGGGTTTCTGTTGCATTAGAAATTATTTTAAATGATAAGAGATTGCTGCTGAGCAGTGTTGAGTTGAAACAACTTCTTTCTTAAAAAAAAAAATCAGAAAAATCCCCCACTCATTCCAAAAATACCAGACCAACATTTTCCCCTACTTTCCAACAAGATATTTTTCTCTGGGGAAATAAAAATATTAACCAACTCCAGTAAGCCCATCAGGAGGGGTGTGGGGAGCAATTTTTAGCCTTCTTTCAAGGTGTGGATAGACAGTGGTGTTGAAGATGGGTAGTCCACACTGTTGTTTATTATCTATAATAAGTAGCATCCAGAAATCTCAGTTAAGGATCAAGCCCTAATGCACTAGCCCCTGTACAAACACACAGTAAGAGAGTCTCTGCCCTGAAGTGCATACAATCTAAAAATGGTCCCTTACATGGCATAATTTGGAGGGGAAGGCTAGGAATTGGAGACAGAGAAATGAGCAATTAACCTTTTTCCTGATTTCCTCCCACCTTCTAAGCAAAAGCCATAATACTTAAATGCCGAGATCATTGTTTCCAGTCCCCATCATTAGCCTCATGTTAGAATCATACTCGTTGAACCATTTAGGCTGGCAAAGACCCTTAAGATCATTGAGTCCAACTGTTAAAACTAGCACTGCCAAGTCCATCACTAAACCATGTCCCTAAGCACCACATCTACATGTCTTTTAAATACCTCCAGGGGTGGTGACTCAACCACTTCCCTGGGCAGCCTGTTCCAATGCTTGACAACCCTTTCACTGAAGAATTTTTTCCTCATATCCAATCTAAACCTCCCGTGGTGCAACTTGAGGCCATTTCCTCTTGTCCTATTATTTGTCACTTGGGAGATGAGACCAACACCCACATTGCTACAACCTCCTTTCAGGCAGCTGTATCCCCTGAGCCTCCTCTTCTCCAGACCAGCCCCCCCAGTCCCCTCAGCCGCCCCCCATCAGCCTCGTGCCCCAGCCCCTGCCCCAGCCCCTGCCCGGCTCTGGACACGCTCCAGCCCCTCCACGTCCCCCTGGCAGTGAGGGGCCCAAAGCTGAACACAGGATTCGAGGGGCGGCCTCACCAGGGCCCAGCACAGGGGGACGGGCACTGCCCTGGCCCTGCTGGCCACACTGTTCCTGACACCAGCCAGGCTGCTGTTGGCCTTCTTGGCCGGCCACACTGCTGGCTTATATTCATTGGACCAGCACCCCTGGGTCCTTCTCTGCCAGGCACCTTCCCAGCCCCCTGCCCCCAGCCTGTAGCACTGTGTGGGGCTGTTGTGCCCTGAGTCAGGTTGAACCCCCCACAGCTGGCCTCGGCCCAGCCTGCCCAGATCCCTCTGCAGGGCCTCCTGCCCTCCAACAGATCAACGCTTCCCCCTTTCACCTTGATGTCATCTGCAAATGTACTGAAGGTGCATTTGATCCCCTCATCCAGGTCATTGATAAAGATATTAAACAGGACCGGCCCCAATACTGGGCCCCAGTACTGAGCCCTGGGTAGCACAGAGAGACAGCTTGGCAGTGAGTCACACTGCTGATGTTGACACCATTCACCTCAAGAATATGGTCCCCAGGTGCTATTCTTCCATCTGCAGCAATGACAGAATCTCTCAAGGCTTTCTCAGCAAGTTTTTCCTATTGGGCTGACTTTACCCTCAGCTATTTTCATACTCAGCTTCTTCCAGGTCTTCTCAGTGAATTTCAGTTGTGTTCATTTCAGCCATAAGACTAACTGTCTGAGGAAGGTCTTCTTCAGTCTCAAAAGCTGGATTAACTAGTCCAGGCTTTGCAGACCCTAGTGATACCACAGCAGCTGTGGAGCTTTCTGCTACAAGCAATGATCCTCCACTTGGTACCTCTGGACCCTTGGGTGTGGGGGATGTTCCTTCCCTCTGGAAATGGGATTCTTTTTCTGCTGTAGTTCAGATTTGTATTTCTTGAAACCAGGACACCTGTTCTGCAGATGAGCTTCTAGTTCACACCACTGCATTGTCTGCTGACATGCTGCCTTGAAAGTACAGAAGACAATCAGCTTGTCCAACAGGTTTCTTACTAGAAGGCTGGACTTATGGCACTGCTGGAAGGAGAGCTTTTTCTGATCCACAGCACAAAAGTTATAGTCCTGCTTGAAGTTTTCAAGGCATTTGAAACAGTACATATTGTCCACAGGGGGTGCCCATAGGTTGGAGTGGAGCTTAAAGGCAGATACAGTGGATGAGTTCATAGTCCACTTCAGCCTGGAAGTTGTGGAGATGATTGTCCAGTAAGAGGTGGAACTGACCAGATTCACAGCAAAGTTCACTAACTTGGGATGTGTGTTCTGCTATGGGATCACCCATGAGAGCCGCCATTAGGCACTCTTGGGCCACTAGCAAGGAAACTTGTCACGAAGCAGCTGTTTGTCAGAGGTCCTCTGTAGGCGCCAGGGGTGGGAACATGACTCCCTCATCCCTGGGAAGGGGACAGAGAAGGTGAGGGAAGCCCAGTGCCAACTTGGCCTGTGACGGTGGCTGTACGTGGCTCCTCCACCAAGTTTCTGGATGGGGAAGAAAGCTGAAACCTGTGAGAGAGGAGGAGGCAGTGCATCCACCCAGGTGCCTTGCAGCCACCCAAGTGTCTGTCCCTCCTGCCTGGTGTGGCACTGCTCAGCCCCATGTTCTCAGGCTGCATCCCCTGGACTGACCTAGTCAGACGCTGGTGAAAAGGCAGCAGCTGTCCTGGGCTGAAAGACACTGCGGACCATAACCCACTCCAGCATGATGGCAGAAATTACAGGGTGCAGGGAAGGGCAGGTGGTTTATGCTCATCTAGGAGGGGACCAGTGGGGTTTGGCTCCCACTGCCTTGCCCAGTGGGGCCACACACAATTACTGGATGTCTCTGTGCCCTGGATTCCCTGCTGATAGCAGGCACACCTTTTTTCAGGGAACTGGCTCTTTGCAAAGTAATTAGAAAAAATGGCAGATTTTTCTTTCTGGCTTTTCTTAGCTTTCTTTTTTTGAGATACTGTAGAAACTTAAAAACATGATTGAATTTGTGCATGCCTTTACTTATTGAGCTATTTATGATGGGCACAGATTTCCCTAAGTCAAAAAGCCCCCTCCCTCCTCCTTCCTCAGCCTTAGTAATCAGCTTCCTTGTGCTCCAGCCCACGCTAGGCTATTTTCCACTGTCAAATCCTCCATCATTGGTTAAATTACCTAGCTGTGTGTTGGCTTTATCTTTTTTTGGTGAAATCATATAATCTTTCAAGTCTACTTTGCCCAAGTCTCTGTCATCCTCTTAGGCCTCTTGTACACTCTGCTTCTCTCTTGGCTGATTCTGTAAAAGGTCTAATTTCAACAAGCTGCTGCTCTCAGGGCTTAAGTCTGTACTCTGATGCCCATGATAATCATCTGTGTCCATCAAGGCTCCTAAGTGCTTTGAAGCTAAGCAAATTGCAGATGTTTGGACTCCTTTGCACATGGATGTTAAATTTTCCCTTCCGCCATCCCTTTCTCGGATGCTTCCCTTTCTCAGATACTCCCCTTCCAAATTTTGCTGCCCGTGTTTGCTGCAGCCTATATTGCCTACACGCCTTTTGTGCCAGTGTACTGTTAATAAGCGTGTATTTGGCACGGGCCCTGGTTTGCCACCAGGGTGCCCTCTCCCATGTGCTAACAGCTGCCTTCTGACATGTGAAGACACGCTTCACTCAGAGTCTGTCGTGTGAACCAGTTTTAATCTAGGATGCTCTTTCCTTTTGGCTCCCCACAGAGATCACAGGACCCTGTTTAATCCAGCTCCCTGTCGGTGTATGGTTGAGTCATAGGAGGTTTTTCTGTTGCTACATCTAATAGCACTTTGCTATCAGGAGCAGAACATCAACCCGCTTGGCTGGGAGTCAGCACTGTCACCCAGCAGCTCTCCTTGTCTGGAAGTTGTTTTTATTCTTTTCTTAGACTTCTCCCTCTCTGCGTCTTTCTCTCTAAAACATTAATTTCCTCTAATTAGAACCTCCTTAACAATTCTTTTTTCCTCTCTCCTCAGTTAATTTCCTTTAATTAGAACCTCCTTAATAATTCTTTTGCTAAATCAATTTCCTCAGAACCACCCGCCATAATTTCTTTCCATCCTTTCAAAAGCTGTAGTAGCTAAGCAAATTATGCTTCTGGGTAACCTTTATCTCTTACTTGGTATTTTAAAAAAGAACTGTAACAGGTTAGACAGGCACAATTTCTCCTTCCAGAGCTATGCTGGTCTGACCCCATTAGGTTATACTTAGCTGAGTGTTGTACTATTGTATACTTAATTAGGTGCCCTAGCTGTTCTTCTGGCACCCAGGTAGGGCTGTATTTATGAATGAATTAAACATGACACTTCATTACTCTGATCAGATTTAACAGTGTCAAAATCCATCTTTTAACCACATCAAATTGCTTTCTAAGAATACGTAAAACCACCTGCCCCTGTTAGCTGTCCTGTGAGCTGTTTCCAACTTTTTCTCTGCAGCCCTGCCAACTTTCTCCTCATGAAAAACCTTTTAAGTACTGTTTCTAAAACATGCTGGTTTTAAAAAGATTTTTTTGTTTGTTTGTAATTTACACAGTAAGTAACTATTAATGTCACAGTGCTTTTCACAATCATGCTGTGGGGCACATCGGCAGTTGGCAACTGATTTACACATTATGGACCTTGGGCCTGAGTTTCCTCTTCTACCTTATGCAGTTTTTTCCCAGTTGAGACTGTATTATGCATTTTTCTGTCCCTTTAAGATGGACCATAGGGAACCATCTTACTATGTCTGACCTTGCTGAAATCTACCAAGGATGACTCACTCAGCTTCCTGAATTTGGGAAGAAAAGGGCCAAGTGGTGGTGGTGGCTGGGAGAAGCCGTACAGTTTTAGTGAAGTCTTTTTTTACGTAATTATGAAAAAAAAAGAAGTAAGGAAACACATTTGAGCTGCAGGAACGCTCTCTCCCCACCACTGGTAGGTGCCATGCTGGTAGCTGGTTGTATTACCTTTTCTAGTACTCCTTTCTCAGGTTAGCACCTACTACCAAGCACAGATCTGATGGTTTTAACAAGTGTCGTTGCCCTGCTATAATGCATGATACAATAGGGATCAGCTTACATGAGAGAGGCCAAAGCAAGCTGCCTCACAATGGGCTCTTGTGACTGCTTCTGGTCTTTGAAGCATAAGAACTTTCTCCCTCTTTTGGCTACGGCCAACGTAAGCCTGCTTCAATCCTGATCACAAAGCAGAATGTCACCGTGGGCCCTGAAGAGTCTGCTCCAGTAAGGCAGATGGGCCTTTGAAATTTGTGAAGTGCTTTTTCCCACCATCTGACGAGACTCAACAATGCCTTAGTGGGTGGATGCCTTGGGTGCAACTTAGTACTAGTAGAGTGATCCATGAGGAATGCTCCACAGATTCTGTATGGGGAGCTCGTAGAGGCTTGTAGCTATTCCATCATTGTTAGTGCCACTTCCAGCTTTCTGGGCAGGGTCAAAACATTTTAGCCAAGCCCAGCTACTGCAGAAAAGCTGTAGTGCTACCCTCTTTCATGTTTCTTTCCTTCTGACCTTTCCAAACCTCTAGCACTCCACAAAGTCTATTCTGGTGGAAGTTGTGCAGAAGTTTTAAGATCTACTTTATTTCCTTTGCAGTCTTAATAACTATGCAGAAAACTCTATTTTCCATCACTTTCCATGGAAATTTCAAGTGGGATTGGATGGAAAAATGAAACACATTAAGGTTTTTGTTTTTGACAAAATCCCTAATGTTTGAGATGGGAATAGGACATTTTTGGGCAATCTTACAAGGAGTAAAATGCTGGTGGTACTGGAGAGGGAGTTATTTGGGAAGGCTAGATTTTCTAAAAAGATATGTTAGAAGGCTAAAAAAAAAAGCTGTCTGGTTCTTCTTAGAAGAGATGAGAGAGCAGGAGGAGGGAATCGCCAGGTTGGATTGTTCAGGCTGACAATCAACTACAACAGAAGAGATGCTGTTTTCTGTGCTCCTTGAGAAGCCCATCTTGCTGGTCTCCAGTCCATTCCAGCTGAGGACGAAGAATGGCTAGAGATAGAGATAGGCAATCCAGTAGACAATGTTGAAGAGCAGGAAGGCGGTGGGGAAGAAGACGCGAGAGTAGGAGTCCAGGCGGGAGATGTGAATGCGGACCCTCCCCTCCCGCCACATTCCTGTCTGACAGTCTTCAATGCAACAGAAGAACCTCTCACATTCCTTTCCTTCCAGGCACGGGGAGCCAGGTTCTTCATCGTCATCCTCCTCTATCTCTGGGGGCCAGTGCATGATGTTGTTGATGTTGATAGTGGTAAAGGATGGCATCACCTGTGCACCAGCAGGCGGCTGTAATGAGGAGGGGTAGGTGGAACAAAGGGAAGGGAAAGGCAAGAAAATATGTTCTAGACATCAAAACCCATCCAATCGGCAATAGATAAGTTCATAGCATAGATACAGTTCAGTGGCAAGGGATGACTGATCATCCCCCATCTCTGCATCAGTTGTAAATCACCACCTTGGCCTACTGTGGGTACTGTCAGCTCCCTGCATGACTGTGAGTTTCCTCCCTGGCACCCTAGGGCATAGCTTTACTCAGCAAAGATCTAATTGCTCTGATTCCCCATCTCTTTCACTAATCTTCAGTGCAGAAACAGAACCTGTTTAGTTTCAGCTGTGCTAGCCTTTTCTCTCACTCCCCTGAGCTCAGCTGTCTCTGAAGACATGGCACACAGTCCAGATGTGTCTTCTGATTGCTGTCAGCTGCTGGAAAAAAGCTGAGGAAAGGCTGTGTGTGACTCATAACCTCTTGGCCCAGGAATAAAAGGCATATCGTCAGCATCATGGAAGAGCTCTCTCCACCTGTGCTGGGAAATGAGGCTGGCACAGAAGAGATCTGTCTTTTCTGGTTTCAGTTCTGTCCCAATTCAGAAGCCTGTTTCAGCTGATGTGTCAGAAGTACCTGCCGTGAGCGTGGGCAGATCTGAAGAGGATGATGACCACTCTGGGTTCACTATCCCCACACTCTGGAGGTCTTCTGATGGACAGACCACAAAAGAAAGTAGGTTTCTGCATTTCTGTGACCTAAGATACCTCTGTAACCCACAGAGATCAAACCGGTACAAGTGGAAGAATCTGGCTTTAGGCCACCCTGTCTTAAAGTGGACATTTACATTTGGTCATGTGAGTCATCCTAAACCATTGATGAGCTGCCCAGCAATTCTGGAGAGAACACAGGGTGCCTGGCTCTGACAGGGACCTCCTTGTTTTATGGGACCCTCAGCTGCTTTTTATCGTTGTGTCTCACCTTTCAAGTGGTCAGACCCAGCACACAGAGTGGTTTGAGGACCTTATGAACACAGTATGGGTCAGGCACTAAACCTTGTCAGCAGTTTCTAGTACAGGCTCAGGAGGGATATTTCCAAATAGCTTGGGGTTCTAACAGCATCCACTTCTGCTGGCCCCTTTGACCTACCAGCCTGGCTTTCCTGTTGTTGTGCTCAAGTGGTTTCTTGTTTCCCACCAGGTAGTTGAGTGTAGCGTACTCCATGAGAGCTGCAAAGACGAAGATGAAGCACACAGAGACAAAGAGGTCCATGGCTGTGATATAGGAAACACGGGGAAGGTGCTTGCGGGAGATGGTACTCAGGGTGGTCATTGTTAGCACAGTCGTAATACCTAAGAGAGAAAATAGCTGGATTAAGTAATGAAGAGGAGCACTTCTGTCTTCTACATGCATTCAGTCCCTGTAATATCCACATTTCCCCTGTCCTGTAGAAGAGAAATTCCTCTAGTTGTCTGATCCCATTTTTGCTCTGCTCAGCCAGATGCTGGTCTTGAGGTGCCCTCTGACAATGCTCTATGGAAAAAAAGCTGTTCAAAACCCAAGTGTCACACAGGCCATCAGTGTAGACTGGCAGAGGAGTGGGGAACTTGGACTGTGCTTAAGGCTGTACACAGGAACAACTGCTTGATGATGGGAGGAGAGTCCAAAAGAAAGACATACCTTTGGAGTTGGCAGTCCTGAGGAATATGGTTCAGGTGAAGAGTAAAGTCAGGACCCTGAATTTTTAGGAAATCAAACTTCTAGTTTTTCCAGGAGTTATGTCAGTAGGACGCCCTGGGAAACTGCCCTCAGGGACAAGGAAGAAGAACAGAGACGGCAAATCTTTAAGGACACTCTTCATAGAGTGTAAGAGCTCTCATTCCCCAGGTGTAAGAAATCAGGAAAGGAAGACAAGAGACCAGCATGGATTAGTCAAGACCTGCCGGTCAAACTAAAGTGCAAGAAGGAAATGCACAAGGCAGTGGAAGCGGGGACAGGTATCCTGGGAGGAGTATAGGGACACTGCCCAAACTCCACCAGTGCATGACAGCTGCAGCCCAGGCTGCCTCCAATGTTGATGTCACCAGTTAGCTCACTTGCATTGGTGGCCATCAAGTACAGCATTGGATCCCCTCTGGTAGGGCTGTCTACTACCTGGCTTAAGAAGTTATCCTCCATGCATTCCAGGAGTCTCCTGGATTGCCTACAGCTTGCTGTGCTACCTTCCCAGCAGATGTTGGGGTGGTTGAAGTCCCCCAGCAGGATGACAGCCTGCGAGCACAATGCCTCCTGTAGCTGGAGTAAGAAGGCTTTGTCAACGGGCAACCCTTGATTGGGCAGCCTGCAGTTAAAAACCAACAACAAGGTTCCCTTTGTTGCCTTCATCTCTTAATTCTTACCCATAAGCTTTCAACCCACTTGTGGCTATTCTTCAGAGACAGCTCTTCACAATCTATCAGGTTTTTGACATAGAGGGCAAGTGGGTAGGAGATGATAAGAAATCTCTTTTGACTTGAACGTGGCTTGGAATTGTTTTTGCAGCAGCAATAATGCTCACAGACCTGTTTCCAGAGGTAAAGTATCATGAGCCAACAAAGGATCAGCTGCAAGAGTTGGTATTGTGATCTCATCCATTGCTTTTTAAGCTGTGGAGAAGAAGCAGGAACTCTACCCGTTTCTCCTTCTCTAGCATTCATCTAGATCCACCTGCCACCCCTATGGCTCTGGGTGGGAGCATGGCAAGAGATTTTCATATTTTTCTACTGTATTTGCATTAGCAGATATGATGTGACTTCCTGTATATTTGAAATGCCAATGGAACTGGTCCAGTTTACATCCCCCTAATGTAGGCTGGCGTGCTTGAAATGTGCTAGGGATCATTTGTATGAAGTACAACGGGCTGTGGAGAGAATTCATTACTCTCGATGAGCTAAGGTCTCTTCCCACAGAGAGGGCCTCCCCTGCCTAGGGAAACTTTCCTTTGTGTTTTGAGACCACCACTGCAGTGGGTGTCAGCCATGCAGAACATTTTGCCTCTTGCTGTTCGTTCCTTTCCCAGCCATGGACTATGGTGTACCCTCAACTGGAAATGACACCCCACTCCTCCTCCTGCTCTCTCCATGGGCACCAAAGAAATTGATTTTGTTTGGAAGGTGGGGAGAGAGGGTCAGAATGAATGGGCTGCGAATACCTTGCTTGATGCTGATGGTCCCTCACCTTTCCTCTCCCCACAAGAGGTCTGCAGGCAGGGCTGGGAATGCTACCTCAAATTAAAGGGAAAGTCAGTGGCATTGATGGGAAGGACAGCGCTGGGAAGCAGAGCTTGCTGTAAAATGCAGATACAGCCAAAGTGCATCCAAGATTTGTAGATCTCTTTAGTGCCTATCGGCGAAGAATTCAATCAACATAAGCATTTTCCTACCTCAAAGAGCCACTGCAGTTGCTGAGAAAATCTAAACAATAGGCAGAGCTGTTGCCACATCCTGAGCTCCCTCTGTGGGGTGAATGACAGAGAAAGGCCTACAGGGTTCCACATCCTGCCAGAGCTTGGTACTCTATGGATATAGCCCAGCAACTTTGTTCATTACCCTATAATCTTCATGTCACTAGTCCTACACTGAGACCTTGAAGAATCAGAAATAGAATCACAGGACCATTTAGGTTGCAAAAGACCTCTAAGATCATCAAGTCCAACCATTAACCTAACACTACCAAGTCCATCACTAAACAATATCCCTAAGCACTGCATCTACATGTGTTTTACATACATCCAGGAATGGTGATTCTTCCACTTCCCTGGGCAGCCTGTTCCAATGCTTGATAACCCTTTCAGTGAAAAAAATTTCCTAACATCCAATCTAAACCTTCCCTGGTGCAACTTAAGGCTGTTTCCTCTTGTCCTGTCGCTCATTACCTGGGGGAACAGACCGACCCCCCTGCCTACAGCCCCTGCCAGGGAGCTGCAGAGAGCGGTCAGCGCCCCCCTGAGCCGCCTCCTCTCCAGACCAGCCCCCCCAGTCCCCTCAGCCGCCCCCCATCAGCCTCGTGCCCCAGCCCCTGCCCCAGCCCCTGCCCGGCTCTGGACACGCTCCAGCCCCTCCACGTCCCCCTGGCAGTGAGGGGCCCAAAGCTGAACACAGGATTCGAGGGGCGGCCTCACCAGGGCCCAGCACAGGGGGACGGGCACTGCCCTGGCCCTGCTGGCCACACTGTTCCTGACACCAGCCAGGCTGCTGCTGGCCCCCGTGGCCACCTGGGCACAGGGCTGGCTCCTGTTCAGCTGGCTGTTGACCAATACGCCCACGTCCTTTTCTACCAGGCCGCTTTCCAGCCACTCTGCCTCAAGCCTGTAGCGCTGCGTGGGACTGTTGTGACCCAAGTGCAGGACCTGGCACTGAGCCACGGTCCCTTGGCATGATCCTCTGCTCCAGAGCATGTCTGCTGGAGTGGCATGCCTCAGGGACTTTGCTGAAATGATGGTGACACTGTGTTTTAAACTACCACCTTCACTCCTGGCCCTGCCTACACTGAGTCATGAGGAAATGCGTGAGAGCACATGCATGTGCAGGAGCCCTTTGGCCAGTATTGCAATGCCACAGCTCACCTCTTCCCTCTCCCTTTCAGTGCATAAGAACATGACATTGTCAGCTTGGAAAAGGCTGTGTTCAGGTCTCAGATCAAGATACGAGAATGTTGTACTATCCTGAAATAATCCAGTGGTCCAAGCCAGCACAGCTTCAACATTCAGTTGAGCTTGATGATAGTGTTATAAACAGAAAGATGGAGGAGTGGACTGCTCTCCAGTAAGCGGAATAATGCTAGAAAATGGCAAAGTGCTTTAGGAGATTTTGTACTCCAACATTGCCGATCTGCTAGCCTTGCAGAGTTCAACAAGTATCACACATGCAACAACCTGTCTCTTACCCAGAGATGTCCTGGCAGGTGTAGAGTCTCTCTTGATCCAGAAGGAAACCCAGGAAAGAACAACAGTCAGGATGCAGGGAATGTAGGTCTGAATGGCAAAATAACCCATACGTCTACTTAGGTCAAAAGAAACTGTCATCACCATGTACTCCCCTAGGAAAAAGCAACAGAGACATTGGAATCACAGCATGCGGCTTCCTAAAACACAAAACCCAGCAAACTTTCAGAATTTTTAGTGTTTCTGATGAGGTTTTCTTGTTGTTTTAAGTGCCTGGCTAGCTGGTTTTGTGGCTGGCTTTGTGGCTGGCTTTGTGGCTGCCCAGATTGTTAGCTTCATTGGTAGCTGTGTGGCTGGCAGAGTAGGTTTGGTGGCTCACTGGCATTGTGGCTGGCTAACTGGTTTTGTGGCTAGTGGACTCTGGCTGCCTGGCTGGCTCTGTAGCTGTCTGACTTAATGTCTTTGTGACTAATTTAAGAGTTGACTTTGCTGTTGCCCAGCTGGCTATATGCCTGGCTGGCTGTGTGTCCATCAGACTCTATTTGTACTGGCCTGGCTGTGTGTCCACCAGGCTGTATTTGTACTGGCCTGGCTGTGTGTCCAAGCACACTGAAAATCATCCAGTCTGGAAAAGTTTCAGGGAAGAAACTATACAGAGAGTATTCATCTTCAGCTGATTGCTGCAAGGGTTTCTTTTCTATAGAAGCTATTTAGCTGTAACAGGCTACATGGCCTGGCTTGCTAACTACCTACCTGAGCTGTGACAAAGGAGATGTTCTTCAGTCTCTTTTCATTGAGACTCTGGTTCTGTCCCTGGAAAAGGCATGTGGTGCTGTACATCCTAATTGCTCATTTAGCAACTTAGAGCTGAGGTTCTTCCTCATTTTCAGAGGCTCCTAGTGAGTATTGGAAGAAAGCCACCCGACAGCTCTAGGGTTATGATGGAGTTTGCAAGCAATTACCAAAAAAGAGAGTTACAAATGTCAGACAGCCACTGGTGCATTCAAGACACTTTCACTGCACCAGTTCTTGTCCCAGTTTGTGCTGCCTTTCTACCCTGTTTAGAGGCTGGCTGCCAGTGTTGGCAACAGCAACTTTCTGCAGAGTTGTGGAAGCACTACCTGAACTTGCTTGCTTCAGAGGGCTTAAAAATATGAGCTCGCCCCACCTGCAGGAATCCAAATAAGCTCTCCTCAGTTTGCTGTGGGAAGGAAAGGGGATGTGAGCTACTATGAAGAGGAGGAGGAGCTGAAGGGTGCCCATTCCCTGGTTTCTTCACACATGCAGCCTTGTTTCTGTCTCTTAAGGCATCTTCTGTCTCAGATGTTATCAGCCACACAGAACTTTACAGAAGGAAAGACTGAGACCTGCAAGTTCTGATTTCCCCATCCCTGTTCCAATGATAACCATCACCCAGGAATCACGTAATATGTGCATACTGCAGCAAGAGGGGATCTGAGCTCCATCTCCTCTCCCTCCTGACCCTTCAATTAGGGATAGGTTCGTTCACATCAGCATTGTCACCCCACAGTTCAGAGACGTCGGTGGTTCTGGCCTACCCCTGCTTCATCTTTCCCTCACCCTTCATGTCCACCATTTCTACTCCTCCTAGCAAAGGTCCATCCCTTCATTCTTACGTTTCTCTAACTGTGCTGTTCCTTCCCCAACAACCACTGAGGAACTGTCTGATCACTCCTTTGCCACCCATGAGGTTGCCAACACACTGCTGTTTCTGTGGGCTGTCTCCCATTGCCTCACCTGCCCCAGTCCTGAGAACTTCTGAGGTGTTCCTCAGCCCCGTGAAGTCAAACTGGTAGAGCCTCCAAGTGCGCTGGTCAGAGACTTCAATGGAGTAGCGCCTCCAGCGATAGACAATCTCCTCGCGTGGGTAGCCATCTGGGAAAAGGGGCAAGGACGTCAATGAAAGAGTAGGTCATGTGCCTCCACCTCATCCACCACCCTGACAGCAAAAGCGCTGGCATCTCACTTGAGCTGTTTTGTAAACATGAAATGTTCAGGCAGGTATTTCTGATGCCTTTTGTTTAGTATCCCATAGGCATCCCTGGGGACAGCATCTCCCCTTGCAGGCCACTTCAAATCCTAGGGATAGGAAAAGCAACGCTAGAAACAGAGCCTTTCTAAGGACTGCACTGCTGGAATGAGACTTGGGTTGGTGTAAGAGGACTCCCCCAGCCTTAAATCTTTAAGGGTTTTAGTTCCCTGGAGCAGCACGGGGGATCCACTACTCCTTGACTACCTTCCCTTCCCAAGCATGAGCACACCAGGAATACAAAGCTGCCAACGTGGGAGGTAGCATGGCTGTGGCTGCTCTGACTACCTCTGTATCTCTCGCCCTGGGAGCTGGTCTGTGTGTGGAAAAGAAGGGGGCATTCTCCGTGGAGAAGGAGACCTGGCTCCTGCAGGCTAGAGCATGGCTTCTCCTGGCTCTAGCTTTCTTGACAAAGAAACAAACCTCCTGTGAAGCAGGGACCTTGACACCTACGAGAGATTTCCTCAGAGGAGAGGAGTAAAAGCTTGGCAGCTTACTGAAAGTGTGTTTCTAATTATCAAGCATGTATGGCATGTACCGTTAATTAGCAAAGAACAAGGGATGGTGGGAGACAAGGGGATGGTATGTCCTCAGCATGCTGCCCCCCTCTGCAGCACCCTTCAGAGCCATGTGAGCAGCATCTCTTCAGTGGCAGGGGAAGCAGGAGAAGTGAACCCGAGCTAAGATGACTAAATCAGATTTCCAACCAACATATGAGGACAGGAATCTCCCTTTGCTTCCTGAAAAATTACCAGTGGAGATGTGCCAACATCAGCAGCCCTCTCCTCTGATGAGAATGGACAAGTGGGGACTGTGAGGGGAGGTCTAAGTACCCCTCCTTTGCAATGGCCTTGGGTGCAGGGTGCAGCCTGACTCTGGGCTGAGGTCTGGAAAGCCGAGCTGTCACCTCAGAGAGCAGGAGAAGGGGGAAGATGCAAGGCAGGACGGGTGCCATTTGTCTGCCAGCTGAAGGGATATATTCTGTCTAGAGTGACCACAAGGTCAGTGAACTAATCACTTCCAGCCATGCACCCAAATTAAGGAGAAGCTCAGAGGTGCTGTGAATCTGTTCCTGAAGACCTCTGCTAGCCCAGGAGCGGGAGGATGTTTCAGGGCATGATAGGTAATGGGACAGGAAAAGCATCATTGGAGATCAGGTGAAAAAAGTAGCTAAAAGGGAGGATGGTCTCCCCAGAAGAGTTTTACTCTACTGACTTTCTCTACTTGCTTTCTAAAACTATTTTAAAAATATGTCTACTCACAACTGGAAAAAACCAAAGGGCAGGAGTGAGTGTCCATTGGGAAATTCTGCAGCTGCAGCAGACATTCAGCCTCGATTGTCAGCCTGAGAGAGGAAGAGAGAGAAAGGGAGACTGAGATTTTGTGTTGGTGAAGGTGGCTTGATTCCAGCACCACAGAGTGACAGAGAGATTCTCACTCCCTTGAGAGAGAAACACTGATTTGTTGAAGATCAGTCTGTTTGCAGGAACATTTCAAAACAGCGGCAAAACAAAATACATGTTTGGATATTTTCAAAGTGAGAAAAAACATCTTATTTTCATATTTTAAAAGTCTTTTTGTTTAGTGAGCTTTTCAGGTTCATTTGTGGGAGTGAGAATTTATGGGAACAAAAGCCAAATGTTTATTACCAGAATGAAATAGCTGGACTGACCCACATACACTTTGGTTTAGGGAACCATTTATAGTTTTGACTTTTTTCTAGGTATAAGACAGAAAATCAGTTTGATTTTTATGGAAGTCTGCATCCTGGGAAGAAGCAGCCCATTCTGCAGCCAGTACTTCCTGTGTACTCCCATCAGCACTGGGACACATCTCCACTACTCTGTCATAGGGCACCTGGAAACCTCTGCTTTGACCAGCTCCTTTTTCCCTCACTTCAGCAGCCAGCTACAGTGCCTGCTGGATGTACCTGAGCGTGTAGAGCACTTTTCCGTCATTCCAGATGCGAAGGAGCTGATTAGGTGTAGTTATCCAGTGGGAATCAGCCCGCTTGGAGTTCCTAAAAAAGGTATCTGGGATCCAGATGCGGCTCACCATGTTGGTGTTCAGGGTGAGGGCTTTCAAGGTGCTATTGAAACGAAGACGCCGGTCATACCACGTCTGAGCAAAGAAGATGTCAATGGTGTATTCCTGTGAAAGAGAAGGAAGAACATGTCTTGCTGAGAGGAATTCAGGCAAAGCAGAGCCCTGTCCTCTAGTCTGCAGGCCACTGTTTTGGAGTCATAGCCAGAACATTTGCTTTTTAAGTCTGGGAGCAGGTGTTGGTGACCACTGACACCTTTTCAGGCTCATCTTTAGTTCAGGATCAGGACATCCATGGCACACTTTGGAAGAGCCAAAGACTGTGTGCTGACTGGTGGGCTGAGCTGTAGCATGTTTGGCCTGACCCATGCCTGGAAAGCCAAGGCCATACAAACAAGGGCTTGGGTCTCCTCTTGACAGACAGCTCAAGCCAAACACTCCTAAGCATAGGCATGAAGGGGCAGTGTGGGCACTGCCTGAATCAAGTCCTAAGTTCAGCATCTTTTCAGTACACGTTTCAAACACAGGCAAGGAAAGCTGCTCACCAGCTTACGAGGGAAGGCAAGCAGCCAACTCTGTTATTTATTAGGATACAGCCCCGCAGTGCTACATACACCTAATTTGTACATATAGCAATAGCAGTATTGTGCATAAATCTAGTGAGAATCCACCCCTTGCTGCAGGACTTACACTGTAAATGTATTATATGGAAAACTGGAGCACTATGGGTTCCTGGGCAGATACCCCTTGCTGAAGATTAGAAAAGGAAGCTGGGGCAGGGGCTGCTATGGACCCAGCTCTTGATGCAACCAGTTCAAAATCTGGAGTCTTTTGCAGACAGAAAACAGAGTTTGTACCATAAGGACCTTTTGTTTTGGTGAGAGAGAGGGTGTCATAGCTCACCCATAACTAGCATTTCTAGGAGGCAGCTCCTGTCTCAATCGGATTGGCAGTAGTCCACCTCATTAGCCCACCATTCTGCTGCTTGCTGCTACTGCTCCTTACCCTCTTTTTCAGCCTGCTTGTGAATGTCTTAACTAGTGCCATGCAGGAGTGTGTCTGGCACTCAGTGGATGTCTGAACCAGACCCCCAAATCCAGTTTCACCAGCCCATATTAAAGGCTGCCACTTGTTCCTGACAGTTCCTCCCTGACTTGGACTTTGCTCCCTTTCACTGCTGTCAAAGCTGCCTGACCACAGAGGCATCATCTCCCTCTCTCCTGTGGCAAAGATGAACAATGTCTGACTTTGCCATCTCTCCCTCTCATTCTCCTCCTCCCTCTATTGATTTATCTCGGTGGAATTTTTATGACTGCAGCACATCCTCCCTTTGCTGCCCTTGCTGCTGGTTCAGAGCTGACTTCTCAAACCATGCCATTAAAATAGATGCTGGCGCTCTTAGTGCGCTCCCTTGGACGTTGTGTCCTGCTGGGGGCACGCAGAGCAGGGCAACGCACGACTCCCTGCTTCATTTTCCTTGCCCTCACTCCACTGTCAGCCAACCGGCGATGAGTGATTGGTACCAAAAACGTCCCTAGCATAGGAATGAGATCATGAGAAAAGAGCATTTGCCATCAGGCGGTCAAGTCATTCTCTGGGCTGATCCTTCACCCTGGTTAGACACAGGGATGAGCAAGGTGCCAGGGATGAGTTCCTAACGTATCTCTAAATGGAGACAGATGCAGCATGTTCAGAGTGATGGCATTGGCTCTACAGTTCATTCAAAACAGACATGAGGAGACACAGAGTTAGGATAGCAGCAGCCCTCAAAGCCAAGTGCACAAGCATGGCCACTACCTGAAAACAGAAGGTGGAAAGAGCACATTCCAGCATCTGAATGCTCTGGATCGCACTGGGTACTGCTTGGACATAGGACATCAGGTTGTAAAACAGTGAAATAAAGCCCATGGGTGGGCAAAGAAGCATCGGCACAGCAGGGACAAGATGGGGTAATGGCAGCCTGAGAAAATGACATATGGGGGTGGGTTGACTTTATTCTGCTTGGGGCCATTTTCTTTTCCTTGCCAGCTGTTGAGGCCAAAATAACACAACATTTGACATATTCTCCCCCAGCCCTGCAATCCCAGTTTGAGCCAGTATGAGCTTACATTGCTCCTCCTAAGCAGTATCTCTGGTGTAGGAGAAAGCAACCAACGATGCAATGATAAATCCATGTTAGATGCCCCTATGAGTCTCTAACTCCTGACTGGAATCACTTGTGAGATCTTGCTTCTGGCCTGGCAGCTCAGGTTAGGTGTCCTGCTGTAAAGTTCAGTATGCAGGTCTGGGATAACCAATGCTAATGTTTCAGGAGCGTGGAGGGTCAGCTAACCCAGGAGTTTAGTATTTGTTGTCAAGCCCAGATTTTCAGAAGGGATCAGCATTAAAGAGCTCCTCTTGTGCCATTCTTAGCCAGCCTTTGCAAAAGGTGTAGTGCACAAGTCATTCAGCTCTTTTGAAAAATCTGAGCTGTTATTGTCACTGTCCTGTGGTTTGATCTAATTTCAATGGCTATTATTAGCACAGCTGTTCATGAGGAAGAACTTATGAGCTGAGCTGGCTCCCTTGCCTCTACATGGGGAACCCACTGGGAAATGTTGGCATTTCCAAATGTATTTTCATTCAGAATTATCTGAGGCAAGATTTATACAAAGATGCTCCAGCCTTTGGGAGCACTTTTACCCTTCTGATTCTCTCCCCCATCCTGCTGCAGGGGAGTAAGCAAGCAGCTGTGTAGTGCTTAGTTGCTTGCTGGGGTTAAACCACAACAGTTCCTGAAGATGTTAGCAGCTGTTCCCATCAAGTGTGGTTTGCATTGATGCTGAAGAACCTTGCATGGCTGTGGTTCTGCACTGATCAGCTGTGGGACGGCTCTCGGACCTTTCTTTCTCTGAGCATTAATCAGATCCCACTTAGCTGTAGGCATCTGACCAAGGTGATTAAATAGGAGGTGTTTGATCATGGGCTCCCTACAGTCATTGCAGAAGGATAGGCACTTCTGGAGAGAGATCCCAGTATGAAGCAGTCCAAGTTCTGGAAAGCCTCACACTCTTAAGGACCTTAGAAGAGTCCTGGCTGATCAAGGCTGAATAGCTGAAGTTTGGCAGGACAAGGTCAGCCCCTAAAACATATGACAGTACTGTTTCTTGCACTCCTGTAGTTTCTCTCTGCCCTGGTTCATTTTCAAGCATCAGAAACAGACTTCTCAATACCTCAGTTTACACATTTGGAAAAAGGTTATTGTAAAATATGCCTCCAACATTACTGTACCATCTGCTATGCAGCACATGGATGTTGTTACCTTCTCTGTAAAAGCATGGGCTTTTAAAAAGTTTTCAGCAGAAAAGCTAATGAAATAAGAGGAATTGCTCTAACAATTAGGTCATGCCGTTTGGATTACACATGGGGTAGCACACACATGTTGGCATGCACGCCATATTACATCAAACTTCAGTCATAAAATAATAAATCAAACTACCCGTAAGGCAAACACTGAAGACTGCCTACCCTAACTACTATCACATGAGTTTATCCAAAGCTGAGGAACACCCTGAAGCATCACCGCTGCCAGCTGTGTGGGCTCATGTTGAACTCAGCCTTTCAGCATGACCCAGCTGGCTCTTGGTCACCATCATCACCTGGCACTGCTGCACATCACTGATCAGTCCTTGTTTTCCTCATGTGGGCAACACAGATGCTGATGGAAACCCAGTCCCAGAAAATGGTAAAAATCTCAAAACATCTAATGGAAAAAAACCTGTCCTGTGAAAGAGGATTTGTGGGAAATAAGGGGATGTGGATTTCACAAGAATATTTCATCTTGGAAGAAAAAAATAAAACAGTAACAAAAAGACTTTACTGTGCTCTCAAAGCCTTTCATTTTTAAAAGCATAGTTTGAGTGAAAAGCTATGAAATTTCCATGTGAAAAGTCATTTCAAAGAAAACCCCCAAATTTTCAATCCAAAAGAAACAGGTTCAGTAATCAGCCAGTCCCCTGCACAAGAGTTGGGAGCTGGGCACTGTTGTGGTTTAGTGCCACCCTAAGCCCTGTTCCTTGGGTCATCCAAGCCCCAGCCGTCCTGCCCTAACCTTCACGGCCCAGGAGGATCTCCTTGCTCCCCATCCTGATGTCCTGGTACAACAAGGACATCCTTGTTGTACCTGGCCTCAGCTTGCTCCTTCCTGTGCCCCCTCTCTCACCGCTGTATGTGGACACACATGGAGAATCAGCCCATATTTCCAGTCGCATTTGGCCCCAGGAACTCTACTTTAGATGAAGTTCCACCCCAGGTTCAGAGCAGGTATGAGTTAGGGCTACCCAGTTGCAGACTAACAGCTTGAACTCACAGGGTTAGCATGACACAACTTGAAATTAGCAGTGTCTATTTTCAGGTTAGCTTATAAACCAAATAAACACAGCTATGCGCTGCCAGAAGGTCCTTTTCAAATGGCTCAAAGCAACTTTGTGTGTGCAGATCAGCTGAGCCCTCTCGAGGGTGCAGTTAGTGGGATACAAAAGAGTTGGTACCCCATGGTTCCTCTGTGTCTATGAACTTCCTTCTCCGGGTTCCTTAAAAGCTCAGTTTTCTGACAAATGCCAAAGAGAGAAGCAAAGGCATGAGATGGAAATGTCTTAGATATCTTCCTAAATTAGGATAAAATTAAGGATTTAAAGGTGTTTTCTGCAACGTCATTTGTATTCAACAGCAACAAGACGACCTCCAAATAGAGAAGACAGAGACCTGGAAACAGGTTCCTCCGGTTTCCTCTGATGGACAGATAGTTTGGAAAAATCCTAAATAACAGTGGGGCTGAGAGATTAATATCCTAGCCAGTCTCATTCTAGCTTTTATTATTCTGGTATCTGTTGTTACAGAGCCCACTTCCCTCTGCACCTCCAAGCAAATCCCTCGCTGCAGTACATAGAGCAGGCTGCTTTCCTGGGAAGCATGGCCAGCATTTCAGGTGGGCTGACGTGAATCTGATGGATCTGTGCAGTCAGTCACAGAGCTAAGGAGAGCAAGTATTACAGGCAAACTCTTTGGGAACTGCAATTCATGAAAATCTCAGGAATTATTGGAGAAGTACCACAAATGGGGTATATTTCTTTCAAGGGCTGGTAGGTCACTCTATGCAGCTCGAGGCAAGCCGGGAAGCTTCTCCTCCAGTCTCCCTGTTCTGCAGAACAGGAGTCAGCCCAAGCATCCCTGCTTCCAACAGAACTTTACTCAGCAGCTCCATACCCCCACAGCCCCGCACAGGTGAGCGTTTTCTTCTCCAGAACATTCTATGCATCCCTCCCAGCCTGAAAACATCTCTTACAAACCCTGGGGTGCTCCCAGCAGCCAGCTCTGTGTCCCAGGGAATGCGCTTAATAGCAAAAAGTCTGCAGACACTCTCCAGGCTAAATAAATAAACTAAATAAAATAACCTTATTTTAGAATAATCTTCAAATCTGATGCACACCTTCTTGTCCCCACAGCTAGCGGGCAGGAACGTGCTTCTAGCATGACACATGCAAGCACTCTCCAAAGGCAGCAAGCAGAGGGGACATGCACAGACAGCACATGCTAATGCCTGACACTGACCACTTCAGCGACCAGCTGGGCAGCGTCAGGCTTCTCTCAGTTCTCCCATCAGCAGTGTGAGACACCTTGCTTGTGGATGCCTCTGTGTCCCTGCTCTGGGTGAGTTCTGTCTCCCCAACACAAAGAGCAATAGAATGAGAATGGGAGTTTCCTTATGCTCCCAAGGTCCTCCTCTCTCCGAATCAGACCCCAGAGAGCTTTCTGGACATGATGCTGGAGTGACAATGGGAGCTCACAAGGACAAAAGGAGCAGAGCTCTGGTGATCTGTATTTTCAAGGTGACACACTGAACTTCCCATCTGTTTCACTTCTGCAGCAACACTGGCAGTGCTGTCCTTGTCTGAATGTCTTTTGCCTCTGCCCAGGGAATCTCAGTTGAGACAGTGTTCTTTTTATAATACAAACTTGCTATTAAAAACCATCACCATGTCCTGTCCTCATGCCAGGAGCCTTCAAACAAGACATGCTGTACATGCTGCTCTCTCGATTTCAAACTCCCCACTCATGGCTTGCTCACCCATTGGAATCTCTGCAGATGGGAAGTGGACAGGGCTTTCAAAACCTAGTACTGGCTTCTGAGATCTCTGCCTGCCTGTTCCCACACACCTCTGCTCATGCCTGCTCCCATGCATGGGCAAACAGCGACATCTAAAAGGCAGGCTTTTATACTCATGACAGCCAACCACTCCAGACTGCTGCTTCTCCCCCAAACCCTTTCTTGTGAGCTGTTCCCTTATACCACCACTTTCAGTCCTTCAGCGATGTTATCTCCTCACATGCAACCCCAAGATGGCTTCGTGCCATGGTGTCCGTTCCTCTATTCATTGGAGCATAGCCTGGCACAGGGAGTCTCTCACTGTGAGCCCCAGGGGCGTGTGACATAGTGTGTGTTTTAGCATCTGATTAACAGTCATTACCCAAAGGATCAAGGAAAGTCCTTGAGTCGAGACATGACATCAGCCAAACTCTGGTTTACAGAAGCACCGTCTGTCTGCACTGTCCCTGGCGAGGTTATTAGGCAGTGGCATGGACACAGGATGCTATATGCAGATGGGGCAGATTTAAAGAAGATACTGAACACTTCACTGAAGTGTTATGCAAAGCAGTACAGGGAAGGAGCCATCTCCTTTTAGTTTGTTTTTTCACCACTCTCAGGACAGGACATGGCCTGGGTGGAGAGTCATGTGTAAGCAGCTTCTGATGCAAACAAGGATGCAGGCCAGTTACCATGATCTCTAGAAAATGTCTAGGCTGCTGCAGAGCAAAGCCACACTTGTCCAAAGTCTCATTTGCATGTCAAACCTTACCGCTAAATGCTTAAATGCTCCCCAGTGTTGGGCTTGAAGCAACTTTGTGCCTGAAGAAGCGAGCAGGTGGGGGAAGAGAAGAGGTGAGGACAGAATCACACAGGATAACTGGAAGAGAATACTTAGCACTTTGGGCAGGTGCTCTTGGTTTATTTGTCCTTTAAGCTCATGGGGTTCTTGACAAGACAAAAAGAAATTTCCTTTAAAAGGGCTAGAAGACAAACCTCACTGCATACAGTTAACTTCCCAAGATTGGTCTTACCAAGAACATCTTGGTGAGATTCAGATGGGAAGCTGGAATTTCTTTAATTGCATTTCCCATTCCCATGCCACCCACTGCATTTAAAATTAAACACTGGGATGGGCAGTCTAATACTACCCAGGACAGGGAAACCAGTTGCTGCGGCTCCCCTGTAATAGACAAAGGAAGGCAGGAGGTCCCATGGACCCCCCAAGGTGTCCAGTCCTTAACACTCCTGAGGAGGACTTTCTGGGATGGTGACATCTGTGAGTCTGTCATTGGCTGGGAACATGATCTGTTCCTCCAGCACTGACATGTTCCTCATCTCTCTGTCCTTACAAAACTCCTGTCCTGGGCTGCTGGATTCCTGCTCAGTTTGGGAGCTGGATGCTGCAGCCTCACTGCCTCCTCCCTAGGATGAAGAGGCAGGAACGAGAGCAGTATCCCGTTGTGACAGCAGGGAAATGGCCCTCAGGTGAAGTGAAGGAAGGCAGGAAAGTCCTCCAAACATTCAAATGACCCGAATGCCTTCAACTGTCAGAAGCATGTGGCTGTGTGGTTTTGAAGTATTAGAGCAAGCATCTTTCTAAGCTTAGGGCTTGCCAGCCGGGCCTGCCTCCCTGCCACCAATCTCATACCTCATACAGAAGGGACCACCACTGGCATCACCACCGGCTTTGCCAGACACCAGTACAGCCGACTGCTGCTGCTGGCTCACCAGATAGACTAAGGGCTGGTAAAATCAAGACAGTGTCTGAAATTTAGGGTCTGATTCTTATTTACATTCAGTCCCTGTTTGGAAGGACTGAGGGTTTTGGAGAAGTAGAGTAGTCCACAGTAGTCTGCAGACCTTTGTAAAGGTCTCAGCACCTTCCCTGTCTGCTCAGGGACTGAAAACCCACATCTGCTGCTCAGTTCCCTTTGTTGTTTTTTCATCTCTCCAGGCTTTCTTGGGTTTTCCCTCTTTTCCCTTTCCTCCCTGTTCTAGCCTTCTTTCCTCCTGCTCCTCTCCAATGCCCTCTCCACACTCTCTGTGGCCTGTAGCTCACCACTCTGCTTCTCTGCCTCAGCAAGAAAGGTATCAACACCCTGCCCATACCCCTCCTCAAACAGAAACAGCTTCAATTGTAATGGCCCTATTCAAGCATCACATAATTTTCCAACCTCTCCCCACCTTCTCACGGGACTTTGCTTTGTCTAGTAAGGCTCTCCAGGGCACAGACTGCCTCTCTCTATGGACTGAAAGGCGTCTAGTGATCTCAGCTGGATAGCAATTGTCATGCAAAGGGAACAAAGTCCCTCCCATTGCAGTCCTAGCGATGAAAAAATTGCTACATAAGCTGTGCTTTGAGGTCAAGACAGGAGGGAAAGGGTGGCAGAGGGAGAGAGCCTTAGGAGCTCTGCTTTCTGTGTGCATCAGAGCCAGAAACTTCCTTCCAGTGCAGGAATTGCATGGCATGGCACAACAGCATACAAAGCCAGAGGGATAAGAATGGGCAAACAGTGTCAGGCAGTGCCCCTCGGTCCCAACAGGCTCCTATGGTGGCCAGTCCCAAGAGCTTAGGGACAGAGTACAAGGAACAGGAAAATCACTACAGCCTTCTGCTAAATATGCTGTCCTCCATGAGAACCCCTTGCTTCCAACAGGCACTGAGCTCTGTCAAACCACCTTCATGGGCAGCACATTGACAGGGTGGAGAAGCCAGCAGACCTCAGAACCTGTGCTGAAGAAGTGAGGCACACCACTGGCTGTAGGAACTGTACTGGGCCTGGGAGATCAATGACAGGCTGTGGTGGGCTAACAGGCTGCACCACATGAGTCACGACACAGCACAAAGCATCACGAGGTAATGCCCTGGCTGGGCAGTATGGTTCAGTTCTCCAAAACCAGTGAGTCAGGACAGCACCTGAGAGGTCCATCTCCCAAACCCTGATGCTACTCTGTCCTCCTCCCACCAAAACGGGTCTGAGAAAGCACAGTGCACCTGAGTCCCTGGGATGCCACCCATTGTATGGAAATGCTTATGCTGGCCAGGAGGAAAACCACTGTTTGCCTGTGTAAATCCCTTTCTAATCCTCATCCTCAAGGAAAAAAGCACATTCAAAAAATCTGAGAAAGTTCTGCTTTCACAGAAGGGAAAGGTTTTGTGCCCTCTGCAGAAATCGTCACTCCTGACACTGTTCTCTCCTGGCTCCAGATGAAGAAGGAGGTGGGGACAGTGTACTCTGCTCCACTGACTCTTTCAAGGAAACCTGTTTCATGTTGTCTCTCATGCCCCTTTGCTGTGCTTGCCAGCTTTCTTGTCCTGCCCTGCCAGTTCCTTGATATAGCTCCTTCTCCCTGCTTCATTTTGTTTTTCCTTTCACAGTTTTTTTCAAGCCACCACAAAGTCACGGCCCAGCCCTAATGAGATTTCAAAGGAGCACCAGGATGAGGGAAAGCAGCTGGGAGAATCAGGTTACAAAGAAAGAACAATTTCTGTCTCCCCTGTTGGATATTTGAAGGGCAAAGCAAGCTGGACTGCAGTTACAGAAGGGACACCAAGCCAGCTGATTCTCCTTTCCAGGCATACATCCACACTTCAGGCTAAGTGTGGCGGTCATTTGGAAACCAGGACACCAGCCACCAGGCAAGCAGGACCTGCAGAGCTCTGCTGCTCTGGGCTGCTCACTTCCTATGGCACCTGGTGGCTGCAAAAGACTCTCCTCAGAAAGCAGGGGCTGGTATTCCCAGTCTTTTTTACCAGCTCCCAACTGTTTTGTAGAGACCCAGCCCACTGCAGATGCCTCCTTTAAAACTCAACCACCTTACTTTACCCAACTCCCCTTAGATGGCTTTAGGACATCTTTGGGGAATAAGCGAAAAAGATGAAGAGGTTTTCTGCACAGAGGTCTAAGGGACGTATTGGTACAGCTTGTATATCCCAGAATTATACATGCAAAGAAACCAAATAATTTTGGCTCTTGAGCTTAGTCCAAGGTTCCTGGGAGCTGGACAGCCCATCCTCTGCTGCCCCTTACCAAATCCCAGCACTTGGACCTGCCTTTGACTTTCTGAGGTAGCAGCAACACTGAAGTATTTTCATCTCCCCTCTTGCTGATCCCGTGAGAGAGCACCAGCATCCAAGCAGCCCCCAGCCTCACTGCTGCAGAACTGGACCGAAGCTTGCAGCCAGCTCCACAGGAGGCTGCATGCAGAGCTCACATCCAGCCAGCCGGGAGCAATCCCGCGGAAGGGAGCTTGGCTCCATGCAATGGCTCACTCCTCCCTTGCAGTGCAAACTGGGTGTCAACATCCCCATTCCCAGAGCTCCTTCTATTCCCTACCTGCTCTGCAGAGACCTTCTCTCCCCAAGCCTCCTGTTGAGATCTGCAAATCCCTCTGGCACACTGCTCCAAGCCATGTCACCACTGTGGCTTTTTGTTCTGGCAGGGGAAACCAGGGTCCATCACACCTTCTCACAGGGTGCAGGGTCACGTGAGAAGCTAAGGCTGCAAACTCTGGACAGGTTTGTCAGTCTACCACTGCCAGACCACAAAAGGAAATGGTTGTCTTGAATATTACGGTTCTCTTTGCCTTCAGCTTTTCTTTTCACGGAGCAAATTAAGAGATCAGCCAGTTATCATCTTAACTTCACCCTCCTACCTCCCTGTGGCTGTAGGAACAACCAACTTAACTCCCACAAATCCTTCCCACTTCTCTATCCCATTGCTCCGCTTCCTCTCCATGTCCTCACTACACTACTAAGGTGGCTGTGGGTGTCTGTGGAGGAATGACAGACCAAAGGACACAGGCCTGGTCTGGCAGGTGTAACAGGTACACTGAAAAAGCTGGAGGGAAAGAGAAGCAGATCAGGGGGAAGTGTCAGAAACAAGGCTTACAACATTTGCAAAGCCCCTGCTCTGTCCTTCCCTGTTGCCCAGCCACATGGAGACAAGGTGTTCCCCTACTCACACTCCCAAGTGTTTTAGCTCACACATACCCTGTGCATCTGCCAGCAGGTGAGCCATTACTCCCACCTGCGTTCTCCTGTTGAACAAAGCTGATCAGATGTTAGAGCCATTCCCAGCTAACCGCAGGTCTGTCAAGAACCACAGAAATCCTCACAGAAAAGCCCTCTGGACATGAAGGTGGACAACCAAGGTTTATACCAGGGTCCTCAGCTACCATCAACTCCATGCTACCAGCACACACCAAGCCCAAAGATCCCTGGCCAGACTTATTCCCCGACCTGTAGTGCCCCATGCAGCCAGTATGATTTTTCAGGGGCCTTGAGGAGCTGTTGCATTGGGAATTACTGGGGCCAGTCTCAGCAGCACTGGTGTGAAATGGCTGCAGCATCAGCAAACCCACAGCAGAGTGGGCTGCTGCTGACCCGTGCGAGGCATCATGGCAGACACTGTGATGATCTACCTGCCCACCCACTTGCTGACCCTAACACCTACCTCCTACCAGCGCAAAAGACACCAAGCTTAAGACACAGCTTAAGGCGCGGGGGAGATGCAAGGGCTTGCAGGGAAGAGAAGCAAAGCGCTGGCTCAGCCCAGCCAGCCCCGGTGCCACGGGGAGGCTCAGGCTGGCAGTATCACTGCTGCTTGCTTGCCATTTGTATCATGGGCAATTAAACCCTTCCTGTGCACGGAGATGGGATGTAATAGTCTGAATATTCAGCCTTTAACATTGAGGCATGAAGAGGTCCTTGAAGCATATTGCTGCTGGTCACCCACAACCACTGAATTCCGAGGAATGGTCCATTTCATAAAACATTTATAGCAAGCAGATTTCACGTCAGCCTTTTAGGGGAGATGGCAGGACTGCTTCACCTGAGGATGATTTCTACTGAGAAAATGAACTTTTGTTGAAAATAAATTTAAACTGTCAAAACCTAAAATGAATTACCTCAACCTCATCATTTCGTTCAGAAACTTTTTTTTTTCTCTAGCAAGCTAACAAAATATTTTGCTTTACACTTATCTATTTGATACACTTCATTTTTACTTTTATTTTCAAATACTCTTTTTCATGCTTTACTTATAGGACAGAATTTATCACCGTATGAAAAGCAAATGAAAAACAAACTGCTGATGCTAAACATAAATGTTTTGATTGCCCCTAAACCCATTTTCCCTCAGAATTGCTTAAGAATTTTGGTTGTTTGTCCCCTCCCCTATGATGCTGGCTTTTTGCCCTAGACCAGAAACCCTGGCCTCTGACCAGCTCTTTGACTTGGCTGTCACGTACCTGAAATACCCAGACCTCTCCTGTGGAGAGATCTAAATCCTTCAGTTCAGATAAATCAGCTCAGCCTTAAAAATAATTCAGCCCATCAAGTGACAAGTGTTGGTACAGCTCAGAGCCTATATCTTTCAAATTTGACACAATAGTGCTTTCCCTTTGACTTGGAAGAATCAATTTAATGAGGTTCAGAGCACAGATCAGTACCCAAATCAAATACATCCTTCCTGGCCTGTCCACACACACCGTCTCTGTACGGAGAAGTGGGGCCATTGGGGAACCACCGAGCAACTCCATTAGCTGACGCGCTTGTGATGGAGACAACTTGCATCTGGACTTTTCTTTGCGAGAGGCAGCTGCACACAGCAGCTCTGAGCCTGACCCCGCATCTCACAGGCACATCCCTACCACCGCGGGATGGGCAAGGGTGCGCTCCCACCGCCCAGTGACTGCAGCCATGTCCATGCCTATGCCTCACGGTAAATGCCCTGCCAGAAGGGAAAGCTCCTACGAACCCGAAAGCTGCTAGCTGACAGGGGTGTCAGTGCAGGGGACATCCCTCCAGCCTGGTCCAGGCCCCAGTAAGGTGAGTCTCCTGGTCACTGGAAAACTGTCGTCATGGTGTATTAAGAAACAAAAACTCAGTGGCTGACAGACACCTCTGGAAAGGGAGACCAGGCGCAGCTGCTGCAGTCACGAGCTATGTTAGAAAGGTTTTCTGTGGGTAAGGGTGAGGAATTACAAGTTACAACACGCTGAGGCTGGCCACAGTAAGCGCACTGGCTACCTGGGCAGCACCTAGTAAGCATCCTTCCCAGGCTGCCTGCAAGGGTCCAGAGCAAAAAAACCCTCTGCATTCAGCCTGGCTGAAGAAATGTAAGTTTTCTCCAAAGGCTGGCACAAATTGAATGTGGGATTGAGCCATTCCTGCCAGCAGAAGGCCAGAAATCAGATCCCTGAAGGAATTTACAAGAGCCACTTACTGCATTATGAATGTTGATTTATGCCACGCTGCCGGAGGGCCGGAGGCCGCCCAGGCTGTGGGCTGCATGGAGACACCTGTGTGCCAGGACTGATGCTGCAGTTTAAGAAACCTGACGGAGTACAGCCGCATTCCTCATTCAGCGCTGGACTTTGAGCACAGATGTTAATTAACTTTAGGGCTTTGCTCTCCAGAAATGCCTCTGAAGAAAAGCACTTTTCCCCTAGGAGGCTGCTGTCCAGACTTTTACATTTTGTTTAGCTCCAAAATTTAGAGGCAAACCCCCAGCTTTTTGTTCATCTTCCCTTATAATGGACTCCTTGTGTCTTCTGCACAATAAACAGCCTATAAATAAAATACCAACATCGATGTCACACAGAAAATATCTGGAGGGGATTAGTATATGTTCTGGATAATAAAAGGAGCTGGTTGAATTATTCATAGTGAATAAATCAGCTCTTTTCCAGTTTGGGAGCGGATCCTGAAACTTGCAGAAGCTCTCGGGCTATTTGTTCAGGATGGGAGTAACTCATGTTATTTCATTAGACCTTCTGCTGTGGTTTGTGATTTGTCCCACAAGTTACATGTGATCGGTAATATTCCTCAGTGGCTTTTGGATTTTTATTTTTCTTAAGCCAATGACAAACAATGACAAAAAACTGACCTCACTGCATGCAGCTACATGAGGAACAGTCCCTCTCCTAGCACTCGGGCACACAGGAATGAGCTCAGGTGACCGTTCCTGAACATCAAGGAATCACGAGACGTGAGCACTCTCCAAGCAAATGAGTATTTGTGAAGACATTATAAATGCACCAGCAGCTCCAGCCATCACTCAGGCATGGAAACTAATGGCCAGGAAAAGCACTGGGGCCCTTAGTGAGCAAAACTCATTTCTCAAAATTTAAATTTCTACAATATACATCTTTATCAGGGACCAAAACCCGACCTAGCTCATTACATGAGTGTGTATCCTGTGCAACTTCACTAATTGATGCTGATGCCTGACTATGGTGGCACACTGGGCAGGCCAAGAGCAGCACACAGTCCTTGGCAGAGCATTGTGGTGTGCTTCAGGCACTGCAATCCACCCTGGAAGTGGGTGCATCTGGGTTATTGCCTCCAAGACAGATGATTTGTGAAGCATTTTCAAGTCCTTTCAGTTGAAAAGTGCTGTGCAACCACTGGAGTCTATTATTAGCAGGAAAGAAGGTGGGGAGTTAACAAATTTCTTTTACCTATAGGCTTATCTTGTGCTCCAGAGCAACATATTCAAGCATTCTAAAAAGTGTGCCATTTTCATTTCATTTCCTTCCTACTTATTCCAAAGCAGCCAAAGCTAAGTATAATCAAGACTTAAGTGTTCCTCAGAGCCAGACAATTATTACTGGTCTCGGTTTCCCCATCTATTAAGAAGAAACTACCATATTAACCCAAGCCTTGCAGCAGGACACCAGGGCTGTAACCCAAGGCTTCCCGCTGTGGCTCCCACGCTAACTGCCTTCCAACAAAGCACCGCCGCCGTTCCTTGGGATACGGCTCCGCTTCTGTGCGGAGATGCCTCAAACCACCTAAGGGCTCTCCATAAGGGTGGCTTAGTCCCATAGGGCTTTTGTAGAGCCTAGCTCCACTCTTGGGGATCTTTGCTCCTGCTGCTGGGATAGCTCAGCTGTTCACAAGCAGCTGCCAGCTTGCTGCCCACTGATAATGTGGCATTGATGGGGATTTTACTCAAAGAGCTGCGATTCAGCAGCTCAGCCACCCACGGCTCTGAGTGGGGAGGAAGCAATCTTTGCAAGAGGGTTGTGCGGACATCCACTGCCTCCCTGCCCTGCTAAGCCATCCCTGCACGACAAGCACCCAGGAACAAAGACAAAGTGCCCCAGGTCCCCAAGCTGGCTTTGTCACAGCAGCCCCATTCCTCATCGCTACCCCTTGTCAGCTTTAGCTTTGAAAGCCAAACCTCCCTCCCTGGCTCCTCAGGATTTACATGAACACAGTCAGTGGGGAGTTCTCTTCATTCATGCTGGGCTTATACTTCTAAATTATAAAGTGTGTCAAATGAGGATTTAATTTATATTTAACAAGACAACATTTGTAAATTAATTATTCATCAGCAAATAACGAATAAACATTTCCCCCCTCCCTCCCTCCGTCCCCCTTTCTCACAGTGTTTTCACAAATGCACCATACATGCAAGTCTATTAAATCTATTCTGCAGTACTGCAGACGTGGGAAAATATGTTCTTCATCCTCAATTTCGTTAGTGTGTTGCATGGTAACTAATGCAGCCAGGCACAGCATTATGAATTTAATAGTGTGCAGCATCTCCCTCCTAAAGAGGGAAGGAAGGAATATTCAACATGTGTATTTGGACATATCACCCTCTTTAGGTTCCAGTCCTCTGCTCACAGGCAGAGAGATAAGAAAATAATTTGCTGTAATAATGGAAGCAAGAGCTTAGCCCTACCCCTTTGGAAATCACAGGCACTTCAGAGGCAGCAGAATCTGGTCCCCAGTGAATGGAGGAGGCCAATTTTGCTCTTTCCATCTTTATTATCATTAAGTAACGAGATTGAGGTGGTGATTGAGGCAGAATCCCAGAAGAGCTGTCATCAAGTTTTGCTACAGAATTTGGCACACAAATATATCTCCTCTCACATACCAAAGAGTGGAGCCTCCAGCATCTAAACTAGCCCCGACTGCATTGCCTCTGATCCCAGACACCTGAGACCGGTAACCAAGGCAGGTCCTTGGATGCGTGGCATGTCTCCATTCACTTTGGCCAGAAGGCTACCAAGTGTTTGGGTTAAGTTCTCAGTGTTCAACTCCTCAAGCCTCCCACTTGGTTTTTGCACAAGAAAGGAAGAAAAGGATATTCAGCTCTGAGCTATGGGAGGACTCTGAGAAGCTCTGGGCAAGACTTGCTCCATCCCCAAGCTCAGAACAGAAGCACTTTTTCCACTCCCACCCATGCTGGCTCTCATGGACACTTCACGGACATCTTCAGGACTGAAAGACACTCAACCCCAATAGCTGGCAACCACATCGATTCTACAGCATCATTTCCTGAGAGTTAAGCATCCCTAAAGGAAGGTGATCCAGAACTCTAGGTGCCCTTGACACCAGTTAAAGCTATAATCTATAGCAATAAAGCCATTAGAAAATAAAACCAGGAGCAAATCCCTCCAGCAAACAACCAGTCAGTGAAAAATTTGAACCCAAAGTCTCCTTCCATCAGTCCCTGGTGCTATAGCCCTCCCTGGCACCTCTTCCTGCAAACATGCTCGGAGAACCAAGGTGGGTCTTTGCACCAGGCTCAGCTTAGTGATAAGCCAAGGACACCTAACCACTGTCTGCATTAATGGGAATCTAATTGGGCATCCAGATCTGCGACACAGCTTGGAAAGCTGCAGCGCTGTAGGTGATAACTCATTTGGCTTGAGGTGCTACTGGCTGGCACCCAGCGGCAGCAGGCAGCCCTGGAAGGGCTCATGGCTGAGAACATCCTTTCCTTGATGATGTGAACGCAGCTTCCCACCACCTGAGAAGCACCAATTGCCCCAATCCCACCCAAAGATGACAGTTTCATGGAGATGGGGAGGAAATCCCAGTCCATACAGCAACTGGAGCAAACAGCTTTGGGACCTGATGGTCCCACTTTCCTGCACACTTTTCCCTCTCAGCCCATCCCCTTTAAACCAAGCCCCATGCCACTTCCTACCATTTAACCATCTCCTAGCTTTATTTCTAGTTACTGCCACACTTGGCTGGAAGAGCACAAAGGGTCTTTTCCCCAGGGAGGAGAGAATGTAGAATTTGCTCAACTACCTAAATGGGAAACAAGACTGCCCTTCTGGTCTACAAAAGATACCAGGAAATCACTTAACATTTCTTCCCCCTCCAAACTTGCCTGCCTTCTGCTGGCTCCTGAATGTTAATGTTATTTATGACAAGTGATTGATGAGGGGGATGCAGAATTCACACCCAGCACAGGACATTTTCAAATCACCTATTCATTTTTAAGGACTGAAATCAGTTTTGTATCCTGACATGATTTATCATTTGGAGGTTGAGCAGCGGCTACGCAGGGCCAGCTTCCAAGCCCTGACAGAGCATCACCAGGCTGAAGGCAGTGGTGAGTGGTTAACCCTTTGTGGGGTGTGCAGAAGATCCTAAGAGACCAAACTACATTGCTTAAGCTGGAGCTGTCTATTCCACAGGCATGTCAGGCCATCCTATAGCCTTCAGCTTCAGATGCACAGACCGTGCTGGTCCAAGCTGATAGCCACAGTAATGCTGCTGTATTTCTTAAAAGCGGAACTAGGGTTTTTTTTATCTTCTACATAGCATGGCTATGTGAAAGAGAAATATTTATGTAAAATGCTGTCACTACAATGCACCTAAAGAGATGGGACATTTCCCCTTCAGTGGGCCTTCCAGCCTACATGAGCCTCTGTAGCTGTGGCAGACAGAAGTCCCACCACAGGCTCAAGAGGTCTAGCTCGGAGTCATATTCTGGTTCCCTTCCCTCTGAAATGTGCATTTTCTCAGGTTACATAAGGGAAAGGGAAAGATCAGGCAGGAGGGATGGGCCTGATAGCTGGGACAAGGCAGAGCTTCTCAGGTTGGGAGAAGCTAGATAAAAAAGGACAAAGTGGGAATGACATGTCCCCAGCAAAGACAATCTATATCATACATTTGATGCCAGCCTGTCAGTGGCTGGCGTGACCCACAGAATGCCTTAATTCATTGTATCAGCATGGAAAAGCAAACAAACACAAAGCAAGTGGGTGAAGCAGCCAGGTCTAGAGGTGACACTGGCAGCTTTGTCACAGCCCTTTTCTCTTGCTTCAGGAGACACGGTAGCACAATGGAGCCTCCCTTGTGAGCAGGGGGAAGTATTCAGAGTACAGATGGCAGAAAGCTGCCATCCAATGCTACGAGACCTGGATCTAGCTGTCCTCAGTACCTTTAATCAGCCCAGGATCTTGGGGAGAAAGGTTTTGAAGTTCAAGGTCATCACAGAGTCAAGCTTAGGAAGATCCCCAAGGGGATGGGGGAAGAAGAGATGTCCATAGAGAGTCTACCTGGGGAGTCATACGGAGGTGTCTTCAGATCGCTGGTCAGGACTCAGCAGGGATCCCTGGACTTGTAGCATCTGGGCACTTTAGAGAGACAGTGCACCCAGTTGTGACTGATGCCACAAAATCCCTCAACTGTCTCTACAACGAGTGGTTTCCTTCCCTACCTGAGCAGCTCCTCGCCATGCCATTCCCACAAACAACAATACCTTCTCAGGTGGCAAGGCTGCAGGCGGGTAGATCAGCCCTGTGGCAGCAGCTTCCCCAGCAGAGCCCTGCAGATGTAGGCGATTCCAAGTGCCAGTCTTGCCTTCTCACTCCTGGCTTGCATTAAGTGGGCTGGGACCCCCTGAGATCCTGTGCAGTTGTGGAGCCCCCCTATATGAAGCATAAAAACTTCTGCTGACCCTCAGAAAGAGCTAAACACATGGGTTGAGCTGCTCTAGGAACGGTCAGGGCTGTCTTCAGCAGCACCCTCCCATATGATTCTAGTAAGGGTTGAGTCCACACAACAGTTTTCCCCCTCAGTGGGGATGGCTGTTGTCACTGACTTGCATCCTGTTTTCACAAAAATACTGGAGATGCTGAACACGCCTGAAGCTGCTATACTGGCAGCCATACATGGCTGGTATTAGCCCAGTGGATATAAAATACTGAAAGACTGGGATGGACGTACTTACTTTCTCACACACCCATCACCATGGCATAAGCTGTGTTTCTTAGGAAACCAGACTAGCAGCAGTGCCTGGTATCTCTGTTTAGGAGACGAGATGAACTCTGGATGCAAGACTGGATTTTATAAGCCACTCTCTACGGCTACCACCTGCATGGCAATGCAGTGCTCCTGTGACAGGGAGGAGAGCAGAGCTTCCAGTAGGGTGGAAAGGAGTAAAGTACATGGATGAGAGGAAAAGAGAAGGAAATTAGGACACGCAGTGTGGTTTTCTTGGCGTATCCTTGGGCACTGCAAAGCAAATGGGACAACCACCTATAACACAACTCTTATGCTCTACATCCAGGAACAGCAGTAGCTGGGGAAGTGAGTACATCCAGCCCCTGCACCCTTCCCCCACACTGCTGCTTTTGTGTGGCTTCATGTCCACACACCCACACAGCTTGCAGTATCTGCTGGAAGCCAGGGATGACATCCACATGGCTTTGTCTGTGGTCCTCCTGGAGACCAGGCCCACAGAAAGAATGAAAGGAAATTTTTTGGCCTTGAGGATGTCCCCGATGGGCCTCCTGATGGTGCCCTCACCGTGCACGCCAGCACCCAGCCAGCTGCCCATCTGGTAGCTCACGAGCAGGCACTGCTTGGCGACACATGCTTGGTGGTGGCCAGGCAGAAGAGATGCTTCAAAATGGTGGTTTTGTTGGGGTTTTTTTGGAGTGGAAGTGGTGCTACAACTACAATGACATTCCTCCATCCCCAGAGGGGTTTGTTCAGTGGAAATTTTCTACCTGGGAAACTAAAAATAATGTGCCTGTCCCAAGAACTTTATTTTTTTGTTTTTGTTTAAGGGGGCTGGGTTTTTTCCTGCTCTGTTTTGCATAGAGATAGACAAAAAAAGCCAAGTTGTCCTGGCTGTACCTCTCCTTTGTCCCCTCTACCCCACTGCCCAGTGGACCAAAGAAATGATTCAAAACCTGATGGCAGTCAGGTTTGTTTCTTACTAGAAAAGGGGAAAAAATGACTTCACATGGAAAACAGTAATGGAAGTTTCCCATGAAAAATATATAATCAACAGCTGCTCTCCAGTGCATGTCCTGTAGGGTCTTCAGACCAAAGAGCATCTCTGTTGAGTTTTTCCACAGCTCCTGGTACAGTGGGGGACCCGATGAGCAGAAACCATCACAGTCACGGTGGCATCAATCTAAGGTGCTACACACTGAAGAAGAGCTGTCGGACCCGAGACACGCTGGCTGCCCCTCCCCAGCACCACAGTCCAGGGCTAGGCACCTAAGTTTCACACCATCAGACCACAGCCATGGAAACCACCTCTAGGTACCTATTTCAGTCCTCCTGGGAAGCGTGCTGCTCCCCCTCCCAGCCACCACCACACTGGTTCAACCAGGGTGGTGCAGTTTGCTCCAAGCATCCTGGCACCTGCACGCTTCCCAGGCAGGAGAGGGCAAAGCCACCAGGCAGAGGTGTCTGTCCACACATTGCCAGTGAGACCAAAGAGCAGCAGTACCCTTCCACTTGAGCTTGCAAGCATGGTAGGTTGCTGAGCTCACCAAGGGCACCTGAGGACCTTGCTCCTGACCAGGTATGGCTGTCAAGCCTTTCTAGCGCAGGTCAGAGCACCTCTTCCCAAGGGAAGAGAAACAAATCCACCTCTTCTCATGACAACACAACCTTCACATCGTGTCTAGCCAGCATGACACAACCTCCCAGCAGTGCTGGGCCAGCTACCTCCCATGAGCTCAGCTGAGGTGATACCGCAACCCTGCGCGACACCACTCACCATTTGGATGACAGACACTGGCCCAATGCTGTTCACGTAGATATCCACATCGATAAACGTGGGCTTGACTGTAAAGAAAATAAAATAGGGACGGGTAAGCTTGGGCTAGGATTATTTGTAAAGGGCTGAGGACCAGGGGAGCACCTGGGATCAGCAAGGCTCAGTCTCACTAAAAATCCCAACTACAGCAGCCACAGAAGCATGGAACACACACAACACAGCCAGGCCAGGCATTACCTGTGGCCACAGGGAGCTTCAAGGGACACTTACTGCCAATGTCTGGCCTCAGCTTGTTATCATAGTTCTTCAGCAGTGAGTTGAGGATCTGCGTGGCATCAGTCTCCTGTGCCTTGGGGGTAAGGACCCAGGTTTTATTGATGCTGAGGTAATCATAATCATATTCTTCTGTGCTCTCACACCTGGAGCAGAGAGAGAGAGACATCACTGTGGCAGCTCTCTGGTGCTCTGTGCAAGTAGGGGCACAGCTGGGTTTCAGAGACACTAAAGGAGGAGGATGCAGCACTGCTAAAAGGCAGAACATAAGGAGCTCAGGGATCTCCTCTCAGCCATGCTGCTAAGAAGACACAAGTCACCTGGTGCCTTTGCTCACTTCAGTGTCCCCAGATGTGCAGGGGCCTTGCCACCAGTAGTCAGGACTAGCTGGCATGGGGCGCTCCATATCCTCCCCAGCTCCCTTTGGAGACACACTGCTCATCCCAGAAGAGTGGGAGCCAGTCCTGTCCTCCCCCTGCAGCTTTCTTGCCCATCCCACTCCTGTACCCCCATTCCTGCTCCTGGAGTTGCCTGTCAACCTCAGATACCTCGGCTGCTCTGCCCGCCACTTGCACCTGAAGCAGGCTTCCTCTGAGGAAGAAGACAGTGACCAAATCAACATTTTTGGGGAGTGAGGCATTTACAATAAAAGCACTTCAGAAAAAAGAGGTCCTAAAATTACCAAGCAGGCAGCATGCACATCTGGCTTGCCAGGAATCCAACCATCTGCCTTACACGGATCCTCGGAAATTAAAGCCTTGTGCAAACTCCTCTGCCTTCAGGCAAAGACTGCCACAACTCATTCCCTGTACTCACCAGCCCTTCCTCCTCAGCCTTTAGCACAAGCTCCCATTTAAAGATGATCCGTCCTCCCGATCTTCCAGTTCCAAGCCAGGCAGGGAAAACTTGTATGCACCTTTGGACACGATCCACTTAGCAACAGCTTCTCCCACTGCCTTTTAAATCTGCCCTCCCTAAGCCTTTTGCACCCCTCCCTTTTTCTAAAGGAGTTTTCCTAAACCCTCTAATTAAATTAGGTTCACATGGTCACCCGGGAGATTCTAACCACCTGCCGCTGCTCTGGGCAGCTCATTCACAAGATTGTCCCTGGAATGACACAGCCATATGTGGGAGAGGATGCCGAGCGATCCCACACCCTGCACACCCCCCCTTGATGCCTGCCATGTCAGCGTGTCACCTGCTCCAGCGCCAGAAAGGGTCTCGCAGCGGGAGCTGCCACTGTGTTGACACTTCCCAGCTGGAGCCTCGCAGCTCCAAGGTGCAATCAGGCACCTCCGATACACATCTCCCTTCAGTGCTTAGGGAGGCAGAGCCTGGCAAAGGTGCTTAACGAGGAAAAAAGCATTAAATTGACATGTTGCAGTCAATTTATCAGATGCTCCTCTTTTAAAACCCCAGATAAAACTTGCTTTCACAATCACTTTAAAACTCTTTGCATCTCCCCAGATTTGAGGCACCAGGATGTGTCCCCCGACAAGGGCTGGGCTGCGTGCAGCTGGCTGCCTGCCATCGCACATTAGGTATTGGTACATCAGCTTGTTTCCTGTCTGATTGCGCTGCACTTCCTAACGATGCTTCAGGAGTCTAAAGCAACACTGTCAGGATGTGCTTCCCTATCTGAGCAGCGGCAGAAAGGGCTCGCCTGCCTGTTGTGCCTTCGAAACGCAGCTGAGCAGACAGCTCCACAGCATCCAGCAGCTGCAGGAGGCACAGGGGACCACCACTGTGCCCACCCAAAAGGTGCCGAGAGCCGAAATCCGAGGCCGGCCCCTCTCCTGTGGGGCACAAAGGACACCTGTCTCTGCCCGCAGCCCAACTGAGGGCACAGGAAAGCAATCCTAACTGCTTTCCCTTGCTGCCAGTGTTTTGGGTGGTGCAGGCTGCCTCTAGCAGGGTTGCAACAGCTGTACTGAAACCTTATCTCGGTGTTCCCTTGACCCGACTTGAGTCAGCCCTGCCTGCACTGAACTCTGCGTGTCCCACTGCCCTGCTAAAATCCAGTTCCTGCAAGCCATAAGGCCACAGTAGAGTCTGAAACATTCCTCCAGGGCTGAACAAAACCAGGCTGGTTACTCTGACCTCAGCCTTCTGGCCTCCCCCCCTTTAGTGTTGCTGGTTAACACCCTCAGGCTTGGGATGGCATTTCCAGGGAGTCACATCCCTATTACAGATGCAGTGACACTACCAAAAATATGCATTTTTTTAATGCAGCTAATCCTGGACTACTAAACCATACTAAGCCATCTTAGCATAGGCAAGCCAGGTTTTGGTGGAGAAAATACAGTTTTGCAGGGTGTCTGTGCACACACCCTTGCTGGTCAGGAGCGTAACTCTCATGCCACCGTATGCAAGCCCCTGCCTCCTCACCGGTCTCGCTTCCCAGTGGGCCCACTTCAAGAAGGGAAGGGTCCATGAGCTATTGCAGAGGAGAGGAATTAAGGTGACACGTGCATGTGCCCCCACAGCTGCTAATGGAAATGTCACACTGCAAATCTGCAGTGATCCTCAACGTGCTGCAAACACTTGCTGGCCTGGTGGCTGTGTCTCCTGGTGCAAAGTGACTTGCTCGGTAAGAGGGGACAGCCAGTTCTCATATGTCTCCGTGCAGCCAGGAGGAAAGGCAGAGCCACATTTTGTCACCTCTGCCTGTTGAAATATCAAAACATCCACCTCACAGCGCTCCAGCACTCGGCCATGGGGTTGGGATGCAGCCACGAGTGTGGGCAGGGAGTGTGGGCAGGGGGGACGACAGCAGGGCAGAGCTGGGGACAGTGCGAGGAAACGCCTGGTCTGACAGATGTGGTCGGGGCCATGGCAGCTCCCGCTGGTGCCCAAAGCAGGAGGGCTGCACAGCAGGGAGGTGTCCTTTCAGATGCGTTCACATGTATGAATGGGGTTGGACAACCCTCCTTGGGCAATCCTTGGCATTACACAGGACAGTACTCTGCCTTGGCTCCCTAATTCTGTTTTACTCAAGCAGACACCTGTTTTGCTGAGGTTTCCAAGCACACTGGTCATCAGTAAATGCCACCTGAAGAGCTGGTGGCTGGCTCCCTCCCCCAGTGCCCAAGCTGTCTGACAAGGTTTCCCTTAGCAGGAGGAGGGAAAGAACATGTGCCAAGAGCCTTCAAAGACACTTCTGCTCCTTGCCTGGTAGGACAGCCAATGGTGCTTGACCATGACGCAGGCCTGCTACTATTTGCAAACTAGTCTGTAATGAAGTCTGAGACCAGTAGAATTTTGTACTGAGACCTGCACCCACCGGGGAGGTGACACACACCCTCTCAGCTATCCCTAGCCCTGAAGCAGGAACATCCTGGAGCAAGTGCAGATACCAGGGCTGTGGTTGTCCAGCCCCTCTGCAAACATAGCTCAAAGCCTCCCCTACTCTGGAGGACCAGACAGCAACAAAATGCAAGAACATTTCCCTTGGTTGAAAAGCGCTGTGGTCAATCCAAATTACCACGTGCTAATGTGTCCTTCTAGCCACCCATCCCAACACCTCCAAGGGCTGTAGGCACAAGGACGTTCAGGCACATTTCTCGGAATTAGAAGCATGCAGAGGATTTAAGGACAGGGAGCTCACTGAACTGTACCCTACCTGTTTCACATGTCTTTGTACCTCTCACAGCATGCTCCATGAAGCCCCAATGGTCAAGTCTGCACAGCTTCAACAATTTGCCAAGCCCAGCTTTCTGGTGATGTGGTGCTGTGCAGGGGTCCTGCCTTCAGGGCTCAGAGTTGGGTGCCTTGGTCCCGATTGAGGCAGTGCCCCGGGAAACGCTGCTGAATTAGGCTCTGTGGTGGGGGGACCATCAGGGGAGTGCTGAGTCACCTGGCACAAAGCCTCCAGCGCCAGGGGATGGGTCTTGCAGCTTGTGCTGGGAGAAGAGCTCACACACACGCGAAGCACCTGAACTGGGCTCCTCACTCCAGCATCCAGCACCCACCATCAAGTGTGGGGCAGGCAAGATTCACCCCCCCGCCTCCCGCCCCCCCAGCAAGCTGCAGCCAGGAAAAACGCAGCGACTGCAGAGTATGAACCTGATACAACTTGCTCCCTTTCTCCGACAGGCTTCCTCTCCTGCTCCATCATCCCCCCAGCATGCATAGACACTGCTCCTGGCAAAGTGGGGCTCAGGGAAGCGGCAGACATGAGGGAGTGGGCAGAAGGGAAGCCGGGCCAGCTACTGGGTGAATCTTCCTGCTCAAGGGCATGCGAAAACATGACTTAACTGCTTTCTCCATGTGATCTAGCAGCTTACGACTCACCCTCTCAAAATGCAGTGCTGGTGGCAGTGCGCTGCAGGGACAGTAGGGCACAGGAACCTGGATCCCCACGGACCCCCCTCTCGTCCACGCTGGTGAGAGGCCGGGTGTCAGGGCACCAGCCACAGGGCAGCTCTCACTGCCTCGACCCTGGGAAGCCCAAGACCTGGAGGACTGTGTCAGGGATGGACTTTCTGCCCACACCCGATGTCGGGAAGCCTTGGCAGAGCAGACCATTAGTAGTAGGATTCATGCTCCCTGTCCCTGACTGCATTTGTAATGGGATTTAATCGGCTTTAAGGTGGCTTATTCTGCCAATTAGCTTCAGCCAGTAAAATCCCTCTTCCCCCGAGCCCTGGGGGCAACAATCTGCTGACAACATGTTCTGTCCCAATCTAGCTATTAAACTCACCGGCAGGGCTAGGAATTGTAAAAAAAAAAAAAAAAAAAAGAAAAAAAAGGAAAAAAAACAAGAAAAAAACCAAGAAAAAAAAAAAAGAAAAAAAAAAGAAACTTGAAAACCCCGTGTGGGGGGCCTTTCATCAATGTCTACAGAAAAGCACTAAAAACCACTAGCCCCGGGAGAGAACCGTGATCTGCCAGCCCCCCACGCCTCTGCTCGCCTTCTCACCCAGCGCTCTGCTGGCATCAGGCTGCCATCGGGCTGGGACCAGGGGCCAACCTGTAGAGCAAGGCAGGAGCCTGCGCTGCCCTTCGCCTGCCAGGCTGCCAGCCCTGCAGGGGCTTTCGGGGGGCCAGGAGATGGAGTGTCGGGAAGGGGATGCAAGCTCCATCCCAAGCAGCCCCACTCCGTGTGGAAATACCCTGGTGATGGATGGAGCCCCCAGGAGGTGACGAGCTCTGATCCTGCTCTGGGCACCCCCAGAAGGGGGCTCAGCCCCCGGCAGGATTTAGTCAGCGATGTGATGGCAGGGGGGAAAATTGGATGTGCTCTGATTCCTGGCGTGCGAAGCGGGGACCCGGGTGCAAGGGACCTGCAGATGCCAGGTGCGGCCGCGACCAGACCTGATCCTGCCTCGGGGCCGGCTGAAAGGGACCGCTGGGGGCACAGAGGCGCCCCAACCCCCGCTGAAGCCGGGGGTGGGGGCCGTGGGGGGGAGCGGGGACCGATGCTGCGACTCCAGCCCCCTCCCCTCCCATTGCCCCGACCGGTAAACTGAGGCGGGGAGGGGGCGTCCCGGCCGGCGGGGGGTCTCACCTGGCGCGCAGGACCGGCCCGAGGGCCAGGCAGAGCAGCAGCACCGTCCCGGGCATCGCGGCGAGGCGAGGGCCGGCCCCGGGCCGGGGGGCAGCGGCGGCGGTGCGCCCGCCCCGGCGGGGCTCAGCTCGGGGCCGGGGCGGGGGCGGCGGCGGGGCCCCCCCCGCTGCCCGCTGCACCGCGCTCCAGCCCCGCCGCCGCCCGCCCGGCTCCGCGCTCCGCGCCCCGCTCCGCGCCGCCGGGGAGGAAGCGGAAAGTTGGGCATCTCTTCTCCGACTCGGCGGCGGGGAGGGGCTCGGCGCAGGGTCCTACCGCCCCGCGCAGGGGCTGGCTCCCCCCGCACCCCCCCAGGGCTGAGCGCCAGCGCGGGGGGGCGCACGGCAGAGTCAAGCCCGCGCATCTGCCTGCTGCGGGGAGCGAGCACCGTCAGCTGGTGCAAGGCGCTCTCGCTCCCCCTTTGCGTAACGAGGCGCTTCGTTTCTCTTAATAGTAGCTTTTCTTACAATGCACAACACTTGGGATTTTTTTTTTTTCCTTAAAAAAAAAAAACAAACAGTGGGTAATTATTGTTAAAATATGCAAGGCGTCAGTCCCCGCTGGGCAGAGCTGCCAGGGAGAGGCAGCCGGGAGAGCCCTTTCCCACCTGTTGGGGCTCTGTCCCGCCGAAAAAAGCGGGGAGGGTGCGTGGGGTCTGCCAGGGATCGCGGGGGGCTGCGGGTTGTCATCCCGTTGCTCCCTGCTCTCACGGTTTGCCGAGCTGCACCTGGGCGTTTCTTTTCCCGGCTGGCATCCGACTTGTAAACAGGAATAAGGGGCTGCTTCTGGGTGAGATCTGGGTGAGATTTGCTCGGAAGCAACTTTGTAAGAGCTACACGAGGTACCAATAATTGTCGTTCATCACCTGGTTACAGCCGTGAGTGGCAGGAGCCGGTCCCCAGAGGGGCCTGGGCCTGCATCTCCCAGAGGGTCTGGTAACACTGATGACAAATGGGGATTTGGTGCCACCCCTCTGAACCGGAGTGGGACCATCCCTGGTACTGCAGTGGGGCCGAGGACCACTGCCTTCCTCCCTCCTGGCCCTGTCACAGCCTTCCCCACACGAACGTGGGCAAATCACCTCTCTGCTCTCCATCTAGAGCACGCTGGTAACCACTGTCTCCTTTGCTCAGCTCGGCAGGACAGGGAGATACCTGTTCCCTAGCACGTTCGGTGCCTAATAGCCAGGACTGCTCTCAAGGGGCACTAGGAGTGCTACAGGAGTCCACGCAGTAAATAACAGCAGCACACTTGGATGATTTTTCAAGGCTCTTCCTACGCAGGCTCTCCCTTGCTGATTCTTGCAATGATCACCTTAAGCCCTCAAGCATGAGATCTGAGCAGCTTCAAAGCCGTAGGAGCCGGCTCCAGGCATCGCAGCTACAAGATGGCATTTCCCTGTAACCAGGCGTCTGCAGATTATGTTTCCTCTACTGCATGCAAAGAAACCAGTTCTGGGATGGCACTTTACAGGAGGCACATGCCAAAAGAGTAAATAATGAATATCAAAGCAGCAGTGAAGGGGGAAAGAGCACATTAAGCTTCAAAGCAAACTACTGGATTGCCCCAGAAGCTGTTCAGGGATCCAGATGAAGCTGAACTTGGGAAAGGTGCAAGAGCAGCCACAGGGAGGACGTAGCTGTCAAGGATTCTGGTCATGAACCATCAGATCACAGAAAATCCAGGGGTTCATATATGTGCTCTCAGCTCCCCCTCAAGACGCAGGATGTGAAGTGGTATGTGGGAAAATTCATGGGACTGATTTCTTTTGACCATCTCTTCTGCTACCTGAGAACTGAGATATCTGGGGAGGACTGATGCTTGGAGAACTGGAGATGGTCTGAGCAGTGTTAGGAAATCACAACATCCATTTACGATGCTGTTTTGGTGGCACCTTTCAGGCAGTTGTACGTACCAGGAGCATCCAAGCGGCTGTCCTCCCTGTTCTTCCCCTTCATCTACAGTGGTTTCTTGTTGTGACTGGTACTGAGTCTTTTACTGGGAGCAAGGATAAGAATGAAGTGTGTTGACGGCATGGGAGAGCAAGGGGAGAGCACTGCTTTTTAAGCAAACACCATATTTATCAAGAGCACAGGCTCAGCCTGGGAGAAACCCATTTCAAATTCACGATGAATGATTTTGACCAGGAAAAAACACCAAATGCTGAGAAGGACAAAATGCCCTGCACCAGTGTTTTGGGACAAAAAAGCCCCTGTTTTCCACTTTGAAGAGACATTTGGTTTGAGATCTACTGTCATGGGATTCTCCAAACTTAAACAGGAGATGAAATGTTTTATTCAAGATGCTTTGTGTCCCTTCTGGTATTTCAGTTTAACTGGCAAACTAATCAAACCTATTATTTGCAGAGTCCTCGTGAGCACAGCACCCAGGGGCCATGCTGCCACAGTAAATGAGGGTTTGATCGTGCAGTCCTCACAGCAGGATTTAGCCCTGGGAGAAGAGGAGACAATTCCAGCCCTGGCCCAGGATCTCAAACCTCGCAAGACTGACAGTGCCTTCAGAGGGAGCTGCCCCATAGCCAGAGAGTCTTGTATGAGTCAAAGCAAAGCTCCTTTGCAGTGTCAGCCATGAAATCTGTGCTGCCTGCTCTGGCGCTGGGGGGTGGTGGTTATGACTGCAGGCTGGAGCAGCAGGTGAAGGCAGGAGGCAATGCTCTGCCCTCCTCTTCCTTCTGCAAGGGGCTGGTCAGGCAATGCCAAGGTCAACGAGTGTCTCTGTCCACAGAGTCTGCTCTTCTTCTGAGCCATGCCAGGAGTGCTGTACTGAGGGAAAACAGATATAAGTGGAGAAAAATATTAACCCAAGGTGTTTAGGAGCTTGTTTCTGAGAAAACTCAGGCTCGTGGCATTTGCAAAATCCTCCTCAGACAGATATCTTTCAAGGGTGGAGGAGCAAGGTGACCCATGGCGGGGCTGGAGGACCCCCGGCAGAGACAGATCCCACAGGGCTCTGCAGAAACATCTCAGGCTTGAGAACACTGCTGGCAGAGCTGGGGATGCCAGGACAAGGAGCTGCCAGGATATTTGCAGGCACCCACTGCCAGGGCCATGCAGCAGACAGCTTTGAAGGGCGGCATGGAGGTGAATTTCCTTTCCCCTCCTCCTGTCACTGCTCCACGTCATCTGTCTGAGGGCAGAGCACAGTTAGAGCCACTGTCCTTGATGCTCACTCTCCTCCTGGTAATGAACCAGGGCTTGTGCTGTTACCTAGCCAGTGCATCCTCTGAGAGCAATGCCGGTTCTCATGATGAGGTTCCCCATGGATCTCCTCCCCGTGCCCAGAGCTGGAGGCTCTGGCAGAAGGCAGAGACTGGTCAGGCTGTAAGCCTCCTACAGCAGCATCTGTGAGGCCAAGTATGCTGACACACCTGGGATGACAGTGGTGAAGGACATCTAAGGAGAAGCTGGTTACAGGGTCCCTTTGGAAAACTTGGAAGATGAAAAATGCTGTATAAGTCTCAACCCTTTCCTCCAAGCTGGGGCACGTCGTGCACAGTAGAAATATTTGTTTACTCTACCAGGGCATTTGATCAACATAGTGAGGTTTTGCCTTTTCCAGGCTCACCAGGCAGACCGGGCACAGCAGCAGATGCTGCATCTGGCTCACACGACATCAGTAACCACTACAGCTGGGCTCTGGCTTCCCACTACTATGGATGCAGCAGACAGGCCACAGTTTGGTTTTTAGGTGCTGGAGTGAACTTGCAGTGCTGACAGATTAAAAAAATGTGTTTGGAGCCTGAACAAATGTGACGTGAATGTTTTACAAGGAGAATGAAGGGTGTGGGAGGACAGCCCAGGCCATAGCAAGAGCTGGTGCAAACTGTCCCAGAGGGTGACAAGAGCGTTTGACAGGAGTGAGAACTTTCATCCTCTGCTGCTACGTCAGGCCAGGCCTGAAGGAGTCTCCACATCCCTTCCACTGTGGACAGTACCTCTTCAAAATTAGTGGGAAGAGATCACCAAACTGGTAGGTGATCTGATCCTGGATATCAGACTGGTTCTTGCTGTCACCCTGGGGATGGGAAAGATGCTGTTTCCTGTGCTTTTATGGTTCTGGTCTTCTGGCACTCTCCCCAGCTCAGGGCTTACATTCTTCCCAGGGATCAATATGCGAAAAGAGAAAAAGTATAGGGGAAAGGGTGGGGAGAGGAAGAGAATTGCAGCATTTGATAAAAAAGAGAAAAACCTCAGCAAATTGAGCACCAGGTGTTTCAATACTTTTCCACATGGATTTGACAAGCTATGCCGTCTGTATATCTGATGTCGTATGTCCAGTTAGAGGACCATGAGCTAGTAGTTTGGCGAGTCACTCCCAGAATAACTCCCAGGCAGTACATCCATATCATAAATACTGTGCAACTGCTGACACAAACTTTGGGGAAATGCAGCTGCAGGAACAGGAGCAGCTGCTTCTTTTCACTGTAGAAATGTGTCTGCCTCTGGATGGAGGCACACTAGCTCCTTGTCAACCCATGCCACAGCAGTTCAGAGTAGAGGAAAAGGAGCCAGGAAGGTCATAGAGGCAAAAAAACCTGCCATTGGGATGCAAACTATATTTCACACAGTGATTCCTCCCAGGGTTGCTCAGTATCTAGGAAATACCCGGGCTTGGGGATCTCCAGAGGACACGCCAGGATTCCGAGCAAGGCCTACACATGCAGAAGACGATGCTCACAACCGAAACCCCATGGAGGCACCTGGCCAGCAGTAACCCTGCTAAGCCTTTCCATACCGCAGCTCTGAAGCACAGCTGAGGGCACATCATCACCCACTGGCCTCCCTGCTAGGATTTACGAGAGTGAGAGAGGGAGGCACAGTTGCCTTTTATTGTTAATACCCTTAGGCATTTCTGTCTAGAGATGTGGGGATTTCAATGACTTCTCTCTGCACTGGCTTGGGAATGTTTATACACCAGTAAATAATGTTAACTGCTCATCTGCGGCCAAGTTTAGCTGTTGCAATTACAACAGTTTCCAGCAGCTGGTCTGAGTCCTGCACTCTGCTTTCCCTCTTGCCCCAGCTCTGCAGCTTGCCTGGCAGCTTGACATTTTGTCAGTCTGAGGATAACACAGGGCAGTCAGCAAGTAGAGAAACGAGTAGAAGAAGCTTTCCTCTGAGAGCCAGGGCAGAACGCAGTCCCTTCTGTGGCAAGTACCGGGTGATCTGGGGTCACACGAGCTGTGTTGCTTTGCTGTGTGTTACGGGACTGACTCTGAAGAGCTGGGACAGATGCCTGCAGCAAGCCCGTATTCTCATACTTCTTTCCTTCTTGGGAACTATTAGACATTCTCAGGGCCTCTTTATTTTCCTCCCCTGTGCAGCTCTGGTGTCTGCCTCAGCAAGAGGCAAAAGCCCTTCTTGCTCAGGTGCCTGAGCTCAAAGGGACACATTTTGGAGGGGCTGGTTTTTGCTGTGTTTTAGGGAGGCGGTGTTTGGGACTGCGGTGCTGCGGTCCACAGTGCCACCTCAACAGGACTGCATCAGCAAGAGCTCACCAGAGAGGTGACCAGCTGAGAACAGGCTTGGCACACCTCGATGTGGTTTACCTATCCGATGTGTGGGCTCCCGAGCACATGCCTGCTCAGGGCAGGGGCAGCGCCTGCTCCTTGCCTGGAGCAGCTCGGCAGCCCCTCTTCCACCCTGGCCCAAAGTATCATTCATTCAGGGGGAAGAGAGCATCCTCTGTGCTGCTATTACCTGTTCTCAGATGGGGGGAAGCAACAGGACTGCTTCTCCTTTCGTGTCCTCTTCACCCAGATGGGACACAGCAGGACAGCTGGCCCCCACGGCAGCCCCGAGAGCCCTCCATGGTCATGCCACCAGGATTCCCCAAAGTCCAGTGACATCTAACTGCTCTCCCAGTCCAGACTTTGCTCAGCAGCCAGCTGCTCTCTGCTGCTAGCGCCACCATTTGCACCCTTTCCACCTCCACACCCTTGTGAGCATCTGTGGTGCTCCTCAGCCCATGCCCACAAGAGTATATGGAGAAATGCCAGCACTGCTCTCTTCCTCAGTTCCAGGATCTCCCGTGAAACACTGACCTAGATCAGCCCTGCACCACACATGAGCTCAGGCATGTGCTCCTGGGCACAGCAAGCCCCACTCAGATACCCGCCCCCAACCCGTCTTCAGGATTTTACTTTCCAACTGAACAGTCCTCACATGTGATCGAGTGGAAATCCAGATGCATCTGGCCGACACAGCCAGTGCCACACTGCCCAGCATCCACCATCCCCCTCACCTTCCGTTTTCTTCCTCTCCATCCCAGCCCCTCTGGTTGCTGAAAGCAATCAGTGGCAGCTGAAGTGCAAAGAAGCTGACACTATGATCTGTGGCTTTCGTGCTCAGTGCCCTCCAGCTGCTGTGCTCCCAAAGTCAGCAGAGCAGAAATGCCTGCACATGCAGCACCTCTCCAAAAGAGAGATGCTGGCACAAGGATCTGGTAATTGCCAGCACGTCAGGAATGAGAGATCTTCTCCTAATACTCACTAAGCTCCAATCTTAATCTTGTTTGTCGCTGTTAAGTCTCAGAGAAATTGGGCTGATGCGTTGAAAGGAGGTAAAATAAAAAGATTCAAGAAGAGACTGAAATCTCTTCAGAAAACTGAAGAGAAATAATCTTCAAAGGTTCCCACGAGCCTGCATGCCCCAGCCTAGAAAAGCGGAACAGATAAACACTGGGAACAGCAGCGAGAACCTCACTGGAATTGCTTTTAGTCTCGCATTTTGTGGGAGGAGACAGAAAAGTTAAGGCTGGAATCAGAAAGCAGTTACGGGATCTCATCACCCAGGGCTTGTCCCCCTCTGCTGGGACCCCATCCCTGAGGTCACTGCTGCCTGGCAGGCTCAGGTTCCTGGGGCAAAACCCAGTTCCCATTTCCCCACCAGGCTGGGGACTGGCCAGAGCAGCGGCACATGAGGGGCTGGATGCTTCTCCCTGGGTGAGATCCCCCAGGTGGGTAACCTGTTCTGGGGGTGCGGAAGGGGTTGCCAAGGGCAGACAGCCTCTGCCTCCATCCAGGCAGGGTGTTTGCTGTCCATCATCCTGGGCTCTCAGGGTAAAGAGCCAGGGCAGAGCAGCAGCTGGCTGCCACCACCCTGCCTGAGGCTGCATCACCCCTCCTGCACCCCATTGCCTCACAGCATCCCTGCAGGCAGCCTTGTGCCAGCACCCTCTCCCCCTCGCACAAGGGACATGCATGAAGAGGTCTCCTCTCTCCTTGTATCCTCCCTTGAGGCTTGGGGGGTTCCTGCAGTGGAAATTGCTTCCAGACTATTTACTTTTCACTGCCCACAGAGCTGCTGCTGAATCCCTTCCTCAGCTCACAGGTATGTTTAGCATCCCTGACAGCCCAAAGCAACACATGTTGCCACTAAATAAAGCTCTGCTATGAAAGGTGCTGCCCTTTCACCTTTTCACCAAAAAGTGCCTGTGTTTGGAAGAGACCAAGGATCATCCATGGCACACTCCAAATGCACCCCGGTGCGGCACACTGAGCACACAAACCTTTGTCCCACACAGTGCAGAGGGATGTGCCCAGCCCCGGACATGCTGAACCAGATCGTGTCTGTGCAAGCAGGGTGGGATCTAATGGGGGTCCCATAAAGTGAGGGCAGCCTGTCTGCAGGCTCTTGGCTAGAGCCTGCGGCAGGGAGGCAAAGCACTGACTCCGCAGGCAGCTGCCAGCTCCTCTGCCAGCTTCAGGCTTTGCAGCAAATTTTGCCTTTGTCATTGCCCATGTGTTTGGTGGACAGGGGACTCCTGTATTCTAGGAGGCTGTTAGAAAATGCCTTTCAACAGCAGTCAAATTCACAAAAAAAAAAAAAAAAAAAAAAAAAGAGCAAGCCATAATTACACCCACACAGCTCTCCACACTGCGCTAAGCTTCCCCCCCCTGTCAGAAATGCACCCGCACCGATAGAGTGGATACATTGATTAAAAGTCCCCCAAAATGAATAGATCAAGAGAAATCTGCCATACCCCTGCAGCAAGGGTGAAGTGCTTTTTAATTAAGGACAAAGAGATGCAAATGTCCTGAATCATCACAAGCAAATAGCAAAATAGCACCTGTCAGAATATTAAAAAACAAGCACTCAGCGTTCCCTTGTGATCAGCTCGAAGGAGGCCTTGAGTTAAAAAAAAAAAAATAGAAGTTCCACCAAGAGTTGAAAAATGTAATAGGCTGAGAGTAAGGAAAGAAAATAGCTCGATAAAAACAAGCAGGTATTACTTGCTAGTGATTTTGGTACTGGTGCCAGTGCAGCCGACAGAAGGGTCTGGAGCATCCCTGGCCCCAGCACAGCCTGCACGGGATCTGCTTGAGGTCGGCACGAACGCCAGCCCTGGGGGATGGCACCAGGCACTGTTGACCTGCCCAGCCTGTCTGCAGGCTCCTTCCCACCAGTGGCAAAGCCTCGCTCCTCCCAGGTGCGGGATCCCTGCTGCCACCCTACAAAGCCCATAATCATGAGCACTCAAATAACCTCAGCCAGCCGGGAAAAAATTGACTTGGTGCACATCGAAGTGCTTTGCTGGAGGATCAGCCTCAGGGCCTGCTCCATGCCATGCCCTCACCTGTGCCAGCCCTGCCCATGCTGAAGGGGGCATTTAATTCTGAGTAATGAAGGCAACAGGGTTGCATTTCAGAGCCGTGCAACAAGACCCTGTAAGCTGTTCTCCTCCTCGCTGTGCATTTGTTTGTGAGGCAGCCTGGGAACGTGCAGGAAGGGTCCTCTGTGTGCCCAGAGCCGTTATTATTAGGATTGATTGCAGGGGAAGCGGGCTGGAAAGGATGCCTGGATGCCAGTGCTGCTGGGGAGAGCAGGCAGGCGGTCTCAGGTTGATGAGGGCAGACAATTCTTTTCCCAGAATAGAAGGGTCAGATGGGGAGGTTTGGGGAATTCTTTTGCATTTTGGATGTTTTCATTGCTATCGTTTCTTGCCTTCACCTCAAACTGTGTTCAGGTTAAAAACCCAGACATGGGGGGACATGGTGCTGTGAGGAGCACCCCATGCACGCAGCCTCCCCTCTGGCCTCAGCCTGTGGGCTGCACCCCAAAACGGTGGCCTCGAGCACCCCCCGGCTTAATGACACAGCCGAGGCCGCTGTCCCCACCGCTGTACCAGAGCCAGGGGTGGGATGAGGGCTGGGAAAAGCAATGAAAGGAGCAAGTGTTGGGAAGCACAGCAAGAGCCAGCGCAGCCCAGAAGCAGCAACAAAGGGCCGGGGCTGTGAAAGGAAGGCAGAGTGAAAGGGAAATGCCTGGAATAATAAGTGACGGATGGATGCCTTTGACGGGGACTCGGATATCTTGGGTCTCCTGCCTGACCTACTTAAAACTGGCGTAATCTGATGAAGGAGCATCCTCCGGCTCTAAATATAAACTTCACTTCTCTTTATTTAAACGCCTTCCCTCTGCCACCCAGGGGTAGGGCTGTGGTCCACAGCTGGATGAAAAGCACCATATGCATTCTGTGGGTCCCAGAGCCCTGCAGAATGCCCCTGCTCCCTGCCTGGGGAGGGCTGGGGACCCCTGGAAGGCTCATGGGCTCTTGAATGGGCCATGCAGCAGCAGAGGCACTAGCACAGAGCCCAGAGGGACAGCACTGGCATTGCATGGTTTTCTAGCAACCTATTTATGAGCAGGAGCAAAACTACACTCCACGGGGCAATGCCTATAGGGGAATTACGGGATGCACTGCTGTCAGGTAGCTATTCCCAACGCAAGCTGCAAAGGACTGCACATCAGGACCCAAAAGTCAAGGGTCTCCCATTAGCTCCTTGTTTATCCGTGACTTGCAGTCAAATGTTTTTCATTTTAAATGAACCACAATCTGGTGTGCAACAGAATCCTGAGCAATTGGCAAGTTTAGGCAGAATTTGGCAATTAGTTTAAGTGAGAAGAAAAACAAGCAAAACCACAATCCAAGAAAAAACAGCTGCAATCAAAGCACTTTTCCCAACCTGTTTTGAAATAAAATATTTTGCTTAAGAATGCCAAAATGTTTCATTGATCCAGTCTCCAAATTAAATGCTTCAAGTTTCTCCACTTCAGCACACTGCTGTTCATTTAAAACTCTACTTTTCTGAAATAAAAAGAGTAGAAAAGGAACCACTGTTCTGGCTTGAAGAACATACTAAGGTGACAAGATGAATTTTTTTCATTTTTCCTCTTTCACTGGAAAGCCATATTAAAAAACAAACAAACAAACAAAAGGATTCAGTCTGAACCAAATTTAATCCATTCCTCACCCTGTTCCAGAGCAATTTCCATATCTGCGATGCATATTCCCTGGAGAGCCGCTCTTGCTGCAGCCCCAGCCCCGTGCACACTCCCAGCGTGCACAGCCACAGCTGGCACAGCTGGCGTTGGCACGAAGGGGATGTTCAAGCAACACCTGGCTAGTTTTGTTCAAGCGACTCAGCAGTGGTCAGGTATCCTGCACGGGGCCAGCTTTGTGGAAGAAAAAATGACTGCTGGTGGTAAAACTCCAGCAGAAATTAAGATCTCTAGGCAATGAGATGGCTGAGGGCAGAGCGGGGTGGGCGGACAGCCTGGAAGCCCAGCAGCAGCGCATCCCCGGCTAAGACAGGGACACTGTGCTGTCCCTACGGAAGAACAGCTGTCACCACCCTGTACTACTGGGCTATAGCCGGGGATACTGCATCTCTGCTCCTGTCCCTCCTGCAAGCATCTACGAAGCCAGGATGGGCCAGGGGCTTCTAGAGTTGCAGGTCTTCCCATTGCCCTGTGGTGAGCATGGTGGGTTTGGTGAGAATTTCCAGCAGATCACAGTAAAACTCATAAAATTGTTTTATCAAGGGCTTTTGTCAAGCCCTTACAGCTCACAGTTCCCTAAGGATATAAATTTTCCAGCTCATAGGCTCTGGGACTGTATGAGCTATTTAGGAACCTTTGCATGCTTTATTCCACTTCCTTGCTTTGGTGGCAAAAATGTATGTGGGATTAAAAAGGAAAAACAGTTAAATTAAAAACCAAGTCATTACAGAAAGCTAGCAAGCTGCACATCTTTCAGTACCACCATCAGGATTAGATGAGTTTGTTCCCTCTGTGGAGATAGGCCCCGTTAATTTTCTTGGCAGGATCTCCCATGTTAAAGCAACAAGGCAAATGTTTGCTTTGACTTTTTGAATGTGTTTGTGAGCCCTGGGAAGATGGGGGGTGGGGAACGAGGGAGAGAAAAATTCTCTTAATCTGAAATACTCTACATGTTAATTTTTGCAAAGCTCAAATTTAGGGTCAAATTTGAACTGACAGTCTCCTTGAAGGAGGAGGAGGGGCAGAAGATAATATTTGGTAAAGAGTAGAGAAAGATGAGACAGGCAAAGTGGATTTTTTTTAAGCTTGCAGGGAGATACTAAGCTCAATAATCAGACAAGAAAGGCAATGAGCAGCTATCAAAGCAGCAGCCGTTTTAAGGGCTGTACTCATCTGAAAGTGACTTTTAGTTCTTGTGAAAACTGCCGCCTTAACAGCTGTCCCAATTAGAGCCAGCCGGAAATTTCCCAATAAACCAACATTTTTGTCAGAAAATAATTCGCTGAGTCTGAAATGCTCCAAGTTGGCTGAACTTTTGTTGAATCAAAAAGCAGGGCTCCAACTGGGTCCGGTGCTCAGCTGCCAGGTTTGCGCTATGAGCGACAGCACTGACAGAAAAGTCAATTTTGCCGAGCAGCTGCAGGCGCCAGGAAGCGCCTGGTTCCCATAATTTGTGTTTGGGATTTGGTTGGAGTTGAAAAAAAAAAAAAAAAAAAAAGATAAAAAGGCAACTGAGTTCCTTATAAACTTGAACTTGAGCCAGCCGAATTTGCTCATGCCATGATCCCATATGCCTGACCTGGTTTAGGATCTGGTGGCTGGATTTGTGAGGGGGAAAAAAAAAACCCAAACCAAAACCCACAACCCAAGTGCTGTGGAGAGGCTGATGCTGGCAGCGGCTCCTGCCAGGACAGATGGCTCATGGCCATGCCCACGCCTGCGTGACCCCAAGGCCAGCAGGGCTCTCCAGGTCTCTCCTTCCCTGGGCTGGCCCTCCTAGAAACATCCTTCCCTTTTATTTTTAAAAGTATAGCGAAAGCGATGACTACATTTATTAGCTTTTTTCAGCTACATCTTTGAAAACTGATGTGTCACAAGTGGAGGTATCACCAGATTTGTTCCAGCTGCCTCACTGCATCAGAAACTTCTTAAAAGAAGGAAAAAGTCAACAAGAATTAGTCTAGGAGACCCTGTGCAAGCATGAACATGGAGAGATTTTAGCCATCTGTATTTAAATTATATTTAAAAAAAAAAAAAAGTCACCAGGCAGGGCAACCCAGACTCCCCCAATTCCAACCCACGTTCCAAGGGTTCGCCAGGCTGCAAGGCAGCTGCTGGGGCCAGAAGTCCCTGGGCCAAACTGGAGTTGTGTTTGCAGTGTAAAACAGCTGTTAATGCTTTGCGTGACTCCTAACCAGCAGGGAAAAGCCTTTCTATGAGTAGTGATGGTTAATTACTTACAATAATTAACCTACAACAGCAGTGGCACTCAGAAAGCAGAGCAGAGGCATACATCCCATCATGTGCTGCTCTGAATGAAAACAGAGCCCCTGCCCCAAAGAGATTTCTTTTTTAAAATGCCCAGACATGATGACAGACACAACTGGAGCTTTTCCCCACGTGAGCGCTCCCCAGGGGCGGTGCGCAGGGTGCAGAGCCCGCTCGTAGGTAGCGCTCTCCCTTCCCACGCTGCCAGCTGTTGCTCATGGAGAGGCTCTGCTGCTTCCCTGGGTGGCTCCGAGGGTGTCCCCGGGGGTCTCTGGTGCACCAGGCTTCCCTGTGCCCCAGGAAGAGGTGCTTCACTGGGCCCTGCTGGCTCCCCACAACCAGTCCCACCTGGCGTCCATCACTTGCTGGCCCCATCACCGTGCAGGCTTGGTACCAACACTGCCTATCACGCTGCTACTTAAATCAGCAGAAATATAGGGATATGAGGCTGGAGCTTGAAATCATCCCCTTTTTTGGTCCATTAGCACAGAGTCCTTCGCATCACTTTAAGAGCTCTCTGAAGCTAGGGAAAAAAAAAAAAAAAAAAAAGCATCTGCCACATTCTCCATTTCATCTTGCAAGCTGTGAGATCCCACCCCTCTCACTGCCTATCCTTTCCGACAGCCGTGCTTCCTGCAGAGCAAATGGGCTTGAAACTCCACGATCAAAGTAATTTGCATTGATTTCCATGGCCTGGTTTCTCTGCCTGGATTCTCCCCATCCCTGTAGCCACCCTGCCCCATTGGAGTAGGAGCACCAGTGTCCTGCTTATTTGGGGTTTCGCTGTATCCCCATTTCTTTCCCAGAAGAAAATGAAATATTGGTACTGGATGCCAGTGTTTACCTGGAGGTTTGGCAGCACATGCCCTGAGCTACTTTTGCTTGACCCAGTCTCAAGGCAGAGGCAGACGTTTCCCCACACACCATTTCCCAGCCAGTTTTCCCACTTCTGCTCCCTTGCGGGTCACGTCAGCACTCGCCTGTCCCCGAGCTCCCTGTTTCCTACCAGACCAGCTCACTCAGCAGCTGTTCATGCCCCCTAACCTGCCCCCTTAAAACCTCTCAGACACGGAACACAGCCCCCCATGGGCTTTGCTGTAGGGCCAGTCGCCCCGGTGGGTGGCGGGGGGTATCTCCAGCCCAGTCATGCCTGGAAGGGCTGCTTCTGCTTTCTGTCCTGCTCAGAAAAAGACTGTAACAGTATCTCTCACTCTGGGAGAAAAGAGGGTCTCCATGGCAGCTAGGAACAGCACTGGATGACAGTAAGACTGTGCAAGAAACTTGAATTTTTTTTCTTAGAGAAAATGCTTCTATTTTTGACAAAAGGCCTTTTTGAGGTATGAAACCTCTTATGAAACTTCTCCCACATCAGTGCTTTACATAAACTATTTTGCTGTAGTTGTGTTATTCATTGCACACATTTTACACCAGCGTGAACTAGTTTATCTCCAGAGAACAGAAACCAGAACCTGGCTGTGGGGCAGGGCATCCTGCAAGCCACATACTCTGCAGGTTGTCTCATCCCAGCCATGCCTATCCCAAACAATGCTTCAGCCTGGCAAGACTCCTCGAAACAGGGCAGAGCCACGCTACAGAGTGAGAAGAGGGCCTCACCAGCATGAGCATCACCTTTAGCAGTGCAGGAGGGTGTAAATGGGCCAGGAAGCGTCACACCGGTGCACCTTGAGTCACAGCCTCTGCTGGTGGGAGCTGCACAGGTGAATGGCATCATGCTGACACACTCCCAAAGAGCCCATGGTCCTCCAGCACACAGGGAGGATGGCCAGCTACATCCTCATAAGGATTAACAGGGCAAAGAGTCCGTCCACTGCATTAGTATCACAGTCTTATCTTTTTTTCCCCCCTCTGAGCCTGAGATGTCAGGGCTGATAGCAGACAGTTTGTTTCACAGTGAACGTACAGTGATAGGTCAGGGGAACAAGTGAAAATGCCACCGTTGAGGGGAATTAGATCATTAAAATGTCACAGTAGTACCTTGGGAAGCCAACCAGAGATTCCAGCCACAGTTTCTTGCTCCCTGTGCTAGAAAAAATAAATAACACCTGCCAAGCGAGACCAGGCCTTTCTTTTCTAAAGAGATTACTATTATTTTTTTTTTGTATCACCATTGTTTCACACCACTCTGCTAGCAAGAAAGTCGTGATCTCATTTTCTGTTGTCACAAAGTCTGATTTTGGGGGAGTAAAAGCTTTTCTGCAAGCCTGGACTAAAGGCTAAAGGGAGTGCTCTGGGGACAGTAGCACAGAAGGGAAACCTATGTACCACCCAGCCTCCCATCACATCTGATGAACGCTAAGTAGTGCTACACCAGGGTCATTCCCTTTTCTAGCTTTTCACCCTCAGCACATTTTTTTTCCAGCAGTGATTTGTCTCTGTGGGTCTTTGTTTCTGCTCCCCCATTCACACTGCTCTTGCTTACCATCCAAGCGCCCTAGAGATTGCCATACCCTCCTCCCACCATGTGAAGAAGCACCATCCATTGAAAAACATCTCATGGTCTAGGGCTCTTTGCAGCTCTGAAGCTGTCTTGGCTTGAGCCTGCAGGAGTTTTCTTGGTGCTCTGCTTCCCAGCGGTGTAACGGAAGAAATAATCCTGATCTTTAGCATGTGCCCTTAGCACTGAGGAGCGCTGCACTGCTGCTATCAACCACTGTCCTTGTTAGAAATTCTCTTTCCACGTACATACAGAATGAGATCTGCAGAGCAATAGCACATTGTGAGAGAGGCCACAGCAGGCAGACCCAGGTCCTCACCGTGCCTCTTGTCTGTCTCCCAGTGACTGCCCAGCAGAGATGCTAAGCCAAGGGGCAGGTATACAGATGGTTCCTCCCTTTCCAGGAGGACCCTTCACATTTCAGCAAGTCACCTCTCATGAATTGCTGTTGTCCTGTTGTCTCCTTGCTTTCCCAGGCTCTCTCTTGGCAGGGCTGGGAATTGCTTCCCACACCAGCTCAGGATGGAGAAGTAGAGCCAAAAAGAGACTTTGACTGATGTCAGGTTACCTTATCTAGGGAGCCAGTTACAGGACAGCTGATGGCAGCAGCTGCCACCACTTCTGACTTTTCTCTGCATTTCTCTCCTCCTGCTTGCCCTCCAGAGGACCAGCCTCCCAAACCTTCCTAAAACTAGAGCGCTCCATCCCATTGAAGTGGTGACCCCTTTGCTCTCCCCCTGCACTGTGCCTCAGTGCCTAATTGTTCTAATAGTTTTTCAAAGACTTCATTCATCTTCTGCCATAATTCAAGTCTTTGTTCCGTGCCACGGTGCAGAGGGAATAAAGCAGAGCAAGGACAATGAAAATCAGACACTGAGGGGCAGATGAGTGCTTCCCTTTGACTGTGCACACAAGGAAAAAAATCAAAGCTACCTGGGTTTTTGTTTGTCAACACCAATCTGGTCCAGGCAAGATAATAACCACAAATGCATGGGGCCGGGGTGCAAAGAACGGGGGGGAGCATGCTATTGTGGCTGGCTGAATAGTTCGACTGCTGGCAAAGCAAAGCCTTTTGTTCACTGATAGTTTTTCCTTGCAGATTACTTTATCTGTTACCTTTTGTATTTCCCCTCTCTCTTCCCAAGCATCGTATCACTCTGGAGAATATTTCCAGAAGTTTAGGGGAGGCCAGGAAAGTGTAAATCAAAGCAAGGGCTTCGCTGATCTGAACACCCACTGCTAAAGGGGACATACTCTGCACCAGCTGAATTCACCCTGGCAAATTTTTAGCTCTTTGCCATATAGTTTTGATGAGCCATTTTCATCCTGCCAGGCACAGATTAACAGATGGGCTCATCGGTCTGCAAGGTGATCTCTGTGCCACAGGGTCAGCCAGCAAAGCCCCAGCTAGTCCTTTCCTGTCCTTGACTGGATGATAGGATGATTTTTTAGTAAGAGTCAGAGAGAGAAAAATAAATGAGAAGTTTCCAAAAACAAAATTAATATTAATTTATGCTAAAATTCACTGTCTTTTTTGTTTGCAAGGTATCCATGCATTGGAGTGGGGGGAGCAGAATTATGATTGTTTTGAACTTCTCTGACCAGCTCTAGCCCTAAAGACAGAAAACAAGCTAGGAAGATGTGGAGTCAAGCCACACAAGCAGGTTCAAGGCAGGGAAACACCCAAGAGCCAGACTACATTCGCACTGAGGCTTTGATTCTCCAGTCCTCCTGGTGTTTACAAGGAGGGGGAGAGAGCAATTGTTTAACTCTGAAACTCTAAAATGGCCTTGGTGTCCACAAAGATTTTAGAGAGTGCTTGCAACACAGCAAGAGCCAGGGATTAAGCTCTAAATCCATGTTTTGTCCCTGAAAATCTGTCCTGATCACTAAAGTGAAGTCCACACTCTCAAGAAATATTTAGCTACATCATTAAAACGCCCTGCTATTGTTGGGCATGACTGGCGGTCAGCAGCCAGAAGCAAAACCCTAGAAGCCCTTCAGCCCGAGGAGTGCCCTTGCTGAGCAGAGCAAGGACAAAGGGAGGGTCAGAATGGCCAGGGGGTGCCGATGGGGACGGAGGTGCCTTGTCAGAACTGACAGCATCATTAGCAGCCTGAACCAGAGCAGCAGGGGAGCTGGGGTCAGGGCAGAGGGCCACCATCAGTGCTGCAGAGGGAGGCTTCGATACAGCACCTCCATGCACCGCCACTGCCCCCACGTAGCTCTCATCTGTCCCCCATTTACGTAAGCCTCATTTACCTCCAATGCTGCAAACAGAGGAAAGATCCGCAGTGTGACAATGCTCATTCAATCGGCTCCTGCAGAACATAGCACTTTGCAAAACAGGCTCTGCTCTTCTGTAGCTCCTTCCAGGAGACGGGGAGCCCTCCAGCGTGACAGGTTGTGACTCTGTGCCCTGTAAGACCAAGGGCAGAGGTGGCCACTCCTCAAGGGGAGGGCTACAGTCAGCTCCTGCTACTGAAATTTGGCTGGGAAGCCACTTTGCACAACCGATGCGAATACCGCAACTTAGGCAAGACTATTAGAAAGCTGCAGTTCTTTCAGGCCGTGGGAAAGCAATAGAGCAAGGACCAGGCCTGCATGCCACATGAGAAGTCCTAGCATGTTCTGGGGTTTCCCAGGCTGATGTGAATCCATTTTTCTGAAATTCTGTCCTAGAAACCATCCTCTGGTGTGCTGCTACAGGAGCTCTGCACATCCCACAGGGAGATCCTGGCACATGGGCACAGGAACTTGGGGGAAACTTCACCAAAGACGCTCCAAAAAAAACACTGAGTCAGGCACCGAGCAGCAGGCACACAGCTGCCTAGCACAGGACCAGCATCACATTAACCCTGCCTCTGGGCACTGGCCACCGTGCTGCAGCTCGTCAGCACTCAGATTTTGCTCGGGAGCTGCTGTACTCAGAGGCTCAGGCAGAAGGAAACATACTGCGCCTTTATCCACCAGCCAGCACAGCTTGTCCCAGCTGAATCACTGGCTATGCAGACCCCTTGGCTCCCTCAGCACCCAGAGCCATGACTGAGATACCTGGGATACAGAACATAAAGTTCAAGTGTATCATCGTGTGAGGCAGGCAGAGGGTGGACAGGGATCAAGCGTTCACCTTTTCTAATGCAAGCACACAAGGAGACAAATGGAAGGGGAAAATCACAGCCCCTAAATCTATGGGAAACTCCTTTCTTCAGGATGGTGTGGACACTTGATACGAGTTCAAGAAACAGCAGAACAGCAACAAGAATCCATCAAGAGTTATCAGATTAGAGTATTTTCAATTGGAAGGGACATACAACAGTCATCTAGCCTGACCATTTCAGGACTGACAAAGTTAAGGCAAATTAAGAGCATTGTCCAAATGCCTCTTAAACACTGACAGGCTTCAGGCATTGACCACTTCTCTAGGAAACCTGCTCCAGTGTTTGACCACTCTCTGGGTAAAAAAATGCTTCCTAATGTCCAGTCTAAACCTTCCCTAGCACAGCTTTGAACCATTCCCACACATCCTATCACTGGGTACCAGGGAGATCAGCACCTCCCTCTACTTCACCTCCTCAGGAGGCTATAGAGAGCAATGAGGTCACCTCTCAGCATCCTTAACATAAGGGTAACATAATTAAACATAAGGATGTGGCTTTTACAGGCAAATCCTGGAGCCACAGATTGCTGGAGGCTGGGAGAGCACCCTGGTGAAGCTCTGCAAGATGCATAGAGTGAAAGAGAGCCTAACGTTATAGGAAGCACCTGCTGTTTGACTCCTATCAAAAATTGGGCACTGTTTAGACAAGGCTTTTGGCTCTCCCAGTACAGCAGCTCTTCTGTGTCTGCAGGTTTTAAGCCCAGCAAACACTTGCACTAACATTGGGTTAATTTTAGGAACACCTGCCTTTCTTCCTGCACATAGCTGGGCAATATTTTTTCAACAAATGACTTATTTGCTTTAAATAAATGCGATTTCTAGGCAAAGTGATGCAAAAATTCAGGTCAAATTCCCTGAATAGCTTCCGCCACCAAAAAAAGCAACAAACGCTCTAAGGGGTTGGGCAAATCACATGGAGAAGGGTTTGAGCCCTTTGGAAACACTCCCTTTTTCACTATTTCCCAAATGCTTCTATTTCAGGCATTTCCCATATGCACCAGGGATAGGGTCTTTGCAAGCCCAAGAAGCACGGATCCATTATGCTGCTCTGCCCTGGGGTTATATTCCCCCCAGAGCTCCCTCCCCACCACGATGCTCCATCCTGCCATGGAAACCTCTCTCACTCTGAAAGGGCTGGTGCAACTCACAGGAGCTGCTTTGAACATCTGTTGGACTTAGCAGGACCCTGAACATGCACAAGACAGTTCCAGCTTTGCCACAATCCCTACACCAGCTGTGGTCCTCTCCAGCCTGTACTCCAGACCTCAGAGACCCATTTGCTTGAGCCATGTCCTAAATAGTCCACATGGTGCTTCTGCTTCCTGGGGCAGCTATGGGGCTCAACAGCCTGGCACCTGGGCATTGGATTTCTATAGTCCCACCTGGGTTTCATCTCATTATCCCCCTCCGTCCCCAAATCACCAGTTGTAGCTGAGCTGAAACAGCTCCCTGTCCCACATGCCCTGAAGAAAACAGCAGGTTTTATGCATGAGTTAAAATGGCAAGAAATTGTTTTAGCTTTGGAGGAAAGCCCCCCCAAATGGCCACCCTACTCCAGGCAAAGGAAGACTCCCAGCATTTCAGGGGGGTCTAAGTCATGCCAAAGAGGGTTTTGATAAGTGCTGCAACCCAGATCTGGGTAACAGCAATGCATCAGGTTCTCTGTTCACACTATAGTCTGCCCAAGCAACTTCACTTGCAGATGCTTGGACATCCCCGTGGAGATTATTTAGGGGGCTACAGAGTCAAAGATCTCTGACCAAGTGTTGGCTGGATCCAGATAACAAACGCTGACTTCTGCCTCTCGTGGCATGCCTTTGGGTTCAGGCTGATTTTAACTTTCAAAGGAATTCAGCACCATACAGCTTTTGCTGATTTTATACAGCATCTCCAAACTGGGAATCTCTCTTCAGAAGCCCAAGGCTTTCTGGCTGGAAAGGTCTCCCTGCAACCCCAGTTCAAACCAACTCATATCCAGAGGGGCTAACATTATCCCGGTTTGATTTTTCAGAGAAGCCACAAGCATTCCTAATCAGATCTCCGAATAGCATGTAAATATCTGGCTCCGGGTGACTATCTTGGCTTCCAGAGTATTTTGACTAATGTAGTACGCGTTGACCCACATTTTGGGGACAGAAAGGTTCATGGATTCAGACTGGGTGAAACACAGCACACTTGTGGGGGATGCATTTGATACTAAACAAACATTGCTCCCGTCAGACCTGCTTCTGTCCCTCTTCATACCCCCCAGCAGATGGGTCTCCTTACTGAGCTGGCCCCCAGGACCACTGGACTCTCGCCCCTCGCAGGGAAAGCATCGCTCCTCTCCAGGTCTGGGTTTCAGGGAACAAAGCAGCATTAGCACATCCTGTTGGTGCTTTAACTCCCATTATTTTGTAGAGGACTTCAAGAAACCTTAATTTTTTCTGAAAGTATTTTCTTCCACTAAATTCTACTCCATTTTCTTCAAGCAATAAATGAATTTTGTTTACGAAGTAATTCAATGAGACTTGAAATTTAATTTATAGAAAATGGGCCTCAGACTTCTGAGGCATTTGAAACCATGCTGAAATATGGCAATTTCAAGCACTTACCTGTCTCCTTCCCGCGAGTCTCCAAATCAAAGGTTACCATGACAATGGAGCCCACTCTCAGTCCAGCAGAATGAATTGGGTTTATGTGACGTCATTATTAGCCAGGACCCAAGAAAATTACGCAAATGAGATCCCCAGACAGCAGGGCTGCAAAAAGCTTAAACAAGCAGCATAACAATTACCTTCTAAACATAGCAAAGGAAGGAAAATGTCACCCAACTCCCCGGCAATAATTCCTTAAAAACCATACCAAAAAGGCTGACCTCCCCGCAGTACCCCTGCGGGCTACAGGAAGAGATCGGCTCTCCCCTGTTACGAGTTGGACTTGATTTCCACCCTGGGAGGTGGCACAGTTGCCTGCATATCCCAGCAGACAGCCACTAATGCTCCCCGTGGGGATGCTGACTCTCAGCATACTCCCAGGAAGCTGGTTTGCATTACACTGCCTACTTGGAAACCCAAGGAGGGAGAGGAGTTGCTGCCTTGGGTGAAATGCAGTTTTCACCACCTTGAGTGCCCCGTGACCACCACGTGATGCACTCAGGGCTCCTTCCCCCCAGCACCTACAGCATCCTTACCTCAAGGTAAAGGACTCTGTACATCTCTGCTCCTTACTCAGGCCATCACAGTGCCACCATATGATGACAGACCCCCATCTCAAGTCTTCCCCTACAGCTCAACCTCCACATATCCTCCAGGCCAGGGCCCTCACAAGCCAGTTACTTAGAGGTGCTTCCCTTTACAACTGTGGTCAGGTGAACCCAATCCTCTCCTCCCAATGAGGATGTGAGTGAGGTCCTCTGATCCTAGTTGATTTAGAGTTCACACTTGAAAATGAGTGTATTCTGGCCACAGCTGTTCTCCAGGAGAGGGAGAGGCAGTCACCCAGCAATGAGTTGCTATAGGTAGTCATTCAAGCATAATAAATCCTCCTTATCAACCCTGTCTTGCTACCCCTCAAAATTTAAGCTGGACATCATAAGGCAGGATGAAGGCAAAGGCTAGCTTTACGGTCAAGTTGGGGATTACAGTCTGGCACAGATATTTAAAGATTCACAACAGCAAAGAGAAATTTTAGGAGAAGCCTAAACAGCTTCCCTTGAATGGCAGGAGATGGGCAGATAAGTTATGGTTGTCTCCAGCACAGTTCTGGGCTGATGTATGGCTGAGCTGGGTCAGACTGGAGACGTACTGCTCCCAGGCTTCTTGAGCAAGTGTAAAACCTACACGTGCTGAAAAAACTGTGCATTGACTTTAAAGAAGGTTTCTGTCTGTATTATATGTGGGTTTATCTTCTTTTTTTTTTTTTTAAATCCAGATCACTGCATACTTTTCTTTCTTCCTCTGAATAAAATCAGCAATACTATTTTGTTTCCTATTCTCCCCCATTCTTCACAAAAAACCAAGAAGTACCTTTCCCCTTATAAGACGTGCTACTCTGCATAGGAGCTGGGAGCCTTTGCTTTCCGATTGCCCCGTTAATGAAGCTAGCCCAGACCCATCCTTCCCAGGCATATGAGGTTTACAGCACCACATCTGAAGGAGACTTTGTAGGCCTGAAAGTCTGGCTTCTTTTCTGCAGCTGTGCTCTCTGTGTAATAAAAATGTATTGCTTTTCCTACCAGCTTTGCCTCACTTATGTCTTTAGACCATCACGGCCGCAATACCACCTCTGCTGAAACCACTGCTGTCAATTCCTAGATTGCTATTTATCAGGGATCCCAAAGTGCCTTCATAACATGCCTAATGCTCAGCTAGCTCCTACACCTTTTACTTCTGAAGAAAATCACCCAGAGCTGCTTTTCAGAGACATTTTCTCTCTGCAAGCCAAAAGGGTGGCTGTGGGGGTGACACAGCCCTGCCCAGCCCAGGGTCCCTGCTGTCCCCAGGCTGGCTGGTTCCCCTCTCCCACCCCAGTGCCCTACAGCTGTGTCTTCCACACCCCGCACTGCAAAACAGCCGTTGTAGCCCATGGGTGGGCTGTGGGGGGAGACCTGAATCCCACCCTTGGTGCTCCTCCCCTGGAGCAGGGACAGTGGCAGTACGTCGTGTAGACACCTCCTTTGTTGGTAACCCTGCAGGGTTGCCCAAGAATGAGACCCAAGGAGCCCTGCAGTTCCCACACCAGAGATGTGGCCCCTGTCCTGGGGTCAGAGCAGGGCTGGAGTCTGCTCCTTCTCCTGCTTCCCCTGACCAGGGGGCTCAGGGAGGCATTCCGGGCTGCGGCGGGGTGAAGGAGCTTTGCTGTGGTTGACACCCACAGCCACCACTCCAGGCACATCATCCAGTCCCCTCCACAGCCCATCACTTGCTGCCTGCTTAGGGGTGGAAGAGAAGAGGACATCTTAATCCCCATGAAGGACGCTGAGGATCTGCAGATGGAGCTGAGCATGTCTGTGATGGGAAACAGCCCCCCTTGCTGCTCTGGCTGCTTTTAACACATCACCCATCCACCGACCATGGAAAGGGAAGGTGGTGGGGGCAGGAGGAAAGTCACAGCCACTTTCTCCCACCTCTGATAGCAGTGAGTGTGCGCTTGTGCCGGCAAAACCTGGGATCCCCTGCGAGGCCCCTGCAGACCTCAGCCTGCCAATGTGTGAAAGTGTAAGGGAGAATGAATCCCAGCAAACCACGAATCTGCCAAGCGAGGGTGTTCTCCATGGAGTGGGGCAACCACAAAGTCTCAAACCATGTTCCTGCTGACAAGCTGCTGATGGATGAATTCGGTCAGGAGGAATTGTGCTTTGCAGAAGAAAGCTCTGTTTGCTTACAAGGCAGCCAGCATGGCAGTGGTCCTGGGAAGAGCCCTGTGAATGGGGGTCATGCAGTGTTGGACCTGCTTGTCTTACAGGGTGAAGGAACCAGAGAAGAGAGTTCCTTCTGCCGGGGGACCCTACCTTGATGCTGGCGTTTCTGATCATAGCACCCAAACGCATGAAGGCTCACTTAGGGCTGGCTTTGGGGCACTCACCCCACCTCGTGAGGAGGTGGTTCACAGGAGAGGTGTCTGGAACAGAAGGCAGAAGATGACCACTCTGCCCCAGGGAACCCTTTCCTTCAGGGGGCTGTGGGGTTGAGCTGTGTGCACCGGCCACATTGCAGCCTGGCATAGGGGACACATTTATTATCTGTTCCCCAATATCTGACACCTCAGGAGCCACACGTCAATGGCTCCCCTCTCCGAACACTGCTGTAGTATAAGCGCCAACTAATAAAACCCAGCTATTGCATTCCTAAGACACCTGTCAGCCTGAGCACTAAGTGCTGGGGTAATAAATACTTGCTCAGCTATGCCTCTTCTCTGCCAATTCTCCTGGCTCTGCCTGTTTTCATTAGTATTTCTTTTCTGTGGACACTGCAATTACACTCTGTTCCTCTTCAGGGCCCTTGTTCCAGGTTCAAATAGAGAAGCGATAATGCAGGGAAGCTTTTCACATCGCTGTTTATTTTTATCTTCTGAGTCAGGAAGATCTTTTCAGGCTGGGACCAACCCTGTGCAGTTTTGATTGAGGAAGGACTCAGGCGGGGGGTGGGGAAGGGGATGAAAACTTCAGGTTCCAGCTTTCACGGTGTAAAACAGTGGTGGGCTCCTTCCTTGCCTGCTCTTGCTGAGGTCACAAGCTATGCTCCTTCCTCGGCAAGACATAAGTATGCAGCCTGTACTGCTAAGACCCGTGGTAACTATCCATCTGCCACAGCAGCTGCGAGCCCCGGCGCTCCCAAGCCTCTTCTGTCATCCGAATCTCTGAGCAAGAAGGAGGATTCAGCTGAATGCAGCAAATTCAAATGCGTAACTTTTTTTGTTCAAGGTTGCAATATGTTTGGAGATATTGTCCCGCCAGCAAATCCCTGGTGCAGCATCCAGATGGTGCTCAGGGAATCCGGGGAAAGGGGGGGAGGGCATTTTGTTCCTTATTCAGGTGTAGAAAACAACTGATGATGTCACTGGAGTTATTTGCTTCTCTTGCTGTTTCCTAGTGGTAATTCAAGGGGAAAAAAGTCCTCATTGAATATGTGGGCTTTGGGTAAATCATCAATATTTTTAACCTAAAAGTAGACAAAAATGCAGAACAAAATCAGAGAACACAGGATGCTTCAAACAGTGCAACAGGAAGAACTTCTGCATTTCTTGCATGTGATGTTTCTTCTGCTTTTGTATTTGAAGAGTTTTACTTCATTTCAGATCTTCCTACACAGTGAGAAAAATCCTTTTTTCTATTAGTTGCTAAATATAACTTCTTGTGCATCCAAGGAGATTCAATGAGGTGTCCAAGTGAAGCCCTTATACCTTGAACTTCCTTGCCAGGAGACCACACAGTTACCTGGGCACGTCACACTGTCTGAGTGACATGGCATAGACAGCTATGTGCTATTAAATCTCCAAAACCAGGGTTGCCACAATGAAAACTCCCTGCAGCAAAGGTCTCTGGACCATGGTCAATCCCAGATCATGCCTGGAAGCTGTCTGAGTGGACCAAAGTGACAGTGGAGGTCACTGTAACAGCTGAACAGCACAGCAGGGTGGGTTAAAGGGCCCACAATTTTTCCTTGGCACACATTCAATTTACCACATGTCCAAAGACAGTTGGGCTAAGGGCTTCCATGACCTTCTCCCCACCAGAGTCTCTTTAAGGCATGATTCAGCTGGAGAAGAGTATATGGTGGGTTGGATAAACTAGCATCTTGGCCAAGGGTTGCCCCTTGAGCAGCAGAAAGCTTGATTCATGTTGTACATGGAGAAATACCAAAGACCTCTACTGGAAAAGCAAAGTCTAACCACGGATGACACTCTGCGGGGAAAGAGCACACCTTGGGGTCTCCTTGCTCAGCCATCACGCCACCACCATCCCGTCTTTGAGTTGGTTCCCCGGCTCCCCAGCCAATTTGCCTTGAACATACCTTGTGCCCTCCACTCCCCTGTCATTGGAAGGGAAAGCATTTTAAACATAACCCCGTAGGAACCATGGAATATTTTCAAGCTCTTTTATTTTCTCCTGGAATATTTATTTTCTCATGCGCTGCCTGTCTGCTCATTGCTGGGACACACTCCCCAGATGTGCAGGCAGCCTGAAGCCCGGAGGACTGGCTCCCCAGGCTCCCCATTCCTTTGTATGTCAACAGCATTTGGCTTTGAGAAACAACGATGGGGAAAAATGACGACACAGATTTTTTTAAAATATGAATTTTTATTTGTTTTGATCGGAGTTCGAGAGAGTGGGTAGAGTGGAAAAGCAGAGTGATTTAATTCAGTGAAAAGGTCGAGTCCTGCCTTGTGTGTTAGATCAGGAGGTTGGTAGGTGGTCAGAAGAGTCCCCCTCCTCCACTCAGCTTGCTGATCTTATCCATGTAGTTCTTGTTTCTGATATTTTCTAATCTCTCTTCAGAACTTCACTGTAATTTTTTGAGACATTTTTCTGTTGCTTTAACTTATTGAAAAAGCTAAAAGCTGAAAAAAATTGCAGGACTCAAAATCCTGCCAATTAGAATGGGCAATTTTTTTTTTTCCCCGGCAAAGGTTGAAAAATACGATTCAAAAATACAAACAGGCATTGAACATTGCACCAAAAAGCATTTGAAACACGAATCTCAGAAAGAAGAGGGGAGAGAGAGAAATAGAGAGAAGGTCGCAGTTTCCATGAGAAATCCCTTAACAAAGTGGCTACCAGCTAGTCAATAGAGAAAACAGTCAACAAAAAATAAAAAAAAATGCATTTTTTTCTAGTTGTTAATTATTTACAGCTGTAATAACAGGATTGTCATGCATTAAACTGCTGCCGGCTAGATTCTTTCTCAAAGTGGAGTAAAGAGAGTCTCACAAGATGGAAAACAGAGCAGAAGACATACTGGGGCACAGATTGAACCCGAGGCAGTGAAAATGAGCATATTCTCTGGTGATTTGTTGCGGTTTGCTCTTTCCCATGATGGGCTGCCCTAGCATGATGCTAATGCAACTTTCCCTGCCCTGGGCACAAGGGCTGCAGCTAAAGCAGCAGCAGGTGCCCTCACCTTCAGATAGGACATTTGCCTGCAGCTATCCCCAAGTCAGTTGACAGTGAAAATCTAGTTGATGAAGGGATATTTGTGGCCACCTGACTAGATCTGGTGAGCTGAGAAACTCCCTCGTGACAACAAAGAGGAGCCCTTCAACTCTAAATGCAGCCTGGCAAAGGCAATGTGGCAGTGACTCAGGTTTCCCAACTCTGCCCTACTTTTCCATGGTTGCAAAAATCAAATCATTCAGTGTATGATTGCCACTACATTTGCCGGGTGCCCTGCAAAAATATAGGAGGAATCGACAGACTTTTCAGGGGAAACAGCGCTGCTAGCAATGTAACATGAGCCAATGGACTTATCAAGTTGACAGGACCTTCAAGCAGCAGTGAAGTGAAGAGCCAAGAACCTTTGAAAACTGTGGGAGCATCCTGGCTCACATAGCAAACCTGGGAGCAGGCTTCCCTCTCTGGGCAGATGGGATCATTAAAGCTGTGTGCAGAAGAGATCTGCACTGGTGGGGACCAGGACAGTGGAGAATAGGAAAGAGTAGCTAGAACAAGATATTTTGTCCTAAAGCTTCATGAGCAAAACCCAATGTAACCCCGCTTGTGGTGAAGGATGACAGGTTGAACGTTAGGACTAATCCAAGCCCAAGGCTCTCTGCAGTTTAAAAGCAGCGCGGATTCCTGTGGTGGGAGGCAGGCAGGCATAGACCCAGAAAGAGAACCACCTTTGTTTGCTTGTGGGTGGTGGAGACATCCTTCATTCTCATGGCTGGGACACCACAAGGCCCAGGCGGCAATTGCTGCTGACCGCAAGAGCCTTCTCCAGCAGCAGAGGAGGACATGTAGGAGCTATGAGTGCAGTTGCAGGATCAGTGCCTAAATGCTTCTTCTAAGACAGAAGATGAAGGGGTGACATTAAGGGGTTGATGCTGAGTACCGCTGCTACGGGCTGCAAGGTGCTCACTTCTGTGGTCCCACTGCTCTCGGGCTGCCCAGCATTTGTCTTTGGTCCTGCTTGTGCTGACATGGGATCAGGTGCAAGTCCAAGACACAGTGGCAGCAAAGGCCTGTGCTTTTGCTGACCCCTCCCACAATCAACAGAACAGCCACGTACTGGCACATCCCACCTGGACAAGAGGCGAGCAGCGGCCGAGTGCCAGCGCTTCCCTTTGTTCTGCAGGAGAGCCACAGCTGGAGCACAGCCCCTGCCTGTGGGTTCCTCTGGTCAAGGACAGCTGGAATGGATCCCACCAGGTTTTGTGCTCCCTCCTGAAGCAGACTCAGAGTGGAGACCTCACATCCCTTTGGAATGTTCAGCTGCATGTTACCTGGTTGTGCTATGGGGTGAGGGCTAAATGCTTATGACATTCAGCTGTTGAAAAGCCATGCTGCCTTCCTGGGAACATCCTAGTGTCCAGGGCAGGACAAGTGCTGCGCTGGAGAAGTTGTGACCTTTGGGACTAAGCTTGCCTGAAAGCTGCCAGCCGTGACCTTGGTCCAGGCAGCAAACCTGCACCGAGACCCCAGTGTAGACAGGCTCTTCCTTGTTCCCTTTGTTCCTGGTGCCTTCCAAAGCCATCCTGAGGACCAGCAGAGAGGGATGCATCTCCTTCCAGAAGATTTAGCAAAGAGAATGAGAGGGAAGTAAAATAATTGGAAGTGGCCATTTTCTCTTTCAAAGAGAAAGAGGTTTGACTTTTAAATATAAAGAGTTTGTGAGCATAAATATACACACGCGTGTATATATATATAAACAAAAACCTTTGGCTGACTGAACAATAACAAGGTCAAACAGTAAATATTTATACCTGGAAGGCATCAATCTCATCTGTGCTGTGGCCTTTTGCCAAAAATACCTTCGGGAGTAGTTTAGCTTGATATGGAGAGACGATTGGTGAATTGTTTGGGTTTTCTTTATCCCTGCTTTGACATTAAGAGCATTTATGTTTTCCTGAACGTGTCACTTGCCCTGGCTGAGCCCTCCCCACACCCAACAGCCATCAAGGAGTCCGGGAAATGTTGTTTCTCTCAAATCTGCAAAATCCAGACAGATATTTGATCAAGTGGGTTAAGGTTTGGTCCCAGGAAGGCATACAATTTGGGGAACAGGGCTTGGAGCAAGGGCTGGCCTGACGCTGCACACTGCGATGGCCCAGTCCCGTGGCCCCACGCCGGCTCTCCACCACCTCCAGGACCAAGCACATGGAAGGGGGGCACTAGCACATCCCTGCCAAACCATTCCCCAAGCGAGCCCACCGGGAGCTGCCTGGTCCTCTCCTGCTCATGGAATGCCCTGGCAAGCTGGGAGAAGGTGGTACCTGTCCTCAATAGCCACTTGCCTTTGACCATGATCCTTCCTTTAACAGCAGCGTGTGTTTAACTGCTCTGTTGCTCCAGCAGCTGCAAAGAGGCCGTTTCTACAGCACCCTCTGGAAGACACAACAACTCCATGTTTCTCAAGGTCTCAGAGATTCTTAGCAGAACAGAGGGTCTCCCCATGTGAGGTGAGCTGGAGCAAGAGAAACCCCTTCCTGGTCCGTGACGCAGCCCTATAATCCTCCCCAAGGGATGGCTGAAAGGAGTCCAAGATATGGACAGAAGAAATGAAGGCAGCGGATGAGAAATGAATGTACCTTATGTCCACAGGATAGGCTGCAGAAACAGGCTGGTCGTGACCTTGTTTGCATGCATGGCTTGTCTCTGAGGACGGCAAGCACAGGGTCTGCTTGCACAGGCGATGTCCTACAGCAAACAAGTTAGGACCCTGCCAGTGCCACCGAGCTGGCAGCGATCAGGACAGGGGTGAGCTGTGCTGCCCACAGCACTTGTCTGTAAACCCTAGAGAGTGGCAAAGCCAGCTTTGCTTGTGTTGAGCTCAGTGCACAGAGGAAAACTGGGAAGCTCTGTCTCGGGTGTCACGGTCCCGCTCAGTGATGTTCAAGAAGCTTTCAAGGCGTTGTATGGGAGTAACTCCATCAGCCCTTCAGAAGAACGAGTGGCACTGAGGGACCACTTCTCCCCCATCCCTCACATGTCACCCCGCAGAAATGTCACAGCACTAACATGGCGCTTGAAGCCACCACACGCTGCCTCCCCTGCCCGCTTGGAGGACCTCAGCCGAACTGTCCCCCGCCTCCCCAGGGCGCGGAGCTCTGTGAGCAGCACTGCTTTTGCCCATGTGCGGTCCCAGAGGAGGGAAGAGGCAAGCTGCCAGCGCCCAAATGTCCCTCTGACATTTTCAGAAGGAATGCAACAGCAGGCTTGGACTGCACTGTGTACGTCCCAGGTAATGCAAGCTACAAAACAGGAGTGCAGGCAGAACAGGTAATTTTTATCACCCTCAAGGACTTCTAGTTCCTGCCTGGGAGACTCTCATCAACTTAGGGAGAGTCTGGGCATTGCCAGAAGAAAAGAAATATTGGAGTACCGAGGTTCACAGCAAAATGAGGTGCCCGTTCTGTGCACAACTGTGGAATAGATTATCGATGGCTGTGTACAGATCTATTCCTATACAACACCAGCTATAAAAATGGAGCCCTTAGATACCATTACAACAAGCGTTAAACACCGGTAACTGATGCTAGGTCGGCTCTGGCCCGGCGTGCCCTTAGAAGAAGCCCCCATCAGCAGCCTCGCGTTAGCTGGGAAGGAAACGTCCCAGTTTAAGCTGCTGACAGATTTAAAAAAAAAAAAGAACATTATCTTCTCTGTGATGTCTGCTGGCAGGAGATGTTAAACCACTTATTTATAACTGTCTTCCCAAAATGCTTCCCTGCTTGGAAGCTAAACTACAAATCCTGTTTGGTTTGTTGTCTTTAACCAAAGGATGCTGGTATTTCTGCTTCCAGCTGGCAAAAAGACTTGGAGCCAGTGCCAGGCTTTGGTGGGAATAGACTTGGCTTTCAAGGCGTACTAACACAGATCCAGGAAGGCAGCCTTTTATCAGGCAGAGAACAACGTTTTTGGAGTCAGGAAGAGCAAAGATGAGCCAGCAGACAGGTGTCACCAGCAAGCCAGATCGGTGGGCTGTGTCCTGGGGAGGGACAAGAGTCTTGGCATTGTAGGGAGGGAAGGAACGGGCAGGAGACTCACCCAGACAGTTCGGTGAGACAGATCAGATCATCTTCATGAAGGGAGGAGGCTCAGATGCTGCCCCGATGCTGTGCCCAGCACTGCAGAGAGATCTGGCCCCAGCACCTGAGCATCACCCTGCTGCACCGAGCCTGGGTGGCCCTGGGCGGGTAGCAAAGGCAGCGCCTGTGGGTGCTCGGGCGGATGAGAAGCCAACAGTAAGATGTGACAATTTAAGGAGAGCTCTATGAAGAAGGCACCAACAGACAGAGGAACATGTAGTGAGGTGATGCACGGTAGGACGTGGCCCTCAGGGCAGAGGGGGTTTGGGGGAATGCCCAGGCTAGCAGAGGAGACCACCTCTGTGCCTGGGGCCAACTCAAGTCAGCTAAGTCACTGGATCCTGTATTTAAACTTGCCTTTGATGTAATTCGATTAGTAAACACAATATACTCTTTGTTACCATTTTATTGTGTTTGTTTTGCTTTTTATAGGGTTTCTATTCCCTTCACTTAGGCCTGAGTATTATAGTGACATGAATGTTTTATAAGATACACTTCATCTAGCTTATTTAAGAAAATGACATCCAAGTAGTTTCTAAACCAAACAGCCTCACGGCTGGTTGGTGCAGCAGCTCCTGCCCAAAAGCCAGGGAGCAGAAGGGAGGCAGCAATGGCACTCACTGCTGGAGGGGACGGTGCTGGTGGCGGCGGGGACAGAGGGGGACAGGGGGCCTCTGTGGCAAGGGGTATGGGGCCGTGGCGGGGCAGTGCTGGGGGCAGCCGGGCTGTCAGAGCAGGGTGGCTGTGGCAGCAGCAGGAGGCCAGTGCCAGGAGGAGCCAGATGCCCCCCCTGCCCCGCAGGAGGGCTGGGGACAGCGTACCCTCCCTCTGCCTCTCCAACCCCATGCTGCGTGGAAAGGGGGAGAGCTCCCGGGCTTTCCCCTCCTCACCACCCAGCAGGGAGCCCTCGGGGACGAAAGGCACTGTAGAAACATCATGGGCGGTTTGGGGTTCGGACACCGTGGGAGAAGATGGGGAGAGAGCTGGTTTCCTTAGCATTGGCTTGCGGGGGGGTTGCCACCTCTTGCCCAGTGCTGCCCGCTGGTGTGGATGCACTCCTGGACTGAGATAAATGTCTCCGAGCCCCTCTCCTCACTGCAGCTGTAGGCAGGGGGGGTGACTGCACTGCTGTTGAGCCAGCAAGATTGGTAAGGGACGGGAAGGACACACACCAATGCCACCCATACTGCCAGGCAAAGTGCCCTGGCCTTTCCCGCTCTGTCCTGCCGTCCCCATGGATATTCCAGGTGGGGTAAATCCTGTGCCTTGTGCTCAGCCCTGCTCTTGCATGGGCAGGGGGAAACTGAGCTCAGCACAGCGGCTCAAAGCAATGCCAAAGATGTCACCTTGGGGGAGCTGGGGCCTTGGCTTGGCTGCATGCACCTAAAATGTGCTGGGGGCAGCTCAGAGGGAGGCCCAGGAAAGAGGGGATGGATCCCACCCTGGGAGCAGGGCTCACAGGCTGGGGGTGAGACCTCACCAGGCACAGGATGCCCTTCCTTGTAGCAGGACAGTGTGTCCGTGGGTCCGGGCACCAGGGAGGGGGGACAGATGGCTTGGATTCCTCCGTCTTACACTGCTGCTGGGAAGGTGACAGCCACTGTTTTGGGTCCTTGACTGTAGTGGCTGGGAAGGGAGAAAAGGCCTCTCTCCAAGGCACTGGAGGGCTTTCCTTGGAGGAGTGTGCATGTGTTAGAGTTGGGTTTTATCTCAATGGCTTTCTGGGATGGCACCTGGCTCACATGGTTCTCTGGGACAGCAGTATTCAAAGAGCCCCTTCTGCTGTTCTTCCATGGTGCTGAGGATGCTCAGCTGCATCTGTTCACCAGGGGCAGGGAGGTACTTGGGGACTGACCGTCCTCTGACTCACCCCCACAGGCAGGGTGGTCCCTGGTGTGTCCCACAGGAAACAGCCTGCATGTGAGCTGGCCTGAACCAACGTCGTTCCTGCTCTGGTGCACCGGAGCAGGGAGGAACCATGAGCTGGACTTCCCTGGGCTGTGCTCCGACTCTGCAGTGTGGCTTATCTGAGAGGTAGGGGCTTCTCTGCCTAAACCCACCCATGAGCAGTGAGATACTACTACTACTTAGTAGCCAAGAGAGGATGAATGGGGAGCTGGAAGGGGCTAGGACAGAAAGGAGATGCCAAGAAGGATAAGTAGATGAAGACAAGGGCCAAGAGAAAGTGATAAACCACCTATCTGAACATGAACTCTATGGCTTCCAGTCCTGATGCTGAATGCATGCGGCCTCACAAGCTACTGTCTCCTCCAAGGCATTAAAAAGCTCCTGTCTTGACTTCCTGACTGACCCTGAGAAAAATTATTTCTCTAGTAGGAACCACTCCACCCTCTAACATGAATTGCCCCAGGGGCACAGGATGGCAGACAGACATGACCTTTCTCACCTGTTCTAGTCTGGGCAGAGACAAGGAGGAAATCAGCAGCTGGGTTTGATGAAGACAGAGAGGAAGAAGCCCTGTAGATACCTACAAGATGCTGCCACCCTGTTCTACCCCTGCAATGACTCCATAGACCACAGCAGCGGTGGGTTCGCCCCCATCAGGCATTGGGCTACAAGCTGTCCCATGCCACACTGCTCCCTCAGTGGACCAGCTCACCTGCATCCACAGGCTGGAGAGCACCGCCTAGCACAAAGCACCGAGCGCTGAGGAGCAGTCCAGCTGACTGACTGGCGCTGGAGGCCTCCACATCCTTGAGTCCAGGCCACCAGGAGCATCTACCATGCTAGGGCAGTCCATCACAGAAGAGGAGGAGGGGGGCAGACCACAGCAGCAGCCCCCAGCAGAGTGGACTGTGGAATGGCAGGAGGTGGACGAGGAGAGATGGAAGCACAAGGTGACTTGGACAGATGGGGGACATCAGACTCATGATGTTAGAGGCACAACTTGTTATGATCCTTTTCTTTTCCTTTCATCATCAGAGACAAAGTAAAACAAAACTAAAGTATACAGAATTAAATTAAAATCACAGTTTTGTTTACATTATAAAAGAACAATCTAATAGTAATAATAATAATAATCTCAAATGAACAATAATAATTAAACAAAAAATGAAAGAAGAAAGCCCTGGAGAATTCCTGCCTGGATGGTGCTCACTGATGGAAGGTTTCGGTGACCGGTTTTATTGTTTGGGGATCATTCCCTTGATAGCTGACTCCCGGTTTACATATGTGGCCCAGTAGACTAAGTTGAAAATGGCAAAGAGGACTGGAAAGACGATGCGGGACATCTTGTCTACCTTGCTGACGCTGTTGTACGTCTTCTTACTCTCTGGGAGCTTCTCTTCTATGCGGGGCATCTTGGGGGGTACGTTGGTGGCAGTAGCAGTGGCAGCAGCACTCTTGGAGATGGTGGGCAGGCCGGGATCCTTGGCAATGTTGAGGGCATATGTGGTGCCAACAATGTTGTAGGTGTTGTTGGTTTTCTTCGCTAGTGCCACTGGCTCTTTTTTCTAGGGAAGGTGGAAGAAAAAAAAACAAAACATAACAGAGATGAAGTGACTGTAGAATTGCACGGAGAACATTTTGTCCTCTGAGTTTACCTGCTTTCCAGATGAGAAGATGGAAAAAGGGTGCGAGGAGCAAGAGACCCAGAAGAAAGCATTGTGGAAGGGAGGGAAGATGTGGTGAGAAGGTGGCCAGAAACCATGACATCTGCCACTTGAGGGCTGCTGGAGCATAAGGACGTGCTGGACTAGGGTGGATCAGCTACTCCATGTAAACCTGGCATATGGCATGTAGCTCAAAGAGGTCCTGGTCTGGCAGCTAGGTCCTGCTGCAAGTCAAATAACTGAAGCCACACAGCTGGGTTTGTAGCCTCCTTGCAGCCCCTTAGATCAGCATAGCGGTATTAAAAGGTGTGTGCAGCTGCACTGGAGTAGCAGCCGCCCCAGGCGGGTGAATCCTTGATTAGCCGAGTGCTGCCGGGTCTATGTTCCGTACCGCCAGGTCAGTATAAATGAATACAGGGTCAAACTATAGAAACTCCTTGTTTTCTCTGTCAGCTGGGCAGTGTTTTCTGTTGCATGAAAAGTTCAGCCATGGAGAGATGATGCAGGACTGTGGTCTTTAGAAAAGAATGACACCCAGTGTGGTCATCCCAGGGAAAGAACTTGATTTTCTGCTTTGATGGCCTGCTTCCTGGGTCAGGTGAGAGGAGGAGACATCACAGAGGATTATAGTGGTTTTTTTTCTTTTTGTAGCAGAAAGTCAGTGGCTTTAAGAATGTTTGTGACAGCACTGCAATATTTTTGCACCATATTACAAGGCCATATCATACACTGCCTCAGTGCCCCAAATACCTCACAGGAATACCTTGTGATTTAACATCATGGTGTCCAAAATGCCTCTGAAACACTTTAAAGCACCTCATGACCTACCCAGGTAAGATACAGAACAGATGGAAGGCATTTACACTAGCCCTGGAGTTCAGGACTGCTCAACACGGCACTACAGGACAGAGGGAAGCCTTTCATCTTGCCTTCGTATCCAAGAGTTGCTGCAAATAATGTGAGATAAATGCACCCTCTCCACAAGGCTCCAGGGACAACCATGCTGTCCATGCTGAAGAGAGAAGAGCTTGCACAGCAAATGGCAGAAGAGGCACTTGTGTGTCAGACACGATGTACTGAAGGATGATGGAAGGTGCTGAAGGTAGACAGTTCAGATGTTAACGAAGAGGAGTGGACGGGAAGATGGAGCTGGGAAGTCATGATAGGTGTTGTCCCCACTCTGGGGATCTTCCTGTTGCTGTCAGGGACCTGAGACCAGCTGCACCGTGGACTGTATCGTATAAAACAATCCAGGTCTACCAGGAGAATCCCACTGAACAAAATCTATTAGTATGCAGACATCAGGCATCCTACATGTCCCAGCACTCACGTACCCTATGTGGTGTCCACTACAATTACACCAAGAGCCAGCATTAGACACAGCAATGACTCGTGGTGGGAACCTAATATCTAAACTCAGAACAAGGTGTGACTTTGGATCTCATTTTCTATTCAAAAGCAACTGAAACACAAGGTGAGGCTCGTCCAGCCATTTCCCAGGGGTGCCTGGCATGGTCTTGCACATACATATGAGGGAACCATGTACAAAGTGCTTCTCAGAAGGGGAGAGCGTGCAGCCTGCAGGCCCTGTTCAGCTCACCACTCTAGCCTGGGAACTGGTAGCAGGCAGCATCACTGGGTAGCACTGGGAGCTGGAAAGGCCAGATTTTCCCAGTCTGCTCTGCAGAGATACTCAAAGGTCTTTAGCTCTCATGCTGTACTTCCATTTTAAATCTGTCCACAATCACCACAGATATTTCTAGTTACCTTAGGAAATTAATTTTCCACAGTGATTTTCAGGGGGACAGTAAAAGCAGACTTCTGTGCAATCTTTAAACCCCTCTCCAATAACATCAAGCCAGTCCTGCAGCCTTGTAATAATGCCAGCAATTACAGAAATTAACCTGCTGTTAGAAAGAGGTCTAAATGTCTTCGGACTCCAGATCAGACTGAATCACTGACCAGACCATATCCATAGTTTTTTATGGGAGACAGTGTTAGGATCTTTAACGATTAACTGAGCGACTGATGTCTGCAATCATTAGAGCCATGGTAACTTGTACCCCCTGCACAGCAGGTGAATTTTTCCTGCTGAAAAGCTCACAAGAGCAAATAAGGGACTAAAGATGTTTCACTTCTAAAATATTTAAATATGCTTAAGTATGGTTACTTATTAACACAGCTACAGGAGGTAATAAAACAATTAATAATCAGTAATGAAATGAAAAACAGATTGTTGTTCACAGAATGCAATTTGAAGTGCACTGTGATTATTTTAGTATTAATCAGTCACGTTACTCATTACAGGAATAAGATGACTACAAGTGACGTGACATTTTCAACCTGGTTAGCTTTTCTGCCCCAGGGCTCAGAAAGTGGATCTGTCTTGCCTGGCCAAAGGCATCTGAAAACAGCTGGCTGAAAAGGGGTAAAGTCAGGCAAATACAAATGCTTTTGGTGGTGACTGTAAGCTACTGCTCGTATTAGTGTGATCCAGAGCCCCCCAGGCACCAACTCGGGCTTCTCTGGACCTCAGATCAGGCTGTCCAGGCAGAGCAGAGGCTTGGGAGCCTGCAGCCAGGGCCTTTTTCCAGCTGCCTATGGGGTCTCCTGCCCTGGCCAGAGCCGGGAGCCTGGGGAGCCTTGGGGAAGCACCCAGAGCTCACGCTGCTCACATCAAGGCACATGTGTGCGCTGGATGGGCTCTGCTCCTGAGATGTCAGAAGAAATGGCTTGGCCTGAAGTTTACTGGGCTGGGCTTTATAAATAAGTGTTTCGGGCAAGATTTTGACAAACAAATAAACAAAGCAAAACGTGCTTATGGCTGTCAGCTGCAAAGTAGCCCCCAGCCTTCCCCCTGCACCTTTATCTGTGAGGAGTTCCACAGCCTATTGAAACAGAAGGAAAGAGTGGAAAAACAGGAGGAAACTTCATGTTTGCTTTGAAAACTTGTCCTATTTAAAATATCTACGTTGCAAAGCAACCCCTGCATTCGTGGCCCAGTTTGGGCACAGGGAGACTGAACCGCTGTACAACGCTCTCCCTGCGCTGCTCTCCTGAGGGAAAAGCTGTGGAAGCTGGTTTAGAGATAACTATGTTCCCCGAATATTGCAGTCTGACAAGTTCTTCCACAACACGCATACTGGAAAATAACAGCATTTTTGTAAAATATTCCTGTCTTCAAGCCTCTCTGTTGAGGAATTAATTGCTGAATGTCTGAATTATGGGAACTACTGGTTCTGCCTATCACCTGCTGGAGATTTAGTTCTCTGTGCTTGCTCCTTGGCTAGAAATTTGGGTTGGAAGCACTATCCCTCTGACAGGCCACTCTGAAGGTCAGCATCACTAATATCTGCAGTACTTGAGAAATGCAAGGTATCTGCCACTTGCAATTCTAGAGGAAAGTCACTTTAATGACCTCCAAGCAGCTCTAGTCTCTGACGTACTTGTATCGTATAATTCAGAGCCCAGCAACTGCAGTTGCTGCTCCAGCAAACACGTCACTCCTTCCTCATGCCAGCCAAAGTTCCCCTCTGCAGTGTGCCAAAGATTTGATCCTATCAGACAATAGCAGAAAAATGTTTTACATTGAGATGCCTACACCCCGAGCAGAGCCAAGGGCTCCGAACAATGCAATCCTGCATTAACGAGCAGGCTATGCCAATGCCAGGTTACTGTCAGCTGCTGGTGTAACCTTTGGCACCACTCATCCCTCCCATCTCTTCATTCAGATTATGTGGGACTGAGCCCAATGATCTTATGCTCCCTGGATCACCAGACAAAGACTCAGAGGTTGGATGGAGTCAATAATCAGCCCAACACAGCATGCAGACCGTGCTGAAAGAGGGTGAAATGTTGTTGAGGAATGATACATGGACTCTAGTGAAGATGCAGAGAACATAAATCACTGGTAGCGCTATGGAGACCTACAGGTGATTGCAAGTGCAGCAGGACAAAGGACACATGGGCTGCAGAGCATGGCCGGCAAGGGAAGGTCCCAGCAAAAACATAGTTACCATAGCGAGGCACAAAAAAAGAGAGATGGGTGTGAGCCAGCCTGTGACTCTGTAAGACTTGAGAAAATGGTGACTTGTCAAGGTTGGTTCTAGTTCCTCCCTGCTGGCAAGGAGGGGATTGAAACAAAGATGCCACAAATAGAAAAAAAAAAAAAACAAAGGAGAAAGAAGAATGGTTCCCAAGTGACCTGGATCAAGGGGAAAACTTCAGAGTTGCTGAAGAGTGGGTTAGGCTTTACTCAGTGGAAAACGCACCTAGTGCAAATGGTGAGCATGCCCATCACTTCCAAAATACAAGAAAACCATGATGACTGTATCAACAGAGAGGTTGGAGGATGCTTTTTGGTGATTTTCCCTTAGTGAAAAGATATGTGAAAAGTACATTAAAAGTCTGGACCTAATCTTCTCAAGATGCACTACAGGATTATTGTCTTAAGGATGAGAAGGATAAAGATCCAGGACTATGCTTCCATTCAAATATGTTTTTCCTTCTTTTCATGTGTCTGCAGCTACTTGTACTGTTTTTTTGGCTTCTTGCCACCCAGGATTTCAGGGCAATGTCATACAAGCACAGGTACAGAGCTAATTCAGATTTTATGCCTAGACATGGTGTTGCAGGTGGCAGTGTGTTTAAGTAAGCATCTTCCAAGGATCCAAAGCATCTTCCATCCTGAAGAAGAGACAACACTTTTTTACAGGAAACTCCCTGGTAGATGTCATCCTTGCAGACTTGATGAGTTTCCCAGTGGTGAAGTCACTGTTAATGGTTGTCTTTCCGGATCTGCACTGTAACACCCACTCAGGAAGAGACCTTGTTGGCTCCAGAGATGGCCATCCCTGTGGTTGGGATGGATGGATAGGATGGGATGGATGGATGGATCTCACTCTGTTCAGACACACCCATTCTGTCCTGAAGTCGATCCTTTTAAGAAGATATTTTGAGGATGCTGGAGATAGGGAGCTTTGCTGGCTACTGAATCCACTCATCTTTCAATCTCTTTGGTCTCTCACTCCTCCTCAACTACTGTCATCTCCCGCCTTCCTCCTGATGATGTTTTTTAAAAAATCATCTTTACTAACAAGTTTTCCACGTTGGATCCAGATACCTCTCTCCAATTTGATCTGCAGCTCTAGGATGGTTGCAGCCACTATAAATCCTTCATCCCCATTTAGCGATTATGGGTGGCAGTCAGAAAAGGCTTGGAAGATCTTTGGGTCCGAGAAACATCAGTCAAATCTTATCAGAGTGTGCACTAAAGGGAGTTTTTGGTGACATCTGTGATCTCTACCTGACTTTTATTAGAGGAGAACTGCACAGAATGTGCAGAGTAGCTCAAAGCGAGAACCAGAACCCAGCTGTGGCTATAGCCAGAACATCATCATGATCATTTATGATACAGAGATCAGCGATTCACCAAGACCAGCCCATCATGTTAGATGCTACCTGAAAAAATGCTCTTCACATCTAAACCCATAGGCTGGCTGAAGGGGAGAAAGAAAGAACGGAACCAGCCTTGAGAGAGTGAACACGCTGGGAATGCCTGTCAGCAACCAGCAGCTTTTGCAAGGCAGTGATTGCTTTCAAATGGGATGCCTACAGCTGAGGTGAGGGAAGGGCTGATGCTTATTGATTTTATTTTTTTCTTCATGTTCATGCACGGAAGCAATCAAACCTGGAGTGAGGATTCCTGCCATCACATCAACAAAGGCAATTCTTTTGGGCTTGGGGGGAAGGCTCTCCAGAGACCAGGGCTCAGTCTGGGCTTGTCACTGGTAGTTTTACTCCTGGTACAAACACTTTAAAATGCCAATAGTTATTCTTCTGCCTCCTCTTTGTTTTGTGGTTTCAACCACCCAGCTTGTCAATTGTTTCAAGAAGAGCTAATTAAAGGCTGAAACTGAGCCAATGAGGCACCTTCATTGCGTAGCAAATTCCCTCTTGGAAATATTCAATGGAATAAAGATGAAAAGCAAATATGCTGACACATCCTATTCCCAAGTTCCCTGAAAGCCCACCAGTCTTCATGGAGCTCTCTGAGCTGCAGACGTCAGGAGTGGGTCAGCCTTCTAAGGCACAGATCAGGGTTAGCTTGAAAAAGCATCCACAAATTTGGAGTCCTTCATGATTCTCCAGCCTGATATCAATTGCAGCACACTCACAAAGAGCACTCCCGAAACATTCCTGGTCCTGCTTTGTTTTGTTCTTGATTACCACATGCATAAACGTTCTGCATGCTCTTATCCTACTGTTTCAGCACTGTTAGTCCTACAGTGCTGGCTCAATGAATGAATTAAGGTTCATGCTTCTTCTATGACAAACTGAAGCTTTTGAGCCTTTGCTGTTTTTTCAGCTGTGCCCTACTCACATAACTGCCCAAAGCTGTGTGAATCCTGACTTTGTGCTCATTTGCCGATCCCTGAAAGGGACATGGTTGCTTTGAGGATCTGTTCTGACCCTCCACTGATGCCAATGATATGGGAAAGGCTTCTCTTATTTCTAGAGGCCAGATTAGCGTTATTGTTCATGATGGAAGTGGAAGACCATCAGCTGGCCTCCTCTGGAGCCTTTCTGCCATGAGTCTGTTGCTTAGACCACAGCTGCAAAAGCAAACAGATAGCATCCAAGAAACACAAGAGAGAAGCATTGAACACCCAGTGATGGCTATGGTTCTCCATAAGGTCTCTGTTCTCCTGCTTTGACCTCCATACCATAGAGATGATTGGCTGTTGTCTTCCCAGAAGTTACTGCAATTCTGCCAGGTATTTGCATACAGCCTCACAACAATTTTAAAAAACACATTAAAATGCAAAGGAGAAAAATATAAAGGCTCCAGAACCAAGAACAAGGACAAAGCTGATTTTCAAATTGATTCAATAAATATAAACAAGGAGCAGCATGCTACAGTAAGCGATTTCTCTGAGCAGCTGAGATTAAATTAGGTAGGAGGGAGAGGGCACAAGCAGGGGTAGTGGTGGCTGTCAGGAAGGAAGCTGCCAGAGAGGTTGATCCTGAGCAAGAAGGGAAAACGTGGGTGATGCCAGGCACTAATTTACTGCCAGTTGCTGCTTCTGATTGCTTGCTTCCCACCCACCCTCTCTGCGCGAGCTTACAAAGCAGCAGCTGCCAGCAGCTGTGGGCAACAGCATGAGCACTAGACCTCCACGTCGCTGCGCCATGCTCGCCCATGCCAGGGGAGACCTACAGTTGGAGATACCAGCTGCAGGGGACACAGCAGAGTGGGACCACCTCCACTGGTGAGGCTGGCATCCCGTGGCATATTTGGGTTTGTCTAGCATGCTAGCAACACGGCGCAGAGCATTTATGAGTTGGAGGGAGAAGAAAAGAGAGAGGAGGCTGCTGGCGGAGCAAGACCAAAACATGCATGCATTCACGTTTCCACCAGCAAATGGTCGTGCAGAAGGACAGCGGGAAAGTGAGCAGTCATGCCTGGGTGTTTTTCTCCAGCTAAGCACAGTGACCAGCCCTCAAAGTCCTTCCTCCCTCGACCCTCAAGAACCGCTCCAGTCGAGACCTCTGCTGGGGACTCCAGTAAGTAGCATCCAGCCCCCTGGAGCACTGCGGGGCTGCATGTTACCCACTCCTGGCCCCAGCGCAGCTCTCTCATGCAGCGTTTCTTCACCCCCACCCCGTCCCCGGCACTGGTCACAGGGCTGACCTTCATCTCTTGGGCTTCCAGCACCTTCTTGCCATCCCAAGCCCAGCTGCGCTTGGTGAAGTAGTTGACCGTGGCAAATTCGATCAGCGCAGAAAACACAAAGGCGTAACAGACGGCTATGAACCAGTCCATGGCCGTCGCGTACGCCACTTTAGGTAACGAGTTTCTTGCGCTGATGCTTAGTGTGGTCATGGTGAGGACGGTGGTGACACCTGTGGAAACACAGCAGGAGACAAGGATGGTGTGAGACTATACACATATACCCACCCGGTTTCTCCTCAAATCACACAGTTGGCATTTCCATCATGTAAATTTAGGAGCCATCCTCTAAGCCATGTGGCCCACATTCCTGCTATAATTAAGGGAGCCTTACCCAGCTCAAGTCTGTTGTGCAATCCATAGAAAAATGGAACAGTCCAAGTTGGAAAGGAAGTCACCTTGTCAAAGCCCTGCTCAAATCAGGGCCAACTTCAGGTTACTCGGGGCCTTCTCTGGTTCAGTTTTGAGTATCCCCAATTCAGATAATCAATGGCAAACATCTGCATTAGGATGAGATGAATCTTCCCCAAACTCCGTTGACTAGACCTCTGCCCACTACAAAAGAGCCCTAGCTCATAGGTAGGCACTTGCGTTCAATTCCTCATCTGCCAGTTGGACGAGTTGTGTGTTGCTAGACCCAGCCTCCTCATGTAGAATATGCCACAGAGAAGCCTCTGGTTGGTTTTGCAATAAAGTAAAAATAGTAAAATAACAGTAAAAAGGACAGCTATAGGGTTGGGAACTTCACTGAGGACCAGCAGCTGAGCACTCATGCAATACGGTTCTCTCAACATTTTCAAAAAAGTGTTGTGACCTGCATGGATGGACACCTGGGATCCTGGGTCCTGCTGGCACAGCCAGGCACCCGTCAGTGGTCCAAGCTGCTGGCCAAGTGCCACAATAATTTATCAAATCAAAAAATGATCTGTTGCAAATGCCTTTTAAAGCTTTTTTCATTAAAGCAAGCAACTGTTGCTATCCATTTTCCCCAATAATGTGCTTTTCAATTAAAAATGCATTAAAAATTGTATAAAAATATTGACTAATTTTCACTTCCCCTAAGCCATACTTCTGGTAATTGAAGAGTTTCAACAATATTGTTGACATACATTCTGAGAGGCAAAAAAAAAAAAGGGATAAACAATTGGAGTTCTCATTACCTTCTTAATAGGAAAGCAAAGCAATTTGGAAGCAAAGACATTTTTCACAAAGGTAGGTTTTAATTTTTCAGTCAGCTCTTTCCTGCTTGATCTGAGCTGCTGCTCGAGGAAACCTGTTTAATTGCAAGTCTCAGGATAACATAGGAGGGAATCAAATATCTTCAGAGAAGGGCTCGTGCCCGGTGTCAAGGATGCAGAGATATTCCAGAACCAATGCAGATGTTAGGGGCCCACCTGGGGCATGGACAGACATGGGGTCTGGTTGTGCACTCTGAGGGTTTAGTTGCAAATGATTTGCAGATAGATAAGTGAGCAGAGTTCATCAATGACTCTATATGCCAGAGCTGGTCCTATTTTCCACGTGATTTCTGTCTGGGACCCCCTTTTCCATTCTATTGGATGAAAACATCAAAACATGGGTGCTAAGGGGCTGTATCCCCTCTTTTTCACTGTTACCGCTGTTCAGTGCAGCTCTCACAGTCTGGATGGTGCAAAGCAGTTTGGTCATACTAACCACCCGGCTCCCTGCAGCTGCACTCGACCCTGAGGATCGCTGTAGGATTTGCTTCACTGGGGAAGGGAAGGCAACTCGGTGCTAACAGGGAGAAACTGGGGTCAACTGTAAATTTAAAAGCTTGTTCATGAACTACATTTCACAATCCCCAGAGAACACAAACCCCCATAATTATTCCATTCTAGCTCATTTAGGAAGGTGCAGAACCACCTGTGACCCTCCCTGTGTCCTGTTCCAGTCCACAGCATGGGAACAAAGTCCAGGCCTGCAGAGAAGGTCCAGAAAGAAGGACATCAGCCTTGTTGGGCTTGTGGGAGTATTTCTATCATGACTCTTGCTACAGAGAAAGTGTTTAATGATCTTTGAAACCGCACTGGTTTCTGTCTTATTCAAAAACACGAGCAGGTGATACCATATATCCCCTCTCTGCCCGGTAACTTTTGTCTAATATACTCTTTGTTAAGTGGTATCTGCTGGGCAACGTTATTTCCAGGAAATACAACCCTGCAGCATCATACCTGGTCTGTGAGCATGTGTGCGTAGATCCTGAACTAAAGGTCCTGGCAGGAAGGCACGAAGCAATTCTGTTATGAAATGTTTGTGAAAGCTATTAATATATGTGCAATGCCAGCCTAACACTTTCCCTTGGAAAGATGATCTGAAACCAGCTGAGGAAAATAATAACCATATATTTACTGTGCAGTTATACTGCCTCAGCCCAGGAACTTGTTATGTGGAGCTGACCAGGGGCACATTAGCAATTTCAAATGTAGAGCTTTAAATGCCTCCCCATGTACCTATGCTCTCCTCAACTCAAAAGCCAATATAGATAAGCAGACACAGCCAAATGCATATAATTAGATGATCAATACCTTGATTACTGTTAATATGTATAGCTTGGCTTGTAGCGGAAACATGGAGAGGAGTATTTTTGCAGTGATTCAGTGGAAGCAGGGGCACTGGGAAGACACTGAGAGCTGTTCTGGGAAATGGCAGCAGCTTCACTGATGCCAATCAAGGCCTGGAGAAGACCAGCTCTAATGCTCAGCCTATTTCCCATCATTTGTGGTGCCTTTCTTCCCTGACCTGAGAGGATGTCCCCATGCTCCCAGACTCACCAAAAACTGTTCGGGCAGGAACGGACTCCCTGTTAAGCCAGAAGGAGACCTGGGACAGGATGACCGTCATAATGCAGGGTAGGTAGGTCTGGATCACAAAGTACCCAATCTTCCTCTTGAGGTGGAAGTGTGTGGTCATGACAACATACTCTCCTGCAGAGACAACCAGTTAGAGACGCTGAGCCACCGGTACTTTCCAGGATGGTCCAGCTCATCACCAATCCATCTCTCAATCACCAAAGATCTGTTCTGAACAAACTTTCGAGTTCTTAGATGAAATCACAGCATGTGTGTCATATTGGCTGCCATGCCCTGGTATCCCACAGTACTGCAGGCCACCCTAACAGCTATGTGAAGGAGGGACGCATGCTGCAGCACACTGTTGACACTGACTTTGCATCTCCTGCGCACACACCCACATCTGCTGTGCCAGGCGCCTGCCCCAGTGGAGCCTGGGTGACTTCCACACAGCATTTGTCCTTTCACAACACTTCTCTGGAGACTTCTTTAATTTACAACAAAACGGTTGTGGGACAAAGGCAAATCAGTGCCAATAAACAACTGCACAATAGGCTTTCCCTGTTTCATGCCAGGAGCAAGATGCTTCTGGGGGTCCCTCAGGATGAAGCTCCCATCCTTTTTCTCTTCAGCCTAGGGAGCCACATTGCGGGTGAGATCCCTTAGGCCTAGAGAGACCCTAGCAGCACTTCAGTGGGATTTCTGGACAAAGGATTTTATTTTCTCAGACAATCCTGAAAATAATCCACCTTTCCTCACACTGTAACCGTCTCAAAAATCAGGGCAAGTTCTGTCGTTAAAGGTCTGGGCTGTAAACCAAAGAAAGAGCTGTCCCTGTTTTCCCTCAATGCCCTATTCCTCCACTCAAAGCTTTGAATATTTTTTTGGATTATTGTGCCTTTTTGTTGTGAGCATGGCCTTGCTAAATCATTATACACAGGAGCCTTTAGCGTCTTTCTTCCCACTTCAGGTTATTCATCTGGACATTTTTACAACAACTGAAGTAGAGAGATGGGCCAGATATTATGACATTTAGTTCCCTGGACTCCCCACATTTCCCCAAGGGAGGTGATATAAGTTGTTACAGACAGACACTATTAAAATCAAGTGCATCAGAGAGGAAATATCCTCAAATGAGAGAATTACTGGTGCATACAGAAGAAAAAAAAAAAAGAATGAAAAAAGGAAGAGAGAGACACACGAAATAACAGAAGCTATCAGTACCTGGATTCAGAAGGGAAGGGAGGAGCAGCAGATGGGAGACAAAGATGATTAATATTGGTCATTAATCAGAGGAAACATTTGTTTGGGATAATCTTCTATTAGCTGTGATAATATTTGTGTAAGCAGATGCAGTGAAAATCACACTTGAACATTATGTTGCATTCACCTCCCCTGCCCGCAATGCTCTCCTGAGGGACTGGAAAAGGATCCAAGACAAATGAACCCACAGTACCAAGAACCAGCTGGGCAAGGTGGGGCAATTTTCCCACACAACAGATAATTTTTAGATGCTTGAAATCAGTTTTCTAGAGGGTATGGCAATAAGGGTCTTCCAGTGGAAACCACAAAAAATTAAACTGTTGCTGGGTGACTGCTCCAGATGTCCCCAGCCATATCCTCCAAAAGCATGTGGCTTGGGAAGTACTGTGGTGCTCACTGCCCACAGGTACTGCCTCTATAATTATGCCAATTCCTGGCGTTTAAAGCCCATGGGTTCCTCTCGTCTGACAGTGTGCTCAGCCCATGCACAGCATCGTGGTCCCACAAGTACCTGTGCTGGAACGAACCATCTCTGTCCCAACAACATGGCCCAGCAGGTCATACTGGTTCAGGCGAGATCCACCCTTCGCTACTTCCACTGATTTATCCTTCCCCAGTGTCCAGGTATAGATCACCTCTGTCTTTGTGTAGGCATCTGCGGAGGAGAAAGAAGAATGAGGTTTGTGCTTCTGCCTGACCTAAGATATACCAAAATTAGCCTGTAGCCAAATTAATCCCTGCTGTGCATTCCTCAGAGCCACATGGCTGAGCACAGCCGAGCATGGCCAGAGACCAAGGCAGTTCAGCAACTGTTAAATCAACTGAGCAAAAGAGAGCTGGGGTTTTCGGAAGGGAGCTGGAAGAGGGGGCAGAGCACTGTCGTTGAGAGACACGCTGTCCCCTTGACATGCTGACTCTGCAAGGGCTGGCTCCAAGCAGAGACAAGATAGGAAGGCATCCAGACCAGCAGGCTGCTGGGGCAGCGGGATGGCCACAGCCCTGCCATGCCAGGGACCGGGAAAGTCATGCTGGCAGCAGCTGGTGAGGAAGGCTAAATGCCATGGGGTTGAATTTTAGGCTAAGGAGAAAATGTCAAAAATATTTACCCTCACTCAGAAGCAACCTTCTCCAAGCCTCTCAGCTTTAGAGGTGGTGTGCCTTCCCACCAAGGTGCTTTTTCCCCTGCATGACCCTGTGTTTGCCAGCCTCCAGGCCAATCCACCGGGCAGTGGGGGAGGGCAGTGCTGAGGAAAGCCTTCCCGCACATTGCAAGAGAAACAGCAGGCAAGTGCTGCTGGACTGCATCATTCCAGGAACTTCTGAGTTCCCCTCTCTGTCCCACCTGCCCAGCTCCCCATATGCAAACACCTCTCTTGAACACACGCAGTCACCATCACCTTCACAAGCCTTTGTGGCCAAACCACTCCTTGTCCTCATAGTCACTCCCTCTCCCAGCAGAACCTGCATGCTCTTGGTTTTGCCAGTCCTATGGAGTCTCTCCAGACTCTGCTAGGAGCTGCCTCTCCCCATAATGCCCAAGCTTCCCGTGCATACACACATTATACCAGTTTTTTAGGCAAGAGCAAGGTTCACTAAAACAAGCTTTTAATTATTTTTTACCACCAGCTTCTCCTAGTAAGACATTAAGGCATTCTTTGGCTGGGGTCAGGTTAAGCAATGGGTCAGTTCTACTACAGATACGTCTCAGCTCCTGCTTTGTGGAAGATTGTGTCCTGGGACAACCATATTTCTCTGATCTTTTTAAAACAACCATGGTTACCCCTGCACCAAAGGTTTTGGCAAACGTGTCAAATACTAAGCAGGAGCTGTGCAAAATGAGAGGGGTGGTTTTGATGATCAGCCAACGCCTCGCAGCACACCAGCATGCTGCTTAAGCACTTCTGATGCAGGCTGGCACCTCTCATCCGATATGCAACACTCTGCTTTTCCAACCCCTCCTTCCAGCTCTCAACATGCTTCTAGAAACCTCCATCCTCCTTCAAGCTTAGCTTTGTACAGCCCTGCCAGTGCTCTTCCACCTTGATGGGCAGCACCTTCTGCTGTAACGGTCTTGGTTCACCCACCGTTAGTCTACAAAGGAAACTTGCCCACATTTTCATTGCCATCATCCCTGAAAACGCAGCTGTCTACATGTCTGGTTGTCTGGGACAGAAGCGTATCTGGTGTCACGTAGGCGTGGCATGGATGCTTGGAACATGTTTAATGCCATGAAGCTGTTCTGGTTCTGCTCAACGCCTCACTTGCAACGCAGTCTAGTCCAATCCAAACAAGGACAGCTCTGGCATTTCATGGAGCTGGTCACTTCAGCAACATCTTCTGCAAGCCTGGTCTCAGACAGCTGTGGTACAATTGTCCTATGACTAGCTTAGAAACTGTTCTCTGCTGTGTATATCCACCTTCTAGGGAGCATGGTGATAGGTAAAGCCATCACCTTCACTGCACTTGGTCCAAGCAATGATGCAGGTGGGCAGCTGAAGCTATCTGAAATGCCTGATGCCCTTATTCCCTCTGCAAGCTCGCTGCCTTCCCCTTCGGGTGGCTGCCATGGTGGCACAGGGCCGGAAGGCCACTGACGAGCCTTTCAGGTTATGGGGATCACTGGAAGGTGGTCACTGAGGCAAATCTGGCTGTCCTTTGAACAGGCCCTGGCATTGTCCTGCTACTTATAAATCTGACCCACTCTAAGCTTCTTGCAAATGAGCAGCTTCCAGCTGTTGATGGCTTTTTTGGTGCAAACACTGGTTTAATCCTACTCCAACACAGGAGAGGTGAGCTCAGATGCTACGTGGATGGGGTGCTTTAGAAAGAGCCATATTAATGTTAATCAGGGGCAGCTCCTGAGCTGCTTGTGTCACAACTCTCATCGTTCACAGGCCAAATCAGTAAAAATATTCAGAAGAACCCCAAAGGGTGTTCCAGCAGAAATGTGCACATTAATCTCTTTTCCCCACTAACAAACATTATAGCAATTAGATGTGGACTAATCTGCCTTCCTGCAAGTCTTGTAATAATCCCAGAGTTTAGGCCTGAGGTATGAGATTTTATATCCCTCCTCACAAGGTCAATTAACATTAATAATTCATCCTTCTCTAAGGCTTGCTATTTTATTGGCCTTTGTGATGTCTTGTGGCAATGAGTTCTACATTTAATTAGGTGCTGCCTAAGAAATAACTTTATTTTAGTAGTTTTGAATAATCCAGTTTCATGGATGCATTTTGTCATGAAGCAGAGGAGCAGATGCACATGATAAACATGATTTCTTCTGGTGTCAATCAAACTTTTCAACTTTCTCCTTAGTTGACTCACAAATGGCTACAGGAAGGAAGTTATCAGTTCAGAAAGGTTGTGACTTCTCGGTTTTCTTAGAGTCCAAAAGAGGGATTTCTGGTGAGGGCTTATTCTTTAGTTGGAGGTGGGTAACTCTTCCACCTAACACAGTCAGTCTCTGTGAGTGGTGCTCAGTTTTTTGGACCTGGAGGAGACTCCAGGTAGAGTGGGACTAGGAAATTTATTTCCACATTATGGTGAACCAGTGGCTTGGAATTTGGTTCCCACTCACTTTAGGAACAAAAGCAAAACAAATTTAACTTGCATATGGGAGAGTAGAGGGAACTTGTTTCTAGGCAGGTTATGGGAAGCCCAGGCAGATGAGCAGTTGCAAGCCTGGGAGGCTGGGAGCAGTTTTCAGCTCCCCAGAAGCCTGCAAATTTTCCCTAAACCAGGACCCTTGAGTGCTGGAACTGAGATTCCCAGAGTTCCCAAGCCTTTTACTTGAGAGCAGCCTGCCTGACAGACTGAAGAAAAGCAAGGGGTTTATAATCTGCATCAGAGCATGGAGCCAGAGCAACCAGAGATTTCAGGTTCTCCCCAGACTGGCCGGAGTGATGCAGGGATGCTGGACAGGACACCTAGCAGCAGACACCACCGATATCTTCACAAATCTGTCCACCCAGGATCATCTTGTGATGAAGGAAAAGCATCTCTGAGTTTTCCACCAATGCTGGTCCTACTGAGGCAGCACAACCCACTGAAGGCAGGGAGGGCCTTTCCACTGCTCTTCCCACTTCCCTAATAAACTTACAGCAAAACTATCGGTGTCTAACCCGTCCTGTGAGCCGGAATTGACCACAGATTTGCTTGCTGCCCATTTCTGATGACGGCAGGAATTGCATGTATAAGATACCAGAAACATGTTCTTGGTGACATTACCATTAGCAATAATTAATAACGCTGTTGCTAGAATACTGGAAAACACTAGCCACATAAAGGACTATTCTTTAGCTCTGTACCCACCTCCTTTCAGAGGCTGATCAGGGTACTTACAGCTCCCAAATTTCAGCGGGCAAGCATGCACATCCATTGGGAAGTCCTCCAGGTGCATGGGGCACTCTGCGTGAATCGTTAGCCTACAAGACAAAACACAGGGCGTGATCAGAAACACATGGCTGCAGAGGCTCCCACCTGGCCCTTCTGTCACCGTGTCTTTGCCCTGCATCCATCAAAGGCGACAAAGGCCTCAATGTGATCACTAACCTCTAGGTCTCTGGGCAGAAGGCCATCAGCTGTGGAGAGAACAGCAGGCACAGAGATCTGGCAACCTTTCCCATTGTATAAACTCAACCCTATTGACTGAGTTCATCTTTATCCACTCAGTGTGATCAGAAAATCTGCCAAAGCCCAGGACTTCTGTTTGCTTATGCACTGTGCACAAAGAGCTCATTAATGCCTGGGGCCAGGGGACATCTCATGGACCATGCTGGAAAGCAGAGGGAAAGGGCTTCCAGGGAACATGGCCTTTTCTTCCCGTGGTCTGGAAGGAGCTGAGGGCTGGCAGATTGTTCCGTCAGGAGGCCACAGCCCTGCTAGGCTTGCTGAACGAAGTCAGTCAGAGCCATGAAGGCGCAGGTGTTGCACCAGGGTACAACACAGCCCCGTGCACGTGGAGCACCTCATCCCAGCTTCCCCAGCTCTCCCCTCCCTGCCGGCACTGCAGAGGATCATGCGGGCAGATGTAGAACTGCATGTCCTGGGGCTGTGTGGGTGGGTGCAAGACAACTGTTGTGCTTTATGCATCCACCAAATCCCAGTAGGATACCTTGTCAGGAAGTGGTTTTGTGAGGGAGGCACAACCATAAAAGCAGTGTGCTGCAGAATGTGGGGCCAGGCATAAAAACATCCATTATAAAAGGCTCTAATAAAAAAGGTAGCTCGAAACTCATGTTCCTTCCTGAAGTATTGCAAAGCTTGTAGCCTAGGAGGGGGAGCCAGGACACACAGCCTCCCCGGAGGCGTCTAATACAATCTTGTCTGAAGGAACTATTTGTAGAAAAAAGGACGCACTTCTGATGGCTCAGCAAAATCGTGAATAAACTATGACAGGAGCAACAGGTGGATGCAAAGGGCAAGCAGACCTAAGACCTAAAACAGACCTAAGGCTGAAATGTGGCTTGTGAAAAACTCAGGTGAAGAGGCACAGTGGAAAGCTTCTATTGAGATATTTTCCTTCAGCTGGAAAAATGTTCAAGTTATTCTTCATAGAAAATATTAAGGATTAGTCAAATGCAAAACAAACCCTGGGGAAAAAAAAAAGGGTTCAGATTTTGTTTACTAAAAGCCAATAAAAAAAAAAAAGGAAAGAAAAGAAAAGAAAAATAAAGGTTATTATTTCTTTCAGGTGGACAAACCTTAAATAGCTCTACCAAAAAAAAAAAAAAAAAAAAAAAAAAAGAGACTGCTTTTTAAATTTGCCAAAAAAAAAAAAAAAAATTGGTAGGAAACGAAGCACTTCACCCCTGTGGGGGAAACAAAGCAGAATCAGCGTGGCTCGGGGGCGCAGGGGATCTCCGAGGCCGCAGCGATGGTGGCTGCAGGCGGCAGATGGTGCTGTGGCAGGCGGACACCAGCGCAAGCGAGGGATGGAGCAGCAGCAAATTCTCGCACAGCTGCTCTGTACCGGCTGCAAGGGCAGCCCAGGCTGCGCTAGAAACTCTCTGCTGGCTGTGAATTTTGCTCTGCTGGGTGAGGAAATGAACCTCACGATTTCAGACCCACGTCCAGCCTCATCTGCTTGTTTTAGAGGTTCTAGGAAAGCTGGTATCCCCCGAGAGACAGGCAGAGGCATTAAATCAAGAAGCGGAGGAGCAGAGCTGGAAGCTGCTGTAACTTCAGCGGGCTAGGGTTGGATGGCCAAAACTCTCCTGCGTGACCTGGAGCCCCTGCAGCACCCACAGCAGGGGTTTAAATCCCAGTTAACCCAGCCTTTGGGAACGGCTGGAAGGTGAGGCCACTTAGGGTTACATGCCGCAGAGCAGCCTGCACCGTGGGGAAGTCTACCCCATATTCTTGTACGAGCTAGCAAAGGAAAGCGGTGAGTTTCCTGCAGACCTTCTGACCCCAGCCCCACAGTGTTTCAGCGGTACCTCCCTGCTCCTTAATGCAACAGCAGCACATACTCATTTCTGCTGTTGTTCAGTGCCATGTACCACTGTCCTGTCTCCACTGGGCACATCTGCACCACGAGCTACGACACAGACAGAAACCCCCCTATAAAAGCAATTCCCACAATCAGGACAACTTTGGTCCTACCAAACAGCTCTCAGCTATTCAGCATCAGCAGGACATGGTCCCTACACGCCCCACGGGGACTGATTGCACTGAAGAGGCTGGCTGTTGAGTCACCATTCCCTGCTGGGTCCCAAGGGCTCACAGCCCACCCGTGGCTGATGCAAGGCTCCAGACTCAGCCAGGTTAATCACAGCGGGTTTATTGGGTCTGTGCAGGCTGACTCCACTTCCAGTAGAGGAGGCCAGTGGTTACTTAGGGAGAAGTATGAAACTGGGGTGAATTCAGAGCAAGCTACACCTCACTGTTGTCTCCCAGCAGCTGATGGCTTATGGCTTCCATGATTCAGACAAGGTATCCAGACACAACTGTGCACCAGAGACCAAGGACCTTTTCTACACTGAGTCTGCCAATCCTTTCTGAAGCCAGGTACGTGGACAGTGACCACTATGTCCCATAATAATCATTCTGCTGACAAAGAGGTGATGATGACTGTCCTGCTTGCATTATGTCTGGCCCCAGCTTGGCTTTCACAGCCAACCCAAGAACCACTGTGTGGCCAATGTAACTTCCTTGGAAACAAATCACTCTTTCTGACTTGCTGATCTCTTCTTTGGACTGAAAGTACCTGTTTTACACAAGAGAGAAGACCTGTTCTCTAGGACTTCAACCAAGAGTCATTGAAGTCAATGGAAAGACTGACAGTGATACTGAGCACATCATTGGAATGATTTTCTTCTGGACACTCAAAGGTCACCACAAACAAATTACTCACTAGCTCTGATGTCTCTCTTTTATAATCTGGATGAAGATTAGGATTTCAAGAAGCAGGTATGAAAACCTAGCAGCAAGATTTAAACTTGACAGCCTTGCTCCTCCTGTTCTGTTTCTTTTGTGATGCTTTCTTCTGTCAGCTCAAAATTCACTTGGGGAGCTTAATGGTTAGCAAGCTTGTCAAGCATGTCCTCACAGATCTTACCATTCAATTCTTTCTGTGTCCTTTCCAACTGCAATGGACTTTTTGCTTCTTATATTTGTCACTGTCACTTGTGTAAAGAAGCGTTGATGTATTTCCCCTGTCTCCCTCATCAGGCCACACAAAACTTCCTTTTTACCTTCCTATTCCTCTGTTGGCTTCACTAATTATTTCAAAAGGCTCTTAGCTGGGTGTTCCCAAAGTCGGCTTTCCCAAAGGACCTCTCATCTGATCAGTGCTTTCCTTCTGATGTATCCTGAACTCTCTAAAAAAACCCAGAAAGGCCTTTTTCATCCACTGTACTGTTTGCTTCTTGGCTGTGATCAACAGCCACTATCAATAAGGCTGAATGACTCAAAGGACTGCACATTGTGGGCCCGGTGGCCGAGCGCCATGTAGAGCAGCCAGAAAGAGCCTCAGAGCGAGCCAGGATGGCAGCACAGACCAGCTGGGCACAAGCTGGCTTTGGCCATACCCTCCTGCCCTCTCCAGGCCATGGCCAACAAGAGCAAGTGATGTCAAGGGAAAGAGAGAACTTTATAAGGATGCTGGATGACTCCATAGGTGTGTGGGAATGCAGCAGTCACATTTTAAATCTAAAGTGTGTTTTATTAGCTGAGCCAGTAAACAACAACACAATAAATCCATCAACAAACCACTGAAAAAGCAACCTAATCTGCCACATCTCCACCTACAACTGAAGGAGCTTTTAAGTCTCCTGAAATTAAATAAAAAAGAACGTGTCACATCATTCCAGTGAGAAGAGTCTGGTTCAGCAACTTCAGCCAGCCAGAAGTCAGCACTTTCACAGGTAAGACACAAAGGTAGCCAGCTTCCCTGCTGAAGGGGGAAGAAATAGAAGCATTCCCCCTCCTAGGTGTTCTCCCTTGCCTGAAACCTCTTCCCTTTGCCCCTACACACGCTGGGGTATGCTGGCTCCCCGAGATGCTCTCCCCAGGACGAGAGTGCGTGCACTGCTGCTCACTCCTGCTCACCCCTCTGCCCCTTGCATCCCCTGACCATCTTTCACCTCCCTCCCGCAGCCTTTCTTGCATACACTCATCTTTTAGAGCACTAATTAGCAGAGGTACTTAGGTGAGCTGTGGAATCAATCACCGCTCAGGAGACTGCCCACATTCCCCTTCCACTGCGCCCCCCCCCCCCCCCCCCCCCCCCGCTGGCTTCCCTGCCACCTCCTGTTGCTGGTGAAGGACTCCTCAGCACCATATGCTTTGCCTAATGAAACATCAAAATGTCAAACTAAGAGGAATGTACCTTGCTTTCCAGACGATTATCACTGCCTCTGCAGCATCTGGGTAAAAAAGCCTGTTGCAGAAATTCTCGTCTTTGCCCCTTACCCCGTACAAGGGAGCTTATGGCCAGCTAGCCACAGAGGTTTGTTTCATTGCTCTGATGCCCTGTTCAGGTCCAGACATCTGAGCCCTGAAATGTCATTATAAAACCCAAACAGCATGTGAAAAATAGTCAAGCTGCCAGTAACCACATAATCCAGCTGTTGTATCCTTTGGGTCATCTGTCCCAGGCGCTAGCAATAACTTGTGCAGAACTGTCTTGCAATCAACCCCCAAAGTCCTCATGTTCTCTTTACTTTGCTGGTGCAATGGCACCAAAAGTGGAACATCCAGGACAGAAACCATGTTTTTCTCTTTAAAGTCATGGGAAGTCCTTTGAACTGCTCAACACAATGGCAAGAAGCATGAATCAGGCTAAACATACCTCTCCCAGGGCTGACGGTACAACAAACCACTTCAGCTTCGTTCTCATGGTTACCAAGAGCTTAGCAAAGCCTTTGATGTGTCATTAGAGCCCCTGTCGTTACCTGCATCGTGCTGCAGGATGAGCAAGAGTCTCAGTCCAATTTCTGGCATGCAAATGTAATAATCCCTTGGTATATGTGTGGTACAAAAACATGACAGCACCCTGCACAGCAGAACAGACTTTGTTTATGCCAGGGATATTCTTGAGTTTTGTCCCGATTTCTCCTCTAGGAGATTCATTAATAACCACAGTCAGGTCAGATAGTGTTTACGGTTTAGGCTGTGTGAGAATCTAGGTTAGGTTTAATTGCTGGGGTTTGAGCTTGAAAGCCAAATTGCTTCTAGGATCCTTGTGCTGGATCTGAAAGCACTGAATTCACTTTGCATCCTCCCCCAGCCCCTGGAGATTTCAGCCCATGATGGCAGAAAAGCAGCGAGATAAGGCGATCTCTGAAAGTTTCTCCCTCCTGGGACAGCTTCCTTACAAAAGTCTGCCCGCACAAAACCAAGCTGGAAAACAGATCATTTCTGCCTTTGGATCCACCCCGGAATCTGTAAGGCAGGGAAAAGCAGGCTGTGCAAATCTCATCTCATCTATTCTTCCGCTTGGGTGTTTAGCAGTCTAGCTTTGGTCTGCTTGGGTCCATTTATGCTGTTTTCTAGGATCAGCCCTGATGTGGGATGCAGCCAAATCGCTGCCAGTCTGTACTACCCAGAGGAGCTGGTGCTGGGATGTCCCAGCTGCTGCTGTTGCAGAAAGAAGAATGACAGTTGTACCTCCATCAAGTGGAAGGGTTCTGCAAGTTTCAGCCTATAGCTCTCACAAGTTGCCTGGGGCTTAAAAAAACCAGGCAGTAAAGACAACCCAAAGCCTTTGCTGGGAGAGACACTGCAGAGCTCTGTGATTTGAAAAAGGAGCCCGGGAAGCTCAAACCCCTGAGCATGCTGCAGTAGGTACAGGGCTTGTTATGTGGGGTTCAACAGCCACGGCAGGGCTGCACGTGACCTGGGTGCCATTGTACTCGGCTTTCCCTCCTGTTCTGCCTTTGCCTAAGCAAGGGGTTTACTGACCGTCCTTCCCAAGTGCTCCTGCACTGCTGCTAAGGACTTCACGTTGTCTCTAGCAATACAGGTTCTTGAGGCAAAGCCTTTGGGCACGCAGCTGAATGCGTCAGCTTGGTAATTAAAGAAAACATCCTTTAACTTCATAACTTGAACACATATTGTTTGGGAACCACTCTGACGATAACCACAAAGCCTCAACGTGCCACTCTGACAGTCCATGTGAAGAGCAGGAGAGCTCTTTGAAGAGGTTCACAAAGTTGAATAGCATTGGCACAGCATTAAGCTTTCAGTATTTTCATATGCTTCAAGGCCAGGAAGAACCAGAACGTCATCTATGTCCCACACACAATTTGAGGCAGGGAATACATCCAGAGATTGCTGCAGCAGCTGAGTTTTTTGTCTGTACCTTATGTAAATCCACACACAATTCCCAGTTTGTTGTATTCAGGTCTGATACCAGAGCTTTGAGGCCCTACCCGGGCTTTTGACAACTACTTGCATCTTGTAGGAGCTCCACAAACAAGACTGCAGAGGCAGGGGTACGTAATAAAACTATGTTTCCCATGCCCTCTAAGGCAGTTGGAGTAGCAGGGAAGAGGCAGAGGGATTGTTAATCCTGTCCTTTCCTCAGCAGCCCGAAGGAGGGGAATAGAGAAATGCAATTTTGTGCTGCGGTTGCAAAGGCCATCTTGTCACCCAGGTGTCAAGGCTTGAGTCAGTGATCAGATGTTTGCACTGTGATGTTCCATCAGTCCATGAGGAGGCTGTGCCATGACTAAAGGAAATCTCTGGACACTCAGCTACAGCTGGTGTGCAACTCCTTGAAGCTCAGGTCAGTGATAAAGAGGCTCTCTCCAGGAGCTATAAATATTGTCACACAGGTGTAATTTTGCTGGATGCCTGTGTCAGAGTTGCTGTTCCACCAGAGCAACTTCATCTATAAATGTAAGCCTTGACTAAGAGAAGTTGGCTTTCACAGCAGGATAAATAGCAAGAGACATGCCTCTAATTGCAGATCAGCAGAACCGATCCCTCAAGGATATTTGCTGGTACAAGGTAAAGGAGCAGGATATATTTCAGGAGTCCAACTGCATGGCAATGTACCAGTCCAGACTGAGCCTGCAAAGGATCACCTGGCCTGTCCTGCCAGTCTGGGGGAAGTCTGGTGGAGGTCCAAACTCAGTCCCTAGTTAGCAGGACAGAGCGTGCCTCTTTGGGATTTGCACTTTGCCAGATGTCAGCTGTGTGGGGCTGAGATTGGCTTCATGGTCCTGCTTTGAGAAGGACACACGTGCATGCCACTGGGCATGGGGGAGAACAGTGAGTGTGCCACTTGACGTAAAACATGAGTCTCTTTCCAGCCCTTTTCTGGGAGGAGGTTTCAAAGCACTTAACAAGAGAAGGTGATCATCATGATTTTACTGTGGAGTTGAGGTGTGAGTGCCTGTGAGTGGCAGAGCCAGGTAGCACTTGGTCTCTGGGCTTGACACTGATGCACAGTCCTGGTCACACAGTCTGTGCCCTTGCATCTTTCTTTCTGAGCTCTCACTCAAAAGACCCTGCATGGCCCTGAGCAGGCGTTTCCTTCAGCATCAGGAAGAGGGGCAATCATCAAACGCACCAGGACAGACATCCCATCCTGGTTGTGTTGAACTGCAAACCCAAAGAAGCCCTGCTTCACCCCTGACACACTGTCCTGCGCAGGGAGCAGTGCCTTGCAGATAGCCATCTGGCCAGCTCTAACTGCATCTCCAGCATCAGACTGGTCCAATACTGTCCAGAGCCCCACCAGGAGAGCTTCACACACATCTGCACAGCAGCCATCTGTACTGAGTAAGGAAAAGATCTCCATGGACTACAGCTCCTGGTACTATGCAATAAAACACATGACAAAAGGTCTCATATATGGCCCTCAACCTTTGAGTATCTCTGAGTGGGCTCTTTACCTCTTACAAAGCCTTAGGGGTACATTTAAGGGGGGCAGGAGCATACGCAAAGGGAGGTTCAGACTCTCCTTCACCTCCTTCTTCTTTGGGAGAGATCTAAACTGAAGGTTGTGTTGAATTTATTTTAAAAATCCTATGACTCCATTTTCTTCAAGAAGCTCGTTCCCAAGAACCTTGTGATGCTTCCATCCTGGCACCTGCCCAGCCCTAAACGGAAAAGGAAATCCAGTACTTTCTCAGTCACACAAAACTTGCTGAAGCTAATGGCTGTTTGCTGAATAAAGAAGTGAAATGATATAAAAGCCCTGAAATTGAGTCCTTTTTTGCTGTCTTATGCCAGTAGCTCCTGTAATACTTTACAAGTCAATGATACAAACCCAGGGAATGTTAGTCATCAACATGCAGGTCAGAGAGCCAGGAGCAGAACTGAGCCCTGAAGTCAAGTTGGGCTTCTCCCTTCATTTACCCCATCTGTCTCAGTAACGTGAGATCGCTGATGTGTGGAGACCTAAACCCCCAGGGCACTGGCAGGATTAGTTCATATTTGAGAACTGCTGCGCAAAAGCAAAGCATTGTTTATCAATGTAGGCTGTAAAACTTGCTGACACTATGTAGGTTCACAGGCAGCTTAACTATGAAGAGATGAAATTCTGTCTGGTCCTCAAAAAACAGAGGTCAAAGTGCAGCATCTCAGCACACAGAATCCACAATGAAGCCTGTTACTAGTTAGGATCAGCTTGAAGATGAAAGCAGAGAAAATAATTTTTGAAAACAAAAATTTACACCTTTCCAAAACTAACTCAATACCTTTCTTGTGCATCTATGAGTAGCTTGTTTCATTTATAAACCCATTTACCTCACAAGGCGCATTAGTACATTCAGCCCAGGTGGCAAACATTATTTGCATGGGTGAATAGCTTACAAGCATACAGGAATATCTGAATAGTTCTGGAATGAACATACAATTAACCTAAAGGTATTTCTCTTCATGCTCTCCCCCTGTTGCAGCTCAGTGATAAATGTATGCACCATGGCTGTTCGTGAGAAATCCAGAGACGACTGCCCAAGCGTGGTTCCCCAACAGCAACTTGTGTTTTAGGAGGACCTCACAGCAGGGTTGCACAGGCTGTATCACTGCCTGGGGCCTCACGCTGCAGGGCTACCTTGTGTTTGGGGCTCCCACTGAGAGCTCAACTGACGGGCTGGGCTAAACTGAGAGCTTCCAATGGCCTCGCCAAACCAGGCACCTCCAAAGCACAATTTTTAATAAGCTGTTGATGTTTTCCCCTAAAGATAGGCATTGATTACACAGATTTGGATTTTTGATTCCATGAAGTAGCAAAAAGACCGCCATTGTTCTCACAAGCAAGCTTGGGCTCATTAAATGTTTCAAACAGCTCTGGTGTAACATCTTGAACAAATTTAGATCTGTTCTCAAGCTGCTGGAGAGTAACAAATTCTCCCATCCTAATGTTGCCCCCTACCAATACTGGAAACCTGACTTCATATTCCATCAGAGGTCAGAAACAAAAATAAGTCGGGTGGCACACCAACTCCACAAACTATAGATCCCAACACTTCTACTTCATCACATAAAAGAAAAAAAAAATCAACAGGAATGATGAGAAAAAAGCTACCTGTAAGAATGTGCTTAAGTTGAGGATCAGTGATGCTATATAGGTAGGAAACAAGGGTGGCAGGGAAAGCAGCAGGGTGAGACTCAGGTGCACTAACAGAGCCAGTGGAAGTTGGCACAAACCCTGCTGTAACGTACCCTGAGGTCCCATCCTTGCCAGCATGCGTATAGGGACCTGGAAGACCGTGGCCCAGGAGACATAGACTTACCTCATGGTGTACAGGAGGGTGCCATTGTCTACCAGGCGCAGCAACTTGTTGGGTGTTGTCATGTTATGGGCGACAGATTTCTTCCCATTGTGGAAGAAGGTATCAGGAGTCCAGATCTTACTGGCCAGCAGGTTGTTCAGGGGAAGTATTTTCATGGGACCATCAAACTTCAGCCTTTCATCTCTCCAGGATTGCCGGAAAAAGACATCAATAGTATACTCCTTTGTGGAGAAAGGAGAGAAAAGTAAGTTGCTTCACTCAGCTCTTCATTGCAAACAAGTCACTTCAAGAAACGGCAAATATCTTTGGTCATTAAGCATACTGTGTTTTGGCACATCTTGGTTGACATGAAGCAACAAGAAGTAGAGATTAACGGCAGTGGAGAAATCTGTGGAGGACAGAGGGAATTTACCCTGTCTTGTATGACTTACATATGACACCAAAATTTACTTTCAGTGTTTCTGACCACTGTAGACAAGCTGCAATACAGCCTACAGTGTCCAGCCTTCATGTAGCCCTGCTGCACCACCACCTTTAGCCAGATGTTTCAGGGGAAGGAACCATTGTGTGTAGCTAGACAGGAATTGAAAAAGGCAAAATAAAGTTCCTGGAGATGGAATTTGGCCAGGATACTGGCAATTATACCCCTGTTCATAAAAAAAAAAAAAAAAAAAAAAAAGAAGAAAGGAAAGAAAGTTTCATGACATTGTCTTAATGTGATTTTGTTCCCCAGGCTAACTCTAGAAAATCATTGAATCAAGGACTTCACAAACTTGCATTACAAGATTCTGTGACTTTCTTTTCTTTTTCTTCTTTTCCTTATTTATCCTTTTTTTTTTTTTTTTTTTGTCCTTTCAGCTCGTGTAGAAACCCATTTCCTAGGCATAATTCCAGTTGGGGCAATTAGAAGTCATCTCTTTGGAACCCTGCAGTCAGGGCCAGCTCCTTGCTCGGTGCATGCAGCCTCAGAAACCACTTGACCAAGCAGCCAAGGTGCTACAGCTCCACAGTCACCTCAAGGCAAAAATCGATCAATCTGCCCGGTGCCTGGCATAAGGGATTGCTGTTCCTTGTGACCTGAGCCACCCCGTGTCCTGTGAGGGTCCATGTCACTTGAGGGGAAGTCTTCAGCCCATCAGCATGAGCTGCATCACTGCTCACCTCTACAACACACACCTCCTCTTGCTAATGAAGGATCTCATTAGCTCACAAGACTTTCAGAGAGAGACGGGGGCTTTGGAAAAGCTGTCTGTCCCAGCTGTTCTTCCCTTGCCGTTGCAGACTCATAGTCTTTATTTATGGGTTCCTGGAGGCTGCAGAACCAACTAAACTTATCATTGTGAGTGATTTCTTTCCTGCAGCTCTTCTTAGCAGCATGTAAAAGCTGCTGTGCATCAGTTTCCTATAGGTCACAGAAATTCCTACAGGTTTCGCAGCAGATGGCAGCTGAATGAAAGCATCTTGGTAAAGAAATTCATCCCCAGTCCCTGGCCACAGAACCGCTCCTGCTCAAATGTGTTTCTGGAGCCTGGCTGGGGGAAGGGAAAAGAAGATACTATGTTCCCACAGGCCTTGCCCTGTACAAGATATTCTGCCCCTTTGTGGAACAGATGTTTAGTTTGCGGTTTTAAGCTCAGTAAAGGGATGAAACAAAGGAATGAGCCAGTGTGCAGTCCCAGGAGGTAGGTTTGGGAAAAGTCCTTCTCAGGAGAAAAGCTACCTTATTCAGGACTCCCTGTTCCTATCAAAAAAACCCAAAGAAAGAAGCAAAACTTTCATAACAGCTTCCCAGGTCCTCTTTTTCTTCTTTTATGCTAAGGAATCATTCCCAAAGAAAAGAGAAATCATGTTCAGATTCTTCGCCTCTTTTCTATACTTCTTTCCATGACAGCATCATTCCCAAGCCACCCTTTCCAAGGAGCACGCTTACTTCTATGTTATGCTCTTCCCTACTTATAGAAGTGACCAAAACCATTAAGGCTGAGTCTCTCCAGAGTCCATCTGCCAAAGCATAAAACTCCTTTGAACGTTTTTTTTTCCCCTCTGGGGACTGAGGCAAAGCTGCAAGAGCTCACTACCAAAGATTCAGGCATATGTCAGGTCCTATCGGGCTCTACTTTCCAAACCAAACTGAAAGAGATATTAGAAGCCCCTTGGAGCATCTCAGGGAAAAGGTCTACATGTCCTCCTCCACACTTTGTAACCAGCTGCTCTCCTCCGCTCTCCATAGCAGCTTTACCTGCCTCTCCTCCATCATCATAATTACAGTCTCTGTCTGCATCAAGATGCACAGGAGCAGCTTTCCATCGCAATGACTAATGGTTGTGGATGCAAGCTGGGAAGGAGGGGCTTCCCCACTCCAGAGATGAAAGGAACCACCTCAGAAAAGCAGGCTCTCCCCACACTTCCCAAGGAGACAGGGTTTTTCTCTCTCACGTTTCTGAGTGCATTTAGCACCAGAACAGCACGCTAAAACACATTGGCTATGCATTTGTAAAATACATGGAACTAAAGCACGTGAAGAGGAAATAATTTACTATTCTTTAACTGTCTTCCTAATTTTAAATTCATTTTGTCAAATCACATTGCAGAGAATACCTTCCTCTTTTCAATACCTCATATTTCTTCTTCACAGTTCATTATACACACTCCCTTAATCAAATATGCTCCACCTTGGAAGTAATTATCAGATACTCCCCAAGGGCTAAGATGCTGAATATATTACGGGTCTCCACTGCGGTAGGAAAGCAAGCGAGATAGAGAGAGAACTCAGATGAGATTAATACTCTTGGCTACGCTGATACCAAGTTAACTTCTAACCCTGGAGGGAGTGGTCTTTCCAAAGAAACATGGGGCTGCGTGAAGGGGCTAGCACCTCAACGAAACAGAGATTTTATTCTCCCCCAACTCCTCTGCTTGCTAGCATAGGACTGTCAGTGGGGCAGCAGAAGAGATGTTCATGGGCATGTCAGCACAGCAAATGAAACCCTCCCAGCTCCAGTGGGGCTGCAAGAGCCACAGGACATTGCTCCTGCCTGACCAAGCTGGTGAGAGCAATGTCTTGCTCCTGCTCCTGAAGTGGGTTCCCTCCAAGATTGGGACTGCTCACTGCTAGCCTGGGCTATGCCAGCATCAGGTCACCTCTGGGACTGGATGTGCAGGAGGGTCTCAGTCCTGAATACATGACTGTCCTCATGTGGCACCCTTGAAATGTTGAGCAACCATCAATAGCCAACTCTTCTCTGTGTGCCTGGGCGTGTGTGGAATATGAGCTGCAAGAAATGCTGTTGAGAAAGCTCACTATTAATTATGCTCCACAGTCCTGTTTTAATTAGAAGACAAACTGTTGTGGGAATACAAGCCTAAATTCAGACCTCAGGCCTTTTCATTAATAATTTTCCCTGTACATGTCAAAATATTGCAATCAGTTCACTCTTTTTCTTTTTTCTCTTTTGTCTCCCTTTGGGTTCAAGCAATAAGGACAGTTTGATGGTGAACTCTTCTCTTCCAGCACTACCACCAAAACAAACTGGATCCTGGCATCCTCTGCTCTTCCCAGGGAGCACCCTCCTTCCTCCATGCACAGTCGGGTCAAGGATAGCTGGCTGCAGTGAGGGAGTTTCTCAAGGCATGTAACGGGTGGAACATGCCATGACCAGGTCTTGGTCCCATGGGCAGTTCTCCCCATTTCATTAGGTTGCACTTGCAGGAAAGAAGAAGACCCTAAAGCCTGCAGTGTGCTTGAGTGGTGCAAAGGCATTGACCCCCTCCAAGGCTGCATTACCAGTTGGTTTCTAAAAGCCCAAACACACGTGAGAAACAATCCCTGTCTACCACCCACACTGAGCTCCCCTGGCCTGTGAGAAGATGATGAGGTGCACTCTTGCCCAGAGAGGCAGCTAGGATGCTTGCTTGTGTTCTTGCTATTTAGGAAAATCCCACTTTTGCCCAGATTGGGGGCAAGGGTGGGACACATCTGCTGCAGCTGCAGGAGAAGAGCCATCCCAGCCAGTGGCACCTACCATATCTGTGTCCGAGACAGGGCCGAAACTCGTCACGTAAATGTCTGTCTTGACTTCAGTTACGCTGTCTGGGACAAAAAAAAAAAAAAAAAAAAAAAAAAAAGGAAAAAAAAGCAATTAGAGAACTGAATTTGCTTGTACAAAGAAAGGGTTTGGGTTTTGTTATGTGGTGGTTTTCCCCGCCAGGCGCCTCCCTAGTGAGCCCTCAGCAAGTGAGCATCATGCTCTCTGCTGTGCCCTGAACAATGGCTGATTTTATCACTTGTAATTGGGCAAATTCATCTCTGATGTAGCTCTGCTGCTTTCCACACTTACATCGAGGATGAATATGTCCCACGCAGCCAGACAATGCGTATTTACAAAATGTATGTGACTACATGATACATAACATGGTATAGATCTGCACGTTTTCAATAGAGAGGTAAGCCTTGATGCTTTGAAACTCCTTTTAATCTGAAATGCCTTTGTGTCTCCCAGCCTGATAAACAGCCTAACAATGTTCCACCAGTTTTAGGAAACCCTGGGTTTGTTACAGCTTCAGGCTTATATGTATGTAAAAGGAACCAATATTCTGATTGCCTTTTACTGCCATCGAGCTTGCTGTTCTCCTAAGTGCCTTGCTCCTGGCGAGTAGCTGCTCTTGCAAAACTGCTGCTCGCCTGCATCACACGCTCCCCTGCATCCCAGGCTGCGCCACCCTCGTGGGTGCTGAACAGCAGCCTCACTGCCCCAGCCAAACCACACACACACACAGTTCCTACGCTGAGCGCTAAAACCCAGGGACAATCAAAATCACTCACCTTCAGGTAAAGATAAACCGAACTGCTTTGCAGAACACAGCCACCAGCACATGCTGAGCAGCACATACAGCTGTCATTCCTGCCTTCATTACAATTTCGGCATGTTTCCTAATTGAAATCTCTGTTGCTGTCCCATTTCACATGGAAATCAAGGCACAGTGATTTGCCAGATTCATCGTCCTATGCTCTGCCCACTGGGTTGTAGTGAAAAAATGATGGATGTGGTGTCTTGAGTTTAGCCCTATGTTACTATAAATCACCACTGCTTTAGGGATAGATCATGCCGTTGTGCTCCTTTTGTATGGCATAAGCTAGCTCTGAGCTGCTTTCCCAATGAAAGAACTAATTTAGAGCCCCAAAGACTTCATGTTTTATGCACAGTACTCTATTTTGGCCACTGCAGCAGCTTTGCAAGTAGCCTGGATAGCCCATTGCTCAACTCAGTTATGGAAATCCTTCTGACCCTTGATGGTTATTTTGCAGCACTATGAAGCTTAGTTTTGTGCTTGCAGTTTCGTATCCAAAAATAAGATAATGCATTCTGGCAGGGTTTTCTCCTTAATGGCTAAAACATACATATACGTATCTTTAGTTACTATGCTGGAAAGTTTCTGACGCAGCCTGTGGCTGATATTATTGTGCTATATAAGTAACCCTTGATCTTGTCTTGATGAGATAAAAAGAAGGTTAAAGAGAAATATGTATGCGGTACACTTTCTGAAACAGCCGGAAGCCAACAAGACGTCACCCTGAACAAAATGAGTTACTTCTGTAAGACTTAAATACTCGGGGTATTCTCTGTCTCCTTCCAAACAAGTGCCCAAATGAGATACACAGCAGAGAAGAACATTTAGTGAAGTGAGGCTCTTTCGGCTAACACGTGCAGTGAAAGAAAGCTAATTATGTTTTAGACAAAACACAAACTCTCTCTCTCTCCCCTCCCCTCCTCCCTTCTTGGCATTCAGTTTGCCCAAGATAATAATGTACTGCCATGGTTATCAGAGCAGGGTCCAGGGCTGCCCATGGCCAGTGAAGCCAGTCCTTGTGAGGTGCAAAATGAATTGTTCCCTGCACCTGAAGGGGCAGAGGGACAGGGGTCCATGAAAGGACCCGTACTTTACAATGTGGTCCTCAGGGTCCAAGCATGAGGGAAGGGTATAGGAAGTGATGGAGAGGTAAAAAGGCAGAACTAGTTTTGGACACCTTTTAATACGATCCTGCTGTCTCTACATCAGCCTTTATGTTCTTATCATGCTGTAACCTGGCTGTCACAGAGCTCCAGAGACCCCTTCCCGCCCCTTCAATCTACTGGCAAATCCAATCAAAGATAATTGCATTAATAAACGCCATTAATTTATTAATATTATTAATTAATATTACTAATTAATTACCACCTGGGTCTGAAGAGGATCCCCCATTTGCAGACTGCAGACATAGCCCTTGGGCCAGGCCGTGCCAACCTGCTGAACTCGGTGAGACCCCCTCGTGCCCGCAAGGCAGTGCCTGGTGCAGGAACGAGCTGGGGGGACTGGCACAGTTGCTGGCTTATCAATGTGCCCCAGCACTTAGAAAAACGGGCTCCCTGCATCTTTCACGGCAAAAGCCATACTGAACTTTCCCTGTTAATATGTGCTCCTAAGGGCAAGATTTGGCTGGGATCTGGAGGGGTTTCTGAAATTAAATCATCACTACGCAAGCAGGGATTTCAGCAGAGCTGGGAAATCCAGAGATAAGTAAAACACCAGCAGAACAGAGTAAGCTCCAGCCTCAGAGATTCGCTTCCTTTGTGATCCTACAGCCCATGAACATCTGCACTGCTTGCAGCTCTGCCTGAGCCCATCAGCTCTGTGATGGTGAAACCTTCTCCTCCTGAGAAATGAGGAGCTACTCAGCCAGCCTTCCTGCTCCTTACCCTCACACTTACCCACCCTGAGCCTGAACAAGAAGAAACTGCATCTACTTGTGCAGCAAGAGAAAGCTGAGAGAGGAGCATCTCCTGCCTCCACTCAGACATGTCAGGGAAATCCTTATCTCCTTCTCAATCCACAGATACACTCACACTGCAGCTTGACTGTTTTGCCTAGTTCTCACCAAAGATTTAATAATTAAGGACCGTATTGTTGAGTGTTAGGCACTTTTCCTAGACCTGTTGCAGAACATTAAATGGCATTTTTCCTTTCCTAGCATCATCCTTTCCTGTGACTCGAAGTTTTTTTACATGCACAGGTGAATTGAGTTGAGCTTTCAAGCCTGCTGGGGTAGTAGGTGGATACTCTGCCAGTCCTATTTTATAACTGGGGAAACTGAAAAGGAGAGACTTGCTTAAGGTAGGAAGCCAGAATGGAGCAAGGACCAGAGCCCCAGGAATGATGCAGGCTCGGTGGAGGGCTTGGCGTTGCTCTTGGCAAGCTGCACAGGCACCCTCTGGCCAGGTTGCTGAGTCTCACTGTGCCCCAAGCTGCTGCCACATGGTGACCCGGGAAGCAAAGAAAGACACTGAAGCACTCAGGAAACCAGAAGAGCAAGAGATTTTCAGGTTCAGCGTTTGAACATGAGCAGAATTTAGAGACCCAAGAGGCATGCCACGTTCTCAAGCCATTTGTTTGAGGCTGATTCCAGTGTCTGGGGGCTTTTCCCATTTATAGGCTCAGCTGATTTCCAAGCTTCAGCACAACTGTATTTCTGAAACTATCTAGAGCAAGTGTGTAAGCAGGCAGAAGGTGCTGCAGGTCAATCTGTATGCTCTCCATTCTTCCACAGCATACAAAACCCCTTCCCTGCCTCCGGCAACACTGGCTTGCTCCTGCCTGCAGAAATCCCCCACAGCTGGGCAGATCTGCAATGCAAATGCAAAACAAAAGCTGTAACATCCCTTCCCACAGTGTTACCATGGCACTCCCCACACCTGCCTGCTCTTTAAAAGCTACCCCTCTCCTCCAAGAATTTGCTACGCCAGATCTAGCTGCTTGTGCAGGTGATAAACATCCTTATTAGCTCCGTGTGGAGGGCCGGATCCTGCGGCCCCCAGCCCTACACCAGCAGGGTCGGTTGCTTCCCTAGTGCATGAAGAAGGTGTAACGCAGCAGCAGCTGCTGCTGAGGTGCTTCAGGGTTTCCATCTCACCCGCCTGACCCTGTCCCCCCCCACCCCGAGTCCCCATGTCCCATCCTCCTGGCCCTGGCTCAAGGCAGATGCTTCCCACTTCCCACAATCTCCCTTTTAAGTGCTCGTGACTCCCCGGGCCCGTGAAGAGATAGCTATTATTTACAAAATGACGGAGTGCTATTTTTACTTGCCGCTTGGAAGCACCAGGAGCAGTAGCGGAGCTGGAATACAAATTATGCCGCCTCTCCCCTTGCTGGCTGTAGATTGTAGGGCTGCCTCTACAACTGATTACGGGAGGCGGGGGGCATGAGGGGCTGAGGAGGCTCTTATTAAACATCCCGCTGCACTCATCAAGTGCTGTTTATTTAGGAATCTCAGCTGTAATATAATCGACTCGGCCGGTTGTGTTTCAGCTCTTGAGGTTTGTGGCTGTGCTGAACACAGTCACGTTTCCCAGGCGGGGTTTCCCAGAGGCTATGCCGCAAGCGAGCAGAAATGATGTGCCTGCATCTGAACACTGGAGGCTCCCAAACAATGTGCGCTATTAAAACAGGGGCGAAGCCACTGCGGCTTCGTGCAGGAGATTCCTGGCTGCTGCGCTGACTGACGTCAGGGAGGCTGCACATCCTTATGTCGGAGATAAGCTGGATGAGGGAGGGGATGGGGACCTCCTTGAGGCTGTGCTCAGAGTAGCGGTGCTCCAGCCCTGCCCCAGGGTTGTACTGGGACCTAAGGGAGCTCTGAGGTGACAGGTCTGTCTACTGGTATTCTGTGCACGATGGCATGGCTGAGACTAGAAAGGAGGACAGTGGTGTTCAGGCTTTTCTACACCCAGGGGTACAAACCCTCAACCTGCTCCAGGCCAGTGCCTGGAGGTAGCTGTTCCTGCACCAGGCTCCCTATGAACTGCTCTGGACTCCAGCCAGCCCAATATCCCATCTCCAACCATAGTCACAACCTAAAAAGTGCATTAACAAGCTGGTAACGTCCCTTAACGCTTTCTTAGATTGCAATTGCATTTAGCCTCAGCTCAAGAGCTTCTCAGCTTGATGACATCCCCTTATTGAGTGATCATCTTTCAAGGACCTGCCCAGTGGCACCTCAAATGCACAAAATCCTTTGGGAAGGACTCCTACCAGCCTGCAGAGAGGGCAGTGTCACCATAAGGAGAGAGGGGATGCTGTGTAGCTCTTTTCCACGTCACATAACCCAAAGCGAGCACACCGGACAGGATGGTGCTTTACAGCTAACCCAGCATCCCTAGGAATGGAAACACAAGTAGTTTGTTTGTACTACCAACATCTACACCATGCCTTCTTCCAAATCCTTGCCATGCTAATTAATAAGCGGCAGAAGGTAATTTTTGTAGCTGCACACAAAAGCTTTTTGGATATGCCATTCTTTGTTTTCTCACCCGGTCAGTGGGGAGGATTTAATTTTCCTTCCCAGTTTAGCTTCTGGAACAAAAGAGGCTTTCATGACGTTTGCTACAAGCCCCACAAGCCTCCTGTAGCTGAGCTGCACCACAGCTCAAGGCAGCCCTTGCCTTCGGAGGATGCACGCTGCAGCCCCCAGCCAGAAACTCCACCCTCGGTTTCCTCCTCTCACTCTGACAGCTTCAGTCCCATTGCACCAAGGCTGCTGCCTTTGCCAGTTCCTACCTTGGTATTTCAGATGGCCTTTTAACCTGTGGTGCTGCCTTGTTTTGGGAAGCAAGAGCTGAGTCGTGCCTTCTTTCGTGTGAGAAGAGAGGCACTGAAGAAAGAAGGGTACATCTTTGAATTACTGTGGCACAGGCTACCCTCTTTGTGACTTTGCCCTTGGGACTGCCATTCCAGTACTGGGAGACGACAGGGAGGCACAAGCAGAGGGGTAGATGCCTGAGGGGAGAAGGTAACCATGCCTCTCCCCACAACCTCCCTTGCCAGAGCTGCAGAAATGGAGACACAACATCTACATCACCTACCACGCACAAGAAACCTGTGAAATAGCCTTCACTGCTTCTCTGTTGCTGTGGGGCCAGCAAGACTCTCCCACATACATTAAGGATGCTTTTCTTGCAATTTTTTTGCTAGGGAGCTCAGGAATAACGGCACAGAAGGAAACATTTCAGTGAACATCACTGCAGTGCTATTAATGCCTCCTAGGCTTGTCCAGCCCAGCCAGAGGAAAAAGCTGACTCCAAGGACATAGACTGACAGAGCTCCTGCCACCCAAAGCGGCATGTGCTACTGTTAATGTCAGGACCACAAACATCCCTGCTGCACTTGGAATGCTTTCACACCAAGTATCCTGGGAGCAGAGGCTGAGTGTGGGTCACGAGGGGAAGGCTGGGGAACAGAGGTGGCAAAAACCGAGACGGTATTGGCATTTGCTCCAGTATCTGCAAAAGCAAGAGCAGAGCTGGAGTGCAGAGAGATCTGGGCAGCTCTCAGTGCTGCCCCTTTTCTCTCTTCAATTGGTTTTGACTTGGGTATCTTATACAACACACATAGAGAGGTCACAGTCAACCTCTTCAAACTTCCAGTCCCAAAGTAAAAATACATATTTTTCAGATGCTGCTTGGCTGTTTTAGTGCCTCAGCATCCTTGAATATAAAATTACTTGTACAGAAGCAAAAGCCAAGTCCCGTATTGCAGACATTCACCCAGGTTTGACAAGTTCAGCCTGGGCATCTTTCCCAAGAGTGGACGGCAGCGTGCACATGTTGTTAGAAGAATAATAAGCTAGAACATATATAGGTATCTCAGTCCTGTCAGCAGTCTTTCTTACATAGGAATAAATTGTAACTGCCTCCATATATAGAATTATATAGAATTGGAATGGTTGAAATCAGCAAGAAGAAAAGGCTTTCGGTAGCTCACCACACAGCCTACAGAAGTCAGTGCCGAACGGCAGTGATCACAGCCAAGAGTGTCACCAGGAGGGCTGGCAGCTGGCCCAGTCCTTCGCAGGCCAGACAGAGTTACCAGCAGCATCAGGTTTAATTTCCTGAACTACCTAAACCACCAAAACATCTCTGGGAAAACTCACTTGGGCAGAAGCTTCAAGACACAACGGAGACCCCTTTGGCCCCATTTTGTCTATGGAGGGAAGGTGTATCCCAGAGGTAGGTCAGCCTACCCAGACCTGACAGCATCCAATAGCATCTGCCTCTCTCTAGTGACCACAGAGATGAAGATGACCAGGGTCCCATGGATGAAGTCTGGCTTTAGCCCCATGCTCCTACCTGGGACAACATGGTTAAAGATGGTGGGATGTTCTTCTACTGCAAAGTAGGGTCAGCCAAGGACTGAACAATGGGAAATTTGTACTCCACAGAATAAACTACACAGTAAGGAAAGAAACAATATAAACGTCTGAAACAAATGTCTTATCTCGGCAGAAGCAGGGGTGAGTAAAAGCCTGCAGGGGATTGCCAATGAGACCTTTGGATCAGATCCTTATCTAGGTCTGTCTATGTGTCATGAACAATTTGTCTAATGCAGTTTTGTTCAGCTGTTTGCTTGCTTCCAGAAGTGGTTGCCCTGTCTCACTCGTAAAGCTGAAATAACTCAGGCTGTGTAACAGATCTGACCCCCTCCGTTACACTCCTGGTGGCTTCTGCAGAGTTATGATCAAAAAGGCACCACATTTACACAGGAGACAAGGCTATCTGCTGCTCTCCATGAAAGCATCAAGCCTGTCCCTCTCATGCCAAGGCATCCTCTCACAGGGGCTGGCTTATCACCCACCGATTGATTCTACACGAATCCCCTGGGACTGCCAATATTTGCTGTACAGCCAGTTCCCAAGTTGCTGGTCTGTGAGCCATGGTTATTAATCACTACCTTCTCTCTGGTGTGATGGCACATCAGTGTCTACAATTGCATGTCCTCCATCCAGACTAGACAGAAGTCATCAAATCTGTAAACACAGATACATGTGTGATATCACTTCCAGCTGTGCTCGCTCTCTCTCCCCTCAACTTGGATATTTCTGCACAGGGGGAGCAAGAAGTTAAAAAGAATTTCAGGGATGCTCCCAAGAGACAGCCAGCAACAAACCCACTCACATATAATGAGAGAGATTACCATGGACTATAATTACATGTGCTTAATTTTTCAGCTCAGATGAAGTGAGACGATGCCTGTCAAACCCCTCAAAGAGACAGCCTGCTGCCCTATGTCTCTTAGCAGGGCCATGGGAGAGCTGATGCAATGAAGAGATTTATTCCCTGTCTCACACAGCATGCCAATACACAGCTTTCTAACACGGCCGCACCCAGTGTCCTCTGCAGGAGCTAGATGCAGGACCATGAAGTGACCCAGTTACAACTTGAGCATGCCTTTGTCTAGGATTTACAGCACGCTGTAATGCCTAGATGGATGTCTAATTCCTAGGCGATCCCCGGGGAACAAGCCACCCAGGGCACAAACTCCTTGGGTTACGTAGGGAAGATCAGCTCCGTTCTTAGAAGAGAAATCCCTAAGCAGTCTCCAAATGTGTTATACAATTGCTTGTGGCTCTGATCGAGGTCTGAGCTCTCTCCATGCCTATGTAACGCGTTGGCTACGGAGTTTGGATCAAGGCACAACTACTGGTGAAGGCTGAGGAGTCAGACACACCTCGTTCCTCCTTGCTTCCAAAATGAGCAGGATGCCGTCTCAGCACAGCGCTGAGAGGCACACAGGGCATCTGCTTGCCCCTTTTGGGTGAGAAAGTGCACTCCTTCCCTAGCACTTCCACGTGAATAACAGCACAGGGTAGCCCAGTTTTCCAGTCTGAATGCCCCGCACAGAGCATGCTACGCTGTCCCTCTGTCTCAACATGTGATGGATAAGGGCATACCTGGCACGGTGGGTAAGTCAGCGTGTTGCTGTAGAAGGTGCTATAGGGATTTCACACCCTCCCATGCTAGAGAAAGGCATTTTCTCACATTTAGCAAGAGTGAGGGATGCAGGTTAGAGCTCTATCCAGCAGAACAGCCTAGGAGAGATGCTGCTTTACTAGTGGTGGAGCCAATAAGCCCTGCTTTCCCACAAATCAGCTTTTCCAGCCTGTTTTCCTGATGCTTAACACTAGTTGATCCCACCCAGTTACCTCTCTCTGCTTTGGGTCTTTTTCCACACAGCTGCATAATTCCACAAATCTTGCAGGGACTTAAAATCTCTAAGATATCTACCTTTCTGTCAGGTTTTGTTCAGATCAGCCAACAGGCTCAAAAGCTTTTAGAAGACAAAAGGCAGAAAGAATTATGTGATAAGCCTTTCTCCATTAGGAGCCCAGGCAAAAAAATACCACACGACTCAACAGAACTATGCATTTGGCTCATACAGTTTAACTCAGCTTTCCCCCATTGCCCTGGGCAGGCACGCTCATGCATGTATTCTTATTACTGCACTAGGTGACGTAAAATACACATCCAGAGGTTAGAATTAGGATGTGGTGCAAATTATTGACAAAGTCCAGGCAGAACAGAAGAGAGAGAGAGTCAGAAGCAGCAACTGCTGGAGAATGTGCAGTCATGGAGGCTTTACACACACCCCTCATTCTCACACATCCAGACTACAAACAGAGACTACAAATTAGTTGTGCTATTTTTGCTACAGACAGAAAAGATGGAATGAACAAAGCTACTGTAGTTACTATTTTAAGGACTCAGGACACCCTCAGATGTGATGAAGACAGAGGAGGAATGTGTATGTATAAGCATGCTTTTAGAGGTTCTACAGTGCCTGTGGTAATGGAATACAGATGATACATAAACGTGTTTGTTAAGGTGTCCCTGCATGGTAGGGGGCTTGGAACTAGATGACATTTAAGGTCTTTTCCAACCCAAACCGTTCTATGATTCTATGAAAATGTGTGAATATAAATCAGCATGCATAATTTAACATATTCAGTATTAAAGTCTGTCCTTGATGGCTAAGCCAGAGGCACTCGGGGAAGGGAATCCCTGGCGGTCCCAGTGGATGGGGAAGAGCATTCAGTGAATGCTATGTTGCTGGCTCGCACACGTGGATGTGGCCCTAATGAAACCAAAGCCAGCAGAATCTTGCTGGCCACAGCCCTGCAGGGTGCCTGCGTGGCTGTATGCACTGGAGGGAGCAAAGAGATGCAGGCAAAACCACCAGGCTGGTACTTCAGCGTTAGGCAAACATCTCCGTGTTACCTGCCAAACACCTGTGTTCTGTTCTGGCCCTGCCTTCCTGACCTCATGTTCAGTTAATCTCCCTATTTAGGGGTCAGTGATGATCTTGTTGACCACTTCAAGGGATCTTGGTGAACAGCACCCTCAGGGAAAGACTGCAGCAGGTCCTGCGCCTCAGTACTGTGGCTGAAGCTGCAGAGACACAGGAGGGATAAAGCACCAGAACAAAGCAGACACGAGGCTGGTGCCTTTGCTGTATCCCTTCACACATGCATAACTCAGCTGGGAGAGTCAGTCATTAGACCAGGCTTATCCAGAAGCTGCGTGGACATGGTAAACCTCTGAAGCTTCTCCATCAGGGAGCTTCCAGACTGGCCCGCACAGGTTATCGGGTTATCACTTACTTTCTTTCCTAAAAACATTGAACCTTTGGTTAACTGATTCTCAGCAGGTCTTTAACAGAGTTCATCACCTCCCATCAGGTCACTGGCATGCTTGAAGAGGAATTGCAAAAACTTCAGATCAGTGCCAGTAAAATCCTTAGCATTTGTAAAGCAATTACTGAGCTCTGCAATTCATCAGAGCTCAAGGCAGATCCCCAGGAAAAAGATAAGCACAAGGGTGCAATACAAAACTGCTACTGCTAACCTGATAATCATTGATACATAGAAAACAACTGGAAAGACTGGAAAGCCAGAAAGCAAGCAGGGAAATGTAAGAAAACTCAAATGAAAGACACACTACATTGCATTAATTTTGTGTCATTGCAGAGGGAGAAATAATAAACAAGACATCTCAATCAAGTGCGTGATGTTTGCAGACCGAGCTCTGAGCTTCAATCCCACCATCGGTGCTAATCTGCACTATGGCACTGAGCACGCAATGCAGTTCTGCTGTGCCTAGGTTTCCCGGTCTGCCTTTTAGGCTCAGTGCAGCCTCCAGCTATATCTTCTTCCAGGTTGCTCTGCAAGCTGAGGATTGCCAGACCGCATGATGGACTGTAGTGCGCAAAAAAAAGAAAAAGAAAGTGGCTCCTGGGGCTTGCTGTATAGCTGAGAGGAAGAGTCCATTTAATTCTCCAGCCTGTCCCCTGAGGCCAATGCCAGGTACTAGGACGAAAATACAAGAAAACCATAGCAGGGAGCAACACAGTAATTTGCACTCTGGTTCGCTTATCTGTTAGCTCCTGGCTGGCATTTCCTTCAGTGGGAGAACTTAATCAGCTCCTGCGACAGTGTGCCTCCAGTGACGCTTCTGGCATCCTTCACCACCACCCCCAGGGCAACACAGACAAACGCCTTCCCTTCCACATCCATGCACCCCAAGTGGTCTTTGCTTGTGTGGCTGCTGAGCTGTGCACAGAGCCAAGGTCTCCACCGAGTTGTCTCTCCCTCATCACACACAGGTCACCGGGCTGCACGACCGCTGCTCATTTACTTTTCAGCAATACCAAGGCATTGTACGAATGAAATTGTTTAATTCACATTGCCTTGCACTGGTCAATTTAACATTTCCTCTGATGCTGGAGTCCTCTCTTACGGCAGGGCAAGCTCTCCTCACCGCCTGGGCTCACCTAGCTCCCCATGTTACCTCTGCACATGCTGCTGCCAACACATCAAGAAATCTATTAGACAGCATAGACTGCAAGTCCACCTTTGCTGCATGGAAATAACTCCTGCGTTTGCTATCCCAGACTTGCAAGGATAAACGGAGTGTCCAAAGTGCAAGATAAATCCTTGGACACGCACTGTGCCCTTCCACCACATCTACTCTCACCCAGCTTCCCCATGCCTCTCAGGGAAGTACGTGGCCAGCAAACACAGGGGCAGCAAACCCCAGGAGCGGTGGGGTGGTCCACGTGGCAAGACAGGCTTATTTGTGTGCTCAGGCTGTTGTTTTATCTCCAGGTGAGCAAAATGCTTTTAGAGGAAATTCCATTATGGCTTTAAATCTTCCCACCTCCCCAGCACTGTTCAGACACCAGCATTGTCTGTCCCACGGACAGGAAGGGTTTTTATCACAGTTACTGACAAAAACTGGGCAACAAATAATCGAATTTCAGTTCTGTCCACTACATGACTCATGATATGCTGCATAATACTCCGATACTCCCATCAGAGACAAGCAGAGGGCAGATGCCTCCAGATGTAATTTTTAATTTCCTTTGCTGGGGAGAATGTTTTCTTGTTTTAGCAACATGCTTTCGAAGCGTTCCAGTTCCCATGGCAACCCTCTGCTTCCACTGGAGATGGCATTTTTCATGCCATCCCTTCAGCATTAGATATCTCCCAGCCAAAGTTTTGAAGAAATGTCTCTCTTAAATATATATTTATTAGAGACAGTGGCTGCAAGTGTGCTTTACTGACACGTTTCTTAAGCGACTCACAGCCTACAGAGGAGAAAGCTGTCTCCAGAAATATGCTGGCTGCCAATCTGCCTTTTCTCAGCTTCTGTTTTCAGCCAGAACTCTCCTCTTTTTCTGCCACATACATATTAGCCAGCACCTGCTCCCTTTTTTTTTTCTATTATTCCTTTCTGTTCCCAGCACTCCCCAATGCCCAGTCTCAGCCCAGCTCCCTGGTAATGCAAGCGCAGCACGGGAGTGCCCAAGCAATTCAGCACATGCTGGAGTATCTGCACCCACTCCCTGCCTGCTGGCATGGGCGCTGCCCGGGGTCCCCCTCTTCTCCTGCAGGCAGAGCGCCATCATGGGCATCATTATACATTTGCATGCAGAGAAAAACCCAAAATACTGCAAAATAGAGACTACTACAAGAGCCTCTCAGCCTTGGAGGGCAGCATCAGGAACATCTGCCCTGTTGCTGCCCAGGGCTGCTCTGCCCGTGCCATCTGGCCGTAGCCTGCTGGGCACCGTGTGCCCTCTGGGAATGGGTGAGCACAGCAGCGCACTGATCCTGCTCTCCAGTGCAGGACCCTAGCCCGGGGCTCCTGCATTAGCTGGGGGAAGGATTCATGCCCCTGGTCTTGGTTACATGGTGCCACTCAGGCACCCCCATTGCAGCAGTACACAGTGTTGCAGTACCTCTCTGGGCTCCATAGGTGTGGAGCCGAGGGATGATGAGATCAACACACCTCCCTGCCCAACACGTCGCCTTCCCTGCTGCACCAAGGCACGCCACCCGCCTCTGTTCCCGCACAGTCCTCACTTAACCATCACACCCGAAAAACCTACGCCTCTGGCTCAGAACCCCCCTGCAGAGAAAGTGATGCAACATCCCACCCACAGCAGCTTCCAAACATTTTTTGCAAGATCCCTGGGGACAGTTTCTATTCCCGGCTGTGCAGGCAGCCCCCAGCCCTGCTGCCTTCCCAGGGCAGGGAGCCCCCCTCACGCCACAGGGATTTCCAGGCTCCCCGGCTCAGCGGGGCCCCAGGACTGCAGTGCCTGCAACCCTCACTTGCACCACGCTCAGCATCTCCCACCCAAGCTCCTGGCAGCTCATCGGAAAGAGGCGGTGCCAGCCCTGGCAGGGGGTCACGACGGGAAACCGTGCTGGAGCCCTTTAATAGAGCTGTAACATTACAGCTTCAAATTGTGTTCCTTCAGGAGACAAATCCTAGCAGGTAAATTGGTAGGAGCTGAGTGGATCCGGAGGCTGATGGAGCTAATCCCAGGAATGCTTAAATGCAAAGGCCCAGGGAGCCTCAGTCAAACTTGACATGATTGCTGAAGCTCACTGCTGTGCTTAATTCTCAGGTGCTGCCTGCTCGGAGGGGTGTGAAAAGCAGAGGAAAAGGCAGAGCACTGGGACTGAAAGCCACACACCAGCTTTAAGGTCAGGACATCAGCCCTCAGCAAAACCATGCACCAGCCAAACAGCAGCAAGACAGCAGTTCCTGTCCACCTCATTGTGGAAACCACATGGGGAAACATCACAGTTGTCCCTCAGAAGTTTAAAAACATTTTCCTAGCCCAGCCTCCAGCAGGGGGACACAGGCTCAGCGGACACTTCTTGCTGACTCCAGACTTCACATTAATTGTGCTGTCCCACCAGCCATTAATCAAATGTCTTCCACTGGCATTTTTATTGAAAATCAATTTAATAAAGTAGGTGGGAGTCCACATGCTTCCATAACATTAGATAAATATTCATGGGGGCTTGTGCTGCTTTAGCTAAATGAGTTTTTTAAATTTAACTGGTGCAATTCCCTTGTTCCTTAATATATAGCTTGGCTTGCCTGTGTTCAGGAGTAGAGACGAGGTGGGACTCAGCCCTGAGCTGACTTGCTCTCAGGCACAACAGAGAACCATCCTTTTCTACCAAGCCAACACCTTTTGGCAAGGATATTGTCATCTGTGATTGGAAATGCCGGTCTGCTGGGGTCAGCGTCACCTGGTGCGAATCCCCAGAGCCAAGGCTGAATTCAGAGGGGCCATTTAGATCTGAAAACTCATTTCCAGCCACTAAGAGTGTGGCCACCATTTCTGCCTCCGTGGGTGTGCCATTTGATTTCAGCTTTTCCCTCCCTGTTTAAGCAGCCATTGTGCTCCGACAGGAAAAATTAACGAAAGCCATCAGAAAACACATTTTCCCTGATGCTTACTGAAGGGGGTTGAAAGGCTTCCAGCTACCAAAATATACAATGCACCAGTGAAAGAACAGAAACACACCCACACAAAGCTTCAAAATTCATGGGGTGCACGAATCCTAGAAGAAGGGATGAACACCAAGCTCACCCCACTGAGCCAACCTCCAGCTGCAGCCCTAGCTGTGAGCATCTGCCCCGGGGAGGGCAGGTTAACCCCTCGCTCCCCGAGGAGGCTGCAGAGCAGCCTTGACAGAGGCTCCTTACTGCTGTCCTCCTGCTCAAAGGCAGTTATTAGAGTCCAGACGGAAGAAAGGAAGAATCTGACGCGTTGATCAAATTTCGTAGAAAGGCAGGATTCAGACAATCCTTATCAGTTTCTTTACAGCATCTAACAGTTTCTGTGTTAACTGGAGCAGTGAGGAGCTACAGCTTCCAATAAGCAGCAATGCAGGGCAATTCAACCACTGCCAGGACTCTTGTCATGTTATCCTAGTGATACCCTTCTCTTGAAAGGCAGTGCTTTAGAAATCAAGCACATCATCATTTTGCTTTTGTTATTAACGCAAACTGACTTGTTTTCATCGTTACAGCCTCGACCTAATTCCCCATGCACATGCTCCCTACAGCAGCTCAGATTTCTGGACAGGATTTGCTTTCCCTGTGCTTTAATGACATGAAGGTTGTGACTAGCCCTGCGGACACGCACAGATAGCCTGAGCCCAGGAATAGGGTGCAACCAGCCCGCCCTGCCCCACGTGAGAGCTACTGAGGGTTGTGTTTCTTACACCCCAGTTCCATGGTGGCAGCAGTATGAAGACAAATGGAGTCCATGAAGTGCCACCATAATAATTTTCTGCTCGTCCCCAGCAGCTACCGATGCAGCAGAGGTGGACAATGCCCACGTTCTGATGCCGCGAGATAGTCTAGTCACTCAGTTCCTCCCCAAACACAGCATTGGCTGTGGGGACAGTTCTGCAAGCCTCTGAGATTACTCATTTCTCCAATTTCCCACCTATTAAGATAGCAGTCCTGCTTCTGAGAGATCACCCTTGCCGGAGACAAACTGCCTGTCAGCAAACAGCATTAAATACAGGGTATAATATTCGACAGATAATGGCATGCTTTTAGTTTTTTCTCTCTTGCATGCAGGTCACACAACTAATGTCATCTCCAAACGCTGAAATCCTAGATGTGAAAAGGTAAAGCTTAATTGCCTTGAACAGCAACTCTTGTATTGACTCCAACATAAGGCCCATAAATATTAATACAGCTATATTTAGCCCCTTTCAATTATACATACAAAATTAAACATCTTTCTGGGAACAAATCAGTTCAGATAGGGCTTGAGTTTTTTCCTTTTCCCTTTTTAATGCATTCTGCATGAAAATAATAATAATTCTAGTAGAGCTAAGGCTCTAGAAAGAAAAGAACAGTGGATGGAGGCAGAGACTCAGATACTTCCACCTGGTTGAACTAACTTGCTCTGCAGGTATTCAGAGGCACTTGCACATTCCTAACCTCACCCCTGCCCCACCTGGTTCCCCTCTTACTGGTCAGATTCAATCCCTTTTCTGACTGGCAAACTGGGACCCACTGAAGGTGGGGGCACAGAGGGGGGGGGCACATGGGGGAACCAGCCCAGCCTGGGACCTCAGGCCCCAACATCACGTTATGGGAGGGGGATGCTGGAGGAGGGACTCCTGCCCCGTTGGAGGGGAGAGGTCCCATCTGCAGCACGGCCATGCCCACACAATGCCTTCTGCAGTTAAAGACTACCTCTTTTGTATAAAAATCACATTCACTTTCCTGATTTTCAAATTAATTATATGTTGCTTTTCCTTGCCAAAGTGGACTTAATGTTATTAACGTTACATGACAAAGAGAAGCTATCAGAAAGCTTCTCTCATAATGATGGTTAGATTGATCAGGAAAGATTTCATGCTTTTGTTCCTCATGCAAGCAAACAGGGCCCTTTTCTAGGAAAAGGCTTTTTCAAATTCTCAGGCAAGACAAGGTGCATCTCTCCAAAGGGAAGAGCTCTAATCTTTCAAGCACAAAAGCCTGTCATTCAATTCCCACGTGTGCACAGACCCTTTACAGAAAACACAACTTGTGGAAAGAAGAGTTTGCACCTTTATTTTTTGCAAGAGAGTGGCCTTAACTGGCTAAAGTGACATTCACAGCTCTCCAGGAGGCATGTCTTCGGGTGGGTAAGTAGGAATGCAGGACTGCAAAAATCTGATCTGGCCTGTATGAACACAAACTTCCTTGACAAGAATTCAGATGTGTGCAGTAAGTCTTGTGCAGATCTTCTGCCACCTTCCCCTTTGCAAATTGCTGTTGTTTAGTGGATTTTTTTAATGGTCATCAGATCCTTTCCTTGACAAAGTTTCTTGTACCAGAACTGATCCTTCAAAAAAAAAAAAAGGCACCTGAAATGACTTTTGCAATGTTGATATAGCATCTTGAATTTTCAGACACAATTTATTTCACTCCAGTTATGAATCATTTCATCCACTGATTCAGTCTGAACTTTGTCATCAATAGGATTTTCCAGCAGGTTTTGGGGGAGGGAAGAAAAATCATATGCTTTTCTCCATGCCTGTTCTCATCACTTTGGTTTGAATTATGTTCTTCCAGAAGGTAAAGTGAACGGGGTGTCCTTTTCTCACAATACAAATTGCACATTAAAAATTCTCTCTAGGCTATACTGTATGCTATATGGACAACTGCCAGTAGTCCACAAAGACTTTTTTTTTTTTAAATAAACATTAGCTGTATATCCTTCAGAGGCAGATTTTTAAAGTAAGCTACAGGTTAGTACACACAGACAAAGAAATCATTACATGAAATTCCTGCCCCACCAGACTTGCTGAGAGCTTTGCCATTTACTTCAGCGGGGTGAGAATTTCACTCTGACTTTTAACAGTATTTAGTTAAGGGACCCTGCACGGTTTAGCCTCATAGTTTTGCATCAACTCACTCCCCAAAGCCCCGTGCATCTCCCAGAGCCTCACAAACATTCCAATATTTTTATTTAATCAAACAATAAGCTTTAAATAAATGAAACAGCACTAATGAGCCAACAGGTCTGAATCAGCAGCATTAATCCCCCCACCGCAGGGGGCCTGGGTAGATATTTGATTGCTTCTTCCAGATGGAACTGGGCTGAAATTCACCACCAACATGATCAACGACTTTGCCTCATCAGACTTAATCAGGGCCTCTGTACAGGTACATGAACGGCTGCAAATGTTTTATCCTTTCACTCAACGAATAAAATAACTGCTGTTTCCTCAATATTTGACCAGTTGGTTCACCACCAGCTTCCCAGAATAAACCAATTAAAGTTGTTTTTAAACTCTACAATACCTAATAAAAAACCCCCTTATTTCACAATCCATATCAAAGACACATTATAAATCCTTTACAGAGGACTAAACGAATGGAAATTTCTAATAAACGAGTAGCAGCCATAGTCCAACAGATCAATAAAGACATCTTTGCAAGCAGTTTATAGCCATCTATAACATCATCTACTAATGTTCTTAAAACCATCTAACACATGTTTAACATGCTTAAGCATCAGTTCCCCCCTTCCAAAGTCATTATAAACAAATAGCTGATCCCATCTCCAACACACACACACCAGCTTCCCCTCAGGCAGGGATCAGCTGCTTAGCTTTTGCAGGGGTTCACTGCAGGTGTCTGATCTAGCACTGAAGCTCTGAGATGTTACTCCAGTACAAATCACCGGGGTAAAAAATTCCTCCAAATGGATTTACTTTCCTAGAAAAATTTCTCACCCTTTGGGGAAAATCTTACTTCTTGCCTACATGCATGGGTATATGGAGGGGTTAGCAGCTTGGGGCAGACTCCTCATTGGAACCACTCACAGCAAACGAAGGCATCACCTAAAAAAAGGCATACGAAGTAGTGCGAGTAACATCTTCCCATTCACAACCCCGGCAGCCTGGGGGCTTGGTTGCAGCCCCTCTGGAGAGCCCAGGAGCATGCAGCCCAGGGACAGCCTCGTCACTGGTCATCGACTTTGCCCACATGACTGCCCCCATGGAGAGTGTGGCTGGGCAGAGACCTGCCACGGTGGTCCAGTCTTTCCTGGCACTGCAGGGACACAGGCAGACGCAAGATGCCCCCGAAGGATCTGGTGCTGACCTGAAGCCCAGGTGCCATTTCACACCAAAAGCTAGGAACTCCTTTTCACAGCGGGTTTCTGACCCCTGCAGAGTGTTTGTGATATCCCTGAAGCTTTGATACAGGCTTGTTGCCCTAAGCAAATTCGTAACTTATTTAAGAGACTTTCACCCTTAGGCATAGCTGTCAAACCCGTATTCGTCACTTGCCTTCTGATGTGTGCATGCCTTTTCACACAGAGCTCCCTCCCTCTGTACACCATGGGTTTAAACAGCAGCACAACTGGGATTTCTGCATGAGAGAGGAGAGCATCAGGGCTGTGCAAATCCATGGCAAAGATGCCTCTGGAGAGCTGCACCCAAGGGGAAGACAACCTTTTTTTCAATTTGTTCATAGATCTTAACTTCAGAAGTTTGACGAGACAGAGCAGGGTCCCCGTTGCCCAGAAAGGTAAATAGAAGAAAACACTGTTCAGGCAATGCCTCAGCTTCAAATTAAAACTCATCAAGGAATCTCAGAAAAAGACAAAAATCTGAGATAAGACATGGATTTTTTCTAAGAAAGGATCAGATTCCTCCCTGGAGTATTCAGTACAAGGCATGAAGTCAGATCAGAGAGAAAAGATGAGAAGAGATGAGAAATTGGGAGAGGTGGAACGTTAAGACAGAAAACCGGATTAAACACAGTCCAGAAACCCTGGAAATCATAACAAACCACAAAGGACCACTGGGTTTGTCATCTCATGTTTCTCTTGCACAAACAGATCTAGATAATGTTTATGACAAACTACAGGCAGCCTCATCACACACAGGTTGAAAAACTGCGGAAGAGTTCAAGGCCAGACCAAGTCTGGAATTGCTTTAATCCAGTTGCCTGTGTTTGCTGGTCCCAGTAAACTCCATGCTCTGAAAACTTCAGTAGGCTGCTGACTCTCAACTGTCCAGAAGTACATCATGCAGACACAGCCCGGCAGGATGCTCACCAGCCAGCGTTCCCTCAGTGGGGCTGAGTCAGCCATCTAGGGACTCCAGAGACAGGTGGTACAAACTTGAAGGAAATAACATGAGATACCTTGTAAGCAATGCTGCATCTGAGAGGGATAACACCAATCGATCCTAGCCTAGCTGTTTAACATGGTACAAATTACTTTTTAATTGCAATCGGAGAAACTGTCTTATCTGGAATGTTTACAGCCCATCTTTTAGAAAACTGAACAGCCTACTCGTTCTTTCTCTTCCTTAGGGAAAAATCTTTTCCTCCTTGGCATCCCCTGGAAAAGGTCAACAGTTTTCTGGAGTGCAGGCTTCCCAAAACCACCTGATACAGAGGCTTTGCTCACCACTGCTCCAGATGCCCCGTGGGTTCCTCATCCTTCTACCAAATAGCACCTCAGACACGTTCCCAGCCCCCATGAAGCAGTCAATCTCTGGCTGAGCTGAAGAAATCCCTACCCCATTTTGCAAACAGCTACAAAAAGGCCACATGTTCCTCCTCCCTGAGCAGTAAGGTGCCCCCCAGTAGCTTTGTATTACCAAAGCTGTAAGGAAGGAAAAGGCTGGGGCAAGTCTGGAAACCTCCCCAGGCATTCACTAGATGGTTGTGGTCAGTTGCAGCGCAATAAACCGAACTTCATTGGTGAGGAAATAAGGCTGCAGGAGGTGCAGCTGCACAGGGACCATCACTGAACCTCAAACAACCCAGCCACCACATCCCCTCTCATGGTAACTGTGCTGGGCATCACGCTGGCCATGTAAGGATTGCAGAACTTCATTCACTCTTCACAGTAAGCAGCACAAGGATATACCGGGTATTTTTGTGCATCCTGCATTCCTGGAGGATCACTCACACTCCCATCGCTCACATCCCACTCCTTGAGCATCTCTTCTTTTTTGGGTGTACGATGTCTCTCCCTTTCTCAGCCAGTTCTACCTCTTTCCCATGGCCACATCTACTCCCTCCTACTCCTGCAAGCTAGGCAAACTCCAGGTTCAAAGCTGAGGCCTCTCCATGTGCCAGCTCTGCAGGGAGCCCCAGCAAAGAGAATTTGGGAGCTATAAATAGAGGCCCCTCACTGTAGCCCCCACAGGGCTGGGCAGAGGATCTGCGTGATTGCATAGCTCCAGACCAGGAGTGGAGGCCAGCGCTGTCCATAGAAACTCTCAGTGGGAGATTTTCTTATCCTACAAGGTTGGCCTTGACAACAGATGTCTCCATCCCCTCAGGGTCCATTTCTGTTCCTCTTCAGACTTAATAACCAATCTGCCTTGTGTTTTCCCAGGGGAAACAGAGGTTATCTGCTAATAGTTCCTCTCCTTCCACACTCTGAGTCCTATAACATGATCTATTCATGCAGCTACCCCTTTCCCAAGCCCAGACTCTATTTCAGTGGTCATGGAGCCAAATGAAAGACTCAGCTTTGTCACTAAGAGCAAACCAGCCCCAACTCACCTGGCAGACACAGGCAGAAATCTCCTACCAGCCATGCAAGACTTCTCTGTGACACTAATGTTTGTGTCCCCAGTGCTATGGGGCATTCCTGCAGAATGAGGGGTCTGACAGCCACCTTCACCCCCACCTTCCCTCATCTAAGCTAGCCTAGAGTATGCTCACAAACCTCTACATGCTGTCAAGACTGCAAGGACTCCTTGCTGGAGAGAATGTGCTGAGCCACCTCTTGGGGAGAGGAGCTGCAGCAAAGCACAGGGCCACCCTCGCCTGGAGCCTGGCTCTGCGGCACTGGGCACTCCCGAGCAGCTTCAGCACTGGTTTGCTTCAGTTTGTGTCTGCAGCATCCTGGTAGGAAGATGAGCTCTGGCATGGGAGCTATTAGAGTGGGTGGCAGCAGATGGTGGAAACAGAGGGGATAAGAAAATAAATACAAAGAGGCTATCTTGAGGGGAGAAGTCACCACATCGACACTCTGTTGCTTAAACAGTCTCTTTTCCCAAAGCCTAAACAAACATTGCTCGGTTGCCGGTGCACAAGGAGGCAGCTCTGCCGAAAGCAGAAGACAGGCACCGGGGCACACATAGCCCCAAGATGTGCTGCAGCCTTGCACCTCGCTCAGCCCTTTGTGCCCCAACCCAGTGTTTTCAGGGGGATCTGTCTCATACAGAGCAGGGAAACCAAGGCCAAGAAGGGACCCCCTGTGTCCTGCTTCCTGGTTACCCACAATTTAGGCCTGTCCGTCTTTCCGTTAGCTTGTGCATGGGCACAATACCACCACGTCTGCCCTTTCCATGGACACCAAAGCAGGACTGCATGGTGCTCTCACCTGACATCCTCAGAAAAGCAATATATTCCCGAGGAAAATGGGGAGAGCCAGTGCTGCTGGGGCTTAAAAGGACTGCCCATTGCTGCCTCACAGGAAAACTAATGTACCTTGTAAGTCACTGAATCACCCAGCAGCACAGCCACTAATTTGAAGCAAAGCTATCCTTTTCAGAGATCTCACATAACCTTGGACAGCAGGAACCCAGTCTCTTGCTCACTACCACCCCAGGCTATTTGATTAACCCCTAAGTCTAGAGTCTGCAGCAGGACTATTTCTGCTTCTCTGGCCACCAGCACCGGTGGGAAAGTTATTTTCCTCCAGTGCTCTTCCTGATAAGCAGCCCTGACAGACTTCCAAAGAATAAAAGACCAGACTTGGGGAAAACAGATCCAGCAGTGGGGACAACTCATGTGCAGCCAAGAGCCCTTGTCAAAACCTCCCATCTGGGTCTGCGAGAGTGCTCCATGAGGGGAAATCAGAGGTGAAAGCAGTCTTTAAACATGCAGTGTCTGGTTCAGGCAAAGGCAATGTATTATGCTAAGCACGTTATTAAAGGATCTAAAGCAACAGAGCAGAGATTCCAAGAAAGGTTTTAACTTCCCCAGCAAGGGGCTCCTGGGAGTCCTCTTGTTAATACTTTGCATGGGGTTGTCTGCAACCGAGCCCAAAGTGAACACAAATGCCTCCTCAGTCCCCTTTCAGAATTCATTTCAGTTAAATCAATACAGCCATCGGGGAGACTTGAGGAGGCAAAGCTATTAGTGGGACCGCAGTTAATTCTGGGGGAAAGAAACAAGCAACAAAAGCAATAAAACTGATGGATGGCTTATGCAGGCACAGTAACTCTTTCCTATCCAGGTACGGCAGCACGGCAGCCCATCAGAGTGAGGATGCTTACTGGAGAAACTCTTCTTCCCCAGATTTTGCATGGTCTCTGATTGGGATAAAAGTACTCCTGAACTGGTGCAGAGCAGAGGGCTGGCACAGAGGCAGGTGTGGGCTGGCAAGAGACAACGAGGCTGCTCTGAGGAATGGAGGGTGCAATTCCAGGCTATTATTATATCACTGGAGCCCCCATCAGCATGCATGAGCTCAGGAAAGTTCATTCCCGACCTCCCTTGGCATCAGGACCTTCAGGGAACAGGGAAGCACATGGTGACTCCAGCTTTGGTTGGGAATTGTGGTCCAGCAGCACACCTCTGCAGCCAAGCAGGAAAGCTCAAAGCAGTGCAGAGACATCACCTCAGCAGCCCCTGTGGCACACAGTTGCTGGCACCTGACAGGGGTCATCTTCTTTGCCACAGGAATGCCCCTTGGCAACAATGTACCAAGAAACCACATAGGCCCATGTCTCCCTCATCTCACCAAGCAAGCTCTCGTCTGTCTTCCCCACACATCTCCCCATTGCTTCTGCCTCCTTATATCATGATAAATGTATGCCATAAACATTGGAAGGTGACTACCATAGTTTTGCTTTCTAAAGCACCTTAAACATCTGTAGGCGCTCGGAGAGGAACTCAGCAGCAGTATCTATAATGGCAGCAGTGTTAAAAGCAGCTCAGGGAACAGCAGAGCCCATCTGACAGCCCGGTGCCCAGACCAGCACACAGAGAAGAGCTTGCCAGGTGACAACTACATAAGAAATAGAAGATATTGAGATAGAGACTCTGTAGGACAGCCCACTAACCAAAAAGCAACACCAATGCAAGTTGAAGGTCCTGCAAACTAGTAGTATCATCATTTCTGAAAATGCAATGCCTATAAAAGTAGCAGAAATAAATTTAATCATATTTGCTCCATCTACAGGCCTATCAATGTAATGTCATAGAAGACCACAGCAGTCAAAGACTTGCACCTCTCACCTTACAAAATATCAAACAAGATAGCACAGACCCAAAATGGGGAAACCAGCAACAGACTGACTCTGGCGCTGATCCAGCCTCTCTTCCTGGCAGCACCAGACTTATTAAAGTGATCTGTGCAGATCTGTCATTTCTAAAGCTACACAGCTGTGGAAAACATCATCTCTCCACCCAACTGACCTCCAAGTCCAGGTCTCAGGCGGTTGTCATATCCATCCAACAGCCTGTCCAGGATGCGGGTGAAAATGGTGATGTTATCTTTGCTGTCATCAACGACGTCTGAGACATGCTTCTGAGAAAGCCTGGCATGCAGGGGGGACAAAAGAGAAAAAAACACCATCAGAAGAGAAACCTACTCTTTACACACTGTGAACAGTTACTGGAAATGAAGGGGTGGTTGGTTCATGCTCCAGCCTGTGCTGCAGTGGGCTCTGAACTGCAAGACCAGGTACGCCCATTAAGGTCATGTGCTTGCAGGATTCCCCACAGGGCATCTCAAATCAACTCCCCTCTGGCCCCTGTCACTGCAACCCTCACCACGGAAGCTGAGGCATCCCTGCTGCCCCATCCCCACCTTTCCATGCTGAGGGTCAGTGGCACCATGTGTAGTGGTTTAGGAGCCCTGTTTTGGGGGGGAAGCCTTCCGCTGCCCCAGCATCCTTCGCCTGTCCCTAAGAAAGGGCAGTTTACAAACAGAGGCAGCAGGTACCTTAGTTACTCAAGTGCCAGTATCTTCTTGTAGGCAGCATGGAAGAAATTATGCCAGTTATTCGCCATATAGAGCCATTCCCAAATTCTCTGCTGGGAAGAGGGAAGGGAGGTAGAAAAGCAGGAATTCAGCAAAGCAGGCTTGAAGCCTGAGTCCATCACTAAAACTCTTTGTGAACCATTTCTTGAACTTTCCCTGTTTATAAAACCAAATGAGTTTTCACATTCCTATCTCTGCTCAACACAAGAAGCCTGGAGGCCCCCAAATAAGATTATTTCCTCAGGGCAATTTCTGCCCCAGGTGGCAGTAAATTTCTCAAACAAAGTTCATCTCACCGAACAAAATCTTCAATGTACTTTTGCAAGCCCAAGGGACTCAAATAACACCTTTGAATTTTGTGTCTCCCTTTCAATCAACAGAAAAAGAGCCGGTGCATCCTTCTGAAATTGGCTGTCTCTAAAAGAGACTTCAGACAACACAAAGTACCAGTGCTATAGCTCCACGCACAGCCTCCCCCAGCAGAAAGAGCTGTTAGGACCAAAACAAACGAAAAGGCAGAAGATTAAGTAACAGCAAACCTAAAGAAAAATCTATAGAGATGCATAGGTTGTAAGGAAGATGGAAGGGGAAATAAAAGAGACACCAATGAGGCCAAAATAATATTAAGCAGCACAGACAGGCAGCAGGATGGCTGAGGAAGCCCAGCCAGGCAGTGGGAGAAAAGGCTGCTGGAGCAGAGGGATCCTCAGCAGCGGCACCAGGAGCCCCTCAGAAGTGGGACGGCCCTTACTGGCAGATCAGCTCCATGCCACTAATCAGAGAGGTAAGTGACTGGGGAGCATTGCCCAGACAAAGGCCACGAATGCAGCAAACTACAGGGACATTGGTGATGCAACATGTGGGTGCAATTACCAGGGAGGGGACCCGTGTCCTTCTGAAGCAGGGTCCCACTCCCCACAGCTGGGGGAAAAGAAGTCCCTAAATTTTTCTTTCAAACACTTCTGCCCCTTTCCTTCTCCTCCCTAGCATCATTTTCTTTTGCTCCAGTTGATGTGTGCAGCCCCTGTTTTAAGCATGCATCAGGAAGTAATTGGGGGGAAAAAGATCAGAGAGAGGAATATAATTTAAAGAGTTCAAAGCTTAATCCTGCTGTATCCCATCTGGTTAGACTAGTTACCCCTGACATGGTCCATTTGTAAATACCCTGTGAAGGGTCAGTAGGGTGACAAGTAGCAGAACTGGCTTGGAGTTTTCTATCAAAATCCTCTCCCAACAGAAAACCCAGCTTCTGTAAGATAAAAGAAGAGCAGAAAGTATTTTCTAGCAAAAGAAGAAAAACAGAGAGCAGGGTACGGGTATTTTTAGAGTCAGGCTGAATCAATACTATTTAGCATGCAGCAGCTAATTGAAATATTCCATTTTTGGCAATTTTGACATTAATTTGTGTTGGCATCAATGACCAAACACTCCGGGAAATTGCATTCAAGTGCTTGAGGTTTGTTTCTCCAGGGATCGGATGCCACCTCTCACAGAGCTGCTCGGCCTCCGGTTTTTATCAAACCAATATTTGCTATCATGGGAGAAGTGGTCAAGCCAGGAAGTTCAGCCTACAAGAGCCCAACAAGAGTAATAAAGTGCTTAAATTGGAGTTCCCATAGGGCATGGCGGTGAGGCATGGTCAGGAAAACACTTGTCCCAGCCCTAATTCAACTTGTCAGATCCAAAACATCAAAACACCATTGATATTATAAACTGCATCACAGCCTTCAAGACTTTCCATTTGAATCAAAACACTGGTTTTGGCTTTTCATCTGGACTTGAAATATTTGAAATAGCTGAACTCCCTACCGGGAAGCAGAATTTTGAGGAATTTAACAAATGTCTACTGTAATTAGTAAGATTTCAATTGTACCAGCTTTCAATAGATGTCATGGTTAAAAGCAATCTGTACCAGTGTCTGCTGATGGGTATATAACCATCTATAACTTATGAATAGCTAGCATGCTCATGAAAGCTCATTCATTAATGTTTTATAAGCTATCTTTAAAAATTACCCGTAATATAAAGAGTGAGAGGACAGATTTTTGTGAAGGAACTCCTGGCGGAGGCTCAGCAGTGATAGAAAAAATGAGTTTACAAATTTCAAAGCCATTTTACTTAGCCTGACATTTGAGGTTTCGACTTCAATATGAGCAGCGTGGGATTCACTCAGGAGGTGCTGGGGAAAAAGCAGCGCATGCAGGGTGAGGGAAAGGTGCAGGCAGGGAAGAGCCAGCAGCACCTCTGCCTGGTGCCTGATTTGGGCTAATTCCCCAACCCAGCCCAGGTCTGGGCAGGCATACCTAGCCTTAACATAAAGCTAAAGCTGCCCTTTAGCAAGGCATAAAGGAACTGCAAAGAGGTATGAGGATCGTGGTTTTAAAATAACTAGAAGCCCTCAGGCAGGGAAGACAACTTTACAGCAAATTTAATTAGGATGGGCTTGAGAAAAAGTCATTGCCTTGCCACCCGTTCCCCGTGCACATGCTCTCTGGAGAGCTGGCTGCCACATCAGCACGCTAACCTCCAAACAAGGGTCCCCCACATGCAATTTAGGAAACAAATCCTCCTGTGGACCAGAGCAATACCCACGTGGCAGGTGGCAAAGGAGCAGCAGCGGTGGCAGCAGCGTCAGTGAATATATGATGGAGAGCAAAAGGGCAGTGGTGGGGAAGGAAGAGGCAGGGCTGCAGGCACGGGGGCTGCCAACACCACCCCCACCCCCCCACCAGCTGGCATGGGGACGGGGACCCAGCCCCAGCAGGCTGGAGGGGAAGGCGAGAGGCCAGTGCCTGGGGTGCCTGTGCCCATGCAGGGAGGCAGGGGCAGTCAGCTGTACATCCATAGGAGGGTCAGCATCTACATGTCAGGGCATGCTCGGGATGCATTTGCTTATGCAAAGTGAGATCCAAGCAGGTGAAGTGACGTGGGCAGGACAGGGTAGGAGTGTGCAGCAGGGCAACCCGCTGCACACAGAGGCGTGCATGAGTGAAGCAGGAGTGACAGCACTGACATCTTTTCATGCATGAAAATCATTGATAGCTGCAGGACTCGTAACTCAACAGATAGCATTTCAGTGTCCGTACCTGGCACTCTAAAGGTTTTCCTAAATTTTTTATAGAAGTCATGTATTATTTGCATTTCTCTCCCTCTGCACAGAGCTCCTCCCTCCTTGCGGCTGGCAGGCAGCGCTGGGGGTGTCTCTGCTCCCTTCTTCGAAGGGCTCTCGGAGCTCACCGAGCTTCAGCACAGGCTCCAGCCAGATGCAGAGGAGGGCTGCAGAGCCTGTCATGGACTAACAGGCTTTCGTCTTCTCCTGACAGCTCCCAGAAGCTGGGAAGGCGAGGCTGGTGGCAGTGCTCTCTGTGCTGGGGCAGCGCGAGCCTACATGCCCAGGGACACCAGCCCAGGCAGAGGGCGAGCAGCATGCCCAGCCAGAGCCCCCATGCTGCAGCAGATAGGTGTGCTGCTCGCGGGTCGTTATACCATAAACAGCTACCCAGCCGAAGCAGTTTCATTTTCTCTTCTTTAAAAGAGTATTAAAAAATTAAAGCAGGGGGAGTCTCTCTTCCAGGTTAAAACTCATCCAAGCCAAGTCCTTGCCCAGAGTGAATTGTGCAGAGGCCAAATCTGAAAATTGGTTTCGTTGCAAAAAACGCTGACAACTGTCCTTAGTGAGAGCACCTCAGATAATGCTAATGTAATCAGTCAGTTCAGCCTGAATAGTCCTTAAGTGAAAGGCATGGGGACAGTGACAAGGGGAGGGTCAAACACAGCAGAGATGCTTTTTAGTGCTTTGCCCTGGATTACTTCACACAGGTACTGGCCCCGGGATAATTAAGCACACCAAGAGGACTGCAGCCTTAGCCAACAGCCTCAGCGCTCACCACCTTACCCAGCATCAGCAGGGACAGCCAAAACCAGGACTAGGACTCCAAGGCTAACAAGAGAGAGCGACCCTGTTCCCGGGATCCTCAGCGCCATGGCGTCAGCACGTGGCGACCAGCAAGCAAGCCTCCAAAACCTGCCAGGGTGGGCACAGAGGGAAAGGAAAGAAGAGAAAAGATATTTTACTTACTAGGAGAGAAGCAATCCACTTAGTTCAGTTTCTCCTAGCAGTTCATCCATGTTAGCCAGCAGTCAGTATTTCTGGGGTTCTGTATTTGAAGCCCCAGAGGACCCCCCCGCAGGGACCCAGAGGACCCAGGTCCTGTGCAGCACTGCTGGCCCAGGGGATGTGGCAGCGTAGGATCAGAGCCAAGCATGTACCTACACATACAAACTCTCACCCCATCTTCACAGTCTGTCCAGCAGCTCCCCAAGTGCTTCAGCATCTTGCAGCAACTGGTTCTTTCAGCTATCACTCCCTCCTCTTCCTCACTCTGTACTCTCAGTCATTGCCTTCCCCTTGCAGCAGCTCCCAGTTCCCCTACTACCTGTGCTACCCTGGGGACACCCACACAGCAGAACCAGTTGCAAAGTCTCAAGACCCATTTTTTCCAAATGTCTTTTTCTGGACAGTTAGGTCCTCATTTAACTCTGGTAATGACACTGCCAGAAATTACTAAATTTGAGCACTGAGGCCCAAGGTAATGGGAGTGTTTGTCTGTACCTCACTTAGCGTGCTTAGATTTTTCATTAATGCTCAGTTTTATTTTTATTGTGATGTTACTGCACATTTAACTGTTTTCTGCTTTTATGTATCTCATTATGCTGATGCACCTTGGACGGCCTGTATAAATACAGCTTGTTGTGACGTCTCCACAGCCTGATACCTCATGTGTGGCGCACACAGGATTCAGCCCAGCAGAAGCTCAGCACACACAGCAGCTAGGCAGAACTGGCCAGTGTGATATGGCTATCCAGAGTCATAAAGGTAGGCTCACTTCAATCACAGTCTGCAGAAACCAGGGCGAGATGTTGTTGCCAGCCAAACCTGACCTCTGGATTTCCCCACCTAATGGGCACTAACATCGCAGAGCCTTGGGCAGCTCCTTTCAGCATTGAAGGAGATGCTGGCTTGAAAGCCAAACCACACCACCTGAATGGAATTTCTCAGCTCGTGGAGGGTGCCCCAGGATGAAGGGGGCAGGTGAGCTATGCAAGTGCTACCAGTGAGTTTCTGCACGCCACACAGGAGACTGGAACCCCCAGCAGAAATTCCATGCAGAGAGAGCAGGCAGCTCAGTCAAGCAGGATGGAAACACCTAGAGATCACGTATATCATGTATGTGCAGCGATGTGTATCTGGCTCCCTCTGCCACAGACGACTGGAAGAGGAGAAGGGGCACAACGCCAGGCTGGGCTGTGCGATACCCCACAATTCTGCATTTATCTGCCCTGCTCACCCTGCAATATTTTGACCCTACACAGTCTTCCAGGGTGCTGTGCCTGATCCTTGCCTTTTAGCTTAGTACAGCTCTAGGAGGACACGAGCTGTCAAGCAGGCAGAAGGTAAGAGCCAGACACTACAAGTCCTTATCCACCCACGTCAGCTTTTGTTCTGGCAGGATATTCACTAATAGCAGACACAGGGGAAAAAATAGCACAGGGTCCTAGCATTGCCTTTCATAAAGCATACTTAAGACACGTGTTACCTTTATCTTCCTCCTCATCACTCAAAATCTTTGCAGATTATCAGTGCACGGATTAATTTTGTGCAGGTAAGCATTTGCCAGTGTACTTGGGCCTTATTTAATTAGGATGCTACCTAGGGAAGTGCAGCCTTCACACCAGAGGAGCACAGGCTTACCAGAGGCTGCAGGAGCCTTCTGGCATGTGCACATCTACACCTCTGGTGAGGCAAACTCTGGTTTGGGATGGCTCCTCTGGCTCCTGCCACCCTCCAGCTGAGAAGGGACACAGTCTTGGAAGTTCAAGTAGTTGCTGATGAAGCACAAATTAAGAGGCTGAACATCTGTTCTGTGGGAAATTCCAACAGTTAGGGGACTCTCATTCCAAATTGCAACAAGGACAGCTGAAACATCGATGTCTCTTACAAGGCAAATTCAAAACTCCTTCAATTAGCAGCTCCTCGACATATTTCCTTTTAACTTTTCCCTTTCATTTCACTTAAACTTGCATATTAGACAATAGGATTTTACTGATGTTTTTATTCTAAGGCAATTTCAAACACCAGCCAAAAGCAAAAAACAACATTGCCTCTTCCCCTTCCCACACCACCACCAAAAAACTTCATTGAAAGCAATACTTTCCCATTCAACTGCTGATATCAATAAATGGTTTGTTTTGGCAGAATTTGAACTGCCATCAGTTTTTGACCAGGGATATCCACACAAACGAGGACCCTTTGGTTTTGCAGCAGGTGCCTCCTTGCTCTGCAGGAACTGTTCTGACTCTAGAACATTTTGGACCATTTTTATTAGATTTGGTGAGACCGTGGGTGGGGGAGATGAGGCACCAAAGGTGGGACGGAGGAGCTGAAGAAAAAAGAAACAGAAAATGGGACAGCAAGGTAATTCAGAAAGATGTAAGATCAGGAACAGTGACAAAATCCAGAAGCACTTACACCTTCCATGTAGGCAGGCAAAAGACATGTGTCTCTCTCTGTGCCAAGAAGCTCTAAACTGCATTTCCACCAAACCTTGTTCATATACTTTTCCTTCAATATTATACAGAGAAGAAGGACTAATCTTCTACTTTGGATAGTTCTGTTGAGGAAGGTGCTAGCCAAGGATAACAGGGCTGCTTGAATAAAGTTAAATACATGCACAGGTCTCATTTTAAGCATCAGAACCAGTTCTATATACCTGCACTGGGAGAAAAATCACTGTTGTCCAAGTGATTACCTTGCCAGCCATGGCTTCAGTTTGCTGGCACAGAGAACGCCTTCCAAATAGGGTGTGAGAGTAGATGGACTGCTGGTTTGCTGTGGCTGCGTTTATGAACTCGGAAAGGACAACACAGCATTGAAAATAGCTTGGCACTGTTTTCTACCACTTTCCTTTGGTGCTTGAATTGTATTTTTCCTGGGGAGCTGGATAGAAGAGGCTGCATGGTATTTTCCTTGTTCTTTTTCTCTGTTAAAATTGAGAGATGGATTGAGAAGCAGACCTGGTCCTGAGGATTGTGGCTGACCTTCCTGATTAACACAGGGGCTTTGACTGTTGGTTAAAGTAGTAGCCTTGGTGACATTGAGCCAGGGCTGGTCAGGCATTGCTGGGGGAGCAGCAGAAGGAACAGCCTTCCAGTGCCGGTGCTCATCACCCTCTTGCCAGTCAGGAAACACATTTCTGGAGGATGCAAGGAGGCTTTTGCAGAAGACATTTCACCATTCATACCTTAAGGAATCTTCCAAAGCTTTTCATAGCCAAAGCCTAGTCTGGTCCCCACAGCACAACAGCTCTCAGCATCACCTCTCCCCTTTCCCAAGGCTCTTACTAGTCCAGGCCCAGCACCAACCACAGGGACACACAGAACCTCACCCAGTGCAAGTGCTTTATAAGCCAAATAGCTACTGGCCACACAGCCTCTCTAATAACAAGATTTCTGGCCTCGCAGGTTTGTAAAACCAGTCCTGGTTTCAAGACTCCAGTAATTGAGCTCCTCAGATTTTAGCACGAAAGTCACTCTTGCAGAGGGCTGCCTGCCCCGCCGCAGCTACTGCTTGTGGCAGGGCAGGCAGGCAGGGGGGCCTTGGTGTGCAGCACCATCTCGAGCGAAGGAATGCAAGCACCCACGAGTATGCCTCAGGAAAAGAAATGCTGAGGCTCCTCCAGCCCAAACCGGTGCTGTCCTTGCAGAAGGTACTTGAATAAAGTGCTATTCATTTGTCACTTCCCACTCAGGAAGGCTCTGAAACAGTCAATGTCTTGATCTGAATACCTACAGGAATCCCTGATCCTCTGGGAAGGGGAGGGAGGATGCAGGCAACTTGCAGTTAACTGCATGTAACCGAGTGAGGGTTTAGGAATGTTAATTGGATGGTAGTTGTCTCAAAGAAGGAAAAACCCCAAAACCTCTTACTAGGTCTTGCTGAAAGGAAACTCATAGTATCTGTGAAGAAAAAAAGCAGAATGCAAAGATTTCTAAGCTCAGAAAACTTATTTAGATTGACCCCTCTTTCACATAAGTTAAAGAAAATCACACTATAGCATCTGGTTCTTGTCTATGGCTATGCAAGATGGAGCCTATAGGGACTGTACATGTTCAAAGCAGCTCTGCACTTTCTTCCTCCATCTGTCCATTGCTCATTTCCTAATGGCACAGTTAGCAAATGCATTCGCTGCTAATTCTGCAGTTGCTGGTAACCTCCACAGCTGAATCAAATGCAGATTTTCTAAGGAGTCCTGCTAACACTTTGCAGCTGGAATCCAGCATTACTTGAAGTTTACAGTTCTGTGCACTCTGGAGTTTGGCAGGTGTCTTTATAACCACATACCTAAAGGCATCATAAGCATACCCACTCCTCTCCAACACATGCAGTCTGTCCAATCTCCACAGCATCATGGCATAACAACACTCCTGAGAAATACAACCTTCCTATTGGATGTGCAGTTTTGGAATGAAGAACTGGAAAAGCTTCCTTCTCCCCAAGACAGCTCCAGCCCCTATTCCTGCTGAGGTGGGTTTGGGAACCAAGAAAGTGCTGATACCTTCCAGATCAGCAAGGTACCCTAGTACTATGTTAACATTGAATATATCTCCTGAGTTGGCGTACTGAGCCTGATCTTTTCAGAAATCCTAATTCTAGAAACTATTAAATATTCTGAAATGCCTTCCTTGGAAGGAGTGATTAGCACAGGCTTACTGCTGACAAGGGAAAGACAGATAGAGCTCCAGCAGTAGAGACTGAAAGGTAAAGCTTGCAAAAAAATCTGGGAGAACAGCCCAGAGAGGGTGATACTGCAACCATCAGAAAGGGAATGAAGACAGAAAAGGCCCATAAACCCACCTGGGTGCATTTGTGAGAGTGTGCATCTGTATCTCTCCCAAATTACTGCCTCCCTGGAACATGCACAGCCAAGGGAACAATCTGATTCACTTAGCAATAATCTCATCATGCAGGCAGCATTCATGAAGCAGCCCAAAGGACATATTTGCCCCATCACTGCACTCAGAGATGTGTACCTGCAGTGTCATTAGGTCAGCACACCCACGCGCCATGCACCCACACCAGTGGCATCAGCTGAAGGAGTGCTGAGCACTTACAGCTCCCACTCAGCCTGCAACCCCCAGGACCTGCAGCTGCTCCACATCTTTGCCAAGTCAGGTATCTCAGGGAGGGGTATGCAATGAGGAGCTGATGCTGGGAAGCCAGCTGGAAAACAGACTGGGAAGTAGAGGCAGCCTCAGTCCAAAAGCCCAGATATAAGCACTTCCACTCAGGGAGAAAAGGGTGATCTAGACCCAAGCACATTCACCCACCTGCACACACAGTAGCACAACCAAGCACAGCACTATAGGTGACCTCACAACACCTGCATATTTACTCCCAAAGCCAGGTGCACTTGCACAGCACAAGCGCTCCTTATTGCCCTTCCTCATTGCACTGCAGCCTCTGCAAAACAGGTCCTAGATATCAGGAGTCCTCTGACACCTCTCAAGGATTCCAAAATCATCCAGACTTCACGGGCTGTGCTCTGTCCAACCTTCCCCGATCCTCTGTGAGCACACCAGCCTTGTGGCGATCACTGCTATGCCTCTTCTAGTGCTTCTTTGGGTAAAGCTCCAAGCTCTCTCTGCAGAGATGGATGGCCAGCAAGCACTCAGTGCAGCAGCAGCAGCAAGAAATGCAGGCGATGCGCATGCTGCCCTGTGTCCCTGTTGGGGAGGTTTTGCTCCAGCTCTCAATCACTTCAGCTAGGAAGGAGGGACCCCTGGAATAAAACCATTCTTTAATTTGAGGGCAGGGGCAGCAATAAGCAGACAAGATTCATCTGGAAGCCTGGAAACGATAGAATAAGACACCGTGGTGTTTCACAAGACCTTGTCCTACTGGTTGTTTGTGTCCCTTTGTTCTGAAATGAGCGAACTGGGATGCACGCATACACTGCACAACGCAGGCAGAGACACCCAAGCCAGCGCATACTGGAAGCAGTCCAGCACTGCCAGCATCACACCCTACCTGCACCAGCTAGCGCAGAGGAAGGCTCTGTTTGTTAGCCTGGACTGAGGTGAGTGCTCTGCTTCCATCACCTGAGAGAGCCCAGATTTCTCCAACTTGCCTCTCAGTTTAGCGCTGTTCTGTGCCGTACAGATGCTGCTGAAGGCCAGAAGCTACTACAGCATTCTATAGGAGTCAGCAAACAAGAAACAGGTAGCAGTACCTCCACCTACCTGAATGAAACTTGCTGTTTACCAGCTACTTAGAGAAACAACACTGTCTCACAGCAAGAGGCACATGGCAGAGGAACCACACAGTCCTCAATTCGTGAGCATGAACATGTTTGAGTTTACTTGCCCAAAAGGCCCACACTGGCTCATTCCCACAAACACATGCACTGCAGAAGCCAAAACCAACCTTCCCATGAATCTGCCACACACATAAGGTGCAAGGCACACGTGATGGTTACAGAATGTGTTATCTGCAGCTCTGCAAGAGATGGCAGCAGAATAGGACACTCGGAACCAGAAGCACAGGGCAAAGAAATTAAAGGTTCAGATCGACATGAAAATCTTGGGAGCAAGCCTTAAAGTGGATCTCTTCTGTAGAAAGGTGGTAATAGAGAAACAAGCTCTATGCCCAACTGCCAACCCAGCTTTAATTTTTCAAAACGAGAAACTGCTTGACAGTTTTTCCTCATCAAAACAAAATTAATCCCAGTATTGCATCTTTCTACTCAAAAACACATCCAGAGGGACTGTAGAGTGATTCACACCCTCAACCGCTATGGGAAACCGTTTGCACTCAAAGTGTAACAAGCCAACACTGATTCACCCACATAATTACAGGCAGACACTGATTCACAGCTACTGCAACTGCAGACAGACTGACTCACAATCAAAGCAACTGCAGACAGACTCAGGCTCACAAGCACAACTGGAAATACAACCGTGCGGACAATATCCAGAGTCTGAAATCATATGTATGCACAAATCCTTGGAAAACTAGATAGCACCCTAACCAATGCAAACATGGCTAGCCAAGCCCTGCGCTTTTTGTTGGCACTTTTGACCTTCACCTCACAGCCATCTTTCCTCCACCAGTGGAACAATATCCATACCTCAGTAATTGTTCCTTCCCTGACAGCCCTCACACTTGCCAAGCACGGCTGTCAAAGCCTAAACCCAGAAGCAGAGCTGTATGATGCATATTCAGGCACATGATGCATACAGGCACAGTAAGTGTATATGGTGCAAGACATCAACATACATCCGCTCTGATACCATGTATCTGTGCACTGACTGTGCTGACTTAGTATTTCCAGAACGTAAGTAAATACAAGCCAAGTATAATACATTTAGCCCACGGGCAAAGGAGATGGCAAAAGACTCACCACTGGGCAAAAGCTTGAAAGGCAGGATTATTTACTACACTCTCTGGCTGGGTATGTAATTATGTCAGTGTTCAGCCTGGGTATTGTGCTACTTTTTGTAAAGAGTTGGCAGGAATACTCCGACTGAGATGAGGGGCTGGGCAGTTTCTCTAGTGTTGAGAGGAGCAGGCTGAAGAGGACAAGGTCTACTTAGAGAAAAAGCAACTGAGGTGAAAGGATGGATTAAGCACAAGAAAGATGAGAAGGAGAAGCTGAAAGTGAAGTGGGACAGGCGGCAGTCTACAGACAAAGAAGGAAGAGGAAAGGAGAAAGAACAGAAGGAGGAAAGGTGCATGATGCAGGCTTATGATAAGCTCCAGAAGCGAGGAAAAGCAGCAGCCTCCCAGTGCTGAGCATGTCTCGCAGCGGTGCAGACAATGCATCTGTGCTCTGAGCTCTGGTGCACACTGCAAACCAGGAGGAGATTCCAGGGGAAAGGACACACCCTCCAGCCAAGCATGTACCAAGGGGCCCAGGTGCAGCCGCAACCCCTCCAGCTGCTCAGAGCCCTCGGAAAAGAGCCGGAGCCTCGGGCTCGCGCACCCCTGCCTCTGTGCATGTGTGCGCGCGCATGCTGCAGGGCACCCAGCCACCACAGGCACAGGCTGAGGGGCAGGCTGGCAAACTCCACTAAAACAGCATTGCCTCAAAACAGCCTGAAATCCTTTATCCTCCAGGGTAAAGTGAAAGTTGAAAGACAGACTACAGAAACGGGAGAACTTGCCTGAACCACACGTAGCATCTTCTAGTTGTAGGCTGGACCTGCCTCACCACCTGTTATTTTTCTTCTTCACGCTCCCCACACAGAAACTAAGAGGTGAGGCAGCAAACCTGCTCTGCTACTGCCGTCAGAACAACTCAGGTGAGCAGCCACTCAGAGCTGCTCTTACCAGCTAGCCCACAACAGTGGGAGTCTCACCAAAGGGTCCCGGTTCTCCATTTCTGTCTGGGGACGCTGCTGCGTTTGCAGCCAGTCAGCAGCAGATTCAGAGGAGAGACCACAGATGCAATTGGCCGGGGAAATGAACTATTTGTTCAATTAGACTTCTCTTGTTCAGACGAGAATCGTTCTGGCAGCAGGCAGAGTGAGGAACAATGGGTAAGTGTTGCAGTGGGGACTGTCTAACGCTTAATGGCATTACGCTACTCCTTTTTAATGATCCATATCTCAGTCCTAGTAACTCAGGGGGGAGGAGGAAAGATCTGGAGCTCTTTTCCCTTTCTTCCCATATCAGCCTCGGAGACTGCAGTCCCCCAAACTCCTTTCCCTCCCCCCTTTCCTCCCCACCCCGCCACAGCATCAGGGCCCATTAGGCCTGGCTGCAGGATTCAGGGGGAAATTTGACTTTGCGTTACTACACCGCTCTCCCTGCACAGCCCTTCCCCTGCATTCACCGTCCGGCTCTAGGAACGGGGCTCGGTATTGTCCTCGGCCAGACATTTTCCATCGCAGCCTCTCACACCTCTCCCCACTCTCCAGCCGACAGTGCCGGCGGGCAGGCTGGAGCTCCGGGGGTGCCCGGCGGGGGGCGGGGGGCACCCGGCACGGCTCAGGCAGCCGCTCGGCTCCGGAGCGACGCGCTTCGGAGTTGCTGCGGGAGCGGAGCTGCTCCTACCCCCCGGCCGCCCTCCCGAGCCCCCCGCCCGGGGGATGCGAGCAGGGCAGAGCCCCCCTTCCCCCGCGGGGCCGCTGCTCCCCCTATTGTTCGCCGGCCCGTAGACAATAGCCGGGGGGCGGCGCAGCACCCGGAAGCCCCATCCCCGGCCGGGGTCCGCACTGCCCCCCGCGCCCCCCAGCCCCCGCCGGGGCGGTTGTCTGCCACCCGGCGCAGCCTCCGGGGAGGCGCGGAGCGGAGCCCCCGGGGGAGCAGGGACGCGAACGGCCGCCGCGCCCCGCACGCACTCACCGCGCCGCTGCCCCAGCGGGGGGCGGCCGGAGCCGCTCCGCTCCGCAGCGCTGCCCCGAGCCCCCCAGCCGGGGCTGCCAGCCGCCGCCTGCGCGCTCCTCCGGCCGCGGCGAGGGAGGGAGAGAGGGAGGGAAGGAAGCAGCATCCCCCCGCCTTCCTCCTCCTCCTCCTCCTCCCTGCGCCCCGGAGGAGGGTTTACCCACCCGCTTTGTGCGGAGCTGCCCTCCCCGCAGCTCGCACGGCGGCGGCGGGTCGCTGCCGTCCTCCCTGCCCCGGGTCGGGACCAACCCCCCAGGCGATGCCCCGGGGCCCTCCGCCAAAGCCCGGCCTCCCAGCGCCGCGGCAGCCCCCGCCATCCTTTCCACGCAGGAGTACGAGCAGAGCGAGGCTGGCTGCTCCCAACGCCTACCTGTTGAAGGGGGGGAGCTCCCCAAGGCGCGGGTGCTCTGCAAGGAGGTGGCCAGCACCCCAAGGGATGCGCTGCGCCCCAGCTCCTGCCAACCTGCCTCCTCGCTGCAAGGCCTGGCCGAATCCCGGGTCTGCCGGCAGGGCAGGGAAGTTTAGCCCGCAACTTGGAATTGCCGAGGTTTAATATCGCAAAAAGATGGCACGCAGAGGAAAACAAATGCGGAGAAGGGAGGAGGAGGAGGAGGAGGAGGAGGAAGAGAGGTTAAAACGCAGCAAGGAGTAGGCAGTGAAAACGCGGACAGATTCAGCGTGGCAGTGCGGGGATCCCAGAGCAAGGGCGATGCGAGATGTGCTGGACAGAGCTGGCTGGGCATTGGAGGTTTGGCGGAGCCACACGACAGTGAAGCTGGGAAGGCGAAAGCTGACAGTAAGGCACACTCAAAATATATTGTCCCTGCAGAGCTCTCCTTGTTAAACACGCACTGCAAGACTCAGCTGCAGCCGTGACTCCAAGGTACATAACCATTCCTCCATCACTGAGGATGCTAGATGAGGTAAAGAATCATAACTGCAGGCATCACTGACCACCCCAAATTTCCTCTAAAATACTCTTGGGTTTGAATACTTAAAATAACATGCAAACATACTTCAGGACAAGGGCCCTCAAGGCATGAGTGATTAAATCCAGTTTAACTGTCAGTTCTCTGCGTTTTTATATCAGAAAATGACCCAGATCTTGCTTCCAGGAGAAAGTTAGGGGCAATCACTGTTCTACCTTATTCCTACATACCACAGCCATCCTGACTTTGGTGAGATAGCAGCATTCATAATGACTTGTTTCTGGAGAGTAGGAAGGGAACATAGGCTCTCTGTCAAAGCAAAATTTCAGCTGTCTATGATCTGAGCATGGTCTTTACTAATCCAGATATGCAGACTTGTCAGACTTGTATCTGTTAGCAGCAGTACAAATGCCAGGAGAGTTCTGCTTTCCTCTGCTGGATAGGGGCCATGGGCAAGACCTGATGAGCCTCACTAGATCTAAAGACCAACATCTTTAGGAAAAACTGAGTTTAGTCCAACACAGTGCCCACACAATCAAATCTGACATCTCTTAGACTAGAGGAGGAAGAGTCCTTAGGTGTTACTGCAACACTTGGCTCTCTTACAGGAACTCTATGGCTACCACAAACTGTGTGTAATCAAGACACGTTTCTCCAGCCCTCAACACCACACCCAACCCTAGCTGATGGAGATTAAATACTCACAGGATAATTTTGAAGCATCAACAACCAGACCTTCAAGTCACTATTTTCTGATCTCTGAAAGACATTTTGACTGAGCTGCAGGGACCTTACTTTTGAGATCTTGTGGGGACAGCTAATGTTTTAATTGCCCTTAGACTGTTCGTACATGAATGACAGCAACCATCACATGGTGTGGGGCTGTTCCCATTAAAAAAAAAAAATCCATTTCTGCATTGAATTCCTCCTGCCATAGCCTAAAGCATCACTCAAGAAGACAGCTGTGTGTGCATGCCAGCAGAGGAGCTTTTCTGCTGGTCTTCACAACTGGTGGAAATCATAGGAAAATTCACTTCAGAAGAGATTTCAACACATCATCTAGTCTAACCTCCTACTCAAACAATGGTCAGCTAGAGAAGAGCCCTCTGAGCAGCACAGGTTTGCCACACTTATTCACACTGAATTTCTGTTTACATCTAAGTTTCCTCCATGGCACATCTTCTGTTCCTGATTTGTATGCTTGTGAATACAAGAGTGTTGGCAAGGGAACAGACAAGAGCTTAGAGGGAGTCCCAAGGCACGGCCATTAACTTAACTAAAAGCCCCGAGGATCTGGTCCACCATCTTCTCATCAGAAAGTGATGCTCCGTGGGAGGCTATCACAGAGATGACCATGCCCAGAGGTGGGACCAGACAAAGGACCTGGTTAACTTGAGAACATTGGTTTCCTGGACACTGAGAGCAGAAAAGGCCCTAATACTTGTTCTTCCTTCTTTCCAAACTGACTCAGCTGCTGGCATGAACTGCCTTGGATATGAGAACAGGCATGAAACAGAATCAGCGAGACAAGCATATCCGGAGACAGAAATGACTCAGGAGTTTAAATGGCTCATATTTGAAGAACATTCCAAGATTTACAGGTATAAGTAATCACAGGCAATGGAAACCATGCTTCTCTTGAGGCCTGTTCATCCATGAGCAACAGCCACACAGACTTCCTCAGGAGCAATGTATCTCGCTCCACTCTGAGATGTCTTCTCTAAAGACTGCCTCCTTGCTCAGCGGTCTCCGGTGGCACTGCCAGCAGCCTGAAATAGTCGTGGGCACAAGGGCCTTTACTGGAAAAGTATTTCCAAGAATCTAAAACTCACATGAAATCCCTCCCCTTGTATTCACACCACAAGCCAAGTTCTCCTTACAAAGGCGAGGGAAGTGGCCATAATTGTGGTCAGACAGGAAAGAAAGAACAGGGTAAGGAATTACAAGCGTGTAGCCACATGAACAGTGAGTTGCTAAGAGCAAAGCAAGAGATAACAGCACCTAAGCAGCACTTTAATGAGGAGATCACTGGACATGCATATCGCAACCCTTTCCTCCCCTCCAGATGTGCTGATCCACACCATATCGGCTCATGCAAGTCCTTGGCAGAGCAGACACCTGTGCACCACAGTAAGGCCTGCTTCTAGCTGCCAAACAGCGATAATCAAAATCTCCACCAGTCAAATCTCTCCTGGATTACAGAGGCTGCACCAGACAGACTCCAAAGCTTTGCATGATCTATGCCCCTTATGGTTTGGCTGCAACAATAAGAGCAGGCTGGCTCACCCCACCAGCTAGCCCAGCAGGGACATCAAAGGACACCCTGTTAATGGTGGAGGCAGTGAAGTCCTCCTTCATCCCAGCCAGTGCCAAAAGCCAACTGACCCATATGGGAAGGGAGTACGCCTACCATCTGGATAGTGCATGATGACAGAGTTAAAGACGTGATGGCTATTCAGCAGTAGCCCAGGATGGCTTTGAACAACAGAGGATGCTGTCAGGGAGGAGAGGCTTTGGCCAGGAAAGAAGGCATCAGATAGCTTAAGAAGTCCAGCTTTAGCCAACCTTTTCTTTGTGGGTTAGAGATAATGTTATCGATAGCTGGCATTAGCTAGCTGGAATTATCTTGATCTCTGCTCTGTTCAGAAGGAAAGGTAACCCTCCACTAAGAGCATCAGTCTCTGTGGATACATCCATCAATTTAGGAGGCATAAAAACATCTTGTGAAACTTGTAAGCAATTATCTTTTAATGCATCACTCCATCATAAGGCTTTTTATTTCCTTCTTAAAATATATAACCTCCCTCCCCCCTACCTCGCTCTCCTTTACCTTCTAGAACACCTGCCTGAACTGTGGCATACTCCAGGAGCTGATGGCTTTGAGGCAAAACCCTTCTTATGGCGATCAGGGTTAAAATATGTCTGTCACCATATTATTGAAAAGTAATCTCTCAAAATGGAAGTACAACAGCCTGGGAATATCTTGCTAATGATTAGCTAAGCCTTTGCCTGCCATCACCTGCTCAACTAGCCAGAGTAAAAGTATGCTTAGTTTTAGGTCCATGCTACAGTGCACTTGAGCTGAATGGGATTGCAGACTTAGCTCCCACCATAGCAAAGCAGTAGGGTCCATTCTGAAGGTGCAGGTTGGAGCAAGAGCTTAGGGATGTGCAGCACACTTCCAGTACCCATATCTTTGGAGGCAAGTCCATGCCATTCTCATTCATCCCACCCGACACCCATACTCAGCATCCAAGGGAGCTGGCTGCAGTTACGTTGCCATGGCCAGGATGGAGGACCAAGCCAGGGAACAGGTGACCTTCCCCAGTGTTGCAAGGCAGAAAGATAGCATGCCAAGGGAGACATGTCCCAGTAACACACCACTCCCCAAGGGCACTGGGTAGTGCAGACCTGCTGCAAGGCTGAAGGCTCATCATCACAGGGAGGGCACTGCAGTGAGAAAAGTCTTGGCTGCTTGTGTGCAGGTATCCGCCTTGGCATGGAGCAGGTCCTGTTTTCCCCACACATAAGCTAACACGGAGCCTAACAGAGTCCTTTGCACCAGCGCTGCATGAGGTGGCCTCTGCAAGCTGACATCCACATCTGCTTTGAGGCCTTCTTATGCTGCCAAGGGAAGCAGCCAGCCTACCGTCACTAAGCAGATAGGAGGTTGATGCAGGCAGGAAACCAGAACAAAAGACACTCTGGCTGCATAGGGGTTCAACCCTTTCCTTGAAAGCTGCTGGTCCCACAACCACCAAGAAACACCATGCTGGTAACTACTTCCCAAAGAGCTGGAAGAAGGAGACTCTCTTCTCCCATCACCATTTCCTCTTTCAAAGCACCTAGGGTGATCTCAACAGCCCTACAGACCCAACTCCTGCCCTGCTTTCCTGGTGCTACCCTGTTCTCACCCTTCATCCCCACAAGGCCAGCTGCCCCTTCTCCCCACCCGCCTGCTCCTTGCAACCATAGCAGCCTCAGAGCCGGCTGCTGCTTGGTGCTTTATTAGCCCATCTCCATGGCAACTCGCCTACAGCTTAACTCAGAGACACCCCTATCTCGCCTCAGCCATAAATCAGCCACCCGCCTGCGTCCTCAGTTGGAGACAGGGGTCACCACTCATCCTGTGCGCTACTGGGAGCCTTGCTGCCACTGTCCCAGCCTCCCTGCTGGGGCTGTCCCATGCAGGCAACAGGCACGGCAGGGATGCTGTTTGCTCTCTGTGGCACCATGTTTGTACCCCTCAAGCAAAGTCTAACAGTAATTAAAGAAATAGTATTAAAAAGCTAGTGGTTTTCCCAGTTTGCAGGCAAACTGAAGCCACCCATACAAACCAGCAGGGAGCTGGTGTTCTTTCTCCCTTGGGCAGGAAGCAGAGTTCTGGGCTTAGCCCCCAGCAAACAGGCATAGCGCTGGGCTGAGGCAGAAATGCAGCATCTCCTTCCCCCATGGTAAGCCAGCCCCCTCCCCTCCTTGTCTATGGTGAAGTCCTCAAAGCCTGCCAGAAGGGAACAAAGAGCCAGCTAAAATGCTGTGCTGTCCCTGGTATCCAGAAACAGCTCAAGAACAATCTTTTCCCTAGCACAGTTCAAAGGCGAGACTCTTCTTCAGTGTTCTCTCATCAGGACTGTCCTTTGGGCACCACCTTACCAGTAAACCCACTGGCTGTTACCACATAGGTGCTGACAAATTAGAAGCAGGTGACTGGTAAGAATCGGCTGGACCCTACCAGGCCAGACTTTCCCACACACTTTTTGCCAATAGCACTGGGAAAGGGCTGCAGGACATGCTGCTCTTTCCAACCCCTCAAACACACAGCAAAAATGTGTTCTTGCTGCTGAAACTTTCTATGTCTAACCCTCAGACTTAGAAAATGGAGAGAGCTTTTTCTTTGTATCCCACATGTTATGGAGGTTGTCACTTCATCCATACATTTCAAGCACTTGATGATGTTGGGGTTAAATTCTGGCAACACAAATGCCAAGGTGGCTCCCACCACCAGAAGCTTAGGCTACAGAAGCCTGGCAAAGTAAGCAAGAAAGGAAGCATCATCTTTAGAAGATGTTGGGGTGTTGCAGGGCTGTGCTGGTGGGAAGAGGAAGGTGACGGGCTAAGGCAGAGTCATCATACGGCCACTTGAGGTTACAGACACAATCCACAACAAAAAAGACAGGCTAACATGCACTAGTGGAAAAGATGATCATTTTTCCATACCTTTCCACATTCCCTGAGAGGCACTGATCTACACATATAATGCCAAGAGATGCCTGAGGCACAATGCGGTGTTTCTATACGAGATCACATAATCCTTGCTGGTTTAGATAAGGGCTTCAGTATATCTGTGGTTTCACCCATAGCTTAGACATGCCCAATGAATTCCAGAAGCAGGCATTGGGGTAGCTATATAGGAGCATTTTGCATAGATGCTCAGCACGCATACCCACACAACAACTCAAAAAGCTAAAAAAAACTTTCTGGCAGGACACTGCAGAGCTCAAGGTCTGTGTCTCAGCAGATCCTGGTAAAGCAAAGAGCTGAAGCCTTGTTTCTATGACAAAATATGTCCATCCAAATCTCCAGAAGCCAGGTCTATCTGCACAGACAAGTACCAGAGCTCTTTCAGCAGGGATAGCTGTCTCGAATTTCCAAAACTATATACTGGCAGTAGAACAAATTCATAAAAGCTAATGGGCCTGAAAGGACTGTATTTGTTCTGCAGTCCCTTGGCAAGAGCAAAAATAAACCTGGAGAGAAAGACCTGTTCACATACTCTTTCTTTTCTCTTCTGCAGTTACAATAGCAGCACCAGTTCAAAAATCTCCCTGTAGAGTCATAAGGTTTTAGATGCCTCAGCATTTCTATTTCTTACATTGCGCATGCTTGTCAAGTCCAAATATGCTTAAGCAATTTAGGTACCTAACACTCATCTAAATCAAGTGCTTAGGAAGGCTGGCTTTAAGAGTCCTGTTTGTTTGCTTTTCTGATCCAGGATCCCTCTGAGTTTGTCTCTGCATCCACAAAGCTGTGAACTCATCTTTTGTTTCAAAAGGAAGTGGAGAATGGCATAAAGCCAAAATCTGGAACTTGAAACAGGGCCAAATATGAGGAGGTTCACGCTAAAATTTGCAAGAGTTGAAAACACTAACTGAAGTGTTTGGAAAATGCCCTATGTTCATGTTACATGGAATATGTTATTTCAGGTCTTCCCTCCCCTTCAAATACCTTCATCAGCTTTCTTTGTCAACTCAAAGGAGACCCTGGTCTCGTCACAGCTCGATAAACTGAGCTCAGTTTACAGCTGCACACCAAACAACAGTAAGCCTCCTGTTGCAAAGGTGTTGCTCAGCTTCAGGTGCAAAGGCCATTAGGAGAATAAATCCCAAACAAGGGAAGTATGAACTCTGGTGCACTCAGAAACCTACCACATCGGGAGCACTTTCACTGAAACAGCAATTTTAGGATCCTCTCCATCAAACAGGGTAGTTAGCTGCACAATATGGTTGCAGCTAGAGCCAGTCAGCAGGAAAACAGAAGTTTCCTAAAGACTTCAGCTGAACCTGCTACTTTAACAAGAGCTCTAAACGTCACCACATTGCCTGTGGTATGGTCCCTGAAAGGATTAATATCCTGTCATGTTTGGTAAACTTTACGAGGACCACAGGAAGCTGAGGGACAGGCAACTGCCTAACACCGAGTGGGTCTCATCAGCTCTAATTAGCTGAAACAAAACAGCAGAGACCCAGGTAATAAAAGCTTTTCAAGACGTTAAGGTGAGCGGTCGCTGCGAGAGACAAGACACTTCAACCACTGGCTCCTGGAGGCACCCACGTGGGAAGCTGAGGCTGAGCCAGAAGCTCAGTAGGTAATGAAAGGAGGAACTGCTCAGAAATGGTTCATGTGTTAGCCTTGTCCTGGCACGTGGTGAAGCACAAAAAAAGGGGTAGTTCATAGCCCGAGGGCTGTCTCCCTGTCACTCACACAGCTTATGCATACACCATCTGCACAGCTGGTGCCAGGGGTGGAAGCATACTGGAGGACTGGCTTACCCATCAGTACAGGTCCTGTCCATCCCCAACTTCATTAGGATCAATGGTGACCCCCACTCTCAGAAACACCTTCAGACACGTGCACTGGAAACCACTACACAAGTTGCCTGCCAGAACTGGGCCAACACTGAGGCAGACATACATTAGGCTACAGCTCCCAGGGCAGGCAGCTGGGACTCCTTCCTGGCACAGTGCTTTGGAGAACCCAGCTGTAGTTGTGACTACAAATGTACCACTGATAGTCAATGCTTTCCCAATCCGCTGTCTGCTTCAGTAAAGTATTTTTGAGTGTAAACAGATCAGAGACAAGCAGCAAGAGGAGTTGTGCATTTGGTGATAGAAAGGCACACAGCAGAGCAGTGCAGCTATACATGGGAAGAAGCGCCAAAGGGCACAGAGACAGGCAGATGTTCTGCTGCTGCTATCAGCTGTCTGGCAATGCAGTCAGCCTCAGCCAAATAGGAAAACACAGGCCCAGGGAATCAAAGGACACTCAAGATGATGCTGTAATAGCCCCCAAAACAGCAATACCTAGAACAGGTGAAGTTGCATGACCCAGAACAGCCCTACACAGAGGGAAGTCCTGTGGCTGGTTGGGCTGTGATGAGCATCGCTGCTTCCACTCAGCCCCATATCCCAAAGCACACCATCCTTCAATACCAGGAAATTTGAAACAGCAACTTTCCCTAAGTCTCCTCCCTCCCACACAAGCTGAAAACAGTCAGAACAAGACAGCCCTAAAATGGCTTGGTCAAACACTTACCAAAGATTCACGTTAGATATTTCCTTCACATGCCTCCCTAGTCTCAGGTCACGGGCTATTCAGGTGACTCCAAAGTATCAGCCAGTCTGAGCCAGGGTCTTGGCTCTGAGTTACCCCCAGTGCCGACACACTTGATCTGCAGGGCTGAGCTTGGCCCTCACATGTTAGAGGACAGCAGCTGCAGCATCTAAGCATCAAACTTTTTAGAATTTACTAGAGCAAGCTTTACTTTGTTCCAACTGATAGGAGGGGAGAGGATAATAATTAGTAGGATCCATCCTGCTTTTCCCTGTCCAGCCAGCCCCACCATTAGGGAGGAGAGCTCCTCCTCTCTGGGAGCCACTGCACATGCCACCCTCTTGATTTGTAATTAGTGGAATGAGAATGCTCAGTCAGCTGGGAAATCTGCCTGAGTAAATGACATCCTCAAGTGCTTTCTAATCCGCGGAAGGCAGCCTCTCACTTCACTTCTAATGGGCTGCAGTGGGGAGCACCAAAATTTCTGCTGTGGACCCACATGCATCCAGAAACACTTCTTTAGCTAATCCTCTCCAGGATCTATGCCAGCAGCCCCAGCTAGTCACCTGAGAGAACCTGCTAGGTCCTGCCAAGAGTTTGTGTCAGTAATTAAACTGCCTCAGTATCACAGCATTTGCTCCCTCCTCAAGGAATCACAACCACATACCATTTAAGGAACGCTCCAGGCAGAAAGGAGTCTTAGTTCAAGAAATACAGGAGCTATAGAAAGCCCAGAGGCAGGTTCAAGGACAATTGCAGTGCTATTTCCACGGGCAGGACGTTAGAAGTGAAAGAACAGAGGTTACAAGTCAAGACAGAAGTTGCAGAGCACCTGGCAAATCACACAGTGGAATATTAACTAAAATAACCCTCTGCCTCATCTCTGTTGAATTCAGATGCACAGGGGAATCCATCAAGGTAATTTATGGTGTGTAGCTGCTGATATGCCAATCAAAGGAAGCCCAGAGTAACAAGTGCGTTAGAAGAGACCTCATTCATTGTTATCTCCACAAACACAGGATTAATTCCTTCAATCCCAGTTAATCAGGCTACTTTGTTACATTTCTTATGCAAAAGGAAAAGTGATCAGTAGGAAGCATTAGGTATTAGATATGCAACCCCCTGGTAGCTTCCCTTGTCTGGAGGGAGGCTGTGGAGGTGGTGTTTAGTAGGGCACATGTTCTGGAGCAAATCTGAAAGGTCTCCAGCCAGAGGTTTTCAATATGACATTTTTTTCTTTCTTAAATGGAAATTTCTCCATATACAAACCCCCAAGATTTTGATGAAAACCTGACAATTTGCAGATGCAGAGATGATAATTAGGAAGGCAGAAAGAAAAAAAGAGCTTTGCTAAATTTCAGGAGCCCACAATCAGCTTTCACAGACGGAGCAGGCTCACATGTTCTGCCAGGAGCAGCAGAGCGGACCTTGCTCTGTGGATTGCAGATCTGGAGCCATTCAAGGTGCCAGGAGCTGCGGCAGGAAAAGCACTACTACAGCAGCTTCTCTTTCCACCTTCTCTTTAACAGCACAAGCAGGGGTCTCTTTTCCTAGGTCTGATATATTTTTATTCTTTATTTGAAAAGAAAGACATTCTGACTAGATTGGTAGGGACCTTTTTGCATGGACTGATGTGCTATTGTATTACTGTAAGCTGTAACATCACGGCAAACTGAAAAGTGTTGAGAGGAGGAGGTAATGCATGGATCAGTACTAGATCTGGTCTTATTAAATATAAAATTACTGATCTGGAAGAGGGAATAAGCAGCACATTAATTAAGTTTGAAGAGGATCTGAAACAGAGGAGCTGCCAATAACAAAATTGAAAAAAGCATATAAAAAGGAGGGGGAAAAAATCAGGTGAGAAGAAAGTGGAACCAATTAGCAAAGGAAAAGACACTAAGGAGGCTGAGGGGAAGAGAAGGTTCAACCCTACTTCACCCCAATAGCCCCAGAATTCCCTTGTTGATATCTAACTTTTTCCACAAAACCAAAGCAACCCCCAGGCAGAAAGAGATTTGACACACCATTGTAGGAAGACACGTCCTCCCAAGTTTTTTACTTCAGCACTGTTAGGAGGGAATGATGAAAGCTTTGTCCCCCAATGAGAAAAAAATGCCCACGTTTAGCAAAGGGCCATTTTGGGAACCTGCAAAATTTCATCCAAATTCAAGTGTCTTGCTGCAGAGTGTCCAGCCTTGCACACAGACCCACACAGAAGATACTTGCAGAATTTCACTAAGGATGAAAATGTAGGGCTTTGGGGATTTTTTGGTGGTTTTTTGTGTAGAGGATTCTTTGAGAAGTTCAAAAGCTACAAAAAGCTTTTAGTGAAGCAGTCTTCAGATGCCAGGGAAGCCAGGGAGTAGCGTGCTGCAGAAAAGCTTTTGCTGAGCAGCAGACCTTTCCAGGACAGATACTCAGAGAGGCACAGACACACTCTCCTCTATCAAGTTGCAAAACAAAAGGGCAAGCTCCCTTTCCCTTCCTTCCCTGACAGGGGCAGCATTTCCAGCTTTGCTATGGCTGTCTTCAAGTTGCTACACATTATCTTTAATGCAGATTACTTTGTTGAAGATTATCTTTACATCCAAAGGTGATGTTTCAGCTGGCCTGCCCTGGAATTGCTAACAGAGTGACACCACCACTAATTAATTAGCCTCTGTCAAAACTCTGGGCATTTTTCAAACCTCCTGAATTCAAAGCACAACAATTAGTCACAGACATTACAGCAGGAATTGCCATCTTCCTTTCCTCTTGCATTCCTCTCCCATTTCTTGCTCACACACTTGCTCTGTAGCAGTGTTGCTGAGCCAACCCAAGCATCTATCCACAGGGAAAATGATCACATGGTATTGCCTGAAGTCCATATTTGCCTTGCTCATCATCATCCCTGAAAGGGTCTTGGCCAACATCAGTATTAACAGAAGCAGAAATGCAATGGACAAAGAAACAAATATTTCCCATACTGCTGCAGAGAGCTGGACTCCACTCAGCCCCCAAGCAGCTGTTCTGAATGCCCTTCAAAAACCAAGGGCATAAGCACATAGTGAACATTCACAGTAGAAATTCCAGATTAAAAGGGACAAGGAGAAGTGTAGCAGCTGACAGCTCTACCTGTCAAGTCAGGGATGATGGGACTGGCTGGGGAGGTACGAACAACAAGAAGAGGCCACATTGGTCAAATGCGGGGCTGAAGACATAGGACCCTGGACTATAAACAGCAGCCAAAGCATCTGGGGAGGGGACCAAAGCCCACAAACACCGCTGTGGCCACAAGTGTCTGCTGCCAACAGCAGCCCTAGATATCTTCAGCCTGACAGCCAAAAGCATTCACCGCTTTTCTGCTTTAGGCTCTGCATGTCAATTCTCACGAATTTAAAAAGGATAAAAATAACCTGTCTTCCAGTAGTGGTGGTGTGAATTTAAATTCATTACCATGTGTGAAGCAGTCTGATACAATAGGGATGAGTACTACTGTGCAGCAAAGAAGCAGATCCTACAATAGGCAAAAGAAAAAAACCTGAGAGCCACACTGATGCAAGCACTGGGTATCCTGTGCCCTGAGTGAGGCAGAAGCACTTCAGAGAAGATCCATGGGGTCAGGTAATTGGGCTGTATTGATGCATATGCACAGCATGGGGTGGGGTAAGGTAAAAGAGGCACATTCAGTTTTAGTCTCCTGACTCCTGAACATCAGGCTTCACTGCCTGAACATTCCAGTAACATCAGCATACATAGTACAGAGAAGCTTGGCAAAGAGCAGGTTAAAAATGAAGCTAGAAAAAAACCCCCAAGAGTAACAGTTGGGCCAAAAAGTTAGTCTTTTATCAAAGTAGTGAATATCAGGTTTGCAAAAAGGCTTGGCAACTTGCAAGGAAGCATGACTTCTTGAAAAGGCTGTTATAAGTAAAAGATATATAGAGTGCAGAGGTCAGGGGAAAGGGAAGGTGGGCAGTAAAAAGGTTTGCATCTCTTGGTGTGAAGGTACACATGTGAAAGCAGGGCTATCAGAGTGACTCCAGGCATCCTAAAAGCCATGCAAAGCACACTCGGCGAGCACTGCTAACCCCTCCTATGATTGCAACACCCATGAGGTCTCACCACAGACTCTGGGGCGTAATTTTCAGCTGTCTGATGCCTTTGCTTGGTTTGCACCTCTATTGTGGCTTAACCTTGACTAGCGACTAAGCCCCACACAGCCACTCACTCACTCCCCCCACAGTGGGATGGGAGAGAGGATCAGAAGAGTAAAAGCGAGAAAATTCATGTGGTGAGATAAAGACAGTTTAATAGGTAAAGCAAAAGCCGTGCATGCAAGCAAAGAAAACAAGGAATTAATTCACTACTTCCCATGGGCAGGCAGGTGTTCAGCCATCCCCAGGAAAGCAGGGCTCCATCATGCATAACAGTTACTTGGGAAGACAAATGCCACCATAATGCTGAATGTCACCCCCCTCCTTTTTCTTCTCCCAGTTTATATATACGCAACATGACATCATAATTTATGGAATATCCCTTTGGCTAGTTCAGGTCAACTGTCCTGGCTGTGTCCCCTCCCAGTTTCCTGTGCCCCTCTAGCCCTCTCGCCAGCAGGACCCAAGAAACTGAAAAGTCCTTGACTTTGTATAAACCTTACCCCGCAACAGATATAACCATCAGTGTGCCATCAACACTGTTCTTACACCAAATCCAAAATGCAGCACTGCACCAGCTACTAAGAAGAAAATTAACTCTATGCCAGCTGAAACCAGGACAGCCTCACAGATCAGCAGCTAGCTGCCTTTTTCCTCCAGACTACAGCAAACACATCTGGAATAGTTACGGATGGCAAACTCCTGTTGGCAAAGAAAGGATTAATCATGTGGATTTTACTTGATTGCCTTCCCTGTGATGTTTTTAATCAGAAGTTTAAGACAGCCATACTTGTGGCCACCTATGCAGACATTTGGTTGGCCTCTGCTCTGGACATGGCAATTCTGTGCCTGGGAGACCCAGAACCACTGCAACAGGCTAGGCTGGCTCACTTGTAGCTCTTGGTTTCTTCAGTGAATTTAGGCTTTTCCATATGAGCCTCCTGCAGGCAGAGTCAGACTGTTTTCCCATCCCAATGATTTGTCAGGTGGTTTGGTCTGATGAAAGCCAAAGCTCTTTGACTTCATGTGCCAGCTTCAAAGGATCTTGCCCATGACTCCACTTTCTTTTCCATCATTTTGTATTCTGTATAAAGTTCATCCCATGGAAACCGATAGCAGCCTCGTTCTCATTCACATTTATAACATGGCAGCACAACTTATAGCTGTCTCCCGCAAAAGCTCTTTGCCTTAGTCTCACCTGCTATCCATTAACATGAGGGAACTCAGGATGCTGGTTAACGCATTTAGAAATGGGATTATCTGAGGCCTCTTGCCTTCTTAGCATGGGGGAGGTACAACTAACCTCACATGGAGTTTTCACACCAAAGCTTAGATGAATTTTTTGGGCTAGTTTTCATTTTGTCTTGACTCTACGGAACACGGCACAGAAGCAGGTGGTCAGCTGTCATGTTGCTTTTGGGCACACAGACAAGGCCAGCAGGTGATGGTGCTCTAGATCCCTCTGAAGGAGACAGAGGGGAATTAAGAGAAAGAGACACAGTGCAAAGGTGTGATGGAGCTGAGGGGCCACTGCCAAGAACCAAACAGACCTCAACGCACATCAGCTGCACCAGGTTTCAGCACTGGTTCTTATAGCAGGGCAGAGTTACAAGGATGTGATCATGACAGCTTCTTCATTTTAAAATATTTTCTGCTGGATTTTCTACTTTTTTTTTTTAAAAAAAAAAAAAAAAACAAGCCAACTTTAACTCTAAAAATGTAAAATGAAACTTTGAAAAACTGCATTTTTCTTCAAGGTCTTACAGTTCCATTTTAAGCTCTCTACCAGCCAGAACAGCAGTAAGAAAGATGCATTTTTCAGATTAAACAGTCTCTTTCAGTTCTTTTCTCCTTTTTATCTTTTTATCTTCACCTGAGCAACAAAGTCAGAATATTTGAGCAAGTAGCTACTGCCTCATCCCTTTCTTTACTCCCATTTTACCAACCAGAAAAGTGATGAGGGCTTTCCATCAGTTTGAGGAAAGTGGGAAGGCCTGATAAGTCTTCCTATTAGAAAATTGAAAATTAAACCAGAACAAAAAATCTTTGTCAGGTGAAAATAGAAGAGAAAATTCAAAGAAAGAGAAAGCTGTTTCTCACCAAGAAACCACCCATTTGAACCAGCTTCAACTCTTGTGCTAAGTCATTTCTCTTTAAAAAAAAAAAAAAAAAAAGAGGATTTAGAACTTGCTGCTAAAGGTATTTTTTTTACCCTGGGTTGAAAATATCATCCAGTTTGAAAAACAAAGCCTTGTGATGAGACAGTAAAGAGAAACAATAAAGCTGCCTTTACCCCTTCACAAACAAACCTCAGAGCCTCCGGAACCAAGCAGTATTGTGCCTTGCAGTGCAGCCATCAGTGAACAGACCCAGGTCTGGTCCTGGCCATGAGGACAGGGCCAAGGAACACCACCACAATCCACAAGAGGTGTTTTACAGTGGGATTACACACCTGTGAAAATTGCTCAGATATTAGGAGATTTTAGCCTGCGTGAAAACTGCTGCACATTTTCCTAAAATACTGAGGGAAGGAAAGCCACCTCTGAGGTGACACTGGGCTGTGCAGATCAGGACTTCTGTCCAAAAGGGGCTGTTGTGCTTTGGCAATGACTAGCACCAGAATATCTTGTTTCAGGAGACCTAGAAAGAGGCATCCATAAAAAGGAGGTTACTGAGGGATTCCCTCAGCTATTGAGGCACCAAGATGCTTGGCAAGAGGCTTGCTGTGGAAACTGCAGAGATACAGATGCTGTGCAAGCTCCCTCTGGGGCTTTTAAGAAGTGTCTGACTCAAATGGAAATCAATATGAGGCTGGAGTCAACTACTCTGGGGAGAAAAAACTCCATCCAGAGCCAAGCCCAGGCCAGCCCCTTTGTGCCGCCCTGGGGCCAAGAGTCCCAGGGCCCTGCCTAGCTTGTGGCAAGGGAGCTGCACACCAAGGGGAGCCCAGGGGGTTGCACCACATTTCCAAGAGCTTCTCTTCACCCCAGGACTGAGTTTCCCCTGGCTGCTTAGCATCGTTCTGTACTTCCTCTTTATTTCCTCTGCCCACAGCCCTTGCTGGTCACAGTCCCATTCCTGTTCCTGGGGCAGGGCTGTGCCTCTGTCCCAGGACAGCCTGTGGCCAGCAAGCTACAGTGCTGCCTGCGAGGGTGCGCAGACTTCCTGGGCACCACTGCACAGGCTAACCAACTTCTGGGAAGCTTGTTTTGCCAAAACCAGCTGCTTCCCTCCCAGTTCCCAGACAAGGCTGGAAGGGAGAATTACGTGTAGTGAGGAAAGCTCCCTGAATTGCAGCTGTATCAGGAGCCACAGCAGTAACGGATATGCTTGAAGGGCCGGCCAGACCACAGTGCTGCTGGGGAACGCCACTGCTGTGAGTCTGATTCCTAACATGGGACTGAAATGCATTTGCTCCAGCAGAGATCCCGCTGCTTTCTGAACCTACGTACCAGCAGAAGGCCCGCTGGAAATAGCGCAGACCCCCTCGGCAGGCACAGAGATCAGGGCAAGAGGTATTGCTGGCAGCAACAGCATCTGCCTGCAGGCATGCCCAAGGAAGGCACCTGGAGGGAGCCTGGATGAATCCAGCGTAGGAGCTCACCAAACAGACCTTGCCCATCTCCACGGCTCTGGTGAGTCCCCACCAGCCTTGCGGACAAACCCGGCTCCGCACTCGCGCCGGGCCGAGCCCGGGGGGCGCCGCTCCTCGCTGGCCCGTCCGGGGCTCGGCGCCGGTTCCGCGGGTTCTGCTGCCCTCTGCCCGCCGCGGGAGGGAAGCGCCGCTCGGCAGGGCCGGGAGCGGGGCGCTGCCGGGGGTCCACACAGGCAGGTGGAAACATCCCGCGTTAAACAAGAACGGACTCGCAAAGCGGCGACCGGCAGGGAGAGCTCCGACCTCCCCAGCCGTCCTGCAAGGGCTGAGCTTACAGAGCCACAGCTCGGCCCGGCCACAGCGCGCTCCTCCCGCTTCCAGCCCGGGGCTCCCGTTAGACAGAGCCGTCTGCGCCGCGGCTGGTCGTAGCTGATGGCCAGATGAGCACTGCAGAGCAGAAGCAGCAGTGATTTCGGTGTACAAAGGTACAGCTTGTTTTATTTATGCATATTTACTCCTGCAGAGACATGATCAAACAGCAGGCGGGAGCTCCCTGGGAATTCCTGTGCAGCGCTGGTACCTGGTTCCTAAGGAAGGAGACTGATTCAAGAGCCACTCTCTGGACTCCAGCAAAACCCAAGCTCTCTAGTTAGATGGGCACGGTCCTGTCTTCTCAGAGAGGCTCCCCCCATCTGTTTTTACACAGCATTTCTAGCAGCCCCTAACACATGCTTCCCAGAGTGTCTTTGCTAGGATCACTTGCTCACATACTAAGAAAAGCTGTAAAGCAATAACAGCGTCACCTGCAGACATGTGCCACAGCCATTCAGGTCAACCAGTGCATTTCTGGGAAGTGGACATGTCCACAGGAGACCTCTGCTTTCCCAGATAAGCTTCCATTTTAAATTAAAGCTTATTCAAGCATTTACATCCCAGTGATGCATGAAAGTGTCTCTCTACAGGTAAAGTGACTGTAAGATGGCATTTTTGCATATCTGATATCAGGACTTTTTTTTTTTTTTTTTTTTTTTTTTTTTTACAGGCTGAGCTATCAGTAGTTCCTTCTTCAAGTTACTGCTTTTCAGCAGCGTTCGGGTTTGAGCTACAAGCCAGTAAACCTACCCAGCAAGGTAAGAAGCAAAGTACTAAAACCCTACCGAGAAAATGCAGATCCGCAGAAATGCCTTGAATGCACAACTGTCCCAGTTGGACATCTGAGAAATCATTGGCTTTGGTTTTGAATGATAGGGAAATTCAGTCTTCCCACACTTGTGTTAACACCCCACAGACGTCTGGCAGCACCTCTAACCCCGGCTCTGCTGGAAGAAAGAGCTTCAGTACAAACAAGCTTCTTCGCTCCGGGTCTCAACCATACCCAGACAGCAACTTATCACTAAATATTTGCCAGCTTATGCAACTGCAGACATACCACGGGGTCACTGCAACAGACTCATTCCTCTCCTTCAAATGTTCCCTGACAAGCAGGCAACAGGACCCACTGGAAGACAGGTCAGTTCACTGACCTTAGGGTAGTCCCCACACCCCCCAACCCACAGCGGTCCTGTGTTTGCACCCTTCATAAGCCACAGAGGCACAAGCCCTCTCTGAAAGCCTGCACCTGTCATGCACAGCTACAGAGGCCCGATAAAACCATGGGTTTTGCTTTTCTTTCCTATTAGAACTCATTGGCTATTCATCACTTGTGGGCAAGCAGGTTGAAAAACCTTGGTTTGATCTCCAAGAAGAAGATCAGCTTGTAAGAAGTGTTCAGAGAAAGTGTGACATAACAGGGTATCTGTTTCTTCAACAGATCTGCTTCCCTGCATTTGTTTGAAGTCTGACCTGATTATTCTTGCAATTGTATTTTTAATGCTCATCAGGCATCCTTAGAGAAATGGATAGTCACTTTTTTTAGATCATGCATATGCAATCACATAAACAAAATATAGCTCACCTGCCCTGTTCTTCCCCTTTACAGCAAAAAGCACATCCATAAGAATTGCTCCAGTGAAAGCAATAGCTATTCAGATGGGACAGAGCACCAGTTTCTTATCTGCCTTGGGCACATGCACCAGAAGTGCCATCTGTCTTCATTGTAGGGACAAATGCTACCTTCATACTGGAATAAACCGAAGAAAGTTGTTTCCCTGTCACCCATGCTGTTGCCCTACTCATATTAGGGGTTCATGCATACAGTGTGTTCCTCTAGTGTTGTTCTCACGTATTTGTACAAGTTTACCTTAAATTGGCAAGTACAGCTCTATGGGTACTTGTATTCCCGTTTTCTCTTGTCTGTTAACCATTACCTGGACAAGACAAAGGCAGAAAGGATCACTCTTGGTACTTTGCAGTAGTGACCTGGCCATGAATGAGCTACCAAAAAAAAAGGGCACTAATTCAGCAGATGATGCGGCATCAGTTCAGCACCTTCTGGCTGGTGAGATGCCACTCACATGTGCTGGGTCACCCCACCCCCCTCAGCACTGGGGAAAAGAAGAGGAGAGACTGGAAGATCTGCTGAGAGGGCAATCAGAAAAATTCAGCCAGCCCAGTCACAGCGTGAACCTGGGACATCAGCCCCAACCCGTGAGCACACCCCAAGCCCCTCTGGCCTGAGGTCTGGCATGTGTTACAGTTCTAGGGCACACAACAAGACCCACAGGCAGCCCCTACATCAAGAAATGGTCTCTCATCCAGGTGCCTGATCAGCTCAGCCCCCAGTGAGCTGTGGTCAAGGCTTCATCTCTCAGCCTTGCTGTTGAGAAGCTGCTCTGTCACACATCAACATCCCCTCTCAGTTCCTGCTCAGCACTCCCAGCATTTCCATCACTATCGAACCTCCCAGCCAGGCAGGGTTGGGATCAGGATCAGCAAACCTGGGGTGCAGGGGACTGCCACACACCAATCTCAGCAGCAAGAGCCATGGAAACCCCCAACCAGGCCTGAGTTAGAGGCAGAAAGTTTGAGAAGCTGCACAGTGCTGTCATAAGCAGAAACCACGGACACAGGCAGTCCCTGCGCCTCATAAATCATCAGGAGGGGGCAGAGAACTAGCTGCCATTTCATCAGCTAATTACAACTGTTAATCATATTTTCATTAACCTGAAATGAAACTGCCAGCATTCCCCCATTCCCACCCCATGCCCCAAGTCCCATTTCTCAGATAGTGATTCTTTGTCAGCCAGGACACCTGCTGTCCTTTGCAATGTGCATCTGGCCAGTTGCCTATGTACAGTAGTTTCCAGACCCTGCTATCTTGCCTCTTTTCCACATCTGCATACACACTCCTTCCTAGGCCTCAGTAGGCGCATACGCTGCCTTTGCTGTACAGGTGACATATTTAACCCCCTTGTACTTTCCCAACCCTGCTCCAGATTACCTTCCAACCCTGCTTACGATTGTGGAAGCCTTCAAGGCCTATACTATTGACTGTCAGACTTGCTAACATATTGATCATGGAATCATTTAGGTTGGAAAAGACCTTTAAGATCATCAGGTCCAACTGTTAACCCAGCACTGCCAAGTACATCACCAAACCATGTCCCTCAGAGCCACAGCTACATGTTTTTTAAATGCCTCTAGGGATGGTGATCGGGCAGCCTGTTCCAATGCTTGACCACCCTTTCAGTGAAAACAATTTTCTTAATATCCAACCTAAACCTCCCTTGGTGCAACTTGAGGCTGTTTCCTCTTACCCTATCTGGGATAAGATATCTTTATTTTATCATTATTTGGGAGAACAGACCGACCCCCCTGCCTACAGCCCCTGCCAGGGAGCTGCAGAGAGCGGTCAGGGCCCCCCTGAGCCTCCTCCTCTCCAGACCAGCCCCCCCAGTCCCCTCAGCCGCCCCCCATCAGCCTCGTGCCCCAGCCCCTGCCCCAGCCCCTGCCCGGCTCTGGACACGCTCCAGCCCCTCCACGTCCCCCTGGCAGTGAGGGGCCCAAAGCTGAACACAGGATTCGAGGGGCGGCCTCACCAGGGCCCAGCACAGGGGGACGGGCACTGCCCTGGCCCTGCTGGCCACACTGCTCCTGACACCAGCCAGGCTGCTGCTGGCCCCCGTGGCCACCTGGGCACAGGGCTGGCTCCTGCCCAGCCGGCCCAGCCAGCCCCCCCAGCCCCTTTCCCGCCGGGCACCTTCCCAGCCCCCTGCCCCAGCCTGCAGCGCTGCCTGGGGCTGCTGTGCCCCACGGGCAGGGCCCGGCACGGAGCCGGGTTGAACCTCACACAGCCGGCCTGGGCCCCTCGCCCGGCCTGCCCAGACCCCCGGCAGGGCCTCCTGCCCCCCCGCAGGGCAGCACTGCCCCAGCCTGGTGTCCTCCGCAGACCGGCTGGGGGTGCGCTCGGTGCCCTCATCCAGGTCATCGATAAAGATATCAAACAGGGCCGGCCCCAGCGCTGAGCCCTGGGGACACCCCGTGTGCCCCCGCCAGCGGGATGTCACCCCATCCCCCACCACGCTCTGCCCGGCCGCCCAGCCAGCTCTTAGCCCAGTGCAGAGCACACCCGCCCCGGCCACGGGCAGCCGGTGTCTCCAGGAGACGCTGCGGGAGACGGTGCCAAAGGCTTCGCTAAGGTCCAGAGAGACACCAGCCACAGCCTTTCCCTCAGCCACTAGGCGGGTCACCTTGTCACAGGAGATCAGGTTCATCATGCAGGACCTGCCTTCCATAACCCCACGCTGGCTGGGCCTGATCCCCTGGCTGTCCTGCACATGCTGTGTAGTTCTGCACAGGATGATCTGCTCCAGAACCTTCCCTGACACCAAGGTCAGGCTGACAGGCCTGTAGATCCCCAGGTCCTCCATGTTACTATGATACCACGTTTAAGTTTTCCCTACTTTTTTAAAATGGACTGGTGCTATAAGCCTGCTCTTGAAAAGCAGTTTTAGCTTTCCAGATATACCTGTGAACAGCGCTGTTTCTGCCATGGGACAGACAGGAGGAATAGCGAGGCCATCACCCTCCCCAGGGCAGGACATAGCTGCAATGTTCTGTGCTCTGCTGGGGCTGGAAAGCAGAGTTAATAGCTCAGCAGTGATCTTGGCAACAGTCAGGCCTTCCTCCCCAGGAACAGAGGAGTGGGCTGCAAAGCCCCTGCCCACCCTGCTCATGCCCCTTGTGCAGCCGCTCTGTGCACTCCGGCTCAGCTTCTGCTCCCGTCATCTCACACTCCTGGCTCTCCGTGAGGAGAAGGGGTGTTGATTAACATTAATTGAAGACTTTGGGTGCTACACCTTCCCCCAGGGTACAGACAAATAATGAGCAACATGACATTTGAGGTACCCTTTGCTTATGCTGTTACAGCAGTGTGCCTCAGCCCAGCCTGAGGGGACAAGTCACCTTTGGGGTGAGAAGGGGATTTGGTGTCCCCATGCCTTAACCGCTCTCCCTTCTTTGGTCCAGCACACAGCCCCAGGCCTGGAAAACACGCTTTTCCAGGCTGAGGCATCACATTCTTCATGTCTTTCTGCTCTTGGGAAAGCAGTCCCTGAGCAGGCCCTTCACACTCCATAGAGGAGCAGTGCTGTCCCCAACCTGGCCACACACAGGGCACCACACCAATGGAGCAGCACCTACCAGATGGTGGAGGAGAGGGAGGACATGACAGCAACCACAGAGCTCACCTGCTTAGCTTGCTTTGCTTCAGTTTTGGTCTATCGAGGTTAATCCCAGTCTGAACTAGGTGGCTTGAGAGAAAATGGTGACCACCCTGATCAAAGCCAGGCCCTACAAAGGGCAGGAGAGCACTTTGTCACACTCCAGAGCCACCCCAGACTTCTTAGATGGGAATGTTGCACCTCTTCCTCCATTTGCTTGGTTTCTTCACTTGCTCCTAACATTCAAGAATGAACCCAACTCTTCGCTTGCTCCACCACCTGTGGGGCTGAAGGTTGGTCAGAAAGCCAGCCAGGGAAGGGAGGAGAGCTTGGTTACAATCCAGGACCAGAAGCTCCAAGCTCTACAGTTGCTTTTGCCTCCCTCTCCTCTCACCCATCCTCCAGGAGCATCAGATGTGCTAAGCAGCCTGTAAAGGTGTTAATGGGGAACGCATCACCTCTGTCATATTTGCAATGTAACATGGCACCCAGCACAGAAATGAGATTTAAAGAGTGTATTTACTCTCCCAGTGTGAGAACTGCTGGGTTAAATATAACAGAGGCTTGCTGGCTCCAGGAAGCATAGCTGATCTCTTCATTTGATGGCAGAGTGCTTACTTTGCCAAACAGCCCTCAATCCCCATGGAGCAGGCAATTTCTCCTGTGTTAAATGTGTATATTCATTACCAGGTATGATAGAGGTGCATAAATTGCTTTCATTATATAAATTTCCATGCAAAGCATCACAACACAATGTCTCACCAGCCAAGCCTGACTTTTTTTGTTGTTGTTGTTTTCAATAAAGTTTTTAATTGGGTCCAAGTAGCACCGGTTCCTGCAGAACTTAATGAAGGACCTGTGCTGCAAAAAGGCACGAAAAAACCTTTGACACCTCCCTGGCAGCCTCAAGCTGAGACACAGCAAACGACACAGGATTGCTAATGGTCAGGACCTGCTTCTGTGGCCTTGAGAGTTAGCATCTGCCTTCCAGTTAGAGCTTTAACCACAGATTTCTCCCCTTTGTGCTTACCTGACCCATTAGGCCTCAAAGTCTTAGAGTGAGGATAAGCTGCATTTGTAATATACCATCACACTGACAGCACAGACTACTTGGCATTCACCCTAGGTCTTCCACAGGATCATTTGTAATTCCTTGGACTTGAGTCCAACACAGGACATCCTTATTAGCCACCAGTGAGGAGAGCTTAAATGCCAAATAAACATTCCCTGAGTTGTAGACCTGCTTTCCCATCTAAGCAACTCCCACACCTTGCACCCATGTTCGGAGACTGCAGGTGCTCACCGTCATTAAAAATGAAGCTTTGAATGCAAAGGCCTCTAAATTCAGCAGTAAGCAGGGTTAGTTTAGTCATGGGAGAGGAGGGGTGAGGAAGGTGAGAAACAAGATTTGCTTCTACCAAAAGTGACCTTAAGAGTCTGAAATTACCCAAGAAAAAAGTCACAAACCAAACTTTTCTAATGGCAATCCTAATTAAATATTACATTCCCTCCAACTACATTCTTGGTCTATCTGGTTGCATAGGAGCTTCTGTTTACAAGAGGTCTACAAACCAAAACACATCTCTTGTAACAAACTGGCCTTGACAATCACATACTCTTCCTTCATCCAGCTAAAGTTACTGGACTCATCAAATGTGGAGTGTTAACCAGCTGAAACTTCAGGGCACTCTAGATAGAACAATTTATCAAATTACCCTTTCAAGCCTCAAACTCAGAGAGCTCAAATCATCTTGAATCCTTATGAAAAGTTGAGGCACTATTAAGCCATTTCTTATACTAGACTAGCTAACTGCCAACAACATAGGAACACACCACTCACCTTAAAGAAGTCAGCATTAATATTTACTAACTGAATGCAAACTGCAGAACAGCTCTTATCTGTGCCAGGTTTAAGAACAGCCCAATAAAGGCATGTCAGCAAGGCTTCTTTTTTAAAAAAGGGTGCCAAGGGATCTTGTTGTAAGTAAGATCTTTGAGAAAAGTGTGGAGATTTGTTGCATTAAGTGCACGGTATAAAATTAGGTTAGGCAAGACTGCTCTCCCTAGAGAGCTGGCTTTACCAGTCACCTGGGGGGGAGTATCTGTTAGAGAAAAAGCAAACAATCTTCAGTGTTACCCAATGCATTTAAGATCATGGCCTTTTACCAAGCCAGTTTTCCTCCTCAGCTGGGAGCACCAGCTGGGCAAATGGCACCCTCAGCCCCCTCTGGGCAATAACCTAGCTAGGTGAGGGCATACCACAACAAAAAGCATAAGGCTACCACCCTCCTAATGCCCCTGCCACAGCCTACATCTTCATAGTAGCTACAGCTTTAGCATTACCTTCCTTTGCAGTATATTAAGGTAATCCAGGTCATTGTTCACAGAAACTCTGAAGAGTAGCTGCTAATACATCCCAACCCATTTTCAAGGAAAGACCACATGCAGGGCTTGCCAGCTTTCTTATATCCGTGATAGTTTTATATCACTTCATTTTATTACCTAGCACTGTGACACATAGCAGTGCAGGCTGTAGCTGGAACACCCTGCCCAAATTTGCAGCATCATCTAAGAGACTGTAGACTTACCACCAGGACAACTAAAAAGCAACAAGGTTTTATTAGCCTTGTTTCTTCAGGCTGAAAGAAGTGCTTTGAAGACACAGGCAAAGTGGGAAGTTTTGACTCACCTGAAGCATTTTGCTACAAATAGCTACTCTACCCTCATCACAAGCTTCTGTTAGACTGCTATAGCATTTTAAAAGAAAGGTTATACATGCAGCTTCCTTCTGTTTACCTCGCTAAATTTCTGGTCAGCAGCTACAGCACATACACACACATTACAGCATGCACAGCACCCTGGCAACCACTCTGCCTTTAGGGCTTGTCAAGTATTTGGTCCAGCTCAATAGGCAAAACCTGACACGTCTGCTATGGGGCAGTAATTGCTCAGGTCCCCTCAACACTTCACAGAAAAATCACAAGACTCCGAAACTCACTGTAGAAAGAAGACTAAAATAAAAGGCAGACCTGAGAAACAGTGCCTAATTAGAGCAGGGACTTAAAAAAAACAGTCTCAGCCAAGCCTTAGGCCCCAGCCTCTGAGGGCACTTTGTTGCACTGCTAATGTTTGGTCCCTCACCAAGGTCCACAGCATTCTGCCCCTCGACTGCATTGCAAGGATGAACCCAGTCCAGCCTGTGAGACCTCCTACAAAAACACAGCACCTACCAATCAGTAAATATGCTGATTGTGTCTGCCGGTGATTAGTTGCAGATGATTTTACTGCAGTCTGTGGGGTGGATACAGGGGCTTATAGTATCACAGGTGGGCATGGTTTGCTGCTGGAGGCTGGCACCTCCCTGTGGCTGGAGAGGAGATGGATGCTGGCAGCCAGTGCAGTGCTGGCTGCTGCTAGTAGGCTCAGATTTTGCTCCTGCTCAGGCTGGGAGTGCCCTGAGTGAACACAGCACTTCGCTAAGATAATCAGTGCTTAGAATAATTCCTCAGCAAACACCCCACCTGGAGAGCAAAGCCTTCCTCTCTAATGCCCTGGTTTTGCAACAAGATGTTTTTGCAGGAGGGCTTTGAAGTCATCTAGTCCGCTACAGATCACCAGTGAGAAATGATGTTTGGGCTAATGCTCAACTACATCTCTTAGGGCAAAGGCCAGGGAGAAATACTGCAGGAGAGCAGAGAGGGAGGGAAAGGAATTCCCTGAGCAGAAATTATTTTGAGCAGAGAAAGCTGCAGAGCAGTGTGGAGCGAGGCAGAAGAAATGCAGGAAAGGGAGGTGGCTGTACTGAGGGAGACAAAAGAACAGAGGAAAGTGGAAACTCAGAAGGCTCTCTGGGGAGGTAGGATGCTGCTCACTGGGGCTCTGTTGAGGATCCCTGTCAGGAGCTGTCTGGGCTCAGCAGTGCTTTCCCCTGCAAAGGGATTCCCTCTGCCACCCGCTATTGGTCCTCACACAGTGACTAGCGGCTGGAGTGGATTTCTGTTCCCTGCGTATGTGGTAGATGTGTAGGAAAACAGCAGCCCCATCACCCTCCCCTCCCAAGAAGCGGAATTCCTTCCTCTGCCGTTGCTGGTTGCTCTGTACCAGGGCTGAGCACTCACACAAACCCATACAACCTGTCTTCACAGGGAAATCCGCTGGGGTTTGTACTCAAACTGTCTGCAAGATACACAGGGAAAGGTTGCTGTGCCAGCAGAGCACTGGGGAAGGGATGCAAAACCACAGTCCCTGTGAAAGGCAACACCTCTCTGCTGCTGGCATCAAGACATCCCTCAACCCCACAGCCATGCTGTGGTCCTGAAGCAGATACCTAGCCACCAACTAGTCTTGCAATTGCAAAGCTGTTGTGCTTTTGCACATGCAGAAGGTGTAAGCAAGGCAGCCCAGTAGACATAGGACCTTGATCACATGCTTTCCACTGACCAGATCCACTTCTGAAAAAGGGACACAATTGCCTACCCACCCATTCAGCATCACGCCCAACCATGTCCAAGTGCAGAAATTACAGCTTGAAAGCCTACCTTAAGTTCAAGTTGTATGTTAGTGACAAAACTCTGATCTCTGACAAAGACCCTCTGGTGACCTTAGGACACTCCTCTTTTCTTGTCCCTCTTCCCAAAGCTAAGATCTTATTACTTTGATGGATGCTTAGCAGCAGGAATGGCTCCTGCTCTGCCCAATCCCATGGAAGGCTCTGCCCAGCTGGAAAGTATTGCAAGAGAAATTGCAGCGTAGGGGCCTCAACTGGTACTTTCTTTCCAGGAGTACATCTGCTATCTGCCTTCCTCTGGATATGAGCTATGGAAGGGTCCTCAGAAAGCTACTCCCACTGAGCACTGGGGAAGCAGCAAGAACAGGGCCACTCCATATGTGGGAGCAAACCAGGAGCAAAGGTGAACACAGCAAGGGCAGTGCCCTTACCACCTGGGGCGCAGTCTCCCACACAAGGCAAACAGATCAGATCTAGGAAGTCCAGCCAGGGTCAAAGCTGCAAAATACATGAGAATGCTCTAAGAGACAGAGACAGCATTACCCAGAGCATGGGGTGAGACTATGGGCCTGAGCTTAAATAGAGTCATGGCCCAGTGGGTGAGTGGGTATCAGTGGACATCCCAGGTGGGGCTGGTTGGGGCAGTTGAGTCCTGGTGGTGCACTCAAGGTCTTGACACACCTGCAACATAAGGCAAAACTCTCCAGGGGTAGGTATCCTGATGGTTGGGCATTTTTAGGTGTCTCAGGTGACTTTTCTTCTCATCATATCTAGATTTATGCTGTTGTTTCTGGTTTTGGAAGGAGCAGCACACAACGCACTGGTGTAAAGTAAAAGTCTCACAGAACTTTTGCAGAGCTGGATGCTGCTCGGAGGGAGACCTCAGTGAACCCTTACAAGCCACCTGAAGTGCAACCTGGAGCAATCTGCAGTCTTGGCCAGGGATAAACCAGGACCAGATTGAAACATCCCTTTGACATACTCGGACAAAAAGCAGCAGAATATTTAGCCTGGTGTTAACTAAAACGATGTGAAATTGTGTGGTGTGTCACACTGTCCCAAATTATTTGTATAAGGGCAACATGCGCCTGCCTGCTATGGGTGCATGGACGAACCCCTCTGGGTTGGGAGGTCCCCTTCCCACCGCTCCAGGGTGGGAACAGGGGCTGGTGCAGTTGCCATTTGTGCAGGGAGTCCTGGTGCCTTCTTCAGCATCTCAGAGATCCTGGGTGGAAGCAGTGAAGGTTTTGGCCATGCAGACAGATCTGCTTTTTTTTAACCTCTCTACCTCTTCACTTCTCTTTGTTCTTTAGGGAACACTCTGCATGATTTCTAATAGTGAACAAGAATTACCTAATACTTGAAAAGCCCAGGATCTCGAACTGTTGTAAAAAAGAAAGTAAACCAGAGTGACTCTCTCCACCCTGTAATGAGGAGGGTAAAGCAGTCCACAATGGTGATGAAATTCATGGGGTGTCACGGCACAAACAGAGCCTGGGTCTCCTGCTTGCACCCCCAGGTCCCTGTCCACCACCTGGCTTTGCCTCCCCAGGGAGAGGTGGTTGGAAGAAAATGGGGGGGATATCAAGAAAAGTGGTTAAACCCTCTCTCCCCTCCCCCTGACTGCTGGAGTACAGATTATGCTGTTTATCTCCCACCACAATAACATCGTTATTCAACTTGGCAGCACAAGGTGGAGTGAGTGAGAGAGAGTGCGTGCGGTTGGTATTTTTTAAATCTATCAAACATTTCCCCGTTCTGCCGATTGCAAACTCCTGCCCGGCCATCCCTGCCGCAGCATCCTGCGTTGCCATGTCAACAGAGGCTGTCATCCCCTGTGTCGTGAGGGAACGATTTGCTTTCCTGGGGGCCGCGGGCTGGTGACAGAGGGATGTGCATGTGCCCAGCTGATGCTGACCCCAAACCAGGGCATTTTTTGATAGTTTTTCCCCAGAGCTTCCAATGCCAGGAGATGATTTACCCCTCATCAGCCCCTTTAAGATGTCATCATCACTGCCTGAATGAATCAGGACATCTTGGCATGAAAAACAGCCTTCTCCTGACCCCTGTGCTTCCACTGTGAATTAGATACAATAGAGCAAACAGCTCTTCCACTTCCCGCAATGCCTCGCCACCCTCCTGCCCTCGCTGCTGCTGCTGGAGGTGAGCATGCAGCTCGTGGGGAGGGAGCTTGTGGATCAGACTGGGCTGTGGGGCCTGTGCCTGCTTATTTCTGCACTCTTCTCTCCACATCCATAGGAATGGGGAGTGGAGACTCCACAAAGCCTAGCTGCCCAGCCCTGTGCCAGCCTGGTTTCCTTTAGAGTGTGTTTAAAGCACTATGTCCTGCTGGGCTGGTCAGGAAACAAAGAAGAGAAAGTTTGATGAGCTTTGCTTCTTTCTGCCAGGGTGAAAACGCTTGCTGAAGAGTTGTGGATGTAAATGTGAGTGCCACCACCAGGAGATAGCCTCCCCTAGGGTATTGGTTGACGCCAAGGACAGGGAAACAGTGGATCTGCTGCTTGGTCCCAAGGTTACACCAGGCTGTCCTTCCTTCTGTTTCTGGGGGCACGGCAGAGGGAATATCAGCATGGGGGAAAGGGGTACAGGGCTTGTGCTGGAAGAGAAAACAATGGAGTGCCAACCAGTTCTTACCTGAGACTGGGAAAACAAAAATCCCCTTGGATCAGGAGTGTCCCTTGCTCCGCCTGCAAAGCAGGTGTGGATGGCTTGCAGTGTGAGGGGAGGTTGGACTAGATCACCTCCAGAGCCCCCTTGCAACCAGTGTGTTTCTATGATTAAATCTCTGAGCACCACCAATTTGTTGGTTGTTTTCTCTGCAAAACTGGGCAGTCATTGCTGGAAGAAGTGTTATGTTGGTGGTCTGGAAAACAACTTCACAGCCAGAAGCTGGGACAATGGGCTGGGAAGCTGCTGGGAGGTTGCTGTCTGAGGCAGCCTCAGTGCAAGTTCCCTGAGGACACAGACACGCAGCTCTGTCTTTGCTGCTGGGCTTGCCTCTGGAGGCTGTACCTTATGGTTATGTCTACAAAGTGCTTTGTCCTCTTCAGCTTGGAAGAAAAGTGGCCCCTGCTCTGGGTAACAGCGACTGGAGAGAGGGGATAGCAGAAATACAGGTCACCTCACTTCAGTGTGGGTAGTATTGTGCCGTGTCCTCTTTTGAAGAGGACCCAAGAAGATGTATGTGAAGGTCTGGATTTAGCTTGAGCTGTGGGTTCTGTAGGCTTTGCAGTATACTTCTACTGGGGTCCCCAGGGAAGGCAGCAGTGGGATTTGCTTTTATTAAAGAAACAAAACAAAATGCATCACTGATATCTGCAAGCCCAATATGGCTAGCTGCTCTCTTTGGAAAATCATGTCCAGCCAAATATGTGACCACACCATGTCTGTTTTTTAGCCTAGGTTCAGGTGACCTCCTATAGCCTTTTGGTTTTCAAATGAGAGCCAGAAACTGCAAAGAAAGCAGAGGAAAATTAAATTTCCAGGAACTGGGAAGTCAAATGGAAGCCTGTTGGAGCATATAGCAGTGGTCACAAACCCACCACTGACCCAATGTACTAGTCTCAGGACAGCACAGCCCTGCTCATCTGGGCTGCTGCTCCTTCCTGCAAGCCCTTGCCTGCACATCCCACAAGAAGGCTGAGCACTGTGGCCATTCCTATTTCCCATTCATAAAGGAAACTACCTTCCCCTCTCAGAGGAGGTTCGTACTGAGCAGCATTGCAGGAATGCTTTATACTTTCCCTTCCAGTTGCTTTGTTCTGTTGCCTCCCTGCAGTTTCCTTGGAAAAGTTAATTTTCCCTATGGACGTTTTTAGATGGAAACATTTCCCCTCAATGGGTTTGGTGAGCACAGAAAACATCAGTTTGGAACCTGACTGGAAGTAACTTGAAGCACCTTGGTGAAGAAATAACGGGCATGCACTGAGAAAGCTTGCACCCCTATATCCATGCCTTGGTTCACAGTACATGTGAGATATAGACTAAATTTATGTCAATAGCTTTCCAAAAGCTCTTGTGCTAGCTTCAACTCACTTTCTACTACCTTCTGCAGCAGCTGGCACCAGCATAAAGAAAATGTAACATGCTACTAAAGTGTTATGTCTTTGCACTCACTTTAGGCTGGTGCTAGCTGCAGCAGGAGGTGTTGGCTGGTGGAAAATCAGATGTTTCAGCTATTGCTTCAATTATAGATAGCTCTTCCTGAGAAAAGACTTTTCTGCCTGAGAAAAGGCAGTGGAGTGAGAGGGACAGCAGCCCAGCACAAGGATGACTGAGAGGATTCATAGCTCCCCTCCACCCTGCGCAGGGAACATGCTGTAACCCTCCTCTCTGTCAAGTTTTCTGGGCATCACTCTATGAAAAAGTTCTTTTCCTTACAAAGCTCAGGCTATAGCAAGGACAGACATAGCTGGCAACACAGCTGACACAGGCAAACTTGGTGTGACGGGTGCATGTCCTGGTCTTGCAGCTGCTTCACCCTGTGAACACCAGCCCCAAGGAACACGGCCTCCCCTAATGCTCTCAGGTGCTGTGCTGAACCTTAACCCTTAAAAAGAAAGCAACAGATTAATTTTCTCAGAAAACATAGTACAAAATGGAAATTTTCTGCAGAGAGGGATTGTTTTTTTCCCCTCAGTATTCATGCTACACTGTAATAGACTTTGCTCTGATAAGTGGTGCAGTCCTTACCAGTTTAAATTTAGTATTGCCTCATATTAGAAATGACAAGAAAGGTACAGCTAAAAAAAAATGTTATCCCAACATCTCAGAAGAAGCTTTACTTAGAAAAAATATTTTTGCTCATCTCTCCAAATTGGGATAAATTAACTGCTGGATTTGGGATTTCCTGCAAGGTCAAAGTCCTGTTACAGGACTGGTTTTGGCTGGACCGGGTGGGAAAAGAGCAGATGGAAAGAACTGAGCTAAAAGGTTTATCTTAATTATTAAGACTCTACAGTTGAGCATGGGGGAAACCACAGTCTCTTGCAACCCTACTACTCCCTCACTATGTGAGTGTGAACAAGATACCTTGTTTTATGTGTCCCAGAGGCAACATGGATGAATGCCTCCTCCTGAGGACACTGTGAGATAGTGTGGTTACTCTAAAAAAAAGCAAAAGGGAAAGCCAGAGGGTGGCCAAAGAGATGGCTGACATCCTGCTTGCAATGTGTTTTGTGCAGGGGCAGTCTTGTGAGGTGTCGGGGGACTGATGTGGAGGGCTGAGCTCTCAGCCTCCTGCCTGAATCAGTGCTGAAAACGGGCTGAAATGCAAGCAGAGGGAGGTGAGAAAACATCATGTGTGAGACAAAACAGCAGTCCAAAAATTTTCTTTGAGATGTCTGGGGCAGAGGTCTGCAGCCAGGACTCATGGTGCCATGTTCTAGGTAAGGGAGATTTACAGACATCCTCTGGGGAGGGATCAGCAGTGGTGAACAAGTGACTGGTCACAGGCCTGGAATTTCCCAGTGGGAAAGGATTCGGTGGCCTTCCCCAGGGATGTCCCCTGAGGGCTGGCTGTACCCATTGCCTGCCATCCCTCCCTGAGCCATTGCTTAGTATAGCTGACCCCTTAGTCTGAGCGTGGTCCCTTTGGGACAGTTGAACTGGGAGTGGGATCCTTTCAGGGATTTGTCTGAAAGGTGGTGTTATTCCCAGTGTAAACTTGTGTGGATGCTCATTGCTCAGAAAAATTCCCTTAGCCGAAATCAGTGCAATCAGCATCTGAACTTGTCTGAGGTCTCCAAGGATGGTGAGGGCAGCAGGACATTGTGAATCCCTTACAGGCGAAGAAATGCTACCAGTGCTCAGAGGAAAACTGCCTTTTCCTGCAGTTCTTTGGGTCAAAACTAGGACACACCTGAAGAGAGACAGCAGCTGTCCCTGGGAGGTGACAGCCATGAGCCCTTGCAGCTCAATGAGTCTGCAGATGTCTTACCTGGGCTCCCCTTTCCTCTCTTCCCTTCTGACTTCTCTCTTTTCTCCTATCTTCAGTTAGACTTTCATCTCCCTCTTTGTTCTTCTCATGTTTTTGTGCCTGTGCCTTTGCTCCAAGACATGTCCCCCTCTGCTGCAGCATGCTCCCTTTCCATCTGCACAGTGGCTGGAGATGCTCCTCTCCAACACAGCTCTGGAGAAGACTTGCCCTGTGTTCCACCATTCCCAGCCTGTTGCCAGGCAACACAGCATCACATGGATTTCACTCCCAAGCTCCAAAATGAACTGTATATACAGGGGATTTTCCTCCCGTTCCTCCAATGAGGAACCTCGTGGACATGGGGACTGACAGGTCTGAGAAGGTGAGGGCTCTCCAGCAGCTGCTGTTGCCTGCTGGCTTTGCTGGGGTGCTGCTCTGCCTGGATCAGGAAAGCTGGGAGAGAGTTGGGTGGTGAAGGCAGAGAGGAGGCACCTGTAACTCCTGCTTGAACCGGCCATAGTTTCCTTGTTCCCCTCCAGCTTGCCTATACTTGACATCTACACTGCAGTCACAAGGGACAGGCAGCAAGAGTTCAGCCAACGTGCGGGACCAGTACTGTTTTCTGTTACGCTGGTTCGGATCAAGGCCGTTTCTTACCGGTGTCAGAGGGAACACAGAGCCTATCTCGGTTGTTTTCTGTTCCGAGGCAGAGGCATACATAACACACCGCTCCTCCCTTTACCCTCCTGTCTACCAATTTTACACCTGGGAAGTCCCACACTGAGTTTTGTTTGAAGGCAACGGTTCCCTCCGGGCACAGCCCACAGGCAGCTGGAAGCCAGACACTTGGGAGCAGTAGGAAACACTGGCATGATCTTTGTCTTCCACAGGGATTTGTTCAACTGATGCCTCACCTTCAGCCTGCACAGGACTGGCAGTCTGCTGGCTTTAATTTGGTACTCTGCATACTTACACAGGAATTTTGTTTTCACATCTACAGAGTGAATGCTAAAATGACTTCAGAAGTTGAGGCATGACCCAAGCTTACTTGTTGTCAGCAGGCTGATGGACTGTCAGACCTATTTCAGGAGCAAGAAACATGTCTTACTATCTTCCATCCTATAATGCACAAATTGCATTTCATGACAGCCATATAATACCCCTGAAAGTAAATTTTGGCACAATTATCACTCTTTCCAGGTCATAAAAGTCACTCAGCTCTCAGCCACCTGTTTTAGAGCTGTCAGCCAAAGCCCCTTACAACCACTGCAGTGGTTAAACACCATGGAAAAGTACACATAAATACTACCTCACATAAAATGTTGAGTCAATAAGGAGCACACATCGTGTTCCAAGTGAGAATGTATTACAAATACCCTGTCCCAGGCAGGACGAGTCCTAGAGGAAGCATGCCTTTCCCAAAGCAGCATATGACTTCAGAAAGCACATTTCAGATGTGTCCTGCATTTCCACACCAAAAACTGAACTCAGTATACCGTCTCCATCGCAGAAACAAGCCTGTGAGTTGGCTTAGGTGTCCAGTCAAAACTAAGAGAGACTAAATTTGGACAGTCAGAGACCTCCCAAGTGAGAATGGGGCACTTGCACTACTAGTGGGAACCTCTTGATCCAGCACATAATTAAGGGGGTCCTGGTCTGCTCCAGGGAAGCGGCTAAGCAGAGCAGCTTCCCAGCATGGTGTAACACTAGAAAGCTGCAGGCTGACAGGGCTGCAGTGCAGGACTTTCTGCTGTCACAGTGTCCATGGCCCTGCCTACAGGGCTGTACTGTGCTAAATGCTCTACAGACACTGGGACACACGAACATAAGTGCCTTGCCTCAAGGGGGTCAGCTGTGGTGTAAATCTTTGGAGGGAACAGTCACTGGGATTGGTGCCACTTGACACTGAGGGAGTTTTCCCACCCAGTTTTGCACTCCCCATATAAATAACCACCCCTGCCTAGTCTCTGTAGCTCAGAACAAAATCAGAGCTTTACCCAGGACACAGACATGGCACCTGCCTCTCCTCCCTTACTGAAGTATTTTGTATATCCGATCACCAGAAGTCTCAACTTTCCATTCTGAACCAGAAGTACGTAATAAAAGCCTCTCAGAAATCATCAGTGAGCCGAAATATCCTAGTGACTGAAAGATCCAAAGAACTGACATTTGCCTTTTCAACTGCAGGAATCCATCATGTGTGGGGTGAGATGCTTGTTCAGTGTGGCATTGCACTGGCTGCGCTTTCCCGGATTCTTGGTTGCTCGCAGAGCTGCCTCTGGACAGACAACCTCCTGGCTCTTGATTTAAACCATCAATTCAGGGAAAACTTCTCTTTCATACTCTTTTTTTTCCTGTTAATCTCTAATGTCACCTTACAAAGGTCCAGGATTTTTAAATCACCTCAAAGAGAATACTCTAATACTTAAATAGGAGGCAGGAGTTTTAAAGGACTGACATTGTACATTGTAGGCAGGTAATTAAGCTAGTATCTGCCTCAATTTCCCACCTGAAAAATAAAACCAGAAATTTATGATGAACAAAGGAGTAGGGTTGTTCCTTCTGCGTTCAGTCTTGGAAACTCTGAATGCAGTTCTATGTTCTCTCTTTCAGCTCTGCTCAGAGTAGAAAGCCTAGATGGGTACCCTGATGTGTGTGACACCAGTGTCCTTCACTGGTGTCACAGCCCAGGGACTTCATGCATTTGCCCCTCACTGCAGTTCACGTATCTTTAGGATGCTGCCTTCAGCATGTGTTCCCCCCGTGACATCATCACTTGACATTGCCCTCCACCCATGACATCACTGGCCATCTTTTCCTGCCATTGTCCAGAGTGTGATTCTGCCTTGGTGACCTTTGCAAGCCCCTATGCATAGCCTCTCCTGTGGAAGGGTGCTCTGTTTGCAAGCAAGCCCTGAGCTGGTGACCCAACCAGCCCCTGCTGAGCAGGAGCATCATGGGAGAGACCCCCATCTGTCTCCAACCACCAGGACATTGCCTGTGGAAGACACAACCATAAGCTTTGCCATGCGATAAAGTACAGATGAGGACTCTCTCTCTCTCCTACATGCCTGGGATGCAGGAGACAAGGGCTTGGCCTCCCTGAGGCTGATGGGGAAATCAAATGCAGGTGCCCCATGATGTGCAGGAACACTCTTTTCTATCACATTTGCTGTGGCCCCTCAGCGCAGGTGGTGGATGCTGCAAGGTTTTGGGAGAAGACAGCTCCAGGTGGCACCTGCTCTGGGAACACATTGTCCCCTTGGCCAGCAGGGACCAGCAACTGAGTTTCTCAGCTCCTGCTGCCTCCTGGGTGGTGGTATTGAGCCCTGGCCCTTCTCAGGACAGGAGATCTGCAGGGGCAGAGGAGAAAGAGGAGCTGACACCATCCACACCTCCATGTGGTGGTCAGGAGCGGAATTTTTTACCTAGATCCTTGCCATCTGTTTTCCAGCTGCTGCTTCCAGCACTTTTTGTTGGATCTCCATGACTCAGACCAGGGGCTTTGACTCAGAAGGGGACTTCCCTGCTGGTGTAAATGGGAAAGAGCATCCCTAGGAGTGAGAGGTGCTACATCCTTTGAAATGGAGATGCTTCATGGAGACACGGGCCCAACAGACACGCTCTGTGTCAGAGCAGATCTCCATCATTAACAATAATGAGCAGGGAGGCATTTTTTGGCACTTATTAACTTTCTGCAGGGGTTGAAGGGCCTTTTCCTTGCCTTGGGCCCTTCACACTGCCAGTCATAATATGATTAGAAATGCTGGTCCCAAAGGGCATCGCTGCTGCTCTTAACCACCATCATGGAAATGCAAAGAAAAAATAAACTCATGGCCTTTTATATGTTAAGCTCAAACCTGAGCAGGCCTTTGCCACAGATCAGGAGTTTGTGTTTACAGCCCCAAGGTGAGATGTGCAAGCGGGATAAGTCGATGACAGGCACCTGCAGTAAGCAGGACCAGGCTGGCTGACACCTTAGAGGACCTGGCCTCAACCTCCGCAGCAGTCAGTAGCCAAGAGACGAAGCCATCCATGCATTCATGAGATGACTAAGGCTCTACATCCCTCCACATGCACACAGGAATGAATTCACATCTCCCAGGGTACCACAGCTCTGCTGCAGCTGCATGTCAGCTCTAAGGCTGCCCTGTAGACCCGACTCACCTGCCTTCCCCATCACCAGCCTTCAGGTATGGCTGGAGCAGATTGTCCCTGTACCATGGGCACATCATGGTGTCACCGTCACCCTGCAGGTTGTCTGTGCATGGCAGGAGAAGGCTGTGGTATGGGGAGACCAGCATGCATAAGGCTGTTCTTTCACTGTAGACATGGGAGCTGAACCTTCGCAACAACCATAGCTATCACAGCAATTCTGCACTCTCATAATCAAAAGTCCTTCATTGGGCCACACCATTTTTCAATTGAAGGAAAGCCCAGACTGTGTCTGCAGCCACATAACGTAGAAGACAGGCTGGAATGGGAGCTGGTGCGTGAATCCATTTCCATGGGCAATCCTTTCTCCCTTCCCTCCAGACTTTCCATCCTGTAGTTAAACTGTTTTGAGCACAGCAGAGACACATGACTGCACGCAAATCTCTACTCACCAGTTCACCCATTCACAGTTCCTAGGAATGGTCAACATTTCCACTTACTCTGGAGTCTGCACTGTCTTGCAAAGTGAGGAAGGATCTTTAATGAACCTTGTATATACACTATGCCTTTGGGATATTTCTCAGGAATATATAACATCTAGCATATGGTGTGTCCAAGCAGAGGGGCTCCGGTGCTAAAACATTAGGAGTGATTTGTGAGTTAGAGAACACAGAGTTGCTGAAATGACAGTCCCAGCTGTCCAAGCAGTTGCTGGTAGCCGTCAGCCCCATCAGTACATGGGGGTGGAGACTTCTGGTCTTCTCTTGTCAAAGCCTGAGGGTGATTAGGTAGTCCTGTAATTGCTGATGGAACATTTGTCCTGCAGGATAGCTTGAGGGAAAACCCTTCTTTCTGGAATTTCGAAGGCTGTCTGGCTTGGTGAGTTCAGTCCTGGACTGCAGCAGGAGACAGAGGCTGTGTGCTACATCAGGTGGGTAAGTTTCCCTTGTCTCTGCCCTTCTCTGTTCCTGCCTCATGAAGTACACTTCACTTACTTTCAGAGTGTTTTCCACCTTCCATGCAGGAATGCTGGCTCTAAGGCTGAGTATTTTCTCCCTTCCTGCAGGGCTTTTATTAAACTTCTGGTTTAGTGCCTGGTTTGTTTTGCTTTCTCTTCTCCTGTCCTTTTTCTGCTTTAGAAGAACAACAAGATCTTCTGCTGGGAGTTGTTGGCTTAACAGAAAAGCCAGCCATCCTACCAGCAGGGAGAGAGGACCAGGAAGATTTTCCACCTTGATGGCAAGCCCATGGGAAAAGCAGCACTTCTGTGATAACCGCGATGGCAAGGGAAAGAGCTCCTTGTTCCCTCCTGCTGTGAGAGGGACACATGACACCTCCTCAGGGCAGGAGGTGACACAGCTAAGTGGTACTGGTGGACGTGTATTTTGGATGCTCCCTAGCACTAGTTCTAATTATAGTAGTTCCTTATGGTGGATACTTTCTACTGAATTATCTACCCTAGAATCCATTTGCTGAGTGCATCTGCATGCTTGGAGAGGAGGACTAAAGCATGTCTTGGTATTGGCAAAGCTCAGCCTCCCTCTTTCCCTGTTTTTGCTAAGAGGTAGAGACAATCTGATTCACTGCCTCACTGCTTTACTTGTGCAACCCCCTCAGGACAGCACCGATCCTTCTGTCCTATACCATGAACCCAAAGATATAGGTAGCACACACATGAACACCCAGGAAGTGCTCAAATGTTAGACATGGGGCGGGGGAGGGGGGAGAAAAAGGGGGGAAAAGGAAAAAAAAACCCCGAAATTGTGGTGTCTCTGGTGGCTGTAGACCATAAGCCATGATCTGTAGAGGCTTTTGGCACAACACTGTCACACTGACTGCAACTTGGAGTCAGCAGTGGCCGCCAGGATAAGAAGGGAAGTCCGTGTGTGGAGCTTGCAGCGGAGCAACAAGTAAGAGAGGAGTGCAGAAGAATGATTTAGTAGTGGAGGACAGCAAATGGTCACAAACACAATCCTCCATGGCCTCTTCAGGGTGATCACAGCCACAGCATGTCATCTCCAGCAGCCTCTCACAGCTTTTTTCAGACTTGGAATATGAGCTCCAGAAAAACCCATTGCTGGGCTCTCACTGGAGAGCAGACAACCCCCCAGCAGGGGAGGGAGACCCAGTGTTTGGGATGCTGCAAGTGGCTGAAGAATGCCCATCTTCTGGAGGGCAAGAAACAAATACCTCAGTATCATCACATATCAGTGTACATCAGTCTTAATGAGACTCAGCAGAGACGGGTGACTAATTCCAAAGCAGTCCTTTATTCATGAACATGGCTTCAGGTAGATTATTCAAGAACACACAACAGTTTCTTTGCTTAGCAGTGAATACATTCAATCGGCTTTCCAAAGTTTCCCGTTGTGGCTGAGTGGTCAGATAATTCATGTGACATGGTTTCTGCTCCCGACTGGGTGAACTTGCAAGCACAAATGTCACCACTTGTGAGCATAATTTTTCCTCTTCATGTATGCCTCTGACATTTGCTTTCCACTTACCTTTTTGTCAGTAACATGCAATCATAGCTGGTGGGAGAGAGCAGTGCTAAGGGGTCAGAAAAGGGGGGGACTGGAAGGGCCCAGGGGGGGCTAAATGGGGCCTCTGGTGCCCAGAGCCTTGGCAGAGGCAAATGCTTCTTGTCTCCCCAAGAGCTCCGCCCTGGTACCCAGCAACTTAATTCAGAGTAAGTGCTTCAGAAACACACCGCTGCCAGGAGACCTGTGTGTTGGCAGCAGCAAATGAGGTAAATACCGCACCTGAGCAGTGGCAGGCACCCGAGAGGCACTGGGGCAGCTCATCCCAGACTCGGGGCTCCTGGTGGTACACACACACATTGGGAGATCTTGGAGGACCCTAGCATATCCATGCCATGGCTGGCTGTGCCCTGCACTGCAGAGCCACCAGGCGTGCCATGTGAGGCACAAGTGACCACGAGGAGACAAACTGCTCTGTGGGAATGGTGGGACCAGGTGCTTTTCACATTGGGGCTGAGCCTGACCAAGCGCAGCCCAGGTCTGTTGGGCTGGTTCCTCTTCTTCAACAGGTACATGGGGAAACCCTATTGCTTTGACCTGTCTGCCCCCAGCCCTTTAGCAAAGGTGAACTCCTCAGCCACAGGAATCGGGGAGCTGCAAGCTTCGGGGGGAGTTGACAAAGCATGTATTGCTCATGATACCAGGGCATGTCAAAGCTAGGGCATGTCCTGAGGGCGCACACCCTTGGCACAGCGGGCAGCCCACCGCCGAGAGCCTAGACGGACAGGCAGTGGTTGCTTCGGGCTACAATGCAGCTAAATAGCACCAGCCATAGCTGGATGTCATGGCTGAGTCCCTGCATCTAACTGCAGCCTGGGAGGCCACAGCAAGCGGTCTGCAGTGAAAGCTCATGACTAGCGTGATACATCCCAACTCCTGACTCTGCACATGCAGGCATATTTGCTGGCATATGACAAGTGCCACTTACCTGCTTTGGCCTCAGAGAAAACACAGCAAGAGATCACTGCTTTCAACTTAACTCATAGAGGTCTGGAGGAACAGGTGTGGTCCAGGGTCTAACCCAAGCCGAGATTGTTTTCTACCAGCCTCAGCAGCAGGTGAGAAGAGTTTTTTCCCTCCTGTTCTAGCACGGCCTCATTGCCTATGCAAAACCTTCTTGGAGTCCTCTTCTTCCCCACAAGCCTTGCATGCTGACTGCCCCCAGGACCTCCCTGCTGTGACAGAAGCCACAGGGAAGAAGGTCTAAGCTGTGACATCAGGATAGTGCATCACACAACCCAGCTTTTCCTTGTTTTAATGTCTCTGCATCACAACAGCTCAGTCTGGCCTGCAATGGGGAAGCTCTTCAAAATGGTCACTCTCTACCCTCCTTTCTGGGAGAAGGAGTTGCAGAGCATGTGGTCTGTAGCATGCCTCTGATAAGGAAGCCATGAAGAGCCATGCCAAGCACAAGGGAAGGGAGCGTTACAAACCCCAGAGCCAAGGATTTGCCCAGCGAGGGCAGATGTCCCTGCAGGGAAGGGCAGGACAGGGGTGCTGCCCGGCAGCCACTGTGCCTGTGGTGGTGCCTCTCCAGAGGCATTTTGGACATCACCCTGCTGAGCTGCAGTGACACATCTGCTCTGCACTCTTGGCCCAGAGGGCTTTGGAAACCATCCACACACAGGTGTCAGCCAGTGACAGGGGAGGGGAGACTTACCTCTTCAGAGGGTCTACTCTGAGCTGCCAGGCAGGTTCAGAGGAGACAGCATCTGGGATGATCTTGGCATGAGAGCTTGGACATTTCCTCCTTGAGCCCATGTCTTCTGCTCTGTGTTCAAAGTACTGCTGGATCTCTTTTATTTCCTAGGAAAAAATCCTCCATGGAAATACATTACTGCGTGCCTGATGTAGAGATGTAGACCTCCTTAATTATATTACTTTTTCAAGATAAAGATCAGAAACTGATGCACAGGAGATTGTGACTGTGAAGATTTCTATGGCTGCAAAGCCACAGCACCAGGAGCTGATCCTCAGCAGTATTTCTAAAAGTTCAGGCTCCCTTTTCCCACAAACTATGGTACCCATAAGACAGCACCCTCCAGGGAAAGCTGAACATCTCTGCTGAGCTGGGCTTCCCTGGCCTGGGGAAGCCTTCAGCCCCACTAGAGGCTTCAGATCTTCCCCAGTGCCCCAGGAGGAGGCCACTAGGTCACTCTGCCCCATGGCATAGAGGGAGTCTCAGTACATCACCTTCTTTTTTATCTCTGTGGCTGAAGGAAGAAGCTCAGCTTTTGCTGATCACACTGTTTTAGGCAACCCCAGCACCCATCAGTGCTTGTAGCTGAGCCACTCTAGTCCAGGCGCATCCCCCCGCTTGCCAAAATGCTATCACCTTTCCTATCCTCTCCCCTGCTCCCAAATCCCTGGGAAAAAAATAAAAAAAAAGAAAAAAAATTCCCCTCTGCAAGCCAGCAGGGGTTAATGTTGTCAGCCATGACGTCAGGATCCCAATTTGTCCGGAGAGTCCCCCTCCCCATCCACAAACTCCCTCTCTCCTCCCCTCCTCTTGTGACTTTGCAATGAGCAGCAAAACTCCACAGGAGCTGCGGCAACAGCACTAGGGAGACATCAAGTCCTCCCTCGGAGAGCAGCTCTTTCCGCAGACAGGGATTTATTTATTTTCTACACATGCATATATGTATTTATTTATTTACTGGGTTGTATTTGTTTTTCCTTTTTTTTTTTAACCCTTTCAGAAAAGCCCCAAACCTTCCAATTGATGAGCCTGAGATTTCCCTAAAAAATAACTGCACAGTGGGATTGGGTTGCTTCCCCTTCCCCCTCGGAAAATAAAGAAGGAAGGGGGAGCAAGTAGGTAAAATCCAGAATAAAATCATATTGCTAGATAACTCACACCTCCCCCCTCACACACACACACACACACACACACACACACACACATACACTCTCTCTCTCTCTCTCTCTCTCTCTCCTCCTCCTCCTCTTCTCTGAAGGTGGGTAGCAGGAGCCATGCAACATCTGCAGAACCGGATGGCAAAAGAGCAGGAGGAAAAATAATCCAAGTGGAGTGCTCAGGGGACACTGAGTTCTTTTTTTCTTTTTCTTTTTTTTTTTTTTTTTCTTTTTTCTTCTCCTTCTTCTGCATACCTGTGAGATTCGATTTCACATTTTGCTGAGCCCATTTTGGGGCATTTTATTTTTCTTTCTCTTGGGATTTTCTCCATTGCCAGAGGATGTCTCTTGTTGAGAGGATGCTGAAAGGAAGAAGAAACGAATTCTTTGACTGGCACTGAAGGAGGGGGGGGGGATATTTTTCCCCCACATTTTTAATTTTTTTTCATTATTCTTTTTCTCTAGGAAATCATTAACTGGGGGGGGTTGGTTTCTTTTTTCCCTCCCCCCCTTTTTTTGGAGGGGGATTTCACAAGATCAGTCCTTTCCCCTCCCCTCCAAAGATTTTTTTTTCATCCTTCGTCTTTGTGGAAATGTGGACATTTCAGGCAGACAGATTGAGTGGAATTGTCTCTGCTTTAGCAGCTCTTTGTCTCGCCTGCTGTGCGCAAAGGTAAGGATTGCGATCCCAGGCTGCAGGGACAGGGGGGCTGACACAGGATTTGTTTGTTTTGTTTGGGGTTTTCTCCATCGATCTGTATGTGGGGAAGGGGAGGGGGTTCTTTCCCCAAATTGCTTCCCCTGCTGCCTGCTGCTGTTATTTCCCAGTCCGTGTCATTTTAGGGGGAGGAGGGATGCTCATACATGAGACGTGGAGCAGGCTCTCTGCAGACGGAGCCCACCTACCAGCCCGCTTGCAGCGTGTGCCCCCCCCACCCCCCCACCCGTACGCGACCGGGGGGAAAATGGCAAAATGAAGTGTTTTGCTGAGGAACATGGTGTCCGTAGGAGCCGAGGGAGTGCATGGCACCAAGCTGTGGGCATACGCACCCCGGCGCAGGGCTGCCTTGGCCATGCCGGGGTCTGCACACACACAGGCAGCCACACTCACATCCAAGCGTGCTGTGCCTGTACCAAAGCTCTGGCTCTGCGGTGTACGGGAGGCAATGCCTACGTCTGTGCCTCCACACAGATTTATGGCATGCAACAGAATCATCTGTGGGCGCAGTCCCTTCAGATACATCCCTGCATGTGCACATTCATGCATGCCCGTTTGGGTGCACACACATGTGTATCACAACACACCTACAGAGCACAGCACGCTTTACCTGCTCTGCGCATAGCCGTGTAAATGTTTGCACTAAACCCCTGCATATTCGAGCTGCAGCTATTCCTGGTATATGCCTTGAGCACCGAGTGCTCCAAGCAACCAGAGGTGCAGGCACTCATCCAGCCTGGACAAGGTGTACAGAGCACACCTGTTTGCTCCGACACAGACATTTATTCCCTGCTTTCACACACGGGAGTAGCACTGCCTACTCCTCCTCACCCTCCCTCCTCACACATGCGGGCAGGTGGGTTTCTACCTCTGTGCCAATGGCGTGCATGAAGTCTGCTGGGGGGGGGGGGGGGGGAAGCTGTGGCATCTCCTTGCTCAGCCATGCACACCGAGCGGTGTGTTCCTGAAGCACACATGCAGATCCCTGCACAGGCTTCAGATCTGTATATACAGAGATTTATGTTCCCACAGTTATAAACATGCACATGCGCAGATTCATGCCCACCTTACCCACACCATTCATGCATGGTTCCACTGTGTATGGGCGCATACACAGGCATGTATAGAGGCAGTGTCCAAGCAAAGGCATAAAGAGCAATGCACGTATCAAAAGGCTTTGCTCAGATGTGTCCTTGAATGTGTGCTTATATCTGCTTATGTCCAGGACTAGCATTCATGTATATTCTGCGTGTATATCTGTGCACACCTTGGAGACCAGCCACTCTCCCATGTGCACATGCCTTCAGCTACTCCCACACATCACAGCTAGCAGCATGGTGTGCATATATGTGGATGTTTGGCTGCAAGTGTATGTGTGTATGCAAAGCACATGCACATCCACACATTATCAGGGACACAGTACTCAAAAATTCAGTTCACAGCCTGGATGTACGTGCTCCCTAAGCGGATGCAGACCCATATTTGCCAGGAATAGCACTTACATGCAGCTGCTCGCCCACAGCTGGGCAAATGTACAACTTGCATGTTTGGTGGGAGGGACTTGGCTTTTTGGATCAAAAGGAGCCCTGAGAGGCAAGAGACCTTGCCCTTAATTATGATGCCAGTTTATGCCCTCACTGGGCCAACTTGTAGCTGATGAGGAGGAAAGAGCCCATATATCCCTCTTCCTGCTCTTCCCCTTTCTGTATGGCCCCTGGCACATTGGTCACTGTCTGCCTCAATTTCCTTGCTATATTAAGGAGTAACACTGCTTCCTGAGTTTATGTCCTGTGTGAAGCTAAAGAGAGGTGTCTAAATCCCTTGAGAAATACGTACTGGCTATATTATAAATATGGAAATCTATGTACCTAGGAATGACTGTCTAGAAATGAACAAATGCTGGTGCACATTACTAATCCATGATGAGCACGTATACACAAACATGTTGCAAAACCTCACACACCTGCGTAGAAATCCACAGGTGCAAGCAGACCTTGCAAGCCGAGACACAGTGTTGTGAAAATGTCCACCTGTGTGCACCTCTCTGGCCTTTTTACAGTTATTAAAGCAATGCAATGAAGAGCTGTACCCCTCTAAGGTGCATGCTCTGGAGTACAGCTCAGATACTTCCCTCCCCAGCACAAGTGCTGAACAGTTTGCCCGTGCACCAAAGCTGGGCCTGGGAAGTGTGCTGTCTCACATTTGCACATGCCTGCGTGGTGGAGAAATCCCTGCACACACACAGATTGTGCACCCAGAGCTTTAATGCATGACCAGACTCCCCAGTGGTCCCAAATGCCTCCACCCACATTTGTACTGAGAGTCTGAACACCTGGGAACCCAGTCTCAGGCACCCACAAATGCCTGTTTCTGTGCTCCTGCATAAATTCTGTGTCCACAGTTCAGTGTCCCATCATAACCCAATGGATCTGCACCCACAGTCACCTCCACACAGACTTGGATGGGGTCACACACGTGCACACATGTTTGTGCATGTTGTACAGATGTACCCTTGAGCTCCAGTGTGTTCATGTGTCTGCATGTTGCGTGTCTGTGCACAGACAGGGAGTCCATATATTCTCCATACAGTCAGGAGGGCATGTATGTCTGTGCGTGTGTGTGTGTGTGTGTGTGTGTGTGCAGACACACAGACGTGTCCGTGCAAACCCCGGTGTCCAGTGAGGCACGGGGCTGGCTGGCAGAGGTAGTGCTATGGTGCAGCTTTGCAGCTTTACTTGGATGGATGTGTGAGGCGGTGTTGACAAGGAGACATGCTGTTGTGGTGGGTGACTGCAAAGAGCAGCAGTTGTCACCGGCAGGGTCTCTATTCTCATGCAAAGCAGGGGATGAGGGTGGCACAGAGCCTGGGTATTCAGGTAGAAAACCTATATACCCTGCAGCACTGAATAGGTTCAATATTTTTAGCATCCTCTGCTTTCTGGTTTTCCACCTTCAGTTTTGCTTTGGCTCTTGGGCTGTTTTTAGAGGGAGCTCCCTCCTTGCTGAAATGGCTAGAGGAGCTGGAGCAGCTTTAGGGAGGACGCCTGCCCACCTCCACCCCCCCTCCGTGTGCAAGTCAGGGGTTTGGGAGGGGAAGGATCACTGCTCTGGCATACAGAGGGAAAGATGGACTCTCCTTCCGTGTCTCTGTCTCTTGATTTGCGTTGCTAAGAAGTCATGGTGATGCTGAGTGACAAAATGAATCTACACGCCAAAGATCAGCTGTATGTTGAGGCCATAGGACAAAAGGAGGGTTGCTTTTTCAATAATATGAAGGAATACCTGGGTGCATTGAGAAGCAGAGGTTGCACTGGTGTGTGTGACAGTGCAGGGTGCCTGCGAGGGGGGACTTGTCTAGTAGGGACCTCAGTGCGTTGACAAGTCTGTGCTGTGTGTTGTGAGACCAGGAGCAAGTGCCCAGCGTGGCAGGGGAAGGGGAGCGAGCCCTGCGAGAGAGAAGCTGCAGCTGCCCCCTGCATGCCTTGGTGGAACAGAAAGGAGAATTTCTTGCCTGCATGTGTGTGTGTGCACCCACCTACGGGCAGGGCACAGTGATGTGCCCTGAGTGTCTGGGTTGGTGGCCAGGGGGAAAGTGTGAGTGGTGAGTGGTGCCTGCACTGAGGGGTGCAAGAGCCCAGTGGGACTGCTGGGATGCAGGCACACACCAGGTGGGAGCATGGGGGGATGGAGTCTGGGGTACCTACAAGTCATGGTGAGCCACAGAAGAGGAGCCTGCTAGGACTCCTGTGCCACACCCCAGGATGGTTTAGGAGCCCTGGCAGCCCTGCGGCGCTCATGTGCAGGTTGGGGGCTGAGAGCTGTGCCTGGGACAAAATATGAGTGAGAAAAGGAAACAGGGAGGCTCTGCCCATGGCTGGGGTGTCTGTAGCACACACGTGGTGCCATGGGGCACGAGGGATGCTGTGGTGGTACTGCCTGGCCAGGACCCCTTCCCACAGGCTGGTGGAACACAGGATGACGAGGACTTTCTTCTTTTGTCTTTCAGCCCATCCACTGGGAATATTTCTGTGGTGAAAGAGATTGTGGACAAACTGCTGAAGGGCTATGACGTCCGACTCAGGCCTGACTTTGGAGGTATGGTGACAACCAGTTGTGGGGAGCAGAGCATGTGGGCCATCACATGTCTGTGCTGCCAGTTTGGGCACTCACAGCACACACTGACCTCATGAAACACTCCCATCTGATGTCTCCTACCCTCCCCTGTTTGCTAGTCCTCATCTCTTTATTGCCTTCTCCCTCACATTTCTTTCTTGCCTTCTGGTTTCCATCCTCCTCTCACTGGCTCTTCTCCTCTTGCTGTCACACATTTTTGCAGACAGTTGGGTTGTCCATGGTATGATGTTTCTGGGGATATGTTTCTGGGGCAGAGACACTCTGCTTTTCATGTACTCCAGAATTTTGTCCATCACAGACAACAGGTCATCCCTTCTCCACTTCTGTTCCCCATGCCAGATATTTTAGCTCTTTTCCCTGCAGAGGGTTGGGGTCATCATTGGCAGGGCTGTTGGGTGGTCTGCCAGGCTGCCCTCTCAGCAACAATATAGGATAAAATATTCCCTGGGGAGCTGGTGTCCTGGCTGGTATTCAGGAGGAGATGTGAGGAGGTGCAAGAATCTGCAATTCCTCTCTTGTGTCCTGTGAACAAAAAGTAGAATGGGAAGGGCCTTCTCTTTGTTGTCCTCGTGGAGATGAAATACGAAATAATCCTTGGGTACCGTCATACTCCAGGGCACAGTTGAGGTCCATTTGTTGGGGAGAAGCAGGTAGTGGAGAACTACAGCTGACTGCACAGAAAGGGGGTTTTGGAGGGCTTCTGGCTTCAGCCTGCCGAGCTTGGCTGTTTTCAGTCTTCTCTGAGCAATGCGATTTCCTCCTCATAAGGAGATGTGTGGGATTGCGGGATCTTCAGCCTGCAGGAGAACAGGAACCACATTGAGATGTCCTCCAGATGACTGCTGGGAAGCAGATTCATGCTTGTGCTCTGGATGGGGAGAGATGCCAGGGCCAATTCCGTGGTGATACAAGGGAGGAGTTTTCTCACAAAGGGCGTGATCCAGAGCTCCTTGAAATTGGGGGTAGAGGAATAATCCCACTAATTTCATCAAATTTTGAAGTCACCCCAGTGTATTCCAGTTTCCCATGACCCCATGAATGAACCTGTTCCTGAAACATTTGATTTTCATGCACCCCATCCAAACCTGCCCCCATCCACTCGCTGCCCCTTCCCCTTCAGCAGAGACTGCATTCCCTCCTCACACACACTGCCCACACTGCCCTCGCCACCATGCTCTGCCCTGGAACGGAGCAGGGAGCTCAGGTGGCTGCACCAAGTGCTGTGAGGCCTTGGCCTCAGGAAGGACTGTGGGGTGGGGGAGATACTCACCCCTCCATAGTGCGCAGAAGCATCTGGGTGATCACTTCAGTGCAGTGGGTGAGCCCCTTTGGAGGAGCTTGCAGCAGCCCACAAGGAAACAGGGGTTGCCCCCTCCCCCTTCTCTCCTTTGGACATGGGATAGGGCTGGATTTGATTTAATGACTCTGTCTGGGAAACATGAAATGTCCCTATTATCTGACCAGCCCAAATCACAGGAATTGGTGCAGTCACATTTTATGAGGGGGAGAACTGCAGAGATGACATAAAAACTGCAAGAAAACCATCTTGTAAGCCACTGAGATGATTATGATACAGTAAACCAGTAGGTGATCTGGCTCCACGGAGGCACAGAACAGAGGGGTGCAGAGGGGAGCCACGGGGCTGGAGGTCCAGCAGCCCACGTCCACTTCACAGCCTGTGTGCGCTGATGTCAGGTCCCCAGGGCATCCAGCCACCCCCGCAGGACACGGGCCACCCCTTCCTTCAGCCTGGGCAAGGCAGCACGGGGCTCTGTGCAGGCGGTACTGCTGACCCTGCCAGCCTGTGCAGTGCACGGGCTGGGCTCAGCGGGCACTGCGTCCTTCCTGACTGCAAAATGGATGGTTTTGGGCAACCGTTGCATTTTGTTTGATGTTACTCTGAATTCCCAAAGTAGAAAACTGCTTTTTCCCCTCACTCAAGCAGAGAATTAGAAAGATGACAGTAACCCTCATTCCTGCACTCATCTCACTGTTGCCTTGCACCCCTTTTTGTCCTTCCCTTTGCTCATAAATGTGAAGTCCTGGCTGGCAGCACCAGTGACCGTGCTCTCAGCATGTCTGCCCCCCTCCCCTGAGGATAAGCTTATCTGGAAAAAATTGCCCCTGCATCATTTACAGTAGAGGAGAGGGTGAGCTCAGAGGTGAGTCTGAAAGCTGGAGATCATTAGCATTACAACCCCGGGGAAAAGGGGTGGAAGTTTCCTCGCTCCACTGCTGTCCCCAGAGCTCACCAGTTCTCTGAGATTTTGGTCCAAATGCATTGTTAGGAGAAATCCAGTAGGATCATTCCAGGACGTGTCTAACCCTTTGTGGCTTCAAGCTCATCCACAGCTGGGTTGTGGAGAAGGTGAAGTTCCCCCCAGTAAATTGTGGGCAGCTGGAAAAGGCACGCTTTGGGCGAAGCCCTGGAACCTGTGTGTATGCAGACCTGCTGTCTCTCAGGGGTGTGTGGGGCTGGACCGAACCCCAGTTCCACCCACTGGAGGACTGGGCTGTTCTCGAGAACACTGCCCTACAGCCTGCCTTGTGCTCCTCCTGGACTGTCCTGCCTCCCCTTGACTGCCTTCCAATCTAGGCAAGATGGGTATAAGCCATCTCTGCTGGGGGAGGCGATCACTCTTCACCCACTTGTGCTCTAGCCCCAGGAGGACCAGTCATGGTGAGCTGTGAATGGGCAAGACAGCATCTCAGAATGGTGGCAGGTCCTCCTTGGAGCTGCATGACCTGGAGGAATGGCATGGGGCTGTCTCAGGGCTGTCCCAGCAGTGACCAAGGCAGCTAGCTGCCTGCAGGAGTGGACTGGAGCAAAGCAGCTACCACTCAGTTGCCTGTGAACCAGGCTCAGCTGCCTCAGAGTGCACCTCTACAAGCCAGAGTCCTTGGCCCTCTGCAGCTCACAGATGAGGGCACTGGGGGCAGGGGAGGTCAGAGAAGCTGGTGCTGGGCACCCCAGAGGTGTGGGCAGAGAAGGGTCCTTCCCAGACTGATTCCTATATGATAAATGCTGCCCACAAAGCAATAAACCAGGCTGCTCGCCATGCCCTCCCTTCCTCCCCTCTCTGCTCTTTCCCCGCTTGCTTTCCCCATGTGTTCCTCCTACAGGAGTGTTTCCTTCTTGCCATCCTCCTCCCACATCAGTGCCTGGTGGCAATCACCTCTGCACTGTCCTCACCTCTGCACCCTGGGGTGCCTCCTCTGTGCACCCATGGCTGCTGCCCACAGAGCAGGAGGGGGCTGGGCTGGGGACTTTGGCTGTTCCCATGTACCATTTATGATCCTTGCCATGGTGAAGCAGATCTTGCACCTCACAACCTTTCTAAGAGAGACAGTGCTTCCACGGCACAGCAGCTCTGGGCTGCCCTCCTCATTCCAGCGCCTACACTGTCCCTGGGATGTGGTGCTTCAACAGCTCCAAATGCAACTCACAGCTCCCCAGTCCTCTTTTTTTTTTTGAGAGAGAGAGAAAGAGAACTCCGACTAATGCCAAAAGGAGGACAGGCCTGCTGGGGATTGCAGTTCACTTTTTAATTTTGAGATGCCTCGTTAGCTCTGGGCTGAGCTGAGTGGCTGAGAAGCATCAGCCACTCGCTCTCCTCCCCTCTTCCCCACCCTCTTGGAAACCCATTAGGCCGATGAGCAGGTCGGCTCTCAGGGGTGGTTCTGTGGCAATGAGTATGACGTGCTCATCTGGGGAGCTGGACTGAATGGGGGGGGGGACACGGGAGAAAGGGGGAAAGTTGCAGCCATGTGGTGGTGATGGAAAAACCTGGGAGCAACTCCTCCAGAAAGCTGTTCTGGCTCAGTGGGGGCAGCCCAGGGGGGTCAAGCACCAGGAGAGGTGGAGGGGCTAGCATTGAAGGGTCTGCAGGTCCATTGGTCCTTGGGGCACAGGTGATAAACCCTTCCAGCCTGGGGGGCCCTGGACAGTCCCCTCAGCCAGTCCCCCAAGCCCTGGTGTAGCACACCACGTTGGAAAGATGTGGGACAGCGGCAGAGTGGGACTGTAGGGACCACAACACCCAGTTTTCATGGGCTGAGCAAGGAGATGATCTGGGACCAAAAGGGCAGAGGGTCATCGTAAAGCAGGTCTAAGCCATTTGGCCAGTGGTGAAGATCTGGAACAGCTTTGGAGGAAGGATTTGCAGGGTAGGAAGAAGATCTAGCCAGGGCTCTTGGATACTGAAGAGGGAGATGTCTGTCCTGGTACTGCAAGATCAGCAACTATGCAGAGCGAGGTCTTTTGGCAGGGTGTGCTGGGGAGCCTGCTCCTCTCTGGGGGAGCACGCAGTGTATCTCACAGGGAGATCAAATCATGGGCGGGTGTCATCCAGTTGGCCCTGGCCAGGGGGAAGGACATTATGGGGAGCAATGTTTGGTGGGTATATTGCAAGCGCAATAATCACACCACAGTAAGACAAGCAGGATGCTCACGATTTAGGACTGTATGAGCAGGGGATGCTGCAGATCAGGTCTGGGAAGCATTGCAGGGCCATGGGTGGGGGAGAGAAGGAGCTTTCAAAGCAGCACCCTGGTTCTTGTAGGTACTCTTAGACACTCACTTTCAGAAACATTAGTTCCATAGGAGGAAAAAAAAAAAGAAAGAAGGAGGGGGGGGGAAAGAAAGCAAACAAAGACCTTGTTGCCCCAGGGTAAGAATTCAGTGAGGGAATGGCAGGAGGATCCCACTTGAAGCTCAGTGACTCAGCTGCTCTCTGTTGGTGCAACATTTCCAGCCCAAAACTTAACAACAGTTTCCAGCAGCTGGCTCCGCTTCTCATGAGTGGATGGAAAGGGGACCCTTTATGGTTTTCCAGCATCATTTACAGATCTCGTTAGCCAAAAGCAAGGTGAGGGCATTCTTTGCTCCTTGCATCCAGCCCACCTAGAGTGCTGGGTTCCTAGTGTTTCTCCTGGGTGTTGTGCACAGTGTCTGAGAATGACTGGTAAAAAAAAAAAGAATGACTGGGAAGCCCTCAGGATTACACAGTAAATCCCGTGTTTTCATGCCTGTGGAGCCAGCAGCTTTCCCTGCCCCATTTTTAATTCAAACTTCCCTAAGGAGAATTAGTGCTTCGGGGGTCTTGAACTGAAACGAGCCTGTGTCCTGCTCCTCATTTGCTCTGTGGCATGGATCTGGCTCCCCAGCCCTTGTCACCCTTGCCCAGTCTCACCCCTCCTCCTTTGACACCCAACCCCCTCCTTAGCTGTAATATCTTGGCCTCCCTCCTCTCTCTCCCCTGCCCCTCCTGCCCTTAGCCCCTCTCTGCTCCACCACACCTGAACCCTCTTGGGGACCTGCCTGCCCCCACCTCCTGCTTGTTCCCCAGCATTTCTCCTTCAAAGTCCTCTCCAAATTCCATGAACCTGGGGATGAAACCCTCAGCCCTTCCCTGCATAACAGCACCACTTGAAACCCAGAACTGTAAAAATAAATGATTGCTGATGCATAAAGTGTTGCAGTGAAGCATCGTCAGTAGTTCAGGGCTCTGAAACTGGCGGAGCTGGCAGGCTGAGCGGCTGCGCTGGCTGGCACGAATGCAGCAGGAGGTGGAGGGGGGCCCAAGCCCTGGCCCACCAGCCCTGTGTGGCTGGAAACAGCTAGTCTTAGTGGTCCTGTACTGGAAGGAATGGGAATTTGGTTTCTTACGTAGTCAAGGCTGGTGGTATTGCACATTGTTATGGCTTCCTGAAAATGTCCCTGTTTTCCATTGCATGTAAGGTTCAGCCACAGTGGTTGTGTTTTTTTCCGTGCAGCTGGCTTGCTAAGACTTTTTGAAGGGGAGGGGGGAAATTCTAGACAAAATGATGTAGAAATTTCTGACAGCAAGCCGAGGCAACTACATGCTGCGTTTTTTTCCTCTCATAAAATGTTGGGGGATGAAACTGGCAGCACCTCCAGCAGGGCTGGCTCTGGTGCATGTGTAGCAGGCAGGTGCCCAGGACCGCCAATGACCTGGATGGCACAAGCACCGTGGCCCCTCTGCCTCCAGTGCTGGTGCAGCATCCCAGGGTGATGGTGCTGCTGCCGGAGGGCCAGGGTGTGGGGCTGGGAAGGGGCAGCCTGGCAGCAGGGCAGGTATTGGTCCTGAGCTGCTTGTCCCGGGGCAGTAGGAGCTGCAAACTTGCCTTTCTAAGGCTTAGTCCTCAGATCTCCAGCTCTCTTCCCCTCCACTTCTACGGCAAAAATGTTTAAATCTCAGAGCAGCCAGATTCAATTTTCCCTATGCTTCTGAGATGCCTTGAGCCAACTCTTTTGCATGCTTCGGGGCAGGGAATTGAGACTTAGCAGGAAGGGACTCCTGCTGCCACAGCCATCTCCTTCGCTGTCTGCAGGAGAAATTGCCCAAAGCTGGACACAGGGTTAACCTGAAATGCTGCACTTCACAGAGCCTTACTATGGTGGAAAATATCACCCTTCCTTCCCAATACCCTGGCAGGGCAGAGGAGCAGCTCTGGATTTGAAAGCAGAGGGGGGAATATTGAGGAAGCAGAGGGAGGAGCAGTCTGGAGAAGTCTGCAAACCCCGTGTCACCTGGGGCTAAAGAAAAGGTGAATGTGCCCCCAGGGCTGCTGGTAGTCCCACCTTCCTTCCTGAGAAAAGGGTGTTAAGAAAAGGATGCTCTTGGTCAGTAAAGCTGGCTGCTGTGCAGCCCTTGCTTCCTCCCCCATTTATGTGACTTCTGGCTCCAGACCGTGGGTCACATCCTCTCTAGGGCTAATCCAGAAGGAAGATGACAACCTCCTGCTGTTGTGTCTTACTTTATTAACTGAAGTGGCAGGAAATGAAAGGATCCAGTCCTTCTTGGGACATATGTGGATGTTAACACATTGCCACATGATAGAATTTCTATTTTTTTCACTTTGCTCTTTTTATAGGAAATACATGCTGTGAAAAGGACTTTGAGGCTGTAGTCAGACACTCAGGACTTCAGAAAAGCCAAAACTGGGATTTCTCCCTGGATCTATATTTGGTCCCCTTGTAAGGGTGCGTCAGGAGGCAAGGTCCAACAGTCGCTTCTTCCTGAACACCTCTGCAGAGCACACAAGAGATGCTGTTTACGCATGGACCTGATCTTTCTTGTTCCCTTCATTCAAGAGGGGGATGGGCTGGGAACATGACAGTGGGGACCAGCTGAGGTGGTCACAGCAGGTGATAAGGACAGGTTGAGCCAGACTGGAGAGAGACGCATGTCTGATGCAAATCCTGGGATTGAGTAGGCAAAGACCATATTGGATTCATGCTTTCTTGACTTCTCTCTATTCAGACCCGCTCACAACACAGAATTTGTTGTTTTTATAATTGTCAGGCACACCAGTACAGCATGAGCGTGTTCACACCTTCCCTCCAAGGAGTCAAAGGTATCCCCTGCTGTGGGGAGCCCAGCCAAAACACCCGATTTTCCAGAATACTTAGCAGCATTGTAGCCAGCACACTGCATGTACGAAGCACAGCTCCTATTGATTTCAGCCACAGCTGTGAGTGCTCAGCCCCAGTGCCCCAAGAGAGAGACATACAGAGTTCATGTAGACTTGTGAGGCTTAGGTGGCTTGCATAGGAAGGAGCGCTGTGACACATCCAGTCCCATCAGTGCTATCCTCCCGTATATAATCCTGCGTCATCCCCAGAGCAAATCCATCCTCTATCAAAGAAAGAAGGGGAATGAACAAGGATCCTGTGGACTGTTTAATTAAGAACTGGCTCCATAAGTTCCATTCAGCAGTGGGCAACCTTCCACCTAACTTTCATCCATTTTATTTTCTCATGCTTTTTTTTTTTCTTTTACTGCAATAGTGTTTTAGGATATTAGACCAGTCCCTTCCTCCAGTGTGATAGAGCTTGTGAACTTCTTGCTGAATGTTGAACATCTTTGTGTATGCATCTGTGGCCCCACAAGATCCTTGTTGTCCTCCTTCAGAGACAAAAAGCTCTGACACAGGGCAGTAGAGAGAATTTTGGGTAGCATGACAAAGACAGCAATGAAGATGAGTTCCCCTGAGTCTCAGCCCAGAGATAACTGGACGTGGGTTTCTGAGCAATCTGTGTGCCTGCCCTGGAGCTGTGCTTGGTAGTACCAAGCAGTTTCCTGGATTTGGTATCTAGTGGAGGACATGAAGTCTTGCTGTAATCCTTAGGCCAGTATACTTTCACAGGAACTGGAGAAGATGTTGATTCTCATGTTTGTGCCAAAGCCCATGTCAGATAATTTTGCGTGGTTTCCCTCATTCTTTCTTTTCACCCTTGGCTGGTGCAGTCTTTCCCTGGTAGTGCACCATGGCTAGCAAGGGGCTCTGAGATATCTCTCTAAAGAAAGGTATCATAATAATTTTAATAAAGCATTTATTCCATGAATTTTGCCTCTTCTCTTAGTCATAGTTTTTTTATAACTGAATACAATGCACTGAATGATTAGTAGAATAATTCCAATACTTCTTAATTAATTCACTGATTAAAAGCAGATTGTTGTTTATAGCCAGTCTGGAGGTTGTTTGCCCTCTCATCCTGGACCCATCTTCCTCCTTGACCAACGTCTACATAACATTCACCATTTCTGAGATTATTCCTGCTGGTAAACTTGCCTTTGAGGGACTGCCACTGAAAACAAAATTTAAAGAGTGTAAAACCCATTAGTACAAGTTCTTTTGATTACTCAAAACATATTCCCACAGCCCTAGAGCTGTTCATCAGAGCAGCTTTACATATCTGCATTGTTCATTTCCTAAGACTCCCAATATCCCAGTTAGGCAGAAAAATATTTTTAACTCACATAGCATGAACTATAAAAGCCAAGGAATATGCCATAGTTTTACTGCTACATGAAAGAGACTGTGTGTGCATGTCACTTTTCTCACCTATGTCTTGTTCAAAGCAAAACAAGTTGGAGGCTACTAAAGTGTCAGGCTGAACTGATGTAAGATGGCTTTTCAGTGGTAGTGACAGCATTTGGTGCAGGAGTCTGTAAGATCCATTATTGTGGAGAGCTCTTGGTAGGATTTGTTAGGTGTCTATATCCTATAACATATGAAATACCATGCACTTGTTAAAACATGACTAGAAATGTGGACAAGACAAATGATATGCTTAATGATGGGATAAAGCTCATTAAAGGAATTCACAACATGTATGCAAGAAAGAGAGATGTTGGGTGGTGGAGCCCCTATAACATGAACGGATCAGTCAAATAAGCAGGTATTCTGGAGATCCAATGATTGATCCTGTTCCCATCAAATGGAAAGAAACTGAGCTCTTCTCAGTCAGCCCTCCCTCCCAGGCTGTGGGAGTGCTGCAGTTTGCTTTGAGCAGGGTATGAATTTCAGGCTGGTTTTGGGAACACTGATCACGCAGTTCCTATAGGCTATTCTTCTTGTTTTGGCACTTACCCTTAGTTCTGTGTCAGAGCTAAAACCTCTTTTTCTTCTCTGATCTTTCCCCTTCCTCTTTCTCCTGCTCTTTGCAGTCCCGCAGGCACAGCGCTGGTAAGTCATTGTGCACTTACTGCGCTTGTGGCAGGGGTGAGCCTCAGCCAGACCTACCACTGCCTGAATTTCCCTCCCAGACCTCAGGACCTCTTAGTTCAAGTCTGGGATGGCTCCGAGTACAGTTAGAGTTGCAGAAGAGCTTTTGTAAAAATTACATCTTTTTGTTCCATATTTATTCTCCCTCAGTGGTTTCCATGTCAAACTTGCTCAGTTTACCAGTCAAAACAAGATATTTCTACCTGCCAGCTCTGCCAGCTCAGCCTGGGCTCTGGAAATCAAACTGTGCTCTCTCTGCTCTGGACATCATCACCAGCCAAAAAGGATTCTCGAATAAGGGCTGAGCTGGATGTGATTTTGATTATGCATGAATATAATTTGTTCTCAGGTAGTATTACAAGCTCTGTGTGACAGATAGCAGCAAGGCTCCTGTGCTGTACAAACATTGACTAACAAATCTTGCCCACCACCTGTGGGGTGATGGGCCACTGCTAGGTCCATTTTACATCTAGGGGACACCAAGAGGGGGCAGGTTGTTGGAGATGACACAGAAAACCTGTGGCAGTGCAAGGAACAGCACTGTGAAATCCTGCTTCCTGGTACTGCTCTTTGCTCATGAGAACAAACCTGGTCACCCTCAGTGCTCTGGTCCACTGCTTGGTCACCAAACCATGACTTTTCCTTCAGCTGTGGTAGCCTGTAAAATCCCCAAACGCAACAGGCAGGTGGGCCCACTTCTTGCTACAGAGAAATGGAAGGGGTATAGCCATAGGGCAGGCTCTTATATGCAATGAGCATTAATTTTTTTCACAAATAGTTCCCCTTCTGGTGGGCAGAGCAGGAGAGCATTCCTTACCATACTTTTCAGAAAAAATGAAATTTTGAAAAGCTGGTCATTGGCTGAATTTTTCAAAAAATTATATGTGGCAGGCAATATATTCACTGCATTGAATCATGTCATATAGTAGAAAAAATGAGAAGGGGTGACGTGGCTATTGCACTAGTTCCAGCCTTCACTCTTCTTCTTCTGTAATGAATCTTCCCATGGACTGTCAGCAGGAAGGGACACCAGAGCCTTGCCTGTCCCAGTGCGAGACTCTGCTCTCTGAGCCTGCAGGGTCATTGCAGCCACTAAAAGCTGTAGTAGGCTTTTACTATGCCCCTACCAAGAGAAAGTAGTGTGCCTTGGTTCCTATGAGAGTTTATCATCCTGTGCTTGCGTTTGGGACTGAGGCTCATCAGTGAGATGTGAGAACATCAGACTGCCCTGTCCTTTTCCACAGGTCATAACGTCAGCTGTGCTGCAGAACCAGGATGGGTTTTCTGATCAAGAGATTTTTCTAAACACATCTCCCCAGCTACCAGCCACTTCCTGGTGTTCTTGCTCCTCTTTTACAAGTTGACCACAGCAAGACAACCCACCTGCAGGCTTCTTTCTTTAAGGAGCTTTGCATTAGTGAGACCACAGCAGATGATTCCTCTAGGTTGGGGGAAACTTATGCCATGGGAAAGGCCAGGTTCAGGGGCTGCTCCGGGCACTTTAACAGGGAATGTATAAAGAATGGGGCTGCCTACTGCAGGTGGCAAAGCTCTGGGTGTAACATCAGAGGCTGCCAAACCAGGAGAGGAGGTCACCCAGGTTATGGGTGGGAGCTTACTGGTGGGACATTGTCACCTGAAGAAGGAAAACTCCTCCAGCTGTGGAGAAGGTCTGCAGGAAAGTCCAGTCTACTGGCCTCCAGGGAAGGGTCTCAGCTTGGTAGGAAATTTCTGGAAGTGAGTGAGAGGGTAGGCTATGAGCTGAATTTTTCTTCTTATTCTCCTTTCACAGCAAAAATAGAACATTCATCACAAGTTCCCCTACATGTTTTTCTTCCCTATTGCACACTAGCTCCTTGCTAGTATTTGAAGCTAGAGAAAAAAATTTGATGAGTACTCAAGTTAATAATGTGTGATTATTATGTTGATGAATTGCTGGAGATGAATATATATGTAAAAGCTCTGCAAGATTTGATCATCCATGCATCCTGAGTGAAAGCAATTATTTTGGTGAACAAATGGCAGTTAATTCTAGCTTTTAATAAGAGGTGCTGGGGTAAAAGGTAACATTTGTCCTGCTGAATTTCCAAGACACTATTGGAAATCAATCATTACTGAAATGGTGGAAACACCAGTACAGAGGTCAGTCTTTCAAAAATGACCAACTTACAAACTCACATTCTTCTTCCTACAAGACTCTTGCAATCCTCAGTTATCACTGAATTTTGTAAGCTTTTCTGTTTTGAGAAAAAGCAGAACAACCTGAACAAGGCATATCCAAGAGACTCAGAAACTGGGAGATAAAAACATATAATCCCATGTATAACATTTGGAAAGACAAGAGGCTTGTTTGTATGTGTGCTTTGTTTCTCATGATTTCTAACTCAGAGTCATGATTTTAATGTGAATGTCATGGTATTTTCAGGCCTGACTCACTCTTTTTTTTCAATACTTGCTCTGAAAATTGTCCTGACTGTCACTGAGCATAAACTTTGGGCACCGTGCAGCCCCAAAGCTCTGCCTCTGAGCTGAGCCAAAGGCCCTTCTTAGGGTAAGGAAAGGATGAGCGTGCAGGATGGAGAGGTGGTGGTAGGAGGCATCTGAAGTCAACACTAACAAAAGCCCTAGGAGCAGGCTCTGTCAGAAAGGATAAGGTGGGCTCCGGGAAAGGCCTACATCTCTGTAAAGGGCTTGGCAAAAGTAACAAGAAATGAGTGACTTTACCTTGGAGACCCCAGCCATTGACTTTGCACTGTGTTGGGGGGTGAAGGACCATGTCTGGCACCACCAAAAAGTAATCTCGTGGAGGTATGGCAATGGGGCCACAGCAGGGCTATCCCCTGCTGCTCCTGGATGTCCCAGCCCTGATTTCAATATATGTGCCAGTTTGGCATGTCCTGACCTAGCCATCTTCTTTCTCTTCTTCAACTCGGGGGTTAGATGTGGTATCCTGTAAAGGCAAGAGTTCTTAAACAGTCATGAGGCGGTGTGACTGACTCATTAAAAATTGAAAACGGGGAAAAAAAGCGAAATACCTTCTTGTTGTCACTTTGATAAAAATGACAAGTCCAGATATTTTGTTGTTGTTACAAATACTTCCAAGACAGAGTAATGGATTTGATATGAACGGAGAAGCTTGTGTTAACCCATTTAAATTAATTTGGTTCAGCTCATTTTCAGCTAAGGGGATTAGATGGCTCAGGATTTGGCAATGTGTGAGAGTGTTTTCCCAGACAGGTCACATACTCAAGTACAGGCCAGGTCGGCAGTTGTTTGGGGGGTGATGTATCCAGTACACATAAGAGAGAGGCTCCTCCATATAGCAGATGCTTACGGGTATGTGCCAGAAGAGCTCAGCACTGAAAAGGTGGGTCAGGACCTTTGTGCCCTGAGAGGGCTGGTAGGAAGTGAGACAGACTAATGGACAACATAGGAGAAATTTCCATAGCTGTCAGCTGGTATGGAGAAAAAATGGCAAAATGGCCTCACGTGTGTGCCACCCTGGCAGCCTCACCTGAGTGGGGCGGAGGGTCCTGTGGAGGGAGGGAGCTGAGTGGTTGGATCCTGTATCTGTCCCCAGGAAGTGCTGGGATGGGATGAGATGTCCCACATATAGCACCACCCTTGGTGTTAGGAGCTATTTGGCTGTGGGTAGGAGGATGTTCCTGTGGTTTCCCTAGGTAATCTGCTCCACTTCTATGTCCTGGGCTGCTGTAAGAGATGTTGTGGTGCTGTGGGGGTTCCAGCTCTAGGGATTCAGCCCTAACCTTGCTTAAAAGTCTGTGTGGATTTGTGGACCTTGTAGCACCAATGTTTGTGCAGGAATCCAGCATTTTGGGTTGTAAAGAGTATTTTCCAGGCTGTGAAGGAGCCCTGGGAGGGGGTCTGCTCTGACACTAACTTTGCGAGCTGGAGATAAGGCAGGAGGGGGCAGCTGCCTGCCCTGAGGCTTGTGATGAGTGTGCTGTGGTGGAAAGCTGTAGGCACATGATTAAATACCTTGCTCCCTTTTGCTCATTTACCTATGGGCTTCAACATACTTAGTGTCTGTTTGCAATCCTTTCTGAAGTTCTGCCCTCTTAACAGGTGGTGGGCTAGGGAATGGGGAGCAGCAGGGTGCCAAAGGCTTCTGAGCCTGCCTGAGCTGGGGCGGCGTGCGGGTCTGGGAGCGTAGACAAGTGTCCAGGCTGGCTGTGAGGAGATGGAGCAAATGCAAGCCCTGAGGGCCTGAGTAAAAGCAGACTGCTCCCGAGTCCTCCCTCAGCTTCCCAGGCAGAGGGGGCAGAACTGTGCCCCACGGCTGCATTGGCAGGGCCTACAGGGGAGATGCACTTGCCTGCCAGGATCCTGACAGGTGTAGGAGGGAAGTCTTCTCAGGTGGAGAAATGTGGAGGTGGCTGATCAGTGTGGGTCTGATGCTTCATATTGCTATGGAGGAAAAACTGCTTGGCTTGTGTTGATCTGCTGTTAGTCTACAATACACCCTTGCTTTGGGAAGCCCTGTTGCCCTCCTGCAACTCCTGGTGCGGAGTAAGAGCTGAAGGGATATGGGATGATCAGTGCCTCTGCTTTTCCCAGGGTTAGCTCAGCGTAACCACAGGGAAATGCGATGTTTCATAGTGAAACCATATCTGCAGAGATATAAAAGCAAAATGCAAAGTGTGTGCCCTTCAGACTGCAAAGCCACTGAGCTGGTGTGTGTGTGTGTGTGCCCTGGAGGACATGGGGAGGAATGTCCCTGGAAGGGGAGGGCAGGTAGCCAGTCCTTGCTCTGGTAGCACAGTGCACCAGGTCAGGGCATTGCCTTTATCTCCTGACAGTCAGGTCTGGATCTGCCTTCTGCAACCACCCTGCTCCGACACAGAAAGTGAGAGCTGTGGCTGCCATGCAAAGTAAACTGGCTGTGGTCTGACCTGGGTGTGGCCTGCTTCAAGGGATGGGTGGTAGTTGGGAATTAGAGCTCTCGGTAAAGTTACTCTTAAAGAAGTGATTGCTTGGGACCCGCTGGTGGTGCCAGGTTGTTAATGATCAGGTCTGGTACGGTGATGCACTGAACATGTCTGTAAATGACACCAAATAAGGAATTTGACAAAACTGGGAATTTTTCCGCTCACTTTGCTGTAACTTTAGTGGGTGTGCATAACACAGGCCAGAGATACACACACGGAAGGCTTTGGAAGACTACCTTCCTCACTGAGGATGAAACAGCTTTCAAAATCTGTCTCCTGAACACTGACCTAGGTCTCTCCCAAGAGCAGATGGTGTTCCGGGTAGCCAGTGATTTTTCTTAGTGCTGAAAGCCCTGTGTGTGTGTGTACAGGTGCTTTTCTGAACTGAGTCCATCAGTAGTACAGATGCTGTAAGGGTTGATGTTTACTCTCTTGTTCCATTTTTAAGCCTGTACATTTGAGATGTTGTTTTTATTCAGCTTGGGTAGCTGTCTACCAACATCTTTTAAAATCAACCTTGATTTAGCTTCCTTTGTAATTCTTCAGTACCTCTGGGACAACCTTTACACTGTTTTTACAGCCAGTTGATTGTTCTCTCTCACTTCCAAATTTCCATGGGATATTTGCAATATCCCACTCTAATACCTACTAATCCATTAAAAATGCCCATGAGATAGATTAGGTAATCCACTGTGCCTCACAGATTGTGCTCCTTAGCTCTCTGCTTTCCCTAGAATAGTCACAGAACAAGTGCTGCATCTGCATTGGGAAAGGATTGTTCTTCCAAAAGGATCCCTCAGCACTGGCTCACACAGGCACAGCTTGCTTGAGAAACTGCTCTGTATCTATTCAGATCTACAGGGACAGCTTCATTTGACAACATGCTGGAAATGCGGCTGCCATTATCAAGGTTAACCTATGTGTTTGCAAAGAGCATCACAGTGGTCAGTTCTGCCTGCTCTGCAAGTGCTATGTCTCTTTGCTCCTTGCTGAAGATTTGGCCTCATTGCTTGCTTGGAGGAAAGCCTGCCTCTTACTGAAGCCCTTGATTTGCTCACTGTTTGGATTTTCTGAGTGTCTGCTCAAGAGCCATGCTATGGATGTACCCTCCCTTAGATGTTCCATCAAATGTGTGTGCTGTCCTTGTTATCACCATCTTGGTGAGAGCGTGCTTTAACATTTCATTTCTCTTGGGAAATCCCTGGTATTCCCCCTTCTTAAATGAATAGTGCAAACTCAGTCATCTGACTGGATGAAGCGAAAAGCCGGGCTGCCAGGAGAGTGGAATGGTACAGGCTGGAAAATCTCGTTAGCCTTCTTGCAGAGTGATGCTCTGTCTGGTCTGATGTGGATGGATGGAGAACCTAGCAAGGTTAGGCACAATCTTGGTCTCATGCGGGCTCAGTGGCTTCAAAAGTAACAAGCGCTCCCTAAATAATCACGGCAACATGCAGGAAAACCTGTCAGGCAGAAGAAACCATCTTCTGCCAGACCTACTTGGAGACAAGTTACGATCTTTGTGAGAATTAGTGGTGGTGGATACCCCTCCTTCCCCAGCAGAACAATGAATCCATGGGGATGTAGCAGACATTGACAGCCCCAGATATTCTGGAGACCAAGGCCCTGTCTTTCAGCTCCAAAATGCAATGCTTGCTTCCTGTGGAGGAGATTCCTCAGCAGCAGCAAGTTCCTCATAGTCCCACAGAGAAAAAGATAATGTAATATTTGCTGACTTGCCATGAGACCATCTCTTTTTCTGGTAATGTTTAACAATGGCCGAAAACATAATGGCATGGTATGCTTCGCTTTTTTAAATCCAACATATGTGATGGAGTGACCTGCTAAGATTTGGGAGAGAGCTTTGATATCAGCCTCTGAATGTGTTTAATGTTCCTGGCTGTTCTGCTGAGGCTGGCAAGCTTAGTGTGCAGCATTGGCTGTGGGTGGGGGAGAGGTCATGGAAATAAGAGTTAAAAAAAACAAGTAGAGAAAGGGTTGGAGTGTTTAATGGATGTTTAAACCTAGATTTCATTGGAAAAATTTAAATAGGTTCTTAAGAGACCCTGCTGAACTCAGTGCTTCTAGATGTCACTGCAAATCAGAGCTGCTGGATGAAAGTGATTCCCAAAACATTTCTGCTTTCATGATATGTGGCCAACTCTTCTCACTTCTCAAGTAACATGAACACTTACCAAGTTTGTGCTTGATGCTGAACGTAAGCTTGAAAAAAATAGGAAAGGAACCGGAAAATTAGTGTTGGGAAACTTCTTTATGATTTAGCTTCTGTAGCTTGCTGGGATGGCATCTTTTAGATGTTTTCCTATTAACTGCTGTAGCAGAGCCTCAGTCTTGAGATCTGTGAGCACAGCTGTTATGCAGATAGCAATCTGTGAATTCCTCTTACAGTCCTTCTATATGGTGAAAACCCAGGAACATTTCCACCCTTCCTGTCCCCGGGTGTAGGTATCCTCCTCCATGGTGAATTTGAGTGTCCTGACAATAGACTGGCCTCTGAGTTATCTTTTGGGTGTGTTTAAAAAAATATGGCCCAGGAATTATTAGTCCATCAGATGAAAGTTGTTTTGGGAGGGACAGAGTGGGATTTCTGAGGAGAACATATGGCTGCATCCAGGCTCCTCAGCTAGTGACAAGCCTTGTGCTGAATGTGCAGCCTTCTGCACCTCTTACCTGGGAGCTCTTGCCTCCTAACTAACCGTGTCTGTCAGCCCTTGTATAACCAACCCCTCACTGCACGTAGCAGTGACGTGGGTCATGGTTCTAAGCTGTAAACATACAGCTAGGGTGCCCTGAGGTTCAGTGCTGTGAACAAAGCAGAGGCGGTGGCTTGAGCAAACCATTTTCTGCAGAAAGAGAAATGGAACAGTTCTCCCTTCTGCAGGAGATCAGGGAAAAAGACTGAAGGAAAAAGTCCTGGGAGTGAAATTACAGTCCACGTCATGCCTTTGGCAAGCCTGAGAATATCCTAACTGCTGATCCTGGGGGGTCACTGGAAATGCAAATGACACATTGCAGTCCTGTAGCTACATGTATCAGCAAACCTCACCCTCTTCATGCCTGACTATAGTCTTGCATTTGCAGAAACAGTTCTGCCAACCCGTGCAGGGCAACCTTGTCTGGGACTTGCTGTTCCTGGGCTCTACTGCCACTGTTGTCCTCCAGCTTCTGGACAGCTGGGGATGAGGAGCAGAGTTCTGTATGGGATGGAGTATTTTGCCTGTGGGTATTTACCGTTGCAGGGTAAGGCACAGACCTGCTCTGTATGTAGGTTCAGTGGCTGAAGCCTCTAATTTTCTCTGGTTGGCTTTGTTTACTCAGAAGAAGACCTTAAAGCAGCTTTCCTGCTGCTGCAGGGATCTCAGACTGGTGATGCCACAGGCAGAGTGCGGACAGGGAACGCTGGGGCTCATGCACAAAGCTGTCTTGAATAATCTTGCCTCTTGTCCAAAAGACACAGTGCTGTATTCCCTCTTCCTGCATGCGTGATGTGCTCTAATGGCAAGAGCTAGGCTGTCCCTTTAACATCTCTAACCTCCTACAGAAGTGAGCAGCTCCCAGGATGGGTGCAGTAGGCTCGGAGAGGCTTTTGTGGTTTGATGAGAATGCTGTGCATATGAAGTTTGTTGTTTTTTTTTTTTTCTCTGTACTGGTGACATCTTTGCTTCAGTGGCTGGTTTCTGGATACCGTGCTTTAAAATAGAGATGTAAAGAAGTTGGCAAGAAGCCAGAGGAGAGCAGCACTAATTGTCAGAGCTTTAGAAAACATGACCTCTGAGGAGAGGGTGAAGAAATCGGGTGCATTTAATCTAGGCAAGACAGTATTTGTGGGAGAGGAAGATGGATATCGTGGTTTCTCAACGGATAAAAGCTGTTGTCGAGGAAGGATGATTGATTTGTTATTTCACTATCACTGGGGGGAAATGATGAGACAAAACTACATTTACACTGCAGAGAAGCTTTAGTTTGGATATTTAGGAAAAGCCATTGGTGCAGTGGAATGTAGGAAGAGATTGTCCAGGGGAGCTGTGGAATTTCTGACACTGGTGGTTTAAAGAAGATCTGGTCTGCTTCCATGAAAGATATGGGAAGTGCAACCTCCCAAGATCCCTGTTAATGCCTTTGTTCCTGCAGTTAAGGCTAGAGGATTGGTTTTTGGCTGATGCCTGTCCCTTAGCAACCACAAGCCTTGGCTCTGCCAGCATTGCCAAGTTCGCATGGTCAGAAATGCATGAACCAGACTCCTCAAAGCAGTGGCTGTAGTTCATAAAAATGGTGTGGCTTCAGTGGAAGATAAAGTAAGCTCTATTTATCTGCTCACTGATTTTGAGTCCTTTGCCTGTGTCTGTACCACTGTTGGAGATCTGGTGGCAGACAAAACCCAAGCTTGCTCTAGTCTGACTTTCTTGGGTAGAAGTGAAGAGAGGGCAGCTTGGACCTTAGTACAGGGCAGTTGTCCAAGTAAGCATCCACTGTCTGGAGACCTGTTACAGTGAACTTTGTGCTACTGTCCTTGCTGCTCTCTGCAGCTGAGGTACCAGGCTGACATCTGGAAGAGATGTCCTGATCCAGGCTGCCATCACCTCTGGCTGTAGTGTAGGCAGACGCAGGCTTGAAAACACGACCTGTCCTCTGCAGTCATGCCATGGGAATTACTTCTCTAGCAACATGACTCTAAGTTCTGGGGCTTTTAAACATTATAAAATAAAATGTGAAAGTAATAACTGGTTGCTGGGAAAATATTGCGGATTAGCACAACTTGTTCTCTACCTTGACTGTTTTTACATTTGACAAGGATCACTTGCAGAAAAAGGACAGGTTTTATTATAACTCTTTTGTCTGCTTCCCTTTCAACTTCCCAAGTACATTTTTCATGGCATCAGACCACTTTCAGGACAAAGTGTTGGTGATTTCTCCAGTGGTGGTGAGAAATGGGGACATGTGAGGGTGTCGTTCACTGGTGAAAGTGGCAGAATTTCTCACACTCCCTCACTGGTGATCTGGCCTACAAATCTCTCCTAAGCATAAGCTTTTTCTTTAAGGGGAGAAGGTCTAGTTTTTTGCACTTGTTGGCAAGGCACAAATAAAAGCACGGAGGTTTAATATCAGGTTTTCTTCTTTTGCCTTGTCTCAGGTCGACAAATGCAGAATTCTGCCTTTTTGGACAAATTTACAGATGACGTTATCCCATATTTTAAATACCCTACTTTTGTATTCCTCTTGCCTGAAGCTATTAACATTGGCAGAATTTATGTCCTTTGTTTATTTTGTGTACTACTTACAGCCTGAGTGTTGGACACCAGCCGGTCTAGATTTTTGCTGGGCTGCAGTAAGAGGTAGGGCATGTGTTTTCTGTTGGCTGTGTACATGCTCTTGCATCCTTGTCCTGAGGAGACTGCAAGCCAGTCTTCACAACAGGGATGGAGAAAGTGAAATGGCTTCCCTGTGATCAAGCTAGGAGCAGGTCCGGTAAAGGTAGGACTTTACACACCTTTGTAGCTGAAGTGTTTGTGCTTCTGCCTGTGGGCTGGTGGGTACACAGCCCAGGGGTTGCAAGCAGGGAGTGGAGCCTCCCACTTGCTATGATAGATGGGGTGTAGAGGCCTTGGCAGTGCCCAGAGTGGCCAAGAGGAACATTGCTGACTGTGCACGGGACCGGAGTGCAGCTGAGCCCAGGCTGACGGGGAGCAGTGTGGCTGATCTCCACTCCAGCGCGTGTCTTAGAGCTGGGAGTAGGGAGCTTTGGATCTTATCCATGGCTCTGACACTGAGTCACTGCATGACCTCAGGCACTCAGATACCATGGTGATGAACACAGCACAAATGTCTAGACAGATAGATTAGATTGGATAGACTCTGTATTTGACAAATATTTGTATATCACCACTGTCAGTGCTCTCTTGCTATAACTGCCCAGCCTGCTGGTTTCAGTGGGTTTCCTACACAGCAGGGAGGGGAAGAACCACTTTTTGCACTGAGGAAGGAGGGGACATGTAACCACAGTGACACCAGTACCAGTGGTGACAGAGTGGAAGCAAAGCGGGCAGTAGGGTGACTCTTGGAAGGTACAGCACTGCAGAAAGGCTCAGGAGTTGGGAGCTGGCTTCTCCCCAGCTCTGCTGCAGCCCTGTGCATGGCCCCGTCTTTCCTCCTGTAACCAATTAGTCTTTTAAGATTCTCAAGGCAGCGGTGCCTTCCTCCTTCTGCTATGGCTTCCATCACAAGGCCCTGATTTCAGAAAGAAAAGAGCAAACTACCAAAGTGAGACTTCCCTAAAAGCTTCCCTGTGCCACTGCTTGCCTCTGGTGCATGGGAGGATGCAGGAGACCCCGGAGTGACTCTTGGTTATTTTCCCACCTGGTTCCCTTGTGAAAGATAAATGTAGCAGTACAGCAAAGATGTGGCCAGGAGTGTGCCTGTGTAGGCATTTCCAGAGGCTCTGCAAGGTCTCCTGAGCACCCCTGCCTCCGGCACCCCCGACAGCGAGCCAGGAGGGCTGGAGAAGAGCACTGCCTCTTTAAGGAGATTTGCATAGCGGGGTCTAATTACAGTTGTTGATTCTGATGTTTTCCGTGTTGTTCATATTCCATTAAAGGATAATGCTGCTTAATTTGCAGCAGAGGGTCTCGGTTAACAGTACACCCAATCACAAGGCAGCCCTAATGACACTACTTCCCTACTTCTGGTAACACATAATTAAAAAATCACTTCATTTCCAGTTGTGTAGTTCTCCCCTCTCCCCCAATCTCCTAATTACTTTCTAAGCCATTTCATGATTATCTGTAAATATTTCAGCACTTAGATCTACTAATGAGTCCATGAAAGAGTTAATACCTTGAGTGGCATAACTGTTTGCCATTCCCTTTCTAGTGCTGCATTGCAAGGAAAAAATTTCCACCTTACACATGCGAGAAAAGGGGCTTCACTTGCGGTGGGATTGGGTTTGTGCTCTGGCTTTGGGGCTGTGAGGGTGACAATGAGGGGCAGCTCTCAGAAACCCCATCTCAAGCTACAGGAAGTTTTCTGCTGGTTTTGGTAGTGGATGTGTTTCTCCCTGCAAATTTTTTTACGCAGCTTAAATTCCACTGAAAGGGCTGTCCTGTTGCCTGGCTGTGAGAGCTGCTAGTCAGAGGGGCTTGGGCAGAGCTGGGTGTGAGTCTGGATCTAGTTGGAATGCCCACACAGCTGGAAGAATTAGCTGGTGTCTGCCCCAGTTCTACAAATTTGTGGGAAGTGGTAATGCAGCTCTTGCTGCACTTGTGTAAGAGGGGGCAACAGGTCTGGCTGCGCCTGCCCTTGCGTTGTGTTTCTTCACAAGCTCATCTTGCATGCTGCAGCCAGTGGCACTTACTGTGACGTGAGGGTAGCTTGGTCACTGGATAAGGGAATTTCTGAATTTCCCAGCAAACCTGTGCACAGATGTCTACCGCAGCTCCGTGGCTGCAGGTGAAAGGAGCCCTGATACCCAATGGTAAAATGAGGACTCGGTTCTCTAATCCAAGCAGTGCTCTGCTCTGAAAAGCTGCTCTACATTTCTCACTTCATAGGTCTGTTTCCTGTACTTGTCTGGTATCTTGGGTATTAAAATTTACTTGGAGTTTTCAGACTGAGCACTCGGAGCTGACAGTGATGGAGAAGTGAGCTGGAGTATCTTTCCTGCCCATGTGTTGCATGGGCTTGATTGCTATGTTCTTTGTATGGTCAATCAGTAACACTTTACACAAACCTGCTGGGAGCATACTGGTAGTTTCTGAAGGCATTATTTGGAATAACTGGAGATAATTGTATAACCAGGGGGTAATTAACTTCCAGGAATTAAAGAATCAACTTTAGGCTGCACTACTCCTAGGGGTGAGTCTGTAAGGCTGGGAGTTACAGGAATCTACTCCTCTTTAATCATTTGAGCACACATGACTTGGAAACCCTTGGTACTTGAGGAATGTGAGGCTGCTTCAAATCATATCTCTGCATTTCTAGACAATTCTCTGATAACAGATAGAGGAAGGAGGGCTTGAATATGGTCCTAATCCAGTCCATTTGTGTTTCAGGTAATCCTGTCACAGTGGGAATGAGCATCCATATCTCCAGCATTGACCAGATCTCTGAAGTCAACATGGTAAGTCTGAAAAGAAAAAAACAAAACAAAACAAAACCCAAACCAACCAACCAACCAACCAAACAAAAAAACCCCACACCAAACAAAAAAACAAACAAACAAAAGACCATGAACTCTAATAAACTGTTCTTCCATTTTCTGGTTGAGGTGTACTTCCAAAACAATGGCTTCTTGGAGCCACCTGAGATCTCAGGGTGCGCTTCTGAAAAGCAGGATAGTCACACCCCTACTTCCTTCACCTTCTGCTACAGAATGAGTGGCATTCCTCAGGGGTCGGTATTGGGACCGGCACTGTTCAACATCTTTGGACGTTATAGTGGCCTCCAGTACCTAAAGGGGCAGATAAGAAAGCTGGAGAGGGACTTTTTATGAGGGCATGTAGTGATAGGACAAGTAACAGTTTTAAACTAAAAGAGAGTAGATTTTGGTTAGATATTAAGAATAAATTATTTTCTGAGGATAGTGAGACACTGGAACAAGTTGCCTAGAGAATCTGTGGATGCCCCATCCCTGGCAGTGTTCAAGGCCAGGTCGGATGGTCTTTGAGCGACCTGGTCTAGTGGAAGGTTTCCCTGTCCATGGCAGGGGAGTGGGAACTAAATGATCTTTAAGGTCCCTTCCAAGCCAAACCATTCTATGATTCTATGGTCTTTGCAGCTGGGAAGTTTTTGGAGGAAGAGTGACATTTGTCAGGTAATGAAGAAGGATTTTTTTTTTCTTCTGCTTTGGACACAGAATTTTGAGGGGTGATGGGAAATCTGACTTAAGACAGAACTCTTCCTCACTAAAGCATAAGGAATTCAAGGATGATTTCTCCATGTGTGATGAAAAAGAAAATCAAACACTTAACTGAGCCATAAGAGATGAGGTTTGTTTTTCCAAATTTCTTTCTCAGCATACTGGTTCCAGGCTGAGCCTTGCTCCTTCCACCTGCTGAGTGGCCTGTGTCACTTTGCCTGTCAGTTGTCCCCACAGCCTCAGCCCAGCTCCAGGCTGAAACAATCCTGAATCACCCAAACAACACTTGCAGGACAGGACTGGCATGTGGGACTGTTGTGGTACACACCTACCCCTTCTGGTGGTACTTGTGATAGGGTTGGACATGCTGAAAGACTGTAGTTCACTTCCTAGTCTTTGGTAAGTTCTAGTAGGGTTAGTATCTATACTGGCACGCTGAAGTGTCCCTGGTGTTACCTGTGAATGTGTGGATGGAGATCTCTGCTGGCACCTCTTCAGCTAGTAGCATCTTACCCACAATAGATTCTCATCCCTTATAGTTCTGCGCTGGTTGCACAGCCACCTCTCTGAGCCATCAATGCTCGTGCCTTAAAAGAGTCGATGTGAATTGTAATTTTTGGTGGACGTAAAGGCAGCGGTGGTTTTACAGTCAGGCACAGGCTGTAAAGTTCACAAGTTGAAAAAGTGAGTGGATTTTCATGTTTGCTGTTGTTAATTTGGCATTTCTTTGGAGATCTGTACTGGAAAGGGAGGCATCTAATGGAGATCTGGTTTTAGGTGGCATTAATAGACCGGAGCTTTTCATACCACTGAGGAGAAAAAAGTTATCTGCTCAGATAGCAATGGTTTGGGGTGAAATTCATTAATTGTTTTGGTCATGGCTTGGGTACACACCCAGGTCTGTGCTGTCTGTCTCAGAAGCCCTTAACGCCCAGCAAAATTGAAATCATGGATTGCACTGATCATTGCCTAACCTTGCCTTCCTCCCTCCTGCCCAGAGGCTTCTCCTCCAAACTCCTCTCCTGTCCAAGAGGCTGAGTGGAGTGGAAGGCTAGTGGGGACCTCCTGGCAGCAGCCATCCTGTTCCTCAGTTCCTGACCCATGCAGGAGAACCCCAGGCTAGTTTAGAGCTCTTGCTGTTCAAGTCAATTAAAACCTTTGTCTCCCAATGCTCCTGTCCTATTTATCTGTTTCTGGACTCTCCTGCCCTGTTTCTTTGGCCCACCAGCTATTCTGCTGCTGCATGGTGGGGAGGAGGGGAGGCGAGACAATCTGACTCGTCGTTTTGGTTTCCAAACTGCTTGAAAAACCTGAATGCATGTGCTGATATGACCCAGGGTGAAATGTCTATAATGAACCTTCAGGTTCTTATCTGGAACAGGTTATTTTGAAGACTCGCTGCTATCATCCCACCATTACTGTAATTATCTGCATGGCATCTTACACCCCAGACTAGTAACAGTGATGCTGGACAGTGTGTACAGTAGGAAATTCAGGTACAGACCTATGTCCCCATTGCATTGGGTAGCTGTGCTTGAGGTTAGGCTCAACTTAGAAGAGCCAGATGGCTTAACCTAGTTCCATCCATCTTGCCTGTCAGGGCAGAGCTCAACTTGGAGTCATGTCCTCCCCCAGTCTCAACTTGGACCTGAATTTTCTTACATAGTGAACCAGCTGTCACCTTCCTTGCTAGAGCCAGCATGAACAACCTGGGGTCTGGACCTGTAGCTTAAGTCCCCAGCTTGCACAAATGTAACTGGGAAGGAATGAGGGTTTTGGTTCCCAGCTTACTTGTAACACCTGTCCTGACCTTGCTTTGAAGACCTGAGAAGATAGCTGAGAACTGCAGAAGCTGTTTCAGGATGAACCTCCTGCTGGAGATGTGTGCAGGCACTATAAAGGCTGATTGAGTGTTTTGTCATACACCTGTTGTGATCTACCATGGCCAGGCATGCTTTGTCCTAGGAGAGTAGCCATTCTCCTAACACCACTTTTCAACCCTTGCCATATGAATGTGGTGTCCTCTCCTCTCCAGTGAACATCTGCTTCCCTCTGGGTGGCTGGGGCAAATGTGCGTGCTCAGGGCTGGGGATAAACAATGATATCATCTTTGTAGGGTGCATGGGAGTGCAGGTTTCCTGGCATGGACCTTCATTCACATGCTGCTCTGGATCTTGCAGAATTTGGGCAGCACTGTTGATGGACTTTGAGAGTTTTGATGATTGTGGAATGGCTGTAATCAGGTTGGGCACCAGGCACTGTCTGTCCTGTTGATACTATGAAGGCATGTCACTTCTGGGTATTTGGTTATCCCTTATGGCTTTCTTTTTGACTTGACAAATACAATCTCCTACCCATCCTTCCTACATGTGTCGGGATGGGGTGTGGGGAGAGTGGAGGACAAAGTGGCCGTATGTGAGAACCTACTCAAGATCAGGGTCTATAAGCACTGTGGTGAGGCAGCTTCCAAAAGGGGTTAAAAAAATCAGAATAATCTTAAAACCCAAACATTTAGGGAGCAGAAGAGTTCTCATGTGATATAAGTTTCCAGGCTGAAGGGATTTTATGTGCATCATTCTTCCATGTGACAGATGCCCCAGGGAAAGGTCTATGTCTTACCCCTGCTCTGGGCAATGGATATTGGCAAGAAAAACAAGGCATTTTTTTGGCATCATGTGTGATTGGGAAAGGGACTGTGTAATGGATAAATTAAAGGCACACAAGTGAAGCTGAGTTGTCATGGCAACCAAATAGTTTCTATTGTTCTACAAGGAGTGTTATTACTTACTGCCCCTTGTAGGATAATTAATTAATCCTCAGACATCCTTTTGGGAACAATGGCCCTGGTTCTGGGGCTGGGCAGGTTGAGGAAAGCCCCCAGCTTTCCCATGCTTTTCCCTGGGACTATTGGCATCTGCTGGGTCTGTGATGGTGGGGAACAAGTGCTGTTAGTGACTAGCTGTTGCATGAATCAAAAAGTTGTTTTCCACAGAGTCCAGCTGGATGCAGTGCTGCGGCGGAATACAGCACCACTCATGATCTAAGGAGCAATTCTTGCCTTCACTCCCATGAGAACTGTATTCCCAAAATGATGATGTGGTGACATTTCAATCCTGGAGGATACAGGACTCTGTAAAGGCAACACAGTCATGTTTTTAAGCTGGAAGTTCCCAGACACTCTGATACACAGAATGTTTTTTAGCTGCCTGTACATGCTATGTGTTTCCTGGTGCCTTGCTACACAAAGTCAATGCATCTCCATCTACTTGAGGGCCATGCCCAGATACTGTGCCATGGTACAGCTCAGAAGATGGAGTCATGCCAGGATGCAGGACATTCTTAGGTACAGTGCTGGCTTTGTAATGGTCTCTCAGTGATGAGGGACCAAAAGTACAGTCCTTATTTAAAAAAAAAAAAATGACACCTTCTTGCTCATCACAGCTGCTGCCTGTGTGTGGTCAGCCTTATTTGCAAGCTCACTTGCCAGAGTAATGCTTTATTACTGTGTACTGCTCTTAGCCCTGCTAAGCAACACCAAGCTGCAGCCTCTCCTCCTGTCAGTGATTAGAAGGATTATTTGCTGGGCCAAGATCAGTGACATCAATTGAAATCCCTGGGAAAGGATGCCAGGGCCAGGCCACACAGGTATTGGGGAGGGCACATTTGAGTGGCAGACCCTCTAAGAAGTGTTGATCCATGAAGATGAAAGGCCTAGCTGGAGTCTTTTCATACCCTGTGCGTATTTGCAAGTTGGGGATTTAAAAGCAGGCTGAAAGGAGGAAACGTCTTCATAATGATGTTCAGTAGCTCAGATGATCTGCAAAGAATGGAGGGATGGTATGTCCTAGTTCTCATTAAAGGAAATGGGTTGTATAAGTTATCTGGTAAATGCCATTTTGCTACAGGTAGTTGAATTGCAGTAAGCATGGAATAACATGCAGGTATTTATAGATGCTTGTTGGTGTATAGTGCTACTTGGACAGTGCTATGTTCAGACCCCTTAGTATGGTACCTACATTCCTAAGGAGCCTGGCAGTACTCCTGACCCGAGAGAATGAAGAACACCTTCTGGTACGTGGCCTGAATGCTGCCCAAAGCCCCTTTCGCTTTAATGGTCTGGTTCAACCAGCCTGCTTTGGTGGATCCAGTTCTGATGGTATCCAATACTGACGGCTGCAGAACGAGCTGGAAGTCCTCCCACATTCCTGCATGCTCTTTCAACAGACAGCTAAGGACTAGCCTGTTCAGAGTATATTGTACTTGCTGCATGGTGGGACTAGAGGCTAATACTTCCAACTGTAGCTTTTTCTCTCTCCAGGTAGTCTTTGGGGAAATATTTTTCTAGTACCAGATGGTTCAGACTCCCTTCAAGCATTAATGAACTATTTCAATAAGGAAAACAACAAGAAGTTTTGTATGCATTTGAAATAAGAGGTGGTTACCCTTCATAACGCTTCAATTTTCCTGCCCTATGATCTGTGCAGTCCTAAACCTGCTTCCTCCTGTGTAGCTGCACACTGTAGACAGCTCGGAGCATCCAGCCGTTATAGTTGTGATTTCTTTGTGGCTCCTATAATTTATTCATCCCAAGATGCTCTCCTACATCTGCAATAACATTGTTTCAGTTTGTTATAGCACTAGCTTTAAAGTTTTATAAACCTGGTGACAAGTTGAAAAGTTACAAGAGGATTGTTGTAAAGGGCTAGTGTAAGAAACAAGGCTTTCAAACAGAAATGTTTGCAGGAATATGTGTGTCAAAGGAAGGATGCCTGTGGGATTGGCAATACTTTTTGTTGGGGCACAGTCTGCAGATAGGTTAAAGGTTGGTGCAAGATGCTTGGCAAAGCTGACCTTGATGCTTTGCTTCATTGCCTCCTGCTCCTGTATCACCTGTTGCCGCACTACTGTCTTGTCAGAGTGAGTGCACTCCCATTGGCATGCTCCACTGGAACTCTTGGGGGTTATGGAAGCAAGCATCATGTCTGTTATTTCACAACTTCCCACAGCTTGCTTGAAAAACAAGCAGTCTTATTTGACAAAGAAGTTTTCCCTGTTCAAGAGAGATGTAAAGCATGTCTGAAGACAGTGATGAGCTGCAAAGGCTTTAAATTGGCTTTTAATCCAAAAGAAAGTGGATCAGGTTGTGTGTAAGGGTGTTCTTGACTAGGACGGTTCATCCTACAACCTGCTATGCCATTATCAGGGGGGCATCACTCTTCTCAGTATGTCAAATTTTCTATTAGGCATGCTTGAAATAGCCTTTGTAGTGGAATCTGTCCTGATCAGGCTTTGCAGTTCTGTTTTCCTTGGAATACGAATATGCACTGACTAGCTGAATCTGTTTCAGTGTAACCTGTGCACAGTAATATATGTGCCTGAATCTGATGTGTGCTGGGCATAACTGATGAAAGAAGGCAGCTTGGATGGCTAGGCTTCATATGAGAGGCTTTCTTTGGTACACAACACAGCAGCCTCTTAGGCTGTACATTCTCCTGTCAGAACTCTTGACCTTTGAGCCCTTTCAGGAACGGGGAAGGGAAAGTCAGGAAAATTTATAGCTGTGTGGAATTGCTGATGTGGATGCATGATGTCCAATCCATGCTTAAACTGTTCTGACAGTCAAACTGTGTGTGCAAAACCCTAGTTTTCTTGGGGCTCATGCAGTGTTGGCAGTAGCTTTTGCAGACTCTCAGCAGACCTGTATGCCTGCAATAATGAACAGAAACTACTTTGCTGCAATATGCTCTGAAAAGGATTTTCCACTGGTATCTTGATGCCTTGAGCTTTAAAACTCAAGACTTTTAGGAACAGGTTTCTGCTATTATGCTGTACCTTATACTACCATACATCTCTTCAAATATATCAGCATTTTTCTTATTCTTAACTGAAAGTGTTCTGTTTTGTTGCAGTCTCATTTTAATGGAAAAATAACATGCAGATATTTCCCAGTCAGTCTATTCTATGTCCCTGGGTATCCGAGGGGTTTAAAAAAGCAAAGGTTAAAGCATTTAAATTCTACAGTCAGAGGTTTCTGGAGTTATACGCTATGAGATAAAAGTACGACATGACACTCCAGTACTGTAAATGTTTCTCTGTAGCCTAGGGTATCTTCAGCCCTGTGACACTCTGGTATCTAAACTGTGTCTGTGTGTATACATTACATCTTGGTATTTAAGTCTGCTGAATATTGAAGACTGCCAAAATAAGGTAAAACTAAGAGACAGCTTTGGTGCTGAGCTAATGATGGTGTGCTGTCATGGTACTGCAGGGGCTGCAGTCCTGTTGGATCACTGTAGGCTCCTGGGATGGCAGTGTTGCAGGTAGCAGAGGATGCTGTGGGGCCTTGGTGCTGCAGAGGGGCCAGATCCTACCAGTGTGGCATGGTGAGAATGGTACAGCTCTGACTAGGGTGACATATCCCCAGGCTCTCTGCTGGCAGGGACAGGTGTGGTTATGTGCTTCTCCCCCCTACACACACACTAGGAGCTTCTGTGTGCCGTGATTTAGACTAAAGTGTTGCAAACGTGCAGCTGAGATGGAAGGTTTCTTCAGGGCTGGCAAGTGTGACTTCCTCTGCCAATGATTACTTCAGTACTACTTAGGTTATGCAGCTATTGTCCCTTCAAGTTCTACGTGCAGGGCTGCAATGCATTGGATGACTCTTGGCTTGGGAAATCAAACAGTGGCAGTTCTGTACATGTGAAACAACATTTTCCTGAAGGGAAGAGTCATCAGAGGATGCCAAGGGCAGTCCTGTACATGGTTGTGTGCAGTGTCCTGTGCACGCTGCCATCAGCTACGTATAGTCACTTTGGCGACATTCTCATGTCTCTGCTTCTCCAGCAATAGGAAGTAGCTTGTGTATAAACATGCAATGACTTGGCTAGCTGAAAGGGAAGCAACAGTATCACGATGCTTTTCTCTGCTAGAGGGGTGTTTGGAGAAATGAAAGATGGTTATAGCAGGGTGGAGAGTAACCTATAAGCCACTCTAGAGATGGCAGCTTTGAGCTGGTCTCTTTTGCAGGCAGGAGCTGCAACCTCTTGCTCTGTGGCTCATCTAGATAGATGGTAAGAGTAGAAATTTACTGAGCTCCTAGAAACAACTTTGCAGCAAAGCAAATGATAGGGACTCATCTTAGCTACCATTGCTAGATTTGAGGTTACTTTGTTTATCTTTGCAGTGGTGACATCCTGCGGATGTTGGGACTCAGGGTGATTTTTGCCAGCACTGATACAGTCTAGAAAGTCAAGAATCAGAAGTGGATATCTGCTCACACCACATTAGGCTTTTCTTTAATAGAAGTCCCACTGATTGTGCTGAAAGATCTCTTCGACTAACGTAGTGCATGAGGACCAGTAAAGCATCTGGCCTCAAGGGCACTCTGCAGTGTGGTGGTAGGGGGAAGTGGATGCTCAAGTTTAAACAAGCAGCAATCCCCTTTCTGCCCAAAAGACAGGGATGGTCCTTCCACAGGATGGTAATGTTCTTGCTTAAAATAGTTAAGAATAAAGAAAACTTATGAAGGGCTCTGGAGTGCTTCCCATTCATTGGTTCTGAAATCGGTTGCAAAGAGATTGTCCCGGCTTAAGAACTAGAAAATAGGTCAGTGTGACTCATATGTCAATATTTACAGCATTTATGGCAACTTGTAGAAGAGAAAAATCTTATCTGTCTTCCATAATATTTCACAGATTATCCCATTTCCATGAAAAAATTATTCCTATGCCCTTGGTCCTGGTGTTGCTTGGCTGCGGAGACAGCCCAGTAAATTCACTACATCTTAGAGTCAAGTTGCTAAGTAACAACCCAAAGATCACTGCATGGACTCTTCAAATGCTGTGGCCAGCTGAAAGCTAGGGTCTGCACAAGCTACCAGGAATTCCTTCTGAGGCAGAGGTCGCAAGGACTCCAGTGCCCGTGTAGCAGAGAGCAGCCTGGTAAAGCAGCAGTCCTGCCAGGTCCTTGCTGCTGTACTGTCTGGAGGTCTCATGTGAGAGAGGACAGCTTTGTTTCCCCTGTAAAGAGGTCTCCTGTGCTTGTGCTGAAGGGCTCTGATGCTTTGAACACTAATGATGTCCTTGAATGAAATATTTTTGTTGGCTGAATTGCATGATTTTGCCGCGTACATAGATCAGTAGATGATGAACTGTGGAAACCTTGCTGAAACAAGCTCTCAGCTGAAGAAAGGCTGTGAACTGCCTGACTAGAGAATGACTCTCTGCCCCTGAGGCTTTCTATTCTACCATGCTTATTTCTTGTAGCTTTCACGTGATATCTTAATAAGAGAGTCTGCAGAAAGCTTTTTGTCTGCATAACTGGAAATTCATGGTTATGGGAAAGCTGTTGGGTAGACTGGCTTATTCCTAGCCTAGACCTTGATTTTTGCAGCATGAATAAAATGTGGTGGCAATGCTTGCTGCAAATGATTCCCCCCTGTGCATCTTGCCATGATGCTGTTATCCCTAAGGAGCAGCTCTGCAAGTCCTCCAGCATTCCAAGTTCAAGCCTCAGGAGGGCTGAGTCAACCCTGCTCCAATACTGAGAAAAAGAGTTCATGTGTTTTGCTCACTAGGCGATTTCCCAAATGAGAACATTTCTGTGCTCTCACTGAAGAGGCTAGGTTCACTCTGCCTTTCGTAGGTGACTCCACCCCATGGCAGGAGAGAAGTCATGTTGGAGAGGAAGAGAGTCTAGTGTGCTGCATACTTTCAGCTCAGTGATGCTATGTATTGCAGTGCTCCATCTGTTCCTGTATCAGCCAAGTTATCTTTAGATCTGAACATGTCAGTGTTGTATGGCGCTGGTATGAACCACTTCAGCTTGCACACCAGCATTCCTGTAGTAGTTAGAATTGCTACTGCAGAAAACTTTGCCCAGGATAAAAATGTCCTTTTTTTTTTTTTTTTTTTTTTCCCTGCTTAAGTTTTTATTCAGATTTTTACACAGGCAGAACTCCCACAGCCTTCATATATATATATATATATATATATATATATATATGTATGTATGTATAAAAAAGCTGTCTGTATTTGAGAGCAATGTTCCAAACTGCCACCTGTTTCAATAGCAATGCTGCAGCATTGGAGAGGATTACTTCAGAATGCTAAAGTATCTTCCCACAAGGGAAAGCTTCATCTGGTTTGATTGAAAACCAAATCAGATCTTGAGACTCTGACCTTCTGACATCCTGTCATATATACATTTGAAGCATCTAGCAATAAAGAGTGTATGTGCGCAAGAGTGTCAGTACCTCAATATAGAACCTAAATCCAAATACAAGTGCGTGCATGTTGCTATTTGAATATGTAAATAAATGGGGCTATATATAGCTCTATATGTTATGTACATGTTAAGTGAAGGTGGCAGATAAGACAGCTGAATAGCTTTGCTGTTTCCGAATGCTGGTAGAGGCTCCCTGCATGCTCCCTACATATCCTGTGCTTGCTCCTACCCCTCTCAGCCTTTCTGCTATCGCATTTTCAGGCCTCTGGAGAAGATAGTGTGTGGGGACAGGAGTTGTTAATATTCTGAGTCTGTGCTGAGTTGCTAGGCTACAGAGAAAAATGAACATTCAAGGAAAGGGGATGGTAAAAGGAAGAGGATCTGCTGAGCTGCTTGTAGATCCAGAAAGGTCCTCTAGTCAGACAAAAGGGATCATTTTGGGGAAGGAGGGTGTGCATGCACGTGGAATGAAATGTGTGTAGTCCCTGTTGCCTTGACACAAGGAGAGTTTCAGACCAGCTTCAGCCAGCAAAATGGCAGAGGAGGGAGTAAAAGGCACGATCCACTGGCCCTTTCCACATCGTTGCTTGCAAGGTGTGCACAACTGGCCTCCTACTGTCTGTGGCAGGGTGCAGAGGGTTGCCAGACTGGAGTATGCCCTCTTACACATTCTTTTGCCCCCCTTGGCAAGTTGCACTGAGCTCCCAACTGAGGCTCCAGTGAAGAGGGAAGCAAACCCAAAATATACTCACTGCTTACAAGCTGGACCTCATCTCCCTTTGCCACTTTTGCAGCAACCTGCTACCACAGTATCTCCCTTAACTTCAGCGTGACCCCAGGGGAAGGCAGCCTGTTGCTTGTATCTCCCTGCCCATCCCCTTTGATGCATTCCCAGGTCACAGATGCACAAAATACTGACCTCTTTATCCATCAAGGGTTTCCAGCTAAGGTTCAAGGGGACTTGAGAATTTACAATACGTAAGCTCCTGTGTGAGCCTAGTTTTTCTGAGTCCCAGTCTAGTTCCTGAACACAAACCCTCTTCCTTTTCAAGCAGTTCCCCCCATAAATGAGTGTCAGGTATTTAGCCGTACAAGCTGTGAGCCATCAGATCTGCCAGGTGCCTTGTGTTCCACTCTTCTGGAAGGATGGTTTTGCCCTGTGCTTCTGTTCCTGTCTGTAAGATTTCTGTTCCCTCTCAATATTACTGGCTGTATCAGAGCCTTACAAAAATTAAACAGTGCTTTTGGGTATTTTTATTATCTGGATACTTTATTTACCGAGCTTGCATGGGCTTACTGCCAATAACTTTCAGCCAGCTCTGCAAATAGGAGCTCCTTGGCTCCAGGACTGTTGGTCCTGGTACTGCAGAGAGCACTCACTCAGCATGGACAGGGACTGCAGCTTGTTCTCTGCCATCCAGTTGGCCGTGAAGTCAAAGTCTGCTTGCTTGTGGACCTCCACAGCCTGCTGAAATCTCATTTTTCTTCATGCTTCTTATAATAAGCTTGACTTGTCCAGCAGAATCAGGAGTGTTTCATACAGCTGCATTTTGAATGCCTTTGTCAGTTAACTACACTGCACCTGTCCACCAGGTTTATGATCCTGCAGACAAGACTTGAACCGTTAAAAGTGGAAGAAGGTTAGTATGGACCATGTGTGTGCTGCTGCCAGCCTGGACTGGTTCTCTTGGGTTTACCTTGGCATAACCAAGGGCAGACTAACCCATGGATAGAAGCAGAGGTAGACTAAATCTGTGATGATACAGTGTCTGGTCGGTACCCTTGACAGTAGAAATTGTTTCCTGGAACAAATCAGTTGATACTCCTGTGATTTTTGGTTGTTCCTGCATGACTATACTGTGCTCTGTTCACACCACAGTTGAGAAAGTTGATTTGCTAGCCCTTTTCTCCAATGATAACTCAATCTTACGGAGTTTCTCAACTTAGGAACCACAGATATAGCATTGCAGAATATTTATATGTAGAAACAATCTCCCCAGATATAGAACTGGGTCTCTGTGTGCAGGAGTCTTAGGGTCTTCAAGTGCAATATGCAGTTTTTCAAACTGCAGGGCTGCTACTCTTTACCCTTAGGAGACCACCCTTGTCCTACCTGAACCCTATTGCCAAAAATATATTCTGCTCTTCTGCATTTCACTATCTTATCTGCTTACTCCCAGTTATCCTTCCTACATGACCAAACTTTGCTTTCTACAGCAAATAAGTGCCATTCTGACCTTTTGGTCAAGCCAATCTGTGCCAGCCTAGTTGAGGTGATTGTTCTGCCCAGGACATGTTAGTCACCTTACATCATTGAAAGGATTTGTTTGCCTCTGGCTACCTCCTGGGAAATGACATCTTTATGGCAATTTTCAGAATCTGGAATATCAAACCTTCCTTCTCTAAGTCAAGTAGTGTCTTTAAATCACTGTGTGCCTTGATATTGTTGCAGAGAGTCTGTGGTTTCAGTGCTCAGAGGTGTACATACAGCATTTTATTTTGCCATGTAAAGTAGTAATACTGCTTCATTCATAACATGATTCCCTACCTATGCAGTCGCAAACTGCATTGCTGGTCTTCGCTGCCACGGAGAATTAAAAGCCCTATTTATTTATTTATTTATTTATTTATTTATTTATTTATTTATTTATTTATTTATTCCCCCCAGGGAGAAAAATCTTTTCTGTTCATTACACGTTAAACACCTGCCTAGAGACATGGGGGCTGCAAACTGCAACATGGAGGCAAGTTAGCATCAATGTCTTATTTTTACAGATAAGAGAAAATAAAGCATAGGTGAAAGTACCCAAAGTCCACAGAGTTATCACTGGGTGAGCTGGAATTGATACCCAGAGGTGTTTTCTGGAGTGGCTAATTCCAATGGGCTACTAAGCCCCTTAAACTTTTTCCTCCAGCCTTTCTTCCCCCGATCTCCTGTGTGGAGGGCTGCAGAACCTCTGCTGCTTGGGGCAGAGTCTGTCTGGATGGGTGTCCAGTAAAACTCTTGGCAAGGTGAAGAGCAAGTTTCATTTAAATATAAAAAAGGTACAGAGGAGTGAAGAGTTCTGGGAACGTTTTGGAGATTACATTTTTTTGTTACCAGGTTGCTCCTGCTAGAAAGACTATTGAGTTTTAACGACTTGAAGTGAGAACCTGTCAGCAACCAAGGGTAAGAAAGTCACTATAGGGTGAAAAATCTTCGAGGATATGTGCAGAGGCTGTGAAGCCTCTTTGATAAGGTTTAGGGAGCATCGCTGGTCTTCCAGCATCACTTTCCCCTTGACATAATCTAATTTTCTCTCCCCATCCTTCTGAGGGCTTCAGAAACTGATATCTTCACTAGTCACTGCTCAGATGTCTCACTCAAATTTAATTTACTCTAATAGGCTAGTTGTTGCATGTTTAATTAAATACAAAGTGATTATTTAAAATGCTTTTGAGCTGTAATGGCTGTATAGTAGATAAGTCCATATGTGTATGCAGGAGGACACTTGCGACGGGCTGTAAGACAGTAAGGGTGGTGCTAGGAACGTACAAAAATAGTTGGGAGAAGCTAGGTGGGGAGATGGGAGGTGAAGAGGTTGGGACGCAGGCACCAACACTGACCCATGGCAGCGGTGTGCAGAAGGGAGTTGTATAGCATACTGGATTAGAAGAGACAAATGGTAGAAGGTAAAGACAACCTTTCTGAAAGCACCATGTTTTCCTGTCATGGGTCAGCAGAAGCCTATGGCACCATAATCTGTTTTAAATTACCAAGTGCTTTAAACCAGAAAGCTTGTTGTAATATAAGCATGCCCTCAGACTCCCTTTCCCAGCTATGCGGTGCATGATCATGATGCTTCTCTGAGACTCCACTGAGATAGTGCATTAATGGTTGTGTAGCTCACACTGTGGTAATGGGTGACCTTGTGCATACCTAGAGGGAGGTTAAGAGAATCAATAGAAGGGGCTAAGTTAATATTTTGCCTTGAGTAAATACAGTAAGAGAGAGCTTGATGAAGCCGTTTGGAGACATCTGATGTACTAGCAGAACACAAATGTAAGCAATAAACCTTTCAGGATCTCCAGGAAGGGGAAGAACCCATGTCATTCCTGGGACAGACTTCACTTGGGAAAACACACATTGTGCTTCTCGGGGGGGAGATGTTGGCTTGCTGCCCTCCCTGCACTATTGCAAGCCAGTCACCCTTCTTAACTTGCTATTTTCCTGGAAGAAATTACTCAGATGAGGACCTGAGCTCCCTCCTTGTTTCAGTGAGCGTGTTCCCTGTTCTTAGCTATCCTGGTACTACAATCAGTCCTTACCAGTTCCCAGACCATCCAGGATGAGAGGATAGTGTAAGCACCCTCCCTTTGACTTTCTGCCTGAAAACTGGTAAAATTCATGCATCGTCTTTTTCTAAACTTAATGTATGGCCTTGCTTCTCTGGCCCTAGTTGGCTGTCTGCACAAAGCATGCCCTCCTGTGCTGGTCTGGCATGGGAAGGTAGAGGAAACAAAAACTAGTTTGACCCTTTCTTATTAAGTGGTTCCTCTCTGGGAGACAATTTCTCAAGTTATGATGAGGTTTGGAGTGAAAGCTATGCAGAAATGGGAAGGTCAGGCAATCCTGCTTTTGAGGGTAGAATGGGCTCTGGGTTTTGTCCAGCTACTCGTTCATGGGGAACAGAGGGAGGAGGCTAAACCAGCAGAAATGGTACGCAGTAAGTAGCTCACAGATTTTCATGGCTTAAGAATAGAAACTGCCTGGCATTGTTTTCTAAGATCTTGCCTGAGGAAGATGTCATGCTGCAGGTGGTGATTTTGGGATTGCTGCCTGTAACACTGAACAATGTTGCTGTTTTGCATGTGCTCATAGAGCAGGTGATAGCATCCCTGTGCCTATCAGTTCTGGCTTTCTCCTCTTGACCTCTGCTTCCAGCATGACTGAGGCTGTTAAGCAGATGACTGTAGTGCTGCCTCCTGCTCAGACAGGGCATTGATATACGCGTTTGAAAGTCTGAAAGCTTTGTCATGAACACATCAATGCCCCTTTGGCTTATGACCCACCTGAAGGACCAGCACCAATCCAGGTGCTGCAGGGATAGGGCACAGCAGGAGAGAAATAGGGCGACGAAGTGACACTTTACTTGCACACCCCTAGCTGTTGAGGATACAGCTGATGCCTGTCCCAGTTTCTGGACATACATTCAGCAATTAAACACATGCAAAATACTACAAAAGTAGATCAGCGAGGGGAGCATCTCCATGCAAAGTACTTCTCAGGTCCTAAAGAAAATGAGTTCAAGAGCACAAAGACCTGCACCACAGTAGGGCATAGAGCTTACCCCAGAAGCCAACCATTCCTGTCCCCTGCATTACTGACAGAGAGATTGCAGGTGAAAGGTGCTTTTCCTGATCCCCGAGTTAGTGCTGGCATCTGGTTATTCAAAATAAGGGAAGTGGAAAAAAGATTGTTGCTTTCTCACCTGCTAAGCTGAAAGGTAGGGAGAAGGGCAGTACCTAAAATTGTTGTCACTTTATGTATAACAGTTGTCATGCAGAGCTTCAGATTCGTAAAACTGGGCACAGCCTTGCACCAAAAGAGAAAATTAAAAGCAGTATTTTGGCAGAATACCCTCCCCATGAAAAGTACAGTAAGTACAAGAGCAGCTGCCTCCTGCCCTAAGCAAAAGTGAGAGTCTGAACAGACTTTGTGCTGTCTCAGAGCTGGAGAGACTGCTATCAAGTATTAACTTATGTCAGATTAACTGGTGCTCGTTAAGGTCTGGAACCCATTGATTTACCTGTGTGGTAATGGAAAACCCCTTATTGAGGGCAAAGTGGTTTTATTAAACAAGCTTGCTAAGGAAGAACCGTGGCTGTCTTGCTCTGTCCTTCCTGTGTTCTGCTGTACATTTTACACTGCTCCAGTTCTTTGCAACTGATTGCAGGCACATCCTTTCTCCTCCCCTTAAAAATAATTCCTCTTATTTCCCCTACCCCCTCCTTAAAATGAAACATACTTGAGGACTACTTTGTCCTTTACTTTCTCTCCCAAGAATGACAGGAACAGGAGATGGTGTTTAATCATCAAAGAAGTTGAAGCCAGCAAACTGTTCATTAGTCTCTGGCAGTGGCAGCTTGGCTTTTACTAAGTCAGATGTTCCATTTTTTTCCTTCTCTTTCTGAAGCATCTTGGCTTTCCTAATGTTCTTTTGTGATCTTGGATAAGGAGACCATATGTCATTTGCTTTTATGGGGAAGGACTTTTATTTGGTCACTTCTCCAAACAGAGGTGCTTTATCAAAGTCAGGGTGGAGGGGATATGGGGGGGAAAAAACCCCAGTCAAGTGGCACAGCTAGTGCTAGAGGCAAGCTGCAAAACCTTGATCCATCATGCCCAAAGTCATACAGCAGCAGAAGAGCAGTGTGTACTTTCTCCTGCAGAGAAGTTACTGCTTCCAGCACATTACAAGTGCTTGGTGATACACAACCTCCACTAGCAGCCTGGAATAGTCACCTTCACTTTCAAAGCCCCTCCAAAAGGTATCAAAGTCATTTGTCATCCACGTAAATGGACTAGACACAGGAGACATCCATGTTACCAGAAATACTGTATTCTGAGCAAAGATTTGACCCTTTCACATACATTATTCTTTCCATTTCTAATCCTGGCTTCTGAGTCTAGTGTAGCTCCCGATGAGCATGCACACTTGTGCCTCTGGACAAGTTTAGTACTGGGGACTCTATAGGTCACAGCACAAAGGAAGAAGATCTGACCCAACCTGCCAATGCTCTGCACCTCCCAGGAGCGGTGCTGAGGGTTTATGAAACAGCCTGCCCAGGAGGGATGCTTCTGGTGACTTTCTACTGGAAGATGGAGCTTCTGCCTTGCAGCAGGAAAGTCTGTGTCCTTGGGCTATTCTTTCCTGTTAGTTCCTTCCTTTTATGTCTTGGACTGTATTTTCCGCATTAATGCCTAGACCTTCCAAAATACTGTTAAGCTCCTGACTTCATGCTTTTGTAACAGCAAATTCCACAGGCTCTGTGGAAAGTTATTTCTGTTACTTTGTCTTCAGTCTGTTCTTGTGCAACAACCCATTGCAGAATGTCAGATACTGTCATCATATGTCTCTGTTCTGTTTAACCTATGCAACTTTTCTCCCCCCTCTGCCCCCCCTCCTTGCTGCTTTCTGCCTTTGTCAGAGCCTTTCTACTACTTTTGAGAGTTCATGTAGTTATTTATTATTTCATGTAGTTTTTTCTGCTCAGTAACCCTTAAGTATCTAAAAGGGGGTGGAACCCTGTAAGCTTGAGTAGCATAGGGTTATTATTATTTACTGACTTAATGCAAGCACTACAGGGAATCAGAAAAGACTGAGACTGATTGGTACTTGTTTTAAAGTGATGTAAATACAGTGAAGAGCTAAACTGTGGAACTCACTACCACAAGACTGCAGATGCCAAAGGCTGAATATTCTAAGGCAAATTTTCAGAAGAGAAACTGAGTATCTTCAATTAAGAAGGTACCAGCTCTGGCTCAGGAGATCCTTAAGCTTCAAATAGCTGGAGAATTAAGTACCACAACAGAGATCCTGTTTTGCTTATATTCCTCTCTGCTATTCTCTTTACTGTTATTGAAGAGAGGATACTAATGTCGGAAGACTTTTGGTCTGACACAAGACAACTGTGTCTCCAAAATCAGCATAAGCATACTTGTAAGAAAACCACTTGGGACATATACCATGTTTGTGTTCTGCGTGCTGGCACAAAACTGTGTGGAAGAGCAGCTTTTTCTGAGAAGAGGGGTTCCTAAATTTTGGACCCCTTCTCTCACTGCAGGGAGCAGAAAGGGACACATGATGCTAGCCTCCAAAGGGGCATCCTTGCGCCCAGGGACTCTAACAGTGTGTGCAAAGGACTGCCTTAGGTGGCTTTCTGGTTAAAGACTGCAGGTGCTCTCTGCAGAGTGCTGCCCTTGTTACCGAGGTGCCTTAACTGGCCTGCTCTACCCATTGCTGTTCTTAGATCTGTAGACATGGAAGTAAAGGTTCCCACCCTGAACCGACTCCCTGTACTGTTGTGTCCCTTGGCGGTCTGGGCACATCCCTGCACACTGCTCAATGTGCGTGGCTGGCCCACAAGCAACTGGCCACATGCCCATGTCCTCACCTGGGTTGTGGTGGCTTCAGATAGTATCTGCTACCCCTAAGTGCTCCAGCATCCTCCTACCCTCCAGTCTGTCAGTGTTTCGGTGGCAACCAACTTGTGCTTACAGTGCCAGGAGTGACCCACTGTCCTGTATTAGTTCCATTTCCTGGACCCGTGTGTCCTTTCACTGACTTGGCCGCCCTAAACTTTGCCTTCTTCTACACAAGTGGGTTTGTTCTCATTAGGCTCAGATCTGGCATCCACCTCCTGGGACTTTTCTGCTCCAAGAGATGGCTTTGGTCTCCTCTGACAGTAGGCTCATTTCTGCTCCCAGGCTGCGCAGAGCCAGCACAAGTGGGGAGGGGTCCAGGATGAGTACAAGTTTTCTTTCTAAGGATCGGTGAGCATTGCACTCCCAAAGAGGCTCTGTGAGGTGGAGGGGCTCATATGGTAGATGCTAATAAAGGTGTTTGGAATATAAGCCCGTGGAAATCCATTCCTGAATTCATACTAATGGTGCCAGCTTATTTCCCTTGTGCTGTGCCTCAGCTGTGCTCCCTTAGACCTTACCTACCCTGTCCTCTGAGAAACTGGGGAATCCCTGTGCATGCCTGACTGAATTTGCTGCCTCTGGGGCTCTGCAGGAAATACCCTCCTTCATCCATGCCCCTCTCATGTCAATATTTCAGCCTTTCGCTGTTCAGTCCTCTCACAACATCTTTGGTCTGGGGTCTCTGCTGAGTTTCGGGAAAGGCTGTAATTATCAGTCTCTTCCTCTCGTCTGGAGATGGATGCTAGCAGCCCTGTTCTCGGTAGCTGGTAGGGTGCACTGCCATTTCAGCATGTGAGTTCCTCAGGTAAGCTCCCCTTCCCCAGGGATTTTGTGGATCTCCAAGCGAGCTGTCCTCCCTCCTCACAGGGAGGCACCTCTGCAACATAGGCGTCTGCCAGTTCCACATCTTGCTCTCACCTCTGTTGTATATGCGTCACACAGCAAGAAGGGGGAGAGAGAGAAAGAGAGCAATGCTTTTGCAAAACCTGGGAGCGGGGGAGGCAGGGGGTCTGGGACTGACAGCTTGAAAGGAGCTGCTCAGCAGAGCAGAGCGAATGGAGGCATGTGCAGGGGGGGTCCCACAGGGATGGTCATGCAGAACAGCTTTCCAGCAGGCTCAGGTGCCGCCTCAGCTTCGTGAGGGGCTGAAGAGGAGCTGTAGTGCTGAGCGCAGTCCTGCACACAGCTGGGCCATGAGGTCTGCCTTGCAAGGCAGGGAGGGCAGCACAGCGGTGCTACGGTGAGTAAAAAGGCTGGAAGCAGCATTAGAGCTGTGCAGCTTGTGAGCTACTGGGTACCGGACTTCTGGGACAGAGCAAGGGATCTGGCCGCTGCTGGACTAGTGAGATGGGGAGGGAGAAACAGATTGTTTTGGAAAACACAAGCTCTTTTAGTCTAAGCGACACATGATTTGTAGGTCAATGAGACTCAGCAGGGCTCATCTGGGTCTGAAACAGGCTTTCCCCTTGCCAGTGCTGTTCATTTCAGCTTCCCGCAGTGGGATACTGGTCAGGGTAGGTACAGGTTGACATGGCCAGTGAAGCTACCGTAGCAAAGCCTACCCAGAGAAAGTTTGCAGGTATCCTTGGGAAGCTTGTTTTTCCTGGGAGTGGAAGACAGGACTGAGTGGAGACACATAACTTCTGGTCACATCCACCCTTCAGAAGCCCCTTTCCCTTGTCCTAGCCTTTGGGTTGTTTTTTTTAAAAAACTGAAATCTAAGTTCATACTGAATAATTTCCAAAGGTCTTTGCAGTGCAACCTGCACAGAGTTTCTGATGAGAAGTGGTACCTCCCTTCCTCCATGCTTGCCTCCCCTTCCATGGTAGCCACCAGATGAAGCAGGAGGTTGCACAGACTGGCCTGCAACATGCATGCTCCCTCCAGCGTGGTCCTGCCTTTTCTCTCCAGTGCAGCAGGTGTATCTGGCAGGGTGAGCTGGGAACTCTGCAGAGCTCTCCCATCCTAGCTGCAGCAGTGACCGGCCTTGGCTAGACTGGCCACACCTGAGCATTTTATGGTCCTCCAGAAAGACCCAGTGGAATCTGTAACAGGAAATTTGGAAGCATTTTTATTGCTACTGGAGCTACACTGGTGCAGTATGGAAGAGGGTCTAGGCTTCTAGTTTAAAGGCAAGTGGAAAATCATATTTGCATGCACTGTCTGCTTGCTCCTTGAGCAGCAGCAGTGGAGAAAGCTGCTTACTGGGTATGTGTGCATGGAGAAAGCCCCCTTGCTTATTCCTAGGACAGGCAGTGGGGAAATTCTGCTGTGTTGTCCTGCTAAGGTGGTTCAGTGGTGAGCTGGAGGGGTGTATGGGCTCTAGGTGTGTTTGGTTTTGAAGCTTAACATTGAGCCTGGTAAATGGGACAACTTTCTATCTGCTGATGATGCTGGGAAACCCAGCTTGTGGTGTTACCTGTGGCATCAGCAGGCTTGTGAATGTCACTGGTTACTGGGAGGTTTGGGAAAGCCTCATATTAGCTGAATGACAGATAAAACCCTACAACAAAGGGATTGTCGTTCAAGACTTGGAGGAAAATCAGCTTCATTACTTCTGATTCCTGAACTTATGAACCACTGCATGCATTGACTCCATCTGGCCATTCTGCTTCTGCAGAACGATGTCACCCTTGGTCATTATTTTATATGCCTCTGAAAGGAAGGCTATGATTAAGATCTCATCAGCTCTGGCCTGGAGCCTGGCCAGGTGATGATGTCAGGGTGTCACACAGGTACTTCATAATTGCCTGACCAGGCTATGGGGCTTATAGGGGAAGGAAAGCTCACTGCTTTCTCTCCTGAGTATTGGTCCCTCTCATTTGCTTTAGTGGGCCATATCAGTGCTTCATCCAGACCCCTGGTCTGTGCCCTGTCCTCTCCCAGGGGCTGGAGGCAGAGCACCCCTCTTCCCCATAGCTCAGTGCTGTGTCCATCAGTATGTCAGTGGTACTTGTTCTCCCACAGAGGGCTGAACTCTGTGGGGTGGACATTTGTCCTGCTCTTTTCCTTCTGCCCAGAAATCCTGCCCACTGTTCAACAGCGTGATGGGACAGGGAGAGCAGGAGAATGAGAAGTGGAGCACAGGAATCAGCAGAGAGAGGGGCTGAGGGAAGCCTCAGGCACTAGATGAACCATGACTATCAAGTACTCTGGATTTCCATGAGGATGCCCAAAGAAATCTATTGTGCCAAGAAGCCTGGGAAGATTGGGAAATGGAGCTCAGCCCAGGGCTTGACTGGCTGTTCTTCCCCAGAAAGGTCTCTGCACCTAGAAGGTGAATTTCTTAGGTGCTAATGACTGTTCACTTTGTAAACAGCTTGCCTTTTTTGTTTTCTGAGATCAGTGCCACCTCTTGTCTGCTGGTGCTTGAAGGCTAGCAGAAGCCTGCAATGACAGCAGGGTGGCCTGGTTAGGGGTGAGCTGTTGCAGGGCTCTGTCAAGGATTAGGAAAATGCAGGTCAGTGAAGCAGCTTGCCAAGATGTCCGGGTGGAGTTCTCAAAGGGGGAGAATGGAAATGATGCCTCTGTAGCCAAGTTTCCTATAGGCAGGGGAAGAATCTGTCACCAGGGAGGATAAGAGGCTCCAAGAATCCAGGAGCTCTGCTCCTTTGTGCTCTCACTGCAGTGCAGGTCCAAACACCCAAGGAGGGGTACCCCAGAGAACATTTTCCTTTGCAAGGTCTTAACCAAAATGAAAAATGTTTGTGCCCCTGAGAGATGGACTGTGAGGCTTCTGAGGCAGGAGTTTAGCAGTCCTTTAAAAAGCAAAGCAAAACAGTTTCTTGGCCAGAAAGCTGTCACTGTGTTTTTGTTCTTTTCAATATAACACACAAAGTGACAGATATAGCTTTTGTATCTAGTCTACACCACAGATTTACTCTGTGACCTTTCGGATATGCATGTGGGTCTAGATTTCTGAATCATACTTAGATACCCGAAAGCTGGCATACCGATAATGTGGGATTATTTGAGCTTGTTTTCAGAGGTGTTAATCAAACCTGGCTTCGAATGAAGTCCGTGGGAGAAGACAGGCAGGCAGGATGCCTCTGTGCTCAGCCCAGATGCTAGTGCATGAGCAAGGTCATCACCAGCCCCTTGCGCAGAGCTGGAATTTGCAGAGCAGAAATGTCCATCATGCAAATCAAAAAAGTCAAGAGGATTACTGTGGCACTGTAGGTATCTGCTTGGGTAGAGAACGAGTCTCTGGCCCCATCTGTTCTAGATCATTTGCATGCGTTTGCAAAAATGCTTTTTATTTAAGGGATTGTGAAAAATCACTGACTTCTGTAAGGCCACTGTCAGCAAGGCTTGTGCCCATTTCCTAATCAACATCCTGTTATTTTAACGCTAGCTATTTTACCCTCAAAATCTTGGATCCTAGCCTATTTGAGACCTGCTCTGAGAAGGTTTCCTGTCATTGGTGTGTAGAAGACCCCTTCCTGTACCACTCATTTACCTGAGAAGAAATGATCGTTCTCCCAGTACAGTGCCACAGTAGTGTGCCTCTGAACAAGCTGATGGGGGGGCTCTGGATCTCCCCTGGATGGTGCTGTTACTAGCCAACAAGTAGGGTGGTTTCTGCAGAGCTACAGCTGTGGGCCACCAAACAGCCCTCCCCGTCCTCTAAAACATGCTTGTCTTGGCAAGTTTAAGTGTCAACTTTTTACTATTGAAAAGGAGAGGAGAGGGAGATATGTATGGCATTGTGCTGGCTGGGGATGGTGAGGGAGCTGCCCCTTTACCAGTGGATCACGCTCCACTGATGACAGATTTCCTCCACATATGTCCCTTCCTGAGAATGTGAATGAACTCCCGACTTAGCTCATATAACAAGGCAAGTGCTAATAGCTTGTCACGGCTGGCCTGGGTTGGCTTTGAAACCCTGGCCTCGAGGTCAGATTCTCCATGTGCCCTTTGGAATCTCCTGAATTTCTGCTCAAAATAAAATTGGCTTTTACCAACTGCATGGTAACAAGCAGTGGCTGGGCATTGTGTCCAGACACCTTGACATGATTTAATTGGGAGATCAGTCCTTGAAGTCTTTGGCGTGGTGTAGCCCACTTGCTTGACATCCCTTAGTGCTATCATAGTCCTAACTACTACTGGTTTTGCAGCCAAACTCTAAGCAGGCCGGGACAATGTGAGTGGGATGCAGTTTTGCTTTGCTGGAGTCATGTAATGCCATTTTGTCACCTGCAAGGCTCAGGATTGTTTCCATTTTCCCAGAAAAAGCACAGTGCCCCCCAAACTGGTGGAGGTGTGGACCCAAAGATTTTGATGCCAAGGAATTTGGAGACCCACCAAAGTCTTCGCAGTGGCAGTAGTGAAGGGATGGAGTAACATCCCTACCCTAGATCTGGGCTGACATTTGCACTTTTCTTTCCCAGGACTACACCATCACCATGTACTTCCAGCAGAGCTGGCGGGACAAACGCCTGGCGTATAACGACCTTCCTCTCAACCTGACCCTGGACAACCGGGTGGCTGACCAGCTGTGGCTGCCGGACACCTACTTCCTGAATGACAAGAAGTCCTTTCTGCACGGGGTGACAGTGAAGAATCGCATGATTCGGCTCCATCCTGATGGGACTGTCCTGTACGGCCTGAGGTAAGTCTAAGGGTAATCTTTGTTGGTTGTAGTTGAGAATGACACATCATCTAAACCTCCTCCATTTCCAAAGGTATTCTGGTAAGGCAAGGAATCGAAAGCCCCAAAGATACTCAAGTGTTGCAGTTTTAAGTATCTGTTCTTTCTCCAAGGTGGAAATGGTTTTCTTCAGGCCTCCAAAGTTTCCTTTGCTGCTATAGTCAAATATTGGAGATGGGAACAGTGTGCTCTGAGTATTTCAGGTCACTGTCATTCATGTTGCATAACACTTCCATTTGAACGACTCATTTTCGATTGCTTATAATTTTCTGCAAGTTTGGCCTATCGAGATGAGACTTTGTTACTCTCGTATCTAAGGCTGAACTTCTGTAGCATTTGAATCAAATCATTTTAGTCATTTTTGAGTATGAGATACGAGGCATGTTTTTGTACAGTTAAAAAAAAAAGTCTCTTTCCCAGAACGATTCTGACGATTGAGGCTTGAAAGTTGATGTTTGGTAGGGGAATGGTTCTCAGTGAGGAGGCTTTTTGTGGTGTCTGGAATAAATTAATGTAGGGACACGAGCCTTTGAAAGTGCTGTGCTTGTGTGCAGTGGCAAAGGTTGGCTTTACTGTATGATCTGGATACGTGGAGATGCCAGGGTAGGTAAGAAAGTCAAATGGAGGTGGGGCAAAGGCCTGAAAGGGAGTCTGTGGCTGTAGGTAAGAGTGCAGGTTTTGGATGCTGTAGCTGAAATCTAGGCACTGATTTTCCCAACCCTCTATTTGTCTGCTTTGAGCTTTTCTTTTCTTTTCTTTTTTTTTCTTTTTTTTTTTCCTTTTCAACTACCAAAATTCACAGCTGGCTTTTTAGACCTGCCTCCACATTCACAAATGATTGCGATAGCAGCTCTGGGCTTACATCCCAGTGCACCAAAGGAGGAGGAAAGACCTTTCTCCTTCAAAGAAGGTACACCCACCCTTCCCATTTACAGTATCAGCTCCTCTGCTGTTTCGTGTTTTGTGGCAAAGTCTGACTTGTTATGATTTTTTTCCCTCCTATTTAAGTAGCAGAGCTGTTTTGGGGAGGGTAAGGCTGGGTTTCGGCATAGCAAAGTAGGAAGCTGCCCAGGGCATCATCCTGCCAGGGCAGCCAGGTGGCTGTGCCCTGGGCTTTCCCCGTGGCAGAGCTCTGGGAAGCCGAGGGAGCAGCAGTTGCTGCTGGTGTTGAGGGACAGGCTGCAGTATGTGGGGGAATGTACGTGCTACTTTTTCCTTTGAACTAGTGGATGCCTCTTGCTCCAGGCCAGGAGACAGCAAAACATGCAACAAGCCCAACCTTGTGACTCTGTCCCAGTTCTTCCCCCTTCCTTCCCGGGCCAGGTACATCCATCTCTATACCGTGGGCTGGTGCTGCTTGGTTGATACTGCCAAGGAGCCCTGAGCCAGCTCTACTGAGCCACCAGAAAGAGAGCAGCCTTCCCACAGCTGACTACCCCGAATTTCCTCATTGTGTTAAAACAAGAGTGAAGGTTAGGCAAGAAGGTGCTTTCACTTGGGGTAGGTAGGAGTATAAATTCTGCCTGTTGGGAAGGAGTGAGCAAAGAGTGCTGTTAAGCTCAGGCTGCTCTTTGCTGCTGAGCCAGCCCACCTGAGCGTAGAGCTGCCTCCCCCAGGCTGGTGGGAAATCTTTGCACACACCTGCATGGCAAAAGAAGAAATGCTAGTATATTTTTATCAGCTGCCATTTAGTCAGCTCAAAAGAGCAGTGTGAACCCTGCAGCACAGGTGACAGGCAGTAGAAGTCCTTGAAGGGTTTGCACTCGACCTGGCTCAGGCTGGGACACTGTGCAAGCACCTCCTGGATGTCCCTTGCCGTCCCCTTCCACAGGGCCCAGCAGAGCAGGGAAGGGAGCTTCCTTGCATGATGACCTGTGTAAACGGGTGAGATGAGGAAAATTGCATCTAGGCCAAAAGAAAGAAAATGACAGCTGTTTGCCCCTGTTATTTCCAGGGTGATAGTAAGAGCTGCCTGTGTTGTTTTAAATCTTGGCTGGTTTTCCTCCCCTGGAGAAAATGGCAATTGCAAAAATGAAGCACTGAGCAACTGAAGCTCCTGTTCATGAGCAGTGCCTCAGGTCAGGGCGGCTGGCTTTTACTATCCTGAAAGCACTGGGATTTTGAGGGACAAGCCAGGTGCCCTGAATGCTTAAAGTCCCTCTAGCTTTAGTCATAGTGGTATAGACAATGATTTCTTTAGGGCTGCTTTATGTACTGAGTCCTGCACCTGCGATTTTGCTGACAACAGAAGTACTCGGTCCAGTTTTGCAGGTGCAAATAACTGTGATCCTATTCAAAAATATGTAGCCATGTCCACAGTAGGTGTAAGCAAGTAAGAAAATAGTCACTCAGTATTCATCTGTGCTCCCTTTATCTTTGTAAAAATGCACCCACGTTTGTCCTGCAAAGAAAAGTGTGGGTCCTCTGTCTTTTGAAGCCTGTTCTTGTCTTTTCCTGCGTTTTTCAGAAGGATTCATAAAATGGAGTTTCCCTGATGGAAGAAAGCCAAAGGAGGAGAATTCTGTTTCTTTTCCTTTGTTTGTCTGTTTGTTTTTCCCCAAGCAAGAAACCACAGCTCTGCTCTTTCTCCTGCTACCTTCTCCCCAGCCAGTTCCCCCTCCTTTGAGCTTATCCTGTAGCAAAGTGACTCAATCATGCTATTTGGGGCACAACAGTCATTTTTCTTTCCAGCAGTCTCTGATGTCAGAGACCGGGAGGGATGACACCCTGGCAGGGCCCTGTCTTCAGCAGGTGTTCAAGCGACCGGCAGGATCAGCTCAAGCGCTGGATCAGACCCCAAGGTCCAAGTGAGCTCACACGGAAGTCAATGGGTATTTTGTTTCTGACTTCAGTGAGAACAAGATCAGGCTTCAGATAACTTGTTTGCGCGAGTGAATGAAGCCCTTTATTCCTCCGCTCCACTCCATTGTGCAAGTTGTGTGTCAGAAAAGCATATGCTTGGTTTTGGTAGAATTAGCAAATTAATGGATGAAGGGAGTGCGGCAGATGTAATATAGCTACATCTTAGGAAAGCGTTCGATACAAAAGCTTACTCCAAAATTAATTCCCACTGGGCTCAGATTAAAAGCTGGTTGCCAGGTCTCCAACAAAAGGAATGCATAAACAGCAGCAGGCTGCGCCAGGGTGGCAGTGCTGGGCTGCTGCAGGGCTGGAGTCAGGACTGGTGTTCCCTACCCCCTTCCCAACGACTTAGCAGATGGCATAAATCCCAGAAGGCCAAAGAGGGGCCTGGAGCCCAGATCCAGCCCAGAGGGCACTCTCATCTCTGCAAACACAGAGCAGGATGGGAGGATGCAAACCTGCAGAGCTGACAGGGTGTTTAAGAGGTGCAACTGGCACGATGGTGCCTGAACTCGCCTGGCCCCCAAATGCCTTGCGGGGATTAAAAGTGCTTGGGAAGCACGGGAGGGCTGGTCACCCTGGGCACGTGGCAGGGAAGCACTGGAATGATGTGGAAAAGCTGCAATATGAAGGGAGGCTGAAAGTAGCTACCCACAGAGACAAAGTGATCGGCTACTGGGTAGTAGAGGGAGGTGGATGAAATAGTGAGGAAGAGCTGGATAGTACTGGCTGAATTGAATGTATTTATCCTCCTAATGGCTTTTTGTCAAAAACTGCCTTGGTTTCATCAAATTTTAAACAAAAAATTAGGGCAAAATTTTTCATTTAAGAGAAAGCATTTCAGAGAATGTTGATCTTTCACTCCCAATATTATGCAGAGAATTTTTCACTTAAGTCAATATTTCCCTCACCATTTCAAGCTGCTTTACTACCACTGCTGATGTATGAGTAACAGAGAGAATCATCAAAGGCTTTCTCTGGACCTCCAGAGACTGTCTAGTCCACCCCTGCCACAATATTCAGTAAGCTTTACATTATCCCACATACAAGCTATACGTTATGGCCTGAGATTTTTACTTCCTTTTCTAGACCATGTAGCATCCATTTGGTAGTGAAACAAGTTGACACTTTTCAAATGCTGATGTCATCAGTGTTTTGCTATCCGTTTTCAGAGACCTAAAAATAGACACAACTGTAACAATGCTGAAATTCTCGTATGGTAATTTGATATCATATTTGAAACCAACTTTAAAACATCCTTCTGGGAAATCTTGAAGCTATTTAATTTCATTCTAATTAGGGACAAAACCGGATTCCAGCAACACAGGTGCTTTGAGAAGCCCAGACTGCATCCCTGAGCTCTCTGAGAGGGAGCGGGTGGGCTGGGATGCTGGGAAGCAGGCGTGAAGCCGGGTGGACAGCAAGTGAGATGCAGTGCCTGGCTGGCAAGGAGCCCAAGCAATGTAAACTGAGCAACTAAAAAACTGCAGAGGAATTTGATGACGGAGACTAAATCCTGTGCAGAGAGAATGAGGAATCTCCTCCTGTGAAGGTGGTAGTTGTGGTGGGGAGCGTGTGCATATGTCTTGTGGGTTTTTTATTCCTGTCCACGATAGTCAACTGCAATGAGATGTGTTTTAGAGGTGAAGCAGTTTGGATGCATGCAGAGGCGCCAAGGCATAGCGGGGCTCTGGGCCCAGGGAATGCTCTCCTGGGGAAGCAGACCCCTGCTGTTCTCATCAGTGCAAATACCTGTTCAGTGCTTAGAGCAAGGAGGAGAGAATTGTCATACTTCAAACAACTCACAATTTTTAGTTTTAAACTGAGAAAAGCTTTGCTTTGAGAAAAGTATCTGCTTTGGAGCACTTAATTTCTGCTTTTCCCGGGGTGAGTTTTGCCATCAGTCAGCTCCTCTCTGCAAGGTAGCGGCTCCTGGGGGACATCAGCCCTCGCATTGCAGCAAGCTGCTGCTGACCCGCTTGTGGACCTGACCTTGTTCCTGGGCAAGGCAGCAGCTAGAGCACCACTTCTAGCTCACCTTACACAGGGAAACAATGCAAGCTAACAGATGTACGTCAGGCATCTCACCCACTCTCTCATTCAACAGCAGGTACACTGCCAGAACCCCCCTGCCACCCTGGTGTGCAATGCCTCCAGGGCTGCCCTGCCTGCTCCCAGGGGCTGGGACTCCACTGGAGTTCATCACAGCTCCCATCTCCAACCTGCCTCTTGATCAGCACCCAGCCCTGTCTGCATTACATTCCCCAGGTCCCAGTCTGGGGTTATTGGGTTCTCCAGCTTTAAAACATCCTTCTGGGAAATCTTGAAGCTATTTAATTTCATTCTAATTAGGGACAAAACTGGATTCCAGCAACACAGGTGCTTTGAGAAGCCCAGACTGCATCCCTGAGCTCTCTGAGAGGGAGCGGGTGGGTTTCTCCTACTCCTGTCTCACTCGAAGCCTGCTGTTTGCAGACATATCCTTGTTCTTGCGATGGGTGTTATTTGATTTTCTGCAGAGAAGGTGTCCTGATGGGTTAAGACAGGAGTTTTTTCTGTACTGAGACCACTGAGCAATTTTCCTCTCCCATCTTACAGGCCAGAAGGGAAGGAATCCATGATTTTTGCTTCCCCTCCCTGAGAGAGGTTTCTCTAGAAATGTGAGAGATTATTCAGGCTCTACCCTAGTAACTGTGCCTGCTCCCTCTGCAAGTTAGGCAAAGGCAACAAAAAAATCTCTCCTTTGGCAGCTCGGGTGCAAACAGTTGGGCTTATGTCCATCCAGCTGGTCCTGCAGCCTTGTGCAGCTCCTACCATGGAGCTCTGCTTTGGGCCAGTTCCTTAGCACAAAGATGTGGGGGCAGAGAAGAGTTCGTTAGGTGGGTGAGGGAAAATGAGAATTTAATTAGGAGCTCAGCTTCCCAGTTGAGGTTAAGGACAGATTGCCTTCTGCATTTTTGCCTTCTAGGGCTGGGATGAGGGAATTTAGCTGGAAACATTGGAAGGAAGCTTAATATGGAATTTCAGAATAGTCTTAGAAGCTGTGGAAGAAATCGGAGCTCAATAAAACAGGATAAAACAGTGTGCCAGAGCTGCTTCTCCATCCTTAAATTTGCAAGAACAGAGGCAAGCATCACCAGGGCCTACATCTATACAGTTGACTGGGTCAAGGAGTATCCACAAACAGCTGACTCCCACTGCCTCCTTGAAGATCACCGAAGCAGCTTGCATGCCCTGAACCCCTGGCTCACCCTGGCAGCACCTCTTAGTCTTCCTGCTTATTCTGTCCCAGCCACCAGTCTGAGCCCATCCCTGAACCCTGTCTATTCTTTGCCAAATCCTGCAGGTTTAAGTTGTAGGTTACTGTTTTATTAATTCAGCTTCATCCCAGCCCGATGCTGTTGAAGGAAGAGACCTCCCGCTCCATTAAGTGCAGATGACTGTTGTCTGGAGCAACAATAACAAACTAATCTCTTTTTAAACATGTTCCACTTGGGTCTCTCTTGTCCCCCAATCCAGCTGACAACTTGCAGACACACACTGCATTTCAAATAGAATAGAGGCAGGAAAGCAAAACCTTGCAGTGAGGGCAACTCTGCCTTGTACTCTCTCAGAGTGGAAAAATGGTTGATTTAGATGACTGGTAGCCTGAGCACTAGTTTAGAGGAGCACGCTTTTTTTTTCCCCTCCCCTATCTGAGTGCAGTGCACACTCTTATTTATCAAATGATGCCTATGCAAGCACAGATGCTTTTGGAAACAGAGTGGCCTTAGCAGGATTGTGCCAAGGCTTATGGAGTCAGTTTTAGGCAAAGAGACACAAGGGGAAAATATTCCATATCCCTGCCTTTCTCTTGGCTCTAACATGACCTCCAGGAGTCTGCAAAGATCAGACCATGTTAAAAGAATGGCAGAATTCACCATGGGTTTATAAATCCCTTCAGGCCCTTGGAAGTTTGTGCTTACTGCTAGGCAGAAGGTGACATTTACCAGCATGTTTTTATGACTGACTTTGAGAACGTACAGAGTAAAAATTCAGTTTTGGTTTTTCCCCATGTTCAGCAAAACAGCAGTTTTGCCTCTTTCTACTCTTAGTCACCAGAATTCCCTTATGAGTCTAACTTGCCCCATGGGGTGAGCCTGCACAAGTCCTGCGAAACACCAGGCTGCTTCCATCCATTCTCCTTATTGCTGCAAACTGTTGTGAGCTCCGAGAGTCTGTATCCCAGGGGGACAGGAGCATCTTCAGCATCTTGGGAGATCTGAAATCCAAAAAGTTGCAACTGGCAACTTAAAAAAATGTTTATATTTTGCTATGAGATTGTTTGTGTTAGCCCTGCGTAATGACGCTCAATCCGTAACTGCAAAATTGGGTAAGTGCCTGAACTGCTGGCTCTGTCTTCCCTTGAATTAAGAAGGTAATGGTGGGGTATTTGTGCTATACATCTTTTCTCACCCATACTGAATTTTAGGTAGCATCCTTGAAGCCAAAGATATCTGGGAACATTCTTGGACACTGGATGTCAGTGGCCTGCAAAATCAGTTTTTTTCTTGGGTTTGGTCTGTGTCCACAAACGTTGTCCCTTAGGCATTTCCCAGTTAGAGCACGGCAGAGGATGGTGACCATTCTCAACAGGCATTTTGCGCATGGCCAGACCCTTTTTCTGGAGGGTAAGAACTTAAGTGTAGACAAAGGCTGTTCCGTTACCAGTTGACATCAGCCCTAGAAACCAGTGCCAGGCACGTTCAGCTTTCTGGTATAGACAGTTATGATGCAGACAGTGCAGTAGTTTATTTTGTAAGGATAAGCTTAAGGGGAAAGGGACCCCACTTGTTTTAGGAACCTCTCAGAGGTAGTACACTGTTAGTTTTCCCCTCTCTCCCACCCAGTCCTCCTTAGAGAGTCTGGACCTGCTCTTTTCGAAATCAGATGATATTTTGGGAAAGTCATTTTTTGCACCTTACACTTAGATCTGGTGAATTTGGTTGTCCCAACACACTGGAGGTGATCTAGAGGATGAATTGGTGGCCAAGGACCTTCAGAGCTGCAGTTTGGTAGAGGGAGATCTGACTGGGGCAGGAGCTGAAAGGGCAGCTACCTTGGAGGCAGCCGGCAATGGGATAGGGAGGAGATGGAAAGAAGACCTTCAACTGTGGCAGGTTTTAATGGCAGGTTGGAGCTCTATGCTGCTCCTGTCTCTGGACATACATAATCATTCTAAATAACATAGAAGAAACCATTAATAAGTAAACAGTGATGAGGAAGATCAGAGAGGGAATGAAATGGCTGGTGGTGTTCATGTCAGAGAACTGAAATATTTGTGAAGAACTGATGGTTCGCATAAACTTCAGCATTCCCTTTTGAGCTGCAGCTGTGGTGGGACAGTCCTCTGCTGCCGCCAGGTTCAGCTTGCAGAGCAGGCAGCGGTGGAGGGACGGTGGGCTGAAGCTGCGCTACCCTTTCTGCGCCAGCATCTGCTTTGTCAATACAAGCTTCAAGTGAGCAGAGCTTTCCTCTTTGTAACAAATAAAGACCTAGCGCTCACCCAGCGTGACTTAGAGCTTTGTGGCTGCTTTTCTAGAGACGGTCTTTACCTCACCTGGGCTTGAAGGGTGCTTTTCAGAGTGACGTATCCACACTACTTTGGCTTCTGCTTGAATCCACTGGGTGCTGGTAGAGAATAGGGATCTCTGTCAGTCAACAGCCTGCCAGAGCTGCTTGACACCTTATAAGTGCATGTCCCTTTTTTCCTCTTTTTTTTTTTTTTTTTTCTCTTGAGGTGTATTCAGCCCCAGATGAACTATGTCTGCCTGCCAGCTGTGCAGAAGAGTACCAGGGCAGTGAGGACTTGGCTGCTTGGTAGCACAACTGCCTACAGAGCTCAGGAGAAATGATTAGGGCAAGGGCACAAATGTCTTTTTTGTGGGGAAAGAGGTGTAAAGGTGGTGACATGTGAGGGGGCTGACCTGGAGGCCCACGGGACGGGCAGGGATTGAGGGGGAAAGGGGAGCCAGAGACGGAGGCTGGTGGTGGTGGCCAGACTTGGCAGCTGGAGGGAGTGGGACCGCTTCACTGAGTGCATCGTACAAAGCGCAGGCGAGCCTCTCCCCTCCGATGGGCAGTGTCTCTGTGAATTGCGGTCAAAGCAGATGAAATTTCACACCACACAAATTTTTGAATTTAAAAGGGGAGGGAGGTGGGTAGAGAAGTGGGAGAGGAGGAGGGGGAGGGAGAAGACGCAGCCTGGCTGGGTGCCAGTGTGCCTCTTGCTGATGCCACGGGGAAGGTGGCATCCTTCCCCAGCGTTCCCTCTGGCCCCCGCACTCCCTGCTCCCTTTCACTTCGGTTGCATCTCCTGGAGGCAGCATACTCTGTCTAGAGCTGTTTACAAGGCGATGGTTTGTTCTCTGTCTCCTCATCTCCTTTCTTACAGAGTGTGTATCCACTCCTCTGCTTTCTGTCTTTTATCTTCTCGTTCTTCTCCAGCTCTCCCTCACCAGCTGCTTTTACCCCTTGCTTCCCCCGATCCCTCTCCTCTGTTTCCTTACCTCAGTGGCCTCCTGTCTCTCATCCCCACTCCTGCCTCCCCCATCAGTGTTCATGTTACCATCACTCTTTGATCCTCTCTTTATTTTTCCACCTCTTACTTTCCTTCCATCTTTATTGCCTGTTAACCCTGTTGAGGCACTCAGGAGCTCCGTAGTGTCAATCCTCCACATGTCTCTCCATCCAGTCCTCCCCACGTTGTTTCTATGTGCCAAGCGAACACCTCTTCACACAACAGCTCAGAGTGTATCAAGGTAATACGTTTATACTCATCAAGGAATCAGATAGAGGTTGGTCCTGTGGCCTTCTGGACTAAAGATGGCACGTGCTGTGACCCCACAAGGTCACTTGTGTGCCTGAGTTTTGCTCCCATTCCCCTTTAGCTGCAAAAGGTGGGTGCAGCCTCTCACCCCTTTATGAGTCCCACCTACCCATGGCACACAGCTAGCAAAGGAGCTAGAGAAATCTCTTGTTGGTCCCTCTAGGAACAAGTGAATGTTGAGTCGGTCAGAGGCCACAGGTGAACATTTCACCAACAATGGCAGCTGTTGTGTTGCTGTGGTCACCCACAATCACTGTCAGGCAGGGTACGGCAAAGGGAAGTTGGTGTCCAGAGTGCTTTTTGAGACTTGAAGTCTAAAGAATTAAACATCTCTCCTTCCTTTCTGGGATACCACTTGCTTTATCCTAATTAGGGCTGATTTATCATGGTTTCGAAAACCTAAAGGGAGGATCTGAACTGAATCTGATGCCTCAGGCCCGCTGCCCCTTGCATCTGGTCACGCTGCAGGAGCCCCACATCCAGGTGGCCCTGGGGTGCTGGTGTCCCTGGGCTTGCCAGGCACACCTTACCATGGGTATGGCACCGCAGCTGAAGTACTCCAGACAAGCAGGTGACTACAGCCTAAGACAGCCGTGCGTGGCTGTGCTACCTCCACAATGAAAACATAACAAAAACTTCTCCCTGTGTGGTCCCAATTCTCACCTCCCTGACAGTATTACATAGGCAAATTACCAGGATTTTGGGACCTGCAGCCAACTAGGGTATCTCCAGAGGATTCTGAACTCTACGGTGTGGATAGACTCACCCTTTAGTCAGAAGGAAAGAGAAATTATCTGGCTTTTGAGGACAGATGCCCTCGTAATCTTGGGGTTTTTTCTCCTTTCCGTCCTACCTGTCATAAGGTTCTCTTTTTTGAATCAATGGGACTAAATTCTGCCCTGATGTAAATCTTTGCTGATACAAAATTGGTGTGATCTTGCAAAAATCATTGGAGTGGCTCTGGATTTATGCTGGCTGTTAGTGTGAGCAGGATTTGGCGCATGGAGTGTGGTAGCCATAGCTCACTGTGTCGTGCTCTGCGTTTCCAACCAGCACTGCAGGCGATAAGCAAATCCTGTTGCGAGGTGAGATGGTCCCTCTCGAGCCAGAAAAGGTTTCCCCTGGATGTCCTTTGTGTGGTCAAGTTAGCCAGCCAGGCTGCAATTTTAGGATGGACATTGTGAAAAGGTTTTAGCCCACAGGGGCCCACAAATGGGGTGGAAAATTTTCATTTAATACATTTTTGCATCTCACACTTTAGGGAAAACAGGAAAACGCATTTGTAACTGCGATCTCCCACGAGTGCAGTATAATATATACAGTATATGCCGTGTGCGGCATAGGGGGATGAGTCATACCTGTGCATGACTCTTTGGTCTCGGTGCCTGGCCAGGATGGACTCTGCACCTGCCACTTTGGGCTTTCCTGGCAAAGTGCAGCTCCCCCCAGGTGTGCTTTGGATCTGCTCCTCCGCTGTGGTCTCCTGTGCCCAGCTACCCCGGTCCGGGAGGATTAGGGTGGGAGAGGCACTGCGTTTCCAGCAGCCCTCTGAGAGATGCCAAACTGGGAGGGTGCAAAAGCAATACATGCTTTTACAAAGCTGTGGTTATAGTTCGTAAGTGGCTCCTGTCCTATTATCCTTCTCCCCCTCGGAGCTTTCTCCTCCACCCCAACCACATTACAGATAAAAGGGTTAAGAGCTCACTTGGGCCCCCTGCTCAGAGAGAGGGCAGTTGCAATGTTGTATCTAGACCCAGTGAGGATATATATAAATTCCCTCCGTCTCTTTGGATCTATTTATAGCACGGCAGGCAGTGGCAAAGGCTCTCCTCAAGGCTTCATCTCCTACAAACAGACTTCACAGACAGCAGAGAGATAAATTTAGCACACGAGATTTCTTAAAGAGCCAGTAGCTCTGCGGGGCTGCTCGCCTGCCATGCTACAGCCCCCACCCTGATACCCCCACGGGGGCAGACCTCTCCTGTGGGTGCTTGCCTCCCCACCCCCCCCCACCCCCCCCTTCTACCCCACCTTTCCAATTTTCTGTCCAGCTTCATCCATCCTTTTCCCTTTCCTGGTCTCTTTTCCTATAAGTTTTTTCTTTTTTTTCCCTTCTTTTTTGCTGGTTTGCCATCTCATCCTCTCTGCTTTCCTGCTTTTTTTTTTTCCCCCTCCCTTTTCTCTCTCCCAAGCCACAGGGCTCAGAAGATAAAGCTTTCTCGTTAACAGTTCACTGGTTATGCCCACATAGTAAAAAATGTGTAGCTTGATTAATGTCTTCCAGATGGTTAATTGAAAAAAAGGAGGGGGGGGGGGGGGGGGGGAAAGCACCAATCTCTACCCCCCCCCACCTTCAGCACTCTGCACACATACATTGCACAGGACGAAAACTGCGTTGAAGGGTGAGGGGAGCGATATATTTGAGATGCAGGGGCAGCCTGTTAACTCCCGGGCAGCATTGCCAGGCTGGTGAGTTAGCTGTTGATTTGCTCTGTCCCTGCTTCATGCCCTCTTCCCTCATCTAATCCCATCGCAGAGAGCGATGCTCCTCCATGTGCGACACGTAGCACACACAAACCCTGCTCACACCCTCACGTGAGCCCCACCATCAGCACTGTGCTGCTGTGCCCCCACGCCACGCGCTGACACCCCAAAGCAGCACAGACCTTCGTTCTCTCCCCGTATTTATTTCTCGTGGGGATGCGCGCCCCACAACATGTCTTCCGTGGATCTTGATCATGCAATGGGTTGTGCAGGAATGGCTCTTTACCAGAGCTGTGAATCTACAGGAGTGGAAGGGCGCCGTGTTAAAGTGGGTGTGATGGAGGGGGTGTGGGCGGGGGGCGGCAAGTTCAAGGTCACTGAGGCAGCTCGGGAAGAATAGGAAGTGATAATGTAGTCAGCTATTCTCCCTAGGTCATTGTTGGGCATTGTAATCAATACATCTTCTGTTTTACAGACACGTGTCAGCTGTCTCCCTCTTACAAACTAACATGCCTCTCCTCTCCGCCCCCCCCCATGCCCATAGCTCTGCCTACTGCCGGTTTCTTTGTCTCTCACAGGAGAGACAGAGGAGGAACACAAATCCCTCCCCACCCAGTTAATAGAGATACTGCCTTGCTGACATGAGTCACGAAGGGTTTATGCCATGCAGTTGAGGGTGAGCTGCATCCAGGCCCCCACTCTGCACACCTCCCACCACGGATCTCCCTGGTTTCCAGGGAAACAGCGGCCCCAAATGCTGCCTGACTTTCACGTCTGCCTTTCATTTCTCCTTTTTTTTTTTTTTTTTTTTTTTTTAGGTAAGAAAAAATGCACAACTGACTTTTTTTCTCCCTTCACCTTTCAGGATCACCACTACGGCTGCTTGCATGATGGACCTGCGGAGGTACCCCCTGGACCAGCAGAACTGCACGCTGGAGATCGAGAGCTGTGCGTATGCCTCGTGCCTACCCTCCACCATGCAGTGCCACCTGATGCCACCTGCCCCAGCCACTTCCCACTCATGGGATGCCTCCCAGGGGTGTTACAGGCCATCCCCTCCTGGAGGATGTCCCCTGGGGCAGGACCTGGCTTCCTCATCCAAACTTTACCCTGAGGGGAACTCGTGGCTAATATGCCCAGGAAAATGGAGCTCTAGCAGCAGGCTGGGCATTAAAATCACTTTCACCCTCGGAAGGGTGGTGGAAGCCTCCCTTAGCCCTAGGAAAGCCCTGGGAGCCTGCCCCGACTCGTGGCCGCCCCGCTCTGTGCAGGAGGTAGGACTCAAACCCTCCCACAGTCCCTTCCCATCTGGATCTTCCCTTGACTCCTATGGAAAGCCTCTTCTGACCATGCTAGCGGAGGAGGTCTGGCTCGCCCTCATAAAAATGCACTGCAGTATCCCTGCAGGAGCAGTCCAGAGCAGCAGATCAGTGGTGTTTATCACAGAATTGCTGTTTTCCAAAAAGAGGTCCCACAGCATCCACAGTGAGAAGGTGCCGTGCCGCCTTACCAGCCCTGCCTGCGCCTGGGAGCCTTCTTCCCATCCACCGCTTGCTCGGGATGCGTGGCCGTTGGGTAATGGGATGTAAATCAGGTCCTGCTGCAGGCACTCATGACATGTCGGTTCTGGTACTCCTGAGCATTTTGAGAATAGTTTCTGGTGTAACCAAGAAAACAGAAGACAGAGAATTACCCACACAGTTCCTCGTGTAGTGATTTTGTTCTTAATGGGACATGTCGAGCCAATTTGTTAGTTAAAGCTATGTTTCCTTACAGTATTTCTAAGATCCATGCAGAGATGAAGAGAGTCAATTGTTTTCTTCTTCGGAGCTTTTATCTTTTACACACTTCCACTTTTGAAATCTGCAGGGCTCCATTTTGTTTGCTTCCAAGTCCACACAACTCTGGAATAACAGTCCTGTTATGGCTGGTTTAAAAAACAAACTATATTTTAAAAAAAATAAAAACAAAACAAAAAAAAACCCCAAAACAAACAACAAAGCAAACCACCAAAATCTGTGGTGCAGGGGTGCTGGGTTTGTAAAGCAGCAGCTTGGGGCACCTACCTGCAGGAGGAAAGCCAGTGCTGGCACTGCCTGTTGATCCCATCGCTCCATCCCTAAAGCATCTCTCACCATGTATGCCCCTGCCCAGCCGCGTGTCAGGATTCCACAAAAACCTGCTGAGGCAGGCTGCAAACAGGCTGTTAATCTGACATTTTAAGACATCGTATCAATACTTTATGATATTTCAGGTTGAAATGACTTGTCTTTGTGAACATTCTTTTACTTTTTAAAAGTAAAATGGAAATTTGATTTCCTTTTTAAAGCTAGAAATCAAAGCGAAGCATTTATTTTTAGACCGAACAACCTTTCCCTTTAGATTCACTTTTTAAAAATGGCTTCCTGAAAAACGGTTGATTTCATATTGCATAATGCCATAATAAAAAAAAATGCAAAAATTGGTACCCAATGCCAGCAGGTCATAGCGTAAATGGAATAGAGCTAGTTAACTGCAAAATCTCCTAAAATTAGTTACTGTAATTTGACATTTTCATTGCTGATCAGGAAGTAAATTTGAAGTCACTGCTGTTAAATTTGCGGATGATGAAGATAGCAGCCTGCGTGGCTTGCTCGCTGCACATTTGAATTCCTCCCAATCTGAATACATCCAGAATACGTTTGAACAGAGCTAAATGCGGAGGTCTGTGCCGGTGTGCGGGAGCGCGGGCCAGGCTGCCAGGCTCGTACCCGTGCAGGTATTGACCAGGGGAAGCGACGAAGGGACAGCAGCCCTGAGCACCACGGCTGGAGGTTTTGTAGCAGGGCTCTGACAAAAAGGGCTGGAGTGAGCCTGGGTTATATAAACCAGGGGAGCTGTGAGTCAGAGCAGGGAATCGATTGGCCTCTGAATACGTTGCTGATGAGATGGGGAAAGGGACTCTGTCTATATTTGCTTTCCAAAATTTAGAGAGGAAGTTGAGAAATCAGAAGAGGTTGAGAAAAGAAGCTAAAAAGTGGTTCAAGGGCTAGAGCAGATGTTTTGCAGCGAGGAACCTCAATAGCTCAATCTGGTTTGTTTACTGCAAAGGAGGTGGAGAGGTGACTTGTTTACAGGCTGGGTGCACCTCTGCAGAGGGGGAGCACTGGGTAGAAAGGGCTCGGTATCCTCCTAGAAAAATTCAGAACAACCACCGGAGTCTGAAAGTCTGAGCCAAATGAATTCAGATGTAAAATTACACACAATGTTTTTTAACTGCAAGAGTGTTTGAGCTGCTGGAATCGTCCACTGGGAGGAGTGGGGGACTTGGCTGTTTCTTGCTGCTTTCCACACTTGGTCTCGGTGCTTTGGGAGAGATGCTACAGCCAGATGTGCTGCAGCCAGATGCAAATACCAGTTCTTGTGCACAAAGCTGGGGTACTCGAGGCAGTGTAATATCCTGTGACTCCCCAATGTCTGCAGCAGATGAGATGATAACCTGAAGGCCCTGATTCTTGATGGGCTTGTGGGTGTGGGTGCCTTACTGCCATGGGAGCAGGATCATGACATGGGGGGATGAGAAGCAGATCTAGCATGGCATTTGGAAGATTGTTATTATTTTTTAGCACCCATGAATAAGTGCAGAAATGACTGAGAGTGCAGGATGTGGGCTTGGAGACTACACTATCATCATTCCTGTTTGGGAAGAGACCTCAGGGTATCTCTAGTCCAGCCTGCAGCTCAAAGCAGGGTCAGCTATGAGATCAGATCAAGTTGCTCAGCTCTTTATCCACTCAGGACCTGCAGGTTGACACCATCCTCAACAGTTCAGCTCACGTCTGGGTTAACCCTTGGTCTCTAAGGCTAGGTAGAAGAATTTCTCTTCCATGGTGCATTCAATAGCTCTTCATTCCCCTGATCCCACTAATACAGTGAGGCTGGTTTTGGTGGCATCTCTCCCTGGTGGATGTTAGCCTTGCTGGGTATTGCTAGCCAACTGCCTTTCTGCTGTGAGGGCTTGTGGATAGGGCAGGCTGTTGTGCTGCAGTGCAGAAGGTGAATAAAAGGAGTCTGTGGGAACAGGTGAAGTTCATGCTTTAAAGGAAGCCTTGCACCACGCCACACCAAAGCCTGTACGTATCTTACTGCTTCTTTGGCCAGGCTGGGTGTGGCCTTGAGCCACCTGGTCTAGTGGCAGACGTCTTTCCCCATGGCAGGGGGGTTGGAACTAGATGATCTTCAAGGTTCCTTCCAAACAAACCCTTCTATGATTCTGTGATTTCTTGCACACAGAGGTGCTCCCATGCAGCTCTGCACTTTGCTTGGAATAAGAGGCCACCCCTTGTGCAGCAACAGCCACATTGTTTCAAAACCCAGCTTGTCACAAGCAGCATTAATTTTCAAGAGGAGGTGAATCTTTGCCCACAAAGGCAACAGGCATGGTTGTGAAGGTCACACCAATGGAAGGGGAGCCGCATGATTTTGTCCCCTGGGCTTCATTCCCCATAAGTCCAGAGCATCTGGGGACTCTTTCTCCTGGGATTGTGGCGTTAGGCTCCTCAGCACTTCCAGCCTGTGCAGCCCTCTCTGGCATGTATACTTTGGGGTTAAAGTAGGAGGCTGTATCGTTGGCTGAGTTAAAAAAACCCTTACCCTGAAACAAGGGATGAGTATTTGTTAGCAGCCTGACTCCCCTTTCTTTCTTCTCCCACTACCGCTCTTTTCAGCCAGCACTTGGTAAAAGCAGCCCCCAATCTCAGAGACTCCGTCTGCTTCCCGACTCCAAATTTTGACCAAGAGTACTTAGAAGAGGGAGGTGCTCTGATGTTTAAATTTCTTTTCAGCTGCTGTTGTAGGTCTTTTTCTCTCTGGGAATTTTTAAATACTTCGGTGCTCTGTTTACCTAGTCCCCACCAGGATGTATTGTGTGGTCTCCCCCTTCTGGTACAAGGAGGCAGTTTTTACAAAGCAAGACGCTGTGTTTGGTTCATTTGACAGAGGCTTCTGATGGTCAAGTCCCTGTCATGTCAGCCATGGAGATTATGTGGTGAAGTCAAGGCTTGATGGGCCACTTCTCACCTTTTCCTCCTGAATTCTAGCCAGAAGTGGGAGTTCTGACCAATTTTTTCCTCTTCTCCTGGGGTCTGTACTGTCAAGCTCAGCTGAAGAAGAAAAGTATGTCTGCAGAGAAGGGCTATGCTTGCTGTCTAATGGTGTGGGCTTTCCTCTGGATCCTCTTCCAAATCACATTAGTGAAAATGGGGGTGTCGTCTGCTCCTGCTTGTCAGCTTAATTCTCTCTCTGTGCTTCTTCATCTCTGCAGATGGTTACACAGTTGATGACATTGTCTTCTTCTGGCAAGGAAATGATTCTGCCGTCACGGGGATGGAGGTGCTAGAACTGCCCCAGTTCACCATTATCGAGCAGAGGCTGGTCAGCAGGGAAGTGGTCTTCACCACCGGTGAGTGTCTGCTGAAGGGAGGCCATGGAATGTGCAAACCCTCTGCTGACCAGTGTCAGTGTGGTTCTTCCTTTGATTGAGATGCTGGAGGCACTAACTTAGAATCTAGGCTTCAACTTGTTTTCATTTCTTTGTCAAAACACCAACTGAGCTCAAAGTAGAAGCTCTTTAGGAGGTTTTCAGCCCTTAACTTATTTTGATGTTGTTTGCAACTGGGTTTTGAAGCTAATGTAGGTGCAATAATAAACAGAAGAATATATCGGTTGAAATGCAAGTGGTCTATGAAATGATGCAAACCCATCTGTCCACAGCACTAAAAAGGTCTGGAGAGAATACCTTGGACAATTCAGATACTGCTAGCTGGAAAGTTGGAGGGGCTTGGATTTTGATTGCTGTCTTCACTTTGATCTGGCATGGAGTTCACTGCCAAAGCAGCATGCCACACACCTGTTAAATAGGACAATTTTTGAAACGCCGCGAAATCACAGCCTGAGTCTTTCAGCTGTGGTGGCAGATGGTGATGTTGTTCCAATAGTGCCTCGGGGGCATGCTGGGAGCAGGGTCCCATTGCGATGGTAATCTAGAGACCCACAACAAGAGGCAACATTCCTCCAAAAGAAGTTTGCAGTCTAAATAGGTAAGATCTTAAAAAAAAAAAACAAAAAAAAAACAACAAACAAACCAAAAAAACAAAACTGGTGAAATACGCGTTCAAGCTACGTAAATGGCACATAATGGTGAGAGAACATAACCTCCTTTTCCCCAGTCTACCTCCTTGATCATTAAAGACTATTGTTCTTTTGCTACTTTAGCTGCCAACCCATGATTACACCCATGTTTCAGGCTGCTGTGTTGCCTAAGGGACGGAGGTGGGAAGGAGGAATGACTTGGACTTTATTTCACAGCAATGTGAGAGGCTTTGTCCCTGTCAAAATGACCCTGCTCCCATGGAAGGACTGTAAAAAGTACTTATTGTCTATCACTATCCCCAATAGGTTTGCTAAAAGATTAGGAGGAAGTTGCAACAACTTGGGAAAAAAACCCCAACCCTACAGATTAACTAAGAGTATTCTATTTGCATATGAATTTGCCCAGTCTGACCATAATCTATTTTTAGAACAGCATGGGAAAAATACGATTCAGACCTTCATTGCTGTTTGGAGGAAAAGCTAGTACATGAAACATTGGAAAATCATCTCACTGCATCCAGATATAGGGTTAAAGTCTCCTGTGTAAGCCTGTATCAAATCAGCACTTACCATAATAGCAATTTCAGTACTGAACAGACATTCCCCCATGATGCTGGATATAATAATGTAACTTATGTAGAGTATCCTTTCGTCTTAATATTCTGAGCCAACTGAGCAGACTCTGAAGAGCCCCCTTCCAAAAACCTGATGAATCTGCAAAAACCAAATGAAGGAAAAAAAAAAAAAAGACAGATTTCTCATTATCCTTGCCTCTTGAGTTGCCTCTTGAGAACATTTTCCAAAATAAAATTTCAATTCCTAACCTAAGCTCTTACCATAAATACACCCTTAGCCTCCTCTTAAACAGCATCTCCCTTTCATATCTCATTGACAGGTTCGTACCTGCGCTTATCTTTGAGTTTCCGGATTAAGAGGAACATTGGTTACTTCATCCTGCAGACTTACATGCCATCTATTCTCATCACCATCTTGTCCTGGGTCTCCTTCTGGATCAATTATGATGCTTCTGCTGCACGAGTGGCACTAGGTAGGTACCTTTTCATCATATGTTGAAGAAGGCTTTTTTTTGAGAGAGATAAGCTAGGACCAGCTCTAAGAAAGAAAATACCTTTTTCTTTATGCTGTAGCAGTTAAGCAAGCCACGTAGGTCTGTCAAATTTGTCATCCCAAATGAAGGACATTTTTGCTGAGAACAAACTTCAAATTTTCAGCCAGAAGAACTACTTTCTTTTTATGTTTTTGTTCAGAAGTATCAGTATTTCCCAAGCTTGACTCTGTATTATTTGAATCAGTTAAAGTTCTGCCATAAATTTCTGTGGGTGCGTGTTTAAACTCTACAACAAAGGCATAAATGGTCACAGCTTCTCAGAGACGCCATGAGCCTGCCAGGTCCTTTGCTCTGGTTTGTATGTCTTTTCTGCAGAGGATAAATCTGGGCACCTCTTGGTCAACACATGTACCAAGACCTATTAGTTGGATAATAAATGCTGAGGGTGGCTGGCCAAAGAGTAGTAAGAATGATGAGTGGTGAATGGTTAAAAGATGAAAAAAGTAAAGGAATTGGCTTTACACATTCTCATATTTTAAGCCCCATACAGACACTTTTTGTAGCTGAAGGCCTTCATGACCAAGGCAAATATGGGACAGTAGTTGAAGTCAAAGTTCTTCTTAAGAACATGCTCCCCTAAATAGGAATGTTCTCCTACAAGAGAAAAAAATGAGGTCTTTTAAGCAACAGAAGGGAAGTGGGGGTGGATTGCAGATGAGGGTTTTGAAGAAGGAACAGGAGAAAGGGGTCATGGCTGGCATTTGAGAATGGGGCTGTGCAACATGATAGAAACTTCAGAGGAAACAGGAGAGCCAAGGGAAGAGAAGGATTTCATCTGCCAGGGGGAAAAGGCCCAGAGAGGCAATGGAGCGCAGGTGGAGGCTGGGTCTTACAGAAAAGGTTGGGGGCTTAAACTAGCTCTAGGAGAAGACAAAGTTTGAGAAGACTCAGAGGAGGGATGGTGTGTACAAAGATATAATATAGATCATCTGGCTGTGCTCGTGTGGAGAGGCTGGAGCAGGGAGACAGGGAGGGAACAAGAAGAATGTGGTAAATTGAAAAGGTAAGTTGCATTGACAAGGGTATAATAAGTGAGAGAAGGAAAAGAGACCATGGTAGACATTGCTGGCACAGTGAAAGTACAAGAAGAAGGCTGGACATGAGACACACAGCTGTTGAATTTCTGCTGACATCTGGATTCAAAGGAGAAGACAGAAGAAAAACATTGTAGATCAGAACTGGAACAGCTCTCTCTAAACTCTTCCTGACAGTTCTCTATATAACTTGTCCTTAAAAAGCTCCAGAGAAGGAGATTCCACAGCCTCCTCTGGGTACTCTAGGTACTCTAGATTTACCTGCTCGCACAGTTAAAAACCTCTTTGCCTCTCTTCTAAGTCTCCATTGTGATTTGTCTAGTTCTTAATGGAGATGTGGAGAACATTCTAGTCTCCCTTTATTTGCCCCAGATTTCTGGATATTTAGACTACTGTCTAAATATAGACAATATAATATATTGCATGTATATAAATATATCTCCTTTCTGTTTACTCTTCTGTGACCTGAAGACAATTAGTTCTTTAAATCCTTTATCAGGAATGACACTACAGACACAATGAGGGTGGAGGGCAAACAGGATGAGCAGGGGACCAGGATGCACAGAGAGGTTTGAAAGCCATCACTGTAGAGGCAGGGATGAAACCAGAAGAGCAAATTAAGGTCATGGAGACTAAGACAGCTGCCAGCAGAGAGAGAGGAGGGGAAAGGACACTAGAAAAGATCAGCAAGGTAGTAAGAAAAGCAGGACAGCTGAGCTAGGGAAGTGGGAAAAGAAGCCTAGGTTGAAGAGGGAATGTTACTGCCTCCAAAAGAAGCATGAAGGCTGCCAGAGACAGATCTGAGGCCACTCTTGACAGTCTAGAGAAGGGAAGAGGCTGAGAAGAAAGAGGACTGAAGCTGTGAGAGTAAACATGGTGCACCAGGCTCTTGGAGATTGAGTAGATGGGGGAAAAAAGTGTTCAATAAGACCAAGAAATGTTTGCTTAAGATGCAGGAAATATGAGTAGGCCTAAAAAGGAGAGCATGAGAACCACGGGAGGAGTGTGTACAGGTGATAATTGAAGTAGTGAGTGGTAAAGCTGATGAGAGGAAGGTGGGAATTGATGGGGATGTAGACAGAAGCCTATGAGGCAGGCAAAAAAAAAAAGAGACCACTATGAAAAGATAATCTCTTCACTCTTTCTCCTATTCATGGCATTGGAAAAACACAGCAGATTATAAATTCATGTCAAGGATACTGAGGCATTCAGTAGGGTGCAGGGTGTTCCTGAAGTGGAAAAAAGGGAGGAGAAGAGGTTGAGAGACTGAGAGCAAAACTGAATGTTTCCTACCCCACTGAGGGAAAGAAGGAGGAGCAGGGAGGACTTAAAGAACCAAGGTCTGGAGTATGTTGATCCCCATCATCCTAATGATACTCTTCTTGACAACTTCTCCCACTGTTGGTGGCTGGTTTATTTCCTGCAGCAATTTGTACTGGGCAGCTGGGATTAGAACAATGGTAGTTTTCTTCCCAGTTGCACTGCTGTCATCCCTCCTGAGGTTGTCCAGCTGGGAGGAGGGATGGGGAAGCTGAGAGTGGCATTTCAGGAAGCCATCCCGCCATGGTAACAGAGCACCTACCCTCTCCTTACAGGGGTCACCACGGTACTTACGATGACTACCATCAACACCCATCTGCGGGAGACTCTCCCCAAGATCCCTTACGTCAAGGCTATTGATGTTTATCTCATGGGCTGCTTCGTCTTCGTGTTCCTGGCGCTCCTGGAGTATGCTTTTGTCAACTACATATTCTTCGGGCGAGGCCCCCGGCAGCAAAAGAAACAGAGTGAACGGATCAGCAAGGCCAACAATGAGCGCCACCGTTATGAGGAGAAGAGGGTGAGAGAGCAGGTTTGTCCCCTTCTTTCATTGTGGCAGGAGAATTCAGACTCTCCACTGTTCATTCAGTCCTGGGTGAGCTGTGGAGCAGCCTTTCTCCTCATCACAAGAGATGAACTCCAGTTCCCCTGTCTGGGGATTACTGGGAATTTTTTCTCCTTGATCATTTTGTCATCATCCTCAAGCCAGTCTCATCAGGACCATCCTCTTTCACAGGGCAGGTGTACCCAAAAGTACCCCTGTGGCTTTTGGTCCTGCTGTGTTGACAGAACCACACTACTCCGCTCAAAATTTGCTGCAAGCACATGCGGCTTGTCCTTCAACTCCAGCATCAGTGGACAACATTTTCAACCGCAGAAGTTCAGGTTCAGAGCGCACAAATGACCTAATCAGTGGTATTGTTACCCAGAAAACAGTTCAAAATCATCCCTGATGGTGTGGCCCTGTGTGCATTGTGCACAGGACATCCCTGCTACCTTTCTCTCTGTCTTCCCTGTTCTAGGTTGACCCTTATGGTAACATCCTCCTCAGCACTCTGGAGATGAACAACGAGCTGCTGGCCACAGACATGATGAGCAGCGTTGGCGACTCTCGAAACTCTGTCATGTCCTTTGAAGGCTCAGGAATCCAGTTCCGCAAGCAGCTGGCCTCTCGGGATGGATTTGGTCACCACCCGACCCTGGACCGCCATGTCCCACTGACCCACCATGCTGCGGCTCGCAACCGTGCCAACTGCCGTCTCCGCCGGCGGTCATCTAAGCTGAAGCTCAAAATCCCAGACCTGACAGACGTCAGCACCATTGACAAGTGGTCACGAATCATTTTTCCAATCACCTTTGGATTCTTCAACCTTGTTTACTGGTTGTACTATGTAAATTGATGCCTGCGGCCTCCAAGAGAGATAGGGACAGACACTCAGACAATGACAACACAGGAGTGTTGTGGTCTTTTGGGTTTGGGTTTTACTCTTTACTATCATTATCATTTATTCCTTTGGTTCATTAGATTTATTCTAAGCTTACTCTTCTCTTTTCAGCACATGTAGAACCACGGAGTGGGGGGGTGGGTAAGGGAGAGAAGGGTGTATGGGAAGGGGTTTGGTTTCAGGGAGGGATGTGTTTGTCTTGATTTTGGTTTCCTGCTGAAGGACTTAAACCATTGTAAAAAAAAAAACAAAAACAAAAACCACCAAAAACCAAAAAAAGAAAGAAAAAAATTACAGAAAAAAAGAAAAAAACTACTAAAAAAAACCCAAAAAAGAAAAAAAAATCAAAAAAAGCGGGGGAAGGAGATTTAAAGAAATTGAGTCAAAAACTGGTGGGGGCGATAGGTTATCTTTGGCTGTGCTCACTAATGCGCTATCTTCACTTCCATTTCACTACTGAATTTCATCTTTCTCCTCTCAGTATTATTACATTTTTTTAATCTTTCTTCTGTCACTGCCCTTAACCCCTTCATGTTGATTCTTTCATGGATTCATGAGGTGGTGGGGGTTCATTCTCATGCTACAAGATTTCTCTTTTCTTTTTCTCTCTCCCTCTCTCTTGCTTACAAGCCTAAAAGAATCTTTTAAACCAACAAATAAAACGAATATTTATTTTGGAAGAGCTGGGAAGGGGGGAGGACAAGGCAATTATTTGGGAGGGAAGGGGCAATGTGGGGTTATGGGAGGGGGGGAGGAGGGAGCATATCAAAAACAAAGGCACATTTGCAAGTTGCCTTTTTCCACCTTCAGGAGTTTGCAAGCTGTTTTTCCTGTATGAATGTGTGTGTGTGTGCGCGCACGGCGCATCTGTGTGCGTGTGAGCACATGTATGTAGGTACAGGTGTGTGTGTGCAAGCATGTTTTGTGGGGAGGGGAGCTGGGGAGGGGGGTTTTCTAATGTCTTTTGTAGAAGGAGAACACAGATGACATTTAACCGGCAGTGTTTTGAGGGGGAATAGCAGGGTTTTGTTTGCTCATTGCAACTGTGCGAGGCTGGAGGTCGGAGTCCTAGCTTGTATTAGAAAGGTGGAGCTGGAGAGGCAGATTGTGCAAATATCTACTTGCTGAGGAAATAGAGGGCTCTGGGGATCAGCAATGGGGCGGTGCTGCTGGCATCTGATCTCTAGTAGACAGCTGATTCAGTCCTGAAAGGATGGGTTGTTCGTAATCATCCCCACCCTGCATCTTTCTTACTGAGTTTGGGGAGAAAAGCATTTGCAGGACTCTGAAAGCTGAACCCTTCCCCCCCTCTACCTGTTCCTTGTGCCAGACAAGGGACTTCGCTCTCCAGCCCACCGAGAGACCATAACGTATGGCAAGGTGCCGGAAAAGGTGGATGTCATTTAACTTTGTTGTGCTTCAGGACAAAAAAGATCCAGAAATTATAACTATCCACTTTCCTAAGAAGTTCAGAAGCAAATGGTGGGCTGACACCCTCTGATCTGTACTGCTTCTATCAGGCCTTGCTTTGTGTCTGTTATTACATGCAGAGTGTAGAGAAGAGCACCCTGTGTCCCTTCTTGCAAAAGATGTAACTAAGGATGCAGTAGAATTCCATGGATCGTCATCCCACTGGAAGACGATGGTCTTCAAAGACCGGGCAGGGTGAAGGTTGCAATGAAAGTGCTGAGCTTGCCAGTGCTTGTGGAAGCAGCTTCCATCCACAGGCACTTGTTAAAAAGGTACAAAAGGGTAACTTGGCCTTGGACATCAAGGTCAACTTTTTCCAAAGGAGCCAGTGACTTTCAGGAAAATCACTGAATTATTGGCCACTTTGGCAATCATTGATGATTGATAATCTCCCTGATAAGGTTAATAAAAGCCATGAAAATAACAAATTCACAAGTGCAAAACTTTAACCCTAGGGTCATTCTGCCATTCCTGGAATAATGATGAGAACCTTGTTCTTACCTGATGGAAGTTTTTACTTACTGACGCATGACACACACACACACTGCCTTGAATCCAGCCATCTCTTTATTTTCCTGCTAGTGTACTTTTCCATTTTCCTTGATTCTCACTGCTGGGTAGAGCAGAGTGATCCTCAGGCCAGGGAAACTCCTGTTTTTCAGGCAAAAGATGCATCTAATGCACATCTTTACATTCACTAATTTATGTCTGTGCAGTGCTATGAAAATGTGAATCACTGTACGCCTGACCTTGTAACACTGAAACCATGGAAAGTTTTGCCTCGACTTGGATGAAACAGGATCAGTGCTCATCAGAGTAATAAGTATTGTTATTTTTATATCAGTAATGTGTCTTATGCATTTTCTACTAACAGAATCTTAAGCATAAAAGCAGAGCATCTATCCTTCTCAACTGCCCACAATCTCTGTCTCCCTCTCTCAGTCATGTTCATGCATGCACACATTTGGTCCAGGTCTCCCTGGACTCACCAAGGTTTTAGCACAATTGTTAAATCAGACTTAGATTCCCAGCTGCCCTGGAGAATGGTCTCTTGCTGGTTTCCACGTTCAAGAGTGATGCTGTTAAACATGGGGTTTCCTAATATTATTGCAGCTTATGGTCTATATGGATCTGTATAGGAATAGGAATCTGAGGAGTGAACAGTGCTGGATGACAGGGCTAGGGCTGGAACAGGTAGTTCTGTCTACCCAGTATGCGGGAAGTTAAAGCTTGGCCAGTGGAGAAAGTTACGCTTTCTAGTGGGATTCTATTTGGAAATGGCTTTTACATAGTTTAATAGAAGTCATAAAAGTCATGTTTTATGACATCAACAGTATAATGTTGGTGGATATATGCATGTCAGATGACTGCAGTTTCCAGAGGGAGGCTGCCTATCAGCAGGTTCAGTTTTTAAGGGGAGTCTAACCAGCTGATTGATGATTAAATAAAATATCTTACCCTTTATATATGTGATTGTGATGTAAAGGGTGGTCAGAACGATAGAAGGGAAAAAAAGAGGCAGTTTTAAGAAGCCTATGAAGACTGAAGGGAGAAAAATGGCCACGTGGTAAGAAATCATGAAACTGAGGGAGGTGACTCAGGAACTCCAGGAATTCAGTAGTTGTAGTAAAAGCCTGACAAGTGTGTGGTAGGAGTTAGGCACCTGAGAACTCTCTCAGTTGGTCCCAAAGACCAGCAGGAGCGGCAGCACACAGATGATGCAAAACCCACCTATGCTTTTTGCTGCTCAGGCACTGAGCCCCACACGGAGTGAGGTCCTGGCCAACGCCACCCAGCACCCTGCAGAGACAGCCCAGGGCCTCCAGCAGCTGGGGATCAGGTACATGGAGGCTGTGTTTAATATTTGAGGCTTCAATCAGAAACTGAGCCTAGAATTTCATAGTGACAATCCAAAAGCTTTCCAGGCAAAAAGCACTGCTCAGCTGATTTCTTCACCTGCTGGGACTAGGAGCCAGACTCCTTTGTTATTGCCTTGGTTCTTTGTTGGCTGGGTTCTCTTTCTTATCAGGAGTCATCCTAGTTTCTCTCTTTGAATGTTTCTGACCTCATATTACCAGGTCAGTTTTACTTCATAGACTTAGTCTTAGTATATCCAGACATCTGGACTATTAGGTCCTACACAATAATCTTTGCCAAAGAGTGTGCAGTCAGGACTTTCCACAGTTCAGGAACTGCCTTATAATTTCTGGTGATGGGGCAGAACGCTGGAGAACAACTGAGTGTCCTGTGATTCAGATGAGTAATAGAAAATATGTTCCCATACAGGGATGGGGGAACAATGCCCATGGCCTTTGGAAATGCCCTCCTTCAGAAATGCCCTCCTTCAGAACCAAGGTGGCATCTCCATTTTCCCCCTCTGTAGCTGTCTGCATCCACCCCCAAGAAAGGCAACAAACCCATTTCTCATTTTGAGGTCCAGTGATCCAGAAAGGCGATAGTGGAGGAAAAAAAAGGTATTTTGATAATGCTCAAGGCTCAGAGGTTTCAAGCCATCACAAGCCATGAGGAAAGGCAAGGCATGAACCTCTCATGCCGTGGGTGCAAAGCTGGTGTTACTGGAATGGTGGAGGGGATTTCCACACTGCAGCTTGTGTGCCTGCTGCTGTCCCACCTTTTCTTTGTGAAGGGAGAGCCATGGGGAAAGGGGAGGAAAGGGTGTGAGTGCTGTTCCAAAGCAGAGCTGCTTCTGACTTTCACTGCAGTGGTGCAGGAGGCAATTCTGAGTGGGGCTTGGTTGGTTTGTAGCTTGGGGCAGGATTGCTGCTTGCTGGGCCATGGTTTTTAGTGGAGACTATAACACAAGCATGAGGGATGCTCCAGGCTGCTTGAGGTAACTGGGCTGGGGGAGAACATTTTGCACCTTTCCCATGCGTAACAGCCTAAGGCAGGCATGTGGAGGAGGAGAAGGAAGTGAAGAATTAGAAATTAAATCTCTCTCAGGATATACGTGGCCAATGCAACTCTATTGCTTCATTTTCTGACACTGTATAGTGCTGTCACTCAGGGACCTTTAGGAACTAGGACCTTGGGACTGTAATCCTACCTGTCCCCCCGCTTATCCCCCCTTCACCTTGAGTATTAAGAAGTGAATAGAGAATGAGAAAAAGAGCCAATGAGGAAAATTAGAGCCCTGCTAGCAAATCCCTGCTATTCCATGGGTGAAGGTAAAGCTTTGGTTACTAAAGTCAAAGGAAAATACATACCTTTATATTCATGCCTGCAAGCATAAACCAGCCCGTAGTGTATATAGGATAAGTTCACAGTGCATGAAACAAACAGGACTGTAGGTCTTAACTGGCATCCAGCTTTCTTGCATGCACATCTGACACCATGCCAGCAGCTTATGTCTTGCAAATAAGTAGGGAACCTGCCAAGTCTTGGCACTTCCTCTGTCCAATGGACAGCACATCCACTTCCCAGAAACAGAGCCATGTGGGGAACTGATCCGGCCAGTCTGTTTGACCAGATCTGCTCCAGAGGCTCTGGCAGGAGGAGATAAGGGGTGGGGGAGGGAGTTGGTTTTGTTTTCTTTTTTTCAGGGAGAGGAAGGGGTTTTAAGTCTCTGAGCTGTTATCAGGCAGAAGAGAAACCTCTGGAGCTGCAGATCAAAGGACAGTGGCTTTAGGGAAGGTGGTTACAGAAATCCTAATGGAGAGGATGGGATGAGGAAGAGGTTGTTAGTGAGAGAGAGCTGTAACTACAGATACAGAGCAAATAGTAGAGAGGTAGTGAAAATATAAACCACGACAATGTGCAATACAATAGGTTTGAAGGGACTGGAGCACTGAACACCAGAGATCTCCACTGAGCAGACAGGCGGGGTGCAGCTGCAGGCAGCACTCAAGGAAACCCAGCCATGGCAGCAGTCCCCAGCGGGCAGAGACCGTGGTCTCTGGGAGATGGTGAGGTCAGGAAGAGGGAAAATAGAGGGAGAACCACGGCGTGCTGCCGCCAGTATGAGCTCAGTCCCTTTAGGCAGGGACAATCATTTGCATCCGGACAATGTTGCAGGAGCTGGGCTGGGGTGTGCAGGGGAGCTACTGCCGTGCAAAGCTGGGGCGGTGGCTGAGTTCTGCCCTGGTGTCAGAGGTCGGAGCCAGCCGGGCAAGGAACACCATGCGGGTTACCAAATGCTTCCTTAAGATGAGACTGGGCTTACCAAGCAGGGTGGGATGTCTCTACAGTAGACATGGAAATTGGGTCAGGGACACGGGTTGGGTTGAAGATGTGAAACCTACATGTTGGAAGCAGGACCTAATGCAGATGCTGGGAGGGTGGGAGGGTGGGAGGGGAGTGGAAACTGGGGAGGAGAAGATGTACATAGTGTTGGGGCTTGGGTTTTATTTTCATTTGGTTTTTGTTTGGTTTTGTTCTCTTTTTTTTAAAAAAAAATGTTTGATTTCTAATGTCTTGATGTAAACCAAATAAAAATGGTTCTGTACATTCAGAAGTAAAGAACAGCTGAAAGGTGACAAGTGTAATAAAGAAGCACTGTCCTCCAGGCTGATGCTATAACGCATTTCCCCAGACTTTTCCCACAGGGGCTGGAGGGCAAACCTGTGCCTGTGCCTGTATGGAGGCGCAGCCTGCCAGGATGGTGACCTTAGGGCTGGCTCCCTGATCCACCTCCAAGCGCAGTAAAGAAGAGGTGGGCAGTAGAGGTGGAAGTGATGGTATGTAACTAACTTCTCAGTGTTTGATCAAAACACCCCTGAGGCCAATGGGAGGAGGCTGTGTATTAGACTCTAACCTCTTGCACATATGGTCTCTTCCTGTAAAGCCAACCTGCACTATGCCTTACTGTATCCTGGGATGTAGTGAAGGGGGTGAAGATGATATCAGGCATCACTTGCATAAACGAAGTGATGCAGGTGGAGTAAAGGCAGTATGAGCCTGAACTTTCTTTGAGAAGCTTTTGTTGCTGCTGCTGCTGCTTTCTGCCCTGTGACTTACTTTAGAGTGACACGGGCTAGGAAATGCCCAGCTTCTCAGAAGAGGTGCAAAGAAAGACTTCCATGTAAAAAGACTTTTCTTAAGAGACTGCAATTCGATAGAACCTTGCTTGTGGCGTCCTGGCTATTTGTGAAGAATGAGTTTGGAAGAGAGTGCAAAGCAGGGATCTTGCATTAAGCTTAGTTATCTGTTTCAGTGGCCGTTGGCCCTGCAGAGGCAAATTCTTCAGCAGAAGTACAGAAGGGTCAGAAGTACGAATGAGTGGGCTCAGGTGTAGGACACTGACTGAATTTGGACTGAGGGACACCTGGTTTCTGTGCAGCTTTCAAGTAGCAGAACTGAGTGACGGGGAATGCCAAGGATGATGATGGTCTGAGGCGTATGGGTAACCCTCTGTGTTACAATCCATCTTTGTCCGCACTGGGGGGAGTGTCAAGGGTGAAAATATGAGAAATTGTCCGTCTGTCTTGTCTTATGTTTAGTGCTTTGGAAAAGCAGAGGACAGTCTTGCCTCTACGGGGCTGAAGTGTGGCGTCTTTCTACAGCTGGGCCAGTGAATGTTGTATTTTTTGTGTTACTGCATTAAGGCTAAAAGAAAAAAAAAAAACTTTACGTGGAAGGCAGACCACAGGGGAGTCTCAATCCTCTTAGGGAAGGCCATTCTTCAGCATTAAGACTTCTCTCCACTGCAGTTGCCGTTCCAGCTAGAGTGCATCAGTATGGTGCAGCCACACAGCCCTGACTCAGCCATTGCTGATGAGCAGGCCAAGTAGGACTGGTACATAAGCAAGGACAGGTGTTTTGCAGAGACAAAACAAGGATGAGTTGTGTGTGCATGACTTCCTGCACCCCATTGTGCTCTAGACTAGAAAAACCTGGAACAAAATGTGGCCCCTTGCTCCAAGAAGCTTATACTGTCATCATCCCCCACTAGAGACAATGGACCAAACCCATCCCAAACCTCCTGTTCTCAGCTCCATGCTGTGGGCTGCCTGCTCCCATCTAAGATAGTCAGAACTTGCCAGTGTCACAGGCAGAAAGTACTTACAGAGTAGTATTGCATATGCGTATGACAAAGTGGGGAGAGGAGAGGTGGTAGACCCGTTTATGATACAGGGATGCACATTTTATCATTTGCACAGGCTGAGCTTGGCATTTATGCTGGCAGACTTTTCCTCCAAAAAGGATGAGATAGCACAGCGGTGAGTAACATTTTTTTGAAGAAGGTGATAGTTTCTCCTCCAGTATGTGTTTTAAACAGTACATCAGTATAGGTTTGCCTTCTCTGAAGGCTAATGCCTCCCATCCCTCAGTGCTATGCTTGCTGAATGACATGGGGCGGCTCCGGGTTAATTGCAATATTCAGTTAGATGCTGGGTCCAGGTCTTATTTGGGGACCTTGCTGGGCATCCAGTGGACAGTGTCCAGGCAGGAGGGTGAAAGATCTTTTCCCTGACTTTTCCACCCCTCTGGACAAGTCTTTGACTGCAGCGTGCTTTACTGGATATGCTGTCACGTGGCTTACGCTGCCCAGCTGCACGGATAGCCTTGCTGTGCTGAGCCAGGTGAGGAGGGCTTGGGAACCAACAGGCTGGGAGAAGCCAGGCCAGCAAGGAAGGAAATGTGTCTGCATTTGCTGTGATGCTTCTTGGGGACTCAGACAAGGGACAATGACCTGGGTTTTAGCATCAGGAACACCCTATCTCAGGTTAGCAGGGGCATTCCTCTCTGTGGCTGATCTCAACTCCTTTCTGCAGAGAAAGGAACTGGCACTGCCTCTTTGCTGACAGATGCTCTGCCCCACACTGGGACAGACTCACTCAACACCACTCAGTCCTTGAGCAGGTCCTCTTTATCTTTACCTGTAGGGTGTGGTGCATTTGGTTGATCTCTTCTTTCTCATCACCATCCCCTGGCTGTGGCCAGGGCCATGGAGCTTGTGCTGCTGTAGCACCAAGCCTTGCCAAGGCAATGGCTGTTCCCAATGAGACCAGAGGGTCTCACTGGTGAGTGCAGGAGGCAAGCAGGTGGGTGTTATGCAATATCATGACATGTCAGGTGGGAGGCCAAAGGGGAGGTGCACTTGTGAGAAAGCTGGCATTGGCATAGCCAGTGATGCTTAACCTTGCTTCTTCAGAGACAGTGGCCCACAGGACCTGAAGTTCTGGGGATCGCTGTGCTACCTGCCTCAGGTACCTCTGAGGACCCATCAGGGATGTTTCTAACAGGAATAGATCTTTTGCTAGTGCAGCTTACAGACTGTTGTTAGAGATCTCGCCAGCCTCATACCCCATGAATTTGGAAGCACAGAGAAGGGAGGCATGTCCCAGAGCCTCTCACAAGCAGAAACTCAGCAGAAATCCCTGAGTTTCAGCCCCTGCCAAGTCTAGGTGATGAGGAAGGAAGAGGTTAGTAAGGGAGGTGAGGTTGCCCCAGACTTCTCCTCTCCCATTTCAATTGCACTGAAGCAAGAGGGCAATAGCAGAGAAATATGGTGGGATTAAACCCACACCGTGCCCCAGTCCAGCAAAGCCCCATTTTTTGTCAGGTCCGAGCATAGGAGCAGACCTGACAACAGTGCATCTGCTTAAAATCATGCCTGGATCTGACAGCTTCACTGGGTTGGGGCCAATCTGTTTGGCGGGCCAAAAGGGAAGATTCTTAGTGGACAACCCCCTAGAAAGGCTCAGCAGTTATCACAGAGAAGAGTTTCTAACATCTGGAAAGATGAATAGCTAGGTGCTGGAGACGAAAATGGAAAAAATTAGAATAAAGGAAAGCCTCAAGAGTTACCTGGAAACATCCCATCTGTTGGCAAGTACACATGACCCTGGTGGCAGGACCGTTGTCCTGTCTGCAGTGTTTTTTCTTTCCATTGCCTGGCATGTCATAATATTGTGTCTTTGTGTGAAATCACATCCCCTTTCTGAAGATAAACCAGTTTCTGAAGGACAAATGCCCTCCCACGATGTGCTCGCTACAGGCATGCTATGCCAAGAGATATGAAAGCAAACAAGATTAGACCTCTAAGGCTGGGGCATTCTTCCCAGGAAAATCCAGACCATTTATGCCAATGTATCATCCTGTCAAACTGCACCCATCCATCTTCCTCTCAAAGATGAAGAAGAGCCAACGTCTTCTCTAACTGGGGACATCTTATGTGGCCTGAAATTCAGTCAAACAACTAACTGAACACCAATGACAACAGGACAGGGAGATCAATGTCAATGTGTACTATCTAAGGGACTGCTGTGAACCATCTTAACACACTGAGTGGCTGCGTTGCATCCTGTACAGCGCTAAATAACAAAGAAACAAAAAAAAAACAACAAAAAAAACTCCCAGAACCAACCACCCATTTTTATGATCTTTAATTTGCATTTTCTGCATGAAATAAGACCTTGATCCTTGTCTTTTTTTCACAAAAGCAGATTCTGCTTTAAGTAATGTAAAAAAAAAAAAAAAAGGAAAGAAAAATGTTTCTAGCAAAGTGATTTAGATGTAGAAATTTTTGTAAAAAAAAAAAGGGAAAAAGAAAAAAAAGAGAAAAACAACAAAGAAATAAAATAAAATTACCTAAAGAGCCATCTTTGTCTGCTCTAGAAGTGGGAAGGTGTGGGGTGTGGCTGGTGGGTGGCACTTTCTGCTCTCCGAAGCGTCCTGTGTCAGTCGGAGAGGCGAGGGAGCCCACCCATGCTGCAGCAGGGCGCTGGGAAGGGTGTGCTCACCAACTACTGCCAGGTGCTTTCAAAAACTGTCTCCTTCATCTTCTTTTATAGGGAGTGGGCAGGAGGGCAGGGGGAAGGGTGGGAAAGGGTGAGGACAGTTGCCTTGATTTTATTTTGGGTTTTTCTCTGGGCCATTTTTGTTCCTGCATTGACAGTTTTTGAAAGGTGATGATGAACAAAAGCAAAAGCAAACAAACTTGAAAATAGTTTACAATTTTGTACAAACCATTATAAATACTAACAACAAATGTTTTTAAAAATGGTCCATACCAGTGCCAAATAATGTAATGTGTACATTAATTTATTCTCTTTTTTTTAAAAAAAAAAAGGTGTTAAAACACAAAACCATTTCTTTTTTAACAAATGCTGTATGTGGACATAAATGTACTTGAACGCTGTTAACTATTAATCAGTTAGGAGTCCTTCTTGGGCTTTTGGGTTTGCTTTTTTTTTTTTTTTTCCTACCCAGAACAAAAGTAACACTTATAAAATACAGCCTGTAAAGAAGAAATAGTCAACTTTTTCTCTGATGGTTTCAATGTTCTTACATGTTTTCGTTTTCAAGGCACTGTCTTTAGGCCAAATCTGTGTTACTGGCCTCTGAAAAGCAGATCAGCCTTACCATCCAGAGCACTCAAACTTGTCCTTAACTTTGATCGTAACTGTAGCGATGCCATTTGACATGTGTGTCCCAAGGTCTTTGCTAGGACTTAAGCAAAGTGTTCTGCATGTCCAAGCGTTCTGCCATGATGAGCCAATAACTGGGATACACACAAGCTCTATGACACCACCTAGAAAAGAGGGGAAAATTAGATTAGAGTAAATCTTATTTTATTCTTCCACCATAAGGTGCGTAACTTACCCTAAGTTTGAGGAAAAAAGAGCAGAGGTTACATTTTCAGTGGTTCTTCAGCCCTATTTCCACAAGCAAATAAAGTGCTCAAGCACTTCCAGACTTCGCCATGCCGACCAAAAGTGGATTAGACAGGACCATGCTCAGAAACGACTGATGCACTTAGAGCAAAGCGTATTTCATGTTAATAGGCTGAGTCTTAAGCTCCCAAATTTCTTTTTAGAAGTTTAAAAGTCTTGGCCTTTTGAAGTCATCTAGAAGTTTTTTGGATGTGCAAATAAGGCTGGCTGGACAGCCGTTGCAGAGTGGGTGAGTGTGCTGAGCAGCCAAGGTGCTGCAGGCTGTCAGCATTGCTCAGCGAGGGACTGTGGGGACACGAGGGTGCTGGTAGGGAGGTGGGACACATGGTCAGCTGTAGCTGCAGGTAGAAGGAGGGAGCTGACTTTGAATCCCCACTTCTTTGTGGTGTAATTTGATGTTACCACCCCAAAGTCCCTCACTACAACTGCACTGGGTGTCCATCTTCCATCCAGGCTGCATTCTTCACAGTTTGGTCTGCTCCACACCTCCACGGCTTTACACTGTAAGCATACATCCAAGGATTAAAAATACAGGGAAACTGAGTGGTGCAGGGATGCTGGTGGGCTGCTGGAAGTCTGCTTGCAACTGATGGGACCATCCTTGCATCCCTGAAGCAGAGAGATGCTCTCTTTCCCACACTCAGGCAGGAAAATAGGAAAATTTACACTGCCTGATATGGTCCAGGTAGGCATTCAGGTATCTGGATCTCTTCTCAGCTGGGACCTACTGCCAGCTGGATCACTGTGGGTGCTAGGATGAAAAGTCAGGGAAAAAATGATGCTAGGAGCTACATTCAGCACTCAACACATGAAATCCAGTCCTTGTTCCCCTCTCCAACACCAACCAAAGCCACCACCCGTCCAGCAGACTGATTGTATGATACCTGGCAGGTGATGGAGAGGAGAGATTCTTTTTTTCTTTGGATTTTTTTTTTTTCACTGAAGCCTATATATAATATAAAAACATTACCTTGCTTTCATCAAATATGAGAATTCATCTTTTAGCTCTCCCCACCAGCCATTGGGACAGTTCTTGTCTTTAAAAGCTCCACAGCCCTGCTGAGCTGAGAGGATGCCCTTTCCTGGCAAAGCCGCAGTGGTGGGGAGGCCCTGGGAGCGCTGCTGCCCTCTCCCCTTGGGCTTCCTTCCCACTGACCCCATATTTGCTTAAAGCTGAAATTTTTCATAACCTAACACACGAGCTAGATTTCCAGTTCTCAGTCCTGGATGCCCAAACTCTTGAGAGTCTCAGCCTCGCTAAAATCATAGATGAAAGCTAAAGAGGATTTTCCCCCCAATAGAAATAGCAAAAGTCAATTATTTGGTAGCTTTAAAAGAGAAATAGCAAGTGGATAGTGTCTGCTGTGTTTATGCTTAAATAATGGGAGAACAGAGCGGAGGAGAGCAGCACAATGGAAATCTTTTCAAGCTGTGATGGTGAGTTACAGTTTCTGCTAACCTGCCACACCAGAGAGCTTCTGTGATGCTCTTTTTCCTCCTGCCTTCATTTTATTAAAGAGATAACTGTGTTTATGTTTAGCTGCTGGAAAAACTCCTCATCTTGCCATCTCATTTAATTTAAAGTGAGATTTTAGCCCTGTCAATCTCACTTTACCTTCCTGTTCTTGTCTGTTTAATCTGTTGTCCCCTGGGTTTCCATGGTGAGATCTCATACTGCAACAGGGCAAAAGCTTTAATGATTTCTTTTAGTCGTAGTTTGGGACAAGGTGCTAATAACCACTTCACACCCATAGACAATCTTCAGGGTTGACACCTGCCCAAGATAACTACCCTCTGTCCTTTTATGAAGAATATTTTGTCTAGATTAGAATTTCAGCAATTCTGCTGTATTAATCCATATCTTCAGTAAGCAGCACCAGTACATAACCAAACACCCTGGAAGCCCAGATAGGGCAGGATTACACTGTGTGCAGCAACAAACACCCTATTAAATCAATACCTGCCCACCTCTGTTACGGGGTACTGAAAGGAAATTTTTGTTAGTAACAGCAGGGATATTGTTATAATTAATGGTGCTAGTAAACTTATGGAATATTCAAATAATGATAGAGCTCCACATTTTCAAAAGTCCTTAAGTGATTAAAGCATCCAAGTTCCTCTGACTTCAATGGCTTGGGCATTTAAGTTGTGTAACAGTAATATCCAAAGTGATATGCAAAGTTTGTATAAACATTAATAGCATGTTTAGATTGGTTTATTTTGGGAATTCTCTTGCTGTTGGAAAAAAAAAAATCCTCAAGATCAGTTTGTATAACAGCATGCAAGAATATCAATACAATCCCTCCTAACTCTATTTGCAGGAAATACCACTGCAGATCAGCCTCCAAAAGTTTGGAAGGTAGCAACAAGGCAGAGTTTAGTGCATTGCTCTGCCAACTATCATGCATTAAAGCGAATATATAACCCCCCCTAAATTTAAGAAAGAACAGAGATTCTAAAAAAAAAAAAGATTTCTTTTGGAAATTTCAAACTAATGTCTTTAATGCATGTGAAATATTCAGTGTGAAAAAAGTTTCATTTTTTGTTGATGTATCTTTGGAGCATTTTGTGTCCAAGAATAAATTATGTTTTGACCTGTATCAACACAATTTTCATTGACTAATTTCAGGCAGGCAGAGACAGGAGGGAAATACAGAAAAAGAAAAATTGAGAGCAAAATGGATACTAAAGCTTAAATGAAATAAAGTATTTTATTTCAAGGCAGCTGAAAAGCATTTCATTCAAATCACCATGATTTCACTTTTTTTTTTTTACTGTTTTTGGAAAAATACAGATTTCTGAAGGGAAAAGAAGGGGAAAAAAAAGAAAAGAACAACACACATTTTCCAGCCAGTTGTCTTGTGAAGTTTCATCTAATAGACCCTGTGCTGAAAAACCCTTGCAAGTCACTCTCTGCCTGGCAAGTAGAAGAAGCTGAGCCAACTCAGCTGCCACCCAAACACGTGGTTTGAGGGAGCCTAGACATTTTGTGCTTGCTGTTTAGATCATGCGGCTTTCCCCCAGACAATACACTTCTCCAAATGAGGGTGACGCAGAAGCAGCTGTCTAAATCGGGCACTGTGTCAACAGTTTAAATATTAACTGGTCCATGTGGTCTCACCAGCCCGTGGGAAATGGAGTATCAGCCAGAGGATTCAACCTTGAATCCTGCTCGTGGACTTTTTCCCCCAAACAGAACTATTCAGTCACAAACAGTCTGGAGACAGCACACATGCCTTTCCTAAAGCCCCCTCTGTCACTCCGTTTCTTACACAAAAGGGCTACGCAGGCAGACAGGACTTTTCCATGACTGCAGGGTCTGTTTGGGCAGGCTGCTGCTAACACAAGGCCATAGTAACTCGGCATCCCAGGACTTGTCTGCTGAAGGGATGAAGGCTCCTTCTCCATGAAACTGAGGGCCTATTACCTCCAAAACAGGTAGGTTTGAGGTCTTTGGCTACTTAGCCAAAAAACCCAAACCATAAAACCTGCTTCCTCGAAACCACCAGAAGCTAATGGGCTTGAGGCCAAACAACCCAGCAACAGATATTGCTGATAAGCATCATGTCAGGGTCTGCACCATCTTTGGCTTATGGGGTCACCTAAGTTTTGACATCATACTAAGCACAGTGCAGGAGTCTGGCCTTGCAGTAGTGAAGGCCTATGAAACCAAGGTCTGTAGCTGGAAAAATAGTCTCCAGAGGAGTTCCTCATTAAAAATGTGATTTATACAAGTTGTTATGGACAGTGGTTTTGCATGATCATCTCAGTTTTAGGACTGAAAATTCACCTCTGTAGCCTGTATGTTAAATATCGCTCTCATTTGTGTTGTGTATTTACAGGTCAGGTCGTAAATCAGGATTTAGAGCTCCCTAAAGCTTTTTATACTGTGTCAAGGAAGGTTCTGGCTTCAGCCTGTATCCAACTACATGGAAAAAAGATTTCATCCCTTTCCCCGTACTTGCCCTCATGGGACAACAGAAGAGTTCAGTGTCAGCACTCACACTACTCTCCTAGGAGGTGTTGTCAGGTAAACATGCAAGACCAATTAGAAACTGTAAGTCATTGAAGTAAGAAGCAGTATCAGCAGATATGGCAGATACGAGGCTGTATTCCTTATGCTCTGTGTCTAACATCTCTGCTGTGCAAGCCCTCAGGAAAGAACTCTCCCCATGCAGAAGAAGCCAGCATTTTGGTGGCGTGATACTGAGCTCACAGCAGTACTGCTTTGAGATGGCCCATCTACCATGTACCTGATCCCACTGGATAGATCCATCCTCACCCACCCACATCCTCACACTGTATATTCTTTCACTCTGTGGGTTTACTGGTGAATGATGAGTACATTTTCAACTGGATGCATCTCTCAGTTGCTATGTGGAGATGCACCCTCCTCAGGGAGCTGTGAAGATCACAACAGGAGTTGCTGCCCAGTTTGTTAAAACACTGGGTTTAAAGATGGGTGCTGCAGGTACAGATGGAGCCTTTTGTTAGGAGAGGGGCAGAAAGTCAGCACTCTGCTGAGCGCTGCCAGTCACACTCCTTCTGGAGCAGGAACCACTCTGGTGTCTCAGTTCTGCACCTGGATGCCATCACCATCTGACAAAGACATCCCTCCACTGCCCTGCACCTGCAGGAAGAGCTGCTGGCAAGCTGGTTCTTCTATTTAACATGGGATGACCACAGAGGATGCACAAATACTATTTCATATTTCTATTTCTAGTCTCTGTTCCTTTTCCTAAAGGCAAGCTCTTTTGTTTTTTTCCTAAAGTTTGAGCAAAATCCATTCTGCCATTTTGAAGTCAGATGAGTGAAAATGAGCCAACTTTAAATCAGAGTTGCCAACTGGTTTAATTTAATTTGGTGAATTAATCATGAGCCTAGTTCTAAGTCCTTCTTCAAAAAAACAACAACATGTTCTTCGATTCATGGGAATACATCCAGGACTGTGTTTGCATTTAAAAACAAAAAGTAACTTTCTGTCATGGAAACAAGCTCTCATAGATGTGGCTGCTGGAGCCTGTTATCAGAAGATAAATTAAAGGAATCTGCCATTGAATGTTTATTAATCAGGTAATAGGTTTCAAGTCAAAATCAAGATTTTGGAGAACTGAAAAGGCAAATAACTAATGATTATTGAATATTTGTGTCTGACGGTATTTCTGTACCCAGTCCAAAATCTCCTGAGCTCCCTTCCCCTGCAACATAAAAATGTGTGTATACCACCCCCAACCCCACAGAAGAATTTAACTTTCTTATATGGGACTTTTGCACCACTGCTTCTTATCAGCTTTACTGGACAAAGGAAAAAACATAATTTATGCAGTGCAAGCAAAGGTGGAATAGAAGTATGTGACTGCTCATTTTACATTTTGTTGGATAAAGTTTCCACCTGGCTTCATGTTATGAAACAGCAATGATGATTCACACTACAGGAGCAAGTGAATGCCCCAGGAGGTACGTAAGCAAAGCAAGAGGGAGCACCCAAGAACAGTATAAACAATAAAACCAGAAATGCAGAGTTCGGTTCTCCAGATCCCCTGGTGCAGCACCCCATCCACTGGAGCAGAGACCATTTAGCATCTTGATGGGAAATTTACGAGAGTTCCTGCTGCAGAGGAGAACTTGGTGCCCCTCCAGTGATGGTTCAGAAAGATGAGACAGGACTGTCATCCCAATCAGCTGATGTTATTTTTTGGTAGAGCTGTCCAGCTGGAGTGGGGGGAAGCATTGCACTGTCCTTGGAGGCAGGATAAGATACCTGCTGTGTGACTTAGAGAGAAATTCCTACAATCTCTTACGACAATGTGAGTGCTGTATTGGCAGAAGCTGTTGTGCACCCTGGGTCACCGTAATCATATGAAAATGTTGTCCACACAAGGGTGTCAAGAAGGATAAAAGAGAAGCGGATGTTTCACCCATCTTCTCAGTGCCCTACAAATCTGCACACATATCGACCTATTTGCCACAATGCAAGGTTCCTAGACAAAGTCAAGCTGAGGTACTGGGACAGTGAAAAGCATCTTCTTCACAGACCTTAGAGGTGAGTGGACAGTGTTTTACAGAAGAGGATCCTTTCCCTGAAAGCGTCCTCAGATCACCACTTTGACATCATTCCTTTTGGCAGAGAGTGGGGTGATGTGTAGACAGACAAAAGGAAGATGAAACTGCTCACCACTGAGGGATTCTTTTGCAGTCTCCCCTCAAACGTGTGCCTAGAACCTCTTCTTAAAGGTCATTCACAGGAAAATCCCCTTCCATATGCAGCTCTCCAGAGCTTGCTAGATGTTCCTATATGGCTCATAAATCATAGAGGCAGCTGTTACCATCAGCATTTTCCTTCTTGCTTGAAATAGTAGCAGCCGCGGCAGCTGCTGAGTCTGAAGTTAATTTCCTAAATTAACCTGAGAGTATCCCACAGTCCCAGGACAGCAACCCTACCTGCTCCATGCATCTTCCTGGGACAGACAAAGGCTGCAGCCTCAGCAGTTCTGCAAGCTTTCCAGGAGGAGAGGAAAATGTTAGGAGGAAACCTCAGCTGGGTAAGTGTTTCAGCCAGAAGGCAAACGAAGACAGGATGCATTATACAAAGGCAAAACACAGAGCAGAAATAAAAATGAGAGGAGAGAGGCTCCTAAGAGTATGCATGAAACAAAGAAGGGCAGGCACAGTTATCAGTTATACTTAGAAAAGAAAGAAATAAGGAGTAAGACTGGGGCTGAAGGGACTGGGTACCAGTGACAGCTAACGGGGTCACAGGGGCCAGAGTCCCTTGGCAGGTTGAATAGCTTTGTTTTGTTTAACGTGCTGTGAATTTTTCAATACCATGGTGGATTCTCACACACACAGAGCAAATTTACCCACGAAGATTTGTCTTTGCTCTCTTTTGTGCCTCTGGGGTGCGGCAGCTTCCAATGAACCCAGCCCTGCACCTCCTCATTGCAGCTGTAGGGACTGAGCCGTGCTTATTGTCATGTTCTGCCTTTGCTCTGCTCCTTTTACCAACACGCCTTCATTTCCACCTCGTCTTGACGCAAGAGACATTAAAGCCAAAGAGAGAAAGGAAGAAAAGTGGCTTTCCTCTCTTTTTTGGCAAGTGTTTGAAGCTGCTGTGCTAGCCTGGTGAGCCGCAGAAGGTGCCGGGCCTTGCCCCTGCAGCAGGCTGCGTGCTGGGGGGGCAGCAGGCAAACCCCCCCAAAGCAAACCAGACACCTGCAGGGGATGCACACCTGAGTCAGGCTGTTTGCTGTCCTGTGTCAGGGCCCTGCCTGCACTAACAGGCTTTAATTAGCCTGAACAGCCTCACATGGGACTTAGTCCTGGTCTGAACTGTGCTGCCGGTGGGGCTGTGCTTGGCTCTGTCCTGGCTTGTTGGTGGGATTGGCGTTGAATTTGTCTCTTTGCCTTATGTTTGTCCCACAGCTCCTGGGCTGTCAGTCGATCTTGTTACTGGTCCTGCTCTGCTTGGGTGCTGTGATTGCCTTTGTCACAACTTATGGAGCATCTTTGCTTTTGCTGCTTCCCATCATTGCAGAAGATCTAGTGGTATTTGGTAGCAGGACTGCTGGGACAACTCACTTTAAAAAGGTAAAATCTGAGACAGCCAAAACACATGTGTTGAAAGCCCTGCCCTCTGAGGCTGGGATGCAAGGGGCCCTGAGCTCTAGGAGAAGGGATGGGGTGGCAGAAGCTCTCTAAGGAAACCTTGAAGCGTGCAAGGGACTTCCTGAGATGTGTTGTGTCCTCCATGGTGCCCAGTACTTCAGAGTTCAGGTTTGCACAGTGTGTTTCTTTATATCAAAACCATTGAGATCTGTGGTCTTCTTGTTCATGAAGTTGTGGAAAACATGAAGGCAGTGGACATTGTTAAATGCCGTGCGTAACGCCTGCAGGTACTGCACCTGGGTGGTCAGGGCCTGGAATGGCAGGCAAATGCATTTGCTAACGTAGAGGAATGAATGGTGATCTCCAGTAACTGATCTGGGTTTCTGTCCCTAGAAGCACAACTGTTAAAACCCACGTTAAAAAAATAGACTTAAAACTCATTACCTACCTGGGGTTTGTATTTCTCTTTTAAGGCTGATGTAATTAAATGATTTATTTCTGTAAGTACGTAGCAAGAGGGAAGGAAGGTGGCTGAGAGAGACCAGAGCAAATAGAGCAGGCTCCCTTTGATCACCAAATTATGCCTGATTTCCTTGCCCCAGCTGTGCTCGCTGGGCAGTCCTGTCCTCCTGCCTAATCAGGAGGTGAGGGATCAATACTGCCAAATGTCTGGGCTGCTCCTTGGCTCTTCATAGACAAACAGCTCTTTTCAGAGACCTTGGCAGAAAGGCTTAAAGAGCTGGTCTCCTGGATGTGGTTACTTCGTAGTGTGCACAGTGAAAATCTGTGTGATTTGCTGGTCTGTGGAGTGAGAAGCCTGGGCAGTAGGAGTGGCCTCTCCCTGAGCATCTCAGGATTTACCCTGCCAGGTCCTTCACTCTGCTTAGTGGGGAGATGTGCAGATGCTTTTATTTTCTCCTTTCTCAGCAAGCTTCTTTGGTCAGAACTTTTTCTATATGGTGCATGGGGTGATCTTGCGATATTCCCACGGGTGAGGAGTTTCCCTGAACACAAAGCCAAAAAGGCCTTAAAAGCAGGCAATAGAAGAGCAGAGGGGTATTGAGTTTGCTGCCTTCTTACTACCATTTCCCAGTCCTTTCCTAGGCACAAGGTCAAACCCACTGCCTACCTGTTGCTGGAGAACATGCTCTGGGAATGCAGTCTATGACCTCTACCTCATGCGATAGCGAACATTTTGTTACCCATGTAAACTGGAAAGCCATCAAAATGGGAGGGGTGGAACAACCTGATATGTCCTCCCCACCCTAGAGATGGTGGATCTCCTGCTTCAGACCCCTTTGGGTAGCAGACGGAGCTGAGTGGGCCCACATCCTGGCTGCAGCTGCTGAACATATGTTGGGATCGGGATTTTTCCTCCTGCCCCATTCCTGTAAGATTACTCCGTTTCTTTATTTGTTTTCTTCCTATGGGACTAAAAAACCAATTAAGCCTTCTGTATGAAATGTCTGATTCAGTGTAAAGCCATACACTCTTCATCTCCCACCCTCCTGTGAGAAGTGCTTTTTCACTTTGACTAACAAAAAGTACTGTGTTTGTGTGAGCACAGCCCTACTTACAGGAGGAAATGAAAATTCAGCATTGCTCACAGTTTCAGGCTCTGATATTCTTTAACTCGATGTACTAAACACAGAGTCTCTGAGCCATCCTTTCTACAGAAAGGGGATATGTTTGAAGTGCATGTTTGACCACACCAGACCCAGTCCTGCGTGCAGCTGAGCACCCGCAGAACTAGAAGTGGCAGAGCCAAGGTGACATTGTGCATCCCTTGTCCTATGGAGTGGTGATGACCAGGGCCAGCTTCTCCCCTGGTTGCTGGTGTCAGCTGTGCTGCACCAGCCCCTTTGCACCCAGCTGCAGGACTTGAGAGGGATGTGTGCTAGAGAAGAGCTGAGTTCTCACTACTTACACTTTTGCTTCCAAGAATTGCTCTTAAGTAAAGAACACTTTGATTAAAAGAACTAATTTACAAAGCAATGAAAACCAAAGAAAACCCTTCTGTAAGTTCTGTACAACAGTCACAGCACCTCATTGCTTCTAAGCTCAAAAGACCAATTTGACATTTCATGCTGCCTCCTGTGCTGAAGCAACAGGAATAATGGGCACCAGAAAGGTCGTGCAAACCTTCAGTCAACTGGGTCCTTCAACAACCAGCTCCTCCTGAGTAGGGCCATGGTTACCACAGAACAACATCTTGCCATGAAGCAGTGGGGTCCCAGTCATTCTGCTCTTCAGATTCCACTTTAGAGGGAGTTTTCCATGTAATGTCACATTAGACTTACAGCTCCTATCTGCCTCGCTACTGTCGTCTTTAATACTTGTGTTACAGGGCTCCGTACTAGTCTCTCAGTTTTCCTACTTCTTTTTCTTCTTGATGTCTGTCCCAGCTTTCTCAGGACCTTCAAAAAGAATTGCCATTCTCAAAGCTGAAGGTCTGCACCTTCATCCTGCTTTGATAAGTGATGTTGCTTGGCATCTTTAGGACCTGATGCAGAGACAATAACGTAAAGGGTCTGAAGCAGTGTGTACAGCTGTAGTTCTCTTCACACATCCCCTTCTGCACTGTTCTGGTATAAGTGTGATCCAACACCGTGTGTCCTTCCACACACAGTGTTGCTTTAGTGATGTTGATTCAACTGGTAACAAATGTCTCCAGTTTTGGTCTCTGTTGTGATTTTACCTTGGGTGTTTGTGGCTGGAAGGAGAGCATAACAGGTTCAGAGAGTCCCTGTGATTAGAGGTGTAACTGGTAGCAATATGTGGTGTAGGGGGTGGAAAAAGTGGACTGATCATTTCAGAAGATCAACACTGTATCTGTGCTAAATACTGGAAAGAGGAGCCCCTTCTGGGGAAGACTGCGGAGAGGCTTATCTATTTGTGTACACAGCTCTGCACATCTTGATCCAGAGCTAAAGCCCCAGCAAGCCTGAATCCGCGGCTTGGTCTGAGTCTGCTGTGCTCAGCGCTGAGACTGGGCTGTGCACCCTGTGTGGTTTTTTTTCACAGAGGATCAAGAACTCTTCTTGGGTCTGTGTACTCCCTGATTTAATTTGATTCTAATTTATTTTTACAGTAATAGAATGAGAGGCAGAATTGCAACAGAGGAAATCCTATCAGATAAAAGGGAGAAATTTCCATAGGGAAGGCAGTCATCAAAACACAGGCCCAGTAGGCCGTGGGATCTTTGTACTTGGAGATACTCGTTATTTGACTGGACAGACCTGAGGACCTACGCTAACTTCAAAGGTGGTCCTGCTTTGGCCAGGGTTTAGACCAGCGACCTGCACAGCTCACTTCCCACCTGAGTTATTCTGGGATGTTGTGAACCCTGTGTTGGCTTTTGCCTTGTTTTCACCTGCTCCTCAGCCCACACCACCAGCCTTCAGTGCTGGGCGTGTCCCTGGCACCACAAGATCTAAGGGCACGGCCCTGACCAGGGGAGAGAGCTCCAGTGTGCAGATATTACTTTGGAATAGGATTCAGTGAAGCAAACTGATTTGGGTGGAGGAGAGTAAAAATAAAGCACTGCCTTTATCAGTGGGCTGTGCCCAGAGGCCAAGAAATTAAACCAGAAACATACACAAGTGTTGGGATGGAGAGTGACTTAATCAGCCAGAATTAGCTGTGGGGTTTGTCACTTCAGCTTTTTGTGTTTGGACTGATTACAATTGAAATGCAAAGATCTAACTGCTTAACTGCTCCGTGCTAATTGGGCGATCTGTGTGATTTCTTTTCCCTTTCTCCTCAAATTTATTTTAAGGCTTTGTTTCCAGTGCAGAAGGTACGGCAAACACAAGGATGCGAAATGAGGGAGAGAGGTGGGAAATACCAAATCAAAACTGTGCGGGCAATTCTTCCAGAGCTGGAGAAGGAGGGAAGCATGGGGCCTTCCCTGCACAGGGAGCAAATCTTTGCAAAGGGATGCAGTCCTCCTGCTTTCCTCTCCTCTGCTTACTTTTCAAGCTCTGGTCCAACAGTTCTGGGATTTAATTGAACAAGATGAGTTAGTCAGGAATTTGTATGTTTTTGCAGCTACTGTGTGGGCTGGGACAAAGCACCGTTCCTCAGAGCAACCAGGGACCTTTTCTTTACTGATGGGTGCTTCTCAATGGTGAGGTCCCTGATTTTTGGAGAGGGCAGCTGAAGAGCCTATCACACCAGTCTTTTTCTTGTACTCTCATAGAAGCAACTAACAGCCCATGGCTTGCATTCCTGAGGTAGATGTGGGTAGCAATTAGCACACCCGCATAGCTGTCCAAATCAGCATGACGCTGCTTGTGCCTGGAAGGGGGAATCCTGCTCAGGTTACCTCAGTGAACAGTGAAAGGTCTCAGACGTGCAAGAGATCAGTGGAGACTTCTTCCTGGTGTCTGGGGAAGAGTCTTGAACATTGTGTCACTGCAGTTAGTGATGGGGCCAGTCCACAAGTCCAGCGGGTATACTTCTGCTCCTGATGCCAGCTCTGCTTTGAACCACACTTAAGCACCCAGCAGGGACCAGCTCTGTGGTGGGGTCAGGATTCAGGGGCACTATTGTGTCAAGTGCCATTATGGGCAAGTGCAGCTATCCTGCCCAAAATCAGCATTGCCAACTCTGCTTCACTGAAAGCTGTGTGGTCAGCAATGAAGGGAAGCTGTGCAAAATCACTGTCATCTGCTGAATTCATCTTTTAGGCATCTGAATGCTGCTTGGTAGCCTTTTGCTTCTGCCCATCTCAGCCCCTTGACATGGTGATATATTACCGTTTCCTTTTTGATGGAGAGCTGAGGCCTAGAGCACACCCGGAATCCAACAAGGTGGCTGCAGTACGGCAGGGAGCAGAGCTAGCGAGAGCCTTGGTAACCCCTGTGTCAGAGGCAGGGGGTTTGCAAAGTGAGAGCCAGGGGTGCAGCAAGTCACAGGCTGCTCCACCAGCCGCTCGGGAGGGCAAATGGTCCTGGAGAGCCCCTCGGAGGAGGAGGGTTATAGACATCTACTACAAACTTCATGACAGGCTCTAGAGGAGGGGGAGGCATTTCACATGCTCAGTATCTTCTTACTGGGAAGTAGCTGCAGCACTTAACAAATTAAAACCCCATCTGAAATTCCGCTTCCCTGGACAGGCTGCCCGTGTGCTGTGGGGCTGGGGTGGATGACCAGGAAGTGTCTGTCTCCAGCTGGAGTCCAGGGGTGGCTCTGAGAGGGTAGGGAGGAGATGAATCCCTCCCCAGGGACATGCAGAGGAGAGCGAGCGAGGGTTGTGTCGGGGCTGTGCTGCCTGTGCCATGGCCAGGGCCTGTGGGAGCCCTCTGTCCCTAACGAGCCCTTCTCATGCCCAGCCAAGCACGTCAGCAGAGCAGTCCCGTCCCCAAGGAAAGGGAGGATGGGTCCAGGGGCTCTGCCGCAGAGTACCCAGTGATGCAGCTCCTGCTTTCGCTCCATTGGTCTCCAGGGATGGGCAGCTGTGTGTGAAACATGTTCATCTTTTTTTCATCAATTCGGCCAGAATTACCACCGGGAAGGGAGGAAAGGGAAAGGAAAATATCTTCTGATCCAGAGGCTGAGTGAGGTGGGGAGGCAAGCAGAGTTTGGGAGGGGGGGGGGGGGGGGGAGGGCAACTGAGGCAGCCTGTAGCTGTTAGAGCAGAGGTACTGCGAACCCACTGGCTGTTGAGTGTGACGGTTTTTCCTCCTCCATTGCCCATGCTTCTCCCTGTTCTCCCGCAGGCTGAGCTTGCCTCACACGTGGGATACAGGAGCTCACCACCCCAAATCCTGAGCTGCCTGTCAGCTGCCGCAGGGATGGCTGCATGCGTGAAGCTCCCCAGGGTGGGCTGTGGTGGTGTGTGTGGCCTGGCCGAGCCACACAAGGACCCTGTTCAGAACCAGGTCCACCTGTGTCTCTACCCATTAACTCCTCCTTGGCTGGGTTTCTCTCTGTCAGCACATCCCTGTCCTGCCCACGTGCCGTGAGCTGGAGGCACTCACCGCTGAGCACAGCGTGTTAATGTGTCTCGTACTGAAAGGAGGAGCAGTTGCCTGAGTCACATCATCACATTCCTATCATTTTCCTTGCTTGGGGATGGTGGTGGACTAGTACTTTCATGTTCAGGAATCAAGATGGTGGGCACTGGCATCAGCTTTTCAGTATTTTTTTGTTGTTTAGCAGCTGGCACCCTGGGGTCTGAGGTACCCAAGGAAGGGGCTATGCTACTCCAGCACAGAGGGCAGGACCAGCATTGAGTCTTTTCCTGTTGATGGGGAGGATGGCCAAAACCCAGGTGCAGATGTTGGCTCTAGCACATGCATGCTGAGGACTGGTAATTCGTTTCAGATATGGAAGCATTTTCTACCCCTCATGGTACCTGAGCACTCAGGGAGCAGTGCAACCATGAATTGGGTCGTAGTTTTTTCCTTGCTGCTGCTACTCGGCAGATCCTACCCTACTTCAGACTTGGAAACAGGCTGTGTGAGGCCAGGGAATGGTTTTCTTCTCTTCCTACCTAAGCTTCCCAAACAGCTGGGAATTTGGCTTGAAATAAAAGCATGTCAGCAGCATTACCAAGTCACCTGGTTGAGAGCAGCCTTGCGTGGTGAAGGTACTTCAACACAGGAAGACTAGGCAACCAACCCAGTGCTAGCATCACACTGGGCTCTGTAGAGATGTCTTCCCTTCCGAAGGAGCAAGAAAAATTAAACCACTTCTGCAGAGGCTTGTTGTATTGAGGCACCCTGTATGGATGCTAGCCCTGTTTTTTTGAGTGGTGAGGGAAGGGAAGGAAATACTGTTCAGTGCTTAGTGTTCAGTAATATAATGTGGGAAGGCAGGAGGGCAGAGCTGGGGTGAGGAGGAGACACTGGGGCCACTCTTATGGGCTAGACCAATGTACAGCTGGGATGTTCTACTGGATGTCCGCAAGCTCTGGAGCACCAAGTACCTAAGTGTGTTTATAAGGGAAACCTAATGTGCCAGCTCCTAAAGACCAGTCTGGGAACATCCCAGCCTGCACAAATGCAGAGAGAACTGCATTCAGAGATAACACTTTTTGCATAGTGGAAAGTGCTGTTAATGGCTGTATTCATAAGTGCTGTGGAGCAGAAGAGAGAGGGAGCCGCTTTCCCCAAAATGAAGGTGAAACTGGAATTCCAGTTAATGGCTCTAGAGAGTGTCTTCTGACCACAGCAGGTCTATGGGACTTCTCCTTGCGTGGGCTCATTCCTTCCCTTGAAAGCCATTGGGGCAGTTGGATGGGGTTGACCCCTTATATCCTACTGCTCTCCAGTGGGATAAGCAACATGAGCCACCAAGCGCTTGGTTGTGTTTGGAAAGAATTTGGGAGCATCCCCAGAAGCCAAACAGTGTCTCTGTCATGAGGCCTTGAAGTCTGCTGTTCCTGGCACTGAGATGCTTCTGGAGCCAGGAGGGAGAAAAACTGCTCAAAGAAAAAGTCAGTTTTCTTGTTCTCCTGACAAATGAATTTAAATTGAAACAGAATTTCGAGTGAAGCTGATGATAGTGGTGCTATTTTAATCCATCTGTGTCTCCCTTGCCTCAGCATCAGTGCCGACGTCAAAGGCTCCTCAGCCAGGAAAGACCCTGGTCGGATCTCCTGGAAGCTGGCACTCGGCAGCGGCGCGGGAGGATTGCCGTGCGCAGACGGCTGCAGCCCTGTCTCTGCTAATTGGCTCCGTTCCTCTGGATGGAGCACTGAGTCCTCCGCAACTGAGCATAAAACATGCTGAGGAAGTTTCCTCCTGCAACAACAAATCTCAAACCCATATAGCCTTAATAAATAAATAAGGTCCATGTTCTGCTCCCACATGCCACTGTGGAAATCCAGAATGGATGTATTCCAATGATACCAGTGTCAGGGAGAGCTGCATTTAGCCTGAATGGCTGAGGAGGGAAATGGGATGCTTCTGCTCACTGCATTGAAGCATAATTTCCCTTGTGAAGTTTCATAGTGATTCTCTGAAATACAACAAAGGGAAGCTGTGGCTCCTCAGCATCACTTCTTGCTTTAGCTGCCCTTCACTGATTGTACCAGAAGCAATATGTTACCCGCTTGTCTGAGGTGTGGTGCCATAAAGGAGTATGCCCTTGGGATTGTTAAAGCCAAGCATGTCCCAGGTGGGCTCCCTGACATCAGTGATACCTGTCATGACACAGGGAATAGCAAGATGAGGGGCCTACCATGACCGTGGCTGCAGTCCCTTCTGCCTAAATTTGAACCCTGTCTCCGCTGATTCTTGAGAAAAATCTCTTTTTTGCCAGGAATTAGGGCAAAGCCCTCCTTGATCTTTGTGTGAGGCAGAGCAGCTGAACGCATGAAAATTGTAAGGAAGGCAGAGATATTGTTGTTTTGCTGCTTCAGCCTTTTCTTTATCTTGTAACTTGCCTCATTTCAGTTCCACGTCGGTTTTTTTGAGCTGAATTGTCTTTTTCCTTGTCCACCCCAAAATGTAGCAGAAGGTTGTTTAAAAAAAAAATAATAAATTAAGTGAAAGCCTTCAAACAACACAAAACAAAAGAAAATAAAGTAAAAGAGTTTCTTTGTAACCAACTTGATGTCAGCATCTGTGGAGATGAAATATTTAGCCCGGGATTCAGTGCTTATCCTTCTGGTGTCAGCTCTAATCTGAGCTGCCACTTAAGAAAATGAACAAACAAACAAAAAATAGTCTAACCTTTTCCCTTATGATGGTAGTCTTGAAGATGTAAATTCAGGACTTAGAATTCGTCATAATGAATTTCTCTGCATATAACAGATTGTTCGGGGGAACTTGTGATGTCCTACCATGGCTTCTGTGGCTCATCTGCACTGTTGCGTCTCTTCCCTCCCCATCCCCAGCTCCCTCTCTCCATGTGCTTATCTCCTTCCCAAATGCCACTGCTGACATGTGCCCTGGGGGAGCAGGAGCTTCAGGCCCTGTGTGGCACTAAGATTTTTACTTCATTATTTTTTTATTTGCTATCACTGCTGCTCTAGCACAGGAATGGATGGTGCTTGGCTCTGGCAGGCGCCAGGGCAAGTGAGTGTGCCTGCAGAGAAGAACAGGACTTTCACTTCTCCAGACCCATGCCAAGCTCCAGGCCAGGTTGCCCTAACACAAACTTAATAATCCATCTTGTAAGGACTCTTTAAATTGACCTTTAAACAATGCCTAATGAAATTCTTTTTAGGGATTTGGATTTGATTTATTTTTGGCAGCAGTAACAGCCAAAACCCAAATAATATTTTTAGCTTGGCCACCCCAGGAGACCTAACAAATTCAAAAATATTCCTGAAAAGCAAGACAGCAGTGGTCTGCTTTCCCATAAATGCCACAAAAATATTAACCCCAGGAGAAAATTCTCTTTAATGCTAAAAGTGAATACATTTTCAGCCAGAATAGAAGGTGATGTAATAGATTTGACCCCTCTTGCTTGATCTTGCATGATGCCAGTGCTTTTTTACTAATACACTGCCAGTCTGGGGCCTTACCACACCACAATTCAACCTTGCTGTGTCTCAGAAATAATATATCCTCTGCCACAAGGCTGCGAGCCAAGCTGGGGGTGCAGAAGAGCCCACCAGCTCCAGGTTTTGCCCAGCCTGAGAGAACTTTCCATTCCTCTGCTGTTAGCAATGCTGAGGAAGCCTGGCCAGTCTTGCTGGGGTCTGGGGAGGAACCCCCTTCAGATGGCCATCGGTTTTCCATGCCTTAGGCATTGGTGGTAGGGACCATCCAGGCCAACATAGGGCTGCTACCATCACTAGGCCAGATCAGTGTGGCTTTGTCTTGTGAAAAACTGATGAAGCAGCAGTGGTGATGGGAAGCCAAGGCAATAACATGCTTTTTTTCCAGCTGAGGATCTTGCGCCGATTATTGACATCTTGGGGATAGATGGCTTGGTCTTTCCTCTGTTCTCCAGGGGATAGATGGGCTCCTTATCTGGAGGCTGGTTTGGAAAGTGTCTTCACCTTCGTCCATATAGGCCAGTTGTCCCCACCTCAGAAAAGTCACAGGCTCCCTGGAGGGCTGCCAGCTCTCACTTTGCCCCTCTGCAGTGGTGCTGATGCTGGGCGTCAGCGTGCTCTGTTTGCTTTTAATGACTGCAGCAATGTTCTCGTTGCAGATGAGCCCGTGTGTGTTTAAAGCAGCAAAATGAAATTCCCCCTGACCTCCCTCCCCAGCCAAAAATGAAAGTACAGCAAGGTTGGAGGGGAAACGGCACAGCCAGGTGTCCTGCTTGCTCACCCTGACCAGTGGCATGAGCCCTTCGTCTCTAGTGGAGTTTCTCTGAATTGTTCCTCTGCAGTCAGCCAAGCCCCATCCCGCGGGGCTGGGGAGGGAAGAGGCAGGCTGACAGCAGGACAGTGGCAAGGACACAGAGGAGGGAGTACCAGGAGGGGGCTGAGAGGCTGCATGAGGGTGAGATAGCAAGGAAAGGCACCAGAGCAATGGCCATATAACATCTCCATAAACACACAGCAAAAAGCTCTCAGGCCACCAGCTTGCTGGAGGCACCTAGTGCTAAGGTTGGGCACTTCTCTGCACAGCAGAAAAGGCTTTTTCTCCCCAAACACCAATGTGGCACAGCTCATGGTGCTTGCCCTGCTTGACAACTGCCACCATGTTGGGGTTGGAGCAGTGGGATGTGGTGTCCCCAGGAGGGCAGCCCAGCACAGCAGTGGCCACTGCAGAGCGGGTGATGTGCAGGTACAAGCCTTTCAGAGCAAAGCAGTCTCTATCCTTCACCTTTGTGCAACACCGAGCATGTTTTAGATCTGTTTCTTGGTGCTGCCCTAATGCTTCTTGTGAAGCTTCATGTGGGCAATAAGACAAAAGTAGACCAGTTCCCTGCAGCAAAGGTGCTGTCTAGTCTTCCACCAACTTTCTTCTCTGCCATTATAAACCAAATCCAGGCTGGTATTTGAGATTTGGATCCTGGATTTGGGAGCTTTGCTTTTAACCCACTCACGGCTTTCTCTTTACCTTTGATTCCCGCCACTGGGTAAAACCCGCAGAGCGAATGATGTCTGCCCTCCTTCACTTTTTATTGCAAAGCTGAAATTTAGCCTTAGTCACCCAGCACTTTTGAACTAATGGAGGATGAGCCTCAGGCCACAGGCCTCCAACTTTTCCATTTCCTCTGGAAGTCTAGATATAGGATCCCTTGGGCATATGAATGTAGTCATGGCCTTGCCTTACATAGTCCTCGCAGGAAGATAGAGAGAGGTTGTGAGCATCTTGGTGAATTCTTTTCTTTTTATAGTAATCACAGAACAATTCTGTAAGGCCAAAAGTAGATGTGAGACGGGGAAGGTCTCAATAAAATATACATTTTCCCCAAAAAATTGAAAAAAACCCATGCTCTAAACAAAAAGGTCAATCTTTTTTCCATAAATTTATATCCACTTGTAGCTCAAAATACAGGGCATTTAAAAGATCAACAGGGAAATTAAACACAAAAATTGCCAATACAATGTTTCAGCAGCTCAAATGTGCTTATTTGGTCTGTTTTAGAACTTATTTTTCCATTTGAAAATTTCTTCCTCATTTAGGCTGAAAAGATGCATATGAAACATCAAAACCACACCTGAACTGGAAGAATTATTTCCCACTGCTTTGAATGGCTCCTTTCCCAGGCTGTCAGCCACCCACCCAGCTCTTTGCAAAGTCCCTTTGGGCATAAGCAGCCTGCCAGCAACTCATTTCTGCAGTCCCAGGCCTGCAAAATGCTGCTGCTGTGCCTGCAAAAGCAGATCTCTCTCACTGGGATGCCCCAAGAAGCATCTTGCTCATAAGCCACCACTGGCTGCTCCACACGCTCCCTGTGCCCCTGGTCTGCCTGCACCTGCCTGCGGTGCTGAGCTCCTGCCAGCCAAAGGCGTGTGGTGCCAGCGGCTGGCTTTGTGCTGTGGTACCCACATCCCTCTCTGGCTATTGACATAGTGTAGTGGCTGTGGCAGTGACGGGAGCTTGAACAGCCCCTTGCAAGGCCAGCAGTGCTGCTTTTAGCCACCCAGCAGAGGACACTGGTGGGATGCTCCTGGTACCCTTCTCCTGAGGCTGAAAGGAAATGTGGCCAGTCAGTACCTGAGTCCTGCTGACTAAGGGAGGCAGGAGTGCAAAGGAGAGATGCAGAGTAGCCATTCCCTTTCTTGGGGCTGCCTATGAAGCCCTGAGACTAGCAATGCTGTCACTGAGGAGCAGGAGGAGGTGCCTTTGGCACCGAAAGCTTGCACAAGGGGTGCCAAAAGAGGGTTTGTGCAGGTGTCTGTCTTGGCTTCAACTGCATGTTACATAAAACTGATGCAACTTTTTCGTGCAGATGAAGCCTCTCCTGGGTAGAAAGGGTATACGAGAGAGGCAGGTTTGGGAGAACAGGAGGAACAGAAAGGGGAGGCTGGGGATCTCTGACTCAGCCCCCATCACTCTGGGAATTTCAGCAGCTGCAAAAAAGCTCCTGCATCTTGGGGAAAAAGTGACTTGTAACTCCCCACAGGACCTAACTACGACAAACCCCAGCTGTAGTTGCAGCAGACAAATGTGCCGTACTGAGCCTTGGACCTCTCTTTCCCTTGAGATGTGTTGCTCTTAATGCAAACCTCAGCTGCTCCTTCCCAGCCTCCTTGAGGAAAGCAAACCATTTTCTCACCCCCAGCTTGGCTTATAGAGCAGAAGGGGAAGTCCATATTAGATCGAGCACTGTTTAAACCAGACACCAGGAAAACAGTCCAGGCTAAGCCCTATCCCTGCATTTCTGCTTGCTGTAAACACCTGACATCCTGGGCTGGTGGAAGAACATGGGCCAGATGACAGCTGAATGGGTCATTGCCCTTTGCGTGGAGAGCAAACCAAGTCCACACAGCTCAGGTTTTGTCTGCGCTGGTTGTCTGAACTGGTAGCTGATTCAAGTGAACAATGCCAATCTGGGTGCTCTCAGTTTGGGTTAAAAAATGTTTATTTTGGAGGCAGGGGAGTTAATTGTAATGTTTTCCTCATGGGCTTAGACTAACTTGCAATAGGAAATTAGGACATCCTCCCAGCATTTGCATAGGTCTAATGAAATGCACTTAAAAGCATTAGGTTTAAAGCTCACCCAGGCAGTTGCTGATTTTCTTTTTGGAGCAGTTTTAGTTATATTGGTTTAGAAAGCAAGGTCTTCAGCATGCTGGATGCTCCTATGAGAAAGTTACTCTTTGTCTAGTTATTTCACTAGAATTATGCTGGTACAATCACTTCACTGAGAATATAGAAGAAAGTACTGGAAAGGACCAAGAGAAGAAATCTAGACCCAACCAAACAGTTGTGTACTCAAACCCCTGCAGAAGGTTTACATGAATGTCCTGCTGGGCTCAGCCTGTTGAAGTCAGCCCGAAACAGCACAGAGACCAGATGTCTCCAAGCTGCATTGGGTAGATGACTGCAGGGTGTTACTCATCTGAGCTTGTCAAAGGCTCCCCTGTGCAGGTGCAAGATACAGGAAACACCATAGGCAGGTCCTACCGGTCCTTGCCTCTGGTTTCAGCACTGACCAAAGCTCGGAAGCAGACATCCATGAACATATTAAGTAATTGGCATGTGAAGAGAGCAAGTTAATTCAATTGTATTATAGCTGAGGTAGATTAGATCTCTACGAAGTCTGGCACTGGTTCCTATTTTTTACCTAAAGTGTTCTCTTCAATCTTGAAAATGGCTTTGATATGTGCTGAGTACCGGAGAGGCTGTGATCAATTTGTTAGAATGAGTTTATTAAAAAAGAAAATCCCCAGAAGAAGAAATTGGGAATGTGGCACTTGTAATTATCTCCATCAATTGAGATGGATTCTGAAAACCTGAGCTTCCCCTCTTGGGCTTTGCTGCAGCTCTGGTGTTTTGTACACAAATGGCATCTCTGAGCCATGCTGGCTGATCTGCTTTTCTGGCCTAAGCTCTGGGTGATTCCTTCCTCTCCTCTCCCCACCATGCCATGAATAATCAAACCAAATGTGCCAAATTGCTTAAAAATTTCCTTTTTGAGGTAGATCCAACCTGTGTGCAAATTTGGGTCAAATTACACAAAAAGTTTCAGCCAAAAGCATGTGGGACATGTTGAAACATTTTTGTTTTGACATCAGACTGAAATGTTTTGAAACAGCCTTTTTTAAAATTCCAAAACTGATGCAAATTTTGTTTAGCCTAACGTTTAAAACCACACTGGACAATAAAGGCAATTTTCTCTTCCTGTTGAAGGAACTACGTAGGCTTGACTTTAATGATCTTTAGGGTCTAATTTTATTTTGCCAGAATGGTTGACCCAAATTTCCTCTGATTGTTTTAGGTTCAGCCATTCGCATGAAAAATAGTCTGTTCAACCAGCTGTAATTCACACGTCTCTTCCAGTTTCTTGCCTTCTGCCCTGGCTTTCCTCCTGCACGGTCTGTTTGCCTCCTTCCCCCACCCAGTTTGATGCTCGTCCTCACTAAACCCCTCTCTGTTTGTGATACACTCCCTCCTCTCAAGGCTGTTTCTCGGTGGAGGGTCATTTAATTGTTTGGCATAATTCCCTTATTATTCAGCACCACACATGTATGTACACATAATAGGAATGAATAATGGATGCTAATAATGCATAATTAATTCATGATAAGTGTCTGTTACAAAGTCAGCACCAGAAGTGGGATCACTGCAGGGAAATTCCCCATCCCCCTCTCGAGCTCCTGATGAGGGGGTTGAAAAGATGCAAGCTCGGTGTGCACCATGGTGCCTCTTTCAGTTGTGGTGCGGGGGTCTGCGGGGAGAAGGAGACAGCATCCCCATGCACTCACAGCAGAGGGAACGGCTGAAAACTGCAGTGCCAGGAGCTGAGTTACTCCCACATAGTGCTGTGTGAAACTGGGCTGGGGACCAGTTCTTCCCCTACCTGCTCCTCATCCTTCCCAACCCAGGACCAGACATCAGATCAACACCAGCTGCTCTCCAAACTCCCACTGCTGTCAGGGAAGACCTGAGCAGAGCCTTATCCCTCCTGCTTAATTGTATTTGTTCCCCTGTGTCACCATCAGTCAAGTTGGCACTCACGCATGACAGCTTTGATCTTCCCAACTGTGCTGCGGGAAGCCTGGCAGGGCCAAGGTTGCCTGCTGAGGGCCATTAAAGCCTACTTGTTAATGTACCTGATGTCTGAGGCTCTTTGCACTGAGTCCAAGAGCCAGGGTTAGCCTTGGAAAGAGTATGAGTGAGTTCCTATAGCCCTCAACGCCTGCACTGCTATCCACACGTGGGAGCACCCACACCTCCTTCACCTCTTCTGATTTCCACCAAGCGTTATAGCAGGGCCGCTGATGTTCTCTGGCTGGGACCAGCCGGGAGGATGTGTATGAGGTGTGGAAGAAGTCTCCAGCACAAAGCTATTCCATCTTCCTGAGTGTCACTGCCTGACCCCAGTTAGCGGTTCCTGCCTGCGTGAAGATGGGCAACATCTCTCTGTAGTTCACAGGGTCTGTTTGTGTGCTATGTATGGACTCCACGTGCATTCAGAAGAATCCTCATTTGTTCCCTGACAAGAAGGCAGAGCACTGTTTTCTTCAAGTGGACTGTAGGCATGGCTGAGACCATAATTTCACGCCCCATCAGCCTATACATCCTTGTCACATCTGTGAGGACGAGAGATGCAGTGCAACATAGATAGTTATGGCCTGTAAAGGAGCTCAGTCAGGCTCTGACCTCAGTCACAGGCATGGGGGACCCCAGCACCACCCACCACCAGCTTCTGAAGGCAGCAGTCAGAGGCTCGGCCTTGAAGAATCCCTGCTCCCACCCCTTTTCCATTGCTGCAGCTAGGCTTGCGAGGTTCAGAGACCAGTAACAGCCTGAAGTGCCCTCACAACAGCACCGGCAGTGCTAGTGCTGAGCAACCATACAAAGTCTTGACTGGGATGTTCAGCAGCTTCTCTGCTGTTCACCCTCCCCTGACCCTGCTTCCCATATGTCCCCATTTCCAGTTTAGCTGATGCCAAAACTAACAAGGCACTGCAATGCTGCTGCTCTCCATTACTGTGCCTTTTGCTTCTCCTTCATGTTCGGCTCCACACTCCTCTCTGCTTGTCATCACTGACAGTGGAGCAGCTGCTGTCAGCCAAAGCCTTACTTAAAGGAAAAAAATTTAAATTGCTCCAAGAGGGACTCTTCTGAAGGTTGGCTGAAAGAAAATGAGCTCCTTTAACCAAATACAGCAGTTATCAGGGGGGCCTGCATGCTGCAGAGGGAGAGGCAGAAAGCACAAGAAATCCCCTACAAGAGGGATCTGAGCCTGAGTTACACTGAGGACCTGCTCTGCGCCCGGCCACCCTCGCCAGCAGGGACAGGGAGGGCTAGGGACACAGCTGGGCTGCGAAAAGCCCTAACTAATGGACCCAGGGTACCAGTATGTCACCTATGGAACTGTAAATACATCTCCTCATGCAATATGCAGCCAACTTCACAGGAGCAGTTGTATCTTGCACAGCATGGCTGCTCCCCCTTCCTTCACCCACGGGACAATTAGCATGATCTGACACTTCCTTCCCCATATCTTCTGGGACGCTTACCCTCTCTTCAGACCACAAGGCCACACCACCTGGCAGAGCAAGACACATTTATCCCTTACGGTGTGCAGGAGGCCATCTGGTCTGTCCCCACCACCCAGGAGTTGTGTCCTCCCTGCTGCCTTTTGCAGGGGCCCTGTATCATCTGCCAAGGGACTGGAACACTTTTTCTGTGCCGTCCTGCAAACCCAGTGCAAGGGAGCCCTGCTGATCCCAGGTACATGCTCCCATCCTCCCAAAGCCAGTTCAGCTTGCCTCCCACTTTCCCAAGTCAAGACTCATCTCATACATATAATAGTCCCACCATGGCAAACTGCTCTTTTCCTAACCTTGGCACATGCTGCCTCCAAACTCCCTGCCTCAACGTGATGTGGTACAGCACCAGCACGCAAAAGGTCAGCTTTCCATTATAAGCAATTCAAGGCATTTAAGCTATATCAAATGCAGAAAAAGCTCGTGATTCTGCACCACATAAAAACATGGTAAAATTGCAAAAATGTGTTTGACAAATCCATCAAGTTACATCAACAGAGCGCCTGGTGTTTCTGGATTTCTCCATGCATTGAAAGCAGTAGGAGTTTGCCAGAGGCTTTCACCAGAGCTGAGCTGCACCCTGGAAATGCAGCTTTCAACGAGCTAATCATATGCTCACAGTCAAGCACATGAGCTGTGTGGTCATCCCCTGCATCTTTTTGAGGTCGGTAAAGGGTTGTGCACAGGACAGTAGAAAGTGTGGTTCACTGTATTCCCCACCTACCAAGTGACTTTGGTCTTTAATTTCTAGATTTGCCTGTCACAAACAACCATCACATCCTGGCTCAGCCTTTGCTGTTTATCCAGTGACAGTCTGAGCACAGGGGCAGGTTTTTCTTCTTCCGTCCTCCCTTTTGATCTTGTCTACCCATGAAATCTAGCAGGAAAGGAAAACCAAGCCAGGGGCAGACTGACCACAGTGCCAGCAGTACCCTAACCAGCAGGGTGCAACCTCAGTACATTGAACGGGGCAGCCTGGTGACAGTAAGAGGTTCTGGTGAGCCTGTGGTCACCATCAGGCAAGGGAAGATATTGCCCACACAGCCGTTCAGTCAGAAGTATTTGAAAATAAAGCCAGAAACTGTGCCAGAGCTTAATATAGCTGTTAGACCCATGGGCGATGGGTGCGAGTCCCCGATGAGGCTGGTCCAGGCAACTAAAGCCTATTAGTGCACACAAAGGCCTGAAAAAAATCTCTTGTTTCCCTTTCTGGTGTAACATGTGTGATTTTTCCTTTATCAGACAATCATCTTGATTGAAAACCTTGATCATCATGTACACTAGTCGTTTACCCGATAGAGATAAGTGCTACAAAAAAACCACAGTACCAAAGGAAGAGCATGGACACTGAGAGTGCCCTGGGTGGGGAAAGTGAAGCAAGTCCCACCCTGCCTCACAAAACACTCCAAGAACCACTCAGTAAGGGGAAGGCTTGGTGAATTGTCTGGGAAGGAGATAAACTGAGGTGTCAGTGCCAGCCCTCAGCCAGAACATGGCCCTCATGCCAGAAGGAAACAGACCAAAGTTGCCAGCGGTCACCTGGCTGCCACCATGCCATCATTCCTCTTTTCACAGAGGTTACACCACCTCCAGCTCCAGCAACTGTGGCTGCTGCAGTTTCCACAGTGGCTCTTCTTGTTCTGAGAGTGAAATGAAACTGAGTACAAAGGGTGAAAGGCTGGTGTTCAAGAACAAGGCGCATGAGCTGGATGTTAGATGTCACGGTGTAACAGCTCTTCAAAAGCCTGCCCAGGGATAGAGATGCTGCCTTCAGACAGAGCTGGGCTGGTGTAACAGAGGCAGCTTTGCTAGATATAGGAACAATCAGAGTTTCTCTTTCCAGCTCCCAGGATAAACTCAGGAACTGTTTTCAAAAAATATTTAGGAAAAGGGTAGCCTGTCATATGGAGCTGAGTGAGAAGGAGATGTGAAGGTCTGGCTAAATATAAAATTAAGCCTCAATGTTTGCTGCTTCTCCTCTCTGTCTGTTGTTCAAACCTCTCCTTAGCCAAAAGTGGTTGTGCTGTCAGTCCTGCACTGTCCTCACTGGAAATGCTGCACTAGAGTCTCCCCTCTAGTCATCATAACCAGAGTGTGCAAGAACAAAATCTGTCCTATGATGCTCACTTAGAAAAAAACTGAGGGGTTTGTGGCCATCTGGCTATGGATGATGGCAGAGCATATTTCGATGGAAGTATATGTGGGGACAAGGTTTGTATCAGAACATCTTGATGCTCTTGACAAGAAATTACAATATTTTTCTTTAAGCAGTGCGTTGCATGTGATTCCCGTGCTTGAATCACCTGAATATCATGTTGGATCAATGTTTTTAATTCTGGGAGCAAGCAGCAGCAGGAGCTTTGTTTTATAGTATCTGCAGATGCTTTGTAGAAGAGCATCAAGCCCTGTAGTGCTGCTACAGGAACAATGCTTTCTAAACAGGAGGTGTACTTCTCCCTGGCTTCCTGAAATCTTCTATTTGGAGAGGAAAAAGAAGCGATATTTGATTGCCCACCCTCCATGCTTATGGAGTGCCTCATCTCAGAAGAACTGCTCACACACGACATCACCCTGTTGTTCCCCAGCCCAGTTCAGCCAGCCCTGCCTGCCACAGCTGTACTGAGTTAGAGCTAAACGGGGCAAAGCCCAGCAGGTGAGGGCTGCTTTAGGAGGAAGGTTGGGCTAGTGGTGGAGTTTGGAGAGTAGTCTTTTTGGTAAGTGTTGGGGTGTGTTGAGTTGCTTTATTGGCTAGGGGTTGGGTGAAGCAGGAAGATTCAGTGTGAAGATGAGAGTCTGAAGATGTGGAGCTGCTGCTAAAGATTTGCCTGAAAGACTGGGGAAGTGGTGAGGAAGAAGAGGAGCAAGAAAAATCAGAGAAATAAGGCAAAGTAAGGAGTGGCTTGGGGAACAGAAAAGTTGCCTTTGGCTGTATGTTAGGTCTGGAGTTTAGAGCTGGGGGTGGTTTTAATTTTTCTTGTCAGTGGTCTGGGATGTGTTACTGAGACGATGCAGGGTGGTATCAACAGGTGATCTGTGAGCAGAGCAGTGGCAGACAGCTTGCTGTGTGCATGGGTACAGGATTTGACCAGGCAGGGTTTGAGCTCTGGAGGGGAAGGTCAGGTTCAGAGCTGTCTTGTGTGTGCCTGTACCCTCCCAGAGGTGCAAGGACATGCTGCAGCCTCATGGGCCCATAAGCCCTCTTTTCATAGAGGAAAGCTGGATTTCCATGGTTGTGTGGGACCAGAAGTGGGATGGCTGTCTGGTTTGTGCTGTGTTCACTGGGTCTACCTCTGCCTGAGCTTGGTCTGAGAGTGCCTGTGGAGCTTGTGGTCTTTTCCCTCCTACAGAATGATCTCTGCTGGTGGCATTTTGATTGTCTGATGGTCTGTTGACAGTTAATGATTGTCACAATTTAAAAAAAAAAAAAAAAGTTATTTACCAGTTTTCTTTCCTGTGGAGCTGAAAATAATAGCAAAATCAATCTAAACTACCTAACGCTAAGAAAACAAATAGATTATCCAAGATGACCAAATTAAGCTGCTCACAGAACTCATGGTGGTTCTGTTCAGTTGCAGCTGTGGGACTCCAAAATAATTATTGCTAGCTTCTAAATGTGTGGTGGGTTGGAACTTCTGGGGAGAGGGTTGGTTCTTCAGTGGGGGCTGGGAGAAGGGAAATATAGACACTTCACGCAGTGGAAAACATGAAGATAACTCCTGGTATCACATGCATTTAATAGCACTATAGCACTTGGTGTTGGCTTTTTTACTGTATAAAAGAAGTACACAGATAATGGCAGTGATAAGAATGGTACTTTCCAAGGTGAAACATGGAAAACAAATTCAGAGTGTGAATAAAACTGTCTGATAATGACGTGAAGAGTCTGTTTTTTCTCATAATAAAAGGCTGTATGGGACAGTGGGGAACCTACAGAAATACTAGAATAAAACCATAATCTTCCAGGAATGAAAGCCAAAGAAAGGTGAAGAAAGGAATCAGAGTTGTTGATTATTATTTTTTTTTAATTTATTTTGCTGGCTGTGTCACTTGCAAGACCACGTTTTAGCTGTGATACAGTCAGGCTGCCAGATAGCATGCTCTTGAATTTTTCTGCCTTTAATGAAGTATTCCTGTAACGCTGCTTTATGGTGTTAAAGATCAAGCTGAGATGCAACAGGAAGGAAGAGTGAGGCCTGCAGCACGGTAGGCAGTGGGTTAGTAGGAGAGAGGTTTCTAATCATAGGAAAAATATTCCCCTTTCTTTGGAGTGCAGAATATCTGGAATAGCTGCAGTATTGGACTGTCATTTCTGCAGGAAGGCTCCTAGAAAGGAAGAAGCACAGGTGAAGAGAAGGGAGGAGAGGGGCAGAGCAAGCTCCTCTGAGGACAGAGTGGTAGATGGAGAAAAACAATGCTGCAGTCCCATGGGGATGCATTTGTGCCAGTGCTGAACTTAGGGAGATGGGCTTTGTGGATGTCAACAGGCAAAAGGTTTGGAGCATGGACTAGACTTTCTTACCCAAAATGCAGCATCAATCAGCATTTTTGACTCTGATTTGTTCAGTTTGGGTTTGTGGTTTTTTGTAGCTTTATCCTCACATACATTTGAATGACTTACTGGTGAGGTCAGACCTCCCCTGGTTTGTGTGCTCAGTGTGGACTTAGAGCCCCATCCCCCTTCCCAGCAAATGCTGGTTCCCCATCTCCGCTGTGCAGCAGCAGCAAGCCTGGGTACAGCTTTGCAACATGTGTGAGTACAGTCCCTTGGTTCCACGGCCTGCCCAGGCGCTGATTGCCTTTACGTAGCTCGTGATGCAGCTGGCTGAAAGTTGACCCAGTGCTGGGGGATGCTTGAATTTTATGAGCAGCTGGAGGCCACCTGTTAGTCTTAAACCAGCCATTGGTTTGCTTCAAGCTGGCAAAGCATCTGGGAGGGAAGCTGGGAATAGCTGCTCATCCCATTCCACATCTGGGATCATTGGAGGGTGCTGACATCACAACTGCTTGCGATAAAAGTAGGAAGCTGAAGCTGGTCTTTAAGAAAAAAAATTACAGAGAAAGATGTAGAAGCTGAAATATGGAAGTTTATTTGCCCACCAACAATTACTCATCAATTCTACATCTTCTTTCCCCTTGTAAAAACTAGGACATGTCTCTCCTTTCACTGTGGTTCTGTCTAAATCTAATGTGGTCCCACCCATGTTTAATTTGGCTTTCTATTACTCACATCCTTTTTTCAAAAGAAAGAAAAATTTTCCTAAATTTAGTAACACCAGTGATTTCTTTTTCTAAAGATGCAGCTTAAAAGAATTGAGGCAAATTCGTTGATTAACTTCACCTGAGGAAAGGAAAGAAAAGTTGAAAGGCTTCCTTTGGAAAATAACAAATTAAACACCAGGACAGTTCAGTGTGAAGTGGCACTTTTCATTTTAAAAATGGCTTGGCTTTTTTTTTTTATTTAAGTGGCTAAGCAACTAAAAAATTGAATCATCAGGTTGGAATACTACCTTGAGTGGGTAACTGCAACTGCAAACTAGCTGTCCTGATGCTGGGAAGATGTCCAGTTTTCTCCCTTTTTAATAAATGCCAGTGGCTCCTGGCTTTTAATTTTTATAGCTGTCACAGTGGAGGAGATCCTGCTTTTGGAAAGCCTCTGCCACTTTCCCTTTGACAACTGGGCTTCTGTAGTTTGAGGCTGGGTTGAATGTTATTCTGTGTAATTAAGCAGAGCAAGAGAGGGGCTTCTGTGACCACGGTGACATTCCCTTGAAAGTGGAGTACACTTAAACTAGGATTAGCCAGCAAGCTGATTTAGGGGATGGAGTTAGACAATGCAATCCTCCCAAATCTGGATTTGCATATGGAAAAGGAACTTGAGGAAGAAGAGGCTGAGGGCAGACCTGCTGCCTGGCTGGTATCGCAAGGCCAGCTCTCCCCTGTTATCCCAGGCTCACCTGGAGGAAAAACTTGCAGGATGTGTGAAGAGGCACAAGCATGGTAATCTGAAAGATTCCTTTTGCAAGGAGCAAGAGACAAGGACTTGATGGGACCCAGGGGATGAGTGAGCAGATGCAGATGTGGCTGTGGGTTGGGGGAGAGTGGGAGATGTTAGTGGAGGAGGACTTTGAACAGACATTGTAATGCAGCACACCGACGCCTGGTCACCCTGCTGCTGCAACTTGAAGTCACTTGCTGTCTTGCCAAGGGAAATTTGTATGTGCAGCATTTTAAAGAGGTGTATCCCATCTCTCTGGATGTCCTGTGGCATTCCCTAGTTGAGGACAATTGTGTTCCCTGGTCCCTGAGACAGAAGACCTGATGCCTTTGAGAGCTTGTCACTTGCCCAACATGACACAGAGGTGAAATAAGGTCTTTCCTGGAAAGAAGAGCTTTCAGACAGGTGGGATAAAAGGAAACAGTGTGTTTATCCACAAATCAGATTACAATTCCAGGAGGCTAGAGGGAGGCGGGCAGGAGCAGGGAGGCAGTGCTTGGAATTTGAAATGAGGTTTAAAGGAATAATTAAGGGTTCTGCCACTGAGCAATGCCAATGAACTGGCTGGGAATAAATCAGATTGCACTTGAAGGAAGTGATCTGGAAATATATTACTGCCTGTCCCTTAGCCAAACCTCATCACCATAGGGCGTCATTGAACGGAGGGTGAGGTAACCCTGGTTGGAGCTACGGAGTGAAACCTGCCAGGCAAGGGGCTTGGAAGCCTCTAAGGTGGCTTTTGTTCCAGACCATGGACATCTCCTCTCTGAGTAGACCAGCCCCTGTTAGTATGATTTTGTCTCTTGAAAACGCACATGAAATCTTTCATTAAAAACCCTGCAGATGAATTAACAGCTGGGAGAAGCTGGAATATGATTAATGTCTTGTGAATTAGCCCTGGAGGTACTTTATGGAAATAAGATTTACAACACTATTACACGCAGTCCTGAATGTGTTTTACATTTTTAAATAAGGGGAATGAACGTTTCTCTCTGCTCTGCTCCCGTCCCCCTTGGGCCCTTACAGAGGGACAGAAAGGCAATCCTGGCTGATCTGGGACAGGAGTTTTGGTGCTGGGGGAGGTATTGGACTGTGCGGTTAATTGAATGATCTTACTGGCCCCAGCACTTTATCAAGCAAGGAATCAAAATGTGTCCTGACATGTGGGACACAATTACAAGTCATTAACAGAAAAATTATAGATGCTAGGATGGAAAGAAGGGATCTATCAGGCTGCTTTGTCCATCCTCTCTCTGCCAACGCAGGATTGCTCCTGACAGCATATGGTTGGGTGCTTCTGGAATAATTTAGCTCCTGACACCTTCCGAGTAGCGCGGTGCTTCGAGCAGTCCCACTTATTTCAGTGTTTTAAATGTTCTACTTAAGATTTTCCTTCCAGACTACTCAAGCCCTGCTAGAGGGAGATGGTAATCTCCGTGGAAGTGGCAGTAGGTGGAGCCCCTGCCTGGGTGCATGTGCCCTAGCGAGGGGGATGCTCTGTGGAGACCTTCCTTAAGAGGAAAGGCAAGTGTCCGTTCCCGGGAGCACTCTGCGGCCAGGACCACGGTGCCCTGGGTTTGCCTCTCTACAAGAAATGTAAAGAATGACCCTATCTGGCTACATCAAAACTCTCCCATTCCTCAAGTGTGTTGTCTTGCCTCTGAAGAGAAGCTGGGCTCCTGAAGCTGTGTGACCACTTTGTACAACACAGACCAGGTGTGCTTTCTCCTAGTGCACACAGAAACATCACAAATGGGCAGCTGAAGCTCTGAATCTGCTGGTTCTGCTAAAGTCAGGCCAAAAGTTACGTGAAGGAAGGAAAAATCCCAGGCATGGGCTACACCCCACGCTGCCATCATAACTGACAACAGGAGATGAGACCAAACCAGTTCAAGTAACCACAGGGTATTGAAAGTTATGAAAATATAAAAGATGGTCTGGGCGGGGGGGGGGGGGGGGGGGAAGGTGACAAAACAGGTGCATCCACTTGGGTGTTTCTACAAAGCACTGGTTTTATTGATGACTAGATGATGAAAGAAGAGTTCTGAACTGCCTTTGAGCTCATACTGTTTTTGAGACTAGTTTTGTATCCAAAATCCAGTAATTTTCCACAAGTACCTAGCATTTTAAAAAGCTCTGTTTAGGAGGGGATTGTTTTGCTAGAACACCCTGCCATCCATAGGCATCCTCAAGCTTGGCAATGAGCTTTTCTGCTGAAAGTCTGGCTCTGTCCCAGAGCATCTCAGGTGATCTTGGACCCCAAAATGATGCCACCCTATTAAAAGATCCAATCAGACCTGCTTCCATGTCTGGTATGATATCTGCCCCAGGCAAGCTGAAGGCTATAATTATTCACTGCTTTACTGAATACTTTTTAGTAGATGAAGCAATCTGGGAGAAATTGGGATCTTTGTGAGCAGAAAGCGGAGGTGGCATATCTCCCCTTTATCCTAAATGCAGTGGAGAAGGATATCGGAGCCACAACCAGGCTTAAAGGGACTAATGTGACACAAAGCCTGGCAGTCCCTCCCAGTCCTGTGACATGATGTGTCCAGGAAAAACTTATTTTCCTGTCTGAACTGGGGGTGGGGAAGCCCAGCTCAGTTGGAACCAGTGCATAAAGCATGGATAGCTTCTGGGAACGTGGGTGTCTGTATGAATATGGAGCAAAGGCTTGCCCAAAGCTCCTGTGTGGCGAGTAGCCAGGGCACTACAGGGGACTGTAGCATGGGTTAGCTCTGTCCTGCGCCCACACCACTGGCCCTGTGGCAGGTACCACTGTGCAATGGGCCTCTCTAGCCCAGCTGCTGCAAGTGGTTGTGGTTAGGAGGCAACGGCGGTCTGCTGGGCTTTGAAGGGACAAGTGGCTTTCTTCTGGGCTCGCAGGCTTAGAGAGGCTGTGGCGCAGTGTTGAGAAGCTGCTGAGGCCGCAGTTGGCAAATATGTTAATGCCAAGTCAGTCTTATTATTTTAGTTTTTATTACCATCTAGTGGCAGGCCTTGGGAACTGAAGTCTTGAATCAGACAAAACTATCCCAGAAGATTGCGTAACCTCATACTCCCTTGCTCTCCCATTATTTTTTTTTTTTCCCCTCACGAATTTTGTCTTTCAGTTGGAGTTATGCTTCCATGAATTGTTGGCTTCCCACAAATTCAGCCCTGAATCTCCAGGTGAAAAGGATGACATATACTTGTTTTACCAGCCATGGCTCCCTTGATGTTTCACTCTCCTGCAAAGTGTAGCTTGAAGGCAGCAAACAAATCCTAGATGATAAATACCTTATAAATTAACTGGAAACTAATTTAGGAGAGATTGATGAGAAGGAGCTGATCAGGGGCTCTGAATATGCGAAGCCATCAAGGTCTTGACATCAAGTTTTACGGTCAACTAGCTCAGCACCGGAGGGCTGCTGAGACAAATCATGAAGACTTATAATGGCGTTGCCATGTCTGGACTAGCAGGTGTTTAGGGTGAACAGGCACTATCCCTGAAGGGATTCCCTGGCAGAAAGATGAAAACCTGTCAGGCACGAGTAGGAGTTGCACGGTAGTGCTCCATCTTTGACCTTACTGCAGGCTCTGTACTGATTTAAGAGAAAGAGCACTGAGTCTGCAATTAGCAAAACTAATATTAAAGTCTAAGAGCTAAGCAAATGTACTGAGCTTTGTTTTTCAGTCTGTCAATCTAGGTATGTATCTAAGCGTTACTAAGGTAAAAGTCTCTTCTGTCTATTTTCTTTAAAAAAAAAAAAAAAAAAAAAACCAAACAAAAAAACAAACAAAAAACAAAAAAAAAAACCACCAAAGCAAAAGAACCAAACCAAACCCCTCTGGATTAAAACAGTTCTGCCCTCAAATACCGTATGCCTTTGGACAGATCACCTGCAAACTTTCTATACTGTCACTAACATGAAGTTCATAAATCTTTAATCTGAAATTGAAATCTTCCAAGAATCCCTATCTGAAACAACATGAAAGTCACCAGGCGGAGACCTGCAATTATACCACAGAGATAAATAATTATAGAGATGTGCTTTTATAAACTGCGCTATCTTCTGTACCTCACTGCAGTTCTCTTGAAGAAATTATTCCTGGCAGGACTGTGTTCTTGCTGCTTATCCTAGAGTAATGGAAAGGAGTGGTTATGACTGTATTTTCAAAATAACTATAATTCCATTCTTTAATTGTTTGGGAGCAAAGACTGTCAGTTTCAGAAATCTTTACTGAAGACCATTCACTCCCCTTGTTCTGGGCATCTTTATCTCATGGCTATGTGTCACGGTCCACTCAGTGGACTCGTGATGGTTCATTAACTATGATCTCGAAGCGCAAAAATCAAGGCAACCACGCCAAGGGGTTATGCTTCAATCAAACAGCACAATTTTATTGTTTGCCCGTAAAGCGGCGTGCGATTAGAAAGACAGAAATTGAATAAAAGGTAAAGTAAAAAGAAAAGGAAAGAGGATTATAGCTACCACCACGGGTCCAAGGCGTCCCTGTGGTCCCAGGTCCAGGCAGCGTCCCGCCGGTCCTTCCGATCGTCGTGATCCTTGGTGGGGAAGATCTCCAGAGTTCAGTTGCTAAGAAGGCATCTTTTTATGCCAAGCAACACACCTTGCTCCTCCTCTGGTCCATGGACTGCCGCCAGTCTCCGCCCTCTCGAGCCAGGTTATCTTGCCCCAGAGGCGGGTAGCTTCAGACCAGGAGGTGTGTTCTTGCATTGTTTTCTGGTTCGTTGTTATGACCACGGCTGTGATCCATCTTCTGGACAGCTGTTATGCGGCCTTATTCAATCCCAGGTGGCAGAGAACGGCATAGTACTCCTCGTACCGTGCAGTTCTCTTTCCCAGGGTCTTTGTGTCTTGGTGTCCATGAGGACCACATTCCATCTCCAGGTGTCAGTTGGCAATGTTGAGACAATATTGTTCTCTTTAGACCGACTCTTACACTATGTGGATCCCATTTGGGGATTTCCTGATTTACATGCAAGAGGGCCAACTCCTGGCTTAAATACCAGCCCCCATCTCACTCTGACCTTTGCCGTTTGTCGTGATGCAGCACAGCTCTGCGTGTCTGTGGTGATGAAATGTGCTTCCTGGGTGCAGTTTTCCCATGATGTGCGGCAAGGTTTGCTCCTTAGCTCCATTTTTTTTTTTTTTTTTTTTTTCACATTTCTGTTATGCTCTGCTTGCCTCAGGGTCACCGGCTGTAATGGGTGATCTGGAATTGCATAAACTGAATTTCAGGAAAAAGTACAGAGGTGAATGAAGGGGGGCTGAAGTGGGCATGGGGGAGTCCTTGCAAATCTGTTTAAGGAGAAGCATTTAATAAAGGAATTGGAGGAAGATTTCTGTCCCACATTTCCGGGATTTCTAAGGCAAACTGCTTTACATTCAGTCACACATGAAGAAGCAGTCTTCCTACTTTCCAAAATTCACCATTTAATGGTTTCTTCCTGAGTGTTTAAGCAAAGCTGTCATTTCTGAGCTGGGGGAATAGGAGGAAGTGAATGGGGATGGAAAAGATAAAGTGTTTCGCTGTTGGTTTGGCGGCGGGGGGGGTGTGTGTGTGTCATGTTTTGCTCCCCCCTTAAGTTTTGGACTGTCTCCTGCATGGGATCTAATGCTGCAAAGCAAGCTTTCATCAACTGCCACAGCAACAGGTGGTCCCTAGGTATGCTCACAAGCTACTTAAGAAGTGGATGCATGTGAGGGCTGCTGCAGCTGTTCTGTCATTGCATGTTCTTGCTTTGTCGTAAATAACTAGGAAGAAAGGATAGCAAATGCTTCTGGCTTAAATGTACATCATCTATATGAACTTCTTAGCCAGGTTCATGTTGTTTTTTGGACTCTGTGATTTTTTTGATTCACTGGTTGTGGCAGAGGTGTTCAATATGTTGACTGAATAGATGTTTAGAAGTGAGGTGGGAAGACTAATAGTGCCCTGACAACTGGCACAGCCTCAGAAGGTGACAGAGGGTTTTAGGAACAAAAGGGGTGCAGTCTGGATTCACCCTGCTGGCTCCCCAGCAGCTTTCAGCTTGTGCTGAGGACCCTGGTTGCTGGGGGTCTCACTGGTGGAGCTGCAGGCACCCACAAGTGGGCAGATTAATTCCTCGTTTTGCTTCTCGTATCTATGGTTAAAATGTCTCTATGAAGCTTTCACTCAAAGCTGAATTTATAGTCCACTTCTAGGAGATGATTCCCTCCAGTCACTGCAGGGAGAGATGAAATCATGCTCTGGAAGCAGAGTACAAGTCCCTCTGTCCGACCCCCACTTCTCAGCCTTTGACTTTTTTAGGCCAAGCAAAAACATTTATCTACTTGGTGCCTTAAGTCTTTCATGGTAATAGATATAAAATATGTTGGAAGAGCTTTCCTGCATCACAATGAAATATTGTGTATTTTCCATTATATTTTCATGCTTCTCATCGTGCCATGAGGTCAAGGCAATAAAAGCAGTGTAAGGAGATTCTGGCTCCCTCTTAATGATCTTGAACTTCTTCAAATGATTCTGTGAATCTTAGCCTACGTTAACTGCTAGAATCTATTTATGGCTCAGCAACCATGAGCAAGTTATAGCTGATAGATGAGGAAAAAGCTAAAAAGGGAAATTTTCTGACATCACAACAGATTTAAAAAAAGATCATGTGCATCTATTCTGAGAACTCAGCTGCCAGGTTGGCACTATGTGGGGTGTCACTGTGGCTTGAAGAACAGTTGTAACAGTACGTGGAGGATTTAGACAAGCAGGTTCCAGTTCTGTCTCTAATGTTCCATTTCCTGCAATAAAACGTGCCTGAAAATTGGAATGAAGCAAAGTCCAGCCAGATGCCTGTGATAAGGGAAGTCATTCCCAGCAGACTTTGTAGTTTTGCACTGGCTTATCCACAGCTTAAGGCCACTTCTCCATCGCAACGTCCACCTCTGATCTACACCCTCACCTCGCAGGGCAGACCTGCTCCACCAAGCAGCAGTGCTGGTTGATGGCACTGATGTGCAAAGAAATGTGAGAAAACTGTGGCCACCTTCTCTCGAGGTCCTCTGTCAGCAGGACTGGACAGGTGGGTCTCTTGGAGTCTGCCCTGTGTCTCTGGGATGTGAATTTAGCACAGAGGGTCACCATCTCGTCTCATGCATGTGCAAGTGGAAGATGCCGTTCTGGCACCGTCCGTGACCAGTGGTGCTGGCAGCCAGCACTGAAAAATCATAACATGGTGAGCAAAGAAAAACCACAAAATCAGCTTTTAAAACTGAGACACACAAAATAATAATCAAGGGTGCTTCACGCGTCTCTTTCAATAGCTTTCTTGCTACAAACATGATATGAGAAACATCTTTCTGCTACCCGGTGCTGCGCAGAAACGTAGCACGCAGGCATTTCAGGGCTTGCAGAAGCTTCAGATGCTTACAGTTTGCCAGTTATATTAATGTTTTGCCTTGCCTGACCTATCTCCTCAGGGCAGCAATAAAAATAACCAGCTTTAGTCCACTACTTGGCTGCTAATTGTCCACTTGTAGATCTCAGTCCCAGCTGGGCCTGCTTCTGCCCAAAGGCAGTTGTGTTCAGTAAAGTGGCTGCTAGAATTTCCCAGCAGCTTCACAATAGAAGCAAGTGGCTGCCATTTTCCATGCAAGAAAGCTCTTTAGAGAAAAGAAAAAGGGGCAAATGAGGAGAAGGGGGGGTGGGGGGTGGAAAACCCAACCAAAAACAAATAATGCAAAGCATCTATAAGAGGAAAGCCTCTGCACTGCTCTGATTAAAATGGACAGAGACCAAAAGTGTGCAGAAATTGAGAAGCAATATTTCAGGATGTAGAAGAGAGAAGAAGAGATGCTGCTTCTATAATTTTTCTGCTAACCACTGCATCCAGGGCTGCCCTCTCTGTTTTCAATTTGATCACTATGCAGCATCTAAGTATTTTCCAGTGAAGATACAGCCTCCTCTACAGCTAATTTAAGCCTCCTGATTATGACTTCCTTCAGTGAGTTACCTCGTCTTGACAGCTTACAAGTAGTATGTATTTTCCCTGGGGTGCTGCAGACCAGAGGTGGAAACCTGCAGCTAAGCACAAAGAGAGAAAATGGCAAGAAATCACTTCACCGTTGCAAGCTTCAGAGCTCTCCTTCCTTGAATAGGTGAAAAAGAGAACTTCTAAACTGCCTGTCGCATCCTCTCACTGGTAACAGACATCACCTGGAAAGGGGACAGCATGGAGCTTGTCTCTGCAAAGAAACAGTAGAAGAAAAGTGCCACAGAATGTGCTTGTTCAACAGCACTGCTTAACAGAAACCAGATATTTTTTTTTGTATGAAAGGAAATTCTGCTATTTTAAAATTGTTTTTCATGCAGAAATGTTAAAAATGAAGCCTTTGAAATTTCTTGCCCAGTGACAACCTGGAGGGGGGAACCAATCAGTCTATCAAAAGACTTCACATTGAATTCCACTATCTGTCCTGTTACACTCCCCAATACCTACTCCAGTATCTCATCTATATGCTCACAACATGTATACATATAAGCAGAATAGAGTGAGTGCTTGGGCACTGACTGTTAACCTCTCTTCCACTACTAGCAGCTGGCAGCACCAAATAAAACCGATAGGAGCAGTTTGGAAGCAAGCAAAAAGCTGGGATTCTTCACTCAGCTGGTAGCTGGACTGTAGATCTTCCTGCAAAGGACATCATGTGTGGCAAAGTTTTACATGGGATCGATGGGGAAATGATCAATTGATGAAAGATATTCCTACTAGAGCTGTTAAAGGCAGAGGAATCACGTCTGCCTCGGAGTCATAGAAGCTGAAAGGGGGTTAAGGTGTTAGAGAACATTAGTATCTCATGGTCTTGCCTTGCTCTTTCCTTCCCTTTATTTTTGGCTCCTGTTAGAAGTGACATACTAGGACTGGTGGACAGTCGTGTGAGTCATTATGGTGTTCTCTCAAACTTAGAATTTTGCGTCCTAGTGATTTTTATTCAATACAGGCTTTTTTTAACTCTAAAAAGTGCTTATATTTGGAAAGTAAAAAATGAATTCTTATAAAATGCTTAAACAGCTCTGTTAGAGTATTGCTAACTGTTTTCATACATCTTCTGGAAAAAACATGTTAAGTTTGCATGTTGGTATTGTTCCATATTTTCAGGAGGTGTTTTACCTTCAGGGACACGTCTTTTTTTGAACTACAATCAGTAATACTTTGGGAATTTCCCAGAACAATACTTAACAACGTTAATAATGTGAAAAACTATCCTGGATGCACGTGAGGTATGAATGAATTGCAAGAGTATTGCCATAGTAGGGTTTTTTCCTTTTAGTTATGAGTATCTTGTAATTCTGGTAGCCTGAAGATATATAGAGGCTTCCCCCATCTTCAAAGGGCTGAAGCTGTAGCTGACATTCAGATATCCTTGCTGTGGATTTCATGTCTGGACAGTGTATTTCAGCTTGTTCATCTTTTCTGGACGGATGTGTTTGATCCACTGGTTACAGCACTCGCACAACAGGTAGCTGCGGTCTGCTCCTTGTTTCTTAGCAAGAATTGCCTGGGTTGAACATTGAGGGTTACAGTTTACAAAATGTGTACTGAGCAAATCAGGGTCTCTGTGCAAACTCTTTGGTGATTCTATCACCGTGGAAAGGTTCACCTTACAAGGAGTCCAAAAATTTGTGGAGAAGTCAGAACCTCGCTGGAGAACACATGAAGCAGTTGGAAAAGAGGCTGAAAACCTCTGGGATCTTGATCACTTTTTAAGTCACAAAAGATAATTTTGTGATTATTCATGCAGGTTTATCTGTGTGTATCCAAGCAGTAGATTTCTTCTTTACTCTTCTAATTGAGATTAAGAAAGAGGGGATTTTTCTTTGCTTGGATTCAGTGGGGATTGCAGAGAGGAGAGGGTGGCTGGCCTGTCACTCTGGATCACAGCCTAATATGCAGCCTCGTCACTTCTAGAGAGCCATGAGCAACCTCCTGCCTGGGCTGGCCTGAGCTACAGTTAGGGTGTGTGACATTCTTCACATGCGCTGTTTTACTGTGCAGGCACAGAGAGCGTGAGCATAGGGCAATGACAGACCCTTCAGACTGTCCCTTCTCAGAAAGTGTAGGCCAGCCCGATATATGACAGATTGAGACAGCACAGAAAGCAGTCATGGGCAATACTGCTTTTTGAGAGCCAGGAGAGTAGAGTTTCTGGAACAGCCTAATGAAAGCAGCACTAAGCATCATCTCTGCCATTCTGGCCATACCCAGTTGCTGCTTCCTTACACAGAGAGAAGAGAAATGGTTCCTCGACTCGTTAGGTTTTTCTCAGTTTTTTTTCCTCCCAGCTCAGATCCGCTGAAGGCAGTGACAAGCCTCTGTCCTTCAAAAAATCCAGTATAACTTGAAAATGATGAGACTCAGGGATCAGCACTAGTTGTATTAATATTTGCTTGGCAGATTAGTGCTGAAGAGCTGATAATTCACAGGCTTTTTGTTCACTGTGGTTTAGTGCCCATGGATTCCTTCTCTGGAAATGTCTTGCTGCAGCATTTCTGTCTTTTGAGGTCAATGTGATGAGCTGCGTGGGTGTTTTTAGACATGAATCACATGCAAAAGGCTGATTCTCTTTTTCTTTTCTTCTTTTTTTCCCCTGACATATGAGGCAGCTTTTAAAAAAAAACAACCTTCATAATTCCTAGACTTCTTTTTCAACTGAAAAACAACACAAAGTTTTATAGTCATTAATTGTTCTCTCTTATCCACGGCAGATTTATGCACCACAATGGTACCACAGTTTATGCAGACGTGTCCCGTATGGCAGGGTTAAAGCCAAATGACTGTAGCAATGAGGCACCTACCACATTAAGTACTAGAGCAAATGCACTTTAAAATCCATGCTGCTGCAATTTCTTAAAATCAACTCAGTTTAGGAACAGCCAGACAAGCTGCAGTCAGACCCCCACAGTACATTTCGGTGATACCCTGTATGTGAACTGTTCCTTGGAGATCAGTTTCTGTGGCATTAGAGGTGTTGCTCAGTTTTCCTGGATCTGCCTGCCATGTGGCTGCCCCAGATCCAGGCAGGAGCACCATGCCATCATCCTGGCAGTAACGACGTCATTGCTCTCATGATGCCTGCTGCGATTCAAGTTATCTGGCTACCTCTGGTATCAGCATCTGTTAAGCAAAAATCTGTGTAAATTTTTCTTCATTATATACAGAGGGTTTGCACTGAGTGATTTCAGAAAAAAAGGTATCCAATCCTCCCAGGAAAGGGAACATTTTTGGGTTTTGGATTATCTCCCACCTTCCAGCCATGGTGACTTGGTTAAGCAGCCTGGCCTCCTGGGGCCTCTGGGTCCTTCCTCTTAAGTTGCACCAGTGAAGATTGTTTTGTTAGTACTGTGATTACTTTCTTTTGGGTCCAAGCTAGCAATTTTTTCCCCCTTGTTCTGTGTTGTTTGTGCTTTGATTATTTAAATTGGAGTCCTCTGACTTAAATTTAGGTCTGTTTGCTGAAGTATAGTGACCCTGGCACCATGAAAGCTACCTCTGAAAGCTACCTGTATCTGTGGGTGAAGGAAAGTTAATAAGCATAGATTGCTCACTCAGGATGAAGAAACAGATGAAAAATTCTACAAGCAGCTAGGAGAAGTCTCATGATCGCTAACCCTTGTGCTCATGGGGGACTCCAACCTACCAGATGTCCACCAGAAATACAACACAGTGGAGAGAAAACAGCCCAGGAGGTTCCTGTGGTATGTGGAAGAGACCTTCCTGGCACAGCAGGTCAGTGATGCAGCCGGGGAGATGTCCCCCTAGGCTGGCTGCTTACAGACTGGGAAGGGCTGCAAGAGGGACGTGGAGGGGCTGGAGCGTGTCCAGAACCAGGCAAGGAAGGTGAGGAAGGGTCCGGAGCACAAATTTCATGGGGAGAGGCTGAGGGGAACTGGGGGTGTTTAACCTGGAGAAAAGGAGGCTCAGGGGGGACCTTACTGCTCTTAAAACTATCTGAAAAGACGTAGGGATGTGGGTGTTGGTCTCTTCTTCCAGATAACAAGCGACCAGACAAGAGGAAACAGCCTCAAGCTGCACCAGGGGAGATTTGTGTTGAATATTAGGAAAATTATTTCACTGAAAGGGTGGTCTGGCACTGGAACAGGCTGCCCAAGAAGGCGTGGAATCACCATCCCTGGAGGTATTTAGAAAACACATAGAAGTGGTGCTTAGGGACATGGTTTAGTGGTGGGCATGACAGTGCTGGGTTAACTGTTGGACTCAATGGTCTTAGAGGTCTTTTCCAACCTAAATGACTCTGTAATTCTATGATAATTGCTAAAGTGAAGATAATGTTAGCTGAACATAAACTCCATCCTAAATTTTATTGCTGTCCTGCCGCGGGCACAAGCTTCTTCAGACTTACACTGCTGGTCTAGCAGAACTTTTGTTTGTGCCAGTGAATGTATGTGGGGAGCTGGAGGAAAGCCAGTAACTCCTGTGTCATGAGGAACATGTCTCCAGAGAGAGGAGGTGAGAGCTGAGGTGTCACATACGTCATTTCTGCTAATTTGTGTCCCACCTTTTAAAATATGTAACAAGTGCATGGTCCATTTTCAGAGTAGTAAAGTATCCTACACATGCTCTGTGACTACATATTATTAAAAATGCAAAAAATAATCCCAGCTGCAAACAACCTGAGCTGAACTTACCTGTCCTTGACTTGAACCTGCTTGAGCTATTAGCTGAAATCAGGGCAAATATGCTGGTAGCAAACTGCTGGGCAAAGTGAAAAGGGAATGAAGACGCTGCCTGCCAGCCAAGCCCGGTCCCACTGAGGCAGATAAACCCTCCTGCACTTCTGCGGGCCCAGACCCGTGCTTGTCAGACTAGGCAGTCATTCACTGTGCAAATTCAAGGTACCAAGCCAAATGCCTTTGCTTCAGTCACCCCAGCCTGGTGCATTTTCTTTGCAATGGCAGTAAGCTTTGTGTATGTGGCGAGCAATTATGTCTCAGCTGACACTCAGTCACTTGATAGTGGGAGCCTGTGCTCCTAGACTAGTGCTGCAGTGTAAAAGGAATAGCTGCTAGGAATCCGGTGACCGCACCAAAAAAAACCAAAACCAAACCCAAAAAAAGCCAAAGCACCAATAATGCAAATTCCTCAGATACCTGCACTTCTCTGTTTCAGCTTCCTGTGCTACTGAGCAGCTCTCCGTAGGGAGCCCTGGGAAAGGAGACAGGAAAAAAACTTCGGAAGGAGAGAAGATCAGCAGCAAAGAGCACATGGAAAAGGTTTGTCGAGCTTTTCAGACATACTTGCTGTGTACTTTTGGCAGTGAGCTGAGTAAGCCCAAGTCAAAGATGAGTTTTGGTTCCTTATTCCACTTGCATTTACACCCTCTGGTAGGGAAGGGAATTGTTGGCAATATCCTAAGAAACACTCCACGTTTTGGTGCTCTTCACTCCCCTGCGTGGGTGACCTACTGATGCTGCTGAAGTTCAGTAGCATTTGTATTTGGAGCATAGGTCCCCATTAGGCCCCCAGAAGGAGCTTGGGAGTATCTGGGAGGTTTTCTTGGTCCAGGCCACTTTCTTTTTTGAGAACTTCAAATCACTCTGCTGAGTGGCTGTTAAAGCAGGTGAGAGACACGCACACCCCTTGCATATTTGACTTCAGTGCAGATACCTGTCTGTTATGCTGGCTTTAGGAACAGGGCATGTTCAGTAGCACTAAGGGAGCTGTGCATTTGGCAAAGAGTGGGTTTGCTTTTCTATTTTTAGCTTTCTCTTTAAGGATGTGTTATTTGATCTGAAGCATTTCAGTGTCTGGTGTCCCTTCTCTATTGATGAGCTGCCAGTCTCATGGCTTGGAGCAGTGCTTGGATGAACCTCTGCTGCCATATTAGCTGCTTTTACAGCTGACAATCTTGGGGCACTTTTGAAATTCATGTTAGAAAGTATAATGCATCAGCACAAAACGTCAAATGTGCTGTTGCAGGGCAATGGGTTCTCTTGGCTGTAAGGCTAGAGGCAGGTATTCAGAAGCAAAAAAATTGGGGATGTCAGCCGGGCTTGGGTGGGAGATTGGGAACTATCATTTGTGTGTCTCTGCTTGGTTTCTCATTAGAGACAGTGGGTGTTTTGGGGACACAGGGCCATATAGCAGAGAGGAAAGGTGACATTGAAGACTCGCAGGATGCAAATGTCATCTTGAGTGGTGGCTCTGGATGGTTCTACCATCTGCCCTCCCAAATGGAAGCGGGCTCAGCCCACCAGAAGCAGAGAATAAAGTTGTCGAAGGCTGTTATCACAGAGCAGTGGAAGAGCTCTACTCTCCTTTAGCCAGGTCTGTGACAGTAACCCGTCTTTGAGCAGCTGACTTGCAACATACTTTGTGGTGTGTTGTGGGTTGTCTGCTGGGAAACTCAAGAGTAAACCCTTAGGTCTGCTCTGTGTCCTTCAGCAAGCCACAGGAGTGGATTATTATGTCTTATTTTGAGTAGCTGAATTACTGAGCACTGCTGACGCCACAAGCATGCTGGGGAGGCAACATCGCTGGCTCTTGTGCCTTGGGTACCTGAACTGAAGCATGGGTATTCAAAGGTTCTCAGTTTAATTCAAGTTAATACAGCCTTTGAGATTTTATGGTAGATAAAATGACAGTTGTAGGAATGGAAAGCATAGGTAATTGAAAAAGAGATATCATCAGGTATCAAATTCTCATTTGAAAAGTGTAAATCTGTGGGCGAATAACTTTTTTATTAAAAGAACACTCTCAAGCATCATCTGATACTATATTTAGCTTTAAATTAAGTGTGTTCAAAGATCTTCATTTGCTGAGTGATCTGAGCCTCTTGTCTGCAGCATAGTGGCAGTTAAGTGCTCTGTGTAGAACTCCAGGATCTGTGGACTGATGTCTGCGTAATGCTACGAAGGGTTCTGGAACTGCAGTGCCCCTGCGGTGAAATGTTTAGCTACTTTTAAGTTAAATCATGTTTCACAACCTCTCTTTTGTCCCTCACCTTCTGGAGTGGAGAAGTTATGAAGAAGCTTTTAGTGTTTGTTTGTGTAAATACTTAAAATGTTGGGCATAGAGACATGGTTCTCCATGTGCGCACACACGGAGCACGGTGTATCTTCCTTTTTGTTTCAGGAAGGAGAGGCTGTCAGGAAAATGGACCTATTCAGTCTACTGAGTAGGAAATGTCCTAGAGGTAAGCTGAAGGGAACAGCTGTGTGTAGGACACGCATCTTCTTTATACCTTGTATTTGTGGCTGTTGGGCAGGGGAATGAGCTTTTTCACACATAGCTCTGTAGTGACAGTTGTGTACTCGGAGCAGGCCTGCATGTATGCAGACGATGCAATGTGTGCTGGCAGAGGGGTGGGATTAAGATGAAAGCCTCTGGTACCCGTAGCCAGTTGCAAACCACTGCACAGCTGTTGAGCCTTGCTGCTCCATGCCCTGCATGGCACTGTCAGCAGGCAGCTTTTTCAGAAAAAAAGGAGGCATCTGTTAAACGGGTACGTTTCTGAAACTGTAGGGGATAATGTCATAAGCTCCCTGTGTATTTTACTTTGTGGGTCTAAGGTGTAACCTGGGCTCACAGCTGCACCCCACTGGGTATGAGAGGTGTACCATCATGCTGGGCACGGTGCATCGCTGGCTGAAGTAAAGGAGTCAGAAGATCTGAGTTGTTTCAGCTGGAGCATAGTCACTGTTTTCCTTTTCTGACAGGAAAGTATCAAGGTGGAGAAAAGTGCAAAGAGGAAACTTTTGGACACTTTCTAACACATGAAGATCTTCTTAAGTGGCCATCAAGCCACGAGGTATAAATGCTTGTATTTCTTGGGCTGTGTCTCCGTTCTGACCAGGGCAAAGGGAGCATGAGCTGTCCTTGTGTTTTGCTGTGAACGCAGTTTCTTGCATCCTGCTTGGCTGTTGCCAGCTGTAGCACTGGTGGCTGGCTGAGTACTGGCAGAGCAAGGCTGTGGAGCTTTCTGTACGATTGTCCCGCACCATGGGTGTAAATACATGTTGCGTGGTGTAGAAGGGACCAAAACATGGCACCAAGTCAGACTCTGTCCTTAGGGGATCATGGATGCCATCTGTTTAAAGACTTACTATGTTACTGAAATGATGCTGTCCTGCATGAAACTCAGTCTCGTGTTGTAAGCAATATATAAATGTATATAGGCCAGGGAGCTGCCATTGGGAAAACTTGCACAAGAGTTATGTTCTTCTGGCTACAGTTTTGTTCTTTTTTCCTTGCAAGAGTCTTGTGCCAACACAGATAATGCTGTGTTGATACAATAAAGACAGAAAGAGCTTTAAACCCCAGTGAAGAGCACAAGTCTGCCCCAGACAAGCAGTGTCAGAAGATACGGAAGCACCCTGAACCAGTGAGTGGACAAATCTAAATCCTAATCCACTTCTCAGAACCTGACCGCTAGCTGCCCAGAGGCTGAAACGAGGGGACCCAGCAGTCCCCGAGGTGGTGCCCTTAAGGCCCAGTGACTAGGGCTTGTAGGTGGACAGCTGTGACATGCAGTGGAATGAGTTATAGCAGCTTAGCAAACAAAAAGTGCTTCCTAGGAAGGTCTGTAACTAATGTTTAAGGACCAGTTGCTCTGATTATTTGGTGCTTTGGGAAAAGTCCCATGGGCAGGAGACAAGCTGATCCATACTCAGCAGCATCTGGCCCAGTCTTGACTCTGTTGGTGCTGTGCTAGGCAAAGAACAGGGAGGCTAACTCATGCCTTACTCCTAATGCTGTTCCTTGTTATCCTGTGCTTCTCAGCATCCACTTTACTTAATAGCCTGCTAAAAATAATTTGTTTACTTTAGCTTCTGCATCCAGGAGCGTAGCTCCTCTTGTAAATCTTACTTTCCTGGCATGTTACTGTTATGGTGCTTATGTTAGGGCAAGGCAATGGAAAACTGTCTTAATTTCTCCTGATTTAACTTCTTCCTCCCTCCTCCTCTCTGCATTTATTCATTTAGAACATCAAGAAATCTGTATTGAAAGTAATGGAGACACAGCAGGGAAAAGAAAACCTTTCTGAGGAGGTGAGGCAGGATTTGTACAAGGCATCTAAAAATCTCTGTAGGGAAGAGTTGCCATCAGGCAGTGCAGGGAGAAGATATGTATACAGCAGAAGCTCTGAAGCGATGTTTCTTTTTCCTTTTGCAGCGATAGAAGAGTCCTAGGAGAGCTGAGGATCACCTGCTCTGTTGGGAATGGCCAATACCGACCCGGTGGCATCATTTCTGTGCCAGATACCAGCATGTCAATGTGCACACAGTGCTGGGCAAAGCATGGCCAAGCATGAGGTGGGTGCTGTGTCCTAGCTGCTCTTGCCAGATGAATTAACTCTTCTCCCCAGGGCTGGCAGATAGTTTTTGTTACCTTGCTTCAAAAAGCAGTTGATGCTTAGCTGCTGTGAGCTATTGAAGCGTTTCCTCTGAACCAAGCTATGGCATAGTTTTGCTCATCAGATCACCACTGACTGGCATAGATAAGCTGGGATGTGGATTCCCTTTGCTCCAAGATGCTCAAGTGTGTTTTTGGACTCACAGGTGCTTGTTGTTGAAGAGCCCATAACTCATCCTTGCCCATGCTCTGACCTGCTGTTTGGGGCCATCTGAGGATACTCTTTGAAGCTCCAGCTGCAGTAAGTGAGCTTGTTTTCCAGATAACCCTGCAGAAGAAGTAGTCACTGGAGTTAGCATTCATTACCCATCAATAAAAGGCTTCAGAAGGAAGGAAGCAGACCTAAAGCATGTAATTCTCACTATATGTTTGGATGCACCCCCATGGTGCACATGCCTGTGCTCCCCTCACTGTGGAGCTGTTCCTTGAGGAACAGCCGAACATGAATTCCACATTAGCAACATGCTGCATCATTTCTGCTCTTGGGAATGAGATCTGGAGAAAGCCACAGCTAAGACAATGAAACACTTGGTTAATATAAGACACAGCAGAAAAGTCCCAGAGCTCAGCGTACAAACGGACAGCTCACATGGTTCCTCATCCCCTGCTTTTCACCCAGGTCCTTGTTGGGAAGATCACACTGCTGTGCTGCCAGTGCTGAAAGGCAGCAGCTGACAGTCTCATTCATCACCCAGCTGCATCACTCCTTTCTTTTCAGTGCATCACAGCTGGGGAAGGAACTGTCCTCCCACTGTTTCCTTCCCTCCCTCCCATCCCCTTTATAAATGATGTTCTTGTACCACCTTGCTTTCTCCTTCTTTTTACAAAAGTGATGAAAGTATAACTCCAACTGCTCACACTAATACATTTGATTTGTAAGGCCACAAATCACTGTCACAAGTCAGTATGAGTAGCACTGTTTTAATATGAATAAATATTAGAAAGTGAAAGCTCCATCTGCTTTATTCCTTTGTAGCAGTGGGGGGACTTGTAGGAGTGCTATTTATTTACAGTATCTCCAGATAACATGATTTAACCCACTTATGTGCATTCTTACACAATTTCATCCATGTACATGCACACCACCACCAGTGCCTACATGGTTGAAGCAGGATAGCTTGTGGATGACGCAGATTAGGGTGTCAGCCATGAGACCCCATCACACCCCTCAGGGCTGATTCCCTGCATGTTCACACTGCAGTCATTTGTACCTTGATATTGCTGGCAAGAACCTCTACACTGGGAACAGCTTTGCTTTTCCTTGCTCTGCATCTCCCGTGGGCTATGGTAGCAGGCACTCACTTGACTTGGTTTTCTAGCATCCTGCTCTGTAGCAGTCGCGGTGGGGCAGGTCCCAGCTCCCCTCTGCAGCAGCCATGCAGGGCACAGCTGAAGCACTGCAGGGTGGCTGAAGACAGCATGTGGTCTTCCCTACCGCTTCCCACCCCCCCAGCAACACCCTGCACAGCTCAGCTGCTGGAGGCTCTCGGTGCCCTGCACCTCAGACTCTGCTGGGACAAGGATCCCAAACTCCAGCCACCCCAAGCTGAGGAGACCTTCCCCGTACTGCCCTGCTCTGGCAGGGAGTGGAGAGCTGCCCGAGTGTTGCAAATCCTCTTTTCCCCGATAGAGGATTGAGCCAAGGGAGAAAGCTCCCAGCCAATCCTTATTAGAAGATCTTTTATTCATTAAGCTGTAACTACTAAGGGAATCGAGCTTTTACCACGCACAGCAGATAGCCAGCCCTGCATCCTTCTGTCAGCCATGCGATGGCAGAAGAACCAAAGATCATTGCAAAGCACTTTTAAAATGTCTGCTGTAAACAGGGAAGGCACCTACCTCTGGATCTGCCGGTGAAAGGGGTATCACCTCTAACGTGGGCTAACCCAGACCTCACCAAGAATCCAGCCCTGTAGTAGGCAGCAGGGACAGCACTGCCTGTGGCTTCTCCACAGGAAGGTCACAGCTTCATCTCTCCCTGCAGGTCTCACACCATGCCATCGCATAGCCCAAACATCACACAAGGCTCCTATTAGTCTCCACATAGTCCAGTGACACAAGGGCCTGAAGAAAGAACTCCACCATTTCCAAACACGAGGCACCTGTAATCTCGGTGGCACAAGGCCCTGAGTCACCTGCCAGAACTAGACCTGCTTTGTGCAGGCAGCTGGACACGTGACCTCCAGAAGTCCCCTCTGACCTGAATTACTCCACGGACCAAGCCATTCCAGGTCAGCCTTTGCACGCAGCTCTGCTCCAGCAGCTGTGCACACCCTTCCCTTTGGCAACAGGGCCTCAAACAAGCTGTTTTCAAGCTGGGGCAGTCATCAAGGTCTCAGCATAACCTTCTCACTGCACAAAAACTGCTTTAAACACCCAGGAACTATGCTCACAGTCTGCAATAAAAGTGTTTTCCCCCTTCTATCAGCTTATCTCCCATTTAAGACTTTTTACCTCACAAGTAACAGATTCCAGAAGCACTAAATGAGCTTCACACGATGTCTTTACAAGAGACAAGTTCCACACCAGAGCCCTAAGTGCTTGGAGTAGCAAGCCCTACTTCCAGCTGTCATGACATGAAAAAGAAAACCGTACTACACAATATCAGGTGGGAGAAATGCAAAGGGGTATAAGTGAACACAACTCTACTGACTTCCTGCACCAAAGGCCATCATGAAATCCAAAGCATAGTGCCTCACCATGTTCATTCTCATGCTATTCCAAAGACAAGACACTCTTCGGGCAGCCTGTCACCAGCCACATGGCACAGAGGAAGAATAAGCATGTGTGTCCAGGGCTGGGGTTGGAGCTGCTCCTCCGTCTCCTCTATGTCACAACCACTTCTCTTGAGGAACAGGAGCACCGGCTGTGTGAGGGACTGCTGCTTGTTGCAAAAGCCTGTGTCACTGCCAGCAATCCAAAAGCAGTTAGTGGCAGCACACAGACACTATTTTAGAAAAGAATCTGATGGACTCACCTTAGTTCAGAAAAGTGCCTGTCAACGAAAGTACCCCCAATGCAGCTCTCATTTATACCCCCATTAGCACTCTGGGTGCAATCGCGGGTGAATCATGCAATGGGACATGCAGTTTTTTGCTGCTTGTACCACATGGGGTACCCGATCAGGGGCAGCTCTTTTTTAAGGCGAGGTGACTTGAGATAGATGATTCCCCCCCAGAATATGCATGAACTAATTCAGCTACTACCAAATCCAAAATCAAAGCCTACAAGCTCTCTCACAATCTAGGAAATTCCAGATTATTTCATTTTCCCTCCTGTTTTACAGCCGGACCCTTGCTGAGACAGGGTTTTTTCTGCCTTGCCAGAGCATTGTGTCAGTTCTAGAAGTAAGGGAGGGTGATAACTGCCTCTTTTTCTTAGTTGAAAATAATGGGGGGAAAAAAGATGGGAATAAACTCCTATTCCAATTCTTCCTGGTACAGGAAAGCATGGGAATGAGGAGAGGAGCAACTCTTCCTGAAGCAATAGAGCACAGAATAGGCATTTTTTCAATGCATTGCGCTGGATGTCTATGCCAGATGGCATCCCAGAGACACTGGAACACTATTTCCCCGTATCAGTAACATGCACACCACTGTGCCTGAGTTCTCCATAAATCAGTCCTGTTACTCTTAAGTTTTTTTACAACATGATGCACTTATATATAAACTAATACTATTCATTATTTCAGCAGGGGTGTCCTTGAACAGAACAACCCTGGATTTCAGAACAACTCTATACTCTTTGCAGCCATGATAATTTTGCTGCTCATCCTTTTCACTGTCTTGGTCTACCTTTTGATTTGCAAGTGGCTCAACATGAGGGGAAAAAAGTAACTTCCAGAATTCACACACCTTGTAAAGCAATAAGTAGCAAAGCAGCTCCAAATGTTAGAGGCACTGACAGACTGATTCATCCTCCGCCCAAAGCAACTCTCTTGGCTGACCCACAACTGTACAAGTACATTCTGCTCAGTAGCTGGTATACAAAAGAAAGATAGGCAGAAAACGACAGCGAGGTGTTGATCTCAGTGTAGTGCTCTGCCCCCATCTGAGGCAGAGCTGCTCACAGTTAACCAGCACTGCTTTCTGGGTTCCTTTGCTGCAGCTGGGTTTTCATGCTGAAGATTGGTACCAGCGCAACTGCAAAGAGAACAGCTACAAAGTTGCTCAGAGTGTTTATATTACTGTTAACTGTATTTCTAAACCTTCATGGAAAGCTTATATTCTAATCTTTCCTAAAGGCAACATCAAACCAAAGCCTCAGTCTTGTTATTCTCCGGGGGATTTTTTTGGCCAACGGAACAAGTAACGGCTGCTTACCAAGATGTGCAAATGAGGCTGCTTTCAGCCTAAGTAAAAGCAGCACAGTATGACTCGAGTTCAAAAGGCCAAGTAAAACATCTCTGTACAGTTTTCAGGTCTCTGTGGAAAGACATTGATGCATTTGCTCCCCAGCCTGGTTCCCACTTCAGTGAAGTGAGTTTTAGTTTTTCTCTAGAACAAAATGCTCCAGCTGAGGTGAGCCCCTTCAGATGAAGTCCCCTCTGCAAAATCTGAACAACACAGAGCTGATCTGGTGAATGCATTATCCCCAGCCTCCTGCAAATCTGCAGTGCCCCTGCTTCAGGCACTGCTCCAGAGTCAACAAGCACATGCACCTACAGCACCTGATGAGACCAAGAAAAAAAACCAGCACAGCAGTGCTCTTCACTTACCCCTGGCTGCTACACAGGACATAGCTCTGCCCATCAGAGGTTTTGCTTTTGTCAGGTAACAACGATGGCAAAAACAGAAGAAACAATAGTCCTGTTCAGTTATACATCAGCTCTTTGTAGTTGACGGCTGGGTTTTGGGCATCTTCCTGTGCTCAAATCTTCTCCTGCTCCATCGCCTTTAGAGCTGGGCAATATTTCCTTCAGAAAGCTGCTTCAGGCAGCCACTGGCTCCATTTCGGTGGCCCAGATCAGGACCTCACAGCCAGGACCCATCCTGCCCCCTGCCCCCCCCCCCCCCAAGCGAGGGAGCAGGGCAGGCCAGGGGGTCAGTCAGGTTCAGCCAGGATCCTGGATCACCAAACAAGTCCATGATGATAAAGCAGGTCTGAGGTCAAGTTTAGAAAGTCAATCCACAGCTCAGGATCAGGTCCAGCAAAAATATCCAGCATGAGACACAACCCTGGGATGGCCAGGCAGGACCATGGTTATAAAACACATCCCGGTATCGGTCCAGGACATGAGTCCACAGATGAGGGTCCAAGGACAGCCAAAACATGGCTGTAGCTGAGCCAGGTCCAAGCTTCCCTGCAGAGCAGCTCAAAGAGATACTGAAAATCCAGGGCTCAGGTTGAAACTGGCTCCTGTGCCCTTGGGCAGGGTGTGAGGGGAGGCCCCAGGTGAGGCTGCTCAGGGCCATTAAAGCTCTTTCATGCCCTCGGGGCTCTGACAGCCATCGATCAAACTGGTCTGCAAGACCATATGGTGCAGAGAGGGTCCTGACTCACAGACAGATTGTTTTTAACTTTTTTTTTTTTTTGCCAATCACCATTTAAACTAGAAAATTAACACCATCAATTGGTATAAATTTAGATTTTATTCTGATTAATAGTGGTGATTACCTGCTCTCTGTCTGCTGAAATGATCCACTAAAGACTTAGGTTACAAAAATACCAGAACTGCATCTTTGGTACTCATTTTAGATCCTGTAATTTTGAATGATACCAGTATTACAGACATCTGAAAGTGCACTGCTTCTCAAAAAATAATTTAAAAAAAATCTTTACATTTGAAAAAAATCAAACCAGAAGAGGACTCACATGCAATTAATGTAGTAACCCCAAGGGTGCTTCTCCTCCTGTGGTACCCTGGACATAAGTGACAGCTAAGGAGGGCATTATCTGAGCTCTAGCCTCGAGGTAAGCAGCTGAAAAATCCTGGAGAAGAGGTTAAATTAAAATATTACAGGTAGCTCCTGCCTGCCCCAAAAGCATCTTGCTCAGTGTGGTACCTGCGGCAGGTGGCGCTCACTGTCTACAAATAGGAGAGAGCTGCTCCCTGCTCCCATAAACCGAAATAGCCTCTTAATTACACGAAAAGAGAAAGAAATGAATACATTGGAGAATAAATAAGAAACAAGGCTAAACATGGGATGACTGCGCTGACATTAGCGATTATCACCCTAAACACCACTGCAGACGTTCTGCATCAGGAATAGGGGATCTCTGATAACAGAAACCTTTATGCTGCCTTCCTCAAGTGTAGGCTGGAGTAATATCTTTAGATGAACCACATCACAGATAGCAACCAAAAAATGTGGGAGAAATTTGGGCTCGTTTGGTGAGGGGCAGGCAATTAATACATGCAACTCATCAAGAGAAATCCCATGCAATTATATATACATACATCCAGCTGATTTTCCAGCTCTTTTTCAACTTCCATGTAAGTTTGTGTTCTGAGGGCTAGTCTGACCCCCTGTGTATAGAGCTTACAAAAATCTTCCCAGAAGTTGAATAAAGTATATCTTGGAGATGCATTCCAAAAAATAATGCTATATGAGCTCACTCAAGCAGGAGCCTTCAGTGTACAATCTGCCTATTAGTAAGAAATGGCAGCTTCACTGGAAGTGGCAAATTTCTGCTTCTAGCTGTTAAATATTGCTAGGCCTTTTATAAAGACATACAGAAATGCACTCTTTCCAGAGCTCCTGTTTTATAAGTAACTCAATAGTCAAACTACCTCTCCACTATTTTTAAAAATAAACTAAAACAAGGCAGTTTTTCAAATTTAACCTTAAAGATTTTAAGTTCCTTTTTTTCAAGTTCCCTTGAACTCTCTGAAGATGTTCCAGATCTTCCTACAAACTTCTACCCCAGAACTGGGTTCCCATACAAATGTGCAGGACCCTGTTCAGCTCCTTTACTTGATATACTTCCTCCCTTTACTTGGGAGAACAAACAGCAGAAGGATGGATGTGACTTACCCCTCCAGACCCGGGAACAGGAGCCCCACTGCAGGGCTGCAGCTGCTGCTTGTGTCTTGGCATCACCTGCACCACGTTTGTTCCTCAGATCACGCATGCTGCCAGCAATGTGGTCTTCTACATCCTAAGGAAAAGCATATTCAAAGCAAAGTTATGAATAGAAATAGACATTTGCCAACTCAGGAAGAGAGGGGAGATGAAACGGTGTGTGGGGAGGGAGCAGGTGGACTTACTCTACAACAGCCTCTGAATGTGAACAAGACTATTTGTGCCACTGACACATTTCATGTTCATGTATCTAATGCTAGGGTATTTGTGGGATCTCTCTAGCATGAATTAAGAACAGGAAGCAGCAAATGGTGCTTTCAGTCAGTTGTGTCTGGAGAAATCCCAGCATACAGTCACTTACAAAACCGCAAGTGACCTGCCCAGAGCTTGAAAATGGAACTGAAGTTGGGAACTCTATATTTGAAAGCACTTAGGTTGGAAATGCTGGGCCAAATTTACCACTGTGACAAGCAGCACAATCCTCCTAAAGTGGGCATGCTTCTTTCAGATCCCAAATTGGCTTTATCCACTCTTTAGAATTTAAACTGTTGAGGAGACCAATAGGGCAGTACTTAGTATGTGTCCTTTTCAAGCACGCACTTTTCATTAAGCAACTTTTTTTAGACAAAGAACTTTTCACAGGAAGATGAGAGGATCTGCCTGATGAAATATTGACTCTTCCAATTCATATTAGATTCTCAAGCATCATTCAACATCTCTGAATTGACTAATGGCCATCACAGCAAATGGATTTCCACCTTAATCTTTAGTTCTTGTCTGAATGATATTAATACTCATTGTTTATCACTAATGAGCTCTAGAATATGATGTTAACAGAAGCAATTAAGGCCCAGCATAACTGTCTGCAACACCGTGCTGGAACTGAATATATGGCTAATGAATCACTTCCATAGTTCAGTTTCAATTTCCTTACTGCAAATTGTACTTCAGATGAGTTGAGCTCATCTTAGTGTCCAGGTTGTTGCCTTTATTTTTAACCTGTGTGTCTGTGCAAAAGATTGCTTATGTAAGAAAGAAGCAGCTAGGTCTTTTGAAGAACTAGCCTTTTTATTATTTTTATTTATGGTTCAGTGGTAGCAGCTACCTTAAAAGAGAAGTGTCATTTTTAGGATGCCTTTTCCTGTACCGGGCATAGATTTAAACTTCTTCTAAGGTGTTTAAGTTCAGAACAAAGCTTGATTCAGAGCATTGTTTAGCCAGGACTGCCAGACCCTTACTTCTTGTGTAGATAACCATGACAGAGAGGTCGGGCACGTCAGGGTGGTTTTTTGCCTGGTTGAACCTCTCAAGGCAAAAGAGTGTCTCTCTAAAATCTTTAGTGAAGCACAGCTTCAGGTAAACATTTACATGTCATTTGTGGTCACAAGAATTTAAAAGCTAAGATTGAGGGCAAGAAAGAAAGCGAAATGTGATGCTACCAAGATCATTTTTTGTTTTGCGCTGCTGTCCTGTCCCAGAAAAGTTTGGGCATCCCTGTCTTAAATGAGCTATTATATCAACCACGGACTCTTCAAGGTACTTTGGAGCTGACCAAACCCAGAAAAGGTGCTGCTACTTGACACAAACTTTCCCAGAAGTGAAGATGAGAATTGCTGTAAACCTCCAATTTGATGACTTGGTCCTACACCTGAAGCTAGATATTCTTTACTATCTACAGCAGTAGGAACCTGTTGTAGATAAAGCTTGTCTTGAAATAGCTGAGCTTTTCATGTTCTGATATACTGAATAATCCACTCATCTAGTGTTGAAGGCCAGTGAAGAACACCGTATGTATCAGACAACATAATCATTTGATCTCATACTGCAAGAAATTGCTGAGACAAGCCAGTGCCAGTTTGAATTTGTCATACATTTTGGCAGGAGGCTCCAAATCTGCCTGAAGGTGCTCTGTCAGTCCAAACTGAGAAGAAGTTAACAGTCATGGAACTGTTTCTGTTCATACATTCATGATGATGAAGCTTCTTGCTTTATTGCTACAAATCTGGCATCCTACATCTGTGATTTTTTCCTCTAAATGAACAGTTTCGCCACTAGGCTCACCTGGCTGCCTTTGACTGCCGCACTGCTGTTTCTCTCAGCACTAGCTCTGGCTGGTTTTTTTGAAAACTTCCTTCTGAAATGAAAGATTAAATGTAGCTCTTCAGCTAGCAAAGTGGAACACACTTAGCTGCTGCAGGAGAACCAGAAAATTTTTACCTGTCTTCACCTACAGATGTTATCATCACACCTACAAGGAGGCTCTGCACTTTGACATTTTTGATCTCTGATTGATGCTTAGTACCAAATTAGTCAGCAGATCCTTTTTTTATTTTTTAAGAGTTATCTATCTAAGGGCCAAGATCAAAGCAAGGAGAGCATCATTTCATTGTGCTGACTTCAATTGCAGTGTCACTTTAATTTGCAATCACTGAAGCAAAACCTCACCAAAAGCAATTAGCCTGCACTCAACTCAGTGCTGCAGGAGTCACGCTGCTATAGCAGCCATGCTACTGAGCTCTGGGGTGCCCCTGCCCAGCAAAGCCTGCAGGTGAGAGCGCAGCTCTGGAGCAATGGACCTGTGTCACTGGTGATGAGAAAGGGAGACTTGCTGGGATGTTTTAGAACAAAATGATCTGGAAAGGAACTTGAAGTCAAGCTTCCACAGTTGTTTTTTGTTTGCTTGCTTGTTTGCTCTATGTATATAAAGGGGAATCGAAAGAAGCTTATTTCATGCAAATTTAACTTTGGTAAAGGCAAGGTTATTGAGTAATTTTTGGGTTTACAAGGCTTCTTGGTTTGCTCAGGAGCAGACTATGTACTTCCATTGAAAGACATCAGAATAGGAGACCTGCACTGTAAGTGCTGGGAAAAAAACATTAATAGCCAGTTATGCACCATTTGTAATGGCATGTGCATGGGTGGCTGTCCTCTGGATTCTCCAAACCTTATTCAATAATGCAGATTAAAGGTGGGGGAGGGGGGCCAACATTCACAGTTGAGGCATGGAAAGCAGCAGCAGATGAACCAGTGCCACTCTTATCACTGTGCATTAGCAGGATGTAGCACAAGATGCAAGTTGTCTTCACTGTCTACCATTGCCACTAATTTGTGTTATGGCAGAAATGTTCTCCTGAGTTGGGAAACGTACAATCATACATCTCATCCCCGTCTCCCCAAATTTACAGTTTCTACCAGCAAGGAAAGGAGTGGATAGAAGAGTAAAACCTTCACTCTGTTTTCCGCAGAGGCAACTGAGACATCAAGTGACAAAGCAGTTTACTCATGATCTACAGAAAACCTGGGGGACTGTTACAGGCCAGATCTTCACCAGCCAAAGCCCAGTATCAAACGGGCAGTGGGTTCCTTTTAGAGCCACCAGCAGCAGCAGCCCCCCAGGAGTATCCTTCAGTGCCTGGGCAGCTGGGTGCCGACACTGCCCTTGTGCCAAGCAGACTCAGGTCAGTCAGAACAGAGATGTCCCCAGGGCTCGTTTGCCCATTAAGACGGTGGGAAGACAGCTTGAGCCCCTTTACAGCCGCCGCCACCTCTCTATATACTGATACCTTAAAAAATGCTGCCATCCGTTTGCAACACCCATTTTTTTCAAGATGTCAGAAACTGAGCACCAAACACCCCCCACTGGCCCTTGCCATCGGTGGGGGACCAGGTCTGCTAAAGACGGGGGGAGTATGCCAGCCTGAAGCAGAGGGAGCCCCCAGAAGTGCTGGCAGCCCGGGGGAGCATGCAGCAGCCCCCTCCCCACGCCCATCTGCCCGTGGCCGCCCTGCCCGGGGCCCCTTTGTCCGGGGGCTGGTTCTCAGGGGGGGCCGGGGGCGGCCATGGGTGCTATATTAGGCACCTGCGGCTCGCACAATGGGCTGTGGGTGCTCGGGGGAGAGACAGATTGATGTATTGTGTGCGGGGGAGGAGGGCTGTCACTTGAATCCATGTGAACCCAGGCTTTCGGGGCAAGGGAGATTGACAGCTTTTGTAGGTCGCAGCTCTCTTTCAAAGCTCTGCTTTATAGACAGTAGGTTAGGGGGCCCGGGCTTTCACTCCCATAATTCGAACAGGGCAATCATCAGCACTGAGAATTTCTTCTCTCTCTCCCTCTCCCTCTCTCTTTTTTTTTTTTTTTACCCCCCTTGTTATGCATTAAATGATTTCAGTGGAGGAATGTGCAGCATTAATTAGAATTGGTTAGTAGATACCAAGGGGAAAAGTTTCTTCACAACAACTATAGGAGGTGTCACTGCTACAAAGACAGTTTTGTTTTCGCTCTCCCCCCCATTATCAGTGCAATATGTAAGGTAGCGATTCTTTTCATTTAAATTAAGTGGAAAGCTACTAAATCTTGTTTTATTCTCTAAAAAGAAAAAGGTCCTTAACACTTATCTTTTAACTTCTTTTATTTTGTAAGGTTAGTGTTTACTTTTGCTTTCAGTCCTCCCCATTAATCGGCCTGCAAAGATGTGTATCCAGTTTTGTGTATCATTTAGCTCTTACAATTATAGGCCAGTACAACTAATATATAAGGATTGTCTCCTGATTAAAGCAACAACGTTACCATTTAAAATCAAAGGCGCTTGTCTAGAAGGACACATTGAAATTCAGAAGTGTGGCTGGCCGTTCTCTGCAGGGATTTCCTAGTTTCTTTCAACTTTTTAAATAGAAGTTAAGAAAAAAGATGGGCTTGAGCATATAAAGTAAGAGCTTAGAAGAAACGCTCATTAATATATTTATGTAATATTTTTATGTCATTCCTTAAAAACTTTTCCCATAGACAATGACGAAACAAATATTAGCCCTCGTAGTGTTTAAATAAATTTTCCATCAAATGTACTCAACTAGTTCATAAAAAATAATCAGATAAATAAATAAAAAAAAAAAATCTGAAGTGAGTTTTGACATTTAGCAGTAGACCCAATCCTAAGTGCTAGACCATAGGGCAATACACATTCTTTTATTCTCTGAAGGGTTTGAAAATGACCAAATTATTACCCCCATAAAGCATTGTCCCTTAAGACAAGTAAAGCCCACTGCTATCTCTAGAAGTAAAATTCTAAGGCTCCATGCCCTGCAGATTCTCTTGCAACGAATTGCCATGAAAAGCGAAGATACATACATACTTTGCCCACAGTATCAGTCAGAAAAAAGTTAGCGTTCTTTGTACCAGGAAAAGTATAATTCTTCTTGTTCCCCCCGAAGGAGTGCTGAAAGCACAGCTGCAGCAGGGCTGCCTGGGAGGACAGAGCAGGGAGGCAGTGGTTCTGCTGCAGGCACCAGTGCCTAATTTTTTTGTCTGACCCACACACAGTCTGGCCTGTGCATTCCGTAGTCAAAACCCCAGCTTAAAAAATAAGCTTTGTTATTCAGTATCTGGACCATGACAAGCCTGATTATATTTTCATCTTACTGATAAACCAGGAGTTACTAGTGGGACACGCGACATTAGAGAGAAATTAGCTATTTTTTTAACATAGCTCAGCACTGACACAGCTTTAAGAGCTGTGTAAAGATGAACAGAGCCCGTGCCAAGGAAGAGAGAAGCAGTTTCTACCAAGCATGGGGTACAGTTCTCTAAGTAAAAATTTAACTGAGTAAAAAGCCAACTAAAATATTTCACCTTCTGGTGGGAGACTTTTCCCCACCATGAACAGGAAGAACAAAGCTATTAAACATCTGACATTGTCTTGCAAGGAAAAATCCATTGGATATGAAGAGTTATTTTCCATCATGCAGGGGAAGGGAGAAGCAGTTTCTCTTCTCTTCTACCTCCCCACAACCAAGAGTTCAGCTTCAGTGGCTGGGATTTAAACACTGGAGGCTGCACCATAGCACTGAATGCTCTATCAGGTGCCAACGTCCAGAGGATCCCAGACAGCCGAGCTGGTTGCTGCCTCAGACACAGAGCAGCACTTCTCTGGGGAGCTGAGGTCACTGCAAAGATTGGTTTTGAAGTAAGCCCCAGCCCTGGGGTCAGTCAAGGCAGCCCAAAGCTTTCTCAGCGGCAGTTCACTTCCCCGCACAGCACCAGCACTGCGCAGCGGGACCCGCTTGCTCACTCCAGAGGCGCGATGCTGCTACGCGGGTTGCGCTTGCCAAGATTTCCCCGTCTCCTGCACCCTGGCCCAAGGGCCGTCTCTTTTTTTTTTTTTCCTTGACCACAGTACCTCTCAGAATTATGCATCCCTCATGCATGTAAATGAGACGGGTCCAATTACACGCGAGGGAGAAAGGGTTTAATGAATCGTGAAAAAGCAAGGGTTGCATAGAAAAAACTCAATCCCAGTGCCCTCTCATCCCCCCACTTGGAAACGTGTGTTTCTCGTTTTTGAGAGTGATGAGAGAATGCAGAGGAGTGAACGGGAGAAACCCACAGCTGAATGAATACAACACTTGTTTGTGTTTATTACAGCCTGCACTTGAAATCTGTGATACACACTTTCAAAGAAAAATAGTTTAGCGCAGAAGTTACGTTCCTCTACACAGCATAAACAAATGCAATACATGACTGTAGATAACTCTCTGTTCCAGTTCTCCCATCTGGAGTATATTCCTCTTCTTGCTCTCCTTTCCTCTGTGTGTATATGTAAGGTCTTACATGAATTTAAAGGACAAGGAACAGGCAGAAGCTGGTCTTGTAAAATAAAAACACAGGTTACACGGTCTAAGTTGTATGACTAACTTCCACACCTGGCTGACCCTGAAGTTGGTTGTTTATCACTGGCTGGTCCAGGTGGATGTGAACTAGACAGCATGGGATATGACGAGCATTTTAATGCAAACAACATTAAAGCAGTGTTATTAATGTCAAGTATGATTTCATGTGGTTACATTTAAGATAGACATTATAGCAAACTGATCTGTGAATATTCTTGGATTGTTCAGAGGTCTTTTCCTTCTGCTGTTTTTTATTTTTTCCTTAGCAGGATTAATAATTGTTGCTAAAATGACTTTAGTATCTAAAATCACTGTGTAGGAAAAACTCCCAGTGTCCTCAGTGGGAATTACACAGTATTGTGGTCCCAAGTGATGAAAAGAAATAAACACTTGCACCTGAAGGTGGTCTTCCTTTTCCGTAGCAATGAGGCAATCACAGGTACTGAGCAGTTTCATCTCCATTTGAAATGTAGCAGAGCTATTATCTGTTCAATATCTTTAAAATTTGGCCTCAAGGTTTCCTTCTTTATTTGGGCATAGAAATACCTGTGAAATTGCACATGGAAGTGATTTCTCACTAAGGTAGGATGCAGCTACAAAGAAGAATAGCTTCCACAACAGCAATAGGATAACTCCAAGTATGTACAAACTTACACAGGAGTATGAGCAATTTGTGGAATTACACCAAGCCTGCTCCATTTTTTTACTAACTTGATCTAGAACCCTGCAGAAAAAATGCTTAAGGCAGCCAGTACACAACTTCTAGCAGTTACATATTCACTCATAGTTGTGTATTCATTCATAAGTAAATATGTCCCAGTAGAAGCACATGGAATAAAAAGACCTTTTGCTTTGGTGTTGCACATTCTTAGTTATTTCTGCATAGGCAAAAAAGCCCTGGACCACTGCTAGTGATCCAGGATGCTGCTCTGGTTGGTTCAGTTACTGCTAAACTGAGTAGTGGAGCTAAACTCTATGATCTTAAAAAGAAGCTGCCACTATCCCAATTGCTTCTTCAACTTTGAGGCATCAACGTGGTTCAAGCCAACAGAACCCCCTTGATGTTGAAGAGAAAATGGAAGTGATGCACAAAAGATGCCTGCCTTTGTGACACCTCCTAATTTTTCTAATCTTCCAGTGACACCATTATTGGAATTTCCATCTGGCAGGGCTCTTCAATATGCTGTCAGTGGGGACGACATGCTGTATAGTAACCTCTGTGTCCTGGACACAAATGCCTTCATCTATGCTACTGGAATCAGGAGGGAAGGGGTGATGCCTGTACAGAGAGTAGCTGAAGCAGCCCAGCTCCCTTAGGAAAGGAAACAGAATTAACAATATGGGAATACCATAGGATAGTAAGGGTTTGCCTGTCTGCATAGCCACAAAATGCATAAGCCTACACTCTGGACTTTCCCAAAGAGATGTCATTGCTGAATCTCATGAAGTTCATGTTCTGTCATTGTCTCAGACTAGTTATCCTGGCCTCTTCACAGCAGGTGTTCAAAAACCCTGATTACTGGTCATATTCACACAGATGAGTGCTGTTCCCTGCTGACTAAAAATGGATGACATTTATAAGAAGTCAGATAGAAAAATGAAATTTCTATTTCTGCACTTAAGAAAGCAAAAAATTTCAGACTATTCAGTGAATTTCATCCAAAGATGGTACAGAAAATATCTTGAAGAAGACATGTTGTAAACCAAATTTTCACATAAATCACTTGTCCTTTAACTTTGTCTGGCCCACAGAGTGACTCTGTCAGCCAGATAAATAAAACCTTGCTTGGAAACTACCATTTATAGAAGCACAGAGGGAAGAAATAACGTCTGAGATCCACAGCTTTCAGAGATATGTGAGGGTCTCTCGTTGCTGTCGCCTTTGGTCACCTTTGCTGTACCACCTTTGCTCTGTGTCATGAATATAGTGCTCCAATACATCTTGTTCTGTAATATTTTTGAGCATCATTCCATAATTTTTTGCCCGGCTAGGAATTTTTCTGGTTTCAGATGAATGACAGTATCAGTGCAAGGGAAGCAGCAAGACTACAATCCTTCTGGCAACAGATAGCTCTGGGTTTGGCTCATCTGCATTGTCAAACCACAACTGCACTGCTCATGTGTGGGTCCATACAGCTACACCCCAAAGCTGTCACCTACTTCATATGATTCTGGTTGTGGTACAGGAGCCTGATGAAAACACGAAGTTTAGGTTGTGATTTCAGAATCCCTTCTTATGATTAATTTCTATGTGCACCAGACTCCTTTCCCTTTGAACTGATAATCTTTGTATTCATTATTAGAAAACAACATCATATACAACTCTGTTAAGGAAAAGGCGCATTCTGGAGCTCATAACTGGGATATATTTCATCATGGAAGATGGATAAACAAAATGTCTTCAGTTACCAATTTCACCAATAGGCAGCTAACATGCTATTAGCATGTTTTCATGAAGGACCAAAGACCACTTGGGGTTAAAGGGCATTTATTTACATTTGTTTTCCAACAGGCATTTTGTTTGAAGTTATTTAAGGTCAATGCCTTCTTAAAGCATTTTGGAATTATCTTCTTTTTTTTGTAAAGCAGTGCAGAAGAACAGTTCTTTAATGCAATATAAAAGTTAAAAAGAAGTATCAGTACAAAATACCAAGTCACTCATGAGATACCTTTTTTGTATATCAACTTACAAACTGAGAATAGTAAAAAGCACAAACCCACATAAATGCTCCATTCCCATATCAATGGGATACACCACTACCGGGAGGACCATTTTCTGCATCAAATCATACACCTGCAACCTTTCTTTCCCATCAGTTTCCTCCACATCACTGTTTCTCTTGTGCTTTTACCATATTTCAATTTCTTCCCTGCCCATGCATGGCAGAGGCTTGGGTAGTGCTCAGTTAGGTTGGCACAGCTTTCATGGGTCATCAGTTCAACCTCCATCTCCTGGAAAGGTGGTGGTACTTTTCTAAGGTCTTTCCTCAGCAATGTGTTGGGAGGAAACACAGGGGGCTAAGTTTTTGCTGCGGAAGCACACACAACATTTTGCATGCTCCTAAACTCTCTAATCCAGCCCTTTCGGCCCCATTTACTTGTTAACTTAGGGGTAAGAGCACGTACACTTTGCCTTGCCCATCAAAGCTCCTGTTTGTTTCTGTGCATGACTGCTACCAAGAGGAGCACAGGTAGTGAGCCAGAGGGGACTGGCAGAAGACACAGACAACGATAAGGGAAGCAGCAAAGATCTGTCTCAGTTTTTGTCCACCAGCTTTGGCACATTTGCTTTTAAGGTTTAACTGCATGAGTTATGTTTTCAGTAATCAGTTCTGATTTCTACAACCCAGGATTTGACTGTCTGCACAAAAGCATTTACTTTTCTCTCAACAGAAAACATACTAAAACACAATTTCAAGTTGTAGATTTTAGGGTTTTTTTAATGGAGAAACATTAGGTAATTAAGGAAATCATGCACCATGTCATGTGGAGGCCTCCTGACAAATACAACTTTGGTGGCCATGACCCTGGCCAGAGGAAGAAGGCTGTGATGTCACCTCATCCCCAAGTCCCAGTTTCACGGATAGTATCTCTGAAAGGAATTGTCTAAAGGAGATTGTTCCTTATGAAAAGTTCACATGATGGAGTCTGAAGGGCTTGTTTCACTTGAAGCCCAGCAGGACAGAGCTGTTTGGAAAGAAGCATTCAGTGTGTTCTGTTTTGCTGAAAGCTGTCACAGTGAACAAGTACTTAGCAAACAGCATGAACAAGGATTTGAACTAGAAAACTAGCAGGGCCCTGACAACATTGTAATAGTGGGCTTGTCTGTTCAGAGCCTGTACAATGATGCATGAGGGCATGAGAAGGAAAACAGGAGAACGAGATTTTTGTATTTTTAGGTTTTTAAAGGTGACAGTTTATCATTGCTCTAAACTTGTTTGTATTATTGTGGTTGCCTTTGGCATCAGTGGGAAGGGAAAGCATCCTGGCAAGAAGGGGAGCAGGGCAGAGGCACAGGGCACGGCCCAAAGGGTGAACTGATTGACTAAAAACCAGTCAGTTCTTTTCCCATTGTTCTGTTTTGTAATGTTTTTACTTCTGTTATGATGGGCTGACTGTTTAAGCTGTCTCTAATCCATATTTAGTGGTGAACAAAAGCTGCCTGAATGCCAGTCCAGAACTGAAAGAGAACCTGCAATTCCACACCTTTGCAAACAAGCCGCTTTCACCCAAGCACCCAGCTGCTGACACCACACAGGTATTGGAGACTAGCACCAATTAAAGACTCCCCTCCCTCTCCCCCATCATACCAGAGATTGTTGAAGGCAGCACAGCATTAAGAGACATCAAATGACTAGGAAATTAGAATAGAATAAACAAAAATTCTCCTCTTAGTTTTACATACTGCAACCATGTCCTTATTTCTAAGGCAAACCCCAAAAACACACTAATCACACCTTTTCACCATGATTATGACAGGTGTATAGTTTATGACAAAAAAAGTTTCAAAAGCAGTAGGAAATGACTAACTTTTTATTTATCACTTCTAACATGTGCATTTTCCTAGACATGGAAAGTCCCTAACTGGTGTCCTTTGCTACAGAGGACTAATAATCCCTTCTTCTACTAAGCAATTGGCACAGAATCCCTGTTTGCCTCCTTCCCTTTACAAGGACAGAAGACTGGCAACGTTTAAGTGCTTAGCCCAGCATAGCACCCACCCCTTTCCTTACAGACCTCAACAGGCTCAGGATGAAAAGCGCTTTTCTAGCCTATAAAAAAGAACGGCCAGTTTTATCGAGGGGCTGGGATATGTTCCTGGACCTGCCATTCATTGCCTTCATACTCTCTGTCATGAAAACCTCTGCTAATGGTTTGTGGAAAGAGCACAGATGGAGGAAGATAGAATGAAGAATGACCTGCTCCTACCGAAGCTTTATCCTTGGACGGGGACACTGCTCACCTAAGCCATTCCTGGGGGATTTGATCCTAGGAACACCTTCACCGATTAAATGAATCAGAGACACTACTTCAATCCTGATCCTCTTACTGCATGTACTTCTTTTTTCCGTTCATGTTCAGTAATGGTGGTATTGCTTCTGTCTGTAAATTCGGATCTTAATTTATAAGACAAATGTACATTGCTTTAAAATGATTATAAAGATTATTTTGTCTGGCCTACTGTCTCAATGTGGCCCGTATGGTGTATATAGTAAATCTTGGCATGCAAAGAGTATCTACCTTTAACCTGAGGCTTCCAAACCCTTTAGCATTAAGGACTATTCAGAGCTGCAAAGACAGGAATGATTTTTAGTAAATCACATGGTTTCTGGGTAAATTCTCCACTAAGCCCCTTCACAACTCTGCTAAATGGCTAGGTTTAGGATGACCTGTGTTCCAGGGAATCCAGAATTATGACCACCAAAGCAACAAGTCTGTGCTGGCTTTGTCCAGATCTGAGGAATCTGTTTTATCACTTTTGTGATACTGCACATGTATTATGCTCTAATAAACATGTATCAGGTGTTTTCTAAGACTCAGAAATATCCTGTGGGATTGAACTTAGTCAAATGATACTCAAGAGCTAGTATCTCCCTCTCATACCGGCACCCCTCAGATCCTGGTAATTGTATTATGAGTTTCTTATCACTAGGGGTATAACAGACTTTTTTCAGCAAAGCAAGGAGACCCAGTTCTAAGACCGTTTTCTTGCCAATTCTTTTCAGCTGCTCCCTGAACCAGATAGCATGTTTTCATTATGAAAAAAAGTCACCTTCCCCTCTTTTTCTTTGCTTTTCCAGCCCAAATCTCCTCTCATTTCAAGTATACTACAGTGCAGAAGTCTGAAAGAGAATGGACTAGGCTTTTTTTTTTAAATGCCAGTATTATTTAGGGACCTGACCCAAATGGCTAGTCAGAATAGTTTTGTACAGAAGCACAACGGCTATCATTTATCCAGCAGCACTGTACTCACCAGCTCTCAGGCGCAGCTCTCTCTGGTGGCATTTCTACTGCAGACAACGCTTCAGTCTGTGGGAGACAGCAGTCCTTTGAACTCAAGTGCTCTATGAAAGGTCCAAGCTGATTTGGCTAGAAAGGTGAAATTCTGTCATTAATGATATCCTCTGGAAATGTTACCCATACTTATGCTGCGCCGAAGGAACTACCACCCCCTGTCCTTCCTTTAGCTCTTGGCAATACAGGCAGATGTCCACTCTGCTGGCAGCTGTTGCCGCAATCCAGAAAGCACCACTGTCCACTTGCTTGCTTGATTTGTGGGTTGGTTTCTCTGAGTGCCCTCAGACTGCTCCAGAGAAAACCTGGATGGCTTAATTTATACATTTTTAACAAGATAGCTTGGGTTAGCCTGGAGAATTTTGTCTGAAAGGAGAAAATGTTCACATTATGCCCTCACCACAGGACTGAGAGTGAACTCACATGCAGAGGTGAGCTCCAGGTAGAAATGGTGACATTTCCAGCTTGCAGAGCTGGCTACAGAAGATGCCACCACTGCACAGTGATTCTGGACAGCGGCATAGCTGTAGATGGGCAGGATGCAACCATATCTCCCACCTCTGTCCCTCCACCTCTATAAAATATCCGCTGTCATTTTTATGACTAGTGTCTCTAGCTTTTGCCTCTAAATTTGCAGAACAACTTTGCTCCACCTGCTGTTCCTTGCAGCATTTGTAGTATCACAAATAGGATGGCAGCTAGTGATCTGCCGCTAAAACCGTTACTGTCCCATCTGTCTGCCCAGAAAATAATGCCCAGCAGCAGGATTTTATGTCCTTGCATATCGTGGGAAAAAGACTTCTTTCTTCCATTCCCCACCCCCATAGATAAACCACATTACTTGTCTTTAAGCTGTTCTCTTCCCAGGCTAGCCTACCTTTAGCCCATGTACTGTTTGAAACCAAAATACAGAGCCCCTTTCATGAGGGGAGAGATGTGTTCCTGCCAGGTCCCAGTGTTCTAGGGAATTTGCCAGACCCTCAATAATCTGATCCTCTGTCTTTTGGCTCCAATGCTCAGAGCTGGCTCTTTGGTCTGAGTTCTCCCAAAACAGGATCTCCATCCCCTCCTGTATACTGCTTTCCCTACTGCCCAGTAACTGCATGTAAGGTCCACCCCCTTTAGCATTTCCTTCCCCAGCAGAGCAGCCTGAGGAAACAACAGGAGCAGCCAGTCCCTCCACCCTCCAGACAGCACAGGCACAAGCAAGAAGGAAAGTTTTCTCTTTGCAGTGTCCCATTTAAGTGCTTAGAGCACTGCAGTAACTGCACTGGATTTGATTCCCATAGCACAAAATACCCTTCAGAGGGCTGCAGGAAGCTGGCAGACATGCCAGGAACACAAAGAGGGAAAGTCATGTAAAGAATGGCCCAAACAGGGACCTGGAGGGGACTAGGTACAGCTGAGCTGCACTCTACTGAGTGCCCAGTTACTGTCAGGCACACCTTCCCCTCGCTGGGGAAGTCAGCTGTATGTACCAGGCTTAGTGGCCAAAGATAAGAGACATCCCCTACTGTCCAGGGCTGCTGCTTGGTTAAGAATGGAATTTAGTCCAATTAATCATTATGCACAATGTCATAAGTGAAAAGTCCATGCCAGCAAGACTGCAACAGTGCCAGCCAGAGAGAGAAGGAAGGTATCACCCTATTTAGCTGTTACATCGTTACACACACACAGCAGCTGGAGGATATTGCTCCTCCAGACAGTTATCAGCCATCTGACCGACTTCCCTTGCAATCTCTTGCTCCCTCTTCTAACCAAAATGAACAGATTTTGCAGAAAAGGAATGTAATTTTAAAAGTCCTGAGTTAATCAAATGCTTTAAAAACACAGTGCCTGTGATACAATGGATCAACTCTGTCCTGGGTGTCAGCCCATTAACTCCAACAAGCTTACACCAAAGATGAATTTGCTCTGGTGCCTTTGTCAATAAAATTCTAGATTAAAAGAGACCCTATATAGAGCTGGTCCCAGAGGTAATTGCTAGTTAATCAGCCAATTAACTGACCCAACGAGTAGGAAAAGAGGAAGGGGGAATAAGGGGGAAAACAAATCAGTCAAGGTATGGTAGAACGTAATTCTTTAGGAGTTAATGTTAGAAATCTTTTCAAAGGGATTACAGACTACCTTGACTCATTCCCCCTTCTTCTTTCCTTTTTCTCTTCTTCCCAATTTGTAATTGTTGGTTCCCCTAATTGGCTGATTAACTACTTATTACAGACAGACCTGGAGGTATGTGGGATCCTGTTAGCCACGGAACTTGATTTCATCTAGCGAAGCAAGGCTGAATGCAGCACATCATCTGTATGGGTCATTTTCCTCCTACCCAGTTTCATAGTTTAAAGTCAAGTAGCATTTCATTTGACAAGAATCTTTTTAAAACTAGCTTCTATTTTATTTATTTAATACTACAAAGAAAAGGAAGGAAATTGTTTTAACAGTTTGTTATGCAAACAGAATGATTTTTAGCAACAGATTTTGTACCCCTCAAACTGATACATTATCAACACTATCAGGATATTTTAATGAATGAGCTGTCACAGCTGCTTGATGTTACAGTAATAAGTAATTACAATAGAATTAACCTCTATTTCCCTCTGATAGTGTTACCAGGCTGCTTCCTACCAGCAGCAATCCTGGGAGATCAAATGGTGGAAAGGACAAGCTGAGAAAGTTACCCTAATTTCCTCTCCTTGGAGTTCTGTAGGGGCAAGAGCAGAGCTCACCCTTGCAGTTGCTGGCTTCACATAAGATTTATAGTAAGTCAAAAGGGAGGAACCAGTCTGTTCTGGTACATCCTGAAACCACACAAACAAGGAGGAATCCAAAGTTGCTCTCTGAAGTTTCAAAGAGGAGTTTTGCTGCTTGTTCAACATAAAGGAAATCTTACAGCATCTCATTAATGCGCATGTCCAGCATCATGTAGGTGGAGCTGCTACCCTTAAAACAATGACATCATAGCTAGACAGGGCACCAAGTTTGACATCTCTAAAACAATACCTATCAGTGCACATGGCTGCACATACACAGGTTATTTTCTAAAGCTGGTGGATTGTTTTGGTCACTCACTCTCCTGTGTAGATAGTAAATAACGTTCTTTTTCTCTTCTCGTTTCTTGGGCAGCAGGACTCTGTGCAAAGCAGCAACTCCTCTGAGTATGATTGTTCAGGGACATAGGCACAGAACGGGGTTCTCCTAACACGGCATTTATTGCGTAAACCTCTTTTAATTCCACTTCTTTCCTTCAGCTTCAGAAGAGTTTGGGATTTTAGTTCTATTTAACATTTGTGACAATCTATTCCTCTTATCCTTCTTCGTTAGCAAAAGAGCAGGCTGAGACTGGGCAGCCCATCCTCAACTGCATGTAAATCACAAACTGATTAGGAAGTGATATATTCATCTCTAACTCCTGTATAAAAGTTATTCAAGTATTTTGACAAAATAAGTGCTGTTTACTTTATACGTTTTCTGCTAATTCTAAAGATTTCTGCAAACCTAAAGGATCTCATGGAATTTACAGGCTTGTGGCTTTGCTATTGAAAGTATAAAAGCATGCTAAATTAAGTTGATTTGCCTGTGAAAGAAACACGTCCATTATTCATGTCAGGGCCCTGTCACATCAAATTGAGGGAGTGAAGAAAACCCTTTTTTATCAACGTTTAGAAGCAAGGAAAAAACCAAGCATTCAGGGACTGAATTTCAATTGGGAGAAAGTCAGCCTGAAAGCAAGGTTAAAAAAAAAAAAAAAAAAAAAAGTTGGGGACATGGCTAATGTTGGAAATCAGCAAAGGGTGGGTTGATTTAACTTTGGCTGGAATCTTTCAAACAGAAAGCCAGGATGAAACTTAAAAGTAGCAAGTAGTACACACAGTCTCGATGTCTCTCATGTGTAAACTTGTCAAAAGTAGTTAAGCTAATTCAGATTTAAGTCTTTTCAGACCCTGTTTTTCTTGGATGCTTCAAATTAATGATAAAAATGGTTAAAGAGGTAGAGCATTGTGTTTGTGTACTACTAATATTTTTATCCATTGGATATTATATGATTTAATTCTTATTGGCAGACAACATGTAGGGTTTTTTAAGTTTGATTAGCTGACAAAGAAATTGAAAAGACTGTTTTCGATACGGTTGTTCTATGGTTGTGCATATCTGTAGGGGGAGAGGGCTGACAGGATCCAAAATGCTCAGGATTTTTTCCTGTCCACTGTAAGACATGTATCACTTTATGTACCCAGAAAATTTTGGCTGATTTTTTTATGACATAGTGTGATAGGCACAGACAAAAAAAATGGCACATGTAGACACGTCATTTTAAAAATCAAAAATTAATTTGCAGTCTACTAAACTATTCCAATATACATAGAGTTAAATGAGAAACTGTAAGGAGAATTGTTTTATACACCGATATTTTTCTCATTGTCTGAATCTAATTTCTGGTGTGGCTTGCTCATTTAGCAAAACAAAAAGCTTGCAGTTCCTTCTCACTACAGTTGTTTTTTATAAGCTTAAAACCAGCATGTTAAGTGGCATTTCACAGTCTTCTGCTTAAAGCCTAATTGGTTTAGACTGGACACCTTAGAGATATTATTTAAAAGAAGTCCAGTTTTTATGTCCTTGACATTATTATACTGTACAAAGGGTAATTCAGCAACTTGTTTGCCTTAAATCATGTTTCTGGGTACCAGGCCTTTACATCAATTCTGCATGAGATTTGTTTTCCTACCTATTGTTTTTCCCTAACCTCACAGCCCTTGGTTTAACATGTTTTCTACTTTAAAGCTCTTATCTGAAAGACACTTTAACGCCTCATCCAGGCACTCTCTCATGCTTCCCAGCTTCAAAGTCTCAAGCTGGGAAAGCAAATCTAAGTCCCAAATGCTGGACTCCGCGGCTTCTATAGGACTCGCCACTAAAGTTAATTTCTTGTCTTTAATTGAAAATTGCAGCCAGTGTAAATAGGAGTTAGTTTGCAGCAGGCTTGCCACAAAAGGAATTACCTCGTGGAGTGGCTGCATTGGGGTAAACAGAGGGGATAAAAAAAACCAGAAAGAAAAGGGAAAGAAAAAAAGCCAGGGGTAAAAGAGGGAGGCATTGTACTGTGGAGGTAGCATCAAGACAAGGATTAATGGCTAGAGGAATTGCATTTTGTGTGCTTTCAGCAACATTACAATCTCCCAAAAGTAAGTGTTACTAATAAGCAGGCCAGTAAAGAAAGGTTAGTGTATTAAGGGAAATGGAAAAATCAGGCTTTCTAAATAAGAGAAGATTTTTATTCTGAAAAGACCAAGCAAAGTGTTGCCAATGTGTGTATTTTCAATACTTACATCTGAGTCAGCTGATGAAGTTTGTTATTTTATAGAGTTGGCAAATGGTAGGAAGTGATACATGACATTTTCTGCCAACTTCAGTTACTTCTATGTTCCCACAATTTGCTTATTTTACAGTACCTAGCTGGTAAGGAGAAACCCAGTCTGTGTTTCACTGTTGATACATTATAGGGATCCCACAGTGAAATCCAAGCAGCCGTGCTTGAAGTGTTCCAGGCCCTAGCAGAGCAGAACAAGGAGTAGCTGTGGTGGAAAGGAGGGCGGGATCCCTTTTCAATACTCAAACCTCTGCTGCCCTGGGATTACGATGTTGATACAGGCTCACACATTGTCAGATCTTTGCAGTGACTCAAAAAAAACACAGCAAGAGAAAGTGAGGAGAACCCCGTGGTGTTCCAGGTCTCCTTTCTCTCACTCCCAGCAGTGAGGGTGAGTTGGTTTTCTTGCTCGTTGGACTCCCTGAACTGGCTCAATGACTGGTCAAACAAGCACCAGCGTTGGCAGAAGGGAGCAGATGAAAGGCAATAAGGTCTCCTTTTTCATTGGGAGCTACAGTTTTAGTAGCTCAGCTGCCCTATGGAACTGCACCCCGAGACTTCCTAACTCCTCCTTTTCTTCCAAATTCCTGACCTTTTCTATGCAACCCCAAGCACAGTATTATGGATGCTGTCTTCATGGGAATCCATTAGCAACTGTGATACATTTTTGTATTAAAATGATTACTATTAAAATGATTGTTTAAGCAAACATACTGACCTCTATTCTGTCTTGGGTATATCACTTATGCAGTGCATCACATCATTCCATAACAATGGAAACAGCTCAGCTATGGAAACTGTGGATATTCTGAAAAGCAATAGTGTGGATATTATCAGGCAATAAGACTGTTCCGTTGCTATCAGTGCACATATTCAAACTGCAGTTTTGAATGGAAGCCCATGGAACCAGAGTCTAAAAATCTAGTGGAAGTATAATTGAGTCTGTTAATACATAATGCAGAATTACAGGAAACTAACAGGATTCAGCAAAATGTACTCTACAATGGGGGTTTGTGTTACATAACCTATTTTTAATAATAGAGTCTGTGAAATTAAGAGCACTGCTGGTACAAAACAGAATCATACTGTTTTAAAGCAGAAAATTGCATTTGTTTCTACTCAGTTCACAGTGGGTTACAAGTTGTATTGTCGGAAAACTCTCTCAAAAGTTTCTGCAGCATGGATCCATTGGATGCATCTGTGAGAAACAGAACCAATGGAAAATCAAAAATATATCCTAACTATCCAAACAAAGTAACTTTAAAATGGCATTATTTTTGAGAATTCTAAAAATTACTCAGCCAAGGATTTATCCTCTTTCAGGTTTTAGTCTTGGACTTAAAAATTTATATACTTTTAAACTTTTTGGGTTTAACAGCGGTGGTTTTTTTTATTTACTGTCATGGGAAATAATTGAATTGTGCATGGTATGAGACTTTCTCCATGTGTACCCAAAAACAAATGCCATGCCTTTTAAACTTGGATCAAAATTAAGTCAGAGAAAGACAACGCTTAGCTCGAGGCATTGCCCATTATTATTCCGCTTATGGTACACACTTGGGAAGTTTTTATGTTCATAACTCAATGTCTCCAGTGCACCATACCTCTTAAAGATATGCAAGTTCATTTCAGCATTTATCTGCTTTTTTTCTCCTCAGGAGTTCGACTGTTTTTCCGCCTGATGGTTAGAATGAATTGAATATTTTGAACTCATCCATCAGATTTGGAAATGATCCCTGAATTGATGAGAGCGTTTAACAGTTAATTGAACATTTCTGTTGTGAACTTTCATTGTTTCAAAGTCCAAAAATATTGCAACCAGGAACGTGGACAAAGAAAAGAGGATCCATGACATGTTCTTGCACCACAATTTTTCATCCTCTAGAGAGCAGCAGGCATTTAAATAACAGGGGCATCACTCTGGTCTCACTCTTGGATATTGCAAGTAACGGTGATCTGAAAAGGACTTTCACAGAACCTGAGGGCTCCCATGTTCTGTACCAGGAAGTAATTCCACATTTTTCAAATCCAGGTTTTATTTGTGTTCGTCTCACACAGGCTGACTCCCCTAAACATACAATTCAGCCACCTGATTGCTACCCATGCCCGTGTGGGACAGATGTTCATAACAACAGTCTGAAACATTAGCCTGCCTGGGTGACACACACACTGTGGCTTATTTTGTTGCATTGGTAAATAGCTCATTATAGACAAGGACAGATAGAACACACACATTCTGCAGCCAGCAAGGCTTTCCACAGGAACCTGATGATGCCAATAAGTATTTAGTTGATTTTTAATCTTATTGTAATCTGTATACCCCACTGTCTTAGGTGACTTTGAAAATTCACACAGGCAACCAAGGAAACAATAAAGGAACCTGGACTTTTTCTCCCTCCTTGAAAGTCATGAAAACATCTTTCAGACTTTCTGCTCTATTATATCACTTCAGCTAAAAAGAAAATTTTTCTCCATTCTGAAATTCCACCGGACTGTCTTATTGCACCTCACCTTTCCCCTTTTCACCAACTTTTACACAATTCTTTAAGAATACGATTTGAATTTCTTCATTCATCTATGACAAGCCCTTATCTCAGTGTCACTGCTTCCTGTCATCCCTGGCACCCAGCAGGACATCGGCAGTATGTTCCACCTCCTAAGCACCTTCAACAAACTCCGCTGCCTCTTAACAAGGACCTTGAGAAAGAACCTTACTCCTTCCACATTTCTCAGACTGTGATGCTTTTCTACTGCAGAGTTGCTTACTCTGCTTCCCTGACAAGCCTAATTCCCTGATTCCTCTTTAGAGGCTTCCTTTATTTAGTAGTTTTTTGGGTTTTTTTCCCCCAGCACCAAGATCATTCCTCTGTGCTAGATGGTTAATTAACTCACCTCCCAGGTTTTCCAGGCTCCTGTGGTGCTGGAGGTCTGCACCTGGCCCTGCAGCTCTGGCTAAGTAGTCACATCCCCCAGCCCTGTGAAGTGGAGAGCTGGGCTTGATTTTCTTTGGAAGGTTTCAAAACAAAAATATTTCTTTCTAAATGATATTTCTCCTCCACTGTGGGAAACTGCTGAACATGGACTTTATATTTTCAGGGATGATAACATTTTTTAGCATTAATTCTAACTCAGAATTAACGCTAAGCCCTGCTCAGCACCAGCTTGGTAAAAAGCATTTGGCCCAGGGTTTGCTGTACATTTAAATCAGTGATAACTGCCACATCCCCCTCTCCGTCCTGGGCTTCTTGTTCCTCCCTCTTATATGTGCCTATGCCATGACAGCACAGTCATCTGTGCAGTTCTGTGATGAACCAAGCTGTGAAATTGTTCCAGGTGGAAGAGGACCATTTTTTTGTTTTTTTGCTGGGCTGCTTTTCAGCCAGTCTCAATTGATGATGTGGCTTACGAGCACCACAGCCAGAGGTGGAAATCAGCATCAGGGACAAGGGACTGCTTTTCTGCAAGAGTCACCACTGAACCTTCACAGAACAGTCACCTCCTGAAGGATCAGGGAAAGGCAGGCATCCTCAGAGGTAACCACACTTATCATGGTCTTCATCTGCTTTCAGACATTGCAAACACCAATTACAACAGATACATCACAGGAATACCAGTAGGAATTTGAAATTCATACACATGCAAATTAAACCATTCCCAGCCTCTGGAGTCCCTGTCATTACATGCAGACATCTAGCAATGTTAATTAATATCCTGGTGCAATGAACACACTTAAGTACACAACAGCTCACCAGAAGAAATACAGCCCTAGAGAAATTAAAATCTGTTCGCTGCAGTATATTCTTACTTATGCTCAAAACACCCCTTGGACAATGTCAGAATAATTTCCTATATATTACCAATGAGAAAAGACCCATGCAAATAGGTAGGGATAATTTGGAGGGGATTAGATTCTGTAGTACAGTAATTTTCTGTGAATTTGAAACAGAACAATTTGCTTTATTATACTGCAGTCAGCTCTGTCTGGATAAACTGTAGAATCATAGAAGCATTTAGGTTGAAAAAGGACTTTGAGATCAACAAGTCCAGCCATTAACCCAGCACTGCCAAGTACATCACCAAACCATGTCCCTCGGTGCCACAGCTACATGTTTTTTAAGTATCTCCAGGGATGGTGATTGGGCAGCCTGTTCCAATGCTTGACCACCCTTTCAGTGAAAACAATTTTCTTAATATCCAACCTAAACCTCCCTTGGTGCAACTTGAGGCTGTTTCCTCTTACCCTATCTGGGATAAGATATCTTTATTTTATCATTACCTGGGGGAACAGACCGACCCCCCTGCCTACAGCCCCTGCCAGGGAGCTGCAGAGAGCGGTCAGGGCCCCCCTGAGCCTCCTCCTCTCCAGACCAGCCCCCCCAGTCCCCTCAGCCGCCCCCCATCAGCCTCGTGCCCCAGCCCCTGCCCCAGCCCCTGCCCGGCTCTGGACACGCTCCAGCCCCTCCACGTCCCCCTGGCAGTGAGGGGCCCAAAGCTGAACACAGGATTCGAGGGGCGGCCTCACCAGGGCCCAGCACAGGGGGACGGGCACTGCCCTGGCCCTGCTGGCCACACTGCTCCTGACACCAGCCAGGCTGCTGCTGGCCCCCGTGGCCACCTGGGCACAGGGCTGGCTCCTGCCCAGCCGGCCCAGCCAGCCCCCCCAGCCCCTTTCCCGCCGGGCACCTTCCCAGCCCCCTGCCCCAGCCTGCAGCGCTGCCTGGGGCTGCTGTGCCCCACGGGCAGGGCCCGGCACGGAGCCGGGTTGAACCTCACACAGCCGGCCTGGGCCCCTCGCCCGGCCTGCCCAGACCCCCGGCAGGGCCTCCTGCCCCCCCGCAGGGCAGCACTGCCCCAGCCTGGTGTCCTCCGCAGACCGGCTGGGGGTGCGCTCAGTGCCCTCATCCAGGTCATTGATAAAGATATCAAACAGGGCCGGCCCCAGCGCTGAGCCCTGGGGACACCCCGTGTGCCCCCGCCAGCGGGATGTCACCCCATCCCCCACCACGCTCTGCCCGGCCGCCCAGCCAGCTCTTAGCCCAGCGCAGAGCACACCCGCCCCGGCCACGGGCAGCCGGTGTCTCCAGGAGACGCTGCGGGAGACGGTGCCAAAGGCTTTGCTAAGGCCCAGGTAGACTGGACACTTTATTATTAAGGCACTGTATTTCTATCCAGGTGTCAGGATTTTTTAAACATACATAGAAGTACTACTTTCTGATGTTACCAATGTCCCTCACTTTCCCCTTTCCATTCCTTGCCACAAGCTGGGCTGCCCGAAGCCCCCACGGTGCTGGGCTCAGACAAGCTGCCCGGTGCCCTGTGCTCCCTCCGCCGCACACGCAGCAGCAGAGCAAGAGGCAGGCGGGCTTCTCTGGCGTCAACTACTTGGTCCTTATCCTCCGGTGCAGGGCTTCACTGCTGCCACCCCTCTAGCTATCCCATGTTTCAGTGTGCATGGCTCTGTAGAGAAATAGTTGAGGTATATTCAAGCAGGAGTTGATAAAATTCACTAGAAATTTCTTATCAAGTCAAGTGTGTATCTGTAAGTCTCTGGTTTTAATACATATACAAGCAGCATGGAAAGATTCAGCCTCACCAAGACCTTGGCTAAGTCTAAGTTATCAACTAGGAAAGGATCTTTTTAATTGTCATGGAAATCTGTGGGAATCACATCTCCACCTTCAGCAGGTTGAAGAGGATGAGCACTTTGCAAAGACTTTGCCTAGTGAAGTCTGGCTGACCAGTTTACCTAGTCTTGCCCTTGCTGCTTTGCCCACTCTGGCTTATGCCCGAGACTGGAAACTCCTCCGAGCTGTGAATGCCTTCCAGCCCTTGGCACACCGAGCTTGTAATTCTGAGCCGTGTCTTTTGTAGCACCACCAGCAAATATAATGAGCCTTAAGTAAGGAGCAAAAGCAGTGATGGCAAGTTCATCAGTTGGAAGTGACAGAGAAAGGGAAAGATGGGGTGGGAGGGATTTTCTAATCAATCATAGGCCAACAAAGATCTGCTGAAGTGATGCAGCTGCAAAAAAAGGCAAAGGTGATCCCAGGGCCCAGCTGGGGGGGCTGTTTGCTGGCTGTAGGGAGGGACTGATAACCCCCAACAGGACACCACAGACACCTCAGCAAATATAAACATCACTGGTTCTCTTTAAGAAAGTGGGATCCAACCTAAATCCAGTGCAAATAATAAAAAAAAAAGCTTTACACAAGGAGATTAAAAGAACTTCCTGCAGATCACAACTGAATTGGGGTACAAATTGTTTTTTAAAGAGATGTCTATAGGTAAAAGGAAGGGAAAGCAAAGGCTACTTCAGCTGAAAGACAATCTGAAGAAAAATCAAAATATCTGCTTTAGAAGAGTCACATGATGTAGGGCCCTAGCAGTCTGTCCCCAGAGAAGCACCGTCATTACTGTGATAATTTGCTCTTTCTCTTTTTCTGGCCCTAGGAGTTTTCACTCCTTTCTGCCCCGTGGCACAGCTTCAGCTGAACCACCAAAAAGCCTTATTCAGATCAGCCTCTGGGCACAACTGTGCTTGAATCTGTCAGGATGAGGACCTGGTATTGCATCTGTGGTAAAGGTTGTGGCCTTAAGGCATTGCCTGTGACCATACGCAATGACACCGATGTTTTCCAACAGGTTTAAAACTACAGACTGCACCAGGGAACCTAAAAACCAAGCGTGGTACTGCTTAGCATTGGTAACCATCAGGGAGCCAGGAGTGCACAACACAAGGGCAGAGCTGCTCACACAGCATTGTCGCGTAGGGACACAGGTATCATCACCTTCAAGTTTAATCCTAACCGGTAATGAAAGAAAAACAATAAGCAACAATTCCTCTCCATTTACAGTTTCACAGATAATAAAGTCCAAGATGATGATTAATTTATGGCATTGTTAGTACTGACATTCTAATATATTGACTCCTACCATGAGGCTGGTTTAAAAGTAATTGTTTCAAAGACTGGTTATAGAAATGATAAAGTTTATATTCTCTTTTGCATCCTACTATTTAAAATACCAGCACGTATTTTGGTCACTGGACCCAGCTTCTCTTTACAACTGTGAATTGCTGTTAAAAAATCTCCATACTATAGAAGCACAAAGTTCTTAGAAAATGCCTGAATTTCATAAGCCAGTTAACTCCTACAAGTTATTAGTAATTCTTCCCCAAATTAAAATACAGTGCTTTACACTGTATTGAATCTGGATACAATTTGTGAGCTAGTGATGCTAAAAAACATGTAATAAGATAATTAAAATGATGATATTTTCATATGCAAACAGAGTGAGGTTAGATACTTTTAACTCCAACAGCTTTTCTGCTAGCAGGTCTAGAGCAGTGTGTAGGAAGAGGACAGAAGGCGTTTGCAAGGCTGCCTGGTAAACGCATTCCTGACACTGCTTTTCCTACCGCCTAACACAAGATGCTAATGGATGGTTATGACACAGTGGATGTGGGAATAAAGGGCTTCTGCGCGTATCCAGCGGCTCCTATAACGACATAGCTTCGAGTGCTATAAATATTGGTCCAACCCCCAGTGTTTTAACAAGCTGTTAAAGGTACCGATTACACAACAGATTACTTCAGACACCCTTGAGATTCATATCATCGAACAAGTTATGAGGGGCTGAGGGGAGGAGGGGCAGGGTTTACACAGTGATGTGCTGCTCTATAGGGGCTATTGAGAGATTTGACGATATAAAGACTGAGTGGCTTTACAGATCATTCAATGAGATCCTCAAAAGGTATTCTGTATCTTTATGCATACCCAAATATTTACAGATCTTTTAAAGAGCAAGACTGTCGTTATCAGTTTACATGCTACATATAGGCACTACCCAGCGTGACCTCAGGAAAGCCGATGCTCTGCAGCGGTAATGCGATGGTATGTTCAGCTCTGCTGGATCTCCATAGAGTAGGCCTGGAATGCATTGGTGAACAATACCCAGGACTGCACAGAGCAAAGAATGAAGGGCAGCAGAGTTTGATAACCACATTAAAGCACTACCAACATCTGTTCAAGCCAAAGACAACACTATCTTCAGGAATTAACCTTCTGAACCACTTAATCATTAACCTCAGCAGAGAGAAAGTTAGACAACAAGAGCCTATTTGTCAGTAGCCCCTCAGAGAGATGCAGTGAGCAATATTTTACTGAGAACAGCGTGAGAAGGGCTTGCCCAGCTTTATAAATTTTAAACACAGAATATATTTGTGTGGGAAACAAGGAGACAATGGATGTAAATAAACAGTTGATGTTACCTTGAAGCCTTCATTCATTTATCCTATTTAAAGTGGCTTGACTGATTTGTCCTGCATTGTGTAACAACATTTCTTCTAAACAAGTAGAGATGCTTTGGTACTTACTCAGAAATATTCCTGGCTATGGAAAGATTTACAAATTGGTAGGATGCTACAGTTTTAAACTTGCACCCATATACACAAGTTTTCTACTGAAAAACAAATGGCAACTATTGCTTTGCAAGAAGCAGTAGAGCTAGAGAAGCAAGTGGGTTTTTTTAATAGTTATTTGTCTATACGTACTGTTTGACACATGAGGTCACCCATCAAGTTATTCTGCTATAACCTGGCCTTCACATGATTATAGTTGATACAGGTTTATTTCATTTGGTTTTGATTTTGCTTTTCAGAGGAGAACAGGCTTTGGTTCCTTCAAACTACAGTGCCCCAAATTTGTAACAAAATTGCACTGTGGTGTTGGGGCTGACTGTTTCTCTGGACCTCATGTAATCATTTACCAAGGGGGTGTAAAACACTGCCACATAAGAATGATGCTGTTTAACACCCACTTTGCACCAACCTCAGTGGCCACACAAGGTGTAGGACAATGCATAATGAGGGCCCATATGTCTGCTTAGATATTGCCACAGTTGGAGGGGACAAACAAAGAAAAAGACAAAAAAAAGGTTGGGAAGATGACTGACTGAAGGCCTGCCAACAGAAACCTGCTCTAAGCCAGGAGTTATAACAAAATTGGGTTATCCCGGGAATGGCCCAATGTCTCAACCCATCAGTGCAGGGAACAGGAAGCAAGTTGGAAGGGAAAACCAACTTGATTTAAGTATATTGTCCAGGTGACAGACTGGTCTCTGCTGTCCACATGGTGGGGCTCCTGTCTATTACTATTTCAACTGCCCTACTTAAAAGAGAATTATGGTGTCTCTGGTGAGGGTAAAAAAGGACAGTCTAACACCAAGGGACGAAGAAGGAAGATCTCAGCCATCTGTTGTTTTTTCTGGTTAGCTTTCTGTTGGTCAGCAAGTTGAACTGACTCAGTACAGAGCCTCATGTATGTCAAAGCCAGCACGAGGGCAGCATCACACAACCAGGAACCCACCATTTCACACAGCAGCAAAACCTTAAATCAGCTCATACCATAACGTATAACTTTTTAAATGCATTTGCTTGCAAAGCAGACTAGTAACTTCAGCAGAAAAGATCAATAATGCTTTATTTTCCAATAAATGATATAATATTAACACCTTTGGTAGAAAAGCCATGTTTGAATGGGCATAGAAATTGAATTACCCACTCCGATTAGGGGTCAGAGTGAACAAAGCGTGGACTACACCTGGTCTGGAGGCACCATTCCTGTTTGTCTTCCCTTACCTGTACCTGGCTAGACATAAGACAGAGACACTACAGTCCAACAGTAATCTAAATGTTACATTAAGCATGAATTATGCCCCCCAGCTCACCTGACTTGAATGCTTTCAGTGTGATTAGTGGTGTGCTGACAAAAAAAAAAAAAAGAAAAAGAAAAAGAAAATAGCAAAGCATAGTAATTACCTATTTTTAAATCAGTAGAAGGTAAACAGTGTTGTCTCCCCAAAGACAGTCACATTTACAGACACACTGGGAAGATGTTGCTCTGGTCAAGACATCTTAAACAAATGTTCCTCAGACAATTAATTTCTCCAACAGGATTATTCATCATAGTCTATACTCCCACAAATTGATTTCTCAGGGTTTATCATGGTAATTTAAACCTTACTGTTGGCTGTTGGTGCTCTTCAGAGGCTGAGCTGCATAACTGGTTTTTAAACCACTGTATGCTGAGAAGGTTAAACTGAAGCAGCAGACAAGGCACTCTCACTTGGGTCGCTGAGCTCATTAATGTGGATAATTAATTGGAGCTTTGTAGCCCTCCCTTTGTACACCAACAACAAACAAGTCACGGTAGCTCTACCACCCCCCCCTCACCTGAGCACTCTTGCACAGACACCTGCTGCTCATAATTAAGATCCATTGCCCAAATTTACATATCCTGATTTCTATCACTCAGCTCCTAGAGACAAAGGAAAGCATTTACTACAGGGAAATGACAGCTCAAATTATGCTTCCCGTGTATGGCTTGCCTGGGCAGCTGCTTATGCTAAAAGGCCCTGACATGAAACACCAGAGTGTTTCTATTTAAGAAGTATATGTTTGGATTGAATTTAAAGAAAAGCACATGGTGATTTCCCCCTTAGGGAGATAATAGTCTTTTCATTAGATAACAAGTGTCAAAAGATGCCATAAACTTCACGGCAGGCTTTGTTAAGGCACAGCGCTGCACAGAGCTTGGCAGTGAACTTGTGGAGTCCTCCCTTAACTGGCTATTCAAGTGTGTGCATCTGCTTTAGGAAGAGCAGACATCCCACAAACCATAGAGGGTTCACAAAAACAGTGAAGAACTTACCCTCGGCTCACCTGTGAAGAGGAGGATGACCCTTGCATCAACAATTCAGCAAGGCTAATGTTGCACAGGAGAGAGAGCTACGGTGAAGTCAGTTAACGGTCTTTGAAAACAGTCCAAAATGCCAGATATTCCTATGCAAAGCAAATGGTGCATGAGGCTCCCACTGATACTTCAGAGGGCAGCAGCTTTCCCCATACACACCTCTATTGTACTGGTAACATCAGCTATCACCTGTTCCTCAGCTTTTTGAGTGATGCTGATAGCCAGAATGAATCTCCTAGTAATAGCTCAAGCTGTTCCTCCCTACATTTTTTCTCCAGGTTTATTAGGTTGCTGTAATCCACCAGAGTAAGATCTAGCTTTCATTGGAAGCCTTTCAGAGTCTTCACTGGCTTAAATCAGTCATCCAGATGATTAAAGTTATTCTAAATCTGATTCACTCACATACTAAATGGGGGCTAACCCCAAACAGCTACCAGGGCAGAACTTCAGTGTCAGTGGGATTTGGATTTACAACTTGCTTCAGTTCAATTCCAAATGTGGAATTAACGTTTGAGCATGTTTTCAGCTCATACTCAAGAGAAGGAATGAAATTAAAACTATGAATGGGAAACACAGTAGAATGAATACAGAAGTCCATAGGGCAGCCTCAGTACAAATATCCACATATAATGTTAATCCAGAGTGGTCTGCAGGACATCCAAGAGGCAGTGATGCAAAACCTGCAGATCAACAGAGAGCATAAACTGGGGGAGTGTCGTGATGCTCTGCCCCAGTTTGCTCCTTAGCTGAGGATCAAGAAGAAAAAATGACTTTCATTCCCACTTCATTGCTTGCTCTGTGCTTTTCTTACATTTTTATATGACCTAATCTAAAAAGCGTTGGCTATACTTCTTAAAGCACTGTCTCCAAATTCTCCTAGTTCTGTTCAGAAAAATAAGATGGGACTCAAGACTCTTGAAAGTCTCATAAGGTGCCTCTGAGATCCCTTCCACATGTCCCTTTTGGAAGTACTTTTCCTTTCATTTTTCCCTTAGTGAAAAAAAAATCAGCTAGACCTAAGATGCATTTTTCTGCTTCTTGAACTTTGAAACAGATAGTGCTTGCTATTACTGGAGCTAGGATGATAAACGAGGCACACCTGAAGTCCAGTCTGGCTTGGCACTTCCTCTTTTCAAGGGCAAAACCAAATATTTATTTCATGGCATCTGAAGAGCAAAGTTCCACACTGAGTTTCTTTTCTTAAGTGAATATAAAAAAAGATCTAACATTAAAGTTACCTAAAATCATGACTGCTTCCGAAAATCATAGTGATGAATATTTGATTGCTTACATTTAAGAAAAACAGAAAAGAAAATGATTTCTAATAGAATTAACAGCTACCAAACTTCATTAAAAAATCAAGACACTTCAGAAGTAGACATGAAAATGGTACATTATTCCTTATCTGTGACATAACTTCAGAATACATCCATAGGAATACCTGTTCAGCAGCCTGTGGCAAATGAAAAAGACAAAGAAAAACATTGCACTGGGAGTCATTAATTGAATTAATTAACCTAGTGACATTGTCATAAGAAGAATTTATCTGGCAACCAGCAGGAGCAGATCTCCAATCATTTCACCATGGCTTCTTCCACAGATTAACAGTCACACAAGCCCCTGGCAGCTGGCTGTTAACATTGCAAATTATCAGAAATTAATTAGTCAAATGCTGTGCACCCATGTGGATATTTTTGTTTTTAAGTAAAGATTATGAAGCAAATAGCTCATCTGGTGATGTATTGAGAGAAAACACAATTATTTAAACAAATAGGTTGCAGCATGGCTTTCTAATGGGAAAAAGAAAATAAGGCGGGGGGGCTTACAACAAACTGTAGTAACAAAAGCTAGATACTTGTAAACAGGAATTAAACAATCCACTCTGAAAATAGGGGTATGCACAAATTAGTTCAGAAGAGTCTTTTTTTTTTCTTTGAGAATAAAAATAATACCATTTGCATACTTTTCAGAATAATTAAGCTTGCTGCTTCAATCTATTAATCTGGGATTCAACCATTCAGAAGTACTTCTGCAAGATAGCTTTGTTCATCCAGATAGTAATTGCTGTATCACACATGAAAAACAGTTTTAAGGAATCTGAAAGAGCAATATGAAGCTTAGCCTTATTATTTTCTGGACCCTCTTGTCAGAGCAACAGGCAATGTAATGATAGCATTTTTGAAAGACTCCTTTTGATGCTACTGTGCTTCTTAGGAGTAGTCAAGGACTTGTTTAAAATAAAGTCTTAATCTCTATGTGATTTAAACAAAAGAAAAACAGATTCATTCTCACTAATGGGTTTTAAATCTCCTCTTCAAAATCTCTTTTACTTCCACCTGACAGTGCTTTATTGTAAGTTTTCGACTTAAATGGACTTGGAAAGCTCCAGTAAGGAGTTCTTAAACACGCAAAACCGACACTTCATAATCCTTTGGGAAGCATAATGCATTTATATTTAACAAACTACAATAATCCATATTTTTGGAGGAGTGGGGTTTATACAATGCAAGCAATAACAAATGTAGCCCAAGAATGTACCCATCCATCTAGACACAGAGCTGCTGTGAAGGTAAAAAAGGTGCAGAGGGAAGAAGAAATGGAGAAAAGAAAGATTAGAGTGGTGACCAACTTTATTTGAGGATGTTTGGAAACCCAGAGGGTCGGATGGGATGTTGCTGACACTCAATACTAAGCCTCTGAGAAGGCAATCGCAGGTTTGAAATAATACCTTGTAAGAGACCTCAAGGGAAACAGGACGGGCCAGGTTGTTACTCCAGGCTAATATGATATTCTTCCCGTTGGGAGCTGCATGCTCACAGTCTCAGGTTTCCAGTCCCTGGGGGAAGGTGAGGCTGCTAGGGTCTCTCTGAGGCCAAGGCAAGCCCCAGAGCTGGGAAGGGGCCCCCGCCGCGGGGGTGGGTGCCGTGCAGAGCTGCCCAAAGGCAGCCGGGGCAGTGCAAGAGGAGAAAACGGGGGATGCTCTCCCCTCTCTCAGTGGAAGCGAAAATATCCCAAAACTAAGGAGCACTGGCCCTACCTGGGCCAAGCTATGCCACCCCCCCAGCCCTGTCAGGCCTCCTAATCACAGGTAGGGCATGTCACAGACTTGAAACACACATTTATAATTGGCTCAAAATAAAAACATCTATTGATGGGAAACTCGAGTTTTCCAGTGCTACATTCTATACGGGAACAAAGTCCACATGACAGAAACTCCCCTAAACCAGAAAGTTCTGTGTCAATGTCTATCCAAAAAATAGGATGTTTGGAGCCAATGTCTAACCAAAAAATAGGGATGTTCGGAGCCAATCCATTGGCAAAGCAGGCAGCTGCCGACTTTGCTCATTCCCGATGTGCCCAGCTAGCTGGCAGGTCACTTCTGCACCGGGTGTGGAGGTAGGAAATATGCGTGTGTGCAGGCAGCTGAAAAGTTTTCCCTGGAAAACATATAATGTCTAGAAAGCTGCAGTTCCCAGATATCAACAACTTCCAGTGCTACTAAAGCCTTCTTAGAAGACTGTTATTTTCTAGTATATTCCCATGCTCCTGCTAGTAGATGTACAGTTACTTGTAAACATGTGTAGTGTTCTAATTTTAAACAGCTGCTTCTCTTCCTATGCTTGACAGGAGGCTTAGGGGATAAATACTGCAGAAGCAAAATAAAAGCCAATGTCTTGAAAGCTGATACTTCAGCTAGGCTCAGTTTCTTGCTTCTTGAGAAGCTGCTTTATCACAGCATGAATCTTACTATTGCGTGGCACAAATCATCAGCGCAGTGACTTACAATTAAGCTCCTAAATCTACATTTATGCAACAACAAAAAAATCAAATAACTTGATTTTTTGAATGTTGATTTCTCATTGCCTGGCTGTGGAAACCTGAACTTTACACCTTTATTTCTATACATTATACCTTTTTGTTTTCCTACCTATAAGCTGTTGCCTGCTTAAATCCACTGAGAAAGAATATGGTGTTGGGAAAAAGGCTAAAGGGAATACGATGGCTAAATAGGAAAACAGACATTAGAACCTGAGCACTTAATTATAGTATAATTTTCTTAGGGCCTGACAATTTCTACTGTAAGGCTCTTCAATTTTGTATTATTGACTACCATAAGCATCAAAATAACCGAGACCAACCTGCCTAAACGCTTCAGATAATTCTTACTGTTACATTTTATGGTATTTGAATTCTTATAGACCCCTTTCAAGCATTTATCTTACAGGACTGTCATAATGTCAAAACTACATAACTCTTATAAATCAGTATTTAAATAAAACTATCAAATTTTAAAAAAAGAAAACAACATTGCAAAAAAAAGCTGTATGAACTCTTCTTAGCAAAAACTTGTTACACATTTCCAGTTATGTAGAAATTCAGGAGAACTGAAAAGTGCACTTAGTAGAAGCATGTGTGCAAGGATTTACAATATTTTTTGTGCAGCAGTCTGTGCACGTAGATGCTCAGGTAAAGAAGCAGTGGAAGAAGGCTGCATTTTATCCTGAGAATAATTTTAGAAGCCATGTGAAAATTTTTTGTATCATATCTTAAGCATGACACTGAGCCAGAAATAAAGAGAAGAACTCTGATGTTGAGAAGCCTTTTTTCTTAGGTCTATGAAACACCTGGGTTTATATTTTTCGCTATTCTTGTGCCAGAACTATCTTCTGTGAGTACTTTCAAGTAGAAGAAATCTTCAGCATGTATGATGTGCTGCCATATAAAGTTACGTAGGTGTCTAATTTCTTTTGTGGATCTCGTCAAAAGCCCTTGTGCATACATGTGAATGTGTGTTTGTCCCTGTGTTACAAAAGCATTTGTGCTTTGTGTGAAGACTCTTGTGCCTCTTCAACTTCTCATGTCCAGAGAGAAATAATATTCCCAAAGGCTTCCGCTGCGAACGGACTGCAGGAACACTTTTTTCTGTAAGTTTTATTGTGCCCAGATGACAATAGCTTGTATTTTTTCTACATCAGAAAATCTTTTCATGCTTTTTCCCTCCCCCTACCCATTATAAAACATATGTTCCTCTGTGCAATGTAAAACAAAACATGGGAAAATACAGCAGCTTTAACCAGAATTTTCAGAAGAACATGTTTTTTGTTTTCCTGCACTTTCCTGGGTGACTTGTCATGTCAAATAGTGTCAGTCACATCTGATTAGGTGACTTTATGACTCCAAGACATAAAGCTACATGACTGATGCACCTCGATGCAATGCACTGCAAGATGACTCACCCTCTGGGAAACTTAAAACAATGCACTTTTCAAAAAGCTTAACCCTTAATGCTTGGAGTCAAATTTCGCTAGCATGCTTCCATCACGATGATATGATAGAGGGTGACCAATGACTTAAAGGTGTAAAGAAGAAGCATGGCTTTTCAGAAAGTGAACTGATTTAGTAAAAGGTCTGAAGAATATGCTGGTGAGTTTTTGACTTGGTATTAATGTATCAGACAGTGGCTCAATAACCCTTATGAAAATTGTTTTCAGTAAAATACTTAATTTCTTATAAATCTAGAACGTTTTGCTCAAGATTGACATGGAATAAATAGGACAGATAATTTATTTGTATCATTTATCCATCCTTCCAGTTTGCAAAATCATGTATACAGGTCACACATTGCATCTCTACGTTGAAGAATTATTAGCAATGGGTCTTATCTATCTGCAAACACTGAGGCACTATAATGGTAACAACAGCAGACAGTTCACAGGGCAACAATCTACAAGTCATCATGATTTTACCATAGCATTTTTTGTTCCTGAATGAGATGTTTCAGTAAAATATTAATTGGATGATGAAAAACTGGGGGGGAAGGTCGCATTAATTGCCACCTATGGTTATTTCCCCCTTTCATTTAAACTCAATGATAAGACAGAGATGCTCTGAGATATGTTTTTCGAGAAGAAACATTTTTCATGAGATTTTGAAAGTAATTTACTATGTATTTTAAGCAGGAAAAGAGACACACAAAACGATATATACATGGTATTATTCATCACAGATTTCTGCTTTTTTTAACAAAAGTAGTCCAGATATCTACTTAGATATAATCTAACAACACAGACATAATTGTGCTGCATTAAAGTAATACAGGTGTTTTACCTGTAGACACTAACACATTTCAACATTAGCTATTACCTTATCATAAAGTAATATTATTTTCTTGCATTACATGATTATTAGATCTCAAAATAATCACAATGTTTATCTGCACAATCTTAATTTTAGCTATTTTACCTATTTAAAAATAATCCACCAGTAAAGAAAATGGATCAGGTTGTCATTATCTTATTTTGAGAATTTCATTATCTATGTGTGGAAATATTAAACCATGTGGTGTCCAAACAAACAAGTACGAAATACTGCAGCAGTAACAAAGGAGCCACACTTTACCTTAGAGCTCATGGCGAGCCACGGACACCATCCATCTCCCACTTTGGACATTTCTGTGAACTTTTGGAGGTTGAACCTCTCTCTTGCTAAGAGCCATTTCCCTAGGAGAGTCAAACACCACCACCTACTAAAGACAGACAGTAGTAACAAGGAAGGCATCAGCCCAAAGCTGATGGGTTTATCTACAACTTATGCTGTCAGACAAACGATTAACTCCAAATCAAAAATTTGTGTGCCAGCAGTTGATGCAAAGTGTGATGTTTTATGGGTGCCATCTTGATTAATACACCAGACCAATAAACCCCACAAATTAAGTACATTATAAATGGATTAAAAGCTGGTTAAACAATAGGTTTCCACATGTAATTATAAATAAGAATCATGTTTATCAGCTGTTTTGAGTGCAGTTGCTAAGGGTCTGTTTTCTGCTACTTAACATTTCTATCAGTGACTTGGGTAAAAAACCAAGTATAAAAACATTACTGATATAGAATACAGACTGGGGGAATGTTAACTAAAGATGACTAGACCAATAATACAAAGTAAACTGGATTATATGGTAAATTATGCACAATAAGCAAATACACATTTCAGCAGAGCAAAATATAAAATCACAAACCTGGAAATAAACATTGCAAGCCACAATAACGGGGTGAGGAATCTGTCTGGGGGACCGCCGGCTTTGAAAAAAATCTGTGGGGTTGTGGATGAAAATTAATCTCCTGCACAATAAAGTAACCAAGGGGGCCAGTGTAATCTTGGGGCGTATAAGCAGCAGAATCTCAAGGAAGAGCAGGCTATATTACCTTTTTACCTGGTATTGGTACTACTGCTCCTGAAAACTGTGAACAGGTCTGGCATTTACAATGCAAAACCAATACTGAAGAATCCAAGAGTCCAGAGGAGAGGCACATGAATGAGTAAAAGGCAGGAAAACATGCTTTGTGGTGAAAGACTCCAAGAGCTCAATCTATTTAGCTCCTTTCAAAAAAGACCATCTGACTGGATCATAGCCCCTACACAGTACGGAAGGAAGAGAAGTCTGACAGCTGATGCTGCTGTATTTTAGACAGAAGGTGCAGTGGCTGGATGTTGAAATTTGATAAATTCACATTAAATGCAAAGTGCAGATTTCACCGCGAAGTTGAGCTAGTAGAAGAGCAAAGTAAGTGCAGAGAATCTGTAATTTTTTTTCTTTGCTGCGTGTGGATGGTTCTGTAAAGATGATATTCTAGTTAAACCACAAGTTAAACCACTAGCCACTAGAAAACACTAAGAACTTCCTTTAGTGTGTATGCTATTGACCATGAACTCCAGTTTGTCCCCTACAGCTGTGAGCTGGCTAAAAATACTAAGAAAAAGACTGACAGAACATTTTCACCTCTACATGAGCTGCACAAAAATCTGAGGAACAATTGTTCCTACTGGGAAGGGAGAAACTGGAACAAGGGAATCTTACAAACCTTACACTATTGATTGCCTGCACTCAGCTAGGACAGTGTTAAATACTGATGGACTATTGCCTATCGCTGCCAGTCAAGGTTGCTATGCACACTGGAGTAGAAGAGACCAGACGCATATGACACTTCACCGAAGAGGAGAGAAGATTTATACATCTATTTGTTGTAAAGGAGTTGCATGCAGTTATTTAAATTCAGTCCCATTTTTTAAGACTGCAGAATTTATTTGGCTCTGCTAGGAGGATGGGATTGAAACCCAGCCACTAGTAGCTTTTATTTGCATTTATTGTGCTATTCTAACATGAGAGGTGACTGGAAGTTACCCCAGTACCATGCCATCTGTATTAGTAAAATCTGTTGTAGCCTTATGATATTTGAAAGGAGACATTGACTGATTCAACAATTACTCCACTACATCACTCTCTTACATGCTTGCATTCTTAAACTAGGAATAGGAAACCCAAGATACTGTAAGCAGGCACACTCCTATGCAATTGCAGCCTGAGCTCAAAAAGAAATGCATGATAAATTCCCACCTGCACCAAACACTCTTATCTTCTTCACATTTCTTGTGCCCTCTCCCACTCACCTGGAACTGAACACTTCCCCTTTGTTTTATCTTATCTTGAAAACAAGGAAATACCATGAGTTACATGTCAATATGACCTCTGTGAACTAGGAAAAAGCTGTCTAACGTAATGCCTTGTGGCTCCATTAAACCAATTAAAGATGCATCTTGAATTCTAGCAGTGTTGAGAAAAGAAAATATGCTTTAGGCTGTGAGTTTGAAAAATGTAAAGAGACTAGAGATAAAGACTCTTCTGCTTAGAGATGCTTCGTAAGATGAGCTTACATATGAGGGTCCCAAAATTAGCTTTAAATCCTGTTTTTCCATATATTGAATATTTTCACTTTGTATATCTTTCATGGATTAAACTGAAAATGTTAACATTTTAGGCAAGCTGAAGGTTAACTGGGGAAATAGAAAGTAATCTCTAACGAAATGGTTAGGAATTTTCTTTCCATAGTTCAGAAATCAATGAAACAATAAACATGATGAAACATTTGTATTTATGGGATTTACTTTGCTTTATCAGTGTGCAAATTCTTTGCCTCATGGAAGACTGGGGACTGCGTTTTGTCTTTATTTTCCCTATTATACTCCCATGTTAGACTATACTTTTTGACCTGAAAAAGTTAAGACACAGAAAATACTCTTCTAGGTCAGTGCAGATCCGTATAGGTTTGATTCTTGACCAGGCTTCCCACTTTGACCATATTGCAGTGTATAGCAGAGCAGATCCAATGTGGAGGAGCAAATGCAGGATACTGGCTGTCTCCAAGGACACTGAAATGGTTATGCAGTCCTTGGACTGTGCAGGAAAAATTATGAAAGACCTGTCTTGAATGTCCTGCTCTTCTGCAGCTCATACTTACCTCTGAGTGGAATCTGTACAGATTAATCCTGTCTGAAACCATGGACAGCCAAGTCTAAGGAGCACTAAGCATCCAAATGAAATCTCTAATTTAGATCTAAGTTTACCAGAAAAGACCCAAATTTCCTAATGCTGTGGTGGTAAAAAAGTCACTTTTCATTATAACATTACACTAAACAAAGTCAAACAGACCTTAAAAATTTCTCAAGGTCTTTGGAGAATGGAGGAAGACAATGTTCCTGCATAAATCTTACGTTACTGATCATAGAATCATAGAATGGTTTGGGTTGGAAGGAACTTTAAAGATGATCCAGTTCCAACCCCCAGCCATGGGCAGGGACACCTTCCACTAGACCAAGTTACTCAAAGCCCATCCAGCTTGGCCTTGAACACGTGCAGGGATGGGGCATCCACAACTTCTCTGAGCAACCTGGGTCTCAGCACCTTCATAGTAAAGACTTTCTTCCTAATATCTAATCTAAATTTATCCCTTTTTCAGTTTAAACCCACTACCCCTTGTCTTATAGCTACAAGCCCTAATAGAAAGTCTGTCCCCATCTTTCTTGTTGGCCCCCTTAGGTACTGGAAGGTCACTATAACGTCTCCCCAGAGCCTACTCTCCTCCAGGCTGAACAAGCCCAACTCTCTCAGCCTTTCCTCAAAGGAGAGGTGCTCTAGCCCTCTGATCATCTTGGTGGGCCTCCTCTGGACTCGCTCCCGTAGGTCTATGTCCTTTTTATGCTGGAGGCCCCAGAGCTGGATGCACTGCTCCAGATGGGGTCTCATAAGAGTGGAGCAGAGGGGGAAAATCACCTCTCTCAACCTGCTGGCCACACTTCTTTTGATGTAGCCCAGGGTTTATTTGAGTTTCTGGGCTGCAAGTGCACATTGTTGGGCTATGATGAACTTTTCGTGCACCAGCACCCCCAAGTCCTGATGTCCAGACTTGATCTGAACACAGATGATATTAGATATATGCCAACTATGTTAATAAATTTTCACTGGGCAAATTAATACAGAGACGTTTTCCAAACACAACTGTTGCAGCATCATACACTATTTTGGTTGGAGATGTCATCCAATTAAATAGATAAACTGATATGACCTTTAGTATGGGCACCTATTTAAAGATCTCTTATACATCAGACCAGTGAATGCTTACAGTGACATATTTAGTCCCTGACTATACTAGTGTAGCAATACTGGGCTTTAGGAAAGCAGTGCAATTTCTGGGTGCACATAGTGCATCAGTATCAGAGCAATATTTGACAGAAAGTTACCTTTCAGTACCTTCAACTTAAGTTGCTTTTGATTTCAGCCTGGCTCACATAGGAAAATCATAGCAAAAAATCTACAATGTGACAGAGGTATTTACAGTTTACCTGAAATTGGTTTATATTTTTTTAACTTCTGCTGGTGATGTCAGAGCCTGTTTGACTGCAGAGAGGATCTGTAGTCACCTCTTAGCTGCATCTGGAGATACCTGACTTTGGATGAAAAGAACTGGTGAACTTTTGAGAAATACTTTGCTGAGATGAAGTCTGAAGACCTGCCCTCAGGTGTGACAACAAGATGTTTCTGCAGATATCCCACAGAAATACAGATGCTGCTCCATTGTATGACATCAAACTAGAATTACATTTCACCAGCTTCATTGTTAGTTGAGGGGAAAAGTAAAAGATTTACTACCCTGAACCCAGAGGGACAGCACTGGCAAATTCCCCACCTCATTCTGTCTGTGACATGGCTCTCTACTAAGAGTGGAAGACAGTTCTGTTTCTACAGCCAGCGTGCTGCAACTGCTACTAAGGGAAAGAAATAATTTCTCCATGAAAGACGGCTGGGGTGGAGCTCATCTACTTGTAAAAGAACTCAGATCTACCTACCACAAACTACCATCACTGCTTCTGGTTCTGGACATTACTCCCAAATGGTGCCACATTAAAACGGGAGGGCCAGAGCCTTACATACAACCAGCTAGGAATCATCTACCGTCACAGCTTAGCTACCTTCTGAGTGTTAGCAGAGGCCATCACTGTGCGCTTCTGGCCTGGCTGGTTTACATCCCATCTTAATGCTATTTACTCGGGGTCCCACTGTGAGCGTTATCAGATGTGCATGGCCTAGTGGGCAGCCACTGTGTATTGCTCTGTTCAGCTCTTCAGGTTTGACAAGGATGGATGTGAAAAGAAGTGGAATAGTAAGAAATGCAGTGTACTAACAACAACAAAACCAACAGAAACTCTGGTAGCAAGTGACTGCTTTTTGGCATCGCACCTAACTTGGACATTTTCTCTGAACAATAACAAGTCAATAAATCACCATAAGCCAGTTGGAAGAGAAGCGTTTAACTAAACCACTGAGCCTTATCTGTTAGCAGATAAGTAGGAACCAGATTAAAGAGATCCCTAACTTTAAAGACAGGTAACATAGATAGGAGGAGCAAAAACAGATTTAATGTTTTCTCTTCCCCTGGATTAACACAGCAGCTGGGATGTAAAAGCAACAAAGTTGAGACAAACTTTATAAGAAAAGAAAAGGACACTCAACTCAGATTCTTAATCAAATACTCCATTCCTCACACTCACCAACACTGTCAAAGGCCACTAAGTTTGTGCCAGATACGTGCAAAAAAATTGACATGAAACTCTATAGCCGGCGCAAAAGACAGGGTGCAAGAAAGAATGTGTATATTACAAGACTTTCCATATTGCCTCACTGTTTTGATTTAAAATTTAGCTGTTTTTCATGCTACAGAGATAGCTTTGAGTAATCACTATTTCTGTCTTCTAAAACAAAACACATAGATGATCTTTCATAAACCTGTATTCTGTGAAGGATCATTGGTCTGGAAACATACCTAAATGTTTCTATAACATCAGTAGAAACGAAGCAAGACTAACTATTCTGTATTACAACTTCCCATATAATCCAAAAACCTTTTGAAATGGGAGAATATGTATCAGCACATGTTTTAATAGGAAATTTTAGGGGAATATGAAATGCATTTAGCTGCTCTGCAGAATAAGTAATTTAAACATTTACTCTGAAAGAAAATGAAGGTATTACTTCCTGCCTCTCCCCCACACCACACATGCACAAAAGGAAATGTTTTGAGAAAATGACTTTAATATTGATATTCTTCTTGTAATAGAGTCCTTGTTACTAAGGCAGGACGCAGAGCACACTAGCACATTACTGGGGCTGGAAGGTGAAGGCAGATTGTTGTTTAACTCTGTGGTGTGCTTAGTAAACTGGGAGAATGGAAATGCCAACCCAAATCAGGAAATGCTATTACCGGTCAGGAAAGGTGCTGGCATGCCGAGCCTCTTGCCTGGGAAGAGTTGTGAGTGAGCGATGCTGCAGGAGCCTAGCAATCCAGGGCCAGCCCCAGGGGGAGCATCGGGCATGCAGTCCTCTGACCTGCTTCTCACAGCAGGCAGAGGGGAAAAGAGATGCCAGATATTCTTTTGTGGCAGCAGCGAAGCAGGACACCCCAAACAGCAGGCTTTTTGCACTGGTCCATGAGGAAGGGCAGGAGAGGATGAAGCATTATTCCAGCTAGGAGAAGAGTAAGGTGGCAGCTACAAGTCATCCTGCAATTGTTATTTGAGTGTTGTGACTCATCTCCACTGTTTTTCCCAGGTAGTCTGGGGTTAAGTCAAAGAACATGTCATTTGCCAAAATAGAGGACTCAGTGGCAAATAGCTGGTAATGCCTTGCCCGACACAAATAGAACAGCCCTTCCCTGTCAGTGCTGCAAAGCATTCAGTGGACTCTACTTCCAGTGCATGCAATAATACTGACTAATGGTTTCATGCTCCCGGGAAAGCAGCCTTCTTCACCTTCCCCTCACTCATTGCACACCATTGGCAATCGGGCCTCAGTTCTGCTTATTGACTCTGCACACTGGGATTTCAGTGAACTTCTGCAGAAGACAAAGAGAAACAGGAGCTTAAGGATCAAAGCTTTACAGTACGAACTCCTGTGTTGGCATTCAGTTGTCCTAAAATGCCTTCAGTGCACTTGAAGGTGTCAAGAAATGACAGTTTCCCCTGGAAGAGGTGAATCACCAGGATGAGAAACAGAGGGGGAGTTCCACAGCTCAGCAAGGCTTCATATTAATCTGCTCGATGATCTCTCGTCACAACCCACAGTGCCCAGGCACATTAGGGAACACTGATAACTGTCTCTCTTAGTGTGAGAGCTATGTTTATCCTCAAGAAACAGGCAGCACATTCCTGTGTGTTTCAGATTTCATCTTAATGTAGTCAGACACAGAACCCAATAACTGTTGAATGAGCTACTCCCATAGGATTATACAAAGTGAGCATCATACTCAGGGGACTGCTTTAAGCTACAGTCTCCAGTGGTCTCTGCTTCTCTCTTTATCCTCATCTGCCTCTGAACCATGGTACTTACTATGTGCTGTGTGTAATGTTCAATATTGCATACACCAAAGCCTTTATTTCTGTCAACAAATAAAATATGTTTCTAGCTCTTACTGCTCTGTGACAGGCCATGTAAGAGAGGTAGAAACCCATTTGACAACTATGAAGTTATTTAAAAGATCTTATTTGCAATTATGAAACAAAGATAGAAAAAAAAATCAATTTATATCAAAGTCGATTAATATTGGATTTTCATAATCCTGTATTTACAGAATTAGGCTTATGACAGACTACTGTTGACAGTGTCTGGAAAGGTTTGGGGTGACTACTTGACGACATTTTTCTTCTAAAGCAGTGGTTTGATGTCTGCTGCTGAGGGCTATTTTTATCATCATGGCCCTGTAAATACATCCATGTAAAACATCTGAACAATAAGAAATATTTTGTTTAGAAATACTGCATTTACGTGACCCATCATCTCATCCAGAAATCACTTTTTTGTAATAAATCCTTTCTTTGTGACACATTTATTTATTTCAGTATTTCCTACACATAGAAACAATCTCGCCTGTACTGCAGATCACAAACATCTTCCAACTAATGGTACCAGGCTCCCTAGATATTCCTGTTTCTCAGGACTCCAACAACTTGGCTGTTCAAAGATAGCTCAATAATTTATACATATTGTTCGGTTACTTAGTAGGTCTACAACTCTTGCTGTATCTGTAGATAGAGCATCCTTGCCTATATGTGGGTCTATTCCCTCATAATATTCTCTTCTGGGGCAGCTGTTGCTTTGAATTTAAGGAAAGGGGAGAAACCTGGGACATGCTGCTTAGAAGATCATCCCATTGACAAGTGGCATGGTAGCGTGTGTCTCCAGAAAGAAAACTAAGTAGAGCTGACAGCAGTATCATTCAGTACAACTATACAAATGCTTCCTTTGCTTATACTTTCTTGGTATTTATTTCACCAGGGAAAGAAGATACTGAAAAAGTATCTTTTTGGTCAAGACTTCATCTTGCCCTGTTACTACTTGCTGCCTGTGCAATTACTTCAACTGAATCTTTTAGGAATATTTTGATGTATAGCTGCAAGGAGAAACAAATACCCTTCTTACATTTCATAACATAGTTTAAGAGGATCCTTTCCAGCTCATCCCAGGCAAAACTCCGACTGAAATCACTGGGAAAGGAATGCAAGAAAGGGCACTTTGAGCTTTTTATTGTGTCAAAAAATATCTTTGAAGAAAATACAATGTGAAGTTCCAGTAAGCGATAAACTTCATCTTTGGCTGATGTCATCCAGTCTTTTTCTTCTTGTTGCTTAGTCAGGACTCTAACCACAGATTTTAAGTGTCTCACCTAACACTTTCACGGATGTGGTTATTCATGAGGACTCTATTCATAATGACCAGTTTAAACCAGAGTATAGAACTGTCAGGAAAACACCCAACACAATTACTGTGTTTTGAGAAGCTTTGATTTTCTGTGGGAAACCTGCAAATTCCTGAGAGCACTTGATTGGTGAGGTTAACGTTTATCACATTTTCAGAGCAAAAACTGCCTTGATCTATTATTCTGAAATAATTAATTAACACAATAGGTGCTTATATCTAGAGCCTTAAATCCAAATACTTATGAATGAAACAACTTTTAAAATCACTGAATTCCCATTATGATCAACAGAAGCATTCTGGCTTCTCTGAATATTAGAAAACCCTCAGGTTTATTAATTGTCTCAGATCCAGACTCAGAAACCTGATTTTAAGTGATTATATTTCGTAATACCTTGCAATACAGCTCATTGATTTAGGAATCAAAGCACACTTAAGTTATACTTTCCCTGACTTTTAAAAGATACAGCAAAAGTTTTTTATTCTATTCTAGTTCTTCTGTTGCTCTCATCACAATTTCAGACTGGAAAGCAATGAAGAGCCTATTTCCTACATCTGTCCAGATGGAAAACGCTGGAAAGGTCTAAAAAAGACCCAGGCAAATTAAATCCTCAATTTTGTCCTGGTTTTGGAGAGTCTTCTGAATGCTCTTGATTATATTCAGTATCAAAATATAAAGTTGTTTATTTTACAAAGTGTAGCCCTTGCAAGAGCAAGACCTACGTACTGTATGCTAAGGTGCAATGATTACATCTGCCAGTAAGTGCTGAGGCACCTGGTTTTTGACAGACAAACCCAAGAAAGCAGCTCATGAAGCCAAGTGTCTTCACATTTGTAATTGTCATCTAATCTGCACAGGTAAGGACAACAAACCAACCCATTACACCATGGGGAATCTGGATCTGCAATTAGACCTATATAGATAAAAATATTTCCCTTCTGATAAGGCATGTTATTTTGATTGGAATTTCTCAACACGTCTTGATTCACATTGTGAACGTGGTCTTGTATGGACCTGGCAGAGAAGATCCTGAGTCATAAATAGGATTTCTGACAGCTGAAACAATAGTCATAAATTCTGATCACTACCACATAACAACTTCCTAATAACCTGGCCTAGAAAAAGATATCAGCAACTCACTGAAGTAGTAATCACTATACCTGGAAATGTCTGCTCATTTTTCCTTTAAATCTTTCATAATTTAAAATAATTAAACATATTGCTTTATTCATGTCAAGTATTGCTTCAGTTTGTTGTTTTTACCACTTCTGAAAGCTATGAAGAAACCCCCCGGCCTGAAAGGGTAAAATAAAACCAAAACTGCCATTCAGAAGTAAATTCTACTTCCATAACAAAGGGTACAGGCTGTGATATTTGGAATATTTAGGATCTTGAAGAAGCATATCTTCAAGATCAGTTTGGCCCACAGAAAAGAAATATGTAACTTTAAAAATATTTTTACCTTTTAAAAAATCTGCTAACCCATGGAAAATATTTTTGTTAGCGTTTACAAATCCAGCTTGCTTGCATTTACATTTTACTTGTAATGAATCACTAAAAGGATTAGGAAGGCAGTCAATCAACTAGGAGGAAAAGCAAAGTTTATGCAGACTATTTTTAGATTTGCAAGCCCCATCACGAGGAGGCTCCCAGCTCCCAGAACAGCCAGAAAGCACTGTCGTTTTGCAAATAAGCCGTGATCTAGATATATTTTCAGGATGACTATTTCTCTCCAGCTTTGTAGAGAAAATCAATATCTTGTTTTCAGATGTGTAAATGTAGTCGTCTCTCTAAAGTGCCCCGGTCAGTTTACCACACGTTCAGCAGCTGCTTCTTTCCAGGCTATCCCACGATTCCCAGCCTATGAGGATTGACAAGGCAATGATAAACTAATGTGCCCCCTCAGCTTTGTGCGCAGCCCATTGTTCCGGCAGCTGAGACCCTCTGCTTCTATTTGCTTTCTCCCACATACATTATTCAACAGCCCAGGAAAAGGCCAAGAACTCTTTCATTCAGGAATTCTGTATTAAAATAATCAATTTCAAACTGAAGCGAGGAAGGGAGGCTTGCTACAGGCAAGGCCTATTAAATAAGCCACCAGTCTCTGCCATTTGCATTGGAATCATGCTATCATGAGGTAATATATTATTATATCGCTTATCCATAAAAGGAAGACGAAACCTAAAGATACTTTCCCCCTCTTTCTCAGCAAAAACAGTAATTATAGCAACACCTTCCTGATGTCATATTCTGGCATGATTTCCAATGTAAGCACCTCATTTATGAGGCTTTATACAATAGACTACAACTTGATTTAGAAAGTCTTAGGGAGGGAAGAAGATTTATAGTTCCACAGCAGACAGACAAACCAGATGTTAAATATAACTTCAAACACTTTTTCTGAAGGTTTCAACAGAGGATCCAAAATTTATCATTCTATGCACATGTTTTCCTGGCATTGGAACATATTTGGTCGTGCCAAAAAGATGCCCAACACTGTTAAGTCATAAAGTGCATGGCATGCAAGCTCAGTGTTTCTCCTTACAGTGCTACCAAAAGGGAACACAGGAATAAAGGCATTTCTATGGCAGATACCACCACCTTCAGAAAAAGTGAAAAGCATCACGTCCACAGTCAAAGAGCAGCAATCTCCTGCAAAAAAATCCTGCTCAGAGGCATGGCTTTTTATGGTATTAATTGGGTCTATTTATCCGGGCCAGTTCTGTTCACTCACCAGTTAACTATCCTACTGCACTGTGCAGTTTCCAACCTAATTTTTCCTCTCACTTTTCTGGAATCATACACATTTACAACAGCAGCATTTTTAATTTGTCCACTTCAGCCATCTAGCATGTTAATTATATAAAAGTAACACTAATGTCAACACTAAGAAAGGGCAGAAAAACCAGGCCTAGCCCATGGCTGTGGAAGTTAATGGGAGGCATCTTACTGCCTTCAAATGGTATTAACCATTGTACCCTTCTGTACTCATGTTTTTCCTTCTTTTCTACCTGAACTATCCTGATAGCTCCTTGTTATGAATGTTCCACCTGCTATTTGACATTTCTGCTAATCAAGTATTGTCAGTATTATTCAGAAATTATTTAAACCTGGTAAGACTTTGGTGAGGTAAACATTATATCTACTTTACCAACAGCAACATTGGTCTAGTAAGCGCAGGGGTGGTGAGTGACTAAATAAAGCTGGTTGTGGACAACCTCTGCTCAACTCCATTAACGGGGAAAAGCTGCACTAACAGCCCTGTAGTTTCTGCCCAGTATCTTAGCTGTGAAGTCAAACAAAGTGTCTGAACTTGCATCTCAGTGGAGAACAGCAAAATAAAGGAATTTGCCCCATTCTGAGAGCAGAGGATTTTTTTACCAGTCTGCTCTGATGCTGGCACTGAATCTGCACACTGAGAGACTGTTATTCTGACAGGAAAATCCAACAAATATTTGATGTTGGAAACACACGATCTAAAGTGAAAAAGGCTAAATGTACTAGGATTTGTGTTCATGAGTCACTTCCAATGCTCAAAATGCTCAGTGAGTGAATAAAACATTCCAGAAAGTGTCGTGTACCACAGGAAGCATCCAGCTTCAATAAGCAGATGATTTTTTGCCAGCCGATGAACAGTGCCACATAACTATTCAAACTTTTGTTTTGCACTCAGGAGAGTTTAATTTCATAATTCTGCAAGAGATGTGCATGAGATTCACCTAGAGATGAGCCAGTAAAGCACTTCATTGTATCCAGATTTTCCATGGTCTGAACATACCAAACCCTCATATTTTCACTGCGCAAAACAAATCAATCCCTCCTGCTTAGCATTCCTAGTTTTGAGGATAGGAAATCCTTAATATGACAGTGGTCAGCTGCTTCCTGCTTGGTGGGGAGTAAGAGAGCAGAACTTTGGATCTTGCACCTTTGCATAAACTATTTGCTTGGCAGAGCTGAGAGCAATTGGTAAGGAGGGAGAAGAACCAAGTCAGAGCCAGATAGAGCATACTCCAGTCCCTTTCCCTGCTGAGCCATGGTGTCAACGGGAAGCAAACTTAGGAGCACAACCAGGAGGACTTGTGGCAGCCTGTGCAGCTGAAGCCTGCACTTGCTCCAGGGAGGCTGCTGTGCTGCCAGGTCCAGTAACGCACAGTCTAAAATGCTTGTAGTGTGCAACACTTCAGAGTGCATTACCTCTCAAGACATGCGCATTTCTTCAAACTCCGCCTTTAAAAGAAGGCTAATGCTCAATTTTACCATGGCTTTTCTCTGTCAGTACACCCTTTAAGATTTAGAAATATCTCATTTGTTTTCTAAAGAGCCTCAAATCCTGGAAATGGCATACTTCTTTACAAAGCTCTACTTCTGAACCTAGTTACCCACCACCATTAAATCTTTAAAATTAATACAGATTATCTAAATTGTAGGCACAACCCCAAAATGTTTCGGACATAAACTAATTACATTTCCACAACAAAGCTGGTCCACAGACCTGTGTGTAGTTTCTAACAATTGCTGGTATGCAATCCACACAGAATTTGCACGCTAGAAAGCCTCCAAATTAAACCAACCAGGGTAATAATATAACTGGCGGTAGGAAAAACGTTAGAAAGTGAGGCTGTCTTCCTTGCACAATTAATTCAGGGCTTAAAAGAGTGAGGTATCTCATAACGTGCCAAAATCTTCTGACCACTGTAAAACAAACTCTACTTTCCCTTTTCTTCCAATGAACTGATTCAAAATGTATATTGATCCAGAAAAGAATAGAGTTCAAGACTCCACGCAGGCAAACTATACAGTTCTTTTTCATAGATATGTTTACCTTTCTTAAGTGTCTCACTAAGCTAAATGCTTTAGTACTGTGGGCAGATTCAGTTACTCATTAATAGATCTTTGATGTAATTCTTCTCCAGTGTTCAGCATGTGAATTTATTCTGCAGTTTGCACTCAATGCTTGCAGTAAGCCGAACTTGTACAAAGACAAAATGCTGTCAACATTTATCTGCTGTTTTACACGTGCCTGAAACAGAGCAAAGGGAAAGTGGCAAGCATTTATATTCCTGAACTCAAAACAAGTTACATTCACTTGACACAGTGTAGGATAAAAGACAGAGTAGCAGAGGTGAAAAAGTAAACAGGAAGTGAAAAAGTAAGGAAAGGATAAGAATAAGAGACAAAAAAAAGAGAAAAACCTGAAACAATTCAAAAGAGAAAGGATAAAATAGAATGCATCGTCAAAGAGAGAAAGAAATCAAAATCTTAAAAATAAACTCAACATAGAGTTATCCCAGGAAGAAGCAGAGCTCTCAGCATGGCTAAGAGGAGCCCAGTGGTAGCAATAAGGCAGGTGTGACCACTGCCAGCCTGCAGGACTGCACTCAACTACCGACTGCACCCCAAACAGCACGCAGAGGCGGCAGTTCACACCGAGTCCAATGCCCATCCCGGCTCCCTTCTGAACATATTGGCAAGGAGTATGAAAGGAACAATCATCTGTCAAATGGGCATTCACAAACTTACACAGAGAAAGAAATTTGATTCTCAAACTTTTGAAAACTCACCAAGTTGCACAGAAAATGTCCAGGTATCTCTGCAGTCTAATGAACAACATTCTGGTACAGCTGGGAGAGAGAACATCACAGAATGAGTAATTCAAAGGGTAAGCTATATGGGTCCTGTGTAACTACGGCTAGTTCAAAGCACATTTTTTCCTTGGAAATTGATACATCTGTAGTAAAAATCCTAATGGGGATGTACAGGTTCCTTTTGTTTTTCTGGAAAATTGTTCAAACATATTTCTGTAAGGTGAAAGCAAGTACATATTTTTAGGAAACCTCATCAATTCCAAATTCCAAGATTTTTACTTTTCATTACACATAGTGACAAAGGTTTTGGACACTCAGAATTTTTCCACTAGCAGAAATCTCATTTTTATTCCTATTCTATTTCCTCCTTCCTTCCTTAACAAACAGATACAAATCCTATGCTTGCAGATGAGTTGAATCACCAATTACATCTTACAGACCAATCCCGTAAGGTGTCAAATCCTGCTAAACTCACCCAGCAGCACTGGGACTGGATGGTGCCCAGCACTTTGTTAGGAAGATCCTTGCCAGTATTGAAATGAGCTGCATTGTAGTATTACATACTTGCTAGAACTGATCCAGAGAAGGGCTAAGTGTCCTCAGCTGATTACCTCTCATTGGGAATTGAGAGCACTTGGCAAGATCCAGCCTTAAAGCTGTCTGGCACATTATCCTATTTCATAGAGTGACTTATTTTAAATGAAAGCATATGGGTAGCAAGTGTCAACGGTGCAATAGTGTTAATGTTAGGCGATGCACCCATCATCATACATGAGAAGAAATGTGGTCCCTCCAAGCAGAAGGTAGCGATACATATGCATCTGTCAATAAGATCCTACACACTTCCCGATGAGCAGATTTTGAGCTCCTATTATCATTAGTGGGAGGGGGATGGGGGACGTCCATGTCTCTACGTGTTTTCTGTGCTAATCTGAGAGCTGGACCAAATCCCAGTACTTGGGTCACTTGTACACAGGGTTCTCATTGTGAATCAGGGGTAAAATGGCAGCCTCTCAGTTGTGCTTTGAAACTATGCATTTTTTAAAACTTGTGTATGCATAAGCCTCTTATTTAATGAATGACTCCCTTTGTATTTACATGTTCCACCATCCACAGAACAAATAGGGTTTAGTCGTTTGAGAATGAAAACTTCTAGTCCTCAAGGGAGAGAAGGGAAAGGGAAAAAATAGTTGCAGCTATTTTATGGAAGTGGTAAAAAATCAATTAGCCTCTTAGTTTTAGATCCTACCTGATCTTCATGGCATTCTGTGGACACAAATATATTCTTTCTTAAGTTACATACTCCACAGCTTCGATCAGAAAAAAATTCTGATATAAAGGTAGCAAACACACTGGTTTCAATGCAGCCAAATTCAAATAAAAAGTCATCAGAAAAGTTATTTTAGGCTGCTATGGATCATTATCCTAAATTAGAGGGGTCTTACCAGACCTGAAGGTTTCTTAATCTTATGCCTTTTTTATTCCTTCCTTTAAATTTGGCTGATAAATGAAATATGTGAAATAATAAATAAATTAAAAATATATGGCAGAAATAATTTCAAAGGATTTAGCAGCCAAGATAGGAATGTAGTGAAAGCAGCATTTTAAGTTGTCTTGATTTCCAAAAGGAAATAGTTATAAATTAGTTCTAGGGCACTCTGACTCATTTATAAGAGTGGTTCAAGAAACTCTTCAATATTAATTAGTAGCCTGTGAATTCAGCCTATGCAATTATGATGAGACAGTTCTTTGGGTATGAAAGAGCTAACTTATCATATTTTTGAATTCACCATCTATAAGCTTGAATATTTTTGTATTTCCATATTTCTCAAGTAGCACTTAATTTAATCTTATCCCCATTTCTTTCAATAAACCATTGTTGCGTCTCTTAAGCAGCACAGCTTCCTCCTCTAACTCATCTCCCCGTGAAATTGGTTTAATGAAGCAGAAAGGTATGAAGCATTAACAACACTGGAATTCATGTGGTAGCACTTCATTTTTCAGAGGCACTCACATTTCCTACCTAATTTATAAAATCAGCACACAAATGATTTTTATCACAGCCATTACATCAGTATAAATTACTGCCTTTTCTATTACATGGAAGTTAGTAAAACTGTTGAAATTATATCTATTAGTCATAGAGAGGAGGAGGGAAAAAGAAAAACCTGTAGGAAAGATTGAGTGTAAAATAAAGACTGGTAGCAGCCTTATTGAAACACTAATATTAATTTACCACATGAACACAAAGTGTGGATATTTTGCAAAGGAAATTTTTAAAACACACAGAGTAAAGCAAATGGGTCAGTTTGTAAAAAGCCAAAAAGGAAACTCAGCAAACAAACTACACTGTATCAAAGGTAGTCAGAAGCTCCTCACATCCAAAAGCACAAGATATGCCTCACTTCCAGGCATAGCCCCACATTCCTCCCAAGCTTTCCCATTCACCACATTGCTCTAGTACTGGTGGTGTTCTGTGCATGGTAACTCCTCCAAAATCATAGTTGTCTTCCTAACTTCTCCCTCGTGTTCTGTTCACTACTTGCATCCTGGCTGTTCCTTTCCAGGCTAGTGGGAATCAGTCCCTACCACCCATGTTGCCACATGGCAAAAATATAATGATGCTCACTGGGAAAGTCTTTTAGTGTCCTCTGCTTTCCCAGTGAGTATAACCTGCTTTTCCAGGAGCTACAATCCCCATTTGCAAAGTTTAGCCTGTAAGAAAATAACTGTTCACTCTGCAGATGTATCACGTACTTGAAAATACTTCAGTCTTGTACCGCTCCGTAAACAACACCTATCTCCACTAAATCTGCTGTTGGTCTTACAAGTGTGGCCTGGGCCTCCTTTCCTGTTTGCTGTTCTTCAAGCATGACTCCTTCCAGAATTGTTCTGTAAATTCAGTTACCTGCTTTGTCAGATCTCTCTTCCAGATGTGCCCACATGAAGCAGCCATCAGACAGAGGGCAGACAAAAGGTCAGCAGGAAATGCTCCTTCAGAATCATGAAGATGCTCCAGAAAATCTGCTCTTCTATAACTTTTATTCTCACCTTATTTTTTCCAGTTATCTCCCCGTGATGTACTTCCTCCACCAGATAGGACGGGAAGTGCTCAGAGACAGGGACCATGCCTTCTGATTTTTCCTCTCACAGCACCAAACATAACAGGACACAAGGCTTCACAGACGTCACTTGATGTCACTGTCATTAGGGGCACTAGTATTAAAATCAGTTTAAAAAATAAAAATCTGAGCTGATGACGTTGTCAGTGCAACAGTATAAAACACGCAGGGTGCATACAGCTCAAGTTGCCTTTCCTCGGTGTGTTTTGCCTTAGATTTTGATCTCCTTCTGCTTACAGTTTTCATTAATTAGCCTTTCCCTCTACATAACATCAGGGACATTTTGCCTGGCTTTCTCTGCTTCCAGTCGATGCAGTACTGGTGTAGAAGTGTCTACTGATGGCACCTTGTGGCTAAACCAGAGAAATGCTTGGCAATAGGAGGCCTGAAGGAAGCCAGGAAAATATCGGGAAAAGGGTATATAATAGGATGAGCATATTCCTCCTCCCACAGTGACTACTGCCAGACATGGTGCTACACGGCAAAGCTTTGCAGCCATGGCCTTGGCAAGGCACTGTGCAAACCCTGCCCGCCTGCCGAGGGCACCACGAGCTGCTCCCCCCGCACCCCCCAGTCCCCTGCAGAGTCTGGGGGTGCAAGCAGGGGACTTGGCCTAAAACCTCAGCCCAGCAGGACGCAGAGAAGGGGGAAGGGGCCTGAGGCTTGCAGTAGACGAAGTGAACCGGCAAATCCAACTAATCCAGTGTGTGAGGGGAAGAAAGGACCTAGGCTTTATCTGCTACCCAGAGCCCCTGAGGTTAATGGCAGCTTTGTTGGGTGCCCCTCAACTCTGCAGAACAGAAAGTCAGACTGAACCCAGGGATTGGTTTCTGGGCTGCACCGCTCAGCAAAAACACCAGCCTCTATGGCAGCCCTTTCTGCATCCCTTTTTAGAGGCACTGCAGTACCTGCTGCCATGGGCTGGGATGTAACCACTCTGAAATGTTGATGGTATTGGAGAGACCCCAAATGCCTGCTGATCACTGTTTCTGAATGAGCAGTGATGCATTTGGTCCCCATAGCCCTAGATTCTCCCCAAAAGCTCAAGTGTGGGTGGCAGGTCCTAAATGGGCCCAGGCCTGCAAGTCAGCTGCTAGTTTGCAGCCATGACCAGGATTCAGCATGGTGTGATCATAGCCAGTAAGGTTGTTGGGTCCTTTCTGACTAGTTCAGACACAAGCCCTGATCAGGAAACAGTGAAAGCTGAGCATAGACCAGCGCTGGCTCTGTTGGTATGAATGCCATCATGTCCCCACACGCAGAAGCAGCTGACAGGATTCCCACAATGTGATGAGTAATAATGGTGGGATTGAGACAACAAAGGACACAGACATATCCTACAGATAAAGGATATTTGGCATCGAACAGTATCATGTGAGATTTGTCCTAGGTAGAGAGCAACAAACCACGAGACTCTGTTAAGGTACCAACAGATGGGATACCTAAGCCAGCCAAAGGTCTCCTAAGAAATGGTGTGACCACATGAAGGAAGCATGACATTGTCCCAACCAGTAAGCAAGAACAATGATGATTTAAAACAAGGCTACCTCTTATTTACCAGATTTTCTCAACTTTGGTTGAGTCCAACCATTTCTCTCCAGCCAAACCAGGTATTTATCCTGCATGTCTCTCTAGGTCCCATTCAGTTTTATATGATCTTTAAATGTCATTAGCATAATTCCTAGATGTTGTGAAGTCCTTTTAAGAGCTGGCTCCAAGTTTCTGCCCCAAGAGTTTTAAGTGTAAGCAACCAGCATACTTGGGAAGAGAAACAGGAGTCCTGTGGTTTGCCCAAGATCACCCAGCAGATCAGATCTCCTGCATTCCAGAGACAGGAACACATAATTACAGGATCCAAACACCACAAGTCCTCACTCTAGAGGGAAACATCTATGATGGAAAACCAGGGAGGTTCATTTCAAGTGTGAAGTCCTGGAAACTAATCATGCTACAGGTGAATGTATGAAATCCTGAAAAAGTAACTAAAAAGGTAAAATTTATCTTTTCCAGGTAGATTTACAGATTCTCACAGACTAAGGCCTTCAGACCTACTCAAGTGTCATGCAAGATGTCAAATAAAAAGCTGTACATGCCTTATATAAACACCCAAGGCAGAAGAAATTATCCTCACTGTCCATCCAGAGGTTGGTGTATCCATATTAAAAGGCAAATGAGACTCTCAACAAGCAGAACAGTTTATAAGCAGCAATACAAAATAAGCAGAAAGCATTTTTCTGCCAGCTCTATCAAGACATAGTGCTTGTCATGGCCTACCACAGTACTAGACACAGTAATTCTCAACAGCTTTGATACACACAGGTTTTGCATACAACTATACAAAGGTGTCCTGTCAGGCAAATTTTGGGCTTTCCGATCCAGCAGAGACAGAAGAAATCTCTTTTACTGATTAAAAGAAGAGAACTTAATGAAAGAACATGCTATGATGTGAAAAACAAAATGAAAGACTAAGAAAGGAGATTCAGCAGCAGCTGGTGTAAATATTTTTTTAGAATACCTTTTTTCCTTTCCTATAAAACCACTTTCTGCCATAAAATGGCTCTTGCAATTTTAGTACTACTTTTTGTCCTACCACTGCTTAATACTAAAAGGAAATTAACACCAGCAGATGAAGAATAAAAGCCTCACATCAAGGAGAACTTTTACCTGGAAAAGAAAGAGGAGTGACAGATTCAATGAAGACCACAAAAGACTTCGCTATTCCATATTACCTGGAAGATGCTCAGATACCACTGTGATAAGCAGCCTCACAAAACTTGGGAAAGGTTGATGGCTGAAATTGGATTTTTTTTTTCCAAAGTAGGTGTTTTACTGCTTTTTTAAAAAAGTAAAGCTAAAGGCTCGTCTTTACCTTTTTGTGTAAATAACTTCCTTTGCCTGGGGTGTTCATCATCGGTTTGACCTTAAAATGCATGGCAGCGTTCTTAGCAATATTCAATCAATGGTAGGATTAAAGGTGAAATCAGTTACACAGAGGAAGCCTACTGCTGTTTCACCAGTGTGGTGGCTCTAATCTCCCTCCAAGAGACTAAAGATCATAACTGATTTACTTCTCTTCCCTGGGGAACAATTTTCTGTAGCCTGAAGCAATCAGGAAACAGACTGAATTGGCTTTAATACCCATCTGCCCTAGGGGGGAGAGACTGTGAAAAGCTACTAGGTTGTTTCTTCTTCATACTTGTAATTAAATAAACTATGACAAATTTGACAGGCAGAATTTCTAGCAGTACCAGTTGCCTTGAAACTTCCTACTCAGTGTGTAATTGATATATAGCAGCTATTCCCAAGTAGTACTGGAGAATATTTAAATATTAAAATCAGTGGTCTTCACTCCATGCCATGATTTAACCTATTGGCAACATGCCTCTAATTTTCACACCTACCAAGAGACAAAAAATATCTTTTTTAAGACTGTGAGACACGTTTAAGCACAAGAAATAGGGCTTGCTTTGATTTTTTTTTTTTTCCTTGACTGGGATCTTTCTATAATTTCAAGAATACTAGGCATGCAAATGAGATGGTATTGATATAATGGAGAAACAAATCTTAGAAGTGGTACTTTGAAAGTTTTTATATCAGAGAAGGACAACCTGGGACTATGAAAGCATTTTCATATAGATTAATATTGAAGTATGTATTACTAATAGCTTATTCAATAAACTTTTGTTACTGCTACCTTTCAAACCAGTGCCAGAGACAAAGGAGATGACAAGTTTTTCACTGACAAACTTTCTGCAATTCAAGACATTTCCCAGAATTGTCATAACATAAAAATAATGACATTTCATAAATAAAACCAACGTTTGTATTTTATAGTGTATAGAAAGCATGAGAGAGAGAACACAGTTGCTGTGAGTACAGTCATTTAAAAAATGCTACGTTTACCTTCCTTATTCTGTATACCTCAGCATGAGACATTTATAAATATTCCTTGGGGAAGGCAAGTGAACTCATGATTTTTCAGTTGACTGTGTTAGAACCGGGGACATCATTTTTCACATGAGCTTAACTGAGACAATTTACAGTCACAGGCAATTCTAATTTTTTTATAATTACTTAACTCATTTTAGGCTTATTCATGTATTACTGGAGGAAAGCGAAGAATTCAAGAAATGCTTTGGTTTCCCTGCCCAGATCTGTTGCCAAATGATACTGAGGCCTGACACCCTGGTATTTAAAAGTGAAAGAATTGCTACCATGCCTGCTAAGTCTTTTCAAAGCACAGTACCAACCCTCCAGCAGTGCAGAGAATGGTGTTGCTTACCCCTGTTCCACAGATGGAAATATGGACATGGAAGTAAAACAGAGGCTTTGTCAAAAACGTGCACTGATATTCTGCCCAGCTTGAGGTAACTCAGTGATAACCTCCCAATAAGTGTCTACAAACCTGGTTATGACACCTTTGAAAAATAAAATGAGCCACACTTCCAAAAATCATCATTACTGAAGAGTCTGATATAAAAACATCTTAATACTTTGTAAGACCTATGATAAGAAGCTGAATTATGTTTATCAACATCAGAGGATGGTAAAGCAGAATTATCACCACCTTTTTGGTTCACACTGCCTGCTGCATCCAGTTACTAAGGAAATATAGAGGAGATGACCCTGGTAATCAGCTGTCTAAAGCAGATTTACAGCCTTTAGTTTTAAACAGATACTTATTAAAAAAAATTATGCAAGTCTACTCAAAGCTCTGAAGTTAGGGTTGCTCTCTGAAGATCCATGTGCTGCTACTTCCAAATACGTTTTCCAAAAAGTATGAGTCAATGTGCAATTACAGACTTTAACAGCAACTTAGGCATCTGAAAAACAGAAAATTTGTGTTGTAACACACTCCAGCTTGGTAGTATGGGACAGTTTCTGCAAAAGAATGTTTTTCTTCTCTGATGTCTGAAAAATTGTGAAGACATCTGAGGAGCACTGGTCCTGAACTTGTAATTAATTCCCAGTGCTATTATGATTAATTCTTTCCATCAAAGAAATAAAGGAGCTTAAATAAAATAAACAGCAAACGAGAATTGAATGAGAAGCTAAACACATGAAGCCACTCACTGAAGATTTTTACTTTGTCAAATTAATAGTAAGGAGAACTGGTGAATATATTTCCATGTTAAACTCTGCAGTTGTTTTTTATACTGTTCTTCAAAAAGAAATTATGTTTTAAAATATGGCAAGTGTTTACATTGGGTATTGTATATTTTTTCTTTGGTTAAAAGAACACAAATATTTAGCTACAAACACCTAAGACAGGTGAGTGATTTTCCTAAGAGCTAAACATTTACCTGTGTGTGATTGAAAGTGATACGAAGGGCCAACAGTGACTGCTAAAAATATACTTCACGCTGAGATTGCTTATAGAGAAAATTGCGGAGCAAACAGTTTTGTACTAAGGTTTGAAGGATTTAAATATATTCCAAGACTTATAGCTAGCTTTGTAAAAAATTAGCGTTAACATATAAAACCCAGTCATTTTTTAAGAAAATCCCATTTCCCCTATTTCTTTTCTGCACCTGCTTTTTATTGCAATAGCCACAGGCTGTAATAAGACAGCAGTGTGGCTTCAAGCCTTGATACAAAGGAAGCTCTGTCTGAGCCAGTTACTCATCCACATGACATGATAGCTCCCATTTCCTCCTCAGTCTTGCTTTCCCAGAGCAGTGACAGAAACCACATTGCAGAACTGTCAAGATCCTAAAACCTGATTGTTAAATGCCAATTACCTTGATTAGGTTTCCTAAAAAAAAAAAGGGGGGGGAGGGGGGCAGGGGGGAAGAGAGAGATGCGAACTGAAGATTTACCTGCTATACTCCAACTTGACAAACTGGAACTTAAGCATAACTTGCATGCTCACAGATGCCATCTTTAGATCTGCTCAAAAAACATAGTTGTTTCACTTCAGCTAAGAAAATTGCACCCAGAATCAATCACTTACAATAAATTTTCCTCTTATTTTTAAATGGAGGTTTGAAAGTCACGTTTCTCTTCAAAGAAGAATTAACTGTAAAAATGGATGTAAAGATACCTGGATTTATTCAAAATTTCCCAAGGGAAACAACAATACCATATAGGTGAGAAATTTAAAATCAGACTGAAACTCATATAAAACAAGAGGCAGCCAAGAATAAAGATGTTGGGCCTCTGAAATTCACAGGGGTTGGGGATGCTCAGTGTTTAGAAAAACTGAACACATCTTTATCCTTCACCTGAAAGGACTCGCCAATTCCTCTGAAGACCAACTCCACCACAAGCTGTACACAGCAGCTGGTGTTCAACCCCCAAATCGGTTTGCTCAGTGCCTTATGCCAGCGTGACGGTGACAAGAAGCTAAGGGAATGAGGTCGGAGAAGTACAACGGCTACGCTGGGACACTCATCACCCACCACAATGGGTGTACAGCCCCTCTGTGCCTCCCTGAGCTTAAGCAGAGAAGGAATGACATTGTGCAGGGCATAATGTACCGCCACGGATGGCCAGATGTGGCCTCGCTACCTTGGTACTCAGTCCTGCTTCACCTTCCTCCTTGGTTGCTGGGGCAGGAGGTGAGAAAAAGCATCAATGTGCTTCAGCTGCATAAGCAGAGCAGCAGTGCACATCCCAGGGCCCGGCGGGCAGGCAGAGCATGGGGACAGGAATCGTTTTTCAGTTCCTTGGCTCTGTTACCTACTGGCCTGGGGACAGAGCTGGCTGCCGGGAGAGGTGGACGGAGATCACAAGGAAGGACTCTGGTTGTGGCTCTGTGGGGTGCACTGGGAGCAGCAAGGAAGGGAGGGTGGGTGATGTTGAAGATCTGTGCCTTCACAGCAGACCACGTTCTTCTTCTATGTGCACAAGATTGAAATAATTCTGATAAGCCTTGAGCTGGCTGTTTTAACCCTCCCATGCTCAGCTACAGTCACCCTAGATCTTGGGCTGCAGCACACAGCTGTCTCGGGTGCCTGGGTGTCAGTTAGCATATCACCATCATTACGGCAAAATCATACTCGCTCTGCTGTTACTTCACTCTGTGGGATGTATGGGTCCACAGACACATCCCTTGTGCAGTTCTAGGCAGTTCTAGGTTTCTCCCACAATCAAATGCAAGTAACTTATCAACTCTTCGGTGAGGTTATGGGAAGTCATATCTGCACTCAATGACTTTGTATCTTAATGAAGATGCAAAGTACATTTTCATTACAGTGTCAGGCTCTGACATCTTACTACAAATATTGAAAGTTCCAGCCTAAATTAAGCCGGAGGCCCGGACTATAACCCTGCATAAGCAAAGCAGCAGGAGCCAAAACCCTTTCTGTTCCAAGGGGATGTTTCCCTGTAGCAGCTACAGCTGAAATCCAGCTAACAGCCCAAGTTAGCTGTGCAGTCTGGTAGACAGTCGTGAGATGTATTTTCAAAAAAGTTTAACTGTAACACTTACTACAATTATGCACCACAGAGAGTACAAATCATCCCCTCCTTCACATCAGTATGCCTTTTCTGATCCTTTATTTCTTTTTCTTCGTTTAATTAATCACCTTTACTTTCTGTGTCCCCCTGGTTCATCTGTGCAGCAGTGCTATGAATGAGCCAGAACTGCAGTTGTAAAAAGAAAGGGAACATTTATAATTTTTATTTAATTCTGTTATGTGGCTCGTTGTTGAACACAGAAAATAATTTTCTATAAAGAAGAGTTCTGGCTCATCAGCTGAGAATAATCTAATTATTTTCCCTTCAATTACATTTGAAATAAATTATTTTTAACAGTCCTTGCAACCACTTTTTCACCCATGCAACTCCTGCTGCATATCAGAAGGTGGCAGAGCAAACAGCTTCTGCACCCACTGTCAACCTGTTCCAAACTCTTCAGCACGGAAAAACACCAGGCACTTGACTAGAAATTATTATTCCCTGGGAAGAAGCACATACTAATGTTTTATCACTAGTAGTAAAGTTTCAGCAAATTCCATAAGACAGAAAGTCTAACACCACTAACAGTACCTACCTGCAGGGTCAAAACTTCTCTCTTGTTCTCATCGCTCATCAAGGAATGACATCTGGGTATTACCACCAAAGATAGCTCAGCGTGATTCATTCAGACGGGGAAAAAATCTACAGCTGATCTGATCTGATTCAGGGATCTTGCTAACAAGCTGCTTTAATGCTCCAAGCTTCAATCCTTCCAAACAGGCACGTCAGAAATCTGGATCTGAATCCTAACCTTGGCATCCAGTAACACTGCTGAGCAACCTGACATTGTGGGTTCTATTGATCAGTCATCATTGCACCTGAACTACTGCTGTTACTGAGCAAATCAAGCACTGTTGCAGGTCTGGAGCAAGGGGAAAATTATACAGAAAATGAGCATCCACAAAACTTATAGTTCCAAAACGCTTTTCCTTCTGCAAAGCAAGATGTCAAAAATACTGCCACAATAAATGTTTAATAGATATTCAGCTTTATCATGGAGTTTTGGAGAACAAGCTTCTAAACTGCAACTCTGTTTGGGGGAGGGAGGCAGGGTGAGCAATCCATTTCGCAGTCTTTAAAATCCTGGAAATATCAGAAGGCCCTGCATACATACCTCTGCACTTATAATGGGTTAACGCTACAAAAATTCATATATTTTTCCCAGTTCCCTCTACCTTTGGCAGTTAAAACAGGGAGATAAGAAAGTTGTGATGTTCTTCTGACCTTCTGCCAAAGGTAAGGACCACCTGTCGATCTGAATTTCCCTTGCAAATCTGCTGGAGCTGCAATACTGAAACTGCACTGCTGGTGCCTGCTTTATCTCTGATTAGCCATCATTTGGGACAACTATTCAACTGATGGAGCAAATGACTGCACTGAGCTGGCATTTCCTACCTCCCCATCACACAACTGTTTAGAATAATATCTCAATGCAACTGAAATGCAGTTTTATTTCTCCTCTCTCATCCAATCCCAGAAGGATAAGGGAAAACTATACAAAGGATTATTTTTATTGTATACTCTGATGAACAGCGCTGGGATTAAGGTGGTCTCAAAGAGGTGTTCATGGCTCAGGATATACCCACAATGCTCAGAAAGGATGTTTCTCTCTAAAGGGCAAAATATTGCCTAAGAACACAGTTTTGGTCTGGTGGCAGGATTTCTCAGGGTTTTCCTGAATAGCTGCCAAAAACAAAGCTAGTGGTCTGCTGTCTGTATTAAATATCAGCTGGCATTCCCCAGTTTTCCCTAGAGGTGGCTGCATTTTCTGTGATAGAGCAATCCATGAGCACTGTCTGCCAGTCTTTGCTCCCTGAGATTGCGTCACTGGAGTCAGGTTACTGGAGTGATTACAGGTATTACTTGTAATCTCCTTTCTCCTTCTCTGTATTTCCTTCTTTCACTAGAATATATCAGTTTAAAATGGACCTGATCCTTTGTTTAATGTAGTGTCCAACCCTCAACATGTCAGTGTGCTCAGACAAGTCTGTCTATTCCCCTGTTCCCCCTAAGATCAGCTTTACCTTTCTGCCACAAATTCCTTCACTTCTCTGTCCATCCTCTTTGCATGTGGTCCCAGACAACAGACACTGGGAAAGCAGGCTGAAAGTTTGAGGTGCCTCAGATCAATTGTTTGATCTTATTTTATATATATAATATATATATTATATTTAAAAAAAAATGTTGTCACAGGCAAGCTGCTCCAGTCACTACAAAGAAGCTGTAGTGAACGGTTCTGTTAAAAAATGAACAATTAAGCCCAACCTTGAACTCAGTGGAGCTGATTTACAGCAGAATTTCCAATAGTTGTGACAAAATGAAAGCACAATCTCAAATACAAAGGTATCAGAAAGCATTGGAAGTGGAATCTGGAAAAAAAGCCCACCCTGTACTCATCTGCCTGACTCATTTAAATAGTACACCAGTAAATATCAGGAATGCATCCCTTCTTTTTTTTTCTCCGCCAGGGGAAGAAATGATGAAACACAGAGGGCTAAGTTCCGCACTTTAACTTAGGTGAGTGAACTGAGATGTACACCAGGGTTACTCTTTTGATCTGCATATCTGTCCCAATTATTTCTTATTTGTATGAATACAGCACCCATCAGCCCAGAAGAGTAAACAGGTCCCTGTTGGGCCACTCACTGAAAAAAGCAGAAACTACAGCAGTGTTTCTTTCCTCAAAGATTTAAAAGTCAGTAATATTCAAACTGTAAGAATTAAATACATGTGCCAAAAAGATATCAAAATATGCAAAGTGACTATTCCTTCTCCCATACACACTGTAGACCCCGTTCCCAGGTAGTTCAAGGCATTTGTGCCACTATTTCCTACTGACATCACTCTGGTACATACATACTATTCAATGTCCTTCCAATTTTTACATTCCGACATGTATTTTCTCTTATTTCACTACACTGACATAATTCAACTGACACAAATAGCACCCTCTCCAATGGACACAGGTAGCAGCCTCACACATGCCTGGGGCAGGGAACAGTTGTCAAGGGGAGATCCAAGGGCTAAAAGGACCCAGGTACCACATTGCTACATTTGCTATATGCTTCGCTTTCCTCCCTGTACAGATGGGGTAATCACCCGCCATTGTATATATATATATATGGACATAAGAGCTATCAAATGGTCAAATATTATTTTTAAAAATTGAATTCTACCTGTGCAGGTGTTTAATACATACATTAATTTAGCAAATGTTTCTTCTGCTAATTCTCAGCATTAGTAAGTATTTTTTATTAAGAACAAAACAAAAGTCACTTGGGAACATTAGAAATATACAGCAGATTATTTTGTTTGCCGTATTAAAGTATTAAAATGTTTTGCTCAAGACTTCCATTCATTCAGATGAAAATAAAATATTTCATTTTTAAGACATGATATATCACACAGATTAACTATGGAAGCTTGGGGAAAAAAATCACTTCTGATGCTTTGAATTCATATAAACTGTATTTTAGCTAATATGGCCTTGCCAGTCACCTTTTCTTTCAACTCTTCTATGAACAAAGTAAACCTGTTCAAACCATGAGTCCCTGCTCTATTAGACCTAAGCCCTAATGTCTGGAAATACACAGTTGACTGACAAGTCAATGACCGACACCCTCTTTCAAAAAATGTCCTTGTACACTTTAAAAAAAAGAGATGTGGTTTATAGATTTCTGATTTATGAATTAAATAGGACCTAGGAGCTATTTAAAAAAATCTCCATGGAAACTTGTATTTCACAAGATAAGCCTGTGAAAGAAAAGAGCAATGAAAGCTTAAGAAAATAATCTCAACAGGTATAACCTCTTGTAAAAAGTCTGCAAGACAAAATGAGTGAACAAGTCCACTTAGAAAGCTGAAGCAAATATTCACTGCAAATACTTTGCCAGAACTGAGATATTTTTAAAATAGACTGAACCAGCAGCAGGTTTTACACACAGTGGAGGAGAAAACCCCAAACCAAGCTGCAATAACCGTTTCAAAGCTGATTTTCTGAGATGGTAAGAGGTCTTTGGTATGCCACCTTGATTTTCGAAAGTCACTTGTCAGGCTGCAGTAGCTGTGCATGAACACATCCACTATACCCAAAGATAAAAGCTGGATTTGGGGGACAGAATTACAAAAGCTGCGCTGGAGCCCTGGCCATCAGGTGCCCATGCTCAGCTCACAAAAAGGAGTGCATGCACATAAACCTTGCGGATACTATTCAAACTCAACATACTTTGTCCTACTGCAAAAATGAATTTCACCTGCACAGTGCCTGGCACTGGAAATGGCACAGTCTTCACCTCGATGGATCACCAGGACACTGCCCCTTCCATGCAGAAAGCCCTTCTGCACTCTTTGTTTTGAGGACACCACCTAAACGGCAAAAGACATTATCAGTCTACTAAAGTTGTAAAAATAGTGTATGGTGAAATGCGTTCTAAGCTTACCATTACAGATTCACCATTTTTAATGTTGGTTTAACGGTGGTTGCCACTTCTTCTCCCTTTGGGAAAATTCACTCTTTCCCCAAAATCCTACTCCTTGTTGCATTCCCACAAGCAGCATCCACTATCCTGGAAGCTGCCCTTGGCTAGCCAGCCACAGGCTGCAGTGGCACTTTCTGAGGTCAATGGTAGTGTTGCACAAAAAACAAAGCTCCTTATAGAGAGTTAAAAGTTAACACTAAAAGGCTTTACTCCACTGCTGGTTTCCAGTACAAGACAGAGAAGTATGAATGATGGGTGTGAATTCACAAGCATTGGGACTTGAATAGGGAACTCAGCTTTTCAGGATATCCTCACTGCAAAATGGGTAGTTAACAACCTTAATTAATTACAAACCTTAATCCATCTACCCAATTGCGTAAGTAAATCACAGTCTGCAGCATACACATGACATAAACCTTCTATTGGGAGATACCTGGCAGTAAGTAGACTAAATGCCAGCGGTAATCCATGGTATGACACACACTTATAAGCACCACACAGCTGATCATTGCTCAGGGACTGGCTGAGCACTGGGCAGCAGGCAGCGAGCAGTTGCATGATGCATCACTTGGGGTTTTTTTCCTTTTGGGTTTTATTACTCTCTCTGTCTTCCCAACTTCCCTTTTAATTACAATGGCTGTTGTTGTTGATGATGATGATGTTGTTGTTATTAATTTTATCGTTATTTCAGTTACTAAATTGTTCTTATCTCAACCCGTGAGTTTTACCTTTTTCCATATCCTCCTCCCCATTGCTTTGGGTGGGGGTGGGGGGTGAGCGAGCAGCTACGTGGCACTTAGTTTCTGGCTGGGATTAAACCACAAGATATTAAAAAGAGAAAATATGGGGGTGGGGGGTGTCTTATGATGCAAGGGACAAATTCCACTCTTCAAACACCGAGTCTATATAGAATGAGTTTTATGATATGCCTGTTAATTAGCAGATAATGATTGAAGAAATATTTCTTTCAGGGGTATTAAATGATGCCATTGCCTAGCATGAATAATGATGCAGGTCAGGCCTCAGTACTAATTGATTTAGCAAGGAATCTTTTGAAGAACCGAGGAGCTGCAGTAGCAGATACATTTGTACGTGGAGAGACAGAGCACGGGATCAGCTTTGGGCCACTGTGCCTCCCACATGATGATGTTGGCTGACTTCTGCTCCGGACAGTGGTATGAGAAGCCAGAGTGAACTGTTTCAGGCCATGTGGCCTCTTCCAACTGCACTTGTGCCACTTCAGTGAAAACTACATCAGGTAGAAAAACACCCCTGTTATTTTCACTACTTAAGCTAACACAGCTTATTTAGATTAAAACAAGAAATACACAAGCATTGATCAAAAAGAGCTACCAAACACCAAACAGAGAAGGACAGATGCAGACTGAATAAAGAAGGGAGAGTAACTTTCTAGATTCTGGAATAGCTGGAAATGGAAGATGGGTCTCCACAGCACTACTTTCTAAATACAAGGATTGAGGGTTTTTTTCCCTTAATTCTGTGGTATTCAAACGAAATAGATGATTCTTCTTGAAAGGCATAATTATCTGTTAATACATGGAATGCAAAGTTATCCACCACATGTTCAGAATATCTCCTGCTCTTGTTTTCTGCATGAACATAGAAGTCTTGTCGAATTATGCCATATGAAAAGCAAGAGTCTTTCCTTTCCTGTTATTTCTAAGAGTCTTAGAGACTTACTCATTAGCAAGACTGTAGGTACAATTGGGCTTCTGAAAGCAAATTCTTGAGGACTTATTTTATTGCTTTATCACATTCTGCAGGTTTGAATGTTTCTTTACAGGATGGTTTCCTTCTAAAAGGGCTGGTTGGAGCATTTTGATTTATGGATACAACATCATTGACGGCCTCAGAGACTAGCAGATTCAGTACTTAAAATTTGGACTTCTCTTGATATCTCCTTAGGTACTTTTATTGCCCCATCACAACTGCATTCAAATGCTTTAGAAACACCTATAAACTGGAACAATGGCACCAGTTACCCTTTTTTCTTTCACACGAGGAATATCTGGAGCAGAAATCAGTTTTTTTCCTTGTATGTACATGATATCAGCAAAAGAGAGAGCCCAAGAAGAAATACTCAGGAAAAGCCATTTACACGTGACAGGAGACCAACCTGTCTTGCTTCCAGGGCCCTGAAATCCCCACAGAGGTTTTCCTATCATCTCACATTTTACTATTGCATCTTTGCCACACAACTGCCCTGGGGGGAATGATCAAGCCAGTGCTGCAAAGGACTTTGAGAGTTAAGGCAGAGACCTTGAACTGCACTTTGCATTAAAGAGTCAGTCCTCAGTGCAGAACATCAGGCTGATGTGCTCATGGTAATGATTGTTGCTAAGCAAAGGGAGCTGATAGCTGTCTTTTGTACTGAAGTTTTCAGGATGTGTGGCCTCCCTGAATGGTCGGGAGGTCAGGAATGCATAGGTCATCCTGGCCAGAGCCAGGCCCAATTGAATGGGACAACTCTTATGGCAGATGGAAAGGGGAAATTTGCTGCCATGGTTGTAGGCATCTGTAGCAGCAAGGAGTTCAAAAGGAGCACAAGGCTGCATATGGTCCTATCCCAGTCCCACGCTTCCCCACCTTAACCTCAAAACATTTACCTCTCCTTAAAGTATACAGCAGAGGGATGTCCTGACTTAATACAGCCTCAGTCCTGCCAAATTAAATTTAACATCAGGTCAGCCAAGAAAACATGCAGCGAATGGGTGACATAGAGGAGGCAGTAAACTGATCCAATTCATGACTTGCTGGCTCTTTGTCTTTATTTATTTCACCAATTCTCCCACTCTCTTCACACTTCAGAAAAGTGTAATTATCCAGAAGACAGTCACAAAAGGTGGCTAGGCCAATCTACTGACCTACTGGTACTATAGTCCCAACATCTCTGTTCCTGTTCTCTGTCACACAGTCAACTCTCTAAATTGTGTTTGTTATAATATTCATGTTTAGAAACCAGTTCAGTTTCTTAAATTGAGAGAAAAATACTATCTTTCAGCACATTACTTTTCTACCAAAAGCATCCCTCCTGGGTCGGTAAATAACAGGACTACAGAGCTTTAAGCAGGAGGGTGTAAGGACTGGGACCACTTACCGCAGGGCTGAGCGTTTAAACTGTACCTGAGTCTTCTGACAATGTTCAGGGCAGGAGCTCTGATCACCAGGGAGCCGTCTGAACTCCGAGGGGCTTCCCTCACTCAGTCTAAGAAATAAGGACTGACCCACTTCAGAATGTTTCCTTTACGCTCGTACAGCTCTGGGAAATAGGACAGACGAACATGCAGAGGGATCAATAATAGTCAAGTGCTACAGTGAGTCCATTAAGATCAGCCCATCCATCAGGGTTACAAGAGCTCTTTCTGTGCCTGGTTGTAGCCTGAGGCTGGGCTGTGACGGATCTGTGGCACCCACCCCAGCTCTTGACTGGCTTGTTCAGAAAAGATGGCTCTTGGCAAAAGTTTCCAAGGCCACCTTTTCAGAGCACTAGTATTTAGTCCTTGCTATCAGGATGTTGCAATGCTTTAGGATCAGCATCCTTCTGCAAAACACAGTCCAAGAATATTAAGAGCGGGACAGAGCTGTATTACTTCTGCCTTTTGTAGTAAAGGAAGTATATAGGGGGCTTCTTCAGTAGGGGAGGCAACATTTTTTTTTTCTGGAAACTGAAAAAGTTCTTGCGTTCAGCATATGAGGACTCCAGCTATGATATCCTCAATCACATTAAGATTTTGAAGACTCACCTATGGGAAACAGGAATACTTCAGAAAGGAGCCCTGTAGGACGTCATCATCTACACAAATGTTAAATTTGGATGACTCCACCATTTCATCTAATGTGACTTTCATGAACATCTCTGGTGACTTTGAGTGTGATATGGCAAGACAACAGCACCAGACAATGGCCTTCCCTTAGGGCTAGACTTCCTCGGCATTTTTGGGAGCCATTCAATTAATGGGTTTTTAAGGTGTGGGCACACACGTTTTTGGGGGTGGAGAGTGGTGGTAAACAACATGGTCTATACCGCTACTTCCAGTTTAACACAAATAACTGTAAATTAATTCTCCCATGGACTCAGACCTTTTGCATGGGCAATGGTTTTAAAGAACACAAGTAATGGAGAATCTATTATCTACTGGGTGAGTTATTTCATTGATCTTCACTACTAAAGATGCATAATACTTGATGAGCATTTTTTACTTCAAGACTCAGGTGTGAAATACCCCAAAGCAGTAAGCAGAAGGGAAATATCACAGAGGGTGAGATTTTTGGATTGTTTTAGAGGGAGATGATACCAGAAATATAGGGGCTATAACACTGTAGTTGTAATATGCTTTACAGCTGAAATCAGGATTTAAACCTAAACACACACATTTTTAATGCCTAACTATTAGGGCAAGCAAAATAATAGCACCAGTATTACGAAAAATTCTACAAATTACATGAGGCCAGTTTTCTTCTTGCTCACTATTCTGAAACACAGCAGGACAACAGCAGTAAAGAAAAGCAGGCACACATGTGCTGTCCTCTAGAAGACTGTTCCCAGGGAATCCGCAGAGTTTGCGATTCTCCTGAAGTCAGAATTCAGAATAAAGTGGGAAGTCTGTGCTCATCAGAACAACAATCTGTATTTGTGCAAATTATAAAACGGAGGTGGCAGCGGCGGTGGTGAGATAAATAGGTTAATCTGTTGTAAACTGATTTTGACCCTGAAGGTGATCACAGGTACACAGCATTACGGCACTTTAAACTGTTTTATGCAAAGCTTAAAAAAGATCCAGCAACAAACAAAGCTTTTTTTGTGTTTGCTAAACAAAGCATGAAAGAATAGTGACAAAAGTAGGAGGAGCCGAGTTTGTTCGGACAAAGCCAGGAGGAGGAGCCCTCATGCAATGGAAATGCAGTTCAGTGGTCCTGGATTGATATGCTCATCCTTTAAACCCCCAGGGCTGGGAGATCACAGGGCCTGAAAGTCCATCAAAGAGCACTTCTCTGCATTGATCCAGTCTGGAGCGGAAGGCTGGTGGGGGTCTGCTGCTCTGTATAAGACTGCCTCCGAGGATAATCAGCTTTTCTTCCTTGGAAATTGGGGAATCCCAAACATCAATAAAGTGTTATTTCAAGTAAAACATCAGTCTAAACCTACAGAAGTCTGAATATGTGTGTGTCTGTTTTGTTGTGGTTTTTGGTTGTTTGTTTTCTTGTTGTGTTGTGGTGGTTTTTTAAGGGAAAAAAAAAAAAAAGAAGAAGAAGGAAAAAACCCCAAGTATGTAACACAAGAGGAGAGTAAACATTTTACCTTGGAAGTATACTCTTAATGCTTCATCTGTTCATCCCAACTTGTCAACAGCAGAACCCACAATACAGGTCTTTAAAGCTGTCTCACAAACTTTCCTATTTATGTTTGGATGCTCACCAAGCACAGTAGCACCTGACCTAAAAAGAAAAAAAAAAAAAAATCACGATGTCTTTTAACTTTCTCAATGACTTGTTAGGTTACCATGTACTGCAGGCAGGCAATTACATGTCAGTTCAGCTTCTTAGTTTAAAACACTTCAGGTCTGACAAAAGGGGAATCGGAAGCCTTAGGAATATTTAACACTGACAGCTAATGCTGTGACAGACTCACAATCACAATATCTTTAGCTTCCAGGTGATCAGCCGTGTGCCTGGGGAACGCCTGATCTACCTCTCACAGCCCTTTGGTTTGTTCCAAATTACATATCCAACATACATATGTTAAAGGGATGAACGTGCATAAAGCAGAAGTGGGAGTGAAATCAGACAATCTAGCACTCTTCAGTGTAACCAGAGACTGAAAGTCATTAATCAGCAGTTCATTTGACACTGGAAACCGTTAGGATATTTTATTTATTCAAGGGGAGCAGTGTTGAACAAACAGGATGATACTGGCTTTTCCATCACAGCATGTGCAATCTGACTTGCTAAAACTTAGGAATATTTTAATATCATTAAACAGCTGCATTTGACTAAAATAAATAAAATGGTTGAAAAATCTCTGTACCCTAGAGGTTCTGATCACTGACAAAACAGTCTATGATATCCTGGTATTTGAAACTATTGCAGGTGACCACAACTATTGCAGAGAAATATGGTTAAAATTACCTCTGAGCATTACCTTTATGTAAGTATAACCAGAGAAGAGAAAGAGCAGCAACTCAGCTGTTTGCAAATAGTCCATTTCATTATTTTTGAAATGCAAAAGGGTCGCAGAGGATGTGATTCTTCCAAAACACTTGGCACTGGTGTAGTGGTGGTGTTACTGGGATTAGCAGGCTACCAATCTCAGGGTTTTAGAAATCAGACATGCACAAAGTACTTTGCTGAGCATGTTTCAAACAAATTCTGTGTAAACTAACAAATTCCAGGTATGTTAGAAATCTAAAAAACTGAACAGTACAGATCAAAACTTTCTTTGGCCCTCACAATACAGTCGATCATTTCCCTTTCATACAGACCCCCCTCCCCCCCCCCAAAAAAAATCACACTACTGAAAATTAGAGAAATAAGAGTTTCTCTTTCTGTCATAAACACACAGCCTAACTCTTAAGCGCTTTTTAAGGATATTTATTGTTGAAGATAGTCATATCCTGCATAGTTAGAGTTGATTAGCCAACATTATTAACCATCTTTTATTACATCAATATCTATAACCTTCAGAAAGTAACCTGATCTAGTTAGCATACAGAGTAGAAAATAGCTTCTATCTCAAGGGGTTTTTTTTGCAGAGGGAATTTTAAAAGTAGAACTTTGCCATTCAAATTATACTGATTTATGTAGCACAGACAGACTCACTTATGCAGCAGTGGCAAACTAAACTGGAAAAGAAAAAAAAGTATTCTTGTTCTGGTCTCATCACATCCACACAGCAAATCATGCTAGTAAAATGAGACAAACAAGCACTCTGCAGACAACTATATGAAAAAGGTTACTTCTCATCAGTCTGCCCCCAAGCATCTCTGCAACGCCATCTGCCAAAGGTCATCACCTCCTCAGCCCTAGCAGCACTACTGACACATTTGCTTCCAAAGATGTTTCAGTCAGAACAAGCGGGGTTAACTTGAACAGTATAAACAGATTCAGGTTTGCTTAACCTAAAGCTAACCTAGAAGTGCTCTTATAAACAGCTTTGCTGGTGAATCTGAGCAGTGGTAACCTCTGGAAAATTATGAACACCTGGTAACATCTCATACCAGCACAGCTGAACCTCGAGAGACACACATATTTGAACCCTAATTAAAGCCATAGAGATATGTGGGTAGGTTTCCCTAAACCACAAGCACATATCTACAGAGCCAGGTGGTTTGAGGCTGGATGTATTGAAAAACGGCACATAAATGAGGAAGATAAACATCGGCTGATTTCTGTCCTTTTTCTCTCAGACCATTTTCTGCTAGCAACTTTAGAGCCATCAGTCTAGCAGAAGTGGCTGTAAGAAAAGTAACCACAGAGATGGTTCTACAGCTTGGCATGGTGAGGGCATTGCATACCTAAGAACTTGTCTAAAAGACAATAGCAGATCATTGGGATAAGCTGAACTTACAGAGGGTGATAAAAGGTAGGGGGTCAAGGGCTTACATGGGAGGATATGGAAAGGACTCTGGTGAAAGTCATAAGAACAGTGGTTAAAGAAGGCAAACTTACCACAAGAATTTTGACTTCCTGATAATCAGTACAGAAAATCAAAGCAAGATATGTTACAGCGTGAAAGCACTAACAGAAACTGCTCACCAAGGGCTTGAAATGAAAAGAAATGCTGGAGAAAATTAAAAAACTAATGACTACTGAGCTCCTGTGAAGGACTTGCCAGCCAGTATCCAATATAGTGAGCTCAGACTTGAAATGAGCTTAGTGTGAATTAATGCGCATATATGCAAAAGGACTTAAAAGTGTCAGGAGGCAGCAATAAAGACAGAGAGATTTTGTTCTGGAGTCTCCAGTGGAAGACTTCCATAATATTCCCAAACAGAAAGAAATTTGCATGATGGGAGAAACCAAACCAAGTCACTTGCCACCATAATAGGAACTTGAAAAGCAATCCAAAACTAAAATAGCTGCTTCAACTTTTGTTAGACAGTTATCCTCACTGTGAGAATTTGTTTGGAGCACGAGACAGCATGGCAGCATGCTATCTTTTTGTTGAGCACAGTGCTAGAGTTTGGGTTCCTGCGGTGTGGGGGCAGATTTCCCTTCATTTCTAGGGCTGCAAAGGGATCCCATTGCATCAGTAATCAGAGGAAAAACACTCAGTACAGGTGATATCACCCATAAGCGTATTTGGCTGTTTACATTGGTGCATCATTTTCACTGTTTATGGAACAAAGTAAGCGCTTGATTGTGTTTGTCACTTTCGACTAACAGTTCTGTGAAAGTCTCACTGCTCCTTGCTGCAGTGTTCTGAAAAGAGGATGAGGAACCAAATTTTTATGATCTTGGGAGGTTTCTTTCAGCAATTTTCCCATTTTCTGATTCACCAAGACACTAAGTGGGGCCTAGATGCTTCAGTTTCCATCCTGAGGGAGTGCATCATCACTTTACAAAGGCAGGCCTAGCCGGCTCATACTTAAACGGTATTGACTTCAACGGGCTTTTGATCAGGCTGGTGTCATCTACACATTTTGTGTGAGAGGGGAATGCTCACCTGTGTGCAGCTGTCCCAGTGGGCAGCACAAAGAGGGAGGTATGAAGATATCAAGAATTTTCAGCAGCCCTGGCTAACGGGGAAGGTCCCAGCAGACTGGAGGTTAGCCAGTATGACACCCGTCTACAAGAAGAGCAGGAAGGAGGATCCAGGGAACTACAGGCCTGTCAGCCTGACCTTGGTGTCAGGGAAGGTTCTGGAGCAGATCATCCTGTGCAGAACTACACAGCATGTGCAGGACAGCCAGGGGATCAGGCCCAGCCAGCGTGGGGTTATGGAAGGCAGGTCCTGCATGATGAACCTGATCTCCTGTGACAAGGTGACCCGCCTAGTGGCTGAGGGAAAGGCTGTGGCTGGTGTCTCTCTGGACCTTAGCGAAGCCTTTGGCACCGTCTCCCGCAGCATCTCCTGGAGACACCGGCTGCCCGTGGCCGGGGCGGGTGTGCTCTGCGCTGGGCTAAGAGCTGGCTGGGCGGCCGGGCAGAGCGTGGTGGGGGATGGGGTGACATCCCGCTGGCGGGGGCACACGGGGTGTCCCCAGGGCTCAGCGCTGGGGCCGGCCCTGTTTGATATCTTTATCAATGACCTGGATGAGGGCACTGAGCGCACCCCCAGCCGGTCTGCGGAGGACACCAGGCTGGGGCAGTGCTGCCCTGCGGGGGGGCAGGAGGCCCTGCAGGGGGTCTGGGCAGGCCGGGCGAGGGGCCCAGGCCGGCTGTGTGAGGTTCAACCCGGCTCCGTGCCGGGCCCTGCCCGTGGGGCACAGCAGCCCCAGGCAGCGCTGCAGGCTGGGGCAGGGGGCTGGGAAGGTGCCCGGCGGGAAAGGGGCTGGGGGGGCTGGCTGGGCCGGCTGGGCAGGAGCCAGGCCTGTGCCCAGGTGGCCACGGGGGCCAGCAGCAGCCTGGCTGGTGTCAGGAGCAGTGTGGCCAGCAGGGCCAGGGCAGTGCCCGTCCCCCTGTGCTGGGCCCTGGTGCGGCCGCCCCTCGAATCCTGTGTTCAGCTTTGGGCCCCTCACTGCCAGGGGGACGTGGAGGGGCTGGAGCGTGTCCAGAGCCGGGCAGGGGCTGGGGCAGGGGCTGGGGCACGAGGCTGATGGGGGGCGGCTGAGGGGACTGGGGGGGCTGGTCTGGAGAGGAGGAGGCTCAGGGGGGCCCTGACCGCTCTCTGCAGCTTCCTGAAGAGGGGCTGTAGGCAGGGGGGTCGGTCTGTTCCCCCAGGTAACGAGCGACAGGACAAGAGGAAACGGCCTCAAGTTGTGCCAGGGGTGGGTTTAGATTGGATATTAGAAAGATATTCTTCACTGAAAGGGTGGTCAAGCACTGGAACAGGCTGGCGGTGTTTAAAAAAAACACATAGATGTGGTGCTTAGGGATGTGGGTTAGTGGTAGGCATAGCAGCGTTGGGTTAATGGTTGGACTTGTTGATCTCAAAGGTGTTTTCCAACCTAAATGATTCTGTGATTCTACAAAACAGTGGTTAAAAGGAAGTGAAAATGGAAAACTCAACTGAAGGGAAACAAACACTGTCCCATTTAAGTGCAACTGTAAGTAAAAGTAAACATACAAATTTTTTTCTAAAGAAAGAGTATGCCTATTTTAAGTAGCCAGATCAAAACTGCCATGCCCACAACTGAACAGAACTGGGTGTACTACTAGACTTTTATTGCTTCAAATGATACTACAGTATTTAGTTACAACTAAGAACAGCCCCAAAGTTTGCAAGTTTAACATTTAGCTAAACATGCATGCAGCATCCCATCTGCTTTGCACCAGTTTATATATTCATGAAGCATCCAACATGAAGTACTTTTCATTTTTGCTATGCTTGGTAAATTAGCCAGCAAGCAGGGAGCAGACAATAACAGTAGATTCCTATTTGATGACTGGATTTGATTTGATGCATCTTTTAGTGTTTTGGTCATTTGGACTGAAGATAAGACGCACACAATTTGGTAGCTGGCAAAGTGGGATTTAATAAGTCTCCTGTAAAACACAGCATGTATGCAAACAGCCCAGAGGATTAGACTCCACTCGCTTAGTTTAGAACTTGGTGCAGTCAACCTGAATAATCAAACGGAGGAACAAAAGTTGTGAATCCCCTCAATGCACTGCTTCATTAGGATCTCCTTACAAAAAAAGAAAATGGGACTCATCTGATCAGCCAGATTTTATGGCATCTGATTAGACCACCATTTTCTCAGCAGGTCCCCTTTCTTTAAACTGTTGACTATGGATGGCCTGCTGAATAGGATGAACTTTGGACCGCTAAATTGCAGCATTATGGTTATTTAGTGTAATTTATGAAAAAGAGAGAAGTCGTGATCACCTACTTCATATTGCTAATGATATCTCCATTTATCAGAACAGGTATGAGTTTGGATCATCATTTTTGCCTCAGTCACAGAACACTGTCCAATTAGACGCAAAAAAAAAAAAATGTTTGCCAATGGGGCTATATGAATACTAAATTAAGATTTAATAGTCCTTACATAATCATTTATTACTGTTGACTGCTGCCTTGCATTAAGTTCCACATCATCACAGCATGTTTACTTCAAAGTTTCCTATTCATTCAGCATTTTCCATTTGCATTTTTCTGTGACTAGTCTAAAAAATAAAAATAAAAGGAAAAAAAATTCTGAACTTGATTTTTCTGCTCTACAATATTTCATCTAAATAACAATTAAAACCATAACAAATTAAAAACATGCTATGAGAATTATATTATGGTGATTTCAGTGTGAAAGTGTCCTCACCCTGAATGAAGAGAGATAGATTCCAATTACAGAAATTATCACTTTGTCTTTTTTCCCTTACAAATAAGACAGTCAAACACTTTCCATAGAGGCAAATTTCTAAACTGCCGATTATTACAGGTAATGATCTATTCACTATGTTAGCTTCCTAGCCACCCTTAGAAGCTGGAGTTATGCAAGTTAACAATGAACTGTCAGGGAGGGGAGGAACAACACCAGTAGGTGATGCTACCAGGCAGGAGCCAATTACATAGGCATGGCACAAGCACAGTACATGAGGAGTGGACATGTGCCTTGTCTCAGATTCACACAAACCACTGGAATACGCTCTTGCTTCCAGCCCCCTTACAGCTTGTTATGTATTGCTATCTATGAAATAGCTGTATAGCTCTGTACTGGTAGCTGACACCTGCCTGCTGCTGCCAGAAGGAGGTTGTATGGGGAATTCTACCCCAGGCCCGATAAGTTGGGTGGGTATAAGCCCTAGAAACGCATGGCCTTCAATCCAACCAGGTCATTATAGGCTGAAAGAGGTTTGGGTAGACCAAGCACACTGCCATGGGCAGACCAGAGGGGGCCATGGCCACTGGCAGAGCACCCTGGGCAAGCAGTGTGGGATTTCCTGGCACAGCTCAGCCTGGAGCAGGAGGTCTGCTTAGAGCCTAGAGTTCTGAATCCAACCTCAGGAAACACATTTTTCTTGCCACTTGTTGATAAACAGTCATAGGGATATTCTGGATTGACTAGGAACTACATTTGCAATAATTATTCCAGCACCACTTCTGGGATAACAGTGTGAACACTTCTTTTCCCTTCTGGTTTCAATCCACTTAGGAACAGTGAATCTACTGATGCAATTCTTCTGAAAGAAGAATCTGTTTTGTCAGCTTCCTCTTGGAGTCAAACCTCCCCGTGATTTATTTGGTACCTTCTGCCGTCACAACTCAGATTCAGTATCCACTAAGAAAAGTTTTCACATGGATACTCTGTAAGAGTCAGCAGCTTTATAGCCCTCAGCAGGAGCTATTTGCTCTCTAGAATATTTTACTAGAATGCTGACTATTTCTGCAAGAGTACAGTGGGATTTTCCTGTGGGTCACAGTCCATAATTGCTGCAACTGAGACCTTGAAATCACTGTCGGCTGATACATGCTCTGAATCTTCGAATTTTGATTATTAGAATCCAACAGTAGCAGATACTGTGAAGCACCCCCAGAGCGCACTCAGGTGGGATGGAAAGAAAAAGCAGCAATAAGTGAGGGTATGTCTGTCAACCCTGCACCACAACACTACCCCTCAGAGGCAGCAGAGTTCATTACACTGGACTAAGACCTTGAACAACTGAGGACTTTTTATTTCCTATCCCAATTTGCTCTTTCTCAGTCAACAAAGGAAGGGTTGCTGCAGCAATATTCCCAGGGAAAGACTTTTTCTTAGATTTTCTACAGTTCAGATCCATGAAACCATTACTTGTTAACCAGCTGTAAAGTTACCAGCACAGCTGCAGCTATGCAATGTAGTCTTGTTCTTTGTACCCAAAAGAGGTCCTTATTTGTCCTCCTTACTCTGTACGTGTTCTTGAAGCAGATTCTCAAGAAAAATGGTGACAAAATCTGTCCAGGGCAGTATTACATGATGACATGTCTCCAATGTTATTCACTGTAATAGATACAACATTAATCCAAGAACAGCCTTGTAAATAAATGCCTATCTTGTAAAAAATGGCTGTTTGTCAGAAAAGTCAACCAGAGGTTTTCTCAAGCACCAAATGCAGCTTTCTAACTGGCTCTGCTAAATAAGATGCTGATGCCTCCCATTTGCAGTGTGCTCAGTAATAACAGTAGAAAGGAGGAAACTAGAAGAAAGCCATCAGTTCAGCTGTCAATGTACATAAGTGTCCACAGGTGTCATCAAGTGTGAAGAAGCAGCAGCCATTTGACATTGCTCTCTGTGGAAGAAATTTTTACAGCAGAGGCAGAATTTGTTAATTGTGCCAGTCCCCTGCCAGAATTCACCAGCTCCTGGGATGTGGTATCTCTGAATAAAAGATCCTCTGGCAGGTGAGTAGGAAGAAATCAAGGACAACTCTTGGGCATGACGAGTAGGCAGCACACAGACCTTCACACTTTCTGCAAGTGGCAGGAGATAGAGCTCTGCTAAAGCTCTCCAAGCCTGCTGTCATTGCAATATTTGCATGCTGGTTGTAAAAGACCAGCATTGCTCTTGGTACAGAGTGAAAAAAAAATTAAAAGCCTTCTTTTGAACCTTGTATTGGTATTTCTGGAAGAAACCTTCCATCTCAGTAACACCTGCTTGTGTTGGGCTGGTAGAGCCCTCAATAAGTTCAGCAGCCCCTCTGAGGGACCTCTGCATGAAAAAGGTGGCTGTGGTAGTAACACGCATTGCAAAGCTGAAGATGAAAAGCAAGCAAGGTTTACAGATAATTTGTTCTCCGGGAACAAGTTTTTCAGGAACCAGGCTAAATGAAAGTGACTGTTCCTGGATAACCTCTGTTGTTGTAATCACAGTAGTCTCACCAAATGAGCCTTGGTGGCAGGAACAAAACAGCAACTTTCTGACAGTTCTCGCCTCTGCGCATATGCTATTTCCCATATCACGCAGAATAAAGAAGTAAAGGGTTCAAGTACTCATAAATGATCCTTGGTGCAGAAACAGATTTTGAATTGTGCCATTTATATGGTATTGGTAATACGTGATTGTCATTTAAAAAGCAGGTTTTCAAAATGACTCTGATATGTTTCAGTAAGACTTCTTTTCTCCCCTGTGGAAAAATGCAATGTGTATTCTAACAATTATTACACCTTTATTCTGTGCATCAACTCTGTTTCTAAATGTCTGAACTGACAGCATGTCTGGTCACATGAGTCCAGTCAACAAATTTGGCTAACGGTAACGCTTTAGGACAAAATTATGAAAAAAAATGACAAATTAACAATGGCACCTAATCAATAAATGACACAATATGGAATCCATGAAGCTGATAATGCAACCTCACAATTCTCTCATTTCATAAAATAAATTACTAGAGCTAAACATGTGCAAGATGATGTCTCATTTTCAGTTAGTTGTCCCCCAACCAATAATAAATGTATCTGGAATTATATAGATTATAGGTCTAAAATGATCAGTAACACACAATTTTCAGAACCTGGCTACTTTTAACCCTAAAACAGCCATTAATAACCAGCCTACAAAGTGCTGTTGCCCTGAGACACCCTTTGGTGCAATATGGTGTGCTTCAGAAAAAGTTCCCAGCTAGAATATTATCACTACACTGAGTAAAAAACAGGAAACAGAGTGAAAGATCAGTTTGTCTTGCTAAAGGAACTTCATAACTTCCCCACTCCATCTAGAAAAATACTACCACAGCACTGCCACTTCAGAAAGAACTGTTAAAATATTTCAAGATTTAACTGGCTTTCAAATAAATTTTCTGTCATTGCAGTCAAATGCTATGTTAAAGTATCTTGGTAATAATACTGTGAAGTCCAAAATTACTTACCTTTATTCTTACAACTAGCTTTAGTGACTTATCTAACCTCTGCAGGCTGACATTTCTCATTACATGGTTTGCACAAAAAAAAAGTTTGTCTTCAAAAAATTCTGAAGAAAATCTGTTTTATGATTTTGAAATGATCAGAGAGCAAGCTGAGTTAATCACAGCAGAGAAATTACATTCAGCCATCCCCCTTCTGCTATTTTCTGATCATTCAGAGCAAATCGAGATATGAAGAGCCTAAATCGGCTGTGTACATCACGCATTGAGGGAAATGTGCTTTGTCAATTTATTTATCTGAAGAGGTACTGAAGGTACCCTCTACTCTGGTGGGTTGGCAGCAACTGAAGGACTCTAAAATAAACTCCTTAAACTTTCTCTAAAGATCAGTTTGCAAAAATCAAACAGTCAAAATGTCCGACACAGTGGACTCTGGCATGCCCAGAAGGACAGATGAGATAGACATTTTAAAGCTACAAAGTGGGACTGTTAAGAACCCACTCAACTAATATCATTCGTTATTTCCAGGAATGAGAGGAAGTTGTTACACCAAAGGACAGTGTGTTGTTGAACACAAGTTAGACAGTAAGGCACACAAGAAAGTTTAAAAAAGAAAAAAAAAAAAGAAAAAGGACATAGGTTTCCTGCATTATGTAAGTATTGGGCCACTAAAGCACCTGCCTGAGACCAAAGTACTCAAGTGCCATTCCTGCCCCAGGCTCTGGCCAGTCGAGGTGTTCACAGCTTTCCTTACTTATTGTTTGTAAAGTGCTCTCAGCTATTGAGGGAAAGCACTATGCAACAGGCAGATTTTTGCTGTTTCTCTTGCCTGGTCTCTGACAGGACACACTCCCTCTCAGGGCTTTCTCTTCCTTTAAAGACTGCAGCCACTACCTACAATCTTTGGAAAAGGAAAGAAGGAGCAGTTTTCAGCTCACACAGTAATTAAGAGCTGTCCATCACCATATTTTCTTATGACTGTGTATGGGAATCAGCACATACTTTTGCATGAAAGTACATCCAGTTGAATGAAAACAACTACAAGAGCAGAGTCCTATATTGCCAGCACACATTAATGTTGGTTTTGGTGAAGAGTGTAAAACTTTGCTGTTTTGAATACAGCAGCAACACAAAAAAGTCTCTATTTTTCAATTTGTTTAACCGCGGGAGAGGAAATGTTTTATTTGAGGGGAAAATAAAGTGTGTTTTACCGTGGCAAAAAGACAAGACTTGAAAAATAAATAAATAGAAGTTATTTTGTTAAAAGTTATCTAAAACCGAAGAGACTTTGAAAACAGAGGAGTCTGCTAAAGAAGAATGCTTTAATGTCCTGATAAAGAAAATTAATGTTAACTCACACACTCAAGACAGACCTGTTTGCAGCAAGGAGTATACTTAACGCCGAACCTGAAAAGCCTTATGCATACACCTACCTTTACCAGTAAGAGTACTCATATTCCAAAGCAACAGGAAAAGGCATAGACAATAAATAGGTGAATAAAAGATACTTTTTTGCTTATCTTGAAAAACTGGCCAAACACACACATTGATCTATTTTTAACCAAATCCCTTAAACGCACAATTCTGACTATGACATGTACCCTTGAAGCAGAGAGCATCACAACTTCCCCAACCACACCTACAGACATGATTTCATTGCTTTAATTCTGTGTTACAGCTCACACCAGATTTCTTGCTTACAACTGCTCTCTTCCTGCACAAGTAACTTGCAAGAGTTAATCCAGCTGAAAAATCAGTCTGGAAGAAAAATATTAGTTTACGGCAGCATCAGCCTCTTGATCCAGGTGACCATAAGAACATTAGCCCTGATGCAAAGCAGAAGGCAGCACCTTTGGCTGCAGCTCAGACTTAACATGAAACTGTACCCCAAGGCCTCCAAGCCCTACTGCTGAGCACTGCCATGGCATGAACATTAAGTCAATAAAATAGCATATATAATTAACAAAATGCCAGCCCAGCACTTGAGGGTGTTTGGCAGGAAGGTATCATTCCTTCATGCTTGGACTTATACCGCCCAACATGTGCAATGATCTCTAAGTTAAGTAGCTCCAGTATATTTTAGGTCAATTACACACGCCTCTGCACAGAATGTAAAAAATATATATATATATTCAAACTTCTTTCAAAAGATTATACTATCACGTAGAAAAAAAGAAACAATTAAGTGCCCTTCATTTACAAAAAAACCAATTCAGTATGTGCATCCAAATTCAGAGGAAAATCTTTATCCTTGGCAGAGAAGGTGAAAACTCTGCCCAAAGTCAGCATGAAAAATTTGCTGTTACGAATACTGCAATGGTAGCTCTGTTAAATCCTCTACAAAGTATTTCTGTCTTTTCCATATGCCCCTGTTCAAGCAATCCAAATCGTCACTCTCTAAACATACATATCTTTGTGTATGTATGACTGGGAGAAGAGAGATTTTCAGTATGATTACAGATCCTTTGAAAATCTAACCTCTCAAAGAAGCCCCTTCCAAGCCCCTGGAGGAGACTGTCTCCAACCCAACATTAAGAACAATGGGAGGTGGAGAATATACCCCTATTTTATATTCATTACAACAAAATGTGTCTCCATCACCTCCCATCACCTTAATGAAGGGTTAATTTAAAGATCTAATTGGGAGGTAAACGTGCAGATGTTATTAAACTGTCTGACTGGAAGTAAACCTGCACAGAGACAAAATACCTGCTAAAAGCACGGGGCTAGATTTGCAACTCTTGATTATGCCCAGTGACTTATATCTCTGTTAATGCCTATCACCTACCCACTGTTTTCAACCCATAAACACTTTATAAAGGTTAGTATTGCCCCAGAATGCCAAAGATACATAGCAGATGTAATGACTAATCCTCTAGAAATGGGTGAAAGAATTTGTAAGTGCCCTCCCCGCAAAATCCTACATGTACTGCTATGTATCAGTCTGGAAAGCCACACCAACCAAAAAGTCAATCTCACATTTTTCCAGGTTAAAATTTTCAATTAATCTTAAAAAAGAAGCTCTTTCCTACCTTTAATATTATTTGCAACACACCGAGTCCTTTGCTCACCTGTCTAGCAAGGTGCCATTCTATAGCCAGACTTAGGGCCTTTGCTTATAGACAACCCTATAAACCTCTTCCATTCCACTTTTGGAAATCCTCCTCCTTCATATTTTTTACTGTTTGTGTCAGTCTTATGCCATGGCAAATTTTGGCAATCACATCGTTTTTGAGAGGTTTGGTTTTGTTCTTGTGCCCCTGTGAAATTCCATTTTTAAATCACAGTACAACAGGAGGCGTCACTGTGTTAAGACACTGTCCCCTCTGCGAGGACGTGCCGGTGAGGCCAGCGTGGAACACCACTGCTGAGCAACATCTTGCAAAAGTCTAGGCTCTCATAAGAGGTCTCTTCTCAAGTAGCTCAGGGCAAAGTTAAACAGCCCTCATCCAAGCCTCAGCATCTTTTTTTCTGTATAACCAGTCATATCTTCATTAATCCTGGGATAAATAAACGTGAATGTCTCTTTTTCCAGGGGAGAGGGGCCAGGGGAAGGAAGTTTCAGGGTTACCTGGATATTGTCTGCTTATCATCAGACAGATGAAAGCAAACACTCTGCTTCAGACTGTGCTCCACCCCTGGGTGGAAGAGCACAGAGGAATGCAGTCCCCTCCCAGCAGCCAGACCAGCATGGGCCTCCACCTCCGCCCCGACCAGCACCTTTCGTGGGGACTTCACAGATCAGGGTACACCCCTCCCCCATCTTCTGATCATCACGGATCACAGGAACGCCAAGTACATAAGAAGATTGCTTTAGGGCTCTATAATGGGTTTATCACACTTGGAGGTCACAGGTTTGACACCTCGCCTGGGCTGGCAGTGTCCCATATGCCTAGTCAGCTGGGGAGAACAGCGGATGGTCACTTTCCAGTCCGTGGGCTTGGGGGAAGCCTTGGCTCCTGCTGGAATTGTTCAGCCAGGGTTGCTTATAAGTGTGAAATTCATGTGAAATCATTCTCAATACCTTTGAGTTTTCCGAAATGCTTTTCTGCATGGCATGCAACATTCCTGGAATGGCATTTATTATCTGCTTGCTTATTAGTAGACCCTCGAACGGTACTGCCTTTTGCTAGTGCAAAACTTGCTATAGCCAGAGCACTGGCTGGGAAAGGGGGGTGACACAGCGTGGAGCAGCTAAGGCCACCCCAGCACAACCGCCAGCGAGGCAGCTGCTGAGCCCAAGCGTTACACATTTTAAGGCAAGCTAAAATCGGTCCATTTCCCTCTGAAATGCCACTCTACTGAGTACAGCAGCTCAGCAACCTGTTCCTGAGCTGCTGAGCTGCCTGGGCAAATGTGGGTGGGGTGGACAGCTGGGAGCGGTAAACTGGTCCACTGCCTGCAGCTATGGATCCCCTTGTCAATCCCTTCACTTAAACAGCCATCAACGTGCGGCTGGCCTCCATTCATTCAGACCCTGCCTGTAAATCTTTCTGAGCTGGAACATTTACATCCAGATCGTGACTAAACCAGATTTTCACTTCTGCATATAAGGGTGAGACTTTAGCACCTTCCTATATGGCCCTCACCAGTGCACCAAGCACAGGAGCCACAGCCAGAAAAGCTCCCGTCTGTGGCTGCACTAGTGACCTGGATGGGGGGGGACAAGGCACCAATCCTGCTGGTCTTCACTGCAACAATTTTCAGAAACACCTTGGGCTCCTCCGGCCCAAGTTTCCTAGTCCTTAAAATTGGAATTACAAAGCTAACTGCCTCCACGGTATTCCTTGAAAAGCACTATACAAGCCCTAGAGTTTAACGGTACCAGCGACACACAAATGACAATTTCATGTTCTAATGTCTTTGCAGCAGCCAGTGGGGAATTGGCTGCACTGCACTGTGTGGATCAGCTCAGTCAGGTATCAAATAAATAAAATCTGCACCCAACTGTTCTCAATGATTTCCGCACAGGGCACTAATATTCACATGCTCTGTGGTGCTGCAAGCTCTAGTAAGTAACATTCTGTGCTGTTCATTTAGGAGCTGGAAAAGGTGCTGTAAATCCCTGAGGGCTCTGATGCACAGTTCCCGCTGGATTCAGCAATAGAAACTACAGAGATGAACCATTCAAATGTTGTGTAAATATTCTGGGCTGTGAACAATAAAGCAAGACTAAAGGTGGCTTATGCTGATAAACCAACCTGTGAACTACAGCAGCTCAGGGACACATCCCTGTTGCAGTTCAGCTTTAGGCAACAGGTACCTCAGGCAGAAGAGCAGAAAAGGCTGAAAAGCTGTTGAACATATCCCCAAGCTGCTGAAGAGGGTGTTCCCAATGCATGTCTGCCCCTAACTGCACTGAGATTGAGCTTGTTAGGTACCAGTGAGGGTTACGAATTTGAACTATTGCTTGGCATCATGAAGAGTCATCACATATAGTCATTATTTCTTAAATGAATTACAAACTCACAGCATAATAACACCTTCATATTTTTCATTGCAATACTTAAAAACCCACTTTCTACAGAAGTGTCATTGTTTAGAGGTTGTAAAGAAAGAAAAAAAATAAACAAAATCCGATGTTAATGCTTTTTCCTAGCCAAATGTTTTTTATTTCTTTTACAGCATCCTTCCTAACACCTTCTCTAACAATTATAACTACAGTGTATATCAGTGGCTGGTGTCCAATAAGGTAGCCACTGGCTGTATTGTCCAACATAAATTTAAGTCCCAATCTTGCAATTGTGTCTTCTCTGACATGTCAAAAAAAAAAAAAAATCACAGTATTTTGATTTCATTACTCTTACACCTGCCATAGTGGGCTTGGAAAGCAAGTCTCTTTTTTTCCAGCAGAAAGAGAGGGGTTTAGAAGAGAAGGTTTAGAGCTTAAAAGAATGTGGGTTTTATCTTTTAGGCAAGATAATAGAAGATCGGTGGCATCCATCAGATATCCAGAAAGCTAGAGAAGAAAAATATTCAGATCAGAAATAAAAGGAAAAGGTGTTCTGGGTGCTAAGTCCAGAAGCTAATAAATTACTGTTCTAATTCAGCCCTGTGGTACATGGTAAAGATTTTTGAAGATGAATTTTTAAATTATTTAAATCATTTGAGGGATGCCTCAATCAGTTGCCCAGCTCGCAAGGGTGAAGAAGAAGAAGAAAAAAAGTTACATAACACCTGTAGAAATAGGAAAAAAGTTAAGTGTCTTTGGCAGAAAAAAGCCAGATTTTCTAATCTATTAAAGACTATTAATAAAATGCAATTTATCAAAAGCTGTACTACTTGAGCTAAAGGCATAATCTTAAACTGAGTTATCTTCTGTGCATGAACACACTCTTTTTATGCATTCAGGCTTTAACATTTTGGCTTTATCATCTGTAAACCTATGTGAAAGCTAGATATTTCTAATCTCTAAGAATCTCTTATCATTATTCAAGGGTGTTGTTAGACTGCTAGGATCCTGGGCACCAGGGAGTACAGGTACTTGTGGCTGAACTCACTGAAATCTGCACAGCGATTTAAGATCATTCCTGGGTGGAATGCGATGTGGGAAACCGAAGCCTGTTAAGATATGAATGCAGATGCAGGATGCCATCCAACAGCTTCCAGTCCCTTGATGGCTCACTCATTTACTGACTGATGGGGCACTCTGGCATCCCTGTGGTTGATCCAGTGATAATTAGGGCATTGTGCATTTGCTATCAGCCTGTGTGATCTGCCATTTTAACTCAGAAATGTTGAAAATTCATCTAAGGGTGAAAAATAGCACACTCACAAGCTCTCTTATGAGCCTACTTCACACTGCAACTGTGCTTTTCAGTGCTGTACTGTGAACAAGAGTGACCAGCAGCTATTATAGAATTGAAGAATTGTTAGAAGAGAGTTACTTAAAAGCAATGTGCTCAGAGTCCCCTTTAACTTAAGATTTTCATAGCGTTGTTAGCCCTGCGCTGTTCCTTTTTCCCTTGCAGCTACAGCTAACCATCTGCCATTTTTTCCAATTCTCCATTTGTTTGACGGATTATTGACCACCTTCTTCTGGCCCATGGGATCAGAAAACAAAGAAGGAGGTGTGGTGGTGCTGTGTAACAGCACTCAGAAAACCTTGGACTCAAATGAGCCTTTCTGTATGGCACACTTTGCAATATTTTAGTTTTCTCAAGTGAGCTAGCACACCACAAGTGCTCACCATCACGTGGCGGATGAATAGCCATCTCACTTGTTAGAGAGGAAGAAAGCATGAAAGACAGCAGACTTGCCAGGCAGCTGTGAGTAACCTCCATCACAAAGGTCTCAAGCTGATCCTGAAGGGTTAAAAGTATTCCTTTCAAATAAAGGTTTTGGATCCACTAACACTGTCTGCAAATACAGTAAACTCAGAGTAACATGTGGTAAACGCCATCATAATACTTTCCCCGACAATCCTGTTGGCTGCCAGATCCCTACAGTCCTGTTCTACCAGACACCGGAGCAAAGCTCTTCCTCATCACTCTCCATTCACCTACCATGCAGCAGTCGCTGCTCACAGAAACACTGGTAATGCTTCTTCAGCTGAGTAACTGGCATAATCACTTTTCACTTCCTCCAAATTAAGTCAGCAACAACTGGTACAAGATGAGCTTTACTGCTCTGGAAAAAAATCAGGCAGTTTAAGAAAGGCAACCTCACTTCAATGAAGACTTTTTTCTATTTACATTTTTAATAACAGCAGCATTTTAGGGCACTCTTTCCCCTCTTCTTTCCTGAAACAAGCTACAACAATGTTAGTTGTCACATGTAAAAGGCACTTTTGGTGGTTTTGCAGAGTTCTCCTGGGTGATATTGCAGTTGTAATCCTGCCACCTTATAGGCCTTGGAAGAAAAACCTACAGTAAACTTTTATTTCAGCCACACCTTTGTAAAACTAGTCATTCCACACCAAAGCATATAACAGAGATCAAAATCTTGACCATTAGGGCTAGAAGCAACAACTCTCACACAGGTGACAACCTCTGGGTAGACTTCCAGTTGTGACCCATTCCTTACATAAAGCTGTCTTACTAAACATATACATCATGCACTTGAAAGTATGTCGTTTCAATTACACTGCATGGTTTTGGAATAAAGAATCTGGACCACAATGCAAAAACTATATTCCCCAGACATATTTCACCTCCATTCCCACCAGTGCCTATCAGTGCAGGAGCTGACCTCCCCCAGCCAATCTTTTCCAGGCACATCACCACTCAAGTTAGCAACTCAAAACACAGCAGGGACAAGATGAAGAGATAAGCACCCAATCCTGCATTCCTCCCACACCCAGAGCTCCCAGCCAGAGGGCGGATAAAGACAAGTGAGCTGGATCCCAAGGGTACTTATGTTTGAAACTGCTCAAATAGTGTTGCTAAATTATTAAGTCACAGTATTTTAAAACTTTTGCAGGATGGGGGTTGAGTATGTGCTTGACTGTTTATCCCTCTGCATGTGCTTGAACCATTCCTGATGGTTCATTTAGTTACTGGCTTGCAGAAATATCTGATGTCAGTTGACTCCAGGCAGTACCCAAAGCAGACACAGAGAACAAATCCAACACCCTTTGCTCACAAAGGCCCAGTTCACTGTATTTTAAAGTCAGGTTGTATACTTTAATCTTTAATGATGATACAAACAAGCAGGCAGCCATTATTACAATATTTCATCTGGTCGTATACTCAAGGAAAATAGATTCTAAACTGTGAGCAGTTCATTCAGAATGCACAAAATTAAGCCACAGAATTTAACCAGAACGTTTTGGTAGGATGCTGTACGGAAGGGTCACATAGAATGAAAAGGCTGAATAAATCCCATGGCCAATTACATGGTTACTGAATCATGAAAAGGCCAGGCTCCTGGAATTTTGCAGCTGCTAGTAGATTCAACGGATGCATCAAACCAGCAGCAAACTCAGCTACAAGTTACCCTCCCACGGAATTGATTTGAAACAAAATAAACTTACAGTGAATCCCCATAATTTAGAAATTTTGCAAGAGAACACTGATAGACTTTAATTCCCATTACCTTTCCTTGTCTTTAGGATCCATCTGTACACTTTACTGCAAAACACATAAAATACCTTTTGTTTTTAATGAAAAACATGGTACACACATTCAAGAGATCATATTTTTAGTGAAATGAAGCCCAACATTTAAGTGTAATTGTTTATTGGGAGGAGGAAGTGTATATTTCAACTAAAAGTACTTGAACGTATTTGTATTGACTGGTTTCTGGAGTTCCACCTAGCTTGCAGCATGAAGCACCTCCTGCAAATTACAAACATGCAGAGGGCCTTGTCAGCACCAGGGAGGGCGTGCAGATCCTTCAGATCACCAAGCCATCACACAACGCCTCCAAGAAGGCTCAGACAGCGCGGAGTGGCTGAGCCATCCTCACACACTACTAGCCTGGCTGTCCCTGGATAAAGCCTGGCAGTCCACGCTGGGGAAAAACAGGGAACAGCTACATGACTGATCACTCTTCCTCTTACTAGAATGACAAAGCCCATATGACACACCAAGATTACCAAGATTATCATAAGAAGCCCAGTGTGTCTGAAAATATGATTAGTTTAAGCTCATATGCCATGGTTGAAGGGCTGGCATATATACAGTTCCCACTCCAAGGCCAGTAACTTGTAGCAGAGGTATAAGGAGAAAATTAGGAACCATCCCCTCCTAGGGCTGCTGGAGCTCTTCTGGAGCTATCATCAGCATAAGGAAATGCTGCAGACAGGACAAGAATCAGCCCAGTTCTGAAATTTCTCTTCCAAACACTGGGCAGAGCATCAGTCTGAGACAAGGGATAACTACTGGCTCTGCTACTGCCTTGCTGCGTAACCCTGGGCCATTTTCTTAATGTAACTGAGTTGCACTGATTGCCTTGGCAAAGTGTTTTGCAACTCCCAAATTAGGATTTATTATCAAACCACAAGTTCTGTCCTGGTATAGCACTCCCAGGCTTCCATGATGTTCAGGAACACACCTGATCATGTATGTTTCAATGACAGCAAATCAATTATTTTACAAACGACCGAGTGTTCAAGCTCAGTCAAAGCCCACGTTCGTGCAGAAACTCAAGTCAAACGGACCAGCCTATGTTAACTGCTGGTGCGGACTCACAGAAATTACATGCAGAAAACAGCCATGAAACACTGATCTCCCTTTTTTCCAACACACAATTCTTCTCTGCAGTTCACAGATATTTTATCCAGTCCTGCTTTAACATCTGAAGCATTCTCCTGGAGAGAACCTTGTATGTCTGAGTTGCATTTTCCTGGCATTCCTTTGATAAAATCCTCCTTCAATCTAACCCATTTTTCCTAGTTGTGTCACAGGGCACCACCCAGCAGAACTAGTTTTTCTTTTTGTGTCCTTCAGGTGTTATGCAGACTTCTTACTCCCTTCGCTAGTCATCACATAGTCCCACAGATATCCACCTCTTAATATCTCTCCTGATGTCTTAGAGACCTCTTTCCCCAAAGTAATTTTTTTAGCTGCAGTCTCAAACTTCTCCAGCTGCTCTGTGCGACTGACAACGTGGCGCAGACATGCATGCTAAATCCCAAGTACAGACACGTGGGAAGACTGTATCAACATCCTTCCCTTTACTGATTTAGTTTTCTTTAATTAAAAGCATGTACTCTTCCTGTGTGTCTGCACAGTGTCTCTCTGACAGCCATGACATCTGAGAGATTGCTTAAGAGCAAACAACAAATCATTACTGGATTTTGAAATCTGCCATCTTCTCTTATCCACTAGCAAGGACATAAATCCACAGATCACAAGGATCCCTGATATGCATGGCAATTTCTACATGACCTAAATTTTCACGATAAGAATAGTTTCTTAGCCTATTGGCTCTAAAGACACCTCGACAATGCAACAATGCAATCCTAACTAGTTCTCCAGTATTCAGCCATCCGAATCATTAGCACTAGCTAGGTGTTATCTTCCCTTTCCCTCTTACCTCAGGAGCTTGTAAATGTTGACGGTACTTAAGGCCACTGAAATAGAAATGTCAAACATTTAACAGCTGATCCTACTGACAAATATTCCAGTCTGAAGATGATGCACTTCGCTGGACAAAGGGAATGAGAACATGCTCAGACAGATGTTTCAGTTGAAAAAATTGCTATTTTAAGTTTATGATTAGTCAGATTTTACCAGACAACTGTTACTAATATCCCCCTTCAGGTTAAGTTTCACAATGAGTATGAATGATGTTATCAAATAAAGAAGTGGGAATATGGGAGCACCATTTGTGGGATAACATAGGGACTTGAGAGTATACATTTGTTTTCTGTATTACTTGATCCAACAGTTATTTAAGTACTTTTAATATCCCACACTTTAGCAAAGATTATTGCAGGGATATAAGGGAATGTACACGAACACATGAACACATGCATTTATGCATAATCTACTGATGCTTCCTGTGCCAAAGGGTATATGTTCATACATGTATGCCATATGACATATCCAAGTAACCACAGGACCTTCTTTTAGTAGTTTGCCTATTCTATCACATCATCTGTCGTGGTCATGCCCCATGCTGCGTCTTTCTTAAGCTTTTAGGCTGCAACATGACAGAGAAGGTGCTATAGGGGGAATCCATTGACTATATTGTGGCCAGGACACAGTCGTGGTATATACTTAGATATTGTTATATACGTATATATTTTAAGGTCAGAAGGGTCCATTACGATCCTTTACCCTAACCCCCTGGGGCACAGCCCAGACTATTACATTTTCCCAGCAGTTCCTGCAGAGGGGAGAATTATTCTCTCTTACTGCATAAGTGAACTCTACTAAGCCCAACAGCCTGTTATTCATACTGTAAAGCAAGCAGCACCTACCACAATTTGAGTGATGAAATAAATAATAATGCAGCCAACCAAAATGGGAGACAAACTAGACAAATCCTCATCAAAATTCAGCAGATCTGGGCTAGCTCCCTCCCAAAGCTCCCTTGTCCTCCCCTTCACACAGAGATTTTAGGGACAAATGCCAGTAGATCTCTATTGTTCCTGTTCATTCATTAGCTACAACTGATTTTTCTGTTGTGCTCACACTTCAAGGTAAGGATAAGCTAGATTCTGATCACGTTGTACATATTGAAAAAGTAACTATGAGACACAGAAAATACAGATGGGAAATACGGATGGATTTTCAACACAAAATAATATTGGATTGTTTTCTTCACAGTTTTAAATAATCCTCAGAAGTGAAACATACATGTTTCAAGGTGATAAACTCCTTTCATCCCATTATCTTGGGGCCTTCCCCTTCCATCTCCATTAGTTGTATCATTCTCCTTTTTTACATCTAATCTCCCTGGCCAGCCTTCACTAAATGGACTCAGAAAAAAAGCCTCTTGGTACTATTTGTCACGATGTCATTTTCTATATGCATACTTCTCATGTCTGCAGTAAGAGAATGATATTTATTAAATCATAAAAGCCTACCTTTAAATTGGTGCTCAGTTTCTAGTCCTCCCTCCTATATGCACCGCTGCAGATCACGAACACTGCTTTTTACAGCTTTAAAGAAAAGGAAAGGGTCTCAGTTTAGCTGGAACAATGCGTTTCACAGAGCTACAGCTTTCACTTACCTCCCATGCTGGGGGTTACTATTTGCTTTCCCACACTTCCCTTTGGGCTGCCAGTCTTTGGAGCTGGAATTAAGACAGACACAAATGGTGATTAAACCTGCTTAGATATATGAATGAGTGTGATCATCAAAATCACACCTACTGCTTTTGAAGTTGAGGAAAACAAGTCCTATTCCTCTGAAAAGCTTGCAGTCTAAAGCATGATAAAAAGTGCTCAAGAGTGATCTTTGCAACAAAATTGATGATGCAATCTATTGAAGCCACCTGCTCCCCCTTTAGAAGCATTCCTGTTTCTCATGAAGCAGGCCAGGTGAACCTAAATCCTGACCCTCCCACATGAGCTACTTCACCTTATGCTTATAACCCTGACTTCCTTATCTCTCTGATGATGAAGGTCTGTTCCATCTGCTGCTTCTCTCTCCAGTGCATCTATGGGCAAGCCAAGGTAGAAATCTTAGAAGCCGGCAGTAGTTCTCATTAAGAATTGTTCAAAACCATCACAATTTTGAAACTCCTCAAGGAGATTACTGTAGGGACTGCTTCTCATTCAAGGACCACGTTCACCTATTTCCTTATCACAAACCAAAGGAGGCAATCTAGCGCTATAACCACAAAGCACTTTCAGAGAAAGTTAACATGCCCTTACTTCAGCATCAACTTGTCCTCCTTCTTCTGGCTTCCATTCAGATACAGAAACTATGGCTTTGTTTAGCCATGCTTTCAACCCAGGCTGGCTTGCCTCTAAGGGGATACAGACAAAAGGACATTTGCTGCTCATCTACCTACTCTGCACTGAGGGTGAAGCAGATCAAGCACCAAATGTCTGCCAGTGCCTTCCCAACACCACCCTTGGGTAGCATTTGCCATTAGTCAGCCTTCCTCCTCTTGAAGTCCTGCACCGAGCGGGGTAAAGAGGTACTTGGCAGCCAACTCTTGCAATATCGTGATGTCAGCAGTATCTTCATATCTTGTCAGCAACTCCCTGGGGGCTACCAACAAGCTTCTGCTGTGAAGCTGTTTGGAACTATAATTTGATAAAAACTAGAGATCCGTAGTTCTGTTAGGAAAGGAGGGATTTTCTCATGATGAAACCTCAGTTTAAGAAGAAATGAACTTTCTCAGGACTGTGTGTATCAGAGCAGTATTCTGAAATGACACGCTGACAGTCCAGTGAAAACTCAGTTGTCCAAAAAAGAGTAGGACTGTATGGTCAGTACTCTACCTAGGTGTGGAGGCTGTGCTCATATCCAGTTTCTGAATCTTGGGAGGATCAAGGAGGGAAGATGGAGCCAAGCAGAACCAGAGCACAGGAATCAGACTGCAAAATCTCTTCTAACGCTTGTTCAGTGCTATTGAAATCTGTTTAGGCTGGCCTAAGTTCTAGTCCTCTCTTGAATAACTGAAAAGAAAATGATTGTGGGAGAAGTTTCAAGTAATAGGAAATCCAAATGACCTGCCAGATTTTGGCAGTGCCATGCTGCTTTTCCATGGAGCTCACAAGTCTCCTTTCATCATTAACTGGCCTGTCAGTCAGTGATTAACAAAGTAACTCCAACTACAGATGGACAGTCCTCTGCTAGAGGCCAAAACAATCGCCTTTCCTACTCCAGAATCTCCTGCAGAAGACCATTCAATGCCACTATAGTCTAAATTATTAAGTAATCTTTTTTGTTATACTGCTGTCTAAATAAAAAAACACAAAAGAATCCTTATTTCCTTTAGCAATTAATCCAAAATTATTAGTACCTGCGTACACAGGACCTTGAAATCGAGACATCTTGTTCTCGGCTAGAACTATTCCCCTTTGACACAAGTACAGACTGAAATCTATTGAGAGAAGAGCAGAAGAGTTACTGGAAGAGGAACCAAAATATTTTCAAGAAGTTAACCTCCTTACTTTGAGATTAAGTAAAAAACCCTTTCGTTATAACATTGCATGCTTTGCACAAAATCAGCCAAGTCAGAGAAACTTCAACTGTTCTTAGGACATTCCCCGAGAGAATGCAGACAGGGCTAATCCTTACTGCAGCAACTCCTGCAGACCTGCCGAATGTCTGGAAAACTACACAGAATTAATTACCTTGATGCATATTTTTGCCAGTTTATGTATTCAGCTCCTTTACTCCTTTTTACTTTAAGGGCATGACAATTAATTTAGTTACTATCCCAGCTCTGATACACTCATAAAAAATTCACACCTGTTTCACAAATGTTCACCTGTTTAACAGATTGAAGATTAAAAGAAAGGAACATTTTGCTCAGTAATGAAAGTATAACTTTTAAAAAAGAATTCTTACTAGGACATTTGCTGTTTACATGGTGTAAAATGAAAACTGCCCAGTGAATCTTAAAGGGGAAAAAAAGGAAAGGCGGAAAAAAAAAAGAAAGGAAAAGAAAAGAATGATTTGGATTAAAATATCTTTTCTTAACTTTGTGGAAAAGAAGCTTTTCTAACTTGGCAGCACAGTACAATGAAAATGAAATCAATGCCAAGTGTCTTATCCCGAACTCTGAATGGGCAAAGTTCCCATTGACTTTCAAGATTTCTTCCCTTGCAAATGGCATTCAGGAACAGTTGTTACATGCACCTAAGGCACGTCCACCACTATGTTCTGTCTCTCCCCTTTCTGTCAAGTAGATGTATAGAATTTTTGAAATCAGCACAGCAAGCTGTGAATGATGATGCATGAAATGAATAAGCTGAGTCTAGTACAAAGGGGAAATCCTGAAGGCTTGGTGCAATCACTGCTATACTATTTCCTATGGCCTGTATAGAAAAGATGCATAATATTCTTCATGGAGACAAAGAAAAAAAGCTCACCAAGGCCAGAAGTCTCAATCAGAAGCCCCAAAAGAGACAAATGACAGAAGCTCACAAGTTTTTAACATTGCTTAGTTTCCCTCTTATTCCTAGGCCTGTCCCAATTTACGCCTGACTCTTTCCGAGCTCTGGGCTGCTGTGCACATGGAATATACACATCGCAATCTGGGGCTCTGAGCACCTGGTTCACTTTGCATTCCTTTGGAAGCAGCACAGCTTATGTAGTAGTTTATGTTTCACACTTCTCCCCATCAGCCAAGGTGAGTTTGTACCAATGCACCAGCACGTGAACTGTGATGGCCAAAGCACAGAAAGGTGTAGTGATTTCCAGAGGATCGACTGAGCAAACAGCTCTGGGGCAGTAACGTGTTAAACCCCCCCAGCTGCTTCCTCATGTGGATATGAATCGGAGACTTCAGTTACATTAGCACAAGCATTTTTAAACCAGGCCAAATCATGCTCAGCTTGATTTAGCATAATTTGACATATTACCGAATAAAAGTAACCTGGCAGAAATATGGTATAATTGAACTTAGCAACAACAATAAAGATGAGCATCCTGAGTATAACACCGGCTTAAATAACATTTAAGTGGTATGCACTTTTTTTCTTAATCACAGAGGAGGTATAAATACATCTCTTTATGGATTTACTGTGACAACCCCATCATTCTCTTGCTCACACCGACACACGCTCACTCATATGCGTTACAACCTCCCCTGCTGCACCAAGTAGGTGTAGATCTCAATTTAGGAACTGGAAAACTGAGGTATAAAATGGATAAAGAGCTTCTGAGGGTGTCTTTGGATGAAGCAAATCTGAAATTCTGTTTACTTGACTAGCAACACAAAGAAGTTGGCTGTGAATCGTATTCATAGCAAAGAATGAGTAATTCCTCATCCTGAGGACATTCTGTTGTGAAATAAGTCACTGCATTGGAATTATTATGGCATCCAGTGGCATCAGTAAAAAGTCATGATAGACAAGCATATGGGAAACTATACTGCAAAACTTAATCTGCATTAAGCACTAGATTATCCTGTGCAAACAGATCTGCAGTAGCAGCTCTCCACTCCATCCTTTCGACATCTTAAAAGAAATGGATTCAAATTCTCTTTAAGATTTCTGTGTTTTGTCACTCCAGGTTTACCACAGAAATAATCTGAATCTGCACCATGTAAATGAGCTGGACTTGACTACAGTAAGTCTAGGATCGAGGCAGGTAGGTAGAAAAGAAGCCATACCAAACTTCTCACTACTGCAGGCACTGGGAACAGCAGCGACATTCCAGTCCTGAACATCACCTAACTTCATCTCTTCCGCTGTATTCATTCCTATGAAATAATTCCTTCCATTGACATCAGAATACAGTTAGACAAGTTCCTATCTTTCTAGTGTTCCTGAAAAGTATTTTTATTAGTCTCATGTTTAATATGGGAAAGCACTTGATTTATAAATGCTTTCATAAAATGTTTATGCTCATCACATGCCTTTTACTGAATTTAGTATTCATCTCTTCTTATAGCAAAAAAATATCAGAAATACAAAAAATATGTGGTTTAAAAAATATTCTTAAAATACCCACAATCTGATTTCTCTGCTAATTATTACTTATTATTTCCCAACCAGACTGTCTCAACATTTTAATTTAAATTATTCTCACCACTTTTTCTTGAAATAAATTAATTCTGCAGCTATTTGGTATAGGAAGGAACCCTGAAAATGTAACCCAATATGCTGGGGTTTTGACAGACTAACAGTAGCACCAAGTGTGATCTTCCACTTTTCCATTCAAAAAAAAGTGTTAACGCAAAAGCATAAATATTGTCATTACACTTTAATACTGACGTTATTAACCTCTCCACACCCGATGTTCAGTCTTTCTAAGGATAATGGACGTGCTTGCATCTATTCTAGATGTTCTAGAATAAGGCTGTAGGCTTTTTAACTGTGCAAACAATTGCTAATGATTTTGCACATGCAACAACTCAGCATTTCACTTTCAGCCCTGTCTTGTGAAGTACTGTGGATTTCTAGAGCGGATGGATTCTGTGCAGATGCGTCTTCCACAGAGTGAACATGTCTTGTACGCAACTGTTTGTAACTTCACCTGCTCTCCCCAAGAACCCTAATGGCTTGATTCTGATCCCTCCCACACATGCAGGAGTATGAAACGCTGCACAGGCATTGCTCAAAAAGCACGTAGATTATGCATGCAGGATGTACGTCTATGCCCAGAATAAACTGAAAATTTTAAAATGAAGTTCAGTACACATAAAACATACCTGCATTAATTCAAAGGGAACATGTTTCTGTATTTGTTCTTGAGGCATATTTCTCGAGTCCAAGCAAAGGATGTAACAGTGCTCTTTGGAAAAAAAGTTCTTTCAGGCAATATCTCCCTCTATGTTGTTGGCTCTCCAATGGAAAAGACACCCGTGTTCAGGGAAAAAAAAGCTGTTTCTGTACTTGTACTTGTGTGAAAGGCTGGGTTCATTGCTTTTGGCTTGCAATGGGTCTCTCCCCCATCCAGTGGTGTGTGCCTGTTTATAACCCTTCCCGCAAGCTCTGCACACAACTTATGAACTCCAGGATAAAGTTCAGCCCCAGAAAACTGAAAATTGGGTGGAGGATTTTTTCTGGGCAACTCAAAACCAATAGCTCAGGAAAATCATCCACAAGCCAAACCACCAAGATGAGCTTTCAAAGAGAACAAGGTGGTTTATACAGAGGCATCTCCCTGTGATCCCTCAGGGACTTGCTCACAAACTCTCCTTAGGCCCTGACTTATGGCAAACAAGGAGGATAACTTGAACTCAGAAATACTGCAAATCTTTGAAGAACACTGTTTCTCCCATTTCAGGGCAGAGAATCCACTTCCAGAGAGCTCAATAAAGACAACAACTACTTATAATGATGCAGCTGCAATTCAGCGCTGAAGATACCAAATACAATTCCAGTGCTGGCAGCAGCTCACCTGCTCGGGAGCCCTCGATTTTTGTCAGACGTGCAGCACACGCCTGTCCGGCAAGGCTGAGGGAGACCTGTTTCAGAGAACAGGATCATCACACTTCCCCTCCCAGAGCTGTCCCGCACTGCCTTTTCTGGGGAGCACTGGGGAGCACCTTGGCCCCCAGCTGAGTGGAAACGGGACCTGCTGCTGCCGGCCCTGCGTATCTCCGTGTACGATCCCGACACCACTGATCTTGCCACCGTCTTCTCTCAGAGCTCCGGGTTATGAAGCTGCTTGTCCTCACAGAGCTAGTAACCAGCACACTCCTACCTGAAGGGTAGAGGCCACAGGTTTGCCAGAATTCACCAGGAATGTTGCGGAAAGAGTTGAGCTGAGGCTGTGAAACACAAATCGGGTTAGCATTTGCAAAGTGATTACCCCCAGTTCCAGCACAGCTGTTCCCCCGAGGAGAGGGGAGCCTGCGCGGTGCCGGGGGCTTGCCACCCGGCCCAGGAGCGACCGGCTCCGAGGGCTTGGCTGTGCAGGGGGCGGCGTGTGCCCGGGGGTCCCTCCTCGGGCCGAGGACCTGCAGCAGCTGCTCCCCGCACACCCCCGGCCCCGGGCGGCGGGGCACCCCGCACCGCAGAAGGAGATGCTCGGTTTGGTTGGCAGAACATCGATTTTCCTCTTGCAAGAGCTGGAGGAAGCCCCTCACCGGGCCTGGGCGGGCTGCCCGGCGCTGCGGCCGGGGTGGGAGCGGGGGCAGCGGGGGGGATCGCGGCTCCCACGGCCCCGGCAGGTCTCGGCCGCCGCAAGCGGGCAGCGGACGGGCGCAAAGGCTCCCCCCGAAGCCGCCGTTGGTAAGGGGCGAGCAGAGCAGGCCCCTTTAAACGAAGCCAAACCAAACAACGAGAGCACCTTCCCGTCCCCTCTCCTGTTCAGCAGAGGGATGGGCAGTGGAAGCAAGCGAAGGGCAGAGGCTCGGGGGGCTGCGCTGCGAAATGCACGGAGCGTCTCTGGCTGCGAGCGGCCCCCGGCCCGGCCAGCCCCGAGTCCGGCCCTTGGCCCCCGGGCCCCCGCTCGGAGCCAGGAGCAGGGGGCACGCCGGGGGGGCGGCCGGGAGCCGGGCTCTCGCTGCCGGACAGAGCGGGACAAGCCGGCTGCCCTTGCGCCGGGCCCCGGGGCTCCGCGGGAGCTGCGGCTCGGGGCTGCTCCGCAGCGCCCGCGGAAACACAGCCAGCAATAACGCAGATCCCTAAAAAAAGAGAAGGAAAACAACACACACACAAAAAAAAGGATAGAAAAGTTGTCCAGACGAAAAACACACTCGTCAAACATACTGAAAAGATTGAATTATTTATTTCCTCTGGGGACTCCTGTAACCATTCATTTTTAATAGAGTCTAATTAAGAGTTCCCCAACGGGTTTTACTTCTGTAAATATTTCAGATGAGCTCGGGTTTCCGGGCAAATCCTCCAGAGCAAAAAACCCCGAGGCGCATACATGTAACCCCCTGCCCTCCCCGTCGGCCGAGAGAAACCGGCCAGGCGGAGAGGCAACAAGTGGCCGGCGCTCGCAGCGCAGAAGCTCCAGCAGCACCAGCGGCGCTTCCACAGCCCGGGTCCCGCTTCGCTTTTAAAAACAAAATCACCTCGAAGGAGCGCTCCTTCCCCCCGCCCCCGAGCAAAATCCACGACCGCGCGGCAGCCGCAGAAACCCGGCCGAAAAGCGGCGGCAGCTCCCGGGCTCCCCGGCCGGGCGGCGGGACCGCGGGAGCCCCCGGGACGGAGCCCCCGGGACACCGCGCCCGGCCCCGCACAAACCGGCCGGAGACTGCCGACGTGCCTGATATAAAATTTATTGATCTCTCTTCGTTTAGAAGAAGGAAGCAAACGAGGACTAGGGACAGAGAGAAGAAAGGAGCATTTCGATGACTTTTTTTAAGAAATCCGGTAAACAAAACTAAAACGTTTTTTCATCCGATATGTCAAAACATGAATCACAGTAAAAATCACAAACCAATTTACATTAAGTTTACAGCTTAAGAAAAAACAAGACACACAGCTTACTATAAATAAAAGAAATGCGTTTGCGACCCGCACAGCTCTCTCCCACCTCCCCCGTTTTTTTAAGGGACAAAATCCTAAAGTTAAGAAGTCGTGAAAGATACAGATTGTGGATAGAAACCAGGCGAGGCTCGGTAAGGTGGGAAGGACAAAAACACTTAAGAAACCACGACGAAAATGTGAACAACTGAATTAAAAAAAAAAAAAAAAAAAAAAGGCCCGCCGGTTTGGTTGGGTTTTCTTTTTTTGTTTGTTTTTTTGGTTTTTTTTTTTTACATCATTGCAACGCTAGAAATCAAACTGGAAGATGCGAACAAAACAGTGCCCAACATAGCAGAAACCAGGAAAGAAGTTGCCGTGGTTTGTAAACTTCACAGCGGCTTCTAGGAGGCAGGAGTTGTGCTCTATTAAAATAACAACTTGCTCAATTATTATTTTTTTTTGTACAAAAAAAATAGACACAACTAACGGATTTCCTTTTTTAAAATTTCTCCAAAGTTAGTATTAAGTCTGCTAAGCCGAGCAACACTGCCGTACGTCCCGGTGGAGTCAGGGAGCGGTGGTGGGGTTAGGGATTAAGACGGGGAGCCGTCCGGGGCACTCGAGTTTATATGTGAGTTAGTGGTACGGTACCATTCACGCCAGTCCCGGCACTCTGGTAGTGCTGGTGGACGCTGTGTAACCTGCTTCCCTGCAGGGCGGAAGGGTCTGTGGCATCCCCCCCCGGGGGCAGGTACATGCTGATCATATCCCGCAGGTCTCCCAGGCAGGCTCTCTGCGTGTGGGAAGTGATGGCAGGAGGAGGCGAGCTGGGCTCGGATTTCACCACCGAGCCCATGGAGCCCAGGCTCATGGCCGTGGAGGGCTGCTGGCCGTAGGCGGCGGGGGACATGCTGTAGGTGGAGGCGGCGTTCATGTAGGTCTGGGCCGTGGACATCATGGGGCTGTACTGCAGGCCCGTCATGTCGTAGCGGTGCATCTGCTGCAGCTGGGGGCTGTTCATGCCCGGGTGCTGGCTGTAACCCAGCTGGTCTTGCATCAGTGAGTAAGCCCCGTTGGTCCAGCCGTTCATATGGGCATAAGTGTCAATCCTCTGCCCCACCCCGACGGGGCTGCTCACCGCGTTGCCCCCCCCCGGGGCCAGCAGATTACCGGGCAGCGAGTATTTGTCTTTCTTCAGCAAGGTCTTGGTCTTCCTTCGGGGCCGGTATTTGTAATCCGGATACTCCTTCATGTGCACGGCCCGCAGCCGCTTGGCCTCGTCGATGAAGGGCCGCTTCTCGGCGTCGCTCAGCAGCTTCCAGTCAGCCCCGAGGCGCTTGCTGATCTCCGAGTTGTGCATCTTGGGATTCTCCTGGGCCATCTTCCGCCGCTGGCCCCGCGACCACACCATGAAGGCGTTCATGGGGCGCTTCACCCGGTCCTGGTCCGAGCCAGCTCCCGCCCCGTTGCCGGCCCCGCCGCCTCCACCACCTTTGCCGTTGCTGCCCGGAGCGGGGTTGCCCCCAGCGCTGCCCGGCGTGGGCTGCGGCGTCTTGATCTCAGTCTCCAGCATGCTGTACATGGCCGGAGCCGGCAAGAGGTGCGCCAGGGCGGCGGGCAGGCGGGCACCAGACCGGGGAGAGGAAGTTAGAAAAAAGAAAATTAAAAAGAAAGGGAAAAAAACCTGCCTGGGCGGCTGCTGCGAGCGGAGGAAGTTTCTCTGCTTGGCGGGCGAAGGCGCCGCTCCCCGAGGACGAGGAGGAGGAGGAGGAGGTGGTGGTGGTGCTGTTACTGCTGCGGGTGCGGTGCGGGTGCGGATGCGCTGCGCTTCCCGCGGGCAGCACCAAGCGATGCGCACAGCAATCCCGGGGGTATTTGATTGACGGGCTATAAATGAGCGGGCGGCAGCCAATCAGCGAGCGGTTCCCGACAGCCCCGACGCCGGTAACTGACCGGCTGGGGAGGGGGGGGAGCCGAAAAGTTGATGTTTCGGGGTCGCGGGGGCCGAGCCCCCACCCGCCGTCTCCCGCAGCCCCCGGCCCTGCGCCCCCGGCTCCCGGCCCGAGCGGCGGGGCGCGGCAGAGCCGGAGCTGCGCGGGGCAGAGAGGCCCGTGGGGCCCCCGCAGCTGCCGGCTGCTCTGCGGGGGAAGGAGCGGGCCCGGGCGCCGGGCGGGCCGGGGCTGCCCTCGGGGGCGCGGGGAGGAGGAGCGGGGCGGAGCGCTGTGCTGCAAGCGGGAGCCGTGCCTTTGCCAGGCACAAAGGGATTTGGGGCTCCCGGGTGGATGCACAGCCGTGCGCCAAGCCCGCAGAAGCTGCCTGGAGACGGAGCGAGCCCGTGCTGGATGACCCCCCCTTCCCGGAACGGATGGAGCTGGGGAGGGCGCACTGAACTCTTCTCGCTGCTGAGCCCTCTCCGGGGGGAGAATCCGCATTGCCCCACCGGGACCGGGCACTCGGTCCCGCTGGGGGAGGGTCTGCGCCGCGGCAGTCCGAGGGAGCGGCGGTGGGATGCGAGCGGGGCGGGCTGGCTGCCGGCCGGGGGCTCTCGGCCATCCCCCACCTACTCCCACCGCAATGCCACTTGAGTTTTTCCACTCGGCTGCCCCAAAGGGGGAAGGAGGTGGGGGGCACGGCCGGCGCTTGCAAAACCCCCAAGTTCCATGGCAACAGCAAAGTTCCCTCCGTATGAAACAAAACTTTGGTGGAGGGTGTGTGAGCGGAGCGAACTCAGTGGAGCTGTCAATCACGGGCCTCCCTTTCCGTCCCTCCCCTCCCCTTCCCTTCGCATCCTTCGTTCCTTCCTTCCTCCCTCCCTTCCCCAGAGGCACGGACACCCGCACCTGCACGGACAGGGCTGGCAGCTCCTTGAAAGCACGGCGGGGACGGAGCTACCGCGCCTGCCGCTGCGGGGCCGGGGGGACGCGGGGCGCGCTGCCCGGTCCCAGCTCTTCCTCGCCCACCCCCTGCCCCGGCTCCAGCTCTGCCGGGGTAAGCCGGGCTGTTCCGCCGGCCGGGGCACGCTGCGGGAGGACAGGCTAAGACGAGCCTGCAGTCTGCTCGGAGTCGCGCTAGGAGAGTATCGGTGCCGGGCGAGGCGGGCAGCACCGCCGGTTCCGCCGACGGAGCTCTGAGCAAACTACCCCGGCAGCGTGTGGGGCGCAGGGGAGGGTCGGGGGCCTTGAGGTAGGGACGTGCCTGGACATCACGTCCCGTAGCGAGGGGCCCGGCGAGGAGGGATGTTGTCGCCACAGCTCCCCCGGCTTCGCAGCCGTCGGTGCTGCCCCAAAGAGGAGATCGCGAGGAAAACGACGGTGCAGGGGAGCGGACACCTCCAGGGCAGGGCTCCAGCCCGGACCCGGAGGCACAGCCCGAGCCGGTGCCGCTAGCCCCGAGCCCGCCGCGCTGCTGAAGCCGGGGAGGGGGCGCCGGGCCGGCTGCAGGGCGCGGCGGACGGGACCGCTCCGCGCAGCCCCGCTCAGCGCTTCCCGCGGGCGGGGGGCAGCGCTCCGGCTTAAAACGGCGCTGGCGGTGCTCTGGAAGCAGCACGGTGTCGTGGCGGATTTTTATTTGAGTGGATGCGAGCGCTACTGCAATTTAGCAGCTTAAGGTGTCACTCGTTTTGTACGGATTTCTTTTCCGACAAAATCATCTGTTGAACAAAGTCGAAGGCAAAATAAATCCCGCTTGGACGAGCTGTGATACAGTCAGCATTTTGTCTTTGTTGTTCGGCTTGTTACTGGTGTGCTCTTGGGTGAAGTTAAAAATTTCGCAGCCCGAGAGGACAGGGTGACAGCGGCAGGCGGTGTGGCAGGTGGTAGCACACCGCGGCACGAGTTCGCTGGTAACTTTCTCAGTATCTAGGAAAAACTTCAGACAGCTGCGATGAACCTCAAACCCCTCCAAATATTTTGACCACGCCAGTCGAGGCTTAAGACGTGCCAGGCTGGGCTGGAAAGCGACTTGGTACATATCTTGACAATTCTTTGAAATTACTTTATGTAAACGTTTGTTGGAGGGACTGAACACGCTTGCATGCAACTCAAAGTAAGGCAGTATACAGAATGAGAGGGCATGCCCAAAGCCCAGGGAACGGTGTTTCCTTCGATGTTTAAATAAATTATTACAACGTTAAGTTTCAGGCTCTTTGTCTTTCAGTATGTCTGTGCTGCCTGAGAGCCCTCTGACATAATTTTCCCCCCAAAGCCACGCTATTTAACACTTTAAGGTCCATGTTATTTCAAAGTAGGACATTTCTCTTGAAACATAGCTAATCTACTTGTAGATGAACTGAGCCTGCCTGAATAAAAAGTAAGTATAGATTCGTGCGTTTCCACGCTTCACAGGTCCCTGTAGCCCTCCCAGTGCACTAGGGCTCCCACGCCGCGCACGGCCAGAGGGCCATTTAAAATACTGGGCTGATTTATATTTCCAGAATAAGGGGCGAGCAGGAACAGGCTGCTCGCCACACACACACACACACACGCTTCGGCGTTAGGGCTGGGAAGCTCTCACAGAACCCCCTGAGCGATGCCAGCACCCGGGAGGGGAGCCAGGCTCCTCTCCCAGCCCCTGGCAGACCCCCGCACTCGCCGCGGTGCTTCACGTCCGAGCCACTGGCCCGGCCCGGCCCCCGCAGGCGCTGCCCCCGCAGCCCGCCGGGGCAGCCCGGCGCTGTCGCCGCTCACCGGTGTCCAGCTGCAGCGCATCGGGATGGCTCCCCCCACCTCCAACCCCCGGCTGCCCGGCAGCGGGTGCGCCCCCGGCGGGACCGGAGCTGCGGCTTGGGAAGGGCCCGCCGGTGCGGGGCCGGAGGGTGTGAAGCAAAGCGCGGGGCAGGGCAGGGCTCGGGGCTGCCTCCGGCGCTCGCCCCCCACCGCTCCGCAAAGGCGAGCGGGGCCGAGGGAGGAGAAGCGGCTGCTTCTGCCTCCCCGGTCTAAACACTACAGATGGTGAGGCGGCGGGGGGAGAGGGGGCAGCGAGGCAAGCCCCGCTATACCGACTGCTGCTCCCTAAAGTTACCTGCAGAGCGCTTTAGAAGGTCCTAGCCCGCCGCCCCCTCGGCAGCCACCAGCGAATTCCAGGCTCCGTCCGCTGCTCAGTCCTGCCCGTCCCGCGTCCCGGGAAAGGGGACGGAGCCTGCGGAGCTGCTGGAAAGTAGGGAAGGGGCAGCGGGCAGGAGAGGACCCAGCCAGAGCAATAAACGGAGCAGAGAGATGGGGAGGGGGCTCATGCCCGGAGCCATTTTCTTAAATTCACTCGCCTCCGGGGCTAGGGGAGCAGCCTTCCGGGGCCGGCGATCCCCGTGTGTCTGGTGGGGGTCGGGGAACGCTTGGGGTCCTGTAAATACAGTTGTCAAATCCAGAGAGGACCACCTTATTATTCCCCCCCCCCCCCCCCCCCCCCCCCGTCTTTTGGTGACAAAAGAGAGCGAGGCAAAACCGGGACTTTACGGCACAACCCGACTTGAACGGGAAACCCCGCGGCTCGACAGGCGCGTTGGAAAGGGACCGTCTGCTCCTTACGCAATCAGCGCTTAATAAGCGACAGCCATTAATATATGTTAATTGCAGCTCCAGCAGAGTTTGAGGGAATCTTGGAACGGTGTCAGGGAGGTTCTCTGGCGTTCAACGAATAACGCTATGAACCAAACTGGCCTCGTTTAATCTTATTATTAAAGCATCCTCCCTGGTCCCCAGCCTAACTCCCGATCGAGACCAGCGGGGGCTTAACTCGACCAGGCAAGGGAGCTGAGCGCCCCTTTCGTTTGGACCCTGCTGACCCTCGCCAGGATGATGCTCTGAAAATGCCGAGGCTTTTAGCGATGCTTAAGATAAAAGTTCACGTGCTTTTCCGTTTGGTCCCTGTTTTAGGCTCAATCCCACGTCCTCCCGCAGAACTTTCCAGCGTGGTAATGTGGCTGCTAAATGGATCATTTCAAGCTCGTTCTGCCGCCCAGGGTCGTTATGAGATTTTTGATTCCCCATCTAACAGTGTCACGTTAAAAAAAACATCTCGAGATTGCCTGCGGGGCTGCCATAGCTGGCCCAACCTTCCAGCCCAGCGAGAGGGGGAACAAATCATTGGTTTTGACAAATGATCTCCCAACGCCTTTCTGTGACTCCCCCAGTACCTTGCCACAGAGATACCGATGCTGCGCTAGAGACGACAGTTGTCCCCACTGCTCACGTATACGGGAAAGCAAGGGATACTTTTGATGACATCATTAAAAATAGCAACATTTAAGAACAAAAATCTTAAGTGTGTGGGTAAAACCCGAGCGGCGGCGTTTGGGTACAGAGCAATTCCTTTGAACTGAGCCTCCTAGTGCATTCAGGAGGCAGCGACGAATGTTGTTTTTAATCACATCACTCCCCCCCCCCCCCCCCCCCAGCTGAACTTTTATTTGGCTTCTGACAACAATAGCGGGCTGCAAACAGACCTCTCGGAGAGCCCACTGAATAGACCCTTTTCGAGCCTGGATTGTTTCCACCACCACAAAACCCAACCAGTAGCTCTGTTTCTTAATTGGGTTGTTCCTGGCCCTCGTTCATTCAGGTGTTCGCGAGGAATTTGTTTATTAGCCTTTGACAAACAGCTCCTCCTGGCAATCGCCTCATGGGGTTGGCTTCAGCGGGAGCAGAGGGATGCAGGGGGGAGGCACTGTTAATAAGGACTCTCTCCATCTCCAAGTTACCAATTAACAGAGCCGCAGCGGGGACCACCAGCACAGGACAACTCGCCAGGGCTCGCTGCGAAGCCCGGGGGAAGCGATAGGCTTAGCTCATGTGTTTTCACGCGAAAACACCAAGGTAAAAACGAGCGTGAAAAGTGATGCTAAAGAGCCCACCGCTGCCCCCTGCACCGGCAGGGCAGCCTGTGCCGAGCCTGGCAGCAGCCTCTTTCCCAGGAGACAAGGCAAGAACAGTAACTTTCTGCAGCGTCCCCCCGCTGCTACAGTACCAGCTGTACAGCACCCCCGGAAGAGCTGCCTGCCCCTGGAACAGGCTGCCCGGGGAAGCGGTGGAGCCACGGTCCCTGGAGGGATTCACAAAACGCGTGATGTAGCGCTTAGGGACACGGTTTTGCGGTGGGCTTGGCAGCACCGGCTGACGGCCGGACCCGCTCATCTCGAAGGTCTTTCCCAGCCCAGAGGATCCTGTGATAGTGTCGCTCTAACGCCTCAGCCCCCTCGCGTTTGCCCTCCCCGCCCACCGCAGCGGGCACCCCGCGGCTGCCCCCCGTCCCGCAGCACTTGCAGGCAGCGCAGCCCTGCGCGCTCGGCAGCCCCGCAGTGCCCGGGGGCGCGCACCGGGCGGGAGCGACACCCCCGCCGCGGGGACACGCGTGGGGACCAGGCGGGGCACCCCCGCCCGCGCGGCTCCTGCTGGGGACCCCCGGCTGCCACGGGCAGTGCGCGCTCCCGCGGGGCAGCGGCTCCCGGGCGCCAAGACCCTGCCCCTGACCTGCCCCAGCCCCTGCCCCAGCCCCTGCCCCAGCCCCTGCCCCGCGCCGCCCGCAGCAGCCGCCGCAGGACCGGCCCCCGCGCGCCCGGAGCCCGCCGGGCCCCGCCGGGACTTGTTGCCGGTGCCTGAGTGACCCTTTCCCCGGCGCGGAAGACAACTGAGACATCGCTGCGCTCCTTCTTCAGAAAAAATCCCCATCCCAGACCAAATCATCTCTGGTTTGTCCATTTAAAACTTCGTGATTCTTTTCCGCAATGTTTTCCATACAGATCTAGTAACCCACCTTATTTGCTGGTAATGATGCCTAGGCTCCTCTTTATGAGTTAGATTAGAAATCAGACATTAATTGTAAAACTGACTTGCTAATTAGCTGCAAATAAACTATTCATTAGTGACAAATTAAAATCAAAACACACCTTATTCCTACTCTCTGACATACAATTTTGAAGGCACATATTGTCTCAGACTACAGCCTGTATCACTGGCACAGCAAATTGAGATCCTGAAAGGTTTCTCTCCAGGATAAATAATTAAAATATATTCTACTTTAATTGACATTATAGAGGACACAAATGGGGTTTTCCTTTTAGAAAGAAATAGCAGTTTCTAAATAAAGCTTTGCAGGCTGCAGAATGGAGGTTTCAACCAAATGAATAGTCATTACTACCTTTTCAATGATGTGGGCCTTTTGATCAGAAAAGAAATTAGCTCTAAAGGACAGACAATAGGAAGCCTGCCCTGCAATAGGAAGAAAATTAGATGGCTAAGGCTCTTAACAACACCTATTTCTATAAACCGTGGAGCTTCTTGCTTTTCAATTACAGCTGTTCATTTCATATGAGGAAACTGGAAAAACACAGGGGGAATATAAACTTTGTTGCACCGAAATGCCCAAGATAGGGAAGTCAGTCAGTCTTCCCATTTCCCTTTGTTTTTATCATAATCAGTTAACGAATATCATATATTTTATAATACCAGGAGTATCAAGTATAGCGTTCTCTAGGTCAATCGAGCAATCAAGATGGACTATATTCAGGGAAGGAACTAGTAAAACAGAAGAAACTTTAAGTTAGGTAGTTGGATGTTCCCATTGTAAATCAAATAATACATTTTGCATGTGCATCTCATTCTTGTGTGCATTTCTCAGAGAAAACAAAACAAGAGTGAAGAACTTGAGAAAAACAAAATGCTGAATAACACTCTGCTTTTGGTTGTAGTAAAAAACTAACTCCAGTTTTTCTGAATTGAAATGAATGCTCTGTCATTATACTCGGGACTGAGATTATTTCAGACATGCTCTCCTCACATTACCTTTAACTCATACATCTGGGTTATTTTAGAAGATGTATTCTTACTTTTAAAACTTAGAATTAACTTCTTGTGTAATAAATTTTAAATAAGGGATCTATTTCAAATTATTTCGTTTGGATATTATTTTTTTAACACTGCTATTTCTTCTGAATATAGAAGTAATATAAGTTTTCTTATGAATCTGAGACACAATCATAAAAGCACACCTTTCTTCCTTCACCATTTCTTCCTAGCCATACTTTTATGATGGGGTGTAACAGATGATAATTTGTTATTAGCCATGCAATATACTGTAATGAAATAATGTTTCAGTGATTATTCGAACATATAATAGTCACAAAGCTTTACTGTAAACAGGTCCTGTCCTCATATTGACTCAGCTGGACTACAGAGAGCTCTTTAAGAAATAGCATAAAATCACAGGGATTCCACATCTCTCCCCCCCGCCACCGCCCTCCCCCTTGTTTTTTTAATTCTTCCTAGCTATTTATTTATTTACCTTTCCTTCATTCTTTCTACTTTTTCTCTCCCTTTCCCTTTATCTTTATTTTTCTCTTTCTCCCTGTGGTACTATTTGTTTAGAAATAAGGTTACAGGGCTAATTCAAAGGGGTGATCAAATATGTCTGATTTGTTTTTGCTGTGATAAGGTGTCATATAATTATCCTTTTCACCCTCAAACAAGTAAGTGTTCAATAAAAATTACTTTCCTTGTTCAGAAAACTAAATCACATTTATATTCTGCTTAGAAGTTATTTTAATATGAAATACAACAGCTTTTTATTCAGTGTCTGTATCCTCATTCACTCCAGCTTTGGCCTTGTGATATATAGGAATAAACAATAAGAAATAGTTTAATCTGTGTAGCATGATCTCCTGACTCACAGATTGAAGTCACCAATGGCAGTATTTAATCTCCCTGCTTGAGAGTGGTTAGAAAATATGATTAATGCAAGTCTCTGCCTCACTTTTTACTGGGCTGAAACTCCCATTTGATTTGTAAGATCTTAATTAAAATGTTATTATAATTGAAATTAATTTGTCTGAGAAAATTTACTCATACCAGCTAGTGGGAAAAACCTCCTTTCATGCAAATAGGCAGCTCTAGTGTCACTGAGACTTCTGTAATTCGCAATACAAAACCTACTGAAGATCTGCATCAGTGAGGAGATTAAAGATTTGGGAAAAACTGGTGCCGCCATTTTCAGTCTAGACCTCACAGGGATGTTTTCCTTCTGATAGTATCTTTAGTTCCTGTAAGTAAGTGGAGGGTAAAGAACTGTCTGCAGGAGAACAAGTGAATCTTATTCTGACCTTGACTCTCTCAAAGTCTGAAAATGTCACCTAAAATTGTTGAAGTATCAGAGCAACAAGATTTTGGAACAAAGCTCTACTAGGAACAGAGAAGTAGGGAACCTAAAGAGCACTGAAGACTAGAGTGAACAGTTCATGTGTGGGGCTCTGTTGGAGGGGTTGGACACAATGGGATCTGAAAGACATCAAATACATGCTCAGTGTTAGCAGGGAGAGATTTCAATTCCCTCAGCCCTCCCAGTCCACCATGGAGAACACATCTGGCCATAAGAACAACTTACTAGACCTGAAGATCCTTTCTGTTCTTTTTCTCGCCTAACATATATTGATAAATGCGGGCAATATGTTCTCCACAGCATTTTGCAAAGCAAATATATGTGTATGCATATAAAATAACAGAAATGGAACTCACTGAAGAATCAGTTATTATAAGGGCTGTTTTCATAGTACAAACATTTCTGACCTGAACAGGAGTCACAAATAACTTCATCATTTAAATGAGTATTTAGCACTTATCCTCTATTTCTGTAATAGCTCAAATCAATTACCTGATACTGAAGGTATCTCCCAAGAACTGCTCAATTCCGAGTCTTGCTGAACAGTGCAAAGACTCGTAACTAACCGCCATCTGAATTCTCAATTGCTGCTTACTTACAGATACTTATAGATAATGTTCAGAGAAAACAAGAGTGAAGAACTTGAGGAAAACAAAATGCTGAATAACATTCTGCTTTTGGTTATAGTAAAAAACTGTCTGACTGCTCAGGGCAATGAACAATGGAGCATATGCTCAGGGTTCCTATTATCTGAGCTAGTGGGCAAGTTCTTCATTGACTGTAGATAACACCTCTTCTAGCAGGGCAAGTACAGCTGACACTTGCAGGGGAAAAAGTTATGCAATGGTACATGAGTTAAGGACTTGTGAAATAGGTATTTCAAGGCCATTTTTGAAACAAGTGGATCGGTCACACAGTGTGCATCTAGGGGGACACAGTGGATCTTGCTGCTGGTGCACCCATTACCTTTCTCATCCAAAGAATCTGAACAAAACCCAATTCTTGCTTAAGAGGGCCTTTTGATTCTGCTAGATTTCCTTCTCTGGACCCATCGGGAACCTGTGCAGGGTAGTGACTGGGAGCTGGTGCTCCTTGCTCCGTGGGACAGTGATGAGGTACAGGAGTGTGAAGTGTTTCCAGGTGGATTAGACATTGGGTCTGAATGTGGGTGAGGGTCACAGGACCCTCATCAAGTTAAAAAGAGAAAAAAACCCCACAAAACAACTATTCTGGCAGAAGAAAACAAAAGGTTACTACTCCATGAGTGTAGCGCTGAGGGGAAGTGGGGATTTGGTATGCAGTCCTGAGGCTAGTACCTGAAAAACTCTGTTAGGAAGTGAGGAAGAGGATGTGTGATGTAGGAGAAGCTACGGGGGAAAAGGCTTCAAAAGGAAACATTTAGTGATGGAGAAGACAAGTCAGGTGAGAGACCACGCAGTCTGTAGGGCAGTCTACGTCCCCTGTGGCATAGCTGGTTTCCCTTTTGCTATGTTTTCCTCTTGTCAGCTACCACTGCCTTCCTAGCCCATCCCACTCACACTTTTGCAAAACAGCCTGTCAAATAAGGTTCAGTTTCTTTTTGAAAAGGATTCCATGACCCCTTGGAGAACAGCGTAATCTCATAAAATTGTCATATTCGAATTTGACTTTGATTTAACTTCATCTGAAGACTTTACAAACAAGGCATATCTAAAGGATGTCCAGTGGAAGCATTAGGAATAGCATTCAGAAATATATTGTACAGAGGTTATTTAATCCATAATTGTCCTGTTCTATTTATTTATTAGAGGATATTTGGATTGGAACTGAAAAATAATTGTAAATTGTTAAGAAAACACTTGGAATTTGTGACTTTAATCAGTGCTAATGCAGACCTGATTTCTGTCATCTGGTTTCCAATTTCTATACACAAACTCTGTGAAGACTCAAGCCTGCACTATTTGCACACCAACGCCTCCTGGTAAAGCTAATGGAAAATTAGTGAAAGGTAGTTATGCCCTAGTGTTGCATGGAAAAACAGGCTGTTATTAACAACAGTGACACTACTTCTCATTGCAGGTTCAGTGAAACTAAACTGCATGAAGAATGGCAGCTAACTCACACAAAGAACTGCAAGATTCATATACAGTCTTTAAAGAAAGTTGAGGACCTTATTCTTCCGTTCTCCAGATTCCTAAAATAAAATGAACTGCAGGTTCTATTTTGGTGCTTTTATGGCTCTTCCTATAATGGTATTTGAATATATTACAATAATAAATGCAGGTTTTACTTAACAGCATTCCATATGCAGTAAGAAAGTACTAGCTCTTTTTACAGATGAGAGATCCAGAGGATGGCTATAATAGTAATGCATGAAAACTTTCTGAAAGACAGAGGAAATATGCGGAATCAGATCTCTTGGGCTAGATCAGATTAGCCCAGAGCCTGATCATCTTGCATATCTGTAATTGATCATGCCCATAAATATTACAGGCTGGAAAGGACTCAAAGCAAGCCTGAACTAATGGAAAGGGAAATTCAGATCTACATTTTGTAACTTACTGGGAGCAGTCCCAACAAAACGCCAGGACAAAAGAATCCAGAGAATGGAGATAGTGTTATCAATCCCATCTAAAGCTCTACATATTTGTAACTCAGTTAAATAGTATGTGAGGAATATGTTTTGAATGAGCTGGGGACTGACTAGAGTGGCATGGAAAATATGTTACAGTAATTATAGCAAAAAAAGATAAAATGTACTAAAGAGTAAGAATCAGTCTGCCAAAGATGTTTGTCAAGCTCATGCAAGACACAGTTAAGACAGGTGGTCTGGGCTCACAGCTAGGATGTCTACTGGCACAGGGAAAACCTACACCTTTGTGTACCAGTGTAGATGGGCACAGCAACCCTATGTCCCACCCTAGCAAAGGTCCCGTTGCTCCTGCGCTGCTTGGCTAACGGGAGCATTTCCTAACCCAGGAGAGGTCACTGCGCTCCCTGCAGCCTTCAGGGGCTTCCCAAGAGCTGCCACAGGGTGCACAGCCACCAGGTAGAACATTGTCATGTCAGGGAAAAGTGTTACGATGACTGATTTTTCCTATTCAAAACTAGTCACGAGCCATGGGACCTATTTAAATTTACAGTGTTATTATTCCTTTGGATTTCCTTAATTTAAGCGTCTGAGGAAATGACAGCTACAGAGAAAAGGCGTCTGCGCTGTTGTGTAGCATAAGAATGCCCAGAGTTAAGCAACAATGAGACTTCCCAGAGTAATCATTTTCCATTGATAACTGTTACACCATGACAGATTAGTCAAGTAAAGACATGAGCTTGAAACAACTACAGAGCGTTCAGGTTTAAAGCCTTGTGCTAGGGAATCCTGCACACTCCCAGACTGAAGGCTGATGCGAGACTTGGTGGATTTACACAGGATTGGTACTTACACTGTTACAGTTTACTTAAAAAACTTTGCTTGGAGATTAAGAGCAAAGCCAAGTTCCAGTGTTTGCTGAGACCTGTTAGCTTCCTGCTCAAAAAATGAGAAGATGGCACAGAGGGTATGAACCGGTCAAAAGAAAACACTTTATCCCAAGGTCTTTGGGTCTGATCCCAGTGCGTTACAAAAGAAAATAACTACTATCTGGTAGGTGTTGCTGGCTTATGTACACTGAGCTGGAAATCCTTGGTTCTTTTACTCTGTACTCATTTTTGCATCATTAACTCTTCAATAACTTGCAATTATAACTCGGTCATCATGAAGTGAATGTGGTGAGTGGACTATGTACATAGCACTTCTGCACAGAAAGAGCCTTCAAGTCAAATTGGTAGGAACATGTGGATAAACAAGTCTAGCTTCTGTTCATACCATTACACTTGTGATGAAAAAGAGGACTTTTGAGCTGAAAAAAATGTTAATCAAGCATTTCTCCCTATTCCTGTGTTAACATCACACATAAACCCCCAACATTTCCACATTCAGAATTATATCAGAAAAATTGTTGCTACGGTATAAAGCAGCATTCACATTTTCCTTGTCATTTGTCAGCTTCTGGCCCTGCTACCACTACATATTTGATGTATTTTCCATTGAGCTAATTAGACAACTAACAACATGAACGATTTATTTATAGACTTAAAGAAATACCGACCCTGGGCTTATTGCCTAGAATAGAGCTGAAATGCTTATATTAATAACACACATGCCATTTTTGTCAGCTACATGCTTGCAAATGAGAGGGATTTTTCAAATTAGGATTTTTACTTATGTTCACGGCATCAGGCCAGATCATGCTTGTTTGCTCAATAAGACGTTTCAGAACCGTGACAATTACAGCTTATATATTTTCAGATCATGTAATATCTAAAGTGTGATGATAACAGATACTTGTAACAAATCGATCAAATATACACTCTGATTTTATTGACTGTTAGGGTGATCAATACTGTTTAGCTTTTCATGTTACACCTGTCATGGCTACAAAATTCTAGTGTTAACAGATTGATAAAAATGTTACAGATATATATGTATATACCTGTATATATATATATATATGTACAAATATATATGTATACACAAATATATATGTACACACATGCACACTGTAGAGACAATCACTGAGCAATTTAGAGCAAGAAGCTGAAAAATCTCTCCCTAGTTTGGTTATGTGGTAGTTGTCTGAGTCTGAATCAGTATTCCCACTTAATTAATAGTTAAGTTGCAGGCTAGGCAGTATACAGCACAGACACTAACATTAATGGCAGAACATATTTCGTGCTGTCATTCTTTTCACCTAGAGTTAAGGTAATATTATATACAATTATCAGTCTTTACCAGGAATTTGTTCTGCAAACATGTCAGTTTGCATTATAATTTCTAAAGTTCGAGGCATAGAAGTAGGTCAAGTTTGAGAAGACTCTGTTTTTTTAATTGTTTTCTGCTGCATTTGTGGGGAAAGGGTAGTTAAAAACAAACATGATCAGAAGTATAGACAATAAGGTATATAGTCTTCAGGTTAAGTTATCTATTGATGTAAATTTCACAATGTCATTATACCATTGACTTCACTGCACCTGCAACATACAGCATAAGAAAATACAACCTACTGCTTTATTTAGAAAACAGATAAGTAGTCGCTTTAATCCATCTTTATAAAATGGATAGAAGAATGATAATTCAACTCACTGAGGTTAACACTGATGATATGATTTTACGAGTGGCTTCAACAAACTGAATAAAACTGGTTAAATTAATAGATGCCTCCACCTGCATATTCCCTATGAAGAGTAGGACTCCGTAACATGAAAATAAACCAAAAAAAAAAAAAAAAAGAAAGAAAGAAAAAGATTGCACATAGCATATTTTCACTTGCTTGGTATGAATTCTGTGTAACAGGAATGTGTTTAGTGATGTTACTTCAGCTAAGAGACTAGGGCAAATAGGTGCAGTATTTTGTGCAATAGCTTCTTTCTAAAAAAACTAGATGTGTCCATGTAAGTGGAAACTAGATAAATTACTATGAAAAAATATAATGGCTGGAGAACAGGATTACACATAATAAGGTAAACCCTCTTTAATACAAATACCAAGGTGATATTGCCGTTATGTGTGCTTTTTCAGTCTTCAAGACATGCAACAGTGCTTATAATCTGCATGTGAAATTACCATGATTGTGTGTGCACATAGGGTATTAGCAGGTGTGAATGGCCAACAAGGCAGTTGTCTATTTGCCTGTGTGACAGTGGTAAACAGACACACAAATTAAGCTCACATCTACATATTCATTATGTAGCCGGGGCAGTTTTAAGTTTTGAGTACCAGACCTACAAGGTCCAACTGTAATATGCCTAAAGTCATATTAAATTTGAAACTGGAAGAGTTGGTGTGAACACAACTATCACTAGGTTGCCAAAATGCATACTAGATTTTTTAAATTATTGAAATAAGGCTACAGCTTACTACCACCTTAAGTACTATTGACGAACAAATGGGTTATGATGTATATCTGCAAAGTTTGATAGCAATATCAAGAAAGTTCAAATACACGTTCTGCCTAGGTGAAGAATGTAATCTTGTTTGGTAGGTAAATTATCTTCTTTGCTGTTGCTCTTTGAGAGAAGATATTCTATTTTAGGATGTTTCTCATGTAGTCAAAATCAATTGCATCAGAACAATTATGTCTGGTGTATCATCATCCAGTTTTATGGAAAACCAGGAAAAGAACAGGAGGTAGCCTCTTGACAAACAGCATTTTTGAGTGCTAATTGAGATCAAGTAGCAAACTGATCTGAAATCTAGTAACACTTGCATGTGTTTTGTAGTTAAAGACAAATAGATATAAAGGAAGTTAAAATGCCAGAAGTGTTTTGGGGGATTTGATACACAAATTCCATGAACTTCAGGCAAAGTGGGGAGGCAGTAAGCACAGGATATTTGCTTCTAGCAGCATACTATGTAAGGGAACTCCAGGTAATTGGAATTGCACTCATTCAGTTCTGAAAAAGTGAATAAAAATGCCATCTTGAATTCGTACTGCTTTTTTCAATTGCTTACTGCTTACCTAATTAATTTTGCCCTTGAACTGAACATCTTTTATTGCATTTTCTGGGTGTTTAGCTAACACGGCTTAGGGTCCTGCTCTACTCTTCTTCTGAGAGCTAAATTTAAGTGAGTTACTGGATGACAAATAAATTATTGTAGTAGGTGTCATATTAGCAGTACTTTGATTAGCAGTGATCTCTATTTTTATCATTCAGTTGGCTGCTGAGATTATCTCAAGGAACTTCCTTTTCTCTCTGCTCACATAGTCTGTAATATATTCTTATTGCTCTGTCACATTGGAATTTAACATTCCTGGTCTTACATCACATGTTTTCTTAAAAGTATTTACTTTAGTTCCCATATCAAGGCACCAAGTGCCAGATTAATAGCATGTTGATATGAATGTAAATCCAGTGATACAGTATGACTATTGCTGAGTTACATTTATCCCAGTATCACTGAAGTCCAACTAGAAGGTGGAATCTATATTCTTTTTGAATTGGATCCAGATTTTCACTAGGGATATTACTCAGAACTACAGTAGGATTTAAGTCAGGCCTCTTAGATAGGATTCTAGATGCCCTGAATCAAAATTTTCAAGTGGGGAATCTGCAGACTTGTGACTTGAGAAGATCTGGCCCAGGCAATTCAGGTCTATAAGCCTCTTTTTCCAAATTAACCCCGCAGAGACACACAGAGCAGCACTTGCCTCCCAGCTCAGGTCCTGGTCCTGTCTCTAGCACAGGCTCAAGCTCTGGTAAGGTAAACACAAGATGTATTACTGAAGGATCAGACCCTTATGTCTGTTATTATGTGTTGATTTAAAAAAAATCCATTAAGAAATTGCCTTTAAGGAAAAAAAAAGAATCATAATCTTCCCTAATAGTCATCGAGCTGTAAATTAAGCTTAACAGTACAATTTGATTAAAAGAAAGGACAAAAGTTATGCTTCATTTTGCTGTTGCTTACAGTAATTTTCAAGTCAGTACACTTTAGCTGGCTACCTAAAGCCACTAGTTATCTATATGAAAAGAGTAACTAAATTATAGGCGTTTCCTTTATTCCACCATAAATTGACATGTTCTAACAAGACAGTTTGTTTGCTTTCATTGTTCAAAAGCCCCCAAGTCTTTACTGTCTGCTTCTCCACTTGTCTTAAATGTTTGATTAAGCACTGTGAGAATTGTCAGTATTGATAAACTTCTTTCCAGTACATTAAGCACTCTAATCCTTTACATTCCTACTCTATCTCCATTGCCAAGTCAGTCAGCTTCTTTAGCACTTGATTTTAGGCCAATATTTGCATTGGAAATGGTCTATAAATAAAAATTACTGCAAAAGCAGGAAAAATTGTTTTTCTGCATCTGAAGAATTCTGACAGAAACAGTATGGGAAAGGCTGTGTTTGTTCTTCTATAATCACAGGAATTAGATGGCTATCTAGTGAGCTAATTAGAAGGCAATTAACCTCAGCACTTTTTTTCCAGTTTTCTAAAAATCTTGATTTTGATGAGTGGGCAATGCTATTTATCTTTCCTTCATGAGCTTGAAGTAAGCAGGAGTTTTTTGGTGTCTGTACTGTATTTTGGATTAGGCTGTGTTTTTACTGTGATAATTTAATAGAAGAAGGTTCAAATCAGGAACTTCAGAACTCAGTATGAACTACCAAATTTTGGCACTGTTAGGGTCAGCATTTTGGTTTTCTGTTTTATTGCATTCCTTTGCTCATACTGCTCCAACATTGAAATTTAAGCCTTAAATATAGAATGTGTCAAAATCTATTTCACAGTGCATAAGATAATTAATTTAGATTGTGATATTGTACAACTTGACTATGTTTCACTTTATTTTCTTTTTATCTCTTTGACTTTCACTTGGGTATACTCTGGGAGTAGAAGCGCAGTTCAGGGCAGCAGAGACATGCTGTAAATGATGTACATTTGTATCAGGATTCCACAAACACAACCAAGTTTAGAATTTGTTTCCATACAGATAATCAGCTAGATAGCTTTGTAAGCTACCCAACGTTTGTATATTATATTTGTGAATGCTTCTTCAAATTCTGACTCACCTGATTTCAACAGAATCAGGAATTCTTATTGTCATTTGTCTTTGGCCATACCTACGAGCTATGTGGAACAGCATGGTTCTGCTGTCCCTGCTGGTGCTTCACAGATTTCAGCCAGTCAAGGGTTTGCCTGCACGTCTGTGGGACATGGGCAGAAAAATTTACTATCTTCTTTTCTGTATTTTGTGAATGTAAAACTTCTGTAAACTCAAATAGGTGATTTGGATGCAAAAAGTATTTGGTATATCAACACTAGTACCATCTTAGGAAATATATTCATACAAGTTTAACATGTCTTTACCTTGTCACAACTGTTACAGAACCATGCAATTTCTTAATGAAATCACCAAGAGTTTATATTTGTTTTTAAATATAAGGTCAAAGGCTGACCAAGTTCAGTACACCATTTGTATATTTCCCTCTTTAAAAGATGATTTGGGAATGCCACATGCAACACAGGATGAATAACAGTGGTTAGCTAGGGCAAAAGTGTAAATACCAGGTCCTAACCCGGTAATTTTTACATAGTCATTGTTTCCAGGGACAGCAGTAGGTATTCTACTTGAGTAAAGGCAGGAGGATCAGGCTTCAAGGTGCAATTTTATATGAAAATGAAGTGGATGAAATACTTCTATCAGGCTCATTTAAAACAAAATAGGAGGGCTGCCTTTTGTCTGCGCTGCTAATAAGGAAAATATGCTAGAATAGGAGGTAATTGTAATAAGGTATGTCCCCATTTTTCTCAATTTTGCCCAGTTTTCTTTGATATGATTATGGATGTCATATATAAATGGTATTTCTTCAGGGTGGATTTATTAATTTTGGAGCTGTACATTCTTTTAGTACCTATATAAGAACTGACCATTTGCACATAGGGGAAGAGAGAGGGTAGAGAGACACACAGAAAACAGAGAGTGTAGCAAAGTACATTGTGTCTGCAGCATTCTTCATAAATAACATGAATCACACAGAATTGCCAGAGATTATTTTAATGGCTCAACCCTTATGCTGTTATGGTAATTACAGAGAGAGTTTGAAGCCCCTCCACCAGGGAAATTATGCATCAAAATAGTAAAATTTTGGAATTAATTTCAATTGTTAATCAAAAATATTTAGCAGAACTTTGGGGATTAATAGTTCCAGTACTTTTTCCCTACTGCAAAACCACAAACAATGCTTAAAACCCCAGCAGAAAACATGTAGCATATCTAAAATTGATGCAACTCTTACTGATTTCAGTGAAATGGTGCTGATTTGCCCGAATGAATTCCTGGCTCATCTTTTCTATATGCGGGAGAAAACTACTTTAGGATGAAAGGCTCCTGGAAAGGCAGGGACATACTTTAAGACAGTTAAGTCCATTTAAGTCCACTGTTTACCTGCTGGGTTAGGGAATCGGTTACATATATCCAGAGTGTCTCAGTCTGCCCCTTCTTTCCTTGCAGAAATTCTGTCTAGAAAGAATTTGTGGAGTTAAGCTGCTTTGTCCCTGATTTCTGCACATCCAGCAGTCAGGTCAGAGGGGCAGCAGATACCTAAGCAGGCGTTTTTATGCACACTGCATTTTGCGCCTGTGCACCGATGTCTGTCTGAAGAATCATGGACGTATCCTTTGGCAACCCTAGTGATTCATAATGCCATTGCAAATGTTTTGGTTCAGTGTGAGGTACTGAGCAACAGGTTTTCAGAATTATTTTTACCTTCTTATCTTCTGCAACAGGGCTGAAGAAGTAGAAATAGTGACCACTGCCTCTAGTTTTGCTGTGAAGTAGCTGCTCTATCAGGATGGAGTTTGCCCTCAATGCATTCAACACCAAAGGCTGAACTCATCTAGACTTTTTTTTTCATCAATTAGTATGCAATGCATACTATTCATTTCAATGTAAACACTCAGTGCTTTGTGTCAAAGGGGGTAGTATCTGGCTCTGGATAGCTGGATACATAGAAATAAAAGGTCTGTTTGCAGAGCAAGGTGCTCTCTAATGATCTGGCTGTAGGTGTAGGATTTCCATAGGTGAGAGACAACGCGGCATTGCCTACATGTGGAGTTGGTACCCTCTTTATCTCTGTAAGCTCCTATTGTAGCTTAATGCTCACTTGCTGCCTCTTACAGGTAAGTGTTCATATTAAAGATAACTGTTCATATTAAAAAAGTTATTTTCTTTAACAGGAATATTTTCTCTCTCTAAAGCAGTATGTTGAAGACAGATTAGAAGGAAACCCTCAAAGGCTGCTAAACAGATGTAAACAAAACCAGCAGGGTATCTTATACACATTAAAATAATGTTACAAGAGTTTTCCAAGTGTGATAACATCACTCCTTGTATCATGCTAAATCAATAACATCTCTCAAGCACCTGCCTAAACCAGAAGTCTTTCCAAGAGACTAGGCATAACCTCTCTCATTAAATCAGCATTCAGAGGGCTAACTAGCAGATGCTGCTGACATGAACCCAAATGTAATCTCTTTAACCTCATCCTGTGAGGAGCAGACAAGTCATGACCGAGTAATTCCAACTAAATTAGATTTTATGTGAAAGTGTATAATCTAAATTAAATTTGATTAAAATGATTCACTGATCTGTGTTTGCTTTTAGAGTTCCTAATGTAGCCAAGGTGACCAGTTTTCAGTAATTTGTGAAATCAGATCAATTTATTTTTACATGCTTGGATCGAGATTTTTTTACCTAGTAGATTTTTCTATATTAATCATATTTCTCTTGAATATCCATGGGTAGATTAGATGTTTTCTATTCAGATAGAGACACACTGTAATTCAATTTTCATCATGTTAATGAAGAAAATGGTGAAATCTAACTGTGATGACTATAAAGATGTGTGATATAAAATATCAGAAATTAACTAAGGAGAGAATCATCAGATCAGCAGAGATCAGGGGGCAATATCAAATACAAAAGATTGTGAGACAGGTGAATCAGAAAGGGCTATTTTTTTTCTGTTCTACTATCCCCAAAACCTGGTTCAGTGGGAGGCTTTGCTCAGCATAGACTCACTGCAGCAATAGGAGTGGAATTCTGCAGCTGCCTGTTTGTGTAGTGATAAATTTCCTGGGCTTAACCCCTTCACATCCTTTTCCCCTAGTGGGAATTTATGCAAATGGAATGAATCTTGGCCATTGACTTTATTACATTTTTATATCTTAATTGAATACTGCTAGTACTGGTTAGTGACTGTATTCTCAATGGTAGTCACAGCCTGCAATTAGCAAACAACATACAGGTACTAATTAAGACTTCTTCAATTAACATGATAATTTATGTAATGTATAAAGTCGGGGGTTGCTGTGTGCTGAATGTAACTTTTAATTTCAATGGGAAGATGATCATGGACTCTAGACAAGAATTTCTGTAATTTTTTATAAGAAGCTACTGTCACCACTTTTTCAGATACCATTTCTCTCTGGTATCTGGTGGCTTTTTTATTTTTTTTTCTTTTTTTTAGGTATCATATATTTCCAGAGTTTGAAGGCCCTGCTACAAAACCACAGTTCTGTAGGGAACAGGACTTACTAGAAGGTTACATGTCATCTTTAGAGACACTGACAGATCTGAAACAGTGCCTAGTTATCTTAGTATGAAGAGACTCAAGGTGGCAGAAGGAAATTAAAATATATTATCTGTGACGTTACCCAGGTGATACTGCTGTATAACTCTCATGTTAAATTTTGGGTTATGCACATATTAAACATATTAAATCTCAGGTAGCTATCGTAGAATATTGGAATAAATCAAAGGGAATGAGGTGCCCCATGTTTATTTGGCATTTTATCCCTTTAGGCTGCTCAGACTGTTTCCCCGTCCTTAATTACCACAACTACAGCTCTTTGCTCATTCTTCCTTATCACCTCAACAGACCCTGTGTAGACCAGATAGCTCACTAAGCCTGGAGCCTCACTTGCCTATGGAGCAAAATACTTCAGCTCATGTTTAATTTTAAGTGTGGGAATATCTTCACAGATTTAAATGGGATTCTTCACAGGCGTACAATTCAACATGAGTTTCTGTGCTTTTCTGGAGTGGATCAGAGGAAAAAGCCCTGCTTCCTCAAAGACTATGCCTGAAATGTACTCTGTAGTGCTCATCAGCTTGTTTAACATGTTCTCTCTCCAGTCATCTCTGGTGTTAAAACTCTTACTAAGAGAATGAAAACATGAAAGAGTAAACTGCTCCCTTCTCTACATTCTCACTGGAAACAAAGCAAAGCTATTCCACCTCAGCATCTGCACTGGTTCTGAGCCAAGAGTTTTCTTTGCCCTTCTAATTTTTATTGAGTGGGAGAACAGAAAACAGCTGATATTGTTTCCCTTCTCTGAAGGATCACTCCTCACTTTCTTCTTAACATGATAAAAAAATAGTGCAGTATACTTCACTGCTACTTTTTAAGCTTTGTGTTCTTTTTCTAACTATGGATTTGCCTAAAGGTTTGTTGAACAACTGAAAACAAACCAGGTCTAATTTTTGAATTTATTTTTACTAGACAGAGTTGGTGTAAACTATCCATATTCCAATGATCCGACATTCAAAACAACCAAAACATGAATAGAAGTAAATCAAAACTACTCAATTTATAGACTTTTGTACTGCCTACCTATATTTTTGTTGTGCATGGAGCATTCATATTGGTTTACTACTAGCCAGGTTGCATTCTGCTTGTTTAACTTGTAATGACTTTTTTTTTTTTTCCCCATACCTTGAGGCACCTGTCCTCCTTTTCAATTAAAGTAACAGGATTATCAATGTCAGTGCTACAACTTAGCAAAACTCTTCCCTGTGTGCCCTAACCCAGTGAGTGGAACTTAATCAAACAGAAGTGAAGTCATTGGAGCAGTTTTACTTTGAGGGTGAGATAGAAAAGCCTCTTTGGGGAGTGAGGAAACAAGATCAGATGAGTGTTGTTCTGAGAAAGCTTATAACATCCCTTCAATCACATTCTGTATATTTTGTGTATTACAAATGCTCTTTCACTGTATTTTGAGTAACTACCCCAAAACAACAGTAAAGAAGAGAGAACCTGTAGCTCCTGAAAAGCAAGCATAGGCTAGCCTAGTAATCTCACTTAGATTAATTCATGTTCAAACTACAGTTTTATGTTTGGGAAGTTTGTGACCAGCAAAGTCAAGTCCTTTGCAGAATTGTCTTAAATTTAAAAAAAAAAAAATTACTAGTCAATGTTACTATAAAGGATAGCTCCTTATTTTTCATATCTAAAAGATTGAACCCTTCACCATGATTAATAAAGTCTGGTTGTTATCTACTTTTGTCATAAAAAATTATATACAAAAGGAACAGTCTAAAAATGCACAAAGGTAAAATGCTAGCATGAACATTTGTATTGACACTGCTAATTGAAAGACTTAACTTATTGTCTTCAAGTAGCAAAAAAAAAAAAAAAAAAAAGAAACAAACAAGTATAATTTCCTAGATTAATTTCATGTTCTGTTCTATTTAATCAAAATATACCTATAGTGAAAATGACAAATCTGAGTTGTCAGACTATGGATGATAAGAAAGATAAAGGTCATATATTTTAATGTCATAGAAGGTCTTATTAAAGGAACCCTAATTACATTAGGTATCCATGAAACATTAATTAAATACTGTCTGAAATAATTAGGTCCAAGTTACTGATGATTTAATTAAACTCAGTTTTTTATTTTATAAGAAAACTACAGGTCCGGTATCAGTCTGTTGGCAGGATAATTGATAATGTGTCAGAAGAGCAAAACAGTAACCTTGACCAGCCACATCGGAAGGACACTGTGGTGAGCAGGTTGTCCTGCTTGCCACACCTCATGGGGATGAAGACACATGGTGTGCTTGATTTATTTCAAAAGGTGCAGAATTCCAAAGCAAGAAAGATAAAGGTTTTGGCTCATATTCTCCACTTGTGTAAACTGTCATAGCATATCAGATGGTAGTTCCTAACCTCTTAGTTCTGGTGAGATTCCTGGCAAATTTTGGTGAGGATTCTTTGCCTTATCGAGTAGTGGGAGTTCTACAACATAAAGCAGATGCACACCTAAAAGCCTGGTTTTACATGCCCACCACATGCCCCTCAAAGTTGCAAACCCTTCTATTCCCCTCTACAAGGGAAAAATGACTGTGTAAACAAGCTAATGACTCCTTTGCATACAGGAGGCCCTGCCAGCTCCATGGTTCTACCTGGATAAAGACAGCATGACTGGGTGCAGATCAGCCAGCAAAGTGCTTACCTGATCCTTTAGAATGAGAGAAATATTGTATGAATGAAACAGCATCACCTACTTAAACCAAACTGCCACAGAATATATGTGAGATTATCTGGCAGCGGGGAAATAGTACTAGAAAGGCAAGAAATATGGATGGTAAATTTGTACGTGGAGTGAGGCAGTGAAGACATCCTGAGGAAAAAGAGCCTTGTCCTGGCTATGCCATGACTGGCAGCCCAGGCTGTGGGGCATCACAGAGACAAACTTGATTCTGAACACCCAGCTCCACTGGCAAGAAAGAGCTAAAGTTTTTTCCTGGTTTTCCAAGCTGACTGGCTGATCTCAGGCAAGTAAACCTCACACTTCAGTTTCTTCTCTTGTAAAATGAAAAGGAACATATTTATTGCTTCATAATTTTAAGGATTACTTCATAATGCCTGTAAGTGATACTTTTATAGAGAATTACAATAGAACTGCAACGTGCTGGCTTGAGAGTTCAAAGAATGAGAGGCAGTCTCATGCCCACTGTGAAGAGCTAAACTGCTCTAAGATCAGCGATCACCAAAGGTTGCACAGACAGCTCAAACAACATTCTTTCTAGATATGGAGAGTGCCTTATTAAGAAAAATGTTCCAGTATATCATCTGGACAACCAACACTGGTCACATGTAGGGTTCTAGATACAGAGAACAGGATAATCTTTTTGTAATTTAAACTTGCATGCCTCCCAAATGTCACTTCCCACAGAAAGCTTTTTATTTTTGAAAGGTAATTGATTTGTCATTATACAACTAAAAATATTTTTAGAATTGAAAAAATACACTAGAAACCTCTCAGTTTATATTGTAAAGAGTAAAGCAAATTCAACAAAATAACACCTATCTTATCCTCTTGATAAAGTTCTACGAGTTCTAGCATCCACTGAAATCAAAACATCATTGAAGAGCCTATTATTTCACCACGGAAAAGTAATAAATTCTTAAAACCCCCAAATTTCATCACAACTATTCATTGGCAGGATGGGGTTTTTTTTGACCACAGCCATCATTATGACACCTAATGAATACCTGCATTTTACAAAAGACATGTGAATGATTCCAAAGTACTAAGGAAGCGCTAAGGTATTGACTTGGTAACTAGTCAATCTCTTAATTAAATCCAGAAAGACAGTTTTGCAATAAATTTAACAATTGGACACTTCTGGAAAGACAGAGGGGTTTATATATTGTATATGAAAACATAACAGCTGTACTGGGCACCGTACCGTTTTATTTGCTGCTGCTTTCACACCTTCCTCAAGATGTTCATGGAACTTCTTTTAGGCTTTCCCAGTCTTGAATCTCCTTTCATTAAAGACGAAGACTGAAATAAAAGGAAAGTCTGTTTTTAAAACCAAATGGATTTTCTATTTTGTTTGTTTTTAACAAAAGCTTTAAGTCATTCAAAAGACAAAAACAGAAGTTGAAGTTTCATTCTCTTCCTCTGCAAACTCTGCATGACATTGATTCTTAATTTATGATGTAAAATAGTCCTGCATGTTACCCTCTGTGATTGTTTGTGCCATCTATGTAATGCTGTCTTACAAAAATCTTCAACTCCTTCAGGTAAAAGTAAAATTTTTAAATGAAGTTTTTCATCAAATCCTTTTACTTTGACAGGCACAGTTATGGTAATCAGTATAACAATGGTATAAATTAGCATTTGTGTAATGTTTCAAAACCATTAAAACTATAAACATACTGGGTACCAATGAGCAATGTAGAAATCAGACCTTCATGATTAATATACTGTTTCAAAAAATTCTGTTGTCACAGTTCAGTATCAGAGTACAGGTATAAAAATGACAGGTTTTACTCCTAAAGTTTTAATTGCCACTGAATTAAATTGCTTTTTAGGATGTTTTAGACACACTTTGTAAAACAGAGAAATCTTCCATGAATTTGACAAGAATATAATTGTGTAAATGCCTCTAAATAAGGAGTACATTATATATCTGCCAAAGAGGTTGCAATCTGTTAAACAACATAATGTGTGCTGCTCTTTTGCCTGTGCACATATATGCACACATATACTGTAAGGTATTTAATGGTCATTGTTTGTCTGCAGACAGTATACAGACAAAGCAGACACAGGCACTGAAAAGAGACCAGGATCTGGGACAAAGAGACAAGCAGATGAATTAATGGGAAACTGATAACACAGTGTCAAACAGGATGCTGTTGAATACCTAGATGTTCTGCCCTGAAGGATACTCCACATCTAAGTTTTATGTTGTTTGGTACATAATGCCAGCCTTACTACAGCACACATTCTCTGGGTCTGATACATAAGGTCTTTTCTCATACACAGTAGTATCAATTCGCTCCATGACCACTGCTTCTCAGATCACCAGTCAGAACCAGTACCGTTTGAGTCCTTGGAGGTATTTGTTGCCTTTGAATTTGTCTTTACCTTTTCTTACTCTGAAAAAACTAAAAGATTTAAGTAAAGAATATTAATTGTGATACATGGTAAAGGCATTAACTGATTCTTTGTACCAGATGATGGGCTAGATCCTGCTCTCCTAACCTAGGCAAAATACAGTACAGGCTGCAGTGGCAATTCTGCTTCAGTTTCTCCAGCAGGATCAGATACTGTACAGTACTATCCCTTTATGTCATTGCAGCAATCAAATAATTTAGAAAAAAGATCACTCAGATTTTAATCCTTTTCAAAATGACATTAACTGTCAGCAAATGAGATGGAGAATGAAAGGAAAACAGCTGCTTGTGTTTTACCTGTTTTGCCACCTGTTAACTGAAATGAATGAATAAACTGAATACTGCTGGGGAATCCTTGGATTTCCTGAAAAGTGTGTCTAGAAAATCAGCTTCCATTCAAAGATACATTGGTGGCTGTGTTTACATAAGTTAAATTACAGTATATGCAATTTAACTTATATAACCATATGGAAAATAAAATTATATCACACTGTGAAGTCTAACAACCAGTTAAAATAAAGATCTTTTAAACAGCTTTAGTACTACAAATTCTAGACAGAAACAAGCTTGCATATTGACAATAACATTGACAACATCTGTTACTTGAAAATCCATAAGCTGTGCATACATTTGCAACATTTTCCCCAAAATATTTCTAAAAATTGCTTTTAGATTTTAAAAGCAATGCAGACCCAGTACAAATTTCCTCCTGTGAGCAAAAATGTTCTGCTAGAGATGTCTCAGGGCACGCAGCTACCCACAAAATTGTAAAAGTCTGCAAAACAACCTAGCAGCAGCAGATCTACAATTAACAAACAAATTTGACAAGGCAGTTGCTGGATCTTTACTTATTTTTACGTTGCAAGCACTTACCTGATGTCTTGTGCAATATGCTATAAAGATATTTCCTAAAAGATTTTGGCAAATGAATTATGTAGCTGAAATGTAATAACGAAGGTAGAAATTTGTCCTGTTATCAGTCACACACATTCAAGCAGAAACCCAGTGCAGCACAGTAGATAGAACTATAAGCTCTGGGATCTTCTCATTCAACCAAGATTGCTTCATACAAAAGTTGACAATACACTACTGAAAGCCATTGTTGATATTCAACATTTTTTAAATAGCTGAACAGAATAGACAATAAGGCATGAAGGAAAACTTGGATAGGAGGCTGGCCTGGAGTCTGGGTTCAGAAAGGAAAACCCATTAAAAATGGACAATAAATATGTTATTCTCATTTTTAATTGCCCTGTATGTGTCAATTAACTGATCTTTACTATGCTGAAATTCCACCAGTTTTAAAGGAAGAAAAAAACCCCAAACCATAATTTTTTTCATCTATGAAAGTCTAGGCGCAGTTTTAAATGTTGGCACTGAGAGAGACACATGCTTCTATGGTTCACAGGCACCATCAACTAATGTAAATTAAGGAATTTGCAAAATCACTGAAAGATCCTCCCATTAATTGTTAGTCCCATCTGTCTAGGCTGAGGAGATCATACATTTCATTTCAGCCATTATATCGGAAAAAGGATTCATATGAAGTACTTTTTTAAATAGTGAAAAATCAAGTATTTATATTTCCTGTTATTACCTCCTACCCCTCTCTTTCCTCAAAAGACATCAGATCACTATGTCCACTACAGTCACCAAATTTTAGAGTTCTTACCCATCTGGGATAATGGCTGATTTTTCAACTGTTTGTATTGGTTTTATATCGTCTGAGATTTCAGTGCCAATAGGGTAAAATTCTACCTTGTATGACTCTGAATCAGTACAAGCAGATCTTACTCTTTTCTACTGATACACCTGAAGCACCTTGTGTAGATCATACTAAAACCACTATGGTTAGCAGCCAGTAAAAGATGAGTTTGAGCAATTAATTTATTTTTTCATAATCTAGATATTCCAGCAAAACATTCTACTTCACTCTTTGGCTCAGAAGTATGTCTGTCTCCAGCTCTGCTTTGGATTTCATTATATTTTGCTGCACCCCTGCTATATTCAGTACTCATTTCCCCATTTTTTTTTTATTTTTTTTTAGGGTTAACATGGTCAGATTATTTCAGGCTAGACCAAGCAGTTTATGATGAATGTTGGTACAGTAATTTAACAGGGTTTTTTTGCTAACCCTGTTGTATTATCCACTAATTCTGTTCTTGAATTTAGAATGTGAAAGTAACTGCATTTTACAGTGCATCTTTCCCTCTTGCTTGCAGCTAGTCCTATTAGCTGTGCTACTAGAATTTAGAAATCATCTACATTATTTAGACTTTCTTGAAGAAAGGATATTACTTGCTTTGTCTATGCTATATCTGAGCTGCTTGTTCCTGGAAACATCTGAAAGGCCAGGTGTGTCCAACACTTGGCACCAAGCACTTATATCGCCCTCTTCATCAGTCCGAATTCAACTTGAAATCGGGCTGCTTACAAATACTGTCTGTCCCTGCAGCAAAATTATATCTGCCAGTGAGTATGACTAAAGTAAGAACTGATCAACAGATGACTCTGAGGAGAGTGCAAGGGAAGGGACTCCGAGCAGGGAAAAGCAGCCTTGAGTACATCCTTCTAAATGACTGTTGCCTGGGTCCCCCTTAAAATGTTTCCCTAAAGACAAGGATTGAAACCGGCTGATGAATACCTTGCACTCCTGCAAAGCACAATGGGTGCAGCCCTTTCAGTTTATGGGTCATGTTCACAAGGTCCTTCTAGGAAAGTCCTAGAAGACATTCCCCATTTTAGAATTTGACAAATCATCCATCCTGACTTTTTCTAGAAGTCACCATCAGACAGCAGGGTGGAAATATAATGAATTTAAGCTGCTTTGATTCAAAGTCTGTTATATGGCATCACTATAAACCAGGTTTTTCTGGCCTTGCAAACAGAAGCTGTGAACAGAAGCAGTCAAATCATTTACTCAAGCATGGAAAGCCATGAGAGTGGGAACAAAAACTACTGGGTCTTACATCATCGCAGTTAGAAGTGCCAGCCGCTCATCTACTAGATCCTTGGATGTTAGAATTTACAAACTAAGAACACAGAACAGACCTAATTTTTGCATTGGTCTTTGTAAGGCTAACTCATTCTAGACTATAAATCCTGCAAGTTGTCCAGCCTACCATGAAAGATATTTTCTAAGTTAAAAAAACCCATTTGATGCCCTTTTTTGCATCAGAAAGAGATCAAACAAGCACAGACCGGTTTGCTTTACAACTGGCCTTCAAGTCTAAGTCACACAAAGGTACATATGGCTATTTCATTGAAATTGGTTTCATTGATTTCAGTTAGCTAATTTATGTCAGTGGAAATGTTCATGTCCTTGCAATAAGTTTACAGGGATTGGTCTAAACCAGCTAGAGATATGACACCTGTATTGAACACTATTGCCTTTTCTCTCATTCCTATGAGATTACTAAAACAACTTTAAGCATGAAACCTAAACATCAAATTTGCAACTTTTTTATGTGCCTTTCTCCCTTCTTGACACTTAGAATGATTCCTTTTCACTGTGATTTGCAATCTAAACAATTACACAAACTTTTAAGTTTCACCAGGGCAGGAAATCTGGATAGCTGTGGCAAGATCTTTTTATGCTGTAGTGCTCATATGAACACCTAGTCTGAAGGCACTATAGGCTGCACTTCAAAGGCAAGTAAGAAGAAATCAGAATATGAAGCTGGGCTCTTTTTACATCTTATCCAAAGGTATGAATCAAAGAGCACCTTAGCTTTCAAACAGGCAGAGGATTTGAATAAAGAAAGGAATTCACCACTAGTTTTCCAGGTCAGGTGCCTCTTGTGTTATTACACAGATGCTATAGATACACTGTCTGTTTAAAATTTGTCTCTTCTTAAAAGGATAAGAAATTCTGTTCTCAAATCCCCAGTGTTTCACCCAGTGGAATTCTAAAATTGTCAGTAATAATTCTGTAAATTATGTCTACAAGAAAATTGCAGTTTTATCCTCCTGAAGGAAAGGATTATTTTACTACATAGTTCAGTGTTCATCTCTGAAAATCGCTTACTAGGTTGCTCTTGGCAAATTCACAAACTGCAGTTGTCAGGACTATCATAAAGTTGTATGCAACATCAATTTAACGATAACATTACACTGGTTTTCTCTCTAGTCTTGCATGGAGCCTGTGAATTTGTGGGAAAGAGATATTCAATACCAATGTAGTCATGAACAATGAAGAAAATGACAGATCTGCGTTTTGAGGACATAACATACACCTTGTCCACATTTCATTTGGATCCTTTCAAATGACTGCCAATCCTGCTTCCAGATAAGTATAGAACATTACATGTATTCAGTAACTGTTTAAATTTTAAAGTTTTAGGTTACTACTTTAATTGCAAAGTCTTAATTTTCTTCTCTTACTAAAGCCATGATATGAATTCTTCCTTCATTGTTATAATTTTCTGTGATATAAGCCTGCTATAATTTAGCACTCAGCTGCATTGGATCCCATTATGAAGTCTCATCTTATATCACACAGAGTATATCTGAGTATAAAGCATAAAATGCTTAGCTTGTAAGGATAGGGAGCTTGTCATCTCTTTAATTTGATCACTAAAGTGAAATTTTGGATAAAAAAAAGTTAGACTATAATGGCCAGATAATGCTAAATATCCAGACTTTTTAAATGAGTGACACACTAGGCTTTCAGAGATAGAGATATGTGTGACCTTCACAGAAGTTAATTAAAATATGGAGAAAAAAATTCAAACTGCTTTTTTTCTAGGAAGCTTGTGTTTCAAATGTCCCTGACCCTAACTAATAGATGGGATAGTCCAATATGTCTGCTGTTCCCCATACAAGGTCCCCTTGACTGATTTCTCTGTGGAGATTGGCACAGTGAGGTTGCCCTCTATTGCTCAGATTTCTAGATGTTTAAAGGCAATTCTCTTTTGCTGGTTCAGATGTGACATTGGTTGAGACTTTGAACATTTTGTTTTCAGAAAAATCTGGGACATTTGTGTTGACCTTGCAATACTATCTAACCTAATGATTTGTTTCCTTAATGCCATTATCTTAAATTTGCTGTAAGAAGTGTACAGACTCTTAGGTTTACTGAATTCTTTTACAGCAGTAAGAACAAAGTGTTAGAAGTTACTCACAAATCAAAATTTTTTGTTTGCTTGATGGAATAACAATAACTATAAGAAATCACAGACTAAAAATTCAGTGAGTGTCTTAAAGTAACATGAAAGATATTGTCATGAATAAGCTAATAAAACAAAATTTGCTTGCAATGGCTGTTCAAATCTGAAGCAAATCACGTTTTGTACATTCATTGCTTCCTAACCGTTCAACAGCTAAAATAAGTTACTTGAAATGGCACAGACCCATATGAAATGAGGAAACTATCAGAGCTGGATAGGCAAATAACTTTCTCATTTGACAAGGTGTTTCAGTATTTCCCCAGGTTTCACATTCTAGATTGGGGTGGAACAAACACTAAATTCCTTCTCCACTTCCCAGCCCCAGAACTTTGAAACCCCCTGCAAAAGCAACACTTTGGTATTAGGGCATTTACTGGTGATATACAAGGCCTAGTTTAAGTCTTTGTTTTCCTAGTCGGTTCCAGCAGAGCTAATTACCATAAGCACCAATCTACTAAGCAGTCTAAGAGATGGCATAATTTCATCATTCTTATTGGAGCTGTTCTACTTTGTAAACTAATTAAATATTCTTTCCATAGGAACTAGAACGTAGATCTGCTACATTCAAGAGAATGATATAACCAACCATGGCATGAAAAACTCTGCTGAAAGACTGTGGAACCCTTTATAGTCTCACAAATCTAGTCCTCAGCTTGTTTCTTTCCATGTTGTCCATCCACAGTTGGCTGCTTTATCTGGATTATAAAGTGTGCAACACTTTCAACAGGATAGACTAGAGGAAATCTGTGATACAATAAGCAACAGCTTCATGGTCAGGCTGTGATTGTCCAGGTGGTGAAAGGTCAGTTGTAAAAGAGGTTCAGGTCCTAAGTCTGAACACTCCAACAGTCTGTGGACTAGCTGTTGTTCCATGGTATGTCATCTTAGACTTGAAAAGCCTTTTCCAGTTAAAGTCTTACAGAAGCGGTATGATCCTGTGAAAAGTTTTAGTTTCAATGAACTGACATTTTCTGATGAAAAACCATTTTTTCTAATAAAAGATTTTCTACTGTTAGAAATCATATTTATAAAAATGATTACAAATACATTTCAATTGAGGAAACGTAGAAAATGCTAACAATAAGTGGCTAAATACTTGCTGCTCACATAAAGACACACTTTTTTTTCTAGCACAATTGTGGAGCATAAGACATGGAGGTGGGCTTGGGGAAAAGATGCAATAAACAGTGGACTTTTTTTTTTTCCAATAAATTTTCATAAAAATATCTACAAAAAGACCAAGTTACCAGTGTTGGATATTACAATGTATTTGATTAATTTTTTTCTTTTTTAATATAAAATTGTCAGATAATCTTGTCCTGTAAAAATACTACATTTTAAAATTCACCGTGGAGCTGTCAGGCACCCACTGCCTCTTAGAGCTAGAGCTGGTACTGAGCTTGTGCTCCTTGTCAAAATTTAATGAGACGACCAGTTCTAAAATAATTGAATTTTCATATCAGAGCGAACCAGGATTACTCAGACAATAAAAATGCTGAGTCCTGTACTGTTACTGGCAAATACCTTTTGCTTTGCTCATGAAATCAGTATGTAAATGTTCAGGGTTTGTATTTAAGGCATCTTATGCATTTAGAGTTGTAGTACTAGCAATAATTTCAAATGGTGCCGTTGATAAGTAGCTGGGTGGTGTTTTTTTTTTTTTAATAATGTTCAAACTGTAATTTGTTTGGTGAATCAGGATAAGCATTTGGTTTATATTTTATATAAATGTTAATGCAGTTGCAGTTTAATTATGTTTCTTAACTTTCAGCATTTCAAAAGTAGAATTTGAAGACCACTCCATCAGATTGTCTTGCTTTCATGGAATACTAAGTACATCCCCACCGACTTATGACTCTAAAAAGTAGAACTGTCCAGAAAGTTAGTGCCTGCTAGGGGTGGTGAGGCATTAAGAGTAGTGCAATGTTGTATGTATTCCTTAGCTTGCAGGCTGATAAATCGGAGACAAAAGGTCCCCATTAAAAGTACAAAAGGATTAAAACCCAAAACAAAGCAACACCTCAAATTGGGGATTATTTACATAAAAGCTTCAAGCAAAAATAAAATGTACTTCAACGATACAGTTACTGATAATACAGAAATGATTAGTAGAAATAATTAAACTGATTCTTAATACATTGTTGGGCTGAATATTACTGACAAATATTTATTTCGTTTTCCAGAGGTTCCTAGGAGGCTTAAAACTGCAGGAATAAGGGTAGCTGAACTTTTCAAACAGGCCAGATTTCTGTGACTGTCTTAGCAACAGGAGTTTTGCATGACTGCTGAATTTTAAACGTGAGACAAACACCACATATTTGACTACAATTCACGAGGAAGAGCTACTGAACAACTCCTAGCACATAAAAGGCCTCTGATCTGTTATCACATTCTGCTTTCTAGCACTTATCTTCCTACAAAACACACCAACCTGTCATCATTATTAACACTTAAGGCAGAATTAACTAGCCACACACATGATGTTGTTTCCCTGACCAGCTCACCTAACTTAATAGATGTTACTGTATAGTTGTCCAGATATGCTACAGAAAAATCTATACAGGAGAGAGGAATTTGGAAAAAAAAAATTCCAAACTTAAAAGAGTTTGTGAGATTAATTCCAAACCCTAATCAAAGATAAACTGCAAAAAATCTTTGCTGTGACTGCTGTCCTGCACCCTTCCCTCAGTCAGGCAGGAGACTGCATTGCTTGATGGGAGATATAATTTAATCCTGAACATTGAATTAAAACAAGGAAGAAATGCAGGAAAGATGCTATCTGAAACAAAAAGAACATAGCTTGGGTTCTTCACTTACATGGTGGTAGATTGCTGTAGCAGAGATCTCGTAAGACCTGTAGCGCCAGGGGAACATCTGAAATTTTTGTTATTACCGCAATATTGGTTGGGAAAGTGATTATTTATAATTATATTAAGACCTTGAATTATGTGTTCAAGTGTATCTGTTTCCCAGTTTGCAATCTTAACCAGTTCTATAGCTATGTAGTTGATATTTCCCTTTTTTAAAAAAAGACTAATACTTCTGCAGATGGTTACTTGGTAATGCTGTTAAAGAAGTCTCATTTTCTATTAACTGTGCTTGGAGCCTCAAAGTTGCAAATAGTTCTGAAAATTGATTATGGCATATTTTAATAACAGAAATTATTTGTATAGAAGTGCTCAATATGCCTGTCAGCTGACCTAATAAAATTTTGCCTTTTGCTTGATACCCTAGTATATTTAATAAGTGAGAAGACTGCAAAGATTCAAGGGAGGTATAGTTCTACCAGAATGACAGTATATAGAAAAGAAAAGCATTATTAGCTCACAAAGCTGCACCTTGATCAGGTAATGCCCAACAGTAGCATAATGCACTCGATAGTTATCTGTCACCGGGTTTAAGCATGCAGCAAGTACCCTTGAAAACCCTTGTTGTATTCCCACAGACACATTTTTGTCCTAGTAGCTCCTGGAAGAGGTGACATAGCTGAGTCTTCTGACTCATTCACTTTCAACCTTCTTGTGGTTTTTTTCCCTGCTTTACTTAACCATGGTCTTGCTACATTACTGAAGGGTTTTTTTGATAATTTTTTTTCCAATGTGCAGAAAAATGCACAGCAATTTCTCTGCTTCACCTTGTGAGTTATTTAATGTCACAAATGGTAGACTAGAAACTGGAAAAGAAGATTAAGAACCAGAAGAAAAAGTTCAGGAAAGAAATTATACTAGAAAACCTGAGAAATTAAATAAAGCATTTTGGGGACAGCTAACCAGGAAGGTAAAACTACACCTGTCAAGTCTTTAGAGACCACGAGCAGTTAGTTTACTAAACTTCAAACTCTATAAGTCGCTCCCCTAAGAAAGTAGCAGGTGCAGTGAAGCACTCCCATGTCCTAAAAGGGATGCCTTCCTGAAGTTACACATGCTAGGGAAAGAGGACAACATGTAGGTAACTTATTCTTAATGACGCTTCTCTATATCTAGAGGTGAAGTGACATAGTATGTATATTGTTCCAAGTTACTACCTGTTAAGCAGTCAACCTGGGCAACTTCAGGCTGCCTCTGTCCTTTTTGTTTGCCTCACATCATCCTTTCCTCAGACTTGAAAGTTAATTTCTGGAAATTTAAAAGTTTCTGGAGTCATGGCACCTGAGTTACCATATCCCACTGATCCCTGTTTGAGGAAGAATATCATATTTACTAGGAAATATTTACTTTTTTTTTTACCCTGTTCCTCCTGAAAGCTTTCCCAGTCAAGTATGACTTTGACGCTTTGCATATTTCTCTCCCTTAATTATGAAAAGATTTTACACACTGAAAATTGCTGCTGGCAGAATCTGCGTATCAACTAATTAGGTATAACCTATGTGCCCTAGAGAATGCTTTTAAAGATAGTAACAGTGGGCAGCAGGCAACATGAAATCAGCATTTTCTGAAATAAACTGAAAAAATGTGTTAGATGTAAGAGACATACAAGAAACAAAATCCTGTAGCAATTTCTTAGAGCCTGTGAAATAAGGAAATACTGCAAAGTAAGTTCAAACTTTATATTTCAAAACATGAGTTTCTATTCAGTCACTTACAAGAAAAAAAAATTCACAAACAGGCACAACAAGATTGAATCTTTTCCTGCAGACAAAAAGCAGGATAACTTGGAAATACCCTAGAGTGAACGATCAAAAACTCCAGTTTCCAGAAAAAGAGTTATTTACCACTTTGGCTAAAGGTGCCATGTGTCAGAAATAGTATGTTTCTCACCTTTTTGGATGGCCCTTTTTCATAATTTTTTTTTTCACAGCAAGAAAACCTGTAGCAATGATGACATTTCTGCAACCAGATGTTATTGCTTTTTTTGGGGACAAGCAATGAAATTGAAAGAAGACTTGATTTTGTGCTAAAATCCTAAGTGGATAGAGTCAGCGAGTTTCACTAGCCCTGCTGCAGTCTTGCTGACATCCAGAACAGCCAGAGGAACAGTAAATGAACCAGTCTGGTATTACAGTTATAGCATTGGCACCGGGTGAGTTGATTTTGTAAATACAGAGTTCTGCTGATGTATATAAATGTGTTTAGTGCATTGGCTTTTGGAATTATGACTAAAGTGTGATGGAACAGCTGAGAAAAGGCAGGTAAAACTCATTAATGCATTATTTAGAAGTTCAAATTCTCTAGAGCTTAAGCAAGCCACTTTTCAGCTTGAACCTAAAATTCGGTGCCGCTGTTTTTGCTAATGTTGCATCATTATACCTTCCCCCTCCCCCTTTGCATTTACATTAGCTTCCTTTGAAAGCAATTCTGTAATAATATATCATTTATATGTACACTTGTGACCTTACTGTGGTTTTAGTGAAAGAATGCTCATTTATATGTATCAGTTGAAATATGCATTTTGTCCCATGACTAAAAAAGGTAAAGAGTCACTAATATGGTCTTTTAGCCTTAAAAGACTTTAATACCCCTTTTCCTTATCTTAGATCAATTTTATTATAATACAGTAATTACACAGAAGAAAGTAATGATCATAATGTCAGCCACATTTAACCTCCTTTGATCTCCCAGGATTCTTTGCACTAAGGGCTCAAGGAAAGGCCTTCCTGACTTCTTGATAACTGAATGAGTGATTATCCTCCTTGTTAATGGGCAATGATATAGAAAACTCTTCCATATGTACAGAATATTCATGAGGGGGCTGCACACGCTGAGATAAGACTATAAGATGCCACAAGCAATCACTTATAAGAACACTATGAAAAAAAAATTCATACTCAGGGACACTGCTAGACTTGGGGTTTCTGGGCAAGGGTGAGGGAGGGAGGAGGGCAGGTCCACTGCCATTTAACGACAGTGTAATTTGGAGAGAGGGCCTTCCTCCCTTGGGCTTCCCACGGCTGAGTTTTACTAGTTAAATTGCATTTGGCAACAGGACTATTTTAGCTACCACATGCCAGAACGAGATTCGCCTTCACCTGATCTCTTCGCTCCAAATGCGTGCAACCAAGACAAAGCGCAGAGGTTTGTTACTGACCAGCCCTATAGCAGGGGCTGCAGGGGTTTGCTCTGGGAGAAGCCAGCATCGCCTGAACACCTGCAAGGCTGCCCTTCAGCTAGGGGAGCTGAAGGCGAGAAGCAGTTGCATTTTCTTTTTCTGGGACTTTGGTTTTGGGACTCAGTTTCAGTGCTTGGTACCATCACAGTTACAAGGTGCACCACACACCCCTGAACTGGATGCATTTATAGGGCATCAGCTGATGACACAGCAGCATTTTCTCAGCCCATCTACTAACACATAAATGGTGGTAACAGACACTAAGCATAGTTCAGTGGTTTTCAAGAGGGGAATGGCAAAACTCATTATTACGAAACGTGAAGTGCAGATACACTTGGTAGGCAGCAGGTATCGTAACACTGAATCTCAAGAAATTAGTCTTGTGCAGGGTCATTTGTTGTACTGAACTAATAGGAAACACATGGCCCAGCAGTTGCTAACTTATCAGCTGACTTATCAGCTAAGGGATCAATCTTCAGGGCAAACAGTTTTACTTTCCTATTGCAGTTTGATGTTCCAACATTTTTTCCCAAATGAGATGGAAATTTTAACACTTGTAAATCTTTCCACATCTATAATCTGAAAAATATGCAATCAAATCTTTAATTATTTTAGGATGTGTTATTTAATTTTTTATGTTAATATTTCTCAATCTTTTTAAAAATGTATTTCTTTAAGAAGGAAAATTAAGATATTTATGATAAGAAATGGCATGTTGATAACTGTGAAATTTCTTACATAAGTCCATTGAAACAGAAAATTCATATAAGGTGCTGTCAGTTTCTGTTTTAACAGAATGATATTTTCTAATTTTGGAAAATAAATTTATGATAATGATTCTTACTAAAACAGTTCTGCTAATCACACAGAGCAAGACTCCAGCCGAGTAAGCTTTTTTGAAAAGTTATGAATTATGGTGATGGGAGATCTAGTATTCTGTGCTGTGTTTAATGGATGCTCCATTCTCTGATGCGGTCCTTTCTATTCAAAGTCCTTTTGAACAGCAATACTGTATGGACTGACCTAACTGAAATAACATGTATAGCATGATCAGCTCAGCTAAGACCAGTCATGATCCACACTGGTTTGACAATAAGCTCACTTCCTTGAAACTGCTTTTCAGTGGAAAATAGGTCTCCTATTACACAGACTTCTGTGGGTTAAAATATCTCGTTTCTATGAGACATTTTTGTCTTCCATTAAAAAAATATTTACCATAAACTCTCTTCACCAAACCCATATTTTTTTTTTGGAAAAAAAAATAGATAAAACTCCCCCAGAATGGTTTAGTTTTGAACAGCCTTCTATTCCACTAAAGCAGCAAACCTGAGTGCTTTGGTTGCTTGATGGTTTATTCTACTACAATGATTCTGTCAGCTTCCTGAAAATCAATGCAAATGTGACCCAGTGAAACCAAACAAAACCGAATTTAAGCCTTCAGGGCTTTCCTCCAATCTAGAGCTAAATCTGAAGTGATGACCTGAAGTTCTGTTGAACAAAATGCACTGGTTTGGCTTTCCAGCAGTTACAGTTTGGTGGAAATTAAAGAGCAAATTCAAGTGGACAGGCAAAACATCTATTCACACTGTGTAAACCTGAAGTCCAGATTAAGAAATATGTAGTCATCAAATTGAAAGTCTTCTGCCTTTGCCTTTGAAAGTGACTGAGAGAATGTCTGCCTGTTGTAGAAGCACTGTGTAGCAGTAGCTCCATCAGTATACCTCATATTTCATACTCATCTTTCTTTTAGCATTGCCGTCAGAACCAAACCACAAATGAGTACAGAAATCTTATATCCGTGTTTGTGCATCACATAGATATTCGGAAGAGTATGGTGCTGCAGTTCAGAGATATATATACAGGCTGGGTCATGGAAGAGGCTGTGGATTTCTCAGTATACCAGCTACCAGACACTGCGCCACCTGGGCTGAGCACGGGCACTCTGTTAACGCATTTTTGCAGAGGTTTCCACTACAGAATTCAAGTGGAGCTGTATCTGGGGCTGTACACGTCTGCACTGGCTATATGCACGTGAAGCAGGACCTGCTGGTTTTCAGTGCAGCACCAAACAATATTTAGCTTTCTTTACGCATAGGAAATATATTTTATTCTTTTTTTCCTGTATCAATAGAAACATAATTTTTGTAATTTCTAAAAAATGTACTAGATTTGAAAACTATTTCTGCAAAAATCCTTTATCTGCCTCCCTTCAGAAGTGCAGCAAATCCTAATATGATTTATTGAATGTCCTTGCTTCCAAAAGGTATTGTGGCTACTGAAATAATGAACTACTTGAAAGTCACATTTAATTTACTTCCAAAGAAACAAGCAAGCATTGCTTAAGGTTGCTGGGGAAACAGGAAAGCTGCTTTAGATCAGTTTGCAGCAGAGAAGACTTGCTGATATTTTGCAATTTGCACATGTTCACCATAACTTTAACAATCTCTTATTTTCAGAAACCTGTTTCTGACTTTGTGTTAACTATTTGTCTTCATTCCCACAGCTTGGCCTTGTTTTCAGTTGTGGATTCAGATTCATAAATCTGACTGAAAAATAAGCTGTTTTATCAGAACTGTGTATGTATTTCTTCTTTCAGGGCTCATTTGATCACAGAATGCATCCAATTTCAGCCCAAGACAAGCCCACAGCAGGCATAAAAATCTCATTTCTTGGGTTTCTACAGTACTAAAGTTGCATGCAATTTCAGCTGATCAGAACCTTTCCAAAATATTTTATTTGTCACTTTTAGACTTCCGTGCTTTAAAGAAAAGTTCTAATAACTTCCAGAGTCGTTAAAATTCAGTTACTGCATTGCTATAAAGAAAAAGAAAATTGCATTTGAAAGCAACATGCAGGAGTCTGTTGAATTCTGCTAATCCTTCTACCAGAGATAAATCAGAACACCCTTTTGTAAATTGCAGTATACAGATGTGATTTAACATGCATATATCCTGTGCTATCAAATTCGTTCCCTATTTACTGAAAGTTGCGGTGGTGAAATGAATGGACCAACAGACTCATAAGGAAGCCTGTCGTTGACAGTAAGGGAAGTTAATACACATGGAAATCAGTTTTTGGTACAAGTCATTTAGATATAAAACTAAGTCCTGCCTTGTACAGTGGGGTTAACTATTTATGTTGGGCTTAAATTTTACCAAGAACATGGTGCAGCTAGGATTACCTCTCAAGGTCTGCAATGTTCAGACCTGTACTTATTGCTAGAAGAGTGTTTTCTCCCAATACCCAGTTTCATACAAGAGATCAATTTGCTAAAATCATGTCAGTCATATGAATTTCATGTGTAGAAATTAATTCTTGAATTTCAAAAGTTATCTGTGCATTATTATTTAATTATGACATTATTTACCTTTTAGAATCCCAGAATTACATCAAGCAAAAAATGAAGTTAAAAATGAGCAAAGAAAAATATTAACCAAAATTAAAGTGCTTATAATGATTGATGGTATTGAGTCCAGGTTGCTCTCAATTAGTCTCATAGAAACACAACTTAGCAAATAGTCTAAAACAAAAGATACATAATATCTCTAATGTAGTTGCAGTACACATATGACTTTTTTTTTTACTGATACTTAGGTAATAGGTGATGTGTTTTGAAACATCTATCAGATAATTTCCCAATTTTCCTATCAACACACTTTTAGTTCAGATATTGGACATAAAGTTTCACCGCTGTGTTTACTTTGTTTTGTTAATTAACTTACCTCCACACATCTCATGAAAGTGCTTTTTGTACTCTTTGCCTAACTACATATTTTGAGACTTTTGGTGACATTGCAACCAGTCTTCAGCAAGTTTTGCTGTATTTTAGACTCACTATGTTTTAAAGTTAATGTAGTGATAATTTCAATTGAGTGATATATTTTATTTCCTTAACTCATAGTGCTATCATTCACTAGGATGAACGGAAGAGAGGAGAAAGCAATGAACTGCAGCAGGTAAGTAACCAGAAGGAATAATGGGGGCAAGGGGAATAATTTGCACAGTGGGGATTTGGACCACTGGACAGGTCAGAATTATTGCTTATTGCTCTCTGCAGCTCCCTGACAGGGGCTGTAGGCTGGTGCGGGTCAGTCTCTTCTTCCAGGTAAAAAGTGACAGGACAAGAGGAAGAAGGCAGGGGAGGTTTAGATTGGATATTAGGAAAAATTTCTTCACTGAAAGGCTGGTGAAGCATTGGAACAGGCTGCCCAGGGAGGTGGTGGAATCACCACCCCTGGAGGTGTTTAAAAAATGTGTAGATGTGGCACTGAGGGACATGGCTTAGTGATGGACATGGCAGTGCTGGGTTAACAGCTGGACATGGTGAGCTCAATGGTCTTTTCCAGCCTAAATGATTCTGTGATTCTAGGAACACAACTTAGACAGTAAATAATACAAACCATGAGGGACGAGAGGAAAATTCTCTCAGCCACTGAAGGTAAAGGGCTTGTTGCAAAAAGACTGATTTTAGGAGAGAGAGCTTTACTTTTCTGCTGAGGTCCTGCCAGTAACCTTAACCCAGGAATCCTCCTGTGCCTGGAAGAAAAAAGGCCTGGGAGTCAGCAGGAAATCTCTTGGTGCTGCAGGGCATGCATACTTCTTCCTACTGATGGGGAAGCCGAGGTAGACTGGCTGCCTCCCCTGAAAATGTGCTAGTGGTGGGGACTTCTGGAAACCTGTTGCATGCTACTCAGAGATCATTGATCATCCTCTTGCAAATGCAAATGTTGCTGTCGCCATCCTTGCGACAAAAGACACATTGCTGACATAATTGGCTACAAAACTAGAACATAAGCGGGTTAGCCAAGCCAAATTTCAGAAGGAACTCTCGATGGCCGTTTAGTAAACAACACTGACAAAATGCCAGCTAAAACTGAGAGGCCTTGGAATCAACTCAGAAATGACCCACTATCTAAAATTCACTAACAAGTAATTTACAACATAATTCAAATAATTTTGTTCTTAGTATTGTAGCCTTTCTGGTGTTAAAATCCCAGGAAAGGAAGTGGGTTACAACAGCAACAGTATATCCCTATAGTTTGATGTCATTCTTAATTTCTTAATAAGAAATTGAAATTTTACACCAGATTAATTAATGTAAACCAGATTTTCTGGGAGGGGAAGAAAAAAAAAAAAAAGGAAGATAGCTCATTAAAGAGAATAAGATCAGGAATTAATTAGGCCCAGTCAGTCCCAGAGCTGACTCACTGAGGGTCAATGCTGGCATACCTAGGTATATCACACAGTAAAATCAATGTACCTTAAACTGGTTGTGATTTTATCTCAAGCTATTTGACCTGTTTTAGGTACTATGAGGTAGAGGTAAAAACAGTGTGTAGGGAAATGGCCCTGGGGAGCACCAACATCCAACCTCCAGCACAGCCACTTTGCATTATTCATCCTCAGGCAAAGCAAGCTGCTCCCGAGCCAGAGCAGAGTTTGGTCAGAAAGGTGTGTTGGGCTGGTGGCTGCAATGCAAGCACAACAGTGAGCACAAAAGATCACTGTCACCTGGCATATCCACTCTGAACAACAGTTACAGCCTTATTACTAAAGGTAATCAGCACATTTGTTTGCAGACATATGAAAAATTATGTACTAGCACATCAGGTAGGTGGAAGTTTGTAGTGTTAATCCATTGATTTTAGCCAGGTGCCAGTTGCTTTGTGGGTGATGGATTAGAACATGATACATCATATCAGAAACACAAAGTACAGGAAACGTAAGCTGAAATCCAATCTCAAGACTAGAAAACTTCCACTCTGTTAACCATTTTACACGTTTCATCATCTCCCTCCTGATTGTATTGCTCTTCCTTATTTCTCTATTGTTTCTGAATTAAGACAATACCGGAATCTGACTGAGCCTGGAGTCTTTTACGGCAGACTGTACAAACAAATAGCAGTAGAGTTCCTGATCCACAGAATTTCCAAGAGGAAATAACCTAGAGAAAGAAACACTAGAGAAGGAAAAAATGCAGGTACATACATGCACAGTAAATCTTACCTCATAGAATGTCTACTGTCTAGAAGCACAGAGCCTCACAAGATTGTTTTATATATATATGCAGAATAGTTTTCACTTAAACCTTTCAGGGCTGAGAACATGTCCAGATTTTCACCTAGAGAAAGAGACACAGAATGAAAAAAGCAACTCAGTGGAGGCTACAGACAGCTGAGGAACACCTTACTGGCTGCTTGCTGGGTGCTTCTTTACCAGCATGGTCTTGATCATCCAGAGTAAGCTATAAAAAGTGAAACAAAAATGAAGATGTGAAAGGATGTTTGAAGATGAAAGATCAAAGTTGCTAAGTATAGCTTGGTTATGAACTGATAGCTAACTTAGAACATAATCATCTGATTCTACCTGACGAGTAAACACACTATCATTGGGAAACATTATCTACTGCAGTAAGTAGAGGAACTTAGAACACTATTAAAAGACTATATTAAGAGATTTCTGAGAATCAGAGATTTGTACCAGGAATATTCTACTTGCCTACAGAATATTTCTAAAACACATTTGTGGAGTGCAAACTCCTTCATGCCATAAAGCTAGGCATAAGGATTGCACAACTATGAAAAATCACACTCAAGACCAGGCAAAAATAGATAATTCATATCTCTGTATTATGTTATTACACAAAATAGTATATACTGCATCTCTCTGGAAAGAAAACTAGGCATGTGTGTTCTTGCTGTGTTGTAGAGTTAATAGACAATAGACTGACCTACCATGAGAACACAGCCTTGTGCAAAAAAGAAGAAAAGAAGAAAAAGGGCAAAATGATCAGGTAAAGCATGAAATCCAAAGGAGAAAGTGATTTAATTGCAGGGAAAAAAAAAACCATGTTAATATAGGAAAAAATACTTTTCTGCAGAATTAAGAGGGGATAACAGATAATGGAAAATAATAAAAAAAAGCCATAAATTCTGCTTGATAATGTCAGTTTAATTTGAAATGCTGCTAAATCTCCCTGTATACATTCGTGTGTATGTTAAGATTGGTGTGTACATAAAGGCACTCCAACAGAAACACACAATGCAATGCTAATAGGGTTAGGTGCTCAGAAAATAAGGTAACATAAGTGCCATTTGATGCAAGAGTTGCTAGGGAAGGCTATTTTTTTCCTGTCTGTTAATTAAGTGAATTTAGTGCTTTTGAAAGGTGCCAGATTGACAGTCCTGAGACTGAAGTCCTCTATTCACGGAGCAGCTAGAGCCCAGGCAGTAGCAGCAAAGCTTCTTCACACTGCCCCTCAACCTTGACCTGCAGGGCTCACCTCTAGCGATGAGCTGGGCTGGTGGCTCGGTTTCCAAGCCTGTTCATTCTCTGGTCTCTCTGGGGAGGCTGCTGATAAAGGTGCTAATTAGGGCCAATTGTGATGGAGGGTTTTGTGCTGTGAACACCTGTCCATTAATAACTGAACTGGGAACACCAGCTTTTTTCATCCAGGGCACAGAGCACAGCCTCTAACAAGTGAGGATTTTTCAAGCACTGCTGACCTAGGGCCAGAGCTGAGGTAATACGTACAGGAAAGGCTTGCACATATATAAAGTAAGGATTGCACTGAATTTCACCCAACTCTTTCTTAAGAGAGTAATGGGAAAAATATTTTTTAGAGATGATGTCCATCCAACTGCTCTGATGACTCCTTTTCTAAGCAGTTGACTCTCATTCTTTTTGACTTCTGCCTTTGAGATGAGCCTTCCTTCACGTCTGTCAAACTATTTTAAGAAAACATGAATGACTCCAGGCAAAACCAAAGAAAGGTGATTAATTCAGCAAAACAATTCACGCTGTCTAAGTCTGCTGTAAATAGAGTATGAGAGTGCTTGCACAACCCCTGTTTCCCTCTGCCATGATACTGTGGGGAAAGGGTATCAGTCTCTATTAGAAAAATGGAGCAACGGGAAGGGGCTGTTTTTGAATAAAACACTTCAAATGACCAAGCTGACTTCTGCCTACTTTATGGGTTGTTTGGGGGCAGAGGGTGGACTACAGCTTAGTCACAGTGTAGGGATACTGGCTTTCCCAGAACAACACACAGTACATAATTTATTGGATGATCAGATGCACGTAATGACATTTCAGAGACTTTCTTGTTATCCTACTTGGATGCAGTTTTTATTCCCTACTGATTACAATCACTACAAATCTAGAAACCAAAACTCCCTGAGACACCTAGACTTTTGTCAGTTCTTTTTACTTGATTTAGCACAGGAAAGTCAAATAAAAATTCCACTGTAAGTAAATGGAAAGCTAAGTTGAGGCATTTACAGTGACTAATATAGCATAGTCCATTTTAAAATAAGAGATGCTTTAAATGCGTATGTTTTATTTTTTTCAGAAGAGGCTGACTTCAAGTCTTTGTCTTTCACCTCCTTCAAGGTGCGATAGACATATAGCAGCTTAGTGTTCTTGACATCAGCAAAGAGGCTGAAAAAACATCAGGAAAGAGCCGATCTCCTGTAACGGTTGAATAGTACTTGCACTGATGATAAAGGTTTGGGTGAAAGATGAAATGAAAAACGTGGTTATAGTTGCTTGTAGAAAAACATGCTTTTCTGTAGCACTTTTGCCCCCTGTCTTAAGTGTTTATTTTGAATGAATAGTTGGTGCTTTACGCGACTTTGCTGCTGACTGGAACAGTCTACTTAGCATGAACTTTGTGATGGCCTTACTTTCTGAATTGACATGCAAAGGTTTCATGGATTACATCCCATTAACTTTCCACTTGAAGATAACACTGAGCAGTGGCAGGGCTGATAAAGACTGAACAGAATGAGGCAAGCCGGCACCAAAACCCTTAAATTTTTGCTCACAAAAATAATTTCGTTTCACCTGCAGTAACGTGCCTCACCCGAGTGTAATATATGGCATCACATCTGATAAGGCAGCTATTAAGTCACTTAGGTGATATTTCTTCAATTTTTTCCTTTACTTTCCTATGAAAACTGGGGAATCTCCTCTTGATTACCCTCCAGTGTTTTTAACCTGCAACAAGTGACACCTGTCACTATTTGAATGTATAGATACAATCACGCACTAGGTCCACTTGCTCTCTTAGCTGATATAGCTCAAATCAGGTTGCCACATGTAGGACTTTGGACAGGATTATTGGCTAACATACCATTTTGTGGTTTGAAACACATTTGTAGTCCACCAGTTTGGAGGTAACATTCAAATGCTTGCACTTGACCAGGGAAAAACACGTATGTGCTTTTCAGAGCAATAAGGCTAAAGATTTCAAGAGATCAGTGCCAGTTAGAATTTCCTTAAAAACTGTGACATCCACATTAAAATTGCTTTAAAATATGCTCCCCCCCCCCCCGCCCCGATCACCACAATAAGTATTAACACTGGTTCTCTGCCATCTTTTGCATTGAGTTGCATCATTCAGTGATGGCAGTGGGGCATCATTCCAGGCTTTTGCTTATTTTCACTAAACAGAGCCCCATGGAAAGTGATCAGCAGCCAGCATGTTTGGAGTACTTCAAAACTCTGACTTTCATATGAAAATTCAGCTAGAATCTTTTTTGGCCTGCTCACACCCTTCTGTTCTGGCACCCAAGCAAGGAGTTAATTGTTACAATCTTAGTGGCCTTCTGGAATCAAAAAAGTAAACTTCAAAATATTTAAGTTAAACAAAAATTAAGAAAACCTGTGGGACAAAGTCAGGAAAACATCAGTGTTTCACCAGAAGTTAAAACTCCAGATAGGAATACTGACGCAAAAAGGTGCATCCTCCCGTTGCTCAGGCAATACAACTCTTACCAGTGGTGCTCATCTTAGGAACCATCTCAGGGTATTTTCACCCTCTAATGTCCTAGGTATTTTATGAACATTCCTGGATCATGGGTTAAATTTTAGAGGAAACTGACACACAATGTTTAGGACAGTGCCAGGACATAATGAAGTGTTGGCCATAATAAATGGGCTTCTTACAAAAAGATGAGTAGTCTGGTGACAATTAACAGCTATAGTGAAAATTAAGAAAGGCATTAAAGGGTATCAATCCTATGAATACTGACATTGATATTTCTGCTGTCAGTTGACAAGAGGGGAAAAAAAAAGTAATTAATTGTTATAGTAGACAAGGTGATGAAGACACCCCCCCACCCCCCGGACAGTCTGGAATGAAAAAGCAACACATGCAGGACATGTCCCCTCTTTAAGGAGTCATTCTCAATACTAAAGCTGATTTGTTGAGGACAAAAGGAATAGCACAGATGAAGCAAGGTCAGAAAGGTGAGTAAGAATAAGACAGTTATTATGTTTTTTCTGAAAGCAGAAGCAGATTAGAAAATAGGTCAGGGAGTGCAGGAAAAACGTTATTTGTATTCTGTCAATTTACAAAGGATGAGCATACCTGAATGTAGCAAATTTGTAGCAACCTCTTATTCTAGTCCCAAGGAGTGATGCATTCCATATTAGTTCTTATTATTACTAGTATTACAACAGATTTTAAAAAGATTTTCCTACCAAAATCAAAATCCTATTGTGATGGATGCTGCACAATCAAACAGTAGGACAAAGATTCTGTTGTGAAGAAGCTATGGAAGACAGGCAAAGTATGGGCACTGGCATGAGGGGATGATGTGGTTTGTCAGGAGTTGTATAGCAAACAGGAAATAAAGTTTGTCCTCATGTCGCAAACCAGTGCTATAGCAAAAAAAACCCCATACGCAATTAACAGAGCTGCAAAATTCAGTATTTTTCTCTGATGTCTCAAAATGTTTGTCTGATAACAAACTTCTTTTGTTGTTGGGAAAATGGAAATCCTTGATCCCATCCACTTCCTGCTATCTTGGTTTTAGCCTGCTTTCCTCAAGCAATAAATCTTAAAGTCAAGCGTGCTGTCTGTGGAGGTGTGTATGAGAGGGAAAAGGCTAGAGAAAAAGCCATCAGTCAGCCACTTCCTACTTTTCGAGTACAGACAAATCTTATATAGTGGCAGAATTCTCAGGTATTCTGCATTAATAACTTTCATTGACAAAAACAGTCAGTAAAAAAAAGACCACACTTTCTTCCCCACTGAAAGACCAGTCATCATTTCCCACCATCACTTTCATCTTTTGTAGACATCAAAGATTTTCTGCATCATTTCACACTGGAAACCCACGCAGACATTTCACTGCTAGTGGAACTACTTGTTCAGAATAATTATTGCCACACGTGCACAGACACAGTTGATATACAGCAGCTCATATGGAACAACTACTTGCAGATAAGCCTTAAACCAAAGTCTGCACTTAACACGGAAGGAGAGCATGCTGTGCAGAAACAGCTGCAGTTACTAATGTTACCTCTACTTCCAAACAGATGCAGGGGGTTGAGTCAGTCCTGAAATCTCTGCTACCCCTTCATACTATTCAAGCAAAGCACTGCTGACTACTGTGCTCCTGAATACCTTTACGCAAACCAGTGTGACTCTGCAGCTGAGGAGCCTGTGAGTGTCCGACTAGGTGAGCAGCTGGGATGAGTAATGGAATCAGGCTTCCCAAAGAACACCAGAACCCTCAGAAGAACCCTCAAAGCTTAGATTCACACCATTCCCTTTCTAACCATTTAAAGGTGTTTTTATTTACTTCTCTTTTCTATTCTAGTGTTAATGCAGAAACTGGATGGACAGACAAAACCAACAATTACTTCTAACAAGGAGAGGAAAACTGGATGGTGTTAGAAAGTTCTCAAAACCATGCCCATAAATATGTTTTTAGTGCAAGACCTCTTAAACAAAAAGGCTTGATTAAAAAAAAAGCTGAGCAATTTTAATTGTTTTAAAAATTCACCCAACAACATTTTTTTCAATAAAATGAAGTAATAACATTTTAGGTATAGATATAAGAAAATGAAAAAAAAAAAGAATTTCAAGTAATAATTTTTTTTTTTAAAAAAATAATAATAAATATATTTTAACTTGATTTGAATATTTGTGTGTTGACATTAGAAAGCAAAGCATTTCTGTAGTAAGAGATATGACCATGGTCTGATTTTGAAAGCAATGTAAGGTTGCCTTAAGATTACATTTTTCTTTAATTATATGAGGGAAACATATATGCAACTAATTTTTTACATATGTACAAGAATGCATTAAAAGCCTTAAGAATTTTATTGTTTAGCTTTTAAGGGCATTTATAATAAGTTTTGCTTTTAAGAGCTTTTTGCCTTTCCCACATACTCCCTCTAAATTCTGGTAGCATGTAAGGGAAATGCTCCCTAGAATGCATATTTCCTTGTGGATGTGCAGATTATTCTTTCTTAGTCTCAAGTACCAATGACTGAAATCTTATTCCAAATAAGTAGCTGATGTGTGTAACTAATTTTCAAAAGACCTTTCTTTAAGCTTATTACCAAAGCAACTGCTTGCTTTCTTAAGATTTGAGTAATATTAGTAAAGGTAGTTCCTTTATTTCCCTACATAAAATTCTTTACTAGCCTGTATACAAGACAAAAACTTAAGTAACTTCTAGTACCTTCACAAAAATTGCCTTAGTGTTTTAGCACTGTATTTCTAACAAGTATTTTTATGGAATCATGTCAGTGTAGGATTTGTTTTTAATTTTTATTGCTATACTTGGCATCTAACCTCTTCATGTGAGCTTTCAAAGGTGATAATCAAAGCAGCAGAAAGCTGATCATGATTGCAACAGAACAAGTGTGTAGGCATAGCGTTCAGAATTTAACAAGCTTAGTGATTAAAAAGTTTAGAACGTACAATGATTTATTTCCATTAGAGATATGGCTCTCAGGATAATTTCTGAACACAATAATTTATAAGCTTAATTTTTAACATAGTCTTGAAACTAATTTTGCTCCCCTCAATACTTGTTGGTGTTTAATTTACATATGATGCTTTTATTGAATTGAGATATAACAATGACACTTTAGAAACTTTAAGGTGGCTGTCTTTCTTTGCACTGGTTTACCCAGAAATATGCAGAGAAATGGAAATCGAAAGTCCTCTAAAATATAAACTGCTCCTGTACAATGAAGTTATTAAAATTGCAGATACACAGCCCTCAGGTTAAGCTGCTTTATAATAAATGTAGCTGTATTCAGCAACTACAAAGGGACAGTATAATTTCTTTTGGAAGCAAAGACATTCCTGGGTGGAAATGAACGCAGAAAAATTCTCTGGCATAACGCAGGGCAGCATATGAAGAGATTCCTAGCAGAACATTAATCTGAATAGGAAAATTAGTTTCAATACTTGAGGATATTTACTATTATTCTCTGCTCCCTCATTTTGGTTGGGAATAGCGCATTTTGTGAAGGATAATGCAGACTGAGTTGTTTTCATAGAATCATAGAATAGTTTGTGTTGGAAGGGACATTTAAAGGACATCTAGTGTAAGCTCCCTGCAACGAGCAGGGACATCTTCAACTAGACAAGGTGGCTCAGAGCCCTGTCCAACCCAACCTTGAATGCTTCCAGGGATGGGGCTTCCACCACCTCTCTAGGGAATCTGTTCCAGTGCTTCACCACCCTCATTGTAAGAAATTTCTTTCTTTCTTATATCTAGTCTAAATCTATCCTCTTTTAGCTTAAAACCATTACCCTGTGTCCTATTGCAACAGACCCTGCTAAAAAGTCTGTCCCCATCTTTCTGATAGGCCCCCTTTAAGTATTGAAAGGCCACAATAAGGTCTCCCTGGAGAATTCTCTTCTCCAGGCTGAACAACCCCAGCTGTCTCAGCCTTTCCTCATAGGAGAGGTGCTCCCCTGTTCCCCTTGAGCCCCTCTGTTCCACTTTGTGGTACACCTTGAAATAATGATTTTATTTCTTAATGTAGGAAAAGGCTTCCTATGAGAAAATAACAAAAGAAAAAGAAAGTAACCAGAAAAATGAATAACTAGAGCACAATTTGGACAGAAGAAAACCCAATAAATGAGAATAAAGTTGTTTAGGACAAAAAGGCACAGGAGTTAGATACTGCTGTTAATTATTTTACTGTTCATGCCTTGAGCCAAAATGGGTGAAATTATATAGAAACGTTCTTCATTTGACTGATCCGCTCAGATATTTGACAGTAGTTCTGTCTGCTTCTGGGAAGAGTCAAGGTAAATGTTGACAATTACATAGAACTTTGTGAAAAAAGTAGAAGATAACCTACCTTCTGTCCTTCCTTCTTTCCCTCCCTCCCTTGCTCTCTCTGGAACAGTCAAATTAGAGTTATTTACAATTTCGGGTCAGAATATGAAACTACACATAGTGAATGAAGCCTTTGGAATCTTGATTAATTAAAATGTATAAAGTACATCGCTTGTGGAAGCCCTATAAATGTTTCTTGCTGTCATCATCCAGGCAGGGACAGTCTGGGAGACCTTTCCTTTTAATCTGTGGTTTGCTGAAATCAGCAACTGAAACTTCTGGATGGTAGGAATCCACATGACCAAAAAAACCTCCGAGGACTTTAACTTCTCATACTCAAGGCTGTGGGATGATAGAAAATAATTTGCCTGAAAACTGACGCCATTGACCTTGGCAGCCAGGGATCTCCCATTTCTGTTTGCTTATTTGAGGCTTTTCCCATGGCAGCTAGAAACTGTATTATTGGAAAATCCTAAAATGCCATGAGATGCAGCTGGAAAGCAGTTTACCAGTAACAAACAGAACAAGCTTCAGTAGCGTTGTCTGAGATTGACTATTTTCTTAACCTAAATATATTTATGTAAACGCTCAGACCTGAACCCTCTCTTTTGTTGTTGGACCACAGATCAGTCTGCTCCTGATTTAAAATGCATGGCTAAGTTTAAAACTTTAGTAAGGGCCAATCTCTGAATAATCCTTTAAGGATTATTGTAATTAAGGGACTAATCCTTAGATGCTTCTTAATTTGTGTCCATTTTAAAATCGAGTGCCACTTCTTTCATCACAAAAGAGAGAAGAAGAGGTGAAAATGACAAAGGTTTAAACATTAACAGCCCTTCCTGCCACCTCATGCATCTCAGCAATACAAACAGGTAGAATATTTAAAACCAGGAGGCCATTAAAACAAAACCAAACCATAGAAGCCCTACCCCCACAACAAACCACATCCACAAAAAACAAGCGAGATTTTAAACATGGAGAAAATGGTTGATGGTAAGAAACATTCTGTGTGCAGGTAAGGCAAATAAAACTTAAGGACATATATTTTAAGCTGCCAATTTGTGAACTGTCTTTGCTCTGCTCGAACCCTCAAATGCCTGTCTGCATAAACCCTCCCTAGCAAGGAATTGTCCTTCTCCCCTTTAGAAGCCTGTCTTAAGAAAACATAAATGACATCAGCTTTTCTAATTACTCTAGCATTTCTAGGGTTTAGTTTAACTTGTTAACACAGAAAGAATGAATTGAACAATGAGGCCAACCTAAGTTTTCAAATTCAGCAGAGAAGTTAAAGTAACTAAACCAGTGATGTACATGAGCGAAGCTTCATGATCTAATTTAAAAAATTTTGAGATTCAAGACAGGTGTCACACCTATGGTGTACAATCAGTGAAATAAAGCAACCAGGTAGCGTTGCTGGGCTAAAACACCTGTCAGCAGTAGACTGGCCTATACCTTTTAATCAGCTGTTGCTGAAAAGGAGCGGTCCTCTCTGCTTGCAGCAGTCCTGTTCTAAAGAATGTAAAGGAGGAGTCAGGAAAACCAAGACAATGTTACTAGGCTTGGAAATTTCACCCCTCTTCCCTATTTTGCTACAACCAATCTAAATCTTGAGTAAGACACAGACCTGTATGCCCCTGCCTCTGCATCTGTAAAATGAGAACATTTACAAATGTTTACAAAGGTGGGAAAAAACACCCTAGGGATTGTTAATATGAGGAGAAAAAGAGCAAGAAACAAACAGTCTATGCAGCTGGTGCTGCATTACAACTGTGCGAACACACAGCACTGGAAGCTGTATGAGTTGGAACGGGGACGTAGTAAGGCTTCAAAACAGGGTGAGAAATCGTTAGGAGGCATGTGAAGAAAGGTTCACTCTTGTTTATATCCTTTGGAAATAGCATATACTTTTTTTTTCTCTCCCTACAACATATAAAGTATTACAAAAATACCATGCTGGATTATTTGGCAAGCCTTCAGAGGCAGGTGTTCAACATGTAATTATCCTACAGGCTCTATAAGAATGATTACTCCATGATACACATTTATCTTTAATCTAATATACTTTACAGAGTTGAGGGGTTTTTTTGTTTTTTGTTTTTTGTTGTTGTTTTCCTTTTTTTTTCCCCCCTCCTGTGACAAATTACATTGTGCTTTATGGAAATGTAACATTTTGTATGAATGGCTGGGAGCAGCCATGTTGCATAGTAATGAGCAAGACAAAGTAGCTCCACTCTTATTTGCAACTGGCTCAGACCTTTCCATTAGCAAATTAAAATCTGTTCAAATTTATTTACTAATATATTAGAAGAAGCTTCAGGCTAACCCCTGTTGACCTGTATTATATAGCAAACAACTGTAGCAGTGAAAATAATTAATAGAATGTATGGCACCTCCTGCTTGTTTCTCGATCACACCCTGGGGTCGGCTGGAGAGTGAGTTTGCCATCTGCATTCTGTTGCGAGGCCACATTTACTTAAAAATTATCAATTATATTTTGAAATTACTTCCTTTAATTGAACTCTCTTTATTCAAGGCATCCTCTATTTTTAAAACTTCTGAAAGCATGTACATGAAACCCTTTTCCTTTTCAAGACCTAGAAGTAACTTTTGCTCTGCCTGCGCATGCAAAATGAGTAAATACGCAACAGCAAGTACTAGTTACATTAGTTAATGTCATACTAGTGTCTTTCAAGTGGGAAGTGTTGCAGTAAACTTTCCTTTGTCTACTCTGCTACTGTAATGAGCATGAAACGGGACCGGTGCCCATTGAAAAGTTTGGTATGCTACCTTCATTCAGAGAAACGTGGGCTGCTAATGAGAATGCAATCGGCAATGTGTGGGAGTCCATTTTAGATGAACAGAGAAGAATGCTGTACGTTGCTGACCTCTGCTTCCCTTCATCACAAATGACCACGGTGAGCCTTTTCTCCTTTGAAAACAGTTACTCCTGAGGTCTTAATCTAATTTTTAAAGGAGAAGCTGAAAAAATGTTGCGAGGAAAAAATGTGGTTTCCGGTTGCACAGACAGTGGATGACTGAAGTTTAGGTGCCAGTGAAGTAAATGATGGGCTCATGTACATGCTTCCTTTATATCGATACAAATAGCTACAGTAAGAGCTGTCATATGGTGACCAGTTGGTAAGTCTTAGCCCTGCATAACAGGCACCATTTTTCAGAAGGAAGTCAACATGCCACTTTAACATGTCAGTGAAATATATTTACGTCTATCTGGAAGGAGTCCCAGGGCCAAGCGGTGCTGAAGGTGCCAAGTAGCAGCGGCACAAAATACAGACTCCCCACACCGAGTTTGTGCTGGCTGAAATCACGAGCAGGGACCTATAGACAGCTGCAGCCTAAACCACGGGAGAACACATCTGGGGGTCTGCAGAGCCGCACTGAGGGAAAATACAAGGTCGGTGCACTGCCTGGATATAAGAGTAAATATACATGTTCCTGGCTATGCTAACAATTTTCACACAATGAATGTAGGCCTGTTTTATTATTATATGAATAAAGACAATCGTGTAATTTGGAAAAACATACATTTCTAGGCATTTTACTTAGTCTTTGATAACTTGTTTTTCTTTAAAAGCAAACAGCAAATAAATGTTCGAGAAGTAATACTAGACAATCATTCAAATATGTTTTTTTTTTTTTTAAAGATTGTTAACAATTTTATTATAACTATTTCTATAAAAATGAGAAAAGTCTTCTCTAAAATAACCGGAAAATCTAGTTTGACTACGTATTTCTATTATAATTTATTTCATACGTACAAATAAGGGGATATTAGCGGTTACGTATCGCTGTTGACCTCTTGTGGTTATGTTGCACGAGTGCACGCAAAAGAATAAGAGCAGCAAGAAAATAGCTGAAACGCTCCCCTTAAAGGACCAAAACCAATATAGTTTCTGTAACATAACACTGGAATATGAATCATAAATTCTTAACAAGTGTCTTTAACTTGAACACTTCAATATTAAAAACGAATCAACCATTCAGAGTAAAATTTTTGGAAGATTTTTGAATGGGATATCTAGTTCAGTGGTTCCCAGCTGTTTTAGACCATGAGCATCTGTCAGTCCTTAACATTTGTTGCAGATAGTGGACGGAATATAATGAGCTCAATTTGCTTGCAAATAAGGAATTAAAAAAAGGGCAACCAAAACCATCTTTTCTCAACGGAGAAAAAGCAGAAGATGGGAAGGGAGCTGAAGGCAGGTGTCAGGGAACACACGTGCAGACAGGCAAGGTATGCTCTGGCTGGCACTGCTGGTACTCGGACTCTTAGAGTCCATCGGTAAGTCTTCATGAGATAATTATCCTGTAGTGATGAAAGTGAATTTCTGCTTCCAGATCCGTGCAGCCTGACCCAGTGCACAGCTGTATATGCCAACCCAGTTCCATAAGGGTGTTCTGCAGCTGAGCGCAGCTTTGCTGCCGATGCAGCTACACTGAGAGCCCTCTTGTGGAAATACAGCACGTACTAGCAGAAATTTGTTCTGTTGATGTATCTACGCTCCTTTCCTCTATTCTATTCAGAAAGCATTATTCGTCAGCATATATTGTTACTATATCAGTTTTTCATGCCTTCTTAGACTGTTACATCAGCTGTTGCACATCATTTCTTATACCATGCAACAGGACAGCTTTCTAGCAGACTTACTTGTTTAGATGTGACATTACAAACCTCACTGCCAGCAGCCAGGTCTTGTTTTCCAAAAGAGAGAAGAATAACAACAACAACAACAAGGCATACAATACAACATGATCTTCTTCTTCTCTAATAAGCAGTCAGCTAACCAAGAGGTAATAATTAGCAGCAGGAGAAAAGGTAGTCAGTGATGTAGTATGTAATTACTGTGCCAGAGGTCTCATCTGGAGTGCAGTGAAACCAATAGTGATCTGTCCACTGATTTCAGCATCCTGAGTCTAGTTCTAATGTGCTAACTTACTTGCATGGCAGTCTTCACCCTTCCAGAAGGGCACACACAGATAACTATTTACTTATCATCAATATTATTATTGTGTTTGAACTTACCAGTTCCTTGAAACAAAGCTTGTGAGATTCAGTGTTTTGTTTTGAAGGGGAAAGGGGAGAGAAGGAAAGATAAATAAAGAAGAAATAGATTACTTTCAGCACTGATGAATTCAACGTTTAGGCTCCTCCACAGGAAAGGTAACCACAGGAAATTGTTAAGAAATCATTCCCTCTGGAAGCTCTAAAAGCTCTAACTTCTTGTGCTAATGATCACTACCAAGACCATTTCCCTGCTTGAAAATTTGATCACAGTGTCCTTGAAAAGGAACACATTTTGGCTGCTCTTCTGTTTAGCCAACAGAAGAAATTTTGTTCTCCCATTATTTCAGATCAGGGTGTTCTAAGTCTCTGCTAGAACTGTGCCATAAATATAAGCACTTTATCATTCCATTCATATCCTCGATGACTACACATATCTAACATTAACCTTCAAGCTAAGGCTACTTACAGGGTTTTTTTTTATGGCCACTTCCTACACAAATCTGTTCACATTACAGTTTTAAGGCTCACCTTTACTTTTGCAACACTGAGGTCTCCAACCATTATGCAGGATACATAGGGATAAGCATACTGAAGGTATGGGAACTAAAACACTGAGAAGCTACCTCATTTGACCAACTTCATAGAAGATTAAAGTCCTGACCGATGCCTCTAATACTTGACATTTGGATGGTCACCTGCCCAGCTGTTCCTTCCTATTTTGTTCAGACAGGGTCAATTTCTTTTCTTCTTCTTTCCTTTTTGGACAGTTTCCCTCTCTTCTCCTTTTTGCTTTTGTCTTTCTTCTTGCTTCAAAACTAAAATCTAATATTAAGACCTCAAGAGGTATGACAACAAAGGAAACAAGAGGAACCATCAGAGTTTAGTTGTCCTTACTTCTCAGAAGTAGGAAGCCTTACTGGGTTCTTGGGCTACCTACTGAACTGATGCTCATTCAATCATTTACTTTGATAGGGTTCAGGGAATCATAGAATAGTTTGGGTTGGAAGGGATCTTTAAAGGTCATCTAGTGCAAGCCCCCTACAATGAGCAGGGACATTTTCAACTCGATGAGGTGGCTCAGGGCCCTGTCCAACCTGACCTTGAACGTTTCCAGGGATGGGGCTTCTACCACCTCTCTGATCAACCTGCTCCAGTGTTTCACTGCCCTCATCATAAAAATTTCTTTCTTACATCTAGTCTAAATCTACCCTCTTTTAGTTTAAAACCATTACCCTGTATCCTATTGCAACAGACCCCATCTTTCTGATATGCCTCCTTAAATACTGAAAGGCTGTAATAAGGTCTCCCCAGAGCCTTCTCTTCGCCAGTGAACAACCCCAGCTATTTCTTGTAACTACCTTGCAATACCCAATTTGCCTTTTTCAGCATGATACAAATGATACAAAAAGAAAATTGCCCTCCTTGGTATTTATAGACTGCTTAGAGGCAGGTAGTTGGTACCTGATCCTACACTGTCAGTGCCAGTTACAATGACAGAAGTCCTCTGGTTCTTATCTGCAATCCAATGAACACTTAAAGTGCTTCTAGTTTTTATACCAACATGCTGGTACGATGATGAAGACAGATTATAAAGACATGGAGAGGCAGAGACATGCCTGTCTGTGATTGCATAAATGATTCCATTTTGAAAAATACATTGACATGAGCCTGTTCAAGGGAAAGTTTGCATGCATTTTTAGCAGTTCACAGACCATCAACTCTACAGCAGCTCATCTACAAAGCCCGCTTAGGAGCTTTGGAGAAAAAAGTTAACTTACTGATCATCAGGCAGCAAATGACACCTCAAAGGCAAAATCCTTTGAGCTTTCCAAGAGTCTGTCACTAAGTTTTGTGTTTCTCATTGCAGCTCTAGCTTCCAAGACCCTGAATCCATTTAAAAAATGGAAACATTTTAAAAGGGATTTATTTCCAGGTGAATTGTCAACATTCTGACTTTCTTTAGTGTGATAGCAAGAAAAAGAACTGAACTTCATCCTGGGTAAATCAACAGCTAGCACCAACATGGGAGCGGAAGAAAGAACATTTTAGGACTGGAGTTCCTAGAGGGCTTTTAGTCTTTTTTTTTTTTTTAAAGAACTTCTTAAATTATTGTTATTTGAAACCAAAATTATAGTCTTATTAAATGAAGCATTATCCTGTGAACAGGATGGAGCAGACTGACAGAAAAAACCACTGCATTTAGGCATCAAAAGCAGACAGATTTTCAAAAAAGCTTGAAATAACAGCTACCTTTTGAGGGTGAGTTCTGTTGAAAATTGGCTACAAATGTCACAATAGAGCTACTGGATGAAGAGGCCTTTTAAAAGTTAACAGCCATCAAGCACTGGAAAAAAATGCCTTTGTTATACAATTCATATATGACTCTGGACTGAACAGAAATTTTACTTAATACCCTTGTATTCAAACACTTACTTAGGACTGGGTCCTTACTCAGACACGTATAGTGTCAGGCGTGTGCCCTGGCTTTACGCTACCATCACATTACATATACATATTTGAACTAAGGCACTTTGAAAAACACATCCATCTGTTTCTTTAAAAAGACAGCTGAACTTGAAGCTGTTTTAATCTCTTACCTCCAAACATTTTTATTCTGGCCTGAAGCTTTCAGAAATCTGGTCGTTTTGATAAGCAGGAGCTGTCAACTGTATATAATTTGTATGGTTTTGTTGTTCTTCCCCACCCTAACTTTTGTGGAAGAATGTCTGCCTAAATTCTTTCAAGAAGCATAATTTTCACTCAAGAATTTTACTGTGAAATAAATTTAGGCTTAACAGATACGTCATAACCCACTATCTGAATATTTAATCACTTTGACCTGTGTATGTATTACATCACCATTTTTTAAAGTATCAGGATGTAAGAAAATCCTGGAAACACGATGTATCTCTTATTCTGTTTTCATATATTGTCATATACATTAGGAGTAAGTGAAATGGCACATGTAAAATTGACATAAGCTGACGTATCATCAGGCTCAGTAAGTAATTTGAATGCTGTTGAAAAATTTCAAACTGTATATTTAAGTGAAACCAATTTGTACCTTCTAAGTACAGCTTAAGTAAGAGTCCAGCAGAACCCAGTGCTGAACAGACATTTAGAAACTCATCTTGTCATGTCTGCTTTCTCACTAGGGAAGTCAAGACCTGATGTGTTAGCGAACAGATGAAATAAAGCAGAAATTACAAAAAAAGTTATTATATTAAAATAAATAAATGATGCATTAGCCCCTTTCATCTCAATAATAGCAACTGGAATATTACTGAGAAAGCAAAATTCTTTTGAGCTACACATATTTGATAAAAAGCTTTAAATTTGCACTTCTATGCTGAGCAGGAGCAAGGAGAACTGTAGGTGATATCTTGGGGTTATTCTCCCCTGCAACTGCTTGTTCCTGTTACCTAGAGCATTGTAAAGAGAAAACATTTTTCTGGAACTTTCCTCTCTGGTAGGGATGTTGCAGTATCAAGTGTGACTGTGGCCTCTGTAGTTATACGAGCAAGTAAGTAAATCCAACATTTTGCAACATCACTTTTTAAATAAGCGTCCCCCCCAGTCACAACTTTGATCCAGGTTTTACCTGTACAGGCTACTCTTCTCCTTTTTCTCTGTGCAGACCCATTTTGCTTGACATGTGTTTATGTGCTGCTTTCCTCACAAAAACAACAGTATATTTACTAATTGCATTTAGAATGACCTTGGATTCAATGCTGATGCTGAATTTGTTTAACTAGGCTCTTACTCCTGTGGAGCACTAATAAGAGAAGAGTAGAGATGGCTAGGCAAATCTGTGCTTAGGTCCACCTGTTCAGATATGATTGCAAATCTCTTTATATTATATATGCATATACCAGGCACGTGTGAGTATGATTCTTTTCATGCCTTTTGACTGGGTATATTGACTTGAGATGCTTTTAATGTTGGATTTTTTTCCTGAAGAAAGAAGTATAACTACATACTGATAAATCAAATGAAGAGACAGAGCACTGAAAAAAACAATCATTGAAGATTCGTGGTTAGACTAAAGACATCTGACAATATTTCTTGTCTTCAGCAGAACTGGGAATATCTTTAAGGCATATCTGCAATGGTGTACTCAAAGATAAATGCAGGAAATAGATTTTATCCACTTCAAGCAGTACAGTGTAAGTCAAGAGTACAACATTTCTGAGTACCGTTAATGCATTCAGAGCAGATGTGTGAAGACTATTGCAATATAGACAAGATTTATGATCTAGTCTCTGCCTAATGCCTAATGGAACTCAGGGACAGGATTCAAACACCTATTACATTCCTCTGAGTTGCTCAAGGCTCCTAAACATGACTAGAAGTATTCAGCTAAGTTAGAATTTCCTTACATTTCAGGTATACTCTTGGTAGGAATTAAAGTGTGGCCACATGGTTTACTAATCTCACAGCACAGAGAAGGTGGCGTGGTAAGGCTACAGTATTACGCAATGCTTAGCTAGAGCAATTTGCTTTAGGAGTTGCTAATGTGAAGATACTGTCCAGACTGCTTTAATCTTACTTTAAAACTGAGCTCGTAGAGCCAGTTTAAGTCCCAGCTCAAGAGAGCATGGCATTATTTGGATCATTCTATTTAAAGCTGCAAATAGGTATGCTCTGTGTTAGTACAGAATATTCCACAGCCAACCAAAAACTGAACTATGCTTTTTAAAAAGATCTGTAGCACAGATCTTCAGCCAGAGACACTTTACAGAGGCACGTTCATACCCTGTACGCTTTTAAATACTACTTCTGCAATGCAGAACTGAAGCCAGACAAATTCAATCTGAACTCAAATGGGTATCATTTTGTGATGGACACAAATTACCACCTGAGGCCAAGTTATTGGCAAGCCTCCTACCTGTATCTCCCCTCCTGAAGAGTAAACAGAACAATTGTACTGATAGGACCTTTCTTAATGTGAAGTTGCAGTTAGGAGTCCCTAAATCACATGGCTCCAGGACATATGCCATGATATCCATCTCTGTTCCAATAATACATAGTGCCATTAAACAACTGAATACGAAGCTATATTATTAAGTATCTAAAGTTACCAACTCTTAAAAAGCTAGGTGTTTTCAATCTTAAAAGTGCCCGGTTAGAATTTAGCAGCTTGTTATGCACATTAAATTAGATTCAACTGATCACATCTCAAGGCTGCAATTTAATTAATATTTATTTTCTTTCAAAGGAGCTGCAACATGGTATAACCATATGCACATCAACAGTGCTGCCTTTTGGGCCTCATTAAAAATGCTGGCTTTGCATTCTTGGGAGAGTGCCTAACACTCCCTTGTAATTTCAGCTCTTGAGGACAGTATTTTTGGTGCTCCAGATACCAGTTATCTTCCATTTTCTGTAATAAGGACAGCAAGAAGCTACAGAGTGAGTTAAATTTATATGCTATAAGGAGCATATTGTATATACATCAATCTGATTAACAGTAATGATAGAAGCATGTTTTGAACTGCTACAAAAGTCTATATTCACCTCACTTTTCTTTGCATGATGTAGTACTTTTGCTTAGAGAGCTTACTACCTTATTTCTATTTGAACAAAAACAATTTCAAGGTACAGAGCTTCTGTGTCAAGTTGTATTTTGGCATATTCTATTAGCTAGATGCCACAAATCATGTGAACAAGTCATTATTACAGGACAACTGAGAACATGGGACAAGTGAGTGCACATTTCAATTTGAAGACATGGTAAAAAGACTGGATTCCCTGCAACAGAATGATTTATTTTCCACTCCCTGGACAACTTATTTTGGGCAAAGATGACATTGTTCCTAGCTCATCATATGTAAATTCAAATGCTTTGCTTGAGAGTTGCACCAGCTGGTAAACAGTCTCAGAACACTTCTTGCAAGTACCCTTTGTCTTCCTGTTTGCAAACTACCTTATTTGTATGTTGTCATATGAATTAATGATAGAGAAGTAACACAGCAATTTACAACACAACCGGCATTGTTACAGGTGTGTGAGAACAAAGATATTACTCTAAAAACAAAGGAATATTCTATATGGTATAGCAAAAATATTACCAAGTAAAAATAATTAAATTTAAAATATGACTGTGATATATGATGCTGTGTCTGGTATCCCTGTTTTATCCCTTGACATGTCTCATGTTTTCTCTGGTCCACCACAAACTCAGTAGTCATATACCACCCGTTTCACCATCTGCGACCTCTCTGTTGCATGTTGTAGAATCGCACCTAGCACCGGCCGAGGAGCTGGCTTTCCGGGTGGGGGGATGAACGGGCACACGGGAACCCTCTGCTGCGGAGGCGAACGTCAGTCATCCCGAACCGGCTGAAAGAAACGTAACTGCGGTACCACAAAGTCGCCACTAGGTGGCATGTGATGACAGCATTGGGCATCGCGCCGCATCACCGCAGCGAGGCAGGCGGTAGGAACAACCGAATTACAAACACTGCGGCAGGGAAGGGTCATTTACAAGAACCGTTTATGAAATCTAATGTTCCTTTTAACAAGACTGAAAATAATTTTGAAACTATTTCCTTTGCCTTTAAAGGTAGGGTTCTCTGACACACAAGGGCTATTTTCCTGAGTAGCTTTTTTTTTTTTTTTTTTTTAATAGCAAAACCAAAGAAAATTGAAAGTATTTTCTGCGTTTCTTAAATATATGCTAAATAGCTTGGAAACGAACTGTTAAATTAGAAAGTAATGAACCTATGTTTATTATTTCTTTTTGTGGAAGGACCCGTGAGTCAAAAGCTAGAGACTAACAATTGCATGCAAGAGTAGGAATACAAGGATATTCCTACCTCTCTATTGCCATTCCTTGTCTGATTCTTACGCCATCATTCTTGCCAGTGGTGGAAATCTGTTCAGTTTTGTCCAGTTCTGAAATGATGGCCTAGCAGTTAAAATACTTTAGAATTTAAGAGAGAAATGTCCTATAAAAATGTGAGGTAATATAACGACTGAAGAAATACAATTTTTATACCTCCTGTAAGGCCAACGTTTCAACAGGAAATGGGTTACATTTTACATAGTATGAAGACAAGTCTTGATTGAAACAGTTAAAATCATTTTAATAGACAATGTAAACATCAAGCCAAAATTGCTTGGTAGGGAAGAAATGTGTAAACAACAAAGAAAAGGAAAGCTGATTTTTAACAATTTCTACACAAAGATCTTCTTTCAACAACTGGAATTTGGGGCAGAATTATCAAAAGTTCTTAGCTTACACTCAGCCAGCAAATGCTTTCCTAGCTTTCCAAAATTCTCTTCTAATTCTTGGTCCACAAGAGATATTGCGGGAAAGGGTAAACACTACATGTCTTTAAAAAAACCAAAAAAACCCCAGGAAAAATGATCTTTGTTGTAGTAGCATGTAGTTTCAAAATTCTGGTTCTGAATTCCTTTATTTAAAAATAGAATTGGAGGAAGGAAACCTTTCCAACAACCTGAGAAAGGAAACAGCGTGCTTTCAGTCTAAAGACATTTTTTGAATTTCTGAAGTATGAAGAAAAGAAAATCCTTTTCAGAAGATGGAGTTTTTCTGCCAACCTGCTGCTAACAAAAGACTACTACTGCTGCTGCTGCTGCTGCTTTTCATCTCCCAAAACTTTTATTTGTCTTTGTGTGAGACTGTTAAAAACCCAGGAAGACTGACAAAGAGAACTAGTGATAGATGCTAAGTCAACCACTAGGTTGTCCTGCATGAAATAAATTCAAATCAAGTGCTTTTCTACCACCTGTATGCTAAAACAGGTACTAAACAAATGTCTGTGTTGCACTGAATTACATATAGCCATGCTTATCTGTACAAAGGGACTAGCAATGCCTCCAAATCACAGTTCTCTAATCACACAGTAATTAAAAAAAAAAAGTGACAGCCAGATTCAGAACACTCTTAAACAAGCAACTCTCATTTATTTGCTGTTTCACATTACAAAAAGCCTGTTTTATGGCATTGCTCATGGTTTTAGTAAAATTTGATTGAACAAAAGTCAATCCAATTTCCCAAAAGAGTACAATGCAGAAATCACCCCCATACATGCCTCACCTATGGCTTAGGTACTGAGGTTTCTGTTGAACTGGCATGAGGAGGACTAGAAGAGCATAAGGTACAGTCTCTTCAGTAGTCCCAGAGGACAGAAGACAACCATACATGTTGTTGATCTGTTTCATAGATGACTGAATTTTTTTCTGCTATGACGTTTCTGACAACTCTAGAAAAATACACTCTTTGGCCATGTTACACACTGACATCTGCAGTTTGACTGTGTCACTGGGATTAAATCTGTCCAAGGGGAGCACACAAACCCAGCTTTCTGTCTATTTCTGGACGTTACATCTACTCTGAAAGTTACATCTACTCTGAAAAACTCAATTTACTGGAACAAAGAAATATATGCAGAAGCTGTTCAATGCATAGAGATGCTCTGCCTAACAACAGGAATCACTCTGCTTTGCAGAGAATTGTATACTTGTTTGAAAATCATTCCTAAAAGCTACATGTTATGGGGCATAGACCACATTTCTCTACAATAACAGATGAAAAAATAGCTATGCACGTCAAAGAGGCATGTTTTTATTTATATATATATAAGTTAAATAATACTCAACAATGAAACCAATCACAAAGAGCGCAGTTACAAGTGAAACAAGGTGACGTCATATTCAATAAAACCCAAACCAGTGAAATCAGCAAAGTTAAGGTAAGATGACTGTGAATGACTTAAGGATGAGATCAAGAAAACTTCATGATTAAAAACACTTAAAAGGATGAAGGCTGTGAGGGAGAAAAGCTTCTTACTCAAGCACTCAGGCCAGCATAGAAAACAGTCTTTACAGACAAATAAATAAAAGAGAAATGAAGCATGCATTTATCACATCCCAGGCAAGTCTAGAGGAAGCAATAATAGGAAACATTAAATCACTTTTATTTACTTCAGTGGTTGTTAATGACACCTGAGTGAAGTATCAAAATCTAATAAAAATATTTATTGTATAAGGTAACTTCTTAAGATAACTGATGGAAGAGTTACTCATGAATATATTTTAGCTGGAGAATTCAACTTTTCTCCAATATTCAGATGGTTCAGCATAACTTTACCTTTAATGTCTTTAATAGATTAGTCAGTCTGAAAGCTCATTTCATTTTCTAATGATTCAAGAGATTATTAAAAAATAACATCATAAATTCCTACAAAAGTGCCTGAATTTCACTTTCAGTTATCAGCTACTGTAGGGCCAAATTACTTAACTTCATAAAAATAGGGATTCCAGCAGCAAAGCAGAGGATGAAGTACAGTCCAGCCATGAAGACATTAACTACTATTTGTAAAACTAATTCAAGACTTTGTTCCCATATTGCTATGGGCTGTTGCTAGACCTCTTACACCCAAATCGCTCACCCACAGAATGGAAACAGCTGTATTGCTCTATTTCAAAGAGGCACATACAGCACTGTTGAACGGAAAGGCAAGGAAGGAGTAAGTACACATAAAAAATTGGAAGTAGCGAGTGTCCAAGTTAGGAATCAAGAGTGAAACCCTGGTTACATTAAAGCCTCAGGGAATTCTGCCTTCAGCTTTATGGCTTTCAAGATTTCATTTGCCTGTAGTGTGAACGGCCTCTCTTAAAGTTTATGCCTGTCCACATCTGCTACTTTCTCCTCAGATAACATCTTTGCAGTATATCATATCTGTAAGGATGCATTAGCATTTAACAATGAGAAAGCCCCTCAAACAGCTTAAATACATGCTCCTCTAGCAAGAAATAACATTTTCTACATGTGAATTTGAGTGACAGTATCATGGTTCAATGCTTCTCTTCATGAACATTTACATCATTTATATCTAACCCTTCATCTTCCAGCAACTGTTAACTGACTCAGTGACTAAACAGTAATACAAGACCTCGGTGACAGTGTCAAGTGGCAACAAAACGCCTGCTGAGAGCCTTTCCCACGTGTACTTCTATGCTTGTTTAAAATAATATCATGGGCAATACTACATCCTCACAAGTCCATTGCTGCTAGCTTATCTGAGATACGCCTTGAAGGCCAAACAGAAGTAAATCAGAAGAGAATGTCACTCTGGTTTTGGAAAAATAGGGGTGTTTTTTGGCTTTATTCAAGTCCATGATAACAGCCAAACTTCAACAGAACTAGGATTTTACCAAGTGCTTCTCTTCAAATGTCTAAAACAGCTACTCCCTGGAAGTTGAGTTGATGTTTGCCTGTTTAGTTCACTGTGAAGAGACAGGATAAGTTAGGAGAGTATGTGCTTTAAATTGCTAAAGAACAAAAAATTACTAACTTATTCATGAATTGCCAGCTCCTTGCTTCCCTGTATCCTGGTTTTTATTTACAGCATGAAACGTTGCATTTTTATGTGTTTATATACGTATGATATACATTCATGGAAATTAACATATGCAAACCTTTTTTCCACAGAGAATTGAATAAGATGCAGTTCGGTTCAGTTAACCGATTCTCTCTGCTTAAAAACTGATGCCCTGAAGTATACCAGAAACCAGCTCCAACCCTGACAGCTGCCAGGACAGTGGGGAAAACCTGGTACAAAGGAGAATAAAGCTACCTGTGGTGTGCTCTTCCAAAACCCTGGCCCAACGAAAGCTTACCAAGGGATTCTTCCCTCTAATATATGGTGTATATCTGAAGACTTGACAACACCACCACTGCTGTCAAACATTGGGAATTCTAACCCTGTAAATACAGTCCTGACAAGTCTTCGCTGCCTTTTCTGTTGTCACCACTAAGGATAAACTCCACTGCAAAAAGCTGGCCCACGTCTCACTGGACGTGTACTGTGCTTAAGTTAATATAGGACTTGAGTTGACTTAGAAAATGTATACGTATTTTATGTGCATATCTATTACACTTGTGTTTTAAGGTCTGTGACAATTATTCAGTAATTGCTATTAAAAAATACATTTTTTCAAGGCAGATGTATTTGGTTTACGTCACTTGAATCAAATACGCAGTTCAAGCTTCAATTGCTTGTCCTTGCTTTAAATCAAAGCAAAAAAATCAAGTGAAATTTTGTGTAAAAAGCTGTCTACATATGAAACAAAATCAGTAGGGAAAAAACAGTATGAATCATGAATGTCTGGAAAATATCAGAAAATAACTGGAGCACATCTGTCTGAACAATAAAGAGGTGACTAGCAAAACGGAACTATTTATCAATAAACTGATAAGCAACCTGCAATGAGGGCTGAAACTCCACACGTGCCCAGTTTTGCAAGAAGGATTCACAGTGGCCAATTAATTCAATGAATAGGCAAGCATAAGATTTTTTGCTTTAATACAACTCTATTATTCTCTTCTTAGAGTAAAATTAATGGAGTTTTTAAATTAAAATCTGGTTTCTTAGCACCATACTTATACCATTGTAAAGAAACCAATTAATTATTTATTATTCTAAAAAATAAAACTGGAAATGAAAAAGTCTTTAAGAGTACAAATCACAGAAATAAAACTGGAGTTTATATCACGTGTGTATAGAAAAGTTAAGAATGTATCATGACTGAATTATATATAAAGAAAATTACCCCCATATCCTACTCAGTGAGAAGTGCAAAACATGTCTTAAAACTTACTGCTTTATATAGATGTTTTATATTTAAAACACTATTAATTATTAATTCAGAAATTGCAGTTTTATTTGGTTACAAGAAACAAAACTTAAATTTTATGTACAGATAACATTACATGAACTGTAGTTACATTAAAGCCTTTTACAATTAAAGACATTTTATCCCAAATGCTAAGAAAAATTCCTTTGAGCCCATTAACTTTAAAATTTGTTTACAACTATTGAATAGAATTTGGAGAGGCTAAGTTTTAACCCTGAAAAAACACCTCACTTTTTATTTAAATTAAACTTTCATGGATTTAAAATCCAATTTAAATATTCATGACAAATACACTCCTTATTTAGGGAGAAATGCATGCATTAGAATGCATACTGATTAAATTCAATGTAGTTTCAATGGAAACAGGTAAACACTTGATTAGTGGCCAGAAAGAATCTGTTTTAATTTACATTAGAACCACATCTCGTTGAACTCAAGGTCTAGCTCACTTAACTTTGTGTTGCTTGACATAAATAATTTTAATATTGTTATGCCATTGGTAATGACTTTCAGCAGACCCTTATCACATATTGTCACACAGGGTTTATTACTTTAATGTTAAAAAAGAAACTGAATGCAAAACAGTGAAGAAAAAGATTTATTTTTTGCTACATAACTAATTTTTAAATCATTCCTTTTAAACTATCAGTAACTTTTCTCAAAGTTCTTGGTTCGGAAATATCTCTTGCTTTTTCAGAAAGCCTGGGTTAACCCATGAGATTTGCAAATAACAGTAACAAGGAATTTAACTTGTTGCTTTTCAGTCACAGCCATGCAGCATGCCAACCATGTCAACCAGTTAGGAATCCGCCTAAGTGTGTGAACAGCGTTAATCACAACTGTCACTAATTTACTACATATAACAGAAATAACCTGATGCTCCAGGAAAATGGTTTGGTAAAAAGGAAATTCAAGCCAAAAACGCTTCCAAGTCATCACTCAAAGAGTCAGCAGAGCAGAAGTAACAGGGCAAACATATATTTGCACCTTATCCCTTGGGCTGGTGCAGTCTACATCAGAGGAGTGCTACCCAAGCAAGTGACATGGACATCTACTTGGCAGGAAGAATCAGAAAATGGGCAACCAATTTCTGTGTCATTTTCTCATTTATGTCCAAACATTCCCTGTGCCCAGATCCAATTGTAGATGTTCTAGATTTGAAACAACGTGTACCATTTTAAAGTACTTTTGCTAGATGGAGTTAAAATACATCATGCAGGATGTTTTTTTATTTATTGAAGCTGAACTCCGTATCTTATTCTGATATTTACCTTGTAGTTACATACATTATTCTTTCATCAAGGAAAAGCTAGAGCAAGAAAGAAAACAAATGAAATGCAGTAAGAACTCTGGTCTGTAACCAACAGAAAGCTACTGTGCAGTGGCAGAGTATACTTCAGTAGTAGTGTTCCAGACAGGCTTCCAGGATACTTGTAGATGTGAAGATTTTAAAAAGAAAGCACTGATGAAGTTTAGAAAGGGGGAGAAGCTACTTCGTCTTCTAAATGCTGATTTCAGTAAGGATTTTTGTCTTCACCTACCTACAAAATAAAGTCTTCATAAAACTAAATCTTAGTACCAGTTACTCAGGTCTGTTTTTCCCTAAGAAGGGAGAAGAAATCACGACTAGTCAACTGTTCCCAAACTAAACACATCTTAGTACTTCAGACTTTGAAATGATTGTTATACACACATTCTGTCATCTATAAGTTGAGAAAGATTTCATTAAAAATAGCTCTACTTAGAAACAGCACTACTTCTATCCATCTATAATAGCTCAGATCTTTTTGCGATAATGGAAGCATAATAAACCTAATTAACAGTCATCTAACGATAGTTACTAAATGGCGTCAGTCAAGTACAAAAAGACATCTAGCTGGCTATCCTTTTTAGGAACATATAATGGAACCATCACCATCACGACATGCAAATTATGCACATGGACATTTCACAAAAGGCTAAAAAAACTCCGGGAGAATTATCAGGTTCGGAGAGTTTGGAGGTTCTTATAGTGCACTCCCTCAGCTTGATGATGCAAGTGCCTGGGGTGGCATTTCAGAATTAGAAAACCGATGAGATACTCACGCACAGTTATACAGAGCTTCCAGAAGAAAATTAAACCAAGGCCTTGTAATATCTACCTAATGCTTTATTAATGTTTGACATCATATTTTCTTCAGTTTAAATTGAACTTTTGTCTTTCCAAACTCTTGGGACTTACTTCATTTAAAGATACTTGCTCCTTGTTGTAAAAGCAAATCCACCGGTGATATGCAGGAGACCAGAAAGCGCTCCAGGCAGTTAGCTGAAGGGATTGTTGCTTTAAGGGGTGCAGTTAAAACAGAAGATTCAGAAATTAAAGTAGTTGTATATACATACATACATATATATATAACCCTTGAAGAAAGCTTTTTAAAATGCAAACCTCATACGATTTTCATACCTACGACACCGTTCTGTCCCAAAACATGTTTTTGATTCATCTAGAAACCTCATACAACACAAAGAGCTCCTGGGCTAGGCTCTCCTCATCTGGGGGGCTGAGGCCTTTTGCTGAGGCCCACTGAAGAAAAACTTGCCAAGGAACGAAGAGTTAACTTTGCATTTTTGAACAAGTCAAGCAGCAGAGTGTGCCCAATGCCTGAAAAACACGAAGTGGGAAATGACACGTGTGACATCTAGCTTTCGTCCACCCCAATGCAAGCCTTCGGCGCAGTGCCACAAGGAACAGAGGGACAGTGTAGTATGATGGCCGTGCTGAGAGATTCAGTGAGAAAGCACCAGTGGCCTTAGATGTCAGTTAGGGAATTGGCCTCTTAAATGAGTACCAAAGGAGGAGCGTGACCAGCAGGTTGAGGGAGGTGATCCTCCCCCTCTATTCTGCCCTGGTGAGACATATCTGGAAGGCTGGGTCCAGTGCTGGGTTCCCCAGTTCAAGAGAGGCAGGTAGTTACTGGGGAGGGTCCAGCAGAGGCTACAAGATGATGGGAGGACTGGAGCATGTCCCTGATGAGGGAGGGCTGGGAGAGCTGGGCCTGTTCAGCCAGGGGAAGAGAAGACAGAGGGGATCTTATCCATGTCTGCAAACACCTTAAGGGCAAGTGCCAGGAGGACAGGGCCAGGCTCCTTTCAGTGGTGCCCAGTGACAGAGCAAGGGGCAATGGGCACAAACTGCAATACAAGAAGTTCCTTCTGAACATGGGGAAGAAGTTCTTTACCTTGAGGATGACAGAGTCCTGGGACAGGCTGCCCAGAGGGGTTGTGGAATCTCCATCTCTGGAGACGTTCAAAACCCAGCTGGATGCAATTCTGTGCAACCTACTCTAAGAGAACCTGCTTTCGTGGGGGGTTGGACTAGATCTGCAGAGGTCCCTTCCTACCCTGAACATACTCCAGTTCTGTGAAATGCAGCACTGCAGGTAGCACGACGTATGCAGCACAGGTTCACCATGTGGTGAGTCCCTTAAGGGGACACCAGGCTGTTCTGCCAGAAAAGCCACAGCAGTGAAGTGTGGCAGGGTGATGTTGTAAGGGAAAGTAGTTAGGGGGAGAAATAAGGTGGGAACTGAACTAGACTTTTAGGTTCAAAACATGATGTATGTCAAATGTGGTCTGCTCTCCATGGTTTCATTCCAAGAAAAAGATTAAAGAAGAATTTCTATTGGCAGATCTTGGGTCAAAGAAATGAGTAAAACATCACAAAATATCACTATTGAAACACATATATATATGATACAGATATTGAAAAAGACCAAGTTTAACAGTTAACAGACTAACTGCTAGCAGATTTAGTAGACATTAAGAATAAATAAAATAAAACTTTGAATATGTTAAAATAGCAAATTGCCTTTTTTCCTTTTGAACTGCAAACTCAGAATAAATATTGAAACTTAACTGTGCCTTCACCCAGACATGGTAACACATTTAAATTTCCATTTATATACAAATTTGCTTTCAATATAATTCCTATAAACACCCTTATCTCACCAATCTGAAAACAGAGAGGACATTCTAATTTGTTTTCCCAGAAGAAACTTAGACCTTGTGAATGTGTTTAGAGATGCAGTTTTACATATTTTTCAGCAAATGAAAGGAAACAGAAAATTTTACTTGCAAACCAGTTTTTGGTCCCACTCAGACGCAATGATGATTACTTCATAAATCAGTAATTTCTGTTTTATTTTACACAATATACTAAGAATGCAAAGAAAGTGCTACTGTCACACATGCTACCTGTTAGGACCAAAATGAAGCATCACAATTTTGAATAGTTTATGAAGACAGAATGGTAACAGAGCACTCAAAGTGAAGTAATGGGGGTAGACTTATGCGTGGAGAGCACTGCCTTGTTTCCAGAGGCACCTTACTGAATAACATTCAGTAAGGCAGAACGGGACTCGATTGCAGGGCTACCTAGTGAAACACACGATGTACTATAACACAAGCAGAGACAGTACCAGATCACTACAAAGTGCAAGGACAATAGCAGAGATTTGCATGCAGCTGGGACTGTTGGAGAAAAGCTAACAAACCTACATAAAGATGTGTCAAGCTTTATCTGGTAGTTTTGTTGGAACCCTTATGAAATAATTTCACAGATGAATTATGTTCCCTGCTAGATTCACAGCTGCAGATCAAGCACACAGTTCTCCCTTCTTGTATATGTAGAAAAATATGACTAGCAAACTGGCTTCAGGCATTTGTGTCACACATCATTGTGCTCTCTGAGAAGGTAACTGAACATACCTACAAAACATGTATTTCAAGTTGTTATGGTCCATACTTTATTCTGTAACATGATCCTCATTGTCTGCACAGAACAAGAGAGACAGTGATTCAATTTCATACCATCAGCTTAAACTGGTAACTCAAAACTGACCTTTTTCTTGTTTCAGTGAAGCAGATAAAGTAACAATCCTGTAAAACTCACAGCAACTGCTGACACTGAGGAGCAGTACTAAGAGAAATGTCTAATATATTTCTAGTTTACCCGAGAACTGGAAGAAATAAGAAGAGGTAGCATTCTAGAACAAATGGGTTCTCCATGGCCAGCAGCAAGACTTGCTGAAGCCCGCTGCTAGCTATAAACATTTACTCAGACCAGAGTTTTGCTGTGATGTTGAAATGTATTTTCATCATAAGAGTGATAAAAAAAGTTAGCTTCATTAGCTTTACTGCTAATGTAACAGTAAAGTATCTGAAACAAGAGTTACAGCACAGTTAGATGCGAGGAACATTCACAACGTATGAGTTGGACTCCATCTCCTTTACCAACACCTAACACATGAACAACTATGTCATACTGAAATTCCTTCAAAATCCCTCAGTTCAAAATGGCGCACTTGGTTAAGGTAAAATGGCATTATCGACTACCTACAGCAAACCATACTGTTCCAAGCATTATATTATCAACTCAAACAACACAGGAAAGAAATTAGATACATGTAACTGGGTTTTTAGGATGGAAAGAATTGCAATCAATGTAAGAGTCCTGATGGACTTCAGTGAGTACTAGGTCAGACCTGATAGCACCTGATGTCTGTAATACAGAGCATAATAAAATCTTTATCAACTAGCCCACAAAAATACAAGTGATACTCAGGAATGATAGGGAAAGCAGAATGGATTGCAGGGAAGATGCATACAGGTCAAGCATAAACTAAAACACATGAAGTTTGTGTGCATTACCTGGAACTTACAATATTATGTTCAGCATAGCATTAATGTTAATAAAATATTTGCCAAATGGGTGTAAAACACAGTGATAACCTGTGTTTACAAGAGTAAACTATTCTAGGAGCAGAATTCTGTATCATCTGTGGAAACTGTGAAAGAGTGTCAGGGTTACAGAGGTCAATGAGAAAACAGTTGTGATAATTAATCCTAGTAAGTAAGCATGCTTGAAGGACTTGCAAATTCCTTGGTCTTGTGAGATGACATCAGATCTTTTTGTCCCTAGGTCAGACTCAATTAAAAAAATACAACAAAAACATACAAACAAAAAAATGCTTACAACTTTTCAGAAGAATTATAATTGGTTTAAAAGAAGAGTAAAGTGTAATTATGATGCTTTGGCTTCACAGCATCTCAAGAGCCAGATCATGAAAGGTAGTATAAATACACATTTTGCACACTTGCAGAAGCTGGAACACCTTGAGTGAAATCATAAGGAAACCTTAAAGTAGGTGGGATATGGCTAAATCTTTGAACAACTATCTCTAGCAAAAGCCAAGGTCATCTCTCTTTTTGGTTGCTCCTACATGATCAGGCAGAGAGGATTTGACCCAGGAATTTTTTAGCATCTGGAGCAAAACCCCAAATGTTTCATATTTCACTACACTCCCTGCTGCTTTCTACTGTGTGGTGGTTTTTTATTTAAAAACAACACAACACACCCCCCACCCCCCATTTATTTGCACAGCGGAACCTTTCAGTTTAGGATTCCAGATACATCTATAACACAAAGAACAATTAGTTTTAGCATCAGCTATTCAATTTGTGTTTAAACTGTAAAATTCAAAATTCAGCAATGAGAAAAGTCTTCCATTTTTCCAGAAATCGATATTTAATTTACCTTAGCAGTACTTCAGAAGCAGAATTCATTGGAAGTTATCACTGGATTGGGTGCCTGTGCTAGCTGCTTCGCAGCTTGTAACTCAAAAATCTCTTTAAAAGATATGTTCTGCATTAGAAAATATTACACACGAATGAGCTCATTACAAATAGCTAACACTTTCCTTGAAACATCAGGAGTAGTTCTTTTCATTAGCAACTCATCTCAGAGGGATCATCTTGTCTATGCATTAATTACACTTCCCTTTGCACAAATGAATTTAGACGTCACGTGCTCTGGGGCAGGGAATGCACACTTTTTCACTCAAAATAATTTAGCAACCATGACATGTTACTACAACATAAATAAATGTGAGATAGCATTTTGATTATAGACAGACCTAAGAACGTGCATGACTTCAAAATCCTTGGTGTTAGAAAATGTAAGGAATACTTATGTTTGACATTCTCTACATCTTAGAAGGTTACACTAAAACGCTTGTTTAAAACACGACACCAAAAAAGTCGAGAAAAGTTTGCTGTTTCCTTGTAAGTCTGTATGTGGTTTCTTACAAGACAGATCATCAGATATTGGCATATACTTGAACAACTTCATATTTAACACAAGCAAAAAGGTTTTGCCTGCTTTGCACAGGATTTAGTTTGGATCATGAAGAAGATAGAAACCTTTAACAAAGAACCAGTTATGTGCCTTTCCTTGCAAAGTCTTCGACAGAAAACTTCAAAATGCCTAGGTTTGCTTTAGAAAATCCAATTGGTACAAAGATCATCAAAATGGTTCAGCTAGGGGTTTCTCTGTTGTTGGGGAATTCACCTGCAGCATAAAGCTGTATAGAATCCCTACTTCCCACTATATACGAGCATATCTCTTACATGCTGGAGACGGCCCAAAATCTGGAGGATGACTAGTCATGCAAAGTTTCAGTCCTAGAGACACATGACAAACAGACCCAGTATCAGCTTTAATTTAACACTATAAAGTAACTACCTTCTACTAATGCTCAGAACCAGTTTTGAATACATTGCACCTTACTACAAACATTTTGCTTACTGAAGCCTCACAACTCTGACTCAAGCCCTTGTCCAGTTTCAGGGAATACCTTCCCCATTAACATTTTTGTTCTAATTTCAAGTAGTCAGAAATGATAGATATATTTATAGTGTTATCATATACCTTTGCAAAGACAGATTAGAAAGAATGATTTCTTCATAAACTTATAAATTTATGCTGTAAGAAAGCAGAACTGTGGACAGTACAAGGCTGGAGACAGGCTGTTCTGTTAGACCCTTGCAGTAGTTACGCTAGTTTGAGACACCTGTACGGAGGTTCTGCAGTACTGTATAACCGTGGTCTGGGTGAACACCGAATGTCAGAATTCGGCTTTGTGACTGCAAGAAATCCACACATTATGCAGTTTAGGCAAACCAGGGTCTCACAGAGATGTATTCCAGCCATCAGGACACTCTTGCAGTATCATTCCACGTCTTGTGAACACATCAGGTAGTCATCAAGACCTCACTGAAGTAGTGGGGAATGACCCAAATATCAGATATCAAAACAGTTACATGAAGTGGGAGAGATCTAGTGTCTGTTTCTGTGACTAAAGGAAGTGGAACACTACCACTAGGAGACAGTGGGCACAAAACTGTCATAATTCCCAAAGTCCAAAATACTCATAGCCTGGGAACTATACTGGAACAAAGGAGTAGTTTTTCAAATCCATGAGGAAGAAAAAGAAATTGAACTTTATTGCCCTCATGCAGCACAAGAGCTGTAAGGCTAAAACTGTTGTATAAGAAAGTGGAAACAACTTCATTTCTACGAATCTAATGATTTATTCTTTTTACTTTTTTAAAGGTGCCTGAAAATAAAATGCTATGTTTAAGGTCAAATGGACTGTTTTACATTTGAGCGAGGTGAAATTTTGTCTTGCTTGTTTTAAAATAGTTTTGGATCCTGTACAATATTGCAGCAAACAGAAATGAAAGCTTTTCTCCAAGGAGAATTTCACAAATACAGGACCACTCCCCCACCCCAACCTAGGTCAGATATCAGCAAGTGATATATAAGTAAGTGTAGAGAACAGGAGGCTTTTATCTAAAGGATTTAAAATTTCAGGTTTCCAGAGTTCATCACAATTCCTATTCGAGATTAAGACAGAAAATTTTAATTTCCTAGAAAAGAAACTTTTAAACTGTCAAAGTTTAATGTAAAAAAAGTGGTTTTTTTGACATCTACATCAAAACAAAATAATTTAAAATGGCAACAGAAGTGCAATTGAAAAAATGTTGAGACAAAAATATTGCAGTATAGTCAAAGCTTCTCTCTACCCCATTTTTCAAAGCTCTCAGATGAAACTCCTCTGAAAGAGACCTAGATTCCTTCGCTTGCTGCAAGAAGTTGCAGTCTACTCAGTCAAATACTCAAATTGGCTTCTTACTGCCCTCAGAAATGACATCAGATTGATTGTGTAGCTGAGCAAGCTGGGATGCTCTGTGTTAGTTTATGACAGTTTATATTTGAGTTGTTATCCTGGGACCAGTGTGATAATTTAACTGTTTCACTTGTAAAGATATTTAATTTTTTTTTTTTTATTAAAGTGTGAAAATAAGATTTATTATATAACAATCAGATGAGCATTTCAAAGATCTAATAATTTGTTATGACTTGATTTTTCATGCATCCTTAAGGCATGACTGCATTTAACTGTAGGAAAACATATATCAGTAGCTTCCAAATGGATTATGAATTTCTTAGCAGTTTTTTGTTATTACCTATTATCAGTTATTTCCAAAGTAAACTCCAATGACGCAGTCTCAGTTAAAATAAAATAATTCTGACTCCCAAAATTAATTCTATCAATAACCAGAGAAGAACTTCCAGATTTTTAATATTTGATGCTTGGGTATGTTTTCTCTTGAAGATATTAAATCATAACCAGTATTAGCCACAAGATGACACTTTAGGACTACTAGAAAGAGATTATCACCTTGGCAAATGAAATAATTTTATTACTGGAATGAATTGGGACAATTATTAAGTACAGAGCAAGTGGGAAATTGGTCTAAGTCTTTTCTGAAGGGTATCCATTGCTTGGCTGCTAAGAGGCAGGCAGCCAAATGGCGTATTGACCATTAAGGAGAATAAAGGAACTCAGAAAATTTTTATTGAGGGGTTTACCTTCCTGCCATAAATCAAACCCATAACCCAAATTTTATGGAGATGAAAACCAAACCAGAACAGTATGCATAACTTCAAAGGCTTGCATTTTCATGCACAACACCCCCAAATCAGGCACTTTGAAGTTGCAACAAGAAATAAAAGTGTGTGTGTAGCTGGAAATAAACCATACATCCGACAAGTCTATAGATCACTGAGACTTGTTTCAGTAGCTGTTTTCTAATTGCTTCAAGTGAAAGAAACTAGGTGAAAGGACATGATTTTACAACGCACTCAGTGGACAGCTTTGCAAGAAGCTGTACAATCAATACTAGGTTCTAACAGCAGAGCTGTTACTACAAAACTCTTATTCAATACTAACCAGTCTTTCTAGAAAGCCATCAATTCTTAGCAATTCTTAGCTATAATAATTTGATTAAACCCCCAACCTTTCTGTAACAAAGATATTGCCATAAATATTGAGCTAAAATATATATACACATATCAAAACCACAAAAAGCCTTATCTGAGAACACTCTAGTGATTCATTTTCATGTTTCTTCCAAACTCTTTAATCTTCTTTTAAAATTTTATTCCTCAAGGATGCCAACAATAGGTACAACTTCATACACTTGAAATCAGACGTTATGCTCATGACGTTTAAAACAACTGCACCAGCCTCCCCAGGTGAACAGGAAATCTGGTAGGGCTGGTCATGCAAATTGAACTAGAGTCCACCCAGCTCCATCAGTGGTCTGACAGATGGTCCTGGAGCACAGTATTTGCTTAGCTTAGTTGAAAAAGTCAGATATCGAGTGACCTCATGTAGCTCCTTGAAGAAGGGATGGATACTCTTTTCCTGTTTATTCATCTTTTACTTTCTACAGAGTTGACTGCTGTGCTGAGATAGGTAAAGAGATAAAAGGACTCAGGACTTTCATGGGTATTTATTGTAGTGCATTAGAAAGCAGAGTGCAAACCTAGCCCAAGTGTTTTTCCTGGGGTCCCAGCACCTGTAATTCAATAGTATGTAAATTAAGAAGTCAATAGTTTGCTTTTTGAAAATTTGAGCTTTCATAAAAAACCAAAATCAAACAGGCCTAACAAGTTTCTTAGGTATGGAGAAAAGTCTAAAACCAGAAATACCATTTATACTCTATAAATGCGACAGATTCCTAGGTTTTAAGTCACTAAGTTTTTGCTGCCAGTTTTAATGGATGCTCATCTACTAGAAAAGTTTCCTTTTCCTACTGATTTCTCATCCTTTTCCATTCAGCAACTACGGATTTTTTCCCATCCTTTTTCCTACAGGGAATAGGTTTTCATGGCAGACTTTTGTGTATTTATGTCCCTTTGTATTATTAATAAGCACTGGGAAAAGGGTTTGTTACTTACGCTCCCTCTGCTGGCTGGCCATCAGCAGAAGCACAACAAATGAAAGGTTTGTCCTTGCATTTCCTTTTTTATTAGCCTTGGAGCTAGAAAACTGCTGTTGCCAAAATTAGAGACCACTTCTCCCACGAAGGAAGTGCAGAGGACTCAGAATACTAATGTAATAAAGAACCTACTGGAATTAGGGACAGTAGTATAAAGTACAAAATGTTACTTAGGTAAGTCTGTACTTTCTGCCTTCATCACTCAGTTTCAGGCAATATACCCACATTCGGAGAAACGCATTTTCTTCCACCTCACCATCTCACCCGCTTAGGGTTTCATGCCAATTATGGTATTTGTCAGTCAAAATCTGTCTCATACCTCATATTAGGCAAAGCTTTCTCAATTTCGAATATTTCGCCCCCACCACTGCAAAACATTCAAGACATACTTTTAATATTTAGGTCTTCATTAAGATGTCACATTTTACACAGAATTTGTAGTTTCTTAGTCTGAAATGAGTAAAGCTGCTCACAGTTTGAGGGTACCTATTTATAGAAAAATCACATTTTCAGTTGCTCATCTGCAAGCTTATCTTTATGGCTTGTGGCAAAATCTAACCTGTGACTCTTTTGGACTAGGCACCCTATAGCTATTAGAAAGCTGAGTCTCTCTATCTCCCCAAAGGTTTTAAATATCCACAGTCCCAATAAAATGTAGGTACTTCCTGCCTTGAAGTCTCCAAGAACATTCTTCATCTACAGTCTTTGAGTCAGATTCACTCTAATTGGGGCACATCAGTTAAATGGACCCTGGTTGGGCAGACAGTCACATTAGGCTCAATGACAGATGAGCTCCTCCAAAGACTGTTAGACTTTTTTCTCCCCAGTAATTCCAAAGGGAGCCTGACATGATTAGTCCTCCAGTTTAGGTACTTCATCAGGCTAGTCTAATCTCATTCTACTCGTCTGTTCAGCACCCAAATTTATAGTAAAATCAAGAGTCTCTGATTTGGAAAAATCCCATTTTCAAAGCAGGATTGAGAGAAATTACTGCAAAAACTCTGAAAGGTTTCCAAAACATACATCCTTGCTGAAATGAGGAATAATATCCTTCTCCATTCGAGTCCTTAGTAGAATGCCAGTGTAATTTCAAAAAGATCAGAATTTTATCTTAGTATGCACTTTGAAATGACATAATTATTTTTGCTATGCTGCATTTTATTGCAAAGACAAATTAGTTGCTGGCTCTTCATTGCAATTTCAAAAGGTATAGCATTCCTCATCTTTACCCCTGTGAGACACTAATGCATGAACACTTTTCTTGATTTGAAAGCAGAGACAAACAAACAAACAACTCCTCCCTGCAATGCCAAGTAAAAATTCTCATCCTACACTTCAGTCATCTATTCATTAGCAAAGCACACCAAAACCAATAAAATGAGTTTGGGGAACGAATTTTTTTTACTGATAAGTAATTGACAAAAGTTTTGCTACAAATTATTATCACTACGATTACTTTCCAATTTCTATATATTCCATTTTTCTGAAAAGGTCAGCTATCACCTTTCCCTTTGCAGATTATCACTGACATAGGTACAAAAATTTTTTTCCATGCTCCTTACATTTAGTAAAAGAGTATTAGGAAAAGCAAATCTGTAAGAAGAATGATAATGGTCTGGAACACCTTGTAGGTCAAACCCTTATAAATTTTATATTTTGAAATGGATTACGTTAATAATTAAAATAGTAATCTCTTGATTTGTAATTCATTTTAGCATGATAGTAGTCTAATTCCTTATAGAAGAATCTCATTCAAGAGTAACAACACTAACATTAATTTTATCTACAAACCTATCCCCCAAAATGAAAAAGATCTTCATTAGTTACATAATGAAATTCCTGCTCCCATTCACTGAGCTACATCAGGATATCAGGATTAGAACATGATAATTGTACTGAGCTTTTCTATGCAGACAAATGCTTTGGAATAGGAAGCCAGGAATACAACATCCACCTAAGAGGATGAAGAAATTCTAGAAGAAATCTGGAAGAGAGCCAGAATCTTGGGGTTGAAACCACTGGTCTATCAAAAGGTGTGAGGATATATTTATAAGTCAGGTGACAAGTGATCAAGACTTCAGCTAGAAAACATGTTCGTATCACATTAATCCCCTCTGCCATGATAGGGCACTGATGCAATCTTATCCACGTCAACTGAATTATTTCTTTCTTTTTCACTGTCTTTAGAGATCGTATTTTCAGTTAGGACATGGCATAGTTCTGTTCATCTTAGGAGAAATGACATAGACTAGACTTGCTAAGTATTGATGGGCTTCACTTAGATCAATGCAGTGCCTAGGATTCTTCTGCTGAGGAAAGCAGTGGCCCAGAAAATCTATAAAGAGCAGGAAAAATGTGAACAAAGAGCAGTTAAGCTAGTCAGCAAAATTAACAGTCAGTAGATTGTAAAATATTTTAAAGCTTGTAATTAAAAGCTTTTTTCACATTAAGCAGAAATTGTGTATGTTGTAGAATTGATGTGTTAAAAGGATAACAGAAATTCATGAAAGAATGCCCTTTGATTGCTATTAAACTTTATGCTCCACCAACAGCCTCCAGATATCAAAATCCCTGTACTTCTCATCGATGAAGGTGAGAAGGACTTGCCCAAGAAATAATCTAACTTGCTCTGTTTCCTGTAGCTCTCATTACATCACATTTTACTGGCTACTAGCATGGAAAAGCATGGGATGAGATGAAACGAGTTTAAACTAGTATAATTATTATGCAAGCCAATTTTTTATTTGTTTGCCTACAAACAAATCTTCTGTTTTCTTTCATGCTTGTATACTGTTTGAATAAAACTATCATCTCCTGCAACTTTCCAAACCTATAAACAGGAGCTGATCATTGGTTAAATTATTTTGGTAGTTTAGTTCCTCATTAGATAATTAGGTATCCAAAAGAAAGGACTGTTTTTACACCCACAGATAACTATCAGTGCATATACATGGCTACAGTAATTCCTGTCGGAATTTATAAAACAGTACAGAAAGGAAGGGAAACTTAAAAGCACCACTTCATTTAAGCACAGCAATATATTTGACACAGTCAGTCAGAAATAACATTTTATATATGGCATGTATACTGTGTTAAAGTACAGACCTTATCCATAAAAACAAATTAATTCAAAACACAGTGGGATAAAATAATTATAGTATTGTCTAAAACTGTTTTGTGAATACTTTCCCCCAGGGAAAGGGAACAAGACTATAAATTATCAAATGAAAATATTGGATTAAAAGACAGTAGGTCAAGAGAGATATCTACGGTCACGCTTTACTACATATACTGGAAAAATAATCTCGATCCATTCTAAAACATCCTAGATGCATCTGGAGAAACTGTATTAAAAGCAGCCAGCCTTAACTGGGGATAGGTACTGGAAGAGAATGATAGGGGGAGAAAGCATTTTTATATACTCTTAGAATTCACATAAGATTGTACCAAAAACGTAAAAATAAACTTAAAAGTAGAACTGGGTTTTGGACAATGGTAATCCAGTCAACCATCTTCATCATTTATGACCACTATCATGCGGTCCATACTAATTATTTAGCAGTTTTGCAAAAGCCAAGAGAATCCATACAAATCACCTTTTCCTCCTCATGCATAAACAGATGCCTCAAAACTACGTGCAATAAGCTCTATGTCAAACCATAACTTCTCGTTGGTCCACAGTGCTTCAAAACCAGCTGTAATAATAGTTTAAAAAAATCTTTGTTTAATTTTTTTTTATTTAAACTTTTATCTATTTTCCTGCAAGACTGAATACTGCTTTAATTGTTCCGCTAGGACTTTAAGAATATTACTTTTCCCTTAGGAAAATCTAAGAATCATTTAAAAAAAAAATTATAGTATCTGAAAATAAACAAACAAGAATATAATCTAATATTCATAACAATTCACAGTTTCACCACTTGATGTATATTAGCTTTACAGCTGTACTAGAAGGAACTGGAATAATTCAGAGAATATTGCTGAAGCATGATTGTTAAGGGTACGACACAAAAGCTCCTTGAAAGTCCCTGCAAAAGGTATGAAGGGTTAAACAGGTATATTGCGGGGGGAAAAAAAAAGATGTATAAAAGATTAAAATCAATAAGAAATAAGGAACGTGAATATTTTGGTATTTGGTTTATATTTCATTTAGGTTCATCAAAATGACTGCCTGAAGACTCTCCTGAGAAAAAGAGAAACATCCCCAGTTCATTTCTGTCACCAGTAAAGTCTTAAGTTTTCTCTGAAAGTCTTAAGTTTCTCTTCTCCAGGAATTTAAAGAAATGACAACACCATTCCTAGTTGCTTTGCTGAAAGGATTAAGAATAGGCAGAGGGTTCAGAGTGCTCTTGCCCTATTGTAGACAGACAACCCATCTCTCACATATTCCCTTCCTCTTTTCCCATTCTCTTAAAAAGTGTTGTTTATAGACTGTAAGCTATCTAGGGTTAAACTCATCACTTGGCCAAAATCAATGAAAGTCTTCCCATTTATTCAAATAGTGCCTAAAGCTTTAATTTGGATAATGAACTGGTTCCTTCAAGTATGACAACTGGGACTGAGCATCCAATAAATGGGCTAGCATTTGTGCTAATCTAATGCTACTTCACAACTAGTTTCATGCAGGCCAATGTTTCATTATATGACACTTGCACATAAAAAGTCCTTACTAATCTACCTGGATTTTGACACAATCACAATATAAAGATATTTAAGAAGTAACATGCAAAGTATTGCACAGATCATCACAGAAGGCAGGATGCACTGGTAAGTGCAAGACGGTCTTGGCTTCAGGGCCTTCTGACATCAAGAGCTCTGATCTTACTGCATTGCTTTCTAGAATTCCCACAACCCTGTTTTTAACCACAGTAAACAGTTGCTGAAGGCTTAATGAACCATATGTTCAGGACAGCAAACGTTCGACTCTAAGAAAAGTGGTAAATTCATTTACATTTTTCAGAACTCCACAGTCAGTTAATTTTTCACTGTAAATTGTCAAATGTAAATGTCTCTTTCCAAGAATATAAATGAAATTTCTTTTTTATTGTACATTTCATCCTGAAGCACAGCCTCAAACTAACATCACTTGTAGCACGGAGGTTATGAGCATTTCAAGATTTACTCTGGGCTGGAATCACGAGTGCGTGGCTCAAGGCAATTCCGGATCAATGATTATATAGTTCTTGGCGCTTCCATAAAAGTCTCTTTCTGTCATACACGTATGACTGTCATCTTGTTTTCATTAGAAATTCAATACTCAATCTCTTCCTGAACAAATTTTTTCTCCTGTTCACTTTTAAATTTAGAAATAATGTTATAGAATCCTGAGGAATATTTTTTCAAACTAAGACTCTGGAGAATTTGTCTTATCAGGATATTCAGAGCCATGTTCATAAGGGTGGTGATTGTTCATCAATATCTTACGCTATTTCAGAGGTAGCACAAGCAGTCTAAGAGGCAGACAGATTCTCCGTTTAGTCCTGCCACTGATGCCCTTTTTAGTTTCATTTATGCTTTCTATTTAGGTTGTATTTGCCTTTTCTGTTTATCTATTTTTCTGTTTGTCCTGTGAATTACTCAGAGTAGGTACAACCTCTTAATCCATTTGTACAGTGTCTAGCACACTGCAGATTAGTGCCTAAAGTAACAATAATAACGTTTTCCAGAGGTTGTTATCTATCAGAGTCAATTTTAAAGCTTCCAACAGAGGTCACAATTGCTCAGTGGTTCCCAAGATCGCTTTTATACACAGAAAAGTAATTTCTGAAATCAAAGCTAGAAGCTAGCATAACTAAGACTTCACTGCAACAAAACATGCAATATATTATTTATTGGTAAGGAAAAAAAAGATGTACCTAATTAATAATTGCCTCATATTTGTGAAGCTAATGAAGTATCTTTGGTCTCCTACAAAAATAATCTGTCTTAAAAGACAAAGTCTCTGGACTAAAGCGAACCATTTAATAGATAAACTGCATATCAGTAGTAATTTGTTTATGAAAAGGATACTTGTAATAGAGAGGATGGGTTTGCTTTCTGAAAAGTTAAGAGTTTCACTATTGCCAACAGAAAGTTACTTATTGTTTAAACTCTGGTTTTTCATATTTGCTAACAGCAGTTTCTGGATCCCTCTACTGTATTGTGTAGCTGCTTTTGTTTATACAAAGCTAAGAGCCTCTCTTGTGCTGGAAGAAAAAGAGAATACTTTCTGCCGTAGAAAGACACCTCCCCCCCCATAATTACAAAGCGAAATAATAAAATGACATTAGGCTTTGTCACAGAGTTAAAAAACCAAAACAAAACAGTGCAGGCAAAGGGATTGTAGCTGAGCCAGTGGAAGATGTTGGGCTAAAGCAAGATAAGAAAAACATCTGGTTGAAAAGTAGCAGAGCATGAAGTGGGGAATTAAAATTAAGGACAAAAAAAATGAAGTAACATGAATTGCACTATTTAATCGCATTCTACATCACATTAAGTCATAACAGACCACAAAATATTTGTCTTACAGTCTCCTCCAATTGTCTCTCCTCAACCTGACCTGTACCACTCCCTTTTGCTTTGGAAACCTCAGAGCGCTGCGACCCAAAGCTAACTCCCACTTCTCTTACATGTCTCTTCTTTTCCTACATTCCCCAATTCTTCTGCCAGTCTGCTTACTGCCCATTTATTTTCCCTTGGTTTGGTCTCCTGCTTCTTAACGGTCTGTTCAGTCCTTTCAACACAGTCTTAAATTTTATTTATGCATAATTTTACAGAAAACAGCAATGCAGATATTTGTTCTCAGTGTGTGACAGTCCCCATAAAATGATATTACAAAAGCAGCTGTAAGAGAGAGGGATGCAGTTCCTGAGTGTAAGGTCAGTAGAAGGTACTGAGAGCTATGGAGGCTTAAAAAAATAATAATCCTGTCCCCCTGCAATTTATTTTCAAAGCAGTTAAAGAATTTCAATGAATGAAATGTGTTGATAACTTGATGCTAAAATTCATATCATCAGGTTTAATTCCTTTCTTCATGTCATCACCAGAAGGCGAGCTTCAACTTTAATCCTGGCCAGCAACAAAGTGGTTTGGTTTTTTTGTTTTGCTTTGTTTTGAGGGTGGTGGGTGCTGTGTTTTTTTGTCCCCCCTCCCCCCAGACTTGCAAGGATGAGGAATAATTATGCACATACCTGCCACAGCAAAGTTAAAGTATCTGCCAAGATCTTTTTGATATTACAATACATCAGGGGAAAATAAAGTCTAACCACATTTTATCATGCATTTATTTATCAAAAATCTGTCATGCACATCTACCCTACCAGATTGCAGACTTGAAAGGTAAGAACAAAGACTGTTTGTTTTGGGTAAAGTAGTCTGCAGACCAGCTCTATTGCTGTACTTAACAAACAACTTACATCCTCTGCAAGGGCAAGAGGGAAAAAAATAATCCACTGCGAGAGAATGAGATTTATTTTATCATTTTAAAGTTTCTTGAACCAAGTTTACAAGGTGATTTAGTCTGCTATTATTTATTCAGTCCTCTCCCAAGGACTATCAGTTATAGTAAGATGCATAAAACTGCTTGGATTTTTCTTCCATTTCCTTTATGGATTGCTATTTGAAGTGTGTTCAGAAACTTCACTTTTTTAGGTATTAATTCAATGAAAATAGAGATAAGCCCAAATCAAACTAACCACTAGCAGGTTTCTGAGTCTATTAAATGCTATTATAAAGTATAAGAGAAAATTCTGAAAGACACCAGATTATTATTAGGTCAGTCATAGACTTTATTATTATTATTTCTCAAGCACCTTGTAATAGTACTTTGCCTAGTAATTTCCCTACTTATTCACAGTATTTGCATGTATCTGTAGGTCCTAACATCTTAAAAAGTAATAATAAAATCCCTCTGTCTCCACTTTCACTGGTTCAGAGCAAGATAGTTTTAAAAATGTTTGGTCTACATTAAATGAAATAAGACAATGAAGTTAGTCTTAGGTCTTGCACTCTGCTTATCAGCATTTGAATTTGTGGTCAACAGCATAAAGAATGTTATTGAATTATGGAACACTACTGAGAAATGCTTTCAAGATTCTGAGATCCAGATTTCAAAAGATTTCCCTTACTGCATCCATTTACATAATATACAGATTCAGAGATCTTTCAGATACAATTGACAGATGCCTAGACCAAAGCAGAAAGAATATATTTGCCTAAATGCATGTGAAATAAAGGCAGGCATGGTCACAGGGTTCATATACTATTTAAGAATGTAGGCACTAGGATCAGTCAAAGAAAAAAAGCATCACTGAACTCCCAGTTTTAGTTTAGACAAGACAAAATAGTTTCTGGGTTTCATGACCACTTTCTGCCTGTTCTTCCTTGACTGCTGGCATCACCTTTTATTTCACTTAATTATACCATTTGCTAAATTATTTGTGCCATGTTAACACTCAGGTTTAGCAGCAAATAAAACTTTATGACCTATTTGTTAAGGGGATCAAAGTGTGAACCACTCTACTACCTCAGAAGTCATCTGGAGAGAACAGAATGCTGTCTTTACAGTCTGAACACATTAGGGCAGCACCTGTGCTAAAGCCTGGCAATGCTGGGTTGCGCTTAGCCAGCGCACCCTTGTAGATGCTGCCAGCTAGGCACCACAAAAGTTCACTCAGCACTGCTGGACTCTCAATAGCATTCAGCACCACTATTCTGAAAGATACAAAAAATTGATAAGTTGACTTGATCTGAAAAGTGGATTCTCTTATCCACCTATGACAATGTAAAAAGCTTAGCATGCACAGATTTCTAACTTAGAGCCATCGGACATGTGACAGTCAGTAAGACAGCAATAGTCCTAATATCACCAGGATCACTGTGGTTGCCTCTCATAAAATTTTGTCAGCAACGAAGCTACCAGTAATATACTGTTGTCAGCACTGGCCTTCTTATCACAGCTAGCAGAGCCTGTCTAGCATCTCTTAACATCTCATTTGCATACTCTGTGATCCTAACTAGAATAGTTTGTAGTTTATAATTTCCTGAACACTCAGTAAGTCTGGATATGTTGTAAGATATTTTAAATCAGTGTTAGGAGAAAAAAAAAGTCAAGGAAAAGAATTCCTAAATGTAGATGCATACAAAATCCACAGTCATGTTTAAGGATTATAGTTTGCTCAGTTGGCTAATCAATCCCAATATGCCGAAGTACACCCTTGTATAAACTGCTCACTGACCAGTGAGCAAGTGCCATTTTCAGGACAATTGTTCTGGAGGTGGACACTGAAGGTAACAGAACTGGTAGAATTCATCAAGTTTTGATTACCTCTATTCATTTCTGCTTACATTTTTATTTTGTAGAGAGCCCATCCTGCCTTATATTTCCCCATCTTGGAAAACGTCAACTATATACTCCCCCTACACAGATCAGCCTAATCTTTTCCTGATAGATGAGCCAGAAAACCAGCCAAAACTCATCTGGAGCCAGTGATAAATGTTCTTACACAGATCATGAATGGCAGTCTTCATACAGGTCCTAAAAGCAACATGGAACTCGGAGAAAGCCTTTCTATGACAAAAACTATTCCCCCACTTCAAGAGCAACAGGATACACAACAAAATACAAGTTATTACTTGCAAGAATTATTTTGCATAATAAATAATATTGCTTCTGTTTGAAAACTATCCTAATACTAATTTGAAAGTGTTAACCATAAATGTCCCAGTCTGTTCATACCTATCAGTGGAGTGAACACAGGCTTTTCACTGGAACAGAAGGGTGTGCTCTGATAACGCAACAGAATTCTGCCTGGAGAATTGCATGTAAAAATAGAATTTTGACAAGATCTCACATCTTCTCCCTTGAGGTATCCCTCTCCTTGTTTCTTCCTCCAGCAGTGCAGCTTAACAACTATTCAGGGAGTTATTTAAAATTACAAACTAGCCTTAGGCACAAAATGCCTAAGAATGAAGTTCTTGGACTTCCATACAAAGCGGTTCCTTTGAGGTGTTGGCCTGTACATCAGTTACTCTAGAAAAAGAGAAAATTTATTGTGTTCAAGGTTATACCTGTGCTGCAAGATCTAGACAGGTAGGTAACAATGACAGATATAGGAATGAGATTCCTTGTGCATTCTCTACTGGCAGAATATATCCACACTGGGTAAAATCGGATGGATGACTCTAGTCCAGTCTATATTTCTTTAAAACCACATTCTAGTCATGTTGCAAATTGCTGTAGTAAGGATTCTCAAACTTAGGCAAGGAGAGAGTGCTTTATTTAGCAATAATAGCAGCAGCTGAGTGAGAGGAAACAACTGCACATTCACACATCAAGTAATTCAATGACCTTCAGATGCACAGATTTTCGTCTAGAAAACAATGAAGGAAAGTAAATGGATAGAATACAGGTGCTGCTTATTTCTAAAGCTTAGAAGGAGATAGAAACCTTGCTCTCAGGGTCTCCAGGCACTGCTAGCCCCACTATCTTTCGAGCTGCTAAAAAAATAGCGGAAAGAATATGAGATCTCTCTCAGTAAAGGCAAACTCCAAACTAAAAATCAGGTGTAGAAGAAGAAAGAATAACCAGGTGCCTGCAGCAGCCTGGGCACAGCGTAAAAAAAGAATTATCAACACAATAGATCATTCCACAGTGAATATTCTTACCAGCACGTGCCTCACAGAGGAGGCTCATTCCTCATTGCTATATAGTGCCTGAGCCTATAAGAAGCAAGATGACAGAAGAAAGACTCCTACAAGGTGCAGTCTCTGTATGGACAGCAAAGCACACAAATTCTTGCCACATTCTATCCACAGAGCATGGTAGTATCATAACATAGGTTGAATCATGGAGTTTTTAATAGTCTGAGTCCAATTCAATCACAGTTACTGTAGCGTCTTAACCATGCACAGAACCTTTAAAACAGAGAACCTGATGGAACTCAAGCAGCAGGTTGTGCTCTTGCCCAGTAAAGAAGGTGTCATGCGAGTGGCATGCTGCCAGTAGTCAGGACATACTTCATGTAAAGAAAGGCAAAACTCCCCTGTTTGTTGACCTTCTTTTGGCCTGAGAAATAATTCTGACCACATGGCATTCAGGTGTAGAAAGAATTACTGATTAATCTCTGATTAGTCTAGATAGTCATGATTAGCCAAATTAACTACCCAAGCCTACTGTTTGAAAACATCTATTATTAGAACTTGTATGGAACAGGGGAGCTTATTTCTTATAAGAGATTAGAATTGCAAGTACATCTGCAAGCGTATGTTTGTGAGGCTAAAAAAAGCCTTGTTACTCATTGCAAACAGAAAATATACAGCTGATTGGAGGAAAAATAATCATTTCATCCCAGTGATAAAATACACATTCCTATTGATTTTTTTCAAATGGTGACACCTGGTTTGATTTCTTAATTAAAAGGAAGAAGTTAATTTAAAATAGGAGATAAGTCACAGTAATTTAGGACCAAATGTTGAAAAATAGCTTCTACTTTTCACCTACAGTTTCACATTCATTATCAGTTATGGTGAAAATGAAAGAATGATTATATTTGGAAGCCAGGCTGCCAAATTCCACTTATTGCTTATGGTCAGAATCAGAGGCATGATGAGGATCTGGAATACTTAGCTGTGAATGTTTATTATGTTTAAATACATTCTTGTGCAATGGTGTCTATATATTTGTGTCAATACCCATATACTTTGATCAATTTTGCAAATAAGTATTTGTAAATATGTATGTACATTTGCATATGTATATCTCTCTCTATATGTATACACACATATCCCCACACATAGAGACATTATATGAAATATCAAAGCCCTGTGCTCAGTTGTCAGTCCAATACTGCCACTCTGAGTAGACTGCTGTATTCTACATCCAGAGTGAGAGCATCAGTTTACCTATATTAAACTAACTCGCTTAAACAACGACTTGAAGTGATGACAGTCATTTTCTCTCTGTATGCACGCTCAGTTATGTGTCTTTTGAGTTGCATTTCTTCTATTTAAGCTTTCCTATTAAGGTTCAAAGTGAGATCACCAACCATCTTAACACTGTTAATGATAAACTGATAGCTGACTATAAGTGTTACTTGGAAAAATATGTTTTAAATACATGGACAAGTAAGAAAACTAAATTATGAATTCTTATTGTAAGTTCATAGGAGGATCTTGGAACAGCATTTATTTTAGTAGTGCCAAAACTAAGGGAAGCAAATTCTGAATGGAATATACTCTTCGTAGGAAGTCTGCAATGGAGAGATACCTCGATCCTGCAGAATCCAGTAAAGTGGAATAATCTGCTCATAAAATCCTTTTATAAGATCTGATCCTAAAGCAAAATATTCTTTCTTGTTTAAAACTGAAAAAGAGAGAAGAGATTTAGATGGATAGTTACATATTATTTACTGCTCCAATGTCATGCTAAAATTCTCTGTTGAAGAAAATATCTACGCTGGAATAAGCCTGGTAATGTCTTTAAGCGGTAAGCTGAAGACTGTATGTAGCTAGGCTTAGTAAAGCCACAGGTATTGCAGCAGGGTATAAAGGTAATTTGGTCTAGCTGAAATAAGAGACAGAACTAATGAGTACTGCTGCACAAAATATGATCTTCATTAGACAAATATTAAGAATACTTAAGCAATAAATGGGTTCTGCTTGTTCTTCATAAGTGTCCTATTTATGTTGTGGCCAAACAGAAGAAAGCTTTCCATTTTAGAAACAGTATTCTTCAGTTTGTTATTTTTGCATGTGTGCTTCTTTTTCTTTTTCTGCATAAAAAGGCAAAAAAAAATATGATGAAAGAAAAACATGACATAAACAGACATTGCAAAACATGACATCACGTAACAGATGAACCTTTTAGTAATTTAAATATAAACTTAAAAAGCAGAGGAAGCTTTTAAAAGCTTCATTTAAAATACATATTTTGAATACTTCAGTAATGATTCCACTTGAATACTAATAAGAGACAAGGGCTAAAAGCTTGTACAAAAGGTGTATTTACTAAATGGATACATAGATCATTGAACTTTACACAGCATTAAATTTTAATGACCTTCAATGATTTGATAAGCTTTGGTTGCTTATGCAAAAATTCTGAAAAAAACCCCATGGATTACATTTATAGAGTGCTTATCTCTCTGTAAATGACAACATATTAAAAAGGAAAAAAAAAACCACCAGAAAAACTGCCTCTGATGATCACTAATAGCCATCTTGTGTAAGTTAGTAGATGCATCAAAACCCAGGTGTTAAAGGTTTCTTCTGCTCTTTTCAGAGGGAAGGAAGCAAAGCATACTTTTAAAGGGGTCTAGGTCTGTTATTTTCACTTATACGTCATTTACAGCATAACTTAGGAGGTTTCATTAAGGATTGCTGTCTGAACTCTGAGTAACGAGCAAAGCAGAGTGCTAAAATGCTTATAGCCTAGGATTAGGACATAGCAGAATAAGCACAGACAAAGCACATTGACAAAAAAGAATGTTGAGGGTCAGAATAGTCACATCTCAACATTAGTCCAGTTAGAAACTCAAAGCCAACTCAAAGTTTGCTGTGGGGAAATGCGGGTTCTTGATTTTTAGGGTGAATATTTTAAGATTTTACTCATTCAAAAGACATTTGTCTTTCCAGCATATGGCCACACTCATTGTTATAGTTCCCCAAGACCTCTTCTATAGTAATAAAGAACTTCAAGCTACCCATCTATAATGGGGAGAAGAAAACTAACTTTGTAGTCAGACTAAAATAATATATAAAACCCCACCAAACCTTTTTTGAATATTGCAGCATGATTTTTGCTATTCTGCTACTCAGCTGATTTTGTTGCTTGCACTTTTCCTGTTCAGAGGTGAATTTGTCCTGGTGAAGTACACATGTATATCCATTTAATGTGCCAGACCTCACAGCTAATTATTTCAAAAAAACCAGTTAATGAAAGAAGTTGAATAACAGAAAAAGCAAGAGGTTGTGAGTTTTGTTTTTCAAGATAAGGAGCAGCGGAGAGACTAGAAGACTTATCCAAAATCCTTACAGTGCTGGATCTCAGACAGTCTATAAATGCACAGTGACTTCTGCTTCTGCCCTCTGCTACCAACATCACACTTAAGGCTACAACTGGGCTGCATTCTTAATGTTTATTAGGTGCTTTATACAGACTGGCACTTTAAACAGAGAGCGCCACTCAAACTTAACAGTATTTAGTTCAGCCTTGTGGGATGCACCTCAACTGTGAGCTGCAAATGGAAGAATCTGCCATGTAAAAATTTAATTTATATTATTATTTTCAGTTACTGGCTGAAACAATGTAATTTTGTCAGCCAAAAATGCGTGAGTACAGACAACAAAAAAAAGCAACAGAAGTGAGATGCCATTACAACAGACGCCATCCCTCTAGCGTGGCAGCTGAACTGCTTTTTCTTTTTCTTGAAGACCCTTAGACTTTGTAAGAGCAATACCTTTGTTTACTTTAAAGGCATTCTGCAAATTACAATTAAAATTACAGCTATTGTTGGGACTGCAGGTTCAAATTGCACATCTTTTTAAAATTATACTTCACCAGGCTGCATTTAAAAGAAAACAGTCTTTTCAAAAATGTAGTTTTTTTAACGTACTGAAACATAATTGCTCCTTTTAGAATGGTAAATCATCAATATAACTGAAAAAACTAATGTATGGATTCAAGTGCTTTTAGATTACACATATATAGAAGCAAAGAACAAACAGATAAATAAACTAGTAGCATTGTACACTAGTTATCTGATGTAGAAGTAGTTACCCACACAAATAATCCAATTCAAAGAGATTCTTTGGGGAAAGTAGTACTTTTTAATATTAATAAGGGTCTAGAGATTCCTAGAGCTGATACATGCCATTTTGCAAAACCTACACGCAGCAAAGCTGAATTAAAGTCTTATGAAAGTGCTGTATTTTTCTTTAGTGTCTGACTTTATAATATAGGAATGTTACTATAGGTAATATGCAAATTAAGAAGCAAAAAGAATGTGCAAATGAACAAGTAATTTTAAAAAAATCAGTAAAAAGTAACTAATTTTCTAATAAAAATAGCAATATAAAATGCTGATGTTTAGTTTTATAATTGAACTTCGAGGGAAACATTGTGATTATTGTTCCAACAACACTGTGCATTTTCTGGTGAAGTCAAACTTCCCACCTTATTTGAAATATCCTTCTTTAAAATTCTTATAGCCACAAATAGAGGAGGAAATTGATCTATTTTAAATTTATGCTCAAAATTCTTTCCCTGCTAGTATTCCTTCTTCTCTACTGGAAATATTAGGTTTCTATTTAACTAGTAATGAAAGATTAGAATTGGCTTACTTAAAAAAAAAAAGCAACACACTTCTAAACTGTCAACTGGAAGTGTTCCTAATTGACCTTACCCTAGAAGATGTAACTTAAAGAAGCTGAAAGTTGGCTTTAAAGAGACCTGTAAATGGATGTAGAATTTTTGAAAGCCTCAAGTTTGCTGCAGAAGGGGGAATAATGCTATCATAGAATAGTGAACAAACAAAAGCTATTTTAAATTATTTAATTGCAAATTAACTGCAATATTGCTATTTCTATAAAACTTTATTCTTTATTATTTTTTTCCTAAGCAGAATAATGCAAGGGTGCATAAGATATGTAGCTTTAGGCACAGTCTGACCTCTCAAGCATAGGCAATTTTTTTTCAACATAGGATCAAAGATTAACTATTTAATATTAATATATTTCTCAAGTCAATATTACATGACATGGTAGGGTTACAAAGCTGGAAATTGGCTTTACGTTGCTGGAAGTATATTGCTTTATTCCACCACTGCACAAAACCCTTTTTTAATAACACAAGAATTTTAACTATCAAGTTCAGCGCGCGACAAACCACCTGAAACTTCAGAGATGTTCAAATCTGAATTTAGCCGGTTTATTTTAAAAAACTATAAGGAAAAGTAAGTCTCCTTCAGAGGAGTTGTAGGAACGCTACTATGAATGAGGTCTGAAGACAGCTATAGAATTTGGAAGTTGGTTAAATGCAGTTTGGACAGCGATATGAATGCAGAAGCATTTCCCTCAGTGTAAAACCAAACTGCACTGCTAACCTGTTACTCCCTTAGAGATTTTGTGTTACATAGAGCTGTTGACAATTTATGGAAACATAATACAATATTCTTGCCTATCTTTGCAAGATTCTAGTGATATCCACAGAGAGAAAAAAATCACAAATTAAATACTTTTTGATGTAACGGATCAAAAATTAGAATAATTTCCATGACAACCCATTTAGTCTTCTTTCAGGAAAGATTGCCAACATGTTTTGTTTGCTTCTTATTTAAAATTCTCCATCCTACCACATGTATCATTTCTCTCATATCCTCGCCACAAAAAAAAAAAAAATAATCCAATGTCTCAAGTCACATCAAAACTATACAAAATAAGTGCAAGAATTATACAAAATCATTTATACATAAAACTAACCCCTGATAATATGTTTACAAAATATGCTCTCCTTTTTATTTGGAATTTTGTTTGGGGTTGAATCATATGTAAAAAGGGAACAACATCAGTTCCAGTATAGCAAGTTTTGGAACTATCTATTTTTCATTGATTTAGAAAGACTGTAACGCTTGCTCCATCACCTACATCAGAACATATTTTCTCAGTTTGAGAATCTTTTCTCCACAGTTTTGAAAAGGCTTGCTCATTGAGGAAGATCCTAGCACTGAAATACTGACTGTTTAAGTCCTTTTCATGCACTGCATGCACACTGCATGCACACATGCACTGCAGGGCAGCAGTAAGATCAAAAGATGCCCCTTGTCCTGAAATGAAACTCTCCGTTACTTGAATAAGTTAGAGGTGCTAAGCTGGAGCTACTTTCTCACTTGGTGAATACAGGAGAGACTGTTCCATCCTGGTTCCTGAATATGTGAAATTTGTATGAAGAATTCCTGGCACATTGATGCCACTTGTTGCCACAGATCATTAGACATACCACACACGCATCCCCGAGTCAGGCATTCACTGTCAAATGGCCAAAAGTCCCGTGTCTTTGGCAGGAAAGAGTAGGTAGTCCTGGAACTTGCATACAGCTCTGCTGCAACTGTGTACCGACTCCGAGCCAGATGCACAGATGGTTAAATCACTAGAAGCTGTCCTCAGGAACAAGGCCACTGCCCTGAACTCTTCTTGTTCTCTTTACCCCCCTAGTTATAGTCAGAATGTAAAGAGAGCTAAGTGCTCTGTGGGCTGACTTCTTTATGGTATTATGAAGTGCTTTTGTTTTCATTGGAAAATTCCTGGTACTGCTTATAAAGCACTTTAAGTGCTTCAGCAATATGAATTATGTTTCAAAACATGAAGGGCTGTGGAAGTAGCCAAACAGAATGTGAACCTGCTTTACAACATAGAGAGACAAACAGAGCTTCCTGAGCATTACACTTGCCTTACCATGCCAAATGCAGACACAGAGACAGGTCCTTACAAACAAGGGTTCAGGTTATGCTCTGGCATACCCTCATTGAATAATCCTGCTCCTGTTAAGAGTAGTAAATACACTTCCATTGTTTTAATTTCCAACACTGCTACACTGCTTTTGCATAAAAGGTTAGCCCACAGAGTTTGGTAGAGTGGCGTAGCAACCATTTATTTTAACCTAATTTCTTAAATTTTCCACGATTAATTGTGATTTAACTTAACAGTGAGGTATATACTGCAACAACATCCATTTATCTTACTGGAATTGCAAATGCTTCATTTCCCTCAGGATTAAAATTTGGTTAGATGAAAGTAACAGACTCACTTAAACATGAACTAATATACTTAACTTCCTTTGAGTCTCAGTATTTATGCCAGGTAAGAAAATAAAATATTGAGCTTTAAGGCAGGGTGATTATATATAAAATGCAATTGGATCCACGGTGATACTTGAACAAGCATGCAGACCACATCATGGCAAGTGTAGATGGCACTGGCTTCAACACTAAGAAGGTATAGAAGGGGAACACCTGTGCTGTGGTTTAACCCCAGTCAGTAACTAATCCCCACGCAGCCGCTTGCTCACTCCCTCTGCAGTGGGATGGGAGAGAGAATCATAAGAGTAAATGAGAAAACTTGTGGCTGAGATAAAGACAGTTTAACAAATAAAGCAAAAGCCCCACATACAAGCAAGAAAAACAAGGTGGTCATTCACCTTGTCCCATGGGCAGGCAGGTGCTCAGCCATCCCCAGGAAAGCAGGGCTCCATCACACCTAATGATTACTTGGGGAGACAAGCGCCATAATGCTGAACGTCCCCTCCCTCTTCCTTCTTCTTTCTCCAGCTTAAATAGTCAACATGACATTCAATGGTATAGAATATCCCTTTGGCCAGTTCAAGTCAGCTGTCCTGGCTGTGTCCTCTACCAATATCCTGTCCCCTTCCAGCCCTCTGACTGGCAGGGCCTGAGAAACTGAAAAGTCCTTGATTTAATATAGACATTACCCAGCAACGACCAAACCCATCAGTGTGCCATCAACATTGTTCTCGCACCAAATCCAAAACACAGCACTGCACCAGCTACTGAGGAGAAAATCAACTCCATCCCAGCTGAAACCAGGACAACATTGAAAAAACACTGGCTGTTGCACATTCTACTCAGAGGTAACAGCATTTAAGAAAGATTAATGGACCAAACCCTGAAGTTCATCCCCAGGTTCTCTGCAGCTCAGAGCAATGACCCATAGTTCCATAGTTGGAAGTGATCTAATATGCATGATTTTTTTTCTCTGCTTTTCCTGTATACAGGTATTGGGAATTTACACATCAGCCAAAATGAACATAACATTTTCTAATTGTATTCATTCTCTAGCAGATTTTTCCTTTGGGAAAAACTATGATTAAGAAAAAAAAAAAAAACAACCATGCAGGACCACTAACTTAATTTTCCACTATAACAAAACAAAGGCAGAATTTTTTACTTTATAATCAAGTACAGGTTAACAAAATAAAGAAAATGTCAAGTAGCTTTTACATTAGAACTTGTCTTTATATTGCTAAAGACAAAAGGAAATGTAAGCTGTAACCTTGCATAGCAAGAAGCAAGCAACATGAATATAGCAACAGGTGTAAATAAGTATCTCGGATGCAAAAAGAACACACTGACTGTGCGATACTGTAAAACAAAAACTAGTAATCTTAGTTGAAACTACACAGCATGTGAAGCCAGAACATTCAGAAGCAATCTGGCATCACAGTACAATACAGCTTGCTTTACTGTCAAAGCAAGATTAGAACATTTCCTAAACTTTTTTCAAAAAGATATGTTTCAGCCTAAAGCAGACTAACAGTTCTTGCTTAAGCTTTCCATGAAAAAGCTGAAATTGTTGGCCTGATTAGTCTCAGTCCTGATACATGATGCTTTGACAGCAGAGAAGAGAGAAACAGAAGGCATCAAATTGCAGTCCACGAAGACCATCATAGCAATACTTCCTGACCCAAAGAGAATATTCTTGTTTTCAGAGAGCATATTTTGATTTCATTTAAGTTTTTGTTAATAATCAAAAAGTTGATTAAAGCAACCAGGCATCTTTATTTTAAATAGTTTTGTTTCTAATAGACAGGTTATAAAAAAATCTTTTTAGCGTCTTCCTGATTTGAAGTATAGTCTATGCAATTTATATGCAGAGAGGTCTGTACACCAACTAGCCTATTACCTTTATTTACTTGATGGCAAATACATAAGCATATAAGATTTTTTTTTCCCCTCTCTCCAATTCTCATGCAGGTACTTAGTTTGAGAAACAAATCTGAACGGGCATAATCCTAGTTGTTAATGCTGTGTGAAAGCCTCTGATGATATGACTCGCATTAGGATGAGGTCTTATACTTTCAGAACCAGTTAGGACCTTGGCAACTGTATTTTGTGTGTCAGTTTTCAGATATAACTCAATAGTTTCCTGAAACCTGTTTTTCATTGGTACTAAAACCCTCCAGCTGGAGTGAAGCAGTACTTTCAGTTTAAACAGCCAGTCTGAGGTCACAGATAGGCTCTGTAATCAGTAAGAAGAGGAGTAAAGCAGTTACAGGCACTCTATATGCATTACGACAGTTGTGATTATGTTTAACAATATGTTCTGTTACAACAACTGATGCTGGGAGTGCTGTTTCATTACTGTGTTAAGCAGAGCAACATGAGCTAAACATAGGAGAGAAGACAATTGCTATGTATTTTTAAGTGTCGAGTTTCATTTTCATAACTGCTTTGCAGGTTATTTTCTCAGTTACAGACAAATGAATACCACAATTAAAGAAATGCACAAGTTCTGCAGACCTAAACAGGGCAACATGGCAATTACCAGTACAAGTTAACACCTAGGAAGTTCTTCAGTGATTTGTAAAAAAAAAAAGCCACCCACACCCAAACAGACAACAACAAACCCCAGAACAATCAGTGGGAAGAAACAACAAACCCCGAAAAAATCAGTGGGAAGAGAATGTTGCTTTCTGTAATTAAAAGGCAGAAAGCAAGGAGAATTCTGCAGTGAAAAATTTTAACTCAGTATTTTTTCAATAATATTTGATACAGATGTAACATTTGTGTATGCATTAATACATTTTATTAAGGATTTATTAATATTCTAGGAAATAATTGAACATGTCAAGACAAATATTTTTAATTGATTTGTAAATCTACCCATTTATCTCAGAAGATTTCAGAGTACATCTGGTGTTGCAATATTAATTGCAGCCTACAAACTATAAGGAAATCTTTTTTATTTATTTAACAGAAGATCAGTCATTCGCACACACTATTCAGAGAGGAACGTGAGACAGCTTCGCATAATCAGAGCCAGAGGTCTGATGGTTTTATGCCCATATCTGTGAAGATCTACATTATGTTTCTAATGTATCTAAATTTGTCAATATATTCTAGTTGCTATTCACATTAATACAAAGGTAATTGAAATTATCATGTCCTTATGTAATGATTTTTAATTTTAAGTTTTGTCCTTGAATTGGAAAATATTTCTCCCTTTTTCCAGTGGTAAAGTACATTTTGTTTGCATTTAAAGTACTGATTGAAGCATTTTTCTTATGACTATATTTCCCAATTTTTTTTCTTCACTCAGAGCAAAAAAGTTATACAATAGTGTTTATCATTAACAATCAAAAGCAGGATAATAAGCTTTCCATTAGTATCACAATTTATATTTTTAGATCCACTGAAAAATACAAGTTACTGGCAATGAGTTTCCAGTAACACATTGTAAGAAATTCACCAAATCAAAATCACTGTAGTAAAACAATAAACGCAACTCTACCAGCTGTCTTGTTACAAGTCAGGGCTATGAATTGTAGCTCCATTTTGTGGCCAGGGAGCTCACGAAGGCTTCTACATCTCATTACAGCGTGTTCTAAGATTCAGCCACTGAACTTTCAAAAAACACAACCTAAAATGCAAGCAGGTGAAGCCCAGAGAGCAAGTATAATAAAACCATCATGTCTTTACCAGAATAGGGAAGGTAACTAGGCCAGATTCTGGCTTTGTTAATCGTGCATATAATTCACACCCAAAGTAAAAGAAATAGAGTGACAGAAAAGCACAGAGGTTTGGCAGACCTGGTCATAACGCTTTCCACCCCCAACCCAGCATGCAGCTGTATCACAGTGCATCAGCAGAACCAGCCTGGCTGTAAGTAAACACTCTGTATGTGGCCTGTGCAACCCGTTTTGTCAAAACATTACAGATACAAGTTTCTACATAGTGTTTCCTTTCACAGATGTGATTACAAAATAATTAGCAGCAACAATTCTTAGACTAACAATATTTAGATGATGTTAAAATAAACACAGACAGGCCTAACGCTGTTATTGGATTTATTTACTCACATCATTTTGCTAGTAAATAAGATTAATGTTTACAGCACTTACACACGCCTGTGAGACAGTTCTGGAAACAACTCAGAGTCATGGCTAATCCCAGTGCCGACTTCTCCTCAAAACCAGTCAAGAGCCATATCAGAGTGTTCCAGTAGCCCAGGCTTCTTTATCAATGGTTTATCAGCTAATTAGTCACTTTACCAAGAGCAGTGGCACAGCCAGAAGGTTTTCAAAAGCCTGGCGACGGCTCTCACCACCACAGGCGCTCCCAGTCACCTCACACTGCCTCCCGCTGTGCACCAGCCCGGGCACCTGTGGCCCCTCACCATGCCCCCGGCTGCTGCCAGCTTCCTCACCTCCCCACTGTCCTCACCTCCGACTCCATCCCAGGAGCACAACGGGCCTGAGGACCTCCCAGCCATGTCACCTGGAAAGCACTGCTCTGCAGCCTGCCCGCTGCAGGTAGGGACCGGCATCATCTCCCCGCTTTTGGGGCCAGGGCTCCTCAGCCCCACAGTAGGCACCTCTGTGGGAGCAACAGCCAGGGCCACAGAGGGCACCCCCCTGCCACCCTGGGTAGGGGGCAATTAGTGCTGATTTCTCTGGGCTGGCTGTAATTAGCTAATTATTTGGGTGTTAGGCAATCTCAATATTGCCTAATGAGGCAATGCTGCCCACCTGACAAGAAGCCCACAACAGTACATTAAAAAAAGGCCATGTATGTTGTTTGACTGATAGCAGTGAGGCCAGAAAGCCACGTTTTCAAAGGGTCACAGGCAACCTATGGAGCTTCAAAATCATGTTTGTATACTAATGCAAATATTACATACAGAAATAAATCTGCTTCTGCATTTGTGGCAAGAGAAAAGCTACATTTCAAATAAATTATTCATGGCGTGTGATTCACTCAAACTCTGATGTTAACTTAACCTTGAGTTGCTTTTATTGTGATCTAGGGAAATTATTCCTGTGCCCTCTACAAACACGCTGGGGCTTGGCAGTGTCACTGCTCCCGCTGCATCGCTGAGCTCCCCTCTGACATTGCCATTTAAAGAGAAATTGTAGCAGATATTCAGCAGCATATTTACACTTATTTTGTATAACACCAAAATAGCACGATTTCCACATTAGTATGAGAACCAGTCTTTGTACTAGTTGTCATTTTCTCTTCTTGAAGCTTAGAAAGTAGTCTCATGCATTGTGCCTTGAATATAGTTAAACTGTATTATTGCACTGCTTCATTAAAGTGTCTGTATTTTATCTTCTCACTTTGACCCTCCACCCACATTTTAATTCTGAGACAAGCACTGTATGCATTGCATAATACATCACATAGGCAAGAGGTCTCCCATTTTAAACAGCTTAATGCAGCTGTTGGTTTTACTTTATAAACCAGAGCAAAAATACAGGAAATTGCTATATCGATCCTTTATTTTATAGTCAGCTAATATTAACATTAGCTTCTTTTATTTACTTTACTGTTACTCGTGTAACTTAAAAATACCTGTATTATTAAAAGGGATTTCAACAGTCAGCTATCATGTTTTTTACAATGTATTTAAAAGAACTTTGTTTAGAATTACACATGTTAGCAAAGCATTTTATGCATGTTGATTTTCAGGTCTACATTTCGTGTTATGTTTGAGCTGCATCTTGAACTAATGCTTGAGTTGTATCCAAACTGTATGGATTACTCCTAATATAATATTTTACTCATTTTTTTCCCAAGATTTTGATGTTGTAGCCCAGTTAAAACTTCTAATGGAACTGGTGATTCCAAAATTTCTGTTTTAGAATTCTGTCTTGCCCTTTTGATTATATGAATGAATGATATATTTTTGAGGATCTGATGAATTTTCAGATACTAGTTGCTGAGTGAGTGCCAGGATGAATCTCATGCCTTTGTGAATGACTTCTGTATGATATGTAAATATTTTAGCATCCATTTATATGCAGATAACATTGTCAATACAGAGATCCTTCATTGTGTTAAGTAACACTTCATCTGTCTTTATAAAATGATTTTGTTAGTTTAGAAAGAACTATCAATCACATATCAAACAAATACTTCAGTACAGAATGCACAGTTTAAGACAGTAGAATTTCCCTATTGTGCTTGAAAGATTCATGTTGTTTTGGTGTCTCAGCACTAATATCTGTCCATCTATACATATGAGAAAGGAGCTGTTTTTTAATATTTTCCCTTACACTTCCCTCTACTAGTTGTCTTCCATTATTTTGTAGAATTTTGTCCTTTTAGCTGATCAGTGAAACTTCTGCTGACCAGCTGAAGGAGCGCCTTCTTATTTTACTTGAATCACACTCAAATTGAAGTTTTGGTTGTCTCATTTGCCAGAAAACAGCAATTTATGTGTTTAGTGCTGGACGCTTAAATGATCTTAATATATCTTGAGCTCAATTATAATGAGAAGACTTGTATATGGAAAACTTAATTTTCTAATTAATCTCAGTTAACTTTGCCAAGCTTGAACTACTTTTTAATATTGTTTTCCAGATAATGGTTTACATTAATTTGAGATTAGGAACAGTATCAGTGTTTTCACTTTGCAAATGTTATTTTTGGTACCACAGACTTTAACTTATGCAAAGAAGTTGACTGGTCTTAATTTAGAAGGAGAATCTATTAGAATTTTTTTTTCCTTTTGAAGTATTTGATTAGATTTTAAAAATTTTTAAGTATGCAAGACAATTGGGACAGGGAAGGAAGACTTTTCAATCATGTACAATTTCCAAGCTGCTCACAGGATGGTAGTCCTGCAATTGCAGATTTATAATTCTCTGATGACAAACCTTAAAAATGAAGGATTCAAGGTGTTTTTTCATCCTGTATTGCAAGAAAATATGGTTTGTGTTCATTCCCCCATTGCCCACCCCGCAACGTTTGTGGCAAAGCCAGGTTGAACTCCTTGCTCAGCTGAAATGAGGGCAGTATTCCATTGCAGTCACTCACTGAACTGGAGTGGGAATTTTAGTTTGGCATTGCCACCTCACAGGCTGCTGGCACAGGCATTTCAAAATTTTTTCTCAAAAAATGTTTCCAATAACAGAAGAAATAACATCTCTGAAATATTTTAGCATCAGCTGAACAGCATATACCAACTACCTTTCTTTTTTTGATGTGTTCCAAGCAGCTCTAGTTCTAAATGTTTATGAAATAATTGTTTTCTTTCATGGTGCAACCAATTTAATGAATAACTTTAAATTAGTGTAATGAAAATATTTTTTCAGCACCATGCAGCTAAAACTCAAGAAAGGTTCATCTGGAAAGATTCTGCTCTTGTCTACTTGAATAATTCATACTGATGTTACTGAGTACAAAATTTTCCCATCAGTTGGAAGTCTCATAACAGTAATGTCATTGATAGGCAGGAATAATTTTGAAACGTGTCATCTTTTTATCAAACAGAAACTGAGTGTAGTGTTCTTTTATTATGATATTAGTAATTAATATAAAAGCATGTTACAATACAGGATGTGAGTTTGGAGTCTTAATTTATTCCTACTCAGCCTATAGTTGGAAGAAACTGTGAAATTTCCTGTATTAATTTATTGCTACTGTTTAAGCACAAGGTGAGTTACAGCTGAACATTACTAGAAAATTACTGATCTAATCTGGGATACTTTGTAAGTTCTAGTCACTCATGCTGAGGAATGATGAATAAAGGATGAAACAGGCATATAGAACTCATGGGATTTTCAGGAGAAAGAAGACTTTGTCCTATTTAAGAAAAAAAAAAAAAAGAGGTTTTATCTTGGCAAAAGATATAGTCATTCTTTAGGTGTACTAGGGGATCGAAGAGAATTTAAAGAAAAATGTTGGCCCAGGAGGTGATGGATGGAAGTGGCTAGAAATTAGGAGAGTTTTGCACATCAGAACAATGAGGTTCACTGCAGGGTAGCAGGTGTGGGGGAAAAAACCTCCTTGTTTTTAAGACAGGGCTTGCTAAGAGTGGTGTTGTCCATGTCTGGCTGTGATACAGAAAAAATATTATTTAACTGTAATACGGTATCACCATTTGAAATCTTAGTACTGTTTCATAGTGAGTGTTAACATGATATTAATGAGTGGAATATTTGAAGCAGATAAGGATGCATTCTGGCTACTTCCCTCTGAATTAATTGCTGATTCATTTTATATAGCTTAACATTACTTGACCTTCTTGTACTCCAGTTAATATAGAGCTTGTATTTAAAGCATAGGAAAATGTTTGAAAAGCTGGCCTGGAACTATTACAAGAAAGTAATTAGAAGTAACATCAAATGAGCTGAAATCTATCCTACTCATTGACCATAATGTCATATGTTGTTCAGTGATGAGAGTAACTACAACAGAAATGGTGCTTTTCCTCTACCTTGGGAAAAGGGCAGCATGACTAGGATGAGTATGACTAGACTGGCTTAGGGTTATATTGTTAATTTAACTATGCTAGATCCTTCTGCTTGTGATAAGATGCTCCATTTATACAAACTTCCAGTTCCCTTTTGACTTCGATGGTGTCAAGTTGACCACACTTCTATTTCAGCAACCTTATGATTAATTTTATGTTGTTCTGAGAACAGCAGTGATGCAATGCACCTAAAGCTGCTTTGCTTTTTTTATTTGGTTATTTTGAGATTACTTAGTGAAGAAACTTGACACATTTTTTTCTAAAGAAAAGTCATTCATTTAAAGGAAAATATCTGTCCATACACTTAAATGTAGAATAGCAGCAAGGTCACTTAGAACAGCAAGTCCAGGTGACCCTGTCTCTCTGACTGTTAAGTCTGGGATGAAATATATGCTGTCAGCCACTGAGATTAATAGCTCTATTTGGTGTTCAGTATATTTGAGAAACACCTATTATGAATGTAATTTGGAAGAATTTAAACTTCTCAAGGCCTTTTTTAGAGTCTTATCTGTATGCGTGATGGTAAAGTACTTTTTAGTATCTTATAAAAGGTAAAATAATGTTGCAAATTTATCTCAGTCAAGTTGTGCTCAGAAATATCTGATTGACATATTTCTTATTCAATAATTAATCTTTATAGCCCTATTTGTTCTCAATTTACTTGCAGTAATTTAAAAAAATATTAATTGGAGATGAGTGATGTGTTAAGACTTGTTTCGGAATTTGTAATATTTCCATTACTCTTGGTGAGTCATGTATTATTTTCCTCATTAAGCAGAAATATGATTTTGTGTCAGTAGTAGTTTTAAAGCAGTGTACGGTTTTGGGTGTTCTGATAGATATTGTACAATTGTAACATATCAGCAAAGTTTCTCATGTTTCCTTTTAATGAGACAATATCAATCTCTGCTTATACAGTTTTTACCTGAAGCTGTAGGCATGTATGCTGAAATTTTAAATGTTTAAATGCTTTTGTTATGCTGGTGTAACAGGCAATTGTATTACACACCAAAACACTGTAGTTTAGTATTCAGGTCAGTATGAATTCAAGACAATCTTTTAGTTGTCATTTTAGTGTATTCCTTTAAATTTGTAGTAAATGCATCATTACATGGTAGGCTGTAAGATTAAAATCTCATTAAGAGTTAAATTTACACATGTGCTGATATTTTTCAGTGATCTTGTATACTGAAACAGCAGGTAACAGGTAGTTTGGATTTTCGTTACATGTAAAGTCGATTTAATATATTCCTGTATTCATGGTAAATTTGACATGAATATGCAACACCTATATATAAACTGAAAGAAAGTATATTTAGATTAGATATTAGGAAGAAATTCTTTACTGTGGAGATGCTGAGGTACTGAAACAGGCTGCCCAGAGAAGTTGTGGATGCCCCGACCCTGGAAGTGTTCAAGATCAGGCTGGATGGGGCTTTGAGTAACCTGGTCTAGTGGAAGGTGTCCCTGCCTGTGGCATGAGTGTTGGAACTAGGTGTTCTTGAAGGTCCCTTTCAACCCAAATTATTCAACGATTCTATGAAATAACAGTATTCATGTATTTCAGTTACAGTTCCCAGTATGCTGGGCAAAATGGGATAGGCAGGCTACAGGAAGATACAGTCCTTATATGGCACTTAGATTTTTCCAAACTCTTTTTTGTTTTCTTGCTTAAGAAATTAAATGCCTGATGAGAGTAAAGATGACTTAACAAAGGGTGCAGAATAAGAGTTGCTTGGTCTCTGACCTTTGTGGGGTATTTTGGGAATATATTGTCTGGGGTAATCTATCAAAGAACACTTTTGAGGATATCTGTTGTGACTCTGGTCCTACAGCATGAACACAAACATGCTTAAAATGTTAATGTAATAAATACAGCTTTGAGTGTTTGAGTCTATTCTGTGAGGTACCAAGAGTATTTAACTCTTGTTCTGGTCAGGGGAAAGGAGCATTTATGCCTACAAAAAAAGAAAATAAACCAGAAAAACCTTCTGCAACTTGCAGATTCAGTCTCTTTTATATAATTAGCAAGCTTCAGAGCTGTAACTCAAAATTTACACAGTACCACTGGCAGTAACAATATTATTGGAAGGAGAGAACAGTAGCCTGTTGATTAACACTACTCTTTACTAATGTAAAGAACCATTCCTAAACCTTCTGTAACTTAGTCTTTGAGAAGTTGTATTCATAATGCAAGCTGCAAATCTGCAACTCTTACATACTCAACAGTTTATGCTGAATAAAGCTTCAACTTTAATTTTCGTTTGAAGATGTCTAGCATTATATGTAGGTATAAACTGTATAAAGGTATTTAGATGAGTTTGTCTTGATTTCATCAGGAATGACTCGAATTCAATAAAGAGAAAGGTAATGCAATCTTTTATTGCCAGTTTACCCACATAGTGATTGTAAAATTTTATTTATGGTTTTTAGAAGTTGACAAATATACTCCTTAGGTGAACAAAAAGTAATGAAATCTATTTCAGAGACATACACTTAAATGTCGCCTGTTTTTGCTAGTGGTGAGATTATGGAGCATTGCAACTAGAAGCAGAAAAGTAAATATTTCACATTCCAAGACATTAGGTGTCAAGTAGATAAATGAAAATTAAAAATAAACCTGTTAGCAGTGGGTCAGCTTCCGAAAGTCCACATGCAGTAGTAAGGTGTTGTTGCTTTGATATTATGTATGAAAAATAACATCCTTTGGAGACCAACGTGAAAGTCATATGGCTGGCTTATAGCTGGGACTATTAAATGGGAATTGGTCTGCTAAGTTTTGGTGGAGGATGGCTGGTGGAAGTTATTCTCTAAATAGATGTTCTTGTGCAATAAAATAAACAAAGCTCTCTATATGAACTAATCAGATTTGTTGTATATTATTTAAAAGCAGTGCATCGTTAATAATACCCCACCAAACCAAAACACTTTCCTTGTGAATACAATATGGCTATGGAAACTAGGCTAGTCTTTAAGTGGAAAACTTTATATTTGCATGAAGACCTCTGTGTAGTTTACAAATATAGCATACAGTATTTGACTGAACAATGATACTAGTAAATAGTAAACTACATTAAACAGAAAATCCCTCAGAAGGAAAGAACCAACAGAAATGTTACTGCACAAATACTTTATTTGAAGTTCACAATATTTTTTTGTCTAAGTTTTATAGATAGAACATATTACATTACACTTTCCTGCAATGACAAACTGAAAGATGTGGGTTTAATGCATTCTTTGGGAACAGCAGTTTTGTGCATCTTGATTCAGGAGGAGAGACTCATCTGTTTCCATGAATTATGGAACCTGGAGCTGCTGCTTTTAAAATGTGGCTGCAAAACCTGCCAGTTTATTGAGGACAAAATGTAGTTTCTGCTCACTGATGAGAAGAGGTGGTTGGTAATGTGTGTGATCTGATAGGGCGAGGACAGACTGACTGTAATGTGAAGGACTGTGATGCGAAGAATGGTAGCAAGTCATTGAAAGTAATGGTTTGCAAAAATTTCACATGGTTACTTCCAGTGTGGTTCATTTTCTGCCATCTGCTCTAAGACATCAAAACAATAAGATGAAAGAAGAAATTTTCTGCATACCTCATTTGCATAATGAAAGATCTAGATGTGGTTTTGCTGGCTAGCTTTTCAGTCTAGGCCAAGACAGGTTGTTTAACTTGTCACTGGCCAATTCATACTATGTCAGCACATGACTGAAGTATAAATCAAACCTAGAAACTCAGAGGTAAGGGTAAATAACTTTGCAGAGGGTAAAGAGGGATAATTTCACACATTATATTAAGCTGCTTCTGGTTTGATCAAATAATCCACTTTGTAACAACTTAATTTCCCATACTTCAAAAAAAGCCTGGTATATATAAAACGTGCATTCTCAGTCTGTAAGAATGAGTTAAACAGTTTACAGGGGCTGCCCAGAGAGGTTAGCTGAGAGCAGAGAGTGTCAGCAAGCCCATTCACTGTCACTGGTGAGCAAGGCTCTGGAGCAAGCAAAAATTTGTTTGTCAGACTACCTGGGGCTGGAATTGTCAGAGGTTAGTTGTTAACAGAGGAGATTAGCTAATGCCAGTCAGGAAACATGCATCCTTGTGCCTGGAGGTAAGCTGGAGTCATGATTACAAGGTCTTTTTAGTTACTTGCTTGTTGTTTACTTAAAGAAAAAATATCCAAGAGCTTTTTATTCCTTAGTGGCTGTCCAAAAAAAAACAGGAGTGGGGAATGGAAATTCTTGTATCATTTCTCAAAATGACTTAAAAACCCGTGGTTGCAGCTGTGGGTCCAGGTAGCCAAAGAATCAACGTGGTTTAACTCTTACACTGCCTTGTTCAGGCATCTATGCACTGTCATTTCATTCCGACTCCTACAGAGTGATACTAAGTTTGAAATGCTAAAGTTATACTTAGTTGATTCAAACGGAAAACATTTGATTTTATCACCATTTTGCCTGTTGCCAATCTGTTTTCAAGTCAAGTATTTTGACCGTAGGTTAGCGATAGCCTAGTGAACTGTGCACCACAAGGTGGCACTGATGGTGTGCGAGGATTGCTTCATTTAAGACTTTAGACATGTCTTTCTGGAAATCTGGTGACATGCAAAAAGCCTGAACTAAATAACTCCCTTTGACCTCCCTGGGAAATACCTGCATCGTGCAACAGTGAGGTGTGCGTGCATTGCCAAGTACCGAATGAAACTGCAGTATGAGAGGTCCCAGCATATTCTTAGCTGGATGCATGGCTGTAGAAGTGCATATCGGGAGGTTAGTGGAGTATCTAAAAGGGGGAGATCTGAACTGCAGCCTCAGTAGATTTCACACGTGCTTCTGTAGTAATACTTTCTTTACGGATCGTGAAGATTGTGACGAAAGCCTTATAGTCAACATTTTTTTTTCTTCTTGTTTTTAAAAGCTGCTTTTTTAAAAAAGGCTGACCAAAACAAAATGAAAAAAGGATATTTTGACTCAGTTTTGGTTAAGAGGCTGATGGACGGAGTCTTCAGACTTCTATCGCATTTGGCCATTTTCTGTGTGCAGGACTGAATCAGTTAACATACTTTCAGGTACATAGGGCACAATGTGTTCGAATTACTTTATCTTGTAATTATATTTCATTTTATTGATTGGATTATCCCTTCAAGTTCAAGTTCAGATGGGGAAATACAAAATAGTTTTATATTCTTCTTCAGTAATCTGATTTTATGTTCATCTCCAGCGTGCTTACTTGTATCAAGATCAGAGAAGAGCTAACAACATAGCCAAGACTATCTCTTACTCTATGATGGAATTGTATGTAATTGGACTTAAAAAATATTTCTTTAAAGAGATGCCAGCATCCTGGGGCAGCTTGCTACCAGCTCTCATTTACTGAGAACTGTCTTCCTGAAATGACAATTGTTTTTATTGCGGTGTTATTTCCTCTGTCAGTTTTTAGTGGTGTAATGTAGTATTATTGCATAATCGCTGTCATCCAAGTTACCTACCACTTTGACATCCTTACCTGTTCCTTGCACTTGTCATGACATCAAGAGTACTCTCCTTTTCATCATTATCTGTACCAAAAAATCAGGCACCTGTGGCATTCAAGAATCTGCTGACTAGTTAGTGTCCTGCTGTATTGCTTGTGCAACAGCTACCTCTGTAGTTAAAATGCCTTGTTATTGTAAGGTCTTGTAGAAAAGACCTGCAGTTTTTTCAGTTCAGCCTGGAGAAGAGAAGGCTCTGGGGAGACCTTGTTGTGGCCTTTCAATATATAAAGGGGGCTTATAAGAAACACTGAAAGACATTTTACCAAGGCCTGTACTGACAGGACAATTGGGAGTGGTTTTAAACTGAAAGAGGGTAGATTGATTTGGATATAGGAAAGAAATTTTTTTGTGATGAGGGTGGTGAGACACAGGAACAGGTTGCCCAGAGATGTGGATGCCCTGTCATTGGAAGAGTTTAAGGTCAGGTTAGATGGGGCTTTGAGCAACCTGATCTAGTGAAAGATGTCCCTGCCTGTGGCAGGTGGGTTGGACTAAATGGTCCTTAAAGATCCCTTCCAAACCAAACCATTCTATGGTTCTGTGGTATTGTTTTCTCAATATAACAGATGAAGGATGTACCCATGAAGATTTAATCTGTGTTAGACCAGTAAGAGGGTTACTAAAAGGTTTATTTTTCTTCTTTTTGTCTTTTGAAATACATTTACTTGCTATGCAGTAAGTGTAATCCATGCTTTATGGAAAACGTGTACACATATTTATGAAGATCTGCATATATTGCTGAAAAGGATTTAAATTCATTGCTGCAGATAATAGGTACTGGTATAAAGCATTTTGGATAGTAAAGCAACATAAGATTTTTTTTTTTTTTGAGCTAATAAGATGCAATTTGAGAAAGAATGAGTCCAAGAAAGGGTTCAGATTTTATTGGTGATTCTTCCCCTGGCTTTGTACATTTCTAAAAATGTTAATTATTACAGCGACATGAAGGAGAGACGGAAGATTGTTTCCCATATAGTAAGTCTGAGAAAAAAGATGTGATGCCTTTTGTGTCCTTCTCCATGTTAAGCCCATACAGCTGCCCCTGCATGTGACTACTTGGGAAAAATTCTCCCAAATGGTCCCCTGACTGGGCTACACAGAGGGGAAAAAAGGCAATATGATGGGGTTGTACTGTGCTCGATGATACACCATGATGGTTTTTTAGATCTGAGAAAGGCACAGTCTTGCTTGAATATGGCAGCCTCAAAAGGCTAGCATTTTACCTCCATGTTCTTCTTTCTGAATCATTCCTCAGAAGCTCTTAAGTATATACAGCTCTTGGATTTAGGTTGTATTTGCTGATTGGAAAATACTTTTTTTTAAAAACACAGAGGATATTTCTAAACCAAATTGACCTCCCAAGACCTTACAGCCTTACAGCTAGTATTTACCACACTTCTACTAGTATTGTTTTCATGTGTTGGAGGGAAACGTGACTTCAGAAAAACATTAGAATTCTGCTGAGATGTCTAAATCTCATAATAAGTGAGGAAAACACTAGATATTCATGTCCTAGAAAAATTGTACCAGGGCATCTTACAAACAACATCTTCAAAGCTGGTTAACTGTAGTATGCTGTTTTCTTTAGTGACAGGCATATTTTCAAACTTACACAAGAAAATATATAAGACCTGTGTGATAAGAATTAATCTGAATGCTGAAGATTTAAGGCTTAATTATAATTCTGTTCCAAGGCAACGGACTGTGTGAACTGCTATTACTAAACTGTACTGTGTAAACACTGCATACTGATGGAATTTGCTTGTCAACCCCAGTGGCATTCCTGTGCACTAAGCTTGTTGTTCTGTCAGCCAAGTGCATCATGGGGAAAGATGAGTATCTCAAAGGAATGTGATCTGCATTTTTAAGAAGAAAGTCAACCTCGAAGGTGCCACAGAAGGACTCTAACACAGATTACTTTGCTCAAAAGATAGCTGGTTTATTGGCTGTAAATTTTGTATGTTTCTTAGGTGATGATGTACATTTATGTTGCTAAAACTTTGACTGAATATATCCATTTTTATTTTTCATTGCTGATGAAATGATTGTTAAAAGATCTTGGTGCACTATTATAGCTAGGAAACAGTCACTAGATCCAAAGAATTCTGAAACATTACATTGCTATTCAAATACATTTTTTTTTCTATTTTGCCCCTCAAACTTTAGGTTTGTGTAATGTACTCCTCCCAAATAAAGAGAATAACATGACTCATGACAGGTCTTTAGTACAGTGTATACACCAACAAACAAGATTAAAACAGTCAAAGTAAGGGAATAAGACTTGAGCAAACTTACACAGCTGAATAATTTGAAGCTGTGAAGTTATTTTTTCCTGGTATTTCTTCTAATAACTGTTACTTAATTTTTCAACTTTACCTCAATGACTTTCTTCAATGATGTGTTTTCATGTAAAACATTAAACTTTCTAAAGAAGCAGCAGAGATGTTTACCTCTCAGCTATTGCTTGTGCTGCAGAAGGGCAATTAAACTGTGAATATTTATGGCACAGTGTTGTACCTTTACTTTAACAGATACAACAGCATCGGATTTTGCTCCTCTCCAAGTTGATGGGAGTTTTGTAATTGATTTTGCTATTGGGAACAAAACTGGGCCAGGCATTTTGAGCTGTAAATATCACTGTCATTTTGAAAATGGAAGTACTGTTAAATTGCAATGCTGACAATGGATTATCTTACATTAAATAGGTTTCACTTAAGTTTTATTATGTGTAGTCTAGTCATTATAATTCAAGATTTCTATGTGTGTGGGAAGCCTAATATACTATGTTTTTTACATAGTCCTGTATATATGTTAATGGAATTGTGGAACTCCCTTAATGCTTCAATAAATATGCCAAATGTCTGTAGAAACCTGCTGTTCACTGTGCCCAGATTGCTTCTTTGTAAGTAAGTATCAATCTTCCGTACTTGCTGCATTCTCCTAGTCTCTGATCAGGATCCATCTGTTGGTAGTGTGGTTTTTTTGTGGTATATATAGGCTTAAAAAATGTTAATCTCTAAGTGGTGCCTGATCCCTACTGTGTTGTATATGTCAGCATAATAGTTTCAAATTGCAAAGAGATAAAGCCATGCACTTCCAAGTAACAAAATATTTTGTTGCTTGGTTCCATTTACATAGTCAGACTGGGGTGATTGTTTGTGATAACAGGGTCAAATTTTCTTCTCAGTTATACCTTTATGAACCTCAAAAAAACCCTTGGTCTTTATTTCTGAGTCAATAGAATAAAGCTGAAATAACGTTTTTATATGCATATTGAATATTGAAATAAAAAACAATATGCATCGTGAAAAAATAATCTATGTAATTTTTAGACATTGTATCTTTTTCTTTGGTCTTTACCTTCTCTCAGAAGTACTGGACCATGCCTGTTAAAATGTGAAAAGTGTGGGAAATCTAAAGCCAGTGCATGATTTCATAACCTTACAGAATTTATTTGCAAATATAATTTTGTATAAAATGAAATGATGAAGCACCAGTTCAAATTTAGATAACATTATAGGTGTTCCAGGTGGCTAAACCTGGAGTTCTGTTTCCTAGTTCTGCTGGAAATAGTTTTACAAATGTATTTATGATCTACTGCCTGCCATGACAGTATAGATGTATTCCTGATCTGATATGCTTATAATAACAAAACACAAATCGTCTGCAAATGTTATGTGTGAATATGAGTCTGACACTGTCAGCATCTGTGCCTTGAGTCATGGATTATATACATTAAAGTATATTAAAGTACATTAATTGAATAATGGCACCAAACCGGCAAGACTACAGGTGTCTGACAGTTTGCAGTTTTATGGATTTCGACATAAATGTGAACATGCCCAAATAGAAGCCACGAACAGCCATGTTAAATAGAAAGTTTGACATTTGGTCTGTTATGAAACAGTTTGTAGGTAAAGTTTTTGTTGTAAGAAATGATATTAAGAATGACTATTTCTGAAATTCCTATGAAAATATAAAAGCCTGAAAGGATATATAAAAAAATTCATGGGTGCACTGGAATGCCGAGTAAGATACATGTCTAAACACTGATGGATCCAGAATACAGCATTTAGTCCATCAGATTAGATTAAACAATTTTAAACATTTACTTGGTGCTCTCAGTTGTCAAATACCTGGTCTGGATATCCTTAGGAAGCCTGAGGCTAGAAACTAATCATGAAGCTTTGTAATGAACTAGATTTTTTTTTTTCACTGAATTATGCAAATCAGCATAAAATTGAAATTCTAAATGGCATATATACTTACATATTTAATTTGCATATTTTAAATGTTTTCAGGTTAAAAATGAATATTTCATAGTCACATTTTCCTTATAAATAACATCTAAGACTCGGCTAATAGCATACATAAAAGATCCTAAATGCACCATGGGACTGCCATATTGATGGAAGGTACTAGCCGTGAATTACACTTTTTGCAGTTTTACAGTGTTGTATAACTTTGTAGAGGCATAGTTTCTTTTGCCATTCACAAATACATTATGAAAGGTGTGAATGCCTTCTTTCCTGACAAATGAAAACAACCGTATTACTATAGACACAATGAACAGAGTTGGACTTTTGTCTACTGGATTGGGAGCTCATTCCGTCATAAAATGGACATTATTACAAATGTTCAGCGTGTTGGGGCCAAAGAGAAGCAATAACTCTGTTGTGTCCAGTTGCTTCCTCTGCTGGTGGAACTGCACAGGTGACGAGCCCTGAATTGGTCTGTGCTCCTCAGTTTTGTGTTCTCTGCTCAGACAAGGCACTGAAACTGCTTTAAGGACTCTGAGTGTTTATTCTCACCACCAAGCTACTCTTATTTTTCTTACCAGTCACAAAATCATTTCAGTTCCTTCATCTCCTTCACCATAAACTTCTATTTCAGGGACTTATATTTCTTACAAATCTTTTTCCAACACTAGCATTTCAAAATAGCTGCTTCAGCTGATAGGTTCTGCTCTTGGGACAATAATTCTGTAGATAATATTTCCATTTTTTAAAGTTTAGTCATAGCCTTGGTGTCTTTTGTGAGTTTGTCAGAGCAGTAGCCTTATTTTAAAAAGTGTTAAGAATATTTCAATATCAAAATGTTAACTTTTATTTCTAGGAGAATATTAAAATCCACCTTATGTTATTTATCAAAGAAGAAGCTATTTTGATGCACATTTCTTAGGCCTCTACAAATAATTAGTTACACTTAGAAAAAGCAGTAGAGCTAACAGGTGTGAAAAGGCAAGAAGGATGCAAATAGAACACAAACTAAAGAAAAACAAAGCAAAACAACAACCCTCCTCCAAACTACAAGGACGTTATTTTCATACGTTAATTTTATTGTCACTTTCAGTGTCTACTTCATCTCACACTGAAAAAAAGTCTTTAACGTAAATTTTTAATCCCCTTATCACAACTACACATTTGGATGTAATAGAATCATAGAATCATTTAGGTTGGAAAAGACCTTTAAGATCATCAAGTCCAACTGTTAACCCAGCACTGCCAAGTCCACCTCTAAACCATGTCCCTAAGCGCCACATCAATGTTTTTTTTAAACACCTCCAGGGATGGTGACTCAACCACTTCCCTGGGCAGCCTGTTTCAATGCTTGACAACCATTTCAGTGAAGAATTTTTTCCTAATATCCAATCTAAACCTCCCCTGGTGCAACTTGTGGCTGTTTCCTCTTGTCCTATCACTGGTTATCTGGGAGAAGTACTTTTCAGGTAGCTGTAGAGAACAATAAGATCCTCCCTGAGCCTCCTCCTCTCCAGACCAAACCCCCCCAGTTCCCTCAGCTGCTCCTCAGCATTGCTTATGTCTATCGCAGTCTTGACTTGCAACAATTCTATTCCTTTTCTTCTGTATTTTTAAGTCACGGTGTTTTGCCAGTTTGTGTTAATCTGTTTAACATGAATGAACAGGATTTGGGTTTAAGAGTATGTTATGAAGACAGGTGTAGAATAAAGGGCATTTTTTCAGAGTTATTTCCTGTAAGTACATTAGTTTTTAATATTGTTTACATTCTGGTGAGTAGTGTCAGAAACATTTATTATACTTCTTGGTGAAATAAACTTCTCCCTAGGACTACAGTATATATTTAGGTATTATGTGAGTCAGAGGTAAGTTTTCTGTTCTGTATCTCTGTGTCCGAGTTTTTAAGTAAGTGTCTAACTTTTGGTTGTATCTCCTACTAATCACTTCTCTTAAAAGGATTTTCTGCCTGGTAACCTTATTTATGGATGAGTCATACAAGTCAAGAGAAGAAATTCACAGATTTAGTTAGATGGAGGGCATAAAAATATAATTCTTTTCTGTTGAACTGTTCTCAGTTCATGCATCATAGCTTGCATTTGCCCAACTATTTCAAAGGAGGATCTCAAACAATTTTAGAATATAGTTAAGCTCAGTTTCTGGAGAACTAGAACCATAACTGGCATACTATATCTGAGTTGAACAACCTGGTAAGTTGTTAATGGCATACTTTCCTTGCTAATATATAAGGCATAATTTTTGTTTTCCAAGTTATCCAGAAACACCTCCTTGCTTTCTCCATTCAGTTTACAATATGTAACTTGTTATATTCAGAACTTTCACTGTGCCAATAAAGAGATAATTTGCTTTTGAAAGATGTATTGTAAATCAAGCAGAGGCAATGATGACACTTCTGCGGTGCCCTGTAACACATATGATGTCAGGCTGATGGTCTCTGGACCTCAAGAATTTGTGAATTCAGGAAGCTCCAGTGGAAATAATAATGTAGTCTGGTCAATAAGAAGCTTAAATACTGTGTCATTAAAACCAGTATTACAGTATAATAGGGAGCATGGTGAGGAAAATGCAGGCCATGTTTAGAAATAGGAAGGTTCTTCTTGATAGTACTCCAGCTAATTATTTGCTAATGAGGAAGTATTGGTACAAATAATGGGAAACAACCAACCACATGCACAAGTAGCTATTTTTCTTCATCTTCATGGTAGTTAACAAACTGAGCAGGTAGAATCCTGATCCATTAGGAACTGCTTAACATTGTATTTAGTAGTATAGGGGAGTTGCCTTTATATGTATCAAGTGTGCCATATTTTCCATATGAAGATAGCCTCTATTCTATTGTAGAAATTATATCAAATATGTGATATTGATCATGCTAGAAATCTGCTGCTTTCTGCCATTGCTACTAGTTATTCCTCCTGCTTCTGGTTAAAAGTCCCTTTGTAAGAATGTTTGACCTCTATCTGTCATGGTAGCATTTCTTGCACTTTTTTTTGAAGCATCAGATCCTGGCTGTTAGGAGGAAAAGGATTCTGCCAAACAAGTGCCAATCTAATACTTCAATTCTTGAATCCTGTTTCTAAATTAGAAATGGGGTCAAACTATAAATTAGTTGGAAATTTTGTGACAGTCTTAATAATACATACTTAATTATAAAAAAGTCAAGCTAATATTTAGGAAGTAATTTTATTTACCAGACTTCCTGTAGAAGCAGAATAGGGGACACAATTGCATTTTTCCCCCAACCTAACAACAAGCACTGATGCAACTGAATAGCTTTGCATCACAAAATACTAAAATGTGATATTGGAAACCAAAATCAGATATGTATTTCTGTGTGGCTGTTTTTAAGGATGATTTTTCTAAAACAGCAAAATTACAGATATCTTGTGTAATGGTGTTTACAAAAACCACTTTGAGCACTTGTTAACCCTGACTTATCTCTAGAGGAAAGATGATAAAGAATGCACTACAGATTTTGCCTAATGTCCCCATGAGCTTTTAAAAAAGTGAGTTTGTGTGGGCTGGGTGCTTAGGTAAAATGCTTGAGCGCAAATATGAATCAAGATTGATTCTCTGTGGCTATACCTCCCCTCTGTCTCTAAACAGAGCTCAAGAAAAATGGAAACGAAGACCTGAGTTAAAAAACACCACATCCAGTGTGGTTTGGGAAAAAAATTTATTTTACTTGTAGTTTTGCTTAAATAAATCCTATATTTAGTTAGTGAAAATTAAGGGTATTTTTCCTTAAATGTTATAGATTTTTTTTTTTTTTGCTTTTATTCTCTATGAAAAGAAATCTTTGCTGTTCCCAAATGCTTGTAGAACAGGCATCTGCTAATACTAAGAGCATTTGAGGGAGAATGGCACAATACATCAAACAGGAACCAAGAACTATTAGTGACAGACTGTGTTCTGAAAACAAGCATATTCTTTAGGTGTTAAGCAGCCTGTACCATTATGGTACAGCAGGGTCTCAGAGCTGGCATACCACAGTTGCAGGCTTTCTTCCCGAAAAGACCTGTTCATGACACAGGAGGGAGAACAAGAATTGTGAATGTTTCTTAAAGCAGTTTGTGGGCTTTAATGAGTGTACCAGGATTTGACCTTTCAAAAGTTCATTTCTACTTAGGATATTATTATATCCTAATATTAGGATATTTTAATTTATGGAATGATGTTCAGTCCTTAGCTATCTTATAACCACTTGCCAGGCTCCCTTAAGTTTATAAATGTCTTTCTTGCACTGGGGAGACCAAAACCGGATACGACATTCCAGATGTGGTCTTATGAGTGTCAAATAATCACTTTTCTGGACCTGCTGGTAGCACAGTCTGATGTGTGGTTAGTTATGTTCACCTTGCTTTCCAGCAGGATCCTTAGGTCATTTCTGCAGAACTGCTCAACAGCTGATATTGATGGATTTTTCCATCCTCAGCACAGGACACTGCACTTGTGTTTGTTCCAGTATGACATTCGTGTTAGCCGAGAACTGCAGATTCTCAAGGTCACTGCAGCTTATCAAACAGTTCTCAGTTTGTTCCTGTAAGCCACAGCTCAGGGTCTGACAGCCTTCTTCAATCTGCAGGAAAATACTGGTCCAGTGTATTGACGTAGATCCCAGCTGCTGGACCCTGCTCTTTCTCATTTGCAATGAATGTGTGTAGTCCAAACTTTTGTGAGTAGCACTTCCTCTGCAGACACTCTGAACACAGCAAATCCTGGGTTGGTTTGTCCAATTTCTTCTTTATCCTGCTAATGCCAACAGCTGTAGGATGGATTTCTTCCCCCTGACAGCCTAGTTCAAAGATGCAGGTATCATTATACAGTTTTATGATACTCAAGGCAAATCAGCTAATACCTGTTGAACACCCTGTAAGCTGCTTCCTTGCTTCTGCTGTTTTGCCTTGAGACCCACCAAGTGGAAGTAGGGGAACTGAACTTCGGTGCTTTGCATGAGATCAGCCCATGCCCTGTATGATCCTGTGCAGTCAGCAGATGTTAAACACATTACTATATTTGTGTACACATTATTAGTAGCTGTATGCTAAGCAACATACATCAAAGGGAAATATAAACTATACTAGAGTCTCTGACATCGCTGAGTTTGTCAGTTTATCCATTGTAACCTTTTCTCTTCAAAAAGGGAAAGTGATAAAGAAAATAAAAACTTTCTCTATAAGATTGAGTAGTTGTCACACACCATTCAAATGAACAATACAGATGTTATGTTCTGGTCTGACTGAGCGAAACCATACAGCTTCACTGGTCTAGCTTGCTAAATTTTTGTTCTTTAAATAACTGTTCTCTTATCTCCTGCATTCAGTAGTTAATGATATTTCTACAGGGAAAACTGCTCCTTAGTCTTCAAAACAATTTTACCGTACTGTACTCATCAACACTAAAAACCTCAATGTGAGTCACTGTACTTAAAAGATACTGAGATGGAGAAGTGAAACAATAAGTGGAAATTAAAAGTGATAGAGGTACACAATATCTTTTTTAATGGCTCTGAGGGATGATGTGATTATGTAGCAATGAAAAGTTGCAGGTTCTCATTCTTTTTTATATGAGACTGTGAAATTGTATCTGGAATTTCAGAGCAAAGAGTGGAGCACCTCGACCTTTCAGAGACACCATATTATACCTCCCCTCCATCTCAGTAGCTACTTTTTCTATAGTTTAGTACTTTATAGAATTTATTATTAAATTCCTTTGAGAGCTCAGGTGTGTTTTTTAGAGTTGGACACTTAGTTAACTTACAGCTCAACACTGAGTATGGGGCCATACATTTTCCAAAATTTATCCTGGTGCTCCAACATACCTGATGCTAGAGCTTTTCAACCACACCATAGTAAACCTGAGTTCCTTCCAGAACTACACTGGTACCTCTTAACTAAGGTTAAGAGGGTCTTGTTTTCTTCTGATAGGAGAGGAGCAATGAAAGAGCTCAAGGAAATACAGGGAATTTTATTGTTTCTACCACTTAGTGTGTTACAAAACTGGAATCAGGATTTCAGACTTGCAGAGTGACAAGAAATAGCCTAGATCTGATAGATTCTATACCTGCTTTCCTTTGAGACTGGGAGTAGTGATAACCACACAACAAAATGTGCTTTCTGTTGAGGAATTCAGGAGTTAATATTGCAGTCCTGAGAAAAAAAATTTGGAGTTGTTAAGAAAATAAGATAAAGGCTTCAATGGATTTCAATTTGTATTGTTCTTTAGAGCCTTTCCATTGGGTCATTGTTCACATCTGGTGTGAAATCCAGCTGAAGGCAATTCAAATGATCTCATTCCATTTGCCAGTGGCTGTCATCTCAAAAGCTACCACTGTAGCATCTTGTTGTCAGCTTCAACTGAGAGGCCAGTGGGTTAATGAGAGAGACTGAGATACCTTCTGATCCGGACAGGTGGTCTTTCCAAATCAGGCAGAACTGGCAGAACAGCCTAGCAAAGCTTGAGTTGCCACTGCCTGCAGCTGGAACACTTTGATATCCAGAGCTGTCAGTCCAGAATCTTTCATGAGCTCTGAGTTTGCTTTAGAATATTGAAAAAGTAAGCAAGGACTGCAAAGCTAAGTTATCTGTGCTTTGAGTTTTTATATGCAGCTTGAAGATACCAGCCATTTCTGAATATGCATATGTTTTATCTAAACACCATATGGTTTTGCTGACCTGTGCAATGTTGATATTTCTACCCTAATTTGTATGTGTTTCTCTGTGCAGTGCCTATTTTAGTTGTAGGAAAATGGCTAGAGTGCTGCTGAGTCAGTGCAGCTGCTATAATGAGTTGACCTACTTTTCCTGTCTCATTGGGACATCCATGCATTATTGGAAGAAAATATTAATTGCTAAAGATAATCCTTTCCATGGTAAACTCAGTGTAGAATATCACTTCATCTATCACTGTCTTTTCTTTTCCTTTGCATATTTGTGCCTAAACCCAGTCAAAAAGCAGCCTACACTAATAATACTAGGAACAGTACTAGCTGAGAAAAATATCCAAGTAGCATTCATGTGTAATGACTGTGCAGCCTAAAGTCATAAAGCAAGTACTCAAAGCACCAAAACATGGGTTGCAGCAAGCTATATTTTGTAGATTTTGCAGTGGAATTGTGAAGACGTGAAAAGTCTTAATTCATTCAGAATGTGCTATCATCTTTTAATACAAGCCATTCACTTTTAAAATGAGCTGTAATCTTGTGTCTTATAGGGAGCAATAATCTTTGGTGTTTCATTGAGCTTTTCCAGCTCTTTGACCTGAAGCATTGTGGTTACAACATCCTACAGTGTCCTCTCCTTTTGTCACTTGAGCTATGAAGACAGACCGTCCCCAACTACCTTTGGGCTGTTGCACTATGTGAAAATGAAGGAGTCTTCTTGAAGCAGCAGAATAACGATTAGTAGGGACAAACCCAATGGGATGAGGACAGTGAAATAAAGAAGCAGTCTAAATCTACTTCTGTGACATTCAAAAGGAAGGGCAAGAAGGAAGGACACACATCTTTGGACAGTGTTGTAGGGTGCTGGACTGGCTGCTGTAGGCACATGAACAGCTGGTGGGCCAGGGGTGTGTTCCTCCTCAGTTCTTTCCCTGTAGCTGCACTCTGTGAGATGCCAAGGAGGGAACTGCTGAAGGTGTGGTGGATAGTGTTTTAGTCCCAGTTTTCACTGGACTTGCTGACTTCCTTACAGATCTGTGAGCCATAAGTAAGTGCCTGGAGAAATACCCTGATTGACAGGCTAGGCAGTCACTGCTGATAGATAACATGAAAAATCGAGAATGGTTTCTCATTAACTGAGAATGTGTACTGCCTTTTTACAAACAAAAGTTTTAGTAATTTTTATTTGGGTGACCTTTTTTGTTAAATTAGCTGTAAAAACATACCCTGTAGTCATTGAGCTAGCTCTTTGTGACTGTTCTAGCATCAAAATCCACCTTCATTTATTGGGATTTTATCTGTACAAAGGCTGAAAGTTTTGACGTCTTGAAAGCACACAGCGCTATTGTAAATGGATTTGTGTCAGGATAAAATAATATTGCCAGAATCTGAAAGCATTCCTGTAAATCCTTCTGCAACTTCAGCCTGAAACTAAGAACAAGAACCACAATGATGTTTAGAAAACTGTCAGGCCTTGTTTTATTTACATTATAAACCCTGTTGGTTAAGGACATCCTACCTAAGAATACCAAGCAATGGGCCTAATTAACACTCTCAAACAAAATGTTACCACTCTTCTTGTGTAGCAAAGGTGAATGCAAAAGCACTGAAAGCGTTGGAGCCTGCACAAACTTTAAAGAAAGTCATTTAGTGAAAGGACAGACTTATAAGGTGAAATACTATATGCAAGATATTTAGGGGGGGGGCAAGAAAAGCAATAAGTTCTGCATGATTACCTCGCAAGCCCTCTCTAAACAAAAAAAAAATAAGTATTTTTCTTTCAGTAAGTAGATAGGCTCGAGTAGAAGCCTGGTGAGCTTTTTTGTTCCTTTGGAGGTAAGATTAATGAAGTAAATTCAGTGACAGACTGCTGTATTTGTGATTTCTGTTTCTTTCTTTTAGGCAGAAGATTACTGCCTGATGGCCAGAAATCACAAACTAACCACAAACTAGATGCATTCCTTTCCGGGTTAAAAAATAAAAATAAAAATAAAAAAAAAAAAAAAAAGGAGTTCTTTTGGCTTAACTAGTCCTTATATGTCTCAAAATAATAAATCTGAATATTTATAATCTATTAACTAAGATAATGTGGTGGATTGACCCTGGCAGCCACCAAAGCTGCTTTATCACTCCATTTTCTCAGCTGGACAGGGGAGAGAAAACATAACGAAAGGCTCGTGGGCCGAGATAAGGACAGGGAGAGATCGCTCAGCAATTAACATCCAGGCAAACAGGCTCAGCTTGGGGAAATTAGTTTAATTTGTTACCAAGCAAATCAGAGCAGGGTAATAAGAAACAAAAACAAGATCTTGAAACACCATCCCCCCCACCTCTCCCTTCTTCCCGCGTTGAATTTTACTCCCAGTTCCCCCTGCCTCCTCCCCTCCAGTAGCGCAGGCTGCGGCCGCTCCCTCACACGCCGCCTCTGCTGCTCCTTCCCCTCAGGGGGGGCTCCTCGCGCTCTGCCCTGCTCCTGTGTGGGTCCCTGCCGTGGGAGACAGTTCTTCGTGAACTTCTCCAGCATGGGTGCTTCCCATGGGCTGCAATTCCTTACTGCCCCAGCGTGGATCCCCCTCCACGGGCGTAGCCCCCCAGGCTCGGCCGGCCCCGGCCCGGGCTTCTCCCCACGGGGCCACAGGCCCTGCCAGGAGCTGCCCCAGCGCCGCTGCCGGGGGTCACGGCTCCTGCGGGCACCCCCTGCTACGAAGGGATCCTCCCCGGGCTGCAGGGGGTGGTGTCTGCTCCACCATGGGCCTCCACGGGCTGGGGGCACAGCCTGGCTGGCCGGGGGCTCCCCACGGGCTGGGGGCACAGCCTGCCTCACCGGGGGCTGCACCATGGGCTGGGGGGCACAGCCTGCCCTGCTGGGGGCTCCCCACGGGCTGCCAGGGAATCTCTGCTCTGGGGCCTACAGCACCTCCTTGCCCCCCTTCTGCCCTGACTTTGGGGGCTGCAGAGTTCTCTCTCAAATAGTCTCACTCCTCTCTCTGCCTGCAGTTGCTGTTGTGCAGGGTTCCCTGCCCCCTCGCTGCTTTCTGGAATGTTGTTATCACAGAGGTGCCACCACCATCGCTGATGGGCTTGGCCTTGGCCAGCAGCAAGTCCATCTTGGAGCCAGCTGGCATGGGCTCTGCCAGACTTCCGGAAGCTTCTAGCAGCTTCTCCTAGAAGCCACCCCTGTGTGTTTACTTAAGTTCTTAAAAGTAGCAGTAGGAGAAATTCTGCAATGACCAGCCACTCGTCCAGTGATTTACTAACCTTACCTTTGTAGAGCTTAACTTAATGTTTAGTGTAAATCTTCTTGCTTCAATTTAAATGTGTTATTTTATTCCATTAACCCAAGTACTAAAAAAGAATATTTCCATTCCTTTTTGCAGTAAATTAATATATATACAGCAACCTATTTTGCTTCAGTGGTCTGTAACTGTTTCATTTCTTTTAGTAAGGTCATGTTTTTTAGAAAGACTTCCTTTTTTCCTTTGTTATCAATAAAACGTTACTTGATGTTCGATTGTCAGTGCTGTTGTCTTGAGAATGCTCGGTTACTTGGTTTTGACTGGGGGATTCCAGAGGAAGCCTCACAAGGACCCTGCAAAACTCATTAGGTGAGGCCAGAGGAAAGGATGGTCTGCAACAAAACAGGTTCAGTTCCTGTGTCTGTAAGAACTTTCATATAGGTTGCAAAAAAGCTACCTTGGATGAAAGATTCAATAATGTAATCAAGGTGCTGAGAAGGGTTGATTTAGGGCCTTACTAAACATGACAGAGAGGAGGTATTTCGATTCAGAAAGTTGAATCAGTCTGCTCTTGGTATTACCAGTCAGAGATGATTCTCTACTCCCCTTGAAAAAAACCCAAAGATTCACACTAGTGATAAACATCCAAAAAGAGTATTTTTGATTTGTGTATATATTTTTGAGGGAGGTATGGCTATAACAAAGCATGTGTTCCTAAGCCTTGGAACAATCATTTACAATAAAAGATCATTAAATACCTCATGAAGAGTGTTAGAAAATAAATTGTAGAAGTTGTAAGGAGAAAGGAAGCAATATTTTATTCAAGATAACAAGTAAAACTGGCAAAGATCTATTGAAAAAATCTTTATTCTTATCTGCATGTCTTTTATATACTGGCTTTAAGGCAAAACACTGTGTTCCATTATTTGATGATATGTGTAGAAGTGTTGCAACAAATAGAAGTTATTTAAGTAAAATATGCCTGAAATCAGGGTGATGTAACTTCCAGGGTTCATGAAGTTACACATTCAGGTATTCTATTCACAATATATAATCTTGCCAGAACTTAACACTTTCAGAGAGCTTTATCTGACTGAGTGGAGTTGATTCAGGAGAGTGGCTCACGTACTGTAGTGCTGGTAGGATAGAGCACCGAGATTTAGCATAGCCTGGTGATGCTGATAGACACACCATCAATTTGGAGATTTCTGCACTGGGTGTGCTCTTAGATTCATTCCTAAACTAACCCTGGGATAGCTGCCAGGTCTACATAGCAAAGTCCAGTTTCATGCAGAGATGCTGGCTTTAATCCTGGAAGCAGGACACTGTGTCCGGGATACCCAACATGCTACCCTAGGGCAGTGCCATCCTCCTAGTGTTAGGCCTCCAGTTCTGGAGCGAGGTTTATATTAGAATTAGCTGAGATATCACAGCATGGTGCATCCTTGCACAGTTGAAATATCCTTAACGTGCAGTCCTGGTTGGATATCTGTGCCATTAGATCCTTGCATCCTGTATATGCTGATCAGCCAAGGGAGCAAGCTTGTAAGTTGATGTGAAATTTAACACTGTAGAAGAGATGACATCAAAATGAAAAAAATGAGTGGCCAAAGCACAGAAGTTTATGTGGAAATGGGGGCATGAAAATTAAATGAATGGCAGCCATTTCACTGCTTAAGTCACCCCGGTACCCTGTTTTACTAGAGTTCATAAAAGAGTATAAAGTAATGATGCCAGCTGCCTGCACGGAACATATTTTTGGTATTTGCTATGTAACAGTGTCTTTCCTAGACAGCTACTCAATTCCCAATGCTTTGGGCAGAGCCCTGTGTTCCTGCCAGGCTACCAGAATGCAGCATCTGCTCCTCTTCTGCCAGCAGAGTCTGGCAGTAGACCCAGTGTGTCTGGCACAGGAAGATCAGCACAGATTTTCTTCCCTGTGTGGAACAGGCTTACCTGCTGGTCAGGAGACTCCTAGGCCATGGTCCCTCCTTCTGGGATCTGCATGGAGAAAAGTAAAGAGGCTCTGGTCATCCATTCTTCTAGCAGATGTAACGTCATGGGTTTTAGCAACTTAAAGTATCTGTTAGGCTGTTTGAATTATTCCTATGCACAGTGGTCCTGGAGCTACTGGGGTATAGAGTACTGAGATTCATCAGCTACCCTTCCTGGCTCAGGCTGTGATCTCTGTGATGTTATGTGAGTCTTTCTCCTAAAAAGCTTTATTTGGGTAAGGAGCTGCAGTCTTTTCCTGTTATTGATTCAACTGGCCCCTTTGCACTGTGTGTTCTGATTGTCCTCCTTATAGTGGGAATGGAGCAGATATATATTTCTTTATCCCTGTGGACCATTTAACTGATGTTACATTTCAGCATTAAATATTAAAGTCACAGAGATGGTTTATGTAGCAAAACAATAAAGCATTCATAATTCTTCTCCCTCGCAGGAGAAATAATATAACCATACAATTTAACGTAAATCTTCAGCTAGCTCTAGACATATGTAAAGTTGCTCATTATTATTAGTTTTGCTCTTCCACAGTCCAGTCATTTTCTTCATTCCCCTCTGAGACTTCTGCCTGCAATTTCTCTCTAAACTCTGCATTAGATATTCTGTTTCAGTGCAGTTCTGAAAATTGTGCATTTCTTATTATGAATGGTGTTACAGATGTACTGACAACAAGTGGTTGGACACTGCTTCATTTGGAAGATTTAAACATTTCCCCATGCTAGGGTTGGACCAAATATGATCAGGAAGAAAAACATTTATTATTAATGTTGTAGAGCATATTTCCAATTTACATACATGCATATAGTGACTAATTATACTTCAGTATTCATTGTCGTTGTTCCCCCTGCCATCCCCTCTCCCGAAACAAACTTGCCTTTGCAAGCTTGGAGTTTCAAAGCTGTAATATTTAGTAGTATTTGGAAAATAATGCTGATATTTTTGTTTGAATACTGCTCAAGATTTCACTTGGACTGTATACTGGTGGATTAACATGATAATAGGAATGTATACATACATGAGTGCATAAAAGAAATGACAGATAGATACATGGAAAGTACATTTTGAGTTGTCTGAGTGTGTATGGTTCACATAGTCTGAAAATGTTAATGAACCTCCACAGTCCTCTCTGGGAAAAAGCTAGCATTTTAAAAAGACAGTCAGAATTCTGCATAAGGAGAAAATTCTGAAACTGACCCAGGTGAGGGAAATAACTTGGAGTGACATTATGTTCCTTATGCCCGAGGAATATTTTAATCCTATCAGGACCTAATCTATATTATGGATGCATATGAGGAAAGTAAAGATAATTTTGGATAGTGAATGCTCACGGTGTGCTCTTGACGACTTCAGTTAAATTCAGTCACCCTTTATAAAGACTAAATCAAATGAATGTATGTTATTTCCCCTTATACTTTTACAGATCTGCATACAATATTTAAGGTCAGTACAAGGTAAAGTTATCCTGCTTTTATGTAAAATACTTTTAGTTACTGTCTCTTCATGTATTTGTAAGAGAAATTCTTGTTTTGTCTATTAGTTTCTGAACCTTGTCCTTATTTCCATATTTTTTTTCTTATTTGCAAGCATCTTTTTTTCACTGATAGTTCATATTTGGATGCATTTGTATTTTCAAAAGCAACTGCAGTGCAGTCTATTTAAATGCATTGCAAAGCATGTTTGCATTATTGTAAATAATACATAGTGCAACTGCAAATTATTTCACTTCTTTTTAGTTGGAATACTGGCAATACAGTCATGGTGAAGCGTAACTATGAGGTGCTCTGATGGTGGAAATATGTCATTATATACAATGAATTTTTCTCAATAAAGCCAGATACAACAGTTATCAAACAGCTGGGGACTAATCACATCAGAAGTAGTCTCTGGGTGCTATAGAATCACATTTCCTCCTAAACTTTGTTACTTAAGACACTGTTAATTGGAAAATTAGTCTTGTCTGTGATATAGGTTTACCAAACATTATTAGAGGTAACACACAAGAGTGCTAAAACTGGAAGTTTCCATTTTTTTGCCTTGATTGTTAGGAAGTGTTTTTTATTTTGTTTCTTTCACTTTGCCATGTGCATCTGCTTTTCACTTTGGGATTTCTTTTGGAATTTTCTTTTAGGCCTTCCAATTACAGTTCTTCAAGGGGATAAAAGAACTTTTAAAATCTCTCTAACTGTACATGAACCTGTCCATTTGTCCAAACAAACCCCCCAGATTAGATATTTGTTACATTTTATGGTCTTGTAGCAATTTTTTTTTACACTTCCAGAAAGAGTGAGATCTGCTCAGCAAATGAGATTTAATTAAAATGAACAAAGTATGTAGTTAAATAACCTGATCTTAGACTTTCCTACTTTAAATACATCTCATGCCTGCTTCACTAGAATTCCAATCTCAGAAAAAGAAGAATCTGTACTGAAGCTAAAGAAAAACTGTCACACTTTTAAGACATGGTCTGTTTGCAAAGCTATGGGCCATTTGATGGATTTATCATAGTAGTTCTTGCAAATCATACTGTTATACGCATGAACTAATTATAATTCCAGTTATTAGATATTATTAGCTATTACAATTATATATTATATTCTTATATATTATTATATATAAGAAATATTAGTTATTAGAGATATTCTTGTAGTAAAAGATCTCTGTTTCTGCTAGTCCCATTTGTGTCTTACTACAGAAGAAAAGCTTGAGGGCTTTTGATTATTTTCTTTCTGTCACAGACAACCATGCTATATGATCTCCATGTGCCAGTTAAGTCTTACCTTGCCATGGAAAGGCTGTTGAAATACTTTTTTCCAGAGTTTTAGATGTTTTCTTACTTACTGAAAAGACTCCTGGGCTTGTGAATCTCATACCAATTGCAAACTTAAGATTCATGACTGTTGAGATGTTCAGACTCATATTACTCAAAATGAACGTAATCTATTATTTTGGTATTGATGGGAACCAAATTTCTTCCCTGGGTTTTAGTGGGTCTGGTGAAGAGCTAGAGCTTTTACTTACAGAGACTGAGAAAGGCAGAAAAAATTTTGTTGCACTTGTCAGGAATACAGAAATTATTTCCCAGATAAGGACAATCAATTACACTGTCTGAAGACCCATACTGAATGATAGTACTTCTTCCAAAGCACACAAAACTGTGCAATTACTATTAATAATGTATGTGATTAAACATTTTGCAATTGATCACACAGGACCAAATCTTAAGGCCTTTACTCTATTACTTCAACAATTTCCTAGTTTAAGTTTATCTTTACAAATAGTAGCATTCAGTTGTGTGCATAGCTGGCTGTGTAACCATGTGCTTCTCTGACCGTTATCCTGACCTGCTTTGCCTCTCATTCTTTTTGTTCATTGCTATACCCACTGGGTATGTCACCTTAAATTAGCTTCTGAACTCCTTAGGGGATGACAACGTATCAGTTTGTGTTTGGAGTTTCCAGAACCAGTCAGTAGAAGCTATATGTAAAGCATGAAAGAGGCTGTATGTGCATTCTGGAAAAGATGAGGCAGAATTTGACCAAGAAATACTTAGAATTAAATAGGCAGGAATGATCAGTGAGTGAATTCAAAGACACGTTATGCAGTTTAACAAAGTGTAACCATCCCATCTGACATGCCTGAAGACGTGAGTTGTGCACCTTTTCCTGTACAGCAAAACAACAGGACAATTCATGTATTAGCTGCTGCAAGAGCTGATGTAATATGCTTCCTGGAATGAAAAATTCAAAACAGTAATTAAAACTCCCTATTTTAAAATATTTTAATAGCTTTGTTTTTGAGGTAGGTGTGAATCTACTTTTACTGAAAACCGAAAATGCTTATTTTGAGTGCAGTACTTGTATCTCGTAGAAGAGTTGCAATCTGAGAGTCCCTCTGATCAGTTCTTTTATTTTAGGCCCATTGGTGAACATGCGGTGCATTACAGTCAGTTGTCTTTGGGAGAGGAAAACCTTGCTTCAATGCCTATATGCAAGATACACAGTTTACCAGGGAATCCGGTCTGTCAAAGAGGACAGGGACACAAGAAAACAGATTTTTGAATTCCAGACATCATTTTAGTATTTCTGAATGTGTTTCAGTGTGATGTTCCTCCTTTCAGCAGAAAGTCAGTATTCCAGAGAAATGCTGAGTTTCAGTTTCAGTTAGAATGCCCTTAGTTAGTGTTATCAGTGTGAGTCCTGACACTGGCTACGATAGGCCATGTTAACATAGCTGACGATGACTGATGGGTGTCAGGTGGTGCTCATATAAGCAGCTTTGCCAGCTGAAGGTAATGATGGGTCTTGGCACAGGGTGGGAAGGGTGACTTCTTCAGTATACACAGCAGCTACTGGAATAAAGCTTATGAACAAAGCTCCGTCTTCCAGTGTCTTGGTGCATTGCTGCTGTTCCTTTTTCAAGGTATTGACTATTACAACTAAACTCTTCTTTTAGTTGTTTTAGGGAGAGGTATTATCTTGGTGTTTTTCAAACATGGTATATTTAAATGTGATTACTATGTTTGTGCCCCTCTTGCTAGTGAGAAATTTAATCAAAATCTGCAAGTGTTTAGCATTTGCTGTTTCATAAATTGATGGTAGCAATTCAGAGGTCTTACAGTGCAACTGGGGAAAATTGAAGGTGTTTAAGGACTAAGAAGAGCAAAGATTACTCAGCTAGCAGTCTCCTTGAAAGTACAGAGAAAAAGTATAGGGAAGAAGGCATGCAGATAGCGGGTTATACTATGTAAGTATAATTCTGCACTGAATTACGTTCTAAAATAAATCCTTTACATCTTCTTCATGGTGTTTGTAGTTTGGTGTCACCACAGCTGCATATAAATGTTTAAAATTCTGATATTATTTTGAACTGGATAGAGTAATCTTTAAGTAAGTAAACAGATTGAATGTACCAGTTCTATTTCACAAGAAAGATTGTTTTTCAGCTTAAAATTTTTGGGGTGAAGCTTCATCTATATATGTACTGTCATTACTTCATTAAAGATACTAATATGACTTTAAAAAGTTAACAATACCCTTTTGCTATAAAGTTTATATTGAAATCTGATTTGTATTTTTCTTCTGGAGACTTATTATAACTAGACAATATTACAATAGTTGGTTCCTGTTTACACTTTCCTGCTTTTCTAGTGAAATATGCTACCCAGTCTAAACTATTGAATGTTCATTCCCAGTAGATTCTTAATTTTGTCAGAATATCATTTAAAGCCAATAAAAACATGAATGGAACAGCCAGTATGGCTGTTTGGGTCACAATTTTATGCAATACTTTCATTTGAAAAATCAGACTTTATGCTATATTTGAAGGAGCTTCTTGAGTCATGATACAGTCTGCAATTTAACTTATCCCTGAATTTTCATCCAAAGTTATGTAATGTCCTAAATTACATGAAAAGCTAGTAAGTAATTAACCCATTTTGCACATTTACCTCTAGTTGAAGTACAGTGATTTGTAATTATCGTAAACAATTTATTACACTAATAAAATAAATGAAAATGTATTTGTTATATAGTTCAACAGGGATTTTGTAGTATACTTCTTTTCACTGCATAAAGTTACCAATGTGAGAGAGGGTTCTACTTTGTTATTTTGCCACTATTTAATGCATGTTTCTTTTGATTTAGATTCTGAATATGTGCCTTTAGTTGATCAGCTTTTAGTTAACAAAATAGTTCAAAGCCACAGGTGGATCAGGGATCTGGTGAATATCTGAAACGGTGGAGTGAGAAAGTGCAAATTCTGTGTTTTTCATGGAAATCAGGAGCATGTCAGAGCAAGAACTGTCCTGAACAAAAATAATAGACAAGTATAGGAACCATTTAATCCCTTCATTAGCCTGGAAAGTCCAGCAGGAAACTTTAAAGCCCCATACAGAGCTGGTTGTTTTCATAGCTGCCTGACAGTTGCACTGTGTGACTTCAGCTTTCTGCCCTGCTAGACTTTCTGGGTAGTAGGAGATCCAGCCCTGTCTTTACAGGGAGAAGGGCAGCAGGGTGAAACATGCCTCTTTGCAGCTCTAGATGATAAACTGTCTCCTCAAATGAGAATATATGGTCTGGAAGAAATGAATGTAGGGACCCCTGAGACATCACAAAATGTGTGTGAAAAACAAGAGTCATGAAAGGACTGTCACAGGATGAATTTCATAACCTTGGCTGTTCAGGCCTTCTAAATAGACAACTGTTTGAGCACTGGTCTTTTTTCTTCTGCTTTTTCTATGCACTAAGTACACATTCACCCAGTTCTGTAAAAAATACTTTGAGTTGAAAACAAAAACCAACTCAGCGAAATAATTCGCTCTGCTGTTGTGCTTATACCAGGCACAGTGCAAAAGCCTTTCAGAGCAGGAGCATCCTAATTATCTAGAGAGTCTCTCAGCCTCTTGTATGGTTCCTTTTGCTGGGTGACAGAAGCAGGTACCTAAACATCCCTGTCTCCACTGCTGCAGCCTCTACTGTACACACTAGGTGGGTTATTTCATATATAATGATTTAACTCCCTGTTCTTTCTCAGTCCTCTTAAGCATTTATTTTTCAATCTATACATTAAAAGCATTTTGTGATGCTTTCCAGTTCTGTGGTCACCTTGTCTCTCAGTTATCAACGCTTCTGACATTTTGTTGGAAGGTGCAGTAGTGCTTCTTGCTTAGCCATATGGTGCGAGCCCACACCACTGGCTTAAGATAATCGAAGGTCAATCACCTCCCATGCTTCAATCCTTCAGTCAATCCACTCTCATTTATGTGTCTCTTTATACCTGCTGTGATCATATTCCTCCCATGCAATACTGCAGCTCTCTTTCAGAGTGCTGTTCATTTCATCTGCATGTCTTTTTGTTGCCTGTTTGGGTTCTACAGTTATTGCCTTTTAAGTCCTGTGTTGTTTTTTTTTTTTTTTTTTTTGTGTATATCACTGTTTCTGTTTGGAATGGCATGCACTTCTTAGTCCTCAGGAACGCATTTCTTTTCTGCCCTTCAGGTATTGCCCCCAAGCTCTCAATTTGATGTTAAGTGCTTCAGTAGTGCTTTAGTCTTGTCTCCAGTGTGCTTAAACAGATGCTGAACTTTAAACATAAGTAGTTATACTATTAAAATTTAAACACATGCTTTTCACAATTCAGAATGGATGGTACCTTTAGCATTTTCCTGAATGGGAGGCTAAAAGCCTGAATTTGAAGGTTTATAAATGTCATTAATCTTTAGTGAATACTGAGCACATAACTATAACATTAAGTGCTTTCCTAAGTAAAGGTGTTTTACCCTGATTTTAAGTTCTTTCCAGCAAGAAACATATTTTTGTTTTTCTAATTACCTGCAGTAACTGACCAGGAAAAGATATAAGCTTTTACAGATAACTAGGAGAAGGTGTTGTACTAGTTCACTTCTCTATTGTCTCATTAGGCAGGGATCTATTTATCATTCTCAGATTCTGTAGGCAAGATTTTCCTGCTGATTCTATACAAATGTAACGTATACTTACACAGAATTGTCAGCTAAACTTTAGTTACAGCATTATTTTGCCGTTTGATGCTATTACTGGATTTCTCTTGTGAAAGTGAGTGTGTGCATGTATTTCCTTATCTGTTGCTTGGAAGAGCAAGCAACATCTGTGATGGAAGAGAGCATTTGTAAAAGAAGGACAAAAGGTATAAAACTAATATTTAAAATGTGATTTAAAAAATAGTTTTATTACACATTATTTTATGTACACTGTATATAGACAACTATTACTCCTCTCCTACTCCAAAGTTTCTGGAATACTCTGCTTCCTTGAAAATATTTGTTTATGGACTGCAGAAAAATCAAAAGAAGTTGGTACTATTGTGATGGAATTCATAAAAAATGTCATTTGCAGAATCGCCTCAAAATATTTCTGCTTGATTTTCTTTGAAAAGCTTGCTTGTCTGAGTAGAATGACTGAAAAATGGTATTGTACAGAAAAAGCCCCGTTATGAATGCCTAAAATTTTTGAAGTTATTTTTGAATAGATTGATTCATATTCAGATTAACTTCCTGCCAGATGGAGGGAATTTACAGTAAATCAGTTTTTGGCAGGAGAGAAATAAAAACCTAACAACATCTGCTTATTTATAAAAGTTGCCCTATTTGTTCTCTGTATTGGTGGGGCACATAAAGAAAGTTTTATTACCAATAAATTGTGGAATCTTAAAGCTTACAGGGATGAGAAGGTATTTGTGTTGACAAAGAGGCTGACAACTGGGCATGTTTATATAGTGTAAGCACCACCTTTGCATAATACAGCCATTGAAGTCCAGCATCTATGTATCCGTTGAGCTTCTGTTCAGCAGCGGGTCTCGGTGCAGGAAAAGCCTTACAGTTGCCAGAAGTTGTTTTAGGCTGTGATCTTGCAGACATGTCTATGTAGGCAAACTCATCAAAGTCAAATGTTCCACGTTCAGAAAGAAGGAAAGCTCATGAGTATGCAAAATCCTAATAGCCTCCTTTTGACCCATACAAATCAAACTATTCTATGGTCCTATTAATATTTCTGTTCGCAAGTTCATGCGTTGCTTTATAAATGGGATATTGGAGTGCTCAGATATTAGGTCAGTGTATTTGGCTGATGCTTTGTAATGACCTTAACATGATGGGTGTGCCTGATTTTTTAATAAGCAGTTTGTTTTTACTATTGACTCTTTTAATGTACATTAAAAGAGAAAGCTCAGGCCCTCTTGGTGTCATTGATGTCCAAAGTAATGGCTCAAAACTGCTGAAGTCAGAGGTTAGATGACTAAAGCAGGAGTTAACAGCATACTCCTGGTGTGAATAGCTAACCAACAATCCTTCAGTAGTTGCGATTCCAGATCAACAGTAGGTGGAAGCTGCAGGCAATGAAAGGGCACAGTCATATTTCACACACCTAACTTTTTTTTACCAAAAATTTACCAAAATTTACCATGCTATTCTTGTCTACCAAAACATCTCTCTGTAGAAATAGAGGTAGAACAGTAACTTTATTCTGCCCTGTAAGTTTAGACAGAAAACATATACTTGGAGTGTCAGTAACACATTTACTAAAAAAGAAGATTTAGAAAGTTAATTGTCTCTTATTTCTCCTCCTCTTCCCAGGAATGGTTTTCAGTATATTGTAATTTGGGTTGAGGATGAATCCAGTCAGCATCATTTCCATCAAGGTGACCACTAAGAAACTGCCCTTGATAAGGGATAGGATAAGTAATCCTCACAGCATACCTAGTCTTCTATGGGCAACCAATATTTATAAGCAATGTCTTCTGCTACACCAATTAATGTGGGTGAATAAAATAAAGCACACCAGCTGTTCATCAAGAGCTAAAGTTATGTTAATAATTGAACCAACTTAGCAGGTGCACCCAAAGGATAGTCATCTTATGGAGCTTCTGAATAAACAATTTCTTTCTGTTATCTAGACTGGCTTTAAAAAGGCAGAGAAATCCTGCTTCTCATAAAGGAGGGAGCTAAGGAAGTCTACTTTCATTTTTGTTCTTCCCAGAAAACATAATAAGGTTGCAGCAAGAAAAGACCATGGCTAGCAGAGGTGATGTACAAAAGTACTGTTAGCTTCAAGTACTGAAGGAAAGTGATAAATGAGTAGAAAATGAAATTGTTTGTTATTTTCTCCTTAAAACAAACTTCTTTTCAGGCTAAGACCCTGTGTCTTGCAAATAGACATCTGCTGAACAGGGGTGTTCCACTTGCTGCCTATCGGATGCTCTAGAGGAATGGAGATAAATAGGGAGTCTAAAGTTTGCAGAATCATGCCATTTGAAACGGAACCTCTTCAGCAATTTTTTTCTTATAGATTTAAAGCCTAGTCCTGCAGGATCTACACATACAAGCCTCATAATGACTCTTTGGGAAACTGCCTCCTTTTAGAGAAGTTAACTGAAACTATTTCAAATATGTAGGTTTCAAAGACACAACAGGAAGATTTAGACAATGCTTTTCTATCGTGTATTATATCTTCAGTCACCTCAAATATATCAGTATTATTCACATTTTATGATTGTGAAATGGAGATAGTCAGATGACTACCCTGGAGCACCCACTACACCCCAAGAAGATCCAAGAGCAGAGTCTGTGTGTTTTTACATCCAGCACGGTCTTTTTTTCCTCCAGGGCCTGTTGTCTTCCTGTTTCTCAGCCAGGTCTTGAACTTCTCTATTCTGCTTTGTTTACAAAATACAAGGTGAAACAATACTTGCACTTAAATATTTCAGGAGATTGTTTTCATCATTCTTAGGGACAAGAGAGTCCCCTAGGGACTATGGCCAAGTAGACGTGCAATCAGACTCCTAAATATACTTCTACCTTCACAGCATATAGTTCTGGTCAAAAAGAAAAGGCTGTGCAGTCATTTTTTAATATTCTGACAGGGAACATAAGTCACTGACCTTGAATATCTTAGTGATTGTATTCAAGGAAATGAAAATGAGTTTGTATAAATAATAAAATACATTAATTAGATAAAATATAATTTAATGCATGGAAGAATTCTAAAAATTAATTTGAAGTTCCTAATGGTTTAAAATGTCAATTTCTTTTCACAAATGTGTTTTTGTGCAATTCATGTTTAAGAAATGTAATCTATACATTGTGTATGGTAACTCAGACCTTTCTTCAGTAAAATGCTGGAGCACATTGAGCACTTAACTAAGAGAAGATTCACACACGTTAGGGTAATTATTTGCCTAAAAGATCTCTTAGAAGTTCTATATTATAGATTTGTTTACAATGGCAAGAGCAAGTGGCAAGATTCTGCAGTTAGGTTTACAGTCCTCTTGCATTTTAACTACTCTTTCAAACATTATTTGCTTTTTCAGACTCTCTGTCCTTCTACTTGGAAGAGAAATAATGAGTAAAGCCAAGTAATTTTGGGGCATGATGAAAATGGAACGAAGAAAATTGCTTTTTCATGGGCTTTAACAAAAGCCCTTATTTTTGAATGGCTGATGAATCAAGTTGCTGGGGATTGATTGGCAAACACTGGGAACAATCCTTTGTTGTCCATTATTGACATACGGGTTGGCTAGACTCGGTTATGAACCTCTGCTATTTTTCTTCTCAGTGTCTGCAGTAGTATTTTATTAAACATTTTATAAGATAAGTGAAGGAACAGTTTGAATCCTGAGCTTTTACCGCATATTTACTTACTCTCTGAAGTGTCCTGGACAAAATTTGAACATGGGGACTGCAGAAAGATACTTGCATATTTGAGTAAATCCTTTTTGAAAGTGTGAAAATGTGCAGAGGTAGACAGTAAGCAGCCATGTAGTTTTTTTTTTTTATGGGAGAGGAGTGCTTGAGGGGAGTCCTGGTATTAGGGTAGGCAAGGAAATTGGAGCTGAAGTTAAAATAGTTCTGTATTCAAAATATAATGATGTGATTTTTTTTCTTAGTGCATATTTAAAATTAAAAGTAAAAATGTTTCATTTCACTAAAGGCAAAACCAGTCATTATTCCCTTTGAGTTTTCTTTGTTTTCTTTTAAACAGTATCTGTGTCAAATTCACTGACATTACAGAAGTAAAATTCTGAGAAAAAAACATTTTTGCTCCTTATTTCTGTAAATGTGTTAGAAAACTTTTAGTTCAATAAATGGCACTTTTTCCTTTCCTTCATTTTTGTTCTTATCCCTAAATTTTAATTGAGAGAATAAGCATACTGTAAATACATGCCTAAATATATAGGTTGCTTTTCAATACAGTACTTTTTTATAATCTTGCTTTCTTAATTTGACCTAAGAATGGGGAAGTTTGCACCATGTGTTGTGTCACAGCTTATATTTAAAATAAGAATCAAATCAGATGACTCTTAGGACCCATAGAAAGTTGTTAAGTGGCAATAATAATAACAAAACAATATTTTGGCCTTCCACAGCCTGAAAGTGTAGTCTTATTTATTAACATAAATTGATTAAGCTTAGTAACAAGAACAGGGTGAACAGTGCAAAACATTTTGTATATGTATTCACCTGGATGTCAAGTGAACCTATTTCACACGTTTCTGTTGCTTCCTGAGTTCTCTTGCACTGACTGGGCTTTTGCCAGAGTAAATGCTTACAGGAAAAAAGAATGCTAAGTCTCCATTTTTTAGCACTTTTGGAAAACTTAAATTTGTTTCCCATCAGAAATTCCTGCAGGAATCTATTAAGACCCGTGCTTATCTAATTACAGAACAGATGCCTGCTTAGGAAAGTTGATGTCTAATTTGAATGCACCCCCATACCACCATGTCTGGTAAAGAACTTTGTAAGATCACATAACGTATGGATATCAGAAACTAAATGATCTATCAGTTCTGATGTCATCTGGGTCACTTTAAACAGGGAGGTACTTTACTTTGCACTGTTCTTTTCAGTGTGTCTTCCCACTAGTAATGGCAGAGAGACTTAACCAAGAGGAAAAAGCCACTACTAGAAGCAAGAGAATTGTGGTATTATAACAGGAAACAATTAAATTGGGTATAATTTGTGACTTAATTTAGAGAAACTCTCTACAGCTCTTAACTTTTTTTATGGTTTTGAAAATTTTCTGTGACGACAAATATTCATTATGCTTTCTGCATTCTTGTGAACTAAGCAAGTTTTATCTTCATTATGTTTCCATTTTGACAAGATACAATAAAAGTGTGAAAATCACAAAATGAACAGGTTATCCATTCAAGTGATTTTTCTTAGGAAGAAAAGATATCAATAAAATGTTTGATATTTTTTCTGTAGCAGAATAACATGCATTTAAATGTAAGAAAAATTCTGTAGAAACTGAATCACTAGTTTGTTTCCCTGTTCTTTTGCCATAAATACAGTATTGAATCTTTGAATGGTTCTTTAATTACATGTCTTAGAATTATTTTAATCCACTGCTATTCCCTCCACTGTTACTAGCCTTGTTATCTTCTTTTCAATATAGCATCATTATTGGGAAATTTTAGAAAAAAATATTGCCTGAATTTAAGGCAGATTTTGCAGTGTCTGTACTTTTTCCTGCTGAAAGATTGAAGAAAATTGTGGAAAAGGTAGAGTGCAAAAAAACAGTGATACTTGAGCTGATAAAAAAAATGTCCTGTGAACACCAGAACATACATATATCTGTTACACATCTTATACTTATGCCATTTGGCTTCACCAGTGCCTAGATTCAGTAGCCCATTGGGCATAGTCTGGTGGAGGGAAATGGTGTGCCAGACATAGCAATGTTCTGTTTAACATAAGCCTCCCAAACTGGAGTCTATTTGACATATAGGAAGTTTCTTCAACAAAATTTAGCATTTGATAATACAAGAACACACCATGCCCCCAACAATTTAAAGCCACATTAGAAAATTTTCAATTATTGTGGCAATTTTTGCTAATTTTACATCTTTATTTGGGGAAGCTAGTCATGTCCAGCAGTGGCTTTATGTACCTGGGAAGTATTTTTATTACACTTTAGTGGGTAGTAGAGGAGTTACAAAGTGTTAACAGAGGATCAGATATTTTAAGCAACTGTCCCTATTATTGTGCATTCTTCATCACCTGAACTCAGAGACGGAAATCGCCATAAATGTAAGGAAAGGAACTGAGGTACAGTCTTGCTTTAAAAGTATGCTGAGGCATCGACTTCCGACTCTCACAGTGCATTTAAAGAACAGTGGAAACCACTCGGATCAATCTTCCAACTGCAGTTGTAGCTTCAGAGGTGTCTGAGAGAACCCAGTAGAATCTGGAAAGGACAGCTGGCATCACTTTTTCAGAATCTCCCCCTAATGCCATTAGGGTGGAGAACTCACAGGTCTCTTTGAAAGAGGGTCTGGTGTGGGAGTTAAACTCTCTGATTTTTCTGGTGAAAAAGACATTTCACACACTATATTCAGTTCTGTTACTTGATTTTAAGGAAAACCTTGTGGGACGTAAGTGGAAGAGGTCAATTTATGCCCTGTCTGTCAGATATGCAAAAAACTTGTGCATCTTCACTTTGTAAACATTTTGAGCAACAGTTTTCTTTTATTATTGCTATGTTACATAAGTATTGCAAAATGCATTGCCAGTAATAAAATGTTAAAAGCTTGCCAAAATCATTAGGTTCTATACACTTACTATTAGACTGAAGAAGTGCTGCATGTTCATCACCAGCTGTTTTTCCAAATGTAGTGATGCATTATAGAGGCACAGTGCTGAATCCAGTAAGCATGTTGAAAAGATGATACTACTTGTCTTGTAAAGAATCACAGATTGGTAGAAACATTTTAAATTCAATTATGGGTTCCAACCTCAATTACTTTAAGAATCATTCTTGCTAATTTATGGAGTTCATAGACAAATATTCTTATACATAATTATTTTTCATTTGATGATAAACAGAGGAAGTAAACCCAATATGGTCCAAGTCTTGCATGCAGGTAAGCCAGCTGGTAAATACACATTACTCTCAGAATACCTGCTTACCAGTGAGTTTAGGAACAGTTTATCTATAATGTCACTTCCACACTAAGAAATTCTTTCCTCTGGATGACTAGCCTGTAGTCCTGCAAGAGGGTGCATCTTTGGGGACCGGCGCTTTCAGATACGACAGCTCAGTGATGGCAATGCAGTTCCTGTGTCGCTAAGTAGAAAAATGAACAGCAACATTTCTACTCTACTGCTTATCGTCCAGGCCTTATGCGATCAGTGAGTGATGAAGTTGCACTTCTCATTTCCTGCCTTGCTGTAGGAAAATTAAAGTGCAAGGGTTTTTATGTTTACATATGCTGGTACAGAAGGTATTAGTCAGAAAGGCCAGGGGAAAAATATTGTTTTGTTTCAGCAATAGCAGGAAGGGGCTTCTGTGAAGTTACCCTCCGAGAGCCTTCTCTGATCACCCCATTTCTAGATGGAGCTTATTCCGTCTGAAACTAAATGGCATTTGGATCTCCCCAAAATCATCTGGATTTTTATGCTTATTCGCTGCCCACTAGGCTGATATCCCTCTTTCCAGATCCAGTAGTGTTTTTTCTTGCTAGTGAGGTAGGATTCTTCAACATAAAAGCAGATTCCTGTGGATGAACAAAGGAACTGGAAACTATGGTGCTGATATAGTACGATTTTCAGAATCTGGATAAATTGTTTCTGTGATGGGTTGGCTAAATTGTGAATATGGATAGTTTTCCATCTCTCTCTCCTTTCAATTTTTATGCCTTTCAGCATTTTTGCTTTCCTTTTAAATTTTTCCTCCTTTTTTATCTTGTTCCTTCTATTTTTCTGATAGCATCTGCACTTTTCTGTGGAGTTTACCCTTCAGCTGAATTCTCTGTGGTGGTGAAATAAACTAAGGGCAAAGTGCTCTCTAGATTGGCTGAGCTAAAAGTTGATAAAACTAAAATGTGTGCTGGCAACATCTTTTCTATTACTAAAACATTGTTTAAAAAGTGTTGTTGAGAAAATCAAAGAAAATTCACTGATAGTCCTGTATGAATGAGGTGTTTAAAAAAACCCAAACCAACAAAACCCACCCACCCACCCACCGACAAAAAAACAACCCCAAACCAGAAAAACTCTACAGCCCTTGTAAACACTTTCTCTGTGCTGCCCTCATCTATAGTAACAATTACAAAAAAATTAAGGCAATTTACAGGAATTTCAAAGAGGTATTAGAGTATCTTGTCAGTTTGGAAAACGTGGAATTTTAAACTAGTAAAGCATTCTGTCATATCAAAATTCTTTCCAGGTCCTTTTCGTATGTCTTATTCCATAATTTGAAAGAGTGTGTACTTATGTTTAACCAGAGCATCAGTTAATGTTGGCATTATTGTAGTTTCAATGTTTGGGATTTTCACGTGCTTTGAATTTGGTTTTGCTGCTGTAGTGTGGTCCATTAGCTTTTGTGTGGTGCTTGTCCTTTTCCCTTACAATTGTTAGCTTTTGTTGTTTAATGCCAGTAGGGATGTAAAATTATTGTTTAAAAGCTTCTTGATTAGGCTATGTGATATTATTCTAGACAGTAGTCAATATCTGCAACAGTAGTCAGTTTTGTCTTTCTGCAAATCATTAAAGAGCTCCATATTTCATATTTTCCTCCCAACAGGTTCTATGTGTTGCTACAATATATCTAATAGTTGAATTGATATATACTGCTGTATTAAAGCACTTGTCTCTTTAGAATATTTTGCTCCATTAAGTTTATTCATATTTTATGAAGTATTCAAATTTTATTAGAATAATAATCGATGCTGTTTTCTTGTGTACGTGTCATCTTGTCCTTTCACTAGAAATATTAAAAAAATACATTACTATCATTAAAGAAAAAGAAACTACTAAAAGATTAGGACCACAGTAGTGAAGAATAAGAAGTAAACAGATGTTTGGAGAGTTCTCAATGGTGATTTCTGAACTGTGAAATTGAACTGCCTATGACGACTTGTCATGAATGAGTGCTTTAAGTTAAGTCACTTAAAGAATTACCATCAAAGGTATGAGCAAAGCAGTTTTAATATGAGTTTGTGGGAGTGTGACTTCACAAAGTTTGATGTCAAGGTTCACTCTATTATTAAAAGGATAGAACACACAAGGGAAAATAATAAAATTTAAAATAAAGTTAAAAGAAAAATTAAATTAAGAATCAAGTTAAAATTAAGCCAAATTGATTTATACAGGGGTTAAAGAGGTAAGGGGTAAGGGAAACACTGTGATTGAGTCACAAGGTTTAGAGAGGACCTCTTTGCTTTCTAAACTCTTTGATAGACTTTAGGTGTGGCTAGATCCAATCCTGGTTGCAGACTTGGACAAGAGTTTATATCTAAGGGTATATAGAAATTGAGGGTTTATTCACAGTTTTAAGGTAGATCACAAAATTGTGGCAGCACTTAGCCATCAATTAATTTAACATTTACAAAGTGATTCAGTAGGATTTACTTCAATTATAACAAAGTTTTAATTATGGGTCTGAAATGATAACACTAATACTGTATAGGTTATGAAGTATCTAAATCAATTTGCACGCACCGACATACAGACAAGAAGGAATAGGTGTATAGAAATACACGTACAAAGGTATACATACCTATTAAAAGTTCCCCTCCGGTTGAGTGAAATACCTACAACGTATGCCTTTGCATTTCTCAATGGATGAAGGGTTAAGCCTTGAGAAGGAGGGGTATCAGCCCAGGCTCCATCATCAGCTTTCAGTGACAATGTCCCTAGTAACACAAATTTAGGAGTTTGTGAGCTCTGAATATCATCCCGCTCAGAGGGAGATGCTGTTTGCAGCCTGCTATGGTCCAGGATAGCTCAAAAGGTTTGACTTGGACCGCTCTTTATAGGGTTGGAGATGATTTGCTCTAGTAATCCATATTTTTCCATCCTGGCCATTATCTGAGTTGGTCATTTTTCAGTGGCAATGGTACCATTCCACTTGGGCTATGGTTCAGTCCAGGAACATCCCAAGGCTGTCAGGGGATAACTGATTATCATTTTTGTTTCCACCTTTGCCAAGCAACAAGAATTCCTGGTACAGGCAGTACCACTCCCCACCGTAGTCATGCAAGAGTTGTTGGTATGATCAAGGAATGCCTAACTGTCCAACTCGCTACTCAAACACCAAGCCCAACACCAAGGGATTCCTGAGGCCATAGAGGAGCCCAGGGAAGGAGGTGTGATGCACCACCACACAAGTCATGTAGTTCCTGGTAGCATATGAATTGCCACATCTATATTCAGTGTGCTGCCAGTCTCAAGGAAGGGCAACACATGTAGAAAATCAGGCTGATACATTTCTGGTTTTATGGTAGCATATTGCCACTGATATAGTGGAATTTTTCTGAATTTGGCTGAATAGACATTTGGCCAGAATGAAGCCCAGAGATGTTATGATGGCTCTTGACCATTGCAAAAAAAGTAGCGTTGGATCTCTCCTGATGTATTAAAGGGTATTTGAATGGGATTAATAAAATTTCTATTTATAGACATTAATTGAGTCAAAGCCCTTTCAAATGAATATCTCATTTTTGAGGTCAGTAGGAATTAAGTGCTGCTTGTCAATACTCTCAGAAATCGTTCCCATGGTGAATATGGGTAGCCACAGTGGAGTGTCTGAGATGCACCATAGCACCTATGTAACCATTCAGTTCTTATGAGACCACATTCACTTACTCACACATTTTTCATTTATATCCATTGCTGGATGGGAAACAAGTGTGTATCATACCTGACAAGATCAGCCTCTTAGTGGGAAACTTGGATGGAAATTTCCCAGGCAACCAATTATCCTAAAAGTCGAAGTATCTTTGCCCTTTTGCCTTCCCTACAAGTCCTAGAACAACTCATAGAAATGACCGATTTATGTCACTACAAATAAGAAACATCATTCTCAGATATATGAACTACACTGTAGCAGTTTTACTACCAACTGTTGAAGAGGTTGGGAAAGCAGTGTGTGATGTTTGAGCAGTAAAATATATTTTCTGGTACTCAGGCTACCTTCCACGTGCAGAGGAGCCATTAACTGTTACAGGAAGGACTAGTTACTGTCACAGGTGGGGAGCTTTCAGCAAAGATGCTGCATTAAACCTGCTTAGCATCCCACTTTCAGGAAATCAGAGACATGCTTTGCAGTAAGTGTTAATACCGCTGTGCTTCTCTAAGTTTGAAAGTCAATAGTAAAGAGTCATAACATGGATAAAGCATTATAGGACAAGTGGCTTATCGCATATATCATGAATAATGCACTTGGCTTGACTGAATATCTGTAACAGCACTGCTTACATTTTTAAAACACATTTATGAAACTGTAGTAATAAACATAAAAGGTCGTCTTCACCTCAGTGATAAAGACTACACTGCTGCAATACGTTCTTGTGACATAAGCCATATTTCTCCACTTAGATTTATTAATGTGAAGAAAATTGCTCTTCTGAAAAGCAAGTAATACAGACACATTATTACTGTAGCAAAAGGTGTTATTAATCCACATACTGCATCTCCAGTTGCATGGACTCTTTTCTGTGAAAGGAACGTGACCTTAATTTTCTTTAAGCAATTCTGGAAGCAGCTGTTTCAGGATGAGAAATTTCTTGTTCTTTTTTTTGAAGGGATACTTTGATGTCTTGGTGCTTTTTGAGGGTGTGTGGGGTGTCGCTTAGTACACAGAAGTACAGGTGCATGTTGATACAGCTTTCTGTATGTATTCTTCAAAATGTTCTTTCTGGATTTAAAATAAATAAAACCAAACAAGACAGTTATTGTGTGTGGTACAGAGCTGGAGAGGACAGATTAAGGAGCAACTGTAGAGCCATTTGAAAAACAACTTTGCAATCCCAAGCAGAGGTTTAGTGCAATCAAGAAATGTAAAAATAAGGGGGAGCAGGACTACTAACATGAGAAAATAATCCCATTTACCAGGTGGTTAGGAGAAACCATTCTGGGGTGGACTGTTGAGATACTCCAAAAAAAGTCTGGTAATCCCTGTGTGTGGAGCAGGAGGTGGTGAAGCCCTTTGTGCTCCTGTCTTTTCTACTGCAGTTCTCTGTAATCTGAGTTCAGATTCCTGTCCCGATTCCCTTTCTCTGCAGCTGAGCTAATTACACTACCTGGAATGTAATCAGTATTAGCTGGGTAATGTTTGGGTAGCCTTTTTTTTTAATATATATATAATGCAAAGATAAGCAGAACTTGATGGGGTTCTGACAAAATACATACACCTGAGCAGTCAACAAAGTAGTCATGCTTTACTTGGGCATTAGCGTCAGTCCTGTGCCTCCAGTAATTCAACAAGAGACACTATTATTCTTACTGACAAGTCATGTCATTGGTCATTGTCAGGCAAAACCCACTGCAGATCTCTTTCACTGTCTTTTGCTGCAGTATTGGCAATAACCTTGCCACCATTATGGTGGAAATTTGGTTATGAATAGTACCTTTATAATCTATATTATAAATTTATAATAAACTATAAAGGTTTACCATTATAAAGGTAATAACCTTTAAGTCACTGAGCTCCAGGTCGGAAGTAAGGCTGTTGCTGTTTCTTCATTGTCATTGGATTTCTGCCTAGGGAATGCTCTGTCTCATGGTGAAGCATATTATAATCCCTTATTTTAACCTGCCTTTAAAGAACCCGTTAATATCATTGTCAAATTAGTCCACTTTTACATGAGATAGAAGAAATGTTTGAGAGTGTGAAAGATCTTGATTATGACATCGGTGGTCTTAGTGAAGAGACTGAATGGCCATGTAAAATTAATTGATTCCTGGTTTTGGTCCATTCTGTTCGAAGTTACTTTGCTGTTAACACTTGAGATGGATGACTTTCTTGGTTATATCCTCTGAGATGTGTCTGTCTGTTGATAAATACAGTACTTTCATTGCTGTCAGTGTTCTGTTATCTTTTGTAAGTGGTATATTCTCCTGAAATAAGAACAAAATAAAGGCAATCATATAATACTACACATGTAACTTTCTATTTTTCCTGTTTTCCGCTTTATTAATAGAGCCTGCCTCACTGATACAATTTTATTTGGATTTCAAATTCAGATCTATTTTTCTCAATGCAGTCTCACAGAAGTGGTCGGCTCAAAGTGTGCTTTGTGTATTGTGTCAGTGTATGTCTCATTATATTTAATATTTCCTTTATACTAACAGAAACAAGGAGATGTAAACTGGCTTTATAGTAGTGTGGTCTCACGATAAACAGCACAGTAATTTACCCTGGTTCTGTGACTCTGCTACAAATGGTTGCTTTTAATTTGAAATATTTTTAATACTCATGCAAGGAAAAATGCTAGTGAAGACTTCTTAGTTCAGGTTCTGAAAAGCTTATTAAAACATGTAATAATGAAAACAGACTGTGGTTTTCAAACTATAAAAACCATAAAACCAAAGCTAATGTAATTCCTATAATTTCTTTCTCTGTGAACTTTAGTTTCTTTATACCAGATAACCAAATTAGTTTGTATTCCTTCTCCTTGAATTTCTTTACAGTGCTTAACAAATAGTTTGTGAAGAACAAAGTTAATTCTCCCATGTGTTCTTCCCATGGAGTGTCAACTTAAGAACAGAGTACCAGATTACCTGTGTGAATAGAATCCGTCATGTATTGACCCTGGTAGGAAGATCCAGTGGTTGATTCAGTCATGCTAGCCAAAGTCCATCAAGCAGCTGTACCTGTCATTGCTTATTGTGGTCAAACAAGCCTGCTTATGCTGTATCTCTAAAACAAGAGAGCAATTTTCAAAGTTTATTTTATTGTATATTAGTCTTCAGTTGCCTGAGGTCAGCTTTCACATTTCTCCTTTTTTCTTTTGCTAACTAACTGAATCGCAGTTATTAGGCTTCTATATGCAATATTTAGAAATCTGATTTCAACCAAATCATCATTTTAATAATCTGCTAGCTCATTAGATCAGTAGATATATATTTTTATTTTCATATAGAAAGATTCAGCATTTGCAACTTCTCTTTTGTCTGAGTGGCTGTTATTCACTTGGGTGTCCTGACTGCACAAAATAATATGTATTAACTTACAATATGTAAGCAAGACTAAAACTTGAATAGTCTGAGGGGGCGAGATGTAAAATCTTCTTTATAATATAATAGCTGTTGTACTAAAATAAAATGCAGCACCTGCAGAAGTCCCATATTAAGGACCCCTTCAATGACTGTTACCGCAGATAGCATACAGAGATGAAAAATCCTATTACAGCCCTATGGAAAAGCCAAATACCCTAATGTGAGGGTCCCTAGATCGTGTTCATCTTACAGCAGGGAGGAAGGATGAGAAAGAGGCAGAGAATTACCATTTCTTTACTAGTCTTTTGCGCGGCAAAGGCATCTCGTAGCTCCTGCTATAGCAGGCATCCTGTGCTAGGAAACCTCTGGTGACACTGCTGACATGCCACCGCCTGTGGCTGCCCTTGTGTAGCCACACTAACCGCTGTCCTGTCCCACTGTCCTCAGGGACTGTAGGCTGCATCCCTTCTCAGTAGATGTGCCAGTACCAACAGGCTCTCCCTATGCTCACGTAGGAGTCCCTCAGCTATACTGCTTAGGGCAGAGCTGTGCTTAGTTACGTGCCTGTGAGTACTAACAGGTGATTTCGGGACCAAAAATCCTGTCAAAGTCCACCCAATGAATACAGTTGCTAATAATTACACATAACATGTGGCTAACAAATAATTTCAGTCACTTTAGCTGCATATACACTATTTGAGATGCTGGTTTCCTTGATTTATTACTAAGCTGTAAATAAAACATCATTGTTCTGATTCCTGAGCACATTGCATTCTATTTGAATGTCTCCCTTGCCTCTCACTTCTCATCAAAAATTTCAGGTACACTGACCTTGGGTCACAAACCACTTCCATATCATCAGTAATCTACTGTTATAGAAATCTTTTTTCCCTGCTGACTGTTTTTTAATTATATACCTGTTGGTAGCCTTTCATTATCTCAAAGATTTTGAACATCCCTTCTTGTCGTAATTTTCACATTTGATTAACTCTACCTTATTAAGAGTTTGTCTGGATTTGAGTATAAGCATTCTGATTGCTTTATTGGCTACTTGGCAAGTTTCTTCTATAGGTGTTCCGATTCATGGAATACTTGAGGATATTTTTTCTGATTTTGGTGCTGTAAGTTCATATGATTTTATTACATGCATAAGTATGTATTTTGGTGAAAGAACAAATGGGTATGCAAGATTATTCTGTATTCTCCTTCTATTGCATGATTTAGCCCCTATCTTGAAGTCACTGTATCAGTGCTTAGTTGTTAAATCCTTAAAGTAAACCTAATATTATATGGCACAAGTTTCTCTTTTTGATTCAGCCTATTGTATAGAATTTATGACAAATGGTATTTATTGTGTAGAATACTTTTGCTTCTGAAGTCAGTTAAGAAAATACTCTGCCCCTGTTATGGAGTTCTGGAGAAAGAAGTTTAAAACCTATAGAAAAAGAGTAATATCTGTCAAACATAGTAGGCCATAATCTGAAGTATTCTGAATATTATTTGGACTTCTGTGGACAGATGCTCATTACTGACGCTTCTACAGATGTGTTGACTTTAGAACTGTCTTATTGTCTAGTACATTTGTGCATTCATGTGCATACACACATGGACACACAGAGAGACATAAATTAGGAAAAGTTTTTGCCTTTTATTTGATAAGATTTGCTTATTAGTGGAACCCAAGACTAAAATATTCTTGAATAGGAATACAGAGAAGTTTTATATATAAGCATGTTTCTGCCAGTGCAGTGCTGTACTAACGTGATTTTCCTCCATGGCTTTTGAAGATGTTCTGATTAATGACCTTATTTCTTATGGAAACTGCTGTAGTTTTATTCCTCTCCTCCTCATGTGTTCCTTACAGACTGGAACTATGCTAGAATATAGCGTAAGAAGTAGAGTAGGATGTGGAATAATTGTGGCTGTAGGAATTATCTTTTCAGGTTCATTTTTGCAGACTCCTTAAAAAAAATAATTGTTGATTTTATTCGTATTAACCTACTTCACTAATAAATCACATATTTTTAATAATTAAGAATATAACAGTTTTTTTCTTCTTTTGGATGTATTGGTAGTTTTCCTATAGGATTTATTGAAAACAAGTGTAGTTTAAAACTGTGTACTAAAATATATATATTTGACAGAATAGCTTTATTCAGAACAAAGGAAGAAAGTGTTCCCCCACAAAACAAAGTTAAAAAACTCCCAAGCAAGGCCTTTCAATAATGATCCAGCAAACAAGTATCCAGATGTTGCTGCCCTGAGACAGGATACTAGCTGTCATAATCATGCCAGAAAATATCATCAAAGTTTATTTCACAGCTTATCTAAACAAACAGTAGTAGAATTAAATCATAATGCAGACTTAATGCAGCATTATTATTGTAAAGTGAATGCTGTCACAGTCTTTTAATGCTGTAGGTTAAAGGAAATGGAAGCAGATTCTATTTACCTTTTTTATTGCAGATATTTTAAAGTTTTTTTTTTTTTTTAATGATTTCAAGATTTTATTTATTTATGCCTTCCTTTAGGTATGAAGCAGTTTTCATTTATGGAGTGTGGATGTTGCTTTTTCCTGAACTGTGATGATCAGAGAAAAAGCCATTACGCTTACAGGGTAGAATCATATGCTTGAACTGGTATTGACCAATGATTTATTGAGAATAGGTCAGTTTTTTGGTCAACCTTTTTCTCATTAGATTTATTAATCGTGAGATAAGATTGTTTAGAGTTCGGTTCCTCTAAAGATACCCCTTACTTCCCATGGCTTCATGTTTTCCTCTGGCGTGTTAGTGTCTCTTGCATCACAGCCTTTCTGCAGGATGCCTGTTGCCCAGATACCGAGTCTGCCAGTGCTTCAGTTAAATGATAGGGTGAGATTATGTGCAGGCTGGTAGGGATGCAGCTGTTCGCACTTATTTATTGCAGTCTGGAGAGAAAATTACTCCACAGATAAATTTTGCTAAGTATAAAATAGACAGGATCAAAACATTCCCAAACAAGCCCCTAATGGCTTTCTTTGATGTGAAACTGTCTGAATTCTTTATTTTTAGTCTTATGTGGCATAATTGGCTTAAAGAAGTAATGCCACATCTACTCTTGTAATTAAAATAAGGTAACATTTTAAATATTAATAAATAGTTTCTGTATTATTATGACACACTGATTAAATAGGGTGCAAACCTTATTAAGACTTGTTTTTGCTTGATAACAATGCATGACTATAATTGACTTCTGTTTGATCCAGGGTTTCACTAAATTAAAAAGAAAAGAGTGTATCAGAAAAAGCTAAATAACACAGAAATGTATATTTCATAATCCTTTTTGAAATGCAAATATGTTACAAAACATATTTCTTATATGTTCTGAAGTTATGTTTGATATTTGTAAAGATTGCCCATCATTGCCTTGAAGTAAAAGTTCACTTAGCAAGGATAACCTCTGTGTGTTTTATACCATAATTGATAAATCTACTCCTTTCATTAAGATGACTGAAGTGTTCCCTAAAAACCTTAACAGTGCCAGATGGTGTCTAGGAGAAAAACATAGTGTTTTTGACTGTTATAATTTTAACATAGACACACAATACAAATTAGTAGCAAAAAGGGAAAAAAAATCCAGTTTGTCTTTCCCCTTCCTCAAAACACGTTTTAATTTTTTGCATGGATCTGAGGTAAGAATAAATTAAAATAGTCTCTGCTATCTTTGCTTCAATAAAGTCAACGATTTCAATGGCAGTAGTTTTCTGTGTGGTTCAGAACATTTTTAAGAAACCTCACTAATTTAATTTTGATGTGCTGAAAACACTTTTTTCTCTCCCCACTGAAATATGTGGGAACAGTACCATGGCTTGAGTACCATCCACAGTATAATATGTGACTTTAGCCTTTCGGTCTATGTTTCTGTGCATGTTGAAAATGTGTAGTGGACAACCAACCTCAGCTGAAGCACCCGCTTCTCATGTTTGCTGCAGAAGGTCTGAGCCACACAGGTGTATTTCTAGTCTCCTGAGCGGTAACACTGTCTAAGGTGTGTGTTGCACAGCTGTAAGTGAGAATCCACAAGAGGTAAGTTTGATTTGACATTTCTGGCTACACCTACAAGCATCACCCAGTGGATTTCTATTGTAGAAAAGAGCCTCAGGGAATGTAAAATTGGTGGTAGAAAGAAAAATAATCTCAACAACAGACAGGTGGTAGTATTTCATGCATCTATTAACCCAAGTGGTCATATTTCCAACTTCGGAATCCCTGTCAAAGGAGAAAGAAGATATCACAAGGCAAATAACATTATTGTTTAATCCATACCTATCAAGTTGTCTCATTTTTGCCAGAATCACATCCAGAAGATAAGTTATAATACTTACATAGGAGAGCAAAAGTAGGTAAAGCCAATACACAGACTACCTTAGAAAAAAGCAAGTGTGTAGTGGAAGAATAGCTGTTGCCCTTACTGCAGTGCTTTATGTGTCCAAATCCTTATCTTCTCTTACTTTCTTTTTCTGGTAATGCTCCCCACTCATTAATTATTTTGGTTCTTATCCTCTGGAGCTTCCAGCAAGGCCTCTCGGTTTGTCCAAACTGCTAATGTTAACATAGTGATGCAACTGGTCAGTGCCACCCAAGTTTGGCATCCATTTGCATCTATCTGTGTAAGCAAACTCATTTTGCTACTTGCACATGAAAAATGCATGATCTGTGCTGCTGAAATTTCTTTTATGTGCATGCCATTCCTCTCTTTACAGATACCATTAAATCATTATAGTTCTCCAAAATTCTAAAATATGTGTTATTTGGTTGTCCCCACGAGCCTATTTTTCCCTGTGTAATATTGGTTCTGTCTATAGGATGCCCTGATTTCTTAGCAGCTTTGGTATGAAAATGAGGACTCTCTTGCCCATTCCCCAGCGCCTTCCCTTGAAAAAGTGACTTTTCAAAGGCTTAGAAAATGGCAAAGTACATAGACTTTTTTTTTTTTTCCGCAGCTTCAAACAGCATTTGCTTCTCAGTCTGCAGCTTCACATTGATTAGATGGTAGATTTTCTAGATTAACTCCTGACCACTGAAGCACTTTTGTTCTCTCCCATGCTGTTGGGAGATATATTGATTTAATCGAAGGAGTTCTTACTAGAGTTTTTCATTTGTACATATGTCTTTTCCTCCTTAAGTTGTTCACTTCACTCATTTTTATCATCCTGTGGGCTGTGACTGTTTTTTCCCAGAGGTCATGAGTAAAAACAAAGGCTCAACTACTCTTGAAGAATCTTCTGATTAACTTGGCTTTAACTTACCTTTAACAATAGATCAGTTTCACCTATGCCTATGCTACATTGGGAATTTCCCTGGGGATGTATATGCATTAGTCACAAAAGTATGAAGATAATTTCATTTAAAGGAAACAGAAATAGGTTATTTTAAGAATGCAATGGCAGCTTTGTGTCTTAGGAGCTTTGTCCGACTGAGGGTTTTTTTTTTTTTCTGTCACCTATTTCTGCAAATGAATAAAGCACAAGTTAATAAAAATAATGAAACATAAAGATGGTATTACAGCAATACAAAACTGTATCCTTACTCTCCCTTCTTCTATGGCAGCAGTAGGAGGGGCATAGTGGAAAAACAGAGTTGTTTTGTGTTAGGCCAGACAGTGGAATTGTTCAAAAGTTGTTTGCTGTTCCTCAAAGTGATACTTCACGTTATGTGAAGGTTTTGAAATGGAGAAGCAGGATCTGTGGCAGAAGTCAAGAACTTGTAGAAAAAACCAGATCCTGTTTGCTAACTGTTCTGTAAAACATTTCAAGTCATACTGGCTAATTTTAAGACTCCACAGTTTTGTTCTTATTACAGAAATCTTTAGCAATTTGTAGTTAAGCAAAATTGCCAGCTGCAATGATAAATAATAGCATATGGGTGTATGCATATACAGAAAACACCCATGCATAACATATGCAGTATAATACAATTCCTATCATCTCCATTACATTAGCATTGCAAAGAAAGCAAAAGTTGCTATGCTGCCAAGAGAATTTACACAGTTTTATTTAAATTAACAGAAACTGTGCATCTGAAGTTTTAAGAAATCCCTGAGTTTTTCTGCCTCCGACGTGTCTGTTGTTTCTTCTTCATGTTCCAAACAAGTCAAAAGAGGACGATTTGGATTATCACTACTAGAGTAATATTTTTTTCTTGCAGCTATGGTTCAGTACATCTGTCCCGTTTTATTTCAGCCTGCAAAAACGTGTTTTTTTTTTTTTTAAATCTGGTCCCCTTCTTCCCCAACTGAAGGGAAAGCAGGGCAGAACAGTTTTTTTCTGTTGTGTGTATTTATGAAAAATATGAGAACAAATCTAAAGGAACAGAGTAGCTGAAGGCAATAATTGGCTCTGACAGCTGCAAACCTACCAAAGATATCAAAATGGTAATTTCTGGGTAGCACTTTTTTTTTGCTACAGAATTGCTTCTGTGTAGCAATTTTTAACATTCCCACTGCTAAGAAAAAAAAAAAAGAAAAAGAAAAGGTGCTCTATCATGTATACGCATGTTACTGATATGTTTCATTAAAGAACAAAACTAATTCAACAAGAAAATATATTTACTGTTGGAAGCTTCCATCAAATGAAAATTGAAGTATAGAGAAATAGATCAAAGTAGCCAACCAATAATGACAGTGAAATCTCACAATAGTGATTTGTAATCCTCTGCCAGGCAGCTTCTGGTGAATCCCTAGAATGACTTTCAAAATACTTCCATTACTAGCTCTGTGTCCCCGTCAGGTGCTGCTAGCTGCCCTGCAGAGCTGACAGCTGGGATGCTTGGCTCTGTTACCCCATGGTCACGGTTACAGGGTAAACCACCAGTGAAGATAAGCATGAGCTGAGACACTGGGTTGGAGTATCTGGTGGGTAAACACCTAACCCTTTCTCCAGGTCCAGGAGGAGGGTTGGAAGGAGCTGAAGACAGAATGATCTTAATCTGTCACAGATTCACTGTAGTTTATGTAACAGAACTCACAGTGTTAAATGCTTTGGCTGTGACACACAGCATGAATTTGCATTAATTTAGAATCCTCTGAATGCATCTAGAACTTTTCTGTGCAAGTATGAAATGCCTTAGTGGCCTCATTGGGGAATCTGGGAAAAAAAGCTTTGTTTAGAAAACTTAACTGCTGTAGATTTTCCAATGCCAAATTGGTGTCTGTTTAAAGAAAATCCCCATATAAATAAATAAATAAGGATGAATTTAATAGATCATACAGAATGTTCATATAACCCAGGAATGTCTTGAACACTGTCAGTACCGTGACAGATAGGCAAAAGCAGAAGTGTCTGTATCTGTGTTCTCCCACGTTCCTTTTTCAGCACCTACGTGTGCCTCAGATCTTTCTGACCTAGAAACGGTGTAATAAGAAACTATGAAGTTTTCTCCTAAGAATTTTCTGAATCGGTTCTTAAAGTCGAGTGAACAGAGAGTTTCTTCAGCATTCTGCTGCAGAACATTTCAAGGCCTAAATATGTTTGATTGGAAGAATTCTTTCTGGTTTTTCTTTTTTTCTTTTTTCTTTTGTGGTTGCTTGGGTCTCTGTGGCATTTCTTAAATACTGCATCACATTAGCTATCTTCCAGTCCTCTCCTACAGAGGCAGATTTAAGTGGGAGGTTGCACGCTACTTAGAGTTTATTTTCTCTTAAGTTACTTCGGATTGCTGGGTAAATACCGTGTGGTTTGTTACTGTTCATTGGTTCTGTAAGCTCTTTAAATTAATATTTCTATTTGAGGTAAATCCTTCAGTGTGTTAATTTGAAGTAACATTTGCAGAATAAGTACCTTCCCAGAACTCCATGGTGAACGTGGCTGTGTCTTCATGGACATTTGTCTTTCTTACATTGTAATCAGATCACTCTGTATAGGCCCTGTCAGGTTTCCTAATAATGTGTTTTTGAAAAGTCTAGTTTTCATGCCTTCTCCAAACTCTTGGTTTGTTTTGTTGTGATTTTACATATAACTTGCTAGAATTTGTTTCTTGTATGTTTTTCACAGGAACTTTATTACTTTGAAAAAACTTCATGTACTATGGTGATTAATAGTGTCATATATTTTTTTTTCTCCTCTTTTTTTTCTTAGTAGTTTATATGTATGCATTCTGACTCTCTAACATAGTTTTCAAATAACTCCTGATAGTCTCCTGATACCTACAAATGAGAAGCAAAAAGAGATTCTCAATGCTAACTGTGAATCCTGCAAAACCCACATTTATATTCTGAGTATCACAATTTTTTTCGGTGAGACACACTTTTGCTAGGTGCAGAAACTGAAGTTCAGCTTCTGTCCTGATACAATCTTGTCCGTCAAACTCTCTCTGAAGTTACAAGTTGGACATAGAAATGCATATGTCAAGCCTAGAATTATCAAGAAAAGCATTAAGACCAATGGGCACCATCATTCAGAGTGTATCCAATTATGGCAATTTTAAAGAAGGTGAGAAGCCTATCAGAATACAGAAGAGAATTAGAGAAGTGGTAAGATTTTCCTATTTGCTTGCTAGTGTAAATGAAGAAAATTCTGAGCAGCACAATGTAGCTTAATCTATAATCACTGTTAAAATGTTTGTTAACCTACTTGCACTTTTGCTTTTCTGACAATCATTTAAGGTAAAGAGAGTAACTACATTTATTCTTTTTCATAGGTCTGCAAATCATTGCAAATGCCATGTCTTACTCTTACAAAGGTTATATTTCTGTGGCCTGCAGTTACGAAATTACTGTTCTATTTGCATTTTCAATTTGCTATACTAATCATACTTTCATTTCAAATCTACCAGTTACAATTTCTTTCTCTTCTTATTGTAATGAGACCAATAATCACCAGAATTTTATGTCTTTAAGATGCCCTTTACCTTGGTTTATTTTCCACTCATTTATTCATAGGTTTTCTTGTCTCATCATGTGCATCTCTGGCCTGCATTTTACTTCCCTCCATCCTCTTCTGATTTTTCAAGAGACATGTCTAGAACAAGAAACATTTTAAAATAAATCAATGCTTTAAAAAGAAGGTAGTTTGAATTTTGACAGAATGTTTTTGGTTACCTGTTCTTGGACCTAAATCTTATAGAAGTCATTTATTCATGAGGATGGTATTTCAAATTATTATTAAGGGATCCAAATAGGAATAGTTTGCCAGTAGATAGAAGACCAGTAATTACAAGCTAGCAGTATGACCTCGAGAGATGACTGCCTGGATAAAAATAATCTGCAAGCAGAGGAGAACAGAATCTGTTCAACCATTTGACACCATTGTGCAGTGAGATACCCAAGCCCAGAGTTACAAAGGAAGTTCAACACCTTGTAGGTAATTTATTCATAGTTTCCTCCAGGGATAGGCATGCAGGGAGTGAGTCAGTCTCTAAGTTAATGTCAGGCCAATAGCTCTATGGTCCTGTAAACTAATTGAGGTGGGCTATCCTTATAAGTTAATGGGAAATCTGTATATGGTAGCTCACAGCAAAGTGTAAGTTACATAAAAACTAAAAGTGTAAATGGCTCGTTCATTATTTTAAAATCACTTTCTTCAGCTAATTACCAAAACCTAATAAAAGTCACAATTTCACAGGGAACTGGCAGTTTGTCATTACGTTCCTCATCACAGATTCTCAAAGGGACAAAACCCAAAGCCCAGGGCTCATTATGATTTCATCTTATGTGATTATTGTACCCATAATACTGTCACCCTTTCCAGACTGGATTCCAGCCTGGCTTACACCGGGCCAGCAGGTTCAAATGTCAGATGTCTCTGGTATAATTTCCTGTGAGTTACAGCTAAAGGTGTGGTTAGAAAAGTGAAAACCAGGGTCTGTCAAGAATCCAAGGTTCTGAAATTGCATTGGCAGGCTAGAGGAGAACCAAATATCTGGCTTTGAACCAGAAGTAACAGATCAGAGCCGCTAGTCCAATGAGCCCACTTTACATAAGGGTCTGATGTTTGCCCTGTGCTGTTCGCTCTGAGTATTACTTACAATAATGTGGGAATCTGGGGCTCTAATCCAGCAAACATTTGCACTTGCATCTAAAGTTACTTTTCTGTTGCTTGAGACTGATGTCAGACATGCTGTCTTAGATACATCATGATCAACAAAGCTGGTGAGTGGAACGTTTGTCACTATGCCACCCATCAGCTCTGAAACCAGAAATATAATTTAAACTTTAATCTAATTCGGTGAGAAGGATCCAGGTTATTTTAAACACTTTCAATTGTTGTTTGATTGCTCTGTTTTTAATTCAGGTATATTTGGAAGAATCGGTTTAGGAAACATTCTTGGCTATGCCAAGCAGACTGGGGGAGTATTAATGCCTCATGGAGGAAAAGGGGGAAAGTTTATAGATGGCTGAAGAATGGGCTGGGCTTGTAATTCTATATTCCAGAGCACCATGTGTGACCATAAATTTTTCATGTGAAGAATTGTCATTTGTTATTTGAATTCTTCTGTTAGAAAAATTGGATTGGTTTATGCTTGATATTCAAAAGGAAACCCCCTAAAGGCACTTGTGTGGTTGGTGCTGTTTCGTTGGACTGCAAGTTGTCCATAGACTGAAGCGAAGACATAGAAGACAATTCTAGTTTCCAGACTGCACTATAAAACTCAGTAACTCTCTTCTGAATGGTAAGTTTATCAACAAGGTTATTGCTGAATACTTTTAACAACTTGTTTGAAGACATCCCTGACAGCAAGAAAATTGTACACCATAGCAAAAAAAGCCTTAGATGATTTAATGTCAAGGACAGTATCCCACATATTTCTGAAGGTGTCAGCAAGTAACTGACTACAAGTTTCCAAAAGGTTGCTATATTCCATATCGAGCATTAAAGTGGCGGCTAACTGACAGCAATGGTTCACTATGCTGTTCATCAAAAGGGATTATGCAAGGGAGTGACATCTTTAGTGCAGTCAATGAAGTCTGTGAAAACATTACCTTGAAGGAGCTGTTTTTCAGTGACTGTTAGTGGTGCATTGAAAGTGGTTTGTGATTTGTTTTTGTTCAGGGAGTGAAGCATCCAGTGTCCAGGTTCACTGACTCTTTGCTAAGAGGCACTTTGTCTCAAAGACAGTAGCAAGAATTTGGAGAATGTCCTGGAAATAGTTGCCAATACTTAAATTAAACTGTGGTCTGAGTGCTGAACCGCTGCCAGTTCCAGACACTACTTGATGAAGATCAGTCACAGTACTTAAGTTTGCTATTATACAATGTCATATGGCTTAGCAGGAGCAGGAATTTGATGGGTGCATAACAACACTTCTTGTAACATTTCTGTTTTGCTCAGACTGGATGAATTTGTATTTGAGAAAGAGTTAAATTTCTGAAGGGTAGAAAGCAATTTCCTATCCTAGCTGTGCAACTCAGTACAAATCAGTTTAAAAGGCGGAACCACAGAGCTTTCAGTTACAGAAAATTGTCTTTTGCTTCCTGTTCATGTGTTCTGAGGTGTTTTTATGATTATCACGCTGCATTTCTTGGATTACCCTTGCTCTGTATGCATTTCTAACTTCTTTCTGCAGTGTTCAAATTCATCAGACTGAGCTTTCAGTAGCATGTCAATAGCAAGCAGAGAGCTAGGTGTTTCTAATAATAAAGATTTTTTTCAAGCAAAGTCTAGAGTGAAATGTGGGCAGGATGGGGAGTGGTGGCTTCTGAATGTGCCATTGCCATTTAAATGCGGTTACTCTAGTGGTTTCTCCAAACCACAGAAATAGTTATTGTTTAGAAATGTGTATGTTCAATAGTGTTAAAGGTTATTTGTTTCATTTGGACAGGATTCAAAACCTGTTCTCCAAATGGCTGGTTTTTTTCTGCATTACATACTCCCCAGTATTTTAACTGGACTTGAATTCAAATTCGTCCATCATATGTACTTTCAAAATGGAAAATATTTTCAGATGTAGCAAATAAGGATCGGGTTTCATGACTCCAACATAAAGAATGGTTGGATGTATTAACATGTAGATCATGACATATTCCTTACATATGACAACATACAACTATTTAAGAAACATGCTTCAAAAGTTTACTAACTTGCTCATGATTTAATAATGGTATTGTGAGAAGTGGTAATTAGATTATAAACAGGTTATAGAGAGGCAGTGATGTCTAGTAGATTTTCTTCTCTGGCATACATTTTTTTTGTATAATACTTTTTTTTTTTTTTTTTTTTTTTGATGTAGAGATGCTTTACTTGACATGGAAGTTTGCCAATATTGCTCCCACTTCTAAAGAGGGAGATGCACTGCAATTTGGCAGCTACCAGGCTTTTTCTGACCTGCTTTTTATGCTTTATATAAATAATTGACTAGCTGGTAAGCATATCTGTCCTTTCTACTGTGTTTTATAAAATAATACATTTTTACCATTTTTGGCTGTGGCTAGTAAGCCAAATTGTATCTGGAGCTACCTGCAATAATGGATATAGCTACTATATTTAGTCTAGTGAAGGGACACTAGAGTTGGAGTTAGAAAAGCAGTACTTCCTATGTCTGCTCTGCCACTAAGTTACTATGGAGAAGTAATTTTACCTCTTCATTTCTCCTCCAGCCTTTGTCTACCTTGGCACAACAGCCGTATCTTACTATGCTCTTAAATTTTGGAATGTATTTTGACATACATAGTATGGTGGGGCATATTCTGTCTAAAAAAGGGCTAATGAACTGATAAAAATATACCCACCTTGTTATACCATGGTAGATGTAATGGCTGGAGCAGGTGTTTAAAGTGGGAAATGCTTTTCAGTAAAGGCTTGACCATTCTGGTTTTTTTTTTGGTTTTGTTTTGGTTTTTTTTTTTTTTTTTTTGTGTGTGTGTGTTTGTTTTGATTCATAATAGCTGTCTTCTGTATTCTCTGTGGCTTGTCACCCTTCCCCAGCTAAAGGTTTCCAGCTTGTTTTCAGGAGTCCTTCCTTTTCCAATGAACTAAAATGAGCCTGCTCGGCTGGAGGGCTGTGGTGTAGTCCAAGTGAGCTAATGTGGCCATCTGCACCATCCCCGGTGGGAAGCTGCAACTCCAGTGTTTCTGGCACAGTATGTACAGCACTGGGGATCAGCCGACCCACCTCGCTGGTGACTGCCGTGCCTGTGTAGGGCCTAAAGATGAGCGCTGAGAATTAGTTCCTCTTGTCTTTAGTGTCCTCCTGCACAGACATGTCATTTCACTACATGCTACTTTGGTTTTACTTATTAACTGGTCATTTATTTGAGTATATGAATTTCTTGATCATTAGAATATATGAAAGTTGACACAATTTTAGGATTATCTTTCTCACATAACTCTCTGTAGTGGCATAGCTTTCTCTTCAGTTAGTGTGCAGCACTATCATATTGTCACCGTGTGGCATTATAAGAGTATTGTGCTGGACTAGATTAAGTGAGAGGAGACAGTTCAGAAGTATCTAGTTTCTCAGCTTCTTATGTTTTTCCATCCAACATTATCAGTTGTTACCAAGTCAGATACAGAATTGCTTATACATGGTATAAGCACTAGACAAAATCATGGGTGAAGTTTTATGGGTAAAATTATACCAGGATGACAGCATATTTTAAGAACATTAAGTCAGTTCTAGAAAATAATTCAGATTGCAATCTGTACTGTGAAGACAAATAATTTCTTAAGTATTGCAGAGAAAATTAAATATTATAAGTGGCATTTATAGCCTTTAAATATCTCTGAATGTGTAAATTGATGTTATAGTTCTACAAGAACGTTGTTTTTTCAGCTCACATCTTTGTGTCTAGAAAAACAATATTCTAATTTAAGTGTTCCAGTGAAAGAATATATCAAGAGTTCAGCTATTACTTCCTTAGGCAACTCATTTATTACATGGATAATAGAAGTTAGTTTACTGTTTGATTAGCAGAAGTGTAAGCAATATACCAAGAAGGGAAAGCATTTTATAATTATTATCATGGTAAAGTACATTATGTCAAATTGCATTCAGCAAACAGGCTATTGTTCTACATGCTGTGTCCTTGAAAATAAATTGCAGATATATCTAAAACATATGAACAAATCTGAAAGCTAATATGGACCTAATCCAAAGGCTACTGAAGCAAATGGAAATATTCCCACTGCCTCCAATGAGCTTTGGCTAAGGGCCAGTGAAAGTAGCATTCAAGTCACCAAAGAGCAAAGCTGCTGAAATATAATTAGAAATTTTTCTTGTCATTTGCTAAGCTTTATGGGAGAGACATCAGCTGTCTGCATTCTTGCAACAGAAAGCATATATCTGGGATGTCCTTCTACTGCTGTGCAGAGAAATGACCATCTATAATGAGGTTAGGTAGGATGTAGCTGTTATTTGCAGCTCAAGAGGAATCTGTGGAATCTCAAGACTGGTCATTTCTATAACAAGAATTAGTAGATATATCAAAGTAACAGAACTACAGTTATTGGCAAATATTGGTAAATAAGCCCAGACTATGGAGAATGCAATTGTGTTTGTTGTTGTTTTTTTTTTTTTACCCCAAAGTTAATGTCACTAGAAGCCTTTTCTCAGTACCTTAAAGCATGCCTGACAATATGCTAAAGATCTGATATGCTGAAAATTTAGTTTTCTTTCTCTGTCTCATGTCACTAAACGTGTCCTGTGACAATGAATACCGGCTGGTGCTCATCGTTAGTATGATGAGCATGCACATCTTGCTGATGGAAACCCTACCTAGCTGGTGCCTAATCAGCTCTGTTGTGGAAGTCATGTGGAAAGGTTTCCAATTTCATTGCCAGTTACACTTCTCACCTGACTAACTGGCCAGGTTTGTTGACTATATTTTACTGATAGTCTGTTTTGAAAATACTAGTTATTTGCTTTATATTAGGCATTATTTGAAGTGGTAGTTAATTTCTTGTAACTTCTGAGCCAAAGACCTTTGCTATGCATTCAGAACTGGGACTCCTAAAGAGTGGTTGTATAATAAAGTTTTACTGAGCAAATGTTTTGACTGGAAGTGTAAGTTTTAGTGAGCAATGCCACACTGTATTAAATACTAACTCTTTGTTCACCCTGAAGTGTAAATTTTACTTGTCAATATGCTAAACAGAACTACATGAAGAAGTCCTTATTTAAGTTACACTCAGAAAAAATGTTACTCAAATTGTAATCAGTTTTGAATTTTCTTTCTTGTTTTTTTTTTTTCAAAATCGTCATTTATGGACACTTATCATAATAAGACACATCAGAGTGAAAACATATTTATTTCAGAACAGGCTGTATATAAATTGTTCTTTTACTATGCATAGGGAAAGATGGAAAAATGGTTTCTTCAACCACAGTGGAAGAAGATACAACATAACCATGCTGGGGAAATAAATAACAATTAATTACAGCCTTTTAGAATTATTTTTTTTTAAATTGTAGGGGGATCTTTATATTAGTTCAAGAGTGTCTATTTGTATTTTTTATTCTGGGGAGTTTCTTCTCACTGTACAAAATGGAGGCCCCTTTCCCTGTATTTAAGAGCTCAGTAAACTGGATTTTCTTGCTATTATGCAGCTGCTTTCAAATCCATGGGTAACTCGTGGATCTCTTCCCTGGGGCCTACACTGTTACATTGCTATGTTCCTACCAGTTTAGCTGGAAATGAAAATTCTTGAAATATCATTATCTGATAAATAAGTCCTTTTTTAAGGTTTACCTGCCTCTTTGAAATAAGAAATACCCACTTCACTTATGAAAAACTCATTAAACCTTATAAAGAAGGCACAAATTAAATAAAGTTGGTAGCTTTTCTTAGTGTATATTAAGATTGATGTACTGAAAAATCTCAAAAACAGTCATCAGCAAGCAGAGTGCTTTCTGCTTGGGCTTTGAGAAATAAATAATCAGATCTGATGCTAATAAAGAATGTTGCTTCTGATGGCTCAGGGCGTAGGAAGTCAATGCACTACCTGCAAATGTTATAAACAAGAATACATAAGCAATGGTGGAAACGGAGGGAATTGGATGATTTGCTAAGCTAGTCTCATTCAAACACAATATATTGCAACAGAGGCAAATGAAAAGTTATATCCACAGGAACAGGGAATCCCAGTCAAATTTATAGATTGCAAGAAGCAGTGACTGTGAAGCATGAGGTCAATATCACTTAAACTCATGCAAGGAAGGTCTATCTGTGCAAGGTGAGTACACACAGCAAAATAGGGGTCAGGGCATGGTTTCTGGATGAAAGTTATTGGGGAAACTGGTGTTGGACTGTTGCATCCAGTCTGATGAATGATTCTGCTAGAAGATGATGCTGGAAAAGTTGAGAAGGTACAGGGAACCACAGGATAGCAAGGCTAGAGACAACATTTAGATGGTTAGAGACTTAGAAGACTTCTTCCTAGTCAAGTGAAAATAACCCGACCCAAGTCCTTTATGGAAAGGGTATTTAACACATTTGAAAAAAATAGTAATTCTCATTCTTCAGTGTCTCCAAAACAAGTGGATGTCTTTCTGAAAGAGGCCATTTAGACAAAATTTTGGTTCTTTCGGCTGTATCTGCATTGAAATATGATGGTTTATAATTTACAGGAAGCTAGTGCAGACTTTTTAAAGACACCTGAAGACACCTCTGATCTTTAGCTGAAGGTTAGTGAGAAAATTAAGTTACCAAGTAATGCATTATTTCTCAGTTCATCAATAAATCAGACGAAGGACATTAGAAAGCCAGACATGCTGAAAGTCTATGGAAATAAATGGAGCCACTCAAAGTATTTGAATTATTGTTTCAAGTTGTTCTTACAATCAGGTTTGCGTTGTTTTCTGCAGTTTGTAGTAAATTCCATCTTTTATGCCCAGAACCACAACAGCCAGGAAACCCCTTCCTGTTTTTCTAATCAAGGTTCTGAAGAACATAACTTCTAAATGAAAAGGGCATTTCATTGAGTCTCAGGCCATCCATTTCTGTTGCACCTGAATCCAGTAAATGTTGCAAGTTCCCTTTTCCTTTCCAAAGCGTTTTTTATTTCTAATGTTTTGCAAGAACGGCGGACAGCAGCATGTACTACTAAAGGAATGTATGTTAAAAGTGCTAGTATTAACACTGAGCTAGTTCAGTAATGAATGGCCTGTGCCTAGCAAATGCACTCTACGTCAGTGGCTACACAGGAATCATGATATGTATTTAGAAATCAAACGTGGATTTTGTGTTAGTGTTTCCCCTCAAGCTTACAATCAGCTATGTTTAGTCTTATTAGAGTTCACAGGTTTTAATTGCTTATTATATCCCGCTGGCCAATTTCTCAGCATCATCATTATTTTAGGTTATGTGAAGCTTAGTGGAAAATTCAAGTAGCAAAAGAGAATTCAAACCTTTTTCTGTGTACATCTGAACCATTGTATACTTGTGATTAAAATCTTTGCTGTGCTCTAGGGTAGCGAATGGTGAAGTTGCTTAATTGTACAACCATGAAATATAATACCCTGATAAAGCTGTATGTGCCCTTGATTTTGCTACGCTTTTGTGTTGGTTGAGTGCACAGTTTTATACTCAAGACACAAATTTTACTGTTCTGTGTATCTTAGTTATGAAAAATTTACCTTGTTGATCCAATTTAATGTTTTACAGATCAAGCTACACGACCTCCTGGTTAAGCTACACAGCTTATTAGCATCAGTAAGCAAGTAAACAAGTATTTAATCAACAGTTGAGGTGTGCTGACCTTAAAAGAGGAATGGCTTGCAGGTTCAGTCTGGTTGCCACTTGCTTATATTTGTGTGTGCAAATTGGTCTATAGTAGAATTAAACACATATCAGTAAATATCCATATGTTGCCAATTAATTCTTTCCTACTGATGGAAATAGTTATTTCTAGAACCAAGCTTACGTTTTATTGACTTCACTGATTATATAACAAAACTACATTTTGACTGCTTACATTCAGTTTAAAATATATGTTTCTAATCTATATTAAACTCTTCATTTCATTGTCTCTAGGTCTTAATCTGATTTTTTCCTAATTGACTGCAGTCCAACATAACTTTTCAGTAAATAACTTTGTAGTTTCTTCTTGTAAAGGTTCATATTCCATGACTTTTTTTTTTTTTTTTTTTGGTTGGCCAGCTAAGATTAAAATGTGAAAAATGAAACAACATTGCTAATAAAAATTGAACATGTGTGCTAGAAAGTTGTTCCTTGACAAGTAAAGTATATGAAGCCACACTGAGGGGACTTTCAGCTTAATTGAACCCTTTGCCCAGTTAATTGTTTTAGTATCTGAGTTATTTCTGGATCAAGAGTGAACCACATTTATTCATCTCCTCTTGCTAACAATACCATCTTTTATCTTTACTCAGAGAGAAGGGTTTAATTTCCTCCTTTAATTTTTTCACACCTTAAAAAAGTAATGTGTTGCTGGGTTAAGAGAGATGGAAGTGCATTTGTTCATGTATTTTAGCAAGCTGAAAACTTTCAGCAGTTCTTGAAGTTGACAACAAGTATAACCTAAGCACTTGCAGTGCAAGAATATTGACAGCCTTATTAGTTAAAAATAGTTCATATAAAAGATGTATCTTGATTAAATATTGTGAACGCAGAGACATCAGCACATCCTCCAAAACAAGATTTTACCTGTCACAGTGCTGTGATTCTTGGAATGTTTGAAAGACAGCAAGTAACAGTAAATTGAGAACACATTAATAAATTTGTAAGAATGCTGCTAAGCACTGTTTCTTTCAAATGATCTTCCTCTTTCCCTGTCTCTTCTCCAGTCCAATAATATTTTTGAGTGTGTGGTAGAAAGATTTTTACATCTGTATTATGATCACTGGCAGCATATTCATCCTTCTCCCCTGAAAGTCCAGCTGTAACTTCAAAAAATAATTATGGTGAAGTAAAGAAGCTAGATCAAGTAGCTCTTGCTGTGATTTCAGACAAAGTCTTGCCATCTTCGGGCTGATTCATGTACCGTGAGTTACATATTGTTTAATACCCTGCACAGACTCTGCGTGACAGAGAGAATACAAATATGTTAAAGTTGCTTTGCAGCTCTTTAGAGTTATTCATTTATTTAGTCCTTGTTAAGGCAAATCTAAAGTAATCCACCAGAGAAAAATAACTTATTGAGATGTCAACAGCAGAGGATATTCTGGGACATTGAAACTCTCCTTATCACATACACAAATAATTTCTACAGAAAACTTAAAGCTGAGCATACTTATGTCAGAAAGCATAGGATTTAACAAGGCAGGTGTTTTACTGACATGCACTAATTTGGAACATACATAGGCAGAAGACATGAGACATTGTTTGCCTCAAATTATTTAAGTACAACGTTTGCCATTCCATTCCTGTATTTGATTTAGTGCAGCAGAACTGCAGATACCACACTCTAAAATACTTAAAATGTTCTAGTCAATTCTATTGTCTAAATATATGTCAACTTTTATGTCAAGTTTGAAGATTGAAATTGTCACTTGAGCAATTGAAAAATGTCTCTGCTAACTGTATATTTAAAGCAAAGGAAATATTTGAAGTAGAAAAAATGTGATTTGATTCATCCCACAACATACTGAGTTTGGTATCAATATTTGATTTGACTAAGTCATAATCCTACAGTGAAAAAATTCACAGGCCAGGGAATAGGTAGTTAAGAGTTACGAGTATTTCAGCACAGTTCCTGTCACTTCTTGATTGCCTGTAGGTCTTGGTGACCTTATAAAAGGCTGAAAATTATTCCCATTCCTGGCTCTTTGGTAACTAAAAGCAGTTGACAATACTATGCCAGGCCTGAATGCTGCAACTGTGATCTGTTTCAAGATGTCCATTGGTTTGTCCATTGTCATTTTGAAAAATGAGTTGTGTCACTGATTACAGCTAATTGTAAAATTCATCACTAGTGAAAACATGGAGAGATTATGGGACAACACTATGTTTTACTCAATAGAATAGTTCAGATAAGCCAAGAATCCAGGGCAGATTGACTTTGTCAAATTGACATTGTAGAGTCATGATTGACTGTTCCGTGAAATCAATGATTAGTGTGCAACAGCAACAAGAAAGCCAACAAAATGTTTGGGGATATCTGGATTAAAGTAGTTTTTGTCGATAAAGTTTATGTTCATCTTCACTTGTGTTTGTTTTCTCTCAAAATTCACTGAATCTCTTCACCCTTTGAAGGAGGTAGAATTCTCTAAGCACCACACAGGTGAGCATCTTTCCATTTGAATGGACTTGGGTGCAAGAAGAGATCCTTTTAATAAAACTTTAACTCAAAATGTAGGTTTAATATCTTTGTTCTTAACTAAGAATTCACAAAATGAAATGCTACAGTGAGGCCAACTGAACTGTCCTTGCTTATGATATGGCAAGGACGGTTAATTTTCCATGACTAATTGGAAAACATACAGCATATTAATATGCAAAATGAAAGTGCAAGCTGTGGTTATGTCAAGCAATGGAACCATGTAAAAGATTGATGTTTAATATAGCATGCTCTACCTCTGTAATATTTTGTACACTTTGTTCTATCAAAAAGAGGGAAGCTGTTGAATTGGAGATGAGAGATGCTCAGAGTTATCAGCATGCAAAGTGAAAAGATGAACTGAGAAAGGGAAAGATATGAAAAAACTTAGGTAAGCCCATAAAACTTAGCAAATTATATATTCAAGCAGTCCAGTAGTAAAGAAATTAATTAGAAATAAGTACCCCTATATATCTGGATAACCTAGTCAAGACCATTAACCTTGTACCAAGGGGTGAATTTGTATTCTGTCCATTCACTGGAATTCTGTACAGCGCAGGTAGACAATGGGAGACTCTGCAGTCAGGACATTTTAACAGAAACAACCTGAGGGCTAGAAGAGACGTCCTCTCAGTGTCCAGGTAGTCTCCTTTCCTTTTCCACTGCGTGGCCTGTAGAGGTAGAAAGGTAGCAAATAGATTTGGGAAGCACATTTTGTAATCTTGTGAAGCTGCTAATTTAGGCTTAGCTGAGATGAGCACAGTTAATGAAACAGCTTTATGAAGCTGAACGGCACTATGACTTGCAGTTTTCTTAAGCTCCTTTTGTGTAGGGAGAAAGGGAAGTTCATCTGCACTTCCCACCTGGAACACTGGAATTACTTAGTTGTCCAAAGACTGTCCTTATTGCAAAGAAGAGGTAAGGGTACGAAATCCTGTTTAATCTTCAGACTAATTCAGCAGTGTTTCCCTTCCAAGTTTTTGTTGGAGTAGGTTGTGCCATCTGATGCAGCTTGTGCCTGTGTGCTGTTTTGTCCAGTAACAGACAGGTGGTGGTATCTTTTAGCAGATAAAGGTTATGCCACTCTGTGAGGCACCTGCAGATACAGAGCCTGTCCTTGACAAACAATGCCTCACTTCTGCTTTGCATCTGACTTAGGCTAGTCCCCTGCCATGCTTGGGGCTTGCAACTGCATCACTTTTCTGCACAGATGCTTATCTCATTCAATTGCACGTTTAATGAGAAAATGGATTCTTGAAGTGGATGTTCCCACATGGAAACTTTATTGTTCTGCCATGATACACTGTCTAAACCTGGAGCCATCTGTGTTTCAAATCAAAAGAGCAAAATATATCACTCTTGTTCTTCTTTTCCAGGCACTTGTCAATGTTACCAGCAATGCTCAGAACTAACTTCCTTCTGTCTCTCATGCTGTCCACGTTTCTGAGCGACAGTTCTGCCCCAGCTCTCCAAGCTGTTCCCATTGTCCACTGAGCTAATAATTGTCTTGTTCAGGCAGAGGAGGAAAGAAAATACCTTACATCCACAGCCACTGGTATTACTGCATGTTTCTCTGTACCTATGTCTTCAGCAGAGCTAACAGCAACAGGCTAATATAACTGTATTTTACTGGAGGAGCTTGATGCCACATCTCTGTTCCCATCACACATGGCCAAACTGTCTCAATACCCGTATTACATCTTCACCTCTGCCATCGCCATGCTGATGCATGTTTTCCCATTCAGATAACCTGAGAGTGGAAGAGATTGTAATAGAAAGAATGGTGATACACTAAAATACCAAATAGAAGAATATGGTACTATTCTGTCTTCTCTGATTCAGACCCTCTCTTCTGAATTTGGAGATGTAAGTTCCACCTCACAGTGTGCGTGTGTCAATACATATTAATGATAATCATTGCCGCCTTTGTGTGCTTTACACATTTTTATTTACATGGCACTATATTAAGCTTTGTGATAAAGGGCTCAGTCTCTCCATCAAACATACAAGGTATTTTGAAAGTGTTGTCCAGTCCAACATGCATTCTTCAATGTTTACATAATCATTAAATTCAGTTTTTCACCTGAAAAGCAAGTTACTTATATTACATTATTTGTTGTCAGTAAAAAGGACTTTGAAACAGGAAATTGTTGAGGCTAAATCACTTCTTTTTCTATACTACTGAATAAATATTTGAGACTTAAGCTATTATGCTTTGTTGTCTTTAGACTTTGAGTTTATATTTTTATATAGTTAGCTATAGGTGCATATTGGGTTTAATGAAGGCCAGCAAAAGAGGATTTGTCAAAGGCCTGTTGAACATAATCCAAGGAATTTTTTTTTCAATGCTAACCAGACTTTAATATGCAACCTTTTCTTTCTGCAGTCACAAAATGCCTCTATCCCTTAATCCATTAGCTTTTTTATTAGCAAACTAGAATTGGTTCAGCTCATACAAGATTATTTCTGCTCAGATTCTAATACTTTAGCTAAATTTACGCCTATGAAAACTTGTAATTTTCCTTGTTTTGATCAATGTGTGCATTCTGAACCAATCCTTGCTAAAGCACCCTTTGCTAAAGAGCCTGTGAGCTGGAAATTATTTCACTTTGAAAAACATCCAGCATATTATTAAACCCGTTTCCTTTGTCATATCCCTACCCTGTTACTCAGTGTTCTCTTCATAGAGGCTAATTAAACGTTATGCTGCTAATCAGTGTTGATAGATACAAAGTACTGTAATGTCTTCTGGCTTTATGGATTATGCTAATGGCCATCTGCCTATTATTGATAATTTGTTCTTCAGTTACTGGAGGGGGAGGAAGGATCTGTTTGGTTAACTATAAAAGGGAGCTATTTGGTTTATGATGCATTCGGCTATATCACCAGTTGTCTTTAGCTATTAAAGTTACTATAACTGCAAAGAATATAATTTCACCAAGGTCTGAATTTCCTCTAGTAATTGTATATGAAATTTGTATGTTCAAACATCTAGAATACATCATGAGTGATAACAGCTTGATGGCAATGTGCTTATTAAGTACTCAATGTGTTAAAGCAAAGATAGATAGATGATTAAATTTCATACTGAAGTTGTCTAAAATGCTATTAACTATGAAGAGTAAAAAAGTCTAACTAAATTCTGTAACACAATCTGTATGTATAGGGTCTGCCTCAAATAACTGCAAATCACAGCATACTTTGCTGGTAGCAGGAAAATGTCAGTTATAAAAATTTGGATGCTCTGCTCAGAAAGGTGATGTGCACACCTGTTTTCATGTACTGTGATAGCATCAGATTTTCTCCAGTGTGAAACACATCCGGTAACAGTCCTTTAGCAGTCTATTACATTTTGCAAAGCCTTCTTGGGTTGTACTGAAGATTCCAGTTTTACTTAGCTAGTTTGGCTGTCTTGTTGCTTAACCAGAACAGACAGCTCTGAGACAGACAGTGAAAACAGACGACTGACAGATGTTATCAGCTCCAGAGCTAGCTGAAAAATACCCACCATTATTTCACAATGTGAAAATACAGTTCAGTCTTCTGTAATACTTGTTCTTGCTTCCTGGTGAGCTACTGGAATATAAGGAAAAGGTGAAATTAGAAATTTTGATACATTTTGTTAAGAATAATAAATAAATCACAATATGGTTTTTCATTAAAACTTTCCCTAGCACTATTTGGAAATCGTGTCAACACTTGACAGTAAAGGAAAGGTTCTAAGCAGTAATCACATAAAAGAACTTACATAACTGCTTTTTCTTTCTTGAGGAATAGTGCAAGTGTGAGGCTTTTAAACAGATGAAATTTTGCTTTCTTCCAGTGCTGTAAAACTAAACTAATCTGAGAATACCCGGTGCTGAGAAAGGGAAATCTTCCAAAAAGAACTTAAACTCACTGAAGGGGACTAAGGATTGTTTCATGGAAGCGGACAGTCTGACTGATGGAATAGCAATTTTTAGCAAATGCATTCAGTGGTGACCATTGTATGTTCTGTACCTATTGGGTTTTGTTAGGCTACTTAGAGGCAGCGTGTATGAATAGTAGATACTGGTAATGAGCCCAAGTTTCCTTGGAGGTTACCAAAACTTCACCAAACGAAGAGTTTGTATCATGATGCCTGTCAATGAAGGGCACCATTGAAAGTTCCCTCAGGCAATCTGTAGAAACTCTGCTTGAATTCTGTAAATGCTTTGAAACACCATTGAAATGCTTTATCAGTGAATCGAAACACCGAACAGTGCAGCTTTCTCTGAATATAATTCTTATTATATATACTATCAAAATACAAATAGCTAGACTTAGCACAAAATGAAATTATTACTTTATATATAATCTCTTTAAATTGGCTAGTTTTCCTCTCACTCAACAGCAAAGCAGATTCCCCATATGTTTCTTATAAGTGTATACTTTCATTAACGAACTAACTTCACTACATTGCAAATGTTTTATGCATTTTTCAGAGCCCTAATGGCACTAATAGACTGTTGTTGGTCTGATGAACCACACCTGGGCCCCGATGAGCTTCCAGCCATCCTCACCCCACCCTCACTTATGGGCCCAGGATTCTTATTTAAGCTTGGTCTTGAGCCTTCTCCCTGCTGGGGTAGTGCTATGTAACTGCTGGTTTCCAGTTTAGCTGCTACTATGCTTCTGCCTAGCCATGGGCTGACTTTGCAGCTTGACCTCAGACCTGTCTTGTTGCAGCACTCTCCAAACTAGCCGGCTGCAACAAGGTCTTTTACCATCACATACCAGCATACTCTTCACACCAGTCCCTCTGCTGCCTTCTCCTAGTCGTGCTCTCTCTTCTTTGGCTGCCCAACCTCTTAACTTAACCAGCCACAGCTGCACCTTATCTACATCGGCCAACCCGCCGCCCCTGAAGGTAGCCCACAGCTGTATGTTATCAATGATAATTAACCCAGCTTCATTCCTCTACACTGTCTGATTCCTCAGGACCTGCCTGGTGCTAGCTGGGCTGTGTGTGATTTGACCCTATGGACTGACTTTACTGCTTGAGCTCACACCTGTCTCATCACTGTGAAACTGCCTCACAATCAGGACTTATGGTTGCACGTGGCTGCCACCTCTGACTTGACTTGCCTTGCCTGGACACTGTCTGGTGAGGTTTTGCTGCCTGGATTATCTCCTGGTTCCCTCTCCTTAGGGAGCATCTGTGCCTCACTGATCCTGACTCTTGTGGAAGAACCTGGAAAGGCAAGTTGTCCTGTAACAACTTATTTCTCGTTCCTGGTATGTTCATATTCTCACTTCTGTGTCTTGTAGAATAGACCCAAGAAGCTGCCCCTTCACCTTATGCTTATCTTCTGTTCTAGTTCTTCAGTCTTGGGAGTACCTTAGATTCCCTAGGTAATTGAAGGCAGAGTATTGTCGCTTTCACTTATGCCTCATTTTTGTCTATTCTGGGTAAAGACAAAACCACAGTCATCGGGGAAGATTCCTCATGACTGAGAACAGGTTCGCACCGTAACAATGTTCCTGTTTGCTTTCCTTGGGGGCTTTCCTGAAACTGGCATATTGCTTTTTCCAGAGAGGGAAAAAAAATGTGTTTTTATAAAAAGCTGCACATTTGAAGACTGCCCTGAAAACATTATTACCCGCTTCTGGAAACAGAAAGAAAAATCAAGAGGTGTTTCATCTCTTTATTGAACAATGCTGATTGCTTTGGGGAAAACTGAGTTGTGACGTGATTTTTTGTCTTTTGGGTACTTGTTTGAAGCAATCCTTTTCTGCTTATGGGATCTTACTTTTCTAAAAAACTGGTATTTATTATAGAGGACCTAATCTAGGAGGTGTTAGTGTTCATAGTGTTGTAAAAGAGTCACTGACTCAACAGTGCTGGCAGTTTTGTTTTTTTTTTTTTTTTGTTTACAGCTGTGTGGTTAAAAAAACCCCAACACTCCAAAATCCTAAAGGCATAGCCCTAAGAATGCTAATCAAGTTTACAGTTGCTGTAATCACAAGGCTGCTGATAATTTCGGACACAATTTTGCGTAGTATCCAGGATAGCTGTGATTTTTTTTTTTTTTTAAGCTAGAAGAAATATATAACTACTACTTTACCAGTATTCATAAGTAAGCACTATAGCTTTTATCTGTTTTGAGATTTGAGTTAAGGTGAAAGGATGTCAGTTCACACAGTAGGGGGAGAAAAAGGTTCTCCATGAAAAATGACTACATTTTATATTAGGGAAACTTGTGAATGTGTGATGAGTTGGAATCTGCAGCTTTCAGAGAGCTATAACAATTTATAATGATAGGTAATTGCATATAAAATTAATAACTACTTGTATATAACCTTATTGTTTCAAAATATTCTCTGCACAAAACCCAAATCTTGAAACACTCCAAAACCCATTTTTCTCCCTCTCCCTTTTGTCATGAAAGTGTGTTGCCTCTTCAAAATTAACTAAGTGTAAACCAAGAAAGGAAGACTTTGCACTGAGAACATGCTCATTACTTCAGTCCTTAGGATGCTTTATGGTATGTCCTTTTTTGCAACTATTGGTTCCTGGAAATCCCTTGTCTGAGGTAGTAAAGAGGTATATAATGCCCTGTTTCTTACCAGGGTGTTTTCTCTTGCTCATGTAACAGGGATTTATTGAGGAAAACCTAGTGTCACACAATAATTAAATCCTAATTTGATAAATCTCAGCGAACAAATTTTGCCTTGAAAACAAATGGTGTTAGGGTGAGACACCCGCTGCTTTGCTTCTCTATTTTGAGGAACAAATAGGAGAAAAACATGTTCAGGAAGCACAAACTGCGATGCTGAATGCAGAGTTCAAAGCCAGTTGGATACTCCAGTAATGGATGTGTGTGTAGCCAGAACTATGTTAATGTGCCCAGCTCCCTACATGCATTCTCAGAGAGACTAATGGGACTGAGCTGCATATTCCCGAGTAAAATATACCAGCTTGCTAGCTATTAACCACTATCGTAAGGAAAGATGTCTAGTTACTCAACACGTCTGTAAGAGCAGTTGCTAGGTAGAACTGTTGGTGGGAAAGGAGAGAGCAATCTGTTGAAGCAAATGGAGAGAGTTTCTCCTCTAAGTGCTTAGATTGCAAACCTGGTTTACAGACCACTTGTCTGGGGCATGAAGAATATAAACAAACGGTTCTTTTTGAAGACACGGTCTGGATAGCATCAAAGAAATAAGCCCTGTGCTTGTGGAAAGGAGCATAACCAGATGTTGAGAGGCTTGCCGACATGGGTAAAGTCAATTCTACGAACTTATTATAAAAAGCTGTAGTGGATTACAGCAAGAGTGATCAGAGCAGCCAGGTTCTTGTGTATTGTTTAATATCAGTGTATGACTTTGTCATTAAAAGCCTCCGTCCACTGAAAATAAGCCAAACTGCAAAATGTGCTTGTGAAGGTACTACACAGGTTACTGGGCAGCTGCAGAACTACTTAATGTATATTTTCATGGGGGAAATAGACACATGCCTAGATGAATATTTCTAATGACTTCAGGCTGAAGTGGGTTGCATCTGTCTTCTGTGGCAGTTTAAAGAATGTAAAGAAAAAAAAGACTGGAAATTTTGCAGTCTCCTGTGCAAATTAGCATTCTAGGGGATTGGTTAAGGCAGTCAAGAGAAAATCAGTGCCTGAACTAAAAGAAATTAAGAGGAGAATAGATGTGAAAGCATTGTAGAAGCTAAATTAATCTTGACGTGCAGCATCTTTTGTCCAAAACTGATCCATTTCTTTGGATACTCATGAAGAGCAATAAACGTTGAGTAATTGACTTGAGAGCAATTTGTGCTGGGAATGATTTTTATGAAATGTAGCTTTGAAAAGACTTCATAAATTGTCAAGGGACAAATAATGTTTTGGTTGACTAACCAGCAGTAAAATTTAAAAGCAGTCAAACAAAATGAAGTAAACTATGTGTTTTTAGCAGTGTGTTGGGATATTAACCTCATGACTTGTGTTTATTGCAGAAACAAAGTTGTTGGCTCTTAAATGAGACCATACTTAATACAAGAGGTATGGCTTCAGTGCAGCTAAGCCATAGGTTAAACAGTCATGGGCTGGTTCAGCATAGTGGGGGGAAAAAAAAAAAAAAGCATCTGCACTGTTTTTTAAGAGTATGCTACTGTCACACCTTGTTGCTGTGTCAGCCAGAATTGTCTCTATGAGAAACTGAACAGCTCATTGGAAGCATATCCCTATGATTCATAGCTCTGTTTCATACTGCAGTTTTTGTTCACAGTAATAGGCAAAAGAACCTGCCTACCCTCTCTGGGGATAATGGCAGGAAACATTCTTGTCCTGGAAATCCAAGATGTGAACGCAGTTCCATGTGGCAGCTTGTGTTAGTGTGGGAGTCTGCATTCTCACCACTGCTTAGAATATGTCTTAATTCATCATAAACCAGACTGTTAGTCTACCATGGATGTAAAAATCCTTCCTTTGTGTTATAAAAGGTGACTTTGATGCTCTTTGTTTTCTGCATTGATCAGTGCAGAGCTTGTGACTACTTGGTGGTGGTGTGCTGAGCTACACGGTCTTGTGAGTGTAGCATTGACCTTTTCTTGTGGTTAACTGTGTTTTGCTGGAGGAGGAGCGAAGCTGTGGAAACTGCAAACAATGTGGTGTTGAGGATGCTGAACAGAAGTATATGAAGACAGATAATTTTTGGTCATGGTCAGAACACATATTTCAATGTAGTTCACAAGTCTGCCAGAAGTTAATTTATTTAATTGTGTAAATCTTAGGCTACCAATAAGTAACAAACTTACTCAGGGAATGCTGTGTACTTTGGTACGCCTTGCTTAGTAGCAAGGGTTGAGGAAAATGTGTGTAAACCCTGAGGATGTTAGGCTGAAAAATAATGGATGACCCCTTAAATTGAAGTCTGCTGTGAAGGCAAGGCTGAGATGCTGTACCTTTGCAGCAGTAAATTCCATTGATCCTAGTAGGATACAAGGGTTCTCACTACCATCATAAGAGTTAACAAATTCCTGGATTCTTCTGAAACAGAATGTAGGAGTAAATCACACAGTGTGATTTATACACATTTCCACTACAAAGGCACAGTGCTTTAGCAGGTGTCCAGTTCAAAAAGAGTTCCAAATATGACATGACCTTCTTGCTTTGTCACTTTCTCTTTGTCATTAACTCAGGCACTTTTGTATGTGTTTAAGTCTGATTTTGATGGGACTTTGATGTTGTGAGACGTGCATGTGCTTTACTAAGCAAGTATGACCTTAGTGAAAGACCTGATCATCTCCCTCATTTGTAATGAGGCTGCTAATCCAAAGAAGGTTGTGGTTGTGTCTGCAGCGCATGCGGAATTGGTGAAGAGGGTGCAGAGACCAGTAGGAGAGCAGTGATCAAGTATGCTGGTCAAGCCGTAGAAAGCATGTGGAAAGCCACTCAAAGGAGATGGGAGAAGCATGTAGCAGCAACTCCCTCTTCAATGCAGAGCTGGAGTATGAAAGAAGTTCGGTACCTTTTGTCTGGTATCAGTACAAATAGAGAGACTGAGGCTGTGGGAGAGCAAAGCCAGGTGTGCAGCTTCCTGAAATTTTGGAGTTTGTTGTGAAGATCGAACAATTTTATTCTGAGGTGATGAGTGACAAGGTTTTACATATGAAACTTGTCAAAGTATGTGGTATCTTAGCTATTATGCCTGTATGACAGCAGGGGATGGAGCCACTTCACAACTGACTAGTGGACTCAGAACCCTGAAAACAGTTTAATAATATAATGATTTCAAGTTTCAATTAGAAATAGCTCTGGCTTGGGCCTGCTGTAGTGAAATGTCTTACTGTTCATTATCGGAACACTGTTTTTAGTAGAGGAACGTATCCTGATCAATGGTAATCTGTTAACAGTGTATGGAAAAAAATTCAGTTAAACTTTCTTTGCTGCTGTACCCGATCAGAGGTTTTCCTGAGAAGTTGTAGTTGAAGGCTCCTGCAGAACATTCTGTCCCTCTTAGGTCTTGTACAGATACTTAACCTTTACTTCTTTATCAAAAAATTGCATCACTTCACAATGTTAGCTTTTTAAAAGATGAACAGTGTTAAAAGCTTTGGTTACAAACAGAAAATACAATGATGTCACCACTGCCTTCATTTCTAAATCTACAGAGAGGAGAGGTTAATGCAATAAGTCTGTGTCTGACCTGCAACGACTTCCACTTTAAAAACCCTTAAATACTGTTTTGCACAAGATAGCTACATAAATCTTTGGGCAGAAAAGTGCAGAATAACCTATTCAGACTGAAACTACAGGGGACACGTTAGGTAGACTGAATGTAATTAACTAAAATGGGTTTTGGCTAGGACATTGGAGTTACTTAAAAATATATTACAGTGTCTTGAATGACCAGAAACAGTCAGGAGCCTGGCAGATGCCACTCCTGAATGATGGCAGGTCAGTTAGAGCACTGATCTCTTGCACTGTGTTGAGACACTGGCTCAGAACCAACTCAGAGGAGGGAAAGTAGAGTCTTGACTGATTTATGTTGAAGTGTGGTGTGTGTGTGACATAAGAAGCAGGGACATAAAAAGTAGGTTTTGGACTGTTGTTGATAGTCCTGCTTTTTTGTATGCTTCTTCAGTACCAGACAAGATATGCAACCCAGGTGAAGCAGTGTTTCCAGTAGGTGAGATACGTAACTGAAAATAAGAACACCTTAGTTTCTCTCTATCGCTAGGTCTTAGTGGAAAAAAAGTACTTAGTCAGGGATTCACTTTGCCTGTCCATAAAATAGGATAAGAGCACTTTCTTATAAAGACAATCTGAAGCTTATTTCCTTGCAAGTTGGTGTGAAGTTTTGGAAGAAATTGTTCTAAGATGCTGAGTGAAACAGTACTCTTCAAACTTGAATGTCTTAAAGCCATGAGCTGTAAAGTGGTAGTAAAGCACACCTATTGGGAAACTGATGATTGCTTTATTTCAATTTCTGGAAGTGTCTGATGAGAGGCCTACTGGCAAAGTTAAAAAGTAAAGTCCCGATCGCTGGTATGTCATTTTTCCTGACCACAAAGTTGGAGGCAAGACTGAAATTCATGCTTCCATATACTCTATGTATTTTTAAACCAACACTTCCCAGCTAGAGTTCAGTTCAGAAATGGATTTTTTTTTTTCTTCTCATTTTCCTTCTCCTTATTGACACACGACTTTGTGAGTCCCGGAGAACACAGGGGTCTAAAATTTGGTAAGTAATACAAAAGATCTAAAGCGATCCTGTTCTTTTTACTCCCAAAATTTCATTACAGATGAGCGAAGTGACAAACTGAACAACTGTAATTACATTTGTTCTGCAAGCCAAATCTTTTGCAATTCCTTTATTATATTGTAATTTATAAAATCAGGATGGTACTTTAACAAAGAAGTTTTTACATTCTTTCTACATATGCTTGGAGTTATGGCTCTGCCTTAGTGTAGTGATCAGGGCACAAGATTAATGCCTTATTTCTCTTTTCTGAATGTGGAACACAGGATTTTCTGTTTTGTTTGGAGAACTAGTTCAAAGAGATCTCTTCTGCTTTTGTTGATCATCATCAGAGTATGTCAAAGCATCAGAGCATCTTTTAAGTTCTATATACTTTCTACAATGCTTTAGTGGGAATGGTTAAAAAACAAGGCAAACCATTATGCTGTTTTAGTAAGCTTTTTCATGTTCAAGCAGAGGAAGAGGATTATACTTTGAGCTGTCTCCTATAGATAATGGTTCATACATTCAGCAAAATAATGTATATTTTGCCTCTTTATGATGCATATCACATGTGGTTATGGTTGTGCTATTTGTTGAAGTATGTGTCAAAGTTGATTAATGAAAATTTAATATTAAAGCAAACTTAAATTTTACCTGTAATGAAGCCTTTCTATTTTCTCTGTTAGCCTCAGCGCCTAGCTGCCAGCCAGGTGGTCATTTATTGTGGTCTGAAGTTGTTCTCCCCTAAACACAATGATTTCCAAAATAACATTTCATCTTATCTGCTCTGGTAGTTTTCTTTTTTGTAATGAGTTTCTTGTCAGAATATCTGCAGAAGAGCTCTTCCTCCCACACCAGTTCCTGCCATTGTATAAGCCCAATTTAATCTGTTCCATGAACAATTAGTATCAAATGTATTGAGTTGCTGTCAGTAGCTTATTTGCCTATAGTACTGCAAAACTGATGCTGATCTTTTCTTTTTCCTCCTTGGAGAATCATAATAACTTTTGGCTTACAAAATAAGACATGTCTGACTCCAATTTTTTTTTTATTTATTTTCCTTGGAACCATTTTTTTGTCTTGAATTTGTGCTCTTTGATTTATAAAGAGGACTCCCTTTATTACAGGGAATGTTTAGTTGAGATGAGGAACTTATTGCTAAGAATTTGAACCTTAGTACAATCAGACATCAGCAATTAATAAAACAGTGTTTTCCCCTGTAAAATATATTAATTGCACAGCAAATATGAAGCAAAGAATCACTATAGCAGGATCTTATTTACCAGCTACAAATGAAATACAAAAAGGTCATGCAGGTTGCTCAGCTTAAGCAGTGCTTTCTATCATAAAGCAATAAGCATATATAAGATGTTGCATTTGGCCTCGAAAAAAACCCAAACAAGTTAGAGAAACCAGGGTCTTCAGAAGGCACAGAAAGGGAAGAGACAATGTTACGTACTGGGAAATAGAAGTCTTGTGTGTGGTGTTGGCACCCTGAGTCTGTTGCTGGCTTGGCTCAAGCAGCTGAGTAGTGTGGAGCAATATAGAAGTAAAACTTTCTCAAAGCATTGCTAAAATAGGTCTAGAGAAATTGACAATTGACTAGAGTAACCAGACTGGCAAAAAGTATTTCAAACCAGGTATATTTTAGTTTTTTTGGAAACCGAGTGTCTTGAAGGTACAACATACAGGGCAGGTTATTATTCGGTTGCTGGGGGTAAGTGAAAGGAAAGATGAACTGAGACTTTTTGTGCCTGAGCTTACATGGGAGACCAAGCCAGCCCTTTGCTTGTGTTTCAGCCTTGAAATGAATCTCTGTTGATGTAAATTCCTCTTAGTGTAGACTCTGAGAAAATACAATTTCATATCCCCTTTCCTTTAAGATTCCTGAAAAAACATGTTAAGTCAGAAAAGGAACATTCTTACAGAATGTTAAGAATTTTCTCAACTGTTCTGCACCACGTGGAAGATACCCTTCTAGATGGACGCTTCCAGGCTAAGTCCAGAATGTGTACATAGAAAGAAAACCATGCCAAAACAAAGCAATACATTACATTCTCAATCTGTACCTGTACCTCATGGTAACAGCTGACTGTGGACAGGCTGAGACAGAACCCACACAACAGAAGCCAGAATAATACCCCTATGGGTGTTACTGGAGTTACTTTTTGTAGGACCAGACACTATTTGGGTACTAGGCAGCTGAGATGAGACAGAAGATTCTGTACCTAAAAGACCTCATACATTTCCTATGCCCATTAGGAGGCATCAGAACCAGATACTGAATTCCCTGTGGCAATTTTGAGGGTATTTTAAAATCATTACAGGATTGAGGAATTTATCAAATGTAGATGAGGTCAAGAGGCTTTGCACTGAACCTTTATAAATGTATATGAAAAGCAAGCTGTTTCCCAAGATTTTAATACTTCTGTCCCTAGGCTTTTTCAAGCAGGATGAGATGTTTCGAGATGAAACCTATCATTTGATTTTGAAAAATCCTTGTAGTAAGTGCTCTGAAGTAGAGAGAAATATAGCAGTAAAGCACTGTTGATGGAAAATACAAGCAGCGGGGAGAGGCTGGATGAAGTGAGATTGGAAAGCAGGCTACATAAGTCTAAGGCAATTTAAAGGAATTAAGAGCATATAGTAAAATTGACAAATGACTGACAGGAGAAACAGGAAAAAGAACCAGAGGTCAACACTGGGAGAAGTCATGGCATTGTGGAAAGCTGATAATATGGAGTATGATATCCCTGGTGAAGCATAATAGAAGAAAAGGCTTTAGTTCTGTGACTGCTTTAGGTATACGCTGACAGTGTAATTTGACTGAATCTGAGGAAAGACAATAAAAACAGAGCTGTGTACAAGGGGCAAGGGAGGGGAGTAAAAGCTTATAAAATGCACAGACAGAGTCAAAAGTGGTACAGTTCTTGAGGAGAATGCCTTCTGACATCTCAGGGACACCTAATCTCAAAACCAACCTGTGCGCTGCTGAGTCGAGGGATGGAGCACTGAGTGTCAGAAGAGTTTTTAAAACCTGCGCAAGTCAGAAAACTTGACGGGAAGTCTAAGGTAGCGCGGAGTGGCGGAGCGAAGGCTCACAACAGAACTCTGCTGAGATAATTACAGCAGCCAGCGAAGCTTAGAGAAGTCTGTAAAACTTTCAGGAGTCCCTCTGGGATTTCAGGCTGCCTGGTAATGTCCCCAGAGTCTCAGGCTTGTAGGGAAGAGCCTTCCTAAATGAAAAAAGCTAAGAGTCCACTGAGGGTACGTGTTGTTTTCCTCAGCCTCTCCAAGGACTTGAAGCTATACTGAGGTGATTGGAGCAGAGTACTGTGTCTTGGAAAAAACCACAACATGTGGTATTCCTCATACTGCTGTCATGAAAGGCATGCTTTAAAAATTCAGGAGTGTGGCACAGATAGGAAGGAGCAGATATCCTGCCTGCTTGACTCCATGATCTATTTCAAACATACTTGACAAAGAGGGACAGTATGAATTTTTTCAAGTTTTTCCCCTAATAATTTTTGACGCTGTCGCCTTATTTCTATGGATGAGGTTGCAGCTCGTATATTTCTATGAAAATACAACAGGTTTATGAAAGTGTCAAAAAAACTTGGTATAATTCAGTTTAAAAAGGCAATGAATCAAGAGACTTGAATCTGTTGGAAATGGGGCTTCATTAGTTCCAGTGCTCAGGAAACTTGTTTGTTCCATGAAGCAATCTACTAAATTGTAAAATCTGAAGCATATTATGTTAAAAATGGAAGAAAACAAGGAAGACTGCACCGAACTGCTACTCCCTGAAAAGTTCTTGCCTTTTCACTTGCCAAATCCATTAGAGCCAGAACAAAAAAGTGCTTTGTGGATGAACTTGGTTACCCATGCTGGGTTAACAGACTGGGATATAGCTAATATGCCACAGTTGTTTTCCTTCTCAACCACCTCAGCTATTCATGTACTCAAAAGAAAACTCCGAGGGAGGGCTTGTTTTTCAAGCTTTCTGCAATTGTCATCTTTTAATTTTTAGATGTTCTGCAGAAACGCTCAATGCTAGAAATAATTTAGAAAAGCAGCTTTTGAAGTGCAAGGATGAATCAAACAATTAAAAGTTATAAAGATGAGACCAATGCTGCCTGCCTTTGGTGATATCTTTGTACAGCACCTAAAACTGAGAGGCTCGGATCTAACTGATCTCAGACATAATAATTTGAATTTACACTTGTATGTGGCTTGGCAGATGATGAGGAATCCTGCTGGACATACAGTCTGAAAGGAATCCACTGAGGCCTTGTAGTAAAGATTTGTTTGGAGAAACCACTTTTGTATACCATGATAAAAGTGGATTGTTTGCCAGCAGCTCCTCATTCCAGTTCTGATGAATCGATTTGATTTGGCCTTTTAAGGATGCTGAAGAAAGACCATTGAAGCACTTTGAAACACATCCTTCACTTCCATGTAAACAGAGATTAAAGTCATAGTTATTAATTTTCTCAGTTGGTGGAAAATATAATAAGCACAAATAAGTGGATGATATACTGTTAGTATCTGGATTTTCTGCCCTTAGGGTAAATTGCCTTTTAATGGTAAATTAGAGAAGAAAAAACCAAAACCCACAAATGCATGGGTTCTGCTTTTTCCAGTACTGGTCACCTTGTCTATAGCCAAGCCTTTACCGTGAAGATTATAAAAAGGAAGAGTTCTAATTAATTTTAATATTTGAATGTCACAGGACAAATATTTAGTCAAGTCTAAAAAGCTGTTTTGAAGAATAACAGAAAAAATAAGTCTTCATGATCATATTTACGACAATAACAAATATACGCTTACCTGTCTGAAGCTGAGAAGGCTGGTAATTAATATACAGCAAGATTGGTTTTGTTCAAAAAAACTTTAAGTCAGACTGAAACAAATTATAATTTTGGAATAGTTAATTTTTCAAGGGGCTTCACTTGCAAAAGCTTTTTAAGAATACAGGTTGCTCTGTTCTGAAAGAACATCTCCAGTGACATGCTTGCGTGACACAGATGTTTGTATGTGTGTGCTTTATGGAACCAGCTGATCTGCACCATTTATTTCACATTTTTGTATCTGATGGTGTGAATAGGTTTTCTACATCTCTGTTCATTTCAGGGGGTAACCTTCAAGAAGTGTCTGTGAAATGTGGTGACCTGCAGCTGCATGACTCATTGCATGAAGGGCAGCACGGTTTGCAGGAGCACATCCCACGCTATGTAACTGCTCTTGTCCAGGAAGCTCATTCTCTAGAATATATGTTAAGGATACAATCCCATCAGTACAAACTGGAGCAGGTCTTCCTCATTTGAAAATTCGAATAAATCCTTTTTATGTGGTTTAGGTAGCTAATTAATTGTTGATCTAGAGAATACATAGTATTGATAATTATAGAACACAGTATAAATATTAAAAATATTTATATTTCAGGGAAGATAGGTGGAGTGCAAAAGTCAGACACATCATGCCTTACTTATGCCTGTTGATAGTTTACACATCACAAAAAAGTAACAGCTTCTAGATAATGTAGTTGTCATAGTCTTTATTTTAGAAATTACTATAACCGTGGTTAAGTGTGCACTATAAATCCCATTTAGGGGAAGTTCTGGGAATATGATTTTTTTCCTTGGCATTAGTGAGATGGGGCATTCAAACAGGTCTTGCACCTTGAAGAATATCTTAGACTGGTCAATGCAATGTAATAGTGATATCCAGTGAAAATTATTGCATCTTTGGCACTACTTCACTATAATATGCAAAGGTGAGATGGGATTTTAAACACACAGAGTTTTAGTAATTTTTTTTGTCACTCCAGTAGATTTGGTCCTTGTGTGGCTGCTCAAGGATTGGATCAAGAAGAAATAAATATAATAGAATAAAATTATGAACAAAAAGACAAGGAGTACTTGAAATACATTGAATTTTTAAAGTCACTCAGATTTTAGCCATGTTTTTTCTTACTTTGAATAGCTAGATGCTTACATTTGTTGTAATTCCAGTGATTTGCTGTCATTGCTTTCTGGTCACGGAACTGGAATAATTTATTATAGGTGGAGTTCTGCAGGTCAACCCCTTGATCAAATCTGAGTTTACTTCAAATTTGTATTGTTCAAGGCTCTAACTGAGCTTGACTAGTAAAGAATTTTTCCTTGTATCTAACTGAAAATTCCCATACTGCAGTTTGTCTATTGCCTTTTGGTGTTGTGGTTTGTTTTTTGGTTTTTTTTTTTTTTTTTTTCCCTCTCTATCATGCTTTTATTGAGAATTCTGAAGATTTATCAGAAGTTTTCTCCTTTCCCCATTTGAATGAGGTATGGTTTTCTGGGGATTGTTAGGTACACTAAATATCTTGAGGGAACATTCAGTAATTGCTCAATAAGTAAGGCAAGACAAAATTTCTGAAAATTTTATCCGCAGTATCAAAACCATTTTGTTGTATTGAGAAAGAAGGGATTAATCTAGTTTCTTAGACAAAAGTGCCCACAGAATTTCAGTTCATAATTAGAACCTGAAGGTTTTTTCTCATTCTCTAAAGAATTTGGTAGAAATAGAATTATAAACCAGGAAAATTATTGCAAAAAGCAATTGTTATTGTATGGCTTGTGCTCAATAAGTTATGTAAGTTTAAAACCAGTCATTGGCAGCGTCTTCTCTTTTTATAAATCCTGGAGCTATGAGAATTCCTAGATCTTTGCATTTATAATTACAGAGATCATTTTACAAATGTTCTACTGAATTTAACTTTCTGTGAAAGAGATGCTCTTTGTGTATTTGTATCAGTATTGTTAGGGCTGCAGCAGTATTTATGTCCTCCCAGACTATACTTAACCCTCATAGGCTACAAACATGAGAGGACATTGTTCTAAGGATGCTTTGACCTAAATAAGACAGAAAAAGGCTGGGGACAAAATGAAGAAAAATGCATCACCTTGCTTTTGGTGATAATCTGAGTCTTGGAAGTGTTAAAAGAGTATCTGATAATAAATAAATGTGGCTGGGGAGGAAGAAATGCAATACTCTTTTGAAGGGAAGAATTAATCTCTCTGCAGGGATTTCACAATGAAAGAATAAATTCAGCATTCACATTCCACTCGTTCTCCATTCCAATTTGGTCTTATCTTTTTATTATTTTTTTATTTTCTGTGAAATTCTGTTTGCATTTTGAGACTGCGCATGAGATAGGTGAACTGTAGTCACGGTTGTTTGCGTGTGATTATCTGGACTACTTAACTGCAAAACAAGGCCTTGAGCCTTTAAAGTCTGTCTGTATTCTTCATGTGCCGCTTCTGACACGTTATAAAGTGTTACGTGATTTAAGCTAGCAGGGGGTGGTGGGGGTGATGTGAGGATGGAATATGGTGGCAACTGAAGTTCAATAAATAAATAAATGTATATAGCAGGATGTGTAATGATGCTGCACAAACCATTTAAGCACTGGTACTATTCAGAGTGCAAATACATGCATTAATGCTTGACATTCTAGCAAAATTGGAAAATTTTTATGATCAGGGAGTTTTTGATCAAAATGATTACAATGGCTTTGTGTAGGCTTAAACTGAAATTCAAGGTGTCTGTCACAGTTGCTTGGCAATGCACTTGTGAGTATACTAGAAAGAAATATATGCAATCTGCCTCACTGAAACTATCATGCGTTGCTTAATGTTTATATATAATTGGCTTTGCGTGTTGGAAAAGATGATTATAAACACTAGGGGATTATGCTTGTGGTAAGTCAATATTCACTGGTGATTATAGGAGTAAAAAGCCGGTGTCACAGCAGATACTCTTGTATGCAAAATACTTTCAAAAGTTAGACTTATTCTGCTTTTCCCTTTGCAGGTGGCTTGCATTATTTCAATGCATGTTTATGTCTAAGTTTGGAAGTTAATATTCAAATGAACATGGAGTGATAATAGGTAAGTCAACTGACTTACCGATTTAACAAAAATTTTGACTCAATTCCCCAGGCAGAAGCAGAGTAGCTTCCATACTTGTTGCTGTCTGTGACAAAACAATGGTAGAAACTTCCTTATTGATGCTGAAAACATTTTAAAAACAAGCTTACTGAAAACAGTCCTGTGATTCTTATTCATCTGGTCCCTTAAAACTTATGTAAACTATTATTCTTGAATATTTTCCTGTTCGCTTCAAGGTTCCTTGGCTTGTGAAATAGAGCTTATAAAAAAGAAGAAAATGGGAACCTTTTTTCTTTAGTTAGAGATTCTGGAGACCTCACTTCTGTAGTAATGTTCTATCATAGAAAGAGGGTTCTACTTTTCCTGGTAGCAAATGAGTCTCAATACTGATGTTCTGAAATAAATTAGTTATTCATGGTGCTACACATGCAAAAATATATTTCCATATTCCTCGGGCCCAACAAATTGTGTATAAATGTGACTCCTGAGAATAGAATCAAACTTCATATGCTTCTGAAAATGTTATCTTCTAGTCTGACTTAAAAACTCAGCCCTGAGCTTATAATTGCTGGTTTATACCGGTCCACATGAAAATATACAGAAAAGGCAATCCAGATGTCAAGGGAATAGACAGATAAAGTACAAGCCTGAGATACTAAGGAAACTGGAGGGTTGCAGGAGCTTTAGTTATCTTCTTCTGGGGCTTGCCTTTTTAGAGGATGCTACCTGAATCTTTACTGAACTATTCCTGCATCTTTTGTTTAGGAATAATTTATGGGAAATTATTTTTGATCATATTAGATATATATGTGAAAATTCTGGTCTTGGGAGGAGTCAAAATGCTGGATGCTAGCTCAGAAAATAAATGTAATCTGGGCCTAAAAAGCTCAAATAAATTTATAGCTTTACTTTCGTCATTTGCTTTCAAGATGACAGATGCTGCAGAGCAATTAATGTTACCTTAATATAAATACTAAATTATATTAGCATTATGAATATATGTTCATACATTAATTTATATTAGTGTACATATCTTGGTCCATGTGGATGTGTTTTTAGTTGCTCAATAATTCTTGGGAGGAAAAAGTTCCTCCCAACGGAGTGCCCCCCAAGCCATCTGAAGAGAAGACAGTAAGATAAGCACTCTGGACCCTGTACCATCAAAAGAACAGTAGCTTAATTAGGTTTGAAAGGTACTTCAAATGTCTCATGTTTCTCACATTTATTGCCTTTCCTTTTTCACAGTCCATGATACTGTGAATTTCGTGTGACAATGTTGCTTATTAGTATCTCCTTTGATGTGTTTGCTGCTTACAAAATAACTTATGAACAGCAACTATTTTATAACAAGTTTATTTGAACTTGTTCAATGTACAATGTTCAATGGAAAATGTAGCAGATTGTCCACTTGAAGATTCTGGGCTTCAAAATATGAGATGATCTCATCTGAAAGGAGAATTTGAAAAGTATTTCTTACTAGTTTTATGCCTCTGCTTGTACTTCCTGATCTGTGGATTATGGTAAAAAGAGCTTTTCAGTTGTACCTCCATATCTTATCTTTACCCATAGTACAATGGAGTACTATTTTTTGGGAGTATCCGGGCAGTCATAGTTTTACATGCCTTTCAAGGACTCCCTTAGATTAGAAAAATTGCCTGGGGGCAAGTACTCCATTCCTTTTTCTTAGCTGGATTGAATCTAGCTATTCTGAACTGCGTCCATGCATGCTTTTTACTAGTGCCTCTCTCAGTGTTACTTGCTAATGATAGAAGTATAATAAAAGAAATACCTGTGTTAAGAAACTATTTTCCAATCTGATGTTCACGTTATTTCTCAGTTAGTTTCTGATTTGCCTCACTTAAATGTTCTGTTTTAGTGGCAACTTGTTATTGAAGCTGAAGTGATTCAGTGAAATCAAGAGGAGAGAAAATGTCTTCATGAGGATTATATGTTATTCACTTGCTAAGCATGGATGTAGTCCCCAAGCTAGCCCCAAGCCTTTCTTTTGGTGATTTGCTACTTCCTAGTAAGATGATAGCTCACCACAAAATCCAACCCAGTTTCGATCTTACCTAAAGTAAATTTTCTGACAGTGTATCTACTTGGATTGCACCATAAAATCTATCCAGACAGGTTGAACTGACAGTTTGGTATTGAGTCCCCTCTAAGTGTGGGTAATCTCTGCCAGCAGCATGCTAATGTTCACTCTCAGTCACTTTTAGTACTTCAAGCTCTGTAGAAAGGCAGAAATAAATTATTAGCCTAGAGCTACAAAGAATGAACTGATTTTGGTCATGACTTACTTCATATTCGCAAAAGTAAAGACAGAAGGAATACATTACTATTTCCCCATTTTTAATTTTTTTTTGAGATAATTTGTTCATCTTTCTTTGCTTTGACTTTCTTGTTTCAAGTCTGCACACAGCAGATACACAGAGCAGGACTTGGGTGAGCTGTGCCCTAGTACAAGCACCCACTTGTTTGGCCTGTAGTGCTAGAGGTAACATTGCTAATAGTATAATACTGTATGGAATTGAAATATAGTTCATGTTACACCTCACAGTTACATAACTGGGAGATGTGACAGGAGAGAGACTGTAACCTTTATGATTGTGGGGAAAAAAGCCTTTATGTTGTTTTGATTTTTCTAAAAGCATGCTTTTGAGTTTTATTTTTTTTTTTTACAAGTTCACTTTATGGAAAAATTGACCACCCACACATCTACTGCTAATGCATTTCCTTCTGTGCAGTAGTTGGTTTAGTTCTAGTCAGTGTCATGTGTGGATGATGTTATTTTCATTCAGTGCTGTTGCACCAATTTTACAAAGGAGAGTGTGATGATCTCTGGTGGTTTTTCTTTTTCCTTTTTAATGTAAATGTAGGGTTTTTTTTTTACTTGGTTTTGTAGTGAGCCATGCGTTTCACTTCTTTCCTCTGTAAGGTTCAAAAACTTTTAGTAGCTTGTCACTTGCCTCAGGTAGCAGCTGGCATTGTTGATGTGTTCTCCCAAATGTGTGCAGTAAGGATGTGGCTAAAATGTGATAGCTTTATGCTCTGGTTGCTCTGTTTTTACAAAAGATAACCCAGGTATGCTAAGCCTAGGCACCTTAAAATAAATTTTCTTTACTAGTTAAATGACAGACTAATACATTAGCATTTCAATAAGGCACTTGGTGATTCGTTTCCTTCTTGAAACTTCTTAATTTCCATATATCATCTTGTTCTTTTTCACTGAAATTAAAGTTGTGAAGAGACTGGAATTCGTATTTCAGCCTTGTTGATGTGTTTATGCATTTTGCATTACATGCTTGGCTTTTTCGTCTATCTGCCTGATATAGTAAATGGTTTATTAGCTCAGTTCTGTTGATTATTTTTTTTATGTTTCAAGGTGTCTGAAAGATGATTTTGAAATTTGTGACGGTCCTTCACGATCTGTTCTGATTCATTCCACAACAGACAGCCTGAATTCTGAAAGTTTGAGTCTGTTCCTGCATCCCCAAAGCTGAGCTGCAGTATCTGTATGTGGCTTGGAAGGAAAGGTTGGAAAGGTTTAAGAGGACAGAGACAAGTGTGCTGCACACAAAAGGATGAGAGGTTCTGACATAATTCCTCTTAATCTCCCAGCTTTTTGCATAGGTTTCAAGAGAATTTCAGCATTTTAATCAAGGGCTAATGCAGTCAGAGTTCATAAACTATAGCAGTTGCATGTTTATTATGAGGGAAATTATTGTGCTTCTGTAATATACAAATTCCGCAAGAATTACACTTACTGACCCCCTCTTCCAAACCCTTCACTTCATGTTCTTTCTCTTCCCAGGTTCCAGGTTCTTTTTTTTCCTAGGCCCTTCCCGTTTGAATGGATTATGCCAATTAACTTTATGAGCATTCTTAGGCGATTTTTGATTTGTATTTTTTCCCTCAGCTAACTTCATAGATAGTGCTGTGAGCCAGCCTTCAAAGCTGCTGAACACTGAGAGTCCCTTGCAGAACAGGGAAACAACTGGGGAGTTTAGCACCCTTTGAAATTGTGGCTGTATGTTTATCTCTCCCACTTGATCAGTAGGCTGCTTATATCAGGATTACACTGATATCGACTGGTAACATTAGCTCGGCTCTGAACAAAGCGTAACTCAGTTACCCAAATTTTACTTCCCTAGGCTTGCCTGCCTCCTTTTTTCTCTGTGCTTTCTCTGTGGATCAAACTCTTCTGTTGGCGTGAGAGAGCTAAAAAACTGAGCTAGCTAAATCTCCACAATGGTTTTGTTCAGGATTTGGTTATGATTCGCAAGGCTTGGCAAAATGAAAAACAAACAAATAAATGAGCTTTTCCTGAAATGCTGTTCCCCTGAGTGACTTGTTTCAGCTCTCACAAAGAAGGTGCAAAGATAAAGAACTTGTGCAGACTATAAATTCAGAATCTGAAACATTTTTTCTATCCCTTTTTCCTTCCAAGAGCTTACTGACTTGATTAAAGAGGAGAATATTCTCATTTATACAGCAAGGACACCAATACCGAGCAATAAAATAATTTAATACTAAATTACAAGCAGTTTATGTTTGGCTTTCTTTCTCAGCCATATTTGGGTCTATCCTGATTTGTCTGTACATGCAGAGAGTTGTGCTTGGATATTGTTACATAGATGCAACACAATTTCAAAAAGCCTGTTTAAAATCTGTTTTCTTGAGTTGCTAGTTGCCTGCCTGTGAAAGAGTACTCCTGGAGCTGACTGGCATCCTGGATTGCTCATTATAAAAGGGGAGAACTTTTACATCAAAATGCAACTTCTTGCCAACTTTGTAAAAAGTTGCAGATCAAAAAGATGTTTTCTAACCCTTCTGGGGCTTCTTTCAGTGCAGGACCTCTGCAAAATAATGCTCAGGGTGACAGAGGTAGCAAAACAGGCTCCTCTGCCAGGTGTGGTGGTGTCCCCACACCGCAGGCTGGCTGGTGTCCCAGAGATGCCTGTCCTCTCTAGCTGTCCCTTGGACTGACAGGAGGGACAAATTCTTTTATTTCTCTGACACTGGCTACGTAAATGAACATGCAGCTTTGGCTTATAGCTAAAAGAGGAGGAATCAAAAATCTGGCCTGTACTATATGTGCCTTCATCTTTGTCCTCAAATCTCATGGGGAATTCTGTTCTTGTCATAGGGATTGGTTAGTTTTACCTGTGTGATCCTTTGGCAAGATAGAGAAGGAAATGCAGTTGTATTTTGCTGCTTGTTTTTTAAACATCTAGCCAAATAGTATCAAAAGTTCTGACACAAATAGGATGTATTGTACTTTAAAATGGCCAGATCGGAGTGGTCTATTGCAGGAATCGTCGGAAAAAGACCTGGGAGTTCTGGTGGACAGCAAGTTGCCCACGAGCCAGCAGTGTGCCCTGGTGGACGAGAAGGCAAATAGGATCCTGGGGTGCATTGGGAGAAGCATGGCCAGCAGGTTAAGGGAGGTTATCCTCCCCCTCTGCTTTGCCCTGGTGAGACCGCATCTGGAGTGCTGGGTCCAGTTCTGGGGTCTTCAGTTCAAGAGAGGCAGGGAACTGCTGGAGAAGGTCCAGCAGAGGGCTGCAAAGATGTTTAGGGGACTGGAGCATCTCCCTTATGAGGAAAGTCTAATGTGTTGGGAAAACAGAATTGTGCCCTGCTGAGCATCTTCTATGTTTTGAGTAGGCAGAAAGGCTGCGAGGAAAGGGAAAGTGGGCTGCTCCTGGCTGCCTTCAGGCACCATAGGCCCAAGTGCACACTGGTTCCCTGATCCCTTCTGCTCCTGCCATAGCTAACACCCTCTTATTACAGTGCCCTCTCTTTTCCTTTGAAATTCCTCCTTCCCATCATGCAAGTGTGCCTTATGGGGAGCGTGAGCATACCCATGTAGGAAGCATTAGGGTCTGCAGACCCTCTGTAAGGCCCAGGCAGATCTAAACTGAGCTGGCTTCACACTGTCTTATGTGAAATTACTCATGAGCAGCATATCAAAACTCTGTACAAATAAATGAATAGAAGTTGAAGCTTTCTCCCTTATTTTCCCTCATGCCCCTTCTCCCCAGATCTAAGATGAAGAATCAGCAAAGAAAATGACGGTAGCTGTAGGCAAAGTGCTGTGGAGATGAGACTGAGAAGGAAGAAGAAAGAAGGCTGAAAACTTTCGGCGCAGCCTGCCAGCCTTGAGCGCTGAGTATGAACCAAGCAGGGCTGGAAAGGCTTCAGCAGTGACTGATGATTGTGTTGTTCCCTGCAAGCCTTTTGTAATATCTGCTGCAAATTAAGTTTTGATAGTTAAATAAGCACATAGGGCAACTGGATGTTCTTTTTGATATCTTTTGTGTATATGCACTGCCTGTATTTTTCCATGGATTGCTTGCCTGTGCTGTATTACAGTGCTGGAGAGGTTCAGCATAGCTATTAAACAGTTGCCACGTGGGAGCTGATATAACCCAACTCTGAGATATATTTTTCTCTTTAAACATACCTTATTTGCAGGCCAGCCTCAGGGTGAGTTATGAAAGCACTAGAAGTGGCTAAACAAGTATTTCAAACTAATGCTATTGTAATAAAATGATTATGTCTGGTGAGCTTAGACTGCTGACTGACTGTGCTGCATCAGAATGCTGTGATATCAGTGTATCAAACAGTGCTGCCATTGAGACAGGCACGCTTTGAAGCTTCTGGACCATATTTACTGGTGTGTTACTTACATTTATACTGGTGTGAAATTAAATTATAGGCAGAACGTTTATTGCAGTATGGTAGAAAAGGGTGACTGTGGTCATTTGTTTAAACAAAGCTAATATTGCTTAATATTAGATTTATTAGTATGTCAGTGAGACCACAAAAACATCACAGTTTTTCTCTGATGGAGGTGTGCAGAAAGTACAAATACAATGAAAGTTTCAGAAAGTTTTTTTCAGTTTTGAATGTACTAGAATGGTGCATTACAGAATGCTGCTTTTTTTTTTTTTTTCCTCCTTGAAGATGATGCTATGTAATTGCAATATGGACTTTCTGGTAAGTTTTCCTCTTTTGTGCCAAATGAACATTCCCCAACACTATCTTATTATCTGATTGCAGCACCTCTGCTATAATCTTTTCTGCTTTAAGTATGTCTGTTCCAACAAGACACTGAGAAGGCAGGATAAGAAACAAAATACATGGTTAAGCATAGGTAAAGAGATAGTTAACAAAATATATTAAGGTAAAAATTACATATTTGCTCAGAGTCATAAGAATTTATTTTTCTGTTGGTACTTGGGTCCAATGTCTAGTGTGAAATGTAAGATTTTAAAGACAGCATGTATAGCAATATTGTGCAATAATAACTTGTTGAAAATTATGTGGATATTGTTAAAAGGTAACAAAAAGGCAAGTGAAACACAATCGCCAAAAAATCATTAAAAACAGGAATATTCAAATGTTTCTTTTAACCTGATTATATCTGAACAATCAGAAATTCCTGAAAACCTCCATCTCCCAGCCCCCGGTTATCTTTGAAGTAATGTGTTACTTTTTCTTTCAAATTTACTCATTAGGTGTAGCCTAGGAAGTACATAAGTAAACTGGTCCTGTTTCTTGGTTTTTATTTTTGTTTGTTTTTACTTGCAAGCAATTTTGCTAGAATAGGGAAGGGAAACCTGTATTTCATACAGTGATGTGATCTGGTAGATTCTGAAATGCAATACATGTGCAAATCAGAAGTGCCTGAAATAATTTCAACTACTTTCCGAATTACATCAGGGAGAACAATATAAAGGAACTTGCCCATAGTTACTGCACTTGTTAGGGAAATATCTCAGAAACCTCCCTAGTGAAATGCAAATGAGATTCCTAAGTCAAATATAGGAGATGCAACAGAACCAGCTCAAAGATGATCTATTTCCTAGAGACGTCTTGACATGCCAGTGTTAATTTCCTAGTTTTAACTTTTTTCATTATAAATTCACAGACCTTAAATCTGTTGTATATTTTGAGTTTGTAAATCGAAACCCTTTTAAGTTAAAGCAGCAAAACCCACACACCAAAGCATATCATTACAGGGCTAGTAGCTGGCACGTAGCATGCTGATGAAAATAAAAGTATGACAATTTTTCTTTTCTTTCCAAGGCAAACCCTTCTGTGTTTTAAATATACTTTTTATTAACAGTATCTGAAGTCATTGTGTTTGTTTCCAACCTAAATGACAGATGACTGCCAGAAGTGTCACAGGAGCTATGGACAGTAACTGGATTCTGCTGTTTGCTCAGATGCGTTAGCAAGGTACTTCCATGTCTCATCTCTTTTCTTCCTTAGCAAAGAGGTAGTAACCTTTCTCTGCCTGTCAAGATTGAACAGTCACCTGCTGAGTCAGATTCCCGAGCTAGTTATTAGAACAACATTTTTGCTTTTCTTCTCAGGAAGACCTATCTCCAGGCAACACGCTGACAACAGCAGGCATACAGTAAAGCAGATGTAGGGCTTTTTTTCTGAAGTTAGATTTGGGATTCGTGCAGATTATGTGTTTATAGAATCTCTGTGAGCTTTCTTTGTAATTATTTACTCTGATATCCATATGTAAAGGAAGAGAAGAGAGGGATTTCTAATATAGTACCAGATTCTTGATCCTACTGCAAGTACCTTGAGAAAGTAATGAGCTAAAGAGTTTTTCTTTCTCTCTGTGCTTGTGGCAAGGATTGGACAACTGTGGTAGTTTCAAATGTAGAAAAAGTGTCAGTGTCTTTATGTAGTAGTCAGCAGATGCTATGTAAAATCTGGGCTAGAATACAAGAGAAACAGGTTCAAACATGTCTTGGGCTGGGGCTAGAACTAAACATAGGCTACACAGACCGTTATTTATTGGTTGGAGTGAAAGGCCCTGAAGCTTACAACCTATTCTATACAATAACTTTTTTTGTGAAGACGTGAAAAAAATCTGTCACTTTTTTGAAAACAAAACCAACAAACTTCGAGGTATTACTTTCATATAATAGTAGAATAAGGATATTTTAAAGTTTTGACTTGCCTTAGGAAAAAAATTCCAACCCATCCCTAGACGCAACATCAGATAAAGGCTCTGGTCACTATCTTATAACACATTTGATACTACTGATGGAAAAAAAGAACACAGCATTTTAATTTCTTTTTATTTAGGGAAACAACAGAATAGTAGACTTTTTCTGCAAACGGTAGTGTCTTTTGTGGATTGTAATATCTGATTACAGTATGTATTGCCTGATTTATAAAAAGCTAACTACTGCAGAGTGAGGAGATAGATAGTATTTATTTTGTTACCCATAGGAGATTTAATGATAATTGGATTATCTTCAGTTCAATGACACATTTCTAAAGTAAACCAAGTAAAGGAATTTCAGTCTTATTAAAAATAATTTCCATGATGAAAGCTTATGAAGTGACTTTTTGAACTAACCGAATATTAGCTTGAGTTTTCCCTCAAAACGTTGCACCTGAGATGAAATCCCATCTATCAAGTGCATGTAAGAAGGATGTAGCTGTACAAATAAGTAAACGACAGATAAAAGCAGTTTTTTCTAATATCACCTATAGAACAGGTCAGCACTCATTCTTTCACTTGCACTAACTTTATACTGGGTCTATTCTTCTGATCTCTGGTTCCTCCTGACTTAAACCAATGCATTGTCAAGAAGAGAGAAGAAAGAACTGGAACCAATTTATCTGGGTTGACAGCCACTTGGAATGACTAGGGAACAAAATCTTAAGTTTTCCTTCATCCATAGTGAGCTGATTAAATTTAATATAAGGGGTATTTCACTTACTTTACAATTCAAAATACAAAAACATTTACATAAAGCATTTTCTAGTTATACTCTACAGAATAACGTTTATACAGATATTAACTGAAGATGTCAGCAAGAATGCCATTTTCGAGTATCTAAAAGCTCAGTCTGGTTATGAAATGTTACGTGTATAATGTGACATAACATGATGTAACATGTTCTTAAAATGTCACAGGAGCATGAAACACTTCAGAGCAAAGGCTGATACTGCAGTCTTTGCTTCCTTTTATGCTCATTAATCTGTACATAGCTCCATCGATTTCCAAGTACTTAGTGGGGGGCTATCAGGATCTGGTAGTGTAGGTTGAGAACATGCTGAAATTATGGGAGCTTGAGTTCCTCTGTGTTGTGTATTATATCTACAAGAACTATGAAAACTCTAAGTGGCCAAAGTGCTGCTGACCACCCCTTTGCATCTTGTCACTTTCCCTAGGTGGAAAAGTTGAGATGGGATGAAAGGCGGTGGAAGATTTTTTGTGTAAGTGTTGCCTCTCTTTTGATATAACAGAGGTATTTAGAAGTTGAAGCTGAGAGCCAAGCACTCTTCTCTGCTTCCAGTTTCCTTCGTCCCCTCTTTATGTTCGTATCCCACAGCAAGATAGCCAAATTCTCTGGACTGAAACTGACTGTCACTTTGGGGTAGGCTGGTGTAATAAAATGTGTGCATGTAACAAGACTTTAGATGAAAATCAGTGTTTTGTGCTCTTGTGTGGTATGAGGCTGAAGGTTAAAAAGAATGTTATCTTCACAAAAACCTGCAATAAAAGTGCATCTGTTTCGCTGAGGCTGGGATTTCATCCCATATATCTGCACTTAAGTGTTGAATCTTGTATTCTGGATTGCAGTGTTTTCATTGTCCTTCATATAACTAAGCAGAAAGAGTAATGTCTCTCTCACGGTTTCATCTGAAACTTCGTTGAAGAGAATTCAAGTTGTGGATATATTGTGGCTTGTTGATACTTTAATAGTTTCCGGAATGGTTACTATACCTTTTCTTTAAACATGTGTTCTTCCTGTTTCTATCTGCTTGCTGCTTTGACTTGACTTTAAAGTACAAATTTTTGGTATGCAAGTAATATATTTTTTCTTTACAGCTTGTCATTGAGATCCTGTGGTCAGCCTGTCGAATTTGGGGCTCTGAGAAACAGTCAGCTTAAGCTGCTACAGAAATAATTAGTAAAGGAGATAATGCTGGGAGTGGAGAAATGAAGTTACAATAAAATTTTAAAGATGTGAAGATGAAAGAAAAAATAATTAAATAGAGAAATTAAATCCATAGGCTGGGTAGGTGATCTCTTAATGTGAGCTACATGTTGTATTAAGTACACAGGTGTTGAAATAATTGGCATGACATACTGGAGAGTAACGATTAAACAAATCATGTTAGCTGGAGTTTGGATTGTTATATGTTATCTTACATCATTTTCCCAACTGCTGGGAGGGCTGGAGGATGTATGTGGAAAAAGGGGCATGGTCAAGCTTGTATTGGTTTAAACAACATTAAATTTTTTCACTTCATATTCAGCTGTCTGAGTTCTGCTAATGCTGAATTAATTTAATGTTGCTGTGGACATAGTAATCAAATGAATGGGCTATTCATTTTTAGCTCGATATTAGACAAATGCCTTTTAAAATTTTTTCACCCTGGTGGTCTGACCATTGTTGTAGGTGACTAAAGTAGTATCTTCAAAATATTGGGAAAGGTAAAATGAATTCTGTGTCCTTTTATTTAGGTAAACTGTTCCAGTGCAAGTTAGCACCAAATACAGATGTTTACTACTTAACTAAGTTCTCTTAGAATAAGAGTCTATTGCTTCTATTATTCTGCTGAAGAAAATGATAGGGCACTTCTTTGCTCTTACTGTACAGATTATGAATAAAATGCTCACATGTACTGAATTACTCAAATGCAGGTCTCTGTCTCTGGGACCAAATTTTTTTGTAATTAATGAAAAATTATTTTTAATAGATTTTGATAAGCAGTACCTTTGTATAAGAAATTTTGAATATAAAATATTTCATTTTTAAAATATTGTGAGATTTTTTTAGTTGAATAAGTTGTTTTTTTTTTTTTCTTTCCCAAAAGATTAGCTGAACTTGAAGTTTATGATGTACTTTTGCTCCTTGACAGGGATGTGCTTTTTCCTGATTACTAGTAACAATTATGTAGTTCCAAGATGTGTTCTGGAATTGAAGGGCATTAAACACATCATACACTCAATGATGTGTGTAGTTCAGTACAGCCCAGCTTCTGGAATAATGTCACCTTGGTTAGAAGAAGTGGTTTGAAAATATGAATTCTGAATGTTCAAAAGTCAGAAGGTCAGTAAGGAAGAGTAAGAAATCTTTGTGAAAGCTGAGTCAAGATGTGTATTTTAAAGTGTGTGCCAGTACAAATGCATATAATAATTCTCATGGCACATTCAATTTAATTATTGTCTTGGAGAGGTCAAGTGAGTTTGGCTGATATGGAAGACATGTTAAAGTGAAGGACAAATAGGGACTCCTAAGAGGAACTGAAGCACAATGCTGGAGGATGCTTCATCTTGAATCTCTTCCCAACCCTTTTCCTTATGTAACAGCAGACAAGCTGGAAAGCTTTACCCTTACAAGTGAATGTGCACACTGTAAATGCCTTATGCAGGAATCCTGTCTATCTCTGTAAAATATTCTGCGTAGCAGGGAGTCTGTATAATCTGAACCACAACAGAGCCAGTAGAAGCATCTAGAAGACCCTCTTATTGAGGTAAGAATCCATCAAGGGAATTAATGAAAATGAGAAGGAAATAGCATGCCAACTGAGAGAGCTTTTGATGTATCGCTGTAAAGTGAGGAACCTGCCAAGCCATTTCAAGCAGTGGAAGAGAAGGGATAAGGAATGCTTAGAGATGCCGTCTTGCTTTTAAGAAGGGTAGGAGCAGTGCCATAAAAGTCTGGTTCTCCAAACTGCCAGAAACACCATACAACTGCAAAGCTGCATGTGTGGCAGGCAGTGAAGGAGGCTTGTACACCTAAGAGCTGTGGAATTGCTGTGTGAGAGAGAGATACTAGCACTAGTGCTAGGAAAAGGATATCAAAAGCAACACATCGCTGCTCTTTGAAGAGGTATATGGATCAAATCATCAAGGTGTCTGGGCGTGTAGCATCAAACGCGGGATCAGAAACTGATCCTCTTACTCATGTTGGATGGTACCATAATTTCATAATGAATTTCATCTGTGGAAAGGCAGAAAAAGAGGCGGCAGAAGGATCCTAAATCCTTCAGACCTCTGAGAGCCAGAGCTGCGTTTACCCTGATTATCAAGGTTTTAATGAAAATCCTCTGATCAAAAAGTGTATCAGAAAAGCCAATGAGAAGACAGGCCAAGGGCTGATGTTCTCCTTGTTATAGGCCAGGCGTTTAATCTTGTAAGACCCCTGGCAACACTGAAAACTTTCCCCAATCTGTCCAGTGAGGGGAGAATATTCCAGTAGCCAATAAGAGTGGGTTTGTGCACCAGAATGGCACAAGGACGAAAGATTCTCATCCACCTTTTTATTAGTAAGCAAAATATGAAGGAACCCAGGTCTTGTAAGGAGTTCCATTCCCTATTGACTTTATTAGTTCTGTATGGAACTGGCATCTAATTGCAGAACTGGGGACTAAAATTTGTATAGACTGACTTTAACAACTTTAAGAATAATGGTAATTTCACTTTTGAGTTTCTATACGAGCCTGATCCTTCTTGATTAATTCAGAACATTTGCTGTGTATTTTTTTTTTTTTTTGCGTGGAACAGGTTCAAGCTCAAAAAGGCTAGCTGCACGAATGATTTTCTTATGCTTCTGTTTAACATCTTAAATTAGTTTTGTGCATAAGTCAGTTCTTTAATAATATTGAGGTTGTACTTTAAATATACAACCTACTCTAAAGGAAATCAATAACATTTGTGCAACAGCTCTGCTCTGACACATATACATTCTAATTAAAATGTATGGTATTTACACTATAGAAGATGACTGATTGAATGAACTGTTGATATATCAAGTTTTATAATGAGTTTCATTTAACAATGTGGAATAGAAAGGGAGGGAAAGGTATTGCCAAATGACAGTAAACAGAGTTCTGCAGTTCTAAGCACAAGCGCGAACTAAGGCAATTCTTTTATACAACATGTGTGGATAAAAGCTTTGATTTTGTGTTGTGTGTGTCAGGGATAATGTTAGTTCTCCCCAGTCCTGTAGTGCTGCCTTCCCCAAAAACAAATGTAGGGGAAAACTATAGGAGTGTAGCTTCCTCATGGTTCTGATATAGACAGCAAAGCTGAAAAAATTGTCTTTTTATAGATTCAAATGATTCATGTGTCAGTGGAAATGGGTGTGGGCTGGTGTCATTTTGACCTTTCTCTGAGCTCTCAGAATACTAGGAAATGTCCTGTGCTCATAAGAGCTTTATTTTGCATGATTTTTTTAATGTTTCAAATAATAATAAAAATGTATCTGTCAGTGTTTTCTGAAGCTGTCTTAGTGCAGTAATTGTGTAGCAGTTTGAAAAAGGACATTTAACTAAAATGGTGGCTTAATAGATGATACGCATGCATAAGAATTACTCATTGAAATTCATTCAGACTCAGAGGATCCTGGAGCAGCAACTGCAAAATCAAGCAAACAGGCTATTGAATTGTAACAAAGCAAGATTTGAAAGAAAAGTATTTGTATGTTGGAAGTTGAAGCTTGTGAAAGCAGGTGGCTTGGTGCATAGTGAATAACCAACACAAGATTTAGTCTTCAAGGGCTGTTTCCCATTAGAGCTTTTTTTTGTGCAAGCACTTATCAGTTGACCTCAAATAAAGCACTTGTATCCTTATGAAATAACTTACTTGCAGGGATTTTATCCCCCGGTGACTGGTGTAATAACAAATGAATTTAATGTATATTTACTTCTATTACTGTATTAAGAGCCTTTAAAAAGATAGGAATGCTCCTATTAATGTGCAGGAAGGGCTTTGTGGGAGAGAAGCTGAGATGATGAGTAACTAACAAAGATGACAAAGGACAGAGTAGTATGGCCCCTAAACACTTCGGAAAATGTTCATGCTCATAACATGGTCATCTGTCCTTGTCAGCAGCAGAGAGAAAATTATTTGTGCTTACAAATGTAAAGATTTTAAGTAATGGAAAACAAAACCAAATCCCGCAAGTTTAGATGTGATGTCACCTGTTAGTTTTTAAGTGTCTTCTAAGTGCGACTTTTCCCAGGGAGTTGGAATAAATTTATTTCAACTTTGGGGTCGTTGAGAGCTAAACCTCAGTCTATGGGTCTCAAAGAACCTCCAAACAGCAGCGTGCTGTAATGCTTTGTCAGGTAATCCTGCTGTTGCCTTCATTATAATTTTAATTTAAGCTGAGTGTAACAGAACAGATGGAAGGAGATAAGAAATGAAGGAAGCTGTAGAAGCACTTCATATCAAAAAGTGCAGTAGAAGTTAAAAATGCATCAAGATTTGTTCTCTGGAAGCTAATGCACATAGCTCTCTTGGGACTGTTCTTGCAGAACTCAGCAGAAAAAAAGGGAACCAATACACTCATGGACAGAATGAAATCGGGGCTCAAAAATCTGTTATTCCACAGATGTGTGAGAAAGTTTTTAGTGTTCATAAGCCAACACAATTTATATATGGAATGTGAATTTGGACACAAAGTTGAACAACAAAAATATGCAAACCTTACTCTAAAACACTTCAGATTTCCAATACAGGCTCAAACAGTGTGAATTACACTTGTACTGGAGGGTAATAGCAGAGTGAAAACCCTAATCTGAGACACTTGGTGATCTTAGCCGGTATCAGTGCATAACTACTAGGATTAACATTTTTAAGGCAGTTTGACACTCACACATACCCCCCTTAGATGACCTTTTATTTTTTAAGCAGTAAGACATTTTTTTTCTCAAAGAGGAAAAAAGCCTACAGCAATCTAGTTTTAGAAGCTGCTGTAAAGAATATAGTTAATTGGGATAGCTTGCCTGACCTCTCTACATTATAGGTGACAAAGCTATGAATTATTTTGCTGATTACACCTTACCCTGCCTGTAGAACAGTTCAGTGGCCTTTCTACTTGGACACTGCAAGCAGACTCTGAATAGCTAATGAATAAGATGCAATAGTAACGGCAATTAGCAGTGTCTCAAGAGTGAAACGGTATGACATGCACAGTACAGGCAGACGGGACTGGTCAGCACTGGCAAAGCCACAATACACAGAGCTGCAGGTGTAGGAGGCTCTGGGTGACAGTGACAGTCTCCCCTTCCCGCAGACTAGAAAGGTTGATGGGCTGCATGGCGGAGAGCATGATGAATCTGAGGGGACCTAACAGCGGGAGAGTAGTCGGTGCACAAGAGGCAGTGACTCCAGGGTATTGTACCCCTCCAGCACCTCCAAACATCGTACTCAGCCTTAATGTACAGTTGAACCCCTATAACTATTTCAGAAAAGTTACTAATCATCATTTTGTAGCTGAAATATTTTTCTACCTGCGAGCCTTCTACCTCACTGAGAAGGATGTAATTATGTTGGTAAAAATAGCGGCACTCTAAATCTTTCTCTTTGAAACAATTTATTTCAAACAGATATTTTAATTAGTGTTTTAACGCAGATGCAGAAAAAGCCAAGTTTATTCGCAACTTTGTTAACCAGAGTCAGCCTGTCATTATGCTAAGCATTATGCAATGTTAACAAAATAGATTTGGTGCCTACACACCCTATGCTAACTGCTGTGCTTTATAGAAATATAAATATCAATTTACAAAAGCAAATAACTGCAGAACAAATAGTAAAACTTTAATTCCCACATCGTAATGCTTGCGAATAACAGCATAAGTATTTACAAACTTGCGGAGCAGTTCAAATGCTGGTGCTTATCCACGGCAATATAAACAAGTGTGCAGATGCTAGAAAAGAGCTGGACTGGTGAATCCACCCAACTAACCAGCGGCCCAATCAGCCTGTTGTCATAGTTGTCTGCAGATACACACTGGTGCAACCCAGACTACATACTGCAGTTTAGGAATAAAACACTGATGTTCCGCCATGATGTCATGTCAGAATGTAATTCCTGTAGTATGTTATATGTTATTTAAAAAGCAGGGATTATTACCAGATGTTATTATTCTGCATGTGTTTCAACCTTAAAGTGGGTTCAGCTTTCAGTGGGTTTCAGGTTTAGAAACGAACCTTTTTGTTACCCACACACTCTTGCATTGCTTTGTTAGCATCAAAGAACAGAAAAAGAGAATTAGAAATGATCGTATCTTTAAGAAATAATTTAATTCTCAGCTTACTAATGGAATCCTTATTTTTTTTTCCCTTTTTTCTTTTCTTTTCTTTTTTTTTTTTTTTTTTTTTTTTTCCACCTGAGCTACTGTTGCCTTTACCTTTCTCATGACTTTTTGGTACATTCTTACTTTCTGTCAACTTTTGTATATCTGACTTCGTATTTCTTGAATTGCTGATCATTTTAATATAATACACAGAAAATGTAGAGTCGCAGGAAAAAAAAAGGGAAGGACTTTGAAGTTTTTTCTTACCTTTTAATGTGTTCCCACTGCACATAAGATAAAAGCATCCAAAAATATTTCCACACCTAGTTGCTTTGTAGTTTTTGCTTGATTCTCAAGAGAAAAAAAAAATAATAATTCTGTACTATGTCCCCTTAGCCTTTTTAGGAAACATAACAGTATTTTTCCAGGACAATCAGAAAATAGACAGTTTCTAAAAGACTGAGAATGATGCTAAGGAGTGCAAACATGTTTTAAAAATATAGGCCAAAAAATAAAGTTAAATTATAAAAGTGGGGTACCCTGAATCTTGTGTTCAGACTACTTTCCTAGTCTTTCTTCCTTTGCACATTATGGATTTGTTCTGCAATAATTTACTCAAGGTCACATACAGAATTCTGTTCCACTAAGACTTGTTCCAGCACCTCCTAAAATCTTTTTCTGTCTCTTGTCTCATCTAGCACATGTATATACATGCTTGGTCTTGTTACTTAGATAAGGAGTTTGAAGATTATACTATTCCTATTTTTTGCGGTGTGGTGGGAAGTAAAAGTAAAGGCACTTCTGCAGCTTCTTTCCACTCCTGTGTAAGTAATGTAGGTGATGTCAGAAGGTATAAAAAGATGCATAAATAGTTTAAGGAACTTAATTGTCTATGAACGTGCTGTATGAGTGTTTGGGACCTCGACTTTTAAAACAGTGGTATAACAGACTCTGTGTTGTAGGTTTTGGTCTTCTCCCACACCCTGTAATAACTGGTGATTACAACTGTTAGATCTCCTAGATCAACTTATTAAAACTACTAGTTACACTGATTTTCACAAACTGGTTAATTCACGGGGTACTAACATGAAACCTTATTGGCACCTTAATAATATTTGTAATTGCCAATTCTGAAGGAAAAAAAAGGATTCTATAGAATGGAAGATGACGGAAGTTTTTAATAAATGCTAAATTTCTGTTAAGAAGATCCTGTTAAAACCCAGTTATAAGCGTTAGTGGCACATGAGTTTAATAAGCCAACAAAATATAAATGATCATAGCATAGCATTTAATGGGATGTCCCTTGGAAGACTTTGGATTTGGGTAGGAAATCTGTAAGCATTACATAGTTTGTATAAGAAATGCTTGTTCTGGGTGTGTCCTGGAATGTCATTGAAGGGAATACATATGTTTTAAAGCTGGAGTTTACCCTGTCTTGGAAAACGTGTGAAGGTATTGGAATTGGAAACATAGATGCAGATGTTTCATGCAAACTGGCCAGTTTTGTAACCACTATTAAATTCATTGCAACTTAACAGACAGAAATTGAATTTCTATTTAATTAATGTGCTGTGATACTCTAGAATAATTTCTTTTCACTTACAAACTTGTAAAAAAATCTTTCCTAACTGTATTTGTCTGAACTCCATTACTCAAATTCTCACAATGGCCAAGTTTTCAGGAAATGTTCTTTGATATAACACTTAATAATTTAGTTCTTTGTAACAGATTTTTTGGGCATTTTCAGTCACTATTTCTTTGTACCTTAAAATAAAGGCAAAGCTTAAAAATCATAATTTTCTACTCGAAAGAATATTGAAATGAAAATACGAATAAGAAGGATCTAATTACAACATGCAAAAATAGAATGGTATAAATCCTTCACTTTTAAGGAACTTTGTTTTGAATTGAAGTTTAATCAAATTGCACTTTAAGTGTTTGAGTTCAAACAGAGAGGAAAGCTCAGAGTATTAGCCTCAATTCTATAAACCTTTTCTCATGCGATAAGTCCTTCTTCACCTGAACAGTCTGACTGATGTCAGTGGCTTGAGTCCTCATCTGCCTCAAATTATATAGCGCAATTCACAAGGAAATTAGCCATTGAAATTTTGGCAGACCGTATTATGGCCACATAATATGCCTACATTCTTCTTCTTATTATTAGGGAAAAGTTTCTATGACTGATGCAGTGACAGTGGAGACTGGCTGTCTGCGGATGGTGATTCTCTTGTTTGTGTGTGGGCGGTTACTATAAGGTGTATACTGTATGAATCCTGATTGTATATTTACCATGCGTGTGTTTGCAGCCAGTGCTTGGGCTCTCTGAAGCGTGCTGGTGATTGCCAGGCTGATAGCAGATGCTGTGAGAGTATCTTATAATTCACAGCAGGCATTCAACTGCTATATATGAATGTGTAGTGGTTTGGGGAATGTCCATTAAGAGAAGTCCACAAACCCAAACCCAACACCCCCCACCCTTGGGGAATACAACAAATTCAGCTCTTCACAGTCATTCCAGAGAGATTGCCAGGTAGAAAAAGACACGTGACTGGGGAAAAGGCAGATGTATGACAGAACTAGTCACAGATGCCAAGTATAAATAGGGACAGATTTGTTAAGGAGTTATTGATCCTTGTGCCTTTGCCTTCTGCTTTGATTGATACTTTCTATTCCCGCTTCTCACACACAATTATCCATTTCCCTTTTTGCTTATAGCAGTATTCCCAGTGCATAAAGCACGAACCCTCAGATTTCAGCAAGGCTCACACTTACCCTTCAGAGCTGGCTTCCCCTGCACTGCCTTCAAGTAATTAGCTGACTAAAATCGAGCAATGTGTGTGGGTGTACTTACCAGAAGTAAGGAAACACAAGACAAATGGCATGTTTTATTCTTCATATGTTGCCTCTATCCTCTGTGCATGTTCCTTGTAGATGTTCTGTGTTAGGGATGAAAACAATCCAGGTAAAAAATCCGCCCAGAGCTTGCTTAACTCTTCTCAGAGCTGGGGGATAAGTATGTGGAGCAAGAAAGCAGTGAAAATTAAATTAAAAAATAGATTCAGATAGAAATTCTGCAAGTATATTTCATTCTTGTCTCTGCTTCTTTTTAATTTTATTGAAACAAGATAATAAATTTGAGTTTACTCTGAAGCTTCTTGTTCTTATGCAAAGCATGCATTTTTGGGTTGTTTTGCTCTCTTTTAATCTTACTCACTTTAAATCCTATTTCAAATTGGAAAGTGTAAAATTCAATCTGAAATGTTTCAGAAATATCCTTCCCCATATGTTCAATGAGATTATTCAGTAATTTGATCTGAATTTAAATTTTTTTCAAGTGCCAAATGCTCTTTATGTTAAAAAAAATTATATAGTGTCAAACCCATGTAAGTGTAGAAAAATAGGTAGTTTAAAACCCCCAAATAATAGCTTATGGACTAAATATGATCCTAGTGTTCATGTAATATTTCTAGTGTGCTAGAACATAGTACAAATGCCTAAATGAGATGAATCACCCTGATAAAACTGAACTGAAAAATTACTTTAACCTTTTTGAAACAATGTATTTTGACATTTCCAGAATAGAACAAGAGCCAAGATTTCATGTAGACTTTTCCCACTGAAGCTGTCATAAAAATCAACAAGTTCTCACTATGTGTTTTGAAAGAGAATGAATTCTATTTTCTAGTTAGAAAATGGTACTGTTGTTTATCAGTCTTTTTGTTACTTGACCCTTCTGTTAAAGAGATTTGGGAACTCAGGACGTGGGCCTTGCTTGTCTTTTAAGTTTTTTTAGCTATGTATTTTCTTTGCCTTCTTCACCTTCAGTAATTGAAGTCCTGGGGTACAGGACTACTTTACTGCAAGGATGCACTTCTAATCTGAAGCTTAACTTCAGCTGGTCTAAAGAACCGCTACCCCACCAGCATGCAGTGGCATGATGGTTAGAGAGAAAAATTGTACATCAGTCTCGTAAATTTTAAATTTCATCCACAGTACTCTTCCATAAAAAAACATTTTAGTCAGCAAGGTGTGCATTGACTGGAGAGGCATTTATTAGGGGAAGACATCTCCTGAGTGATCACCAGTTGATCTGGAGTTTGACTCTGCGGGCACTGGTGCTGTGCTTCTGCAGAACAATTGGCCTCAGGTCCCCAGATGACTTTTCATGGAGGGAGGAAGAATCTGTTGTTTTCTAATAGTAAGGGAATTTAATGAAAAAGTCTGCATTTAAGAGTTTTCTACTTATGCCATTTGCAACCATGTACAGATGTCTAAGTCATAGCTGTTAACACTTTCAACTATTTATCTGTAAAAAAGATACTGTAGGTGTTTCCTTTTTTATTTCTTTTCCTTTTAAAATCTCAGTAACTTAACTGTTGTAGTCAGGCACAAGCAAGTTTGACAGAACATCACTAAGCCTGATTCTGTTCTCTGCTTTCCTTGTCTAAAGTAGGAGTCACTCCACTGCAACAAATGCAGGCACATTATGGCAAAATTGGTGTTGGAGCAGATTCAGACAGAATAGAAACCTGCTGATCTGCTAAATCCCAAGGTGGTGGTGTACAGAGAGCAGAATGACTTGTGGCTTTTCAGAGCTAAATCCAGATAAGAAACCTCTTATTGGTTAGATCTCAGCAGATGAATGAAAGTGGTTACAAGGGGAGCACTAATTAAACAGACTGTCTGGCTTTCATCTCTGAAGAGATCAACTGCTATTTCACACACATAAAGGAAATACTACATTTTACTTCTGGTGGCTTTGATAAAAATAGTTTAAAATAGTACTGTCTTTTTTTTTCTTTCTTTCTTTCTTTTTTTTTTTTTTTTTAAGATTTCCCACAAGATTTCATTATTTGACAAAGCCCTGACAACAAAACCAAAACCCCCTGGCAGTCGTGTAATGTATAATGAGGTGGCATCCTAAGGAAGTCATTCTGGATCAGATCCAAAGTCCATTTTAATGAATTCGGCTTTTTCCCTTGACAACTCTAAGTTTCAGAAGCTCTTACTGAAGTAAGAACTTACGCATACCTGCTATTGAAAAGATTTAAAATATATTTTTTTCTTCTCTCCTATTTCCTGTTAAACTTTCTAATGATTTTAGGTGGGCCTATGACTATCTTTCAGAAGAAGGGTTTGTTGTAGGCCTGAAAAGAGCAAGGTGTTAAACTCTAAAATATAAATCAAGGTGAATGATTTTTATATCTAAACCCATTTTTGGAATTGGGAGAGAAATTACTTTGTTTGGGAACTATTTATAATAGACCTCAAGCCTTTCAAGATAGGTAATTTTTAAATATGACATTACTGGAAAGGATTGTAAGGGTGGCAAGTGATTCAAATATCTGTCAGTAATGGTTTGGGTCAGAGGAAGGTGAATGGTGCTCTCACAGTCATGGTGAGCCCTATTTATACAGTAATTGTGAACTCAAAGGAGGATGGTGGGGTGCGAGATTACCTCTGTATGCAGCACAGTTGAACTCTATATTGGAGTGCTGCATTTGCTCCCTGCATGTAGATTTGTGGAAGGATCTTGATGGAGAGAAAACCTTTAGAAGTCATATAGTAGAAAATCAAAAAGGTAAATTGTTAGGTTTATTCGAATCAGGTGTCTTGTCAAGCCCACCTCCAAATTTATTTACATCTGTGGTATCTCAGAAGGAAAGGAACTACAACTCTTAAGTGGGCATCAGCAGAAAAAAGCATAGCAAACAAAAAGGCTTGAAGCTAAATTAGAATACATGTCTGCACATTTAATGAAGAATGACAAGTGCCAATCAGAGATAACAAAGAATGCTTAACCTTAAACTGTCATTTGAAGTGGTGGGTCTAGCTATCTTTCAAATCAAAACTCGTTACAATGTGAACGATGTGGTTCAGTACAGGAGCATCTGAATCTAGTTTGCATGAGAAGTCAGTCTAGGTATTCAGCCCTCTTGAGAGCTACAAAGAAATGACTGCTGCCAACCTGCTACTCAAAAAAATTATATCCTTAATTTAAGAATTATAATTATCTTTACATCAAAATATACCGATGAAATAAATCTGTTGTTAAATATGCCTGTTCTACCATCTAATCACAGCTGATTTTTCACTTGTGTCAGACCTCTCAGACACATCAGTTACATATTGATATATACCCTCGGAAACCTAAAAATGTTCTATTAGTTTGGATAAATTTGATCTGAACTAGGCATATTGTCTGTTAACTTTGTGTTTATGTACAAATTTCTATCTCAAGAGTGAACGTTTCATATTCATACACAGTTTCACCAGGAGAGAGGCAGCATTGCATAAAATAAGCCCAGTGGAATGCTTACATTTCTGATGCTCTATCATGCTTGTCTTCAAATGAAAAATAGGGTTAAGAACATGTGTACTTCTGGATTATATTCTGATTGTGGTTTGATACTCCATTTTGTGTTTCAAACTAGTAAGTTTTGAATACAAATAAGCTTGGATTTTTTGCCTGTAATATTAGGTCTAACTCTGCTTCATTTTTTTTTTTTTTTTTACTTTTTTCTGGTTTCCAGTGTTTTTCCAGATCAAAGATATAAAATTATTTTAACCTTCTGATAATCAAGAAATTCTGTACTTGTAAGGACTTCTGAACTGACTTTGTATTAAGAGGAATAGGTTAAAACAAGTAAATTCTTCCTAAATTTGTGTAAAGAATCCAAAAGGGCAGAAAATGGCCCTTTATACAGAGAGAATATGTCCTTTAAGGAAAACCTGAACCTTCTCAGAAGTGTTTTGGTAATGCTTGACCAGAATTAGTTTTTTCAATTCAAGTTAATGAAATACGAACACCTTCCATAAAATCTTTCTTCAGTTTAACCTTTAAATGCCCTTTCTCATTTTATTACGGCAGAAGATTTTCTCTTTACATTTATACTAGTTGTCTTTAACATGCCTCTTGTCATCCCTAACAAGCTCCCACATTCTGTGTTGGTTGTTTTTTATATATAAATATATATACACACACAGACATATCACAATATATGGTTTTATTTATTTACGGATACATATATTTGCTGTGGTGGTGGTAAAAATTTAACAAAATTTCTGTAGTGGGAAGAGTGAAAATAGACCATAGAATTTTACCATCCATAGAGATATCATTGATGATAAAGATGCCAAGTTACATAGTACTGTGTGATGCATGCTGGTCACAGTCCAGATCAAATGATCTAACACCTGTTTTTTGTAAAAAAAGAGTGACTGATTCAGTCTGAAGAGACCTGGTTGGAAAAACGATGGCATAGATCCTTTGTGGAAATGTGGCCTGATGCACAGAAAATGATTATAAATCTTTTACATCTACACATCTTGCTGTTGCGATTTTGTGTGTGTGATAAGAAATTAAAAACCAGAGAAAAAGTATGTTGTTCTGCTTGGGTTAAATAAAGCAAAGCTGTAAAAAAAAAAATAAATAAAAATGTTCAGATGTTTCTGAACTGAATGAAAACTCTATGAAACTGGGATATATATATTTTCTTTCTAAATTGGGTTGTCACTACGTTTAAAATATGAAGAAGTGAAAGAGATCTTTTGCAAGCAGCAACAAAACAGAATTTGTGTTAAGAATAGATTTTAAATTCCAAATTAACTGTCAAAAATAGTCAGGAAGACAGTTTGTATTTTTAAACATAGGAATGAATTCCTTGTAGGAGTACACAGCCAAATGCATTGCACCTTTTCTCTGTGCGAATCATTTAGATGTATTATGTCAATGTGTAAAGGGAAGCTTGCCAGCTTCGGTGATCCTCACTGTAATACTCTTAGAAAATTATCTCCTTTGTCTTGTTCATTGTTAGTTTTGTGTGTCCTAGAAGGAAAAACTTGGTTTCTTTCAGAATTAAGTGGAAAATATATAACCAATCAACTCAAAAACCAGGATATCATTCCAGAAAATAAATGCTCAGAATGCATATGTTTTGCAAGAGACTTATTGTATAAGCAGGACACTTACTGTGTAATGATGACGTAACTTTAAAATAACTGCTATGACATAAGAACACATAGTCAAATGCTGACTCTTAAATACATACAACTAGATAAACATTCTATACATTTTGCTTATATCTTCGCTACTGATTTATAATGTTATTTCATTTTCTTCTAATAACATGGAGCTGCTGCAGTTTGCCTTTTTAAATTCAGTTTGTGTGCTGCAGATTCTGCGACAGGTGCACAGATGTCATCCAGGTACTTTTTCTTTCATAGGAATTACACTTCTGTCTTTTATGTGCTGTGGTACAGTGTCTGCCATAAGCACGCAGCTTTTAAAGGGAACAAGAGTTGCAGTAATAATACTGATATTTTGCATTTGCATAGATTTGAAAATATTTTCAAAAGGTATTTTAAAATTATCGTGTCTGTTTTGACAATAAGCAACATAAGACATTGGAAAGATGGTAGGAATGATGTAAAAGTCAAGATGAATCTGCTATTAAAAAAACCCAGAAGAGTAAGATTCAAGATCTTGGATGATATGAGTTTTCATAGCTCTGCTGAATTCAGCTGTATCCATTTCTACTGACTGAAAAGAGAACACTGATCTTCAGAATCTTGATGCAAGTTCCACTTTCCAATTTTTTTCTTTTTTTTTTTTTCTTAAATAACAAAATGCTCTCACACTCTATCTGTAACCTTGCTTGCTTTTAAACTGCTGTCAAGTTTTTTTAATTTTCTTTTTGTTTTGTTTGTTTGGCTTTTTTTTTTTAGTGTGTTTTTTTGTTGCTGTTGTTTTCTCCCTGAGTAAGGACTTCTGGTATTTGATATTGTCCTTTGGCAGGAACCTAAAAGCGGTATTAAAAAAACCCAACTGAACAGAGATGAAACTTTTGTTTAAATGATGAAGCTAGGAACAAAATGGCAAGGTTTCTTAGATCCAGACATATTCCAATGTGAAGTGCTTGTGCTGGACTTACATTTGGTTTTGTTTTGCAGCAGATGTAATTATGTAGTTATTTCATTCCAGCATTCTCCCTTTTATCAAGGACACTATAGACAATACAAAAGTTTTACCTTTGTGTCTGACTATGTAAGCTGGTTTGTTGGGGGAGAAGGAGAGGGTCCACGGATACGGAATTTGTAAATGGGTATAATGAACTGAGTTGCAGCCCACCTACTCTCAACACCTCTTAGAAAGGATGCCTAGTTTTACATATTTAACATACATAGTGCAAGGAAACAGTCTCTGCTTTGCCAAACATCCAGGAAAAAGAATCCTTTAATGCAGACCTGCTGTGGCTGTGAGGCTGATTCAATCTTTTGTAGAATCCATATTGAAGAATGACTTCTATCCATGGATGGGGCTGTGCTAGAAATGGGAAAGGCTGTCACTGTATGCCTGTTTGGCTGGTATTCTTCTGTTATTGCCATTGATCCTGAGTGTCACCACTTTGCATGGGCACGTGGCATCGTCTCTCCCTGCTGTGTAGTGCTGAGGCTCGATAGAGTGGAAACTGGAATGGTTCAGGACTACTTTATGGCTTTGCTAATCCTTGTGTCAGAAGTCTGTCCTCTGCCACAGTCTGCTTCTCACTTCGAAATTTCTTACCCAGTTGGTTACTTGCCTTCTACTTTGGGGCATTTTGCTAACAGTTATTGCTTTCTGGATGGTGACAGATTTTAATTTCTTTCAGTTACCAGTACTCCTACAGCAGATGATGTGGATGTGGGGGCATACCTTTCCAGAGAACCACATATATAATTTCTTTGAGGAAGAAGAGTACCTCTATGTGGGAAAAATATGAATGTCCTGGTCATTTTACTTGCTAGAAAACTTGTAGTCTACATGAAATAAGTGTTGTTGGACCGTATCTCTCTCAAACAGCTAAGTGCCACGGCGGGAACCCTCAGTGGTCAACCTGCTAGTGAAAATCCTCTTTTCAGCTGCTGTCTCTCAGGTAGTCTTCCTTGTTGAAGTTCAAGGTTTATTTAAGGATCTCTGACCCTGCATCTAGGGCCTCTTTGATCTGTGATAGCTTTTAGATGTCTGGTCTTGGTTTATAAGAAGCTACTTAGGTGGTTTCTCCATTTCAATCTCTTATTAACAACCAGTGAGCCTGACTTCTCTGGACCTTTGTGATTCTTGGCTCTATCTGCCATATATCATCCCAGGTCCCTTGGTGAGTCTTGGATCCATTATGAGGAATCCTGGAAAGAGTTGGTTGGGATAACTTTTTTTTTTGGGATGCTTGCCTTGAGTTTCTTTTATCTTAAGTCTTCAGAGGGATGCCTTAATACAGGCAAACAACTTAAAAGTTTAGTGCATTTTGCCTGAACTCTGTCCATGTCATAGATGTTTTTCCTGTCCCTATTGGCATCTTGCAGTCTATTGCAGTATTGCTAAAGTGTTGGAGATTTCTTAAGATATCACCCTGAAGTGACACTGTCATGAAGCATTGTTCCTTTGGGACTACTAGGTTACATTATTCCCCAAAGGATAGCAATTATAAAGCTTTGCAAGAACATGGAAGGGTTAAGCTGCAGCTCTGTCCTTGTCTCACTTGACCTAGTGCTGTTCAGCTCTCTAACTGCAAATTTAATTCACAAAGGCTTTGTTTTAACTTGGGTCTTTGCTCATCTGTCCTGTTGACATCTGTAGGGTCTTGGCTGGAGGCTGCTGGGAGCAGACAGTCCCACAGCTGGGCGCTGGGGCGCTGGCCACAGCTATGAATGGAAGCAGCTCTCTCACCTGAAGCAATTTGCTGACCTTTATTTAGTTTTTGGAGACAGGGCTGAAAGTTTGTAATTGTAGCGAGTCTCCTGGCACTGTCCTGTGATGCAACCACCAGAGCATGCTCATTTTCTCCCACTGCCACTTGGTAATCATTTGAGAATAAATCCAATAGAAGACCTTTTGGATATAAGAATTATACATTTGCAACACAGCAATCACTACAAGCATTACCCTTTACCTACTGACAGCAAAGTTCAAAAATCTCATCATGTACTAGTTTCACAGCAGCTGATAAAGGTTAATAAAATGGAGGTTTAAAAGGCAGTGTTTCAAATTGTTTTACGCTCAGAAAGGACGACTCCCATTATTTTGGGTTGACTTAGTCCACACATTCCATTCATATTCAAACTGTGTGACTCTCATCCCTTCTTGCATTACACGGGACTGTAAACTGTAGGCCTTGCTGCTGTTACAACTGACAGAGAGAAGATTGCACTTTCTGAAGTGAACCGATGTCTGTAAATATCATTACAAGATAAGATTTGTGCAGTGGCCTCTGGAGAATGGAACACCTGCTTCACTGAATTATTGATATTAATTTATAATGGGGTCCTGTACAATATTAACAGGAATTATTAACTGACTAGAGTATTAAGATTTTTTATCTTTTTTTATCAGTTTACCTTTGTTAAGTTCCTGTGTCACTGGACATACTAATTTAAAAAGTAAGTCAACAACATGTTCCAACAGGGTTGATTTTATGTAGTTTTCTAGAATTCTTTTGTTTAAAATGGCTGTGCTCTTTAGAGCCAGTTTGAATGAGAGAAGATGTTTGCTTTTTCTCCTGTTTCTCATTAGTAATGCATGATGAGAGATGTATGAATTTTTACAGGATGTGGTAATTTTATTTGTTGTTCAGGTGTGTACTCTGAGATTATTCTGTTTTTAAGTAAAAAGATGAATGAAAATAACTTGAGTTTGTGGCACTAAAGTGATTTTCACTGATGTAAGACAAAAATAACGGGTTATTGAACTGGGCCCATTATATTAAAAATTTAGTCCTTGCCTTTTCTGCTCTGCTGTTGTAGAGATGAGCCTGACCTGAATTACTAATCCAAAGAGAAGTTCATAGCTGTTTGTTTTTTATAGCGGGTCTTGTCTGAGCACCATGGTGCCAATAAAATTTTGGGTAACAATACTGAGATTCCTGGTCTTAAACTCAAGAGAAACTTTCAGGTTTGGTTTTGTCTATTGTGTTTATAAAGGCTTCATATGTGAAACAAGATTATAAGTAACAAGCTTGAAGCTTAAATCAATGCTATGAGCACAGAAGTGGTTGTTAATACTGACCACATTTGATAAGATACGTGAGACCATTTCAATTTTCACATCAAGTTCCACTTGAGATGTCTTGATTAATATTTGTATCAGAAAAGAATTAGGACAAGAGTGAAATAAGGTGTTGGACAGGCTGTGGTATCCGTGCAGTTCTCTCATGCAATATAATTATCATGTATTAATTATATATGCTGCATGGTACCATCCAAATCCACCAACCTCTCCTAAAGCAATGGTGCAGGTTTCAAGTGGTCTGATTAGCCCTGACGAGAGTCTATGGGTGTCCTGCAAATTATGAAAAAATACAGTCTGGCCATTTTGTTGGAATGAACTATTTCTTACACTGAAATCTCAGTTGAAATGATCAGGGCACTTCCCAAGAAATAGGATTGGTATGGGACTATAGCCTAGGCGAAGTAACTTGGCTGTCAGAGTGAGTTGGACTGGCAATTTCACTTCTCTAGGAAATTCTTAAAATCATCATGAAACACTTTGTTCTGTAGATTTTAAGAGAAAACAACAAGGGTTTGCATCTGAGTAATTACTTCTATCTGTGCCCTCTAAGAGTACTGCAAATGACTGGCTGTAAAGTTGTTTAGCACGCCCAATATATGGGATGGACATAGAGGTGGATGGAGACATTAAATGATTTGCTTAGGGCTGTAAAGTAGTAAAAAAAGCCTAGTAAAAAGTGTAGTGTAATGGCTTCTGACCTGCAGTCCTACCGGTAGGCTATACTGTTCTGACATAGTTTTGATGAAAAGAGATTAATATTTTTATCATATATATATTTTATTTTTAAATAAAGTATGAGACACTGACTGAGCTTGACCAAATTGAGAAGTTAATAAAGAGGAAATTTTTAATATACAGCAACTTGATATATATCTTCATAAGATTAAAATAAGCAATAAAACTGTCAGACACTGTCACCAATAGCACATGAAATTTCAGGTGTGATAGCAGGAAAATGTAATAATAATAAAATGGAGTCAAAGTGCCCTGGCAATGAATAAATGCTCTTGCCCATAACAATTTTAAAGAAAATTTACATTCTTAAGACCAGTTCCTTTATTATTTAGGCCTGTTTGCACGAGCATAACAGAAGGAGCTGACATTTCAAATAATTGATGCTGTAAAAGAAAAAAAAAAAAAGTAAGCGTTTATCACAATATGCCAATTAAGCTTTGAAGGCTATTCAGCACATTAATGAAGGCTGAAGATAATAACCCCAGTAGTATATTATAAAGTGTGGCACATCCCTGCTCCAAATACTGTTTTGATCTTTAAGGTTCTTTTTCTTTAATGTATTAGCTTTGATTTTACCAGACTTGAGGATTTTTGACACATAAATTACATATCATGTAGATCAGTTCATGCTTGGAGACAAACATGCGTACAATCAGCAGCAGTCAAAAGGTGGAAAACTGCTGCATCGTTGTATCATTTGAGTGATTTATATGTTGGTATGATGGCACATTCACATGCTGCTTTTTCTGATGCTGTCTTGTTGAGTGCACAGCTTAATGACATTTGATCTTTTTTCAATTTATAGTCTCTCACATATCGTTTGTTTGCTATCAAAAGGATAATTTGTAAAGTGAATGTTCTGTTGATCTGAATTGGCAGAAGCGTTTTTCAACCTGCCAATTTTCCATTTAAATGAAAAAGAATTACATTTAGTAACCTATAAATTTCTTTTTTCCTTTAATGGTGAGTTTATCGTTCTGCTTAGCATTTCCTCGGACAGCAGAGCAACTCTTTAAGACCAGAAAGTGGAAGAGTGAAACATTTGCATCTGTTTTGAGCCTACTGTCACAAAAAACCCCCTATAAATCATGTTGACTCTTCTTTTGCTTATGGCTTAATGGAACAAGAGTAAGACATTGCTGAGATACTGAGGCAGGAGTTTGTCTCATTTCATATGCATGGTCAAAGCCAACTGTAGTTGATCCAACTAAGAATGGACCTAACTGTATGTTTGACTTGAGGAATAAAGGGTAGATGAACACATCGCTAGCCACGTGATGCTGTACAAACACTGTCATGCGTTAACTACGGTTGCTCGTTCGAGCCTGAATTATGGCTGACTGACTTGACGTTTCAGTTTGTTTTGTGTGACTTGTTTGTAGACTCTCTACCAATGTGGTTCCACTGAAGATCTACTGTTGCCTTGAGTGACCCTGTCATGTATTTTCTCGTATCAGTACAGTAGTGTTTGTCATGAGCTGTTTTTAATGTAAGTATTTTTCTTCATGATTCTTTTCTGACTCTAGATATCTCTATAGTCCACTGCTACTTACACCAGTTAAACAGAATGGAAGCTTTACTTGGAATAAGGCAACTAAAGGCTAATATATTTGTGAATTAATTCCTCAGCGAAGAACGTATTTTATAGTACTGCATGACATATTCTAATGCTAAATACAAGTGGTGAAAAGACACATTTTTCTTGAACTTGTTAACAAAAAAGTTCTGTTGAAAGAAAGGTAACAGAGGCAGCAAAGACTTTATTTAGAATTAAGATCGGTCCTGCAGCAGAGTGTTTCTATATATGAGGAAGCAATCTTTTTTTGTTTTTAATGATATGTTGGAGATGTTTTGAGTCATAAGTAAAAATCCCAAGGAGGGGCAGAGTACTAACATCTCTCAATGAAGACCTAGATTCTGCAGGTGCTGAGCACTGCTGAATGCCCCCAGATTTTGTTGTCTCTTTTGCATCAGTAGCTATCTACCACTATTCTGCAAAACAGTTTATCTGGCTTTGCTCCAATATACTGTTATTTGCACTTTATTTCTGGAGGAAGTAACCAGTGAAATTTCCCACACATTTCTGCTTCCCCTCCCTTGCGTATTCTATGATATTTCCATGGGTTTATGCTTTTATATTTCTGTTTCGGACTGAATTGATACACTCCTCAAGTTTTTCTGAATACATTCAGACACTCAAAGTGATCTTTCAGCCATGATTTGCAAGTCTCCCCAGTAGATGAATACCAGTCAATGTCTGCTTAGCACAGTGCCCAATTGCTGTTGCCAGGCCATTGGACAGGTGTTTGTATGTCAGTGGCCTTATAAATGGTTTTTGCCACTTCCTTGAAAACTTTATTCTCTTCTTCTGTTGTTTTTTCTTCCTTCTGTTTTTCTGTAGCATACAGATAATAAGCAAGTGTTATAACATCAGGATGTGTAATGAATATGTTCTCTTAACTAAGTATGTGAACATCACTATCAAATGTTTTTGATTACATGTATTTAAACTAAATTAACCTCTGCATTTTGAGATTTTAGATTAAATTGAGCCCTGCTGAACCTAGTTGCAATTTTATTTAAGTAAATTTAAATAGTAGTTCAGTTTTGCTCTGCTTTTGTGTTCTTGGCCAAAAGCCTTAACTGGACCTGATATCCAATCCAAACAGGAATGACTGGTACTAATGGTGCAAATACAAGACAGAAGCAGGTCTGGTACAACTTCCACTGGTTGTGATGGCTATATCCATAATACTGGTACTTTTTGGGTGTTTGTTTTTTTTTTTTTTTTTTTTTTATGTGGTTGGAAGGTGGATGAGACACTAGGTATTATGAAAACAATAACAGAACCTCTGCTAGACTGCAAAGAAGAGCAAGCTTCTATTTGACTGGGACGTGAGGGTATTTCAAAAGCAATGTTTTAAGTTCTTTTTTAAAATGACAAAAAAGTTGTATATACCAAAGTGGAATATGGTGGCCTTGCTGAAAGGTAATCATAGATAGTTAAAAACATCCATAAGTAAACATGAATAAATCCTACTGTAGAAGCAGATTACACATTTCAGTGTTGTGGTATAACTCAATAATCTGACTGTTTTTGTTAGGAAGGGTGAGAGGACTGGTCCTGCTTTAAATTGTATTCTGTTGAATCTGAAAATCTCCAGAATGCACCGCTACAGAAAGTGTAGCATTCCAACACCTAAGTCCATAGCGCTCTTACAGAGAAGCTGCCTGACAACCAGGAGGCAGTAGGGTAGTGCCCAGAGGGGCTGTAAGAGAAGATTCTGTGCTGGCTCAGCTCCCTTTCCAGTGCTAGCATTCAGATAAACATAAACATTTATAGCCTTGTATTACCAGAAACATTACCACCCTAAAGAGACTCACAGTCACATGCTGTGAGTTGAGAGATCACAGTGATATGACAAAAAAGGTACTAAAAGTTGCACTTTGGTGCACCACAGGTTGCAATCTCTTCGCTCAGAAGATTGTTTTAAAGATTAGGATATTTATTCCTAGGAAATCATACCTTAAATCAAAAACTCAAGAGTATTTTTATTCATTTAGGCTAAGCCTCCACAAGTTCAGAAACAAAATATTCATATGTTTTTATTTAGCATTTCATTCAGTGTAGTATTACCAAACACCTCTAAAATATGGTGCATTTAAGAAGAGCAATGTTGTCACACAGCTGGCAGGTGTTAACCCTCTTCTGTGTGCTTTGGGCTCAGCCAGGGAGAAACCTTCAGAAGTTCTGATCACTGAAATCACTAATACAATACCATACACTTAGTATAATTCATTTTCAAAACAAAGTTATATGAGGTAACCAATATTAAAGAAATGTTTCAGTGATTAGAATAAATAACATATATTTTAGAGTTATTTTACGTGTTTTTTGTTACTTACACCTGGCAGTCTGTCTCCTCTTGTCCAGAGAGATGTGTGTCCTATCAAACTAGTTCTTGGAATTGTTTTGTTTTGGAGCATATTTTCTATTTTTTTTCAGATTTTTTTTGAAAAAGTAACTTTTAGGAGTATAAACATCATACAGTTTCATTTACATAAATATTTGAGCCGGCATTCTTGAAAATGACAAAACTCCTTGCTAGAATATAAGAGCTCTTATTAAGCCATGGAGGCTTCATGTATGTACACCCTTTAGAGCTTTGAAGACCTGGAAAATGATCTTTTTGCCTTGAGGGACCTTCACATCTACAAGATAAATTTGCACTTATGGTCCTTTTTAAAGCACTTAAAATTGATGTCACGTGTCTGATCTGATCCAAACTACTTTGCAGTGAGGCAAATTAGTAACAGAGAAAATCAATCATACCTGTAACTACTTGAGCCATTTTCAAGAAAAATCAGTCTTTGTCTTTTGAAAGTCAAACAAAATCTAAGTTTCCCTCTCTTTAATTATGAAGTGCAGGTGTAAGAGCCTATCAGATCTTAAGGTTAGAGATGGAAGTTATCCATAATTAAGTCATTATTTATTTAACGCATCTGCTCAGTGCTCCGAATGTACTTCAGTTGAGCCATTCATTTGAAACTTATTTTAAAACATAGAAAAAAAAATTACTTCCCTTGAAGCAAAGCAATATATAACAGAATATTTTTATAGAAAATCTCTCTCGATGTAATTTTCTCTGCCTCTAGGAAAAGAAGTTAAGAATTCTGTCCTTTAAAATTTTGTGTATAGGTGTTAAGTGTCTCAATGTGCCCATATAACCATACCAAGAAATGGATATGAAAAAATATGCTTATGCAGTGGTAGTGGAAAGTAACACACTGATGAAAGGCTCTATTGTAATGGTTTCTGTATAGGATCTACATTGCTTCCTGTAATTGCCCGTTTCTTTCCCATTGAGGCACGGCAGAACTGTGTTCCCCGATTGAGTGGCTTAGTGAGATGCACAAAATCCATAGGAAGAATCTGGGTCTTTGCACTGTTTTATTTTTATAGCACTATGGGAAAGTGTTGTCTCATTTCTCCTTCCATTAGGTATGCAAGGCAGGTAAAAATCATATATGTATTCCTTGAAATATCATTCTGTTCCTCCATTTGCTATGATCATTGCAAGAACATTCAGATCCCATTCCCGTAGGCTGTTACATTCATTCATCTTGGAACAGGATTTTTTTCCCCTTCCTGTTTGGTGATCAGCTTAAACTCCTGGCCTGCGGTAATGAAAAGTTATAGGGACAAAAAGATGTGCATAAAGAAGTGTAGGACTGGAGATTAAACTCCCCATTGCAATTCATGTTATGCTAATGAGGCACATAAGATCATTCAGAGCAGGGTAATGCAGTGATATTACCAAGAAACCTACGTAATTTACTATGGGGAGCCTTTACTTAATATATCATATTTCAGCAAGAAACTTAATAAAAAGAAGCTTAATACATAAATACCACCAAGCAGCATAGAAGATAATGCGGCATTTGATCAGACTAATATATAAACACCACCGTGAAACCTAATTTCCAGCAAGTTGCTTGAGAATCAAAATATGCATATTGCTTATTGTTACTGCTGAAACAATAGCTTAATAACTAAGGATACCAGAAAAGGCATAATAAACATTTCCTATTATTTCTATTCCCCAGTTGCCTATAGTGGCCATATAATTTAATATTTGATTGAACAGTCTGGATATGAAAGCTATTTCCCTTGCAAAGTAATCCTAGCACTCAGCTGCAGTACAGCAAGAAGTGTTACCATGGTACCTTATCCCATGACATTTTCCCCTCAGTTTTATTGATGCTTCCATTTTTAAAGCCATTCAGTTTCATTGAATAATATACATACTGTGCTATAACATGTTTTGACGTCAGTCCCATCAAGGGTCAAAAAAAATAACATTTTTTTGTTCAATCAAGATAATTTTACTTAGTAGTATTATGAGAAAGTTTAATATCTGAAAATCTGGGATGTCCATTTGAAGCAGAGATAACGTGTCTTTTATTGGTCTCTTCCCTGAAGAACTGTCTTTCAAAACTATGGCAGAAAAGGAGTAGGAAAAGAAGGTGAAAAAACTTAAGTGAGGTGATAACCACATGATTTAAGAGTTCTGACTTACTGACTGGGATCCATGTTCTTCTGCTCTATATCTGGAAGCAGTCACCTTGCATGTGAAATATGGTTGATCTGGAGGTGTCACCTGTGTAAATTGTTTCAGAGAGGTGCAGAACTATACCTGATTATTACTTATTTCTGTTGATATTAAGCAGACTATATTGCTGTTAAGGGTCAGCTAAATTTCCTCTGGTAAATTCCTGAATTGATCTTTTCTTTTTTTTCCTCCTGTGAGAAAAATGATGGATTCAGTCAGTCCTGATACTCACGCTCTCCCACAGCTGAGGACAGGAGGGCTGTACAGCAAAGCCTGAGTTCACTACACTGAGAACTGTAAGAACCTGACTGTAATTCATGGATCTTAATAATCTGCATGTTTCTGCTGAAGATATGGAAAGTTTTGGGAGCTTTGGTTTGGCATTTGCTCCATCCACACAGAAATTTGGTCCTTATCTCCATATTCTGGGGCTCTTAGTTCAGCCATTGCTTCCAAAGCTTGAACATTTCCAAAACTTCATCAATCAACTAGGACTGACAGTGAGTCAGAAACCACAGCTTTTAGTGCAGTAGTGGTTAGATGAATCTATTCTTTGTCTTAAAACCTGCCAGCTACCCTAAGTTCATTTCCCCCCCCCCAAAAATCAATGTGTGCTTTCAGAAATCCCCCACTTTCAGAAACATTTTCAGAATAGGTGATCAGGACTTGCATGTGCAGAAGCAAAGATACATCCAGCATTTTTTACAGCACTCTGTGCATAGAACGTTATTTGTTTATTTTCATATTTGTAAATAAAAATTGATTTAGGAAAAATATATAAATCTCTTTTCAACAATCTCCCAGTTTGAGCCTCTAAGTGCGCATTACAGTGGGCAACATGAAACAAAGCTGAACTAATTTATGCTAAGCTGATCCATCAGTGATCATCTCAGGAAACTATGATGGGTCTGATTTTGATCCCTAATTATACTAGATTAAGTAAAAATGATTCCATAAAGGTCACTTTCATAAAAGAACTATCAGCCACGATGTAAAGCAGCTGTTCTAAAACAGCAGGTAAAACTAGGCGAGATGCTAATGAGATCTACAAACTAACCTGCCATTTCAAGGTCCTTTACATTAATACCTACATAATCAGAACATGTTATCAATTTTTGAGTATGCAGGGTGTTTAAGTCCTGAAAACTCATTTTTTTTTTATTCCATGCTATTTATTAAAGCATTTAAGTAAAAGAATATAATTGACATTACGTATGATACATACATCTTCTAGATTTAACGTCACACAAAACAACCATTTTTATGAAAAAGATCAACATTAAACAGCCTGAGAATCTATCTATTCAGACTCCTTTTTAAAATAATGACAAAATGTGTTTCCACTAATTATTTCTGTGTTGATAGCTATTTACACAGCACAAGCAGACAGCAGATAATACTAATTGTTTTTCCAGTGTCCTCAATAACTAGATATTTAAAAGTACATAAAAAATAATAAAAATAAATGAAACAAAAAAAAGTCACCACTTCAGAGAGGGGAAGTTTCTTATAAGTATCACTTGTCATCAAGAATAAATATGGTCTGATTTCACTCGCATAATTATATCTCACTGGACAGAGGCTGTCTTTAGAGGACATAATGCAGAAATGTCCACTTTCCAGTTCTGTGATGTGAAGGTTTATTCGTAGGGCTATCTCACTCAAAGGCCACCTCACACAAATGTCTCCAGCCAAGGGCTGCTAACTTGTAGCAAGGTCTTACTTGCAGATTTGTGTTGTGGGCTTTCTCCAGCTCTGACTCTCCATGCAGTCGCTGCAGTGGTCAGCCCCATCCATTAGCCGCTAACCAGCTACAGCAGCTGCTTTTACCCCCCTGATGCAAAACATTGGTGTGCTCTAGATGCCTCCTTCTCCAGTTGCTATCTGTTGCTGTAATCCGTTGTGTTTTACGCAGCCTTGTTTGGTGACGTGCTCCCGTACAAGAAGTCTTACATACTGGAAGAGAAGGAACTCGATAGATCTGGCTGCTAATGCAATCTTGCTGGCAGATCCTTTGGGTGTAGTTCCAAACTCCATTGCAGCTAATGGAAAAATCTCTGACTCGCTGAGTTTGAATCAGATCCGTACACCCCTGCTGATAAATTTCTTAAGATCTGCCTCCATGGGGAGTTAAGGATCCAACTGATAGTTTCAAAACTATATTTAAATTAACCCTCTTAATCCAGAAAAGCAGCTTATCTTTTATAGCTTCATTGCGCTTTGCATTGAAAAGTGATCTAACAGGTTGAATTGTGGCCAGGCCCTCACCTTTGCCAGGTTACCACATTTCCACAAAAGTCTACCCAGCAATTAAAGGTCGTACCTGAACTAAGTCAGAGGATCACACAGGAGAAAAGTAGCAGCTGGCTAGGTCATGGTGATGCCCCACTGTATGGAGCAGTAGCTGCTATCAATAGCAAGGGTTTCTCCTGTCAGAGGACTAGTATGTCTTTGCTTGAGTGGATAGATTATGATGTGTTGCTATAAATAACTCAGCAGCCGCAGGTGAACAGAACTTGGTCCGTTTTCAATGTTTAACAATACTTTTTAGCATTTAAGTTGCTAGGCATTCAGTCATCTCTCTTTTAATTAGTTCTGTATGTTTGGTTCTGCTTCAACTGCCACTTTGCTAGGGTTGTTTTTTATTCTTCCTGTGCATTTTCACTTAATCTTACACGTGTTCCTTTGCTTTTCCATGTTGCCTCTCCTCATGCTAATCAGTCTGCCAGGGCATTTTCAGTCTCCCCAGGGCCAACATGCTTTTAGCTGCACTCCATAACCTCTGCCCTGTGTCTTTCTCAGTATTTCTTAGATGTCTTGCTTTGACTCTGTGTTGTGCTGTCTTCGAGAAAGCTGTTTGACTATGGAGAAAAAGAAATGCAGTGAGGCATCAATAAAGGGACAAATATAGGGTACCTTGAGGAGGTAGAACATCAATAGAAAAGAAAGTATGAAAGCCTCTGAGGAAGATAAAGCAGCTCTGGAGAACGCGAGGCAGCTATAGAATGTTTGTAAGGTAAATAATGGCCTAAGATCAAAAAAGACAACAAAAGTAGATGAAGCATAGTATCAAACAGAATTTAAATAAATCATTAGCAAGAAAATCTCCTTCTTGAACCATAGGACACTAAACAGCATTTAATTAAAAAATGGGTGTTTGATCTTCTCGTGTGACTACTTTTGTAATATCTTGCCATTTATATTGGTGATATTGAGGCCAGAAGGGCTGGTGTCCTGGGCTGAACAAAATTTAAATAAGAAAATGTGTGCTAGGTCCATGAAAAATCTTTGATCCACTTCAGTGGAACCATCAACTTGCCTATGCTTGAATCCGAAAAGCAATTTTTAACTGGACACTTGCCATTTTATCTCACTTTCTCTCTCGCTTAACGTTGTAGCTGGTAAACACAGGGACTAGAGCTGTGCATAATGCCCTGCTCGGGGGATGCTTGACCCCTTTGGTAACCAGGACTGCCTTGGAACAGACAGGCAAAATCTAGCCTAGAGGACTGTGCAAAAAAGTGAGAACAAATCTTGGCCACTGGACATCTTTGCCTTGCATTTCGTCAGGAGCAAAATTAAAGTAGCTCATATTAGTGTACGTATGGACAAATAGCAGCTAAATAACTTTTTATCTTTTCAGAAATGAATGGTAATATTTTAAAAACAGAAGTACATAGAGTAGTTTTTTCCCCTCGCATTTGCTCTTTGAGATTACTTGTTCTGCAATGGGTAGTATTAAGTAGGCCAAAGATCTTTACATATGTCGTTGTTTGCCAACATGATATCAGAAAAGCGTCAACTATATATTACCTGTGGGATGCTCCTCATTTGTATTATCAAAGTGTTCAGTTCATGACTTGGGTACCAGCTGTAGGAGTTGCTTTTATATAGCATTTTTTTTACAAGCATGGGTAACGATTTAGCTCTAGGGCTTATCTAGCATGTTATTGATGAGAAGAAAAAAGTAAGTAAAAGGAAATTACACTAATGTTTGCTCTACAAAGTCAAATAAGTGATTTAGCAATTGGTAAGACCCCTATAAATCACTGCAGACTGTGTTTTCAGCAAGCTTCTGAAAATGAATCTGCAGTCCTGTTTAACATACCTAGGCTTGCCCAGGGCACTTGCCTTAAACAAATCAATTCTGTTCATACCCCGACTGCCATGAAAGTCTTGATTCTCAGATTGACAGATCCCTTAGCTTGGGGCAGAAGAGCTGAGTGCTCTGTGGAGAAGACATTTCTCAACAGCAGCACAGAACCCCTGTTTTGGAAAACCATTAGAGGTAAGAACAGGTCCTTCATCAGCTTTTCTATGTATTATACAGTGTACTTGGTGCTGATGGCATTACAAAAAAGTGGTGTTAGATCCTCTGTGAGTCATGGGTACGTTTCTATGAGGCTTTTTATTAATTTTGTACATAATTAAAAAAAAAAGCCTAAATGTAGGTAAGCAACACTGTATCTGTTGAAACTGGGAATACTAGACTTCAAAGTGTATTCTTAAGACATAGTTCCCATATTTTTTGTTCTTGCAAACTATTTGGAATCTATAAACTTTGTCTTAGCTGAGAGAATCAGGGGGTGGGGGCTGGAAAGCAGTTAAAATTCCCTCCCCCTCCCCTCCCCAGCGCAAGTTTCTTTCTGAATAGTGAAGTCAGTTAGATGCCTCTGGGTTTAATAGCAGTGCAACACTACATGACAGACAATATTCTTTTAGATTTAATATCATTTTTGTAACTGTAATGAAGTATCTGCTTCTCAGTTTCTGTAACACTTGCTCAAGGTACATTACCCATATAATTAAGCATGATTAAATGATAATTGCAGTCTTTTCGTGAAGTAATTCTATGGTTGTTTATGCTTTGCAGAAAGTAGATGGCATTTATTTTGCATGTGTCAAGGAAAAGCTCTAAATGTTAAAGAAGTTGCTAAGGAATAATTGCCATAAATTTACAAAGGAACTACTAGGTAACTAGAATAAGGTAGTAGAAAAATTTCTGTCAAGATACATTTGTATTTTTGAGAAGGTGTTATTTTTGTATTATTTCTGAAAAAAGTCATGGTAAGTGAAGAAAACATCCAGTTTTGATTATGGGTGAGATATTATTTAAGTGAGATACCATGTTGTTTTATTTATAAGAATGCTCTTTCTACCACACTACAGAAGACCCTTTTCACATCTAATTCTGGAGACACACAGAACATGTTGATGCTCTTCTGCTTTGATATCTTTTCACTTGAACGGGGATAATACTGCAAGCAAAGGGGCGGAAGTTCTGTGCCACACCCTGTCACTTTGGATGTTAGAAAAATGACTTACAAACACTGGCTTTGCTTGCATTAACTTTTGAGTTTGGATCAAGAGTGCACCTGTGAAGCAAATCTGATCATCCGCACTTACTGTGCTTTGTTTCACATCCCATGTGTCAGTGCAGTCTTGCATCAGGCACAGGGGATTCCTCTCAAATGAAGTGAAACAGAAAGAAGAGCTGCAGGATTGCACCTAATGCTTTCCAATGAGAGGGTCCAGCACATAAGTAGGAGGAACAAAAACCTCAAAATATGTTTCCTGAAGGTGTCAGTTCCCCATCACCAGCTCTTTGGCTCTGCAGATCCACTTCTTTTGCCCGCCACTATTTGCTTACGCAAGCATAACCTGCGTTGCCTTTGGGGCCAAATACTGGATAATGTGAAAAACAGGCATGTTGTAGACCTGAAAATCTTCCTGGGGGCTGAGGTTCCAGCAGAGTCCTGTCTGGTGTTTCACAGCTGCTGCTGCGGAAGCTCCTGTGCTGCTCCCTTGGTGTGAGGTTTGGAATGAGACTGCATACTGCTCCTTTCCAAAACCTTATTCCTGTGGGGAGGACTTTTCAAATTAAAACATTTGAATCTGAAGAAAACAATCAGAAAATAATACTAGAAACAGAATTTCTCTGAAATAGATTTGGATATTTATCATTGTGATTTGTATTTTCTTTAGTGTAGTGGCTTTTTAAAAAAATTGTTTGCTTCATCTTTGGGAACACCCTGCTTGACAAAAATAGTTTCTGTTTAGTGAGCCCTCACTCTTAATTTAACAAGTATTGAAACGCAGGCTTAATATTAAGATAATTTATTTAAATTTTACTGATTTTAATAGTATTGGTCATAAAACATCTCAGCATACGGCTGAGAGACCTGGAATTGTTTGGCCTGGAGGAGTCTCAGTGCAGTGCTTATCAATGTTTATAACTACCTGGTGGAGGGATGGTAAGGAAGAAGAACCCAGGCTCCCCTCACTGGTGCCCAGTGGCAGAACAAGAGGCAATGGGCACAAACAGAAATGCTTGAAATTCTCTGTGAACATAAGACAAAAATGTTTATATTGTGGGGGAAGCTGAACACTGGAACAGGCTGCCGAGAGGGGCTGCAGTTCCCATCCTCAAGGATGTTCAAAATGTGATAGGACACAGCCCTGTGAGTGACTGCTTGAGCAGGAGGGGTTGGACTAGGTGGTCTTCAGAGGTGGCTTCCAACATCAACCGATCTGTGATTCTGTGATACGTTTTACTGGATATGTTTCCTCTACCTGGACCATAGCATTGGCTCAGGGATGATACCAATCTATGCCTTGTGGTTTCTAGGTGTTGCAAAATCTTACTGGAAAACTGTGTAGAACGCACAGGTTGAAGCCTTCTATTTCTTTTCAGGCTACTTTTGCATTGAGTAGGCTTACACCCTTTCTTCTCTAGTGCTTCTGTCAAGTGAAATGACTTTTTTTCCCCCAAGACTTCTCTGCTTGGAAGGCTTGTCAAAAAAGCTACAGAAACCAAGACGAATATTAAATACAAAGAATCTCTGGAGGTGAGATATACTGTGTATATCCTGGCACAGACAAGTTAAAAATTACCACTCAGGTGCCTAAATCAACTAATTAATCCATACTGCATTAATTATGATAATGAAAAACTAATAATAGCTTATTGGCCTAAAAACAAATGCAAGTGAACGAGAGACTTTTTCAACGCTGGCTGGCGACCCCCATCCAGCATGCTCCAGCATTGATTGCTGGAGCTATCAAGCAGAAATGAACAGTGACTGGAGGTAAGAAGAAATCAATTTTTGGGTTTTTTTCCCTGCTTTCAAAGTCATTGAAAAAAATTTCATCCTTCTCTTGGTAAATAATTAAAGATTGTGTCAATCTTCATGGAACATTTATGTAAGCTTTTGTCCATTTTTGGCTTTGAGTGACATTTGTGGGTTCCTTAAATATTCTTATAAACATGTATTCTTATAAACGTGTTTCTTGGAAGAAAAGTTACAGTATTGGACGATATATGTTTATCTGGAAGATTTACAAATTTTAGCTTTTGTTGAACTGCATGTTTTTAGCATTAGACAAAACTAGTATTTTTTAGTGATTAAGAGAGATTTCTGTGTTGGTTTTGATTACTGAGGTAGCAAAGTATATCTGAAAGTGACAGAATCAAATGTCTCTCAGCCAGAACAGAAGGGATGTTAAATGTGGGATGCCCCTGTTGGTTTGCATTTCCATCTTTTTGTTTATCAGAGCAAATTATAGTCCTGCAGAGACTAGTTTGGATCTAAAGCTTAACCTACATTCCCTTAACATCTGTTCCTAAGGAGAAAAAACATATGAATTTGTACATGCTGATTCCTTTTCAAAGGGAGACACTTCCTGTGAAAAGTGTCTCCGCTAGTTCACTGAAACATAATCTAAACACTATCTGAGGGACAGAAATGAATAATATAAACCAGGCTGAGATCAAAATGAAAATAGGAAGTGGGACAGGGATTTTCACAGCAATGTTATTTTTCAAAGCCAGCACAGGTAAACAGACACAAAGGTAACGCCTAAAGCAGGAACAAAGAAAATTCTTGACAATAAAACTCAGGTGGGAGAAACTAAATTGAGAAGCACAGCACTGTCATGTGACAATCAAAAATAATAAAACAGGAGAGAAGTAATGGCAAAGAGCAAATTCTGAGCATTGAAGCAGCTCTATAGGAGAAAAGAGAAAGAGTATTGAGTCGTGGTAGAAAGAAATCAGCCTAAGGGCAGCAGAAAATCATCCTTGACTTAAATCAATATGAAAATAGTGCTGCCATACTTCATGTAGGTAGCAAAAAGACTAGATACGTTTATGAAGAAGCAAATTTGTCAAGGCAAATAAAAATAAAAGCATTATCACAAATGTTCATCCAGGGACAATTTCAACTTGTCCTGGTTTCAGCTGGGATGGAGTTGATTTTCTTCTCAGTAGCTGCTGCAGTGCTGTGTTTTGGATTTGGTGTGAGAACAATGTTGATGGCACACTGATGGGTTTGGTCGTTGCTGGGTAATGTCTGTATTAAGTCAAGGACTTCTCAGTTTCTCAGGCCCTGCCAGGGAGAGGGTTGGAGGGGCACTGGAAATTGGTAGAGGACACAGCCAGCACAGCTGACTTGAACTGGCCAAATGGAGATTGCATACCATATGATGTCATGCTGAGTATATAAGCTACAGGAAGAAGAAGGAAGTGGGGGGACATTCTACATTATGGCACTTGTCTTCCCAAGCAGACGGAGCCCTGCTCTCCTGGGGGTGGCTGAACACCTGCCTGCCCATGGGAGGTGGTGAATGGATTCCTTGGTTTGCTTTGCTTGCGTGCGTGGCTTTTGATTTACCTGTTAAGCTGTCTTTATCTCAGCCCATGAGTTCCCCCATCCCACTGTGGGGAGTGTGAGTGAGCGGCTGAGTGGTACTTGGTTGCCAGCCAGGGTTAAACTACAACACAACTCTTGTGCCGCAGGGCACCACAGCAATAACCCAGTGGTGGGGGATCTAGCCCAGAAATTAGGTAGGCACTACGATAAATGTAGAAGCTGGATATTCTGTATTGTTGTGGGTTATATCTTTTTTGTCACCATAATGTAGAAGAAAATGGCAAATATTTGTACATTTGGTTTTTTGAATATTTGCCCAAAATCCTCTTACGCAGGGGACATCATTTTACATCATTGCAGAATAAGGGGCTTGTTTTCTGTTTTAACTAGGAATGTGATTTGTTTCTAAGAAATGCAGTTTCCTTCACATCTGCTGCCTTTATGTTTGAGTTCCTGGTAGCTGGGAAGGGTTCTATCCTCGTGCTGCAGCTGGAGTGAGACAGGCAGTGTTCAAAGTTTCTTTCTTCCTTTTGAATGTGAAAAGAAAATTATATCTTTTTCCCAAATGGGAGTGGAAACCAGGCTGCAGAAGGGGCTGTGTTACCGTTTCTGTAAGGATCACTTTGTTAAAAGCCTCCAGATGGAGTGTAGCAGCGTTAACTAGTATTGAGGCACTGTGAGTGCCATACACTCATAGACATGCAGATAATGTGCTTGCTGTATCCAGGACATCTTTTAATGTATGCTACTTCTAAGTTTTCTAAGATGTGGGGAAGGAAAATGCTAATTGGCAGAGGAAAGGACCCTGGGTGGAAGGAGACTGGAGACCACCAAGAAAATTTACATATACATTTAATGGAGCAGGAGAAGAGAAAATGACCTGATTATTTAAATGTATTTTGCTGTGAGGCATAACTTTGTAACATACTCTCCTTATCCACTGAATTTTCCAGACATCAAATTGGACACATTTAATAATAGAATATATTCCTGAAACTGCATGAAGGTACAATTTTTGCTCTGGTAATTTTTTTGAAGTTTTCAGGACTGGGCTAGACTCGGCTTTAAGCAGGCTGGTCTGCATACAGTTGTATGGGGTTTGCATGGCAAGGTTTTGGTAGTGGAGGGGCTGCAGGGGTGGCTTCTGTGAGAAGCTGCTAGAAGCTTCCCCTGTGTTCCATGGAGCCAGTGCCAGCCAGCTCTAAGATGGACCCCCTGCTAGCCAAGGCTGAGCCCACCGGTGATGGTGGTAGCTTCTTTGTGATAGCGTATTTAAGAAGGGGGAAAAAAACTGCTGGGCCAGAAGAGAGGAGTGAGAATATGTGAGTGAAACAACTATGCAGCCACCAAGAAGGAGGGGGAGGAGGAGCTCCAGGCACTGAAGCAGAGATTTCCTGGCAGCCCGTGGTGAAGCCCACGGCAGGGCAGGCTGTGCCCGCAGCCCATGGAGGTTAATGGTGGAGCAGACACCCCCTTGCAGCCCATGGAGAGCCCATGCTGGAGCAGGTTAGCTGGCATGATTTGTAACCCTATTGAAACAACCCGTGCTGCAACAGTCTGTAAAGAACTGCAGCCCATGGGAAGCACCCATGCTGGAGAAGTTCACGAAGAACTGTCTCCCACGGCAGGGACCCACACAGGAGCAGGGCAGAGCGCGAGGAGCCCCCCCTGAGGGGAAGGAGCAGCAGAGGCGGCGTGTGAGGGAGCGGCCGCAGCCTGCGCTACTGGAGGGGAGGAGGCAGGGGGAACTGGGTGTGAAGCTGGGAAGAAGGGGGGGGGGGGGGGGGGAGGTGTTTTAAGATTTATTTTTTATTTTTTATTAATCTACTCTGATTTGATTGGCAATAATTTTCCTCACTCGAGCCTTTTTTGCCTGTGGCTATAATTGCCGAGCGATCTCCTTGTCTCTATCATGACCCACAAGCCTTCTGTCATACTTTTTCTCCCCCTGTCCAGCTGAGCAGGGCAGCGATAGAGCGGCTTGGTGGGCACCTGGCATCCAGCCAGGGTCGACCCACCACAGCAGTGTTGACTATTTTGAGTGGGAGACTGATCTCCTTGATTTCCTAAGATGTCTTCCAACCAGAATTGCTCTGATTCTAAAACTGAAATAACTTTATGGAAGGAAAAGCTATATCCATGAAAAATTAATTTATTTCTGTTTTTCACTACTGGGCCACAGACTTTGCTTGAATTCACTGGCTTTGTACCAATGTAAGTGCATTAAACTTCTTATTGAAAAACTGATATAGCAAAATGGACAACCTGGCATTTTTTCCAAACTTTTGGCTTGGCTTCATGTCAAAGGAAGACTGATTTATTTTTAAAAGTAATCATTTATTTTTCCTAAAATTAATAATTAATCATTAATTTTTGGCACAGTAACTCACCCATCTTTTATTGTACTCATATTTGAAAAGCCTTCTGCCTGAAGGTAGGTGTTGGTTAATTGTACAAACTTAACTACACAAATACGTTTTGCATAGATATTCAGTTGTAAATTTTTGTAGTTCCATTGAAATGCGCTAAGCACTAAGATGCATTGTTATGCATATATCTTTGCAGGCAGGATGGGTCTGTGCAGCCAGCAAGCTTTTCTGTCTACTGGACTATTTTAGTTCCTTAAGGGCAACTAATGATTCTGGCAAAGTATCTGACTTGCCTTGGATGTTAACGTAGACTGAACTGAAATATTTCTTGTTAGCAGTCAGAGACATTATCTTAATTCAAGTGAATGTCTCTTTGGCTTCCTAGTGATTTCCAGTATTTGGATGTCAACATTGTAATTGGCAGGTTACTTTATTTACTGTATATGTATGCATGTATTGCTTCACCTTGCTTATGGAGGTCTTTTTCAATACCTTTTTAAGTTCAACTTTCTCTTAAATGCATGTAATTCCTCTTAAGAAATTCCCACTTCTATGACAAAATGAACTTTTTATTATAGAGCAGGCTCCTCATTCTTCTATGTAACCTTGAGCAAATCCATGGGACAGTTTCTTCCCTGGTGAAATGAGAATGTAGACCCTTTCTTTCTGAAAGTAGTTCAGGCTTTCAGGTGAAAACCACATGAGAAACAGACATAGTTAGTTATTGGAGTTTATGCAAGAGAAGATGCCACATCTGTTGGATTCCTGTGCAGCGTCAGGGCAGTTTGCTGATGTCACTCATTTTTGTAATATGTAAATGTGCTGCTGTTGGCCAGACTTTTCTCAAATAATCTTTATGCATATCATATATAAAACTTTAAGTTCCTAGTTGATACGTCTGTTTTTCTGATCAGAAAAAATTACTGACAAAGGGACTTGAATGTTATGAAAACTTTGTGGCATTACTGTGGTTTAAAACCCAGAGAATCTGGACAGACTGCAGTGAATAGCGCTTCTTATATTGAATTCAGCGCAATCTGGTTTTCCATCTTTTGTCATCATTTGGTTTACTCTTTCATTCTTATTGCTTGACTAATCACAAGTGAATGCAACTTTGCTATGAGAAGGATGTCTTCTCTAACAGGCACAGAAGATAGTATGATTTTTCTATCATATTTTCAAACCATATCCAGCAAATTTGATATTTTATTTATCTTTCCAGTGTACCTTTCTTCCTTTAAATAAATGTACCGAGTAATTTCTTTTGTCTAAGCTCTGTTTTTTCTTTTGTTTATGCAACAGAAACCTCCTGATTTTTGCATGCTTATTTATCATGACATCTAGTTATTGCTGTAATATAGCACTCTGGAAACTCAGTTATTATATATATATTTGTACCTAGTGTGATACTATATTGGATGTCTAATGAATTTATCCTAGTAACTGCAAGTGGTGTAGCTCTTTGTTAAGCTTCTGTCTACTTCAATAAATGAAATAATGAGCATGAAGATTCCTTCATTGGTGGGAATTTATCTCTGTTCAGAGAACTGCTTTTTACAGTGAAATTAGTGGAATATTAAAGGTCTCTCCAACTTCATGGCATATCAGTTGAATGGGCTAGTTCATCTTTATTAATTGCATTGTGATATTTTGCAAGCTCAAAGAAGTTAGGGTGCCATTTCCTTACAGGAAGTGAGAAAAATATAATTTTACAAGAAGTTATTTTAGGGTCAGGCTGTAGAAAACTAAATGAACTCCCAGCAGGGGGCAGATAAAGTGACTGATATTGAAAGATTTGTTTTAAGGATTTTGTTCATGTTTCCACTGGTTCACAGATGTTTTGTGAAAGTGCCTAGTTTCACTTAAAAAACAGTATTAATCAGTTTCAAAGTTTTGATATTTTTAAGTATTCTGTCTCAAATGTCTCCTTCATTCAGGCTAAATAATAAAACCTGAAAATAAAACATTCTGTTTCCTTTATCCATTCCCTCTAGACACCTGTAGTATGTCTAACATGTCCCAAGTTTCTACGGCCTCTGTTGAGTTCCCCAGCAACTCTGTCTTTGTCTGGGTTCTCCTTTTCTCCTGTGCTTGCTTACTGAGTGACTAGTTGGTCTCTGCTGTGATACCTTGCTTTTCCCTCATATTTTTATTGCTGATTTTCTTTTCCACATCTTTTAATGGGTTTCTTTATGCCACCATAAGTCTAATCCAGCTGTGTGGGTAAACCTCATTTTCTCTAGAAATACTGCCCTCTCCTATTTTTCACCCCATGTTCAATTTTTTTCATTAGTTTCCAGAAGAAAAGGATTATTCATTAGACTTCTCATCTCCTCTACAGGAAGTCAAGTTGAGCAGTCATTGCAAAGTGCTGGCAGGAGGAGAGAGTGATGGGAATGTGCCCAGATACTTGTTAGGAGTGGATGGCAGATGCTGATGCTCTTCACAGGCTTATGTAGAGATAGACTAACCTCATGGTCCAATTCCTGGTCTGGTGGCACAGGGTTGGGCTCCAAACAGGTTTAATACAATAAGTAGAAAATTAATAGAAATTGGCAGCTAATAATCTAAATGCATGCAGGGGTGAGCTGGAAGTTTACACTGGGATTTCTTGGAAGAGAGTATGGTTCTTAAGTAAGGTTGGACACTGCCTATCCTTTGAGAAATAAGCAGTAGAAGAACTGGTGGAGATAATTCAGGTAAAATTTTTGTTGTTTTGCTTTATTCTTTATCTAAACAGTGATTTAAATAGTTAACCATAAAAGTCTTGTAAAAAGCTTGAAAAAGTCTTCCTAACTGCCAGTGCCAGAGTAAGCACTGGAATGGGAACATAAAAGAATCAATGGTGGAAGTGGATAAATTATGGAAAAATCATCTGTACTTTGTGAACTAGAAACAAAGTGTTCACAAATCAATGCAGCTTGAAATGCACTTTTTGACTAAATAGAGTTCACTCTGCTCTGACGAAAAGGAGCAAGGACGTTCAGGACTGGCACAGGTGAAAATAACTTAAACTGTGAATGCTCACAGGCAGCAGATAATTGTGCTGTGTGGGTGAATGTCTGAAACTGAACTTTGGAAATCTCAAGCAGATGCCTGTTACTTGCTAGCTGCAATTGGTGAAAGCTAGATGTAGGTTTGGGTAACACCTGGACTACACAAAAGTGCTACATCCTGAAACCTCCAGGTAATAAAAAGATGTGACACAAACCTGCCAGTTAGGAAGCTGATCACTTGCTGTGCTTCTGCGTATAGATTAGTTAGGACATTCAGGGGCGTGGAGGCTGGGAAAGAAGGTGAAGATCTTGACTGGAGGGAAGATCCTGGAAGTTGGGGAGGATCCTGCAGATCAGAGAGATTTGTGAAGATGAATGTTGGGGGTTGTCCAGGGACCTTGGCTGGTGATGGCAGAGACTGGTAGCTGCCAACAGTAGCACAGCACAAACCAACAGGACTTTCTGCCTGACCTTCCTGGATCAGCTGCAGTCCTCCTGTGGGGAAGGGACATGAAGGTCTGGTGACTGTAGCACTGGGGAGAAGCAAATGTGTGTATGGGGAAAATCAAGTCAAGTAAGGGCTTGAATCTCATGGGTTCAAAGGAACACTGTATCCAGATTTACTGCTGAATCATACAATTCCCTGGTAGAATTAGAACTCTGGCAACTTCCCTTTCATAATATATAAGATCACACATAACATATAACTTTCCCTTCTTAGTAATAAATAAAAAAAAACGAATAAAGCAAATATTTACAAAATGTGGGCGTCCTGAAATATACTGGCCCAGGCACCCTGAAACATACTGGGCTGTGGAGCCCAATAATTAATAACAGAAAGCAGGGCAAAATCTAGATTAGGATAGCTGGGTGTTTGGTGTTTTGGTTTGTGTGTTGTGGTTTTTTTTTTTTGTTTGTTTTTTTTTGGTTTTTTTGGTTTTTTCATTTAGCTCTATAGATGTAGATTTGAAAGGTCTGTGGAATAGTGGAGAATTGCTGGGGAAAACATGTGAGGAATTTAAATGAAGAAACTAGCAACTGAATATAACTCTTCTGGTAACAGGGGAAAAGTTGCTTGCAGTTCACATCTTTGTGTTTGACAGGTCATGTTACCCAGGAAAAGTTTTCGCTTTGGAGTATCTGTGGGTGGAATCATGTGGTTTAGAAGTTGCTGCTGTAATCTTCTCCTTTCCTGTGGCAGGTTTGAGGATATTCATGGAAATGGAATAAATTAATACTCCTCTGTCAAAATGATTCTTTAAACTTCAGACAATTCAAGATAGGTTTGCAAAAAATGTAAACAAGGCAACAAATTCTTAAAGAAAGTCTAAGATTTATGCTTCAAAAATGTTTCCTGTGAAAGCAAATGAAAAACAGGAGGAGAAAGGAAGACCTTGTGCAGTGCTTATGATTCACTACTGGAGAGACTGAATAGTTAATGAAATATCAGTAAAGGTTTATGCTGTATTAATTAATAAATATTGTTAGTTTGTCAAGAAAATACATTTTGGTTTTCTGTGGTGGCTAGCAATTTATATGTGAATCTGAACTTTTTCTCACTGCTGCTACTTTTTGTGTTTTATAACATGCAAAAAGGAGAAAATGGTTCAACAGCACACATGAGACATTGCATTAATACATGGATATGGTAGGCATTTGAAATAGATTAATGAGGAACGTACTGTGTACAAATAACATTTCACAAGGGCTTTATGTTCAGGTTTGACCTTGTTTGTCTTTGTTCCTTTGGAGTATAACACCCAGAAGCATTTGAGCAATGAGTAGAAATCCTGCTGCTGCGGCTGTCTTGTTCTTGCTGCCTGAGATTTGTTGCTAATGGTTTGACTCATTAGAACCCACTCCTACAAAGATGGACTCAGAAAGTCTGCAAAATAAAATAGGCTGCCAACAGCTGCCCAGGTGTAAATAGATAAAAGTACTAAGTAACAACTCGCAACTACGGTTTGTTTTACCCACCCACTTCTATGTTCTCCCGAGGTCTCTTAAGGCTGATTTTGGAAGATACTAAAGTCACTTAAAATAACATGCTTATGTGAAAGGATCTCTCTTATTCCTCACTAACTGGCACTGTCGTGATTACAGAGCTTTACATTTAATAAATAAACTGTGTTTTCCTAGATCTACATTCTCTCTGTTTTGCATTAAACAGAAGATATTTGATATATCATTAACACAATCATTCATTCCATGAAGTATGTTGTATTGAAAATTGCCTTACCTAGTTTTGTCATTGTTGTGCTAGATATGTTTGGGGTTTTTTTGTCCACAAGACTTGGATTAACCAAAAATGGGATGCCAAAAAAAAAAAAAAAAAGAAAAAAAGAGGATTTCTTTATTCTCAGAATATGAAATGGTCACACAAAAGTACTTTGATGTGCATTTCTGTGCACTAATTAGTAATGTATAGTCCACTTTGCTAACCTGAGAATCCAGACCAATGGCATTCAACTGTGCTGTTAAGTCTTCCACGTTGATTAGTCTTCCTGGCAATAAACACTTTGCCTTTTCTCCAGATGCTTATCTGAATGCATAGGATATTTTACAGCATGCTGAAATTTTACAGCAAGTTTTCCAGAGCTTGCTTAATCCTTGTTCTTTGAAGCCATCGCATTATATTATTCGCAAAACTGTTCAAAATAGTAAATACGCTAATTGCATGTAGATAATTGCAGTACAAGGGGGTACCCTGAACAGTAGGAGCTAACCAGTTCAGAATCTTACCTCCCAAAGAAATCCGGTTTAATCTGAAGACTGTATCCAGACACTACAAGAACAACATTTTCCTATCAGCATAGTTTGACACTACTCTTTTACTAATTTTTATTTCTAAGCAAAACCACAGTAAACAACATAACTAAAGTACTTCTGCCTGGTGGTGTATTTTATATCTCAGCGTATCTCATATCAAAGCAGCAGTACTCCAGACTATATGGTCTTTTGAGGGGTTCCCAGAACAGTAACATGTACGTATGTACATAATTTTGAGTCTTTAAAAGCATGTTAAACTTAAATTACAGGACATTAACCTTGAATGCACATTTAGGAGATAGAATGGTGCAAACAAAATGGCAATACAAGGTAATTGCCATAAAAAAAAATTATCTGCAATATTTGAAAAACTACTAAAGTCAGCACTGTTGAAATGTGAATTCAAGGCGAGGGAAAGGCCATGGAAAAGCCTTTATAGGAACAATGAATAATGGGACAAAAGGACCTGGAGAAAATATGGATTATTAGTGTCCTAGACAAGGAACTTCACTGTCTACTTGCCTTTAGAAGCTATACATTTACAGGTGAGACATCCTATCGATACTTATCACTAGGGAAGCAGGGTGACAGGGCTAGGAAGGAAAAGATGATGTACTCTGTTAAAACAGTGGAAGGGAATAGAGACTGAAAGAGACTATGGAACTGTGTAGCTGGAGGTTGCTGTTATTGTTTAGAAAGAAAAGTTTCTGTGATGGGATGAAGTTTGGAACTAGCCAAATAAGAAGTCAGGAGAACAATCCATCCACGTAATCCAGCAGTCACAGAAAGAAAGGAAAAGAGAGTGTAGGTGTGGGTTGGATGAGGTTGAAAGTTTTAAGTATAAGGCAAGCATATTTCTCTTTCAAAGCAAGATAAAAGGAGGCCTGGCAAAATGAATGCTTTGAGAACTATAAAGAAAATCAAACTTGTAAATGATAAGTGAATGAACCAAAGAAGAATAAGGCTGTATTTTCATACAGTTTAACAGTTGAGTTGGATCTAGGAGTTAGTGGGTTTGGATGACACCAGGATCTGTCTTCATTTGCTAATGTTGGGGAAATACTTCCATTCTTTTAAAAAGAGATTCTAGATCTATTATAAGTACAGGAAGTGCATGTGTATGAAAAATAGACAGCATCTTTGGAACTATCAATGGGATTCATTGTTATGCTAGAGATGAGAACTGAGTGGCAGTCACAAAATTATAGCTTGCTTTTACTATTGCATGCACGGTATAAGCTGTCAGCTGCAGGCAAGCGTAAGACCAAGTGAAGCATGAGTTTTTTACTTTCCTTAATAATTTTTATTGTGTATATATTTGTGTGTAAGTTTTATTCTTCATCGGGTGGAGCACCTGAACAGTAATACTGGCTGGCAGGAAAAAAATGCTCAGATATATTTTGAAAAATTGTTATGAATTAAAAAACTGCCAAAAATCTGTAGGCTACTAACTGAGCAGAGCTTAAGTTAAAATATATGCTTTAGTAAAAACGTCAAATAAATCATTCACTGGATTGATGTATAGCAAGCTTAATTATTTTTACAGTAGTGGTGCTTTTTGTGAAAAATTAAAAATGAGAGGAACATTGCCTAGGTAGTGTAAATACTTAGGAATTATTGTTTCTGATTAAATCAATATTGGAATGTAGAACCAGTTTATACATTAAAAATACCTCAATTCTCTCAGAGATTTTATAAATATGTATGATGTTCAATTCCCTATAATTCCTGTTGATCTTTTAAAGTTATGCTTGGATAGTTCTAGAGATCAGTGAAAACATTTGAAAGTAGAATATATATTGGCTACTCTCCTACTCTCCCTTTTTAATGTCTAACATAAAATAGCATGGTAGCAGGTTTTCTTAAAAGATATCAGATTGCTAAATCATTAAAAGACCACAAACAGTTGGAAAGTCTTCTCGTAACATTCATAAGGCCATATAAAAATGGAGAATTTCACCTACTGTCAGAGACCCAGGCTTCATTGCCAATCTCTGTATGCATCTGAACATGTAACCCATCAAAGTAACAAGAGTTTTTGTAATTATATCAACGTGGTCTGCTATAAATACAGAATTGTTAGGGAACAGGAACTTTTTAACAGCTAAATGTGCATATTGTTTCTGAAGATCCGAGACCCTTCTTTTAGGATAATATGTTTGCAATTGAAAGAACATGTACTTGTCAATTTATAATCCCTCTGATAATTTATCTGTGAACTAGGCTCAGGATTTTCATTCTGAGACACAAGCAGAAGGTGGAATGAAGCTGATCTACCTACAGAGGAACTGTTTGTATGAAGAGAGATGCTAGTGATGATTCAGGAACTTAAACCTAGGCAAAGCATTAAACTAGATAAAAATTCTTGCCACTATGTGCTGACCATTATAAAGATTCCAGTACCTCTTGCTATGCAGCCTCTGCAGGCATCTTGCTGCAAGACACATATGGAATCCAATCATGACTCGGAAAACAACAAAAGTAGTCTCTTTTTTTCAGATATGCAGTTTACCCACTTAAAAGTCTTTTAAGCAAGGAATTAAATAACTGTCTTGCACATGACATGCAGCCCCTCTGCCTCTCATCTGGTTAAACTTAAGAGAAAAATTCAGGTTCCTTTCTAAAAATGGCATATGTTTAAGTGCTTGTCTGTTCCAGAACCTTTAGGAAGAGAGAGCTTCATCATAAGCAAAAATAAAGTTTGTTTGCTTGAATTAATTAAGGGGAAATTTAATTAATTTTAATGACTGTAAATTTGCTGTTAGAGGGTGAGTGATATAAGATTCCTTGAAAAGTTTACAAAGAATTGGTAAGCCTTTATGTTTTGTAAAGTAATTCAGAAAATCAGAGTGGAAAAAAGCATAAAAAAACCCTCACTGAACAAATTTAACTGAAAAAAAGAATCCACTTGCTGGAGATTTTTAATATAGGGACATTTTCTGATCTGAATATGGAGAGTGAAGACAACAAAACTGAACACCCCACCCCCCCCCCACCCCCCCCTAACTTAAAGTCACTGAAACTTTCCCATAGAAATCGAAGGTACAAAAAAGAACAGCTGGCAGCAAGTGACACTGAGAATAATTGAAACTGGAAAAAAAAACATAGTCAACAAACTGTTTATTTAAGCGACAGCAATTATTGATAGTCACTGGAAGAAGTGATCCAATGATATAATAAAATCTCCCTAATTTATAGTGTTTAATATGTTCATAAGCTCACTATAAGTTTGAATGGGATAAAGCATACCTTACGTGATGAAAAAGCATCAGCTGCATGGTTAGACCAATGTAAATATTTCACAAAAAAACCCCCCCAAAAATCTATGGGGAAAGTCTTCCACTTCCATATTAAAAATAAAAGCAGCTTTCTCTTTTTTTTCCTTTTTTTCGGTGACAAATAACAGAAACCCATATCCATCTTCGAAGATGCATAATATAGATAAGATGCAAAATAAGACTGCATGAGAATTTACTGCAAAATATTCTCCTTTCTTGGGAATCAATTAAAATATGTTCATGTAAGACAGTTAAAATATGGAGATGTTGGGTCATTCTTTCTTCATTATTTTATGAGGATGAGTAAAAGAGAGAAGTGCATTATTAACCACAAGATTAATGTTTAAAAAGAGTAAAAGATCCATAAGGTTTCTGATCAGATGGAGAGTGTGGTAGTAATTGCTAGATAACTGTGAGGATGGTGTACCATTCACAAGTACTTTGCAGCAGAATGAAAGGAATTGACTGCGCAGTATAAAAAAAATATTTAGTTGGTTTACCTGTACTGTCTTTCCCAAAGCTCACAAATTGGTACATTTTCCATCGCAAATACAAGAAGGGACTCAGCAAAGTGTTGTTCGACCTTAAGGATAATCTGTCTGTTGCAGTTTAACCCCAGCCAGCAATTAAACCCCACGCAGCCACTCGTTCACTCTCCCCGCGGATGGGGGAGAGAATTGGAAGGGTAAAAGTGAGAAAACTTGTGGGTTGAGATAAAGACAGTTTAACAGGTAAAGCAAAAGCTGCTCATGCACAGAAAGCAAGACAAGGAATTCGTTCACCACTTCCCATGGGCAGGCCGTCTCCAGGAGAGCAGGGCTCCATCATGCATAGTGGTGACTTGGGAAGACAAACCATCACTCCAAAAGTCTCCCCCCTTCCTTCTTCCCCCCCCAGCTTTATATACTGAGCATGACTTCATAGGGTATGGATTATGCCTTGTGCCTTGGGTCAGCTGTCCTGGCTGCGCCGCCTCCCAACTCCTTGTGCCACCCCCCCCCCAATCTGCTCACTGGTGGGGTGGGGTGCGGAGCAGCAAAGGCCTTGGCTCTGTGCCAACACTGCTCAGCAATAACAAAAACATCCCTGCGTTAGCAACATTGTTTCCAGCACAAATGCAAAACATAGCCCCATACCAGCAACTGTGAAGAAAATGAACTCTTACCCCAGCAAAACCAGGCCACTGCCATGTGAATCAGGAAAGCCCTTCAGCATATAATATTGCCATTTTCCCTTCTGACAGTACCAAAGCAGCTTGTGATTTTCCCAGACCATCTTCTTAATCCTTCCCTGAAAACATAAACTGTCTGTACATTCCAGCACATTACTTTACAATAGAATATGTAGACTAATAGGCAAGCTCAAAATCCTGACACAGGCTTAGGAAAGAGGATTTTGATCTGGGTTGGGTTTCCTCATTGAGTTGGGGTTTTTTCATTTATTTGTTTTTCTTGTCATGGATATGTGGCAAGTGAATGAAATGGCAATGCATATTGCCAAAAATCCCGTAGTGCCTATCTTGCATTCATGTTAAATAGGTTCACAGCAGATATAGGACATGAGAAAATTTGGCCCCAAATCAGGTAGAAAAATCCTTATTGTTTCTGCAAGACAGGGCAGAGGCATCTTAACCAGGTCAAATCCAAAAGGCAAGGCCACTGTGCTACTGCCTCATTTATATCCACACTGAGTAAAGCAATTGGAAAGTGTGAAGTATGTTGTATTGTAGTAACAGCAATGTGGAAGGCCAGCTTTAGAACTCAATCTCAAATTCATCAGTAGTTATTTAACATTCAGTAAGAACGACCAAAAGAAGCCTGCACCACAGAACTTTATTCTGCTGCTGACAGATTCAGTAAGCATGGCATTTTGTTTCCTATGGGAAGATAAGTGGGGTGGTATTTTTGACCAGATTATCCCAATTAAGAATTTATGATTAACTTAGAAATAGCTGGGTGAATTATCACAATAGAGATGATGGATAGAATTAGAAGTAAAGACAGAGAGAAGTGGGATTATTCAGGGAAAAAATGTTCCGAGTAGAACGAAAGCCTGAAAATATTACCTGCAGTATTTCAAAAATTATGTACAAAGAGAACTAGTGGCAAGTTAGTTTTTCTTAATTAAATTCTTAGGGAGATTTTATTTCTGATCTTCAGTCAAAATCACATGAATTAAAGATCATTGGAGTTTAGAGATGTCAAGTAAAACTACATTAGCTAAAAACTTCAGTATTGAATATTCCCAATATTCCAAGGAATTACACTTGAAGTGCTGCAACTTTTACATACATATCTTGTACATAATTTATTTTTAATCTGAATGGATTAGAATAGATCATGGTGGTCCTGTGTGGCATCTCAGGGAAAAAAGAAGAAAGGTTCCTTCCTATACATGCTGTTTTGGCACTGGGTCCAAGTATGTTTCATCCATTAAACGGAATAATCCACCTTTTAAAAGCTGTATTGGTACATGAACAGGTATGCATATAGGTCAGGTCTCCACTATAATGTTTTGCTAAGAAGGGAGTAAAACCTCAGCCAAACTAGTTCTGGCAAAATCAGCAGAGATATATACACTAGGTAAGAAATGCATGTTCTTGTAGACAGTTTTATATATATATGTGCTATAACAGCACGATCCGTTCCTTTCCCACTGTGAAGGAAACATAAAATGACAGTACTAATTCATCTGGTTACTCTGAAAGAATGCAAACTTTGTCTATTCTTTTCTAGACAGAAATATAGGTACTACAACGCTGTATTTTCATGATAGGATTGTTCTGATGTAGTAGGATGGTATCTGTACTTTCAGCCTTTAATGACTGTCTGAAACTTGAGGATAATAGAGAACAATTCTGGTTCCCTGGGTTTAATTCTCATCCTTAATCAGACTGTACTAATCTTAAAATCAAGGCCAAAATTAGCTTGTGTCCATCCCATGTATTGTACAAATGGGAGGGTGGCAGTGTCTTTCTGTAACCAGTGGTGTACATACAGCTGTTGTGGCATCTGCACTCTCTCGGTTACCTTACCTCAGCATTTCTTTGGCAAGCTGCCTTACTCTTTGGATTATACTTGGTGTGATTGAACAAGACCTAAATCTATGTTCCGTAGTTAGTAAGTCCATTAACAATATTGCCACAACACTTTGCGTTAGCACTGAGATTTTTTTTCCCCCAGACATCTGTGGGATTTAGCGATATAAAGTCCATTTGTATTAGTAGTAATTGGAGGCTGTGTAGCTGGCTCTCTCAATTATCTTTAACTTAATTTAAATTTAAATGTTCAAATTAAAATTAAACGTTAACATTTTCTGGTTTCATACTCTCCCCTCTTCTGATTCTGCTATAAAAATGCAAATAATTACTTGGGGAAAAGAAGTAGAACACAGTAGATGGTATTCCCTCTATACTGATGTGCAGCAGGTGGTAGTATGTTTTTATAATGGCCTGTTCAGATTTCATATCCATAAACGGATCCTTAAATTACCAAACAAACCCCAATTTCATAACATATGAAGGCTATGAGCACCCACATTCAAATCATTAATTTGGTAGGGATCACTTTTCTTTAGCTTTCTTGGCAGCAACATTGTTGCAAAGAGCACATGCTGACAAGGAAAAAAACAAAAAAACAACAACAAAAAGGCAAACTACACACCATTACTATGACTGTCATCATTTTAATGGAACCTTTTGAAGGATATTTATCCTTGACATTTTGAAAGTGAAGTTCAGTCAATTGTGCAGAAGGGAATACAAATGTATGCATTCATCCTGACTTAAAAGAATAAACTTCTCCTTTAATTTTTTTTTAAACTATGCATAGCCATGAATTCAAATCCTGGTTTTTTTCAAGAATTTATTCACCCATCCATGCCACTTTTCAAAATAAACATGAAATTCATATTTAAAAAAAGGTATTTCATTGCCCAAGTTGGTATTGTTGATAATGATCAAGAATGATAGAAAAAACCCCACCCAGAACTGTAGAGAAGACAATGTCTGCAGCTCTGCTTTTCATTTAATACTTCTTTAATAGAATATAAGTTTTACAAAATAGGTTGCTTTTTTTACTGGTGATAAATTGTCTTGGAAGTTCACAACCACTTAACCTATCCAAACTGCTATTAAGCTTCCTTCAATGCATCTGCAATGAAGAGCATCTGTATTTTATAAATGTTGTTTACAGACTCTTCACCGAGAGCTCCCTGTTGGAAAACAATAAATGCTGATGCAGGCAGATGTTGCAGTATCAACTACTTCATCTATCAGAAGTCAGACGCAACTCCTGCAGATCTGGACAAGCTCTGTAGTAGTTGTTGTAATTACTACAGCAATATAGTAGTAATTGTAATAGTTTAAACATCACAGTACTGAAACTTAATTTGTATGGGGTTTTCATGGCAAGGTTTTGGTAGTGGAGGGGCTACAGGGGTGGCTTCTGTGAGAAGCTGCTAGAAGCTTCCCCCATGTCCAATGGAGCCAGTGCCAGCCTGTAGAGGGATGGAGGCAGTGGGTTGATTAGCATTGATAACATGCAGCTGTGGCCTTGTCTCAGCGGCAGTGGGTTGATTGACATGGACAATGTGCAGGTGGAGCTTGTTCCTGCTAAGTGGTTAAATAGCCCTGAGGGTTGTGGGAGAGAGGGTGGGTGTGAGGAGGAGCAGCAGTGTGGTCTGACCTCTGGAGGAAGGAGATACAGCACAGACAGTAGAATCTGGCCAACGGTAAAGACTTGTTGCAGCCTACTAGATTGATTGTGCTGCAACAATTGGTGTGTGAGGCTGACTGAGTTGGACTCTGACTACAACACCAGCTGGCTCCAAGATGGACCCACTGCTGGCCAAGGCCAAGCCCGTCAGCGATGGTGGTTGCACTGGTGGGACGCCATATTTAAAAAGGTGGGGAAACCCCCCTGCAGCCAGAGAGAGGAGTGTGAACATGTGAGAGCAGCAGCCCTGCAGCCCCCCAGGGCAGGAGGAGGCTGTGGGGGCTCCAGGTGCTGCAGCAGAGGCTCCCCAGGAGCCCGTGGTGAAGCCCATGGCAAGGCAGGCTGTGCCTCTCAGCCCATGGTGGAGCAGACCCCCTCTGCAGCCCATGGGGACCCCATGTTGGGGCAGGGGGTGCCCACAGGAGCGGTGACCCGTGGGCAGTGGCACTGGGACAGCTCCAGGTAGGGCCTGTGGTGAGGAGCCCGGGCTGGGCCTGGCTGGGCCTGAAGAGCTGCACCTGCGGGGGGACCCACCTGGGGCAGTGTGTGAGGAACTGCAGCCTGTGGGAAGAGCTCATGCTGCAGAACTTCATGGAGAACTGTCTCCTGTGGGAGGGACCCACACTGGAGCAGGGCAGAGTGTGAGGAACCTCCCCCTGAGCGGGAAGAACAGCAGAGGTGGCGTGTGAGGGAGCGACCGCGGCGTGTGCTGCCAGACAGGAGCAGGCAGGGAAAAGTGGGAGTAAAGTTAAGCCCGGGAAGAAGGGAGGGGTGGGAGAAGGTGTTTTTAAGATCAACCCACCACAGTGAGAAGATGAAAAGCATGCACAATAGGAGATGTTCCTTGTCCATCGCAAATATTCACTCAGAAGTATCCTTCTTGCAATGGCTAGTGGTGTGGGCCAGGAAAGAGTCTACAGCACTTGAACAGGTTGTGGCAAAGAATGTCCTCATGGGGATAACTGGGCCAGAGAGAGACTGAGCCCGGAGAGGGGTGGGGTGACTGCAGAGTTACAGCGGGAGAGTACCAGATGACCAGACAACTGTCTTGGTGGCAAAAAGGTTGGAAAAAACCCAACATAGATAGCCACCACTGCTTAACCGCTGGAAAGCCAAGCGTGTACAGCTATTGAAATCACCAGCTATTTTGCCACTTTCTGCTGAGGGCTGTTTCAAAGATTGGAGGAAGGCAGGCTCCTCTGCAAGGTGAGTGAAATAAATTGAGAATGAAAGGGAAGCTGGTCAGATAAAAATGGTTGTTTTATTCTTTATTTTTTTAATTACTGGAAGGAAACACTGTATCATATATATTAACACATAGATATATATATATATAATGACATATCATATATATTAACACAGTTTGTAAACACTGTATTAAGATACTGGAAGATTTGAGGTCCTTAAATGTAAAGAGTGATTATAAATTGCAGTCATAAACAGTTTTATTTAGAGGCAAGTTTGGAAAATACCTTCTGTATCTCATTCGTGAACTGGGATAGAAAAATCAAGATTTGAGAATTTCTGTAAACAATCTTTGTTCCTTAACTCTTGGCTGAAAACAATCAAAAGACTGTTGCTTCCATTTTAACTTTTTAAAAAAGACTGCAATTTTACTACACATTAGAAAGGAATGACATTACAAATTGGTTTCAATTTTTTAAAAGTTACTTAACTTAATCATTTTGACAGTGGCAAATTTTTGTTTGATTGCTTTTGGAATCAAATGATATGAGAAGTCTGGCTTCCAATAAATTTTTTTCAGGTGGGAGGAAATGTAGTTAGAAAAATTCTTGCACACCACTGATTCCAGTTGAAATGTGAGCTAAAAACGTCATTGCACGCAAACAAGTAGTAATCTTTTGTCTCAAACTGTAACATATTTGTGCAGTGATTGGGCATCATACTTTGGGGCATTCATGTTATTAATAGGTAATCATTTAATATAAAAAAGAAACCCGAGCCGCTAAATATGTTCTCACAGTGGAAAATAAAGTAAGTTTTGATGCGTTCATCATCACTTAGCATTGTCTACTAAAATTTAGAAGTAAACTGATACGACTATGTACTTTGGACTCTCAAAGGATCTTGTTCTCAATGAATAAGACTCTCAAGGCACATGAATAATATTGCACAATCCCACTGTGAATTGGACCCTGCAAAATGTAACTTTCTTCAAAGGTGGAAACCAAGGTCTAGAGTATTTTGGGGGTGGCTCAATGGCAGAGTAAGAAAAAGAAGACTTTCTCTTGCAAGCATCTGCACATTCTGCCCTATGTTCTGCTCCCTGTTTCCAGCTCTTTATTTTAAAATATTTTTTTGTTTGTGTAGTTGTTCTGCCCAGGGGGGAGACAGTGGGAATGGAAGTCAAACCCAAGGCTCTCGTATCGCAGACATCTATTTTATAGAAGCCTGTTCATCAATCTAAAAAGTTAATTTTTTTCTCCATTGTCATGTTGGAAGACACTTCCAGACCTCGTTTCTGTCAGAAACTGTCTTCTGGATTTGTAGTGGTGGATCGAACGTTCACCCACAGGCAGGTGTTCAGTCACCTCCAGGGAAGCAGGGCTGCATCATGTGTAATGGTTACTTAAGAAGATAAATGCCATCAGTCTGAACATCCCCCTCCCCAGACTTTTAATATTCAGCATGAAGTCCCATGGTTTGGAATATCCCTTTGGCCAGTTCAGGTCAGCTGTCCTGGCTGTGTCCCCTCCCAGTTTCTTGTGACCCTCCAACCCTCTTGCTGGCCAGGCCTGAGAAGCTGAAAAGTCCTTGACATAGTATAAACATTACTTGGCAACAACCAAAACCATCAGTGTGCTATCAACACTGTTCTCACACCAAATCCAAAACACAGCACTGCATCAGCTACTAAGAAAATTAACTCTATCTCAACCAAAACCAGGACAGTAGCGTCCCATTATTCATGATGAGTCCATTTGCTTTTCTTTCTGGTGCAAAGATTGCCTTGGAGCTTAAATAGACCTTTTTCTTCTTTTGCCCCTTTCTGTCTCTTATATTTCAGAGAGTGATTGCAGCTTCTCTCAGTATGAGGTCTGCTAGCCCAAACGAGCAAGCTGCTTGTCATGAACAGCTTACTTTTTACAGAGTGTTTTTTTGCTTCCAGTCACTGTGAAGGACTATTTCATCCAGTACCAAGCTCTGAAACACGTGGCTTGCTTTCTTGCCACCATTTTACGGTGCTCAGAGAATAGATCTGAGAGGAAAAAATAATTAGAGGGCTAGTGACTGAACTTGTTATTTTCTTTCTCTAAATCCTATATCAGCATTGACAAGAACTGCTATTAGTCTGTAGAGATGGCTTGGCTTTTCATTTGCAACATCTGGGCCCCTTCAGAAAGTACCAAAAATCAAAGATCTAGCAGTATTTGCCACAAACTTTTCTTTTTCTGAAACTCATCCTCTGACCCATAAATAGCATTGTGCACATGGAAAGGACAGGAGTTGAGAAGGAGTGATTCCAGGGTGAAGTCCCCCAGAAAATCCTGGCAAGATCTTCCTGCAGTTAGTCTTTTTTCTCTATATCTTTGCCATGCCTCAGGCAGTGTGGTGGATGGAACTGTTTAACTGGTGTGCTGCTACAAGAGAAATGACATTTTTCTGGGAGCCTTTTTTTTTTTTTTTTTTTTTCCAGTTAGCTTGGCTTTCTCTCTGCTGACCATACAGGAATTCCAATCTCTTTTTTTGTCAGCTTCAGTGAGGTCTCTGAAGTCAGGTAGTGCTCATGCTTCTCCAGTTATCTGTACAAGTACTCGGTTCTTAGGGCTGTGTACAACTTCTACTGCTTGAGAGCTGCAATGAATTTGGCATGTACCAAAAACATTTAAAGTTTTTAGACATTTGACTGATTTGGCCCCTGAAAGGAAAAAAAGTCTATATCTTTCAGAAAAACTTGGATGGTTAAAGGTCTGTTATTAGTTTATTAATTATTGTATCTAGTGATAGGTGTTGAGGGAGATGAAGCCGTGTGGTCTCTGTCTGGTTTTCTAAATACTTCATTATTCTTCCCAGCTGGAGTTTTACTGTGCATGTGTTTGTTTTCTGTACTGCATTATAAAAAGAATATGTTGCTGCAGGGTTATGGCAACAAGCAGGCAGTGCACTCACTTTAAGAGTGAGTCATTTTTGTCCAGAGACAAAATCTGTGGACAACCAATTCAGATTGAATATATAATCATCATTAACTTTCATTTGCAATAGATTTTCCTTGTGGTAGATTGTAACAGCAGAAGGTGCATACATCAGTGTGGCATATACCAACTACAAAATGAGTATTTCGTATGTGGCACATAATTCACCCGGTGTCTTGCACAAGAGTATACAAACCCGTGATTTTAGCATCTGCATGTAAGGATGGTCTGTGTGCTCAAAAGGGTGGAGATTCAGGCATGAGACCAGGTTTTCAAAGGCATATGAGAAGCCAAGGATGCAAACAGATACTTACTGAGATTTTTCAAGGAGGGCTGAAGAGGCTACATAAATAACTTCCTCTGATTTACTAAAAAACACAGTGTGACTTTTGTTAGTGTTTCTTTAGGCTCAGTGTTGCCTATCTTTGTCTGAGGATGCTTAAACACTTTATGAAGTATATCTCATAGTAATCAATGTGGTAAATTCTGCTGTGTCTCTGAAAAGAAATGCTGGTGGTCTTGGTCTTCAATTAGTGCTGAAATGTTTGTGAGTCAGAGCGTGCTAAATAACGTTACTCGGTTTGTACTTTTCCTTCTTTACCTGGCATAGAGATTTCTTCCTTCTCTTTAAAGCAACATAAGTATCACCTCTCTCCATTGCTGAAACTAAATAATTTACGCAATATCCTATAGTAAATCTGCAAAGAGCAGGGACTAGAACTCCCTAGCTTCCCCACATAGTAGTCCCCCTTTAGCACCACACTTTCTTTTTCAGATGGAGTCCTATACAGTCTGTGAGCTTGCTTAGCTTTTCAGAGGTTAAGGTCAGAGCCCAGATGCCTAATTTGGACCAGTCTAAGATGAGTGTCTGCTCACATTGAGCTGGCAGTTGCACTGGTTGGCGGAAATCAGTTGTGGCAAGGTACATGTTCACAGATGGAAAAGGCCTTTGTAGGGATTCAGGGCTAGGTCCCTGAAAAAAACAGATTTCCAGGGGAGCTGGTGCAAAAGTTAGAACAGAACACAGCACAAAACCAGTCAGTGGCCTGTGTTGCAAAGCAGATGGGCAGCTGAGCCTTCTTCCAGTTGGAGCTTCCATAAGGCTTGATACATGATATTGTGATAATTAAAATCAAAAATGTAAATATGTGCAAGCCTATTATGCCAGTGACATATACATTCATTACATTTTCCTGGGGGTATCCAGAAGTCCTACATACCTGTGGATTAATGTGATAGATTTACAGAAGATCTCTATCTCTGCTTGAGAACTGACAGTAAATCTCACAAGGAGTTGACCTGATAGTCACAGATATGTCAGATAAGAGATTTACTATAAATCCAAGTACCAATTTCAAATCTTGCAGGTACTGAAAGCTGGTAACTCTACTGATTATCACGGGGGAAATGGAAAAAGTGAGTATCTCTTCAAGTAGCACCAGCATGCATGTATGGCATTCACATTGATTTCAGTCATCTCTAAACCTTTTGGTACTCTGCTGGAGTACTAGACTGAGTAGTTGTACACTCAAAGTTTAATACCAAGTGGAAACGACACAGTATCCATTTCACATGAACTGTGCAACGTATACACATTTCACCCAATAAATCATCAAGTGAGTCTAAGTTAAAAATAATACTGTTTACATTATTTGTGGTTTCTGTTACTTACCTAGCAGGTGTAAAAAGCAGTGAATTAAAAGTTAGTAGTCAGTGTTGCTGATGTGAAAGAATCCTTTGTAACAGAGAGTATGTACTATTATAATAGTCATGATTTGAATGTCATGCCTCATATAATTATATTAATTAGAAAATTAGTGTACCTAATGCTTTGCCTTCTATTAGGAAAAGCTATTTTTCATGAAATACAAATTACATACAGACTATTCTAGATGTAAATTAGTCTTACTGGAACACGTAAAAGGTTGAAATTCACTTAGATCCATAGTTCCCTGATGGCTCATTGTACGTAGGCATTAATGCTATTAAAGGACACAGTGACTACTTCAGATCGGACACCCTGTATGGTGGAAATCTCCTCCTACAAAGGTTATGGTCTTGGTCTCAGATACTGCAGCATTTTAATAACTTTTTATAAGACTCCAGCATATACGTGGGTAAACAAATTGAAATTTCTGAGAAGCAAGATGTTCTATGGTGATCATAGCAAACGGGCTGGAAAGATGTACTTTAAGATTTTCAATAGAGTCCTTAAATGAAAAGAAGTTCAGAATCCCAGGAGAAGGAGACTCTATTTAAAAGTTTTATAACTTTTAATGTATATATAAAACTTCTAAATTGGCATCCACATGGCTTCTATTCTATTTCAGCCTTTTTATGAAACCACACAAAAATTCTTATTAAAATGAAATCAAAGCTTGATTATTTTTATTCTAAATCATATCCACACTGAGTAAATTGACAGCAAGCACTTGTGAATTTGAAACTTTGACAAAAAATACTGTTAGCATGTCATCTGGCTTCTCCCTGAGACCATTTTGCTAGAAGCAGACAGGAGACAGAACAGGGAAGTGTGAGGGTCCCTGGGAAAATATAGCCTTTGGTTTAGTATAGGTTGCTGTAAATATTACATTAGAAGTATTAGGGAGACCAAACTGGTCTAGAATGCTGCAAGCCCTAGGCTTGAAATAAAGGTATAAGAAATGAAACAGTCTGGTGTATGAATTTTTACTGCAGAGCCCAAGAAAGGGATGGTAATGTAGAATGCCTTCAGTCATTCTCACAGTGCATTAATTTATTCTTACTACTGTAAGGAAGCAAGGGTGAAAGAGAGCAGATACAGTGCAGGATGCATAAATGAGGAGCCCTGCTGCGGCAGAGGATTTAAAAAACTACATTTTTTTTTTTTTGTATTGGCTGTGCTACCTGCACTGCAGCATCTCTTTCAATCAGCTGTGCTGGGATCAGACTTCAACAAATACTTGTGTAGAGTGCTGGAGCTTTAAATTTCTACCTCTTAGGAAGACAGAGCGCAGGAAGCCTGTGACCCTTTTTATTAAAGGAGGAACTCACAGATACCATCCCTTAATGCAAGAAATTCTCTGTTGGAGGGAGGTTGCATTAAAAAGCATCTACTGTGTCAAATATTAAATGTCTTATTCCCAGCTCTAGCTGAGGGCATTTGACACAACCTGAGGTCTGTGAAAGAAGTTTTAAGCACCTTTGCATTCCTCTTTTCCTGGGCCCGTCTTCTCTGGAATGGATTTCAGTCTTAAAGGCTGCTCCCTCTTGGACAGGCTGTCAGCATCTTTGAGGGACAATTAAACAGCCAGGAAATGTAGTTTGGCCACACTCGTGGCATACCTATACCTTGTCAAGTTACAAAACCACTGTTTATGTGTGCAGTTAAGCACAGAAACTTCTACAGGTCTAACCCAAGCCAGGGCCTTGTTTATAGAATATTTTCTCATAACTGTAAGAAGTAGGCAAATAGTGCAAGATTTCTGCTTCCTGGAGGAGAATCTCTCCTGATAGTTGATTAACAGAAATTTCCTTTAAAGTGAATGTGAACTAAGTGGGGAAAGAAGCCTACAGAACTTGAAGTGAAAACACATTACTCATTCTGACTAATTTTCTGCAGTAACCTGGCTGTTTTTAATAAAAGTTTCTGAAACAGTAATTCATCATAAGCTGGCTCATGTTGCTAGTCTTGGTACACTAAGCCTGATTTTTTCTGAGTGTGATTAATAACTTCTGCCTATTTATAGTTTACCAGGAGGGTCTATCAAATGCCTTAGCTTTTTCCTCTAACTACTGTTCATGATATTTTGTATTAAATATGTACATTTGAAATCTCTTATCTTTATGTTTTATATCTCTGGTATAATGTGTTCTTGGGCTCCTGTTCAAATGAAATCACTTGCAAAACCTGGAAATGTTATAGTAATTTAAAATTAGCTAGTCCTGCAGTTGTTAAAAATTCTGATCACATCAAATTTGAACACCTGATGAAAAATGCAACAACATAGCAATTGTACTTTGTGTCCTGGTGGCTGGCCTTCTTTTTCTAGTCTTTGTTAAACACAAATACATTTCACCTGTAGGTATTAAAATTAACAAAAATGAAATGTGAAAGTAATCTGGTGACACTTGTATTTAATATGGGAAGGGATCACTTGCAGAATGGGTTTCTGTCCACAGCGGCACAGCTTGCTTTTCTTTTAATGTGTGATTGGGAACAGTGTAGGAAAACCCCAGTTTGCCTGGGAAAGCAAAAAATCACATCTGTCAACATTTTAGGAGAGCTGTACAGATCTTCTTGTTTCCAGTTTCATCATACATCTCTCTTGTCACATTTTTCTTATCAACTCATTATCTCCTGATTTGGCATTTCCGTGGCAGTTTTGACTAAAACCTACCAGAATTCACCAGCCTCTGTTAAATATTGGAACAACCTTTGAAAGCAATCTTTCGGTTACAGAAGTGGCTTTAACTCAGATAAATGTTTGCATACAGACCTGTTATATTTGTAGCTAACATGGCTCTACAGTATTTAAATTTATTTAGTTTGTGAATAAAACAAGTCTTGAGTGGAAATGATATAGCTTGTTGTAGTTTTGCCAGTAACTGAGATGTGATTGTATGACTGAGGCAACTAGTTTAGCATTTTAAACTAGGTCAAATATGAAGCAAAGAACAACAAAACATAAGCAGACTCCTTAGTCTGCATGGTTCATGAAAACTTTACAGGTTGCAGGTGTGACAATAATATCGGTCTGTTTAGAATAACAATTATATTTGTGAATACAAATGAAAAGGAAATAAAATGATGGAGCATAGTTGTTTGTACTTCAATCTTTGTATAGCTCATTTAAATGATAGTGTAGTTTTGTGATAAAATTTTCACTCTAGCTTGTTTTAAAACAAGGAAAAGAAAAAATAGATATATATTCAATTGTTTTTTTGTTTTTTTCTTATTTGTGAAAGATGCTCTTGACAGAAATTACAATAGCTTTGGGGATCTTTGTCTGTCATCACCATCATCATAATGTATACATGTAATGATAAGATATTTTTAAAGGCTCAATCATTTTTGTATTTTTTCTTGCCACAATAACGTCCACATCACCTCCTCCCTCTGCCAACAGTCTCAACATCTCAGTGACTGAATGAAGAGGGAAATGGGAGTCATTAGTCATGAAAAAAACAAACCACCTGTAGTCCTTGCTTGAAGAAGCAATTACAATAATCTATTTCTATTGTCATAATTTTGCTGGAAACATGAAAACAAATGTGGCTACTTGGAATTGAATAATATTCTAAGTAATTTATCAAGACAGTTATTGTTATTACAAAGCCAGTATAGAGTAAGAAAAATATATCAAGTAGAGATGGAATGGATGCTTTGTAAATAATTTACACAATAACAAAGTGACAATTTGCACAGGTTTTGATCATCACAAATATTTTTCCCCACATTCCATTTTGCTCCTAATTATTGTAGATATTTCAAGGTAACCATGTTGCTTATGCCATTGAAGGTAATTTTGTATCTGTACATGTGTGTGTATATTTCTAGATATACATGTACCAATATTTTAAAAAGCAATTAGTCAAGAGATTATTATCTTTAATCAGTAAATCATCCAATTTTTGGAGGGCAGTGCAGTACAAATATATTTTCAACACAGTGTTTATACACATTACATCCCAGAATCCATTTCAGGGAGGTTGAAATTGCAGAAGTGTGCTACATATTTCTGTGAATTCTACTTCCATGTAGAATGTACTTCAAAAATAATTTCCTCCACTTGGCATATGTTCAAATGCTTTAGTTACTTGGCTTACATCAGACTGTTTAGAACAATGGTTTATTTTATCTTCTTTTCCAGAGGACTATACTTTTACATCTAAGAGAATGAAAAAACAAGATTTGTCTAAAAATCCCATCAAAACACAACAGATATCCCAAGTTGTATCCCTTAGTATTTCTATTAGAAATGTGATGTTGTCAACGTTTTTTTTTAATGGATGCCACTTTGAAAACATTTGTCCTCAGGTAGCATTTTTGCTTCTGACAAAGCATGGTTTATTGCATTCCTTTCGAATTCAAACATGGTTTATGGTGTCAAGGTGAGAGATTTTCAAAACTGAAAAGTTGCTGGCTGTGTCCTTCATGTCAGACATGTTGTTTCGTATATTTTAAAAACAAGACAAAAATGTCTGTATTGTTTCCATTGCTTCAGCAAAAGAATTGTAGCTGTACAGGCATACCAAGCACTTCAAATCTATTTGTGTATTTTTAGCTAGAGGACTGAGGATGTGGAGGAGCTGGATTAGCATAATAAACCATCATGCTCCAAGCTCCCATTCAGTTTAGCAAGTCAACAACAGCAAAACAGTGTTTTGTAAAAAATGAAGTGCAGTAAAAAATGTTCAAGAGAAATGTGTTTCAAGAGATTCTGCTTCAGAGTCTTTAAAGAAGTAAAGAATAAAGGACCCAGCATTTTCTGTTTTAAAGAAAAGATGTGTGCATAAGAATACTAACAGAGATCTGGGCATGTGAGTGTACCTGGCTGTTTCTTGTCTCCTGTGCCTGCTGTGCAGTCAACATAAATGCAGAGTTTGAATTATTCTGCTTTTTTAGAGGCTTTAGCGGAGGAGATAGTGCTTGTGAGACCTGCTGTTTGCTTGGACATTGCTAAGGCTATGACACTGCAGCATGACATCTTATAACATTGCAAAAAAAGGGGTCCCCACAGGTGGCCAAGCCACTTTCAAAGTGTTGCGTGCTGCCTGTCCACACCACAGATAAGGAGGCCCACAAGTACAGGATGACACTTGCCACATACAAAATTTTCCCTTGATGTATGTCAGCTGGCTTAGAACTGCTCCTGGACATGTTGCACCAGGTAAACAGTCAGGTGGACTCTGAATCTGGCATCCAGCATGGCTTCACGGCCATACCATGGACAGTATAGATGGTGCTACTGTGGCCCAACTCTAATATTGATTTATAGGACTCCTTAAAGAAAAGAAGGGGATAGCTGTAGAAAAGTGAAATACCTTTTCTCAAAATCACACAATATGAGTGAAAGGAAACATGCTACTCCTGCAGCTTCTCTGTTCTGTCGTTAAATTCTGCTTCTTGCTTCCATATCGAACACTGGGAAGTCAGATGGCACGTTTGCTAAGACCAAGCTAACATTTGTAACAACCCGATGAGGACGCACTAAGAACAGTTCTCTCAATATGCAATTTTCTTGCATGTGTGTGAAATTTACAGAGGCTTTCATCAACAAAACCTGTCTTTTTATGTTTTCTGAGACATCTCTGATATTCTTAATGCTGGCTGGTTTGGAATAAGGTCTATAAGGACTTTTTTAGACTTCTGAAACATGCACTAATGTGCATTTGATATTTTTGAGGTAATGGCTGTAGTAAAAACATTTTAATATATCTGAAGATATCTTGTTTGGAGTTAACTGTTTTTTCATGATATGATAGCTAAGCAATAAAGACATCTATGATGTCCATAATGACAGTTGCTGGGTATCATTCCTTCAGCAGCGGATTATGTTGTGCACTATAGCCGAGAGGAGTTATGAGAAAATGCATGAGACACTGAATAGTCATGTGAAAAGATCTAGTGAAAGGAAATTCCAAACACACTCTAATACGTGGGCAAAGTATAAAAGTGCCAAAGCTGCATTTAGTCATCCCTGGTTTAATAGGTTAATTCCATTTTATTTTTTTTTTGTGAACAAATGGGAATGGATAATCAAAACACCAGTGGCAATTTTGACAACTGTTAACTTTGAGGCTCTGAAATAATTGCAAAGGATCTAAGAACCATGACCTGAGGATCTATGTGTCTTTTCTTATTTGCTTTTACATGGACAGTTATTACTAACAACTAAATGTTTGCTTTCAAATTAGACTTACGGAGAATTTTACAGGGCATTTGCTGTGAGAAGGTGTCACTACTACATTGACTGCACTCTCAGTTATTTAATTCCATGATGGAAGTTGCTTACTTTTGTTTCCATTCTGTTTCTGTAGAGTGCTTTGCCTTACACTAAGTGCACTTTGGCTTGTATGAGCATAAAGTCAGAAAAATGAGTATTAAATTTGACATTTATTCATACCCTTTAAGAGCCTTTCCATCAAATAGTACCCACCTAATAGATGTAATGAAGTTGGTTTATATGGGCAATAGTGTTCCATTCAAAGCACTTATATTTCAGATTTAAGTCTATATTATTTTTAAGAAACTTAGCTGCATAGCTACATAGTAATCAATTGAGCACATGAGTTTGGTGCCTCGTTGAGTTCATTTTATGTTAAATCAGTTTCATAAATATTTTTGACTTTTAAAAATTATGTATTACATTTTCTTATTAGAAGACTGCAATCTCTCTTCCTCACTACTATCACTGATGTTGAACTTGAGCAGGTTGCTGCTTAACACTTTGTACACTGTGATTTTTTTTCAGCTGAAACTTCATTCCTCTTGTCAAATGGTTGTGCAGAGCAGACTTAACAGCCAGCCTCTTGCTGCATGGTTGCCAGAACAGCTGCCTCTGCAGGTCTGTAATCAAGCAGCCAGTACATAATATTAATACACATTTATGTACCTTTATGTTGCAGGCTTTTTTTATGCTGTAAATGAGAAACTGATCTTTATTGTTTTTACTGATGCTATGGCTTCTAAAACTTTCTCTTTTCATTTAGCCAATAACGTACATTTAACAGATCCAAAGGGATTATAATGTTTAAATACCTCAGACCCTGTTTCCCTTGTGGGTCCATCCTTCTCCTTGGTAATGAATAAGTCCATGAACGTTTTGGTCTAAACAAACAAAAGTGTTGTAGATTGGCTGTACATTGCAGTTTGCTGAGGTGGCACAAATCCTGTCAGATCAGTATGTTAAAGTATGTGAAGTTGCAAAGTAAATTTATATTGGAATATTAATATAAAAATCCAGATTTTCTAATGCCATGGAACATTTGAGACTCCCTGAAACTTGAGTGGAATTTGGAAATCTCCAGTTCTTTGAAAATCCATGTGGTTGTATTCAAGTATGTAAAAAGATGGTTATAGTCCCTGTATTGGACTGGGATAAATATGAAGATTTGAAAAAGGTGGCTTAGGTGACTTTGATGTAATTTATAAGGAAGAACTTGCTCACATAGTTATGAATTTCATTCATGTAAAATTCTGCCCCTCTTTAGTACTTGTAAAGATACAAAGCATACCAGTTTGGTTAACACTCACCACTGCTTACTATCCCTGACAAACTATCCCTGTTCCTCAAAATATTTGTATGGAAATAGAAGATGGCATAACTTTCTGTAGTAAGAACACTGGAAACTCTCAAGCCCTGAAGAACAACCCTTTTCTTGCTGGCTCCTCATTATTGTTGGTATCTAAGGTCCAGCTAGCCTACTGCTAGGAGCTCTACCAGAATTATTCAGACCTTAGAATTTCTGCTAACTGAACACTTGCCTTGGAAACACAACTATTCTGCTCTCTTAATATGAGCTTATTTATTTATTTATTTACAGTGTCACTTCTTTTTAACAGTATAATAACTACTAGGAATAACTTTGATCTTAGTAGTTATCCGATTCCAAAATCTGCTAATGTTGTTTACTGAGTATTCACCACAGTTACAGGAAAATTAGGTATACAGTGACTCTAGTAAGAAATTCTTCAACTTTAATGAAAGTGAACCATAAGCTGACTTTAATGAACCATTCCATATTGCATGTTGCTTTGCTTCATAAATAAATCTGTTTGCATTCATAGTTGTAAGTGAACATTTCTGAAATATATATTCAGATAATTAACAATTAAAGATTTCTTTTTTCCTTTCTTCTCTCTAACAATATTTTAAATGACAAGCCTTTAGCAAAAAGATGTAAATATCAGTGTTCTAAGCCTATAACAACTCACATGAACACTCATTTTTATCCACTTTGAAAAAAAAAACACGTCAAGATATGGATTAAGCAAAGGAATTGGTCCAAATCCCACTGAGGTCCCTAGAAACACCTTTACTGATAGCAGTGGATTTGAATCAAATCTGTGCATGTCTGTATTTAAATTCTAGGTTCAATCCTGTCAGCATGATATTCAGATATATCCCAAGCAAAATCCTCAGTGCCAGTGAAATGGCCTTTAAAACTATTTTACTTTTTAAAATCCATTTTTCTCAAGAAAGGGTTTTTTGCCTTTCAAAAAGATGGACTTTGGAAGCAGGCACAAATTTTCTGGAAGATCATTCCACTCTTGAATTTTCCCTAAACAAATTTGTTTCATAAACATCATCTCATAGCCATATATATTGACTTTTGCTTGGAATTTAGGATGAGAATGACTTTTTGCATGTATTTGCTGTCAGGTCTATATGTGACCATGTGATTCTAACATGATTTTTTTCCCTTTTCTATTTTCATTTCTTCATTGCAAAATTGCACATTAGACGCAAGAAGGAGAAAATAGACCTCTTGTGTGAAATCTGTGCTGTGTCAGAATCTGTAGGAATTCCTGCATCCATGCCACATAGCACAGGTCTCAACTCACTCTGAGTGTCATCAGTAGATCCTCAAATGAGATGGAATGATCAGCATGCAGTGGCGAAGCATGTATTCTGTAAGTAGTTATTTCTTAAATTAGGTTACTATAGAGTCTTCCAACATTTGATCTACTGCTGCTGAGGAGTAGATAAAACATTGCTTCCCCTTTATTTTTCATTTCTTTTGATCAAGAGCTGGCCAGGCACTTATACTGAACTAAGATTTGTATTTTCACTGAGTTTACAATGAAATTCATATATGGTGGAATTCTTCAAGTGAGCAAATAAAATCGATTTATGGTAGGAAAATGGAGAGTAAATTTCAGAATGTCATTAGGGGGGTAGGTTTACTTACCCCTAAGTGCCTATTTAAGTAAAAGTTTGTCTCTTGGCTAATGCATTAAAGACTATTATAATGAACACAAGAAGAAAAAAGTAAAAAAAACATTCCATCAGTGCCATTTATTTTAAGCAAAGGTATGAAGAGAAAAAAGCACATGTTATTAGGGTTATGATGAGAAAGATTCTACAAAATTGGTAGTTCACTTTCTGAGTATAGTTTTGTATCAACAGATTGAATTGTTTTCTGCTAATATGTCTGTTGGTGCAGTGTTGCCTCTGTATGGATCTGATGTCCTAAAAACAGAAAATGAGAAGCAGAGAGAGATGTCAGTGTTATTGCTTCCATATATGATAAAATCTTTCAAACTTTGTGAGGAAAAATGGATTAATTAAGTGGTTATTTTTACCACACAGCATATAATCTTTTGTATTAGGACATTATTCAAGGCAGAACTAATGTGAGGAAATTTGAAGATCCAATATTTTAAAACCAGATTAGAAGAGCTGGATGATTCAAATTGCTTTGTTCCACTTATTAATTCTTATTTATCATGATCCAGATCTGGTTTTCATACATTGTTATCAGTGCAATGACATGTACCTTGAAATGCACTGATAGAGTCCAGGTGTAAAGTTCTGCGCTGGACTTCTACAAGGATCAGCAGAGAAATGTGTCTACACAGCAGTAGCTGTTCAACATTAGCTCTAGCACATCTTCCTTCCAGTGCCTGCTTCTTCCAGCCAGTAGAAAGGCCTCTACCAGAATTTAGACCTAGCTGCCATTTCTTACAGAGCCTTTCTGAGCTGTCTTACAGAATCATAGTTTGCCTTAGAAAGGACCTTTAAAGGTCATCTAATCCAAGCCCCACCCTGCAAAAAGCAGGGACATCTTCAACTAGATCATGTTGCTCAGAGCCCCATCCAACCTGAAAATTTCCAGGGATGGGGCATCTACCACCTCCCTGGGCAACCTGTTCCAGTGTCGTCATCCTCATTGTAAAAAATTTCTTCCTTATATCTAGTCCAAATCTACCTTCCTTTAGTTTAAAACCATTACCTCTTGTCCTGTCACTACAGGCCCTGCTAAAAAGTCTGTCACCATGTTTCTTATAAGCCCCCTTCAAGTACTGAAAGAACGCAATAAGGTTTCCCCCGGAGCCCTCTCTTCTCCAGGCTGAACAACCCCAACTCTCAGCCTGTCTTCACAGGAGATGTGCTTCAGCCCTCTGATCTACTTTGTGGCCCTCCCCTGGATGCACTCCCACAGGTCATGTCTTTCCTGTGCTGAGGACTGCAGAGCTGGGTGCAGTACTGCAGGTGTGGTCTCACCAGAGCCAAGTAGAGGGACAACTCCCTTGACCTGCTGGCCATGCTTATTTTGATGCAGCCCAGGATATAGTTGGCTTTCTGGGCTGCAAGTGCACATCCCCAGCTCATGTTCGTCTTTTCATCCACCAGCACCCCCTCATCCTCCACAGGGCTGCTGTCAATCCCTCCAGCCCCCAGCCTGTATTGATACTGGGGCTTGTCCCAACCCACGTGCAGAACCTTGCACTTGGCCTTGTTGAACCTCATGAAGTTCATATGGGCCCATTTCTTGAGCTTGTCCAGGTCCCTCTGAATGGTGTGCTGTCCCTCAGACATGTCAACCACACCACTCAGGTTCGTACCATCTGCAAACTTGGTGAGGTTGGACTTGATTCCACTGTCTATGTCATTGATGAAGATATTAAGCAGTACTGGTCCCAGTACAACCCCTTGAGGGACACCGCTTGTCACTGATCCCCATCTGGACATTGAGCCATTGAGCACTATCCTCTGGATGTCACCATCCAACCAATTCCTTATCTACCAGTCAAATCCCTGTCTCAGATTTAGAGAGAAGGATGTTGGGGGGCGGGGACTGTGAAAGGCCTTACAGAAATCCACACAGATGGCATCCGTAGCTCTTCCCTTGTCTGCTGATGTAGTCACTCCATCATAGAAAGCCACGAGGTTGGTCAGGCAAGACTTGCCTTTGGTGAAGCCATGCTGGCCATCTCAAATCTTCTCCCTGACCTCCATGTGCCTTATCACAGCTTCTGGGAGGATGTTCCATGATGTTCCCAGGCATAGAGGTGAAGCTAAAAGAGTACATACAGCTCATACCAACGAAGTACCTGTAGACAATAAAGTTGAGTTGTTTAATTTGAATAAATAAATAGATAGAGCTAATGGTAGCTACTGACTAAGAAAACAAATGCTGTCACCAATGTATCCCATCTTTGTGATTACAAATTCAAGCTTTGAGCTCAATCTGAGCTGATTAAAGCTGTTGTCTGATCACTACAACCTGTGCAGATTGTTCATGGGATGTTTTTCTGTTCTAAAAGTTAAATAGGGACCTTTTGACAGTATTTGGGAGCTGAAGAGTTTGAGTTTGATTACCCTTTTATTTATAGTTGAGTCCAAACTTTCAAATTTAATATGAGATCTGGCAATAAATTCAGTAAGAATTATTGAGAATTTTACTTCATTTTGGAGCAAGAACTGAGAGAAAGCTAATAGCTTCCGAATGAACCCGTGTCACAGCACTCTCAAAACTAGCCGGCTGCAACAAGGTCTTTTACCATCTCATACCAGCACACTCTTCACGCCAGTCCCTCTGCTGCCTTCTCCTAGGCTGTCCTCATCCAGGGCCCGCTCACTCTCTCTGCTTCTTCCTCCCCTCTCTTCCTTGGCTGCCCAACCACTTCGCAGAACCAGCCACAGCTGCACCTTATCTACATCAGCCCCTGAAGCCAGGCTACAGCTGTATATTATCAATGTTAATTAACCCAGCTTCATTCCTCTACAAACCCATTGGCTTTATTAGCACCTTTTGTGATTCTGACTGTTGTTAGTGTTATGGTTCTTACATTTTGTGTTAATGTGAATGACAGTTTTTTATCTTCTGCTTTCTGAATTTTTTAGAGTTAATAAGACCTCCATGGAAGTCATATGACTAGTATATATATGTCTGGAGAAAAGCTTAAGACATGTAATATAAAGATTAACGGTCCAATTAATTACAACCTTTGTGAAAATGTTTAAAGAAGTTTAACAGGGAGATTAGTTTAATTTCACAGAGATCCAACAAGAAACATGAATCACAAAGGTCTTGCTTTTTTAGCTGACTGAGAAAGCATAACTATATGGGTTAAAATCCTGCCATGCAGTGTAAGAATTGCAAATGCTGCCTGATTAGGTAAACTAATTAGAAACCCACCCTGTTCATAGGATTCACATCATCAACCTTACAGTCAAAGGCTTTTGTTCCGTTGAGACCTACGGCTCCTGAACCTCAGTTTTTAGTATCAGCACTAAGAAAATTGATACAAATCTTTGCTGTGTATGTTGGTATATTTTACTGATAGCAGACACATTCAGAGTGTGCTAGTCATTTCTTTTCATTGCACATCTTTTTTTGTGTTTCTTGTCCTTTTGTTCTAAATGTCTTTTGCTTTCCTGATAACTAGCTTGCCTATTCTCCTGTTGCAAATCTCCAAGTTGACTTGACTAAACTGAAGTACTACTGCACTTCCTATAATACCAGCCATTATTTTACCTCTTCCACTGCCCTCTTCCTGCTACCTGTATTCTTTGTATACAGTTAATATTTTTCTAGATTAATCAAGCAGTTACACTTTTCTGTGGTGCTATTTGAGAGACGGCTTTTGATGTCAATGAGCTGTGCGTATGAATTATTTAAGAGAATTTCACTTGTTTACTTTACCAGCATGATTTGTAATGCTGCTGCCTTTAACAGGGATCTTGCTTTTGCTACCTGAGAATTGGTTTTGCTATACTTTAATCAATGCAAACTGAGCAATAAAGGCAGAATGTCATATCTTGTTTCAAAGTAAGTCCTTAATACAAAATATGTGAATCTTCTAGCTATTAAGAACAAGTAAAGTCACAGGGTCGGGGTATGTTTTGTTTGTTAAGTTATCAGATAAAACAGATTTGGCCTCTACTTTTTACAGGAATAATATTTACCAAGCAGTATAAATAGTACCTATGAGATTAATTTTCCCTTGTGAGAACCACATTTTTGGAGGGAGATTTTCAAATCGAATTTATACTCTCCCTGTGAATATTTTAAATCTGAAAAGCAACAGTTAAGAATGTAACTCCACCATGAGCCTAAACAGGCATCTCCCTCTTTTTGAGGGATCCTGAAAATGGATTTTCTCATACCTTCAACTTTATGTTCCGCTTGTTGTTTTTCCCCAGACATGTGGGTTCTTCTCATCAAAGAAATTTTTGACAAATAGAAAAGCATCATAGCAAAATCAGAATACTTGGAGATTAAAGGAATAAGAAACAAAATGTCTTAAAAAGATTAATATGAAAAAAATGAGGAACATGAAGACTCATAGAATTGTGTAATAGTTTGAGTTGGAAGGGACCATCTAGTCTATCTTCTTGGGTTGGAAGGATCACCTGGTTCCAATACCCCTGCCATGGGCAGGGACAACTTCCACTAGACCAGGCTGCTTAAAGCCTCATCCAACCTGGCCTTAAAACTTTCAGGGAGGAGTCATCCACTACTTTCCTAGGCAACCTGTTCCAGTACCTCAACACCCTCACAGTAAGTAATTTCTTCTTCATACCTAAATCAACCCTCTTTCAGTTTAAAGCCATTCCTCCTTGTCCTATCACTATATGTCCTTGTAAAAAGTCCCTCTCCAGCTTTCTTGTAGGCCTCCTTTAGGTGCTGGAATGCTGACATAACATCTCCCTGGAGCCTTCTCTTCTCCAGGTTGAACAATCCCAAATCTCTGTCTGTCTTCACAGCAGAGGTGCTCCAGCCCTCTGATCACCTTTGCGACCTTCCTCTGGACTCTCTCCAGTGGGTCTGTGTCCTTCTTATGTTGGAGGCCCCAGAGCTGAACACAGTGCTCCAGGTAGGGTGTCACAAGAATGGACTAGATGGGGAACAATCACATCTCTCGACCTGCTGGTCATGCTTCTTTTGATGCAGTTGGCTTTCTAGGGTGCAAGGGCACATTACTGGGCCACACTGAGCTTCTCATCCACCAACACCCCCAAGTCTTTCTCCTTGGGGCTGCTCTCAGTGCATTCTCTGCCCAGCCTGTATTTGGGCTTGGGATTGCCCCCACCCACGTGCAGGGCCTTGCACTTGCCCTTGTTGAATAATGAGGTTCTCATGGGCCCACCTCTCAAGGCTGTTAAGATCCCTCTGGATTGCATCCTTTCCCTCCAGTGTGTCAACTGCACCACACAGTGCACCACAGTACAGTGGGTGGTTCTTCATTCTTGCCAGCCCTGCTTTTGCCTGGTGACTGGCTGGGCATGGGTCAGCAGGTGGTGAGCAATTGTTCATCACTTATTTTTCTTGAGTTTTAGTCCTCTCTCTCTTTTTGTTCTCTCTCATTTAACTTCTATTAGTAGTATTAGTATTATATTTTACTTAATTTCAATTAATAAACTATTTTTATCTCAACCCATGGGTTTTACTCTTTTCCAAGTTCTCCTCCCCATCCCACCAGGGAGTGGAGGAGTGATTGAGGGGCTGTGTGGTACTTAGTTGCTGGCTGGGGTTAAACCATGCCCCAGGGCTTTATTTTCCCTCCCAGCTAATGTTCACAACGGACTTGTGTCAAATTCTGCTGTGAGTTTATTTCAGCAAACAAAAATTGAAGGACTTCCAAATATTCTCTTCTTCCTAGTGCTAAAGTGAAATGACTCACAGTCAGCCTGTTGGAGGACCATGGCTTATGACTTAAACTTATCTGAGACTAGGGATAGTCTGTGTTTTTTCTATTGTAGCATTGCATTGCCTGCCAGATGCATTTCAAGGAATTGGGGGTCAGACTGGAATAGACTATGTGACAAGTGGGACAGAATCTTTTACTTCAGTGGAAATATTATGTGCCTGTCTCTTTGACTCAGCATGGAATGATGTTAAATCTCACTAAATCAGCATCTACATGGAAATAAATGCTTTGCATTATTCACCCAGACTGTACTAATAAGTATCTGCCTAGACATAAGAGTTTCAATTCTAAAAGCCAAGCATGTGAAACTCCAGGTATTGATATCAAGACATACAGTCTTATTGGCATTCAGTCTAGACTCTCTACCCTGAATATGTTGCTGCTGTGCTTACTGCAATATTTCATACTAAAACTTATGTGTAACTGCCATAGCATAGCTGCATAGCTCCTGCATTCATTCTGGGAAGTACTGAGGAAAGTGAAAGAAGTACAGAAATAGAAGAGGCAGAGTGAAATATCAGTGAGCGTGGTCTAGTTTGTCTTCTGGCCTTTCAGTACCTCCTTTCTTAGGTCACAGTTTTGCTAGTAGATAATTTTTCTGTCAGACAATTGTCTCTAAAATTATTAGCTCCCAGCTCTTATTTGCTTATCAAGACAGGGAAAACAGTAAAATTTCCTGGAAGTTTATTCTACTTGCATATGAACATTTGAGACTTTGTGGAGCACCTGCCTCAAACATAGAGGCTCTAGCTTAGCAGGGCACTTGAGTATATGCTTAATTGCACACAGCTAAACTATTCCTTAAGCCTTGAATGTATGGGCCTGAAAGCACATCCTACCACTTGAGCAAAAGGACTAACTTGATCAGTTGTCATAATTAGTCCACCTCTGAGAAGACACAGATACTAAAAGATTCATACAGATTAAATCACTGTTTTATCACCCAGGCATGTGAAGACAGAACTTGAAATACACTGATATTTATGGCTATGGCAAATGAACAGTTTCCCTTATGGGGTCGCCTCTTGATCAGTTACATACCTGTATCTACATTTTTTCCAGAGAGTTACCTGTTGGTAACTGCAGGAAAGTCAAACTCCTTGGCTGGGACTGTGAATCTGCTGCATCAGTGTTTCAGTTGTGCCTTGGTTTCAAAGGACTATTCAATTATGTGGCTATTTACTTAGAAAATACAATGTTCCCTGCCCTGTGACAGACGCCACTATTTCAAGTTTTCAGTTAATAGGAAGATCTGCCTAATTCGCCTACATATTTAAACAAAAATTCTCTTATGCAATTTAACATGAACAGTGTTTGAAACACCATCTTTAAGTAAGTGAATAAAACATATCTGCACAATTTGAAGGGTTTTACAGTTGAATGACAACTAATGGAGACTGTCCAGGATAGAGACATGACAAAGGAAAAATAGGAAGCTGACAACATAAAAAATCTGTAAGTAATGTGTAAGAGTTTGAGAACTTGAAATGATGCTTCCAGAAAATTTTCCCTTTGGAAACTGTTTTTCATCTGGATAAGGTGATTAAATATATGTCAGATGTTTTGCAAATGGTGTATTGTGACTGTAAATCCACAGGTTCAAGACTCAGCTTAGCTCTGAAGCTTGTGGGGCTTCAGATGTCTCTATTGGTTAGCAAGAAAAAAGACAGATCTGAGAAAATACCATGTACTTAATGAGATGAAGGCAAGTGCTATTCTGAGATGCATTCTGAAAAGGCATTGTGATACAGCTCTTATCCTCTGCCCCATTGTGCAAATTCTTAAACATAAATTTTGCATCATAGTTCTTTAATAATTCACTAAAAACAAATCCAAATAAAATACTGAAAGGAGCTGATTGTGGTCAAATCTTCATTTTGTCTATTTTTTGATTGTGTTTAATATCAATATGTTACATCTTACAAAAGTAATTTATCCCTTGTGTTTATACTTAGCTAGGGTTATTCTGCTGTAGTATATAATGGAATGAGGTATGCTTTGGATTTACTTTTGCATAGACAGAACAAATGTAAGACTGACGTTTTACCAAGACTAAAATTATACCCAGTAATGAAAACCAACTAAAATGTGAATCAGCTTCTGACTGATTTACACCTGCAATTCAATACTGTTTAATTAGAAGAATGAGTATCTGGCACTGCACCTGTGCCTGAATTAAAGTTGCAGATATGAGTCTGCCTGCAGAAGAGGAGACAAACTGGTGAAATCATGGCATTTTAGCCCTGAGGCATATACAGCGATGATATCTAGAGGATGTTTGAATTGCTTTCCCAGTTCTCAGAGCAAAATATTTTACATTTATGAGCTTTGTGTGCTTCAGACTGGGTTAGGATCCTGAATGGATACTTGTCCTTTAGAAAATTCAAATATTTTCACTTTTTTCGCATAGAGCAGGATACATAGCAGTGCCTTGTATCCATCTGGTGATGTGTTTTGTGTGCACATATTCAACTTGCACAAGCATAAAATCCAGATGATTTAGAGAAGATCAGTTCAAACCATCAATGCTCCTATCTGACCTTACACTTCAAAATCCCTCCTTTTTCATTGATATCTTGGGACTGTTGTTTAGCTGTTCTGTCCATGTTTTATGATGTTGAGACATCGTTATCAGCTTACATTACAAACAGATTCTACTCAATGTCTCTTACACAGAGAATACTCTAGCTATGATGTTAGTAGTAGTGAGAAACAGCTCTTCTATAGGCACTAGAATGAAAATGCTTAAATACTTGCATAGCTTTGATGGTCACAAAGTTAAACTTTATATAATTATAAATTCCTTAAAATTAAGGTTTTGCTCAGAATAGCTAGGATGGCAAAAATCGTACTAATAAATGTAGCCAATTTGATTACAAATAGTAACTCAGACTAAACTAAGTCTTGATTTTTGCAATTGCAGAGGTAAAACCCAGTTTAGCAATCCTCTGATACTTGATATTCCTTTATAATAATCTGGAATCACTGACCATCTCTGCTTATTTCTAACACAGAAACATGAAACTGCAGTTTATCACTCTGCTTTTTAATTTGTTTTTGTATTTACTTTATTTAGTTATTTTTAGAACATAAGATTCTTTTTGCACGTTGCTATATGTGGTTTTCAAAGCTACTTTACATTTTAATAATTGGAAGTTTGGAGAGCTCAATGTAATTGAAAGTCTGCGATAGGCTTATTTTGAACTGGTCTGAAAACAGATGGAAAATACACAAATACTGTGCAGGTTGAAATGTGAAATTGCAAAGGCTTTTTGTTGACTTTTGAGTGGCTCTCAGTAAGTGAGTAACATGGCAAATGCTGATTCCATGGTGGCACTGTCTATACACTTCTCACTGCACTCACCAGGAATTTTTCATTTCATGCATAATTTATAATTTGCTGCAATGATTATGAGAAGTCTCTCCATATATATGTGTGCATATATAAATGTCTATATGTATCTTTTTAAGAGGAAAAGAATGTGCCTTTTCACACTTCTCTAAGCTGTGAGTCTTTTCCTGTGTGTAAAATTTGATGGGATAAATTATATCAACGCAAGTTGCTACATGCACTTATCTCTGGAGGAGATGGGATAGAACACTAAAGTAGTTAATGCAATTTAGACATTTAATTATGGGATGTGTTAGAGAATATTGGTAATATTCCATCTGCTGCCCAACTGCATCCAGAGTTAATTCAGTCCTTGAAAATGGAGAAGCCTTGAGAAAACTGAGATCATGAGGACTGAAACTGTTACCGAGAGTCTCTTTAATCCTAGAGTTTTTTATTGGGTTCCATTTCAGAAGGACTAACTAGATGATCTTTTGCCATTAATGTTGCACAGAAGTTACATGATGGGCTCTCTCTGATTATGCTTTAGTTGCTTAGTAAATCACTGAAGTTTCAAACTTCCTTGTTTTCGTGTTTGCTTTCCATTCAAATCATACAAATCATACATACAAAACATACAAATCAAATCATACAAACTGTCACTTTGATCTCACTTTTGTTGTGGCTGTTTCTATAATTCTTTAGACACCTTACATTGCAGAGGATTTTATCTGCCATCATTATTTGTGCATCTGGACGGCAAATATGATAGATTTCTATACTTCTAGGTAGGTTTCTCCACTGAAATGCAATTGATACAGGAAGTTAAGTATTGACCAAAATTTTCACTATATACGCTTTTAGGCTTCCCAGGACGTTAATTGAAAGAGCACATGGTTTGCTTGTTAGTATTTATTCTTCAAAATTTAGTGAAGTCCTAAAGTCTTTTTTGCAAGCTAAAGTCCATGGCAGTCTTTACCATGGATAAAAATGTGCTACTTCCATTAGAGAAAATAGTCTTTCCTACTGACAAAGGTCAAAGTAAGAATTCTTGAGGTGTAAAACTAGTTCTTACCATGAAAAACAGGCACTTTTCAAGTTGGAAAATGCAAATAAATCTAAGTAAACAAGAAAAGTTAATAACACAGGCAGGACTGATGGCTTGAATGTCCAGCTTAAACAGACAAAATTATGTGGTTTTGACTTTGTGGTGGGTTGACCTTGGCTGGATGCCAGGTGCCCACCAAACTGCTCTCCCCTCCTCAGCAGAAAAGGGCAGGGATAAAAAAAGATGAAAACAGCCCTTGTGGTTCAAGATAAAAGCAGTTTAATGAAGCAACAGCAAAAGCTGCAAGTGTGGAAGCAAAGGAAACCAAAAGATATTATTCTCTACTTCCCATCGGCAGGCAACATTCATCCACTTGCCGGGAAGGAGGGCTTCAGTACATGAATGGTTGCTTTGGCAGAGAGTGTAAATAACGGATGCCTGCCTTTCGTCCTCCTTTCTCTTAGCTGTTATATCTGAGCAGAGGTCATATGGTATGGAATATCCCTTTGGTCAGTTTGGGTCAGCTGTCCTGGTTGTGTCCCCTCCCAAGACCTTGCCCACCCCCAGCCTAGCGGTGATGGGGGCAGTGCTGGAGAGACAGCCGTGATGCTGTGGGAGCGCTGCTCAGCACCAGCCAAAGCACCCTGTGTTATCAGCACCGCTCCAGCCACCAGCACAAGCACAGCACTGATGGCTGGTGCAAACTTCATCTTGTTCTTACAGTTTGTTAAGACGCTTCTGGGAGCCATACGGCAAGAGTAAGGCTCTGTTAGTTTCTCTTCTTGGTCTAATGAATGCTAAAATTGCCTGTTTACAAATAACATATTTATTTTTTTTTAGGAAACCCCTCCCAGCTAGTGTAGTAATTATTCCCTTATTCCATCCATTTACTGATTTATACAAGATGAAGGGTCTTAGGGTTATGTGTGGCTGGCTGCTTCATTCTCTGATAGTGAACTCATCCTCTGTCAGAAGAATTTGAATACAGTATCTCCCTTGTTTCTGTGGTGTGTTTTGTGTGGGTTTTTTTTTTTAACTGGTTTGAGATGCCTTGGCTGTCGTGGCTGCCTAGCTTTGATTGATCTCTGTAAATGCACCCTTCTGAACAAGTCTGCTGTAATTTACTACATGAACTGCTCTTTCATGCTTGGTGTTTTTTCTTATCTGGCTGATATATTTGATGGCATATCAGTAAAACTGGATAGAAGCTGACCTGGGCAGAGGTAATAGACCTGAAAGGTGAAGGTGCACAAATGTCTCATTCTTGCCTGATGTGCTTTAGGTCAGTCCCTCTGACACCACATGAATTGAAATATAGCCTCTCCCCAGGTACCAAATGGGGAACTAGAGCTACAGATTACCAAGAAATAAGGACGTTATGTAGTTTCATTCTTTTTTTTAGTCTTTTTTAGTGTACTGCTCTAAAAGAATGAAACCACAACATGAATTTTTACTCACACTGCTTGTGTCTGGCTACCTCTCTTTCCTGTCTTTTCCTCATAGCAAAAAAAAAGGAAGAGAGATTATTATTGATTCACAGAATCACAGAATAGTCAGGGTTAGAAGGGACCTCTGGAGATCATCTAGTCCAACCCACTGATAAAGCAGGTTCCCCTAGAACAGATTGCACATAATCACTGCAAGGTTGTTTTTGAACGTCTCCAGAGGAGACTCCGCAACCCTTCTGGGCAGCCTATTCCAGGGCTCTTCACCCTCAAGGTAAAGAACTTCTTCATATTCAGATGGAACTTCCCACGTTGCAGTTTGTGCCTGTTGACCTTGTCCTGTCACTGGGCAGCACTGAAAAGAGCCTGGCCCTGTCCTCTTGACAATGCCCTTAAGGTATTAGCAGACATTGGTAAGATCCCCTCTGATTCTTCTCTTCTCCAGGCTGAACAGGCCCATCTCTCTCAGCCTTTCCTCATAAGGGAGATGCTCCGGTCCTCTCATCATCTCTGTAGCCCTCTGCTGGACCCTCTCCAGCAGTTCCCTGTCTCTCTTGAAGACCCCAGAACTGGACACAGCACTTCAGATGAGGTCTCACCAGGGCAGAATAGAGGGGGAAGATAACCTCCCTTGACCTGCTGGCTACGCTCCTCCCAGTGAACCCCAGGTTCCCATCGGCCTACTTGGCCCCCCGGGCACACTGCTGGCCATGGGCAACTTGCCCACCAGCACTCCCAGGTCCTTCTCCATGGAGCTGCCTCCCAGCAGGTCAGCCCCAGCCTGTACTGGTGTGTGGGGTTGATCCTCCCTGGGTGCAGGACCTTACACTTGCTTCTGTTGAACTTCATTAGATTCCTCTCTGCCTAGCTCTTCAGCCTCTCCAGGTGTCTCTGAATGGTGGCTGAATGACACTTCAGCCTTCTGGTGTATCAGCCACTCCTCCCAGTTTTGTATCAGCACCAAACCTGCTGAGGGTGCACACCATCCCTTCATCCCAGTCATTGGTGGATAAAAGGAACAGGACTGGACCCAGCGCTGACCCCTGGGGAACACGACAAGCTACAGCCTCCAGCCAGACTCTGCAGCATTGTTCACAACCCGCTGAGCTCTGCCACTCAGCCAGTTCTCAACCCACCTCACTGTCCACTCATCGAACCCACACTTCCTGAGCTTATATACAAGGATGTTATAGGAGACAGTGTCAAAAGCCTTGCTGAGGTCAAGGTGACAACAGTCACCACTCTTCCCTTATCTACCCAGCTGGTCATTCCGTCACAGAAGACTGTCGGGTTGGTCAGGAATTCTTTCCCCTTGGTGAAAGTCCAGAAGGCCTCATTGACTTCCTCTTCCTGATCAGGTGACCTGTAGCAAATGCCCACAACGGTGTCCCCCATGTTGGCCTGTCCCTTAATCTTTACCCATAAGCTCTTGACTCATTCTGCATCCACCCCCGTGGAGAGCTCCCTTACATAAAGAGCAACTCCACCAGTGTGGAAGGGGCTGAAAACTCCCCTTTAATCTACATGGAAAAAAAAATAATTGACTTTAAGCAAGAGAAGACTTTGATCAGACAAAAAGAAAAAAAAGTCCTCAGGAGTCTAATAAACCCACCTTCAAACAAGAAACTGCACAGGCTACCATGACTCACACAATCACCTTCTTTTCATCAAACCCTTCCTACCAGTAAAAATATCAAGGGAGTTCGCAGCTATGAGCACAGGTTCTCTGTGGGCAAACAAACTTCCTTTTGCCAGTGGAAATGTTTACTTATCCCAAAATATTCTATTTTACTTCAGTTTTAATGCGACAAAATGTATAGACAAGTTCTAGGCACCCATACTTAATTATGGCTTTTGTTGAATTACAAAAATAACTAGTTTAATCCATTTTAATCTCAAAACAAAGTGTACTGTAATGAGTATTTCAGATGTTTCAAACGTAGAAGACCTATGGCTTTTGTTTAAAAAACATACCTAAAAAATTAAATTACTCAGCTATTTCATTTTCTTATAATGGCTTTAAAAAGTTCTATAAAGAGTGCTATGTTTTTCCGGCACAATTATAATTAAGGTTGATGAGTTGCCAAGGAGGCAAAGAATAGTGAGTTTTCTGCATAATTTTTAGAGTTTGGATAGAAACTGGAAGCCACTAGACTATGCAGCTGGAAGAACTGTTCATGGTTAACACCTATGGATGGACAAAACAGGCCTGACAACACAAAACCAACTCTAACATTTTCCACTAAATCAAATCCTTCTTGACCTCTGGGTAAAAATGTAACTACTCCTCTAAGAATTTTGTATGTTGCTCTTCGCTGGACTTCAGATTGAGCCATTCATTTGCTTTAGGGTTCCTGTGACCTCTCTGGTGTTCTTACGTGCTTGGTTTGGCTATGTTTGAAATTTTGCCTGTATCATCATAAAACAACTTCTGGCTGGCAGCTGAAACCTACTGAGATGTTGTCACAGCAGTGCTAGAGGAATGCGGCTTTGGAGAACTGGCAGTATAACTTCATCAGTAGTCACTACTGTATTGTTACTGGAAATTCCTCTAGCTGGGGAATTTCCAAGTACGGTCCCTCCCCTGTTGTCTCACAGTTATAAAGGAAATTAAAGGAGTTGAAAGAATGTGTTTCAAAATACTGCTGAATGTAAAGGAAAATTTTAATGGGTCCCCAATTTTATTCAAAGTCTGTATGGATTTAGGTTCATTCCTTATGACTTTGAAATATTCTTAGAAGATCAGTATATGGTCTTCTGAATAAAGACAACCTGCACAAGGCAGGAAAAACTGCCTACAAGCATACATACACGTTTTCTGCATGAGGTTTAGTTTACTAGTGTACTTGGCTGCAATGAAATTACTTCTGCCTGAGTATTTTAACTGTGTACATTTTAAAGCTTTTTGCTCTAGTTTCTGATGAGTCCTCAAAAGCAAATATGCTGACATCTGTGGTATTTGGCTCATCTTGGAAGTTCTTCATTTCCTCAGGTGATTTTCAGCTTGTTCTGAGGTAACTTGTGTTATCCACTTATTCATGGCCAGGGTTACCCTTGAAGAAGGGGAAAAAACGTTTTTTCTCTTTATAAAATAAATTGTCTATTTTCTTTCCCCTCTTCATTTTTCAGTAGTAAAAATAGCATCATATAAGGTTTTAGAGTTAAATTCATAGGAAGAGATGTTTATGTAAGCTTGTCTGTGGTGCTAGTACAAGACTCTGGAGAGGGATATAAATCAAATATGTATAAACATGCAGCATTTTAGTTTTTATGAATTATTCTATTCCATTGTGTTTAGCTTTGTTAGGAGTATTACAGATCAGAGAATCATAGAACTGCATGACTAAGAACCTAAAAAATGGTGTATCCTAGTGTATTGAGATAGAAACACCTCACAGACATTTATTTTGTCTACTTAGAAAATAGTAACTTAAGCTGGATAGTGCTGACTATGAAGAACTCTAGGTGTCTTCACCATTCTCTCTCTGATGATAGACAAGTCAGTTCCAGCTTCACAATTAGGCAGATACATGTATTGATTGCCATATCCCACAATCAGATTTGCTGAGAATGTAAAAAGCTATAGACCGGAAGATCTTATGTAATATCTAGTGCATGTACTATTTGCTATGTTTTAGTAATCTGAGTGTTTTGCTTTATATGAGATGAGGGTGCTCTTCTATGCTGAAAAAATCATAAATCAAATTATGTGCATATTAGGCATCTTTTAATAGAATTAATGTCAGTGCAATTCATCATCTCCGAGTTCCATGTGTGCCAATTCATCAAAACAAACAACAATCTTGTTGGGTACTTTTCTAACAAATAATTATTTTTGTGTCCAGTCCTTCTGAAGGGCTTGTGAGGTTACTTGCTGATTCATCAGTGCTAATGCTGGGGTAAACCTTCTGTGATCTTCAACAGAACTGCAGTTCATCTGAGTGATTTCACTTTTTTTTTTTTTTTTTTTTTTTTCCCCTTCACAAGATCAAAATTTACACATTTCGTCTCATTTATCATTGACAAAATGGAAGGGAATTACTTGTCTGAACAACTTGTATGGATAAATGCTGTGGTATTCATCTGCAAACTCCTTTGTTTATGGTAAATCCTTAATAGTAATTTTTGGAAGCATGTTGTAGTTCAAAATTTTACTTACTTCCCTAAGGCAGCTGCATAGGATTTAGGAGCTGGAGGTACAAGTCTTATTCTCACTTTGAGTCAGAGACTTAAAATGCTGAAAAGAACACCTTCACTACGTTTACAGACCTTTTTAATGAAATATTATTTTTCAAATAAAAAAAAAATATACTAAACTACCCTGAACATGTCTGCATATAAGTTTTATAATGGTGGTTTTGGAAAAATAAGATTTATATATATATATGCAAGAGACTTAGATACTCAGCTTCTAGTGAATTGGAAATTAATGAACACGCGAAGTATTTACTACTAGTTGGTGCTTGAATAAATTGAAGCATGAGGGTATGTAATGTAATTCATCAAACTGCAAGTGGTACCTTCAAACCCTGAAAAGCTATATAACTTATAGAACTAATCAAACAATAGATAGTTTGGGCATTTTTGTTAATTAGTGTTCTTAACAAGAAGTTATAATAATCTGAGCATTTAAAACCAACTGAAAAAACAGATTCAAGCTTTGAAACACAAAAAATTACTTCCTTTCTATTCTGAATATTTTAAAGCTTATTTCTTCTAGCAGGACGTTGAAGGAAAATTCAGAGAAAAATCATGCTATGTGTCGTATGACAAATATTTTATTTTTGAATATAGAAAAATGGTCTTGTGGCTTGTTTGTTTCTAAGCTCAGGGCCTGGTGAATTTGACTGGAGTGTGTTAAAGATGTAAGTATTACCAAATATGCATTTCCCTTAGCAAAAAATGAAGCAAACTGTTCAGCCCTTGTGTGCTACTAGTACTGATTGCAATGCATCAGACTTTGGATCAGTCCTTCACAAATTAACTGTGTGCATCAGGCTTGTTTCTGGTCATGGTTTTACACCTATAGGTGTACGATTAGCAATTAACTCATTTAGCACTGAATAGCCAGTAACCAGTTTTCATTTGTTCTGATAAATGTGTTGATGTGTTCAGGGTCTGGTGCAGCGTGTGCTTGGAAGGGGTTGTTGCCCACTAGCCACCTCCTGTTTCCCTGCGTGATTCCTCTGGTTATCAATGACCCCATGCTCAAGGGAGGGAAGTGAGATATTCTGCAGCAACTGAGAAAATACTGCAGTATACGTGATGACAGCTAGGCAATCAACACTATCTCCATCAAATTGCAGGTGACATTTTCATAAGCTCAACAGCTTCTGGGCTTTGATTAGGAAATGACTCCGGGGGGGGGGGGGGGGGGGGGGAAGTCGTGTCATCTCATAGTTATGTTACAGATGTGGCACTTTTTAATGTGCTTTTTTCAGCCTGCCTTAGTACTCTTACGGCAGCTGAAGCTGACAAAGAAATTTTGAAGAAATTTTATAATTCAGGACATTATTTGGGTAAAGCGGTGAGGTACTTTTACTAGTACAGAAGAAAGATTTTATTTTGGGCCTAACTAAACTAAAAGTTCATGAATATGGACTTTTATGGACTTTAGATAAAGTATATATAAAATGGACACTATATAAAGTATTTCTAGGAAAAAAATTAATAACTAAAATTTTGTATTTATAATTCCTGCTTGTGTTCAAAAGTTCACTGAACTTTATGATTTCATTGCATGTGAGGTATAGTAAAACTGGAATATGAAAACAATATAAACATAAAAAATTCCAGACAGGTGCAAATGGATTATTTCTCTGTACCTTCATGTGGATTTGTTAAAATCAGACTCAAAAATCACCTGTCAGATGGCTAAATAATGTGAATGTGCAATTTTTGTTGTTCATTAATTGTATCTTTATGTACCTAGAAGCTTTTTCTGCTTCTTCCTGGTCCAAATTCTGATTTTTTGATTATTTGGAAAAATCCAAATGAGATTTGCCATGAGTAGGTCACATGAATAATTGTTATGAAATTCTATTAACAACATCCTTTCATTGCCTCCTCCAACTAAGAAAGATTCAATCTCAAAACACTGCAACCGCAAATTATTCAGCACATCTCTGTAGTTTAGTAGTGTCCCCACTTTACATATAAGGCAACTGATCTTTGATCTTGATACTGTTCAGGAGCAATTTAAATCGGATCATATGTCATTCTTCTCATCACAGGGGAGACAGTTACTGTCCTGACTCCCCAAGCCAAAAGTGAAATCCGGATAGGGGTTTGAACTTTGGGCTCCTGCAAATGACAATTCTGCTCTCTGGTTCCTTGGCTATTCTGGGCTGGCACACTCCCATAGAAGCTGCTTTCATTTGAATAAATAATTAAATATTAATTTAAGCAGAGGCAGGCAGCCATAACCAAGCAGTTTGGTTTGAATAAATCAGCATTTTCTTGTTAAATAATTGTATTCTAAGTAGGAAGTTTTTGTTGCATTGAAAAGTAGTCTGATTACCTAAATGTAAATTAAAACCGATATGAAATCTCTAAAAAAGATCACAGGCAAATAAAAGAAGAGGAAAAGAGTATCTGCGGTTCATTTTTGATCAGCTGTAAAGCATCTGTAACTTTGGTTTCTTGGTTCTGTATTCCTGATGTAAATTTACAAAATCAAAGACAAGACAGTTTGAGGAACAACAGAATACATGACAACCTGTTAAAAATGGAAACAGCAGAGGAACAATGTTCCAAAGCAGACTGAGGAGTTATTTGTGATTTTTCTGTAGCCTATGAAAGGTCTTTACGCAAATTATATTGACTGCTTTTGGTAGTGAACAGCTTGAAGAAAGAATGAATGAGAAAACAGGCTTTTAGAAAAAAGACAGTAGAAAGCATTTCTTTAATAGAAACGGCCATTTCTTTAATAAGGCTAATCTGGGTTGAGGTCTGTTGCTTGGATTTTTATTCTATTATTTCCTTGCCATGTCTCAGAAAAAACATGAGCTACTATACAACATTAGATGTTGCAGGGAGCAGGAAAGCTGACTTAAGTTTTGTCTTGGGTGGGAAATCCAGAGTTTCCCATTCCAGACTCCATTTCTGACAGCTGACTTCTCTCTGAACAGGAGGGTGGATGAACGCTTGCAGCTCACAGAGCAACATGACTGAGCAGTAACAGAGGTATGTAAAACACAAATTCATCATTTTCATGGGGAAAAAGGAATTCTGATTAAGTTTCTATTTTGCAAATGGCTTTAGAGCTGTCACTTTTCTGTTTTGACATTTTCAGGGTTGAAGAGTTCTAGGATTTTGTTTGAAACCGATTTTCTTTTAGAAAGCTAAGGTGATTCCTCGTGGGAAAATAGGAAGAAATAACATTATTGAAATGGTAAAATCCAGGTGAGTCAGAGCAGATTTTCTTTTTTCTATTTTCAGCCTATGAAATATTTTTAACATTTTATTTTTTCTTTCCACTTTGAGATAGGAAAAAATTGAGAAAGCTGAAAAACTCTCCTAAGTCAAATAGTTTTTCAGCCTATTTCAGAAGAGGAAGAGCTCCTCATTTGCTAATTAATTCGGCAGTGGGAACAGCCCAAGGTTCATCTGCTGTAACTTTGAACTGCATTGTCCATTTGAAGTACTTACAGAGAGTGTTTTGGGATACTAAACTCCAATTTGCAACCTTGGTGAAGTGTTTGAGGGTGGATAGGGCCAGTCTAGACTCTATTTATCCTCTTCCCTGGCTAGACATAGTAATGTAGATAGAGGCAGCACTTTCAAGTAGAGAAATCAAGGCTGTACGGTACAAAACTGTCAAGGATAATACAGCAAGGCCGGAGTTGAACATGCTTTAGGAATGAAGGGCCCGGGCCACTTTACTGTCACTAGATTTTTTAGCTGATTTGCAGAAGAATGGAAAGACTACAGTTGCTTTTCTCTTATTAATCCTGTCTGTTTATATGATTACTAATAGTTTTATTCATATTATGAAGTGTTGCTCCAAAATTCTGCACGTGCTTACAGCAGATGAGTTCCTCAGACCTTTCATAACAAGGTGAGGCACAATTAGATGCTAGAGTGATGCTTCATTTACACATTAAGCTAACTGTAACTGGAAATAATTCTCCATGTAGCTGGCTTAAGAATTCCAAGTTGTTTTACACCCTGTTCAAAAAGAAAAAGGAGATTTTTGACTACTGAGGTTGTACAAATCTCAGAAAAGATACCTGTGTAAGAAAGTATAATTTATTGCAAAGCCTTTGTATTTATCTTCCCTGAATGCAAACACACATTCACATCCTTCTGTGTCTCATTGCTGTATAACTTTTAAAATGGCAGATAATGTGTTGCTTATTTACCTACACAGCATTAAGCATTTCCATTAATGCCGGGGAAGCAGGAAAAATGGTGGTACTTTGTACTTTAGATTAACACTAAACTTTAAAAGTCCTCCATATTTACCTGGCTGATACTGAGAAGACACATACTCAGATTATGCCATTTCAGTTACTACTTCTACTGTAGCTGTGAGGTTCATTTTGCAACCTTTCATTTAATTTTTCTCACACCTCCTGTCTACCTCACCTGGACAACAATTCTTTTTCCTCCCTACTTCCCATTAAACAAACCCCCTAAATTTCAAAGTGTTGGTTTCTGGCCAAATCCATGTTTTTCCCAGGGTTTGGGAAAACTTTTTCAGTCGCATTGTACAGTCGCTGTGAATTTCTCAGCATCTTAACTCTGAGTCAGCTCAGAGTCCTGCCTGAATAATTTTAATAAATGAGTCTGACCACCTCAGTTTTAGAGTACAGTAGATTTGGGTCTGGATCTCTGTGAAATACTAGTATTGAAAAATAACCTGGAGCAAACATACCTAATCTGGGAAGTAGCCTGGAGCTAGTACAGAAGTGAATAGTGAAATCTGTGCCTCTTCTTTCTGAGGGCTGTTTTATTTGTAAACTGTTTGGTCGAATTTTCTTTGTCCATGGATATTAATAACTGCTGATTTGTGGGATTTATCCCAGAAAATGTTCTTTTTTTGGCTTTTCCTCTGTTTGTGCAAGAGGCTGTCATAATTTGGTTGGTTTAATACACCAAGTGTTCAGCTTACTCCTGTGTGTATAATGTAATTATCCACCAAGACAAACAGATACTAATCTCTGGGCAAATACTCCGTCATTTTTCCTATGGTGCCAGTCTCTTTGCAATGATATAATAATTTATTAGCTGCTGTCTTCAAGCAGGTAGGCTTTTAACATTCCATGTGTTGCTGGCATGAATTTGGCATTTTTATCCCTTTACTTATAGTTTCATCCTCCATGATGGGTCTTATCAACCCCTTGTCCTGTGGAGAGGACAGAAATCTCTTCAGCTGAAGCTTTGATGATCTTATTTGTCCAAATTTGCACTTCTGTCAGACTCTTGGCTGCAGTTCTACATTTCATATGTGAGGCTGTTATGATCCATTTAAATGCCTGTGGGGATCCCAACAAGCTTTTTGAAAAGATTAATGACTTAGCTGTGGTTTTTATGATAGTGTTTCTAAAGAAAAGCCTACGTACCTAAGAAGGTTATTTCTACAAGCCAAAATTTGCATTGCTTACCATAAAAGACAAATAGATAGACTTTAACTACAAAACATCTGAAGGTTTGTTGCCCATTTTTGTCTTTTGGAGATCAGTTTTGTACAAAAAAAAGGGAAATAAAGAAGGGAAAAGGGAAATAAATAAGAAACACATCAGATGTAAAATGACAGAAGGAGGATGTGGATGTGAAGAATTCTTTATGGATATACATTTGTTAAATTGTTATTGCCTATAGTCTTATGTTTTTGTTTGGACGTGACAGTAAATAGGAGCAACTTAAAACAATGCTTGAACTTTCATAAGATCTATTCAAGATTTATGTGAGTGGTTAGAAAAAGATTAACTGAATCATTAGCTAAATTGCATTTCCTAATGCAACCACCAAACAGCAGACTGCATGGAGAGAGGTTGCATTTGTGCTTTTGTTAAACCATTGACTTAGTACAACTTTTTAAGTGCATTTGAAACGCGTGTGTTATACTTTTTAGTGAGTGTTAACTAAACATCTTTCAAATATCAGGGATTATTACACATGCAACAACTGTTTTTGGCTAAAATTTGACCAATACCTGTTCTGATTTTTGAAACATGACATTTTTTTGCCCAGCATAAATCTTCATTTATTGTGAAGCTGAGTGACCTAGTGTGGCAACAGCTTTGTTTATGGGTGGTACTACATTAATAAGATCAGACTTCTGGCTCTTACTTTCTCTCTTTTAATTTCTCTTTTGTGTTACATATCATTTAACTTGACCATTTAAATGAGAATTTTCCTTTTCAAAGTGTAGAGAGCCTAAGCTTAAGAGGTAGTTTTATTAGTACTTCTTTTTAGCACATTCCACAAATGTATTCCTGTAGGACTATTAGGCAAATCTGAAATCAGAAAATTACAATTATAATGTAAAAGGAAACTTACAAGGGAAAACAATAATTTTAAACAGTCATCATGTATTGCCCTCACCTTAACTATATGAAAATGCTAGTACAATCCCTCCTAAATGAATGTGTTAGAAAAAATGCCTGCATTTGCAAATAAATGAAGAGAACTGATCTTGATTATTCAGAGACACAACACAGAACAGATACATGATTCTGTGGCATCTAGTGCTTTTTTCCCAAGTTATATTTCCTTTTTTCTAAAGAGACAAATATTTATTTATGTAAGCTACATAGCTACTTTTATTACCATCTTCTGATTGTTTCATAAGAAAATTGGAGAAATTATAATATTAGCTACTGAAAATATCTTCCAGTATTTCCAGAGTATATATTTTTGGAACATAACACATTGTCTGACTTTAGATACTATACATCTGTTGTTTGATTTGCTGCTACAAACAGTAGATGCAACAGAGAAGAGAAATATGGTTACAGACTCTGATGATATTGCAAACCACTGTTCACAAATGCTGACTGTGCTCGTGTTAAGACTGTCAGATGATGACTAACAGCAAGACACAGATGTCTGCCTGGAGCAGGCAGTGAGGAGCTGTGGAGTCCTGTTTACTCTACAACCTGCTCCAGTCAAAGGGCAGGAAACATCTGGACAGCTGTGCAGCTTGCCCAGGGGCTCTTTTTTGCAAGGCCAGAGCAGTGTTTGGTGTGGAAAACATAACAAGAGTCCTCAGAGCCTGTGCTTAGCAACACAACCTTTGCTTGGCACAGGGACATTGCAAACTTGGGATACCACCACAGGACTCAGAAATGGACCTTAATCCTATCAATGATTCTCCAGCCTGTTTCCCGCTGTGATATGTCAAGCAGTACTATGTGCTGGGAATTATTGTCAGTTTTCCCACTATATGTATGGGATTCTGGCAAGTTCTGTGGAAGTCAGAGCTACTTTGGCATGACTTCTGACACCTGTAAGGGGAAAGGCTTTCTCTGAAGCCCCCCAGCCCAAAGATGCCTATAAATTTTATCTGAACTGTCTGTGGCAAAGCAGTTGATGCTTACATGTAGAAAGCTCATTTTTAAAGGCAGATATCATCTTATTTTAGTCTTATAGGGCTCATTTTATGGTGGCCAGGGTTTCCTTTGGTTTTATGTATGGCTATATGCACATAATTTTCTGAAGGTACTAAGCATAGTTTTTAATTTGAGTCCTAAACTGAATGAAGTAAAAATCCTGTGTATTATTCATCCAGATGACGCCAAGGTCACAGAAACTTGACTATACAGCTGCTTATGTCAGTTTTACATCAGCCTACATTTGCAATTATTCCTGACTTGCAATTTTGTCAAGAGAATTTCTCTGCTGATGCACAGAGCAAATTTACAAATGCAAAAGGAGTATACCAGATTCACCTCTCAAAGTTTGGGGAGTAAATTTAGTCCTTAGGTTTGAATCTTTTGCATTATTTACCTGTTTGAAAAAAAAAAAAACCCAACCATCACCACCCCCTACCACCACCAACAAACCAACACAAAAAACCAGCAACAAAACCCAAAGAAAACAATAAAACCTATTTTCCTTATTCCTAACACTTAAAGGTTAGTTGTGTGTTTCTCCTTCAGGGTTACCATGGTGATGAAAGTATTGTTAAGGCCTAGCTAGGCAGGTACTAGATTAGGCTAAAATCATTTATCCTTCTTTTCGTCTGCAAAATGCATGGCCAGAAGATGAATAGCATCATTTAGAGCACTCACTCCTCTAACAGGCTGCTGTAAGCTCAGCCTCAAGAGTTCACATTTAAACATAGGTAGAAGTTTTGCAGGCCTAAATTGTACTGTAACAGCAGGCTGGCTTTCAAAATATATCTAAAATTACAAATACATCGCTGGAATCAATAATAAAACTCAGCAACAGCAACAATAAAAGCCCAAGCTCTAAGCTATCTGCTCAAGAAGAAAATGGAAAAGGGAGAATATGCAGGCAGAGGAAGCTAAATGATTTCTTTTTTTAGTGATGCTGAAACTGTTACTTACTGCAATGCCTCATTAGCTTTCCAAGGCAGGGATCTCCCAGCTGCATAGGCTGTTTCACAATCCTAATGTTAACTCTGACTCTGAGAAAGTTATCTCATTGTGTAGTTGGGCTCAGGTGTTTCTCCTCGGCTTTCTCTGATCCACTTCTTATTCTGAGTAATGCTACTGATCTGCTGAAGAGGAACCACAAGCACACACTCCTAGGAAAATTAGCCTCAAGAAGACTTCAAAATACTGTTTATTTTTTTCCTGTGCTTCAGGGCAGACATTTGTCTCTGCATTGGGCAGGTGCTTGTCTACCATGCTCTCAAAGACCTTCAGAAGATAGCTACAGCTACCTTACAGCTCCAGGTTGGCACTAGTCTTCTTTTTTGGCTTTCTCTTTGAATATAACTTTTAATTAAACTTTTTTTTAAATAGGCATATGTATCATTAATACCAATCTTCATTTAATATCAAATAAGTGTGTAAAATCTGGTTCTTCCATCACCCCCCAAAAAATTATTTTAAAACCATATCTTAACTTCACTCTCAAATAAACTGTGAGGTTTGTATTGGTACCTTAATATTGTATTTAGATGCATATGGGCTGGGGTTCTTTATCTAGTTGTTGAAAAACTAGCTTTGTTGTGGTATATTCCCCTAAGTGGAAAAAAGTTATCGCTGTCTTTCATAGGTTTGTTTATTTATGGCGTACGTAGTTAATGGATATTTCTAGTGCCTCTTATGCAGTAAGTAAATTACTTGATGCCAGCTATTTCATTTCAGATATCTCACATTTTCTTATTTAGGATCATCAACATATTTTAACATTAATTATTTAACTGCCATTTCCAATCTTTTTAGTCAGGCACGCTTCTGCCTACTCAGGGCATAATTAGTCATTGCATTATTATAGATTTAAACCGGTTTAAGTGAATAGAAAGTAATTTGCACATTTTGAACACAGTTACATTTTGTTCTGAATATTTTTACCCTGAAGATTGGCTTTCATTTTCACATTAAGACATTTTTATGTTTTCCAAAATGGAACAGCTAAGGCTTATGCAGTTATTTTCTTATTTTAGATACTGATTTACTTTTAAAAACTATAATTCCCCTGGACTATTGACCCTCTTCTCATCCACCAAAAGCAAAAATAAAACACAGCAAGTAAAACTATTCTGAATTAATGTTAAGAGGTGTAATAAGACAATTAATATACACAGCCTCTCTACCATCCTTGTTCTCATTGGAAGCTCAAAATGCATAGCTAACCCTTTTTTCTATAAATGTAGAGTCATACCTATCTTATGTGATAATGTGTGGTGCACTACAACCACCACTTCCAGCCTCTTAGACAAATAATTTTTTACTCAAGTCATGTTTATGGATGTTTGATTCAATAGATGGTTGCACTGATGATTTTGGAAAGAATTGTGTGTCAGAGGTTGGGAAGATGAAAGGCTGAAACTCCATGTTTGAGATACAGTTAAGGTTTTGTTCCATGATCTTGGGTCCCAGGAATTGCTATAATACTAATCATAAGAAAGGGTAAATTTACAAACAGTAGAATATCTGCCCTGATGCAACTCAAAAATTGAAAATAAAATATAGCTGTGCTATTTTCTAAGCAGTTTTGAGACCAGGAGACAGTAGAATCACACTAAAGAAAATCAACAGCCAATAAAAACATCTTGAGCTTGGGGAAAAGCTCATCAGAAAACAGGTCAACTCCCTTTTTCAACTTTTAGTGGGATTGTAAAATGAAAGGGGGGTTATTTTATGACCCCTATTCATCTTTCTTACCCATGTTTCTTTTAGCTGTCCTACAAAGCAAGCTTTGGCTCTTTTGGAATGTTAACCTTGATTGTGCAGAAAGAGATACCTTTGTCCTTGAGTAACCATTAGGTATTTTGAGCAAAAATTGTCATGATCAAAGTTAAAAATATTAGAGGATCTCTAATATGCTTCTTGGAAAGTTTTGCTTTATTTTAAAGCTTTCTCTATTGTAAGAATGTAAGAAGGATCTGTAATGGACATAAAGAAAGTTACATTAAGACATGTGATGTGAAGATTTTCCATTTTATTCTGAGATGGTTGAGACTTTCTTTGAGTAATGTCATAAAGAAATACCTCCATCAGTGGACAAAGTTTAAATATATTTCCAATTTTTTATGCTTAAAACATAAATAACCAAATGAGACTTTCCCAAATACATACAAATTTCTCTGAATTTGTTCCTTTGTTCCCATGCAGATGATGAGCCTTCCTTCACGAAGGAATGTTATTTTTATTAATGCAAGTCTGGAGAGCTGGTATTTGGCTTTCCGTTTACTTTCTTCCATGGGGAAAGTCAGGGGAACTTCTGTCAGTGTGTCTATCATATTGTTCTAAAGTTTCCTAAGGTAAGAGTCAGCAAAACAGCAGATAACAAACGTCAATGAAGTGTCTCTTGTGAGGCTGCCAGCCCTTCAAGGCTTTCACATGCTCCATGAATTAAATAGGATGAGTACCAGGACTCTGAAGGAGGGCTAACATTAAAGCAGCACCATTTGTGCCACCAGTGCTAGAAGTCTGTGCATCACTTTAATTCCCCAAACCTCGTTTTAATAGTGCAACTGCTTTTGCACAAAGGATGGCTGTGAATTCTGTCTTTGCTGTTACTGCAAAATCTGCTTGCTTCTTTGGAAACTTAAAATTGTTCAGGCTCATCTAGCAAAAACTTGACCTTGCAAAACTTTACTGACACAAATAGTCTCAATTATAAAAGCAGAGCTGTTTACGTGTGTAATTATCCCTCATGTGAGTATAAATATGCAAGAACGACCTTTAAAACATGCTCTCTGGGCTATCATAACTCAAGAAAACAGAGTATTTTTCCCTTTTAATCTAGGTGGCAAAGCTAACAATTTACAGTATGATTGAATTGCTTTTCATTTTTTAAAAACAAATCTTAATAATTGACTTCTTTCAATTTGAAAAGACATTACTCTGAATATCGAGTATGTGCTTTTTGATGAAAAAATAAGTAAGGCTGTTTAATACTGTAAATGCATTTGCTATGTATCAGCAGCACTCACATTAACCCAGCAGACTGAAACGGCTCCATCCATTGACTCAATGAGCCATGAAATAAAAATATTCTTTCCATAAGCTTTGGCACGCTGGACCTCAGTGGACTGACGCTCCCATGATGAGTTATCAAGCAAATGATACTCTGATAAGACCTTTTTTTGGACCCTGACATGACAGATTTACAGTACCAAAGAAATAGAATGAAGACTCATTTTACCAGGGCTCTTCAGTTTAAGGTACATTTGATAGTTAAAGTAGTTCTATTTAGAGGTTGTTTCAGTGCTGTCCAAGCTTCACATGAAATTTTCAGAAATGCTTTTTTTTTTTTTTTTTTTAACTGATTTTAAGTAGATGTTTGGGGGACAGACATATTCCTATTGTTGATTGCAAATGGCTAGAGCATATTTTACATGCCCCACCCTTCTGTCAGCTAGTAGTTACTGCCTGCAGGACTAGTGTGCAGCCAGGGAATGGATTGAATGAGTCCTATTCACGCTCTGGTGTATGGTTGTCTCAATCAAAACTGCAGGTAAGGTGGTTTGAGTGGCTGACATTGCACTGTAGGATTAGGGAGTCATGTCTGTCCCACCCTTCTTGTCCAAACCCTGGCAGTGATAGTCCTCAGCTTCTGCAGGGGGCTTTTCTATGTGCCCTAGAAATGAAAAGTCAAATGTACACTGACTTATGAAAATATTATCTTGAGATTTATTCTTATGCACACCTAAACCTCCAAACACTTAAGTCAGTTGTACCTCTGCTTCCTTTCTTGCCCTTGCTCCCTTGGCTGCAGTGCTAGCCTGTCTGAGGGTAGAAATACAAATTTGCTAGCACAAAAAGTGTATGTAAATAATACAGAAAATTGTGCTTGATGCTAAGTACGTTTTACTGTGGATGCCAAGCATTTTTCAACCAACACAGAGCATGACATTAATTCATGAAGGCAGGTGAATCTTGCTTGCCTGAAAGATTAATCCTTGCCCACTCCTTGCACGGTTCCAGTCGCTCTGGGCCATTCTCAAACCACTCACTACAATGGACTTAGGCACCTGTAACTATCCAAATTCAAGGAATTTGTGAAAGCTGTGGATAGCCTGCTGCACCTGGTTAGTCAATGCAGAAAAGCTAAATTAGGCACTCTGGAGGGTCTGCATGCTCCATCTTTCTAAAGGTCTCTAGGTGACCTGGAATTTTTCCAGAATCATGACATACAACTATGTTGCCAAAGGCTTTTACTGACATACTTTTCCCATGGCTCTGGTTGTGTTTGTTATTCCTTGTTCTTTCACTCCTATTGGGAAGGGTAAGGAGAGTATATATGTTAGTTACAAAGCTTTCCAGTTCTTTCTGCCCTCCAGATAGGGTAGATGCTGTCGACTGTAACATAAAATTCATCCAAAGAATTTCATTTGAAAGGCAGGAGATCCCTGGAGACACCAAATCTTTCAAAATGAGATTTTCATGTTTCAGCTTCATAATTGCAGGTTGTAGACTGATAGGTTAGAAAAGATTATAGGCTAGATGAGGCACTTGCTGCTGCACTGTGATCCTTACCAGGTGTTCAAAATACATTTAAAGTTGCTAGCAGGTATAAGAGCAAAAGTCCATTTGGACTTGCTTGTTGTCACCTTCAGTCACTTTCAACTAGTTTCATTTAGATGGGCCTGTCTGTTAGGATCATGCTGACAAAGCCACATGACCAGTCCTTGTGATCCCCAAAAGGAGCTGCTAGGGCAGAGAACTCTTCCCACTCTCTCCAACGTCTTTTTCTGCTACTTTGCATTTTGATGTCAATTGTACCATGTGCAGCCAGGCTTGTATCGAGTCTTTCTGTGCACCTAAGACAGCGATAAGGCACCTCAACGAGCTCTTACATTGCACATACACATGCTGGCCCAGCCTGCAGGTGACTGTTCCCACCCACTGCCCAAGGAGCATGAGTGATCTAGAGCTGTGGAGCTCATCTGACCCCTGAAAAAACGTAAAAGTAAAAATCAGTCTCTACATAGACTCTTGCTACTTGCTTTATATGTTTTTGAAAAATAATATATAATTTCGACAACTGTATGTTTCCCAAGGGCAAAATCTTTTTAATCCAGATATGGTCATGATGTGAAATACTGCAGGAAGCTGGCCATCAAAGATAATCAAGCTGTATGTTTTTGTGTTAGTGGATACAGCAGGAAAGTGGCCATTCCTACATATGCCTGCTGCTAACCTTCTGCCCTGGGGAATAGTTTTTTATAATTAGGTCAAAAAAGAAAAGAGATCTCACTATTTCCTTGTCAATAAACAAGTCAGAGAACTTTTCAAAAGGATGTTGTGATTATGATGGTTTTGCTGTGAGCCAAATTTATCTATACATAGTTAAAAATAATAAAAAATTTCATGAGACAGATCAGATAAGTATCTCTAGAGAGAGATGAGTCTTGATTGCTAACTTCTCCCCAGTGTCTTCGTACCCATGGAGGCTACAGCTTTATAAAATGAAAAGTAGCAGATAAAGAGTCTGCTTGCTGTGGAGATTGGAGATTATTTTATTAATTTAAATATTATAATGTCTTAAATTTTATCTGCTATAAATTGAATGAATCAAACCATGATGCACTGAAGTATTAATAAGGTTTCAATTAAACTTTGTCAAAGTGTTCTTACTCAGTTATTCTTTCCACTACCAGCTAGAAGGAACCCCTTCTACAATACAGCTGTAAATGTTGGACCTGAATTGCCACATGATAATGTGATGATAACATAATGCATATTCTACAAAAATAACTGTAATTATGTATTTGTATGAGACATGGCTCCTCTAATATTATACAACTTTAAATCTTTATTTATATGGAGGTTATTTCTTAGCATTCATATTATTCTAAAAGTAATTTGTATTTAATATCACACTGTCTGCTTTTGATTATATTTTATAATAAGATGCAGCAGGATTAGTTATCAGATGATGCTTAATTTACATAATGAGCTAATTGAATCTTCTGAATTTGGAAGCAATCATCCCAGAACCTTGTTTTTGAAAAAACATAGTTCCAAGTACCAGGGACAAACACCATGCAAAGGGCAGTATTTCCTGGAATGTGGGGCAATTCAAAGTAGTATTTATCAGACACCTTCTTTGGTAGGTTCATATGTCAGTTTTGAAAGAAATCAAATATTTGATAGATGGCAGATAGTGGTAACACATTGCAGAATATCTGGTGATCATCAAAAAGTTCAGCTTTCCTGAACTCTTGCTATATAACCAAACCATGTTCCTAATTTCAAAGTAGACTCCGTGTCTGTTTGTGAAGTATATTTTATATTTATTTATATGTATACATATACACATATATGCGTATGTGTATATTAAAAAAGGTATTTATATGCATATTACATATATTGTCTGTATACATTAAATTTCTCAAAGTGTATAATTAGCCACACTGAAAATTCTTATACAGTGATTTCTCTGATGTATAATAGCTGATTTTTAGACCCTGAGAATTTTCCACCTCTCTCCCTGAAGTCTTGAGCAATAGTTTCTTATTTAAATTGTGTGGAGGATCATCTGCCCTAATGTGTATGAACAGCACCATTCCCATGCATACTCCTCTTGCTAATCTCAGGGACTTAGATCAGTGATTTCTACAGAAGAAAATCACTAAGGGTTTAGGGAGGAATCAGACTTCACTGCCATTTCCCCTGTATTGGTATCTCAAGATTTCCTTCTCAGACTGTTTGTATAATAGAATGGGCAAAGGGTTTATTCTCCTGACTCACATCCCTCAGATCCCCTTAAGTTTTTATTGAAATACTGTCTCTCTTACTCTGTAATATCTCTAGTCACTGACGTAACCTGACAGAACCAGATTTCTGCTAAAAACAGTGAAAAGTACAGCTAGTGAATGCTCCCTTCTGAAAATCAAACCCCTGACTATGCAAGGTGATTCAAAAGTTGTAATCTTGTGGTTAGTGCACTGCATTAGGATTTGGAAAACTGAATTTCACTGGTCGCTCTGAGGTCCTTTGAAAATAACTTTGGGTCAGACCCTTAAATGCATATGAGTCTGTTTTTTGCTAACGCTCGTGGAGTTTATGGATTCAAGATGCTGAATCTCGGTATCATCTAGGTTTTTTTTCTTTGATGTTGTTGTTCTCCAGTAAATAAGAATAATGGAAGGCTATTCTGTTAGAAATAATTCTGCTGCTACCCTTGCAGAGGTGTTATGACCAGTAGTATGGTCAAATAAGATAGACTAACAGAGACCAAATCAATCTGGGGAGGATACAAGTGCAAGTAGCTGTTAGGTGATGTTGTCTTTGGTTGAGAGCATAACAAACCTTAGCAGCTGAATTTGATAGGTTTTATTTAAATATGTGTAAGACAAGAAAAAGTTGGTTGAAATGGGACTCCTTATGTTCAGTTTTATTTAAAAACAGATAATATGTTTTAAGCAGCAGACCCCTAAAGAGAGTGCTGTCACATTGCTCAGTGTGTATATTTTACAAAGTTGCAGGTTTGCAAGATAAGGGACTGGATAGAAAATTACACAAAAACAGGAATGCCCTTCAAATAAACATCTAGGGCTGTTTTCTGGAAATAGGCCTTTATCAGAAATGTTTTCTATTTTTGAGTGGTTTTGGGTTCTAGCAGTAGTTGGCTACCAGGTCAACTGAGCAATCTTGTGCAGCATTCAGAACATCTCATGAGTGTCTAAGTTAGGCAGCTTGACCAGGTTTCTCTGTTGAATGACAGGGAGCAAAACTCTCTGTAATTATTTTGAATTTCTCAAGATTTTCACTTTAATTTAGAAGCCAGCACTATCATGATTATGAGTTAAGAGTGTCCCACGCAGCTGATGTGTATGTTTAAAGATTTCCAATTGGACAGAAGGTCGCCTTGACATTTTTTTAAAAGGTCTCTGGCACAATCTATTCCTCTCCAGAACAATATGATGGTAGAAGAGCTTTGGAAATTTTAAATGTCAAACTAGCTTGAAGAGTTTATTATCCAAACTGAAGTTACAAACTTCTGTGTATTCGTTAGCGTTTCGTAGCTGTTTAAGTGTTTAGTCATCCAATGTTTGAATTAAGGATTTTTTGTCAGAGCAGAAGCTTGCAGTCTGGCAACACGGTCTGGAGGAAGCGAGGCATGACTGAAATGCTGGCAGACAGATTATTGGCTGGTGTTGTGCAGAAGGAAGTCTCTAAACTAAGAGCCCTCAATCAATTGAGACAGCCTGTATGCAGCTGGGACTGGGAGACTGAAAGCTTTGGAACCACAGCTGGTGGTGGGAGTTAGAGCTTAAAAGCTACAGCTAAAGATTTCTTTACTCAGACCGCGGATTTTTGATCCTGAGACGCAGCAGCCAAAATAAATCCTAGAATGTTTAGTCAGCTCATGATTACATGCCTCCTGGATATCTGAATCCTATCTGTAGGAATCAGCTGATGGTAGTGGATATTCTATGGCCTCTCTGTGGGATATAAACCAGAGTGCCCTCAAATGACTTGCTTGAATCCCCTCCAAAACAGGAGCAGAGTATTGGCCATGTCAGCATTTGCCTGCTGATCTCTTAACAACTTTTGAAGGGATGCTGAAAGTAGTTCTACCTCACTCACAAAAGAAATGGAGGCCTGGGGAAATCCTTTTCTTGTTTGGTGTCATGACTTACTAGGAAGGCATTTGGGAGGACGGTGAGTGAAGGACACTGCAAGAACTTTAGGCCAAGCCAGTGTTGTAGAAATCAAGGTTTTGGATACACCGCGTAAAAGGACATAATGGCAATTTGTACAGATAAGCGATTCCATCGTCTAGGTTTCGGTGGTGATGGTAGATAGATGGGCCAGTGGATGCAGCAACCACTGCAAATTTCACGGCCAATCTCTGGAAAGTTTGCTTGTCCTTGTGGCGGTTTTGAATCATTTTATATGTCTGTTACTATAGCTGAGATGGGGCTTAGATATATAAACAAGTTACCCTGGTTTAAAAAACTGCAGTGAATCAGCTGTCTTAAACAACCATGAGCTTGCTATCAATCTGCAGGAATTACAGCGACTGCGCTTTAACCTCATCCTTCTCTATGAAGATTAAACTGCTTCTCCTTACCTTGCATGTGATACTCTGGGGAGGTGGACCATGGAGTGCCCTGTCTTGGGCGATGCTGACCTCAGTAAGTGATTCTGTGATCAAGTAGCAAGTGCCTATTACACTGTTAGTCCCAACACAAACCAAAAAGTAAAATATCCTTTAGCTTCAAACCCACAAACTGTTGCTGGTGACCTCCTACTCTCAGACGGTTCATTTATTTGGAAATGGTTGTATTTTACCACTATGAAATTTTTATGTAAAGAGGTGGTCCTCTGCTTATAATTGTATTAATGCTGAATTATTTTGCTCAAAATATCTTAGAGTTAAGCAGTCCATAAACTACAAGTACATTTTTCAAACTGATCCTTCAACACAGAACAGCACATCTGTGGAACACTCATGCTGCAATGCAAACCTCTCTGCAGGCAAGTAATGGCACAACCACTTGGACGGATGTGTCTTTCCAGACATGCTGAAGAACTAACATGCAGGAAATTAAACAATGAATACAAACAGAATGCAGTCTTTCACATCGTTAGTAATAGATACTTTCTGTTTTGCAATTTTAGTCAGATTGTGAATCTGCATAATTAGGAAGGCATTTGCACAGTTATGAAGTAACCAGAATAAATTAGGTGAAGAAACAAGAATGCAGAAGCAACAATCTTGATTTAAATAATATTCCTGCTCATAGATTGGTTAATTTACTGTGGTAAATTATGTGATGAACTTATACTGGTTTCTTATGTACTAGAAATTTTTCTTCTGGGGTTTGTTAAATGTTTGTGTATTGCCATCCTGCAGCAAACAGGAATATTTAAGAATACGGTGTGGCACTGTCGTCTTTCCAGTTACTACAATTTATCATTTATATTGCAGTAAGATCTACTGCCTGCCCAATGATAAAGATGTACAGAATGTTTCATGTCCAACCTCTAACTAAAATATAGAAGCCAGGGAGACTCTCCAATTATATGAAAAATGAAATGTTTTGTGGCAAATAAGATTTTGTAACCACTTATTTTTGTTCATCACCAGCCTTCATTCCTTGGAAAACAAACTATGTTGCTTTCAACTTGCAAAAAAAGCATAGACAACCCATGCTGTGACAGGTTGTATCAGAAAGTTGCACTCAGGCTGGCTCAATGTCTTCAATAATCAGTAGCACTCTCAGTTTACTCCATGGTGAGATATGATCAGTTTTGTTGAGTTTGAACGTTTAATTATTTTTTTTTATTGTTGTTATTGTTTGTTTCTGGGCTTGGACTCTGTAGATTTATATATGTGTCCCTGAGTCAGTCATTCCTGCTGCCCAGGCTGTGTAAGAATAGCAGTAGAAGTTGTAGGAATAGCAGTAAAGGTTGTTTTCCTACATTAGAAAAAAATCTCTGTGGCACAAGAACTTTGTTCGTGTGGGTGGTCATGGTGCTGAGCAGACCCAGGGCGAACCGGGAGAAACTTAATTATCCTTGTTTGGTTTTGGCATGCTCTTTGTGCTTTTGACAAGCTTTTTTGGTGTCCCCCCCCCCCCCCCCCCCCCCCCCCCCCCCGTTCTTGCATTTTAGGCATGTTTTATTGGCATTTTTGGTGTGATTTTTGGCTTCTTTGAATTTTTTGAGTGTTGTGGGGTTTTGTTTTTTTAGTTTTGTGAGGTTCTTTTGCATTCGTAGTGTGATTCTTTTGCAATATGGCCTTTTTTTTTTTTGTATTGTGGCACACTTCTTGCATCACGGTGCTTTCTTGGGTATTTTTGATGCTTTCTTTGCATTTTGGTGCATTGTTTTCTTGATTTTTAATTGAGTTTGTAATTTTGCACTTTTTTTAAACTGTTTTGGTGTGCTTTCTAGTGTGTCTTTTGATCTGTTTTTGGTGGTTTTGCAGGTTATATGCATTCTTTCTTATTTTATCTTCCTTTTTTTTCACCACCCACCCCCCCACACCTCATTTTGGGGCTTTTTGCTCTTTTGTGGGAATTTTTGAGAACTAAAGCGCGCTCTGCTGGACTCAAAGAAATCTCGTCTCACTGGTTCTCAGAAGAGCTCTTTCCTCTCTCCCCTCTACCAGTCACAGTGTCCTGTCTGAGAGGATGCCTAAAATGCTTGAAAAAAACGCTGTGTAGTGTCTGAAATGGTCACACTCTGGGTTATTAACACTTTTGGTGTGAAGTTTCTCAAGCCACATGAGGAGTTTTATCCTTGGAAATGCATCTGCTTTAAATGTTTCTCTCATTCCACTGGTAACAGAGGAGACGTGCTGGTGTGCTCTCGTACATGGTATCTATTTGACTGGGGCTCCCTGGGATTGTGTGCAATTTCTGTGGCAATCTGGGTTTTACTGAAAAGTTTGGTCTATCACACTGGTAATAGCTTTTATAATTTGTGCTGCAGGAATGCCCAGAGGGTCATAGTCTGACTGGGGACTCTCTGTGCCAGGCACTGCTTAGACATCATGTAGCTACATTTACAATTAAATTAAACTAGCTAAAAATGTGAGCCTCTTGCATGCACAGCAGGAGAGAAGGTAACTCCAAAGCCAGCTAGGATTACCCATTTTACCCATCAACTCAATTTTCTGTATCAATATAGCAGTGCTCCCAAGAGAAGCACATCTCAGGACCCCAGGTAGGGGTGACATGGTTACTTGAATTTGTAGTTAAAGCAGCACAGCAGTGAAATGCTTTAGGACCACAACCTGAGGGCCTGACTTTAAATGTAAACATGCCCAGGAAAGAGGTGGCCCAGGATATTGGAAATCCATATAGACACAATGGAAAAATGGAAGTAGTGGTTTCTCTCTTGGATATGGAAGAGCAGTGAGAGTCAGCAGGCTGTGTTTGCAAAAGAAATGTGGGCCAGAAGTGGGAGACCAGCAGCCCAGACCCTCAGCCAGATTCACCTTTTCCACGGTATATCTACGTTATCCCTGGTGGCTGATGTGCATGTAGCCATCAGTGCAGTCCTGAGCAAGCTGCAAGCTGAGGTCCTGTGAGCAGCCTGGCTGGTTCTTGCGGCGCTTTGCCCCAAACCAGGGCAAGGAGGGTAAAACCTCAGCACCGAGGGGCTCCAGTTCCAAATATGCTCAGTGGCAGCCACTTCCCATGTGCATTTTTCACTGCTGACAGGTCATTACTGTCAGTAAGAAAAACTATCCTGTAATTCCTTCTGAGTATGCAGGCTTGACTGTCACATAGAGGAATTGAGACTTTGATGGACTAAAGGGACCATTAACTGCAGCGTACATCCAAGCAGCATTTCCACTGAAACTACTGGGACAACAGAATGCAGCCAGTGTTTCCAAACCTTAATTAAATGCCCAATGAACTAGAACAACAAAATAGCAGCTAAAGATGATGCAGATTTATTTTCTTTTTTTGTTTTGGGTTTAATCAGTAGCTATCTAAATGACGGATAGGAACTGTAATTCCATAAATGCATTGGTAACTAAATGACAACATGAGACTTTCTGTTACAGAACAGTTGTCTACAAAAATTCATCCATGTTTTCACTGATTGTTTTGGATAGAAAAATGAACACATTAATAATGCTGAAATCATAGTTAGAATCATTTATGGCCCACTGAGTTTTACCACCGGGTGTTGCATTCATGCCCTAGCAATTTATTTAATAATGTTTTCCCACCTTGGAACATACTGTATTATCCCAAATCATCTGTTTGAAATGGTTGTTTCAATTGCTTAGTTGGCTCTTGCTAGTGTAATTTAACATTTTCATTAGCTCAGTAAAAGAGAGACTTTAAGGTCTTTTATGTTTCAAAGGCATAATGTGTGTCATGGTGGGAATCAGGTAGGAATTACTATTGTTTAATGAATGCTTTATGGATCCTGTAAAGTAATTATATAATGTAATTAAATTATTTGAAATTCAGTTTCTAACTTTGTTTCCTGAATAGACTTAACCAAAAATAAGTTATTCCCCACCCAAAGATCAAATTAAGTCCTCTGTAGACAGATTAGAGAATATGTCATTTGAATATAGGTATCTTGGGACTTCATGGGGAAGAAAAACAATGAGATCCCTTGTTTTGATCTAGTCTCTGTTTGACGGCGTGTGTTCAGCATGGGGAAGTCACATAATTGCTATCAACTACTCACTGAATTAGCTTATTTAAAATCTTTTTTCAATAAATATATTATACAGCTATTAATAGACTTGTAGGTGAAACAATACTGGTGCTCATTGTCTCAATGGGAGTTTCCATTTACCACAGTAATGCCTAAAAATCCTCCTTCAGAAAATACAGCACATAGAAGGATTCAAATATAAACCAAATATTTGCAGGCCCTGATCAATTAATTCTTACTTAGGGAAACTGACTTGGAACTCAGTGAACGCATTATCAATGTAGCAGGTGTGCTTTGGACATTTCTGGCACTTTTTTTCTCTCTCTTTTTGGAAGAATCCAAGCTGAAACTTCACAAATGCAAAAATTTCCAATCCTTTTGTTCAGTCATCTGGGGAAATAAGTGCATTATTTCTATCTTGGATTAAGTAAGAGTTTTCTTCTGTTAGCTAGCAGGCCTTGCCAAGGACATCAGTTTTCTTTTGCAGTAACTTCATTATGGTTCCTTAGAGGACCCCATTCTGGCACGGACTGCAGCCCAAGACCCAGCAGATCACATGTATCACTGGACCTCTGTACTGGTTCTGTGAGTGTCATAAATGGGTATAAAAATTAGCCAGCTTTCCAAATCTGGAGACAGAACTAAAAATATGTTCCAATATTTGAAATTCTCCTTCTTTTTCTGCATAGAAATAAGATTCAGCTCTGAGTCTTCAGTGTGAAAATCTTCTGGACCTGAAATCTTGGTTCAGGTCCATCTCTCACTGTGCTTAGCAGTAAATAAAAAGCTTTTCATGGCTGATTTAAACAGTTAGGAGGGCTGAGCCAGTAGCTAAATAGTCAAGGTCTGAGTATATCACAAAATGTCAGGGAATGAACTGTACTTCTGAAGGAGGGAACCAGTAGCAGTCTGTGAGGTGTTAACTAGCTATTTACTGCAATGTTTGCACCTTTACTGCAGAAAAATGAGTGCTTTAAAACCACACTTCAATATAAACAACTCTGCTTTTTTATGGAAAATTAAATAATCACGTTTTAAAGGAAGATGGTTTATTTCTTTTTTTGTTGTTTTTTTTTTTCTTTCCTGTATGAGTTTTAAGTAGGCAGCCCAAATGAATTTATTCTCTAATTCAAGTTTTAAAAATGTGACTGTGTTTAAGATGGACCATAAGAGAATGCAACCTGCCAGCTTAATTAAGTTTCTGGAATGCCTCTGGGCAAAATTAATATATGTGGATGAAAGCCAAAATCAGCCTGACTGAACAGATTTTAGCTAGCACACAACTCTGAGAAACACAGGGACCTTAAAGGACCCAGCCTAGCAATATTAATTACAGTGGTTAGAGAACTGTCTATCCTTTCTGTGGGTGCCAATCTGCATTTATTGTTGTTTATTTCCAAGCCAGTATGGTTATCAGAACAATCTTAGAGTTAAATTACAAATTAGAAAATGATTTGCCATCATTTTCTGCTTCAAACACTTAATAAACAACAGCTGATGAAAATAGAAAGCTAGACTTACTCAAATTGCCTGAGTGTGAAACTGAATTAGTTCATAATGCAATAAAGGCCTCTGATATTAATGTCCTTTATGAACATGGACTCTTAACTTGACCTTTATCTCTTCCTAGAAGATGGTCTCTGAATTAAATGCATTCTTATTCTTGTCACCAGACACTGTTCTAGAACACCTGGAGTCTTTAGCAGTGCTTCACATAGGCTGCATCCACTTCCCGTGGAGAGAAGAAAACTTAACTCATCGTGTCCTGCTATTTGATTCCCTAATTCTTCATGTCCCTGCCTTGCCGTGGTAATAGCTCTGCTGCAGTCCTGTGTACTCCAGTGCTTTATTTTGCAACACTGGAGATAAGGTGGCAAATATAGACTTTTTTTAGCTCAGCAAAATTAGGGAACTCATCCTGATGTCTTTACTGAAACACAGCTCCCATTGCCTGCAAAGGAAAGTTTGCCCAAGAAAGAAGGCCACCATCAGACCATTAGAGGAAAGTTCTCACATATTTCTCTGTTGCATATTTCCAACTTATGTTGTTGATCAGCTCTGGTGAGCATCCATGGGAGGTTCACGTACTGAAAATACAAGATTGCACTGCATTATATGCACATGGTAGTAATTATAGAGAAGCTGATTAACTGATGTAAATGCAGAACAGAGACATTCTTCCACTTGAAGGAAGGCAAACACTGCCGATCTCTCCTGTTCTGTGAAAAGAGCTTCCACAAAAAAAAATCTGCCTCTCTATATAAAGTGGCTTAGGGATGCCCTGAATCTGTGCACTGCAGAGGCTGCTTTCATCAAGCCTGTCCTGGAAAGGTGAAGAGGTCTTTGTGGGTAAGACCCCCCGGCATTTCCCCAGAGTATTTTTGGTGATGAAGGACCTTTATCTGAGAAAATTACCCTTAGAAAACATCCTGGAACCAGAAATTTTGTCATCTTCTGCTTTTCCTTTGCATTGTGTTACTAGTGAGAACTTGGTATTTATCAAGTTGAAAAAACGAACTGATTCACTCAATTTTCTTCCATCATCGGTAGTTTGCGAGCTTTAAAGGGTAACCACTGACTAAAGGCCTATTCCTGACAACCCTGTCCTGTCACCCAGCAGTGGCAAAGGCTCGTCCGACTGAACCGGGTAGCTCTAAAAGCAGGAGAAACACTGGAGCCTGCTTTCTCATGCATTATGGTGCTTGTTTGGATTTTCTAATATGTAAGGAACAGGGTCTTGAGCGCTCACAATCTGGCAAATACTTACAATAAAATCACAAATATTTATTTCCTTTCCTTACAATGTTATGCTGAAAGTATGGGTCCAGTTGACCACTATGACAGCTCAACAAATTTAGTGACGCCAACTTGTTCTGCGACTGGCATAGTGAAATTTTGGTCAGATTCATAGCTAAACACTAAAAAGATTTCGAACAGGTTTTGGAGCAACAAAGGTATATATTTTCTCCTTTCAAAGCCTTGTATCACCTTTGGAGTACAAAAATAATACTTGCACATCATGTCAGATCCCTCTCACTTTTTCTGGGCTTTAGTGTGTCAACTGTTATAAATTGTACAGGAAAGATACCTGTTTACCAAAGAAGTCTGTAACAAAACTGCTACTGATTTCAAAAGGAAAGTCCTCTCCCTAGGCTCAGATCAAGAAAGCTATGGTAGCATATTGTGTACAAAATTTACAAATACATAAACAAATATATAAACACAAATATAAAATACATGACATTATATAATAATGTTAAAAATGAGAGTCTGTTATTTTTATCTCATAATTTCTAATCACATTTCATTAAGAGTAATGGCACCTTATTTCCCTTGTGCTCATGTCACAGCTGGTTTTAAATCATGTCTGTTATGTAGCCTGACAATTTTCCATGCAATTACCTTTCAGGAATTAGTTTAACTGAGTAAAATACTATTAGCAAAATAGGCATTGGTCTATCTAGAATTAAATTGAAAATGCAGTCTAAATCTGGTTATTTAGATGCTTTGCTCATGATCTGAGAGTATTTTAAAACTAGAAAGAATTTTGAACTTGGATTTTACTCAGTATGCTATAGTTTTGAAGTTCTTCTTGATTAGTGAAGGTTATATGTAGAGTTTCATAAAAGCACGCATAAAAATATGTAACCTCAAGACAGATGAACAAATTAATTTAGACAAAATGGAACAATTTATCCCTGGGGTAACTGCATGGAAGTTGGTGGCAGTAAGCCAGACACTGATTTGGACCATTGAATTTTGTATCGTTCACTTAGAAGTTATTTCCAGTTGGAGCTGGTTTAGTCCAGGTCGGCTGTGTTGAAGCTCATTTGGGAGAACTGCGTCCGCAGATTTTGAGGGTCATAGTCTGCAATTCAACTCCAGTAATGTTCAGGATTACAGCTTTTGCATGGGAGATTTTACTAACTGGTTGAGACAGCTCCACTGTTCTTAATCCTTGTGAATATAAATGGATATAAATATTGGGGAATACATTCTGCAGAGAGAAATAAGCTTCAGGCACAACAGACAGTTATAAAATATTAGCTGTCTTCGTAGGCAAAATGTTCCTCATTTTTTACATACACTGTTTGTGGCTGTTCCAGCTTCCTTTGAAGTCCGTTTTGCTTTTGATTTAAATGGGAACTCTATGGGGCACAGACAATTTTAGTCATCACTTTTTCACATTTTCACTGCTTCATTCTAACAACTCAGAGCTTCCAATGCTGATATCAGTGGCTTTGAGAGAGCCATGTAACTTTCCTGCATCTATCCGTCTCTTCATGCTGACAGCTGCTTGGAAACTATGTCCAGGTTCAGAAACTTATATTCAGTTTGGTGCATCTTTTTAATAGTACGTGTCTGAAAGTTCTGAATTTTACAAAAAGTTTAGATTCACTGCTGTATTTTCAGCCCCAGTAGACTGGACAGATGACATTCAGAAAAGCCAGACACTATTCTAAATGCAGTTCTGAGGTGATGATAGAGCTCATATTGTTTCTCTGCAAAGCACTGTTGTTAGTACTGTATCAGAAAAGATTTAATATCACTTAATGTTTGTAAAGTGCTTTGAAGGTGAAAGGCATTATACAAACGATACATTATCATTATTTATAATAATACTACAATATGCCTCAAGAAATGATCATGGAAGCTAATGAGAAATTAATTTTCTCTGGGTTGTTGTTTTTTTTTCCAACATTACATAAAAGTTAATAGAAAATTACAGTCTTGCTTTTGGAGTCTAACATAATGATTCAAAAGACCTATATGAAGGACATGTTTCTCCCTTTGGAGAATCTCATAAGAAACTGTACTAGAAAATCTTGAGGATCTTACAAGTTTAAATTCTGTTAAATTCTGCAGGGCTTTTTTTTTTTTTTTTAAATAATTTTGCAATACATTTAATAAGAAATTATTAATCCAGGAAACTGTTTTTCATGTGCTTTGCAAAACTGTCAATCAAAAAATTAAAGGCTTCTTATACTCTACAGGAAAAAAAGTAGCATTTGAAATCAGATTTCTAAAGAGAAAAAAGATATTTCATTTTACCTTTGTGTTCTAGCACACCAAGAGCTGTTGCAATGTGTTTAAATGCATTTACGTGGGGTTAGTTAACATAACTTCATTGCAGAACCTTTGATACCAATGGACCTAGAAGAAATTTTACTAATCAGCATTCTCACCAATTTCCACGAAGCATAAATCCAAATATGTCAGTTTTATTTGTATGCTGTGGTCTCCATTTTCCTGTCTTCCCGTTCTGTATCTCTGTCTCTATTTTTTGATTCCTTGCCTGTATTTCTCCACTTCTCCTACTTGTTAATAAGAAAATATTTTACTGAAAAACTCTAATATTACAGCCATACTTTATTACTTCTGGAAGAAATATTTAGGGAAATAAAATAACATGTGGAAGTTATGAAATGAGAAAAGTGAGAATGTCTGTTTTAGCAAAGTTCTGTTTTCAGAACTGATTTACTGTTGGTTTTCTCTGACAGCCCTTGCTTCTTTAACCAAAACAATCCCAAATTACATTTGAAATTCAAGGAGTTGGCTGAGTAGAATTAGGAGGAACTACTTTACATTTCTTATGAAGTTAAGAGGGAGTGTTAAGGAATACTTAATTAATTTCAGTCCTTTGTGAAAAGTCATCAGCCTTGAGACTATTGGTGCAGCAAAGAATCTGAGAAGTACAAATACTCAGAATACTCTGTGGAGAGTTTATATGCATATTGCTCTGTCTGGTTTTATGGATATGTGGTGATCTATTGATACTTTTTTGTCCAGCTTCGCAGTAATTGAACTTTACCCTACTACCTCCCTCCCCAGAGCTGTGGTGCTAGCAGTCAGCTCCCAAGGGCCTGAGATACATGAAAAAAGAAAACAAAAATAGCCAAAGCAGCTTTCACTTAGATAAGAATAAGCTTTTAGAAATAAGGAAGGTGTTGTAGAATTTACAGATTAACTAATCCAGGGATTTGCCAGTCACTACAAAGAACCCTGTCTCCAAAAGGAAAGAATGAGACTGTCATGCTGCATTTCAAAAGGCAGCTTAGCAGTAATGGAGTCTGAATGAAAACCACGAGATGTGGTAGAAGCAGAGATCTGACGGGACTGTGGAAAAGTGTGGGTTGTATTGCTGCTCATACAAGGCAACATCTGCTTGTGATAGAATGAGACAATATGAGTGTACCTTCTAAAACTAGAAAGCAGGAAGGATGTCCATATTCTCCTCTGGGTCTGGAATAGTCCTTGGGAGACAAAGGTCCTGTGCAGTGATGAGGTGGGACTGCTTTCTGAACAGGCAGTCGGCTGTGGAGTCTGTGTGCCAGATGAAGCAGACTAGCACTGGATGGCTCTGTGTTGAGAAAGACACTGTGTGCCAGAAGGCGCTCAGGGGTAGAGACCAGAAAGGAGGTGGAAGTGGTGCCATGAGGATTTGGAAGGAGCCTTAGAATCATAGAACCATTTAGGTTAGAAAAGACCTTTAAGATCATCACGTCCAACCATTAACCAAGGACTACCATGTCCACCACTAAATCATGTCCCTAAACACCACATCCACATGTTTTTTAAACACTCCAGGGATGGGGATTCCATCACTGTTCCAATGGTTCACCAGCCTTTCAGTGAGGAAAGTTTTCCCAACATCCAATCTACCCCCCCACCCCCCACCCCTGGCGTAGCTTGAGGTAGTTCACTCTTGTTCTACCACTTGTTACATGGAAGAAGAGACCGACCCCCACCTGCCTACAACCTCGTTTCAGGTAGTTGTAGAGAGCAGCCAGTTTCTCCAGGAGATACTGTGGGAGATGGTGCCAAAGGCTTTACTAAGGTCCAGACAGACAACATCCACAGCCCTCCTTCATCTGCTAGGCTGGTCACCCTGTCACAGAAGGAGATGTGGTTTGTCAAGCAGGACCTATTTTCCATAACCCTGTGCTGGCTGGGCCTGATCGCCTGGCTGTCCTGCACGTGCCGTGTGATGGCACTCGGGATGATCTACACCATCTTGTAGATGGGTGCCACATTGGCTAACCTCCAGTCTGCGGGAACATCCCCAGTTAACCAGGGCTGTGGATAAATGATAAAGAGCTGCATAGCTCTGCCGAGGGGAGCAGCTTGCGGGAAGCACCCTTGCGCAGGGCATACCCTCCTTTGCCTTTTCTCTGTGTGCAGGGCAGTACGGAGGAAAGAAACTCCTCTGAATGCTGAGCGAAATGAGAATATGAAATAACATTATTAAGAAAAATAATAATGCTAAGCCTAAATGCAACACATTTGAGATGGATTTGGGATTCTTTATATCCCCATTCTCCCACATGGGGTCAGTTTCCAGCTGGGATGTGCTGACCAAGGAGCCTGAGCTGCAGAGGGGAAGGGTGTACCTATCATGTCGTAGTCAAGGGACCTATGACAGCATTTGCAGAATGGAAGTATTTGGCTTTTAGCAGCAATGCCTCTTCCTATATATATCCATTTCCTTATTGTTTATTTTTCCAAGTAACCCAACATTTCTGTGGGATGTTCCAACAAAAAATGTTTTCCTAATTTTTGTCAAAATATGCTACTCAAAGTCATTGGTTCTGACCAGTCAAAACTATCGCATTCCCTCATCTTTTCCTAGTTCAGGCCAGCAGGCAGATAAAATTCCTCATATAATTAAAATTCGAGGAAATATAAACATTTTTTTAGAGAAACAGCTCTTCAGCCTGTGCTTCCTTTATTATTTTACTTTAATTTAAAGTTATTATTTTGTTTATAGCATATTTCTACAAATCCTTCAGTCTTATTTCATCTGTTGACTGTGTAATTTCTGAAAGTCTCTCACATGCAAATAATGTAATGAGTGGAAGACAAAACTTGACTTGTACCATTGTTGGAAGGGCTTGTCAGTCAAGAATTCTTGTTCCTTTTTCCAAAAAAGCTGCACTACAACAACAATTTTGTAATTTTCAACAGGGAGAGATTTGTTTTTGCAGAAGCAGCTGGGAAACCAGATGGAAAGTCTGTGTTTCTTCTTTTTTAATTTTTTTTTTTTTATTATTATTTCTCCTTGCTTTAACTAAGTTCTCTGGCATCAGAGTTAGTTCCTTTCCTCAGGAAATAGATGTGGCCGATACATACTCAGCATGAGGTTTGAACATTTCCTCATCTAAGAAATTCCTGTTGTGCTGCAGAGCTGTGAGGTCAATGTTGAGTTTGCTCACTTTTTGGAACAAGTGTATACAGCACACCCTGCAACAGCCAGCTGGTCACAAAGCGTGCATGTAGAAAACAAATGGGAGTCCAATTCTGGCTCAAGGCTGCTGTCTCTGAATTGACCTTGAATCATTTTTTCCAGAATGGGCTCCCAGTAAAAGCAGCCGTGTCCCTGACATTTACCTGAAATAAACTGATTTCTCTCTTTTAACCACTTTGTATCTTAGAAGAAGTAATTAGACTAGTTCCGTTTTGTTCCTTAAGCTCCCTAACAAAACAGAGGGAATTTCAATTTAAGAGCATGCTCTCTTTCAAAGGGTTTCCAGGGGGCGTTTTCCAGCCTCAGAATTAACACACAGTTCTGGATCCAAGCCACAATTTAAAGGTTATTTTTCTTTTTGATGGTACCAGTTAAGTCCTAAGCCTTCTATCTTTCCCTCTTTGATATGACAGTGAGAATTTGAAAAACAAAAGTGTGTGTAATACACTTCCTGACAAAGTGTACCGAAGACTGGAATACCTAATGTTTGTAGCTTTGGGTTTTTCTGGCTTTAATATTTGTGACTTGGATTTGATGAACCACTGTCTTCAGTTTTAACAAGTCGCACATGTAAATGTGCTGTTTCCTGATATGTCTCAGTACCTTTACTGTCCTCTAGCCAACTATATAATTAAAACAGAGCAAATTTGCTTCAGAATTTTAAAATTTTATAGAAGTGTAGAAAATTAAATAAGTTACTGCTTAAATAATTTTAACGCTGTTCTTCCATTCATACATTTCTGCAAGACACTCTTGTTTCCTTAATTTTAGTGGGCAAGTGACATTTCTGGTAGTCTGTTTAAGGTGTTTTCCCTGTGGAGCTCTTTATTGTACTATTTGTTGAGAGTACACGATTTTGCTGATTTTAGTTCAGCTTGTGATTGATTTTTCTGAGTGAAGTGTAGCATATCCTTTGTTCTTCATAGCAAGGGATATCTCCTATAATTTTGGAGAAATCATATTGAAGAACATCCTCATTTCACATCTGGTACTGCTATTCAGCAGGGATTTTCTTTCTGAAGATGCTGACTCTTCTTTGCTTGAGGTATCAATATTGGAAGGAAATTATTAAACTCTAATATTTATTGTATCTCAATAATTAATTATCATAATTTAAATTATTATAACCATACAAATTCACATACAACTTTGAAAGCAATATTGCCTTCTCTGGCCTTTTAACTGCTACTACTTCAAGCCATATCTCAACCCTTATAAATAATCCCAAGACCTCTTCTTTTACTAATCTGTTCTTTTCTGACATCATCATGACACTGACACAAAGTAGCTGCCTGCGCAGATGTGAGTACAGCTGTGACCATCAGAAGAGGGACCAGATGTGGTCAGATTGTTGGCTGATTTTTGTCTCTGTGAAAAGGGATTTGGAAAAATCAGCCTCTCCATTTTGTCGAGCAGTTTCTGGTTCCATCAAAAAGGTGCCATTTCTCAGTGAGTAACATAGCGTGCAGACACACACTGGCACAATTATGACAGGTACTTTGCAGAACAAGTGAGTACTTGTGATAAGCACCACCCACTGTCTGTGGAGCTCTTACATTTCCATAGGGCAGTGTCACAGGTGAGACAATACAGGAACATGTAGAAAGTCTCCAGTGTGCTGCATGTTCACACAGAGATTGATATGAGTGGCAGCACACTTTGAGCAGGCTGTGGGGCTGTCCCGCAGCTCTTGATAAACCCAGTGGCTGGTTCCTGTTAGGCTTAACCCTCAAGAGACCATTGCCCTTGGTAATTATTTCCTCACCAGAAAATGCTGCAAGAACTCATTTAAACACCATCCAGGGCAATGCCATACTCAGAGTCAGAGCACAATGTTTTTTTCTTGAATCTTACAGAACCAAATCAAAAACTGCTCATCCACTGCTGGTCAATCTTGCAACCTTGTTCACTGAAGTCTGTACTTTCTCTCCTCTCACTGAGGCCATCGGTGTTTTAACTGGCTGGAAATATGCTAGGCTTGAAGGGGTCAGTGTTGACTTTTTTTTAAAAATTTTTTTCCCCCCTGTGGAAGGTGCAGATGATAGGATATTTCTTTACCTTGGCTGATTAAAAGGGTGCAATATAGGACTTTCAGTTTCTCTGTTTGAAAGGCAGAGTGTGAAACAACAGAGATGCTGTTCTGCTAGTCAAGGCAACTTACCAAATCCCATCTGAAGATAAAGGGATTGCTGACATGTTTGAGCAGAACAATATGTCTTGGCATTGCTCCTTGACCCTTGTGTAAGAGCCAGATGGTAAATGTTCTTTTGCCAGGGTTCTATGTAGAAAACAGGCAAGTTATTTTGCTAAGGAAATGGCAGGCATGTCAGAATCAATAGACTTGGAAAGCTCACAGTATGTGCCTCCTCCTGACAGATCAAGGGAAGCTGAGGATAGCAGTGAGCTGTAACAAGGCAGTCACAGTGAGAGGTGATTCTGTTCTGCAAGCAGGGCAATTTCTTAATGACATATTACACGCTTCTGCCTTCTGTTTAATGCTTACAAGGAACTGCTAGAAAGTGGATTACAGTACTGTGCATTGCTCACCTACAGACGTCTATAGATAGTCTACGGGCTCACATGGCAAAGATAGCCCAGCATTGCTTGTATCTGGCCGTGGGGATGCATTGTAGCCTATCATACCGTATTGCTGCTGCCTACAGAACTGCTAATTGTTTCCATTATTTGTGCAGGTGTCATGGTTAGATATATGGAGAGAGATTCAGCCATACCTCTCTGAACTTGATGATTTTCATGTGCAGTCAGTGGCTCTGCTGCATGTCAGGAAGAAAGTGTCATGGGCAGCCTGGCTTATAGGAACTTCCCTCTTGTGTTGTACAACGGGAAACAGAGGAGAGCAGGAATAAAGCAAAGTGTAGAGCCAGACCTGACATTTAATATGGTCAGAGGATGCCTCTGCGCTGGGAGTTTTCTATGCTTTCTCCACTGGTGTAAACACATGACAGATCTATGTTGGCTCCAATTTGAAATTCAACCAGCTTCTTCAAAACAAATCGCACCATCCCATAAGGCAGAAGAATAATGGGTGGAATGGTTTACATGTCTGAAGAGAAATGGGAGAGTACTTAAATGTGATAAAGCATTGTGGAATGATTTAAAGGATTGTTCTGGGGTGGGAACATTTTAAATCACTTGAATCCTTATAGGATAATTAAACAGCTTAAAGGACATGGTCTTTTCAAAGTAACTGGTGTGACTACAATCCTCCATTACTGGATTTAGAAATATGTTTAAACCCATTTCTTAGCCATGAAGAACATTTTAAACAGCCAATTTAAATATGGAAGCAAATGAGGAGATATACTAGGTAGCAAACTCAGCCACGCTAGCCAGCTTTAGAAGTAAAACACAATCTTGCAAACAGGAGTGTGGAATTCATTTTAAAAGATTTACCAAATTATGAAACTAGGCAGAGGGATTTAATTAAAGTCAGAGGAGATGAGAGGTAGCTAGATTAATCTTGGAAGCTGGATTTGTTGATGAATGTAGCTCTTTTCTCTGTTCTTAGTTCATATTAATTTCTGGAACTATATTAATTTTCCATAGAGTTACACCATGTATTTCAAAGAATTCCCACTGTGTGGGATAGTTAAACATTTTTTCATTTCACCTACTTTATTTTGTGATGTATTCTATTAATGGTTTATGATCGTCACAAGACAACCATAGCAATCTCACAAGATAGCCTTACTAGTCCTTTACCTTAGATGACTCTGTTTTCAGAAAAAAAAATATTTAAAAGCACCCACCAAATGGACAATACCAACAATCAAATATAAAAGAATGTCATCTAAAAAAAAGAAAAACAATTAATAAAAAAAGAAAAATATTCAAATAATAAATCACTCAATCACACACATATATAAAAGAAAATTCAGTCACCTCAGTGTTAAGGTACAATAAATATCAAGACTAAAACATGGCTGGGTTTAGTAGTTTTTTGGAGTCTAACCAAATCCTCAGGAATCCAGAGACAAGTTTTCTTGAAACAAGCCCTGGATGTGTCAAATGTTTAAGATTTTGCATAGATTCAAATGTCACTGTCTGCCCTTGACAATGTAATTCCATTTTCAGACTAAGGTCAAAATCTGTCCTTATTTCTTTCAGAAGTAGTTCTATCTATCCTTTATAGTACTTATCATCGTGATAATGAAAAACTGTTTCAATGCATGCCAGCAATAGAAGCACTGTTTGGATGAAAGTTCTTTTACAGTACTATGAATACCAATACTTTACAATTGAGACCTGTTCGTAAGGTAGGAAGACAAATAAAGATATCTAGTGAATATATTTTTTGAAAGATATTTTTTTATAAACTCCAAAAGTTTTTCATAGACAGCTCATAACTGTCATTTAAAAACAGCTCTCGCATGCATGCATTAGTTTTTGGGCCTCTAAATCTTTTGTTCTCCTTGGAAAAGAAGACTTTTGTTCATGCTTTTAGGTTAAAGAATAGTCTTTTGCTTATATTTAACAAAACAGTGTTTTGTTAAAAGTTCCATTTCCATATTTTTCCAACTTTCAGATACTGTAAAACATCAAAAACAAATGCATAAAGCAGAGGCTTTCATATCAACATCCATAAATCCCCTGATTTTTAAATGTTTGGGGAAATTACAAGAGAAGATTAGTGTTTCTTTCTTACCCGCGTTTGGAAGACTAGGTCGTTTGAGTATGCCATTTTAATTGGTCCGTTTGACATAGATTCATAGAATCATTTAGCTTGGAAAAGACCTTTAATATTATCAAGTGCAACCATTAACCCAGGGCTGCCAGTGCACCACTAAACTATGTCCCTAAGCATCTATGTGTGACACGGACTATGTATCCTCTCCTGGAGCAACTTGAGACTATTTCCTTTTGCTGCAGGGAGTGATCAGGTCCCCCGTGAGCCTCCTCCTCTCCAGACCACCCCCCCCCCCCCCCCCCAATTCCCTCAGCCGCTCCCCATCAGACTCATGCCCCAACCCCTTCCCCAGCTCCGTTGCCCGGTTCTGGACACGCTCCAGCCCCTCCACGTCCCTCTTGCAGTCCTTCCCTGTTTGTAAGCAGCCGGCCCAGCGGGGCATCTCTCTGGTTGGCTCACTGACCTGCTGTGCCAGGAAGGTCTCTTCCACACACCACAGGAACCTTCTGGGCTGTTTTTTCTCCACTGTGTTGTATTTCTGGTGGACATCTGGTAGGCTGAAGTCCCCCACGAGCACAAGGGCTGATGATCTTGAGAATTCTTCCAGCTGCTTGTAGAATGTTTCATCTGTCTCTTCATCCTGGTTGGGTGGTCTATAACAGACCCCACCACAATATCTGCCTTGTTGGCCCTTCACCTGATCCTTACCCATAAACATTCAACCTTGTTGTTAACATCATATAGTTAAGTAGAAGGTCTAGCCAGTCTAAACTCTTTCTGAAGAGTATATAGCCATCCACTCAGCCCTCCAGTCATGCTAGTTATCCCACCATGTTTCTGTGATGGTGACTGTCATGTCATAGTTTTCCTGCTGCTCAGTGACTTCCAGCTCCTCCTGTTTGTTGCCCAGACTTTAGGCATCGGCATAGATATGTTTCAGCTGTGCTATCGATCTCTCCTCCAACACAGGCATGCCGCACCTAGGTTCATCCCTAATGAGCTTGGTTTTACTTTCATCCTCCTTCAAATCTAGCTTAAAGCTCTCTCTATGAGCCCTGATAACTCCTGACCTAATACCCTTTCCCCCCTTTGAGAAAGGTGAACCCTGAATGATGAGACATATTTTCATCAGTATGGACCTCCATCATTTATATAACAGCTAATTTGACCCACTCTGTGAATTTTAGCAATGTTTTTCATGAAAGAAGGCTATCTTTCATATGTTTGTATAGATTGTAGGCATAGGAGTGTTCTATGACACATGTCAAGAAAATATGTAGGAGTAGTACGTACTTTTATTTTGCAGACTTCTCACCCATGCTGAATATATTGCAGCTCTGGGGCAGGATATGGACAATAGAAAAAATACAACTAAATGAAAGAACTCTGTCAGAATGCTTTAAAGGAATGAAGTCATTCCTTTGTTCTTTTGTAGTAACTCCTACCTTTTTTTTTTTTTTTTTTAATTGTTTTATGTGGTAGTGTGTCTACTGTTATATGCAGGCATGTTGGCAGGGGTGGGAATTAATAAATACCTTAAGTCCAGAAGATGTCAGGAAAACAGCAAGAGACAAAGAACTGGGGGTAACTCAGAGAGTAAGTTATCTGCTGCTTAAAGAACCAGAAATGCTCTATGTTAGAACCGTGTTTTAACCAAACCCAGAAATTTTAGACCTACTAGCAATTTATATTAATTATTCTGTCCTGGTCACAGTAGATGCATTGTCCTTTAACAGGTCTTTCTGAATATGCTCTTTTTGCTTCCATACTGTAGGTTTTTATTAATACTTTCATTGCTTGCTAAGGACTTAAGATCCAAGAATATTTTTTATGGGATATTTCCAGATGGTGATCTAAATTTGTGTGGTTTTATGTTCCATGTTGTTATAGTTAAGTAGAAGGCAAATATGGGTTTCTGAGACTAGTACATAAAGTTTTCAGTATTGCTAGTTATTTCAAATGTAGTTAGACATGCTTTAGCTTATGCTAACATTTGTGTGCCTATATGCACACTGATTAAAATAATTTCTCAAAGTCAGGACAAGCTCATGTCCATTTGGAGTGATGTTTCCCATTGTTCTACCATCTCTGGCTTTACTAGAGGGAATCAGCTGAAAGTCAGATGAAGGCCAGGCTTCTGTTAAAACTAACCAGTCTTTTTGGAATATAATTACATACATTTGAGTATATTATGAATTGACTTTCCCTAATATTTCTAAATTGGTTGTTGGTGACACAGCACAGTCAGGAATACCAGTGCTAGCTAGACTCCATTACTAAACCTCAGTGACTGGAAACACTGAAACATAATAAATAAAAACAGGAATATTTTTCTCTTCCTGTCATTTGTTCCTTTGTATTTTCTGTCATTACCTCATTGGCTTTATGCTCAGTGATACCCAACAAAATTTTTAAATCATAAACATGTTGGTTTTAGTGGAATATTGATAAAACATTAAGATAAATACTTATTTTTATATGATAACCTCCACTCTGGCATTTACAGTGTAGTCAGAATGAACAGATTTTTCAGCTGGGCCAGAGGTTGTAGCCCTAGAGCTTCTCTGCTTCAGTAGTTGCCGAAGTTCTTGCCATTTTCTCAAATGATCTGTTTCGAGTGGGCATGAGAAGTACTAAATAGCAAGATAGCCCACAGTCTATGACTTCTATTTCATGCTTCAATGTTTTACTGTTATGTGCACACTTAAAGTGCAATGAATGCTGCTTGTTAACACTCAGATGGTGATATGGTACGAGTATCTGTTAAAGAAGATTTCATTTAAACTCTGTGCTCTTCACTAAGAACATTGCACATGCCAGTTGATTGCAAGTGATAAGAGATGTGCTATGCCTGCATTTATTTTATTTTGTTTTACTTTATTTCATTTTTGCTGCAGCTAAATAGAGGTTAGCCAGTAGTACTGTGGTATTTGGGTTTAACATCCCTCTGCAAGTGAGCATTTGTTATACATGTGACTCTTTTCTTTGTTGCTTATTTAGCTATCGGACCCTCAAATTTCAGAGCAGTCAGTCCTAATGCTTTCTGGCTGCTCCACAGAATGGGTAAAGACTGTACCTTCCTGTAGCAGTGCTGGTGTGCATTTAATGGACAAGCATATATGACAGCCAAGACTCATAGGTAACTCGCAAAAGATCTTGTTGGAGTAAATTATGTGGCTGTGAGAAATTAACTTCTTTCCACCCCAGATACCTACTTTTCGTTTCATGTGTTACATAGAAGCAGCAACCTTCAAAGCAAAGGACAGGTTAAGGACAGTTCTTTGAAGCTTGACTGGATTTGTGTTTCTGGGCTCAGGTAACAATCCAGGCAAATACTTTGTAATTTTAAACTTGTAAACCTTTCAAACCATACTATATCTATCTATGACATGAAGGCAATTCTCCTGCCTGCCTTTAAATCTCTTTGCTCCAATTGCCAGTACCAGAAATTATACTTAGTTGCCAGTGATGAACTATGGCTAGCAGCATTTTGTTTTTCATAAAGTGGACGTTTCTGATTAATTTTATTCTGAGAATTGCCCTTCCTCAGCCATTTTGTTTAAGATCGGAGAGTGAGATGATAAAAAGTGATATTAAACATCTTTTAAAATCCTTAAAACTGAGGTGTAAGAGCGATGTGGAGACCACAGTGCAAATGAATATAATATTAGTGACTTCACCACAGCCTTGTTTACCTGTCCTTGGAGAAAGTTTACTGCTTTACTAATAATTAACTACACTAGAAAAAAAATCCATATTTAGAAGAGGAAGTAGTAATTTTACTTGGAAAAATACTCCAGAAATCTTAAGTATAGTGCTCAAGAGCTACTGTGACTACCCAGTATTACATATTAAACTTCAATATAAGGAAAAGGAAGTAAAAAATATTCTTCTACCTTGTAACTGTGTAGTCTCTGACTGTGAAGCAGTAAGTGCCAGCCTGACTAGACCTGTTAAAGAGCAGAAAGAATAAGAAAGCAGTATTCCTTGAGAATGCAGGGAATAAACTGATGTACTTAACAGCAAGAATATTTTATTTCTCTTATGATATAAAACTGTATTATAACTGCTGTCTCTGGTCTTGAAACTGATTCTGAATTCTGTCTTTCTGGTGGACTATAAAGGCTACAAAAGACCAACTTTTCTATGAATTTTAGACTCTGCACCCAGAAGAAACACAATTAGTGACAGAGGCTGGGCACCAAGCAAATAATGAATGTTACAGTTCACATTAGAAAGCATTTTGCAGTATATTGGCCCAACCCTATAGTCCAGGAAGTCTTGGGAACCAAGGCCAGGAGCTTCCCAAGGTGCAAGTTAGAAAGCACAGTATTTTCAAGTTATAATTTAGTAAATATTAATTAGTGTAGTAATAGTACACTATTCACTTTCCTACCTCAGGACCTCATTTGCTGCAGCCTTACCAAAAAGAGGGATGCAGGCTGTGCATTTTCCATTACAGATATTTACCCTGGATATTGTCAATATGCCATTTGAATGTTATATGCTTAATAATCTCCTTTTAGTATGTATGCTTTCTCTTTGCATCTATCTGTCTATCGGTTTGTTTGTCTTTTATGTACAGTCTTGAAAACATCTAGCCTCTTTGGTGCATTCAGGAGCACAGAGGAAATGTGTGGTTGCTGTCTCATGTGATGTGATAACTGTAATGAAGTAATTTCTTAGATATCTATTATTCTACATCTGTAAAATGAGACTCGCACCTAATGCAGCAGCATTTTATTGCATAAAAGTGTTAAACATTACATTGTCTAAACCCATGCTAATAAGAATATCACTGGTCATAATAAAGGCAGTAGTTCTAAATCTAGGCAGGTATTTCACAGCATTGTTTAATTATTCATTATGCATATGCCTAAAATGTCAGTACATACTCTTAAAATTTCACTACTAGGGTTTTCAAGGTCCTAATTAAAATAACCATATGCAGTAGCTGATATGTTCTCTTTCTATACTTAACATATTCCTACATTATAGCTGTAGTAATCTGGATCAGGCTATAAGAAAAGTGAATGAGTTTTATTGCTACCTGACAGCATTTTGTAAAACCTGCATTATGCTGAATGAGGAATACCTAGCAGTACCATCTTTCTTTCTTCCTCAGTTGTGTTATGCATTTCCTTCAGTAATTTTTTTTTTTCTTATTGATATTAGCTTTTAAGGCCACTTTGGCTTGAAAAAGAAGCACTACACTTAACATTTATTTGCAAATATGCAAAAGAAGGAAGGGAAAATAATATTTTGTTACCATTAACTGTATGTTCTCTCTACATTGATGCAGAAGGAGGTAGATGTGGTAAAAACAGAACATGCACATATGAAGTGCCTCATCCCTGCTAGGCAAAGTATAGGGCTTTGTAGCATCACAAAGGATCGTCACTATCCTGACAGCAATTTGAAGATTTTCCTCTGGGATGACTATAGTTCAAAATAAACTCAAAACATTGTAAACTTTAAAAAGAGCCTCAGAGACTTGGTCCGTGACAAAGCAAGTCCCATTTGGCAGCCACGAGCAACATTTGCAGGATTTGAGGACCTGCCATGCCATCTTAAGGGACCAGCAAAGCTCCAGGGGATGGCGCAGGAAAGGAGGGAGACATAACAGGTGAAGGACAGTACTGCCATCTTAAAAATCCATTTCAGAAAAACAATATTGCCACAAAATCTTCTTTGCAACTCTCTGAAAATATTTGTCTTTTAATTACCTCAGACTTATTTTTCAGCAGTATCTCAGACAGTTTGTCATCCAGGCAACTCCCAAGCTATTCGGAGCACATGTAGTCCTGTGCAGTGTAGCGCTGTGCAGCTGTACCTCACTTGGCTCTGAGTGAGCTTCCCCAGGACTGTGGGTTTATGGTGCATGTCCTGGGCTAATTCTGCCTTCAGGGAACTGGCTGTTCTCTTGCAAGGGCTGCATTTTGCTGCAATGAATGGTGGCAGCTTTTTTGGTTGTCTCTAACCCAGCATGGTTCTGGTATATTCACACCCTGGACGCTTCTTTGGTTATAGCCAAAACCTGTAAGTTTACAGGAGGATCAATTGTTACCATCTATAGTAAACCAAAGCCTTTTTAACGTAATATACAAATTAATGTTTTCAATATTGAGTTAGATCTCTGGATACTTTCAATGGGTAGTCAGGTATGTTTGCTTTTTTTTTTTTTTTTTTAATACATAGGATGAAATAGCTGTAGTAGTATTTTGAACCATCTGAAAACTATTGAATACCTGTCTTCTCAAACCAGTACTACTCCTGACTGAGTCCATCCAGCAGAGCATCTCTGCTGGATTTGCACCTCTCTACCGTATCACAATTTGGTACTGATAAGAAAGAGAGCAGAGGGATATGATTTCCTGTAGAATGGCTTCAAGCTGGTATACTGTAGTATAGTTCTCTATCCATGGGCATCGAGGTGATGTTCTATGTTGTGCATTAGTGTAATTCCAAGCCCTGCCCACTGCACTCCCTCATTGGTGTACTCATCACTTAGTGGTAAGACTTACAGGTTTGTGGTTGTAGGTGGCATCTAGACATTTGTGATTTGTTTTTATATATTTATATATGGAAGACACCACAGTGCCTGTTTAACAGTCCAATTATGAGACCTCAGGCAATGGAAAAAATGATTTGTAGCTTAAAAAGGACAATCCTGGAGCAAGCGAGGCATTAGGAATCTAATCCTACTGCTGCTGCAGTACGCTGCCAAGTTCCAGCAGGCAGCAGTGTTGGTCCCTGTCCCTGGTGCTGGAAGAGCTGTTGATGGAAATGTGCAATTCTGCTAAGAACTGTTAAAGTCTGTTAAAAATAATTTTGTTGTTTAAGAGACTAAATAAAAATTAGGAGCCCATCATGATGCGCTTTTTTTTTTTTTGTAAAGCAGCACTGATTTGATATTTTTACCTTCCTTTTATCATCCAAAGGACACCTTTGTTTTCTGTGCCTGAGCCTCAGCAGTCCCAGTAACTGCAGGGATGATTACATCCCTCAAATCTGCCCACTATATATATTATTTATATATATAAATATACATATAATATATATATTATTAGGCAGTGAAATCGAGACACGTCTGTAATCAGTTTGATACTGCAAAATTGAACTAAAGCAGATTGCTGCATTAGTCTGTGATTTCTTGCCAGAATATTTATTCATTTTTAAGAAGAGCATACAGAATTTCCAACCCAATATTCCAGTGTATCACGAAGTCTGGAGTCTGTATTTGTGTCTACGAGGCATTGGATCCTATTCTATTTAATTTTCCTTTTTGAATGTTCCCCTCTAACTCATACTCCTTATGCAATTCCCATCGTTTTTTACTGGTTATGCGATGTTTTTCCCCTAGCTCAGCATGCCCACATTTGATTTTTTTCACTTAGGTTGTATTTATCTACCAGATGAATTCCATAATCTTGGCTTATTCTAGCCACAGGACTCATGACCTTCTACCTTCCCCAGTGTGTTCAGATAATACACTGATAGTCTGTTGTCAGATGTGATTAATATTACCTTTAGAAAATGCAGTATGAGCCCTGCAGTGTATTTTAGTTCCAGCAGATTTATGTATGGACTGTTAACTTGGTTTTGGACACTGTCACACCATTAGCACACTAAAAAGAAGCCTGTGCTGAACAGCTTGTGTCCTCTATAAACACAGAAGTCAGCATATACTTCCACCATACCATGACTTAGCTGTCAGTAGAGTGGTGATCAGCAGGTACCCAGTATGTGAGTCTGATTCCATTCCCAGTAAATCAGGAGGAAAGGGATTGGATTGGAATCTTACAAGTGAGGTCAGGGTCACACCGTTTCCATATTTAACTATGAAAAATTCCATCATACATCACTTCAGTCAAGGAAAAACAAAAAGTAATAATGAGCAAGTATGATTGAGAAGCCAGCAAAAGTCGCCACAGATCCTGCACTAATTGCTATTCCCAGAAGTCAGCATAGTCACATAAGAAAAAACGTACCTCGGAAAAGGTGGATCAGTTGGTCTCCTCTGTATCAATACTGTTACTTATCCACTTTGGGAGATAGGTACTAGGCGTCAGAGAGCTGGGTAATAAGTTGTTGATTTAAATATTAGCCCAATTACATGTTTTAAGAAGCCATTTCAGATAAAATTATCACTACTTGTGATAGTAATTGTCAATAGTAATTTGGTTGCTGCTGGAGGCCCTCATGTAAGGGTGCAAGGCCCCCATGCTGCCTGGGGAGTTTGCTGCCTGGGCACTCTGTGGCCAAAGTGTTTTGAACAAGCTGCATCCCACAAGAGATGGGCCAGATCAGTCCTGTTGCAATGTGAGCAACAGGGAATGATCTTAAGTCTCTTCCTGGGTGAGAGCAAAAGAGGAAAGAAACCCTTTTTTCCCCTGTGTTCTGAGGATGACAGGCAGGGATACGTGTTTGAGTGACAGGTAAGCATAAATGTGGTTCTTCACCTCTCTCCTTCTTTCTGAGCAACAGAACTGCTTGACACTTAGTGATGGCCGATTTATTAACGGGGTTTGACCTGTGTTTATTGAGTTAGCACAAGCAAAATCACATCTGCCAGCTTCTGCCACTGTGGATGAAAGTTAATGTTTTAATGTGGGTATCTTAACCACAAACATCCTGAATCTTTCCATTTCAAGACTTTCCCATTCCTGCAAATTATACTATTCCTTATGCTTTATGGATTGGTTTTGCCTAATGTTTATTTAAATACATTTAATCATAAATGTGGTGTCTAGTTCTATATATAGTGTCTTTATATATACAGATCTGTATATGCAGCCTCATACAGACTCACAAAGCTGTTGATAGCAAGCAATACAGATATCTACAATCCAAATGAGCAGGCAAAACATGTGCTGTTATGCTAACTTACCATTGGAAGCATGTCATGCATGGCTGAACAACAGAGTATTAAAAGCTGAGAAATTGCTAAATGGTGCTGATAAACAAAAAGGACCCTAAAGGGCAAAGACTCAAACAGATTTATTCCATGAAAAGTGCAATCTGTCCAGACCCCTGTACAACAGGAACTTTAATCTGTGAATCAGTAAGACTTAAATAATTATTTTTATTTATGACAGCACCCAAAATGTTTAGGCTGTGTTCAGCCATATGGAGGCATAATGTTTAAAGACGTCGCTGGCTTCATATATTCCTCATGTGAGGAGGGTACAAAGGAAAACAGCCAAACACAGAAACATGTGAGAAGAGTAACTGCTAGGGCACATCAAATATTAAGCTAAATAGACTAAAAGTTGGTTCTAGAAAATTAACTGGACTGTGAGACAACAGATCTGAATTTTGTTCCCTTCTCTCCTAGCAGGATAACCAAGTTCTCTGATCTTCTGCAATTTGTTTTCCTCCTAGCCTTTCTCCATTTTGTAAGCTTTCTATAGCAAAGCCTGTTTCCCATCATGTGAGTGCTTTCCCATGTCAAGCTGACGTGGAGCTACTGTGTTTCTACTGGGAGAACTGTCTACGGTAACATCGTATCTTGCAGAAATTATCTTCTGCTGAAATACCCCTGTCCTAGTGTTCCCAGGCTAAATGAAAACTCTGCAGATTGGTGTTCAGTGAGTACCATTTGTAATCAAAATGAAAAATTAAAAATTCAAATTCAAATTACAATTCAAAATTTGAAAAATTATAATGCTACCCTGCAGGGAAACCAAAATGAAGAAAAGTTTTAGTAAAGATTCCCAACTTAAGGTGGCATATCTTCAAACTAGGACTGTTGATAGATAGCTGAGACTTCCATAACTGGCCCAGACAAATACAGACAAATTTGTAAGTGTTTATTCTAAATTCCTAAACTGCTTTGCAAACCTCAGGCTGATTTCTTGTGTACTACAGCCATATCACCCTTACACGCTGTAGGATAAAAGGTTAAATTAAAAAAAAAAAACAAACAAACAAAAAACAACCCCCAAAAAACCCCAACAACCCAAGTTTCTTTTCATATGTTTGGCAAATGGGGGTGAAAGGCAGCTGGGGCTGTTACCTGTTTCATAGTTTTAAAATATATAAATGTAGTAAGTTAAAGTTTTAATCTCTTGAGTAAGAGATGGGATTTGTTTATTCTTTTCCTCAACAATATTAGAAAATGCCTTTTTTAGAACTAGGGAACAAGACTGAAATAAGCTAGTAATGTATTGTTATGTAGGAAAATTTAAAACATCTTTGGTTTGGCAGAGTTTACCAGAGATACAATAACATAAAAAGCATTTACCTCTAAACCAATATCCTTCCTGAGCTCTAGATAGGACATTTTTTGGTGAGTTTAACTGAAAGGAGAACTTGTTGGAAGTCATTCCATACTTAGGTTTTGAAAATTCAAATCCACCTCTCATTCTCTAGTATGTACCAGATGATTAATATGTTGTTGCAGTGCCATTGCTTTTTTTTAATTGCCAAGTACTATGAAGCTATGGTTCTTTGAATGTAGCTGAGGCTTTCTGGCATCCAGTGTTATGTTTTTCATGTGATAAATCTGCCAATTTTACATTAAGACTGAAAAAAGTTGCTGTATCTCATTTTATTTAAATTCCTATATGAAGGGGTTTTTGTTAAATGAAAGATTACTAGGGTACAAGGTAAAGAGGAGGAAGACAAGAATGGTGGGAGGTGAAGTGCTGCAGAGTCAGAATGAAAAAGTGTTAGGAAAATAGAGCTAAGAAAGGTTAAGACAAAGGCCAATAAAACATTGTATATACTTTTCCTGTCTCCCAGAATGTTTTCTTTAACTAGAAAAAGTTATGAGTATGTTTAAAGCAAATCCCTTTAGAAAATCCAGAGTTCAAATCACAAGGGATAAACATTATCACGAATTGTCATTTGGTAAGAAAAGTAAGGGATTTTTATTCTGTTTTCTTTTTTAATAAACAAAATGTCAACCTCCTGAAAAGTCATGTGTTCTGTCACCAGGAATCCACCCCACTATGCTGGAGATGGCCACCTCGCAGTGCGCAATGACATTCAAAGGAGAGAAAAATCATAACTGGCCAAGATCCCTAAACCCACCTCTGCTTCTTTGAGTCACAGTACCCTATTAGTGACCAAACATCCCACAAAGGCTAATCAGCCCTCACTTTTTCCTTACAGCCAAAGATGTATTTGTACTTTTGTTTGAGAATTTTAAGGTGAGGTTGGTTTTTTTTGCAACATTGCACAAGTATGTGCTTCCTGTTTACATGGCTTATCACATTTAATTCATGTTGGGCCATACAGATAATTTAATTAGAAAGTATGTCACATGTATTCCAGCTAATGTCAATGAACTCTGAACCTATTACTACTGTGTTTATGACTACTAATCATTGTGTTGTAATTAGCAGTAAATTGTCTTCTGCAAAGAGTATAGGTGTGATGTGCCTGACTGCATGAAGAAACCTGAAGTTAGTTATAATGTTGGATAAAGTAATTTCAAGTTCAATCCCTTGAACAGGATAGATAGGTTATGTTATCAATTTGTCAGAACTACTAGATATTTTCAGTTAGTTTATTCGTGTTATCTGAAAGTCATGTCTGCATTTGCTATTATGGCTTAGTTTCTGCATAGCTCTTTAATGCATGAGTGAAGGTCTCACTGACAGCAAGAAAAAATAATTTGGAACCAGTGGAATACATAATGCCTACCTGCAATATGGTGACTTACCACATTCATACAAAGGTTGGAAGATGATTGACTGAAGTACACTGTGAGGGGAGGATACTGATGGGAGAGATTATAATTCCCCAGGATAACAAACAGTCAGAATTGGAGAATGGAAATGTTCGTGGTTAAAATAAGAGCAGTGTTACACTAAAGTTTCACACAAACTGTGTGACAAAACTATGCTCGTAGTAGGAATTTGGATCTATTTAGCATGTAAAGCCTGTTTGATTAAGATTGAAATATGTATGTGAGAACCTGATAAACATGAGTCCCATGTGACTGGAGGGAACGAAGGACAGTGTCAGAAAAGAACAGTATAAAAAAGGAAAAGCAGAAAGGATAAATACTGGAATGAATAATGTAGTACCTTGAAAAAGCCAAGAAAGTGAGAGAAATAATTTTGAGTTCTCAAAAGTGGATGGTTTTGTTTCATTTCTTTCAAGGCAGACAGAGGAAACCAGGGTTTGAAACTACAGCAATGTTTGTTGGAATGTTGCAATGTTTATATAAAATGGGCTATGCGATGATTAAAAATGTCTTCAACAAAACACTCCATGGCTTGTTTGAATGGATGGGGAAACCGAGTCACAGAGTAAGAGACTTGCCTGTGACTCCTGAAAATGTAAGTGAAAGAGCAGGGAGCACAGGTACTATTATCTGCCTTGGACTTTGTCTTCAAGATTTTGCCAGCCCCCGGCCATCTGTGAGCAGAACAACTTATAGAAGTTGAGGTTATGCTTTTTTACACATCCATACTTCCTAGGGACCTTAACATTCTATTATATTTTTGACACAGAATGGTTTCTTTTATCTTCTTCCGAGGCATATAGTGATGGCTTCTGTGGACAGCATGCTAGAATACCTGGATTAAGAAGGTGAACCACTTGCTCCATCTGGTTCCAACTGGCATTTCAAAACGTTCCATTTAGTGCGTTTAGTATAGATTTACAATTGTAAGGCCAAAAGCAGAAATGAGGGTAAACTAGTGCACAATTCACACCTCTTTCTACCATCTAGGCTGTGCCTTGTGGCTCAGAGCTGATTTTGGTGTGGAGAGTTTGAACTGTGCATGTGCTGTATATGTTGTAGTGTGTTGAAGAACCCAAATGTTGCTTGAAAATGTGCAAAAATCAAAGAAAGCTGGAAATTACCCAAGAAGACCAAGGGAACACAGATATGGCTGAGGTTATCTTAAATTTCCTGCTTATTTATTTATTTTGAAAACCAACATGACTCACTGTATTCAAATCAGTTTGCCTCAAAGCCTGCATTCAGGAATAATATATTTCTAAATAAACACATTTTTAGAGTGATTTAATGAACTCATGGCTCTCCCACCCAGTTTATTTGCTAAAAAATTTACAATTATTTGCTCCTCAGCTCCAAGAGCTCACTGCACTGCATGGCCTATCTCACTTTAATACTAAACTACAATTGTGTATATATATATATATAGTAAAAATACTTATCAGTGCTTATATAGCACTTCTCATTCAAAAGGATTCAGAAGTACACAATAACCTTGAAAAATTATAATACACACTGCATCAAGGCATACTTTCCCCTGTCATTGAAATGCAGGTAGGACGCTGGATCTGATAGAACAATCATCTGCTCTGATATGGCGTATCCTGCATTCCTGTGTTATTGTAGGCTGCTCTGGGGAATATATGCATAGAATTGGAAATTATGTATTGTACTTTGTATGTAATTTTTTATTTGGGGTTGTTAAATATAAATATTGCAAAGCCATTTCTGTCCTCAGCTTTCTATACTATAATAGTTTCCTCTACCTGACTAGAATATTAAATGTTTGGCTGGAGGTATTACAGGTCATTTGCGGTTGCTGGCCCAGTTAGATACAATCCTGACCTTCACCTAGTAATTTCCTCCTTTAGTCACAAGCAAACACCTGTGGAGTATAAACCCATTAATGAGAACTGTCTGTCACCTTTCTCTGAAGTTTTACACAATTGTTTTATTGAGTGAAATCGGTTTATGGGTTTGCATTACTGGCTTTAGATGAAGCATCCTGTCATTTTGGTGACTGCTAGAATTAGAACTCTGGCGTGAACTTGAAATTGTATTATTAATATATATTTCAGTGGACCTATGGGCTCCAATGAGACGGTGAACGTCCTGTAGTAGTTCCCGTACAGATTCAGCTTGGGACTTTGCCCATGCCCTGAGAAGATTATAGTCCAAAAAGGTTGGACACTCAGTGTTTAGATAGGTTGCATACAGATGATGTGTTAAATGACTCTTTTTGATACCTACTAGTGGTTTATTTTTGTTTATAACTTCTTCCTCCTGTTTCCATAATCTCTGTATGATTGCAGTTAGCTTTCCCCATGCTTACTCCAAGAAAAACTAGTGCAAGAGAAATTAAAACTATTAATACAAGCATCAATTACAGACAGTGTTAATTCATTCCTTCAGATGCCCACCATCTATTCCAAGTACCTCAAAGATGGCATGCTTTGGGTTACCTCATTGTTTTCCTCACTTTCCATGGAGTTTCCTTTGGGAAAAAAAGCAAAGGCAGAAATAACAGAGTTAATAGGCACTTTGCTCCCTTCCTGAGCAACCTGACCTGCCTCCTTGGCGAGTAACCTCTCTGTGGTATGTATAACTGAGCTGTAAGGGTCTATGCATGACAATAAATAAACACAAAAATGAATGGAAACTCTGTCTGTGCTCTGAGGCACTCTACATTTTCCTGGGGGCAATTAGCAGGAGCAATGCTTCATTGCAGTTGCTCCCTGTGGGAGTTTTTCAGGAAGGAGCTGTATGCTTGGGAGTCTCAGCATGTCTTAGTATTACCAAACTGCCCGTGGGGTCGTTTAGGCAAGGATATTTCTAAATTCAGTTTTATGTACCTTCAGTTTCACTAATAGTGTTAGAAATTACTTGGGACCAAGGAAGTTGGCTGTACATGATCCAGCCCTGTGCCCAGGTGGCCACGGGGGCCAGCAGCAGCCTGGCTGGTGTCAGGAGCAGTGTGGCCAGCAGGGCCAGGGCAGTGCCCGTCCCCCTGTGCTGGGCCCTGGTGAGGCCGCCCCTCGAATCCTGTGTTCAGCTTTGGGCCCCTCACTGCCAGGGGGACGTGGAGGGGCTGGAGCGTGTCCAGAGCCGGGCAGGGGCTGGGGCAGGGGCTGGGGCACGAGGCTGATGGGGGGCGGCTGAGGGGACTGGGGGGGCTGGTCTGGAGAGGAGGAGGCTCAGGGGGGCCCTGACCGCTCTCTGCAGCTCCCTGGCAGGGGCTGTAGGCAGGGGGGTCGGTCTGTTCCCCCAGGTAACGAGCGACAGGACAAGGGGAAACGGCCTCGAGTTGTGCCAGGGGAGGGTTAGATTGGGTAGGAGGAAAAATGTCTTCACTGAAAAGGTGGTAAAACACTGGAACAGGCTGCCCAGGGAGGTAGTGGAATCACCATCCCTGGAAGTGTTCAAAACACGCATAGATGTGGTGCTTAAGGACATGGTATCATGGTGTACATGGCAGTCCTGAATTAACACTTGAATTTGACAATCTCACAAGTCTTTTTCCTACCTAAATTATTCTACTATTCTATGATTCTAAGTCATCTGGGACTCCCAGTTTTGGATTCGGTGCTTTGTTCTGCTGAATCACACCTTCTGACCCTGGGCAAGTCTTCTAACCTCTCTGGCTAGCATTTTTCCTACCTAACTTCTGATATTTAATGAGACAAAAAGTAGTCATGCTGTTGCCTAAGGCTTCCTGAATAGTCAGTGGAAAAAGGGTGGTATTTCTACAGAGCTGTACCAGTCTCTTCACCTTGAATATACAAAAAGCTCCAAGCTTCTGTATTCTGAACTGTGGCATTTCAATTAGTTTGACTTTAGGTGGTATGAAACCAGTGAATTCCTTGCCTTTGCTACTTTCTATGGAATGAAGGGTGCTTGCTTTTTCTCTTTTCTTTTTCTTTCTTGTTATTCTCTCAGGCAAGTATTGTCTGCAACACTACAAGTCTGTACAAATGAAGCCTTGATTTCCATTCTGTAAATGCAGTAGTAGGGCCCTTTAATTGCTGTAATAATACAAATAATAACAGAAGCTCTCACTGTTTCTGTTTTGCATCAGTCGGATTACATTTCCTTTCCCAAACTATAGGGCTATCTAGTTTGCTTTAACACAGGGGAGGCTGTTATTTAGGATTTTGGAATTAAAAGTAGCACCTTATTTCCAGACTAAAGTTAATGTATATCCCTGGCAGAGCTTCAGGTGATAAGAATCTGTCCAAGAGAGTAATTGGCGTGTGCGTTGCGTGAAAGTGATCCTATTCTATGGGTATTGCTTCCTTTCTTGTTAAGTAGCTTTCCATCTCTGTTCAAACTGAACCTCTATTCCTACTGCAGATTAATTCTTGTTACTGGGTGCCGAGTGCTGAGCACTTTCAAAAGATTTAAATGCCTGAGAACTTATTGTCTGCTACTATACTCTACATATTCTTTGCTCTTATGGGAATATATCAGATAGGTGAAGCAGGCTACCTATAGAGTTCATACATTTGCTGGATTTCAAGCCATTCAGTATTTCCAAGGTGTCCTCTCAAAATGCAAATTAAAAGTTGTAACATCTGGGGTTGCTCTTGACAGTCCGTCCCTGTTCCTGTACCCCTCATTCTAGGTAGGGTTAGTTCAGGTAGTAGTGCTTTGTTTTTCAGAGCTTTGATTCTGAAATTTCCTGATTTATTTTTCAGTAACTCCATTTTCTTAGATTTTTCTGTATCAATTTAAGTACAAGGGTCTGCAGCTTGCCCACACTTTTATCAAGCTTGAGAGCTCAAAAAACAATAGAAATTTATGGCACTTACATTGACACAACTAACTGTTTCCTTTTCAAACATCAGTTTCCCTCAACAAAACACACAGATCTTTTCTCCTAGTTTTTTGGGGGGACGCTGCAAGGCTGTGGCTCTCTGTGGGTGCAGAATGCAGAAAAAGACCATTGTACTTACAGCTTTTGCTTTCAGACAAGGCTGACTTCTAGACCCTGTTGTCAGGAATAAATAATATGGTGACATTTGGTAGACTGAGCCAGAAAGATTCTCTTATTTTAAGACAAAGGGGAATGACAGCTACTGCTCTCAGAAGGAAAGCTTAATCAAAGCTTAATTCCCTCTTATAATTAAGTCTTCAAAATTGATACATGACACATTCAAGCATGGCATTTTTAATTTAATTAATTTTCTAAGGACTAAATAGTAACTCTGATTAAAAAGTACAGTATGCTAAGCAAAACTTCCAGAGCCATACCAAGAATTCTCTGCCTGTGATGCTGCAAGAGCTGCGTGGGCCCTGGGAGTTACGGCAATGCTACATCAGGAACACAGTATGACCCTATAAATGCCAGGCTGGTTGCCCTCTCCACATTTGCTTGCAAAAGCAGTTGGGGCACCAGGCTGAAGGTTGGGTGAAGGGGGACTGGAACGAGATCTTGAGTTGTTGCTTCATGTTGAATTATCCCTGTTTGTAAAAAGGCTCATGCTAGTGTCATATTAGGTATCATCCTTGTATAAGGGAGCATGGAATTTGGTGAAAATAATTCCCAAGGATTAATTTATCTGTATTTTTTCACTGGCATAGTAAAGCAAAGCACACATTTTACCCCTTTGGTTCTGATGCTTGTTGCCCTCATCCTTTCTGTCCAAATAAAGTGAGTATCAAGTAAAAAAATCAAAGGTACAAATTATATGATACAAATCATATGTTAGCATGCACTGTTCAGAAGTGTTGTTGCCTGGGCATTTGTCTCCGAAAGTTTTCCATCTACTCTCAAGCACTTTACATCCTGTCCTACAGCTAGGTTGGGTATTTCATGTTTGTCACATCATGAAGAGAGTACAAGGAGAAGGGTGGTGGAGAGAGTGCATTAAACCAGACTGGTTTTTTAATTTCTTGTGATGAGCTTTATAAAACTTAGTCCTTGTAACAGAAACAGCCAGTATTGTGAATTGGAGAATTATTGTGTGGGGTCAAGGTGAAACTGTACACATTAGAAAGAGTCATCTGGAAGCACCTTTAGCTCACCTCACCTCAATTTAACAACTTTAGTACGCCTGCAGCAGGTGTCCCCATGCGGTAATTACCTAACTAGGAAAGGTCTATGTGTTGGTGTTGCTCTACTGCATTCAACAGATTGAATGTGGGCTTGTTGTAAATGAAGTGTAGGAAGAAACTGTTAGGGATTGTATGGATAACAGCTGTCCACATGTCATCAATAACAAATAAATTATTTCATTAAAAATCTGAAAGAACAGCCAACAACTGGCTGAACAAATTCCTTTCTTCTAGATGCTGGCAAATTTCAAAATTAATTGTGTTTCTTTTCAGAATGCTTGCAGTATTTGGTGTTTCCTTGAATCGTAAGCTTTTCTATATTATTTACATGTAGATGTAATATTTGTATTTGTTTTCATAATACATTCCAGGAAAGGATTATACTGTGCCTAGAACTCAGTAAGAATAATCATTCTTTGATGAACAATTGCATATTCTCACCAGAATTGTTTCAGAGGTGTCTTCTGTATACCCTGCACAATGTTTGGAAAAGTTTCTGCTTTAAAACTAGACTGTATAGATGGATGTCAGTGCTGAAATGAACCAGAATGCTTTCCCAAAGTTTTTCTAAGATGATTCATACAGTGAGAGATATAGTTTATTCTCAAATAAGATAAATAAGAGCATTTGGGTCATAATTTATCAGAAAGGACTGAAGAATTAGAAATCCAACATAAAGCATGAGTTGCTTGTTTTTCTTGACAAGCCCACATATCTGTGTGTCTGTCTCACTTTTTCTGGCTTCCCTTTCTTCAGTTACAGACAATTGAACATCACTGACTTTATCAGCTCCTTTCAGCAGAGATAATTTGTGTTTTGGTGCTACACCCTCCGAACAACAGCAGATTCTGTTGAATTGCCAGAAAAAAGTCTTTGGAGTAAGTGATATTTTCCAGTTCTAGGAGTACCTTTCAATTTAAGCCATCCTTCATGTTTTTGGGATTTGTGTGGTATGATAGCTTTCAAGTAGAGCTATGTGTGGTTTGTGTTCTTGGAAAGGCTCAATCAATTTCAGATGATAATCAGAGGAGAGCAAACTAGTTTTACAGAAAGGAACAAAGATGCTTTGTCTTGAGTCACATTTGCATGTGACTGTACTCAGATCAAAGAATGTTAACGATGTCCTTCCTGGCCAGGTGGTGGTTGTGTGGTTGCAGCATACACTGCTGCTTGTCTCTGGCCTGATGCTTTGTAAGAGCAGCAGTTGGTGTAAACTGGTAGCCAGAATTCAACAATGTTGTTGTTGTTGTTCTTGCCTGTGGGGATGCTGTGCTGTGCTCCAAGGTTCTGCCATTGCTGGTGAGTAAGTAAAGCTGCAAATACCTTGTGATCAGTCTCAGACAAGAAGTTAGATTCTGTACAGTCACCTTCTAGTTCTACAATTCAGTTGCTGTTGTCAGTTGTTACAATTCAGATGATTTTTCTGGGGGGAGACTCTAATTTCTGTTCCAGGCAGTTCTTAAGTGGTTAACGTTTTTCACAGTAAATTTCTCAGGACATATCTTTTTTATTTTTGAGGCATCTGAGCCAAAGTTTCTAAGATTCAGAAAAAAAAAATGTTAAAATTGCTTGAATTTTTGAAAACTAAATGCTAGCTTGGAATCTTTGTTCCTGTTTTTATTCACTTAAATCCTGACCAGCTCATAAAATGTCTTGATATTACTGAGAAATGAAACAGGAGCAATGCTCAAACTCTGAACACCTAGTGCTAATCTGAGTTTCAGACCTCTGTCCTCAGATACAAGTGCCAGCAGATTTAACTTATTTTGTCACACCTGGACCTGAGATTCTTCACTTAGAGAGAGATAGGAAGGTAAACATGTTGTGCATATTATTCTTACTCATTTTCAGACAGCTGTCAACATTGTAGAAAGTTAAAATGTTGAATAGATGTTGCCCCATTTCATCTCACTTAGCTGGGGTCTCTGGAAAAGAGATATCTTTTGTTTTTCCATCCTAAAGTAATTCTGATTCTTGCTGACAGGCTGCATTCACTTTCCTCTGGCACAGTAGCTCTGGGCCAAATCAGTTCATGGCTGCATAGAGCATGTTCTCTTGCTGAATGGCTGGAAATGCTCCCTGTAGCAGAAAGCAAATTCAGTCTGGATCCAATATCCACACTACCAGCACAGTGCAGATTTAAAGTATTGTTTCATAATTCTGAGTTCTTAATAAAGATGTGGCATAAATTCAGAATGCATTTAAGTGCCAGTATATCTCAATAATAGTAGTTATATTACCTGACACATGTATTCTTCATAATTTTGCTCAGAACTTGAGAAGAGGGATTTTGTGTAGAGGTCCAGAGGAATTCTTTTAACTCCAAGGGTTTTTAATCTGGAAGCAGTTTGAAAAGAATGAAGAAATAAATACTTTTCCAAATATACTCCTGAAATATGGCCCCTTTTATTAACTAAAGAATTGATACTAGAGCAATTAATAGAGATTAAAATCAGGTACATTAACATGAAAATAACCCCCCATCAAATAGAAGATAAAATATTAGCTATTTACTGGGATTTGCTATGACAAAATATATTTGGACATCAAAGATCATGAACTGCTTCTGGCATTTATAGAAATTACAATGAATGAATCAGCTGCTAATCCGGAGTTTAAGGCAATTTGATTGTACAGATGACATTTTGAATAAGTGCCACTCATTTTTAAACCACGTGGACTGCAGTGGATTTCCTAGGGGTCCTAGGGAACATTTTTCCAAATATTTTGCTTACCTTGCTGTAATCCACTGTCATTTTGAACATAGCCCCATTTCACCAAGTCCCATACAACCAAAATGTTCATTAAACATTTTTTAATTATTATAGCTAAGCATTTCTGATGACTGTGAGATTGTGAAAGGAAGGCTTCTGAAACTGTTTATGTAACTCCACTGAGTTCTTCTAATGTCGGGCAGCTTTGTCTTTTTAATATGTAACTACAGTTATTTGAAAGATTATTGCACTTCAATGTGCAGAAGGTCAAGGGAGGAGAAGAGGAAATAATTCCGTAACTGTAATATCAGTTGAAAACAATAAAAATTTTTAGGTAGTTGATACAAGAACCAGTTTAACACTAGCTGCCCTTTCAGTTCATCTCATTTATGACCTGCTAAATACAAATACAATAAATAGCTGATCTGAATAGTCTGGATATTATTTAATATCTTCTGGCGGAAATTTGAGACTTTTTTTTAAAGTGGAACCTACATGGATGGAGCTCAAATCTCATGGGAAAAGTACTAATTTCAGATTTACCAGTTTCTGGCAAACAAATAATAATAATAAAATAATCTTTGCTGTATTTAAAAAAATATACAAATAATAACTCTAATATTAATTAAAAAATATTCCTAAGACAGAATTTTTGGATGCAATTTATTTTGTCTCCCATAGAAAGAATAACCTGAAGGCCAGTCAATTTGTGCAGTTTTAATTCCGGTATTTACTATACATCTTAGAAACTAGACTGTGAGCCTTCAGCTATTAAGCCATGGTTTTGACTTCATAGATGGCAATTGGAATCATGGTCACAGTCAAGTCAGTAGCAAAGCTACCAGTGAAAGTGAGACTCCACCCTGCAAGTAGTAGGAGCAGTCAAGGCAGCTACTGCTAGGGCTGAGCACACGTCTAGTTCTTATGGTGGTCTTGACCATTGTTAGAATGATCTGTGGAAATGTATTTACTGTCTGATGACATTAGATAATGATATAGTTTCTGTGAATATAGTATTTGGGGTTCTTTATAGTTTTAGATGTATTTTTTCTGCTTAAGCCCTGTTAGGTAGAGAAGAACCTAAACAGCAGAACGTCTGTTCTTTTTAAATAACTCTTCCATATGAAAGAATGTAACATAATTACTGGGGTCTAATTCTTAGTCCTTCTTACAGATAAAAACTATATAGGGGTTAGCTATTAATATATGTATAAATATGCCTTCATTCATAATATCAGCCTTACCCCAAAGTCAACTAAAACTTTTCTGGCATCATTAAACAGTAGGTTAACTTAAGTGGTTTAGGACCAGGTTTTTGAATAGTTATCTACCATTAAAAACTCTTGCCATATTTGAACCAATAGCAAACTGTTCTTTCATTTAAATAGGGAAAGGGCTTTCAGTCTGCCCTTTGTATTTCAGAAAAGATTGAGTATTGTGTTTTTGATTTGAGGAGCAAAAGGCTCCTAAGTCAAAAATGCTTGCTTACTTGTAAGCAGTTTCCACTTAGAACGAATTCAGACAAAACTAAACTTGTGACATGGTTAATTTTTAATAATGTTGCATAGTCATAATATCTCTTTCATACATCTTTTATTAGTATTTTTGTTGAATTATAATGTTTTTAAATAAACCCACTTTTCTTATGTTTTGAATCAAATTAAAAATGAAAAGAACATGTTTATTTGAAATTGTTAAGGTTTATATAACAGGTTTCTGATCCTCATAACTTCTGAAACAGTTCAGTGAGAAAACCTTGAAGCAGGCTTGAAATAAGTTTTAAATTAAAAGTCTCTTAGTCAAAAGAAAGTCAGTTGTGTGCTTACTGAACAGCATCTTTATGAATAAAAGACTAGAGCAATTAAGGAAAACACATACCGTCTGTAAATACTGATTTTTTTCATATTCCTAAATTATACTGTCTCCATTTGTTGTATCTCAAAGAAAGCATTTGTTTACATAGAAAAAATAAATGTAATATAATCAGATTAAAAATGAAATGAAACATAAACTCTTCTACATTTATTAACTTTAAATAGTGTAACTCAAATGGTAAAAATATTGATCTAGTCTTAGATTAAACATACATTGCTTATCAATTTTGTTTTGTACAAATGCAGATTAAATTTTGAACTTGTGTACTCCCCCTACAGACCGCAGCATAGACTTTGCTTCCACATATCCAGGGCTGAAAAAGACTTTTTTCCCATTTTTGTAAAAAAGCTGCTATCTCAGTGGTTGCCAGGCTTTTGTGTTTTTAACATGGCTAAATACTACGTCAAACATCAGAGCATATAAATGATTTCAAAGCACTGTCTCTAAATTCTTTTTCAGCTGGCTGGGGGAGGATTTCCATTTCCTACATCATTCACAACTTACTGTAGTGACTCCACAAAGTCACCCAGGAGGCTTAATACAGTTAATGGAAAAGAAAAACTTCCTTTTGGTTTGGGATACTTTTTCCCCCCTCCTCTTAGCTCTGCTCTGTGCCTGCTTCCATTGGCAGCACTGGTAGAGCTCCAAGAGAGTGTTTACGTCAGTTGTATTTGCTGGAAATCTTCCCAGGCTTCTTAGTAGCAAGTGATTAGAGCAAGAGCAGCAGCAAGCAGGAGTAGCTTTCTCTCTGTAAAGGGAAAAGAGGTCAAACAGGATTTGATTCTGACAAGAAGGTTGGCTGACTGGTTTGGACAACTGATTCCAAACCTGCCTCCATGGTCCAGAACAATCAGATTTTCCACCGTGGAATGAGGGGCTGCTTGCAAATAGTGGTTTGTTTTTACAGAGTTGGTAAACTGATTAGTATGCAACACTGAGTTGCATAGTGTATGCCTCCTCATAGAAAACGCTGACATTGTTGGAATCCAAAGACATTTCACATCTTACAGGAGATACGGCATTGAGCCTACTAACTCTCCTCTGCATTCTGGGATGTCTTTCACTAGCTGATCCATAGTGATTTTATTACAGATTTATTAAAAATTTGATTTAGCAATTTACATTTTGCTAATGTAAGTAAGTTATGAACAAGCTGCTAAATATGTCTTACTACAGAAAGGGCATACAGCATTAGGAATCCTACGTAACATAATTCACAGATTTCTTGTCACCCAGATCTGTGAAAATGCTGCGTACAGTAGGGAGTAAAGCAGGATTTTGCTGGATATAAAGAAACATTGAATTCCTTAAAACTGGAATTTCCAAGTTAGTCATTCAGAATTTGACCTCAAGTATGCCAGCATAAAAGTGGAGTGATTTCATCAAAGCTAACGGGCTTTTCTGGAGTTGTACTACTCCAAATGAATTCAGTATTTCTAGGTAGGCAGTTAACTTGGAGACATTTTCTTAAAATAAAAAAAAAAGAAGTCTAAGGCACTGCAGTGCTACACTTTTTCTTTCCAAGGCCTCATAAAAAGGGGAACCAACTTTGCAATCTCAGTTCAGCCAAGGGACTCTAAAAGCATTGCTCTCATTTGTTGCTAGCATGGCATACCCATGGTCAGATGGATGCCCCTTCAGTTTAGTCATTACAGGACTTTGAATAGGTCCTTTGTAGCTGCTGATAGTAGTTGAAGTGTCAGACAAACTTCATTTATGTCAGAGGTTTATTCCTAGGTGTTCCTGCAAACCTGAGGTATCTCTGTATACTTAGAGATTGGACAGTAATGCAGTCATTACACAGTAGCCAGCACTGAGGTTCCAGCAGTGTCTATTTTACATTCCCTCTCTCTCAAGCTGCTCCACTAGATCAACTCCCTGTGGATAATAAATGGGTGATAAATTGTTATAGATTGCTGTAAGGGCTACTGGGTGGCAGACAAACGTTGACCATCTTTAGCATGCTCTGAGTCTGTATTTATAATCTTCAAAAATTCATAGCAGTTAAATTTTGCATGACATGTTATCAGCTATTAATCCTCTACTAAACCTCCAAATGACATGTTCTTTGAATATGAGATATTACTATATTATGCTTTATTATGTACAAACAAAGCAGGAATTTTTTTTCCCCCCTTTCAGTCTGACATGTTAGTGTTGTGTTTACATATAATTTTATTTTTATCTGTCTGGAGAATCTTGGATTTTAACTTTAAATGTTTAAAATCTAGTGGTTTAATTTAATTGAAGAGTAAGATCATTGAGCTTCTCTCCCAGATTTCATTCATGAATGTTCATGTCCAGTGTGCTTTACTTTCTTTTCCTTTACCTTGTTGGATTTTCAAGCAGTGCATCGCCCTGGTTAGCGCTATAATGTTGCTGCCTCATTGAGCTCAGCTGACAGATATTAATTTGTAAGCCAGTGAGATACCAGTGCTAAATCCAGGAGTAGTGATGCTAATGTGTCCTTACTTCATCTGTTCTTATTGCGAAGATTATTAAGGTTAAAATAACAATCCAACGTATGTAACATATATACCTTAGTATCAAAGCAAGCTATTCTGCAGGACAACAGTCACCTTTATGACTGATTTTATCATTCTTACTCTATTATTTATTTTATGTATGTATCTGTATGTCTTTTTAAAAAAATAATTAGTTTGCACCATTAAAGATGTACATTGTTTGAATTCTATCCTTGCATACAGATTTGTTTGGCTCATCTGTATGGAACACAGTAAAATCTGGGCATAGGATGCTCAGAGTTTTTATGCTGCAGGAATTTGCCAGAATTAAAAAAAAAAAATCATCATTGAATTTATGAATTTATTTTGACCACTTATTTTACAGCACTTAATTATTCATATAAATGAGGCAGGATTATTGTGAAAAATCCAATAAAAAAGTTCAATTTAAAACCTAAATTATAAGTTTAATCAGAATCTTCAACAGCACAAAACATGATTTGCATATAGTCTCATTGAAAAATGCTTTGTGTAAGATGAACATTGCACTTTTGTGCCATCTCAGCTCTGTTAGTTATTTCTGCTGCATAAATGATCATATATCATTTTATCGATGGCAATTTTCTCTGCGGCTGCAGTTCCCTTAAAAAAACCCCTCAGTAGCTCTCCATCTTCATACTGAGAATTAAGTGTGTTCCTCTTTTTTTGTATATGAGCAGTATCTGAATCAACACAATTAGGAAATCCAGAGAGTGTTCCAAAGGAAAGCTCTCCCTACCCAGCTATTTCCTATTTAGTTCTACTGAATCGTTGGCCTGTCATCATAAAAATCTCATTACTACATTAATAGCAAGTTTCAGAAAAGCTTTGTTGTTTTAATTAAAAGCGCATAAATCTCAGAGATTATCAACCACAATATGGACTGATTGAGGGGTTTAGTTTATTCAGTCTAACAATATAGTAGAAGTGAGACCTCCCAGGAAACCTGATGTTATTTACTATGGAGGAAAATTACATTAAAAACCTCCACCTCACTTGGTGCCTCCTTCTGTTTGTTTAGAAAGAGGTATGAGGTCCAGCACCAGGCTGTTCAACCCCAAAATGCTTGAATGGCATTGGCTAAACTCTGGGAGTGAAACAGCTTTTAGTACAACAGGATCTTTAGAATGATCAGTGAATACAGCCTGCTCTGATAGAATATGTTTGTTCTGTAGAGTCACATCCTCAGATTTAGATGTAAGTGGCTTCTTTCGTCTTCTTTGTCATGCAGGATCCTCAAGCTTAATGTTTAGATCTCAGTTATGTAAATATAAGTTTCTCATGAGTGAGAGGAGTGAGTCGATCGTGATTTTGTTACACAGATTGTTGCACATGACTTTTTGGCTATACTTGTGGTAGGAAAGTGTTCCCTTTAAGAAAAGCATTTGACTAATAATAATACTTTGTGAACACAATAACCATAATGCAATAAGTGAAAAGTACATCTGTATGTTGGTACTCACATGAGAAGTTGCTTATTTCAGGATGAAAATTGTTTGCTCTACAGTCAATGTGGTTTTGTGTGGCAGAACTCACTGCGTTCATTCTCCAAGGTGAAGTCACCAAGGAGCAGTGATCACTGCAGCCTCCATTTTTTTTACAGCCCTATGTCCCATCATTCAAATAATTCCACAACTCCCATACATAAGTTTCTGAGCAGGACAGAGAATATCACTCTCATCTCTTTTTATCTGACAGCAATGCAGAAGGCTTGGTTGATCAACGTCTGTAACAAGGGCTATAAGAGGGCACAGATATTTGGATCAAAGGGTAATCTCTCTCTTTTATGTAACTGTGGAACCTCACATATCATTAGATTATTCTCTGCCCTTGCTGTAAATAATTCTCCCCATCCGATCTAAGCACTTTGCAACCATTGCCTCTAAATTATAAGATGATCTATACCACCTCCACCTCTGTGCAGTTCCCTGACCTGAAGTTGCTTATTTTCACTCAGCAACAGCTGCAGATTTATGGCCACAGTATTACATTTTCTCTCAAGGGGAAAATGCATTTTTCATATCAAACAGAATTTGTTTTTAATGCAACATTTCATCATCACCCTATTATTATTATACTTCAGAAGGTGTAGCGCCCAGCTGAAAATATGAACTTATCTCTATTTATTCACTGAAGAGCTTAGAGCTGTAGCATGTGTGGGAGCTGGTGCAGTTTGCTCTGAAGGGGCTTCAGATAGAACCGGGATGTCCACATTATGTGTGTGCTGTTACCTCTTTGGGTGGCCTTTGATTAGCACCTAAGGTGAAGGATGGAGGCTCCACCTCAAAATCTTTCTTTACAGCTGTGTCTATAAGGGTACCTGGGTGCTATGATACAGAATCTATAGATGTTCAAGGATGGCTGGAAAGCCCTCAACACCTTAGTATATGATGAAGTACTCAGGGTTGTGCATAACCTTATGACCCTGAGTTAGAGCCCACCTCTGTAGCTGTATAGCTGTGAAGTCTGAAATTAGTACTGTGCTAAAGGAAAATAATGCCTAGAAATACGGATATAGCAATGGATTCTGGGAAAGGGAATTAATGAAGGTCCATGAGGTGGTGTCAGAAAATCTAGAAATCTATTTTAACCTACCCAAGTGGCAACATTACACTCCTTTAGAAATCCATTAGGAAAAATTGAACACAAACCAGCTATTGGTATATGGCCAGTGTTCTACACCAGAAATAATCTTATCTGTCAAAACCACAAGACGTAACAGGGCTACTCAACTATATTGCCTGTTCAAGGTTCAGTGTGCATCATGGATGAATGAGATGCTTTTCACAGCTAAACTCTCACTTAGCTCATTCCATAGGAGCAGATACCCAAGAGAAGAAGAATTCTGATTACATCACAAGCCTGGGAGAAATGTGGCCTTTTCCAAAGCAGCAAGGTATTAAAAGTCTTCAAGAGCAATAGCACATGCACAGTAACCTATTCAAGGTTAACTAGCTCTTCTGCTTGATTTATATATACCTTTTAAAAGAACCCAATTGCAAAGTAATATAACATGAACTGCTTGATTGCCAAACATGATTTAAAAAATAAAATAATAGAAAAATAGCAATGCTATCTCACTTCAGTTGCAAAGCTCAAAACCAATGCAAAAATTAAAATCAAGAACTATTTTCCTGTCTCTCACATGTGTAACATTCATGTATCTCTCTCACGTGCTTATTCTTTTACATGTCATATTGTTTAAAACAAATGCCAGAAGGGGGTTTCCTACTCCTTATATTCATTCCCTTTTCACCAGATATTCCTGCTTCACTTCACCTCCCCATCTCTGTTTGAAGACAGGACTCAGTCAAGTTTCATTTAAAACCCACTATTTGCCCTCGTGAATATCCTTTTCCCACATTATATTGCTTTATTCTCTGGATTTAAGTCCACTGATCTTCATCATTCTGTTACTGCTGCCTGTTATACCTTTCAGTTCTACTCCTAATGTATCAGTATCACCCTGTTTTTTTGTAGGAGTAGGATATGAATCGGTCTGGGTGTCATTTCACCCATCTTATTCCCAGCCCCAAATGGCTGTAAAAATATGTGAACTTCACTACATCTATAAATCATTCACTGACAGCCAGAGAAAACACCTGAACACAGCCTGTCCCCAGTACAGAAAGTTCCACGTCCTACTATCTCCTCTTGAGGATGCTGACAACTCATCACTGTGTCTGTCTTTGTCCGTAGGTGCTGAGCAGTGTTGGGAGCTGTGTGTTGGTCAGCTCTCATGGAGACAACGTGAACAGTAAGCACACAGAGCACTGTATTTAACACCTTGGAGATGACAGGTTTATAACGCGCCTTTTTAGTGTTGGAGGTGAGAATGAACACAGTAGCACCGAGTCCTGTAGCTCTTTCCTTTGGTTATACTCTCTTTTAGCAGTACTTAACACAAGCGGTATCACACCGAACAGTCCACCTCCACCATGCCCCGGGCATCATGCCGGTTTTCAACCAGGCACATTATGACTGTCACCTGCTGCGGTGAATTACCTCCAAGTACACATTTATGTATCAGGATTTGCCGTGCAGTTTCAGATGTCATCAGCCTCTTGTGATAGGCACTGTGGTAATGAAACAGATAAAGGGCAGAGTAGAGCATTCAAAGGGTAATGAAAAGAGTGAAATACAGAGCATACACTTCATAAAAGTAGTAAGGCAGGTGTTGTTATGATAGAAGGAATATACTGACAAGCAAAATAGAGATGAACCTCTTAATGCTTCAGCTCTAGTGGAGCTGAATGGTCATGATTGCTGGTGTTCTGTTACTTCTTACTGAGAATACATGCACGTAGTACTCCTGCTTGTGCCTAGTCACAGAAGTGTTAGTATGCGTGGAGGGGGGGGCTTCTGAAAAATACATACCCAGAAATGGTGCAGAGTCTTTTATCCAGTAATCTGGGTACCAGAATATGACAGGGACATATTTACCGCAAAGATACCGAGACAAAAATATTTGTGACAAAATTTCGAAACAGGAATAAATGCTGGACAAACATAAAGAGTTGAAAACTCTGTAAATTGAAACTAAAGAAACAGTTGGTGAATTTTAAAGAAAAATAGAATTTGCTCAGTGAGTGGAAGTTTTGCTCTTCACATGCAACTGATTAAGGATATGTAAGAAATGCACATAAGAGCTTACTCAGCAATGTGCTAATTTGGATAGATGAAAAAGGGATAGACAAAAACCTATGGAGAGATACATAATGCCTACGTGGGGTATCTCATTAGGTGTTTTAAATCACAGTCCTGGAGGTCCCTACTTCACACCATGGATGGAACATAAGCTTTTAACTGTGGTCCATGGAGTCCTAAATTAAATGTCCAAAGCAGACTAATGTCAGCACAAACACTAACAAATAATACAACTTAAACAACTATAAATAAAACTATCAATAAAACAACTTCTTTGGTAAACCATTTAAAAATCAGTATGGCAAATTAATCTAACAGGCCACTATAGAACGGCATACAATTTATGCTAGATTCACAAATGTCTAACAAGTGTTCAACCAACCCAGAAAAGTCACACTACCCAAGCTCTAATTCTGGATCGTTTCCAATGCAAAATGCAAGACTTTTGACTAGAAACCCAGCAGAGGCGATGCAAGGAAGGAAGCAGGAACCGGATAAAATGGTTAGCTATGAAAGTTGAGAAAAGGAAAATTAAAGTCCACATTGCTACCCTCTGACAGCTACTACCAAACAGCTGTAAACATCTCAAACAAACAAAAAAAAAATAATCTGGAGTATAAACCTAAAATCTTCTGCAGCAGTTCTGGAGATCGGTATGGTGTAACCAGCTTCCTGATGGCCGAGGGACACCTCCAGCCTTTCTGTGACTGTTTCTACATTGACAGTGAAGGGACAGCAATCTTTGCCTACACTGCAAGACCATGGCTGGTGTTTATAAATTTTTGAAAAGTTGCCATGTTGCTAAAATTTAATTCTCAAACATGGTAAGGGATGTAAATATTGCTAAACACGGGCTGACCTGGTTCCCACTGGAGATACTCAGTGGTGGTAAAGAACACCATACTGGCAGCAGCAATGCTATACCATTGGTTACAGAAATAGCAGAATCAGGCCATTCTGCATTGGTGTGGAGCTGTACAAAGTTATACAATATTGAGAGAAAATTATTAAAGAATATATTTGACATTTAAGGGATGGTATGATGCTGCCAACTGCACTGAAATTTTTAGTTTATTATATGATGGATTCCTTGACACTTTAAAGATAAAAAAAAAAAAAAAAAAAGTCGCTGAGGCTGAACCTAAAAACTTACCTGTGTGCATAGTTAGCGATGCCAGCAGTCACACTGCCCTTTCCCAAAAGTTACCACAACTGATCATAACATGTGCCAGCTGTCAGAGCATTATCGGACTCTGATGAAATCTTCTAGCATATTGATTTCTGTTTGACAGAAAAAAATGTCATTCAGAAACCCTATGATACTGGTATAATTTTGAAAATTTCTTGGGTCAATTGCCATTTTTGTGACAGACTCTTTTTTCCTTTTAATTCATTGTCTTTGTAGTTTCTTAGTATCTTCTCTTTTCTGTATTTTTCTCTTTTAGTCTAATTCAGGAAGCTTGATATTCCATGTTCATTATTGTAAAGTGGCTTCTTTAATAACAGCTGCATTGTACACTTTATTGTATGCTTTCCTTCTGTAAGCATAGAATTAAGAGCTGTATAGCTAAAACCTAAAAAAATTAGACATTAAAAATCAAAAGCTCTGGTAAGACAGATCAGAAGGATAGCTTTTGAAGTTAAGTAAAGTTGGCAACACTCATTTACAAAGTTCAAATGAGAAATGCAAAACATCTACGGTGAAGCAAAAGGGACCCATCTTTCATATATAATTGGAATACCTGAAAGTGCAATGCTCAGACAAGAGGAAATAAAACAAAACACCAAATGTAAGGGATATTACTGATGACTTTACAGTGCTAGAAGAAGAACTAGTATGAACAGGAGAGAAAACTAAATCATGGAAAAATTTAGTTCAATATTTCTACATGCATAAATGATGCTGAATTTTTCTGATTGAGGTGGTGATGTCATGTTTATTTTTAGCTTGCTTTTATTTGATACAATGGTGACTTTGTGGCACTACATTTGTCTGCTAAGCTTTGAGCTTGCAGAATATTCTAAGCATACATGTAACATCAGACACGGACTCCAGATATTACTGAGGAACTATGTGCCATAAATGACTACAAAGAAAAGCAATGCATTTGTTTCTGAATCTGGGGCTTTTATTCCTGCACCCTTAACGATTCCATACCTGTCCAACCTCCCTAAGCCTGTGAGGCTTTCTCTTTTGCAAAGGGCCACCAGCCAACCAGCCACTGAGACCTAGAGTTTCAAAATAGGATAGTTTTCATATCCTCATTTTCCAGTGCCTGGTTTTGGCCTTTGGGGAGCTGACTGTTGGAGGTTTTGAACCCACCGTGCTGGGCAGCACAGGTGAGGAGAGCTGTTCTGGGGAGAGCTTAGACTAAGCCTGAACAACCCCGAGGAGAGCAGGCAGCTACAAGTGAGCCTTCCACAACATTTTCCAACTGCTGTGCTGATGTTGCTGGCTCAGAGCCCTCGGTGCTGAGTACTGGGGATGGTGGGATTTGCATAAACATGGGTCTGCTCTCCGTGCCATTGAGGTGGATTGCACAAGCTGTTTTGTAAGGGCCTCTCCACGAGGCTGTAATTGGGAATTTAAACACAAAAGCCAGTTCCTGTTGTCATTGCACATTGCATATCCTGTGAGTTTTTCACGGAAGCATAAAAGAAACAGTTCAATGTCTGCCTAAGAAGTACTTTTGTGGGACTGCTTGTGGTGGTGCTATTGCCCAGTTGATGCTGCCACCTGATCCAAAGCATCTGAAAGGTTTAAATGATACAGAAACTGCAACAGCAAGATGTTAGACAAAGACAGGCTCTCTAACTGGAGTGGTGAATGTAATATTTTAATAAATTAAAATATTAATAAAGAGTGGAAAGGGGAAGGATAAATGGACTAAGGAAACAGTCTGGAGAAAACTCACCCCAGAATAGGTGAAAAATACAGTACCCATGAGCCATATGAGCTATCAAAACAGGAGACAGGCTAGTCAACTCTCAGGACAAGACTCTTATACCTTGTCACTCAAAAAGAAAGGAGATTATCTCTGCCTTTCACTATATTCCGAATACAATCACATGTGATTGCCTAGCTGGTGGAGGACACTAAAGTATGGAAAGTCTGCCTTGATTTCTCATTTCTTCTCAGCACAGAATCAGGTTGGAAAATTTGGAAAGTCTTTCGTTCTTCACTTAGTTCATGCAATGAAATCTTATGTCATACAAGTTGCTCCTGAAGATATGATTTGAGCTTAGACACGCTTAAATTACTTACAACCATACTGATTTTATCTGTCAGTCAGGGATACTTTATAATTGGTAGCTGGTTCATATTTTTTAGCAAATATCAAGCAGAATCAGAACTTTTTCCCTTCAGAGATTAGTCCAATGTGTCTTTGATATTTCTGATTGCAAAACTTTGCGTTGTTAATTAGTATGCAAATTCACACTTCAGCACTCTGTAGCCTGCCACTGAATTTTAATGGGTCCATCTAACACTTCATGGTAAAGGACTAAATGAATAAAGGTATAAAAGTATGGAGGAAGATTTTTCCTACGCTTTCACAGGTGCCTGGATTTTACTTAGCCTGTATCCTAATGTTTCTGTATATTGTGAATTGTACACAGCTGATGTGGCTGTTTTTACTGTTTCTTGTCCCTTAGAGGGGATCGAGGGGAGCAGACACATACTTTAACAGCACAGCAATCAGTGTATATCACGGTAGCCACCAGCTGCAGACTCTCCCCCATAAAACACCGTGTCTATCAGTCTGGATGTTGACATTGCAACCTGTATGACCAGACACTGCTGGCCTGCCTTCAGTGCTTGTTCAAGATTAGATAGAGCATTTTTACAAATGTTTGAGAACTGTCACATCTTACATGTATTTTGTCTGCCAGAAATATTCAGTAACTTCCATCCTGATGAGATGGGCGGAGGCTAATCCTTGCAGAGAAGATTCTGGCTAACATATAAATCTGTCAACAAAACCTGTAGGGAAACATTTTGTGTGTTTTGGTATAATTTTAATAATCTAAACCAGATTTCAGACACCGAAAAATATCTACATGTAGTTGTCTAGTTCAAAAGCCAAAAGTGATCCATGCTTATGTATATTAACTTCTGAAGATTTCATGTGTACAGACTGTAAAAGTTGTGTGCTAAATTTTAGGCAAGATAATACTTAGCTTGGTTGAACAGGTGCTGCAAGGCTCTTCAGAATAACTTCTAATGCTAAGGGAGAGGCTGTATAGGGTGGGTTTCATTTGCTTGTGAATAAAAGATGGAAATGGCTCAAGAGCTGAATTTCACCTTAGCTCTTAAAAAGCTGACAATAAATGAGGCCCAACCTCATTTGTGATGTATTACAAGGATACATTTTGTTACAGATATCAGTGATGAAAAGTGAAGTAAAATGAAGTTTACAAAGTGTTTTCACTGTTTGAGATCTGCATTAAGTCCTTAACAAGTAGCCTTGAGAGGGTCCTGAGAATTTTCAGAATTTTTTTCTCTTTCAAAGAAGAGCAAGTCTTCAGCCTCCTTAACTTCCCCTGGGTTTTCTAGATTTTACAATAAATTGAACTCAGATTCTTAAGGGTACAGACATTGTGAATTTATTATTCTACTGTCAAGTGTTGTCTTTCAAAAATTATAGTTTAAAACTTTTGTGGTCTACTTAACTGCCTTTGAGGGTAGCTGTTTGATTAATCAGAATTTAAGTTTTTAACCACTGTCTTGTAAGAGTCAAACATTTTTCTCTTAAAAGAAAGTAAAAATTCTTGCACAGTCCTTGTGACCTTCAAAAAGGCATTCTTCAAGAGAAGAAACCAGTACACTTTGAAGATTTAAAATAAAAATGTTGGCTATTTTTCAGCTTTTAATACAATGTGATTATGATTGGAGCCACCCCATCCTTTCCCTCCGCACACCCCCACCCCCACCCCCACCCCCCAGATATAAAGACAGAATGCTCATATTTTCCAGATACTATTTTCTAATTTTCCTTTCTTCCTGTCTGTTTCTGTATGTGTGTATTTTAAGAACAGACTTTGGGGGGGATGGGATGGACCAAATTATCTGGAAGCTATTTTCTCCTTTTTAGAATTAAGTATTATGACCACAGTAATGAGAATAAGGAGGAAGCAATTACTGGTATTTGCTTCTTCTCTGCATTAAAACAGATGTGTTTAAACAAGCCCAGTGCAGCGGGGATACTCTGGCTTGATCTGCAAAAGATATACCAGCTTGGGTACTAGAAAGCTGTAGAGCCATTTTAGCATCCCTCTACCGATGCTGATTTACCAGCTATCTCACCAGAGCTAACGAACTGAGACACAGCTCCCTGCTAACAGGGAGGCATCACTTCCAGTAGCCAAACTTATTTAACAAGTAAATACTATGTGCTTTTAATGAAATAGCAGAGAAAAGGGGGGGGGGGGGGGGAAGACCCCTTCTCCCTGCATTTCTAAAATTTTTCAAATGCAAAATGGCTCTTTGAGAACACAGGAATTACATGAAAACAATTAGCTTTTTGGTATGAAAAATGAGCAAGCAGTCAAAAAGCTTTTTATTGTTGACAAAATCTGTTAAACAGCTGCGGTACATTTTGAAAGAAAATTAAAAAAAAAATCACAAATTTGTTTTGGTCAGAGGAGTATGTAATTAATCTGCTTTCAAGGTCAACTGGATCTGTGCACTGAAAATTTAACTCCTGAAAAGTTATAAAAATTCTGACACTAATTTCCCCTGTAGCAGTTACTGTCTCCCACACTGGGAAGTCATGATTTACATGTCTGTTAAAAAAGATTGAATTTATCTCAATTTATCTCAAAAGTTGCTGTGTAAATAGGTGCTACTCTGGAAAGTAGTTTAAGAAAATGACTGCTGTGGAACTTTTTGGGATGCTGACTGTATTATAGAATATGCCTTTTTTTTTTTTTTTTTTTCCAGGAATAACTAGATAAATTGGATTACTTCTGCAGGAATAACCAGAAAAATTGGATTAACCAGATAAACTGATAAAAGGCAGTCCCACCTTGCTGCAATGCCTAGGGATTTCCTCTTGACATCTCTATTCCCATTAATATCTTCCTCCTCTGCATTGTTTGAGAACTGATGTGGAAGTGTTTCTCAAATTGTGTTGTGAAATAATAGCAGATTATAATTTGGTTAGTATATGACAAAAAAGCTTGATAACTTTTTCTCTAGGGTATGGAGAAAAGTAGGGATCCATTTCCCTTGCTCCTCAATGTTTCCCACCTATCATATGTGGCCTTAAAGAGCGTCAGTGAGCCTCTTCCCTGTTCATCCCTTTCTGTCTGTCCTCCCTTCACTGCCATAACAGGGCTTGTTCCCCGCCTCTGACAGGTCCGGGAGCCTTAAAATTCCATTTGCCTAACAGCTGGCAGAGTTTCCTTTTGTTTTTTTCAATCCTATTGAATGAAACTCATTACAGTTAAGTGAGATTGCAGGAGAGAAGGAATTATAGCTGTCTTTTGGAGTTTTACATTCCTGACTAGTATAAGAAAGTTTTAAACCATTTGATGATAAAACCTTCAGCATGCCAAATCACTTGGGAATATGCACAGATCACAGACCACAGATACAATATGCTTTCAATGAGAAGCACCATTAAGTCACTGGGCTGCTTTATTATGCACTAAAGCTTTAACACTCTGCTTGTTAAGGCTAACAGCAACATTCCCAGTACGTTTAGTGGTGCACATCTTTCTGAAGTGACTTTAGGTATGGTTCCTTGGAAAGACATGTAAAACAGTTCTGTCTTGGGTATATTTTATTGTACCTGCAGTGATATAACTTCAAAGGTAGGAAAGAACTGGGGAATGATAGCAAGGACTACACAGAAGTCAAGTTTTAAATTTTTGAAACTTCCTGCTTCCATTTGAAATATGCAAAAACCTAAGATGCTACTTACAGAATATTAGCCCCTTTTGTTCATCCTTTGTTCTCTCAAAAGCATTTCTACTACTCATTCACCTATGCATTCACTCTCTATTTCACAGTTTTTCTGCAGGGACAGGGCCTTTCACAACAAAATATTTTTCAGGAAGCAGCACAATTCACACCCACGGCACAAAGTGAAAATGGGCCTTCACATTTTCATATTCAACTCATGCTTGGCCTGAATAAGACTACAGAAGGGGAATGAGTATCTTAATGTTTGTTTTCATTCATAGTAGTCTGATGGGATAGATGAAAGTGTTTGAGGTTTGAAACCCATAAAAGGTTGATGAGCTAAGTGCATGTTGCTCTTATTGTCTCAGCCTCACATTTAGATTGTTCGTTGCTTGGGGACTGATTTTTTTTTTTTTCACTGCCCTGTGACAGAGTCATTATATTGTTATTTGCCTTATTAATAATGTTCAGAATTTAAATATAATAAAAACTTTGTGTACTTTGTGAGCTACCTAACCGTCCTTGTTTACAGAGTTCTGGGTTTACAGTATGTCAAATACTGCTCTGCAGTTTATGTATCACTTCTTTTTTCTTTAAGTTTAACCCTTCAGAAGCACAAAGATCTTTAGCAGAGCTTCACTGAAAGCTGTTTGGCCAGGGGGATTGATTCTTTCATTGCCACATATTACATCCTTCAGCAGAGATATAATCCTGTCATTGAAATTTGTCTTGTGTATATATTTGTGTCTCTCCCGTGTGTCTCAGTGTAAGCTTGTCACTTAAATCTGTTGGCACTAAGTGCTGAACTGGACCAAAACCCAGTTCCACACACATGCTATGCAAGGAAAGACTAGGTAGTAAGTAGTTTAGGAAGTGGCACAATATTTCCAGGTTAGTTTTCACTAGACTAACTTCCAGTCTTCGTGGCTCTCCTCAGTTTCTATGCATTTACCGAAGGCCTCCATTTGTTCTCCCTTCCCCATCCTTCCTTTGTTCTTTATGCTCTACTCTACTCATCCTCTTGTTTCACTGTTCTTTTCTTTTGACATTGCCTTTCACTCTGCAGTGTGTACAGATTCCTGGTACCTCTGATTCATCATGCTTTCAAATGAGCAATTATTTCCTCCCCAGACTATGAGGCAACTCCCCCCCCCCCCCCCCCCCCCCCATTTGTCTTTAAGACCAGCTTGTGAGGATGCGGGATGAGAATCCAAACGTAGGACAGATTTCGACAAGACTGGAAAACTGAGTGGTTTCCTTTAGATGTTTGATCAATTGAGTAGGTATTAGTGGTTTAGAGACACATCACACTTCTAACCTGCCTCTCCCGGCCCTATGGAATGCTACATTTTAAAGTGTTTGATAAAAAGCAAACTGCAAAGTGAGAAACTGGAAGATTCATATCATTATGCTTAAGTTGCCTTAAAGGTAAGTATTTAGTCTCTGCTTGCTGTCTTCAGCCACCTGGTTTTCTGTGAATATTCCATCCTTCGATTTATTCACATAGAAATGAAATGAGCTGCCCCTGCAACCTGGTTTTGATGTGAACAAAGCAAGACTCAAATGTACTTGCTAGGAGTATTTTCCATACTCTGAAATATAAATTAATGTTTTCCTCCCTAGCTTTCTGACTCAAATCCAGTTTGATATCTGTCTCTGTGCATTGCATTGTTTACACTATTTGGTGGCAGGTAATGGGATTATTTAGATAAAACAAGAAATGTGTTTTATGCAAGTTTCCTGCCACTATGGCCATGTACATATGACAGGTACCAGACGCATGATCTTCTTTGGTTGAGATGAAAGGAAAAGCTGTACAAATAGTTTCTCTCAGCAAGCAAAAATGCGAAGCAAAAATGTTTTATTACAATATTTTAGGAACATGTAGAAAAAATACTCTCAGGATGTTGTGGGTTTGTCAATTCTTTTGCCAAAAACTTGCTTTGCTTTTGCTGAGACACCTGAGTATCCAGAGAGATGAAAATCCAGGTTAACTTCCATTTGCCCCTGCATCTTTTCATAGACCAGATGTTGGTTGGAAGGTCAGGCCTGGGAGGGAACAAATAGATACTCAGGAGTTTAAAAAGAGAGATTGAGATCCAGTGGTCAATTTAAGAGCCATTGTTTGGAAAAGGGATGAGAGGAAATACAGGGATATATATGGGGGATATATTAAAAACTTTCTGAGAGGAAAGAGGGACACAAACACAGTGATGGTTTGGTTTACATAAGAACTTGCTGCTTAAGAGAACGCAGCTCTGAACAATCTGCGATTGGTGAAATGAGGAGGGAGGGCTGGAAGATTCATTTTACAGGGTTTTTTATGTTCATTTTTTAATACTGAAAAAGTCATTTCAGGAAAAGGAAATGGGAACGATTCCATTAAAGAAGGACAACGTAGGAAGAAATGTGATGTCAAAGAAACAGACATTTGCAGTATCTTCTGTGGCTGAAAGGGAAGCTCAGGCAGTGTGTCAGCAAGACCTGGAGACACTGTGACAGCAGTAGTGGCCATGATACATGCCAGAACATGACTATTTAGAGACGTTTTGTCTAATTCTGATACTGTTCATATCAGCATATGACTGAAGCTGTTCCACAGGAGTCAGAGGAACTGCACAGCTTAAAACCAGGGTGGGACTTAAACCTTTCATCTCCTGGTTGAAAATAAGTGTCCTGACTCAAATCTAAATTCCTGGAAGTGAGTTTAAACAGCAGCGATGGCTCACACTTACAAATAGTACTGTGGATACTGCAGGCATATTGACACATGGCTATACAATATCCTTTTTCCTATTATTTTCATGATGACCTAAAAGCTGCCATGAAACCATTATGCGTGGTATTGATAATTAATCAGGTTATGCTTTAGGAGTTATGCAAGATTTACCGATACTGGTATATGCTCTGCAGTGAGACAGTAGCTGGAGCAGGGAGGCTGTATAATCACTGGAGCTGCTGTTCTTCAGAATGTCATCTCTGACATTCTTGGGGCTGCATGGATAGCTGCTAGGGCACTTGGATATGAATGTCAATGAAAGAGAAAATTACCCCAGACAGATCTGTAGGTTACAGGACAACAGCCCATCTGGGAATTAGAGACATTCGTATTTTCTATTGCCATCATTATTGCAGTGCTATCCTAGCTAATTTTTGCTGGAGGAACTAGTAGCAATTTTTATACTTAGGCTGCCTGGCACTTCTTATTATAGAGGGTTCTTGTAACCTTTCTCTGAACATTTTCAACACCTCAACTGCTTGCAAAAGACCTTTGAAATTCAGTAGGGTGGAAGACCTCAGGGTAATAAATATTCACAACTGGAATCAGCTGGGTATGTTCTGTAAAAGATTTAGAGGTTTTCTGTTTGAAAAGTGCTGATTCCCCTAAACTATATCTTTGCTGATCCTAAACATTGAATAGATGCAGAATGGAAGATCTGGTCAAAATGAGAGATGAAGGCAGACATACACAAGATGAGACAGAAAACCACCTACCTCAGGATAGGCAGGCACCAGGCACTTGAAATACTTAGAATCCATCATATAGTAGGCTCAGATTTTAATTACTGCTTAAAATGAATAGCTTGAACCTGTACTTTTAATGTGCTAGATGAATGCCATAATGTCTGAGCTCTGAGGTTTGTAGTTATTCTTTATCTCCTCCATTAGAGATGAGAAATCTATCTTCAACATGCATTAAGTTGCTAGCAGAGTGGAAACTCGTAGGCAGCTGCAGTTCACTTTGCAGGTACAAAAACATTGGCAGGTGTGAAAGAGGAAGTCAGACCACACTGAGATCTGCAGAGATGTTTGACCTCGCTAATAAATACACTGAATCATGTAGACGTGAACACTGTCACCGCTGCAGAACCAATTTACAACCAGTGTGACTCTAAAGCTGGAGTTATTGCAGGACTAGAAGGACCAAAATTTATAATGTGTGTGACCTGCTCATCCCCAGACTTGGTGGTCTGTTTTCAGCATAGATAGCATAGTTCCTTCTGTGACAAGAAGTTTCCAAAACATCTTCATCTGAAAGATTAAGCTTTTCTGTAACTCAATCACCAGCAGGGGAAGTCTGTCAATTCATAAAAGGTGTTACTTCTAAACTCTAGATTATATGGCTTTTAAGGTGACTGAATCTATTCATTATTGATTACAAAGTGTCTTCCTCTATAAGTACTCAAATAGTTACACTTTAGTAGTGTTTCTCAGGTAATAAATGAAATGGACATTTCTCCAATTGCTTTTTTGCAGCAGGTAAAATCATTAATCACGGGCAGTACTCTCACACTGCAGCATGCCTGGGGATAATAAACACTCATTAGAAAACAGCAGTAACAGACCATTCTTTTCTGAGCTGTGTGGTGCTATGTAATGAAAATGTTAGTCAGCAGAGGCTATTTTACCCCATTGAATTTCTTTTCTATTTGAGAAGTGAATTTAATGGTCACGAAAAGTGCTCAGAAGATACCTCTATGAACTCACATGCTCTGTCATTCCACGGTAGTGCTATAGCAAGGATTTTTATCACTTCTGGCCTGGCAGACCAACTTCATAAGCAGATTTTTGGTGCAGCTGCCGCACCTCGTCTGCCCTGAGAAAAAGACAAAGGAATATTATAAGAGGAGAGGGGACTTCTGTTGATTTGGAATAGACTGCAATCTTTCAAATTACTCAATAAGCAGAAGGGAAGCTGAAAGGAAATAGCTGTGATTTTAACTTCTATCATTTACTTTATCTTTGGAGTCATGGGTTCAACTCAGCACTCCAGAGTGATACTGTTGCTTCCAAGTAATTTTTTCCATGTAGTGCTGCAATTCTTCCTCTATAAAATAGAAGAAATGCCATTTCCTTACTTCAAAAAGACTGAGAGAGTAGCTATATCAGCAAAACACTACATCAATTTGAGTCTGAAGAGCAGTGTATTTATTCTGTTACGAAAACTATTTTCCCCAAATTTATTCCATTTAATCCCAAACTTTGTTTCTTAGCTTTTATTATTTTTGTTTACACAAAATTGAATGTAGGACCCCATCAAATTAATGCTACTGGTATATATGCTGTTATTTAGCTCAACGCATATGAGAAGAAAAATTCTTAAAACAAATGTTGACACATTTTTTTTCACACTCAGGCATCCAGAAGGCATGGCCAATGACACTGGTGGCACCTTAAATTGCAACAACTTAGTTTCTTGTTAGTTTCTTTCCTCTGTTTATTTTTAAAAACCAAAAAGCTACAAGGGAAAGGCTTCACATATAAATACCCTTCGTACTGCCTGCTAAGTGATTTTCTCATTATCCTTTCAGTAAAGGTCTCTCCTGCTATTGTCTTTTGAATGGTTCACTGCAGACAGATTTTAATACTTCAAACAATTTCCTCTCCTTCTTTGTTTCTTTTAGAGGGCAGAGTTTTCTCTCTTTTCAGAAAAATAATAATACTTCTTTGTCAACATATCAAGTTGCCTTTAAAGGCCAGAGCTTTGATGAAAGTTGGTGAATTCTTTTTGCAGTAGGAGTAAGTGTAGCTAAGAGAATTTCAACAGTCTCCTGGTTTCAGCTGGGATAAAGTTAATTTTCTTCTCAGGAGCTGGTGCAGCGCTGCGTTTCAGATGTGGTGTCAGAACAACATTGATAGCACACTGATGGTTTTGGTTGTTGCTAAGTAATATTTATACTAAGTCAAGGACTTTTCTGTTTCTCAGGCCCTGCCAGCGAGAGGGCTGGAGGGGCACGGGATTCTGGGAGGGGACACAGCCAGGACAGCTGACCCAACCTGTCCACACAGATATTCTACACCGTATGAGGTCATGCTCAGTATATAAAGCTGGGGGAAGAAGAAGGAAGAGGGGGACGTTTGGAGTGATGGTGTTTGTCTTCCCAAGTAACTGTTACGCATGCTGGAGCCCTGCTCTCCTGGGGATGGCTGAACACCTGCCTGCCCATGGGAGGTGGTGAATGGATTCCTTGGTTTGCTTTGCTTGCTTGCAGGGCTTTTGCTTTACTTGTTAAGCTGTCTTTATCTCAGCCCATGAGTTTTCTCACTTTTCTGATTATCTCCCAGATCCCAATGCAGGGGTGAGTGAGTGAGTGGCTGTGTGGGGCTTAGTTGCTGGCTGGGGTTAAACCACAACAAACTGGGGGGCGGGAGAAGACAACATAAGCATGAAATATTAAAATATGGAAATGAAATTATAAACTTTTTGTGTGGTATTCATAGGTTAACAATAGCTAATTCCCTAAGTAAACTTTGTTAACAAAAATTGGATCTGGATGCCAGTTTAGGTGCTAGGAAAACAGATGCTTCCAATTTTATCATTTGCCACTTAAACTTGGAGGCACTGGACATTGCCAGGCACCTCTGTTTAATATATGCCTATGGCTTCAGTGTGGGACATGCCCCATCCTAGAACTGTGACCACAACAGCGGTCAGCGGTCCCAAAGGACATACAGCTGCCACAATACAGGCCATCGTGGCAGTCAGCTGTAGGTGTCCCTGGTGCAGAGGCAGAACTGAAGACCTACACACTTTACGCAACACATGGAAAGATTTATGTAACTTAGGCAGGTGTCCCTAACACTCAGTAGCCTTTCTGGGGATGCACCTTATTTAACTGATGGGGTACCCTAAGGACAGGGGCCAATGAAAACCTCTTGTGAATCAAGCAAGGCTGAACATCTCTGGTGTGTAAGCACTGTGAAATGAAAGTAGAAGCCTGACCATCAATTTTTTTAGGTCAGGGAATAGTCTCAGAAACTTGATAAGTACTTATCATTTTCTCAAATATTTAAGAGCATGAATTTGCTCATGAAACCATTTGTGTCTATAATTTTTTACCTATAAATCCTGAACCCTCAAAACTGTAGGTTAAAAGCTTGTTTATAGAAATTTCTTTTTGCAGATTCACCTTTTTGTAGCTTTACTGGCATAAATCAAGTGAACTATTCATAATTGCAAGCAGATTTTTTTCAAACAAATCATATTAATGATACTTTTGTTAGGAAATCATAAAAGCCTAGGACTAAATGACTGTTTTTGGTGTCTTTACTTTGAAAATTGACTAGAAAAATACTTTAGTGTTCTATGATTTGCTTTCTATTTCATCTAATAACTTTTAACATGCTTGCTTAGAAAATAGAAAACATAAATCATACACTATCAAGACTGCGTTGCAGACAGAAGTAATAACTTCTAAAAACTTACATTTCACTATAAATGTATTTCTGATGAGAATTATTATACCCTTCCACCAAAAGTTTATGTTCCATTTTCTCCCACTTCTGCTATTTTCTCTTGGCATTTCTTTTTTCACCCAGGAACAAAATAAAATGCAAATTAAACATATAATAGCAAGTAAACTTTTGCTCCCAACTCCTTGTTCACTTAGCTATGGTGCAGAATATTAGCAAATTTCTTTCTGTGCCTAGATTTATCAAGCCAAGTTGTATTCATTAGAACTTTATTTTTGGGAGGTTTTATTTTCCTGTAAAAAAAATATCTGTCTCTGATGAAGAAACCTCCAGTACAGCACTACATTTGGATTGTTTTAGGATTTAAAATGTGGACTACAGGCAGATTTCAGCTGATATCAATCTTTTTTAGAGCCACAGAATTGACAGGTTAGGTTATTTCAACCAGGTACCAGACAAAGAATGTTTTGAATGGGGAAAAGAAAGCTGAATTGTTGCCAACGTATGATTTTGTATGTATAAGCTATTTGTCTAGGAAGACTGTGCATCTTAACCCATTAGTTTAAAAGATTTAGATAAGTTTTAAACCTAAAGTTTAAAAGACTCTATTAAAGAATCCATAAAATTTGCTCAGAAAGTAAAGGTGTATAGCAAATACATGGTCAAGTTCAACAGCGTCAGCTTTTAAATCCCTGCCTGCTACTAAGCATCTTTAAGAAGGTGCTGGCAGCTCCTGGCTTCAGCACCAGCATTTTTTTCTCATGGGGTGTGAAGAAAGCTGAGGGGCCCCATACGTAAATGCCATGGGATGAAGCTGTGTGTGCAGTGACACAGGCACAATCTCCAAGACAAAATTCATCCTCTTTTCATCCTCTTGGTGCCTGCCAGTGTGGAGCTGACACCATTTGCTAGTGAAGGAGACTGCTCTCTGCAGGAGAACATTTTTCCAGGGCCCTGAGTGCACCAAGGAGCCTTGATTGGAGGAACAGGCTCACCTGGGGCCACCGCCCACACACTCTCTGCTCTTTAGGAGCTACACTTAAGCTGTGGCCATGGCTCCTACATCTTTCATGAGCTGTGTAGTAGCTAGCACTGTGTCCTGCTATCCTGGCTTGATGAATGGGATTCCAGAATTTGCCTTGGACTTGCTTTGTTACCTGGTCTTGTCTGAAATTGCTGGGTGGCCACCAGCACGTTACTCTCAGCAGCCTAGCCCTGCTTGGATACTATGGCGCTTCACCCTGGTAGGTAAGATTGCTGCTCCTGTTGTGCTGTAGTCAACCTTAGCTCTTGGTCTGCCTAACCTTGTGGAGTAGCCCTGGTTCTGCTGCCTGTCAGCTGCTTTCAAATTGCATTTCCAGTGGGAGGAAGACAACCTCTTGCATCCCTTGCTGAGCATAAAGTGTTATCTTCTCCGAACTGCAAAGTGCATACCAGGTGCGAGTGGGCCTGTCTCACTTCTAAGAGCGTACTGGGTGAGCCTAGTTACTGATTTTCCTCTTAAGGAATGAATTTTGCATTTGCTAAACAATTCAGGGGATGCTTTGCTGCTATGTTTCAGGTTGTTGGATAGTTTACATTTAGAAAGTACAGGCTGCTCTGTTGACCCTTTGTTCCTGTTTGTTTGTTTGGTATAAAACTACATAGATAGTTTTCATCCGCCCATCTGAGTGGGAAGAATGAATCTTTTAGGGGAGCGAGCATAGGGTAGCTCCAAATTCTAATTGCCAGGATAGAGGTGAAAAGAAGGGTTTATGTGTAAATATAATGAAGTCAGAAGGGACTAAATGAGGAATGCAGATCATCTCTCTAAATGAGAGATGCAGAGTAAAACCTATAACTGCAGTCTAGAGCTAACTGTGAAGACAAGGCTGGGAAGCAGTAGAAAAGTGTTGCTGAAGTGGAAGCATTTATGTGAAAAACAACGGTATGTTATCATAAAGAGTCATTGGACAATTGGTTATTGAAATATAATTCCTGAAGTCAGAAAGAGAGACCCAGGCCGTGCCCTCTTAGAGCTCGCCTGGTAGCTGTCATACAAACTTACGCTATTTTTCTTTATTTTCACTAACTCAGAATCTTACACTGAGTTCGTATTAGCCCTGCTTCAAAAGAAAAGGTGAACAGTTTCATCTGTCTTAATCCATTGAATGTCGCATATCTAGGAAAACAGGAAATAGGAGCTTGAAGAAGAGCAAGAAAACATCATAAATGGGTCTTCTGATTATAGATAGGCCTAGATATAACAGTCTTTAGAAGGAACCACACACTTGCTAAGCTTTTAACTTGTGTCTACAAGTTATGAGCCCCAGGTTCTCATGGAAAACTCAAGGAACTTTAGCATTGTGTAGATTCTGGCACATAGATGTTAAACCTGCCGTGTCACTTTCGGAAACTGGACTGATAATCATTCACCTTTGTTGTTACTCTGGAAAACCTGTGGCCTTTAGATAACCCAAAGACTTTTAATGCACACTTACATATTAAACTGCCTTGATTTAGATATTTTATTTCCATGTCTTGATTGTGAAGTGGTTACATTTAATGAGTTATCGACCACTAGAGAAAAATGCAAATGTATCCAAATCCGGCATCAATTACAAGTAAACCTATGGTTGTTTCTTTCTTTCTTGGAGGATGATAGGGACAGTAGAGGAAATGATAACAGACAGTTGCAAGACTACATGATAGGAGGCATTTTCCCTGTTAAGTCTTGGCTTAGAAAATGTTGCTATTCATAAAACTGCTGACTTTCAGTAGGAGCTAGAATTGGCAGTGACTGATCTTCAGATTGCTTTCGTTATGGGACTTCCACCTACAAAGAACATTGTGTTTAGTTCCATTTTTTACCTTTTTGCTAAGGAGGGTCACTTATAATGATAGCTCATGAATGATGGCCAAAAGCCTGTGAAGCTAAGACAGCTTGATCCTCAGAATAGTTTGAGCTTAGGGCACACCAAATGCTGGCGCTATGTAAACTTTCCTATGCAACTTTTTTAGTCTTTTTAAATGTCTTGCTTAATCTTTCTTCTCCGGCATTAAATCTCTCTGTCAGGAGCTCTCCCGTACCATAGGGACATAACTACAACTGAAGATTAGTTAGCTCGGGAAGAAAAGACATTGATTATCTGGATAAATATTTACCATGCATATTTTAAGGATGATAATCTTTGCTGTGTGTGTTAGATTCTGAACTGGCTGAAATTACTGTATTAGCATGGCAGTAAATGGATCTTTTTCATTTGTTCCTGTTGATGTTCAGTTTCTTAGTATGTATTACAAAGAATTAAGATAACAATATTTTTGCAGTGTATGTGTGGGGTTTTTTTTAATGTCTACTGTGAGATAAGTGTATTTCTATTCTGTTACGTAGAATGACAGTTGTTTAAAAAGTTTTTTGACATTGGTTTGTATTCATTGCCATTGGAAGCATAAATTAGAGAAGTGATTCATTTATATACCCTTTTCTACAAACTGTGACATTGAAAGAGAAGCTTTACAGCTTCATCTTGATTCCATTTGTAAGATGTAAGCCTGAAATGCTGCCTTTGTTAGACAGGAATCTGTATCCAAACAATGCTGTTGATATTGTGTGGAAAGGTAATTAAAAACTCTCAGTCTTAAGTTTGCTAGTGTTTTGTTTAGTGATTATAGAATTACCTCTTTTTCTATTTTAAGATGACAGGTTTAATTACATAGTTTTCATGATTATGAAGTTACTTGTGAATGTTCAAAATCCACTATATTCTGGATTTTAAAATTTGGTTTGTCAATACTTATGACACTATGATTTTGTTAGGAGAATTGCAAGAGGCAAAATGAGTATTGCAGGGTAGGGTTAACTGGCATCAATAGTATTATTCTACTGCAGTTACAGAAAAGCATATTGTCTTGACAAGAGTAACTTTCACAGGAATGTGTCCCATGGGCAGGGACATCTCCCACTAGCCCAGGTTGCTCAAATCCCTGTCCAACGTGCCCTTGAACAGGGGATGGGGCATCCAGAACTCCAACAGATCCGTGTCCTTTTGTTGGGTGCTCCAGAGCCGAACTCAGTGCTCCAGGTAGGGTCTCATGAGAGTAGAGGGAGACAATCGCCTCCCTCTACCTCCTGCTCACACTTATTTTGGTGCAGCCCAGTTCCATTTTTTGCCTTCTTGCCAAAGAGGGTCATTTATGATGATAGCTCATGAATGATGGATGAAATAGCCTGTGAAGCTAAGACAGCTTGATCCTCAGAGTAGTTTGAGCTTAGGGCACACCAAACACTAACGTTATGTAAACTTTCCTATGCAACTTTTTTAGTCTTTTTAGTGTGTGTGTGGGTTGTTTTTTTTTTTTTTTTTTCCTTCAGCACATACTCATGGTGCTAGGAAAGCCACCATTCCTATCTTGTTGGGGTTTTTTAATAACTGTACAAATGATAAATTATCTTACAATTGTTTATGTATTAATAAAGTTCTTTTGGCAGGTTTCATAGTATTTCATTGAATTTTGAAATGGTTATTTGAAATCCAGTTTTGTGAAATCTTCCAAGTCCATATATTTTATCAAAGTAAACTTATCTGTAGAAGATTAGAGAGAGTTTAATATAAATAATTGTGTTAGTATCTATCTGAGTTAATTTCCCAGAGGATTTATCAAGAAGAGTAGATCAGACTAAAATTAATTATGAAGTCTTCTATAACTTATTTAGAAAAGCCTCTGTTTATTTGCAAATAACAATTGGGGTACTATCAATAAGAGAACAACCTGAAGTCATTGAAAAAACTAATTAAAAAATTGTTTACATTTATTGAAACAGCAGTTCAGATCAAAATTACCTTCCCAAGTGATAATTCATTGTCAAGCTTTTTTCCTTCATATGCTCGCTAATGCATGCAATGAATGATTCAAGCTAATTCTGGCTGCTTTTGAAATTCATCAGTAGCTGTAACCAGGGTAACCTGTAATTCTAATCTTAGTTCACTATAAAGTCTTATGCTGTTTTTATCAGATGTTATGGTGAACTCTTCATTTTTACATCAGACACTCATTAAATCAATGAATTCTCTGTCCAAAGAACTATTAGTTTTCTGCAACATACAGTGGTGCTGTCTCTAGAGTGTAATTGCTGGAGCTTTTGACTTGTGTCTGTTGTTTCTAGTTAGTTTTTCATTACATGCAAGCAATGTTTTCCAATATATTACTTTGGTAAAAGCTGACTGAAAAAAATACCTTTTTATTCTGTTGTCTCAGTATGTGGAAGTGAATGCCAGAGGTTGTTCTATTACATTCTATTCTGGAAACTGAGGCATAGTAACTGATAAATTTAGAAATGCAAATAATCTTCCCATGCTCTTTGTTCCTGCTGTTACTCTGAGGCATGGATGTAATTCCTGGTGTCAGTTCAGTTGGGAAATGGATTTTGCATATCAGGAGTATCATGTCTTTGCGTGGGTCCATACTGGGTGCACAGAACCCTATGAGGTTGATAGGAATAAATGTCTCATGGACATGGATGCAATTATATAGTGGGGAAGCAGAAGTGTTAGCGTGCATAGATAGGGTTAGTGTCTCATAAGTACATTATACGTAGCTGAATGATTGTGTGTTAAGATTGTATCAGATGTAAATTATCTCCTAGCAAGCCAGAACACAGAGAAACTATAAAAGTGTCTCCTTCCTATAATGACTTGCTCTTTTGGGAAAGTAGCAGTCTTCCATCTTTTGTCCCTTAGTGGGGAGACTTGCTCATGAGCATCTTGATAATTGGATGGATGTCGGTATGATTTAAGACGGAAAGAATATTTTTTTTTTCACAGTATGGATGATTACCTTCCGTTTTCAATATTTATTTTTAGCTAAAGGAAAAAAGCAGTTGTGATTATCCAAAGTTGTTATATTGCTAGCACATAATGGATATGCTACATAGAATACAGTTATTTTCTTTCTAACTGCATATTGCACTTCCTGCAGTGTCAGTTATATTGAATGATAAAGTTACATTCGGTTTGGGATTTTGTCATTTTTATTAAAATTGGCAGCCTCAAGAAAAAGAACAACCAAAATTCTATCAGCACCAATGGAACCTGCACTGATCCCTACTGCGTGTTATTTGGGTCCTCCTCTGGTGTATCACGTGTCTTGCTGAGCAGACTCTGTGTAAACTCATGCTTGTGAAATCCCCTAAATATCAAGAGGGATGTCTCCTGCCAGGACTACTAATTTAATTCTATGTAATACACAGCTGAACAGAACAGGAAGAGAAATTGTTACTCTAACATTTACATAGAATACATACTGCATTATAAGCTTTTCTCCATATTTCTAATCAGTTGTTTTGGTTTCTTTTAATTCATACTAAATGACTTTTTTTCTCTTTATTTTCCTTTAAGACAATAGCTCAAACAATTTCTCTTCACCTGTAGCCTAAATTATGTGCTATTTAGTGTACATAAGACTTGCAAAACCAGTTTTAATTCTATGCATTTAAAAGCTTTGACTGTTGGTAGTGCTGTATAGCGCTGTAGAAGTGGAGAATGCAGCCCATTGTGGACTAATGTGTAAGACTGGGATAACCAAATTTTTCACTTTCATAAGTTCAAGGTCTAGAAATTCCAGTTGTGACTTTTCTAGGAGGGCTGAGATGCTGATTCAAAGTCAGCCTTATTTTGCTGGCATACAATACAAACTGTGGAGACCCATACTCAGCCAAGTCACCCCTCTGTAGGGAGAAATAATGGCCCCACTTCTTAGGTGGTGATTGCTTAATCTCTTTCTCAGGTGATAAACTGCCATACTGTTCACAAATACCTGAATCCCTTCCTGCAGTAGAATCCATTTACTTTTGTGCAAATAGTCTGTTTTTATTCTAGACCACACACAGATCTGAGTGACATCAGAGTAAGAATGCAGTAACCCCAATTAATTTCAGAAGGCTTATTCCAGATTTATTCTACTCAGAGATAAAAATGTGTGTATTTATCTTTGAATTGCATGGCACAGAGTATAATGATGAGCTGCACTGAGCTCCCTTCTCAGCATAAATTAGTTTGGCATAGTCAGTGGGAAAATGTTGACGTACACCAGATTGACAAGATAGATGGTCCTTTATAACTTTAGTTAAGCAAAATATGAATGCTACTGAATCTATTTTGTCTATCATGAATTCTGAAAATAAAATAAACTTCCATCACCCATGGGTTTTTCTTTTTTCCTTCTATTTTAATGTGTTAGTGAACACTGAGGGCACTAACATTTGTAGGAAAGAAAAAATAATTTCTAACTGATTGGGCAGTTTGCTGGTGTATTATCTTTTGGTTGCTAGGTGTTGGGTTCTTTCAACAGAAGAGTTCTACATTCCTTAAAAAAAAAAAAATAAAAAAAATGGGCTGCCCTCAAATATGGATTTTATTGGTCTTCATCTGAAAATTTTTGGCAGAAAAGGTCAGTGGAGAAATCTGGTTCATCCTTCTGTACTCAAATTTATGGGGCAGATTCTTCACCTATGTTCTTAGTCATCACAGTCCCAGCTGATGCAAAGGCAACATGGTCCAGCTATAGTGGAAGCATGCTTATCTCTGAAGTACTGTTGTGGTACACGATGATATACCTTCTGAAATAAAAATAAATTTTCTGGAGAAAATTGTCAGGGTTTAGGTGAGAAGGTGTTCTTTTCCTTTTTCCTGTACATCTGTGCATTCATGTGGCAGTTAAAAGGAACATGCGTGCCTCCTTTCTCCATGGTCTTCTCCATGCCCATCTTGTGTCATGGGAATAGATCTGTCACTCAGATTGCAAAGCTTTCCTCATTGCATGGAAAGGATTCATTGTACACACCAGAGACATTATAGTCAAGGTACTCTGTAGTATGTAGTTCCTTCTACTGGATCTTTCCTGTATGGTCCCATCTTCTGACATGTATTAGGTCAGGAAAATATTTTAAGATCAAACAAAAGAAAAAACCCTCTGTTTTCCGTTTATTGAAGGCAAATATCCCGGCCTAACCTACTGTGCTGGGAGTTTTTCATAGGAATATTGATGACATTGTGATTTAATCCCTTCCTTTTTATTTATTTATTTATTTTTGCCTAGAATTTTTATTTTCACTTATCTTGTTTTGGATTTCATCATGTTTCATTGCTTGCATTTAGGTTGTGGGATAGGTGTCTGTTCTGTTTTAGGCTTGGCAAAGTACTGCATGAAGTTATGGAGCTACAGAACTGTGTATTGTCTCATTTTAATAATAATATTGCCTTTGGTTGAGATAATTCTACTATTTCAATAAATATGCATTAAATGGAATTGGTGGCTTTTTTTCTGTGGATGCTATTTTATGACCATTGAGTAGTTTTAGGAAAGAAAAAAAAACTGCAAAGCAGTGCAGTAGCCCTCTTCACCTCACTGTTTTATTCTATCAATTTACTTATTTAGTGGTTGGAAATCCAACTGATGGCCAGATACTTCTTCTAAAACCTACTTTGTTCAGGGAAATTTAGGAAAGAATAGCTTTTGACATTTTAATAAAGTGTGCTTTATGCTGCAGTCAGCATGCTTGACTAGAAAACAGCCAGACATGCAAAGAAGATAAGGGACATTTAAAAAACCATAGCTTTAACTTGAATCCAGTGACCAGGAGAACGATGTAGTTCTAAGACCTTATTTTGAAGGTAAAATTGCATTATTGAAAGCTTTTGTAGTTTTCTAGTTCAATCCATAGGGTTCAGTCTGATCTCTCAAAATGATGTTGCCATTACTCTATTATGCCTGAATATCCCAAGTGCTGAAAAAATTTTGAATTATGACCATTGAAGGGGGGAAAATATGACACTCCAAAACACCACCACCCTGTTGCGTTTATTGTAGTCTAACAGTGTTCATTCCTCCAGGTAACTGTTATAGAATCATTTAAGTTGGAGAAGACTGTGAAGATCAAGTCCAACCATTAACCTAGCACTGCCAAGTTCACCACTTTCGGTTGCAGAAGGACATAAGTTTTAAGAACTGGGACATGTTCAACAAATCGGTTTGGCTCTTGGAATATACTCTGGAGCACAAAAATAAAACACAGTTTTAAGACAAACTCAGTGCCTTTGACTAAAGTAAACATAATGCAAAAATAAAGCTCTTAACATCTGTTCTACCAAAAACATATCAACATAAATCAGAACTTCAATTAGGTCTTTCAGTTACGCTGATGACCTGCATAGTCTGAAAAAGATTCATAAGAACGTTGGAAGTTTGCAGTAAAACAAACCCTTCTAATAGGTTTTCAAGCTGGAAATCTTTCTAAGGGGTAGCTGTCAACAACTGTTAATCAACATCTATGTAGGTCACAGGGGTGACCCACACATTTAGGTGTTGAAGTTCAGCACATGTAGGTCCTAAAACTTAAAGGTTGTAAGTCTCATGGGAGGTCAGAGGGAGTCTGCTCAGTTCAGCATTTGTAGGTGTTTTGTAGATCAGCATTTCAAAATGTGGGATGATGTTCAGCAAACTTGATCGTATAGGTTTTGTCTGGTACTGCAGGAAGATGGGAAAAGGGAAGAAATGGTGGCTACTTGGTATCAAAACAAATTGGTCTGATTCTAACAATGATCTAAATATGAGTCTTATCTTTTGGCCTTAATGACCTAGTTCAGCATTTTCTGAAGCTGAATGGACTTGCTGCTGAGGTTTTGGATTTTGCTTGCTTGTTACGAGGAAACCTGAAATTTTCATCCCTAAATGTTTTTAATGCACTTTCTTTGCAAGGAGGGGGGAATTATTGTCAATTTGACCGCCAGTCCTTAAATGCTTTAAGGATGCTTCATGTGCAATGACAGTCAGCTCTAACTTTGGGCTAGCAAGAGCCTTGCCTAAGTTGGGTACAACAGCAACAAATTTTTTAAGCTTCTGCTTAAAACTGAAACAAAGACTAGACATTCCTTGAGTGTCAGACTAATCCAATTCATCATGCAGAATTTTTTTTTTAAAATGCTCCACATCTAGTAGCATAATGTGATAATGCTGAGGTTATTTTGCACTTTGCATGTTGGTGAATGGTGTCAGGGTGATAGTATGCTTGCATTAGACTTGTGAGAAAGCCAGCAAAACATGATGAATTAAAGTTGGCAAGAAACTCTTATGTTTGAATGCTCTTGAAACTGCAGATTTTACACATTCCTGTTGATTTTGTGAAGTGTTGGAAAAATACTGCTCGTGAGTTTGGATTTGGGGTTTTTTTTCTACATTAGTATGTCTGAGCTTAATATGGTACTTTTTTTGAAATGGGTGTTCTGCCACATGGTCTTATTTGGAAGAACAGAAGGTGACGCTTGAGTTACAGGTCTTTCAATCATCTTTCAAATTAATGAGAAAATGTTTCTAATTAAAATCAGTATTTGATTAATTAGTAGTTGACTTACTAGGAAGGAGACAAGAAAGTCAGGAGTGTTGTTAAGATGCATTCAATGCGAATCATGGGAAGAGTGTATCACAGGAAAGAAACTGTCAATGCTTCAAAGGATACTGGTTGTTTTGCTGTAGGATGTCCTCCAGCAGCCTGTTCAAGTTGGTTTGAATGAACTAATAAAGAAAACATCTACAATTTTTAAGTAGTTTGAAGCCAATAAGAACACCCATCCTTGAGCATGAGCACTATGTGCGCTTGCACATAATATCTTGCAAATAGCAGCATACCACACCAAAATACCTGTCAAAGATATGTGTACATCTTCAGACAATCAGTCTGAGTAACAAATAAATCAGTTTAGTTGTATCTCTTGACATAAGATGATATGTGAATCCTTCTAAACCAAGGCAGAGGATGAAAATATATAATTTTTGGAAAAGACACAGAAAAAGAAGTATCATTTAGTTTTAGAACTTCTGTGTCTTGGAGACAGTTATAAATGGGTACAACACTGCTTATTTATTTATTTATATGTCTTAATGTGAAAGTTGTAGCTTTGGAAAGCAAGTACAGTACTCAGAAAAATGAAATTCAGCTTTCATAATTCCTGGGTGGGTTTGGTCCCACAATACATTCATTCTTTTCAGCTCTTCTAGTCCAAATCAGATTTCTAACTCAAAGACAGCTTTGCTTATGTTTTCACAGTAGTATTTTAGCAAAGCCTGCACATACATAGACTGCCTGACGACTTCCCTCTCTTTTGTATGCGTACATATTGCTTCCTGCATCTTGCTGCTTCATGAAAAGAATTGCGTTTACCTGGTTTCTTGATCTGTCAGACAACAGCAGAACCATAGAAAACCTTCCATGTAGTCTATCATTTGCTCATTTATGTGCACCAAAATATCACTGTCTTAATGTTACTAATAACATGAATAACACAAAGTAGTGTTATGGTTTCTATTCCATCTGAAATATCAGTGCAAAATGGCTTCAGTTCTAAGGGAAGCAAATGATTGACTGCTTGGTTCTGGTTATTTAATTTAAAATTTTCAAGTGGAAGTAGCAAAGATTGTTGATGTATTATCCAGAATTCAGAGCAAATCAATATAAGCCTTAATGACCTTCCCCCATTGCTCTTTAGCTTGCATTAGTCACATCTTGGGAGAGCACTGTAACCATCAATCAGGCAAATAAATTATTTTATTTTCATACTGTGAACTTAATGGCAGATCTTGCATAATCTTTCCAAGCTAGTTCTGAAATTCTGCATGAAAAAGACAAGAGGAAAAAGTATCTGAAAGGATGAAAAACTTTAAAAGAGTATACAACCAGTAATTTAGACACAAGATAAACTTTATTCCTGGAAAGAACAAAAATTGGATTTCTAGAATGATCTAGATATGTGACCTTGAACCAGGACACCAGATACAATGAGAAGAGCTGTGCAATAGCAGCCACACAAGAGCAGACTAAGCAGACCTGCTGTCCAGTCTCTGAGATCCCCGTGGGTTACAATATAAAAAATATTTTTTAAAAATCCAAACCTCTGGTCTAACTCATGGTTTGCTAGTGACCTTTCATAAACTCTTTAATGGTATGCTCCTTGCCCACTCCCCACCCCTAACCTGAACTTTATTTCCCATAATCCTGCTCAAGTGATAACCACCAGTGGCAGTCATAATGGATGTACCTGGTTGTGATGGCTGCAACTGGCTAAAAGTGGATTTGGGGGAGGTAGATAATGATACAATAGCTGAGGACTAATTTCAGCAATGTGCCCACCCAGCCACAGTATATCTGGTCAATGTCCAGCTCAAACCAAATGTGGAAGAAACACATACCAGCTGCAGACGTTAACATCAGCCATCGTACTCCATAAATAGTGGGCCCGGGGCTTGTTGAGTTTTGCTGCATAGTGGTGGGCTGCACGTCAGGATCTCCCCTTCGGTGAGGATGTGTCTCAAGGTTACTCCTTGAGGTTGAGAGAATCCTTATTGTGTCAGGTACTTGGTAAACAAATTGGGAATAAGTGCGCTGAAACTTTGAAATCTGAGCTAAGTGATATGAAGGATTGATTATGCGTATATAATCTGTATATAAAAGTATATATAAACTGTTGTCTAATTCTGGATGCAGCTGCACATAAAATCCTCTCTGAGAAGGAATTTAGAAAGAAAAAGGGTCCTCCCTGAACTCGTTGAGTCCTCCCTGACAATTTTGTCTGACCCTGTATGCAGTAAATACTTAAGCGTACCTTGCCTTCAAACCTCGTTAAACCACTCTCATGTTTACCATGGAACTTTATTTCACTGTCTTATGTCTATAAAATATATTGTCGCTTGTCTTGCGAATGAAGTGCACCACTCCCTCTGCAACATTCCTCTATACAGAGTAAAGACTCATTTCAATTTGTTCTTATTATACTAATGTATCCATCCTAATGAGGTTTTGTTCTCTTATTTGTTCAGGTTCCTACAATATGTTTGTAAAGCAGCTGAGGACTAAGCTTATAGCCCCCAGAATGTTGGAAATTATTAGAAGGGAGTAGAGAAGAAGCACGACAGCTCTTCTTAGCCACTGTATAAATACTGAATTCATACACTGAATTTTGAGTAACTTGCTGGCAATGAAATGATTAGCAGCAGGTTTAAAATAAATGAAATGCAGAGCTGTTTCACATAGAGTAAATTAAATTAGGGGCTATAATTGCAAGAGGTTAGAGGAAGATTAGACAAATTTATGGGTACAAGGTCCATCAGTGATCATCAAGCACAATGGTCTTGATGCTGCCTTTACTTCATGGTGATGTTAAGGCACTGCTTTCTCAGGATGAAGGCTATACTTAAAAAAGGATCACCTTATATTTATCTTTACTTCTTATGCTCTTCCCTTAAGCACGAGTTAGCTATTATCTGAGAGAAAATAAAAGTAGAAGGCTGCTCGGTTTACCTACAAAACTTACAGCCTTTGGTCCATTTTCTTCTCCATCTATAACGAATCTTTAGCTATGACAAAAGATGTGTTAAGAGGATTTGAGAAGCCAAGATTTTATTTCCAGATTTAATAGAGATAAACTTTATTTTCTGTGGCTGGTTTCTATGTATGCGTGCAGAAACTAAAGCTGTGTTAAGAAAGATATCAGGACTCTGATGTTTGTTTCTGTCTCCACACCCACCTTGCCCCCTCCCAGGTGTTTTATTTGAGAAGCTCAGTATCATAAGGCAGCTGAGTGGCACCTGCTCTTAACAGAGCTATGCAGGAAATAATTTGTTGTACTATCTACAAAATCAATGGCTAATAAATGACTTAATGTTTATTCAAGTTACTAAGAGAATCTCAGAGTTGTTGTACCTAGCAGCCTCTGCCCACATCCTTACAATGATTTTACTTGGATCTTCCTGTCTGTAAGCATAGAGTGTAACACTTCCTAATATTTAAATACCTTGTAGCTTTATGATGTCTCACATAGGAACACTCATCTTCTCTGCATGAAGACTGTGCTGTAAGTACCTACCAAAACCTTTTTTCATTTTTGAAAAGAGAGGAACCTGCGCCAGGGAACCAAGTAGGAGAGGAGATTCCTGGAGTATCAGTACCTGGCATATGGGCTCCTGAACTGTGCTCTGATTTTTCCCTAGATTAGCAGAGATGGAAAAACAAGTAGGCTGTAACCCAGTGAGGAGACCTGACTCTTACTTCAGTTTCTTTCCAAAACAATTTTTGCAGCAAGATGAGTCTGTATTATGAGAACCTGAGCTGTCCAGGAAAACTTGGCAACAAATGATAACTTTCTTCTGAAGATTTGTAAGAAAACAGCTCTTAAAATAAAAGCCTTTCTGCTCTGTTCCTATTCACGAGAGCTGACCATCGGCTTACGTTTTTACAGAGCAAAGAAGTAAAATAATGTATCTTGTATATTTGTCAGGAATAAAGTTTTTCAGAAGGCTATAAATGAGGGATTAGGCTTAATAGTAGATACTTAGCGATTTAAATATATCCTGAAACCAAGTCAATGGAATTAAGTTGTTGTGATATACAAAAGTATTTCTGTCTTGTGTCCATCAAACAAAATAGAAAATGACCTGGTCTGACTCTTTCAAACAAGGAACAGAGGGAAAACTGCTGTTGCTTTTAAATGTATTCTTAGCAATCTCATTGTCTCAGACAGATCTAGCAAAGCTGACAAACTCTTCAAGAGGTATTTAACTGATGAATGCAGATCTTGCTGATTGTTCTTCATGCCTGCAAGGTGGTTGGCAGCACTGCAAAGGTTAAGAAGATCCAAACTGAAACTAGACTGTGAATTCCACTTTGAGGATGGATTTGTGTCTGTGAGGCTCCTGTGTAATCCTTAGTGTAGTGGCTTTCTAAATCTTGATATTTGTCTTGAATATTAACGTAAGGCAAAGAAACATGAATAATAAAAGCCAAAGCTGTGTCTCCCATTATACTTCTCAGTCCCTGACAGTGGGGGAAAGGATTGTAAACTGCTTACTCTAGAAAATGAGTATGACCCTCAGATTGAGCCATGTCTTAAAAATAACATGATGAGAAGTGACAAGATGAAAGCTGAAGAAATGCCTTCTGAACAGCACCTGAAATATAAATAATAATCAGGAGCTCATTTGTCAATAACCTGCCCTAGAGTTTAACAGTCCCGTCTATGTTAAAATTTAAATGTGCAGAAAATGAACCTGTTATTAAACTAAGGTCAGCATAATTTAACAGTATTGTACCTGCTATATACTTGGTGTCCTTGTTAAAAATAAATAAATAAATAAATTAAAAGAACGTCAAAACCCCAAAAAACCCAACAAAGCAGTGATTTTTGCAGGACTAAGTATACTCCCAGCAGTGCATTATGGCAGAGTGATAGGAATATACCCTGGAATCAGAGAGTAATGACCGTAATCAAATTCACTATTTAAATACAACCTTTTGGTTTGATCGTAAGTAACAAGCTGAGGTTACTGTCATAATAACAAAGCTGTATTTATTTTGTTTGCTGCCCAACCAGAAAGTTCCAAATAAACACTAAGTGTTTAGGATCCTCCCCTCGTTTCACTAAAGTCAACAAGTTAGTCTTTTTTTTTCCTCTCTGAAGGAAGGGTGGCATACCAGCATGTTACTCTGGGATCAAATTAGAGATCTTGTCTTTGATCCTGGGGGACTGGTGACCTAAATTTGACTGCACAAAATATTCAGTTTCTAACAAAAGTTACACATTATTGTTGCATCCTGAAGTCCTGCTTAACTGGGTGACTGTTTATTCCTGTTTACCAGTGCAAGTCTATTCTGCAAATGCAATGTTTTTTTAAATTATTTTTTTTATTTATTTTAATGGCTGTTTTAATCGAGGAAGAAGAAAACTGTGGTAGAGTAGTATTTTTCCCTGTGAGATTTCTTCTGCTTTCTGGTCTGTCTTTGGTATTTTAATTTAGTCATCCCGTTCTGCTGTCAAATTTTTTATGATTCTGCTGGGTAAAGTCTTTCTGTCATTTACACTCAAAAATTATAAAGGTCATAGGAAAAAAACCCAAACATCTCTCATAATCAGTTTCCCAGATCACATAATAACCTGTGTTAAGTATCCCCAACCTTCTCTGCACCTTTACTGTGCTGGTACTACATGTTTTAGCCCGTTAGGCAATTCATGCTGAAGTCATGAATTGCAGTAATCTCTTTCAGTACATACCAAAATAGTTGCTTGTCATATTTAGTGCACCTAGCAGAAATTCTTGAGGGTCTTTTTATGCTCTGTGGAGAATATTTTATGCTGCGTTCTGTTCTCTTGATGCTGCTGTGAAACAAATAATGGTATTAATATCTATTATATCCAGCATAATGATAACTCCTTTTAACTCAGTTTATTCCTCTCATTGCACTGAAGGACCTTTATTACTCTTTTTCTCTTCAATGTTATTCTAACACAGAGTTTAATATGGTGTAAGAAAGGAAGGTCTACCCACCTTATCCAGAGACAGGTGAACTTCTTAAGTTCCAAAGAAATTTTGATCTAGCTACAATGATTAATGGTTACACATTTGCAGTTCCTATATGCTCCAGTGACCTTCAGCCATGCCTGAACGTGTTCCTGGGTTTTTCTTGTTCATATGTGAAATTATTTGGGACCTAAGGACAGTTTGAGAGATGTTTTTAACTTTCAGTGTAACATACCAGCATCTCACTTCTTCATTCCTGAAATATGTTAAAAATGCTTTAAACTCAACAGATGAAAAGAAATAATCACAATATAAAAACTGTGCCATTGCTATCATAACGAGGATAAGTGCCACAGCCGTACCCTACATCCTCTTCTGCAAATTTGGTTTATTTTCCCTGTAGGCTTTAGTGTAGATAATTTTGTAGTTAGGGATTTTATCTTTATTTGCTAAAGAGAAATGTAACTCAGCTATTTAGAAGGTTTTTCCTTTTTTTTTTTTTTTTTTGACATTCTTCATCTTCTGATTTCACTTGCAAGAAAACTGATATTGAAAGTCAGTTATTTCTGTCATGATTTCTTAAACTCATGTTTTATGGTAGGAAGTAACATGCAGAGACAAAGTTAATGAGTTATCTACTGCAAACCGTGTGCCTGAATTGACTTAAAAATCATAAAGCAGTTCAATTATAACTACTTGTCCATACTTTTCACGATGGAGTTGTAACTCACGTATGTGCTTTGTAGATTCTTCCCCACCTACACCACCACCACCCCACCCCCCTTCCCCTCTAGGTCATTTCAAATAGCTGCTTTAACAAGCCATTTTCTTGACCTACCGCATATGTCGGTTTTCAGTATTTGAGCAGATGTGAAAGAAATACTCAAATGCCACTTAGTGGTAATAGGCATGTGGTAGCTTGTCACAAATAGTCTGATGAATCCAATTTCATCTCATCACACCTTCCACTTCAGAAATAATGCCACTTTTCTGTGTTTCTTTTTGCCACTTGTTATAGTTACACACTGTATTCCTGAGTGCTGCAAACTAAAAGGCAAGTTTATTGCTTAGTACCAGTCAAATATGTGTATAGACAATAAAATCAACCACACTTCATTCCTTTCCCTCTCTACGCTCCAAATGCAGATGAAAGTTTTTTTTTTCAATGTTGAGACATAAGTAGTATTACAGTGAAAAGCTCTAAGTGAGTCAAAGGATCTAATAAATGAACAGTCAATATAACTGCGAAAAATTGGGGGAGGCATGGAGAATACACACTGCCTAATTTAGTTAGGAGATACACACTCCCTGGGATTATGATAGACCCAAAAGAGGGGGTGAAAGAGAAAGATTCCCTCACAAGGAAGCTCAGAGCAGAGTCTAACTGAAAGATGACAAAAATCTTAATGGGTTTTTGTTTTGGTGATTTGGCCTGTATGACTTCCTCTTACTCTCCTGCTTTACTAGGAGACCTAACACCTTGTAGAATTGAAAATGTCTGTCCTTCTGACAAGCTGGGTCCCTTGAACATCCTACTATGGAGGTAGCTTTCATTTATCTCGGAGAAGCCATGATCAGGTTGATACTTTTTTTTTCTCTATGTCTGTTACAAGTATGATCGTTATTTTTTCATACTTAGGATGATATTTTGAGGAGACAAGTATTCCACAAGAATCTGAGAAAAATGTCATTTTTCTCGTTTGCATGGTGGTCTATGGTTTGAAAGTGGAAGCTTTTCAAGCTAAATGCTTGTATAAGGTTCCGTGAAGTAGGAAAATTTTTCTGAACTAAATTTAAATCTATTAATTAGAAAGCAGCTGGAAGGTGGTTAAGAAAATTCTATTGACAGAAAGCTGAGTGAGAGTTTTCGGTGTTTGTCTTTGAAAAGCACAGATGACAGAGGATCTGTTTGTGGTCAGCCTGCATACCACATTTCAGAATTAAGCAAATAATAATGGAAACCAAACTGAATTGATTATCGTTTAGTGTCCTTAGTGTGACATGATATTTGTATTTTTATTTCTACCATTTGATTCACAAATCAAATTCTACAGTGTTCTTCTAGAAGCACTTGTATCCCTTAGATAGTGTGAGCCAGAATGATGAACCCAAGCACTGGGGAAAAAAGATTCTTGGGGCCAGCGGAATATAGCCGTGCACTGCAGACTGTTTGGTTTCTAGTCTTAATGTCATACTATTGAAGTGAAGCACTTCTGGTAGAGAACATGTTTGTATTTCAGGCCATCTCTGCTGGGTGCTGTGGATAAAACTTCTTGCTCTTTTGCATGCTATTGAAAAAGTGGCCTTTTCATGGCTCACACTGGGTGGGTAGGGGGGAACCCCAAAACAATTCAGACAATAGATTCAGTCAGCTTCTTAATATCTCTGCATCCTGGAGGCTGAAGGAACTGTTCTTCCTGTTCACTGCACCCAGCTCTACAGCACAAATCTGTTTGGCCTGAGCTTAATTCTCTGACCCGATAGAAAGCAATATATAGATACATTACAAATGAAAAATGGTACCCTCCTTCTAAGCATCATCAGATATACCAGTATGTGAAATACCTAGGGACTCAGATAATTGAACTCAGTTTCATGTCTACAAAGTAGAGTGAACCTTGTGGGGGCTGAAGTAACTTGTGGGCTTCTCAAATGACCTTAATTTGAACTCTAAATGCATGGCAGGTTCAGAACATTTCATGATAAGCTAGTCGACCAAGACCGTTCCTCTCCAGTGCAAGTGAATAGTTTGCAGACATAAAAAGGATATCAAGCAGTCCACTACTAATTCAGAAAGTCAGGTCAAGTTGGAAACAATTCTACTTTTGCCTGTGGTTCAGACTGGAGATAAGTACTTTATACAGCTCTAACTGAAATACCAAACTTTAAGAAGTCAGTCATCAAGAGAGCTGATACCATGAATCAAGAACAGGTCAGGATTCTTTCATGGCCTTAAATCCCTTTTGAGCTTTTACTGTAAATGAATTTGTGAGTTCAGCTTCACATCAGGGTATTCCACTCTTGCTCAGAAGAATATCCATACCTGTAAATTACAGGACCAATTCAGGAGCCAAAACAGTCTCATTCTGAGTCCCTCAGCCCCAAAGGCAGTGTGATTTTGATCATTGGTTTCTGTATGAGCTGGTTCAGACTGTGCAATGTGCTGATACGACCATTTAGTTGTCAGATTCTGACAGATGTTCTATGTAATACATGCATATCCCCCACGAACCTATCATAAAAAAATACAAACCATTTGCACAGTTGTTGTCTCCAGATTTACAGCTTTCTCTGAAAGCTAACAAAGTCGGTAAGACTTTCTCCATTGACCTCAGCTGACTTTGAATTAAATGCAGAAAGTTATGCCGCATAAAAAGGCATGCACTGGTCTATCTGTGAGTCTGGGTAATTATACCCTGACAATGATTCTGTTCCATTGAGTATTTACATCCTTTCCTTCCCACTTGGCTCTGTCATTCCATAACAAAAGAATATTTGTCCTGGATTCTGTAACCTTCTCCTTTTTCATAATGCTTTTCTGGGGTGACAAGTAGTTAAAATGTAAGTTAAAATGTAAGTTACATTTACTATCAAAGAGTTAGGTGTCTTTTCATAGTTACCTGGGCTGTGTATTACCATAGAAGTGTGACTCCAGGTATTTGATATTCACACAAAAGAAAGCACACTGACTTACCTAGGGTTGAATCAAGTGTTATCTCATTAGCATTAAACCGCTATAATGGGAGAAAGATGAAAATAACTACAGAAACATGAGAAACAACAAAGATGAAAAGGAAGATGTAAGAATGGGACAAAAACATGGTTCCTTATTTGTAGGGTAAACTTGAAAGGCACCCTTCTCAACCCTCCTAGTTTATAATGTATTCAGAAATGGAAATTAATCAGCAGTTGTTTACATCTGTGCATATCTGGCACAGGGATCTGATATGGTAGCTAGCAACCTGCAGACTTTGAGACTAATCTGCAGCTCTTCCACAGAGCCTTTTCCCACTAACTCTATTCCACAGCCTCAGCATCTGAGCTGTTCCCTTGTTCTCTTTTCCCCTTGACTTTGATGTATGAACATATTCTTCACTCTTGCTGCTTGAAGTCTAAAGATATTATTCCTTTCTATTTGGATCTGTTCAAAAATTTTTGCACTTGATGTGCTTTTCTGTATTACAAAATGTGCCTCTTATTGATAATTACTGATATTTTCCTCTGCTAAGATTAAAAAATGAAAGATTCATAGGTAAAACGGTCCAATCAAAGCTAGTTTGGTCAGGTAGATGTCTTATTGCAGTGGTTTGTCAGCTGGTTTGTGTCCGTCTTTAACTTGATTCAGTTTCTGTTTGGTCATGTTATGAACTAGAAACTTGCTTGATGTTGATACACCAGTCAATGTGATGCCATTAGCTTGAATGTCCTCACAGCTATTTTAAAATATGCAGGTTCTTAATCACTTCCAGGGTTTTGTAGATGGAAAAGAGTTTTTTCTCCCAGACTGGAGAGACTCTAAATGAAGTGAAAACTGAAGGATCGCTTATTGTTCTCACTTCTACTTATATCAATACCGCTTCAGAATTGTTTCAGGAAAGGCATTTGCCTCTTCATGTTGGATTAGTTTTTTAAATCCTTAATTTTGAAGAGTCAGTGTAAACAAATCTCCCGGTGATTTCTCATGGATATTAATTTGCGGAATGGTGACAGAGATATTAATCCAGTGGGATCACTTAGAAAATTTGCCTTGACTTCTTCCTGATCTCAGTTATATTCTGATATATAGTCTCGCTCTGATAAGAGGAAAGTCATGGTATATAAATCAAGGGGCCTCTAGCTGGCTGCTGTATGGTTGGAATGTTTCCAAGCAAAAGATGTCGTCTCTTTCTAAAACAAGCCACGTGTGGCAGGCTATTTTCTCTATTAACCTCTGCCGGTCTGATCCAACTGTCACTAAGAACACTAGTAATCCTTCCAATGACATTCAGATTTGGGCCTGAAATTGAAAGAATAACCTTCATAATTTCTCTAGATTTGAGCATATTATTTGTATGGCAACTGAATAATGTAAACTGCTAGTTTACACCGGTACATGTGTTATTTTAGGTCAAGCTTGCTGTGTATTCCACTATAATTAAAAATAACCCAGTTCCTTCACTTAGTTAATTGGATGAGTCTCCTTAAATAAATATAAAATTAATATAAATGTTATTCTCATTGCTGTATTGAATGTTTTAGCAAATGACATTATTGGCAGAAGTTTTTAAACCCTCTACACTTTCCTAATTTGATATGTTTTTAAAGCATGGAAATTCTGCTGTGATGATGTTACGCACACAAAAACTTGTGTCATGATCTCCAATGTCTAGTTCATATCTAGTTCATAGTATCATATCATTCAGTAGTACGTTCCAGATGTTTAATACCTAGATGGTACTAGATATTAGAGTAAAGATAAAACAGTCTGGAGTTTGTAAGGAAGGTGATTAGGGATCAGGTTGTTAGACACATGGAAGTTTTCTAGGAATAGTATTAAGACAAACACAAATTCTTCCAATTATTCTATTTGATTGTACAATTTTTTTATATATATAGAAAACAATTTTCCCCCACCTCTTTGTAAATCCATGTCACAGATTAGGGTGATAGAGAGCTGGCAGGAAAATCTTGTTGCTTCCTTAAACAGCAGACATTCTGCTGCCTCTGTGTCTGTAAGGATTGTGTGGCAAAAATACTAGAATTTTTCTTCCAGACAATATGATTCATGGATCTTTGACAGCCTCTCATGTTCTGCAGCCGCTGAATATTATCCCTTAATAAATAGGAAAGCTAGGCTGAAAAGAATTTTTGTGTTGCATCTTCACCACCTTCATTCAGAGGGATAATGTGTTTACATTGAGAATACTTACAGAACTTCCAGACGTATGAAAGGTGACACATTCCTTCTTGGCTAAGAGATCACTGCTTTCAATTTCAGAGGATATATGGAATATTAATGAGACCAGGATTTCATGCTCGGTACCTCAAGTTTGGGTTCACTGCTCAAGCAGTTAAACAGCATGTTGTTTAGCTGCAGGACATATACTGGTCATAGTTTTCTTGATCAGTGGCATGTTCTATGCCAAGGACACAAGCTTCGGATCCACAGAACAGGCCTTAGTGAGGGACTTATTGTCCTCTTTGACAGTTCTATCTCATTTCTCTCCCTCATTCAACAATGAAATGTCTTCTTTTGGAGATCATGAACCTGCATCAGCTGAGTCAGCCAGTGGTCTTCTGAAGTCTATACCAGCTGATAAAGTCCATTAATAGAAGACTATTTGTCATTTCTGAGTATATTCCTTCATGCCAAATAAGAATTGTTTAAACAGGGAAGATGGACTGGTTTTGATATTCGACTGCCTCATGTTTTTTAACTGTCAGGTCATTCTTTTTTTCTCTTGGATCGCTGAGTATTTATAACATCTAAATATAAAGCAAAAAAATTGCTTCCAAACATATGTATATGTGTGAATTTGTATTTGTGTGTATACAGTAGCTTATGCTGCTGTCACATAAACAGACTATTTAGCTATAATATTATAGAGTTGAATAATAATTGCAATGCAAGAATTAGGGGTTATTTAAAAGGTGAATGAATAATGGTGAAATTACTTAGAAGAGCATCTTAAATTCATAATAGTCATACACATAAATAACACTTTACCATTTCCCATCTGTCATCCTCTGTGAAGATTTGTGGTACCCTTTGATCAGATGACTTGTCCTTGAAGTACAGTTAGCATTCTAGTGTGAAATATCAACTGTTCTGCTGACAGAATGAGTTCAGTCAGCAAGCATCAAACACTCCGTATGGCACTCATCATAGGAACCGGGAATAAAATAGTTTCAACCTTTGGGCAGAGCAATTTGCACTAATAAGCATTGTACTAGATTATGAAAGCCTTAATAATTAAAAATTAATTCATTCTGGGGGCACCAATATTATTTAACTTGTTTTATCAAGAAAAGCAATGAACTGTGGTTACCTGATAATCTTGCCAAACTAGTCACCTCACTGTTTAGGAAGGTCCCTTATTTCTTTTCCCCTCCCTATTTTTTTTTTATTCCAGTAGTACCTGACCTTAGCTCTTAGCTTAATATTGTTCTCCCCAACTTTACATTTTTATATAGTTAAGACTTATTATAAAGGGAAGAGCTGACTAATAATGCAGGTTGGTAATGTGATAAATGGTTGAAATGAAAGAAAATTAACGTAACAATTATATATCTCCCAATAGAATGTATTTATTAAGTTAGGTGATATCTGTTCAGGTTTTTGAGTCCTGATTTTTTGATGAACTGACAGTTGAAGGAAATGAATGTCTATTCCCCACTCACCAGTCAGAGAATAACTCTATAGAAGATATCCAGTCCTATCATGGGTATAAATTTGTTTGAATTTATTGACTTCAAGCTGACAGTTGTCTGGCTTTGTGTAGGCCACAACTATGCTATGGGGCCGCTGATCTCTGCAAATTGTCTCATAGCTTTCATGCTATCACCCACAAGTTCCTTCTGGCTCAAATATCTGAGCTGCCGTTGTATAATAATAAAGGCATGTGCATGGTGTACTCCTTACTTTTGCTTCCCACATTGGAAAAAAAAAAAAAAAGAAAAGTAGCTCCAGCAGACACTTGGAGCCAGGAAATGCTTTCACTACCTACAGTGTAGCCTTATCCTTAAAGTTTGTTCAGTCCATTTACTTTTTCTAAAATAGCTTTCAGACTGATGACAACTAAAGCTGACTAAAGAGGCTGACCTTGAAGAAGCCTATGTTGCTGCTTGTATGGAACAGGGAATACTCAGAACACAAAGAATACGAGTATTTGAATGCAAAGTAAGGATGATTTAAGTAGAGAATCACTTACTCCTGTAATGGAACTGGAAGACTTTCATATATACCCCTCCCACAAGCATTTAAAAATGGAGATTTCTTGATTACATAGAATACTTTGTATGAATGCAGATCGTGTGTCAATGCACAAACACTTCAATGGGAGCTATGCTGCATTTGAGACAGTGCAGGCTACAGTGAATTGCTGAATATTTTATTCTTCCATAACTGTTCAAACACAAAATAAGAAACAATTGTTTTGATGTAGAAGTGCTAAAATCGTTATTCTGTTACATGCAATTAACTTCATTTTGATATTAGTTCCAGTTTTTCTGTTGCATGATGAAGCAATAAAAATTGAGTAAAGACTATTAATAAGCTCTTGGAATTTAAAAACATAACAGATCCATGTAAATAAAAAATATACTTCTAAATGTATTCATTCAATAGCCCTTTACTTGTTATGCTGATACAGATACTTACACTGCAAAGTCTAAGTACCTGAGGATGCATTTCTGTTCTATCAAATATGAAATGGATTTAGATACAATGAATATGTTCAACCCTCCAACTCCAAGTCTGGCTAATAAATACATTTTGGATGAGTTCTATGAACGTTTCCACCAGCAAACATATCCCTTTCTTTAGATGTCTGGATGACCCTGAGCAGAAAGTTTGTGTGGTTTTGTGTTTGTTCTGTTTTGTTTTTAATAAAGTAATCAATTTTTACTATAGGTTCATAAACATGTTAAGAAAATTAAATAATCTATAGATTTTATGCATTATATGTGTAGCCTTCTTAGTTCTTTGTTCCATTTTCAGAAAACAAAAGAACAGTTTACGAGCTTGCTCAGTAAGGAAATGGTACACTGTTTCTACTGAGACAAGATAGTTCTAAAGAACGACAGATATATCTGTGATATTACTTTGGATATCTGGAGCCCATCTAAGTGTCCTCATAATTCATAGATGGTATGAGACATTCTGTTGATACTGATTTTCAATTTTTTTCCTCCTCCTCCCAATTTAGCAATTGAAATGAGGAAGAAGACAAAGATCTGACAGCTTCTTACAAAAATTCATTGCTGCTTTCCTAGTGGGCTCTCGCCAAAAAATCTCTAGAGGAAAAGGGATACACTAACCAACATTACTACGCTTAGCCCCCTGTGATGCTAATCACAATTATCATCATGTCTTTGAAAGGATGGTTAGAGGGCTGAAAAGATGTTTCAGTCCCCACTCAGGTACAATAGCTGCAAAATTAACAATGGATGGAAACTATTTTCTTAAATCGTAACAAATTCATTATTCATGTTATTCATCATAATGTGACAGACTTAAGTAACGGAGTAATTTTCTGTGGAGGCAAGATATAATTTTGGCCACTTCTTTACGTGACAATCTTTTTTAAATGATCACTGATAGTCAAATTGCTGAAACTTCAGTTCCTTGTAATCTGAAATAGTTCCCATCTGGGGAAATACTCAGGAATTGAGAGACTTCTGTTTTATTGGGTAACTTTCCACATGATTAAGAGAGAACAGAAGGTTGTTTTTCCTCTTGTAGAAGGCTAATTCCATTGCAGTAATGCTGATAATACCGTTAATATTTAATGAGTGTTAAGTGTTTTAGGAATTTAGAGCCTGGAGTGTATGTCCTTTATAGCTAACTTCATATACCTGAGCCATTCTTCTTACTGTAACAGATCTAATAATGTATGGGTCTGATTCTGCATTCATTCAGACAAAGTTTCCATTGACTTAGTGGTATGGGTTCAGACTCTGTGTATGGTACGTGTGTAAGATGAATACCTGTATAGTGTTTTTCAGAAGAAAGCTACCCTAAATTTTCCTAGTGTGACATAAGCTCACAAAATTATGAAAATTCTCGGTGTTAAATTGCCATAACTTTGCTGTAAAAGGATGACTTGAAATTAAGTTGAAGTGGTTCCCTGTTGTGCTTTGATGCTGCTTGTGAATGTGTGTGTGTGTGTGTTGGTGCAGAGAAAAGATTAAGTCCTTCTTTTAAAAGAACTTGGGAGGGAGAAAAGAATCCCTCAACCTTTCTAGGGGTATGAAAGTAGAAAGGGCCACAATGACTGAGGTTTTCAGAGTCAGAAAATTTCCTTTGTATGTCAGTCTCAAAGTGATAGATGGAGCTGAACAGTGGCAGTTCTGTCTTGAGGATACAAATTTATTAAGAAATATACTGTTGTCATCCCTCAAAGAATCACAGAAGGTAATTGTGTTCCCTACTATAGCACACGAAAAAGCTGCCATAGTAAAATGATTATTGTTTGGTCATTCTCCAGTATCTTATTACTTCATTAGACCTAATAATTTACAAGAGCCAGTCTATGTTGCCTATGACTCTACAGAGAGTTTACCATTAGCTTAAAACTGTGCCTTCTCTTTTCAAATACATTTGCCTTTGGCAGGGGCAGGGCAAGGGGGAAGACAAGTATTTCTCCTATAAGGTAATGAGCCAAAGCTCTGTGACAGATTCTGCTGTGCAAACTGGAAGACTGACATAAGAATTTGTGTTGCACGGATTCAGTAGCTATGATTTTGGTGCGATGGAAGCAGCAAGTTTCTCATTCGGTAACTTTGTATAAAACAAAACTGTTCTTATGTGTGCATCTGCAATGTTTTGCTTGAAGGCCTCTGTGTAGTCCTGGGCAGTGGACCAAGCAGGTGGTGCAGATAAATTGCAAGACTCTTCCTCTTAGGGCTGGAATAACAGGTAGCTTGTTCCTAGGGTCATCCTATAAATATTTATACTTTAATAATTAGTTCAGAGGAAGTTGCTGTGGAGGCAATCAGTAGAAATTGATAAAGGGAAGAATTTTTAATGCAACCCATTTAAGTGAAGCTCTTCCACCCCTACCACCGTTAAGGAACAGAATTTCTTTCTACATCAAACATAGTTATATAGTATTAGTTTGAAATGGCTGTGCCACTCGGACCGTTGAGAGTTAAAGTGTTGCATCTAACCTAAAAAGTGATTCTATACATCTAGAATATATTAGATATTAGAATACAATAGAAAATAATATAAGAGATCTCAGTAACTGATTCAAATTCATTCTCACGTTCAAAGTTAAAATTTAATTTAATTTTTTACTTCCCATTCTGCTTTTGAAAACAAATACTGTGAGCTTACAATGAGCAAATGAAATGCACTTTGACAACCTGTGACTCACACTAAAGGGATGTTTATTATATTGCACATGAAAAACCATTCTTAATAGTTTTTTCATCAAGAATACTAAAGTGACAACTGTGACTCAACCTTAAAAGCAGCAGTGAAGAGAATACAAGGAAAAAAACACTAATGATAAGTGCAAAATGCTCTTTTAGGTTGCTGGAAATAACTTTTCCACTTGATCCTCTCTGAAATAGCTCATCTGTTGGAAAGAACAATTTTAGTATTCAACCTTTAAGCTGATGCTTCTTTTTACATAGGAGCAATCCACTGAATAGATTAATTTAAGACCATTAATTGTTTAAGGGTCAGTCTCATTTTATGATCTAGAATATTATTTTCACATTCTAAAACATATTGTCATTGACTTTATCAAGAGGAATTTATTTTAGTGTCAATTAATCCAGTTGACTTAAATTGCTTATGGTGGATTGACATATGAGCTCCTTAAATTATTTTACTTATCTGATGACATTATTTCCTAATTTGTCCTTGCGAAAAGTTGGAGAATAGATTCTAATATCTAAAAACTGCTTTGGATTCCTAGTGTGCTCCAGCAGTTGCATGGAAATGAGACTGTGGACTGTCTTGCAGACTGCAAAACATGACTCATCAGGCACTCTTTGTTTTGTTTGCTGCTTCAACAAAACCTGAGAAATAAAAAAAGAACTTTGGTATTCAGAAGCTTAGTGAATATGACATTAAAATCATGGTTTATATGCGAAGATAAGCATAGTGAAGTTTCTATTCTATCCAGTAAAGCAATGAAGAACCTGGAGTTAGCTCTACTGCATCAGTAACCTGAACTACCATCAGATTTGTTTCTTTATGCATAACAGTACAGGTATATTTACTAGGCTGGAGAACAGCTGCTATGATGTTTGTTATTACTGAGTATTCAAATCTGAATGAGTCTTCCAAATGCTATGAATGGTAACTGACTTCATAAATCACGTGTATTACTGGAGCTGGTGACTTCACCATTTTTCTGTGGTTTTGCTTCAAGTCTTGAACTACAGCTGAAGTATATGATGAGTTAATATATAGTCATAAGTAATGCTGTTTATACTTCAGACTACAAAAATACAGCTAAAACAAACTAAAGAAGATGATATCATGTCTCAGCTTATCACTTACTACCATTGATTGTTGAAAAATAAAGAAGTGTTATTACTGGAGATGAAAATATCATATCCTAAAAGATTTCATTGACCAATACTTAGCAAATAACAAGATAATGCATAATTTTAACGTATTTTTATTATCATTATTCTTTTGATGAAAACAAAATTTCCTTGAAATATATAATTTTATTTAATGTGTTTGTGTAGAAATGTGGTTTTCTGAGGCTCTGTCCCAAATCTTTCATAGTTCCCCAAGTGCAAGTTTCAGGTTAATAATCCTGAGGTTTTAGACTTTAATTGAAGTTCTTCAGAATGAAACAGCCTGCTTGAAAGCTTTAATAAAATCACTAATTTATAAGATAAATACTGTCAGTATGTCCTTTTTATAAAAAAGTACTTTAAGTGAGATTCCACTTGATGTCAAAGTGGAAGTTCTGTACAGAATCAGAAAAAAAGAAATGTGTTTTGACTATTTATTTTATTACCGTCGTACGGCAGGTGCTTGTGTACAGCTTAAGCGACAGATCCTGCACATCCTTACACAGGTAGTTCCATGGAAGGATTTCTTTCCGAGCCACTGGAGCTACCAACTTGAACGAAGGCTGTTTTGTCTTTAACGTAAAAGGTTTTTCATGTCTGAAACATGTTCGCAAGCAGGGCAAGCTAAAAAATATCCTTATCTCATTACTATCTTAGGGGAGATGAAATTAAAGGTTCTTATATGGTGACTTTGAGTACAGGAATAATGAGATTAACAGTGCCAGGCATGAAGTATCATATTTGGATGCACTCCTGAGAATGGCAAAATTGAATGTTAGAGCCTGCACAGATAAAGCATGTGGCTTGTGATTTGGCTACAGAGGACTAAGTAAATGAAGTTTGTGATATGGCATAATCAAGTTATTAGTAGGTGAATAAAAGGATAAAATTCCTTGATTACTTTTTTACCCTTCCATTTGCCTTAAAGACGAACTTAATTGTATTTGCATCAGGATTGAAAAGAATCATAAATCATAGAATGATTTAGGTTAGAAGATCATCTAGTTCCATCCCCGCTGCCACAGGCAGGGACATCTCCCACTAGCCCAGCTTGCTCAAAGCCCCATCCAGCCTGGCCTTGAACACTGTCAGGGATGGAGCATCCACAGCTCCTCTGGGCAACCTGTGCCAGTGTCTCACCACCCTCACAGTAAATCATTTCTTCCTAATACCTAATCTAAATCCGCTCTCTTTCAGTTCAAAGCCATTCCCCCTTGTCCTATCACTACATGCCCTTGTAGTGTAGCAGAGACTATTTAGTCCCTCTCTCTCTTTCTTGTAGGCCCCCTTGAGATACTGGAAGGCTACTATAAGCTCTCCCAAGAACACTGGCATATCTAAACATTATATGGCCAATGATACCCTCACAGATCTATCATTGTCTGATAACCAGCCTACAAAAATATTTAAGTTGGGGTACAGCAGAACTTGTGGCCAGACCTCTGATCTGCTGACTGACAGTCTTGTGGCAGAAAATAATTACATGATGTCAGCACAGAATAAAGTACAAACACTGCTCAGTCTGTTTTTATCTTTACCCTTACCATAAGAGTAGGAACAGAAATTGTGTCCTGTCTCACAAAGCTTCTGATAAATATCTACAAAACCTGAAATTAGAAGTTTTAAAGAAGCGTATGTGCTAGAGGACAAGGGACTGAAGACAAGACAGGAAGGAAAAAAAGAAAAATATTGGTTTGTACAGATGCAAACATTGCTGTAATAAGATTCTACACCATGATATATTGGACTATCTTTGGTTTGTATCTGTGTGGACAGCTGCAGAAACTGAGCTCCAGCTGCCCCCATTTTAAGCAGCCTGAATGAAAGGCATTTACAGTCTTAAAGACACCTACGTTGCTGTGCTTGAAGTAATAGCTTTGTCATAAGTATTCTGAAATATAGGGTGCGTATCTGAGCTCTGTAAACCTATTCCAATCTATGCAAATAGTATATGTTGGACTGTGAACAGTATCCCCTTAAGTAGCATTTGAGACTGAAAAGCTGGTTTATGTAAATCCTTCATTAGTATTTATTTTGCAAATGCATCTTTTCATTTTCTTTTTTTGTAATTCTTCAGAGCTTGTGTAAGACAGTGCATGTTTATTGAGTTACCATTTAGGTAAGTCTAACATAGAAAATGTTTTGTATACCACAAAACTGTTCGTTCTTTTCAGAAAGCTTTCAGATGCTCAAGGAATAGTTATTCTTTTTAATCAAGAGATAATTCTAGAATGCCATTCCAATTCTAGTAAGTTGTACAAATTAATTGTCTTTTCCCTGTGGTAGGATTTGTGGAGTTAGGGGTCCGTTTTTTTTCAATGATCTCCCATTACTGTAGCTGTCACTTTTGCTTCTTTAGCCCAGCACGCAGCTCTGAGTGTTACTGTTTCATGGGCCGTGAGTTTTACCTGTGGTTAGAAAATGCACAATCTTCCATTGTAGAGAATATTACATGACCAAACATGGGTCTATGGTAACTTAATTTGTAACAGTGAAAGAATAATCTAAGGGTACCAAAAGTAAGGGTGTCTAAGGTAGATACCCTGTTTTGCAGTAAAGGAGGAATAAGTGTGTTCCAGTGATATACTATGCACTTCAAACTGAATATTCTAAAATCAAACGTTGTTTTTGTTTTTATCAATCAGTTTTCTTTTTTTATTACTTTCAGCTATTTCTAATTAAAGCTTGATTTTATTTAACTGCAATTTAAGAATTAGTTCTAAGTACTTAATTTGTTAATTACCAAATCTGGTCAATCTTAATATGAAGATGTGATATATTTACACTACTTCTTTGGCTAGCATACATATTTTGTGTTAGATTTTCATGCAGTCCTGATATAAGTGCTGTAACAATAGGGAAATATATACCCAAAGTAAAATAAACTGAGACACAGTGAGTACTTAATCAAAATTATCTGTGGTGAGCATGAGAAATACAGTCCTTTCCTGCTTCTTGACTATATGTAAGGTGTCATTAAAAGTCTAGGCTTCCCCTCCAGACATTTTTAAATAAAACACATAGTGAAATCTATTTTCCACATTTATCTCTCTCCTTCTCTCTCACCATATGAAACGCCCTATAGTTTGATTTGGTTGGCTGCTTTTGTAGCTTTCTGGGTGTAAACGATGTGCAGGAAAGGAGAACTGAGGCTCGGACTCCTGGACAGGCTTTTTACCAGAACTGATGGAGTAGATAGACCTGCTGGCTTCAACTGCATTTCTAAGAGAGGTTTGTATTCAAGCTGCATGCTGTAGCCCGGAAACCACAGAGCTTCACTCCTTGCCAAACTGAGGCAATATTTTGTGATCCGGTTATGATGAAACTAAATAATCTCCTCAAAGTGTGTCATTCTAAATCAGAAAAGATAAATTTGGCTATTCCCTGTAACTGTAGCTTTTTAGCTCTGATACTTTTCTTGGCCTGGGATAAAATTGAGGTAATGTTTTCATTTAAAAAAAGCTTGAAAGTGGGCTGCCAGTATCCTCCTTTGTCTGACAAAATGAAGTGTCCTTGGAAGTATTTTCATTAGTGATCTTCCTTTCTTCCCCTTCATTTAAATAAGTTGATATCCTACCAAGTTTTGCTGTCACTAGGGATTAGAACAGCTCCCAGATTCCACATCTTCACTTAAATCCTCCTGAAGCTGAAATGTTTGCCACAACTTTTACCAGACATCAGGAGAAATGCCAGAGCCCGTATTCAACTTTCAATAACACAGGAAAATGAAGAGTGAGACCAATTCCAGAGATCATTAACTCCTTTTACTGCACTCAGCTTCCACCGGATCCTTTTGTAGAAGGTGTTGTGACAGAGGGTGTCAGATGCTGGAGCTTCTCTTCACAGCTCCCTTAGTTTTTCTGAGTAGCTATGGGCAAGTGATCGCCATTTGCAGAGAAATGACATCTTGAATTTTTTTCTCTGGCTTGACTCATTACAAAACCATTCTACTTGTGTCTCCTATTGACTTGACACACCCACTGTTGTTATTTAGTAAGCTGTGCAGTTTAGCATATAAATAGAAAATACTTTTCCAATGTACCATTGTTCATTAATGAGCCAATTAATCATTAAACTGCTTTCCTCCCCTTAGTAAAATACAGGAGCACTGAGATATCTACCTCTGGCTTTGCTGGGAGCTGCCCCAGATACGTTCATAACATTTTACTTGCAACTTGCTTTACAGCTGATAGTGTAATATGACATTGCTACATTTTGCTTTATTAGTCCACTAATCTGGCAGTTGTCAAGCATGATTCACGCCATTTCTTGGCAGTTGGACAGTAGATAGGTATATCAGCAAGGCTTCATTTGCTGTTCTCAAATCTGCCGCAGCGCATATGTTATGTACTGTGGAGTATTACAGATAACAGAACTCTTCAATGAGCTCAGGTTTCACGCCTCATGTAGCTGTTCATCCCGCCGAATTGTTATTAAACTTTGGAGTTTTGCTGTAGGCTTCCCTGGGTTTAATTATGTATTTAACGATCTGTGTCATAAACAAGATTCCCAGCATGTCCTTAGGGTAATGAAATGGTTCACACAAAAGGGATCCCACTGAAGACGGGTTGATTTTAGTAGTCTGCCTCTGGGCCAACAGCAAGCAAAAACATGATGATTTTCCGACTTTGTTAACAACAGTCCTGAGCTCTCCAAACTATTTATTTCTCTTGGGAGGTATTATGATCTGTTTCTAACCTAGTTAACTGAAGATAAAGAGGAATTGGGATGAAGACTTCAGGTGGCCAAGATACATGCGTTAGAGGAAGCTGGGGTTTGCTCCAAAGAAATGCAAACTTGGTGATAACTTTCAGTCTTTCTCCTCATGTCTCTCTACTTTCCTTACTGCCACCTCCTGAAGTGCAGAAGGTGCTGCCACATCCTTGGTTTGTGGATGTTTCACGGGGGGGGAGCAGTGGAGAGGTGGGGGCAGCGAGCGGGGTGCCAGGCGTGGCGGGGCCTGCGGGCAGCCCGGCTCCCTTGGTGGGAGCTGCCCAGGTGCAGTGAGGAGGGCCGGGCCCTCGGGACGGGTGGGCAGCAGCCCAAGCAGGTACACGGGGAAACCTGTGCACCCTGATGGAAGAGGGAGGTTTTGGCAGGAGCCTAGAAGAGCCTCTGTGGTTTCAGAAGCCTCCCCGAGTCTGGGCTAGGGGACAGCCTGATTGGTGGGCAAGCAGCATGAGCACCTCGGATCTATAGATCCAACAGGATCTTGAAACCTTTTATTTATCTGGGCTCACATGTTGCATCTGATGGATCTTACTCTCATTTGCTGCTTTATGTTCTGTTAAAACATAGCTTGAGTGGTATAGAGCCTACAGGTGCTTTTGCTTTGTGATTAGAAGTTTTCTTTAAGGAGGTGAGCAGAGGTACTGGGTGCCTGGTGATACCGTCATGAGGACAGAGTGCCAAAATATTCTTTCTTCCTTCTCTGAAATAACAATGATGATAATAGAGCTCCTTGGTTGTATGATTTGAGGTCTCTTATCTAAAAAAATATATCTATCTCTGAAGTAGTCAGTCCGTTACCTGACAAAAATCTCTTTTGATCAATTTATTTTTTTATGAGAAGATAGTTATTCTGGGGCAGGCTGTCTATCTTTTAATTAGCAGGAGAAAAACATCAAAGGTTTTGGACTACATCCAGTGTAGAATAAGTGTATTTGAAATCTCAGAGATTTTAGCAAGGAAACAGCTTCAGTCCAAAGGGAAATTCATGGCCAAATGAACATTCTGACTGAGGAACCGCATGAACTCCCCAGGAGGGGTCCAGGGGGAGAGGAAGACTTCTAAGAAGGAATGATGGTGTGAGTTAGAGCAAATATCCTTCCCACAGCAGAAGTCTTGCCTGAGGAGCTGAACTTCAAAGACATTGCAGATAGCTTTCCATGTCAGGCAGTGGCCGAGGAAAAATCCTGAGAGGAAGCTAAAACAAATAATATTTTCCAGAAGTAGGAGAGTCAATGTCAGCTCCAACTCAACTGAGTGTGTTTTTATTTGTTTGTAAAGAATAACTCATGTAACAATAAAATTGATTTTGTGTCACTTTTTTTGTCTTCTGGTGCTTCAGGCAGTAGATTCTCAGACTGCAACAAAATCCCATATACTTCTCTGGGAACTAGTAACTAGAGCTGCACAAATGATGGTGAGGTGGGACATCTTGATTATTTTGAGGAAAAAGGCAATCTCATAACTTTTTTTTTTTAATTTTCAAATAATTTAAACCCTGTAAATGGCCCTGTGAATATTGATTTAGGAGCTCAGTTTAATAATAGTGATTTAGACAAAAGTTTAAAAGTTGATAAGAAACAGCTAATGGAATCAGCAAGCTAGAGAATAAACAAGGAGTTTGTGGGAAATAAACAAATTAACCAAATGTTATTTATAAAGAACAAAGCCACTCACTAAGCTGCTATCCATCATTTATCAGCAGTCCTGGCTAACTAGGGAGGTCCCAGAAGATGGGAGGTAGCCAGGGTGACACCCATCTACAAGAAGGGTAGGAAGGAGGATCCAGGGAACTACTAGCCTGTCAGCCTGACCTTGGTGCTGGGGAAGGTTCTGGAGCAGATCATCCTGAGTGCCGTCACACGGCATGTGCAGGACAGCCAGGGGATCAGGCCCAGCCAGCGTGGGATTATGCATGATGGGGGGTTTAGATTGAATGTTAGGAGAACTTCCCTCACTGAAAGGCTGATGAAGCATTGGAACAGGCTGTCCAAGGAGGTGATATGGAATCCCCGTCCCTGGAGATGTTTAAAAAACGCATAGTTAGAGTGCTTAGGGACACGTTTAGTGGTGGACATGGCAGTACTGGATTAATGGTTGGACTTGATGACCTTAAAGGTCTTTTCCAACCTAAATGATTCTATGAATAAGATAAGGACTGGTGATACATACTGATTCAACAGTAACAATGATCAGAGAGTAATGGAAGCAAGAAAAATGACATATTACACAAATCCCAGGAAGCATTTATGATTTTTTTTTTTTTTTTTTTTTAGAAATAAAAGTACTTCTAGAAGAATTACTGGAAGAGAACAGTTTTTCTAAGATTCACCAGTAGCATTAGAATTGATAAGTTCAGATAGGGGCTTGAGGACATGCCTGTCTGGACATTTACAACTCACAACAGACAAGACTGTTGGTGGGTTTTTTTGGGGGTTGTTTTATTATTAATAATTTTGTCATGCAATGGGAATAAGAAAAGAGTCGGTTGAGTTATAAGAGAAGGGGCTTGTTTTGTCAAGGAATAAAAAGACTGAAAGAGGCAGAAAAAGGAAATTGAGAGAAAACAGCTAAGTCCTCAAACAAGTGGGTTACCTCCTCATAGGAATCAATTATGAGAGTGAAAGTGTATCTGTTCTATATAGGAAGGGTGAAAGTCTGTGGAGATACAAAGACTTTTAAAGTTTGCATACTCCGTTGAACTTTATGATAAGAATATATGCAAACTTGATAATAAAAAACCCTACATATTTCTTGGTGTAGATCGCTAAGTCCCAGCTGCAGTCTGATTTCGTGTCCATATCCTGACTGATGTAATGATTGAGAAGTCCCATCTGACCTGCAGCACCGGTTCATATTTAGAATCAGTTTGTGCAATATGGGGTTTTAAAGTTTCATCCAACCCCTTCCAGAATAAGCAGGAGATAATGAGGTGCTTCTGTACATACCCACCCTTCTGTACTATCAGGCACCGTAGAACAATGTACATGTTTCCCAAGAGTGATTTCACTGTTTAACATCTGTTACTCTAAACAGAGTCATAAAGGAATATCAATAGCAGTATCCTAAGGAGGAGAATTCAGAAGTCTTTTATTTGCATTTGGAAGGTCTGGCATTTAATGACTTGAAACATTCTTACTTGACGCAGAGCATATTTTATAACACACCACCACCACCGCAAGCACTGCAGAGCTGTGGGAAGCACTGATGCACAGGAGCTTACAGGGACCTGCAGTTGCAGTGGCTATTGTGCTACTTCCAGTTGCTTATGAAAAGTTTAAGAAAAGCAGTTTTGGTTTAGCTTCTGTTGCATCAAAAAATGTAATCAGCCATGGCATTGCACAAAGTAGACTGATAAGAAGTGACAAAACAGTCTGTCATGTCAGGAATTTAAAAGGGAATCACTCTCTATCCTCCCTTATTCCACCCCTGTTAAATATATATATTTAATTTTGAAGACATCTTTGATCACTCACATTTTGTTAAGATGTACAGGAGTGTGCAGTGTCATGCTAGGATTGGGTCTTTATGCAATTTGCAATTACAGAAATGTACATGGAATATTTTTTTGTGAAGTAAATGACTTTGCTATGCCTTCATCCCTTGCTATAGGTGTGTTTTATTTGTCTCCCCTTATACCAGCTTTCTGTCTTGAACAAGTGACAGTTTGCTTTGAGAAGCTAAAATGAAGATAAAAGTTTGACTGACTGGGTTGCTGCCTATTAATTTAGAACAATTCATTAGCTAGGAGGAAAGGAAGAATGTATAAAGCAGCCCCTGATACTTGGAAACTCACTAAGTGTGTTTGTATGCAAAAAATCTGTTAGGAGAAAATAAGAGTAAATTTTAATTTATTCTAAGTAGTGCTCTTTGCTATATCAGGAGTTACAAGAACCTGTATTTTGTTTTGGCTTTTTAACAGGTTACTCTGCATTTTCTGGTACTTTTTTTTGCCACAAGCTTACTAGGTTTTTGCTCTTGTCTCACAGTTCTCTTCGAGTACCACTTAAACGCAGCCCTAGGCCTAGTAGCTTTATAAAGGCATGACTCGTGTACTGCGAGACTGGCTTTTACCATTTAGAAACGCGGGGTTGGTGGCACTAAGGAGGCAATGAGATTTGCTGAGTACACACCCACCAGTCTTCTCTTAAACCAAGCAATCAAAACCAATGTTTGAAATTAACATCAAGCCAGAATTTATTAATTAAATAAATTTTCCAGTGTAAAGGTATCATTGAGCCTTGTAAAACTAACTGCAAGGCCGCTTGTGGTGGGTTTTGTTTTGTGTAACCAAAGATGGTTAAAATGTACACTAAAAGCTAACCGTCAGGACAAAGCTAATAATCAGCAGAGAAGCAAGGATTTCTCTTGTGCAAGTCACCTCTGTTGGAGGTGCACACTGAAAAAGTCCAGCTCACAGGCTGTAGTATTGCCTGTTTCCCTGTGTTGACTGTGAGTCTGGATTCTTAGGTCAGATGTAGATATTTCTACTATAGATGTCTAAAGCTAGTGAGGTGAAATTCACTGTCCATGTATGCAGGAATAACAGGATCAGTAGATCTGGCTTGCCCAGATACTATTTTCATTCCGTACTTACAGAAATGTTTTTGCTGGTATTTAGAGGTGGCCTTATTCACCTGAGGATACTATGAACAATGTTCTTGTACATTGTTGTGCTCATTTACCAAGCAGCCCCCTGTTGAGAATCAGTCCATCGTTTAACTTTTTTTAGTGCTAATAGGTACAGAAAGGGAGAGTTGACAGCTGAAGAACAGGAGTAGGTTTGTAGCTAGCAGAGTTCTTATTCTGGAGACACTTGTTTAGGAAAGCATTGATTCGATACTCGGAATTCTGCTAGGAGAGAAGCTAAGGAATTTATGTTGTAGTTGGTTAAGGATGTAAGGGGAGCCTTAAGATCAATTCCAAATATCAGCATAATTCTAGCTTCTGTGTTACTTCTGACCCCCCCTGCTCCAATTTGTAAAGCAGTACTGTGTAGAATATACCCTTGCCTCTTTATTTACAGACTTCTGAAACATATCTTATTTAGTTGTTTGGATCTGGTTGTCTTCAGTCTGCTGTTGTTTTCTTAGGAGGATGTTTCTTCTAGCTAATTATACTCTCATTTTTTGAGAGAACACATGGGTAAGACCAGATCAGGACTACTACATCCAAGCTAAAACATCTCCACCTGGTAGTGACATATTTTGTTGAAAGTAGTCAAGCAAAACCTGAGAACTGAGCCTTTATTAATGTTACAGGGACTCTGACCACGCTCCAAGAAACAAAACAGCATTTAAAAAAAGGCCCAGGCAAATCTCCAAGGTTTCAAATTTCTGTGTGCCAGTCATACACCTATGGACATTTGACGAATGAGGGAAAGTGGGCAAATTCCCCAAAGCAGACATTGAGGGGCGGGGGCAGCAGGGTGGAGGCTGTTAGTAAGGCTTTAGTATTAAAATGTTTTATCTCTGCATAGAAAATTGAGAAATGAGGTGTTATCCTGCAAGGATGCAGAGATGCAGTGTTGATGCAGAGGCAGAATGGAGCTGTCACAGGTGCAGAAAAATACCAGATGTTCTTGGTAAAAGGCAAACTGTTACACTTTTTGGACTAGAATGATTACATTCATTTACCTTTGTGTGTAATGGGGACATGTTGTCTGACTGTGTTACTAAAAAGCATGACAAAGAAGTTACTACAAAATTCCAGTATCAGCTAAATGACTTGCTGGTGGTGCTGCAGGTTCACAGTGGGAGGATAAAACATTGCCTTAGATCGAAGATTGCCTTTCAATGATGAATAAACTGAGCTGGATATGCCTTCTAGAGTATATAAGGTAGAACTCAAAGATGGTACACATCAGCTTGATACACTACATTTGTGTCTTTAAATAAAGCATTTTACTCAATCACTGCAGTAAACAGCATAGGGTGTTACAAGCGGTAAAATAATTCAAACTTGAAAACTAGCCACAACAAATGACAGGATGTTTTCTGTCTTGATATCAAGAGATGTATAATCTGTGACTGCATAATAGGATGTAGTGTAAAGTGGATAATGCTAGTAGCTTTAAGAGCTCACATCATGGAGAAATGTGTTTCACAGCTGGTCAGGATTAAGGCGAGTCAGGGAGAATATTTTATGGCTAGCTGTGAATCCCTAAGGGCATGCATAAAGCAGTATGAGTTATGTAAAAATTACGGACTGATAGTAGGAAGAGATTGTCTGATCCCATAAAATTCTGTCCTAAGTCTGACTCCAATCTTTTTCCTCTTTGTTCTCTTTTAATGATGGAATCTATGTTTCGGAACATTACTTCACCCATTTCTGGAAGATGAATTGTCACTCAGAGAAGTGCTATGATTAGAAAACTAGAAGTGTGTATTGCAGCATAAAAGGTAGAGCTGACACTGACTATTTAGACAATGAGCTACAGTTTGCTGAAGCAGAATTCAAATGATTCAGTACTAACAAGGCGGTAAAATGACTTATTCTGAGTGCCCACAAAACAATGGGAAGAAAGATTGTCAAAAAAGCTATCAGACAGCTGATGAAGATGGCAAAATAGAAAGCAAGCCCTGTTGTCTTGTTGGACCACCCCTTCTGTTCTCAGGTCTCAGAGATTTAACAGTCTGGAGAATGCTAAAACCTAATACACAGGTGCATGAATGAAGCCTACTCAGACAAGCAGCCTGATTTAGGCTGGATCCCTGGCCATTGCAGATGGGAGAGAAAGATTAGGTTGAATGTTTAAGTTGGGACACAACACAGTAACAAAGGTTATGTACGGGAAGACGTAGATCAGATCATAAGAGGTACCTGTCAACTCAGGACTGCAATGGAGATGAAAAGGAGGACAGTTGTGAAGTACTGTTGGACAGCTGACACACCCCAACAGATAAGCCTGATGCAGGACCATTATAAGTCTTAGCCCTCAGCTGATTTGAAGCCAAACTGATTGATTTGAAGCCAGACTCACATAAGCAGCAGTGATTGATTCTAAAACACTGTGTTCTAGAGACTGTGATGCCTATCAAGCCAAACTAAGGGTTATACAGTTCAAATATACATTGTAATAATCTCTGAGAATCCCTAAACCAGCAAATTGTCTTTTTAAGTAGGTGCCATTTACTTTGTTGAAAGATGGAGGGACCTTAAATGTCAGAAAAGGGAAGAGTACTGAGAAGCAACAGGAACTTTGTTGGTATGCATGTTGTTTAGCCAGTAGCTACACTTTTTCAGTTGGTTGTTTCTGTAATATGCTTACAGTAAAATTTTATATGCAAGAGGTTCTTCCTCATTGTGACTACCAGCACAGGTAAGAAAAGAGTTACTTTGAGCTGGTTTTTGGGAGGAGTTTCAGTAACCCAGCCCGCAACTGTGCCTCTGGCCTATATGTGTGCATTTTTAATGAAAAAGACAGCCACGCTCCCTGTGTTTGTAGGGGAGAAGTATCTTTGATACTACTCTGAAGTATTCAATTGCACTTAATATATAATACAATGTATATTTAAATGTACACATAATGTCATTTGCAAGTTCTAATCAAGAATGTAAATTCTAGGTAAATGTTAAGTCAGATGTCATTTGAATGCTTAATGGGATTCCTATTTATGACATCATAATATTGAACTTTAAATAATAGAGTTGAAGAGAGCAATATTTGTTTTAGTAAACAGAGGAAAATTGTCAACAGTTACAGAAACATAGGGAAGACATCACAGGTTGTCTGTATGCACTCATATGTATATATGTCACGGACATTTAATTGCTCTGGAAACATTGTGTCATTAAACTAGAAAGTAAAGGTATGGTCTTCTGATGCCAATACAGGTCAGGTAACACCACTAACAGGTTGTGATATTGAAAATCTAGTAGTGCAGAAGAGTATAATGATTTTTTTTCTTCTGAATTTATTTGCTCTCTGTTCTTTGTTTTCAGGGCATTAGAAGAGAAAATGTGGCAAAAAACAAGGGAAGAGGAGGACTGGTAAGATGATGGTTGCTTTTTCATATTTCAGTGTTTCACATATGTATGTGAAACAAATGTATGTATATATGAAATGCTGTGTACAGATATATCAAAATATTAAGCTTATAAGTGCTATTAGAATAGATTTCTGATCTCATGTCAGAAAAAAAAAAGCACAGTTAACCTATGACAATCTTTGACTTGTGTAAATTAGAATACAATCTTACACAGCTAAGTTTTAGTTCATTCAAGTTTTGACTGTCACTCTGAATTTGTAGTTTTGAAAAAACCTGACAGATTCACACACCCCCCCTTATCTTAATAAAGGACATTGGTTTTGATTCATTTGGTAATACAGTTTACATAATGGAAATATAATCATTTTGCCATTAGTTTATTGTTCCAGTGTTCAGTTTAGAATAAAGATGATCACTTCAATAAACAGGGCTAAAGTGATTGTTCAGTTCTCCTTTTCCAGGCCTGGTGTTAAGTACTGTTTCCCCATTTGAAGCAAAGACATGTTTATGTTCTACAGTACCATTAGATTCAATTTATTAATCGATAGATTTCAATATTATTTGTGTAAAGCTAATCAAGGCCACAAACATTTTAGTCTGAAGAGAGGAGGAATTTTTTTTTTATAAAAAAGAATGTCTGTCTTGCTATGTCTATTTCTATGAACATGCATATTTTCCAAACCATTTGGGAAAGCTGAAAATTGTTTCTAATTAAGCTGTTGAAAGCTTAAAAACCAAAAAATTATTTGGGTATTTTCAAGATATCCTTAAAGGGGAGCTGTGAATTATGTGTTGCTTCTTTTCTTTAAATTTGATCTTTTTATAACTGTAACATGAGTTAACAAGTTGTGTTTTGCAACAACTTGCAGCCATTTTTGTGTAGAAGAATGGATGTGTGTTTATAAGACATTTTAACAAACTGAAACTGAACAGGATCTTGTTTTTTAAATAGTCTGATTACATCATTAGAGCTATTTTTCAAAGTTTCCAAATTTGACTCATTCAATGCCTCTTAAGCACAATATGGGATTTAATTTTTAACTGTGTTCTATTAGGAGATGAAAATGAGATCCTAACGTTAATTCAGTAGGTATCAAAGCAGATTCTGGACATCTTGCAAAACCTTGGTGTGGATAGGCTGAACACCTCCTGTGCAAGGACACAGGCAAGCATAGTAAAAGTAGTCCTCGGAGGGAAAGCACTGTGTCTTGTACTAAGTCAAGTGTTTTCAGTTCTCTTGGAAATCATGGCTGTATCCTGTAACAGCCCTGCTAAACTTACTGCAACATGATTCTTTTGGTGTTGCAAAAAGAATCTGTGTCTGATGATTCATTTTTAAGCTCCAGTTAAACAAATCAATGAAATGTGAAATTCTTAAGACTCATTCAGTCCCATGGAGAGAGGGAAATGATGCTTCCATCCTGACTGCATGACTGTATTATCCTCTGATAATTGGCTTTTTGGCTAGGTAATAATTTTTTTTTTTTTCCGCTCTCTGCACAGTCTGACTTTCTGAAAGTGTAGTGACAGTGCAGGACATAAAATGTAGTGGAAAAAAAAGCTGTAAAATAAATATCATGGAGTACTAGCAAAAATAGTTTAGAAGTAGTAACATGCGAAACAATGTAAAGTCAAGAAAGTGCATGCTTGAGATCTGATGCTTGTAATGTTGCTCAAGTGAGGAGCTTTACTTGGCAAACTCATTTGGTTTCAAAGGTGGTTACCTCCAGGTTTTAGAGTCATCAAATAAGTGTTTGGTGCAATCTTCATATCACTGCATGCTCTGAGATTTCTGCAGTCCAAGTTGTTTAGGACTGATTTAATGAAATGAAAAATAAAATGAAAATGTTTTCTTACTTCTGTAAGCGTGTATAAGGGTATTGCAATGTCTTTGCAATAGGTAGCTGCTGATACTCATTTATCCAATTAAAAGCTACATCTTACTCACCACCCTATCTCTAGGACATAAAGGCAGAGAAAGGTACCTTTTCTTGCATTTTAGTCACATATATTATAAAACTTTGCTCTTTTTGTGTGGTGTTTTGGGGTTTTTTTTTTTGTTTGTTTTGTTTTGTTTTCCCTAAAGATACTGATGAAAACATCTGTGCTTTTCTTACGTTTGACTCTGATGGGAAAAAATGAAGAGGAAAAAAGTAATGTTGTTTAATTCTTTGGTTTTGTGTATTGGTGTTAGAAAATACTCACGTACAACTAAGAATCCAATCAATTGTAGTAACTGATTTTTTTATTTGTGTTTGCAAATGGATGAATTATTACAGCTGTTTACCTTAACTCCTTATACCATTCATTGTAAAAGGTCGTATGTATTCTATTATGCATTTACTAAATTATTGTGATGGCTTTTTTTCAGATATTTTAAATGCCTTCTAGCATTATACAGAGTTCATAAATACTGTGCTTTATAATCTGTCCTAGAAGGAAACAACAGATTATTGTTCAGCTGAAAAGTTAGATATATTCTGTATTAATAAAAGATCTTTCTTAAATTCAAAAGATAACAAGCAACTGTTGGAGCCAAATTCTGACAAGAATTCAATCATTTCTCTCTATCTCATCCGATGTCCAATGCAGTGCACGTATAGCATGAGTGCAATGTCTTGCACTATGTTTTTGTATGCATCCTATAGTTCCGTATGAATGTGATTACCTCAGTGCCACTTACTAAAATCAGGACATTCTGTCTTTTCCATTTCTAAAATAAAGTAACAGTGCTTACAGTTCTGGAATGGGCAGTTAAGGAACATTTCTAGCTTAACCAGATAATATGAAGTCTCATTATTTTATTATAAAGGCTTTGTATCTTTTCCATCTGTGTCTTAAGAATTGATAGGTGATCTTGTTTTACTGAAAGCAATAACTGATCTCCTTAGAGTAAAAGAAGCTAACCTAGCCTCAAATATAATGTTAAATTCCATCAGGAATACTTAGGTGAATGAACACACACAAGAGAAGTATTTCCAGGAAACAGGAATTTGCTGTTTACTACTAAAGTGTATTATAAATCAGAAGAAAAGCAGACAGCTGAAAAACTGTCAGTTTTTTTTCATGGTTCTGTGATACTTCTCCTCACGCTTTGTTTTGTCATCCACAAAGTTCATGAGAATCTCAGTTTTCATTTTCAGTGAGGTTGTTTCTGACCATTGTTTGGAGAAAGGCTTGAAAACATGAAGCAAGGGCACCTAATAGGCTTAGAATAGTAGGAGGCAGGGAAGAAACTTTACAGTTTTTCTTCAGATGAAGTCTTCTGGCTTTGAAGGCAATATAGGGATTTTTGCAGGGCACTGATTTAGAGTTTTTAAATATTAAATATTAATGTAATTTATTAATTATTACTAATCAACATGATATATATTTTAAAAAAAAACAACTAAAAATATGTTGGACGCATATTTAAGCATATTCTAGGAAAAACCATGGAGGGGGGATTTATGAAGCTGCTACAAGAAGTGTGCAACTCTATCCTGGCTTTTTTTGTCTGCCTGTGGGAACATCACCTTTTAAAAGGCAGCAGTGATTTTGTACATCATGCAAAAATACACCCATGATTTGAAAAGTAATTGGGTGTGCACATAGGAGTATTGTGCTGTTCAGTGTCAGTACACCTATTGTATAGATCTAGTGGATATCAATGTTAATCTTTTCCTATAGGAAAAGGATGACCTTGATAAAATGACCTGAATTCTGAGATTTAAGTGACCTGAAGTAATGAAGTTTCAGCAGCCAAACTTTGGTCTTAGGTTGATTGTGGTGTTTGGTTTATAGGTTTTAGTACCAGAACGACCTACCCTGATCCTCATCATGTGTTTGTTTTGTCAATTGTTACGGAGAGTTCTTCCTCTTACTGAGGCTATCAGAATTTATCTCACTAGAAACCAGTAGACTTGTACTAGCTGTAATATAAACAAATGGAAACCCCCAATGGGTTGTTTGTCTTTGTAACTGATTATACTTTAGCTTTGTGTGAACTTTTAGTAAATCCACATTGGAACTACTTTTATATCATTAATAAATCACTTCTTCCTAGCTGTATGTTTGCCAAATAGTTACTGCAAGATAAACATGCAGCACAAAGAACATCTGAATAGCCTGAGATACCCTTTCAACTGAGGGATGCATTAACTGTAAACACACAATTTTCTGCAGATTTCAAGTATTCCATTTCATGGAAATTAAAAATGAATTACATCAAATTTATAGCAGGATAGAGATACTTGATTTTTATCACAATCCTGGCAATGTTTTTTTCTGAGTAGACTGAATGCCTTTTTCTAAATGGAAAGTCATCTATTGGCAGGTGGTATCAGAATAAAATGGAATATTGCTTGTGTAGATTCAACGCACTCCAGTAATCATTTGAGGTAAATTATTTTAGAGAAAATAAACTGAGTTCTTTTACAAATGTCAGTGACTTGTAAGCCCAGAAAGTTCCCCAGGCACCATAACGCATATGCCTTCTTTTCCAATTTCTCCCAGTCTAAACTCCTTTCTTATATGATTTGTTTGTGAATGTGACATTTATTCTTCACTAAGAATCTGTATGAATTTGCAAAGCTTTTTGTGATAGCTGCTGATAAAGTGGAGGCCCTAGATGTAAAACATCTTAAATGTAAGAATTCCAGCTCCAGTATCTCTGCTCTGTCCCATAGTTCATTCTGGATGTCTTATAATCTGCATTCTTATTTCTTAAAGATTATTTTACTATAATATCAGGAGATTACTAGCACAAATGCATTTAATAAGATTTTGTTTGTTTCACAAAATTAATCTTCCAAAACCCTGAGGCTCTTCAGTATATTGCATTAAGTACTGTTTGCTGTATTAAATATCAGTAGAACACATGCAGCACTGGTGTGCAGGGTATTAATGGGATACATTGTTTTTCTTTCCCTGTCTTGGATCATCTAATCCATTATATGGATGCCTTTTATCACATTTCCTTAGAAGTTAAGAACTTCTAAGTAAGTGGCATTTTGAATTAAGTAGACACTTAATATGTTTCAGAAAGAACTCGGGGTTGTTGAGGGAACACAGCATAAAGTTCAAGGAAGTTGAAGCTCTGTCAGTTAGGTTGATATGAGCTGCAGTGTACATTGTAAGCACTGAGCAGAGCATGGATGTATGAAAATCAAGCAGGCCTAGAACAGCGAGGGATTTCTATACCTGATTGTAATACTCGTGTTTAAATCAACATTGACATGCATGCTTATTTATACCTAGTGCTGAATGCATAAGTGCTTTTATCTAGAAAATCCATGGTTTGCTAGATAGTTCTGGATGTGGCACAGTCTTAATGCTGTTGAGCTGCTCAATGCTCTGTTGTATGTAAAAAGCTTAAGTCGTTTAGGGTGCAGGAGTTTGCTGTCATAAATTTACCTTGTGACTCCACTTGTGCTCGTTTGTGTGTATACCACATGACTCTGGAACCGGTACTTTCCTCACAGTCTCACTTGTACTAAAATCAGGAACAAATCTATATGCACGGGTGCCATCCACAGCACCTCATTTGCAATGCAGGTGCAAGGTTCTGCAGCAGTGAGTGCTCTAGCCATGCGTAGTGTGTCCTTAGGACAGGCAACTTGCACAAACTTTATTGCTGATAAAAGTTGTCCCTTTTTAGGTATAGCTATCTTCTTGTGCCCCTTATAGACAGCACCAGAAGGTCTACAAGTGCCTCAAAAATAAGGCTTGTAGCTTCCCATTTTATGTCATTTTATGAGTTTAGATTATGAGAACTTTGAGTTTATATGAATTTATGAGAACTTTGCTCCTTCAATCTAGGTCCGCTCCAACTCGTATGCCTTCATGCATACAGTAGTAATTACAGTGCTTTAAGGTTGTGTTGCAATGACATTATGGGTTGTCAGTAGGGTGGTATTACTGACTGTTGTCATGGAAAATTTGTATTAGCAACATTAAGTAGAGTGTTTACTGATTTCTTAGTGAACTACTAAAAACAATGTCACTGTACCTTGTATGCTGTTTGATAGAAAGCATAATGTTAGTGGGGAGTTAGATCATATCAAAATGCAGTAACATCATGAAAAAGAACCCCACCCATGCTTATATCTTTTACAACTTTTTGTCATTTTCTTTGATATTATGGGTGCATGCATTTATATCAGCTAAGGATCCAACAATATACAATTTTATAGCTGTTCTAGTCATAATTGTACTATGTATATTGATATTAACTTTATCATGATCTTTCTGAAGTCACAAAACCCCCCTGTGTTTAGAAGATGTGTGACAGATGCTTCATTTCACTGCTGAAGAATGAAAGGCTGTAGCTGAGATCTACGTGCTCAGACCTGCTAGGCAGTAGGTGTGTAGGCTGAATTAAGGGGTTTACAGAAGCTGCAGAGTCCTTTGATTAAAGAAAATAGACTTTCCAAAGCTAAGGGTAAGCTCCCCTTAGAATCTGTGAGTCTCTATCCAGCTTTAATGGATTCAGTCAATTCATGGAGAGAGCTGATGGTGTATGTTCAAACTATAGGTTTTAAAACATTTAAAATGTGCAGATATTGCTAGGTAGAAGACTTTGAGTGCTTGTGCTGGTGGCATCAGGAGATGAGGAAAGACTTGGAAGAAAGTCAAGAACACGGGGTGTCCCCAGGGCTCAGCGCTGGGGCCGGCCCTGTTTGATATCTTTATCGATGACCTGGATGAGGGCACCGAGCGCACCCCCAGCCGGTCTGCGGAGGACACCAGGCTGGGGCAGTGCTGCCCTGCGGGGGGGCAGGAGGCCCTGCCGGGGGTCTGGGCAGGCCGGGCGAGGGGCCCAGGCCGGCTGTGTGAGGTTCAACCCGGCTCCGTGCCGGGCCCTGCCCGTGGGGCACAGCAGCCCCAGGCAGCGCTGCAGGCTGGGGCAGGGGGCTGGGAAGGTGCCCGGCGGGAAAGGGGCTGGGGGGGCTGGCTGGGCCGGCTGGGCAGGAGCCAGCCCTGTGCCCAGGTGGCCACGGGGGCCAGCAGCAGCCTGGCTGGTGTCAGGAGCAGTGTGGCCAGCAGGGCCAGGGCAGTGCCCGTCCCCCTGTGCTGGGCCCTGGTGAGGCCGCCCCTCGAATCCTGTGTTCAGCTTTGGGCCCCTCACTGCCAGGGGGACGTGGAGGGGCTGGAGCGTGTCCAGAGCCGGGCAGGGGCTGGGGCAGGGGCTGGGGCACGAGGCTGACGGGGGACGGCTGAGGGGACTGGGGGGGCTGGTCTGGAGAGGAGGAGGCTCAGGGGGGCCTGACCGCTCTCTGCAGCTCCCTGGCAGGGGCAGTAGGCAGGGGGGTCGGTCTGTTCTCCCAGGTAATGAGCGACAGGACAAGAGGAAGTGTCCTCACATTGCACTGGGGGGGTTAGATTGTATATGAGGAAAAATTTCTTCCCTGAAAGGCTGGTGAAGCATTGGAACAGGCTGCCCAGGGAGGTGGTGGGATCCCTATCCCTGGAGCGTTTCAAAAACACATAGATGTGGTGCTTAGGGACACCGCTTAGTGATGGACATGGCAGTGCTGGGTTAACAGTTGGACCTGATGATCTTAAGGGTCTTTTCCAATCTAAATTATTCTGTGATTCTATCGTTGTGTTCTCTTATTTCTCCTAATATTCAAACAGAATTTTTTTATATTACATTCCTAGCTCTTGCTGTTAGAGAACTTTTTGCCTCTTATAAATTATATTTGGATGTGTAATTAAATTTGATGTAGCTACAGTGTTCTCCCAAAGTTTGCAAAATAGTCCTTCCAGCACCTTGATACAGATTATATAATATAGCTATTAAATACGGATTATCTTTTGAAGGAAAGGCAAGGATTAATGACTCAAACTAAAATGAAAAATTAGATGTGTGTGATGAGATGCATTCTTGCAGTGATGAAGGAAATGGAACCAGAGAAGGCGAAAATATTAAAATGAGATTAATAGAGCTACATGCTTAAGTAAAGAAATTTAGCTACCCATTTTGTTTAGGAGAAAAAAAAAATGCTTGTCTTGCATATATTAAAAAGTAATATCGTGACTTTATAGAATAGTCTGGCTGACAGTTGCAGTCGTAGTTATTTTGTAGTAAGCCTGTCTGCAACTTTGAGAAAAAACCCCTTTCCTTGGAAAAGAAGAGGCTTTGCAATATCTGTTTTGTAGAGCAATCCTGAGAATTTTTAGAAGTTCATTTAGATACAAATAAATTTTTTTGGTAAAGCTTATCTATACAGAGCTAAATCAGTTGCCAAATGTGTGTGGAAGGAACTTCTTCCCAGTCAGCTTGGTAGTAACTTTTTAGCTTTTATTTTGCTTTACTATGTAGCATAAGTCTCAGTCTGTTTCCTGGGATCAACTGGACATTTTGCCCGACAGATTTCTGTCCTTATAGGTAACTCACGTAGGGTGATCACACCCCTCTGAGAGCTGGAGCCCATCTGGGGACAGTGCCTTGCAGCCTGTGGTGTTATAGGAGCAATAGCAGCTGCTCCCAGCTGCTTGTACTACGGCGGTACTTCACTAGACAGGGCCCCAGCTTCATTTCGTATGAACGGAGTCACGTCCTGTGTTTTCAAACATCAGATGACTGGTGCTGGGAGAGGCTTCTGCTTTTGTGCTGGCTCCATCATCTGAGCAGCTGTTTCCATCTCCTTGTGTGACAGGGCAGCAGAGCAGCCCTGGACCACCCATTGGCCTGCTGACAGAAGTGCTGGCAGTGCATGATGCAAAGTGACACCTTTATCAGAAGTGCTTAATATCTGATGTACCTGCAGACTTACAGAAATCTGAACTTGCTTTGATGCTCTTATGGACGTTAACTTTCTCTAAAGATCTGTGCTGTTTTCTTCCTCTTCATGAGCAATCTATTAGTACTAATCCTTGTATAACCCGCCACTACAGAAGGTACTATCTTAAATGTGACATGCACAGTTATCTGATTGTGTGCTCTGCTCAGATGAAAGGCTGGTGTGTTTTTTTCAGTTTTCTTTGTTTAAGGAAGAGTTATAAGAAGATAAGCAGTTCTTTTATCTTTGTTCTTATGTATAACTGATCTTTCTAGCAGGCCTATTTTGAATAGAAAAAGCTGTATTCATTTGTAAGTTGTAGTGTAAAATCATACTTGTGATTTAACCCCAGCTGGCACACCCAATGTTTAACCTCAATGACCACACAGCTAGTCACTCACTCCCCCTGCAGTGAGATGGAGGAGAGGATCGGAAGAGTAAAAATGACAAAACTCATGGGTTGAGACTTTACCAGTAAAGCAAAAGCCCTGCAAGCAAGCAAAGCAAACCAAGGAATCCATTCACCACCTCCCATGGGCAGGCAGGTGTTCAGCCATCCCCAGGAGAGCAGGGCTCCAGCATGCGTAACAGTTACTTGGGAAGACAAACACCATCACTCCAAACGTCCCCCTCTTCCTTCTTCTTCCCCCAGCTTTATATACTGAGCATGACCTCATACGGTATAGAATATCTGTGTGGACAGGTTGGGTCAGCTGTCCTGGCTGTGTCCCCTCCCAGAATCCCGTGCCCCTCCAGCCCTCTCGCTGGCAGGGCCTGAGAAACAGAAAAGTCCTTGACTTAGTATAAATATTACTTAGCAACAACCAAAACCATCAGTGTGCTATCAATGTTGTTCTGACACCACATCTGAAACGCAGCGCTGCACCAGCTCCTGAGAAGAAAATCAACCCTGTCCCAGCTGAAACCAGGACATTACCGTAGATACAAATTAAGATACTTTAATCCTTAGAAAGATTAGGCTACTGACAGGGTTTCTCTGCTTATCTATGTCATGGGAAGAGGTTGCCATGATCAACTAGCTATGTTCATCACCCTTCTGTGGGTGCTTGCTAAAAGAGTTGCTCACATTAATACTCTCTAAAACTCTTTAAATATATAGGTTTAAGCTGTTGAAATTGGTGGGCTGATCTAGCTCATTAGTTTCTTGACTGAATTAGGTGAATCTGGGGACACCTGCACAAGCAGCATCTGCCAGCAGATTAGATGAGTGTCTACTGAAAAATAATGCCTAGTAGATAAGTATTACAACTTCTTCTACTGAATTAACTAGATCTGGAAGTAGGGTATCTGTCTGCAACCTTTTTTTTTTTTTTTTTTCTTCCAATTTCTATTGGCAATTTTGACATTTTAGATATATACTGTCATTTTTTTCTTCAAAATGCAAGTCTTCTGAATGAGCACTTCCTTAAGTTCTCTTGAACATGGTACCCACAGTGGAGCCAATTCACATATAGTGTGTAATGGGGTGTGTAATAAGTGGTATGATATGACTAAGGAAGCACAGAAAGGCAGCTTTGAATTTACGTTAGGTGTGTTTAAATCTGTAAGGTTAATGTTGGGAAGTCTAGCAGATGTGAATAAAAATAATTTAACTTTGTCTACAGTTGTTTTACCTCTGAGGTAAGATTCAGAAGCAGATAGAAGATAGCAAGCCTACCAGCTTCACCCATCCCCATAGTTTATTGATTGCACATTGACTGTGTCTGATTGGAGAATATTCTATACACTATACAGTAATTCAGTGATTACTTGTTCCTTTCTTGCAAGCTGTTTCATATTCATTTTCTGAATGTATTCTTAAAATCAAAGTAACCTATTTCCAGTGTACGTAATTCAGTTTAGTTCTTTTTTCACTGTGCGTAGCAAGTATATAATGAGAAAAGTTCGGTGAGATGGCCAACTGCTTGGGTAACTGTAGATTTAAAATGGCATTAAAGTGCATTATGTTTTAATGATGATTCCTTTGATTTTCTGCTAAACGTGGGAAACAATTTTCTTCCCTACTGCTTCCTGAGTCTCTAAGGCAGAGAGGCTGAATTAATTCAGAAATATTGTACCTATCTGTTGTCTTTGGTATCTCAGCCTCCCCACTTTTTTCAGTGATTTTTCCTTCTGTCAGCACAAAGTAATTTACTTTGACTGCACCAGAGAAGGAGCCTATACTGCTTTTCTGCTCCATGTTCCACCTATCTACATATACACACAGACCATACCCAAAATATATACTGAAGTCTAGAGTAAAACAGAACTTAACATTGCCTGAACACATCTGAAGGGGAAATTCTAAAAAGTATCTAGAATTATTCATGTTTTGCTAGTGCAGATACGTTTTCTGCATGGCTCTAACAGCAAAATCAGGCTTTGAGTATTTCAGGAACTGAGGTTACTGGGCCAATTTAGAGGCAACGTAGACATAAGCTTTGTGATGGTATCGTGTCGAAAACACTGGGTTTTTTTGCAGCAGTCTAATACTATTTGAACCTTAGTGGTGGGCCTGCTATTCAAATGGAGCATTAGCTCTTCCTGCTCAAATTCTTCCTCCTTGCACTGCCACCCCATCCTATGTATAGTGTTTGCCATACATTGCAGTCCTGCATATATAAAAGCTGAAATGGTATTAAAGTGTTCAAATATTTTTGTTTCACTTGTTGGCATAGAAGTGGTGCAGGATAGCACTAGGATGTTTGGAGAATTCATTGTTTAGCAAATCAGTATGTGTTTCAGCTGAGGATTGAGACCTATTTTACGGTTGTGGAAAAATCAGTAGTTTGGTTCCATCAAGACGTGGGAGTGAGTAAATACTTGCAAACAGTAATTACAGCCTGGTTTTGTATCCCTGCTGAGAAATGCAAGTGCTCATGCCTGGGGAGGAGGAGGGCTGGAGGGAATGGAAGGGTGGCAGGAAGGCAGACAAGGAAAAAGGGGTTGCATTTTAAGTATGTTTGAAAAACTGTCATAAGCGGTTAGACAAAGTTTAATGTTAGCTTCTAATAGAGGAAAACCAGCACGGAATAGGTCAGTGAATGGTGTCTTACTCAAGATTCAGCTAAGAAAAAACATTCATCTTTAAATAAACCACATAGAACTTGAGATGCTCTGATACTGAACTACTACAGGAAATACTGTGCAGGTTTCTAGTTTGGGATGAGACTGCTCTGAAAACTTGATCACTGCTAGCAGTTTGTTTCTGGCCAAAGCGGCCTGGTCCAAATCATCATGTTGTTCACATATTCTTGTTCCAGAACTTTGTATGTAGCCAGAAGGGTGCTTAGCTTTTCCGTTTGAAAGTAATGCATTGGCCATCTGTACTGTGTGCTCCCGCAGACCAAATACAGCTTTTGCCTAATGGTTTTCTCCCAAGAACTTCATAAAATCTGCAGTAGATGAAAGAGTGACTCTCAGTTGCACAGTTTAGCACATACTGTGCTTATCTCACAAACAATAGGATGCCTTGGTCTGGTTTAGGATTTGACTCAGTATCACTATCACACATTATTTTTAATACAGAGTTCCTGTTGTCTACAGTGGGACTTCTCTTTGCAGGATGATGGCAGAACTTGTGTAATACTCTGCAACATCCTTAAAAATACCTATATGCTAAGTGCTTTATTTCATATTAAATGATCATTTCTGAAGAGGGAACTGGATCTACTCCAGCAAAGCACTCAAACATAGGCTTAATTATAGGCACACAAATAGCTTCTGTTCATGCAGCATGGCTTGGCACAAATCCAAAAATAAAGTACCTGCCTACAGAGGGACTAGGTTGGAACTACTGAGGACTGTTGAAGTCAACAGGAATGTGTTACTATTCTTAGTTGTAAACAAACGGACAAACACTGGGTTAGTCTTCAGCGTTTGACATCTTCAGGATAGATTTTTCTGTTGCTCACTGAAACCTTTCTCCTTTCACCCAAAAAAATGGTTCTTCAGTTTTCCATCATCTGCATCATCTGTGTCAAAGTTCAGCATGCTGTCTTCACATGGCTATTGCTTTGAAAGCCGTGAAGACAACCTCAATTGTAGCAGCGATGCAATCCTAATCATCTGGGTTATAACTGCTGGGTTTTTTTCAGTTTTAGCCCTTCACTTCAATCTTTTTAATTGGGATATGCCTCATAATAAAAAATACTTGTATGAGCATCTGCATATCCTGAAGCCTAGTGAATAAAGATGGGGTTTAAAACTCTCAGTTCTGTTGCTGGCTTTCCTTCTGAACTTGTATCTATGATCTTAAGACAAGGTAGTTCCAGCTCCTTTGTGGATTGGTGCTTTTTGTGGTACAATGAGGAATATGAAACATAACTTCTGAGTAGTACAGTCCTGTCTGCCCAGCTGTGTTTACTGCTAACCTGTAATACTTTTGTTGGACAATGATGTCAATCTTATCTGTCTTATGGATGGGACTAACCAGGGTGATTTTAGGTGGCTGTCTCTTTGAACTGGAGTGTTACAAAATATTCACAGAAAAACAAAGTCTTCATGTCTTTTAGCAGGAAGGACAGGAGGAAAGCGAATTTTACCAGAGCTGTGAAGTTTCTGAACAGCTGCTTATAGGTTCTGTTTAAAAACTGAACAAAACAAACAACCCACAAACTGCTAAAAGTGTACCTGGGTGCACTCATGTTATTTCACAAGTCTGCCAGGGTTTCAGGGGCACTTTTGTGAAGAAAATCTCTTGTAGCCACAGGTAGAGCTGGGAAATTGGTATGGAGAGTGCTCTGAATACAGATATCTACTCATAGGTGATGATTCAAACTAAATTTGGCATCTTGATATATTGCATTTTTTTGTTGGTTTTGTTGCTGATCTGTGCCTTACAGACAAGTTCTGAGCTACACTGTATTGTAGACAATGAATAAGAGAAAATTCCCATTACAGGGCTAAGCAGAAAGTAAGTAGAAAAGATGGGTAAAATGATGGGAAAATGAACGTATCTCTGTTTTACAGGTGAAGTTATGAAGCTTGGAAAGCTTGTTTAGAAATACACAGAATGCTAATGGTCTTACTGAGAACTGAATCAAGCTTAAGATCCAACTTTCTTTATCCTACATGTTGTGGAACCAAATAATGAAATATTTCCAGATCTATTCAGAAAGCCAAATTAAAACCCTTTGCTACAGGATATAATCTGTTTCCCGTCTGATGTAGTGGTGATATTAGAATTAAGCTCATTAGAATTGATCATCAGTTTAAATTGCTTCACCACTTAATCCCAGAGAGCTCATCTCTGGGTTGTATGCTTTCAAATCTCATGTTTTCTTGCTGTGACTTTCAGAGGGTTCCCCTTGTTTAATGTCAGAAAGGCTAAACAATTATTGTGCATCATGAAATCGAATGTGTAACATTGCTAGATTTTGTGTGAATACTCTTTTCAGAACATCTCTGCAAAACCTTATTGAGGTTATTCCAGCTTTGGGAATGTGTAATGGAGAAGAGGCAGGTGGCCATTGTAGTTTTGTGGCATGTCTTGTTCTGAGGGATGTGGGACTCCATGGAGGAGGAGGCAGAATCGTAAGCTGTTGGTGCAACTGAAAAAAATGTGAAACCCTGCTGCACAGTTTTGGTGTTTGAGATGTTCCTGGTTCTGCTGAATTCTATCATCGGTTGCTGCTGACTCAGCCTTGCAGTGGAGCTGGCTTTTACCTGCCTTGGGGAACTGGAGTTTACTCTTCTTGCATAGCTTACTTATGTTTTTCTTTTTTAATGGGAGGTTTTCCTGTTTGCTTTTATTTAAGCTTAAAAAAATAAATTAAAAAAGTACATTGTAGGTCTAAATGGTTGCTGTAACATGTAAATGCTGACCCATATCCCATGAATGTCTGTGTGCAATTCCTGCAACTGCAGTTCTCACAGTAGCAGAATTAAACACAGGACTGGGAGTGCAGTCTGAAATTGGTTGCAAAATGTTTTGAATTTTTTTTATATGGAGCCTCACAGATCTGTGACTACTAATACAAATAATATATTGATTCACTTCTTGGAGATGCAGCATATTTCTCAACAGGGATTAATTTCTCATGGACACTGTTAATTAGTCCCTCAGTTGATTATGTTCGATATACTGTTTCCCTTCATTTACAGCAGAAACAGATCATGGAAGTGTTCAACAGTTGACAGAGTGGTTCCCCCAAAAGTTACAATTTTTTACAAAGAGTTTATTAGTAAATTCCTCTTTTGCAGGATGTTGTGTAATTTTGAGATCTGAGTGCAACTGTAAATTGGCTGACATCACTGGAATTTGCTTCTAATCTGCCTATTTTGTGTTTGTGCTAATCCTAAAGCAGAGGGGAGGTTACCTGGCTATCCACAGAAACATTTTATTTTAAAACTGATCTTTGTTTTTCTAAAGAAAAATATATTTTAATTATTATTTCAAAATAAAAGTCAGATTTCTGGAGTATCACAAAGAGAATACTTTGAGGATCTCTAGATTCACTAGAAGGTAAATGTGTTTTGCACTCCCTGTTTGTCCCATGACAGAAGGTCCCATAATCTTAGTGAAATGTTTGTGTTTCTGTTTCTTCAGTCGTACTAGTAAATGATTATGGGTAAAGATTAAGGGGCAGGCCAACACGGAGGACACGGCTGTTGGCTACAGACCAACTGATTAGGTAGAGGTAGTCAGTGAGGTTCTACAGACAGGTGGAGGTAGCCTCAAGGTCACAGGCCCTCATGGGGGACTTCAGCCTCCGTGATGTCTGCTGGAAGGACAACACAGATAGGTTCATGCAGTCCAGGAGGTTCCTGCAGAGCGCTGGTGATAACTTTTTAACACAGGTGGTGGAGCAGTGATCACAGCAAGGCTTGCTCTTAGACATTGTCTTCACAAATGCTTTAGCAGAAGGTTGGGCTAGATGATCTCCAGAGGTCCCTTCCAGCCCTGACCATTCTGTGATTCTGTACAGTTTTAAGATTGAAATTAACAGATGCATATGGAAAAGAGCCTTACGTATTTGAGGGCATTATAACAAGGGCAAGCAATGAGTGTCTATGGGAGATAACACCTCTTAAACTGGAGGTGCTGCTGAAGGGATCCTACTATGGCAACACAGCCAGAGAGCACCTCAGCTGTTATGGGGTGACTGCCTGTTTGCGTACTGTTACTGTGCAGTAAATGCAAGTATTTTACTAAAGATAAGTGGGTTAACTTGTAAGTGGATGTTCTCGTTTGGCCTAGTTTAAATCTGATTTAAGCTTCCACAGTCTACAAGTATAATGGCCTCTTGAGTTTAAACGCTCTAGGAATTTTACCGATTTGTCTAAGACCACATTTGTCAGTCCAAATTTGGTTCTTAGGTATATTACTAATTTCAGGCTCAGTAAAGACTTTCTTTATGCACAGTTTATAACTGGTGGGATAATTTCACTGTGCCACATACTAGGCTTAGTACTCTGGCACAGTGAATGTACAATTCTGGATCTGCTCCTTTCACAGCTTATATAGAATTTTAATATATGTTAGTTTGTTGAAAGGAGTATTATGTGAACTAAAAGTAAAAAAAGTTGAACAAGAGTTATTTTCACAGGTACAGGGAGCGAAGGAGACCAATGTCTTGCTACCTATATTCTCTCTCTTTTTAAAATTACTGATGGATTCTAAAAGTGAAATACGTAATTTTACTGCACAGTAAACCACGCAATTATGTATGTTCATATAAATATCATGTAAGTTTTTCTTACACTGGCTAATTTTCTCAGGAACAACAGCAGACCTTACAATCAAGCATATTTCTTGAACTGAATGATTGTACTGGTTTGTTTTTCAGCAGGGTTTCTGTTGTGTATGTGCACTGATCTCTAAAATCCTGAATTTGTGGCAGTCATGAGAGATGTTGCAAGTGTTCTGATCTCTCAACATGCTATGAATTCAAATAAAGCAGTTGTAGGTGTAAGTTCTCAGTAGGTTTAATGAAAGCTTAAGTTTTGGCCCACGATGTATTTCTGGTTCAGATCGACAATGCGTCACTGTATAAAGTAGCTATGGGATATTCCTTAAACCTTGCTGGCTTCTTAATGGCTGAATAATTTACCATAACTTCATGTACGCACCAGTCCAGAAAAACATTTAAACTGGTTTATAACTTCAAGCAATCAAGTAGTCTGGTGAGGTTTGTCACACTCTCACTTTCATGCATAATTAAGATGAAATGAGCCCTCTGTTACATTCTTTGACAATGTCCTTTAAAGAGAACAATAACCTTAGTTAACAGCAAAATAATCAATGTTATGACAATAATTCAGCAGTCTACCTGCAAAAAACAACAACTGCGAAGCATTGTAGAGTGCTATGTCTTGAGTCTGGTGTTTTAAAAGCAAGAGATAAATACTCAAAATTTGTCACTGTGGATAGCATGGAAGTGAAAGAAAATCCTTCAGTTTTTTTCCAATGATTTTCCAATGTTTGGTAGAAGGAGGAACTGAGGGACAAGGTGGAAGTGGAATGTTATTTGAAAGCTTTCAGCTTTAGTTAGTCTTTTTCTGCACAGTAACTAGAATGAGACACCGTAGAGCTTCTGCATGCCATCTGAAATCTCAGATGCCCCAAAGAGTTTCTTTCCCCACCTTTAAATACAGACTCTGACCTGATGTCTTTCATTCACAAAGACAGATTAAAATAACTCAAGGGCATTGAGCTGGCTTTGGGTGATATACAGGGGAACCTGCTGTCAATAATTATTACTGCAAATAACTGCTTTAACTTTTTTATTATTATAATTAATTTTGGACAAGAACAAGTGCTGAATATTTACATCTGCTGTCTAAATCTAATTGGAGCTGTGGGTCTCTGCCCATGAATAGGGACAATATGTGCTTGGAACAAACTTAGTAAAAATTTCTTCATTGATTTCAGTTGTGTAGGATGCAAGTATAAAATGGCAAATAGCCATGACTGTATGAAGATATTGAAGAGAGAGATAAATTAAGAACGTGGTTAAATTGAAATTAAACAATCGAGGAGGTCTTCTAGTTGTCCTTCCTGAATGCTTTTAGATATTCTTCTTGCAAACCCTACAAGAATAATACTATATGTGTGAAGACTGTATTTTTTGAGTGTTTCTCAGATCTCCTGGTTGTGTAATGAATAGGAAAAAAGTGTTTGCCTATGAGTGTTTAGTGAGCTGGTTCTGATTCATCTGGTAATGGCAGTGGGTTTTTTTGCTCTCCTTTGAAGTGGAACTGCTCTTTGTGCTTGACAAATCACTATTGAATTATTGTGTTCTGTTTTTAAAATGTTTTAGTGTTTATAAAGAAGAATGTTGCTTTGCTTTTCCAGAATGTGATATCTGCACAAAGATGCATCTGTATTATCTTTGAGCCTGAGACAAATGGAAAGGCTATGTCAAAGAACTGAGGGAAAGAATTTATAAAGCGATCTGCTCTTGCCGTCTTGGATTTGGTCAATATATCGTTCTGTTACAAAACCTGAAAGAGACTTCCTGCCCCTTCAAATTTGAGGTTTATTTTAGATTTAGAAATACAATTCTTTTTTTCAGACCTAATGGCTTCTATCCAACAAATTTGGGACTGTTTTAAAACAAAAATAAACGACATACTTTTAAGTAGCTTTGTTAAGACAAAAATCTTTTCCTTACATTGAACAGATGGAGTAAGAAATCATTTCAATCCAAGGGTCAAGCTCAGTATCAGGTTTTCAAAAACTGAAAAACTAGTCAATGGAAGGAAACAGTTGCAAGGAAACAGTTTTTTCTGGGTCTGAATATAGACAAATTAATGTGATGTTATACACATAGACTCCATTTTGATTAATGAGAAAGTCCCATCACTGATATAGTCTGGGTTTTCTTTTATTCCCTTGCTACTGTTCATTTCCAGCACCATCCAGTAGTAAAAGCCTTTCTCATAAGAAAAAAAATATTAATTAAAATCAATGATCTCCTCAATTCAGTTGCTAGATTACTTGGAACAAGTATCTCAGAGTAATAGAGAAGATGCTAATTAATACAATAAATAGTTTTAATTTCTATCCCTTAAAAAGTTCACCACATTGTTACCATTGTGACGAAGATGTGAATTATTGGAAAACCATTGCTCAAAACCTATAAAGCATGCTAAATAGGCTCACTAGGAGACCTTATATTGATGCCAACTGAAAATTCATATATGTTAAAGGTATGGGTGGGTTTCTGTGGGAGTGCAAGAAACCCAGCCTCTTATGCAGTGCCTCTTGTTGGAAATGGTTTTAACCTGACATCCATTTTATATGTGCAGAAGCTACATTTATGTGCATTTGTGCATACAAATAACCAAGAAAATGTGCCTGCAGTCCTAAGTATTGTTTGCTCTGGTAGAAGTTGATCTATGCAAACATTTTTATTGGTGCTGAACTAGAAACCAGCCTTTATTTTTCTACTTTTGATTTCCTGCCTGGTTTGACAAACTTCCCTCAGTCAGCCAAAATTTGTGTAATAGGTGAGAACATCCTGGATACTGCATGTAACAGATTTTTGCCTTTGGGGCATGTAACATTAACCTTCCTCTGCCTTTCAGATGAGTTAGGACACTGTCCTGCTTTAATTGGGCCAGATGTTTCAAAGTGGCAATAGAGATTCTGCCTAAACAGCATGATTTAGATGACAAAGCACTCCTAGCTTCTGCACTTCTGTACTGCCAAGTCAATTAGGAAGATGCTACTCTTTCACTATGGCATGCTGTAGCGTGTCAGCCAAATACAAGAATGACTACAACTTGGAAGGATAAAAGTTTGTGAGTTTTGAGCTTGGAGGGTTTTTTTGAGGGGGAAAGGGCCTTGGGAGTTTGTTTGTATTAAGCCAGAAGCAGGTTGAGACTGTGGGGAAGAGTCTCATCTTGGGTAGTTGCCAAAGTTCTGCTTTTTTTTTTTTTTTTTTTTTTTTTTTTTTTTTAGAAAAGAGAATCTAAAGAAGCAAATTGCTGCTACTGCATACCCAACATCAAAATCTCTTAACAACACAGTGCCAAGGTATTTTGGTCCAAATATTACTTGAAAAGATTTATCTACTTCAGACCTTGTAAATCAGCAAAAGGACATTGATATTAGTCATTTACAATTAAAGAACATTCCTAAATTTATGTGCAACTTCTTTGATTTTAGTAGGATAACAATATTTCTTGAAATAAGTTCATGATTTGTTGGTTTTTTTCCTCCCCTTAGTAAGAGCTCTGTTCTGTCCAAATACTATCTATGCTTTTTGGGCAGCGTTTCATTCAGGTTCTACTAATCCTTGTTTATCCCAGATGTTGGAAGAGCTTCATCATTCAGGCTTGATGAACGAAACACATAAGTGAATATTCTCTAGAAACTGAGGAAAACATGACGATGAGTTTCACCCAATCTCATGATTAACATTCTGCCTGGACTTCTTTTTTCTTTAGTGGTGTAAATTTACCCAGAAGTCTGAAAAGTTGTGCATGTTTCTTGCTCTTTATTTTTTAAGTTCTCTAAAGAAAGCGTAAAGATATTTATATGTTTATATAGTTCTTGCATAACTATAGGTAATATAAATATAACTAGAATCATCCAAACATAAAATTGCATTATTTTGGACAATCTTTTTTGATACATTCTTCCTGATGGACTGTGGTATTGTCAAAATAAAAATCACCAAACTCAAAAATCATGCTGACTTCGTTGCATAAAAAATAACAATTATGTTGTTAACTGACTAAGCACAGGTATGTGCTTGATGATTCATGCTACTAATCTTGGCTGTATTACTGAAGTGCTTAGAGGGTGGTCATTCTCATTCCACCAAACTGCTCAGTGGGTTTCAGACTTAGGTTTCTAGTTTTCCTAGGTAGCACACCTGGCTAGTAAAATGGTCAATGGCCATGGCTGCATGACCAAATGAAGAAGCAGAATAATTTTTGATGTTTCTGGTGGGGTAATTGAGAAAGAAGGCCAGCAGATGAAGTTTTCTGCAACTGCCACAAGCTAGAACCTCTGTTAGAAATGCTTTTGAACTGCTATGACATAGCAGCAATACCTTCATTAATGATTTAACCAAAATACTTAAACTAGCTGTAACTATTGATTTCATAAAATGGAATATTAAAAACTAAAGTAAACGCTTAGGAAGCCAAATCCAGAAAACAGCCTGCCTGGCTTTTTAATTTAAAAGGAATTCAGGGTGTTTAGCATGTGTTTATTGCTTTGGCTTCTGAATGATGTCATCATAAAGTGAGGTTACTCGGAGGGAACCAAAATTTTAGCTGGCCAAATTCACTGTCACTTTATAATTTCTTTAGAAAGTTTGTGTAAACTTCAAGTAGTAATTTAGCTTTTGGTAGTTTTTTCATGCTGAATTTGCCCTAAGATAAAAAATAGTAAAGTGGAAGATGAGAAAATCAGTGTTCATCTGCTTTAAGTTGGTGTTTTCAAGCTGCCTTTCAGCCCAACACACAACACTGTCTCCTCTGTATAAAATGTAATAATTTCTTAACATAAGTTTCAGTAGCATTGGTTAATAAAGATTGTTGGGGGGTGGGGGGTTGATGGGGTGGGTTGTGTTTTGTTTTGGGCTTTTTTGTTAAGATTCAAGTGAAAAGCAAAGGCAATGAAATGGATGTTTTGATCTTCTAAACTGTTCTAATGCTGCTCAGCATCTAACTTAAGCTGCAGAGGTGTAATCCAAAGCATGTATTTGGGGTTTATTCGGTCTTTCCTTTCTGGTCTCCATTTTGTGGATGCTAAGCATGTAAGTCTTACATGCACAGACAAACTTCATCTCATAAAATTGCATTATTTTGGGCAATCCTTTTCGATACATTCTTCCTGATGGACTGTGGTATTGTCAGAAAAATAACATTTTCAGTTCAGTTTTTTGTGCTAAGTACAGATTTATGCAGATTGGTAATTCAGTACAGAATCAAAATATCCTGGAGTGCCTGCTTCAGCAATATCAGTGCTCAGTTTCTAAGATATGTCCCTCCAAATACCCTATTTTTACTGTATATTGGTTTACTGAACTTTCATTTGTTTGGTCTAAACTTTGCTTCAGGAAGTTCCATAAGAAACATTCAGCTAGATCCATGACTTACAGCATAAGAATGCGAGGAAAAGTGTATTTTCTGCTATTTAGAAAACGTTGGCACTTTTTTGCATTACGTAAGTCTAAAAGCTTCTCTTTTAAAGCATCAAGCTCAGCAGGAGGTATGAGTATGAGTAATCTGTGCTTTGCCTTGTTTGAAGCAATTGGTTTTGAAATAGCAAAGCTATACAAACTTGAAAATACCTGTTTGTGGGAGCCTGGCAATATGTTCATTTCCCTGACATCAGACAGAGAAACAAGCACAGAAGTGCTGTTAACTTTTCTTAGGTGCTGAAGTAGTGAGGAATTTAAGTCTTCTTTATTGCGTTATTGACCATTTTGAGTTATACAAACCCCTCTTCCACACTGTGTGCTTACAATGATGTGATCATTGATGGAAAATGTAATATTTCATTATTTTTTTATATGTCCCTAGGCACTGATGGATGCACAGGTATTGTACCACTTGTTCTAGAACATACTTTAAGATTCCTTATGGACATTGCTCTAAATACTTTAATAAAGAGAATGTCAACTCCTATCACAAAAGTTGGCATGTATGTTTAGAAGTTAGAACAAACTATTTGATTTTTCCATTTATAATTTTGCTAAAGTGAAAACCCAATTATCTTGATTGGACAAGAAAGCTTCCCCACCTGTTCATCAGGGTGTTTTTCCAATATGCTATACATTTAGGAATGATCTAAACTGCTTCAGAGCTAGGGAATGATGTGATGTTGTAACAAGCAGTATAGGCAGTGCATTTCTTAGCATGAATTTGTGATAGCTTCACAAGTGGGTGTGCTGGAAGTATGTTAATGTGGTTAGAAGATATGTATATGTTAAGCACCTGGATTCATATAACAATACTGTCATTGAAAACTACTGTAAATTCAGTGAAGCAAGGCCTTGGAAGGAGAGGCAGTATCTTTCTTGTTCAGTCAGAGGTAAAAGATGTCCCCCTATTACTGAATGTTGTTAGAAGAAAAAAGTAGGTCACTGTGTAATCTATAGCATCTCATCACATGTAATTGCATTTTATACATTTTGCTGAGAGTCTTTAAAAGATCAGCTATGCCATTGTAGGAACTGCAGAATAAGCCTGAAAGATTGGCATTCCATTGTGGACGTGCAGATATTTCATCTTAACTGAGTCACATTCAGTCATGGAATAACTAGAAAATTTTGCTGTACATTTACCAGTCATCATTATGGAAGGTATTTTCCTTTAATTGCTAAATCCTTACATGATAAAATAATTATTAAGCAATGCCTGTCCTATCCATGTAGATTTTTCTTCCCCACCCCCCCTTTCATTTGAAAGTAGCCAGCTTGATCTCTGAAGTATGGTGAACTCATGTATCTTGAAGTTGTGATGAGAGGCTAGCTGAGGAACTTTGCATTATTGTCAATATACCTTAATGCTTAGAACAAGACATTTGTTTACATTAACTAAAATCACACCTATCAGACCACAGGACAAGAGGCAAAAACAATGCTGAGATTACATATTATCGTTTGGCTGATCTCAGGTCCCTTGTGGATCTTCAACAAAGATATACCACCATGGATTTTCTCAGTTTCTGTTGCTGTCATTCCTAAAAGTATTTATTCTGCAAGAAATTTCAGTGAAGTCTCATTATGTCTCATACATATGATATGAAGTCTCATACAGCGGAGATGTGCTACTCCAGCAGACATGCTTTTGGTGAACTGGAGAGGTCCCAGCAGACTGGAGGTTAGCCAGTGTGATACCCCGTCTACAAGAAGGCAGGAATGAGAACCCAGGGAACTCCAGGCCTGTCAGCCTGACCTCAGTGCTGCGGAAGGTTCTGGAGCAGATCATCCTGAGTGCCATCACACAGCACGTAAAGGACAACTGGAGGATCAGGCCCAGTCAGGGTGTGTTAAGTTGGGTTGGACTTGATGATCTCAAAGGTCTTTTTCAACCAAAATTTGAAATTAAATTTGTCTTCTTAAGACAGTTTCTCTGCTACTATTAACAGTGCAATATTGATGGCCACTGCTTGGATATTGTTCTTTCAAGTGCCTTCTAGAGCTTCTATTGCTAAAAGTTAAAACCTGTGGATCTGGAGCAGTGAGAACAACCATGGAATACACAAAATGTGAACTTCAATATCATAAAAGACAAATAGAAAATAATGAAGACTTACTGCAAATTATTTTGTTTCTGCAGTGAAACCAGAATAGAAGTTCCTTCTAGTTTTTATAAGACTTGGTTTCTAATTTTTTTTTTTTTCTGACTTCCATGTCTCTGAATACAGAGAAATCTGTGTTCTTACTACAGAAACATAAAAATGTCTCCTTGGCTAAATATAATGCCACATGCAGTCCAGTGTTCTTTTTCAAGCAATGTGCAGAAGCAAATCTACTGAAGATCAGTAGAGGTAGTTTTGCAGACACACCACTCCAACATGTATTTTTTTTTTTTTTCTGTAATACCTTTTGAGGTTGAGTTCTGCTTTGTAACAAGATTTTAAATGAAATTAACTAATTTTTTATGGAAACAGGAAGAAAAACATAAAAAGTGTCACAGAGAAAGACTGGAATTTGCAACACGGTTTAGGAAATTCAGCCAATATCACCACAATAACAGTGTTAAGCAACTTCATACCATTACTGTTTGCTGTACTATGCTTCCACCATGATCCACAGAAACTGAACTGAGACACAAGCACTCAAATAACAGCATGTCTGCACTGTGAATAATTGCCTATCTAGGCAAATCTGACTGCAAAAGATGATGAATGACACCCTGCAAAATGGGAAACTCAGTAATTCGCAGAATTTCCCAGTCAGAATCACTGAAAAGCAGAAAATCCTAAGGCAAAGGGGAAATATAGAAGATGAACAACAAAGATATTTAGGGTAGAAACTATGAAAATTATGGCTGTAATTGTGATGATTCATCACCAGGCCTTAGTATAAGATTTATCAGTGCATATTGTACTAGGTGCAGATTAAAGCCACTAGGGAGGAAAGTACCACGTAAAATTATTTCAAGATAATCTGAAGCCTCATAGCAAAACCTGGAGGACTTCCAGGTTTAGTATGTAGTGTATCCAGATCAAGAAATAAAACTTGTTTGACTGCCATGGAACAGGTACACACTGCAACTACGGTTGAACATATAATATTCTCTAGATGGTACTTGACTTCAAAGACCTCTGGTGATTGTAGTGATGTGTTGGTCTGTGTGTGCTGTCTCCTCTGTTCACAATAACTGGAATTATCTTTTTTTTCTACTCATGATTATCTAATTAGCATTTGGCAGTTGTTTGTGCAGTGGTTGTGCTAACATGATGAAATATCCATCAACTATTTACGTAGAAATATTAGCACGGTATCCACAGGCTACCATTTTTTCACTGTGTGCAAATCACAAAGTATTCTAAAGAAAATAATTATGGCTTTATTTTTGGAAGCTGTGTTTAGGTCCCATCCTATAGGTGGCAATATACTGTAATACTTATTAATTAAAAATGTTACTGCAAGAGATTCAGGGTTTGTTGAAAAGAATGAATGCTTTTTCCTTTTCACGTCATCTCCTTTACATATTCCATTTGAACATATTTGATTATGTGAAACAGGGTAGCCTTGGTTCATTTAAATGCAGTTAAAGAAATTTATAAAATCTAACAAAAAATACTTAACAACCCCACTATTAAATACATTTATTCCTGTGATATCCTAAAAGGGAAAAATGGCTTTTTCTCCCTTAGCCTCATGTTCCCTCTAAAAATATGCATTCACGACTAAAATTGCATGGAAGTAGGACATATCTGGTTTCTAGTTTGATCTGCTAAATCAGAAGGCCATGAAGACTTCTAAAGTAGGTTCCTAATATAAATTAACATTGAACTGATATTTATTGGGAGTAAAGACTAGCTTTTTTTGAACCTTCTGAAAGTTGAATCTTAGATCTTCAAAAAAGACCAGTGTTACTTCACTTAAACTTGAGGGGAAAAAAATGACACTAACACTATTTTTTTAACCACATTGAATGCTCTGCCTATGTAAGTTGTCACACAAAACTATATTTAATTATAATCTTCTTAATACTGAAGGAGTGTCAAAGGGGTAGGACAGAGGCCCTGGGAACCCATATTAGCATGTAATAGGCTTTGTATACTCTTCCAGTAGTCTGAATGGCTGAAGAACTGGGTGAAACTGGAAATTTGAATGTTTTTGAGGAATTTCTCTCTCCCTCTTGTTTGCAAGAAGTTGAAAGACAGATTGGATAAAAGCTTTCTGTAATATAAATAAAACTAGCTGAAACTTGAATATTTGAGGCTTTTGATTCTGAATCCTTACATTCCTACACCATCTGCTCTTTAAGGCACAAAGTGGCTAGAATAAGTGTGCATGGAGTCCTATAGTATATGTATTACATTTGTTTCCTTCTTTAATTATTTTTGAAAATTTTTTGTCTGTTCTTTGTGCATTACTTTGGTGAAATGGTAACCATTCAGATTTCGTTCTTAATGCATCTTGGATAGAATTTAAATACTTTTCTATAAAAGTTCTCCATGAAAAAACATTGAAGTGTTTGCCTTGGTAATTTTCAATTCCAGTTAAAAAGAACAAAACAAAACCCAAACCAACCAAACAAAAACCCCCTAAATAAACATTCACACCAAAAAACCCCAACCAAACAAAAAAAAAACCCCACCAACCAAACACAAACAAAATATTTGGTCTTCTCCTTACACATTTTTTGGAAGGCATATGACTTCTCAGGATCGAAAACATCATTTAAGAAATACTGGAATCAAATCTCTAAATGTTTCTCCAATCTTATATGATGTGGTTTATGTACTTTGAAATAATTTTATCAACTATTGAAATAATTCATGGTACAATAATATGCTTAGTGTAACTTAAATCTAGTTAGCACTTATCATACCGTTCTGTCACGTCACTCAGCTCTTTTACATACAGGAGAAAAAAAATTGTCATATATGAACAGGTGATTTTGAAGAGCAAATGGTTTAATTGTTTAACGTATGAATTTGTTGTTGTCACATTACCTAAGGTATGATTGAATTTCAAGTTGAGACTTAATTTGGAAAGTTTTCTGAAAGGTTATTCATATAGGCAATGTAAAATTAATGCCTTTTATGATACAGTCTTATAACACCCCCCCACTCCCCCACCCCCCCGTTTCTGTACTATATTTAGGTGTTGCTTGACTGTGGATGTAGTATATGTCAAAAATTAACTCATTTTTCTGGCACAAGATCCCAAAAGTGAGGTATCCAACAACTGCTAGTTTGTTTTGGTGACCCAGTGGAACTGATCTGGCCAAGCCTTTCCCGGTGTATTTCAAAGGAGTTTTCCTTTCTACTTTCAGAAGTATCTGAGCTTAATGTATTCTTTTATGAAGAAATAAGATTTCTGTGTGGAAATAGAAAATCTCAAAGGATGTGAATCTTTTGCAGAGACTTGAATGAACAGAAATTAACAATGCAGGCTGGACTTTTTGGAAAAAAGGAAAAAAAAAAGGTAAAATGGATGATGTCTGCCCTCACTGAGGTATTTGAGAGAGGAAAGGGATGTGTTAGGGTGTAGGATTTCGCTCCCCATTGAGCTAGCTGAACAGCAGAAGGACCTCTGATTCCTTCTTCTCCCTCACCCTCATCCCCAATGATAGGGGTAACATCTGAACATCAAAACTGCTGATTTTACATATGGTGGAGGTCAGCATATATCACCATTCTATTTCTTGAAGTGCTCCTTTTGCTTTTCTGGATATCTGTACGTTTGGGTTCTTTCTCTTTCTCCTTTTCTCATAGATGTCATTCTCTATTAGACAACAAATACTGAGTACTTCCCCTTCTCATATTTTGTTTCAATTAGCCATAGCTACCTTCTGTGGTAAAAACAACTATCTCTGGAAACGTTTAAATAATAATAATAAAAAAATAATATCTGCAATGATGCAATAGCACTGCCTTACATCTGCCTTACTACTTTTACCTTGATAATTACATGAAAAATATTGAGAAAAGGAAGACCAGATAAGAACTATTCCATTCATTTGAATTGACTTGCAGTCAGGAACTGTTTAATGACATAGTTGGTTGTATTTGTTCTGGCTGAGCCCCCTACCATCCCTCACAGTGCTGAGCTTGTGCTGGTGGCTGGAGTGGTGCTGATAACACAGGGTGCTTTGGCTGGTGCCGAGCAGCGCTCCCACAGCATCACGGCTGTCTCTCCAACACCCCCTCTGCTCCACACCCCTCAGCAGCCTGAAACCCTGCTTCCCTGGAAGTGGCTGAACGTTGCCTGCTGATGGGAAGTAGAGAATAACATCTTGTGTTTTCCTTTGCTTCCACATGTGAGCTTTTGCTATTGCTTCATTAAACTGCCTTTACCCCCCTGTTCTGCTGAGGAGAAGAGTGACGGCACAGCTTGATGGGCACCTGGCATCCAGCCAAGGTCAACCCATCGCCTTGATATTAAAATGTGTCAATTATTTCAATTAAATGTAAGCTAATTATACATATGACAATCATAGTACCAAAAGACAGCATATGGATGCACAATGAGATAAAAATATCAGAACTCCCCAAATGCATGCTAAAATCAGCTAAAACCAATCGTTTTCTCCCTGAGTGCAGGAATACTAGAGGGTTTTTCTTATGCTGTTACAGAGAATATTAATGACAGTAGAACCAGAACTAAGTATGTTCCTTGATATTATAAGCAACAACGGTTTTAGGAACAGACACAAAAGGTCCAGTGTTAACATTAAACTTTATCCATCATATTTGATCTTCTTTGCTTTTTATTTCACCCCTGACACTTTTCCATGACACTTCCTTTATTCTCTGATCCTCTTCATACTTTCACTCTGGTCCTGGCCTTCCTATTGACTGGTTACACTTCTGTGTCTTTGGGTTCTGTTTTGTTTCTTGTTCAAAGTACCTTCATTTTGATCTAGAAGGGAGGAAGGAGAATGAGGAGAATTTTTATTTCAGTTTGAAAAATTTACCAATATGACATCTGAGAACTTCAAACGAACCTCTTTGACCATTCTTTGCAGTTAGTTTTCTCCTCATCTCATACTACTGATCTCTCCCTCTCTCTTCTTTCCCTTTGTGTATGTCTATCAAATGGATGAAGAATCTGTCTTATTCCTTATCTGCCATTACCCCATTTCCCTAAAAGCTTTTCATTTTATGAGGAGTACATCTTCTGTATGTTGTGTGTGGTTGAACTACAAACAACTAAGAGCAAGTACTTTGTGTATGATAGCCCTTTACTTTGGGCTACACAAAGTTTCTCAGGGGACTGGAGGAAGTAGCAAGAGTAATCTCTATACCCTTTTCACTGTGAAATCCCGGTTACTCTTCTCTCCATCCTGATGACGTTTGATACTGCTGTTGCTGAAGTGACTCTTTATTCCACAGAGAACCTTGCAACCTGAGGGAAAGTCTCGCACATTACCTGGAAGATTAACAAAAAGACAATGAGATAATGGCAGTGGAAAAAATGTTGCGTTACCTTTTTTTCTTCTCCCCCTCCCTGTGGCCCCCACCCCACCCCCCTTCTCCTCTATTACTTCATGGTCATGTTTGAATTTAGTTCAAGAGAAAAGGGAAGAACACTGAAAGTACATGTGTGTATGTAATTATATATATTATATATATATATATATGCATGTATATATATGTTTCTCCATGCTCACAAAGATACGGAGAATAAATTTAGTGGGCAGAGCAGCAACTGATAAGCTTAAAAATTTTAAATGTAGCCAGGTTATGGTTTCTTAATTTCAGAAATTCAGATGTCACCAGTGATATGGATATTCAGTATTTTAAATCTCATATTGACAACAGTCCGCTTGTGATTTTATAAATAAGCCAGTAACTTTTGGGGTGAATGTGGTATATCTTTAAGACATAAATACTGTGAAGAAAAAAAGAACGAAACAGTTCTTTTTTTCCCCCCTCACTTGCTGCTGCTTTTTCCCTTTAGAAGTCATTACAGTCAGTTACCAACACAGATTAGCTTTTCTGGTAGGTTATTCTTACAATGTATCATTTTGAATTGAACTCTGACTTTGAAAAAACTAAATTGTCTAAAAAGAAAGCAAAGATTAATCAGCAAATAGTGAAACAAACTTGATTGCACAGAAGTGGCAAAGCATAAACAGCCTTGCATTTGTAACCCATAAAATATTAATTAAAATAACTAAGGTTAAGGAGTAGTGACTGTAAAGAGTTTTGTTCCTACTCCACTTTTATTTTCGAAGTGTCTTGATTTGCTTTGCTTGAAGAGACTCTTGAACTTTGTTATTGACTTTAAGATAATCTGAGTTCTGTTCTTAGCACCTAAAAGTAATGCTTTGGAAAATACAATTTGGGATTTTGTTGTTTTCTCTCATTTTCAGTTGTATAGGGATCTTAGTGTTAATACTGTGAGGAGATAAGAACTATAACAGGTGAGGAAACAGATTTCCTGTGGAACAATTATGTGCAATTATCTTTTTTTAAAACAACACAAGCAAACAAACCAAAACTTTCCCCCACTCCACCCCCAAAAACCCCCACCCAAAACCCCAAACCAAACCCTCTCACAAAAACCTCTTCACACCTATATTCTTGTTCTCCCCACTTCATAGAAGAAACAGAAGGTAGATTTCTTATAGAACAGGGAGAGGACCCAATCTTATGCTCCTGGGATGAAGAAATACTTCTGAAAAAAAGGGATGCCTGAGAGGTAGCAGGTATCTGTGGGGAAAAGAGGGAACTGAATCAAGGCAGTTGATCAGAGACCAGTCTTTCCAAATGTTTTCTAGACTGCAGTCTGAATTCTGCAGTTGTCTCTTCTCTAGTGCCTGGGGCCTGCGAGTGGGGCAGAAGCCTGTCTCAGGCAGCACCATCAGCTCAGGAGATCTGGGTAGCTGAGCAGCAAAAATCAGTACAGAATGTAAACACGACATGGTCAAAGAGAAAGGAGAGATCTGATTTCCTCCTTTACATGGATGTTTTCGGAATGGATGTGTTTTCCTCAGGACATTTAAGGATCATTATGGAGAGATTAATACAGATTTCAGCTATGATCACAGCAACAGAAAATAAAATGCTGAACTCTGTTTAAGAAGGAAACAGATTGTTTTGTGCCTTATCCTTTAACATCTCAGTTTAAACTGATATTTTCTTTCCTGGTAATTATATAATTTAGATTTTGTTATTTCAGAGGGACAAAACAAACTGTACAATGCTCCAGAAGTTCTGAAAGAGTAAAAGCTGAAGGACAGGACAGCAAAAATATTATAGGTATAAAAAATCAGGGAAGAAATTGGAAAAATTGGCATATAAAGGGAGAGAGGAAAAGGACGTTGTGTGTTGTGTGATAGTTGTACAGGAGTGAGGATCAGAATCTCATAACAGCTTCAAATATGTTCACAATTTTTCAAAAAATATTTACTCCAAAGTTCACTCTTTTTTTCTTACAAGGTGGATTCATGGTACAACCTTAAAATTATCTCTTTTTTTAAAAAAAAAAACAAAACAAAAAACAATATAATAATTTAGGAGAGTGAGAGAAGAAGAAATTTCCTTCATTACATGTTTTCTGGTAATTTCTTGTTCAAAACCACTTCTGCCTTCAACAGTGATTTTTATGTAATGTTTTATGTCTACAAATTATGATTAGTTCTCTAGAGTAAAAAGAATTAACCAGGTCATCCTACTTCCATATTCATTAGCAAGTAAATCCTAAAATATGGGAGGATCTTTCCATTCAACTCCATTGCTGTTAGCTGAAATCTTCCAGGCTGATTTTTATCACTTAACTGCTGTTCGTGTCAATCAGAGTCAAATGATTAATTTTACAGTTAATGATATGTCATTTAATCTTTCACTTTATAGAGAACAATATTGTATCATTTCAGTATTAAGTTATTTATTTGTAGAAACATTGATGTGTTTATGATCTTTACCAGTGAATTTGTTATCAAAATGCAAACAGGCCATTACACTTAAAGGTTGATTAAAAGCTGTTATTTTGTTAAATACCAGCAGGTTTTCACAGGCAGAAAATTAACTGTTAGGACTCTGCTGCATATATACTTAGATATGTTGTGTAATTCATTATGTAACAACAAGACACCAAATGTTTCATTTTCCTGGAAAACAAACACAGACATAATTGGAACTTGAGTTATTGTTGGTTTAAGTAGAGGAGCTATTATCTAAAGACATAAAACTTGTATTTTTCACACTCCAAAATGGCACTTTTTTTTTCCCCTTGCATTATAACTTTACACTTCACTGGCAGAACATGATACCCAACAGATGTGCCTAACTAGAAACAGAGTAGAGCTGGTAGAACTAGCTTCTCCACCTGCCCTTCCTTTTTTTAAAGGAATATTATTTTTTAAATAATCAAATAGTGTGCCTTGGATAAATTACTCCAATATAAAGCTAGGTAACATGTATCTAGGTTTTTTTTAAACATCCAGTAGAAAAAGTTGTGGGTTTTTTAATTTGCATGTATTTGTAATTGAATATGTTTGTTATGTATGCCCTACATATTGCTCTGCTTTTACTAAGCAACACTAGGAGGTGACAGTTTCAAAACAAGAAAAAAAAGTTTTTAGTTTCTTATTGTATGATTAATCCTTTGTGGAATTGCTTTCTGTAGAATGCTGTGGATGAGAACAATTTTCAGAGGTTCAGTGAAAAAATGCAGAAGTGCATGGAAAAGAAATTTCTTAATAGTTACTAAATCCATGGAAACAACTTTAGGTCAGGCAGTCCCTGAGCTTCAAACAGAGATCTGGGAATACTTGGACAAAGTATCACATAGGGCCATACTATCCTTACATTGCTGTATCTTACGTGCTTTGGTACTGTCAGAGGCCATGGACCAGGCTGAATGAGATGAATCTTTCAGCTGCTCTGGTTTGATCAGTCCTATGTTCAAAATATTTTGGTTTAGTCCTACTGGAACTTTTGCAGTGAAACTTCAGAAATTTTATGCTACAAGTTTGAAAACACTGTACTGTTAAAATGCCACGATACGTAGGAGCTCTAGTGTCTGGTCATGGGACTACTATGCTGTCATATACATATAAAACCTCTAAAAGTACTAAAGTAAGGCTTACTTGCCTCAGATTATGTCCTTGCATGCTAGGAAATAGAAAACAAGAATTATGTCTGCTTGCCTTTCTATAGCATGCCGATTATTACTAAGGCCAAGACTTATTAAAAAAAAAATAAAATAAAAAGGTACAAAATGCTATGCTGTTCATACTCCTTTTAACTCAGTGTCTACTTATGATCTAGATACTAGTGGTTGAATTCCTGCATTTATTTCTTGAATTTTAAAAAAATCCCACTAACTTGAGAATGTGTATGGAATGTATAAAACTGTGCCATAGTCATATTGTTACTTCTGAAAATAAACATCACAGTGTAAGGAAATTTAAAACTAATGTTTAAATTAAAAGAATTTAAGCTTATTATATATAGATGGGTAAAAAGGAAACAATATTGAAGAACATATATCTCTACATTATTTTCCTGTAAAATGACAGACATCCAGTCAGTTCCATTGTGTTTCAGTTGTATTCTGTGAAAGTATTGTTTCTGCAAACCCTGTTTCATATAACTTCTGTCTTTTTTTTGTCTCTCTCAACAATGTGCACTAAGTATCCTTTTCCTAATCAAGAATCTACTTGTATAACAGCATTAGTCTATTTGTGCTAACAGTACTAGACAGTGCTAGTCTAATTCCCAAATTACATCTACAGAAATTGTAATGAATTTATCCCTTCTTAGAAAATTGATCTTATTAGTTTCTACAGACTCTTATGGTACAATGGTATTTCTATGACCTATCTAACCCACTGATTTTGGTCATTCAGCAGTGCCTTTTGTAAAGCAGCCGCTTTGCTCCACATTTTCCTTTATGATTTCTGCTGGGTGTGGGTATCCAGATAGATGCATTTAATAAAATCTGCCTTGGCTCTGCATTCTTTTTAATAAATAAAAGTTTTAACTTTACCTTACCATGCCCAGAATTTTGGTCCACCTCTCTTCTTCTAATGTTACTATCAATGTGTACTGGAAACTAATGGTCGCCCAACTGCATTTGGTCTAGCTATCTTATGAAAAAAAAATAATTAAAAAATCACTGCAGGGATGATAAGCGGATTTGTTTGTGATTCTTCTTGTACCTCTTCCCTTGGATATTAATATTTTTTTTCTTATTTCTGTATTTATTAAGCAGTTTATATTCTCATTTTTGATATGGTGTATTATTGCTTAAAAGGTTATTTTTATACTGGAGATGAATAGTCTAATTCTGATGTCACCTCAATAGCGTCAGCGTAAATCAGCTTGGAATTAGACTGCAATGGAAAGATTCCTTGATCTTGCTGACTTAACCACCTGTTCTTTAGGCATTTGCTGTGCACCCCTAAATGGGTTTAGGAATAAATTACTAGCTGTCCTAGATGTGAACCTCTCATGCTATTGGTCTTTTGTGGTATCAGCTGCACCAGTTTATTACAGAAACCTGTTCTGTTCTGTTTAGATAAACAGTGCATTGGAATTTAACAGAAAATTTAGAAGAAAATCCATGTGTTCAAGTTGAAAAGTGGTTCTGTTTACCTTATGACTTTTAAATTGAAATCTTTGAGCAAAGTTAGAGAGAAAGTTTTCCAATCTGTTTTCAGCCTTTTCTTCTGAACACAGAAGAGTGACTGGCATGAATCAGTGGTCCTTTTCTTGCTTCAGTGGCTCAGCCAATGACTCTGCATGTCAGTAGGAACATGTCAACCCATCCTATTAACTCCATGACTGCTGGGAGTGCCTTCCCAGACAGACCTGTGGTCCTTGAAATGAAAACTCATTTTTTTGGTTTGTTTGTTTGTTTTTTAATATAAGAAAGGATTAGGGTTTTGTTCATGGAGGCTTTTACTTTCTGAAGTCTGTTTGTTGTTTAGCCCAGGAACTAGTTAGAAATGAAATAGTGAGCTCTGAAGGGAGTTAAAGTCATAACTGTGCTGTAAATAAAACATTTAAAGTTAGAAGACGTGAGTGAAAATACTTTCAGTGACTAATCAGGCAGCAGAAGAAAGCAGGTTTTTTCTCATCTTAAAGGATGTTGTAAATGGAATAGGTTGGGATTTGAGTATCTAGCTTATGCTATGGGGGCAAAAAGGAGGCAATTTGCACCTGTAGACTGTACCAACCTTGTAATTTCTTACACAGATATTTTTCTCCAGGGAAGATGGTCCCTTACTTGATAAGCAATAAACAAAAGATAAACCTGTTTCTGCTTACATGCTTAAACAGAGATTGCTCAAATTACAGTGCTGCTCAAAACCTTCTAACAGGATGCATGGGGGGAAAGACCAAGGCTAGTCACGAGAGGAAGAAAAAGCAGGAATGCAGAACACTTAGACACAAATCTGAATGGATTTTCCATGGATATTAAAAACTAAAATCTGTGTTTAAATGCTCACTCTCTTGGCCTGCTGAAGTCTTCTGGAACCCTAGCCTGGGGTGAATATACAGTGTGTATGTATCTGAATAAACTAACTATTCTTGGATCACCCACAGGCCCTTTTTAGCTGATTTTTTTCTGAATCTCTACTTCTGTCACTCATGTGTGCCCTTGGAGAACAGGATTTTTCAAGCTTACCCATACTGATTCTCCCTACACAAGTTGTCAAATTGATGATTAAAGCAGTGAAAAATCTACAGCCTCTATAGAAGTTCTGTTTATTATAAACAAATACCTTAAAATTAGCTTACTTAAGGTGATAAAAAAGACAAAAGTCACTAGCAGTGTATTGATCACAAAAAGAAAAAACACCCCACCTTTGGCAATGCTAAACAGAAAGGTCTTACTAATGGTTTTTTTTTTTTTTTTTTTTTCTGTAGTGCAATATAATCTCCAAACCCCTATCCTCTTTCTGATGATTGACCATTCTTCATCCCATGGCTGGCTGGACAATTACTGATCTTTTTAACTTGAGCAGCAGGATGCTTTCTTGCTCTAGGTGGGGCCATAAGACTTTGTAGCAGAGCACATTAGTATGCCTTTGTAAATCAAAATATGTGTTCCCTGTCTCCCTGAACACAGGGGGTCTCAGTTTTGAAGTGCTGTTACAGAGAAAAAAAAATAACCTGTGGCAACAAACATGGGGACTGCATATGCAGTGTATAAGTCGCCATTCACCCTCCAATGTGTGCCAGGAGCAGCTTTTTGGCATACTGTTTTTTAAGTAATGAGATTTTAAAGTTGCATGGAAATCTGTAGTACTTTTCATTTTCAGAAATATTTGATATTTTATTTGCCTTTATCTCTTGGCCTATCTTTCTATTCATCTTTGACAGTGAAAAGTAAAGAATGGCCGAGGTAGGTGACCTGCTGGACATTATAAAGAGTGATGTTAGCTGCAGAAATATTATGTTTGTCTTACCCTTACATTGTGGTGCATGGATTTTTGCTTTCATCTTTTACACTCTGTGCCTCCATCATCCCTTCTGCAGCAGTTTAGAGGAATCTATAGTTCCGCAAATTCCAAGTTTCTTTCAAGTTTCTTACTTGCTACAAATAGCATAAGATTGTGGGTTTAGGGATTCCCTGTTTAAATGAATGACTGAGATCGCTCTGAACATTTGTTGAGGGTTTTGATCTGTTTCCAGCTGAGCTGCCTTTGGCTTGGAGGTGTGGTTGTCTTGCTGACTGGGTCATGCCTATTTTCCCCCTCTGTCCTGACAAGCTGTCAGTTCTGTGTTGATGTGTCCATTTAGTCACTTTCTGGTTTCTTTTTTTTTTTTTTAGAATTTAATTAAGCTTCTCCTTTCACTGTTCCACTCCACTTTAAGCCAGCTAGTTTTTTTACTGGATGCATAACAATTTGATATAATAGAATATATGCAACAGTATTTTTTCTGTATCTTACCCAGCTTGGGTTATGCTAATAACAATATTTAGCACGTTTATGCAGTTTGAAATAATTGCACAGAGATTAACTAATTATTCATCACAGGGAGGTAAATGGAGGAAGAATTATCATTTGTTTTTAAATAGAATGAAAGCTGAAGCAGCTCACTCAAGCTCTATAACGAGCTGGAGTAAAAGTAGATGGAGGACTTGCAACATTTATTTTTTTTTTTTAGAAATAAGCTTATAATTCCTTTCATGACACAATGTATTTCAGTAAATTAATATATCAAGATAGTCTTCATAAATGTATTTCTCATTACAATGCCAGCATCATTTTACTTGACTACCTATGAAGCACAAATGCTTTCTGTATTCAAATCCTTGAGCACCTAGTGCAAAAATTACTGTATAGACCAGATTAATTTTTATATGATGTTTAGGCTATGCAAGTACAGGTTTATCGTATAAATGATAACTTAAAATTATTGATTTATTCTATTTTCTGCTTTTGCTCTATTGGAAAATTTCAGCCTTATGCTTCAGTATGACACAGCTGCTACTTCAAAATTTAAAAAAATTACACTTCAGAAAAGATTTAAATGCATTTCAGTCTAGGATATTGCTGAAAGAAGTCATGAAATGAAGGAAAGGTTATATGAAAGGTTCTAAAATAAAACAAGTTGTCTTCCAAGTCCTTTTCCTGTTACTTGAGGACAGTAGAAACGTTTAATAAACATTGAACAAAACTGGTTAATTTAATATGAACATGTAAGAAGTTGTCCAAAGTTTCACGCAGACTTGTGCCTGAAGGCATAAAGCAGGACTTGATGGTCCTCAGACTGCTTTTGCATTCTCAAAGGTTATAGAAAATTATTCTATATTGATGTTTTGCTGCAAAATAATGCTTTGGACATCTTCATAATGATAGTGGTTTGTGAAATTACTGCAACTGATTATTATAATATATCTTTAATCCATTTGGCATTCTATCTCATTATTCAGTTATGTAATCTCTCAGTTTGCATGAGCGAACATCTTATCATTCAAGTCATGATTGAAAATATGTGTAGACCTGGGCCTGGGATAGACTTCTCTAGAATTCTGCTTAAAATGCATTTCTGGTTGGCAGCAAACTGTGGATCACTGCCTTTATATGAAGTTTTGTGCCCATCTTCTGTTTTCTTCATCAAAACCAAATTTCCTAGTTTACTCATGAGAGTGTCCTGAGGGACAGCACCAAGCGCATTACTAAAGTCAAGACAGATTGTCTCTAATGCCTCCCCCTTATCTGCCAGGCCCATTATCTTATCACAGAAGGAAATTGGATCATTTTGATGTGATTTTTTTCTTGACAGATCCATGTTGGCTGCTTTTTATCACCTTTATTATCCTGTAGGTGCTTTTAAATTGACTCTTAAGTGATTTGTTCTAGCATCTTTCTGAACATTGAAGTTAGGCTGGCTGATATATAATTTTCCAGACCCTTTTCCTCATTTTGGAAATACCCGTGAAGTTTGCCCTTCACAAGTCCTTTAGAAACTTCTCTTTATATCTTCAACAAATTCTCAAAAATAAGCATTAATGACTCATAGATTGCGTTGGCTAGTTTCCTGCGTACCCTAGGGTGAACTGTATCAGGTCCTGTCAACTTGGATGCATTTAATTTATCCAAATATATTTTCACTGCTTCTTTTTTTTTTTTTTCCTCCTTTTTTCAGCACTGTGACCTAATCATCATCTATTCTGCTCTAATGCACAGATTTTTAAAATGAATTACTGATATATTCCTTTAGAGGTTTACATACATGTATTATAAACATCCTATTTTACATGTACATCCCATTTTATATGTGTTATTAATGTATATCCCATTTAACCCTCAAGATGGTTTTCAAATCTTACAGTTACCTTCAGGAACAAAGAAATTGCATTACTGGGGACATTTCAGTTACCGAAATTAATCTGTGATCTAATACTAGTTGACAATACATTTTAAACAGAAGTGCAAGCAGAGAGATGAGATACCCTCCATCCCCAATGCTTTTTAATGAACAACTGAGAAGTAAATTTAATTCTGAGCATGATATTTTTTTAATCAAAACCCAAACCCTTTGCTTTTAAATGTCCGCTTTTTATTCTGTCAGTTGTAAAGATGGATTCTCTTTGAACCTTAGTAAAATTTTGACCATTTGGATTTAAGTTTTAACTATATTTTTGTGGTGTGTATTCGATTTTGTTTTGGGTTTGGGTTGTTTTTTTTTCTGTTTGGTGGGTTGTTTGTTTTGAGGTTTTATTTTTGCTTTTTAACTCCAAGCAGTACTTAGAGAAATTTCAAAATTTTGGTACAGTTTTCACTTTTGAAGAACACATAGTGGTGAGTGCTTTGTAATGTGTTATTTTGTGGGATTTTTTTTTCTTTGTTTTCTATATGCAGAAGGGATTTTTATCTCTGTGTGGGTCTTTAGTTCAGATGCATTCTGTATTGCTCAATTCAGACAAACCATTTGTTACTATGGATTTTCAAAATTGCTCAATTTTCCAGACTTGTGCAAGAATCTCCTCCTTCAAACCAAGCCAATTTTTTCAGCATTTCTCATCCAGTATGCAATGCATCATTTCATTTAATGATAGCAAGCAGAGTGTGTAGTGTTCCTAACAGTCCCAGAGACACTTTATGGAACAATCAAAATCCTCAAGGACAACTAGCGTGCAGCCAATACTGACTCAGCAGAGTTCAAAGCATCTCTTAAAAGTGTATGTAATCACTGTCTATTTTGAGCACAATTGTTTGCACAATAGCTTGCAAAGGCAACACAATTTAGTGAGAACATCTTTTGTTTTGTGGTGTTATCTAAAGTTTTCAAAACAGTTACGTAGCTGGGATGCAGGATTTATGTATGAATTTAGGCCCTGTTACTTTGACAACTGGTTTAAAAGTGATGCTTGTATGTGTGTTTATAGGTGAAAGGTACCTGCTCTGGATTGACTCTGGAGTACCCATACAGTGTATTTGTTTGAGAAGTAGGAGTTTATTACAACTCAGAAAGGCCCATGAGAAGAGAAACCAATGCAACCGTTGCTCTCCTCACTGCATTTTGTCTTTCGGTGGTAGAAAACCCAACAGCACAATGTTACCCAAACCGCGGACAGATTAACCATAGCGTTGCTAGGTTTAGAGGTAATATTTTAGAAGAGAAATTATCTCAAGACTTTTGAAGGACTTTTTTGCCATCAGCAACTACTTAGATGCAAATAACAATATTAACATAACATCACACTTCAGTATATTTAATGCCTGTTCTGTATTTGTTTTGGACCACATAACCCTGACTGTGACTACACTTGCAATTTTTACCATGCCTTCTGTATGCTCCAGACTGATTCAGCAAAGGGCATTGGTTAGCCTGAACCCTCTGTACTGTGAATCCAAGTTGTTCATCTGGTAGATCTGTTCAACTTTCAGTTTTTTGGCTAGTTATGTCAGCATGCATATCTTCCTGAGACAGCTGAGTTATTTTGCTTTGCAGCATGTTCTGGAGATTTGCAGTTTTGTTTTCATTCGTGCTATACTAGGAAAAAGTTTCTGAATGTTTTGCTGTGCAAAGGGTGGCTGGCTGAAGAAAGCTGTGGGTACTGACTGGCTGTGGCTGTGAGAGATTCATATTCAAGTCTTGACTCAGAAAGATCTGGAATGGGCTACTCTGGCTGAGATACAGCAGGGTATTTAATCTGTGTCATTCTAAATCATTATAAATAAGGAACCTGAACCTGGCTTTCAAGCAGTCTAGGCTGTGTTTTACCTTTTGTAGTGTCTGTCTTCTATTTTTGCCCAGTAAACCGTATGTGCTATTGAAATAGAAATGTTTTAGCTTCACTGTGGCAGAAATGGTTCTGTCAGTATTTCCTCTTTATCTATCAGCAGCCCTGCATTCTGTGGGGGATCCTAGCTAAAGAAGCACTGAGCAACTGATGGGATACTGCAGTCATTGTTAGGCTCTTACTGCTTTCTGGTTTACAGCTTTACTGAAAAGTCTGGCAGTCAGTTTTGTACGCTCAAGTCCTGAGTTAGAGACCACTAAAACACTGGGAATCACTAATGATTAGGGATGTGTTTGCAAAAAGAGTGAGACTATGAATAGCTGAATTTCTATTGAAATAATAGTCTTTTAAGCTAAAAGATTTTTTGCTTACATACTGAAATTCAAGAAAATATTGTTTCATATTCTACTTAAAAGGTAAGCAGTTATAAGTGATACAGTTATAAGTACTTATAAGTGATACAGTTGTCTTAAGTGACATTATCACTAAGGGATTTTTTTTTTTCTGTTTCATACGCAGCGGTTTCCTTCCCTGTCCATGGACAGCCTCTTCCCCATTTAGAAAAGAAACTCTGGCATACCTTTTGCTATCTGTGTACTTCTAAAGATCAGTTCACTTGTTCTGCATAGTTGGAGTGCTGATCCAACTTCCAGCATGGCAGATTTAAATATAGTGGGTCTTTCACCTTGCTGTATATTCACCTAAAAAACACACCATGTTGTTTTGAAGTCAGTAAGAAAAATACTGTCTTGACCACCTATATTGATTGGGAAAGCAGCAAAGTCAATACAAGTTTAAATGTGTGAATCCAGGAAACTCACAGTGTGTATGACATCTTCACTTAATTCTGTAACTCAGAACGTGGAAGTGACATACGTGATTCTATAATAAGTCTCTGGTCCAGTCCAATATGCTTTTTAAAAGTGTACCTTTACCTCTCAATATGTCATTATTTAGTTGCAACTTGCTGAGCTTATTCTTACTAGAGGTAGACTTCTTCACATTCACCCATTTAGTCTCTGAAAAATAAGCAGAAAGTTGTGTTTGAATAGTTATCCTTGTTATCCCTCTGTAGTAATTCAAATTTTCATCATTATTGCCATGTTGTTCATTTCCAGTTGTATTAGTAGTCAAGATTATAGGTTTACCTTGTAGCCTATGTGCAAAAATAGTGTATCAAATCCATTTAAACCAGTCATGGGTCACGAGTAGCAGGGGAATGGAGTGGTAAGAGGAGTACTACCTAAAATTGCCTAAGAGAATTACCTAAAACTTATGTGTTTAGATTAGATATCCCTTGTTTTATTCTTTTTTTTAATCATCGAACCTTGAAAAAGTCAGTATGTTTTGTTATTGGTTCATACGCAACATCGAGACACTTGTCTAACATTGCATACTCAGAAAATACAATTAGATAAAATTCTTGGCATGCTTTCCATGCCAGTTCTGCTTTCACCTTTATCTGCTGCAAATAAGCTGGAGCTGAAATAAATATTAATACAGTTAGGTCAATTGCATGTATCTGGTATTTGTACATACACCAAGGCTGTCTACCATGTTTAGGAATGCTTTCTTTGAAAAACAGTGGGTGGCTGCTATAAACACACAGGCTTAGGAGCATGCAGGGAGAGAAAACTGAATGCTACTGCTAAATTCAGCCATCAAGGCTGACCCTTTCCCATGTATTTTTTCTTAAATATTTTCTTTCCTAAAACTGGACACCAGCCTTTAGTGCAATATGAGGATTTGTGATATTAGATTAAAATCAAATTACTTCTTTTTCTCTTCCTTAATGTTGTCTTTTTGTGCCACAGTTTTTTCCTTCTGCTAACATTAAGCTGCAGCTCAAAAGAGATGGAGAAAAGATTCTTATTTTAGTCTTGCTTGTCTCAAGTGTTAACTTGAATATTCAATTACTTTGTTCAAAAAACCTGATCTCTTTCCCCTCCCATGAAAGAGTAGGGATAAATCTTAATTTAGGAAGACTATCTTATACCAAGACAAAGGCAATATTGACCTTTCTCAACTAATTAGAAGTTCATAGTTCATTTTTGGATATGTAACATGAGTGACTGTTGAGTGTTGGTCTCATTCTGCCACATTGATTATGTAGAGGATTGTTGGGTAAGATGTCAGGAGACAGGGCTGCTGTGCCTTTTTGCAAGGGTTAATGGAGAGCAAAAAATTATATAAGCTAAATATTATACAGAACATAATTCCAAATTGAGTTACTATGACTTTATGATACATTTTACAAATATAAACCTTTTATATCGAAATTCTTATATTTAACACTTAAAAGCTAATATTTTATTAAATATAATTTTTAACATATGCCACATAATGGGTATTACAGTAAGAAAATAACAGCTGAAAAATTCACTGGGAGCAAAGTTTCAAGGACATGCAGCTCTGGAAAACTCCCATTTCTTCCTGAAATTAGAAAATTCTTTTCATCTGCGTGGAAAGCAAAGGGGAGCAGCCTCTGAAAATTCATGGTTTTTTCTAGCCTGTGACTCCTCCATAACCATCTTGGGAGACATATGTGAAGAACAAGAAGTAAGGATTATTGCACAAAATGCATGATAAAAGTGATGCAATAGTATATTTCTGAGTGAGGGGGGAAGGCTCATATGCATGAAATTGTGTTTCAAACAAAACGTGTTCCTCCATTGTTTTAATCACCTCCACCCACTTACTCCTGTCTTTTTAGCAAGCTCCTTAGGCAAGAAATTATCTGTCTGCCAAGTAACAAACTCATAGACACAGATTAAATTTCATTAACCTCTTTATCTTTAATTGCAAGTCTATATCCACTACAACTTCAAGCTCTTTAATAAGCAATTTGTATTCTTTTCAATACTGTCTCAAAAGTGACTTAGGAGCCCTAGGGCAAGATTTTTCCAATATTGATTTCAAAGAGAGACAAGTCTCTAAGGTTTTTGAAAGTCTTGCTATATCTTTAGGTGAAAAAGAACATGGAAAACATTAATTTAAGTTAATTAAGTTAAATAAAGTAAATTAGTTTAATTAATTAAAAAGTTAATACAAAGATCCTAAATCACTCGGTACTTTTCTAAACTACTGTTTTCTTTTTAATATTTGAACTATAGTCCTTCTTTTGAAAGCACAAATATCTACTAATTAACTCAATTTGGTGTTGAAGTATTTTCTCTTTTTATATAGCAAAGATTTCAACAGAATTGTACTTGAAACTTTAAGAAATGGAATTTAAATTATGCATATGACTCTTAGGGAAGTCAGCTACTGAAAATAGGAGACGGTTACTGAAATATTGTTGAAAGAGCACTATAAACTGTGAAGGACTTCAGAGGAAGAATAACAGGACAAGTTTGTGTTAGGTAACAGAAGCCCAAAGGCAGAAGCTGATATATTAAAAAAGACAGAATTTATGGCTCATTAGATAAAGTCACAATTTAACCCAGTGTTCAAACACATGATGCTGATGGAGAAAAAGGCATGTAATTAATCAGGTGATCTAGGAGAAGGCAGACAATTAAAAGAAAACTCCTATCTAAAGTTGACTGTGTAAAAGTTTGGCAATGGAAGCACTGGTTCCTTCTTACTCTGTTTGGAGAGGAGTGCAGTATATGAAAACCACAGGGTGTGTGAGTCATTTCAGAACAGTTCAACACAATAATGGTAAAGAAACAGTCTCACAGAAGAGCTGATGTTTCTGTTGTTTTTATAGATTTTTCTACCTTTGGGTCCCCTAGGCCCTGTTGGGCTAGGTACTTTTTATTGTTGTGTGTTTGTAAAATACTTGTTCAGAGAACTTCCCATCTAAACACACAAGATGCTGAAGGGGCACAAGGGGGCAACGGGATGCAGCAGAGCAGTGGCAAAGTGAGTTGTAAACTTCAGGCAGTAGATAGAACCTCTTATCAGTCATCTCGGCAGCTAGTATATATACTGCTTTGTTTATTTTGTTACCATACTGACAGACGCAGGCTGCCCAATACACGCCTTGCTCTGAGTGCACTGGCTGGGAATTCAGAATTGATGGGTCCTTTGAGCTTTGAAACTTTGCCTGGGACGTTTAGTGTCTGTTCAGGAGAAGTGAGGGAAAATGCATTGTTCGATATAACAAATCCTGGGAAAAAAACCCTACTTTCCGGCTGCTGCAAGATATCAAGTATTTATTAACACTGCAGCCTTATTCTTTTTCATGACTGTCATGTTTATGCTTGTTGCTGAGGTTATTTTTGAACATTAATTGGCAGTTAAAGTAACCTTGTCCAATGCTCTTTTGCTGCTTCTTTTCCCTTGGTTGCTTTTCTCTTCTCATTCTCTACACTTCTAATAAATATTTCAAATTCATTTGTTGCTTTTTATTGCACTTTGGTCACAGAAGACAGAGCTTGGCTTAATCTGTGCTCTGGAAGGTAGATAAGCCGAAAAAAATGGGAGCAGAGAATTCCTGGGTCAATGGCAATAATGGCACAAATAAAATGCTGTAAAAACTCTTCTATAAGTCTAACTTCAGTCAAGCTGCAATGGTGGATTTTGATTTGTTTGGCAATGTATACATTCATATAGAGAAGATGACAGAAATATCAGAAAAAGGATGGAGGAGGGAATTGTGATGTAGTGCCAGAAATAATGCAATGAGGATTGCTTCTTTTTTCAACATATTTTAAAAAAACCTGTTTAATGTTTTTAAGTCACTTTTGATCTTCTTTTGATTGGTACATTGTTAGATAGTGTAAGAAATGAGGCTTACCAGCTATAATTGATATTTTTGAAAAGGGCAAAAATGGATGCATGGAGGGGTGAGATGTGGGGGACGGGTAAATTTGAGCTTTCTTGCTCCAGCATAGGACTCAGAAGCAGGGTGTGTGTAGGGATATAATGCTGGCGCAGTGTCCTTCTTGCAATAGAGCCACTGTGTGTCCACCAATGCAAGGCAACACCAAAAAACCCTTATTCATTATCTTCCTGAAATTCCTTTTAATCTTCCTAAATAAGTATCCCTACACTCTCTAGCAGAATCACCCTTCTTAGTAGTATAAACTCAATTACTTGGATAACCTTATTAAATGCGGTAGCTTTTTCCTTCACACCACAGCTCAAATTCCTGTTTCCTCTGATGCATTTTTACATGAAGAACATAGAATCATAGAATCATTTAGGTTGGAAAAGACCTTTAAGGTCATCAGGTCCAACTGTTAACACACAATTGCCATGTCCACCACTAAACCATGCCCCTAAGCACCAAATCTATGTCTTTTTTAAACATCTCCAGGGATGGACATTCCATCAAGTCCTTGGGCAGCCTGTTCCTTGTCCCTCCTTTTGTTTCTAATGGGTTTGTAAAAACATTTTTTCTTTTCTTTTATAGCAGTGGCCAGCCTTAGTTGTATCTGGTCTTTTTCTTCTCTAATTCTCTCCTTACATAATGCTGCAACAGCCTAATAGCCCTCCGGACTTGCCTGCCCCTTCTTCCAAAGGTGGTAAACTCTCCTTTTTTTCCCTGAGTTCCAGCCAAAGCTCTGCTCAGCCAGGCCAGTCTTCCCCCCATCAGCTCATCTTTTGGCACGTAGGGACAGCCTGCCCCTGTGCCTTTCAGATTTCCTTCTTGAAGAATATCCAGCCTCCCTGGACCTCTTGGCCCTTCATAACTACTTCCCAAGGGACTTTATCAACCAGTCTCGTTAACAGGCCAAACACACTTTATACCCTACTCTCTTTAGACCAATGACCAATCCTTATCTTTATTTGTTACTGACTTTGTATTTCTCAGATTTCTATTTTTTGCATGGTTTTAGATTAAGGAATGCATTTACACTTTAATATCTGCATAAATTAAGTGATTTTTAAATTGGACTTTTATTTTATAACTTCTTGCAGGTCCCATAAAAATGCAACCCTTATGCCTGAGGACTTTAGAAATTCATAAAGACAGTTGGATGCAATTCCTGTAACTCTCAAAGAATAATAATGAGTTATTTGGAAAGCAGAATACACTGAAAAGAAGAATGATGCAATAAATCACTAAGGAATATCTCTGGATATATTTAAAAAGGTGATATTGTTCTGATTATCATCTCATTTGCTACATGTTTAATGTAAAGCATACACAAAAGTTTTCTGTCTGAGGCAGAAATTGTGGTTGTGTTTGGTTCCCATGTAAAGGAAGGACAGTTCCCCCACTAGAAAAATTCTGTAACATGTTACTGAGCTAATTCATGTAACAGTCAAGAAATGGTAATGACATACATATGTGCAAATTAATAAAAAAGAGGGGGGAAAAAAAGTAGTTGCTGGTTCAGTGTTCAGGAGGTGCTTGGAGGTTCAATGAACCTACAGTGGCATAGAGAAAGTTATTGCTGACTTCATTTGTGTCTTGTACACTGCTGCAGGCATTTTGTAGCTTAAAAGGACAAAGTAATTTTATAATGGCGTTGACAGTCAGATACTACTGATGCGATTGTTGTGTGCTGCTCTTTTCCATGATAATTATCAAAAATTTACTTCAGTTAGATTGGTTTGGGGAGGCTGGTGGTGGGGAGGTTAGTGGCGATGAATGATCTTTCACACTCCCTTAAAACTACAAAATTTTAAAAACACAAATTACGTAGGAGTTCCATTTTGTCTGGAAATTTATAGGGTGAAAGCCTACAGGTTTAAACCATGTGTTAACGGAGACGTGCAACCATAAGCACAATGTTTTTCTCCATTTTTATGTAGGTTTCTCTTGGTAGGCTTCTGTTCAGAGATGGAAGGCACAAAAGGAGTCATGTGCTCAGTGCCTGCCACAGGAATCCTGCACTCTGCAGGAAATCAGAAGGGTCATGCTAGAGCATGACAGCTGAACTGACTCCTAGATGGAAGTGATTCTTGGTGCAACCTTCCTAATAGGTAGACTACAGCTTTCTTTGAATGGATTTTTTTTTCAATGTAAACTACATCCCAAAAGGTGGTAGAAGAGGGCTATATGCATAAGCTGTGTGTACCCCCACAAAGCTGATTTGTTCTTGGTCTGTTTCAACTTACTTTGTCTTAAATGTAGACACATCCATCCTAGCTTGCAAAATACATGAACCCTGAAGACAAATCTGTGACTCTTCTGGAATACTGAAGCTCTGAAAGCTTTTATCTTGCTTCTTCATTGATCCTCAAGATAGGGGAGTTGTATCTTACTAGTTGGGTCACACATTTCTGCTTTAGTCACCTTAGCCTACTAAAGCTTGTTTCTCTTTCCTGTTCTCCAGCTGTTTACTCTTGGATGAAATATATTATCTAACTTGCCCCATGTCCCTGAATCCAGACAAGCCACAGGGGAAAGTGTGTGGTGGGGGTGATCACCCCTGAGAAGTTCTGTAATCCAAGTGAGTTTAGGTCAAATTTTTATGTTTTCTGCTGTTCTGCTGGGTGATCTGCCAGAATGACCTTGTTCTTCAAACTCTCCTGGGACTCTCCTATTGCCTATCCAAATTCGAAACCCTTGCTGTCTGTATTTTTCTACACTACTAGCACAACCTTCTACAGTCAGAGTTGCAGTTAATCTTTTCTGATGTAGAGGTGCTGTTCAGTTCAGGCTTTCAATTTTCCCAAAGTAGTTTTCTGAGTCAGTTCTCATCATACTGTTATGTGAATTGAACAAATAGAGCAAAAAAAAGAAGATACCCTTAGTGAAGTCAGTGGTCTAGCTGTGGATGTAGGACTCTAAGATATCCTTGTGTTATAATGCAAGTCATTTCCTGGGGATCATCTGATATTTGTCACTTTCAAGCAAAGTAAAATACTTTGGAAATACTATTTCTAACATCATCTCTTGTGAGTCAGTTGCTAGCACTTAACGGTGATAGGCTGCATAGACAGAATTTTCTTTCATGCTTTGATGAGAGGAGGAATCAAGACACTACTTATGTGTGAAGCAGAAACCTTGATATTGCCTTGAATGGTTGTAGTATGCGACAAAAAGGAATTTTGTGCTGTGAAATAAGGGAGGAAACCTTCTGGATAGCATCATTATCAACTGTGTGTGATTCTATTGAGACCACTGGTGCAGTATAATGGAAAGCTTGGTGTGGGACAATTATGTGTAAATAAACTCAATACACTGTGACATGAATGATCACTCGGTGTCAGAGCTGTAACTGGGGAAATGATTAGACTGCTTTGCAATTGTGAATAAAGGCTGGCAAAGGCTGTGAGAATGAAGGCAAGAGCTTCAAGTATGAAAACAGAAAATAGTTTAAGCATAAGAGGAGAAAATACCAAGATACAGTAAAAACAATTTTACTGCATAGGAAACATTTCAAAAATAATAGCTGCACTTCAGCGTGATTAATGAAACCACAACATTCTACAGAATAACAAGTGATACTGGAATAATAGGAACTTATTTGACATATCATTGTCTGAGACATGAAACATTACATGAGTCTATTTACATTAATTATAGGATTAAATATCTTCTATATAGATATCTTCTACCTAAATCCTTTAACTTAGCTTGAAAGATTTTTTTACCCAAAGAGCATTTCTCAGTTTCTCTAATAAAAATACTTGATTGCTTTAAGAGAATAAATTTTGCCTTTTATTACTCTCCAACATCAAAGTTTGTGGTTTTCTTTTTGGTTTCAGTTTTGTTGGAGGTTTTTCTGTTGGATGGTTTGGATTTTTTTCCGGCTTAAATGCAAATGGATTTTTTTTAAAAAAAGTGTTTATATTTTTCTAAGCTTTTTATTTGATATGTCAACACTGTAAGGAATAAAGATGAATGTCTGTAAGGGTGTAACCAACCCTGTAAGAGGTTTGGAGCAGAATATGACGTACTTGTGAATTTTTTAGGTTAGTTTGTGATCAGTCCCAGACACAGAGGCAGTGTGGTTCTACTCTCTGTACTGTGTTCTTCTGATCTTTGTTTAATCATTGATGTTAAATTCTGATTTTGGTAAATAAATTATTGATTCAGTCTTGGAGTTCTTCCTTGCCACCTAAACAGCACAACCTACTTTTAGACAGAATCACTTAATTTTGTTTAGGTTCTGTTCCAGTTCAGATTTGGAGAAGGAGGTTTATTAATCCAGACACTGAATGGAAAAGGTGTCGCCTGGTTCTACAGAGTTTACCCCTAAGTGTTTAGCTGCATTAATAAATCATGTTAATATGGCTAGATATCAAGAAGACTTTAGTCAGACACTGGACAAATGATTTCTGCTTTGCTTGCAATTGCAATTCTGCCTTTTTCTCCCTCATTTTCACTTTAATTTTTATCTTTGCAAATTCCCAGGTTCAATATTACCACTGTCACTTGCAGACTGTAGCAATGGATTTCCTAGACAGGTATAAAAAATATAATAGAGATACTGCTGCAAACTGTGTTTTGAGAACATTGTTTGTCCTTTGCATTTTTAATTTTCAATGTATATGTGCAGGACAACAGAGTTATTTTTATTTCACAGTTTCTTATCTCTTCTGATAGCTGCAATAACTTGATAATATGATTAAGGAAGAAATATTTTACAGGCAGCTTTAAATGATAAACATTTTCAGCTCCTGCTGAAAAACAAAAGAATGATGGCATGCCTTGAAAAGCAAAAATGCCACAAGCAGGATTATGTCTTCCAAGAGGAAAAATTCTCTGAAGTATACAAGTTTGAAGGCAATCTGCTAGTCTCTTCTGCTTAATTCCCAAAGTAAGAAGCCAAGAAGAGCAGACTGATCTGGTCATCAGTGTCTGGAAAAGATCCTCTGTATTTTGTGCCTCTTAAATGAAGGGGACAGTGTTTCGTAGTGATGAAGGGATACTTGGAGAAACATGGTTTCAAGTCACCCTCACACCCAAGTAGGCGCTTCAGAGCATTCAAAATAGGGACAGGGATCATTTCTTGTTCCTTGTGTATTTGTGCAGCTTGTAAACTTTCTGCTTATATTTTGCCACTTTTTGATGATGGCTTTTTTCTTTTCTGTCTTTTCCTGTAGCTTAAGGGAAGGTTTTCCATTCTGTCTTTGTGTGTGTTGCAGCAAAAATGTAGATGATAGCAGGGGACAGTCAGTGCTGTATTTTGCATCCTCTTCTCATGTGCTTAAAGCCTAGGCATGGCAGTTTGATACTTTGTTACTGTTCCAGTCCAAACAAGGTCTAGTATAAAGAAACGGTCACTAGTATTAGGATTTGTTTGGCAATAAAAAAACAAACAACCACCCCCCCTATGTTTGTTTTAAAAACATCCTGTTACCTTTCAAGGCTTTATATGCAGTATTCGGGTATCATACAGCAAATAAGTTGGTTGTAATTGCCCACTTGCAACCCTGTGGGAAGATACGGGAAAAGGGTGTTTTGGGTTGTTGACAGTGTCACCAAGAATCTTCAAGAACAAGACCCCCACTTATCTGAAAACACAAAATTAAATGTATAAATGAAGTATGCAGCTGCCAATAACACCTCTTGAAATTCTAATTTTCCCTTTTCTTCAACATGCTTCCTGAGAGTTGACCTAATACCCACAGCAATTTCTTCAATGACCGTTGTATCAGGCTGTGACAGTCTGTAGTCTCCATTAGGAGCATATTGCTAGCTTATTAATTGTGATGACTGGGTTCTAGTCTGCTCTTTTATTTCGTGGCCTGTGCTGTTAGAATTTTTGTCTAAAATTAACCACTGAGACATAGCAAGTATACATAACTCTATGAACACTTACCTGGTCTTTAAGAGACAAATCAATCATTTGTTTCAGATTATACAAGTGATGATTTGAGCTAGCTTCCAAAAAGGTCGTGTAGCATAATGTACTAATCTGTGAGGCTTTGTTTCTAGTGTAGAATTTTTCCAAATGGCGAATTGAGCCATAGACTTCAGTTGTCTGTTAGCATGTTTCACAGGCATAAAATTGTTGCTGATAGTGATTTGGAGTAGTTTACTTAAGTCAGGCAACTTAAATTAGTTCACAAGACTGCTCAAATATAAATGTTTTCACATAAAGTTTTGTTCCTTTGTTTTCTTTCTTGGTATGGTCAGACATAATGTTAACAGTTTGCTGACAGTCTTCATTTCCCAAACAATAGAGAAACCCAACTTCCTATAGCAGGTCGCAACAAACTGTTAAATACCATCTTTTATAGTAGATGTTTATTCGTGTGCTTAGAAGTATCTCTTCTAGATAGTGATGGGTGTAGCACTTCCATAAATCCTGTCTCATTCTACTTCTCTTTATTCTATGGTCCTCTGCTCTCTAAGAAGGAATGGTAGCCGTTATCCCAAATTCTCAAGTACATATCACCACCTTTATTCATTTTTTAATCCAAACATTAATCTAAAGTGTGCTGAAAATACTTAACTGGTTGAATAAAAGCCTTGCAGTTATTATGCTCTAATCATCTTTTTCCCAAGCAACAAGGCATGAATTATAAAATAATAATTTATAGCTAACATGGTTTAAGCACGAGGCCAAAAGCTAAATGTCTTGACAGTGCCATGGCTGAATTACTACATCGTCACTCAAACTCTGAAGCCACTTGTGTGCTCATAATATGATTATAAAAAAGAATGAAAAGCATATTCATCAATGTAATTAGTTTCTTTTAAAAAAATAATGTGCATGGAAATATGCGTTCTACTACATCGTCTTACACTATGGAAATAAAGTTTATTTCTGTTTCTGAATATTAAATTACACAGTGCTTAAGGAATTTCTGCATTTCTGGAAATCACCAGCTCACATGGTTATTTTCCATTTAGACAAGTTTTGTTCAGTTATTTTTAATAAGAAAAAATGAGATAGAAAAAGTTTCAGAATTTGAATAAAGAACGAAAAATTTTGCAAGCATCATAACTTCTATATTTTAGTAGTGGCTCATTAGTGGTAATAAGCAGATAGACCCAAGGACAATAAAACAACAAAATATATTGTTATTACAGAGAAATATCGAAGCAAATCTGTATATGAATAAGCATGGACATCTGTTACAAATTTTTTTTCAAACTGTTGTTTAAAAGTACTTCAGTGGTTTTCACCAGAGCTGTTCAAGAAGTGACCAATTCCATCGTAGGGCTCAGAGAACTGAAAATTTTCATTCACCTCAGCCTAAACTTTATCCCTTTTGTCATTAACTGAGGCAGGGCCTATAGATTTTGCTCTGAAATAACAATACAATGGTATTACATTTTCTGTGACAGCAAATGTCTTTGTTTTATTAAGACGCTTCAGACATTTTTTTAAAAAGTTCCTTAAAACTCATTGTGTATTTCTTTTGTCTCAATACGTTTTCTTTTGTTTCTTTCCTGGTTAGGTTAGGAAACACTCTTTTCTACTGATGTGATCCCTCTTTATGGCTCTCAAGTGTTCCTTTTGATTCACTGGTCCAGGTGCTAATAGCAAGCCACTTTGAGTTGTGCCATCTTCCTCCTTTAGGCATCCCGAGCTAGATTCTGTTCACCCAGAAGTGAATGAAAATTCAATCATCCTCCCTTTGATTTAAGGAGCAGTGAATCTCCTGTGCATTTGCTTTTGTTGGTGGGTTCAAAACATTTTTCAAACCATTCCAAAGAAGCTAAGATTGCTTCTACTGTTTGAAATAGGCATTAACTCAGCCCTACTTCAGGAAGAGCCTGAAAAATAAAGGTAGGAAATATCAGTGAATTTTCCTTTTTACTTGGTACAATAACTACCAGATGCCAACTTCAAGCTGACCTGTGTTAAATGAGGGTGTGTCTGGTGGAGATTTTTAAAACCACTAAAAGGAATATTACCGACAGGGCCTAGATATGTCAAGGAAAAAAATATCTCCAGCAAATTTATGACCTTACAACATATGATAATTGCTGTTGGTTCATGGCATCTTGCACATCTTTTAAACTAAGAGATGATGGAAGATCTTAACTGAGAAGTTTTCTTCTTGCAATTGTATTGAGTAATAACTGCAATGATGACAAAGCAAGCACATAAATGACAAATAACTTTTCTGCAGTCAGTTCAATTACATAGTTCTTATTTGTTTTGTAATTAGAATTGGAATCCTTGACATGTGCGTGTGTCTACAAAAATTAAATAAGATTATTCATATGCACTTACATATATTATCTGTAGGGGAGGCTCTAGCCTAAGTGATAGGGGTATTTAGACTGCAGGTGTTATGGTTAATATGCAGCACTTGTAGTCAAACTTTGAGTAATCGGAAGATAGATAATCCTTGCCACACTGGTTTCACTGAAACTGTGATTTCACTTTAAAGATTTTGTTTGCCGATAAAGTGAAACAAGTAGAAAGTCTTCTACTTTCAGCGTACAAGAAGGAAGAAGAGAAGGAGGGTATTAAGGAATTCTTACTAATCCTTAGAAAATACAGATTTAATAAAGCGGTAGGGAACTTTATTTAAAAAAAAAAAAAAAAAGAAAGAGATGATGAAAGAGACGGTAGATAAAAGAGGCTGGAACAGGAGTTCTTGTAGTAGGAGATCTCTATTTTGGTCAAGGCTACTCATCAAACTAATGTGTGGTGCATGACTTTGATCAAAAGTTTTCATTTTGTGACATGTTTGCTTCTTGCATAAATTTCTCTCCCTTCATAAAAGTGCTGAGAGATAAATATTACTGATCTAGGCTATTAATTTTAAGTAAAAGTAAGAATAGAACTGGAACAAAAAAATAATCTTTTTGACTTAGCTGAAACTGCTTGGAAAAAACACGCACGTAAACTGACTGAATGCACTGAGGCTCTAAATTTGAAATGTGGCAATTGTATAATCACAATGCAAGTCTTCTAAATGAAAAATAATCTCCATCTTTCATTTAAACAATGTACTGTATAAAGAACCTCTCTCTGAACTGGTGGCCTTTTCACAATGAAGTGATGAAACAAAACCTCCATGTAAGGAATATAAATGTGTTAAGAGTTACAGATATGTACATTTCACATCTTTCAAAGGCTCTGTTTATGTTTATATTTCTTCCTATATTACTAGCACTACCATCCTTTTTTATTAACAGACCTTTCCTAAAATAGTCATGGTACATAATCCTTGTTGAATTGCATACCTTAGGCTTGTTCTCAAGATTTCTGGGTGTGTGAAGAAGAAAAGAATAAAGTTAGGTTTATTGCTAGTTACTCTGGCATCAGACTGATCCTCGATGGACCAGCTGCTTGCTTAGGAGTTCCTAGAGCATAGAGGTTTCTGACTGTGCAGCTAACGTGTAACTGACGCTGGAAGAAATTTTTGAAATATGATGATTAATAGAATGTGGTTTAGCCAGATGCAACAGTAGCTTTTTACTGTGGATGTGCTCACAGAGAAGGTAAAAGAGGGCAGGTCATAAAAGTTCAAAGGAGGCAGGACATATATCCTCAGGATAGAGGCTTCCCATTATGTAAATTAATAAAAGTACCTGGTTTTAAGAGCAAAATTCAGTGTCAGAGTGAGGTGGACCTAAGATGAGGCTGCCAGCTGATGTAAAAGTATTTTTTAATGGACTTTTCCTTTGTATCCTCTATGGATCTGGCTTTTTGAAGATTCAAATCTTGACCACCCAGGTCTTTAGATATCTACATGCTTTTAAAAAGCACATAATATATGTAAAATGACATGATATTTCTCTTCAGGGGTACAACATCCATTACATTTTAGAGGGTTAGAACTGTAGGGTTTAATTTGGGCCCCATCACTTCAGTATTTAAGGTCACAACCCCTCAACCACATTTGCATGCACCAAATTGTAGTCCACATGGAGTTCAAAGCACCTGTATTAGTGCAAAGTTGTTCAGAGTCCATTGGAAGTAATGAGAGCTTGAGCTAAAGATTTAAAAGGGGGGGGAGGAAAAAAGGAGAAGTTGGAACTAAAAGATGTGATGTAAAGCAAAATAAAACCCGCAAAGAGCAGCACTTCAAATATTGTCATCTAATTAGCCTATCTTTTTATTCCTTTATTTTTGACTCTGCAGGTATCAGTAGCTTAATGTACAGCTAAGCATCCAACACTTTATTTTCTGCTTTGTTTTATACATGGCAATTGGACAGATAGTCCCAAAGGGTTCCTTTTTATTATGGATTATTTCCAGTGAACACCCTGGCTGTAACCACTCTATGACAGCGAGGTTATTGTAAAATGGCTTTCTTTTCCCCCCTTTGAAGTAGAGCTGTAGCACCAAGAATAACTATTATGAGGCCTTGTGGGGATCTTGTTCTTTATGAAATTCAGTGATTATGTTCAGAGGCTGGAATAAATGTTCCCATGAACTTTCTAAAAATAAAAGAAGGGAGGAAAAGGAATGAAAGCGTACGCAGCTCTAAGGGTTAGGTACTCTATTACATGTGGTTTACTGGATTCCCTGGCCTAGCTCTCATCCTAAACTAAGGTTAGACGTGCCCAGGGACTGCTCTATAAAGCAGGAATTAACTGATACTGTGTATCAGCAAGGAATTTTCTAGTAGTATACCATGTTTGAGACTTTTTCAATCCTGTTGCGGTGATGAAGGCAGCACACCAAGAGCCTGAAAAAGAGGATCTTTTGCAAGGTGTTTTAAAAGAGAAAGTTCAGGCTTGCTTTCTTTCCTTTCTTTCTTTCTTTCTTTTTTTTTTTTTTTTTATACATAAAAAGAGTAGAATGAGTTAAGAAGTGCCATAATCCTGCCCTAATTAATTTCAGTTTGTGAGGTAATGTTGAAGAGCTGAAAAACAAACAAAGGCCAGGTAATTAGCCTCTTATAATTTCCAGCTATAGCTTTCTTTAGAGGTCTGAGTCATTAAGTGTAATTTTCCTCTTGCCCAGCCCTTTATGCTTATAAAGGCACAGAAGCAGACCTCCTAAGCCACTGGGCTGCTTTTGGATCTGGCATATAGTAGCTTCAGGAAGACCTGTGGTCCCAAATACGTGGAATGCATGAAGGTATCCAAGTCCTCAGCTGGGTCCCTGGCAGCAGTGAGGAGCTGTAGTTATACATGGTTCTTCTATATATTATCCAACCTTTCCCTCAAGTCCATCTAGTTTCTCCCAGCACTGAATATTCTTTCTCAGTGGCATGCACTGAAATTCCATTTCCTTCTTGTCTTATACACCTGACTCCTAACAAATCTTTCTGATAGCAATGGAGAACTTTCTCTGATGGTAGGTGAAGCAAATGAGTCTGGATCTGAGTCTTTACTACCCTCCCATCCCTGTGATTTGCCAAAAGGAGATAAGTAAATAAGTAAAATATGTCAGAAAAACAAGCCATGGATTATATAAGAGCAACACAAGAAGAGCCTTTGAGATCAGTGGAGCAGAAAGGCAAGAGATGCAGGAAAGATACAGTGATTTCATTGTCATGCAACTTATCAACCATCCTCCATCATCATCTGCCTGAATGGAATTTTACCCTCTTAGACCCTCCCCATGCTATTTGAACATACAAAAACTCCTAAAGAAGTGAAGGACAATACAGGAATGAAAATAAATCTACCATCTCAAAAACAAGTTTCAATTTTTGATAGCATTCACAAAGTTTAATTGAAATACAAATCCAGCAAAACCAGTATGAGACTCTGAAAAGCACCTTCAGAAACACAAATGCAGAAATGTTTATTTAGAGGGGTATAAGACTTTGTCTCATTACATAACACACTGAAAAAATACAGGAAAAGAGGTAGGAGAAAAAAAGCTACTTATTCTGAAAAGCTTTTCAACTTCTTGTCATGCTCACCTTTTTTCTGACACTGGTGAAAAATAAAATATTTGCTGAGCTGAGGAGCATCGCTGAGTTCAACACTGAAAGAATATGCTGACGAGTCACACAATTTCAGGGCTGCAAAGGTAGGATGGTTAAACACCCAGTGGAGCGTATTTTCAGAATCCACAGTTATACACGGGTTTGCATTTTTGTGGGAGATCTTAAAAAAAGGAGGAAAGGCAGACAGAGGAGAGAATGTTAACGCTACCAGAAAATTTATGGAGTTTTCTTTTTTGTTTACTTTTTAAGAGAAGGATTTGTTCTTTTGTGTGTAACTGTAACACAAACAGCAGGTATTAGCTGTCTGTGAAAGGCACTGACAGTAGTCAGGGCTGGGACAGACCACTAGTCACATCTTTAGGTGCTAAGAGTCAGTCATGATGTGTCTCAACCCTGTTTTTCCCCATGCAGAAATTCTGACTTACACATTTTTTCTTGAGAAGAGATATTTCTCCTTCTTGTTTATACAAGCTGGTTAACAAGGGAGTTAGCTAGAGAGTATGGTTAGGAATGCAGCTGGTGTTGTGTTCATGCTGGTGAATGTTGTTGTGCTTACCATTTCCAGGACCGGTTCCCTTTGCTTGCTCAAAGATGTGTAGCAGCAGGGCAGTTTGCCTGGCTACAGCCTCAGTTATGTCCCGTTGAAGTTGATGTATTTTAATGCCACATTGAAAGTTAAGCATGTGCTTAACAGTCTGAGGATCAATGTGTTTCAAACCATCAATTCTGAGAGAGCGAGGCCCTTAAATCAGCCATAATATCTTTGTCAGCTTGTTCACTGAATGTAAGACTAAGAATACGGATTTTTTTGCTAGTTAGTTGAAGCACATGCTGCAGAGCAGCTGGTGTTTGTGCCATGCATTAGCTGTACAACAGCAGCTCTCTATATGGAAGTTGCTGTGTCATGAGTTTTCGGAAGGGAAAATGTGCTTTACATTGTGTTCATTGACACATACGTACGAGAGAGAGGTTTGGCTGTGAAGCTTTGCATGGGAGACACACAGAAGTCTAATTCTGTAAAATTTATTACTAATGTGATAAGGCAAAACTGTTCTCCACATCAGCTGCTAATAAATGCCGCTGCAGGCCTTTAGGAGATGCATCACTGGTCACCCTCTGTAACTTCATATTTGTGAGTTGATGAGGCCCTAATTGAGTCCTCAAGAGAGGGAGCCATTGGTGCAGAAAGCAACTAAATTCTGCTGCTTGCTTGACAGCACCAGTCTTGTTAGTCTCTGTTGTCGGAGGAGGAGGAAAGAAACTGAGAAACAGTGAAGGAAGATCATAGACTATAAGTTATTCTCACACTAGAAACAAAAGTTTGAGTGTTCTAAAATATGTGGTGTATTTTTGCACTTTTCCTAGCAAAGTGGGAGTTTGCAATGATGTATTTACTTTCTTAATAAGACTTGTACTTTGCAAGAATTAATCAGTCATGTGCATGTAATTCCTCAATGGCTAAGTTGGTGTTTGAGACAGACTTTAAGTTCATGCTGTTTTAAAGGTAGCCTCTGAGACAGATGTATTTCTATGCTTTTCTGCAGAGCCTCTAAAGAGAATCTTGCAATATTTTTATTTATGGCTCATAATTTTATTCTCTGTTATGCCTGTTTATATATATATACATACACAAAATATAGTTGGTGGGGTGTTTTAAATGTGAAAGCTCTTGATATTTACGTTACAGAGAAGTACTCATATAGAGTTCTACACTGTTATTCACTGTTGCCATATTAGTCTCACAGCATGTGATTGGGGGAATGCAAGTAAACCTGTTGTTCAAGGTGTGAGCATGAGTTTATAATTGCTTTCAATAATAACAACATTGTCCTATTCTGCAATGTATAAACCTTTCCTGAGAATTCTGTCAGTATTTTCTTTGCTTCTTTCAACCTTTCTGGGGCAACAAACATTTACAAAACAACTATCCCAATCTAAGTTCATGTATGGTGAAGTTACACCCTCTGCTTATATTGGATATGGAATGTAAAGATATAGGTTATATTGAAATCATATCAAGTGAAGGTTTTGTTATTAATGGGAATGTTGTTGGCCTTTGACCTTGATTTGGAAAATAATTTCCCTGTGAAGCATTGTAAATTTTATATATCATTTACATATATATAATTTAATAACCCATCCTTTGGGTCTTGTAACAACAGTAATATTATCAGAAGGGTATGATGTGTGCTTCATTATAAATTCCATCCATAGATCATGGCCGTTTGCTTTAAAAATGCGTCTTAATAATCTCTTCATCACAACAAGGAGTCTCTTCCATATGCTGTCACTTGCTTAAAATGGTCTTTTTCCACTCGGCTTTTAGATACTCTGTGATATAAATTTGCTCATTTTCATTAAGTGCAAGCATAATATTCTTTTTTGGTAAACTACCATTACAATTGAAACATTTTTTTTAATCAGTTGGTGCATTTGATTTACCAAAGGTTGTGTGCTTAGAATTGCTTTACATTTTAATTTGAACTGCAGCAATCTGTTAGCTAGCACTGAGCTCTGATGAACACGAATCTCTAGGCATGTTTGGAAAAGCTCATGAATTCTCTGCCATTTGCCTAATGAGGTATTGGAAAGGCTCCATCAATAGTGTCAAAAAAATTGTTTAAGGACCCTACAGATGTGTTCAAGAAGCTTCAATGAGCAAGGACTAATACAAAATGAGTGCCATTGGGCTAAATATTTCTGGTGAGGTCCATTGTTGCTGACACAAGGATAATTAAAGGTCGTGCTTGAATGTTTGCTTTTGAGGGGGTATTTCGAAATGTAGATTGTAAAATGTAGCTATTAGCTTCAATGTTATCTCCGGGAAGGACAACATGAAAATATATCTCATTACATCCTTCTCTGCCACAGTACAAGGGTGGATAGGGCCTTTTCTATTCTCCACTAACCACAGCACAGGGATTTGAAGAGTACATAAAACCCCCAAACTTCTCTGTGGGGTTCTTTGAATCTGACAACCACTGTATGAAATAGAATTATGATAGATTATAGTCTTTTAATGGATTGGCAAATCAGTGGAAATCCAGTACCCTCAGCATTTCCAGTGTCACACAAAAGATTGTGAAAGGGGACTACTCTTTTTGACAATTTCTGCTGTAAAATAACTGAAAGACACAAAGTGATGAGCTCTTCACATGCCACTGGTCTACTATTCATCTGGGAATTCACAGAGAGACAATAAATCTTCTGTATTATTCACAGCACAAGGGTTATGTCACAGCATTCTTTTGGAGTTTATAGGGTATGTGAATGGCAATGATTTTATTCTCAAGATGTGGTAATCTAATCTGCTGTTAGTAATCATTTATAACTAAAACTTGTTGACTAGCTAGTACCTTGAGTTAAAAAAATAAGCAACTGTTCTCTAACCATATGTCAGTAGTCTCACTGCTGTCATTGACAGAAATATTCCAAGTTTTTAAGAAGAAACATATGTATAAATATTTAAAAGTGGAAGAGCATGCATAGGAATATTTACTTCTGATAAGGCAGTGAATAAAATATCAGCTTCTTACAAGCCAAGATACAGTGCCCAAAGAGATTCCAGGAAACCCCAAGTCACACTAAAGCTACCAGGTTCTAAGATAATTCTAATTTATTTCCTTTTTATTATTAGCAGTTGAATCTTGGTCTGAAAGACAGTGAAAAGTCAAATAGATATTTTTGTTTCAAGTAATAAAAGATTTTTTTTTTAACCTATCTCGTTTAAGTCTTTATTAGCTAGCAATACAAAGTTTCAGCAACAAAGGTCAATAACATAGGTTTGCTTATTAACTGCAACATACTATACTGCTAAAATTCATTTTTAAATAACCTACCAATGTTGTAGGCACTTCTGAAACCAATACATTACACTTAACGCTGAAAGGAGAGACTAGATATTGCAAAATCTTTTATATTACATGCATTGCCAGTGTAATTTCCTTAAATCACACACACACACACACATATTTTCCTTCTACTAATCTATTTGCAATAATTAAAAAAAAAAAAAAAAGGAGGGAAGGGAAGTGAATGATTCAAGATTTCTAGTCAAATCACAAATGAAGTAAAACTTTTGAGAACTATGGTGCTAAGTTCCCCTTGCCTTACAGAAGCAACACAGAGACTGTAGTAACAACTACAAAGATATAGTTCACCTTCAATTTTTTGGCAAATCCTAGGTAATCTGCATCAAAATTCTAATAGGTGATTGAGAAATATTAAATGTGGTTTGGATGAGAAGTAGGTATGACAGTAACAACTTAGTAGGCACTGAGGCTTTATCTGGGAGAAAACCCCAGAAATTGCTGTTTCGATGTTGAATGTTTGCAATGTTACCATACACCTGGATTCAAATTAGGTATGTGATTAATTCTCTAATTTTTGAAAGTCAAGATGCTAAAAAGCTTTTTTTTGTGTGTGCTAAACTGTAAACATCTCATATAATGTGGTTTATAGAAGACTTACAGAGAAGGGAAGGTTTTCATATCTGAAAGGAGGTTGTAGCAAGGTGGGTGTCAGTCTCTTTTCCCTGGTAGCAAGTGGTAGGACACGAGGAAATAGCCTGAAGTTGCACCAGGGAGGTTTAGATTGGGTATTAAAAAAAATTTCTTCATCAAAAGGGTTATCAAGCACTGGTACAGCCTTCCCAGGGAAGTTGTTGAGTCACCATCCCTGCAGGTATTTAAAAGATGTGTAGATGGAACTGAGGGACTGGTTTAGTGGTGGGCTTGGCAGTATTAGGTTTATGGCTGAACTCAATGATCATAAAGGTCTTTTCCAACCTTAATTATTCCATGATTCATACACAGATGTTTCTCAGGTATCTACATTCTGTTTATGCCAGTGAAGAACAGTATACATTTATGAACACTTAAACATACCAAAGTGGATAACAGATGAATGTGAAGAAGATTCTTTACGTCTTTGTACCATCTACTTTATTGTCTCATTGGTACAGTAATGTTTCCATACTATGAGCTGTATGGATATGTTATAAATTACCTGTTTAGTTTCCAGGTGTAAAAGGTTTAATAACTCTTAATGAGATTTGATTCACAGTAAAAAGGGATTTATTTTCTTCACTCTTGTTAAATGCAAAGCACAGATTTTGTCTTAGATTTTAGCTAGCACAGCTTTCTTATGTGTTGATAACATTGTTCAGTTAGACAGAAGAAATTAATGTTTCATTAAATATGTTATCTAAAAATAAAATTGTTCCCTAAATCTGTAATGAATAATTGCCTTACTTTTAATTAATAATGGGGGAATTTCAGTGGACATTATTTACACTACAGAATTTGATGAAAGTCTATTGTCAGCTTGTGATTATGGCTATCTATCTGTGTCATAACTTCATTCATACAGCATTAACATACATCATTCCTGTCATATTAATCAATTGACTATCTATTCTGTAGACTAATAGTACTATGGTTCCACAGATATCCAAGCTGGTCAAGGTACTGTCTGTGCATATTTTGTATGCATGTATGCACAGAAAAGAAGACTTGTTACCCAGGTTTTATCATTAAGAAGAATAAAATTCACCACAAGGAAATGCACTGGGCATTGATGAAGCTTGTGTGTCTGAGATCAAAATTTTTTATGTGTCTGCTGTCTCAGTAGGAGGGTGAGAAGTGCTCAAGGCAGATTTCTGAAGTGTCAAGAATATAATCTGAATATGAAGGATAAAAATGTATTGACTGCTACCAGAAGGATAGGCTAGTCCATGACCTCCCTGACCTTTTTGAAAAGGTGATTAGCACCCGCCCTGGGAGTATATCATTAAAATGGTTCTTAAAGTAGTTGTTACCATGTATTTAGTGGGTTTAACAACAATCACAGACACAGATTCTCATATCCTTCAAGCTGGATGATAGCTTTTCTACTCCTAACAAGTCATGGTTTGCCACTGACTAGCACATTTGAAATTGAGTTTCGTTTAAATACAGAATGGGTTGTAATATGTGTGGCTTGTTGGAAATAGGCTTAAATAGAAACACTTTTTTTCACTTTAAAAGGTACTTGAATGCTAACATTGTTTGCTCTGTGATGAAAGCCTCTTACCTATATACACAGTTTGTATACATGCAAGCCACAAAAACTTCCTTTTTAATACATATGGAAATCTAGGCTAGGAACTTAGGTATATTAGCCTCCCACAAATGATATTGATCAATGTTTTATCTTTAGGAATAGTTTCTGTTTTGCTTTGTTTCTTTTTCCAGGAGGATGTAAAGATTTCTTTTTCCTTTGAGATATCACTGTCATTTAGATCAATGTGATGAATTACTTTAATTTCAATAAGTGTATGTATTTGGACCCGTTGCAGAGCACCAGAATATGTAACTGTATTATATTTGAAAAGATCATCTGTACTATTGGATAATTTCACTGCCTTACCTTACCCATTAGGAAAACCAATGTAAGAGTTCTCTTTGATTCATTGTCTACAATGCCCACATATGTACGTATACAAAATAGTAGAATGGGAATACTGAACTCCAATAAACAGTTAGTGATTTACAGTGTAGTCCTTTACTAGTAAGTGTAAAATACTGCATGCAGGGCAGTTGAATGACAGTCCCATAGCCTTTTGGTATCCTTTGGATAGTCTGCTGTGCTCCATTTACATTGCATAATGTTTCTAAAGCACTTGCTAATTTTACTAATGAATGTTCATTAGGAGTCATGTCATGACACTGATTAATCTTCACCCACTTTTGTATTTTACACAGAAAAACAGTATTACCCACTGGCTTTAATGGCCTGACCATCCCCTCAGATATGAAAAACAAACAAGTACCTTGCATGCCTTACCTGGTTCAGTTTCACTGCCCATAGCAGGTACAGAAATCCTGTTCACAGAGCCCTGGGAGATCAGAAAAAGGGGTTTAAAGGAGACTTAAAGAAGTAAGAAAGAAGGAACATAATATTAACAATAAAATCACTTACAGGAATATTTAACCACAATCTGGTTTTAAGGAAAATAAAATTCCTCCCTCCTCCATTTATTTCTTTTAACTGCTATTGGCTGAAATATTATCCTTGCAAAGTAATTTAATGAATAATGTGGGGGTGGAGTGGTGGTGTTTGCTTGTTACCAGCACAGACTGTGCAGGAAGGTTATGTAAAACTGGAACCTGACTAGGCAGTATGAGAGTACTGTGCTGGACCACACCAAAGATCAGTCTGATGCTGTGTCCTGTCTCTGAGACTCACCCTTCTCAGTGTCTCTGAGAAGATGTAAAAGATTAGGGAATGTCAATCACTTCCCAGACAATCTAGAAACTATAAATTGTTCTATGGAACAGATGAATGTGTAACTGCAAAGAGACAATCTGTAGAGGAGAAAAGGAGAAAGTATAAACTTTACTAGATGAGCTATTCAAAGTGAATAACTGCAATGAATAACTACAGCAATGTGATAGCTTCTTAAAGCCAAGGTACAAGTCATTATTAAGAAAGATACTGTAATCTTCATGGTCTCTGACCACAAAAGTGACAGCTGAAGAGAGCTGGGTGTAATGGATATGTCTGCATATCAAGGTGACGTCAACTTGGAGCCATCACCAGCAGACCACCCTAAAAATAAAAAAAATTAGACCTGTATAAAACATGTCATCTGGAGCACAGTTTGCCAGCAGGAACACCCTTACTGCTAATGAAATAGCTATAGATACATGGCAAGCAAGAAATGAAGCCCTCTGTGCTGTCACCTGCTCCAGAGATTTGATTTCTTGGACAGTGAACTAGCCAGCCAAAAAAAAACAAAAAACCACCAAACCCAAAAACAGAGGCTGCTAGAACTTAACTTACAGGCCAGTGGATTTTTTTTGGTGGACAAAGTAAAACCCTCTAGTTTTAGATGCAATTCTGCTGCTGTTTTCAGTCCAAAATGCAGATGAATACATAATACGTAACACATCTGTTTCTACTTAGGTCAGGGATGCTACTTGATGTCTATGTTTTCTTATTTCAGTGCTAATTATTGACAGACGAAGAACTTTTTAACAAACAACAAAAAGATCTGTTTTCCTCCTAACAGAGGCTTTCAGATATAGGCTTTTCTTAATGAAGTCGTGAAGTAAATCAAATATTAAGATGGGAAAACAATCCGTTTTCTCTAGTTGCCATTCCTCTTTGGGGTTTTTTTTGGTTTTGTTTTGTTATTTTTTTTAGATCTGTGCTCCTATCTATGTGACAGAATAGTGGTCATGCTGCCCATCTTCCTTTCTGAACACCCGTAAAAGCACTGTTGAATCTAACCCTCAAAGTCTATCAGAAAGAAAAAAAAAACCCCACACCCTGGTGTTCAAGCAACTAATAGTCTTTGGGGTTAAGTAACGTCTTTATATCACAAGTAAGGCAAGTTGTCACTGGGGAACTTAATATGTTATAATAATTGCAGGTTTATAGTCTACTGTAATTTTCCAGTAGTATCTGGCTTCAGGAGAGTACAAAATCAGTTGATAAATACTGACGAGACAGTCATGTTCACCGTAACAATGGATTGTCAGCCAGTGCCTTACTATAAACATAAAGGAGAAGTCCCGTCCCCGTCCCCGTCCGTTGTCCCCCCCCCCCCCCCCCCCCCCCCGCTTTATATTTAAAAGGTGAGGGGAATTGTAGCTGGCAGATGGCAGTTTAGCACTTGGACGTGTGACACGTTTCCGTTCTCCATTGCACAGAGCAGGTACGGTATGCTTCAAAAAAAAGAAAAAAACCACCCGAGATTATAAGATTATTTAGGTACCAACTCTCCATGCCTTGAACCCTGCAAGGGTACCTGTTGCCTTTAATGGGATAAGGCTTTAAGAAGGTGATGTGTGGTTTTCTTTGAGTATTGTAAAGTGTTCATCTGAGAGCGTTCTGACAGCCTTCCTGAACTGATGAGAACAACTGACAGCTATTCCTAAATAGCCTAATGGAATAAATAAGTAGGAAATGATAAAATGATCCATTTTTCAAACAGCTTTCTGTTAAATTCTCTTAAAGTTCTTTCAAATTCCTGACATTTAGCTGTAACTATTGTTTACAAAATTTGGGAAATTACAGAGTATAATCTATGTTTCATTACATTGTTGCAGCAGTTACAGTTGTCAAAGCACAGCAAATTGAGGTAGCGAATATCTTATCTCACTAACAAAATACTACTGAAAGCTTTCTTCAGAAAAAACCCAGCTTTCTTGATGGAGTTGATCATCTTGAAAACAGATACAGGGTATGAATATGCTTCTCTTATAATGTCTTTAATATATTTTCATGTGTTCTAGTGTTAGTGTCTTTTTTTTTTTCTTTTTTTCTTTTTTTTTCTCCTTTTTTTCTTTAATTTCTTAGGACTGCATTCCCTTTAAGATCATAGTTCTTATATTATTTTGCATAGATTTTATACTTCCTTTCCATGCTATCATTATTTTCTCTGATTTTCCTCAGGCTAAAGGGAGTTTGATGGAAACTTTGTTAAATGAGTTTTCTCAACCAGATGTGTTATGTTTGAGTTGAATAAACCCAAGGGGAAGTTTCTCTGATGTGAGTCTGTCTAATCGCTTTTTGAAACTAGGTAAACTGTTGATATCTGCACCACTCCTGAGACAATTAATTCCAACATTTAACTACAGCGAGTGTGACTGAGTTTCACCATTTCTTTATTTTGAACCTGCCATCTGAGATTTTAATTTAGCTGTTTCACATTGTTCCTTATGAATACATCTATCATATATCTCTGCAGTCATTTCTTTTTAATGCCAGAAAGTCCTAGTCTGTTCTCCTTTTCTATAGCTTTAATTGCAGGCTTGCTGAGGGTCTGTACAGAACCATCGCAAGGTTTCTGTTTGTTTTCCTGTTCCTTTCCTGAAATATTGGATTCATTGGGTTTTTGAGTACTACTGAGTATTTTTGAAGTTACAATTATTTCTTCTTTCCTGAGTTTATCACTGCCTATGGGTAGGTAGGACTCTCTTCCCCTTCAGTGCACTATTTTTATTATTTATCACCATTCAAGTTCACCTGGTATTTTGCCACGTGATTGCTCAGTATGTTGAGGTAATTTCACAGGTTTTTTTCAGGCAGCTTTCATTTTCAGTTCTCTGAATACTTTAATATCATCAGTGAATGCCATCACACTTCTATTTACCTCTTTTTCTAAATCTTTCAAGTTTAATAAATACCTGCTCCATTTTAAGTACAGCTTTGTTTAAACAGTTACAATTTTTAAATCTTAGGAAACAAATATCAGCACTCATGGAGTTCCTGGAACAAAACCAGTCTGCTCAGGGCAAACCTCCTCTCTTGTTCAAGTACAGCGTGGCTAAATAATGTTGGACAACCTTTTCTGAGGGTCGTATCAAGTATTTAGGCTCATGTTCTCAAGACTTCCAGCTCTCACTCAGTTCATTGACTACATAATGAAGAAATGTGAAGAATTTATAAATACGGTACTAGCTGTTGCCAATGCTTAACTACTGCTGCTAGTGGAGAATACTTATTGATTGGTGAAAAAGGGAACACTGCAGCCTGAATACTGGAAGATGCTTAGCTGTTTACCTCCCATAACGCCTTGCTTGATTAGGCCTCCTAGTTCTTTCTTTGTGTATGTTACTGTGAAGCTAACATATACCTTCAAACGTTCTTGATTTCTGCTTGATGTCACAAGCAAATGTGGCTAAATTCCTCCCAAATAAGTAGTGCTTACTACCTGAGTAGAATATCTGTACTTCCATCACTGAGGAATTTTATTTCATTCTTCACTGACAAGTCTAGAAAATTTTATTTGGCACTTTTGACAGTATGTAATGTGTAGGCAACGTGTGCTGTGTTTATAAGAGATGTACCACATCATATGAAATATTACCTGTCATTAGAGCCTCCATCAGTCACATCTGACTGGCATAAATCAGATAGAACAAATCCCCATTTTTAGAATAGGAATTGTTTTGGCAAGCATGCCATCACATAAACATATTGTGTCAGAAAAAAAATAGAAATACACCAAGCATTTGAAATGACGTCCATAAAACTGCAAATAAAACTGACAATAAATGTCACTATAACAAAGTGTATAGCCTATGTTCTTGCGGAAACCCTTAATATAAGCTGATGTGACTTACAGTAAAAAAATTGGTACTGTTAATAAATATCAACAGTGGAACACAAACAGAAGCAACACCAAAACTCAGAGCCAATTTGCAGCTGACATTAATGTTTCATATGTAAGAGTATGTGGTGCACAAGTATGAATCTTCCCTTCTTGGTAGTGTGGTGATTCTCATGAGTAAGGTAAACAGCTTTCTGTTTTACAGGCTTTTCAGATGACACACTGTAGATTTTAGCTGCTCTTCACATATAAGATTGTGATATTTGGGGGAAATGCTATTTCAGTAGCAGCTCCAGCTGAGAAAGGATAACTTGTTTATGTGTTTCAGAATAAGAAGCTGTGTTCTCAGAGAACTATGAATATTGAATCTTGTATGGCATGTTATCTGAGCAAAAAGTTTGTCAATATCTCTGAGATATGTGTCCATCTTGTCAATATCTACGAGATACAGGTGTCCGTATAACTATAAAATCCATCTATATTTTTAAGCACTAAATAGCACTAAATGGGAGATCTTGCCTTTCATGGACACACATAATGGCTTTGTTCAGAGCAGTGGAAAGCTTCACTTTTTTTTTTGCCAGCACAGGCAAAATAGAAGATTCTTTATCTATAGATGGCAACAAGTCAAAATATTTCAGAATGAAGCTGTAAATTTAACTTATCTGTATCTTGTATGGAGCTAGCCAATATTTTACATCCTTATAAACCTTCCTCTGCCATGACTGTTTTGATATTGTGAATGTCATTCCATGCAAGTTACTGGTATTTCTGTATTTTTGCAAAGGAGGTATCTCACTGTAATATTTGATCAATGAACGAATGACATTGTTAATGAACTGTTTTCAGCTGTGGCAGCATAATATGCATCTCACAAAGACTGAAGTTCACTGTCAATTATTTTTGCAGAATGCAAAACCTCATGAACCACCTCCGTATTGGTGCAAGTGGTTTTGTATAAAACTGCCTGGGAGAATGATTCTCTATTGTAAATGGGTACAGCCATAACTATAATCAGCCTATATGAAGAATTCTCCTATACGGATGAATAAACTTTGAGTATAAGGCTAGACTTCAAATAGGATTGGTATGTTTACTATAAATGTAAATAATATGGCAGGCATTTACATGTTTATTGAGCTATTCATTAAAAAGTTAAAATGAAAATGTGGAAGCACTGACAGCTGACTTTTATTATTGCAATGCATTTATACCTATGGAAGTCAAAATCAACGGAAGATTATTGTAATGGTAATATTTAATGCCACATGAAAACATTTGTAGAAATAATTTTATAAAAGAAAAATATGAACTCAAATTGTGCCTTGCTAATAACATTAAAGAAAAGAGAAACATTTAATATTTTTTTTATTCTATATGCTATTTATATTACTAATGATAGAAACCAAGTTTTTGATACCAAAATAGTGTGATAACTAGCGCATACTCATTCACAAAAAAATGTTCTAAAAAACTTGTGAAATTCCTGTATATCAAACCCCAATGGAAGCCTAATTGAAAAAAAAAAAAATAATATCAAAGCCCACAAAACAGTGCCTGGCATATCATGTAATTGAGCCATTAATTTCAAGATTACAATAAGAGATTCAATGCATGGTAACACATATTAGAGTTACATAATTAACTGCATTGTTTTGTAGTCTCTACTATGCAGAAAACAAATTATTAGTGTATATGTAAGCACCTTAATATGTTAGTTTAGGATATGGAACCAGAGTGCAAATAAATCTTTGGAAAGACCTGTATTGTGAAAAATTAATCTGGATTTTGAAAAGATACTAACTGAAAACATGAAGAGTTTTGAGACTTTTATAAAAGAAAAAGCTCAATGTTTTTCCATTTTGGGTTGGTGGTTAGTTTGGTTTTTCCTTTCCTGAAATCTTGTCTTTGTTAATGTGAGTAAGCAGATAAATAAACATGCAGATCCACAGTAACAGTGTTTTACTTGGATCTCGTAGTGGTTTATATGTTGATTTTTTTTGATTAAAGTTTTCCCAGCATAGTTCTTCTGAAGCTGATACAGTCACAAGGTTAATAATTGAAAATCATTAACCCTAATAGCTGTAGCAGCAGAAGAAAAAAATCATTTGTGATCACAGCATGATCCTACATGGACTGACTGTCCAAAAATGAAAAAAGAAAAATGTAGTACCTTGCTTCTGTTACAAAATCAATTTAGTAATCAGATAATTGAGCCAAAAGATACAGGGAAGTAATAAGCTTTTAAAAATCTTGGCTTTCCTGTCAAAGTAGTGAAAGGACTTTGGATTATGCCCTTTCTAGGAGATAAATTTAGTTTGGCTGCAGGTAGATCTGTAGCTTCCTAAAATTATATAGTTCTCTTACAGTAACTTGCATGAGGGCTCTCTATTTTTGTTTGTAGAGAAAAGCAGGATTGACTAGTTAGAACCAAACAGATTAATGCTTTAAAATGCTCTCTAATGCCTTGCCCTACACAGAGAGACACAGGTGCACAGAAGAGCACAGCATTCAGGGAAAAGTCAATTTAAAGTAGCTGCATCACTAAAACACCACTATTTTTTTTATGCTGTAAGAGGAAATTTGAAAGTGACATTAAAAATAGTAGGATAAATCACTGGTTCCACAGATTCTCTCAGGCAATTACTAGAAGGACAAGATGTGAAAGCAGAGGAAGATGTGAAGGGGTAAGTATTCATAAGACTGCAGTAAGTAATAGCAGCTGTAACTGCGGCAGAAGCAGTAATGGTCTGGAATCTTTTGAAGAAATGGTTGGTTGCTACAAATGTTTTCTTTAAGTGATTTAACTAAGAAACTTGTTTAGCCAGCATTATGACAAACTGAGCTACACCAATGTTCACAATTCTTGGTATATGCAGTGAGATGTTTCTGGATAGTGGTCTGAAACTATTAAATTACCTATGTGTTATCCTTTTAAAAGACAGTACGAGAAGCAACTCTAAGATATCCTTTGCTCTCCTTAGATGGATTGCTGAAAAGGTAGTGAAAGACCATTTATTCTTTGCGCTGTGACTCCACGTGCCTGCAGATAGCCTAAGCCTTGGTAGTACGGGTCAGCCTTGGGAAAAGAGCTTGCTATCATTTGCAAAATCTGCAGAAGAAAACACTTAAATTCAGAAAGCTGCAAGAAAGTGGGACCTGGATGTACCTTTTCTTTTCTTTCATACAGCCTCATGTCTCCCACTATCTTGTCACAGCTTTGTATAACTCAGAGGTTTGAGCATCTGGGTCCAATGAGAAAAGTTTTGGACCACAGATTTTTTTTCTTAGATCTCTGTAGTGCATGCTGTTGACAAAACAAATATGTGGTACAGTCATTGCGTTTCTCCTACAAACTCAGGTTCTTGCACTAGCCAAATGCATACAGAGATAGGAAATGCACTACTATTTCAGCTTCCTGCCATAGAAGACCATCTATTGTGAGACCCCAGAATGAGCTATATATCACCACAGTGGGATTTGCTGGTGTTCATAAAGAAATAGTTATCCAAATTCTCTTTTTATAAGCCCCACTGAAAGCCCACGTGCTATAATAAACAGAAGAAAAACAATTTCTTAGGTCAAAATGTAAAGTTGAAAAAAAGCTAATCTCATAAATACTCCATGAAACTCATGAATCTCCCCCCAGATACATATATCACATAGGTAAAGAACAAGCATCAATAGTATGTGGAGCATGTCTGTGCCTTGTTTGAACCATACATACATCCTCTGAAGCTAAAGGTCCATAGGAACTTTTACAGAAGGGTAGAATTTGGCTCAAAGCCTGAAGCTAGATGATGCCACAAGTTCCATTCAATTTAATGAACATTTTAATTTATTGAGTTCACCTACACAATAAAGTAAAAGCACTATGTAATAAATTGAGTCTGAGTTTCCACTTCACAGGGTTTAAATTCAACATGGCAATACATTTGCCAGCATTTCCTTTATGGTCAAAAGAGGAAAAACAAAGTTTCAGCTATTTAAAATGGCTAACATAAGAAAACCACCCTACTCTGATATTTGTAGATTTGGGGTGTGTTTTTATCTCTAGATGAATTTAACTGACTGAATACTTCACGTGCAGAAAGTAGGTGATTAATTGACACTATAATATATTTTCTGTTAAAATATTCGATGCATATATAATATCAGTGACAGTTTAAAAAAAATACCAACAACTTGTTTTAATCAAGTTAAATTATTAGCATAAAATATTAAGCTTGTCATTTCCCACCCCACCCCCCAAATTGTTGATCTACTTTTGTTACCTACCGTCAGTTGATGAATATGTTGGGAATTTAGTGGGATTTGGCCTCATAGCACAGATAAGATTACGTTACAAATTTGGATTTTCAGCCTTACATGACAAATAAAATTGCCTTAATGGGTTTTTATGTCTTCAAGCAGGCTACAGAGCAACAACTCACTTCCCTTATAAGGACAGTATAAAAGACTGCTAAAGTGGCTGCACTTGATCTCAGACAAGATCAGAGTAACTGATATTATACTATTATCTACAGTATTTGCAGTTTTTGCTAAGCTAAAGCATTCACCATAAATCCAGTGTGCTTCAACCCCATGAAATGAGTAGTCCTTCATATCTGACTCATTGTCTGGCCACATCTGACGCTTTAGTTGTTTAAAAAAACAACCTTTGCTACATCTGTTAGCATTGCCCTTCATTCCAGTGTGAAACTGAGAAACATTTAGAAATGGCATGATGGATTTGGCTGCTGAATGACAGGACAACAAGAAAGTGGATAGTCCATAGGGTTCAATCATTTAGTGGCAAGTTAAAGCAGCAAAGTAGTTCAGAGGAAGCTAAAGATATCTGTACCCTTCAAAGTTCAGGAAAGCTTTTGACCATGAGATAGAGATGAAGCAGTTAATAGAGAACACACAGCAGATCCATATCGTTCAGCATTGGCAGCGAGAGTATAGATGCGAATTGATAGTGGTGTGAGAAGCATGATCATTTAGAGCTGTATGTCTGTCAACTGGAGTACTCCAACTGGAGTCCAGTCCTCTGTTGCTGTGTAGCAGGAAGCAAAGACTACTGCCCAAGCAGTACTAGTTTCAGATCTCAGGTAGCTCTTGCATGCTTGCCAGGTTGGTTGTCAGAGGTCTTGATGTTGGTAAACAGCTTTATCAAGTGTTTGTGCTAAGCTAAAACCAAATAATGCTGAATTTGATCAAGTGGCACAGTTTATTGTTTATTGGCAAAGAAAGCAAAATGAAAAATGCCCCAAAATAATTTTGGATTGTTTCACAAAAAGGGATGATTACAGTACTGGTAGGGAGTTAGCAGCAAAGGCTTTTTGGGGTCAAGAAAGACTTGATATCTGATAACTTCAGGAGCCTTATATTTGCTCATTTAGGAGACCCTTACTGAATAGAGTTTCAGCCAGGTCACTGATAAATGATTTTAAAAAAATGTAGTTCTTATATGGAGCACTACAATAAATAACTGATTTGGATTTTCCAGAAACAAGATATGTTTTTTCATATGAACTCTGAAACTGCTTGTGTAAGAGAAATTTTGCAATGTGAACAAAACTGATGGGGAGTGTTTTAAATATACAGGCTGGTGTGTTTCACAGTTTCATAGCAGAAAATTAGAGGTGGCAGTAGTGATCGGTATAAGTGCTAATTTTACTGTATTTTTTTTCCAAGAATTATAGATACTAAGTCTGCAATGAATATAATCTTTCTGTTAGAATGACACTAATATTTGTTGCTACTGATACCTATCAGAGATGAGCTGGTTGTAATGCTTCATGGAAACACTGAAAGTGCTGTTGGATGGTGGGCAATTGCCAGGCATGAAATTTTAACTGGTTTTATATAAAATAATCATTCACAGTGAAAAAAAAATAATGAGTCTTTGCATATAATAAAGATAACAGTTTTATTTCATCCTGGCTTAGCTGGAAATTTTAAAGCTACAGTTCTCTTCCTTAGTCTAGAATATATACATGTTTTCCAAATATGATAGAAACAACCAATTTAAGATTATATGTTTTAAATATTTGCTATTGAAAGCTTACAAAAGATTAATATATTATTAGCCTTTCATTTCTTACTGTCTGCAGATAAAAAATTGTTGGAAGAATAGTGAGCCAAGTAATGTTTCCACTTATAAAAATAAAGGTTCATTAAAACTTGCATTTTATTTTATGGCTTATGTTGCATAGTACTAAAAGGAGCAACTAGACATTATATAGGTAAAATGAGATTTAATTTGGTATATTAGTCTTTCATATGCCTGGACACATTTGTTTATATAACCACTGAATAATAGTATCCAATCCCTCAGGTCTTTGGTTTGTGTTAACTAAATATAATTACAAACTACACACACTTTAAGAAGTTACTGTCTTGCTTCTAAAATAGTTTAAAGATCAATGAATGTGCATAGGCTTTAAATGGAAATAAACGGACTCCTCAGTTCGTGTTTTCTTATAGCAAGCCTATACATTTGTTATCATTTATGACAGATGAGGGTAAAGGGAATTCTGTGCCAGGCCCTTGTTAAAAGTGCTGGCATTTCATTGATTGTTGTCATTAAGGAATCAGGGCGCCTCTATCTGCTGACATCCTATAATTTCTGTGTTAAGCCTCTAAAAAAGGACGTGCTGCTTCACCTGATTTTATAACCTCACTTAAGATCCGCACCCAATAAAATCAGCAGAAAAAAATCTTTCATTGTGATTACATTAGTTGCATAGATACAATGCTCAGTATCTATTTCTTATGCAGTTTTCTGCTAGAATATTAATAAATTTTATTCCGAGTAAGGTACTCTGACAAAAATAAAAATTAGCTGCTTCCTCCCAGAGGTTTAGGTAAGAAGACATCAGATTTTTCTATTTTTGATGCTTTTTCTTGCTAAAGTCTGACGTAGATGTAGTTGTGTTTTGCAGTCCATTAAAATCCCACAATCTTGTCCACAATCCTGTTTTCTTTTTTTAATGGTGCAGTTGGTTTGAGTTTGACAGGCTGTCTACATTGTGCTGTTTTGATATTAAAGGCATGTGACAGTAACTCATTTTTTGTGTAAAACTGTTGTTCATGTTGAGGATTGAGCCTTGCCAGTTAGAACTCAAATGGTCCTTGCTCGGCAGATTTTGAAATTTGTTAATTTGGCTGGTGCTGGCTGTCGTTTGCCACACTGCTGCTTTCACCATTTCTTGATATTCTAACTTGTCTCTTTAAGACAACGCCACCTTCCTAATAAATCCTCGTTCTCAGCTGAGACACCTTCATACTTCTTCACTCAATTGTGAGTTTCATTTCCATGTTCCTTTCCTTTCCTAGGTGGTGAGCCTCTGTACCGTAGTTAGGAAGTTCAATGTGATCAAACTTACAGTTTCTGTCAGCACTTTAATTTTATTGATTTGTTAGAAGAGATTAAGGTAAACATTTGATTATTCCATTGGTGCTTAACTTTAGGCACATGAACAATCCTGTTTATATAGGTAAAATATAGATTAAATGTTGTCTGTATAATATTTAATTTAAAAGGTTGTGAATGTGGCCAGTTTGTGAAAAGTGTGAATAAACAGGTCAAGCAACCACAAATGCAATAAAGCAGCTCTGTTGGGGAGGACAGAATTAGTTCTTCCCATAATTACTAGGGAAGTCCTCAACATCTGCTCCATATTAAGATCCCAAAAGCCTTTAGGCAGCAATAAAGTTACTTATTATGGCAGATTGAGTCTGACTTGCTTGTTGTACTCCAGACATTAAACTTATGTTTGAGCATCACATCTGCTTTTCTATTGACTGTTATAAAAAATAAGGTTAATGTTAAATTGCCCGACATACTTAAGCGTCTTTAATTGTAGATTCATAAGGTAGAGAAAAAAACAAACAAACACAAACAAACAAACAAAAAAAAAACAACAAAAGAAGAAAAAAGAAAAAAAGAAGAAATTATCTAAACATGACTTAGAATGTAGATTGCAACTAGATAAAGCTCTGGCCTTCAGAGATCTGGTTTTTATTTTTGACTCTACTGGTGGGCTGTTGTCTAACTAGGGACAGGCACTTTGCCCTACTCAATCAGGTGGTTTATATTGAGGTAATGACCTCCCTTCCCTGCAATTGTGACCTTGATGAGTCAGCAACTCTCTCTCACTGTACCCCTCACAAAGGCAGAGATCTAGGCACAGCTGTGGAACAGACAACGTTTGTGAAGGGTTAAGGATGGGAAAATCGCAAATAGAAAAGGGTATGTGAGGATATGGGTACCACAGGTGCCAAGGGTAGGGAATAGAAATAGGACAGCAGTTGTGAATTTGTAAGAAGAAGTAAAAAGAAGTTAAAGGCTTTAATCTTTTATTTTCTGTTCTCTTTTTGTTCTCTGATTGTACCTGTAGTTAGTGCAACATAGAAGAACCTCAGGGTAAATTTGAAGAAAAGTTAATTCAGCTGCATATTCACAGCAAATGGCTAGCATCTTTTCAGGTCAGTTTACATAGATTGCCATCTACCAGAGATGCTTATAGTGTACTTATAGTAACCATCAGAATGTATCACAGCCCGATAAATGCTACACGTGGTTGGTGAACCTGTGGATAAGGGGTAGTTACAAAGAAACTTATTCTCAGTTGTTGCTTACCTATATTAATTCTGTAATTGATGTCAAACTCTCATTTGCTTTCCTCTGGCGACACTACTAGGCTTTCTGTCTCAGCAAAATCAGCAGGGGAATGGAACAAACTCTGTAACAATGTAGTATTTGCTTTCAGGTGCACATTAAGCAATGCTCTTATCTGCCATGCACCTCCTTTGGCAAAGATGTAAGGGGGCAGTAGAGGGGGGATTCGCTAAGGATGGATTATAAATTAGCAATCTCCTTGTACAGTGTTTTGCATAATATCTACACTCTAGCCTTTGTATTCCTATAATTGCTGATACCTACAATTTGTTCCATACCATCATGTGTGTGTGAAAATAACGGATAACAGAATTACAGCTGCCTGAAAGTATACATAAATGTCCTTGAGACCTGAAGTTGTTTGTCAGTTAGGGAATGGAGGAATTTGCTAAAGACAGTGGCAAAATCAACTACAAGAGCAGCACTGATGGCAGCATATGGTATCAATACTGCAGTGACTCATCAGGAATGTCTTGTATTTGCACACTGCATTTTAATTAAATTTGATTTTATAAAATATATTTAATACCTTAAAACAATTGTTCTCTGCAATTGTTGCTTTATTCAACATCAAAAGGAATGAGACCACTTTATATTTGGGTCAAAGTGATATACTCACATTAAATAACATTTTGTAAAATGTTACCTAATTAATCCTCTTAATTAATATGGTTGGGGTTTTTTAACTTCTCAAAAATTCTTTTCTGACTCTGCTTCCTCCTTTTGCTTTTGTCTGTGTGCATCCTTCCCTGCTGCTATGTCTGATTGTTATAGCTATTCCAGACAGTTTTCCTTCTGTAGGTTTGGAGAATATTATTAAGGTGACTTTTTTGACATTTCCTGGAAATCATGTGCTGAGAATGGTAGTCATGCTGGCTGTACACAAGGCAAATGTTAAATGTTTCAGATATGTATCAAAGACTAAATAAATATTAAATAACCTGTGGTACCTCTTTTGAAAAGGAGCTTGGTGGATTACTTGTAACTGTACAGAACACATTTCAGGTGTTCCCGTCAAAGCACTGAAAGATACCTTATAGATTTCTGTTACTTTGAAACGGCTAGGATAAACAATGAACATTGTTTATTTGGTTTGCTTTTGTCTAATTCATATACTTCACCTTTTTATCCATTACATGTACAGTTCTTGGATGGAGCTGTTTGCCATCTACTTAGCCTGATTGTTTCAATCCTGGGAAGCCAGGGCATTTTTAGGGGTTTTCTAAGAAATGCATTAAAGTCATAAGCATTGAACAGCACGTTCAAAATGTTTTTACTTTAGGTGCAGTCACTTTTATGAACTCACAGAAATTGATACAGTTTGGTAACAACAAAGCAGATCTCCTTCTCCTACCTGTGTGGATTGTTTCCCAACAAGTACCTTTTCAATACCTTATGTTTTAATTATTTTTTTTTATGATTTTATGTTTTATGATTATCGGTTTGACCAAAACATACTGTGATAGTACTTTTAACTTTAATTTAAATGCTTTTATTTGTAGAGGCTACATAAAAATTATTTCTTTGAACATTTCCTATATCTAAGGAATCTGGAGGATGCTTCCTGACCTCTACTTACTATTTACTTGCAAAATAAAAGGTAATTCTATTGATTTCAACATCTTAATAAGATGCACTTGGAGATGAAAGTGGAAGTATGTTTCTTTAATACTGAAAACTAACTGTGATATTTGTGGAATTTATCTATATAATTTTTGAATAATCTTTGGTATTATGAAAATTGCTGCCTGTATATGTTCATAAAAGACTGTCAAATTAGCTCTTGTCTTGTCAGACTCAGAATAATTTTCACCATTAGAATACATTCATGCCCGACTCTCATTTAATCTTAGGACTGTTGATTATTGGCCATAACTGAGAGGAGGAATAAAAGAAAAATGTAGGGTTTTTTTCTTTTTCCCTAAAGAGAGAAAAAAATGGAGTAGGCAGGGTTGACAAGACATTTTCCTAGAATCACGTGAGGACAGTATGAAGCAAGTAACAGAAAATATTAAATAGATGACATGAAGTTACATCCTTCTGTAACAGTAGGGATTCTTCTGGATTTTGTCTTCTAAGATAAAAAGTAATATTTATTCATAAGTCTTGTGCAATGATTTTGAATGTACTTTCATTTCATGCCATGGAAGGACAAACCAAAGTTCCTCATAGCACGGTATCCATCATGTTGAACCATGTTTATCATCCTTCTTGCTGAGTCAAAGCAGAAAACTCAAACCTTTGGCAGGATTAGGGTGAAAGGCTGAAACACAAAGACCCCAGAGAAAGGTGCAAGGACTGCTGGAAGGAGAGTTCCCAGAAGGTGTTGCTAAGCAAAAGGTTCATGTTCCAGCAATGCCAGTGCAGTACCAAGGTACTGAGCTTAAAATATCCATGCCTAAAGGAACTGAATCTCCTAATAGTGTCTGACAGAGGGTGTTTATTTAGATTCTGTCAAGTGAGCAGTGACTTCTGTTCTCTTACAAAGAAGTCGTCAGTGTTTTCTTTGAGTCCAAGGTCTTCATGTTGGCATAATACCAAACTATTTTCTTTCTGTCTACTTGTTTCCTATTACCAGGACATAGAAGATAGAATTATTCTGGTATTTTTTTTTTCTCCTTTCATGCCATTTAACGATTAGAAAGATTTTTTTTTTCTTTGATCAGCAACAGAAAGAATATCTTTTTGTTTGGAATATGCATGGTCAGTGGGGAAACTCTCCCAAGCCTGGATGGGTATCCCACATGAATATGGTGTATACGATCATGATGCCTTTGTGTGTATATGCATGCTGGTGTGTGTAAGCAAAAAATGTGGCTTTCAACTGTCCAAAAGAAAGTTCTTTAGCATCAGTGACTAGAAGGTGGAGGTGTTAATGCTGCAGGAGCCTGAAAGATGGAGGTTCACGATTGGAAACCAAGGTGGATAAAAATGCATTTTAAAGCCATTCAGTGGGCTACTTAGGAAACTTTCTATTGCTAATTATTTCTTTACAAATGGTTTTATCCTTTGAGTTCTGTAAATATTGTCTGTATCATAAATTAATATCACCTGAGCAGCAAAAAGGAGATTTTGTTATAGCCAGTAAGAATGTAGTTTTGTAGTAATGGTGACTTTTGGTTTTTAGGTGTTTTTTTGATTGGTTTGGGGGTGTTGGTGTTTCCTGCTTGTCCTCTATCATTGTCCCTATTGTCCCTATCATTACTTCACATAACATTCACCTAGAGGAGTGTGTCCAAGGGTTCTGGTGAGCTGTGGGAGTGTTACGTCTGATCTCTGCTCTTGCAATAAAGATATGAGCTGCAAGAAATTGTACCAGTCAGATAGTGGCTACGAGTAAATAGATGATCATTATGTCAGTTCTTAGCAGCATCTTTGTTGATCTCTCATATCACTAGTATATTGTGCTCTTGTAAAAGAGAGAGCTGAATTGTGCATTGGTTGGTTCACAATTATGGCAGACCTTTTTGTTCTCTGAAATATATTTATTTAATTTCCGTCAAGGGTACAGAACTTCCTGTACAGCCCAGAAGAGCTCTGGCCAGAGAAACAAAGGGAAAGTGGCGGTTGTAAAGAATTTGTACGTTGTAGAATATATGATGTAAATTAACACAATACTTTGATTTCCCTTCTCAGTGCTATGTTACTTTTCTTGCAAAATGTGTTATGTGATATAGAATAGAATAATATGCACTATTTCAGTTGGAAGGGACCTACAACAGTCATCTAGTCCAACTGCCTGACAAGTTCAAGGCTGACCAAGTTAAAGCATGTTATTAAGAACATTGTCCAAACGCCTCTTAAACACTGACAGGCTTGGGGCATCGACCACCTCTCTAGGAAGCCTGCTCCAGTGTTTGACCAACGTCTCAGTACAGACATTAAATTATATTCATATGATTGAATTATTTGAATAAAAAGAAAAGAAAAAAGAGAAAAAGCTGTGATACCATGAGTGTGACTGATATGTTCCCAGAGGATAGAGCAGTGGGTAGGGATTCAGGTGGCCCCAGTCATGCTTTGAGACACTTACCATTAGTTTGCCTTGTAACCTCAAGAAAGTTCTCTCCTTTAACTGTCTCTGTTTCTTTCCCAGCAGTTTATCATCTCTAGTTAAAAAGGTCTTTGGCAAAGGGACTGGCTGTTCTATTGTACAGTTATGGGGAATAATTATATTAATGTCTCTAGCCATTATTATAAACTAAATAACATCTAGTGGAATATTTTTTAGCCTTGAAATCCTATTGGAGGGTCCTTCAAATTTTTAATGGAAGTCTGGTGAATCTGTATCCTGCTGAGATTTTGGGCAACACTTAAACAGCAACATAGTTTTTAATTACAATATAATTATAACATAGTTCATTCCAGGAATTTCAGTCCAAACCCCTTGTTGCATACTGAGTTCTGGATGTACTGAGCAATCCATTCATCTAGTTTCTGTGTATATCTCATGAGGTGTTCTAAGAAAGCAGTGCTAGCATGAAGGCACTTTTTTAGTTCTAAACCAGATTTGTCAATGTGCCACACTAATGCTTACCTGGGTTTAATTAGCAATTCTCTTTTTCTTGTCTCTTCATTTCATTTCAAGTCCTTATTGTATTTCTATACTACATTATTAAAAATAAAGTAGCTTCTTTAAAAAGAAAAAGAAACTAACTGCTTTGAAATATGGAATAAAAAATATTTTATCCCTTATGGTCCTCTGCTAGTTGCCGTACTGCAGATATGCCACTGAAAATTATCACTGCAATACAATATCTTACACAGCACAGCAGGGTGCAATCTGCTTGCCATGCCAAATACATCTTGCAGCAGACAAGAGTTTTAAAGGATATACCCATGAAGGACTATTAAATGAATGCAACTGGAGAGTTAAGTACAGGAAAAAGCCTGATTCTAAAGATGCGATGTAAGCTTGAACAGTTGCTCACATTGAGACAAACAAGATACAGGATGGTTTTGTATAGAATAGAAAATGTAATGAAAAGGTGTAAGTGATGTTGTCCATCATCAACAAGACTCGACAAATAAACTCTTCAGCTACAAATATTCCCTGACTTTGAAAAGGTTTCTAGAAGTTTAGGGGTGAAAAATTGTTAAAGAATCTGGAAAAAGTTCTGCTGGTTCTCTTAAAGGATTTTCAAAGAGATCTTTCAGCTTAATACTGGAAGGTGAGGACCACAAAATGAATCTAAGCACAGTGATTAGTGGCACAGAGAATCACAAAGGTTTGATCTGTGCAACACCTTATCTGTTTTTTAAGATTGTGCACACAATTGAACTTGGTAAATACGTGCTTGTTGCTGCTGTTCTACTTTTTTGTTTTTGTTTTTGTAGTGAAGATCTTTTAGAAGTTTGGAGTTTCTGGAACAAAACCTACAACATGCCTATCTACAGTCAAGAAAACTACTCTTCATTGAGATGCAAAGTAGACAGTAAATTAGCAATCGATTAAGGCAATACAAAAGTAGAAGCTATATATGCAGTAATTAAGAGGGAGGAGGTTCTTAGACTTTTCCAGTGTAGCAAGTGTAACATTCTTCTTTTTATAATGCAGTGTTCTCCTCTGCATTAGGGGTAGCCACATTCGGAATTTGGAAAGAATCTAGTTACATTCTGATTAGAAAATCATCGTAATAACTTAAGGGTGAATATTTCTAGCTTGTCATACATTTGACTAAATTATGTTATCCCTATTTATTTTGTTCAAATGAAATGTTGCTCTTCGGCAGATTTATCACACTTGTTATCTTACTACAGCATGGACCTTAATTGCTATCACATGTTGACAATGAATTTTGAGTAAATGAAGACATGTATATGACTTGCTTTCTGGAATTAAGGCAAAGCAACTGCCTTTATGTATTTCTTACACCACAGAGAAAAAAATATCCTATACATTTCTATTAAACATATAACTTCCTTTTTCTATGGAGTTGGGAAAATGAGTTGTGTATCCAGTCATTGGATCCAAAGAGAGATTGCCATTCTCTAACTCAGTCATCCCTCAACTTCTTTGTTTCCTGGACTAAAATAGTGGGATATTCACTCCAAAGCAATATTAACTGCTAACCGATCAGAGTCTTGTATGCCTATACCAATTATTTAAATCAATATTTGGTACAACATAGTCAGAAAAAGAGCAACATTACTTTAAAATTTCCAGAGCATTAAAATAATGCTTTTTGGGGATTTTTTGAACACAGAATATTGAACAGAATTCTTAAGTGAATTTCATGGCAAAATAAAATAGTACTTTGCTTCAAGGAAACCAACTGCTGCCAATTTTCTGTGGCTCAGTTCTTCAGGGTTCTTTGATATAGAAGTACCCTTCTGTTGATTTGAGTCCAACTTTGCTTAGAGTTGTTATCTTCTTCTTCATATGGCATACAAAGTTAACCAAATAAGGCAGTGAAAGTGTTGATTAGTACATAGCAAGCATATACAAAAGGTAGATGAATCAAAATAGTTTAATAGCCAATTAGAGAGAGCCATTATTAAAGAGAGCTAGAACAAATCACTATGTAAAAGGGATAAACCAGTGTCATGCTAGAACTGGTTCTTAACAATTGGATTTTTATTCTCTTTGACGTTTGTAGCTGATTCTTTTGAGGGAAAGAAATGTTCATAAGATAATTAGGTAAACCTGGTTCATAGCAGAAGAGCAAAAAGGCATCTTCATCTGCAGCAAACATTATTTTCCTTTAAATATTAGAAAAAAGTTTCCATCCATGTGAATAGAGAACCATTGGAACAGACCATTAAGGATTTTGTGGAAAACTTAGACAAGTAAGACACTGTTTGAGAATGATTGTATTTGATTTCTTCTCAGTGAAAGGAGTAAATGTAGCTGAATCTCAGGAAGTTTCTGTCAGCCTTGTAATTTCTATGATTGTGTGATCAAAGTAATTTTGAGTAAATGTGCAGAATAGATTATGAATTTCTGTGTCTAGCCTATATTCACAGCTGTTTTACAAAGGATTAAACAATTTCAGAAAGGCTAGGAAGTCAAACCCCTCATACTCCAAGGCATAAGCCAACCTCTGAAGCTAAAAAGCAGCTTTTCTTATTCATGTTTCTTTTCCATACTAATGCTTTCACTTTCTAATTCCTTCTGAAGCTGATGGCATGGCGTCTGTTGGCAATAAGATACTAGACTAGCAAATATTCTTTCCTCATTAGTATTTTCTTATTACTTCTACATGAGTTTTATTCAGTTAAATACAATTTAATAGGGCAAACACAAGACTTTTCCTTACTATGGTTTGTTATGATCATGCTGCTATATAATAAAAGTTTGGATTGAGAACTAAATAATCATTCTCTTTTCCCCTTAATACACCCTTTTTCATCCTTTCTTTTAATTCTCCTGTCTACTGACACAACGTCAGTAATCCAACAGCATTTCAGCAGTTAGATGAGCTAGATACCATTTTATGTCCTCTGGCTTTCAGCGTACGTTTAAACCTGATGTCCTGCAAAAAAATCTTGTGTACAAAACCAAAGGGTCTGATTCCTTACATGACAAAATTGATGGGAGATTTCACCAGGGCTTCTTGTTGTCACTTTACTGCATCCATCTCTACAAATGTCTTATACTCATCTGTTATAAATTCCTGTTTCTAAGGGCATGCTTTCCACATGTAAGCTCCTTCTCCACTTTTCATGTTTAGCGTTTACTTTTTTATTTTGTGTTCTTGTCTGACATTTCATTCTGGATAACAGAGAATTTTCTTGTATTATAATATGGATAACACAGATGCTGTTACTAGTTTAACCTACAGCTACCTCTCCAGTTCTATTCCGTTGTTTTAATTCTTTGTACCCCTGTCTAAGTCTAAGTGGAGCTGTAATTGCACAGGACCATTGGAGTCACTTATCTCCATTGTAGATGGTATTATTCCTCTAAAATGTTGGTAGGATTAATAGTAGTTTAGTTTATGAAAGATTTGTATTGCACTGGTAAAGTAGATATATGCAACAAACCCGCCCCTGCTGAGGTTTTTGGCCTAAATTCTGTAAAACCAGTGGCAACCCGATCACCACTTACTTTCTGTGCCAGACTTTCTATACAGAGAAAACATTGATTTTACATATTGTTCTTGCATAAGAAGTATGGGTGATTAAGAGGTGCTGGAGACGGTATTTAAACTCTTCTGGTTTTCCTTAGAGCCCAGATAAGAACTCAGCTCACAAAAGTTTGGTTAACAAGAGTTACCAAAACCTTACCAAGAAATGCTTTTGGCAGGCTCACCAGTGATATAGTAGTCACTGTTAGTTAAGTGGTTTTAGAGTTAGCATTACTCCAGCAGAGCATTCTCTGTTTCAAAACTTGCTAAATCAAATGGAAACATTCACGGTGATTTCCAATGGGAGCTGGATCATGTTCTTGCTGATCATCATGTGCAAGACTGATGGTTTCTGACTGCTCTTTCTTGTAAATGAACCCCCTTACGGGTGTGATGGCACTTTGGCTCATGAATCATACATGTTAGCCATTATCGCTCACTTCAGTGTGGTGAAAGCTGGTAATAATGTAGCTGAGAGCACTGCTAAAGATTTTTAAAGCAATAGTTAAGTCTTGTTCCTTAGCGCCTCGAAGTAAATAAGTAATGCAATGAAATAGCACTGTATGGCTTAAACAGAGAGAAAGGTCTGCATTTCCTTCCGAAGAAATTCATTTACTGCTCCTCACGTACCTGCAGTAACTCTGAGCATTCTAAATGGTTGAGTTCACTTTTGACGATATGATTTAAAAGGGGAGAGAGTTTCTAACGATGGCCTAAAATTTATCAAGAAGTATGTTACAAATGCCTTTCAGTCGTTTCCGTCTCTGTGAGATCAAGGTGCGTGTTTATACAAAGTGCTTATCATGTCAGGCAACAGTACTGATGCATGCTTTAGAAAAGAAACAGAAAAGACGCTCTAGAAAACAACTGCATTAAAAAAAAATAGAATTGTTTTTCAGAGATGATTGTTTTTCTGTCCTGACCAAATGAGGACTGAAGGAGAGCTGTTCTCTATTTTAGGCATCGTAGTAGGTGCCAAAAATTAAGTAGAATCAAACTGGATGTAGTTCTTCTGGAAGGAAATGGTAGAGCAATTCATCATGACCTTGTGCCTCAAGCATCACAAAACACCCTCAAGGAGATTTGCCTGAAAGCCTTAATTGAAATCCAAGCTACTTAAAAACCATCAACCATCCATCTCACCCAAAGTTGATTAGGATGAATTGTTTGTTGCTGCTGTTTTGCGCACGTTCCACTGGGAACAGCACTAGATGGGAAAGTTTTAAACTGTATTAGTCTTTTCTCTCACTGAGTATTTCTTTCAAGTAGTGAACTTTGGAAAGTATTGATTATCCTTCTGTCAGATCACTCTGTGCCTTAAAAATTCTCAACCAGTAAAAAAGTAAAAAAACCCCAAAACTGCAATTTGAATTATAGTTACTTTGTAAGAATGGTGAAATCTATATCTTATTTTGCTATGTGAAATATATTCATTTTGTCTTTGCAAGCTTTGATATTTCAGTCATTCATGATTGGTATTGTTTAATTCTTCATCAGAATTCAAGGGGTTTGTCAAAAGAAACCAGTGCTCTCTTGAGCAGTTTCTTCTATGCTTCTGTATTCCTCTTTTTCTGAAATCTGCACATCAAGAAGTTTGCTTGGGAGGGGTGTATTTGAGTTGGAAGAGCTATTAAGTTTCATTTTATTTCTTGAAAATATCATGCATTTTAGAGGATTAGGTTCATTGCTGGGACTGTAAGTGTGGTTCATAAGATCACCTGGCCAACCATTAAACTAGACATTATGAAGTGGTCTCAATCTGTTCAGATAAGTTAAAATCAATAAGAATGATGTGTTTACTCTAGTGGAATAGAAATGTTCACATAAATCTCTAAGGTGCTGATGTATATCTGTGGAAATGTCAAAGGTTCAGCACGTCTCTTATTGTACAGGGTAGCTTTCCATAGAGCCTGGATAGATGGCCTAAATAAAGATGTCTGGAGTTAGATTTGCTTTTGGTCAAGGCTTTGTGAAACACTGCACTGTGCTACAAGGTGAGGAGACCTCTGTGTCTTTTGAAGGGCTTTGGTTGCAATGCAAACATTGCTTTATATCGGGAGACGGAAAAATAAAGGACAACACTCCCTTCTTTGTGTTTTCCCATAGCACACCTTAATGTGCATTTAAAAAGAGCTTTTGTTTAAAGCAAATATCTATTTAAAGATTTCTACATAAAAAACTTGTCAGTGCTGTGCTACATCAGTAACATATTTACTACAAAAGCCTTCTTTCTGTCTTTGATAAACATTGTGTCTCCTAAAATTGTAGAGGAGTTTCATAAACCTTTTGGAAATGCAGAAGATACCAAACACAAACAGACAAAAAAAGCCTGGTCATTTGTGAGTGACAGAAAAATTACGCTTTTTTTTTTTTTTTTTTATCGTTTTCCCCATTCCTCATACAGTAATTTTTTATCAGTGCTTTTCCTGAAGAGTTCGTAATACATCTATCCTGTTTTGATTCTGTGGTATCTGCTACAGTTCGAAGTATGCTGCATCATTTTCCTTAAGGGGACACCAAGCTGGAGCTCGTTGTTATACTCAGCTGTTTTAGGGGTTTTCTTGGAGTGTGACAGGACAACTTTCTGTAGTATAACATCTCCGAGATCTTTACCATCTCCCGGTTGGATCTAAATTGATGGACATATTTGAAAGTCATTATGGAGACTGGGGGTGTGGGGGGAGAAGGTGGCAAGCAGAGGCAGTCAGATGCGCTGGGTATGGCTGTATAGATCTTTCCTTCTTTGAGAAAGGCTGCCTAAAAACTGAGATTTGGAGTTACAGGCAAAATTCAGAAGCGGAAGGACTGATCTCAAATAGCTATAATCGATTCAGTGGAGGAAGTTTATAAAAATTAGTAATGGAAACAGATGTGTTGTGTTCCTTTTTGATTAATACTCTTTTCCTAAAATTAGCGTGCGAATCAGAGAAGGCATTGCCTTCACAGGAATTGGTTGCTCTGACCCAAATTCAGTGTTTTCCAATTGAAAGGACATATTTTCAGGCAGTATTTGAATATCTCTGTTGAGAAAAAGAATGTCTTCCTTTCCCATGGATTACTTTTTTTCTTCTTGTTGCAGGGAAGCTCACTGAAAGGCTTCTTGTCAGTTGGTTGCTCTGCACAATACTTAAGATATTCACCAACTTTTATTTTGAGAAGAGAGGAAAGAAAATTCTTGAGGTGAATTCAATTTCTTTTTTCAATTTTCAATGTATGTGCATCAAATAAAGATACAATAAGCCATTGCATTTTACATAGAAAAAGCTTTCCTGGTGTGAGCATACAGCTCACCAAAAGCAGAAATAAAAGCAAATACATTTGTGTTCCACAAACTGCAAAAAGTTCAACCTTCCTTCTAACCTGAAAGTTCAAAATCAGTTGTATAACCTGTAAATTTTGCAATTGTTGATCTAAAAAAAAGCATCACTGGATCCCAGCCTTCATTCATTAACTTACTCAACAGTAAGTCAGGACCTGTACAAATGTTTTTCTTAAATTAGGGTTACAGAAAAAGTCTCTGAGCTATACTGGTTCTTAGAACAGGTGACCTGTGCTGTAAATGCTGGAGGGCAAGACTGAGCTCTGCCTTGATTTAATTAGTAGGCACTTTGCAGTTAGTGGGAAATCACAGCAAAATCAATCTGCTACATGGTAATCTGCATTATATTTCAGAGCAACACCTCATTAGTTATATTGCACTCTAAAGGGCTTTTATAAAAGCAAAGTAGTGCACCTTTGCTGGCAGTTTTTAATTTGTATGTGTTCTCCATAGTTTCTCTATATTATGAAAAATGAAAGTAGAGGAATAATGTGAGCTCTATTAATTTAAATAGTATCTATCTACATTGAGAGCTCAGATGACAAAGCAATTGCAGAATAATATAGAAAATGAGGAGGGGAAAGTAATAAAAGCATCTTCTAACTAAGGCCTGACGAATTATTGCTTTTTAATTTAGGTGATGAATGTTTCCATTTTATTTGGAAAGGTTTGGATTCTATAGCTCATAGCTTGGTAAAAGTTATTTGTAGTCCTTAGTAATTTTAAATAAATAATGTTAAATCATTTTAAATAAATGTGGCACTAATTGATCACACAAAACATATTAGTTTTCCCAACACTGAATTCCAAAAATACACTTTTTTGGATTCTCTTAATTAAAAAAAATATAATCTAACAACAAAAAAACCAAAACCTATTGCTTTTTTTTCCCTTCTTTTGTTTCAAAGATTGGATTCTAAATTTATGAATAAGGTTATTGATCTGATTTTGGGAAAAAAATCCATTACATTAAATATGATTTTTTTTGTCTTGTGTGCAGAGTGCAAGTTCTTCAGAACTAATAGACCATCCTTTTCTTGAATTGTCTTTTTTCAGGCAGAGTAGGCCAACCCCATTTACTGTAATGTTGTAACAAGATTTTCTTCTCTTGGAGATGGTACAAATTACATTCATATCACCTTCCTACTATAAAAGCAGTAGAAGGTGACATTAGTCTTTGTCTACACTGAATTGTTAGTAGTGCACTGTAGCAAATGTACAAAAAACATAATACATTTGCTGCAAATACCCAATGTAGATGTAGGTAGATGGGTAATAATATAATAAGTCCTTGTGCTATATAAATTATTTAATGCAGGGAACTGATTTCAGCTATATTTTTAAATATTTTTCTTTTTTACTCACTTAAAATAAAATTTCTACTAACCAACATGTCTATATCAGCAATTTCTTAAAATTTAAAGAAATTCTCTGTGCAAAGGAGACTCATACCTTATATGAACATTGTATGATTAAGACCAAAATCTTCTGTCTTACCATGTGGTTATCTGGCCACTGTTGTTTTATTAAATGAACTAATCTCGTATCTCAGTTGATTTATCAAAATTTCAAGCCTCTGTAATCCCATGCATTCTGTCTTTATCTCAACCCACAAGTTTTCTTACTTTTATTCTTCCGATTCTCTCCCCCATCAACTGTGCGGGGAGTGAAAGAGCGGCTGCGTGGTGCTTGGTTGCCAGCTGGAGTTAAACCATGACAGGGTCCCTTGCAATCTATATTTATCTGTGATTCTATGATAAAATGTTTCAGGAATTTGCAAAATCAGCAGAATTATGTAGATACTGCAATTAAAAGCATTGCCTTTGATATTGGTGGATGAAGCCTTGTTTATGTAGTGAATAACTGTTACGAGTGTCTCACTCTGCAATACCAGTTTAATCGTGTTTTCATAGGTGGAATGAGTCTGCTGTATACATTTTTTTTTCTTAGTTCCTGATGAAACTATATATTCACTGGTAATCATCATGTGCCGTTATGGGATCAGGTATATTTTCAGTACCAGAAATGATAGCCTTGGCAGGAAGCCTACAAATTAAGAAAGATCAGAGTTGCAATTGTTCAAGAGGGAATTGGTAGTGTGCCAATATACCACTGCTTTTTCTTGTAACTTTTTTCCCAAGATTGACAACGTACCACAAAGTGTTTGCGCTTCCTTGCTATGCCAGATTTTTGGTGAGGTGATACTTGTTGCTGAACTCTCTGGGAAGAGGCTTTGTAATCGCATATTTGTTCTGGTCACATGAGAAGTAATTGCATATGCCTTTGCCTAGCATAACTGTGTCTCTTGGTAAAAGAATCACAGAAATAGATTCAGTGATTTATTATTTAATAGAGATTATCAGCTACTTTAAGTCACTTAGGTCCACAAGTATTAATTCAAGTTCTGCTTAAGACTTATGATATTTTCCATTCCGTCTGTATCCATATGAGGACTGACCACTGAGGTTGGGGAGTTAAATATGGCACGTCTTATCACTACTCACACGCAGCACTTGTATATAGCTGGCTATAGAAACCGAGGCAGCTTTATCATACTGTCCTGGTGAGCTACCAGGGTCCATTGAGCTTTTTCTCATTTCTTTATTGATTCCCAACTGTCACATTTCCTTGGCCTTTAAAAACAGTCTTTCCTTCCCCTCCTTTCTAGCTTCTGAAACTAAATAAATCATTAGTAATTTCCTCAATTAGAACAGGAAGAGTAGATTAATTGTTTAATGATCCAGAAATTTTATGTAATAAAACTCACATACCAGAGAAACACAGCAAGGTTCACAGATTCCCTTTAATTGTCAATTTTTCCTGTTAAACCTGTAGAACCTTGCAAGCACTGCACCATATTGATGCTGAGATTCCATGGTACTTCATAACAAACCTAAGTAATAGGAGAAAAAAAATATTTTAAAAAAAGGAATTGTTTTTTACCAGCTAATGAAAAAAAATTTGCTGTCTAAATAGGCAATCTTTACTTATGTAAACTGTATAAAATAATAGTACTTAAGACTTGTAAGCAGTTGTGGGTAAGACCTGCATTCTTACCCAGTATTTCTGTCCCAGAAAATTTTGGGACCAACTTAGGGAACACTTTTCCTGTCAAGCTTTCAAAACATGTTTCAAAGAGGGGGGGGGGGGCGCGGAGTGGGGGTAAACTCTATGTAAATAGTGCCCATGATTGATGAAATGGCAAACTACTAACTTCAGGTCAGACCTAGCCCTGACTTCAACCTACTATTGAAATTCTTGCTATATCTAGTTTTCTGTCGTAGTCCCACTCTGTGATTATATGAAAACATCAGCTTTTTCTTTGAAGGTCCTAGCCCATATGCTTCTTGGAAGAATGTTGAAGGAATTCAGCTTTAGAGGGTAATGAAAGTAGCCTGCTTGATACTGTTTGTTAAAAATATGGGCGGATTAATTAATGATTATTTTTTTAATACAGTTATAATGTTGGGGTTTACTACATCACATAGTAACTTTATAAGTTACTTTCTTTTCCCACAAAAGTGACAGCAGATTTTATTTTTTTTTATCAGAGGAGGAAGGCAATGGGCAGAGAAAAAATGCAAGCATTTTGATTTCATTTGTGAATATTTAAGTTCCTGCAGAAATAGACCTAATTGTATTAATTTCCAAGGAACAGTAATTCACCCATCAATCTGGAAATGATCCATTTCTAGAAAGGAACATTCATCTTTATATATAAATGCGTGGCTATTCTCAAGAAAGTGGTGATCAATTTTGCAGCAACATGCTAGAGTGCATTTAATTACTTTATTTCAAGTTAGATGGAATTGCCACACAGTAATATACGAGTGCCCCTGAAATACTTGTAGTCACCTATACTGTGCTTTACAGAGGAAAACTGTTAAATCAGTATATGTGGAACACAGAATGAAATTCTTCTTAATGGCATCTGTGTAAATTTGAACAGCTCTGTAGATACCAGTTTAGTTACTTTGGATTTAAACTGTTACAACTGGTAACAAACTTTTTCCAAGAATCTGTCTGAAAGTGTACAGACTCCTAACTTTCACTGAAAATAATAGGCAGTAATGCCTGCCTGTCTCTTTAAGAGCTGCTTTACCGGATCTGAGAGGAATGGAGAATGAATCATCAGGTAATTTTCTTTACAGTATTCAGATGTTCATTACTGGTGTGTTTCACATATATACCCTGCATATACATTTTAATGTATCTTGATAAGAATTGGAAACATGCTGTTTCCTTACTATTTTATGCTTTGAAGACCATATATTGTTGAGCTTGCTGCTAGGGGAAGTGGGGGGGGGGGGGGGGGGGGAGGAGGAAGGGGGAATGGGGGAGCAGAGTTCTGCACCCTTGAAGTTAGAAGACTGTCCTAGAAGAATATACACTTGCATAGATTCGGTTTGTGATGCCATCTTTCTTCAAATGGTTTTAGCTGCCAGAGCACAGTATAGGAAGAGATGTTAACCAACTGTCAAGTCAGCATCTCAGCCTGGAATAACACATGCCCATACTGTCATTTACTACTTCTCCTCCCTTTAGGACTTGGACAATTTTGATAGTAAGATAATGGAGTTGTGCATCTCTAGTTATGTATAAATATAGCATCTGTAACAGTGAGGACTGATTTAAGTTGGGTTTTCCAGGTACTAATATAATTCAGACTGATAACATGAACAAACCCAATTTTCTAAAAAAAAAGCTTCCCTGTCTTGCAGTGAAAATTTTGTTTCAAGTTTTGACAAAGGGTTCGTTGATCCCAAAAGTGCCACAAATGTCAGTCATGAAAGTCTCCATATTGGACCCAAATCTAACATTTTTCTTTTCATAAAGCTATGTTGTAAAGAATCTGTTCAACCTTGACTGACATGCTGCTGCTCACGTAGAATAATTTTTATATCACTTGCAAGAATATTTATTTATACTTTCACTTAATGTGAGAATTATGTTCTCCAGGGTCCTTAATAAAACATAGTGTACTTCCTTTACAGTGAGATTGATCATATCTGGAATTAAAGTATACAATCACATGCCTATAAATAAAAAGAACATCTTGTGTTGCTGATGCACTGAACTTTGAGATATTCCTTGGTAATGGCGTAGAATATATAGAAAACTTTTCTTGAAGTATGATCTTTGCAAAGCAAATACCCTGTCACCTGTTGCTCTTGTAGACAGATACTTTTCTTACAGGAGGGAGCAGATATAACCTATATTTGAAATCCTGTAAAGGTCATTCATTGCATACTAATAATTCTTCAGTAATGCACCTCAAGAGTCTGTGGCCACTAAAGCACTGAATTTTTTATTTGAAATCATGACATGAAAATTTATTGGTGAAAAAGGAGAAATGCTAAAAGGACATGTGTATGAGAAGTCAAACGTGACTTGCTGTACCTTGCTATGCTTACTTCCCTAAAATATCACACATCAACAAAAGTTCATACACAAAACTAAACATACTGTTCAAGTCCTGAAGAAAAAGTTGATGGAGTTGTGCTTGTCAGTTCCAGTGAATAAGGATCATAACTGAAGGGTTTTGACCTACAGCTGTTTTGCAGTTAGCCTGTTTTCTTTCTCATTTGTCTTCAAGTTCAGGATGTTGATGGATCCGGTATGGTTGGGCTACATCAGAGCATGTAGCAGTAGCAGGTAATAACCTGGAAATCTGAAAGGGTGAACAAGAGTTTTCAGAAAGTTCAGGAGAAAAAAAAAAACATTTCTTCTTTTTCAAGGTTTGGAAATATACCTCATGTTTTTGCCAAAAGATTTCTACAGTCCTGCATACAGGTACTAAAACTGAAGTGTTTCCACAAAATCAAACAATAAAGTTAAGTGCTGTGGCTCTGGTGGCAGAGCTCCTCTTTCCAGCATAGGACAGTATACATCATACAACTGCATGCTGCAGAGTATCCATCATCAAGCCATATGTTCAAGCGCACTGGTGGTACAGTATATATTTTATTTTGCCAGAAAGATAAATGGAGAGGCAGACAGACATAGAATGTGCTGTGAGTTACAATTGTGTGTTAGTCCAAGGCTAATACTGTTGTGGCTAGTTTGGCTTTGCTACCTGGAAACTCGGATGAGAATTACCCAGATGAATTCTTTAAAGGGAAACTTGCTACATCTCCATGTTAAGATGGGAAGCAGATTATGCCTGTGTTATAGGAGCAACAAAAGACAAAATATTTGCTTAGAAGTCCTCAAAGGAAAACATTGCCTCAAAAAGAATACCAGTATTTAAATATACAACGATGTTTTTCCTTGAGAGAGAGAGAGAGAGGTTTCACATCATACCCCATCAAAAATGTTAACAATTCAATATTTTATGCTTCTGTTTTTCAGCCAAGAAAGCATCCTGACCATAATTTGAAATGTTAGACTTCTGCTTAAGGCAGAATGGTCATGATGAGCGCACTACTAAAGCATTTTTTTGATACTCTTCTCCTGGAGGAGAAAAGAATGCATAAGAGGGAAATTTCCTTTATCAGTAAGTAACTTATGAAATGTTTAGTTTATGCTCAAATGTGCATTATTGATTCAAAATTGTTTAGTGGGAAAGAACCATCCTGTAGTCGACTTCCTGAATTTTGAACACTAGCAAGTATTTAGAGTGTTCTGGTAAAATGGAATTCCTTAATAGAAATGTCAACGCTGCAACAAACTAGAAGTGGTCATAACAGTGTGCTCTTTGGTTTTGGAAGGGATAGCTGGTCAATCTTGCCTAAGTATTTCAGGATTTCTGCAGTATTGATGAAAAATTCTTCATGTTATAAACTTGTTTTTATGGAGACAGTTTATAAGCCATGCTATATGCAGTCTTTTGTGGAAACCGACATTATTTTCTTCCTAATAATGTCTGTACTAATTATTAGGTGCTTTTAATGAATAAACTCCTGTTCTGGAGGAAAACTTGCTACCACTGGGATCAAATGTTGATAGAGCTTTTAGTTAATAGTAATATATTGCTAAAAGAAAGCAGTAAGAAAGCTAAATCTTGACCAATTTTTGTCTTCATAATAGCTGATCATTTAAAAATGTATGCTTCATAGTACATAATATGCAACAGAAGAGCCTGAGCAAAATGAGTAAGACTTTATCATCTGCAAATGCCTCCCATTAGTACCAGGGTTTGAGTAGGAACCCCACAACATACGCATCCACATACCCAGGCCTTGTGCCATGAGATGTTGTAAAGCCATATTTTTCTCCTGTTTAGGGAATCAACATCGAATTTACTGCTTGCTATCGTAGTGCTAACCTACAGTAATTACATATGTGAAATCAGAAAACCAGATGAGTGTGGTAATGTATGTCTCCTCCTCCCTGGGCTGCTGTGTGATCTTGGGACTCCCTGTTAGGCGTTGGCCTCTGTGTAAGGAGTTGGGCAGATAAGTGTCCCTTGACTGTACGAGCAACTCTTGCAGAGCTGAGGTGGGAAAGTGCACTAGCTGTACCAGAAACATCCCTTATCTGAACACCATCACCACCTGCTAGCCTTGGAGTGTTCCTTCTGGACCGTAACATCCCTTAACAAGCCTGGGAACACTTTACTAGGACTCCGAGTGGTACAATAGCACAGTCATATTTGAAAAAAAAAAAAATAATCCACTAATTACTGACTCGGATTGCAGCCAGGATGGAAAATTACTGATGACTAAAGCCAATCATCTCTGAACCTGTAAGCAGCAGTCCTATGTGAGGCCCTCCGAGCTCTTCTGGACCGCAGAGCAGCATCTCCCTGACTGGGATGCCCCTCGGAGCCCGGGAACTCCCCAGTTTGTGATACTAGTGGGATTGTTGCTGAGAGCTGACAGTGGAGCCTGGGCTGATTTTCCTGCTTCTCTAGGCGCAACCTTTTGCCTGTTGAAAAATGCAAAAGCATTTGACATGAGTATTTCACTGAGCTCGAGTGGAACTTTTAGCAGGTATATATCTTTATACATATGTATCTCTATATTTCTGTTTCTATGTGTCTGTGTGCATGTGTGTGTGAATTAATTTAGTAACTTTCTAATAAGTATAGTATTACCATTTTGAATCCATAGTTAAACCACTTTAATAATTTAAGTAATTCTTATTTGATTCACTTTGTAAATGATAAATTGGTCAATGATTAAGTGCTGTTAAAATCCTATGATCAGCCTTAAACTGTGAATATTCCTTATATTCCTTTACATATAAACAGTTGACCAAGTCTGAGATTAAGATTGGATCTAGCTGCACCTAAGATCTATTAAAAGTTTAGAAAAGAAAATATTTTTTTTTTTATAAAAACTACTTCCTTTGACCAAACCTAATGAGAATTTAGAGCATCAGTTCTTCCACAGTAGTGTGGGTTTGGTTTTTTTGAGGTAATGAATTGTGGAATTTATGATAATTCCTTCTTTTGCTTTGGTTTAAACAGCCCTGCACCTATGGATTTCTTTATATAGGATGGCTTTTGACCAGTGCAGTAGTGTAATGAGAAGACTGCACATACTGGGTAAGAAACACTTATGCAAGTGAAAGGCAATGGCAATAAACATTCACTTTCTGGTGAAATGTGAGATATGAGTTTGCAGGCTACATGCCAGCTTATGAAGAAATGGAATAGTTATTTTTAAACAAGGTAAAAGCAAGCTGGAGTTGTCATCTTTTTGCAAGATAACTTTAATCCTGGAGTATTGTCACATGAAAATGCAAAAGAGGAAACACATCAATGAACTGGTGAACATTATCCAATTCAGATAGCTTTTTAACTCCCTAAAATGTTCACTGTTATGTGTTTATATGCATCTCACTGCTCTCTAGGAATTTTCTTTATTGAAGTGCAAGATTCTCGTATAGTTTGATTTTTATCTTTCAGGAAGGAGCAGTAAGGTTACTTGATGCTACAGCACCTCAACATGTTAATCTCAAAGTCTCACCTGTGAGGCTTAATTATCTATTTATAAACTCCCATACCTGGCTGGCAGAGAGGAACAAATTGATGCTAACCAGTGACTCAGCAGCAGTAATGGGCATGGGATTGCACTGTGACAGCAAGTCACTCTCTGGCTCCTCAGTTGGCCATGCCAGTAATACAGGACCTGTAACGAGTCTGTACAGAGAACAGAAAAACTTCACTTCTGACAGGCGTAAATCTACAGTTTGGCTAACATAATCGCCCAGTTTCTGCTAGTACGTGTAGAAGGGTGTGTGGTGTCTGTGGCTGCTAGTTTCCTTTTCCATCACCTACAGATAATCGTTTGTATAATGACACCCTAAGAGATTCTTCACATACAGAGATCCCTTTGCTAAGCACTTTATAAACCCAGAGTTGATCCTTGCACATCTGAATTTACAGTCAAGTTTTGTACTCCTCTGCACCATTGTACTGGGCACAATGTGCTTTGTGATTCTGATTCTCTCACTATATTGAGTAGCTCCTTCAAAACTAAATTTCACTTTTTTTCTTTCATTCTAATAATTTAATGTGAATGAACATCCACATCCATCACCATTAACAGTTCTTTTCTCAATTAAATTTAAACGTGTTCTACAACATTCCTCAGCTCTTGGGATAGAAGATATTATTGTTCTCACAGTATAATTTGTCACATCTGTTGTCTTAATTTTTGTGACAAGTGTTGGTGCAAGTAATTACACAATGCTTAACAATAGATACAAATATCGGAAAAAGGATACATTTGTTTTCCCATTTTCCCAAAAAGGTGGCTTTACTAATGGCCTGATACAGAACATACTGACATCTGTGGCAGTCTTTCCATTTGTCTTAAGTAGCCTTTGTTCTGGGTGCCAAAACAAGAGAACAATGCATCTTGTGAGGGAGAACTACAATGGCGTAATTAAGAAAAGACACTCATAGCCAGGTATATTACATTTCCATGAGCTAGTATAAATAGATCCTGTTAATTAAGCAAGGAAGTGAAAGAATGGGCTATCATGAGGAATAAGGCTAGATAATAAGGCTCTGTTGCTGTGTTCTAGATCTTTTTACAGTTTGCTGCATTTACACATTTGTCCTATTGTTATCTGAGTTCAGTATTTAGAGCGCTCATTGACTCTGACTAAGAACTAACTACTTTCAGCAAGGATTAATTCTGCCCGGTAGCAGGAAGTCAGGCAGGCCAGCTAAGGCTGCTTTATGCGCTTTTGCTTTGCCAGATTACCTATGGCAGAGCCAGTAACCTGTAATGGAGATATCAGTCCCCTGTGTCATGGTGATTACAGACTGGAACTCTTCAAAAGAACTTTAGGAATACATCGCATAAAATATGTATCAGAAACTTTACCATGAAGGATAAAACCAGCAAAATAATTACATTAAGTTTTTATTAGGTTATCTTCAATACTCTGTTAAATAATAAAATCCAGGTATGCTTTGAAGGAACAAAGGAGAATGTGAAAAAGTCTATCTCTGCAGCTTTACTTTGGGGAAGTCTAATTCAGGTTTGCTTAGGTTTACTATTAGAAAAAAGCTTGAAAATGAGGCAATCTTTGTTCCAGTAGTCCTGTTTAATCCATAAATGACTGGATTGAGATAAATCTTGTAGCTCATTGATTCTCTCTACCTCTCTGTACAGAGGATATGTAGCTGGATAATAAGTGCAAACTTGAAAAGTCACACTGAACTGGGGGGCCTCTTACATGTCACTGTCAGGAAGATTTTCAGTTTCATTCCATAAACTGCCTTCTATTTTCCACAAGGTTTGGGTAGGCGATGTTCACTGGGAAGTGGCACAATCACAGTCTTTATGCAAGTTGAGGGTGTGATAAATGTTGCCCACTATCTTGTTGTAATTTATTTATATCACATAATATTTACATTTTTATATCTCATTGCTTTGTATACAGCTTTCACGTACTGGATTTGCATGAGAAAAGTTACAGAGATCTCATTTCAATAACATCCCTGGGCCACCACTAGGATTCCAAGACTGACTTTAGAGAAGAGGGTAGGGATGGTTGTATTCCTGTTATTTTCCATTCCCAGCAGAAGAACTGGGTTTCTGTATTGCAGGGGTGAGAAAGATCCTCGGAGCCTCAAAGGGCAGGGTGGATGCCAAATCTGTCTTCATCCCTGCTGAGCACAGCAGGGGACTGGACCTACCAGGAGGTCACATATATAATGTGAAACCTTCTACCAGCAGTTCAGTGGTGAGTCAGGAGCAGAGACAGCGAGATTAGTACAGTAGTCAGGATTTTTTTTTCCTTCCTTTCTGTACCCTGGGTTTTCTCATCAGACACTTGTTTGGAAGCTGACCTTTTTAAGACCTTCAATATACAATCAAACTGTCTTGTTGGGAAGCAACTTTTGTGAGGAAAAAATCTTCCCACAGATGGAAATCAGGAATGCTTTGCTGGGCCAGCTTTCACTAGATCTGATATGAGAGACCTAACAGCTCTTTTAACAGAAGAATTAACAAATGTGGGCTTCCTTCTCATTTTACAAAAGGACAGGAGGGCTATTGTCACCTAATTTATTTTAGTCATTAATGTAAGAACAACCAAAAGTAAATGTCTCGGAAGTAAGCATGTATTTTTCTACCCTGATACTTACCTATACACATGACATAAAGCAGGAGGAGAGCTATATTTCTTTATTTTTGTGTGTCTGTTATTGTAACTTAGCCAAATTAAGGTGAAATCAGTAAATCAGGGTAGAAATTCTGACTCAACTTGCTTAGCAATATCTTTTCTGAAATAGCAAAAAGGAATAATATGTCTTTCTGCATAGTCTTTCACTAATTTAATTCTATCCACTGTTCCTGATTATTTTAAGCTCATAATGGACTTGGAAAACATGATAGAGAACTCTTGTTTTTTGACAGTGGTTACATTTATAGGGTGAAATGGTTTTGCTGAGCTCCCGTTTACCTTTACCATTTGCTCTGCTACTGCTTATCCTTTGTCTGGGCTTTCCTGATGCCCTCAGAATAAGCCTTTCCACTTCAGAAGTGGATAGATTCAGAGATTGTTCTTTATTAACTACATTCAGTTTCTTTTTGCTGCATTCACTTAGATTACTAGTAGTCATTAATTCCAATATATGTTTCTGTATATCATGGTCTAACCCCAGCTGGCAGCTAAACCCCACGCTCGCTTGCTCCCCCCGCAGTGGGATGGGGGAGAGAATTGGAAGGGTAAAAGTGAGAAAACTTGTGGGTTGAGATAAAGACAGTTTAACAGGTAAAGCAAAAGCCGTGCATGCAAAGAAAGCAAGACAAGGAATTCATTCACCACCTCCCATGGGCAGGCAGGTGTTTAGCTGTCCCCAGGAGAGCAGGGCTCCATCACACATAATGGTGACTCGAGAATAACTCTGAATGTGTTGCGTGTGTCCCCACCCCCCACCCCCCCTTCCTCCTTCTTCCCCCAGCTTCATATATTGAGCATAATCTCATATGGTATGGAATATGCCTTGGGTCAGCTGATGTTAACTGACCCAGCAGTGTCCCCTCCCAACTTCTTGTGCACCCCCAGCTTACCCACTGGTGGGGTAGTGTGAGGAGCCAGAAATGCCTTGGCTCTGTGCAAGCCCTGCTCAGCAATAACAAAAAAATAATAATCTCTGTATTATCAACCCTGTTTCCAGCACAAATCCAAACCATAGCACCATATGAGCTACTATGAAGAAAATTAACTCTATCCCAGCCAAGACCAGCACAGTGTAAGAAACGGGAAGCTCTTAGATGTCATTCTAGGAAATTCTTAAGAAACAAATCTTCTTTTTTACAACTTTTTTTTTTTTTTAATTAGATAGGCTTTGTCGAGGAAATCAGTATCTTAGATGTAGCTTTGAAAGTGGAGAGTATGACATGCAGGGAATTAGAGAAACACATGAAGAGTCAGCCTTCTCTTACCATTTTTCAAGCAGTAGCAGAATAAGAATTAAGATACATCCAGAGGGACCTTGACTGTTTTGAGAGGTGGACCTGTGCAAACGTCATGAAGCTCAACAAGGCCAAGTGCAAGGTCCTGCACATGGTTCAGGGCAACCTCTAGTATCGATACAGGCTGGGTGGAGAATGGATTGAGAGCAGCCCTGAGGAAAAGGACTTGGTGGTGGTGGATGAGAAGCTCAACATGGCCCAGCAATGTGCACTTGTAGCCCAGAAAGTTGACCAAATCTTGGGCTGCATGAAAAGAAGCATGGCCAGCTGGCTTTGCCTACTCCATTCTTGTGAGAACCGACCTGGAGTATGCAGTGTTCAGCTCTGGAGTTCCCAGCATAAAAAGGACACAGACCTGTTAAAGCAGGTCCAGAGGAGGGTCACAAAGATGACCAGAGGGCTGGAGCACCTCTCCTATGAACACAGTCTGAGAGACTTGGGCTGGTTCAGCCTGGAGAAGAGAAGGCTCCAGGAAGACCTTATAGCAGCCTTCCAGCACCTAAAGGGGCCAACAAGAAAGCTAGAGAGAGACTTTTTAGAAGGGCCTGTAGTGATAGGACAAGGGGGAATGGCTGCAAACTGAAAGGGTAAATTTGGGTGAGATATTAGGAAGAAATTCTTCACTGTGTTGGTAGTGAGGCACTGGAACAGGTTGCCCAGAGGAGCTGTGGATGCCTCATCCCTGGAAGTGCTCAAGGCCAGGTTGGATGGGCTTTGGACAGCCTGGTCTAGTAGAAGGCGTCCCTGCCCATGGCAGGTGGGTGGAACTAGGTGATGTTAAGGTCCCTTCCAACACAAACCATTTCATGATGTGGATATCCTTATTCTCAGTTCCTATTGAACTAGCCTCAAAATATTTCTACCTCAAAATTGAAGTAAACTCACCTTTATATCTCTTATTTTAAATACTGATCTATTTCTCCATAATTATTTTGGTTGCTTTGGCCTCTGTGGATACATGAAGGAATGTTAGATCTAAGTAAATTTTCTATCTGCCAGCGTTGGTAAAGAAAAAGAAATTTCATATTGTTTAGTGGGAAGAATAAAATTATGTGTTTTATAATGCTGCATTTGTTTTATTTTTCCAAGGTTATAGTCTGCAGCATTAGGTTATAAATATAGACAACAGTGAATAAGTTTTCTTGATTTTGAGATTCAATCTTAGAGGAAGGAAGCTGAAACTTTTCTTGCACAACAGAAGAAACACATATAAAACCCTGACATAGCATATGGTCCAGTGAACGAGAGGCATCAGAAAGATAAACTGTAAAAAGAAAAGGTATAATTATCCTAAAGGGAAAGAGGGAGTCTGGGTCAAATATGAGGTTTCCCTTTCCTTAGAAGACTGTGTCTTAAGACACTACTGTACGCTAATTATTTTACACCTAAGCACACGCTGAACTGTACAAGTGGGGAAGCGACCTTCATGGTGCCCTACAAAGACATTTCATGCTTGTTAAGCATACTGTGTATAGCAAAGTTATAGTCATGATGCTTAAGCAAGGGAGAAAGCATAATTAATGGAAACAAGTGCATTTATGATATGAGCAACAAATACTGATCAGCTCTCTTCTAAAAGGATTAACCTTTATTTTTACTTAGAAATGGAAGTGGCAGTTCTGCAGTGATTTGTCATGCAGAATTTTTGACATAACTTTAGCAAAAAAAGATAATTTATGAGTAGTTTATATTATATTCTCTACAACATAGGCAATGCTATGAACACATGTATTTTAAAGCTGGTTATCTTGATATCCATTAAAAAGTAATGTTTAAAAACAATTGCACATTATTTTTAAACAAAAAAATATTGTGTAAACATTTAGATTAGGAATGATTTTCCTCAGATTTAGAACTATGATCTTTTAGGGAGAGGAAAGAAAAAGTAGACAAAAGGATAAAAGTTTTGTTACAAACTATTTTTAGTGGAGTAATTTTGGAATAATTATGGAAAGTAATTTAATCTCAAACTCAAATCTCATCAATTAGAAAGACTGAGACTCCCATTATTCATGAAGATTTTTCTAGCAGCAGATCCATTTTTTGACACCCTAAACAGATATGGGACTGTATAAGCATGGTGTATTGCATCCTAAACTTTGCTAGAAATTATCAAAGAAAATACTAATCTTGTCTCAGTCCAAAATCAAAGTCACTCAGTGCACTCAGGAGTCAGTAATGCTACTAATAGCGACGGTAATGTTGTGAACACTTGGGAAGTAAAAACTGAGGGAAAATTAAACCAATTTGATGCTCTTATATCTTGTAATACCTCTGAATCTTATCTGGCTAATATTATCATAATCTTCTGGTAAGGAGGAATATTGATGATGTTCTCATTTTCCCTCTTTTTCCTGCAGTCTACAGTTTGAAAAGCTACAGATCTTATCTGCTTTATATCAGTTTGGATGTTTTGATATTCTGAATTTGATGATAAATTGCATTTATTAGGTGGCATGTCAAGTTTGAGGTTTACTAACTAAAAGCAAACAAACCAAAAATTAGTTTCCAGAGTTTAGCCTTATTTTGTTTGATCCTGTGGACTGTGGCATATCTTCTTCCTGACTTCCCTATAGAGTTATTTGATTATTTGGATATTTAAAGCAAAGAAAACTTTCCCCTTTTCCTACACACTAGATCTGATACTTGTTTCACTGAAACACATTGTTTCACACATGGTAATACCAATTGTTACGGTGAACGCATGAACTAGATGAAATGCAGACAGAGGGAAGTAAACACCAGTGGCTTTTCCTACATATGGTCAGATAGCGTTTCTACTAAGAAATATGGTAAACTAAGCATGTGAGTTGTATGAATGGCATTTGTTTATTTTTCAGGAGCTCGTGCTGATCTGGTTTCTCAGCCAGCATCTCATTTAGGAAGACTGGGGAATAGTAGGCAGAACTACTTCCTAGAATTTGTCCTCACAGTCTTGGAATAGGCTTATAGAGCAATTTAAAAAACAGATTGCAATGCATAAAGTCAGATTATAACTTGCTAAATTAGCTAGTACTTGTAGCAGTGCAGCCATGGCAACAAAGAATTTAAGGGACACTAGAAACCTGAACTTAGGCCGGTTTTGTGGCCTGCAATGCTGCCATAGCAACACTGCCGTCTGCCGCAAAGACAGCTAATTTAAAGTCAGCAACAGTATGTCTACATAAATTGTCATTATGCCTTTGAATTTCATAATAAACATCCTCTTAAAGATAGTGGATGTCCAATAGCCATGAGAAGCAAGTCTGGTGCCAGATCGTTCTGGTTTACTACAGCATTCATTAGATATATAACTGTGGTGCTTATCAGGATACAGAAAGGGAATTTAGCCGGTGTAGGTGTGTACAGAGATAATTTTGGCCAGACCAAATGCATATTCCATTTTTGTTGATGATTACTAGTTTTTACTTGGTGGAAAACACTGCTTGGATTGGCTGTTCCCCTTGAAGGGATTGTACTGAATCTACCGACTCACTTGGCAGCATTATCCTGTGATGAGGTAAATACACCACAAATACTCAAGCTACAGTTTTGCACTTGTAAACTCAGGCATTCATATATACTTTGCAGAATATCTGGGTTAAAAGACGGTTTAAGAAAAGTAAGAAAATTTGGTTCTGTAAATAAAAATGCCAAGGAGTAGCACTGGAATGTGTGTCCTGGAACCCACAAAACAACACAATTTTATTTGAAACACACCTGCAGTCTCTAGCGACTAGTGTGCTGCTCAAAATCTTAAAAGCACCGCAAAGGCAAATGGTGCAACTGTGGCAGATAATAGCTGTAAATTAAAATATTTAATTATGCTATTTTTGAGTTTGCAAGTTATAGAAATTGAAACCTGTGCTTTTGTTAGCCTCAGATGGGATGTCAGATACATTCATTGTAGTTGGAGATGTAGCGGCACCCACCTTGTTCTTCTTCTGAAGCCTATACTGTTGCATTGTGGTCTAGCTGGAAGGGATTCTCATGGCCTCTCAGCAGTTACAGCTCGTTCAAATTCAGAGTGTGTTATGATTTCCTTTTCCAGAGCCACTCCTACATCACAGTAACATTCTTTATCTTACATTCTCTGCTAATGTATTCCTGGGGTCATTCCAAAGTATTTAACACTCTGAATACAACACAGCCTGTGTACTTTATGCTAAACATATATTTCACCACATCAGCTGAATTCCAAGTGCTTGAAGGTTGGCCTTCATCATAAGGATTCTGGAACAGAGGAAGTTTTTATGATTACCATGTTTTGAGTTTGAGATTTGGAGAGGGAACGTTTTTTCTTCTGTATTTCCATATATTTCTTCTTCTGACGTGGGGATATCTACTGAATTTGAAACCCGAGTGGCTTATCAGCCTACGGCAAAGTTAGCCATGAAGAGAAAGAACTTCCATGCAAGGATCCAGAATCATGCCTAGCATCAAGCAGCTGAGGTCTTGTCCTCTGTTATGTAATTTTGTAATGTAATACATTACAAATTGATTACATGCCATTGAATCTAGCTGACCTAGCTGATAACTGGCCTTCAGTGCTCCAAACCAAACTTGGTCATAAATGCCACAGAAACATGCATTTTCTGTAAGTGAGGTCCTTCCAGGACAGGGGACAAAAGGAAATTAGTAAAGACATGACTCCTGAGAGAGCCTATCAAGAGGTTTTTGGAGAAGCAGAATACAATCTATATGTGCAATTATTCTTCTCTTTGAAGAGCTTTCTTCCTCTTTGGTTTTGCAGGTAGTCACAGAAAGTATCTTCAGCATGAAACAAAATTTAGATCAATATTATCTGCAAGTGGAAATAAAATACAGAAATTGTAATTTTTCAATAATAAAATTACTTTCAAAGATTAAAATAATGAGCTAGCAAAAATGTGTCATACACGACAGTTGTTTGTTATTGAAGTATGAATGACCAGATAGGAAATTAAGTAACATTTTAAAAAATGTTGTGCTCTGAGAACTGAATTAAAATGCTGTTGATTTTAAATGAAAGAAAAAAATAATATAAGGCTGTGTGTTAAAAACTGTTATGAAGTTTAGCGTAAATTGTGGTCCTCGAGGCCTGAGGGGCAAATTGACAATTAAAACATAAAAAGGACTAATTAGGAATTTATTATGGCAAACTTATTTTATATGACAGAGGTTTGAATTATCATCTGCTACTTCATGCCAAGAACAGATGTTTGAACATGATCAAAACCAGGTGAGAGCTGGTTAAAAAAAAGTAGCTAGGAATATTAAAGGATTTTCTGGCAGCTTTCGTTTCTGCTGCATGTAAACAATTTGTCTATGTGACGGTTATACTGTGTATCTTATTATTGCTTATAGCTCCAGCAGCATCCTTGTATTGCTTTTAACCCTGCTCTACTATACTGTAAAGTCTTTTCATTTGTACAGAAGAGAAGATGTGGAATCCTTTAATTTGTGTTCCTTTAGAAATGTTTTTAAGAGCATTCAGTCTACACATCATGTGTTTGATTTTAAGTGATGGCACTATGCCAAGAATACGCTGTTGTGTAGAATCTAAGGGAGAAAAATTAAACCTATATATTGTAGGCTATCTCTGTTATTTTGTAGAATTCTAGTTTTAAAAAGTTTCTAATTTTATTCATTATTTAGATATGCCACTTATGTGGCATATACATATATCTTATGTATATGTATACATATATCTTTACATATCTTATGTAAAAATTCTGTATTTCCTCAGTATATGAGGAGTGTAGGTGTTACAATATATATCTTTACACATTTTATATTTTTTTACATTTATTTCCACGATAATACTGCTTTGTCATTGTCATGTCAATTTGCAACATGAAAAAACTTCAAAATGGTTCCCAGGAACTTAACACCATTCCTTACTGCACAGATCTAGACTCAGGAGCTCTGCTGTATGACAGAGAAACTGAAAAGTGGATTAATTTAAATTTTAAGTGACTCACCTCAAATATAGAAAATCTAAAAAAAAATAATAAGGTATAACATTTCTTTTCATCTCAAGTGCATGATCTTCAGTTCAGGACAAACAGTTTACTTTCAGCATGCTTTCCTTAAAATAAGTCAGTCAACCTACTTTTCAGCATAATTAGAGAGTGGAATCATGGATCCATGAATTTCTTCTACCTGAAGATAGTACAAGTTAGCTAAACTATTTAACCTAAACAGTAGGATTTAATAGAATCATTTAAAATAGAAATTGTGACCATACCAATGACCTTTGGTACTTACCAGGTATGTGTTGAAATACACATAAAAGTCACTAGTGGAGATGTTTAAGCTGTCCACTGAATTTGTCTTAGGCAGTGCCCAAGGAACTTTTTAAAATGGCTACTTTGAAACAAGTAATTTCTATGTTGAATTTCATTTATTGTTTTCTCTTGTTAATCAAATCTATTATTTGGTGAAATTCTCAAATGGCTTGTTCTTTAGAATGGTTCAGTGCTCCACCAGAAACAAAAAAGGACACAAGAATATGAGTTTTCAAAATTAATGAGATCACTGGATTCTGCCAGGACAGGGAATGAAAGGAAATGAGTTGAGAAATGATTGTTGGGATAATTTTTTTCTGAAGACTTTACTGCTATTACTAAACATTGTTACCTGAATCTATGAAGCGGCACCAGAAGTAATAATAATGAAACCAGAATATCATGCAAAGTTACAGATCATGGATTTTTTCCAGATGGTGATGTTTTGTTTCCAGTTTGTAGTGAGATGAAATATGTAATTAGCACTTGAGGTTCAAATTTTAGAACTTCCAATTTAATACAAGATCAAATATGCGTTTGTATAACTGCTTGTAATCCATCTGTGCTTGGTGCTTTCCCAGTGTTTAATCACCTAAACCATAAGACAGATGTACAAAATCCATGTTACTTTGTCATGTCTTCACTGCAAATAAGTGCAAAATAATTATTACAAATAAAAATAAGGTTACATTTTTGCTAATAAGCTTGCTACTCTGTCTTGTGAATAACATCAGAGATTAATAATAGGGTCAATATATATCTGTGGTAATTATCACACCATTTTTTCCCTTTTCCTGTATTCTTCTCATGTTACTTTTTGGTGTGTTTCTGCTCAAGTTGATTCAATTTCTCAGTAGACAAAATGCATGAAACAGCACCGATTTGCTTTGGATCTACTTAAAAATAAACTGGAAACCTCAATTTTCAAGTCAGATTTTTTGAATCAGAAACACATGAGAAGAACAATAAATTAATTTTTAAAATGTCTTTATTTACAGACATATGATAAAATATACATTAAAAGGGAAAATTTAATGTGCCAGTAATACACTTGGCTTCATGTTGTTTTCTTTTTTACCAAGCACATACAAGCAGAGGAGGTTTTATCTGTGGCCACAATGGTACTAAAGAGATGCATTGAAAATGCACATTGAAAAAATGAAAAACCGGTGGGGCAACACAGGGAAGCTGCGTGGGGCTGTCTTTGCCTTCTCTCATAAATGAGAGCAGGTTCTTCATGCCTGTCTTTGAACGCATGCTTTGAATAATATGCTCCTTTTGTACACTGTTGCCTGGAAGAATTACTTTGACTGTAGAATTATGAGAAGATTTGAGATAGTAAGTTGGTTATAGGGATAGGAATAGTGTAAGCCTCTTCCTGCAGGCACTTTAACTTACAGTGCATCGCACTTGCAAACTGTTTTGCCGTGCTAGAACGTGCCTTTTTTCACTCACTGAGAAATGTAGTCTGGCTGGAAAATGGCAGCAGCCTCTAGAAAGGGCTTTGCCCTGCCAGTGAGTGGTACAGGCTATGTTCCAACCCAGGTCCTTTATGGATTTCAGTGGGCAATATTTGACAGTCTTTAAGTGGTAGGACGTGCAATTCAGATGTTTGCTGCTTTGTATTGCCTATAAGCTATAAACCTGCTTGTCTGGGAATGCTGTTCCTAAGACACAGGAAAAGCTGTTTTACTTCTAAATATTGAACGTTAAGAGCTGGAGCTGATTGAGGCTTTTTCTCAGTGGGGTTCTCCTGAAAAGTGTGCTGAATTTGGAGGATTATTATGGGACATATTGTTTGAACTGAAACCTTGTTTCTTACAGATCCGACAAGCAGGCTTGTCAGCTCTGGTTCCTGGCAGCCCGTTCTCCCTTGGAGGCTGTTCCTGTATTGCCTGTGGTAACTGCTCAGCTGCTGGTTCACGTTCACAGAGCCAAGATGCTCAAGCCACGTGCCCCGGTCTACACATAACAGTGGAAACTGAATGTAAGCAAGTCTTACTAAGCCTGAGCTTTCTGACTGGAGAGTTTGTTGCCTTGCACCTGATTATATCCAATGTACAGTCACTGTGAACTATCCAGGAAGCAGAGGAGCAAGCCAGACCCCTGAGTCAACATAAAAGCCAGAGCTGCTAATTGCCTATTTTCAATAAATCTGCAATCCCCTAAACTGTGTGAACAGCTGGATAAAAAAAAAAAAAAAAAAAAAAAAAGCTACCTGGAAGCATGATTTCATGATTTGCAAGGAACAAGTTGTAAAATTTCTCCCCAAAGTTGACTTGGTTTTTCTTTCTGAATTTTTGGGTAGTCACCTCATCTTCCTGGACCGAACTAAAGTATTTCCTTTTTCCTTTATCCCTTTCTATGGGGTAGTGTATTTTTCCAACTAGCAATTCTTGTGTCTCGTTCAGATACTCTGAAATGAAAAAAAGAATATCTGCTTAGTGCAAAGCATATGAACGACCCCTGCTGAATTGAATCTGGGCATCTGCTCAGCCTTTGCTAACGTGAGCAGCAGCCTCTAAAGCTCTCCACATGCTCTTTACTCAAGTCTTAAATTACACTATGATGAAACCCAAGGAACACAAAGAGCACAGGAAAAAACTTAAGTTGAGATTTATGCCTCATTGGTGCTTAACAAAGAAAAACTCCAGGGACTGTGCTGTGCTGAGATCTTCAGGTTAGGATTTTCCTTATTCGTTCATTAATTTCACATCAAATGTTCATAGCACTGCATTGTGGATCTACAGCATAAATTATGAGCTTTGAAGCCTAATTATGCCAAAGAAGAAAATATCAAACAAACTTCAGCTTCTGTTTATGTAATTTGAATGATTTAATCTTTTTTTTTTTTTTTTTTTGCTTTTAAGACCACAACAAAACTATAGTAAATATAGTCCTATGCCACTCAGCTCTGCCAGCAAGCTAATTAATTTCTATGTGGTCTGATTGCTGAGGTCAAGCATCCTTTAAAAAATTATTTCTACTTCTCCCTTCCACTAGGAAGAGTGACTGCACAACCTTGCAAATTGAAGAAGGGTTGTTTCTGAAAGAGTGTGTAGAGGTCAGATGTAAATATTTCTGCAAAAGGGCACAAGAGCAGAAAAAAGAAGGGGCAAGTGTAGTAGCTTATGACATGTCCAAACCTCAGCGCAGCACCTGAGGGACCATCAGCTCTCAGACTCTCATGGAGAGGAAAGCAAAATGGCAGTTTATTGAAAGACACAGGCACTTATATACTAGTAGCAGAGCCAGCTCCTTCATGGGCGGTTTTCTACTTAGTTCCTACGTTTCTGTCACAACACGTGATCTTCCACATCGCCACATCCCTATGTTACTACAGGGCAAGAAATTAGGAATCACTTCAATGGCAAATGATTGAGGTGGAAAAATCTTCATGAGTTAACTTCATGATCATGCTTGGGTCTGTGTGATTAAAAGTACTCAGCTACCAAAGAGCAATATAAAAGGTGTAAGGATCAGGTTAAAGAAGAGTGCATAGTTTAAGAAGAAGCATGGATGAGTTGCTGTATGTGATTTGTCCTTATGAGAATCTCACAAATATTGTTCAGAGTTTGGAAGAATCGATGCTATTATTGACAGAGGTAAAAAAAAAAAAAAAAAAAAAAAAAAAGATACTTCCCTCGTTACTATAACAGCTCTTCTACACAATTAGCAAGACCTATTCTATGTGAATATGCAGTGTTCAACTCTAGGGCCCCCAACATAAGGACACAGACCTGTTGGAGTCAGTCCAGAGGAGGGTCACAAAGATGATAAGAGGCTGGAGCACCTCTGCTGTGAAGACAGGCTGGGAGGGTTGGGGTTCAGCCTGGAGAAGGCTCCAGGGAGACCTTACAGCAGCCTGCCAGTACATAAAGGGGCCGACGAGAGCTGGGGAGGGACTTTCTACAAGGACATGCAGTGATAGGGCAAGGGGTAATGGCTTCAAACTGAAAGAGGGTAGATTTAGGAATAAATTCTATACTGTGAGGGTGGTGAGATACTAGTACAGATTGCCCAGAGCAGCTGTGGATGCCCCATCCCTGGCAGTGTTCAAGGCCAGGCTGGATGCGGCTGGGAGCAGCCTGGTCTAGTGGAAGGTGTCCCTGCCCATGGCAGGGGGGTGGGAACTTGGTGATGTTTAAGGTCCCTTCCAACCCAAACCATTTTATGATTCTATGCAATGGTTCTAAGATGAGATGGCTTAATTCCCTGGCACTTCAGCTTTTGGCCTGCTTGAAGTGGATTTGAAATGATAAGTGTGGGCTAATTAACTTTTTTCTATTTTTCCCAGGAGTGCAGCTATGCTTTTTAAACAAATGTTATAGAGGAAAATGCACTAAATCAGTCTGAAATATTTTCTGTCATCAGTTTGAGCTTTGTAGAACTAGTTTGACATTTCTGCTGTTTCAGACTCCTAGCTAATATTCATAATCAATTTGATTAAATACCTAACAACATGTATCACCAGTAATATGATTCTAATTTGAATTCTAAATTTAATTTTTTAACAAGGTCTGTTCTAACCAGGAAAAAAAGTGAATCAGGTTCACATAAGCAGTCTCTGTGGTTACAGGTAAACTACTCATTTGCAATCCAACATCTGCACAATAGTTTTCATGACTGAAAGTGAAACTTGCATTCTTATGAATGTCAACAAATCCACTTTTTGCATGTACTAGATTTGGGAGAGACCGAAGCCCCCAAACTCCTTCACAGAGTTGTATTTGAGCACCAGTGGTAGGATTTCAAACTTACTGAAACTGGGTGCCAAGTTTGCAGTCAATGAAAAGTGCAAGACTGTGAAATAAGATAAACTGGCTGAAACACTTCAGTATACTAGAGATGGAATGATTTACATAGCCTGGAATTTTCTGTTTGGTTGATAGTGTTCTCAGTATAACATAGCTTACCCAGCTAAGGTGGCTTTGTTTTGGGTTTCTGGTTTGTTTTTTGGTTGTTTTGGGGTTTTTCTTTTTCTTTTTTTCTTTTTTTTTTCTTTCTGCAGAGGAATATTTCAATATATGAAACTTCTAGCAGAAAACAATTCTACGTGAAAAATCAGAAATATTAGTAACAGCCATGACATTAACTAAGGTGATTTTGTCTGAATATCCATTATTATTGGTTTAGACAACAGGAAGAAGTGCAGAATTGTGAAGTTAACAATGTGTGAATAATTCATGTGATTTAAATTAACAATAAATAAATAAATAGAGGCCATATGTTGAACCAACCTGCCTTTAACATTTTGGAACATTTGTTTTCACCTCCACAGTTATGATCAAGAAGGCGTAACAGGGTATTTCAGCAATTGGGTTTGGGTTTGGTTTTTTTAGGGAAAAAAAGAGCACCCTCTGTTCCAAAGGATTTGTGTGATGTTCATCCTTTCTTAAATTTTACATATTTTGCACAATCTGTGGGTTAATTAATTACCAACTCCCATAGTAGATCATGCACCTTTATAATGAAGAGATAATTGGAAATTTCTGCTTGGGTATGGAATGACTGAAAAGGAGAGCAGACTTGGTTGGTCCATTGGAACTGTTTCTAGAAGATTCTACAGGTAGGATGGGGAGTGGATGAGGTGCACAGACTCCAATCTGGTGTAAAAAGAGTAGCCCGATAGTGATGGTTTTGCTTTTTCCTGGACACACTGGCAGAGGACATAAGTTCCTAAAGCAGACATCCGTATGAAAGATTTTGGTGATGATTCCGCTGAGGAAATAGAGGCAGAGTTACTGTACCACATCAGGGATGTTTGTGTTGGTCTGCTTGGTCTCAAGATCGTACTTGAGATCTAAGTAAATGCTGTAAATAATGAACAGCTGTGGGGTTGTTTTCCTTTGATTTAATAACGTACTTGGACCAAAATATATTTTTATTTTATCAGAGATTTTATATGAGAGCTTCATGGTTGATGAAAAGCTAAAAATGGGAGCAAAGATGCTATACTAAGGTTTATTAGTTTTTTCTCCATATTTTTCTAAGAAAAATGTTTCTGACAACCTAGGAAAGTATATTGCAAAGAAATGTGTTTAAGAGATTGTGGCCAGCCACAAAGGTTAATATCCAAGTTAAATAGTTGCAGAAAAGAGAAAATTAGAGCAGTTTAATGGATTGGAAATTGGTTGAAGGGAAGAAAAAAAAAAAAAAAGGAAAATAAAAGAGAGAGAGTAATCTTAAATGTAGCCTTGGACACAACTTGGTATTATGTGTTCAGTGCCAGCCCTGTTTCAGTAAAGAATGCATATGGTTGGATAGTTCAGTTTAGAGTGGGTAAAGGTGTACAGAAAACGCTGGAAAACATTTATGTGTTTTGGGTGTATATCTTTATTCAGAGGATGTTACAAAACACCAGATAAATATATTCAGAAGGGGGCTTTCAGAGAAACCACCTCGTGATTATGACTAGACTACTGTCATGATTCACGTAGTTCTTGGGGGAGGTTTATAGCCACATGCAGTTTCATAACGCTTAAGCTTGGAATTGATAAGGAAAAATCCTATTAACGTGCAGAGTCAGAGTAATCCTATTAATTATATAAGCACTAATTTAATTAATTTAGAAGTCCTCAAATCATTCCACTAACATTTTCACCAACCTTCACAGCATTGCCATTAGAGACCACTGATGCTCCATTTTAGCTTCCCAAGAGGGACACAATTAGTACAGTTATGACAGTGTTCTAAATGTTATACCCTGTGAAACCTAAAATGCTTCTTTTAGTTTACTATCCATTACCATTAGTTTACTATCTATCCTGACCATTTCCATCTTGTTAGTCTACATGCTACAGTGACAGTAGGTCAGTAGATACCATGAAAACCCACATGTTCTTCTGATACACCTACTTCTCTCCAATCTTAACTTGCCTCAGACTTAACAAGAATTAGGCAGAGCAACAACTAGTAGAACTGCATGGCACCACTTCTGATGGAGATTGCCAATCAAAGGCACAGTACTGGAGAAGGAGGGGAAAAATAGGATTGAACCTCTGAGCAGAGTTTTGCTGTCAGACCTTCCAGCCACTTAGTTGGGTAGCTGGGAGAAACAAACCTCACACATAGCTTTTTGATATCAAGACTTTTGGAGCTTTAAAGTTCAACACACTGTTACAATGCATGTGGATATAATGCTTCTGGGGTGTGTTAGTGATTCTTTACAGTGTGATGCAGGTATGCAGCTGCCTCTGAGCTAGCACGAGGACCTCTGGGGCAGTGTTGCGTTGTTCAGTCCAGAACTGTTAGGGAGCCCGGTAAGTCCGTGCCCCACAGCTGCTCACCTGACAGAAGGGTGGTGCCTCCATGGGAGCTAGAAGGTTACATTGCTCATGTAAGTCAGCCAGTGCGTATGCATCTGTCAGCACCTGTCAGTAATTTAATTTTGAAATTGTTGCTTTCACAGACTACTGTATAGTGGAAGCCCTTTTTGCTTTCCAGCACACCAGATAGCTGTGGATGGCCCTTGTGTTTGATGTGATGAATGGTACTATCATCCATGACCAGTTCAGGTGAATATTTTTCTGCTTTATAAAGGTCTGTGTAAATTTTAGATAGTTTGGCTGAAATCAAGCATTGCAATTACATTCAGAGGAAGATGATAATTGCTGTGGTGTATGGTAGAATACAGCACATTTGCTTTAATAATTCCTAGCATCTCTCAAACTGAGGGACATATTTAAAAAACGCTGCACAGTCCAAGAGTACTGTTGCTTGTTTGGCCATCTCTGTTGCTGCTTATATGTGCTAGAACAGCTGAAACTATTATTTATGTGCCTTACTCAGATGCTGCTTCCTGAGGGTGACTCCTCTATAACTGACCTGTAACTGTGTCTGAGAATTATGTCATTTTTTGACAAGTTGAACATGTTCAGTGCGTGTAACCATTCCTGCCTGTGTAAGTGGCTTCACTTTCCTGTTTCCACATGCTGTGATACTTCCCATTGCAGTCTCTTTGAGGCTGTTATTTCTGCTTTTACTAGCCATTGGTACTCCCAAGTCAAACAAGAAGTGTTTCAACTGTTGTACCTTTAATTTCAGTTGCTTTGAAGCAGCTATCTTTTATAGTGTTAATGATTTAGAGAAGTTTGTAGTTACCCAGTGTCAACATAACAGGTTCCTTTCCCTTGTCCCTTTCTCCTTGGAGGGGTGCATAATGTAAAAGCAACTCACAGGGTAACGATTTTAGTTCTTGGTCTGATATATCAGTATACAAGTGAAGTTGAGCAGATGTTTACATTAACATTTAATTGAATTTATAATGAGCTACCATGTTACATACATTAGTAATAAGCATTAACCAAAATAAAACAAAACATTATGCATGTGCCCTCAGTAGCAGCATGACATTAGAAAAAAATCCCTCTGCAGCTGAAATTGTTACTGTTGGTGGGACGAGAGGTATAAACTAGCTGTAGCTGTTCATGCTTTTTTTTCTTACTGTTCCAAATGGGAAGGGGATTTGGGCTGTCAGAGTTGACTTCAAGGCCTGCTTGGGCCCGTTACAGGAAATCTGAAGCCTTGGAAAGATGAAGGATAATCACGATGAGTCTCTGTTTTGGCACACTCAGTTCAGAACAAGCCTTTCTACAGACAGGGCTGCATCTGAAGGCTGTTGCATTCAACTGGAAATTTTCTACTGGTGTCACTAAGTTATGAATGGGGCCTCATTAGAGAAATATTTTTTGCCATTTAGGAGACACACAGACTACTATGGATGAGGAAAAGATCGCAGAGGTTCCCATGCTGCTAATAGCAATGGGGAGAACTGATTGTAGTGTCCTTTTTTAGTGCACTGGGGATGGTTTCCAGGCCATGGTTTTTCTCTTGCCTGTGTATCCAATATGTCCCATCTAAAATTTCTGCCTGTATGAAGCAATTCCTCATCTATTGGCTCATTTTTTATTTTTTTTTTTTGTAGTACTATACTGATAATTTGACAGCGGGTCTCTAAAAGATGGTGTTAAGCTTTTCTTGTTTCCTCTGTCTGTGTTGGAATGCTGTCTGTATACTCACTGACTATATTTTTTTGGCTTAAATCAGCTTTAGGCTTAGCATTTAGTAGGTCAAGGTACAGGCCAATTGATATATCTGACATCCCAAGGTTTGTTCAAGATTAATTCAGATCCCACATCCCACATTTTCCACTTCTGTCTTGTAAATTATCCAACTCTTTCTTTAAAATAGGGCTGTTTTCAAGTAAGATTCTGAATGAGTGTAACAAAATCCTAATGTCAGCCCATGAAATAAGATTAGAAATAAAAATGTCAGAACCCTGCAACCTCCTGTCTATACCTGTTAATGTTCTGGTTGCCCAGAGTGCTCTCAGAATGGCATCCATCTTGTTATTTAAAGTAACAAAATTTATCACATCAATAACGGTAGTGCTGTTATTTTAGCTAATATATTAATTTACCCTTACTCTCATGTTCATTTCTGTCAGTTTTCAATATAGACTTTCCTCTTTGTCACTTCTGAAGGCTGAAAATGAATGTTACTGAAGGCAAGAAGCAGCTGGTAATAAGAAAATTATTAGAATTATTGGTCTGTCCACAACAGCCATAAGGCCCATTTAACAGAATTATAGCTGTTTATGAGGAAACTCAGTAATGCTTCACCCTTTTGTCAGCTGAGTATTATCTATCTACAGGAAGGCATAAATACCTATCATGTTGGTAGCAAACCTGAAGAAGAGATTATGCTCAGAAATAAGTGGTGCTGGTGGTGCTGGTGGGGGTTTTAATGGAGGTAATTCTAGGAACTGTGAATCGCCCTTTTATCTCAGTGAATTGTTAAATCTCATATTTCAGCATCACATGCTGAGCACCAAAGCAGTAACTCAAGCATGCTGCAAACTGGTGAGAATTCTTCCCCCACCATATTTATTTATGTGTTCTAGTTGCCTGGGTTTCTTTCTGTATTTTGTTTGAGTTACCTTAGTGTCAGAACAGCTAAATTCACAAGCTGGCTAAAGAAATCTTTACACAAGTTATGAATTAACAAGATGCATTAATTACAAGAAATGTAATTAATTCACTACCAGCAAATTTAAAATGCATAATCCTTAACATTAGATAGGCTCAGCAGTATCTCACGGATACTACGATTATTGATGTGTGCATGACTGTTCGGTTTCACATCCTTTTGACTTTGAGAAACTGAAGTACTGAATGAGTATTTTACAGTCTGTCATATATTTTTGTCATTGTGAAGAATCCCTTAAAGCAGAACCTCAAAAAACAAACACTTTGTTCTGTGTCTGATGTTTGATGATGTTGATTTTAAAAATATCTGTTCCTGTTTATTAATTACCATGTTATTCTCTGTGCAGTTCCCCAATACAAAGAATGTGATGACCATAGGAGGCCCCTCTTATGAACATTTTTTTTAAAAAAAAAAGTTCCTGCAAAATGCTCATAAAGAATTAGTCAATGATTAAGGAGAATGTCAGATGATTAATGACAGTTGAGACTACATAATATTGGGAAATTGATATGCCTACGTAACGACGACATAAATTTGTTTGCCATCCGGTCTGCTCTTTGGAAATGGGTCATCTTGTATTGTGGTCTTATTGTGACAGAGGTTATAGCTTTATAGTTTTTAATAGTTTTACTTAGTAGGAATAAGATATACTTTACTGAAACCAAGGATCTAGTACTTGTTCCAAAAATGTATGCATTACTCTGATATGAAGTCATTCTATGATGTTTAACTGAAAAAGTCAGAAATATTCTTTAACGTTGGCATTGGGCTCTTATACAAGAAGTTATTAAGCTAAATGGAACTACTTGTGCTCAAACCTGAATCTGTCATGGTGCACGAGGTCATGAGTTAGACACCAGGATGAAGCTCTGACAATGTTATTGTTGGTTCTCTTCCATCCAGGAAAAAAAACCTTTCCATTAAATTGCTAAAAATAACGTGACATAGTTAGTACAGCCTTGGGAAAAGCAAGTTACTGGCTAGAAATTTCTTTGTCAGAAGCATTAACACTTTTTTGGGGGTAAAAAATATGTAAGATTACAGTAGAAATTCACATCTTCATTTTAGTATGTCTTTTTTATTTTAAATTTTATTCAACACACTCTCTACTTGCTAGAAAACAATCATTTTTCTGAAATAATTAAATATAGGTTTTGTTGATTTTGTATGGATTTAATAAAATTCCCTGAAATGAGGGTTTAGTGAAATGCAACAAAGTATTTCTTTCTCTGTCATTGTTTCCATTGTAAGCTATGTAGAATATTTCAATTTGTTTCTTTGCGACCTATATAATGATTTTCCTCTATTTCCCATTACTTATGTTATCCATATACAATTATTTTGTGGATTTCTTGCATGCAACTATGTCAGTCACATCTTTTAGAAGTCTTCATCAAGTTCTATTGAAGTGCAAACATTTTTATTTCTGTGTGTTTTCCAAGTTTTAAAAAAGCAGTAGAGCTACTGATTTACTTGCAATCCTCTGACATATTGCAAAGAAAAAAGATGAAATTAAGATCTGCAATGTAAGTCTTTGTTCAACAAAGCACAAGTTTTAAAAATAGAAATTTAGTATATTGATAAGTTTGCATATAACAGTGAAGAGACAGTGAAGAAGTAACACAGCTAAACTTGTTTATTCACTTAATAACAACCTGTACATGAAACGTATTCTAAGACCTAGAAAATGGACAACATTTTATGGACTTTGAATTGGGTGGACATCTGGAGAAATTATACCGTGTAATGAGATTTTTTGGCTATTTTTCTGGTTCTTGGTCTTATACCATACAAATGTTCACTTAATAATCATACATACATACAGTGTAATCACATTACTTATCTTTTCCTAGAGACTAAGTAATTCAACTGCATTTCTATGGCTTCTAATTATACCACTGGAATTAGAATTTAGACATGAGAGCTGATAACTTAAAAGAATACTTGTGTAGCAACAGTAGAACAAACAGTAGGAAAAATTAAATTGCTTACATTTTTCAATACTGCAATACTATGGCTAGGCACTGTTTCCCAAGCTTCTTATTTTTAATTTGAAAAGATAAATCAGCATCATTACATTCCATGATTTTTCTTTTCAAACAAAATGAATAAAATAGTTGCTGCTACTACTTACGTGACTAATTGAAGGCTGAAAATGACAAGCAGTTTCAGAGAATGAAACAAGATACAGAACATCAGAGAGAATGATAGGAGACAGGAAGAAGGTCTGATGTTTGTGTTAGAAAGAGTTACTGGGTGTAGAAAGGGAACTAAAATAAAAGGTAGTTGCCATATGTAGCAAACATCAGTGAATTCACAGGAGTTTAGAAAATAGAACTATTGAATCAGTGAAAGCTATACATTATTGTTCATTTTATTGGTTTGTTCTGAAGCTTCTTCTTTCTGCTGATATTTTGGTTTGAGGTAATTCCTACTTCGGCTCTACAAGGAAAGGCAGTTTGAGGTTCTAGGAACTCTTTCCTTTTTGTGTTGATGTAGATGCCTTGACTAACCACCAAGTACGCAGCAGCTTCCAGCTTGCTCTTGTCATCTCATCAAATGTAGATTCCTGGGTGAGGAGGTAAAGGTATCATTGCTCCTAGAATTCTCAGGTTGGTTTTGGGTTGTGGTTTTTTTTTTTTTTTTCCTTCTTTGTAACGAAAAAAGGCAAGAAACCTTGATGCATCTGAAAGAACAGGTCTGAGCTTCGTTCTCATGGGGAAAAAAGAGCTAGGGGACTGCAGACAGTTTAGGATCTGGTTAAGTTGCAAGGCAAATGTTCCTAGACTGGACTACTTCAGATACCATGGAAAGCCAATGTACAAGATGTATAAGGTAGATGGCTGTGTTAGGCTGCATGTTATATTATACAGGTGAATAAGAAAGTGAAACTTCTTTTAGAAGTGTAACAATAGGATGATTCCAGGACATACTGCAGAAAGAAACGTAGAAGTGCACCCAGTGAAAAAAAGAAGCTTATTATTGCAATGATTGATTTAATCTTCTGGTGAATAGAAATGTCAAAATAACCCAAAACCTAGACAAAGCCAACCACAAGGCTACAAGGGAGCAAATCGTAGAGTCCCTCAGGACCTGGAAATTGGCGTGTCAGTCACTGATGTGAAAGGGACAGGTTTGCTTGTAGGATTGATGCCATGTTACTATTCCATCTCAGTTCCTATGACAAAAAGTGGCAGTGTTTCTTTGCTCAGGAGACTTCCCTAAATTGGTCTTTCCTCTGAAAAAAAGCTGTCAAAGTCAATCATGTCAAGGAGATGACATACTTATTTTTAACATAATTTAGAAGCAAGTTTTCCCTATGTAACAGACACATAGTAATTCCTCCAAACACTTAGCAAGGTTAGTTTAACTATTAGATGACATAAAAGACTGTCTGACCAATTTGAAATTTTCAGGTCTGGCTGTTGGAGTTGTGTTTGTCCAGATCAATTTCGTGGGCTAAAATTACTGTGAAGTACCGATTTTCTGTCCCACATACTCCTGTCTGTTGCTTTCAAGGCAAATTTAAATGCTTTTGCTTTAATGTAAAATCCTGGTCTTCTGTTTCATTACAGATTCATTAACGAACTGTGTTTAATGATTTAGCAATAGAGAGGTAGTCTATTGCTTTCTGTGCTGTGCCAGTGATTTTTGAAAAGTCTTGAGCCTTTTGCTAAATGGCTATTGAGTATATATGTTGTCCACATCTGCATATGTTGCAATTCCACAGTACACTAGCTACGTTTCTCAGGTCTGCCAGCTACCCATCCCATACAGTACAAATTCTGTCTGCATTGGCACTGAAGGCTTAACTTGAGACTTCTAGAATTTATCACCATGTATTCAATCAATACATCAAAGTAAAAGGATTTAAAATTTCATTCTTGATCACAGGGTTCAATACGAAAAGGAAAAGCAGGTACCGAGGAAGCTCATGTCACTGTACTGCCTGTTACTGAGAGGGCAGCAGGGTCAACACTGTATCGCTCGTTTTAAATCGGGTATGTTTAGGGCTCATCCTATTTATAGTGGCATCTAAAGCATTGGATAGCAATAGCAGAAGATTCCCATGGTATTATGTGTAATAGAGGTATTTTATATATTTTTCTTGGCAGTGCGCTGTTCAGTTCATTCTTTTGCACCAGTGCTGTACCCTAGGTTAGATACACCATGACAATAGAAAATAACTTTTGTGTCATTGAGATGCCACACATTTAAATTATCAAGGAAAGGCTGATGACAATTTTTCCTGCATTGGTGAAATGTGTCTAGATGGAGTTTTCAGGTGTGATTAGTTTCAGTAATCGAGAGTAGTTTTAAGTTATCGGTGCATTTGTGTCTCAGAAATGATGGATGTTCCAACACTGCTTTATTACACTGACATATTTAAAACACCTATGGTTTAGTTTCTATTTGTGTTATTATGTGCAGTTCTCAGATTGATGTGGACATTTTTCTTGAGTCAGAAGCTACAGCTTGTAGATATAGATAAGGTAGATATTAAAATACCTGGTTTTATAAAATGCATAATGAAGCTAGCCTATTACTCAATATAAAATTAATTTCATATGTATTTTTAAAATGAGATAATAATGTTTCATTATGCACAGCACAGGAATTTCTTGATTTTAATCCATTTCTGATAACTGCTTGATGCACTGTACTTATCTTTTCTTACAATAAATGGAATAATCATGTATTTAGCGATTTACTTCCTGTACTTGGAGGGGAGAATTGTTAGACTTTGCTATGCAGTATTCCAAGGATTTTTTTTTTAATTAGAATTATTATCTAGATATGCCCAATATTTTCTGACTTGATAATTATTAGCCTCTGTGCAGATATACAGATGGCCCATAATAATAATATTTTGCTTAAAAAAACTAAATCTGTTCAGCTGAACAGTAGTTTTGATGGGTTTCTTTCCCACGTGTAAAAACAAAGCCAAAGAACACCTGGGGTGATGGATTAGGTTATAGCCTCCTTGTCTGCAAAGGAAGGATTCTATAAATCCCTCAAAAAGCACTATTTTACGAGACCTGTTGTCCCAAGTCTGCTATTGGACTGTGGGGACCCAGTAATGGTAAGCAAATGGTCCCCAGTGCCTGCGGATCGCCAGTCACAGAGCCCTGTACCATCAGTGAAGCCAGGCTACGGAGAGCTCAGCGCTGCAGCCATTGCTGGGCACAGCAGCAGGTCTGAGTGCACAGGGTCCGATCCTTGCTGCTGCTCTTCCTTGCTTCTGCAGCACTGTGACATAGTGGTGCTTGGAAAACTTCCATGACTGGCTGTGGAAGAAGAACACCACTTCTAGTGTTATGTTACCTGAAAAAAATAATCTCTACCGTCACTAACACTGCTGCTAGGACATTCCCAGCAAACATCTTAGGGATGCTGAGAAGCATATGGGATAATTCAGACGAGGCCACATGCAGAAAGTGAGGCAACCACATGTGCCCTCTGTGGGACATTGGGGAGAGATGGAAAAAGGAGTCCAACAACGATGACACACTTCTTTCATTGTCCCCCTGCTGTGGACAAGAGGGTAGGCAAGGTTGTGACTAAGCCAGTTAAACTGTGTTTGTCTGAAGATGTGTATCACGTATAAGGGAGTCTTGTTATGCTGCCTCAGCTGTAAGATTCATCTTCCCTCTCGGGTCAACTAGCTTTCAGAAATCCTACTCTTGGACTGAAAAACTTTCTGGAATTCATAACCTTATCAAATACCATGTGCATTTTAAATTAGCAGCTTCCTTTTCCTTCCGCTCTTCCCTCCTGATGACCAAAGCAACAATCCATCCTGGCATCATCATCTCCCAAAAAACAGAGGGTGTTAGTCCACTGTTTCCACTTGGTAATTGGTCTGATTTTGGCTGAACATCATAGTTCATTTCACCACATTTACTGAGGAGTCTGATAACTATTTTTCAAAGGTTTGTTTTCCTTCCAAAGAGAAAAGCTGTTCTCTTTTGATCATGACACTCAAGCTGGTGAAAATTGCTGGATTCACTACTGCTTGTACCAGCTGAAGCTATGACTCAGTACTCGCACTTTTAAATGCTATTGAGAAATACAGTTCATTTATAACATGACACAGAATGTCCATAAAGGATAATTATCAAAATGTAGTATTCTTTTATCCTTCAGCTATATTACTGATATAAAATATGTGAAAAATATTATCATTTTAAATCAGATATTACATAGAGAGTTATCTGATTACCAGCAGAAGTCTTTGCAGCAGATTTTAATTTAGCCTTATGCATTTTTAACATGACAGCTGGAGCACAGCGTGCATATGGCATACTAATAGAGAAGGAGGCTAATAGCCAGTTCTGTTTATCTGTTCTTGCAAAGAAAAGAAACAGGAAATAAGCAAAAATGTTTAAATTGCATGCTGCTGGATAAAAGCAACAGACACTGCATGGCAAACTGAAGTAGTATTCAGCGATTACTTCGTTATTCAATCTCCGGTTTGTTTTTCAGAGACTAGCTAGCTTTTTTTGGTTTGTTTTCAATTACACCACTGTAGTGTACATTGAGAGATCTATCATTTATTTATCAAATAGAAAGTTGTGCTGAAAATGCTGCCTCACTGTAAACTCCATTTTCAGTTGCTCCTCACTTTGCAAACAAGGAGCCCTCTTGAGTTGAAATTTCCTCTATTTGATCATGACATTTTGGTGCTTGTTTGTTTCTGCAAAACTGGGTCTTATTCAGCCTTTTTGAAGCTAGTGTTTTTAAAACAAACATGCACTAAGTGATTAAGAACATGAAAACAAATGTTTCATTTTGTTATTCGTTCATACTGGAAAAAGGAAGAAAATCAACATAGAGAGCTCACTTTTTTTAGAGAGAAAAAAGGAAAATAAGCTCACAAGCTTTAAAATATGTGTTCAGCTCCCCACTATCTCATTATATTGTCAGTGGGATTTTTCTGGTAGGTTTCTTTTATCAAACCAAATTTTTAAATGTATGGGTTTTATAGGTGATCTTCTACATGGTGGGGGTTTTTTTGTTTGTTTTGTTGGGTTTTTTTCAGCTATTCTGATGAATAGAGTGAATTCAAAATGAGCTCTCAAAACTCAATTCCATCAAAGATTATTTAACTTCAAAGAAATGTTAAAGACAACACTATAGCTAGTCTAAAACTATGAGAAAAATAATACAGTTTCTCATCGTTCTTCTCTTTTTAAAGGAAAAAGGAAACCTAATAAAAAATGCAAACAAAATGCTTAAGGAATTTCAGTAAACCAGGAATTTGAATTTGGGAATGCATGGTTAAGTTTAGTATTTTTTTATTAAATATTGTTTGCATGATGGTCTAAATTTAGCATTAATTTTCCTCTTCATTTTTATTATATCAAATAAGGAAAAGTGTGATTTGCAGAAACTTATTTTTCATTCAAAATCTGTGGTTATAGTTCTAAGAACCACAGCTACTCACTGGTTTGCTACCATGTTGCAATTATACATTCATCACTCATTTTGCCTCTATTAGTCTCCTCTTGGACAACTGAGCTTTTCTGACCCCATGCACTGGACCCACATTATGTTCCTGGTTTCAGTGCTAGTGAACTAGCCAGCTTTTGACAAGTTTCTTTTTTCTTACTAGAAATAATGATCCTGAACTGTATTTGTCAAGTGTCTTTGAAATACACAGATAACAAATGTTATATTGCATTAGATATGATTTATTTTGACTTGTAATAGAGTTCCTTTGCACCACTGTGGAAAACGAGGGGAAGGTAAGATTAAATAGATCTGTAGTGCAACATCCTCATGTATTAAACAAGCCAGCCTCCTGAAACATAAATACATTAAATACACATCACGGAACTGTTAAGGGGGATTAAAGAAGAGCAATAGTCTTCATCTTACCCTGAACAGCTGTTAACGGTCAATGTGACCTGGACTCAAATTGGGTACTCAATGGGTAAAGAGAAAATTTTCCCTTTATGGGCTCAAGTTGCCTACCTTAAAGTTAATGACCTCTAAATCAACACTTGATGGTTTAGCACATGAGAAATTCAGGAGGATGGAATACTTTAAACACCTATTGACATTCTGAAGCAGTTTGCTTTCTGACCTTTCATGACAGAATGAGTTCAGCCAGCAAACAAGAGAATGTCAGAATCTGCTGCAGAAACTGACTGCAATTATGAGACTAGCAAAGGAAACAAATGACTTAGGCAATATTTTTAGATTGGAGAATGGTGGGCAGGTTATGAATACAGTACTTAATAGTGAGGTGACATGCAGGTACCCTTTTAAAAGGTCATGCCTGCCTGAGCTGGGAGTGGTTTGGTTTGTAATGACGGCAGAGTCTCTATCTGAAGTGGTTTCCGTATGTGATGGGAAGCATTGCCTGTGTAATATTCCTGGAATATAGAGATCCAACAAATGGTATTTCTGGAAACTGGATTGTTCTTTGGTATGTCTGAGAAGATGTTAAATGTGGTTCATAAAATGATGGTATTTCCAATTTGATTTCTTAACTGACTCCACATGTTTTTTTTTTTAACTTGATCATCAAATGGTGCCAGTTGTTAGTTAATGTGAACCCATTCAATTTGAATCACCTTGTTTATACCTTGCAACACGTCATTTTAAATAGATGTGCCATACCTTCTAATGTACTTGTGCTCCCAGTAATTGAAAGAGTTTCATCAAAAAATGAAATGAAGATTTGCTGAAAATAATTGCACAAAGGTCGAGAAACTCCATTTGCTTTCTCTTCTCCATATTCTTAGGGCCTTGTCTAAGCCCTGGAGAAACTCAGTGAATTTGGGTCAGGCCTTTCACTGTCCTCTTTCAATGAGGGTGTTGCAGCTGCTTTGCTGATTTTGGAAAATCAGAAAACCAGGTGAGTGTTCTTTTCTAACTTCAGTGCTCCTTTTATTTGATTTGTGTTCTGAGAAAAAAAAAAAAAAAAAAAGCCTTATAAGAACTGTAAGAAATTTATCAGATGGATGTTGCATCCTTCATGATTCTTCAAGTGCTTTTTATCTTGGTGGTGGTTTAGCAATGTAATAGAAAATGATGGGGCTCTGACAGCAATTCTGTAGGAATTTTTGCATCAGACAATAAGAAATGTGTCCTCTTTGATTTAACTGATACTTACACAGTAGATTTGGGTCTGCCTACCATGTGATTAGAAGTCAAATTTTTTCTCTGCTCAGCCCTGGTATTGTAGGACAGTTAGGGTTACTCCTGACTGGGAGCTTCCCTGAAGGACAGTTCCATCGTGTGCAGCTGCTGTGCCACAGAAGTTCAGTTAAGCAGAATTTTTCACTAAAATAACTTGGGCATGCAGGACTGATCTTGCAAGAACAAGATTCACATACACAAAAATGATCCCTCATCTCCTTAACTTGCATCAAGTATGCTTTACAAAGTATTCCTCAAGGATATGAAAGGCAGACCACGGCACAGTATCTTCAGTTTCCAGACATAACTGTCAACTTCAGCAGTCATTCCACTGCAGTGACCTCCAACTTATTCACACAGGCAGCAGAAACATGCAGGGTTTTACAGTGTTTTGAATTTTTAAACAATGTTGGTTTAATGTAATCAACTAAACCGAATCCACAGTGCTACCCTAGTGATATGAATAATATCTGAAATGCAGGATAGAATATGTTCAGAATAGCTGAAATATTTTACTTTCCTGATTGGATTTTAATGATGTTATATGTATGGAATTGATCTCTGAAAAAGTTAGGCCTCTGGCTAACTGACCTTCAGTCCCATGTGACAACATACTTGAAGAATAGACTTAATCCTCTAAAAAAGTGCCATTTGTTGTGCCTAATGCTTTCAATATTACCTGCCTCTCTGTTTTTCACATCACAAGAAATTCATATGCTTGCTAGGAGGGATACATTTAACTCTTATTTTGCAGAATGACAATATAGTCACTATACCTACTGTAGTTATTTTTTGGTTCAGCACAATAGCGAGGATAGTGATTTTATGGCAGACAGAATGAAGGTAAGATAAGGTGAGGAACCAAGTTCTTGAGGTCAGAGGTATAATCTCCTTGGCTGCTGCTTTATGGTGCCAGAAGAACCACGAGCACCTGAAGGCAGTTCCCTTCCCTGCTGCACATGGGTGAGTCCCACTAAATTTGTGCAGACCAAATTGCCTCCTGGACAAGAGCTTTGACGCCAGTTCAGCCACTGTGGGAAATCATGGAGTGATATTTGGGTTGGAAGGCAAATGGCAGTGGAGTTTTTCTAACTAGAAAGTTTGCAATAGTAGATTCTTATTCACAAGGTCATTTTGCCTGCCTCTCTGTGACTCAAGTGCTGTATCAAGCCAGCTCAGGGGAGAGTAGGTGTCGGAGTTAAAGCTGAATTTCAGAGTCTGGAACACTAAGGCAGCGTATAATATTTGCTGGGGGACACTGGTGTTTTGATTTTCCATCACAGGAGGGTTATGCATGCTGGCAGCCTTGAGGGTTGTGCCACATATCTTCCCCAAAGGGGATCTGTGTGCAAAGATTCTGTAAAGGGAAGGATGGCTCCCCAGCTGCCTATGGACATTAGCCGATAGTTTTAAAGCATTCCTCCCCATCCAGAGTGCAGCAGTGCAGAACAGTGTATCACATCCTCTAGCACTGAAAAATCTCTGTCATTGGGGGGAAGCAAATACAGAAATGTGAAACCAAGTGAGCAGTATGAACAGCTGAACATTACCCGCTACTTCTTAATATCAAAGTGTGCAGGTTTCCCACCCCCACCCCCAGCCCAGCCCCCGTGTGTTTCTCCTGAGAAGAGTATCTGATGCAGAAGAGTATTTTTTTTTTAAATCAGATATCAAAATGCTGCAGTGAACAGCTAACTTGCACGTCTTAACGTCTAGAACAAGCACCAACAAACTTCTAGAGATATTCCTGCTTGTATTGCTGTCATCTTTATGTTGGTATTGCAATCAACAGGCTTGCTGTGTGCCATCAGCCTCTATAAGACTAAACCAATTTCGCTGAAGTATGACATATGCCAAATGATAATAGGCTAACAAAAGATAGTCTGTTTTTAAGTTTGAAAGGCGAGAAGGTGTTCTCAGGTACTGAATGGCTGCAACGAACAGCTCAGAAACACAATGAAAGGTTTTTCTGGCAGTTTGCCTTTGGGATAAGGGAGGAAGAACAGCTGGTTACGTTCTACAGGTTTGCTGGCTGATCAGGGCAGTCTGCACCGGCTCCCTGCTGCTGACCAGCTGAGGATCTTGGTAGAGACAACTGCAGCCCCAGAGAACAGCCCAGGTGCACAAAAGTGTTTAGAAGCACAACTGCCTTTGAAGCCAGTTTAGCTAAAATGAGTTAAAAGTCATAACACTGCTGAAGATGTTGGCTGTACATCTCTACACTTAAATAATTGAAACACGCTTTTCTCACTGTGGTCCAGGATTCTTTTGTCAGTGGCAGTCTGTTCTCACCTTAGCCCACCAGCTAAACATCCTTGCTCACATGTCGAACAGCAGCATACTAATTAAGAGTGGAAATAAAAATCTGTGGAGGATTAGAAAAGGGAACTTTAAATTAAAATTCTAACTTTATAAAAGATTGTCTGCACATGCAGAACTTCACAGATCATTGAGTTCAGATTCCTGACCTCTGATGTAGGGCAATCCTATGAGATGATAAGGTTGCTTCTAGCTGCTCTAAATGTTTCCACATTTTATCTAGCATTATTTGCTTTCTTTACAAGATGTGCTAAAAATATTTTATGCAATATGATTTTACTCTCTATATATAAAAAAAATAATGGCTAAGAGGTGGAGTGTTGCAGCATTCTTACATCTATTAATGCTACTTTATTAATGCATTTATAAGGACAAAGATTAAATATTTATAAGGTTTACTCTTACTTGGTGTGCTGATATTAATCACGTTGTCATGTGGTAAGATTGGAGCAGAAAACACATGTATCTATACACACACCACTCTCTAAAATTCTAATTTACTCTACCTAATTACTTAGTAAATAAATATAATACACTACATATGAAAAGCTGAAGTGGGAAAATATGGTAATTGGAAAATCAAAAAGCACAATTTTCTCCACCAAAGTTGTGCAAGAACCTTCTGCAGATAAGCAGCTGCATTGAACTGTTGTAGTGCCCTTAACCCTGGGGGACAGTGCTGGAATACTTCACTTCTGTTCTTATGAAGGTTGTGATTCACATTTATGCTTTCCTGTTATGACATTTGCATTTTCACTGTATAAGTCATTTTATATATGCTGGATACCACTTTTTTTTCCCCTCTTTGTTGTGTCCTAAAAACAGTTCTAGCCAACTCCCAGGGTTACATTCTTTTAGTAATTGACCATTTGTATTTAGATGCCGGAGGCCTTTGGCTTCATCCTGTCCCTTGTATTTCAAGGTCTCTAGTATCATCTAGTGCCTATACTCTCAGGAATGCCTGCTTTGAGGTGTAGAAAACGTGTCATCAGTCTTGAAATGCTGGTGGCTCTCTGCAGAGATTCAAGGTCCTGTTTTAGATGATATGCTAGGCTGATGCTCAGCTGGTATAAATCAACACAGCTGCACTGGATCTGTCAGGACTCAACTAACCTGAACTGAATATGTGGTCCTCTTTTTAGACATTACTCTCTCTCCCATCAGATTTGCAATCTGGTTAATTTTTTCTCTAAGAAGTAGTATAGTTTTGCATACTTGTACTCGCTGAATTTAGCACACCTGTTAGAATGAACAACCTCAATTCACTCACAATCCAACCTCAATATAGAGTAGCTACTGATCATATCCTATTTCTTCTGAGTTCCTTACTGCACTGCAAGCGTGAGATTCACAGTGTTGTATCCTGTCAGTGCTTCTGTCATACTTCTACAGTAATTTTTAATTTTCTGGCAATTATTTCATATTCCGTTTTGGTGGGTGTGCATAGTGAGAATAGTGATACGAACATCTGTGAAGACACGGTTTGAAGCGTACTTCCTTCTTTGGAGAAATAGTTGATGTCAGTTTGTTTTATGTAATAGGCCACGGAGTACCTAGTCAAAACTGCTGTTCTCATCCAGACTAGAAAGATACGGTGCACATTACTGAAAACCTCTTATCATTCTGACTTTGAAGATGGGGTTTTATGTTTTCCTTTGATCAGGAACATTTAATTATACTAAAGATCCAGTTCAGTTATAGTTAGATGAAAAGTCTTTATGTTGAAATTTTGACTTTTCTAAAAAAAAAGATCTTCACATTAATTCTCAAATAACCCTGTAAATTACTGTGCTAGATGGAGGAAGAGTTAAGGTTTGGACTTCTTGGAACACGGGTCTCCTAAAAAACATAGCCTTCAAATCAGTATTTTTTTAACATTCTTTCAAATTTATTTGTACGTCTCTAGGGATTGAATCATCTTGTCATCCTATCTTCCACCCAATTAATTCCTTTTGCTTGATTTTAGTGTCAACAAAATATTCCTAGATCCTGAAAACCCTACTCATCCCCAATGTCTTATATGTTTCTGATCTTTCGTTCATGTTTATGAACATAATTATAAAAATATATTTTAAGTAGGATACTGGGCAGTTACTGCAGTAGGTGTTGTCATGATATCTCCTGGCTGAATCCAGGCAAGATAGAGCTTTTTGTGTATTGAGTTAGGAAAAAAAGTTAACCTCAATTAGTTTAATCCGCACAACTGTTTGTGCTTGAGAATCAGCTCTGGTGTAGCAGTCCCTACTGCCAGTTGGTGACTGCTAAATCAGAGCTGTCCCCAACTCTGAACAGGGTATAAGGGCCCCTACAAGTGTACAGTGGCAGGCCAGCGTACCCAGTAAAGTAACCCTTTCCCATGTGCATTTAAACAGTAAATTTTACTCATCATTCATTTGGAAAGCAAAGCAAGTTTTAAAGTATGTTTTTCATCTCTGTTACTATGTGGTTTTAGAACTAACCTGCCTCAGACTAATGTTGTTCCATAAGTAGAGTCTTTTGGGATTTTCTCCTCAGTTTATAACCTTCCCCCTTTAGTGCACTTGTCAGAAATTTGGTATAGTTTATTGCACTCTTACACAGGCCTTGCTCCAGGCTTTGCCTCCAGATGGCTGCGGATCCCACCAGTGGGTCGCTTCTACTTCAGCAGCTTGGCTTTTCCTCCTGTTAATGAGCGTACCAACGCTGACACTGCTGTGAGATCGGCTGGAGGAAACTGAAGTGTTATTTAACAATGGAATGTTCCCTAATCTGATGTGCTACACACCTCTGCAAATCCGTCTGCATTATATCTTTCCTTCTGCACTCCAAATTTTTTCTACTGTTTGCATGACAATGAATCTGAGAGGATTGCGAGAAGCTACAAGTATCTCCTGACAGGCAACCATTGGTGCTGATCTGGAGTCCAGGCATGACACGAAGTCAGTGGACTTAAGTAGCCCTCTCCAAGAGAGAGGATCAGATACTAAAGGTGTATTTATTATCGCCCTGAAAGTTTCTTAATTCAATGGTTTATAACACAGACAGCTTGATATCACTTATCTCCAAAAAAGGATCTACCGCTTCTACAATGCCTGGCTTTGTCAAAACTCTTAAGCATGATGACGCAGAGACAACTCACAAGCTTAGGGCTAAGGATGTGCTCAAATGTCATGTTGGCTCCCTTCCTGAGTCCTCTTATTAGTCTTGGAATCAAGGAACGGTCACTACAGAGGGGTAGTATTTGTCCCCCAGTCTTTTGTCTATCTATATGTTCTTGTATTTCATTACCGTAAATATTCCTAGTAGCTCTACCTTCTGATGAAATAATATTTGTCTTATGATTGTCTGAGAATACGCAACTGTGTTATGTATAATGACATTTGGGAGAACGTAATTTGAGTTTAAGGGAGTTATTTTTTCCCACAGCAGATGTATAATTCAATTAACACTAATTTTAAATCTAGATATCACTTTACCTCTGCTGCACTGCACAGGTAATTACTTTCTGGTTAACTTAAATTACTTTGTAGTTGCAACAGTGGAGTTATTCTTAATGCATTTAGAGTACTAAGTCTTGTTTTTAGGACTAGTGAATCCTGTGTCTGATTCTGTACATTGTAGCATTGGACTGCTTGATGAAAATGATGTGATTCCCATTCCTGTAAGTACCCTGTTTAAAAACAGTGTTAAAATGAATTAATGAAAGCATTCAGAGTTAAGGAATTCTGGCTCAAAGTTGGAATATATGAACATTTTTTCCTGTCCCTAAACAGGATGTCTGTAACCAAACATAAGGAATCCACAGCTCTTTCGGGGAGTTACAGGAAGCTAAGAACAGGTGTGTCTTCAGACCAGGTTGGTGTGCATGGTAATCCCCAGACAACAATTAAAATCAAACATTTGATTTTTGTGCTATTATAGACTTTTAACTGGAATATGGCTGTATATGCCTTCATGTTATGGTACTGTGTGTTGGAGGGAAATAAAAGGTTTCCATGCACCAGTGAGCTCGGTAGGATGCTGTGAAGTGTCTCCACCTGCTCTGACAAAGGGGAAGGAGGGTTTGTGCCTTTGTTGTTAAAGCCCAAACTTTACATGAACTGTCATCTGCTTGTGCAGTGATTTAAACGAGATCTTCTTGGGCCTCTTCTTTGTTGAGATAACTTGTTAGTAGTATCTAATTCTGCTTGTTAGTTGAATCTAGCTCTTCTCAAGAGTTAATCTTTCAGCTGACAAGCTCTGCTGGAATGGTGTATTGACAAAAAGCCAGGGACTCTGGCTGAGTTTTTTTTTTTTTTTTTTTTTTTTCTGCAGTATTCTCAGAAGTGCTTTTGGAATGGAGGGCTTCTCTTAAAATACCAATTGATATGTAAAAGCCACAAAATATACACTTCAAGGTCTAAACCCAGTTTATTCTCTGATAAATGGTCCTTTGGGAAAAATCAATTACAGTGCCAGGAGATAGAGTTTAATCATGTCTTTTGAAAGGCCAGATGAAAATGAAAGGTCATACTCAAATTTATTCCTCCTCAGAGAATAAATGTTTAGTGTCTAGAACTATCTTGGCCCCATACCTATATATGTGTGTATATATATTTTTATACTCACATACACCTACTCCCCCGCCCCCCCCCCCAAATTGCCCTGTTCAGTGCATTCTGTCATAGAAAACTGATCTTCAGCTACTCAGATTTATGATTAATGGCACATAGAAGGATATATAGGTTTGTTCCTGTGAGGGCATAACAGGATGACAGATCTGGCGGTTGCTGCTATTTTTGCCTTAAAAAACACCCAAAATTCTCTTTAAGGAAGAGAAACAAGAATGAGGAGGGAAAGTAACCCCGGGGCAGCTTCTTAAAAATAATTACAAATAATGCAAAATAAGTTCATTAACTAAGTCTAGAAGACCTATGTTCATCTAAAATTGATTCTGAGAATCCTTATTTTCTATAACCCTGCATTGTATTTTGTTTGGAATTAGATTCTGATATCTCTTTCCTTTCCCATGTTATAGAACATAAGGTTGTTAATTATTGCTGTAGGGGTAGGTTTGCAGGTTTTCCTCTCAATTTGAAAGTTTATCTTTTCCCCCATGAAAAATGAAACCATGCTGAAAAATGTGGAGCCTTCACATTTCTTGGTATAAAAATCTCAGTATGAGAGCCTTGGTTTTAGTGTTTAAGGTCTCTAGCTTCAATATAAAGCAGAGAATTTTCTTTGGTGCAGGTGTGGCTAGGTGAAATGACATGGTCTCTTCAGAAGGAATTCAAATATAACCATAGTAGTTCCCTGTGGTCTTGAATTTATGAGTTCCTTAAAATCTATAGCACTGCATGGTCTTTGATGAATGTTTACCATGCTCACTGCTCCTGAAAGTTAATCCATTGGCAACTTTGTGCAGAATGGAGGGGGAAGTAGTGCAACCGATGGTATTCAGGCTCTTGTAGGTCTTCACTCAAAACCCAGATTTTTTCTAGACTGTCAATTTCTCAATTTTAGGTAGCATCTAAGAGTTTATATGTTACATGCCTATAATTCTGCATACTTTATTAATAATGACCTGCAACATGTTCACTTGCTTATTTTTAGTAGTGGATATCTGACCCATTACAGGTCTGTGCTCCCAAACTTTGTCCTCAGTGCCAGTGAGACTGACACGGGATTGAAGTCTAAGTGTGTATTTTTATGTGGGTTTCTTTACAGAGTTACTGCTTGTACTTGGGAAGAGCACAGACATCATTCTGAAGGTCGTGTGCTGTCCACAGGTGAGGCATACCGCTTGTGAATGTTGGGTTTATAAGCACATTTCTCACTCTGTGTGTCCTCGTAATTATTCATTTACACTGATTCTTAGACAGGAATGCAGAATGATTTAGATCCTGTTTTCTGGTGATTTTCTTCCCCTCGTGTCATTGTGCACCAAGATGAACTGGTCTAGGAAACATATTATAGTGGCACCTGTCAAATTGCATCATCCTGAGAGGAAGGTATGATGTGGTACATTTGGGGAGGTGAAAGAGATTCTTTTCAGTGAAACCTCTGAGCAAAATACTAAATTGCAGTTCAAATGTATAAAAACTCTTTTGCTTTGTAATAGCTTCAGTAGTAAATCCGTGAGTACTCAAACTTCGGAACAGGAAAGGCCTTGAACTTTTAGAAGAATCAGCAGGTCCTTTCTTTCTTCCTGGACTCTGATGATGGGTGAAGCTTCATAGGAGCAAAGCTAGTGTGGTAGGGAGTAGACTCTGAGGGGAATGGAAGGCTGATTTCTTTTATTACTAGATTATTTTATTTAACATAATTATTCCCTGACTAATCAGCAGATGATTAAGGCATCCGAGATCACCAAAAACTTTTGTCACCATTATAATTTGTGAAATCCAACTGGATATAATTTTACAGAGAAATCTTTTTTTATTCATATAAAAAAGAAGCAATAAAGAACTCATCAACTAATCCAGCTAACACTTCATATTTCACTCCTAGACTGCTCTAGTAATCAGTTATCATGCTGTGCTTCATTCTCATGTAACCTACCTCTGGGCAAAGAGAAATAATCCATTTCAATTTTAAAATCCTCCTGAAAGTAAGTGAACTTGATCCAAAGACTAGTGAAATAATTAAAAAGGTTTCCTTTAGCCTTGACATGGGTTTTGGATTAGACTGCTTTTTGACTAATAAAGTATTTAATCTGGTGAATAGACTCTCCTTTTTTTACAGCATAGAATGTAAGGTAGAACTGAAATAATTTAATAGCAATTCCTAAAGAACATAAAAGGTCAAGGTTTTCAAAAGTTTTGCTGGGCTAGATTTTCCATGGACAATTTTCAAAACTCTATTATTTTTGACACCTTTGTAAATATCCCCAGGTGGGCTATGCAATGTCACTTTTTTTTTAGTTCTCCCAGGTGTTGTTTACTATCTTTTCTCTCTTGCAGTAGCAATCAGAAATGCTAAGCGAAAGGTAAAGGTGGATGTTAAAAAGTTGGCCAGTGGCCAAGCTGAAGCAACATAGCACTTTGGGGAAATAGTGCATGTTGGACACTTTAGATGTGCATTAACTACATAAGAGGAATGTTGAGAGGTTAATTGCTATGAGTGAAACAAAACAGCAAAGATGTTGTCAAATTAGCCTACCTGACTATGCTTATGAGCGACTGAAACACTGATACAGACTGTAGAAAATAATGAAGTTTATAATCAGTTGCAGTAAATAATATGCTAATTATTTTAATTATTACATTTAACTCAATGGTATTCATTAGATACTTTTTAAAATTCAGTTTTATCACATGCTATGAGATTGAGAATCACAGTTTGGTGAATAAAAATGTTAGTTAAAATGTAAGCTCCACTTCAATACTCTGGCCAAGCCAGCAGTATGGCAACATCTATCCTGTTTTGTGCAGAGGAGACTAAGCCAGATCCACAAAGAGACTCTGGCAGAATCAGTGTATTTAATTCCAAAAACATGGCCCTGTACACTGTGGTGTAACTGACCCTGCAGATGCCTAAAGCACCTTTCCATTAAGTCCGTAATATGCCTACAGTCATGCCAAGAACTACTTCATATTTTTCGGGGCTGATTAGCCAGAAACTCAGACAGTGTCTTGCTCTAAATCCTCTTGGAGGTTTCCTGGTGGGCTTCTCAGAATGCTCCTAGTAAAGGATGGAAGACTTGAGCTCCTGCTGCTCATTCTTTAATTTGCACCCTAAGGAAGAACTGCTGCTCTTCTTCCATGTACTGGTGTAAGGGCTAGAGGATTTGTCCAACCAATGGGAGATTTGAATTTGTTTACCTTGTTTGTCTGGAATATTTAAAACTATGGCTTCTCAGGACAGATCTCTATTTAGTAAGGTTTGCTTGATGTTTTGAAAGAAAAATGTATGTTCTTGCCCATTGGGCAGGACAGGCAGAGCTTCCAAGGAGAAGGTACTATTTGTTGTAGCGCTGCATGAAGGCCTTATTCTCCTGTCTTACCCTCTGTCCAGTCACTTTTGTCAAGAGCCTTTCTTTATTTACTAAATTCCAACAACATCCAACTTTTGGATTTTGGATGCTTGAGGAGTTTAACTCTCCATGTGAAAGGTAACTCAGTGCCTAATGGAATTTGCTGCACCTCAGTCTGAGAACCTACAACAGACATAAAGCTGTGCCTAGCTCAGGTGACTTGAATTCATTATTATATCTGGCTTGCAGCAATTAGTAAAGGAGGAATTTTCTTAGCAAAGATGTCAGGTTGCTGCATACATAATGCAGATCCCAATGATTACAAGGAGCTTAGACGAGCTGTGCATGCTAGCCCCCAGCTGATCCTAGCCCCGGCTTCCTCTTGGTGATTTCACAACATGTATGCTAGAAATCACAGAACAAAGCTCTGCTTTTGCTCTGTATCTATCCTTTCTATAAGCCATAAGAGTTAGCTGACCTTTTCTATTCATGGGTGGCAGGCAGCCAGCTGTCCATCTCAGATGCATAGTTTGTTTTGTGTGACATAGGTAAATACATGCCAAAAGAATCTTAATCTCAGAGGATAAGTCTTTACTAACTGTTATCTCAACAAAAGCTTAGCAGGGACTAGAGATTTATAACTGAACTGCACTGCTGACTTTGTTAGAAAAGACGCATGAACCTCTTACAAGATTGTAATCTATGTGCAGTAAAACCAAGGCACTAAGAATTACTTTCCTATGTGGCAGAGCCTCAGAATATCATGATTACGGAAATCTATTTGATTAAAAGATTCAGGGAGCCTTAGCTGTTTATGAAAAATGAAGCAGATTAGGAAACTCCTTTTCAGAATCCAATAGCAAAATGGATGTGTAACAAAAAAGTCAGATGTTTCTTTGCCTAAATTGTAGTTCCCCTGATACATGCTTGGAGATTTACATGCAGGTCCTTAACTTCAAGCCATTCCATTCCTGCTGAGATGCAGCATATACTATCTCAGTGTTAGGTTGGTGGAACTATGGGCTTTTTGAAACATGAAGAGTGTTTGCTGTTATCTGCCTGAAGTGTACTCTGCAGACAGACTTACTTTGTGGCTAACCATTAAATAAAAAGCATTTTGTCCTGTCTATATAGTATTTTATATTTATAACTATTTCATCACTTGTTGAAAATAACTGTGGAATACCCCCCTCAAAGTTCTGTTTCTTGTCAGCCAGTGAAATCACTTAATTGTCTGATAATCTGAGACATTTTACCACATATATTTCCCCTTCATCAAGGTTTAGTTCTGTTGGCTCCACTTACACATTTCTGACTAATTGGACAGGATATCCTAGTAGACAAACTTCTGCAGAACTCAAGGTATAATTTAGGTGTGGAAAGAAGCTGCTTTATCTCAGTCTGATTCATTAAAACACAGGAATTTTGAAATTTGCTTAATATCTGCTTTAAACCTTTGCATCACATACAACAAAATTAATCAAAGAGGAGTTTTTTTCATATTGTTGTTAAGTTCATATAGAAAGATTCAGAGACACACTAGTGCAACTGTATATACCAAGTTAGTACGATCCATTCCAGACTCTCACAACAGAAGAGATGACGAGAGACAATAATTACACTAATTCACATGAATGTTAAAGTTCTGTGGAGTGAGGCTTTCTAGTCACTGGAGCTTCAGAAGTAGTTGAGTAAAGAGATTCACTGTGTTGCCTCTTCTGTGTCTTCAAGTCTTGCATCTTGCACATCCACTTGCACCGCCAAGATTTTGACATAGAAGTACCTTGGGCTTTTTATCCTGAGGCTGAAAGCAATGGAGAACTGCTGGAAATGCAACACAACTGAAAAACATTGCCAGATCATGTTGCAGTAGTGTGGTTCCAAGTGGGGGTGAAGACAAGAGAAAGAAGCTGTTAAGCTTACTATTGTACTTTTGCCTGAACAAATAAAACCAGCCTGTCTACTTCAAGCAGGGTAGTCAACACTGCAAGACCTGATGAAACATTTGTCTCGAATGAGGCATTCCAGGATGAGGTCACCGTTGGTTGTGGAGGAACTTAAGGAAAGGTTGGAAGTCATTTGCCCCAGACTTTCAAAGGTTTATAGATAGTTACTCTTGCCAGCTTCAGTGCAAGTGGAGCTCAATGCCCTTTGTGTCCTGTCAGTCCTGTGTGGCCGAAGGGACTGCTGGCATACCAAGTGCTCCGAGCTCACCCAGTTAGACATGTATGTACAAGTCAACTCACATGTTTGTGGCAGTGTGGAAATGGGAGCTGGCAGAATAAAAGGACCAAATAGGAAAGGCATTTCATTTGAGGAGCAGATAAGAATCTAGCATTGCCGTGTTTCACTGCTCAGCATGTAGAACATCTGTTTAATTCCTTTATGTCTTGGGTGTCCTTGTGGCTAAAGATTTGACATTCACAATTTTTTTTTGGACAAGTACATGCTACTGAAATGTTCCTTTTTAGTACCATATACTGTAATTCAGTGTTTCCATTTGTTTTAGAAGCTGGCATAATGTCCTCCAGTTGTCCTCTGCTGAAATCTAAGCTATCGTGCTGAGAGGCAGAATACAAAAGGTAATTTTCTGATAGATACATGTCAGGGAACCTTAGACAAAACTACTTTGGATGTAGAATATATGCTTGCCAGACTTGTAACCTCAAAACTTAGTTGTATTTTACAATGTGTAAATCAGTTATTTCTATTTGTGATGTATTGCTGTACACAAATACATAAAAAGTAATTTATAGAATATTGATCTTTTTCTAGGTAAAATGGAGACATTACTCCAACCTTCAGTATGCTGTGTATGTATATCTGCCTTTGTGTGTGTGTTTGTATATACATATCCACTCTCCCCACCCCACCCCCCATCCACATGCACAATGTGATTGTTCAGCCTGTAAATAAAGAAATGCAGATCTGCCATTTTGACATATGCATTGGTTTAATTTATTTGTAGCTGCCATTTCGTGTTCTGGCGTGATTTTGGAAATTAAAATGAAAAGTTAATGACATTTTATAAAATAATAAGGTATTTTTAAAATTTTTATTTTAGGAACAGGACAACATTACTGCTGGTAGTATTATAGAATGAAGGCCAAGCCATGAAAAATGTCGATTAGACAGCTTTGGAGACAGGGAGCCTTTGTTTTTCTAGAGATAAGATTATACTTCCCACATAACAGCCGTTTCACATTGCTGAAATCTGTTCTATCACCACAGATCAAATCAATAAAACAAGTCCATTTAACAGGATTCCTGGAAACAGGAAAATATGGATTATTTGACAAAACTACATTTCTGTTTTCTAGTTTATTACACAGAGCTTTTGTCTTTTTTGGTTTGTTAGATTTTTGGACTTTTTTTTGAAAGATCCATGTTGAAAAAGCCATTGTTTTTTCAATGAGCAGAATCTGAACAGATTAGATATCCTCATCTCTTTGTTTTTTAGAAAAAGAAATAGCTTTGAAATTTCAGATCCTAAATGGCACTGTGGCACTGAGAGATCGCATGTAGCTTCTGAAGTTACCAAAATAAAAGACAGAGCCAGGACATTCCCTGTGGTGCAAAAGAAGGGAACTCCTCTCTCTGGTGTGCCGAAGGTACCTCCAGTACGCAGCCTCAGAGCCTGGCCTCTCTTCACAAAAGTCTCAAGCAGGAGCGTAGTTTATACCCTACTCTGAATGTTCTTATAGCTTTCATGACTATACAGTGGATGCAAAATAGGCGAGGAAAGAGTTCAAAACCTTTCCTTTATTTGTTCCTGGTGTAGGAACTACCTGCTTTGACTTTTTCCTAGGATTAATGCAGCTAAACAGGATCGTTTTGCTGCCTGGTTCTCCATGTGATTTTGTGTATGAAGAGTCAAAGCTAATTTTTTTGATTTTTAAAAGAAGTGTACAGAATTTTTTTCTTTCTATGTAGTCTTTTACTTTGAGCTTTCATGATCAAGACCAGAAAAGATAGATAAGTGCATAGAAGACACATTACATACAGGATCAGAAGTATATGAAATTTGGAATAAACTTCTACCAAGAATTATTTAAACAAATTGTGTATAGCAGATACAGCTGAGTAAAAAGAGGTTGCTTGTAGAGGGGAATGCATGTGACTTCATTTTGAGTCCAATACTTTACAAAGGCATGCTGGAAGAAATGCTGCAAGCCACCCAAGGTGATGAATATATATTGTACAAAAGGACAAATGCCAGATATTTGAAGGGAAAACGTTTCCTAAGCACAAATAGAAGCAGGAAATATAAACTGGAAAATATGTACTGAATGAAGTATTCGCTGTGGAGTAACTGTCCAACGCTACTGTGACTGCTAGTTGTCTTTGATACTTTGGGTTATTTCTGCTCAGCCTGCAGATAGATATAGACAGTGTCTATGGGGCTGGCATACTCACTATCACATAAATTTTTCTCTAATGCAGTCTAAATGTCAACAAGATAAGCAGATTGAATTTACTTTCAGTTTTCATGTTTGATAAGGACAACCAAATCAAGAAAGCAACAGGGAAGCAGGTATGTAGATAAGTTTTTGTCTTAGCCCAAAAAGGTAAGAAGTGCAAAATACCAAAGGGAGAAAGGTTTGTGAGCATTTATCAGATGGTGAGGTCATGCTCATACTTCCCTCTTTTCACAAAATGCACTTTGGATGTCTCCATAAATTTGAGTCTGCCCTTGCAGAACAGACGGCTAAAAGAGGTATCACCAAAAGCTCTAGATTTATACTTACCAATTGCCGAACCCAGAAGCACTGAAAGATTTGCCACTGTAGTTTGACTTGAATGGTTATGTCAGTTCCCATCCACACAACTAATGTTTGTGCAGTGTGAGCTTTGGCATGAACAAGAATAAAGAACATTTATTGGGGATATCTGACAGCATTGTTGTGGAGCAGGCGAGAAAGAACAGCTGTTATCTTTCATAGAGAGCTTCTGTTACTGTGCATCCATGTAATGGGATAAGGAATTCCCCTGTATTTGTTTTCTTGAGCATAAGCAGTGGCACAGAGGCATGGGGCAATAGAAGAGTGCAGGAATGGGGGGATGAATGGGCAGGAACCTCAGCTCCATCTCTGCCAGACCATGGACAATCACAGGTGGGTGAAATCACCACTGTCTTGGCTGCTCTTCCCTTTCCAAATGGGGCATGTGGTGGGTTTGCATGAAGACAGGAAAAGGCAGAGGCATTTATCAGGCTGTATGGTAGCACCACGCTGTGGAAAGAAACACCCAAATGTGTTAGATGCTTATGGTATCTGCTGATGTGCACATCTGGATGTGATCCTTGTTTCTGTTCCATTGCACATGGATCAGATTAAAGTTGAGGCCCAATGAGTATGGAGTAAGAACTAACCAGCAGAGATAATCCAAGCTTAGTTAACTGGTCTGTTGTGTTCCCCCAGCCTCTGGTGATTAGGATGGTTTATTTTGGCTTTTGGATATTCTCTATCCTTAAAAGCCAGGCAGCCGTTCCCTGTAGTTACCCATCTGACTGCAGATTGCAGGGCCTGGCTCCGCGAAAGGCTCAGCAACCGCAGCTGAGTATGCCAGAGGACGAAGAGCTCTGTCGATATGAATTAAGATAACATTTACCACCTTACTGCTCACAGCTGAGTAAAATGAAATGTCTAGCAACAAATTTTAGCTGATTTTAAAAAGACACAGATACATTTTTCATCTGAATTGCTTTCACTGACTCTCTACCAGACTAGGCTTACTGATTCTTCACTGGCATTCACCCAATTAATCTGCAGAAATTAGAGACACATGAGAGACTGGCCTGGCTGTTATTCACAGAGCAACCTTTACTCCATGTGAGCAATGCTACAAGAGGTTCACGTGCAGCTGAACCAGCACATCCCAGTTGCAGCAATGTGGAAGTCCTAGGTAGCTACTCTGAGCTGTGCACAATACCTGGCCTTTGTGAAACACCCTTTTTAGTGGGCAAGTATGTTATAAATTTTTGGGAACTTACACAATATTTCCTGTAAATGGACAGTGGACCATGTAACTTTGTGGAAAGAGCACTGAATTGAATGATAGGGCAAACTTTGATTCAGTCCAAGGATTTGTCTCTGATATAAGTGGTGAACACAGGCAAGAGATCGTCCCCCATATGTCTTGGTGTACAAATGACAACTTCTCCTTTTGAATAGCTTTGAAAACCACTTAACTATGTAAGAAGTAGGTATGTCATATATCGTGAATAAGGCAAACACATGATGCTTTATATGATTTGAGCTACAGACAGTTTATTCCTCATTTCTAGGCTTTGGGTTTTTTTTTATTCTGGTGGCTAACATGTAAAAATGTAATTTCTTTTTTAACATTGATTATTTCCTTATGTATAGGTCACAGCTTAAAGATTTGTTGTTATTTTTCTGTCTATACTAGTTTAATTAATCAGAGACTAAACTCTAGAAAGATTTTCTCAGAGCGGAGTGATTAACTGCTTTGGATTTTTCAGATATGTGCTGCCCTTTAAAAGGAGTGCATACTGTCTTAATGAGACCAGGATGCCAGAACATACTATGAAGACTTTTTCCTCCCCACAGGCAAGTCCTTAATGCAAAAGTCTGAAGTCAATATACATCCAGGAGGTATGTTTTAGTGTAATTATTTCAAGCCTCATCTCTTTGTCAGAAAAAAAAAAAAATGGCACTTGCCTTTAGTTCCTTTAGTATGTTAATAACTTTACAGCTGCTTATAGAAAAAAATCAGTCTTCCACAATGACACCAGTTTGTATCTGCTGAAGCACCCCATCTGAGCAATAATAAATCAGTCATTTGAAATGGCACTAGTGGGTGGATTAATAGGTGTTGAAGAGTTCATATCCTTGCAGGTGTGAGCATTTATGAGGGATATGTTGTATATGCTTGCCCCACTCCTGTCCTCTTCCCTTACAATCTCAGTTAGCCACCGTTGGAGGCAAGGTACTGAGCTAAGTTAAACTGTGCTGTGACCTAGTGCTGCTCTCAGTCACATTGTTATGTTCCAGGTGTGACTACAGAGATGGTTATGGACAGATTCATGCTGCTTGTTAACATTGATTTGGGAGCCCACCAACTGCTGTGCATAGCACAGTACAGCGCTGTGTCTGAATTAATAAGCCATGCTAAATTCAGTGGGCAGAGAGCCACAATGATGTGGCTGCACGGTTTCCAGGCTGAAGCTGGGTCATGATCCACCAGGCTGAGCGCTGGCAGAGCTAACGTGGCATTGTCTGCATTGTTTGTCTCTTGGCAAACTGAGGAAGACAGTACTGGATCAGCAATGCTTGGGTTACATTTGGAATATTCTTTTTCCAAACATGACGTGTTGGAAATGTTTATTTCCTCTGTCTCCTCCCTTCCAAAGGGAAAACAACAACAAAAAAAAAAAAACAAAAAAAAAAAAAAAGAAAAAGAAAAAAGATGTTCTGCATAATCCTGAAAACTCATGTAAATATATCAAGTATTCTGCTGTTTATTCATTAGATGTCTGAGATGCCACATCAGTACAAAGGTAAACTATTATAACAGAGTTGTTTATGATGATCTAAGGGTAGAAAAGGGGTGCAAATAAAGGTACAAAGTAGCATGTAATGGGTTGAAAAAGGCTGGCCATCTTCTGGCACATAAGCCCTTCATCAGTTTGGATAGCTGTTTCTATTTCAGACCTGGCAATAATTCATGTGTCCAAAATGTGTCTGTGTTTCTGTGAAAATATCAGCTGGTCCAAGATGAAATCATAATATTTTTATTATTTTCAAAGTGTACCTGGGTCAGGGAAGACTTTAAGAATAACCTCTGTCTTCTGTCTCACTATCCATATGCCAACATGCAGTCCCTTTAAATGTAGTTCTGTTAGTTGAATGGATTCAACTTCCATTGAAATAATCTGTTATAAAGACAAAAGAAATTTTAGACTGTTGTTATTGTTATTCTAATTTACAAATTACAATATTTGTAATTACAAATTACAGCAGAAATCAATAGTCCTTTCACTGTTTCATAAAACTTCTGAAAGTCACTGTGTAAATTTTAAGGAGACAGCAATGCCTGTATTTTAAGAATATTCAAAACCTTTTGTGTGGAATAAGCCTGTCTCACATAACATAATATCAGCTGTTTTCACCTAAAATACAGCTGTCTGGGGTACTAGCCTTCCAGGGTAATTTGCATAAGCCAAACAAGGATATTTTGAATACTGGGAATGGAATTTGTTAGTTCATGCCACAAAATGAGTGAAGCATAACCCGCGGAAATGTTGCCTTTTTCCACCACTGCCTGGTGAAAGATAAACCAGTTTCATTCTAATCTGTAGATAATGACCAGTTGTATAGATTTAGGTGAGTACTTCTGTCTTGAATCTGCTGGCATTCCAATTTATTTGCTTCAGCTGGGTTCAGCTGTGTTCTTATAATCGCTTTATGTTCAATACTTCTGTTCACTGGATTTAATCACAGAAATATTGGTATTTTATAAAAGTTTTCAAGAAACAAATGGAACAGCTGCATTTGCACCCACCCTTGACAGAGACGTGGTGCATCATTTACGTGAACTGAGTCTGCACATTTCCTTTATTTTGCACCCTCCTCTGACATGATCTGACAGCATGAGTGAAGCCTGCTAATGACAACCAATGATCATATATCACTTCGCTATTTTACTGCATGTGGGTGGAAAGATACGTGTAATGAAACAGAACGGATAGGGTAATATTCGGGTAATATTCTTTACATTATTAGTTACCCATGGGATTGGTGTGAAAGAAACCTGCTGTCCCAAAGCAATGCCCTTTAGAGTTGGCTGATCTAAGAGATGTCACTGGGGTAAGTTCAACCTTGTTTAACTCCACTAATTCCTATATTTTATACAGATATGATGGTGGAAGGTCTGAGCAACACTTGCTTGTTTCTGCGATTTGGATCACTGAATTCTGTAGTCATTATACCTTTTTTTTTTCTTCTTAATTCATGTCTATTAGAAAAGGTGCAGGCTTTTCTGAAGCTGTCCTTATTGAACAGAGAATATATGTAGGTCAAATAATTCACGAACACAGATCACCATTAAATGAAATGATAGAAAAAGAGACTGCTTGTTTATTTTTAAGAGATTACTGTAGAGATTTCTTCTCAAGGAAAATTCCCCTTTTCACAGAAAGTATGAGTTATTATGGCCAGGAGTCTGACTGTTACAGAATTTTCATGTGTAATATGAAACTCTCAAATACAGGAGCAAAATGCCAGTAATTGCAGTCTTACATGGAATAACTGATGGATTCCATGGTGAAGCAGAATGTTTGGCTTCATAGTATGGCTATAATGTAGAGGCCTTTATAAATTCAAGGACACAGTGACATTCACGTATCTACCAGTAGGTGCTACCATGCAACTCATAGAATAAATACATTATGAAAAAATTAATAAACTGTCTCACAGGAAAGAGCATGTGGTAGAATTACCCCAAGGGACCTAAACATAGTGTTCTACCAGATGGACTGCTGGAGAAACACCATCTGATCAGAACAATGTAGGCTTTTCTGTATGACTTGCAGTGCAAGAACTTGTCTACGCTGGAATTTTTCTGCATATTTCCCAATAGCTTGTTTAGGAAAATCCTTCCTTATGTGTTGCTGTTTCCCTTCTTTGTTTCTTCAGAGCTCACCGCTTTGAAAAGCTTAGGGAGAGCTTCATTAAATTTAATAGAGCAGTTGCAACAGAGGGGAAAAGAAAAATCAACCACTGAAGTATGCTGGTTTGTTCTGTTTTGTTTTGTATTTTCTTTGTGATTAGTGTCACTGTCACATAAGATTGAATTTCTCAGATATAAATATTGGCATCCTTCGGGCTTTACTTTCTCTTCCAAAGCCCACTGGACAAACACTAGAGATTGATTATAGTCTTCTTCAAGGCAGCCTGAGAGCCTTGCTCAGAAGAGTTCAAATCTCTGTCCAAAACACACTGTGCAGACTACTCACAATTCTTTTTGTGGTAATGTTGTAACAAATATGTTTTAATTGAAGTGTTTAAATTTGCAACCTGCTGATCCTTGAATGTATTCTGCACTACACAAAACAAGTGCTGAAAATTACATACCTATTCTTACAATTAAATTTGACTCTGCGTAAGTTATTGGACTAAATGAGCTGGATTTAATCTAATCTTTTCAAGTTCCCAGAACTTCTGCTCAAAACATGAGAGTGTTTATCATGCATAATTGTTTCTCCTTTGTAGTGCCCTTCATTACCTCTGTTTTCGTTCTGCTATTACATGGTCTAAATTCCCTTTTAAGTATCAAAATTAATTCCAAGAAGGCAGGAAGGCAGCAGTAAGAAATATGTGTTTGTTTTGTGATACCTGTTTACACAAGTCTAAATTTCTTATGAAAATCTATCAGTGAAATCAATACAAGCCCTTGGTGTGCAGAAAATCAGGCACCCTAAACCCTTGTGTTGTTTTGAAGCCTTTTGTGTCTGCAAGACTAAAATTTTGTTTCCTCTGCTTGGATGCTTGTGGTCATTGAGAGCTCTCCTGTATTTTCTGGTCCAGCAATCATCCACCTCTGAACCTCCAGATAACTGCATTTGGCTTCAGTCAGAGCAGTCCCCTGAAGTGCTCCCCATGAAGCATGAGATTGCGGTACTCACTCGAACAGCCCAGGCAGGCAGTGGCGAGCGTGCAGCTCGTAGGGCTGCTGCAGGCACTGTGGTTTGCAGGCACCGTGGGTTACAGCCCCCTGCCAACCTGCTCGTGGTGATGATTGCTCTGCTTTAACGCTTTGGGTTTGGTTTGTTTTCAAACGCTTGAATGTTACATGGCTTGTTTTAATTAAAACACTTGCACAGCGAGGAAAATTCACCCTTTGGCACTAGATTACTCTCAGAGATACTATAAAAGTAAATACGCATTAATCTTCTCTAGTGAGGGGAGTTGTACAATCAACATCCTAAGAGCCAGAGCTGCAGAACTGGAGTCAACAGCAAGGAGTTCTGCACAGGTGAAGTTTGATACATATAACTGTTTTGTAGGAGGCTTTTCTTTAACTGCAAGAATTGGAGAGGGTTTTACTCAGCAGCAGGTTGTGGTGTCAGAGTTTTGGTCCTGAGGAGCAGAGAGCACTGCTGACACACTATGTTGCAGAGGAAAATGAAACCAGTCCTAAGCACACATACCCACCCCCAAGCCTGCAGCTGGGCTGCTGTTGCTCCAGTTGTCATTGCCACACTGTAATACTTTTTTCCTTTTGGAAGAAAATATTTTGGAGTTTGATTTGGACTTTCATTTAGCTATAGAACATAGACATATGCAGTCTGGATTCATATAGAGTCATAATAGACAATTTGTACTAATTTTTTCTTGAATAGACAAGAAGCTGCAAAATGAATCGTACTACTGTACATTACTACAACCATTACGTATTCTCTCAGAAGGAAAGGGGAAAAGGGTGATTGTCGAGTTGAATTCCAGCTTCTGACTGTTGATGTGATACTTGGGACTTCAGCACTCAGATGAATTGAGATATCTGGGACTTTAACACGAGTGCTCGATTCCTGCTGGAGCTAGTGGGAGCTGAATATGCTCATGTGCATAGTAGGCCTGATTATGCAAATGATAATGAGCTCTGGCCATGAAATTTATAACAGGCTTTGTTAAATTTGAAGTTGAGAAATAGAACGCATGTGTGGTTTGTGCATGGATCTGCAGGACTTTAAAGTCTATTTCTCTTTAATCCTCTGTGTCCTCACCCCTAAATTGAAAGGAGTGGTAAGCATTTGTCATCTCTGAAAAGTCTGGGAGATATCAGGCATAATGCCTTTGGGGTACACTGGTACAGTTCCGCTGAAGAGAAATATTCAAATCCAAACTAGTAGAAAATACATGGTATTCCAAAGACGACCTTACTGTGCCTTAATGTAAAGTTAGAATAGTTTCTTTCTGTCTTTTAAATAAGTGACATCTTTAGAGAGCTAAAAATCACTTTTCTTTTTGCCACTGATAAATACAGATACTTTTGTGGTGTTTTCTTTTGCTTATTTATTTATTTCTAAGACTTCTGAGTTTTTCTCCTTTCAAAAAAGTAGTATCATAACACTCTGGAGAGTTTTTTGGTTGTGCCTGGTTGTAAAACACAAAATCACAAGATGACTGCTTTGAATATATAATTCATCCAAGTTTTCTGATCTAGAGACGTTAATAGCTTACTACAAAAACAAAAAGAAATTTATAGCTGTGTGAATTTGTACATGAGAATTAACCTCCTTGACATAGAAGATGAAATATAAAATATGGTTAGAAAATTTTAAAATTAGCTGTAATATAATAAAGAACACTTGTGGCTCTTTTATAGAATCAAATTTTTTAAAAATTAATTTCACATTGAAAGTATGATTATCTCCCCGACATTGTTATTTTATATGTGGTATGGCTTAAGAAACTTCTACATGCATCAGTTTTTGGATTTGTGACCATCTGTGGTGCACTATTGTAACAAGGCTGATTTTGAGTATGCTCTGGGAGCTTGTCTAAGGTCTTGCCTGCCTTCCTTAAAATAAGTAGCTTCTGTGAACTTGGATTCTGTGAAAAACTCCGTTCTAGTGCTTAGCTAAAGTAGTCTATGCTTGATAGAAATCCTGTAGAAACGTATGAGCTATCAACTGCCTTCTATGGAATGAAAATCAATTTCTGGGATAATTTGGCTTATATTTTCCATTTGTTGGGTTGCTTCACAAAAGCTATAGATACTTAAAAAAAAAAAAAAAAAGTAAGTGGAAAAAAGATTACCTGAATTTTGGCCAAAGTTTTGCTTACAAATACCCTAACTAGCCTTTTGTATACCACGTCTGGAACAAGAACAGGTCCTGAACTTCATTTAACTAGGCACTGTTCAGCTATCCAACAGTGATTTACTTCTAGCTCAGGTCCTGAACTTCATTTAACTAGGCACTGTTCAGCTATCCAACAGTGATTTACTTCTAGCTCATGAGATAATTGATCCGAATTAGGAATGTTCTTGTTGATTTTCAATTCCTCTTGACCTATGTAAAATCCCGATCAGTCTAGGTGAGAGGTTCCTTAGCTAGTTAGAATGGCACATTGACATCAGTCAATTAGTATGAGGACCTTTGACCAGGTCACTGTGAAGGTTAATATAATGAATACTCGTGAGTATCAATATAAATCTAACCCTGCAAAGCATGGGTAGGAAGACCCTTAAAGGAGTTGCAGTCAGCTGTATCATCCATCATTTTTTAGATCAATGTTATGTGGATCACAGTTTAATTCATTGCTATTCTCTGTCCTGTCTCTCAAAGTCTTCAGTTACAGATACCTACAGATAGATTGGACTCCTCCTGCGATAATTAATTTTTCTTTTAAGGATCATGTGTCACCCTTCAGGTTTAAATAGTGTGAAGATGGCTGCAATCCCTCTAATGTCTGATATCAAGCTACTCACGGTTGCAGTGGCTTAATAAAGAGTAATATGAGCAAATATAAACCATAGTTATAGCCAGTGAGTGTATTACAAGCTCACCTTCAAGCAATCAACAGGGTACTACGGGAAAAATATTCGCTAGACTATACCCTAAGCTCATCTAGGCAGGCTTCCCTTAATTTTTCTGTCGTAGCTTATTCTGCTGTGTATGTCCTTTGACTAACAAAAGCAGCGTAAGGGAGGAGAGGAAGTGTCTACCACAATTCCCTTGTGAAGTTCTTCATGGATCAGTTTGCCAGAATAACAAAGTCCAGGCAGAGTGTGGGCTTTTCTGCAAATGAGGAGTTTAAAAAAAGCATCTGTAGGATTTCCATTGAGATAGATGTCGCAAGTTGCCTGATGGAATTTAATCTGCTTGATAATTGATAATTGTACCTGTGAGGCAATTTGTAAGCTCCTGTGGTGGCAGATAAGAAAGAGTTAATGGCATGACCATTTTTTCCTTCCACTTTCACTGCTTCTCTGACTGTGATTACAAAGCTCATTTTAGTGGCAGCTCTCCTAAAAGACTGCAGCCCAGCCACAAAGGGACAGCCTGGCACTTGGCCAGGGAAATATCTCAGGCAGGAGAAGATTGGATCCACATATTATCGTTTGAGAGATGGTGAGAGCCAGAGAAATTAAGAGCAGCTTTTGGCTGCCTGTCCCAGACCCCTTAGACTTGCCCCTGCAGAGAAGCCCAGGGTTGGATTCTCTCTTTCTCCCCCAGAGGTGGACACAACGATCCCAACACAAAGTAAAAATCACATGGGAAAGGACCTAGAACCTGTGCATGGATGTAGAGGCTAGAGGCTTTTGTGATTTTTTTTTTTTTTTAACCCATTGCCAGGGAGATCAGAGAAAACTGCAGAGATGATATTTTATTTCGCGATGCTGGTATGGGAGATGTGGACACCAGGGGGCGCAATGGCCACTGTCTGCAGCGCTGAGGGCTCCAGGATGCAATCCCATCCTCTCTATGTAGGTTAAACGGAGGAGAGATCATTCTGAGGAAACACTCTCTGTGATAATACACTTATGAAACTTTTTTTGATGATGATGATGATGATGTAACTTCAAGCATACTCTTCTGAGTATCTGGCAACATGAGTGGGACTGAAAAGCCAGGAGAGGTGAGAGACGTTCTGAAACGCTAGTCAATCCCTACACCTAAATTGTTTGCAGCATCGTCTCTGTAATTGTTCATGGCAGAGCTAAGCTATGCAGTGGAACTGCTGAAAACGTGCATGATGACAGAACAAAACTAATTATAAAAGGTTCTTAAATATATTGTAGTATTAAATATTACAGGATTATTCTCCAGTCTGGTGGTAATTTTGCTGAAGTAAGAAATCCTTTCACATTATTGTCAGGATGCAGCTTTCCATGCAAAATCAATTCTGATGATAACACTAGCACTTAGCTGATCTCAGAAGGCTGTTCCATTGTGTTTATGAAGTCAATCCCTTATTACTTATCTATAGAAATTCATATAAGATGTTTTGAAAAGCTCGCAGATAAATAGCTCAGTGTACATCATTGCATCTCTTATTATGGAAATCACTGTGATCATTTAGATGTAATAGATTTGGGAGTTTTTAGTTAGCAACAGAGTTTCTGCAGAATAAATGAAAAAATATTGATAGGTAAACGTGGTTCAGCAAAAGGAGAAGAATAATGTAAAACATTTATGATAAAGCAAGGCTGTTCAATTAAAAAGCTAATAGTAAAGGGCATATCTATTTGTGGAAAAAGCCACAAAACAAACAGAAGGGAATTTCAACAGTAAATGCTGACAGACAAATTAAGTAATAAATGGGTTGAAAGGATTTGTGTTACTTATCTTGATCTAAAGAAGCAAGTACATAATTGTAATTGACCAGTTTAACCCATTGGCAGTTCACTGTTCAGTGAACATTTTAAAGATATGTAATTTCAGTTGCAAAAGTAAAATGGGATAAATGTGATATGGCTTGCCTTAGTGATATCTGAAGCATAAAATGTCTGTCTTCAACCTATAACCTCTTAAAAATAGAGCTAATATAAGTGAACATGGTGCCATTCATTAGCATGTCAATGGTGATTCTCTAACACGGTGCCATTAAATTACTGTGGTGATAATTGAGACATTAAAAAAAGACAGATGCTAGGTCTGTTTCTAGGCTCTTATAACCCTTTAGCAATTAAATTTCAATGAGGTAACATAACACAGCTATAGCAAAAATTAACAATTGGAAATATCTTTCCATAAAATTGCCTTTCTCTAACCGAATTAATATTTTTAAAGGGCCAAATTTTCAGCACAGACTCTGCTTGGTTGATGTGATTTCAGTACTGCTAAATGGGCCAAAGTCTGGCCTAAAGGGGCTCATCAGGATTCTTGTAGTGGGGATAATGGGACATGGATGGGGGAGGTTGTTATATGCTGTAGATTCACTGGATTCTCTGCCTGAAAAGCATGGGAAGTGAGAGAATGTGCCAGGGTTAAACCTGCAGTTAAGCAGAAGGTCCAGCCAAAAGCAGGCAGAAACAGAGTGAGAGGTAGAGACAGGGGCATGGGAAGGAACAGAGGTTTTCAGTTTGTGTCACTGTAGAGTAAAAGTGATGTTGAGGTGGTGTGGACCCTGCTCCTGTCAGTCGCATTCTCTGGCAGTAACGACAGCCTGCCCACCCCAGTAATGCACCCATGGGTGCCAGACCAGAGCTGGCTGGAGGGATCCTTGCTTGGGAAAAGCTGCTCCATCACATTCTGCACATGTGGGAGCAGGGCAGGACTAATGAACAAAAATCCCATAGCAAAAACAAAACAAGCAGATGTGAATCCCATTGACCCTCTGGAATCTGAAAGTTTTGTCTGAATAATTTCATAAATTCTTATTTTCATCATGCATTTAGAGGATTATTTTTCTTTTCCACTTCTGGCCTTCGACACCATGACCAGTCAAAATTTTCCATATTTAGTAACATGAAGGACAGGGGCTACTAAGTACCAACTGGAATGCCTTGTTTTCTTAGCTAGATCAGTGTCTCCCCTTTGCCTTGTAATGAGCCAATTTGATGCATTGTTACAGAGCCTTTGATGCTGTAGTGCAAATATATTGTGTAGTTAGAAGCACTGGCTGCTAGCTAAAACCACCTGCTGTCAATGCTTCTGGCCGCAGGCATCTCTACTGGTTTCCAAATTCTTTCCCAAATGGTGCTGGGAATCTATATGCTGGGTATGATGTTCAGGTAGCGGAAAACCATGCGACACAGTGTGCAGTGCAACACATCACTGTGTTCCCAAGACAACTTCTCATGTAAGTCTCACGCCACTGTCAAATCTTGTGGCATATACATCAGTTTATAGGCAAACTGTGTCTGAATAGCAAAGAAAATTGTAGAGAATGTCCTGTTCCTTTCTCAGTTATGTTTGATTGTGGAGCACCAGCTGTACTTGCTAAGGTCTAAACCAATGTGGATAAACTCTTGCATCGCTGTGACCTTGCAGAATCTTGAGGCTGGTAAATTCCAGGAACTTTCCAGGGAAATGGACAGGGCAGGACTGGAGGAAAAGTCAGCAGGATCTCTTCCCCAGTCCCCTTTACACCCAAGGAATTTGCTAAATGCTGGAATTTGCTTATTAGAGACTACTAATGGCATCATATATAAGGGCTAGTTACAATCTGCACATTGGGAAAAGCTAGGATTTCTTTCCCTTCACTGGAATGTTTGCTTTATCATACAAGGCACGCTGAATAAAGCTGATATTTCCTGGGTCACTCAGAAGTGGCAGTGGTGTATCAGATGTCTGTGCAGTGTGTTGTGATGCCTTCCAGTGTATCCAGTATTAGAAATTGCTTATAGCACATTTTATACAGAATTGCCCTGTAGCTAGGGGCTCCCTCTTGTAGTTAGATGAAACTTCAGGTGATAAGAGCAGCCACTTCCACAGGTTAATAATTTTGTATTCATCAGGAATAAATTTCAGTGTAAAAGACCTACTTGCAGACTATGGGTCATATTAATGCAAATCATCTTATTCTTATCGGTTTCCTTGGAGTTACGCCTATTTATACCAATCTGAATAGCTGGCCTTATGTATACAACAGTGATAGCATATGGCTTTTAAAAACTTCATGCTATTTTGCCTTAAATCAGAGTGATCATTAGCATCTCAAAAAGCATCATAGCATGGATTGAATTATCTGTAATAGCTTCAATAAGGTAACACCTGGTTCAACAGGTGCCTGAAGTCACAGCAGGCCATCTGTTAGTGGTCCAGTTGGATGCTTTCTAAATCCATCTAGCAAGAAAGCAAGGACACTGGGGAATAGTGCTGGAGAGAGGGAATCCAGCAACCTGCGCGCAGAATGCCAGGTACAGAAGCAAAGGCGGAATGTATATTGTAAGTAAGGCTTTTCATTCTGTGTTTCAGTCTGCTGGGAAGATTGGAGGCACTGTGAAATTTTTAAATAAAAGCTAGATATAAACTTGGAGACAATCACCAGCTGTTCAATTCTCTTCTGCAGTGTTTGGAGGAACAAAGGCACATTAAAGACTGACAAAAGGATTGAAACAGCATAGAGCAGCATCTGTGTGGCACGATTCCCACTACCACAGGGGCTTCTGTCTTTACAGATGATTTCACAGCAGTGATAAGAAACAACTGGGTAATGTTATTGGCCAGTGTTAAAGATCTGTCTGGTATATAAGTCCTTGTGTATGTCTATACTAAGCCACGCACTGCTCTGATCATATGTGACTATATCCAGTCGGATGGCTAGCTCTCTGCTGCAATAGGACTATGCTGCAGGTCTATGAGAAATAAACCTTCACTCAAGCAACGCTGGCTGTAAATCATCTAATGCATAAAAGCTGTTGCTTGTAGTGTTAAAACTTTGTCGTCTTTGCCGAATTCTTGTGGATTAGCAGCATGGCCCCTGGCACGCAGTAGTGTGCCAATTAAACTTACTGTGCTGGCAAAGGAAGAACCCAGACAGAATACAGAGCACCAGAAATCTCAAGGTCCTGAACGGCCGTTAGTATTGATATAAGTAGATCTGGCAGACACCACCCATTCTGTTTGTTTCTATTGCTAGGGTTTTTTTTTTGGTGTTTGTTCATTTGTTTGTTGGTTTGGTTTTTAAGGCAGAAGACCGCAGAGGGAGGATAGTCCAGCGTGCCTCACCTGGATTTATTCAGCACACTGGTTCAGACCATATCTTCAAGATGATGTCTTCCGCAAATGTGCATCGCACATAGGAGATATTCTGGTGCACACAACACAACTTGTGTGGAACTGATTCGCTCAGCACAGACCCTGTAGTGGAGAGGCAAACTAGGATACTGTTGACAAGAGTCAGAAGCAGACATGCTGCCAGGCCCCGGAGGGTAGGAAGGAAAGAGTTTTTTTATAGGGATCCTGTGATATCGCACAAAGCTGGTGTCTCCAGAGGTGGCACAGAAAGCTGCTTGATCTAAGAGCAGGCCTGGAGGAGGTTTGCCCAGTGAGGACATGAGTAGAGGGACTGGTTTTATCTTTTCCTCTCTGAGCTGTTAGGTCAAAGCTTTTGCTATATTCAAAGTTTGTTTAGTTTATGTTCTAATGAAATATTAGAGCAGAGATTCAGAGCTTTCTTCGGCTGAGCTTCTGCACCACCTGGCATCAGCAAGAGATTCAGCTCCTGTATGTCATTTAGTGAGTAGTCTTCCCTTTTCTAGCAAGTTCAGCTCCAGAGAGCACTAATTTGGTTTCACAGAGAGCAGAACAAAAGCGATATCCATCTCCCTGCCTGTAGGAGAGCTGGGCTTGGAGGGATGAGCCTGCTACCTTTTCTGTCCTTGCAGTGTTCCTGCTGGTTTCAGTTCCTCAAGCAATGACACTGTGGCATGTTGGCTGGAAAGTGATTTGGTCTGTTACTTTTGGCTTCGCAGTGGTTTAAGTGAATTGTTCACAGTCAGTAAGTTTCAAGAACCTGTTTCTCTGTCATGTAATGCCGTAGGGAGTGGACATTTTTAATCCAGAAAATAGTTTCTTAGTTATGTTCTCAAATGCCCTTAATAATATAGACACAGTAAAGCCATCCTGAACATGATTGTTTCATATATGTTCTCTTCATATAAAATGAATGCAGTAATGCCAATTTTATTATCCTTAGCAAAGGCTAAATTGTAGGACTCTCTATGCATTAATGTCTGTGATCTGTATGTAAAAGTCCCCCTTACTAGTGTTTGAAAGGAGTTTCAATCCTGCTTCTCCATGTATGAACACGCATGTCCAATTTTGCCATATGTATGTTGTCCACAGTGAAACAAGAACATAAATGTTCTTAGTACATGAGTCCAGTTCATTTCATACAGCTATAATTCGGATGAAAAACAATAGAAGTACTGCCTACTGCATTAAATAATGGAAAGTACATTCTTACATATGAATGTTCTGATTGCTTTGTTGAGGATTACGTAGCCTCATCACCAGCAGAATATGCACTGCTTGATCTGCTCAGGCTTTTCTGCCAAATGTGCAGCTAGCAGGAACAGGTGGAACCGAGAGCCTTTACACCAGCAGATTTCCTCAGTGTGCCAGTGTTGTATAATGATGGTTAGCTTTGTGGTTAGTTGAGACATTAAGAGTGTAAAAGGTGAAAACTTAACCTATACCTTACAACCAAAGCAGAAAAGAAATGGGCTTTTTTTGCTTGCATTTTTGTTGGCCTACATGCTAGCACGATCCAAGCTTCTGAGCCTTGCATTTTCATTTAGTAAAAGCTTTCAGGTCACATCCTCTAGCCTAGAAATCCTCTAGAAATGAGATCTCTCCTGGTGACATCCCCTCCTCTAAAACACAGAAGGGACTGAACAGCAGCTGTCTCTGCAGGCAGAGCTCATCTTTGCACTCTAGAAGGTGGCAAACACTGACTACAGAGGTTCCGGGTTTGGCAGCCCCCTTCCTGCATTAAGTATCCCTGAATATAGGTTGTATGCATGGGCAAAGACCTCTCATTCATTTCAATATTCTCCCTTCTTTGCTGCAGAGATCCTAACATTCATGTATGTTTACCAAATGTATAAAAAAATACTGTTATGATATTGCATTGGAAACCATTCTCTTCAGTGAGGAAGGAAAAGGGAACCACATGTAAAAAACTGGCAGGACAGCTTAGCATTTGTCTATCCTATATTAACAGGTCTTGATAAGGATTTTAATTTTTGTTCTAAGATATTTCAGATGGTAGTCATGTCAGTCTTGTGTTTTGAATGCTAATCTTGTACTAAAACATTACACAGGATGTTACGCTGCCTTGGTGTGGGGTGTAGTAAACACATACCTACATTATTTTTAATGAATATGAAAAATGTAAGGGCATCAAACCGCTAGTGTTCATAACCTTTGTTACCTGCTCTCTATGGAACACAAAGATCATTCTTGTGGTCCTTTGGTATCTTATATGAGAAATTCCTGAGTTTCAGAATCTAATAAAAATATTTAGGTAATAGTTGATAGATTAATGTTTGGTTGGTTTTGTTGTTTTTTTTTTCACTGTGAGGAATCGACAAAAAGGAAATATTCAGTATGGCAAATTTTAAATGTAAGTAAAATCTGTGGATTCAGTTTTGATCAAGAGATTGCAAGAAATATTTCCGTAAAGGCTAGGGTTGATCTGCATGCCTCTACAAAACCCATGGAAGCCAGTTTTTATTTGAACGTGTGTGGGGCTTCACGTCAAGGATGTTTCAGGCCTGAAAGTACTTTTCTTATTCGTTGTGTGAGAAAGCACACGATTTGATGATAGGTTAAAGGTCTCCATCTACCAGAGACCTATGTAGTCTCTCTTACCCAGCAATGTTAGCCTCTATACTCAAAACAGTCACCTTGAAAAATTATAAATCCTTAGTGGACTGTGAACAGATAGCACACAAGTCTCTCCAGTTGGACAAATGCAAAGAACAGTTTCATGGGGTAGGTCTCCTGGGCTGGTACAGCCTAACCATGTCTTTACTCAAGTTTCATTTTTATGGAAAACTCTCTTGAAACCATGATAACCAAGTCACCTTTTGTGAAAACACTGCTACTTCAGCTATTTGTCAAAGATTTGTTACAGGAGAAAGTGACAAACATTGGTAAGATGTCAAGCATGTGTAAAGTCATCTTGTCAGCTTCTGCGTGTGAAGATCATAAGGAAGCAAAACTGTTACTCACATGTGTCTTATTCCATTTGACCTGCCCCTGCATGGTCTGAGGAAAAAAAATCCTCTATATTTAAGGCTATAGTTGGCTTTGATGAAGAAAATATGGGGTTTCCCTTCTCGATATTTATATTTTGGAAATAAAATACAGCTTTTAGATTATATTTAAGGCTGATTATCATTTAAACCTGTGTTTTGTATTGTCCTGAACTTCATATTATCCTTTATGCTCTCCTGAACATGTGCATTCTGTTATCATTGCAGTCCAAAAGCAGTTCCACTTCCTTAATGAAGCATTAATGTGGGAGGCAGTAAAAGATGCCTTCAATACTTGCTTAATTAGCTTTTTCTTTGCCACCACTTCCCTGCTACTTAAGGCAGCTGTAACCTGGAAAAGAGATTTATTGACATTTTCATTAAAATATTTCTAATAACTTGAGAAGAGCATCCCAATGTACTATCCAGAGGTACCCATACTCCACAGTGTGGGAGTGATTGTCACTGCACTCTCAGCACAGATAGTGACTGTGATAACTTCATTTCATTCCCCAGGAGTGCCAAAGTCATTGATTTGGAAGCTAAGCTTATTGCAATGAATACCTAAGTGGGAGTGAAGTTGGATATCCAAGCTCGTCTCCTTCGACTTCAGTAATTCAGGTAAAAATGAACCCAGATTGAAACCACGTTGCTTTCTGGGGGAGGAGGGGGTAAAATCTTGCAGCCGACTGACACAGTTTTGCGGTGACTGGAGATTTACGTGTTTCGTAGTGGAGATGAGAAGTCAGATGCAGCCAGAGGCAGAAAGGAGCATGAGTAGCAGGTTAATCTGTTGTGCTGAGAAACACAGCTGCTGGCTTGACAAGGGTCAAGAGAGCAGCATTAAGGATGTTGTGCCCCCTAGATTGCTTGAATGACAGGAGTCGTGAGTTTTAGAGTGCAGCCACTTGAGTGACAGCTGGAGATTGGGGATTTGAACTTTGGCTGAGAGGAAGAGTCTGCTTTCCTGATAAAGAAAGCGTAACACAGCTTTGGTTACAGTGAGAGAAGTTTGAAAACACTGAAACAGAAGGAGTTTTATGGTTTGGAATCAGATTAAACATGCATTCATATAAAAGCCAGAGTAATGTAGAGGAAAGGAACAGTTGAATATTTGGGGTTTGGTGATGTTTGATGAGTGTTTGTATTGTGGTAGCTTGTAGGTGATTGCTTGTTCAAATTAATAGGAAAATGCTAGCTGGGAGGGGCAGCAGGGAGGAACAAAACCAAAAAATGAACGCCATCATAAAATCACGGTATTTGAGTTCCTCCTGGAAAGATACTGAGTAATTGTTCCTCCTTTTCTGGCTTGAGTTTAAAGCTATGTGTCAAATCTCAAATGGGAAAGAGGCAGACCGGAATGAAAATTAAGGAGAAGAATATAAAAAGAGTCCTCTAATTTTTGTAGATATTGGTATAGAACAGCTTCTTTGTACCTCTGTGTTAGTAAGACTGAAGGAGCCCATCGTGAGCCTGCTGGAATACGTGCACTCCACAGTTTTTTTTCACTGGAGAGTATTTTTTCAAGTAGAAGTGCCGGGAGGAGGAGAATGGTAACAATTTCTTGCTTTATCTTTCCCTCTAGTTGATTGAAAACTGTTGTGTGCTGTGCAAAGAGAAATGCATTGAATTGCACTCCAACTGGGAAGAACACTGGCATAAATACATGATGTAATTAATAGTTGTTCATTCAGTATCTGCTGGGGAGAGCAAACACCAGGGCCTCAAAATAAATATTTTTGGCTCTGAATGGGCAGCTGATTTTGTGTCAACCTTGGCATGGATTATATATAGTTGGGGGCTTCTTAATCAATGTTAGTAGCTTACAATATCCTGAGACAAATGCTATCTGAAGATTGCTAGAATATTGTGCTGCCTTTCAATGACAGGCGAGAGACCCCCACACGGGAAGTATGATTTTCTGCTCCATCTGCTCTGGATAAGGTTGAAATTGGAAAGTAACTTTAATGGTAGTTTGTTTCATGGGTGGGTGTTGGTTTTTTTTTTCACTTATGGTCCCTGTAGCATTGCTAAGGTATAAGGAAACGTTCTTTTGTAGGGTTCTCAGTCTAAAATAACAAAGTAGGTACAAGTTTTTAATAAGAAGTAGCGGATTTATGTATATCCATGTGTGTGTACTCATCTTGAAGGTTTAGTATTAAATATTTTATGTTTCCTCTTCTTGTCTCTAGTGTATTCAAGTGTATACTAGAGGCATAGTAATTATAGAGAACAGAAGAAAGAACATATGCCAACAAGGAAGAGAACTTCAGTAGGCTTTTGTAGTTGGTCTGCACCAGCATGAAGGATAATTCTTAAATTATCTGCAGAACGAAGTCTAAGTCATTTCGTTATATAGGACCACTAATGGTTACAGTGATAATTAAGGAATATTCTTTATTACAGATTTTCAACAAGGCTGTCTATGCACTGGGCACTCTTCAGTTAAAACAAGTACCTTCCTAAACTTTTAAGTAAGTCTGCCTTTTTTATTCCATCCTCAATGTTTTTAGTGAGTTATTCCATAAAAATAACACAGTATCACTCATGCTGAAAACCAGTTATTTAATATTGTATACTTATATAGAGGTCTATTCAAATAACTGCTCATTAGTGGCTGTAAATTAAAATATATTTTGATAAATATATGTTATGACTGTCCTTATGCATAATCTAGTGCCGACAAGAAATCAGGATTTTTCCCTTCTCCGTCTAATAATTAAAAGCAAATGATGATATTGTGTTTAAACATGCTGCAGCTTTATGCCACTGCATATGTAGTGTTACCATAATTCTTTCATTTGCGTCTCTTAAGTATGAAATCTGTGGAAAATGGGTATTTATTGTCCTCGTTGGTGAAAGAAGACTGGTTTTAAGATTCTTAAAATGTAAGGAATAATCCCCGCTCTGAGTGGGTGATGGCAGCGTTCTCATCCGCATGTTTCTGTGTTTGTAAAACTACTACTGAAACAAGTTGAAATCTTCAGGAATCCTAAACTACTGGATAATCCACTGCACTCTCAACAGGCAATTAGGCTGGAGGCAACACTATCTTTACTAGTGCTTATTGAAGCCAGTAGGACACTTCCTACTTGTTTCAGTAGGTTTTGAAGTAGACCCAAGTAGCTTCTGAAACCAATATATACTTTATGTTTTCTGGGAAACCGAACTGGTATCCAGGATTCTTCTCACTTGAGCTGTTTCACATTCACAAACACATTAAAAAAGCCTATATCTCATTGACAGGGATATAGTCACCTAAATGGTTTGTGATTCTAGGTCATAGATACTAAGGACTTTATCTTGCCTTTCTCTTCTTAGTAAATCAGTACAACAGAACAGATAAAACCACAGTTACCAACATGCTGGGACTGCACTGTTCCTTTTCCACGCGCATTTTTGCTGTAATGCAAAAATACTTGGCTTCAGGGCCTGAATGCTCATGTCACCTAATTTGACGCTATTACAGTTTGACACTAATAGGCTGCTCTTACAAAGAGCATGGGAAGCACAACTTGAAAAAACCTTTGCTAAGAATTGCAACATATAAATTAATGAATAGCCTGGGTAAAATTTAGGTTCCAGGCTTTTCCCTTGACTTCAAGAAAGCCATTGCTCCACCTGCCTTTCTCTCATAGTTTCCCATCAAGCTTATGAAAGACAAGGCATTAGCAAACAATAAAGTATTCTTCCCATTACCCACATTTTGTAAAGAGACCTGAGATCAAGAAAACACTAAGAAACTTCAGGGACAAACCCATATTTCTCATTTTATCATGCAGCTTTGTTGGGCTTTGATGGTAGATGAGAAAGTGTCTGTTATTTTGGTTTTGTTTGTTTTATTTTTTTTTCCCCTGAGGAAAAATATGGAAAATCTGGAAATCTGGGGAGCTTTTGAGGGAGGAAAAATGATTTTTTGTGAAATATTTTGAATGAGTTCTGAAAGAATCCTCAACACTGAAAATTATATTACTGTTACACTTCAATTCTTCCAGGTGCATTCTAAAATTAATTAGGATTTCAAATTACATGATTCTGTTTCAAATTTATACCAGTATACAGGTCCAATGCCTATACTCTATGTATATCTATATCCCCTGGAGCTACTTTTCAATGAATATGTAGGAATGCCACATTCATTTTCCAGTTTTTACCTCTACAAAACATACTTTTCTTCTGCATATGCATTAAAGCACTATGTTTTACTGTGGGATAGGGCTCAGAAGCAGTATGTAAATACCTTTCTGCTAAAAAGTCAATAATATTGATGTTTTGTATTTCCACTGTTCTATTTTTTCTTGCTTTACAAATATCTACAGGCAAACAGTAAAGGTTAATACCTTAATATGCAGAACAGCACCTTCTCAAATATTGCATATATTTGTCATTATTCTAAAGTAAATATCATATAGGTATTTATTACATAAACCTGTGCAGCAGTACTTTCTGTTTCATAAATAAATCATGCATAATATATTTTGCACTCTTAAAAGAGTAATTAAATCTTACTTTCAAAGAGGAAAATAACTAATGTAGATACATTTATAATTCAGTTTCCTTCCTCTTTCTCTTAGCCTGATAGAAATGGAGTGGTTGCATTTTTCTTTGCTTCCCCCTCCCCCCCTCCCCCCCCGACTTCCAAACTTTCCATAAACTCTATGTCTCTCCAGATAGAAAGAAAAATTGATCAAAATGGAGACAGTGAAAATAATCGTTCTGAACCATGAAAGAAGACCTCAGGATTTATTGATTTCATCCATTCTCTGCTAAAACCAGCTGGATTCTTGCATACCAAGGGTAGGATCTTGCTTAATGTTAGCCTCCTAAATGTTATCTGTCTGGTCAAAGCTGACCATCCAAACTGTCTGCTGTGGAGGGAGATGGAGGTGAAGGGCCACTGGTTTGCAGGAGCTGTCCGTACACAGGTGCCTTAGGATAAAGGAGATGAATCTCCCTTTGTGAAGTGGTGGTGAGTAATGGCCCTGGAGCTCCGGCCAGTAAACTCAGTGGTAATGTTTGCAGTATTACGACCTATTGGGGATTACCATCCTTGGAGTGGAAATGACAGGATGGGTGCTGTTTCTCTTTTCAACAATCTTTTTTTTCACAGTCCGGTATGTTATGTAAACAATTTCCAGCCCTGGTTTAATTAAATATGTTGTAATACATCACTGACAAACATGGCATTGTTTCCAGGGTAGAAACTTCCCTCCACTGATTAGGGTAGACATGTGGGATAATATCACACAGCTTTGCCTAATCTTAGTGCATAGTTATCTGCAAAAGTCCTTGTAATCTGTGTAACCCCATTGAAAATACTGAGACTAATACCAGATTAAAGCACTGCTCAATGGGAAATTATGCGAGAACTGAGACACTCTGAGAATTCATCCATATTAAAAATATCTTACTGAAAAGAAAAATAATTCAACTGAGACCAATGATGGGCATTTTCCCTTCCTCACTAACCCATGTACAATAAAAAATTAGCATTCTTCACTCAGCTGGAGACTAGTTCTTATTGCAACTGTGTTTCATCACTGTTGTTTGTGTAGTGGATGTGTGCTGAAAGAACCTTATCACTATGACAGCAATATGAGAAACAGTAAAGGTGGATTTATTTTTTTTAAAAAAAAGCTAAATAAACAGTACTTAAACCAGTATGGGCTTGGATTATTTGCCTTATGTTTATTTTCAAAGAAGGGGAAAGGAGAGGAGAGGAATTTTTGTGTGTGAGAGGTCATATCTGATCATCTTGCTCATTTAAACCAATGCTGGGAGGTCACTGCTTTGTACCGATTTGTTCCGCATCTTTCACTGTCAGGTATGTCAATGGTGTCGTGCAATGAGATATGGGGATAGGTGGATGGCACAGGCTTTGCATAGCTGGGAGTTGCATGTATAAAGGATATTGTATTGTATAGCAAAAAAAGCAGACTGTGTTTCATAATCTGGCCTTTGGGCATCACTCAAAGCCTGCAAGAATCATTGGAAATATTCCCATAGCCTTCTGTGAGCTTGCACGCTGCATCAGGTCTCAGCTAGCAGGGAGGAGCTCAGAGCAGCAGACTAGTCTTGTTCGCCATAGCTCTCCATTCTGTATCTGTGTTTGCGTGTACAGTAAAGGATGAGAAAGACCAATAGTCACCCAAGGTTGCTTGGGAAGCCAGTGCCTGGCTAGTTCTGTGCAAGCATTAGCTTTTCAAGGGCTTTCACTATAGATGTTAGGGAAAGGGACTGGGAATGGTGAGAGGAGATTGATTTTTCATGAGCATTTCCAGTGTGTCCATCTTTATAATTCAACCTGATGTCTTAATCTGAACACGTTTTATTGTTGGTGTTTGGAAGTAAGCTATCACCCAAAGTGCCTGCTAGGAATATCCTAATTAACATGCTAATCAAGATTTGCCTCAAGGTGTTGTTTAGACTCATTAGTAATACAAAGCAGTAGCTAACAGACATATGTGGCAAGACTTGAGGAAACAATGTATCCAGAGAATACTGTCTGCTTGTACCAAAACCGTCAGAGATGTGAAAATAACAAATTAATTGCAGTGGGTTATAGAGCCACAAGGCCACATTAAGCGTCCATTCTTAATGAGTTAGTATTGGATTGTGCTTTGAGGGGAGGCAGTGGTAAGGCACTGCCCGGGGAGCGTGCCTCGGGTAGGGGAGAGGCTTTGGAAGCTTCATCGTGTGAGAAAGGACAGCAGCCCTGAATAGCCGGGCTCTGCAAGATGCTGATCTGCACTGCCTTCAGAGGGAGCGGGCTCCCTCAGTGCTTCAGCTGTGCAGTTCCCTGCTGGCACTGAAGCCGTCTCATTCAAGGTCAGTATCCTCATTAGCCTCCCTGCAGCATAATTACAACAGCTACCAGGTCCCTCCAGGCAGGGCTGCGCACTGGGTGTAAGTTCCACATTTAAACATAGTGCTGGCAAATTAGTGAGAAGGAAAGAGAATTTCCGCTGGAGGAGGTCGTGGGACCTGTAGCTGAACTACAGTTCTGCAGAATTCAGGATCCTCTACTGCGTGACAAGATACTACCTAAACGACAGGGCTCTGAAGTGAGCCAGATCGACCTGGCTGGCTGCAGGTACACAGATGGCAATGAGCAGGCAACCAGAAGCACTGGCATTTCTCTCTGTGAAGGTACAAAATGTTTATAATGTCTTCCACATGTTAGCATAAGAGGCACCTTAGGAACATGAGTGCTAAACGACAGCAGCACAAATTCTTTCCATTATAGGGAAAAGCCTTTGTAGACAACAATTCTGGCACCTGTATCTATTAGCAACAGATTAGTGGGAAGCTTGAAAACAAGACAGGGTGGAATCATAAGGTTCATGATCTCAACACACACCTAAATACATTTATCTGGGTGGAATTTATATTGCTAATTGACTTGGGAAGAAATCCTTCAGTCGGCCACTGTGGACTCAAGGGGAGTATAGATTTCTATTTTGTTACTTGAAAAAGAATCAAGGATTAATCTTGAGTTTAGCCTGTATTTGAGTTATGAAAACACAAGTCTGAAGGCCACAGGCAGTCTCTTAGGGAAGGCAGTCATCTGCCATTTAAGATTTAAGGCTAAATTTACTGTCTATTGTATATACTGTAGTCAAATAATCTGAAAACATAAAATATTGAAGTCTTCCTTGTGATGATAGACTAGATTACAGGGGTTTGTTATGAGAGTCAGTATGTGATTCAGAAATAAAAACTTTTTAAAAATACATGAAAAAGTCCCTTAAAATCAAGCTGTGTGACCTGTTAAGTCAGAAAATCTGACTTGATGGTCATCCATCCCCAATACATACTTTCCTGATACTTTGAAGCACATTAAACTACCAATAAGCCATGTGGACATTAACAGATGTGCATGTATTCTCATTGTCATGGTCCCTTCCAGCTTAAATAGAATATCATCATCTCTTAGATAAAAAGCCTGTTTATTATAGCCGGTTTGCACATTTTCTTTGCCGTGCAGTCTCTTTCTCATATCAAGAGGAGATGACAGGCTGTGGCAAGGAGGCTGTGCATAGCCTTGAAAGCACAATTGCTTTGTTCTTGGCCTATACTTAACTGTTCTTCAGTGTAGCAGCAGGGTTTTATATGCTGCTGGTTTGCCTAAGAAATGTTAAAAGGAAGTTACAGACTCAACGCCTGTGTAACTGTGTGGCAGTTAAAGGTTTTTGGCAAATTATTTCTTTGGAAAGAAATAGTACTGGTGTGAACTCACCTTACTGGCCTGTGTTTGAGTAACAGCGAGTCACCAAGGTCATGGACCTTTTGCCTTATCAGATCATTACTAAGCGAAATAAACAATAATGGCTGTAAATTGAATGTGCATAGATGGGGGTGGGTGGGTGGGGAAGACGAGGACGCGGGCAGCTATGGAAGAAATTATATTTGTATCCTGTGGCCTGTCTTTGCTTCTGTAAATAGGCACATGATAATAGATAACAGCATATGTTTACCTTGCCATGTTAAATTATCTAAGTGGAATGAGATTACACTTGAAACTAAAAGCTGCAAAATTGAGGCCATAACTTTGAATAAGAGGACTTCATAAATCTGTATCTATAATCTAAACTCAGGAGACTAGAATATGGATGGATTTATGGATTTACAATTTCTTTTGCTTGCCTTGCTGTGCAGAGCAAGATGCAATCTTGATATTTTTACCTGTGAGTTTACTGCCTGTACGAGCCAGAGTGACACCACATTGAGCAACACAGCCCATGAGAATGTCATGGTAGAAAGCAAAAATGGTAATTGCAGATTAGAATTGACAGGGAAGCAGCAGACTTCATTGAAGATGTCAGGCATGCTAACCATGTGCTTGTATGTCTGTTTACAAGAACGCCCAAGTTGTACCTGTCTTTCCTCGGTATCCTGGAATGCTATGGAATGGCAAGTAAGGTCTTGTTGTATGGCCAGGAGGGCAAATTACTTCCAGTTCCCTGAACCTTTGATCTCAGTCTTACAGATTAAAGTTCCTTCTTTGACCAGGACCTGTTATCATACCAGAGAGACCTCAGTCATTTGCTTAAGGTAGTACTGAAAGGAATGGTAAAAACATCACCCACATAACCCTGCTGAGCTTTAGATGCATGAAGATTTGGTGTTGAACAGCATTGCTTCTGCAATTTCTGCAAAAAATCCTCATGCAATTTCATCTTCTGCAGCAGAACATTTGTGCTCCTAGCTTGTTTATTCTAATTAAAAGTAAAAATTAGAAAAAGCAATTTCTTCATTCACTCAGCCAGAGAAGTTATTCCTTTCTAGGCTAAATCTACTGCAGGAAAAACAAAGAAGCTGAAACAGAATGTGCTTTAGTATTGAACCTGAAATGCAGTAAAGGAAGACGTAGAATAAGGCGGTAAGGCTTTCTTCTGGAACTTTTGGTGTTTGTTGTTTTTTTGGTTGTTGTTTTTTTTTTTTTTTCTAAGTAGCATGTTAAAAGGTTTCTTCCTAGTTGCTCTTAATTAGTGGGCAGTTTTAGAATATATGTCTCAAATTCTTAGAAGTGGTGTTACAACCAGGGAAGCTTCACTACAGACCATAGCTGAAAAGTTTGCTTTTCATCACATTTGAAGGAAAGAAAGAGATTTATGCTAATAACTTCTGAACTGATTGAAACTCAGTCTTGTTTTCTGCTATAGCTCTTTGATATTCCATTTATACTTGCTCATGTTTTTTCACCAGGTTTTTTTCATTAAGTACTTTTCCTCCAGTTTTCTCTTTGAGAATAAAAGGAAATAGTACACGATAGCTACACCCTTGATGTCTGCTACTTGAGGCACTCGTTCCATTATGTGACAAAGAGTACTCCTTCAGAAGTGTCTTCAGGTTCACTTTAGTCCTTTGTCCCATACTCCTGTCCCTTCCTGTTTTTATTTCAAGTGCTGCTTGAGTTGGCAAGCTATTTCTTAAATGAGTGAGTTAGAAGTTGTCTTCCCAGTCAGATGTTGCAGATAGTATAATGTGGTGTATGAAGGCCATTTTCTACAAGATATTGAAAAACCTAAATTTTATACAAGTATGCTAACAAACAACTGTTAGCACTGGTGAGTCTTTAATCGAAATTTTGTTATTCATAGAAGACCAACAGCTTCAGTACTTGTGATTCAATTGTCCATATCACATCCAGGAATATGTCTAAAACCAAATCTAGCAGAATTAAGGATCTGTAGTTCTGTAGTTTCATAAAACAATGAAAGGAGTTTGATGTGACTGAAATAGGATCACAGGACAGGGAAATCTCTTTTGATTATGAGCATGAATAAATAATTTGGAATTCTTTTCACCTTTAATAAACACAGAAAAATGACATGCAGTGAACTATGATTGAACCAATATAATAATTATTTAATTACATAACAACATATTACATAATATATTCATATAACCATTATATTATTTTTACATTATATTGTGGGAAATTTTGAAAATATTGAATAAATATGTTTTATGGATAGATCACTCAAATATCAATATTAAATGAAAGTTAAACTATATTTATAATAATATTGGTTGATTGTGTAACCAATATTTGTATTATTTCATAATATGTTTATTATATATTCTTATTATAGTACTATTATATTATTCAGCCAATATATTTTGTTATGTTCTTCCAGTGTTTGCCTAGTTTCATTACTTTACAAACTAGTTATTGCAAAATAGCTTTTCCTTCCAGCAGAAACAATCTGTAAATTGTTTCATTGTCCTTATTAAACAGGAAAGAACAACTTAAAATACTCCAGTATTTAAGACGATGTCTCTTGCTGTTCATATAGAAAGAAATATGGCTCTATAAAAACAGGACTATTGCAGGAATCTTTCTGGTAATCAGGGGAAGAGAAGTATGGACTTTGTGTAAGGAGTGTATTGTTTAAAGTCTACTGCATCTAACACAACACTAATCTTCCCTAAATTACAGCAACACAACTTTGCCCGCCACCATTAAGTGAAGTTATTGATGTCTGCTATGGCCATTACTTTTTTCTTTTTATCTTATATAGTATTGTGAACTATGCATTACTTGGTTTCCTTATTTATTGAGTTTTCACCTTGTAAAAAAAGGTAACATCAACATGTTTGCTCTTACTGAATACATTTATATGTACTTATTTTTATGCTCCAGGTGACTAGGACTGCTAAAACATTATTTCTCCAGTAAATCTTGAAAACCCTGATTGAGGAGAATGTACTACTACTCTTCTGTCTGCTGTCATTGTTAGGCTTATCTTGTTGATGAAACTGCTCTGACCAGCATTATTTTGTATCTTCATTCTAACATCACTTGTATTAACAGAGGACTGGCAGATTACTAGCAGTGTTTTTGTATTGTCTGCTTGCTGAAAGATTGCTAATTTAACCGTTTTGCACTTACATACTTGGTTACAATATTATGTTAACTGCAAAAGATTGCATAATATGTTAAGTGCACAAGCTAAAACACTAGCACATGATAGAAGCAAACCTTATCTGCAGTTGTTCAAAGTACATCAGTGTTGTATTGTGTGAGCTGTGAAATTTTAAGGTCAGTTGCTTCTGGGTCATCTTTGTTTCCCAGTCATGACTCATGGGATATTATACCTTCTGCATTTAAGTGGAAGGTCCAAGGAAGTTATGGGGGGGGAAAAAGTATATTTTACAGTCTTGGTTGACACCAAAGATTCATTGCACTTTAAAAAAGTTTTTAAAAATTCATCGTGCTTTACCTATTTGGATCACTCATTGTCTTGGATCTTTTTGAATTTGCAGTTCTAGTGAGTGCCAAGTAAGGGTATTGCATCTGCAGTTAATACGATTAATTGCTGAATTGCCAAGAGTTGTCTCCGAATCTCTTTGAATGAGCTACAGCAGTAGATAACCCTGCTCTGTTTCAACTAATTTCAGGAAAATAATCTGCTAGTCTCTTCAGTTGTTTTCAAAGCAAAAAACCAACAGGGTCTAATTTCAGCTGAATCTTAAAATGTCAAAAACCCTGAAAAGAACTCTTGATACAAATATTTGCAGTCTTTAACATCTGCCTACAAACCTAAAGTTTAATTTAAATAAACTATGTGTCCTTGAAACATAGTTTGCAGCTTGATCTTTTAGTGGCTGACTGCCTTTGGGAAACCTGTTGTGTTTTAGGTGACTGTCCAGAGACTTGTGTTGCACAGTGCCCCTCTGTCCCATCCCCCCTCTCAGGCCATCTGCTGATAGAGCTTTTTGTTGTTGTTTTCTGCTCATCTTGAAAGTACACTGTTAAAGCTGTTGCATTGTTAATGAAAACACGCTGTGTATTGCCCAAGATACTCTCCTTTGAAAAAGGAAATTAAATTTTAAAAGCTTAATTAAGATAATGCTGAAGATCCAGTCTACCTACAAATAAATGGTGTCAGAGTTAAGGGAACGAATGCTGCTATGCCAAGGAGATTTCAAGACCGACATCTTTAAGCTGATCTTGTGCTGTTTTATTTGTAAGCAATTGTGTACCTTTCTTATTTATTGCTCATCACTAGTGAGGTAGTAGATAATTTAATTTGCATTATTACTGACAGAGAGGCTTCCTCATTACCATCAAGTTAATTTGTGCTATTAAATGTGTCTGTTACCTTCCCACTCATATTATAAGCCATTGTAGGATGTGTCCTATTGCAGAGCAGCACGTTCCATAAACACTTGCTAATTAGAGAACTGCAGTGCAGCCTGTGATTAAAGCATTTAAATTTCAGAGTGTTCTGAGGACCTGGTATGAATTATGAAAATGCTGAGTGAGCTTCATTTATTGGAATTTTGATTAGTATCCATAGTTCCACTGAAGACTTCTGTTGGGATTTGGTCTGGCATGTACATACTGATATGACATTAGTGGTTTGGTTTGTGAAGTGAATGATGCCTAGTTCATTTCAGACTCTTAAAAAGAAATTCCGGCCTCGCTCCAGGCTTTCATCTTTAACTTCCCTACAGATGAGTGTCTTACTCCAAGAAGTCAATTAAGCGTCGTGACAGTTCCACTGCTTCTTCACCTGTTGATTACAGAATTAGGGTTGTCTGACAGCTACCTGATAAATCTCCTGTATTCTGAAGGACCTAAGAACCCAAACAGCTTTTTTCTCATTAAAATACCATGGGAAGTATATAGATTATTTCTTTCTGAGATCAAGTTTAATACAAACTATTTTTTAATCTTTAAAGTATTTTGGCTTGTAATAAAAGTATTACTTATTCTGTTCTTACAGGACATCAGAAGGCTTCTAAGTAGTGTTAAAATGTGGGACAGAAGAAATTTTTCATACTTGATATCATTTATCAAGATCCAAAAGTAAAAGCAGGATCCACATCATTATATTGAAGCATGCAGATTTTGTGTGAATGTGAATGGACATTCAAGATACTTAAGCTGCTTGGCCTGGAACAGGACATGTAATTATCACCATTTTTTTTTTTTTTTTTTTTTTTTTTTATCCAGAAGAAAAACTTCACCAGGATGAAGATTGTCAAGTGTGATTTTACAGAACAAACACAAGTGGATTGGGGACGGAGGACAGCAATAAGAATGGGGAATGATGGGCAATTTCTGCCTTTCATGCCTGCACTCTATACTGAATTTGAGCACAGAAATGTTTAGGGCTCCATTCTCTGCTTGCCAAGGTTTTTTGTGGTCCTTGTGTTTAAGTCTCTTAGCATCTTTATTACACCATAGTCTTTAAGAGGAATTAGTCATAAAACAGCTCCCTGAAATAGAAGTAGTAGTGGGTGGGGATAGTTGAGCCTGCCACAGCAAGCAAGGAAAAACTTGTGTTAAAAATATGAAAGATGCAAGACATTTTATGAGAGGCTTTTGAGGTCTATCAAAAGATTTGTCCCTGTGGAAGCACATGCAGTGCTGGGAAGTGAGTGAGAAAGCCTTCTTAAGACTCCTGAGCACCTTATTATGAATCTCACCTGTGCTTGTGTCAGTTAAATGGTGAGACTTATTTAGGGAATATGTCAGAGTGACATTCAGGAACAACAGCTGGAAATATACAGCATTATTAATGGTAGGCAATCCTCACGGGCTGCTGCCTTCCCCTGCCTGCTTTCAGCCAAATGATACAGGAATCCTCTCTGACAGTGGTCACAAATAGGAGTCTAAATCTTCTTATATTGAAAAATGTTCCACGTCACTGTGTCTTAGCCAGATAAACAATATCAAACAGAATTAACTTGAACTTGGGGAATGCTGCAGTTTCTTGTTGTAGGAAATCAATGCAGGCACTTAAGTTTCTACTGAGAGGCCCCACGTTCACTAAGCACAACTCTGCTCCATTGGACATAGTCCTTTCTGTGGGGCAAGCCCAGGTTCCAGACCTTATTAAGCCTTAACTCTCTAGTGAAATGACATTTCCCCAAAAAAAGAAACATTCTCTCTCGCTTGCTTTTTTTATTCAGGCTAAATTTAAAGTTACAATTAATTTCTCTGTCTCTCAATCACTCTTCTGGGGTCAAAACAATCTCTCAGCTGTAAATTCTTGGCTCTAACAGATTACAGCAGATGTGTTTCCCAAGTAAAGTATTTCAGATTTTGGCCCTTTAGGAGCACATAGAGCAACATCAAAAATCCAATGCTACTACTCAAGGGAAAAAAAAAAAAACCAACAAAAAACAACTCACAAAAAGTTAGATATGATTCACAGTTCATGAGTATCTGAGAATGTATATTGCTAGCACTCAGTACTGCATGTACCAGCAATGAATCCAGCAGGAAGCTTTATTTACACGTGTGCTTTTGCGCGCGCTGCAGAAGACAGCTCAGCATGGTGGGTCCCACACAGACACTCCTTCAGAAACAGCTCTTGCTCTCTTTCTTTGCTGTAGCTTTGGCCTGGAGATGCTTTCAGTGATAGTCGTCTTCCTTCTTGTACTTGAGCATGGGATTTAAGCATAAAGAAGTCAGATTTTTGCTTGCCTAAGCTTTGTTGTGTGATGGGTCTTGATAGCTCTTCGCATACCCTCTGCAGGGAAATCTCTTATGGTAAACAGTAATCATTTCTTTATCATCATGACACAGCTCTTTTGAACTTGCGCTTATGAAATACTATTGCTGTTTTGCTTTCTTTGCAAGTTTTGGAGGCTGGGGGAGAATTTCTCATGCAAGTTAGGCTGACAAGAGGCTCTGTGGACTCTTTCGCTTTAGGTTAATTAATTGGGGACTATGAGCAGGGTTAAAGCACAGTATGCCTGCCTGTGATTTATTTCTAGCTTTTGGTTGGTATGCAATCAAGCTGAGGGTCAGAAAAAGACCACTTCCCACAAGTAAGTGTAAGTCCTTTGTCCTTTTAAGTATCCTGGAGGAGAAGGAAACCTGAGATTCTCACACATGCAGCCTTCAGGACACTCGCAAGCCCCTTTGCAAGAAAGCAAAAGGTTTCAATGGTATAGGGCTGAGGGTGGCCAACTTAGACGGTTTGTTCATTGGTAGCTGTTACACACCGTGCAAAATAAAAGAAGCGGGGCTTTAGTTGTCTCTCAAAAACATAGTTGTCCTTTCCATTTTGATGTCTATCCATTTGTCTAATTCTCTTCTAGTCCACTGTTCTCCAGTTTATACATTACTCAATTATTTGTAGGCATTCCGATTTATCTTTTAAAGTCAGTAATTCTCAGCCATTTACAAATGCTCAGTTATGAACATTCATTTAAAGAAGGCATGTGGCAACTTTCCTGTCCTTTCTTCTAACTAAAACCATTGTGAACACATATTTGAGTGTACCATTCCTCATTTGCAATTTGAGCATAGCATATTAAATCTTTGCAAAGACTTGTGCTAGGAAAGCTTTTTTTACTGGAGTATTTGGGAAATGCAGACAAAAAGGAATGTGAACAAAGCAAATGGATATTCACATAACATTTCTAATGTATTCTGCAGGCTGTCTGCAGAGATTATTTTTTTCTGTTTCATCAATCTTATATATATAATAAGCAACTAAAATAATGCTTGACACCAGATCAGATTTTTTATGTCTAGCCACTCTTGAAGGCCTTATGGGTCGATTTTTCCACTTTCACTAGTTCCAGCTACGAATTCTTTTAGAGTAGAGAAATCCCAGGTGACCAGGAGCAGAAGACGTTGTTCTTTATATCTTTTCTCCTGGAGCTCCTACTACCGTTAATGCCAAAGGAATGCCAGCTGGTACAATTTAGAGTACCCTAACGCACTTCCAGGTTGGCCTGGAATTGAAGGCAAGGGTGCAGGGGCTGTTTCATTCGGCTTTCTGACAGGCTGGTTCAGACATGTACATTGCAATAGTGTGGAGGTTTCAGTTGTTTTCTAGCGTCCTTCAAAACATACTCAAAATTACATCCTCCAAACAACATAGTACTATTTGGAAATCTAGTTACATTCTGGGAAGAGTACTAAAAGAAAATAAGTGAAAAGCCCCAGGTTTTTTTTTCCTGAAAGCAAGCAGAAAATACATGTTTTCTAACCACTTTATACAGAGATTAATAAGGCAATGACAGAGTCTTAAATCACAAGAACACGGATCAGATTTAAGTTCTTTAACCATGAAAAAAGCTTCAATGTGTGTGGAAAAGTTAACCAAATGTTATAGGTTAGAACATCCAATTCATATGCCAGGTAATAGACATTAAATAGTTGAAAATCTGAATTTAAACTTCCTGTTAATTTCTAAAGGGAGATGGTAGGAGTCTTTATATGACCAGTCATGGAAATCTAGGAATTCTCTTCAAAATGCTAGATGGTACGGTGCAGTGGGAATTACGCTTGCAGCTACGGGAGTTGCAAAGTAAATATGAGAAAAAATGAGGACAGTGAATGGATTTCTGAAAAAGGTTGTGCAAATCTCCATTCTTTGAGATTTTCATGACCAGACTGGCTCATTCTCTAGCAACTTGATCTGACGTTGTAGCTCACCTCACTTGGGCAGGAGGATGGGTTAGAGACCCAACGAGGGTCCGTATAACCCAAATTATCCTATGACCATATCCTATAATGCAGTATGTTGATGAAGCCGTAGGGAGGGAGCAACAGGGAGGTCATCAAAGGTAAAAGACATACCAACAGAGCAGTTCACATAAGATGGAAAAGATGGATGGCGCCTAGCACTTTAGGGAAATTTGAACCACTTTGTAACAATTCTTAATGTGAACCTCACTGAAATATCATCATAGAGGCTGTAGTTGTTGGGAACCTGACTGAGCATGGGCAGAATGGGAACCACTAATACTAAATACTTTTCTCCACCTCTTGTTGAGCTGTTGGAGATCCAGGTTTAAATTAAATTTGACATTTTGATCCTACCTTGTACTTAACTTTGAGATGAACGTTGAGGGAAACAGGAAGAAGACATGGCTTAGCAGATGATTGATGTACATATAGACACAGTAGTGGGCCATTATGACAGAACTGAACTATTTAGCACATCTTTTCTCTTTCATGCTGTCTGCAGCCCTAACATCTTATGACAGAAGTCTAACAGGTAGAAATTAACTCCCTTGAATCAGAAGGATGTAGGAACATTTTTGCTCTGGGGGATTATCAGTCATACAATTACAACTATCAGTGTTTTATATAAACAAAAATGTTGTACAAGATGTTGCTGATCTAAGTTTGTAGTTGACCAATAGGAAAAAAACACATGTAGTGTTACTGATGATTTGATGAATGACAGCTGCAATGTCTGGAAATGGGTCTAATTTCTGCAGCCTTTATCCCATTCCCAAGTTTAAAACCAAATACAAAATATCTGTTGATGCTTGCTGAAAGTACGAGCAATGCCCATTTGCTCTCTGAGTTTGACTTTGTCTATAATTTTTCAAGTGTCCCCTTCGATCAGGCAGAAACATCACTGCAGGGGAATCCAAGATACTGCTGATGACAGGTACGCTGATGTACTTTTAGTTCCTGCTGTCAAGTGAAAAAAAAATTACCTTGATTTTTATTTTTTTTTTTTTAAATGGCACTTCCACTTAACCAGAGGTAGGTGAGAGGAAAAATGACATGTTATTTTCACTTGCATGTTGTTGTTTGTCATTTTAAAATTCACAGTTAGATGATAGCTGAGACCCCGTGAGCCAAGAGCTTGCATAGTTTTTGTAGTGCTTTTCCATTGCTTTCTTCTTGTGTCTTTTTCATAAAAGATAAATTTAAGGTAAAAAGAAAAAACACATATAAACCTTTAATGCCCTAACCTGTAAAGAAGGGGTTTCTGTAGAGCTTTAGTAAACTCAGGCTTAACAGCAAACTTTGAAAGAAGCTATCTAGCTCTGCCTAGAGGAAAAGAAAATAAAACAAGCCTGTAAACACATTGATGATGATGGTAATTATTATTATACTTATTATTACTCTAATATATAATAATAATATTATATATATATATGAAAATAATACAAAATATATAATAAACAATGTAGCAAGCTTTAGCTGGATAGCTTGAGGTGTCTTGGGAGAACTATTTGACTGACACCACTCAGGAAAAGCACATATTTAATTTGAGTTCTGTTTTCAAGAGTTTCGCTGATAACTCATAAAGCACAAGCAAAATTATGTTTGTGCCATTTTATGGCCATCACAGTCCTGCGGAGTACATAATCCAAGCCCTGCTGGGAGTGTGCAAAGTAGATTCAGAAAGGAATTTTTACTTTTCAAAAGTCAATTTTTAGGACATGACTGGAGTTAATGACAGAGTTCAGAGCTATAGATTTCTGTGCAAGCAGAGTTAAGGGCTATGAACAAAAGAAGGTAAGGCACCATGGGAAGTCTACTTAGCCAGAAGGATGCAGAAAGAAGACGAAGTAAAGAGCAGGATCCTCAATGAACTTAAGGATTACCTTGTGAATTCCCTCTCCTGAAGCCAAGCCGTTCTTGTCAAGTAAAAAAAAAATAAAATAAAATAAATCTCAGCAAGCAGAAGAACCTGGTAAGACTTCAGGAGATCCTTTGTTCTGTCTAAGAGCTTCATTCTGGATAATCTTAAACTGGACCAGCTCTACTCTTGTTGTATTCTGGCTGTACCTAGAATGTTCAGAGAAAAGATAGTATGAATGCTTGGCATTCCCACATGAGCATTGAGTCCAAATCACAGAGGTTTTAAACAAGTAAAGATTTAGCTGCAGGATTTTCTAGTTGCAATGTGGTCTGTGCCAGCTAGCAATGACACGAGAATCCAGATTCTCTTGCAGGGTTTCTTAAAGGAAGCTCTGCTGCAAGATACGGAGAGACAGAACAGCTTCAGGAGCTAGATTATTCTGAAATTGCTCCTCATACAATGTTAGAATAAATTCACGCTTTCCCTGCTTCTTGTATGACAATTAAGAAAAACTATTCTGCTCTGTTGCGCTCAACTATTGCCTGGAAAACTCGGCTAGCTGCAAGAGTGCAGCATTATTTATGTAGAAGTAAACTGCCAATGTTGACAGATTTTGAAGACCCTAATCCTAGGAATTAAAATGACAGCTGATGACCTACAAGTGAAAACAATGTGACATTATCCCCCAAGATATAAGCTACATTTATGTATTGATTTATTATTTATGATGAATCAGTCATGTGCATTTGAGAAATTACACATCAGGATCTATAATAATCTTACAGAATAGTTTGTAACCTGTGGCTGCTAAATTGATAACCTTGGGTTCTTTACTGACTCAGCTTTGCTTCCACATCCCATTCCATCCTCTTACTCGCCAATTCTTGTTGGGAAATAAGGAGATGTTTGTCTCTTAAAATTACGTCTTTTGAAAGACAGTGTGCTCTCTGATTCATTTAATCAAAGCAAGGCACTCCCCCCTGCCTCCCCTCCCCCTCCTCCTTTGCTTCATTTAGGCATTCCTTGTCAAACACCAAACCCAAGCCTAAGTGACTGCTGGCCTGGGAGCTCCGTTTCTTTTATGCACTCTGCCAAACTCTGGCATACAGCCCGGAAGGGGCTTAAAGCAAACTTACCTCATTTCCACTGACGTCTAATAGGTGTAGGAATTCCCCTGAGGGAGCAGGGAAGTAATTTTCTCATCAGCTGTCAGTGGTCCCAATTCACGTGGCAGAGATAATTTAAGCATCTCAAAAGGGTAGCTTTAATTTAACAGCAGCTCAGACTGGGTCCATGACCTTGAAGAACATTTGTTTTCTCTCTGGTTTGTGGAACTCTGCTGTATTCTATTATCCTCCTGTTTATCTTACATTGTCTAATGAAAGTGGTCACACTCACAGGAGAAACATATGAGCTGTTCTGTGAATTCTTGCAATAATGTTATTGTTGGAAGACAGTTTTACATGTGTAGAACAGCTCTGTCATTGCATGGAGTTTGGCTGAGGGGAGAACATCCTACAGAAACTTGTGTTATCAACAAAAAGGAAAAAAAAATCTCTATTTTTGCCTTATCTTTGGCTTTGCCTGTCAAATGACAAATTCGGCCATTAGAGACTGATGAGTGAAAAGCTTTTACAGAAAATGATGCGTGTCATATGTTTGTAGGTGATAACATTTCCCATATATCCCTGGGATAATATGTAGCACCCTGTGATAAATGGGCACTGTACTTTGCCTCTGGTCAGGGTGAATTGCAATATTCATTTTCCTAACTGAACAAAAGAACAGGGAAAGGAAAACCAAAAGCACCCAGGTTGGCTGGGCCTGAATTCTTCTTTATTTGCTGGTTTCTGCTTTTCTTGGGAAAGTGCTTTCTAGGGAAGAAGGAGGAAGGGAACTTTTAGGTTTGAGGCATTTTGAACTTTTTTGTAAGTAAGTGAAGCATAGGAAGCAAAGAATTTGAAGAGGGATTTTAAGCATTTTTCACAAAACAGTGAAAGCATGAATATGATTTCATAATTTGGGATTGGGACAATAATGCTGATCTTCAGCAAAGATTACAACAAATGAGGAATGGGGGAACTTCAAGAAAAATGTACCTATTGGGAACTGGGAGAGCACCACTAGTGTAAGATCAGGTAGGACTAGATGTGTGGAGGGAATGTCTTACAGTTGGATCATGTCCTTTGTTATTTTTAGCTAGGGAATGTTTGGGTAGGTAGGACTCACACAGAAAACACTGAGAGCAGCAAAATATTTTTATTCTGTCTTCTCATTCTATGTCCTAGATATATCATTATCATATTATTTTCCTTCTGTGTTTAACTCATTACAGCCAGAGTTTTTTGCTTTACAATTGAAAGGCAAAAAATAATAGATCTTTAAAAAAAAACATTCTAAAGTGTTATTTCCTGTAAGAGAAAGTGTATACAGAACACACAGCAATGTGAAAGGGTATAAAGGATTTTACTGGAATGTAGTTCTCCTTTCCTGAGTAATGTAGCAATCCCAAACTTGTAAAAACCTTCCTGGTTCACAGCACTGCCATGTATCTTCCCTCTGTGGGGTCATAAATGTTGACTTTCATACATTTATATTCTGGTAAATGTGTATTATTAAACTCAAGTGTTTTATTGGTTCTGCTCTAATTTTTGTATTTAAAAATTCACAGGCAAATATTTTCAAGTAGGAGCACTTGACTCTATTGGAGGGCTGAGGAGGAAAAGAAGAAATCAAACTGCTTTTAAGACACAACTTGTTTGGTATCTAGGTGTCATTAGAGTTACCTGTGAGAGGGGACATCAAACACCCAGGCTGTCATGGTCAGGTGGTTGTAATGCCTGGATTTACTTCACAGCAGCATAGTCTCACTCCAGAAAAGCCCATTTTTGCTGGAAAATGTAAGCATCCTTGCTTTAGTTCAAGGTAAGAGCTCAGGTCCAATAAATCTCAAATGTTTCTGATGTGTGTTTATTAAAAGTTTTAAGAAATCAAATTTGTTTTTCCTTATCCAATTCCTACCAAAATGCTGTGCATTGAAATAATGAAAAAAAGTTCGTATTTTTTAGGTTTTGGAGTCAGTGTCACCAAAGGAGCCTTTTACACTCTAAGGCCTTTTTCCCCTTTCTGGACTGAGTCTGACTGGTGACTTTTCTTCATAAATAAATCAATCTCTGCAGAAGTGAGCAACTTCCTTTCTATACAGTATATTCCAAGAAAGAAAAACAACCACCTAGAGACAGTTTTACATTCATTTTAGGACTTTAATTTGTGTTTTCTCAAAATTTTACGTTGTGCTGCTTTGATTTGGAAACATTCTGTGTGAACTTCCAGTTTCAAAAAAGTCTCTCATCTGCCTCAATAATTTTATCCTGCTCATTTCAGAGTCCAGAACTGTTTTTCTAAACTATGTCATATAGTTGAAAAGTAATCATACTGATTTCTTATTGTTTAAATTTCAAGTTGTTTATTTTTTAAAATTAATTTTAAAGCATTTTTTGTTTATTTTTCCTAAAAATAAATTAGAAGTAACTATGTTTCCAGTTCTTAGAATTCATAAGCTGATTCTGAATGTCTATGGATACCAAAGATGTGTACATGCACTGATGTCTAACAACTCTCAGTTGAGTCCATATTTAATTTGTTCCCTACAATTGTGACAATGAATCCCTCTCTTGTGGTAGGTAGCAAGCCTGGAGGTAGCTGGTATGTGCAGTCCTGCTCATCAGGGTCGGGGAGCCATGGGAGAACCAGTCTGAGTCATTGGCGTTGAGCTACAGGTAAATCTGGACAGACACCCCCTTGCACAGTGTTGTTCCTCTCTTGCCAAGTCAACTTCAGTGCTGCTATTGTACAAATAATGATATTGAGAGGTTTTATTTATTGCCAGAGATAGGAAACAGGTGTGTTGTCTCAAATCCGATTTTTAAGTCCCAGACCCAGATTTGAGTCCCACATTTGCCTTGATGCCGCTGAATTCAAATATGAGTAAGAGAGGGGATAGGGACACAAACTGGAACAGGGTAGGACATTTAAAGGGACATTTCTAGTACTGACTGCTGTGGTTTGGATTGATTAAGGGCTAGTACAAGGAAGTCAGCCCATAACTTTCCTTAGAGTCATTATACGACAGAGTAATTCACTTAGATGGTTTAAGGCAATTTATTTATAAAATATTTGCATGTTCAAGGCAATTGTTCTCCTTTAAACTAAGTTTGCATTAAGCCTTTAACTAAGTTTCAGGAATGATGTATTGAGTGAGCTAAGCTCCTGTAAGTTCCAGTATTCTGCTTCATGAATAAACTGTCAGAGTAAAGCAACCAATAACTCTCTGTCTTGACATTATATTCAGTATAACAAATAAATCTTTAGAATCTCAATAGACCTGGCAACTTCATTAACAGTTATGCCTGCAGCAGAGAATGAAAGAAAATCAATTCATGGACTGATATTTTAGGGTTTACAGCAGAGAGGGGTTAGTGGATTGCTGATGAACCTCCTGTGTTTTAGCTCAATCTTCCTCTCACACAGGGGAACAAAGATTGTGAGAAGAGAATACTTCTATCCAGAAAAGGAACAGAGAATAAAATAAGAGAAAGGATGTAAATTCTGTGGAAACAGAAGCCAAAACAGTATATCTGGGCTTGCAGGTCTGCGAATCCTAATTCCCTTTTGTAAGAAATATCTATTTCCTATAAAGTTTCTCAAGTGCAGCCACGGCACTTAGGAATTCATTACTGCAGGAGACAATAATTAGGAGATTAATTTCATTTAGATTAAAAGCTGTTAAGAAGTAGTGAATATGCTGTATATCCCTTGGTTCTAACTGCAGTTGGTAGCTCTTAAACACTGCTGTTTAGTGATGGTTCAATTCTTCTTCCAGTAAAGGCAATGAGAAAACTTCCCTGGCATCAAAGTAGTAAGGATTATCTCTTCTACAAGAGAGTAACCACTGGAAATCTTGAGCACACAATGTCTTGCTGAAATAGTTGAGTGGTTCCCCGCCCTGTCATAATTCTTCCTTATAATACAGACATATCAAAATGACTCCTGAGTATTATGAAACCTTAAAGCTCTAGCTTCACAGAAGCAGTAAATTATATATGGATAATTTGTGTCACAATTTAATCTCTTTGAAAGAATTAAGTCCTAAACCCTTGGATATAGCCATGTAAGGTTCTGGTGTCTGCTATTATGCCATGGGTTTAGTTGCACACAGCATTTTTTTTTTTCCTTCCATTAGTCAATATAAATGCTGTCCTTAGAGCAGAGAATAACGTTTTTGTTTACCATATTGTTAAACCGTAAGCTGGTACAACCATGCTTCACAGCTAACTCTCTATAGAGAGTTTTGGATTTACTCTTTTTTAGAGAAGCGATAGTATGAAAGAAAATAAAAGGGTAAAGATTAGTGAACAAGCTGTGCTACAAAGTAATGAATTGACTTATTCTTTTTCAAACTCATCATGCAGTTAAGGAATCATATTTCTTATGTTTAAATATCTGTAAAACACTTCAAGATTTGCCTGTCAGCTTCAATGGCACTGAAGGTCTTGAGAAGCACATGCTGTAAAGAGAAAAAAAGGAAAATTAAAAAAATAAGAGGAATAAATTTTGAAATACAAATACATATTTTTTCCCTAGCCTTCCAGTAGAATAGGAGTATTTTGAGTCTAAGATTTATAAGATGCAACTCAGTATGGTTTTTGCTCTGTTGTTTCTTTCCAGAACAGACAACATAATCGCATAATCCGAAAAATTTGCCTAGCTACATAAACTGTAATCTTGAAGAGAACTGTAACAGCAAAGAAGTAAAGTACATTAAGTCTCATTGAAATTACAGTACTATTGATTTCAGGTTTATCTGATGCATAGGTCTTGCGAATTCACTAGGAATATCTACCTGCTTAAACACATTTGAATGCTTTACTAGATTGGGATGATTATAATTTGTCAAAAATGACTGCATGAAAAGTTCGTTTCCTTGCAGCATTGTGGATTTCTCCTTTTTGGTATTGAAACCTCATGGTTTCAGTTGGTTCAAATGGACATGAATCCATCTGACCTTGTTAAAACTGTATGAAGGCTAAATCCTGTTTAACCTTTATTGTCTACTAATCAGCAAGGTATTGAAGCAGTCTCCTGTCAACAGAAATAGAACAAAAGACCATTTTTTCACAATGCAGATGATTTACCTTCTCTCCTGCAGTTCTAATTCAATAGGTCTTCTCAAAACAAAATCTTTTGGAAAAATCCTAGACATTTGATGTAGTTGTCCTATATTTCATGTGTTTAATTTTTAATATGGAATATATTAGCATTGACCCTAGACTTTCATAATGTTCTACATGGTCCTGGAAGTTCACACAGGACAATAAAAAGCAAATTCAGAGAGTGAATATTTAAAAATAATCTCTGATGAAATATACATGATTCCCAAGGAACTTTTTGCACAGCAGATGCCTTCTTTGTTGACTTGAAACAATCTGTTTGTCTAATTGGCACATACAGAAATCTACCTTTCTGGTTTCTGAAATGAAATGATGGTTTTGGAATTTTGATTTATGGCTACATATGGCTTCATAGATCTTAGATTTCTTGAAACTCAATTGTTGTTATTCTTGCATTTCCATGACCTATCCTGTATGCTGAATTTTCATTTGTTGCAGAATGGCAGGGGTGACATATGATGACTTATGGAATAAGACCTGAAAAACACAAACCCCAAACAAATCAAAACCCATTGGAAAATCCTTACAATTTGTCATTAAAAAAATACCTAGAAAATTAACAGCTCAGGACCTGTAGCAACATGGTATAGAAAGGTAACGTATCACTGTCTGACTTATACTTATTTTCTGGTTCATTGCTGTTGTCTTAAGGAGATTGTAGTAGAATCATGGAATCATTTAATTTGCATGAGATCTTTAAGATCCTTGAGTTCAACCATAAAACTAACACTGCCAAGTCCACCACTAAACAATGTCCCTCAGTGCTACATCTACATTGCTTTTAAATACCTCCAGGGATGGTGACTCAACCACTTGCCTATTACACTGCTTGATAACACTTTCAGTGGATAAATTTTTCCTAATATCCAATCTAAACCTCCCCTGGTGCATCTTGAGGCTATTTCCCCTTGTCCTATTGCTTGTTACATGGGAAAAGAGATGGACCCCCACCTCACTACCATCTCCTTCTCAGTTGTAGAGAGCCATCAGGCCCCCCCTGAGCCGCCTCCTCTCCAGACCAGCCCCCCCAGTCCCCTCAGCCGCCCCCCATCAGCCTCGTGCCCCAGCCCCTGCCCCAGCCCCTGCCCGGCTCTGGACACGCTCCAGCCCCTCCACGTCCCCCTGGCAGTGAGGGGCCCAAAGCTGAACACAGGATTCGAGGGGCGGCCGCACCAGGGCCCAGCACAGGGGGACGGGCACTGCCCTGGCCCTGCTGGCCACACTGCTCCTGACACCAGCCAGGCTGCTGCTGGCCCCCGTGGCCACCTGGGCACAGGGCTGGCTCCTGCCCAGCCGGCCCAGCCAGCCCCCCCAGCCCCTTTCCCGCCGGGCACCTTCCCAGCCCCCTGCCCCAGCCTGCAGCGCTGCCTGGGGCTGCTGTGCCCCACGGGCAGGGCCCGGCACGGAGCCGGGTTGAACCTCACACAGCCGGCCTGGGCCCCTCGCCCGGCCTGCCCAGATCTCTTTCCTGATTTTATCCCTTTTCTTCTTCAAATCTAAAGCTCTTTTAGAGAACCCTGCTCGCTGCTGCACAAATATCCTTCCGCTCCTTGAGATGGGTGTAGCCCACCTGTTGCCAGCAGGCCTGGTGTCATGCAGACTAACCCATTATCAAAAAAACCCCATATTCTGTTGGTGACACCAGGCTTGGAGGCAGGTATCGATCTCCTGTGTCAGCCTGTTTCTTTCCTCATCACTTCCTTCAGCTGGAAGGATAGAGAACACTGCTTGTGTTCCTGATCCCCCAACCTGATGCCTCAAGGCGCTGAACTCTCTCTTGATTGCCCTTGGATTTCTTATTGCAACTCCATTGCTGTCTACATGAAAAATCAATCATGGATAGTAATCTGAGGCCATACGAGGATAGGAAGCTTTCTCTTCACATCTTTAACCTGGGCCCAGGGAGGCAGCAGACTTCCCTAAGGAATGGGCCCAGTCTGCATGTTGGGCCTTCTCTTCCCCTAAGGACAGTCTTCTACAACAGTGACCTATATCATAATGTATACTCTGAAATTTAAAAATCTCATGCCAGGTGTTTCTTCTACTGAGGAGAAAATAATACAGATTAGCAAGACCTTATCATGTGTAGTTTTAGTATTTTTCTCGTTACAAATCTGATCACTCAAAACATAATGGAAAATATGTTCAATTTCATAGCTTCTTGGAAGCAATGTGCTCTTTTTAATGAAAATGCATTTTCACTTAGTTATCATCTCGGCTGAACTTGTGTGATGGCAGATAATTTTTATTTATCTAATGAAATAATTCTCCTTTTTTTTTTTTTTTTCCCTCCTTCTTTTTCTATTTAATGTGTGTTGAATTAAGACCATGGGTGGAATCTTTGAAAAAGACCTGTGAGTTATGGTGTACTTTTGAATTTCCCTGAAAATCCCTAGTTTTTACAATGTTTAAAAATTGAGTTGTTTACTATCAGTCAGTCTGTCTGGTCACCAGCAGTATGAATCAATAGAGAAGAGGTGATCAACCCTAGAGGTTTGATTCAAAGTGTTTTCTGCTCAAGCATAATACTGGAAGCAGCATTCACATCCCAGATTCCCACACATCCCTTGGAGGTTGTCTTCAATCTGCAAAAAGCCTCTTCACCATTTCAGGATCTGATTTTTGTAGCTAAACAAACCAGTTCCACAGATTTATTGTTTTCTAAATTGTGTCTTAACTCTGATTCCACTGAACATGCTACAATGGACTTCAGATGAACCACAAGGCCAGCATTAAGCATATAATATTCTGACTTAGTTCATTGAAAAGTCAATGAATCTGTCTGGCATAATAAAAAATATTTTCAGCAAAGCAGTTACTATGAAAGAATTTTGTAAATTCTAAATTTATTTCCACTTGGAGAGTCCAATATGTATGCATGGGGCTATAAAATCAGAAATAATCTTTGGGGATGGGGGCCAATCAGAAGCATAACAGTTATGTGAAAGATTAAACTATTGGCTATCTACTTAAGTGAAAAATATGCACGTAAATGAATAATTCTACAATTCCTCTAAATCATAAGACTTAGTTGATTATGTCATCAACATTATCAAAATAATAAATTGGATATGAATTAACTGACTTAAATGTCACTTGGTTTCCTGCTATGTAGTACGTTATTTAGATAGTAAAGGAGAACTTTTTAGCCTTCTGAATATCCAGGCAGATTAAGGATGAGGGAATACTGCAATCTTAAAATTCTGCATCAGTTCTAAGCACTTTGTCTCTTAACTGGGCTTACATACTAGCTTTATTATTAAAATTTATTTTGGGGACGTTCTTGCAGGCCTACAAGATCATTCTATATTTCCATGCATAGCATTGTACATATTTACACTTAATGATATTTCCCAATTTAAAAAGCATATAAAGAAAAGGTCAGGGCATAGAGGTTGAGCAAATTAATAAGTAGATCAGGATGGCAGATAGGAAAATGTAATTAAACCAAGTATTCAATCCATATGCAGTCAGTAGTAGTGATCATTTCTCTCCATCTGCCTAGTACTGTTTATCGCAAACTCACTTTTCTTTTTTTTTTTTTTTTTTTTTCAACATACTACAGCATGGCCTTGCACTAAAGACATGTACCTAGTTAGGCGATTTTCTGAACAGATCACACGATAATACTAAAGACTGATGCAGCTAGTTAGGCAATTTTCTGCATTAAGAGATGACTATAACACTGATCTCTCTATCCATCCAGCTCTTGAAGGATCACTTTAAGCAAAGGATCTTTGTCATGACAGCTGGAGTGAACACTCAAGGCAGACAGATGCCACTGTGAGCTGAAGTGCACCTAAAGGATGATGTGTAGGCGGAAGACATGAGAGGAGCACTTTTTCTTTGTTATAGGCCCAGTGATAATAGTCCGAGTCCAGGTTTCCTGTGTGCTCTCAGGATGCAAGAATCAAAGCTGTTTCTTCAGAAAAAGACCTTGGAAAACTATGCATACTCATGAAAGACTGTCTCATAAAAAAATCTAGAGAAGCAGTGTGAAAAACTAAGACAATTTGTTGACTGCATCAGGTAATCAGTTCTATAATTTTCAATCATAAATTGATATGTGTACTCAGGTTTAAATTCCTGTAGGATAGATCTTCTGAAGCTGCTTTCCATACTTCTGACAGAATGAAGAGGAACTTAAACTTTCTTCAGATTTCCAGTATGACTAGTTTGAAACAGTTAATTGGTCTCAATCATTCCTTACTAAGTGTTGAGCACTCTGAGCTGCTTGCTTGACAGTTACCCACTTGAAGAGTACGATGTGGAGCATTTTTTCTTCTGTAGAATAGTTCAGGTACCTGAGGTCATAGAGACACAAGTTAATGGCTGCTGACCGGCTGTGAACTACTAGCGTGAAGTTGTTGCTGATAATGATTGTTTAATTGCTGCTTCATGGTATATGTAACAGATAAATATTGATTCTGGAAGACTGGGTTCTTTGAGGAATGAAAGATTTGAAGTCCAATGTTTTTCTTGACATGTATGCCTTTTGGTTGGATTCTTTAGCATCTAATGATGCAGAGTCTGCTCTGGACCTTTTCTTCTATGGCATCTGTCCTGTACCTGGTCACTGATATTCATGAAACTTGAGTTAAATTCTCTGAAATAACTATCTTTAATCAAATTTGGTTAAAATTAACCAGTAGGCTTCTACGTTATTGAGGGAAAATGGAGAGACTGATGAAGAAAAAATCTTCTATACTTGTGTCTCCCAAAATACCTGGAAAAAGGCCTCTGATAGCAATGTCACAATATACATTGAAGAACTTCAAATATAAATAATTTCTCAACATGGGGAGGCTTCTGACAAATCCTCAAAAGCAATCCAAATACCTGCCCCTATTCTTGTTTATGATCTCATTTTCTTTAATGGAATATAATTTTAATGAGATGTCTGCTCATGTAGGCTAAAGGTTCAGCATTGAAGGTGGCCATATAAAAATAGCAATACTATCTGCTCACATAGTAGAGTTGAAATCCTTAGAATGACGTGGCAGAAGCAGGGGTAGTAAACATTCTGGCCAGCAATAGTTGTGGGCTCATGTGGTCTACGGTTTTATAGTGCCCATTAAGCTCTGATTTTTGCTGCTGAGAAAGAAGAGCATCACTGTCAGGTCACTAGTGATTCCACTGCCTTGTCATTATTTCTGCTGCCTATGTGGCTCCGCTCCACTGAATGTGCTGCCTGTGATTTCATTTGAATATATGGTGATAAAAGATTCGTCCAACTTCAGCTGAATGATAAAACATCCATTCAGTGTCATGCAAGCACGTATGTCCTTCCTTATTCTCCACCACATAATCCTGCACCACTAAGGCAGCAGAAATATTAACATTGCCTTTGGTGGCAGTAGCCTAATGCTGGACAGATTAAAGCTTCTTGAAAGTTTGTTGAGGGCAACAAGATACAGAAGGATAGGCTTCAAGCACAACTAAGTGGTCAGCCACTCAGGACAAGCTGCCGGGAGCTGTGTCTGAGTCAAACAAGCTGGCAGCACAGGTGCCAGCGCTGAGGTCGCAGCGGACTGTAAGGTGTGATGGGTACTTGTGCGAAGGTGGCTGCTTCTAGCAGTGGTATTACCCCCTCCACCCTTCTGCGCTCACAGCAAGAGAACAGGGACAGCAGGCTGGGGTCCTCAGAGCTAGTTCCAGCTACTGCACCCCCCCATATTTTTTCCTTTTGATTCCCCTCCCATGGCTCGAATGACTGGCTCTTCACACTTGGAGCATTGAACTTGAGTTTTTGTCTGTCTTACTGAGGAGACTTAAGCCAGGGCTGATGCACAGAGAAAATACAATGCAGTATTTTCCTATGAAGAGTTACTCACTGCTGTTCAGACACTTCTACTCTCTCCCTATCTTAACTGCTGCAATACTTTTAGTTTAACACATCCTTCCCTGTATACATAGCACTTAGGAAATGATTGCTTTCTTCCCCACCTATAAACTGTGCTGAGATGTCTTTGGTTTGTTGCCACATAAATGAGTACAAGTTGTGTGTATGCCAGGAAATAACAAATACCAATCTATTGTCACTTACTTTTTATATGGCTATTTTCATCTGAGGATATTAAATCACCTTAGAACTACCAGTTAGCTCAGAATAGGTTTTACTGCATCTCTGAAGTTAAAAAGTAGTGAAATAAGATATTTCAAATTTTTATAAATATTTTTGATGCCTTATTTTTTGTTCTATTGTATTATTATTATTATTTGAATTCTAGAGCTCAGTGAACTCTCCCAGACTGTGTTTCAGCTATATGTTATCTGATTGTCATAGACACAGAAGGGCACTTCAAGCCAGGATTGTGTCCACCCTCCCACGCAACTGATGGTCTGCAGCTTTGCAGTGGAATCACCACGCTGGGCCACACTGGCATATACGTTTCTACACAGAGTAAGAGCATGTTCCTGTGAACAAGATGTGTGCATGAAATTGCAGTATAATTCCTTTTCTGTATTCTAGAGAGCTCAAAATTGTTTAATGTTTCTTAAACACGAATCCAACTCTTTACATTTCCAGGAATGCAGCTTTTCCCAAGATTTGTGGTGGGAGGAGAGAAGGGATTAAGATCACTTATTTTAAATCCTGTTGTTGCCATTTAGATAAACTAGAGGAAACCAATACTTTGAGTTTGAATGAAAAGTTCTTAGACATGTCTGTGATACTGTACTTATGCCCTTATATATGTCAGGCAGAAAAGTTAGATAGACATTATATTAAGAGTTGAAGTTCATCTTTAGTAGAATCTGCACAGGCGCAATTGTTCACTGTACAGAAAATTAAACAGTACCTTCTTGTCATTTAAGAAAGTTCTTAAAATCATTTTTCCATGTATTTTCTGTGCTTTGTTGGATTAAGACGAAGTACTCAGTGCTACTAAGTGCTCAGTGCTGCTCTAGGGAATTTCTTCATGAAGGATGTCAAATAGTTGTATGTCATGAACTTGCTGAAAAATCATCATGATGATGTTGTGGGTGCCTTCCTTATGGATAGGTTTATCTCAATGAATGTCTCTGTACTGTCATTTTGATACCTTTCTCATTACCATCAGTCACTTGTTCAATGCCAAAAAAACTGATTTTTTTTTTCTTCCGTCTGAGTGATAGGGTTATCTAAATTGTCCTCCTCTCCAGTTTAGCACTGCAATTCATAATGCTATGAGGAAAACAATTTGTTTCCCATTTCACCGTAAATTAAGGCTTTATATTTGTTTCTAGTGGATTTATTTGAAACAGTCAAAAACTTTTAATGCAGTTGGGCCCTTCTTTGTCCTCCTGTGTCTTTGAAAAGCTTTCCCTTATATCATTTACCTTTGTAATGCCCTCAGAAGAATATGGATAAGATTCTCAGCAGCAATAAGCTGATATTCAACTTCCATTAATTTCCATTTTTTCCTTCTTAATTGCTTTGATGCTTTAAAAACCATAACTTATGTTCATGACATTTTTTTAGAGCAGTATTGACTAACCACCCCAGAGTATTAGGGGTTTCCCTGCCTTCCCCAGTTTTCTTCTCCTATAGTATTTTTTACCTTGAGTTAATGGAGGTCTTTGGAAATGAAGTTTATGAATGGAAATAATAGCATTCATGAATGCAAGCTCATTGTCACAGGAATCCCTTTACAGATCTGAAATTAAAATGAGTTTCATAGTTATCATCAGTATAGAAAGACACAAACACTCAGTAATAATCATTCTATTTTTAAAATGGCAGTTAATTTCTTAATTTGTATTTGATTAGCTGCGAATTGTTAGCTATGTTAAATTTGTATCTTAAATCCTTCTGCTATTTTTGGTCAGTTGCAGAAAACAAATGCATACTGTCATAAACTTGCATTTAAATGGTTTGCTTTAGCAATAAATTATTCTGCTTGTAGGAAGAGGAAAAAAAATATTCTGGGGTCAAGGTCAGTAAAAAATTCACATCAGCATTAACATAGAAGATATATTTGAGTGTGTTATTTAGTAACTTGAACATTTGCAGTGTTCAGTAATTCCACACTACAGTAAAAGGGATGATTTATCAAAATCTACTGCACAATCAATTTATAACAACAAAATAGATGACTATTTGCCTGGCTTCAGTGCTACTGAATTATCTATGTGAAACAGTGGAACTATGTAAAATAAATGCTTCATAGGACGCATCTTCTAAAAAATACTAGTATTACTAGCCACTCTCCCCAGTTCTACATAAAAGTGTCAGTTCAAGAAAGTATATACACTTCAATAGGAAATTCTAAATTATTTGGGGACTAATTGAAGGCCCTGAGGTGAGGCCTTGAGATGTTTTCAAAAATTCAGTCATAAGAGCTGAGATTTCCAAAGTGTCTAAATGATAAAGGACTAAAGCACATGAAGTGCTGATTCTCCAACTCACAGTCTGGGTGTCTGGAAACGTGCAACCACCAGTTGCAGGAGGTGGACGGGATGTCCCAGAGGTTCCCTGCAATTCTGTCATGTTTTATGGCCTCTGAAGTATGTCCCATTGGTCCCTGCCAGACACGAGAGAGCTGGCTTTCTTCTGCTCTCTTCTAATAACTTTTATGTTCCTCTTAAAATGGGAAAGTAGAAACCTCATAAAAACATATAAGTAAATGGCTACCGTGGTTTAACCCCAGCCAGCAGCTAAGAACCACACAGCCGCTCACTCACTCCTCCCAGGGGGATGGGGGAGAGGATCAGAAGAGTGAAAGTGAGAAAACTCATGGGCTGAGATAAAGACAGTTTAATAAGTAAAGGAAAAGCTGCGCATGGAAGCAAAGCAAAACAAGTAATTCACTGACCACTTCCCATGGGCAGGCAGGTGCTCAGCCATCCCCAGGAAAGCAGGGCTCCATCACACCTAACAGTTACTTGGGAAGACAAATGTCCCCCCTTTCCTTCTTCTTCCCCAGTTTTATATGCTGAGCACGACGTCATACGGTATGGGATATCCCTTGGGTCAGCTGTCCCAGCTGTGCCCCCTCCCAGCTCCTTATTCCCCCCCATCCACTCGCTGGTGGGGTGGGGTGAGGAGCAGGAAAGGCTTTGGCTCTGTGCCAGCCCTGCTCAGCAATAACAAAACCATCCTTGCAAAACCCACTTTTTTTCATCAGAAATCCAAAACATAGCCCCATACTAGCTACTATGAAGAAAATTAACTCTATCCTGGCCAAAATCAGCACAATGGCAAAAAGAAATATTACAAAAATATTTTATTCTTTACAAGTTACAAACTTTATTCATAATCTGTATTACAGGAAGCTAAAACAACACATGAATGATGCATTTTGACTTTACTGATCTGTTGTGACAGAAATTTACTCTTTCTGGCAGGTTAGAGCATGTGGATGCAAAAAGGCGCTGTCAAAACATTTTCTTTCAGATTGGCTTAGGATCACATGTAATTGAACAAGATACACTTTTGTAGGTAATGTACAGCTGGATTTACAGAGTCATCTGAGAAGGTGAGTGAAGGTCATGGAAGCTGGATGTCTAACCAGGGGACAAGTTTGTAAATCCTAATAAATGCTTAGCTGTGTTGTTAGTACTTAGACTTATACTTCACAGGAGGAAGGATGCTCAAACAGACTCAGAATGAGCTCAGGGTAAAACCAGAAATAGTACTGCTACATTAGGTGGGTCGTGAAGACAGACCAGCTTCAAGTTCTGATTTGGTACTAGCTCGGGTTGTCTGCTATATCATCCAGATGTACCTTAGTTTGGAGATGTAGTTCTGATAATACCAGTGGATTCACTGCTTTTGTTCCCTGTTACCAAAATAAATGCATGAAATAATCCTTAGAATGACAGGGAAAGGAGAGGAGCACAAAATCAGAATCTGGGTATTTTTACTGACAGTGTTTCTTGACTTTGGCTTGGAGCTCTAGCACAGTATCTGTAAGATCCATGTTATTGATTAAAGTTCAGTTAAATCTGAAGAAAATGGATACAGAAGCATGCTCTCACGGTTCTGTATTCTAGGAATGGGTTTTACAGTGTATGCTTATGAAATTCTATCTACTCCCTGTCCCAAATGTAGGAAGTTATTGTAATTCTTCGATTTATGGATCATGCAGGGAGTGATTAAGCAGGTGTATTTTGTGATAGGTGTAAATTAGAAAGGAATGTGCCTCTGAGTGTTTTTGTATACATGTGATTCCCCTTTTTATCTCAAGAAAAGATTTAGTTAGATAACCAGGAAAAAGTGTGGCACTTTGTGTGTATTAATAGTTTCTCATACACAACTCTCCAAGCACCTGAAGACAGATAAATACTAATAAGCAATGTTTACAACACTGTTGTGAATGCCCTGAAATTTCTTGCATTCAACCCTCATGAAATACTTTGCTTGCCAAGGATGAACTCTCATGCAATGCACTATTTTTTGAGACTAAGTACTGTATGAATACCTGAATTTGAATTTGATCAAAGATATTTATGCTCTAACACTCAAATCTGTTGTTCACTATTTGTTATTTACTGTTCTCTATTTACCTGCTTAGGATGTTTCAGGCATCTGTTTGGACAGCAGAAAAAAAAAATTCGTCAGTTGGTTTAGATCACAAACCACATCCAATGAATAATGGCTAACAGGCAGCCGAAGGGAACACTTCGGGACTCAGGAGAGCTGAAATGTGTTCACCAGAACTTCACCTTTATCACTGAATAGAACAGAATTATTTGTTTGCCAGTGTTACACAAAAAAAAAAGGTTATGTTCCCTTATTGAGCCATTATCAATGCTCCCCCCCCAATGATTTTATTAACTCCCTAGTGCAACAATTTGAGATTACCGTGAAGCAAGACTCCAAAACTTATTGAAATTGCATTTATATAACTATATATTTTCAGGCATATCTATAAAAGGAAGTGATTTGTTTCTCTTAAAACAGCAAATCAGGAACAAAACCAGAAACAGAATCCAAGACTTTTTGATTCTGGCTCTCCAGGTCTAAGTAGTAAATTTTGATGTCTTTTCTATAATCTGTGAAAGAAAATTAAATTACATTAAAGGGAAAATTAAGCTCAATGTATTGCAAGATTTCATTATATTACAGTCTGGTTTAGTACAGAAATATAATTTAAAAAATAAAGCTTTCAAAAAGCACTAATATGCAAATGGTTTTATATGTTGATTTACCATTTTCCTTTGTTTTGTACCTCTTGAAAGTCTAATGCACAGTTTTGGGTAAGAGATACCAGCCCTGTACTGCCTGAAATATCTTTAATGATCTAATTTGATTGCATAGAAAATAGGGAATATAGTAACTGAACAGGCTTCCCTAGGTGTTGAAAAAGCAGAGTTCAGTCTTTCCATTTATGAGTAATAAGTACGATGTGATATTTCCTGAGTATCTGGCTCGTGGTAGAGGGTAACATCTTACCATTATTTATCTGTTTCCCAGGTAATAAAATTAGAGGTCCTCAGAGTTAAATATTCATGCCTGCATCTGCTGAAAGAAGCAAACAATCAAAGAAAGTATATAAAACCTCAGCTGCTAGGGCAAAGTGTCAAGTTATATTGGTAGTAAAAATGTCCCACCCTACAGATTTTCATGCAAAGCTCAGACCATTTAAAAAATGATCCAGACTTCCTTTAGCTGTTACTTACCTTCCAAACTCTTTTTGATAACTGGCTGTTTCTTTCCCACTTTCCCCTTCTTCTACTGTAAAATGAGATATCCTGATAGTTTTTCCATCTACAACTGCTTGTGAAAAATGTGTGAGCAGGATTTTGTTAACTGGTTAACTCCAAAAGAAAAGGAGTTGGATGTGATGACCCAAGAAATCTCATCTAGCCTCCTTGACCTATGAAATGTTTTGGCTCAACTACAACAAATACGTCAGAATGATTACTGAAGGAGAGAAAAGGATAAATTACTTTCAGTCATTGAATTGCTGTGAATCCTTTTTAAAATAAGGTCTAATCAACTAAAGCATTATTTCTTTTTAAGTCTTGTAATTGTTCCATTGTCAGGGAAGCTTATCACAAGTACCAAAGCAGAGTATTGGTCTAAAATGAACCTGGCTTATACTAAATCCCCAGTGAGTCATTCTGTTGTGACAGATATCACTACCAGCTAAATGTCCATCCAAAACCCCTAAGTCTTGTAAAATAGAAACAAAACAACAGGAAAAGCTTGTTTAGTTTTCAGTCAGAGATCTCAGTTTATATATAGGCAAGAGATTCTTCCCATTTAAATGATAAGTGACCTGGGATTTTCTAGGACTTGTTTTAACTTCATATCATCAAAGTCAACAAGACTGACTGGAATCACAAGCTGGGTGAGGCTGAACCTCTTGGAAAAATCCATCTCATTCTGCAGGGTGACAAGAAGAGATTTTTCTTATATGAATTCTGTGGAACGTGTCCAATGTAAGATCCTATAATACCTGTTTTCTTCAGGTAAGTTTTTTCTAGACTATAAGAAACTTCTAGAACTGCTCAGTGTCTTTGGATTTGTTTTTGGTATGCCCAGTTGGATTTTTAAATGTACTTAAAAATCTAGTCCATAAAATGTTCCTAGGAGGTGTGTTAGTGATGAACTAAAATAAGAAGGCTTGAAAAACACTAGAGAAATAGAAGTGGGACAAAAATGTTAAATGAAAAGAAAAAGGGGAAGCACTTGTTTCATAGTTAATTTTGAATACATTTTGGCTAAAGTTTCGGAGAGGCTACAGACAAGACTGAGACATATTGGCTGTACAGCTGTTGTTTTTCAAACAGCCCACCCCTGCACTTCCCCTGCCAGCCCCTTTCAGAGAAGATTTTGTACTTGGACGTTTTTAATGCCACTATAATGTAATGCTTTGTCCTCTTTTTTTTAGCTACAGTTGTCAATTGCAGCAAGCTGTTTGATGCTTTCAACATGTGAAATAAACAGGCCTTAGAGATAAGGCTGATGGTATCAAATTTTTTTAGATGGTAACTTGTGCCAAATTGGAAGCGTAGCCTTTAAAGCTGAAATGCTGTATGAGGATTATGCAGTTGCAGCAGTATATAAATGCCTGGTACTTTTCTTGTAGATGGGAGACGATTTTTATTGCTGTTTGCAAATTTGGTGGTGACAGTGAAAGTTGTCTAATGCAAATATATTATAATAACAGTGTCTTGCCTCCCCTGTTTCTTCTTCTGTTGATCCTGTAAAGTGGCTCTGCAGGAAGTGACAAAGCTGTTTCTCTGCCTTTTGATCTCCACATAGATAGCTGTGTTCACCTCTTTTGCTCCATGGGTGACATTTAGACAAGATGGAAATTTGAGGTTTGAGAAAGGGGACGTAGTCTTATTTCTTGTGATATACATACAAAATGAAAATAAATATGAGACTGTGACACAATATACAAGGTAGCCTGGAGACAGGCACAGTCCACAAACATATCCTTAATCACCGTAGTCTGTAAGTATGGGTGGCAGTGGTGGTGTGTTAGCAAATTTTCCCCCCAGATGCTCTGAATCCAATTTATATCTTTAGTTTCATTTTACCATCCATTTTGGGCTTAACCTAATCACGTTTCATGCCAACTACTTGTCTGTTTCCACAAATGAACACATGGCCAACCATGTCCAAACACCCGTGTGTATGAGACAGACCCATCTGTGCTCAGTTTTCCCAGAAGCCTGACTGAGAGTCCACAGCCATGAGAAATGGGAAGTGCACACACTCAGTAGCGCAGAAGCTGGAGAGAGACACACTGACATGTGTTCACTCAAACAGGTAGGAATCAGGCATAACCCCACCTATAGTCCCTTCCTCTAGACACTGCTTGAGGAATCCCAGAGCTTACAAAACCACCTGGGTTTAATACTGCTCCAAAGACCTTTGCAATTTAACTTGAGAGACCTTTGCTCTGCCAGGGTCATCTCACTCTCACTGAGGGTTGCAGAGGTTGCAGGCACCTCAGAGATGTGCAGAAGAGCACCAAGGTCCTTCACAAGTAAATCTTTCTTACCAGCAGCTTTACTGAAAGCCTAGATTAGTTAACTGTCCTTCTGGAGGAGCTTCCAAAGATGATTATGTTGCTGGAGGCCAGCTGATTATGGTAGGTGTGACCATTTCTGCTCTGCTCAGCATAGCTGTTGGGCAGCATTCCTTTCTAGCCACTGACCCCTTCTCCTTCCTTTCCTCTGAGATCCAACAAGGAACTGTATAAACCCTCATGAAAAGAAAATTGCTGGGGTTTGTTGTTATTTTAAACAGGAGTGTTTTGTAGTGACAGGCAATTAAAGAGATGGTGCTTTCTGAACATGACATATTGCCTAGTAATGTCATTGCACATAATGGAGGCACCGCTCCGTGAGACATGTGATAGCTTGTGATATGCCATGAGGCGATTTAGTCAGAAATTAACACGTGCCTAATCTGATCAGTAGGCTGTTTCAGGTGATTTGGTCAATGTAAAAGTGTAGGTGGAGGGATGGTTTTTTGCAGGCAGGTGACGGGCAGTGTCTAATTTGCATTTTTTAAAGCTAGAGATAGTAAATTTGTTGTATTTCTCTTGATACTGCCTTTAGATAAGACTTCTAATTGTTGAACTTTTCTTTGAAGGGAAGAAAAATAGAACAGAAATAAATACTTGAACAGTTGTATACACCAAATTATCACATGGGGGACATTAAAACCACAACTTGAATAACATAAATCAGCATAGCTGTACTATTTTTAGTGCAGTTTCTTAGTTTCATTGCTCTGACTACTTAAATTCCAGGTTCTTATATATGTAATTCGTAATCACCTTGTGTTGAGTCTTCAAATGTTTCAGCCTTCAAATTTATTCACGAGACAATTTTGATTAAGTAAAACAGGGGTAATTTTCTAATGGTTATTTGGAAAATGTATGTATGATATATCAATGAAGATGTTTCTCTGTATTCATTCTGGCCTCGTCCCAGGCTGCTTGACATATTTCAGTCTTCAAGGTGTTTTTTTTTTTTTTTAAATCTATTATCCTTGTAAATTTGTTATTCAAGATCTGCTTAAATGGCTTTAGAAATATTTTTTTTCAATTTAAAAGGTGGTAAAAATAATTCCATTTTAGTCTGTAGATACAGATTTTGCAAAGTTAATGTTTTAATGAACCATAAAATTAATTCAGCTGGTTTTCTGGCCTTTGACAATTCTAAAGAAAGGAGTTGATGCTTTGGAATTTAACATGCTATATTGTTCTTTGTAACCTGGACATTGCAGCATTTCATGGTGGCTGATATCCAGAGATCCAAATATATAAGCAGTTACATGTATGTTGAAAGCAGCTGAGTTTTTTTCCCATTGCCGAATGAGAAGTGGAGAACAAAAATAACCTAAATGGAGAAATATCTAGAAAAAAAGGAAAATTGTAATAGAACTAGATTTTTAAAATGCAGCAACTTCAAGTTTTAATACATAAAATATCCATGCATAAAAGAACTTGCCTTTTAAGTGTGTATCAGTTTTAATTTGGCAGTATTCCTAGCATCGACTTGACAGCACTTAACAGAAAAATAGGATGGTCTTGCAGATCAAGCGCACGTTCTGTAGGACTGCTGATGAAATCATTTCAGTGTCTAAGACTCTAAACTAATATTTGTATTGAATATTATCTTCCTCCACAAGTGGCCTTATATAATTCAATAGGACCTTTACTGGAGCAAGATGTTCACACAGCTGAAGGGTAATCACACAATTATGATTTCCTTCCTCTGAAATTACGATCTAATTATGTGTTTCCTTTACTTGAAGAGTCTTGTTTACAGAGTTCAGTTCTTGATTTTTAACATGTGAAGAGGAAAGGGGCTGGAATTTTATATTGGACTGAAGACATTTCTTTTAGTAACAAAATTTTATTTTTCAGAGCCTGGATTTTAATGTACATTCAGAAACTTCCCTGCTTTTGCACCTGTAATTGTCATTGAGTGTGTATGGCACTATTGAAATGATAGTGTCAATTACTTTTCATTCCTGCAGTGGAAAAATGACCATTTTCCTTGTTATGCCAAGGCAAAGAAAGAGACCACCCTACTTCTGTTTAACACAGAAAGTTATTAATGGCTGATGGTGGTCATTAACTGTGTCAAATAATTGTCAGCTGCAGGAGACAAAGAAGCTTCAAAAAATTGGTTCTGACTGTTTTGGAGAAATGAATGCAGAGTTGGATGAGTCTCAGAACCACTGAGGTTTTGCTGAGTTCTCAAACCACAGTGAGTTTGTGAATCTTGCTGCTCCTTTTTGAAGCCTAATGCTTTCTTATTGTGCCCTTCAAAAAGAAATGTTCCCTCAACTAATAGCAGCCCATACCAAACCTAAACAGATGCTTATAAACAGGGAAGGTTTGGCCCTTTCCCCATACCATCTTGTTTCCAGGTCCCCTGTAAGATTCTGAGTTCTGGAAGCAGACGTGGCTGTTTCCTGCTAGTGGCCACTTAGGATTTTCTCTTCTGAAAGGAAGCACCATGGACAGTGCTTGATAGATCTGTAAAGTGCCATGAACTTTACAGAACTATAAAAATATAATTTTTAATTGACTAAACCTGTTTGACAGTGAGACAGAAATGCTAGAAATACAAATAGAGAAAGAAGCGGGACAAACGGGAACCAGTTTATGAAGTAAATAACTATTTTGTTGAGCTCACACAAATATAAGTCTTCCAGTTCTTTCCAGAGCTTCTTTACACTATTTTGTCTTCCATCAAATCATTCTTAGGTGAGATTTTTCTTTTTTTCTGCTGCCAATGCTTTACATCTGGCTTATGCAGAGGTCTTCAGCATCTTACAGCTACCATCATGTCACAATCCTTGCTCATTTGATCCAACACCAGCCTGATTTCTGAAGCAAGGTGCTAGGTTGTATGCAGGAGATTAATAACTACCTTGTTAAAAGGTCAACAAACCTTTCTTTTTATCCCATCTAAGCACACTTTACAGCAGGTGATAAACTACTATCCTACTCTACTGTCCCCTGAAACAATCAGTGAAAGGAAAAGATTGTTCAGCTCTTCCTCTGGTACACTAGTTACTATCGTCTCCCCAGATCTATTCAGAAAGGTTTCCACTTCTTCCTTTCCACTGTATTCAGTTCATAATTCCATCCATTTTGCATTAATTTGTCATTTGAAATTTTGTTTCTAGCATAATCAGTTCTTTTTTTCCCACTTTCCTGTGTAGAATGCAAACACAAAAGCCTTTTAGTTAGGACATGAGCAGACCTGGCAAACAGTTGGTGTTTAAAAAATGTGTTAGCTCATGCATTTCATTGGAGTTGGTTTTAAGCATCATTATAGGATTATTGAACACTTTTTAATATGTAGGATCTGGCTGTACTGAAACAGTTTATGGGTATGAAGTCCTATATACGTCCAGTGCCTAAAATCACGTTAAAATCTCTGTGCTGGTATGGTTTTAAATACAACATAGTGCAGTTTCACCAGTCTTTTGCAGGCACCTCTAAGATGCTGTGTGACCTCTGAACTAACTAAATGCCATATTGCCAGGGTTAATGAGGCACTCAGCCCAGGCTAATAAGCTCAGCTGGGAAGCAGGAGATATTGACTTGAGGTTCAGAGTCTTGCTACAAGCCTGCCCCTGGTCAGCTGAAGGGAAGGGAAGCACACATCTGCTTAGTGTACATAAAGAATATGTTCAGAGTTATGTGAAAAGATCACACACTTTAAACTTTTTTGGGAAACTTGTACACATGGTAGTAAAGACTCATATTCTTGGTTTCCTAAATAGTTTTGAAATAGGCAAAACACGGTCATCTGTCTGTTAACATAGAAGCGATGTCTGTAACTCTTGTCATAGAGGAAGAACTATTTGTTATGTCAGCATTCTTCTCATTTTGCAAAGGATTTTGATTGCACGCCAATCCAAAGCCATGTGTTGTAATTGTTAGGCATGACATCAGTCATAGAAGCGGAATGAATTGTGAGCCATGTTCTATTTGGTTTCTCCACACTAAAGGTAAAGTATCTCTATGGGTGTTAGTTGAGTTACTTTTGATGCATATGTGGGTGAACAGAGGCAAAGCTGAGGATAAACAGGTAGTTCCATGTAAGCGAATTCCAAATCACATCTCTACTTTCAGCACTTGTTTCTGCTCTTTTGTATCCATAGACTTAGAAAAAATCCCACAGAAAAAATACAGCAGTGGCACCAGAATTAAACTTGTAAGCTTAACCACTGTGTTTCTTGACATAAGTAGTAATTATAATCTTTACTGTGACTGACAACTGTAACAAATCTCTCTGATCAGTAGGTGCAAGTGCTATATTATGTAAATTGCTTTAAGAGGAAAAATGGAGGCCAACACTTAAAAACTGACTGAAAGGCCACAGTTCTTTTCATCAGGCTACTCAATCCACAGACTGTGGAAGTTAAAACCTCTCTGGGACATGCAACTGTGAAGAAAAAGCTGTTTAAGAAGTACTAGTGAAAAAAAGCAAAATTCAGATAGTCATCAATGACTTTTCTTTTAGATGAGTTCTGGTAGAGGGGATAACTCTAACATAGATCTGTTGTGGACATCCCACATTAGAATCACAGAATCATAGCATCATTTAGGTTGGAAAAGACCTTTAAGATCGTTAGTCCAAGTGTTAAACCAGCACTGCCAAGTCTATCACTATACCATGTCCTTAAGCACCACATCTATGTGATTCCACCATCTAGGTGATTCCACCACCTTCCCTGGGCAGCCTGTTCCAATGATTCACAACCCTTTCAGGGAAGAAATTTCTCTTAATACCCAATCTAAACCTCCCCTGGTGCATCTTGAGACTATTTCCTCTTGTCCTATTGCTTGTTACATGGGAAAAGAGATGGACCCCCACCTCACTACCATCTCCTTCTCAGTTGTAGAGAGCCATCAGGCCCCCCCTGAGCCGCCTCCTCTCCAGACCAGCCCCCCCAGTCCCCTCAGCCGCCCCCCATCAGCCTCGTGCCCCAGCCCCTGCCCCAGCCCCTGCCCGGCTCTGGACACGCTCCAGCCCCTCCACGTCCCCCTGGCAGTGAGGGGCCCAAAGCTGAACACAGGATTTGAGGGGCGGCCGCACCAGGGCCCAGCACAGGGGGACGGGCACTGCCCTGGCCCTGCTGGCCACACTGCTCCTGACACCAGCCAGGCTGCTGCTGGCCCCCGTGGCCACCTGGGCACAGGGCTGGCTCCTGCCCAGCCGGCCCAGCCAGCCCCCCCAGCCCCTTTCCCGCCGGGCACCTTCCCAGCCCCCTGCCCCAGCCTGCGGCGCTGCCTGGGGCTGCTGTGCCCCACGGGCAGGGCCCGGCACGGAGCCGGGTTGAACCTCACACAGCCGGCCTGGGCCCCTCGCCCGGCCTGCCCAGACCCCCGGCAGGGCCTCCTGCCCCCCCGCAGGGCAGCACTGCCCCAGCCTGGTGTCCTCCGCAGACCGGCTGGGGGTGCGCTCAGTGCCCTCATCCAGCCTGTTGATAAAGATATTGAAGGGAAGTGACACCAATATTGAGCCCTGGGGACCACCACTTGTGAGTGGCCACCAACTGGATTAAATTCCATTCACAACTCTTTGGGCTTGGCCATCCAGAAAGAGAATAACTGTTCTGTCAAACATCAAATACCTGTGAGAGCTCAGTGTGTCCTCCTTGCTGCTTCACAAGTGCTTAGGCAATTATTACTGGACTTGTAGGTGAACTGTGTAAGACCTGCTGTTGCTTGATGGTAAACACAAGGCCCTCTGTCAGTCATTTCTCTTTGAAAATTTGCCTGCTTTCTTCAGCTCACAGCTCTCAGCACCCATGCTGTTTGCAGTTTACTTACTGTATTTTGTCTCTCCCAGGGGTAACTCATGTGGTGCTGATTGGTCCGTAATCACCCAGTTTGTTTCTGTCCACTTTTGTCCACATGATGATGTTTGTCTGAGGAGGTTATTCTCCCCTGTTGGTTTTTTTTGGGTTTTTTTTTTTTTTTTTAGTTCATTCCAAAGATGAATTTCACTTAAATTTTACATCTGTTCCTGTTTCTTGCTCTGTTGCAACATAAATCTGAATTTCTCCCTTCTGTAAATTCTGTAGCAATAGCTCTGCTGAGTTTCATTTGATTGGTGAGAAAAAAGTATTTGCACATCTGCATTTCTTAAAAATCCTTTGTGTCCATTTCAAACCAGTACAAATTGGTACTTAGTAGTCATATGAGACAAAACTCTGACCAGTAAAGTAATATTCTGTCCCGTAAATCAGTAAATTCCCGTTCCTTAAGATCTATTTTGGCTTGCAAATCCACTACAAATCCACCTACATTTTATCATTTGATTATATCTGGGCTAGGTTGGAATTTCCTCTTGCTGCTTGTCATGGTGTATATGTTCCAGGTTGTATTTAATAATGCAGTTTCCTAAGGTGACCTCTTTTCTGCATGAATGTTGGCTCTGACCTTCATTTTGTTGAGCTCAGTTCATTACATATTCTCTCTTGCTCACTTCTGCGCTCTCATGGGAATACTCCATTTCAGCGCACAAGGGGTTTCACTGCTAATGAAAATCCCTAAGCATCACAATTAAAATTTACTCTGCTGTGCTCAGTCTATGAAAAAGAACAATGTATATTCCAGTTAACAATCTAGATCTCATTATAACCAACTTGAGTTATTGAGATATTTCCACATCAAGTCAAAGTCATTTACATGCATGTAATAAACTTGTATCTACAGGGTTAAACAAAATGAGCCAGATTCTGACATTAGTCTCACTGGAACCATGGACACGTGTTCCAAAAGAACTTGCTCCAAAATAAGTGACTCCAGTGTTCCTTTCTTCAGATAGTCAGAACTAGCTAGTGTCACCATTACAGAAAAGGAAGACCTTCCTCAATATTGTGTGTCTTAATTTCCTTATGCTGTTGGGTCACTTCTCGTGCTAAGAATACTGTCTGACATGAACAATCTTGAAATGGTTTAGAGTAAAAGCCTTTCCTCAAAAAATCTATTATGGCTATTTTTTGCGTTGCTCTGCCTAGAGTGGAATGAGTTTCTAAAACAAGTTTAATTAGAATAAGTAAATAAATGTTTCATGTATGATGGAGAGAAATGGTACAGGGGGATTATCTCTGTCCATCTGGGTAAATCTGAATAATCATCTGTGATAGAGTTGTCTCTGATGTAAACAGTTCTGCATTTCACATCTCTGTGCATACCTCTCTGTCTTTCATTCTTCCTCTCTGTTGAAAAATGTTCTCTGAATCAATGATAGTTTAGTAATGATAGAGGTCCAACTCACCTCAACTTGTATCTCATCAACCTGCCATACCGTCCACAAAAGCTGTAGAGAAAGTAGCTGTCCCTGGCTTCTGGGTCAGTTATGTGGAGCACCTATACAAGGCCTCTCTGATGCTGGAAGGGAAGTCAAAACATGCCTTTAAGCCACTACTCCTCCATTTCTTTCCAGCCCCAAGAAAAGCCTGGGCTTCTTCCAGCTCACAGAATCTCAGGCAAGGATCTACCCCACTGACATTTCCTGAGGCAACCCACCAGGCGTTGCTACAGCAGCGACGGCTGTGACGTCCGATTTAGTATTTATTCTCCCCATAGGAATGTATCCGTGAGTCAAATCTCCGTCTCTGCCAAACATGAATTCTTGGCATCAGTGCTGATTCCTTGTCCGTTTGGCTTCAAGCCTCTGTATGGGCAGCAGTCACAGTACCAGTCACATTTATCAGCTGTGCTTCACCATCATCTTTGTTCTAACTACACTGTAATTGCAAAGAACTGGAAAATTAACTAAATTTCATATATTTAAAGGGAAGATCCTTACTTGATCTCAGTTCATGAGGGTATTCTGCATATTTTTTAACATAAATAAAAAATAAATATTTTAGAATTAGAATTAGAATGGGAATTGAATTAATCAAGTTGAATCTTAAATAAAATTAATAGTCGTGGTAAACTGTAATGAAAGTGAGATGCATGTCTCATGAGCCTTTATTCAGCACAGCATTAACTCATTTTAACTTTTCATTATTACTTTAGTTCTTCATTATAGCTTTACATTTAAATGGTATTTTCTCTTACAAGCATGCAAAAGAAGTCTCACTATTATGAGAGATGTACACAAAAAGCACATTTAATTTCTTAGCATTTGATAACCTTTGACTGAATCAATAAATACTCTTCCCTTAGGAGATCTTTCAGAGGTCTTTGAGTCAGACTTCAAGCCAGGACTCTGAAACTCTCAGTATATACAAAGTTACTGAGGCTCAATGTTGGTAGAAGTACCAGAAAGAACAACATCAGACTTCCCAAGTTTCCAATTAGTTTTCCTCCTGGAACAATGAAAATACTAGAAGTTTTCAAAGTAAATATATCAAGTGACGAAATTTCAATCTGTGACTTTGACAAGAAAACATTTTTTGAAATCTTAACAAAACATTATGCAATCTGAAAATCAGATCTCTATTTTCTTAAAATTGTACGAGAATTACACTGGGGGTTGTCACTGGAATATTTCATAAGCAGGTAATTTATTTGCTAATTTATTTATAGCGTTTGAAGTTTAAAAATCTTTTCATTTAAGATTAATCATCAGCAACTCATATTTTTTTGATCTAAGAGCTTTTCCTTCAATGTTAAAAATATACTAGGAAGCAAATCACAGTGCTGTAAATATTTAAAACTACAGAAAGACTAATGCCTGAAATTTTTTAAGAGGCAGAGCTTACTACTGTTACTGTAGTAAAGAATTTAGTATTACTGTTGATATTTTCCTGTTTCTAGGTTCCAACTAGGAAAATCTGAAACTGGTATAGTAGCACTGTGTTATCTCCAGTGGTCTTCTACAAAAGAGACATTTTTGGCATGCAGTTTATATGTATGGTAGAAGTTCTGCCGGTACAGGAGGAAAAGATGAAATCCCATTTGTGAAGTAAGTGCTGTGCTGCAGCTTACTCTTATATGGAGAAACCAGGCAAATAAATAGAGAATAAATTGGGCATTTTGCATACATTTAGGAATGAAAAATATTCTGTATGTATAAGCCAAAACAAGCAATTTGTTGGTTAAATAAGGTTAAACCACAGGCTTGAGTATGCAGCATTCATATCTGAATGATTAACAAAAAGAATTCTCTGAAGGATTTACTTTGGGTTTAGGTACACATTTTTAGGTCTATTTCTGTGAATGTGCATCTGCCTTTAAAAATTGATCAGTGTTTTTTCATCAAATGGTAAAGTGATGGTCTCAAAAGACTTAACAGCATGGTGCATGTTCCTAGTATATGTAGTAGCATTGTCATGGAAAGCAGCAAACAATTCAGATTTAAATTAAAAGGTTGGATGTTTATGGTAATTTTCACAAATAAGGGAGACAGGAGTTTTCTACATTTACATGCAAAAAGGCAGATCTTCTGACATAAATTCACGACTGCATCTCTTCTGGTCAGCTTTTCTTATTGTGCTCTTCAGTGAAAAGGATCCAAGGCATGCTGAGTTTAGGCAGCATCTTTTATGTGTGCATTTGTGATTTAAAATGAACTTGAGCCTCTGGGTACGTTTTAGAGCAAAGGAAAATTTTAAAGAATGTAAAATATAAAAGCTTTTAAGGTAATTTTATTTTTCAAATCTCACTGTGAGGATAAGGGACTAAAAGGATCATGATGCTCAATTGCAAATTTCCTATTGCTGTGCAGTGTAAGATCTTTAGATAAAATGCATCATGTTAGTGAAAAACTCAAACACCTATTTCATTAAAAAATACTGCATCGTGAAAGGCAGGAAACAGTCTCCTGCAAGGGCTCTGCAACAGACAGAAAACACTTTTACTTATTTCAATTTGATTTGAAACTCAAGCATTGTAAAATTACCAATCTACATTTTCCTTATGGGAATAATTTATGAAGTAGAGTTTCTGGAACTGCAGTTGTTTGCTTAGTTTCCATTTCCTCCCCTATTCTCAGTAAAATAATCATGTTCATCACTCAGTAGCAGCAGGAAAAAAAACCAACACTTCTTCCACAGCAGTGTATGAAGTGTGCTCAACTCAGATTTCCTGCACATTAAAATGCCTTAGTTACTGCAAACACTTTCTATTTATGTACAAAAGTGTTCATATTGAAATTTTCTCACTTTTGAGTAATTGAGTGCAATATCTTCTAATGCTATTAGAACCACAATGCAATAAAAAGTAAAAAGATGCTGTCACTAGCTGATTCAGTTACATTTTTCATATAAAATTTTAACCCCAGAGACTGTGAAATGTGTAATACTACCGTCTCCAATCCTTATAAATTGGCCAGCATGACTCAGACCTAGCAGGAGTCTCAATGCCATCTGGCTGTAGTTTGGGATCTCTCCAGAGAGCAAATCAAGTGTCAGAGTGCATCTTTATGTTAGAGTGAAGCAACTATAACTTACTATTTCAAAACTTGTGGTTTTGAAATAACCATAGTGAACCCGCAGATAACTACATGATTTGAAACTCAGAATTACACTCCCTGTAACCACACTGACATTGATGGGATCCACGGGCAGAACTAAGCCCTTAACTCTGGGATGTGCAACCATCACCAGCTGCATTTTTGCAGAGCATTATTTGAGTGCATTACGAAGGTGTGTGGAGTGGTAAGAGCACGCACCATCACAGAACGAAGAGTGACTGTGACAGTCAGTAACAACAACTTAAAGTCTGTGGTAACCTTTACTCAGGGAAAGCCTCTGTAATGACTGGAAGATCTTTTGTCAGTGGGAAGCTGGGTACTGGATACCGAACCTTTCTTAGCTGCAGAGATAATGAAGTACCTTTGAGTATATGGGCCTACAAGATGCAAAGCTGCAGAAAATCATAATTAATAGAGCAGATTTCAGTCTTTGTAGCACAGATTGTCAACTTAGAAGAGGATATTACAGAACTTGCTTGCTCTGGTATTGCCAAATAGCTTGAGTCCTATGGCAAAATTCCTACTGAGGATAAAGCAACATGAGCTTAGATTTGTGCTTTACTATTTCTATGAAAGCACAACATCTAACCACTAAGGCAACAGCCAGACTAGGATTAAGCAGAAGAATGTCACTGATGTGTAACAACAGAAGATTGGTATACAAGTTCTATATAATATCCACAATCCAGTTCTCAAAGAAATGATAAATAATAACAATAGTTAATACAGAGATAGAGGCATCTCTTTAAAGTGAGGGTTGCTGAAGTGTTTTGCAGCTGAACGGTGGGGCAGTTTCCAAGCCAGACAGATCGGTCAGAGTCTGGCAGAAGGCTCTTTCCCCACCATGTTGGCTTTGGGGTGGTGTACAGGCTGGCAGAACCTTTTACATTATTTTTAGAAATGTTAGCAAAGTAATGAAGTGTGAATGATTGTGTTTGTCTCTTCATTCTTACAGCTGTAGTTTTCACAAAGGCTGTCTCGGAGGACTCCCAATAAACCATGCTATGAATTCCTTCCCACTGCCATGTACAACCCTGTGCTGCATTCCTGTGCCAGTGAACAATGCTTCACTTACTGGGACTCCCTGCATGGGTTAAGGTAATTTCTGTGAAGAAACAGAGAAATACTGAACAAACAGGTTGCACAAGAGATGCAAATTCTTCTGTCATTTCTTTTAGCCTTCGAAGTAAATTAAAATGCACAAACAGCTTGTGCACAACTGCTCCTGCATTCAGGTCTTACTTGCCTCTATCTTCAGTTCAGGAGACTTGCATTTTGCTGTATTGTTAAATGGTACTATTCAGTATTTTTCTAGATCAATTTTGTTTTCAGGCTTTTAATGTTATACTTGGGATACACAAGCTTTTTAAAATTTTTTGTTTACCAGAAAAAAACCCACAAGAATTTGAAGAGGAAAAAGAAAATAAATTTAAAATATACTGTAAGCCTTATTTATATAAATGTATGAAATGTAGAGATGTATGAAAACTAGAGCTGCTGAGAAAGTAAAATTTCTGTCCCAGGAGGAACTTTAATATTTTCATGTTGGTTTTATCTTTGAGTAAAATGATAATCAAAATATCGTTATTGCTTTCAGAACAAAACCTTTAAAAAAACCTCTAAATTAAGAAACTTAGTTATGCAATTAAGAACTGCATATACAATTTATATGAAAATATTTGATAAAAATTATATGGAGTATCAGCATACTGGTTTTACACAAAATAATTTAAAATTGCACATGAGAAATTAACCAGAGTGAGTAATATGCTAAGATTCTTTTTATTATTACTTTTAAAATCAAACTTCATATTTAGTAACTATTCTTTAAATACAACACAAATAAATTATAAACAGTTGGGGGGGGGTGCTCTCCTGGAAGAAATCTTAGGTTTAATATATAAAATCATTTACTGTATAAGTTGTGTGGAGTCCTTATATAGTTCACATAAAATAGCTTAATAATTTAAAAGAGCATAAAACCTTCCAGTCTCTAAATATAAGCTCCCCACCCTCTCTGCTTTTCATGGACTTGGATTCTTTTGTTTTCTGCTTGTAGTCCTAGAAACTCAGTCCCAGGTTTTGCAGTGGATTTAGAATCCTGTCCAAAAGCAAAAAACCTACCTAAAGCATTATGCTCACTGTCCAGATTTGACTACAATCATATTGGACAAAAAAATTATTGCAATGAACTACTTAAAAGTTCATGCATTAATTTGCTCACTATGTTCTAAGCAGCAAGATGGACATTTTAGCTTGAGATTCAGCAGTCAGTCATCATTTCAAATGAACTTTAGCCTTTAAGACCATTATTGCCAAATGACTGATAAAATGATTATTCTGTGACACACGGACAGTAAAAATGGATCATGTGTTCTTTTTTATTTACAGTAAAATCTAAGTGAACACCCTAAAAGGGGAAAGCACAAGAAGAAAAGCTTATTACTGTTTATGATGAGATCAGAATAAAATAGTATGTTGCACTAGGTCTTCATTACATTGCAAACATGAACCAAAGTACCAGTGGCTAGCTGAAAAATTAAATCTTGCCATTTAGTACGACATCCAGAGAGAATATGCCACAAACAATCAGTAATTAGTTCTAAAACACCCCTGTGAATAGGTTTTCTTTCTAGAGATTAGAAGGCAGATACACAACTCAGTAGACCCAAGGTGCTTCTATAGGTGTATTTAACTTGTTTGAACATTATGAGCTCTTATGACAAATAAATAAAATAATAGAGAATGCTTACACGAGAGAACAAGTGAAGCACAAGTGCCAAAATCTGTGTACTTGTCTGTTCAGACTGAGAGTTATTAATCTACTCTGTCTGGCATAGTCCATGATTGATGTTCAGATGTTGAGACCTGTCATTCTTCTTGAATGGGGGCACAAATCCACATTCTTCTTCTGGAAATCAGGTTAGATGCTCAGACCTGGAAACTGTTAAAGCCCATACTTCCAATTATATATCTCCAATCGCATATGTAAACATATACTTGATATTGACTGATTGAAATATGTATCCATAAACTAAGATATTCTTGCTCAAATGTGGTCTTTGTGTTTTAACTTCAGGCATTAAGTTTACTCTTAATTAGCTTATTTAAGTTGTCTGAAACAAAAGTAAACCAGTGAGTTTAGCTATTATGTGTGAAGACAGCAAGATGATGAAATAAGCCCTGAATATGATAAACTGGGAGTACACATCTGCCTTTCACATCAGAAGGAAACTTATCACTGTTTTTTTCTTAATTTTTCTCTGACTGGTTTCCAGCTTCACCATTTGTTTCATGCTGGTTTTGTTCCAAAGAACTACCCTGAATTAGTACCAGGCACCTTTTTTTTTTTTTGTAGAAAACCTCAATAGTTATTGATAAGTTTGGGTCAGGGTTTTTTATGTTTTTTTTTAAGTTTGTCAACTTTTCTGAATTAGTATTAGGAGCTTATTTTCTATCTGCAAAACAAATTATAAAATGCTATTAGTGCAGGTGTCAAGAGGAATTTTCAATCTTTTTTAGAGCTGTGTTTGCCCTTCATGTTCTATGACTAAGTTCAGAATCTCTGTATATCTGTAAATTTAGTAACAGTTAAGAGTTTAGTCAGCTTCTATGTCATTGCTTTCTCCCTCACTGGGAAGCCAACCTCTAAGGCTCCGAACATCTGCTGCCATGTAGCAGAATGTCAATGCTGGTGTCAGAGTGTAACACTTGTGCTGGAATTAGTGACAACTATATTCTCGTTTAGCATATGGCAACATGTGTTCTCATCAGTCATTTATCTGCTAATATGTACCTACATTTAAATCTTAATAAGGGGAGAGACTGATGAGTGAAAGCCTGCCCTTGGATACATGTAATTCTCTAGAATCATCACAACAAGGTTAAACAAAGATCAGTTGAAATGAGTTGCCCCCAAAAGTCCATATTGCATACTTAGTACTCATTCCTAAAAGTAATCGGAAATCTTCTAACATTTCTAACTGTCAGTTTCTATGGACAACTCTTACGGGTTCTGCGACCACAAGGGGCACGTTCAAGATACTGGTAGCAATCAGGATTATGTCCATAAAACATTGACTAGAAGTTTGAATGAACTGTATATTGGAAAAACCCACTAGATATTAATTTGATAATGGAAATGGAATAGTGTTCTCTCTCTGGTAACTACTTAAGTCTGTATAGAAGCTGATGAAAGGATTCACTTTACCCATAATTGTTCCACATTTATGAGAAATAAGATGATGGCAAAAAACCAGAACATCAGGTTCAAATAGTTTGGCTGAGATGTTAGTACTGAAAAACAAATATGAGATAGTCATAAAGCCAAATTCATTCAAGGTTATATGACAACACTAAAGGCTCTTCATGTTGCTTTTGTTCCTTTCAAGACTGAACAGCATGTACAGGTTTGTGTATTTCTACAAATCTATGTGGTTGAAGTTGCTGTGTAAAGTTTCACCATAATTTAATTCACTGCATCTCAATGGAACTCATGTTTGGGTACTCCGCATGCTAGGTGTTAAATTGCAAGAAATGTGGAACTGATCCAAAACTTGAAGAGAGCTTCCTGACTACTTGATTACAATTATTTATTTCTTTTTGTAATCAGGATAGAGGTTTGAATAAAAGTCAATAGACCTGATAAAAGACCTACCACTGTGAAAAGATCTAGTTCTAAGAGATCAGTCCAGCTCCTGTTAGAAAGGATAGCAAGCTTTCCATCATCATTAATTATTTTTTGGATTGAATCCCAAGCCATCTCCATGTTCTACAGACAACCTTTTTTGTAGAAAAAGCCGTACTTGCACAGATGATGTCTGGCAATTTGGAAAATGCAGTTTAACTTTTTTGTGAAAGGTAAGCCCACTGAGAATTCTAAAAAAATATAAATATTTATACACACACACACACACATACACATATATATAACACTTGTTGCAAGATTGTTTTTCAGTTGCTGCTGAGGAATACACCAAGTTACCCACTTTCCCTTTGGTCATGGACACTATTCCCACCTAAATCGATTACTGTTCCTTTGTACATACCCCATGACATTGAAGTTTGCTACTCAAACTGTTCTAATGTTTAATGTTTAAATTAGTCTGCTTTGTTTAAATTACACTTTTGGCTTTTGTACTCAGGAAAGGACAGCAGAATAGCAGAACAGCTCCAGGAGATTACTGAGACTGTCCTGTATCTTAATATGATGTTAGTATAATTTTGTGTTAAAACTATTATTTCCATTTCCCTGAAACAAACTATTTTTATACAATTATATCAGAATTTTTTTATGTTTCTAATGGGAATTCTAGTATTTCAGAAGATGATTTTCCAAAGAATAAGTCTTTGAGTATTAAGCAAAATCCAAGTAATTGGTCTGAATAGACTTAGGACAGCAAAGATGTGTACAGAAAAGTTCCCAGAAAGGTGATACCTTGGGGAATGATGTCCCCATACATGTTTTCTTGGTTGCAGCTCTAATTAAGAACCTCCTTTGGCTTCAGCATTTTTCCAGTGACCCCTCAGTAGTGCCAAGCACAACATATGGAGCCTGATGCTGAATCATCAGGAAGCTGACCTGAGCTAGTAATGATCCACTATTTTGTTTTTAATTTCCCTCATTCCTCAAACTCTTCTATTTAAGATAAATGAATGACGGAATAGAGGTAAGAATTAGTGATTAGGGATGTAGGGCGTAGGGAATCGAACTGCATGTGTTGAAACAAAAGTCCTTAGTATAAATGAGTAGGTTGAATTTTGCATTTTTTTTTCTCTTTTATTACATTGCTGTCCACATTCCAGTCAAAAGCATTTTTAGTTAATTATTTAATTAATCAATTAACTAATTAACTTTTCATTAAATCAGTCTTTCTTGTGTCAGTTCTGCAGGACAAAGAGTGGTTACAACTACTAGCTGGAGTAAGCATGTGACAAGTAAAGGTGGCTGCTGGAGTCCAGGGCGCCTTTGATTTTGCACTGCTGCATTCTATTGGCAAAGGTAAGTTGAAGCTGTGTAGGAAGCAGGTTTTGTAAACTGTCTTTAACATAAGAAAGTATTTTAAGTTAGCCAAGTTTTTCAGTGCTGCCAGAGGAGGAAATCCTATCCTTACTTGCTCATTCTGATGCCTACCTTTTGTTTACACAAGTGCCATCCATGTAGTAATGCAAAAACCCTGAAGTCTGGGAACTAATGTTTATTTATTTTGCTAGGTGAGCTATAAAAGGATCAGTTCCCTGAGCAGCTACAGGAATATTCCTTCTGGCTGAAGTGAAAGTATGGTTTTGTTGTTTAATGGAGGGCTTTCAGCAGCAATGTTGCCTTACAACAGTTTTCAGTGTTCAAGGAGCCATGAGTGCAATTCTCAAGGAAAGACTAGCAACTTGCTTTAAAACTAGAGGCAAATGGAGAAACGGCTACCTTAACCTTGATGTTGGTGTCACTGTATCTCTTGTATTTGTAAATCAATACTACATAGCATAGTGCGTGCATTGCTAAGCCCACAAAGAAGATATAGAAGTGCATTCCCCCTGCAAAGCACTGAGCTTTGTGCAACTTCCATTAACAATGAGTTAAAAATATAGCCCAAAGCATGAATCCAGGATAAATACCAGATGTGGAGAATAAAAGATATGCTTTAGACTATCCTTTATCTGGACTCCTGCAGTTTCATGACTCTTTCCCAGCTTATTGGTGTTAACCTGACTTTATATCACACACAGCTTCTTTTCTTGCTTGTCCATTGATGCTCCCTCTGGGGCAGATTGTTCCCAGCTGTGTTGTGAGAGCTTACAGTCTGTGCAACATCAGGATATGGCTGCAGTTCCTGCATTTCCCTGTGACTATTTTCCGTGTACACTCCTTGAAATTAGGATGCATTAAAGGAACGGGAACTATATCAGGTCATGTCTTCAGTTCATATCCTAGTATCAGGTATAATGAAGACAGTGAAGACAAAACAAATTACCTCACATTTATTACTTTGTCATTTTCAATTAAAGAATGCTAATCTGATAGGGCAAGTGGTCAGTTCCAGTGGCACATTTCCAGCTTTTCTCACCTCATTATATTCCCGCATGAGGAAAACAGTCAAATTCTTTTTATACTTTTTTTAATTTCAAAGAACAACAGCCTCACCTGGGCTGAGGCTTTGTATGACAAGTTTCAGTGCCATTTGAGTTCCTTCTGCTTGGCTATAAACCAAGGCAGGGAAGAAAGGATTTTCATAATAGAAATGCTCATGCACCGCATTAATTGTATCAGCATGAACTGTGGCATTACAATAAAGGTTGTTTTAATTTGACTAAAAATGAATAGATTGCTGTGAATCAATTGCAATCTAATAAGGGTCTTATTGTAAAACCTGCAGATAAGATGGAGTGCCATTGTTCTGAACTGTGCTTCCTGGGAATGAGATTTCAAAAGAACTTAATGCTGACTTTTATAAATCTTTGATCAGTGATACTAACAGAAACATAGCAACACCTATCTCCCAATGTTTCCACCTTTCAATAAGCTGTTGCCAGATTATTATTAAAAGAGGATTCTGTTTCTTAAAGCTTTAATCTAAGAGGGACTAAGCTGCTCATGGGTAGAGTTGTGTGCTCCTAACTTCTATAGTCTGTATGGCAAGCTGAGGGTACTTGAGCAGTTCACAGAATTTGTCTCACAAGCACAGAAAAAGATGCAAGTAGATTGTCTAAAGTATCTAAGACAGGTGTGTAAGACAGTAGTAATTCACCCCAGTTTTAAACCGTTGTTTTTAGGTGGACTTTAAAATCAGCGCATCTCTCTGCATTGTCCCAAACTAGCCTAAATAACTGTGCTTTGACTAAATGCCTAATCTTGTTTTTCATGCTTAAACTTAAGAGGGAATAAGAATCACAGTACATCCTAGTGGAAATACTTTTACTCAAATTATTTGGAATCTGAGCCCAAGACTGCTTCATGATTTCCATGGTAAAATATCGCATGCTGAAGGATAAACCACATGTAATCAAACCTCGTCTCTGGTCATTGTCCCAGAAACAATCCACTCTAAACTCTCTAAACTCAAACCTGTTCATAAGAAACGTAAAACATTTTTATGTCTCCTTAAAAAAGGGAAAGAAACAAAACCAGAGAAAATACCTCCTCTGTTTCTGAGGGATTCTGTTATCCCAGAGTATTTTTTAATTAATGGTTTTGTTGCTAGTTAAGAGTCCAAAATTTCTGTTTCATTAATAGAAATGCCAAGTCTATTTTCTAGTACTTTTAGACATACGTGTAGTCATTTTGACAACTTTTCTATCTTGCTGAATGTATTGATTGTGAAAGTTTTGTAAATGGCTGTTTGACTAAGCATTTGTGCCAAAACCCCCTGTTTTTGTTATTACTATTTTGAAACCAAAAATACTGAAACTGAAAAAAAAAACCCCAAAAAACAAAACAAAAACCCAAAAAACCCCCCCTAATGACATGTATAAAAGTATCAGGAATATCCACAGACAGAATTAATAATGATGACAGCATTAGAAAGCATTTTGACTTCTTGAAGATGTTAACTAATATCTATCTGACAGTTCAGACGCAGAACTGAGTTGTCTGATTATTTTCCCTCTGCTTTTACAGATTTCTTCTGCCTTCTTTTGAAGGATCTGGTACTAACAACTGTGAGATGCAAAGTGTTGGACTATATGCAAGATAGTTTATTACAGGATGGCAGATTCTATGATCCTAGAGGCTTTTCTCATTTGAAATTCTCCTATTTTTCTCTTATTTCTTTTATCTTCCCCCCGCCCCCCCCCCAAGCCTCAGCCACACTGTCAAGTAGAAGAAATAACTCTGTGTGATTTAGCTGACCAAATATGTCAGATATAATGAAAAATTACTAGTCCTATTGCACATGGTCAATGAAAAGGAGAGAGCATAAGGGAAATTATATGCCCGGATTATCTGGCAAACACTTACTGATAGTAAATGCATTTGTGAAACTTTAGGAACAGCTTATGAATGATACATAAACAGGATGGTGATAGATTTTACAACAAATAGAATCAGCAGCAAATAATTTGAAAAACCTTGAAAACACAGTGTGTGATATTCTCAGATTAATCACTGATTTGTTAATTGACTGAGGCTCTACTCTATGGTTTAAATTAGTAATCACTAAACACAATCATATTTATCTGAATTGCTTTGACCTAATTGTAGATTTATTATCTGCACAGCGAAACAAGATGCTAAGGAACAGAAGTATCTTCTCTTACCGTTGGCTTTAGAAATATTCAGTTATGTTTTGCTCAGATATTTTGTAATTTCTGATTCTGATCCTAATCAGATCCAGAAGAATAAAAATTGTATGAAAATGCACTCAAATTTAAATTCAGCTACAATTTACCTAAGATAAGATTATATTTTATTTTAAATTAACGTGCTTTTTTACAACCTATTTATAACCTTCTTCAATGACAGATTAAAAGACTGACAGTCTAAGACACCATTATCTTAAAACTTTGTATAGACAACCACTAAAACCCACATACAGCTTCTAGTCTTTTCAGGGAGAAATATCCATTCACACTACCACATGCTCCTCCATACACTGAAGTATATTAAAAATTTCTTCCTGTTATATTTCTTCATTAGTGATCACTGAAGCAGAGGAACCTTAGGAAGATTGACATCATTAGTTGCCTTTAGTATATGTACCAGGAGAGACTTACCCTGTCTTTTAAAGCAAATTTTGTAGGCACATTAAAGCACATTGAGAATGTGGCAGATGTGATCCTCTGCTCATCTAGGGAGGGCAGCACACAACACAGCTGTGCTCACAGAGGACTCTTCTGGGCTGTGCAACCTCTGGAAATGCTACATTAACACTGAGTGAAGTAACTCTTGCTCTATTTCCATTAAATCTCCAGTCATGTTGAGAAGAAAAGAAAAATCCATTTGGAGTTGATTTTCTCCACTTGTGTCCAAGAGTTTAGGGGATGAATTATTCATCTGAGATATGGAAAATGTTGATTAGATGGATATTGTCCAGCTGACAAAGAGCAATAGTTTAAGTCCAGGATTCTCAATTTTAAGGAGAATGTCTGAATACATCATTATGGGATTTTAAAGGATGGACTTACTTCAGCCTTTGCTGTAAAACCTGCTGTTCTGCTTTGACTACAATTCATAAATATTCATTGGGTAAGAAAGAGTAAGAATAATTATTTGGCCTGCTGGTTTGGTAGGCTAAAAGGCTAATTCCTGTTGCCCAAAATATTCTATTTTATGCTGAAATATCAACTTCAACAGGAGAGAGATTGAGAAATATCTATTCCAGGAAATTTAGTGGGTAAACATGTAGGGTGCTATCTTGATAGTTTGAGGGAAGGAAAAACATTGCCCTCACCCAAACCAGGCACAGAGGTAGTCAAGCTACTGGACCAATGGACTTACAGGGAAAATACATCTCTCTTAATCGTTTGCATCTGTAGTTAAGAGGCATGAAACATGTCCAGCGGCTTAGGCCCTGCAGAGAACCCTGGAAGAGGAAATGGCTTTCTTTTGAGTCCCATCGGTGCTTACAAGTAAAACAGAATGAGAGCTTTTCAGTGTCATTATGGGTGAAGAAAATCCAGGCTTTCTCAAACACTGAAATGTAGTCCCTATGGGATTTTACAAACTGAGCCACAAGTACCAAGAGATTTACTGCACTAAGCAATAGCTGAACAGGGATAATACATATTCCAGTTGAGGTGGTTTCAGGTGCCCAAAGGGTAGTTGGGTGGCTGACTTACTCTGTGAATCAAATGTCAAGTCTTGAGAACATTCTAAACATCAGAATATTGCTGCCTAGTTCTAATCTTTGCTTTCTAATTCAGGACTATATAGTATAGAACAATTTAATATTACATGGTTAATTCACACCATATTTTATGTAACACTGCTCTCTTTCCATACCATCTTTCTTTTGCATAAAATTCATATAATTTTCCTTAAATCTGTCATTGTTCATGTCCATCGTACTTTTGAGAAATTTAAAACAGAAGATTATAGAGATTACCCAAGATCTTACAAAGCAGAGAGTTGTGTTTTAAACTGATTGTTGCTTTGGACATCTCTCTTCTTCAGCACCTTTTTATGAATTAAAGGAAATTCCTGATGTCACATTGGTCTCTCTACACTGGAAAAGAGGACTGGAGAGAAAAATTCAGTCCACAGTATGTGTATTGTTCAGTAAACTACCACTTTGGGGATGTCACTGAGAAGATTATTTCATTGAATATTTGGTATTATCACCTAGAGGCTTTTGTTTCATTTGATAGTTACTGTGGTGATTTTACTGTGGCACCTGTTATACCTTCAGCAAGAATGAAAAGACTTGCTTTGAATTTCAGAACAATCCAAAGAACATTGAGAGCTACAAACTATTTCTATGTAAGCCAGTGTGACTTTCTGTAAAGAGCAGAGGTGAGTCTTTAAGATGGACTCACATGGGGTAAAAAATGATAAGCAGATCTTGCAAGTAAGTAAAGAAGACTTGTGCATTGTGAGGGCTATCTAGAAGAAAGTATGGGAGTGACGTTGGGAGATGTGGACAAATGAACGGGAGTGGCTGAAAATAACAGCAAAGTAAAAAAAATGATGGGAGAGAAATGGATATTGAACCAAAAAGGATGACAATAAGGTAATTAATGATCAGTCTGCTTTCAGGCTACATATGGTGCCAAGACTGTATTAAATCTTTATAAGTGACATTCAAGGGTTGATGTTGTATACCACCATTAAGGAATTTTTCCAAATGGTCACCAAAGTCTGGCAAGTGCATGGGTATCTCCTGTATTCTACAAGCCAGAAATCACTTAAGCCTTTGTGTTTCTATTTATGCTCCTTAACACTGGTCCTGTGCCAACAGACCATAAGTCAGTAAGGTTTTCTAGCACATGCTTATTTCTGATCAAAAGAGTGCCTTTCTTTTGTCAGCACACCCCCCCCCACCCCAAACACGAACACAATTATATCTCTCTTCATAATGGCCAGAAAAAAAAAAAAAAAAAAGGAAAACCAACAACAAAAAGGAATGCATTAAAGTCTGTACCACCTGCCTAGTGCTAAAAGAAAAAAAAAGGTTACTTGGATTTGAATTTTTTAACATTTGCTACAAGTTTAGTTCCTGTTTTAGTGCTGAGACTTAACCCTAATTCCAGATAATCATATGTATTAGTGGGCATAGAGCTGGAGTTGGTGACTTTCCTCCCAGGAGCTCTGGAGGTGTTTTACATGTTCCCTAGCTACCCTGGAAGACCTGCACACAATGCTCCCAGCCTCCCATGCTCTGGGAACATACTTGGCATTCCAGATCTCTGCTGACTATTGCAGAGTACATAGTTGTTTAAGAAGATAGTAGTGAACTGATAGCTCTTTCTTCATAATTAACTTATTTATTCTTTATCCATAATAGCAGTTCATTTCAAAATACTTCTTGTTCATTGAGAAAACTACATCACTCACAGATGCTGTATAGATTTTTAATTTTCTCCTGTAAATGTTATATGATACCTGTCAATTACCACTTTGGACTAAGGCTTTAGGAATTAGATCAGCCACGTTAAAGTAGGACAAAGTAATTTCAAAGTAAACTGTGAATGTTACGTGCTGAGCAACAGAAAAAAGATATGATAATCTAGAATTGCTATTTTCATACTGATAGAATCAGCCAGGGTTTCTTTCCTTGAAAAGCCACGCGATGCATTTCCATTCACATTTGGTATGGACATAACCACTGCGCTTGAGAGTAAAAGCCAGCACTTTGTAACTGTTAACGGGTAACAGCGTGCTTCATGTCAGAGCCTGACCTTGACACCTGCGTCTGGCTTTGCATTCCAGCTCCAGAGTAATCCTACATTTGAGGGTATGTACAGGTTGGTTTCTTTTAGAGGCCTCTCTCATATTTATGGTAAGAATTTAAACAAGTGGTATGACTGAGCATATGTGAAAGCCCATGGGAGCAAAAAAGATTTTGTTTTAAATGGGAATACTACTAAAGTTAAGCACATATTAACATTTTGCTGAATAAAAATGGATTTAGCTGTTGCTTAAATATTTCCCTGAGTCAGTGATTTAGTTTGGTCCATTACAGTGCAAGGCCATCTGTGAGTTTTAGATGTAAATCTGGTCTGGGAATCTTTGGAACAAAAGAGATATGTGTTGTGGTTTCATATGTAGATCCAATGTGAAAACGTAAGAATAATGTTGTTAACATTGTTTGCAAAATAACTGCAGTAGCTATATATTTCTATCTAGTCCAGATGGATAAAAACTCCAAGGGACATTTGGTTTTATGGCCTCTAGCTTATTATTTTAACACCTAACTTTTATGAGGCAAAATCATTATTTTTAGCAGTCTTTTACTGTCTCTTAAATGCAGTGAAAAGCAAAACAGGACCACAAATCTGTTATATTTAAAGCTGCTGAACTAAATTTCAAAAATCGCCATAGAACTTGTCCATTTAAAAAAAAAAAAAAAAAACGGTGACTGTCTCTTTATCAAAGCTTTTTTCCTCTCTGAATAAACCCCAGACATTATATTCAAGGATTTGTCTGTATTATTGACTTAGTTGTGTTTGGTGATAATGTTCAATCAAGCTGTGTTAAAATCAGTGTAATTTGGCTCAGAGTTCAGCTCAATACATGCAATGTAGTCTGTGTTTTAGAGTTGTTAAAAAAATCTGGAGGAGGACACAGAACTGTAAGAATAGGAATGATGTGACCTCAGGAGGTCACTGATTTTCTTTACTAATCCCAGACAGATTCAGCTTTATCTAAATAATCTTTGACAACCATTTGTCTAACCTGTTTTTAAAATAGCCCAGTGATGCAGAATCCCCAGCTTCTCTTGACAGTTGTGTTTTAGCACTTAACTCTCTTGCCATACAGCATGTTCTTAATGTGTAGGTTAAATCTCCCTTGTGGCAACCTAAACCCATTACTTATTGTCCTGGAGAATACATTAGTGCTTTCCTCTCTTTGCCAACCTTTTGATGACATCAGCTATGATCTGAAGTCCATACTTGTTTATACCTTTGGTTTTCTCTCAGCTAAATAAATCCAGTACTTTCCAGCTTTCTTCACAGGTTTTCTTGGAAAAGTCTCAGTGTTTCTTCCTCTTTTCTGGACTTTCTTCAGTTGATCCAGCTATAACATTGTGCCCAAATCTGATGTCGTACTCCAGCTGAGCCACACCAATGTTATACAGACTTGAGGTATCTTAGGTACAGCATGCCCGCACATAGCCCCAGGTACATTATGGCCCTGTGGATGTGTGTTTCATTTTTGGTCCATTCATTCTCAGATCAACTTTTGCAGAACCATTTCTATTATTCCATCATTCTCTGTCCTGTAGCTGTGTGTCACTTTGTATTTAATGCCACTGAACTACTTATTATTTTGCTGATTTCATCACTTCAAGTTTCATTCCTGTCCTCTAAAGTGCTTGTCATCCCTCCCAGCTTGTTATCATCTTCAAATTAAAAGTGCTTTCTATTCTGTCATCTAAATCATCAATAATGAATCTAACAGCTAGAGTACAGGATGGATTTAGGATAGCAGAGGTCTGCTAATGGCAAACTTGAACTCAAGTTCTTCATGGGATCCAGTTTGCTTCTAAAATATTTTGCCCGTTCCACTTTTACCTTTATTATTTATTTGTGGAGTAGCAGTGTTCTGAGAACTGGCATGTACTGAGAAGTCTCATGCCACACTGCAGACAAGAAGGAGGTAACATTTTGAGCTGATTAGAAATGTAAAGATTGCTTTTCTTAATGCCATGGAACAGACCTCAGAGGTTTGGCAGGGTCAATATTGAGTGAAGCAACAGGTGATACTGAATGAAAGTGACTGGGTTTCTTAGATCTGTTAACATTGGAAGGACATATGAAACATTTGTGAACCAATTCTGCTGTGGTTTATTCAATCCATAGTCCCACTGCCTACTCACATGTGCTACTGAGACATTATTGTCTTATCAATACTTTTAAAATGTGCTTGTAATTCTTTCACATTTTCTCTTTCACATCTTGATACTGCATTCGTAAGCACAGGTGTAAGCCTATAGATTTCTTGGATAACAGGAAGGATCTTTTTGTTTTGTAAATGATGTGCGTAATTTTACTAAAATGCAGTTTAATACCAATTCATAACATTTTGTGCTGAATAATATGAAGGCCAAATCAAATTTCTCATGTTTGCCTCCTATAAAAATGTTCCTGTTCCTGTATAACTAAAATAAAAACCAACAAAATTTAATCAGATTTTATTTGCTATAAGTAAAGATAACATTCAGAAAATTTTTTTACTATTACATTAGTCTTTGTACCAAAATACTGAAAGACTACAAATACGTTCTATGTTTATGGAAATTGTGCAAACCAGGACTTTGACAGCCTTCTAAATAATTTAGACCATCACAGTATCAAGGAAGAACACTGAAAATATTGACAAATACGTGTTTCTGGAAAGCTGTACAACAGTAATGTTTCAGATAAAGTTTTACTCAAACTGAAAAAAACCACATTTAATAATTTCCTCACAAATGTTCAGCACTGAATACTACTGAAGCTGTATCAGCATTTCATTGCAAAACAGCATTAAATGGGAAAGCAAACCAATATGAACCTAAGAAATCCTCTTAGGATAACTTCTGTTTGGGTGGCAAAAAAGGTTTTGATAAATTTACTTTATCATTCCAAACAAACTACCTATTTTTACGTCACTTACAGAGCAATATAATTACATCTTGAGTAATGTGTATCTGATTCTATTTGAAGAGCAAACAAAACCCACTGTGACTCTAGATGAGAATACTGATGACTTCAGAAGGAAAAAATAGATTAGAGACACAGATGGCTTAAGAAAGACCGCACTGTCACTACACCTTTCCAAAATCTGCAGCAGGCTAGGAGTATAACCCTTCTTTTGTAACTACTAAAATATGACCAGTATGTGACACTGGGGTCTTTTTTAATTATGGGAAGGTACAAAGGTATCCACAAACCAGACAGTCTGTAGCTTATGTAGATACCAGAAAAAGTCAGAGCGAAAGGGTCAGCTTTTTTGCTCCTTGACGTCAGCACTGTGCTCACTCTTTGCTGAGGACAGCACTGGCAAAATGCTACTATTTATTCCATAGCAGCTCTGAGCCGTTTAATCCTTAATCTTTGGGTTGATGATTTTTGTCATAAACTCTCAAAACCCAGAATAAATGTCAGAATATTTTTATATTTGCATTATTGTGAAAATGTTTTCTCTGCATACTCATATTGGATTTTGACATTAAGTGTGCCTTGAGCATTCAGAGACACATCCAGACTGAATTCACTTGACAGTTGGATCATAAACGTACGAGAATCTTGATGTTTTGCTACATAAACATGTTGATGGACTTTTCCTGATCACTATCAGCTTAATTCAGTGTACCAGTCCAACGTTGTGTACTGTGCTGTGCAATTCCTTTATAAGAAAATGTAAGAGAGAAAAGGATTCTTTTAGACAGCATTTACAGGTTCAAATTCAAATATTGCTGAATGAAGTGCAACCAATCAATAGCATGAATACATTAAAGAATATCCCTGATCACAGTTGCTTAAGTATGTATCACTCACTGGTATGATGTATTGTGAATTTGTAAGGCTGTTAAGGAAGAGGTTAAAGATGTGATGGATTTTTATTTCAGGAAGAGATAAAGGAAACAAATGCAGTGGAAATTTAAGTGAACAGGATGATGCATTTTAAAATGGTTTTGGCAATGTGCAGAGGAATGGGAAATGAACCAACTTATGTAAGCACAAAATTGATGGACCTACCCTGAGATTATATTAAGAAGGTGTCCTTTGGACACTTTTAGGGAATGAAAAAGACAATTAGAAAATATTTGAAGATGTGGAGTGGGGTAGCCCTGGTGATCATTTGGACCTGTGAAATCTGAAGAATGAGCTTTGTGTGCGGTATAAAAGATTAGTCTTCATCAATAGTTATTTAACTGTAAGATTGGAGGGCTTTAGAAGAAATGAAATGCTTCAAAGAACGAAGTGAAACATGAGTTGGTTTGGTATAGGCAGCTTTTTAGTAAATGTTTAATGAATCCATCATATTAAATGATTAATATTTTCACAAACAGATGATTTTTAATCTATTTGCTAAAAGCGTAGGGGAATCTAACATCTGGGACTTGAAGCTAGCAAAACTGAAATAAAGGCATTCAAATAGAGAGAACATACCTAAATGGATACAATTAAATATTGGAATTACTTGCATTTGCATTATTAGCTGACTACCACATACTGCCTTCCATCAGCTCTACCTGCCATTCTAGGGAAGGCTACCATTAATAAACTAAGCTGAGGGTCCAAAGCTTCTATATACAACAGGAGCAATACTGTTGTCTATATACAACAGATGATGTCCTGGTGTTTATTCTTGGTCCTCCTGTCTCAGAAAGCTAGGAAATATGTCTTGTATTCTAAAAGATCATCTGTGCTTGCACAGTAAATCTGACACAATAAACACCTCGAATTGCACACTTTTCTCTTGGCTATTTGCCTTGCTTGCACACACAGCTCTTGCTTTACCTATTAAACTGCCTTCATCTCAACCCACGAGTTTGCTCACTTTTGCACTTCTGATTTGCTTCATCGTTCCACTGTGGGGTTTAGCTGCTTACCAGTGTTAACCCACGCTAACATGCCCTTAGGGGCTCTCTAAAACCATTTATTTTCTTTATCTGCTTCTGTTACAATAACTGAAGAGAAGCAATAATCTAACCATTTATCTTTCTTCTGTCTGTAGAGTTAAAACGCTATAGATGGCATAATTCAGTATCAAAAAAATCTATAAACATTTGACCTTATATTATAGCGTATCAAAAAATATGCAACATACTTAATTGAATAGTATTTCATTCTCTTGCCTTCCCAACCAATACTCATTAAAAAGCTGACCTATGCATACAGATCCTTAAAGGTGCATTTCTAGTTTTCAGGGTATTATAGAATGTCACTGTATGTCCTGCTGGACCAAAATTCTTCCCTGGAGAAGCTCCAGAGATGAATCATTCCTATTTGCCCGCAACTGTAAAATCATATTCAACACAAAAGTTACATTTATTTTTCATTTATCTTTCATCCAGAAGTTGAACTAAGTGTCAGACCAACACATAGAAGAAAAAAAAAATCTTGATGTAGGCCTACTACAAAAATTCTTACTCAAACCTTTGAAGACATGATGTAGAGTTTAGATAGGAAGGCTTATCTGCAGGTGAAGTGCAAAGAGCACACAATTTGAATTGAAAATGAGGATTCAAAAATGCTGCTCAGCCTCACTGCAAGTGGTTGCATGCCAAGTATGTTACAGCAGCCAGTGAGGTGATCAAATTAGTTTCAGCTGCTCTTTTTCCTGTGAAAGGGAGTGAAGCATCCCCTTTTCATAGTGGTGAGTGATACAGGGGACAATATGCAAATGGACCTCACCTAAAACTTGTTTAAAGAGATTTTGGGTCCTTTTCAAAACAGCAGGATGGGGTCATGTACACTAATACTTGCTGTGAATGAGTGTGTGTGTGTGTGAGGTTAAAAGTCACGATTCTTGGAAGTAAAACAAGATGCAATATGAATGCAAATGAAGGAAATTATAGCATTTGATCTAATTTGCCTGGTGGCCTTTCATTTTTGAATATGTTATGAGATTATGGAATATGCCTGACTATTGATCTGTTCATTAGGTGGCCTTAAGCAAGTTGTACGTACATTATTTATTAATTTCCACTTTCTTTTATGTTTCTAGGAATATGGATCTTTTGAAGAAAATCTCACTCTCCATCTTCACAGCAAAGCGATAAGCCGTAAGTCTTCAGGGTATTTTAGAATAACACTGCATGTCCTGCTGGGCCCAAATCCTGGGAATGGAATTATTTTGGTGCAAGTCAATTTTAGCAAATTGCATCCTTAAATCTTTAATTTCTTTCTTCTTGCAAGGAAGAATGCTGCAGAAACGAACAGGTAGAGAAGCTGTCCAGGAAAAGTGAGAAAGAATGTGGAAAAAATAACCAGGCCCAGATGAATCCATTGTACCTTGTTGTGGTATAGACCATAGGAGAATCACAAGGAATACAAGAAAAAAACAAATCTACTTTAAGCAAAGTTTTTCCATGAATACTTCAGGGAGTGCGAAAGATTTGATGGGTTGTGAACTTCTTCCCTTCCCTGCTATGGAAGTGCAGCCATGTGGCTGTGAAATTTAGTAAGTTCAGTTTCCTCAAGCAATCCTGCTAATTTTATCAGGAAGAACTGTCCTTGCCTCTCTGCAGAATCCATTTCTGGACTGTATCTACACCAGTTCTTCACTGGTTCTCAGCATTACCATATGTCCTCTGGATCTCATTACACTGCTCAGATCAGATCTTCCCAATCGAAAAAGGCTTTAGGACCAAAAGCACTATTTTTCACAGCCACTTTACACTTTAGCTGAGATTTGGGGTCTTGACTAGTACGCTGGTTTGTTTGCTGGTTTGATAGCTTTGTGATTTTTTTTTTCTTCTGCCAATCCAAAATTGTTCCATTTTAAGCTCCTTCTTTCACCTCCCTAAGATCCTCTTCTGAAAGACTTTGCAGGTTTGAAACTGATACCAAGTATTTTGCAGCTTCTCCACCCTCCCCACACCCACCCCCCACCGCCTGAAAAGAAACACAAGTTTTATTTCTTTGGGCTTTTGTTTGTTTTCTTTACTGAAATACTTCCTTTCATCAAAATATTTTTATTTTTCCAGTAGGTCTAAAGCCATATATATGGTGTTGTTCATGTTAGACTGGAGGATCTAGTGCTCTCGTCTGTCCTTAATCTTTGTCAAGGCAGGAAAGGCAACACTCCATTGCGCTGCAGGGAAGGAAGGGTGGGTTTCTTTCCCTTGAGGGCTGTCTGCTAGGCAATTAAATTGTAGCCTAACCTAGATAGACACAACCACGGGTATTTATTCTCTGGTTTTATTTTCTTGGCTTTTAGGTCTTGTCTAGAAAGATAATATGTAGGCGAAAATAATAGTAGTAGTAACTATTATTGAGTTGTTATTGAGCTGGATGCTATGCTGAAATGTACGTTAACATCATACCTGCGAGCACAGCAGTGGGCTCCATTCACTGTGGCTAGGTTTGTGTACACATCATGTCTTAACATGTTTCTGAGAGAAGTTTTGAAGGAAAGCAATTCATCAGTTGCACAGATATTTGCAAGATCTTTCTCCCAAGCACAGGGGGAAAACACAGGAACAAGCAATAAGACACTCAGCTGCTGCTTTGATAACGTTATAATCGGCAATAGAGGCTAATGCTGGTACAAAAAGAGGAAAGAGGCAGGAGGTATCCTACCAGAAATATCTTAGCCAGAGGAAGCAATCTTCTTCCTATTGCTTTGGAGGGACCGCCACACCAGCTGCTTAAAGTGTCCAGACGATCTCTGAAGGTCCTTCTCACACCCTTCCTGTGTTGCATTTTTCTGTTTATGGGGATGAAGCCTGCTGTATTGAGGCAGATATTGCCTGACAACCTCAAGGCTTCCAGCAAGGCTCTGCCTGCTATTCCTCATGTTCCCAAACATCAATACTACAGGCAAAGAGAGGAAAACTGCAGATAATGCTGCTTTGCAGACAAAAATTTGCAGTTAGTAACATGAGCTGGTTTTTAAAGCTGCAGAAGTGTCATAACAGCAACAATACCAGAGATGTCCACACAGGCTGCTGCATATGTCCAACTACCAGCATCACAGCATAAAAGATGTTTTATTCAAAATGATCTATTAGAAACTTGGAGCCAGATATGTGGTGAGAGTTGTGCCTACAGTTTTTATACCTGTTTACAATCCAACTTCTTAGAAGAGTTTCACTTTAAAATATATCTCTTTCCTTAAAAAAGCCTTTTATTTTTTGGGCTAGTCCATTTCTAAAGTGAGTAAGACAAAATAAACCAAAGTCAATCCTAACCTACAGGAAGACTATTTGCATGGAAAGGTATTTCCTGGTGCAGAAAATCTCTGTGAGCTCTGATTTTGTTACTGTTCTTATACAAACTATTTTTCACCTGTTCTTGGTCAATGCTGTAATTCCTTGGAACATTTTCAAGTGTGGATGTTGCACAGAATTTCTGAAATTAAGGTATCCTCAGAGTTAAGTTGTTGGAAGCCAGTTAAAACATAGCATGTAGGGTGACGTTCCCTGTGTTACGTCTCATTTAATGAATGCCTGCAAATGGAGTCAGAAAGACCTTTCAAATTTCATAATTGGGCTTAGAACATGAAATCAACAATTCTGTAACCACAGTAGTACAAAGTCTGGGAGTGGGTGAAAATGTGTAGGTGGAAACAGAACATAATTTTATTCTCCTTTCTTGGTGCGACTAATGTCATAAACATCCTGCCATTCTGATATTATTGTGATAATGTTAAAATATTTGGTTGATGCAAACAAGAGTTGAGATCTAATATTCTTTATATGGCATTGCCCAGAGCAAAGTAAGAGCACCATGACAACAAGTAGCCTGCAAGCTGTCATGTTATTTGTGTTCAGCTTGCAGAACAGCTTATAAAAAGCTATCAGCTGACAGGCATCCTGAACATCAATAGTAATTGAGAGAGAAAGAATAGGAGAATAGCAAATGGTGAACATTGGGGGTGGTGGGGGGAAAGTACAATAATACACCCGAGGAACAACAATTTTCCATACACTTAAAGTTTTCTTAAATGGCAGTTATTTATTTAAAAATACAACTTCCTAATTAAAACCCTTGAACATAACCACTTTAGCCTTCAGACATCACTGTATCCCCTATAGAGAACTTTACTAATCAAAGGTGACAGCACACAAGAAACCCTTCTAACATTCTACTGAACAAAACTATTAAGCAATTATAAAATTGACAATGATGACTACAGGGATATGAAGAAATTTCTTTTAGAAGTATACATCTATTACATAGAAAAATATATCCAAAGAACAACAAACTGTGAACACAGCATTTAAGAATATTGCCCGTGGTGTTGTCAGTACCTTTATAGATGTAATTCTTCAGACTGAGCATCAAAGCAATTATTAATCTATATTTTTTTTATTCTAAAATAATCTTTTATTGTTTAGGATTTAAGGAATAGCTGCTTATTGTTTTGCCACATACAGAAGTACTAAATGACTATGAAGCAATGAACTTTTTGGATGAGCGAACCTGATCACACAGGTCACTGCCCTGGGGAAATTCAGTTCTAGGAAACAAACAATAAGCAAGAGACCTCATATCATGCAGCTGGCTTAGTTTCAATGGGAGTATTTGTGAGAGTAATGTGAGTGGGATTTGATCCTTTAACTTTTATTGCTTCATCTGGAATTTAAAGTATGTGAAATTGTAGCCAGGTGTTTTAAAATCTGAGTTTTTACACACCACATTCCAACGACTCACTACAATTTTATGTTGTCTCCCAGTGGACAGACTTAGATTTAGCAAAAATAGAAAAGGTGATACAAAACTAAAATAACCTACCGATTGGCATTTCTAGCTGTCCCAGGTTTTTGTTGACACCTAACATTGGCATATGTCAGGAAGTACAGAGATACACCACTAGTACTGGAGATACATAGCAGGATTTTAGCACGTATTCACCTGTGTAAAAAAATTTGTCAGAAAGAATGCAGGGCACTATTAACATATGTGGATGGAGAAGGCTGATTTTTTTCCATGTCACAAATTCAGCATAACTGGTTTCCTGGAATGAAACACGAGATCTAATAAACTACTTTTACAGTATACTGCGCCACTTTTTTAATACCACGGAGCCAAAAACATAAGCTTGTATCTGGCTTCATTAATGATGTACCCTACTAAAAGTATGAACAATTCTGCTGACAGACCATCTGTTTTCTGTCAGCTAGGAATCGATAGCGTGGCCCTCAGCTGCATCAGCTGTAGAGGAACTTCCTGAAGAATTCAGTGAGCAATCCCTAGAAAGTAAACTGCTTAATTGTGCTTGTCTTAGCTGCCACTGTAAGAAATTAACATCTCCATTTTTCTCTAGGTGTTAAGAGAACAAAACAAAACTAAAAAAAAACACCACCCAAACCCACAGCAACAACAAAAAACCCCAAACCAAACCAACAAAGAAAACCCACCAAAAAAAAAAACCCACAACAAAAAGGCATTGATACATTATTCATGCAGGGAAAGAGAGAGGCAGTGATGGAGAATAAATAAACAGACCTTCAAGGGTAAGTTTTCTGGGTTTAGATCTAATATACTTCTGAAGTTCATAGTGCTGCTTCTCAGTAGTGTTCCAAAATACAAATTGTTGATCATCTTGGGAAACACTGCTTTGAACGTATGGGGTCAGAAAAAGAAAAAGGTTTTACTTCAGCACATAGTTTTTGTCATGAGTGAATTTAGATTAGGGTTAACAGAAGTTAATGACCCAATTTGCTTTGATATCAAGTTATTTAAAAAAAAAAAAAGAAGGTTGTGTATGTTCAAACAGAGGAAGAAACTGAATCCACGTTGCATGGATTTGGGTAAGTGCTCTTGGGTAAGTTAGAGGCTTGGGTAAGTAACCTCTGAGTTAAGGTTACCACATAAAAGAATCGTCCTCCTGCCATGAGGTTTGTGTCTCATTTTAGAAAGAAGACAAGCCCTCTCCTTCCAGGAGGATGTTGGATGTTCAGCTGTGGAACCCTGCAGGTGATGGCTTCCTGAGATTCCGGTTAGCTTCTCACACCAGGGAATAGCAGCAGCATTTCCTTGTTATCCAGGTAAGCCAGTCTACTGCCTTCAAATGGCTTTGAGAGGACCACAGCTTCATTGTACAGGTACTCACTGCACCTAACACTGGGAATTAAGATTCCACTCCAAGACCCAGATAGCTCAAGTCAGGTGTGAGAGCATCCATGTCCCTGTTTGGATTCAACAATGATGGGTTGCGCAGTGCCTGTAACAGAATGGAGGCCAGAAACGGGGGTTTCATCCTAGGTGAGAGTGCTCAGCACCGAGTCATTGCACAGAAGGGCTGAACTTTTTGTCCATGCTACAGCCATAACTGAAACTGCCACTGCCTGTCTGACTAGCTCACAGCACGACAGAGAAGTCATTTGGGCCAGCAGCACTGGAATCTAACATCTGCAAAGGACAGGCTGTCCTTCCTTTCTCCCATCTTTCAAAAATCTCACCTGCAAGAAAGTCAGTTTCATAGCATTTAATTTATCTGCTACAGAACTATAAGCAGCTGAGTCAAACCTGCTGGCATTTGCAATATGAATGTTGATCCAATTATTGAAATCGTCAGCTGCTACAACCTTGCTGTAATAATGATTTACCCAGGGCTTTTTGAGAGCACCTTTCATTCCAGGCCATCCTCAAGTGTGCTATGAACCCATGTACAAGCTATATATAGGAGATGCTTCACCCACCCGTGACAGGCAGCCACCCACAGGATGAATCACTGAGCCTCCTCGCAGCTCCCATCACCAGGAGCCAGCACATCAGAACACAGAGCAAACAAGGATAGTACAGTGCTGATCCTCAGCTCCCTCACGCTTGTTTTTCTCACACAGTTATTGAGGCCCTACACCAAAGAACAGCAGTTTGTAATTCTTTTTGTTGCTGTTGTTGTTTTTTTTCATTATGTAACTCCCAGGCTAATAGTTATTCATTTATTATTAATACCCATGTTCTTGCAAGAAAAAACAACCCACAGAATATCTCTTAGCACATTTCGTTAGGTTATAAAGCTTCATCAACAGCTGTAAAATTACATATATGACCTAATCATTAATATATCTCATAGTTATTAATGATTTTTATATCAATTTGATAAGAAATGTTTTCTGTCACAGACAACAACAAAAAAAGCCCGTCTCTCTGTCACTAGTACCATCTCCAAAACTGTTCCTTCAATTTCTCCCATCTCAGTCCACTTAGCCTGTGAAACATTAACACTGTTGCGCTATGGAATTTGTCATCCCAGAGAAGGTACTTTTCCATTGCGAATACATTTATGTCTCAAAGAAATAATGTAAACATCCAAGCCATCGTCAGCTGTAAGAGCGAAGAAAAGCCCTGCTTGTGCTGTGCTGGGTACTGGAGTGATATTATTAAGTCTGTGGAGCTCCAGCACATCCTCAATACCTCCTGAGCACCTTCACTCAGCAGGGGCCAAAGACACATAACTTGCCATCCTGCAATAAGCATGAAGGAGTCCTACTGAAAGCCAGAGGCATCACTGTCAAGAGATTTATATTTTTTAAAACCTGAAACAAGATTATGTTCCATATGGGAGCTGCAAAAAACCTTGTGGAAGCAGGATAGCCTTAACTTTCAAAATCAAATGCTTTACTAAAGAGATCTTTTAAACCTTGCAGAATAAGATTTTTACAAGGTACTACTGCATATTTTTTTTCCAGCTTTTTAGCACAGAAAAAGAGTCTCTTACATTTTTAATAGAAAAGGAAACTGATAACAGGTTGAAAGTACATGCTGAACTCTGGAAACAGCTGCAATTCAACCCTTTTTTAGCCATATGCTAACCCAAAGAAAGCTTGTAACTTTAAAAGTGTTTTCTCAGAGGAAACTTAATGCTTGATTCAAAAGACAAAGTTATTCAAAACTTACTTGTTTGGGGATCTTTCCCTAGTTCTGAAATTCAGCATAATTTTCTGTCACTGAACATGTACACTTGGAAAAAGAGATGCAGATTAGCTTTTGACCAGTTTCTCCTCCTTCTATCTAGCAGTGTCTCATCTGGCAAACTATTCTTATGTCATTATTTGCATTCAGTTAGTAGTTGGAGTGAGTCAAGGAAGCATACTGCATGCACTGTCTGCTGGATTAGCAACGCTCATGTTTACACCTGGTTTTAGATTAAGGTTTTATTTGGACACCTCTTCCTGCTCACAGTACTGATTTTTTTTTATGTCAGAACTGTGTCACATTGCTGAACCTCCAGTAAAAGCTTTCATGAATGTACACATAGAGAATCTGACAGATCTTTTGGTCACAAGACGTAGGATGTAGATGTTTCCTGCCCATCATTCAGGAATACAAAATCTGCATGCATCCATCCATGCCTCCATAATGCACTTTAGTCATGAATCTGTTTTAACTGCTGATTTTCCTCTATGGATTGTCATTTTGAGGAACTGGCACAAGTTATTTCTAATTGAGATTCATGAACCTGCTTCCCTATGCAATGGGTCCCATGCCGAAACTTGCTCCCACTAACACCGAGATAGCTGAGGCTATCTCCCCTCCCCCGAAAATGACAGCTGATGATGTGTAGGATGTCTCAGTTGGAAACCATGTCAAAATTGGGATTTAACATGATAAAGTGTAAAATCACAGGCCATGGCTTTATGTCTCACTCTTCTCCCAGCTTTTTTTGTTCTAATTTAATTTCTTCTGTGGCTTGCAGGGAAATATTGTAGTTTATTTTAGGTATAATCATTCCTAACTTGGCAATCACTGCTGCAATCACATAAACCAGCATAGATTCTCATAACAATAGCCATAATATTTTCAATACAGCAGAGGTCTTTCATATTTTCATGATTACTTAAACATTTTTATGATGCTGTACAGTAATTTAATTCCTTTTTATTTTTATTCTGTTTTGACAAAATTAAAGTGTATGGATTTTGAAAGTGCTATTATTACACAGTAGAATAGGAGATACCTTTTGAGTTTAATCCTCTATCAATAGCCATATCAGGATTTAGTCAAGATTTGTGACATACTTAATGCTTGTTCACCACCTATATTTTAATAGTTCTTTTGGGGTCTTGCTAGAGAAATAGAGAAACCAAGGCGTATTTGATATTATAGATCTGTAATGGAGTATAAATTGTTCTCAGAGTTATATACTGTTAGAATAATTTCTAATTATTTCCTTAGAAAAATATATTTCACACTAAACTAGACCTTTAAATTTTACATATCTCAACTATGCATTTGTTATTATTGATGTAGCAATTATTATTTAATTATATAGAGTTTTGCAAATGTATTTTGCAGTTTTATGTTCTAAACCAAGGAAAACTAGTAGGATGCTTTTTGGCAATAAACAGTGATTATTCAGCATTAACAGCACAAAAACTTTTTCCAAGAGTTAAGCTGCTGGCTCAACTACAGCTTTCCCTTTGAGCTTTTGGACATATAAATTCATGGTCTTGAACCCACAAAGGACCTTAGAGTGGCTAAAACTAAAACACTGACCTTCAAACTTGCCACTCATCATCTCACTCTGGAGCAATATAATTTCTCCAGGCACGAGAGACTCCCAAAGATACATTTAATAATCAATTGTAAAGTCATTCTCTAAGGCTCTATGATCAAATAATTATTTTGGTATGGAGAGTGGAACAGTTTTGGAAGTAAGGAGAAGCTTGCTGAAAATGCCTCCTGCCTTGATGTACTGGCAAAGGATTACTTTCCTGAATGCTCTGTTAAAAGATGTGAAGCTAACTGATTTTCCTGGCCTGACAAGAAAAATATTACTGTGATTCCTGACTGGATGGATGCGTCATCCTCCAGTCCAAATTACAGGCACACCCAACATATTTCTTCTCAACTAGTTTGATTTTACTCTCTGGCTGCTCTCAGTCTCTGACTTTCCAAGGTTAAGTTATGCAAAGATGAACTTACATCTTGGCAATGTCTTCCACCTCTCTTTGTCCCCATTTTCAAAGTAAGGAGACTATTTCCTCATTTTATAGGGCATATGGAATGCCGAATAAACATGGTACTCCGGGAGGAGATGCTCAGATGTAAGGTCAGGGGACTCAGAACGTCCAGACTCCTCCTCATGAAGCAACACTCCACAACAGTTCTAGCAAACCTGGCTATAACTGAGTGTCCCACACCTCAACTCACTATTCCTAATTCATGGGAATGTCTTTGGTTGTTCTGACCCTCTGGAAGTTCTGGAAAACTAGTGTTTATGTTGTTTTGTTTCATTTTTATTTTAGAAAGATCTGATCAAATTCTGTACTGTTTCTCAATAATTACTAATATCAAATTTATAATTTTTAAAATTATTTGCTTCCATGGGAAATTTAGAAAACACTGCTTTCATCTCCATACTGAAATAAAAACTTGTTCCAAATATCCTAAATTCCCATGAAACAAAACTGAATTTCAGCCAGCTTTAATCTAAACAGTAAAGCCTTTTCCATCATCAGAGTCTAATTTCATCTCTTAAGGAGCTATTAAAATACTGAAGCCTTGTTGTGATAAATCTTAGCCTGTAGAGGGAATTTTAGTGGCAAATTTTTAATCTATCTCAGGAAAATGCTGTCAAGGTCATAATAATACTACTATAAATAGAAACATGTGCAGTTTACCTCAGTTTCTACTTAACCTCAAGGTCCTTATGGGTTCTTTTGCCAAACAGCGTCATAGCAACTAACACTTGTGTTTGTGAAATTGCTTTAAAATCCAGACATAATGAAGTAACCTCAAACAGCCACCAACTGATGTAAAGCCCAGTGTATCTCCACATTCTGCACTCATCTTCTTCCTAATTGCATTGCCTGGTTTAATTTTTAATGAAAAAGAACACTGAAGGTAAAGTAACAATAACACATATTTCTGTTTATAGCCTTAATCATTGAGGTTGACTTGACCATTCAAAATAATTCCCCTTTCCTCCCTTAGCTATTTGATTCCATTATGGTTCCTCTAATTATCTATTAATTTAAGATAAAATTCAGAATAGTACTTAGGCACTTAAGTTGTGATGTATGCAGGGAGCATGCGTCAAATGCATCAAAATCATCTGCTTAGAATGAAAAAGTAAAAACTTCCCTAGATTCTCAGCGCTATGTTGCTGCGCATGTCCACAAGTACTCTGTACTCCCCTTCCACAGAAAGCTCTTCAATATTTCTAGGTTGCAGCAGTGATAAAAAAAAAGCAAACAAAACTTAAAATAGTGTTTTCTGTTTTCAAAACAACTGCTCTAAACCCATTAGTGACTTTTTTTTTTTTTTTCCTTTTGCAGGGGTGTAGGGGAAAGGTGGTGTTCAGGACACTATTTTTGTTATTAAAGATAGATACTTGTTTGGAGAATGCAGACCATGGGCTGAAATCGCCCACCAATTGTAAAGTACTTCAGCTGTGCAAAAGCAGGGAATACTCAGTGTTCAGAGACCTCTTAGAAAAAGAATTGCCAACACATACATGTTCCAGAAGAAAATGGCATAACCTTAATGTACTTTTGTGTTCCTGTCTCTCATATATCCTTATGTTGCACTTTCTTCCTCTCTGTTAAGACTAGGAACCGAGTCAAAAATCAAAACCAAATTATATCAGGCTGATGTAATGATGGAAAGCACTTGGCAAGTATCTTGGCCAAAGAAAGTCCAATACCTTCCTCTTGATATATGTGAAGTGCTCCATGCAAGAATATCACTTTCACTTGCAGTATTTCCTTTGTGCAGGATATCTATGTGGCTGTTCAATAGAGAATGAAAGAATCGAATCAGTGTGAAAAAAGACATGGATGAGCAATTGCAATCCAATAAGGAAATGTCACAAGTATTTTTTAATACAGTGTGCATGGGGAGAGGGTTCCATTTATTTGCTTCTCACGGAGAAGGAAATTACATTTAGTAGATTTTTTTTTTTTACTTTAGAAAGTATAGAGGGCATAGGCTCTCCATGGGGCAGATATGGTAGGAATCACTGAGATATTTTTAGCTATAAACTTCTAAGCTTCCAGATGAACAAAGCTGTTCTTATAAGGTGGGGGCTTTGCAAAACCCTTATTTGTAATGAATTGTTTGGGTGTGTATGTTGGCAGCGTAAGCATAGCACTGGACAGATATCTTTTGGGAAGAGGTATATCCGCATGGACATATTACAAAAGACCTCAAATATATTCTTCCATTCCCGCTTGGAGAATTGATAGACTTTGAAACTTAAAAGGTCACTGCATACACTTGTCTGGTGGTTCTAAGCTATTGCAAATATATTTAAAATAACGCCTCAAAGAATGAGCAGAAAAGGATTTTTGTTGGGTGTGCACAACTGTATATTTGTGTATACACATTGCTTCTACTACGAGGATGTATTACAGACTTCATGCAGTCTGATGTTCAGTATTCCATAACGGCCCTATATATACAGACTTCTGTGCCAATTGTCACTATTCCCTGGTGGCATATACACATATATTCCAGTATCTTTAACTTCTGAAATTGATTCCATTAATTTCTTTATTTTTATTTATTGACATTGGATCTGAGTGTGTATATAAATAATTATCCTCTTAATTATGGCAGTTTTGTAAGGCACCACATATTAAACAGTTGTTCACCCAAAAGGCAAGGGAAAGAGTCTGGGTTTACACTGTATGCAGAGCCTTCTGGCCCCAAGGATTACATTCCGGTATAATGAGGACCTTGTGCTAGTTGTATACTACGCAGGGATGCAGCTTATACTGCCAAAGATCTGGCAGCGATGAAAGACTGAGCAGCAACTGCCAAAAATTCCTTGATATTGTGTAAGCCCTTGTGCTATACAGTCTGATAGTTGAAAGGGTTCATGTGCAAGAGCAGAATCTGCCAATGAAATGTATACAATGAAGCAACGTTTGTAATAACCATCTGCTATGTAACCCCTCCTTTTCCTTTATGCATGCACACACATTCACACAAATTGCATAGCTATAAAACACCATGAACCCATATCAGCGCTTTGGGATTAATGATATTATGAAATATATTTTATACTCGGTATATGATATCTTTGTCTGCAGAGAGAAAAAAATGTTATCTGAGCTCTGAGGAAGCAGAAACTGACATTAGACTCTGCAAAAGTTGGAGTTTTCCAATGGACCCCCTCATTTTTTTCTTTTAAAAACTGTAAAACAGATCTTAAAGTGCTGAAAGTAGGTTTGGGGAAGTTGGGGTGAAGAAGTGGTTTAAATTTTAGAACAGATTTCAGTTTCATTTCTAGAAAAATAGCAATGAAAGAACTTTACAAAATTACAGCAAAGATAATCCAAATATTTTTGAACTGGAGAAAAAGTTCTGTTTATTTTTAATCCTTTTCCTATGCAACTCCTACTCTCCTTGAATAGAAGTGGTTCAAATTAGCTGCTCTTAGAGAAGTACTTGACAGAATGAATGCTTATGTACCCTGCTCACTTATCCAACCTTTCTCCAGAAACTAAGGCATAGGTCATTTTAACATATATTATGGTTTTAACCTCTTTGCACTGTATGCTATGAGTTCCTGGGATTCTGTGAACATGAAAGCATAAGCTCGATTAATTCTGTATTTACTCTTCAGGATGGTTAGCCTGATTGCAAGACAGTCTAAGAAACCAAGATGGTATTTTAAATGAAATTTAAATAATTCTTGTGCCCTGACAATTCTTTTCCCCTTGGAGCATCTCAAAGAGGATAAGATGGAGGGTGACAGTACTGAAGGAAATTAAACAGATGAAGACTGTTTGTAGACAAATTGCAGACATACTAATCTTGTTAATTTACATTAAAACCTAACACTTATAAAGACCTCTGTCATGTCAAAGAGCAACAAAAGAGAGGCATTTCTATTTTCTCAAGTGCACTTCAGATTAAATTATGTTCTGCTACATTCGCTGAGGATTCCTATTAATGTATATTTGCAACTGCAATCCTTGGGTCAAATTCAGCTCTGTTTTTTCCAGTGATACTAGACCATTGTTTTAGTTTATTTGCTTGTACTTCTTCCCATCCTCTGCCAATTGTTTTCTTTCTCCCAAATGTTACCAGTACCAGTATACAAATTATGCAGAAGGACCCTGTGCTTTTATAGTCTTATTCTTACTGCATTGGAATGGAATAATATAGTCTAAACAACTTCTACTCATTGTTTTCTGACAAGCACACACAATCTAACTGAGCTCTTGTAAACCATGCTGGTAACAAGAGTTTATAAATCATTTGCACAGAATATATATCACATAACTTTAGCCATCCAGAGCTAAATATCTTGTTACAGTTAATCATCTGGACTCCTTTTAAAGTTGATGGTCTAGCACCTCTAGAGTGTGACTCTTCTCAGTGATTTTGGACATCTAGCTTAGGCTGAGATGTACCAACCACACCATTTCAGTTACGCATCTAGTCACCTATAGGAAAGATGAAGTCTTGCCCTTAGGATTACAGGTTGGTGACAGTGGTGCAAAGACAAGTCTCCATGCCTGATATCCTTCCTACCTGGAGCCACAATGGTGTGTATTTCTGGCCTGTTGTAAAGGTCTAATGGAAGGTCTCACTGTCAGATACGTGTGAATAAATGAATCCACATTTCTAAAAGCTCACAAGCTGTCTGAGGTCTGCCAGCCTACTCACGCCGACAGGGGTTCATTCTATTAGGATCCAAACACAGCAGCTGGGTGCACTTTCAGAGATCCAGGCACTCCCCGGGGGAACATTCACCAGGACTGTGACATATGCCACTCTATTAAAAAATTATTAGTGAGCAAACTGTGTAGCACAGGTTCATGCAAAGAAAACTTGCACATCCTGACTGCATGGCTACATGTGTTCCATGGGATTCTGTTTACTAAGGACGATAGATAGACATTTTAAGCCTTTAGTAAAAGCAGAAAAATGATGTACTGTCTGACTGATCCATTAGCAGAGTTTCTCCACACAAAACAACAGTCAAACTAAGATAAATGTTTCCTACTTGTTAAAGTAAGTAGTACATGCTGTAGTAAAGTCTTTTGGCACTGGTAATTCTCAGATACTTATCATCATGTACTTTCTGAGAAAATAATATTTGTTGTTTTCCTTTAATAAGTATTCAGAATTTTTGCTAGCTAATAGAATTATTTTAACAGACTGTTGGAACAGAGGGGAAAAATGGACTGCACTTGTGTAGGCAGTCATTAATTGTTCAGACTACATCCTTCTGTGGATTTCTATATGTAACAAGAAACTGGTTTTGAGCAAAGACCTGCAATAACTAACACTGTGAAGAAAATAACTATTTTGCACATTTTACTACATCTGAAGCACAGATTCAGTATTGTAGACAAATGACAAACATGTCTTTGAAGTGCTATGAATTGGTGAAGTCAATTAGCATTAAATAGATTTGAACTCAAGACTAACAAATATAAACCTCCTTACATCCAGAATAGAAATGTAATGTAGCCATTCTCCAAAAAGGCTGAGGATTAAATGATGAAATATTTGACAGAAGCTAATGAGCCATTATCATAAGCAACAGGGTGTTAAAATGAAAAAAGGGAACTGCTATGAAACACATTTTTTCTGATTAATTTTTAGATTTTCCTGAGTACTTTTTTCCCCACATGCATATGAATTCTGAACGGCTACTTTCTTGCCAATTTGGAGCAAAAACTAATGGCTTGTGACCATATAATGAGTTGTAATATTTAACTTGGATTCTGTGATCCCAAATGTACTTGAAAGTTTTGATATTTTCGTTCTACATGTGTCAGTGCAAGGAAAATGTCCTCCTAGTCATATGGAGTTATAAAAATATTAATTATTGTGAGATACAAAATTTATACCTTCACCCTTTCTCTTGTCCTGCTCTATATAAAGGAAATCAAGAGATTACATTCACAGATTTCTCATAAACACTGCGCATTCAGTTCTCAGCAGCTGAATGAAGCATCTTAAAACTTTCCTAAAAGGCAGTGTGGTTTGGTGGTTGGAAAAGGTGACCCAAGCGACCTGCCTGTTTCTGCTAACATCTTTCTATGCCAAGTTAGCTAAAGTCACTTAGGAAAAGCTTTTTCAAAGGCTATCATCATTGATTTCTCTCTCCTGCTGCTGAGGTCAATGAGAGAGATAGTGTTATTGTGATTCTTACCCATAAATATCGATGTGAAAACTCTCATCGACTTCAGCATAAGCGAGGACAGGGCAATACCAGACACTTGGAAATCCCATCTGCTGCATTGCAGTTTACTGCTCCATAAAACCAAGCAATGACTACACTGCATGATGCATTATGAAGTTGGAACTACTAGTACTTGAAAGAGCGTTTAATTAGTTCAGATAGTTCATAGGCGCTAAATCACGTACCAGCTTTTATTAAGATTTTGTACCCTAGAAATACTGATGCCAGATTTCCCCAACTGACAGCTGGAAAGAATGCTTGCAGTGCCCTTGTTTGGATTTTATTTTGTTGTTTTTCATTTGAAGAGAAGTCAGAATACAATGAGTAACAAATTCCTTCAGTAAGTTGAACCACATACTACCTTCTATCTAAGTAATCTAATCCATCCTTTTGTTTTGAAATAAATTCCTATTAACAAGCCATACCATCTAAAAATAATTATAATAGAAAATCAACTTTCAGATTGTTACAGTGGAAAAGATTAAGCTTTCTACAACATGGATTTTTTTTTCCCTGTGTTTAGAAACATTTTTAAGTAGCGTCCTTGATTCAGAACACAGCTACAAGGAATCATTATTGTTATTCCAATGTGAAATGGCAGACTGGTTCTTTCTCTGATTTGTTCTTAGTTCAAGGCAGTTTTCCTTGACTTTGTTAGTTGTTAAAGCCTGGCAGTCTCACTCTTACAACCTTTCATCCTCTCTAAAGAAGTAATTCTTCTCTCAGGCTAAGCAATCTTGCACCTCTTGCTTCCACCGTGCACCTCTTCCACCATCATGTCACCATAGTTTCACCAAACTGCTGAACCTATAGTGTTAAAAATCTGTGATCTGCCTTTCTGCAGTGAATAGAATTTCATTCTTGCTAGAGTTCTAGGACTGGTTCAGGGTACTAGATAATTAGTTTTAATGCTTTGTGCCCCTAAAACATTAATTTGCATGTAGCCTAAAAACTGAAAATAGAGGCCGGGATATGGTTTACACCTCAGTGTAAGTTGGGTGTCTTTACAGTATCAGCAAACACATCAGTGCTTGGATGAGTATAAAGTCTAAAATGTTGCCTTTAAGATTTGGGCAGAAACCAGTGCTAGACTGTACTGTGATACAACCTTTTTCAACCACCACTGTTTGTCTTGTACTACGTGTGGTTGAACAGAAGACAGATACCTATGCCTTTTGATCCAGCAAAACTAAGCACTACATGCATTTTTAAAAGATGGCAACAATCAATGACAAATTAAAGAACATAGCTATAAATTATTCATGACTGTAAATCCCAATAATTGAAGTATGCCACATGATGCAGAACATTAAAAATTTGCATTGCTTGTCATATCCAGATCAATATTAAAGAGATTGTTAAATTGAGATCGGGGAAAACAGCAAACACAGGAAAAAAATCAAAAGTGAACCACAACCCCAAATCCATAAATCACTCAGTCATGAATAATTAAGGTGAACAACCCTTTCTTTTGTAGAATATACAATGCATTTAGGGATCAGCGCTTGTTTTGATATCATTTCAAAACTTACACTATGCAACTCCCTTGGTTTGAAGTTTTATTTATTAGCAGCATTACTTGTTCAGGTCATTGCAATTTAATGAAAACTCAGAACCACACTTTTGGCTGATGTAAACCTATTTAATTCCACTAAAGCTGTTGGACTTTGTAACCAGCAGGCTGAGGTAGTATCTTACATCACCCTAAAATTTAGCTAGTACATTTGAGCAGAATTAAAAAAAGTAAGCAAACACTTGAGCAATACTCTGGCCTACTCCAGTCTGCTGAGGCTGATGAAAAGGGTCTCACTGGCTTTGGACCATGCCTGCTGTTGTGACTTCATTCTCAGATCTAGAAATTGAGTGATTATACTTCTAGAACTAAGTACAGAAAACAATTTGTCATGAACTTCCCTCTGCCTACCCTGAATATGTTTAATGCAATAGGCCAGATGAATTATTATTGGGCTTCTTTCAGTGGTGGTGGGGAAGTCTATAGGGTTCTACATCCCCCAAAAATGGCCCACAAATGCTCTTGAATGTTAACCTTATATCTTCAAGCATTTATACTCTGGACATACAGTGGCATTAATAGGTTCAGACTCTTCCAGAAAGGCATGAAAAATGTAACCATAGTTTTGGCACATGCAGCTCTCTCATGTCATAGCCTGTCACACTGCATCCTGATGATGTAAGTGATGTGTTGAGTCGCCTCACCAGGCAGGGGCTATGGTGCTATGCTGTGGGTGACAAATGCACGAGGTAGTACCAAGGAGCTGCTGTAACTCTCTAGACAATCCCAAATGGGCAACGAGCCAAGACTGCATAATATCACCCTGGGAGAAGTCTGTTGAAGTGTCAGCCCACTAAATGCATTAAGCTTCATTAGCAAGATTCCTAATTAACTATTTTTAATTAAGTATTGGCACATGCTATTTACTGCTACAGAAGAAAAAAGTGATAATTTATTTGCAGACAAAGAATTCTGCCTATGAAATTACTCCAGCATTGGAACCAAGGTAGAAGTATATTTATAAATATATTATACATCGAATTCAAATTATGTAATTGGTAACATTTCCTAACATGGCAAGTAATGAGAATTCACATTGAATTTTCCACAACAACCATTTGAACTGAAGGACAGACACACTCAATTCCTTCTGAAATGAATGGGAATGTGGTCTGCAGTGCCCAGAGGCAGTTTTTGAGAATCTTATCCTTGATCTTTTTTGATTCACTGGATTCTGTTCTAGTCAAGGGCACTAAAAGCTGAATGAAAAGTTTTGTTTCCCCTGCTTTCTGACAACCATGCTTAAATTGCTCCTGACAATGCCAAGTAACCAAATGCACCCATTTCTCCCAGTAGATACAGTTTCCTCTTTCCACTTTTGTCCAACTTGGTCCATTGGCTGCTTAAATACACAGCTTAGTAACAGACTGCGTTATATGTAAAAAACCCCACATTCATGCATGTAACATGCCAGTACTGTTTCTTGGTGTGGTGCAAACCTCAGATGTATCATAACAACCATCCCCATCCTACCGAACGTACAAACCTATTTGTTCATTTCAGCTTCAGAGCAGAAAATGTAAACTTTTCAGCAGTGTATTGTAAAGATAACAGCAGTTTCAAAAGAAAGCATTGTTGTCCCCTGTTATAAATAACAATACTTTAGATGTACATGAGACTCTATTTGCATTTTTCATATTTTATATCTGGTGTTTCTGTTCAGAGGGGTCTTTCCTGTTTGTTTGGTTTTGGGTTTGGTTTTTTTTTTCATCTGTTCTGCATATGCTAATCAGAGAGACCACAAAAATTTAAAGCAGATTGTGACCAAGCTGATGGCTTATGCCTTACAGTAGACTCTCTAAATGGACAATTTCCTCATTCATTCTCATAAACATAAAATGTGTTGCCTTAAACAAAACTATGCAATCATCATATAAGTGTGTTTTTACACTAGCACCCAACACAATCAGTGTAACATCCAGTGCCATCAGCAGAGGCTTGCCTATGTCAAGTATAAGTCAGGGATATCACTCAAATTCTCCTTTCTACTCAGATTCTCACAGTGCATCCATTCTACTGGAATGACATAGGTATTCTCACAGCAATGGCAATAAAGGTATCAACTCGTGACCAAATGTCCTCCCATCCATAAAGAACTACTGGAGTATTTCAGAGGGAATGTGGCTTGAGCCGGAAAGTTATGACCTAAACATGAAACAAAGAGGGAGGACTAGCCTCTCGTGTAAATCACTTGCTGAACATATCAAGTAGAAAAATATAAAAATAAAAATAAAGAAAAATGGATAGCAGAAGACGTGCTGTTACCATGAGATTTAAAGCGTAGAGGAAAGGGCGACATTACTGACAAATCTCAGAAGCTACTTCTATTGTATGTGTTTAGTTGAATGATGTTTCAAAGCACTCAGGAAGTGCTCAGAACCAGAATGAGTCCATTATCATCAAGGATCTGCAGAAAACAGATTGCAGGCTAGAGCTGCAAGAAAGATTAATAAGTTAAGCTCTGCAGAAAATACAGTGTTCAAGGAAGTTTACAAATGTTAGAGTTTGAGCAAGAAATACTAGGGCATGCTGTACTATGCTGTGCTTAGGAAACTTCCCTTGAGAAATGGGAAAATATCAAACAGGGTGGGGACACAAGCCCCCCCCCCCCCCCCCCCCCAGCACCATCATCAATATCATCACCACACTGCAAAGCAGAGGGTTTTTTGACAGCAGCAGCTCCCTCTGTTCTTTCAGTTGGCAGGGCTGTAACTTTCAAATCATTCTATAATCTTAACCAGATGACTTCAGATAGGGAATTTCAGACAGTGATGGTAACACACAGCCCTTGGTGAGGTCAGGATTCATCAGGAAGTGGAAATGTGTCTCTTGAAGGTTTGAAGGTGGGTGGCTGATGGCAAGGAGTAGTAACAGGAGTAGAGGGGAAAAAAAAAAAACCCAAGAATTTCTCAGACCTTCTGATGAATATGAAAGAGGTTCCATTTGTGAAGAATACAAGGGGAGCAATGTGTTCCCCTTGCCAAGCAATGTGTTTTGCCAGCAGGTGCTGGATTGCCAACTACATGAGCCACTTCATCTGGCAGAATGCCCTGATGAAATCATCTTATTGGCAGTTCTGGATTTCCAATGAACTGTTTTTCTGACTCCATAGCAAAAATGATCAGTGTGCCACGGGAATTTTGCAGGAAGAGTGATGTCAGAAACACACCTAGAGCAAGAGATAGCAATGCTGCTGTGCTTTATAGGATCCTGGATATCATTGTCCTAAAAGCTGGCCTTAAGAAGGATTAAGTCAGGAGAAGCTGATTAAGTTAATAGCCCCCTGTGTCATTTTGGACTTTGGCAGACTTCTCAGCATTGCCATTCAGCAGTGGGACACTTTGGGGTTTGACCCATATGTTTGCTTTCTCCCTCATATACAAAATAAAATGGCAACTGATGGTGGGGACTGTGTAAGGTTTATATAGCATCGGCTATGGCTTGAGCCAGCCTAGATGAATCAAGGGCAAGGACAGTGGGGTCTGGTGGCCACAGCTGTAGAAAGAGATTTGAGCATTTATATTTACTTATACGGGGGTAGGAGCTATCTGCCTGTGGCAGTTTCTCTCTGCTGCACTGTGATTTATTATGACAGAAGCCAGGGTTAGTGTTATCTCGCCTTGCTGCTGAGACAATGATTATGTGCTTTACCTTGACATTACTTGATGCAGTGCTCTCGCTCCCTCTAAGAGTCACTGTTTGCAGGATTTCTGTGTTTTTGGAGGAAATTTGCCAGCATCTGGCAGGTAAGCCCTGTAATATGCACCTCTGCATCAAGAATAAAGACAGCCAAAGAACCACATTGGGGCAAAAGAAAGATCAGAGGCAAGGCCAGTCCTCCTTTTCCTGGCAAAAACACCAATGGACAATCCTAGAAATAGTAATACACCACCCCCCCCAACTCCCCAAACCCCAAAAAAACCAGAAAAAAATGCAACAAACCCCCCCCCCACCAACTTTATGCCATTTCAGAACTAACTTGGGAGGAGACAAATCAGCCTTTGAACTACCCTTTTTCCCTTGCTTCTGCCTTACTGATAAAGGGTAGTATTAAATCAGAATTCTGTCCCCTCCTGTCCAGTAGGGGAGGGTGATGCCAGCCCTGGGAGAAAGGCACAGACCAAAGGCAGAGAAAGCTTGGGAGTAGCCTGAGCTCCTGGATCTCATGTAACATCTCATGGCAGTGGGTATGCTCTTCCTGCCTCTTACTCACTCACGCAGGCTTGCAATGACAAACAGCCTTGCTATCAGCGTACAACCACGATGTGATCTTAGCTAGATCGATGAAATCTGGATGGAAGGTGGGGTTGGGGTTGGTTGAGGGCTTTTTGTTTTTAAATGTAGATAGTTACTATTTTACTAAAATTGACCTTACCAAGAAACACACCACAGTCCTCTTACAACTTCTGTGCAAACAGAATTAATTACACCACTATTATTATTTCACTGTTTCTGAGGATTAACTGACAAGTGGAAATACAAAACAGGAATGGACCACTGTCCAGATGATGTGACAGTAGCAATGAGGAAACTGCGCAAATGAACCTGAAGAACTCGAGATTTTAGCAAAATCAAGACACGGTGCAGGGAATTTTAACACCGTCCACCTTCAGACTGTTTTCTATTACTGCCAATTACATCGCCTGACAGGATTTCCTAAAGATTCTAATTTAAAATGTTCTGTTTTGTTTACAAATATTTAATGGTATAAAGGCATGCAAGTTCACTTTTTAAAATAAATTAGGACTATATGAGTTATATAATGGAAGAAAGCAATGAACATCTTTGGCATCATGGTGCTTTTTATACATAAAAAGATTGATTAGGGGATTTGCTGCTTACAGACACCTGCTTAACAATGATGCCAAAGCCCACCTGCTTATCTTTGACAGATGACCAATACCACCTAATAGCCTTGATTCTGACAGACAGCTCATTTATTTAGCCATATAAAATCCATCTAACTAGTTGATAAAAACAGATATATATAATATATAACAAATAAAAATTGCAACAGGCTTTTGAATACTGAAACTTTAATCCACCTAGTTGTTGAATTTGGCATGATAAATGATAAAAATTTAACACTATAAATAATAAAAATTTAGATTTGCAGAAAATAAGTCCTTTGACTTACTTTCCTATTCTTGGGGCATCATCAGACAGGGTTTTTTGCATATATAGTTGGAATGACTGAAGGAATTACCATTTAGATATTTGTTATTATCTCAATGCCAAAAAACACACGTCTGTTTATTTAAGAGTCCTGTCATGTCTGACTGTCCCGGTAGTGATTTTTATGTAATTCAGCTGACTAGTAGAAAAGAAAGCAATGAGCACCACAGAGACAATCCTGTCAGGTATTTCAAGCATGGGACCATAATTCCTGGCTCAAGTAAGAACAGGTGGAGGTGATTCCCACTGCTTTTATAGCTAGGTCCAGAGGAGAATGTCTGACTGTGCCCTTAGTCATATAATAGTGGCATTAAAAAGGCATCCAAATTATGTACTCATCTTAGTGCATAACCTGTCTGGAGTTGCCTAATTTTGTCTGTCAATAATTTTTTAGTTTCCTTCTTGTAAATATGAAGCAGATACCTCAGGATGTAACTATGTTAATTCTATTTTTCTTCAAATTAAAATGTCATACTTAAAATATATTATTGAAAAACATTTATAAATGTTTCTGCTACCTGTGAATAATATGCAGTTTCCCAACAATAAAAATACAATGGAACTATGAATTACAATTAATTGTTTTTAAACTGCTTTTTTATTTCCCAGAAATACCCTTTGAAAAATACTTCTGCAGTAGCCTCCATGTTTTATTCAGTTGTGAAATCTGTTTTGCTGACACATTTCCATATTTTGCCTCATGTTTAATGAATCAGTATTTTTTTTTCCACATTAAGTGAATAACTGAAGCTTGTCCAATGTTTACATTTTACTGCTGTAGATCTCAAATAATATTATTGGTATTCAATTTAAAGTTGTAATGTTATGAATCCTTATTATGAATGTTAATGAATATTAGTGGAAATGGAAAATGCAACAGATGACTTAAAAAATATTTTTTTAAAAAAACCACCTCCTAATGAAGATTGCACTTGTCTTGGAGTGTTCACTTTTGGAAAGTAATTGATATTTTAAAAGTAGATGTCAGGTTTTAAACTAAAATTTTAATCATACCCATCAACTGAAGTCCACATCAAGTTCTAAAAGCTAATTTTTAATATCACTTCTTTAACTTTATATTCAATTTGCAATATCTGTAATTCCACTGCCAAAGAGTTAACCATGCAAACCACAACCTCAGCCAGGGTAAATCAGCACCAGGTCACAGAAATCTGTAAATGTAACACTCTTCACCAGCTAATGACCAACACCAGTTTTGCAGAGGAGTGGCCTATCTGCACAGGACTGGGCATTGTCTTCGTACAGAAACCTAAGAAATCTATGACTTCTATATACTACCAAAAATTTGTGACAGTTCTGTTCTAGTTACAGGCACCAAATGTTCCTGCCAAGCTGATGAACTCCACCAGCATTGCTGAAGAAGAGTGAGAAGATTGGCAGAAGTAGAGTTCCCCACCCCCCCAGGTTTTGCTTTGAAGCTAGCCTAAGCTGGCCCAACAGTTGTGGTCATTTCAAAAGAGGTACTAGCTACAAATCAGACATTATTGTAGCTTCTTACTATCTCCCATGCCTTTTACGTAGCCATCTTGCAAATGATTATCTAACACACACAGAGGCACATCCCTCGCACCACATTCCGCCATAGTGTTCACAGCTTTGAGCCAAGCAAAAAGCTTAGAGGATGGACAGGTTTAGAGGACAAGCAGTCTTCCCATTCCTAAAGCAATCTTTCTACAAACTGAGGATATAGCAAACCTTTTTAGGTACGTGGTAAACAAAGAATCAGCTCCCTTAATTTCAGTGGACCTAGTCTCATGTGCAAAGGCAGACAGACACTCCAGGTTCTGCCACAGTAGGGACCCAAGAGGGACCGAGTGATCCCAACACAGCAATACCAACACTGCTGCTAATGTAGTGCTTTTCCAGTGAATAAACTGAAGATTCTCCTCCCAGAGAAGGTTAATCTAGCACCTTTCATGGGCATGGTACTCATTAATATGTATCTTGCATTTCTAAAACCTTGGCTTCAACTAAAAATAAAAAACCCTCTTATGCATAGTTATTCATACTGCCTTCTCATAACTTCCTGGGGTCTTAACCATGAAGAAAATGCATTGCATTAGTACATCCCTAAATGGCAATAAGACTTTTTAAATGCAAACACTACTGTGGATTTTCATGTCTTTTGAGAGCAAATATGATGAGTGAATTTGAAATCCAGCAATATTTTTCATTAGTTTTTATAAACATATAATCTAGTTTTAATAGTCTGTTCTTGACATTATACTACCTTGGATCCCAGTCCAACAAGGTGCTGAAGCTCAGGCCCAACTTTAAACCTGTGTCTAATCCTGCTGCCTTCACTAGGACTTGGCAAGAACCCAGGCAGTGCACAGAACGGGGCTATCAGATGAGAGAATTTTAGGAACTGCATAGAAAGAGCTTGTGGAGGCACCTTGTCTTAAGGACCCTAACTGAAGGTCAGCATAAATCAGCTTACTACAGAACCTAATTTTCAATAGAAAGGAAACAAAATTGCACCGAGTACAGCAGATATTTTAAAGTAGTCTCTTAGGAAGGAATTTGCCCATTGGAGTGGTTGTTACTGTGGATTTTACTACAGCTGAAACCTACTTTCAGAATGTGAAGGGTTTGGCACTGGTATGACCATTTTTGATCCCAGGTAGAGGAGCAAAAAAGGGAGGGAAATATCCCACCATCTTGTTAACATTCCTGACAAGTGCGCTAAAGACACTGGAAAAGCACCATACTGCTAATGCTGCCATCTGAGCAATAAGACATGCCAAATTCTAAAAAACACTTCCCTCGGGGGAGCAACTGAAAGCTGTTTATAATAGACCAGAAACTCCTGTCTGAGATTTATCAGCGACTGTCACAGGTGAGAAGTGTTTACTAACAAAGCCAGAACAAGTGACAGAGAAGGTGATGACTCCTTCAGGATGCTCAGCCTTTGGAATAATTCATCTTCTAGCAAGCAGCCCCAGCAAGTCCCAACCCGGAGCTTTCGGCAGGCTAGCTTGTGCACAGCAGAAGCACTCCCTTCCCTGGACAGATCTAATCCAGCCCGACTGTATCTGCAGCTACTCTGAGGCAGCAGGGGAAATGGAAAACGAATCAAAGCAGGTCTGATCCTGACTTCCACAAGAGCACTGCAGAATTTAATTTCCCTGTATTTGATTTGTTTAAAATCTTGGCTGATCGTCAGGCCTTCAGATAATGATCTTAGCAGCTGAGTACTGTACACACATCCTTTTTTTCTCCCACATAGTCTTACAGTTTCTTTAACAGTATGAAGTACATCTGTCTGGAGAGGAAGAGACTGGGCTCAGTAGTTTCAAAAATTGGAGTTATGGACCTAACCTATTGCTGTAACGCACACAAGCCCCTCACGACTGCTTGTGCTCTTGGCCAAACCAGCAAGACCCGCTCAAGGTGAGTGTGCTTCATCAGTGAGGTGACCAGCCAGCAAAGACTCCCCTTGTAGAGTAAGGTTAGGTGGGGACAAGGGAAAGAGAGAGAAACAAGCATCCAGTAATTTACCCGGTCCACAAGAAGTAGCTCTTAGGCTAGCAGAGCATTTGGAAACTCTTAAAAACCACTTTCTTTAATTGGGTGAGGAAACCAGAAGCTTTGCCTACCTGAGGACTGACGTTGCAGGGTGTCAGTTGTATCACAGAACCAACAGAAACATTATTGTCCTATTCTGCTCCCAGAGTTCATAAACTCTAGGAACTAAGTGAAAGTTGCAGTTGGCAACTGAGGAAGGACACTGAGAAGTTCCTAAAGCCAGAAATATTTTGCTAGGTATCACATTATATTTTGACGGCTCAACCAGTTGCTCATTTAAAATAAAGCTTTCATTCCAGGTTTGCTACAGTACATCACAATTTTTTGAGATTCCAGACAGTGTTTCTTTCAATTTTTGAAAGCATCTTTCAGCCCCTGACAAGTATTTTACAGGAAAATTGACTCGAAGTGCACTTGCCTTTTTAAATAAAACACCCACTGCTGTTTACAAGCAGGATTCTTTATAATAAACATCCAAAAGCATCAAACCAGCATGAATTGCCGTGCAGATCTCAGCTCCTCCTCTCTTTAGGACACTAGCAGCCAGTAACATGCCAACTTCTCATAGGCTCTCTTACGTACTTGCATCAATCTCAATACAACACAATCGTGTTTCCTCACCACACCAACACATACTGCTCGTTACAAGTATTAGCAGGTCTATGAACAGGAGGGGAAGACCATTATCAGGTTTGATGGATGTGTAGCATTTCTGTTCTGTGTCTCTCTTGTCAGCTGATAACTCTGTGCCAGGAACTGTACACCATAAAGATGTACATCATCTCTGTTCTGTGGACCCATATTTTCAGTTTTCCTACTGAAAGTCTGTTACAATGTAAATATTCATCAAAAGTAGGCTAAAAGAAGATACTGTAAGGAAGATAGTATGTGACTAAGACAAAAGGTTTCCAAAGAAACTATGGTTTCTCATGTATCTTTTTCAATTCATTATTTAACTTCTGCTTCTAGTGGGGCCTTGGGAAATGCAGATCATAACTTTTCCTTTCTCACACAGTGACTCCCCTGCTTTGAGTGCAAGTTTTTTGGGAAATAGATGACCTTTAATGCATAGCTTTTAGAAAAAAACTCACTTCTTGTTTATGTGCTCTAGCTTAAGTAGTGCTAGATAAAAAAAAAAAAAATAATAAAAAAAATTACCTGTGTTTTTACATCTATATCTTTACAGTAGAGCCATTAAGAAGTTTCCCAGCAACATGTACATTTAAAGGCTTAAAACAAAGTTCCATTGAAACTCCTCTAGGTACCTTGAGGTTACAATACGCTGTGATAACCAGCAGTTTGCAAATGGTAGCCTGCAGCCATAACAAAAAGCTTGCTTGATTTCTCTATTCAAGAGGTGGAAGAGTAAAGCAATAAATATGCATTGTGCTTTCCTCTGTGGAAAAGAAAACAACAGCAACAAAAAACCCAAACCATACCACAAAACCCCAAACCCAAAACAAACAGGAACAGACAAAAACATTTGGAGAAAACACTACTAAAATAGAGACAGGTTGCAGCCTGAGGGCAGTAACTCGCCTTCCATTCAACTTCTACCGCACAGAATCATTGCCTACAGGACCCTCATTTTGCGGAACTATTTAGCATCCAATGATCATTAGATGGACCACATGAAAAATGATGGCTGAATGAACTTTTATCCTTACTTTTACCTTCTCTCTCCCTGTACCATAAATGGAACCAACTTCCATCATCCCTCCTTGACGAACTTACCACTTTTCCCTCCATGCTGTTTATGTTGATCTATTGCTTCTAGGATTTTATTCTGGGTTTTTTGGAAGGTTTTTGGTTTTGTTTTGGAGAGCTTTACAAGAGGAAGAGGTAAAGGAATAAAGACTGGCATCTGAAATACCAATAATAAAACCAGGTGGCAGATGGAAAAAAAAATAATCACATGAATTAGGCCGGATTCATGGCTATTCAAGAGAATAAAACTCCACTGACACCAACAACCAAAGAAATGTGTACAGATATACATGTTTCTCTTACACTGCCATACATGGTGCCAGCACTGCTAAAGGAATCCCCTGACTTTCCACTAACACAGTGCAAACCTGTTTCTCTCATACTACCGAATAAATTTATAGCTAAATCACAAAATGTGTTACTTTATATTTCACTTTGTGACACATATTTATGGCTGATTCCCAGAGTTACTTCTCTCAGCAAAAACCATATTAATACCTCTGCAAGTGAGTATCTAGAGAATTTATTATAAGAGGAAATGGTTAGACAAATACAAACCTCAGAGCAATTTATGTATCAAAATACTTGCTATTCTGAATAAACTGAAAATGGAAAGTATGATAAAGATCTGGATTTGGAGTAGAACCAAAGAAAGTCACCCAAGTAGTTCTGATCTCCTAAATTGGAGTACTTAAAATTTCTTAATTCAAAGCTATAAAAAATTCCTTCCTGAACAGCCTAGATTTCTAGCAAATCAGATTCAGTTTTAGGTTTTTGTCAGGTTGTTGGTTTGTTTTTGGTTTTTTTTCCCCAATCAAATTAGAAATGCAATGCATTACAGGGAAGATAATATATTGCATCTCCAGTGAAGCAGCAGATAAACTGAAAATACTTCAGCAGTGGAATTGACTATTGACATCAGCAGCCCCGAAACAATGTATCATTCAGTCCTTTTAGAAATGTTTACCTTTTCCAGTCTACCATACAATACAAATTGTAATCTGCTAGGATTGATTTTAATACATATATGAGGAAAAATACATTAATACAAGGTTTAAAACCATAAACATTTGTAGTTGAAATAGTTCTACCTTTATCAAAATGCCCCCAAGCACAATACGACTGGATGACTTTACATTGCAACTTTCTGAGAGACTTCCTCTTCTCTAGTAAGAGCATCTTAAATGCTTACATTCTCTCCCCTCTCTTTTCTTTTCCTTTCTTTTTCTCCACTGAGTCAGAAACTGTCCTTTCTATAGCCTGCGGCAGCCTTTACTGCTCTTCTGGGTGGTACAGCATTGTTATCAGTCCAGATACTACAGTGCCCAAATGCCACGTCATCTGGTAGGGGAGACTGTGAAGCTGGGGTTTATTTTTACTGTAACAAATCAGTCTGTTTCACATGTACACAAACCCCCAAGCAGGCAGTCTCACAGCATGCAGGTAATTCAGTCTCACAGAAATCCCAGGTCAGCACAAAAGCCTGGTATCGGTGCAGCCAGTCCCCACCTCATGCCTACGCTTTAATCAGTGTCTAAGGGACAAGCCAACTTATCCCGCAGTTTGCACAGCTTCATCTCCACTGCTGCGCCTCAGAACCTGAACTGTTAAAATAACTCCATCATCACAGAGGCGGCAGGCAGCTCCCAGGGACCAAGCTCCTGTGCTGGGCAGCCCCTGCCCGGCGGTGGCTGTGAACGCAAGGCAGGCTGCAGCAGCAGGTGACATTACCTGGGCACTGCAGAGCTACAAAATCTTACTATGCAGAACTGCTCATTTAAGAGAAAAGTGATACCCATGTGTCTTCTGATTGCTGCAAAACTTTAGGTTAATGTTAACTATAATAATTACATAATAAAGCTCTATTTTCAAAACTGTGTTGGCCAATATCTTTAAAGATAGGTGCTCGGTATTTGCAAGTACTTCAAGCACTTTAGGAATTTGAGTCTTGGTGCAGATTCACACAGCTCTTTTGAAAAGTGGTCAGACTGATGCTGAGTGCTCTGGATTGCCAGTGAAACCCAAGTTCTTTTAAGAATTTTATTCCAGATGAAAAACTGGTTTTACCTGTATGAAAACTCCCTTGGCAAGCAAATTAAAAAAGAGAATGTACAAAGTACATGCACAGGACAAGCACATCCTCCTGTCTGTCTTCCCAGTTCCTTTAAGCAAAGCCTGAGCAATTTGGGATAACCTGATTTCTCTGTGCTGCAAGGCAGCACAGCCTTATCTTAATCCAGGGTTGTGAATACAACAGTATAAATAACAGGCATACGTCCACATATACATTCTGGATTTAGCTCAGTTTTTGTGATTTTTAGCTGGTGAATAAACTATTCAGCCATAAACTCAAAGCAACAGTAGATTTTGTATTTTCTGGTTGTTTTTTCAGAACACATCATATTTGTCTAACATCTTGAATTCCCTTGAATTCCTCAGGGATTTTGTATAAAATCTGATACCTTCCACTATCTTATTGTTTGATTTTGATTGCTGCTTTTTATTTGTCAAAAGCAGAAAAACTTGATGTCTATGATTTGTATTCTGTTACTCTTACATTAATTCTTTAGCTTTTACACTCTTCATAACTGATACAGCATACAGGTAAAAGCAGATTCACTGATGACAACAGTATACCATGTTTGAGTTATATGGAAGCATTTTTACAATGAGGAGTTTCCCATTCCATTAACACCACAGATTTCATAGAGCTGCTGAACCTGTGTAAAGTTGGCAGAATCCAGTTGTAGCATTGCCTCTGCTCAGGATGCCAGGGCGAGTGGGAAGGGCTGTTGCTGAGGGTGTAGTAATTTATGTGAACGGCTACATACTGGATAATTTATGCTGCTACTTAAAGGCAAGATGGTAGTGAGCTCTCATTCCCATGAAATTGTATGGTAGCTTGAGCATTTGAACCCATCTCAGGCACAGCTTCCAACCTCGAGCTGTTTTATTCTCTAGTATTTTTAATGTTTCGACATCTGCATATCCTTATGTGTCAAACATGTATATTAGTCTTGTTAAAAAGGTGCTATATAAAACAGTTTCACTATTGCTACTGTTAAAAAGCATGTGTTGTAATTTCTTTCCTGAAGGGAATTTAATGCACAAGAAAAGCATCGTTTCCCTGTATGTGGCCTGAAAATTTATAAGGACTGACAAGCTTTTGTCTGTGTATCCTTACATTTAAAACAATGTGATCCATTGCTCAGTACGATTAGCACGTACCAGATCTACAGCCCTGACAGGGCTTCTTTGTTCGTTTCTTAGAGGACATAAACCATCATTAACATGTGACTTATCATTCTTTATCTGAGTCCATTTCTCTGAAGTCAAACTAATAGCACCCCTCTATAAAATGCACCTAGCTGTACAGATATAAGAGCTTTTAGAGTCCCCTATGGTGCTACATCTGACAGTCTAAAAGAATGCAGAAAAATAAACAAAATACAAAATATTTATCTATTTCTGTTCTTACATTTATACAACTCTGTGTATACGCGCACATGTGTGTGTATTTCTTGGCATATATGGATATTTAAACTGGAATAACTACCTTTGTATGCAGAGGAGTTAGTACTCTGAATTCAAATGAGAAAGCAAAATCCACTCCCATTTCATTGGACATAATTCATTAAACTAAATTACATCAATTCCTGTTCTCCCTCTTAATTTCAAATAACATGTTCTAACAGGGTCAAAAATGGTCAAACAGCCACAAGTGATACGCACTGCTAGGCAAATGGAGAGCAACAACGTAAGTGAGCTTGAGAGGCTCATTAAATCTCTGGAGTAAAGCCACGTAGAGGTTTCAGTATTTGTCCTACTTCTTAGCAATCATGTAAACAGGATTTTGACCACACTTGTACTGGAAGACAGCTCTTTGTGCAAATATAAACTTGCCAAAGAAAAGATAAAAGTGGAAATAGGACCACACAAACTTCCTAGTTATGTATGGAAGAAAAAGACTTTTTTTTGCACAGCCAAAAAGTGTGCATTCCTAGCAATTGTCTTGTAAAACATGGTCCTGCTTACTTAGTTCAGGTACAGAAACAATACCACCTGATAAAAAAGCACAGAGGATTAACACTTATTGGCAATCATCTAGAAGGACAGAATTCATTCTCACACTTTCTCAGTTAACAACAGTGAATAAGAAATACATCTGCAGAAAATCAAACCCTGTATTGACGGCTCAGGAAAAAAAGCTGATTTTACTAGAACAAATAGTTATAAATAGCTATGTTATTTTCAGCAATCTAAAACAGAATTAATTTTTAAATTGTATTATTCAGCATATCTCCTACCCCTTTCAGTAAAAATTTCACCTCAATCTGTAAGTATCATTTGCTCACTGGCTGCAGCTTTGGATGATCAGCAATCAAGAAGGTTGAGCTACATTACAAATCTAGCCTTCTGATTATGGATTTTTAATTACTCTCAATTACTCTTTCTCCTTTCTGATCCCTTAGTACTTCTTTTTGCCAAACAGGTTCCGAATCCAACAGCCATTCAACTCAGCAGGAGTCATTCCATTAATGAAGTTTTGATCTATAACAGCTCCTTGCATTTGCCCATGATCCCTACAAGGATCAAATCATAGCTGAATGATGTGATAAAATAAATTGTCTCATGAACAGCAGAAACAATAAAGTCTGGCTTCCAGATAACTCCTGTCCCGTTACCCCCCCCAGCCCCATCTGCCCCGATAACTTCTGTTTCCTCACAGCTCCATCACGCTGGCTCTCCTTGCACATTCCAAGACTCCCTGGCATCATCCTCGTCTCTGACAGCAGCTCCCTCTTATACTCAGGCCCTTCCCCTGCTATACTCTACATCAAACCAGCCATCCTGCCATGAAGATAGCTCTGCCTCGTGGTATGCAAGCGAGGAGTTGCCTGAAGCTTTACTGGTTATACAGCTGCTATAAACTCAACTGAGAGCAATGGAGTACTCCCTGGTTTTATCTCACTGAAGGCTCTTTCCCATTTACCCAGCTTCCAATTTTACCAGAATGTGTTAGGAACGTAACATCTTCCAGATATCTCCTTGCTATCAAATTATTTGATATTTGCAAATTTGGTTGGAGTCTGCCAAAAAAAAAATTAAAATAAAAAGCTGCTAGCAAGTAACTGACTCACAGAGAGATGGACAATGTCATCACAAGTTAGATTTCCTTAAAAAGCTAGACTAAATGTTCCCAGAAGAAGGTTACAGTCTTACAAAAATCACAGACCAGGTATGAATTATAGTGCACTGGCAGCCAAATCATTCATTTTTAAGAATGGAGTCATAAAAGAAGAGTTCATTTGCTCACAAGTAATTCTGATGTACATTTTCAGGAGAGTACATAAAGCTTTCAAGGTTACTGAGTCAGCAGTGGGAAAAGACTTGTTTCCAGGTCCCAGGCTGCAGGTCATTGCAATCCCAAGCAAGTGATCATGGTTAAATAGCTAATCCTGTTTATTCTAGAGTTTAGCTTGAAACTGAACAAAAAATCTCAACTCCCTTGAATTTTGTACCTGGAAACTGAGCTGAACATTACTGTGTAGGCTTATGCCTTTGCAAGACTGAATTGCATTCTGAAATCCGAAATGCTCAATTTTAGGGAGAGTCGTATTCATTTTGTTTTATCTCCAAAGTTTACTTCCTCCTCCTGCTTTTGTAACAGGGAAAAAAGTGAGCTTTGCTCACCGAGAGAGCTCACGCAGGATGTCAAACCGCTGTCCTCTAGCTACACATTCAACAGATGTTTACATCTGCAGGTTCCACCGGAGAAATAAACACACTGAGCAAAATGTTGCCATCAGTTAAAATACCATGCTGCCTTTTCACAAGACAGACCGTGCATAGCTAAGCATCCAAATATATTCCCAGTACTCTTATTATTACAATATGACCAAATAGTTCTTCACATTTTAATGATGTTATCTTCTAGAGCCATGATAATAATTTAATCTGCTTCAGTGGAAACAATAAAAATTCTTGTACTTTCACATATCTCCCTGCTGTCAATACTGGAATTTTTCCATGTTTTGTCTTTATGTAGAATGAGAAACCATTTACCAAACACAAATAGCAACTAGCAAGCTGAGATAACCCCAACTAAAAATGAAGATCCTTGCCTCTTTCCTCTCTGCCCTTCAAAAAAAACCTCTTAAAAGTTAACAACATGAATTCTCTTTCTGACAGAAACACCAAACAATGCTTGAAACACTGCCCACATCTGTGAAACTATATCTAATCAAATTCATGCCTGAGTTGGTTGCCTGGGTAACAATCAGACAGTTGCTTATACAAACAAACTGCAAACAGCAGAAGGAAATGTGTTTTAAGTGGAAGCATCAACTTCTCAGAGCTTGAGCCCTGTTAATTTATGAAATAATCATATAATATGACGTTATTCACAAGGCAGTGGATGAATGGAGGGGCAGTATTATATACGGATTGGCTTGCTCATGAGGATAAGGAAGACATGTGAAAGGTTGTGAGCAACTGAATTTAAAAGCACAGTTCCATTTTTATCATTCTTTCCTTTTCTTCTCTCTAAGAAGCACAGCATGGCATTTGGATGTAACTATATGTCACTGCATAAAAGGGTGATTCATTACTTCTTTTTCAGCACACAGTTTAAGTTATTGTCTACTTTTTCCCCTCATAGCACAGGCCTTTAATTGATCGGCTTCATTTTAGACTCCTCCTAATGATATACAGAAGAGATGGCTCTTCTGAATGTATATAGGTGCAATAGGCACTGCAAAGGCTGTCGTTTCCACAGCAACGGGGACCATGCGGGAGCTCTGAGCCAAACTTCATCTTCACCCCATCCCTCCCCCCTATGTCTGACCACACAGGTTTCCTTCTTCACACTTACACAGATGCTTCCGGGGGAATCCAGCCACATTTGGATGGGTGAATGTCCCTCATACAGTTAAACGCAGGAATTGTATAGGCAAGTATTGGCTTTGGGGCTTACATGATATTCAAACAATCCTAGTTTGTTAACCTCAAGCATTCAAAAGTTATTAAACCCTGAGATTTAATTAAATAAAATATGGAGACTTTACTAGTGAATGTCTTTGCATGCAGTTTGATTTGCCTTTGGGTTATAAGACTTAAGCCTCTTTTCATACTGAGGTTGGCTTGAAAGTTAGAGGGGTATTTGTTGGTGTTGTTGCTTTAAATTCATAAAAAGTAAGCTTCTGACAAAATAACTCAGATCCAGGATAAAGAAGAACTAATATAAACAATCATTATTATAAAATCCATAGTAGCATGCTATAAATTAGTCACCCTGCACGTCAAAAAAAAAAAAATAAATGCAGAAAACAGCATGTTCGAAATGATGCTCCTTATTGCAACCTGAATCACTTGCCTGCCAAAAGTACTGCAGAGGAACATATTTATACCGCAGGTTCCCCACACTGCTATGTACAGCACAAAGCCCCTAAATAGTGCCTTACCTCATGGGTTGCAAGTTGGTGGGTGTAACCGTAAAACTGAAATCATCAGTAAAAATAAAATATAAAAATGGTAAGCTGACATCCTGGTCACAGTAGCAGAGATAACAGAAACAACAGTCATGTGGGAAAGGTACATCAACAGGACAGTTACTTGTTTAGCCAGTGAATAAGCCTGTTGCAGTAGCAAGGATTAAATGCTGGCTTTTTTTCATGCTCACATTTCCCACCGAGGTCATAGCTCTGTTTATTTTGGGGAGTTCGCTTCGGTCTTAAGCAAGCGGTAGCCCATGCACTACATAATGCTGCACTGTTTATATGGCACAGATGAACAAAAACCAGCTGTGAAGTGAATGCTTTCTTCACAAATCTTTACACTTGTCACATTTGTATGGTAGGGAGTAGATTTTCTAGAAAAAAGGGCTTCACCTCTGTGCACGGGCTTGCAGGCATGTGTGCACATGTGCGTTCTCACCTCCTACTCAGTACAATGAGCTGGCAGGGACTTCCCAAATTGCCTTAGACCTTGGTGTATTTCCAGGTCAAAGAGAGATGCTGATCATATGGTGTTTAAATTTAACCAAACAGAAGGACTTTCTAAAAGGCCAATAAAGCTAAGGGAAAGCTTTCTGCTCCATTAAGAGCTCTGAATCAAGTCTGTGGCTGGGTTCTGGAGGAGAAGGGGAATTTCTGTCTCCTGGCACTTTAGTTTAGAATATTTATTTTTAAGATAATTTCATGCTTTAACCAAGAGCAACTGTCCCACAATCCCTCATCTTTTGCCTCCTTCTTGGACTGCTTCTGTGCACATTAAGCAGATTGCAAAATAGTGTGCCCAGGATTGGAACAGGAGCAAGAACAGTCTCCTGCAGCTACTGCAAGTACTGGCCTCCAGCTACCGCAGTTCCAGCTTTGATCAAATGTCTTGAAACAGTCGACTTCTGTGGCTGGCTGCTAGCTCATACACTTTTCCATATCAAATTAAATACAGAGGAAAGCATATAATGTACAGTTGTGAACACGAACAAGCAAACAAGAAATATACCAAAATGCAAGAATAGCCCTCCATTCCTCAGCATTAGAGTATCTACCACATATGCCTCTGCTGACCTTACCTAGAGGATTTTGCTAGGTAAGATGAGGAAGCTGTCATCTATGCTTACTGAAATGTTGTTAGAATTTTTCATGACACTTTCTGTTGTTTGTTTTTTCTTCCAACTGGAAAAATGTGGAAAATCTTCCATTTCATAAAAATTTTCCCTATAGGCTTTTGTATACGTATCAACCTGAAACAAATTACTTGATTTTACAGCAATGAAAAATGAGATTTTTTTCCCAGTGGTTTAGCAATAAACACTTAAAAATTATTTAAAGTGTAGTGCAATGCAAAACATTTTAACGTTTAGTGTAGTTTGTGGAACATTTCTTTCCTGAGGTATGTATTTTTTTTATCCCTTCCCTGTCCCCATACCATAATTTTCCAGCTCTAGAAAAAAAAACACCAAACAACAGGTCATGATGATATTGATGACTCTCTGGGAAAGCACTGGGGGAATGAAAGGGTCTGTTGCTTTATGTGACTTTTTCCTGGGCTGTTTTTGTTTGTGCGTCTTTATTTATTGCTGAGGCATTTCATAGTCTTAGTTGGGCATCCTTTCTAAACCTAGCTTGAAACTGAATGGTTAAAATGAATGAATGAGTGAGTGAAGACATTAACCTGGGAAGCAGAAACTGAGGCAACAGTATGTTGTACTCTGAAGTAGCACAGAAAGAAACAGATGGCAACTGTTAATCCTAGAACCAGTCATTTTGTCTGAGAAGAAAAAAAAAATCTCAACAAATGCTAAATGAAAGATACCCTTAGCAAATGGCGTTATGTAGGGAATTGTGTTAAAGTGTAACAGGCATAAGGACATAAAATACAATACAAATAAAACATAAAAGGCATGCTATGTATGCATTTATTTCTGCTTTAAAAATCATATCTTTGTGGAAGAGTTCATTATTTATACTTACAATGAAGAACCCTGAGGCATTCAGTGCCTATATTACAGAGACATTTTTTTTTAAAGTGATGAACTCATTACCTGATGCAATAGCTTCTGTGGAGACAAGCTTCTATGTCAGCAATTAATTGCACACACACACACACCCCCACACACCCCCATCAAAATATGACATTCAGCCATCAAAGTCTACCATGGCCATCAAAGCCACAGCCATCAACATCTACTATAGTCACAACAGCTGAAACATACTACAGAACACTTACTTCATAAAAGTAGAAGAGTATTATTTTTACTTTTCATCTCCTGCGCATATGTCCCAGGGAGAACTCACAATCTGTGCTTCCCATTTCTGGAAACAATGCACTAAACTTTGTAAACATTGGTCTTATGCATCACTTAGGTATCCGTGGTTACATAGATGTAAAGAGCTCTTCAATTTACATCCTGCTTGTTTGCTAGTTTCTTTGACAGTGAGAGCTGCTACAGCAGGAAATACCGTGGATCTGAACCAGACTCTACCATAGTTGACAGGGAGATGTCACTAAATTACAAATCTGAGTATCTGAATAAATTAGGCAGCTGGTACAACCCCAGTTGGCCTCTGCTTATATGCAGAGTGTGAAAGAAAAGGAGGAACAGGTTTTTTCTAGGGAGTATAAGGCATTTTCTAAGTTCACATCATCTTTCTGTGGTATTCACTGGAAAAAAAATATACTTGTTCTTCCACCACATTGCCCTTCCGTGAACACGAGTGACACCATGGAGCCTAGCTCTATTGGTAAAATCATCCTAGAGCTACCCAGGCCAGTGGAGCTCTGCTGACTCAAGCAGATGCAGTGGATCCTGCCAGAGAATCTCCACACTCCCTGCTAGTGAGGGCCAAGCCTACCTTCTCCACCTCCACAGTGAAGGCAAGGCTGGGAAGAGCCTCAGCTCTCTGTCAGGGAGCAGTGAGCTCCTGGGTGAAACAGCTGCCCAGAGGCGGTGTCCTGCAAGTCATAAGATACAAGCAGACTCACTACTGATGTCTGCAAGGACCAGGCATGTTTGCCTTGATTTTTATTTAGTGATAATTTGGTGATTTGCTCTACGTGTCCTCAAAACCAATGCTCTCTCTGTTCCTGCTCCCTGGTTGCAGAACGGCATTTTCCTCACACCATTTCCAACAAATAGTCAAGGTCTGCTTGAAAGTTATTGCTAGCACTGGCATCTGCAAAGCACATAGAAAGAAACAGGACAGAGGCCCCAGCACTGCAAGATAACAAATGTTGCTCTTCTTCCCTTCCACTGAAATGTCTCTACAAATTCAGTGCAACAAGCTCTTTCCTGGACACCTTTTGTATTCTGCTAGACTTTTCAGATCAGGGTTTCCTGAGAAACCAAATTCAACATTGCCTAAACTCTGCAAACTGACAAAAGGTAACATTTTTTTTCTGTTGTACCCCTTCCCTTCCCCAATATACATCCACTGACATTTAGAACGATGACCACTGCTGTCCTTTTCAAGTGGTTAGAAAACATGGAGGGCAAGGCTGGCATTCCATATACACCCTTTGCTGCTCACTGTATTAAACCAAGGGACTACACCATTCGCATACCAGAGTTAATTACCTGGAGAAAGTTAAGTGCTGTGAAGGAGGCTGAAATTCATTGTTTTTACAGAGGCTAACACATGCAGTGGCTCATTCCAGGCTACGGTGTACTAAAAATCAAGGTGATCTGTGTTCTGCCACCCCATTTTGCAAATTGCTGTTTAGTCTTGGATCAGAGAAGAGCTTGAAAACACCTAGCTGTAAAAATAAAATGATAGCTTTGGGTCTTCATTTTGCAGTCCCACAACACTGATCTTTGATATTTCTTACGCAAACTTTCTGTTTGAGGTTGGAGATGGTTTTATTGTTTTTCTTTTCCTAGCAAATACTTGTTGCTCATATCAAACCCCTGAAATCTCTTGCGTACTCCCTGTCATACCTCTTTTTAAAAACAGCATTTGATCTTGCAGAATAAATAGTATAAATAATTCATGAGAGAGGCATTTTAAAGTCCAAATTCCACCCTTCCTTTCTGCCACATACTTTTTCATTTGGCATTAAAACTATTATAAACAGGCACATTTTGGTAATAAGCTAGACTCCCTGTGGATAGCAAGAGTATCATCCGTTACAGAAACCAAACCACACACACACACAAAAACCTTAAATAAACCATTTGCACAATAAATACTGCCAATGATGTATTGATTTAGCCTACTTTTGAATTTCATTAAAGGTTTTAATTCCACGCTCACTTGCTGTTTTTCCTTCGGACTGTATTACACTTAGTCACATACTTTTCTGAGACTTTATACAACAGCCAGGGCATTTGAACATGACTGTCAGCATTAGCAGCATTTTCAGGTTTGTGAACAACACTTACTTTAAAACCACAGCACCACAATTCTGTGTTCCTAGGCTAATAATTTATTTCATTAATATGTTGTATAAGCCATTATTTAATTCTTGTTTAAAGTATATGAAGTATATGACATATTGCAAAGCCTTAAACTTATCACATTACTTCTTGAGTGATGAACAGTCGTCAACATTTTATACCAAATCCTAATGTATTAACATCAGTCTACAAAATCTCTCAGTCCCACAGCATGACAAATTATACTGACTGCTCTTTACTAAAAGGGAACAGCTTTAAGGATCCATCAACAGTTTGTGTCCCCTCTGGCTCACCAGAAATGCCACCAGACTTGTTTCAAACATCCTACAGCAGAGACTGGATAGTATGGCAGAAAGAAGAGCCCTGCTCACTGCTCACAACAACCCAGCTACAGCTGTTTCTTGTTGACAAATGGGGGAAGACTGCTATTCCTTGGCAATACTCAAGACGACACTAGGGATGACCAGGTGGGGTGACACTCCTTGCAGAGGATGCTGCCCTTCCCTGGAAGAGGAGGGATGAGAAGGGCAAGCACGATCCCCAAATCTACAGCTTCCCAAAGAACTGCAAGCCATTTTGTGGCCTGGAATCACTCAGCTCTGCCCCTCACTTTGGAGTACACCTTTCATCAAGATTGCTGCTCTTACAGATCTCCTGAAGGCTTACAGAAGAACATCAGGGTAAATTAGCCCATCTGTTTTCATTTGGCAGGGATTCAGCAAAACACAGTTTAGCAAATTGCTTAAACAAATGCTTAACCTTAAGCTTGCTATTAAGGACCTAAGAAAGTTCTTTACTGATTTAAGAGCAAAAACTACTAGAAGAGGGTGCTCATGGTCTGTTGCACAGTTGAAAGCTTGAGAACTGAGAGGGAGACTGCTTTCAAGATATGCCAGGATTTGTGCACATGGTGTGGGACATAACATGTGAAGATGGTGGCCATGTGTGACCACAAAACAGGAGAGAGACTGGGGCATGGAGTTTTCACATGCCATTTTCATGAAAAAAATAACAGGGAAAGATTGCACAACAGTGCTTTTTGACAGTGTTTCAGCTCTAGTAGCTAGTGTCTTGGGCTGCATCACTGTCTAGATATTAGAGTGGCACAAGTCCCAAGGAGGCACAGAAGCTAAGAGCTTAATTCCCGAGGGTGCAGAGACTTAAGTGCACTGCCCATCAGTGTGGGGCAGGGGGGTGGGGGGTAGCACAAGGACACTGCATCACTTTTAAGTCTTGCTAGCACTAGGACCAGTGCTGGTATCTCAACTTCTCACATAATCACTGCTCCATCAGCTGTAGGAGGTAGAAGCAAACAGCTCAACTTTTGTGTAATGATAGGGGTAGTGAAGATCCAGGTGGCAGTTTCACTACAGGTTCATAACAACTCTCCCTTTGCAATGCAAATACTGCCTGCTGGTGTTTACTCCTGCCTTTTTCTAAACCAAAAATGAGACAACACATTTGCACATGAATAATCTCTTCATAATGCATTTTACCTCCTGCAAATTGGATATAAATATAATTGTTTTTCAAAAGACAGAGAGATCTGCCAGATTTTTATATACAGATTCTTGTAGACAACATAATCCATCACCTTCCCATTAAAGAACTATGAAAATGAAATATTTAATAAGTGATAAATTAAATATTAGTCGCCAATGCATCACAGAGATGTCTAAAAGTTTACATGAGTATGTAAGTTAGAGTATTTATTTTTGTAGCAGCTTAGCCTGCTCCCACCTCACTAATTTTCTTACTCAGTGCTTCACAGGCCTCTAAGTGATCCCATGGCCCCAAAGTCACCTCTGAGCAAAAATTCCAGCTCTAGACCTCCAAACCCAAGTTGTTTCAGCTCCTTCTCAAACATCCCCTTACCTTGCCACCGGTTCCTTGGCTCCTTTGTGCGTCTCCACCACCCACAGGCAGTTTGGTCAAACTGGAGGTCGCAGTGGACCGAACAGCAATCCTTCACTCCTGGTTCCGTTCAGGGCAGCACAAGAGCAGCCCCCTGGCCTGCAGAGGGAAGGGCAGCGCGTTTGCAGGCAGTTGTTGCTGGCGGAGGAGGGCAGGCCAGGCACGCTGAGGCAGCAGCTGGGAGGTTGCCCTGTGCGGGGCAGCACCCTGCCCGGACCGTTAAAGAGCCACCACCCGGGTTATTCCAGGATCAAGGCCTTCAACATATTTACTTATTTGACTCCCAACTCTTCGAAGAGCTGCACACAAAGGATGTCTGACATGCCTGTTGGGGCGGGGGAGACCCAAGCCCTAGCCACAAAAGTACCGGCTACCAAGTCCCGACAGCTGCTGGGCCCTTCAGTGCAGGCCAGAGCCTGAGGAGGGTCCCGGCGCTGCTTTCCACCCTCTACCGCTGATGTGCAACACAGTCAGATCGTTTCCCAAACAAGCATTTCTGTGTCTATTTCTCTGTGTCCCTGCTCCAGAGCTCTCCATAACGCCTCTCCCCGTGCGGCTGTCCTCCTTCGCAGCCAGGCACGGAGCGAAGGCAGCCGGAGGAGGCTCACGCTGCTCACTAAGTGCCAAGCCATGCGCAGGCTGCCTGCCCTCCTGCACCGCGCTGGGCCTGAGGCGGCTGCGGCTGAAAAAATCCTCCTGGGAGAGGGCACAGACACGCCGGCCAGATCCCACAGCCCACGGATAGGGATGTTCAGTGGCTCTGGGGTCAGGCCCTCTGACAGGAGGTGACACCCGTGGGCCTTTTGCAGAGGTTTTTCTAAAACCATGCGATACCTGGCTGGCTTTGCCTGTCACTCCTGACAAGAGAGAAGAGCCGAGCCCCTCTCAAACAGCTTAAGCGCTTCTCTTTCTGCAGCCTGGCATATAAGTACATATTCTGGGAGTTTTGAAAAAGTCAGCCCCTTCCCCAGGTTTGAGTTGCTGACAGAGAGTATTAGGTCTTTCAGGTCAGTGGCTGGTTCTCATGGATATCAGTGGGATTTTAAATCCTGCATTTTTTTTCTCAACACCTGAAAAAAGCCCCATGGTGGCAGTTCACACAAATAGTTCCACTGACTTCTGAAGAGCAAGACAAATCCTAAAATGAATGTAAGGCTTCCATTTTTAATCCCCTCCGAAATAGCTCAGATATGATGGAGGCAGCTGTGCGAGTAATGGCTGCACAGGCGCCCAGTTACTCACATACTTCAAACCAAACCTCAACTCCCACCTGGTATGAGTGAAGGGCTTGAAAGTAGTGGGTTAGGAAATGGATAAAAGCATTGTTTCAGAACTATATAACTGTCGATTTACATTTGTTTTTCTTCATTCTTACTAAAATTTACCCAATTGTGACTCTTACCTGTCACTGCCATTCTTTCTGTTTGTTTCTTGAGTTGTTTCTTAACTTGAAGCTCCCATTTCACATGAATAAAAGCCTCAAAACTCTATAGGAAACTGAATTTTGGAAGGTTTGTATAGTGCGACTAATAGCCTACAGCTGTCCCCTGGGGTCCATTCAGTGTTTAGAGCCCTGCTGCAGTGGTAATGTGCCTTAACAAGGCCTGTAAAGGTTACAGACATGGAGAAGTGACATCCATAACAGCATTTTCTTTACCTTCCTTGTGTTTTTTTTAACAAAAACAAACAAACAAGCAAAACAAACAAACAAACAAACAATTTTTACAAAGATCTGCTATAAACTATTCCACACAGTTTGGGTTGAGTTGCAATCTCCTTGCAAATAAGTCTAAGTGACAAAAAACTTCTCCAGCCTTAATTACAGTAGCAGTGTCGGGTGGTGCTGCATTAAACTGACCTTTGGCTTTGTGTTAGCTGAGCTAAATAAATTAAAAAATCATAAATTCCCAGCAACAAACACAAGCGTATTGTATCATTCAGGTTGAAGTTGTAACTACAGTGCCATCTTCAGTGCATTACATAAAGTGGGGTTTTCTGTAGAAGACTTTTCATTGTTCTTTATGGGTTGGAAAAAGAATTTCTACTGCATGGAAGGGTAAGGAAAGAAAGGTGAAAGCCTTCTCACTTTGTTAATGAGAAACAGTGTTGTGATTCAGAAAATAAATAAATTATTATGTCAGAAGCATATGTAATTATCAGACAAAACAACCTGAGTCCGGCCATCACAATAGGCTTTGAAGTAAAAAGTGGTCATCCCCATCTACTGCCAGTTACACTTAGCAATACTGCATGGAGATGACAATTTTGCATGTGAACAGGCATCATGGGTAGTACATTACAGAATCATTAAAAGCTGTTAATGGAATTTTGACTGTACACTGTTTACAGGGCAGGGAAAAAACATACATCCCACAGATTTCACAGAGATTCTGGTCTAGTTTTACTGTGGAGGGCAACACATTTGGTCAAGCAAGCGCTTCCAGCCTGGTCCCAAACTTTAGTTTAGATAGGATGCAGAAGTGAAGATTTCCCATTGCAAAACGCATTAGCCCATTGACATATCAGACAGTCAAAGAGAGAAACTCTTACATCCTTGATTATGAGATGCTGTTCTTCTCCTGTTACTCTGCTTCCCTACAATGCCAAAACAAGGATGCTACTGAGCCCTGCTACAACCTTGTTTCTTGGCCCAAGCCATAGATGTTCTAGGCCACGCCACAGAGGTGTGCTCCAGAGGGTACAGAAGGCCCTTAGCAAAGGTCATTGCCATGCTTCTGTTGTCTCTGGGGCCATCCTGTTTGTGAGGCCCATGGCAAATGCCTGCAGAAGTAACACATTGTTGCTTTAACCCCATATGGCACTGAGAGACACTGGGCAAACTGACCTCACGCATGAGCAATGTCAAAGGGAATATTTGTATGGAGAAACGAAATAAGAACCAGCTCCAATTCCGCATCCCAGTCCCTCAACTTTTCAGCATAAGCAGAAACTGCCAGAGGTCCCAATGTTATTGAAAAATATGAGTGATTTTATTATTACAATGCAGATGTTCTCTGTGGAGGGAACGGATTTTTTTTTGTCTTTTTTAGGCTCATATATTTCCTTGCATATGACTCAGAGCTGTATTGCTCTGTATAGAGAAAACAGGTCTATTTATGGTTGAAGAAGAAAAGTCTACAGAAAGGAAAAACCACCTTATTCACTTTCAGTGATATTTCTCAGTTTGAACAACAGAGTACTATGTACAGTACAATAGTATTCCCCTTTTGAAATGGATTTTATGCTGATAATACTCATCATTTGCATATTGCCTTCATTTGGAAAGCACATTACAAATGTAAGGGAATCCTTTCCAACACACTTTACAATATATAATCCTTACTATCTTTGCTGTCATATGCTGAAGTGGGTATAAATTACTTGACAAAGCTACACAGAGAGAATGCGTCGCACAGTTCTTGTTGACCATTACTTCAGCTAGTTACCAACTGTGTATGTGACACTTGCAACAAAATCATAAAATCATGTTCCTGGCATCACTCCAACAGCTAAAGTGAAACTCCAAATTCTAGGGCAAGGTACTGAAAAGATAAAATGTCTTAGTGCTTCCATAGCTTATATTCTTGACAGGATTACAGAATAGATACCTTATTTGTTGGCAGTATCCCAATTCTCTCAAAGTACTTTCTGAATTTCACTCAGTTAAGGCAAAAGTCATTTTCATTGAACAAAAGAAATCTTAAATATAGGTTATTCATGATGTTGTTGTTCTTTATTTACATCTTAGAAAACCATAAGAATTAAAAGCAAAGGTTTTTTTGCTGTACATTTGGACATAATCTCCTGATCACATTTGTAAAACTACCAATTTATTGAACTGATCCCAAAAGAAAAGATGAGGATAAAACAGTGCAAGTACATGTCAATATTTAAGAAAGAAACTCTTAAGAACCCCAATTACTTCAAAGTGTTAACCCCATCCAAAGACATCACCCCTTGAATGACATTTGTAATCTTGTTGCTAACTTCATGGAATTGCAGACACACCTCAACAGGAGGTTAAAGACTGGTCCTGAAGAACACCAACTGACCTGACTTCCATTGAAGCAAGCAGAGAGGGAACGTTTTAAACCTTGCATTTAATTTCTACCACACAAAAGGCAGCAAGATGTTTAGGATGTATCTTTGCAGCTAAATTGTGCCCTGAGCTGTACATGTGAGTCCCTTGTCTCCCAGGGCATATTCTAACCCAAGAATGGAACAAGTTGAAAAGCTGCATGCTAAAAATAGAAAACTGCTTTTTCTCTCTCTCTTTTAGTAAAATACTTTCTAAATACAGATATTACCAAACAATCTGACCATTCTTTAGATAATCTGTATTTTTCTTTTTCAATCCTGAAAAATTCAAATTTAGCCCATTTTGCTTTTCAGGAAAAAAATACAATTTCTTCTCCCACCCTTCTCCACAAAATTTTTTTGGGGTATAAGCAAACACAAAGTGCACATATACCAGACTGGTGACCTGGAGCCTTATTTGCGATGTGTAGACAAGAATAATACCCTGCTGAGAAGGACTCACAGAGTCTATTAAATGCTGCCAGGGAGCAAGGAAATCTGCTGTATGGTACATTGTTTCCTGTAGTTTCTTGCAGTGAAGAGCTCAAAATCTGTCAAAACACTCTGCCCTTTGTGACTCTGCTCATTGAGATGTACTTACTGTGCAGCATCTCATATTCAGATATAAGCACTAATGTATCTCATAAAAAGTGACTCTACCAAAGAAACTGCTCAACAAACATTAGGTACGGACTAACCTCCATACCCAAACAGCATCCACCCTACACACAAATGCATCCACGTCTCAGATAAAAGCCTCATTAAGAAACAGATATCACATCTGGTTTAACCTAATTTGCCCAAGACTCTTCAGTGAAGAGTGACACCAAAACCTAGATTGGGTGTGTGGGTACAGATGTCTGCAGGTTTTAGCCCACAGACTGTCAGGATTCAATTAACTGAATCACATTTACGTTTCACTGTACACCTTAAGAGTCATGAAAAATGGTGACTGTCCAGCTTCAAAAGCTCAGCATGAATCTTGCTAACAGAAGCTTAAACCATTTCCTACCCCAGTTTTGGGTCATACCTCATCTGACATGACTCAGAAACCATCCAGGACAGTCTCCTACAATTTGCCTTTTTTAGCTGGTTTTTGCAAATTGACAGATCCTAGTTCTTTGCCTCTTTGGAAACTGCTGTTAGCCAATGCCTAGACAAACATTCAGCTGTAAGGGACTGAGCACACTGAAGATGAAGTGAGAGCATGAAGAATGCCCTGGAAGGCCATAGTGCACACAGTCCTAGGAAATTACATGACATTAAAATCAAGCAGTGAAATGCTTGTGGATGAGGGAAACTGAAGAAGACTTCCTTGTTATTGTACATATGCAAAATGACTACTTAACCATATAGAGATCACCTGTTGTTTTCTAGTTAAACGATGACCAAAGGGACAATGGTGTAACACTTGTGTACCCATCAGAGTTGACTTAGAGGACTTTAAGTCTTCCTGGTCACACGTACAAAAAAAATCAGATTTAGTACCAGCTAGGTCTCTTTTTCTTATCTGATTGTTATTTTTGCTTTTAAGAAATAACTTAGTGTTAAGTGACTGCAAAAAATCCCCAGCAAGAGAATGAAAAATCAATATAACACACCATCAACCTGTTACTGACTGGTATTTTAAAAATAACACACTGATCAAAATGTACTGTTTTCAGACAATAAATAAATTATCTCAAATATTACTAATGAAGATGAATAAAACTAACAGTGAAGTAAAGATACTTGCCATAAAGTCCCTACTTAATGAGAAAGAAGAGCCAGGTAAGTTTTTTTCCGTTATAGAGAGAAAATAAATTGTATTGTTAAGATCGCATTTTTATGTGGTGTATATCCCAAGTCTATGTATTAAAAGAGCAAATTTAAATAGCTTTGTACTACGGATACTACAGGATGCCCACAACTCTTGAATCATTGTAGAGTTCCACTGACATCAAATGGACACAGGACCCCCACCTACTCCATGCTCTGCTCTACGGTTATTTGAAACTAATAACAGCTTTACCACACAAATCGATAGAGCATAAAGCAATATTATATTTTATTTCAAGTAATAAATGACTTATCATATTTTTAATTGCAATGGCAGACAAATCAGGTCCTCACCTATACTGGTAAATTTCAGCTTTTGCATTCACTAGGGTGAGGCTCATTTGATTCCATTGAAGCCCATTGAGTTAGACAGGATTTACATTGGTAAATTTCTGAGATGAGTTTGTGCCTGAGCAGTAACATTCCTATTTTTTTTTTATTTTTCAACACAGCAACAATCAGAATACATAAAGATGAATGAATTGCAGTTAGAAATAAAGACTAAATAAAGAAAAAACACATTAACATAAAACTGTCAAGTTCCCCTACATTCAGGAAATCAGTGCAGGCATATTATTTCCAATATATGTATACTTATTCTTGATTCTCGAGTTTTTATTTAGAAAGAAAATCTATAGAATACATACAGGGGCCTTTTTTAATTAATGCTTTTAACATTACACTGCAACTGGCAGCAAAAAAAATCCATATCTGGTCCTGATTTTCTAGTCTGTAGCACATTCTGATTCTCATTCTCCACCATTACAATGCATGTTAAATCCTACACAACAGGGAATATTTAATCTAGATGTATTTTTTCCCTGCTTTTCTCCCCTCTCATGAAGATTTTAATAAGGATTTGTAAAATATTTTTACTACAAAATCTAAATTTGGAAGTGAAACTACCTAAAGATGTCTTTTACAATTTGATTTATAAAATTAACCTAACCAATGGAAATGCTACATGGACTGATATTTTTCTTTTTGCTAAGAATAAACTAACTTTTCTTTCCTCTGAACAATTCTCTTATTCAAAATGATTAATAAGAAGGGAGCAGAATGAAACCAAACGCCGCTAGCATTATGTGATTGTTCATGTGATTGTTCCTCTAATACTTCTGTGTTGGAGATCTCAGAATCCAACTAAAAACTAAATTCTGCTTGTGCTACTAATGCAAAAGGATTTCAGTGAATTTGGAGGGACAATTTTATATACAGAGGCCAGGAGGGTTTTGTTAGACAATTCATAAAAATTAATAACAAATTGTCACGGTGATTAGAAAACATTACCGTTTAACTATTTTATAGTTAAATACAAATTATCTGAAGGAGAACATTACAGGCACTTAACAAAGTCTAGTTTCAGAAATAAAATAGTACCAAATTTATTAATATTTTATACAAAAGTTTAAGTCAACGCTGGCTAATATTTTGATGCTGTTGAAGGCAAACAAAACTCATAAACAATAGTTTTCTATGTTTTACACTGGACTTGATATTATAAGTAACTATCTTAATTATAAACTAACCTAAAACAACAATGATTGAAGCAGGGTAAAACCAATAAATTTTGTTTTCTTTACTTTATTTCAAAATAGAGTGATTATAAATACATTCTTGTTATATTTCCTTCCTAACTCTTTGGATGCAACCAAAAAAAAAAAATCTCACTGTGCTCATTTCATACAATATCAATGTACAAATCATGCAAAAGATATTATAGATATTATACCACCATCAAGTTCTGGATGTATTTTGTTGATTCTGAAACATTTGTTAACACTATTCACAAGGCCATGCCTTTTATAATTTATGTAATTATTATGGCTTTTTAAAAAACATAATTAAAGACTTTTATACTAGATTTCTATATTATTATCAATCTTGAACACTAAATGCAAAATGTAAATTGTCTAATGGTCTTGTGTTCTTGCACCATGGTAGTTGCTTTCTGATAAAATTGCACAATTTTTTTCTTTTTCGAAGAAAAGATTACACTATTGATTTCATTTAAAAATGGAAATTTCTTTATAATACAATGAAGACAACAGATTAACACCTTCACTGATTATGTCTATGGGTCTTAACAGCCATTTTACAAGCATGGCCACTCAAACCAATATAATGAACAGACAAATCTCTTAAGCCACATCCGAAGAGTCACCTTCCCAGACAGACTGACTATAGATTTGAATGAACATTACGCTAAAACTGCTGTGCAGACACATACACTGCTTCAAAACATGGAGGAAATCAACTGACATAAAAGTTGTCATTCAAAGTAACAGTTTCACAGAAATATAGTGATTTTGCCAACTTCTGCATTCTTCACTCACAGTATTATGCCTACATACTGCATCATATATGTAAAACACTTAGGAACCATTTCTAGGCTCAGGCTATGCAACCTTTATTGATGCTGGTGAACCTACGCTCAACTGCATAATCCCAAAAGAGTCGCTGGGCTCTGTGTATTATATACAATGTTTCTGAGCTGGCTTTTTTTGAAGTCAATGACAAAACCCTATCTAAACCTCACTCTTGGGCAGGTGTTTAATTACTAGCTCATGAATAAGTACCTCTGCACATGATTTAGGCTGAGTTTAAACACTTTACTGGGTTGAGACCTCAATGAAAATCTTACCCAGTTTACGACCCCGTATAATGGTACAGGATAACGGTTCAGTTCTTCCTCTTTTGATCACTGAATAGAAGATCTCATAAAAAAAAACCCAAAACCAACCAACCAACCAACCAAAACCCCAAACCCCATACCCCAAAACACCACCAAAAATACCAAACAAACCAAAAAAAAAACCCCACCCCAGAACACAAAACAAACAAACCCCCACCATTATTTTTTTACCTGAAGAAGGCATGATCATTTATCTTAACTCAGGACAACATGAGTCATAAGCATATCACTTTTACCATCACTTAAAAGTATTGGCTTATTGGCTATTTTTAATATTTTAAATGCATGCCTTTCAGCAGGGTATGGGACATGACAGTCTCTGACAATGCACTGAAGTGCGTCAGGAGCCTCACGCTTTGGCAAATCCCAGTAAACCCAGACACATCCCGAAAGCCATGCAGCACCATGCAGAGCAGGCACAGTGACCCAATATTCTTAGCCTACTGATGGAACCATTACAGTCTGTTATATCAGTGCATGTGCAACACTCCTTAATCCACAGACTCTTGACAGAGTAAGTTCAAATGTTCTTATTCAAGCCTCAGCCACTTATCGAATCATTAGTCAACCAAGAACTTTTTATGCTAGAAATGCTTATGCACATAGTGTCCGTGTCCTGAAAATCCCTATAACATCCTGAAAGAAGTAAATTATTGTGCATTGATAACAGCAGCTTTTTGAAAGAAACTCAGCCATTAATTTATCTGTTATAATTTTATTATCTTAAGTCATGTATATACTTTGTAGTATGGCGGAAAATAATAAAGTGACCCTCTTTCTAAGTTACAAGAGCATAAACAAATATCTGAAAGTAGAAAAATGTTTTGTTTTGCTTTCTCTTAAATAAAGAAGCAGCTTTTTTTTTTTTTTGCCTTTTTTTTTTTTTTTTTTTACCTTTGTTAAAAATATACTGCAGGCTGTTTGCCAGGTACCATTCCAGAATACAAATTTCACAGCAGAGTCATAAAGCCCTGAAATTAGAGGTTTATAATGGAAATAGCTGACACAGCCTTCTCCACAGTATTGTGATTGGGTCTTGCTATAATACTTGCTAGTTTCACATTCATGAAAAACATTCATGTTTATATCCTACTAATCTTAATTGATTTATGTATTGATTATAAAAGGCGGAGGGGAAGGTTCTGGAAGCAAAGGGGATAGATGGTCTTATCCAAAGCTCATTTAAATGAATGAAAAAATTCCTTTTCAAGTCAAAGAACTTTTGTTAATCTCATAGTATAGACCTGTTGTATGATATGTTACCAATATATCTCCATTCTCATCTCAAGGTACTATCTATCAATGAGATACAGTGGGGATTTTCCATTCTCCTGACTATTTTTTCCTAGCTATTCAGATTCAGCTTTCACAAAGGCAGGTTTTCACTCTCTAGATACGAGCTACACAATACTCTGAACTGAGACCACTATATTCATTTTACACTGTCGTTTTAAATAGACATGATTTGCCATTTTGTTTACTGTTCTGATTCAGTTTCTTCTGACTGACAGCAGCCAGACAGATAATAAGAACAGAAAACTTATGCACATACAATTAAAATATTACCCTTACCATGAATTCTGTAAATACTTGTAGTGAAAACTATTTAGGTTAAGCTGTAGAACCCTGAAAAGCAAGACAACTGATGGCAAATAACTGCCTGAGACACAATACTAAAAAACTAATGAATCTATTTTAAAATGCACAATTGGTAACAAATCTGAAATAAGATAATATGCTAATTTCACAAGAATAGTACAGAACAATTTTATTATTATTATATCTGATCACTTAATTCTGGATGATTCTATACATCACATCCCCGGTTTCTGTTTGGTATATTGTTCTGCTTTTATTTATACTGAATGATTAATGCATTGTGATCGGGAAAACAAGTCAGGCATATTAAATACATATTAAGGAGTACATATTTTTTCCTATTTAGTATACAAAGTATTTCATAAATATGAATTATATTACAAAAATAATTTCTGCTACGCTCACATAGTAAGCACTTTCACAATATTGGACAACCTGTTGAGGTTGCAAGCGTTTCACATAACCGAGAAGGAACTCTAGATTTAATTGGAGATGAGTCTTACAACAGATTCTGCATAAACCTCAAATGTTTTCTTCAGGTGCCACAAATACTGCAGAAGTCAGGTTGAACTATTTTCTCTCTTTTTTCTTTTAATTTTATGTATAGACATGTATGCTTCAAGTGGTCAAATTTATTTCATAGGTATGTAATGCATGGTATATTTTAAACAAATATTTGCACAATTTAACATTATAATTCCAGTGGTTTCAAGATGCAGGCCATAAATGTAACCAATTTACACATACTATCGAATGTTCTCTCTTTGCATGCTTGTTACTTTCCAGATAATCTTTAAACAGTGCCATTACAACACCACAAATCAAAGGATTACTCCAGTTCCACCAACTTAAATCCACGTGCAGGATGAAGGACCCAGCTGAGGTACAAATACCAGTACCAGGTTTCTTGTGTTTGTTCTAACAAATCACAAGGAGACGATGGTTTTGCATTTAAGGTACAAAACATATATGCCTCTTGAGGTTAAATTCAGTGTAACGTGTATAAAGCATCCCTTTGGCAATAGAGTTTGCAGTATCCCTACAGAATTCCACAGGGCATGAGCTTTATGTAGGAAATTCTATTAAGGAAATTCTCCTCTACTTGACAAATCGTATGCAGCTACAGTTAATCAGACACCCTTGGATACACCTGCCTCTATGCCTACCAATATAATAGAGCATTTGGAAGTTAAAAGTCAACAAAAGGCACTTTCATCATTAAATAAATGTCCTCTGTAGGTGATAAGATTGTATGACCTATATTTTATTCAAAGCTGTTTGTTCTTCAAGGACTTGTAGGTAGTCAGGTGAACCTTGAAGTTTAGCTTTTAGTTCAAAATATTCACTTTTTCTTTGTTCTACTACAATTTTACTATGATTACCACCTATTAGAGATTTCTTGCTTTTTTTGTCTTGTAGTTTCTCTGGATAACGTATTTCAAAGCCACTGACCCCTATGCTGTTGTATTCTTTTTTACTTTCAAGAAAATTTTGAATAAATACATTGGAATCCCTCCCAGGGAATAACTCATCCAGTTCATCGATTGTGCTAAGTCTTTTTCTGGTATCCACATGCAATAAATCCTTCTCCTTGTCATTAATATTTCTCAGAATGACTTTTTGCCCTGGTGGGTCAGCAAACATGAAGCCCGTTTCAGACTCTTTTAAGCCACAGGTATGACTTTTGCTCATCTGCTCAATGGTTTGAGGAATGAAGGCCTCTGCACCTAGTCCCTCTTTTTTGTTTGACTTGTGATCGTGCTTTCTTAGCTGCAGTTGCATAGAACTGCATTCTTGATTTCCAATCCCTTCGTGCTTTACAGTTGGTTTTTTGTTGCGCCGAAGCACAAAAACAAGAAGGCAAAAAGCAACAAACACTGTTAAAATAAGCACAACTAATATGCTTAAGATTAGGATGGACAATGGAACTGGGCCACCAGGAGGACTCCGAACCGGTCCCAGTGGCGTTGTAAAAGTAACAGCGGGCATAGGACTAGTGAACAGAGCAGATGGCTTGTTTAAAAGCTTAGGACAGAGGATCTCATTTTTCAGAGACTTAAGTTCAATGTTAGCAAACTGTACAGGTGTTTCACATTTCAATTCCTTCACCACAATACCTTCATTTAGCTTTTCAAGCCACAGTTTTAAAGCAACTAAATCACAAGTGCAGTCCCACGGATTACCTTCCAAATCAATCTGTGTAAGAGATTTTAGCTGATCAAGAACGCCACTTACAGGTAAATACATGAAATGATTGTTCCTCAGATTCAGTCTAGCAAGTGGTGCACCAGCAAAAATGTATGCCGGCAAGCTTCGTAGAAGATTGTTGTTCAGGTAGAGCAACTGCAAATTTGGCATTAAGTCAAAGGTGCCTGCTAGGATTTCTTTGATAACATTGTATTCCAAATACAGATATTGCAGGTTGTGGAGCCCAGCAAACATTTCTGGGCTCAGACGTTCTATCTGATTGCCATTGAGATACAATCTCCGTAAATTTGTAAGGTTGCGGAAAACTTCTCCTTTGATCACTGAAATCCGATTGCTGCCTAAATGTAGCAGATCCAGCCCCTCAAACTCAAGGAAATCTGTAGTGTCCACATCCTTAATATTATTGCCATTTACATGCAGTTTCTTGGCATTTAGGGGTTTTGGTACAAGTTCGGCCATTGACTCTATATTTCTTTCTTGGCAATTTACACTTAATCCCAAGTCTGAAGGATGCGTTTTGCAAACACAGGGGACTGGACACGGAGTTAAAGGAGGCACCCTGGTCTGGTAAGATACGATTTGACTGAGATTGCGATTAGATAGTGCTTTGCCTGCTACTATCCCCGAGATCTTTGAAGGATTTGTAGTCTTTGGCGGCTTTGTGACTAATCTGTGCACTGATGTTTGAGTGGTGTGGCCATTCGGTGTGCTGTAGCCGGGCTCCAGCTGCAAAGGAGGCAGAACGCGCACATCAAAATCACTCCCCGTCCCCATGGAGCACAGCTCTTGCTTGTTGGTTTCTTTCAGCAGCCTTCCATACAAGTCACTGGGTGTTTCACAGATAGCTTCTCCAATGTAGATGTTATAGGGCATGTTCTCCAGCCACGCTTTCAAAGGCAACAAATCACAAGTACAATTCCAGGGGTTGTCTTCCAGCTGCAATTCGACAATTCGTCCAATGTGTTCCAGAACTCCAATGTATGGAAGCTTCTGTATTCGATTCCCTCGTATATCCAGATGGGTTAGAGAAGCAAATCGAAAAATATTATCGGGAAGGAATGAAATCAGATTGTCATTAAGAATCAGGACTTTCAGCTTGTGAAGCTTATTGAAGGCTCCCCGTTCAATAAACTTGATTAAATTGTAGTCAGCTTGGAGATACTCCAAGTTCTCTATGCCAAGGAACGTGTCAGCTCGGAGAATCTTTAATTCATTGTTGTTCAGGTGCAACTGTTTTAATGCACTAAGACCCATAAAGGCCCCTCCCTCAATGTTCTGTAACTTATTATTACCCAGTTGCAAGGACACGGCATGTGTAAAATTAAGAAAGGAATTTGGATATAAAATAATTAGCAGGTTGTTTTGAAAGTTGAGGTGGTAAAAATTAGACCATGGTGGTTTAAGCTGATTTGGTCTGTAGACTGCAACCTTCTCACAGTTGACATAGAGTACATTCTCAACTGACACACAGGAGCAAACATTGCAAATTTCCACAGATATATCAGCATCTGCAGTTGTAGAAGAAACTGGAGATGACAGAACCAGAAAGAACCACAGAAACATCTTCTTGTGATCAGCAAGCAACCTTAGGCTCCTGAACAAAGATAAAGAATCTAAAGAAGAAAGAAGGAAAGAAAAAAAGAAAACATTTTTTTCAGTTGTCATTGTTCCAAAACGTCATTTGGGTTAAAAAATGTGTACCACTGAGGTACTGTACCTGCCAAGGATTATAGATAAACTACAAGCACTGAATTTAAAATAACATGAAAGATTTTAACAACCAAACAAATACATGGGAGCTAGAATGATTTGAAATACAGAATGTAAATTTCTGTAGACAAACACAAATAACTCTGAGGTCTGTCAAATATATTTCTACCTCTTGTACATGCCAAGCATGCATAACTAACAAAGTGAAATAACCAAAGGAGATTCCAATTTTATGCACATTTACTCTTCTCAGTCCTGCACTGCTCATATGTTGCCGTGCATTTCAGGGATAATAAACACAAATGCTGGTGTTATACATGCCCAAACATCTGGGTTGGCATAGCACAACACAGAAAGGATGAAAATGCAGACACAAAAAGCAAAGTAAATACTCAATGTATGTATCTACAGCATCAACACATACAGATTATCACTATACTGTTGGGATTCACTCAAGGGATACATAGGCATGCACACACATTGTTTCTGTCAATGATGATACCTAGTTTACATAAATATAGGGGGTAAAACCGATTGCAGAAATGCAATGAACTATCCACAACACAAGATCAGCTCTGGTTGAGCAATGGAAGCACACAAATACGGAAGAAGCATGCACTCATACAGCCCCAGCCCCAGGAATAACAATACCCTGGCTTGCAGGGCAAAACAAAGTCACAGTTCACCATCCTGACACTACTGAAACCTGAGAAGAACTTGTTTTTTTAAAAAAAAACACAACAAACAAACAACAAAACAACAACAACAACATTATCTAATGTGCTCTTATCCCTGCACTGGTACATAGGTGGCTTTCAAGAACCCTTCATATATAGTCAGCCAGCTGAGCTGCCATTTTTTACGCAGAACTGGAGCCACAGCATTTCCTCTGAGTTAAAGAGTAGCTTGTTGGTGTCTTTCTTTTTTTTTCTTTTTTCTTTTCTTTTCTTTTTTTTTTAAAGCAAACCAGTCAATAATCAATACACTGCTCCCCCCACCTTCCCCATTCCCCCCATTTCCCAACTTGTCCCTTTCATTTCCTGCTGTGGGAAGGCACCGACTTGGCAGGAGGGAGCCAGGGTGGAAGTGGAGAGAGCAGGAGCCAGCTGGAGGGAGGAGAATCGGGCTGGAGGGAGCCGCAAGGAGGGGAGGATGCGCCGGGGGACCTGGAAGGGAGGGCAGAGAGGGCTGAGGGAGGGAGGGCAGAAGGACAAGAGGGAGAGGGAAAGCTGAGAGGAAGCGAGGAAGGATGAGGGGAAGGGATGCCTGAAGGGGTTCAAGGAGGCCTCGGAGAGGGACCGCGGGGAGAACAGGGAGCGGAGCTGCCGCTGCTGATGCCCGCAGGCTCCCGACCCCGGCGAGCGCGCCCAGAGGGGCAAGACCAAGTATGTCCCCGCGCCCTCACCGCTCCATCTCCCTCCCCCTCCCAGGCGCCGTCCCCCCGTATCCCTGCCTCGCCCACGCTCCAGTCCCCTCTTCTTCCTCAGCCCCGGGCCCCCGGCCGGTGCCGAGCGGGCACACTGCGGGCGCTGCGCGGGGCTGGCGGCCGGTCCGCGAGCCCGGCCAAGAGTGCTGGCACTACCGCAATTTTTTGCCGCAACCGGCTCGGCTGGTGCCGGCTCCCCTCTGTCGTGGTCGCCCCGTCGCCCTCTGCCTCCCGGCGGGGGAAGACAGGAGGGACACGGGCGCACACACGGCGCACGCACATGCCGGCCGGGCGCGGGCACAGCGCGGCACTGCAGCCCCGCGTTCCTCCCGCCCTCCTTGGCCGTAGGCACCACCGTGCCGCCGCGGTCCCCGCCGCCAATGCTCATCACCGCCCCCCACCCCGGGCACCTTTGCAAAAGTCCAGCCCGCAGCACATTCCCACACCCCCTTCCCCAGCCCCACTGCGCAGAGCCTGCCCTCCCCGTCCCTCCCACACCTCCGCCGCCTTCCCCGGGCCGCCCGGCCCCCGTCCCTCCGCTCGCCCGCTCCCCCGGCAGGGCTGCGAGCGGGCAGCGCGACGCCCGGTGCCGCTGGCCCGCGGCTGCGGGAGGCGCCCAGCTGGCGGGGAGAGGCGAGCGCGATGGCAGAGGCTCCGGCAGCAAGCCGCTGCCGCCTCGTGTCGCCCCCCCCCCCCCCCCCGCGCCGCCTTTAAAATAACAGCAGCAATTATTACACCAATGAAACCAAAGCTTCACAATAATTAAAAGAAATTAAAACGCCAATGTCAAGGCAGCCCCGCCGTGCCCCCTCTCCCCGCCCGCACTCACACGCCCGGCGGGGCGGCCGGCCGCCCCCGGCGATGCTCCCGGCGGCGCTCCGCGGCGAGCCCGGCACCTTCCCTACCTCGGCGGCCGGGGTCGCCGCGGCCCCGCTCGGCTGCGCTCCGCCGCTCTCCCCGCGAGGTCTCCCCTCCGGCAGCTCCGCGCAGGCACCGAGCGGCGGGGGCAGCCGGGCGCCCGCCCCTGCGAGCCCCCCTGGCCGCGCCGAGCGCCGGGGCGCGGAGCGAGGCGAAGCCCGGCGCTGCGGTACGCCGGCGGGCTGCGCCGCATGCAGCAGCCGCCTCGCTGAGCCCTGCCCCGACACCGCGGTCCCCCGCACACATGCGGGGAGAGGATCCCTCTGCACACGGGCACCCGCTCCCATCGCACTGCTCTCGCCCACCCCTCGCACGCAGCGAGCCCCCTCCCCTTCGCCACACGCACACTCGCACACACACACATGCACGCACGCACCGAGCGCTCGGACGCAGCTTTGGCGGGGAGGAAGGAGGCGCCGCTCCGGAGGAGCGACCCCAGCGCACCGCACCCGCGGAAGCCGCTCCCGGAGGCGCGCCGCGCCGCCGTTACCTCTCCCGGGGAGCTGTCGGGCTGCGCCCCCGCGGAGCTCCAGCGGGCGCGGCGGGGCGAGAGGCGCCCCCCGGGGCGGCGAGAGCGGCGGGGCCGCGGGGCTGCCATGGGCGGCGCGCAGCAGCTACAAGTGCCGCCCGGGGCACCGCCAGGACGGGGCTATCCCGCCCCCGCCCGCCCAGCGCCTGGCTCCGCGCCGCTCCGCACCGCGGCCGGGGGAAGCAGAGCGGGGGAAGAGAAGAAAGGACGCTCCCCCTCATCTTCCCCTTCCCCCCCGCCCCGGCTTGAAACAAAAGTAGAGGTGGAAACTGAGTGGGCAGGATGGTAGCATTTGCTGCATTTAATGTGAATTGCAATTATGGAACAAAATCGCTGTGAGGAGACATAGCCGACCCGGTCTTAAGACAACACAGCTATTTGTGTATCTCATTCTTTGCGGTTAGGTGAAATTCCTCCTCTGCTTAGGTAACAGCTGCAGTCTGATGAAAAAAAAAAAATTAATCCTCTAATGTTATGCACTTGTGCAAAACAGATTCTGCTAATTAAGAAACCCTGTTTGCTTTACTTTTCATAATATACTTTAAAATGGTAATGAATACCTCTAAACAAGGTGACAGCACTTACCAAGGCAGAAGAATCAGTTAGCCTAATGAAATCTTGCAAGAGGAGTTCAACTGCTTGTCCCTTTACCGTGAATGCTAACATAATTCACTTAGGAAACTGTTTATGTGTTGCACACATACCAGTTGTGAGTGCTAGTTCTGGGCAGTAAACACCAGGGAATGGAAAACAGCAACTGCTTTCTTCATTTAGAGAAATAAAATAAATAGCTGGCTCCAAAGGCTGACTGCATCTAATTGAAATAATTGCAGAATGTTATTTTGCATTATGCGGATAGACTGATACCTGAAAACAAATGCAGCTGAGACATCAATAATTTGCATATCACAACAGAACTGAAAGTGATCTGTGATTAATATTCAACCAATTAAAACCTGAAGTCTTTAAAATGTAAACTCTCTTAATTATTGAACCATTAACAAAGTACTGTTCACATAAAAAGGAATGCATGTATATAAAGGGCCCAGTTTAGAAGGATTTGCATAGAGCTTAAGCTGAATTTTTCAAGGTCTACTTAAACTTACAGAATAGAAAGCAAAGTTCTAGAATAAAATTCATTTAGGAAGGTATCTGATTTATAAGCCTATTTTAACAACAGGCACAGAAATGCAGGGGTAAAAATCAAGGTGCCAGTTTTGTTTAACTACCAACATTAAGCTGGATGTTAAACTAATTCCTTGCTTATTTATTAGGTGAAAGAGCCCACAGACAGCATCAAAGACACATCAGACAGATTGCTACTCCCACCACCATTCAAACAACTGCTTGGAGACTGAATCAAAGATCAAACAAGAAGCATAGTAAGAGATCATATTTTAACCAAGCAAACCATGAAGTGAATAAATATTTAGGAAAACTGAAATTGCACTATAACTAGATAATCCTCTATGTTTCTATTATAAATGGCTATTAACAATGACATATGTTTATGGTGTTGTAGAATTTATCTGAGAAGGAAACTTAGTTATGCAATACGGTTTCATTATTAGGGTTTAGTATGTCGTACTTTCATATTTATTTCTAAATTTCAGTCATGAAAAAGAACTCCTCTTCCAAATCCTATTTAAGGGGTTTCTAAGCTACTTGTCCTAACCTAAAACATGCCAAACTCACAAAGATAAAGGGTTATACGTCAGGACAACAAACAAGACCAAACTGAGGATAATTTTGAAGTATAACATATGCACAAGCTTAAGATCAAGGCTGTGATCCAAGACGATGACATGCTTAAGGAATAAATCACTTTAAGGGGGTTACATCCTAGAATCACTTGGTTGTACCCCTTTCTTTCAGATCTGGCTAGAAGTTCTGTCACCATCAGTAGAAATTTTCTGTGTAGCCTGATGTTAGCTAGTAATTGGAAGACAACAGAGACAGAAAAAGCACGTTGGATTATCTGCTCCGGTTCCCTAAAGTTTACAAGATTACTTCAGGCTACACACCATGCCCATTATTGTCATCTCTAACCTCTTAAATTTCTTGCTGTGATGGAACCTCATTCATGTCCTCTGATTTTTCTTTTATTTCTCTATCTATTGTTTGCCAGAGGAACATGCATATTTCCTTCTTCCATTTAGCTGAAGGAGAGGAAAAGCTAACAAGCAGATAGCTTAGTAACATGATTTTCTTCAAAGAGAGGTACCTGAAGAAAAAGTGTGAGATACACTACTTTCCAACCGAGGGGACACATACAGGGTGGCATTCGGTAATGGTACAACTGGGTTATCAATAATGACATTACCATATCCAAGTAGAAGTTCTTAGGAGAGGAAGGTAATTTTTACTCCTGGGTTCTGAAATTCATCATGCAATCTGCTCAGAAATTGCAGAAGACTTACTTATATTTTGTTTCCTTTCACATTTTTGTGAGAGCTTCTAAACAACACTTTCCTCTTAAACACAGAAACATGCCTGGTCACATATCTCTCCTAATTTACTTCTGGGCTGATGCAGGAGCTTGAAACTGAAACTGTGTTTTCTGTGTGTTCAAAGTCTGCCAGGAGGAAAACCTTCCTGTAACAAAACCATCAAAATGCAGAGGCCAGTTGAGATGCTGAATCTATTGCTCACAGCACGAAACCTTGGCGAGCATTTTCCTCAACCTGTTTGGCACACGTGCAAATAGGACTTCAGCTGAAGTCAAGGGGAGGTCGGTGCAATAAGTTGCTTTTTTCATCCACAGTAATTTTCTGAGTGAGAGATGAACTGATAGGAAACAGGAGCTAAACATCCTACTAATTCCTGGGCATTTCCAAGCACAATTTAAGATACTCAGGTTGCATGTGTACAGAGAAGTGGTGGGGAGGAGGTGTCTTTCACATGCTTCCCAGCATCCTACCTTTCTGCTACCTATGGATGCATGGGCATCCTAAACACTTTTCCACAGGCACTGAGTTGTACTTTTCTGCTTTCTTTCCAGTTTGTCTGTTGTCATCCTGAAGATGAAGTAAGGGTTAGTCCCTGGTCCTTTGAACTAACCAGAGATACTGATGACACACACCCCCATGGCTCCTGAAATCAGAAGGCCAAGACAAGAAATTGCAGTTGCCATGACCAGTATGGGAGCATGCTTTCCTTGCTCATGTGCCGACACTGGTACTGGCCAGCTGTGAGCAAGCCTTGTGTACCCAGCTGACAAAAAAACACCTGGGAGAGAAGCAGTGTGCACTCAAATGTATTTGTGTTGTTCTGTTTGAAAAGGATCATGCCAGGAATAGAAATTCATACAAAAGATCTCCAGAAATTAATGGGAATCCCTTTGGATCAGGCTCTGTTTTATATTTATTATGTTAAGCACTACATGTTCTCCTTCTTTCCTTTTCCCAAAGAATGGGAAAAAAGAGCCCAAAAGTTAATGATGTGTCCCTTCACACAGGGCCAGGTGGATAAGAAAGTGTTTTCTTTGAACACATGGAAAACGGGTTAACAATTCTTTGTACAGGAAAGCAAGGGTTTCTGTGGGCTCTGTCTGTTCTGGAGTTTCCATGGTTAAACAATTTCTGTTCAACAAGTCTACAACATGTTTCTGCTCCCAGGTAGATGAGTAACAACTGCCATACTCAGCAAACAACAACCACCAGGATATAGGAATGACTGTGCAGCACTGTCTTATAATAAGGCTTCGACTGATAGGACATAGCCTTCCGAGGAGGAAAAAAAAAAAGTAATAACCCCACCCCTTGTCCCCATCTTCTGTGTATTTTGCCAGACTGTCAGTCAGAGGAGGGGGAGGAAGAGCAATCTTGAAAATGTTGTATGTACTAGAGTGACTCTCCAAATGTGCATCCCTTTAAAGGTAATGTGTGATAGGAAACAGTGTATGTCTGCAACACACTGAAGACATAACCACTGTGAAAAAGTACTGTGCTTAATAAAGTGGAAGAAATGCTGTCAGATATATGTCTCTGCTTGGCTCTGTATTATTTCCACCTAACTTACTCCATTTTATCCAGGACCACTCTTCAATGTGCAACAAGTAACGATCACTTGCTCAGGGAAAGCATCACCTGAGAAAAAAACTGAAATGCATGCATCCCTTCAACAGGCATTAGCAGGCACTTTTCATTCCATCTTTTCTTACTCATTTGTAATGACCCGTTGTCTTAAATGTTCAATAAAGTGGGCATGCTGCTGGTAGCAGGTCTTCTGACTAATTCTCTTTGCAAACTCAGCCTGTGGGGATGTCCAGCTCCATAACACTACTCTTGACAGATTTTACTGTCAGGGCACAGTAGGTAGGTATTTAATTTCACTAAATTGCAAGATGTCCAGGGCTTTACTTATTTTATTTCTCTGTGCTCATTTACCCAGGGGTAGTTCATCCTCCAGCTCACTGTCACAGGCTAAAGCCAAGCTTGGCCTATCCTCCTGCCCCCTGAGAAGTGTGAAATCAGAAGACAAAGCTTTAAACTAATGAAAAAATAATGAATGAAGAACTTACCTGGGATATTTTTTCTGCAAGGTTGTATGATATAAGGTTAAATGCAAAACTTAGAGGCAACTGCTGGTGTCCTACCCAAGTCTCTTGTGGAAACAACTCACTAAACTGGTTTCTCAGGAAGAGAAGTATATTTAGAATAAGGATTCTGTGCTAGAAACCTCTGACATTATTGAATACACCGAATCATGAAATAACACTTCAACCTCCCTGAGCGAACGGCCTATTACTGAATGAAAGAACTATGCCCATGTACTGCAGAGAAAATTTAGAGAAATTTGACTGCAGCTGGAAATGATGGAGGATAGAAAGGGAAAAGGTACTCTAAGAAGAGGGAAAAATGTATTGTGTTACAAGGCTTGTTTCTTTGTTGGCTTCTAATAACTTTGTCTCCAATAGTGGAGCAGGGGAAATCTTTTATGCTATGAATACCATAACTGTTAGGCTTCCAGTCAGGATTGTATGGGTTGAGGTCACTTGCATTAACAGAATGCGAATTTAGAATATTCTAATTTAAGTTCTCACTCCTCCACATTCTCCTCACATGTGAGACTATTTCTTACCACCTTCTGGAATTCCACAGACTTAAATGGGGCTTCTCACGTGCTTAAAGGTCGATAGTATAACCTCCTCACTAAGCTACCTGCAAGCAGAAAAGTCTCTTACTTTATTTCTTAGAAAGGTAAAGAATAACGCTTACAATAAGAGTGTGACAAAAGAGAATAAAATAATTGTCATTCAATCTTTAGAATGAAACCCAAATGCTCTATTTTTTGCTGAAGTTTAAACTGCTGCTGGCTCTTGGATGAAGAGCTTTAAGCTGTGACCATGTGGGACGGGCAATAAGTGCAGAGCAGCTGGCCAGCTACTCCTGTCTCTCGGCACACCGGGGAAGTCACTCCCCAGCTGCTGCAGGTCCTTCCTCATCAGCCGAAAGGCCGCTGTTGTAGAATGAATAGGTGTCTACAGAAGAGACCACATGCTTTAGACTTGTTGCTTGATTTAGGAAACGATTTACACTAAAGGGGAAATACCTGAAGCAAAATTAAGATATTGCATGGGTTTGCTTATTGCTCTACTTCAATCTGCTTTTGCTTCTGGGGTTTCTTTTGCAGCTGCCCTAATTTCCTCTACTTTTACATTTTTCTATTAATTTCAATTAAGGCCTCCATAGGCTCATGAGCTAACAGACTTTTTTATTACTGTATTTAAAAAAGCAGTTCTACACTGTCTTTCCTATTACCTCTAGACTATTGCAAAGGGATGTGGGAAGATGGTCTTTCAAGAAGAGAAACTGCAGCTACTTCAGTAACTGAGTGGTGACATTTTTTTAACCTAAAGATTAAACAGCAGTGTTGATCTGGTATAAACTGGCTTCAGGGAAGGGATGCTGAGCCAGTAACCAAAACAGAGGTGCTTACTTCTAACAAAAAACCATTTTGACAACATATCAAAATGACCAGGAAAGAGGTGGATGAGATGGGTGTCTCATCCTCTTTAAGAATTTCAGCCCTGACTGGTGGGAGGGAGGAATGTCCTCTCATTACCTGGCTGCCTCACGTAATTGCCTCCAAGGCCTGAGCAGCCAATCCAGACTGTTCCAAAAGCAGGTAAAGTGAAACTTCATCATCTTAGCAGGAGGCTTAAGCACAGCAATACGTAGAGGCAGCTCTGCTGCATTCGCTACTGGATGGATGCACCACACAACAGGAGCTGAACCGTCAAAAGGAAGATGGAAAAACCCCAGAAATATCTTAAAAAAATTAAAGTTAGATTTTAAGGTGGAGGGATGAAGTCTTTCACATGATTTGTTGTTGGTTTGTTGTTTTGTTTTGGTTTTTTTTTTTTTAGCTTCCTAGAGTTTACAAAGTATATCAAAAGAAAAAGACTTCTGACAATATTAAGCAACTCTTGTAGTCACGGGACTCTTATGTGTCTCCCATCTTGTAGCTACATGACATGCCTGGCATCTGCAGATAAAACTGAGATGGGTGCTTAGAAAACAATGTCAGAGATGTAGGTACATTAGCAAGGAGGGCCAAGTTCTGCTCATTTTTATAATTATGGGGTGGTTTCATGAAAGAAAGACAGGCTGATTTTCTCACGCTTGGGCCTTTGAACATTTAAAAATGAAAGGTATCTTTTCTTCCCACATGTCCGTGAAATCTAATTTTCAGAAGAAACATTTATGCATATTTACTAAATAGTGAAAGAATCAAAGACAGGTTTGTGTGAAAAGTCTGAACCCACACCTGAATGATGGAAACATTGTAGTCTAATGGAGCATCCTAGCCTTACTGGGATCCCCTTATGCCAAGAGGAGGATATACCTGTAGACACATGGAATCTAACCAAATAAATAAGATGGTCTCTGCTTGATCTCAAGGTCTGTGACCTGAATACTTTACTGACATACATTTCAGGTCCTCTCCAAAATGTGAAGTTATAACCAGCCAGACAAATCTGAATCCAGCATGCTCTGAATATAAGGGGAAATTTATTTTATTAAATAAGTGATTCATATATCAATAAAAATATTCAGATATTCACATATCAATAAAGTAAGTAAGGAGCATTGCAGAAGGATGAAAAAGAAAAAGCTGACATATTGTAACCAGGGGACCCTAGCAGGGATCACCTTAAATAGCTGAAGAACGGACTTGGGCGACTGGAAGGAGCGGCAGAGGGATAATTTCAGGAAGCTCGTACAGAGTTTGGGAGGCTGGCTAGGAGTGCCTGAGTAATATTCATAGAGACCTTTATCCACTAATGGAACTGACAGAAGCTGACAATTATGACAATGGTAATGAACCTGTCTTATCTATTTTAAGACACCTTGTATGAAGAAGATTCAGAGCGAAAGAAAAAAAAAATGTTCTTTGGCTGGTTAAAATACCATAACTTCAAGGGATTCCCTTTCTGTTCACTCTGCATGGAAAATATACAAAAGCACCATAATTGCAGAGCATTTAAATAGGTCATTTAAAATAGATCCTACAAAGTGAGGAAAAAAAAAAAAAAGCCCATCCTACTTTAAAGCCATTTTTTTTAACAAAAAAAGAAAGAGGATTACTTTCTGTTATCCCTCACATGGTAGAAGGCCAAGAAAACCTGTAGATTTATTTTATATGGCCGCTTTACCTTTAGATTAGCCCATACGTGATGTCTTCTTGATGTTTACAGATGCCAAAGGGTCTAAGACTTCTCATTTTTTCCCGTTTCCGTTTGTTCTGAAAACATTCTGTATTGACTTTATGACTTTTTCTTACACTATTCTGTGTTGTTTTCTTTATCTCCAAGATCATTTCTATTATTGTATTTATTGAAGGAAACCTTCATTGGGGTTGCAGTGGATGTAACTATATTTCCTTGACAGCATTCCTTTTAGTAACCCTGTGTTTTTTGTTGAGGCCATTGAAGTAATTTTTTGACAAAGTCAAGGTGTAATGCATCTTTCACTGAAGCCAAAAAAGTCACTCAATTTTGTTTAAAATAAGGGTTTCTGGTGCTTTCCTATTTTAGTAAAAAATTCCATCATGTAATGACTGTTTTGAAAAGAAACTTTACTTCCTTGTGCAAATCAACATTAACTCATACTATAAGTCTGAAAACCAATTAACTAACACCATGAAATGCTATTCAAGTATTGTTTCCCTCCTCAGGTTGTATCTTGTTAGTTTTGACAGGTGCACAGTGACACACAATAAAAGCTAAAAAGGCCTTTATCTGTATCTCTTCGGCCCTTTAAAACTGATGTACAGCTGGCAGGTTAGTATGGATACCTGCATACAACGATCCAAGTTTCAGCTGATGGTTGGTGGTTAGGAGTTGGTGGGAGTGAATCTGTCCTTCATGTTTCAATTTAGCATCTAATTTTTTCAGAGCCGCTTACCAGCATGTAATAACATTTCTGTACCTGCACCCAAATGTGGTTGGGCATTAAAAAGTGCAATTTAGGAGCCAGTCTACAAAACAATGAAGTCAAACTCATAATGCTCAGTCAGACTATTTATTATCCAGTTTTTGGAAGTAGTTACTCACTTGCCTTATTGTTCAGCTTAGTGCAGGCCTTGAGACCATGTCTCAATTTATGTTTTCGTTTGTGTGTTTGTTTTCTAAATCACAGAAGACTTTCAGTTTTAGACATTTACTAAGTAGGTGTTAAAATGTGGACATTCTTGAACCTACTAAACCTGGTATTATTATTGTAATTAGAGTTGAGAATCAATATTCCCCAAACACATCGTAGAGGCTAACAGCAGAATTTTGTGGTGTGGCCTCTGTTCTGTCAGCCTCTGTCAGCTTTGGATTTCTTTCATGAAGTGATATCTCTATCGTATAAAAAATCTGTACCCAACATTTCACCAATTTGTTGTATTTCCCTGAGGATTTTTTTTTTTTAATTAAAATAGTTATAATTAAAGGAAATGTTATTTTTTAAAAACTAATTTTTGGCAATACTTAATGCTAAGCAGAGCTGATAATCCTAAGGTAGAAATGTCAGATATGAAGTAGAGAACAGAGTAAGGAAACATTCCCCAAAACGTTTATCCTGAGACTATTCCCTTGTGGTGCCACCACTGGGCAGTTCTTTGATAATGTTAAAGATGAGGTTCTTGGATCCTTTCTCCAGACCAAAGCAGAACAGAGCTACCACGTATGAATTGAAAACTGAAACTTTGGCTGGCTTTATATGTATAAAAAACCTTTCTGCATCTGAAAAGAGTTATGAAAGCAAATGGACAAACAGAAACTGAAACACGCAAGCAAACAAAATTCAGAAAACATATTGATAGTTTTGCATGGAATCCCCCAAAATATCATTTACGTTTGAAAATTTGCCAAAGTTCATAGCTTAAATTTAAAATTTATACATTTCTGTTTGCTCTGACAATAAGTAACATTCATTTCAGCTGATAATGTTCTTCATAATACACTTTATGAATTGTCACAGTTCTCTGATTTTAAATCCCTATCACTGCTTGTCAGAAGGAAAAATGAAGGAACAGAGGTTTTGAGCCTGTTTTTTAAGACCAGGAGTAAGGACCCTCTTAATGCAGTGATCATTGGAAAAGGCTGTGATCTCTGAGCATCTCTAGTTGATTAACTTTTATTCAGGTGTGCAATTTCATTAAAATTAATGAAAATTAGGTATGCATTTTCTTTTCTTAATTGTCTTATTTGTATAAATAAACACTGGATATGGTGATATAATCTGAGAAAGGATTTCGGTTCTCGAATTCCTCACTATTGATGCTCTGTTCAAGCCAAAGCTCCCGCTACAGGGCTGCACACATCTGCATTTACGCTGGTCTATCTGACTAGAAAATCAGATCATTTCTCTTTGTGAACTTCTCTGAAGGTTTCAAATGACAAATAACAGGGATTTAATCCCCTTCTTTTCCAAACAATTTGTAAATCAGAACCATCAAAACACATGTGCAGTGAGACAGTATGGCCTGTGGTTTGAAGAACATTATGGTTCACTGCATCTCTGAAACACTTTGAGATTGCATTTCTTAGATTTTATTTCAGCACCTCTCTTGTATTCTCTCCAGCCTGTTTCTGAAGAGTGAAGCAGCAAATACAGATATACAGACTTGCACCTGATAAGACCATTTTTTAAGTAAAATTCTCATCTCCATTACATTCTTGCAGCTTCCTATAATTACATCTAGGTTAATCAAAGACAATTGCAGAGTCCCAGTGAAGCTGCTGGAGATCTATTTGGAAGCACAAAGGAAGCCCATATTAATATATACAAAGACTAGTTTTGCATCCTTTGAAATAATTACTTTCCTTGCAATGAATGCTAGCAAAATCAGGTTTTGAGAAAGGGCAAGCAGTGATTTCTTTGGTGAGTTACTGTTCGCTTAATGGCTCCTTAAAAATGATAAGTTTTTCACACTGCAGAAATTAGCCTGACCTTATACCTTATAGTATTACAGCAGTCTGGAAGATGCCTCGGAGTGTTGCACTTGTGTACAAACACAGTGGGTATCTGCGTATCGCCACACAGAGATGGCCCTGAGACTCTCCCTGTCACCCGAATTAGGCAATGAGCAGACAGCAAGCGGATGTGCATTGCCAGAGTGCGGAGCCAGCACGTACATGGTACATAGCCCATGTGCAAGGCATCCAGGTGGGTAGGAGGTGATGGGGAGAGAAAGCACATTTTGCTCCTGGTGCAGGCAGCGCTGCTCCAGTTTTGCATCTGCCACGGAATCTCATAACCTGGCACTTGAACACCACAGAAGAACCCAACCTGCACTCTTAGATCTAAGAAAAAACCCTCTGTCTCTGCTTCCAGGGGGCTGGATTTGCTTCCCATTGGTGTGCGGGATCAATCAACACAGATTCATGGCCCAGGATTGTATCTTACTATGCCTTAAGCTCCTCCTGATGGCAAGAGGTACTTAATATTAGCAACCCATTTCCCATCCCCCTCGTAGCTCCATTTTAAATCATTATTAAGTCTTCCTGGTGCTTTGTTTTTGTTGGTGTTTTTGTTTATTTGTTTGTGGCATTGTTTGTTTGTTAAGAGAAGAAAGAAACTATATGTACAAGAACCAGTTTCAAATATCACAAAATCTCTTAGTTAAAATTGGAATCTATGATGCTATTGCAGACCACAGATTCAACTAATGTAAAGCTGTGCTATTTATAAACAACTTCTCATTGCCTGGGAAAATGGAACAGAACATGCCGGACTGCTGAGGGCCAGGGGAAGAGTGTTATTTGCAAGTACTTTATCCTGTCACCTCTAAGAAATGGAGGAATTGTGCTGGGAGTCAGCTGAAGTGAATGGAAATATCCTTTTCAGCTGAAAAGCCCCCTGAGCTCCTCCAGGTTTGCTTCTCATTAGCCCAGTGCCATTATTCCCTGCCTTCTAGAGAAACGGGAGCTGGAAGTCTGGAAAATCTTTGGAAGTGAACTTGTGCATTTGGGTCACTGAAAAGATTGGACTCGGCAAGCGAACACGTTGATGTCACATTTTATGTGACTAAATTTGCTTTCTGCAGCCACCCTTGTTTGGGAACCGAGGCTTTTTCACAGCAGCTCGTGCTCCACGCTTCCTGCAGGGCCATTCCTCTGGCCATGAGTGACGGGCCGAGTCAGAGACCATCACAGAGCTACCTTGAAGCTTGTTTAGAGTTTAATAACAGGCTAAGCTGCCTGTATACAGAGATGACAAATGTTTAAGGGCATTAACCGCTGCCCCAAAATGCTTCAGTAGAATTTTGGCTCTTCAAAGTGCCTCTTTTGAACAGGCACCTGCGGTGATTTGGAAAAGGTTACTGTCTATTTAACTCAGGAGTTAATTCCCATGATGGAGTATGTGCTGTCTAGTGTTGCAGTCTCTGCTTTTGCTCTCTTTGATGCAGTAGCAGCTGGATAAAACCCATACTTTGTTTCATCAAGGAAAGGGAATTGATACATTGCTGAAAAGTGTTTTCTTCTGTAATTTCACTAGGGAAGAACATTCCTTGGCTATTTTCATTGTTTCTTCCACCAGACCTGACAAACTAAGGAATGCTTAAAACATTTAAGGTTTTCTAAAGAGCTTTTTTATATAATGTACATTGTGTTATAACAGTTATGAATCTGGAATAAGGTAGCTGCATTTCAATGTAGCAATCACCTGAATTATCAAAACAAGTGACTGATCTGCTCAGACAGCTAGCATCACTTCCAAGCTGCTCCATGGAGTAAAAAAAAAAAAAAACCAACAAAACCCAACCAACTGCAAGAGCTTTTCAAACAGCACAATCATTGTTAATTAGGTAGGAACTTTTAAGGATGCAACAATGAAATTAAGATAATAACTTGGTGTAATATACTTGAAAGTCCAGACATTAATATCTGATTGGGAGGAGCTTTGAATTACAGTGAAGCAAGTTCCAGAACTGGCTTCTTATTATTCAGCAGGCAATCTATATGCAATATTTAACAAATCAGGCATTTGATGAAAAATTGTTGACAGATCTCGTGTGCTTCACTGCTTTTCACAGGACTGCATCAGTGAGATGAGACACAGCACATGTCTTGGAGGTCCCACAAACTTTCTTAAGGTTTTGTATACCCAGTCCCTGCAATTCACCAAGGAACTATTAATATCATCCCTAATACAGAATTACTTGTTAATAGGTCTGGAGGAACCAGAAATCTGCAAAACACCTCCCTGGTGCTGCTGTATGGAACTGTTAGAAGAGCTGTGTGTTTGATTTAAGAGTATATGTTGACCCAGATTGGGCTCCCAGTGAAAACAAATTAATGATAATCTGAAAGAATGCAACACACATGATGGAAATGGACATAGAAACTACCCCTCTTAATAAGAAGGGAGCAAAGCTACTATTTGCAACTTTCTTTGTAATGTTTCATTCATGAATACAATTACCCACAGCCTATTTTTCCAGTGTGCAGCCCTCAGATACCCAGTGTTTGGTAAGTTTTTGTGGATCCATCTGATAAGAATCTACTTATCTTCAATTTGCTCAGTACTTGCAGAGTGTCCTGTCAAGATTTGGGCTCTGGGACAGAGAACAACACATTTCTGTCTCTGATTGATGGCCCTGCAGCTAATTGCCTTTAAATTGCAGGGACCTTCCAGCAAATAAACAACAGCCCACTCCAGGGACAGAACTGGAAACTGTGGAGCTAAGGCAGCATGGCCTGGACTCCAGAGCTGGAAGGTGAGTGGGCATGGGAAGGAGGATGAAGGGCTACCTACCAAGCCAATTACAAACAGAGCAGCTCCTTGGGCTGGACACAAACAGCGGGGGAAAACAGGCTTTGCTGAAGCCAGTTTTTAAGCAGGAACTGGCTGGTTCTACATACCTAAACCAAACAGCCCCCAGCCCCACAGTGCTTTTTGTGTGCTAGACATTCACACTCAACAGCGCTTTGAGACCTGGCACAGGGGTTTTAGTTTTTGTAGGTTTCCTTGGATCCAAGCCCTTGTCTTTCCTGTGGAATAGGAGAACATAAAAATCATTCCACCCTCCCTGTAAGAGTACAGATAACACTCCCCATGAGCTGGCAAGGCTACCCTTGCCACTAGTCAAGACAAGAGCTGACCTGACTCTGGATGAGTGCAATGTGTCATTCCTTAGTAAATCAGCTAAACATTTTGCTGCATAAAGTCATGGAAAAAGCATAGAATGTAAAGCTGCACAATACTTTCTTCAGTTTCCATTTGACATCTTTCTAAATTAGGAGAAATGCACCTGGATCAACTTAGTAAGTTAGGTCACTCTACTTTGTTTACACTGCAATTTGTTTTTCAGTGAGATTAATTTGGTAACTTTTTCATTAGGAGCCTGAGAATTTCAGTAGACTAAACTGCAGTGCCCTCATTTCTCACAAGCCAGTCTGTCCTTTGCTCAACAACAGTTTAAGCCAGAAGAAGCCCAGATGCATTCACTGGTTCTGTTTGGCATCTCAGAATGCAGTTAGCTGGCAGAGCTGGGCCAGTAGACCTCTGTCCCAGTTTCGGTTGAGATAGAGTTGATTTTTTTTTTTTCTTAGTAGCCGGTGCAGTGCTGTGTTTTGGGTTTGGTGTGAGAATAATGTTGATAGCACACTGATGGGTTTGGTTGTTGACCAAGTCAAGAGCTTTTCAGGTTTTTAGGCCCTGCCAGTGAGAAGGCTGGAGAAGCACAAGAAACTGGGAGGGGACACAGCCAGGACAGCTGACTCGAACTAGCCAAAGGGATACTTCATAGCACAGAATATCGTGCTGATGCTGGGTATATAAACTGGGGGGAGCTAGCTGGGGTGGGCTGACCACTGCTTGGGGACTGGCTGGGCATGTCTCAGCAGGTGGTGGGCAATTGTATTGTGCATCACTTGTGGGTTCCCCCCCCCCCCCCCCCCCTTTGGATTTTATTTATCTCTTCTTCTCCCTCCCTTTCATTACAATTGTTGTTATTATTTTTATGATTATATTTCAATTATTAAATTGTTTTTTATCTCAACCCTTAAGTTCTGTCTTTTTCCTGATTCTCTTCCCTATCCCTTGGGGGGCAGTGGGAGGGAGGGAGTGAGAGGCTGCATGGTACTGTCACCAGCTGGTGTTAAACCATGACAGTCTCAAAAGGAGCAATTTCCTAATCCTCCCTACTCCAGGCTGGAGCACGTGCATGCATGTCCACACACATACAAGCACACAAGGAGTGATTGAGATTTTTAGCCTGGATCACTCCCCCCGCCTGCTTTATTACACAAGGCTGAACAGTTGTATTAGCACAACTGACGCAGAGGGACGGAAGTGAATGACAGGAAAATATGCTGCTTAAAACAGTTCCCAGAGGATGCGTGTGTGAAATTGCAAATCAAGACGCTCCTTTGGCCATGTCTGATAGTACGGCCTCAGAGCTTCAAGTATCAGGTCAGAAACATGGCAGCCACAGGATGCAAAGTGCTGTTTCCACCTTGCAAAATGTTTAGGTCCCTTTGCTGGTTCAAGTTAGTTCAGGACATTTCTGTTAGACTAATCATGCTGATTATTCAAGCACTAACCATCCGTGCCACTTTAGATTTATTCCTGATGAGGTGTTGCCTGTCTTCCCACAACCAGCAGGAACCAAATTAAAATCTCAGAGCCAATATAAGCTCTGTATTATGTGCTGTAATTTAAGGGAAATGCATACAACTCTGCGTATACCCAGTCTGGATTGGTTTTGCATTTTTGAGTGATCTTTGTTTTGTACCTTTGGGAATGAGCAAATGGAGGCAAGTCCATACTTGGGACAGAAGGCAAACCCCCTCCTTGCCCACCTCGCCTTCCCAGGTGCCTCCGTACAACAGGTGTGAGGCTCTGGATGTGGAAGCCCAGTCAGTGGATGATGTGGATGATGGTTCACAGTGTTGGAGGTGTTGCCAAGCTCTGAAAGGTCTCCCCCATTTATCATGACCACCTCCACGAGGAAGAAAAGATGGGTTATAGTTGTATCTTACTCCGTTCTGAGAGGAACAGAGAGCCCACTATGCCAGACAGACCTTCCCCTTAGGTAAATCTGCAGCCTTGCTGGGGCCTGAGTTAAGAACATCACTAGGAAACTTCCTAGCCTGGTACAGCCCTCGGGGTTCTACCCATAATTGCCCTTCCATGTGGGTGGCAACGAAGCCACAATGCATAGTCCAAGGACAATCAAAAGAGACTTCAGGGCCTTGGGACAGTTGGTAAGGGAATCTGGAGCACAAGTTATTTTTTCCTCTATCCTTCCAGTTGTGGGCAGTGATACCGGAAGAAACAGATGGACACAGTCTATTAACACGTGGCTCTATGGCTGGTGTCGCTGCCACAGTTTTGGGTTTTTAAATGATGGGATGGCCTACATGGCACCAGGCCTGCTGGCACCGGACAGGATTCACCTTTCTCAAAGGGGGAAGACGGTCTTTGCTCATGAGCTACCAGGGCTCACTGACAGAGCTTTAAACTGGGCTTGAAGGGGGAGTGGGATAATATCAGGCTTGCCTGTGAGAAGCTGTGGGGTGACGTGCCAAGGTTAGAGGTGCCAACAAGGGCCCTCAGCCCATTGCTCTGGGTATACTGCAGCACGCTTGAACACTTACAGACATGATTCAGGGGCTCCTGAGCTCATAGGAGGTAACAGGGAAACGCCAGTGAAATACCTCAAAGGAATTAAGGGGTGTTCCTCTAAGAAGGTGATACGGCTGACAGGCGAGCTGAAGTGCCTCTACACCAATGCACACAGCACGGGCAACAAACAGGGGGAGTTGGAAGCCACCTTGCTGCTGGAAATCTATGACCTAGTTACCATTGCTGAAAATTGTTGGGATATCCCACAGCTGGAGTGTGGCTAGTGATGGCTACAGACTGTTCAGAAGGCACAGGAGAGGAAGGAGGGGTGGAGGGGTTGCCCTCTACATCAAGAAAAGGATAGACTGTGAAGAGCTGTCTCTGAAGAATAGCCACAAGCAGGTTGAAATCTTATGGGTACGAATGAGAGACCGAGGCAACAAAGGGAACCTTGTGGTTGGTGCCTACTACAGGCTGCCTGGTCAAGGGTTGCCCGTTGACAAAGCCTTCTTACTCCAGCTACAGAAGACATCGTGCTCGCAAGCTGTCATCCTGCTGGGGGAATTCAACCACCCCAGCACATGCTGGAAAAGTAGCATGGGGAGCTGCAGTCAATCCAGGAGACTCCGGGAGTGCATGGAGGATAACTTCTTAAGCCAGGTAATCGACAGCCCTACCAGACGGGATGTGATACTGGACCTGTTGGTCACCAACGCATGTGAGCTGCGGGGGAAACCTTATTGTGTCCTTTCAATACCTAAAGGGGGCTTATAAGAAAGACAGAGACAGACTTTTTTGCAGGGCCTGTAGTGATACAACAAGAGCTAATGGTTTTAAACCAAAAGAGGATAGACTTACATTAGATATAAGGAAGAAATTTTTTACAGTAACAGTGGTGAAGCACTGGAACAGGTTGCCCAGAGAGGTGGTAGATGCCCCATCCCTGGAAACATTCAAGGTCACGTTGGCTCTGAGCAACCTGATCTAGTTGAAGATGTCCCTGCTCATTGGAGGGGGGGTTGGACTAAAAGTCCCTTCCAAACCAAACTATTCTGTAAGCCTGTGATGTGACATGGAACAAATACAGAACTGATAACAGTACAACTGCAGACAAAATCTGAGGAGAGGGTCAGATTTCAATGTATAGTTTAACCATTTGCTGGAGCTGACCAACATTCAGAGTGAACAGAAAAATCTGTGTGTTTGTTTGTGATTCTGCAGATAGATTGTATTGTATGTTATGGTATGGCAATGCATCTGTTTTTTAAAAACTAATTTATGGCAGCTTGCACAGAAACATGCCTTAAATTTTTTATCAGCTATTAATAGGCAGACATGACTGATTTTGTCTCGGTTCCAAAACTGGATTAAAGCATAAGGTACGAGAATGTTCTTAATCATTCAGATTTTCTCTAAATATAAGTTGTGACTGATCTTTACTGGCATCCAAAATATTATAATTAACACACCATGATAAAAATGGTACATTTTCCACTACGAGAAATTGTTCTCTATTAATAGATCAGCCAAGTGAATATCTACTACTTATAACCACCAGTATAATTCAAAATAATATGCACCAGGGAAATTTATGTTTGGGTTCTGCCTTCTCTCTGGTGCACTCCCAACGGGGTTGTTGCTGTGTGTCAGAAGGGAAGGAGTGTCAAAAACCACCCTGTTTTTGTGTGTGTGCATGCAGCTTTCCGTACTGGGTCGTATTTATACAGTGTAAGCGATTCCATTCAACCCAGTGGAGAAAAGCCGAGTCCATGTTTTGTTTTGAAGTCGTTTTTATCCACGAGATGGCACTCTGTTTGCCACTTCGGCGCTTGACAGGACTGAGTGCAGATGAAATATAACAGGAGAAAACGAATCCAGCCATAGAATACAGAAGAATAATTATTACATTAATTCCTAATTTATTCAAATAAAAAGTACTTTCTCATCATTTTTATAGCTCTATATTTCAGCTGTATCAAACTCACCTTTTAAGGGGGGGCTAAAGTGGACATATTTCTTCAATGTCAATGCAGATACATTAACAAACCCACATTTTGCTCAAAGCTGTGCATTCACATTCATTAATTGGGCACAATTTCCATATAAACCCACAAATATTACAAGCTGACTCAGAAGTTGCTGAAACTTCACAAACCTTTCAGCAGAGCTTGCATAAATAACAATCAGACATAGCTAGATATCACATTAGTCTGGGTTGTAATAAAAATATTTTAGGAGAGATTCTTTTTGTTTGTTTGTTTGTTTCTTAAGATAAGATATTATGGAAATCTCCAAAAAAAGCCCAGCAAAGGAAATGTCAGAAAATGACTCAAAGACCCTGATGGCATCATCTGCCCATTGAACCAAATACTACACAAGACAAACTTCCAACCATCTCTACAGTATTCTGCTTTGAAGCAATAACAGATTCTCTGATAAATCATGGTAATTGATAAACCCATGTAAATCTAATTTTTGCAATGAGGAGCAGAAGGATCTTTTTAAAAAGTAGCTAATACTGTCTGCTTTATTATATGGCGAAATGCATATGATATATATGTATAGATATAAAATAAAATAAAGTATGTTTATATGTGTATATCTGTGTGTGTGTGTGTGTGTATATATATATATATATAATATTCCATAGAGCAGCAAGCCATTTCTGGAGCCCCAACACAGTAGTGATGGACCCATCTTTTCCTGTAACTGTGGTCAAAGCAGAGAACAAGTTTCTCGATGAGAAGGAAAACATCAAGAACTTTGAGTTGTTGTTCAGGCAACATAGGAAACTACTGAAATGCTACTGCTGTGCATGTAGCCAGGAGCAGCTACAGATGGTGCAATACATGAGTATGCCCTAAATATCACACAGTTAAAAAAAGGGCTTTTTTTTATTTGAGCAAAGCCATAGTAGAGCTATATCAGTGTCTGCAATACGATACAGAGGAGACAGTCATTCATTGCAGTGCTAAGTATGCATGGCAGGTTCCCCAAATTTCTTGTACCTACTTAAATGTTTCATGTATTTTTGGTGTCTGTGTATGGAGGTCACACACAGAATGTTTAAATGCAAAGACGGAGCAGGGAGACATTAGGAGCAGGTGAAAAGGCAATGAAGACACAAGTATTTTTATTTTCCAAGAACCAAGCTACTTATTTGTTAGCAATTGTTCCTGTACCTATTTTAACTGACTATTGATGCACATGAACCTCTTCTGGAGATGGAAAGAAGATGGTTACAGCTGAGGAAGAGGGTGTGAGAGTAAGCAGAGAAGTAAGGTGAAGGGAGAATTACAGGTGCGGGACACTGAAACAAGGGCTGCCAAACCTCAGATCAAAGCACTGCACAGGGACATGAGACAGGGACAGAATTGTGATAGTTTTGGGGGTAGGAGTTGTTATTTTATTTTTTATTTTTTTCCCCAGTCCACTGTTCAGCAAGTGATGGAACATTGGGTAAACCCTTGCCAAAGAGCAACTAACTTCGTGTAATAGACATAAAGCAGGAGAGTTTCTCACACTGGGATTAAACAGTGGGAACTGGGGAGAAAATCGCCACCATGTGCTGCTGCCAAGACACACTCTGACAAAGAAGAACCAGTGTTTTTTCCTCCCACAGTGGCAGGAAGGTCCTGCCTGCTCTCACAGGTACCTTCATGGCAGGAGCAGCTGTGCTCATGTAAAGCTCTGTGCAACCAATTAATCCAGTCAATGAGAACGTCAGCATAAATATAAACTAGGTTATGCAGCTTGCGTATATTTAGTATACACTGACTTTCAGAACTATGCTGGCGTAATTCCCTTTTCACAGTTGCTGTGTAAGCAGGAAACCCACACATTTAACATCTTCAGTTGTACCCTACCTTTCCTTTTCATTGCTCTCCTATATTCTGAGGAAATTCTGAGGAAAAGTTACTAACCAGTAACAACAACTATTCTCATCTACGGAATGAGGTTTGTGCACTGAAAGATTTTCCGGTTCAAAATTTTGGAGTCAAAAGCCAAATTTTATTTCAAAAATCTGTTCTTATGTATGGTTTGAACAAATCCTACAAACCAAGCATTGCTTCCTAATGACCATGTTTAGGCACAAATAGTAGGGTTTTTTTCTATGGAAATTCCAATGCTTTAAGAACTCGTAGTTTTCTTCCCCCTACCCTGGATCTGACTTTGACTTCTGGAGTCTAATCTCACACCAAGCTCCATTTTTGCTTGTTGTGAGGGATATTTTTCTAATTTTAGCCTGCTACATTTGTGTATTCTAAAAGAAATCCAATACAACGATGGTTAGAAGAAAGAGTATGAGAAACTGACCTCAGCTGTCTGTGGAAGCTGGAAATCACTCAACATTCTTCTTAGATTATTTCCCACCTTTTTTCTTCCATGCTAGTCTGCATAGGAACCCATAAAATGTACTATAAGAGCTCCTATAATCCCAAACCTACCCCTTGTTCCACAACAATAATAAAAAAGAAAAACTATTGCTTTTTATATCTAGTAACTTACATTCTGTTCCTTCCCTGGAGATACTGTGAAGTTTGCACTAGAGTACAGTGTTTTGCATTTTTACTTTTCTCTACATTTTCCTCTTCTGCTTAGAGACAATTAGTAAAAGAAAATTCCTCCAAGAGAGTTGAACTGAAATGTTTTGTGCCTTGAATTCTGACTTTGCTCTATGCTAAAAATTTTGGATATTCTAGATTTCTGGTTTCAGAACACTTGTTTTTGTTTTCTCCTTGCTTTACAGAACTGCTGCTGCAATTCTGGTCGACTAGCTGTCAGAAGCATACACTTTGATATTTTAATTCTAATGAGGGTCTCAAAATTAGAACAAGCCCTTTATAGTGACAGTAAATGATGACTCACCGTATAAAAGAGTCTCCTAGACAGATAATTATTTAGGCATGTATTTCAGGGGATCATCCATTAGGTGTCTCAGAGGAAGAGATTATTTTTTTATCAACAGGGAAGACAAGACAGTGAGTTAAATTACCTTGAAGGCAATACTGACTCATAAGGGGTAATGGGAAGTGATATGAGAGATGCATAGATGTCCTGGCTAAATCTGGCTTTTCTTATTTAGTATGTGGCATTTGAAGCATGCTAATTTCACGATTTTCTTGAATGTATAGCTATATGAGACTATCCACTAGGCCTGACTTAAGAGTTTGTGGCTTAAGAGATGAATGGTCTCAGCAGTGACTGTGGTCTGACATTGTCACCCCAGATCCTGCCTTGGGAAGAATTACAGTTGCAAGCTCAAAAGGACTACATAGGGTAACATGGTCCAGGCTGCCATCAGTCATGACTACACACACTGCTATCAAAACAGCCAAAGTAGCCCCAGGTTGTGTTTATATTCCATTTAATTCATTCTGAAAGAAAACATCACAAGCTGGAGGAAATTCATGACACTTTCAAAGTGCATGAAGATGGACTTCAAATCGTTCGCTGAAAATTGTAGCCTGAGTGATTTGACCATCACAGTGACCTTACTCTATTTAGATGAGAGCTTTTTAATGCTACCTGGGGCCTGGATCTTCCTATGAGGTCAAACTTTATCTTCTGTAGTAGCTCTGGTCACCACCTACTGCAGCAGGACTCAGGGGTGTTTACCTTGAAAAATTGTGGAGGTTGCTTAGGACAATTTATGATATCTTGAGCTGGCAAGGTATACCGGGAACGTGAGGAGGTGTAAATGGATTTCTGATAGAAGTCAAAAACTTATGCATTTTTCAAATCCCTGATGAAAATTTCCTCTTTCCCCATGATGCATATGAAGTTATTTTCCCCTTGAATCTTGTATCCACATGATCTTAGACATGTAGCTTATTCCAGCATTAATCTTGCTACAAAAGTGTTGCAGGTCAGCTATCATAGCTTAACTTAAGTTATCAAATATTTATAATTACTGTTGATTTGAGTTGCCAGAAAATTATTTCCTCTTGCCTCTGAATTTGTGCTTTTCCAGGTTCTACACAGAGCATAGAGCATTCCCTTAGTACCATAAAACGACCCTTTGAGAACAACCATAGGTTGCAACAGGAGGAAAAAAAAGAAAAGAAAAAAAAAAAGTAGTTTAACATGAAAAAGCATAAGCAACTTTGTTACAGGTTAGTTCCCTTGAACAAATGTTGCCCTTCTGATGCGAAGTTAGTAGGTAGCTTTCAGGTGACGATTGTAGTACCAGGGCAAATTATGGCTTTAGAGCTGAAAGATCATATACACCCTAACCACCTCATCCCTGGAGCTTCTTAGAACTGCTACCCTGGTTTAATTTGTATATTAAAAAAGTCATGTAAACACTCTTCATAGGGAGCTAAACCCATTAGATAGGGCTTTTAATATTTGGATAAATTACTGTATCCTTTTCAAAAAAAGGAAAATAATGGAGAACTTACAAATGTAAAAATTAATGACATTCCCTTATGCAACCTTTGATACAGACTCACTCTATCTGGGTTAATTTGAATTAATTTTAAATGCTTGCATGATCCCATATTTTCAATTTTTTTATCTATTTTCCCTATTATTTTTTTTAAAGCAAGAAATCTTGCTTATGCTAAAATGCCTCCATAAAATAGTTCACATTTCAAAATATAAACACATTTCTTTTCAAAGACAATGCCAATAATTGGAGCAATTATGTAACAAACAATGCTGGTGTGAGCAGACAGCTATCACAGATCAAATCCAGGAGTTTCACTGCAGAATAATCACTTTGCACCGTGAGACAGCAGCAACCCATATTGACATTGGGAATGAATGAGAAAGAGGGGAATGAAGTCATATGTTCCAGTGCAGTCCCTAAATACAATTAAATTAGTAGAAATCCCATCTGTTGTATTATTTGTTGTACACACAAATGCAGTGTATATGGTAGATCCAAGTTACAGTTACAATTAAACGGATAAAACTTTGTATTAAAATCTGAAACTACTAGTTCTGTAGGTCTGACAGAGCTTTCCAGGATAGGCTGAACAGATCTTACGCTGCTACTTTGACACATTTATATGTCAAATCAATGTGCTGAAATCACTGCAAATACCAAACACAGCCATTGCCAGCCAGTGAGCAAGTAATTTTTTTCCTGTCCGCCAACCCTTTCCAAGTCAGAATTTCCTATTTCTCTCACAAGAACTGAAAGTTACCTAGCTATGCACATTTTTGATAAAAAAATCCAAGCACACACACACACATACACCCCAACAGTGTGTTTTCATGGAAACCAGCCTCTTCATGTACTTAAAAAGAACAGGATATTACTACCTTTGTTATTATTTGTATTGTGAAATTTCAATACATATTTCTATCAATGCCTTGGCCTTAGATACAGTCTGGCTCTGAATTTAATTTCTGTAGAAAGTAATTTCCATTTTCCTTCATTTATGCCATTTTAGTTTACTAGTTTTAGTCAACGTATACAGCAATGAAACTTCAGCTGCTATGATTAAACCCAGCAAAGCCCATTACCATTTGTCCATCTTCATGGTGGGGAAAGAAACATAAACAGCCTTTTCCTCAAGGGAGTTAAACAATCAAAAATGTTGCACAGAATTGCTATTAAAGCATATATCCAGAATGAAAGCACCAGCAGTAACTACCACTTTCCCAATCTAATGATTTCCATATCCCCTTCAAAAGTGCTTGAAAACCCACAGCATTTGTCTGAGTGTAGATGGGTTAACTATTACATGATTTTAGCGCTTGATTCAGCCTTCTGCCTCTTTGTCACTCATGCTTCAAAAGGGAAGGGATAATGATCTGCTTGCCTAAAATCAGATGCATCATTTAGATGCTCCAAATCTCTTCTTAAGAAGAATCCTTGAAAGGAGTCTACAGTGTTAACAACAAACCAACAAAATGAGATTATAAAGAGCAGAAATACTAAATCACACAAAACCAGACTATTTTTAGCAAGAGAAAAAAACCCTAAATAAACAAAGGCTTTCCTACCTTTTCCAGATTCTGCAATTTTGATCAGAATATGGAAACTTAGAATTTTCATAAGTGAATGAAAAACCTCATTAAAATAAAATAAAATGGACTACTTCATTTGGAATTGACCTACAACAATCATCTAATTCAACTGCCTGGTGTTACTCCATCCCAGATGAAGAATCTGGCATTTGGACTTGTTAAATTTCATCATAGCCCAATGCTCCAGTCTATCGAGATCCCTCTGCAAGGCCTCTTGTCCCTCAAGAGTCAACAGCACCTCCCAGTTTGGTATCATCAGCAAACTTGCTAATAGTACATTCAGCTTCTGTGTCCAGATCATTGAACTGGCCCCAGAATCGATCCCTGAGGAACACCATTGGTTACCGGTATGTAATGAGCTACCAGATGTAGCTCAATTCACTTCAACACTTTGAGATCTGCCCTTCAGCCAGCTCTTCACCCAAGAAACCATGAACCTGCTCATCTCACAGCTGGACAACTTGTCCAAAAACATGCTGTGAGGGACAGTGTCCAATGTCTTACTAAAACCCAGAAAAACTACACCCACCACCTTCCCTTCACCCAGTAGGCAGGTGACATCATAGAAGGAAATCAAATCACTTAAACAGGACTTTTCTTTCATGAACTAATGTTGACTGTGCCTGGTAATTGCATTATTCTTTAAATGCTTTTCAATACTCCCCAGTATAATCTTCTCCATATCTTTTCCAGGAACTGAGGTTACAGTAACAGGTCTGTATTTCCCTGGGTCTCCCCTCATGCCCTTGTAGATTGGAATAACATTGGCTGGCTTCCAGTCAGCAGGGATGTCCCCAGATGCCCATGACCTTTGGTAGCTGACTGAGAAAGGTCCTGCCATAACATCCAGTAGCTCCTTCAGTACTCTGGAATAAATCCTATGAGGCCCCAAGGACTTATGAACATTCAGCTGACACAGCTGGTTCCTTACAATTTCAGTGTCCACAAACGGAAAGTCTCTGTTCCCACACTTGTGGTCCCCTGACTCAGGGGACCGGGCAGCCCAAGGTCTATCAGTATTATTAAAGACTGAGGCAAAACCCGCATTGAATGCCTCTGCTTTTTGCTCATCCCTATTAGTCAGATAACCATCTTCAACCAGTAGCAGTCCAATGTTTTCTTCAGAACCACCTCTTGTCATCAACATACTTAAAAAAGCCTTTCTTGTTATCTGAACCAAGATTGGCTGGTTTCAACTGTAATTGAGCTTTGGCCTTTCATGTCCTCCCCCTGCATGAATGTACTCTGTACTCTTTCTGCAAAGCTTGTCCTTGCTTCCAGAGATCATACAGTTTCTTTTTCCTCTTGAGCTACATGAGGAGTTCCCTGTAGCCAAGCTGGTCTTCTGTCCTGCTTGATTGATTTCCAACACTGGAAATGCCTGCTCCTGTGCTTCTGAATGGTGGATCTTAAAGACTGACCAGCACTCATGGACTCCTAAGCCCTCAAAAGGAGATTCCCATGGTACTCTGCTAAATAGCTGCCTGAATAGCTTAAAGTTTGCTCTCCTGAAGTGTGTGGTAGCAGCTGTACTGTCCTTGTTTCTTATTACATGGAAGATATTAAACTCAACCACTTCATGATCATTGTGGCCAAGACAGCCACCTACCATCAAATCCCCCCCTGAGTCCTTCTCTATTCACAAGCAGCAAGTGTAGGAGGGCATCTTTCCTAGTTGCTGCTCTTTATGTTGTCTTTTCCAACTAAATCTTGAGTTAGCAGATAATTTCCAATTAGTCAAAAAAGGTAATCAGAAAAGTAAAAAAAACTGTAATGAATTTTGTTTTTCAGCCCTGATGAAATGAACAGTACTGTAGAACATCAGGGTTGAAAATGAGAAGCAATTTGAAATGTGTCTAATGGCCATTTTTGGCTGAGTGCAGATCAGGAAATAGAAACTGTACGTGTGAAACTATGTTTATCTCACTGAGACTGTGTTTAGAAAGAGAGATCATATACCCTATGGATGAAAACCATATTAGCACCTCTGAAAAAACTACATATATATATATCATAGGAGAACTGAAATAAATGTTTGTGGTTGTGTATATCTATAAGTACATACACAACAACAAACAAATGAAATTAATAGCTAAAGACAAGACAAAGAGTAAACGTAAAAACTTTCTGGTCTAAAACACCATGGGTTGGCATGATTTGTTTGGGTTTGTACAAGATTATTATAAAATCTGAAAATAAATTACAGGCAGACTCCAAACAATCAAGAAAAACTTGAGAATTAAGTTGTGGACTTACGGAACGTACTATTGGCTGTAAAAATTCAGATTTAATTCAACCAAAGAGAGATCACAGGTAATCATTACAACTTGGCAATAGCATTAAGTCTAACAGATCATTCTAACCTGGCAAGAGAATTTAATGTAACAGATTCTTCCAACTCATTTCTATAACTTCTTTGTGTCTTGTATTTATGTTATAGGTTATCATATTGGAAATGTAGAACTGCTGCAAAATTAGAAATAGAAAACAAAAATAATTCAGTGCTGTACCAAACAAACCACTAGAGCTCTTTGCATCATTTTAGATTCAGCTGTTCTGTAACAGTCCAGAGAACATTTGCATCTTAATGCTTAACTGGATGACCACAAATCCAAAGCTGAACAATTCATTAACTTGTGTTTCTTTTCATTTAACTTCATTGAAATTTCACTTATCCTTGCAAAAACATACACTGAAACCCTGCCAGAAATGGAATAGGAAAATGCCAAAGTAGCCAGCCACCAGAAAGACATTTGAACATGCTGAGAAAATGTCCTTGAGCCTGAACAGAAGACAAGCACATCAATAAGCGTGCAGATAACAAGAGGCAGAAAACCTGGTGAACACTATACTATTTCCCTGCAGTAAGCTTTTGCTCTTCTTAAGATGCATAGTGAGAGAGAAAAAAAAAAAAAAAGAACCTCAAGAAAGAAATACTACACATTTCAAGAAATGTTGACGATTACTTGTGGTCTTTATTGTGCTACCAGGTATTGTGAAGACAGCCTTGCTGAAATACGGACAAGCAATCAAAAAGTTGTGGAAGGAACATGTTCCCTGTTAGAACTGCAAAAGATTTCAGAAATCCAGAGTGAGAATGAAGGAGCCTTTGCCTTGACATCACAGTAGCAATTTGTTTTGTAACAAACTGATGATAATTTTAATTGACTAAAATATGTCATTTCTTAAATGAGAAAAAAGTCTTCAGCAATCCCATAAAAGTAATAAAAAATCCTCTCTAATTTGCTTTGCTGAAAGCCTAGTACATTAACACCTGTTAAAAGGAAATGTACTAACAGGAGTCCTAAAAAGAAAACTTAAAAATAAAAACTATATTAAATTGCCACAACAATTCTCCTATTTTATCAGTGTTCTTTGTACACAATGATGTAGTGCTGCATAATGCATATTTTAAGAAAGAATATATTTCCAAAAGTCTGTATTCTGTAATGCAGTGTAAATTGTCCATAAAATTCCCCAATGTGCTTTTATATATATACATATTGTAAAACTTGATTAATAAAACTAAAAATCTTTGCTATCCAGGAAGAAAAAAATCTTAATAATTGATTTCAAAGTAGCTGGGTGACAATTAGATGATAACAACAGCTGAGATATATGAAGAATAGTTATTTTAAATTAATCTAATGTTTCTTGATACTGTAACCAATATACTATGTGCTGGATAAGGAGGAGAAGTGATAAAAACTGCCATTTTTCCCATTAGTAATGTTTTTAAACAACTAATGGGAAATGTATTTCTCTGAAATTCCCATCTTTTAAGGGTACAACAAAAAGAAAACAATCATAGAATCATAGAATCACTTAGGTTGGAAAAGACCTTTAAGATCAAGCCCACCTTTAACCCAGGTTTGCCAAGTCCATCACTAAACCACATTCCTAAGCACCACATCTATGTGTTTTTCAAACACCTCCAGGGATGGCGATTCCACCACCTCCCTGGGCAGCCTGTTCCAATGCTTCACCACCCTTTCAGGGAAGAGATTTTTCCTAATATCAAATCTAAACCTTCCCTGGCACAACCTGAAGCCATTTCTTCTTGTCCTGTTGCTAGTTATCTGGGAGACATAATGTACCAGACAGAAGTCACTGTCATCTTGGACAGCCAGATACATGTTTCCTTGCACTTGGAATAGCTATGAATCTGGCAGCCTTGCTGAAATACAGAGGAAAAGAGAGGATACCAGAAAAGTCATGGGTTTTGGTCTGCACAGGGCAGAAATTCAACAGAAATATGCATCTACTTACTGCTGTGCATTTGTAAAAGATGTAGTTATTCGCAAAATGTGAATAGGCAAAATAATATATCATTTGCTGTGACAAAATATCTTACTGTGCTTAAAAGGGACATACTGCATTCCATCAGTAACAGTGTTTACAAGGCTGAATTTATAATCTTTCTCTTTGATTTTCAGAATTATTGAAAAAGCTTTGGTTTCACAATCATTTTTTAGAGGACCATGGTAGATTTTTTGTGAAGACAGAAGCAATGACTGAAAATAACACAGTTGGGACAGTCTCTAAACATTAGTTTAATTAAAATTAAAAAAAAAAAATTAAAACCAAAATTAGTTTAATGCAGCTACTCTGTAAAAATGTCTTTTCAGGGAATGATTATTTGCTTTGTAGGAAGTTATGGCATCTGCTAGATCCTGAAGAATAATTTCAATGAGTATGAGCAAAAAGACTGAACAAAATCCACTGTGTTTTGACCTGAAATTAATAAGTGTTTCCAGTCCAGTGCTTAGGTTTCCTTTGTAGTCTGAAGTTTGAGTCTCAACCTCAAAGTAAACACAGGGGATGTAAGTAAAATATTGTCAAATGAAACTAAAATAATTTTTAATCCCCTTCAGACAAATATTGCTAAAATGTGGACAGCTGCTTGGTTTTGTTTCTCATTCAAGCTCATTGGGGAGGTATGTTCTCTATAATGACAAAGTACAGTAATTTTTTACCTACACTGTAAATTAAAATTCCTATGTGATATAGATTACTCTCAGATAATACAGTACTAGTGTGAACTCTAGGCATCTAATTCCTGCATTCATTGTACTCACCTATTTTATGCTTTTGTATTGAGATTTTTTTTGGTTTATGTAGATACATTTAGTATTGCACATATATCATTTTGACAGTAGAAATAGTAATAATTTACAGTTTAATGCAAACTTTTGGCCATGTGGCTGAATCTTGGTTACACATATTACCTTCGGCTATTAAACTTTTTGCTTCATCCCATTGTGGCATAGAGCCACTGAATGACTAATTCATAGATTGATGGAATGAAGGTTGCAATAGCCAAAGCAAATGAATGATGTGTTAACCTGTGGGATATAAGCTCAGCAGGGCCATTCAGGACTTGGCTCAATGCTAATACACCTGGCTTTTTTTGCACAGAAACATAACACATAATTAGTAATATTGAGACTTGGCACAGTAACACACAATAAGCCACATAAAGTATTTTGAGTGTATGACAGAGGTTAAGGGCCAAACATGGATTGTAGCTGTGGATCTGTATTTACCATGTGTCTTGCTCAGCCTTCCTCATACTAAAACGATCATGGGGAAAAGGAACTATTAACTAACTCAAAATTATGGATTGTTTGTATAAAAAGGTTATTAACTGCCACCTTCATTAAAGATAGAAAATATTTCACAGATGGGCAACCTTCAAATTCACTGAAGTTCCAGCGATCACCTTGGGCTGTCCAGACAAGGTGGGCTGATCCAAACAAAACTTCTTGAGTTTGGAGAATAGCTATGGAAACCCCATAGAATAAATAGTTCTCCTTTGACCTTCCTCCTGTTTCATGCTCAAGTCTAAACCAGACTTTTCATGGTGACAGTCAGGCTTGTTTTTAAAGACAGCCAAAACTTGAGAATGTTTTAAGAACTGTTCCCTAAGAAAGTAAGATTTACACAGGCTAGTTGTATATCTGCACATTAGGCTGTTAATCCCTACCAGACAAATTCTACATTCATTGTGCAGCCTCATCTAGATGTGACAAAGATACAGACGTCTCATAGCTTAAACTCCTACGTGAAAATTTGCAGCTAACAGGAACAGCAGGATGCACATTCACCCTCTGGTCAGGGTAAAGCAGTAGTTGTTTTTCTGGCCTGCTCTCCTCCTGCCCATGCAGCATGCAGCTGGCAGGGAGCCTCCCAGCACCATCCTGCCTCCTGATCAGCAGGTGCCCCACACAAGGGATGTGGGCAGGGAGGTGTGGTTTAGAGGATATGCTTGTCAAGGGAAATAGTTGAAAAGAATGTGGTTATAGGGAGCTGGGGAGAGAGCTGCTTTATTATGATAAGAGAAGGTAGGAGCATGTAGCAAGTGAATCAGTACGAAGTCAGATTCCATTAATTCACTGAGAAGCCTGCCTATTTCTACAAACTGATTTGATCTATGAAGCTGTGAGCTTCAACAGTGAGTGCCACGTATGTACATCACAGGAAAATGCATATATAGCATTTTTTCAAAATTTTCACACCACTCTAAAACTTGAGTAAATATATCAGTGACAACGCATGACTCACTCAGACCTCATCTCCCACAGCTCTCAGGAATTGCTCTGGCACTGGCCTTTTTTTATTCCTTATCTGAGTGTATGGCCACTAGCTTCACACACCTTGCAGACCACAGTTGTGACATCTCTTCTTTGCATGCAGAGCGTGATGCCACAGGCCCTGAGAGACTCTGGAGTCTGTCTGTCTGTCTCACCCTTTCTGACCTTGTATAATGAAACTGGCAGTTCAGCAGTATTTGCAGCCTCTATAGCATCTGGAACTGGGAATATTTTTCCTTAAATAAATGGATTTAGAGCATTTAGTTAGTACATCTATTAGACATCCAAATTACCTACTGGAAACAGGTATTTAAACACCTCCTGATCTGCTACACCGTGGATTCAGACAGCACTGAGCTGCTGTTATGCCTAATTCTTTCAGCATTGTGCTAAGGAATTTGCTTGCATTGATAATGTAATCATTACCCTATGGGGATTTCTGGATTTCTTGTTGTGGGGTTTTTTTTTTTGGTTTGTTTTTTTTTTTAATACTTATCCACAGTGAAAAGTGCTTAATATTATTGTACAAACATAAAATAAGACCTCAAATTTGCATTTCACTCCTGTGATCTCTTATCTTTAGAGAAGGATTAAAAGCTAAGCCTCTTTACCAAAATCACTGAACATATTAATTATATGCCATATAAATAATTTAATTGCACACAGAGAATAGACTTCCTGAAAGTTTCATGCATACTTCTCTTTATATGGAAATTATTGTCAAACTACAGGAATTTTTTTTCTTAATGCTCCTCTGGTGAAAATCTATCCTGCTTAACTGTAATTTATAACATGATAATATGCAACAAAAATTGCTAATGCTCCAAATATATAGCAATGGGAAAAACTATTAAAGGTCCAGAATAGCCAAGAGGTTATGAACCTTACGTGTCTCTTGTTGACAGATAAGGTCAGACCATCAGCTACTTAACTCTGACTCCACTAAAGTCAATGTAGTCTCATCCATACACCAGGCTTGCTCACAGTGTTAGCTGAGTCAGCAGAAAAGCCTTCTCAAGAAAATCTTGGCATAATGACTTGCCCCCTGCAGGTCTTGCCGTGTACCCACTGGAAACTTAAAAAGAGAGTAACCAGCAGCACATCCCTGATATCTGGAGAAATGCGTTAAAGGTATCAGTTGGAAGAGTAGGAGGAGATGGAGAAAACATTATGACCTTAATAGCGTGAAGTATTAATATTTCTAATGTAACCAATAGCTTTCAGTTGCCCTTAAATCACATAGAGATGCTCATACTCATCAGCCATTTTGTAGACATACGACATTTGCCAAAGCAAGCTGCCCAAACTTTCCTCAAACCATCCTTTTTACAGAAGTGTTTGTAACTGTGTTGTGGTTTTAGTCTCCTTTGTCTTATTTTTATTTTGACATATAAAAAATTATTTTCTGTGGCCAATTTACTTGTAAACTGTCAGAATACAACTTGTGTATCTTGAGATTGGCGTATTCCTATTTTCTGGATTTTTATTCCTTATTTTTGCAGGCTAGAATTACTGCAAAAAAAAGGAAAAGTTGCTCAGAGAGGTGTCCTGGTTTAAGAGGAGTGGTGGCACCCATGCATATTTATAAAACCACAATCGCAAATTCCATCATACAATCTCTTCAGCAGTCAACTAATATCCACTATTTACTTACCCTCAAAAAAGTTTCATTATTGACTTATGATCTCCCCTCTGGTAGATCATCTTGTTGTTTACCTGTCCTGGCAGATTTATAAGCCTGCCTGTAACATTTGTCCTTCCAACTTCCCTTTGTCCCCACCTGCGCTAGGTGGCTTGTCCCTGCAGTCTAAGTCTCACAGCCATTGTCAGTTGAAGGAGGTAGAAGAAAAGAGACAGCTGACAGTCACAGGTACTGAGACAGGTTCTTCTTGTGATTACACCGGTGTTACAGGATATTGTAAGGTTAAAATGAGGGCAAGTGTATTAGTCTGTGGGAAAGAACAGGACCCCTGGATCCAACCGTTTTGTTAACTTCTCTACAAAGTAGATACTACAGATACCTATATATGAGCTTTTAGCTACCATATGCAATTTCCTTTCATGTTTTCAAACAGAGGCAGTTAGGTTCTTACTCAACCTCAAAGGTAGAATTTCCACTCTGAAACTTACCCAAAATTACCTGATTAAGCAGGCAAATTATATTTAGACATGTAAATAAAAAAATTTTCTGAATATTCCTTGAAAATGATAAAAACTGAGTGGTTTTATGTACATGCTGGTTTTGTGACCAGATAAGCTCTATAGACCCCAAAGGACATATTCCTTTATGGGGTCCTGTTGGCAGTAAGGGACAACATGCACACAAAGAGAGGAGAAACATATTGGTATATATTTGTATAAGTAAATTAATACAAAGATCACTGGTTTGTTTGTTTGGGTTTGTTGTTTTTTTTTTTTTTTTTCCTCAAGAAATCTCCTGCTCTTTTCAGCCGCAGATATTCCATTTTCTATGAATGCTTCATAAGCTAGCAAGGGCCATCACAGGCCAAAACGTAAGATGGAAACTGGCTGTGAACCAGTCCCATGGTGTGTGTCATCTCAACTGAGACATAAGGACAGAGTTCTGCTCTCTTGAAGCTGTGCAAGAATTTTCTGATTTTTTTAGCACAAACAGAAGCTACAATCCTGTCCGTATTAAATCTCAGATATGCATATTTTGATTAACTAAAGGCATTTGGCAGATCCAGTCAAAACATTTATTTCCTGCCCCTGACTAAGGCACAATAGCTGTGCGGTACTGAACAGCTTCTGAGCTTTATAAAAAATCGATGATAGCTGCGTATGTAAATATGTCTCTCGCTTTCGTTGGTTACCGATAGCATAAAGAAAGTGGGATGTAAATATGAGATATGGTATAAATAAACAACAATTTCCCGATTTTTATTATCCCATTCTTTCCAGTGTCCCTGTCAAAAATGTGAAAATCATCTATCATTTCCTCCAAGCTGGAAAAAAAGAAAAAAAAAAACCAAACAAACTTTCCCTGGGAGCAGAGTTGCTAAAAATCACTTGAACGTTTTCAAATGATCACCAGAAAAGCAAGGTGCTCAAAATACAACAAAGATAATAAACCTTTCCTTTTACAAGACGTTTGTAAAGGATGTATTCTTATTGTAATTTTTACAAGTGTACCTCTCAGTCTGTTCAAGGTTCTCTAGTCATCATACAATTATTTTCCTTCGTGTCATTTTGAGTAATTTCCTATCTAGTTTATTGTTAATGCCTTCCCAGAAGTGTGAAGTATGGACTTATGATTTCTCTCTATAAAAATATAATGGACTTCTCCTTAGTAACAATTCTCTCCGGTAAATGGCTTAGTGTAGCTGCTGCTTTACTAGACTATATTCTTTAAGCTAAGCATAACTGATCTTGAATTCTGATGCTTTGCATAGTATATGAACAAATAAACACAAATCTGATTATCACACAATATACACAGGATGTAATCCAAATCAATACACCAAAAGACTTCAGAAGGAGTGAGATAAAATTTTTATCTTATTCTTTCAGACACTTTATGCAGTTTTCCTACTAGACGCCTATGAATTAAAAAAGCTGTTTTCTTCATAGCAAGCACAGTATCTATCATGTCAAACGACCCTCTAAAATTCTAAACAGATATGTGTATAGCATTTATTTTTCTCACTCATCCCTTGCAACAATGATATAGTCCTATTTTTTTGTATTGCTGTGTTTTTTAAGAATGACATTGATTTGAAAATTATGTTGCCCATTTCCTGGTGAGCCATTTCATTAATATTAGTGTCATATGTGTGAATAGCACTTTACAGAGTAAATAAAAAGGACTATGTTCTTTATGGATTTTATGACCTAGCTTTTCCGATATTTTGTTCAACAGAGCAAAGACAGGTAAAAATTGTTACTCTAGGTAAGACCTGTTATCCATCTGATAGCAGTATCCTGCCTCTGAGATAATTTTCCAGGATACAATGGCTTCAATTCAAACATTTTTTTTGTCCATGTTTCCTGAACTGGTAAGATATGACTATCTGAGCGCTCCTACCAGAACAAACTTCATAACACTTCTGTGAGAGAGCTGGAGCTGAGTCACCACTTATAAGACAGAGCAAAAAAACATCATCTGCCCTTCCCACATATGAAAAAAGGTTTCTGTTTGTAGCCTGCATTAACTTGTTTGCCCAGATCAGCAAGAGCATGTATATGGGTAGGAAAATAATATATTATAAGGATAAATACTGAGCATATAATAAATTATTATTTTGTAGTTATGATTTTATAAGCAGTTAAAGGGAACTTAAGTATTTGACATTAATTTCATCTTTACCGAAGGAAAAAAAGAACAAGAAAAATGAAATTATTTTTGTCTTACTTATATCCCAAGGTTGAAAATAGAATGAAGAGTGGTATAACTTTACAACACCTTGTAAAGTCATTTATACCAGTGTAGATGGAAGCAATGTGACTGCAACTTCTTGTGAGTTTTCCATAAGTAGTTTTAAATACTGCCCAAATTTCCTCCCTATTGTTTGTCCTAAACTATTATCTTTTTCCTCACAAAGATGCTTCACTCTCAGTCTAATAAGCGTGAACTCATCTGAGCAGAGGCTGATGATTTATATGTTCGTGTAAAATACTATACCTGGGTAACTACACTCAACTTTTAAGTAGCATTGCTACTTCTGCAATTGACTCCATGGGTGAATTTTATGAGTGATACTGAGCAACTGGTTAGAAAATGATTTTGATGGCAAGCTCAAAGCTGGGTTTCTAAAAAAAAAATTACTCATTTGAATGATCCTAAAAAATTTACTCATTTGAATGATCCTGTTGACTTCAGTGACCAAGTAATATTTACAGAATTACTCCCTTGAAGAACTGATGGTCTTAACATTTTAAGCATTCATCTCACTGCACTGCACTAGCTGATTATTTATTTTTTTAAGACAGCATTTTTCCCCTCATTATTTGTGGTAGTGTCCCTACCACAGGCAAGAAAAATCAATGAGCCTTTTGACTGGAATCAAAAGAATGGAAAGGGGAGATATGATAAAGGGCCAAATTCTAACAATATGCCTGCAGCTGTAAATCACTGCTTTTAGATTAGAGGCAATCCCCATGTCACAGCTCTGTATTCACTTTTAATGCTAGGATAGAAATCATACATTTGGTCATCCATGACAAACCATACTTGTTAGTTCTATTGTTGTTTTTTTTTTTTCTCCTCTGTATAAGAGATAAGATGCCGTCAAATAGACTAGGGTTGCAATTATTTTAGTAAATGGAATTCAATGTTGATCTCGATGCAGTTTTGAAGTCCAGAAAGTTCAGAATTTTTATTATTGCTTTTGCTTCATAAATCTCATCCCTACTCATGCTTAGTTGTGGGCATAAGATAGTGTTAGCTACAATTCAGTGAAATTTTCCAGGATACAATAATACTAAACTGAACTGTCTCATTCAATAACTGCATCCAGTTTATTCTTGGATAATGAAAATGTCTTTATGATTCATTACAATTTTCCTTTGTTCTTTATATGATATCAAACCATTAGATGGAAATTATCTGAAACTATTGCCTGCCAGCAACTTGGTGATTGCTGAGAAAAGACAAGAAGATCTAAGCACAACCGATATGGTAGGTCTCTGAAGTTATTCCTATGTAACCCTGGCAGCAGAAGATTATTAAAATACAAAATAATTAACATTTTTAATATGACTTCAATTGAGCAATGTGAAACATGAACTTTAAGATTACTTGAAATCTCACTGATCAGAGTAGACCTTGTTAGGACCCTCATAAACAGAGTAGTAGAATGACGGCATTGAATTGGAAAAGCCCCAGAAGCTGAACATTTCCATATAGATCTGTTAAGTCATGTCAGTCAGCCTGCAATGGCAGGTGTCAGTAATACTGATTGGAGATTTTCCATCTCAGTATTTTTTAGTAGAAAGTGTGCTTCCTAAAAATATTTTTTTTCACAGGATGATAAAATATTCCAAATACCAAATCAATTTAAAACTGATTGAAAGCAAGACCAGTGGCATGGGGGTTTGGAATAACTTAAATTAAAATATTTAAATTTCTTGAACTAAATAAAAAATTCTGAATGTGTTCAGTCTTAAACTATGCCTGCTCATGGTGTCACAGTGTCTCATATATGATGCCTATTCTTTTCTTGAGGGCCAGGACTCTTTCTGCAAATGGTCAATGTGCTTTTCTGCTTGCTGCTTCATAGGAATCACGTGCAGAGCTGTACCTGTCATCTTTGTTGATCATTATCCATGGGCATGTATCAGTTCTTTGGAGACAGGTCTGTTAACATGTCAGTGATTTTGAGGTGCAATGCAGCTTAAAAAGCTGTGTAGCGAAGTCAAGAACTTCATCATTGACACCTCCTTGAGACAAAGGGTAAATGTGATCGGTTACAGAGAATTTGCAGATAAATATCCTTACCAAGGCAACATAAGTCAAAATCTCTTTGGAGTAAGTATCAAGTTCCTATTTGACAGATTGAAAAGTACATTATGGAAAGTATTTCAAAAGCTGTTAAGCATGAACAAGAGTTTTCTGCTGCACTTTGGGGTGCATTTTGTGTTGCTTTTAAAACCTGATTTTTTAAATGAACCTAAACTTCTAATAAAAAGGACCTCAGAAAGGAATTAGACTTCAAATGAGTTGACTGCACATGAGGCAGTTCTCATTCTAGCAAGAAACAAAGAGAAGTGTGCTGTGGAGACACAGGCTTTGCTGAAGTCAGTAGCAGAGTTCCTTTCTACTTCAGTGCAGCCAAGATTTCACCCTGTGTTTTTATTGCCTGTTTTCTAACCAAAGTCTGGAAGACTATGGTAAATAATTGTCATAACTGCCAGGAAGAGAAACTAAAGTGAGCACTGATCATAAAAGCACATATATTCTCCAAAAGAGTCCTTGCACATAAAAATGTCTAATAAAATCTCTTGGAAGTGCTCAACAGTGCAAATGAATCCTGATGCATTTTTCATAAATAATGAGCATCAAGGCAGAAGAGAATTCTGGAATTATGTTGAAGCCAAGACAAAAGGCTTTACAAAAGGAGTAAAGTCTCACAGTGGCTCTGTCGAAACATTTATTTGGACCCCACTCATGCATTCTTTATGCACAAATAAACTCTCAGTGATCTCAGCAGAAGCTTGGCAGTTGGGTGTGCAAGGCATTCAGGACTGTGCTCTGGGGTGATAAGCCTAAAATAATCATGGCTTCATTCTTCAAACTTTGTCAAAACTCCTCAGATGGTCAAAAGTCAAATGGCAGCAGAAAGACCAAGTAAAACTTCATTTTGCCATTTAGAAATGCAGTTTTACTAGTATCTCACCAAGTGTCCATGACTACTTCTAAAACGAAGTATAAAACTTCACACTTACATTTCTGCAGTAATGAATACTCCAAACTCATTCTTCAGCCCTGGCTGTGGTGTTCCGTTTGGAACACATGCATCTTGTTCTTGATACTGTTTTGATTTGGAACCAATTATATCCCTTACATAATCTGGATGTCTCCTTAAGTGTCGTACATAGCAATGGTGAAGGACTTCCAGTTATGCAAAATATTAATAATACTGAAGAAATTATTACAGAAGCTAAACACCCATCTACTGCACAAAGTCCAGGTCTTGCAGGGAGGAGATCCTCTACCACATCCATCATATTAGAGTAGCTCCATATCCATGACTAAGGAAGGTGTTTTTAAGAGGTTCTTGTGATGATGAGAGGGTCAAAATTCTTTATCCCAAGTAGTAGGACTAAATTTATAACTTTAATAATTTTGGGGAAAAAACAAAAAAGTTGCAGTTTTTTCTCGAGTTGCAGTTTTTCTCACTTTTAAATTTGGAATGTGCATATTGGTAGCAGACACTGGGTGCCACAGCTTCTACTGCTGGATCTAGCAATTCCTCAAGGTATTCTGGAAGCACTAGTATTTTTAATTTGTGGATTTTTTTTAATTTGGGTTTTTTTCCAAATAAAGCATATACAATCTGCTAAAGACAGAATGAGGAAATACTCATAAAAAAACAACAGTTCTCCATATCTATAGGGAAAATAAAGTATAAAAACAGCAACACGGACACATTCATATCAAATGGACCATGTAGTGGCTTTGAATAGAATGCATGTGTGAATGAAGTGTCTGGTAATTGGTTGTAGAAATGAGTACATCTAACCTGTTTCATCTTCATATGACTGATGTAACACAATTCTAAACCAGGCAGGTAAATACTTAATTGCTGGGTTACAAAGCTGAGAAATTAAAATGCCAGGAAGAACTTCATTTTAGTTTGTTTGACAACTATGTTCTTTTGTGGCTAGAAAACAGGCCATAAAACCCCAACACATTTTATGTGATTTATCAGACATAAGACTGTGTGATATATCTTACACAGGAATGTAAAAGTAAATTGTACTTTCATTGGTAGGTGACCTTAATTCAATTCTGCTGGCACATTCATCTTACATGCAGCATTTTAAAAAATATGCTAATGATACAACACCTAGTGAATATTGATCCTTCATGACCACAGAGAAGAAGCGTGTCATTGTTCTAGTTATGGGTGTGTGTAGTGTGTGTAAAAAAACCCCACCTCTAAGCCACCATTAGACTCATAGAATAAATGTAATTGATTTTTCTAACAATAAAACATTTCCTTACAATCAACATAGAAGTCTATGTCCTCTATCCAGCTTCTGGAAGCATCCTTATACCATTTTACTGCTTCACCTGAGACTTTGATTGATCAATGTTTTTGGTGATAGAATGATTTCTCTACTACATCTGGAAGATGTCAGTACTGCATGAAGTCATTCTTCCAAAAGCCTCTGCAGCTGTTCCTTAGACTGGGTAATGTCTTATCTCTCAAATTCTCCTGGAATTAATATGGCTTCTTTTGGGGTAAGTTACTACTCATCATAAGTAGATCTTCAGGTACATGAAGCGGCAAACAGAATTCAAAGAGGAGTAGTATAACGTATTGAATATATATTAGATTTCATTTCTGTGGCATACCTGGGTGTTGCTCCCCAACGTCTATATTTATCTTTTCTGTGATGTAAAGTATTCTCAAGATGAGACTAAGTTTTGAACATTTTTATCAAGGCTGTATTTTTGCCAATAACATTAATGAACGGTTATTTTGTAGCTGGTGGCAATGGTGCAGCCACAAATAATAAATAATAAACTGGCCAGCCAGGCTACTAAACATTTTACAAGATTTTTCTGTGCATTAGGCTTTCACTATGAATACTAGTATTAAGTATAGTAACGGGAAACAATGCCAAAATGTATCAAAAAACATAAATGATGATAGGGAAATACCCACAGTTAAAATAGTGTTCATAAGAGAGAGTTTTCCTCTACTCCCAAAAGAAGAGCCAAAACCTGTTAAGGCATGAGCACTGTCAGATAAATAAGCAAATGTTATTCACTTAGTAGTGCTGATACATTGAAAAGAGGGGCTTGGATAACTTCTCTGATGGAAGGCTCCTTCTGCCAAGTGGCATAATCAAGACCGTTCTGAAACACTGCTATGAAACAGCAATCTAAACCACACATAGTTGTTTCTATGGCACCTTACTCTATACAAAGAAGTAAGTACAGATGGGGAAGCAGGAGGTATCGAATGGATCAAGGCTCCGTGCCGGGCCCTGCCCGTGGGGCACAGCAGCCCCAGGCAGCGCTGCAGGCTGGGGCAGGGGGCTGGGAAGGTGCCCGGCGGGAAAGGGGCTGGGGGGGCTGGCTGGGCCGGCTGGGCAGGAGCCAGCCCTGTGCCCAGGTGGCCACGGGGGCCAGCAGCAGCCTGGCTGGTGTCAGGAGCAGTGTGGCCAGCAGGGCCAGGGCAGTGCCCGTCCCCCTGTGCTGGGCCCTGGTGAGGCCGCCCCTCGAATCCTGTGTTCAGCTTTGGGCCCCTCACTGCCAGGGGGACGTGGAGGGGCTGGAGCGTGTCCAGAGCCGGGCAGGGGCTGGGGCAGGGGCTGGGGCACGAGGCTGACGGGGGGCGGCTGAGGGGACTGGGGGGGCTGGTCTGGAGAGGAGGAGGCTCAGGGGGGGCCTGATCACTCGCTCCAACTACCTGAAAGGAGGGTGTAGCAAGCTGGGGGTCGGTCTCGTCTCTCAGCTAACAAGCGACAGGACAAGAGGAAATGGCCTCAAGTTATACCAGGGGAGGTTTAGATTGGATATTAGGAAAAAAAGTTTCACTGAAAGGCTGGTGAAGCATTGGAACAGGCTGCCCAGGGAGGTGGTGGAATCCCCATCCTGGAGGTATTTAAAATGCACATAGATGTGGTGCTTAGGGACATGGTATAGTGATGGACTTGGAAGTGCTGGGTTAGTGGTTGGACATGATGATCTCAAAGGCATTTCTAACCTAATGATTCTATGATTCCATGAAATAAGCCCTCTCCAAAAAAAGTAGATGATATGAAATAATTTAGCAATTTCAATCTATGACCTAATGGTTATTCGTTTATAAAACTCCTGTTGAACCGGCACTAACTAAATCCCTGTTATACTAATGCAGCAGCATAGACTGATGCATGTGAAAAATTGCTCCTGGTGATGATCCCACTGGAAAAGTATAAGGCACTACACCCACAGGTTTTTTTGATGGCCTCAACAGCTGAGGTAACACAGATCATCAGGCACTGTTCACAAGGAAGAACTCTCACAAATTTGAGAGTAAGAGAAAAATGAAAAAGAAAGTCTTTGACATATTTTTTAAAATCAAACTTCTATGAATCTTTACACTGAAAGTGGTATAAGAAACGATGAGCCTCAGGCTTTTCTGCAATGATTTTGCTTACCGTGTCTTTTATATTCATTGCATTCTACTTTCACATCATCAGTACAGGAACAAGCAATATACTATGTTTTATTGTGTCTTATTGTGCCAGCATTATGATATGAAATATAAGACAGCTGAATGAAAGGCATTATCAAACATATTTTTGTGTTACAAATTCATGGATTTGACAAAATATTGCAATTTACAAGTCTTAAACAGCTACATGCATCAAACGAAATGTTAATTAAAATTAAGTCAGAGGCTGAAAATGATGCCCATAGGTAATGGTTGTAAGGGGGGAATTATTAATATCTAAAATCTTGCAAAGGGACATGCTTCTTCACCTTGAGGATCCATTCACCTAGTGAGACTATATTGTCTGTGAGGTTGCCTGCAAGGCAGAAGGTCAGCATCATTTCCTTGATATGCTGTTCTTGCTTCCCCAAAAGAGCACACTGAAGGATTTAGCACCACAGGAATTACCAGAGTTCTTACACTGTGGGGCACTCAAGCACATCAGGCCCTCTAGGAAACTCTCTAATTGGGCTTTCTACCTATGAGGCTCTAACTCTAGAGCATAACTTGCTACCAAAGTCATGGACCGTGGTGTGCTAGCTAGAATCAATCTTATCCAGCCTCATGAGGCTCTAAATAATTATTTTGAAACTAAATAAAAAGATTGAGACTCATTTTAAAGATGACCGACCAAATAAAGGAGGAAATCTGCATTAAGGTATAACCTGTATCAGGGAATAAGAATATCCTGATTATTTTTCCAAGGGGTCAGGTTTCTTTTCAGTCATATTCTCAACCTATGCAATGTCATATGTATAGCATTGTTTACAGCCCTTACAAATTTTCATTGATGTCCTCTGATTAATTCTTACCCTTCCGCAGTCATTTGGGGTTGGAGAGTGTTCTATGGAGCTATACAGAAACATTTTTTTATTAGAGAGAAGTGTATCATTATTTGGTCCTCTGAATCTTTTTGGTAGAGAAGAGATGATGGCATTTGTAAAACTTTTTCCACTGATGCCACTTCTCCCCCCAACATGATGTAAGTAAAAACAAAACAATGTTTGAAGGCAGTAGAAAAAAAGTTACTTAATTAGCACAGGAAAGAACCCTTTCTTGTGGGCTAGAAAAAGCCTAAGAGATAAAACCCCTGATAAATCATCAAATAACCACAGATGGGATTGATAACCCTGTTGCACAGATAGGTATAAAGGCAGTAGAGTCTTACTGCAAGAAAAACAACAGTGCAGAGATGATTCGTTAGATTGAGGCACTGCAGGTGGTTGGATACTGTGGATATGTTTCTTATGAGAGTACATACACATAAAATAAAAACATATTTTTTAACACATGTTAATGGTAAACTGCATTTACCAGTTTCTGTTGGTATTTTTCCCTCCTCCACTTTGATCCTTTTGTTTTTCACTCACTATATATTTGGTTTTTTATTTAGCCAGTTCACTGTTACATTTTTTACCTTTTAGAACAGTCAGTGAAAAAACCATAGAAGCGAACCTGTAAACATTGTTCTTCTTTCCTCTTCCAAATTAAAAGACTCAAAACCATACTAATCAAGTAGGTTGTCGAGAAGTCTGCCTATCCCATTCATGACACTGGACATCCAGGGAAATCTAGACTCAAAGCCAGAGCAAGCCAAGGGGTAAAATGGAAGCAAAATTATCAGATCCTGCAAACTATAGAGGCCTGGAGTACAAGGTAAGTGGTGGAGGAGGAGTTCAGCTCCAAGGGACAAGGTAGTACTGAAATACTGGTCAGAAAAACAAACAAAACCACAAACAAACAAACAAACAAAAAACAACCCACAACAAAACTATGCTTATCAGGCAGCATCTTTCAGGGACCTGATAAACAGGTAGGTAGTGTTACTATTGCGTGCAGCTTGGGACAAAGGTGGGTAAAAGGTGGTGTGGGACTTGCAAGGATAAGAAACATTTTGATTACACTGTACCATAAACAGTTGGCTTTTTCTTGGCTGACTGAAAAAAAAGCAAACTGATTGTGTATATATCTGAGATATGGAAAAATGTGTAGTTAGGAGATACCCAAGTTAATGTTATATGAGCTAGTCTGGTAATGGGAGCTGCATAGCCATGACAAAACAGAGATCAGGAAGATTAATTTACCTTGGTCTTGGCAAGGACTCCCAGTACCCAAGACAGCTCATTTAAAACTCGGGTATGGCTACGGTACACTTCAGTCTACAGTGTAGACACTCCTGATGTTTAATAAAGGACAGAAAATGGGGTTGTTATTGAATGTACATGATGTAGTTAATTGTGCAGTGGCAGATTCTCCATCTTACAAAGTTGCCATTCAGAATTAGACAAGCCTGTGTTAGTTTACACATCTATCAATGTTTCTGATTGTTTTTTCTCAAAATTTCATGTCTAAGCAAATCTGTTCAACAGTTGCCAGATATTACAACACTTCCCTGTTGCTCATCACGTTTTTCCTTCCTCATCTTAGATGACACCATGGTATACCCATGAGAAAGCACTGATTCACTCTTTCAGACTAGGAACGTGTTACTAGAGGGAAAAAATAAAGAAGAATCACTTTTCAGCTGATAGTACCTGTTCTGAAAATCGGAGCAATTGTAAAGATGAGAGTTCAAATGCATGAAAGAACCTGAGTACATAGCTTCAATAACACTCCTCAGAAATCCTGCTCAATTGACAATGATCTGTGCACCTAAGGTTTTCTTCCATTTAGTTTCCCTGTGGGGTCTAATCCAGCAGGCAGACTCAGAGCCTACCTGATAGGCACTTATGAGAGTGAGCCTCACAAAAGGCATAGTAACCATTTAAAAAACTAGGAAAAGATGTTATAGATGTACATATATATACATGTGATATATAGATATCATACATATGATACATATATACATAGATATCAGTCAAATGACTAGTTATTTCTTCAGGAAAGAGGAGAAAATGTTTCCATATTTTACTTTATATTGTTATTAAGTTAAAGGGGGGGAAAAAATATCCACAAAACCACAAAGCACATATTGGTGTAGAACACGTGTTTCATCTCCTAGTCATCTCTAGAATATCATCTCCTCTTTTCACTTCTCCTTGCCAATGAGACTCAGCTCTTTTGGCATACAGGTGAGCTTCAAGGCTGAACAGGGCATATCCCCAGGTCCCATCTCTGTGAGCATCTGTGCTAACCAAAAAGACTTTTTACAAAGGTAACCACAGCATCATGGTGCCAACTGTGATATTAAAAAAGCAGTGAGCTTAGCTCAGCCTTTAAAAGAACTGATGTCAGTGTTTAACTGTAGAAAAGGACCTTAGATGCTAAATGTACCTTCAGACATATTTATTGAAGGGGATGCTTAAGTAACTCACTCAGACCTGAAGATCTCGTTCCAGAAACCACACATATGCACTGATGCTTGATTCCCACAATGGACCAAGCTGTCTTTTTGGACTAAAGAAGACAGGTAAGGAAGGAAAGGAGAGGGGGATTATTACTTTCAGATGTTTTTGAGCAATGACACTTTTTGGGTTAAAGTATCACTAAGCAAAGAATACAATAATAGAAAACCCAACAACATAAATATTCACTCAGGCTAATTAATTAGGCACCACAATTGCATGGTGTTGGTATCAAATACTTTCTGTCATCAAATTTCAAAAGAACTTTTATCTTGTCTCCGTACAAGAATAAGGAAATGCAAAGAGCATAAATATTTCAAAATGCTTATAATTAAAACTTCATGTGTTTGGCATGAAACCACTCTAGCAAAGGCAGCCAACTGTACTGGTTATGCTGCCAGTGTGCCCCCCTTTCATGTTAACAGCTGGGCAGTAAACATCGTGCGACACTGCTTTGCCACAAAAAATATTCTCAGCATGCTTGTGTTAGTAAAAAAATCTTGCCAATCATACTGCAGCATTAATATTAAAAGCAAAGAGTGAAATGTTCATCAAGGTCCCGCACCCCCCACCCCCCACCCCCACCCCCCCGTTCCTGTTTTGTGTGTGTTTTTTTCTTCTGGGAATAGCCGAATTCTGCGAAGGAAGCACGAAAATGACCTACCTGACTAATGGTATCAGAGTGATACTGTGCATGAGGCGAGGAATAAAAAGGGCTGAAATCACAGAGGGAATTAAATGATGTTGTAATGAAGATGCACTGTAATATGAAAGAATCAGCCTGATGGAGCTCTCATTTAATTTAAACAGTGCAGGACAAATTCTGCTCTCAATTACATCAATCCAATACTAATTAAATTAATGGGACAAAGCAGAACTTGACTCTTTATCCCTTCTGGAAGAAAGAACAGCAATTGGAGGGGGAAAAAAACCCCAACAACCATGCAATGTACTATTTTTCTTGAATAATAGGTTTAAAAACAAGTCTCAAGTGGCCTCAGGAGACTTTATGCCACTTAAATGCCAATCCCTGCAGCAGCTTTTCTGGGTCTTGGAGCTGCTGTTTTGTCAGTTCTGGAACAAGAAGGGCTGCATGTCCTTCTAGCTAAGTGACCACATGCACAGACCCACAACCTGTTCCACCGTCCAGCGGCATCAATTGCAAGTATACTATTTGTCCAAAATGGAGACTGGAATGTTTACATTGACCTCAAAGAAGGCACTTATCCAGTCTTTTCCCCTCCCACAGTGCCTGAGCCAAATTTCCACTAAGGTCACATAGGCAGCAAGGCTCAATAGCTCCATTTTCTTAACTGTAATAATAGGTAGGGATTCCTTACTTACTGGTCTCATTTGGATTACAAAACCACCTCGTTCTAGGCCTTTAGCCGTAATTTCCACCTCCACCGTGCCGTACAATTTTTCTGTTCTGGCCTTTAAAACCCATCTCGATATTTATAACAACTAGCTTCTAATACAATTACATCCATCCACTGTTGCCTAAAGGCAGCCAGTGGACTAGTATTTTTTCTCCTGTCCCTGTTCACTGTTAATTACAAAACTCCATTTCTATAAGCTAAATCATTCCTAATAGCACTGAGCCAAGGTCCATTCAATTTGCAGAGCTGTGTGCAGCCATTTTATTATTTTTACTAGTGCAATTATTTTCTTTCATCTGCACAGCGAGCCAAGGTTAAGGTCAATGGTATACAATTTGCTTCTACTCCAGTTTAATAAGGTCAAAAGCATAATGATCCTGTGGTATATTATCATAAATTCATTTTCCACAATAAAGTTAAACTGATTAGGATAACGCAGCATACCAGTTTTGCACACTTCGCTCACATCTAAAATCAGTTTGTGCAGTCAAGTTTGGACTGTACTCTTGTTGCATTCATGTCCACCACATATTCTCAGAGTGCATCTAGGCTTCAGTTATATGTTGCAAAGTATTTTAAGCACAATCACAGCTCAACCCAAAAAGGAAAATTTTATCATTTTATCACACCAAATCAGTAAAATGAAGCAATCTATGGTACAACCACTACCTTAATCCCATTTAATTAATCCCATAATATCATTGTAATTAAAAGAATCACGATATTTCTTTGTAGACTCTAGTCCTAAACAATGTAAAGTTTTCCTGTAACCTTTATTACGGAGTAAAAGAAATTTTATAGCATTAGCTTTTTTTTCTGGGAAACAGAAACTTAGCTGTTGCAGGAACTCAAATAAAATCAGCACCAATACTCTACAATTTGAAAAGCAATACTTTAAAAATATGTTCTTTTACTTTGTAGACAGTATCCTGGACATGTGATTTAGAAATACATGGTATCGTTAGCTTGTGTATACACACAATGCATCATGCTCTCACAGAAGTTGTTATGGTGAATGCAATGAGTGCATGTGAACAAATATTAGACACTTAAGGCCATTCACTGTCATTATCTATGATGAAATACCCACTGATGCTAAACTAATCAAATAATTACATTTTCTGAATACTCTTAACCCTTTCATTTTGCAAACAAGACTGCCTTGTGTTTTGGTACTGAGTGTTCTTTGACTGTTCTAGTTTGTCTCTTGGGGGGTTTCCTTGTCCAATTCCTCTAAGAAGAGTTGAATTATTTTAAAAAATATTTTATTAGTTGTTCTATTTCATATTCATTGTTTTATGATAAATGTGTACAAGGTCCCTAATGCAACTTTTTGTATTTTGTAGTGCATGGTTTATTTGGGAATATATGTTTGAGATTAGCTATAAATTTATTCTGTGAGCTAGAGATTTTCCTGAAATGGCATGTAACAAAAGAGAATTTTCACACAGTTATAAGGCACTTTGCTATGTCTGAATACACACAAAAATGAATTATATCGGATTTTGAACTACTGACATTTTACAAAGGATGATTCAGACTGACTCCATTTATAATTTAATTCTGTTGTATACAACTTTTTTTAAAATTCATTGGAAAAGCTTTCATGTTATTGGTCCAGATTTACTAATGGGGACTTGAACTTGTTCATGCTTTCTAAAATGAACTCGGTTTTGAAATATCTACAAATCTCTCTTCTTCTTTCTGCTCAGTGGCCCAGCTTATAAACAATGCAGCAAACTGCCTTTAGTAGTATTAAGTCCACAAATGCAAGTAGTATTTTGTAGTATTAAATCCAGCCATAATGCAAGACAGGCATGTAGACCGTTTTCTTGGTGACAGCAAAGTTAGTGGGATTTGACTCCTCTCAGCCCATATCCCCATAGCTGCCTCATATTGACCTGAAGGCAGTGTGGTATCAGAGACCTGGATCTCATGGAAATATCCCAGGCTGAAAATACAAGCACCAAAATGTCCTCAATTATGGGGGGGGGGGGAAGTACTAGTTGCACATGGTACTGTTACCTAATTGAAAAAAATGTCTTCATCTTATCCCTTAAACTAAACCATGAGCTTCTTCAGTATACTGTTCAGAAATTGTCTGTTTGTAATAATACTGTTGTCTAGCCCATGACAGACTTTCGTCAATATCAGTGCTGATCTGCATTGAACCATAATATTTAGATAATGTTAACACAAGAAAATTTTGTCTAATTCTGCCTTTTTGATCAGGAAACAAATTGCTAATAATACTGATAACATTGCCTTTGTATCTTTTCCCTACAGTCTGTGGACAAAACTCTTAGATTTTTAGAAAGATGTATATCTGAGCTAGATAAATACAATTTTCAGAGAAAAAAAATATCAGACTGAATATATTCTTTAAAAGATATAACAGTTGGTTTGGAGACAACTGCATTCATTAGATTTTCAGCATTGTAGTATTAATACTTAAGACATTAAAATACTAAATGCCATGGGCTTCATGTGAAAAGTCAAATTGCTTCATCAGGAAAATAGAGCAACCTGATTTTTAAGAACTTTGGGGACAATTAAGATTTCATAATGACACAAAATGAACCAAAATGAATAAACATTTTATATCTTACCATATTGGAGGGATATTTTTCAAGCAAAAGTTGATCCAGCTTTAATACAGCATTCTTTGTTTTTTGACTCTTGCAGGCCTGCAGTGCATCATTTATTTTTTTTTACTTTCAAATTCTTCTTATAAAATATCATATCATGTGGAAGAATACTCCCCACCCCAATTCAGAGGCAACCTCCAGGCTTTCAGCATATCTAGTGTAATTTTACAGAAACAAAAGGCTAGAAAATATTCTGCTTGAGTAGCCATGCAAGGAAAACATAACATGGTTGTAGAACATTTTTATGAGCTTTTTCTCAAAATTTTATTTTCTTTCAGAGTAGATATTAAGCCTTTTCTTCTGTTAGTCTCTACAAGAAATTCTTGTGTCCCTATAAGAAGCAAAGCTGGAGCCGCTGATATAGCTAAAGGATACTCCATATGTTTCCATTCTGTCTAACCTGCTCCTCTAAGCTTCCTTAGCAAAAATGTTAGTGTCACTAAGAAGGCGTTAATTAATGTTTTTGTACTTGCTCTAAGTAAGAAAGCAGAGGACCCGAAAACAATAGAGAATCCTTATGAAATCTGGAAAACAGGTACGCACCAATCTGGCTAACCTTTCCCACTTCACCCCATTTGAAGAGAAATACCTGGACTTAGAAGGGCCTAAATGCCTAGAAAGAGCCTCCCCTTCTTAAACTAAGCTAAATTTGCCAAACTCCTTTCACACTGATTCATCAGCGTATGGCATCACCGCACTGCTTGTCTTTACACTCCGTAGTTTAGACCAGAAATGTGTTTGTCTCCAGGGTGAGAGAAGATGAAATAACCATCACAAGAGTCTGAATCAGCAGAAGATATCTAAGGTTATCTAGGCTACAGAAGCCCAGAAGGAGGTTCCTGCCAACCCTGATGATCTTTCCTTTGGATAGAACCTTTATATTTTAACATGCAGCAAAGACAAACAAATTTGGGCTGGATTGCAATATACAGAAATACAGAGAGAACATAGTACAATCGTTCTTTTAAAAAATCTTATCAAATAATTATTGTCCAAATTCCCTTGTTACCCCACCCCCCAAAAAAACCCCACCCGAAACCAAAACAACAAAAACCAACCCAGAACTCATGTCAGGGCTTGCTAGTAACACAAATAGATCTGACAGGACCAACTCGACCTTTAGCTAGTGGTTAGCTTCCCATCACACATTCAGCAGATTCTTATGTTTTGCTTACGGATACTTACTAGCCATAATTCAGAAGATCTCTAGTTGGGTGATAAATTATACCACTCTTCAAATGGAAATGCATCAGCAGACAGCACTATAATAGATAAAAATATGACAGGGACATAGTGTGATTTTCTCAAGACATTGTCCTGTCTTAAATCAGAACTTCTATTCTCCTTTCCCAGAAGACTCTTAAACAATTTGATAATTATTTTCTTCCCAGAAGCATGTGGCAATACTAGTTGCTAGTATAGCTTCGGTCCTATTTGTGGGAAATTAACATGCTAATTACAAGAATTGTCTCAGAGAAACAGTACATGCTGTTAATTGTCACGGTTGTGTTTCTTCCGCTTTTATTGAAATGGTAAAAAAATGGTAAATAAATGGCACGGAAAATTGCTACTGAATGCAAAGTATTTTTAAGGTAAGCCTGGAGAAAGAAAAGACAATTAAGAAAAGAAGTGAATAAAGAGATGTTCTTGACACAAAATATTGCAAAGGTTGATGCAGATACAAGGCTGAGAGCAGATCCTTTTGTTGACTTTTATAGTAAGACAAAAAAGGAAAGAGGCTCTAAAATCTGTAAGTATTTTAAGCCTGGTAGCATTCCACACAAGGCTGGGTGGCAAACAGCCTGCTGGAAGGTAGCTGTGGACCATGCATGGGGGATGCCTGCAGGAATGACTTACGCTGGGAAGCACTGGAAGCTACAGGTGTGTGGTAGAGCAGAGCAAAAGGCGCATCATGAACTTCAGCAGCCCTCTTGAGGTACCCATCTAAACATGTTAACACCCCTTAGGCAAAGTACAGGTTTCTGCAAGGAAGTTTTCTTTACCAGGGATACACCGTGGCCGACGAAAGAGCTCTTTCAACAGAGCTACTCCAAAATTGTGTCAGCCTAACAGAGCAATGCCATGTTTTAATTCCCTTTCCTCCCTTTCTCTGATTATTTCCCAGTAGGTGCCATGGGACAGTTTATTTATTTTTTTTTTCTTGGCAGTAACCACATTGAAAAAAGCACTTCATGCCCCCATTTAGTAGACTTGTAGGAATTCAGAGAGGGACAATTTCTTGTGACAAATCACTGTAGCATGACACAGAGAAGTTTCCCCCTGAGCTGAGAATGCTGTGCAGAGTACTACACTTCACTGGAGGTGTGCATGCTGGAGGGATGTTTATGCAGGAGTGCCTTTGAAATTATATACAAAATGAGGACAGGAGGCTACAATTTGGTGTATTTCAGCATACCCAAAGCATACAGCTATAAAAGGGTCTTTGAACATGATTCCTTCACAGGAAAAAAAAAAACAACAAAACAAGAACATAACCAAAACACAAACCTTTTCTAATAGGAAGTTCAGATATTTTTTTTGGATTATACTACGATTTTCTTTAAAGGTAGTTTTCTTTACATCCATTCCCTCTGAGTGAACAAGACTCTGGGCAGACCATGCTGGCCTTATACAAAAATCACTGACATTACTAGCATTAAAGCTATGAGTAAAATGTGTAGGATTGAGCCTACCATGGAGTTAAGTGCTATCCACTAAGGGGATTTATTTTTTGTACCAGTTTTTAATGCAAGATGATGAGTACTCTAATTATAAGATTTTTTTTTACAGCTGGTTTTATGTACAGTCATAAAACTTGGCAGACACAAACGGAAGAAAGCACTGCCAATAATATATTTTACAAAATATCACTCTGTACTTTACCATTGTAATAGGGATTGACCCTTTTTTAGAAAAAAAGTGACTCCCACATTTAATTTCTTAACTTTTCTGGAGCAGTATATAGCAGTAATGAATTTCTTGGAAACTGAATGCCCTAATGATGTTGTCTCATATGTTCTCAACTTCCAATTATTTTTGTGTGTGTTATGACAGAGTTAATTGATGCCTATACATTTCAACTCTCATAATTCTATTATCGGTAACTTATCTTTAAGCTACTTACTTATTGCTAGTATATGATATATCTATGCTACAAGAAAGAGAAAAAACCAGAAGCGCAGAGACAGGCAGGCTGGTTATGCAATGGTTATTACAATTTGTAGTGGTGGCCTGGAGTTAAACAGCAGTTAATTCGTTTTTAACTAGGCTATTCTGCACAGTTTACCACATGGCTAGGCATCTACACTCAGCTTGCAGGCCACTTATTTTCAGCTTACATATCACTACAAAACCTGTATTCTCATACTTTCTATATTTCATGGTTCAATGCAATAGTGTTTGGTGGTTCTTAGATGTTGCTTTTAATTATACTGTGAGCTGGATGCTCTCCAGTGGGAATTAAGTGCCTATAAATGATTAAGGAATAGGGCCTTTCCTGCATGTAAGAAAGTTGTATGCTTAATTTAAAATAAGCTATTGTAATCAAAGCGGTTATGGAAATAACCTAGAAGGCATTTCAAACACAATGAAACTGCATTGTCTAAGAAAAAAAATCCCTATTAAAAAAAAAAAAAAAAAGATAAACTTTAAAAATGAAGATCATATGTAGATTCCAACAAGCACAGTCCCTTTATGTGTCTCCTTCATGAATGACCTGGCTTGCAGGGTCAGTTAAAAGAGTAAATGGAGGCAGAAGGTAACAAAAAGTAAAATCTGGCCCTCATATCATTCTCCAAAAGCCGCCCACAGTTTATTTTAAAGATCAGTAGTAAGGAAACTTTCCATTCAAAACTCTTCTCTAGAAGAAATAAAATTAAAAAATAGATACAACTTTTATTGGTCTGCTATTTGCCATAGAAGTTCTGATTAAAGCTGGGTAAATCCACAAGGTGAAGGAGCCTCCTTTTCTAAATAGCATCAACTAAATCTTGCAGGACTACAGAGAACCTGGTCAACCTTAAGTAAAGCAACAAGCACATGGTGCTTATGGAGAGGGAGCAGCAGCTGCATACGTACAGCTGTTCCTCACTGCCAAACAGGTGTTTCCACTTCTCTTTGCTGACTGACTTTTGCTTCCCTCTGTTTTTACTCTCTTCCTCACTTAGGAAACATTGTCCTTGGAGTACGTGTTTGACAGGCCACAGGGGGACTATCTGACAAAGAGCAAGTTTGTGTTGGGTGGAGAGGGGAATGCTGCCCGGCATGTGTGCTGGTACTGTGCACAGGCTGCAGCAGAAAAGGCTGAAGCATCCCAGCTTACGCTTATGGGCTTAGACTCTGTGCAGGGGAGATGAGGCAAAAGACCAACTCTTGGACCTGCCCCATGGAGCTGCTGGAACAGCTTTTGTCAGTGACCAACAACTCTCATCCTCATCTAACACCCTGCTCAGAGTCTCCGTGTGAATGCACTTGCCTGGGACGCTGCGCTGGCCTTAACACCACATTAACATTTTCTGCGAGGGCTGGAGTAAGAGTATGCAGCCACTTGCACAAAGCTGTTCAGTATCTGAAGGTACAGTTCCATACCAAGTGATGTGGTAAAAAATGGCAAGAGTCATATGAACCTGAAACTCAAAATCAAAGGAATCTAAGTACCTGATATTCTTAGATATGCTGGAGTCACCGTGGGGTGGTGCCCTGCCCTGTCGCACACTGGCATGTAGAGGAAAGGATCTGGATTTATTTGTAAGTCACAGACTACGTTACCAAGAAGAGATGTTCTCCCTGATTGTGCTGAGTAAAACCTAGCACATCAACAATGCTAAATTGTATAAACCCACTAGTTCAGAGAACAGTGGTGAGTTAAGACACAAGCTGTCAGCAGGCACTATGCTCTTTTCTGTATTTAAATAAAAAATACTCGGGCCATAAATACTTTTAAGTGATATTCTTCTTTAATGCAATGGGATGGGATGAGGTTTGCTTGCAGGACACACAATGTCTCCCATGCTGCACCCATCCTCTGAATACTTCTTTCTAGCTAGATATGTGCTGCAGTGTCACACCACACCGTCATTTCTCTTACTCAATATCTTTTGTTTTACTTTCTGCCCCACAGCTCCATGAAGGGTAAGGCAGCCAAACATATATTTTTAACTCCTAATCCATTTATTTTCCTCCTCATACAGCTTGAGGTTTTGGCAACACTTCATATCACTCTTATTATTCAGGACTTAATCCAAAGAAGTCAACTGATGTGGAGCCTTGTCGCTGTACTTGTTCTTAATCTATGTGTAAGACTACAATGTGCAAGCCTTGCATGGCCATCTTCCCCTCAGATTGTCTCAAAAGCTTACTGAACTGTGACTTGCCTTTCCTGAGACCTTGTGGGCTGTCTTTAATTGAATCTCTACTTTTCCAAGTGCTGTTCTGTTATTTTCACAGTGGTTATACAGCCCTGCATCCTACTGTGCATGGGTTTTCAGCTAGGTTTCCAAATTAATGAGTATAATTTTTTATCCTTAGGAATGTCAATAACAAATAATTGTTTTACTCCACATTTGCAGGCTGCGGTTGAAACAGCAATCCTTTTTATGTTTCAGGGACTCAGGAATAATGTGTAATGATGAATATTGGTATGCACTCATCCCCTTTCCTCTTAGGGTTTCTTTGATATGAGGAAGAATCCACATTTTTTAGCAAAGGCATTTGTAAAAATATCTAATTACTCTGTTATCACCACATATTTCCTATGTAGAAAATGGCATGCCCCAGTCTGAACGCCCTCAGTGGGAGGACTGGTAGAAGCATTCTAGAAAGCAGCACTGTGCCCAGCACTATACCAGAAACAAAATGTGAGTTCAGAGACATGGCAGTGGAGAAATATTTCCTATTCTGAAGTAGTGATAGCAGCTTCACAGAGGTACGCCAGTCCATGGCACATGCACATATTCTCTCTCATTTTCATGAACCCATTTTAAATGGGATATAAATTAATCTGATTGGTTCTGGACTTCTTCCTACTCCTTACATTACATAAAAAAAATAGAGAAAATTTGACATGAGAGGTGTCTCTGGAAAAATAACTGTGGGAAAAAATACACTGTAGATTTTGATCCATTTCCAGGTAGGGAACATGACATCCCATTGCATCCTATAAGCTAAGCTTCTTGGTGAGACTCTTAAGATACACCTAAAGCAATCCCCCTCTTCTGCCTAAAACCCCATTTCCAGGGTCCTGAGTTACAACCTTCATAATGCATCAGCTAAGAAAATGCAGCATACTATCATTTTGAATTACTTCAAAAGTGTCTCATGTAATTTTGATATAATGAATCATTTCAATTTAGGTTGAATCACTACAGAACACTTTGCTAACGCTGACATTTTCCCAGATTTCTTTTTTTAACTAGACACAGTTACCTATCAAGCTCAACCCAATAACGTGCTGTTTTTTTTAAAGAACAGAGACATCTGGATTCACACCGATAATAAAATCAATGCCACAGCTTTTAAATACAAAGTGTACATAAATTTACACATTGACCTTTCTATTCACAGGTTGTTGTTTCCTTTTTTTTTTTTTTTTTAAACATGGAATGAAACAAAATGGCAAATAAAAATGAAGGAAACACTAGTCTGATGTTGACCACATAAATTTCCTTTTAATCAAATAATTAAAAGCATATTGAAGATAAGCTTGACACACTATTCTTTGTTAACAGCACAACACAGATTCAGAAGAATTTGTTTGTAAGTAATGATGGATATATAAAAAAATAAATCTATTTATTAAATTCTGCCCTCACAGAGAAAGACAAAATTTCTGTATCAGATAATTACTGAAAGGGGAAAACTACTCAAAATGAAAGCTCTTCTTATGGCCTAGCTATGGAAAATAAAGCCCTTTTCCATAAAGTAGGCAAGTAGAACAATTCGTAATTATACTTTAATTGAAATACTCAAAGTCAGGTGGTTAAAATTAGTTTCATGCACTTCACTGGGGACCTAAATAAAGGCCTTTTGAAAACCAAAATGCTGGAAACCTATAATTTTCACATGCACCAATCAAATCTGAGAAACTTTATCATTTTGCTATGCTAAGCATCTTTTTTAGGTTCCTTAAACACATAGATTGTCTCCATTGTTCACCTGGGCACCTAACCTTGGATACTTACCTTTCATCTTGATTTTTTTTAGTGGGTTCTGGCACTTCTACTAAGCCCCTTAGTGAGTTTGGTAGCATTAATGTAGATTAATGTTTGGGGAAACTATCAGGGAAACAAAGGTCTATTAGTGCCTATGAGTTTTTTCCAGCAATAGAGACATCTACAGAAGTGAATCTGAAAAAAGCCTTGAAGCATCCTGAGTCAGGCCTCTGCTCCTCAGGCAGCATTGGCTGTGAATGTCTGTGCTAAAAGACTGTGTTTAAGGTGGTGTCTTTTTTAAAGACCAATGGTGGAGATTCAAGTCTCTTATTCCAGCCCTAAAAATCAGAAATCTTTTCTTACTAGCATAAAATCCCCTGTTGCAACTGAAATTCAGCCTTTCTTGTCCTATCCTAGTGGACATGAAAAGCAGTGTTATCATATAGGTCCTGTAGTCTCCTGCAGAAAATTCTCCCATCTTCCATAACTATTTTTTTTTAAAAAACAAACCAATGATTTGTCAACAGTCTATATCGTCAACTAACTTTTAGATACTGGACCATCTGGCTGTATCTTCCTTGAAGTGGATAGTGTTTCACTGTCCAGAAACACTGCCTTCGCCAAGATGGAAAATATGCATGGATTTTCTCCATATCCCAAAATATATCTCATGACATTACCCTTTTTCCCCAACAGTGTAACTTCATTAAACTTAAGTAACATCCTTTAGAATATCACTTGGTAGTTAAACATCAATCATTACTTTAAATATGGTTTCCAGGACTTGCCTTCTATAGCTCCTGGGATAGTTCTATCTATCATCTCCTTTATACCTGTGCCATTCTGACCACCAGTTGTTGACATATTTGAGATGACATCCAGATAATTGCATCAATAAAATAAAATTTCCTGTGTAAATTTCAACACCCTCTCATTTTAGTTTGAGAAGACAGATTGCATGGAGGTGCAGAAGAAAGCCAAAGAAGGATGACAAGTACAGGGATGAAAGACAACATGAAGAATTAAAGGGTTAATTACAACTAGGGAGATGGTACCCAAAAAGCTGGGGAAGGGAAAGGAAACATTGCATGAACACAACCATTAACAAATAGAGCCCTGAAGGGGCTCTGCGTTCCTAATACATAAAGCAAACTAGATCAGAATTTGGTTCAGTTTAGGTTCAGGTAATATAGAGAGTTGGTCTCCATCTAGTTCTGCTCTACACTGTAGTTTACTCGTGCTGGTTCTACTCCCGATCTACTATAGAGAAAAGAATTCAAAAGATGGCTCCATGTACCAAATTTATTTTAACAGTCATGATACTGGAGCTCAAATGCATGCTTTTCTGGGCTTAAAACCAACATAAACATAGATGAATTTGCCTTTTGGGTCACCAGTATTGTAAATTCACAGCTTCCTGAAAGATTCTCTGGTCCTGTCAACAGTCATCTTAAGACTGAATTAATACCAGGCACTAGATTAGCATGGGAAGGCAGCAAGTCCAAAGACTATATCCACCCAGTTTAAAATGGTATAGCACTTCGCCCTTAGTATCCTGCAACCAGTTATGAGCACCCAACTAGCAAACCAGGAGCAAGCACTCCCTAGCTACAGCTGTAAGCCTCATTCCTATCCCTAAAATCCCTCTGTAACATTTGCAATGTAATTATTGTGGCAACTAGAAGTAATAACTCTGGTGGTGTGTGAACAAGCCCTTCACATTTTGTGCTCATTTTAACAATGTCACCAGTAACCTTCAATAAAGAAATGACCTTATATTGTATGGTACATGTTATTGCCTGTTTGTTTAGTCATAAAACTTTTTGTTCTGGCTTGTCCTTGGAAAGCAAAGAAAGAAAATAGAATCTCAGCACCCAAGTGTTCTATTGGAACTAAAATAACTTGATTTAAAAAGTTTACCTGCCAAGATCAGTCATGAAGAAGGGAATAATAAGGGTTTTGATGACTCATTAAATGAATACTTTGGTCTAAATTAATAGCATGTAGATAGTCCAATATTTACACAGTGACACTGAATGTAATCGGAGCTGTGCAGGTTATACTGCAGTCATTTCTACTTTAAAATTATATTACATGTAAATTGCTTACACAGAGATCAAACCAGAACAAGTCAGATTATAAGATTATTGTAAATGCTGTCATAGTGAAAGTTGCAACAAGTATATCCCACCCCCAAATACATAACCAAACAGTTTAATAGTTTGGCCAATGGAAGGTGAATTAGTTTGACTTTAAAAATAGACAGATAATAACTTTTTTTTCATTGGCTTCCTTTAATATCATTGATATGATGCTACCACACCACCTTTATAATAGTTCAATTGCATTGCGGTACAGCTGTTGGTAGGAATTGCTATAAGAAATGTTAGCGAGACAAACTTTATTTGCAAAGATATAACTGAAAAAAATTACTGCATCTCTACATGCTTACATTGATCAACACTGTTGAGTTTGGGGGTTTTTCCCAGCTGTTTTTCACTCTCCAACAATATTAGAAAATATATTGATTTTTAAGAAAATATTCAAAGAAATCCATTTTCATTCTGAATTAATACTTTGGGTATTGGCCAAATGGAAAATTTGTGCCTATGTAATTAGAATCAATTTTGCACATGTAACAGAGAGGTGCCTGTGATCTGCCCCAGGTTTATGCCGTTTCTGCTCCTTGGTTCTGAAGCCCTGTTTCTATGTAGCAAGCCGCTGTGCTATTTTTCAAGCACTCAACAGCCTGCCTGGCTAAACGTACAAGAATAACCGTGGTGCAACAGACCAAAGGCTTGTCTACCTTAGTAGCTGATACATGGTTAAAATCTACAGGAAAACCAATGTTCAGTTGAATGGTTCTAGTTGAATTCAATGAGATTTTTCATCTTGTACCCCACAGGATGCATCTTTCATCATTAAGTAATATTGCTTCTGACACTAATTAATCTACTGCAGGATGATTGCCAATATCTTTGAAAAAGACCATGGTTTCTGGTACTTTCTATGCTCCCATACTTCTTTTCTATGCTTCCATACTTCCTACTTCCAGATATACCCACGTTCAAATCACTGCCAAGAAGCATAATGAAAGATATTGCTAGCCGTTGCCAGCCTAGCTGCTATCACCAAGAGAAAAATAACCCACCTCATTCTGCATCCAGAGAGTTTTGGATGAAGCTATATATTATGAACACAAATTTTCAGAAGAAAACCAGCAAATGCACTGCTTTAACCACTTTGAGCAGGCACAGCTGCTGGTTTGCCACTGAGAACAGCTAACCCAGGGAACAGGAGCAGGACAGTGCCAGAATTGCAGAGTAATCCTCAGAACATTTAAGAATGGATTCTAATGTCTACATATTCTGAGAACCTGAATAAATTTCACCTTTTTCCACTGAGTTTTTTAAAAGTGCCTTGCTTCAAATCTTAGTAATTTAGGAGCATTAATGCTTAATTTATGTGTCACAAAATCTGAATAAAGGCCTGCTGTGCAACTCTGAGCGCCCTGCCTCCTGGTTTCATAGATTTCATGGGAATTTTGAGGTTACAAGGTATGAAAATGAGGCCTTTAGCTGGAGAACTAAAAAAGAAAACCCTTACCAATCAGGATTCTGAGATTTGCACATTCCAATAAGAAATATGAAGATACCAAATAACCGCTGTGTTCCAATTTTAGCCTCAAAAAACTTCAACAGCATACACTGTGTGATTTAGCTCAGAGGTGACAAGACTAGAAAGAGAAATGTCTCTGGAGCATTGGCATCCTGCATGTAACTGCAGACAGCAACTTAACGACATTGGGCAAACCGGGTGTCAGATAAAATAACCAAATACAAAACATCAAAATGCATATGATCTGAATAATACCGTAATGATTTCTCCGGGGTTCTTACATCCAACAGTGGCATGCAAATCATATTTCGTCAAATATAAAGTGGATTTTTGACTGGAGAGACTGCAGAAAATGTTTTTTTTTTTTTTAATTTTTTTTTAAGAGCAAAGATTAACAATAAAACTCAATAACTCTAGCAAAAGCTGTTACTGCTTTCATGCTGTTTGATTTCTGCATATGCATGTTAACTGACACCGGGGGACTTAAGCATGTAACTCCTATTACAGTTCTGGGAGTTACATATGACAGGCTCTTCTTTGTGATGTGACTATAGCCGGAAGGGTTTATGTGCTTGAAATAGCTATATTTTGGTAAGAACTAAAATACTGTGCTACCTGAACAGAAGACCATCTCAAAGTGAAATTGCTCAGACTTGTTCCACTTCATACTGCTAGTTAACATGAAAGGCTAAAAACTTTTCTTTTTTTAATGACCTGTTTTTTTGATGGGGATCCTTCCTAACACATTGCTGCAGGTCTGAATTAATAAATGTACAGAACAAAATTAATTTTAATATCTGGATTTAATCAGTCTCTTAATACTTTTTTATTTAGTGCTGAACTGTATATTATCTAGTAGTGCAACTTAAAGTTTCTCCAAAAAGGCAGTGGACTGGAATGCAGAGAGAGTGGTACGCACATTAAAAATTATCTAGAAAAATAAAGGATCCAAGCCCCAGCAAAAAATAATCAGGAAAGAATTTTGCATGACTCAAGAAGTACAGACACAGGTTCTTCCTAGTATGCCTTTGTTCTTCCCAAGCCTGAAGAAAAACTTTTTCCATAATCACAGTACAAAAATTACTCATGGATGAAATCCGGAAGGAACACAGGTAGGTCAGTTATTTTGCATGACACTGAAACGCAGCAATGGGAGTTTTTTAACTGATATTTGCTAGACTGATATGCTACTTTATCTTCCTACACTAACAGAAAATCAATGTGGCTGGGGTAACAGGAAGAACTGTAGGCACTGAGGGAATTTTCAGGCTGCAACCCTGAGTTAATGCCCACATGAGTTCTTTCTCACTGTTGGAACAGGCCTGGAACAATGTGAGATGAAACAATACTGCTTCCAAAACTGATTCAGGACTGCTTTTGAGTCTAAGTAAACTTTAACTACATATATTCAGCAACTCTGCTATAAATTTGTTAAACTAGGAAGAGGTAAGATGGCAGCAAACAGGATGTAATAGTTCATAGCAAGCAGTACAGCTAAGTAATTTTCATTACAAGAGATTAGCACTGTGCCTGTCATCAGATACTATGTCTGAGCTAAAGGACACAATATTGTTAAAAGGTTCTAACATAAAAGATCATCTGATCGTACTCCAAATTTAATCTGCATCCATCTGTATGTTCTTTACATCTCTTTCATCCTACAGCTCTTAAAGTTTCTGTAGGGATGAAGGAATAATGCTACCGCTGTTTACATAGGTCATGCAGTCTCCACTGATTTATATAGATCTTTCTTGTGAGAGCAACAAGTACTATGTTCGTTCCCAAACTCTACAGCCTGATAAACTTTTAGTTTGGATTTTTCACATCCCATAGTATTAATCGAGCAGGAAGAAGACATTAAAAGCACTACCTGTGTAACAGAGTTCTACACAATTATTCACTAAATCAATTTAATTTTAACAATTATTTGCCTGAAATAGCTAATAAAAGCAATGTTATTAGTTTATTAGAAATAGTTATAGCAAAAAAAATAAATTACATGGGGTGAACCAAACACAGGAATTTTTTTTATTTTCCGAAGGAATTATTTTTTTTTTAATGGGGAATTTTTATGAGAAAAAAAACCACAAACTTTTAATAAGGATTACAGCTTGCTTAAAAATTATAAATGGCAATCAACCCCCCTTTTTCTGACTACATATAAAATGAACTCTTCGTGATGTTCCCTGGAGTAAAAACTATGCAAAACAGAGATCATCGAGACCATGGTCTTCTGCAATCTTGCTAAAATAATAAAGTTCCCTTTAAAACAGACTGAAAAGCCACTCAATATTACAACTTCCTTTTAAACTTCTAGCCCTTGCCTTCCCCCTACCCCGCCCCATTGTACTGGTGAATAAGATTTATTCCATTGCTTGTGTAGAAATAGTAGAGAAAAGTAGATGCTGAATATCCCCCAACCTGTAAAGCAGACACAAGGTGCAGCAGCGTTTACTGTCTTATCTTGAAAGATGCTGCATTACTGTAAACACCACACCTTCCAAAGCTATCTTTTGATTTTAGAGACTCAAATGTCCTCCTACGCTGGACAACATCCTTTCCCGCCATGTTGAAATACTCCCATTTTTATCTACTGAACCTCATCTATCTCCTCCCTAATTATTAATTGTCTAACAAGCATAATTTTTGGTTTCCCAAGAACTCTGTTGCAGCCCACGTTACATGAGAAGGTTATTAACTTCTTCCTATTTACCTATTCTTCATTTACTCTTGTGGAGTATTTGTTCATCTGGCTGTCATGTTTTCAGTTCATTAATGTAAAGGCAAGGGACAATACCTTACATAAACGTAATACTCGCTAACATATAGTCCTTTCGTACTTAGCAGGTACCAATTCTCTTTGCCCTTCAGCTTTCTCTCCTCGGTGAAATGAGACTGATTCTTTATTTACAATACAAATTTTTCATTGAGGTATTTGTTTCAAATATGGATTTCCCTCCTTAATGCTATCCAAATTTTCCAGCTACTAAGGAATTGGAAAAGGGTCAAATTTTTAGTTATTTTTATTGGAAAATTAGCTGAAGACATTAAATACTGAGAAGAAAGAAAGGGAAAGGAATATGAAGTGAATGTCTTCTGAGCTTTCTTGGTGGTTCTCATACGATCTCTACAAAGAGTTCCTAAGCTTTTCCCAAAGCTGAAGTTAAACTAATGGATCTCTAATTTTCCATTGTGTTTGCTGATTCTCTTTCTTGCATATTAGATCTGCTGTGGCATCTTTCTAGTTTTTAGGGTATTTCTCTCCTATATTACTGATTTCATAAAACTGCACACTGCCATTTTTATTTCACCTGTTCCTACCCTTAGTTCTTTTACAGCTGAACAATACATTTCCTTTGTTTCCACTGCTTAGTTATTTTCTAGCACTCTTTTTTGAGCTTTGTATCAGTTTAAGAACCATTTCAAATGTTATTTTTGCAATCCTTAATTCTTGCCTCTCTGTCAGTATATATCTCACTTCTGATTTCATCCTATTAATGCCAATAGAAGACCCATACAGTACTTGTCATTTCAGATTATTAGAATTAAATCACTTCTAGTGCATTATGTGCAACCCAAGTAGATACTATATGGAAAAAGAAACATCCATTTTTATACACAAATAAACAGAAAAACAGAATAGGTTTAGATCAGGCTATAAACTAGAAGGTAGTATATATTGACAGTTCAGAAAAAAATACTAGAGATGAATGCATGAACCAGGTTTTTCCATACTATTCTAAAAGACTAATTTTCTTTTTTATAGTGACAGTATGCCTATTATTTTAATGACTATTTCCCTCTCCCTTCTTGCTTGAAGAGTCTTTCGGTAAATTCTGATATTAAGGGGTGGGAAGAGGAATGAATGAATTGCCATCAAAGAAAACATTATACCCAATTAACAAACTGACTAGATTTTCAGGCTGCCCAGAGTCATTAACTTCCACAATGTAAACAGCTTGATTCTCAGCACACAATACTCATCAGTGCAGAATACACAATATGAAGCAATAAACAGCCCCGTAGTTGCTTTAATACTGAAATGCAGCTGAGTGATTTGATAATACTGATAGTAATTTACTGCAAGTCTGTGTTAGTGCTATGAACTTTATTGGTTTTGTATAAGTAAGAAAACTGAGAACAAATCCTAAGGGAAAAAAAAAATATTTAAGTCAGCATTTGGTTCCCTGAAGATTTTACAAGAGCTCCTGGGATTTTTATTGCAATGCTCATGAATTTGTTACTGTTAGTATATTATCAAGAAAAGGTTTCTAGCATATTTATTGTGAGAAGCGGCTGTCCATATAGACCCACTGATCTTAGTGGGCCACATGCATTCATCAAATGTAGTTGGAACCATTTGCCTTTTACACTGACCACCAGCTCTAAGGCTGGACGTGGACTCCAGCTGCCTGTAAGTAAGGGGATGTGGTTGTGCCATGTAACAGTTTGAAACTTCTGCATCCACACATTCAAAGAAACTGCACTTCAGTGCCTGGGTTTGCTCACCAGGAGATCGTTAGCTACTGCAGATTCAAGCTAAGCATGAACCAACAAGGTATCAAGAAATTCAAATACCGTAACTGTAGAGATGTAGTGCCTATATCTGTTGGCTCCCCAAATCCCAGCACTTGGGAGTACAGCTTGAGTGATACTGAGGAAGTTCATACTAATACTGAACTGGGTGATAGTGAGAACAAAATCCCCCCAAAGGGTGAGAAGCAGGCATATAAACCACCTTCCCATCTTAGAGAGATGATGATTTCTCTGCATTCCTTACATGCTGTTGTGTGATACTGCTTAATACTTTATTCTGGGGAATATTACAGGAGATAGAGCCCCCTAAAAACTAGGTGTGAATCTCAGAAAGACGTTTCATTGTATATCCTGCTGCTAGCTACCTCTATTTCTAAAAGAGGCTGTCTCACGAACAGCGTGCCATTCCAGTACCTCCCCAAGGCTTACTTGGCATCCTGAAACCAGCAGCCTGGCAGCTGAAGAACTGCTTGTTCACCTCCATATTTGCAAATCCCCACTTCTTGGTAGACTGCCACTTTACTGTAGGGAGGACAGAAAAAAATACAGCTATGTGGGGTTTTTTGTTTGTTTGGTTGGTTGATTTTTAATTCTAGGATATCTAGGATACAGGAGTGGCTAAGGAAAAAAAGTAATTCTCAAATCTATATTTAGATTACAAATAACTGTCTAATTTTTTTTTCCTTCTGTATTTAGGTAAATTTATTTCTGATTTTTGAAAACAATAAATTACAGTTTTTAAAATAGATAAATCACATTCTTTTCTTTAGGCATGATTAATACCATGAGTCATCTCCAATAATACAAAGCATAAACCCCAATAGTCTTCCAGAAGCAAAAAGTTCAGACACTATTATTTGCAGGTGAGACAAATTTGAAGGAACAGAGTTTCCTTCCACTGGAATGTGTTGCGTCAGGTGAAGGTTGGTGTCATTCAGCAGCAAGAAACAGCAAGGGCTGTTCTCTGACTGAAGGGCCAGAGAGCACACTGAAACCCCACAACAAGAGCTATCCACTTTACCAGAATTGTTTTGCTGAGACAGCAATGTATCAAAGCAAAAATCTTGAGATGAAATTCAACGTTCCTGAAAAGGTTTTCAGAACATATATGCACTTCACATCAGGTATGGCTGATAGCTGTTGAACAGAAAGACAAAATAGCTTTTATCCTTGTCAGACAAGACAGTTTTGTCTGTCATGTGATACATAGGTAATATCAAGGAAAAAGAGCTGTAGATACTGGCTGTATAAATGTTACCTAGTATTCTGAGGGAGGAAGATTTCATTCCTTCAGCTTATCCATTTATACATCTCAAGTCATCAGGGTTCACAGCTACAGGGATTTAGTTTTAGATCTGTGATCTCCTAATGTTTTAGAACACACTATAGAAGCACTGACGATGTTATTGTTCACGCATCTGCAGTGTGCACACAGCACCTCCCACCTCAGCCTAAGTAAGATCTTTAAGCAATCTTTCAAATGATTAAGAAAATAAATTATAACAGAACCAATAAAACCCTGGCCAAAGGCCAAAGCATGTTTCTAGACAAGGTACAAATTGCTATGAACATTTAGAAGAATAGAATATTTTCAGTTGGAATGGATCTACAGTGGTCATCTAGTCCAACCACCTGGCCAATTCAGGGCTGGCCAAAAGCTAAAGCATATTGTTAAGGAAATTGCCCAAATGCCTCTTAAACTAGTAGGCTTTGGGCATCAGCCACCTCTCTAGGAAGCCTGCACCAGTGTCTGACCACCCTCTTTGTAAAAAAATGCTACCTAATATCTAGTCTGAACTTCCCCCGATGCAGCTTAGAGCCATTCCCATGTGTCCTACCACTGGATCCCAGGGAGAAGAGCTCAGCACCTCCCTCTCCACTTCCCCTCCTCAGGAAGCTGTAGAAAAGCAATGAGGTTGACCCTCAGCCTCCTTTTCTCCAAACTAGATGAGTCCAAAGTCCTTAGCTGTGTTCGGGTTTTGCCAAGACTTTTTCAAAAGAACTGTTTCACTAGGGTATCTCAGGGTAGCCCTCAGAACATATTTACATCCTATCTGGGAGCTAACATATCTGACATAGACTCAATGTCAGTTCTTAATATAATTTTTATGAATTTGCACAGACTTCATCTGTCTCATATCTGTTTTGAAAGTCAATACTGATAGCTAGTAAACTTGCTTTTACTGACAAGTATTTCTAAAAGCATCTGGATTTATCTAAGGGATGCTGAAAAGCCACTGCAGATCCCATTTCACCCCAATGTAAAAAGCTCCATCTTCTCAGCAGCACGTTGCTCCCTTCAGGGGAGTCAGCAGAATGGCTCAGACCGACATTCCTCAGCTATTGCAGGGTAAAACCAACAGGGTTAATTTAAGCAGCTTTCCTTGACAGCTGAAGGTAAGCTTTAACTTGCTTTACACTGTAGCAAAGAGGGCTCCTACTGCTTACGGTGCAGGATTCCATGGTGGACAGCAACAAATCACTGAGGAGACATTTACTCCTTAAAATGCCGTAGCTGTTTCCCCAGCTATTGGCAGAGCAGAACCTTCACTGAATTTCACCTGTCAACTAGGCAGTCACCCATTTGCACCTCTTCACTTATCTTCTGGCAAAGGAAATTTTTCTTATCTTCCCTGCTGAAGAAACAAGGCAAGAACTGAACCTCTAGCATTTTACTTCTACAGCTGATAGGTTCATCCTACTTCCCTCAAAGAGTTCAAGCTATTTGTGCATCACCAAAAGACAAAAACAACAAACAATTCAAAACCTGCCAGCATGTTTCCAAACTATCAACCAAGCAGTTATTCAAACCCATCTGACTCGCAGAATAAAACTGTCTTCTCACTGTGGTACACAAGGAGGATAAAAGCAATTTAATTCAAACTTTCTAGTAGGAAAAAAGAGTTAATAAAGGAAGACAGTGTGGAAAGTACTGTAAGTCTGTAAGTACATACCTCCCCTGCCTGCCATGAGTAAATGATGTCTAATTATGCCTTTTCATCAGGCGATTTTCCAAAGCACTCCTGTTGCATTTATCATTTTTGAGCTGCCAAAAACAAGGAATCAAGCTGTGAACCTCTCGTCTTTCTGCTTGGGCTGCCAGAAAGGGACATTAGGTGCTTCTTGGCAGTTCTGCCTCGGCCCCTGTTGCTATGGGATGAAAAACAATATCAGTACTGCTTCCCAGCTATGCAATAAACCTCTTCCATGGTTTATTCCCATCCTCCTTCACTATCATTGCTGATGCCACAGCTGACATCTCTTGACCCCCTGCCTTTGCCTAGAATACTAAATTAAGCATGCTTGATGTTGGGCTATCAAACTAAAGGCCAATAAAGTTAAGCACAAAGACCCTGCACAGATCATAGAGGTGATGACAGCTGAGGGGGTCCAAGTAACCTAATTGGTGAGGAACAGTACATCTACATGGGCTCCATCTGCAGCTCTCAGAGCAGAATGGCTGTCCCCAGTGTGACACCCACCAAGGTGACTCAGCTAATTAAACTCTCTCCAGAACACCAGGCAAATGAAGAGGGGTTACTGCCTAAAGGGATGTAGGACTTGTTATGGGAAGCCAGGAGGAAGACAATTTTAAATGGAGCAGAGAGAAATTGGGGATTATGCAAAACTTCTTATGGGATGTTTGGGGGAAGGGACACAGAAAGGGAAAGGAAGAGATCAAAACAGACCGGATTAATTTATAGTCACAAATTAAATCTCCATAACTAAAAGTTATACACACAAATAAGAGTTAGAAATGTGGCTATATACCCCATCAGTGTATTTGTATTTCATAAAGATTAAATCCTTGGCAGCAGCACAGAAAACATATAGTGAAGCTCTACAGCAGAGTTACTGTCTAGAACTTCATGTGGTCACAACAACACAATGCCATCACCTAAATTAAATAAACTCTTTAGTGGCATATTTTTGGGATACTTGATCTATAGGAAAGTGAGAAATTCAAGAAGAGAAGTTTAAGAAATGCACTGCAGTACAGAAACCAGAGGTAGGAATTCAGATAGGATTTAAATGGAATGACTTCAAGATGCTTTCATACACTCAGCTCCAAGGATTTAAGAATGAGTGGGAGGACAGAAATTTAATATTACCTGTTTTTCTAGAAAGGCTGAAATCTGAGAAACCCCTACATGAATACCGAGAGAGTTTCTAAGTGGCTTTTGGACATTATTAATTCTGCAGAGGTCAGGGAGTCACTTGTTTCTGAATTAAGATTGCGTTTGAAGAGAAATCTGCAGTGGCAGCTAATCTAGCAATTACCTTCTTGATTACCTGTAAGAATATCTAAATGATGCGTCTATCTCCCATGATTGCACAAAAGGGTAGAACAAGCTTGTTTCAAGGTGAGAGAATTTGATCCTTTCCTGATAGGAGAGGTAAAGAGAAAGAAAGATTTCATGGAGTATGAAATTGGTTAGGGAAATATGCCTTAAGCACCTGAGGATAGCCACAAGGGAACTAGAATGAGCTTCTTTGAATAAATCACCAGCAGTAATAGGCCTGCTTCCGTTAGCAAAATGACTTTTAGGATGAGTAGTAAAATGAAAAGATAGAATGATATTGGGGTGTAACTTACTCTAACTCTCATTTAGCTAAAGTCAATATCTTGAATATCACCTTTTACAAGTATTGCTGGAAGTTTTTAATCACTTCCTTGCTTGATGGAAAAAAGCAGAATGGTGATCTCTGTACAGAAAGCTATTGTCAGGAATGGTAGCTAGAAGGCTGCATTAACAGAAACCACTGTTCCTTGATGACCATCTATTCTTCCCTCCCCTCAGGATTTTGGAAAAGGTACTTTAGATTCATAGATGTGGCAGCTAAAAGGAGCAATTACCATCATCTACTCCAACTTCATGCCTCCCACAGGCCAAAGAACATCACCCAGGAGTTCTTACTTTGTGCTTATAATTGTTGAGCTATAATGTCTTTTAGAATGCTATCTCCTTTTGATTTAAAGACTTCAAATTATCGTGAGCCATCCAAAGAAACTAAATTAAAAGTTGGACTTTATAACAGCCATTAATATATTTTTCATTCAGTCCCTTTGTGGGTAAGAACAGTATTAGCTTGAGGTACAACTGTAGCCAGTTATATTACTGAGAGAGGATTTATTTTTAAAGAAGTTACTCAAAGCGTTTGACAATTCCATAGGCAGTCAGTGTAAAGAATGCCTCGTGGTATTACACGAGCACATCTATTTAAATCAGAAAACAATTTTTTACTGAACTGTGAAAGGCATTTTTGGGAAAATTGAAGAGTTCTATACATCTTCCTTACATGTCTTGACTATGGAGATGAACTATAATAATATAATTCTGTTCTTCTTAGAAAATATGTTTCCCTGGAAAGATTTCTGATAGATGTTGAGAGCTCTGCCTCTACCTTCCTCTGAATACATCACAAATACGTGCATCAGGTTTTCCGTCTGTAGAAGTATCATGAGATTTACCATCCAGAGTTAAGAATATACTTATTTTTCAGTGATTCCTAAATAACCAGCTACTTTAATCAGAGATAATAGCAACGTAACAATACTATGTACCATGTTCGGTGTGGAAGCTTCATATTCACATGTCTCCACTAATATATACTCTACTAAAAGATTGGATTAATGAAATAAATCTAAATGTTCATTATAAAGATGAACTCCCATTAGATAACAGCCTATAACCACAACTGTTGTTTCATTATACACTCAGCATTAAAATGTGTCTAGACTTTGAAAAACAGCATGCATGACTTCCTGCTGAAACCTTGTAAAACACTTATCCTGTCAGAAAGTTTTGTTCATCTAGAAAAACAATGACACCAACGCCATTGTCAATTCTTCCTTGACAGAAAACTTTTATTAAGTGTATTGTGTTTAGAAAGCAACTTGATCACAATCATCAGGGGAAAAAACCACATAAAATACTGATTCAAAACATCAGAATATAATTTTCTTATGTTTCAATTATTATGAATAAGCTCTACTATAAAGAATACACATTATAGCTTTACTCCTTATTTAAAACGAGACCTGTTTTTTTCTTTTCAATGATAAATAATATACATCATTATGGACTTTTACATTTAAATCTCTTTAAATTATTTTTGAATTTTATTTAATCTCCTTTTCTGCCAATAATCTCAAGTGCCAGCACTTTTGCAACACTGGTACTAAGCAAATTCAAAAGAAGCTCAAAATACTGTTTGATCTTTAAGTCTATTAGTATATGCACAAATGCATGCTTATATGAACAGAGCGCTACGTCAAATCTTTTCCTTCAAATACAGTTCCAGTAGTTCACTAAATCATTGAACAGAAATGAATGAACGTTATAGTAAGCACAATGAGTTCAAGCTGCAGGGTTTAAAGACTTATATATACTTAAAATTAAGCACAAACCAAAGTGTTTTACTTGAAAAGGCTCTTTAATAAAAAGAAAAATTAAGTAGGAATAATGTTTCTACATCCTGATCTGAAGTCCATTGATGTTAATGCAAAGACTTGTGTTGACTTTAGCCGGCTTTGCAACAGGCCCATGCTTTTTTATCTTGAAATCTCCAAGTAACATGTTTAAATATATCTGTAAGACTTCCAGAATTCATAATGACAATCAGAATAACACCAGTGATGCTTCAGAAGTGACGGACAGGTAAACCGAAATTATCCAGACATTCCTGAGAGAGTTTTGAGGTTTCTATGTGCAATAAACCTCTTGCAGCAGAACTAGTACAAACTTGGGATCACATGTAGCATGAAGCTTCTAGTTCTCATGAAGGAAAATTCATGCTCTAAAGGCTAGATAAGGTAAGGCTAGAAAGGCTCAGAAGTCATGGGGTATTATAGTTCATTATATATATATGCATAGATATATATTATATTTATATTACAATATATAAATATGAATATGATTATATATTCTCCTGCATGAAATTCTCAGCCACTGCACTTTGCTGGAGGGCAACGTGTTTCCCCTGGCAAAAATTCAGCAATACCTGGGTTATGTGTTGTGGGTGGCCCTGGTGCATAATGCTACCTCCCATGCTCTCAGGAGAGCGCAGGTAATAAAAAAATGCTCTAGGCTGCTAGACATTAACCACGCGGTTCACCTGCTGTGGGTCACCCACTGTAATACTGATTGTGAAAGATATACTTCAAAAGTTAGACTATTGATTCTCTTCTTTCCTCCTGAGAGATACTCTCAATTGCTGATATTAATAAATAATAAAGGAACTTCTAATATGCCACAGTCAGAAGTGGATACCTTACAGATGAAAGTGAAAAACACATGAAAAAAAACCAAACCCTCCATTTTTTTTACTGAAATATTTGCAATATACTTTGTTTTGTCAGCTTATCAGGAAAAAGGATGACTTGCATTTATAGCTATACTTAGGTCTTCTCTTGGATTAGACAATTAGATGTCCATGTCTAAAGTACATTAAAACAGACATTCCTATTCCTTGGATCAGGGGTTGTGAGATAAAAAAATTGACATTTCAGAGGTCTAAGTTATCAGAAGTTGATAGAATAACTTTGATTGTTTTGCACTTTTGAAACAAAGGAATCATTTAACAGCAAACCTTATAAACTTAATCAGGCAGTTCTGTACACCTCTGATTGTGCAAATACATGGTATAATCCTGTTTATACCGAAGTAAACATTTGTTCAGTGACAACACTACTAGACCTTTATAGGCCATGCGGCTTTTATAGTCTTTTCTTGAGTAAGACAATGTCACAGTACACACAACCATGTGAGAACCATATGGTTACCAAAAACATTCATGATCATACTAACATGGAAGCTTGAGCACCAAAGCACCTCAGTGATTTGAATATATTCTTCCATTTTCAGAGTTCTCTAAATTGAGTTCAACTTTATGAAAGACTGAAATCAGAATAACTCAAAGTATTTACTGATCAATGAGTACTATGCCCTTCTGCCACATCAAGGTACAGAAAAAATTATGCAAGGCAAGTATTAACTACATACCCAGTGATAGATATGGTCATCTAGGCTTGTGGAAATCTGGCAGAATGAAGCAAAGTATCTCTTTGAGGAAGAAGCCTGTGTCACATTAAAATTTACCAGAAATGCAAACAGCAGTTTTACACAGAGAAAAAAAAACACAACAAAACAGTTTTGAGCCAAAGATGAAGGGAGTAAGAAAGAGTATCTTCTGATCTGTGCTAAAACAGTGACTGAAAATGTGGTATGGCACAAATTCTGCTGTCACGCATGGGTGCCTGATTCCTACTGATGGTAATTTTATGCACTTATTCAGGGAAAGCAGACTTGCTTGTACTGAGGAGGCTAGTTTTCCCTCTCACTTGTGTTAATGCCAGCATCTGCTGAGGGAAGAATGGACAAATTTTATGTCCATTCAGAGTATATTCCAATTTATGATCTCCCACTGGTGGGGCTATTACTCATCCTTCAGAGGCTCACCTCTATTCTATGAACACTGTATGAGTTACAAGTGTATTCGTTTACATGTAGTATTTCCTTTTCTGCAAACATCTGAGAGATGCAGTGCACTAATTATAATGCAAAATTTGTTTCTGCTCCCTTTTTAGAACAAATTTCACCTCAGAGAAACTAGGTATACAGGAACACACATAACTTAGTGACTTAGGAGTCCTCATGCCATGTAACAGATTGAAAGGCAATCAAGGAGTATCCACATTTATTCCTTGCATTCAAGAATCACATTTTAACCAGGAAATGAATGGTGTAAATCTCAAAAGCCATCTTGAGATTGCCAACCTGGATTTTAACATGTTTTCCTTCCAGATTCAGAGAGACAGAAAAGACAAACTTTGAGCAAAATTGGTATTTCCAGAAGTTTTTGCACCAGTTTAGTTCCATTCTGTTTAACAGTGGTAATCCTAATTCACCCCACTGCGAATGCTAGAACCAGGCCATTTGTTTAAAAGCTTTGCTTTGTAATTAGGTAGTCACACACATGTAGCTAACACCAAGATCATAATACTCAGTGCTGAAACATGTAATTGAAGCCAGGACTGGGTCATGCATTCAAAACCCACCTTCTTTCTTTTACCCAAGTATTTTTAGACTTTTTTAGTATGCAAATATACAGATGTGCCTACATTGCTGCACTTTGCTGTATGAGTTATGTCAGATTAAACAAGTGCTGCCTTTTTATTAATTACAGTACTTAGAAGAAAATTGTAAGGCACGTTGGCACACAGTTAATGTGTGGGTTTAAAGGTCGTATTTGTACTGATGGGAGGAACCAGATAGGTTATCAAGATCCATATTTTTCTATGAGGCAAGAAGACTGCTGCAACCCTGAACTGACATGACAGGCTACTGGCAAATCTGTGAGAGTGACAGAAGAGCAACCACATCGCTTGTCAGCTGCATTCCCCCAGACACCGGGCTCCATCCTCCCACCTAAGGGTGCAAACCCAAGGTACCTGAAAGTCAGATTTGATAAAAGCTTGTTTTTGTTTTAGCCCTTAATCATTTGCTTAGTAATAGAGGTATTGTGATTTCTGCTTGCCATTATTTGCATGTAGAAATGCTTACAAAAATAATCTGAGTTGACAGAGTATGGAGGCTGCAGGAACGAGCATAATTCAATGAAAAGCTTACTTAAGAAAGCTTGGTTTACTTTTGGCTTTTGTACTTGTTTCCTTTAGAGTATCAATAAAGGTTTTAGGTGTTTTGTTTCCTTTTTCTTAAGAAACAAATGAACAGATTATTGCAGTCTCAAATTTATTGGCATTAATTCAACATATAACTGGTGGCTTCATATAGGCTTCAGATCAATTTGTTATATTTTGCAAGCATAGAATTACATGAGTTTCAGTGGAAATTACGTGTAAGAAGACACGAAAATTATATCAGAATGTGGCCTTGGTCTGTTTACAGGAGATGATTCTTAAGAGCAGTTGTTTTAAAAGAAAGCTTCAGAGAAATACTGTTCCTCACTCAGTTTTAGCCTTTTGTTTCCAAAATCATCTGAGGTGTTTCTCTTGCTTCTCCCAGAGCCTACCTCCACCTATATCCTCCCAGTTATTCTGTGTTTTCCACACCATTTTGTCTGCATTGCCACATAAGATCTCTTACTGCTGACAGTTCCTTCTTTCTTGACTTGTACTAGCTGAAAGTAGCCTCCCTTTTTCTTCCCACCTCATTGACTCTAACCCATTTCTAAACATGTCCTTGCCTTCTGCCTCATCTACAGTTCTTAATTATCTTTGTCCCTCTAATATTCATTTTTAAACTCTATCAGTTGGTTATTTACAGCCACTCTGTAGAACACTCCAGGACACAGCTATAAAATAAATAATATAATAAATATAGGCATTACTTTCATTGCTTGGAGGCGAAGCATTTTGAAGTCAGCTGGAGCTGTCCCTGAATGATGGTTTCAGGTCCCCACATAAGAAGCCCTCCCGCTTTTGCTCAGTCTGCAGTGGGAAATGGTTATTTTGCATTCTACTTAAGGTTCCCTTTCTGTGAGCACTTGGCCACTCGTGGAATCAGCTGCTGAACACGAATGCATACAGGGTATTAGCTAATTTTATTATATTACTTTTCTTATTGACTATCATTTCATCCTGAGTTTTCTTTAACATGAATTTTTGAAACCAGCTCTTTTATTTTTAAATTAGATATTGGACATAATGTTTCTGGGAAATGTGCCTTTGTATTAAAGTTTGATGGCTTTAGGCTGGGAAAGAGTTGAATGTGTTGACTGGAGTTTCAATGAGCGCTTCATCAGAGATGTAAGTGCCAACAAGCAAATCCCAGGGCATTTACTAAATCTGACAATAAAGAATGCCACTTTCCTCTTGCTTGAGATAATGTAAAAATGTGTAAGTTATCAGAATGTATTTTGTAGACAGAATTGTTCTGGAGTAACAGGAATCAGAGGGAAAAGGTTATGAAATCATATGCACCCTGTTCTCTTTTATAACATGATTCCTTTAAGTCAAAGATGTTAAGAGTTTATGTAGGTGTATGGGTTTCAAGAGATCACTTTATGTTAGTGGAAAGTTTGCTGGAAAAGCAGAGACACTGTGGCACCTCTTCCAAATAAATGTGCTTAATTGATCTGGGCCACTGAATGTGTTTTGATCTTCCCAGGGTGCAAGACTTATCTCAAAACATGCACACATCAGAAGAGTCGCTAGTTTACAGAAGCTGCTATCTAGTAGTCAGCCACAAAATTTAAATATTTTTAGTTTAGACTACCTACAGTCAAATCACGTAGCAGTTTGACTAACTAGGAAATGTTTTTCCATATCCCTTATGCACCTACAGCAAAAGAAATAAAAGAAGTGGCAAAGCGAGTAGTGACAAAGAGGTTACACATTCACAGTTATTATCAGCTCCTTTTCCTAGAGAAGGCGGCCAAGTCTTTCACTTAGGGATTAAACAAGGCTTTATTTAAAACCAGTGAAAAGTAAATATCTAACCCTTGCTTTACCATTTCCAGGGGATTTGAGCAGCAGACCGTATATGACACCAAGCGACGTCTTAAGGGGGTAGAACAGTTATTAAATACATGCTGTGGAAAAAAAAGGTTTCTCCTGTTTGGAAGAAAAATTTTAGAGTTCCTTTTTGCTAAATCAAATGGTATTATTAGTAACATGGCCAAAGAAAATACTTAATTTAAATAATTAATGTCAATAATTAATTTAATTTGAATAATTAAGAGCCCTTTAAAGTTGTTGGGTTTCTTTTTACTTTTTATGGGAACCCACATTAAACACAGCCTTAAATTGTTTTCACTCAAAAAGGTTGTTTTGTCAGTTAAGAAACACTTGTTTATGGTAGCAATAAACTCTGCCATCCCAGACTGCTTACCAAAAGACAGTAAAAAATTGGCTTCACGAAGGATGATAAGAGGAGCTAATTCACACTCTTCCCCAAGCTAAGAGGAGCAAGGAAGGAGAAATGGCTGAGTCACAATTCCTCGCACCGCTGCGGGGGTAGCTCAGCTGTGCATATTGTACTGCTACGTCGTGATATCCGTCCTCACTCAGCGAACACCCTGCCTGCTCCCCAGGAGGTACTACTGCCTTGCAGTACAGTTTAAATAAAAAGAAATATTGTCAAAACAATATAATAAGCAAGCTTGTTAGTTTAATCAGCATCATTCGGAAGCTTCTTTTAGTGCTTTTTAAGAGTTGGTTGTTTAAATAAGAACCGTAAGTTAAGACTTTATTTAAGAAAGGGCATGCAAACAATGATGTCTGGGTTGAGTGTGCTGCAGAGTCCATGTAAGGACACATGATGGTCTTTTTCTGCTCTTACCATACATACAGGATGTGGTAATTTATAAGAAAAGTTTTATTATTGTTTGAAACCCCAGGAAGAGTTTAGCTATCAAGAAATTAAGCAATTTTGTTCTCTGAAGCCTGTAATTTGGGGGTTACCACAAGTTTCTTTTTAGAAGGACTAAAAGGGTAACAACAAAAGATGTCCCAAAGCAATTTCTAGATCTTTTTTTTCTGTGGAAGCTTTAGCTGTCAATGATAGTCTTTGCTTTGAAGCAAATTACAGTCATGTTAATCAAGTCAAACTTCAAAGTACCACAGCCATTTTAGTGACTGTGGTTCATGTATTAATGTTAATAAAGGGATTGAGCATTTTTTAATAGAATAAAATATGAAAGAAGCTGCAAGAAGGGCTGTCTTAGATATATTCCTGCTATTTCCTCAGTAATCCTCCTTACTGCTCTCCTGCTACAATCACATCATCAAAGGTCATATTAATCAAATACCCACATTTCATGAGCTAACATGGAGAAAAACAAGAGTAAATCCAAATACTGGATAAATGGTTTTCAGAAAGACAGAACTCTGTTTGGCATGCTACAGCTGTCCTAGGAGGTGGGTGCCTTTGGTTTGTGGTTCTTGTTTATGTGAACACAGCAATAAGGAGACAATATAGAAGGGAATACTAACACGTGTAATAAGAGGAGGATAACAAATTAAACTCGTGTTGGGATAAGCCTGAGCTTAATATCTTTTAGTTTCAACTGGTAATTGAATATATTAGGATGATGCAAGGAGAAGCACGTCTGTTTTCTCAGGAAATTTTACTCAGTCTCATTCCTAAGGAATTCATGTAGGTTTTTTGTTGCAGTTATTCTAACTCTCAGTTCAAATGGAGAGACAAGGTAAGTTTTTATATAATCCTAGAACTTCCTTATCTGTAGAAAAAAGCTGGAAAGACAGATTTAAATGTAGCTGTTCAGATTCACTGCTGTTTTCCTGATTTCTCAGGAAGTAACTAATACTTATGCAATGTCCATTGTGCTTATATGAATCTTAATAATGTTTTCCCTGTATTTTTCATATCCTCAACACTTAATAAAGTGCTTTTATACAGCCGTCCAGGTATCAGTATTAAAAGCTGAATTATCTTTGCTAAATCTTTAGGACTGACATAATAGAAGAGGATGTGGATGTTTTCTTTGATAGTGACACATCTGCCAATTACTTTACCTGTATTCCTTAGTCCATTAAGCTTTTAAAACAACAGGAGAAGGGGGATTTTAAACAGTTTCCTCCCAAATATCCCATCTGGTCACATTTAGAATTTAGTTTGCACCACATAAATCCATCTTAAATCTCTGTTACACTTTTTTGATGGCTATTAACCACTTCAAATACAGGACTGCCAAAGTGGTGAAGCAAGTTACTGCTTTAATACTTTGCACTAAGCAATAAATTCCTGTAGTACCTGGATAGCATACTTGTGTGAAAAGAGATTTCCAAGACAGCAATAAAATTTGCAGACCTTTTGCAAAAGCATTTAATAGCTAGCACATGTGGCAAAACATTGGCAGTAGGGCTGAAAAGGTATAAAACAACTGAAATGATAGAAATGTAACTTTCCTAGTACTTTAATATCAGCAGATAGCATTTGGCAGAAAAAAAAATAAAAATCCTATGACCTTACATTTAAACACTAATAACCTAATTAGAAACACTAAAATGATCTGTAACTTTGCGTGAAAAAAAACATGAACTCATTATACCATTAACACAACACTAATGACATATTTAGTTGATTAGGCCTCCTTGTATTTTCAGCACTTTGTAGGGAGACTATGAATTCAGGGTTGGGGTAGAAAAAGGGAGAAAAATAACTGGGAAAAGACAACACCACAGTATGAAAACATCTTTTCTTTCAATATCTCATTACTTTTAGGGTCACAATTTGGCTCACTGACAGTGTAATTGAGAACAAAACCTTTGTGCACAGATACAGCATAAAATAATTTGGGTTGGAAGGGATCTTTGGAGGTCATCTGGTATAACCACTCTACTCAATACAAAGGAAACCTGAACATCTGATTCAAGTTGAAATGAAATAAGGCTGCTAATGGTTGTGGACCATTGAGATGTGAAAATCTCCTCAGATGGGGATTGCACAGGCTCTCTAGGGCACCTGTTTCACTATTGCATCAGTTTTCCTTGCTGCAACCTATGACTGCTCTTTTGTGTCCTTTCACTGTGTATGTCTAAGATTACTCTGGCTTCAACTTCTCTGCAACCACTCATTAGGTAGTTGAAGCCACATCACTGCCTCAAATAGAACAAGTCCAGCCTTTTCAGACTTTCCTTCTGCATTACATACTTCACTCCCCTAGCCACATAGGGGTCCTCACTGGACTCCTTCTATTTGGTCAGTGTATTTCTTGGGCTGGGAAGCCCCATACTGGGCATCGTATCAGATGTGGGCTCCTAAGTGCTGAATAGATGGAATAAGCACTTGCCTCACTCACCTGTCTGCATTCTTATAAATGGAGCCACTATGCAGTTAACCATCATTGCCAGGAAGGCATGCTGATGATTATGTCAGGACATCATCATTGCTGGATAACCAATAAAATGAAATTTTTACTTTTACCATTATCTACAGTGTTGTTAGGATCTGGAATTCAGACCAGCTCACTATCCAAGGACAGATTCTCAAGCTGGTGATGTACATACAAGGAATACAACATCAGTATTTTCAGTTCAATGTAGGGGTGGCAACAATGACAATTGAAACTTCATAATTCTAGATCATCTTCCTTCAATAAAAGGAAACACAATCACTCATCTAGACCCAGAGGGCTAATCCTGACAGTTTCAGAACATCATGTGAGACACTGAGCTCCCTCAACTCCCATAAACTGAAAATCTTAGAGAAGAAACACATTGGAAGGCCTGCCTTTGATCACCAAAATTGAGGTTTAAGTCCCCAATGGTATTATTTCCCTTCCTTATTCTGTCTTCTTTGAGCTTCTTACAGGGCTCTTGTTTTTCCTTCAAAGTTCTTGTTAGGGACGGACTTGATACTTAGAAATACTTCTGATTTCTTCTAGAATTCATTACAAAAGATCTTCTGGTTTGGAGGAGGGGGCTTTTTTCACAAGCAAGAGAAGTAATTCAAACTAATTTTAACAGCAGCTTTCTTGTCTGCTTTGAATACATTCATCTATTACACTGACTTTAATCACAGATGTGCCAAGCAAATAGTGGAATAGTTAGATGAAGCACACACTAGGGGAACAGCAGAATCAATGTGCTTATTCTGTTCTCAATCCTTTTTTTTGTGAGTAGGAGACCTGCATGTGTTGCTATTCCATACACAAACGGGGCTGATGTCGTGTATGCAGGGCTAGTTATGCAGACAAGCCTTCATTCAAAGAGAATCAGAAGCCATCAGAAGGGAAGGGGAAGACACAAAAGGGAAATTGTGCTAATTATTTTTACTGTCTGAAATTCAAGAGAGGCATCTATCAGTAACATAATATATAGAGCAGGAAAGAAGGAAAAAAAAGTCAACATTTTTATGTTTCTGCTAAAAATATGCCTGCAACTTTTCTATCTGCAACGGTTATAGACTTGAACCAATGCCAGCAATATTTAGGATCCATATGGTGTGGCAGTCACCGGAAGGTGACCGAAATTACTTGACCTTAAACTCTTTGCAGATGCTATACCACCTCTCTCACACAGCTGCCCCTCTTTTGCCAGGCATACAGAAGAGCATCCTGCTGCTCCCCAGTGCCCCTTACTCAGATGACCTCTGTGAGCCTTTCCCCTGCTGCCAGGGTCCAGGTGTACAGACATGATGGACAGTGCACATGCGAGTTCAACGTGGGACTGAGAACTCAAGGACTGCCTGTGAAGAGGGCAGGTATCGTAATTCACAGTTTCTCTGTGACTGCTTTCTTATTTCAGCACCAGCTCAAAAAAGGATTATAAGCAGGTCTTAAGCCATAAATGTTCAAGATCCATGTAAAAATGTCCCACATATTCAGGAAAATGTGTGCCAAATGTTGAACACATACATATCTACCTCTCAGAACTGGGTGACCCAGACACATCCTCAAGTGCTTAATTGAATTAACAGCACAAAGTTTTATTCTAAATATGGACTCTCCTTAACTGGTACTTCTTTCTCTGGTATAGCTATCCCTCTTGCAACACTTCATGCTATGTAGCAGAGCAGCTTATGTCAGGACTAGGCTGTGCAGTGAGATCACCCAAAGAAACATGAATTTCCTTCACTCAAATGCAGGCAAGGCTAGAGAACATACAGGTTCCATTCCTCTTCCTCCTCTTTCCCTGTATTTTCCTCACAATACTCACTGTTTTCCCCTCTGCTACCTTCATGGACAATAGTTACGGCTATAGCTGTGGTCACTTGTGATCCACCACGGCACAGATATTTCAGGAAAACTTCTGATGTGACACTGAAGGACAGTAAGGCAAGCGAATGGGTTTACAAAGAGGCCTGAAGTTGAACTGGCCCTGTCAATCTCTCTGAAGGATAGGAATATCTTTATCTTGGATCCAGTTCAATTCCCGTAAGAAAAGGGATGACTTGGAGCTGTGATATAAGACAACGGCACCATTTGTAGTGTTACTGAGATACGGGAGGATAAACATGGTAACAGAACAGAGCTAGTAAAATCACAAGCATTTTAAAATGTCACGGTCTACAAAAGAAGGGGAATTTTATAGCTTTGTCATGATCATAAGAGACAGTAGATTGTGTCCTTTGCATAATAGTTTCAGATTTCTTTGCCAATGAAGAATGTAAAAAACAGGCCTAGAAGGACCAATTGAAATTCTATCAAATCATTCTAAGGTTTCACAATACGCTATTACAAAATCAGTAGTTGTGCAAGAAACAATCACAAAATAGCCAGAATGCATCTTTATAACATTTCTAGCAGTTTGTGTCAGTATTCATTTAGGAAGTCTTTAATCTGTATATGCACAGAATAAGTATGAAATACTAGTATTTTGTATTAAAATTATATGCTACATTTGTCCTTTTATATATTTTCCCTCAGATATTTTGCTTGCTTTTAAATACCATAAGACAAGAAAGCAATGATGGCAAATTCTGCTTAGAAAGAGAAGGCTCCTTTGTATTAGAACACTGAAGTGAGGATCTAACACCAAAAACTGTATTTCTGGTGACTTCTTTCTCTCAGGAAAGGAACAAACTTACGTTGTTTATTGGGCAAGAGCAAGAATTCTGAAATGGGTGCCTAAAAAAGCTTGTTTTGTAGAAAAGATTCTTCTGCCTACTCTCAGAGATTCATAAACCTTCTAGCAGATTAAACCAGAAAGATGCAATTGATTAACCACTTTTAAAAACTGCTTTTATTTTTAGTCAGTGCAAGAAAACCCCATGATTGGGAAATGATTCCATATTGCAGCTTCCCTTTCAGGGTAAATGATGGGCAAAGTTATAAACCAGCAAAAACAGACGTTCATAATGGAGATGATGACAGACCTTTAATTATGCAGGGCATGAAGAACAATTCTGTAATAAAATTAACAGAAAAAAATAACGTGTCATTTAGTCTACTATGTTCTTGAAGGCTACTCCACTGTAAATGAACCAATGTGCTTGGTTATAGTTGCTCTGAAATTAGTTGTCTTTGGGCCCTTAAGGCTGAAAGTGCTTTGTACCTTAAATTCAGACACGAATTTTGGTTAATCATGATTTGGAGTGCCTCTGTGAGAGAGGTAAAGTTAATGAATATTGCTGATGCACAGTTATGCAAGGTGTTTTTGCAAGTCTTATGCAGCCAAGGCTTAAATGTGAAAGGACACTCCAACGTAAGCCTCTGACTTTAGCAAGCTAAGCTTCAATGCAAGCACAAAACTGCTGTAATGTCAGTACCAAGATATAAGCTACAGCCCTTGAACACCAGCATTCAGATGCTCTGGTTTTGTCTATGTGAGCATGTCATCTGCCCCAACAGGCACCACTACTAAGTCAAAGCTCTTGCTAAAGCCCCTACATTTACATTAAAGGTTTTTTTTGTTTGTGCTACATTTAAGCGGGTTTTCCGGACTGGACATCATAACCACACAAGAATTTAACCTTTCCGGAGGACCATTTATAAGGTTCAGGGCAGAAGATGATGAGGCATGTTTGGTGTGCATATGCAGAAGAGCATAAGGTTAATTTTCATCCAAAAGGAATCTAGTTCAGAAATCAAAGCACCATGTGAAACAAAGCAATACGTGGAAAAAGGGCATGGTTGGGAAATGTACCTCAAAACTGTACTACTGCTTCTGACCAAATCAGAACTGTAAATGAGCCTGAGTCCTGACAGAAAGAGATTTATCATGGTCAGAAAGTTTATCATGGTCACTGTTGCCAACCAATTGAAACAACCTTTCTTTGGTTGTACTTTGATTTCCATGACATGCCAGACCACCACACACAGGACCTAGAAATAAACCAAGCTTTCAGAATGATTCTTCTGAATACACTCTGCAGCCTAGCTCAAGAGTTTAAAACAGTACTACCTAGCTGCTTTCTCACCAAACTGAGTTTGGACATGCTGTGGAGGGACAAAACAATCTCCATGACTTGTAAAGGAAAACTTCATCTGTACAGAATAAAAACAAAGGAGGAGGTTTGTCCATATTCTCCCATCTCAACCTAAACAATCAAACCCAGTTTTCAGCAACAGAAGAAAGGGCTGCATAAAACAGATAAAAGCAGCACCTCAAACTATTTCATATTATACCTGTTCCCACTGCGGAATAAGCTGCATACTATTGATATCTTAAGACTTGTGTGTCTAGATTGTTGATGGGCTTGTCCACATGACATCTCTATACATTTTATAGGCAGAGAAATATTGTCATCTACATCAACATTAAATTTGTTTCCACTACCCACCACAAAGACTTGCTATGTTTAGCAGAAGGTACACTGTAGGCTAATTAATGTTTTATTAGAAATCTTGAGGAATTTGCTTGTTTTCTCAAAGAACTGGGTTCTGCAGCCAGGCATTTAACAGAACTCAGGAACATTTGAGAGAATCCAAGAAAATATTAATTCAGTATTACTGGACAATTTAAAAAAAAGATTTAAAAGATTTTATAATAAACTTACCATGTTCTGTTTGATAAGTTTCTCCTAACACTTGCTTTGGCAGCATAACCTCCATTAAATACAAACTCCCTATTGGCAATATATGTAAATGTGAGTTACAGGATTTGCTTCTTTTTGAAAGAATACTAACACTTCCAAGTATCTCTATATATGTACTGTATTATACTGTACTATAACTACTATATCTTCAACATAAAACTTACTGTTTTAGAGGAATTTACTATTCAGCAATATGTATACTACAGACCCCTAAATAAGATAACAGAGAACCAAACACAAGCAGAAAAGTTTTGCATTCCTGATCAACTATTTCCTGAAAACTGCCATTGCCATTAATAGTAGTCTAAGCTGAAACAGGTAAAAATTAAAAACTTGGAAATATAAATGCAACTTCTTAAAAGTGTACTTAGAAGATACCCTTTATCTAACTAATAAGTATTTTCTGATGTTTTCACTCTTAAATACACCATTATAAATGCTAGATACTGATTCCTGTTTTCAATGTTATATATATCTCCAGTCGTGCATTTTAATGCCGTTTTTTCTGTTCACCTAGAGATTTAACACAAACCTATAGTACCAGTATACAGGTACATAACAGAAATTATGTAGCAGCATTTTATAATAAAACATATATATAAAGAGTATATGAAATATTCATATGCCAGCATTGGAAGCATTTGTCTCCTTTGCTAAAAGACTCTGGACCAAATCCCAACCTGCTTCACTGAGTAGTGTCATGCTGCCTAACTAGCCCAACTGAAATATATGTGATCATGTGTGATAGAGAGATTTAATGGGATAAAAGCACCAGGAAATAACTAACTCTCCAATCCATACATTTAATTCACAAGTTATCTTGTTCAAAGCAATATGATTAAGACATTCACTTGGGACACAAATGTTTCATTTAGAAAGACCTGAGTCAGTATTAGAAGTGGATTTCTTTCTAGATGGGTGAGGTCTTAGCTTCTTTCCTCAGTGTAGGGAGAGGGGCACAACTGAAATTACTAGGATTATGCACCAAAAAAAATATTTCACTGGAATAAATGTTTCTGAATCTGTCCTCAGCTGACAGCTGAAATAGCTTGACTTACAGATCTCACCAGCGAGAAAATCTCTGATCACTGGGTATATCTAGTGGAGCTCTAACATTAGCTTGAATGGTGCTAGATAAGTGCCAGCTGATCTGCAACTGGTCATTTTGATTCTGGTATGTCACAGGTTCTGAGGTGGTAAATTCCCTTTTTAATGAAATTAAAAAAATCTACAAATACCTTTTGTCATTAAGCTCTGCTGAAAATTAGTCAGAGGTCTGTAATTTTAATTTAAACATGCATTTCCTCTGTACATGTACATATGATTGCAGGATAATGGAGAACCATATTTGAGCACTTCATCGTAGACAATGATTAAAACTTCTCCCAGGTTTAATCACTCCTGTTTTAACGTAGTTTAAGTGCAGAACAAAATATTGCTCACTGTGAATTTAGTGGGGTAAAAGGGGTACCAGACCCTCAGCTGTATGGTTTCAGTTTGCTTTCTTAAAAATTATTCTTGACAACAGAAAATAACAGTTACAATGTGGTATCATTTGTTCATTTATTCTAGCAAGCCAGAGACTAAGCATGTATTCAAACCAGCTGGAGGCCACGTAGTAAGATCCTCCAGCTCCCGAAGTGAAAAAAACCAACAAGTTCTGTAATAAGCATTTACAGGGATAACAGAGATGAAGTGACCTGCTGTTATGGAAGGTTCTAACCCTGACAGTAATTTTATTGCTTGGTAAGAATGCAAGAATCTTTCTCTGTGTCTGCAAGAGAAGGTTTTAGTGGCATTTGAGGAGGAGTCAGTTTCTGGAGACAGTTTACTAACAGCTCCATCTTCAGATACTTGTGACGATTTGTTATTTCGTTTGGCCCCAAATTGTTTTTGCTTGCAAGTTAAGAGCCATTCTACTAACAGCAAATAATTTCTGTATGTCTTTCCAAATGATCTTCAAAACGTCGAGTACTGCCATGGATGCCTGAAGACAGAATGGTATCTTCATAAAAATGCAAATTATTCCAATTATAATAGCAATCACAGTCATGGAGTGCAAGGGATTTCTCAATTATAGCTCTTGTGTAGCGCTCAACGTGCCCACAGAGGCACAGCAGAGGAAAACACAACAATTTAAATAATACCGATGTCCATTCCCTTTTTTATTCCTAATGAAATGAATATTATTTAAAGACTTTGAAATGAATATACCTCATACAAAAGTAGCAGCAGTTATATACAAGGCTTTTGGTTAGAGCTCTTATAAATATATTGTCACGTGTTTTTGACCAAAATTTTACAAGTCAGACACAGATGTTGAAAATTATCTCAACCACTACATGAAAGCAAGGTCCCAACCTTGATTGCTCATGCAATAGTAGGTAAAGATTAGAATTTTCCAAGATATACAACAGGCTAAATATCACTCAGTTTCTACTCTTTGGACAAGCAATCCAGAGCTGTTATAATTAAAGCTGATAATAATTAGTTACTTCAGTACAAATACCCTGCAACATCTCTGGGTCTCAAAGCGCTCCACAAGAGAAATTCCAGTTTTACAAATAAGGAAATAGAGACACAGCAAAGGAACAGATTTATTTACTGACATTTAGTATGTTAGAACTAGGACCCTGACCCACACTTCCCACGTGCTATTTTGATGCATTATTCTTCTTCATCTTAGTTTCCTTTCCAATACAGATTGTAGGCTATACTGGAGCAGCATCAAGATGGCTGTAATTCATATGTCAGCCTTAAATTAGACAGAGCACGTCACCTCTAAGAAGCCTAATCTAGAGTATAAGAATCATTCAGATAGAAAAGAGTTGGCCTTGCCTTGTGCATACCCTAGTCCAACATACATACAAATACTAGCAGCTTTAATCTACCTACCAGCGCAAATTCTTGGACAAAACCAAAATATTCTAGCTGAGCTAATGATAGGTTCTAAGGTGTTTCAGATAATGTTTACAAAGACTGTACTGTTCAGTGCAAAATTGGGCTGTAAACACTTGTTTTATTCACTTACAGACTTTGGAAAATCTTTAATATTGGAGAAAAATAATATTTCCGTTAGCATGGTCTCCTCTCTTATACTTTGTGGAACACAAATAGCAGTTATTAAGGTCAAGATGTTGGCAGAAGGGATAGAACAACTAAAAAAGTTCAGCTATAATTACAGGCAGTAGAATTTATTTTTCAAAAGCACTGCATGTCTGAAAGATATATCTCTCTGTATTTTGAATATAAGTCATTATATCCAAAGGATGACCATGCTGGTTTGGCACTGTTGCAGAATTAGCAATTGTGCGTCAGCAGCAGGCAATACCGACTACATATTTAACAGATTAAAAATGCTGTGATAGCTGCTTACATATTTAACGCACCATCATCCAAAGTTTTTTCCTTCACTTAACTTGGGGACTGCAGCCTCCCCAGAACACCTCACTCTGGGCTCCACAGTTGAAGTCTGGACATGCCACAAAGTCCCGTGAGTTGCCATGGAAGAAGCAAGGTGCCTGCGTACCTGTGCTGTGGTTGCTGGCTCTCAGAGAAGACCCATGTCAAACTCCAAGAGAACAGGCATTTCCTGAAAAGCCACCAGCCAGGGTGATTACTGGTGCAGTAGCTGTCCCCTTGCTCCCAACCTATGTTACCCTCCTTTTCTGAGTGCTTGTAAACTGTGGTGAGGCATAGTTTACTACCAGGACACATGAACATCGATGGAGTTAGGAATTCGATGTTACTGGCACCTCACTATGAGCACCTGAGACCTGTGGTCCAGCTGATCTCAGGAGGAGTTCAGCACTGGTCTGGTCGGCTGTTTCCTTGGTACAGGAAGCCCATACAAACTGCATTTAGGTTTCATGTCTTACAAGCACTGTGATGGTTTTCAGAGAAAATAAGTCCATCTATCAGAAGGAAAACAGCATTCCCAGAAAGTATAATTACAGTTCAGTCTGCTCGAACAGCTAACATCCAGGATCTAAATGTTAATATTTATTGTTAAAGTTGCAGTTTCAATGCAGCTTGCACAAAAGCTATGTGATGTGAATTGCTATATGGGTATTTTCTTAAATTCAGAACATTCTGTTTCTCACCATCTGCCCATACTCCACATTTTCAGGGCAGCAGGAAGAGCAAAACTCATACTAGACATGCGGAGAGGGAAAGGGAGGAAAGATGATCTTGTTAAAACAGGGCAGGGTCCATCTTTACCTTTCAGAGACAACAGAAAAACTTTGGCTGTATTTTGGAAGACATAATGGAGGCAGGGAAAAAGCAATTAATCCTGCACAGTGTCCCCAAACATTTATTCCACCTTTTTATTTTTTAATTCTGTAAAGAATTTCCAAGTTTTGGCAGAAGGTCAGGGCATTTGGGTTACAAATCAGGATATTTTATTGCATCTTTCACAGAATTATCTCTCCATTTGCTACCAACTCTCGGACTCTTTTCTACAGACCTCTACAAAAACTATTTCCCTTTTTGCTCTCATTGGGACTCTTCCAATCCACGAGAATGTCAGTCTTTTGTACTCAAACAGAAAGATGTTTAACAGTGAGGGACTAAGAAAAACAGTTCACAGGTTTCTGTACATCCTCAATAACTCTGAGGTCTCTTATGTGACTTATGTAACTTCCATGTGACTTTTCCATTACTTCTTTGTTCTACGGAACATCATGTATGTTGTTGGTGTATATGAATTCCATGAAATCCTGTCTGGTATATTGAAAATATAGAGGAACCAAGGGCTGGAAAACAGTGGACTGCAAATGGTAAGGTAAGGGCAATTCCTTTTTGAAACTGAAACAGTCTAAGGGAAAATAAAATTATAATTATAATCCTGATTTTTTTACAACCTTTTTCTTATAAATAGAATTATGTAAGAGTTTGTTTGTGATTATCATTTCCCTTGTTTCAAAAGAAGTTTCTCTCAAGGAAAGCTGTGTGACTGAGGAGGTATATGAAGAGTCTGTGTATGACAAAAATGGAAAGGAGTAAAACACTCCTATGACTAGACACGGCATTCACAGATATCATGTACTTGGATATAAGTTACACCGATCACAATATTTTTATCATTTATAGGCATCTATATGAATATACATGAAGTTATATTTTACAAATATAACTAAGAAAAACCATTTTTTTCCTTTACTTCCATGAAAACTTTCAGTAAAGTGCATCTTTTTAGAACCAGGTGAGTTTTATTTCTTTTCATTTGCTGTGCTTTGAAACAGCTTTGAAGATCAGTAAAGATCTGGCAATTTTTTGGCAGAATTTGTCATACACAATTCTCAGACCAATTCTACAGTTGGAAACATAAGCCGGTTTCCAGAAGCCAGTATGATCCTGGCCAATGTGGCTGTAAGCCTAATCTCTGTTTGTTGGTCTTTCTTTAGCCTGAAATCTTCATTAAAAAAGGAAAAACCAAAAAACCTCCCAAAACCCAACAACAACAAAAAAAAGCAAAATTGAAAGACAACACAGCCTTTGGAAAGCTATAGCAAAGTAGGTTCAGAAAATCAGAAAATGTCACAAGATACCCAGTCCTCTGTCTGCAGTTTGCGATTTATGCCCATTTTCCCCTCCCATAGGTATGAGCATCATACGCCCTGGGGGCCGCATGCATGGAATGAAATTCACAATCTGCTTTCAAGAAGAAATGCAGTCTGTTCACCACCATCCAGAAAGCACTAAAATCCTGTCCGGAAGTTTTCCTTACGCTGTTAATGCTTACACTACCCATTTTATGACAGTATACCTTTTCCTTCCTGACATCCATTTTATTCGATCATCTCTGAAATGATTTGTTCTACAAAGGCTGAACACAGCATCTGTACACTAATTCCCACAGTGTGTACAAGATGCATACAGCAACAGAGCATGAGACCTAGCCACTTCTTTCATGATGTACATGTTAAAATATATATTAGGCATGTACACAGACATGTGCTAAGTATGTTCAGTCAGTAATGAAAGAAAATTCCTTAGGCATAAGGATGCAATAAATGTCAGGTATTGAAAGAAACTGCAAAAAAAAGAAAGAATATCAGGGAGATCTTTGCAGTGATCCTTTGGGATTTAAAAAGGTACCTTAGGAAATGAGAAAGGGTATGTAACTGATGGGTATTTGTTGTATAGAATTATTTAAAACCTAACTTGGAAAAAATAAAAAATGTGTAACCATGTGATGTTCTATGAGAAAACTGCAAATTTATACTTTTTGGAGTATGACCAGACCAATTTCTTATTTATATAACAGAGCACAATGGAGAAAGACCCCTTAAGTAAACACATCTAATATATTAAAGCTATTTTTAAAAAGTATTTCTCATTACTTAAAAACAATACTTTAGCTTTGAGAGACTCTAATGAGGGAGTGTACAATCTTTCTTCCCCCAAAATGTTGATGCTATTATTTTTAGCTGAATATTACAGCACCAAAGACCTCTTTTAAGGACTCACCAGCAAATGCCCACTAAAAATAATTTTTCTGATGATAAACACATCCATATATGTATCACAGACAAGGTAACTTAAAAATAAATCTATCAACGTCATGATAATGTCCCCTGATAGCTTAAACACCTCTTGAGCTATTGACAACTGGTAACAGAGTGAACCTTCACTACAGGAATAAGTGCTGCTGTCATGGACACTGCAATTCCACTGGCTCCATAAGTTCAGACCACCTTGCACCATCAAAATCATCCATTTAGAAGTCTGAATTAATTGCAGTTCATGGATCCAATTGCCTAGTTCAAAGCTGCTGAAATAATTGCAGAAATAATCATCAGCAAGGAGTGAATGGCCAAAACTCCCAGATAGAGTTCAGGAAAAAACATCACAAAGACCCCTTTTAACCTTAAGACTTCATATATGGGAATGTCATTACTCAGTTACAAAGGCAGCAGTACCACAGACATAAAATCCTAAATATTCCCTCCACATGTTATTGTGGTTTTGTGTTTTAAACTCTAACGTTCACAGAAAAAGACTTATTTTTATTAGGGAAATTAGTGCTGAGAAACATCGTGGCAGTCTCAGGTACCTGGTACATTTTATAGCATTAAGTAACTTGCAAAGTTTCAGACACTGTTGTGGTTTTCTCCTCAGGGTTGTTATCCTGGAATAATGGGACAGCCTCTTGCCTTAAAACCTGGAAAGTCCTACATGACAAAAAGTTTACATTTCAATTACTAGCTGAATTTACCCATAGGAAGCAAACATTTGAATATCAAATTTCTGCAGCGTGCTTCGAAGTGCTAATTGAAACTTTTTGAAAACCACTGTTAGAAATATTTACTGTCTACAATAAGCATGTCAAGATTGCAGTGCCAATTCTTTTTTCTTTTTTAGATTTTGAGGAAAACCACATGATACCTATATGCCTTGTACCATGTTTCAGAGAGGTTCAATTATCAGATGTTTTCATTGCTTGATTCTGCCTATCAATGCAATATGTCATCCTGGTAGCTTGCTGCGTATCATGGTAGTTCCCTGTCAGACTCACCTAAAGAATGCCAAAGCATTTTCTTGCATGGTAAATCACAATAGTTTTTATCTTTGAATGATCAGAGCAGTTAGAAACTTCATATTATCTTTTTTACTTAAAAATAAGGAAATAGACTATATAGGGAATTAAAGCATAAGCATTTCCAGTGATTCGTGGTTATTTTCAAGAATGCCTTTTTGCAGGTGGTTTGAGTTTTGGGAAGGAGGGAATTCAAAAGCAAACAGCCAATTTCATTTTATGCTGGAGAAGTTAACACTGTATAGTCAGAGATTAGAGCAGACAAAATTGCTGAATTTCCAGCTGCTAAGGCTTCTGCAGGATTCACCTAGCCCCCTGGAAAGAAAAAACCATGGGATCTTTATTGTTTAACATAGTTATCCAAGTAATTTTGGAGGGGCAGAATCAAGAAGTTCAATGTCTCCAGCAACGTGTCAGGATTCTGTTGTGTTTGATAATGCGGAGTTCCACCTCTCTTTCCAACAGAGACCTTTACTAGCAAGTCATATTTCTGTTAACGAAAATCCTGATGAAATTTGTGGTGGTAACCTACAGTCCCAATGGAAGGAACAATTGTTATGTAATTCATAAACAATGAAATACACAGTGACAAACTGTGGAGGAGCTAGTTGGTTTGGGGAAAAAAAAAATCTTCCATTTATGAAAAATTTTAGGCTATTGAGGATGAGGGCTGCACTTATGATGGGTGAACAATCAGTTGACTCAGAGTGCTTATGACTAGTATATGATATGTTAGTTACATTCTTCATTGCACTCCTTTATTCTTAAAAACTCCATTCAGTGCTGAATTTATGTAGGTATCTTTTATAATGTTTGCAAACTAGGATGACGTATTAGGTCATCCAGCCCATCTCCTCTCTTCTACGTGTTATGATTCAGTGGATTTTAACTAATTCAATGTTTTAATCCATAACAATATGACATTAAAATTTATTTGACACTAAACTTATCATAGACATTCGGAGATATTTTTGACGTAATACATTTTAACACTTTCAGATACTGGAATTTCTTTAATCACAAGAAATAATGGCTACCTTATAAAACTCTCTAAAGTAGATAGGACCCATAGCCTTCAGTGGAGAGAAAAGCATGTGTTTAAATCATCTTACCTTTGGCTAAATGAAGGCATTAACTGAATTGTAAACCTTTTGTTTTGTAGAACCTCCATCTATATCCATCACTGACTGTGCAGATGAGTCTAAACTAGGTTGTGCCAACAGACTGATCAGCATGTGCACACTGGCTGGTCAGCACAGTCTACAAGGGCCGAGCTCACCCTATCCATGGAAGTCTCTCCCCTTCATTCATATCACTAAATAATGTTTTTCAAGACTTGTGGAACGAATTGTCCTTAAGATTTTACCCCATGACAAATTTTGCCGAACCCAATCAACAGTTATAAGACAAACTGAAAGAAAAAAAAGAGGGAAGAAATGGCAAGGAGTCTATGGTTTCTACCTGCCTCACCACCCTGCATCTTATACTCTTGAATAATAAAGGGAATAAATAGGTAAACAAATTCCTAACAGCATAGAGATCTGATAGAAATACAAACTGAGAAACAAAAAACCAGACAACTGAACATCTATTAATAATGCTACAGGAGTATTTTTATCTAACCCGAATGCTGCATTTCTATAGCAATTTCTCTGAATTTAACTTACTGCACTTAACATGTTTCTATGAATTTGCAATGCACACATACTGAGATAGATACAAATAGCTACTTTGGCATATTAAATGATAGTGGCCATATAAAATGAAAATTGTTCTTTAAGCTTGGTACGAATTACTAGGAGTGTAGTCCTGAAAAAGATTACACAGGAACTAGATTTTATGGTCACTATTCCCAGAAGATGATGTTGTTATTAAATGTTGCTGATCAGAGCTAGCAGTTTGCTACAGATCAGATTATGATCATTTACATGTTTATGGGCTGACAAAACTCAGAAGTTATACACTTCATTAAGTTACAGGGCAAGATTCTCATAGGATGAAATAATGTGGCTACATTAGTTTGAATCCATTTAGGTCAATTAGGTATCTGAGTTCCTAGCATCTAACTTCAGATCAGGGACTTAAAATGCCGCTACTCAAACACCTTCAGACACTAACCTAATTTTAAGCACTCCAGCAAACCTTGCAGACTGGAGTGTAACTATTAGCCGTGTTTGAAATTAACAATGAACCAAAAGTCATAAAAATAAATTTCATATTTTCAGACAAAAACTGCCTCTTTTTTTTCTTTTTTTTTTCCTAAGATGTTATTTTCTACTTGGCACTCAGAATCTTCTGGACTCTAGATGTGTTTTCAGAAGACTAATTAAGTCATGACCTTCAACTCTTCATCTTCTTCCCATTTGACTGGGTTTGGAAAGCGTATTTCAGCAGTGAAATGGAGATTTTTTTTCCCCCCAGCTGGCTTACAAACTAGATTTTGGGACTACTGATGTTAAGAATCTGTGAAATGATTTCTTAGCATGAACTGTCTAAAGCCCCTCTATGATTTGAACTGCTGAAAGAGAAAGTCAGACTCTTACAGCCAAAAATTTGCTTGGGATTCTTGTGAGGACTGTGAAACCATGAAAGGTTAACAACTCCAAGAATATTGTGAAAATCTTTGTGCCATGAAAACAATAACAGTTTTGGGTTTGTGTGACAGAACAAAGACTAAAATATTTCAACTTGGTTCAACAGATCTTTGCACTGGCCTTTCAGGAGGCAGTAGCCAAAACTACCATAAAAATATGTTCAAGGTTTGCCACTGGGGGCTAGAAAATGTAATTTATACCCATTTGTGCCGACTATACTATGCAATATTACATACAGCTAAAACTAGACCTAAATGAGAAATATTTTTTCTCCAGAACTGATATTTCAACAAGCCACCCCACCCTGACTCAGGATAAAAGCAGAATCCTAAGACTTCTGTGAAAAGGCAAGGGGTGGAGAGGACATTCCCCCTTAGCCCATGGGTTGGAGCAATAATGTCTGAAACAGGAGAATGACACAGAGATGGTATGAAGCCAGGTTTCCACATTCTAGGTGTTTGGAGGTTTTAGGTTGCTGGCCACTCTAAGAATATGGCCGAGTTAAAATCTTTTGCAAAGCAAATAGGGCATTTGCAAAGACTTTTGAGGCCATCATATTTAGAAGAAAGGTCATGGAGAGAAGTCCAACTTAAAAAGCAATTCAAAGCAACGCACCATTATTTGTAAAGGGAATCTCGCAAGACTAGCTTTTGTGAGTACCCTTTGCCACACCCAGCATGCTTTTACCTAAGGCCTGGTGGAAAAATGGATATTTGTTAAAAGCAAAATAGCCGTCAAAAATTACTACCAGCTCCAGCTGAGAGCGCTCTCAGGGATAGATAGACATTTGTTTTGAGTGAGAAAATAATCTAAAACTGATCACAAGAGCTTCATACCTTGGGATATGGGGTGATAACACTCTTTACAGTCTGTTCGGCAAGTTGAAGCAATCTCTTTTTATTATTAGATAATGTAAAAGTTTGTGATGCCAACTGAACTGTGTCTGCAGTCTGAGAAGGGAGCAAAACAATTTATACACAGCTCACAGCCAGCACTGCCACCCTGAGCATGCACATGCACGGCCGAGATGGAGCTTCCCACAATCAGAAATGTGGCACTTTAATGCAGATCGTGACCCTCGAGGACATGGGCCTTCCAGGTGTCTCTAATAACTATGCAGACAAAAAAGGACTTTCTGAAAGATTCGGTCTTTCATCCCTCCTGTGTTTCACAACAGCCAGTTCCAGCTCTGACCTCAGATACAGCTGCAAAGCTGTCCGCACCAGGTACGGTACAGAAGGCTACTGAACCAGGGCCACAGTTGCAGCTGGCACTTGGTGGGTATTAAATGAGAGGTGGCCATGATCTCAACCAGCTGGATAGAGCACTTTGAAAGGGAGACATATGTCAGTTTATTGTGCTTTGAATCTTGTCAATTGCAAAAGACTCTGGGGTTCAGGTACTTTCCCTAGAACATGCATTTAAATCAAACCTTTAACAAACAAGAATTGTGAAAACACAAAAGGCTCAGCAGGTCAGAAAAGTAAATCGTATCCCAGATCAAAGCAACGCAGCAAGCCAAACATCTATGATTATTAAATGAAATGGATTAGACAAGACTTTTTGGAGCAGAAGACTTTGAAAGAAAAGGTAGTACAAGAAGGTGATAGAAAATAAGCTTTACTTAATTCCCAACACGCCACCAAAACACATTTAGCCATTTCATTTCTTGACCAATTATATTCCTTAGTACTACTTTTCCTATGAAAACCTTACATACCATCTTCACATTTAAATAAAGCATAGGGAAAAAAACTTTCTATTGCTAAACATAGAAACCTCTGTCTACATACTGAAAAATCTTCACCAAAAGGCACTCTTGGGCAGAAGAGCTGGGGAATTCTGAAGCTGTGAGGTTCAGAGAACTGGTCCTATGGATATCCCAACAACAGAAAAAAATACCAGACCTTTTCTTGCTTGCTTTCTGAATTTAAAAATCATGTTACAGTCTTGTCTAGATTCTGTAAGCTTATGTAGTTAGATTGGACAGTTCTTTCTTCAGACTGATGTTTGCATCCTCTAACATGGCTTCCAGAGCGATGCTCCTGGCTTTAAGATAAAAGATCACAGAATACATTCAGGGTGGGCAGCAACGCTCTGTACAACTTAAAAACGATTATTGTCATATAGAGGGATGACTGTAGGTATGATAGACTATAGGCTTTTTTTTTTCATGATGCTTATTTGCATCGACCTATAAAACTGCTGATGAATGGGAATCCCTACTGGAGCACATCAATAACATACATACACCTTAACAGGAGTATTCTGCTACATATTAAATACGCTAGAGGGGACCTCATGCAACACTACAGGCTTGAGGAAGAGCAGCTGGAATGCTGCCTGGCAGAAAATAACATGGCCAGCAGGACAAGGGCAGTGCCCGTCCCCCTGTGCTGGGCCCTGGTGAGGCCGCCCCTCGAATCCTGTGTTCAGCTTTGGGCCCCTCACTGCCAGGGGGACGTGGAGGGGCTGGAGCGTGTCCAGAGCCGGGCAGGGGCTGGGGCAGGGGCTGGGGCACGAGGCTGATGGGGGGCGGCTGAGGGGACTGGGGGGGCTGGTCTGGAGAGGAGGAGGCTCAGGGGGGCCTTGACCGCTCTCTGCAGCTCCCTGGCAGGGGCTGTAGGCAGGGGGGTCGGTCTGTTCTCTCAGGTAACGAGCGACAGGACAAGAGGAAACGACCTCGAGTTGCACCGGGGGGGGGGGGTTAGATTGGGTAGAAGGAAAAATGTCTTCACTGAAAGGGTGGTGAAGAACTGGAACAGGCTGCCCAGGGAGGTGGTGGAATCACCATCCCCGGAGGTATTTAAAAAGCACATAGATGTGGTGCTTAGGGACATGGTTTAGTGATGGACATGACAGTGCTGGGTTAGTGGTTGGACCTGATCACCTCACATTTTTTTTTCCAACCTAAGTGATTCTATGATTCTATGCTTCTATTGTGTATAATAGCAAACATAAGTCTTCATCAGCGCTCAATCATGATGCAAACAGTTCATATCCAACAAATCATCACAACTCTAGGAAAGAGTTTGAATGCAGGAAGATGGTGAAATAATCAGGTTAGTTATTCATTATACTGTGAAATTAGACCCCCAAACTGTAAGCTTGCAATCAATTGCATGAGTAACTTCACTTCTGAGAATAGTCCCAAGGAAACTAGTGAAACCAATGTGCATATTTCTACCCATGAGGTATGCAAGCATTTCCAGGCCCAAAGCTGTAGTAGTTACAGTGTTGAAGTGAAATATAGGTCACAAGAAGTGGAAGCTTTTCTGCTGGCATTGGCATCACAGAGGCTCCCCTACGCAGTGAATGATTATGTTACTTCTGGGATCCACTCTCTTCCCCCATCAAGAGGCCAGATTTAACTGTACTGGAAATACAGAATCTAGAAAAGGATCTGAGTAGCTTAAAGAAGAGAATTTTCCATTCTGCTTCATTGTTCAAGCTGAAAAAGCACTAAAATCCTTTGCTACCTGCCCCATCCTGCCACACATGACTGCAGGAGCCCATGAAACAGACAGATAGTAGGTGACACACTATTTCTATGATCATAACCACCTGAAGTCTATTTATTTGTCTACAGTATTTTTTCCCTATTTCTGTTATAGACAGGTTGTTGGTTTGCCAAGAAAATTACTACAATACATGTTCATTTCTATATGCATGGTCTCTAACCCAATGATTGATGCTGAGAAGGAAGTATGTAGTGTGCTTTTGTCAGCAGTCTTGATGTGGTGTGATACTGCTAGTTGCCAGTGTTCTCTATACTCTTCAGCAATTACTTATGCTTTGCTTTAAGTGTGCCGTTACAGACCAGCATGACCAATTTCAAAGAGGAAAACCATCGAACACAGCATTGGACAACTTACCTTCAACAGTCCACTTTCCTTAGTTTATTTGCATTTGACAAAACTACAGTTAGTTTTCCACTTTTTACACTTTCTTCTTTCTCCCTATGATCACTTCCTTGAAAAAAATCTTCAGGTACTCCCAATTAGCCTACTGTAGCTTGCAGCCTTGCAAATTGCCCTGTATCAGTACTCTTAGCTCTTCCCCAAATAGATTTTGTCTGAGGCTGAACAAGAGCAGCTGTGGTACTCCATTTCTGCATGAAGCTGTGAAAATCTAGCCTACTATGACTTCTGCTGTTTGTGATCTTCTTGGAAGCAATACAATCCTTGATCTGTTATGTCAGCTTGCCTTAAAGACAGTCACAGAAAAAAACTTTGGGTACACAGTACAACTCCTTTCCTTTTCAGTGTTCACATTACAGCCCTTATAGCGTTGACAGCTTTTTTTATTGCTGTAGATACTCAATCCTTCAAATGCAGAGGTCTCGGGCTTAGTAACCTCTTTGAAGGTTTTCAGCACTGTTTCAGCCCAAAGCCTCACTGAAGATGCCCCTTTTGGACCAATTCTTCCACAGAGCTTCCTCGCAGCTTCTCCCACCAGCATCAGTTTCTAGAGACTCCCTCTGAGGTGCACAAACACTGGGAGAGGGCTTCATGAATATTGAGGATGAAATTACTCTGCTCACGGATGCCACTGGTATCTGTCTCCTGGTGTTTGCATTGCTATCACTGAGCCCAGAAGGCTCAGCTAACACCTCTGTGGTTAGCAGACCTTCCTTCAACGATGCCTGCGATACCTGCACGAGTGGAGTAATGCCCCTCCAGGGAAACATAGCAGATTTAATCTAGCCTTCTTTCTTGAAGATTATAAAACGATTTTCTTTTCAGGACACTGAGCAGTATGGCATGTGTCAAAAATCTTTTCTGCATGGTACTTGGCAACATGAGGTGTTGTACTTTTAGCTTACTTGGTGTGGTAATTTCATTGCAGCCTTTGTTATAAATTAGCATGATCAGGGTCACACTGGGAAAGACTACATGATATCTGTGGAAGGATTACAGGGGTTTTTTCCCCAGTAGCTTTTGATTGAATTTACATTTATGCTCTCAGACTCAGGGTTAATAAGTGAAAACAAAAGGTTTGTGAATCACCTGTTAGAATTATTTATGTACTTTTGGTTTGAAAGAAACAGAGGCAGAGTTGCGTCATGCAGTGAGCATATGTTGCCAAAGCAACAAAACCAGGTGAGCTAAAAATTAACACATTTAATGACTTTGGCAAATGGCAAATTATTCATTCACTTTAGTATTTTGATACAGGCTATTGGTTGACATGCTTTAATGTGGATATTTAATTTTCTGTACATTAACTTAAATTTATAAGCAAATACATGCTGAAGAGTCTATTTCTTTTTGAGTTCAAGGTCTAATCTGAAACTCTTTAAAGACATGGAATAAACAAATTACAACTGAAAACATAAATGTCAGCCTGAATTGCCATAGCTAAAGGTGTTCAAACGCTGACCATGTCAAAGAACATGCAGGTAAAATAATGCAGGTCAGTTAACCCACGAACAATGGTGGATTGTTGAGTTTACAAAGACTATGCAGTTTTGTGCAAACTATCCTGAAGATTATTTTTAGAATAAAGAGGGAAATTTTGTTCAGCTGAGAAAAAGGTAAATATCTAAAAGCTGTATTAAATGTTTTGAAGAAAATATTATTCTTTTTCATGCCTCAGGGAGTTATGCAGTTATTTTGCTATGAAAGAAGGTCCCCAAATGTGATCAAGATGCTAGGAAATTATCACAGTGCTTTCTGCCAGCTCACAATAAGCCACGTTATTAAATATGAAGTTTAAATGAAAAGGTCATAACTCCCAGCTTAATTTCATATAAGAAATAAAAACAAGCTGTTCAATGACTTAAGCCTCTAATGTGAGACTAAGCAAAAGGAGGCGAGTCAGATAGAGAGATATTTAATTTCAGGGTATAATAGGGACTCCTAATCACTGACAGCCTTCAAAAGATTACAGAAACAGCTATTCACATATTAATTTCAGCCGTAGCTAGTTTATTTTACCTGTGCTGTTTTGCCACTTTCACCCAATAGACCTCCTTATGCCCTTCACTTCTTGTCTGCTCCTTTCTTATTTTGGATGTCCTCTTCCAACAGAAAATAGAAGGTGGCTTCAAGATAAACATCGTAACTGACAAGTAATACAAGATAAATTTTTGTATGTAGATATGGACAGAAAATGCCCATCCAACATAGGTTTCCTTCTCTTCTTCCATCCCATTCATATTTATTTTCTTTTAGGTCTATCATATCTCTCTTTGCTGGGGTTACTTTTACACACGCACTAGTACTTGACAAGAAAGATCCACTGAAGCCAAGACTATTCCATGCCCAGTAGAAAAAAGCGCCAAGTTTCTATTTAATAAAAATATGGAAATAAAGACTGCTTATTTTGGTCTTTCCCTGTTTCACTGTACATTCTTGAAGTACCAAAAGTACTGCTTATTTATGCTTGAAATTGGCAATGCTGAACTACCAAGGCCAAGCTTTACTGAGGTGTGATTAACCTCATCTCCCATTTTGCACCCCAGACAGTAAAAGAACAAATTGGAATTACCTACAAACAGGTATCTAGGGGCTCTGAGGACAAAACTTCCCCTCAGTGCTGTGAAAAGTATAATATTTATTTCAAATTATGTTGCTTCAAATAACAATCACACTTTTTTCCACACTTTTCCTTTGAAATTGTAGACACAAGCCATAGATCACTGACAAAGGGAGAAGCTGTGTGCGTAGCTGCTGGGTAACAAATATCACAGCTGGAAAAAGAGAGGAATAAAAAGACGACAATGAACATTCAGAATATTTCTTTCCTATTCTATCTGTTCTGCTGGACAGAGTACTTCATAGTTATGACTATTGGAGACCTACAGCAATTAAAAATTCATATTTTACTTTCTGCCTCAGACATCTGTGTCTACTATTAACAGAAATGAAGATAAATGGGGTGTCTGATTTGCCAGACTGGAATAAGCATGCTCAAGTACAGATAACTGTGCAAAGTATGCAGAGAAAGTTGATAAAAAGCAGGTGGCTTATAGATGTTTTTATCTAAATTTCTGTATTTTTTCCTTTTTATTTCTTGCTCTATCGGCACAAACAAGATACAATACATTGTCCCCAAGCCTAAAGGTTTGTAAAATTGAGCCCTATAATCTGCAGCTTTCTAATAGGGCTTTTCAAGAGGGGAACACTAAACTGTCTGACGGCATGTAAGTGTCACTGCTGATCATTGAAGAAAATGATACTAGGGCAAAGAGCAGGAGACTCCTCTTCTAAGGTGTGATTTACAAGTCTACCAGCTGTGACACTTATTCATCAACTTGTTTTGCACAGGTGATGCAGGTAAAGCAAGAACAGCCATCCCCCCCATCCTCACATTAGAGCAGAGCGGTCTGTGAACAATAAACCTTGTTAGCCCACTACTGCTGAGCAATTTATTTTCCATTATATTTTACTAACACACAACTGACTTCTGAAACTTGCAGGGCTTTTAGCCTTGCATAAGGCTTTCTGCAGTAGGAGGTTGAAGGCTTCTCCATTTCCACCCATGAAATTATGGAGAAAAGAGTGTATACCCAGCCAGGCATGCATTCAACGAACAGTGAATACACTCACCAAGACCTGCTATGCACTGCAGAGTCAGTGTGTGAGTTCATCATTAGTCCATTGCCAAGTGGTGGGTTGGCCCTGGCTGGATGCCAGGTGCCCACCAAGTGTCTCTATCACTCTCCTCCTCAGCAGGACAGGGCAGGGAGAAAATAAGTTGGGAAAAAAAAGTCTTGTGGGTCAAGATAAAGGCAGTTTAATAAAGCAAGAGCAAAGGTCACGTGTATGGAAATGAAGCAAAACAAAAGATATTATCTACTTCCCATCAGCAAGCAACATACAGTCACTTCCCAGGAAGCAGGGCTTCAGTACACGTAGCAATTGCTCTGGAAGACAAATGTTGTAAATGACAAATGCTCCCTCTTCCTCCTCCTTTCTCTTAACTTTTATATCCCAGCAGAGGTCGTATGGTATGACGTATCCCACTGGTCACTTCGGATCAGCTGTCCTGGCTGTGTCCCTTCCCAAGACCTTGCCCACCCCCAGCCTAGCAGCGATGGGGGGGATGCTGAAGAGACAGCCGTGATGCTGTGGGAGTGCTGCTCAGCACCAGCCAAAGCACCCGTGTGCTGTCAGCACCCTCCTCGCTACCAATACAAGCTCAGCACCGTGGGGGTCGGTAGGGGTCTTAGCGAGACCCAATACACCAAGAAACAGCTGTCTAGCACAAAAATAAAAGTAAGTTTCAGGTATTACATACTGGAAAGAAGTGAACAGGTTTGTATTTAGTATGGCATTGATTTTGGGTTGCCTTTACCCTGCACCTCAATATCAACTTCACACATCCCCAGAGTTCCACCAAACATCTTAAAATACCCATCTTTGGTTTTACTTCCTACTCTTCCAGAAGAAATTGAACATGAAAGATAACTATTCACTGTGTCCCAGTGAAGAGGTGTAATTGAGACGTTTGTGTATAATGTCTATCTCAGCTGAAGAATTTTGTTACATGAATTGGTGTCTCCTTTACACCTTTATATATTTTTCTGACCTCAAACAGGTTTAGTGAAAGGGCTTCAATACAACAAGTAATGTTATAAGCCACTGAATACTTGCATTGCTACACACTCCATATAAATCTAGTATACTATTTTGATCTTTACGGTGTTGCATTGACTCACAGCATTGATGGCATAACAAATACATTCTTGATGGTATTTCTAAAGAAAAAAAAAAATCACAAGATTTCTAACAAATCAAACAAGTATTAACATTGGGAAGTGATATACAGACATACCACTGCCAGCTACTGGGTTTTCTAGCAGCATATACTATTTTGTGTGCTTCTGTGGAGAAGATACTTCTATTAATAATAAATGCATAACAAATACTTATTTACTTGTTGCAAGTTAAAAAAAAAGAAAACAATACCACCAAATATACTTCAATGGCTAAATTTCTAATGAACTTATGAGGTTTTTTACCTGTCTATCAGAGAATCTTTGTTCTTATTCTCTCTTCACTCTTGGGGAGAAACATGTAGATAGAGGAAAAATCTTCTGTAAGGCTCTAATTCAGGTATTTCTTTCCTTCTTCCCTTATTTTGCCCAGCAGTCAAGCATACTCTACAATCGAATTCAGCAATCAGAGAGTCACAGAGATTTAGCTTATCCAAAATGAGATATTTACTCAGCTCTATGTGGTCTCATCATCACAACATGCTAAATGCAAGCAAAGGAATATGCTCAATTTCTGCCTGTTTTTTGTGTTATTCTCAGAAATAACATCAGTACCGAGTTTTGTACCCAGAAAGTCTCCCCGAGTTTCAACTCTTTCAGATCCTCCCTGCCTACCTTCTGCACATTCTTTCAGAACATTTAGCATACAATGATGTATGTGCTATTATCATTGCACATTAAATCCGATCACTTAGAATCTTATTAATTATAAAGAGCTTCCCTTTTGCCTTCAATAAAAATGCATGTGTGTCCCTTCACTTATAATGCAATATGTTGCTGTAGATGTTGTAGATGTGATTTCCCTAGCCCTTCACTAACAGCCCTTTCCTCATTTACATCCAATAATAGATTCCCCTTCTTAGCTACAAAATTCTCACAGACCTATCACCTCCCTAAACACCTTTCTAACTGATACTCCTCACCCCCTGTCTCAGCTCAAGACCTGTCACCTATGATGCTTGTCCTGATTTTTTAGCTTTCTAGTTTTGGCCAGTGGAGGAGCCAAGCTGTCTGTTCTTGCAGTCAAGCAGTTTTGGGGTTTGAGAAGTTGGACTCTGTTGAATTTTCCATTGTCCATTCATTTTTCCACCCTTCTTTGCACTCTAGTGCAAATCTATTCTCTTGCTTAAGGAGAAGTTATATTTATTCCATGTGGATAAAGTACTGTCAGGTGGGATTTGAGTCTCTGGCTTAAGGTTCTACTCAAAAGCAGTACAGGTCCCCAGACAGATTAATACCCACATATCTACATACTGCCATGTAATTGATAACCTAATTGCTAATATTGTCACATGTGAATGTCATCTATAGTTAAGGCATATGAAGATATTTTCTTTCTGTTGGAGTTTAAATTCCCTTGAACACAAGACAAAAAAAAAAGGGGGTTAAAATTAGAAGAGGAAAAAATTATACAGAAAAGGAACAAAGATGGGATGTGCTTGGGGATGCAGAAAGTGTGCAGTTTTTTCCTGACCTTTGCTTTCCAAGAAGAGGAATCTAGGAAGTGAGGTGACTTACTGTGAATAGATCAAATACCCTGGAGGTATAGAGGCCAAGACAAAAAGGTTATAGCATCCTTCCTTATAAATAATTGATTCAGTAAATGACCAAGTAATGGACAAGAGTTTTAGCAGAGAAAGACAGGAGGGTTTGTTATGCAGTAGATACAAGAGGCCACTATTTAATTTGCTTGTATAGTGCATAGGTTGATAAGGACATACCAAACACAGTTTGTCTTTTAAGAGTTCAGTTTGTGAACTATAAAAGTCTAAGTATTCAGAAATTGTTGCATCCTGTGGCAAGCAGACATGCTTATCGCACAGCGGAATCTGTGCATATGAATAGCTCCTGAATTTCTGAGAGCATTAACAGCGAGAATAAGCTACTGTTGACAAAAATGATATCAGGCTAGCCATAGCCAAACCCAAATGTGTATACTGGCCAGATCATAACACAGAAACCTTGATCCTGCTCATTCCTTAACCAAATGCATGACTATAAATGCAATCCCTGCCTCTCCTTCTGATCGTTCTGGACCAGTACACAGTTTTCTGTATATGTAACAGCTGTCCTTTTATTGCTACAAATTCTTTTCTTTAATTTCTTTTTTTATTAGAGGAAAAATTGCTATAATAATTCCAGAGGAAGTAACAGGCATTAAATTGGTCAATATCAAAGTTGTCTCACACACAATAGAGTGTATCAGTAACAGAGAGTGGAGTAAACTTTATGAAGTCAATATGGACATGAAGTAAAACCATCTTTGTCTGTGCTAAAGCTCTGCAAAACTTTGTTTCTAGTATTAGAATTACTGCTACAAATAGTCACATGGAAATTCTCAGAATATACTTTTTTAGTGCTGCAAGAATTGTTCTTCATCTTGTGTATAAAATATAAATTCCACTGCATTTAATTTAGTAAGGTTACATCAATATTTCCAATATGGAGTAAATTCTAAATGATTCATAGAACCATTACCTATTTCTATATTTTAATAAGTTACATTATTCCTTGAGCCTGGAATTCTCATCCAGTTTTCTTATCAAAACAGCTACACATTAAATGTCCCAGATTTCAAAGCCACCAGGTACTGGTATTCAATTACTGCCACTGGATAAATCAACCTCACTGAAAATCCATTAAACAACTAAATAGTTCAAGTATGAATCCCCAGAAGGGCAGGATAGCGTTTACTTGTTACTCATTTACCATTTCTCAAAAACCACAGAGTATGCGTGCTGCAAATTAAAGATAGCAACAGAAATTAGTTTTTCCTTTTCTTATCTAAAGTGATTGTTTTAATAGGAATGCTGGTATGAAGTAAAATTCGTCTAATCATACAGCTGATGAGAACATTTTCTTGAAGTTTTTCTGAATGTTTGTGAGATAAATATATTGTTCCACTTTGTTTTGTGGCATCCAGCTGGTAATTACACCTCTAATATTTTAAATGAGTGTGACCTCACATAAGTGTGTTTGTAGCATCTTGCATAGATCGATGCTAATTGAATATTGTTGGTATCTTATTAAACAGCATTTGTACTAAGATTAGGAAAGAGAAAGAGGCTCCCCATTTACTTATCTGAATTTCTTTTCAGAACTGAATCTTAATTTTTCTCTCCTCCCTCATCTTTATCTCTTTCAAGAGGAATGCAGGATTTTGCTTCACAGTGAAGATCTAAAAGGCAGCAAGTTGAAGAAGGATGCTTGAAGGATGATTTAATTGTTAAGTGTTTCATTTAGAGTATACTCAAGTTTCCAGCTGTGAAATCACAAGATCCTTACATGCAGTATTCACAGCAGTATCTTAAATTTATATAGGATTTCTAACTTCTGAAAAATTGCAAACTGTTCAAAAATTTGTTAGTCCAACACTTACAAAATCATATTTGATTTAATTGAACTTTCCTTTAGTCTCTTATTTTTAAACTTTGTGAAGTACATTGTGCACACTTTGAGATACTCTCTCCCATCAAGAAGGCTGAAGGGGTTGTTTCTTGTTGTAATGAAAACCGAGATTCTCTTACAATAACAAGCGCCTGGGAGAAAAGCCATCAAGCATGGCGAAGAGTCATAAGAGATGAGGAAGTTATTTCAATACAGCAGCAGCAGAGAGACATGATTTTCCTGCCCTATGTATTAAAGGCAGCACGCAGAAGATCCTAGTGACAACTTAAACACACACAGATTACTTATTTTTTCTATGAATATAAGCAATTCTGGCAGATTTCTCAACTGACACAGCTTAACACAACCATACTTTTGGATAAGATACCCACATTTAGCAGAATGATAAGAATACCATTAAGCTGCCAGGTCTGTAATTTTAATGCATATTTGAAATTGAACAATTTAAATCTAGAATTGGTATATTTCATTCTTGAAGACAAGTAAACGTCATCCCAAGTGGGTGACGCACATTGGTTTGTTTTTTTTTTTTTTCTTTAGGATGAATGTAATTTGATATTATTTCATGATTGGAAATACGTTGTGGTTATTCACCAAATATCTGCCACAGCCTCTCTGATGTAACTGCAGCTACACAATAACAAACATTTTGGCCTGCAGATAATTGGACGGGATGTGACTGAGGTCTCTCAAAGCTGTGATGAACATGGAGAAGGGGAAGTGGGCCCGATCGTTCGCTCCTTCCCCCAGAGCTGGGGGGGTACAGGCAAAGCCAGCAAATATCCATGTTCAAAACAAACAGCAGCTGTTCCGCTTCTTTGTAGGTGGTTGACTGGTGGATAATGAATAAACATAGATCACACCAGGCTCAGGAAGTTTTAACACAGAATAGTTGGAAATCAGAGAGTATTAGGAGAGGACATATGCTAGCTCTGTTCTGACACTCTTCCCAAGGCATGTCCTAACACTCCTGCCAGAGACAGGACACTGAGCCACATGGTTCTTCATTCTGACACCTTCTGGGATCAAAACAAGCTCTCAGAGAAGAATAAACTACACATTTTCTTATCTAGACCCAAACCTCCAAACTGTTCCGTAAAACAAGCGGCTCTGCATAGACACAGGTCCACAGCCACCTCACTGGGAAGGGTTAGGCCTCTTGCCACTTCTTGCAGTATCTTTGGTGACAAAGTTCACATTCAGCTTTTTCTCCAAATGTGGAGAATAGGAAGATTTGTCCAATGTAGCTGTAAGCAGCAGTAATACAGATTGAGGCACTGGTGCCAGGCTAGGACAGCAGTGCCAGCGCTCGGGACACAGAGCAAGCTCTCCCTTGAGGCCATCTCACCTGCTTCGCCCTCTGGGCAGAGCTGGGCTTGGTCCCGACTCCACAGTTCAAGAGGATGGTAAAAGTCAACCAGCAGAATACTTCAGTAAACAGATTGAAGTGCTGCTGCTAGAACAGCGAAGCAACATGGGATGGCAGCCAGGGACTCCGGAGGCTCATCCCAAGCAGAAGAATTTGCCAAAAGCAGTGCAGTTATGTGAGTGAGCAGCAAATGCAGAGTGGTTACATACACCATATTCTTTAAGTATCTGTCCAGTTACTCTGACCTAGTGCCAAATCAATTTAGGGTTACAGGTAATTGTGCATTAGTTGGAAGGGAATGAACTCCCTTCTATAGAAAAGTTTTCAACTACTGTTTTTGAAACCCCCCATAGTAGGTTTAAAAAAAAAGGAAAAAAGGAGAAAGATTTAAGGTAAATGAAAATATTTGGAGTTTTCTTTAAATTGACATATTTAACATGATATTAAGTGAAAAACAATTTAATTTTCAAAACAAAGCAATTTTTCTGTTTCCATTTGAAACGCTGAACCAGAACACAGGTTGCCTTTTTTTTTTTTTTTTTGCTAGTTGTTATTGTTGAAGCGAGTTTGTCAAGCATTAAGGTAGAAAAGTCCAATTTGTCTGCTTGGATAAAAGGTTTCAGCACAAGGTTTTTGACCAGTGTTATGTGTTTCATTCTTCCAGTTTTCACATTATTCTAACAGGAATGTGGTGGACGTTGAAACTGTATCAAAACCTAAACAACAATTTATGGAAAAAGCTGCACAGCTCAGTTCACTAGGAGCTACAGCCATCTAGCTGGTGGCTAGGATGTACAATTGCCAAACAACTTGATTACGGTTTCTACTCTAGAAGACAGTAATTTAATATCTTGTTTTTAAAAAAACCACACATAACAAAAGTGCATGTGCGTGTCAGTATACAGTAATATATTAAAAAAAATCCATGCTGGTTAATAAGATTTTTTCACTATCTGGAAAAAAGGAATATATTTTCAACTAGTAATCATGCTATGTGAATTTTAGTCCTTTATAGGTAAAATTTATATCCACTTCTGAATATTATTAACCTGTTGCAAAAGCAAGCTATCAGACTCTAGAGAGCACTAGAATTAAAGCTACCTGCACAGCAGCTTCATTACATATGCAAGGTAATTCTGCTTTTCATTGAAACACATTTTTTTCCTCTCCATCTTAGTTGAGGTACTGGCTGGAACGTGTTAAGAGGAAATTATGTCTGTGTAGAGGAACATAACTGTTGCTTTCGCTCTGGATGTGAACATTGGAAGTTGCAAGACAAAGCAATCTAAGCACGATAATTTCTAAAATAAGCAGGTATTTCTGCATAATAACAGGCAAGTTGTGAAACTGCCTTCTTGTGCATACGCAGTGGTATCCTCTTCTAGCAATTACTTTTTTTCTCCAGGAACCTGGACAGACAGAGTTTAGCGGAAATTTCATTTTTTTACTTCAAATCCATATAATTAAAGGTTCCAGTAGTGTGACCTGGCAGATTTAGACAAGCATTAAGGTGTCCTCCTTTCCTTATCCTTGTTTTTGATGACCCAAGACACTTGCAGCATCTTGAACTCAAACTTCTTCCCTTTAGGGCACCATCATAGAAAGATATTCCATGCAATGTTTCTTTTTTCCAGTCATTATCTTAAAGCTATCATTCTGGCAAAAATTAAGCCAATACAAAAGTAATCTTCAAGAGAATCAGCAACATCAAGTGGGAGCAAATCAAGATTATTGCAGAACCGCATGTAGGGTTGCAAACATGCACACCATTCCATCACCTCTTTGCTACCCTAAATCTTCTGCCATGCTGAAAATGAAACTGAATACTAGGGGACTAACATTAGGAGATTCAGCACAAATTAATCTTGTTGATGGGAATTTACTTTGCTATGTTCAGTAAATAGCATTAAGGACATGACAGACATGAATTGCCCAAGTTGCTCAGATAAGTTTGAGTTACATGTCTGACGCTTTTGTTGATGTAAGTTTTGAGTAATCTCATTCCTATATGAGCTGCTTTGATTTACTAGAGGTAACTCACTTTTGAAATAGGTGTTCTCCCATTGTCTCACATTAGGAAATCATCCCTAGTCTAGCTCACAGTTTACACAAACATTTAATAATTTTGCAGTTATCTTTCCTATTTATGTCCAATTCAAGTAAACTGAACAGGAAATAATTTCTTGTCCAGACAATTTGTAGGAGGGGAATCAATTAAGTCTAATATCTATATAATTACTGCTTAGGATAAGGTATGTACTCTGACGAACTCTATGGTATTGTGCACCTTCCCTTGGATTAGCTTCTGTTTTTACCTATGTACACTTACTGCAATTGACTGCATAAGTGGGTTTAGTGCAAATTGATCTTTTGTTTAAAAGACGGGGTGGGGGGTGTGGGGGTGGGGGGGTGTGTATTTAATTTTCTGTTAATGGCTTTACACAACATGCTATTTGCAGCTGCAAATAGCATATTTGCAGCCCCTTTTCCTTATCACAGAGCTAGAAGACAAACCCATCCACAAACAGTTTTCCATGGCAGTAAAACTTCTATTCAGCAAAGACTTTTGCCAGTCATAAGTATTCAGAACATGATGCTATGTACAAAGAGAATAAGGCTGTAGGTAAAATGTAAATCACTTCTTTCTAGAAGCCACAGAACACATTCCAGCAAATCGAAGGTAAGAAACCTAAGATAAAGAGCAATGTCGGGGTCCCAATCCAGCACAGCACTAAAGTACTTAACATCTTTTCCCTACCTTTTTCTCCTCCCCAAATGGGAGGAATCACATGCTTATAAGTAAAGCACAGGTGCAAATGCCGTACTGAATCAAGGGCTTACAGGAGCAACTCACAGTAAAGAAAACCAGATGGGAGAACAGAAGCTTTCATAACACAGAATGAAAAATATGGAACATTCAACTTATTACAAAACCCCCGCTCTTATATCTATTTATGAAATCATTACTTTTGAATATTGTGTTTTCAGGCTAAATTTGTTTCTCCAAGATGAAGAGGCCCTACTTGAAGTGTATTAGTAACAAGTGTTTCGAAGTATATTTGAATTTTGAAGCATGTTCAGAGCAGACCTGTACTCAGGGCACCTCTTTAGGGGCTGAAAAATAGACTGCGTATCAACTATAGGAATACACATCAGAAAATTTCCAAAGAGTCTCTCAGCCACAGTCATAGCACTGTAGTGTGATCAGACCTTCAGGGATTTCAGACGTTAGAAACTGTAGATGCAGGTACTTGCATTCCTGCATACAAACTGAAAGAAAATTTCGGTCCTCTGCCCTTCTTATAGACATTCTCAACTGTATTTTGTCTGTCATCAAATTCAAAATCCCCAAAGATCTGTAGCATTTTCCTTTCATCCTGGATACCATTCTAATTCACTCATTCTCTCATTTCCTTTGTTTTTCCTATCTCCCCTCCTGAACTTCAGATCATCCGTACGTGACACAGTCCCACTTAGATTCTGAAATACCTCTTTCAGATTCTCCTAATAACAAGCCCTTCAGAGCTCTGTACCCACCTACCCTTGCTATAAAACAGAACACACAGGACTAGAGCCTGGAGAAGGTATCTTTATTTATGTACCAATTGCCTGAAAGGTTTTATTTGTTTGTTTTTGTTTTGTTATTATAATAAAAGTCCTCCAGAACCATGGCTGAACCCCATTCTGCTTTAATAATGGAGGCTGACCCACAGCACACTAGAAAGAATAATCTTACTGATTAAAGATCATATTAAAAAATAAAATCTTATTTCAGTGAACTTTGGATTGATTTCAAGATTTTTGAAGTGTACTGTATTGTGCAAAATTTTAGCATTTCATACTGAAAACTAGGATCATCAGCAAGATGGCACTAGTATTTAGATAAAAAATAAGAAGTTCCTATGGCAGGTTTTTTTTTTTTTTTTTTAATTATTATTCTTTATTGAGAGTATTTCCCTTTACTTGTCCAGTGCTCAGAGTTCTTCAAAATCTCTTCCCAGAGCATGATTTGATCTCATCCACATAGGTAAATTGTATTTCAGAGGTTGAGGTTAATTTCAGGTGTATTTTTTCAACACATCCTGCATTTCTGCCTATTCCACTGATGAAACTGCAAAGCCACCTTTTTCACATTAGCACAGGCTACAGTTCCACATTACTGACTGGGAACATGTGCTGGCTCATTTATGCAGTGAGTTTGTGCCTCTTCCAAAGAGCAGACATGAAATACTCCAGCAGAGTCTGTCTTACACTTAACAGCATCCTGCTGCATTAACGGGAATACCTTTTTGTTTAGTTACTAATCATCAGTGCCATCAAAGTCATACATGACCCGCAAACTCATTAAATACACGTTACCTACTAGTTTTAGCAACACTCTGAACACATTTATCCTTACATCATCCACCCTAACTCTTACAGGGCTTTTTAGGGAAACCTGACCAGAGAGCAGTTCTCCCCCAAACACACATCAGCCCTCTGTTAAGTAGCAGCACACTTCTAGGGCTCCCTAGAGCTGCTTTCCAGGGGAGAATCAGTATTCATGAGTTCAGGTATGCCATATACCATGAGTATTATTTTTTTTTTAATGATTTTTTTTTTTTTTTTTTTACACAAACTTTCCCAAAAATTAGTCAGGGATGGGATATGTACTTTCAATCCCAGGAAGTAGATCCACTGAAAACAAATTCCAGCCAAAGTCCCCTTTCACAAATCTCTTCTACATTTAACAAAAATAAATAAAATTACCGAAGCATTTGTCCAGACTTCAGAATAGTAATAGGGAAATTGAGGGCAGGATACACCACTGCAAACTAAGTTGAAAGCCTTTGCACAGTACTTAAAACCAAACATAAGATCTAAATATTAAAAACAAGTGAAAAAAATATCCTCAAAAAACCCCTGTTACTCAGGCCTAGAGCTTATCTGGGGGAGCACCTACATAGGGCTCTGGAAGAGCATCAGGCAGAAAGGGGATGCCAAACACACAGTGGAGCTTGTATTCAGAGTGAAGGTAAAAAAAGCACTGCTACCAGTCTGAAAATCAAAGCCATTTAAACAGTTTGTCTTAGAATTCAAGTGCTACAGGTGTTCTGAGTAAAGAAAAAAGATTTTTCATAGGATATTGTATCACTGAACAGGTATTGACGACAGACCGTGTTTTTTTTAGTAGGAACAGGTAGACAAGATCTCATTAACTTCAAGAACAGCCATGGATGCTGATTTAAACACATTCTCAGAGAAAGCATACAGAGTGTCTTTCATCAAGCCCCATTAAACTGCTAATCAATTAAGATGCCAGCTGAAGTACACAACAGTTAAGCACAATATAAATGAAACCAATGGATCAAATTTTGCTCCCAGTAACAGCAGAGTAAGTCCAACGACGCTCAATTTTGACCTATTTATTGAAGATTGAGTATCAACCCACTGGTCTCTTGGAATAGTATTTAAGAAAAAACTTTTTCAAAGCAACAACATTGGATTTGAAGTTGAATCCCAAACAGCGGCTAGAAGAAGAGTTATGCCAACAAAGTGTAAATCTGGTAATAAAAGAAACTTGCATATAGCCTGCAGACAAGACAACCAGAATTGTTTAAAAATATCATACTGTACAAGATAGGCATCCTTTGCATGTTCCAGATGCCTGGTTCCACCCATTCTGTGCATCTTGAGGCACAAGTTTCATTGCTCAGTGTTCTCAGAGACTTCAGAGAGACTTAGTGCTTTTAAAACATACGTCCTGCGATAATACAAGCGTAGAAGGAACAATGCTGCGCTAGTCTCTTGAGGCTAAATCATAAGCTGCTTTATTTTTGTAAACTTAGAACTGTAAAGGGAGCCCTGAATCAAACATTAAATCACAGAGAAGGGATCAAAATATAACATCAACATATATTTTTTAAAATAAGTGTATGTACACCTTCATTGTACTGTTATACATTTTTATGAAGTAGAAATAAGGAAACATTTGTGTAACCATACCTTAAAAGTTCTGACCACAGAGACATGATCCAAATCTCTCAGACTTTTTAGTAAGGGTTGTTATCTTCAGGGAAGAGGGAAAAAAAGTTTCTAAGAAGACTTGTAGTAAGATTTGGCTTTAATTCCTACAATCTCCTGCCTCAGTTTCCTTTCTTCTCATCCAGGGAACCCACCTTCTGTTCCCAGAGGCGATGAATCCAGCAAGCAAAAATTCTGACACCATACCATCTGCATCCTCCCTTAGCCATCCTTACACCCCTGGTGAGAGGTTTCCAACCCTATGCAAAGGCTCCTTCCTGCAACTGCTTCCTGGGCAAATGGAAAGAGCTACCCCAGATCACCATCTGCTGCTCACCAGCCACAAGTAATAAATCCTTCCTATCGGTCTCAGGTGTTTCTGCTGTGCTTTCTGTAGGAAGCACTCAGGCTTCTGTGACCTGCAGCTGAGTCACCCCAGACGGTGCTAGTATAAAGACAAAGCAGGGGTAAGGTTCATCTCCCAAATCTCTCCTAATAGTGTTACTTGCACAGTAGAACATGAAGCTTAAGAAAAAACACTGAATGGTTTTGTTGCCTGTTTCCTGCTATGCAGTCAGAGCAGCCCCAGAGTTCAGTACAGTTCTATGCTAGTCAGTTTAAAAATTGTAGTGGTATATTAAAAATCATGGACAGGTTACCCTTTCCTGATTAATTTTCCTAGCAAGGACCACTGGTGTGAGCAAGGATCAGGAAAAGGAAACCTCACAGGGAAGCATCTGAACTCTTACACACATTTTACATAGTCATGCTGGAAATTAGACTTTTCATGAAAGCATCTATAAATCACTAGTATCAAGCCAGAAATAACTTAAAGACTCTAATGATTTGTGTTATTTTATGTTGTTTAAATATTTTAAAACAGTTGCCATAGCTACTACCTATATTAAAGGTTATTTGGTTATTTTTGAGGGAAATATGGGTACATAGCTCAGAAATTGCAAGAACTGTTTACAAACAACATATTGGGGTTCATCTTCTGCACGATTGCCAGGAATTAGCCCCGTGAATCTCTTCAAGGTTAACAAACAAGTTAGATTTCAACATGTTACATGGGCAATTATCCACATGGCCCCTGTTCAGGCTAACAAGAGTTACAAGGATAAATCTTCAGGCATGCATGTGAATGCACATACCATTAGCTAAAATCCAAATCAAAGGTCTGGAGAGTTAAAATTCAAACACTACAGTTAATCTGCTTAATTGAGAGTAGAGTTGCTAAGTTAGTATGATTAAAGAAGAAAAGGGAATAAGGAAGAAGACCAACAACTATTTCAGAGCTAACATGACTTTCATTTCCTACTGGGAATTATGAGCTAATTCCAAAGGTGGAATAAATCAGGATAGTCATAACTTTTTTTTCTTTCCAAAACACCATCTCAGCCTGTATCTCCAGCTCCTGGTGTCCTGGCAAAACATGAAGAAGTTCATGCATTCCCTTCCTACAGATGTGGCTGGAATTCAAACTCAAATGGTCCCATTGTGAAACTATAGTTTTCTAGAAGGGAAAATTTCATGGTAAATGGTGATCAAACAAAAACATATAACCAGAATCTGATTAAGGCTTATGCGGCTTTTGGAGCCAGCTCATCTGCTGGAGTTTCCTCCCAGCCAAGGTCCTTGCTACAGAGCCCTATCTGTATGCATTTGTCAACAGCTGGAGAAGGCATGGCTGAGGGAGAGGTAGCTTGTTTCTTATCTCTCTGTCTAGAGAGTAAAATCTTTCTCACCACCTTCCTGCATCTTTCTGGGTAGTATGGCCTTTCCTACCCAAAGTCTCACCCAGTTTCTTGATATCTCTGTCTCAATTTCAGCAATTTGCTCTGCAGACTTAAGCAAATGCAGTTGCATGCTACTCACTGTGAAGACTGTTTTTGTAGCTGGTACTCTGGTGCCACACTGAACACTTCTACAAGGTCCCCTTCATGTCACTAAATATGCACAGGTTGTCTTGCTTGTCTTCCGTTTCAATGTCTTTAACAAGCAATCCACTCACATCTACTACTGAAGTGCTCGCTCACCCTTCCAATCAGACTCTTGATTTATTACTTCTAACACTTCTGTACTTTGTTTCACATTGGGGACATCTACCTAGCAGCCACAAGTTGCCCCCTCCCGCCCTCACCTTTCCCCTTTATAGTTGTTCCAAATTCCATGCACTGCCTGTGTATTTCTATTCCTCTATTGCCTGCTGCCATAAACATCACGTTCAAAGTTCTCTGTGCAAGTCTCTGCATTGCTTATACAGCCTCAAGTCCAGTGACAGCCAATGGCTGGGAACAGACCTCACTGGCACTAGAGCAACACAGAAAATAAAAGGACCCTTCTCCAAATTCTGCTTATTTACTATGCTGTTTACTCTGGCTTTTCCAAACGAACAAGATTTTACAGTCCACACTATGAACTCACAAGCCAAAGTGTGAATGAGATTTGATAAGTCAGTTTCAGCCACATACGGTATACTGCTATATCAAAGTCTTCAAATTACATTTATTTCCCTGAATGAGGGGAAGAAAAATGATGGCAACCTGATAGTTTCTGAGTAGCTGTGCTATACTTTTAGGCTGAATCTGTAATATTCTATGCTGAATAGAAATTCTTTGGAAGGATGAAATATCAGCAGGAGAGGCAACTACTTATAATAGCCAATATTCTTCCGCACTTGCAAAGAAAACTTTTCAATGCAGGCTTCCAAAATGGCTTTTAAATGAGATGTCTGTAATTTAAAGAAAATACGGTAAAGATATAGCAAAGTTCTGTTTCAGATGGTTCACAAAGAGATGTAAAGAACTTTCTAAGGACAAATTGGTGTTTTCATGGTCATCTAGGTGTACAGTGCTGTTCTGTATGGGAACTGACGGGTTACTTCCAGTTACTTCCAGTACATGCTCTGCGTACATGACACGTTACTGGGTGGTTAATTACCTCATCTTAACTAATAACACCCCACAGAATACCTCACTACTGTGGCTACACTGGTGCCCTTCTAACAGAACTTCCTCCAGTGCTTCCTCACAGGACTGCACTGAGCATCCATGATCAGTCCCCAGGTGTCTGCAACAAAACTAAGAATTTCTGTAGTTACGCTTCCTCTTTGCAATTATTGATCTGTGTGCTAGTAGCAAACTTTAAGAGGAAGAGATACAGCTGTCTTAGGAATTTAGAGTTAATTCGTCACCACCTAACACTGACTATCTTTCTTATAGTTGGTATTAGTTTATACAAACATGGGCATAAACACTTAGAAGTTGAATGCTGGCACTCTAGTCTATAGTGCCAATAGCTATTCTCAAACTATTGAAATAAAAGGTGCATTCTGGTAAATGTTCCATTTCCTGACCTTTAAGATGAGCTCTGCAGGGACTGTTTTTATTACGAAATAATTCATTTTATTACGAAATAATTCTTTTTATTTCTGTCTCTTCTTAGAGCCATATATCTTTGAAAGAGAAAAGCAAGATGCCCATCCACGCATCAGCAAGCTCAGAAAGCCTCTTTTAACAGTTTTAAGCCAGTGTAAACATGCCTTTGTTGAATGGGTTTGTTATGTTTTGCACATTTTTCATTCCAGAATCCGTAAAAGATTCTTTTCAATATTTAAAGGCTTTGCAGACTTAGCCTATGACCTTGATTTTCTGCTCTGCTCTGTGCATTTTAAAATAAGTCATCTTTCCTATTCAACATCTTTTCTTCTTCTCCACTTCTTCTTAAGGCTGTCCCTCCTGAAATTAGTTGCCAAATGCCCGTACCTTTATCTCCATTCCCTTTCAATGGTGTGTTCCCACAAACAATTCTGGATCAGCAACCGCCTGAAACTCAGCAGGTCCACTCAAGTCAGTAACCCATTTTAGACACAGCTCCAGCCAAACAGGGTGCTGCACGGTTGCGTTCCCATGTCATACTACTGGGACTGCAGGTACCATCCTGCACCGTGTTAAGGGAGCGAACTGCAGGTCTCACAGCCCTTTGTTGTAAAAGCAACCTAGAACTACTCAGGCGACATAGTGGTGATGAAAACCTGTAGAATTAGCAGGTGCATCTGTTAGTCCTAATCACTTGTTTATATTTCTTATTTAATAACTATTTAATTACTAGGCCCAGTGTTCCTAGAGTGGTTGCTTTTATTTAGAAAGTTAAGGTCCATGAATTGTTGACACTTATACCAGTGTAAGTTCTGTAATTTATTTTGTTTTTCTTGCAGAAGACATTCATTTCCTATTGCAAGGCAACAAGCCCATGAGCAGGAAGGTCGACATTTGCTTTAGTATCTAAAATCACCTGAATGCCTGAGTAAGTAACAGCACTGCAATAAATACATTGTGGGGCAGGAGGATGGCCACTGACTCTTACTTGCAAACAATTTGTAGTCCTGGCCATGCAAAACATTGACTGCTATCTGTGACTCAGTTTCCATAGCTCTAAGGAGGAGGTAATTTTTTCTTGTATCATGAAACTGTTGTGATAAACTGTAAAGAGTATAAATAAAATACTGTATAAGTTTATTTTCATAAATAAAGGGGTATATAACTGTCTAACATAAGGAGAGAATAGGGCCAATTTCTGTAGTAAACAGCTCTTTGGGAAAGTCATATTTTTAGCTGAGATGAACTAAGATCCTGCCTTTCCTCTGTTCTCTATTCTCTTCAGAGCCAAGGCTGACATCTCTCTGGCTCTCACTGAAAGAAATAACACAATTTCTAAGCAGATTCAAAGGGAGAAAACAACAGGAGGCCCATGAACCACTAGACCCCTTCAGCAGATTGGAACAGTGGGCAAAGACATAAAACAGGGTTCTTCTGCAGAGTACCAGAGACGCAGCAAGAAATATTTATCATTATTCTTCAAAGTCGTATTTTTTATTATTATTTATTTATTTATTTTTCAAATATTAATGTCAGTGCTAACAAATAAACGTAATCTAAATAGCAATAACTTCAAGCTGCATTACTGTAGTAAAAACTGATGGTTCAGACCACAATGCACAGTGCAGGAACTCTTCAGTTCTGTTTGATATCATTCAACCAAAATCCAATTTTCAAATGCTAAAACACTCACTAATGACGTATTTGAGAATAATTGCCCTTATTTTTTAAAAAGCAAAAAAGTGAAAGGGGTAACATACTACTGCCATTTCAACATATTAAATGAAACAATGCTACTAGTTAAAAAGTAAAAATAAAATTAATTCTTCAAAATACCTCATCACATTGTTTCTTAATCAATAGTAGGAAAGGCGTGCAACAATATAATGGCTGAAAACATTAATACATTAATGAATCATATTTTTGTTGCTTGCAGAAATGTTCAGTACTCTGTTCTATATTAATATTACTGACTGCAGACAGTTACTGTATTGAAGGTTTTCATTGAAATGTTACAACACCATGACCATATATATCTATTTCTGAAACACTGCAATGGAAAAATTCAGTATATTCTTTTATTTTATGCAGTGAGGTCGCTCCCTACAGATTTTTTACTCCTATTTGCTTTCATAAAAGAGTATTTTCAGAGGTTTTTGCAATGTTTCCTTCCCCAGAACTCACAACAACCTCTTCTGGAGAAGCCAGTTCTACTTAAATTAAACTTGGGTCAGAAACCAATCTTATCCTATCTTTACATAAACCTACGAGCTAATCCTTTATTTCTGAAGGTGCAAAGACAGTACTAAAAGGCAAATTGGGTATTAAATTAGTTCAGATCTTCTGTTGTAAATATGGTCTGCAGTGTAATGAAAAATTCTGACTTTTTTTTTTCAGTTTTTCAGACATCTCCTTCTTTTTTTCCAATGACAATAAAGAAATTAAAAGATTATGACATTGTATTTTGCTAACATTCTTGAGCTTCATTCCCCACCCCACCCCCCATCCCCACTATAACTCCCATTTTAAATAACTAGAACCAGACTACCACAAGGTGAATTCCTTTGTAAATACTGTGTGACTTAAGCACTGGAGGATATTTTCCTGTGTCAACTAATATTCTTCTTATACACTGGAACTCTGCCTCGTTCCTCTTTTTTCCTCTCAAAATGACAAAAAAATTTGTGGTTTTCAGTGAGTATACTCCATGGCTTTCCTGTTTTCTCTAGCCTTGTGATAATTTTTCTTTGATTTCACAGAACAAATCTGTTTGATGCTATATGTTAGAATTTTCTTTCACTTTTCTCCTTGTAAGCACTCCTAGGACCCCATTCCCTTATCATTTTTCGTAGCAAAACTCATATCGACTTCAATGAAAGAAAGCAACAGTTCAGCCTAGTGTTGGTTCATAAGATGTCCAAAGTCTAGTCATGATTGAATTGAGGGGTCTAAACATTCAATTATACTCTCAGTTCTTCTCTGGGAAGTGTCTTTGGTATCCAGCAAAATACTTGTTTATCTTGGAACATTATGAAACTTGGAGGTTGGCCAGAGATTTCAGGCTAAGGACCAGACCTATTATAGGATTCAATCCCTTAAATAATAAGGAACTTTGTCAGTATGTAATCCTGGTGTGCAGCCCAGACTCCCTTGGTGAGGGGCCTGCAGGGTTTTTATCATCCATAGGATGTTTATCTAGGTTATGGATTGATCAGGCCAAGGAAATATTCATTAATTCACTCACGCTGCCTCTGGTGCTTATGAGCTCCCATCACCTCTAAAACAAGGTGTCTTCCTGGGTAAATGAAGTCAGATTTGGGATAAACAAAGCACATTTTTAAAAAAGTCAAGAGTAGTCAGGATTACCTTTATAATGTGTCACTGATAAGCAATTGATCCTAATAAGAAAACTACTCTGAAGGAGCTAGGACTTGGGCACTGTCCCGGAACATGTGCCTCATCAGTAGAGAGAAAGGCAAATTCCTAGAAATTAACGCTAGAGGCAAGCTCCTGCAGGGATCAGTGGAAACTGCATGCCCAGTAACTGTAACTACAGTTTTAACTTCTGAATCATGAGAAATAGCAAGATATTTCACATTAAAAATTAATTCTTTATTATTATTATTTATATTATTATTAAAGCATCTTTAACACGCAGGCCATTCAAATGATTGTTAGCATCCATAAACAAGTCACGCTTTCCTAATTAACCACAACTATTTCTCCAGATCTTGTATTTAATGAGCACTAGCCTCTTTATTTCAAACATTGATTAAAGATTAATGTTTTGACAAGCATAAGCCATAGATATGTCAAGTTGAAGAATGTGCTGTACTTCAACATTCTTGCTAAGCACTTCAGATTTTATGAATAAACTGGAAAACCAAGTAACTTGCTCTAGTGCAGTTTTGAGACACACCTATGAATAATCTGTTTCTAATAAACGCTGCTATTTTAAGTGAACAATTAACATGCTGTATTTCATAGTCATGTATGAACAAGACTTGTAACATTTTTACAGTATATCTGAGTGGCAAGCAGAAGATACAGCCATAACTGAAACATCAAAAATACCGACATCTCATAAAATCAGCTTTCCAGCTTTGAACAATGTCAGTTACATATTTATCACTGCCATAAAAATGGGCAATTATTTATATGTCTCCCATTGTTACAGTATCTATATATCTTAGGACCTTTAACATAGTCACCTTCCATATCACAGAGAAGTTGGTACTAGTACTGTTATGTCCTCAAGCTGAAACACTCATTGCAAACAAAGGGTGAGATGCCTAAAATTCACAAATGTAATCTTCAGGACAGTTGCTTATACTTAGGCGCGCTCACAAACAAACAAACAAAAAAAACCACCCAGCAATAAACCCCCAATTATTCAAACTTCTGCCTTCATGTGTGCTCAGAACTCATGGAACCTCCAACCTGACAGGAGTGGCAAAGTGCCATCTCCATCCTGAGCCAGGCTGGGCTCTGGGAGAACACCAGGGTCATGGGGCTTTAGCTGCATGGGTGCACTTTCCATCTTCCTATAGCAATTTTCCTATTGTCAGGTAGGAGCGGGGGAAAATCAGTCTTCGATTTCAGTGTGACCAATGCCTCTCCATAACTCTCCAGCAGCAGAGCGCCTGGATCCCACGTCTGTCAGACACAAGTCCAGCACGCTAGCTTCCTCAGCTCCTCTGTAATTGTGGATCTGTCATGAGGACACCAACCCCTCACATCTCAAGTGATTCCTTCACCAACAGCAGTTAATACATTACTGTTTGTACATTAAAAAAGAAAATATCTCCATAATCAAGTTTACTATCAGCTAAGCTCAATAAGGAAAGGACTTCTAAAGGTTGTGGTGTGCTTTTCTTAGGCATTAATTTTACTTTCAGAACCAAAAGGACGTTCGTCTCTAGATCTTTGAGCAAACATTGAATATAGCTTTAATCTGTACTTCATCTTCCTAGTGAGTAAAACAGATCAAAGACTCTCAGCTGGTTTTGCACATTTCCAAGATACCAGCTAACAAATCACGAGATAATTTCTGTGCCTCATAATTCCCAATTTCTAGATCAAGTCATAGGGTCTGGTTGGAAAGTTGGGGATATGGTTTTGTTTTCTTGAAGTATCTTACAAATTGCCACTGTCTGATCTAGACAGCCCATGATACAGGTGTGCTCTTGAGCCTCCTGTTAAGCAGAACTCAAACCAGGGCATCAGCTTTTAGTGTTTTTGTACCACTTCAGTCAGACAGGAACTTCATTGGCTGGGACTCACCGAGATTTCAGTAGAGCCAGGGCATTGTCTTAGTTACTTGAGGGGGAGGGAAAAAGAAATAGATAGTTTGGAATGGTAGCCAGCTAAAAGAGTGAATTTTGGAAGCATGTAACAAATATCTCCAAAATGTTGTATTCCTGCCAACCTGACATTTTTTCTTTTCTTTGATGTACTTAGTAACATGAAGTTCTCCACACCTTATATCGAACCAAAAGGATGCTAAGTCTAACCTCCTTACAAGGTTATGATCAGAAATAGACTTTCATAGCCATGCAGGCACTGACATTGTGTCAATTCTCAGATTTATGTACTTAATGTAGAGTATATATCTTGGTTTTATTTTTAAAAGCTTGTTTTCTAGTTAACTGCTTAAATTAATAGGCATAAAAAAACACTTTTCATTTTTTCATGGCTGCTGCTAAGTTCCCTGTCTGGGTAAGAACTAGGCTGAGAAATCAAAGCTGTTGGTAATCCCAGCAAAAAGTAAAAGCAATATAGATATCTGTGCTTCAACCCCCTTCAAAGTGTTCTTTATAAAAGTATGCTGCACTTAGAATTAAATCTAAAATTTGCAGACACCAAATTTTAGTGTGGGATTCATATCAACTAACTTTAGATTTCTGTGATGTAACCATCTATGTTTGATCTAATTATAGACTCCTTTTATAGATAATGGAAAGAAAAGGTGCTTCTAAAACATATTTTTGCTGAACTATTTTAGTAATCTGTCTTTAGATAAGATAAAACATCCATGGAAGTGCCCACTTCTACTCTACCCTCTATGACTGGACCTGTGATGACTGGTTTATATTTAGACATATGAACATGGACATCTAAAATCCAAGACAAACTCTTATCCAGGAAAGCCCATACAAATTTTGGCTACAGCACGACAGTAGCTATTCATTGAAATACGACCAGCAGTTATAACAGATGCAGAACAGGTTTGTATAATCACAGTAATAATTCCAGAAACACAGGCCTTTTTCAATCCAAAGAATCCACAAACCTGCAAATTAGCAGTAGAACATACATACACATATATATGCCTATACATATATGCCTATATATAGGTGTATATAGTGAAAGAGATAAGGAAGGAGGGAGCATGGTAAAGTTATATTATTGGCAGCAATTTAGTGCAAGTTACAGAAGTTATAAACCCCTGTATCTGCACTTCTTATAGAAATATATATCATATGCTCCTTTTTAAAGTGGAAGAAACGGAATGATTCAGAAAAGCATATGAAAAAACAATGAAGAAGCATTTTTAATTTCAGTATAATAGTAGGGTACTGTAATTATACTTTAAACAATTGTGATGTGAGGGAAGACAGCCTTGAAAAGACAGTCATTAGGAACAGCTCATGAGGAAAGACAGTAAATACTTTTTAACCTAATTCGGCTAAGGACTGAATTTAAAAATACATTTAAATATCAGCTTAGGTGCTGACCACTACAGCACCCAAGTCTTTCAGTAGATTGAGCCTAAAAAATGATTTAGACATTTTCCAATTAGCTCATTTCCAGCAGTGTTTCTCAGCACACTCTGTTCTGCAATGGAAACACATACTGTCTCATTTGAAAAGCACTCAAAAAGAAGTGAAAGCGTATTTAGAGCTAAGGAAGCCTACCACACAAGTAAAGTGTCTTCTTTTCAAATTATTAGCGAACAAGAAACATGAAATTAAACCTATTTAAAGCAAACACTACTATTTCAGGGCATTTCATTCAGCTGGATTTCACAGAGAACCATCAACAATTCAGTACAATTATGTGGTAAACACAAATAAGCCAGGACTGACATTTTTCTTCCTCTGTTTTGCAGTCTCTACAAATACGAATTAAACTAATGGGACAATGGTTTAAAAAGGGCTTCCTTTTAATCTTTGAATATATGCAGAGAATATTCAGTTCTCTTTTCCTAAAAAGACAGATGAAAATGTGAGGAATAAGCAAGTTTTTAAGGAACAGTACTGAATATTCAAAATGTAATTTGTTTAGAAAACTTAGGCTTGTATACCAGAGAAAATCTCTTCTGTCCTGGGTTTGGTATTACTTTAATTCTTATTCTGAAAAAAATCACTGAGGTACAGCTGGTTTTGACTAGAGAGTTTCTCTCATTTCAGAATGGGAAATGGAATGGGATTTATAGACTGCCCCATCCCTAATTCTGCTTTTTGCAAGGGAAGGAGCCATTTGCAGACACTAACTGCAGACTAAAGGGGCAGCAAGGGAGGGGCAGGAGGAAGGGATAAGGTCTGCTCAGGTCACCCCCACCTTTCTGAGGGACAAATACATAAACCCAGCATTCTAATAACTGGAGATATGAGCCAAGGAAAGAGGCTTTGGGCACTAGAATCGCTACAGACAATCTGGAAAGATGCTATAAGGTTCAGAAGAGTACAAGGATGCATTGGCTCCATCAGTTACACCTGCACACAACTGACCTATTTAAACATGATGACCAGGCCCAGGATTAATGCATTTGTCACACAGAGATAAATCTCTTCAGCAAATCATTGCCATTTGGTTTTATGCAAGTCACACACCATGTCAACTGCACAAACTGTTGTTTTAAACTATCAGACATTTATTTAGTTTTTATCATATCAATATACATATTACTAATATGTAATTACTGTTAGTCAAAGACTTCATCATATAAGCTTTAGAGGGTACAGAGTATCTAAACTGTGTCTTCATTAAAAGAATCTTACATGATAATCACTTAATCTATTCTGAGCTCTCTGAGATAGTGGTGAGGTTTACTTAATCTATATAACTCTCATGAGTTTAATTGACTAATGGTTAATAGGGATTTCTAAAACAGATTAAATCAATAGCATTAAGCAAAAAGACAGATTTCTAAAGAGACTTATTGATTTGGTGGCTGATTTTTAGTGATTTCAGAATGAGCAAGCCATGTCTTATAGCAGAGAATTACAACATCCCAACAGAGCTTTATTGCCTTGAGGAGTGCTGTACATTGCTTTCAGTAAGGAATAATTCATTCACAGAAGTACCTCACTGTTTTAGTTCCACAGTGACAGTTAAGGTTATTGTTAACCTAGAAATGGTAAAAAGCTCCAGAAAAATATCAGTAAAGCTGTTCTTTTGGTTAAGGCATCAGGCAGGATGTAACTGATTGTGACTTGCAATCCTGAGCCCATGAATATCCAAGACCAGGGTACCTGCTGAAGTGCACCATGAACTTCCTATTGACTGTATTTCCTTGCAAGAGAAATCCTGCACAAGGAACAGCAAAACCAGATGCCTACCACTGTCAAGTTCATGGGCCAGGCCAACCATGAAGTAAACCTGCTCCATCATACAGAAAACTGCAGTTTTCACATTTTTCTATCAACTTGCAAATGTACTTTGAACAAGCAGCTTCACCTCTCCGACTCAGTTCCCTGCTTAACATTCATTGTTGTAGTCTAAATACCTCAAGTTCAACTCCCAATTTAATATTCCTTCTTAAATTTGTGATCCTTTTCCCATCCAAAAGAAAATTTCTTTCCATGTTTTCTTCATCCTTCATTGTACAGTTCAAAAACAATATTGTATACAGACTTTCTCATCTCTACTGTATTCAGCCTTCCTCTTCTGTTAGGAATTCAAAGACTTACTCATAGTGTTTTAAATCAAAACAGACCATTGAAAATCCTGCAATTTACTGATCTTTTGTCTTAAATTTTGCCTTGATCTCCTTAACAGATCACATTATTTAGTTTCGAAACACTTCCTAAAATTCTTTCTCAGGATGTCTTCCCTCGGTTTTTTTCCAGCTACATCTGTTACAATTCCTTTGCTGTGCAGTGATCCAGGAATTGACCTAATGTGTCCTTTATAAGGTAAATAAAAAAGATTAAATCAGTATAAGGTTTTTTTAAATTTAGTTGAATTTGATTATTCTGTTCACAATACCTAAATGTATATCTATATTCTATTAATATATAAGCCAGTATGTGTCCAACATTTTTCAAGTAAATTCTTCAAGAAGGACCAAATATATTTTTCCCAGATAAGGATTAGACAGCTAGTTTTTTGATTTTTTTTTGAAAACCCACGTTTAACCTTTACAAACCAACAAGTAGCTCAAAAACTAAATACAACTTGGTCTTCCAGGTCCAGCTTCTCATATGACCTTCTGAGTAGATCTGCCATTTCTCCTTTTATGTAGGGAAGCAAGAGAGGAAAAAAATAATTTTGAAATGCTGACATTTGAAAAGTGTTGACCAAATTCAGCTTCAAAATGTTTGACCTCAAGGCTGTAACAGCCACCAGCATAAAAAGCAGGAAGCGCTGCATTTGATAAGTTGCTTTTATATTTGGGGTGAAACATAAAAGATCTACAGCAGCTGAGGTTACTAGATAGGCAGTAAAAAGGCAAGGTTAAACTTCCTGTCAAATTCCAGCACAAGCAGCTGCACTTTGAGATTTTAAACGTCCCACTGCTATTTCAAGTAGATACTGCATTTTTCAGTCCCCTTTCTGGAGTACTGCCGTATGCTACTAAAGAATTACCACCTTAGTAACAGTGCATAAGGTGTAGACTGAAATGAACCCTACTCCTTGCAGTGAAAACCACTACCATGGAGTTGTGTGAGTGGTTTCTAAATACCAATACAACTTGACCTGGAGCAAGTCTAAACATTGGCTAACCCAGAATATCATTTTAGGAACTCGATAAAACACTTTACAAGTCCTTTCAGGTTACACCATGAGTTGTTACCACAAAAACATTTGTCATCTACAAAGGACTCCTGAAGCAAAAAAAAAAAAAAAAAAAAAAAAAAAAGCAAAATATTGACAAAAACAGAAGCAGCAAAACCTGGGAAAGATAAATACATCCATTGGCAAATGGATGAGCTTTTTCTGGCTAATCAAACCACTGTCAGCTTCAGCATGAGTGTGACCAAGACAAGCCTGTTTGGCCAGGACACTGAAAACATCTCAAAAGACAGTACTGTTCTATTCCATTTACACTCACCCACCTGCCATTCAACAAACCTTCCATTTCCTTATTTTAAATGTTTCATATAACGCAGTTCTTTTCCTGGAAAGTGTAGATGGGACATGATTACATTTATTTTTTAAATCCTAGGGTCTAAAGTTAACCAGCCACAAATTCAGAGTTGCTAAGATAATATATGTTCTGTTCTGTCCTTAATTCTCTCATTTCTCTACTATGCCTTGTTATACCACACAACAATTACCATGCTTTACTTTTATCTGATTTCATGATAAAAGAAGATATATTGTACCATTATTCATGGTGTATATCTTCAGTGGGAAAAGACCTTACTTTGGGGTGTTCACTTTTACTAAGATTAATTCCCACAATTAATCTCAGTGAATTATATGTTTAATTAGATGCCTATTAATTTTTTATGCCTACAATGAATCACAGCACTAATCTTGAGGAAACCAGAAATGCATTGAATTAAAATATATGGTCATTTAAGTTGATATTGTGCATAAATATCAGTAATGAACCAGATACATGTTTTAATACAGGCAATAATGTTCCATGAAGGTACACATTAGGAAATGTCCTTCTAAAGTTATTTGTCACTCCAAAAACCTGTAAAATAGTTATTTACTGTAGTGTTTTAAATTTTGGTCCCCTACAAGATCGTATGATTGAAGGAGTGTTTTTCATTTTTGTGCAATTCTGTTCCATTGTCTCAGAGACACAGAGATTAGAAAAACATAAACAGAGAGTATCTTTTAAAGAGCAGTTGTATGAGGTGCCTGCAGCAGTATTTGAAGGGTGGAGGATGAAATAAAAACGTAAAACCACCAAATGTACCAAAACGTTTTGCTCAGAAAGCTTAAAGGTGTTGTATCCTGCTGATTTGCAGCAGGAGTGGGGGGCAGGGAGGGGGAGGAGGAGGAGGCATGAGGAAATAATTGGGAGATTAAACGATAACCTTGCTCATTTCCAAAGAGTAGTTGTGAATGCAGAGCCCACGATGTCAAGGATATAAAAATGCATTGGTTCACCCCAAAGAATCCCTCTCCCTGCAGATGTCTTACTGTTGGGCTGTGCCCCAGCTCACAGCCACACCTGCCCACGACCAATGTGTGTAGTCTACAGGCTTCTCATGACGCTGTCAGGATACAATTTTCTTTAAATATTTGAAGTTTCCATTATTTTTATTTTTTTTTTTTTTTTATCATGCCCAGGCATCCTTTCCCCGTCCCCTTACAATGTTTAGTCCTCCATTAAAGACCTGCAGTGATTACCCAGCGTGCATTTTTGGACAGGGTATAAAGTCCAGTTTCTAAATGGCAATTATCTGTATTACTTGAAAGTACAAAAATTCTGCACAAGCTTCAAGAGATGCATTTAAATTTCCTCCATCACATAACCTCATATTCCTTGTTGATTTTCAAGAGCCAGTGTATTAATTGACTGTAATTTGGAAGCATATTAGACACATTCTACTCTTTCACTAACCCAAGCTAGTGAGCATCTCAGTTGCTCCATTCAGAATATTGGGAATACTATTCAAATTTCAGAAAATGCCATGACTTTGAACTCTAACTATGTTTTCTTTTCCCCTCACTGATACATACTTCATCATACATACAACTGATGTTTAGTGAGTGGATATTAAAACTGCTATCTCCCTAGGAACATTTGCAATCACTCTTAATAACTATTAAGTTTTAAAATGAGCTTACACTTTAATTAATTTTCAAACTGTGGCTACAGGAAATGAATCATTGCTTCCCAACCAACTTGGAAATAGTTTTTGTAATGTGTATTTTTGTGGCAGTGATCTGCAGCAGTGAAGGTCATTTTGACAATGTAATCTCTAGTAGAAAATAGATATTGATTTGTATTAGTATTTTGTTTCCTTAAATTTCTTCCTGGCCTTTGTAATATGCAAAGATATATTACGAAGACATATTTGAGAAATAATGGAGCTTTTTGCTGTTTAGCTTTGATGCTGCATTGAAAATAAGGGAAATACTGCTATTGCTCCATGCAAGTTCAACGTAGAAGCTTTGGCAAAATGATTTCAACATCAGAACTGCAAAGGAGGAGAGTATTTCCCTCCTGTAGGCTTCAAGGGGCTTGTTAAAAACAAACAGATTCCAACAGCTTGTTTGGATATCTCTTCGTTTCAGTTTGGTTATTTCATTTTACCTACATTATTTATTTATTGTTACAATTACTTAGACAAGAATGGCAAAATCCCCAGAAAGTCTTGCTTGGAAGAGTGTGCCAGTAGCTAAGTAAATTGTTGCTTCAAATAAAATCCATTTCAAAACTCTGGTCAATAATAGCTGCATATGTCACTGTGAGCCAAATCCAATAGTACATAGCAACTATTTTGCTAAGAATTTTTTCATTGAAACTGACTGTAATGGAAAATCAAGGTTTCAATGAAATTTATTTTTTCATGACTTGCAAATGCTTTTTGTCAGTGTGCATTATAAAAAAGGTAATTTTTACTGCAAATGGATTATTTTAAGGTCCCAACCTTTCCTCTTTCTCCCCTTTGAATCCCCACTCCTGCCAAACAATAATTTCAACATCTTTAGATGTGCTATATGGGAATTCAGTTCAGATTTCATCATCCTCTCCAGTGTCCTACGTTCCACATCTGGTCTACATCTTCACTGATGATCAGAGCCAGGGCAAAACCACATGACATGTCAGCAAGAGAAACCAGGGCACCTCCTGGAGACACTGGCTGGCCCACCACTGACTAAGCAGGAGGCACCAGTAGAAAAAATCTTGGGGTCACCTGAATTGATACTTCATAATTTCACCTCATGGTTTTCAGTAGAAGTTTCCTTTTTTTCAGTGTTGTTATCCCAAAGTTGAAATTTTCTACGAAACTATCACATTTTTCAGACTGGCTTTAATAGTAAAACACTCATATTTCAGGCCAGGAAAGCAAAGCTCTTGATACTTTTCATTAAAAAATAATGCCATACATCTGACTGCTTTGGCAATGGTCTGAACACACCAGCTGCTTGCCTCTCCCGCTACAGATAGAGCTAAATGTGTGTTTTTTTCTACTAAAGGGAAGAGAACTAAGTTAGCTCTACTAATTGCATTTCATTCACATGAACGTAGTCATTCACCACACTTGGAAGGTTTCAAAATCCTTTATCATTACACACCTCTTTTCCGTGGACAAAGAGGAAAAAAATACAAAGAGGAAAAAAATGTATTGCCCTGGATTTCTGCTCACTCAGGAAGAAAGACCTATGGAATTGCACTATCACTTTGAATTTATGATTTAGATTTAATTACTGTTGTAGAAAACAGAGCCTACACACCATGATTTAAACAAAGAAAGCTCTTCCTTCAGTTTCTCCATTATAACCCTAACAGTTTAATTAATTGTAAGAAGGAAGAATTCTGCTATGGTTCCCATTACTTTTTATCAGATTGGGACCCAACATTAGGGCTGTTTTGTGGGGTTTTTTCTCATTTTTGTAAGTTATTACAACTCTTAATTTGATTTTCATTCATCTTGAGTATTAGAAATACGAGCTGATAACATTTTCAGCTAAATAAAATTAAACTAAGTTTACACTAAAATTTCTTATTTTCTCCTGCTGGTATCCAGGTGATGAGCTCATAATACATTTATAAATGCTCTTAATACTTACATTGTCTCTCCTTCTCTGCTAAACTTGAAGACAAAATAGACAGGGTAAATAATTCAATATCTGGATTTCAAAAGAGAAAAATGGAAATTATTTCTTCTTCAATTCATGTTTTTTTAAAATTGTCTGTAGGTGCAGAAAGGTCCTGTACACATTCTATACAATTCTGCCCTGACCACTGCATTACTTTTGGAAACTTGCAGAGTAAAATTCTGGGGAAAATTAATCCCCTTTCCCCTGTTCCTAAATTTGAAAATAACAGAAGAGAGGAAATTCAATGAAAAAAAAATCAACAACCCAACAACCAAACCCAAACCTAAGTCTAACCAGAATGCAGGCTTTGCTTTGCAATTTTGTACAGGATCTATAAAGTGTGCTGATTAGGACAGTATTTTTCCTCCTACATTGAAGAAAGAATGCCAGAAGTACAATAAGCATAAGAAACAGCTTGGGAGAATGTTTGGCATTTCAGAAGTACTTGTGGGGGAGAAGAATTTGATAGCCAGATTACAGAAAATAAATTTACTTTCCAGGTAATTAATGTATGGTCAACTGGTAATAAAATCCAACCAGTTTATATACTTCTGTATATGTTCTGTTAGAAGCACATAGTGTTTTTGTACCATTGAAGTCATTGAAACTCACTGTCTTTTAATAAAAGCTTATTATTTGGAAGGAAAAATTTATATTTAAAATCAACAGAAATGCTTATTTTGAAAATCTGTGGAGACAGGGAATAAGTCAGAACTCAGTCTTAACATGAAGACAATGAAAATGGCTTCATTTTCCAGACCCTCATCTATACAGTACACACAAACAATATAAATTTCTAAATTCTCTCAAAGTGCTCATATTAAGAGCTTCCTATTGTTCTCATACTCTGGGTCCCTCTACTTACTGTTAGAAGCAAAGCTTTTACTAGTTCTTTAAAATCTAAGTAGCAGTCTTTTGCTCCTTATAAGCCTATTAGCTGTCTACATCTCATTCTTTCCCACCCAGTCCGCGCCAGCTACTCTTAATCTGTCATCAAACGCAAGTTCAGCTCCAGTAAACAGCAACGTTGCTATGACTTTATCATAGCCAAAATTTCATTCTCAAGGAATATTAAGAATGTGGATGCTAAGTGTTGTCACTTAGCCCTTTTTCCAGAAGCTATTCCAGTACTATAGTAGAGTGACTTTAATTCTATGCAGAAGAATGCAAAAAACTCACCACTATAGTATGACTAGCCCACACTTAGCTGCTGCATTTATAAGTTTTCTTTCATCTGACAAGGATGGTAAAGGAAGGAAGTTGCCTACAAACTTATCATCTGTGTATGAACATATCAAATCAAATTTTCATAAGGTAACTCCTTTAGATCTTGGATCTGACATACTGTATAGCAAAGAAATAGGACTCTGCAATACATACATTACAATAACAAAGGTTGAGCTAAAGAATAGAAACTTTAATGCAACAGGGACTAAAAAAAAAATGTTAACTTTAAATTAAGATTCAGTACAACACCGGGATCAGCCATTAGTTGATTTAGCTGGAAGGGAAGAAGGTATTTTAAGAGCATTTAATAAAATCCAAGAAAAATCAGGCTTCTGAGGTGTGGAGAGAAGAATGGATTATAATGACATGGACACAGAAGGCTGGTTTACTAGTAAATTACATAAGCAATAAACCTATTCCTTTAAAAAGTCACAAAAAATTACTTTTACTGCCCTGAAGGGCAATATTTTTCAATTCCTGCTTTGGATATATTTCAAGGGAAGAAGAAAACTTCTTCATTTCATAGGTACGATTCCAGTGAATGCAGCTGAATGTATGAAGGCAGCTAATAAAATCCATCCCCATGAAGTCTCAGTCACCACTTGTAGTTGCATATACCAGGGGCTAGAGGACTTGCATTCTAAAGGAGGCCAGGAAAGACACCCATCATATTCCCCTGACACCTAGAAAAAAAACACGGTAACTTTCTAGATGACTGTCCCACAGATCCTCCCTACTTAATCCCAAAAAGAAGGCCCAACATTTGAGTTTATGCAGTTTTTTTTTTAAAAGAAACAATTAGAGCATTTTTTCTGGACGAGCTCAGCTTCGCTCAGAAAGATGCATACCAAGACACAGTCAGATTGCCTTTTATTCTAATTGAGTAATATTCCCGAACCCCAGGATTCTCTACATTTGCTGCATCCGTGGTGACAACAGGCTACTTCCTGATGCAGCTTAAGTGGCAACATATTGGGTATAAAGGCTTTTTTTTGTGATAGAAGATAACAAAGTAGTACATAACGTCCAGCTCTTGCTCCAAACCTGTTGCTTTCTACCTCTCTATTTACGGATATGAATACTATACATCTCAGACTTCTGGTTATGAAGATTTACATTTGAAACCATTTGCAGACCATAGATGAACAAGGTCAGAATGGTGCTCCATGAAGCTCACTAAATATCAGTGTAAATAACCCCTACACATACAAAAATAATTAACCTCATCTTCCCTGTGAAGGGGCTTTCCAGAAATAGGGAGGCGGAGGAAAGGAAAGGGGGAAAAAAAAAAGAAAAAAAAAAAAAGAAAAAAAAAAAGACTGCTGCATCAGTCGTTTACCTGTAAACGTGCCCTGTCCTACGGCAACCAGTTCATTATCAAGGCTGGGAGCTTTTGTAGGCAAATGACAAGTTTATTAACAATTATGGATTTCCCCCTGCTAAAGTGATGAGAAGTACATAAGCACTGATTCCCAGAATCCTCTTTCTCTCCCGCACAACACTTCAAATATTAAAAAGACAGAGATATTGCAAATTTCTTATTAAGTAGTTGTGAGTATAGCTGGTAACATTTTCTTAATTGAAGGGTGTTCTAATTAACGATGTCAAACAGAAACAGAATAATTTTTGTTTGACTATGAAATAACCTTAGACAAAGATCTTTGAAAAACATCTCTAGTGATTCTTTCATAGAACTTAAGGCATATATAATTAGTTTTACCTCTGGTCTAATATTGGCTGAGGGTTTGACCTGTAAAATTCAGAGGGAAAAATAGAATCTCACTGAATCTGTTGCTCAAATATGTCTCCAGCTAGAGGCAAATCTTTAAAAATTCTTAAATTAACTGACAAATTTCCTGTAACAAGCCTTCTAATAATAAATGTCAGTGCAATTCAAACGAACAAGAATTAAAACGTTATTCATAGCCTAGATTTAAAGTACTACATTACTGACAAGGTGTGTTTAGAGTTTTATTGGTATCATTAAAGTGGCTTAATTGCTGTAAATGGACAGTTCATCTGTGTGGAATGCACTTTCCTGCAGGCCAAGGTTAGTAAAGGCACCACCATCCCTGTGAGCCAGTAGCAGTGTATTGGGTTGGCGTGGCCAGGTTTGGACAGTGGGGGGGCTACAGGGGTGGCTTCTGCGAGAAGCTGCTAAAAGTTTCCTCCATGTTCAATGGAGCCAATGCCAGCCAGCTCCAAGATGGGCCCACTGGACCTCCATGGTGGAGCAGATACCCGGGGAGGATCCCACACCAGAGCAGAGGGATGCCCGAAGGAGGCTGTGACCCATGGGAAGCCCACGCTGAAGTAGGTTGGCTGGCAGGACCTGTGGACGCATGGAGTGAAAAGTCCATGCTGAAACAAGTTTTCTGGCAGGACTTGTGACCCTGTGGGGACCCAGGCTGGAGCAGTCTGTCCCTGGAGGACTGCACCCGTGGGAGTGACCCACACTGGAGCAGTTTGTGAAGAACTGCAGCCCATGGGAAAGACTCATGTTGGAGAAGTTCATAGAGAGCACGGGGGTTCTCCACTTGCTCCATAACCAAACTCCCTACCCAAAGAAAATTCTTGAGTAATTCAGAATATTTCCTATCTTTTATCAGGATAATTCTTGAAATTTTTTAACACTTTGTAAAACAAAAGTAAAAAAACCCAAAAAACAGTTATCTGTGACTAGACAAAATCTTTCTTGTGAATACTTTGAAATGGTTTTATTCTTTTTGTGGTGTCTTTCCTTTAAAAGACACAAAACCCTTTCAAACCCACACAATTTTTAGTCTTCCACACATAAAAAATTCATAAAAAGGGGTAATTTGTGAAAATATCAGTAAATTCCATGGTTTTTTTCCTAAAGGTAATTTTTGTTTAAAATGACCCTTTTGCAATAAGTTTTATTTTATTGATGAAGTATTTCTAAAAAACAAAACATAACCAAACAAAAAAGCCACCCAGAAGCAAACAAAATACCTGCACATTATTGAAAATCCATGAAATAAATTCTAAAATACGCGATTCCCATGGGAAGGGATTCTGTGTCCAGCTGCCTTTCCAGCTACTTCTGAAGGAATCAGTCTCCTGTGGGACTATTCTGCTGACGGGAATCCCAACAGAACTTCAAAATTTTTGTGGTATTTTTCTATAATCCATGATATTTCCTTAAAGAAAAGGAGGAGCTGTGTTGCTCAGGTGTCTTGAAAAAATTGACAGCCTTTGCTGCCAGAGAAGTTCATTTAAAACCATATCACAAAGTGAGCTACGAATGTCTACATTCTCTAGAACCGGACCCCTGGCTGCCTGCTTTGGGATGCACAGGGCAACTTGAAGAGCACAGCTGTATTGTATGTTTTTAATTTGTTCCTGCTTGCCTAATTAGAGGATTGCTTTTTAAACACAGGTAAAAATGAGGGAAAGATGGCTAATTGCTGAGTGCTACAGAGACAACCAACATTGTCTTGGAGGCAGTAGCCTGCCTGCAGATTTGTATGTCCTCTTTGCTCTAACCTTAGAGGAATCATAATTTCTTTGTATTCTTGACAGTAACCTGAACTGTAAGATAAGTAAAAGTCAAAGTAATTGTAAGAGAGTTATAGTGGCTGATTTAAAAATTTATTATCTAGAAATAAAATAACAGATTGCTTATCTTGTTTTGAGCTGAGTACATTGGATTACCAATATTCACAACTCCTTCATGAGCGAGCTTGTATTTTATATAATTCAGATATTATTTCACTATAACCTACTGTCATTTTCGTTAGTGGGATTTCTGCCTTGTACTACCCCCCTTGCCAAACATACAGATTTCCCTGTGGAATGTAAAAGAAATTGTTTGGAAAAAATGCCGAATTCTCACTCATATCAATGTTTCTCTTTAAGGGATGTATATGTCTGGAATTTTATTTCATTAACATAGCATATATCTGATTATATTAAATCATGAATGATTAAAACCTAGACATCAGGCATAATTTTTTATTAACTTTATCTATTTACATTACATCAGAAGTACTGCTTTGCTGTAGTCTCAGTAGGCTCCCAGAAGCAGCAGCTGGATGGCTTCCCACCTCCCCACTTAGATCTGGGCCATGAGAGGCCCTGTAGCAAAAGGTTTTCATCAAAGGGCTTGATTCTGTCCAGCAGAAGGACTCCAGTTGGAGCACACGTTGATTGCAAAGCCTCTATCTTGCATAGATTAAAATTGATGTTTGCACATACATAAGCACTTGCTCATGTTGTTTTCCCTAGAAGTCAATGTGCTTAAAATGCTGAAGACCAGGTTGAGGTCTGATCTTAATTCCTGCCTGAATGTCCAAGACTATAATGAATAAAAAGCTGAGGCCATCCTAGTACCCAAAGGGTTGTTTACTCTACACCACACCAAACCCTGCTGCTCAGGTGCAATGCCACTCATACATAACATTTTGATTCCACTCACTGCTGGTTTCAATATAGCCTGACATAGATGCCTCACACCACAAATAATTTCAGCCTGCCTGCACATAAGTAAGATTTATTTTTAAACACAGCACAGATATAAGGGTTATATATTTAAATAGTTCAGAAACGTAAAAACATGGAACAAGAAATATGAAAATTATTTTCTCTTTCTGTACATGCATGTATCCTGGTATGTGGCAAAGGAAAGCAAATCAAGTTGCTGGGCAGAACAATGTTAGAGGATTTTTATACTAATATTAAAAGACAAAAGGGATTGAGACTAGGAGATAACAAGTTTTGTGAGAAGCAATTAATTAAAATGAAAAAGCATGTATGCTAGCTAACCATCTGCCATCAAGGGAACAAATTTACCTGATATTAATTTTGGAGATAAACACAGAGCTGAAATACCAGATTGCACATGGCAAACTGAGAACAAAATTATTCACGTGCAAAAGGAAGGAGTATGGCCTATAACATTTAATTTAACACCTTTCACGTAGCTCCACTGCCTGGAAATGAAAAAGAGGCCACAGTTTTTTAGGAAGAGGTGTTTCATACACACAAAGTATAGCTACCTAATATTTTAAGAGTATCAGCTCCTTGTGACTTGTCTTTTTGACCTGACTGTGACCAGCAGCTCATACAACCTACCAGGGCAGGTGGCTCCATGAAACTATACGAGAGAGGGAAATCTGGATTGGAGGGAGAGGTAGTTAATACTGTAACTACAAACAACATTTGTCTAATTTTAACATACCTGTTTTATGGATTAATAATTTCTAGGGAAAAAGTACTTTAACATAATGAAGTGCAGATGACAAAGCTCATAGATATAAAAGCCTCCCAAAGCTGAATTAAACACTATAAAAAATCTGCTCAAAATACTAAACATACTGTTAGGTACTAGTTACAAGATATCAAATGGAACAGTAGAAATATAGGATGGCAAACTGTCACGGTCCACTCAGTGGACTCGTGATGGTTCGTTAACTATGATCTCGAAGCGCAAAAATCAAGGCGACCACGCCAAGGGGTTATGCTTCAATCAAACAGCACAATTTTATTGTTTGCCCGTAAAGCGGCGTGCGATAGGTAGAAAGACAGAAAGTGAATAAAAGGTAAAGTAAAAAGAAAAGGAAAGAGGATTATAGCTACCACCACGGGTCCAAGGCGTCCCTGTGGTCCCAGGTCCAGGCAGCGTCCCGCCGGTCCTTCCGATCGTCGTGATCCTTGGTGGGGAAGATCTCCAGAGTTCAGTTGCTAAGAAGGCATCTTTTTATGCCAAGCAACACACCTTGCTCCTCCTCTGGTCCATGGACTGCCGCCAGTCTCCGCCCTCTCGAGCCAGGTTATCTTGCCCCAGAGGCGGGTAGCTTCAGACCAGGAGGTGTGTTCTTGCATTGTTTTCTGGTTCGTTGTTATGACCACGGCTGTGATCCATCTTCTGGACAGCTGTTATGCGGCCTTATTCAATCCCAGGTGGCAGAGAACAGCATAGTACTCCTCGTACCGTGCAGTTCTCTTTCCCAGGGTCTTTGTGTCTTGGTGTCCATGAGGACCACATTCCATCTCCAGGTGTCAGTTGGCAATGTTGAGACAATATTGTTCTCTTTAGACCAACTCTTACACTAACAGGTAAGGATCTTGTGTTCTATTTGTATTGATCTTTGTTCAGATGTAAAAATATTAACTCAAATTATTCCAGACTAACTGGAAGCCAGGATCCATCGTACATAACTAAGTTTACCTGACGTATTTGCAATAAAGCTCAACAATATCTGAAATCATGTTGACTATATGTCAACAATAACATCAGACATACTGAGAAAAGGCATATTGCCATTTTATAGCTTTGAAAAAGTACTAGGTTTCATGCTTCTGCTGATCCATACTACCTTTGAAGTGCCTCTTTAAGACAAATTAGCAAACATCATAAGAGAACTATCCATACAGTTCCACTTTTGCATTTAGGATAATATTTAAAGGAAAGATAATGTGACAGGAGAAAATAAAAAATCATCAGGAGATTAGTTGAGAAGAGGGCAGGTAAGGCTATTTCTGCCAATAACTAGCGTATAATTTACTGCCTATGAACATGCAGAGGAGCCATATAGAACAACATATATGAAAAGCTCTAATTCTGACTACGTTCTTGCAGTGTAGATTTTATGATTCCTTGTCCACTTATTTGAAATAAGGAAGTGGCTTGATTCTCAGTGATGCTTAAATTCAAACGAACACTCAGTAAAGGTACGGTGTCTTAGACAAGACTAGTGAGTTTAACCTATGAATTCAGAGCCGGGTGCCTGTATTTATTTTGGTTCAGGCTCTGGGGATCTTTTGGTTTTTCTTCATAATCACTTAGATTAGATTTTCAGAATTGACATTTTAATACTGACCTAATACAGCAGAGTGCATTGTGAGTAATCTCAGAGACATTTTATACTCTCTAGATATTTATATAATAAGAGTTTATTATATTCCTGGACATTGACAATCTATTCTTTTAGTCAGAAATTCAGCTGTTGTGTACTGCTTGTTTCTAGATGGATATGAAGCAAATGCATCACTAGATATTGATTTCTAAACCTTTCAAGTATTAAAATGATGAAAACTTCTTTCCTTTACCTACATTGATATTGCACAACCAGAAGCAAAGATGTCTTTTTTCATCTGCATAAAGTTCTATTAAGCACAATAATTTTTTCAGCAGCAATAAAACCATTATAAGGCTATTTCTAGTTCAAATGAAGTATGTTTTACCTATCGTGTTGCAAGTTCTCTGCTTTCATGTTTCCTGTTTTCCACCACCGCTCCCTTCCCCACCATGTTTATTTTTCTTTCCCTCCCACTGTAGCAAAACACCTAAAAACTGCAATAAACTGACAGGGTAAATACTATATGAAAGACAAAATGTCACTTTCAGCCCTATCAAACACTGCCACAGAACCTGTTTCTTTAGTTCTGCAATATTTACCTTAAGTAGTTTACAGCACTGTTGGTCCAGAAATAAAAACAAACAAACAAACCAGGGAAGTACCCAGTAAAATTACTTGCACAGTTAAGACCAAAATGAAGCTTAGTCACATGAAAAGTCTGTTTAATGAGGCTAGGAAATGGTACAACAGCAAGCTATAAAAGGGGAAAAGTGAGAACACACAAAAAAGATAATTTCTGTAAAAAAGGTAGAGATTGTAATGCTGTGCTGCTTCTATTACCAGAGCAAACCACTTGAAAGCGGTGGTTGCAATGTTGCACGTAACTGAAGAGCAGTGAAATATATATACACAAACACATGTTAACAAAATGAACAGTATCCTTCTCAAAGATACAAGGATTATACTAACACACACAGGAAAGCTAAGAAACCTTTAGAAGAGCTCTTGAGTTTGACAAATAGCACAGAATTACTGACTTCACTGCTTAGAAAACAGTACAATTTTGAGCTCTAATATTTTACATGTAACGCTTTACATAGGGATGGCAAACCCTTTACAATGGTCCTGAACCAGTGAAAATATCCTGCTGATTTCTCAGTGCTTCACTGACACAGACTCACTGTGTCAAATTCTATTCTCATTTATGGAAATATAAATATAGATCAACTCTGCTTTGGAGGAGATGATAGCTTATAAGCTTTATTTGAGAAGGCTTCTTGCAGATTACTCTAAATCCATTGTATAAATGATGTGTTTCTCATTTCTCTGTATGGTATATTCATAGAAAAAGATTCTCTCGATTACAAACAAAATACTGTCTGTAGGACTCACACAACTGTACCAAACTCTCATACTCAATGGTAGAACTGCTACTGCAAAACATTTTTATGCATTACAATTTTGGTTTATTTCTGGCCTTAGAAGATAACACTGTATTATCCTAGACATATATAGGAAAAGAAATGTTTTTTCAGCTCCTACATGCTGACTGTGTTTCAGTTAAAAAAAGCAGAATTTAGGCTTCTAAATGCATATAATTTGTCTACACCCACCCCACCCCTCCCAACATAGACTCATAAAAAGTGTTTTGTTTTTTAGGCACAATATGGCAGAATATGAAAGGAAAATGTTTCACCGTCACTGATAAATCCTTCACTAATTTCTGGTATCACAGACCTCAAACAACTCTCTAGTTGGGAATTTAAATTATTTTACATAGAAAAAAACAAGCAAGTCTCTACTTTGGAAAGCCTGATAAAGCCTCTTAACTATAGGTTAATTGAAATATAATCTTTAGATTTGTTCTGGGTTCTTCATCTGACTTCACCCTTTTTCTACCTTTACTGGCAGTGAAAGAAAGGACATTCATGCTGTTGACAATTCAGGCAACTGAATTAAAGACAGCACTAATTTATCTTCATATTTCTCAATGATACAGGCCAAATTTTAAACTATATAATAGCTTCCATTGTAATAAATCCAAGAGAGCTATGCTTATTTATGCTGCTACTACCTCCCCCATCCCTTTACTCTTCTGGAGAACCTGCGTCACCAGTCCTGTAAGTGTTGATCTGTGAGATTCAGCCAGCCCTTTCAAACCCTTCCCCTTTGACCAGGAGGATTAATTGCTGCGGGCATTTCGGGCGAGCGGGAGTCAGATTCAAATACTCACAGAGTTCAAGATCTGATCCGTTTATTGTACAAACCAGGTAGACTTTTATAAGGCATTCTATAAGCTTGCAATAATGTGATTGGCTATTTTACAAGCGTATAATAATATGATTGGTTAACAATTGTTTACTGGGAAGATTTCTGTTTCTGCTTGTTCTGGCATGTAGGCTCCTTTCTGCGGTTTCCCAGCTCCTCTTATCACGTCCCGTTGGCCTTGGTTTTATGCCAACATCTGCAATTTGCTCCTTTTTCTTCATCCCACTGTTCTGGCCGTAACCTCGTCTTATCTCTTCAGTATTTTTCCACTTGCTTCAGAATCATTCAATACAGCAAGAGCCCCAACAATTAATGAAAAACCAGCTGTGTTCCAGGGTCTCCCACTGCCACTGCCAGGGCTCTGTAACCTTTCCTGATGCCCCTCAGACTGCTCCTGGCTGGATCATTGGTGTCCAAGTGAAACAGCAGCAGCAGGTATCAGCCAGCGGGCTGTGCTAGGCTAGGTAGTCTCTTGGTAGCATCCCTGACGTGACCCCCAGTAAGCAGCACAGCTCTGCAGTGAGCGCATCAGGTCAGCAGGTGGGTGCCTCCCTACCTCTCAGAAGAGAACGGTCTGCCACTGTCGCCCATCGCCTTCTCTTAGTTGCCCTGCTTGTTATACAGCGGGCAGATCAAGCTGCCTTACTGCAGCATCAGGAAAGCTCCAGCGTCTTTCCTGATGTGATGGGTCTTTCTTCTTCAGCTGGCGGAGCAGCAAAGCAGTTCTGCAAGGGTGCCTCAGGCTTCAGGAGAAGTCCGTTCCTCCTGCAGGTCCTTGCCATTATGGTCTTCCATTCTTCTGCATTATTGTATTATCCCTTTTGTGTGTGTTGGTGGGGGACTTGATGGCTGTCTGGCTGTGGGCTGCGAGTCCACTGCACAGTAGACTTGGAAATCGATGGTGACTGAGAGATTAATTAGGAGATGCATCTGTGAGACAGAAATTTGGGAAATGAAAGAAAAGAGACACTGAAATTTACTTAACCCCTACACATAGGAAATTCTTCACCAGCCTTACGAAGCTTCTACCAGTCTGAAATGCAGGCGAAGTAAATCTGTTAAACCTGTCTTTCAGTTAGCTCACAAAAGTACTGGTTGTGTAAGACTGAGCTAGCCCAAAATCATGACTCTGATGCTGGCCATCACCAAAGACTGGGAATTCAGGAGTAGTTCACTGTTCCCATGAATATCAACCTTCCTCCTTCACGTATTTTTTTGTTTCATCCAGTTCTCTTGTATTTAGTACATAGCACTTTGGGTTCTGAGAATTTATTCCTCTTCCACAAACCTGTATTTTATTTTATAATAGGTAGATCTTTGCTATAAATATTTGATCAAGCTTTTAATCATACTAAGGTCTTTGTTCTATATGCTCCATCAGAAAAAATAGTAAGAAATCAAGTGGGAAAAAAAATGTTCCCTGCATATTTCCTCTTTTCATGACCATTCTTTATTTCACCTGCTGTAAATATGTTCTCTTTTCTATCTTCTTGAACCAATTCAATTAATAGAAATAGAGTTTATTTTTGCTATTGCCTCCCTTCCCTTAGCTATTACAAGTATTACATTTTTGGCCCATGCTATATATGTTGGTGTCCCATTTTTACCGTGATTGCCAGCGAAAGGAATATTGAAGAAACTAAACAAAATCTTCCTAACTCAATGGCAAGTTTCTTGGGATACCCTAAGAGTGACCAGACACAACTGGTTCTAGTTTTAAAGCTATATAAGCAAGAATTTTCCTCCAGTTGTTTCAGATGAACCGTTAACATGAACAAATAAATTACGTTACTGTCACAAACTACTCTGATGTTGTGTCAGAGCAGGGCTCAATTAAAGAAAAAGCAAGGTATATAAGACGCATACATGAGGGAGGAAAGAAATCTCTCTGCTGAGCTACTCCTTTGAGAGACTGGACAGTCGCTGTAATTCCTATAAATACTTATTTTCTACCGGTTGTTGACATGAGTCCTTACTCAAAACACATGCCTATCCAATCTTACATGGGCTACTGTGCTGAAAGTTTCAATTAAATATGAAAGCCCAAAATTAGAGTAAGTATCAAAGTAATTTCTTGAATAATGGCCTCACTTTATTATTTGAGGCAAAGACATACATAAACTAACAACATGTGTTTTGGCTTACCAGGTAAAATAAAAAGTTCTTGAAAGTCATTGAGACTTTTTCCTTAATGTTAGCTATGTGCAGTAAATGACGTGAATAACCTTAACACATGCTTAAGAAAGATTATAAAGGTTGGTGCCTGACAATCTGAGTTTAATTCTGTCTGAAGAATACAGTAAAATATTTAAAAATATTTTTAATCCTTGTGAATAAAAATTCTTATTTATTAGCCAAATGTTAAATAAATATCAAAATTATTCAAGTTCTATTTCTATATTTGCTACTCCTAAAAAATCAACATTTGAGAATTAATAAACTGTGAGACTGTGTATTTCAGTCCATCTGGAGATAAGGTTGTTTTGTACAATTTTAGATTAGATATCACAGGCTGCCCAGACTAAAGCAACTTGAAGGTTTCGCTCTTTTCTAAAGATCACAAAGTGACTGGTGATGGCAGGTGTTCAGGATAAAGGCTCTTCCATGCTACCTTGCGTCGTCTGTTCAGTCAGTGAAGGAAAAATTGTAATTGATTAGGGTCACAAGTCCATGACCCATATTCATGGACTTGTGAATAAGAGGCAACGAGTAGCTCTTCATTTTGAACATACTAGACATGCAAAGAAAATTAAGCATGTCAGAGATAAGGCCATAATTAGATTTGGGGTGTGTGGGGGGAAGTCCTTACTGGAAGGAAAGCTCTAAATTTTAGAACATGACAGACCAGAAAAAATGGTATGTTTTGCAAGTGAATAGATTTATCTGGCTCCTAATGCTATCCACATTCTTTTTCATTGGCTGCGCATCTCCCCAGTACCACACACGATCACGTTCATCATGTATATCACATGAACATCGATGCATGTTCACAACCTTTTCTTTATTACAGTTAATAGACAACATTCAGACATTAAAGGAAATTTTCTTGTTCTTTACCACACTTTTGCCTAGAAATAGGCAAATAGAAAACATAGTTTTGGTGACTCCTTATAGGCTGCATCCAATGCAAGATACTGATTATTACAAGGGCAAAACATATATTGTAAGAAAAGCAGACATTAAACATATATTTTTAAAAAAAAGCATCAAATAATGTTACCTGAAATGTTGCATTACCTGGAAGGCCAGACAATCTAAGATTAGCTGTCTGTATCATTAAACTTCTTTATAGTCCAGTGTGCACAGCACAGAACCATGGAGAGTTACCCTTTGTGCTTGAAATGCAGTCTTGCATTCTGAAACAGTCACATTAGCAGGGTGGTTTTATTAAGCTACCTTGGGTGGCTTAGCATGACATTGAACTGCTTTACTGCAAGGGTTTATGAAATTAATATATATTGGGCTGAGAGGTGATCATTGTGAAATGGAAATAAATATTTAAGTAGGTAAGGTAAAAAGAAAGAAATGCCAAAAAAGTAGAATTGAAACGGAAGACTTTGTTTTCATACATGTAAGTAATAAACTCATCTAATTTTAAAGAGCTAAGAAGAATAACAATGGCTTCCAATTTTGGCACACTTACTAGAAATAATATATAATAAATGAACCTTAATATTATTGATAATCAATATAAATTTGAGCAGCACAGCTTAGTAATTATTACACCACTTTTTTCAATTAGATGTAATCTGGAAAATATCATGAAAGAAGGAGGAAAATTTAATTAGGCAACCTCAGATACTTTGTTTACATGTCATAGTTTTAAAATGGAACTATTACAGAATTATTTGCTTTTGTCTAATATGTGCTTTGAAGTCTACTATTTTGCTCGAGAAAATATTCTCCACGGTAACTTACGAGACAAAATTTAGAGAGCTGTGCATACCAGTGTGGATTAGACATGAGGTATACATTAATTACAAGGCTTTTGGGACCTGTCCTTACGTCAAACTGTCTGTATATGTCTGATGCAATGAATCCCATTTTAGCCATCAAGGTTAAACTCAAAACAGATGTAAGAAACACAAGGATATCTACTCTGTGCTTGCATCACTTACTCTACAAGCCACAAAAAGGTGAGCCAGCACCAGGCAGTCTGTACTAATTTGGTCTAGAATGCTGTGTCCAGACCTACACATGACTGATACAGGAATATATGTACACATTGAGCTTTTCCATCAATTGTCAGCCCTAACGCATACAGAAATCAGACTCCCTTGGTGCTTTCTTTGTAGTGAACACATGCTTGTTGATTTGAATGAAAAGGATTAAAGGTGTAAAGGTAAGCATGAGGAGTAAGGTATGTCTTTGGAGAACTGGAATGCTCATATGGGATCAGGCTGAGGACTATTCTTTCCTCAAAGGTCTTCAAAATCAGAAGAAAAAATAGAAATAACCTCTCTTTCTTGATGTTTGGGCACTGAAGTCCTGATTCTTGCATGATAGAATTGCAGTATTGCAATCCTGGGACTTGTGATGAGTTGAGGATGTTTGGAACTTCTCAGGGTCAAGCCATGTAAGAATAATTGCAAAGTTCTGATGGATTCAGAAGCAATGCTGAGCCTTGCAGTTGTGCAGAGGCAAGCATTAAGAATAAACAGTACACTTGGTAATGTTAAGCAGTGCTGCACTTGATAGCTGACTTAGTTCCAGATGCATTTGATCTTGTCTCCAGAATCTTCAAAGACAGTTGACCTATTTTGACTTCTTACAGGGGACAATAGTTTCTGGGCTCAGCTGGACTAGGAAAACTGATGATCTTTTAAAAGAACTCCATATTTCAAAATCTAGATTAGTTGTTTTATTTAAAAAAAAAAAAAAACAAAAAAAACGAACAAAAACAACCAACATATAGAAGCAGCAGGTTGTTTCCTTAAAAATATGAGCTCCCAGCAAAAGGAATTTTCAAAGAACTGTCTCTTCTTTATGTTTTCAGAGCAGGGTTGGACTAATGAAGTGTGGATAGTAGATGGCATTGTTTATGAATGAGTGACCCTTACCATTCATATTCATATGAATTCATATTGATAGCTTCTCACAAGTGTTTTGAACAAATCTGTGACACAGTTCTGCAGTCCCTAATTAACTGAAACCAACAGCAGTTTCTCTTTTTTTTAAAGTAAAAATGAAAAGTACAAACTTTCTAATGCAAAATCAAGTCTTACATGTCTTGAAGAGGCTAGATTCCAGTACTTCAAGCTGAAAAACTCCATGAGTATATCCACTGAAATAAAGCGGGTTGTTAAGCAATGAATTGGCATTCAAGGAATGAAAAAGGTTGTCAGATTCTGCCTGCTACCGAATGGTGCATGTGTATTGAAGCTATGCATATCCTGTAGGAAACGCTGAGATCATCTGTTAGTACCATTCTACCATTAACATAAAAATGTAATAGCTAAAAATAATATCGTATTGACATTTACTTTTCAAGGAAAAAAATAGAGACAGACAGTGTGTGGGTGTTTGCATGTTTGAGAGATCAATCACTTGGATGCCTGAATTTCATGTACTTTCTCCAGAAGTGTTATTCAGCCTGTAGCCTGTGGGCCACTGCTGGACTGTCAGAACAGAAGACCGTCCACACTGTAATTACAGTCTCCTAACTGTCCTAGCTCATTTGTAAGTTGTAAGTCCAATGATTGTGCTAATATTATAATAATGAATATTTTAGTTAAAATACTTTTCATGTTTACAATAGAAGTGCAAACTACTAAGCAAAGATCAACAAAGGGTATTCATTGGTTATAGAAGCAAGAGTAAAACCACGGGACCTCTTTGGAAAGAAATGGGAGACCTGATTATCAGGGATATGGAGAAGGCTGAAGTAATCAACAGCTATTTTGCCTCAGTCTTCGCTGGCAAGTGCTCCAGCTACACTACCCAAGTCACAGAACATAAAGGAAGGGACTGGGAGAATGAAGAAACCCTAACTTGGAGAAGATCAGGTTCAAGACCATCTAAGAAACCTGAAGATGCACAAGTCCATGACACCTGATGAGATGCATCCATGGGTCGTGAGGGAATCAGCAGATGAAGTAGCTAAGCCACTATTGATCATATTTGATAAGTTGTGGCAGTCCAGTGAAGTTCCCTTTAGCTGGAAAAGGGGAAAAAAAAAAAAAAAGGCCCAAGGAACTACAGGCTGGTCACTCTCACCTCTGTGCCTGGCAAGATCATAAAGCAGGTCCTCCTGGAAACTATGTTAAGACACACGGAAAATAAGGTGATTGGTTAAAAGCCAGCATGGCTTTGCTAAGGGCAAATCGTGCCTGAAAAATCTGGTGATCTTCTATAACGGGGTTACAGCATTGACAGATGAGAGAAGAGCAACTGATGTCATCTACCTGTACTTGTGCAAAGCATTTGACATTGTCCCACACAACACCCTTGTCTCTAAACTGGAAAGACATGGATTTAATGGATGTAGCACTTGGTAGGTAAGGAATTGGTTGGATGGTCACTCTCAAAAAGTTGTAGTCAATGGCTCAATGTTCAAGTGGAGACCAGTAACGAGTGGCATTCCTCAGGGGTCGGTATTGAGACCAGAGCTGTTTAACATCTTTGTCAGCAGCATAGACAGCGGGACTGAGTGCATCCTCATCGAGTTTGCCAACGACACCAAGTGTGTGGTGTGGTAGACATGCTGGAGGGAAAGGATGCCATCCAGAGGGACCCTGAAAGGCTTGAGAAGTGAAAACCTCATGAAATTCAACAAGGCCAAGTGCAAGGTCCCGCACATGGGTGGGGGCAATCCCAAGCACAAATACAGGCTGGGCAAAGAAGGGATTGAGAGCAGCCCTGAGGAGAAGGACTTGGGGGTGTTGGTTGGTGAGAAACTCAGCATGACCCAGCAATGTGCACTCACAGCCCAGAAAGCAGAATGAATCCTGGGCTGCATCAAAAGAAGCATGACCAGCAGTTCAAGGGAGGTGGTTCTTCCCTTTTACTCCACTTTTATGAGACCCCCTCTGGAGTAGTGCGTTCAGCTCTGGCCCTGAACACAAGAAGGGCATGGACCTGTTGGAGCAAGGCCAGAGGAGGGTCATGAATATGATCAGAAGGCTGGAGCACCTCTGCTGTGAGGACAGGCTGAGAGTTGTTCAGCCTGGAGGAGAGAAGGCTCCAAGGAGACCTTATAGCAACCTGCCAGTACATAAAGAAGACTTGCAAGAAAGCTGGAGAGGGACTTTTTTCAAGGGCAGGTAGTGACAGGGCAAGGGGTAATGGCTTTAAACTGAAAGAGGGTAGATTTAGGTTAGATATTAGGAAGAAATTCTTCACTGTGAGGGTAGTGAGATACTGGAACAGGTTACCTAGAGGAGCTGTGAATGCCCCATCCCTGGCAGTGTTCAAGGCCAGGCTGGATGGGGCTTTGAGCAGCCTGGTCTAGTGAAAGGTGTCCCTGCCCATGGCAGGGGGTTGGAACTGGGTGATCTTTAAGGTCTCTTCTAACTCAAACCATTCTATGATAACTTCTGTATGATAAAAGTCTACTTAGCGTAAGTTTTACATTTTTCCTTGTCTGATTCACAATTGTCTGAGATAAAAGTAATTAACTTTCTTCAGTTCTAAAATTATAATGCCAATATTTATCTCAGAATGTTTTTTAACACATTGTTGATAATGATTTGTACTACAGTAACGACTAGTGTGGTGCCCACTGGGTGTAGGGCTCAGTTATGCTGTGTCATGCACAAACACAGAGAGAATCCCTGTTGAAAGACACAACAGTCTTGAGACTTTATTAATGCAGGTAAAATGCCTTGAGATTTAATGAAAGGACATGTTTTACAAATGAGAAGTATAATTTAAATATAATATAACTAAATGAAACCTTTTAATAAACTAATTTAGTCTACTAGTAAGAGTCATGAAGGACTTTTCCTTTTGCAGCACAAAAAGCTTTTCTCTCTGTACCATTTCCATGGTTCTTACTGTAGCATATGCACATCTGAAGGGTATTTTTCATCTTGGCTTTAATACAAGGTTTTTTATCACAGCATATTCCTCTAGAAAGAATGTTTTATATTTTATGCCTTTTATTCTTCCAGAAGACCTAACCAATGTTTAGTATGAACCTTTCCAGTATGTAAATAAACATAGCATTAGATTTCTGTTTCAATGCCTCTACTCTAGAATACACATTTGTAAAATACCTAAAGAGAGTTAGACTTTTTTTTAATGAGCAATGAGGCTTGTCAGGATTTCCTTTTGATCATTTAGCTATGTAATACTGCTAAGTCACGCTCCGTTCTCAACAACTGAACTATAAAGCTGTTATCTTTGCTTTCGTAGCAGTGGCAGTCAGTATGGTCTTAAAATATAACATATGCATCAGTGAGAGGAATATGGAGTTTATAAGTCCATGAAACTTCCAGATGAGTATGGCCAAAGAAAATCTACTGCATCTGCCTTACCGGTGTACAAGGAGGAGCGCAATGCAACATTGCCTGTGCTGCACATAGCTGGGCGTACCTAGCTGAAAGGAAGAAAAGGTGAGGACAGTGCTCATGTGCCATGTTCACTGTGTGAGATGACTAGGCAAGTGTTTGTCTACACCTATGCTACTTCAGGACAGAATCCAATGTTAGTTTTATTTATATAGCTGCCATGCCTCCCTGCAACTCCCCACCTCTTTTCTTTTTTAGTAGCGAAGAAATCTTGTAACTGGATTTGCAGGAGCATATCTGTTGGGAGCACATCTGTTCCCAAGTTCTTTATCTGTTCTCCTCTAATAGAGTCAGTCTTATGGGGCAGGAATTAAGTTTCTGTGGCAACTAGTGTTCCAAACTTCATCAAATTTTAATTAATAATACACCACTGCTATGTAGACAGCCATATTTTTGAGCTGAAGCTTGCAGATGGCTCCTAGTGTCTAAATAGTTGATTGGCTTCTTAGAACTATGCTTGCCTTCAGAGTAGCACAAACTTCAACACATCTACACTGAGATCGTTAACCATAAAAATAAATAAATAAAATAAATAATAAAATAAAACTTTATAACAGCAAATCTAAGTGTGTGCCTGTGATATCTGGCCATGTCACAGGGACAAAATTTAAATATATTCTGGTTATGATATACCAATCTTTGGCTCACATTTGCATTAACACTATTTGAAAATTAGGTGGATGACTTCTTTACCATAATATCCTGTTTGTGGATAAAATACAAAAAAGTTCATTTTAAAAATATTTGTACTAAGGGAACTATAACGATTCATCACTCTGCAGCAAGATTCCAGACATATTAATTATGTACCCAAGATGATCATATACTACGTGCAACTTTTCTGTTCAGACAACAGCGTCTTCATGTAAGTAGCATATGTACTATAAAAATGGGTCACAAGAGGACTTCTGTAAACTCAGTTCCCTGTTTTTACAAAGATTTATCGGTAAGAACCAACTACAGCTCTAGGCACATAACATAGAAAAAACCTCTATATTGCAAGAGCGTTAGGGTTATAAAGTCAAGCACACATGAGTTAGGAAGGGCTGTCTCTGAAGTAGCCTGCTTAGCTTCACTTTGACTTTCTTTTGCTTGAGCAATCAGACACAATAACGCTGAGGGCCAGAGAAAAGCCCATGAGGACATAAAGAATCCTAGATTCACTCTAAGGTTGGAGCAAGGCACAGTAAATAAAGTCCAAAGAGATGTAGTCTAGAGTGGCCTGGGACATTGAATCCAGCTTGCTGGAGGCTTCCATCAAGACTGCAGCCTTTTCCCCAGAGCAGATGAGGTTGCTCAGCAGCTAGCATTGCTCAATTAGGCAAAAAAGGCTTCTCCTGTCTCCTGCCCTGTAACACCCAGAGCTGGGATGTGGCAGCAGCTGCCAATGCCTCTGGAGGCCAGGCAGCACAGATGGGAAGATGCTGCAGCTGCCAGGGCCAGTGCCCTCCCTGCTCCCCATAGGAGGGGCAGCAGTGTGGGAGACCAGGGGATCCTGGTTTTTCAGGATGGCAAGGACAGCTGTGACAGCTCAGCTCCCTGTCGGAGCACAGATATCACAAGAGACTGCATTTAGCAGAAGCTGCTGCCACAGAAAGGTGGCCCTGGAGTAACCAAGCATGGAAGCAGCTACGGTGGGATGTGAAGTGACACAAGACATAGCCGAGTGCCAGGATCTTGATCCAACCCCAGAATGATTCATTGTGGATTATCCTGAAGTTTGTGACCAAATTCCTTATAATTCGCACATCATCCCTGTGTTTTCTACTTCCTAACCTCTGTTCTCAGCTTCCTACCCTATTTCCATGTCCCACCCCCGTCCCACCCCCCAATTTCCATCCTAGTTTCCCTATCCAGCTAATGCCTGTCTTCCTTTCTGGTCTCTGGTTTCTAGTAACAACTTCTTTCTCTCATCAGCTTTCAGTTTTACTCTCTTCCCTTTAACCAAGTTTCTTTCCAGTATTTTCTTCCTCTGATGTCACAAAAGGCAGGGGGAACTGTGTCCTCTGCTCCTGGTGCCCTGGGATGAAACAAGATCTCTGTTGTCTGCATGAAGGATAGTATGTACTGACTTTCTTCCCCCCGTCCTTTATTCATAACTTAACAAAAATAAACAATTTTTTGAAGGTACTGCTCTGCCATCAAAGCAACACTACCTAAGTTTCTAGCATCTACTATGAAGCATGTATCCCCTAGCCTGTCTTAACCTATATATTTGTAGAAGAGAAAATGTATTTTCTACTAAATTCATTCTCTGAAATGGCTGAATCATTCTAGTTGACACTGGAAAAGTACAGCCTCGTGTAGATACCTGACAATGCAATTTTCAGACTGAGCAACTGAAGTTTTAAAAAGCTAAGAAAACCTGAGAGCAAATTCTTGCAATGGGATGCACCGGGCAGCCACAAGTATGAGATACTAACATTAGCACTATACCAATAGAATTATTTATTGCAGAGAAAAAGCATTTCCAGATAACGGCAGCTTACAAAGACCAGTCTCTACATAAACTACCATCAGCTCTAAGGCTACTGAGTCAACACAACCTGAGCCCTGGGTCTGTAAAGGTGATTCTCTCCATGAAGCCAGTACTAAAATCACAAACCATTTCAGTTTCTGAAATAACTTACCTTATGATATTTTGCTTATAGCCTCCCTTATGATTACCAGCTAGTTGTTTCAAAATGCTACCTAAGGGCAACCAAAACTAGAAAAACAAAGACGACACATATGTTGACTTTGATGTTCCTGTTAATATTTTGGAGAAAAAAATCTTTAAAAACTAAGCAGAGAGAAAGAGAATGAAAGAGGCTTTCATAGAGAAAAGCTCATATTCTGAAGAAGCCAGAAGGCACCAGATAAAAGCTAATAAAAAGTGTGTCATCTAATGATTCACAGCATCCAGCGTTCACAGAACCCTGCTAACAACAGCAGGGAAGATGCAAATGCAGAAGCTAATGTAAAATTCTTTAAAATAGGGGAAATAGATATAATGGAAACAACTGGCTATACGCACAACTGGGTATGGAAACTCTGCAGATGTTGAGAACAGAACTCCACTGCTGATAATCTTTCTTCAGAGTGCACTGGAAATCCAAAGTCTAGACTTGAGCACCCAACTTTTTCCAGTCTACCCTCACCTCCCCTTCTCCCCCCCCGCCCCCCCCGCCCCCCCAGCCCCGGGATCACACGAGGCAGTGGAAGTGGGTCATGCTATCAGCAGTAGAACAAGCGGTAATATCATCTTTGGCAATAACATATCTCAGCTTTCTGTTGCATGGTTTATCAATCTGATATGATTTACGTTCTACCAGTGGTGAAAACAACTTCTTTATAGGATAGATAGCCAGCACAGAAAATAAATGACAAGGAGGAAGGTAACTCATGGGAATAAGATCCCTTTTGTGTTTACAGACACCCATAAAATTTCTGACAACAATCCATGAAGTCTTCCACAGGGGAAAAACCTACTCATTTATAAGTGAGGCTTCTTAAAACCTGATTCTGCAATGAGCTTATTAAGAAGCTTGAGTAAGCATGAGTGAGCTAGTAGGAATACACAACAATTTTGGTTTGCTATTTCAGTGTTAGAAAGTGAAATCTCATCAGCATAAACAAAGGTGGCCTGAAAGTACAGAAATCCTCACAGCTTTCCAGTCAGCAATGCTGACACATAAGCTCGCGGATATTTTTCCCCTTTACTGTTTGTGACTGTATAATAAGCCTGTGGCAACTACAGCAACTGCTTAGAAGCAAAAGGAGAGTAATTTATTTTAGTTATGTTTTAATGTGTTTTGTCAGCTTGAAACCGGGAGAGTCAGCTCCCTTTGACCAGCTGGTTCTCCCCAGACCAGAGGCAAGGGCTCCATGGACCACAGTCTGAGAACCCCTGCAGCAGGCATTATTGATTGCACCATTCCTTTTACATGGAGAAAGAAGTCTGTGACATTTATTACTGTAACAGCACTTCTATGCCAAATAATTCATTGTATTTTTTTGACAGAGTGTATATTTATATGAATTACAACCAACTCTTGAGCAATAAAGAAGCTTCGTCAGAAAATCCACTTACATTTAGTTGAAATTCCAGGATCCCAAACCATAATCAACTCTGGGTCAGAGACTTTGTCTTTTGTGAAGTGACATCAGCTGACATCAACTGAAAACTTGGCCCATTATCTCAGAGGTCAAGGTTCCTCAAATAATTGTTCTATTTCCAAAAGTGTGAATTTATGGTCAATTTTTCTTTGACAGATTCTATAAACAGAAGTAAAAGCTCTAAAGTGCTCAGACTTGACTGCTTTCTATAATACAATCCAGGCACTAAATTTCCAAAAACTTAAACCAAAAACTGATCGGAAATGTTATCATTTTAACAAAATGTATTATTTATGAAAAACGTTAATCTTGTTGAAATTGTATGTAGGAGAAAAAAGAGCACTTTAAAACAGACATTTTATTTTTCCTTTTAAATTATTTACACTAAAACCTCACTGGTCAAATTTTTTGAAAGACCAGATTGTCTGAAAAGCCAAAATTTGTTTAGATTAGTGTAATTACACAGATTAGCCCAATAGTTTAAATGTGTTTGATAAAAACATATTTTTAAAATTATTCATTCCAATTCATAGCCAAAAATATTATAAGATTACTGGAAAATTAAAAATCAATTAATGCCCAGATCTACTTAAATTAAGGTTATTGGGACATTCTTTTTGAATACTTTTTCGCTCAGAATTCATTGGGCCAAATTAATTCCAATTAATTAATCTCCACTGATTTCACTGTGCTCCTTCCAAAGAAGGATTTAATTTTTATTTCTTTAAAATGTAAGCGTATTCCATTAATATTTCTCAGTATTTAGATTAATTCAATTTACTTAAAAATTGCTACCCCAAAGAGGAGGAAAAAAGCCCCAAACCTCTTGCAAATCTTACTTTCTATTCCTACATAGCGAAAAGATAAAGTAGTTCAGAATCCTGCATTCAAAGCAGATCATAAACTTTGCTTTGTATGTGATAAAAAAAAGATTAAAATGAAATATGCTGATGCATTTTTGTGATTTCTAGAAAATTTTTATTTTTATTAATAGAAATTTCAGCCAGAAGAACGTCTTGTCTTCTCCCCTCAATCAGAGATATTCTTTTCTGAAAATCTTTTTCAACCAACTGAATGCAAGATCACTGTGACACAAGTAATAATGCTTTCCTACATATTAGCGCAGCAGTAGGGCACTATTTTACTCAGAAAACTGTCAGACATATGTCATGGTCTCCTTCAATCTCAACAAGTGAGGCTGCGAGTCATTCCCTGAAGCCCTTCGTCACCCTCGGATTTGCTCGGATACTGTCACGTCTAGGCTTTGCTGACAGCTGGAGACAAATGGCATGCATCGCTCTCCTGCATACGCCTGCATAAAGCACAGCTGTGAACTGGCATGCTTCACAGCATTAAGAGCGATGCTGCAATGTTTAAACTGTAACCTGTCCCTCTGACGAGGGTCTTGCTTTCACAAAGGTAGAAAAGTTTCTGATAATAGAGTAGGACAGTTGTTAGGGTCTGGCCAGGACTTGGCTTCTCGTTGTCACATCCAAGGGACATGCCAAAAGCCAGAATCTTTTAGTAATTAGCCTGCTGGAAAAGTCTTAGCAATGGCTGTGGCCATTAAATATCAAGTTTGCAATACTTTGACAGCTCATTAACAGGGCTAATTGTACGGTGTCCGCTGAGGTAGGTGGCTGAGTTAACTTTTCTTCCTTAGCTAAGGGAGGCAGCCTTTACTTTGAGAAGGGGTAGATGCTGCAGATGCGGAGGAAGCAAAGGCTTAGCAGAGCACCACGGCTCCCTCCCAAGGACTGTGAACCCCTGCTCACAATGCTGCATCACAACGTTCTGTACACTTATATAGCTTGTTCCCTTACAGTGGGCAGGGGGTGTACCTTTTACACTTGTCGAGGGATTTTTCTAATGGTGGTGTTTTCTGAATGCTTAAGAAACACTAAAGGCTGTGTAACAATCCTTCTTATCATAAAGCTAAATAAATAAAAATTACATTCCTAATAGTCCTTGTACAGCAATAAGAAATCTGAATTTAGGTATATTTAACAAGTTTAACAGAAAAGGCAGGAGCTCTGTACACATGCACAGCTCTCCATTATTATTATTCAGAGGTTTCATCTATACTATAGTGAATTACTTTGAGCTGGATATTTCTGTTGCATTAAATCCCTGACCTGATCTATTAATTGTATATAATAATAAGTAAAAGCCGGTTATAGATATTCAGAAATCTCATGAAAAAATGTTCTTTTTATTTGACGGTTTAATTTTTCAGGGTTACAACCTCAGAAAAATAGCTTGATCGTCAGTTACGTCCATCTGCTGTTTTTGCTGTATGTTTGCTGCTGTAATGCTATAAAATAGAACTATAATACTGTGAAGTCCCTTTGATTCATACCTACTTTACAGTTACTTTACAAAGGCACATGTTCTTTCATGTCCTTGCAGGGCAGATGATACTTCCTCCAAACCAATGCAAAGATTTGACAAATGGTTGATTACCCAGAGTAAAACTCTGACAATGATGTAATATCATTGCTGTTCATACTTTAAAAGAAAACTAATAAAAATATGCATTTTTATAGCTGTTTTTTACTCTCTTCTGGTACCATGTGTTCTTTACATGTCTTCGCTTTTTAAAAGAGGACATCAGCAGTGAATAACAACTCAAAAGAATAATGGATGGCCTAAGTTACACATGTTCAACACCATGTCTCCATGTCTCTGTTTCCACAACCTGAAAATCCATTCACTACAAGAACCAATACAAGGACAAAGAAGATAGGATTCCTGAGCAGTACTGGGCCTTAGGATCAAAGTAGAAACAGAAGTTTAATGCAGAACATATACAATAGATGGGAACTGGCACAAGCAAACAGAAAAAATAATGTATAACAACATTATTTAAGAAAAAAAAATATATATTTATGGTCCTGCTTGTTTCATCTTCAAAATGAAGCAGTAATTATTGTATCAGACAGTAAAAAGCAATGAGATTAAAGCACTACAGAAAGAGATATAAAAGTAGTAAATCACAGAACTGCATTAAAATACTTGAAAATTGATGTTTTTTCAGTTCAAGACACGACATACAAGAATGTGACTGTTAAATACTGTTTGTGAATTAAGAAAAAGAAATATGTGCAAGTTTTCGCTGAACTTTTACAGCAATTAGCAGGAATAAAGCCCTGGTCTTCTACATATGTACCTTGGAGCTACTGCAAAATGATTAATAGATAATATTAGCACAGTTACCGGCCTAGATCTACAAAATAATGTGCACTTCCTGATATGTGATAAGCATAACCAATTTATGTCACTTTCAAATACACTCAGAGAAGCAAGTTCAGAACATCTTACTGGAAAAATGATGCAAGTATTACAGAAGCAAGTACAGAGGACTGGACAGTAAAACAGGTGATCTTGCTTGAACTGTATCAAAAACCATGTGTAAATTAAGACCCAGAAAACAAGCACATGTGACCTTTAACTATAAAAGACTTATAAAATATCTACTGTACATCTAATTCAGCATCATTAGTAAGGGAACTGAGAGACTTCAGGTAGCATACAATTAATTACTGTGAATTATGCCCTTTGCACTTTCGGGGGGAGCAAGGGTTTGTTTGCTTTGTTTTTAATGATGCCAACAGAAAGAAATGTAGCACTATTACATTAACAATCAGTAAAGAGGCATGTTTCCTTCTTTTAATTCAAGGTCAGTGTTCTAACCTTTAATCGTCTATACACTTCTAACTTTTCCACCAAAACTGCAAGCAAGCTGAAAACACAACATCCTTAATAGAGGAAATAGGTCAACATCATGTTTCCTTCACCAAACAAGCCAAAACCATCAGCTCTGATTCCCCATCCCTAGATCACTGACTGGCAGAAACTGGGAGCAGGGAAGTATCACTGTACATTTATGGCTTTCTTTTTTTCAGTGTCTCTGATTACAGCTGCAGGTAGGATATTGGACAAAATGGACCTCAGTGCTGGACTAATACATCAGTTCTTGCTAAAGTTTTCTTAGGAGTCACAGGTTTGCATTTATAGCATCTGACGGAATTCACTCTCCTGTCTGACTTTCTTAGCTACACACTTAAAAAGGGTGGTGATTAAGTCAAATGAACAAATATCCCTTTGTTTATTTTTATAATGACAATATTCAGGCGTTTCCAGCAAAACTATCTCAAGAATTTTGCTATTTACTGCATGCTACTATTATTGGAACGTCTATCCAGAATTCAGCAGACAGATGGAAATTTGCCTATGACTTGAGTCAGCCAGAACCTGTATACGCATTTGGCATGACACTGAGGCCAAGCTCTGCTGAGAGGGTGATGCGCTGAGCTGGGCTTGCTGCCACCTTAGTGGAAGTCACAAGAATTCTTGTCACTTCAGACGCTTTATGTCTACCTCCAAAAATGCTATCACATCAAACAATATGTAGAATCTGTGATTCTCTTGTATGCCTTTTCACATACCTACTAGGGAGCTGTCAGATCATGAAGTAGTCACTTATTCAATGTGAAGGGGTTAAACAAATGGGTTTTCAATCTTCTTCAGCAGGAATCTTCCTAACTGCAGAGTCAAGTATTGATCTGTATATTTCCCTGTGCATCAAACCATCAAACTATCATCGCATGTGTTGCCTACTCAGACGTAACTGGAAATAAAATACTCCAACAAATGAATAAGTTAAATGTATTATGGAACTTGGTTCTTCTGCATTATAGACAAAAGAAAAATCCCATTGTCCTCCATAACGAAAGATCAAGCTGCTGATGGACAGTACAACTGTAAAACAAAAAGAATTAAATCAGCATTGGAGCTTCTCCGAGCCAATCCCTAGAGAAAGAATTTTTCTCCAGCTCTTTTCTCCTGCCACACAGCACTTTGAATATTGTATATTCTGGGACAGAAGAAAGATAGACGTGGTAAGTAGCATGAGCAGGACTTATTTGTACCCTAGGCTTTCTGGCATTCAGCAGTGGACAACAGACAAATTGTAACAGCATTTACATACGCATTATTATCACAGCTGGCCAGCAGCATGGACTGTAGTCGTCTGTGTGATCCCTTGAGAAAGTAGAAGTTTGCTCACCGTGCCCGGTCACGATGTTTGACTCTCAACAGGGATGTACTTGGCATTTAGATGTAAGTTTTTACATTGAAATTGGAAGCATTAAGCCATTTTTATTCTTGTTCTTTCTTTCTTTTCTCCTCTTTTATTATTGTGAAACCACTCAGCATTTACAAAATATTTTCATAATAACACCTAGAGCTGGTTTTTCAAAATGACACTGGTTTTCACTGGCTCTGTTGGTGGTGCTGCACCGAAGAACCACACACTTCCTTTGAATTAATTTGGACTTCTGAGTGCTGGAGGGAAGCACAATGCTTGAAATCAGGCATGTATTGTTTCCAGCTGAGCACTTTGGTAGGAGGCTACCCCCAAAATTGGCACAATGCTGAACTAAAATTGCTGGGCTTCCTCTTCCTGGCCCCTCGTGCAGTCCATCCTTTTCATTCTTTACAGCATGGGTTCCTTTAACTATTTAGAGACATATGTTTTCAGCTTCTATTCATACTTTCACATTCACTCACTTTTCACTCTGGTAACCTTGCCAAAAGCAGATTTTGACAGGTGAAGTAATTTCCATCACATTAGAGAGATTAGCTTAGCTGATGGGAGCTGTACACAAGAGGCTCAAACAAGCACTAGTAGGCTTGTCTGACAAATGCAGGCTTAAATTCTTCTTTACTTCAGCTGGGTACAGGAGCAAGAAACTGCCAGCTACTCACAGAATGATTCAATGAGGCAATCAATTAAAATAAACAGAGCTTGCAGCAGAATAAAGACACTGAAAGGTTAATATTTTTGCTGTTCTCTGGTGCATAAATCAAACTCTCAGTTAAATTTCAGAAAGAGAAGTGTTCCTTTAAGGGCTCATAAAAACTCCTTGTATAACTGACATGCTTTCAGTGGCAATGATGCAAAAGCTCATGTCGCAGCAAACACAGCCTCTCATACCTGACAATACAAACACTCTCCTGAACAGCACCTCAGAAGTCAATGTCACTGAGCAGCAAGGAAACAGAGGCTAAAAACCTCGCTACTACCTCCACTTGTTTTCTCTAGCCTGCTTACACACTTAAAAAATTCAAAGACTAGAAATATATGATATTTGACTTTAGCATTACTATATCTTTCAGCTAAAACTATGTGAATCAGGACATTTATTTCAAAAGCACCATTCCTAGACAGTGCCAGAATGTTCTGTCTATTGATCTCATTTGAAAACATGAAATGTCCTAAACTATTCTGACATCAGTAATAAAAATCCACCATGTGGACAATAATACATGAAACCACGTAAAGGCACTTCCCCATCACACTTTTGATTTTACAGGAATTTCAACCTGGTATCCAGTTACAAATAAAGCTGGCTCATTTTACAACTCTGGCTGCAAAAAACATGCTAAATTTGCCATTTCACAAGGTTCTGAAATTAATCCAGGTGAGACTCAGTAGTCAAATTTGTTTTGCATTGTGATTTTATGCTCATGTAACCTCCAAACTCAAGTGAAAACTGGAGTCCTTGAAACACATTGTACTGAAATCAAAAGCAGGAGTGGGGGAGTCAGCATCACCTTAGGGGTTTGCACAACTCTCTTCTTTGCAGATTTTTTTCCATAGTCCCAAGGAAGCTACAAGTTTCGGTGATACTTGTACCCAGAATTCCTTTATTCAGTATTACAAAAGATGAAATAAATGGCTAATTTTTTCCTTCTTTTTCCTCATGTTTATCTGTGGTTCTTTCAGCTTGGACAATTGATGTATAAGAAAGTCAAAGTTTTCCCAGTTTCTAGATAATGCTATAGAAGGTGTATAGGTTTAACTTTTAGGAACAAAATACGGAAGATGACAATCATTTGTGGATAACTGACTGCTATTAGCTTCTTCTATGAATTCCAATACTACCATGTGGTGACCAGGTGCAAAAATTGGCTGGCCCCACAGGCTGAACATTGGCAGGTGACTGTATCACGTTTTAGGAAATAGTCATTACTGACACTGTCCAACTGGCACAGAAGGCTCGGTTGGCTGGACACTCACCTGGGGTCATATTTTCCTCTGGACAGGAATCTGATGTTTCTTCCATCCCTATACTCGCAACCAGAGCTCCCTATTCAAGCATTGTGTGAAGTTTATGCCTGGAAATTAAGCTGCTCATTCTAATTGTTTCAGTATCTAAAGCATTCTTTTACTCTATTCCAAAGAGTCATCTTCATGTCATCAGCCACATTCCCAAGGAAAAAAACCTGACACGGTAGATTGGATTTTTGGTTACTGGACAGCTTCATATTTGGAATACATGGAATCACCTTGTTGTGGCCCACTGAAGAATCTATTCAGAGAAGTCTCTCACAAAAGTCTTTCTCTGGCACAAAAAAAAAGACATTCTTTTATTTCTTTAAATTTTAACTTTTTAAAAATCACTTCCTTATCCTGACTTAGTTTCAACTTTGTTTAGAATTGTCCAATACAGCTATATCCACCACAAGGGGTGGATATGGACCCTGATGGTGGCATAACTGCCCCCTTAAGTCACCCAAACAATATATTATGAACAAATGGGTTTTTTATTTTCATTAGATTTCAGGTTTTATCTTCTATCTCGTTTTCAGCCTTTCTTTTTATCTTCTGAATTCAGAGAAGCTGGTGCAACTACTTAATTCTTTCCTATCCATCTATTCCATAGGGATTGGTAGGGCAGATAAGCAATTAGATATGCTACTCATGAGTGGTTATTTCTTATTTGGAAGTGGTTTCTACCCACAATTTATTCTAAGCCATTTTTCATATGCTTGCACTCATGATTATGTAATTGCAGTATGAAAATGCATTCTTTTTCTATAGAGTAACAACATTTCCCAGCATTTGCTCCTAAATTATATTTATGACTATCCCTGCAAGGGAATGGTACTTTAAATGAGAAAACCTACTATTCTTTAAGGATGCCATTAATTGCTACAATTATGATAATTACATTAAATGAACACATGAAAAAATGTGTGGGAGGTAAATATGCTGGCATACTTACAGCACATACATCAGGAACGGGTTAAAGCTCCAATTCAGATCTTATAGATCTCAGGATCCAGCTCTTTGGCCAGATCTGCATTTCTGTAGCAAACATCCACACCCAAACAGAAAGAAGTGTCCTTCAAATGGAAACAGAAGCCATTTTAAGTAGCTCTGTATCCCTTCATTTTTCCTCCCCTACTGACATGGCACCTCCTGAATCTTAATATCTGAACACCGCACAGTTGTTTCCTCTGGCAGCGGTTTCATCTGTCGGGAACTAAGGCCCTGATCCTTCAAGGAATTACATGTGTTCAACTGAGCAGTGTGTGCCAACAGCAGGGTAAGGCCTGCAAGGTTAAATCTTTGCAAATCTTTTTCAGGCTTGGGGTACGAACACTGACAGTAAATAGCCAACATGTCCAGCAGTGCTGGCTCCGGTGATTTATTCTGTTACTCCCTCAGCACAGAGCATCCGGCCAGATTCCACCAACCTCCCATCTTTGTGAAAGCTGCCTTCCACTCCAAGAGCAGTGGGCTACCTTTGCGTTGGAGTCTTGTAAGGCTGATATGGAAAGGAGGAGGCAGACTGTGTAAATAAGCCCTCGCATTCCAAAAGTCAAGGGAGAGGGCTCAAGGTCAGATCTCTACTCATCGCACAAGCTGACACTGCATGTCTGCTCCACTGCAGAGAACCAGGAAAGTAATGGTGTGTTCGATGCCCGTAGGGAGGAGAGAGATCTTCATCCCTAGTCTCCTAGTTCCCACTCCATAATACTGCACACAACTGAGGTGGAACGACTGATCATTTTAGTGAAAATTGAATTGTTTTGTAGAATTGTCTCTGTTAAAAAATGAGAAGAAACTGCCTGCAACCTGCGGTGCCATCCCTGCCCACTGACTGATAACCTAGGAGCTCCTTTTATTCCTACAAGTAGAGCCTGGATCGGGTCAGAGACTTGTATTGCTTTGGCTATCCAGTCCTCACTGAACCAATTGCCACTGAAGCTGGGACACAGGCAGCTTTGCTCTTCTTGCACTGCAGACAGGCATCTGTCGTGCATGTTGCTCAGGGCACCCTTCCCACAATGCTAACCTGCTTGTCCCATACATTAATGTTGTTGTAGTATGTTCAAATTCCTTTTTGATGGTGGAATGCAAAGGCCTCTGTAGTCCACCAAGACTGGCCCTATCATTAGGAATATGTGCCTTAATACGCAGGCAGGGGCACTTGTGCTGTACAATAAATATGAAGAACACCATATGCTGGGCATTGATACCTGGATCAAAACAGGACATAAGGACAGGAATTGAGGGTAACACCAGTCAGTTCTGAAAGGAAGCTTCCTGCAGATGTTGTGTTACTAAAATATATGTATACACTGTAGTTTTGTTTTTTCTCTTCCCCACCAATCTATCCAGCCAAGTCTTAGTGATTACAATAGATTCCCCCATTCTGCTCCAAAGAATATTCTTGAGTTTAACCTTAGATGGAACTATTCTTCCTTCCGCCCACTTTTATTCTTAATTTCCTTTTCACACTTGGGTGATCTTCCTGTGCATTTGTATATAACCAAGAATTTCTCAGCTATTTTCAATACAAACATTTTTTTATTATATTTTTGCAGCTATATATATATATTTTAAAGCAGATACTGTGGCAGCATAAGAAAGGCTCTATAAAGTCTGTAAACTGTAATTCAAATTTAGAATGAAAACTTTTCAGTTCTTTCAGCTGCATACTGCTGGGTTTTGCCATATAACAAGGCCATCAATTACCTTTTTCATTTAGATGTTGCTCCCTGCTCTTGGGCACTTCCCACATGGACAGCTCAGAGATGATACAGCCTAGTGATGTACACCAGACTTTATAACAAATCTTGACTCATGACTAAGATTTACCAACTGCAGTTTTCTTCCTACACTTGTTCTTCCTGTACTTTTTATTTTAGTGAGAATTTTTTTTTCATGATTTTGGGACTTTATTGTGCTTCATTTTCTCCCTCTTCCTTCTGAATCTAAACAGCCATATAAGACTTGATTGGAATTTCTGTGTGACGTTATGAAAAGATGCAGAAGTATAAGCTGTACATATAGTACTCCCCTTGGACACTGATTCCTCTCCTGCCTTCCATCCATCCATTGAGATAGCAGGCAATATTGACATATGTTCTCCTCTCAGTTAAAAAGGGCATATACTAGATTTCTAAGGATCAATCCCTTTCTTGTTCTTTTCCTCAAAAAAAACCAAAACAAAACAAAACCAAAAAAAAACCCAAAAAACCACACCAAAAAACCTGCAGAGTCAGGCTGTACCTTATTTAAATCTTATCTTGCACAACAGCCTGAGTGATTATTTAATTGTTTGCACCTGTTATTTAAGAGTTCCTGTCTCATTCAGTTAATTATACATATTTAGAGTCTGATATAAAGGTTCATGAAGTTAGTGGGACCTTTCCAAGGAATTTGTATCAGTAGCCTAATAAACAATTTCACATCATTTTTGCCCTTGTTTCTAAATGTGTTGAAAAATGTTTGATTTTATATTCTGCTCAGACTTAAATATTCCGAACATTTTTTAGTGGGCATGAAAATCCTTAATTTTACTTATGGTTGTTGGAATCCTTATTTTTCGCTGTTTGCACAGATTTTTTTAAAGGTTAATAATTAATTATATTGTGTTGCCCTTCAGATTTATAACAGACCCTGACTTCACAACAGATTAAATAGCAGTTGTTGACCTTTATTTTGATGTACCAATTTGATGATTTGAGAAATCCTGGCACAAGTTATTTTCGTTTGAGATGAGAGACTCTTTGTTTCAGTATGCACACTCCATTTGGAGCTTACATCGTGACTACCTTCTCTTCTGCCCTTCTATTGGCACTCTGTGCTGAACAATAGAATATCTCTCCACTTTTATGATCATTTATTTAAGGGATAACACTCTCAAGAAAAAGCCCAGGGTAAAACATGTTTAAATTCTGATCATTCAGAAGAGGGGATTAAACACCACTGGCTTGAGTGAAAATGTAACTACAGTGAGGCTGGTCTCAGACGCTCTCCATAAGTTGAGGTTTAGAACAGGCAGGTTGCTTAGTCTTCTTGTGGCAGAAGAACAGCACAGAAGAGAACAGAATTTTGATGAAAAGAAACTATGCAAGAGAGAAGGGAAGGAATCCCAGCATTCTTAGTGAAAACTTCACATCTGATGGAAAGATGCTAAAGGTGAAAAAGAGAAACATGTGAAAGTAATTTGTTTGGTCTAAGTCTTGCTAGCTAAAGCAAAGAGAATCAGTTTTTGAAACCTTCACAAAGCCTATATACCTGTAATTTCCCATGTTGTGTTCTTAACAAAAAGTAGTATATAAGCACAGGCTGTTACAAAAATTACAACTTTAGCAAAAGGTTTATGATTCCTAATTTCATCACTGTTCCAGAAAATATTTAGAGCGCATACAAAAGCCCCATAGCACCTTTTAATTGGGCTTTAATTCAACTCCCTGATTAAGAGCTTTTCTGAAGGAAGGATTCTATGGGAGAAAATAAGGTAAGTCAACGGTCTGGAAATTAGTATTCCACCCATCAACCACCTTAAGCAAACCTTTGTTCTAGCAGTGAGCAGCATTTTTGTGTTGGTTAGGAAATATATCACACATTAAATCTTTAATATTAAGTCCAAATAGAGATACTGTCATGACAGGTTACCTCTGCCCTCCTTATCCTTACAGAGTCCTCTCTGAAGCCTACATGTATGTAAATAATTCACATAAAATGCATCAACAGACAGTAGAAGACAGATGACATGTTTATGGCATCCCACAAATAGCATCTCATGGCAACATATAAGCACAGAAATGTTCAAAACCTTTGCTCTCTTCATCAATGAAAGACATCTCTGAAATCTGTATTTTTTTTTCCTGCTCTTTAGTCTGAAGCCTGCGGCTACGTGAGTGGAATCTAGGATGGGATTATTTAGTAATGCATTGGTTTAGTGCAATGGTTAAGTAGACCTCAGCAACTGTGACATTTAATCTCTTTCTACAAAATACTTAGTAAAGGCAGCAGATCAGTTTCCTGTGAATGGAAAACAAAGATTTATTTCTTCTATGGAACTGCTGAATAGCTTTGAAAGCCTTTGTGTGAAATGGGCCTGCATAACTCATATATGCACTATACATATACACTGCACATACGTTGGATACAAACAATTCCTTTCATATCTAGTAAGCTTATTTAATCACGGATGGTAAAAGCATTTTTAACAGTTTCCAAAGCCCCTTTCAAAAAATCAAAACTACACATTTTTAAAGTTGTTATTCTTCTACCTTCTATTAATGTGTGCAGTTTCCTTGCTGGCTTTTAAATTATGCACTAAAGCAGCTTTAAACCCTTTAAGAGTTGTTCTTCACAACACAGAAAAAATGGAAAATGAGACAAGACTGGTGTCCAAAACTCACAACTCTCGTCTTTTTTTTCAGGAGGTGGCAACACTAACCAGTAATAAAAAGAAAGAAATTACAAATACTAAAGAAAAAGGAAATATGACCTGTTCTAGATAGCAAATGGTACACCTCTCAAATTTTAAAACACTCTTAAAACAGTTTCCGTGGAAACAGAAAGCTGGCACAGTTATGAAAAACTGTTCGGAGGCAGCTTCTACACCAAGCCAGATGGTTAATATGCCACAGGGGAACGTAACAAGAAGGAAAATAGGTTGCACAACCCTTTAAACCTTGATAATGGGTCTAAATGGACTTAATCACAGGGCATATTTTCAAGAAAATGTCATAACCATTACCAAGGGTGACAATATTATCAAAAACAAGTGGAAACGTTCCTGATTAGATGGAACGTGAAAGACTGCACACATCTTTCAGCAGTGCTGGTTTGGTTGCAGGAAAAAATGAGGGAGTGGATGTGGCCACCAAATGCGGCAATTATTCCCAGATTATTTCAGTTAAATGGGAGAAAATATCTGAAATGTTTGGCTCCAAAACACATGCAGCTAGTAACTGTGAAGAGGATCCTGAATACCTCCAGCCTGAAAAACTGAATTTTCTGTTACACTTTTTTTAGGGTGGTACACAGGCAGGGAAAGTTTCCAAGTGAGCACAAGCTCCACAAAGTACTACAGTGATCCCACAGTCCAAATCAAAAACCCATTCCAAGCTGGACTGAATAGCTGCAAGCAAGGCATCGCTTGCCATTAATCAGCTTACTAAATTAGTTTCTCTACCATGAACACTTCTCGACCTCTACAGCCTTTGAGCACCTTATGGTGGCTGTCCCCTCCTTCTACCATGAGAAAAAAGCCCCAAGGCAGCAAGTTCCAGATTCTCGCAGATAACATAGTTTAAGCATCTAACTCCCACTGAATTAAATACAAATGCTTAGATATCTTGGTATATCTGACACTATGAATTTACTGAAGAATAATAAGAAACTGGATTAATGATGCAAATCTGAACTAAAGTGTTTTACTCTGCCGTATATCTCTAGCAACCATTGCCTATTAGGCTATATTTCCACTGGCTTTGACGAAAATGCCTTGAGAAGCATAATCACCTTGGTGATCATCACCTCCCAGATGAAGTCCCAAAGAGGCAAAGACTCTTATCACAAAGACATTGTTCTGGAATTTCTTCCAGCCCATTCCAACGAGCTCACTATTAGTGCCTCAACCTACTGCATATTAAAGCTGGAATCCTTTTTCTAACAACAATTGTGATGTAATTTAAATTCTAACAATTTAACACTACAGCAGAAAAAAAAAAATATAACTGATATAACAAGAGGAAGATTTCTTCCTGATTACAATAATAACATGGAAATTTTATGAAGATTTATTACATGGCTAGTTTGTAGATATAACTGTAAGATAGAGAGCCATACATGGCACCATGTGATTTCCAAGTCTGCTGGGAAAATGCAATGGGTCCTGATTCCCTGTTGCTCAGTCACACCCACTTTTATGAATGGGAGGTAAGACACAAGCAATCACAGTGTTTGTTTCAGATATGTTCTATGTTTACATAAAGGACAAAGTGACCCAATGATGTGCAGTCAGAAAATAATAAAAAGATACTAAAAATATTTGAAAAAATCTGTAGCTACACGATGCTATATTTAACCCTGAAATATTGCTGTAATCAGGGTAATAGTGTTATTTTTTTGGTGCTAGAACTTGCAAGATCTTCACTAAGTCATATATCCCTTTTGGAAGAGCCAACAGAAAAACCCTACCCAACATTAAATTCATCCCTGCTCTGCAGGGTGCTCTTTCTAACAGCATCCCAAATTACTACATACTTATAGAACATTATGCGGTTACAGAATAAAAATTATGTCACATCCCAAATACCATCTTTGTCCTAAACAGAACCTGAAAATTTCATGAAGCCCGTATGCTTCCTTCATCCTTGTAGCATCTGAGAAAGCACTTTCACTACTTGCAAGAATATTTTGTCTACCTATCAAGTGTTATGATTGTAAAGTTTCCCTTTTGTGTTCTTAAAGTTCTGTATCAATCAACAATAGTTCATAATAAAAATTCAGTTCAAACCTTAATCAGTGAGGACACTACCACTTTGTAACATTGCCTTTTATTTTGACTGACATTTCCTTTTGGACTCAAACTAGCTGCTCCTTGTCATGCCAGATAATTACATTTTTCTTCAGCCACCTGAGCACAAGTATCTCAGAAAAAAACCCCGAAGTGATAAAAGTCCAAAAATCTTTGACATCCTAGGTGGCCCAGAAAATTGCACAGGGCTTGGGAACACAGGCTGTTTCATGTCACAAATGTCTTTATTTATTATGCATAAAGCAGTTTGGACTTTTGTCAGGTTAGATAGAGTAAGAACTTGGTGAATCAAATCTATGTGGGGCATGCCAGAAACGAGGCAGTCAATTTTATATGCTGGTTTTATGATTACAATCCAGTAGCCAAAAAAAAAAAAAAAAAAAAAAAAAGGAAAAATGTGTGGAACTTAATAAATGATGGCCCTTCATAATCCATCTGATGGTCTAATGTAAGTTATTCCCCTGTTGTTTTGAGGACTGGGCTCTTGGCTAATGACATTTTTACAATGCTTAGAAAACAGGCAGCTATCCTTAGCCTTTAAAAGAAAAGGTAATTTCAGCCAAATGGAAAACCTTTCCTTTTCTTTACATAGCATGGCAGTTTAGCCAGCTGCTTTGTTTTATTAGTTTTGGCAATTTTTTTTTCCATCTCAAGGAAATAGTAAAGGCCAGAAACATGAAGAATGACCAGTGTGTCTGAAGTCAGGTGGTGCAACACCTTACATTTCAGGAATCTCCCTGCCAGAGCAAAGGCCAAATCTCCAGGCTAGCACGGAGCTGGGAAGTCTTTGACCAGACAACAGATACAGAGACATCCTCTCTCCAAAACTTAATGGCCTCACCTGGGGCTGCATGCAGGCACCGCTCTCTGCTTAGGATCCCGACTCCAAAATCCTCTCTTCAGAATGAGCACCTACCTAAAACTCTATGAACTTTTTTGATCTGGTTTGTTTAAGAAGCAGAAGGATCAGTCCTTTCTTTTCAAACAAAGTCATTAGCGGTAGCAATGCCTGTCCTGGTCTTCCACATAACAGCTTTCTGGCTGAAGCACAGGGTCAGGAAAGAGGAAAGAAGTCCTCTGTTCCTCCTCAGCTTGAAGGGAACGGAATCTCCTTCTCTCAAGTGCCAGAAGAATGCCCTAATCATCACATTTGCACATGGATGTGACAAGACAGCTTTGCCTGTTTGCAACAGCACATGGCTACCATCTGTTTAAAAGCAACGCAGTCCCATGTGCAGTTCATTCCTACAGTTATGGCCTTTGCTTGTCTGGGTTCAGTGCCAGAGCTCACATGAACTGTAAAAAGCAGGAAAGGAAGAGAAATGAACCACCACTCCACTTCTTTTTTAGTATATAAAAGGATAAGACAAAATATGTAGAAAAGGTGTATGTTGGGTTTTCACATGAGCTAGAAGTTAGTGAGTCATAATGTCCCTCCCCAAATCTGGATTTCACCAATGACATATGGTGCTTTACCTGTTACAGAAAACTCCTACCAAATTCTTAAGTGAGAGTTGTAATATGAGTGCAAAGCAAATTTTCAAAATAACGTTGTACCATTATTTGAGCTGAAGCTAAATGTCACAGTGCTAGCATTGATTTTGAAGTGGGAATCATGTTCCTAAGTCTTATAAGCACTTTTTAAAGCTTTTCCCAATATTGCCTATAGCACCAGTTCAGAAGCCATAACTGGTGATATTATTATGTTTAGGTGACACATGCTCCATTACAATCACTTTAAGAAAAATAAAATGTGGTGCCAGCCCTTGAAGCTAACAGAAAGAAAATGTTTCACTATGACTTTTTGAAGAATACTGTAAGAGTCATAACCTCAGTTGGTTTAAATTGGCAGAACCAAAGCCAATGGGGTTGTGCTGATTGACACCACCTGGGTACCTTGCCTTGAATATTTAAATTTAGTGATAGTGGTTAGGCAGATACACAGGAAAATAGTATGTAATGAGATGCATTTTCAAAACACAACCAATTAATATTGGTATGTAATTTGGTTTTGTGTATGTCCTGCACATTACATATGTACACCAGGTCAGGTGTGTTCATGGTACAGAACTCGATGTGTGAGAAAGCCTAAAGGCATGTTTGGGATTTTTTTGTTTGTTTGTTTTTAAATAAAAAATAGCATCATTAGATTTTGAAGAACTGACATTGTATTTTCTTACACTCTTTCTCAGTAGAGTCATTTATAAATGTCATCAAGTTAACAGACCATATTACCTTAGCTTTTCAATAACTAAACTACAGCATACTAGAAAATACCCAGCAGCAGACTAGCTGTTAGGATTGGTTATGCTGCTGCTAATAGAAAAACCCCACTCTTTTCTACATATTAATTAAGAAAAATTTTCAAAGACTGTGTACTTATTGAAACATGTTATCGAATGCAACATTCTGTGCTGTTTGCAACCTTCAAACATGTCCACCTAGACAAGAATAAATTGCTTTCAGATAATCACTAGAGAAACTTTTAAAGACCCTTTGATGCTTTTTGTGGAGAAGGAAGAGAAGGAAAGGAAGGGAGGGAGGAAGAGAAGGAAAGGAAGGGAGGGAGGAAGAGAAGGAAAGGAAGGGAGGGAGGAAGAGAAGGAAAGGAAGGGAGGGAGGAAGAGAAGGAAAGGAAGGGAGGGAGGAAGAGAAGGAAAGGAAGGGAGGGAGGAAGAGAAGGAAAGGAAGGGAGGGAGGAAGAGAAGGAAAGGAAGGGAGGGAGGAAGAGAAGGAAAGGAAGGGAGGGAGGAAGAGAAGGAAAGGAAGGGAGGGAGGAAGAGAAGGAAAGGAAGGGAGGGAGGAAGAGAAGGAAAGGAAGGGAGGGAGGAAGAGAAGGAAAGGAAGGGAGGGAGGAAGAGAAGGAAAGGAAGGGAGGGAGGAAGAGAAGGAAAGGAAGGGAGGGAGGAAGAGAAGGAAAGGAAGGGAGGGAGGAAGAGAAGGAAAGGAAGGGAGGGAGGAAGAGAAGGAAAGGAAGGGAGGGAGGAAGAGAAGGAAAGGAAGGGAGGGAGGAAGAGAAGGAAAGGAAGGGAGGAAGGAAGAGAAGGAAAGGAAGGGAGGAAGGAAGAGAAGGAAAGGAAGGGAGGGAGGAAGAGAAGGAAAGGAAGGGAGGGAGGAAGAGAAGGAAAGGAAGGGAGGAAGGAAGAGAAGGAAAGGAAGGGAGGAAGGAAGAGAAGGAGCTAGGTGAAAGCTCTGTGTTTTGTGAAACTGAAGCAATTTAAATTGATTACACATCAGGTAGTGATGTCTGCAAAATTCACAATTACAAAAAACATGGCTGAAGTAGTCTGTAGTAAATCCATTTGGGAAATAAGTAATCAACTACTTACCAGTCTATAAAGTCAGCATAATGTGGAATACGATAAGTAAATACTCTGGAAAACTAAATCTAGATATTAAGGACTCATCTTCAGGCCTACTTATTTATATTTGATAATGACTTTCAGTAATATACTTTAGTGAAAATCTCCAGTGGCTTGCAAGCTTTCTGTAACATATTTCTGCCCCAACAATAGTACTTGGGATTTAATTTGCACTTATTAATAATTTATTTTTCCCAAGCTGTATCTGTAAAATTTTAGACTGGAGAAAGGAACAAAGGCACAGAAGAGTTGGCTAATGAAAGAAAAACCCTGGTCCCTTCTGGGAGTGTGACAGGGCACAGAAGCTGCCCTGCTCCTTCTACCCCGCAGGCAAGGCTGCCAGCACAGCCCAGTGCACAGCCGTGCTGAGAGCTCAGCCAGGGCACCGAGTGGTACCCAGCTGAGGGGGTGAGGCAGCAGGCTACGACTCCTTAGAGAATAACAAATACTGCACTGACAAACGTATCCAGGCATATGCTGCTTTCTAAAAAAACAAAGATGATGAATGCTACAAGAAGGGGTTTGTTATTGTTGGGTTTATTACTTTTAATACCACAGTCTTCCAGCCAGCCTGTATTATCTCAGCAGGATCACTAAGAGACTCGGTATCACTAGTCATTCTCATATTCAAGCTAAGAAGATTCAGATTCCAAATTGCACCCACACAGAAACAAAACCAGAAAGCCAGTTAGGAAGAAAACTCCAGTGTTACACCTCTTGTAACACCACCCGGCAGGGGAAAATGGAGAGCAAGGACTATACCACTTCATCAAATACTCATTGTATATTCAGGCAAAGGGAAGTATCTCTGAAAAAGGTAGATCTTACCCTATTTAAACAGGTCCTTAGTGTTACAAAACTATGTTATCTATCAGGAATGCTCCAGTGCTGGAAAGTATTTGCTTCATCCCTCTGTGTGATTTTTCTGATTTTTTATCAGGCTGTATTACCTTGGAGTACTACTAAAGACAAACATGCCTAACGCAGGCTAAAGAGAGAATATAGTGTCAGAGCTTTGAAGGATTTTGATTGTATCTTTGCACATGTGAGGCTTGACTGCTCTGTAACCTTTCTTTTGAGAGAACCTCATGCAAAGTGAGGGAGCAAGGGCCAGGCACACCAATCCAGTCTCTTAATGTTTCTCTTTTACAAGCGATGGTAATAACTCTAACATTAATAATACCAGTAAATAATGGTATGATTCAGCCTGTTACAGGGGCTTCTTTCAAATCTTATCTCTGCTGGGTTGCTGCAATATTTTTCCCTACTTTACAGAGATAGAAATGAGGTCCAGAGATATGACAAGCCACATTTTGAAAGCAAATTCAGAAGGAAGTAAAAACAAAACAAAAACCAGAAAAAACCTCCACACCAGCACTACATTTGGCACAATTGATTTCTTCAATATGTATTAACATGAAAGCCAGTTTCTAAGTCAAGTTCAGCACAACGAAGATATGGAATGCTCTGGAAACCTGGATCCAGAGTCTTTACAGTAGTCACAGATTCTCTGACCTCAGCACTCTAAGATTACACGTAAGAGTGAATGTGCTCTGCGCTGGATAGGGGTCACTGTGCAAGCCAGCTCCATACTAGCAGTAAGTATAAAGTCACGAACCTGCAGCAGCGTAGCTCTCGCTATGATGGCAACTGGGGCAAGGCTGGTGCCTGGGGTAAAGCCCCCCTGGAAAGTAGAGTGCAGCATCTTGACAGTTAATCTTCCACTTATAGGGAAGTCCATCTGACTCCTACCCTCCCTTCTATAGATTTTTGTCACCTAGGGCTACGGTGGCAATCCAATTCAGACACTGGTTCTCAGCCCACAGTCTGCAAATTGTCTTTCCACTATGCACTATAAAAGGTTAATGTCATAGCAAATTTAATGCAAAGTATCTTGAAATGACACTTAAAAAAACCAACTTACAATTGAAGGCATTTTCTCAGTTACTAAATAAAAACCTAATCGTTTCAGAAATAAGGCAAGATCAATCTTTCTTAGCTTCTCTGCTTTTTGTAACTTGGCTTTGGGCCATGCTATTTCTACAGTCTAATCTGTCTGTTCACACTAGAAAGAGGATTGATTTGCACAACTGTAGTTTGAGACCAGTACATACTTGAATTTCTAACAATAAACAATTTTTTCCTTGTAGCTTGTACATTTCCTTGTAGCTAAAGTACTTTAGCATTCATTTCCCTCTTTGTCAACATAGTTGTAACTACAAAAGCCTTTTGAGTGAGGGGCACTGATACACACTGATGTTCATTGAGCTCTAGAAGAATCTGAGCTCAATGTCCAAAAGCTTAAAATATGCCATTTCTACAGAGTGGAAAGGGAAGCTAGTTTTTTTCACTTTGATAAAAAATTCAGGTATCTGCTATAAGGTACCCACAGTTGTAAAGTTGACTTGGAAAAAACTTTTTAAAATGAAGGAATGACATTCAACTGTTTTTCAGTCTGAAGGCAGTTCAGTGGAAGAGAAAGATCCATCAAACCCAGCTGCTGCCTGAAGCAGTAAGTGACTTCCTAACAAACAAACTACCAACTTGCCCAAAAGATCCACTTCTTCAGCTAAAGGAGTTGGGAATTCCTCAACTGAATAAAATAAAAAAACCAAACAAAAAACCCACCAAACCCCCAAAAAACCAAAACAAACCAAACCCACAAAAAAACCACCAAACACGGAGGAAATTCCCACTTCATTCTTAACCTCAATCAGAAAACTCAGAGCAGAAAAATCCCAATCTGTTGTTCTATGCTGGCTTTCTGTGGAATTTTGTTCTGCTGCACTGATATTAAAACAAACTGCTAAAGTTGCAGCCAACTAAAATATGACATAAAGTATAGATAACTTTCAGCAGACTGTTCTGATAGTAATAAAACTCCTTTGCTGAAAATTTTGTTGGGGGAAAAAAATTCAAAGGACTTCTGACAGTTTCATATCTAACCACAGATATCCAGTAGAACAGGAGAATGGAATGATATAGGAGTAACAAAACTTACAGTATTTTATACTTGATTATTGTGTATTCATAATCAAACATACATATGTTAAACAGGACTAATAGCTAGACATTTAAATAATATTAATATTATTAATAACAATATTTTATCATATACTTTCATACTAACATATGTTGTTACTGTCCATATCAGACTGACCCTATGTACTTAATATTCAGCAGCCTGAAAGAATATGCTGGTCCCAGTACAGCAGAACACTTTGGCATAAGACTTTAGCTTTTGAGAACAACTTTGTTGAATTAAACAGGATTGAAATGCAGGAAAGTCAAGTTTATCAAGAAATATCTGCAGTTTGGGGGTATTTTATTTCCCTTACAGAATATAATATCTAGACTAAGCGTATGTGTGTGAAGTCACAATAGAGTTTGCAGTCAGCAATGTCATCCTTATACGACTGATTACCCAGCTGGCTTTGTGAGAGCACCAGGGTACATATGTGGTACCGTCCCTTTGGATGAGGTTCTGGTAACTGTCAATAACAAAGCACCACTAAGCACTAGTCATCTAGAAGTGTTGCTTCATTGAGACATGCCGTTCTTCACACGCAACATTAAATCCAAATCTCATTTTCCTCCATCTCAATACACATTTCACCTCTTAAAAAAAATAACCGCAGCTGCATGACCCATTTTTCCTCTGTCAACCAAAACTACTGAAGATTAAACCGATATTTTCATACCTGCATACAAAAACCTGTAGGAAAGATAACGCCTATCTACAAACTCTTCTCATAATATTGTGAATATATTCTTTTGTTCTTGGAAGAAATCGTGAAATAGAATTTAATATAAGCCAATGAATCTCATTAAATACTAAAGTGGTAGTATAAAACCACCGGTAGATAAATTATTTATTTTAATTAATTAGTTTCTGGTGCTACAATAAAATGCAGAGAAACTAAGGAACTGAGATTTAAATCAGTCAAGGGTCAATTATGGTATATTAAGATTACGCTGTATTTAGCTCATACACTTTGTAACTTCGTCACCTTCATAGCTAAAATCTGCAGAGATGCTTAATGTGCATGTAAACCAGTTCTCTTGTAGTTTCCTTCTGTAGTTTTGATGCAGGCCTTTGTAAAGTTGGTAGAATAACTGAAAAAAAATTTCTCCCTATACAGCACAGTTGATCTGTATCCACAGAAAGCTTCTATTAGAATGGTCTGACAAATGGGGTAACATCCAGAGCACACAGACTGGAGTGTTCTGCACATAAACCATAGCCTCTAATGGACACAGCTTTGGTATCTAGCAAAATCCCTTCTTACAGGTTGTCTTTCATATGCTTTGCTGTCCTAGACCCACTGCTAGCACATATTACATACTCTTTCAATGTCAACCAATTATTTTGTTTTCAAATGATGTTTTAAAAAAAGAAGAAGATAATTTTGTATTATTTTATTTTTTAGAATTTAATAGACATGGAAGAAATACGTGACGATTCAGTATCTCATGTCCCCATTTGCCTCTGCTTCCCCCCATGAAAACAAATGAATGTTAAGAGTGCTTTACAACAGAATACATTTTTATCATGTTCCATGGGACCCCCAGCAGGAAGGGGAAGAAAAAGATATAATTTCCTTCCTTTCATTTTTTACATAGTGCAGGTAGATACTCATTGTCGTTTAAATGCTGTATCTACTAAGAAGGGATTTTGTATCAAGGGAATAGGAAAAACAGACTGTACAATTTCAAGGACTAAACCAATGAGATATCAATGCGATTATTTCTACCGTATGTTATAATGGAGCATAAACAAAAATAAAAGGGGCATGCTCAAAAAGCAGTAAGGGAGAACATATATCTACCTAGAGATATATCTAATATTAGAAGAATACAGCTATAGATCAACAGTGAAATTGATTGAATGATGTTATCTGAAACCAGGATTAGCAAAAGGGGAAAGAAAATGAAGAAATATGGGGGAATGACCCATAATATCTATCTTGTGAATCCCCAATCCCATCAATCATCTCTGCTAAGATTATACATTGCTGGGGAAAAATTGGTCTGAAATGTTAATGATCTCATGATTTACACTCTGCCAGAATCCTTTCACTTTCCTCTGCAGCCTCAGAAATAGCACACAAGCTCGAGAGTTCAGAAAAAGCAGGAGTAGGGGAAACCACAATGTCTTAAAAACTGTCATTTTTACAACACAGTTTGTTACTGTTTTTTCCTGTAGCAGTAGTAAAACAGGCCTCTTCTGCTGAGTACAACGTAATATCTGTTAAAATGTTTCAAGGACTCCAAATGTATGGGGGGGATGATTTTAATTCCTTCCAGAATATAAAAACTATGATAGTAGTAGTAAAGTTAAAAACAAATAAACACTCCCCACTCACCCACAAAAAAACCCCGTGCCAAAATCCCAGAATGAAAACTATCCTGCAAGGAAAATTTTAGTTAGCCAATCAAATTAATTTTAGGTTGCGAAATAGAACTATATTTTTTTTATTATATTTATTAAAAGATATTAAGTTATTTCTAACTGCCAATTAACTCTGACTACAAGAACTGTTGAATTACCACCAGAATTGTTCAAATCTTCCAAAAAGTATTTGTTAGGACAGCTTCTGATCTGGTAACACATCCTCATTTATACTGAAATCTTTTGCAAGCTGTGTCAACTGTCAAAATTTAATTTTGAAGAAAAACATTTTAAAGTATCAAAATGTTTCTTTTTTCCTGCTGAAAGGAACAAAACTATTTGTTGACATACCTGGAAAAAAAAAAAAAAAGGTGATTTCTGATTTTTTTTAATTATGTATTGTCTGCTAATATTTTTAACGAATGTAAATTTATTATATAAAAATGAAAAAAGATCACAGCATTCCTCAAATAATTATGATAATTTTCATAATTCAAATGTCTTGGGGAATGTTCCATGTCACAACATCCCCCAGTTGTTATATAATGAAAATAGTTTTGCAGTTGAATAGAATGGAGAGCTTATTCAGTGTACTAATCAAATGAGTAGTGGTTTTGTGCGATATATTTTACATCTGGAATAATTTTTCATAAATACTTGAAAAAGAAAGCCCTGTAATGAACATAAATTAATATTTTTGTTTCTGAAACTATAAACTTGGGATAGAGAGAAGCAATTGACTCAGAAAGGTGAGCACAAAAATAACACAGAAGTGAGGAAGAGGAGTTGGAGAAAGGCATCAGAGAGACAGAACAGAGGAAGAGGGATGAGGAAGCAGTACAGGGAATGCCACAAGAGGAAAAGTTTCAGCATAATGCATATGGAAGGAGAAAGAAAGATTAAACAGCTGAACATAGTGAGAAACGTAAGATGGGATTAAAAATATAGAATAATGAGGGGGAAAAGAGAGGGTAAACATCCAGAGAACAGAAGAGGGACAAAAAATAAGCTAGTGTATTAAAACAGAAAAATTAGGAAGGTGTATTAGAACACAAGTTCTCCTTTCTACCCTTCCCCACTTGGGATGGGAACATAATCCTCTTAGAACCCCCGAAAGCCCACCAAAATCAGTAACCCTCACGACCAATGAAGAACCCCTAATTAAATAAGTGTTCTAATAAATCTTAATACCTTCAAAAATATAGGAAATAGCTTCTTGTAGCTTGTAACTTTCTCAGGAGGGCAGAAGGTCAAGGATAATTTCCCACAGATGCTGGAAGTATTTTCCTACCCAACTTCCTTCTCCTACCCTTTTGCTTCTTCACTAAAACAAATGAAGCCCAAAATAATGATACTCTTCTTGTCATCATTAGGGAAAATTTAATGAACGAAGTTTTCATGTGCAGAAGGAATGCAGCCAAATAGAAAGCATGTGTCTTTGCTACTTGTTAGAAAGAAAGGCAGAAAATATACTTGAGGTTTTTTTAGCTGGTACTAATACACCATGAAAAAAATATAAATAAAAACTTTGTAATTTTGATCAGACATGCTGGTTTTCAGCTTAGTCCATGTTAATAAGGAAAGTCTACAAAATGGCAGAATGCATTTGATATGTTTTAATAAGTATCTAAACTTAAAAATTGATAAAAAATTATTTTAAAAGTCAGATTTCTGTTAAAGCAAGCAAAAACTTAATCGAGAGTGCCCCCCTCCTCCACCCCCCCACCCCCCCTCCCCCCCCCAAAAAAAGGCCAAACAAAAAGCAAATACAAGAATTAATCAGCTGGCTTTGTTAAAATGAAACAGACCTACTCCACTAAAAATACCGAGTCTCCAACTTCCCCATTAATTAACCAACATTTTCCAACAGAACCACACATTAGAAAATAAGTGCAAAAGATGGTATGGCATATATAAATTGCCAGCATATATCCATTAAGTTTATACATGTCTGTAATTACATAAATGTTCATTATTTCCTACTTACAATTCTATTTCTCATGAATCATACATCACTCCAAATCTGTCTTTGATGTCTTCATTTAGCTTTAACTTCTGCTTCTTTTTCAGTAGATTAACAAATTCATATAACTGTATATGAAGAGACACCACTTTCAATGTACATGCAAAATGCTTGCATGTGTGTGCAACTGCATTAAAAAACCAGCAAAAACCTGAGTTGCTATGTATTTCTCTTTACATAAAGCAGCTTTATTAACTAAAAATAACCAGATATTTCAACATAACTAGTATTGTTTAATGTAGCCAGCATCACCAATTGAAGCATGCAAGAAGTGGGTGTAATTTGGTGTTAAATCACTACACAGTCTTTCTAGGTACCGAAAATGACAGCATGAAACAAGGTGGAATTAATCATTCTCTCTTAAATGAGGATTTATTATCCTTTTATACTCACCTGAGGAAGAACACATATTAAGTGTAATTGACTTGTTATTAGACAAATCAATAGTCCTTTGTTTCCCCCTCATTTTCCTTTTAACTTGAATACACAAACACCTGTCAAATACCAAAATACCATAGTGAAACAAGCCCTGATGAAGACAAGTAGAAATGCTTTACATGATCTTACAAAAGTGGCCAACAATATATCAGTACTGGAGGAAGTAAATTTGGCCAAATTTTTAGCAGCTATTTATTTGTACTATAATTGCATCAGATGGATTGTTCTAGTTCACACTATGAGAACAGGAGCATTGATTCTGCAGGACTGAGATGCTTTGTGGAATAGTAGCAGAGAGACAACCTGCTTTTCATGTTATTTGCTTACATCCACCTACTGCAAACCTCTCAGCTCTTGCTAATTAATAAGCTGACTAGTGACCACTGAGTGGAAGAAATTCTGATTCCCACAAAACTGAGCTGCCAGCAAAATTATACTTCTTGGTGTCAATCATACAGCACAAAACTTCTGAGTAGAGATGAGTCACCAAGCAGGAGAATCTACTGAAATGGATAATTACCAGAAGGCTTTTGATGGTTTTGTTTTTCTTGGTTGCAGCTTGTGCCTTGTTGTGCTTGCAGTTTCTCCCCAGGAACATGCAGCAGAAAAGAAAGAAGGGGAGCCAGAGGAAGTATGGACTCAGGAAACCTGATGTAACTTGTGTCTTCCAGAAAGGACACAGAGGCAGCTCATTTCTGGGTGTCAACACAACATAGTGCTACTGATCCATTTTCTCAACAGAAAACAGACCTGGTCACTGTTTGTGGAATTGCAGCAAGGGAGGAAACCTCTGAAAACCTTTTCAGCAAGGACCCATGAGCAGACATGGTGAGCCAGGCACTGCACATAGAAAGGTGTGATGGACAGTTTTCCACAATCTGAGCATCAATATATGATGCTCCCATGACTCTTCAGGCAAAACATTGAGTTAATAGTACTTTATCATTAAATAAATAGATGTAATGCTTATAGTGTTAATTATACTTGTTAAATAGCTCAAGCTGAAAACAAACCACCAAACCCACACTGATTTTTGTATACCTAGTGTAGACTTCTAGGATTTTATGGAACAGTGCCCATCCTGCCCAAAGTCATATTTCATCTGAAATTTTGTAACACATCATTTGCTAAAATGCATGATAAGAAGCAAATGCTCACTGGACTGGAATACATTAGACTTTGCACAGTACCCATCTCCGTTTACCCCTAACAAAGATTTTAAAAAAAAAAAAACAACAAAAACCCACACAAAACCAAAAAAACCCCCACAAAACAAAAAACCAAAAAGAAACAAAAAACCCCAACCTTGATTGTTACATTATTTAAAGATATTCCAGTGCCTTATGCTCATCAGATAAACTTGTTAACTTACTATAAACTTGTCACAACATCAATCCAAGTAGAACTTTGCAGCAAAAGGTAGCCTCTTACATAAATACTTGCAATGAATACAAATACAAAAATTTGCATTTATGTCAGAATTCACAGCTTGCAAGTCATCAGCAAACCATTGCAAAGACAGTCAGAGCAAAGGCAAGGAAAATCATTAACTAAACCCTTTTCTTTCTTTTGTAAGTGTTTTAATTATGTTTTCTCAGTGATCTGGCAAGTTCACAAAGGTGGTGGTGGTCCCTTTCCCTGCCTACCTGTGGTAGAAGTCAGCAGGCAGAAATGACTAAGCTTACCTCCCAACAGGCAAACTAGCAGGTATTGTGGAAAAACAATCCTGTGAGCAATGAGAAACTGCTGAATGCTTGACTTCTTCATATTTTGTTTTGAATTATGCAACTTGGGCTGCATTAAACGACTCCGTAAACACTGAATTCACTCCTTGCAAGGAATCTACATATAGGAATGGATTCAAAGCTCAGAGAAATGACAGGACTTCAGTGTCTCTCGGTATCTGTTTTACCTACACTGCAGCAGTGCTTAGGGGGTCTAACAAAGATGTGGTCCCATCTTCCTGTAAGAAGGAAGAACTCCTTCCTTGGAAAATCCTATACTGCTAACAAGCAGTTTGTGCTGTCATCCTTGTTTGTTATCAGAGCGCTGTAAAGGCTGATAAATGGCTTCATAGAAGTTAACAAAAAAAAAAAAAAAAAAAAAAAAAAGAGTTAACTAAAAGTTTTCAAAAACATTTTACGAACTACTGAATCATTTCCTGGAACGTTTTGAATGAATGAACTATCAAGTATTGAAGACATTTGTAGCAAACAAATTCACAGACCACCATAAACTGGACTGGCTCCAATTTTCTGGGGAATTAGGCGACTGGTAACCATGATTCTTTTTCATGGCATAATATTCAGTTAAATTACTTGTAAAATAATTAATATTGCATCCATCTTTCTTGAACTGCTTCTGTGACAAGTTCTTAACTATGGTTCCAGCTATTACCCTTCAAAGAGCTTTTATTTGGTTATGCTGACATAAAAGTAAACTGTTAGTAATTCCTCCTCTGCCAGGATTTAAATCAGGATGAGCAGCCAGTGGAGCAAATCAGTTTGAATTCATCCCTATGGCAGCAGACATCGTCTACCCTTTAATCTCCATAGAGCTGAGTGTATCGGCAGCAGGATGCCTCCAGCCCACAGGGACAATAGCAATATTGGGAGCTTTAGGATTTGGTACTTCTTACTAGGGTCGGGGGTGCTCATGTGTGCATCGAAGTCCTTGGTGCATGAAAGAGGCTCAGAAAAAGCCTTCTCTCCCACTCAGTGGTACAAACCAAAAAAAAAAAAAAAAAATAAATCTTTTTATACAATAATCCCAGATGACCAAACTTTGTTTTAGCCTCATGACTGAGTAAAAGTGGGTTTGTGTCAATGTAGTGTCTGAAACTAACACTCATTGGTAATATTTGATTGTGACTGAGAAGCATGTTATTGTTTTATCTGTCAAATAATGACTAATTTTCAGTTCATCCATGTCAAGACTGTTAAGCTATAACCATGACAACTTAGGAAATTCTGGGTAGGTATAGATGTTAATTTGAGACAAACTTGATTACTGCCTTTAAGGTAAAGAAACATACAGAAAACTGCTAAAAAACTCCACCCAGACACAAAGGTTCTTGATCCTACAAAATACAGCTCAGTAACAGGACAGAAGGACAGATGTAAGGCTGTTCTATTTGACAAAATTACCAAGGAAGCAGCCCACCCACATTCTAATTTCACAGTCTTGGAGTACGTGGCAGACAGCTTTCCCATTTGCCAGCCCCCCACATACATATACTGAGTTGGATTATTTAATTAAATGCACTGAGAAGAGCAGTGATCTGCAAGTATGCAGGTTTCTACAAAAGTAAGACCAAACCATGTTTCTGTCAGTCATCTCCTCATTCTGTGATAACTTTTGCATCCCATAAAACTGATAACAGTTTTATTAGATTTATTGTAGTTAGGCTGTAACTGATGAATTGAAACTGAAGTTTTGATCCAGAACTCAGGTCACAACACAATGTCATAAAGATAAAATGATTAAAAAAGGAATTAAAACATAACAGAAGAGAGAAAAACTAGATCACGGGTTTAAATTTTATATTGCAAATACTTAGTTAAGCCTCCTTGCTCTCTTCTGTGTCTCCATCCTCTTGCATCACTTCCTATTGTCGTCTTAGCGTACATCTTATGTTGTTGAAAGGGAATCTTGATACCAACAATAAGAAGTTGGAAAATAAACACTTCATGTTTGGCAAGCTATGTTATGCCTTCACATTTTAACCAGTTCCTGGGGTGCAGCTCTAATGCTGCCAAATTTCGTGACAGAAATTACTACTATTAAAAAAATTAAACAGAGAAGGGAGAGTGTTTACCTGATGGATAGCACAAAAATAATTTTACAAGAACCTTATAGCTACTTTAATTTTAATCCCCATTCTAAAACAACAGTGCTAATAGTATGTCTGTTCTGTTTAGCTTTTACATAACATAACCAGGAGACTAAAATAATGACCCACAAAACAGTATGATTTTTTTTTTCCTTTCTTCTATACTGTATTTAGTGGTACTACCTCACGCTACAGAATATTTTTAATTGTTACATTTTTTGAGTTAATTGCTAAATCACTTGATGTGGACTTATAAAAAAGTAATCTAGTGAGGCAGCCCATAAACAGCAGTTAAAACAGTTATATGTGGAGTCCAAGTAGTACAGGGGCAATATATAACAGTAGATATTTCAGGGCACAGCAGGATTAAAGAGTGACAGAAATCCAGAATCAACATGAAAGATCCTAACTGACACAGGATTACTGCACCAGTCTGAGTAGGCTTGTTTACTGGTTTAACTTCTAGGTGTATAATTTCTATAATTAGAGTCTGACCGGCTAAGCAACATTGCAATGCAGCTGCAACACCCTAAAGAAATTTGAGACAGGCTATTAAAGAATGATTTATGAAGCAGGCTTTTGTTCAACCAAGTGATTAGAATTTAATAGCACTGCCTACTTAGTGTTGAACTGGACGTAACTAAACTGAGAAACAATAAGCAAGGCAAGGGGAAGAGGCGGGGTGTGTGTGTGTGGGGGTGGGTAGAAAAAGAAAAACAAAGCATTAACATCATGCTAAAGTAACCAAAAAAATCCAGCCTTCTCTTTTAGCAATATCTCACCCAAAATATTGTATTGAACTGCTACAATGGATTATTTTTCCATTTTAAAAAAACAAGATCTGCAGCATGATGCCTAAGGAAAACTTACGTTTGTTTCTGGGAACTGAGGAAAGGGAGAAGGAATACCTGGAAAAAGTGCTTTGGGAAGGGGGAATTCTTCAAGTGTACTGTAGAAGGCCTTTGTAAAAGAGTTTTGGAAAAACAAAATGTAGGGAAAACAGAAAGAGGAAAAAAATATTTAAAACATAGTAGAGCTGATAATAATTATTTTTTTTTCTCCCTAAACAAACTTTCTTACTAAGTGGTGTCCTGTCAGTTGTCAGACAGGTCTGAAACCCGATTCCCATTAAATTTAATGAGAGCTGATTGTGTTTGCAGGTCTTTTGACCGTTAGTACACATTTCTGTTGGGAAGAAAACTGTCTTACTCATACAGGCCCTTGTAACAATGAATGACAGCAAGTCTATTTAGTACATTTCTAATGGTGTTTCAAAACAACTTTGCACTCAGAAAACCAGAAATGATGGGTGTCAGAAAGAATATAAATTCAACACAAATAGGCTCTGCTCATTAGCAGATGGATTTGAAGTACAGATTTCAGTTGAAAAAGAATGTACACAATTGCAAATGAAGACCTACTACACCTACTAGTAACATTATGGGATATTCATTCAGAGAGCTCTGTGTGCTGGTCAACTATTCAGTAACATACTCAGAAACAAAGCAACAGCTGAGGCTTACGCAGAAGCTATAGGAACAGTCCCACTGAATACCACCAAACAGCTTTTTGCAGTTATGAGCAGGTACCTGGATCACTTCAACACCATCTAGTACGATATAGAATGTGCCTGGAGTGGCAGCAGTAGAACAAAAGATACATACAATGAGCAAGCAACATTAGGAAATCTAGAAGATAACTCGTGAAGAGTTGTGTCTCAAATTTTTTGTGACTAAGCCACGTGGTTCATCCTAGCAGTTGTCTTTTTGATTTCCTGCTCTCATAATGCTCTCATTTTTATTTGTGCAAGACAAGCTTTTAGGAAGGGTTGAACATGATTAGACAAGCTGGGCTAAGAAAATTATTCTGCACTTCATAAAATTGCTTGAAAATGGAGGTGAGGGGAGGACAGAGAAGCTGGTAATATTTGTGCTGACAAAGATCAATGAGGTATGACATTTGTGATGTAAAGATGCATGAAATCTGTACAAGAAAAATAAAGACCTGATAAGATGACCTTGATGAACATGTTGAACAAATTAGAGAGAACTGTACAGGGCAATCTGACTGGTGACTTTCATTTGAGAGAAACAGAGAGAGGGCATGACGTTATTAAGAAACAAAGTGGAGAAGGGTGTTGGTATCCACATATATTGTCTGATTTTCATCTTCTAAGTATAAAAAAAAAAAAGAAGAAGAAGAAAAAAGGCATAAAAGAAACAGCAAATAGCAGTGATGTTAGGACACACTGGGGACTTGAAGAAAAGAGGGATGCTGGTTTGAAACTTTTACAACATTTAAGACAGTTTGATTGATTGAAGGAAAACAATAGTATGCTATGGTGCAGTTTCAAGAATGCTTGTGGAAAATACAGTTGATTCATGTGGAGGGAAAACAGGAAAAGTAAAGGCAATCAAACAGAAACCGTGGAGGGGAGAAACATATGAGCCAGATAAAATATTATAAATAATTTCTGTAATATACCAATAAGCAAATATCACATGCATACCTCTCCATGATATCAGAATAGGTGACTGTCCTAGAAGGCTCTGAATCAGGCTTGAGCCCAGCAACATCTTCTTTCCTGCTTCTGGTTTCCATTCTGACAGAGGATTTTAACCTAACCTACCAGCCACATATCATGTTGAAAATGGCAAAATACCTTGCCTTTGAAAACTTTTATTTCTTCCATTTTTACATGGAACATTTTCTCCCCTTTTTCTCTTTTTCTCTTCATCCCAGTCATTGATGGATAAATGGAACAAGACTGGACCCAGCACTGACCCTTGGGGAACACCGATGGCTACAGGACTCCAGCCAGACTGCACCACTGATCACATCCCTCTCAGCTCTGCCACTCAGCCAGTTCCCAACCCACCTCACTGTCCACTCACTGAACCCACAATGCCTGAGCTTATTTATGAAGATTTTATGGGAAACAGTGTCAAAGGCCTTGCTGAGGTCAGGGTGACAACATTCACTACTCTCCCATCATCTACCCAGCTTGTAACTCCATCATAGAAGGTTGTCAGTTTGGTGAGGCAGGATTTCCCTTTGGTCAATCCATGCTGACTACTCCTGATAACCTTCTTTTCCTCCGCATGCTTTGAGATGACCTCCAGGATAAGCTGTTCCACCACCTTTCCGGAGATGGACATTTTTTTCATCCAAACACATCAGGGAAAACCACTCAGGTGTATTTATAAATATTAGGACTGTAGGTAGCTTTTATACATAAGGCTCCCCTATAAAGCATGTGAAACATACACGTGCAGGACTACATTAAAGCTACTTATATTATTTAATTACTTTGTCTACGTAATTTTAAACTTTTAGGCCATAAAATACAATTTTCGTTCTGAATTTTTTAAATTATCTGGAACAAAAAGCTGGAATACAATGAAATTCAAATAATGAAAGACTGTATTATCTGCAATAATAGACCTAGCAGTTTCAATATTTTTTATCTTCTCAATAAGGAGAGGAAAATTTGGATAGAGCAGAACTACCCTGTAACCTTCCAGGATTGGCTGAGATGGGTAACATTAGGATTGTTTTCTGCTGTCACTGCAGTAGCCCTTCAACATTCCCAGCAGTGCCATGACAGGGCCAGAGAGATCATTTTTAATGACTGTACAACCAGAAATATTTTGCATGATCTACATCTTAATTGCTCTTGTTCCCAAAGAACAGAACATTAAGTTTTCGAATACACAGCAGGGGACTGAAGACTCTCTTTAGAAAAATTATGATGTAAATACAGGATGACAAAGGACTTTGAAACCCATTCATACAATTGCTATTCAGAGTAACACTTCCATTTCAGTTACAGAAATATCCTTTTACTGCTATGATTCTTTAAAGGCTGTGGGGTTTTTTTTGAGGCTATGCTTACCCCTTTATCTAGAAGGCGGCTCTTTATGGGCAGTCCCATGAATTAAATCATAAGAGTGCATACAAATAACATCTCTTACTCATTAAACCAACTAAACAGCTATTAAGGAATTGTCACTGACCTTTGAGTTGATTTTTCTTGTTTTGGAGGCATGAGAATAGAGGTGAAGTTTGTAAACAGCTTGCACGAGTACAAGAGAGTCACAACAAGAATACTTAGGTTTTCCACATCAAGTCAGTCTTTAAAGGCTGCCTTTTAAGATGAGTGAAAGATCCTGCTCAGTCTAGCTGGCCTACAGCACTACCGTAACACATTTCATTCCAAAGACAGTAATCAGGAGCTGGTGCCTTTAGAGATTACTGGCAATCAGTTTGCAATAACACTCTGAAAATAGTGCTTAATTCTTTTAAATAAAGATCCCAAGTGATGCACCACCCTTTTGCTTTAGTCCAAACAAAATCCCACACTCACAAAAACAAAGAAATGAGGAGCAATAGACTTGTTTGGGCTAAGGACCTGTTAGGAAAAAAACCCCAACAAAACAAAACAAAAAAACCAAAACCACAAAACCCTACACACCACAAAACCCAACAAAACAACAACAACAACAAAAAAAAATCAACAAACAACCCCCCCCCCCCCTTTCCCTCCCCTGATGTTCGAGGAGTATGGTAGTGGTATTTGTTATTTATTCAAATCAGGATACATTTCAATCTCAGTGATTTTGTGGGTTTTTCTTTACCTTTGCACGTGATTCAAACTGGTGAAAATTTGCTTCGTAATAGTTTATGCTACTTTTTCTTATCCTGAGGTGTTCAGTCATTGTTAACTGGGCATCGGATCTTCCTCCTCGTATTTGTGTAGTCATGATTCATCATGACAAAGTGCTACCCTTTCCCGAAGGATATTGGAACAGAATGGTTAAAGCATACATATGTTTCAGTAACTGAGGAAATAAAGCCTTCTGAAGAGGGAAATGCAGGGTTACTTGTCCTAAAAGGATGATGTTATTGTTTATGTAGTGTATAGAATGCAATCTGATTTGTGACAATGTATCAGCATTTCTTTGCTCTACCTAAAAAGCTTGGTGAGAACTGAATTAGTACGCTTCCTTTTAGAAATCTTCCCCTGGCTTAAAGACTTTGTCGCAAAAATCTTGGAGTTCCTGTTGTATGCGATAATCTTCCACGTAAAGTGTCTTTTGGGGATTTCACTGAGTTTAAATGAAACGTGTTAACATTAATCCAGTTTTTCCTCTTCCGGGTTGGAACATTATTGTTTTTAGATTAGTTTGTCAAATTATTTTAGATATATAATATAAATACATTCCTTCCTTAAATCTATATCCAGTCTCATTTGGGTTGCATTAATACCCTCAAAGTCAAATCTTGCTTCATTTATGAGATTAGTGGCATTGACTTCAGAGGTTTAAACCAGAAAAATACCTGCACTTAATGGAGCAATCATACCAGTCCCATTCTGTTTGCAAAGTATATATTAATTGTAAAGACATATTCCCTGCACAAATACTTTCCCCTCCTCCGGTAAATGAATTAGCTGTGTTGTTCTTCAGATAAGTGCATGCTTTTCAAATAAATGCTTAGTCTCTGACCCTTCTTTAAGGCTGATTTTATCTTTCTTTTTTTCTTAGCTTGTTTCAAACTGAACTTTACTTGACCCCACATCTACAGTGACTGAAGCCTTTATAAACAGAGTATGATGTTTAATTTTGTCTTATTTTAAAGGTTTTTTTCCTGCAAAGGATACTTAAATGAAAGTTACAGGCATGACATGTTATCTTCCAGGCCAGTAGCTTGCTGTATGTGATCCTGAAAGCTCACTGGGATGCAAGAACAAGCAGCAACTGAGATGCAATATCAGGTACAAATAAATCCCTGTATTTTATCCATAATCCTTGTGGACTGGAAGCGAGTACAATGTAGTCCTCTACAACTTTATTTAATTGCAACAGTCCAGAAGGTTTGTAAAACATTTGCCTCACCACCAAAGCCTGACAACACCTCTGTTACCCTTTCAGAAGCTTCAGAGCCAGTGGAACAACAGGAGCCAGAACTAATAAGCCTAGAAAGCAAACAGGAGGGATCAAGAATATCAATATCCTGAGTCATGCCAAGAATCTAGAAATTGCCAGGTAGCATTTCCAGCTGATCTTTGAAAGCAGTTCACACAAACATCACCCCCAGCCCCCTGTTCCAATTTAACATTGACTTCATGAGAACAAACATACCAATATGGCATCAGAGATTTTAAATCCTAGATTACTAGGTTGGAAGGGACCTCGTGGATCATTTGGTCCAACTTTTCTTGTCAAAAGCATGATCTAATTCATCTTTTCAGATGAATTCAATCTAATTCAGATTAAGCTGAATCTTAAAAGTCTCCAATGCTGGGAAATCCCTGGGGAGATTATTCCAACAGCTAACTGTTCTCATTGTGAATAATGTTCCTGTTGTGTCCAGTAGGAATCTCCCCATGGGTAAGCTGTACCTGTTACTCTTTGCCTTTTTCCAAAGGACTCCTTTTAAATGGGAGTTTCCATCTTCTTTGTTCCCCTCCCTTAAATACTGAACATAGTGATAAGGTCTCCCCTGAGCCACCTTTTCTCAAGACTGAACAAATCCACTTCTCTCAAATTTTCTTCACTTGAGAAGCTTCCCAGTCCTTTGATCACCCTTAGAGTCCCTCTCTAGACCCTCTTTAGCCTGTCCACATCTTTTTTGTATAGCAGGGACCAAAAACAAATCCAGTATTCCAGCTGTGGCCTGGCAAGCACTGAGTAGATTGGGATAATGACTTCTTTATCTCTGCTGGTGATGCCCTCGTTGATGCAATCCAGCATCCTGTTGCCTTTTGTTGCCATCAAGATTTTTAATATTAGTCCTGCTCTTTCTCTATTTGCAGTCCATATTATAAACTGCCAGTGAAGTTGAAAAAAAGAAAAATTGAGAAGGCAATTCATGTATCACAGTGAAAAATAATTCCTTGCTGGCCTGAAAGCATTCGATTAATATTCTGTAACAGTGATGCAAAAAATGGTGATGCAAATTCTTCCAAGCTCACCTCCTGGGAGACACCATCAATCCACAGAAAACTTGAATATAAGTTTAGTTTTTTATCTCTAGGAATTCCTTTCAATTGGTTACGTAGGATAGAGTTAAAAAATGAATAAATAATTATTACAACACAAGAAAAAGTCTGAAGGAGATCATAATGTGTTTTTATGTATTATAACGATACAGAAGACCGCTCTGTTCATTGTGCTTCATTCTAGTCACGAATGTAGTCACGACAAGTGAATTCCTATGCATTTTGAGTTAACTACACGCATAGTAATTTACAGAATTATAATCCAGGCAGGCAGGCATAATCCATGTTTATCTCCCTGGATTAAAGCATCATCTAGGTACATTATTTTTCATATGCACATCATTTTTCATATGTTCTTTGAACTATTTAAAAAATAAGTACAAACCTGTATAGGGTTTTAAAAGTTTGTTAGTGTAAACACAATCTTTTAGTACTAGGTGAAGCAAAACATTTGTTGCTGACTATAGGAATTCTTGCATGAAAATAATTCTTCATATTATGTTGGAAAGAACTAAAAACCTAAGTGAGATCAATTCTGACTATAAATCCAAAACCAAACTGACTTTAAGGCTTATTTTTAAATGAAAATGCTACTGATTTAAACAGAAATGTTGAGTATTCTCAAGATTTTTCAAGACTATAAAAAGTATAAGTTTATGTAAAGTATGACAAATATATATAGACATAACCAGTAGTAATAGAAGGATTTCTGCAAAATTGTAAACACCTTAAAAGACAAAATATTTATGAAGAATGTATGCATATACTGAAGCCATTAGAATTGCACTACTTTCTTAGTCCCTGCTAGCAACTGACTGGCACTAAAATAGCCCTCTGCACAAGATTTGTCATTATACGTGGTGACAGGCAACACTGACAGAATATGTGGAAGTAGGGTATCAGATATGTAAATGAAACATGTTATGTTAAAGAAACATCCCAAAACATAATACTACACAAAGTCTCTTTCAACAGAATTAATTTGGTAAGAGAGATAGTTATTGGTGGTGTTGACTGAAAACCCATTTTTCAATTCTTTTTATTAATCTGTTGCTTTGTGAAGCTATCATGCATTGAAAAGAATGTGCAAAGAATTAAGAAGATGATATTGTGAGTCAGGAAATTAACCTTTTGCTTCCTATGTCTCAAAAAGCTTGCTTTTGTGCATCAGCTAATGGGAGGTATGAATCTTTCTGGAATTGACATAACAGTATTTCTATCCACCAGTAATTATGTCTGCTTGGATATGGAAGGTAAGTGACAGCTTCCAGGCAATAAATCTGCTTAAAATTGAAAAGAAGAGAGGGAGAGAAATTGGGGGACAGAGGAGTAAAAGAAAAGAAACATTGGTAACTGGGTATTTGATTGATAACTGCCAAATTAAAGTTAAATTAATATTCAGTAGCTCATTCAAACCATACGCCTACTTTAGAGACACTTTAAAAATATTCAACAGAGCTCACAATTTTTAAGAGTGGCAATTTAATTATCAATATAATAGTTTGATAATGCCGATGAAATTGGGTATGTCATCATTATCACCTTTGTTGGATACTTTAGAATGGATTCTGCACTCCAGAGTTACCAGCTGATGTTGCCGACAGTGGCAAGGAAAGCATCTGGTTGATAAATGTAACTTCTTGCCATGGTACCTATTGGATTGCTATTCTGTCAGGGCAAATCTGAGGATATTCCTCTATATGAGAATGTACCAAAAAAATCCCCAATAGTCCCTTGCAACACTGATTTGCACAGAGTTGATGGTATGGTGTCAGCCAGATAAAACAGACCACTTGATGGGAAATCTGGTACCTAATCTTTGCCGCTTCAAAATTCACGTAATGTAAAATTTAGTTAGAGGTTATTTATAGTTAGATAGATACAATTCAGTGAAAAGGATGCATGATAAGAAAGGCTTCATAGAAGAGTGGTATCTTTTCACTGACTTTTGTAATCCAGTGGGAGGAGGGGAAAATCAATAATGTTATACTAGCCCCTTTTCAACAGTATGTGAGAAGGAGTTTATGTAATTATGCAAAACCTACCTTGGACTGTGGATATCTTTTATCTCAGTTGAAAGTTATGAATGAATCAGGTTCTTCTGGTGTGGTGGTTTTTTGTTTTATATTGGTATGGGACATGACAAAAATATTGTTCATTAAAAAATGTACTTTATCTTATGAATTACATATGAGCTAGAGCTACTGATTTGTCACTTAGTATATGTTGTGGTTTAGCCCTGGCCAGAAACTAAGCCCCACACAGCTGCTTGCTCATTCCCGCACAGTGGGATGAGGAAGAGAATTGGAAGAGTAAACTCACAGGTTGAGATTAAAACAAAAGCTGCCCACACAAGCAAAGCAAAACAAGGAATTAATTCACTATTTCCCATCAGCAAGCAGGTGTTCAGCCACCTCCAGGAGAGAAGGGCTACATAACAGTTACTTGGGAAGACAAAAAACCCATATACTCTGAATGTCCCCCTCCTTCCTTCTTCTTCCCTCAGATTTATATGCTCAGCATGATGCCATATGGTATGGAATATGCCTTGGGTCGGCTGTCCCAGCTGTGCCCCCTCCCATTTCCTTGTGCACCCTCAGCTCCCCTGCTGGTGGTGTAGGGTGAGGAGCAGCAAAGGCCTTGGCTCTGTGCCAGCCCTGCTCAGCAATAACAAAAACATCCCTGTTAGCAATGCTGTTTCCAGCACAAATCCAAAACATAGCCCCACACCGACTACTGTGAAGAAAATTAACTCTATCCCAGCCAAAACCAGCAGTATAGAAAGGCATCGCTATTTCACAAATTAACTTCACAAATTCTATGCAGCATCATCTTCAACTTCACAATAAGAAATATTTGGCTGTAGCATTCCCTCAGCTGAGCTGTAAATATCACAATGATACCGTATAGATTTCACAAAAACAAAGCTTAAAATGTTACAGCAAATGGACCCCCCTGCAGGGCAGCACTGCCCCAGCCTGCTGTCCTCCGCAGACCGGCTGGGGGTGCGCTCGGTGCCCTCATCCAGGTCATCGATAAAGATATCAAACAGGGCCGGCCCCAGCGCTGAGCCCTGGGGACACCCCGTGTGCCCCCGCCAGCGGGATGTCACCCCATCCCCCACCACGCTCTGCCCGGCCGCCCAGCCAGCTCTTAGCCCAGCGCAGAGCACACCCGCCCCGGCCACGGGCAGCCGGTGTCTCCAGGAGATGCTGCGGGAGACGGTGCCAAAGGCTTCGCTAAGGCCCAGGCAGACACCAGCCACAGCCTTTCCCTCAGCCACTAGGCAGGTCACCTTGTCACACAAGGAGATGTGGTTCGTCAGGCAGGACCTGCCTTCCATAACCCCACTCTGGCTGGGCCTGATCCACTGGCTGTCCTGCACATGCCGTGTGATGGCACTCAGGATGATCTGCTCCAGAACCTTCCCCAGCACCGAGGTCAGGCTGACAGGCCTGTATAGTTCTCCAGATGCTCTTTCCTGCCCTTCACGTAGATGGACATCAAATGGGCTAACCTCCAGTCTTCTGGGACCTCTCCAGTCTGCCAGAACTGCTGATGAATGATCAGTGGCTTGGCAAGTTCCTCCACCAGCTCCCGCAGTACCCTTGGTTGGATCCCATCCAGCCCCATAGACTTGTGTGTGTCTAAACAGAGCAGCAGGTCACTGTTTCCTCCTAGGTTGTGAGGACTTCATTCTGCTTCTCCTCATCCCTGTCTTCCAGCTCAAGGGGGCTGAGTACCCTGAGGGTAACTGGTCTTACTATTAAAGAATGAGGCAAAGAAAGCATTAAGTACCTCAGACTTCTCGGTAATGCCCCTACTGCATCCAATAAAGAATGTAGATTATCCTTGTCCCTCCTTTTGTTTCTAATGGGCTTTTTAAAACTTTTTTGTTATCTTTTATGCACCCTGTTGACCATGCTCCTAAATAGGCCAAATTATGCCCTCCAGAATTCCAAGGTAGCAATTCTGCAGACCCCCCCTTCCTTACTTCTCCGAGAATTGAAAACTCTATCATCTCATGATCACTATGCCCAAGACCTTCTCTGACAACCACATTCCACGCCAGTCTTTCCCTGCTTGTAAACTTCATGTCCAGAGGGGCATTTCCCCCGGCTGGCTCACTGACCAGCTGTTTCAGGAAGGTCTCTTCCACACAACTCCAGGAACCTCCTGGACTGTTTCCTCTCCATTGTGTTGTATTTCCAGTGGACATCCAGTAGGTTGATGTCTCCCATGATGACAAGGGCTAGTGATCTCGAGAGTTCTCCTAGTTGCTTGTAGAAATTTTATCTATCTCTTCCTCTTGCTTGGATCAGCTATAACAGATTCCCACCAGGATATGTGCCTTGTTGGCCTTCCCCGGATTCTCACCCATAAACACTCAACCCTATTATCGCTGTTATTCAGCCCTAGGAGCTGAAACACTTGTTGACATACAAAGGTACCCCATCACTTCTCCTTCCTTGCCTATCCCTTTCGAAGAGTCTGTAGCCATCCATTGCAGCATTCCAGTTGTACAAGGTACCCTGCCATGTTCCTGAGATGGCAACAGTCCTCCTGCTGCATGATGTCTTCCAGCTCCTCCTGTTTGTTGCTCATGCTTTGGACACTGGTATAGATGCACTGACAGCTGTGGCAATGGTATGTTGGCCATCACTGAGGGGACTGAGTAAACAGGCTTTCAGAGCTGAAGCATTCAGTCTCTACAGACTAAACCACGAAGTCGTCACCTGTAGTAGAGCTGTGAGAAACTCGGTCTGCATGGACTAGCCAGAAAGAAGGATTTATGACATGCTGGGGTTGAGGTATTGCATTACTGACTGGCTTGAAACAGTTCACTCCAAGTCATCCTAAAACAAATCACTTAACTCTTGCAACTTCTTTCCTTGTTTATTCACCTAATTTTAAGTGTATTTATCTTAGAAGAGGTGGTGGTGTCATGAACCCATGAATGTGCTGAACCAATTCTCTTAACCGCTGCTTTTAGCATTGACAAGTGTTAAAGGACCTTCACCTCTCTGAACCTCAGTTTCTCCACAAGAAAAAACACACATGCCCTGTAAGTCTTTGAGATGCATTTTTGAAACTGATAGATAAATCTTTAAATGGTTACTAAATACTAAACCCATATTTTTCTAATCCAAAATTTCTATAACACTTCTCAAAAATTATCCATAAGCTATAGAGTCTTGATGCTACTGCAATACAAACAAGAATTTCTTACGATGATCTTCTTGAAGAGTTAATTCTGGCACAATAGCTGCTCCTTCCAAAATGAAAGGTTTATTTAGTATTAAAGCTAATAATTTTAAAATAAAAAACACTATAATTCCTACAACAGTTTTGAGAGTCAATTACAGTTTAGGCTTTTTAAATGTTTTTGTTATAAAAGCAAAACACCTATTTTATTTCCAACCTGTCTCCATGCCTTCTGGGCCTGTTACTAGGATGACATAGGGTTTGGGGTTTTTATTTTGAGTGTTTGAGGGTTTTTTAATCTAATACATAAATTCAAAATTTACATAGGAAACACTGAAGATAATCTTGCTTCCAGTGCTATAGAGAGTAGTGAAGTGAAGCTAATGACTACAGAAAAGAGAAACAAAGACATAGGCTATATAAATAAATCTATCTTTTTTGTTGAGGAGGAACAACTGACAGAATGGCATAACTGTCACCCCCGCCCCACCCACAAATGAGCAAAGGCCAGTTATACCTTTTAGTTGAGTATTTCTTAAACAGTTAAGTGAACTAACAGGTTATGCCTAAGGGGGAGGGGGGAATGCTTCCCCACCTTATCTGCTTCCAAAGGGAACAGGAATACTAAACTGGCAGTCTGAGGCGGTGCAGAACATTTTCTTAACCCATTTTTCTCTATGTATATCAATTTATTACAATATTCGTCTCTTCTGCAAACATTGGAAGACACACGAGTCAGCTGTTATAGCTGTAATTGTGACAGACAACAGCAAATTTCCTAGTCATTCAGGAAATATCAGAGCCAATGGACAGTAAGAACAAAGTCCGATATTGCAAGAGCTCAGGGAAAACAAGTTAATATGTATATGGAAGACAAATGTCATATTGTTATTTGGCTTTTTGATTTTACTGCAGTGTTCTTTCAGTGCATCTCAGGAAAAAAAAAAAAAAAGTCTTTCAAAAACACCATTTAAGAAAACCTGACCCAATGGTAGAGAAAAGAGGAGACATAGCAATTCCAACCTAAGTAGTCATAGAAAATAATATTCAAGTTTCCAAAAGGAAGTGTCATTGCTTTATTGCTACTGGTAGGCTCATGCATAGCTGTGGACCTTGGAAAATTCATAACATAATAGTTTCCAAATGCACATAAGTGGGATTTTTGTAGGGCATTTGCTTTTTTTTTTTTTTTTTTTTTTTATTTGGAGGTAGTGGTGTTTGTTTGGGGGTGTATTTTTGGTTTTGTTTCCTTGGGTTCTTTTTTTGTTTTACTGCTTGTTTTTTTTAAAAAAAAAATAATGTATGTGTATATATAACAGTCCCAAGCAATCTGGACAGAGACCCAAGGGGGATATTTAGCATCATTTTCCATGTTCAGGTAGCAGTGCTGTCACAGTGGTCTGACACCTCCCTGTTGGCAGTAAGGGAAAAAAGCCTGTTACAAGCTCTACCACATTACTATGACCATAGCTACAGCCAGTCTCAGGTTTCCTAGGTGGAATCTTTGCCTTATACTTCTGCTGGTATCATGCAGACATAGTATATATAAAAGAGGGAGTTTTCTAATAAACCAGTTCAAGTACAGTTTTTCACCCTCTGTTGTACTTCAGTTGTAGTTTTTCCTGAGTGATTACATATAATTATAAAATCAGTTTCCTAGCTTTGTATCTGGATGGGTCCAACACTTCCCCTTCTAATATTAATTCTCTTAGTTCACATTTATTAAGAGCCCAGTTATATCCTTCCCAACATCTTCAATATCCTCTGTTCCCTTTGCTGCCATTTCCCATTATCATGAACTGGGAGTTCCTGAAATACAGACTCAGTGTTTCAATTTTGTATACTCAAATGTCAGAAATTGACTTAAAATTATACTTCTCTTCCTCAGGCTTCTTTTGCTATGTGACTGTCCAGCCATGTATTTGCATTCCTTGTTTATATGACCTCTTAAACCCCCTGTTCCTTCCAACTTCTCTGGTTTTGTTTGCCTCCCCTTCAACCAACTTTAAGATACAATAAACGATGCAGTGGGACTGGCAGACTTCATGCATCATCTCAAATTGCTTTAGAGTTCAAATTTTCCACCTAAGTCCCATACATGCCAGAATACAGCGTGTATTAAAATATATCATATCTGAACAGAGTAACAATTTCTTTACAGATAAAACCTATAAGGATCCATAGGAGGACTGTGGGAAAGTTACTTTGACTTGAGAAAGTAAAATCAATCAGTGATTTACTAAAGTTTGCTTCAACTTACTCAGCTCTCAGTGCCACAAAATTTATGAAAAAATAAGGAAGGAAGAGGGAAAATCCTGGACAGTGTTAAAATAATTGGGAGGGGAAGGGGGCACAAACATGCACATGACAAGTTGGCTAAAGAATTTTCTCAATGTGAATACATTTTTGTATTATACTTAGGAGAACATCTCTGCATAAAAGTGACTGATTTAATGGGATACATTTTTTGAAAGAGACCGTAATATGAAAGACCACTATCAAAATATCAGAATAATTTTTCTTAGTGTTGGCTTTTGCAAGAGTTTTATAAACTTTGTCACCTAAGAAGCTGAAAAAGCAAAGCCTTAGAAATTTTTCAGTTGTAAAAAAGCCAACACCTTGTTCACATTCAGTTACTTCATTTTAATTTTTAATTTTAATTTTTTTCCTGTTAACTGTATTTGGTTTTAATTTTAAAACATATCATTAAATTTAATTTATATATAATTGATTAAAAATATTTTTATTTCATTCAACATATTCTATTTCTGGTTCATTAGAAAAAGGAAAAAGCTCTAAAAATATGAAAAATTAAATTAAAAAATGTTTTGATACAGTAGTTCTATCTGATGAAAAGGTGAAAGATTTTGTCCAGTAATTCTTCATTACCTCTAGAAAAAAGGGTACTAATTGTTTAATGTTTTGGATATTTTTTTTTTCTTTTTTAAGATTTTTTTAGGTGTCTTTGAAATAAGTCTGTAAATTTTGAAAAAATTACAAACAAAAAATCAAATGCACGAATGGACAAGCAAAACGTACTCACAATGCCAAAGGACAAACAAAAAACTATATAATTTATCCCATTTTCATTAGCAGAAGTATGTAGTCATCTGCAAGTTTATTCTATTGTACAAAGACTAAGTCGTCCATTGAAGGTAACACACAGAAACAACTTCTCTGGAGTGTTAAAAAAAAAAAATAAAATCTTTGATTCAGAAGAAAGATCAAAGTTCAGTCTGCCATTCTAAAAGATAAATGCAGTCATACAATTACTAGTACCAAAATCCACTAGTATGTCTACAGAAAACAGCAAAAAAACCTGAAAAGGCAGGAAGGAGATTTCCTGGAAATAAGATGCTGAACAGTGAGGTATGAGGAAAAAAATTTAAAACGCCTGCATTCAGGAGACTGATGTCACTGAGAGGAACTGGCCAGCATTTCAAAACACACAAAGCTGGGTAAAACCACTTGCATACACTAGTAGTCGGAATGCATACTATGTGGAAATGCAATAGTTTCAGAGATGGTTCTCTCAAATCTGCATCATTCCACAGAGTAAACTTGTGCAGAGAAGCTTCCGAAAAGCACTGTTTTTTGTCAATGAAAAAGCTTACACTTCCCAAAAAAGGAATGGTAATATACAGCCAACATTTGTAATTTTTAAAACGTTCTTTTATGGGGAAAACCACAATTGTCATTCCTACTTGTTACTGAAATCTCTTTCAAAAGATGAAAAAGAGCAATTGTGCATGTTACTTGGGTAGGTGCTAATGCAGTTACATAAGCTAGTTACATTTGCTAGAAATACACTCCCTAAAATACCGAAACAAGGTGTTAAGCATATTTCACAAGGATCTGGATTTAATATGTATCAGCTGAGACAAATCACTTTACTGTTAAGTGTAAAAACTCCAGTGTAAAATAATTACTATTATAACTATCTTAAATATGGACACTTTATTCTAAATTTAACAGTACAGTAACATTATGCTAATAAAACAAAATATACAGTAACTTGCTTGCTTTAACTATCAAGTTAAACACCAATTAAAATCAGAACCTGTCTTATGAAGTTAGATGCATTTATACTAATATTAACCACTAAAAATATAGCAGAAAATAAAAAGGAACCACCATGTTGTCTGTGAAGACTCCGGCCAAGAACATACTCCTGAAGTCTTGCGTTTCTGTTCTGTTTACGAATATTTCTAGCTAAAGCTACCACTTTTAGAATAAGGTAACACTGGCAACGCTTAGTTTGAGGCTTAGTAAGATTCCTCCCAAGTGCTTTAAAGAGCTATTGGTTTCAGACAGACTGTCACGGAGCTTGAATTACCTTAGTTCACAAGCCTTTTGTTGAATCAAAATGTTAATTATTTCCATGGAATAGTGCTATGTACCAGGTTCCCATTTCCAAGCCTACCATTTTGAAGGTTCTAGGATATTCTAGGCTAAAAAGACATTAGTCTCAAATAATAAATACATAAAAAATTCCATTCCATTTGGAAGGGTTTAATTCATGTAATTACTAATCCAAAATATAAATAGTCTCCTAGAACACTGTTTCTTCAAGCCCATAAAGAGCCATGTTAGTCTCCAAGGTAGTTTGGCACAAAGAATATATGAATATAAGATATATTTGTAGGAATCGTTTGTCAATTTATGTGGTCTAGACATATAACGAAACACTGACAAGTACTGGGATTTTTTTCTTTCTGTTAAAAAAGATAAAACCAAGTTTCCTCTATTCCTGGCTCTGCATTCCAGAATCTGAGGACAACCATGTTTCTCAGGGCTGTGGGGCATCTTACAATAAAATGAAAGTGCCAGACACCTTCGGCTTGCCAAAGCTACAAACCCCCTCAACCGACAAAGTCAGATTTAGAAGAGTAATGGCTGTAACAAACACCATTTATATTGCAGGCTATTCTACATGATACACTTTTAATGGAATTAGCAATATAAAACATACAAATATTTTAGATTTACACTACTAATAATTTATTGTTGTAAACCCCTCTCTATGCCTTATTTTCTCAGCCTTTATGCTCCTTGGGAAAGAGATTCATGATCCCTGCTCATACAGTAGCTAAAACAACATGGCTCTGCATCTCACCGATTCTGGCTGTTCCTGTTTTGCCATATATCACTGTAATTGTGGAACGTCCTTGCCTCTGTTTTCCCACTCTCCTAACATTTCACCTGGCCTCCAAAAAAAGCCTCAGCTTTATTTTTCTCTATAACAAAGCTAGGCAACCCAAAGTGTATTGAGCCTGGCTGAGCCCCCTACCATCCCTCACAGTGCTGAGCTTGTGCTGGTGGCTGGAGCGGTGCTGATAACACAGGGTGCTTTGGCTGGTGCTGAGCAGCGCTCCCACAGCATCACGGCTGTCTCTCCAGCATTGCCCCCATCACCGCTAGGCTGGGGGTGGGCAAGGTCTTGGGAGGGGACACAGCCAGGACAGCTGACCCAAACTGACCACAGGGATAGTCCATACCATATGACCTTTGCTCAGATATAAAAGCTAAGAGAAAGGAGAAGAAAAGGCAGGAGTTCATTATTTATAATGTTTGTCTTCTGGAGCAACCACTATGCATACTGCAGCCCTGATTCCCGGAAAGTGGCTGAACGTTACCTGCTAATGGAAAGTAAAAAGCAGCATCTTCCCCCCCCCCCCCCCCCCCTTTGCTTCTACACACATGCACCTTGTTACTGCTTCATTAAACTGCCTTTATTTTTGACCTGCAATTTTTTTTCCCCCATCTTATTTTCTCCCTGCCCTGTTGTGCTGAGAGAAGTGGCAGAACAGCTTGGTGGGCACCTGGCATCCAGCCAGGGTCAATCCACCACACAAGGCAAAACAATCAAACTGCCCTGTGAAGACAGACATTAAAAATGTATTATGCATATAGATTCTGAAATATGTTGAATGCACAATCGATGTGAAGTTCTACCATTACCAATAATAATAATCCTTAAAAACTTTGTGATAGGAGGCACTCCAAATTGAAACTGATACTATAACATTGGGAAAGATGGATATTAATGAACCCTAAAGGTAAAAATCTTCTGCCAATATCCATGAGAACTACAGTCCATCTGGATCATCAAGAGACAAAATGGAAACTAGCCTTTGGTCAACAATCAGATAAAGCTTATTCAACTGCACAGAACACTTTTTCCCCTCATTTCTATTGTCTGCTTCTATGTTTTCCTTTCTTTGCTTCGCTCCAAAATGCAGTATAAGTTTATTGAATTCAAAGTTGGTTTAAAAAGATTTTTTTTTTTCTAGAGAATGTAAATTTAAACATATTCATGTTATTAATAGTTTTACAGTATCAAAAGCCTTCTGGACATGGTCCCAGACAGCCTGTTCTAGGTGGTCCTGCTCGAGCAGGGGGAATGGAGAAGATTACCTCCAGAAGTCCCTTCCAGCCTCAGCCATTCTGCAATGCAGTTACTCACAATGTATGACAAGGACAGAAAGAATATCATGAGAGTCAAGAAGTGTCCTAAAGGAACATTGACTAAGACTATACTGTAAGCTTAATACAATTACATTTAAATAGTTCCCCCAAATGTCTGCTCTCAATTACTGTCATATACATCACACTTCCTCTTGTAAGGGGTATTCCCTTACACCTTCCCCTCCTTCTCATTTATTGCCCCAGGTATCCTTGCACCAAGTAGGTGTTTTAAACTATAAGCTAAAAGCATTTTCTTAAAATTAATGGGGTTTTTTTTATTTAGCTTAACTTAAATCTAACTTTATTAAATATTATTGATAATGTAATGGCTAAACAAACAAGATTGCTAATTAGACTTGGAAATAAAGAAATACATTTTTACTGTCAACAATTTACAAATGCACTGGCAAGGGGTTTGATCTAGCTCCACAATGTGCTTAACTGTGACATGAGCTCCAAGCACCAAATGATTAGGATGGTGCAGTCTGGTCAGTAGCACAGCAGCTATCCGATTCCAGCAACTCTTAATTCAAAAAATAAAGTTTAATATTAAAATATCTTTGTAATCCAGGCTTTTCCTGTTAGGAAACAGAAAAAGCAAGCAAAAGCTCAAGAGTAAAAAGCCACAAGAGTGAGCAAGAAAGAATATTCACCGAGATCTCAATACAGATACAGAAAAGTAGGAAAACAGACTGAGACAAACCAGAAATTATAAGCTGCAGCTTCCTGGCTATAAGCCAAACCTAAGATACTCCACAACAGTAAGGAAAAGATGCCTGCTACAAAGCCTCTGGGAGACTGGGATGAAGGAAAATTTTTGTGAAGCTGACAAGGCTGTCTAATTATAATAAAAAACCCCAAAGAGTTAAAGTGTCTGTTATTGCTACATGCCTTAAGTCCCTCAGGTAGCAACTTGTATCCATACCTGCAAAAAGTGAATTTACTCCAGAGACATCTGGGATGCCAATCACTGCAAAGAGCTAAGTCACGGCTTCCCTTAACAACAGCTTCTATTTTCCTTTTTGTAAAAGTAGTTTTATTTGGTTTCTCAAAGAATGATCACCAGCCACAAAAGCAATAGGAAAAAAAAAAAAGAAAAGCACTGAATTGTACTGCTTGTCCAGTTATACTGGTGGGATGAATCCACAGGATCTCACTAACGATGAACAAGGTTTATATTTAACAACCCCATATAAAACCCATGCTCTTTCCTCATATCCAAGAGGAAAAAGGGCAGAAATTCAATAGTACTTACAAGGGTAACCAGTCTAACTAAATGTTTCATCTCTAGGAATTCTTTGTTCAGTGAGTACGTAACATTGCACATCCTAAAGGCAGACACACACAACACGTTTTCTTCCAGTGCTTGTTAATTTGCTTGGTTTTACATTAAAGACTCTTTGGAGTAACCATGTCTGATCCAGAGTGGTACATAACTGCTACCTAAGAACGTGACAGTAAGTGCTCACTGCGGTTCCCATTCCTGTTGAAGGATTTCTGTACATGGCAGAAAATCAGCACGTTCCCCTACTAGTCAGCAGCGCTGCTGTAATGCTCACTCTCCAGCAGGGACCAAAGGTAGTTGCATGGCTAGCATGTCAGCCAGCTAGGATTAAAATCCTGACCCCAACCACACTGAACTGCAATTTGTTACACTGATGTTATTTTTTTCATCTCTGTCCTGATGATGCATCAGCATCATGACAACTATCTTAACTTCTTATTTAAGAGTGACAAAGCAAACTACTGACTTCCACTTCTGCTACGAAAACTGACTTAAGTATCTATTCAGCACAAACTCAGAGCGTTTTGAATCTTAGTGACCACAAAATATTTACTAACAGTGTATCTAACTGTTGAATGGGTTACACACTGATATCTAACCATTAAACTCTGTAATGCACTTAATGCCATTGCGATGAAACACTACAGATGTTATAAAACATCTTCTATCTGCGTTGTATTTTGATACATTATAGTACCCTGGGACAACTTCATAGACCTCGTTAACATAATCTACATATATTGTGTTTGGTAATAGTGGATACTGGTGCCAGAATTTCAAGAGTTGCCATAGTTTAGTTTCTTACTATTTTGTTTTTGAACTCTTTGAGTCTTTCGTTATTCCTTCAGTCTAGACATAGGTTTTGAATGTTAGAAACTACAATTTAGGAAACTAATTATCATTAAATCTCAGCACACAAGGTCTTTAATCCAAATGAAGTAACCAGACTAAGAAAATAATTTAGCAGTTTTGTTTATGTGTGGCACATTTGGAGACACCTGCGATAAGATGCTTCTTCTCATTTTACATTGTTATTATTTGTACTTATAGGTACATAACTGTACACATACCCTCCCTAGGAAATAATTAAACACTTCTGCTAAAGCAACCAACCAGTATCAGCATTATTTTGAGAAGGGATGTACTAGGGCAAGATAAATGCAAACTGATTCTATGTGGATTCTCACCTAGGTTTATAGTACTTGAATAAAGATTTTCTGTTTACGTTCACATCGGCCTTATATACTCCCACTCAGTATCAGAGTCCACTTATTTTCTACAGTAAATTTCTTAAATAGAATAAAAAAATTTCAAAAGGTGGCCATCAATTATCAACTGCTGAGAATCCACAATCGCTTTATTCTTTTCCAAAGCAGTTAATAATACTGTCCTTATTTGCTCTGCATTTCAGCTTACTGTGAAACCTATTGTCTTTGTACACCTGTGTGTAAATGTTTTAACTCAAGAGCAGATGTAGGTGTGCTGTTGGTCATTATGCAAATTTTTCCATTACTGATTATGATGCATGATTTTATTTCCAAGGAAGGGGATTAATAATGGACCTGTAAAATACAGATTTCTATACCATGATTTTGGCCAAATATTTTTCAGAGCAAGATGCACGGTACATTTGTTCTTATAAGGACTTCACTGGAGCACTATAAATAACCAAAAAATAAAGCTTTCAAAATCACGATTGCCTCAGCATAAAAGGCTTAAATTTGGCCAATTAGTTATGCAGAATGAATAATTCAAGCAGCTCTATTCATATGCACAATACTGTATAAAATTTAATTTAAGAATTTAAGTATTTGCCTCTTGTGTGAATTTTATGCCTCTAATTTAATACAGTTTCCTTTCTCAGAGAAATTACTGCAGCACATTTTGACATCTGTTCTTCAAAAAATTACAGGGAGGGTTCTTAAAAATATACTTTACAGTGTTTTATGTAAACCTGCCCATTTCTATCAGATGCTAAAACAATTATTTTAAGTTATGAAGGATTTCTTTTCATTTCATTCATATTCATTAGCAGTGGGTAGATATCAGAAGTATGTGGGTGACTGAAGGGAGCTCCAAAATTGAGAATTAATGTCTACTATAAAGCGCTGCAGGGAACAGAAATGGGAAAGATAGAATGCTCTGTATACGAAATAACTTTAAGGAGAGGAAACAGAGCTTCTAGATATCTTGGAGTTGACGGTCCATTTAGAGAAAACATCATAATTCAGCCTTCAGTAGTAAACATGGAAATAAAAGATTCTCTTAGCTAACAGAAGCAAAGAAAAAGAACAGTGTTAACAATTATTAATTCTAATCAGTAATACCGGTCATCAGTATTTCATAAAGAACTTCACAACCAAGATGATTAGTTTGTCTCCATTGGGCCAAAAGATAAACTGAGGTACAGAAACTAAGACAAAAAGAAGTTAAATTTCCTTTTCATATCCACTAATGACCAGTAGACCAGAGCAGCAAGCCACCCATAAGTGTGCATATACCTTGTTAATGCCAGTACTTTAAAAACTGAAAATGAAAACTAAGAGCAAGTATGAAACATTACCCAAAAGTAACACAACCATTAATTGCTTCTAAAAAAACTCCAACATATGACAAAAACTGAAAGAAAAAAGTTACATTGTTCACTACCCATTATGTGATACAGCAGATGTGAAAGGCAATCATTTGAAATATCCATGTATTAAAATATATTTTTTTAGAAGTTGTAATATAATATCAACTCTGATCAATATATCTGAGAAACATCTTCTGGAAGAAACAAACGTTTAGATGTGAGCTTTAATTTTAATTGTCGATATTTATGCAGTCAAAAAATATTCATTGGCATTACTTATTATATGTACATTGTACTTATTGAATGCAGGAATCACTATTTCAAATCTCATGAAAACATTACAAATGTAGAGTAACCAGATTATAAACCAAGCATTCTCTGAAAAGGATATTTTTGCTTAAGGAAAAATGGGTAATGATCCAGAAATACAGGGAAAGTTTGCAATAATTGACTTTTTAAACATACAAGAAACCAGAGAGGCACAAAGATCTTTTACAAAAGCAGATGTCCCAAATATTTTAAAGTAGTTATATTTATACGTGACATTTTTAGGAGGAGCATTCAAAATACACTTTAATAGGTATACAGTCCCGTTCAGTATATTCATCAAACTCCCACAGTACATTATTTCATCTCAGTAAGACACCAAAGGGCCATATTCTGCATTCAAGGCCAAGTCCTGCAAAAGAACCACAAAGGATTTTTTTCCAGCTCCAGAAGGAACAGGAGGGAAGGTACGTGGTGTATTAATTTTATGTATTTTTGCTGTTTAAGGAGATGCACAGTCTTTCAAGACTTAAGTAGAAGATGCCAGATGGAAAGTAGCAGATGTAAAGTTTTATCATTGTATGTACTATCACTTAGCTGAACAAGACTTAACCTATTTCAAGAACCACATGGTAACTCAGCACCTTTCAACCAATAGCTATGACTTCCACTAGCTCCTGAGATATTCTTTGGATGCAAGCTAAATCGTTGAGGTGCAAAACTCCAACATAATCATCTTTTTTCCAGTGGGATTAAAGCACCGAATACTACATTATGGGGTTTTTTGCCTTTTATATTTATATATGGTACATTCTCAGTGTTAAATGTAATTATACATTTTGTTTAAGACTTGCATGCTAATACATGATTTTTCAACATGGCCCTGAACAAAAGCAGTTAAAGTTAGATTATATCAAAATTCAGAAAAATATATAAAATTATAAAGGGGGGGGGAGAAAAAAAATGTTTACTTTATTTTGCAATGTAGTAAGTGCTTATAAAATATTTATTAAGAAAAAAAGAAAAGGGAATTTGGCCAGTGACTAGAAGACATTCTTCTGCAACATGTCAGATCATCATTCAAATATCCTCTTTATCACAGGTTCCTTCACAACAAAGATCCAGTTTATTTCTGTCTCAGTCCACACCCCACATCCACATTCACAGTTAGAGTATTTCTGTGAGGGGAAGGACAAGGCACGCAGGTAATGTAAGGAGGCTGAACATGTCTTCTATATCCTGGGCAATGACTCAACCCATTAGGTGGTGTAGGAAGAAAAAAAGCAGTACAGTAATTATATTGCCTTCTGCAGCAGTGTTTCTGGGACTCCATTATTTCCTCAGCTTTTATTGATTTCTCCCCAGCATTTCAAGTATGCATAGTCATTTTCATCTCAGCAAAAAAAAATTCAATAATTGGACCCAAGTTCAAAATATTTTCAGCTGCTGTCCTATAGCTGTGTTCTTACATGAAGTGATTTTAAAAATAGATAAGAAAAACGTTTTAAAATGAACCTAGGCAATGTAATAGAGGAAAATTCTGTAGGCTAATTTCACCATAACATTAATATCCCTGTATTGCATACTGCATGATCTTAAAACATGAGATTTTGTTGAAACTAAAGGAAAATATTTGCATATTTTGCCATAAAATTAGGATGAAACCATTTTCTGGAGAAAAAAAAAACAAACACAAACCCCACTGTATTTCAATGGAAGGAAGTCCGCCTGATCCACACAGATGAGGCACACTGGCATAAACGTATGCAGCTATACCAGACTGTTCCTGGGGAATAGCTGAAATGGTCTGAGTTTAACTTCAATTTTGTTAATCAAAATCAGCAGAAAGTATTTTAATTGACTAGAACCAGAACTGCACAATAGAATTCCCTTTTTTTCCATGAAGGACACAGGAGATGTATATGTATTTTTCAATGATTTTTTTTTTTTTCTGCTTCGCAAACTATTTTAAAGAGACTTCCTGTGCCTATGTATCACCTTCTGTGAAATTAAATATTGATCTCATATCTAATTTTTAATCCTCCTTCAGACTTTGCAGAAGGGAAAATAGAGAGGGGTCTGGTTTTCCCTTTCATTGTTTACTGTCTTATACACTTTTATCACATGGGTATTTGGTCATTTTGATTTTTTTTTTTTTTTTTTTTTAAGGCTTTCCCTCCTTCTGATCTGTTCCTTTTTGGGTTGTAGTTTTCCTTCAGAGTATATAGCTTCATGCTGCAGAGGATTGCTCTGGAAATGCAGTATCAGGAAAATACCTGACACAGAAGATTAATGTAGAAGACTGCCTGAACTGTTATTGCATACCAAACAGAGTTCTTTCCCCTCCTTTCATCACCAATTCCAAGGCACAAAACTTTTACTCATGGGTAATTTTTATCTTCATATAAATGTCTCCTTTTGCTTTCCTTCAAGAGATCTGCCTCAGTAGGTTTTGCTTGGATTTTTCTTGTAGCTATGATTTTTTTTTTCTTTTAATCTAACTTTACACCATTCATTCTCTTAATATATTTTCCTCCAGCCACCTATTTAAAATCCACTTAATTTTTATTTTTTTTTTACTTAATTTGCATGTTACAAAGAGCTCCCAGTTATACAAGAGAGAATAATTACAAAACTGGTATGGAAGGCACTTAGACATGTATACCATTTTGCAAGAGTATTTTATTTATCAACATAAAGTAGTAAAATCCTGACTACACTGGAATAGAAAATTGTTGATATAAATTAATTATTAAAATCATGTCAATATCAAAACATCAGCCTGGTGATAGTAACACCTATATTACTCCAAAGTGATGCATCATAGAACTTCCCTTTTAATCAACAGTTTTCACTGTTAGTCCTTTTGCATATCTCAGAAACACACTCTTTCAATTCCCATTTAGTTTCTTCTCATTTTGACATATTATTTTATCTCTGTTGGTTAGTACTTGACATCACAGAGCTCCAGACCAAATTAAATTAGTTTTAGTGAAAGCTGATATACAATAACTTTTTCCTAGTTATTTTATTCTGATCTAGATAAATCTTCTATCCATAAAAAGAAAATTTAATCCCCCTTGGTTTAGCTCATACCTTTTAGGTTCTCATGGCCATACTGAAATATGTAATTGCCATTCCAAAAAATAGCAAACATTTAAGTCAGTTATATGAAAGGTGTTACCTTCAACCAAAGATGTTTCAAATGAGATTTTTGGGAGTATGATACTTAATACACTGCAAAAATTACTTTTGATATAGTTAATGATGCTGGTCCCTACCCACATCAAGTGGAGATCTGCAATGCTTTGTGTCCCAAGACAATCTCCTACTTTTTTTTTTTTTAACCAAATAACTTCAGAATGAGAGGTGTCTCAGGTGAGATGTTAGCCCCTATACTATTAGGATACCTATTCCCCACTTTTTGCAGCTGCTGTGAACTTCAGAACTTGTCCATAGCCTAAACGTCCCAATGTGAATATCTGCCCTAGTTACAAACTCTACTCCTCATTAGTCTCTTTGTATGATCACCACTTAATCTCTAATCTAATTAATTTATGTTATGACCCAAGTTTACTAGTCTCAGATCTTTTCAAATCTCGTTTCAGATTGTCCAAAAAGCAAATTTTTAGGCTTCCAAAAGAATGCATGCCACTTACCCATCATTTACATAGGTTTTCCCCATTTTTGTACTCTAAATTGTATTTTCTACTATTTTGTTGATTTTCTTTCATTATCTTGTTCTCATATGTATTCATTTACATTAACTACAGCATAATTGTTCTGTTTCTGTTCTTGTATACCTGTAGTTTACACTTTTGGCCCTATAACATTTCAGTGGAAAAAAAAACCCTCTTAAATTTTAGCTATAGAAAGCCTCATCCACTTCCTAATTACTAAAAATGTAGTGATTAGAAGTTTGTTGGTTGGTTGTTTTTTTTTTGAGAAGGGCAAGCTCTTACATTCCTAGGAAATCAATGCAGTTGACAATTATTTTTGCTGACTCAGTCTAATTTCTTTAAAAATAACCATTGCATAGTTTACTGAGACATGACTCAGAAAATTTAAGATGTAGAAAAAAATTTAACATGGATAAAACACTTAATTTTAGAAAAACAGGGACTGCAAAGCAGCAAAATCCTTCTAACAAAGAATAAGTAGCAGGACAACTACATTCAACAAAATTAGACCTAGTTACTGTTGTAGACATGATTTTGTTAAGTAACACTAAGAAATGTGGATTACTTAAAGTAATCAGATCAAGATCAATCAATCTGATGTTCTCTCAGAAGAAAGTTTTATGAGAAATTTACATGTTAGTCTTCATTGCATTCCTGTCCAGCACATGCATGCTTTTAGTTGGAGACTGGAGGAATACACAGGAGGGCTCTGTTGGGACCAGTGCTGTTTATTATCTTCATAGACAGTGGCATCAAATGCACCCTCAGCAAGTTTGCAGATGACACCAAGCAGAGTAGTGCAGTTAACATGCCTGAGGGATGGGATGTCATTCAGAGGGACCTGGAAAAGCTCAGTTGTGCCCATGTCGGCCTTGTTGAACCTCACAAGGCTAAGTGTAAGGTCCTGCACATGGCTCAGGGCAACCCCTAGTACCAATACAGGTTGGGGGATGAACGGATTGAGTGCAGCCCTATGGAGAGGGACATAGGGGATGAAAAACAACTAGTCATGAGCCAGGGGTATGCACTTGCATCCCAGAAAGCCAACTATATCCTGGGCTGTATCAAAAGAATCACAGCCAGCAGGTCAAGGGACATGATTCCACCCCTGTACTCAGCTCTGGTGAGACCCCACCTGCCGTCACGCATCCAGATCTGGAGTCCTCAGCACAGGAAAAACGGACCTGTTAGAGCAGGTCCAGAGGGCCGGAGCACCTCTCCTATGAAGACAAGCTGAGAGAGTTGGGATTGTTCAGCTTGGAAAAGAATGCTCCAGGAAGACCTTAGAGGCTTTTCAATACTTAAAGGGGGCTTATAAAATGATGGGGACAGACTTTTTAGTAGGGACCGTAGTGATAGGAAAAGGGGTAATAGTTTTAAACTAAGAGAGCATAGATTCAGACTATGTATAGGGAAGAAACTTTATGATGAGGGTGGTGAAACACTAGAATAAGTTGCCCAGAGAGGTTGTGGCTGCCCCATCCATTTTACACAAGATCCCATGTTTATCTGGCTTTTTTATCTGGCTTCTCAACATCTCAAATCTTTAAGATAAGCTAAAAACGCACTTAAGCTTTACTTTTCAGATAAATCAGTCTTGCTGATTATTATGAACTTCATAGTACATGCTGCTTAACAGTAATCTTGAAGATATTTTTTCCTTTCTACTTTTAAAATATTGGGAGTATTTCAGTTGTGATACACAAAATCCAAGATTCAAGAATATCAGATTCCCCAGAAATTTACCCATGTTAAAAAATTCCACATACTCAGATTCATTCCATTAAGATTTGTGACACCCAGATTTCAAACCACTTAAAAGTTGTTTGTGCTCTACTTTGAGTCCAACTCAGCTACACCTAGTTTCAAAATGAACAGTGCTCACAGTTGTTCACATTTGAACATGTAACTAGATGGTATTACAGCATCCTTACCATGAAGTTAATATTTCTACACCGAACTCAGACACTTGTTCAAAGCACCTTGTAATCCATCTCTGAGGATAACCTCTTCACTAAAACTTGATCCTTCAGCAAGTGAAGTAAGAGAATGCAAGTACAATCAAGGCAAAGCTACTTAGAAATTCAAACAAATGTTGACAGAGGCTTTCTTTCCAAGATATTTTCTCAACTCCGATATCTACTGATAATGAAGGCTATTGTTATTTGCTGTACTTCCTTTTCCCATTACTTAAACAACAAACTATATGGAGAGCCAAAAGTTAGGACAAAGAAAAACACAGCAATGTTACCAACATAGTAATACTGAGGTTCTGTTTTGCATACCTCTTCTTACCCACTACTCTAGGGAACAGGTGTTCATATTTGTTTTTGTAATGACACCACCTGTGTTTAAACCCCCATTAGTCATACTGGCAAAGAACAGCTAGGCTTATTTTGTGATTTGGGTGGTAAAATTCTGTGGCAGTTTTGCAGTACTCGCATCACATCTGAAGAAACCCCATGTGTGTGATGTTTATCTTCTTTTTCAGGATACCACCTCCAACTGCTCAATAAAACTACCAAAATGAATAATTCCAGCCTGCAACACTTCAGTCTATGACCAATAAATATCTGTACAGTATGTCTGATTCCCTCCTCCTACCCCCAAGTCACTCATTACTTAAACATTCCCATCTGGCCACTACATCTCCTTGCTCATTGAATCATCTGGCACACACTTCTTTTCCTCCTTTTGTCTGATTAGATATATTGTGATTATCTTCACTTTGTTCCTCCAATTTGTGGAGACAAATTAGAACATGGAAGGGAGGAAGATTTAAAACTTTGAAAATCATAGCTTCCCCTAGTCATGAGCTTCCAAAATATCAATATACCTTACAATTCTATTTTTCAAGCTGTTCTTAAACACTTCAGCAACATAACAAATGTTGCCACTATAAGTCAGATTTCAGTCAAACAATTACCTCCTACCCACACTGAAAACTAATATCTGTATATTGGAATAAGCATGACAACAAGCAAGTCAAATCTAGCTGAACAGCTCCTCTTTTCCATATGGAGGTATCCATTTAGGCACACTTGAAGTCTGCCAGAACCCTATTAAGTCTTTCAGTTGTTACCTCTGATATTGTTATGTTGTGGAGGTAGAGAAAACCATTACAGGGGGAGGGGGGAGCATTTTATTTTTAAAAAAAATCTAAAAATTCATTTTTTATAACTCTCTAAAGTAATAAATTTGTAGTTACACTACTAAAAATAAAAACTCTTTAAAGAATCATGGAAAAAAAAATATACTTCTCCTCCCCAGGGTATTTGTTCAAGGTCTCACAGTGTCACAGCACTCTCCAAGCTAGCCAGCTGCAACAAGGTCTTTTACCATCTCATACCAGCACACTCTTCATGCCAGTTCCTCTGCTGCCTTCTCCTAATCTCTCCTCATCCAGGGCATGCTCTCTCTCATGTCTCTCTGCTTCTTCCTCCCCTCTCTTCCTTGGCTGCCCAACCACTTCACAGAAACAGCCACAGCTGCACCTTATCTACATCAGCCAACCCACCATCCCTGAAGCCAGGCTACAGCTGTATATTATCAATGCTAATTAACCCAGCTTCATTCCTCTACATCATGGTTCAGAATGAGGATGAAAATATTGAAGATTATAGAATAGACTATGTCAGTCAGAAGGGACCTACAACAATCATCCAGTCCAACTGCCTGATCAATTCAGAGCTAAAACATATCATTAAGGACATTGTCCAAATGCCTTTTAAACACTGACAGGCTTGGGGCATCAACAACCACTGTAGGAAGCCTGCTCCAGTGTTTAACCACTCTCTAAAGGAATGCTTCCTAATATTGTCAGGTCTGAACCTCCCTGACACAGCTTTGAATCATGCATCCCTACCACTGGATCCCAGGGAGAAGAGCTCAGTGCCTCCCCCTCCACTTCCCCTCCTCAGGAATCTGTAGGGAGCAATGGAGTTAAGCTTTAGCCTCATTTTCTCCAAACTAGATGAGTCCAAAGACCTCAGCTGCTCCTCATAGGCCATGCCTTCCAGCCCATTCACTGTCTTTGTTGTCCTCCTGTGGGCACATTCAAGGACCTTCACATGCTTCTTAAGCTGTGGGGCGCAGAACTGCACATAGTATTCAAGATAGGATCAGAACCTAAACCTTGATGCGACCCTATCGTGTCAACAAGAACTGAATGTATCAAGATCAGCAGAATTTCCAGCAGGTTAAAAAATGGCAGGTAAGCTCAGTGTTAAAGTTCCATGCAAGAGGGAACATAATTCACCAAACTGCTCGGTATTTTAATTAAGCACAGAACAGCAATAGCCTCACAACTGCTCTTCATACAATCCTAGCATGTTTTCCAGAATCAGAAACTAGAGTTTAAGGTCTAAAGGAGGTGGTTTAAAATTCTACTTTAAAAGCAGAGTTGCTGGCTTTCAACATGTACTGCTGTCCCCTAGTCAACAGTTAGCAGAGCTGTTCTCTCCATTAGGACCTGCTCTCTGGGGCACACGGTACGCATGATCTGCTTCTGTTGCAAGCCATGAGAGAAACTGCAGTGTGCTTCAGCAATGTAGGCCAGCCAGGAAAAGCATGGGAAAGGAGGGCATGACACATCTACACAAGTCCCACAAGGTACTTCGGTGCCTCCTCATTAGGCAGGCACTAATTAGGTTCAGACAGATCCATAACTAAGTGCTTCTTGATTTGGTTCAATGAATTGATTCATTTGATATGATTTGACTCTCAATACAATACATGGTTTACACCTCATCAAAATGTAAAACAAAGAATTTTCAGGTTTACCTCCATGGAGCCACACTTTCTGCTGGGAGGGGAGAAACCATGAAAATTCTAGTGATAATTATTTTCATTTTGTGTGATTTTCATTTCTAGTGATAATTATATTTTCATTATAATTATAATGCATAACAATTTATGATTAAAAGCACATTCAAAAATATCAGTGTTTTGTGAGGAGTTATGAAGATAAAGCTTCATGTGAAATACTACTTCATGGTTCAGCAAACCATGTTGACATTTTACATGGTATTAAATTTGAGTAGACCAACCCGGATTGTGCTGGAGGATAGAGAAAGGATCCAATTCAGGTTTCAACTCTGTATTTTATCAAAATTTTATATTGGTTGTTAAGCTTTTAAATCCCAGATCTTGAAATCATGTAACAGAACCCTATATTTCACTTTTATTTAAAAGAGTTCAATCATGAAGAAAAATTCTCAGAATGTGAACCATTACTTTTGAAATAAGTAGTTTCTACACTTTGATCTTCATTTTAGATCAGTTATCTTTATTTTGAGCAGTTATCACTGATAATATTAGTGCACAATAAGGAAAGATTATTTTTATTAAGACAACATTATATTAAGCATAGCATCATTTAGCTTAAACTGAGGAAAAGACTGAAAAGAACTTCAGTCAAATAGGAGCTTTATGAAGTACTGACAGTAGAGAAAATCCTCTTTTTTAATATACATATAATAAAATTATTCACCTTCCTTAATATTACGACAGTTACTGATTTGGTTTCTTCCTTTCCTTGAAATTATCTGTCTGTAATAAAGCATGCTTTTCCTAGCTTCACTAGCAATTATTTCCAATACTAAAAAGAAAAAACAAAACCCAAACACCCTCTTAAGCATTGAGCTATTTCATGAACCAGTTCTATTAAAGTAAATAATTATTATTGCTATCCTGGAAGAGATTCCTAAAGACTAAAAAAATAATAATTACTTTTTCTCTTAAATGGATTAGAATATACTTCCCATGCACCTGTCTTCATATAATAAGAAGTCGTCACCTACTATTCTATGCAAAATGCATCTGTGCATTAACATAAAAGTTATTCCATAAGACACACAAACACACCTAGGAACTACTCCCAAGAGCTCTGGGCTAATAAATCTAAATAGCGTGCCTAGATATCTTATTCTATTACTATAAGACATCACAGTTGTAGATTTTCCCATTGAAATAAACACTTTGTGCTGCACTTAAAAGTTGGAGCTATGCTTTTGTGTTTATCAGATTTAAATTCAAAGTGCTTGCAAAGAGCTTGACAGGTTAAGAACTCATAAGATCTGCAGAATTTGCAAATACAATGTTTTGGCAGACAGAATTCATCTTATTAAAAATAATTCTCTTTGCAGATACTGCAGTTACAAACACACCCATCCACCCCCAACCTAGAACTAGACACAGGGTAACACAAACTTTTTAAATGTATGACCCTCAGCATGCACACTAACAAAATAAACGATATGAAGGGCATAAGTGTACAAAAGATATCCCAATCAGCGCTATAAACCCAGTGATGATTTACTTATAAGATTATTTTGCACATTTACCAGACATACCACTTGTCAAATTCACACAGGTAACATTTCTTTAGCACTAAGGAGTTATGAATCTAAGGAAAATATTTAAGAGTGTTTCATCCAAACACAATTCTGCTTCCTCTTGACATAGTAATGAGATCTCTGAAGGAAAGCAATCACCAATAAGGTATACAAAAATTCTGCTCAGGGCCCTGAGATAGGACATGAGAAACTCAGCTAAGAGTGAAAAGGATCAAGAAAGGAAACACGTTCCCCACAAAAAAAAATAATTGATTACTGAGTAGGATTTCACACCTTGAGGAGCAGCTACCCCTGCAAATTTCACTTCCTTTGAAGGTTGTACAGTCTTTGTGCTCTATCCATGTAAAAATCAGAAGCAAAGTTTGATATAAAAATGGCTTTAGAAATGGTATAGGAATCACGTATTAATCTTATTGTTGCTGAATATTTGTGGAGATGAAATACTGCATTATTGTCTTGCAAGTTAAGACCAACAGAGCTCCAAACTTATTTTGGGAAGATTAGATCCCAATAGCTGGCCATTTAGCGAGGCTTAGGCAGGCAACAAAGTAAGCGTTAAAAGGAGTTTGAACTTTCCTTCTTGACAAAGCATGGAATTATGACACCAGAAGTAGACATACTTATTTTTAAATCAAGATACCCTATATCTTGAAGATAAGCAATTCCCTAATTTTCTGCTTTAAAATGTAAGCAGCCAAAGGGAATAGATGTTTTCTCAGTTCTTTTCCCTTTGAGCAAAATTCTATCATGTGTACCATGTGGTGATGTTAATGAATCCACATTTATTTTTTCCAAAGGTCTGCTTCTATTTAATCAACAAATGTTATTTAAGACCAACACAAGAAAAGTTTTTCCTTTTATACACTTTACTGTAGCTTAGTTCTTAGACATTCACTTTTACAAAGTGCGTCATGTAATCCTGTCATACTTACTGAGACAAAATTTCTACAAGCTTGAAAGGAAAACACTAAGTAATGACAATACTTTGGGTCCAGTAAAATAACTGGCTAACATTATATCTCATATTAGCACTGAACAGCAGTGCTGTCTGCAGTGTGGTTACCCACCTTCATATTTTCCCATTAACATTTACCATATGCCTAGAATATCTATTTAACTAAAACTGTAACTATTTTACCTAATTAACTGATATATTAAATCAAAGGCCAACTCTGCAAAGTTAAACCATGCCAGTTATGTGTTGTGATGTGTATTTTCATTCTTACAATTATCAATGGAGCTTCTCTCTGACTATGATTAATGCAAAGTGATTAACTTCCTTTTCATAGTTTTAATCTTCCTAAAACGTGCAAGTGTATTCTAGTATTAGCAGAAGGTCTTGAAATTACAGCCGAGGGAATTTATCCTTTATTTACTGAATGCAATCACCATTAGGTCAACCCTATCAATGCTTTATAAATACCAAACTCTGTGTGTGTGATAAAAAAATAGCTCAGTTACTGCTGCTCTTCTATTTTTCAGATTTACCTTATCAAAAAATACCTAACCACAGACTTTTCATGATCTACAGTTTGAATGTTTGCCCAGCAGTCTAAAATTGTAGCCCAGTCTGAGTTTACAGTCTTCTTGCAAATGGTTAACATCCCTTTGCCTTCCCTAAATGCACATTGTGTCAACTAGCTGCTCATTAATGAGTTATTTTAATGCAAAATACATACAGATGTGTACAGCAATTAATAACAAGGAAGAAAACATAATAACTTTATCATTTACTTCATCGCTTATTTGCATTTGACCACGCCACACTGAGTCAGTCCTTTTTATTCCCTCTGGCACTATTTCTTCAAGTCTCGGAGTTTTAAACTAAGTGACTACTTTAAAGAAGCAGATTCCCAGTTTTGTTAGGATTTCATTCATTTCCAGCAACATTACCAGTATAGTTGCTTTCCTTTCCCTGCTTGCCTGTCATCTTTGGTACTCTCTCTCTCTATCATTCCATAAGCTCATTGGTTAGAGCAAGCATAGAAGGGAATTTAAACGTTAATCTAGGAGAAACTGTCATACAAGCGATGAAAGCTATCTTCAGGCTCCTACAAGTTCAGTAACAGGCTTCAGCTTTCCTTCTATTAACTAGTCAGCAAAATCTTGGACATCATTTAATAGAGATAATAGTGGTGGTCTTCTGTGTATCCACCCTCTATGTAGCTTTGCACCCCAATTGCTTTGCACTCAGTGAATCGCCAAATATGCACAGTTTTGTTGTAAAAATTTGGAGCTAAATCCAGATGAGGATTTTCTTTTATTACTATGCCTCTATGAATATGCTGTAAAAGTACAAGGTGTAAGCAGCAAGCATTTTCCCTGCACCACTTCTACAAGTACAGCTAAATCACAAATCAAAAGTTACTCTGGTCCAGGCCTAAAATGTATCATTGCTGTAGCTACTATATTACTTCTATAACCTTCCCCTGTCCAAGATGAGTCTAAAATTAAAAATGGCTAAAAAAAAATAAAAATATTACTTCATGGCATTTGCCAACTTATTTAAATTGAAGTGTCATGTGAAACAGTTTAATTTTGGGCAGCGTTCAACAGATCCAAAGCAATGTTTCTAGATTCCCATGCCAAGCTACGTTTCTATGGGAAGTCGTCTTCCATTCCTCTTGCTAACTTGCTTATTTAGCTCCTGGCAGCTCACCTGGTGGGCTGAAAGACTAAGCATGAGCTCATGACATTAACAGTTTCTAGGCTGTCTGCCAGGTGAACAGCTTCAAACCAGAACAACATTTTCTTTCCCAAAGAGTTTCAAAAATGCTTGGATCTCAAAGAAAATACATTTGGAAACCATGTCTTCCACAGAACAGAACCGCTGTTCTCTTGTCAAGTCTGCCTATTATCCTTTTTTACTTTAATAAGAATTGGTTTAACATTTTTAAATTAGTATTCTCTCCCATCCAAATGCACTTTTACCTCAAGGAGGTATCAACAACAAACTCACATTTGTAGTGCTATCTTAAACTATGAACCAGTATTTCACTTTGTGCCATGAATTTTAGCAAATATGAGTAAAATTTTGACTAAATTAAAGGTTTCTGTAAAGTCATTGGGAGGTATGCTAAATATATGCCAATTAAAAAAGCAGTGTCACAGTTTCACAGGTGCAACTGACTACTACAAACAATTACTAAACTAGATTTGCCTCTCAGGACAATGCAAAGTAGAAACAACTACACTGAAATGAACAGAGATAACCAACAGAAATAAGTATATTAAAATAAGAGTATCTGGCCAAAAAGATTAAAGAAAACAGTGCACGTGTAGGTACTTGACAGCTAAAAGTCTTGGATCACTTCTCACTAATAAACATCGTATAATTCCTTTTCATTTTTTGTCAGGCTAAAACATAATTACCCTAAGAGATATGCAGGTGCAATCAGTAGGATGGCCAACATTAAGCAGCACTGAGCAATTTGAACAATTGTGTCAAGGCAAACAAGCAAATAATTCTTCCAGAACTAAGTGTTCTGCCAAAAAAATGAGTGCAAGTATATTACCTGCTCTTGTAACTCAGAACTGAGCCTACATGTAAGAAAATCTTAAACATTCACCTGAAGGGAACTCCAGGAAGAAAAGCTAAATTGCATAGATACTATATAAGCACTAAAGTGCCTAGCCAGTTTTCCTCACTTTAAAACTAAGCTAAGCGCATCACTCGGCAGGGCAAATATCATGGTTTCTACCACTTCCCTTCAAAAGAATCTGCAACTCTATTCTTAGACTTTTAAGCCTTTTTAAATACATAAGTAGCTCTCACAGTGCTGGTATTAGGGCCAGATTTTCAAAGGAGTTTAGCTCTTATTTTAGCACCTAAATAAATCGGCAGATTATCAAGTAAACTCAGCTTGTTGTCATTAAGCATCTTAAGAGTCAGAGGGAGAGAGAGCATTGATGTCTTGAGCACTTCTTCAAAGTTTGACCCTTTAATTTTCCCTCACTAAACAATGCTGGAAATTCCAATGCCAGTTCCAGGTACCATGCTATTAAATCTTTAGAAATTAGTCTTAGAAATCTCACCCTTAAAAATCAGAATATCAACAATCCCACACTTAGAGGTCACATTAAGCTAACTTTAGCTGATGACATTACAGTAGCCACCTTAGATCTGTATGTTATGATCTTGCCTAAAGCATTTCACAGTCCAAGGCCACCCCGAAGTGCTTACTTTCCAGGTTTGGGGTTTGACACGAATCCCTTTGTTTGGGCCATACAGTACAGCCATCTACTACATTGCACACATCAGGCTAAGATCTTCTGCCTGCTCAAAAGTTGCTTTTATGCCTTCTCAGCATTTTCACACAGCACATAAAATCTGGTTTGAGAGGACCCTCCACACATAAGCACAGAAAAACCAGCAGAAAGTGTTAAAAATACCAATGGAAATTCACCCCAAGTGGAAATTCTGACCAACAGCAACCGCAATTTGTGGTATGGCATGTGAGTCAGCAGAGAAGTTGTTCTTAATAAAATGCAACAAAATATAAGGTATAGCAATGTGACAAGACTACATAACACTAACTGCTCACTGAAAACACTTGGCCTCGCACAGTAAACTAACACTGGAGGAGGGTTGAGAAAGGGACAATACGGTATTATGTGATGCAGATTGCTGAAGAATGGGACATTAAAATAAGAACCATCAAAACCCCATAATTTGGTCAAACTTCCACTTTGACTTACCATTCCCCTGTAGTGTATACTTCTGTGCTTTATAAAGGCTGCCTACATGGCTTTCTATTGCCAATTTTGATTGAGTTTCAGATTTCTCCCCAAGCTTGGCATTTTTCCAGCTGCTGACATGCTCTGCAGTGAAAGGTTGCTTAGAGAGGGCATTTTCTTTGTCCTCAATTCAATTCATAAGATATGTGCTAGAGGAATTTTTCAGGTCATGATATGTCTTACTGATTTATAATAACTGACAGCTTCCACAAGGAGAAGTGTAGAAATTGTTTTCTAGCTTTCTAAAGTAAACTGTTCCTGATCAATGCTTTTCATTAGGTATTTGGTCAACAGATGGCTACCATTTATTTAATGGGACTCAGGGGCAGGGAGAGTAGGGTTAAGTTGAAAGGCATTACTGATGAAGAACCATCATACTGGTGGTTTGGCTTTTTTTTCTTTTCACCAATTTTATTCTAACTGTCCTATTTTTTTTTCTTTTTTTCTCTAGGAAAGGTTATAACTTATAATGAAACATACTTTGAAAATATGCCTTGTCAAGTTTCCTGGAGATTACACTAGCTCACATTTCAGACTTGAATTTAACTATTGATCAACTCATTACAAAAATAATCAGGTAAAGGTACCCACATAGCCAAACAGAACTGTGTTAGCATAACAGCACAGTAATATTTTGTGAAATGCAAATTGCATAGATACAAACATAGCAACACTTACTGCATTACCATTGTTCTAAAGTTTTAGTACTAAATATATTCTAAGTAATGTTGCTCAAATGAAGCCCATTTACAAAACACTGGTAATTTCACTATTTTTCTACTGCTTTTAATTTCTTAGCTACTTCATACTGCAACAATTAAAAACAGGCCTTAACTAAAGCTTTCAAAATTGATAGCAACAGGAGTTTGCCTCATTCTATTTTTATATATATATACATATATATATATATATATACCCTGTTCATTTGATGCTTAACCCAAATCTGTTTAATCAGATAAATACATCAATTCACAAGAACTACCTGAAGATTCTCTCGGATACTTGCAGATTTTGGTAGGATTAGACAGGAAAATATTACAAGAGCTCTATTCTAGAAAGACTAGAGACTAACTGTGTAGTACTTAGAGACCTAAACCAACATGACCAATAATCATCAATGCCCATTCAGCTAGATGCTGGGAAAAGAGAATATTGATAACTACTGAGTAAACTAAATCAGCCAAATCCCGAGTTTCTCTTTGCGATGTTAACCGTAGGGTTCACTGCTTGAGATAAACATCTTGGGCAGGTAACAGAACACTTGGCTCTAAGCACAGCCACATAACACTGACCTCTTCTGAAATCTGGAATACAAGATACATGGAAAGATGCAAACCCCAATGCTACGGAAGCAATACCCTCAAGATTTGGTAAAATAACTATGACAATTTGTTGAGAGCCAAAGTACTCCAACTCATTCAGTTGAATTTAGAGACTGTTAAGATGTTACCCTCTGGATGGTTGTTTACTTGTCCCTCTGCTGAAGGTTTGGTAAGAAGCTGCAGAACAGATAACATGTGTTCCCCAAGCCATGATGGTTATGCCACCACATACTAATGCCACTATAATTTAATTAGTGATTAATATTGCTTAACGCACCAGCCTATAAATACGGAACTCCAAAACATCCCCTTTAAGATTATACACTCACAGTTTGATTTTCAATGGTCCTAGGTTTTTTTGAAAATCTCTATACCATGCAAAGTGGCATAGTTTAGTATCTACAGAGGCACCCAGAATAGTAACATTTAGAAATCAGACATGAGTCAAGTATTAGCTCATAAGTCAGCAAATCAGATACAGAAAATCACGCATTTTCTAAAGCAGAGCTTTGAAGCAGGTAGTATGTCATACAGGGTTCAAACATATATACTTGTCAGTGTCTTTAAATCTTTGCTAAAAATTTTCTTTAAATAATATACCCTAATGAACACAATAAAAAAAGAACAGAGTCCCTCAACAATAATAAAAAAATATGAATATTGTAACCCTTGGAGAATTTAAACCTCATTTGTATGGTGAAATTGAGGTAGTAGGCCCTGAAGCACTAATCAGATGTATTAAAAATGAAAGAAAATATCAGACATGGGAAATGATTGTAATTAAAATTTGAACACAGACAAACAAAACAGCGCCAACACTGCTAAATGGAAATCAAACAGTGGTACTTGGTGTTAGGGGACTGAATAATAAGCCACCATTTAATCATCCCCATCTGTTCTTTTAAATGCATACTTTACAAAGTATTATATTAATTCCAAGTATTAAAGAGTTAATTATCTCACAAAGGGTGCAAGACTTGCTGGCTTTGCATAAGTCAAAGATTCTATTTAAAAAAACAAACAATTGAGGCTTTATGAAATTTGGTTTCATTCTGCATCAGAAATCAACAGACTGAAGGGAGATGTATGTAGGAATTTGTTTTTCCTTTAAAATGATGTTTTAGAATTCTGCTTTCAAAAGTGCTTTTTTAATATATATTTATTAGTTTGACCCAATGTCATTAGCTATCAGCAATACTAATTACTGGTATTACCAAAATAAGCAAGTTAAAGTAGCACTTAAAAACAGCTTACTTCTGTATTTAATTTTTAAACACACAATAGCTGCTTATTACAGCTTCCTTTCTAGATCAAACTGTTTCCCAATTCTACTGTAATAGACTGACAACTTTTTTAGGGTCAAGTTGATTCTCATTCTTTCTTCTTCTTTCTGTATTTCTATCACAAACTTCAAAGTTCGCCCACAAAACACCCTTAAAAATGTTCTTTTTTTGCATCTCTTTGAAAGTACAGCTATAGATGCAGAAAGCATCTGCCAGTTGCCACATAGTTGCACTGTAGCTGGATTATAGGAAACACAAGCTACAACTGGTGCAGCGTGTAATTTTTACCTATCCCTATTTCTCCCCTCACACTGCTACATACATCACTCACTTCGCTCATGGTGATGAAATATTCCATTTTTCAGTAAAGTAGTCCTGATTCCATTTCCTTCACTATACGCAAGAGACTCTCATATGATCACCAAAGATTTTTTTTTTAATTAAATTGCAAAAAAATATATTAAACAGATTAGAAAAACAGAAGTTAAAAAAATGGAGAAAAAGTGCTATGCAAAGGTGTGTCTTAGAAATTACCTCTCTCTTTTCCAAGTTTCAGTCTTGATATTTCCTGATAAAGCCATCCCTTGTCTTGTCACCACATTGCTGTCTATCAGCATTCCAGATCTGACAGATCTTCATCCTTTTCTGTATTATTACTTCAATAAACATTGCTAGAAAGCAAACGTTTTCTTCCGAGTCAGGTTTAGTCTAGAAATCTTCTAGTGCTTTTTACTGTTGCTTTTCACTTTTGGTGTGAAGAGTAGTCGATAAAAACTGCTAGCATTGTTTGAATTTAATCACTATTTACTACTCAAGACTGAAAATATTAAAACACACTCTCTTGCTGTCGCTATAGCCTTGAATACTACATAGGCTGTTTTACATGATCTGCTAGCAACAAATAGGGTTAAGTGATATTTTTTGTATCTTACAACTTCATGCATTTCTTTTATTAAACAAGGACTTTTCTGATACTATTGTCAGCCTAACTACTTGCTTTCCACAGGCTTTCACTTGACAGATTGCCACATACTTTACATCAAGGAAAAAAAAAATATTAAAAAATTGAGTGCTGGCATCCAGTCTGTTTTTCCAACTGAGAACAGATCGAGTGCCTTTAGCTGTAGTTGGTATCTTTGGCCAAATCTCAAACATAGATTGAGAAACTGAGGTTCTGAAATTTAGTTCCTTTCAAATCTTCTGGGCGTTTTAAGAAACGGAAAGACAGCTTCCCATTATATCTTCCTCTTTCCCTTACCTGCCTCTCTCCCCCACTGCCACCACCTCAATTTAGAGGCACCAAATAGTACTGAAACATCTTTGCACCAAGAAGGGGACACTTAAAATCTCAGTCAGTTTTTACCACCTCTGAGACTGAATTACAGAATGTATTTTTATTTATCTGAATGTGCCCACCATATTGTTCAAATTTCAACTTACAAATAAGTATTTGAATATTTTTAACATTTTACGTGTGCTAGTTTCTTTTTTTGACAAAACCCACAGTAGGAAAAAAAAAAAGAGATTTTAAGTTTAGTTTACAGTCTAGATTCAAAATTCACTTTTTCTTTTTTTACCAAATGACAATATTTCAGGAACATCTTTGCGTTTTCTGGATACACTGCTTGCAGAGATAACTAAGATCCTGACACTGGGATTTGAGTTTTCTAGATCTCAACAGTTTGAATACACAGTCAACTCATTTCTTTTTCCACTATGTTTTACATAAATTCACCCATACAGTCTTCAAAATAAGCCACAGATGAGATCACCTGTACTGTAACAATTCATCCCAATGTTTCCACCAGAAAAAGTACTAGCTCCTATAAAGTTTTCAAACCTGCCTGTGTGTTTGAGTCTTTCATGGACCCAAAGAAGACCTGGGAGTGAATCTGCCTTCATAATTCAAACGCACATTTTTCCTCTCTGCTGCAGAATCCTGAAATTTGAATTGAGATCAAGACTCTCAGGAATAGGTACTAGGATAGAGTAGGAAGCTCTAGTAGCAGTTTAACAGCACATATATTTAATGGCATGTACACCACTGTTGGCTTATCTACCTACTTTGATCAGCACCACTCCCAGTTCCCAAAAGAGTTCTACCATGCTTACGCTCTCCTACAGTACGTATCCCTGTCCTTGCGATTCACCCATTCCCTCCAGCCCATTTCATTACGTAAATCCCGTGCTCTGAAGTGTCATCTGTACAGATTTCAAGCAAACATATGTTTGTTTTACTTCTTTAAGAAAACTGCAGTAGGTAGTCAAAGAGGTTAGAAGAATCACCAGAAGACAGTCAGGGATAAAAATAGCTCTCTGGAAAAAGATATGCTTGGGGAAAGTAATTTAAGAACCCAGAGATGACATAATGCAGCTAGAAGAGAAAGGCCTCCTGTGTTGTGAGAAGCAGTGAGAAATCAGAGTTCTGAATACATTACTGATACTAACTCTAGTTTCTATTTTGAACCTACAATTATGAAGCATCAGGGAGTACTTTACACTCATCATATACTCTACATGAGACTGCCTTGACTCCCCTAAGTCCCATACATGAAAGCTGAAGCCAAATCTCCCAAATTCCAAGAAAACCAAGAGTTAATAAAGCCAGTAAAATTGCTGAAAATATTCTTGAATAGTAGTATTTTTTCCTCTAATAGATCTATTACTCAAACCATTTGATTGCAACTCTGATATCATGATTGTCTCTTCAAGAACATTTAGTCATTAGAAACTGGTTTGCCTTGCCACCCGTGCTATTAACACACTACCTGTGACCAGCAAAACCAGCAAAACACATGCTAAATTTGTATTCAGAAGGAGAAAATAGAAAAATTATCATTTTTATTCACAGTAAGCATCCAAGTATAAAAGAAATTAAGCATTTTCTCATACTAGTCTGTTGTCAAACCACAATCTTGAACTAATGACAAATTTAACCTAATTAAGAATCTACTCCCACTAAATGAAGCTGGAGACAGTTGTTTCAAATGAAGTGGGCATAAGCTAGGTAATACCCACTGTTTCTATACCTAACATTTGCTTTAAACCCTTTATTTCTTCTTATTTATACAAGAAGAAAATACAATGCTCACTGCCTCAACAAACAACATCTGCTGGAAGTTTCTTAGAACACTTGGTGATTGTAGAAACCTTCAGCAATTCATTCGGATGGGATGGTTGAAAGGGCAGTAAGAATGGGCTGTTCTACTCTAAGCTAAACATCTTGGTAGTATGGTCTTCTGTAAATCAGAGATTACAGACTTCATGCTGCCTGTGGGAACCAGGGCCATCATGTTGAATCTAATCAATATTTCCTTTATTTTCAAAACGTACGACAGAGTCCATTAAGAAACCAGACTGGCACACTTCACATTATATACATTTGTCATAGTACATATCATTCATGTCTATTCACTATTCAATACCATAGCGTAACTATGTTTCAAGAAAATAATCCTGAAGAGATGACAAAACTCCACAGAGAGAGTTATATACTCTGTAGGAACAATGTACATGAAAGAAACTGTACTTGGAGATTTACTAGAGCCTGATCAAGGTGTGTGAATTCATGGCAACTTGGTCACTAAAAATCTATGCACACCTTAGTAGGACTACTGTCTTTCTAACTGTCAAAATGAAAAACATTCTTGCATTCTGTGAAAGTTTGGGCATTTGGCATAATATAAAACATATCAAATTTACTGTTTCTACATGTCCTTTTCCAAAAATCTTTAAGTGTATTCCACATGTATTACAGATATTTTCCTCCATCTTGCATCATTTTAGCCAGATAAAAAATCAACTACAAGAGCTTGCATCAGCTGTGCTGGCATATCTGAGCAGGGACAAGACATTTCCATAGCAGTTTGATACCACTATACCTCCTTGGTAATCAATTTATAACCAATTTAACATAGTTATGATATTTGTCTACATTAATGCTCTAGGGATGAATATTTTAGAAGTCTATCATTCTGGAATATATTTATTAATCTCATTAATAAATCACCTTATTACACAAAACAATAAAAAAATTGCTTATTCATGTCTAATAAACCACTTCCTAGATACAAAATTAAGTTTCTCCAATCAAACCCTCAAACTGCCTAAAAACCCTAAACCCCCTCCCCAAACTGTCAAGCAGAACAGGTTTGTAATTAGGTGGGGGGAAGAAAAAACCAATTTTTGTTAATGACCAAGATTTAAAAAAATCAGTTCACACAACACATTAGTTTGAGAATATTTTCCTGGCTTATAAACCTGACTGTCTCTAGACTCAGGTTCAGATGCATCTTAAACACATAGAAAGTATATCTAACTTTTAAAGAAGGGCAATAATAAAATAAATGGTGTAATCAACACACCAGATCCAACCCTTTTGAACTTCAGACCTGCTTTTCTAGTAGCTGTATCCAAATTCAGTACTGTAATGGGTGCTAGCACACAGGTTAAACTGTGAAGAACTACTTAAAGAGGTCACAGGCTCCTCATCTTAATGTTCCATTACACCATTATTTTTTTTTTAAATTCTCTTAATAAATTAGTTAAATGGAAAGTTATTAGATTTTATGCAGCTTTAAGTGTTCTGCTTCTTTGGGGTTTGAGTTTTAAGTGCACTATGAAAAACACAATAGCATAAAGGAAACAATGCACAACTAAATGTGTAAGAGGTACATAAGATGTTTCAATACATTATGTGACTGTAAGAGCAAGAACTGCAGTGATATGCACTTAAGGACTGTGTAAACTGTTAGAAAAATCACTTTTTTGAGAAGGTAAGAAGTGCCTCTTAATGAGTTAGTTTCAGTGTTAATTAAGTCAGTAGGAAATTGTACTGCTATAAAACAATAGTTCTTTTTCCTAAGGGTGCTTTATACACTCCAGTGTTATCTGTCTCTGTATTAAAGTATTTGAGAGACAGTGAGCACGTGTACCTATGTTCATAACTGCACACATTCAGTATCTTGAAAAGCACCAGAAAAGCATCACTATGCCAAGATAACAATCACTTAATGTAATGACAATGCCTTGTAAAACATTCTACGCCAGGGAAGTGACAATTATTTTTCCAACACCTTTTGAAAGCCCAGAACAGAGGCCTCAAAGTGTAGTGAGAGCAAGAGGATTTGACATCTAAAGTTCCACTCTAAAGATACACTGTACTTATATGGTCCTTGTTGTGTGATCAAAGCCTAAGTCACCGGTTCAATACAAGGATATCCAGCAATAAGCAGCATGCCAGCTCTTACACTTCTGAAAGATTGGGTTCAAAGTTTGTTGGCAAACTATCTGAAAGTTAGCTTTGTAGCAGATCTATCTGAAATAAGGTAGAGAGAGAAATGCTGGCAAAATAGAAAAGATGAGCCTTCTGCTTCTTTAAGCTTGTCCCTGGAAGTACCCGCAGTGGCAAGAGGCTGGCAGAGGAAAAAGACAGACAATAAAGTGAGGAAAAGGCAGACACAGAGCAAAAGATAAAGAAGCAGGAACATAACAGTGCAGAGTCTAGAAGGCAGAAATCAGGAATATGATTTAAAGGATGAACGAAGAATGCCTGATAAATGATTTAATCCAAGACTCATTGAAGACAATAGGAAGACTTTCAGAATGGTTTAATACGAGGCTTGTAATCTTAAATGACTGCATTTAGAATTGCTGCTTGACCAGCATATAAAAAAGTGAATACTGCTTAAAAAGTGACTTCATAAAGCTTCTGCTGAGATGAAGATGCCACTGCTTCTTTGAAGATACAGTCATTAAAGGATGAAACATGTGAACAGTCAGTATGAGTCCTCTGAAGTTTAACTATAATCTCCTTATTATTTCTTACTGAGTTTCTGAAATCTTCTCTGGTGAAAACAGGAAGCAAAACAGGCCAACAGCTTCATTCAGAAGGTATCTGTAGACTAACTTTATTCTAAGGGTTTTTTTGAGTGTGGTCATGTTCACATGCGTATGCCCGATTCTAACAGCATTTAAGCTTTTTACTGTTGAATATACCTGAGCAAACACTGAAATGCAGTGTAATTTCACCCACTGATAGATATAAATTTTTGAGATGTCATTGTTGTTTTAAGGACAATTAAAAGATACTGCTGTAAAGGGAGGAGTTCCTTTATCAGAGGCTAATTTTTTATTAAAAAATGACCAACCCCAAAAAAACTTTATTGAAGCAAAGTAATGCTTTTGTGATTCAGAAATTAACACAAACCAAGTTCAGTCTTTGTGACTTCTGAAGTAAACACAAATATATACATGAGTGCATTCTAATACATTCATATATACAATGTCTTGAAGTAGATATTAGACACTGAATAAGGTATTATTATCCCAGTGCAGAAAATTCATCCTTATGTATGTGGTAGGGTTCTGAACAGAAGCAGAGCAGATGCATTTGTACTTACAACTGACATTCAAGTGTAGAAAGCTCTGTTCTCTTTACATGGGCTAAATAACATGGGCTCTGTGGGCTTAAGTGTAACCAATGTTTTGTAGGTTTAGTTTTTTTACTTTATTTTTGAATAATTGTATAAAAGCATGTTGCTATGTTAGATAACAAAGACCAAAAGAATACAGTGAGAGGCACCAGTAGAGAAAGGATATTTACAGAACAGTTATACAACTTGTATATATGGAAGACAAGACAATACAATACAGGTTTCAGATGTGTTTTGCTGACTACAGACAGACAGTCATGATTAAATTAATCTCCAAGGAGACATGTTTTATACTATCGCATAGTGCTTTACTCTGCAAATGAGTACAACCAAATCACTAAGCAGTTCCAGGAATAGTGCCAACCTGCTATGAAGGAGTGTATCAGTCAATCATTCAGTCTCACAGAACAGGCATTCAGTTTACATATTTCATGACCCTAATAGAAGCCAGATTGTTAATGTTTACCAGCCCCAAAAGAAGTCAATGTATGATAGTAAAAGAAAGAAAATGCCCCAAATAGTCTGCAAAGAAAAACTAATGAAGAGGGCAAAAAATGCCAGGCAGGACCAAATTAAAACGAAGTTTTAAGTTTTCAAATATTTGTTTGTAAAAACTGTGGTGATGGGTTTTTATTGGTTTGGGGTTGTTTTGTTTAGTGGTGGTGGTGGTGTGGTTTTTCATATTTTTTTCGGTGGGCTCGCTTTTTTCTTGTTAAATGCAGGTGCTCTATTCATGGAACACTTTTTGCACAACAACCTGCAAAAGTCTACACTCTTTCTCCTGATACCTTAAAGATTTCTGTCCTTGATATAATTTCCAACTTTATGCCTTGGTAGTTAAAGAATAATTTTGTGTGAACTTACTAACAGACTCCTAAAACCAGTAAAATGCTTTGGTAACAGACCTGATAGAGTAATATCCTTGATCATGCGTATCATATAAGCCTTAAAGGCAGTAAAACTCCATGTGTATTTGCAGTAACCCTATTTGTCTTTATGTGTCGGCACAAAAATCTAATGGGAAGAAGCAGAATTGACACTACTCAAGCTCAAGCTTTGAAAGAGATGTAGGAAAATACCTACAACCCTTGATTGCAGCCTCATATAGGAAAACATTTAGCACATTAAAACGAGGGCAAAACAAGTCACTCATCAGCTCAGAGTCAGTAAAATCAATAGGTATCAAAATCAGCACATCATTATTCTCCATTTAAGACACTTGATGGCCAAATGCTACAAGTCACCTATAGCATAGGCTGTTTTTCAGCTTTCTGCCAGAAATCACTACTGAAATGAAGAAAGGGGGACACCTAGGGTCTTGTTTAATGAAGGACAACAAAGGGTTGTTCCAATTGAATACTGAAATAATGGAAGCATAGCCATAAAACTAATGAAAGGATTACCTATAGCTGATTCATTGTACTATATGGATGTTAATTCCTACCCCTTTCATCTAATAATAAAAGTTTAATATTTACTGCAATGTGTGGCCATAGAGCAGCTATGGTAAACTGAGAACACAAAAGGTTTTGTGCAAAAATAGCAATCATTCTACAGCAAATGAAACAAAAATATTCCAAATCTGAAAACAAGCTTTAAAAACTTGTACTCTTATGGTGTCAGGTAGCTGTATCTCTTGCCTCAGTAAACCCACTGTGCAAAGAAACAAAGTACTACTAAGGAAACAGAACCAAATAATAGAATCTTCAGTCATGAAAACTCCACAAGGTGAAACTATATAGGGGTAGCATCACTGGTATTTTGCTGTAATTGCAATCTACATTGATGTGCAACAATAATGTACTCCAAGTACAAAGTCTCAGTATATGAACAGTTACTTTTTCATGTTTGATACAGTGGTTCACATGAAACCACTGATTTCAGGCACATACAAGCAAAATAAAATGATGTATGCCAAATTCTTCATGACAAAAGGTGAAAAATACATTGATGCTTTTTGCACTCATGTTTGACAAAGCCAATTTCCCATTCCTTAACTTTACCAGGAAAAAAGACAATATTAATCATCTTCTAAACTTCTAATAAGAATGTGAGAATTACCACATTTCCATGTTTTCCTTAAATTATAATCTCATTAGCTGTCATTATTTACATTACAGGAACAATAGTTTCCAAAAGTTATTATTTGGGACTGCGCTAGAATAAACTATCATCTGAGAATTCATATCCTGAAGTGAAGTAAGAGGGGGACAGACCCACATTTCTGAAGTTCCCAGTCTCATAAAAAAAACCCCAAAATCTATACTGAATTTTACTTATTGCAACAGCCCTATTGGAAAAGAATAGGTCTACATTTACACAAAAACACCTCAACCATTACCATAGTGGGGGGTTTTTTTGTGTGTGTTTTGGGTTTTTTTGTTGGTTTTTTTTTTTTCCCACAACTGAGGAAAGTCACATTCTTCTACATTCACATTTTAATGGTTTGCATTGAAGTTTGAGAAGGAGCATTGAATATGACTCAAAAGTGCAATAGCAGACAGAAATTTATAGTAGACAAAAGTTCTGAGTCAATAATTTGAATATTTAATCAGCTTGTTAAGACAAGGTAATACTGGTATTGTTTACTGTAAGCCATCCCAGGATACAAGTGTTCCCTAGAGTCTCTATTAAACTAGACTTCTAATGTCAGTTAATTATATTATTCACAATACTGTGTAAGTGCTATATTCTCCTTTGCTATCTTTAGTTATAATTGGTGAGAAACACTTTTGAAAATTCTGATTCCTTACTTAATATGTAAGGTTTGTTTCAGCCTTCCTTTAAATGATGACAAAACCACTATTACTTTTAATGTTATGGCTGCTGAAACCAGAAGGGCTCAAAATATTTCTTCCAGCTGAAGCCTAAGTTAAAGTAAGTTATTATCTGGAAAAGAAAACTTGATGTACACTGAGATTTTTAAGTAGTTTTCCTATGCACTTTTTTCTAAAAAAAAAAAAAAAAAAAAAAAAAAAAAAAAAAGTTCTAGTAGCCCTGCAGTAACCACAAACCTGTTGATCGAAGGGCTCACTGAAACTGTAGGAGAGGCACATCCAGATCCCAGCCTTGCATTTGCCAGGCCAGTTTCACTCCATGAGCCACTGGCTGCTTTGGGAACAGTCCTTTTCAATCTCTCCTACTGGAGTGATTTGACTTTATATGAATAAATATTAATTGCTGCAAATAGAGGTTTCCCATAGTCCACATGAATACTATAACCATTGAGCTATAAAATCAGTGCTTTCCTGCTGCTTTCCAGTGCAATAGATACTTAAACAGTGAATGAAAGAAATTAAGACACAAAAGAGGAACTATCTCAGTATCCCAATAATTAGGTCTCTGAAAGCTGGAGGCCACTAATTTCTCTCTATCAGAATAGAGATCTTTCATTGGCACAGAAAAGTAAAATATTTAAGTCCCAGACATGTTAAAGATCCTTGTTACCCAAGTGAGTAAACAGCAACTTGTACGTTCACCACAATTTAAGAGACAAGAAACATGGAACATAGATTGTTGTACTTGACATTGCATACATAATAGTAATAATAGCTCACTTCTGCGCTGCTCCCAACATACCTTAATTTTCTAACTGGTAGGCAATCTATGGTTGCTTATTTTACTGTGGCCTCTAGAAAATGACTCTGGTATCATCATCATTTTTCACCGGATATAACTGAGAGCAATCAGCACCTGATGATAATGGAGATATACAGTTTGCTGTCTTAAAGCAGCAGAACGAATCTTCAAAAATAACAGCTAAACTCTGATCACACACACCATGAAATTGAGTATATAAATTGCAGGATACTCCATACCAAAGAAGGTGCCATTCTTCCTCTCCCTGCTAACCTGTATTCAGACTGGGCCTTCGTCTCTTGCAACAAATACACATAAAGGAACTATGACAACAATCTACTCTCAAAACCAGTTCCTACAGTTTAATTTCCCTACAACAAGTTTGAAACATGCAATTGGAAAATAGCATTCAGAAAAAAACTATTACCTGTCTCATCCTTGCCCTGATGTGCAATACAATTATATTTGAAAAAAAAATTCCAGCACCACAATCTGATAAAAATAACACCATAAAATTAAAAAGGACCAAGCTTTAAGCTTGAATTACATAGTACTTGAAAAGGAATCTGTACAGAATGACACACTTATGATTGCTTTCTTATGGCAGAGGGTTCTTCATTTAGATATGCTGCATGAAAAATAGATCTTCTGCTCTTGGTAAAATTAAGTGTAACTGATGCAAGCATTTTTCCTGAAGTCTATTTCTCATAGACATCTATTACATTGAATCATTCTGTTTTTTATCAAGCTTCACACAACCAAATGTTGACAAAAGAAGGAACATTTTAGAAAAATATTTTTAGCCAAGATTAGGCTGTGGGGGCAGAAGTCACTCAATTGTTAAAATAATCCAGTTAACCTTGCACAGCTGTTCTAGCTCTTTAAAAATACAGCCTGCCTGATCTATTATAGTAATCATAAGTGAATAAACCTATGTAGCAAACCTGGTTTATTACATGGTGACTGCCACGTGACACTGCTGACTGTACAGAGTTCGTAAGAAAATTAATATCCACATTTAACCTTGAAGAAGTCCATGAAGTTCACTGACCTGTTCCTGCAGACAGTCACCAAGTTGGGGTAGACTGCTTTTCCAGCTTTTAACAGCAGGTCAAGCCTGATCTAAATTAAAGAGGAATTTACAAGGCAGAAGAATTCTTTATTTAAAGTAAGGAATGTGAATGCTATACCAGTGCTTTCACCTAAATAGCAACGTCAATCCAGAAGAACCAACTAGAGATTTAAGTAAGTGTATTTAATGGAAAGGTATGTGTGATTCAGAGAAATAACATTGAGTTAACCAGCACCTGTCTCCACACATACATCACCACTAACTGTCCACACATGAACCAAAAACTGAAACTAAATTTATAGTTACACATATTTACTAATGTAATGGAAAAAAGTATGAGTCAAATAAGATTGAAATAACTGTCCATGGCAGCTGCTAAAAGTCCAGTTGACTCATGTCTTTTACACAATTTAGCTTCCATACAAAAAAAAAAAAAAAATTGAACCAGAAAATACATAGCTACCCCTTACTTCCAAGCCTGAACGTACAAATTCAGTTACAAGGAGGCTCAACTTTCAACAGAAATCTCAAATGGTGCAAACTGTGAAATTCTATGGTTACTAAAGTTCCTTAAAAACATTTTTTCCTATCTGATACTAACGTATGTATTCACTATATAAATACCATGTATTAAAAGAAGGCAAACTATTTAAAAGAAGGTGGAGCAGGCAAATTACTTTTAAAAGATGAGGACAATAATGAAATAGATTCTTTACAAAAGGATTATAATGCAAGCCATGTCTGGAGAGCTCAGGTACTTGCTGCAACAAATAAACAAATTCTCATGACTGACAGACAATGTATTTTCAGAGATATGCCAAAAACAGACCCCACTTACCCCGCATATTTCGCATAGTCTTATTTCATAAGATCTTTAGAACTGAGACCAAAACCTATAAGATTTGCAAGTATACTACTTGTTGGTTCTGCCCCGAGTTCTTCTGTGATAACACAAGACTGAGGAATTTCAGATGTACATTGTTCCACTCCAATGAGATGCTAAGTGCAATCCATCGCCACCAAAAAAACATAATGGTCGGCCATGGAATCACTCCAATATTTAGAAAGTCATTTGTCTTATTACTATTCACACATGCAACAAGGCAGTTAAAAAAATGAAATTAAAATGTAAAGTGCCAGAGAACAGTAGCCCAAACAGCTTTAGCTTTCTGTGACTGGCAATTATAAAGCAGACAATCCATGCAAGCACTGCCTTTGGCAGTGTTACAGAGAAACCTTTTTAAACTTTCAAAAAGCATCAAATGGCTTAAAGACAGGAGACAGCAAAGAGGCAGGAGGCACTAGAAAGCACGTGTGTGTTCCTCATACCAATAGTGTCAGTTCCATCTGAAATACAAAACTGCATGAGCTCACCCACGTGACAATCTACACCGCAGCAAAAGGTAGCTTGCATAAATAGGAATAGCTATAGTTTATTTGGGCACAGAGGCAATGCATATTTAGCTACCAGCATTTAAAAGTAACTCAAATATTATTTTGCTCAAATCAACATTTAGCATGTTAAGGACCTTGTTCAAAGCAGCATTTGCAGGATCAAAAAACAAGGTTTCTTTCTTTGCTGCCTTCCACCTACAAAGAGCTGTGCCCCATTCGTGATACTACCCCTCACTATGCATAGAGCATAGGGGCACAACATCTGTTGGAAGATAAATCCAGAATAAGTACTCACTTAATAGTAGTGTTATAGAAAGATTGCTTTAAGCAGTATCTCTGTTCCTACGTAAGAGTTTTTGGGGCTGATGAGGGGTTAACAGGTGTAAGATTCCCTGCACCCTAGGAAAAAGTTTGAGGTTTTTTAGTTTCATTGCTGTACAAACATGCTATTTTTTTTTGTTTGTTACTGCTATTTTCCCCTCTGTTGTGAATATCCTATGAATTCTGCATGAAGAATATTTATTTATATAACCTCAGGCTGGCACATACTACTGACTGGAATGTTGTGAACAGGTTGCGAGAGATCAAAATGCATCCTGTACTGTCTTGCAAAAGATGGACATACGATTTTTTATTTATTTTTTTTTTTTTTTTTTGCCAAGGACAGCAAGATGCTAAGTAACAACAAATATGAGACAAACAGGCATCTTTGTTTCTCTATATCATCAGTATTTCAAGTCAGAATAGAAATAGAACTCTTGTACCATTCCCCATGGTGGAGAAAAGCATGATAATACCTGATTAAAAGCATAATTTATTGGTTGTTTCATAGGTGCTTAAGTACCAGATCACATTTTTCACCCCCCAACTACCTTAAACCTATTATTTGTAGTGAAGCCAAAAGCTTAAATGAACCAAGAGTCCTCCAAAGATATTTTACTAATGAAGGAAAGAACCATAAATCAAACAGACATACTTGTACAGAAGAGTACAAAGGTGTTGAGATCAACTCTGTTACATAAAGCCTATTGTTCCCGACCAGTCCTTCATCCATGACAACTCAAGAATACTGTTTCAGAAGGAACCATCAGGGAGGCAGGAACAGGCCCTGATAAAACAGCCTTAAATCTTCTAGTATTCTTGTCTCTAACTGGTTTTGTCCAATATGAGCTTGATTAATGTCTACTCCCCAAAAGACTGTCATCTCTTATGTCTATATAGACAGATATATTTATAATTCTGACATATCTATATAAATCTGACTTTTAAAAGAAGCTATCTTTATACCTTCTCACTTCCACAAAAGAGTTTCCTTTGTTCTTACAGGTTTTTTTGGATTCAGCAGGATGCTTGTTAACTAAGTAGAATACACCAGCAAGTTGAATTGAAGCAATTAATGTTTAATATTTTGGGAAATCTGTGATTAACCACAGTGCTTCTATGAAACAATTTGAGCTACTTCAGTCTTCAGATATTATGTTATCACAAAACTGTCACTGAGGGAATGAGAGATCCAACCTATAAGATACTGAAGGCCTCAGTCAATACTACGGGTGATGATGCAAGACTGGACCCTTACAGGTGATTTTGGTCCATTCAGTGCTGTGTGGCATCAGGACTCAGCTAGCAAGCTAGTCAATTAAATAATGTCAGGTCTCATACTGAATCAAAGGTAACCAAAACTGGAGCCGGGACCCCTCTCTCCCTGGCTTATTGCATCCTAACAAGGTACCATGGAGAGGCTTGAATCCTAGCATTATGTGTTTGTTCTGTAGACAAGACTTGTTTTCAAAGGATACCCAAAACCTTAATTCATGCTGAGAGTTCATGGAGACAAGAAAAGAAAGTAAAAAGAAAAGCTATTAGACGATTTCTAAATCTTGGAGCTAGTCATTGACAGGGACAGAGTTTTTCCATTATTGTAAGATAAGAACACAATTCTTTGTCCGCAAGATGTTAGGAAAGTGCTAGTACTCAGAAGCAACAGAATCCAAAAATATTTTGGTCATCTATGCCTGCTACAGTAAATATTTGCAGATGGGGAAACGGGGAAAACTAGAACAAAAACCAAAGAAGGAATAAAGTAAGAGTCTGACTTGAGATATGCCTTATGATTGCCACCTTTTCCAAAACATTTCAGAAGGGCACTGGATCAGCAGAGGCTCACCGCTCACTCCACACTGCATACAGAGAATCCTCTCTTGCAAGGTATGCTGTCAACTATTCAGAAAGTGGTTAATGAAAGCCCTAGATAAGGAATTAGGGCTCTTTAAAATGGATTAACTCCCAGTAACTGTTGTGGTTTATATTTTAGACACATCTATTTCATTCAGCAATAATCCCATGCTGGATGACATGCAAGACAACAGAAGCTGTGGACAGCTGGCTGTTCAGTGACACCAGTACCCCATGCCTCCAGATATCCACAGTACCGGTTATATACTTAGAGAAATCTATACTTTATTTTGATATCACTTTCGACTAAGTGATGCAACAATGCATACAATGTGAATCAACAGGCTGACTGCTATGCTACTTGTGGACATATGTAACTATTATGAGCCTGTACAAAATATGAAACCATTATTTACCCAAGTTTCAAAGCACTGTTCTTGGTATTGACTGATAACTACCATAGAAGTAGCAATCTGCTATCCAAGAGGGAAGCAGACAAGTAAAGGTGACGGAGACAAACTCTTCTCAGTGACAGAACAAGAGGCAATTGGCACAAACTGAAATACAGAAAATTCCATTCACATGCAAGAAGGAAAAATAACGTGGGTTTTTTGTTGTGATGGGGTTTTTTTTGGTATTTTTGGTGTTGGTTTTTTTTTTTTTTTGGTTTTGTTTTTTTTTTTTTTTTTACTATGAGGAGAGTTAACATTAAAACAAGTCACCCAGAGAGGTTGTGTAGTCTCCATATTTTGAGATACTCAAAACCAGACTGGACACAGTCCTGGGCAACCTGCTCTAGTTGACACTGCTTGAGCAGAGGGATTGAATGAGGCAGTCACCAGCAATGACTTCTAACTTCAAATAATTTCTTTGTCTTTTCTTACACCAGGGTCTTATTGTAAGCAGTAGCAAATGCCAAAATTAAAGCAGTGAAAAGGCTTTGCAGTGACAAAGCTACATTCTCAGGGTCAAATTCCCAATAGGAGTAGAGAGGCTCAGAGAGGTGTGAAAGAACGAGTCTAACCACATTAAAACATTATTTTTTTTTTTAACACACAACCTTTATGTCCTGCATGTATATAACCACAATCATGGTGTCATGGTGAGGTCATAAGCTTTGAGCACAGAAATATGAAGACCAACTCCCTCTGCACTCCCCCAATTAAAAAAAAAAAAAAAAAAAAGAAAGAAAAAGAAAAAAAAAAAGTACAAACCCACACATCAACAGAGGATAAATTTTCTGCTTCAGAGACCAGGTAAACTGAACAGTCCTCCAGCTAAATTCTACTTTTAGTAGTGTAAGTTTGGCTTTTATCTGTTTAAATTACTCATAATTAAATCTAACTGAAGAACAACTTGTTGCACAAGATTCAGCAAGTCTACAACAGCATTCATTAGACATATCATTCTTAGGCAAATCCAGCTCACAAGAATTCATTACAATGGCACAAATGTACTGGCCACAAGTCATAATTGATGTCCAACTCTCAAATTTGTGAGGTTATCTTATTGCAGATTTGAGTTCTTCACCCCGTGTGCAAGCAATGATCCACACACAGTGGAGACATTTGTTTACTGCATGTCTGTGCACAGATGGGTGCTAGGTGGCACATCCACAAAGCTAGCACACCCCTTAACATACAGTAAAACTTCTCAAACACTTTGAGCAGTTGCGTATAATCACATTTAGTCACACTTAATTCCCCACTGGTTCTTATGAGCCTCGTGTCCTTTTAAATGTACAGTGTTCTTATTCCACAAGGCATGTTCTGTAAGAAGGGGACTTCTAGTATGCTAATTAGGACAGTTCACACATAGTTCAAATAGTTCTCTGTTTAGTCTCATTAACCATTTGGTTTCCCTTGAATTTATCTTGTGTCCCAGCTTGACATATTTTTGATGTCTATTTCTTCCCCCATGGCCATGTTTTTTTAACTGTTTGTAAGGATTTAAATAACATCCTCTTTCCCAAATTTTCATGTTTTCTACTATAGATATATAAATGTCTCTTCCGCCCCCCCCCCCCCCCATTTTTCTTCTTTGAAGTAAATAATTCTTCTAGCAGTTACACAACAAAAGAAATAATCCCTATGTTTTTAGAAAGGCATTAGAAATGCAATTCTAAAGGGAATGGGGAAAAGAATAAAATATCTAGACTATCTAGGAAACAGCATTGCACATGCGGGGGAAAACTCATTGCAAGAATCTGTCATGTCCACTTGAGGCACATTTCTTATTCATGATGATTTTTCATGTTAGTAATATCTCACTGAAAAACTGGACCAGAAGTTGAATATTTCTGGTTTCATTCCCATGGGTACCACAAACAGTATAATTTTAATAAAGGTATTTAACTAATGGAAAGTCTTCTACTTTTTTCTATCAGTTTAGAATCTGCTATCTGTTATCTACTCAGTTAACCCACCCATTAGCTGGGCAGAGAAAGCAATGAATTGTCTAATTAGCATGTATTATAACATTCTGATGTCTTTACATAAGAAATTATGTATCGGAATAGAGATAGCATGACTTCCAAATTATCCAGTCAGTATACCTAGCACCACCCAAGAAGAATACATCTAATCTTCCTGTTAAACACCACATGCCTCTGAAGATATTCAAGCCAAACTTCTTCGACATGCATAAGCATAACAAGTAAACTCAACATGAGAGAGTGTAAGAGATACAAAGATAATCAACAAGAGACTGCAGATGGAAGCTAACATCCCAGTACTTGCACACGATATAGGGAGCTACTGATCTAATGCCTGAGGTTTGAAAGTTAAGGCAGGTTTGTACACTTAGTACAACAAAAAACAGGCAGATGGTGGAACAGCAGAGTAAGCGGCAATACAGTGAAAATCATAGTCACAGAACACACTGTCACATGCATACAAGAAAATCATCAAGCCTAGAAACAGGGATGTTGCATAAAATGAAAAAGCAAGAACCTGTAAGAATTTTAGCTGGACAGATCTACGATTTGTAAGCAGCTTACAAGTTTGCAGTTTGATTTGGGTTGGCAAAGGGGACTACGTTGAGAGTCACTGTAGAGGATGAGCAAATGACTGAAGACAAGTCTCATGAATAAAAATTAAATCCTGGAAAGAAAAGTCCTGGTTTTCTCCATCCTATAAAGTGATAAGTGGAGAAGAAAAAAAAAAAAAAAAAAAAAGCAAAAAAAAAGAGGAAAATTTTCAAGGTTTCAAGACACATGGAATGTTAACCACAGTTGCCTGACAGGTCACAGTTGGTGAAAACATTATGTATTGCAGCTTCAACTGGAACACAACTGAAAATGGTTATGAACAACACTTGGGTCCATCTAAGACAAAACTTTAAAAATGAAATTAAATAATGTATGTAAGCATAACTCTTTTGTTTCAAGGGTAAAGTAGTAAAGCAGATTTGCAGTTATAAATGAAGATTGCCAAGGAGAAGGAGGCTGAGGGACAGGTAAAGGAAGAGATCAGAGGGGAAAAAGGAAAAATTGTAGAAGTCATTGTAAACGGTGAGTCATGCTGAATTCTCCAATTTTCTCATAAAATACCAGCAAGATTCTGTGTGGAGAGTGCGTAGGAGGCAGTAATTTTATGCAGGTGAAGGCTCCTGAAGGAGCAGAGAAGGGAAGTTTGTAATGAGGAGTACGGTGGGGAAGATCAAAAAAAGGGATAAAGTACAAGAATACAGACAACTGTGTGGAAAAACAGAAGAGCTTAAATGGTTTACAAACCAGTTCCTGTCCAGTGTCTATATTTCATCACCCTATCATTGAAAAACTGTTACTGGATGGATGTAGAATAAGAGGAAGCTAGGACTACTGCTGCAGAACTTGTAATGAAGACTTGGAAAAAAAAAAATAGAAACCACCACCACAGAAAAACACCACCATTACCTCATATAATCCAGGTAACCCCCCTCTCCATTCTTATTGCAGTCTTAAACTAACAGTTTTGAAATAGATTCATTTTTTTTTGCATCAAATATTATTGTGCTACACAAAGTTCAATGAGCTATAGAATGTCCCAGATGAACACTGTATTACATGAATATGACAAAGTAATCCCATCTGCTCTCTGTACAAAAGAGGGAATAATTTCCTGTTGACAAGAAAATATTTTGCTAAACCAGAGGCAGCAGACAGTGGCCTTCCACGCAGAATGCAACTGGGGAAACAGTTTAATAATCAGCAGTTTATGTGTCCTGATGTGTGCTGTGTCTAGTGAGCACCGAAAATGATTTATAGTCAAGAGTTACAAAGGGAATGAAGGCTTGAAATGACAGTGAAAACCAGCAGAGCTGTTGGTCATTGTCATCATGACAAAGTGGGTTTTTTTATTACAGAGAGATGGTGATTTTAATGTAAAAAGCACTTGCTACCCTGTCACATAGTTCAGCCTGAACAAGCTTCCTCAAAAAAAAAGCACATACAATGTGGATCGAATCATCTCAGTAAGGAAAAACTACTAGTTTGCATGACCTTTCTGAAACAGGGAGCTGAAGTCATTCATTTTACTGCAGCACTCTCAGCAAAAGGCTGGCATTCCAAAGCACCATTACCTGCATGCACCCTTTCCTTAAAGGGCCATAAGGATACCTAGGATAAGTCAGTCAAACATTAACGGGGCAAAAAAAGGGAGTTCAACATTCATAGGCAGAAAGAGACGAGTTCTGATGTGTTTGCTGAGAAAGGGGATCTCCGAGAAGACAGTCCAAACTGCAGGACCTGATCTGTTCTCTCTGCTTTAGGGAATGACAGTGTCACCTGTTCATTCAGCAGGCTTCAAAGGCTCAGGGTTAGCAGCAGCCTTACTTTCCAGAGACAGATATGAGCACAAAGTGGCAGAGCGACTTTTTTTTTTTTTTTTTATGAACACCTCAAGGAAATAGCCAGTCTAGCAAATAAACCTGGATCTTTCCTAGTTGAGCTTCACTACTAGTAGGTTCCCCTGCTCTCCAGAGATTAGGGCAACATATACTTGGCTTGCCTCCCTCTTCTCCCCCCCACCCCCCAATCCTTCAGTAGAGAAATTCAAGAAGCCTTTAAATCCCTCATCACTCATTGGCTAAATGTCTGAACATAAGCACATTGATATTACATCTCAGCTCTTTGCCCTAGGGCCACTCTTTAGCTAACAGTTTATGTAGGGTCTGCTGGGAACATAATTCAAATACTGCTGTTCGGAGATGAATATATCATAGTAATGTATACACAACTCCAGTGGCGTGCATACATTATGTCATAAAAAAAATACAGGATATCGAAATACACATCATGCACATGGTACATTATATACTAATGAGATTATTCGGTGATGCAAGCTATAGCAATATACCAGCAGAGGAATTTCTCAAGTGTTCAGAACAGTATTCCTAGACTTAATATGTTGCATTTAAGGTAATCCATAAGCGATAACTTCAAAGTCAGGGTAAGGCCTCAGCTCAGAGTCCTTGAACTGAAGAAAGTAGCTTTCTGCTTAGTCTTGAAGTAAAGATTAAAGCACCTGTTTCAGTGCTCATTAAGTTCTAAAAGTGGGACTTCAGGTTGCCGAACTGGAAGCATCTCTATAGCATGTCACATTGTAATCTCTGAACTAACACTAGAGAAACAGACTCCAGGGCAGAAACAGCATTTGCTTCATTAGCTCTGTTCTGCACTGCTTTGCGTATAACTCTGCATCATCTTGAACATAGCTAGAAGTACTGTGCTATCTCTCATAACTACAGTAACCTGGTTTGCGTGAATTTATGGACATTAGCAGATGTTGGGCTTAGGATTTAAACGGAGAACAGTGCTCAGCAACAATAAAGATGTTTTGACCATTTGGGTGAAAAAATCAGTCCTAGAACAGTTTAAGGCAGTTCTACAAGTTGTAACAAAATAGTTATTTTTGTATACATACTCTGTTTTATGATTTCTAAGATGTAATAGTTTATCACCTAAAATATTAGTAACAACAATTTAACTTCAGAAACTTAAAGAAACGAAAATGATGCTGAACTTCCTTGAACTGTGACTGTTGTTTTGCATTACCTAGCACCTTATGTTATGCCTTCAGATTCAGGAGAGAAGAAAGACTAGAACAGTATCTTCACACTTTGGTTCATTATTAGTACTGGTTTATTTAAATCATGACTATACTTCAGCTACAAGATGGCAGGTCATGATTTTACACAGAATTTTCAGATCAGGTGTTAACATGTACTAAAGGGATAATCTACCTTTGTATAGTCCTAAAGCCAATCTCATGCCCTCATTCCCAGTTCAGTTTGGTTTGGAGAAGCCTTGTGACTGAGCAGTCCTAAGGATTTGATAGCCAGTACCAGAATGAAGTCAAGTGTCTGGACTCCATTGTAGAAACAAGTTCAAGGCTGTGTTCAAGAAAAAAAAAAAAACAACCCAACTTGTCAACTTTACGTATTACCTTCCTGACAGAAAAACTTTGAGAACACCATTGTGATAACACAACACCTTCCTGGTGAGTGCACGCTCACCTTCCACGTATGCCATCTGTCCTCACAGCACTGCCACACAACTGATCATAGTTAACCAAATCATCCTGAGTTCCTTTCTACATAGGATTCCATCCACAAGCACAGATGGAACTTGCAGCATCCCAAATTCAAACTAAATTTAAGGTCGTCTCAAGAATAATGCAGATAGGTGAAATATCTTTAGATTTAGCTTAAACTTTTAGAGCCATACCAGGATGTTTTCCACCAAACTCCGATTTTAAGTCTCCCCATAAACCAATGCAGCTGATAGTCAGCCCAACAATATCACCATTACTCCCCAGCCTCTGCCAAATCTTTACCATGTTAAAAGAGCCCACATAACACTAAAACATCCCTACACAATCGCACCCCACATACATCCCTCCCACTCCTTGAGTTCTGTCACCAGATGATGGTCTTTCCACCTTATAAAACAACATCGCTATCGGATACATTAGTTAGGCATGGCCAGCGTCTGTTTATTATCACTGCCATAACTCCTTGGCTTCACAGCAATACTCGTGCCCAAGAGCTTAGCTTAAAGAAATGGACTGCATGCATTTGTGTCTTTTCCCAGGAGCTCAGGCATTTCCCTGAAAGGCAGCATCCCAGCAATTTCCACGCTGAATCTGACCCTCTTTGCTTCTCCCTTGCCACTCTCTCTACTGTAAGACTCCCTTTTCCAACTAATATCCCCTAGGAATGTCTGTCAGTTTCAAAACACAACAACAACAACAAAAAATAATCAAAAAAACCCCAAAACCCCACAGCCAAATTATTCCCCATGTAACTGTGTAAAAGTCACTGCACTTAGACTACAAATAGGATCACATTGCTAGGCTACTCTACACAATTCTACAATATCACAGAGGAGAAAAATAACTGTATAATTCCAGAGTATCATCACATTTAGTTCTTTATATATATATTACAAGGAAATCTTATTCTTAGTTTAAGCTAGCTAGTGTTTAGGATTTGTTTTTTCTTCTCAGTTTATAACTAAACGTTTTTATTTCTTGAAGGCAGACCTAGTGCCTCCATATTAATAACAGGAGAAAGATGTCTTTTGCAGGTAGATTGAATAAAGTCTATAGACAGTAATTCAAGGAAGAAGAGAGCTGAACCAGGTGATCTGATGACTGAAACAGCTGAGGAAAAAAAGCTTTCCATTTCACTTACCAGAAGTTGGCAGCTATACTAAGAAGTCTATGGATATCAGTAGTCCTCCAAACAAGTGATAAAGCTATACCTTGTAAATTTCTTTTGAATGGACCTTCATCACCAGTGTATCTACTAAGAACATTCGTAGCAATATCCAAAGCAGTAATGGCTCTATTTTTAAAGTGATACTTATTCAGGAAAAACAACTGTTGTATTCTACCTAAGTTGTAGTAGTTGACCTTTGCTCCAAATTGAGTGTTTGGATAGTGTTTGGTCTCAACCAAGAGCCAAAGATAAGCAACACAAGGTCAAATTGTTTTGATGTCTGTATCATGACATTCTAGTGAAGAAACTGGCATGGATCATGACAGTCAGCAAAATATGAAACCCTCACAAGTTCATCTTAGCTGGCAAAAGACAGATTTAAGTACAGGATGGAATGTATTTGTAATGCAGTAGTATTTACTTATGTAACTTTACCTAAGATAGGTAAGGTTTATTATTATTCTTACTTTGTTATAAAGACATTTATATAATCCGCTTTGAATATTAACAATAGAAGTTTGTATTTTATCTCCATTTTAAATCAAAATATTTTCCCTGAGGAAAAAAAAAAAAAACAAACCACACACATCTCTTCCTTGAAGGCTTTTCAAGTCTAGAGATGTATTTCATAGCCAATAAAAAGTAGTTGTTACAAAAAAACAACCAACAACAAAACACAACAAAAGTAACAAAGTACCCTCCAAAGAGTGATCTAAGCCATTATATTCCCAAGTCTGCAATAGGCCCACAAGGCTTAGTCAAATAATTCAACATTTCTCTACAACCATTCAGCAAAAGGTATGTTATAGAAAATGAAAAATGGTAATGGTATAAAGAACAAACCACTCAAAGATGATTTATGAGGCCTCCTTTGGATTAGGGGTTCATTTATAAATGGATAGTAGATGACTAACAGATGCTTTAAGTCTTCTTGTTATTATCATAAATAGTATGTTGCATATACATTTAAAAGAACAGCTGTAGAAGTTAGTGATTTGTGAGAACAAGCAATAGCCATGACTTATGTAATTAATGACTTGGGCACCCTATTGGGAAATATTATTTATTACTAATATCTCTTAATCACAAATTAACCACTTAAAACCGCTCTTCATTATAAAGTATGACAGATATATATGCCTGTTTAAGAGTGTAATGGTGGAGCTGTAATATCATTGAACACTCATGATTAGTTTGAGATTTGTCAACCCAGAGTTTAACACCACAGCAGCTATAAACAATACACCAAAATATATTTAGTGTTTCATGTGAGCATGTAGTAACAGGACAAATCAACACCTTCAGACAAGCTTGCACTTCATGGAAGTATGTGGTGGACATACCTTCAGCTGGTTTGAGGTAAAAGCCTACACTATGGCATATAAAGTTTTCCAGGAAGGCATGAGTGTCAAAAATAGACAAGGGACACACAATTAGGTGATGTTGTCTAGGATTATGTATTAGCAATAAAACCACATTAGATAAGTACTTACTTTCTTCAAAACAAGTACTAATTTAGCAAATGAATCAAAGACAACTTCAAATAGACGAAAGCCTGAACACTTCCAAGGGCAATTCTACTACAGCTGTGATAGTCTAAGCAGGTAAAACAGACAAGGTTAGAGACTAGAAGTAATATTTTATTAGATTAACTTATTTATTTGGAAAAATATGACTGAGTATCACCTGGCTCTTCTTTCAGATATAATATGAATATATAATCTTGAAAGTTAAAGATCAGAATCTGTGTGCTGAATTTAATCACATTTTAATCTACTACACGAGCTTTTTTTCCCCCCCCACAATAACTTTTTTCATGTTCCACAAGCAATAAACTACCTTTCTATCTCCCATTAGAGAAGGAAACCACCTTGAAATACTTTTCACATCAAGGCAGTCCTTCTGATCTATGGGTAGCAACAGACTCTTCTTTCAGGTAGTTTAACTAGATATATTTAGACAGACCAAAATCAGTTTTCTCATTTTTCATTTATCTTTGAAGTTTGTAGCTAAGAAAGCATTAAGTACTTCATCCAATAAAGGATGCAGATTATCCTTGACCCACCTTTTGTTTCCAGTGTATTTGCAAAAACTTTTTTTTGTTATCTTTTATGGCAGTGGCCAGCCCGAGTTCTAGCTGGGCTTTCACCTTTCTAATATTCTGCCTGCATAACCTTGTGACATCCCTGTAGGCTTCCAGAACTGTCTGTCCCTTCTTCCAAAGGTGGTAAACTTTCCCCCCCCCCAAGTTGCAGACAAAGCTCTCTGTTCAGCCAGGCTGGTCTTCTCCCACTGCAGATCATCTTTTGGCATGTGGGGATGACCTGCTTCTTCATCTTTGAGTTTTCTTTCCTGAAGATTGTCCAGCCTTTATTGCCTACCCCTTCCAAAATGTTTGCAGCCATCCACTGCAGCAGTACAGTCATGCAAGTTACCCCACCATGTTTTCATGATCGCAATTATGTCATAGTCTTCCTGCTGCATGATGGCTTCCGGCACCTTCCAAATGCATCCCCCAAAACCTGCTTTTCTTAAGTTAACAGAATGAGATCTGAAAAGATACCCATAAAAAAAGAAATTTCATCTGGCAGATATGCATCCTACTTTTTTTAACCTCATAATGGGTCATATCTAGCACAGCTTCCAATGTTCAGTGTGACATCTGGCACACAAATAACCAATTTCAATTAATTCCATTTAACTGCAATTTTAGTTTGATTTCTGCTTGTATCATTTAATATTAATTTGGACACAAACACATTCCTGATATCTTGTACTACTCTTCACATGTCCTCCAAAATGTTAATCCCAAAAGGTATCATTCCTGCAAAGTGCTTATTAAGACCTGAGTGGCTGTCCTATTTAATATACGTGGAAGGTCAGGCAGAACATTACAATTATAACGTTATCTAATCAACTACTACATTTAACTTAGAGATTAATAAGTGGAAGGAAAAAAATTACATTATCATTTGATGATTATTTTGCTACAGGTAGACTGATTTGTTTCTGTCCAAGAATATCATGTTACACCTTTGTAAACTTAATCTCTGAATCCATCCTTTTTCTAGTCAAAACTGCAAGTTCTCAACTATGATCATTTTGAAGATGTATGCACTAAACCATTTGATTATATGCACAGTAATTCCTGGATCTGCACACAACATGAGCACAAAAGTGGTTTATTAATTACCTAAATAGAATATTTTAAGGAAAAGAATTTTAATCTGTTCCACTAGAACATGAATATATAAATGACTACAAGATTCTAGGACACAGGGATTTTAATGGGAACATTTTATCAAAGTTCTGCTATTAAGGCCTTTGATGAGGCTACCGAGACCTTTGTTTTAAATGGGGGCATAAATACTCCAACCTTTGCTTGTGTTCTTGCTCCTCTCTCTTCAACCTTATATAGACCTTCTTATACACAGGCTTCATTCAGTGGAAGTACGATATGTTATTTAATGCTTTAAATTAAGACTTCAGAAGTTAAACAAATTCTGTTATCAAGGCCCGGACTCAATTCTTATGCAGATACTAGTGGTATGTCATTAGTCAACCCAATACAAGTTATAAATCAATACCCTGAAAAATGGAATACTAATCCAAAGCAAACCTTTCCACACAGCGCTTGAATCTGAAGAACAGTTTGAAGTTATTCCCTTAAACAAAATCTGCTTTGAAATATCTGTGTGCTTGAAGAAAATTAGTTATTAGCCAGCTACTATATGCTATTTCCCTGTGTCATTACAGGATCAGTTTATAAACCCAGTAATAACACACCACTGACAATTAGCAGGTCAAAATAGAAAGGTGTGTTTGGGGCAATATTATTATGAATCTGTAGGTATATATACTTAAATAAGACTATCATAACTATTAATTATGTCAGCAATTGCATAAGGATGAGTGAAAGTCCATCTGATTTAAAAAAAAAAAAAAAAAAGACAGCACTGTTTGAAATTCTAAGTTTATAACAGTCTTGTCTCCTTCCAAATTCAATAGTATTAAGCAGATGAGAACCACAGGGCAAAAAGGTCACCATTACTGATTTCTCTAATACTCTAGAGCATTTGTAGGAGAACAAGATGGTGCAGACACATTACAGGCTGTTTAAAATGGCATTTTTTTAGTCAAAATGGACTAAAAATCTTTGCTGAGGTCAGCTACTCATTAATAAAGGAGAGCATGCCACAGACTCATGTCTGGATCAGTGTAATTGCTCTGAAAGTGATGAAAGGAAACTGCATGCATTAAGAACCTCACTATAAATTACACAGTCCCCCTTATCTCGCTTGCACTGAAGTCAACAGCAAATATTCATCAGCTTGAATGGGATCACTATGGGCCCTAAATTATCCTTAGGTGTATATCATAAGGCCTGTAATTTCCGTCTTTTATTCTGATGAGAGGTAAACTCACAGACACGTCACTGGAACTAGCATACACTTATTAAATAAGGAATCTAGAATGAAGACATTTCCCTTTATTGCCAGCCTTTTCTGAAGAAAGTTAACACCATCTCAGAGTTATTGCTGAACTACTTAGCTTTACTGAAAATTGATCTATGATGAGATAGATATTAAGTGAATTTTGAAAGCCGATAGAGATATTTGATAATCAAGTAATTTTGAGAGGGGTGGGAGCAGCATAGAGGTAGACTGCTGATCCTGGAGAATACATTTTAATAACACAATATGCTGGTTTCAGCTGGGATATAGTTAATTTTCTTCACAGTAGCTAGTATGGGGTTATGTTTCAAATATGCTGAAAACAGCGTTGTTAATACAGGGATGGTGTCATTACTGCTAGGCAGGGCTTACACAGAGCCAAGGCATTTTCTGCTCTTCACCCTGCCCCACCAGCAGGTAGGCTGGGGGGGGCACAAGGAGTTAGGAGGGGACACAGGCAAGACAGCTGACCAAGGGAATATTCCATACCATATGGCATCATGCTTAGCAATAAAATAAAAAGCTGAGGGAAGAAGGAAGGGGGGGAAGGGACGTTTAGAGTTATAGTGTTTGTCTTCCTAAGTCACCATTACACATGAAGGAGCCCTGCTTTCCTGGGAATGGCTGAACACCTGCCTGTTGATGCGAAGCAGTGAATGAATTCCTTGTTTTGCTTGCATGCACAGCTTTTGCTTTATTTATTAAACTGTCTTTATCACAACCCACAAGTTTCCTTGCTTTTGCCCTTCCAGTTCTCTTCTCATCCCTCTGGTGGGAGTGAGCAAGCAGCTGTGTGGTGCTTAGTTGCTGGCTGGAGTTAAACAACAATAGAACAAGCATAGAGTTCTATCAACAGAAAAGCCTATATGTTCACGATACTCTCTCCCATTTTCATTTGCTAGATGTAACTAACCATATATCTTGTCAAACATGTCTAGCACATGAGGTCATGACACGGGCAAGATAGTGTACTTATGTACATTCAGCACAGGCATAGCATTGAACATTAAGGAGAGGCTTCAAGTTAGGGAGAGTTAAGTTCAGCCCATGAGACTGGGCAAATCTTGCTCTTCCTTTAAAATATTTCCCCTGTGCAGATACATATATACTATATAACCAAGCAAAACATTAGTAGACAAACTTTGCCTTGATACATGTATACATTCCCTATGGACTACAGTCATCGTTATTCCATTGTAAATGGCTTGTTTGATATATTATATACATACATAATTTACATCTACAAAGCAGGGGTACACATCTGCTAGAAGATTATTTGCTTTTCTGGACTCCAGCATGGCAAAATCACAGTGACTGAGAAGCACACACTATCTTTTCCTCTTTCTCTGGCTTTTTCAGTTAATTACCCCCAGGATCATCAGCTTTTTAACTAGTTTTGTACTTTATGTTACTTCACCATTAGCAAGAAAAAATTCTGCTATTGAGGCAATTCTAGACTGAGATATCCTATGTTTATACTGACACTTGAACACTGTCTACCATGTTATACTGAATTAAGGATCCCTGCACTCTACAAGCACAAAAAGGTGGATATGTGGGGATGAAGGAAGTTTGAAACAATAAGACTGCCCAGCAGGACTGGATTCAGTATTCACAGTAATACTTGAACAACGTCACTCAAATAGTACACCCTCATGAGCCCCAAAATGCAACAAGAAAAGCCACCATTGCTCATGTAATAGTTCAACATCCCCTAAGCAATATCATGCCTAATTATCACGTTCATTTGGAATCTATACCATATTTGTGTTACAAAGGGACTATAGGATATTTCATAGAGGAAGGAAAGGATCTGTGATAAAAAAGACATTTTACACCTTGACACAATTGGTACTAAATTTCAGCCTTCTAATTGTGAAAGCAGTTATCCTTCCAAGAGGTACAGAAGTCATCCACATGAAAGAAGAACTTAAAAGGCTGAACAAACAGAAAAGTGTTGCTGGTCTAGTTCAGAAAACCCCTTTTGCTCATGTCCAAGAGCTGTTACTTTTCTACCCCTTTTTTTTTTTGGGGGGGGGGGGTGGGTGGGGGTGGGGGGTGGGGTGGGGTTGGGGGCAGGAAATTAGTGGACACTGATTACATTCCTGCACTGATAATACAACAAACAAGCCTTTTTTAATTCAGTGTCCTGCAATGAAGGTATGGATGCATGGCTTGGAAGGGCAATACAGTTAGATTGCTGAACTGAAAAGCAGAGTTTACAACTACAGACCTCAACAAAATGCAGCAGAACATTAAAGACTAGTTGTGGTGCCTTTTACTAGCCATTGTAAAGCATTTCATCATACAAGATATGATGATTAGATTTTTTTTTTTTTCTCCAGTCACAAAGAACTTGCTTGCCAAAACTGAAAAGCACTAGGAAAGATGTTGCCTTTTCTGATGGGAGGGAGACCAAACAAAGCCACAAATCAGCCTCAGGATGCACCAATGCATCCTACTTCCATTCTCTTTCATTTGTGCTCAAGTTCTAATACATCAAAAAGAAAGAAAAAACAGCAAACAATAATTCTAATATAAACCCTAAATGCCAAGTTATATATTGAAAGGAGAGAGAGAGAGGAATCTTTTCTGGTTGCCAGCAGATAACCAGCAGAAGCCCTTAAGCCTAAGTTAATCGAATACAAATACAGTACAACCACCCACCTAATCACTCTTCACACCCTTCACCTGCAACCCTGTTTTACCAACACATCTAGTACCCAAGGGTCCATATCAAACTTAAGTTTCCTTTCTTCAGTAATTCCATATTCCGTCAGCCCCTTCCAAAAGCTTTATCAGGCTCCATTACTAGAAACAAGTACTCACTTTTTCAGTAACAAAATTTGTAGAAGTCTTGAAAGAAGGCTCCAAATTCCTAGTCTTCCTACAAACAGTAGCTGTGAACACACCTGGACTTGCTTTCAGGTCATCCTTCAAGTTAACTAGTTTTCCTTGTCATTAAGATTTATGGCTCCTTCCCCCCCTTCCTGAATATTCATGAGCAGTTGCCAATAGTTCTGCTTCCTTTAAAGGATCTTGCTTGGATATCTCAAATCCATACTGACCTTTCCACCACTGCACTATATTGGTGGCTCAGCCATCCCACCAACCATATCTGTTACCCCATGCCCTCTGAGAAATACATTCAACACCTCAACAGGTGAAGGTCATTTCCCTTGAGTTTCACTTCTTGATTTACAGTTTCAAGACAAATCCTTTCTGATAAGACACTTACAAAGGATCAGAACATGTTTTGAATGAAGATCAACTCAGGTAGAAAAACATTAATCTGTGCCCAGCTTGCACTATAGTTTTTGCCCCTTTTATGCTGATGTGCCAAAAGTTATAACCCATTCCACTATCATTTCCATTCTTTTCGTTGTATACACACAATGAATAATCCATTATACCCATTATCCAGCCATCAACAATAAGGCAGTATAACAGCAACTTAGAATTACAGTATGGTTTAAATCCAAACTGCTTGGTGCAAAATTTAACAGAATGATGTAGCAAGAGCTAACAGAAATTTCACATTTAAAAATATGTAATGGAAATTATTGCTTTAAAAAACAAACACAAATCATATTCCTATACAAAGTTTTCCACCCAACTCCAGATATCCTGAAGGCAAGACAAACAACAAATGGGGTAGGGGAAGACTGATTTTAATGATTTCAGCCTTCTACAATTGGGGCTCAGGGGGTGGGGGAGAAGAATAGTATAAATACTTAAAAAGCATATGTTTTTGAAATCTTCCAGCAGCAATCAAGCTGCTATTGAAAGAGATAGTAAACATGCACCATACATATTCTTTAATTTCTCAGTTCCCTTTGAAGGAAGGATTTCATGGGGACACAAATATAACCAACCTGTAACACTGAGTATCTGTTTAAATGCTTAAGCATTACAAAATGTTTAGCACTCTGCCAGTATTTTTCATTCCAATGCAACAAGTTCAGAGTGAAGCTTACATAAAACCTGTAACCATCCAAATGAGGACTCAGGGAGGCAGAGTGGGAAGGAAGAGTTTAATTAATATGGGGTTGGTGTTTCTTTGCAAATGTACACAAGCTTCCAATAAAATAAACCTATGATGTCCTGAAAACAGAGAGATGGATTAAATAAGTTTTGGGAGAAGCTACGTTCAGGAAAAAAAAGTTACAAATACCATGAAGTATGCCTTGCTCATTCGAAGCTCAAGCATACTTGTAAGTTACTAAATTTAGAATCAGCTTGACTATGGAGTTTCTGTGTGCTGAGAAAAAACTTCCACAGTTCTTGCTGCATTCTCGTTTGCACTGTTCCTGTAGAATAGTGCACTGTACTGTAGAACACATGGGGTCCAACAGGCAATGTCCTTGAACCACTGCTTTTCTACTTAAACCGAGTGGCTGAGGGTTACAAATAGCTGGAAACCCTCAGTATCTTTCCAAAAGTATCACCTCCAGATATCAGTTACAAAATATATGTCACCTTTACCTATCTATATTTATCTACAGTTCTGAATCCATACTGCCACCCAGAGAATGAAAGCAGCTGAAGTGCCTTTTCCCAGAACACATGGGCAGCAAGAGATGAGCTGTTTGATTGGGGTGGTGGAGCAGTGGGGTACACCTACACAGCGCAAGTTTAGCTTGTACAGATTACTAAAAAACTTTTGGAGTATGGTGGTGGAAACACCACCCCTAAAACAGTTTTGGAACTACTGAAAATACTTTTTTATCTGAATAAGATTAAAAGCTTTTTCGTTTCCAAGACACAGACAGGCAAAATTAAGGTTGGGTTTTTTTGCCAATTATTTGTCCTCAGTTTTTAAGGAAACCATATTAAAATACCATATATACCAAACACCTCTAAAATTATGTCCCAAATGGATTTTTGTAGGTGATACAACACTTTTTTCAAGTAAGTATATAAAAAATTTCCTCCAAGTACATTTTTTCAATTTGCATGTTTGGATAGCTGATTGATGGAGTACAAGGAAGAAGTGTTGCAATGTTATTGGCTGCTTTTTGTGAGCAGATGGTTCTTCACATTCTTCTGATTTACCTTTAAAATGAATACAAATTCAACCTACAAACAGCATAATTTTCAAGTATAATTATAACGCAAAAAGCCCATTTTCAATATATACATACATGGAACAACAGTTTTATCTATGGAAGTGTTGAACCTGGCTGTTTGAACAACTAGTAAAAAGCAGAAGGAAAAGACAGGGAAACATTAGATTCATAGCACACTCAAAGCGTTGTTACAGTACTTCCCTTTTAATAAAGCTGGCAGCTGTGCTGGGTAAGCTGTCTTTCCACTTTCCTTCATCTGTGCCTTGTTAAGGCTAGGAAGTCTAATTAACAGTAGTTGGTTTGCAGCTCATTCACAGCAAACTAGAGACAGAAGATTAGTCCACTACAGCCCGGAAAGAAAATAAGTTTGTTCAGTGGAGGACAGGGCCACTTTTTGTCAGAGAGCTCTATAGCACTTGCAGCACCATTACACATGAGCAGGTACACATTCTGTGAAAGCAATATTTTGCAAGTGAGCTATTTTTAGAAAACACTGATTTAAAGTTTTTAAAAGGATTGATTTGCCATACCAAATGCAAGTGAGAGAGAGAACTGACTGACAAACAAAATCAGGTTTCATGAACCAGTGAAAAGTTACTTGTATATATTTCTTAAACACAACTACAACTTGGAAGTCCCAATAGTCCACAATTAAGAGCATAAAACTTAAACAAATTATCACCATCTGAAAGTAGTCCTACTTTTCACACAATTCCAGCATTCATGGCCACCACATCCACAGCAATCCTGTGGTAGTTCAGGAACTAGATTCTGAACTAATGCTGGGTCATAATTCCAAATCAATCCACCCCAAAAGTTTGTACTCCCTCTCTCCACCCAGTCTATACCTTTGAGAGTGTACACCAGCTCTCATTATTTTGCCCGGAGGAATACAACTGGCATTGTATCCTAACATTTATATAGTGTGCTCAACTAATTCCAAGCCCAGTTATCCTAAATCTCTTCAAGAACTAGCAGACAGGGACTACAAACAGAGTAACTTTCAGAAAGTAAACTGAAAAAAAATTCCATCTTTAAAGGCTGCCAAAACATATTTTTAAAACAGATCAGAAAGAATTCAAAAGGTGGATAATTATTGGTGTCAGGGCTACTTAGAGAGGGGGAAAAAGCGCGCCACAAATGCTTTCCATTTCTCATTCATACCTTTATCGTCTATTGAAAATTTACTACAATCAGCAGCGCCACTTTAAATTCTAGAAAACAGATGAAGTGCAAATCTTTTACTGGTAACAACCACTGACTCACTGAAAAATACTATTCCTTTATTTAAGAAGAATGTGTATTTACCACAGCTTTCTGGTGGGGAATAAGGTGACTTTTTGTTCAAAAACAAATCTTGTAGAAATTTACTGGGTCTACCAAAACTCATCCATACAAATTTCTCTGGCTGAGGTAAAGTTTTAAAGCTAAAAGAATAAAACCAAAACCATTTTATTAGACACTCTCTCCTGAAGAATTCATTCACCCCCACAATCCATATTTATAGGAGCTCAGTATAGCTATTTGCTTATATATAAACTTCAATTACAGAAATAACCTGATGAAATTATTTGGCCTAAGTTACATTTTTTTAGCACTCCAGTCTCTAAACCATTTATTTTACTACTACTGAACACACTTTTCCTAACCTTTACTTGCCCTCCTTATTTTAACAAGTCTCTCACAATGCAAGTCTCATCTGTTTGTGGGAATCTTACTAAATTAACATACAAATGAAATATCTGATTTAAATAGTCCATACACATGTTCTACATGTATTTATTCCTGCAGTAAATTACAATAAATATGGCAAAAATGCAAAATATAACCCTATGCCGCCAATTTATTTAGAGATTAAAGGAAACTACCTGATCAAGACTTAGAAAATTCCATGGATATAGAACTGGGACGATACCTCTTTTACAAAGTTCTACCAGTTACAATACATTCGAGTTCTAAATCTCATTTTTTTATTGAAAAAATATTAAGCAGTGGAGAAGTATTTATTCATTACAATTTTGCTTCTTAAAAAAATAATGCAATACAGTAATCAAATTCATTTATTTCAAATAACTTAATTATTCCATATCAAAATTCCATGGAAACCCACTAAGATTAAAGGTCAAACAGTATCAAAGACATTTATTAGACAAGGTAGTCACATATAACAGTAGTTGTGTCTTCAAGTCTAAAGACAGTAAGTTCCAAACACTAAAGTTTAAAAAACATTATTTTTTTTATATATAAATAATAATTAACACAATTTGCAGCAGCAAGGGCACTAGAACATGTTGCGAAATAAAATATGTTTCCAACATGCTCAAAAACTGAACATAAGAGAAATGAATAGTCACAACAGAAGTATTTTCTGTTTTCATAGCTATATTAATAAACTTGCTTAAGTTATTTAAGTTGGCCTTTCCAGTGTTAAGGGCAAAGTACTCCATTTCAGAGGAAATTTTACAGGAAAACTGCACGCACCAGTCATCAACAGTTGCATATCCATCTTTGCATACATGTATCAAGATATTCTAATCCTTGTTTCCTTCCGGATTTTGAGTTACTTCTTGAAACAACATTCCAGCATATTTAGGAAAATTGCGACACAGGAAGACATCGATGGTAAGAATCTCAACCCCAACCATAGCTAAGGCGTAATAACAATAAAAATACCTTAAAAAAAAACCCAAAACTAAGCAACAATTGAAGCCACAAGACTCCCTCCGTGCAGCTCAGAGTACAAAACCAGAGAATTTCAATAAAGTAATATTTTTACCTTACACAGAAATCAGGAGTGTTGCCTTACACAGCATACTTGAACAGGAACATACATCAGATTAAATCTCCCCTTAAAGAAACCAAGAAAAAAATAATATTCAGTATTTGTTTGTTTTTGTTTTTTTTAATCATTCAAAAGTAGGCACCAGCAATCAAATAAAAGCATAGATGCAGGCCCCTTCTTTTTGAAGTACAGTATCAAGGAATTACTTCAGTGCATAAATAAGCCTTAGAGGTTAGGCACTAACCTTAACTGCTCAGTAAGCCTCTAGAAAAATGAAGTTGAAAAGAATTCAACAAAACACACACTCAAAAAATTCTGATCACACATAGCTCTGAAGTTGATAAAGCTACCCTATATACCTGGGGAATACACTTCAGCTGGGCCAAATTGGAGCCCAGTGGGGACCAAGGCAGGAATAAAGGGTCACCAGATGAAACAAATGGTGTAATCAAGGATTACAGGGGTTTCTATTGATCAGCCCTGTGCTTGACTGCCACAGTTTGTAGCTGGACAAACCCCACTGTTTCTAATCTGTTGTGTCTGTCTTGCTTCCATAGTCAGGAGGAACATCAACGTATTATCCCTGGGATTAAAGAAGGACTGTGAGAAAGTTCTTCCTCATGCTGAGGAATGCTACCTAACCTTTCCATCCTTCCCTAACTTCCTTTAACAAAGGAACATAACAATACACATGAAATGATATAGGTTAAATTGATAGAAACTGGTAACCTTTCTCATATGAAGTTTCCATTGTAAACTTTATAACCTCCAACTCCCCCAAGAAACTAGTCCATCATATCAGACATACTGACTGTAGTACAGAACGTTATTTGTAGAAATGAAGGTTTCTTCCTTTTTAAATGGATGTACTCATGCCAAGCATCTGAAAGCAAACTCTGTTTAGTGTTTTCAATAACATGTTTTAAGCAGAACAAGGCATTCATAAAAAACCTCCACAGTTTTGCATCTGTACTACTGAGAAACAAAATAATTTTGCTTTACAGTATTTAATGCCTTTAATATTTTATTATTTTTTTCTCCCACCACAACCATATTAATAGTGATTTTGTAATTAAGCAAGCCAAAACTCAAGCTGTGAGCTTGAGAAATTGAGTATTCCACATATTTTGCAGGTTACTATAAACAAGTAGAACAAAGGAAAGCAAGAAAGGCTTTATTGTAGCTGAATGCTTCACAAAGGTGACAAAGGGCAACTCCTCATCTCCTGTACGGACTTCTGCCAAGTTGTCCAAGTCCAAATACAGAAGTCCTTCATGCTCTAAAGTCTTGGCCCCAGTCCACTAGTTGTCATCTTCATACAAAGTTTATCATGTCAAAGATTAAGTTACTGTCATGCTTTTATTTTATTTTAAGGAAAAATATATCATGCACATCTCGGTGACTACCATGAACAACGTATTCAAAATGTACATTAAAAAGGACAGAGGCCAGGTGTGGAAAATGTCAGCTCAAAGTAAAAGTTACAAGCATGTGGAGAAGAGATATAACAAAAAGCTTTACAACCTTGACTGTAATAGTTATTGCCATGGACAGCTATAAAAAAAAATGACACCAAGAGGTGACATCACAGCTCTGCAGGACAGAGCTGTTTGCTTCTAGGGAGATGAACTGATCTGTTAATAAAAGCTGGAAGTTCTATCTAAAAAGAAGAACACCACAGTACACATGTAATTCTAAAGCACCTTTGCAGTCTTTGTTCCTTCATTTTAATTTACCTTGCCTGCAGCTGCTAATTCGGAAGCCTGTTTATTTCATTGAAAACTGTTTGTCAGTGACAGCTTCCAGGGCAGCTGAAATTCACAGATGTATGGCACCTGTGAAGTCAGTTAACCTTTCTGGAACTTTAGGTTATGTGGTGAAAAATTTGCTAGGAAAAAATCTGTCTCAGGTGTATATCCTTGTGCCAGGAATAAAGGTGCTGATCATGTTAAACTGATTAGATTAGTAGTCAAATTGCACATGCTAATTAAACACAAGCTGACACTAAGAAATAGCCAATTTTATTTAGATATCAGAGAGAAGTTCCTCACTGTTAAGACTTGGTATGGAAACAATTTTCACAGATATTAATATTGACAATGCCAGTCAATACAACAAAATACTTATATGTTATGTATATTGTATAATATACATACTATACATACAAAATAACTTGTATAATAATTCTTCTTACCTGCTGCTTTAACTGTACTACTTGATCACCTCACCGAATCAGAGTACTCCACTGTAACTATCCACTAAGCTGCATACTTTAAGCATGCCAACTAAACAGTGAGTAAAAAGTGCAAATATGCAGGTGCATAATTTGTTCTGATTAGTGCCTACATTTTTTCCCCTGATAATCTAATCCTACATCATTAAGCCTTTACCTACATTTCTGACTATTTTAACTTCCTATACACCCTTCCTAAGACCTAGATGTCATCTGTGATACATGACGGAAGGAGCTGTATCACCTTTGCAAGAGTACTAACCAAGCTTCCACCTTCACTACTACCTCTGATGACTCATATCTACCATAAAGCCACAGGGACGTAAAGAGGAAAATTATAACCAGCTTAAAATAAAAGAATGCCCTCAACAGGCTTATTTATTCCCATACTTTACTAAAGAAATACTTTATAAGCCTTTCTGGCTTTGATATTCAGTGTAATATCAGCCAGAAGTTGAATGTTCTGTGAGATAAGGACAATGCTGTCATTCATTAAGGAAGTGCAGAGCTCGAGTCCATTCAAACATTATGAGAGTCAAGGAAGTACTTTACTCATAAATTAGCTGCTGAAAAGCTCTGGAATAAGGTTAGTCTGTACTAAACTAGCAGTACAGAAGTAGCTCAGATTTAGTTGTTAAATGATTAGTTGAGAAATTCCTCCTTCTCCTGAGAGGACAGTAGGGTAAATGACTGACAAAGTATTAATTCTGACTTCTCAGCCATTATTTTATCCTTCACAAAAAAAAAAAAAAAAAATCACAATAAACCTAAAAAATAAGGAGAGTGAGTATCAGGAAGAGTACAAAGGATACATGGGACACAAAGCGCATAACAGAGCTAAAGAAATACATAATGGACAGTACTTTCATTCTACATAAATTTTTCATTTTAATGTTATACAGTTTCACCTTTAATCTGATATCAAATCACATAATTTCTGGGATATGTTACTACCAAAAACCCTAGCTAAAATAGTTTTATGATGACAAGAGAATGCATGTATCACTATAATAGAAATATGTTTGAGCTTCCAGGTAAGGGAGAAAAGGGGACACACACACTCACACACACAGTCTTTGAAAATGGGAATAAGTGGTCTTAAACAGAAGCAAGAGACAAGAAATCAAGACTAGAATTTGAAAAGGTAACTACCAAGGTAAGTAAAACTAAGACAATCTTACCTGTGCTTTATCAGTGCATACAACAGGATGGGGAGCGGGCCAAGTAGATATTATTTTTACAAATGCCAGACAGACAAGATAGCAGTCTAAGAGATAATGAGCAGATAGGGCATGAGAATTTTCTTTTAGAAAATGGCATTCAGTTGATAGTTGTATAGTTAATTAAATGTTGTTAATTAAATTTGATCTCATCTTACCTGGTAATGGTTGTGTTTTGATATATGCAGTATATATTTTGTATAAACATGCATTTATTAATTTTAGAATGAAAAGGAATACAATATTTTTTATGAATCTGAGAAATTTCCACTTTCTTAATTTTCACATAGCAAGTAATAAAAACTCTAAATGGATCAATAATTTTTTGTTACCAGGCAATTATGATTTAGAAAAAATGTCAAAAACATTTAGAATTAAGAGTTCATTGAACAAGGTTATTGAAAGTTGTTTCTTTTCCTTGGTTTAAAAACTATGTTTTAAAATTTAATTTGTAAGGCTTTTAAATAAAATATTTCTCAAAAAAAAGACTCCTTCAAATTTAAATATTTCTCTAATATTTTTTCTGCTTCCACCATTTTAAGAGGGTTGTCTGTCTCATACAAACCCTTCAAAGCAGTCAAGAGTAAAATCCATTGCCTGTGAGAAACAATTAACACGTAAAACTAGTTAAAAATACTGCAAATTAGACACAATTATGAATAAAATGGAAATTACATATTGACAAGCAACACTGTACAGTTGCCCCTGCAATTGCTCAAATTTTGCAGTACAATTACATATCTGAGCAATCTGAATCAATGTGATTAATGTCCTGTAAGCAGGAAGTGAACTAACACCACTGTTTACTGAATGCTGTGAAATTATCCTGTCTTCCCTAATTTTAATCCTAGGACCAAACCTGAAGAGTATTTTCTACCAAACCAACAGTATATGGAGATAGCTTATGTTTCCAAAAGAGGGACTGCGCAGTACAGACCATCTTTTTGACATATTTTGTAGAATTTCACTTTTTCTAAATTATATAACTAATTTCTGCTTTCTGCTGCATTTATCTTCTCTATTCCTAATGATTATTACTGCAATTACTTTTCCTGTGGAGAGTGGGAACTCAATAAGGGAGAAAAAAACAAACCCAAACAAACCAAACCAGAAAAACAGGACTCTAAGAAGTTTCACCCACCCTTCCTAGAAAATCAAGATACATCTGTATGGATGCTTCCATTTACCTAATGCCCTGAGGTCAAGACCTCAAAGCCCCTCTGCCCAGCACAGGTAATGAATGCATTTGTCGTCTGACACAGGGCAGCTGGCACTTGAACCCTGGATCCTTTTCAACATGCAGTAGAGCACTGCCTGGCTGGCGCTTCACAGGTATGGACTTTTCCCATTTGATGATGTTGCTTCGAGTTTTTCTTAAAAGTTCAAGGTTCAGGGAGGCAGCAGTTGGTAGTAGCAGAATACATTTGTATGTAACCAAAATGAAGGATGATAACTGGTAAAACATCCTACATTGCATTTTATTTTATGCATAGCTTTGGCAATTACATGGAAACATAATTTAGAATCCCCAATATTCACAAGACAGACATAAACATGTTTCTACAGCTTTCAGCATGAAGTAATTGTGTTAAAGCCAAGAAACAAAATGATTTTTTAGGTAATGCAAGAAAATGTCACATGTAAAGGAACAATACTATGTCCCATATCAACTTATATCTTCATGAAAAGGAATTTATGAAGAAAAAACTAGATAATATTGTAACCTCTCTGGGTAATACATTTTAGGTTGAACAAATTCTAGTTGTAATAAAACTTGATAGAGAGATCTCACATATACTATCTCAATGGTGTCTATACTTCACATTATCAGCTTTGAATGAGAGGAGTTCTTCACGTAAAGTAGAATTGAGGACATGGTAAGTATGGCATACTTTCCTACTTCTCTCTCAAAAACCTGTTGGGCAAGTCACATATTTTTAAACATAGATTTGAAAAGAGTGTATGTTTAATTTTCCAGGTATTTCTATCTCCAGTGTATTAACAATCAGTTTGGGCCTTGACAGGAAATATAGACAGAATCATCCCAAACTGTGTACGTCACACCTCTGAGGGACTGACAGGACCCTTTCTGGAATGCATGGAACATATGGCAAAGTCCTAAAAAGATCTCTGTTTAAATGTTATGAATTATACCTTGACCGTAAGTGGTTCCTATTTTCTCTTCAGCCTTTGTCAATAGACTACAAATATTTCAGCAATTTCTTTTTGACGTTAAAATTGAACATTTCAAAACTGAACTGAATTCAAAATTGAACAGAATTGTTCTGTGGCCTGTCTATCCAGCCCACCGAGCAACTCTTACAGCTGCAAAACAGCAGCACAAAAAATGTTTTGGAATGATGAAAGGATTAGCCTTCCACTCTGTATTAGCTAAGGATTTGGAAGATTGTATGTTTATTGGGCCCTCTGAGGTCCCATAAAAGAAATTATGCATGAACAGCACTATTTTGCATAATTATGCCTTTTTGCACAGTATGTCTGATGCATCCAGACACCTTGTATGATTTATTGCATGTGACTACTAGACATTTTATGGACACCTGACAGTCTAGGCTTCCAAGTACAAGGAGAAGCCACCAAAAGCTATAAAAAAGCATAAATGACATCTTGCATGCTTGCTCTTTTTTTTTTTTTTTTTTTAATGTGAGACTGGATCAAATGATAAAATACGTGAAAACATACTAAAGCAGACTGTCTGCATGCATTAGCAATCACTGCTGGATCAAACTGAACTTGGACCCTCTACCCTCATGAATTAGGAGCACACTGTTTCCACCCACTGGCTAGGATGCTTCCATCTCTTCCAGTAGTTCACAATAAAGGCATGTTGTTGAAGCAGTTTAACAATGTTTTTATTGCTGTGTGACTTGTTCCTCAGAGACAGAGTGGATTTCAGCCCACGTGGCACCTTTTAGAAAATGTACTGTGCTGATTCCCTCTCTAACCTGGCCTTGAAAAGTAACAGCAGTTTGCTGGAAACACTTCCTAGAATCAGTTAAAGGGCTAGCATTCATCTTCTTTAAACTGTGAAATTAAATTAAGCCAAATTCCAACCAGGTCTGCCTGCCAAGAAATTTCAGAGGACTAGCATCTCTAGAAGAATCCATATGGGCTACAATGGTGGCACAGCTCTGACTGGAACCCAAGTAAGATTTATAGCTATAAGGATGTATCGATAAGAAAGCCAGAACCAAAGAGTAACTACAGAATGCACTCTTCAGGTCACAGGCAAGAGTCTCATAATATGACACAAACCAAAATTAAATACTTTCCACAAAGAATCCTCACAGATGTCAGGAAAGGGACTGAACAAAGATAAAAGGTGAAATGCATTCTTTCTCTATTGCCATCTTTAACAGATAGAAAATCTGACTTTTTTTAAGCCTGGTATGTTCCTCCTTTGTTTCATCTTATCATCATATTAATTTTTCCTCCCAATCCCATGTTTTGTTTTGTTTGGTTTTTTTGCATTGACTTTCACTCCCTGATTCTCAGTCCAATTGGTTTCTCTCATTAAAAATATCAACATATAATTAGCTAACATGGAGACAGGTGTACCATTACTGGGATTTCACTATTCTCTCATTATCAATGTAGGTCATAATTCCCATTCATGTTATTCCTTTATCTGCTTTCATACTAAAGAAGATGCAATGGCTTCATTTTGTAGGCTTTTCTATCCACACCTTTCATATACTTTTTTATGTTAAAGGAAAGTTTAAGTTATGCCTAATTAACTAAATACATGTACCTGTATGTTGTAATGGTTCTGCATTTGACACTCCTAAAATATTACAAACACTAAAAAGCAAGCATAGATTATTATGGCTATGTACTTCAAAACAGGCTAGTACAATTATTTCTTTAATGTCACCCTAAGGTGCTACTAAAAGTACTTTTATAGCATTTAATTTCTCCAGTAAGTATAGCATCAGCCATATAACTTATGAAAACACTACTCATAGAAATATGATGAAGCAGAGATTCTTCCAACTCCAGTAGCTTCAGCTATCCCCGCAGTATGATATATAGCACTTGCATGCAACAAGCTGAAAGCATGATTAACTTTTCAGCTTGTGTAATTTAAGCCATAGAAAGTAGCAGAATACCATGCTGGCTACTGACCATGTCCATTTCCTTTTACAATTGGATGTCTTGAAAAATAACAAGGCCAGAGACCTGGATTCATAGCTCTCCAGCTGAGGTAGTTTATTATCTGGCTCTGACAAAAAAAAAAAAAAAAAAAAAAAAAAAAAGAAAAGGAATTGCTGACTAAACAAAACATATAATACACTAACCCCACATTAGTTTGTAATAGGATCAGGATGTTCATTAGATTTCTTCCTACTTCCCACTGGTCAATAACTGATACATTAACTGTGTTCCATCAAAGATACTCCTCATATGGATTCAATCATATACGGGCAAATAAAGAAGAATAAGTAAACTCATGTGTCTGCTGCACATGAAAAGTGGACAAACGTGAAGTTGCCTAACGTATTAACTCACATGTACCTAAAAATCAGTACAGCATGGTTTATATTAACCGGAGTTTTATTTTAAGGGATTAAAATCAATGGAGTGTTCTCCGATGGAATTGTCTTTCTGCCTCAGTTCTGACACTTTATCTTTCCCAGACAATCACCAAAAAAAAAAAAAAAAAAAAACCCAAAAAAACCAAAACCAGACAAAGAAACCACCAAACTCCAAAACCTCAGGTCTTTTTGTATTATCATCAGTACCTTCTTTGTTATGCACTGACCTACTCCGACTGACAAACAAAACTCAATTCACTGGAAATAGAGCAAAGTTCCTTACGATACATGCTTCTCTTAACTTTTTCCTCCCTTCTTAAATTAAACTTTTTCACAAGTCCATATATACATATATTATGGTATTTGGAAATTGCAGAAAGGAATACTTTCTCCACTTGCTTTGGCTGGATGTACCAGAGGAGGCATTCTGTGTGTGTCTATCACTTGACAGAATTCCATAAATAACTCAGGAAAAAGGAAAGAATACTAACAGAAAATAAAAATATAGTTATTTCTTTTACATACCACAGGTTGCCAATGATAAACATGATGTTTCTGTTGTTGTTTCAAACTCTTGGCTAAAATCTAAATCACTGAAAAATCAATTTTTTTTCCCCAAATGGTTACAAATTTGTATAGAAAGCCTTAAATATGTGTTAAAGTATATGCTCTTCAACATTAATTAGCATATTAGATACATTAACATATATTTTAAGTCACTAAAACAAAGTTTTGAATAATGCCATTTTACTAGAAAAAAATTGAGGTCTTAGTTAATTAAAACTAAAGAGTAAGAATTTTGCCAAATTTGTGGCATGTAGAGAAAATGTTTTTTGAATAAATCTTGTAACAGGAGAACCCATGAATACATCCATCCTGGCTGGAGGAAGGGACAGAGATCACCCTCAGCAGCTTTGGTGCTGATACAAAACTGAGAGGAGTGGCTGATACACCAGGAGGCTGCGCTGCCGTTCAGTGACACATGGAGAGGCTGGAGAGTTGGGTGAAGAGGAACCTAATGAAGTTCAACAGAGGCCAGCGTAAGGTCCCGCACCCGGGGAGGGACGCTCCCACGCACCAGTACAGGCTGGGGCTGACCTGCTGGGAGGGAGGCAGTTCTGCAGAGAAGGACCTGGGAGTGCTGGTGACCAGCAAGTTGCCCAGGGGCCAGCAGTGTGCCCTGGTGGCCAAGGCGGCCAATGGGGTCCTGGGGGGCATTAGGAGGAGTGTGGCCAGCAGGTGGAGGGAGGTGTTGCTCCCCCTCTACTCTGCCCTGGTGAGGCACATCTGGAGTGCTGTGTCCAGTGCTGGGGTCTCCAGTTCAAGAGAGATGGGGGACTACTGGAGAGGGTCCAGTGGAGGGCTACAAAGGAGATTAGGGGACAAAAACATCTCCTTTAGGAGGAAAGGCTGAGAGAGCTGGGCCTGCTTAGCCTGGAGAAGACTTAGAGGGGATCTTAGCAATGTTTACAAATACCTTAAGGGCAGTGTCAAGAGGATTCAGCCAAATTCTTTTCAGTGGTGCCCAGCAACAGGACAAGGGGCCATGGGCACAAACTGCAACACAGAAAGTTCCTTCTGAATATAAGGAAGAACCACCACACTCTGAGGGTGCCAGAACACTGGAACGGACTACCTGGAGAGGTTGTGGAGTCTTGCTTTCTGGAGGCATTCAAAACCCAGCTGGGTACACGACTCTCCACAACCTGTTCTAAGTGAACCTGCTTCAGCAGGGGGCTGGACTAGATGATCTCCAGAGGTTCCTTCCAACCTTGATCATTCTGTCATTCTGTCATCTGTGATCACAATTTTTTTACTTACTGTGAACCCAAAGTCTATTTGAAGCTATGCAACTGAGGGGTTTGTAGAGATTTTTCTTACTTTCTTCCTAAGGAATAAAATATTCCTTCCAAAATTACTTGTGGCTGAATATTTTTATGTAAAAATAAGACAACTGTAGCAAATTATTAATTTTACTTCACAGGAAACTGGATTTACAAAGCTGTTTACTGAGAATGTTCGTTGTGACTTATCATATGAAAGGTTTGTTGTGAGTTATCATATAAAATTATGACCTTTTGGTCATTTCCTTTAATAATGCAATGCTGCATATCTATTACAACCAGTTGGAACTGATTAGGAATCATTGCTTGAGCTGAAATCTTTAAAATGTCTCCTTCAGGTCTTTATTCTGTGTTAATATGGTCTCGCATTTTGTTTTATTTACACTAAATTGCAACAGTTTCCTTAAGTTTTCTCTCAAACTCTAATGCTTCAGCTAAAACCAGAATTTATTTTTTTTAATATTCAGAAATCCTAACAGTAATTAGTATGCATTCATATAGCTACTTAGTCTCACACTTTTAGAAGCAGCTCCAGTTTATCTGCTTCATTTCCATAATGGATCTATACCACGCAGCCTACAGAGCAGTAGGTTATGGTTTTGTACTTCCCTGAAATAAACTGTATCTTATAATAAAGGTAAGGACTTTGTATGCAAACTGTGTCCCAAAGTTCAAGAGATGCAAAGAAGTAAATCTTGCTGATTCACACAAATGGTTGCACTGCCCTATTTATGACATTTTATGATTAAGGCCTTGAACTAGCAAAGTTCTTAAGTATGTGTTTAACTTTTAATTCAATAGAAGCATTCACCTGTTTGAAATGCTTAAATGTTTTGTTGATTGTGACCCAAGTAAAGTGAAAAAGCAATGAAAAAAAGAAGCAATAAAATATGCTTGTGCAGTAAATACTCTGAAGCCTATTTCAAGTTGCCCCATCTGACATCTACGCAGCTGCAACCACCACAGGCTGCAAGTGTACTCCAATTTGCTTATGCTAATAGTGAAACTGAAGCACTCAAATCTGTTTCCTCTGCTCTCTCTTCCCCAAGGACACACATATCTGTCTTTCACTCTGCATAGCCATCTATCTTGAGACACTCATGCTCACTTTACCTGTTCTACGAAACTCCTGAGAGAATACATGGTGAAGAAACAAAGATGAAGTTCTGGCTCCTTTACAATGATTCAGAGAAGATAACCATAATACTTTAATGCTGTAACTAAGACATCTGTCCAATTAAAGAGAAGTTCCCGGGTATACACCATAAACCATATACATAAATATATATAATAAACCATATACAATAACTATATGAGAAAGAATTCTGTAGAGTTCCTGGACACTGTACCCTTCTTCAGTTAATAAAGTCTCTAAATGCAGTTATCTCTGCCTTTATCCATGGTTTCTCTTTAGTTTTCTACAGCCATTTAAAAAACTTCCATTTATCAAAACATCTTACTAGTGTTTGATATAAATAGGCTTGATCTTACTTCTTTAATCTTGATTTCAGCTTAGTTACCTACTTTATTCTCATGTGTAACTTTAGATTAATTTGTTATGCTAATTACTGTCCAAATAAGTAATGAGCTTTCAAATGAGTCCATACGTAATAAGGCAAGGATTGAATTATTTCTAACACTACTAACATTTTACTACTGTATTGGGGTAATGGCTGAAAATATGACACCTTTAGGGTTTCCAAGAGCCTCAGTCTCTTACTTGTGAACCACTGATACTCACTTCTAAGACATTGGCATTTAATGATCTGCAATAATGACAAAGGAGGGGCAACTCTTTATAGTAATCTCTGCAACCAGACACTGTTGACGTCATGTATTTCAGTATCAAATGTTAATTATTATAAAGTTCCTTTCTACTGCTGAAAACTATTATTTTGGAGAGGATAAAGAGAAACAAGAATCTAAGATTATGTAAAGAAAATGGGTGGGTTTCTTTCTTTCTTTAAGCAATAGATGTCTTTGGTTAATTTTGTTTTCTACCTGATTGTCCTTTAAAACCAATACTTGTGTGTCAGCCACAGGTAAAGTTATTAGCTGCATTTGGGGCCCCTCTGTGTTGAAGACTCTGTGTGAAGTAGATTCCTATGCACTCTTCAGAGATGACAGACCATGAGGGAAAGAGGAACAGAATTACAAGCAGAAGAGCTGACACCATACCACCCGCCAGAGGTATGTGGGAAAGGGATCCATGCATTCTATTCCCAACTGCTGAAGCTGTCTTTGCCACATTGTGAATACCAACATCTGGGCTAAAGTAGTTTGAGGTATATTCTTGTTCACTTTTTAAAAGGTAGCTTGTCTCCTGGGATTGAATCAGATCCTAAAATATTCTAAAATCACACAAATTCCTTTGAGAATTCTTTCAACACCACTGTAAAGAAGTGGAATATAATTTTCTTGAACAAAAAATATGCAGTGCCAAGGCTTTGATTTTTCCCAGTTTCTCTGTAGCAATTTTGCTGACAAAAATGAAACTGGAGGGTATTGAAAGTACAAGATCAAAGAGAAAAACCTGTCATTTGCACGTATTTCAGAATTTACCTCCATACGTAAACATTCAGCTCTCCTCCATATTCTACCTACATCATTAGGAATGGACAAAAAGAAGTAACCACTTAGATTGCAAAGTCCGGTCCTTTGCATTCCCTGAAAGTAAGTAATAATCTAGCAGTGCTAATACCTACATGCTCTTGCATAGTGCCAGGTATAAAGCATTTTCAACACCTTGGAAGAAACTAAAACCTGAATTCCAAACCACACAGCTGTAAGGTGCCACAGCACAGCAGGAAGCCTCAAGGGATTCACCATCATCCCAGGTCCTACCAGCAGGGAAGAATTTATGACAGATTTTGAGACCACGTTGCCATGATTAACCACTGTCAGGTATCTATCTGCTTCTGGAGATTTGGAATCTGAATACTCAAAAATCATCTCCTGTATAGTGGCGCAGCTCCAGTCCTACTGTATGAATGAATCTCTGCACCTACAGAGACCCTAGAGACTAAAAGAGGTGACAAGTCTCTTGGAGAAGGCTGTATATGAATGCTGGCATTGAACACCAATATTTGACCAAGGCAGCAGTGAGGCAGAGCTGTGCTGTGGTGCTTTCTTGCTCTTGATACTATGGAATTGTGCTGTAAATCACACCATTGACAAAACTTAGTGTGGTTGGTTGACCCTGGCTGGATGCCAGGTGCCCACCAAAGCTGCTGTATCACACCCCCTCATCAGCTGGACAGGGGACAGAAAATATAATGAAAGGCTGTCATGGGTTGAGATAAGGACATGGAGAGATCACTTACTAATTACCATCATAGGCAACACAGTTTTGACTTGGGGAAATTAGTTTAATTTATTACCAATCAAATCAGAGTTGGATAATGAGAAATAAAAACCAAATCTTACAGACACCTTCCTCCCACTTCTCTCTTCTACCTGGGTTTAACTTTTATTCCTTTGTTCTCTACCTCCTCCTTCTCAGTGACGCAGAGAATGGGGGCTGTGGTCAGTTCATTACATGTTGTTTCTGCGACTCCTTTCTCTGCAGGGGGGAGGACTCCTCACACTCTTCCCCTGCTCAGGTGTGGAGTCCCTCCCATGGGAGGCAGTAGTCCATGAACTTCAACATCAATCCTTTCAACGGGCTGCAGTTCTTCACAAACTGCTCCACTGTGGGTCCCTCTCATAGACTGCAGATCTCCAGGAATAGATTGTTCCAGCATGGGTGTCACAAATTCTGCCAGAAAATGTGCTTTGCCATGGGTTCCTCTCCCCACTGAGCAACAAGTCCTGCCGGGAGCCTGCTCCAGCACAGACTTCCCATGGGCTCATAGCCTCCTTGGGGTGCACCTACCCCCTCTAGCGTGGGGTCCTCCACAGGCTGCAGGTAGATATCTGCTCCACTGTTAACTTCCATGGGCTGCAGGGGCACAGCCTGCTTCACCATGGTATTCACCATGGGCTGCAAGGGAATCTCTGCTCCAGTGCCTGGAGCACCTCCTCCCCCTTCTTCACTGACCTTGGGGTCTACATATTTGTTTCTCTCACATATTCTGTCTTCTCTCTACCTGCAGTTGCTTCTTCCCCTCCATACCCCTTTCTTAAATATGTTACCACAGAGGAACTACCACCATCGCTAATGGACTCAGCCTTGACCAGTGGTGGGTCCAACTTGGAGCCAGCTGGCTTTGGCTTTATGGGATATAGGGGAAGCTTCTAGTAGCTTCTCACAGAAGCCAGCCCTCTAACCCTTCTACTACCAAAGCCTTGCCATGCAAACCCAATGCACCCAGTGAAGAGTGAGGTTTTGCAACACCATCTCAAGTTCAGTTATTTCTTGTTTGTGTATTAAATTATTTTTTTCTAGTAAAAAGTCACCTAAAAAGAAACCAAATATGATTCATTGAATTTACACCCTAGATCTGAAAGTTGTTCAGCTCATACATGTACACAATAGAGGTTTTTCACCTCTCCTCTCTTTCTCCAAAGTTCTGTTTGCTTAGCTGGATTGTTTTCAATGGCTTAAGTGGTGACAAAACAGAATTATACTTGCAAATTTTCCCTTACCAGTAGATGCCTGCATGCAGCCCTAGCCAGAATACAGCCCTTGGCACTAACAGCCTGACAGCAAGGGAATGATATTTCCATTTGCAGTAAAAGAGTTAATGGGAAAAACTGATGTTCAGGGTAGTCATCTGAGGTCAAAGACCATGAAATAGTTTGGAGGCCAAATTGCATTTCTGTGTAGGAAACAAACATAATTTCTCACATAATTCCAGAAGACTATATTTTCCAGAAAACCCTAAGATGATGTAGTACAAGAGAATTTCAAAGTATTCATTAATGAGCAAATTAAAACTTCAAGTTAGTTTGTTAAGTATAATTATGCTTCATTCAGTCATTTCTTTTTATTAGTCATTTTATGTTGCTGTAGTAATTATAGCCAAGTACATTTGGATGTGTATTGGCAATGGAAGATGTGTTCTTTAGAGAAGGTTTGCCACAGAAAAAAATGGGCTTTAGAGGAACTAATATTACATGATTGTTACTGACTGTACTTGGAAAGGTTACAGGGTATAAACTAATTATTTTAACATTCATAGATTTGTCCGAGAAAAAAATAGCTACACTGTGAAATGGGTGAACGAATAAAATATAAAACATAGGAGAAGCCTGATAAATACAAATAGGAGATTTTGATTATTGAGAACTAGACTGGAATACATTAAGGAAGATGTAAGATTCATGTTGATTTGGTATGAGATTGCTTTGAAACTCCATAGGTTATGTGTGAGTACCTAGCAATAAAACAAGAATATTATTGTTACATCTGCGAAGAAGCATAACAAAAACTATGAACTATATAAAGGTAGTGAAAAAGCTAAAGAACAGTTATTTCAGTCTCAGTAAGGGTCAATCCCTCAAGCTCTTGCTCAGTTATAGTCAGTCCTCACTCATGCAAATCTCCAACTAACTTCACGAAGTTTTACCTGAATTGAAGCAAAACCAGTAACAATTGCTGGATAAAGATTTTTTAGCTCATCTGACAAAAAAAATTTGATGCATTGCTGTGTGGGAAGAATCCACAGAAGCGAAGGGTTTATACTAAAAAATCAACAGTGTGCAAAACACATTTCAATCAAGTCATCTGTTGTTTCACAGATAGGGTCTGAAATGGTAGGGAGAGGCAGAAAAAAAAGAGACAGGAGCTATCCTTCTTCAATAAACTCTGAAGCAGAAATTACCAGTAGAAATGTAAAAGGCCCAGAAAGTTCACAGTTTATTTATTACCATTAGCAATGCACCTATAATGGCAAAATAATCATCCTAAATGCACTTGTTCTCAAAAGGAAGCTGTGAATGTCATGTCATCAGAGACACTTAGCTTGAGATGGAAAAATCACATTAAGGAACACAGGAGAATGAACTTAACAGGGGCGGGGGGGGGGGGGGGGGAGAAAAAAAAAAAAAGGAAAAAACCCTCTGCTACTGCACTTCATACTCTTGCTTTCATACATCCCAGGCACCGGGGTTAAGTCAGCTCATAAACCAACAGAAGTGAAAATCACCCTTGCAGTGCCTTGGCTCGTGGCAAGCTGCGGGGCAGTAGCCCCATGCCGGCTCAGCACCTGAGGAGCCAGAGCCAGGCCCATGCTGCAGCTTGGCACCTTTCAGTGCCAGCCCACGGCTGGCCCATGGGGAAAGGCTTGTAGCCTCCGAGTCCACTGCCTTACCTGAGAACGATCAAGCTCTCCAGCTATACACAGCCCTTGGCCGTACAGGCATTTCCAGTGCTCTCCTCCTCCTCACTGACACAGGCACCTGTCCACTCCCTCACCTCAGCAGCACAGTCCCCATCTCCTCAGAGAAGCTATGCAACACCTGCCCCGGTCCTCAGAAGACATCTTAGAGATTCAGGAATGGTTTCGAGAGCCCAGTGGCTGTTATAGCTACAGAAAATACCTCATGGAGGCAGGGAGGCAGTGCTGCAGTTGCTTATGGCAGCTGTGAAGCAGATAAGCCTGTTCTGTCCCGCTTTCGCTGAGGCGCCGGGAGCGTGGGCTGCCCCCGGCCTGGCCTGCTGAGGCCTGTGGCGGCAGGACCCATGGCACATGTAAAGCGAAGCGTGAATGTGCTGCCTTCTGGGGCCAGAGCTTTTAGTTTCGTGGTTGAAAAAAGAAATAAAGTCTGTTAGGCAAGAAAGTTTTGAGGAGAAAATGGAAATTAATGGTTCAGTGAAAGACAGGCATAAGCAAAAAAGGCCCATGAGAGAATTTCTACCACACTAGAGCTTTCTAAACAGAAAGTAAGAAAAAGAAATTTCACAAGAAAGTTGTGCTTTATATTGAAGGAATTATTTCTAGAGCAACACTATCCAAGTATACATCAACTGACCAATTATATTTTCAGTGAAGATTCCTTCTTTCATACACTTTATGCACATAAACATAGTTATATATCAGGCGTATTATGGGTGACTGAAATATATGCTATTTTTAAGTTGTCTTGATGACTAGAAGCCCTAGTCAAAAAAAAAGCAGTCATAAAATACTGCAGTTTTATGCTGTGCTTCCAGATAGCCTACAACATACAGTTTTATTTATTCAGTTTCAATGAAAAAGATCCTCAAAACAAGAAATGTGGATTTTAATATATAATAAGCTAAGGGGCAGGTGATTCTTATCTCTGCTTCTGACAAGGCACAGTCCAGTAAACCTGGGCAGGATTTCCCTTAACTAACTGCAGCTTTAGGCTTTAAAAGGAAGATATTTAGCCAAAACTGTCTGTCCCCTTTCTCACAGCCAAATAAGACAGGTAAACACTTCCAGCATATTACTTATTCCATGTATCTTAAAAGTCACATTTTGCATTATACCTATGCTAATTTAATAATGAGTTAACACTCCAGGGAACATAATTTTCACTCACAACTTCTATCAGGCTTTTACTTGCACTGACTCCACTCTTATGTCCCTCACACTTCCCTGACAGTGTGATATACTGATTGTATTGGGTTTGCACGGCAAGGCTTTGGTAGCAGTGGGGTTACAGGGATAGCCTCTGTGAGAAGCTGCTAGAAGCTTCCCCTGTGTCTGACAGAGCCAATGCCAGCTGGCTCCAAATCAGACTCGCCACTTGGCAAAGCTGAACCCATCAGCAATGGTGGTAGCACCTCTGTATTTCCGAAGGGGAAAAAACTGCTGTGTAACAGCAGCCAAAAGAGAGGAATGAGAATATGTGAGAGAAACAACTATGTAGACACCAAAGTCAGTGAAAAAAGAGAGGGAGGAGGTACTCCAAATGCCAGAGCAGAGACTCCCCTGCAGCCCATTGTGAAGACCATGGTGAGGCGGCCTGTCCCACTTCAGCCCATGGGGGTTAATCGTGGAGCAGGTGGATGTGCCTGAAGGAGGCTGTGATGCCATGGAAAGCCCATGCTGGAACAGGTTCCTGGCAGGACTTGTCACTCAGTGGAGAAAGAGGTCCATGGTAGAGCAGGTTTGCTGGCAGAATTTGTTATGCCTTGGGGGACCCATGCTGGAATGGTCTGTTCCTGAAGGAGTGCATCCTGTGGAAAGGACATACGGAAAGGACCCACAGTGGAGCAGTTCGTGAGGAACTGCAGCCCATGGGAAGTACCCATGTTGGAGTTCATGGATTACTGTCTCCCATGGGAGGGACCCCACACTGGAACAGCAGAAAAACCTGAGGAGGAAGGAGTGGCAGTGACAATGTGTGATGAACTGATCGCAACCCCCATTCCCCATCTCCCTGCGCTGTTCAAGGGGAGGAGGTAGAGAAATCGGGATTAAAGCTGAGCCAGGGAAGAAGGGAGGGGTAGGGAAAAGGTCTTTTAAGATTTGGCTTTTATCTTTCAACATCCTACTCTGATTTGACTAGTTATAAATTAAGTTAATTTCCCCAAATCAGTTCTGGTTTATACCTGTGATAGTAAATGCTGAGTGATCTCCTTGTTCTTGTGACCCACAAGCCTTTTGTTACATTTTTCTCCCCCTGTCCAACAGAAGAGGGGCAGTGATAGAGTAGCTTGCTGTGCAACCGGCATCCAGCCAGGGTCAACCCACCACACTGATTCAGGGAGCTATGACAGCACAAAACTAATTCTCAACAGAAATTAGAAATAATTTTCTTGTTATTTTAAGGTGAAATAACATTTGCAGTGATGCCTCTGTATTTTGACTTAAACAAGAATTTACAATGGCATTTCTGGTGTCTTGATTGTCAGAAGGCAGAAATTTGAACAGTTTATCTATCCTAAATAACCTATTTTTAATGTTAGGACAATTAAACCATGTGTAGTGTATTTGAAAGTTAGACAGTATTAGTCCAAAGAGAACTAATGGAAGGGCAAGGGAGAAGCAGAAGTGGGAGCAAATACACATATATTCTTGTTGGGAAATCCAAAGTTAAAATCATTCTACTAGTTTGATACTAAACAAATTTGATAATAGCTCATTTCAAATTTTATAGAAGTTCAGATGTTACTTTTAATTAACATAGCCTGATTTATTTGCCCAAATAAATTCCCCTTGTGATATAATGAACTAGTTATTTATTTCTTAATGTCTGGGAATCAAAACAAATCTTGGAGGTCACTTACACTTGGAGGTTTTGTTCTGCCATTATACACTCATAAAAGTTAATAGTCCTTGCTGCTTGCCTGAGTTCAACATTAAATTCTAACATGAGTTAAGAGAACGTGTTAATTACTTTTCATTACTGTAAGAGTTCATGTGAAGCTACTTGGAAATCACAGTCAGCAGAGCTGACGGACAATATGCTGGGTGGTTTGGTTTTGTTTTTTTTGGGGGGAGGGGACATTAATAGAAAAGGTCAGAGGGTCAGGAAAAGCTGGTCTGTCAAAAGTGAAACTTTTTGACAGTATCTGTCTTGTTCAATTAAATCTTAATGGGAAAAGATTTCTTAGTCTCAAATAGGAATTGATTCCTGCTCGCATTGCAGAGAAGATCAAATCACTTCTTGAAGTAAAGTGACTCACTGCAGGATGAGATTTTTGCTTGAATATCTCTGCTTGATTTGTGTTAGGTATTTCTACCAATTTTCCTCTGTGCTAGGCATACATGCAATCAGCAGCAGGTTTTAGGCTGTTTTTTCAAGTGCTGTTTTCTCTCTGAACTTTTCATTAAAATACCTCAGAAGGATCTGGGTTCCTCCCAATAAAAACAGATCTTGAAGAGATGACAAGTATTTTAACAGTCTTATTAAAGGCTGATTGTAAACCTAGATGGGACATGTATTTCCTAGCTTACAAATGTTATGGAATATTTTTTGGAGAAAAAACAAAGTGTATGTCTTTCAACAAAATTAAAATTTCATTGTAGGTCATTCTTGGTCACCATCTGTCCATCTATTAATCTGTATATGTACAACACCTGAATTGGAGGTCAGGAACATTATGTGACTAGAGGAACTAAGAAAATGGTATGTGGCACTGATATTTCTTTTCTTCCATGAATTAGTTTAGCATGCTCAGCCAAGATATGGAAAATATCTTACCCAAAATATTATTCAATACCTGACTCTGCCTGTGGATACTCAGGCACCTATCTCCAAATTTCCTGGTCAGGGCTACAATACTATGAAGTGTTTTGGGGTGGAGTAAAGGGCTTCTTGTGTCCACCATTGAAGCTGTTTAATTCCTTAAGAAACCTATCAAAATCTCATTAGAGGGATGTGTGTATGGTGAGAGAAAGGATGGAACTGGAGCCTTCATATTTGAAAGGAAACATGCCTCTGCAGATTATTTCCATTTTTTACATCAAATAGTTGCTGGCTGCCTTATTCAGTCATTTTCTGTACATGGAGACTTTTGTTGCTTTTTGGCTTCACAGCCTGGCTCAAAATGAAGAGCTCTCAAAGTGGGAGTCAAAGTTGATGGAGGTACCTAGGCCCTTCATTAAGGGTTATGAATTTTCATGGTGTGTTTAAGAATTTTTTAGCATCTGGCTTCAGATTATTTGTGTATAGTTTACGACACAGAACGAGAGGCAGGATGGCAAGATGTTCACATCAACTCCATCTGGCAGACTGCGGACAGAAAAATGCCTGTTCTGCCTGAGCAGCATCCCTGAAACTATGCTGTGCTCCTCAACCTTGAAACACCTACTGAACTGAAGCTGTCTTTTTTTCTCTTTACTCCAGATCTTTTCACCAGCTCAGTTCACAGCACAAAAATAGTTCTGAGTAAGTACTAATTCTGGTTTAATTTTCAAAAATAATGTACCAGTAAAGTAATTTACCAGCAATTTCATGAGTTAAAGAGGGCAAGTCTGCTGAGCTGATTTTAGTGTTCTGGTAAAGACACTTTACTTATCCCATCTGAAACATGTCCTATTCTCTAAATGCAATATTTTTATATATTTTTTTTAGTTTTGATAATGTTTGTACTCAAGGTAACATGGGATATTTTTAATATATTTTATATATTTTATGTAAATATGTAAATATTGCTCTTCCTGAGCATAGGAACAGTCAATGATCCTTCAGAGAAAGATATAACATTTGAAAAAAAGCAAAATTAAAGTAGCAGCCTGCTTGGATGCAGGGTCATGAATGTATAGGTTGTGGAACATCCTTAATTACAGGCCATTTGAACGGGTATGGGAACAGCCTCAACTCTTGAAACCTACAGCCTGTTGAAATCCTTGTATCACAAGTGCTACAGAAAACCTTTCGTTGACTTTATGGGCTCTGAGACAAGCCTGCCAATAGAGGAACCTGATCCCAGCTGCAGCTTACTAGCTCTAGAAATCAGACAATACAAGCCAGGTGATATCAAGCTGTTGTAATATATTTTATTTTTACTTTTTTTGGGTCAGTGAAAATTAGAGATAAATGAGTTATTATAAAATCAGTTAGATAATACACATTGAAAGAGACTTTAATGGAGATGAGAGTGTTTAGAAGGAGAAAGACACACACTAGAAATGTGTAATTGCCTTTCCTTTTTTTTTGAAATTAATTTTCCCACATGAAAGACTTTATAGATTACCTGCAGAATTAGAACATCTAAAATAATGTTAATTTTTAACTGAGAATAAAAGGAAAACAAAGAAGAAGCATAATTATGAGCTGACCATTAGAATGTTCTTAATGCTAATGTGCGGCAGAGGTCAGAATACTCCTGATTTATAATTGACATCAAGAGAATAAAAGACTGCTAAGAAGGGCTCCTCTTCAGAGAAGAGTTAGAATGCTGTACAGTTAATAGCATTTTCTTCATGTGGATGACGTTGTCACTGAATACAATGAGCTGATCCATTAGACAGACCTATTCAATGTAAATCCACTTAATATTAATACCTAAAAGGTTTAAAACATTTTAGTGATCATCTTGCACAGATCTATTGTTAAAGGCAAAACTATGTTCACCCTATCTCACATTCAGACAAAGCTCAAGAACCAGGAATATAAAAAGGACGGACAGATGGCCTTTAACACATAAAAGAGTATGATGGGACAATAGATGTGTTTGAGTGTTGCTCATTGTCAAAAAACAATAAGCCTAATCCTGCAGAACGTTCAGCTGCCTAAAAAGCCATTCAACTAACAGCATTTGAAGAACATTAACACCTGGTAGGATGTGAAAGCAGTAAATATGAACCAATTGCAAAAGGTTTACACTTGCATTTGAGATAACCTTTTAGATCTGTGATGTTGGAAGCTATAAATTTCCCTGTATTACAGTGTCTCAAGTTATCAGAGCTATTTTGGACTCAAAAAAGTAGGCAAGGTTAATTTTCGTCCCTTTAAAACCATGTGCCACTCCTCCACCAGTTAGCTGCTGAAATATATCTCCAAAAACTTCCTCTTTATACACCTTCTCTTATACCAACTGATCCAAACAGAATGACAAGCACATGTTCTATTTGTACGTGCTCATGCAAACTTTAGGACTTAATGATAACCTTCTTACCAAATGAGGCAGAGGGAGACAAAATATTTGGTACTCTGTTGGGTTTTGTGTATTCTTTTGTATCATCAGAAATCATAAAAGCATTAGCTAAGGTGTGAGTCTGTTCTGTCAGACATGAACAATACAAACTATGAACAAAAAACTATGAATGAACCTGACACTAATGTTTTCAAATTAATGTTGTGTTTTACTTGTAATTGGTGAGTGAAATTTTTGTGTTCTTCATTGTTGGTTTTGGATATGTAAGTGTTTCCATCATAATAATGTAACACCCTTGTCTATGTAGAGATTTCCAAGAAGTAAAAATACATGATATTTTAATACACTGTACTGCAACAGGATGGAGTAAACCTAGATAGTATCTCTGAACTAAATTCCTTTTTAATGCTAAAAGGCAATGTTTGTTAGAGCTTTAACAGATAATAGCGTAATTTTGAATTTTTATATTTTCTGAGTTGTTTATTTTCTTTGCTAATGGGCAGGTTTCAGTTTACCTACTTACAAGAGCTTCAGTGGTGAAAACTGCAAGAGATCGTACACTAATTATGTGCAAAATTACTGGCTACCAATATTTTTTTTTTTTTTGTCTCTGAAATATTGCAATATTGTAGGCAACAGCAGGGAACTTTTAATGAAATAGTACTAGGATGGGGAGAAAATTTAAGCTAAGAGTCTATTTGAATAATACCTTGATTGCTACTAAAATCCACAATGAATGTTAAAATTGAGTTAAGCAAATGCCCAGTGTTTTATAGCTAAAACACTGTATGAATCTTGCACAAAACTGATTAAGGGTGATGGATTTGTTGTTAATAAATAGGATGGGCTTTGGGAAATAAAGGAGAAATATAAATGTTTTGAGCAGAAGCCAGCCATAACTGCAGCGTCAGAACAGATTTGTACGCAGTCTGTTTCATTCCTGGAAGTCCAGGTATCTTAGTATTCAAAAGCCTGATGCAAAGATGACCAAGGTATTTATTAAATGCTTCTGTAACAGTGGAAAAGAGCAACACTCTCCAAGTGGCTAAATGCAAAAGTGAGAAAATATCTGATAGAAAGTTTAAAAAGCTGGGTGTCTCTTGACTTAGTGTCACCAAGCCAGATTTTTCTCAGCAGTGTCTGGTGACAGGACAAGAGACAAATTGAAACACAGGAAATTCCACTGGAACAAGATAAATGCTTTTTCACTGTGAGGGTCATCAAACACCCTTAGAAAAGGAATGTAAAGAAACACACTTGTAACAGATTGCAAAAGAGAGGGTTTGGAGTCTCTGTCTTTGGAAGTACTCAAAATCTGACAGGACAAGGATCTGAGCAACGTACTCTAGCTGACACTCCTTTGAGCAGCGTGTTGGACTAGACCATATCCAGAGGTACCTTTCAACATTCAGTGATTTTTTCTAACCATAGATGTACCCAAAGATAAAACGAAAAGCCTTTGTATGGCAAAATAGAAGTTTGACTTAGAAACTTGGAATGCTACCTTGCCATTTTTCATGGAATCACAGAATCATAGAGTTTTTTAGCAATTTCGGGAATGTTAAACTGTTTGAGCAAGAAATATTTGCAAGTTCTAAGCATTAGTAACATGTGGCATCAAAGTTTCAAGTTTGAGGGTTTCTTTTTCCATTTACAGTATCATTTGATAACAAATTTACTAATGGTTGGGCTGGGATAAATTACTGAAAAAGTAGAAATTGGAAGATTTATTAAAAAATTAAAAAGCATCCAAGGCTTGAATGCAAGAGTAAAATTTTATTTCTTCAAAGGTTATTATTTCAAACTTTAATTTTACTCCTGTTTAAGTCTGTTGGTGAAAGCAAATGAAATCATTCTGCACTGAGAATTATTAATACTTGATACCACGTTCAAACAAAAATGTGGCTTGCATTGTAAGGAGGTAAAAGAGGAATGTGAATGCCACAAAACTGGAAATTATAATTCAAAGAGGTATAGACTTTACTAGTAGTAAAATGTAGACTTTACCCCATTCACCAGTCAAGACTCCATTTTGCTATGTGTTGCACACATGAAAGGCAAAAAAGATTGCTCCTTCCTCACAGAACAAGTAGAAAATCTATACAGTAATTAGAAAATGTATACAGTCAGAGCTAGTGATGAAAACAAACTTTGTAGCCCTTACTGGGGAGACCTTTATACTTTTTGCTTATCAGTCAAGGTTTTGGCCTTAGATCAGAAGGAGGTTTCAAAAAAGGAATGAAAGTAAATGGTAATAGCTAGTGATTTAATAACTAGTCACCTCTGACAATCAGACTGACAGGGCTTAAGATCCAGTTGATGTTTTGTCTCTCAGAAACAAGGTGCCAAAATTATCTTCATGTGCATGCCAAATTTGTTGTAATGTAGTTAAATATGAGGGGTTAGATGACAAAAAGTGTTCCTCTGGTACTGAGCTCAGTTCACATTACTGTTCCTTCCTGCATATGCAGTGATACCTTTCTCAGTTTAGACACCTGAACCTTAAAAAGACTTCCTCTGACTAACAGGTCATCTCTAAATGGGTTTTAATCTCTCATACATCCACGTTTGATGATTATTTTTTTTTTTCAGTTTAATGATTTATAAAACTATAATTACACTATATTTTTATTCACTTTCTGTATTTTCTGGCTAATGTTTTTTTCTGTGGAGATCTTTAAAAAATAGTGCTTTGAAGTACTTAGTTACTTCAGGGCAGAATTCTTCAACTCTTGATTTACAACTCATGTTTGGGTCAGCAAATGCCAAACATATGCTTGGTACTAGATCCAAAACAACTTGAGGCATAAAAAAGTTCAGCTATATATATTCAGACACTCTTTAGAGATGCTGTTTCAAGATCAAGTTACCTGTATGCTGGGTGTGCAGTACTGCAGAAATACCCTGTCATTACTGTTACCAAATTGGTTTTAACATCTTTCAGTTGACTTATTGCATAAGACCACAGTCGATGGCCTTCCTTTTTTCCCCCAAATGAAAGGTTAACTAGTTTAATAGAATTTTTATAACCACATTAATAACAGAAACTGGATGAAAATTGCTGCATTACAATAAGGTGGATCCCTGTCAGGTTTTCCAAGAAAGACTATTTTGAGCTTCAGGGCAGGGAGAGACAAATGAGAAAAGCTAATTTAGTTGAAATGTGGTAGGCTAGGGGTTAAATTTTTTCACAAGTTCATCCCAAAGGTACTGTTATTGGAATATTCTGGCACATTCAAATGCTTAACAGCCTTTTAAAACTATTATTTTATAGTTGAAAAGTTTGGATGTTTTATCTGCTACACTAGAATGACCCTACAGGTAGTTAGGAAAAAAAGTTGCCCTTACAAACTTGTTTACTATATATGTGTGTGTGTATGTGTAAAAACAAACACAAACAAACAAAAAAAACCAACAAAGGTATTTGTTTATGTATTGAAAACTGGCTTTCTTTGAAATATTTCTGTGCTACTCTTTTATGTTTGTAATTACTCTGTTAGTAGCAGAGTAATAAATATGAAATGGTAGAAGTAATTCTGAAATCTGGTAATATATCATGAAGTTTTCAGCTTCAGCTTTAGGGCTGTATGTATTACTTATTAGTACTAATGAGAAAGAAAGTCTATTAGTAAAGAGGGAGACGAAAGGATTAGGGTATTGGTATGGCATATTGATTATCCAACTAGTACCAGTTACTTGTGTATTTAGATGCCTCAGCTTTTATAAAGATGTCACTTGTAATTTCCCAGTGGATAGGTTTCTGCTATGAAGAACCTTTTCCCTAAAAAGATTGCTCCACAAAAAGTGCTCCATAAAAAACTGGATTTGTAAATACTCTGAACTACCAGCTAAACAAAATATGCATGAGTTTGCTCATTTCCTTTTGATGATCTAAAGCTCTGCCAGAGAACATGAATTTCCCAATGAATCTCAGAGTTTCCTGTGTGGAGCCAAAAGAATGACAAGAAATCACATAATCATGAAAATGGATTGGCTTCTAACTGTAGGTGAAAAGGTCATTCTTATAAGTAACATTTTCAGATACCAATTTGTTCAATGAATATCACCTTCTGAATTCCACTTCAGCTGAATGTAAAGCTAATCTGTCTTTAAAGTTAGCCCTGTTCTGAGAATCTCCAGGAGCAAGTGTTTTTTTGTGATTTTATGATATGTGTATGTTATATTCAACTTCTTCTTTTTTGTTTGTTTGGTTTTATTTTGGTTTTTTTGTGGGGGTTTGTTGTTGTTGTTGTTGTTATAAGTCTATTTATCCCTGTACAGTTGGTAACTGTACATGGTTCTTGCGTCAGATTTTCTTACAAATGTCATATCTTTCCTTTGAAGACCCTTTCCAATGCAACAATTATGCTAATCAAACCTGCACCTGTACAGGCTCTTTAATATTTCCTCAAGTGCAGAAACAGGATTCAGCCTGCTTATGAAGGATAAAGTTGGATGTTACCCTGATGTCATTATCCTGATGTCATTATCTAAGCGAGTAAAAGGCAAAGGCTTAGACATTTCTGCCTTCATTCTTGTTTCTCAGAATGAGTTTCTGATGGTAAGTAAAGCATGCAAGAGTCTGTCTGTCCATCCTGGAAGCTCAATACATATTTGCAGTTATACTGGCTGACTAGATTTTTTTCTGAAATTGTAGGTATTAGAAGTCTAAATCCTTATGGCTTGAATTAGAGAACCAGGCTCTTTAGCTCAGACTTGTAATAGACTTGGGTACAGTGGTATCAGGTACAAAAAAAAGTACATACAAACAGTTCAAACATAATAATTGCATTCAATACATGAGTGATAAAATTAATTAATGATAATTTTATTTGTCCTTAGGGGTTTTTGAGCTTGAATGTCTCATTTAAAATGGTAAGAGTTAATAAAATGTAGTCCTCTTTTGTTCAAGTAGCAAAATGTAATTATTTTTCCCCCATACTACCACATTTTAAATCGTCAAAACAGATGCTTAAATAGGAATGTAACTAGCTCAGAGGATTTAAAAACCTGAAGCTAATACTACTTTTAATGCACATTGACCAGAAATCTTCTTATGCTGTCTCCCATTACACATCCTAATAAAAAGCTGAGGGGTTTTTTTTTATTATTATTATTAGCCCATAGCAAAAATTTAAACAATGGCATAAAGTTTTACAGAACTCAGCACCTTTGCAAAGATTAAATTTTCTATTTGAAATTTAAAGCAAATAGCTTTAAAGCCTCTGATATACTGCAATTTGAAAAATTAAATAAATCCCTTTTTATAAAGTCTCAGTAGAAAGCAGCTCAGAGTAAAAATAAGTTTTTAATAGATTTGTCAGAAGACAAGAACTAAACCAAGTTTTTCTCTAAGGAACAGAAAGAACAAGTTAATGATAAATCTGATCGGTTAAACTCTAAGTGGCCATGTAGAATAGAATTTGTTTTACTCCCAAAAATTGTGTTTGGATGAAGAAGGAAACATCAGAGATTATGTATCAAAATAGAGAATAATGCTCTATTAATTTAGTGGATTACATCCTTGTATGCAACAATCTATTTTTTTTTTTCCCCAAAATGTGTGCTTAGTGATGAAATTGGATAATTTAACTATTCTAAGAATCAGGAGTGTTTCAATGTTGAAAGCAATTGTCTCTGTTATTCTGTGTTGCAGATGAGGGGAACAGACCCGCTATAACTTATCCTTAACACAGGAGAGTGTGAAGGTTATATTCAAACTATTACCAGAATCGCAGGGAAAAAACAGAAGCAGAATTAGAGTTCAGGAAAGCAACAGTTTGTTTCTTTATTTGTTTTGTTCCATATATCATGAAAACCTGTGCTTTACGATCCAATTAACCATGCTGTGCTTTTTTTGGTTAAAATTACTCGACTGCTTTCCACTAAGGTCTCCCCTTTTTCTGCCTGAGAACTGCAGTCCTGAAACATCCTCACTTTTACAAGTCAGCAAAATCACATTCCCCATTCTTTTAATTGAACTGTTGATAAGGCTTCTACTGATAAGTCGCTAGTCTTCATGGTAAGATTCTTTACAATGTGCTCTTGCACTAAAGTGCCCTGGTAAAGACAACTAAGAATATATTTTTTAACTGAAAATTAATATAAAATATGTTGTTATTATTATTTCACAGTATGATTTTCTCAGAGTTAAACATTGCACTAAGATTGTCTTTTGCTGTATACAAGGCTTGTCTCCTGGAGTGTTTCCTATTATTGTTCTACTTCTGCCATGATATTTAAGAGAACATGTAAATGTTTTTTTTAATCTTAATATAGACTGTTGCTGGGCAAACTCTGCTATCTCACTATGGCAAAATTAGTTTTGTTTACATGCACACATTTGTTGCTTTAGTAAAATCCTGTAAATCTTGGAATGTTTTTGAAATGTCCAGATTTGTAATGACCTTGGAAGTGGGGTGCTAGGTACAAGTGTTGATGTTACAGGTGGATAATACTTACCCGTCACCACCACCTCTGAACTCAGGACTCATTTGCTATGGGCATGGAAAGTTGCGACAGCAAATGAACAGCACACTCAGATTCTGGCTTCCACGGCAGTCTGCACGCAACAGCAAGCAGACTATGAGGGATTTAAGAAGTCAGTGTCTGACTTGCCCTCCTGATTTAAGTTCTTTTAAGTGGTCAATGAAGAGTGGCCTAATGCATCTATCGGCTTTGCATGCAAGAGAATGATAATACATTTTAAAATTTTCCTGAAGCAATAAGAAATATCATCGATTAAAAACACAGAACCTTTACCAATTACAGTTTCCCAAAGAAAGATAGTTCCCATATTGTAGCGATGGTGTCGGTTTTGTTTTCCTTGCAGTTTCCAATCAATAAGCAAATTAAAAAATATGAAATGTTGCTACAAGCTCATTATGGCACTTATAAGTGAATCTGTTAATAAGAATGGAAACTGCCCCCTTTCTATTTCTCAAGTTGACAGATCTGAGTTCCTAAAATCAAGGAATAGTAAAAGCAAAGACAGCTGATCAGAAAAGTAGATTTTTAATGGATAAGCTGTTTCTTTAAGAAATATAGATTTTAGTCAAATATGTTTCTCAGAATAAACTTAGTGGGGCAACTACGTTTCTTGCCTTTAATTAATATCAGTAGTGATAGAAAAAATAGTATTTTTTTATCTTCCTTCTCATTGGTAATACTGTGTTCAGACAACTTTTAGCAGGACACTTGTGAAAAAAAATTCTTACCTTCTATCATCAGTCAGTCATCATCAGTAATCCTGTAATGTCCCAGTGCACTAAAATATCAAAAGCCTTTTTTGCCATGTTACTACTAATTTACACTGCCTTGACAGATGGTATGATCTGGCCTGAAGAATAAATGGAGGAAAAGAAAATTGTTTCTTTTCTGTGATGGGAGTTACAAGTCTCAAAGAGTAAAACTGGTAAAATCAGGGAAATTCAAGGAGCAGATAAGAAGAGACAAAATGTCAAATAGAAAGAGAAAAAAGGTCACTTGGATAAAATATTCTGTGTAGAGACCAAAGGAAGCATAATGAGCTTTGGAGGCAGATCATATCGATTGCTCCCGTATGTGGAATATTTGTCTTGGATGGGGATATAGATAGGTAAAATGACCAATTCATGGGTCCCTGTTGTGATGTATTTCATGGCAGAAAATACTTCAAGGGAAAATAACAGATGAAGGGGGCTTGCTTGGTTTGGGTTTTGTGGGTTGGGTCGTTGCATTTGTTCATGGTTTTTTCAGAGGTTTTTTTTTGGGGTGGGATTTTTGTATTTGGTTTTTGTTTGTTGTTGTTGTTTGGGTTTTTGTGGGGTTTTTTTGTTTTTTGTTTGTTTTAATTATTGACACATTAATTCTTGCCAGTCCTATATGGGCAGGACTTTTCAAGATTATTTTTATTCTGTTTATAGTTTTGAAAATTCAATTTTTTTCACAGTTCAAGTTATGTTTATGTTAAAATAGTATTTAACTCAAATATGGATTTGCTGTATGCTTGCTCATAGACTAGTCAAAGCTTCAATGCGTCTTTCTCTACAACAATTTATTGTACAGTACATATTGAGTTTAAGCTGAATTAATTATTCCTTTTTAAACAATAAATTGTGTCCCTAAATATTAACATTTATTAAATTGAGAGTTTATTTCTTCCTTATTAGATAATTGTTTTCCAATACTTTCTTATTTGATTTGTCATTCATATTTCCATTCTTGGAAGCCTGATCCAAAACCTATTAAATCTACTGGAGTTTTAGTTGTGGGAAATACATGCAAGAAACTATTTTTCTAGTCTGTTCCAGTTGTGTATTTCTCATGCTTTTCTCTTCAGGTTTAAGTTTTTAATAGGATTTCTGTCTATTTGCTATGCTGCTTTTTCTGGCATTTCTTATTTCCTTTCCTGGCTTCTGTTCAGACTCCAAACCTCCAAACATTCAACACCTTCTTCCCAAATAATTACATTTACAAGTGTCCAGAACTCCAGCATGCTAAATTACATTTTACTTAGGCTTTCCTTCTGGAAGAAGGAGAGGAGAAAGAAAACAAGCTTTAGTGTCTGTCTTGAAAATCAATTTGAAAATAAAACATGCTGCCAATAGCTCTTTTGCAGCTTTAGAACTGTATGCATACTCAGACAGCTATTTGATATAAACATCAGTCATTCTTCCCTGTATATATTCTCATTCTACTGTTCCTAAAAATATCTTTACATCTGACATTATTTCTGCTGGTGCTGTGAAGGGGGCTGGATCAGGAACATTGATCAGTTTCCCAGATACCTGAAGTTATTACTTTTAGTCCTATGATGCTTTTGTCATTCCTCTTCCCTAACAATAATTTCACTTTAGCTATTCCTGATCAGTGAGTGAAGACAAAATCTGCTACTGTTTGTTGTGACTCCGTTCCCTGTTGTCCAAGGTAGCTCTCTGAGTCAGCATGTGCTTTGTTGGCTTTCACACCTTCCAGGAAAATAGTTTTCCTTAGGCTGTGGGGTCAATTTACTTTCATGCTTAAACATCATCTATTGGCCAGAAATTATTGCCTTCGTTTTTTGATCTCAGACACATAAGGGGGGATGGAGATAAGAGGTGGTGTAAAGAAATAAAGAGTAGCAGAGAGAAAGTAAAGAAAAAAAAAAAATCATTATTTGTCCTTGCAGTACTTCAAGCTTTTTCTGTTTAGGTTCAGCCATATTCCTGACAGACTAGAGTGAACAATGACTGCTGGGGTCCTTTAGTAGTACTGTCGTCTGAAATCTTCTGTCTTTTGTTGCCAGAATATAACTGGTATATTTTTTTCTTGTAAACATGGTGTAAACAGCATGAGTTTGGGCAGTGGTAAAGGGGAATACATTCTTTCATGCATTCCCTCCATCTTCTCCAATTTCATTTGCAAATTCAGAATTTGATTGCAGTAAGACTGCTTTGTGATTAACTCTACCTGCAGGCAAACACTTCCTGGATGTTGCACAAAAGGCTGCTGCACCTCTTCTGTCCAGGAATCCAGTATTCATGATTCCTGGTTTCCAAAGGCTGGATAAATTAACCAGAAGAATCCTAGTAGGAATGTCCATCTAGTTATGGGATATGTTTTTTTCCCACATTATAGAAAATATTTCTTGCTTTCTTAAGAACAGTGGTGAAACTGTGTAAGCCCATTTAACTTATTTCCCTTCTCCAGCAAAAGGAAAGTCTTTATTAGTTGCCTATATTTCTGTCATCTATGCATTTGCAAATGTGGCCATTAGAATTCATGCTCGGTAGGGTTTTTTTGTTCTTCTGTATTTATTCTGTTTTGTTCTTTCTGTATGTGACATCACATCATGCATTTAGTTCTTTTTTGCAAGTCTGGTAGCTTTAAAAGAGCAGAAAGTGAAAACGGTTTGCAAAACACTGAGCTCAAAATAATACAATTAAACAGAAGTGATTGCTTGCTGCTGTTAATGAAGAATTAGTATTTTTGTTAGAACTACCTTTAGTTAATAATACAACTTTTCAGTAAGTATCTCTTAATGGGCGTTAGTCAGTCTTTGGTCCTCAGTAGTTCCTAGCATTTAATCGTTGGATAAGATTTCTGCAATGGATTACTATCTCTTAAAGTTGGTAGTTTGGGGTTTTTTCCTGATATACTTACAGTTCTGTAAAATGACATGTTACTACATCAGGGCCAAAAGGAAAACCATGATGACACAATTTAATGGAAGCACATATCTTCCAAGAGAGATGAAGGATATTAGTCCCTACATGAATGTTATGCCAAAATCCTTGAGTCAAAGGCTCAAAAGCTTCTTGTCCAAAGATGCACAAGAAGCCAACAACAGCATGAAGAATGAAGTCTGAAGGCAAATCCCTAACTTCTAATCTACCTTCTCCTCAGAGACCAGTTGCTGTACCAACAATTGAATCCATATCCACAAATGGTAACTGGTAGCATCATCAGAGAATACTGCTTGTCTGGAAGAAAGTTTGCTTGTAAATGTCTGTGTGATATGATGCTTACGAGGGACCATGCTATCTTTTTGGCATATTCTGTGTAAAAAGCAAACAAACACTTGCATCCTCAGTAAGATCAGTCTGACAAGGGAAGATTGATGTGGCATTTTGCAGTGCTTTACTGACCATACGAAAAGTGACTGTGGTTTTGTCCTTTGCATAGGTTCACAGGAGAGAAAAGGCACTGCACTGAGTCTCTTGAATCTCTCAGTAATACAGTGCTGTCAGATCAAAAAGTTAATTCTTAGCCCTGCAACCTTTGTGCTACTAACATAGCACAATAAAAGGGTATATCTGAGGCAACATGGCTAAAATGTCTAGATAGCTTTGTATGTACTTGCAGTGTTAGAGTTCCTTCCCCCTCTTATCAAACAACTCTTTATACATTTAATTAAAATACTCTGTCACTGTTCTGACATAAATGGTAGCTTGTGATACAGCCTTTGCCTTCCAATATACAACATCTCATTTGTCAATCAGTAATAACTAAAGGTATTCTCTACAAATTTCATAGCAGAAAATCCAATGAACTGCCTATCACCCCTATCTTCAGATTACCCTTTCAACCAAATGTTTTCCAGAAGCAAAATAATGACAGGTCTTCTCTTCCAAATCCTTAATTCTGTTAAATATTTTACATCTGTAACCTTAACTTTAAAGCAGGGAGGGAGAACACAAAACAGATAAAAACTACCTAACGGTCCTCTAACAAATAAATATGGGGCAAAGTCTTGGTTAGAAAAATTTAAAAGCAGATGATCTAGCTCAGGGGTCCTCAAGCTACAGCCCACGGGCCGGATATGGCCCCCAGGGTTCTCAATCCGGCCCCCGGTATTTACAGACCCCCCCCGCCCCCCCCGGGGGGTTGGGAAACCAAGCAGCCGCAGTTGAATTCCTGCCACTTCATCCATGCACCGGCCCCCTGTTTAAAAAGTTTGACGACCCCTGATCTAGCTTATGATGGTTAATGGCAATGGTTTATAATAGAGAAAGGGAGGTACTTTCCTGCAGTTATGTTTTAGCTTCATTCTGACCCTGATTCTTTAGAGTAAGTAAAATCCCTGGATTTAACAGGCTGAGCACAAGCAGGAGGTTTTTGTAATATGAAATCTCTTTACCAGGGAACCCTTGGTAGACCTTTTGAAATTTGCATATTTTTAATGGTTACAGAAGGGTCTTTTTGATTTGAGACTAATGACTGGATTATTTAGATCTCATTTATGCCTGCCTATACATTCTGGAATCAATAAAAAGTATGACATCTGAAGCTACACTGAACTCTGAAATATTTTGCATAAATAAATATCTACAAGAAAAAAAAAAACAAACCCACACATATTTGGGAGACAGTATTTATTCAGCAGTATCTAGGCATGTACTTATCACCCCTCTGTTAGACTTCTTGCATGTTGTATTTAAGTGTTGAACCAGGGCCCAAAAATATAAACCCATTTTACTCTATGTAGTACTGATAATTACATGGAAAATGTGATGCATCTGTTACTAAACACTCTTAGAAAGGTAGTGCAGCTGTTCTTCTATAGTGTGAACCATTTGGGAGGCGACACAGTAGAAATGTTTGGCAAGACTAAAGATTATCCACTCACAAAGTTATGCCACTGAAGTGACTACATTATAGAGTAAACTTTTACAAGGAAAACAGATGCTGAAAATATGTTGATATGTTGCATTTTATCATGTGGCCAAAAATATTTTTTATAAAAATTAAAGTTCCTGTCTTAACCAAATTCTAGAACCAAAGTGAATATTTATTTTCATAAATAAAGTACTTTGGATTAGCTGATGTCAGCTTGCTTCTATCAAATACCAAAGCTGAAACTCTTTAAATAGATTTTATAGAGTTTAACAAGCCCTGCAGGCCTCCCAGTTCAGTCAATAAGGATGGGATCTATGATGATATATAGTGAGTTACAGAGCCTAGGCTCGGAGAATTACATTTTGAAATCAGAACTTGCCAGAAGATTTCTACAATTGATTATTATTTAACTTTGTTATCTTCCCATATATAAAAAGCGTACTTTACTGGATACACTCAGGAGTTAATATTACCTTCAAAAGTACACTTTAAAGGCAGTTTGAGTACTTTTTGGAAAGTGAAGGGTTTTCCCTGTCAAAATATTTCTGAAACATTCAACATAGAAGAGATTAGAAAATTCTTCTCATGGAATTCAGGGAATGGTATTTAATGCCTTCATGTATTAATGTTATCTGCATTTGATAAATGTGATAGAGTGGGAAAAGGAGAAATACCAGCTGTGTACTGGCACACTTGCAAATAGAAACAGAACTAGGAATGGAATGGAGCATCAGTGCTCATCTACTTGTTGCAGGATTTGATGCCACAGTCCCAGAGAGCCTAGGCTGCTATTGTATCTCCCTGTATGGCAGGCTCACATCTGCAAGAAAATTTCAAGTTGCCAGTGGTTTTGTGCTTCACTTGTACAGCCTAAACCAGCCCCTCTCTACTCAGCTACTGCAGGTTTTGTACTATGCAACACAAAGATCTTTCATTGAATATAACAGAAATACTAGATACTTCAAATAAAGTAGATATGAAACCTTTCTTCAGCCTTTTGAATAGCAAAGCCTGTTTCGTGTTTTCTTGTTATAATTTCTACAGATTGAGCAACTTCTTATTGAGAAGAACACACGTTCTGAAGCACATTCCTTAAAATAATTTTTTTATAAAAAAAGAAAACAAAATGTTCTTATAAGAATATTCATCTCTATTGATGTTGTTCTTCATGCAAAAATAATTCTTTCTCCTGATCTCTCTCCTAATCTGATATTGGGGAGATATGAAGATACAAATTTGTTGTACAAGCAATACTGCATCTCCAGATGTTTTCTTAACCTGAAAAATGTGGAGAGAAAATGGGTAACTTTGGCCTTGCTAAAAAGTCCACTGAAGTCACTAGAAATTTTTCTGTCTTTTTAGATTTGAAGTTTTTTGTGCCAAAGTATTTTCAGAAAATTTGAGTGGTAGAGGTTGACAATGTACCTGTATTATAGATATGCAGTATGCTGGTTCATGTGAAAATAATATTGATGTAATATATAGTATAATGAAGTATAAAGAGAAAGTGGAAACATCTGGGCAATAATCAAAACCAGTTTTTTCATCTGCTACAACACCTTATTTGATCTTGTGCCAAGATTTCTTCTTCGTAAGTATTTGCAACGAAGTAGATTTTTACTATGGAACAGTACAGACTTGAATAAACTGGGAAGAAAGGTAATGTAGAGGTACAAACAAACAGTTAGAGACCTTGTGCATTATTAAACAATTATTTGTGCAATTAAAATAAATAATAATAATAATAATAATAATTGGGGAAGAGTTTCAACCTATAGACACTAACTTGTCATAAAGGGAACTATATTTTCTCTGGTACATCAAAAAGAATATATACTTTTGCTGAATAGCTATGCAATTCTAAATGCAATTGGTTGTTTTAAGGAAGTGAGTGGGAGAGAGGTATTAGAAAACACTGAAGTACAGTGAACACATGAAGGGATGATTAATTCTTTCCTCTCTGAATCTATTTTTGCTTGTATAATTAGATAAGCAAAATGGACACCTGCACTTAAGCTTCCCATCTTCAGATGCTCTAAACTTGCATTTTACATTGGCAGCTGACAAGCATTAATTGGAAAGAATGTTACTTCTTTCAAGAGGCTTTTTTTTTTTTTTTTTTTTATAATACACTACCTGGTAATACAAATCTTTTCTCTGTTGAGAAAATTCTGTCCTACTATGTTCATGTCCACAATCGCCTTCTCCTAAAGAGTTTCTGTTCTAGAAAAGAAAGTAGACACTCCTCGACATCACTTGCAATGTGATTTAAGGGTATGCATTGTGATAACTATTTAACTAAAAAAACCTTAATTGTACATCTAATGCTATTAACCTGACTGATGTTGATTTCATTATATAGAAGGAAAAAAAAAAAAGAATAAGATACAATTCAAAATGTTTTTTCTCTCTGATACATTTCACACAAACAGTTCTATAAGAAATTATCAGCTCTGTAGAGAACTGGACCCTAGGTAGAATTGTGACAATTACTGATTCATATGGTGATGGAAATACACAAAATTTTTGTTGTCTAACTAAATTCAGAGGGCAGAGATCTGACAGTATAGGCTCTCAAACCACTAAGAAAAGTTTTAGATTTAACTACATCCATCATGTTTCTCTCTTTTTTTTTCTTTCCTTTTTTTCTTTTTAAAAAATCTAATTATAGGATATTGTTGTTTGAAAACTGTATGGGTTATAGTCTGTTATTATTTACTCTGGCTAAAATGTTTGCATGCTACTTTACTCAGAAAACAAAAAAAACCACCAAAAATAAACCACTAAAAACAACCCCACAAACAAAAAATCATCAGGACATATAACTGCATTAAAAATGTCAGTTTAATATATAGCCACAGATTTATTTGAATACAAGTTATGTATATGAGAAGACAAAATACCTTGAAAGGCCCTTCCCTTCCTAGTCCTAGTAAAGGATGAAGCTGTTAGTAAAGAATGGGTTAAATTACCACTGCATTTAAATGTCTTTTCTCTCAGTCTTTTGGTGTGCAAAGAGGAGAGGCTGCTGTTGTTTAGTTTGATGCTATTTTGTACTCCTCTACTGATAAGCACAGTTTCACTGAGTGAAAACAGGGGAGGTTGTGCCTAACGAAACTGCTGAAATTCTTCAGAGATATTACTGCCATTATAGAATAAGTAAGTACAGTTGGATATGATGCACTTAAATTTCCAAGAAGCATTTTATGAAGTACTTAATCTGATATTTCTGGTTTAGTTGGAATGCCATTGAATATTAGATAAACAAGATGTTGGATGTAATCAAAACAAGAATAACTACTATATTAGTCCAGAGCTAACTGAGATAACTGACCTAACTGAGCATCTAGTACTGATGTATAATGAGGGTTATCTTGACCCCATTCAGTGCCATATTATGACTGTGCCACTCCACTGTCTTTCAGTCTAGGTGTTCTTAACTAAGAATGTATCTCTTAGATTATGTGTCTTTTGTGTTCAGATGTGTTTTTCTCTATTGCCAATTTATGGACATAAAACTACAAGTCATATATCACAGCAGTCCAGAAGAAGTAACACTGTTGTAATTTATACAAATGTATTTCCTTATAAATGAATTGTGAAATTGGGAAGAAATTCCCAATTCCAAAGTCTGGAATTGATGATATACCACAAACTTCTGTTTGTTTGAGGGAATTAGCTCGTTCTGTATTGTTCTCATTGAAAAATCAGCTTTGAAAACAAGCTTTTTTTCTTTTTTAATGAATCTTGATACGTACTCAAAGCCTTTATAACTAATAGAAAGGCAATTTTTTCTTCTGTGAAATGACTGTTTTTAATATGAGTTATGCTGCTATCACTGGAGAAGCAACAGATACCTGTATATTGATTATGGACATAGTTTTTGTTTAGGGTTCTGACACTTTTAATTAACCCTTTGTAGTCAAACATGACTACCAATATGTAACAGTCTGAGGCTGTGACTGCCTCAAGATACTTTCTTAATGTTGTGTTGCCAGTCAGATCAGGCAAAACATATGGTTTTGCTTTTTTCAAATAAAATAAAAACTGTGGTGAATTATCTTTAGCAGCTAATTTCAATTGCCCACTGTGTTTCAGAGCAGCATGTTAAAAACTGTTGTTACCTATATTTGCCCAAGATATTATTTTAAAAAACGTACAGTTTTATGTGATAGGAAGTTTCTTGCAGATCATCACCCAGTGGTTCACATGTAAAATATGTTTGGGACTGACTGATGGAAGAGACTCAGGTTGATGAACTGCAGCTAACTGGATCAAGGTATGTTGGAGTAGGGAAACACAATTAGGAATTGTATCTAGGTCTGGGAGGAGTTCAGGGAAGAGGAATGAAGAAAATGGCTAAGTGAATATGACAAGATGAAAGGCGAATGTGCCTGAGGATCAGGGTATAAGGAGGGGAGCTAGAGGCCAGACTCTCATTTCCTTAGACAATCCTGTTACTGTCCACGAAGTTACAAAACCAGTGACAGTATGAAGTTCTTGATATCACTCAGGCAACTATGACCTACAGTGGCTAGCATTTTTCTCCATGAGTTCAAATGCCAGAAATCCACAAAACATCTCTAGAACTTCTAGCTGATTTATGAATCACATGTTGTGAATATTGACCAAGGGAATGAATGAATGAATGAATGAATGAATGAATGGGGGTTTTTTCTAGGGTTTTGGGTGGCTTCTGTTTTTAAATCACTCATTAGACTAGGCAGGCTTAAACACAGTGAGGTTTCACAAACCCACTCATGAAAACTTGAGTTGCCAGCAACTATGTACACACTTATTCAGCACAAAATTACATGTTGATGCATTATGTTCTAATGAATTTTACCTTTATTTCCCCTTTTATCTGAGATTCATGGTCTAACAGTCCATTACTCATAAGAAACTTCAGATTTCTTCTGCAATCTCAAACCCCTTTTCACTTCAGCCTTCTGTTTTATTTAATTTCTGAATGGGAGATTACAATGGGAAAGTAGAATTATAATTCAACTTATATGATATCAAATGGCAGGGACTCATGTCCAGACTTTCAAGAACTGAGAAAATCTATCATTTCTGCAAAGAATGTAATACAGTTTCTTTACAACACTTCGTACGTGAACCTTTTCCCTGCTGTGAGTCAACATGATTGCTAAATGATTGTTTCCTCATGATAAGGTTGAGTTCCCACATTTCACAGTTCACCTCTAAGACAGTTGGCAATGAACCACACAGCAAAGTTTTCACTGTGAACTTAACACGCTGTTCTGGAATATATCAACTTTGACATAGTACCTCTAATTCTACAGGTGAAATAAAATGTGGGCCAATTAATATTTGATCCTTGCTGGTAATGGTAAAGCATTTATTACTGCAAACAATAGATGTAACAGGGACAGAACTAGATGACTTCTCACTGGCCTTGCCAAACCCTTTATCTTGAGTTTCAGGATATCTTGAGTTTCAGTATATCTACCACCCAGCCAAAGATGACAACAGTCTAGTAGCTGAGGATCTGCTCACTCCTGCCATAGCTTGCTTAAAACAACCATAATTTTATATGGAAATTTATCAGAAGGTTTTGGGAATGGCAGTGCAATACCAAAAATGCCTGTCTTTCAGAGGTCTGCTGTGCTTGAACTAGTGTTTACTTTTCCTTCCTTCTGAATGGGCTGTTAAAATAAATATGTTGTTTCGCTAATCCATTGCAGTATTTCCTTTGTAGAGAGTAGCGCTCTTATCAGTGCTACTAGACTAATTTTCAAACCTCTGCACTATTGCTAAGCAGATAATAGCTATTGCCCTTGCCCACATCTTTTCACTACCACTTTGGGATACTCAGAATATAAATGCACTGAATGAAAACTGATACTTAAAATTTAAGATCCTTCAAAGAAAGGAACTACATGAATGTAAAGCATCATTATTAAGCAATAGCAACTGAGTTGCAGGCCATTAACCCAGTCAGTCATTAATCCCAGAGAAATCCTTTATGCTGAACCTTTTATTATTATTATTCTAAGCACAATACAAAGCAAAGAATCAATCCCACAGGTATGTCAAGTCTTTAGTGGGTAATACTGCTGTTATATTGCATGCTATAATTACCATGCACATTAGGTAGTCTGTTCTCACTGTAACACTAGTAATAGGCATAAAGGAGGGAGGGAAATGCTTCCTAGGTGTTAAAACCAAATATGAGAAATATTTCTAGTCCCCATGCTCTAAGCAAAGTTACATGAAATGAGCCTGTCTCCTTTAAGAGGCGCTTCATCTGGATAACTGTTCCCTGTTTGGAACATTCTCCTGCCTCACAGTCCTCTTTCCCTGCAAACACCAGGAATACACTTACTACGTTGGTTTAGAGACAGAGGAGTCAAGTGTCCTTGACAAGTTGCTTTGGGCCACAGCCTTTCCAGCAACAAGTCTTCACAGCTTGAGAAAAGGTGGGCCACAGTGTCAGATGCAGTATGCCAGATATCTTGATAGAGAACTGCACCTCTATTTGAGAGTCAGGATTATAAAGCCATGGAGAATGAAGGCCCTCATTGCCAATGAGGTTGCAGGCAGAGTTTTCATTGCTAAACCGCAGGCCTATGTAGCAGAAAGAAAGAAGAGACAGCTGCAGCACAATTACCTGACAAGGGTCTTCAGTGAATATCTACAGATCAGAGTACCGTGTCTTCACTGCTATTGTGTTTTGTGCTAGCTGCAGTTGAACTTGTGTATGCTGCAGTCTCACTTCTATGTAGGCATTTCCCTGACTATGCATTTATTTAAATTACTCTTTGGTTTGAGATATTTTCATACGCACACACCCAAAAACACACACCTCTCTTAAATTTCAGTTGTAGTCTATCACCTCTGGTTCTTTGGAAAGAAATATTCTCAGAGATCTTGAAATGCAGTAGTGCAATCTTCTAACTTTTTTTGTTAATATTTAAAAATGAGGCAGGCAGAACTCTTGTTATTTCTCATTTTCTTGAAAAGAAGATCGATTTGCAGCCATTCTGTGTGTTACAGTGACAGTAAGATCTTCTGTATTTCTTCAGTCTTTTAATAAAGGGTTTGACAGGACCTGTTTTAAAGTTTCTCTCATTGACAGCAGGGTGTTTTCTTTTCCTGGCAATTTGCTTGACCTGAATGTAGTTCAACTGAGAAAAGCAATGGGTTTTTCAATTACAGTCCCCTTAATCTGCACATTTTTAAACTTCAGCACTGACAGAGGCCCAGGAAAGTTTTGTGAAAAGTTCACATGGTAAGTCGATCAGTGGCCAGGGGTCACTGATGGTATTACAAGTCCCTGTACTTGATGCACACATGTGCAGGGTAATTTCCCATAAAGGACAGAAATTGGAAACTATTCAAAAGGCAGTACCATCCACAAACAATTCAGTTGCATGTATTCAAGCATCTACTTCTTATTATGAGATGCTTATCTTTTGCCAAAGAACCTGAGGCTCATGTACCAATTTGTACCATAATATAAGAATATTTCGGTAGAAGTAGTTTTAAATCCAGGAATAATCTTGGTGCACTGTTTTGAACAGTTTCATTATTCTGTTTAGTATAACTGTAAATATAGTTGTATAATGTTCTTTTTTCTTTAAACAGTGATTTGGTTATGAGTTATTTGCGTTGTGAAAACTTAAAGAGTATCAGCAAACTGTCATGTATCTATTTCCTTGATCACCAAAGTATCTTTACAGATTTTAACTGTACAACTTCTGTTAGATGTCAAAGGATCACCACATTAATCCCAGTAAACTTTATTACTTTTTAAGTTTGACTGAGAAGTGAAGCTTTAATTGTTTAAAATCTGTTCAGAATTCAATTGCATAGATTAAATAATATGGTGATTATCGATGAGTTTGGTGCATTTTCTGCTGAAAATATTGATTTTTCAGGATAGTTCTCAGGAGTCTCATTGAAAATCTTTCAAGGCCAGTGGTGTCAACAGTGATGGGCTACAATGAGTTTCAATTTAATGTGTTCCTTTGCTTAACTCCCTTGGTACTTTACACTTGAACAGATATGACAGATCTTCTGGCAACATTTATGTGAATGTAAGATATATTAAATAATATGTAACATTTCAAACCTCCTTGGAGCAGTTTCCATGGAGACCAAAGGCATCCATTGGAAATTAAAATACAGAGGATCTCAATTTATGGGATAGAAATATTTAATACAAGGTTTTGAAATCTTTTTTCGAGAGGTAGGAATTCATGTGCCTAGTTAATCAGTACAATATTAATTCTGTATGCATGATCTTGTGAAAAATTTAGGAAGCAAATTAAATGCTTTTAAAAAAGAATAAAATATTTTTCCAAAGCTATGTGCTAGAAAGATTAAATTCACCCCTTTACTGAACGATAAGCTAATAATCAGGCTTAATGCTGAGACTTCTGTAAAAATACTGGAAGGAGTGAGATCCAGCTTTTACAGGCAGCTCAGACAGTATGGAACAGAAGCACCATCCTGCAGCTGCTGGCATGCATGATGGCAGCTCCCTGCCAGTGAGTCCTGTCTGCTGAATGCATGGAGATGTATAAGCTCCTTCTTTTGGTCTTTCCTCCATTCTGGTCACTTTATTCCTATTATGGAGGAGTGCTTTCTATTATGGCAGACAATTCTGCTCCAGTTATATATTGCCCCAATTTAAAGCATACCTAAGTGATACCCTGGAAAACCAGGTATGGATGATGTTGCCCTGAAATGAGCCTGTCTAAACAGGAAGAAAAACAACAACAAAAAAACCCCATTGCCGGAAACACATGAAAAGATGGTATGAACTATTAAGATGAATACACTTTAGGCCCAGGGTTCTTTGTTTCGAATTAATATATTATGCTTAGACTGCTGTGCAGAGAATTGCCTTAAAGTGGGACATGGCTCCCAGGAGCAGATTCCCATTTTGCTGGTCAGCTTCTGAAGATTGAAATGCCCAGTCTAATCTCTGATATTAAGTCTGTGTTCGTATTACTTTAAATCATATTTAGCTGACAGAAATCGTGTGTTGCCAGCAGTGGAGCTACTTATATCAATATCTAAATACTTCTAAATTGTTCTGATTAACAAATATAAGATTGCCCAAAAGCTGTGTGGAAACAACCATAAGAACATGAAACAGAGAAAGAATACTAATAAAATGGTTCTTTGGTTGTGGATTAAGGGTTTACTTGGGAAGAGGGAGAAATCTATCTCCTATATTCTTATCAAGATTAATACTTACAAAAAGTATGATGTCTAATGACTGATCCGCAGTGGAAATATTGTGTAATCATCAGCATGTGATGCTACGGTCAGGAGATCAAATAAGGGCAAATTGATAGTGATAATTATAGCAATTTATTTCATTCTTTAAGAGATTTCTGGAAGAAGGAAAAAATGCTAATTAAATATAAAAACAGATGGCAAAGAGACCTTTGCAAAGGTCAACATTAGAAAAATCTTAGCTCTGAATTATCTAAGTGGATCAGACACATGTAATTTATCTGAGAGAATTAAAAAACAAAAATAAAACCCACTTGATATTCAGAAGATAATGAACAACATTGCTAAAAGGAAGCAAACAGTACTAATAGGAGGAAATGAAAGATCACTCAGTTTGGCCTCTAATTACTGGCTTATTAAATTCTAGGCTGATTCAGAAAGTGGGTGTGTGCATAGAAACTATTTTATGGCTCTATAGTACTGACAGAATCTATATTTGATTAACTAGGAGAGGGAATACATTTGGCTCTTTCACCTTCTACAAGTTGCTTTTTAGATTATAAATCCTGAACTCAGCTAAAGAGTTTTAGATGAAAGCAGCTAGTGTACTTTTGGTCTCCTTCAGCCAGAGTACATTTTTTAGTCTTGTCTGGTCTACATAGGCCATCATTCTTCTTAGCATATCTTTTTGAATGATATATGCTTACTTCTGAATGGAATTATATAAAACCCCAGGAATTTAAGTGGTCTTTTGCAATATCTTCCATCTTTAATGCATTAAATGATTGTAACTTACTGCTAGGAAAACTCCTATTCAACGACATTAATATTGTGAACTCCATTAATACTTTTTTAACTGTGTAGCAGTATAGAGAAATTTTTAAAGAGTTAAAAAAATCTTCTGAGGGTTATCCAGAAGAAAAAGAAATCTTGATTTGTCAGTGTAATCCTGAGATTTTAAGAAATTCACAGAGCTTTCACATTACATTTCTATATTTTCAAGCTTTTTTCCATTGTAACAAAGACCAGAAACTCATGCCTCTTCAACTTGATTTTATTTTAAAGAAATGAAAGCTGAGTTATCTAATAATGTGTCTGCAAATGCCCCTAGAGGCCATGAGGAAAAAGGAGACGAACACAGCAAAAGTTTTGATAAAGGCATTGGTGTTAGCAACACTACCTTGGTATTTTGTATGAAATGTAAATGCATTAGTAGGAGCTTCAGCAGGCTGCGTGCAAGTGCAGCTGGCTGCCATTTGTCTCTCTTAAGGCTGTTTCTTTCCTGTTCTATAGAGTATAAAAACCATAGTTGCATATCAAATATCTGCAAATGTGTTTCATTGCAAACAGAAGATCAACCAGTATCTTGTTGCTTCATAATCCTGAGGTGTTCTTGTTTGTAGTAGTTATATGTCTTCATGAAGCAATGGGCTTTCTCCTCCAAGAAACTTCTCTTTTTCAGGAAAATGTTGGCCAGATATTGAAAAGAAATAAATATTCCAGATATGTCTGATTTTCTCTGATATTCCAGATGTCTCATGAATTACAGAGGAGGGCAGCAACAGCGGAATCTGATCCTTTTTTGCAGTCAGCATGGACTTTCTGTTTAAAATATAGTATAAATTAGAAATTAATACTGGAAAAGGAGTTCTCATTTGTCTTATTCAAATCTGCCCCTGGAAAGTATTGATTTTAATATTTTTCACATGGTGCTAGTAGCCTGGCAGCACAATCTGGCATTGATTATGCTGTTAGGAGGGTGGTTTTGAAAGTCAAATAACATCAAGTATCACCTTCTTTTATCTCATATTGGCTCTGGAAAAACAACTGTCTCAGTATCAAACTTCTGTGACTGAATTTGGTCATCCCTTCATCAGCAGCTGATCCAACTTTGTTTATTCTAAGTACAAAGGGCTTTTTATATGTATGAAAAATGTGATATCTGGGAATAAGAGGAAAGAGCAATGCATTTTATTGATGTGTGGTAAGTAATGTGCAGTTTGAAGTGGGTTGAAGAGTATATTGTATTTCTCTATCACAGCTAAACTATTAAGAGAAAGCAGTGGAAGGGGAAGTAATGTGGTGGAGGCTTGCTGGTTTGGGGTTCGTTCTGAAGTAAGAGGCAATTATAGAACCTGGATTTTTTATTCAGAAAAAGAAAAAAAAAAAAAGAAAGAAAGAAAAGTAAGATCTACAACTTACTTCCTTTATTTGGGAATGATAGCAAGTCCAATCATATTGTAACCTAACATATGGGCAGCCCCACAGAGCACTATGCAAACATTTGAACTCTTCTATATGGAATCATTTGTAGTCTCAGGGTCTTAGATTTTTGTATTTCTCTTGATATTGAATACAAGGTTTCAAGGTGAACTTGAAGATTTACATGACTAAATACTATTTTTTGCATTCCTTTATTGTAATACATAGTACAACTTTCTAGTCTCTACTAATGATAGCTGGTTTTTAACATAGACCTATATTTCTAAAATATTCCTGAAAAAGATTATGGCTTACCTCCATTTAGCAAACGTATGGTCAGCAAGGAAAGGATTATTCAAATAAAAAAAGAAGAACTTGTTCTTGTCTAGCAAAACATTTGGTAAGTTCAACCAAGGCCTTGTCAACCGTATTTAGAACAACTGTTCTTACACTGAAAAACAAATGGTTGCAAGATTTGAGATGTTTTTAATGGAATAATTCTCTGTCAATAAACTCTTTCTGTTACATTTGAAGGGTGCTGTAGGAGTGTGTTTGTTTCAACATACTACAGAAATAAAGTATATTAATCTTTAATGTATTGAGCTTGTAATATCTTAGAGTATTTAAACCATTGCTTCCAGGTCATGAAGTTGGGAAATTACTGTTGCACAAAATAAACTGTTTCTCTCTATCTGGGGACAAAACTTACATTAAAATATCAGTATTTTCTGCAGATAGTAATTTGATAGTCAGCGAGACCTACTCAATGTAAAATCCAGACCAGTTCAATTTCTACTGACAAGGCCTCGCAGGAAGTTGACCTCACTTTCACTGCTTTCTTCCTGAACTAATAGTGAAGAAGCTGTGCTTATCCTTATCCATCCCCATCACTTATGCATGGTATTGCTGGAATATTAATCCGTCACATATGCTTTCCAGAAAAGGAACTGATAGAAGATTCTGACCCTAGCCAGCAGACTTTCTTATGTCGCCAAAGAAAAGCTGATCGAGGCTGTTGAAATTCTTCCATTCTTTAACCATGATGTGTGTTATTATTTAGAGAATAGCATATTTTCTTTCTGTTTTAAGACAGACAGGGAGATCTTCCTACATTAATGATGTGAAACTAATCCAATGAACACTGTGGCAAATACTGTTCTTCCCCCAAACCTGTAAAACATGTTGCTTTGAACTCTGTTATGGTAAGCATTGTGATGATGACCATATAATTAATGCAATTTCCTGCCATGGAAAAAGAAAGAAATGTGAGTGAAACAAACCTGAGGGTGCAACACGATAGTTGGTGAAGATGGCTGCAGCTGAACACTCCAATAATAAAAACGGGAGCTTATTTTGCTGGAGTTGACATATCTATAAGGTTACTAGACAATCCATGATGCTATTCACCCTGGTCACTCGTATTTCATTTCTATGTTGGTTATATGTCTGGATTGGTAAGATAGGAGTCTTTAGAGGAGAATGACAAATAATAATGATTTTTTTTTGATTTCTTCTTTGTCATGTACTAAAGGATTCTCATGGGAGAACATAAAGTGGAGTCCTTAAAATGAAGGACTTTGAAAATTAGGACAGAATTTTGTGTCTGATGGTGTCAAAGAGAAGGCAGTAACGGTGAGCCTGGAAAAGGAGATTATATTATACCAGAGACAAGCTAAGCAGTTTATTTTGTCAGAAATCTTACAAAATGCTTCTGAAAAAGAGTTGAAAGGCATCAATACCAAAGAGTAAGGCAGGATCAAGGCATGGACAAAAGAGTTGGATACTTTTTAAAAATTGTGTGAGGAGCTTAATTTTCTAACTTTTACATGAGTTGGGATGATGTGTTTATACATCTTAAGGAGGGAGTGGAAGCTGGAGAACTAAATTGTATCAAATTGTGGCAATAGACAATCTAATATTCCGTTTTCCTAACTAACAATCCAGCACATATACAGACATATTTGTGTATTGCATATATCTGTCCTATGTTTAGCATTTTTCTCTTTCAGTCTCATTTCATGTTCTTCGCCTTTGAAATACATCCTTTCCACAGTAACCGATGTCATCGCAATGTCATCAGTTCAGGCAGCAATAGGTTACCCTGTTAGAAGTGTACTAAGTCAGCTTATGAAATGGGTTTTAAATATGTAACTTGTGAACTTGGATGAACCTAAAGTGAGAAGCATTTTAATGATACTTCTCATATTAATGAAGCATTTCAATATTATAAAAGGACCTTAAAGTAAAACTGACATATAATTCTGTGTATTACACGAAAAGGTTCTGAGAAACTATGACCATCATGCTGGTGCCTTCCAAGGCTTTTTAATAAACTGAGAATCAAATCAAGGCTGTGAGAGTAATTCTTAGTGAAAATAGACTGAAGAAAAATTAGTTACTTTTGTTGTTTTCTGGATATTCGATTTAGGGATACAAGACTTCCTCTTAGTGAAATGCTTGAAAAGCCCTAGATTTGTCTGTTTTTAAAAAGAATGCATGACACAGGAATAATTCTGCTACTAATTTTAGGGTTGTGAATATTATGAAATTGTGTTCTCAGGCATTGTTGAAATATCAACATGACTGCAAAAACAATAGAAAATTGCTCACTAGCAAATGAGATACAAAGAAATATCTTTGCATTTAGAGGAAGGAGACTTAGAAAATATAAATTATCATTTAATTAAATCCTATGGTTTTATAAATGACCTAATAGAAAAGTTTAGTTTCCACCTGAAAGTGTTAAACATATGTTTGTGCTCTCTTAAGCTTGGAAAGTCAGGAATTTCAATAGTTTTGTGACTTAAATGTATTTTATGGTTGAAATGCACCTCTAGGAAGTTAAAATATAACACATCAAAATAGTCTAATTTTATGTTGTAGAATGTGAGGAGACTCAGCTGCTGAGAACAAAAAATTTTAGTTTTAATAGAGTATTAATATCTACAAGAAGATTTGGGTATCTGATACACAATTAGAGTCAACTTTCTGGAAAAAAACTGATAAGCACATAAATTTCAATCAATACACTATCTTAGTTTAGATTCTAAATTTAACTAATCTATGGGAAGTCCTTTACTTTTGTATGATTTTTCTAGTTATGAATTGTCTTCTTTTCTTTTTTTTTTAGTACAGATATTTCAGATACTTGTTTCTGATGTGTACTTTTTCAGATTATGCTTTTCTTTGCATAACTTCTCAGAATTATGAAGTAAAAAACAAAGTGTGCTTTCATAGAAATGTCATACTTTTTACACATGGGAGAACACTGATTTTTCCAGTGTGTTTCAGGAACTAAATTTGAATGTGTCTTTCATTTTAGCTTCCTTTCCTAAGAAAATGAAGATCATATGATTGTTTCCCTGGCTACACAAGCTAAACAGAAAGAGTGATTTTAAAAGTAATTAAGTTCTTAAAGAATTTGTGGAAAATACTTAATGGTATAGAATTCATTTTCTCACAAAGGAAGAGATTTCAGTGCAGGTGACTACCAGGACATAGATACTTGGAGGTACCACAGGTAGCTGATGCTACAGCAGATGTGGGAAAGAGAATTTAGCATATTGTGGTGGAACTTCAAGGACAGAAATTCACAGAAAATTTGGTTTAATTACTTTCACAGTATTCTGAAACTCTCTTTTGTTTCTAAAGCAATGAACCAAATTAACCTAGGAATAGCCCCATATAAATAAGATAGGACTAGAATTCAAGCCGATGGCTAACTAGTTGACTTGCTGTGAGGTTATTAGAAGGGTAAAAGCACAACTTGCTCTGGATTCAGCTGAGAGGCTTGGTTTTTTAATGTTTTGGGGATTTTTTACAGTCATAGTGGAGTAAAAAATTAATATTCAAAGAAACTCATTCTTTCGCATTTGATTAAAAAAAGCTAGAGTTCTGTATCACTTTTTAAAGTAATTGGCCCATTTCTCTTATTCTCTTTCATCTAGGAAGAGCAGCAACTTCCTTTGGCTTCACCAAAGTGACTTAAGATACAGCCTCCAGCCTTAGGCTCTTGAGAGTCCCCAGCTGAAGCTAAAATACGACTAATCTTTCCTCCATTTGCACATGAGATGATCTGAGTCATTTAGCTTCCTGGCTTTCTCCTCATGTCCTAAGGGCAGGTAATTTCTTGGTTATTGCTCTAAAAGTGGCTTTTCCTCTTCCTTCTCTACTCTTCTCCCTAGAAATACTCTAGCACTAAAACTTCCAAACAACTTTGCTACATTCTCATTTTAGGCTGTGGTTTTCTGTCCTGCAGACTAAAGTACCTTCTACAGATTTAGACATTTTTAGACATTTATGTCTAAATTGTAGACAGACGTTGAGCTAATTTCTGCTTCCTGATTTTCAGGTATAGCACAATTTCTCTTTGTTCCTGCCTCTCTGTTCATTCCTCTCTATTTCTTCTTCCCTTCTGCAAGGAGTATAATTTACATGCTACGTGAAAGACTTTATTTTGATTTTGGTCTTAAGAGACCTTAAAAGTCTCCGAATTTAGGAGCCCTAAGCTTCCTGGTGCCAAAAATTTACCTCCAGGATCCATAACTACCCCAAAGTCTTTTTCTTCCAATTTTTTTCACTGTACCTCAAGCTTACTCTCTGTCAGTCAAATTCCAGAGCATGGACCGATGTGTTAAGTGATGATTTTAAGTCAATTTCTGGGTAACAAGTGAATAATGGATATGAGATTATTTTGAAATATGACCTAAAATTAAATAAAACCAAGTAGAACAGTTTCTGGCAGAAAATAATGGGGGGTGAAGGGGAAGGAGTACTATATGAGGTGTCTTTAAGAAGTTCCTGCATGTTAACATTCATAGTTACTGCAGCTAATTAGTTCCCTGCTGAAAATATATTTTCTTCTTTTAGGAACCTAGGTAGTGAACATGAAAGACTAGTTTCAGTAAATATAATTCTGCACTGGAAGAAAGCCATTCCTCAAGGACACAACTCAGGTCAATGTTCAAAAATTAATCTGAGTTACATGGAAATATTTTAAAAAGTCAGCATACATTTCATAGTGCTGATGACCATTAACGTTTTTTAAACAGTACCAGAAACCAAGTGCTTGCATTTTACCTCATTCCTAATTCCAAATATTTTTTTAGAAAAGTTATCAGAAGAGCAGACAGCATAGAAAGAAATCAAAAATGTACAAGTATGAAACTAAAAGTGTTCAAATGTGATTTTGTTTGAAGAGTTAAAAAAAGGTAAAAGGGAATAGAGAGGCAAACAGAATTTTTTCATATTCTTGTTATCGGGTTATTTCATATCTCATTTTCTTTACTTTTTGAATTTTTTGTTTCCTTTTGCTTGAATTATTTGTAATTTGATATCAGGTGTTCTGATTGGTTAGAAGACTTTACAATTGCATAGCAATTTGGAAAAGTGAGCGTTTGTAATAGACACCTTAAAGAAACTTAGACCAATACATTTAACACATATATTAACAACTGATTTGGGAAACCCCAAATAATGCCTTACTGTGATGTCGCGAACAACATAGGCTTTAGATTCCTATTAGATTTTAACAAAACTCTATTTGAATCCTGATGAAAATAAACATGGGAATAATCTTCCATTCCAAAATTATTTTCCACAATCAAATCTCAGGCAGGACAGTACACACGGTGTTTTAAATATCTATATATATAGAGATATATGGTTTTATATATAAGTGGTTTATAAACTACAATGAACTTGCTTATTCCCCAAGGCTAATTATTTTTATTAGCCATTTTTTGTTGCTAAGTATGTTACCCAACTGAAGAAACCATATTTCAGCTAAGAGAAACTGGAGGGATTCTTATATAAGTATGATTCCCCAGGCTTTTTCAGATACATTTATCAAGTATAGAAATGGTATGAATGAATAAATGTGTTTAAAGACAAAAATTGAGTGTCAGAGCAAGATCTTTGCAATGCTCAGCCAACAGTTGTGGGGCTGGTTATACAACAACCCTTGCCATAAGCAGAGCCCTTCACGGGCCATTCTTGGTCCCTTGCTTGAAGTAATGTTATTTATATCTCTCTTGAAATGACTACTTGTCTGTTAAAATGGCCATGGTACTTAGGCACCTGGGCACAAGGGGAATGAGATGTTCCACCTGCTATTCCCTTTATAGTACACTCAACTGCAGTTCTTGGCACGAGCTTTGCGTTATGGGCTGTACAGAGGAACAGTGCCTCTTTTTTTAAAGGTCTTCAACAAGTAAATTTACAATTTTTTCTCAATAGAGATATTAGTTAATACTCCATTTATCTCTTTGTGAGGTCTCAGAAGATGTCTCCATTGTACTGTTGAAATGAAACAGGCCTAGGAAAACGGTGGTTACCAACAGTCCTTTTCTGAAGGACATGCAATAGCTGTCAGAAGTCATTCTTGTTGAGCAGCTGGACTTTTTATTTTTCCTTCTCTGTTCAAGTACTTTCCAAACTGTTTTGAATTTATGTATCTTGGCATGCTTCCTTGGACACAGCTAGCTATATTCAATCATAATGTTACTGTGGAAATAGAATTTGCAGTTATGAAAGATCCTGATCAAGGATAAGTAACATCATAAGGAGTAAGCATTACAGAGCTGCATGATGCAAAACATCCATGAAATGGGCTGCTCGAGTAGTCAAGAAAGCAAAGTCTGATGAACATCACTTCTTGAAGCGAAGGGCCAGCTATCATAAGTACTACTAAAAATTGCTGAGGAAAACCACAATTAGAGAAGAGAATATCTTTAAATCTGTATCCCTAGGGCACCCATATTGTCATCAAGTAGAAATTAATTCATACACAGAAATATTATTGCCAGTGTGAACTGTGAAAACATGATGACAGTGGCAGATTTTCTGTTGTACTTGTGGAACATTCCCCATTCCTTAATCAAAGAAGTTTACTGACCCAGAATTATGCTAAAAACAACCAGGTTTTTATATGACTTTCCCACAGTATGCTAGATAAGTTAATGTTTAAACAATTTCATCCCTAATATAAAAGCTTGGTTTGTATTTTTCCCTCATGAGATAACAAAAAACCAAATAGAATCCAAATCTGCAGTAGGAGAGTGTAACTTCCATTAGAATTAATATAATGTTCTTGGTGCATGCACTGATGCTATCACATTGTCATGTTAGGATTATTCCTTTTGTCTCATTTATATCAGATGTTATGGGTAGTCTTTGTTTCATTGGTTTCAACTAAGTTCTTTATGACAGGGACTTTCTTACTGGGTAGGGTGCCTAATGAAGGTGTTTAATATAGCTTGGCTCTTGAGTAATATCACAATTAGCATGGATTAACAGCACAGTTAGGTTGTATGGTGAGTGGAATGGTTCTTAAACTTCTCATAAACAAGATTAATCACTAATATTCAATCTTTAATTTCCTTTAACACCTCTAAATACCTATTTCTTTATATTTGTACTGCTTTTTCTCACTGTTGTCTTAATCTAATTTTTAGTACCTTGTAAACAATCAGAACTCACTTTGGATGGATCTTACTCTGTTCTGCTACTTGGATTTACCTTTGAAGCCTTACTAGGGGTTTTGTAGACAGAGGAAACAACTGGGCTGAAGAATCTTGTTTGTAGCTTAGTGAATGTCATTGCTTAATGCGTCAGTCTGCTTAATTGCAAAGTGAAAGCAATGATTTTGTCCTTTGTTATGATGAGTCTTGATAATTCTTAATGAAATGCACTAAATGAGTGTTAAATATTATAAAATTGTTTCTAGAAACAGCAAGGAACATTTGATTGGATGATGTAATATATTTAGTATTACTCTGCAACTGTTCAAAGATTCTTTAAAGTAACAGGGAGATCTTTCTATATATATATAGGAATCCTGAAATAATAAATGTTAACATATGTTGAATAACATCGTAGCTACGGTACACACAATTCATCCCTGCCATTCAATTTTCATTCTCTCCAAGAAATTAAAACCATCAATTCATCTGAAGAGTTGAAGAAGCTCCAGTATCTAACATCACATTGACGTGCTCTGTACTACATGATGAGGGAGAAGACTTTAGCACTGGGTTTCTCTAGTGAACAACCATCAAGGGGTTCCTTCTATGTACATGATTTTATATTACTTTCATCCCAACTATTCTCTCCTTTCCACCCACTCACATCTGCACCTGAATTAAAAGTATTTTGCTTCTGTTTATTTTAATGGCTTATATTTAAAGATGATCAACTAAATCTGAATGTAAAAGCATCCTCATGTAATCGGTCACCACTACTACTGGTACTAGTGCCTTAGAATACTTTCTTGAGAGACCAAAGACTGATAGGGATGCTAAAGAAACTGCCAGAACCTATTTTCTTACACATGCATTTGTGTACACTTGCAAAGTTTGCATAAGTCTGAGAATACTTCTGGGGCATAGGGAATAATATTCCAGTTCAGTTTCATGTCCAAAAAACCCAAAATGCAATTATGGTTAATGATGCTCCAGATCATTCTGCAATGAAGGGACAGAACTGGGAATAGCTACCATGAAAGCATATTGTTCCCTATAAATGTACTACCATACACTTGGCCGTTGCAATAACAAACTCCTTATAGCAAATCACGTGATATGATCTTGGAAGGCTGAAAACCTGTTTTTCAAAAGTGACTCATAAGACTGTGCTACGATTCATGATACGAGTATCTCAAAGTCACTGATTCATATACAGCTAGTAACATAGTAACAAAAACACAGAGCAGAGTGTGATTTCGCGTCAGCTGCTGGTGTACTGCTGTATGCTGTACTTGGTGATTATAATTACATAGGAATAAGAATCTGAGTCATATAGGTTTAAACCAGCATTGGTATGTCTCTCAAAATTGAAATCTCCCTTTTAGGTATACAAGGTTTGCTTCAGGCACTCTGGACACAAAAAAGTTTGTTAACTCGATGAACTTAGATTCTTAAATCCGGTCATATTTGCCCTTTGACTTTACATCTGATGAGCTTTCCCAGTATCAAACCAGGCTTAAGTATCTCTTGTGCCACCTAAACTGAAAATATCACCCTACCAAAATTAGTCAGTTCCCATTTAGACTGCCTAGGGTTCATGGCACGTATATTACTTTTTCCAGCCTTCTGAAATTCTGATCTGGGTAGCCTGGATATCTCATCATACTAAAGACCAACTTGGAATCTCTTGCTAAGCTTGACAGGATCAATAATCTAGGCCTTTCGTATCTATGCCATGCAAGGAATTCCAATCAGTAGACATGTCCTGAGTGTGAGTTATGGACAAGCTAGCGCAAAATGCAGGGAGACAGAAAATATATTACTTAGTACCTTGGGTATTCACAAACTGATTGAAAGAGCTGTATTCCAGTTGGCCCTCAAATGACTGTTTCGGTAAAACTTGTATTAATATCTAAATTTGAGAAATTGAACTGTAACATAAATCTAAGAAAATGTAGTCAATAAGATAGAAATTATTATGTGGTACTTACAAAGTTTAAACAAATGTATTTACTGGAATTGATCAATTTATTCTTCTCACAGACAAGTCTGAATTGTTCCCTTGAAAGGGTGACATTTTTCTCTTTAGAGCAAAATCCTGACCCTACAGACTCAACAGGACCTTTTGGCTCCTTTCTGTTGAAAGCTCCTTTCTGTCCTTAGTGCAGCCTATCACTTCTATTCAAATAGGATGTTGAGAGTGTTTTGGAAGAGGACAACTGTTGTGGTTTAACCCCAGCTGGCAACCAAGCACCACACAGCCGCTTGCTCACTCCCTCTCACCCAGAGGGATGGGGAGGAGAATCGGAAAGGAATGTAAAACTCAAGGGTTGAGATAAGAACAATTTAACAGGTAAAGCAAAAGCCACGCATGCAAGCAAAAGAAAGCAAGGAATTATGCCCCACTTCCCATGGGCAGGCAGGTGTTCAGCCATCCCCAGGAAGGCAGGGCTCTGTCACGTGTAACGGTTACTCGGGAAGACAAACGTCATAATGCCAAATTTCCCCCCCTTCCTTCTTCTTCCCCCAGTTTATATACTCATGACATCATATGGTATGGAATACCTGTTTGGATCACCTGTTCTGGCTGTGTCCCCTCCCAACTTCCAGTGCCCCTCCAGCCCTCTTGCTGGAAGGGCCCAAGAAACCAAAAAGTACTTAACCTAGTATAAACATTACCCAGCAACAACTAACAACATGTGTCCTATCAGCATTGCTCTCACACCAAATTCAAAACACAGCACTGCACCAGCTACTGACAAGAAAATTAACTCTATTGCAGCTGAAATCAGGACAAGATCCAAATCCAATTAGCTTGGGGAATGATTACACTTTGTCAAACTTGCTGTGTCTTTTCTTTTGTATCTATCTTGATTGTATATAGACCCACAAGTAAACCAAGCTAATGATGTTATCATATTTGAATTAAAGTTATTTATGTCTGGCCATTATTAATATATTTAGATGAATAAATCAAAGATGCATTTGCCAGATCAATTATAGCTTTTGTGTATAAGGAAGTTTTCTGGCCTAATTGTATTAGGACCCTGTATTCACTAATAAAAGATAACTCTACAAACATAGAAAGTATCTGAAAAGCAGTGGACTGCTCTTATAACTGTTATCTGCATGCAATAATGAGGAAATGGGTTCACTATACAATTATTTCAGTGCTTCTGAAAGTCAAACCTACCAATTAGTACATTTTGTATCCTCCTGCAGAATTGTCATATGAATTCCAGTGCTCTAACTTTGGAATATATTTTTGGGGACCAGTGCAGCCATGGGAGTATTTTGTGGTTGAGTCCACTGTTGTTTTCTGCTTTTCAAATGTAATTCACACCACAAACTAAGGTAAATGAAAGTTATGTAACACTGTTTCTACAGTTCATTTATGATGGATGTGAATTATATTACTTAATACACAACTAAGAAGTGCTTAGGTATTCTGGTAATGAGGGCATGATAGAAAACATTTCAATACAGCATGGTATTCATTATTCAGCATGTTTTCGTTATTATTATTATTATTATTAGGTTTTGTTACCTAAGTCATGTCAGAGTTGCTTTCCATTCTTTTGATGATCAGTACTGGGAAGTGCTCTGTGGAACTGCTGTCATTTTGGAAGACATACTGTATATCTGCAGCACCTCTTCTATAGGGTTCTGACCTATCAGTCATGCTCCAAGGCACTGTTCTAGTATAAATAATCAACAGTTTGTTCAGTCTGGAAAAAGACCTCTCTAAATGCTCATCTGTAGCTGTCTGTTGAATTTAAGTAGCACTGCAGTGCTTTGAGCTGGCAATCCAAACATCTTCATTTAGAAACAAAACACCATACGGTATAATCAACTCACCACAGTAATTTTCTCCACTGCAGTATCATTAAAGATGTATTGTAGCATGAAGAGGAAACTCAAATATGCTTGGCCAATAAGAAGACCAACAGACTTCTGCAGTTGAAGCTATTTTTACTACTGTAAAGTCTGAATTCTTCACAGTCTTAACACATTCTCCTAACACATCCCTGTCTCCCATAACATTTTGAACAGGATCTGAGTTACAGATATTCATGTTTGGAGAATCAAATATTGCAGACTCTCATCATCATCTCAAAGAGCTGTCTAACTCTCTAGCAACTAATGAGTCTCTGGAGGAGCTAAAAACTGAACGTGGAAATTTCAGTTGAGTCCAGAAAGCCAGAGGATTACTATACCTGCTGTGGAGTGTCTTTGTCCTTCATGGCACCATTTAGCTTCTGTGAAATTTCAATTGTGCTAAGATTCAGAAAGGAGCCAGTGATTTAAATAGTGTACAAGTAGGTAGAAGATACCTACTTCAGGTGGAATGAGAACTGGCTGAGTGGCAGAGCTCAGAAGGTTGTGATCAATGCTGCAGAGTCTGGCTGGAGGTTGTAGCTTGTGGTGTTCCCCAAGGGTCAGTGCTGGGTCCAGTCCTGTTCCATTTATCCATCAATGACTGGGAGGAAGGGACAGAGATCACCCTCAGCAGCTTTGGTGCTGATACAAAACTGAGAGGAGTGGCTGATACACCAGGAGGCTGCGCTGCCGTTCAGTGACACATGGAGAGGCTGGAGAGTTGGGTGAAGAGGAACCTAATGAAGTTCAACAGAGGCCGGCGTAAGGTCCTGCACCCGGGGAGGGACGCTCCCACGCACCAGTACAGGCTGGGGCTGACCTGCTGGGAGGGAGGCAGTTCTGCAGAGAAGGACCTGGGAGTGCTGGTGACCAGCAAGTTGCCCAGGGGCCAGCAGTGTGCCCTGGTGGCCAAGGCGGCCAATGGGGTCCTGGGGGGCATTAGGAGGAGTGTGGCCAGCAGGTGGAGGGAGGTGTTGCTCCCCCTCTACTCTGCCCTGGTGAGGCACATCTGGAGTGCTGTGTCCAGTGCTGGGGTCTCCAGTTCAAGAGAGATGGGGGACTACTGGAGAGGGTCCAGTGGAGGGCTACAAAGGAGATTAGGGGACAAAAACATCTCCTTTAGGAGGAAAGGCTGAGAGAGCTGGGCCTGCTTAGCCTGGAGAAGACTTAGAGGGGATCTTAGCAATGTTTACAAAAAACCTTAAGGGCAGTGTCAAGAGGACATTGCCAGGCTCTTTTCAGTGGTGCCCAGCAACAGGACAAGGGACCATGGGCACAAACTGCAACATGGGAAGTTCCTTCTGAATATGAGAAAGTTCTTTACCCTGAGGGTGCTGGAGCACTGGCACAAGCTGCCTGGATGGGCTGTGGAGTCTCCTTCTCTGTAGACATTCAAAACCCAGCTGGGTACAATTCTCTGCAACCTGTTCTAGGAGAACCTGCTTCAGCAGGGGGCTGGACTAGATGATCTCCAGAGGTCCTTTCCAACCCCAACCATTCTGTGGTTCTGTGATATATCAGATATTTCTTATTTGGGTTTAAACACTGAATATATATCATTTAGTAACAAATTCAATATTAATGCTTTCAATTTCTTTCTGTGCTTAGGACTTTTTCCCTTACAAAATTCTCTGTAGGGTGGAAACAGCTGAAACTTTCTTTTTTGTGTGTGTGTGACTTACTGCTGTTTGATATGTTAAGAAGTTTCAGTGTTAGGGAATACTTAAAGTTCATGCTCAGGATTCAGAATATGATTTTTTTTTTCCTCTTTGTCTTTTATTAAATGTTATAAATTGCCCCAGAAGAGGCTGGGGAGGGACCTTCTTCATAAATTGGTTAATATAGACCAGTACAACAAACACTGAAAATACTTGGGAAAAGAAACAGCTTTATATAAATAGCTGAGTCCAAAGGCATCAAGAGTTCTTTGCTTTTTCAGCAATACAGTAAATCAGCTATAGTCATGAGTGATTCTTCCTTCATAAAACTTTAGCCAATGTATAAAAAAATGCACAAAACTGGTGCAGATTATTAACATGCCATTTTAAGTTGTCTCCTACTGATGCAAGAAGACTAGCATTAGAAGCAAAGAAAACAGAATGCTATTTCTACTGAACAGAAGGTACAGAAAATAGGTTTTGAGAGAATTACATGCTTTTAAATAGTCTGAAAGCTAAATTATTAGGTCAGTTCTATCAACCTTCCCATTAAATCTGCCATTTATATTTCCTGCCAGACACTGTATAGAAAAAAAGAAAATGATCAGAGTCATTATCTCTGGTGCTAGACTCTGCTGTTCTTGTCATTGTTTCTCAAGACTAGGCACGTCACTGCAGCAGTTAGGGTCAAACTAATAGAAACAAGTACAATATCAAGATGGAAACCCCTTTTTTACTTGTTGTTCATGTACTTTTGGCATCTGTAACAGAACAAAAGCTGCTCAAAAGAAAAAAAAGTCATCATTAAATGACAGCCTTTGAATGACTACTGCAAGACAAATTGAAAATAAATTTGATGTAATAACACACATATTACTCCAGCACTTTAATATTTAAAACTACTTGTTATATATAAATTAGCTCTCATCCCTACAAGAGAAAAGGAAACATTGCATACTTTTATACATGAGCCAGTGAAACAAAGGGGTAAAGGTAATAATCCTCAAAATACTAATGGTCAAGACACCTGAAAAACTAATCATCACTGAAATCTGTTTGCAATTAATAATCCAAGCCCATTTATAAACAGACATTGTAGAAGAGAGAAAGTCAGGTGGGGTGGGGTTTGTTTGTTGGTGGCTTTTTTCCTGAGGAGTGACGAGTAAGCAGAGATTGTTTTGGATAGCTTAGTCACTGAATTTGAAATTTGAATGATGTTTGTAATTGAACAATGTTGGAAGTCACTGGTTACCAGTTCTGTGTTTAGTCCCACAAAAGAACTCTGAAAACAATGACTAGCAAAGAAAATGTCGAACCTTCCTTGTGTGTGATATGCATGATGCAGTGGTCTTTGAAATGACAGAAAAATGTGCTATCAGCAAACAGAAAGACAATTGCATTCCAGATACTGATGAAAGAAAAAAAATGTAGTGATATATTAAGAAAAAATGTAGTTCATATTGTATTTTCAAGCCTACAATGAGACGGAGGTTATGAGACTTCACGGGCTTCTCGTAGCAGCCATGAAGATAATTTTTAGGGGTAGAAGAGATTGTGTCATGTTGAACCACTGTTACTTTTGTGTTTTAAACTAGACTGAAGATTTTTGTATCTGTAGCTGGTCTCTGAGAATACACTAGCAGCATGTGACAGCTAAAGGCACCAAAAAATTAAAGAAATCTCCCCAGAATTGCAGCAACACCAAAAGGTTAAAGGTATGTTATGTTTATTTTTATACAAATCTCACACAAGTATGACCCAGATGTTGCAGTACCCATTTTAAAACCAGTGGAAGGCCTTTGAAGCCCATTCATTCACAATAAAATTTGTAGCACTACGTGGGACAAGGAAAGATAACAAATCAAGAGGGGAAAATTTTTCTGCTTTTCCTGTCAGTTTGGTGAATCTATTCCACTTTTCCAACTTGTAAAAAATATTATCCCCACATAGCTATGTTTTTTCTATCTCAAGAGCATGAAGGTTGTATTTCTTTTATTGATCTGTCTGAGATTGCAGGTATGGCCGTATAATGAATTCATTACAGACTGGTCCCAAGTAAATATCACTAATGTGTTTCTGAGAATATTTTCAATTAGGTATTTTATTCTGACAAAATAACATACCTTTCATTTCATGTGAAGAGCTGAACAATAGATCTGTAATGATTAATATTTGTGAAAAATTAATTTCTAAATTATAGGCTTCAAGTATGGCAAAGGACATCCATACAGTCCATCAGTGAGGAAGCTGGCACACCCATTGCTTACCTGGCAAATCAAAGAAAAGAGGAATGGGTAAGTTTTAAATATCAGCTGATATCCATTTAGAAGTAAATCATTATCTGATTCACATAACAAATTGTAGAACAAATTTGAGAAAATATGACTGCTTGCAGGAAAAGCTTTTTAATTATGTAAATTATTCTTTGCAGTTATTCACAAAGATATGCCTAGTAGCACCTAAACTTGATTCACAAAGTTATGCTTATAGTTCAGTTTTCTACTGAAATAGGAAATGGATCAAAGATACTGGATTTTTATAGTTAATTTAACCTTCTTATACGATTATTAATAATTTTTTAGTAAAGATATGGAAAGTCTTTTTTTAATGATAGAAAAATCTCCAGATAGGTTGAGGGAGACTTGAAATTAGATCTAAAATGTATTTATGAAGCAACACAGTGCAAGTTACTAAATGCAGGTCTCCTTTATGAAATCAGGAAAATTTAACCTAATTAATAATTTTGGGGCAAATATTTAAAACTACTGAAAATAGTTTAAAGACAGTGTCTATATAGCTTTGTCTTTAAAATGACAGACTTAATTTAAATAGTGGCTGAAAGGGCATGTTATTTTACATGCAGATTTGCTGAAATGACCTTGAGCCACATTCCAGCTGGGTGTTATTTGGTACAAACACAGTCCTACAGTTAATCACCTTTAAATTTAAAATCTGGCTCATGATCTTCAACTTTTGAATTTGAAACTGGACTTGGATTATTTCATGCTGAAGAAAAAAGGGTTACAGAGTTCCCAAGCCTGTAAATCCAAAAAGGTTTTATAGGCCTATCATTTCTGGGAAGGCATACCACCAAGAAGAGGAATCTCCTTCATTCTAGACAATGGGTGCCTACAAAATTCATAGGAATCTTAAGTATGAAAGGAAGCATGGCTATCATATATAAATAAAAACATTCATGCTCACATGAAGCTTAGCAATTTACTAAATATTTTGAACTAGACAGCTCTAGAATGGAAGGAAACAAAAGCTGTATGGGAGACAATTTAGGCTACGCTAGAGAGAAGACATGTAATATGATGAGAAGTACAAGATCTTCCTACAGAGCTATTTTTCTTTCACAACAAAACAGATTGATGAAATAGTTGCTCTCAGACACAAAAAGTAAGATCTGTCCCCTTGTAAATAAAAAGTTACGCTGAAAAATTGCCATGTTATTTAATTTAAATTTTAGCCTTTTTATTTTGGTATCCTGGAAACATTTTGTTTGTTTGTATGTGGCTCGCTGGAAGACCATATAAGAATATTATACTTTTTCACATTGCAGATAATACTTATGCTAGAGGTTTGATGAGGTTTTCATTTATTAGAAATATGTTTCACCTGCTTTGGCAGATTTTGATGATGTGAAGAACCTGCATTACACAGATCTGAAGGAAGAAGTTCAGATGCATGTTCAAATGTCTAGATTTTCAGGACATTTTGTGCTGCGGATTTTAGTCTATCCCATTAAAGATGCATGTCATAATCCTACAAGCCTTCAGGCAGAAGTGTTTGCTTACTCAAGCAGACTATATTAAATTCCAGTAAATTAAAATACCTGTTAACCTAAATTTATTCATTTGCCTCACTGTTTTTAAGTTTTCAGGTGTTTTGCTTTGGTTTTGATTGTTTACAGTGAGAAAAAAAAAAAAAAAAAAAAGGTAGTAATATAGAGTGAGTCCATGTAGTAAAGCACATACTGCAGAAACAGAGTACTTGCCAACCCATTACTTCTTAAAAGAAATGACATCTTTTCTTCAGGCTAAGGAGTGCTTCTTTTTACATAATACTTAGAACTGAATTATCTTTTCATAACAGAGAGAAATTATCTTCACTGTGGTATAGTTGATGACAAAACTCCTATTCCAGTTTCTAAAACACTGGATGGTAACATACTTACACAATCAGGCTGCAGCATTGTTTAGCAGTACCAAAATCCATAATATTTTTATAATCTGTTTCTCACCACAAGATATATTCTTTTCCACTTTACAAAACTCTCCCTTTCATGAAAGTACCTAAATCAGTGATGTGGCATATAAAACCCCAAACAAACCTGAGCTGAATGAACAGCTATTCCTAAAGAATGGCTTCAGATACCTCCACTGCTTGGAGAAGCTGAAAGGTGTCTTATTTATCCAGACTCAGTAATGGTACTAGAACATACTCTGTGTTGAAAGGTAGTGCGATGTATTGAATGTTAAGGGTAACAGTTTTGTTATTTGTTATTTAGTTAGTGTCTGAATGGTTAAATAGTAATCTATAACAAAGTAATGGATATTTGCTTCTTGATAATTTTAAAATACAAACTTGCAGGACAGTTAGAAGTAGGTAGAACAATCAATATGGTCTCTGTTTTTCCATAACTACATCTTCAAACTGTTTCTGGGTGTCACCTTCAAAATGGTACAGATAAAGGAATGTAAACAATTTCCAGTAAATATAATTGATAAACTGTCTTCCTTAATTGCAACAATGCAATGTTTAAATGTATTGTATGTTTAAAATGAATGGATGATAATTCGTCCATGTATGGTAGCTTGAAACTCAGGTATTTCCTGGCCCATTGTCTGCTTCTTAGGCATTCACTGCAAGTGGATCGCATATAAAATGGTTGTGGTTCAACAAGATTAAACATTAATATTCTGTTGTGTGGACTGACACATGTAACATAATAATTTAGCATTCTGGAACAAATACTGTCTGTTACTCCTTTCAATACCCTCTTTCTGTGAATATTTTCTAAGATCGGCTGAAAAATCTTTCTTTTTGTAATCTTTATGCACTTTAACAGTGTTGCAGCCTTTCGACAGTAGGTTGAGTATAGTGGTATGAGTAAAGAATTGGCTGAGGGTGGGAAAAGATAATTGGGTCACTTCTACAACTGATGCTCTGCCATTGAAGATATTTTAGGCAGTGCATATTTTTTCCAGTTGATCCCATCCTTTCTATCCCTCATGAGCTAGATCTGTTTCTCAGAACTGTGGAGCCTCTCTAGATTCTGGAGTCCCAGTGGCAGAAGCTAGAGTGAGGGCTTAGTGGAAGATTCAAGACTTCCTCACCCCCTCAAAAAAGCAGAGGGGAATTTTGCCTCTTGTTCACCTGTAGCTTTCTGCCCACAACTTGACTGAAGTTGGAATGCTTCCCTTACTGACTCTGTATCCACTAGTACCATTGTGTATATATGTTTCTTTTCCTTCTTTTATTATTTTAACATTGCATGTCTTCTTGCAATGTTATCTTTCTTCCCCTGCTTCCTCTTTAAATTTATGTTTATCTCTTTTTATGAGTACATGCTGACCTTCTACAATTGTCTGCTGTCTTCTATTGCTGATAGAAGTAGACATTTTCAGGCCTGGAACTAGAAATAGGAAACTGAATCTGAAAGACTGTTCAGATACACAGCTGCCCAGTATTTCTGACAGAGTTTTTGCACAGGATAATGTTGTTCTAATGAAAGAGGTTAGAACTACAGTTCTAGAACATAAAAAACCCAGGTCTCTCTGAAATACCTTTTAAAAATACTGCTAGAAAAAAAGTAACTTATACTTGAGAGGGAGAGAATGCTCTGTGGAGACCATTGCATACAACAAAAAGCAAACCCAAGGCAAATCCATTTGTAGTTTCTGATAGTGCAGATGTTTCCAGTAGCTCATAATTGCTCAGTTCTTTGTCAACAAATAAATTAGACACTTAAACATGATTAAAATATTTTGCTCTTTCACTAATACAAATGTTGAAAAATTATGATTAACAAGTTTCACATCAAAAATGCACAGAATTCAACGCTACCTTTCAAATAGAAAGTTTCTGTCCATCTGATACAGTAGTTTGCCATCCAAAGTGAAACTATGAACTTTGTCTTAAATGCAGCAACTTAGGAAGGGGCTCACTGCTCTATTTCTTCATGTTTAACCAGAAAGTTAGTATGTCTGTTATCATTGGGCAATCCCTATAGGCATGCATAATTACCATAATGAACATAATATGCCTGTGTCCTTACCCGAAAAATGACAGACTCTCAGTAGTGCATGTCTCCGTGAAATTAAAGCTGCAATAAAGGTCAGTAAACCTCAAGAGGCAAAGCCTTTAGCTTTGAGGAAATTTGAATCCACCATTATCTGTTTGGGTCCCTAAACCACACACAACTTCCTCTGTGGTTTTCAATGCATTTATTGGTTTGTGTGCCATAAAAGTTCTGGAGAACTTCCACTAAGCAGCTGATGTTGCTGCAGGCCATGTCCCACTTTACTGTAGTTTCTGAAGTAAGTGGTGTCTGCCAGAACTTCTTCTTGTCTCCTTAATAAGTGCAGACTCCAACAGACGATGACTGTTTTGTAACGGGGGAAAAAAAAAAACCCAAACCCAAAAAAAAACCCCACAACCTGTCCATGGATGCACATTTCCTTAAAGAACACTTCCTAACTTCTTGTACATCAGAAATATTTCAGATTTACATTTTCAATATAGACCTGATTTGAGAGAAAACAGATTGCCTCATTAAGACCTACTTCATCAAGGAATTTACGAATGTGTCTTTATATGCAGCAGTGTAGAAATTAGACCAATGAGCTATTCCAAATCACAAGATCAACTGCTTGCATTTCATGTTCTTTTGCAGAAATGCATGATTTAAACAGAATTTCATCTCTTGCATTATAAATATGACCAAGTGGAAGATAGGGTCTCATTCTCAAGCTTCTGAACCAAATACTGGTCTTAAATTCCACTGTGCCTGTTGCTAAGGACAAAATCAATTTCATACTGAAATCAGCAAAAGTCCAGTAAGATTTCCAGTGGAATTGAGGGGATGTTTTTCCATATAATTCAGTGGGAGTTATATTCATGACAACAGATGTGGCTGCAAAACATTATGTTGTCTTATAGCCATATGATACTAGCAGTTCAGTGAATCGCTATTAAATTACATAAATGGTCATGTTGTGATTATGTCTTCATTATCTCTATAAAGGAATCAATCTAGACTGCATTTAGGGTGTTTTAATGTGGGGTTTTTTTGCGTTATTAATAAGCAATTTGTGCCATTTAGGACTAATGACCATATTATTTATACTAAAAAACCTGTGAAATACTCTTTTATATAAAAGAACTTATATTCCTCAGGCACATCAGCACAACTTCCAGTTATGCAAATGAATGAGCAACTTCAAAACAAAAATGAGTCACATAGGTCTAAAAAAGGGATGATGCATATGTATAATGCATAGACACAAGTATGATGAAAATGCAACTTTGATCTTTAAATGATGTAACTGATTTATTTTGTTTTATATAGAGGTAACATGAATGCTTAGCCATGCACTAATAAAATATATCTGTTAATTTTTATGTGTGTACACACACATTATATATATGGTGTGAATGTGCATCTGTATATCATATGCATGTATGTATACATTTTTTTCTGACTGAAGGAAATACACTATGAAGAATATTTATTGTTAATTGAAAGCTTCAGTTCATTTTTTAAAGTCAGAAAAACCATACATATTACTTTTTTTTGTCTAAATTAGGTGCCTAGGTCTCATTGAAAATGAAAAATATTTAGGAATTTAATATTTTTTGAAAAGTTGTCTGGAATCTTTTGTTCTCTATCTGCTCTAAGTTAATGGCTACTTAAAATGACTTCTCGCTTAGGGTATATGAAATGTTATATATGCATCTTCCCTTGCAAGTTGGGTAATTACTCAAAGAATTGTTATTTAACGCTTGTGTTCTACTAGATATTGTCACTGCTGTTGAGCTCATCCCAGTCTGACTTGAGGGTCCAGGGGTGTTCTCTGTTGCCTCATTCCATGCCAACATGTACATCTACTTAACATTTTACAATGAAGGAGATATGTCTTCTCATGAATCCTGTGGTACCAGACCTCAAACTTGACTCAAGTATCTTCTAAGATGAAGGCTGTTGTCTTATGCTTAGGAAGTGGACAGATGATAAATTCCTTGTTTTGTAAGGAAATTGTATCCCTTGATTTTGCAAATCGTACTCAATTGTAACCAGGTTAAGATAAAAAACTAAGCAAAGCTTTCACTTACAGTAGCTACCACAAAAACATAGCTTAAAATGCAAACTTATTGAAGTTGTGGGGAGGTAATGAAGGAAACCTATGCTTAATCTGATGTTACCTGAAGGTCTGTCTATCTTGATCTAAAGCTGACGTGCATGGCACTGCTGGTAGGGTGCTGTTGTCCTGTATGGCACTCATGGCACTCACCTCAGGCTCTATCCCCTTTCTGATGGTTTTGTGTGCACATTTCAGTGTGGTACGTCATGTCCCAGTACTGCTTTTGCTTTCAGTCTTTGCTGATACAGACTCCTCAAGGGTATAAATGCGTGTCGCTTATTAGTATTTCTTGACTGAAACCAGACATGATGATAACCAAATGGTTTGGGGTAACTGCAGATACAACATGGTTTATCTCCAAAAGCTGACAAGAGATATTGTAATATCCAACAATACTTCTGTACTGAGTAAATTTGTGAATCAGCTATTGATACAAGGAAGTACCAAGTGATAGTCTGACAAAGTGCAAAAAATTAATCAGACTAGCTGCTAAGCAAAAATGATTACAAATAAACAGTTTAGACAACATGATTTGCTCACCAGCTGAAAAATGCTTTGGGTAGCTGGAAGCCTGGAATTTGCAACACCCAGCTTACCACATGATACAGAGTGTGGGGAAGGGCTATGCTTGCATTGGACATATGACACATAGCCAAAAAACTTTAAATTTAAAAAAGAATTCAACAAACGAACCAAACAAAAAATACCCACTACAACCAAAACCCAAAACTTAAGATGCAAGAACTGGGCAGGATGAAAAAGTCTTCAATAAACTGCTATTCCTCTAGACTTCTAACAAGCTTCTTATCTTGGAATAACCAGTCACTGAACTCTGGGGAGACTGTCCTAAATAAATAGATGCAATGCCTAGTCATTAATTACCTGCCTAGTTTCAAACCAAACTGAGCAATGTTCTAATGCCCATTATAGGTTTCTGCTTTTAATTGAAAACAAACATGGGTAAACAATGAAACCACATGTTTATCAAGTGCCTATTTCCTGGCAATCAAGAGATATGGTAATTGCAGTAGTACAAGGGCTGTTTATCAATATGTTTCCTTGTTGAATGTTTAACTACACCTTCCCCAGTATTTGTGCCCATAAAAAACCAGCAATGCTGGCAACACTGGGAAAATGTTCTTCTTGAGGTCAGCAAGTCAGTCTGTCTCACAAGGCTTTACTGAATTAGAGGGGATTGGAAAAATGCTGCAGACTGGTGTCAGGGAAGTGGTTTCAGGGACTGAAAAAGAAAAACAGTAGTGGAAGCAAATTGGCATTTGATTTATGTTAATAAACACAGATAAAATACCTCCTAATGAGCAAAAATCTATTTAAAGGTCCCCAAAGGACTTCAGGCCATATTCTGATAACACACATTCAGGTGTAAGTCACAGTACTGAGAAGGCTCCTATGGTGGATATTTCAGGAGAATATTCTTGTCAAATGGTAAAACTTGCAAAGATGCACTGGGTAGTGATTTTACAGGTAGATAGCTACACTGTAGGGGGAAATGTTCCGTTTTAAAGCTTGGATATTTCAATACAGGAGTTAGAACTCTTTCCAAAATCTTTTCCTAAATGTGTCACTGCAGAGACATTTGCTGGAAGAAGCCAAATACATGATTAAGTAACAGGAAAACCAGCTTGATTACAGTGCAACGCGCTCCGATGACTTTAGTGAGCCTGTCATAAGAAATTACTGTGCATTAAGCTGTGGCAGAACTGTGTTAAGTCTTCATTAGATCCTGTTCCTTTAAGAATTAAACCATGTATTAATTGAAAGGTTGTATCATTTAGCATCTCTTACATAGATAGCTATGCTGCTATAAATGTACCCTATGTTGGTGTGCTTATCTGTGTGCATGAAAAAGGAAATAATTATGCTCCTATGAAATGTCCTTTCAGTGTTTTAATGTTGTTCAGGAATAATCATTGATCTGGCATTGCTTTAAAAATAATAATTTTAAAAATCATTGACCCAATAAATACAAATCCACCAAGAAACATTTCTACTCTAGAAAAGACATCACTTAGACATCCCCCGTCCCCTCCCCACAGCAATACACTTAAAAAATACCTAGTCTCTATTTCCTGAAATTTTCCTATTAATTTCTTTACATTCTAGGTGTGAAATAACATCTGTTCCTTTTTATTACTTCTTCCATCTGAAGAAGTGCATTTGGTTAGCAACCAGAGAATTAAATCTTTTTTTATCTTCATGAGTATCACTCATGAGATCTTGTGGTGTCAGACCAGTGGATTTCATATATTACTGACTGGGAAGCTAGAAAATGGATTGAATTTTTAAATTCTTTAACCAATCTTATCTTTTTTGTTAAATTTTGTCAAATAATTATACAGATTATGCATTCAACAGATACAAACCCATAACATTTCAATCTTCTTCCGTGTGTCTTCATTGTTTTATATCTAATGAAGTTTAGCCCTGCTGTTCTGTAAGAACAAAAGCTAATCTGATTCTGTTTGTTAACTTGCCTGAGTATGCAGCATCAGTACTGATGATATTAGCAGAAATGAGCACACCTTGGGAATAGCAATTTTTACTTAATTACTGCTATACAAGCATCTGGGGAAACTCAGTTTGTTTTTAATATGCCTCTAAAAGTTCTGTGCATGTAAGAAATGCTAGGGTGTTTAGTAGCATACACAGTACAAATAGTAAGTTAGATAATGTAAAGGAATAAATATGCAAACACCAAAGCACACAAAAAAGGTAAAAACCAGAATATTATGACACCAAAGCAATGAGGTACCCCATGGTTTGTACCCAACAAGACCAGTTGAATGGTTGACAACTTCACAGTGAGACAATCCTCCAATATAAGTAACAGCCAGTTACCAGTTGGCCACTGTCTCTGAGAAGTGTTCTTGTTAGAATTTCAGCAATTTTTGTAGACTGCCTTATAAAATATTCTTCCTTAAAGAATATTTTTTTCAAAGATACACATTTACCTGAACCATGTTTATTTACTGTGTGTCCTGGGCAGAGCAACTTAATATGGTGCTTGCTGAGTTCATCCAGACATCTTGGGAATACTGTGTGCAGTCGCAATTTTGCAGGGCATCGAAACATCCAGAAGCTTGCCAAAAGTAGCCTCCTCATCTACCACTAGCTCTTACAAAGCTGGGGATACATATCTGGGTGCCTGTATGATCTATAGACTCTACAAAAACGGAAGTTGCCTTTAAATAAAACCAATCTTTTTCTTATTATTGTGGCCAACTCACATGATCTATAATGTGCTATTCAGACAAGTGAGTACTACTTTTCTGTAGACAAATGGCTGAACACCTTTTGTTTCAGAGTCATATGAGCAGAGTCGCACCATCTTTAATGTGCAACGTTTACTATGTAATGCCTCCTAAACCCAACTTGACATATAGTAACAGAGGAAAAGCCTATATTTACAGGTATCTACATTAATTCCTAAAGCTTCACATTATGTTCATTTATATAAACATCTCTTACTGTTACTACCATTGTTATTACCTTTATCCTTTCCATTGGTTTTCTGAAACTTGAGGGGAAAGGAAATTTCTCAGATTGGAGCACCATCGGTAGCAGTTCATTTGGTGACAGATTTTTTTCCCCCTATTTTTTAAAACCCCATTGTCTTTCTCCTACCATCTTTGTCAAAGCATTTATTTGTATTTCATTTTCATCTAAATCTCAGCCATAAAAAAGCTGATTCAGCAACTTGCTACAATTTTATTAAGAAAAATGAAGCTATTATTCCCTTTCTTACATTCTGTATGAAAATTTGTGAAATATTTTCATGACTAGGATTGATGAAATTCAAAAGCAATCTTCTCTGTGGTCTTTCATGTGAAGAACCATGATCTGTCTCTGTTGATAAAGAAGTTAAATGAATTGAATGTAAAGCAGGCTCAGCTCTGGCCATGACTTATTGTAATTGTTTTCTAACAACCTGATTTAAGATCACTTGCCTGAGAGCAATGCAATATAAATGACATTACTTTATTTTTGCATAGTAAGTTCACTTTACCTCATGACTATCTGAATGTGCTAGATACGGTTTTATATGATCAGCTGAAATATAAGAGCTTAGGTAAAAGATCATAAACATGAGGCAACATCTAGTGCTAGGAGCAGAGCTGTACTGAGGTCATTACCCTGCCAGAGGTCTTACTCTGGATGGCTTTTGCTGTGTGGGAAAAGATTGTAATATTGTTTGTTTCTTTGTTTTGCATAATATAGCCAGGATTTTTAAAAGATTTCGGAAAAAAAAAAAAAAAAAAAAAAAAAAAAGAGAGACATAAATTGATCAGATTCATTTCTGGGGCAGAAGGTGAATAATAAGTAACTTCAAAGGTGACTTAAAAATTATCTTCTGCAGAGACCATTAAAAAAGGTTCTAGTGGAGGCAACTGGAGTATCTCTAGTTTGTTATCTGAGATTCTGATAAGAACACAGACTTGGATTTTGCGTATCTTGGAAAGCCGTATATTCATAAGGTGTGTTTACTTTATCAGACCTATCTGGTATGAATTTGTCACTTGCCAGTAATGCCAGCTTTCCCAAGGCTCCATCTGCATAGGGGCAATGAAAATCTGCCTCATTGTCCAGTGTTCCTTCACAATGGTTGTAGACACATCCTGGGACATGCTGCAGCTCCCACAGGTAGTTCTTCCTTTTGTCAGAGGTTCTGCCATATATTCAGCTGAGATAGACTGAATAAGTCCACCAGTCTAATGGAATAAGTGCATTGGAATGCAGATCGAAATTCTTCACTTTCTATTCTTCTTGAATGATCTAAGGTAAAGCATAAGATTCTGTTCACGAACAGTCCTTGTTAGACCCTGGCTCATACAAAAGAGAATAAAAACATAGAGGAAATTTGGAACAATTAAATTAAAAAAAAAAAACACAATTAAAATTGTGTTGTATTTGCCTGCAAAATAGGTGAACAAATTAATCTGGAATTTGTTAAACCATAACAGTACATGGAACAATGAAATTATCATAACTTAAAAGAACTGTGGTCCACCTTGTAGAAGGGCATGCTAGCATGGTACTTCATTGTGTCAGTGATTAACTGATATATTGTTTCTTTGTTAACACTACAATTATTTTCAGTACAAAAATGCATTGAACCTACTGGGAAAAAAGTACATCTAACTTCCCATAAACTTTCTTGGCTGAATTCTGTTATCTTTTCAGTATTTCAACAAACATAAACAAGATTAGCAAAGTGTAATTATTAACATCCCTTCCACCAACCCACTTTGATTAGAAAACAGAACTGATCAACTAATGCATTAACAAGGAAAGTTGTGGTTTGTAGTGATAGTTGCCAAGTTTTTCTACAGCCTGGTAATAGTTACTTGTTAGACACAAGATTTTCTTTCATGATATTGGGAAGCTAAGAAATTCTTGGGTGTCAATTCCTGTTACTGCTTTGACTAATCAGATATTTCAAGTGATGTTTTTAAAGGAGCATTAGAAGGATTCTTCATTGAAGAAGTTAGCTAGTTTCTTGCTTACTTTTACTTTCTGAAGTTTGTGATCAATTACAGTATCTGAAAAGTTCAGTTTGTCTTCAAGCCAGGACTGTTTTGGGGGTTCACTGATGTGAGTAGTGAGGACCTTATTCCACATTCATTATTGTCATCAAGAAAATGTTATCTTATGGTATTTTCAACACAAAAATATGTCAGGGACAGTTAACACTGCCAAGTTTATTAGTTCACTGTATAGAAAGAAACACGAAGTTACAGCTATGTCAGAATTATTAATAGAGTTACACACACCTCCATGCAGCTGGTTCAGGTAAAACAGTGGCAGAATGAATAATTGAGGTTTTGTCTACCATAAAAGTTCAATATGTTTAAATTGCTGACTCTTCATTTTCCTACACACATCACATTTCATCTTAGGTGATGTAATCTGTCATTAAAAAAAAAAAAAAAAGGAAATATGAAGAACAAAAAAGACACAACATGTTTCTGCTATTCTAGGTCAGATTCATTCACAGCATTGAATGAATTACTATTTGGTTTTGAGTGGCATGCCACTGTCAACTTTTTAAAGAAAGGATGATTAACAGAATCAGGGCCCCAGAAAAATAGATTTGTAACATTTTAAACCACTTTTTAAATATCTTTTTTTTGCTTAGTTACAGTATGGAACTACTAATCTTGGCTATTAGGTTTATTTATGATTTACATGACTGGGTGCTGTTTGTTACCATCTGTCTATAAGCACTTTGTACATCTTAAACACTGTATACGTCTTACAATTTGCATCCCTGCCTCCTCAAAGTATAAATCAGAAGAGGAGACTGTTCTTTGTGAATTTAACTAAGCTGCTAGTTCACACTGAATTACTTCTAGAGCTGGCATTCATAATTTTTTATGTATCCTCAAGAGGGAACATTATGAGAATTAATATTTCTGGAGAGTAATAATGCGTTTATTATTGCAATATGCCCTCCTGACTCTGAAAGTCTTCTAAAACTTTACGTATCTTTATGTTTGTTATTGCTGAAATCCTAGTAATTACTTTCATAGATTCTTAGAAGTTAGAAGAACAGGATCTATTTAAGAGTCTCCGTCACTGTGCTCTTTTAAACTAGGCACTTCAAAACTCTTACTTGGCTTTGTTAAGATTGGAGCTGGTTATTTTTTTCTTATGATTGCCATTACTCCTTTTTTAAAACAATGGATTCTAGTACTTGCTAGTGTTAATATAGACTGTTAAGTGTTAATAGTGTTAATAAATGGTTAATTTATAGAAGTATGATTTTTTGCTCCTGTAAGAGCTTTCTGACATTTGCAGGTTGGAGTGTTGAAACTGTTTTTGATGCTGAGCATGTTCAGAAAGGCAGTCACAAGGAGAGTGTTTGCCAAATGGTGTGCTGGAACTACAAATCTTTAAAGCACCTTGTGTCCATGAGAACTTGCCAAAATCTTTCTGATTAATTTAATTTGCTGAAGTATTTTTGTCCTGCTATATCAGCAAATATATACCTTCTTGCAGAACTTCCATGGTATTCTTGCATCACTATTGGGGATCACTATGAAGTTTGATTCTATTCCCTTTTTTCCTCTTTGCAAATGCTGTAGAGTAAGCAGGCACTTAGGTATGTTCTAAGACTGTGTTTTTGAAAGCTTTTCTCTGTTTTTGCAAGTTTTGGAAGGCCTGTTTTTCAGGTCATGCAAAAACTGATTTCAGGTTCAGTTTTGCACTAGCAGAGGAGCTGAATTCCTGATTTAGCATGGTTCCATACTCACTGAGTAGCGGTACCCTGAAAACTGATGATAACGACTGGCCATTTACTATAGTGGTACCTAGTAACATGTTATTAATTGTTAGTTTACCTTTACTTCTAAGAAAGCTTGCTTATCTCTTGTTCTCACCTTAAAAAACAATAGCCTGAGTGGTGAAATGAAATTACCTAACAACAACTAGCTCTTCCATGGAATAAACTGATTAGCATTGTAATTGATTTTTTCAATTCACTTAAACAGTTTAGTGTACTAAGGTAGGCATTCTGTACACAGTTTGGCATAGATATGTAATTAGTATTCTTATTAGCATGTGAACTGTGTTTAGCTCCCTGGGCATTGTATTTTCATTGTATTCTGTGCCACTGCTACCATGAGGGCTTAATTACATAGTGATATTCTGAAATATCTGTAACAGCACATGAGCCATCGTTCATTCATATCATAGTATCACAAGAAAAATTGAATGAGTGCCATGGCAGTGTCTTGCTTACTGTCCTTTGACACTACACATTCACAAGGAACATTGGGAATTTGATTGTTATGAACCAGGAATGACAAAAAGCAAAAATCCCAAAACGTTTACACATTCAAATACAATTTTTTTAAGGGGGATTTTTTTTTTTTAAATCAGGACTTCCTTGTTTGCCCAGACTATATCAGAAGACCTCAGCATTGCAGTGCTCTTCTTTTATTAAGAGAATTTGAAGACTTATGAAAATCCTACTCTGAAAGGGGCAAAGAACTCCTTCAGAATGTGGCTCCACAGGTACCACAAGACAATAGGACATCACACTTCAATGAGATTACAGTTTCTATATTTTGGATCTTTCCAACTGTCTTTAATATGTGCTGTGGAAAGATACTTTGCAGGACCTTCTCTGACTTCAGCAACTACTTACTATTCCATTTCTGAAAGGATTGGAGAGAGTTGTGGTACTGTGATGTCATATGATTTTTCAAAGCCATATAAAATGGCAGAATTCAGTATCTACATTCCTATAGTTTTGCAGAGATAAGACTTTTCTTGTCTATTGGATGCATAGGTGATCAATGATGTAGACTCATGCTTTTTATTTTTCTTAATCCATACAGAAATGAAACACCAAGCGTGTGCTGAGCACTAGGGAGGAAAGCTTTCCTGGACATCTCCCCAAGAAAATTATAATCGCCTGCAAACTGTAACAGCTCAGGTAGGGTGTCCATTAGATTTGAAATGGCTCCTTTGGTAGATTTATCTAGGTCTTTATGTCCTAAGGAATCTGAAGATTTGAAAAAAACTTATAAACTGTTGGGATGTAACTGATGCCACAATTTTGTTCATTTCATAGCAAACCCGTGCTTGGGGAGGGCAGAGAGTCAAAGGGATAGAAGAATCTGGTAATGTTTATTATTTGTACTGCAGGAGTGCCTAGAGGCTCTGGTTGGGAATGGCATCCTTTAGGAGGGTTGCAACTACATGATCTTTAATGTCCCTTCCAACCCAAACCATTCTATGATTCTACGCTGTCGGCTGTGCATATCTACATGAAGCTAATGTCTGCTTGAAAAAGCATAGAGTAGGAGGCAATAAACAAAATAAATAGAAAGAAGGGTAAATAGAGATTTAAAGAGTTAGGAACAGGGAAACAATAAATACATGTGCCTGTATAGGACCTCTATAGCGTTACTTTTTTTTCCCCATAAAATCATAATTATAACAAAGCAACATACTGTGAATAAAAAGATTGTTTTTGAACCAACATGCTTGGAAGAAATAATTTAATTCCACATTCTGCTACAATTTAATTCCTCATTCTGCTACAGTCTCCCTCTTAGACTTTGGAAGACAGGGAGTTTGGATTGGAGTGGGAAGAAAATATAGGTTAATATCCACTGAGATGTAAAAATTACTTTCAGAATGTCATCTCTTCCAGAATCAGATAGTAAAGAATTATAGAAACTTTGATGTAGTTGTTTATGAGTAATAAGTCTATTTCATTTTAAGTTAGTCTTCAATGGATAAGTTGAAAAGTATGGTGCATGAAGGGATTAGCAAAACTGGATTTGAAAATAAAATTCCACACACTGTGAAAAAGAAGTTATAGGCAAAGAAAGAAATTAAAAATAGCAATGAAGGTGTGGTGAGTGAAAATTAAATATATTCAATATGAATTTTCTGTGTTTATACAATTCCCTTTTAAAAAAAAATAAAATAAAAAAAGAGTTAGAGTTCTGTACCTCCAGTGATAATGATTTCTACAGATTGGAAGATACTAGAGTTCTTCTCAAAATATTATATATAGTGAGATCAGATGACAGACTGAAGGGATCCAGAAATTTTCTCATGAGAATAAAAGAGAAAGAAACCACTCATTTATACAGAAGGGATGATACAATATATAATGAAAATCTAGTAGAATCCATAAGAATTTTTCATTCCAAAGCACATATTTAAAATTGCTTTCCATGGGGAGGTCATTATGTATATATGTCTGAATGTATCTATCTATCTGCACAGTATAGGTAAAATTCAAAAATATCACCCTAGTTGATAAAAATAACTATTGGAAATACCTGCCAAGCAGAAAAATGCTTCTGCTGAAAAGGCCAAAAATATTTCCCCACAATACTTGCTACTGAGAGGAATAATGAGATAGTAAAGTATGTTATAAAATAGAAAATCATGGCATTCTCTTCATAGAAACTTTATTCTCATTTCAGGGATACCCAAGGGGTTCCAAAGAGAAATATAACTTTGGAAACCCATGAAGAATGTTAGAAAAAAATTAAATATATTGTTTGCATTCTGTAGCATATAATTAAACACATGTTTCTTGACATAATTATGCTAATAGATGTGGGAAGCTGTCATTTCTGCCATTGACTTTATAACATAGACCTTTGTGGAATAATTTAAGTGGTTTGTCCTGTATCTGGGAGAGAGACTGAGGCTCTAGATGCCTAAAGATGACACTTCCTTAATAGTCAGAATGATATATAGTTGCATTTATGGGCAACTGCCTGGTTTTGAAAGATCAGACCTCTTCAAAAGGCAATTACATTCCTAAATCATGTAGCTAGTATTATTGGAGTAAAGGAATGAATCAAATTGGAAATGTGTGATTTTTAAGAAGAGTATGGTGATCTGCAGTTCACATTTTGCAACACTCTGGCACAGGGATTTTATCTTTACCTGCTACCACAAGTCAGAATTTAAGTGATCATTTATTTGCTACTTAGGTTAGCTCATATGAAGTAAGGACCATGGTGAAATAGCAATCATACCTTGAACATGTTTGCATTTTCCCCCCTTTTAATAGTGAAGCAATACTCTTAAGTATTTATATGTATTTTCCCAATAGATTTAATCAAGGAATGCTACAGATATTTCATAAAGCAAATATCAGTGCTGAGAGGCTCTCATAGAGATTCCTTTCCTTGTCTCTCTTCACTCCCTAAGAGCAGATAACCAGTCATGTGTTATCATCAGCTCCCAGGCTACTCCAGAATTACAACTTACAAAATCATTGCTGCAACCTTAGACATGCAGTATAGTTTTGAGTAGTAAAGACTTAACGAGTTCACCTAAAATCTTCTGTTGTCATAGCAATGCACTGGGAAATGGATCTTGCTGAGAGGAATTACCCACCTGCGCTTGTATTGCATTGTGGAGGTGTATCTTTGGTTGAAGCACTTGCTTAATTGAGGGATCAGGAATCACCTGTTAAACCCTGTTGGATAGAGTTTGGGGGGTTGTGTATTGATGGAAACGAATGCGCAGTAAGATAATACACTGCAAATTCACATAATACTTTACAGTGTACTCTCTTTCCAAACTGCAGAAAGCATTCAGATGATATCTTGGTCCTAACTCGCCAGGTTCAGAGATGAATTTCTCCCACCAATGCCGCATATTACCAATTGGTTCTCTCTTTACTGAAGCACCCTTTACACTTCTTTGGTTTCTGCCATGCAGATGTCATAGATGATGGTACAGATGAGTTAATAGCTTTAGCAAGGTGCTTGCACTTCAGACCAATTTAGTGCTTAGTCTGATCCAAGAATGAGTTTCTTTCTGTGAGTGCCCTCAGTGAGCTGAAACACTGCTCGTTTCCCCACGTTTCTCTGTTCTTGTGACAGAGTGACATTCTCCTCTTCCTACAGCTTGACTCACCAGTATGGAGATGGGTCATTTTTTCTCCTCTGGTTAGATTATGTTAATAAATTTTCTAAATATCACCCTCACTGTGACCATCTGCACCCTGGAGGCACTTTGAGTTGTTGCAGTAGCAGTTCTGCAGGCTGCAGAAAATCACATTGGAGTGTTTTGGCTAAAGCTGAAAATTCAGCCAGTTTCCTGGTTTGTTTATCCTCTTTCATTTCAGGTTGAGGATTATTTTGCATTGGCCACTTACTTCAACTGTACATGCAGGTAGTTTTCATCACATATCTGAAGCACAGTGCAACAGCTTGGTGTGTGTCTTACCCACAGCTACACAGTAGTAGTAGCTCTTTTAATGGCAATCCTGTCATTAATATTCCTCCATAAACATATGTCAGCCACAACCATCAGAGTCTGATCTGCATTTCCTAAGTCTCAAATCAGAAAACAGTGATTTTTTGTGTATTGGCTCTTTCTTTAGGGGAATGTTGCAAATGGAAGGGGGGAGATGTCTGTCAATGTCACTTTTACTAGCACACTATTATGCACAGAACAGAGTGGAAACATTTTTTTGCACTTCCTTTGCCCCTGGCATTTGAGCAACAAGTGCCTGGTCCTCTCACATTATGAAGGGCAAGGCATCATTGTCTGTGATGGCCCTCTGGGTAATAAACAGTGAAATGACTCATCAGAATTGTACACAGTTATCGCACAACCAGAGCCCAAAGAAATAAAGACATGATGACATACACATAACAGACCATTATCTAAACCACATAATAAAGGATGAGGGAATTATGCCCTTGAACTCCAACCACAGCCTTCTACATCTCCACTCAAAGGAATAACCACTTCATTTGAAAGCCATTGGATTAACCATTCAGATTATCCATTGCACTAAATGAAAACTACTGACATTTAGACATATGTAGTAGTACTGTAGTACTACCTTAAGTTCTACCAAATGAATTGCAGATTTATATATAATTAATAGCATTTACATCTATAACATTTCTGTTTTAGAAGGATATTACATTGATTTACTGACTCTGTAAAACAGTTCTGGACATCAAAAATAAGAATGACCCATTAGATGATCTAAATCCGCTATTCTGCTTGTGCAAGTTTTATATAAGGATCACTTCACACATCACTGAACTGCAGCCACTTCAGTTGTCATTAGGCAATTAATCTACCAAACACCTGCCCATCATAGCACTATTCTATAAAAGGGCAAATTAAAGTGTGGGAAATTCAGTATATCCTTGGAGATTACTTCTAACTTTGACAGTTTGCTAGTTGGATAACCTGCTGAAGGAAACCACTTTATAATTGCTTTCATACAGTCTACATGAGCTGAGAATCTGGCCAAGAGAATTTAGAGGTTTATAAGATAATCAGAGGTCATTTATACTCAAAACAACAACAACAACAAAAACAAACACAAAAAAAAAAAAAAAACCTCACCAAAAGGAGATTATTTCTACAACATAAACATATTTTGTCTTGTTCCCTTTTAGACTAATAGGTTCACATTTGAGTTAAAAAATGAATTGGTAAGCTTGATGAAAGCTGTTTAATGAAAGAATTTTGAATTTACTTATTTCTGAATTATCTGTGTGCATTCACAATAAGCTACAGCAAAATTAATTTGATCATATTCATGTTCATTGCAAAATATTATAAGAAATGTTTGGTTGTTCTACAAATATTCATTATTATGAAACATTATTGTAGGTAATATAAGGATTTTTCATTCTAATGGATTGAAAACTTGTTGGACAGCATGGCCCAGAGCATGGTCATCAGTGGAACAAAGTCTAGTTGGAGGCCAGTAACTAGCAGTGTCACCCAGGGTCAATACTGGGTCCAATTCTGTTTAAAATCTTCATTAATAATCTGGATGCTGAGGGAGAGTGGGCCCTCAGAAAGTTTGTAGATGGCACAAAACTGGAAGGACTGGCTGGTATGCCAAAAGGTCATGCTGCCATCCAGAGTGACCTCAGTTGGACGGAGAAATAAGCTGACAGGAACCTCATGTAGTTCAACAAGGAGAAATGCAAAGTCCTGCACCTGGGGAGGAACATCCCCATGTATCAATACATGCTGGGGGGACAGCAACATGGAAAAGAGCTTTGCAGAAAAGGACATGGGGGTCCTGGTGGACACCAAGTTGAGCATGAGCCACAGTGTGCCCTTGCCACAAAGAAGGCCAGTATGGGCTTCATTAGAAAAAGCATTTCCAGCAGGTCAAAGGAGGTGATCCTTCTCCTTTATTCAGCACTGGTGGGGCTGCCTCTGGATACTGTGTCTAGTTCTGGGCTCCTTGGTACAAAAGAGACATGGGCATAGACTAAAAGTTTATTAAGGGACTGGAGCATCTCTCCTTTGAGGAAAACTCTGGGAAAGCTGGGACTGTTTAGCTTATAGAAAAGAAAGCTCGGGTGGGATCTTATCAGTCTATATAAATGCCTCAAAGAAGGGTGCAAAGAGAATTAAGCTAGTCTCTTCTCAGTCATGTCAAGTGACAAGACAAGAGGCTATGGGCACAAAATGGAACACAGGTGGTTTCCTTTGAACATCAGGAAACACTTTTTTACTGTCAGGGTGAACAGAGAGGTTGTGTGGTCTCACATCTTGGAGATATTCAAAAGTGGTCTGGACATAGTCCTGGGAGCCTGCCTTAGGTGGCCCTGGTTGAGCAACGCCAGTTGGACAAGATGACATTCAGAGGTCTTTTCCAATGTCAACCATTCTGTGCTTCTGTGAACTCCAAATGCTTATTAAAGAGAGGCAAAGAGCTTAGCCAGGATCCCGCAGCAAAGAATAAGGGAGAGCATATATATTGTCCCAGACATCACTTAGAAGACTAATCTGCTTACTTTAGAAAAAGTTTGTGCTCCCTAAGTACAGACTATAGGAAAATACTTTTGGTTTTCCAAAAACGAGGGAATTACATGCTTCTATGAGACGGTGAAGTGCAGAATCTTTTTCAGCCTCTCTCTCTGTTCCTTTTGCTGTCTTCGCTACCTGATATATGAGCCAAAGTAAATACTTTCTACTTTAAGGTGTGTTTACTCGAAAGCCTGAACACTGCCATGAAATAAGGGTGATTCAACTTTTTTTTTTTCTTAGTTGTAGCACTGGAAACTTCAGCTTGCTAAGGCTTTTGTGTAATTTCTCGCATACTATTATCCGATCTGCAGAAGTATGTGGGCATGGTGAGACCAGACAAACTAAACCAGAGACAGCAAACATTTCACTGAATGAGGGCTAGAACCTCCTGTTGTGGTTTTCCTTCTTGGACATAGGAGTTGCTTCTTTTTAAAATTAATGATGGAGGGGATAACCACAAGCTGTATCATTGCACTGATTATAAGAAATAATGGGTTTTGGAATAAACAATATACTACTGTATTTTTTACATGTAAATCTGTTTTACTACCAAGCTCTTAAAAAGATAGTTCTTGAAATGTATTTTTTTTTATTTCATAGGCTGCATGTTTGATTTTTTAAAATATTTTAATGACGATATTAAGAGACTGTATGGTGTAATACTGTATAGAAGTCTCATGGGAATGTTTTTAATTCATGCAACATGCTTTTGATCTGCATTTGATCACTGGACATTTGTCTGGGATTTCTAGACATCTGCAGTCCTCCCAGAAGTAGCTATTGCTCTGAGTACGCTACTGATAATTCAGGAATCCTGGGCAAATAACAAAAAGCTTCTAATTCCATCTGACAATATTTCTAGACAGAAAAGTAAAACATATTAGAAGCCCATATACATATATGGTGGCCATGATATTCCTAAATGTATTGGAGCAGGATTTAAACAAAAAGTTATTTTTAGGATTACTAATCACTGTTCCTTAAAGAGCTGGATCTCCTGTCAGACCTTAAACAGAAATTTTTGAAAACTTGTCTAGTGTAGATAACAGATGAAAACAAAGAACAGGTTATTGTCTGTCTAATTTGAACTTGCCCTTTACTAATGAAATGTGAATCCAGATGGGGAACTAAGAATGTATTTCATTAAAACATTATCACTTCAGAATTCTGACATAAAGTATTTTCTAATATTGAGTAATAGGAAAAACAGTATCTATGTCATAGCTTATTGATATACTTTCTTCACTTTAGAGCAAAGAATAAACCTTCTGGAATTTTGATGTTATTTACTGATAAATGACAAGGACCTTAAAAAAATATTCATAAAGAAAGACGGGTTACATGGAGAAGAATTTGTGTGGAAATACAGTATATTTTCTTTCCTGTATGTTAAGGGTGATATAACTTCATTATTTTTTCCTTTTATGTTTAACAGTTGTGCTAATTTAGTTAAAATGTATATGAATTCTGTCTAGAATGTTGCTCTAAAGTGACTGGATTAAATTTTTAACCTAACTTGATCTAACCTGATGTAACAGAATTTATTATGAAAAAATAGTCTTTAGCGGACATGCGGAAGAACTGTGGAGGAGATTACTCAGCACAGGGGGGCTTTTTAAGTGCTGTGTAAGCAGTGCATAGTGACATCTCAGCATTCTCCAACAGGGATCCAATTCACAGCGTTGTTATACTTGCTGTGTTGCTGGGGTGGCAGTGAAGGTACATCAGTTAAGTTGCAAATAACATACATCTTCAATCAGAACAGAATGAATGTTTCATGTCTGCTGAATGTGGGGAAGAAAAAAAAAACAAAAACAAAACAATGCAACAGCAGAAATCCCAAGAGGAAGACATTCTCATTTTAATGCAATAAAAGGTAGCTGAATAGGCAGATTCAGGCAGGCTGTGGACCACTTTGCTGATACTGCTTTATAGATTAGGAATGGAAACAGGTGGTGAAAAAAGGGAACCACTGGAGCTCTGATAGGAGAAAGGAACAACAGAGGGTCAAGGACTGAAGCCTCTTGAGCAATTTTTATGGCAACATTTCTGTAGCATGTTCCTGAAGCAGGAACTTAAAATCAGTTCATGAAGTGAGGAGTGGAAGAGAGGATGTGAGCTCAACCAAAGGTAGTTGTTTAAACAAGAGGGAAGTCAATGGTAGTATTTCATTTTTGTGAATGCTAAGGTCTCTATTCCCTGCTTTTCACTGAGCTTTCTACTTAGCCAGACCCAAGAGCTAGAAGGTGTAATCTTTCATAAAGACAAGGTAACCCTGATACACATGATCTGTGGTATTTTGGATACAGAAGTCATAGTTGTGGCTTTTTACATGCCTCCCTCCCCATGGTATTTGCAGAAAGCAGTTATTCACCTGTTGCAGCTCTCTGTGCAAGTTTCTCACTTCCTGAAGGTTTTGCAGAGGCACACATTTCCCACCGAAATTTAGACTACACTAATGCTCAGAGTTTTAAAAATGGAGGTGTGGAGCAGCTCTGCATATTTGTCTTCCTCAGGTGCCGATCCCCATCTTAATAATGTAGTGCATCTTTCCAATTCTTTTGGATCATTGCTCATATTAGGAAAAAAAAAAAAATTACAAATCTTTGACCCAGGTCCATTTTTCTCCCCTCCTTTCTCAGATTTACCTCTAGCAACAGATTCCTAAATGTTTCCTTGGTAATAGTCCTATCTAATTAATGCATCAAAGATATCTAAAGATCAAGTTTTCATTCTCAAGTACTGTGAAAGAAGTTTTGACATGAGATTTTCTTTTTCTTAAATCATAGTAACATTCTCGCACAACTGCTATTTGATGCCACAGTGAGAGTCATGAGCCATCAGTTAATAAATATGAGTTAGATTAATGAATTCATATTGTCAGGAACAGTTTGAGGATCTTGGGCAATAAGATCAGAAAAACTACTGGAAACCATGGGAAAGTGTGTTTTGAAGTCAGACATAGATGTAAACCTGTTTCATGAATCTCCACGCTCCAGGCTTTGTGAAAAAAGTATAATTCTGTATCTTGCGCTGTTGATGAAAACATTGATGTTAAATAGATTCTGGTAGTAAAAGTGGATACATTTTATGAAGGGTCATCAGAACACATAAGCTAGTCTCCACAAGGTACATTGCAAATGTAGAAACTCTTGGTGATTTTGTTTTCTGATGCATTTTTCAGCTGAGGCTCTTAGTTTTAATGTCAGTGTTTTATGTCTCTTCATTTTCTATTACAATCACATTCCAGGGAGATCTTATGTTGGTTCTCCTTGAGCTACACATGGCTTTTAAAGATCACATCACCCCTAGGTTAAATGTGTTGTACTTCTCTATGCTTCTGACAACATATTCTTTTTGCACCGAGAAGTGCAAGCTGACACAGTTGATCTAAACACAATATAATCCTTTGATTTCATATAACTTGAACATTATTAGAAGAAAGTGCCAACATGATACCTCATGGAATTGCGGTCAAGAGGGGAAATTCCAAAAAACAATTCTGTGCAGCTTGGGCCTTTGATAGATCATGGAAGAGAGTTGTATGGTATGCTGTTTGGCCTGACCTCATAGCACTCCAGCTCTTTTATCGAGGCTGAAAACTTGCCTGTTCCCAGGTATATCGAAATGCTACATTTAGCAAGTTGGCCCTGAACCTAAATGGGAAGTAGGAGTAGTCATTATGCGTGGAATGGGAGGCTTCATGATATGGCAGCTTGTGTCAGAATAATAGAGTGGTAATGGAACAACAGCACTAAAACGTGCACCGACTATACAGCAACAAAAAGAAATTGGTTAATATCTAAAAAATGCTGTATTCCCAGAATAGCTTCTCATATAAGTGCAGTTTTGTAAGTATGGCTGGAGAAACTCTCTTAACACAGTAGTATTAAAAACAGCTAACATACAACCATTGAGAGAAATCTGAATAGAAAATGATATTGTGCTTCTCTGTTGACTTTCTTGCTTCCAGTCGCTAACCTGTACTGTGCGTCCCTTAGCTGAATAGACTTTCTGATGGGTTAAATACAAAAATAAGATCAATGACTATAGCACCTGTCTCTTAGAATATAGTTTTTGCTATGCTTTTTGATCAAAATGTAGTTTAGGTGTTATTTTTGCACCTGAACCAAGCACTGGATTTCACCGTAATCGAAGCACAACCCTGTTTGACTCTTGGTTAGAATGCTGCTGCTAGCACTACCCACGAAAGTAATCAAACTGTGATTGCTAGATCTAATCACTTATGAACTTTGTGTTTAAAAATTCAAAATTCTGTGGGGCTTTCAGTCTTTCTCCAGGTTATTGTATTTAATTATGTCCTTTTTTTATTTTGGTTTTGGTTTGGTTTTGAGCTTTTTTATTTGTTTGGTTTGGTTTTGTTTGGTTTTGTTTTTTTCTTCCATGATTTCAATGATTAGGCATCTGCCATAGTGTTTTTTGTTAATATTGTGTAGGGTTAGAGTCTGTGTAGTTTCTGAAAGGGAAGGAAATTCTCTGTAATTGAGTCCTGCCCCTCTTAGCAAGATTATGAACTATGAGTCTAAAGAGTTAAAAGATTCTTCAAAGAGAACCCACATGCTGATTAGAGAGTAGTAATTCAAAGAATATTAGAGTAGTAACATATCTGTAATTGAAAACATATTTGAGTAGTAACTCAAAACGTATCAGATTGGCTTTTAAGAAAGTTAAGCATTCACTGCATGTCTCTTTTATTTCAAGGAATTACCAATACAGAGCATTGAAACTATTTGCCTTTTGGTGACTTGAAGTTATATTGTTTGTGTATGAAGTATTTAGTGATCACATCTCATTCAAGGTAGAGTATGATTTAAAAAAGGCATGGAGTCAACATACATGCAGAGATGTGGATTGTGACAAAGAATCCTTGGTAGAACAGCTATTAACACTAAATTTAGGGAAGATTAACAAATTATGTTAATAAACTGCTGAGGAGCATCCTGGCATCAGAAACCCTGCAGAGAAATGTTGCTTCCTATCTAACATACTGGAATCTGATATAGTATGACACAAAGAAATACTGCATTCTAAATATATTCTTGACACCAATGCACAACTATTTCAATCTGTAAATTTAGCTACTTCTTTTTTTTCTGTTCTAGAGGACATCATTGTGCTTGAATGGGAATTGAAGTAACTTCTGTTGTTTCAATTCACGCATGCAGTTGAAATCCTTTTTGCTACTATGATTTAGTAATAGACTTTTAACTTTTGTGGGGTTTTGTTTATAGTAGCTTCATATTTGCATTTTGTATTTTCACTTGGAACAATCAAAGCCAATAAGAAAAAATCTTGCATCTGAATTTCATTTTTCCTCTTTGTACTTATTAATATTCATATTTAGTGCCATGCACAAGCATTAAAGAGAAAATGCTCTTGGCTATGTGCAGTGAGACTTTGAGAAAGATCGAGGAAGATTCACTTCATGGCGTTCTGCTTGGGTCGTGCAGAAGAGCAAAGTTACGAATGGGGTAGCATAGCTTTTTGGCAGGAAGTCCTTTTTAAATTGGGTCAAATGCTGTTCCAACACAAAATGCCTCGATATCACTGTTGCTAATTAAAGAAAGGCTGGTTGCTGGCAATCTTGCTGATCAAGGGGAAAACCACACAGGACTGCAAGGAGCAAAGGAGTTATTTAGGGATTTCCATGCTTAGGAGGATAGTGCTGGCATTGAGGCAGTGCAGGAGCCAATGGCTCAGCACGGGCTGGAGGCAGCAGGCCAGGGGAGGTGGAAGGAATGGCCAAAAGGACTAGTCAGTTTGCTGCAGATCAGAGCTGCAGTCATTGAATTGGCTGAAGCATCTGCATCGCACAGATGTGTGGGCAGAAGAGTTTTATATAACTCTTTTTCATTTCTGTTCTGTCTTCCCCAGTAATCATCTGTTGTCCATTTAAAAAGCTAATTATCCAGGTTTATATTTGAATAAAAACTGTTGGTGGTTTCTTTTTAATGCAAAAGCTTTTTGGCCTCTGGAGAGTTCTTCTGCTTAGAATTACAGGAGAAGGTCTAGGCAGATCCACTGCAAAGGTCTGTCTGCTTCAGAGCCTTATCAAAGAGATTTTACAGGTCTGATGAGTGAGGCAGCAGCAGTGAACTCTCTTGGGTATTTTACCATGGAAGCTTCGTATTTGTTTCTGGTCTAAATATGTTAATGAATGAGAGTTATCTGTCAGAACACCTGTATTAAGGACATAGGTATTAAGTTTCTTAAGGTCTCTGATGTTATATTTGAACAGCAGAATCCTGAACAAAAGCTTTGTGGGGAGATTGAAGCTTTCCCTGCTCTGCCCTTCCTGAATATGTTTCCATTCTGTCCTTATTCAACATGACGCCTGCTACTATTACTTAATTTAAACTCTCTTCACCAAATTCTGTTAGCTTCACCAGCCCTGACAAATACAAGGTGAAGTGCAAGCATTTTTTTTTTACATCCTATTTCAAGCAATTTCCTCTTCATCATCTTTTTTGTGCTATTCACGTGGTTTCCTTCCCTGAGAAATGCACACTCCTGTGAGCCAGTGCTTGTATGGCACTTAGCATAACCAACAGTTACACATCAGCTGCTTAATCTTAGGGCCTGTTTCTTTTGAAAGATGTGTGCTCATTTATGTAGAACTGTCTGACAGTGAAGTGACAACTTTTGCCCCCCTTATTATCTGCTCCCTCTTGCGTGCCCATAGGCTTCCTTCAGTGTGTGCTTTGTGAGTTTGTGTGTGCGCATGCCGTGCATCATTGCGTTAGGCAATGCAGCAAATAGGGCAGTTCCCTAAAAGTACAAAAGGAGAAAGCTCATAGACGGAAGTCTGAATAGCTAGAAAAATCAGGACAATCATTTAGTCAGTTTTTTTGAGATTAATAGCAGATAAGCCCTCAGCTTACATACATAAACTTCCACAATAAAGGGCTATAATTCACATACTGGACTTCTAGTTGACTTGGTAAAATCAATCTTTTCTTTGAAGTTTTTGTGATGGTATTTGAAGAAAATGAGAGCTTAGGCATTTCTTGTTACGTATTGCCCTCTACAGAGAAACTTGAAGATGACAATAAACTGAGTATGGAAGGACAGAATACGTGACTGTACTGCAGACCATCAGAAGTCCAATTTTTACTGATTTAAACGTTAGCTTATGAGGCTGAGAAATCCTGTTGCCTATGTTAATGAGGCTTTAGTTTAACTGTTTATTTTTAAATTCAGCAGTGGTGATCCAAAAAGCAAAAAATGAAAGCAAAGAAAAGCAAGCAAAACCCCCCATCAGACTGTACTGATTTTCAGTCTAGCAATGGCAAGACACCTTGAATGCTGTCATTTTTCTTCAAGCCTTTTCCTGCACTGCAAATAGAAAATATTAAATCATCTTTCCAACTTCTCATGGAATCGATGCAAACCAATATCCATCAACATTTTATCCTAACATAAAGGAGAGTTAAAAATAAATAAATATAACTTGCTTGACAGGAAAAAATATCATGCAGACAGAAACATATTTATCAGTAAGACACCTTTTAAAACTTATATTCTATATTCATATTGTATGAACATGAAAAAGTAAATGAAGCATGAGGATGGGGGCTCTCACAGATACTCATATACACAGAAAAGCACTTTTTCTAACCTGCAATCACAAAGGAAACTAGCACAATTACTATGGAAAGCAATGATCTCATAATGAAATAAACATATATCATGCCAGTGATTTTACATTAATTGTTCAGTATGAAATCATGCTTAGGAGAAAAATTTGGCAAGCAAAGATTAATTGTAACTTGCTTTTCTAAATGCATAATCTAGTCAACATGGTTCCACAGGATGATCACAATGTTCATTTAAATATGAGTGCTCATTCTATTTCAATTTGTGTTAGTGATAACTGGTCCTCCAAAAACCTTCCACAGGTCTGTAGGTCTTGGGTTGCTCATAGGGTGTTAGAAGACAGAAGACTAGAAATCTTGTCTGCCCTCCAGAGAACTGTGCCATGGCTGTGGCCTTGAGCTGCACTCCAAGGCGTGACAGAATCGTGTTAAATGGGAAAGAATTTTAATTCCATGGGAGTGTGCTAAAATGTGATGACATTACCCACGCCAGTCTGCCTTTATCCAGTAGCCAGCTGCAGCTGTGAAGATATGTCCTTCTGAACCAAGAATCCAGGATGGCACACTTGTCTAATAAGCAAGACGAGTTTTCCTGTGTTGTCATTTGACAAGTCCAATCCAGAATATCTGGTAACAGTTTCACAGGCAGCCAAGCTGCCAGGAAAGCTCGGGAAGCCAGCTCTCTGCTTACTGACTACAGATCGCTTATTCATTACATGATGCTCCTTACCTTGAGGCTTCAGTACAGCAGCAAAGACCTCCTGTTATTGAAGGCTTAGGATTGACATTTTGCAGAACTGGCACGTTTTTTTCTTGTATTTTCCGGGATATATTAGTATAACTAATAAATAACAAATTAGTATAGCTGCCACTGCTTAGGAATACTTCACTGTTATTTTGATTTTTGTAAGAAACATCATTTTGTCAAAGCAGTAGTTTTTTTGCAAAAATGTACTTTTTTGAACAATGTTTTCACTGAGGATGGTTCTTAGATCCAAAGCTTAATGCATTTACCAAAGAGGAAGAGCTTACACTGCTCAGGAGTCTTGCTATCCAGGCACCTGCACAGGATGTGAGAGACCCAAATTCAGATCCCTGCCCTCATCTGAGCACCTTTGGTCAACCACCCCTGAACTGATCCCACGACTTGTCTGAGGGAAAAATGATTATGCAGTAGAAAATGAGCTTCTCAGGTCTTTCTGTATCCAAGATAAATTTACTCATTAGAGCTTCACCACAGAAATGACATTTCCTGGATTGACAGAACCTGGAAACCAGACATACCCACAGGAATATACCAGACAGTTCTACTTAAACCGTCAAAAAGCTTTTATAAAGGCATCTGAGGAAGGAGACCTGCTGTGCAAAGAAAAGGTGTTCTCGTCTAGGCAATATTAATATCCAGACAACATTTCAGAAGCATTAGTCCAGCTTCTCAAAATGCTTTAGACTAGTTAAAAATCTCTTCTCCAGGGGTATTCTTTCGGTGTTTCAATTTCTTGGTTGGACATCTGGTTAGGAAAATGTGCAATTAAATCCATGGCCTTCAAAGAGGGCTTTTTCCAAGCTACTTTGTTTCTTTCTCTGATTGTAATATGAGGGTTTTATCACAATAATAAAAATATGTTTAAGCATATATACATGTAAATTATATATACTTGTACACAGTGTACATGCACACACATGCACACACGTATAGTGTATGCATAAAACATTTATATGCATTACATGTCTTTATTAATATAGATTATATATGCATATGTAGACCTCTCTAAAGTCTCACTGCTCCACATGCTAAAAGACCAAACTTGTGGAAATTTTTAGTGCATTTCTTATCATATGGCATTATTTAATTTCACTTCTTTGTAAAATAATGGTGTTTATTTGATATTCAGATTACTGACATTTAAGAATATGACGTTAGACGTTGCTCAGTGTTTATCTAACATCCTTAGCTGATACTCTGAAATAGATAGAGGGAGGTAGTTAAAGTTCCGTTGGACCCAAACTCTTTTCATGTGATTTTCTGGCTGTCAGAAGAATAATAGTGAACTCAAATACAGTTAGAATTTTGAAAAATACTGAGCTGTTGGGAGTAAGAGAGAATCAGCTATTCCTAATAAGCCATCAATTTTAGGTGAGTTGTTTGGTGTGATTTTTTTTCTTTTTTGTTCAATCTTCATTTAAGTGTAATTTTAAAATCACCTGACATTCATGAGGTGATTATCATAAGATAATATTAGCTAGAGTATTTATGGCAATTTATTATAATTACCCATGTACTAAGGCAGTATTTTGAATCAGTACTAGGAAGAATAATTTCTGTTTCTGTTTTCATATTATGCCCTGTTTTTACTTTCTAAAAAAAAATACCATGGTACCTAACAAAGTATATCTTTTAATAATCACAACTGTGTGAATAAACACTAAAATGTAATGGAAAATCTGTCTTACTCACCCAGTTTCTTAATCTTGACTTTAATAATTTTAATGAGAAAGACAAGATTTTTAGCAACAACATTTAATCATTTTAACAGTGTTAAAATTTCTAATAATTTAAAAAAATATTTAGAAAGCAGAAACTATTTGTATCATTTATTGTCTCTTCCGGGATAGTATATTTTTCTTCATCAAGAACATTGCTATGGTTTTATAATCCAGCTTCACAAATTACGCTAGTGTAAATAATCATCATCATAAAAAAATATTTCCAGGTGCCGATACAGAAGCCTCTGAATTTTGGCCCTAACATCAACTGTATATGGCAGGAAATGCTGGTGAGAGTGTATGAGTGCTTAAGTTAAAAACTAAACTAACGTTAGAAAACAATACCAACTCCATTAGTTTAAGAGAGCACATACAGTAAGTTATGTGGTTGTATACTCATAAGTATACTTGGCTCCATTCGACGTCCTTTGATGTTTTGAGGCTCAGCTGCAAATTTTTGAGCTGTTTATATGATTTGGTGAGTTCTTCAGGGAAAATTGTAGGTAGAAGTAGAGAGGACCACTAGAACACCACAAAACTAGATTATTCTCGGAAATGATCCCAAAGAAGTACTCATCCTAACATTGGCTGTGATTGTGCTACAGATTTTGCCATAATTTATGTTCCTGCGTAACTAATAGAAATGTTACTCTGCGCATACATTAAGCTACTTTAGGCTTTATGTATTGAGCATTCCAATTTTAAGCAGTCACTACCTGTTCTGTGTTCTGTGAAGACCCGAAGAAAATATCTTGCTTTCTATGATCTAAAGGTTTTTGATGAAATAATGTCAAATAATTACTTTTTGTTGTTGTTGTTTCTATATTAATAGACTATACCATCTATTTATGAAACTTTCAGGTCACAGTAGAGTGAGACAGCATCACTTTCAAACAGATCGTACTGAATTACAAAACCTGATCTATAAGCTACAATAGTCAAGGAGAATGATGAGCTTCCCTTAAGAGACATTGGTAGTTTGGAGGGTGAGGGAGGACCCAGGGAACCATGCGAAATACCTGCAAATATCGAGTGTCTCTGCTGTCATAGAAGGGCTATTCAAATAGGAAAAACTGAGTGTCAAATCCCAGGTGAGACCATAAAGCAAGGAGAGTCAGTAGCTGTTTTTGAAAATCCCACCCTTGAAGCAATCTACAATGGTAAGAATTCTATTTGTCTGCATTAGAGCCCTGCCTATGCAGTCTCCCGTTCATGGAAAGTGCCATACACACAGGATCCTGCACGGAATGTGTTGAAGAGGGCATGACAAACACAGATTGCTGACATGGAATAAGGAGGAGCTACTCAAAATATTCAGAAAATATAACAAGTTAACTAGTTTTTCTATTTAATGTTTCTGACAATCCATTACCAGATTAACAGTTATCAGTAAATACACATCTGGTCCCTGATTATTAAAAGGCAATTTAAAAGACACATCTTGTTTGAAATTCATGGGAGGAATTTCCCGTCACATTAGAAATAGAAAAATTATATTTAATATATTCATCATATACCCATCAATAAAATATATAGTTATAAGAAACATTACTCAGTATTTTACTTAGTCTGTACTGTTAAGAAGGTAAGAGGATTATGCTTAATTGCATTGGGATCTGTTTCTGTCTGAAAGAATGCACTTCAGTACTTCTATTAACATGAATAGAAATTTCCTGTTACACAGAGAAAGAAGATAAAGGGTACGGGTGGAAACCTTGCAAGTGGGGATGCCAGAAACACTGCCTCTGGTTCCCTTTCATGGATGCAACAACTTTCTGAGGCCCTGTTTTCCTGGATTTTCTACAGTGACTGACAAAGAATCATTCTGGTTCTATTTACCTTTTCCTATAACTTCCAAATTTCACAGGCTGCAGGCGGCATGACATATGCTAAATAGAACAGACACAACGTTATGCTGGCAAAGATTAAAATATTTTAATTTTTTTAATCTGATGATTTTTGGTGCCTTTAAAAGATTTAGACCCTTAGACAATAAGGTGTCATGCTTATCTTTTAAATAAGAATTCGGTACAGCTAACGTTAATGGTTTCATTTAGTGATTGAGAAAGGAAAATTTTAAGTACCATAATTAAAGTAAAATTGTGTTGTAGAAGTGATCATGCTTTTTTATTTCTGCATTGGTATGACAGTGAGGGATCATATAACTGCCAGAGGGAAAAATCTGCCTACTCCATAACGTACGAGCCATAGGAAATACTTGCACAAACTTTTTTCATATGACATGGCACGACGTGAGACATGCAAAAGGGCTGGATATCAAATCTGGTTTAGATCTAAAATAATCTTTGTACCAATTTCAATGGCTGTTTGTTTTGTACTGGGGAAACATCATGACTGAGGAAACTTGGCTTCTATTCTCTTTGAGATCAACTTTTTTTTTTTTTTCTGAAGGAACTCCATTGTCCACACCTTTGGGGTCCATTTCCTTTCTCAGGCTGAGTCTGTTTTATGTATGCAAATGGTAAAAAGTTCCAAAAGTTTTGCTTCCCACTTCTCACATAAACAGCACAGGGAACAAGAGAGCCTCTAGGTGGTACTGTGCTATAAAAAAATCATTAGAAACAGCAAGAAAAATTATGCTAACTACTTATCCATGGTTCAAGATTTCACTTAGATTATAAAGATAATATTTTAAAAAGAGAGACCATTTCCTTTCAGGTGAAAGTCACTCCAACAATCCAACATTCAAAACCTCTTCAGTGTTTTAGCTGTGTCAGACTACATTGTTTTGTATTTTCTGTGTTCCTAACTGAGCTCTGCAGGATCCTGTTTTGTAATACTTATAACTGAGTTTATATATTTAACACTACCAGCTTGTAAGTTATTTGCAGATTGATTCTTGTTTAAGAGAAGCAGATTGATTCTCTTACAAGAGAAGCAGAACACTAGCTTTCATGTAGAACTCTTTCTAGAACATATATCTCAGAGCCAAAATGCATGCAAGTAGAGGCACAAATACGTAGTATAGAACAAGATAAATGTTTGAGGTGACACATAATTTGTTGCTAACACCAAAGGAAAGAACAAGTCATTTTACAAGAATTGAATTCTCTTTCAGGAAAGAATTAGCAACTAAAATAGATAAAACTAATGTTACATTTTTTTTTTATTTTTTTTATTTTTTTTTTAAGATGAAAAGAATCCGAGATATTGAGACAAGAAATGGTATCCCTTATGGTATCCCTTAGCTGCCTTGTGGGTGTACACAGGCTGCAATTCTACCCTAGGAAAATTAAAAATTTGTGAAAAGTCCCTTCAAATATGAATTCTGCTTGTGAGTATAACTTAAGTAACTTTGACCAGTGTAGCACAGAGATAATTCGAGCTGTGTTAAAATGTTAAAATCTCACTATATTTTCTCTGCCACTCTGAGGAAGAAATGTATAAATATGGGTGCATGGGAATGAATACTGGATAATAATTATATTTTTTTATGCCTATTAGCATTTAAAACATCAGAAGTTGTTAATTTAGCCTTAAGCTGCAGGTGGCCCAGGGGAAACAGACAGTTATTCTAAGAAGCTGAGCTCTCTAACTCAGTAGCATGGTTTTACTCCCATAAATGCCAGCCTTCCAGTCTTTGCTAAAACAAATCATGACTTGGTACCTCAGCTGCTGTGGAAGGCTGATGAGTTACAGAAGGGAGAAGAAAGACCGTGCCATGAAACTGTAGGACAAGCTGCACATCTGTGCCATACGTACAGCAGTGAGCAACTCTGGCAGAGAGCCTGGGATCTCCCAAGACAAGGGTCTCGGAAGGAACAGTGGATGAAGCAGTGCCCTGACACCCGCCTCCTCCTAAACCTCACCCTGAGAAATAGGTCAGGACTAGTATCTGTTGAACTGTGCTTAATGTTTGCAAGGAAAGCTTGTTCACTTCTTATTGGACTTCTCTTGTCTTAAAATTATCCCAAGAACAGAAAGCACTCAAAAAGCAGCCTATAGCAGTCATCTCTGCACGTGCAGGTCTTTCAGATTCCATGGGAATGGGTCAGTTGTGCGCAGCATGGCAATGGCGACAATCAGCTGCCTCTGACCCATCTTTATCTTATTTTCAGCACCTTCCATTTCTTTTATTCTTTTCTGTTCCTTTGCCATGTGTTATCTCTTCTCCCCTCCTTGTTTGCACTCCTTCAACACATTCTGCCTCTCTTGACCCTAATCCCACTCTGTCTTTTGTGCCAGAGGCTGCAGTGATTGAGCTGGTGATAGATTGATCTTGGATCCTATCTTCCCCATTCAGTTGTTCTTGTCAGAACATCAGCCAGAAACAGTGGCAGAATTGTCGGGGTGGATTAAGATAAAAGGACTTACAATGCAGGTAAAGATGTACCAAACTTTTTCTCATTTGGCTTGTGTCTGCTGTAGGATTAAATTTGAAACAGCTACCAGCTTTGTATTCTCCTACCCAGAGAGACATTAACTGCTCCCTTCACCCACACAAAGTAAAAAAAGCGGATGGGGAGCAGGACCGGTGGGAGTTTCTAGCCTGTTCACAAGGACTCCCCATCAGATGTACTGTAGTAAGCCTTCTACTTTATGAACTTCGGTTTTACTAGTAATTATTTATTTACTAGTAGTTATTGACCAAAATAATTCTTCATCCTGCAGCCTTTTTGTCAGTATGGTTATTTTCAACGTAAAACTTTGCCATCCTAGATTCTATATCACTCTGCATAGAATATTGGTTCTGGTGAACAATCTGATCAGACCTGTTATTATAATTATACTTATCAATACATCCTCCTCCTAGGCATCTCAGGCTAGATTAACATGTGATTCCTGGTACAGAGTCTGTTTCAGGGCAGTAGTGATTATGTGACCTATTCTTTTAATCACAATTTTAGTAATCCCAACTAGCAGGGAAAATATGGCTTTAGAAGTCGTGAAATGGAATGCAAAAAACACCATTTAGATTATATAATTCATTCTGGCAAGGCCAAAGAATCTATGTACAAATGTCATTTCAAAGCAAGTAATTAGCTTAATCCAATCATCTTATTTCATTACTTAATAACTTATCCTCAGTACAACAGGTCATTGCATTAACTAAACGGCGAATGAACATATAATGAAGTGTACTTATGCTGTGCCTTGATGAATTGCTGATGAATTTTTGTCTAAGTTCTTGGCTTTACAAAATGTGTAGATCAAAAGTCACAAAGACAAGAGATCTACCTCGCTTGGAGAGTGTATAGTCTATTATAGAGATCTTGTAAATGAAAATAGTATGTTCCCTCTCAGATGCTTTGTTTTTGTAATTTTTATTCTTGTATGCCTGTAATTGAAGGAGATGTACACATTTTGTCTGATGGATATTGGTGCTGCAAAGTGACAGTTACTCAGTCAAGCATTATTAACAGAATGGTTTTTAACTTGTACAAAGAACAAGTTGAAAGACCGACTAGCCCATCTGAAAGCAGTTACCACACAAAGAGTGTTTTCATTTTAAAAAATAAGTTGTACTGACGTGAACTTCTGACCTTGTTTCTCAATTTCTTAAAAGTTTTCACAAACGGTGGTAAACTGACAACTTCAAATAAGGGCAGTTTGTCTGGTTTTTAGGCTTTCAAACAAATCTTAATTGGTTTGGGGTTATTTTTCCCAAAAATGGCTTGGAAGCATTCAGCAGCTTTGGAAACAGTGTGTGATTTTAGGTTCCTAAAATGTATTTCAGACTTTATTTTTAAGCATTTTCATTTTAAAATGCTAACCTTTCGTTTCCTTGAACTGTTACATGTAATGATGGCTAGCAATTGGTGATTAATCTGAAATTACATAGAAATACCTCTGTACATTGAAAAGCGAGTAAAAAGAAGAATATATGCCAGTCAAAACCAACCCATGAATGATATAATGAACATACAGTTTCTGATATATATAAAAAAATAAAATCTGTCTACAAATCTAGACAGATATGTATCTACTAGTTTGTGTTTTATTTTTGAAGTTCAAAATTTGAAAGAAGATATTCAGGTGATTTAACAGAAAAAAAAAATAAGAAGTGTTACCATGCTTTTTTCTTTCTTCTTTTTTTTTTTTTTTTTCTTTTAGATTTATGAATTAGCATGAGATAATAAATAGCATATGTGAACTCAAATTGTTTTGCTTTTTAGGTTATTTGTTCTACTTGATATTGAAGGAAATGCAGTGACTCACAGCAGCTCTTGTGGTATGTCTCTGAGCCGTGCACTGGCTGTCCCAGGAGAGGGCAGAGCAGGAATACCAAAAAAAGCACTGTGCAACCATCACAACCTAGTCCTATACCTACAGGCTGCCAGCTTTTCTGACTGTTTTGTAAGAACAGAAACATGGAATTATTTTAGAGTTTTTGACTCAACTCTAAGTGACCAGGGTACAGACTGGTTCCGTATATTTTAACACTGAGGCCATGGATAAGTTTGGATTCCTGGTGTTTTTCTGTGTAGGGAAGTTGCAAGAAAACACTCATTTGATGTGGGTCATGAGTAACTTTTTCCATGAGTTATCCATGTTTTGCAGACACTTCTTAAGTTTCAGTACTTTTGTGAAATAGCAACTGCAGTGAAAAAAAGAAAAAAAGGAATTGTTGAAATTTAAAGCCTATGAAATTTAAAGGTTTGATCTTCCTGTTATGTCTGGAACTGTAGCACATTAGTGACTTCACATGCTATTCTGTCTATATAATGTATATGATCTGGATGGCTCCATGCTTTTGTCTGGGAATAATGAAGTCTGTCATTTGCAAGATTTTCTGTTTTCCGGGTTAAAGCTTCACCTGTTTCCCATAGAACAGTGGTGTTTAATGTGATTAGCATGGGCACAGAGGAAGGAAATTGTGTGCCACATCCAAGCCAGTATTCATTCGGTTTTGTGGGTGGCAGACATTTACAGCAAGAAAATAAATAAGCAGGCTTGGCAGAGCAGAAGGAGAGAATCTACTGGAGAGTGTCCAGAACTTGTTGTGTATCTGGGATCCCCCCACTTACATACAGCAGTGGGTACAGACTCATGCAAATCTAGAAAGGCTGGATCTCTCCTTAGTTTCTCTCTCAACAGAAACAGAGGTGAGACTGTGCAAGCTGTAGAAATGTTTATGGTGTGATATCAAGGCTCTGAGACCTGAACGTATCATTTGGCTAGGCCTTCAGCGCTGGGACCTGAATGTACTGTCCATCCATTTGTCTTATGCATGTTCTGTTGTACCTCAAGTGCTTTGACATGCATTCAGCCAAAATATTTTGGGTTAAATTTCTCTTTCTCTTCATGTTTCCAATGAATGAAGTCCTACGTATCTGATATACTTACACCTGGTAGCAAAACTACTTGACTATAGCTTCGGAATTTACTCTTTGTAAAACAGCCAGTATTCATAGATGAGTAATGGAGAGGTGGACCATAGAATCTAATGCAGGCCATGGACTTTGTTCACATTCATTCATCTATACCAATGTGCTGAACTGGAAAAACGCCCTTTAAAAGGGATAGAGTTTTTACTGATGAAACCCATATCATCTACAGCAGTTCTTTGGTCATGTGTTTTACCCTTGCTGACCGTCTAGTGTAAGCTTCACCAAGTCCTTTGTTTAAATCTCAGATATATCTACACTACCCAGTAAAGTACATCATAAAGTTGCCTGACAGAGCGATGAATGAGCTAGTTCAGGTAAGAGCGCGTGTGCTAGTGGTACAGCTTGAGCATTTCTGTGCTACTTCATTGAAACATCCGGACGTTTTGTCTGACATTTATCTCCTATATGATTATGAGTTAAGAGGTCCCATTGCTATATTTATGCACACTTAAGAACAAAATGTTAAGCCCACTGTACATTTCCTAACATGCTTTTTATAAAGTCTATCTGCTAGAGTCTGAGTATCATTCTCTAATATCCTAAAGAATTTATGCATGGATTAAACGTTTAACAGTGAATAGCCCATTATTGTTGAGTTGCCCTGAGGTCAGTATGCTCAGTCATTTGCAGGACAAAGTTTTACTGATAAATGCCACCTTGCTATATATCTTGGTCTAATTTACAGATATTTGCAGGCCATTTGTCTTACCAAGAGAGATATGTTTTCTTCTGGATACCAAACAAATATGTTTTAAAAGCAATATTGCTGCACTAAACTCTTGGGATTTTTTAAATGAAACCTGCAAATGATAAATAAATTTAAATGTGATGATCTTATACATTGAATCACCAGAAATAATAGTTGGAAATTTTGCCTTCAGAAAAAGTTAGCTCATAAAAAGCTTGGAAATCTGTGATTTTCAGTGTATTTAAATGGAAAATGTTTGAAGATATATTTTATTTTGATACCTTTGCAAAGGTAAGTCCCATGATTTTTGGATTTGAAATCATTTTTTAATTGGATTGGAGAAACAAGTATAGGTAAGGCAATTTTTTTTCCTATTATAACGTAACATTTCAGAATTAAAATATATGGCTATTTCTAGTGTAACATATGGGATTTCAGGGGAGCTGTTTTTCCACCTACAAATGCTTTGGAACTTAAAATTCTATTGTAGTTTTACATGAAATTTTCCTCCAAAAACTCTCAAAAAGACTAAAGTCATAAGAAAAGAGTTTCTTGATATGATCCACCTAAGTTCTTTTTTCCAAGCATTGCAAGAAAAGCACTGTAGAATATAGAATATAACATTGAAGACAATTCTGATAATTTAACATTATAAAGATAAAATAATTAAATAATAAATAATAAATAAATGGAAATAGGCTTTTTAAAATTAAAGTTTACATTTTTAGAAAAACTTATTCCATCAGTTTCACTATAATTTGCACATACTTCCACTAGACTTTTCTTTAATAATTATGAATATGAAAACTATTTCAAATATGTTTATGAATTCATTTAACCCACAGAAGTATTATGGTAACACTTAGTCTCGCTTTGTAGTTCAAAAAAATTATCAAAGTCAAGGTTAACATTTAAAATTGATTTTCTATAACATGGTCCAACCATAAAGGCATCCATTAAATAGTAAAAAGCACAATCAATAAACACATAACAAGAAAGGTCAATCGTAGTTGTCAATATAAGTTTTATGGGGCATTCATTGAAGAAAGTCAACTTGGTATGTCAGTGTGCCTATATTACATAGGATGAGGTTAGATCCTGCTTACAACAGGTGTACTTACAGTGTATCTCCACAGCCTGAGGAACCCAACTCTGTTCAAGTACTGTGAGACCTGTATTGTAAAGTCTGCTTTAATGTGTCATGAGACCTACTATGAAAAGTTTCAGGCTTAGTACTATCTGCTAAAAAATTTCCCTGCTCACTGTAAAATGAATGTGAATATATACTCATGCAGAGCAGTATTTCTCAATATTGGTGGGAGATGTGAACATTAACTAGTCATTCATTGGTACTGGCCATAAATTGGGTGTAATCTGCAAAACAGTGATTATTCTGCTGAACAAAATTTCTTCAGTATAACTGAATTGCACAACTTCAAAGTCAGTAAATCTTCTTGTAGCTCTTTGGTTTTGCAGAATTACAGCTGAAGTGCTCAGATCCAGAGGCTATATTTATCCTTATCTCTGTTTATTAAAAGAAAGGGTGGAGAACCTTTATAATATATACACAGGAATCATGCATACTGTATCTTTTGCTCAGCTGATGTAGCTAAGCAGCATCTTCTTCACAATATTGTACTTTATATTATCAATTCATACTAGATTTTTATAACTTTAGTCAGATATTTTTGATTCTTGCTAATACTAATGGGAAAGGGGGGCAAATATACCTATGAAACCTCCATTTATTTAAAATGCATAAGAATAACTGATGACATAAGGGCATTTTCCATTCAAACTTCAAAAATACCCTAATCCTCTTTATACAGTAATAACAGTGCACGATATCCAGATCCCTTTAAAAAAACAAAACAAAACAAAAAAAAAAACCCACCATCTATTTTAGGCTGAAACTTTTACTTTTTTCCCAAGAGGACTAGCCAATTTCTGACATATCATCAATTGTTAAGAGTTCACTAAGGAGAAATAGACTTTATAATGAAATCATGAACAGTCACTTAATGATAGAATTCATAATAAATGGGGAAGGGAAGTGAGATGACAAATTGTTATGGCCAAGCTATAATCAATATGCAAACAGTGAGCTTGAGTTTGTGACTTACGTAGCTGAGTAGATTGCAATCATATGGATGACAATCTGCTGTCCTCTAATGGCTGTCTTCAATAAACTTGAAACACAGTCATGACAAATTCTCGGGGCTAATCTCTCAAGTAGCCTATGCAAGAAGAATCAATGCAACTTTTGTTGGCGTAGTTCAGTTTCCTGTGGCTGTGCTGCTGGTGCTATATAAAAGTATTCACTGCATGGCTTTCAGTAACTCTGAAGATGACTTTCACTCTATAGAAATCCTCTTGTACAGATATTAGGCTATGAAGAAAAAACGGTTATGGTCAGGCTCGTGCTTTTTATTTGTGCATCTAATTGCTCCTCAGGTTGCATGACTCCTCTGAAACTGCAACTCTGCCTGAAAACCTAGAATAAGTGACTGGTGACACAAAAGAAACAGCTTTCAGCAAGCAGTACTCTGGAAAATAAGTGGTTATTTGTATGTCCTTGTTTCAGGAAAGTCTGTCAACAGTTTGATTTTTAAGCATCCACCTAAATTTCTTCTCATGAAGCATGTATTTAAACCCTTTAAGAACTGGCACATCAACAACAAAATGTGTTTTCTTGGGAGCGCAAACTAAGGGGGCAAAAATCCCTAGGAACCACAAGCAGAATTTCTACTGTCTACCTGGTTTGGACAAGCCACTTGGGCTCTTTGTTTTAGAGGTCCTGGCATCCAATTATATGATACTGGATTTTGCATTGTAGATTTTGCACTGCTGGAGGGGGGAGGCAGACAAATGGCCAAGTTTTTGCATTATTTTGCATGTTTTGTTTACTGTAGAGCATTGGAAAGCTACCTGGCTGCTGCCATATAATCACTGATGGACAAATAAGTATCTATGGGAGGCAGCAGCTGTAATTACTAGGACTGTCTAGGGCGAGCAACAATTACCAGTCACATCTTCAAGGATGTCCCCCTTCGTCCATTACTGTTCCCCTAGCTTCCCTTAGAGCTATTAGATTAATTTCTTAGTCACAGAATCACAGAATGGTCAGGGTTGGAAGATCTCTGGAGATCATCTAGTCCAACCCACTGGTAAAGCAGGTTTTCCTAGAGCAGGCTGCACAGAATTGCATCCAGCTGAGTTTTGAATGTCTGGAGGGAAGGAGACTCCACAACTCCTCTGGGCAGCCTGTTCCAGTGCTCTGTCACCCCCAAGGTAAAGAACTTCTTCGCCATATTCAGATTTGCTTAATTTCTTACTTACAGGGATGCAGCTACCTTGAGCTTAGACAAAGTGATGTTTGAATATCACCAGCTTTCTTGGACCCCCATAGCTTCAGGATGGGATTCTTCCAAGTAGGCACTTGGAGAGGTCAAAGTTAGCTCTCCTGAAGTCCAAGGTTGCAGTCCTATTTATTGCCATGCTTCCTCCACGCAGGATCCTGAACCTCACCATCTCATGGTCACTACAGCCAAAGCTGCCCCCAGCCTTCACAACCCCAATTAGTCCTTCTTTGTGAATACAAGATCTAGGAACACATCTCAACTTATTGGCTTCTCCACCACCTGTGTCAAAAAGTTATCATCAACGTTCTGCAGGAACCTCCTAGACTACATAAGCCTAGTTGTGTTGTCTTTCCAGCAGATATCAGGGAGGCTGAAGTCCCCAATGAGAACCAGGGCCTGCAATTGTGAGGCTATGTCCAATTGTCTGCAGAAGACCTCATCAGCTTCCTCTTCTTGATCAAGTGGCCTATAGCAAACACCCACAACAGTGTCCCCCATGTTGTTCTTCCCCTTAATCTTTACCCATAAGCTCTCAATTCATTCTGCATCCACTCCTAAGGAGAGCTCGATACATTCCAGTTGTTCCCTCACATAAAAAGCAACTTTAACACCTCTCTTTCCTGGCCTGTCTTTCCTAAAAATGTACATAACCACACATGACAGCATTCCAGTCATGAGAGCTATCTCACCATGTCTCTGTAACTGCAATGAGATCATGGCCCTGCAACCACACACAGATCTCCAGTTCTTCCTGTTGATTCCCCATGCTGCGTGCACTGGTGTACAGGCATTTCAGAGATGTAACTGAGCGTTTGGGTTTTTCCGGATGAATGAAGAGGCTAAACCATAGCCATGGACATCGTTGAAGTGACTGGCCTTCTGGTACTCCTCTTGGGAGGCAACTAAGGAACACATATTACTGCTTTGGTTGGGCTGACTTATTCCCCAACTGGATGTGATGGCATGAATATTGCCATTTTGGACCTCTCCCCCTGAGTCCTTCAGTTTAAAGCCCACCTCACCAAGCTGGCCGGCCTGCTTCCAAAGATTCCCTTGCCTCTTCTAGACAGGTGGATCACATCCACCCCTAACAGACTATAGTCAAAGAATGTCTCACCGTCGTAGAAGCCAAACCCCTCACGACAGTAGCAGCTGTGAAGCCACATGTTTATGTGTTATATGTCTACTCCTGGCTGCACATCTATATGTCTATAGTCTGTCTCCTTTTATCTTTGGAGAAGTAAAACTTTGTATTGCCCACATATCTGAGCTGCACTGAGATGAATGTGACCTGACAACTATTATGTGAACATTGTAAAGCCTAAATGCACAATGCCCAAGATGAGTGATTACTATAAGCTGATGAGTACTGTATGTGAAAGTGTTAATAATTGTTGTTGGTATTTTTAAATCATAACTAGGGATGAAATACTGGGTTTGGGAGCGTAATTCATTGCTGAGTTGGAGATAATCTGGTTTTCATCCTAATTAGCTGGATTAGACAACTGCAGTTTACATTGCAAGGTTGAAATACAGCTAACTTGGCTGCTATGAAAAACTTCAATACAATCATTTGACTCATGCAAGTCAAATAAGTGGGATTCATCAACTTACTGAGGTTCTTAGTTTTCTTTTTATGTGTTTTTGATAAGAAAAGATGTGTGGGAAGGACTACAAATTGTGGGGTTTAGACTGTTTTTATACCTCCCCAGTCTCACTTATTGACTCCTGCCCTGGTATTTACCCCTCATTCTTATATACAGAGCAGACTGAACTACATGGGCATACTAAAATATAAGTATTTAAGAGGCCATTGATCAAAATGAGTGATGTAGTCCATGTAAGAGATAAACATGTCCCAGGAACATTACAGCTAAGACTGCAATGAGAAGAAAATCAGAATGTCTGCTTAACTTCCCTGTTTATTCATTCTGGACATTTATGTAGTAAAATGCAAATACACTCCCACAGCTATAAGTGGCAGGAGTAAGAACGCACTCTGGTAGCCACTGCATCATGTAACTGGAACAACTGTCTAAAAAAAAAAGTCATAAAAGCTCTAAAGGTGTGTAAGGGCAGAGTAGTTCAGAGCATTGTAGTCAGTGAACCATGCAAAGCCACTGGTTCTGTCTATAGGGCAACTTCTGTAAGTATTAACCTAAAATATTTTTTTAAAAGACAGGGAATTTAAAGCCAGCTTCTGACTGATTTCTTGCTGCTTATCTGCACTCTTAGGCTGGCTCTGTCAAGCATATCTTTAGATTTGTGCGCAGGTTTCCTGTGTTTTCTTTTCCAGAATCTTCATTCCCAATTTCTGTTTCTTGTTCAGTTTTTCTTCTTCCTAACATCCTCAACTGGCTTTTTTTAAAATTTATTTTATTTTATTTATTTTTATTTTTAATGTTACTCTAAAGGTGTAAGTTTGAATTTATCCCTTAGGTACTTGTAAATCAAAGGAAATTCTATTCAGTTTGATATATATGAAAAAGACCAAGGTGCCTGCCAGGCAAGTGGTCATATCAGAAAGCTATCAGAACCCAGCTCTTGATAGCGGGCAGTATGTTTGAGAGAAAATCTTCCCTGCCATGGATTTCACTAGTTCAGCTTCTGTAAACTAAGGTAGCATGAGTAAAAAATGAGAACAAGCCATGGGTTCAAATGTAGTATCTGCAAGTTTCAGTTGCAGTAATGCTATTAATTGCACCCTTCAACAAACTGGACAATCAACTTACTATTTATTGATTAATCCTAACTTTGCTAGATTTCTTAGGCTTCATTTCTTAGCATTTATTGCAATCTATTTTAGATATATTGTGCTTTACATAAAAGTTAGTGGAAAAATCAGGAATGTATTAGGTCCCTAACAATCAAGCTTCAAACACTTGTTCTTAGTCTATATCTCATGTTCATCCATGGATTTGAATTGCTCACCTTTTGCACTTTCAGTTCTAATCAGGTCAGGAAGGAGCTGGAGTGATGAAATCAGTGGAACTGTCCAATCTAACTTGTATTGTTTGGGAGAAAATTACAAAGTAGTTCTTTTTCTTACACTATTTGAAGATTCCAAGCCTTGCTCTGCATTTGCAGTAAAATTCATTTCAATAAGAAAAAAACAGATATGAGCTTGTTTTGCCTGTATGAAAGGTGACCAGACATATTGGCGCTTGTGAGATACTGTCTATGGACCTAGTGTGCTGCCATTGGGCCCCTTATGCACCAACAGGTTTGGACTATTTTTATTTGTGCTATCAGCTTATTAATTTCTTGTTTATACTTAGACTCACTGTCTGCTGAATAGATAGGAATCTTGCATTGCCTACTTTGAAAGTCAGTCCTTACTTTGAGCGCAGTATGGGTTTTACCCTCCTGAGAAGGCAGCGCACAATAGCTCAGGGTGGGCTCTTGAATGCATTTTCAACAGAAATCATACAGAGAATCTTACTACTGGCTTTGATCTCCAGGCTGGCCGTTGAACACAACACTGACATTTTTTTAGTAAAAGTTCAAAAACCATTAGTTTTTATATAACAGCCAAACACAGAGCATCCAACATCACTGTGAGTGACAGTTAATAAAAAAGTCACAAATACGAGTTTTCTCATGCTGGTACCCCACACACAAAAAAAAAAAAAAAAAAGCAGCCAAATCTTTCCAAACTTTTCTAGCATAATAAAAGACTGGCATTCTCTTCCTTGTCATTTTATTACTAAAAAGCCTAATACAGAGTTTTAGTGACCATTCAAGTTTAAATTATTTAAAAATTTGCAGATTTTTTGATGAACTTGTTTTAGGTACAGAGTATTATGCTTATCCCACTATTGCCACCGAATTTATACTACTGTCAGTGTGATCAGAATTGGATCCCAATTAATATTGTCAAAGATATTTTATCATAGGGATGGAGTGAGAGGAGTCAGCTGAGTCCTGTTGACTATGGCCTGCTTAAAAGGACAGAGATTTTTGATTAATGAATCTGTTTCACACTCTATACTGCACATCATTAATGGTTCTGAACATGCTAAGGCTAAAAGTAACCTCTCTACACTGGATACTCAGAAGATAATTTTTTTTTCATGGACATGCGGTAGGATTCAAACTACAGACCAAGATAATAATTCTGTCACTACTCCAGAACAAGTGTTTTTTCCTCAAAACAACTTTAAATAGCTGTTTTGTTATAAATATGCTAATGTAAATATGCATGTTCCATATAAACCTTTCCAGACCTATGGCCTCATGTTTAACAGAACACATTCATTTTCTCAAGCTCACACTGCTTTTCCTATCCTAACCTGAGGTTATTTTCTTCTAAGTTTATTGTTTCCCCAGCTACTTCTTGTGCTATATGAAACATGTTCCAGTTGTTTTATTATAGTAAATTAATCAGTAACAGCAACCTATTTAAAATAATTTTAGCTAAACATATATTACTGTTTCCACAAGCAGGGCCTGAAATTTTCAAAAGTGCTTTCCTCTCTTCTAGTGCCAGAGGGAACGGAAGGTAAAATACAGTGCTTTAAAAGTAAGCCTCTTCCATCTGGTCAGCTACCCTTAAACCTACTTAAGTCTGACGGGAATAGCCTACAATTGTTTCTATTTTTCATCTGTTGTTAAAACACTAAAAGGCATAATGAGTACAGGAGCTTTTATAAAATTACTGACTGCCAGAATAATGAATTTACTCTGTTCTATTAAAATGCTGCTGTGTTTTGGATTTGATGTCAGTTTATGCTGTTTGGCTATTACTCTGCTTTTAAAGTAGCTGTATGAATTTTTTCTTAATATTATAGAAGCACTATTCCTACTGCTACACTTCAGGGTCTCACAGACTTTACAATATAATACTTTATTTTCAAGGTTTTATGACTTCACTGCAAAAAAATCCTCCAGCCAAAAAATGGATCACAAAGGCTTAGCGTGGGAGTGAGTCAAGAATTGCTTATTTATGTTGATTAAAAAAATAGTATGAATTTCAATGAAATTAATTTCAATCTTTTTTCTTAGAATATATTATTTATACACATAGAAAAGTATGCCTTCCATAATTAGTTTTTGTGTCTGCATCAGCTCTCATTCTATAAACTATAGCCAAGCATGAAAGATTTGATAATGATTGTGTTTATCAGTACAATCCAGAGCTATTAAATCAGTTTATAGTAAAACATGGCATGTTTTAAAGTCATGTTTTTTTAATGCTGAGGGTTTTGTTTTGTTTGGTTTTTTTTTTTATTTTAATTTATTTATTTATTTCAGGTATATTTGAATGTGTGCATGTGTGGTTATATACTTCAGTGATGACATAACCATTTTGTTTCATGTGCTGGAAGTTATTTATATTGTACCAAAACACAGCCTGTCAAGTCCATGATCTCACAGATCAAAAAAAATCACCGAAACCAGGACAACTAAGCACATTGCTGAATGTGATTCCAGAATTCTACACAGTCATTGGGATTCTCTATCCTCCATTCTGTTAGCAGTAGTTCCAGGAAGAGGCCCTACATCTCTTCTCTTCTCTTCTCTTCTCTTCTCTTCTCTTCTCTTCTCTTCTCTTCTCTTCTCTTCTCTTCTCTTCTCTTCTCTTCTCTTCTCTTCTCTTCTCTTCTCTTCTCTTCTCTTCTCTTCTCTTCTCTTCTCTTCTCTTCTCTTCTCTTCTCTTCTTCTCTCCCTCTCCCTCTTCCTCTTCCTCTTCCTCTTCTGCTCTGCACTCCACTCCACTCCACTCCGCTCCACTCTGCTCTTTTCTACCCTTCTCCCTCCTCCCTCCCAGCCCCTTCCCTTCCCTGGCTAGGTTAGTTTCAGGGATGGTGACAACAGGGCTTGTTAGGGACTCTGGTAGCTGTGGGCGAGGGATAATGTTTTGCTGTAGAAAAGAAGGATATCTCAGAGGTTACAGGTTAGCCCAGTGTTAGCCAGCTAGAAACAGCTTTGGTGCCTTTTCCTCCACGGGTTTGTTTCATGATCTCTCCTTGATAACATAAATCTTTCTGTGGTTTACTTCCCCATCTCTGCATTAGTATCTGCTCAGGGGTGCTCTCTGGCTAAATATTTAATAAATGCTTCTTTTCAGTGGAGCTCTGATAATGCAATGATATGTACCCATATGCAGCAATTCACTGTCAGACAACAGGAAATAACTTTCTCCAATTTCCAGGCCTAATGCCTTAAAGGATCCATAAAGATGAATGGACTTGTCTTACTAAGCCCTGTGTTGTTTTTTGCTTTCACTTGTGGACTGAAACTATGTCTTCTAATGGAATAAAACTGTTCTTTCCCTGAACCGTAAATACTCTTTATGCTTACTTTTGTGCAGGACAGGTTTGATTTTACTGAGGTCCATGTGAGTAGTATGGAATATTGCTGGTTTAAATAGGTTAACACTCATATCATATTCCTGTTAATTTATTTGGCTTTTTAAAATGTTGTATCTGCTTACACAGGTGCCTGAACTGGTCTTAATTTTAAACCCACACAGAAAACAATCTGCATGTGCAGACTATGCAGACTTCCATCAATGGCTCTGTAAAGGTCAATGATGTATAATTGTTAATACTGTTCAATGCAATGCCTTTAAGGTGAAGCTTCATCACTGTTTATCATCATCAAAACAAACCTATTTGTAGGTATAGAAGCCTGAAGTGGAGATTTTTGGAATTAAAGTAGGCAAGGAAAATAGGTGAATTAATCTGCATAGCTGAACAATACTCCAGTCCCAAATAATGACAATAAATTAAATTGAAAAAAATCTTGCTGTGGTCCAGATTCTACTCTTTCAGGTTGGTTTATATTTTGATTTTAACTCTAAAACTTCCTCTATCAAAACTGTCTACTTTCTTGAAATATCTGAATTGGGAGGTGTCTTATTTCTCATGTATGTGCATTACAGGGATGTGCCTCTAACAGATCAAGTATTAAATACTTTGCCAACTCTGACATTCTATTATGCCCTAAACATAGCAACCGAGGAAGTGGTAGGAAAGTATTAACAGTCTGCATCTTCCTCTTTATCTCTACTGTGAATTGCTGCCATATCTTCCTTCAGGAAGATTTTCTTACTGAAAAAGATTCCCTCAAGTGTGCAAATATATCCAAATATTTTAAAATCCCAAGCCTTTAGAAAAGCAGTCTGCAACAGCTTCTCATGCTTTGATGCTGGCCTGGACATGGAGTCTTGTTTTCAAAGGACCATACTGCCTGTCTGTGCGATTCCTAGATTCCTGGGATTGGGGGCTGATGAAAGGGACAAGTGGTAGTGTGTGTCTTCAAGATGTTTAATCTACGGCACCTGAGAAAAGGAAAACCATATTGTATTTTCTTGACTGATATACATAAACAACATATGATTTGTAATACTCCTTCTCTGAGGAATGTTCATTCCCAGAGTACATTCATTATTTTCAGTTTCCTCACTCTATTCTTCAGTGCTGGCTGTTCCTGAGCTGCAGGGCTAAAACATTACATTCAAGTATTAAGTCAGCCTGAAAAAAATAATTATTTCATGTATTTTGGGGCTTTTAAAAGAATGAAAATGACCATGTAAACATCACAGCTAAGGATTTTATTCCTCAAAATTGTCCTGCTGATACACATCAAAGAACATGAGGCTGTTCATTATCTCACTACCAGAGATGCTGGAGATATTTAATGCTGTCCTGTTCCACCTGCACACCTTTAGAAACTCATTAATAAACAGAATATGTTGAAATATAAGTCTTTTTTACAATAATCAGAGTGACATTTTGTTTTAAAGTTATATCTGTAAGAATCAAACAGTTCAATAATTATAATTTATGTTATAATTTAATTTCACTAATACTAATAGAAACTCACCATATACAGGTTATTGGATAGGAAAATATGTGACAAAAGCAGGGTCCCTTACCTCTTTTTTACTGTAAGTTTCGAAGTAAAGGAACTGCAACGGTACTTGGTGAAAAACTGTCTCTTTAATATCCTCAGCCTTTAGTAAGACCAAGGACTTCTTGTTATGGGCACACCAACCTTACAGCACTGTGAGTCATACTATGGTTTTGGGCGAATGAAAGGGGCAACTCCAGGATTATCTGTAGCACCATATCTACAAAATCACATGGATGTAGCCACACAACACCTAAGCTCCTTTCTTTTGAACTGGGCATCAGTCCTATGATAATTATCTCAGAACAGTTTCATCTAAACAGCCAGAGAAATTGCTTGATTGACTCTGCCCTGTTTATCCATTAGCTTCTGTGTAGTTCTGAGGTTTTGCACCTTAATACAGGCAATATGGCCAATGTATAAAAATTTGACTATAACTTTATGGTTGCAATTAAAATTTTAGGAATGTCTTTTTACTTCATACAGAATAAGTGTTAATTTTAGTAAGGGTTGGTTTATTTTTTACTTTTTCAAATATGGTATGCAAACTTTGCAATCCTTATTTTGCGTATATAGCTGATAAGAAAAGCTTAGATTTTAAATATGTCTACCACCCTTAGCAGCCTGGTTGAAGATGAAAAATAAAGTTGAAGGCAAAGTGAAGGGAAATGGCCCAAGATTCATTTAAATTCAGTAAGTTTTTGCTAGAAAAAATCCACTCCTATTGTAAAGGGACAGTCAGAGAGTTAACTCAGGCAATTTTCGAATCAGTAGCATTTCAAAATTCGTGTTAGGAAAGAGTGATGGACAAGGCGATATAATAAATAAGGATATCCTCAGCTGGCCAAGACAAGTTTTGCATGGACTGATGGAGGACTCAGGGACTATAAGCATGGTCAGAGTAAATTAAATAAGAAATGAAGTGGATACATTTCATGCAGTTGCAGCAGCAAATTCAGTTAAATTTTAAATTTAAAATCCAAGTTTCAGTGTTTTCAGTACCTAGATCTAATTGAAATGTAGACTTCCTGAGTGATAGCCTCCCTTTGCGTATGAAGGGCTTAGTGATATATTAGCTGTAAATAATTGTTTGCTCATTATTCTTATTATTATTTGAAACCTACTAGACACTGAAATGTTACAATGCTTGGGGTTATTTTTCCTATGTTGATAAAAAAACAGAGATACAGAATTTTTATTCATATTGAAAATATCTTAAGGAAATGCAATTATAACAGTGTTGACATTACTAAAGACTAGGAGGCAGATGTGAGATAAGGAGGAAGAAAGGCATTTGAAATTTAATTAAGACCAGTAGGTGCTAATTAAAGGGGATCGCTATTATTATTATTATCATCATCATTTTACTATTGTGCTTGATTTTTTTTATTATTTGCTGTCTAAAATATTTAGGAGTCCTCAGTTCTGAAGTACTTGAAACTCCTTAGTATTTGCCTCAGTTTTTAAAATTTTTAGGTGTATCCATGGAAAACAGTTGACATATATTTTGTGTTTCATTCAGCACAAAATCAGGATTTTGAATCTTCCCGGAAATGGGACAAAATCAGTCTGAAGAAACTGAGTCACTTTATATTATTTCTGTTTGCTAGTTTTGAATATTATTATTTGAACTTTGTATTCCACTGTTCAAATATGATTGTTGTAGTCAAACATTGCATGATGAAATGCTTTATTATATACAACATTTTAAAAAGTTACTCTGTAACTCTAAGATCCCTTACACAATCCCTGTTGTTTCTTAGTCCTAGGAGAACTGTCCCTGGGACAACTGTTATTTAACTATAACTCCCAGAGCTTCATATAATTTCTGCTTTAACTTTTCATAGGTGTTTAAGTATGTGTATCATTACTGTAAAAATCAAGTTGATTTTAAGTAGATACAGAGATACAGTGGAGAAAAAAATATTTTTTTAACTTTAAAAATTAGACTGGTAAATATTTGACAGTAACCTCACTAAAATAATGCATTGACTGTCAACTTCTAGGTTTAATATCTGCATCTCTGCTGAAAAAGTCTTACAAGAATATCTGACAGAGGAATATGCAGAATAAAGTACTACTAATTAGCCTTCAGCTAAGTTTTGTGAGAGAAGCAAGTCCTCTCAGTTTGTGTGGGAGAGGCCTCCCATCAGAGGCTGTAAGTAGCTCCTAATGAAAGACCACTCCTTGCTAAACTTCAAATGGCAATGCAATTCAGGTGCAGCAGGTTATCTACTGCAATTATCTATTGCAGGTTTTTGGGTTTTTTTTATTACCCTATATCATATAAATAGTCTAGAGCTCATAGGCTTTTCCTTGAATTCACAAGCCAAAAAAGATACATATTGGATGTGTAGAGAAAGTCTTGGTATCTACGTATGGTGCTTTTGCTTCTGTTGCAGGTCATTCCCTTAGAATGATAGTCACTGTTTTAAACACTAAAGCTGCCTTCTAGGTAGGATACATAGGAGAGAGAAACCATCTCAGGTCTGTCTGCTTGCAGGTTAAAGATAGTAATGGGTATGTATCCTCATCGACCTCAGCCTTCAGACCTCTCTTTCCTGGTGAGTAAAATATAAATGAGTTAGAAGATATTATTTTATAAGTTCTGAGACTGCCTGTTCAAGGCATGTTATAACGATTGATGACTTAGGTAGCACAAGTCAACATTTTTAAAGTAATCTTCTAGCTTCGTGTTTTAAAGCTGTGCTGCACTACAGATGCTTTCTGAGTTATCTTTAGTAGTCTTTCAGCTCAATGCATAGGAGCTACTTCAGGTAAGTTTAACATGCCTCCAAGAGGAAATATATGCAAAAATAAAAAAGGTAACTTCTCATGGATGCATTTTTTGTAGTGTCTTAAATGTGTGACATGAAAAATTTCCAAAAAGGTCATTTTTACTTGAACTTAGGTATTATTTCTAACTTTGAAGTGTCTGCTCTGAGATGAATTAGCTGCAAAAGAGACTGAGATATAATCAGTCCTGTGCGTGGCTCATCTGCATTAAAAATGAACTCAGGGATGTAATTTAGAGTTTTTTAAATGTCTCCTTAGTGTCCTACTTTTGATTTAAGTTGTACAATTATGGTCCAAATTCAGTTTGGACAAAAAGGACCACTAAACTTATACAGCTTTTGAGATCCATAAAGTGTGATGGGTTTACTGTAAATACTCAGCATTCATGTGTTCGTTATGACCCTTAAAAATATTTTTTGAATGATGGAATTCCATGAAGCTTTGGAAAGTGCTGAAATGTCATTGCAAATGGGTAACCAGTTGTGACTTTCACCTCTTTGTTACCAACTTGTAATTGTACCTACTTCTTCCAGTTCTTTGCCCCAGATTTGGTCTCCAGTTTCAGTAATGCAAACATTGCCATAGGCAAGTGGAAGACAAAAAAATGTGCCCAAATATTTGAGTAGTACTATGTTCTTCTGTGAAACTGATATATAAAAAAAAAACCCTGTCTTGGAGATTTCTTTTATAGAAACAAAAAAAGTGGAAATGGTTGGTTGAAATATACTCCTTTGCCGTGTAATTGATACACATTTTAAATCAAGACAGGGTCTATAGCCTTATTTTAGGAAAACGAAAGGAATGAGGCTGTTGGAAGGGTAGGAGTTTATAGCTTAGTACAAGGAGTTGGAGAATGCTGTATAGCAGATTGAATTACTGAAGCATATAGTAGGCAAAAATTTTCTGATGGGAGACAATTACTTAAAATCTAGGAAGCAGATATGTCACAAATGAGTTATTTTTCCTAATATTTTTTCAATCAAAGCTATTGTAATTGCTGCTGTGTAAAGAATGGTTCCTATTAAATTGTGTTTCTAATGTTTCTTGCTTATTAATCACACAGCATCATTGCTAGATAGCCTAAAGGTCATTTTCAGAATGTATACTCCTTGAGAATCTGCTTTGGCATTTTCAAACCATTAATACTATTTAGCTGCTGGAGGGCTATCTGGCCCCCTATTGAGGGAGAATCTTTTCTGATTCGTTGTCTAACTGGTGTTTGTGAATAAAACATGCCTTTGTCACTTAAACTAGTGTATTATGTCCTTAGAGAATTTGCATGATAGCGAAAAGGAAGCAAGTACTGAAGAAAAGATAACAGCTCCTATGTTTCTCTTAAAGGTCCCTTTCTCTTGATTTTTAGTTGGTGTATTTTTGCCCACTGACCTTGTTTTGTGGTTATCTGTTCTTCACTTTCAGTCCATGACTAGACAACTTTTCATCTATGAAGTTACTGTTAAGAAACGGTACCAATAAGAAAAAGCAGTGGGTATTTTTCTTGATGTCTTTTGGTAAGACACTGGAACAAGTATGAAAAATGTGTTGTCCTCTTCCACAGAGAAGTGGAAGAACATTTGACCTTGGTGACTTGCAGCTGACCAAGGAACAAAACACCTGATGTGGAACTGATTGGGAGGAACCTCAATAAAAGGCTTGTAAAGGAATATATTACTTTAGCTTTTAAATGAAGGAGGAAGAGAGAAGGTAAAAGGCCATAACTACAACAGCATAGTAGAAAATCTAACGTATTTGTACTGGGAAGGGAAAGAAGCATAGAGGCACACAAGTCAGTGCAGAACTTATTTTCTAAACAGCTTCAGTTGCTTTTTGTTTTCACTAAGCACTTTCTGTTGATGAAATTTCAATATCTAAGTCAAATATCATTTCTGTCAAAAGCAGACAACATAATTGACTCAGAAAAGAGCCAGAAGGCAAGTGTTATGTCAATGTAAAACATTAATTGTAGGAAATTGATGATTTGGAATTGAATAAAAATGTTGAGGGTTTTTTTTTCTGTTAATCTTATTCTCCTTCCAATGATCACTACAAATGTTCCTGGGTAAAATTATAAATTAATTATTCTCAGGAACATTTAATGTTCTAATTCTTCTAACTCATTTTGTAAGTAAAAGTATGCTTGTGACTTGCTGGGAACTGAAAACCTTATTTCCACTATTAAATTAAATGAACTAAATCTATTTGAGTTGCAAAGAATTTACTGTGTTTATTTTGAAATAGGCCCATTTTAGCATATTGAAATGTTACTAACCTCACATGAACAAAATTAATCAAATTAACCTTTACTTTACAAATGTCAAAAGGTTTTCCAAGGGTTCAGCTTGCAGGAATGATTTGGACAAGATTTCAAAACACTGCTTATCTAAATTATGGAAAGTCATTGAACAAAAACTTTAGTTAATTTTTGATGTCACATGTTGAAATCTAGTCTTCTAGTCCCCAAAGGCTGAAAGCTTTCTAAGATCATGCTTCCTAAACAGAAGTCAATAGACATGGACATGGTGCTGTGTTAACTTCTTTTCCTGTTCTAAGGCTTAGAATAATAGAATTGAGATCTTTGTGCATCAGGTGCACCACACAAGGCATTCTGAACTTGGCTTTTGAGTCAATATATCAAGCAAGAAACCCCTTATTCATACACCTGGTATTGAAATACCCTATATAGTTTGTCTCTGCAAAATATCTAGGCAGAAGAGTTTCTATTAGGCTTTGAAACTAGTGAATAGAGGCAAACTAATTTTGCTAGTTCTTCTGAATGTTTCTTTATGACATATTTTAGAGGATTCAAGTGTGAGCTCAATGTGTGCTTCAAACTTTGGAGAAGTCATTCCATTGAAAAATGGTGATGTAAAACTTATACAGAACTGAGTGGGAGGATTAGGGTCAGTATATATCTTCTATTAATCTGATAAAGATTATGCTCTTAAAGGAAGGTGTGAATTTTGCTAAAATTTATGTATCAGCACACTGAAAAAGTAATATCACACATAGTATATAGAATTTTGGGAATAAACAGTAGCAATAAAAGTAGTATAAAAAGCAAATAAAGATGTTCATCAGTTTTGAACTGTTCATTACAGTAGCGAACACTTTATCTATTTTACCTGCTATCTAAATGCAGGAGAAAGCCAACTGAAGAAGAATTCCAGTTTAAAAAGTAGAGAAGTTCTAGGAGCAATTTAGCTGCATGTAGTGTATTAAACACACAGTGGCAATTGGACGAAGTGAGATCTCAGTGTTCTGGGGTATCTTTAAGGATTTTTTTGGAAAAAAAACAAGATATGTAGGCATGTTCTGACATTATATCTTTCAGTTCCGTTTAACTAACAACCATGGCTACTATAAAAGCTAGCATGAATAAGTTAATCTGCTTTTTCAGGAGGTACTGGTGTGAAAACTTGTTTTTATTTTTACTGAACTCTTAGCAGGAAATAATCTGCCTGATGCGGCAATAAAATGAGACATAATAATGAAGCTGAAGCTTGATTTTGCTTGAATGTCTTGGGTGAAAAGTAGAAGCTCATGACTTATTGTGAAGAAATGAAGTCGAAGTCATTTTTCCAGACTGAGTTGTTTGCTCTGCTGCAAAATCACTAAGCTAGTAACTTGTTCCTTATACTTAGGAGGGTGTGTTACTGCGTGGGGTTTTGCTTGTGTTTACTAGGGGCTGCACTGCAGGTGCATGATTCTCCTGCAGTCCAGCTGTGTTGGCAGGCCTCTAACGTTAGCAACAGCAGCCGGCTGCAGGGGATTTTCATATGCAGGGACAGAATGAATGTTGCCAAACAGATTTCGGCAGCAAATGGAAGTCTCCCTGAGGAAAGAATAAGATGCATGCTAAGGTGGGAGTACTCGTGTCATTATTAGTCTCCTGCCCAGTGACAGTGTTGGTCTTACAGGCTCACTAATGTAGATGAGGGAAACTCCTGTACTGCCTTTGAGTGCTGTAGACCAAAGAAGCCTCGGTCATGGGGTACCTATCTATCTCCCCCTCCCTTGGGCAGTTCAGCACTCTGTATTCTTTCCTACAGATTTTACTGAGTACCTTAAAAAGTACTGCTTTGGGGAGATGGTGATCATAAGACGTGTTTCCTATTTCTATTATTTAGTGATCATATTAGTCAAATATGTTTATAAAGGGAGCTCTAAATATTCTTTATTACCTACTACATAAACTTACAAAGCATTTGGTTCAAGAAGCTCAAATTCATACTTTTAAATGCCAAGATGTAAAAAGAGTGGTCATGGGATCCCAAATATGCATTCTACATGTGGTTCTAAATGTTTACTACAGGGAATACTGTTACTTACCTAGTTCAAGGAGTTAGATAAAATGTTGGATAGTTTTACTTGCTCAGGCTTGAACACTTAAATATTTGTGTGGCCAGAAATGCCTGTTTAGTTCTTCTTAATCAAGCAAAAAATATACAAGAATGATTAAGAGTCTGTCTTTTATTTCACTTTGCATTTTAGTTGTTCCCAGTGTTCAATTTCCAAAAAGGACATAAATTTTTAATCCAATAAATTTAAATCATTATTGGGATTTCAATTTTCTGTCACTTTTGTACTGCTGTTTTTCATAACCCTCATAAATGAGAAAGGGGAAAAAAGATTTGACTTTGACTATGAGATGGGGAAGAAATTAATAGTGTCTTTCTATTTGCTTGAAACAGAAGTGTGAATGGATGTTTTATATTTGATTGCAAGTTTCTTAAAGAAGTTAGTTTTTAATAGAGGAAAGGACTGTTCATGTGGTGCTTAGGTAAACTATAATATTCAGTGATATGCTTTCCTAGGACAGGCCCTATGCTAATGTAAATGCAGATGTACCATCATTCTCTTCCTTAGAGTATTTTATATTTCGGAATAAGTACAACTATGTCCTCACAGTTCTTCAGGATGTTTCACAAAATCTACGATGTCATATTTCAGCCAAAAGACTCTTATCAAATGGGACTTGAAAAGACTCATGTCATGTGCATAGCAAGCCATTTGAAGTCCTTCTTTCTCTTTTCCATTACGTTTTTATTTTGGTGATGATGTGTCTGTTCCCTTGTCCTCCCTCCCATCTGCTGTTTAAAATACCAGAGGTCCAGTATGTTCTGCCAAATGATAGGAGTCTTTTTAAAATGGTTTATTTTTACTTTTTTAAATATTTATTTTTAAATAATCACTCGTATGATATTAGTCACCATGGATGCATTTACTGGGCAGATTCTAGGAACTTTCAACTCCTATACTTGTACTTTTTCTGTGCTCATAACACACTGAATAACAATTGCTGTCGTGGCAACAGCAAGCTGTATGCTGCTGAAAGGTTGAAGTCTGAGAACTTCCTTACCCCCTGCAAGTGCCAAACCCCTCCAAATCTTAAAACCAAAACAAGAGACAGGACAAATGAAACCGTGGAATTCTGAATTTGACATTCCTAAATTTAATGCCAAAAATAAAGCCATGTTCTCTGACAACTTGGCATCAGACTGGCTAGAAAGTCATTAGGCTGCTTCCCAACACCAGTTTCACTCCCACCAAGCTTTCGTATAGTCACACTGATATCCAGGGAATTACTTCTGTTATAAAATAACTATCATAAATAGGCAGTAAGAAAAGAAGCTGAATTAAATACCACATTGGGTTTGGGTTTTTTTTCAGGAGGGAGAGTAGGAGAATACCATGCATGGCATTTAACATCAATTCCAATTCCTCATATCTTTTTTTTTAAAAAAAAAAAACAACAAAAAACCAAACCTTTATGATAGTAACTGGAGAAACCTGATATCTTAAATTGAGGTTGAGTGATGGTACCCAAATGTGCTAGGGTTTGTGTTTTGGGATTGTTTGTGTTTTAAACTGCCTGAGAAAGAACTGGAATATTTTCTCATTCATATTCAGTACAGTAGCATGAAAGCACTGTATCTTCAGCCACCGACATGTATTTGCCCACCAATAGCTACAACAAATTCAAAAGCAAGGAGAATACAAAAGAAACAATGAAATAAAACCAAATACTCTTAGCTGTTCTAGGGATTATCATTCTTGGATTCCTTCCCAACTAGATTTCAGTGTACAAGTAACTTTAGCAGACAGTTTGCATTTGCATAAATTGCAAATCTAGGATAAGTGAAATGTACCACAAGCAGCCTGACATCACATTGCTTAATTATCTAGTCTCTAACTGGTTGGGACTTGAGTGTTAAGTCATTGCCTTCTGCAATGCATATTGTGAAGGGTGATTCTGGATCAAAAAGAGCAGAAGAGTGAAAGACAACATGGATTGCATTCAGGCTTACTTACATATGCTTTTTCCAAGTGTAACATACTTTAGCTTTACACTAGTAATACGAAGTACATAAGGAAAACATCTTGGGGTGAAACAAGAAACTTATGTCTATAGGTTTGCTGGTTGACCACAACTGTGTATATAATATCTATGCTTGTAGGAAGTTATTAATCCTCCTTTTAGAATGAGATTAGCTTTAATTAGGTTTAACTGGAAACTAAAGAAAAACTGCCTTGCAGCTATTTAAGTCCTTGAAAAGCATTTTCCTGGTGTGTATATTTTCCTGGAGTGTTCTCATCTATGTTAATGCATCTGCTGTGTAGTTGGATCATAAGTAAGGCACACTGCAGCTGCAAGTGTTCTACAATAAAATATCATGGAACAAGTGCTTAAAATGGTATGGATTTTTCCAGGCCTCTTTTATAAAAAAAGCTGTGGGCTGTACATACAGAGAGATTCATGGCAGTAGGCCCTGAAAAGCAGTAATTTCTGCACTTCTTATTTACATCTTCAGTCTCTTGTATGATTCATTGTGCATTGAATCGTGCATGTGTTACATACATTTGTTACCAGTTTTAGTTATAACTGCAGGCAATTAAGAAAGACATTCTGAAGTTTTGCTTGAGAAGGCAAAATGCATCACTCTCTCCATGAAATAAGTATTCTTTTCTTTCCCGTGCAGAAGCTAAAACAGTGACAGATGTATGCACTTTACTTTTTTCCGCACACCAGCAGCACCATAAAGGAACTACCCTGATCCAGCTGTTCCAGTTTACAGCAGCAGTATATTTGACCCTGATGTATAGAATTCAGGTGGTCAACAAAGCTAGTGAGCAACATGCAAGGGATGCTCAGTTCTTGGCAGAATTTGGCCCCCTGAAATCTCTATTTAAAGTGTGTGTGATATTTTTGTATATAATAAATCATTTGTGTTTAAATATATATATAAATATATACCATTTACATATTAAAATACAAATATTCTAATCTATCTTATTATTTAAGAAAACCCAAAGTAGGCATAATTACTCTTGAAATAAGCTTACTCAGTTTTGCTAAAACAAATTAAAAAACACCAAAAATTTGGTAATGTTAAAACAAATAGCTCCATTGACTACAGTAAGACCATTGGCATGAATAGGATTTACAGGGTTGTGTCTTGAAACAAGTAGGTAAGGCATTAGTACCATATATTGTGAATATTGCTTTCATATATTTGTTTAATCAATACAATTGTTTAGAATGCTTGTATGAGATTTTGAATTTTCCTTCCAATAGACAATTCTGAAGGGAACCTGGAATGTATTTCACTTTGATTCCTGAAGGAGCTTTGTGATTTAACAACCTGTGAATAGTACAAATGCCTGTGTAACAATCATGAAGAAAAGTAATTCTCATCTCCGGCATCCTCTTAATAGAGGAAATAAGACCTAAAATATTATCATGTGCAAAAATCTGACTAAAAATTATTGGCCTAAAAATAATTTTTAACAATTGATTCTTCTCAAATGTCAAGGTATTTCATTGCATTCCTCATGCTAAATCACCCTTTTTACTTACAGTAGGATTTTGTGTAGGAGCTTGTCATAGTTTTACTCATTCATAGTGCATTACCAGTTATTCCATTACACCGAACTTTTGCAGCAAAGCACTTTACTCGGTTAGGAAGGGTCAGTGTGGTCTCCTTTGGCCCACAGTACTCTGAAATCTGAGGTAGGGCAAGTTGATCAATGGTGATGGGAATAATGATTCCCTAGGGAATACTACTAGCATGTGTGCTCTCTTCTTCAAATATTTCCCCTATTTTGGTAAAAACAGTCATTTTGTGAGGACCATGTGTTGAAGGGTAGAGACTTCAGTGAGAAATTGTTAGCTTCCTAACAAATAGATCTAGCCCTTAGCAATTTATGGAAGGGAAGGCTCCTTTATGCCCCTTTTCTCCAGCATAAACCGGAAAAAACTTAAATCTTAATTTCCCTGTGATGATTTGTAACAGGACAACTTTAAGTGATAAAATCTGCCTGCAGGCACTCTGTAAATAGTGTTAATTTCCATAGATTTCTGTGATTCCAAATAACAGTGATATGAGCTATAGAAGTACCATTTTTCCTCTAGTTTTTTTTTAGTTCTATTCCCTCTAATTTTTTTGTAATATATGTTGGGAAAAAATTGTAATTAAACACTGAGAAATACATTAAATTTTGAAGATGTTGTAAACCTTTCTGCTACTTCGCTCACTGTCTCCTTGAATTTCAGAATAAGACTGTAGAACTCTGTATTTATCACTTGGCTTTTCTAAACTTGAATTGGGAGTGTGCCGATTCTTTTCACCATTTGCTCATTTCTCCTGATCTCCTACCAGAACTTGATTCTATATTACCAAAGGGAAAGGTGATAAAGAAAATTAAGTATACAGCACTACAACACACTCAGCATTTCCTGAGAAGTACTTGTTACACTCTTCCTGTAGATCAGTCGGCATCAGGCAGAATTAAAACAGACAGAAAAAAATATTTAAACTCATGAGTATACAAATGTCACTAGACTTAATTTTGGCTCTTAAATTTAGTAGATATATTCTTTTTTTTTTAATCCTGATAAAATCACCAGTTTTCCATACAGAATAATGAAGTAGTGGAAGCTAATGTATTTAGTTTACCTTTCAGAAGGCCTTCCTCTCAAGCCTTTCACTGACTGTTTTTCTTGAAGGGTACAAACTGTTCAGACTTGCACAGTTTATAGGTGTTTTCCTCATGCACTTGCCCATACTGGGTCTGCCTTGCATCAAGATATATGTTCCGTTGAGCTCTAGGATAAGAATTCCATCTCCAAGGAAATTTGTACTTGTCCATAATGGCTGGGCAGTACAATTGCATGGGGCATAGAAGCAATTGCATTGAGTGGCTTTGGAAGCCTTACCTTAGATGAATGATGAAGTGTCAAATATTGGATGATAGCTCTCCCAAAGGTTTCCTATGGTAGGCAATCAAGTCATTAATAGTGCTTCAAAATGAATATACACAGACACACAAAGCAGTAGGAGAGTTCTTTAAAAGATGATGCTGGGTCACACAATTATCTGCGTTGTCCAGGCTTTCAAGACAGCTGCAATATGTACATCTTGCTAAATGTAGAAAAAATTAAGATGCAGCTTACTCCAGGTGTAAACTAAGACAATTAGGTGATCTGTGTACTTGCAGGGCTTGCAAATTTGTAAGGTCATAAGCAGAAGATGAATGAAAGGGCAAAGCAGATAGCAAGCCAAGAACATGTAGTGTGGCAGAGCTCCTGTAAGAACCTAATATATCAAATGAGTACTGGGATTTGTGCTGACTGATTCATTGGTGAAAAAGTTGATGGCACTTTAAGAATTAAACAGCAAACTAATAATACATAAAAATCTGCCTAGCCCTAGTTTTGAATGGTAGTCTGACAAGATGGTTTCAGCACGTATGTTTGCATAAATGCACTATTCTCTTAAGGGTCAAATTATGTCATCTTTGTCCAATATAGAATTACACAAAAAAAATGAATGGATAGAACTTCTGCCACACTTGCTTATGTGACACCAAATTTTGATGTATTGTTCATCACAATATCATGCTTGATAAATAGTTCCATAGAAACCAACAGGCTTTTTCTCTATAGTGTCATGACACTCACTAGTTTTGGCAGAACACATTATTCAATGTGGATAGCTCAGAATCTTCCTCTTGAAGAGAGCAGGATTTTATGCTGGAATTCTTTCTAGTCAGAAAATGTAATTTTATATATTAATTTTAAAAGTTAAATATGTGTCAGGAAAGGTTGTACTGATTGACAAACTGGAAGGACAATAAAAAAGGAAGTGATAAAGGAGATGTATCCATTAAGGGGCGAGGAAGGAGGCACCCAAAAGGTCTGCGGTGAGTTGACCTTGGCTGGATGCCAGGTGCCCACCAAACTGATGCATTGCTCCCTTTCCTCAGCTGGACAAGGGAGAGAAAATATGACAAAAGGTTTGTGGGTTGAAATAAGGACAGGGAGACCACTGCAATTACAATCACCAGCAAAAAAGACTATTTGGAGATATTAATTTAATTTATTACCAATCTAAATCAGAGCAGGAACATGAGAAATGACAACAATCTTAAATCATGTGCCCCCTGCCCCCTCTTCCTGGGATCAATTTCACTAATGATTTCTCTACTTCCTTCACCTGAGCAGTGCCGGGAGGTTAACAGGGGTTGTAGTCAGTTCATTAAGTGTTGTCTCTGCACCTTCCTCCTCTCACTTTCCCTGCTCCAGTGTGGGATCCTGCCCAGAGGAGACAGTCCTTCATGAACTGCTGCAACACGGGTCCTTCCCACAGGCTGCAGTTCTTCACAAACTACTCCAACATGCATCCTTTCGATGGAGTGCCATCCTTCAGGATCAGACTGCACCAGTGTTGTGTCTTCTACTGGATCACAAGTCTTGCCAGGAGCCTGCTCCAGCATGGGCTCTCCATGACATCACAGACTTCTATGGGTGCATCCACCTGCTCTGGCATGAGGTCTTCTGTGGGCTGCAGTCTGATACCTGCTCTACTGTGGTCGTCCATGGGCTGCAGGGGGACAGCCTGCCTCACCATGGTCTTCATCACGGGCTGCAGAGGAATCTCTGCTCCGGTGCCTGGAGCACTTCTCCCTCCTTCACTTTCCTCTGTGTCTGCAGACTTGTTTCTCTCTCACATACTCACCTCGCTACCAGCTGCTGTTGCACAACAGGGTTTTTTTCCTCTTAATATGCTACCACAGTGGCACTACTACCACCAACTGGCTCAGCCTTGGTCAGTGGTGGATCCATCTTGATCTGGCTGGCATTGGCTCTGTTGGACATGAGAAAAGCTTCTGGGATCTTCTGTAGCCCTCTTCATCTCCTGAAGCACCCCTGTAGCCCTCCTGGCTACCAAAACCCTGTCATGTAAACATAATACAAGGACAATATCTAGCACTAATGAGCAACATCAACTATCCAAAAATACTTAAAGTGAGATTTCTTTCATCTAACTTGAGATGCCTACACTTAGACACCTGAGATAATTGTCTAAATTTCCAGTACTGTCAAAGCAGAGAAATAGACATCTTATGGTAGTGAAAGTTGCACTCACTGAAAGTACCTGGTAAGTTCTTAGTATGTGCTGGAGCCCATAGGTTACAGATCATTAAGGAAGCAACTGGGAGTAATGTAGAAATGCTGTTGGATGTTGTGCTAAATATCATACTGAAAATAAGTCAACAGTGTTAAATGTCTCACAACAGCCTAAAAATGTGCCTGGAATGCTTCAACAGAATTGTAATCCTTCTACTCATCTTCGCTAAAATGCCAATATTGGATTTTTGTTTTGATAGTACTTCAACAAAAATGTAGATAAACTGGAGAAATCCAGAGGAAAAAATGAAAACTATCAAAAGGCTGGAAGACATGAACTATGAGGAAAGAATGGAAAAAAATCAAGTTTTAGTTGAAAAAAGAAGGGTTGGAAGGGCCACATGTCTGTAGACTTTGAAGAAAGGAATAAGCTTTTCTTTCTGCTGATAGTGGGTAGAATAAAAATACCTTGAACTTAAATTTTAACAAAAGAATGAGTTTAGTCTTTGGGAAAACTTTGCAACACTAATGTAATTGAACATTTGGAAATGTTTGCCTAGAGACATTCTAATTTAGTTGTGCTAATAGACTGTAGTTTCAGATGATAGAAGTTGGTTAGGAATGACATGGGGATGCTTTAGGGGAACCTTCTTTCCTCAAGTATCTTCCACTGTATCAGCATCTCATCACAAAGCACTTCTATTCAATGTGTAAAATGCAGATTTTTGTATTATTAGGATTCTCTGTACATTTTTCTCCCACCAACTGTCCATTGGGCAGACAGTCAACTATGTGTGCATGTTTTGCATGTATTAAATGTGCCTCTGCCATTTGCACATGTACAAAAGTCTGGTCTTACACTGCCTGTGTACTCCACACTCTTCCTAGAATAAATATAATGGTGGCAATAGAAGTTTTTTTTTTTAAAAAAAAATCTAATTGGGAAGAGAACACAAGGAGAGTCAAAAGAAGACTATTTTGTTTAAATTAACAACAGCCATTTTAACTTGATGGTGATTACAGTGGGTGTGAAAAGTTGAAAGACCTTAGCTAACCACCATTTCAAAAATAGGCAGAACCTACCAAGCAAGGAATATTGTTAATGTGAGTTACTTGGGAAAGGGTTAGAATGGTGTTAAGAATAAGCTATCAGCGTGGAGTGTTTAAGCAGCTGTTGCAATCAAATCAGCGTAGACTCTGGACAAAATCTCCACATAGATTTGCATGTTCATCTTTGTGAATATCATCTTGCAAACGCTTCTGAGCTGGACTGCAATGCTGCAGTCTGAGAAAGAGAGAGCACACAGCCATCCCAGGTGGGCACCAGAAAACAAATCATCATCTTGCCTGCATCTTACTTGTTCTTGGAGTTTTAGCTTTCATCATACTTATAACTGCTGTTTCCTCCTAAAACACCACTGATCATAAGGAGTTATGTAGTTTAACCTATAGTTAAATAAATAAATAGTTTAACCTATTTATTGTTAGCATCTTTAGTAGTTTAAAAAAGAAATTTGATAGCAGTAAACCCAGCAAAGCAGTGTTCTGCAAAAAAGTGAACCAAGAGATGGGAATTGCAAGGTTAAATCACATGAAAATTATGTATAGAGTAAAAGCAAAGAATTAGAAAAAAAAATAAAGATCAGATTCTTTTAGGTAGTAATACCAGATATACAGATCCTTGTTTTAAATAGCTGGGGTGATCTGTCCTTACCTTTGTTGGGAATTATCATAACAATAATGTTTTTTATGGATTACTACTTCTATATCAATAATCTCAATTGCCATCCCTTTGGGAACAGATGAAACGAAAAGATACAAAATTATAGGTTTTACGTGTAACCAGAGGAAAGAAAGTACGTCTGCATGTGTGTGTAATAGTTGTAGATATTTACACACGTTAAAAAAAAAAAAGTGCAAGTGGTTATGGGAGCAGTATTAACCCTGCTAAATTTATGGTGCTACCAATGATACAGTTTAAATGTCATTATACTGAGTTAAACAGGATTATAACATGACTCAAATGCTGACATATTATTGTCATAGAAGTACCAAGGCTATGAGCTGATAGACTAAAATACGCATGTAGCTTTCAGCACCGGAATGGTTCTGGACAATTCTTGGTCTTGAGTAAAGATTAGAACATAGGTGCTCAAGTCTATCTAGGTGGATTTTACTACCCTGAATTCCCTAATATAAAATGGAAATTACTAGTTGAATCAAATCTTGACTCTTTTTGTTTGTGTTTCAGCATAAACAAAGGAAAGGAAGCAAAGAGCTGTATCTTTTCTAGTTAGAAGCTCAACCTGTGTTCTTAGCCTCAGCATCCTCTCTGATTCCTCCTTACTGTGGCTGGAACATAAACTACATATTGACTTATCTGTAGTCTGGTGTCTTCTGCCACTCCCGTTTAGCTGTGTTATGTGCTCTAAGTACCACAATGTCTGTTTGTCCTCCATATGTAGCATCAGCTGAACACCAGAAGGCTCTGTTCTGCGCTGTAGGGAATTGGCTAGGCCAGCAAAGCATTCAAGTAACACACACATTTCCAGTTTTCCGGTGGGTACTATGGGTCGTGCTTTGAAACTGGCCTACTACACCTCCTAATTACCACGTGCTATTAGACTCATGGGTGATGACTTGGTGGATAACATAGCAAAGAGTGCTTTCAGAAACAACATGGAAAAACGTTACTAATCTAGATATTCTTCAGGTTTGGGATGATACCAGAAGATGCAAAACCTGCAGGTGGAAATCCAAACAATTATATTCTGTACCGTGCATCTCCAAAGGCCACACAATTCCCCTCTCTCTATTTCTTTTTTTTTTTCATTCCTTTAGTAGTATACAAAGGGTCATAAAAGTACAGGTTGCACTGTAATATTGGTGCCTGCCCAGAAAATGTGAAGCTCATTTTTGACTCTTGAATACTATGGAACCGACTTTTCCTGCCACTTTCCCAGCACTGTTAAAGTGACTAAAAATCATGCAGCAGAGTTTCAGTCCCTCATTGTATAGCTGCCAGTGACTAAACAGGAGTCAAAGTGCAAGCTAGTTGGCCCCAAGCTCTAAACTCCAGGTAGCTTCATTTTATGACAAGTAATACATGTGGTTCATTTTCAATTATGTAATTTATTTGCTTTTTATGTAATGCAATCATAGACATGCAGTATATTTCTCAGATCTGAATAATTTTGAATGAGACGCTAAAATCCATGATTAATTATGTTGTAGTGCTCAAATCAGATTCTGCTTTGTGGCTGGTCAAAAATGCAGTTTCATTACAAGATTAGAAACCTTTTAAAATTAAGTAACAACAGGCTTTCATAGATGCACAAGCAACACTAATGTAGTTAAGGATGCATGATTACTAAATGATATCTTCAGAGGGTTATACCTTGGTCAAAAAGTATTATCTTGTTTTATATTGCATAGAATTGAATCTTAGTCACAAGGTGAACTCAGGTTTTATTTTATTTTTTTTTTTTAAATTGCAGATATTTTCCAGAACTTTATCCTTTAGTTTGAAGGGCTGAATTTGCAAACATTTAGCCCATGATTTTGTGTTGAAATATCTTAAGTCACTTTTATTTTTTACTTTCCCCCTCAGTTTTAGTGATTTTTATAGACAGATCCAAGATGAACAGATAGGGTATAACAAAATCATGTGCGAGCTGTTTAACTTTGAATTTGTCTATTAATGTCTTGCATGAAGACTTTGGTATCATTCTTTCTTAGGGGCATTGCAGAAAGACTTCCTGTTTTCAGTGAAAATGACTTTCATGTAGAAACATCTTCTGATTTTCCTTTTGTATTTTCATTCATGTTTTAATATTAAAATAATAATACTAGCCCAAATCTTGGTGATATTGTTTTGCTCCATTAAATCATATGATACATGGACTAAATAAAAAAAATTGCATTCTCTAGAGGCAATGTTTTTTAAATAACATTTACTATAAAACTCCCAAGACGATGCAATGGAATCCAAATTTGGTACTAATAGTCATTGCTATTCTAATTTGTTTTTTAAATCATTGAAAATGTAAGCATGACTGTTACACTGTACTCTTTTATAAAGTTTTTAAGTTGTATATAGCAAGAAAGGGGTTAATGCAGGAAGCAACCAAAAATAAAGAATGGATCATTCTCCATTAGTTTTAGGAGTAGTTTTGTGTGAAATCAGACAGTAAATTAAACTGATAGATGGTATACTTTATCTGAAGTTGGATTATTTTGCTTTGTAGTGCACACAATACTTTGTCCGTGGGCTATAGCTGTCGAGCCTCAGTATTCTTTACTTTCATGCTTGGGAGTTGTGGAGCAGGCAACGGGAGGCAGCAGCATGTTGTTTGCCTTGTCAAAAGGTACCCTTGGTAGCTCAGCCCAGTCCTTTTGTTCCTCATTAACCCTGGCCAGAAATGTTCTTTCCAGTTACACAAAATGGAGAGAAAATGCTAGTTCGAGAAGTCTGCCACTTTGGCTTTTATTTCTCTTGAGGTGCTGCTTGACATTAGCATAACAACGGAGGGTCTAAGAACAAAGTGAAATGAATGGTAGTTGGTGCAGCTGCCCAGCCAGTACCACCTGGGTTGCTGGAAGTGGTGGATGAAGACAGATGTCACTTCAGGATTTAATTTATTTATTACTACTTCAACTATTCATTTAGATTTTTCTTGGAGGCTTAGGAAGTAAGGGAGTCTGTTGTGTGTTCTCCATCTCCAAGGATTTCCACCTTTTCAGGGACATATGACTTTGAAAAGACATCCAGACTCTTGCTACCCCCAACAGTCCTTGCATGGTGACCAAACTCCTCTTTCTCTTTATCATCCTGTACCATGCTGAGGTTGCTGGCGTTGCTCTTACTGACAAGTGGTACTACAGGCTGCTGGTCCTGTGCTGTCTTATATCCCTCTCTTGTAACTGATTCAGATATAGTTTAGTCTATAACACTTAATTTGTTAAATCAAGTAATCATTTAAATAGTTTTTTTTTTATCATATTCCATCTTTACCTTATTGCACAAGCAGACTGGGCTGGAAAAAAAACACCCACAGGATTAGTTAAAATAAAACCATAATATCGCTAAAGCAAGTGAGAAAAGACTGCTATATCAAATAAAAAAGCTGGGTTTTTTCTCAATACCTTTCTTTTAAGTTTCAAGTGAGGTGTTTTCTTCCTGGTCTTGTGTGGTTTACTGTCTTTAGGCATCTTTGGCAGTTCTCATTAAACAATCTGTCATAGGTTATAAATGAGATGGTGCTGGGGTATGGGGTGGTGGAGTTGGGCTGTATCCCAAATAAGATGCAGGGTTAGCAGGGCAAGATCAGGTATAGGACAGCCAAGGAGGATTGAAGCCTCTTCAGAACCTGTCATTTCGTCAATATCTTGTACTCTTATCCTAGATCCTTTGGGTCCTAAAGGATGGGGCCAGTGACAGTACTACCTTGCCTACTAGCTTGCAAGTAGGCTGAGATTTAGTGCATTTCCAGTACTCTGCTGCTGTTCTCGACTGTTTTGCATTCCTGGAACTTACAGAGGAAATGCTACAAAATTCTGCCTTTCTCAGGTAAAATCATGCCTGCTCATGAATGGTTTAGAAAGGCAGTACAGGGGTCATTGGCTCATATTTTTTTCATTTCCTTCTAATAAAAGTGCTGTGCCTGAGCAGACATCTCTAAACAAGATGCTCTTGCTGTTGTGAGTGCCACTTTGACTGTGATAAGCAAATTTTATCAAATATCAGGTAACACTTCATACAATTTCTTAACAGTCATCAGATCATGAATAAAAAAGAAATTACCGGCTCAGTGTATGAGTTTAAACCAAAACAATATAAGCATTTAGGCTGTGGCTCTGTGCTGTACTAAGCTTTATTCCCTAAAAAGAAACAAAATGTTATCTGGTGCATCTGTGCTCCCTACATGCCGCCAGTGGAACAGTCTACTTCAACCCAGACAGGAAGCCCACTACCTTGACTACTTTAAAACCTGTTTCGCCTCAGCCACAAGGTAATCTTAGGTCCTCTACAGATACTTAAATTTCTCTGACAATAAACACTGGAAGATTACTTTGTTCTATACCGCAAATGTGCTTCTTTCTCCACAATGTGTCTTTAAGTAGCGTTTCAGCTTTAGAATTTCACTGACTAAACTTTATTTGCTTACTGTGAAATGAAGTCAATGAAATAGAAAATGTTCCAAGCTATCTGAAGAAACACTTTCTCAGAAGTATAGTTCTGACCGAGGTAGAATATTCTTGATATCATCGTTCCAGTTATTTCTCTCCCCCTAAATGGAAAAAGCAACTTGTACGAAAGACATGACATATTCTAGGAGCAAGAGGAAAAAACAAACAGTCTTAATTGATGTCAGTGTATAAGAACCCAGCTAGAACAGCCCATTGTACATATCCTGAGAAGCTTTAAATTTAATCTACCACATCATGATGATTTACAGGAATAGCCTTGACTTCACTTTACTGAACATGTCACCCACCCTAATGTATTTTCAGATCTGTTCAGATCATTCCTTCTGATAGCAAAACCGTATCTTGAACCTGGGTTGATTTTATTTTGTTTTATATTTTCCCCCTGGATTTCTCAACATTGAAAGAGCTAGTATAACCCTATTATCAGTGGTTATGCTACTGTTGAAAAAAAAATTATTTAAATAAATAAATGGACTGGGATAAAAGATGAGTGCAGAGAAGTCAAGTTTTAGAAGTCAGGTTTTTACTTCTGACTATATGCATAATATTTTTATACATACACTAAAATTTAGACTTAGTTTATAAGCTGATTGCTTTAAAAGGAAAAAACAAACAAACAAAAACCAACCAAAACCCAAACAAAACATAAAGTACAACACCACACAAAATACAAACAACAATTGAGTTAGAAAGAAGAAATAGCCTAGAGTGGTTACAGCAAAATATCTGAATTCAGAGAGATACCTCCTGCCACTTGAATCTGTTTATTTTTTATGGTATTTTAGGTATTTTCATTTAAATCAGTGGGATCATTTAAGGCAGTTTTCACTGAGCATGAGTAAGAGAACACTGCTGTATGAAATGATGACTGAAAGACAGTTCCCCCTATTTTTTTTAAACTTTTGAGAAAAAAGTGTTGGTTTTCCTAAGCCAAAGATTGGGGGTGACTATTTTTTCCCGTCTTTGAATTTGAAGACTTTGAGGTGGGTTTAAAAAACCTAGAGCTGTTAAGTGAGTAGAGACAACAATAGAAACATAAGGAAAGAAAGTAAAAGAATAAGACAAGATAGTATGAGACTGAAAGAAGGACCTCCCAGATGAACTGCCTGAGTTTAGAAAGACATCTAACTTTGGGAACATCTGTGAGTACTTCTTAAAATTATCCCTAGGCTTTACAGATCCTTGAGCACCTTTGAAAACTCCAGCTTTCTTGAACTAGGGTATATCGAATATGGCAATCAAATGGGGGGAAAAATTGCCAGGAGTTATCTTCTCTATATAGGCAAAAGGTGCCCATACAATATATGCATCCTCAGGATATATTATTGTCTATATGGAGAACTTACAGGGTTGTGGCTTGTATGAGGTCTTGTAATGAAAGTATCTCAAGATACTGCAGTACTTGATGATTAGTATGAGATCGGCTCCGATGCTGCTCCGTCGTTGTGGCTGTGGTTACTCCTGTTGACAAACCAAATGAACATAAGTTTTTTGCCTCTGCCTTGTCAAAGCAATATATTGAAATTGGGATCTCTGAAAGAATTCTCATGCACTGGAGACTAAGGCATAAAAAAGTACAACTGTATGTAAGGTAGTTAAGTAATACTGAGTGTGTATATTTTATTAGTCTGGGCAGCTACTACAGTGCAGTACAGCTGTACTATTTTTAGTGCAGGGTTACGTTCAAAGCTGGCTGGGGTCATTCTCTGTGACCTTGTACTTCATCAGATAGTAAGCTTCACAAAGTCATTCACACACTGAGAGAAATACCATTGTGTTTAATTTGGCATATAATCTTCTGTCCTTTCTGTTGTATACCTGCTGAGTGCACTGAATAAATCTAAAAGCATTTTAATAGCTATTGGTGATGTGATGCCAGGCAGACCTCAGGGAGAGAGGCTTGTGTTTTGCAGGTTAACCAGCTTGCCACACTGTTACTTCCCAGCTTACGTACAGCGTGTCATGTCATATTTCTAAGCCCTTGGTGGCAGATCTAGCTGTGCTCCTCCTACAGTGTAGTCAGCCCCCCTTGTCTTAATCCACATTGCATTAGGTATGGTAGCTGAGATGAGCAATTTTACAGAAGGGAATTTTCTTCCAGCTGAGACAACAAATTCATAGGTCTGCGATAACCATCTATAGCACTTGAGATAACAACACCCCCCACTTGAACAAATTATCTAGCCTGCAAACCTTCACCTGTAACAAAAGACTTAGGTTGTGGCTTTTCTAGACCTGCTGTGTTGAAGTGTAAAGAGGTTCTATGCAGTCAAACTCCTCTGAAAGTGTCCCTGAAAATAGCATTCTGGCAGACGGCTTCCAATAAAGTAAGAACATTCCAGTAAAAAGGGAAGCATACATACCTGTATGTCCCTTCTGAGGAAGCACGTGCTACAAAATCAATGATCTGGCAGGTGTCAGGAGCAACTGATGAGCCTGGTGCACCTGAATGAAAAGTCGTAAGTCTGAACTGGGTGTTTCTTACTGATCAGTTGCCTGTTCCGATATATACTTATTCATTATTGCTGTCAGCCCAGAAACCAAAAAATATTTTGTAACAGACTTGTGATGGACTTCAAAATTCTATTTCCATTGTAGTTTTTTAGTAGATCATACAAAAAATGTGGTGAGCAAACCTGTGACTGAATTGCATTTATTAGAAGGTCTCAGCAAAATAGCATCCTCTGAACAGACAAGGTGGTAACCCAGTATGTGAGACCTTATTTTTTCATTCCTTGAGTATGCTTTTTAATATGATGAATTATTATGTAATCTTCAGGTATGAATGCAACTGGGCTGTATAAATTCAGAAGATTTAAAATTTATTCTAGCACCATTCCACATATACCATGAAGTATCTATTCCAATGTTAGCGTCTTATGTATACAGAAGTTGCAGTAATAGTTCTGCTTTGATTAAAAAATTAGTTCTGCTTTTACAAAGATAAAGTACTGCTTATAATTTTAGAGTAAAACTGTAGGGAATAGTATGAATATTGTTATATCACTAAAAAATTGGAATAACTCAGTACAGCCAGACGACAATCTTTTTCATTGCCAATGCTCCAGATTATTTTTTTTTCCCCCGAAAACTTTGAAATCCTTCATAGGTAACTCCAAATGTTATAGATTAAATGCTCTTCCGTAATTAAAAGACAATATCTTATCCAGATTTATGAGAGAGGAAAAATCTACTGTTTTAGATTTTAAAAAGGTCATAATTTATCCACATATCTTGCAGTGGATTATCAGGAGTGTTTCTGCTCTTAGCGTTCATTTCTTGGTACGCTACAAACACTGTGTTATCGTAGGATGCCACAGTGTGGTAGCTGTTGGTACCACAGCTTTCTCGTTTGTGATTCATTTTTTTTTTTAAGAATTACTTTTGAAAATGTATTTTCATGTTTTGCTTATCTTCTCGAACTTTTAAATATTAATTCCCTTTCCCCAAAATGGATGTGTTGGGTTTCTTTCTGAGAGTGAATTTTAAGTGTTTTCACTACATTATACTTGCTTTTGTTAATGGCCCTTATAATGTGCTTATGGACACACAAATTTGAGTATAAAACCTTGCTGCTAGGTGGGTGTGGGAGGTTCAGCTATATACTCAGTCAGATTCTCTTCTGCACCAGGTGTCCTTCAGCAGCAGGCTGTGGATTACAGTTACTTGATTTTGCAATCTGAATGATGTTTATATGACCGACAGGGAGCTTGCCACAGTCATGCTAGATCTTACGGTACCGGAGGAACAGCAGAGGCACAGATGGAAGTGACAGTACCAGGTACATAAGCAGTGAGGGATCAGATGCTGTGCATCTGCTTTATAGAAAGTAGTATACAAATATATATGCATATTCATCACTGTGCTTGTGGGAATTCAAAACTGCAAAAATTAAAGTGTTAATAACGAGCAAGAAGCTTGTAGGAAGTCTAGGATTTCCTTATCTCTGTTTCCCAATAAAAGATTATCTTCTGTAGTTATGCTGATGCCAATATTTATTTCTGTTGCAGAGACAGATTTTTTAAAAACTTTATATTTTTGAATAGCAGGGTAAGGAAAGGAAAAAGGAGTATTATATCACTCTGGTTGAGAGAGGCTTAGGATATAGAGTTACTTTATTTATTAGCTTGTCAATCTGTTTTCTGTGTTTAGAACTACTTACTTTCTAGTTATGGTCTGTTACCCTGAATGATGACTTCCATCTCAGGACGTAGGTAATGGAGAGAAATGAAAATGCTTTGTCAAGAGAGTCATCTCCTGCTTCTTCAGGAGATAGAAAGCATGTTGTAGGTTGTGATTCAAGTGCTGCAGAAGAGAATGGCACTATCTCCACCATAACTGATGACAATAAGTCAGATTTATCCTTTCTTTTATTGTTATTCTAAAGCTAGTAGTAATACATTTGGAAAGAACCTTTTTCATTCCTTAAGGCTCTGGTAGGATAATAGAAACTGAATTCTGTCCTGCCTATTGCGTATGTGGTTTGGGCAGAGATGAGTCCCTGACCACTGCAGAGCCACAACCTGAGATGATACCAAGTGAACTAGAGGTTTTATTAGGCTTCTCTTTGTAAGCAGGACTATTTCCTTTTCAGTGAAGCAATTGAAAGGACTCTGCTTGAATTTAAATTGTAGGATCACACTGTGCTTAACTGCTTTGTTTGACTAAGATCTCACTGAGGAAATCTCAGCAAGGCAGACCTCTTCCATTGCCCCCAAGATTATAAGTAAATCTTGGCCAAAATACTATCTACCTTGTAGCGTTTTTGTGGGTTTGTTTTTTGTGTGGCTGGTTGTGGTTTTTTTTTTCCTTGCTGCTGATTCCCACACAGCTTGTCAGTGTTCTGCAAGGAGTGAGACACAAGAATGGAAAAATAAACTGAATGCGTTCTCAATAAAATAAAAGCAAGAAAGTGACAGGTACTGACTGAGAATTAGAACTAGAAATACTCCTCTCTATTCTGAAGGTGAACCTTTGAGATAAGGCTGAATTTGCTAATAAAATGTAGTACAAACAGCTACTTTAACAAGTACAAAAACCTGATGTCTCATTTTGATAGACACTCAATGCAGCATATTCTGCCAGGAGTTCCAGCTCCCATGTGGGTTTTGGTTTTGTTTAGAAAAACAAAAGAAGAATTGAGCACAGTTGAGAATTTCTGAGCAAAACAGTTCTGGCAGTTCAGTCTTCTTTCAACTATTTGTTACCACTGTTTCAGGTAAATTGATAATGTGGTAGAGGAGAATAACATTCTGAAAGCCCTGAAATGTGTTGTTTGGCTGTCTTCACACTGAATAACTTGTTCTGCTGACTTAAAGGTAGGATGATTGGCCCAACAGTGACCACATGCAAAGATGAACATCAGTGCTTCCTTCTGAAATGTGTCATAGTCCTGAGAACACCAAAAAAAAGGCCATATTTAAGACTTTGGCATAAGCCTTTTGTAATACAGCAGCCAGTTCCATGGGAACAGCTTGATAGAAGAGGTCTCTGAACTCTTCAGTTCTGAGTAATTTTTGAACAACACATCATGCTAAGAGTAAAACAAACAGAAAAATACTGACAGTAAAAATGGCACAGTGAAAAGTACTGTCAGATGAATCACTCTTGAATTGCAGCAGATGATTGCAAAGCAGAATACTCCCCTTTTTTTCTGAGATCAATGGGTGACAGCATAAAAAAAATAAGAAAAAGTAGGTTTATTTCTTAATTTTTTTATTGTTTGAACAATGAAGTAAAGACAACTAAACCCAGTAACTCAGAAAGTGAGCTAAAAGACCTCAGTATGGATAAGGAAAATTAGGGGACTCCTGTGAGCTTGTGACTCTTATGTTCTATATAAGAATATACAAGGGACCATGTGAACAGAAGAAAAAAGTGCAAGTTTGTGACTCATCAGCCACTTACCAAGTTTCAAGGTAGAAATTCCTGAGGAAAGCATAATATGATTGTGGTCTCGAACCACTGTCATGGTTTAAACCCAGCCATCAAACAAGCACCACACAGCCACTCACTCATTCCTCCTGCTCCCTCCCCACAGTGAGATGGGGAGGAGAATCAGAAAAAGGTGAAAATCATAGGCTGACATTAGAACAGTTTAATAATTTAAATAAACTAAAAATAATAAAAATAATAACAACAATAATTAAAATTGTAATGAAGACAAGAGGGAGAAAGATTAATAAAACCAAAGTGAAAAAACCCTAAGTGATGCACAATACAGTTGCTCACCACCTGCTGGCTGATGCCCAGCCATTCGCCACACAGCTATTGGCAGCTCCCAGCCAACCCCCCCGGTTCATATACTGAGCATGACGTTCTGTGCTATGGAATATCCCTTTGGCTAGTTCGGGTCAGCTGTTCTGCTGTGTCCCCTCCTGGCTTCTTGTGCGCCTGCTCACTGGCAGAGCATGGGACGCTTGAAAAATCCTTGCTTTAGAGTAAGCACTACTTAGCAACAACGACAACATCAGTGTGTTATCAGCATTATTCTCATATTCAATCCAAAACAGCACTGCACCAGCTACTGAGAAGAAAATTAACTCTCTCCCAGCCGAAACCAGGACACCCACCAACCTCAGCCTGAGGCTTTATGTAGAAAAAAGGGAGAAATGCTATTTTAGCTCGTGAAATGTGCATATGGTTTCTTTCAGCCTGAGCAGCAAATCAGGAAAACTGATGCTTCAAGTGTGCAGATGGGGTTGTACAAGTCAAAGAGATAAATAGTGCTAGGGTCTAACTGTTAATTTTAATAAACTTACCTACAAACTGTAAGAAAGTGACTTGTTCCTCTGTTGCTCTTTTGTTACTGGTACCCAAGAAAGTCCATCAGGAGGCAACATGGTGATTTTTATTTTTTCCTGAGGAAATTTAATTTGATGTAAGAGATAGAAAAGCTGAGAAGCAATAACTTTGGAGAATAAAAAGGGAATAGACTGGTTCAGTCATGAAGGGTAGAGTTCCAAAAATGTTTAAGTAACTAAAGATGCTGTTACACTTAGGGAAGAAACCAGAAAAGCTACTTGTGTTGGGGCATGCATAGCTAGCTGATACAAGTGGCATGATTGCTTTCAGAAGGGATTTTTGTTCTATTCAATGCATAAATACATTTCTGTCGGGAAAGAGAGATGTTGAGGGATCGAGGGATTTCAGAACCAAATTCTGTTTAAAGGGACTGTCCTTGACCTTCGATACAGTAAGTCTTGGGTTAGATCCCGTGCAGCCAAAAGGTCCCTGAGCCTGGTATAGAGCAAAAGGGAAAGTTCTTTGAAGTTCAAGCATGTTAACTGCCATTTTTCAAGCCAGACAGAACTCTGAATTCTTTAGGAGAAGCAAACCTGACTCAGAAGGTGAACTATACCATGAATATTCTTTTGCATTCACTGAGCCCCATACGCTACTATTCTGGAAAGAAAACATCAGGTGTTTCTATAGCTTGCTTTGACAATCTGAACACCCATAGACTTTGATTACCAAATCATAGATTAATAACAAGGAAAAACAAAATCTTAAATTGCTGCATAAATGGACTGTTGAAGCTGTGTATTAGTAATTCTAATACTTGTTTTATTACATGTTCATGTTTCATTAAATTATTTCATGGTGAATATGCATAAGTTAAAGCAAAGATATCAGTTGGAAAGATAATAAATTTCCCGGTGAACTGAAAGATTTATATTTTTTAAAATGTAGATAAAATCCTAATATTTTTTTGGTGGTTTTTGTTTTTTTAGGGACATAGATGTTAGTGTATAGTACAAGAGAAATACTAGAAATACTCTTGCTGTAGGACACTTCCATCAAGCAAAAGAAGACAAAGCTATGACAGTCTTCAAAACTAATTAGATTTCCATTTATCCTTCGCACCCTTAAAGACCCATATCTGTTGGTTTTGTTGTGGTACAAAATTTCAGCAATAACTCTTACCAGTGTGATTGCTATACCACAGGATGTAGTTACCAACTTCATGCAAATACCTGGGGTTTTCAGCCTTAATAAGGTCTCAAGAGACTAATTTGAAAAAAACATTCTCACATATAACTTTTCAACTGATTTTTTTTTTTTTTTTCAAACTTGCACCAGGTCTTACAAAAGTCTGTCTCACATAACCTTCTAAATTGTTTTGTTTATTGTAACAGTAGAATGTTTCCAGTGATAATGAGGCAAGCATTTTCCTGTCATTTATTCTAATTGTCTTATGCTCAGAAGGCACATGGGTCACTTTCAAACAGATTTTATAACTTGCCTTTGATTACGTGCTTTGGATATTTTATTCTAGGTAACTTGTCTGCTGAAAAATGTCATACTGTTATTAAAATAGTCCTAGTTATAATTTTTAAAAGGTCTTGATGCTATATAGATTTTGAGTGATTGATGTTGAGTAACTTGCTTTTGAAATGTTACTACCAAAATAGGCTGTGCACTTGATAAGTCTTCAACAGTTTTGTTTGAGTGGAACAACATAGTCCAGTGTTTTTGGACAATGGAATACTTCAAAGAAAATCAGAAATTATCCCATGTAATCTTTTCAACAATTATATTCACTGCTTTTAGTGTTTTGCCTATACAGTAGGTCAAATCAATTTCATACTGCAGCAGCTTAATGAAGTTCAGCTTTCCTCAAGATTGTATGCAGTTCAGTAGTTTTTGCTATTTTTTAAAAGGAAGATGTTCTACTCATACTCACGTAATCCCAGGCCAATGTTCAGGTGAGAAGATTTTTCTATTCACCATTTTGAGACTTGGATATGTTTCTAATTAGTGACTCTACTTGGGACAATCCAGGATCTTTGCTCATTCCCTGTCTCCTACCTTTTCAAATCTGAGGGGCATCCAACTCAACTTTTTCATTAATCTACTCACTCTCATCTGCATGAACCAAAATGATTTTCACATAACCTGACAAACTGTTGGTTCTGGTGTGTTAGACAATTACATTTCAGAAAGTGTTCCGTGCCCTTTCTGATGAGGACCTGATCTGAGTTTCAATGAGCCAGAACTCCTGCTGAGGAACCGGAGCCCAAGGGTAGTGAGAATGGATGGATGGATGCACTGTGCTAGCAAAAGTCAGGAATATTCAGAGATCCCTAAAAACTCTATCGGGATCATATTCTACTTTAAAAGCATCATATATAGTGGAGTTGTTCGGGGCAAATTGTGTCTGTGCCTTCATGAGATGTTCCATGCTGTGCTCAGAAAATGCAAGCATCACCACACTGAGCTACCTTAGACAGCAGTAGCTATGATAATTTAGACAGTTTTTGATAGTTACATTCATCAATACTGAAAAAGAGATTTGAATGCTGAATCATGAGTGAAAATGTTTTGCAAAACATACTGGGTTTTAAACACTTTTTATAGCACTCAAATTTTCTTTAGAACTTTACTGCTCCTTAACAAAGAATCACATTTTTAAAATGTTCTCACTTTGCATTTGAGGAGCTCTGCTCAGAGCAATAATGTCAGAAAGATGATATATGTAACTGAGAGTAGATCTTATGATATAGTTTTAGAAATTACTTCTACTAAAGCATCTGTTCTGAAGGAACTGCAATAAATTTTGCTGTTGCTGAAGTTCTCTTTCTATTAAAGCTGGCAGAATTCTGTGGCTAATTGTAATGGGGTTCAAAATGTAACCTCAAGTACATTTAAAGGTAATTTTACCAAAATGTCTTTTCTTGGAAGCTAAAAATATTTTACTTCATCTGCAAACTCCACTAATCTACTACCTCTGTCTTGTTTGTACATCTCTGTTCAGAAAGGTCTGAGAACAGGTGGAGCATCCACTGTGAAATGGATATAGCTGCTGCCTGCTGCCAACCATCGTATGGCATGGCAGTTGCTAGAGGTCCCTCCTTCTGGAGGCTGTGTGAACTGGCAACCTCAAGCCTCTGAGCTGAAGTCCAGAACAGCTTTCAGTCACAACAAATATATTTTCTCTGTGATCATAGAATCTTGTGTGTGAAATGAAGTTATGTGCGCTTCCAAGTTCAGACCAAAAATATTAGTCTGACAATTGCCCTCCTTTCTAGAGTTGGAAGTAGCATGTTGAAGGATGTTTTGAGTGAGAAACAAAGAGTAGATTTTCCTTCAGGTTTTAGCTAAGTCTTTCTAATGAAATGAAAATTCTTCTCAAGGGAAATGGGGAATCATTTTTGTTTCTTTCATCAACAAAGTGTCAGGGAACAGCAAAAGAGGGCTCTGTGAAGGGAGGTGAGCCAGAGCCAAGGGCAGCAGCAAGGCAGGCAGGACGGTGCCGTCAGTGAAAAGGGGTGCAGCCAGCAGTCAACAAAACACCAGAGAAGGCTAATGATGAGGCAGATCTGAATTCAGGTCAAGAAGCCAAAGAGAAAGGCAAGTAGCTGCCTACACCTACATCACACCTACAGCATAGCTGAGGCAAGAGCTGAGGGCAAGGGCAGCTCCTGAGATAAGGAACTGAGGGTGGTGGCATGGGGCCCCAAATGAGGCTTCTAATTGCTCTTTCTCACAATTTCCCTCCACTGACCAGATTGGAGGTTACACACCTGCCACACTGGTGCAGACTTTGAGCACCAGCTGCTGAGCTTCTGGGGCTGGGATGGGCCAGATTGCAGAAGATGACACAGTAGGGAGGCTACAGGTGCTTTAGGGCAGCCAGTCTACTGGTGCACTCCTGAAGTGTGGCTCCATCAGTAATATAATAGTCCTTATGTAAATTAGCTGAGCTGTTAATGTGTATTCTGTTGTCATGATTCTTATCCTTGTTGCAATTCTGATGCTTCTTCAGAGCACTAGGACCCAATTAAAAATAAAAAAGCACCTGTTACAAATAAGGGCAGCTATTCAGCTGAATTTGGGGGATAAAGAAAAAAACACCTTTTACGCTCTAGTTGTTTGAATTTGAAAATCCCAACAGTTTTCTGATGAGGGAGTTACTAAAACTGGATTATGAAGGTTGAAGTACAGGAATGACAGTTTTAAAAAAAAAAAAGAAGGTGAATTTAAGACGTACCTATGCTATAGTATACAGTACAGGTTAGTGCAATGAGATGGGTTGAATGCAGTTTCACTGAGAAGTCCCTAAATCATTTAATGGTGTCAGATCCCGAGTGTACACCAGTCCTTATTGGAATCTCAATTTTCTTGCAGTAGAACACTGTCTTTAATAACATACCAAAAATGGAAGTATGTTTCAATCTTGACCAGAATTGAAAAAAAAAAAATAGTTGACCTTTCCCAGATTAACTTTTAGGGGATTTATTGCTGTTCCCATGGTACTTTTTAAAATTATTTTATTTTTAAACTCAATCTGTAGACTGAACAAAGTGGGGAAAAAGCTAAATGTTTATAGTATGTACAGTCACTGGATAATAACTGTGTTCAATCTCCATTTTGCTGAGAGTATTAAATATAGCAACTCTATCTAAAGTTTCAAGCAGGTGATAATAGAAATGATTCATATGTGTCCTGCCAGAATATTTCTATTTTGACATACAAATCAAAAAGATGTCTGATTTGCAGGAGACATCTGTGAGTAGTTAATTATTAGCAGCTTGATTTTAATCAGTCTGAGGAGTTCCTTGACCGCATGTCAGGTTTATGTAAGCACTGAAGAAAAACAATTTCTTGCAAGAGGTGCAGCAACCACCCATTTAAAGTTCCAGTCCAGTTGAACTGAAAAGTCTTTTTTGTTTGTTTTTAACATTGAAAAGACTGCATGTAGAAGTAAGCCCGAGTTTAATAACTCTAAAAATCATTGAGTTTAATACTGGACATGGCAAACTGTGGTATCTTTTATCAGCAAAAGATAAAAGATTCAGAAACTACATAGTCCTCATGAGAAAGTAATACTTTGGGGGTTTGTGTTTTGTGGTGTTGTTATTGTAATTTATTATTAAACTCTTTTAATTTCAGAGTGAAAACAGAAATATTTCAAAGAGGATTTTACTTTATCTGTGTAAATGTTGCACACTTTTTTAAAAATTGTGGCAGGGGAAAAATCCTTTGCAGAAAAACAAAACAATGGCTTACAAATACTTGCATGTTAGAAGCTGTAAGAAGTAAAGGATTCTTTGTAAATAGGCTGAAAATTGATCTGTTTGCTACAAAATTAATCGTTGTGCACCAACAATGATAGTGAATATTACTTGCATCTGCTGAGAGTCCTGACTGTATATTGTGTGCGTTTACTCTAATATATTTGTTCCTGCAGAATAACCATTCTAAAATAAGAATAATGGAGTATAAAATAAATTAGATATATTCAGTTTTGTTATAGCTATAGAATGTCATTGATGATTTTTCCTGAACTACAGTTTTCATCTGATACATGATCAGATGGTTGGAAACATTCTGGGAACTTTTGACTATTATTGAGAGATCTTGTGGGTTTTTTTCTGCTTTGTTCTTTCCAAGAAAAAGATTAAATATTCAGACATCCAACTCCTACTCAATTGGATGGATCTTCATTAAATTCAATGTGCCCTTTTATTGTGGTTTAATCCCTGCTGGCAACTATGCTCCCTACAGCTGCTTGTTCCACCCCAGTGGGATGGGGAATCGAATCGGAAGAATGAAAGTGAGAAAACTCACAGGCTGAGGTAAAGACAGTTTAACAGGTAAAGCAAAAGCCACGCACACAAGCAAAGCAAAACCAGGAATTCATTCAGCACTTCCCATCAGCAGGCGGGTGCTCAGCCACCTCCACGACAGCAGGGCTCCGTCACACCTAATGGTGATTGGGAAGACAAATGCCATAACTCCAAAAGTCCCCCTGCTTCTTTCTCCTTTGCCCAGCTTATATACTCAGCATGATGTCCACTGGTATAGAATATCCCTTTGGCTAGTCCGGGTCAGCTGTCCTGGCTGTGTCCCCTCCCAATTACCTGTGCCCCTCCAGCAGGGCCTGAGAAACTGAAAAGCCCTTGACTTTGTATAAGCCTTACCTAGCAACAGCCAAAACCATCAGTGTGTTATCAACATTATTGTCACGGAAACCCAAAACATAGCACTGCACCAGCTACCGAGAAGAAAATTAACTCTATCTTAGCTGAAACCAAGACACCTTTCTAGAGGTTAGAAGTACAGAAACATGCTTGCGTTGAACTCCATGACCTTACTCTTGAATTCAAATTGTTCTCACCTATGTGGGGCAACATGACTGTATATCTGCTGCCTTCATCGGTTGTTTCTCTTTTACATCCACAAAGCAGGCACAGACTGTTGGCTGCGCACATTGTACAATTGCCTAGGAGTAAGGCAGCAGCACTTTATCTATATGTACTCAATCATTTTTGACTGACTGCCACGGTGATGACTTATACTTCAATTGAGGACAGGGTGGGGGCAAAACATGTAGCCTAATTGCCTGAAACACTCTAGGGAACTGTGACTGTATTTCATCATGCGAGTGCAAGTACACGTGAACAGTACTTGCACAAAGTCTGTCTTTAAAAACAAGTCCAGCAAGATGGCACATCTCCAGTGTGGTGTCTCTGTGAACTCCAGCCTGGCCTTGGAAGCAGAACAGTAAAGCCTGCTCACTAGCTTGAGTTGAGTGTTGCATAAGGAAGGCACACTCATGTTTTTCCAAATGCCATGTTAGGAAGGCTCATTCACTTTTTTCAGAGTGCTAACTTACCTGGGGTAATACCAGACTCCTTGGTGCAACAGAGATGTACCCGAGAAATTCTGTTGCAACCAGCTGGACTATTTCCTTTTATAAAATATCCAAAGCATTTGCAAGTTTATAGCTCAAATTTAGATTGTCAACTCTCTGGACAGGGACACCTTTATCTCACTTTATGATGGTACAGGGCATAGCGTCATCTGATCTTGATTCAACCTCTGACTGCAGCTGTCACATAAATAATAAAGTTCTGCGCTGGAGATATTCAGATTACTCCAAATGTTCAGTATAAGCTAACTCAGACAAAATAGGTCTCCAATTGACATTTTCTTCCCATCATTCTACTTTAAAAAGAGAACAGGAAGCTAGAAAGGGCATAAACTTTATTAGGAAGGTTTTAAGCTCTCTCTAACAGTGCCTAATAAAATCTCAACATAAGTAATGTTCAGTCTTTCCAAACCAAAACGTACAGTTGAAGGCAAAGAGAGTAACATATACATTTCGTTCTCTGCTTCCTCTAAAACAAAACCTTGTTAACTCTCAGGAGAAGCTGTAAAAGGAAGTGATTGTATTATTTCATTAACCTCTGGTTATAGCTAATTTTGCCTTAATGGGAATATGTGAACTTCTCAATTTAGATGCCATTCTCCCAGTATATAGAACATTGCTCATCACATTCTTACTTGGTAGGTAGATATTTCTTCTGTCAATGGTATTTGTAGGAGCAAAATCTTACTGTGAAGAAAAATGGTGATGTAACATCTTTAATATGTAAATGTATGTTCATCTTCATACCGCCCTTGTTGCTAATAGCCGCAGACTGATATCCATTTCTGTTAGCAAGCCTTGTTTAGGTTTCCAATAGCTATTTGACCAGAAAAGCCTGTGCTTAGGTGCAGAATTAAAACTATGAAGACTTTTTAGGTACCTGATCTAGAAATTCTTGAGTCTATTCAAAACACAAAATCTTCCTGGAAATAGTTAGACCAGTCTAGTAATATCATAAATAATATAGAGCTGCATTGCTAGAAATGTGTTGACACACAGGTTTCAGTGTAGTATTTTTCAAACTCGTGAGAATTTCAGTTGAACATGATTAATGAGTTTAATGACTAGATTGCCCAGTTTGCTTCCCTGGCATGTCAGTGGTGCATACAGCTGTATCTCCTTTTCTCCACTGAAATAAATATTAGTTAACTGCTAAGGGCAGCTAGTGTGAGGCCATCATTTCACAGATATCCTTGCTGGCAACTATGTCAATACAGCTCCAGTGCCCATTGGTTCCAATCCCTTTTCCACACTGTGCTTTCTCATTTGTGCATTGCCTTAAATGTCTGAATTAAAAGTGCAGTACAACACTATAGACCAGGAAAAGACTCTTTGCTGCTTTTAAGGAATGCCATTTTACTCTTGGGCTTACACAGTTGCAGAGGAGTCAGGGTACAAAAAGTAGTGAGAAGAGAGGAAGAGGAATGAGAGAGAAGGGGAGAGGAATAAAATCCAAAGGGAAAGGAAAAAAAAACCCACCAAGTGATGCACAGTACAGTTGCTCAGTACGCACTGACGGTTGCCCAGCCAGTCCCCAAGCAGCAATTGGCCAGCCTCAGCCAACTCCCCCAGTTTATAAACTCGGCATGATGCTCTACGGTATGGAATATCCCTTTGGCTAGTTGGGGTCAGCTGTCCTGGCTGTGTCCCCTCCCAGTTTCCCGTGCCCCTCCAGACTTCTTGCTGGCAGGGCTGAGAAACTGAATAGCTCTTGACTTAGTATAAACACTACTTAAGCAAAAAGTAAAAACATCAGTGTTTTACCAACATTATTCTCATACTAAACCCAAAACACAACACTGTACCAGCCAGCTACTAAGAAGAAAATGAAATCTATCCTAGCTGAAATCAAGACAGGAAGGAAGAAAATAAGGATGATATATAAGGTGTCTGTCTGATAATGGACAACCATACTTCTCACTTCTTTAACATTTCCTTCTGTAGAAAGTAGAAAGCACTTTTGTAGAAATCCTCACTGTTAGGTATGGTGAACTGCTTCAATGTACTTCTGTTAGAAACGGGGAAGAAGCACTCTTTAGTGTGCTTAGTACAGTTCAGTCCAGTGGAATATTACATATATTCAATATTTATTCTGATTTTTCTTGTGTAAATACTTTTCTCTATTCCACTTCTTTTTTAAAATACCGTATGAATGTTTGTTTTGATTCTTCCCATCCTCGCACAGAGCCCAGATCGCTGTGTTCAGTTCTTTGGCTATTGTGGTGAGTTCAGGAATAAGTCCAGTAATTTTGGTGGATTGTGGCCTTCACTAGGGGCTCCAAGTTGTGCTGATACTTGAAGAAGGAATTTTGTGATAAGACTAGGAGCACATTAAAATAATGTTTCCTTTGAAAAACTAAAACCAGACCTGCTGGCGCTCCAAATCTCATTTGTCAAGTGCCCCACTATAGTATTTAGGTATTGTGAAATACTATTTCTTTCCTGTTTTGTAACTTGGATTACCTGATTAGACTGACTCTTCCATTAGGAGTTTGAACTTGAAGGTCAATGCCAGCACATAATGGGTATCCCTGGCTAGAAGGAGGAACACACCAATTTGTGAAAGATATAAGAAAACTGGAACTGCAATAATGACCAGTGGCAGAAGTTCCAAAGCACCCTCAGTGTTCTGAAAATCTCTTTTATGGCAAGAAACTGTTTGAAAACCCAGTATTTTATCAACAATTTTGATGAAAAAAATTTGACATATTTGTGAATGTGTCCAGTAACAGAGAACAAGGAATAATGGAAAAAAAACCCTTTTTCGAGGTCAAGGAGTGGCAGAACTATAGACTTCCTACCTGATTGCTTTCAGTAACAGCTTCTGAAATCTGTCATCACAGAGGGAAACTGCTTGTATTCTTTTATTGTTGAATATAATGATGCAGGGGCCCCAGAAATAATTCTCAAAGAAGTAACTAAAATCTGTAATGTTTGTGATGGATGGAGGAAAAGAAGGAAAAGTGTAACAGCTTGAGGTAAGTAAATCATAATCTTGGGGAAAAACTGAGATTGTGTATGACCTGTAATTGTTTGAAGCATGGTAGGGGAGAGTGTTGTATTCTTCTGAAGAGATAGAAGCTTACCTGGCGGATGATAAGCAGCTTAAACTCTCTGCTCTGGAATCTAAATTAGGTAGAAATATTCTGCTCTCAAGGTGTCTTGCCTTAGCTATTCCCCTGAGTACTGAAGGTACTATATATTCACCTACCGTACTGTAGTGACCCAATATGTTGCCCAGCTTCTAGTTATCTTTTGGAGGACAAAATCTTTTTGTCCTTGTGTTGTTAGTTCAGGAGGTTTCTCTTTTGTCTTACATTAATAAGTCCCAGAAAGTCTCTAGACTAACTAGGATAAAGCAAACCTTCAAAGTCTGTGTCAAATCATTTAACTTTTCTTGTAATTTTAGCATGGAAATTTAATTGTTGTACTTGAATTCAGTATTTTTAAATTTTATGTATATATATGTGTTTAATTACATATATTACATCTCTATGACTTTATTTTAATGTGAAAATTAGCCTCTATAAAGAAGTTAACTTTTAACCACCTGTACCATTTAGTCCTTAAGCAGTACTCAGGTTCCCCAGTCCAGATTTCAAGGCGAGCCCTGCTTATGCAGTTTTGTGTTTTGCCTAATTGTGTCCTATTAGTACAGTATCCTTCTTGCTTGATGCCTGAGGAACTTAAGGATCAAGATCTTTAAGATTTTACAGGTTTTTTTCTTTGCTTCCCTCAAGACTAGTTTCCAATATACTCATTCACAAGTATAGACTGATCCCTTAGTTACTTCCAGTGCAGTAGGCAAAGCTCTTTTCACTTACTAGAATTAGCAAGGTGTGCTAATTTATAAAACCTGAATCAAGCATCTTAGAGGACATGACTGAAATAAAGCAGCCCGATTATGCTTTGGGATTTTATAGTTAATCTGAACTCATAATTAGCATATGGACCTACAGTAAACCTTAATTTAATCTCTTCAATTCCAGTGTCAACCTCTGTCTAAACAAAATGCCATTTCAGTGCTCCCTTTTACTTTATTTTAGTTTAAACCCTCTTATGAAGCTGCTTTATCAAAGTCCAAAATAATTCCTTTTAAAATTAAAAATAATGCTTTACTCTCTTAGCCAGAAATTGATGGGTTTGTGGTCTCCTTCCAATTCTCTGAGAAATGGAAAAGTGCAACGTTCTTGCCTTTTTATGTTAGCTTCCTAGATGGTATAATTTTTGTAAAATGAAAATATGCGCAAACAACCTGTTGTTTCATAGAGAACAAATACAGGTTGAGCTTCAGTTAAAAAAGAGCTGCTGCAAATTCCAAAATAAAACAATCAGGGAAAGATTAGTTGCATTTTTCAGATAGCTAATTTTTGTTAAAAAGAGAAAAAAAAAAAAAAAGACTGAAACTTTTTGTCTCTTAGTTTAAGCCTTCTTGGGACTGTTTTGTTCTTAAGGTGTTTTGGGTGGGTTTTTTTGGTTTTGTTTGTTTTTTCCATATGAACTTCTGCCATCTCACTTGCAGAAAGTGGAAGACAGTCTATAAAGCAGATTGTAGAAGGGGTAAAGGACAGTCTTACGATTAAGGTAATACAATTATGTAGAGATTCTTTTTTTCCATTCCTGTGCAGGCTTCCTCGCAATGCTAGTGTGGCCTTATTGTGAGCAGTCCTCATTATGTGGGCCTGCAGGCTCTCTGTAAGTCCCATTTTCAGGACATTCAGGCTCTGTGGAGGTTCTCAGGGTATTACCTGCTGGCAAAGATGAGTTTAGACACAGACAGACATGCATGATCTCTGGTCCAGATGCAAATGGTCATATTAACACTTTGTTGTGCCTGCTACAGCACCTTGCACAAGATGCCTATTAAATAGGCACATTGCTTCTGTACCAGGGCTGCTTACATACACCAAAGTTTTTGTTCACCAAGTGAACTTAGTTCTATCAGCATTTGCCCAAAATTTAGTATAAAAAGCTGTATTTTCTGGCAGTGGTAGTTCAAGTAGCTCGAGCTAGTAATTATTTCAAAGTCAATGAACACTTAATACTCCTTGCCTCAGTCTTGCATCCTTAAAATGTGCAAGTAACGTCACTGCGTGTCTTTCCAATCTGTGAAATTAAAAATGGGAAGGGAGACTTTCATTCTAAAGAAAACTCAGAAGGTGTTTTTGTAGCATACAGTGAAACAAGTTTTGTGGCTACACCGTGAGCAAAGAGGAGCTAAGAAAAAAAGAAAATATATATTCATAAGTGTTTCCACTATCTGGGCCTTGACCTATTCCTACTTCTGACCAGCAATAGGATGGAGAGGAAATGGAATGAAGCTGCATCAGGGGAAGTTCAGACTGGACATTAGGTAAAGGTTCTTCACTGAGAAATTGTTCACTGAAACAGGCTTCTCGGGTAGTGGTCATGGCACCAAGCTTGTCAGAGATCAGGAAGCGTCTGGACGATGCTCTTAGTCATACAGTTTAGTTTTAGGTAATCCTGATCTAGTGATCTTTACGGATTCCTTCCAGCTTGAGATATGTTATTATGACTCTATGCTGCAGTTCAAATGACAGATTTTAATATCTACAATGTACATAGTTTCTCTTGTGGTCCTTGGTCTCATGGAGTCCATGCATACAGCAGGGTCTAATGCTGACTAAATTCACTGCAGGAAGCAACAGACAATTCCCTGGACTTTTGGTGGTGATAGCATTCAAAGTATATGTTGTATAGGGGGCAGAAAAAGGCCTGGCTGTACTTCTGTTATGTTTTTCTTTCAGCAAATGACTACTTAATTTAGGAAAGTAAAAAAGAGTATGCATAAAGTGGAGAATTTTTTCTTATTGCAGAGCACAAAATTAGGATGTTGTCTTTGTATTTCTTGTGCGCTGTTTCCTGACTTTGTTCTTTATGGCAGAAATGTAAAGAAAGCCTGTTTACTTGATTTAAATTGGATATAAAATTTTGCAAATTATAGTGATTCAAGTATGTCCTGTTCATTAATTCTTCTGATGGAGTCTGGTACCCTATGGCAGTCAATTGAAACTCTGTTTCAAAGTTGTGGGATTCTCTGAAGACTTCAGGCCTTCAGTATCATCCATCTAATTTGTAGAAATGAGACCTTGAGGATTTCTGTCCATCTAATGAATTTCCTTGTGACTTTGTTTTCTAAAACAGCAACAGTTTATTTCTCCTTACTTTGTGCCAATAAGAAGTGGGCTACAAGAAAGTTAAATGTAGGACTTTGAAGTTTTGAGTCATTCAGTTGGTCACAGAAATAATTAACTGTGTGGTTTTACATGAATTGTTTTGCAGTTGCACTAGAAAGCAATTTTATCGAGATTTTAAATCATCTTCAAATGTTAACAAAAAAGTCAACCAACCAAAAATAAAGTAGGCTTTCTTCTAAACATTAAAAGCTAATTTCTCTTTTGTGTTAGATGACTAAGTACCTACCACCAGAAATATTTTTTTTAGTATGAAACAGCTAAACATAATGTCTGTTGAATATGGAAAAGAACAAAAAATAAAACCAGAAGAAAAAACAAAAACAAAAACAAAACAAACAAAAATACACACACACACACAAAAAAACCCCAACCAAACAAAAAAAAACCACCAAAAAACACCACACTGCTGGAATTGCAATTGAGACACTATCCCAGGTGTTAGGAGAGTACTGCAGCATCAGCTTGGTGCAGAGCTGTTTGAAAGATTCCACAAACCTCTGTAATGTTCCTTTTAGCTTTGCCTTGATAGGGAAAAACAACATGCAAAAATTAAATTAACCTTCTCCTGAGATCCAAAAGATGTTTTCTCCCAAGGTCTGTCTTACAGTGGGTCTGCCCTGTTAGATCCTTTACCTTTCCCTCTAAGATGGGCAGGGCAAAGGTGGTGAGAGCTGCTCTGGGAAGTACTGCCCTCTCTCCAGGGCAGCAGCTGGGTGCAACACTTTGAAACAAATACTCCAGAGCCTGGAGTAAGGAGGCTTTCAAAGAACATTATGAAAGCAAACCAATCCCAGTGGTTCATCTCTTCAGCTATATGATGTTCAGGTTTTAAAAAGCTTTGTATATGTGTATGTGTTACACAAATTGTATAATAATTAAGAGTTCTCTAATGTGTTTGAGGTTGTATTGAAAAGTAGGCATATTAGTGGAAAATTCCATCCTTACATTGTGTAATTTGTGTATTACCGATGGCTTGTGTTTTCTACATTAATCTATACTCATGTTAGTGGTTTGTATTGAACATAGTGGGACTTGACATATTTCAGAATGCCATTTTTATTAAAAAAACATTGTTTTTCATAGCAGGTGTGTAGACTTGCTCATGCAGGGTTTAATGTCCAGGTCTCACTAAATTTCGGCTAGATTGCACGTGAACTAGCTTCTATACTAATGTTAAAAAAATATCTTGCACTGGTTTATAAAAATATTTCTGCTTCAGTAATGAGTACAAGAGAAACTTATTACCTGATATTTTTAGATCAGCTCTGTCTTTAATTGTCATTACTGCCAATGATGCTTTAAAACTCAGTTCTAAGTTTATCATATAGCATTTGGTATCAGCTGTAAAATGGTCCAATGTTCTATTGAATGGCAAATTTTATTATCCTCCCAAAAGGTTTTAATTAAGATGTTTGGAGGCCAAAGAGCTGTGCATGGAAATGATTACTTCAGCTGAAAAATCAGACTTTAGAACCCCTTTTCAAATAATTATTTTATGTGCCATATCTTCTGTTTGTAATAGAAAACCAAATTAATTGAACTAGTAGAAATTTTAGACACACTTCTGCTGGTACAAACTGGGGAGATGGAAATGAAAACTAACATGGCAGTAATATCTTCATATTTCTAGAACATCACATTGTTACACCTTGACACGAGTCAGTCTCAGGATTGAGCCTGGGACACTGGGGGCTAAGGCATGATGATCTTTTTGGAACATGGGCTTTTTTTTTTTACTAAGGTTCTGTCTGTCTGTCCCTCAGTTTTTATTTATGACTGAAGCTGACAGAGTTCTGCATACCAATCTTAAGGAAATTTTTTGTTTGGTGTGGGTTGGGGGGGACAGAGAGGGAGATTCTTTTTGTGTGGGTGGTGGTGGTTCTGTTGTTGTTTCCTTGAAGGTTTTTGGGTGGGTTTTTTTTTGTTCTTTGGTTGTTCTGGGTTTGTTGTTGGTTTTTGTGGTTTGTTTGTGAGTTTTTTTGTTTGTTTTTTTTCAAATTCCCAGTCAGTAGAAATGCATGGTGTATGTGTGCATGGGTGTATGTTAGGGGGCTGTTTTCTGTTTAGAGTTCAAGGGGGTTTTGGTGAAATTACCGTAATATATAATTCTGGCAGCACATAAGAAAGTTTCCAAAGCAAAACAATCTTCTGCCTGTACTGTGAATTGCAGTAGGCTGGAGGTTCCTAGGAGCCCTGGCAACTGTGGGATTAAATTACTTTAAGTATTTTCTGATTTAATGACTGAAAAGGTTTGAAAATTGGAAGTAGCCTTCAAGACTGAGTGGAGAAATGCAGCATTCTGAACCCATGAAAAGAGGTAGAGGTGTCCAAAACTTGGGGCTTGAACTGCCTTTTAGCATCTGTCTTGTTGCAAGAGCTAGATCCCACGAGGGTGTGATGGTGAATGTACATCGTGAAACAGTCGTGGAGACTCTTTTCCCTGTGCTTTTCATCCTCTCTGTGCCTGTCTCGCCTCTTTCTCTTCCTTTCGTGAAACAAATTCCTAAAATATATCTGAAGAGTTGTGTATGTAACCTCTGTAAATTAAAAAGTAATGGATGGTCTATTTTAAAAGCCTCTTTCCTGGCAGGCACATCTCGTCTGTCATAGGAATCTCATTCAGAGGCACAGTAGGTTTCCAGCCATTACCAGATGTTGTAGGTTACGTTCCATTCAGTAACCTTGGAAAAAATACCCAGCACATATTTTGACAAAGAACTGTGACTCTTGGGAAGAGGCTTGCCATGATATAGCACTCTTACTTTAAAGTGTTTTCCAAAAAGGGAAAGATGTGGGAGACCTTTATATAGTGGAAGGTCAAGAAAGCAAATGTGCACACTATGTTCACTTTCTGAAATGCAAGAGCAGCTTCCCAAAGTAAAACAAAAATGAAATCAGAACTCCAGTAGCAATAAAATATAATCATTTTTGTACCAGTGTCTTTCAAATGAATTTCAGATTGTGCTTTCTTGCCTGCTGCACTCCCCTGTTACTGATACAGCACTGGCTGATATATTTGAGATAGAATAGAAATTAAATTTATGGGGGTATTCTTTCATATTTCTCTTCCTTGTCTCGTGTAGCTCTGATATGATCTCTAGAAGATGGAGGGAAGGATTTCCCCTTCCATCCCCTTGAATTCAGGAGGTAATGATGGGATTTACCACGATGTTCAAGAAACAGCTGAAAAGTAATACGCAGGAGTCTGAAGGTAAACTGTCAGTCAAAAGGAGTAGCAATCTTGCTCTTCTGCACTGTGTAGCTAAGGGCAGAAGTGATCAGGGACAGAAGTGCATCAAGGCAAAGGTACAGGTCTGTTTGACAGCCGTCTTCAAGCTTGTGGAAGGAACCACCATGCCACAGTATAAAGCTGCCCTCACTTGCAGCATAGTTTTCTATAGTCAGAGCTGCCAGGTTTCGTTGTACCAATGCACTAATTTTAGGCCACACAATAGTGAGATAAGAATAAAACACCGCAAACTGTAGCATCTGTAGCTCTGCTAAGCTGCTGGGAATTGCTAGAGGGCACGCTATATTGTTGAGAGTCCCAGAGGAGCTTCACTAATGTATCAGAATCCATTATATGCAAGCAATATTTCTAAACACTTGCAGCAGGAGTCTCAGCTCAGCAATAACTGAGAATTATGACCCTCAGGGTGGAAAGCAAAATGTTCTGATGTTATTGGAGGAAGAAATGGATATCGTTGGAACTAACAATGATCCTCCATGACCCAGCTCTTCTGTGCCTGGATCACCTCAGCACGGATGAGAAGGAAACCCTCTGCGGCTGATGGATGTTCTTACGGAAAGGGCTCTGGCTCTTGCTTTCCTTGGTATCCTGGGTACACCATTTGTGGAGCGCCTGCCAGGGAGCTGGGGGCATTCTGGTCTCGTTTCCTTGTCTCTCCACCCTGACATAGCACATACTCTTGTTCTAGTTTTGAAGATTGAATGGTCGGGGACCGGTCACTACGATATGAAGAATGACTAGAAAACTATGTTTGTGTAAAATTACATGTGTTGCTTTGTCAGGATTATAGTCATTCTATAATATTCAGATAAAGATTGCGCAATAAGGTACTTATCAGAACAGACTGAATGTTCAGTTATCCAGGTTTCTAAAGGTTTATTGATCAGCCAAGATAATGCAGCTAGACTATCCTAATTTAAATTTGAAAATGGCCTCATATTTCCCTATATTTGCGGAATTTAAGGTATAAATCAAAAGTACATTTCTGAAAAATAGGATTTTTAAACACAGAAAGCCATGTAAGTGAGAATCTTTTTCATTTTGATAGGCAGGTTGAATAATAAGTGAAAAATATCCATTTCTGAAAGAGGTGAGACAAAAATATAGGAACAGACTTATCATTATCCTCAAGTTTTTATGTGTAACTGCACTGAACTACTCTTCCTACAAAAGATAAAAGGCTGTTGATTTTTTCAAGACATGCATTTGAACATCAAAAAAAAAAAGAAAGAAAGAAAAAAAAGTTGAAAGTTGGAAATCATCCAAAATACCATCTTTTACAATGAAAATGACTGGGTGAAATCCAGTGAGCAGACCATAACAGAACGATTTGAGTCACTGATAGTTTGGTCAGTGCTAACAGCAATAAAAGGTAACAAACTGCTCCTGTGGTTTTCAATTTGCTGTCCAACTTGTCAAATTTGAAACTGAGGCAGACCAGTGATTAATGTGGAAGAAAATCACGTATGAAGCCAAAATGTCCTTTCTTCTCCCTTTCTTTAAGTGAAAGTTAATTTGCAGTATCGAAAATCAGCTGTACATGTTAGATATGGGTGGTTTCAGATTTTCTATGAATTAATACGTTCGGTACTTTGTTTTATGAATGCTTATTTTCTAAGCTTATTCAGAAGACCTACTTTTTGAGTGAGTGAAAATTTCTGCTAAGCTCTCAAACCTAAAGAATATCTTCAGAATTACCTTTTGTACAAAGACAGTCTTTGTTATATTGGTAGGCCTCTGTCCCCAACAACTGGAAGCAGGCAAATAACCTATACATTAGAGGATTAGGCCTTGCAAATTGTAGGTGGTTTCACCCGTGAGGCTGAGCTACAAGTTGCTTCCTTTAAGGCTTATCCATCGATAGCCCTACCCTTTAGAGTTTTGTCTGCGCTGCTCTTAGAAGGAAATAAAAAAGCTTCATCATGTGAATAAACGGTGAGTTGTCAGGCAGCCTTGGCCCTGCGGGATGAGAGCGGTTGGTGGAAGCGGGGGGCGGCTGCTCCCCCCACGTGCAGGGCCTGCGCTGCCCGCAGCACCGAGGGCTCGCTCTGGCTGGCTGCAGGCACCAGGCTTCCTCTGAATGTCTCGCCTCGCCCGTGCCTTTGTGGAAGTGCGAAAGCATGTGTGCTCACAACATCTTCATGCTTCAGTACTGGCATCTGGATGTATTTGGATATAACAGTGATGAGGCTTGTTGATGCTGTGGCGTCGCTCCTGTTAGGGCTCTTACAGTAACAGTTTTAAAGTAAATTGGCATGGAAGCAGCGATGCAAGATTTAGCTTAGTCTGCCTAACCTATAATAATCACCATCACATGTCTGTTAAACATTGTTAAGCACAATTCTATTTACAAAGCAATAATGTCTACTCTGATAATGTCCACTTTTATTGGAAACTGTGAAGACTGACATGTAACATGCTTGTTTGGCTGAGCAGTGTTTTCCACAATTTTACTACAGTTTAAGATAGACTATATTTACATTTCAGAGGACGTGCCTTTATTATTAGTTACAATAAGTATATTCTGGATGTAGTTAATATAAGAATAACAATTTCTCACGGCAGCGTGTACTTATCCACAGTTTGAAATTGCTGCTGTTCTTCCTTAATGTGGTATTTCTCTTGATGGACAGAATGCTGCTGCAGATACCGAAATATTTCCTAGCCAGGCAAGATCCTCCAAGATTAATGATTAAATACTCTGAAAGCAAAAGCACTGGGGAAAGTGCTGTCAGCAATACAGGGACAGGTGTGAGTGCTCATGTATTTTTAAGGCTAAACAAACCCATATTCTGTGCTTCAACTCATTGATCTTGGTTGTGTGTATGTCTGTCTTGTACTGAGAAGCCCAGCTCTGGACAAAATATTTCAGATACAGTCTCACAAGTACCAGATAGAAGGTAATAACCCTCAATATATCAGCCACTACCCCCATTTCGGTATCATCTGCAAACTTGCAGAGGGTGTTCTCCTGTTCAACATCCAGGTTGTTAATAAAAAGCTTGAGAAATATTTGGCCTAGAGATCGTATCGATCCCCAAGAGTTGCCATGCGCAACTGGCCACCAGCTAGACTTCAGCTTTTCCCTGTCGCTTTTCTTGTTTCTTTTCTTGTGGCTAGAAATGGCTTTGAGGAGGACTTGCCCCATAATTTTCCCAGAAACTGAGGTTCCCCAGAACCTCCTTCTATCTTTTCTTAAAGATAGGTTATGTGCCTTTCTCCAGTCATCAGTAAAGTCCCTGAGCATCATGCCCTATCAAAGTCAGCTTCCTCAGGACCTTCAGCTGCATCACATCTGGTTGTATGGACTTGTTTATTGTTCAGTCCTGCCAATGGTCTTCATAATTATTGAAACACAAGCTTTATAGCAAGGCAGAAAACTGATCTGAAACATTGTTGGATCTTCTTCTGCTGCAAGATGGGATTTTTAATATATTTTTTTCTTAAATCACTCATGCTACATCAGCTTATACTAGCTGATGCTTTGACAGACGGTTGAGCATCCCATAAGACTAGAAAAGAATATTGGCAATATGTCTTTATTTATAACAATCTTTATATATCTGATGTCTAGAAAACAACTTTCTGTGGCCAGTATCCTCTGGTCAGGGTTGGTTTATGCATTTCCTATAATGCGGTTGCTGACAGAAATGTGTGAATGACTACTCTTTGTAATAGGTAAGATAAATAAAAGTTACTGTGTGGCTAACTGACAGACATGAGAAAGCTAGCTCTTCTGAATTCTTGAGCAATGCTTTTTCATAGGAAATATTTTCTGCTTGTTTTGAGTGTAAGTCTGGCTGTCCAAAAGAGCTAGTAATAATATTCCAAAATTTTTCCTTAAATCACTACTTACAGACCAGACTGGCAAAGCAGTAACCCGGCAAGTTTTGTTCTCTAAAGACTGATTGATAGCCTTTGTGAAATAAGTTTCTGCTTTCAGTATAGTTACTAGCTGAAGAGATTCATGTCATAAAAGCCAGTGTATTGTCTCTATGGAAATTTTGGCAAGAAACTGAGGAGTGATAGAGCCTGGAAATTAATTACATTTCTGCACTTTGCGGATCTTCTGTCAAAACAAAATGATGGAAAGGCATCAGTGACATCTTACTGATCATTGTTATATTTAAAACAGGATAACCAGTAGAATACTTTTTACTGTTTCTTCCGTTCTTAGAAACCACGTTAGTGATGATAAATTCTTTCAAATTACAATATCAAAGGAAGAAGATTGCACCAGATGAAAAGGAAGTTAATGAACAAATGCCTCTATTCACTGCATGTGTTATTTTTAGAGCTGAGTAGGGGGGAGGGGGGTGTTGTTTGTTTCAGGGGCTTTTTTTTCCCTTAATTACTATTATCATCAGTAGACAGAAAGTTAGACAGAAGAGATGAGAGGTGTACTATCCTTGTAAAAACTGCCCCATGCCATCCTACATCCCAAAAGGCTGTATCACTGCACACAAACTTCCAGCCCTTCTACGACTGTTGCAGCTGACTTAAGACAAAAACATCTATATTCAAGACCATTGTGTGCATTCATGACAGGTCCATGTTACATTGCTGTTGCATTAGAATGTGATTCATTGCTGTGCTTTCAGGATATTACAAATGTACTCTGTATAAAGGGGAAATAGTCCTTAATACTCTCTGTGCTGCAAGCCCTAATGTACCATATGTTAAATGATACTGCATTTTAAGTTAGTAATGACATATAGCATAAAAAAGTCAAAGCAGTGATGATCAAACTGAAAATGTGCTGTGTCAGTCCACTCCTACTAGATGTAGACCTTCAACTATTGGTGTTGTTATTACCAAGGCAGAAAAATATTTTTTCCAGGAGATATTACTGACACACTGTAAAAATCCTTCCATACAGACCCAGGAAAAGCAGGTATCGAACAATCCAGAAATGCCTTAGATAACATTTTCATCAATAAACTTTTTGAGCTCTGCCATTCAGCCAGTACTCAATCCACCTCATGCACTGTATGCTGTCCACTCATCGAACTCAAACTTCCTGAGCTTATTTATGAGGATATTATGGGCGACAGGGTCAAAAGCCTTGCTGAGGTCAGGGTGACTACATCCATAGCTCTCCCCTTGCCTATCCAGCTGGTCATTCCATCACAGAAGGCTATCAGGTTGGTGAGGAGTGATTTCCCCTTGAATCCATGCTGACTACTCCTGATAACCTTCTTTTCCTCCACATGCTTTGAGAAGACCTCTAGGGTAAGCTGTTCCATCACCTTTCCAGGGATGGAGGTGAGGCTGACCGGCCTGTAGTTTCCTGGGCCCTCCTTCTTGCCCTTTGTGAAGACTGGAGTGACAATGGCTTTCCTCCAGCTCTTGGGCACTTATTCTGTTCTCTATGACCTTACAAAGGTGATGGAGATGCTATGGCTTAGCAATGACATCTGCCAGTTTTTCCTGCAATCTCTTCAGCCAGAGAGTATCATAGAGGACTACATAAAAGCAAGCAAATGGGAAAACCCATACTAATTCCATGTTGACCTAATAGCTATAGCTAATTATATTTCTTTTGTAAGTAGGAATTACCCTTCAGTTAAGATTCTTTAATTAAAGAGTTGAAGGGCAGGGCAATTGCAGTGATCCGAGCTAAAAATAAACAGGAATTGTTTCTAAATTACTGGAATGTTTAGGGATTTGGCCAGTTTCAAAATCGTTATGGGATAATGTTTAAGCTAGGTAACGAAAAAAACATTCTGTAACTTTCTTAGTTACATGTAACATTAACATACATTTTAGTATGCATTTTATTTTCAATAGAAGTGATATGTACATATATCAGTTTGCAAAAAAAAAAAAAAATAAATTATAAATGCCTTTTTTTTCCCTTTAAGTTAAAGTCAACATTTGCAGTCAGATTCCTTTTAGTTATGTAAAGTTTGTGTGTAAATTCATTGCTTTAAATCTGTGGTATGTAGATGTGGTAGGTAGGTAATAAAGACAAATTTAACTGCAAAATCTTAAGTCCAGCACACTGGAAGTGATTCTTCTCATGTGTGCCTGTATATATATGCATTCTCCCAAAATGCCAAGTGGCATTTTACTGTTTGAAATCTCTGAGTCCTTCAGCTTAGAAGTGCATTCCAGATGGAGATGTTTTTTCACGCTGTTCTTTCCTAAAATAGTGTTGTGAATTGTCATACTTGGTCATGCTACGTTACCTTGTGTCAGGAAAGCAGGCTGTTGGAGCGGTAGAATTGATGAATGATGAACAGCCTGCTACCCTTGAAATGACATTGATATCTGCTTGTGTGGTGGGTAATTAGCAGGTTAAGTACCTGCATGATAGCGGTTCCCTAGCGGTTGTTTCTTTGAATTCCTTGTTGTGTTTCTGTTCTTTATCTCATAGTCTGGGATTTAAAAGATGCTTCCCATTCTTTCTTCATATCCTGTATTAGTTACTGCCTTATTCAAACATATCTTGTAATAGTGCATCAAACATATCTTGTAATAGTGCATCAAACAATGCAACAAAAAACATGGATGTATATTCACAAATGATTGTGCTGGAAGATTAATATTAACTAGCTTGAGCCACAGCTGTTTCATCCCTGGACAATTTCAAAACACTAAGATGGAGAATACATGTTTCTGTCAGTTCTAAATGATCAGATGCTTAAAAAAATACATTAAGACATCAGTAGTTAATGGTTTTCCATCATCTCTGTACTAGACTCAACACACATCCAGTGTTTGTCTCATATTCACCCAAAGCTAGGGTGTTTTAGGGGAACTTATGCACCTGCCTGTTTATGTTGTCAGAAAAAAGATTTTTTCAGGAAGTTTCCTAATGTTTTTTATGCTTTTTTATCCCCATGACAGGGGGGACAGGCAATTTCTGACTTCTAATTAGGTCTGTCTAATCTCGTTGCATCATGAATATCAGACATATATCAGACAGAATATCAGTATGTGTCCTAAAATCATTAGCTGGTGATGTTTCATTTTTAAATTCTGGCATATATGTTTAAGATGCAGTGGATGGTTAAAACTGTGGGACATACTATGAAACAAGAACCTAACTGCATGTCTACTTTGATTTTAATGCATCGACTGCTATCATTTCATCAGGTTAACAGGGCAGCATAGTACCCATTTCTCTGCTTACTGTAAACAGTAACATACACGTTTTTTCTAACTTTTCTGAATCTATAGTTAGAGCAAGAGCTAAAGTGAGGGTATCTTTCATTTTTTCTTACCTTTGAACTATCGAACAGTTTCATCTGCAAATATAAGGAGGAGTTTACTGCTAACTCCTTTCTGGGATAACCATCTCCAAAACCAGCAGATGCTGATAGTCTCTGCTGGTATACTTTACATCTGATGACTAGAACAGCAGCAGTAGGGTTTGCTGATTCAGTTTCCAAAACTTATCTCAAGGCACCAATCAGAGATAATTTCCTGTGAGACTGCTCACTCTCCCATTTATAGTCACCAATTGACTCCACAAAGATAGACTGAACTTGGTCATTTTTTTCAGGTATGCTTGCCTTTCAAAACAAAACACACACACAAAAAGGATTAATGGGTAAATAAAAAATGCAGGACTCAAGGCTTTTATGTACAAAAACTTACAAATGTAATTCTAAACCATGCTTAACTATTGCTAGATATTCTAATGAAGAATAACAAGAAGTTCAACCTGTAGTAACTGAGAATGAAATGCTACTGGAGCGTACCCACCTTTCCAGTGTTACCCTCATATGTGGATCTGAAACCACATATATGGTTTATGGGTTATAAAGACTTATCCTTTTGAGGACAGTCCACTATGAGTTTATTTATATTCCTTCCCAAACATGACTGAGCTGTCACGTCTTGCAGCATAGAACAGGAGAGTATCTGAAATAAGTTCTGATTTAACTTAATATCCTTAGTTGTAAATTCTGCAGTTCAGCAGCTGCTTTATAGAGCTGAGCTCCAACAGAGAGGGTGGGAAGGGAACTTCCAAGACAGGGAGAGTGTGAGAAGCACTTCAAGGCAACAGCTACTACAGGTATCTGAAGGTATTTCCATAAAACAGAGCCTTTAGTGTAGCAGTACTCAAACTCTGCATTCAACATCATGAGGAGTCTCATCTTCCCAACGTCCTCCACCATCTGGAAATATTTCTCTTTCTGACCTGTGTCAACTAGCTCTTGCTTTAGTTTCTTTGAAAACATGTCACTTGACAATACCTCTGTCACATTTTCAGGATATATTGTGACATTGCACTGTATCTGAGAATGCACTGTTTCCAAGAACCCATGAAATGAAAGGTAAAGAGGTATGATGTACATTTACTCTGATGCTCTTTGCCATAATTAAGGCAAATTACAACCAGTTGTGGAAATTTTCAAAATGTTATCTGTTTTCTGTTAGGCTGTTATCTGCCTCTGAAACCAAAATTAAGCCATTGTTTTTTACAAAAAAGTCGATCGCATTTGAGACTTGCTTCACTGGTTTCTGGGGGTTTTTTGTTTGTTTGTTTTGTCTTCCCCCCTCCCCTTACATTAATGCAATATATTTAAGAGTAACATTTGTAGCCTAATACCTTGTAAATATTATTTCAGAGTAACAGCTTTGAATTATTTTTTGGTTGGTTGGTTGTTGGTTTGTTTTGGTTTTTTATGGTCAAGAAATAAAACTTTGAAAGGAAAGGTTAACAAGGAAGAAGTAAATCCTTCCAATAGAGCATCAGCAGCAATTTGAGCCATAAATGACCTTCAGTCTAACTTCTATTGACATCAGAGAATTCTGATTGTCCTAAAGCAAAGACAGTACATGGCCTTGGAACTGTTAGTCTCAAATAAATTCACCTTTGCTGCAAGTATTTATATACTAGCACCCAGAGTAAGCAAGTGTTATTGCTTTGAGAATAAGATTTTAGAAAGATATATTTGACAAAGTGTGCAGTGAAGAAATGATAAATTTTTTTGTATTTCTTTTTCTAGTGAAAACTAATGAGATCAAACAAAGTTTTCTGGTTGACTACAGACTCGGTTGCATATAGGAGTTCGATATTTTGTCTGGCTGTATAATTTTTACATACTCTTGAAAAGATAAATGAACTGAATATAAGATGTTATTTAGTTCCTGAAAAATTAAGAACCTTTCAGTTACTTAGACCAGTAAGTGATACTTCTTTCAGGTTGTTTCTTCTGTATTTTCTAACAAAAAATTGAAGGAGAACAGACGCTAATTTTTATTTTGGGAGTTTTCTTAGAAGGTAGGAGAATAGAGAGGTCCTTTTAGATCAGCTAAAACTGGACTTGAGTCTAAGACAAGAGAAAAGCTTTGTTTGTTTTCCCAAGCTGACTGCAAAGTGTTGATTAGTGTTATGTGGAGGAGAAGCAGAATCACTTATTTAAAGCAATAGGATACTCCTAAGGTCTGCACGGGTAATTTGTAAGGAAGAGTTAGTATTAATGTTCATTGGTAAGTTGCAAGAGAATTTGATAGACATTATACACAGAGACAAACATAAATCAATTGTGTAAGTATCTTATCTAGATTGGATATTAGGAAAAATATCTTCACCGAAAGGGTTATCAAGCACTGGAACAGACTGCCCAGGGCAATCACCATCCCTGGAGGTATTTAAAACATGTGTAGACATGGCACTTAGTGACATGGCTTAGTGGTAGATTTGATAGTGTTAGGTTTATGGTTGAACTCAATAATCTTAAGGAACTTTTCCAACATAAATAATTCTATGATTCTATGATGAGAGAAACTGCCTGGCATGGGACTGTATTTGATTTGGATATGCAAAAGGAGACATTCTTTTCTGGGGTATCAACAGAGATTTGTGTGATTCCTAATTAACTTCAGTATTCAGGTGGTAGTATTTTATTTAATGGAAATTTTTTAATATATGCAAAACTTATTTTTATTACTAACCTTGCTACTGAATGTAATTCATAGAAACTTAATAAAATCTTCTACAAGTGACAGAAGTTATCTCTGGGTTCACTGCCATTTAGCAGAATTCCTTGCTTCAGCACTTGCTATCTGAATACCACTGGAACTCTTAACTGCTGTCTAGATGTGGATGATTTTGATATGAGGATCTGACTATTTTTTAATATATACATTTTTTGGTGGGGAGAGGGTATATGAATAAAAATAATATCTGTGTTGTCCTGTCCCATAGTAATGCCCTCTGGTGTTTTATGATTCAGTATTTGTGGAATAATTTATCTGTCATGAGCTGACTTGCTTGCTGAAGAATGTGACTTATTTGCTGAAGAATGTGTAGGAGGGGTGAGAAATTAGCATATATTTTCACTACATACGTTGCTAAACCTGAATTTCAAATAGATGATAGTGGATTCATTCTTTTCTTTTTTTTTTTTTTTTATTAGTGATATTAATTCCAGACAGCAATGTCATTGTTTGTAAATTATGTCACCCAACAAATCGTGTGGATGCTTCATTCAGTAAAAGAGCAATCTTGGAGCCGTGAACATATTATTAAAAAGGGTTTTAGTGCTTAGCATACAGATATTGCCAGAACAACATATAGGTCTGGTCATCTGAACATGGCACTGATGAGATGGTTAGTCATGTACAAACCAGATATTTTTATAGCTAAATCACTGGCTACTCAAAGAAGATATTTTTGTTGTTGTTGTTGGGGGTTTTGGGGTTTTTTTGTGTTTGTTTGTTTGTTTGTTTGTTTGTTTTTTAATATGGGAAGCAGCAACAGCAAAAGATGATTAGAAACAGTGTTGTCTTTCCAACTGAAATTAATTTATCTGACCTCTATTTCTTTCCTCAGCAACTGCTTTACAGTTTGTCTTGTTTCGTTATTTGCACCCCAATGGATCAGGGATGCAATAAAAACTTAGAGATAGAAAGGCTGAGGTACCATTACCATTATTCATGTTAGGGCAGTAGCTAAAACAAGATGGTGTCCCTCTTCCAATTTTTTTTTCTTTTTTTTGAAAACACAAAGTAATAGACAGTGCCCTTTCTCAAGAGTTTTTGCTCTAACTGAAAAAAGAATGGGTAAGAAAATGGGATAGCCCAATTTTATGGGTAAAGAACTGCGTACAAAGAGAAATCAGTGCTTGATTTAGTGTCTGTATGAGCACATTTGGTTTTACAGTGAGTAGTTCCATTTCAATTCACCAGTGTATTCAGCATGATTTACACCAGCTGAGAACCCAGCCCAAGGAGTTTGCCTTGCATCAGTTTGCCTAGTCCTTGAAGAGTAACATCCTCTTCCAGTTGCTTTTTGCTATGCAAATGAAATGCTATAGATTTTAAACATAGAAGTGGGTTTTTATCAGTCCGCCATATGTTTTCCATAGATAACTACATGGTCTAATTGGTTTGATTCAAACTACTGACACCAATATGCAAATCTAGTTGAATGGAGTGTGTTTGTACTGCAGCTTCCTTCTGAACCATTGATTGAAATATGAGTACTTAAAATAGACCTGTGTGGAATATTTAAGTAGTTTGCAATTACGCACATTCTCTCTTGTCTGTGCTGAGTGCTAAGAAGCTAATGAGGAAAAAGTAATAGTCAACTGCTCTTCCCTAACCTAGCACAATATATTTTAGAGGATCTTAGTGCTTGCAAGATTTTTAAAATTGAGTTAGAGCAAAAGCAGCATATTTTAAATAGCTATTTATATAGCACAGTTGTCAGAAATGCATATATATGGTTATGTGAGGTTAATGTTATATTCATTCCAGCTCTGAAGAGATTTTACTGGAGCATAGACATTTCTGACAGTTTTTAAGGTATTAGGTTATTTCCTTTTTTAAAAATTATTATTTATTTATTTATTTATTTGTGAAATAGTGCATGGTTATGATCTCATAATGAATGTGTCTAGTTTCTGGTCTGGACTCTTTCTGCCTTTCCTTTCTTTCAATGTCCTTTCACAATCTGTTCAGGCTAGATATCGGGTGGTCCATGCCATCATGTCAATTATTTCCATTGGAAGGACTGCCAGTGCAATCTTCTACTGTTCATTTTTCATTACCATGAAACATGCCATTTCTGTGCAAGAGTCAAAAACTGTTTATGCTTGCATCTCTGGATTGCTACAAAAATATGTAGACTCAGTATGTATTCATAAGTGACTACAAAATTTCTAGTTTTACTGGAAGGTACCTGAATTTAAAATAATTGTTTTGTAGGGAAGCAAAAATATGTATATGCTAAGCAAAATTTGAAATATGTTAACTCTATTTTTAGAAGTTCCGCTGGCAGGTTTATGATTTGATAACCTAACAGCTGCACACTGGTTTCTGACTGCACTTTATTCAAGCAACAGTAATTATAAACACACAAAAGAGTTTCTTGTAAACAAGCAAATATAGATTAAATTTATCATTTTTAGTATTTCACATCTTATAACAGTTTTATGCTCTGATAGCAATTCAGTATCATTCTATTACATTTTTTTTTATTAGTAAGAATCATATATTGATATCTTGACTTGGTTCTTCTTATGCAGAGAAGCCCATATTTCCAAGAGCCACGTTGTTGCAAAAATAAGCATCTTTCTTGTCTCCACCAAATTGCAAATTGACAATACACAAAGCAGTGAGTACACTTGTGGCTGTTGCAAGCCCCTTAAAAGCTGTTGATATTTTTAAGTACCAGTTTTACAGAATAAGCTATTAGATAAGAATCTCAGCTGCTCTTTCAAGAAAAGTAAAGAAACTTAAATAGTGAAAAAGACTTGAAAAACATAATTCCTAAGGGCTAGGTAATCAAGTGGTAAATTACACCCGTCAAGTGAATGGACAGCAATTTAAGATTGTAGAACACTACCTAAATACAGTTTATAAAGGTGTCTTCAGTTAAGAGCCTTTTTAAGCACTCTTTTGCATAGCTGCTAGAGACGGTGGGATAGAGGGTCTTCCTAAAATGTGCAGAATAGTGTGGTATCAAGTTACGTATTTTATTGCAGATTTGCAATGTTGGTTATCTTCTGCTAATCAGAAAAGTAGAAAAAGAAAAGTACTCTTAGTCCCATGGAATTCACTGAGAATGCAACCAGCCATTTCCAAGGGGACAGAATTTTATTGCTGCTGCTCTAATTCTTTGTTCATGTTCCTGTTACTCAATTTGAGTCACTGGTGAGGAGCTTGTTACACTGGTAGGGGCACTGAGGCTGTTGGGGCTGTTAGTCTGAATAAGCTCAGCAGCATGGGTGCTTTGGAGAGCAGAAGCCTCTCTGATACAAACTGCAAATGCAGTCTTCCAGCTGGTTTTCACTGTCAGCCTCAGGGTTTATTCCAGGAGCTGTGTTGCTTTCTCAGTGGGAGTACTCAGATATCCTCTTCTACTAGTACTGTTCAGCTGGGTCACTCCTGCACTTCCAGTTGAGAACCTGTAAGTATTCTGATGGAAAAAGAAAATGAGATTGAAAATTCCATGCAACTATATCAGAAGTAATTTTCAGGAAGTAGTGAAAAGGAACAATGATCGACAAATACCCTATTAGAAATTGCTGAGCTTCAGATAAGGCAAAGCTACTTAATATATTCATTATCAAGTTTGGAACTATTTGCTTATGCAGATGCGTCTCTATGAGTGGATCCACTGGAGTACAGGGCCAATTAATTAGAGACAGCATCTAAGATTAATGTTCAGAGAGAGCTTTATGCAATCTAGGGAGCAGAAATGAAGATGGTTCTAGAGGATATAGTGTAACAACATACTGAATTTAAGAAAATGTGTATATGCCTAGTACAAAATGCTTTTTGGTTTAAAGAGTTTATAATAAGGTTAACGTATACAATTTTCATTAAGACTTTTCCTTAATGACAATGTGCAGCTGTAGTTTAAGATGCTTACCGAAGTAGGCACCATTTCCAGGGATACAAATGTGTAGTAGAAATATTCACGCAGAAAAAAAAAATACATTTAAATATACACACGTACAGAAAGGTGTATCAATACCAGATTTCTAATTTTATTTTGGCCCTCTAGCAGGAAAAAATGATTAGGACTTAATATTTTGAGCATGTATCTGCCTGCTTAGATTTGGTCCTTTGAGCCACTATATTGTAGTTGCATGTATTGTCTTAAACCACAGCTTTATATGATGAGAACATTCTGGCTTTAAAGGGAGGAAATCCCCTATCAATCACTTATCTAGTGGAAAAGACAGCAATATTATGAAACTTTGGATAAAAGACTGATATCATCACAAAAGGTACTTGTTTGTAAATTGCTAAAAATTGAAGTTGTGGAAGGAGTAAATTGATCTGTGTTGAGAGTAAAAGGACAAAACCAGTCAAGAATTCTAGCAGTTCTTTGGAGGAGCATACAGATTTATGACTGTGCTTTCAACTTTCTAATTTCAAGCACTATAAGTTGTTGTTCACCACCCTACTTCTGCAGTTAGATCTATTTATACTGGCAAATGGCTAACGTGCAGGTTTTTTTGAAGATCACAACATGGATCAAGATAAAAAGAACCAAAAAAAACCAAAACCCCAAAACATCTATAAGAAAAACTGGCACCCTCATGTTATTTTACAAAACTCTTGCCACCTTTCAGCGATGCAACTTCTTGTTCCAGGGACAAATCACAGTTCTGTAGAACAACATCCAACAAACTCCATTAAAGTTAGCTTTGCTTTTATGAAGCTCTGAATTTCACTGTCAGCAATAATTTTGCATTAATTAGTAGCCTTGCTGAGGAACTCTGCTCTAGCTCATGTAATTAGGTTTTTAAATTGAAAAGCACAGCATGTTTGCAGATGGATTATAAATCTAAAAACAGTTTTGAGATTCAGGATTAACATTTTAAGGTTACATGCAAAGTAATCCTTCAGATAACATCTGAAATAACTACATAGCTAGCACATCAAAGCTAATATGTTTCTTATGTTACTTTCCATAAATTTCTGTGTATGAAGAATAGGATAAATTCAGTCCTGAAGAGAAAAAAGTATTTTATTTACACTTGTAAAAATATATCTATATACATATATATACAATCACCTTTCTGCATTGCCACTTTGTCAGTATAAATGTTCATACTTCTAGATCTTGAGACTAGTGCTGTAAATTAGGTCACAAGGTGTTCAGGCTGGCTCACTAACCAGCGAATGCAGCTCACTTTGCAAAACTGTATTTACAAGTCTTGGGTTGCAGTCTGAGTTGCTATGTTTTGGTTAATTGCAACATGTCTTTATAAATATTCCTATAAATCTTTGAAAGTGTATATTTTTTGGGTAAAAATAGTTGCATATTTTCTATAACTTAGCTGAAAGTGTCCATGCTTAATTAGTGTCTGTCCCTGATTTCTTTTTCCCATTTCAGGCTTCATATGCACAAAAGCAGACTACATACTCCTCTTTTTCTCCTAAAACTGTCCTTAATGAAACTTTTTGCTGGGAGGCAGGACTGGACAGTTGTGATGTAAAGCATTAAGGAATGCAAGCAATTTTATAAAGAATTACTTGTTAAAGTATTACCTGTAAGGACTTGAGGAAAATGCTCTTGATGGGAAAATTATCAGAAAAATATAGCTTTTCTGTGCATTTATTCTTTTATACCTTACAAAATTATTCCAAAGGTAGTCCAGCTATTGTCTATTATGTCCCAAGGAGACAGAAATCAAGGACATTCATAAGTGACAGAACTTTAGCCAGAGAAGAGCATGTCAAGGTTGGAGTTAGTTTCTTTTTGTTGTGACTTCATTGCTGGTCTCAGTGTTCTCTGGGATGAGATCTGGTCCTTTTGATCCAGGAATTCTTCCTAGTCCAAGGAGAGCACTTGAAACCACTTGTGGTGATAGATGTTCTGCAGCTTTCAGGTTCTTCTGTAGAGTGTAATCTGTTGCAATGATATGGGACAAAGATCCACATATGAATCTTATCATATGTAAATATTTTGCATTTTTTTTTTTTTAGACTAGGTCCCTGAGGGTCAATGGTAAGATATAAAGTTGAAGAAAAGATAACATGAGGACTGAAAATGCAAATCCGAATGATGTTGTGCTTGGTAGGGATACATTACTCTAGGAGAACTGTGCAGATTTTTGGAGTAGATTTTAAGGGCTTGCTTTAGAGGAACACTTGCAGACTTGGGTTTGCTTCTGACTGGATGGGGCTCTTGTGTACTACACTGTGAATTACATGATTGAGAACAAGCATCTGGGTGAAATCTGGTTATTCATCTACCCCAGCATTTCTGAACACAACATTTATTAAAAAAGGCAAAACAAAATGTATAAATTAAGGCCTTGAGAGACAGTGTAAATAGAGATACAAAGAGACTTTTGAATACACTCAAATTCCTGGCATGACTCTGATAAGAGGCAAACCATTAGGGACCAGAACTGTAATTGAATGAGTTTTTGTAGTATGGCCAAGGAAAACACTACATAACCACCCTTACAGATTCTTAAACAAAGCCCAGTTCAATCAGTTAATGATTTTCTAATACTTAAAAGAAAGTAAATTAATGGATGTACTTTGCCTGTCTTGTACAGACAGACACATAACAACTGTTTAATGATATTAACTTGGTCCGAAGATGGGAGATTTTGTTAGGAGGGAGTTCTTAGTATGCATTGACCAGTCTAACCACTGGAAGAAGCACTGAGCCAGTAAACAAAGTCTCACATGAGAAACCAAAAAAAAAAAAAAAAAGAATTATTTCTATTATCAGTAAATTTTCCAGCTGAAAAACAAAATTTATTTGTTGTGGAAAAAAAAATTAAGACTGTGGGATAACTTATTCCAGTGTGGCATTTCATATAACAATGTTTTATTGTTGCCATATACCAAAAAAGCTGGCATAGTATTAACTTTTTTCATACCACGGGGATGTGCAGAGGGTTAAAATAGAGCTGCCAGCTTCAAAACTTGCCAAGATTTTCACCTTTAAGGGATCAGCTTTATTTTATTGCTCTGTACCATGACAACACACGTATCCATGGCAAAAAGGCAGCTGGGTTTGGTTTTTTGGTAGTTTGTTTTTGGTTATTGGTTTTGTTGTCATGAGCTATTTTGACATTTTTTTGGAAACAATGATTTAGAGTATGAAAACAAGGATATGTGCACGTTGGGAGAGCATGTACCGAGGAACAGGAATCTTGGATGCCTGCTCTTTGGTGAGTGGAAAGTGTAGGTCTTATGCAAGTGTTGCATATATGGTCTGGAGATTTTTTGAGATACGGGCATGGGAAACTGACAGATTTGTTTCCATAACTGGCTGAGTTACAAAGCTGTCTCCTCCATGAAAATGCTGGCTCTACACAGATGAGTAGACATAAGAAGACCAAAGAAGCAAATTTGGTTTCTTTAATCATTAAGTAGAAAAAAACCCTATCAATTGGATTGAATTACTGATTGCATTTGAGAGGACTTCAACCCGCTGATGACTCAAAGCATTGCTGGAAGTGATCTACATACTTTTGGGGTTCTAAAATATTAGCTATCAAGCTTATTCCTGATTTTAAATGACTAAGGAAAAACTGTTGATTTGGGGATGGGACAAGCTACATGGAATGGGATGTGCTGTCACTGTTCCAGGCAGCATGCTTCTAGGAGTAGCTGACCAAACAGGATGTTCCTATTCATCCCAGTATGGAACTCCAGTGTATGTCAGTCTGAGTACCTAGCCTGGAAATTGCCATGACATGGTGCTCAATATTGTGGTACGGTGCCTGTGGGTTATAAATCTAACAGCACTTGTGAACAGCAAATAGATTCCTTGGTACATCAGGGAATGAGAGAAAGGTAGAAGGAGTTTAGCAGGTCATCCAGTACCATTCCTGCTGCAGGGTAAACAGTATTTGCAGGGTTTTGGCACTCTCAGTGGGAGCCTTTCTAACTTTAGCAGTTCAGCTCATTTAAACTTCCATATTTTTCCCAAAAAGTATCCTTTTTGTATTCCTCCATACTTTTAGAGTACTGGTAAATACATGGAAAAAGGAATTGAGATTTAACTACAGAAAACACTTGTCTGATGCATAAGAATAGAAGTGCGGTGTTTAATTTTATTATTTTGTCTAATGATATTTTTTTAAAGCAAATAGGATGACAGAACTGTCTACATCAGTAGAAGGAAGAGGAGAAAACAGGAAGTTACAGCTTTTTACGATCTGAAGCCTTGGCTCCTTGTTAGGTGCAGTGCACTCACCTCACACTACCGTAGAGATCGGATTAATTTGTAGCTGTTATAGCTGATGATTACTTAATTTGTTTTAACTTTCCTGCTGCTGCTTTTGAGTTTGACTATCAGCATCAGCATGTTATTAACAAACACTATTTGCAGTGTCCACTGTACCTGTGTCTAGGAACAGAATATCATTTTAAAGCCAACTCTGATCTCAATATGCAAATGTAACATTTAATTAAGCCAGTTGTAAATGTAACTGGACTCCAAAATTAATTAAAAAGATAAGAAGTTCATTACTAGACCACTGATAAGTGAAAGTGAAACCACTGTCACCAGCTAGTTATGCTGTCAGAAGAAAGGTGCCTCTTTCACAGTAAAGTTTTTATGTGCTCTTAGGTCACTGGGAAACATGTTGTTGTGAGCCTAATCACATCCACAAGTAAATTAACTGATTCAAAGTTAAAACCTCTCTATTTGCCTTTGTATGATACATTTTCAGTACTTTTGCTGCTAGATATTGAAATTAATTTCTCATGCAGCTTTTCAGGATTAACATAATGACTGACATAATAAGAATGCTGAAAAATATTAATATCAGTGAGTCAGTAAACAGAGGGTGTTTTCACTTTATGATCATATCCTTAATTCATACGACTCTAAGAAGAAAGGAAAAACTAACTTCTTAGCATGAGGTTTCTGTGAGAGTTACTAGTATATCTCATATAACACTATCAGATGAAATAAATGTTTTAAAGTAGTTTCATGCTTTTTGTGAAAGCAGAGAAGAGTAAAAATAAGCCAATACAGCTAGTAAACTAAGATACATTTTCCCTCAGACCTCTGCCGCACTGTGAAATCCATAAGTAAAATTTCTCATAACATTTTGTTTTCCTAATATAATTATGCTGAATAATTCTTCTTCCCCTGTAACCCTGCACTGATTAGTGTAATGAGTTATTTCCTGTCATGTCCTTAATTTTCTTGACATTTTTAATGTTGCAGTTTCCTCCATGTCAACAAATTTTAATTTTCACTTGGAAATGGAAATTTTATTTTCCATATCATCAATTTCCTGCCCAGAGAGAAGTGGCTTTCTAGGAGCTAGAAATTAATTCACAATATCATGGTATGCTTTCTTGACCCTTCTCCCAAAAAGAACTGAATTGCCCCATCTGATCCCAAAGTTAGTTTCCTTAAACTAGGCAAATTTTACAGGGCTTCATAAAACTCAAGGTATAGATTTAGAAAGGAACAAAAACCTCATTTCTTCCACTCATGGAAAAACAATGATTTCTTTGTTGGTTTGTTCATTCTCATCACTGCTGCATAAAGATGAATCAAAGATGAATTATGAATCAAGAAGTTTCAGGGTTGTTTCATTTTTTGCTTTATGTTAGAAAATGGAAGTTTCATAAAATTGTTGGCTTCAGAAATATTCTGGGGTTTTGGTTGGGAGAAACAGGTTGTAATGAGAGGAGAAGTACACCTTGGCTGCACATACACCGGAGAAACACTGACCACCAAAGCTGATATGTGGCTAATAGTCCAGTAGCACACACACACCCCCCCACACACACACCCCCACACACAGCTGTTATGATAATCCCAACTTTCCAATGAACTGCAAAACCTTTCATATCAATGCATTGCATTATGCAAATCAGCTCCCTCTGAGCAGCTAATATAGCCTGCTTGGTCGGGAAAGACTGAAAAGACTCCCAAGACAATGGTAAACATTACTGGAATTATATTACGAATGATCTAGGACTTAAAATTGTGTCTTCTGTGCTCCTGTGAAGTGTTATCTCTGACTATGCTTCAAGCCAGAGCTGCATTAAAGATGCAACAGGGAGATGCAACAAACTTCAATGAATTCTGTAGGGAAAGTGAGCAGGGAACAGAGTTGTCATGTACAGTAATTTAATTGGATGCCTCCAAAATGATCAGACGGGAGCTACTTCTTCACATAACACTTAACTTGCATATGGAAAGCATTGCCATGGGAGATCTTAGAAACCAAAATTATAAATAAATTCAAAAAAAAGAGATTAGACAGTTCAGTGGAAGATAGATCATTCAGAAACTACAAAATAAGGTAGTCCAGGTACAGTCTTCAGTTGCAGATGTCCCTAAAGTTTAAGTTTCTCAGCTGAGACATCATGTGAAATGAAGGACCACTTTGCTCATGCATCTTTTGATTTGTCCTCTAACAGCCATTGTGTTAGAGACAAAACTAACAAAAACTTTTCTATTACAGCACAAGTCTATTAATGTTTGTAACATCAAGAAAGCAAAATCATATTGTGATGCTATTATTAAATGCGTTCCAAAAATATAGTCTAGGGCCAATAATACAACATTTATGTTCTGTGAAGCAGTACTTTAGATGCTTAATTACACCAACAATTAAATAAAATAGAAATCAATTTCTTTTAGTTTTTTTCCAATACTTAGGACTTGTTCCAAATGTTGTCATACCTATTTAAGATGTAAGTTTACAAGACTGACGTAACCTGTTATGTACTTTAGTGTTGTGATGAAGTTCACTTTACTGTATTTTAAAATGAATTAATTCTGTATTGGTTATAGTCACTATTAAGATTTCAATCTCCTTTTGTTGGTCATCTCATTGCTTTGACTCAGATCCTCAGAGACACAGTGGTTTCTTGTCTCCCCAGCAGTTTTGGAGACTAGTTAGTGTTTGCAAAGTTATTCAAAAGCAAGAAGTGCTGTTTCCATGGTAGTAAATATGGTCAATTAATGTTTGTATTGCATTTATGTTGCTACAAGGTAGAGATAAGGGATCAAGACATGTTCTCGATCAGTAATCCAATAAGCTGTGACTTTCAGTTTTGCAAATCTCACCTGAAAATTTGCATTTTACTATTTCAGAATAAAAGCTTCTTAATTGCTTCATAATTTTAATGTATAACTGTTTTAGATAAAGTTTACTTTTGACCAAAACCAAAATTACTATTAACTTGGAAAGGAAGTATTAGCTGAGGCAAAGCTGAGGTCAGTATTTTTCTTCAAGGTCACTAACCTTCTGAACCTACGGTTAGTGAAACAAGAAGCCAGTGAATGTACTATCTGCAATTCTACATTCTAACCATCATAGGAGAAGCACACTGAGACTGCCTGCTTATGTAAATGGAGACTGTGACCTTTTTTTTATAAAATACAAATCTTGAGTTTGAAACTGTGGGGTGGAAAGGTGCAGGAGGAGGAGGAGGAAGAAAAGGAAGACTTTTTTTCCTGATCCTACACATCTCTATACAGTGAAATCATGGTCTAGTTGCAATAAAGAGAAATAGGCATGTTTTAATTTTAACACTTAGCTACAATGCTGCAACTGTAATAACATCAGTGATATGGAAAGAACATAAACTGGCATGAAGATCTGCAAAATTATCTGAACTACAAAAAATCTGGTCTGCCACTTGCCAGTCACAGTGTGAATCTAGTTCATAATGGTAGACCACATTCATCCCTGCTCACTCTTCTTTTTTTTTAATCACTCTCTGTGTTCGGTCTCAGCATTTGGCTGTCACATCTTTGAGAAAAATGGACCAACTGTTTTGCCACTTGCTCTAAGAAACAGTATGCTTTCAGTTTTCTGTGCTTTGGATTTCTGCATGGAAGATTAGTAAAGCTACAGTGAGATTAACTAAAAATGCTGCTGTCCATATAAACGAAGCCTGCAAAAACTCCTGCTGTACAGGAGCTTGTTAAAGAGATGGATTTATTGCACATCCTGCTTTAACTGAACTTTCTATAGTTAAGTAGCCAAAAAAATAAGAACTGTACTAAAAGGAAACACTTGATAATGAAAAGATGCCATTAGCAAAGCTGGATTTCATATTTGTGCCGTACAACACACTCTTTAATTCTCTGTTGAGAATTTCTTTATCAGTGCATGGACTAACCACTAAATGAGAATATTCATATATTGCCAAAGGATTTCCAGTATCAAAGGCTGTTAAGACTTAGGCCCTGCTCAAAATATTTCTTTGATATCCTAACAATCTTGAACTTTATTGCTCTTCCTTTGCTTTCTGTTACTCTTCCTACCCATAGATAATCAAAGTGATGTCTTTCTACTTCTGGAAAGGCCACATGGTAGAGGGAGTCCCTGTGTTTGCTAGCTGGAGGCTCTCTGGTGTGCAAAGTGGAAAGCAGAGGGAATTTTGATTACCTGCCACTGCCCTGCAGCAAAGCATGGTCATGAGTTGGTATTGGTGGTAGGCAAAGCATCTAGAATTTCAGGATGCAGTGCATTTTCTTTCTCATAAAAACAAGACACTGACAGCTAACAAAGGTATGGCTGTCCCTGTGTCTTCCCTCTAATAGTTACCAAAAGCAAATGCCAAGGGAAGAGTGTAAGCATAGGACAAGTATCTAGTGATACTCCTCCAGCATACTCTACAGATCACCTCTGGTCCTGCCTAGATGCTTTCCAGGTCAGAGATAATGGTTCTGTACTAATAACCCTGGACAGACATCTTTATAAACAGGTTCAGCTGCTGGAACTGAAAAAAAACATTTTGCATCCAAAACATCCTAAAAAGTTTCACGGTGTAACATTACGTAAAGAAATACCTTCTATTTATTGAGAGCCTGTCACACACTGACTTCGTTCAATACACTTTAGTACTTGTGTTAGAAGTGGCAGTAAATTTTCGCTTTCTGTTACTCTGCACTTGAATGTTTTTCATTTCTGTTCCTGCTTATGTGAAAAAAATATTTAAGAGGAGAAAACAGGAATAGTTTCTGTTTTAAGCTGTTTCCCTGTTTAGGCTCATTTTGCAATCTAATTACTAATCTATTTGCATCAAAATAATTTCAAATTTTATTTAGTATGAATTGCTTTGATTTTTTTAACTGCTTCTGATATTTTTTGACAGTGTGATATACTGCTTTGCTGGAAAAGCATTTTTAACAGTACCAGTTTGCATTCTCCAAGCTGACAGATTTTCTTCATAAATGGCAGCTCTGCTGTTTTTATTTTATTTAATATATTGGCTCTTAATTTGTTTCTGTTGGTAGAAAAAATATTTGGCATTATTTTTGTATATTTCTACCCATTATTTTATTTATTTTCAAATAATATTGTCTGGCAATAATGCTTATAGAGCATAAGTCTGTGTAAGCATGTCACAGTCCAATTTTCTGTAACTTAAATATGCCATTTTGTGATTCTAAACTAACATGAACATTTTACATTAAAGGTTTTAGATGTTGATTTTAAGTAGCCACATGGAATTTCATCTTCATTTTTAACAAGCCAAAAAAAAGAATAGCCTGGAAAACAGATGTAGTTCTTAAAACTCTCTGCAAGAGAAATGTTCTGTCTTGAACAATAAGTCTGACATTTCAAGGTATAGTGCAACATTTTTCATACAAGTATATGAGTAAAGGGCCGTGATTTGCTGCCCTTCTGCTGCTTTTTCATTCAACCTTATTAATTTTAAAGGGGACATTTCTTGAGTAAGTTCCAACCAAAAAATAGCTAATGGGGGAAAAACTGAAAATTATAACATGGAGATACAGGCAGATATATTATTTGAAGAAGATACATTTCTTGTCAACTCAGTGTTCAGTGAATATCCTCCACCTTCCTCTGGAAATTCCCAGACAGAAGCCTGACATGAGCTCAACTTGCCTACTGAATCAGAGACAAACTGGACTTCCCTGGGTCTCACTGAGCAAAATCCCCTGATTCTGAAAGTAAAATATGTAAAAAATAACCAGAGTTCACATTAAAACCTCATGTTTAAATCTTTTTTTGTTTGTTTGTTTGAGTCAGTCTGTATGTGGCAGGATTTCCCATGTTTTCCCGTGCTGGGGTTCTGATATCTTTTTCTGATGTTTTTGGTTCCAATCCACGTGAAAGACAATATGTGATTAGAGATGTTATGTGAAGGTGAAAATATGAAGAATTCTTTGATTAAAGAGTGGGTTAGAAATTAAATTCTTCAGTTGTAGAACTGAATTTAACAAGGATGACTTGAGGAAAAGTCATTGCGGCATGAAGTTAAGAGGAAAACAGTTATGGTAGAAGTTGAAAGGAGGTTTTCCGATAGTAGGGTGTGACAGGATGACTGACGGTGCTATGAAGTGCCTTGCAACCTTCAGGGTATCACTAGGTGGACAGTCTTTTCCATCAACAGCTGTAAAGAACAGAATCAATTGGGAGGAAGGGAAGCATTTTTGTGTTGGAACTGAATCCCTATATAAAATGGCTATAGGGAACAGAGTGTTAACGGCATGTCGGTGTTATGGAAGGGCATCTAGTAAAGCGAGAGTGTAAAAACCCTCACCCAAAAGCTTTTAGAGCACAAAACCAATCAAGTTAAAAGAATAATATTTCAGCCTTAGTACACCGAGTCTGCTCTCATTCTTGTTCCAGACAAGATTTACGATGGATTTCAGCCTCTTCGCTTAGTCATTCTTATGAAATATATTGTAAACCTCATCTCCCCCAGTATGTCAGATGAAGGTTTTTTAGTCAGAAAGGCTGCTCAAATAGCAAGCTTAGGTGAGGGAAAAGTTGACTGTCACTGAATTTTCTAATTGTAACTTACTGTTGATCTTCTTGACCCATCTTTGACTGAATGATATGTTTTCTCACTGGCTCTGAAGAGGATTTGAAAGAAGGGCAAGGATAACACCGGGCTCAGTCTAGCTTCAGGCTTGTAACACTGAGAGCAAAAGTGGGCTAGCATCAACCAAGTTTAGGGAGGAAGAGTTCTTCAAAGTCAAATGCAATGGTAAGTCGACATCCTTAGCATGTTTCAGAAGAGGCAAAATCCAATTTGAGAGGGAGGGAGAAGTGTAAGTGAGCCACCCAAGTGAGCATGAAGAACCCCCCCCAAACTCTTGGGTCTTGGGTCAGTGTTAGTTTTAATAGGAAGACTGAGAATTGGTTGTTATGTCAACAACCAGTTCAGGTGAATGAACTCCCTCATAGCTCTGACCAAGAGCTCCTACTGTCCCTACTACTCCTATTACTCTCAGATGCGCTGTATTCTTAATTTCTTTGGATTTCCTTGTAGAATTGGTATCAGATGGAAAAGACCTGTGATGCAAAGAACACAGATACTAAGCCTTTCTCCAGCCCATAGCCTGAGTTTTTCAAGAATAGAAAATGCGTGGGGAGGAAGCACAAGGTGGTTTTGGGCAGTTATAATTATGGAAGGAACTCCTGGCAGCCAGAGAAGAACTGTATGATGGAGAAAACCTTTTCTTTGGTGTTAAGTTCTGTTTTGGTCATGGCAGCTCCCGTATACGCGTCATTTGAGTTCATAATGCCACATGCATATTTCTACATAGCAAAAGGCCTATTTTGACAGTGTGTTTCAGTTCTTGCAAGAAACTCAAGATGGTCTGACTGGACTTAGCCTCACAATGGTTTGATCTAAATTTGTCTGAATCCAACTTTGATCTCGCACCACATTTCTTTACCTTTTCTGATCAAAGCAGTATATTTGGTCTGTGAGTTTAATGTTGCCAATTGCTGTGTTGTAAAGTGGTTTTATGTTTCTTTCTTTTAAAGAGAATGATTTTGTTATAGAAGCTGAACTATAGGAGAACAACCAGTCATTTTAATATAAATAGGCAGGATGATATATTTTCCATTTGAAAGAGAGCTTTGAAATTATTGGCAACACAGAAGCCAGTAAGGTCATTACCTTAGCAGAGATATTTAGTTAAACAGAAAACATTCATTTATTTGAATTTAGAGACTACAAAAATGATAGTGAATTAAAGCTGTGCTACCAGAGCTGCTCAGAATTTCTGTGACAGGTTAAATGCTAGGATCTCAAAGACGCATGTCATCCTCTGTGAATCTGTCAGCACTGAGTGATGTGTGTTTATTTTTCCAAATATGAACATATGTATTATAACCCACAAAAGTACATAATGAAACCAGATAATTTTATACTTTCATCTGGTCTTAAAAATCTGTGAGTAACTCAATACTTAAATCAGGTACTCAGTCTACCTCCAAAGTACCTTTTAAGTGGGAAAAGTTTTACAGAACTTTGACAAATGCCTTAGCTTAGACAGACTGTACTGTGGTATCTCTTAAAATAAAATGATATTATATGTCGTTTATATGTTTTGTAACACAAGTTACTAGCATTCCACCTGGACTCACAAAATTATCTCTGTCTTCTAAAACTGTCAATAACAGAACTGTAAATGGTAAATCATATTTGGAAATATAATTAGTAAGTTTTTAAGAGTTTGACATTTTCCATCTTCTGCTATTAAAATTGATTTTTATATAAAGCAATTAAGGACATCCTTTTTCCATTAAGGAAATTATATTTAACTTCTGTTGTGGTAACATATGTTATATATAGAAGAGAGAAGGTACTTGAGCTTCACTTTCTTCCCCACAAGGTCATTGTCATTGTGGGAGGTGGTGTAATTTTTCAGAATAAATATATTAATAAATGGCCCTGTTAGAACAAAATCAATCAACACTTCATATATAAATATTTCTTTTGACATAATTACTGTTATGAGTGAGAGATTATTTTACTTTATTAAACAACTTCATGCTTCTGAGAGCTTAACAATCAGTATGGAAAATGTCACTTGAAAACCATAACATGAGCACTCTGCTTTCTTGGCTGAGATTATTATTTATTGCTGGTCTTTTCCATGACATTTCATTAGGATGGTGGCAGACATAAATAAATATCTACATATATGGTGAAGCACATTTGTAAGTAAGTGTGTTAGCCCTTTCATCAGACATTCAGCTGTTTGGAGCAGAGCAGTATGAAAGCAGTGAAGAGAAACTGTGGTCAAAGAGAAAATGAAAATAGGGCTGCTCATGATGACTGGGTTTCCTGCAAAAATGCTTCATGAACTGGTTTGTTGGTTGGGTTGGTTTTTTAACTTTCCTCTTTGTTTGTATCTGTATCTTTTTAAAAAACAAGGTATTTACTCATTGCCCATCACTCCAAGGCAAAGCACTAACATGAATTTGATAATGATTACAATTATTTGCAAGAGTTACCAATAGTACAGCCTCCAACTAGGTTTTGCACAATAGACCAAGAACGATATGTTTGTTCTGCAGATTAATCGGAAATGTAAGTGAGAACATATTTTCTTAAGATTACTGCTCTGTGATTTGTTATTGCTAACAAATACTATTCAACATTTATATGTTTTCAAATTCAGAAAATTTTGTGAACTGATGATTATTAGTTGACTTTAATGATGTTACAAAAATTTAGATATAAAATATAAATATAGAGGGCACATGACAGTTTTTAACAAATATATCAGGGGTAAATAACAGATAAAGTTGTGTAAAGAACAAGGTTATTACAAGTGCAAATGAGCATTAATTGGGCATAGATAAATTCAAACTGTGGATTAGAAGTTTCTAATTGTCAGAGGAATAAATTAGGCTTTGCTGGGTTGTTCTTTTCATCATATGTGTGCCTAGGTGGCCAAGAAAGCCAACAGCACCCTGGCAGGGCCAGGGCAATGCCCATCCCCCTGTGCTGGGCCCTGGTGAGGCCGCCCCTCGAATCCTGTGTTCAGCTTTGGGCCCCTCACTGCCAGGGGGACGTGGAGGGGCTGGAGCGTGTCCAGAGCCGGGCAGGGGCTGGGGCAGGGGCTGGGGCACGAGGCTGATGGGGGGCGGCTGAGGGGACTGGGGGGGCTGGTCTGGAGAGGAGGAGGCTCAGGGGGGCCCTGACCGCTCTCTGCAGCTCCCTGGTAGGGGCTGTAGGCAGCAAGGCTCAGTCTGGATAAAGTTATATGACAGGAGAAGATGGCCTTAATTTGCACCAGGGGAGGTTTTGATTTGATATTAGGAAAAAATTCTTCACTGAAAGGCTGGTGAAGCACTGGAACAGGCTGCCCAGGGAGGTGGTGGAATCACCATCCCTGGAAGTGTTCAAAAAACATACAGATATTTGTAAGAAAAGTGTCTATATCCCTAGTAGAGATTGCCTAATTTTTTTCTCAACACGTTCTTTTCGGGTGGTAAGTGAAGATACACATATTTATGGTAGCTTTTAAACACCGTGGCATATTTTGCCTTGGCTGTAAAGTTTGATGGAGTGGCAGTGAAGTTATCTTTTGAAGAGCTGAGGTCAGCACGAACACCTTACTCCTTCATTTGACCTGAAGCGGATCTATGTACATCACACTAGTGAGTGCTCAGGAGCATTAGAAACTACGTTGAAGGGGCTTTGGGTTTTTTTTTCAGTCTTACAGGTTTTTTACTTCTGTTCTTGTTATCTCACATTTCACAGAATCACAGTTTCTATTCACATTGGGGTAATTTTAGACTATTACTCTCCATGAAATTGTGTCTTACGGTAAAAATAATTTGTGAGGGGTTTCGTGAGAGATTCTTCTCATGTTACAGTACTATAACACATTCTGATACCTGGGAGAGGTTTCATATCCTTGGAATTAACTTAAAAAACTCCTGATGTGTCATGTTCTGCCACGCCAACTATTATGATACATATTTAAGATAAATTTCCATAAAAATACAAGTTCATCAGTAGGTAAACCTGAATATAGTGTGTTATGGCTCTCTTTAAAGACAGGGTTACTGTTGGTAAGGAGAAAATGTTTGAGTGCTGTTCGGTTCACCAGACTTCTATACTAGGTATGTATATTCCCACTCCATTAAGGTACGTTGCACAATCTTTCTGAGGAAAAAAAAAACATTATGAGCATAATTTAAAATGCTCTGTGGCTGCCACAGAACCCCAGAGTAGCTTATTCTAATCCCAAATGGCTTATTCAGCATTCTCCTTTAAATGGCTTTGTGGTTTGATAGTGCACTTAGTTATTTTAAAATATCTGCGGACAAGAGCATCTTCTTTGAAGACAAAAGATAATATTGGATTATCTTCTCAATAATAGTGCCAGTGCCTCAGTTATGTTGGTAAATGTTTTTCTTTATTATCCTTAATTGATCCAGGTTTTTTCAGCCTCCTACTCAGCCACAGAGACAGAATAGAAGGCTGTTTTATTTTTACATGATTATGCCACCCTTGAGTCTCAATTTTTTGGAGAGGGCTGGAATACCATTAACAATCTTTAATTTTAGCAGTCTTAGAAAGAATGTGTCTACATCTATGCTACTGGGATTTTATTTGAAGTAAAAGAAATATTTTATTGAGGTCCCAGACCTCATTTCTTCTAATGGCAGGATAACATCTACTATTTCAGGAAGGTAGGCATTAACTTGTTACTACTGTTACTGTTTTTAATAAGAGGAATCAATTTTAAAAGAATTCCATATATTTACTTTAAAAAAGGTTTAGGTGTTGCTGGCTTTTTTTTTTTTTTTTTTTTTTATCATATTAGGCTTTAATCTTCAAAGCATTTCACAGAATCATGCATTTAAGTTCAGTGAATTCAGTGAAGTGGAATTGGGCTTTTCAGCATACTATGTGAATCTATATATCAATAATTAATTATCAAAATACCTCTGTGAATTAGACAAGTCATTCTGATTCAGTATTGTAAATGCTATTTATTAGAGGTCTGTGCTGCTGTTGTCAAAAATGCTTGTCTTGGGTGGTTAAGACAACAAAAAACAATGAAAGTTCACATGGGGGAAAAAAGCTTAAAACTGGAGAAAAATTGTTTCTCTTTAATCAAACAATGTCATTAGTGCTGAACTCTGGTATTGGAAGATGCTGAGGGGAAAAAAATAGCAAGATACAAAAATATAGACAAAAATAGGAGTATTCAGAGAAAACCTAGGGCTAGTAAAAATATAAAAGCAATATTAAACCTCCAGCTTCAACCTTTAGCAGCTCTTGTAAATGGATAAATGGAGGAAGTTGATTGCTTCATGTCTGGTTGCTTCCCTTTTTTTCTCTAGTGTGCAGTGCTGGTCGAGATGAATGAAGTACATAGGCCTTGCCTCAGTCTAGTATGACAGTATTTCTGTTCCCAACCAAAATCTTAGGCAAAGAAATAGATGGCCTAGTTTCAGAGGAATGAAATAACTATAGTGAAGATTGAGGACTAAGCATAGACAAGGATGTAATAATGATCTTACTCAGCACAGAACTTAAGCTTGCATCTGCCCTGAAACACCTAAATAGGCCATTTGGCTTTTTACATCTTTCTGGGCTGGCAAATAATCAAGTACTTTGCAGAACCGGTCTGCAAATACCTCGGGAGAAATGCGGTTCACTAACTTTGGATGTACAAAATTAGGCAGATGATTTTGTCAGGTAGTTTTCTTAACTGCTACAGCTATAGCTGAGATATAGCCTGTCTTCCTTCTATTACACACACATACTAAAGCACTAGAGCACATCCTTGTCTTATGCAAAAGTCATCATTGTGTTTTCCCTGCACATCATTTCATAACTGCATGTTAATGGCAGAATATACTGTAGCAGCAAAATGTATTGGTACAAAATAAAAGTGAGATCTTGCATCTTGAAAAATGCAAAAAACTATTTCAATTTAGTGTCTCATCAGTCTTCATGGAGGTTGTTCTCTGTTTTGAACTAACAGCATTCCTGTTCTGACTAGACGCATGAAGAATGAGGTTTATAGATGGGTTTAATTTCATTGAGAGAGAGAGAGAGAGAGAGAGAGGTGCTGACTTTCTGTATCTTATTAGCACTTGGAACACTGGGGAAAACGTTTGTTAATTCATTTCAGCAGAGGAAACTTGAAAAAGTTTATGTAGTTTGGATTATCCTTTATATTGGTGTCACATTTCTCAAGAAGCTACCACAGATTTTTCTACATGTCTGTAAAAAATACTGAAAAAAAGGAATTTACCTTCAATCCAACGGAAATTCAAATTATGTAAATGAAACACCTTTGAAGTTGTGTCATTTGGCCCTAATATTTGCAGTTCTCCAGAATCTTTTTTCCCTATTTCCCCCACTCCATTCTTGAAAGAGATTAAAATAAGTTTCATTATTAGTTTCTGTCTCTAAAATAACCAGATGAAGTATGATTTCCTTGGATCATTCAGAAGTTAAAGATGAATGTCATTGGTTTTCTACTTATTTTCCTTTAAAACTTTAATAATTCATTGATCTTTTATATACGTTTGGTTTAATGCCATAAGCTTCCACTATAATAAGGTAAAATAATCAATTTGTGACTATTGGAGTACCCAAATGAATATTTTAAAAGCCTGTGCAAGATATATATGCAAGATTTTCATCCTACTGCAAAATCAAAACTCTAATTACAATTGCCTAACTGGAAAAGGTTTTTTTTTAATAGCAGTTTAAATATTCAGTGTTTTCTAATAATCTCAGTTCAGTGTCACAAAAAATATGAAACCAATTAACTTGAGATTCTGTTTATTGAACAAGACAAGTGAAGGAATGTATCCACTGCATGGCAATAGAAACAGGAGACTAAACAGCACTAAACCATTTCCCTGTTTTCCTTATTCTTTCATTTACAGAATTCCTTTTTTCAGTGGAACTGGACTTCCATATGATATTGTCAGTGAACATGAAAAGCCTCAAGTACTATAGGTAAAGAAAAATACATTAAAAGCCCCCAAATCCCACAGTCAGATTTAACCTTTAATTCTGGATACTAGAGAGAAGCATAAGGTTTTGTCTTCTGAGGTCTCATTTTAAATACAATATAAATCAACAATTTAGTAACCCATCTGGCCTGCAGCTAATCACTGTTGTCATTAGTTCAGAGTAGAAAATTACCATATTGATTAGTCCTGCTGCTGTCAGCTACTATAAGGAGAGAGTGGAGGGGTTTCCTTTTAAAATGGAGGATGAAATTAACTTTTCTGAGGTCCCTAAAGTTGTCCTATAACCTTTATACAAAATAGCCTATCTTACTGAAATGACTTTAAGGTCTAAATACTGTTGGGAATTGGACATTCTGCAGTATCTCTGGGTATGGGAAACTACTGGACTGAAAGTGAAGACACTATCAATGTCTGTGCTTGACTGTAAATTCCTCTGTTGGGCAGAGTGCTGGGGACCATGGAGTTTTTTCTTGCTAAGATTTGACTGCTTTGGACTAATTAAACTAACATTTCTATCACTCTTATTTCTTACAAACATGTAAAACTGATGCCTGTTAAGAAGGAGGAAGCTTCCTTTTGACAAGAACGAGACTAAACCACTATAATAGCAAAATACTTCATTAGTTGTTTGACATATTCTTCCCTTGCTCCCCTCTCACAGTTTCAAAAGAAGTTATTTAGTGGTGACTGAGAGGGTAGCCTAATATGCCACTGAGAAAAACAGAAGGGAGATTACAATTTGCAAGATGTATTATCAGAAATTCAGGTAGCTATTAAACATATTGAGCAAAGATAAGCAGATAAATAAGTTGTGACAAATTCATAAACTGATGGAATGAGCTTTGAATATTGATTTTTATGAAAGTTTCATCAATATCTGCAATTAAATTTTAAATTGTCTCTACCCTTAAGCAGAGCAGAGGAGGTAAAATCCTGGCCTTGTTACAAGCAATACCGTGCCTCCTGCAGACTTCTCTGGACCAGAAGGTTGTACTAAATTTTCAGAAAGTGTGCAGTCTGAGTAGTAAAAAAAATCAGCCTTGCAGGAGAGGTTCATAGTATATAAAGTTTTTCCCACTAGCATCCATGACTAATTTATTATGGTAGTTATTCTTAAGCTGGAAAGTATTTTCACAGTATATTAAATAATATCAAAGTTTAAGTAAGAAATGAGAGAATTATTTTAATTAACCTGCACCTATCCTTACCTAAGTTTATTCATATACTGCTGGATGTTTGACGCTGTGATTTAATATTTCTCCCACAATAGGGAAAACACTGCAGTAATTAATACCTTGCCTCATTTGTCAAGACCTAACTTAGTGGCATAAGATATCTGTCATCTGAAATGTAATCTGAGAAATTCAAATGTACTTCCTCATTTTCAAAGAATGAAGCTGTGGAAATTGCAGAGTCGGGGATTTGACAGATGGAGCACTCAGTGGGACAAGGAACTGGCTGGATGGTTGCACTCAAAGAGTTCTGGTCAGCAGCTGGATGTCCAAATGGAGACCAGTGGCAAGTGGCACTCTTCAAGGGCTGGTACTGGGGCTGGGGCTGTTTAACATCTTTCTTAGCAACATGGACAGTGGGAACTGTACCCTCAGCAAGTTTGTTGACAACTCCAAGCTGTGTGGTGCAGTTGACATGCTGGAGAGAAGGGATGCCATCCAGAGGGACCTTGACAGACTTGAAAGGTGGGCCTGTGCGAACCTCATGAAGTACGACGAGGCCAAATACAAGGTCCAGCACATGGTCAGGAAAATCCCAAGCATAAATACAGGCTAGGCACGGAATGGGTTGAAAGCAGCTCTGCGGAGAAGGAGCTGGATGTGTTGGTTGACAAGAAGCTCAACATAACCTGGCAATGTGCACATGCAGCCTGGAAAGACAATCGTATCCTGGACTGCATCAAAAGAAGCGTGAATGACAAGTTGAGGGAAGAGACCCCACCTGAAGTACTGCATTCAGTGCTGCGGGTCCAGCTGATGGAAGACATGGACCTGCTTGAGCAGGTGCAGAGGAGGCCACGAAGGTGATCAGAGGGCTGGAGCACCTCTCCTAATGAAGACAGCCGAGACAGTTGAGGTTGTTCAGCCTGGAGAAGAGAAGGGTTCAGAGAGACCTTACAGCAGCCTGCCAGTACATAAAGAGGGTGTAACTGAAAGCTGGAAAGGGACTTTTTGCAAGGGTAGTTGGTGATAGGACAAGGGGGAATTGCTTTAAACTGAAAAAGGGTAGATTTAGATTAGATAGTAGGAAGAAATTCTTCACTGTGAGGGTGGTGAGGCACCGGCATGGGTTGCCCAGAGCAGCTGGGGATGCCCCATCCCTGGCAGTGTTCAATGCCAGGCTGGATGGGGCTTGGAGCAACCTGGTCTGCTGAAGGGTGTCCCTGCCCATGGCAGGGGGTGGGAATTAGATGATCTTTAAGGTCCCTTCCAACCCAAACCAGTCTATGATTCTGTGATTTAGGAAGAAGGAGCTGATTTGGGAATAGCTCATGTGACTGCCCGGTGGGGTCACTGCCCATGTGAATAGCTCAGTGACTGCAAGTAAAAGATGGATGTTAAATGGTGCTATGGCATGAAGATTTATCTGTTTTTTTGTGGTCTGGTTAATGAACACCTAAGCAGACAGACAAATGCAAACAGAAGTACATAATCACTGGATATAAGAAATGAAATTGTGCAATATGTTTGTTAGAAATGTAGTGCTTTTTGAAGCCTGGAGCTTACATGCGGTGGGCTGAAAAAAGGTGGTGAATGGGGCTTCTTTAGGCAATAGATATTCCATGTAATCAGAATGCAAGTCAAAAAATCTAGGTTGGGTCAGTCTTGCAGCAAAAAAGTAGACAGGAGGAGCTTTAGCTCATCTTTGAAAAGTCATGTTTTACAAAACTTTTAAGGCATAATTCTTAAATAAGAGCAACAGTTATGTTTCTTGTCTAAAATGTATAATTAATATCATCATGAAGGAAATTAATATTTAAATTATGTCCCTAATTATACCAAAGTATTCCCAATTGTTTTTTGTGTGTAGAAGCAGCAGTTATCTCGCAACAGAAGGCCTCAAATTAATTTGAGAATTTATTTATGCATATGTGGGTGTATACACATACATGTGTGAAGCTTTTACTGTTCTTCTTAGCCAGGACTATTTCATTTTAGTTTCTTTTGCTTTGTGTTTTTGTTGTATTTTCATTAATAATAAGGTGCAGTTTTAAATTTTGTCAAATTTTATTATTGAAATTTTCTCTAATGTCTTTTCTTCTTCCACTACTGGAAGAACAATAACAGACAGCAGTTTATGTTATTCACAGCTGTCTTTTGTTTGTTCATAGCCTATTAATTTGCCTCACATCAGAATACAGAGAAATCTAGCGGTCAGTGAGCCATAATAGGGAAAAAGTAGTGAAATAAAGGTTTGGGAAGCTTCCTAGCCCACACTCCAGCTGATGTTTGAGGTTAAAGTGGACATTTGGGGCTAAAATACTTATTCTTTAGAAGTATGCTTTGGAGATATTGGTTTCTAAGGTAGGCATATGCGTTAGAAAAATCAGTTTCCCATCATGATGTTCTAATTTTTTTGACAGTACCTTCAGAACAAATTTTCTTTTCCTTACAGAGATAAATTTGCTTACAAGAATTAGACATCTTCAATTTGAAAATTACAAAAACAATGTTTTCATTTGTAAATGACTTTTTAAATGATCAAGATATCTGTATAAGGCAGTTATCTTTCCCAAAGAGATTTGCCTATTGAATATTTGAATTCTGCATTGTTAGGTAGATTACTATTCACCTTAATCACATACTGTGTTGGCCTAGATAGTACGCAAATAATTTTATAGGAATAAGTAAACCTTCATTTTCTAAGCAGTTAATCATGGAAGTAGTCTCAAGGAATTCAGGCATGACCATTTTTGCAAGATTAGAGTCATGGGCTGGGAGAGAAGCGTATTTATCAGCAAAATTGTAGGTAGTTAACCTCTGTATCTGAAGGCAGTAAGTTTCTATAAATCTTTATAAAAAGAGGCTTGAGTGGTCGGATTGTAAGTGTACTACATATTTCCAATTTATTAAAGGTACAAATTTGCAAATCTGGAGGCTCAATACCATTCAAATAATAGTGTCTGCATGTAATGTCCACATCCTTGACTGTCATGCAAAGAACTGAAACATGATGTCTTTTTACTGTACAATGTCTCCAAGTTTTCTGCTGGAAACCTTGCCTCTGGGATTTCAGGAGTCAAGAGCCAGCTCTGGGGTCACAGTTGCCAACCTGACTTCTTTGACAGGCTTTTTGGCTGACTTACTGTTGGATTCACAGTGTGGCACCTCACTCAGGTCTGCAGCCCCTTGCAAGGAACAGGTGGTCTTTGATTTGATCTAATGCCAAGGAAGTTGTGAGTTTTGGTTATTAATGAGCAACAGCATCTGTGACTCGTGCATATATGGGGACATGCCATCCTCATGAAAAGAGTAGGTAGTGCTAGTGTGTGAGAATGACTCTCATCGGTTTTTAAATCTCCAAATGCATCCTAGGCAAAGCAAGTACCTCCCTCTGAAGGAAACAGCTCAAAAGAAAGTGAACTCCATGGATCAGTTCTGTTGAACTGTAGCTAGTTTCTCAGTATCAGGGTTTCTCTCCCTCCTGACTCTGTGTGTATGTGCAAGCACACACACATTAGTAGAAAGGCTCAGGGTGGGAGCCAGTGCTATAATTGCCATACTGTTCAGTGCTGTACTGCTTGTTTTCCAAATGTGTAACAGTGGATGTGGGCCTGGTGATGTAATAAATGGGTACAAAAGGTTAAATCTTTTTCAGCTTATGGGGAGAAATTTTAGATAGGAGGAGGGTGCAGCCCCTTTGCCAAAAATATGATTCATGCAAGAAACCAGGGGAGGAGGCATCGACAAGAGAAAGGCTGCTGTTATTCTTCAACAAAAGACTCTAGAAGCATAATCAGTGGATTCTGTCTTGACTGGAATTGCATTGTTTTGAACATATAATTGTTGGGGAAAAAAACTGTCTGGAAGGAGCTAATGCTTGCTTTTGCTTTCCTACATAATCTGTAGCTAGTTGCATTTCATGCTAGCAATCTTAACCTTTAAAAAAACAGACAAATTCACTCTTTGGTTATAAAATGAAACAATTAAAGGGGTGTGAAAATCTGGGAATTTGCCCTTTTCCATCAACTAAGTTTTGGTGTACTTTTTTTGGACAGTTCTTAAAAGACTGATGTTTTTACAGGCTGTATTATGCAACTTCTCCTGGGGTTTTAGTGAGTTCAGTGATATTTGAGTTTAGCTCACGCCTAAACCCCAGAACCTTTTATAGTCTTGACTGACTGATTTAGTTCCTTCTGTGCCAGTGATGAAAAGGCGCGAGATCCCTAACACAGCATCTCACTTGAATTCACAGAATGAAAGATAGAGGGTAAGACAAGTTTCAGCAAAATTTTCTTTACCGCTCTGAAATGGTTCCTTTCTCTTACTGGACTCTTCTTTTCACATGAAAATATGAACTGTTTCACAGAAAATCAATATATTTACCCCTGATTACACTGGTATGAGTTAAGATGCTAACCCAGAAAGGAGAGTTAAGCTGCCCTCCCAGTAAAGAAGAAAGAGCAATGCTGAACTGAGAGGCAGAAAAGAAGGCTGCTGTTGCGCACTATGGCTCAGTAAAGACCATCTTATAAGAAAAGAAACTGAGGACTGAAATTCAAGAATAAATAAATCTAGCAAATAGCATAAAGGTCAGACATGAATATAATTGTCAGGGGAGGGAGAAGGAAAGTGGGGAACAAACAACAGAAAACCTTAGCAGAAATGCAGCTAATTGAAGTCACTAAGGAACTTGGAAGAAGATGCAGGGTAGTTGGATCCCTCGGTGGCAGGTGACAGCAATTGCATGAGCAGACACAGCCAGCTCTGTAGGACACAGCCTTTGGTTGTCATTCAAGAAGAACTGCTATTTAATTCAAAGTGAGAACAACAGAAAGAGACAGTTCAGGAAAGTTACTCTGAGATTAAAATGGAAATTTCAGTCCTAGTGACTGTGGTGCTGACTACGTTACCTACCTAACACAGCACTTTGCATTTTCATCTTTTTATTTAGGCTTGACAGGAAGACAATGATTATCTCAAAAGATATAAAGGGCAATATTTTCAAAAATGCCTGTGTCCTATTTAACTTGCTTAGACTTAATTTAGAATTACAGCATCATAGAACCATAGCTGCCTTCCCTTGTAGCTTGATGTATGCTTATTGTATTACAATTAATCCTTGATGAAAATGTAGGTCTACAAAATGTCTTTCCTCCTGATTTAATGAGCTCCTATTTCTTTTAATGCATCTGAGACGTGTTTCCATAAAATACAGCAGAGATTGGATGGAAGAAAAATGGTGCAGTGGTTCATGAGAAATGTCTTCCAAGGACTTTGACAAGCTAAGAAAGGGAGAGAAAATTGCTGTACGTATTAGGAGATATAGCATAACAAAATGATATTTGATACCTGGTTAATCTGACTCAAGTGAGGTATTTTGAGGCAGCTTAGTAGTCAAAATATCCTAGTTAATTAGACTCCCAGTAAAAGAATACATTTTTTTTCATCGCTATTTGACAATCAGGATCTTCCCAGAGAATTTTTGTTCCTTCAGAAACTGAACTTTATGGCAGAAATTCATTATAACAGAAGATTCCCAGCTGATATTACTTGAGATGCTGATATGATCCACCAAATGCTCCTAAAACTGCATCATAACTGTCTTAAAATTAAAAAAAAATAAATAAAATAAAATAAAAGTTTTTTTTTTTAAAAAGTTTAAAATTAAAATAAAAAAAAGAAAGACCTCCGTTCATCCTTTGGAAACAGAGAATGTCAAATGCTTCTCCTATCTTTGTAAGAGCTGCATGGCCAACAAAAAAAGGGTATTATCTATTCTCTTACCAGTCAAAGATCTAATTAACCTGAAGTTTATTTTCACCTTTTGGTCATCTTCCAGTTGTTCTGTGATAATAATCCATTTTGATTCACTTAACACAAGTTAAATTTGCACAAAGTGAATTTGGCTGAACCTCAACTGTATTTGCCAGCAGAAATTTTAATACATTTGTCTTTATTGTGGGGTAAATTATGTGGAATCTGTCTGTTGTACATTCAGGCATCCTTAATACTGACCAAAATAGTATTGTTTGAACTGGTGGGCATTATAAAAATCAGATCTGCAGGAAATTTATTAATCAGACAATCAGAAATTGGAGGTAGATATGACTAATGCCTCAGAAGAATGGCAGATGAATGGTAGATGTTTCTTTTCAGAAGAGGAATAACATGCTTTAGAACCCAAAAGGACATTTTTTCAGGAAGTTGTTAAGTGCTATCATAATTTATCTGTTTTTTCCACAGTATATTTTTGACAGTAATTGCTGTCCAAATATTTAAGTTCTATGAACCAGGAATTACCATGTAAAGCTGTGAACCATGAAGCTCTGGCTGCTTGGAGGATGATGATGTATCTTTCCTGCCATTGCTTACTTTGGGGTGTATAGGGTGTGAAATAAGGACAAGAGAGGGGAGCTAAAAGTTTTGTGTTGGTTACGTGTGATCTGAGAACTATGTTGAGAGGTTAGAAGTTGAGAACTTCCTACAAAGCATCTGCTATTTTCTTCCACAGTCCCTCACACTACATGTTGATGCCTGTGGCAGCAGTCAGAAGCTGGGCATGCAGGACTGCGGTGCTTTGTGGAAGCTACCGTTCTGTTAAAGTTCCTCATCCACAGAAGAGTATAGGATGCGAAGAGCAAATTACAGCTTCTGTGAAGAACTAGAAATCAGCTTTACTTTTCCCCCTTCTGGTAAACTTTCCTATTTTGTGCCTATATATTTCCCCAAAAGCAATATGTTGGGAATTTTTTAATTATTGTTTTTGCAGAAAATATATTTTATTTCCAAAACCATTTAGTTAACAAAAAAACCCCACAAACAAACAAAACAAACACCTTTGCTCTAACTCCAGATACACATGCACACACACTTGTTTCTTCAAGCATGCTGTGTTTCATGTGCACTTAGGTTTGTCTTATTTTTCAGAGTTGAAAATCGCACATTAAAGGTCTTTTCTTTATATATAATAAAATCAAAGCATTACTATATCACATATTAGAGGTTATGAAAAGGCATATAGTTTTTATTTGTATCTTTCATTAAGTACCATAACAAATACACCTGAAATAGTTCTTTTAGTTTTCTATGCTGCTTTGTCCATTTAAATGTCACCTAGATTTTCAAGTATAAAAGAATAAACCTAGAAATAAGCCTTTTCACAACAGACAATCCTTTTGTTGTTCAATAACTCTATCTTCCCTTTCTTTCTCCTTGCTAGCCCAGACAATCTTCATATTAGCTGAGATATATTTGCTTTGTAATTGAATTTCAGTTTAATATATTACTGGAAATTACTAAAAAAAAAAATCATAAGGGAAAAGGCCTCAGCACCACTTTCCCAATCTGAAAAATAACTTCCCCTGTATATACACCATCCAGGTTTATTAGCTCTGTCTTTCAAACACAGAACACAGGCTGCTGGCAAACAAAGTGTAAGTGATAGTTAACATCTTGGGCTAAAGAAAAGATTCAGCTTTCACTGTCTTTTGAGGTTGTTTTCTTTTCTGCTTGCGGCAAAACAGTTGAAAATGAGAAAATGTAAGGAATATGCTTTCTTCACATGTAGGTGCACAACAGTTGATGCTAGAGGGGCATTTGGCAGTAACAAACGATATCTGGAAATAACCATGTTCAATAGTCCCTGTGCCTTCTATTCTGGGTACAGGTAGATGCAGAGTTTTATTGTTTCTAAATACCACCACCTTCTAGCTGGTTATGAAATATAGACTTCTTTTCATCCTGGAGTTATTGCAATATCATTTGTGAAACAGAGTTTAAAATTATAAGACATAATATTGATAGCAATGTCAGTTAGGCACTGTCTTAATTTTGCTTCTCATTTACTGACACATCTATGCACTTAATATTTACATGTTAGTCTGAAAAGGTTTTTCTATGTTGACTGCACCACACAGCTTGGAGTTGTCAACAAACTTGCTGAGGGTGCAGTTGTTCCCATTGTCTGTGTTGCTGAGAAAGGTGTTAAACAACCCCAGTCCCAATGCCAACCCCTGAAGAGTGCCACTTGCCACTGGTCTCCATTTGGGCATCCAGCTGTTGACCAGAACTCTTTAAGTGCAACCATCCAGCCAGTTCCTTGTCCCACCAAAGGGTCCACCTGTCAAATCCATGTCTCTCCAGTTTCCACATCTTTTGCTGAAATATACAGCAGGCTACTTGTGAAATTTCTGTGGTGTGGGGAGAAACCACATCAGTATCTCTGTGCTATGTGCCAGCATACAGAGATGTCTAAGCTATGAAGTTAGCATCTACTTTATATGAAGGAGACATTAGTTCCCTGATTAAGAAATAATTGAACATGCACCTCAGAGAAAATGTTGAATAGTAGGACAAGAAAATTTCCTTTATTCTTCTAGAAAATGAATCTGCAGTAAATGAATCTGCAGTTTAGGTTTAGTTGTAGTGAGTTTAGGTTTGGGTTCAGTGAGTTCTATTTTGTGAAAAATATGGATTTTTTTTTTTAATGCTGCTTCTGCATGATTTATTACTGTATTGCATTTCAATGAAAATGTCTGTAGGTGAGCCATTGCTGTTTTCATATTCTTGATGTTTGCATTAGGCACAGTTCTCCTAAGTCATACTAATACAATCAAGGGCACGAACAAATAAATTCCAACCTATGGCTCTTGAGGAAAGGAAGTCTTATTTAATTTTGGCCAGAGTTAGTAATGGTTCAAGTATGAGAATTAGATTTTGTTTGTAGGGTGTGAATGTACTGTAAAGAGTGTTCACTTTGATACTTATTAAAGTAAACCATGAACATATGCAAACTTTCAAATTAAGTATGACAATCATAAACTTTGCAGTATCTGAAGAGGAACTTCAGACACCCAATAATATATCTCATGAGATGAAGCAGAGGAAGGGAAATTTGGAGGTAGTGGATCATTAACTAATAGATAATATTTCCTTTTTCTTGCAATTTAAGACAAACAGGTGAAAAAAATGTCTCATCGTGCTGGAAGTAACTTTGCTGGTTCCCACAATGAATAAAGACCAAGATAATGTCAAGATTAAAAAACTCTACACAACTGACCAGTTGAGGTTTATAGCCTCATTTTAAAAGTGGACCTGAGAGGTTATTTTGCTTGCCCTGGGCTTCCTTAAACTTTGTAAATACGTTACTTCTCATGTATCCTTGTAGACTGTATTCCATGAAGGAAAACTTAATTGTAAGATAGCTAAGCACAGAAGCAGACAATCTAGGAGAGCTGACCCAGCTTCAAAACAGTTTAAAGAGCAAGTTAAACAAGAACTTGGAAAGAATTGATATGTACGTAGTTGATCTGATCAGGAAGAGTGTTCTGAAGGAGATGCAGCTTGAGTTTCATATAGTGCTACTGAGATAAACAGGACTGAGAGCCATCCACCCTGGGTGCCCGAGTTAATTCACTTGAGCTGCTAACCTGTACAAAGAACCTCAGGAAGGCTTTTGGTCCATGCCAAATAATACAATCCAAAGAATTCCAGGGCATGACCTGGGTATTAGCGTAATTTTCCAGGGACTGTTTCTAGAAGGCAGTTTGTATGCAAATACTCTGATTTGGGATTTATGGGTTTTCTGAGTTTCTAGTGCTGTTCTGTGCAGAAGGCATCTGTGCTTGAGAGTACGTACCCTGAGGGGGAAAAAAAAAAAAAAATTTCCATTCAAAAGTAGTATCTTCAAGGTAATGTCTTCAGATAAGCCCTTGTTTTTCCAAAAAGCTGACAATCACAGAAAAAATGTGCTGAAAACCTTCCTCTTCATACTTTTCCTGGAAAAACAGTAATAATCATGTCCCATTCCTGAAAATTCAATGGAATTGCTTATTCATGTCTTTCCTAAGACTTATAACATGCTTGGATAGCTCCAGTGTGTTGCTGCCTATAACTGTTGTATAAATCTGTATCTTGTTGCAGTAGCTGAGTCACCAGTTATTTTTGCCCCACTTCTTTTAATGAGAAAGAAGTTGTGTTTATCCATTTGCAACTGACAGTGATGAATGTATATACATTTGAAATCTTCCTTCAAATGATGAATTTCAGTTTGGTTTTAATTTGCATAGGTGAATGGATAAAACACAGTCTTGGGAGTTGTTTATATATAGGTATTTACTAACTGAAAGCAAAATACATTAGAAGAAAAACATCTGCTGATGTTAAATAATGTTTAGTGTGATGGTTTAGTGACTTTTTTCGTGATCGGCTGCAAAGTATGTTGTTCCTCGGGGTTGAATCCTGGTAGGTCATATAGAGTAAATGCTACAGGGGTCAGAGCAAGTACTACAGGATGGAAAGTATTTATTCCTGTGTATATGAAATATATTAATGGTACTTAAAATGGTAGACACTCAGGAGACATTTGCAAATTACTCTCTTGTTTCTCGAATCCCAAGCACCCTTGCCAAGAAGAGGAGGGATGTCTTTTCAAATGGTTTGTCAGACAGAATAGCCTTCATTGCATTTCAAATCTTGAATTTGCTAAGAAGTTAAAAAAAAATAAAAATTAAAAGCCAGTAATTAGAATATGTTTTCTACTTACATAAGCTGATTTTTGAGATATAAGGAAATGTTAATGGGAAATTTTGTCCTTTTATCTGCCATCACTGATATTAAAGCCAGTAAATAAAGTGGTTATGATACAGGAAACAAAAGTATTTTCCTTTTCCACAAATGAAGGAAACTGAAATTTTTGCTCTTATTGTATTAATAGTATCTTGTGCTGTAGTGCTGAACAGATGAGAACCTTCAAACAGTTTTCTTATGATAAACTTCCTGAATTCATATTGCATGCAACTATATATATCCTGACTTACGGACACTATGTGTGGTGTAATTTGAATTTCAGGGAAAGGAAGCCTGCTTTATTATAAAGCTACTGCCATATACTATCTGTGTGAAGTGTGAGGAACACAAAGATATTTGTACCATCTAATCTGGATTCTGGTATATTGTAGGTGGTATAAATTAATCTAGTTAAATAAATAATTAATACCTGAGTGATGCTATCAGATTCAAACAAGTCACAAGGATCCACTGCTTCCCTTTATCCTTCACCATTCCAAACCAAAACAGAACAGCTTTGTGCTTGAATGCAAACTGAAACTTGTCTGGCTTCAGCTTCCAATCATTGGTTCTAATTATGCTTTTTCCCCTGAAATGAAGGAGCCTCTAAGGGCTGTAATTACTCCCAATTTAATCAAGACATAGCTCTCTGCTAAAATAAACAGGTTGGGCATCTTTCTATATGAGGTGTTCCTATACTCATGTTGCTGGATTTTCTTGTATTTTTCTCTTTTTTTTTCCTCTAATGCAAGAAAGACAATTTATACAGGCATTTGTTAATTATTTTGCTTGGGGAGCCTGATGTTTGATGATTTCTTTAGATCATTTTTTGAGGCTTACGTATCTTTCTTGGAAAGAATATAAATGCAGAAGCTGCACATCATGAAGATCAGAGCTGTGTGGAAGCTAAATTTCCAGTGGAAACATTGGGAGTTGTTTTTTGTTGGTTTTTTTTTTTTTCACTTGAAGGTTCTTCATCAGAATGAAGGGGCCAGGAACAGACAATTTTCAGGTGGCTACATTTCTATATCCCACCTGTCAAGCATAAAAGAAAATAAAAAGAAAATTATGCATATTATCAGAAGCCCAGTGGAGATGACAAATAAGGAAAATTTACCTGTTTGGCAGAATAGGTGAATCCTCCATTCAATCTGTTTTTAATAAGTCTTCAGTGAGACCTTGTAGTGGAACATCTTGTTGTTTAAGACCTGAACTTCATGGTGAAAGCTCCTCTTTCATTTTTTTTGTGTACAGGATCCGTCATCTACCCTAGAGACGTTTACTGAGCATGTAGGTCAGTGGATGAAAGTCAGAGGATGTGAATTATATTTCCTAGTCAGCTACAGTATGTCCTGCACGAGTCAATTCTACTTCCTCTTTAACAGTTTTGTAATCAGAAGATTAAAATGGGCACATATAGGATGTGGTTGATAATTCCCAAGGTTGAGCTCAATTCTAATTATTACTGAAAGACCTAAAAGACAAGTAAAATTAAGTCTTCTGACCAGACAAAGATCCTGTTTCTCTGATGATAGATTAAAAACAAATAAATGGCAAATAAGAACAGAATATAGATTTATACCAGCAGGTTGTGAAAGTAATGATGAGAGATATGATGAATAATCTTCATATATTCAGAACAGCACAATCACTCACATATAATTGTGTAAAAAAATTTGCCTGATACTCCTTTTGTCTGCAAAACTTCTTAGGAAGTCAGAAACTGTGTGAGTGCCATTTAGATATATGCTATATTATAAACTCTGCTTATACCGTCATTACTGAAATGACTGGCTTACAGGGATCTTTAAAACACCATGAATCTTATCTTCTGTATTATTGCTGAACTTTTGGACTCCTTAATTTGATGGCAAGTCTCCTAACAATATCAGTGAGACCAAGATTTAATTGTTCAGATACATTGGTGTGCTCGTCTATAGGTACGATGCTACATAAAAGGAACTCAAGTATATATTGCATTTTTTCCTTTAAGCCCATTAATAGAATGGAAATAGTAATTGGCTTACAAAATTTAAAGCAAGTCCAAGTTAAAGGTCCAAGATCAATCTGAGGTCTGGTCAGTTAAAAAAGTTAAAATTAGTTTCAAATACTACATCTGCTTTTGATTCTCTTGCCATTTTGTAGCTTCATAAATCTGTTTCTCCAAAAAAATTGCCTTTCTTTTCTAGATCTGTTACAGAGAGCTGCAGAAGCTGGGAGAGTCGATCACCTGCCTGGGGAACCCTGAAGTTGCCTTAACAATAGTAGAGAGGAAGAGAACAGGTTGAACTGTATATTTTTTTCTTTTCTTACAGTATTCCTTTAAATAAAATCTATTTCCAAGTAGAATATTTCACTGGTGAAGAATATGATTAAAACCCTTTTCTTCTTCCATGTGTTGCTAAGAGCCCAGAGGTTTTATAGCTGCCTGGTAGCTGACAAGTCAATGGGTCAGTGGATTTAACTGGCCTCTGCTGGATGGAAAATCTATGTGATTTCCTCAGTATCACTGTCCATTTAGGAAAGAAGAGAACATGTCGATCTTTAAAAAAATTATATTCTTAGAACATGTTTTGAGAAAGAAATAGCCAGGTAAAAAACAAAAAAAAATTAAAAAATGGAAAGGTGAGAGAGGAAAACAAAAAAGCATCCTACCAATGCTTGAAGCTGAGGAGAACATTTGAAAGCTATTTTTAGTTGTTTTGCTGAAGTGCCCATTGAAATATTTTTATTTCCTCTATCTCTGGCTTCAGAAGAGGGTTTTATAATAGTAAAGACATCCTCTTCCTAGCAACCAATGATATGCTTATTTGAGCAGCTGCATCTATGTTTTCATTCTTTTTTATTATTTTTTTTTTCTGGTGCCATGTGTTATCAGAGACACTTTTTGTACTTCCCCTCACCCATTTCTTAAATGTGATTACAAAAGATGGAAATCTTTGTGCAAACCTGACTCGTTACTATTAAATAGATTATCATTGTAGCCTGAAGTAACGGGCTTTTGCAGAAAAACCATTAACCTGCCATAACAGTGTCTCTAACAGCCCATGCTTAGCGTCATTAAATTGTATTCTTGGTAACAGTGAAAATTCTAACCTTTGTTACATGTATTCTAGCATAAGAATCTTAAGAGAATTGTCCAAGTGCTGAAAACATGTTTTGCATAAGATTAAGAAAGAGTAAAAGCATCCCTGTTTATGTTTATGAATGCACCACGGATCTGTCTAAATGTTTGTGCTCTCAAAGATGCACAGGCAGCATGGGTAAAATGGGTGGAACCCATCCCTACACTGGAGTTTTCAATGCATGGATCATTACACAGAAATCTGTCTGTGGTTGTAACACAGTGTTGGTGTAAGAACTTATGTTTGTGCAGCAAAGCAAGCATTACTACTATTATGAATGAAGCATGAATTTGGGGGATTACCAAATCTGATTGGATCCCAATTACATGGAGATACCTACCATAAATTTTGGATTTATTGCCTGGATTCTCCCTATTTCACTGCATTTTACAACTGAAGTACCTGAAGTGCTCACCTTAGGCGATGTGCACGGAGGAGGGTAGGCAGCTGCAGAGGGCAATGCGTAGCGGGCAGCGTCTGGACCACAATCTGGAGGATCACACCATCCCAAAAAGCTGCAGAAAGAACTGAGAGTGATGAGCCCTCTGATTTGGGCGGGTCTGCTAAAGGCCCAAAGCTGGAAGAAGTGCAAGTAGACTGAAGTCTCATCTTTTTTTTTATTGTTAATAGCCTTTGTCAGAACAATTCAGGGAACTGCTTGATCTCTTCTTTAAGATTAATATTCTTTATGATTAATGATACCTTCCTCAGCTCTGCACTATTCAAATGGATGTTTGTTACTGCCTGCAAAAGTGAATGTGTGTAGGGTTTAAATTCCCACAATCACTGTAACTAAGCAAATGTTGTTGTCCTATTTTATAAGTGGGGAAATTGCAGTACAGAAAAAAATTAACTAACTTGCCTAAAAGGTACCCTATGGCTCAACAGATTAAGCATTAATGTAGGATTTCATTGAGTATAATTCTGCTCTGAGATTTCTGTTTGTTCATTTGCTTTGTTTGGCAGAGGTTTGAAGGTTTGATGCTTTTTTCCTCAGTTTTGCTAAAAGCAGTTTTTATGTTACCTCTGATTCAGAATGCTTGAGGGTGGTTTTAAAATTCTGGTTGAGTTGGAATAGGAAAATCTTCTGTATATTGGATCAGGTCATTTCAAAGCCAGAAAAGCTGCTTTAGTCAGTGAACGAGTGCTTATAGCACCTCTTCCATCATCTCTGCAAGCCTGCTTGACTTAACTCATTCAGTGGACTGAAGTTGTCAGGGATGCTTAGAGAAAGAAGCATTTCACTTGAAGTATCGCTACTCCATTGCCTCTGACTTGCTGGCCAGAAACCTTGAAATATCTTATTTTTATTAATCTAAGCAATAAATTTAATTAATCCACCAAAATTTAGTGGGGCAGTTAACACACGTTTTTTGTTCAATTTTTTAATTATGCCTACATTATGGCAACAAAATCAAACTGAATAGTACACTTATTTTGACAGTTTCTGAACCTTATACATTTTTGCAAGAAATTATTACAGATCACCTTTTGATTGGCCCAGTAGGATTCAAAACCACATTTCTGAGCTGAAATAATGAACTAAATTGTTTATAATAACACTTTATAGAAGAGCTTATAACAGAAAATCTTTGAGGATTTATTCAGTCATGTATGCATACATACTCCTATTTTGAGTACACTTAACTGAATAGTGGCATATTATTCTCATTAATTTGCTTCTTAATTTCTGTGGAACAGAGATTTAGAGACTTGAGCCATTGTTTTATAAAGACTTTTGATTCTTTATTATTCTGTAACTTTGCAAAGTCGTAATGACGTTTTTTACCTTTGCTCAGTTGCTTTGCATAATTTATTCTGAATTGAGACAGAGCATAACATAAAATTGTACTTCTCTGTCTAGTAATGAATCACTCTTAAGACAAGACGAGGATTTTCTGAGGGTCTCATTATTGACTTACCTCTGCTTCCATCAAAATCAGTGGAGATTTTACAGGTATTTGAAGAAAACAAACCCTAGTCAAAGTTCCATAGTATTTGAGTAAACAATGAACAGAAGAATAACATACTGAAATAAAAATAGCCAAAATAATGAGAAATAAGTAATATGAAATGGGTACCGATAGCAATTTCAATATAAATGTAGACAGAGAACCTCAATCTATTTACTTTTTTCTGATTTATATTACTTGTCTATCTACAGAAAAACAGGCTCTTCTTTACCTGCCCTCTGGGTAAGAACAGTGAACTAGATAAGTTATTCTTTCCACCTCTCCCCAAGCTACTTTAATTGAATAGTTAGATAAAAATCTCTCTTTAGATACAGAAACTTAATATGTTGCATCTGTATGAGTGAATAGGCATGAAGGGAAATATCCTAAGGATATTGCAGCTGTTTAGAGGGATAAAGAATATATAGATTTTTCGCAGAGAATTATGGGGGGGTTCCTAATACTGTCATATTGCCTTGTAATTTTCCTTCTTTCTATTGTCTGTTTTCATAAGAGTCTACTTGACTGAGGACTTCCTCTTCACCTTAAGAAAAAAGAGCAATATAGCAAGGAATGATATGCTCAGACAGGACAAAACTGCTCCTTGGGTTGTCAAGGCTTAGGGACATGGTTTGGTGGTGAACTTGGTGATCTTAAAGGTCTTTTCCAACCTAAACAATTCTATGATTCTATGATAATTAACGTGATTGAGAAATACATGTTTAAAGAGAAAAGACAATAGAAATCCCAAACAACATATTAAACTGACTTTCTGAAAGCATTATCTGTTGATTTGTCTTTGCAGGACAAGTCACAGCCCTTTAACAGGACTTTCTCACTTTGCTGCCACAGACCAGGATTAAGACACATGGCAGTAATGACAAAGGAGGAGCATGGGCAAATTGTAGTCAAGGTCTGGAGTTTACCTTATTTTATGTTAACTTTACTTTATCTGTATTTTCACATCCTGTAGCTAATAACTCTGGAAAGAACAATATTGTTTGGAAAAGGCGTTTCTGAAGAAGGGTAATTTACAGCTTTTTACATGCCACTAGAAAGTTTGGAGAAGAAAATCTGAGCTGTATTTTTCAGGATTTAGGCAAGTAAGGATGCCATTAGCTATCTAATGGTTCCAAGAAGTACTTTCAGCTGTCTGCATATCTTCCTGGTATTGCACACCTAAAAGTTGCTGCACATTTCGAAACCCAGAACAGGTTCTGTCTTATTAGAAATACTCGATGAAAAGGGAGATTTGATGAAAAGCAATAACCTGATACAAAAGTATTAATAGAGAAGGGAGTGATTAAAGGTCAGTAATTTTTCAGTTCATCTTAGAATTATAGAAATAATCAAAAGCAAAATATGATTCCTGCATTTTATCCAATGTAAAATTATGCCCTAAAGGATTTTTTAAATTACTTTGCCCACCCAGTTATAAAATTTCCCCTCATAATGCTTCTCTCATGGTTGCACATACTCTTGTTATTTAAGAGAACACACAAATTTAAAAATATTTCCTTATGTTCAGAATTAATTTTCCTTTTCATAGTTTTATTTCAGAGCTAACTATAACCTTTGGCCTTCCAGTCAGCCATTGATTCATTGTCCTTTGTTTCAGTCTGTGTTGATCAAGAAATTTTGCCCACAGTCAGAGAGTCTCAGGCACAGACTGATTTGTAGAACCTGTGAATTCTTGGATTTTCTTCATGTGAAGATTGTTCCAATCTTGTCACTGACATTTTCAGTTGCTATAATTTCATAAATTACTGGAATTTTATGTTTATTTCAGTATGTCATCTAAGGAAAAAAACCTAGAATAACCAGACAGAAAATACCAACTGAAGCCTGAGATGTGACTGGTCATCCCCTGCCTGAGAATCTCACCTGGAGGGATATCTGAGGAAGCATGGGAACTTAATTTTTCTTAGGTGTAGTACCAGCTTATTTTTTTAAAGGCTTTATCTTCTGTTGTAACTGCTGGAAAATCTGAGTCTAAAAACATGCCCAATTAAAGTTACAATATTTTTGTGTAGTATTTGTATTCATTATCTGTTTCAGTAAGTAAATTGATTTATTTTGTTCTTCAGTGACTGTATTTAGATAGTTACATGGGTTCCCCTCCCCTCCATTGTACATAGTTCATGGGACAACTAAAATTTTGCTGAAATACCTAAGGCATCAATAATCATACTAAACTCTCATGATCTTATTAGATTAAAAGAACGAGTGTCCAAGGAATCACAGTCCACATTTCAAGTAGCTGATGAGACCATTGCCCATTTATGCAATACGTGCTTGTCTTAAAAATATGGTTTTGTTTACACAGGACTAAAGCTCTTCACATTCAGCTTATTTGAGATCTGCATGCAATGTTCCCTGATCACTTGAGAAAGCAACTATTGTTAATCATCTTTTCTTACTCACCTGCTTCAGAAGGCACTAGGCTTCTGGATGTAAAAAGTTTCAGGAAACATAGAAATGTTTTAAAAAAGGAATAGTGGACTTTTTTTTTTTTTCATACTTGAAGATTTCACACCTACTGTTGCAAAAAGAATATTGTTTTATTTATTTTCCCAAGGGGATTATTTATATAGTGTTAGGAGTTCACACTAGTTCTTCCCTCTGGTAAAACTGTATGTCTGATTTCGAAAACAAGCTGAGCACATTAGATTTTTTTTGTTTGTTTGTTGGTTGTTTATTTTTAACTGTCTCTCTAAAAATTATGTTGTGTTTCCATGAATAGGAACTCTTCATCTTCTGCAACTCAGAAAATCGTCAAATGTTCCATTTTTTACTTTGATCCCTCTACTTGGAGAGAGCAGCTTGCAGAGAATGGATACAGCAGGGGAGGATGCTCTCATGGTAATGTCATCAAAAGACTGATGAGCTGTCTCCAGCGGATCGGTGCTGCTGGCTAGGGAAGGGTGCTAGGTACTGGTACTGCATGGAGTACACTGGGGCTGGACGGGGAGGCCAGCAGTGAGTTCAGCTGGGCACACCAGCCCAAGGCAAGGTGTGGGAGGCAGATGTGAGGAGCTGAAGCAGAGGCAGACTCGCTGAGGGGAAGGAGCAAGGAAATGCAGTGTGGAGGTAGAGAAAAAGGGAGTAGTAGGAGTCACTGAAGACTGAGCATGGAGGCAAAAGCAAAAGTCTGAAAGTAAGAAATAGGGGCACAAACCTGAGGAAGAGAAAGGATGAGTTGTCTTGGGAGTGGGAGGGGGGAAGCAGCAGCAAGTGTCCCAGGGCTGGAGAGCCCAGGAGGCAGCCCAGAGCGGCTGGAGGAGGCATCAAATCAAGCAGGAGGAGGATGCCAGGAAGGAAACCCAGGCAATAAGAAGTTTAGAAAACACTAACCTTGATGATGCTAAGTATGAATCATACAGATACACCGTAAAAGGGTAATTTGGTCAAAGTCTAGAGAAAAAGAAATCTTAAAAAAAAAAAAAAAAATTGAAATGTGAATATCACCCTCTAGATCAAATGCTTTAATTTTTATTTGTGCTGTTCGAAAAATCTGGCCAAATAGTTCCCTTATCTGTTCCTCTAACTTTGTACTGTTTTGAGCTGAACAAATATTTCAATGGACTAACCTCTCTTTTAGATCATTAAATATATTAATTTGGGGTGTGTGTTTGGGTGGGGAGGGGAATTTTTACTAGAAATAATCTGTTGCATTAGAATTGCATTAGAATGTAGATTTAGGCCATATTTAGCTACCTCCTGAGCTCCTTGTGTAAAAAGTGTACGAAACAGATGTAGTCAAAGGTAAAAGTTGACAGAATCGGCTTATGCCTGCAGGGGTCAGCAAAGAAATTGCCCAAGTTCTGCCCCTCTGAATCTGCTCCAGTTCCGCTTGCTCTGTAGAGCACAGCATGCTCTGATAGAACCAGCACACACATTTCAAATTAATCAGTTAGCTCAGCGTTAATAATTCAGTGCAAATTATAATAAGCTGATTTGCAAATGTACCTTTGAAAGTAAATGGTAGAGCTCTCGCATTCAAGCTGCAAAATCTAAATCTTGCTGGAAAAGGATCAGAAATCCCCGAAACCTATGTTGTTAAACTCAAAAGAGGGACCTTTTCTGTGTTAATGAGTCAGCAGGCCAGCAAAGAGAGGATACAAAATAACATCTTTCAGTGTTCTCACAGTGTTGGGTTTTCTGAGCTTCATGTGGGATACTCCGCATGCATGAAGATTAAAACATAGATGTCTAGCTCTGGGAGATGATAAGTAACATTAGTCATGATGGAAGGTTTTCTTGGTGCTTGGGGTTTTTTTTCCTCAAAGAGAAAATTCTGAGGACCTTTGGTTTCATTTCAAATGCTTTCTCAGTACTAAATGGGTTTTCATTTAACTCTGCAGAAGTTTCTGCAAAAGGAAAGTTTACATCATTAAAATTCCCTATCAGGATATAATTTGTTTCTGACCAACCTTAGCTTTCGTCTGTTTGAGCCAACAATAAGTAACAGGAACTGAAATCTGGCCAAAGAGGGACACTGTGGTTCCCACTGGGCAGCAAAGTGTCTAAGATAGGCCAAGTCAGCTAACAGCCAGCTGAAAATAAACATTTCATTTCAGGTCAGCAAAGTAGAACGAAATATGTCAGTATTTCCATGCATTTTTAATGTTATCATGTCTTCTTAAAAACATGTCAAATTCCAGGCTGTGACAGATTTCTTTTTTGGTGACCTCTGTATTAAATGTGAAACAATAAATCAGAAGGTGAGTTATTTCTATTATTCCCAAATACAGTTAGCTATGGTATTTTGTAAAAGAATGTGTATATACTGGGCATTTTAAAAATAGACTATCTATATTGAGGAATAGGAAAATTACATCGGGCACCATTATATTTATCTTTCCTGAAGTGCAGTTCTCAATATGAGCCATAGCTGATGCTGTGGTCCCAGCCTGTGAAGGCGGATGCCTTTGTTCCATGTGCAATAAAGAATATTACATATTGCACCACACCCTTCTTTTTGCCTTCTCCTTGTTTCAATAGTTTGCAGTTTGTGAGCTATTACAGTTCTCAGCTTCATTTTAGAGTTACTGTTGCCTAGTGAATTGTTCCCTATCCAGTATTTTTGCAGTCTATTCTTCCTGTCCAAGTGTTAAGTTTTTATCAAAAAGCATCTTTTTTTGTTGTTGGTTTTGTTTTTTTTTTTCCCCTGGAGTATTTTCTCAGTTTGTCAAAATAATTTTGAATTTTAAACCTGTCCTCCAGCACATGCTTGTGGCCCTTCTCTGCTTAGAGTCATTTGTGACTTTAATAAGCATATTCTCTATGTCATTATGCAGTTTGGTAATGTTTTTTATAATCAAGGTGTCTATCAAAGTAATATATTATAGTCCTTAAAAAAAAACAACAATACAAACAACCCCCAAAAACCAGACAGTGGATATTATTATTTTGGCAATGACACATTCAGATTGTCAGCAACATGCATTTTAAACTGAGAAATAACTTTTCACGCAGGACTCCCAAGTTCTTGTAAGACTCTCAGCTGCCACGTAGCCTAGACCAATGCAGAACAGAGCCCCCGTGCTATTTTGCTGCGCTGAGCAGCACATGTCACACAGACAAAGGCCAACTCTTGATTGTCCTGCAGGAATATTCAATAATTAACAGAATTTGTGTTGCTTATAGCCACTAAACTGTCTAAAAGAAAATGAAATTTGCTTGCCTTCAATTTCAGGAATACAGAGAGATGTTTACCTGGGCCACACAATTTCTGATCCCTAAGAATGAATCTAATAATTTAAAGCCTTTGTGCCTGGGCTCCAATCTACAAAAATATCCAAGGGCTCTGTGCCTAGTGTGACATATTCAGCATGCTTAGCCAACGGAAATTAAGAGGCACTTAATGGATCCAAAACCAATATACAATCAACGCCAGAGGGCATTTTTCTCCCTTTTCTAGGAGAGACTCATTGACTAAAGAGGAGGACAGGATAGCTGGTATAAAAGAGTGGGTTGCCACAGCTAGCTGAAATATATCTCACCACACCACTTCTGTCTCTTTGCATATTCTCCTGTCATAATGTATTCCTACATCCATGGGTACTTAGATCTACCTCTACATAGCACAGAGCAGTGATATTTCAAACCTTCAGTTCTTTTGGTACTAATGGAGGAGTGGATTGATAGTATAGCAAATAAATTAAATTAAGTGTGTAGGAGGCAGTAAAATATGACTAAATGCATTGGGATCTTGTTGTTCCTGATGATGCATCTGAATCATTCACATCTTCTGAGCTGTTCTGTTTCCTGGTGGGCACACTGCTATGAGACAGTTCAGTTTAAAACTACACACAAAGAAGTATATCATTGTGTAAATCAAATTTAGAAAACATTAGCCATAATTTTGGAAGCTTTGTTTTATATTTGGATTGTTGTTATCATTCAGTCAACTTATGATACCTGTAGACAGGTTTTATGGGAATTCTTGGACTATAAGAAATGTAATCAGAGTCGTTAGCCTTTGTTTTTGTACTACAGGTAAGCAATAGCTATGACAGGACAGTCTTCAGCAGGAAAATAGTAAAAGGAGATTTCACGTACTCAAAGCAAGCCTCTAAAAAAAATCCCAAAACCCAAAAATTTTATGTGGAAAAGATGTATGAATTTTAAGAATTTACCATTAAATATCATGCATTGTGATTTATATCTCTCCAAAGGTAAAAAAATATCTGCCAGTAGTGACCTCCGTGTAGTAGTTGCACCTATTCTCATAGTTTTCTGTGACATCCTAAGGATTTGTTACGCTGTATTTGGCCCGTGGGAGCAGTAATGTCTCAATTAACAGGTAACTGTTCTCATACGTGCATGACTGCACTGAGGAGGCCAGCAAATACATAATCCCAGTGTAAACCCCAGATTTCTGTGAGCAGAATAGTATTTCTGTGTTCCGTTCTACAATGACATCTGTGTTCTCAGCTACCCAAAGCCAGGTGATGGCCTGGTGTAAATCATGATCATCTTACTTCAGTAAGCTGTCAATAGCTCAGACCAGAAACATCTGGTCTTGGTGCTGTCATTCTTGGACTTGACTTAATTAAGTCACCATCTCTAATATTGCAAAGAAACTTTGAATGTAAGCTGAATGTTTAGTAATGTGCAGTTTTTAGGCCCCATCTTTGGTTTCAGAATTTTCCCTGTGTGAGACTTTGATCTCTCATAGCTCCTCCTGCACACTTTTGGCATAGACTTCTGACCTGGTACAGGCTCTCTGGATGGCTTTCAGTCCCACAGACTGCACACTTCCTCAGGTGCCAACAATTTGTCTTTTACAGGCCATCTAGTAATTGAAATAACATAGATGTCAGGAAAAAAAAAAAAAAGAAAGAAAAAAAAATAAGACTGTTCTTTGCATTAATTAACTCAAGAGAAACAGGAAGATGGATGAAACACTATAAACAGACTTGCATACAATTTTCAGAGCCTGTTTCCTTACCACTCAAATGTTCTTTGGACAGAATCCTCTGGTCCTGGGTTTGCCTATTCTGGATTAAGGACTTCCACCCATACCTGTAGCCGTGGCTACTCTTTTCTGAAACTGGTATCGTCTTCTGGGGTCTTTTCTCTGAGATTGTATCAGCCTTTCACCCTGCCTCTGGACTGGCTTAAAAGACTGGCTTCCACAGAACCTTTTGTTGTGTGTATGTGTGTGTGACTTCAGAAAATCTGATATCTTAAAATTTCGCCTATGTTCTTATCCCAATGTGTTTTCAGATTATTTTTTTTAATCCTCTGTTGTTCCTACACTGGTAAAAATCCAACTTGACCCCGTTGCCAGTGTTTTTTACATGTGCACATTGATGTATTCAAAACACAACCGATAATTATTAAATTTTACACAAACATTTTTTGCAATCACTTGCTGCAAAGACCCAGGAAGCAGATGAAGGCACTGTGAAACTCTGAGACACGGGCCAAGAAATAATTTAATAATCTGATTCTGCACAACTGCTTTCAGGCAGATGTTTTCCTGAAAGAATTTTCTCATCTGATTAAGGTTACTTCTTAGTTGCAAAAGCATTGTAGTAAAGTTCAGGTAACAGAAAGCTTCTAATCCTTTCTCTGGTTTCTAAAAGCCATCATAATTATTTATAATGTGCCAAATTAGTATCTTCTTTAATATTTAAACAGACGCTATTTTAAGCAGTAACTGAACAACAAAGTAATTTTAATTCTGTTATTTCTCACCCATCTGTGTGCATCATGCTTGCTGTAAATCAAAAGAAATTTATAGATCTAGAATCATTTTTCTGTAGCACTTTCAATTCATTGTTCAATTTTTGAACCTGTAACATATTTTCTGCTAGCTACACAGATTCTGTCCTTTCTTGGCTGATATTCATCTAACTCTGAAGTGCAATTATATTGTATTTTCTTGCTGTTTGTGAGTGTAGAAAGGCTTTATTGACCTTAGTGTGATAGAAACCTATATTTAGTACAGTAACCAATAAATCTTGGAGTTGAAACATGTCTGCTTTAATCTTCACTGTAATCAATTAAGCTTTGAGGTTAGAACTGCTAAGATGTAACTCAGCTGGCTGTTTGCAGAAATCTCCAAGCTGTCTTTTCTGAGGAATCGTTTGTGATATTAGGATGCATTAGCAGAAGGGTAAATCTATACACAAGATCTAAATTTGGTCAAAAGCTATAAAATGATGGTTGCGGTATATAGTCACCTAATGTATTATGTCTGCTTTTTGGTCAAAAGTCAATAATTTGTAAGTCTTAAGAATATAAGTGGTTTCTAGTTCGTATAGAAAACTTGTACACATATGTCAGTAAAATTCCACAGAACTTGTTTTTTTGGGGTTTTTTGTTTGTTTGTTTGTTGGTTTTTTTTAAAAAAACCCACAATTCTTTTTAATATGAATAATGACTCATGCATTAGTCACACTGTTGAGTTGAAGGGTCATTTGCAAATGCCGTGTAGTAACACAGTTCCTGCTACCACTTTCACTTGTGGTGTTCTCTTCTCTCACAACCCTCCCACCACTTACTAATCCTCAGAAATCCAGCTGTATGATCCCTCACTGTCTGGCACTCCTTCAGAAGTGACAGACTGCAGATATTGTTTAGCTATCAGGATACTTAATGTCAGAGCCTCAGGAAAACACGAAACACTTCCTCGGGATGGTAAATGTGAAGATATCGTTGGTCTGGCCATTCAGGAAAAGCAACCATCATGTAGATTGAACCACGGACCTAGAAGAACACTGGAGCCTACAGAGGATATCCTTCCTAAGGGCCTTATGAAACACTGCTGGAGAAAGCATTAGCTACCAACATCACAGCAAAGTTCTACAGTGACAAGACTCAAACCCTCCAAGGCCTTACTGCCATAGTGTCCATCCTCCCCTTGCAAGCTCATTGCCTGTGACTCCTGCTCAGTGTAGGTGGAGTGGCTGTGAAAGAACCTGTGCCAGCAGACAGCACAGCGGCTTTGCAGTGTGATCCATCCTCCCCACACACTTTGCAGTTCCTCGTCAGTCCCGTCTCTTTTCCAGCAGAAGCCCTGGCTGCTGTGGGGTGGTGTCATTTTCCATCTTACAGCCTACTGTGTGCCCTCATTGAGCTGACCTGTGTGGAGCAGTGTGGGTGGAAATCTTTCTTCCTGATGAGCTGGTCCATCACAACTTTCCTGTAAAGGTTTCAAAACCAGAGCAAAGAGAGTTCTTTCCTTGCGTGTTTTCTCCATTTGCTTCCTGGCCCCTGCCCCTTGGCTCCAGCCAGAATGGAGCAGAGGATGCTGCTGCTGTGAGAAATAATTTTTTTTTTTTTTCCTGTGAAATATGAAAATGCTCTGGGTGTTCATTTTTTTCCACCCTCCATATAAGCCAGTTTTTTTTTCAAGCCTGAGCAATGAACAGCATCTCCTGTTCTTTAGAACAATGTCGTACTTTTATTTTTTTGTTCCTGAGTGTCTTTTAATCAGAAAGCAAAGATCCATTTAAACTGAAAAGTTTTGATGACAATATATTAGTTTCATCAAAGTTCCCTAGTGGAGAGCACTGAAAAACATCAGCAGGGACCACTCTTCCCGCAGGCAGCCCAGGAGCAAAGGGTTATGGCACTGACCTGACCCGAGGGAAGCTCAGGTCCAGCTTCGTGCTTTGCCTAGTTTAGAAGAGAGAGAGGAACCAAAGCCTTCCAGCATGCTGGGTGCATGATCTTACTGTCAGACTGCTCAGAACACTTTTCAGTGCCTTGAAGGATTTTTTTTTAAGACATTTACATGGTCTTTGTTTTAGCTTGAATATTTTTGCAAGATACAAAAATATTTTGCTGCATGCTCTAGCATTGTAACTCATCAGGAAGAGATTCAAAAGAATGAAAAGTCTGTGAACAGTGAGCTGCTGAGAAATACAAGCTCACAAGTCTGTTACACATGTAACATTTTCTTAATTGCAATTTCTACAGAGAGAAACACTGGAGGAAGGACCTGTTGGATCATGAAGTCATGGGAGGAGTAAAACAGAAGAAATGGTTTGAGGTATGAAACAACACTACTGTCTTAGAACCTGCTGATGTAGTGCCACTTATTTCCCACTCCAGACTAACCTCTTCCTTCTACTGGCACAAGCAGACAAGTTGCTCAATGAAACTCCCACCCTCTCTCAGGTCCCTTTTCAGCTGACATGTTTCCCCAGCCTGGTTTATCATTCAGCTGCATGCATGCTTGAACCTGTTCTCTAAGGGCAGCGATGTACAGATTATATATGAGTTGTAGGACCCCCCTTTCAGCAATGCTATTGTGCATGCAAGCTTAAACTGAGCATGAAACAACAGCAGAAAGCTCTGAAGGAGATCTGCTCCTGATTAAATCATTTGCCTATTAAGTACAACACTTTAGAGACTCATGGTGGCTGGTTGAAGTCCTGGCTCGAGTGAGAAGCTCAGTGGACTCAGTACGTATTTCAGTAGAGCCAAGGCTGCAAAGTCATTGCCTTGAGGAAGTTTCAATTGTATCTGAAAAAACCTGTTTGCATAGAGCTGTTCTTGTGTGCAGTCTCAAAGGCGTTCCAGGCGGTAAGTCTATATTAACGTACAATCAGGAATCAACAAAGATGGAATTCAAGAGCAATATAAGTCACACAGGAAAAAAGTAGAGAGTAGCACGCATACTAACTGCCTACTAAGGTTGCATTGCTGCCTTCTGTTGTTTTTCAAATGTATATCTCTTTGGCTTGCTTTCTAGAACATGGCATAGGGTCACCTTGCTGACTTGTGCCAGCATTCTTTATGTACTGCGAACAGAGCTCTGTGTTGAAGAGTATGTATTACATAAAAAGCACAAAAAAGCAAAAGGATATGTGCTAGTGGGGAAACACAGAAGGGGAATTTGCATTTCTTACTTTTCAGAAACAATTGCAACAGCAAAAGAAAAAAAGTGCTGCTTTTCTCTGTTGACACTCCATCGCTCGTAAAGTTTCTGTTGTTGCATGGTAAATTGTGGGGGGTTGTGATGTGTAAATACGTGCATTACCTGGGAAAAGAAACTGATCGCATTGTTTGTGTATACTCAGTATAAATGTCATGTTTGCTTTTAAAAAGACGATAATAAAAATAATGTTAAGTGCTTGTTTATTATTATAAGCAGAGTCAAACCCAGATGAATGTAAAGCACTTACCTGTATGCCATGTTTGTTTTTTTTTTTATTGTGTCTACTTCCTCTTTCAGTGAACTTACCCTGGGTGCCCTGTTCCTCTGCTGATGTGTGAAGCAATGAGGTGCCTCAGGTGCAGTCAGGGGGCAGGTGACACAGGCAGCACCTACTCCCTCCCTGTGTAGACAGAAACAGGGGGCACAGAAGGCTTTACTTCTTGTTGACAATCGTCTTCGGTTAGTCTGAAGAGTAGGTCCATAAATAAGCTAAAAAATAATACGCAGATGGAGAAGATGTAATTCTGAAGTTGTTTTTCTTTCTGACATAGCTACAATGTCTAATTTGAGAGCAAAACCTATCAGCTTGTTAAATAGCAATTTTAAAGGGTGCCTTCTAGTTGAACTGAGAAATTTTCTGGCAGCATATTTTTCTCCTGGGAAATACTGATTTGGAAATGTGATAGTCTGAACGTTCTTTTTTTCAGAGAAAAAATAAACAAATCCCATTTCATTGTGAAATAGCTTTTTAAAATTATATCCTATAACATTTAATATGCTAAAAAGCCTCATTAAAAATTCCACTAGAATTGTAATATTTTGGGGTGGAGGTATGAGAACAGTGGCTTTTTTTCTTGGGAAATCTCTAAAACTTTTGTTAATGTTTCTTCTTAATACATAGGGAGAAGGACTACGTTAAACCACAAATAAACCTTCAGTATGTTCAGGCCTGTCTATAGGCCATGGTATATGTGAGCTAAATTCTAGGAGAGAGCAATACAAAGCCCACCCTGCCTTCTGACTGGCTTATCATAATACTACTCCAAAACCTGGGTTTTTTTTTCCTTTTGTTGTTGTTTGTTTGGGTTTTTTCTTTCTTTCTTTCTTCAAAGCACCACAGAGGAACCAGTATGAACCTTTTTTTAAGAGTCTTGCTTATTCTACTGATTTTAAGAGGCATAGAATCAGACCACTAGTTAACATTGCACGTTGGTCATAATTTCTGATATTCAAGGGTATGTGTGTATATGTCCCATTCTCTCACAGCTACCAGTAGTTGGCTGATCTCATTTCAACGCATGATTACAAAAACACAGAAGTAGCACATTTCTTAGTTGGATAGACATGTTGCTATTTATGACTTTTTAGTCATGTATATTTATGAGCTTCTAAAATTGTCTCTTCGCTTTCACAACTTCTTTAGTGTCCAAATCTCATGAATTAGAAAGTAATTGTTTTAATATACATGATTATTAACTGTACATAAGAAAAATAATAAGCAATATTATGACTTATTTTCTGTGGGAACTCATACTTTAATTGTACGTTTATTTCCTGTGGAAAACTCTGACTTCATGATTTCATGATTCCCAGGCAGAATATTTGTACCTTTGACAAATAAGGCAAAACATATTTGACACTTTTAAAACCCATTTACTTGCCATTTTGAAAGCTCGGTCTTCATTAACAGAAAAGTACAAACCTTTTTTGCAGCAAACAAAGTAGTTGACCTGTCATTTGCAAAAGCTAAAAATCTCCTTGCTACTATTTCCACATCTTTCTTGTTTTCATTTATAGACTGATCAGTATGCCCCACTTTTATGCATCTTCACCCATACCCATCTTTAGCTCAAGTCTGCAACAGTGCCATTTAATTAGGAGAAATAGATAAACACTTTCCAATATCACATTGATCTCTGAGTTGAAATTTTCTGGACTTATGTACTTAAAAATATTGGCTACATATAAGCATTCAAAATGTCTATGAAATATGAAATCTCTGTATGTGCTGGCTTCTGTTTTATTATTCCAAAAGCTATATCCTTAGTAGTTAGTCCCTAAACAGCCACTCCAGTGGTATTTCTTTTGGGTAGAGTCTCCAGTGTCTAATAAGGGATAGACTGATGCCACAACCTTAATATAAATAAGTTTAAAATTCATTCAGCCAAGAGACACAAATCCCTTAGGAATCACTATTGTTAGTTTCAGGACAATTTGTTTGAAAAAATACACTTACTTTTAAAGCAAAGGATGAAAGGGTGGGACAAGAAGTGGGATGCACTGAAAGTGGACCCACAGGATGGGAGAGAAGGGTAGAACAGCCATGGGGAGTGAGGCAGGGGCAGAAAGGAGAGCCACTGTGGGGAAAAAAGGAACTGGGAGGGCATGATGTGGAGCTGTGCTTAGGGATCCGATGGGGGATGAGAGGATGTAAAATGGATGGCAGCTTTCAAGGTCTGAAGATAACAAAATACGACCAGGGTGAGAATCGTTACATGGCATTACAGTTTAAGAGCCTCAGAGGGGTGGCAGGTGAAGATGATTTGGGTTTTTTTCTTCTGAAAAGATAGCTAAACAGTTTAACAACAAGCTTAAACAGTTGCTGCTTCTTGTTTTGCCAAATGACAGTTATTAAAGTGGTACTTTAAACAAGGCGTTCTGCAGTATATATGGTAAATATAACGGCACAGAGACTATTCCCTGTGACCCTCCAGCCCCATAATCTAGATTATCAACCAAAATATCCTGAAAAACCTTAAAAATCTAATATTAAGCTTTGGGGTAAGGAGAGGGTTCTGCTAAATACAGATTTGGATAAACTGCTAAGGGTAAGTCTTGCTGTGATTTCCATAGGAAAGGTCTACCTTTTTCTCTGGTTCAACTGACCTGTTGAGGCATCTTTACACATTACAGAATACACAAAAGTGTCAGGTAATTTGATTTAAAATACTTCCAGATAAAAGCAATCTGCAAAGCAGTTCCTTGTCAGGACTTTGACTGTTTGTGATATGGAACAGGAATACAAGTAAACACAATTTCCCCATCATTAAACTGGGCAGCAAAGAGCAATTGAGTTTGTCTTTGTGTTTACCCTTGCACTGCTTCATTGGCACATAAACTATGGTTCCCTAATTAACAGTAGTGTAATGATAGTAGTGTAATGGTTAGGGATGTACATAGTAATAAAACTGCTTGTAGAAAGGCTGCTATAAAAAAGTCTGCAGTGGGTTCTAGTTATTTAATTGTGTCCAAATTAGATGTAGGGAAAATAGCATTTAAACCGGGCATTTTCTGTAGTATTGTAGATTGCATGTCTGAGAGAGGTTTTAGCAGCCTAGGCTCGCAAGTGAAGAAATGATTGTGAAAGCAATGACAGCTGCAAACATGAATACTTAGCTTGCCAGGATCCTATCTTTACAGAATAGCTGTATTTTAAAGATGTCTGCAGTTGACTGGAAATTTGAATTGCAGCAAGCAATTGCTCTTACTGAAGCACTCTACAGCAAAACATATGTCAAATGAATGCAGGCTAGAATTTTTAAGGTTTAAACTTCTATTAAAATCCTAACAAAAAATTATATTATTTTACAGATGTTTATATCTTTGGTAAACATTAATCAAAGTGAAGGTAATTTTTAAATAGGTTTGAATTGTATTGTATACTTAAATATTGGAGGTTTTAAAAGTATTTTTTTAAAAAAAGAGCAAAGCAATAATCATAGTCAAACATTTTTGCAAACTCACTTAGAAACTTCTGCATTTGCTGAGTGTGGTGAGCCTTGTGCTCACATGAAATGCTCATCCTGTTTCAGTAACTCCAAGGACAGCATATATGATTTTAAACATCTTTCACAGTACTCTTCTATGCTGTAAGAGAAATAGTCCTTAGAAGATCCACACAGTACACTAAAGAAAGCATTCTAGTGAAATAAATGGAAACATGATAACATAATTCATACTTTTCCAAGGTGGAAAATTTAACTATACACTCAAGTGAAGTTTTTTATTTATTTACATGACAGATCATTTCTTGTCCAATATAGCGGTTTCTACTAATAATCAGGCAGTTTACATAGACTCAGGAAAAAAACTAAAGTATGAACTCAGAGCAGCACTGTTTGGTTCTAGTGGCCTATTCCTCCTGTATTTGCTGAGTACAAGCCCCATTGTATATCATCTGGCTGAACGGCATAGTTCTCTTTTTCTCCTTTAGATGTTACTCTGGGTAGATTGCAGATCTCTAAGTTGTTTTAGTCTTTTTTTCTTCTATAACTACAATCACTTCTTTGTCAGCTGGAAGAAAATAACTGGTTATTAAGGCGTTAATGATTGAGTCAGACATGGGGGGGAAAGTACATGTAAAAGTCTTTAATCAGGTGCATGCCTTGTTTTTGTGCGACTGAGTCACTGCAGATTTATGATATAATTGGGTTGATTTTCAATCTTGTTTTGGAAACAGCTGTGATGTGGAAAAATCTCTTTCCCAAATCTAGTGCACAAGTTAAAAGGTACAGAATTGCTTTCCCCGCTATTAGCTAAATTTCCTGTCATGGACACATGTTAAATAGCGTAAATGTCAGGGCCATTTCTGGGCTGGGGAATTGTTAATGGTGAGAGAGAACTGGCAGAAGCAGGACGAGGCCCGGCCCCAGCTCAGCTGCTGCACTGCTTCCTCCATGTGCAAAACTTCACACAGACGTTAGCTACGCCCCAGCTTTGCCTGAGAGCAAAATGGGCTTCTGGGGGCAGCGCAGGCAGAGGGCTGTCCCCCAGCCTGCTCAAAGGTGGCTTTAGCTCTTCTGCGTGAATCGAGCACTGAGGGTCTGACAGCATGATTTTAGTCGCTGTTGGCTTTGAGCAGGAAAAAGATTTTAATTCAGGTGCTGCATTTAAGTTTTGAGGGAAATGATATTTCCAAATCAAATATCTGGCTCTGAAGAACTGTGGAACTTCTAGAATTTTTAAATTAAAACAAAACAAAATAAAATACAGGACTTGGGGTTTCTCAGCCTTATCACTTTCTGTTTGTTTGAGGATAAAATTAAAAATCATCATTCTAGAGAGCAGCTGAGCCTCTCTTACCCTCTGTGAATATGCTCTTTACCTTCACAAAATCCAAGTAATTCAACTTAGCTTTGCAGTGAAGGAGGGCTTAAGAGGGCCACATTGTGTTTGATTTCTTGAAGGTACCATGATTTACTGTAGACCGAGAACAGTTAGAATTACTATGGATGAGACAAAAAGAGGTTTGTTCTTAGCTGTGGTAGCTTGAAAGTCAGCATGAGCTGTAGTAATGAGTTTGAGAAGTGATTTGGGACCATCCAGTTTGTCTTTCCTTTCTCAGAAAGGCAGCTGTGGTGATGAACCTAGTGAACAAGCATGAAACTTGAAAAGAACTTCATGCTTAAAAGAAAAATCTGTCAGCTGAACACCATACCCTTCCCTCCCCTTTGAATCATGTACAAGATGTGAAGGTCAGTTATTCCAGTGGTGCATTAGTTCTGTGACTCGTGGTGCCGGCTACCCATTGCTCACCAGCCACACACACACAAATTATGTCACTTGTTGGAGGACATTGGCTTTTTGTCATCCCACCCGTAGCTGGACAGCTGGTGACATCTCACCTTAAATCACATATGTAAGGGCACTGTCACAGTATGTCAGGAAGGTGCAAATGTTTTAGAGGAAGTGAGGGTAGGGAACAAGGGCTATGTCCTAAAAATTGCATCTAATACAGTGAGGGAAAATATATGCATAACACCAGAAGAGAGACAGACCAACAACCAAGTGGAGGCTGTCTCAAAAGCCTTCATCCCACACATATGTATATAAAATTCATCATTTTATGGGTTAAGGCTGCCACAACAGAATAGCAGTAGATATGTGATACTGAAATTACTGGAGAGTGAGTGTGAAAGGCTTCTGTTATCAATGATGCCCATAAAAAATAATAAACCACCGTGGTAGAGCATAATTTACTTTGTCCAGTGGGCAGCTTGAAACAAGCTACTGGTTCACATCCTTCAGTAGACAGGTGTCAGCAGAAGACACAAAACCTGCTGTGGTAGATGTTGAAACATTTTTGGAGACAACAGAGGTCTCCCTGAAGCATGAGGCACGGTCAGAGCCACATCCCTCCAGGGGGAGGTTGTCAGCCTGCAGGCGGGGGAGCAGTCCTGAACCCTCACTTCAGCTGCTGCTTCATCCCCTGCATAAGAGCCAGGGACTCAGGCTGAGCGCTAGGTGAGTGGCTTGAAAAGTCACACTTTTCTACTGGAAGAGGATGATACAGTTACCAGGGGAATAAAACTTTTCCTGTTCTGTTTCTTCTGGTCAAGTATAAATGAGGGATGCCTGATTCCTTCTTTTTTGTAGAGGAATTGTAGAGGAATGAAGCTGGGTTAATTAACATTGATGATGTACAGCTGTGGGCTGGCTTCAGGGGCGGTGGGTTGGCTGATGTAGATAAGGTGCAGCTGTGGCTGGTTTCTGCTAAATAGTTAAATAGCTTTGAGGGGCAGGGAAGAGGAGCACTGGAGGAAGAGAGGCCTGGGAAAAGCAGAGGAGGAGAGAGGATACCCTGGATCTAGGAGAGTCCCTGGGAGAGGCAGGGGGCCCAAAGGCGGACACAGTGGAGGCAAGAAGCAGTGTGCACTGGCCTGAAGAGGATGAAGAAATAGCAAGGACAGTAGATGAATTTTTGAAACCTTGGGGGGGGGGGGGGGGGGGGACACTGGTGGCTGTGCTGGGGCAAGGCGCAGGAACTACTCATTGAACTTTAACCTGGTATGGGTGGTAAAAGCCTTGTTGCAGCTGGCTAATTTTGAGAGTGCTGTGACACTTTTTAAATCTTTGTATGTGACCTTTTGCTTGTTCATCTTCAGAGACTAAAGTCTGAAAACTATGTTGCAGGATGACTTTCAGTACCAACCAAACTGAATCTTGGAAGGGTAGAGGCAATACCACGTTCTCAGGAAAAACTTTCTCCCAGGTTGCAGCCTGCAACCACAGGGCATCCCTTGGTTGTCACACCTAGGGAAACTGGCTAGTCCCATGAATGTAGCTGCTGATCTTTGGTATTTATACTCCAGAATTCACTAGGTCCTGCCGCAGAGAAAGTGAACTATTGCTGCTGTGTTCACCGGAAGCTCTGTGAGGACCCGGTGGAGTGACTCCTCAAGAGAAATCAGAGGGTGCCCTGGTTTTCACAAATGATACATTATATTCAATTTTTTACTGGGTTTTCTTTTTTTCCAAATACACATTTGTCTTACTTCTGGCATCTACAACAAATCTCCAAAACATGAAATTCTTTCACTTGATCTGGCACGCCTAGGAGAACTTTTTTTCTACTTTTATTTTAGTAGGTATAAGCTATAATTTGCAAAAAAGTCACATGGCGTACTGCCATATCAATCAAGCTTTTTAAAATGAGATTTGATTTAAACACTGCTTGCTCAAATCCTGTGTCTACACAGGCTACCACATCTATGCTCTCAATGAAATTAATAGTTGTCAAAAGAACAAAGCACGTATTATCTGTTTCTCACACTGACTTGAGCAATAATGAATGCTGTTACAAAGAAAGACTCTAGCAGATATGACAGACTTGGGGGTTTTAATTATCTAAAATCACATCAGGAACACGGGATATGAATTAAAACATGGTAATGTGTGTGGAGGGAATCAAATGTCTAGCAGAATCAGAATTACCTATTTTAATTGATCTTCACTGCCATAATGTTGGGAGAAGAGAGGGGCATAGGGGAGGATTTTCTCATCATGAAATGAAGTTTTGTATGAAAACAAAATATATTTGAAATTGTTAGAAGGATTTAGCAATGAAAGAGGATTTAAATATGTGGCTAAAAAATGTTGTATTTTCCAAAGCAGGTTCTCCAAGGCCTATTATAGAAAAATCTCTCCCACCAGTACCAGGGGGTAAGCATGTCCCACTTCGATGTACCACCACCATCCAATCTTTGCTGAACCTTTTGCCAGATCCATAGGCTCATGAAGTCAGCTGGAGCTTTAGTATTACACTTTGTGATTAATGTTTCCAGTTTCCAGCTGGCTAATTCCTAGTCTGTACTTACCGCTGAGGAATCCTGTGCTGGGATTCATTTTTGTTGTACAGCAGAATCCTTAAAAAAATTATTTAAAAAAAAAAAATTGCCAAGCACAAACTTACCTTAATGATGGTGATATTTCTCTAGTAATATTTTTCTTCGGTGATTTATATTACAGTTTTAATGGATGTGTATTTTTCTCCCCTTCAATAACAATGCTCAGATATAGTCTTGCATCCCATGTCTGGTACCTCTGTACCAGGATATTTCCTATTGAAACTCCATGCCTACAGATGAGATAGTGTTACGGTTGGAATTTTATTTTATTTTGCTTGTTTTAAAGGCCTTGGAAAAAAACAAATCTGAGATACTGATGGGAGATTCTAGTTTCACCCATCTCATAGTGTGTTATCTTTTCCGACATCTCTGATTTTCTAGTGGACAAAATATAACTGAGCTTAAACGATTTGGACTGAGGTGTCTTTGCATCAAATGGGAAACAATCACCATTCTGTGCAGCTTCTGCATGTAGTGCCTCTCGTTCCTTCCCAGCCCCAGCTGTAAGTTGCAGACCTGATTTACAGTTTAGTGTGTACAATTTGTTTAGTAATAAAAGGAATTATGGAAACGGTTGGTGTAGAATGTTGCTACAGGCACTAGAGAATACCTTGCACATTAAACTTAACCTTTATACTAAGTTCCAATACACAGCCCCTTTTGTCCTTGGCTTCACGGAAGCCCTTGATATAGATTCAAAGGCACACTTTAATTTTTTGTTGTTGTCATTTATTTAATTCCCAGCTTTATGTCTACAATCAGCTTTTGACTACGGTGCTTACCATTTCCCAACATCTGTACTTCCCGGACGAAGTCTTCCAAGCTCAGAATGGAGTGGAGCTAATCAATCTGGAGAGCAAATCTTCCCCTACAATCGGATGCAATGAGTTCTCCAAGTAATATTTCTCTCAAATATTTGATTCCTCAACAAGGTACGGTGAAATTATAAAAAAAAAATAACAAAAGGTGTAAAACAGAATTGTTTTCAGAGACTTCTAGCTTATAGTTGTGATTTCACAAAGCCAGTCTTCCAGAAGCCTGAAATCCATGTTTTGGGAAGGAGGTAGTGTTCGTCTGCATGTTTTCCTTGATTTGAATGGAAGATACAAAATCAAAGTTGCATGTATACCCAGTTTGTCCTTCACTGTTACATATTCTGACCACATACCTTTTCTCCTTTGCTTTCTGCCTCCCACCTCCTGCTTCTTTGTGTTGCTCTGGCTGCATAGTAAATCTTTCAGAAATATGCTACATGAATTGATCGTTATCCTTTCTTGCCTATGTTATGTCAAGCAAGCACAAGAAGGACTCTTGTTTCTGAAACAGCCCATGTTTCTTGGTTCATTTATTTTCTTATTAAGTTCAGATGGAGGATGAAGGATGCTATTTAGAAAAAAAAAATCAATTCAAGGACACAACAGAAAAAGGTACAATCATTACTGCACCTTATCCAATCAAGGCATTAAAAGTTTTCTAAGTTCTAAAAAGCAGACTGTGATCCAGATTAGATACTTCCTCTCAGCTTTGGGGTCAACTTCAATACTGCCATAATCTTTCTGTTCTAATTTTCTTAAATTCTCAGAGTTTTAATTCACCTGCTGATGGTATTCCTTGGTTTACCTCTTATCACATCAGTTCCAAATATAAATGCTGCTGCCATGTTTGATGCTATCTCAAACTTCTTTTGGGATTTCTTTTTAGTGCTTTATCTTTTTTGTTGACATCTTTAGAGATTCCTTCATGAGCTCTGATATCTTCATGCAGGAAGTACAAAGATAAATTACTTGAGGCATCTGGGCTTGACTTGCATTGGACAGATATAAAACTCAGTTCCATTTGGGAGGAAAAAAGTAGCAGTTACAGATAATCAGGATCCTCTTTCACATCTCTGATACCAAAGAAGAGCAAAGTTAAGCAATTTACATCTCACAATCTGTCTCTCATCACTGTATGGCATAATTTATTATTAACTGAGAGTACCTATGACTGAATGCCTCAAAGCTCAGCACAAAAGTAGAACAATGACAATATTTTTATCCAAAAGCAGTAGTCTAATACCTTAAACTAAATCAAGAGAATAGGTTCAGTCAGACCCCTTTTCTTCTTTTTCTTAGAATGACTTCTGAGCTAAATGTTATGCAGCTTCTGGATGATGTCCTGAGACTGACTACCACATGGTTCCTCCATACATTATAGTGAAAGATTCTGAGTCCCTTCTAGTAACTATGGCCCCTGCCTGGTTTAACCCAACTCAAGCAGGTGAAGTTCACATCTTCCTTGAAAATATTACACATGTAAACATGCCGACTGCACTGCCAGTTGTGGAGTGAATTCCCTCTGAATAGTATCAAGGCAAACTCCTGCAATTTTCTCACTGCGGAGAGTGAGGTTTAGAAATGTGATTCTGACCTCTGCAGTAGCCTCCAGATTAAGAGTTTGTGTCATTGGGCTCAGACAATTCAGTCACAGATGAACTGCCATTGACATTTGTGCACATAAGATGCCGTGTTCTGGCTTTATGTACCTCATCTAAAGCTTATTGGAGCCCATATGTTTTCCACGGACTTCAGAGAGTTGTGCAGAAAACCACACAAGCAGAATCTTAACACTGACTTATTCTGTAAACAATTACAGACGAGTCTATTCATAACTGCAGAGTGACATCCTTTTACCTATGTCTGAATATTCAGCACTAATCCTCTTACTGCTTATACCTTCCTTAAAATTAATTTGGAATATGTGAATATTGAATTATGAACACATGAATGTTATGCTGAATGTTAACTTTGGGTAACTTGTCTGTGAAGATGTGTCATGAATACAAACTGATGACAAGCTTAATTAACGTCACTGCAAAATGTGAAAGGTGAACAAAATAGGTCAGGAAAGAAAATAAAATTAAAAAATAAATAACCAGAAAAAAAGTCCTGCTGGACCATTTCACTGCAACTAATCTTAGATGAACCACTGGATCTGTTAATCTTCAGTAGGTGAAAATTGTTGGTACCAGCTGTAACTAACCAGGGGTCCAACTGGATTCTTGTCCTGCTTGGACACTCACAGTGCAGCCCCTGTATATCTTGAGCACAGAGCACAAGTGTTTTCCTCCTCCCTTTTTCTTCTCAAAGACAGAAGTAGATATACCTTGTTCCACTGCATTTGAGATTCAGTTCAGAACTTGGCTGAGGGTGCTTTTGGCTTAGTGTATCAGAAATGGGACTTCTTTGATCAGCCCATTGAGTTTTGCGCTAACGGTTCTATCATGATCACCAATGAAAAGTGGTCACATAGCATCTGAATGTTTTCCAGGTACCGTGGAAATCCTTTCTAATCCCTTCTATCAGGCAGAAAGGAAATGCACTGAAATGTCTATTTCAGAAGTGAAACCACACCAGTTTAATAGCAGCTGCTGACAAGTTTATTTAATATAATTGGAAAATTTGAGAGATGTAAACGATGTCATTTAAGACCTAAGATTAAAAAGAGATATAGAACACAAAATCTTTCAGACCATTTCATAGTATTTCACAAATGACTAGGAGGCAGAGCTAAAAATCATCAATCTTTTTTTTTTTTTTTTAGGAATAACACAAATACTTCCTTATCCTGCCTATTGCAGCTTCTTTTTGGGCCGTGCTGCTACCTATAGGGAAATTGTAGAGCTTTCTTTCTGAAGGCAGAATCTGAGCTCTCTAAATTTTTTGCCTTTCTTCCATATTCTTTCTTTACAATATTATTTATCAGCTTTCACGAAACGATCATTTTTTCTGAATGTTATCCACTAAGACATTCTAATAACACACCTTTGATTTACCCTCACTCCACTCCCTACAGTCACCTGAGATTCTGTATTTATGAAGAGTCTCAAGAGAACAATTACAAATAGGAAGGGCTTTGGTTTTGTGATTTTACTTTTATTACAGAATTGATAGTACTGTGCATATAGTTTTACTCCATGCATAAAGTCTTCAGTGTTTCTTACCCTATCAATACAACATGAAGTATGATAAAGTAAGCATAATAATAAAGAAATAGTATGCCTACAAATCTGGTTCAGCTGTAATTTGCCAACTTAGAAAAATCTCTTTCTTACTAAAGAACCCTGCATTACAGAGTATTGTGATAAATCAAAATGTGTCAAGAAAAAAAAACCACCCTACTTCTTGAAGAAAGTTGCTTTGGTGCTAATTCCTTTTTTTAATTCTCATGAGACAAATTAGCTCAGGGTCTTGAAAATGCAAAGGAATCCAATCTGTCAATAAAAATCTATCATCAAAAATAAAAAATTACTTTTTCAATGTGAAAATAAAGACAAATGTCCTTATATCCACCCACCAGATGATGAGTCTTACATTTCCTCTAGCTCCCTGTGAGTGATAGATGTCTTTTCTGACACTCCTTTTTACAAACAAAACTCAGTTGTTTCTTTTTTATATTTGTGTGTTTGTGTATATATATATATATATTAGGAAGACTATTATGAATTCTGTTCTTGTGTAATAAGGACATGTACATGTGTTTTGGTTTTTTTCTCTTCTGTAAGAAAACCTTGGAAATTAACTGGAATGGAATCATCTTTTTTTCTTCTTTTTTCTGTTTTGTTTTTGTTTGTTTGTTTGTTTTGGATCAGTTCTGGTGAATTCCTCTTCAGTATTGGAACAAGAAGTCTGACATTCTTTAAAAAAACCAGAGAAATACTATAGGTTTGCTGCTTTTTTAACATTTTCATGGCCTGATTTCAGGTAAGGGTTTCTAATATGTTGTAGTTTGATTTATCTCTGAAAAAGTTTTGCAAAGAATCCTGCTCTTAGATATTGTTTAAACCTGTGATTGAATAGGTTCCTAAGTGACCGTGAAGATGTATTTTTGCCTATAGACTGTTTTTCTGCTGATGGAAGGTCACATGAATTAAGGTACTTAAATGTGGTGGTGTTCCTTATCAAATTATACTACTGTGATACTACACAGCTCTTTGACATTTAAAATTTCAGTGGCTCATGCAAGTTTGTATATAAGTTGTATAAATTACAACAGTTATATTATTTTCATGTTCTGCAAAGCCAAGGATTAAATCTGTCTGCAGTGTTCAGAAGAAGTTTTGAACCATTCCCAGCATTAGCTTTTGAATTCCCCCAACAGAATGTCTAAACCACCCATTTAACAAATTCAAAGATAAATTTCTGAGATCTGACGTCTTTGACTTCTGTTGTATAAGCACACATCTTAGTACAGAAATGCCTCTTTTTTTGGAGGTGGGTTGGGTGTGGTTTTTTTGGTGGTGATGTGTTTTGGTTTTTTGTTTGGTTGGTTGGGGTGGTTTGGTTTTTTTTTTTGCTGTTTTTTTGTTGGTTTTTTTTTTTTTTAATTAAAAGTCATAAAGCTTTTAACATAGCTACCTGGATCCCTCCCTGCTTTTGGTCTGTATAGCCAGGCAGAAGCAAGAGTCAAGGTGTTTGGTACTGAAAGTACTAAACAGAGGGACTCTGCTCTCTAAAGATTTCTTAAAGTTCATATTGAGATGGATCTCTTACTATATTGCTGGGGCAGAGGGGAGTCAGAACTAGTATACTTATTTCCTTTTAGAAAGAGATTTCTTCACAGACAATTAGGAAGCTTTTGTAAAAGTGTGTCAAATGAAAATTTAGAGCTTTATTTTATTTGCTTCTAACTCTAAGGATGTAAACACCTGCAGATCTGAAACTGGTAACCATATCATGTATTTAAGCAGCTGAGAAAAATGCAAAGCATATTGCAGTATTAATGGAAATTATGCACATGAGCGTCTCTATACTGGTTGCTCCAAAGACTCTTTTCATTTCATCTCTATCCATTAATAGTGGCTTCATTTCCATTGAGTGTTGGAACAGTGTATTTTCTTTCCAAGTTTCTTCATTATCATTATCAAAAATATTTCTTTTGTTTCTCCATCAGTCACTGAGAAATAAGAAAAAGACACAACAATAACCTGAGGGACAAGAAAATACAGTTAATTTCTCTGGTTTATCAAGCTATCTTTACCATGTGGTGTATTAAGAAATAACAATAGGGTTTAGATTTGGCCAGCATGGTAGAAAATGTTCTTTGAACTGCCAAACCAATCATAACATGTAATCTCCTAAATACACTGTCACACTCCATCAAAACCCATAGCTGGATCCTCCAAGGATTCCCAAGGACCTTAGCTGCCTCTCAAGCACAGTGAGCATTAGTTCTTAACTATGTTGGGTTTCCCTTCAAAGCTCTAGAAGATAATTACATTTTCCCGTGTTCTTTAGGAATATAATGTGAATGCAGTGGTAGTCTTCCCAGCATATACATTCAAGAAAGAGAGAGACATTGTCCTGTTGTTCAAATAAGGTTGTATTTTCAAAAGAAAAAGAAAGCAGAAGATGGACATGCTTTGAGGAAAATATTTTTGAGAAGACTCAGGAAAAAATGGTATATAAGGTTAGAAAGTGTAGAATATGAAAGAAAAAAATGTGTTGTATTAAAGGCATAAAGGGTTTTGGTCTGTTGTATCAAAAGGGGAATATAACCTAGGTAAGACAATCTTATAATCAGAACACCAGTATGAACAGATGTAAACCAAATTAAGGAAACACAGAAGATGATGAGGAACTATGAACATTTAAAAATAAAGTATCTGATTGAGAAATTCTTCAGCAAAGATTGAGGATGGAAAGTAGAGCAGAAAGAGCCGAGGGCATTGCCAAAAGGTATTTTTTCAAGGCTGGTAAAAGTCAATGTGTTTGGAAACATTTTAAGTCACTAACCACTCTGCTTGCAAGTAGGAGGGGTCTAGTGGTTACAAAAAAGAACTCACGGACCTATGTATTAGCTCTGTTATTTTCACTGGTTCCCAGCAGGACTGCAGGCAAATGGTTTCTTAGATGACAGCCATGTGTCTCAGCTTCTCTCCATCTGCGCTGCCTAATGGGATTTTCCTTCATTCTTGTAAAGATCCTTGCTGTAAAATGTTATTATGTATTTAGGACCATGCCAGGAAAAAGATCAGCAAGTTTGCTTGTTTGTGTGTTGATGTTCATAGCCATTAACTCCTTTGTTTCATTCACTTTACTGCTTTTTCAACAATTTTCCATCACCCAGCTAAGTCAGATGTACTGTTATCATCTGCCATATCAAAATGATTGCTTTTAATAATCTTCAGCACTGTTAGCTTTCTCTCTCTTTCCTCCCCAACCTCCACCCAGACATTCATTGCTATCTCTTTTGAAATTGCAGTCATCCTTTGTGCAACTGTTCCATCTTTCTTTGAATACCTGGCTTTAGGGCAGTACAAGTTTTATTTGTCATCAATTTCTGGATATTAATTATTCCATTAAAATTGCAGTTAATGATTAGTGTGGGCATGATGTTAATGTCTTCTGTAACTATTTTATGACTAGGGAACATTTACAGTGATAAACTAATTCTAGAGGGAATGTTTGAAAAGAAGTTAAAACAGTATAGTAAAATATATAAAAACTTCCAAACATATTGAAAAAACATCATTTCCCTATTAAGTATGGTGACCTTTATTTTATTCTACATAAAGATCTTTTCCTTTAAACTCTACAGCCTTTAAGCTGCATGGAAGGAAATTGCTCACTATCAAAAATATCCACATGGTGAATGTTTGCTTTTGCCCATCTCCTGTTTCAATCAAGCTGGTGAGAGGGCTACAAATCAGCTGTACATGGAGAGCAGCACAAAACGGCCTCAGGAAGGGTACACCTACCTTCCACTGAACACTTTCCTCTGATTTATTCACAGATAAAAGAAATACTTTGAACATGTCTAAGTCCTAGAAAGACTTTGTCAGTTCTGTAATCTATCAGTGTCCTCAGATCAGTGATGAAGATACTGTGTGCACAGCGCCTCTATTTACATGCAAGAAGCCACCCAAAAGATGACAGACATGACTTTATTACAGTAGGTCATTTGCCTTATGTGATGAAATCCATTTTGCTTCCAGTTCTCATCTTTCATCCTTTCTAAACTTCAGTAAACAAAGCTGTAAGGTGCTTCCCAGAACATATTTTTCAGATTTGTTTAAATTTTCTTCCTTCCCCACCCCACCCCTTTCTTTATTCATTTCAGAGACTAACTGACATAATTGGATGCTGTGAACTTGCATTTCTACTGTGTTACTTCTTATTATAACAGCATTGGCTAGGGCTGAGCAGGCGTGGTAAAACACAAGAGAGATGCACAGAGCGGGGAAAACCTGGGTTCATACTCCCTGGGTACTCTGGGACAAACCCCTGAATATCTTTGAATGTGGTAAAGTAGGAATTTCTTTTCTGTCAAACCTCAAATCACAGAGTGAATATCTGTGAGAAAGATATTTTGACACCTGTATGTCTGCTATTGGTAATATAACTCTTTAAAATAGGATGAGCTCATCTGCCCTGTGACATCGGCTCTATTACTTGAATTTTCTCAGGCTAATATTTTTATTTTTAATGCAAAATTATTTAGTTTTTATTTTCTCATATTGATAGCTTTGTCTCAAAATTAAGATGTGCCATCATTTATCAATTTTTCTTGTAACCCCTGTAGTATGTAGTTGCAGTTTACTTGCAAAAACATTTTCTTTTTTCCCCCTTACTTGGTTTGATATTTCCTTAGTTGTTGTGTAGTCAGTTCAGTATTCAGCAGCTAATACAAATGCATGTGATAAGCATGCTTTATGACAATTTGAGCAAAGTTTCAATGTCAGATTGTATACAATATTTCACATTTTAGTTTAGTATTTCAGGGCTGAAATATTCTCCAGAGTGCTTTGAAATTGTTTATTGTTTGTTTGGGTTTAGATACACAGCTAGATAAACAAGGAAAAAATGAACTCTCCTTAGTTCAGATGTCTGAGTATCTTGAACTGAGTCCTGTGTGTTTGAGATGCTTTATTTTATTTTTAATAGTACATTCAAGGAAAGGATAATACATGTTTTTAGATGCTCCTGGAGCTTCCAAATTCACAAAAGGGTATATTTCCCCCCCTTGCTGCTTCTACATATATACTCTGATTAATGCAGATGTGAGCTATGCATTAGCATCAAGGGGAGAAGTTTATGGCAGCTGCTGAGGCACAGCAAGCCTGAGTGGGTGGTGAGCAGAGAATAAACAGTGACTTTCCAGTGGGAGTTTGAAAGGCTGCTGCAGAGTCTGCCTAGAGAAAGAAGTCTCATCTGTTCTGCTGTATTCAGACTCGCAGACTAGACACCTAAAATAATACACATCATCAGAACATTGTTGAAAGATCCAGTGCTGTCCTTATCTGCTGTAAGGCAGATAGACATTGATTTTTGTTTGTAGGTGGGAGAATTCTACAGACGTAAAGTGCAAAACAGTATGCAGTCTGGAAGAGTGAATAAAGTAACTGCAACAGCCCTTGAAGTTGAAGAGAAAAAGAGAAAAGAGAAAAACTAGTTTGGTCAGAGAGGTCAGCATTTGAGGCTTGGAGGGCAAGTGGGAGCTGAAAATGTAGTGCAGAAATATTTGGAAACATGCTTTTGCTGTCAGGAAGAACTATTTGAATTTTTACCTTATTTTTTTTCCACATGTTTCTTTTCCCTATTATTTGGAACTTTCTGAAAGCATGAAATGGCTGTGCAGACTTTCCAGAAGAGACTTCAATAACTTCTTCCTTCAATAAAATTTTCTACATTTTTAATCAACTCTAATGTATAGCAACTGCTACTGTGGGCAAGTGCATAGCAGTGGTGGGCTAAAGAGTGTGAGATACAGTAGAAAAAAAATAGAAAAAGAAAACAATTTTTAAAAAGATAAAAAAGAGAGCAAAAGATATATTCAGATATATTACTTACTGGTAAGTACACATGAAAAAGTTTTAAATCTCATTACAAGTGGATGAGGCTTCTGTTTTCATAGAAACATGGAAATTTCTGCCTTGTAAAGCGGAATCCTTTGCTACCAGAAGTCTTGCTTATATGTTCCTCAGGCTTCATTGTGTAGTGAAGAAGTCACCTGGCAGCTACACCAAGGAAGTATCCTTCTGGATCGTCATGACTCGAGTTATGTATCCACTCAGCATCTGGAGGGTGAGACCACTTGTGAATACAACCTTTTCTGCTGCCCATCTCCTTCCAATGACACAACTGCTGGCACAGTGGACAGGAGCTGATCATGGAGACAGGAGTGGCAAGGAAGGAGATGAGCTTAAACCTAGAAGGTTGTCCATGCTTTGGGTTATACCTGGGTGTGCACCTGGATGCGTATAGAGATACATAAAGGTGTCCCTGTCCCCAGATACCTTGGAGGAGAGCTTTGGGAAACCCTGCATGAAGTAATATAGTCATAACCCAAGACCTAGATTTTGATCTGAGTAGTTAGCAGAACAATCAAGAGCCTTCCTAAAAACAGCAACTGGCATATACCTTTTAACAGTCTTAATGGGGTTTTAACATCTGAACCTGAGGTGGTATTCTCGTAGAAAAACAGAAAATAAAATAATTGTGGATTTTTTAACATTAAACAGTATTCTTCACCAGCATCTTGATTCATTTACAGAACAGAGGACAAAACATAACGTCCTCATTTTCAGACAGAGAAGCCAAGGCACAGAAAAGTGAAATAGTTTGGCCTAGTTTGTGCAGAAATTTGAGTGATCCCTAGTGATCATTAAGAAGAATACAGCCTATTCTTGGCTAATGAGGCCAAAATATGAGATGTTCTGGATGTGGCTGAGACAAGATCAGACACGCTTTGTGAAAGTAAAAGTTTGCTAGATATTATACCATGTTTCATTCACTGGTGTGAGAGAACAAAAGCAAGAAAATCCTTGATTTGGGGATATTACTTAAATTAGGAGTATGCATTGCTTTCAATACTTAATAATTGGGATATATTAAAAAAAATGCAGTCAATTTACAATCAGCCTAATCTAAGCTCAAACATAAGGTTAAGTCTAGACCGATATATTGTAAGTTTGTTTAATTACTATGGAGCTTTTTTTAAAGTGGTTCAGTGTTCTCCATATCTGAACTTAGTGGAATTAGTAGAGGATTCCATTAAGCTGTGACTTTACTAATGTAATTTGATGTTCGAATATCTCAGAGGCCTTAGTTTTCACTATTTGTTCTGCTTGAAGATTTGACACGATCAGTCAGATCTGAGAATTATAATTATGCAGTGTAGAAACAGACTTCAGGATTTTGAGTCCCCACAGAAAAAGCCAGTGGGTATGTAATTAAGAGCGATAAAAATGTTCGACCTACTTTTTCCGTTTAGTCTAAACTTCTGATTGATCTATCTTTATTTCTTTCTATTGATCTATTTATCTGCCTATCCAGTCTGTAACTAATAATTTTGACCTTATTTGCTTTGATTGATAATTTAAACTACTTTCTAGCCTGAATGCTGGTAATTTAATAATATGAGCCAATTAAGAGTTAAATAGAATCAATAAACCATTCCGTGACATCAGTGAAACACTGAAGTATCACTGTCACATTATCTCTTTCAGCATTTTAAATTAATATTTTTAGAGCTGAAGTCAACCAAACATACTACTGAAACTGGGAAAATAATTCATGGCATGTTATATTTTAGCTATCATTTTTTTCCAGCTTCACATTATAAAAGGCAGGAAAGGCTGTTATTTGTTCAACCTTAGCAGGCGTTCTCATGTAATCCATATCTCATATGGGAGAATATGTGTTTGACTTCTCACTCCCACTTCTATCATATCTATAATCCTTGTTTTCCAGCTGTTCTTCCCTTCATGTCTATTTCAGTAATTAAAAAAGAGACTCACATCTTCATAGCCAACAATCCCACAGCTTAAATCGGTGTAATTCATGGAGAATCAACTATTTTGTTGAGAGGTTGAAATGTTTTCCCCAGAGAAAATTTGGAAAAGCAGCTTTTATGATATGGGAACTATCAGAGGAGGAGTTGATTGGAAAAGAGTAAATACAGATGGTTCATGATAACTGCACATAATCACGTGTTTCTTCCACTTCAGGTATGGTTATCATCATGGTGTCATCCTACAGGTACATACAAATACTGGATTTGTTAAGAAACCAAATGGAGCTGGTCCTGTAGTCACGTGCCTTCGGCTAACTCACTTGCCTTCAGAAGATTCTGGCATTCAAAGGGCCGGTGTTAGTTACTCCATTGTTTGTCAATCTCTGGTTTCTCCAGCGAGACAAAAATACCCAGAAAACAGTCTCATACCCTGCAAGAAGCAAGATCATCAGGGGATATTTGTAAGAATGTCTTCCTAATCCCGGTACGTATCCTGGGGAAAGGGATGGTGGCAGTTGCTTGCAAAGAGATCCATTCCTCTTCCTTACTGATCACCCCTATGCAAAAGCTGATTTCTTACTACCCCTTTGTGTCTAAATGAGCAAATAAATATACAAGAAGATATAAAAATCTAGCAGAATCTGAGATCTCTTAGATTTTTCTCTTACAATTTTTATCCCCCTTTTATTCCTAGATTAAAAGGTTCTTTGGTCTATCCATTGCTTGTGTTAGATCAATAACATTCCGCTAGACCAAGAGCTGGACCACATGTAAGTGTTAACAGCATGCATTAGCACTGCTGTAAGCTTCTTGTTTTCTTTCCTGTAAGCCCTATCACATGTTGCTCTTTTGTTTTGGAGTTTATTTTGCTTCATTTTATTGCCTTCCTAATAAATCAGTCCTAGCAACAAAACACAGATTAGTATGGCTTTAGACACAAGCTGCTGTGGAGGTGCTAGCTGCTGTCCATGTGCCATCGAGCAGCCAATCTAATCCTTCCTCTAAAATCTTTGTAATTATTTGTAATCCTTTCCTAAATTCTAATTTTCCAGCTGGATGGCCACTGTAGTGGTACTAGCCTGCCCCTCACCAGGTCCTGATTTAGGGTTGTTAGCTCTGTTTTGCACATGTCCCTTCTCCATGCCAGAACAGATTAGCTCTACCAGCTGCAATGTAAATCCAGATGTTTGCCACATGAATAATTCTTAGTCTGTCTGAAAGCCCATGACACAGAAGGGGAAGGATACTACATGCCAAGTCACAGCCTACTGCAATCCTGCTTGCCAATTGCTGCTTTTTAGGGGAAGAAGGTAACGTGCAGCAGCCAGGCCCACAGACTTGCACACCAGCACTCGCACCCACGTCTGCATGGCACTGCCACCTCCTGGCTCTGGTCCTCTTACCTTGGATCTTTTTGGAGTTTGTGGTCTGAATTGTGAATGGGATGGATGGAAGAGGCGAGAGACACAGCAGTGGTGTAGCAGTCCAAGCCAAAGTAATACAGGTTTTTCTCCCCCGCAAAAAAAACCAAACCCCCAACACCCTGACAGCAAGAAATCCAGGCAACATTTTAACAGGCATCTCCAGCCAAAAAGGAAAAGACAAAACTGGACCGCATAAGGGGATGAGAGAGAATATAGGCATATTATATGCTGTTACAGAACTAGATGACACATCCTTTTAGATTATAGGCACTCAGTATTTTTTAAAATCTGTTGTAAAAACAAAAAAATTTTATCAAGGGACAATAAATCGTTCATTTTTATGATTATCAAATTATCGTTGATACTGTCAGTGGAGGAGTGGGAAGACTCTCCACAAATGTGGTATGGGCTGGTGGGGAGGGTTTGGTCTGGTAATACAAAGCTCTCTGAGAATGCCATTAAGACTAACAGCATAGTCCACCGGCCCTGCTTCCCTAATTAAATGACAAGGAAAATAGCTTTTTAAACAAAGCAGGAGAATTCTGCTCCCTCACTCCCCCATCTGTACAGTACATCTATACACATACCCAGCTGCAGAGGTGCTGAGGAAATAACCTGATTTTTCACAAGTTGTCATTAATGTAGCAGAGCCACATGTACTCACTATAACTAAACTAAGAGCTTCTGGCCCTCGGGTTTCTGGGATACAGATTGGCCTAGAGGAAATTAGACGGTACACGGCAGTGTTTGACACTCTTTTCTAAAGCTTCTGGATTGATAGTTGTATGGTATTCACCCACTGTGAAAATCGGTTTTCATGGTGTCCTAAAGTACTGTCATACAGACTTTGGAGGAAATAATGATGACTGTGATGATGATGATGATGATGATAATTCTGATTTGTGAACAAGCTCATTGGTGAGAAATGGTGACATCAAGGAGATCTGGTGTTGAAGAGACAAATTTTCATGACAAACCCATTCAAATTAACTACATCTCTAATTTTCTCTATACATACTTTTGCCTTCTGAAGCTCTCTTGAACCACAGGATGGTCATTATTCTCAGTTTGAGAGAGAAAACCCAGTAAGGTGCAGTTTTCTGATACTGTTGTATAGTCAGCTGAAGTTACATATATACACACAAAAAAAATATTTCATATTTCTTCTATCATTCTATAATAATCAACCATCCTGCAAAGCATCCCACATTTGGATTCAAAGCGAGAAAAAAAATTAGAGAGCAGAAAAGGGCAATGGAAATGAATGTTGTGGAGGGAATACAACTTCTAAAGATGGAAAACTGGAAAAGTACAGTGAAAGAATAATAGTAAGTAGATGGTAGTTCCCCATGCATAGGAATAAGAAAAGGGAAAGCGAAATCTTTACCTGTGTTGCAAAGATACACCACTTCTTGCTTTGTTGTTTTTGGGGGGTCTTATTTGTTTTGGGGTTTGTTTATTAGTGGGATTTGTTTTGCTGCTTTTTTTTTTTTTTAACATAGAACAAAAAATGTCAATAAGTTAAAATAATGCATATCTTAATTTTGGAGGGGTTGGTTGGTTTTTAATCACAACCTATTCCACCAACTGAAAATCAGTGTAGCTCACAATGAGGCCTCCATTTGTAGATCTATAATCTATATATTTTTTTATTTCATTTTTTTTTGTCTGGCTCTAAAAGCTAGATCAATTGAATAGATTCTTTTTAAGAGCAAATGAGGGCTGTCCACTTCCCTTCCTCCCAAATCAGTTATTATTTAAATTTCTTTTTCATGTAAGCTTTTTTTTTTTTGCATTATTTCTAAATCTTGCTGTGGCTATATTTGCTAAAATGGAAATAATGTGTCTGGAGACTCCATTAATGGAGTCCATTCATTAATGATAAAAAGCATTGGATTAAGACTCTTACATCAGTGGAGTTTCCTAATAATATTCTAGATTTCTTCCAAACATTTCTTTTTTTTGATATATTTTTTGTCCAGAATTTATGTTTATATTAAAAAAACAACTTTGATTTCATTTTCATTTAGTGACTGTTCCATAATACTCTTTTTGTCCTTCATTTTGAATTTTAGTTTTCTCTAAGTTAAACTTAAAAGAAAACCACACTTATTTAGCTGCCAGCTCTTCAGAGCTTAGAGACTAAATTGCCTTGGAAACTAGACATTTATGTAAGGGTAATGGATTCCTGTTATTTGACAACTCAGCAATCTAATTATCTAGTGACAGATCCAGTTCTGATTACATCTAAATTTATGATTGGTTAAAATTTCATATTACAAGAATAGATTAATGATTACATCAAATCATCTGTAGATTTTCGTATTTTGATTTGTTCATAATTCCATAGATACAGATAATAAAATGAAAATAATTTCAAGAACTTGTTTAAAAATTGAAAGAAAATTACATATTGAAAACTAACCCTGAATTTTGCATGGGACATATTTAAACTGGGTTATAAAATATTGCATATTTAATCTCTCAGAGAAAAAGCTCTTGGTAGTTATACTCGGGTTATTCAAACTCTGTATTCAAAGTTGATATCAAAGCATTTGGAGTACCTACATCAACTAAAAGGATAACAGAACTCCTCCACACAGTATGGGCATGATCATTGGTATCAGATTTGTAAAGAAATTCAGCTGTTGCTCTCCATCCCTTGAGTCAGTGCCTGGTGGGGCATCCTCAGGCTGCGCTGGGATGCAGCACGCTGAGGGGTAGCAGCAGCGCATCTGCAAGAGCCACATTCTCTCCTGCAAAGTCAAAGCACTCCTCTTGACAGGTACTGGGAGGAGTAACAAGCTGGGCTGGTTGCACGCTGCAAAGATGCAATTCTTTCATGATAACTACAGAAAGAAGCAATAAGACTGGTAAGTTAGCAAATTAAGCTGGGAATCTTGCGGGGGAAAAAGAGCAAAAATGTTTCTTTCTAATATACAAGGAAACAAACGGGCAGTTCCCAGACCAGATTTGGGATTTTTGTATTTTCAGAGTTCTGTTTGACCTTTCTGATTTGACCAAGCTGTGAGTTCCTTTTAAAGGAATACCTGTGACTGAAGGTGCAGCTTGTGCCCAGGTTTAATGGCAGCTTTGCATTTTAACATTTTCCACCACACTGTCACAATTTTAAAGTTGATTGGCCCCGCCAGGGCCCTTTTCCTTCAAGACAGAGCAATTACCATACATATTTGTGCAGTGATAATCCTTCTAGATTTGTGCTCTCAACATGCAGGTCACCACTTGGTCTGAGGGTTATACAAGGATTAAAACTAATTTCAGAAAAAATTATATTTTAAAATTTGCAGTTTCTAACTTGGAGATGCTTTCCTTGGTGTTGTCTACTCCTAGCAACTCTCTCTTTCCCCAGTCACAAATTTAAGTGTGTGTGTTATTTTCTTTTGCTTTCTATGTGTCAATATTTTACTATTAACGTTGTAAATTTGGATTTAAGAAATCAAAAAGGGGAAATGTCTTGGAAACTATCATATTAATTCACACGGTTTGTACGTTACCGGAGGCCTTTCCAATATCAGTTCTATCTAGTTATTTCTCATAAATATTCACAGAAAGCACTCCTCATTAGCTTTAAAACCTGACCCCAGGATCCATCAGCCTTCCCATCTCACTAATGCTGTTGGACAGGGATTTTTTTATCTTTGCAATCCTGAAGAGCACTGCCATGGTAATGCTGCTTTCTAAATAGTAAGAGTCAGTCGTTTATTGAATTGAACACCAGAGTATGTATTTTTTTACATTCTCTCATAAATCACAGACCTGAGGGTGTTTTGATCAAACTTTCCCAAAAATGATAACTTTTAACAGAAACAAGCACTGGTAGTTTTAAAATAAAGAAGCTGTGGTTCAGAACATCTTGAGCAAGAGCGAGGACTTACAAGTTTTGTTCACAAACAGACATTTAAACATGAGAAATCAGGTTAGGAGTGCTATATAACAAAATTAATCTTCAATGTAATGCCTAAATTAAATGCAATATCTTCTACAAATTCTTTGCAGGTTGTGTGTGACCTTTGGCAGTGTCTGCAAAGCCCTGGCTCAGAGCACATGGAAGCAAAGCTAATTGTTATTATTTGATTTTGTTGTAATGCCTACTGTTTTCAATGAAGTTGAAAATGTGGCAACAGCACAGATGTGGCAACATCACAGATAAAGAAAAGCTCTTAACAAATTTCCTTGTCAATATACGCTTTTGGTTAAAATTCACAATGGCAAATGACATGGAAGAACTTAGCTCAGATACGCTGTCAGATAAAGCTGACATGGGCTGTCTGTGTGCCAGCTGGAATAGAAATCAGACACCTTTCGATCACTGTCTGCAAAGGAAACCTCTGTTTTTCCATTACTCAAATTATGTCTTAAGTGGAGTATTTCATGTGTTTATCACTTGGAGGTTACATAGACAGCAGTAATGAAGAAATACACCAGCTATCATGGTAGTATGCCAAAAATAGAAAGCTGAACTCAGCTGCAGCTTTCTGTCTGTTCTGCTTGCCTGACCCCTGCAAGCGTGTTACACACTGGGAGATGGGGGATTAAACAGAAAACTGGAAATGATAAAATAAACTGGGTATAGGCTCTGCAAACCCTTGCTCGTTATTCATGTTAATACTAGGTAGCTAGAATTCTTTGATGCCAGGATCGAGAAAGCATGATATGCAGTGCTAGCACTGACACACGAACCTTGATTTCCATGTGGAAAAAAAAAAATAACATAACAACGATTATTACCGTGTTATTACAACCCAGTAAGCTCTCTCACTCTGGTTAGACTGATTCAAAGGAGAGAGGTCCCTGTGTGGTGTTACCTCTCTGTTATAGAAACCAAAACCATTCAAAGGTAGATTAAATAACAAACAGTATCATTAGATAAAATTAAAGGGCTAGTAAAAATCAGGAAAGCAAGCTAGATTCACTTTTTGTACTTGACTTTCCCAGCTGGTATTAGGCGGCATGTTTGTTGCTGAAAACTACATCATCTACCCTAGTTCAGCAGAGAAGCTTACTTGGCTGAGTGCACTGAATGTAAATGTCTCTGGGCTTTTGGGTTTAAATCAGCCATTAGCACTGCCTTTTATTTTATCCAATTAACATTTATACACTCTGGAAGAGAATACTTTCTTAGCTGAGCAATAAGGGTTTGTATTTTCTTCTTTACATCCTCAAGTACAGACTATAACCCCCTAATGAGAGTTGAGGGTTGGTGTTTTGTTTTGTTTTTTTTTCATTTGATGCATTCTGAGGGAAGAGATTTCAGTGGGGAAAAGTGATTGGTGATGGGTGACTTGTTTCTTTCTTGAAATTTTGCTGGAAATCCAGAAACACAAGTAAGTGTTAAAGGCTGCCACATTCCTCAAGCAGCTGTTTATCTCCCATGCTAAGAGAGAGAACCGCTACCACAGACAAATGAAGATCACAATACTATTTTAACTATAAATTTACGCAAGCTATGTCCTTTAGCTGAAGCTGGATGCTGCAATGAGTCAGCTAATACGGAGTAAGTTTTAAAGGAAGTTAATGCACCAGAGAACGTAGCAGGACCTAATCCAGCTTGGTAAACTAGCATGATACGTTCAGTGTGAAATACGGACTATCTTGGGAACACAGCTGGATACTTTGTGGACCAGAGTCTTGAACTAGAGCCAGAGACATTAAACTAGCCTAACTAATAGTAACGATCCTTTCTCGTAAAAATAGTCACTGGAATTACTTTATGTTCTCCCAGGTGTTTGCCTGGCTCTGACGCCCTGGGTTATACCCCCCTTGGGAGTTTCTGAGGGCAGGACGACAAGCCAGCCCTGCTTCCTGCCACAGGCTCTCTTTTGAACTCTCAACACACCAAACATTCTGGGCAGCTGCTATGAAACACAGGCAGCTGCCACGGTGTCTCAGTGTCACGTTTACCAGTTAGGGTTAAAGGCATCTCTTTCACAGGAATATACGCAGATACGTTGCAATGAACATATTGCAGAGCAGACAAATAAGGAAGAAATATCAGCTGTGCAAAGATTAAAGAAAAAAAACACCAAAACCAAAACCCAACCCCCTATACTCAGTTGTATCACTGATAAAGAAGCATAAGATTACAGTTATCATAAACTTCCTAATTCTCTTAGGAAGATTGCTGGAAAGTTCTCCTCTATAGTTGCTTGTGTGGCAGCATCAATAACACACAAAAATAAAGCTTCAGTTCTCCCTGAAGTTCTTGTAAGTTAAAGCTATAGCTATAACTCCCCATATCTGATGAATAAAGAATGCAGCAGTATTCTCAAATTTCTTAGGTTTTACAGAGACAATGATTCACACTTGAAGCCACTGGTAGTTGTATGATAATTGAAGATAAATCTGAGATTCTGTGTAACAATGAAGAATCAAATACTCTTGAGCATCCTTTAAAAGAGAGATATTTTTTTCTTTTCTTCCAGAGTATTTTGTTCTTGGCAAATGCAGATTTAGATGTTTGTGTTGGGGATTGCAATCTGTATACTATTTATTTTAGGGAGAAGTTTTATAACAGCTTCTTCCTTGCAAATACTCAAAAGTAGTAGATCAGAACATGCCTGGCTTTTATCAGAGTTTGTATACATCCACATTTTGCAAAGTGTGCCTTCTAATTTTACTACAGATCATACAACTTTTCCCCTATGTCCTCACCCCCCCTAAAGTGCTGATGTCTCTCAGTAGTGCATCTCATGCTTCACAGCACTGATAGATTCAGTCTTGGTCTAAGTGAAAGGTGGGGAAGCTTAATCACCACATGAATGTGAAAATGAACGTGTTTTACATGAATGTTGCTTATGTTGTGATAGTCCTCATCCCTCCCTACTCCCAGCTTTGTTTTCTGTGCTAGTCTGCACAGCGCTAATTATCTGGAGGAAACCTATGCAAGTATTTAGGTACCTAAAAATTAGAATACTTGTATCTACAAAAGTGTAAGTAATTAGGCAAATCCTCTAAAGGTGCTGATTCAAATTTCCCAATTATTTCTGCTAATGTCTGGGTTTAATGTTAAAGTCCTTCTCGGGTGATTTTGTGAATATTACAATTTTAAGTACCTAACCATGGCCCTCCTAGCACATTAGAGTGTTGGGGGAACTGCTGTTATGGATGTGCAGTGTGAGAATGTGTCACATATGTTAATAATCAACATGCAGTACCATAGATTCTGCATTAATAACCATTAAGTACTCTAAGCTTGAGTATATCCATGTTTCTCTGTGCCCAGTTCCACGCTGGAGGCTCCAGGCAGGCTTTGTGCAGTCTCCATTGGCAGCACAAGCTTGCCACTTGCAGAATAAAACAGCTGGAACTTTTCACAGTTGCAAATCAGATTTCTCTATTAGAGCAGCAATTTTAAAAAGGGAATATTTTCCTTTTTACCTAATTCTGTTGCTCTTTGTGTAATGGATAGAAGCAAATTGAAATGTCCTGGTTTCATCTGTGGATTTTCAGCTGAGGAGAAAATAAACATCCAGGCACTGTTCTGTGACAATGGCTCTCTGGGGAGAAAGAGATACACACACTTCTGTTTCCCATTCTGCAAAAGATCCCCAAGTAATTTGTCCAGGTCATTTTATACAGTCAGCATAGCTCCTGACACATGTGTTCCTTTCCCCCTAGAGCAGGGGATACAATAAGTTATTGCTACTGTAGGACTCTTCCTCAGTGATTTAGTCAAGTTGCTGTCTGACTCCCTGATTAATTCACACAGCTTCCTCAAAAACTCTTACTTAATAAAGTGACAGAGTTCTGGCTCAGCAGGTTCTCACTCTCGAGCAGAATAATCATGTGGCCTTCTGCAGCGTGTAGGCTGCTGGAAAAGCTTCTGGGTCTGGACAAGCTGTTTGAAAAGTGACTTGGCTGCCAGACAAAGCCATGCTGGCTGAACCTCTGTGCTATCTCCCAAGGAGATTGCCATGGCAGTGCAGATAGCCTATTAACAATGTCCTCTGTTTGCTTCTGTCTCACTGCGTAGCAAAATTACTTGTTTAAAGACAAATACAAAGGCTGTCAAACAGAAAGGGAAAATAAACAGCTGAGGTCTGAGAGCACATCCCAGGTCATGGATCAGTGGTCAAGTGCATATGTGCAAATCAACGCATGTTTAAGAGCTGCTTAGACACTAATGCCACCTTCTAGAACAAGCCACTTGTCCCAGTCATCACCCTCTGCACCTTGGTTTCATCAGCCCAAGGGTCCTTATGCAACTGTATCACTTCATGCACAACTGCCAGCCCATTTGTTCTTTGCCCTTCCCTACCTCCTCCTAGATTATGTTCTCACCTTTTGCCTAGTTGTCCATTGGTGTCTCAGTGTGTATCTTTGAATATTCTGTTCCTTATCAGCAGCTTTCTCTCTCATGGCCAATTTCTATTTTATAGTAACGTGCAGAAAATGGATATATAGGTAAAAGAGCTAATTAGGAACTTTGCATTGAGTCTCAGAAGACCCAAGTTCTGTGGTTAGATTAAAAAAAAAAATACTTTTTGTCTCCTGAATATAAATCTGACAATATATAAACTTTTATAGCATTTTAGATAGAGCACAGAAAGAATCTTTTCCCTGAACATACAACAGAGTTCTTTTAACCTGCTGTAAAAAGGGGATTGGACAAGATGACCTTCAGGGATCCTTTCCAACCTCAATCATTCTGTATTATTTCTACATCTCAGCAAGAAAAGTCACTTCTAAGGCTCTCTTATCTTACTATTCTAATAACACTGATAAAATAATCTCTACTGTTTCATGCCTGTTGTAATTATGGTCTGACAGAAGGCAAATTAGAAAGTTTCTCTGTTCCACAAAAAAAACCCCAACAACTAAGCTGTAACTTTGAGCTGGGACTGGGAATGCTGCAACAACAACAGAGTGCAGGGAGCGGGCTTTGCACCTCTTTATTAGCAAGTTCAGAAGGAACCCTAATAGGCACGAACACCCTGTGGTACAAACTCTCAGCATTCGGTCCTTACTATTCTTTTACAGAGAATGTACAAAAGTGAGTGGTTTGTGGTTTGGAAATGGCCGTTTTAGCAGATAAACATTTGCTTCTACAGTTTAACAGTATGTCTTAGAGAATCTTTCCAACACCTGTGAACAACAGTTAGGATCTTGAAACCAGTTTTCTTCCTATTAGATTAATTATTTAATGTAATCATGGACAGGCATAGGTAGCGACCAGGTCTCCAGTCTTCTTGAAACCTGTAAGAAAAAATATTTTCCTAATTAATTTCTAGTTATATAAAGCATAAAAATAGACTTAGCAACACAATTGAATATGAAGTAACTGTACAATGTTTGTAGTTAAAGAACACTCTTGTGTTCTTTATGGACTTTTTAGTTCAGTGGCTGATCCAAAAAATTATGGTAACAATCCTTTGGAAATATCCCTTCCAAAAATATTTTTCTCAAAAAGAAATTACTGGTTTTATTTCTTCTGTTTGGGATGGGTTTAAACTCAATTTATAATTAAAATATTTTTAGTTTCTAATTGAAATGGTTTTAAAATTGAAGATTGAAATGCTTTATTTATAACATGCTAGCATTGGGTAATTGCAATTATACAATGGCACCCTCTCAATGGCTATTGCTTTAATTTAATTGTCATCAAATATTTTGTAGGCAGCATGATGCGAGATATTTAATGACTTTCTTTTCTGTACCTTCTCTTCCATGTACTAATTGCAGGAAGAATATCAGCTGATAGTTACTAATATGAGCCAGCTGAAAGATTTGTCTTTTGTTCCTTCATACTTTTACCCCACCATGTCACTTCCTACCTTTTAGCAATGTCTCTGATGATGAGTAAGTAAACAACATATCTGCAATGTCAGAATTAAAATGGAAGTAAATATAAAACAATAGAATCTTCTGTGAAAATTTAATTTGTATGATTTAGACTTTTAATTATAATAAAAGAAGATTAGAGGGGGTAGGGGTGGCATTGGGATCACTTTCTCTGCAAGCTTCTCCTATCTGGAGCCTACAGAGAGTCAGTTCTGAGATAGTGGGAAGGAAAACAAAAATACATCTAACTATAAAATATTATTCATGTATTCTCTTTATAGTTATCCTCAGCATTTTCCTGACTCTGATTCTGAAAAGATTTTTGTTTCGATTGAGATTTATACCACGCTTTGCTGCCCCAAGTTGCTGTCCTGGTTTCAGTGGTTTAGGTACATCTAAACAACCTCAGGTATATGTCTTTCTGGGATAGAAGCTGTGCTTGTCTAGCTGGATCTTTGTCTCCAAAGGCTTTGGATGAAAGCATAGAATACCTTGGGTAGTGTAACAAGCTCTGTAAAACATTCATACTTCATTTATATTGCATATGAAATTTAACTTTCTAGGGCTGATACTCGAGGTGCTAGTGGCTGCAGGTAGAGGTAATTTTTTGTCTTCTACATGAACAACAAAGACCTAGATAGGTAAATAGTGTGTTCTCAGGCAGTTATGTTTAAGAGTCAGCTGGAAAACATAGTTTCTGTTCCATATGAGTCGCTATGATGCTCCAATCATTACAATAGAATTGGAGTTCCAGCTTGAAATGCTTGTCATTAATGAAATCTGTCATACCTTGTTTACTAACCCTTCTTGTTATTTTGTGGAGGGGTAGCAATGGTTGAACAGCTATTAATTTATCTGTTATAATGTATGTATTTCAGAGAAGGCCACATCAATGAAATGCACATAGCAGTTCAAGAAAAATATGAGAGGATCTGTGTGGAACTGTGTTCCCAGGAGAATTTCACACTGCAGATTTACTTCTGCTGCCATACATCCTCTTTTGGCCTGGATGTACATTCCCTGTTGCAACACCATGTCATTCTGCAAAGTGGATGAAAAGAATCCAGGATCTGGGAAGGTGGTGGAGCCCACAAAGATTAGGACCAAGACCTTGAACTCAGTTGAAGATCTGTGGGAAGCGAACATTAATACTCAGTTTCTGCCTCTTGTACTTTCAGGTGAGTGTGTCATTCTTCAGTGCCTATGGATTTTTTTCAGTTGCAAGATTTAGCCTTTATCTGCATGCAGACATGCGTAATTCTATTTTTGTATCAAAACTTAGCTTCCCCACCTACTTACAAAGTAGAACATTGGGCAGTTGTCCTGGTTTCAGCTGGGATAGAGTTAATTTTCTCCCTAGTAGCTGGTGCAGTGCTGTTTTGGAATTAGGATGAGAATAATGTTGATACACTGATGCTTCAGTTGTTGCTGAGCAGGGCTTACACTAAGTCAAGGACTTCCCAGTGTCTCATGTTGCCCTGTCAGCAGGTAGGCTGGGGGTGCGCAAGAAACTGGGAGGGGGCACAGCCAGGATGGCTGACCAAACTTGCCAAATAGATATTCCGTACCATATGACATCATGCTCAGCATACAGACTTGGGGGGAAGCTGGCCAGGGGCGTGATGCTCAGGAACAGGCAGGGCATTGATCAGTTGGTGGTGAGCAATTGTTTTTCATTTGCATCACTTGTTTTTCTTGAGGGTTATTTCTCACTCTTTATGTTATTTTCTTTTTCATCATAATCATTATTATTATTATCATCATCATCTTTACATTATTAAACTGTTCTCACCCTAACCCATGAGTTTTCTTACTTTTGCCCTTCTGATTCTCTCCCCCATCCCACTGAGAAGCGGAGTGAATGAGTGGCTGTGTGGTGCTGAGCTGCTGGCTGGGGTTAAACCACAACAGCAGTATTTCTCTAGAACTAAAGTGGGTTGTCCAGGTTTGTTCCATGACAGTTGGTGCACTGCAGTGGCTGAGTGAATAGAAGGTGACACAAGATGTTGTTTTGTATAATTTCTGGTCTCAGGTCCTACTATTATTCTACTTTCTTGCAGTACAGATGCTGTAACTGGGAGCCTGTCCATGAATGTTTGCACTAATGCAGTAGAAAATAAAGCATTTCATTTTCTTTACAGCAGTATTTCTAGAACTGCTATGAGCACGACTCACTGAAGGGCTCCGGTCTCTTCTCATAACTTTGCCTTCCTCTTCCTCTTTCCTGCTCTGAAAACTCCTGCAGCACCTGCATCTTTTATTCCTGGCATCAACCCTGTTCACCTAGGCCAGAAGGATGAGAATTAGTTAAAATTACTGAGGCCAGTTACAACCGGGGACAGAGCTGTGCCCAGCAAGTCGAAGCTGGTTTGATTGTTGTGACCCATTTATGACACTAAAGGGCTATAAGCCACAGTTTCAGAAACATTGTCTAGGCACTCGGCTCTGGTCATTCACGCCAGGCATAAGGTACACCCGGTTAAATTAAGTATAGATCCGGTCAGACTCGAGCCCGTCTGAAAAATCTGTATTCAACACATTTTAAGCTAAAATGCTAGTAAATGCCACTAAAATATTAGACTGAAATATCACCTGTTCTTTTGTTACCATCACTATTTTATATCAGGTAGTGTTGACTTTCATATCTCAGCAACAACGCAGATGCCATTTTCATTTGTCTCTGTGCAAGAAACAAAAAGAGATAGAAGCAAGACAGACACAATTATACTCCCTGCCTAGAACAGTGTTAAGAACCAACCAGAAAACACACATTTTTTAAAAATTAATGCTTACATTTGACTGGAAAAGGCTGACCTTTATTGCATGGGAATGTATTTTTCCTAATCTGCAAGAAAGCAGACAGAAAGAAGACCTAATGTCTGGTGATAGGAAATCTAATGTGTCAGAGAATTTACATATAATTTGCATTTTTTCTATTTGTTTATTATTCTTGCTTCTGTTTTCCAACCCGCAGTTCATTTAATCTCATCTTCCTGTGTTCTGTCTGATGAGACAGAATTCGAGTTACTGAGTCATCTTCAGGTAACTTACTGCTTCAGTACATCAGAGGCATTTCATGGAGGAAACATGGGCATAGGAAGATGTAAAACAATTGCAGATGGTTTGGGGAGATGAAGGAAAACATAAGGTCTAGTTCTTCTGTTCAGTAGTTTAACACTATTTCTTGTAGCAAAGTGAACTGTTTAACATTAAACTGTATGTATTAATTTCCTCTAAGATTAAATGTTATCAGGAGTTAAAATCAGTATATCAAAGTACACATTCTGAAGTGTGTACGTGCCCGTATTGCACGCATGCGTGCACCTATGTACAAAAGAATGCTCTTTGATCAAGCAGCTTAAAGCATCATGCACCAGAAGTGCTCCCCCGGGGAAGCAAAAAAAAAAACCAACCCAAAAAACCTGAAAGATTAATTTATTTTTAGTAAAAGGAATTTTAACCCTTAAATCTTTAAAATCTGTGTCTTGGTGCTTTGTCCAGCCTACATTTGAAAGATAAAGAGCTGGACAAATGACTTCAACAGTGTCTTTGAGGTAAGAACTGCAGGTCATCTTGTCACAGCAGATCAGGTTCATCAAGGTGTACATATTTTCCATAACCCCATGCTGGCTGGGCCTGATCCCCCAGTTTTCCCGTATGTATGATGTGATGGCACTGAGGATGATCTGCTCCAGAACCTTCCCCAGCACCAAGGTCAGGCTGGTAGGCCTGCAGTTCCCTGGATCTTCCTTCTTGTAGATGGGCATCACATTTGCTAGCTTCCATCACTATGAGTCACAGATGACTTCTGCGCTCCCTTCAGTGAGTACCAATCTGTAGTTTCTTTCCTAATGCTTGTATTGTAAGCCCCACTGGGGCATGAGGTAGGTTTTGGTCTCTAGTTGAATTACATTCCCCACAGTGGATTTCAGATATGTGACTAGAACTGTCATGATATTATTCTGCACACAGTAAAATATTTTGCTGTGATACAAGGCAAAGAAACGCTTTTCCTCATTTACCCAATGCTATCCAGTCACCAGCAGTCTACTCCCCAAATCTATGGAAGCAAAGACATTTCTGGACTATCCTTCCCTACTCAAGTGAAGATAGGAAGACAGACAGACAGACATCAGTAATACTCCTGAGGGAGACACCAAAAGGTACACCCAGCTGAATGGATAGATCTCAAAACTGAAGGTAATGACTTACAAGACATCGTTCCGCAAGCTACCCATGTGCAAAAGTATAAGTAAAGAAAGTTCCCAGTGGACTGTAGAATTCGCAGGGTACCAGCTCTTCTGCAAACCCAGGAGAAAGCAACTGAATTTCAATGATAAAATTAAATATAAAGATATTAAAATAAAGAACAGACATGACCGGCTCATCAAAGTACTTATTCTGAAAGAAGTCTACAGACCCATATGGGCATTAAATGTCAAGGGACTTATTAATTATTTCTTTTCCTTCGATATTTTAGCCTAATTGATTGCATATTTTTCAGGCTGCATAGTTCACTATTATGCTCCGTGGGATTCATGTTCTGAGACTATCTGCTTAAAAAAAGTAGAAGACCACATCTTCACATGATTAAGCACACCATTAGCAATCACTTTAAGACAGAAACTCAGTCACATTTAATCTCCCAAATATACTAGAAAGGTGAGTCTAATTGCTGTTAAAATAAAGGAAGGGAAATGTCCTTCCTCCACTACTTTTTTTAGGCAGCTAAAACAGTTTTCAGCCTTGGTTATCAGTCACGCTGCAACCAGGGAGCCCTGATGCAATCAAAACTGTGCAATTAGGAATGCATGATTAAAAAGAGGCAAAACAGGAGATGATGGCAATGAGGATAGAAAGTGCCGATGGGGACAGCCTTAGTTCACCCTTGGGAATAATTGAACAATAAAAACATGATAAACATGATAGGGAAAATGGATTGATTTTGAATTTAACAGTGGATGCCGCAGAGTGGCAAAGGGCCATTAAGATGATTGGAGCATCTGTCATAGGAGAGGTTGAGGGAGGTGGGACTGTTCAGCCTGGAGAAGGGGAAGCTCACAGGGATCTTCTTCATGTGTATAAATATCTGATGGAGGGAGGAAAGAAGATGGAGCCAGGCTTTTTTCAGTGTTGCCTAGTGAGACGACAAGAAGCAATTGGCACAAATTTAAACACAGGAAGTTCAACTTAAACGTAAGAAAACACTTTCTCACTGTGAAGATACTCACACACTGGAACAGGATGCCCAGAGAGGCTGTGGATTCTGCAGTCCTGGAGACATCCAAAATCCAACTGGGCATGTTCCCTGGGCAGCCTGTTCTAGCTGTTTCTGCATTGAGCAGGGCATGGACTGGATGGTCTCCAGAAGTGCTGTCTCTTATCAAGCTATCCTGTGATTCTCTGAGCTGACTCATTTGCTTAAAATCAATTAGTTTTGCGGCATTGTTTGGTCAATGATGTAAGTTGGTCAATTTTCCTACAGCTGCATTTGCATGAGTTGCCTCATAAGCGGGAAAATGACTCATAAAAACCTTATAGCTACCACAAAAGGCTTTTTTTCCGATCTATTTTTATAAACATCACTGTGACAAAGCTGTCAAAAGATTGACAAAAGTGAGGTAGGTTTTGTTTACTTTCAGAGGATGCTTCCTGGAAGTTGTAGCTAAGCCTGCTTCTGACCCCCTTTTTTTAGGCCAATTTCAAAATCACTTGTTTTCTGATAAAAATGTAATCTTCATTAAAAAAAAATAGGGTTTAGGAAACTTAATTTTCCTGTGAGTATATTTCGGACAGATCATTTCTAGCTTGCCCTTATTATGTTTTCATGTTTTCTGCACTGTACTTACCTGTTTTCTCTCACCTTACTGGATAAAATCTGAACTAACTTCAGTATGTGTTCATCCAGTGACTAGCATGAAGTGCTCAGTATCCCTACATCCTTTCAGAGAGCAAATTAATAGTAGTAGCAGTTATAAAGCTGATGTTTAAAAGGTAATTTTTCCAAAATACCAACATTTATTCGTCAGGGTTTTTATGAATAAGTAGTTTTACCTGCCCTATCAGCTGCTTTGTTGTGTATCTTTGTGTGTTTAATGCAGGTTCTACTGAATATAAATCTAAGTAATTTCTAAAGTTTTATTAAGACAAGCTATAAAATTTTATTTGTGGAGGACGTTAGAAATAGGAGCAAGTCTTTATTCTTCTGATTCATGGTAGAGAGGAAACAGCTGCTATCGTTCTTACAGTCCCCAGTCTGGGAGGGGAGGCACTGGCCTTTCCATAAGCTTTCCTTTGCTGTTTTCTTTGCTGGCCTGCCCTTTAGACTTCCCTGGTTTTCCTGCAACATTTCTCCTTCTCCTTATGTGTTACATGAATATAACTTGCCATCAGGGCAATGTGAGGTCACCTTACCTCTCTTAGAAAAAAACATATGAATCGGCTGAAGACAAAAATGTGGTAGAACCAACCGCTTTCATCGTGGTCCTTACATGTGTGTGTCATCAGCTGCTGCTCCCAGACATACACACACAACAGGCAAGTGGGAGATCGTGAAGCAGAGACTGTGAGCTTGGATTGCTGTAATATTACAAGACAATCAGTACCTGTGCACTACTTCCACATGTAATCTTGAGTAAAAGGTATAACTTATCTTTATAGATACCTGAAGGGATGGCTGGGTAAGGAAAAAGGAGACAAAAAGGAATGGGTAACAAAAGCACAGGTAAAATGTAATTAATATATCAAGTGGATTATATAAAAGGGATGGAGATGTACAAAACATGTTACAATCACAGTGCTTAAGTTTTGCTTTATAAACTGGCCTTATTTTAAAAGTACTTTTTTGCTGGGTTCAGCATTGTTTACTTTAGCTTCCAGGGACTGGCAATAATCTATACAGAAACACCTGCAGTACGTGCTAAAATACATACTAAAACCTATCAACATGACATTTATATGGCTTATTTGACTCCTGTAGATGTCCATGAAATCACAGCAACCTGGGGTGAAATTCAGCCTCATTGACCAACGCTATTTAAATCCTTTTTTAGCTTGACTGGCCAATAAATTTTTGTTACGTTCCCTGAAGATGAATGAATTTGTTCGTAATGATTAAAAATCAGTAAGGTTATGAAATTTCCATGTGTACTTTGCCAATGCAAGGCAAGCATTACAGTGAAATTATCTTTGGGATTTTCAATCCCGTTAACAGAATATAATAAGGATACCTGCTCAATTGTACATTACTACAGATCTGTGAAAGCAGTGACATTGTTATCAATTTGATAGAGTATTAAATTATACCAACTACTTGCTATCTGAGGCATCCTGGGTACCACAGAAAATTAAATACTGTATTTGTATGTGAATCAATACTTAAAACGTCACTGTCATTAGCATTAAGTGCTAATTAATGTGAATTAGAAAACCAATGCCCAAAGGTAGCTGAGCAGTTGAGGTTAGGGCATGTGCTACCCATTCTCTCTCTGAAGTGTACAGCACACTTAAATCGGACTTAAAGTTACCTTAAGGGACAGCATAGAAGAGCTCGTTAGCATGGACTCTTCATTTCCAATAGGATTTCTGCAGCAAGCATCCATGGCTGTGAATATCAATAATCATCCAAGTGTGCTTTCAGTTGTGTTACCCAGTTAGGTACTAGAGTGGGCTCTGCAGAGTACTGCGAATCCCTTGTGATGGAATGAGCTCTTAGGAACATGAAAAGCTGTATGTTTGTCAGAAGGGGCACAAATGAACAAGCAAGAGCCTAGATACTTTCTACTGCTTTCATAGTTGTAGTGGAATCCATGGGCATGTGTTATTTATATTTGAACAGTTTTCTTTATGCTGGAAAATTACTGTACTTGGAGATTTTAAAATGCCAAGAAGGAAGCAAACTGAGCAACTAGAAGAGCAGAATTAGATCTGGGCATGACTATTTCATCCTCTAGAAGATCTATGCTTGGCTGATATCTACAGGATTTAAATAGTGCAGGTTTCAATCTCTGGTAAAAAATTGAAATGGATGTATTTGTGTCCTGGCACAAGCACATATGTTCTCCCTTTGATCCATTGTCCCCCCCACCAAGAGTATGATGGACATGAATCCTAATGACCCACAGGAAGATCAACGCTGCTAAGTGACTATAAAGTTTTTTTGGATGGAATGCAACGTTTGCACTTCTAAGTAACAGCCTTGAAACTGAGGTAGATTAGCAAAAACTACAAAAAGTGCTTGAATATAGTAGGTATGAGGACCTGATTTTGTTTTTATTTACAGAATAATTACTAACTTGTGGCTCATATGGCTCACAAACAGATGATCTGTGGCTTATCCATCAGGTATGCGATATATATTCAATGGGTTTTAGCTATATCAAACATGAAGTCTGCAACGTCAAGATTATTGGACATCTTTACATTAAGTACTTTGGCCCCATAATTTTTATTGTGCAGTCTCCCATGTAGTAGATATGTAGCCCGAGTCCAAAGAAATTGTAAAATATGCCATCCTCCCTAAGAATTATATGAAAGACATAATTCTCTGTCTGATAACAGTTTTTACATCTGTCTGTAATGGTTTCTAATGGACAGGAATGTGTAGGTGGCAGAACCAGCTTACACAGAGATTCTGCTTTAATGCCCTTGGAATTGAAGAAGAGTTTTGTTCAGTTACATGGAAGCCTTAAGACCAAAGACCTAAGCTGCTTGTAAATGATTTAGCCAATGAAAATATAGTTTATTTTTGACTGCTAATCTCTCTGTAGAAAATAAAAAGGCTAATCTCTGGAATCAGAGCAGAAAACAGAGGTGAGCTGGACCTTGAATCGGATGGTTATGTTCCTTGCTTTTAAAAATTTCTTTTTTTCCAGAAAAAACTTACCTGTTAGAAAAGTATTGGACAGGCACCCTACTGCTTGCCTAGAATGGCTTAGAGTAATGTAAGGGTTTGCATGAGGATGATCTTTTCTTCAAGAGCTAATCTGCCTGTGGGTATCAGTGTGATAGATGATATGTGCACTGGCAAGAATGGCTCAGTAGCAAGCCTTTGACTGTATTACCACATTTATTTCACATGATGAATACATTTTTGTTAGGAACAGGGGCTATAGATTATGCCTTGTACTAGTAGTTCATCATGGAGATGTGTTTTGCGCTGTGTTTCAATGTGGGCATAGATATGTCCCTGATGATTTCAGAGACACCGAATACTGCTGCTTATTTTTATCACATGTAACCTGTTTCTCTTTCTGGTCACATTTAGTGAGGACCCTGGGCTGAAGAAGCTGGATACTTCTCTTTTACAAAGGTATTCAAACTATGTGCATTTTACACAGATATTTTTATTAGCTCCTCATCGACTCTTCTTGTAAAAAGGTGAGATTTTTAAATAATTATTTTGGAGGTTTAGGGACCAGGGAATTTGATTAAAGTTTTGCTTTAATTTATGGTTGCCTTCTCCTTGATTACCCAAGTATAACTTTGTGAAAGAGCATCAGTTTTATATCTGATCCAATTACTTCCATGCAACTGCCAGTTGCATAAAATTTCCAGAATAACATTTTACTGATTTAGGCAAGATGTTAAAACCATGTTAGAGGTGTAAGGGCATTTCAGACAGAAGAAGTGGAAAGCCTCTATTTATATTTATATACTTACCCATGACCTCAGTGCAAGAAAGCACCTCTGTAAGACAGAAATAAGGATGTACTCAACATTAACCATGTTCTTTAAATCACACTAAAGCCAAAACCTTCCAACAGAAGAGGCGAGTTGCTTCATTTTCAGAAGTGGCAGGGAGTGGAAGTTTCTGCACTTTCATCTTTTTTTTATTATTATTATTATTTTCTTTTTTTATTCAAGCTAGCATTAGCACTGTGAGTTCAAATATCTGGCTTTCATCCTTTAATGCTAAAGAATGTCCATTAGGCCTAAAAAAATCTGAAATGGCTTTTTAACATCTGTGCACCCTACTATGATGCCAAGGGTTTTATATAGTCTATTGTACCAGAACCAGTAACCTCATCAGTGATCTAGGACAATTATATATTGTTTAATTTTCATCCAAAAAAGAGAAAAGTAAAATTGTATTTGATAATGACTATACCTGGAAGATACTGTGAAAGGTGGCTTAATCCAATCTATCATTATAGCAGCTAAGCTATAATGAAATGTGGGGGAAATTGAATTTGCCAATTTTGGTGTAGCTTAATAATAATTGATTTAGTGCTAATGCTGTATATCTCATGCAGATGGCTGACTGGGTAAAGGATTTCTTAAAAATTACCAAATATCTTTTTCCCCTCCAGCTTTATATCGCATATAATATACTTTTAAACATTGATACTTTGATTACTATAGCTTAGCATGACTATTGTCTAAGTACCACACGAAATGTCTTATGTCTACAGATCTCACTTCATCAGATTGGACTGTCAAAACTGGCCAAGTAATTGGGACAATTAAGGTGCCCCTGAGATCTAATTATCCTTTATAATTTCTCTATATGTTTAAGAAAAATGATGATTGGCTCACAAAACCAGGTTCCCTACGGTACAATGAGAAATAGGATACTGGAAATTAACAAATCAGCTTTAATCTCTTGCACTTAAAATAATTTAAACTCAAACTCTTCCTTCTGTGCCAGTAACTTACACTACAAAGCAACACTTTAAAGTGCGTGTAGACAAATAAATGAGGATCATCTCTGTTCAAAGTACACTTTGGTGTATTAGGATCCTGGTAATGACTCCCAGTAGCTAGTGTGAAGAAAATAAATGTGACAGCTGTTTTCCTGCACCCCACTGACTCACTACTCACCTAAGCTGAAGTACATCCAGCCAAAGACAGCCCTCCAGCCCCACAGGTCCAACATGGCTGTGCAGCCGTATTCCCAATCCCACACAGGAAAAACCAATCTAGAAAAACAGCATGTCTTATCCTGGTTATTTGGGAGTTCGTGGGGGAGAGGCTGGAAGCTCACCCACACCATGGAATCGCTAGAGCAGCACCACTCACCCGGCCACAGGGGCAGGACCGCGCCTGCCATGAAGCCACCAGCATTTGCAACAACTCGCAGAACTGGCCCTTGACTGCAAATGCTCAGGGCTCCTCAGACAGATCATTGACCAGCCCAGACATTTTATTCTTCCTTCCCCTGCATCTCCAGCTGATTATAAATTATAACATTGAAATACTTTGTTTAAACTTCATTTTATGAAGAAAATTCAGATTAGTAATGTGCAGCATCATTATTGCTTATATTGGATGAAGGACTAATTGCAAAATATTTTTAAACACCATGTTTTTAACACAGCACTCTTTTATCTCCAGACTTCAAAATACAAATAGAATACTAAGGAGTTAATATTTCACTCAGGACATGGAGATGCATCATTTGCTTTTTTTTTTTTTTTTTTCCCCCAAAGAATGCATACATTTAAAAGGATAAATATGACACAATGGTACAGAAATAGGTGTATTCATTAGAAAAATGTTTATACCACACCTGTTTGCTTAAGCAAGAACACCCACCTCCACATCTCAACTGTATGTTGCTATGAATCCACATTTATACAATTACATTCCTAAGGAAAAAGTAGCAATGATTGCTTTAAATTCATCTTTCAGCCCAGAAACAGTTCTTACCCTTTCTTTGCAATGACTATTAAATCATTGAATTCCCTGACATGAAATAAATTCTTATTTAAAACACAGCACTACAGAACAAGTCAGTCTTTAAGGCCAAAATATGGTACTATCCTCTCATAGGAAATAGGTTGGAAAGAATCAGTGGAACAGAAATCAGAATTTGGGGAGGTTGTTAACTACAGTTTCTATGCAGATCTAATTTCCTTCTATATACCCTGAATACTGTATCTGTGCAGATCAAATTTTGCAGGAAGAATTTACTGCTGCTTAGCACCGTGTGTATTCACGTACAGTCAGCAAAGTGTATGAATATACAGTTTACCCTCTCCCAGCTGAATGAGATTGTATTTTACACTTGTTTTGCATTCTCCTTGGCTTCCTGGCAACACGTATTTGAAGACAGTTTAAAATCCAGCACCCCAGCACATATGTTCTCTTCTAATAAGCAAGTACAGAAAATACCAACTATTTCTTTCACCCCTTTTTCACCTGAAAAATTTACATACCTAGGTCTGTTGAATCAGGTTGGAGACCAATTTACTATACCAGCAGAAAAGACAAAAGAAGTTTTTGACAGCAAAAGAAAACAATATGGTTTGGATACTGAAAGAGTTATGTTTAGATTCAGCCAGCCTGAATTATACCTAAGGTTTTTTTCCTCATGCCTCCTGGATATGTAGGTCTAGAATTATCTGGTTGAAACCATGAGGCCCAGATTGGCTGATCTGAACCTTTTCCATGTCTACCAGCTCTTAAGCACATGAGGAGCCATGAGTTCATCCCCATTTTCCATAGCAGCTTTGGCCTTGAAACTCCTTGTCACCACCTACGTACATTACTCACTTTGAGAAAGCCTCAGCAATTTTTTAAGTTTTGTTCTGAAAGAAAGAAAATAACATGTGTTTCTGCTCTGTAATTTCATTTTCTCTGTGCACTTTCCTTGTTGCTTCTCATTGCCTTGCTGCCCCTGGATTGAAATGGGTGCAAATATAAAAGGGAAAAGAAATGCAGCTGACTGCATTGATAGGCACAGGAGAGAATGTGAAAGAGGGTCGTTTGCTTAGTCAGCGAGGCTCAGAGTCTTCAAACTTTGCTTGTCACTGTCCCTACATTAAATGTGTGTCATGCAAGTCATAGCTGATTTCGCCGTTTGCTTATCCAGATTAAACATGAAAATATTAAAGGAAGCTCTGAGATGTGTTTACGTCCTCTGCAGAAGTCATTGTCTTGGTTCCCATTTGTTCAAGGTATTTACCTTGCTCTGAGCCTGTCCCAGCCCTCCTATCACTGTCACCATCAAATCCCCTTGGGCAAATTTGACCCATTGTGCTGGCAATACAATGGCATTTAAATTGTAAAAAAATACCTTAAGCTGCATGAGAGGACTACGCTGATCTTCATATAAATTATTAACTTCCCATTTGCCTATGGGAAAGACATATTCATTGGGTCTCATAGCCAAATAGCAGGAAAAAAGCCACAGTTATATTTCCCCTAAGAAATGCTATGAATTGTTGAAAGAAGTGTTCTGCAACAGCCAACTGCACAGGATTCTATAGCCACATAAAAAAAAAGAAAATATACTGAGGTATGTGCCCTGTTCACCTGAACTCTGGTGTAGCTGATTTTGTCTTACTGAAGTTTTGTGAGGAATGTTATTCAGAAGGGTTTCTAAAGCCTTTCCTACTAACTGGCTTTTGTCAGAGGTAATGTCAGTCAATAGAAGATGTGTGAATGTGTTGGCAGAGCACAAATTTTGAGATGTTTATATTTCCATTTTAAATATATATATATATATATATATATAATGATTTTACATTGGTGTGGACAGAATTTGTTCAATTCTTGTTTTCATTCCCTTGGCAGAGGCTGAAGGTGAGCTGAAATAGAAATTGCAGTCAGTTCTCCTGGTTTAAAAGGAATAAAAGGCAGGCTGCAGAGTCCTCAGCGCTCGTAGGAAAGGCAAAGGTAAGAACTGGTGCTGCACCCAGCAGCAGAAATCATGGAAATCCACAGCAGCCCTTCCTTCCTTTATTGTTTCTCACTTGTTTTGCTCCCCACTTACAATTACAAAAGAAATGTAGAACTTATTATAAAAAAAGCTATTCCTTTCTTACGCTTTCGTGTGAAAACTCCCTTTTTAGCCTTTATAAGTGGTTTGTAAAATGTACAAGTAATTTTGAGGAAAAGAAAATAGAAATGTATGGTTTTTCATTTATTTTCGGTTTTATCACCTTTCTCTTTGTATGTTTGCTCCTCCCCTTTAATTTACCTCTGGAAAAGGAATGGGAGCAAGCCAGGGAATGATACACATTTTAAAGGCTTATTTTCAAACAGGTTTAATGAAAACTTCAGTTTTAGTAAGGTGTGGAGCTTCCAAGTGATCTTTTAGAATGCCTAAACATAAAGAACCTCAATGAAACATTTGGATATTTATTAACTAAATATTAATACTAATATTAACATAGTAGTCATAGTATACAGCATAAAGTGGAGTACCTGGGCCCATTGTTTTTGCTAATTATCTAAAAATTCCACCAATTTAGTATAAGAGAGTTCAAATACTGCATTTTTTGTTTATATATTGAGATATCTCAAATATTAGCGTATTTTTGAGTGGCAGGAGTGAAAAGAAAAGATAAAATTACCTTATTGTTATCTATCTTGAACTAAAAGTAATTCCTAAGAACTAGCCTGGTAATTGCAAGGCTGCTAGTACTAGCTGTATTATTTAAAATCCTGCATCATCTGTCTTTAATTTTGATCAGCATTGTTTTCACCCTGACACGTTTTTCACATTTTAAGTGTTACATGGTCAGTGCTGAAAAAAAAAAAAAAAAAAAAAGGTTAGCACATTGTATTATTTGAGTGCTATTAAAAATATAATGAAAAAATCACGTTAACAAACTGTATCTTACAAATGACTTTTTAAAGCTACACCCTGGGCTTCAGTGCCCTTTAAATAATGCATTAGAGATTCCCACTCTGCCTTAATTTGGTGTGCACAGGTAAAAAGGAAATACATGAGATTAATATAAGAATTTTTGAATTTTGTGAGATGTAATCCATGTAACACACAGGTTTCTTGGTGTAGGTACAATTATTTTGATTCCTGCTTTACAGAGGGTTTAATTTTGAGATGTCAATTATCTACTGAATCAAATGTACAGTACAGGAAACTAGTAAACATGAAATAGCAAATGCATATGATTGGGTTTTTTTCCACAACAGAGTTGGCCATTGTGGGAAACCTGGGCTAGTTTTCAGGACATTTATATGAATTTTGATCTTGGTTATTACGGGGAACCACAAGTAATTCCATTGTTTACATTAAGTATTATATACATCATTAATTTCTATATTGATGATTAATAAAGGTAGTCTCCAGTATGCATAAGAACCTAAACCAGCTGTATAATTCTACATTAGAAAAAGTCTCTGCAGCTGAAAATACATTAGTGCCTCATCTCTACTCTTCAGGCCTGAACAGCCTGGGCAATTAGAGGTAATCTAAGCTTGCAAAACTTTAAAGCATTTGGTTGCACATGCTTTGAGTCTCATGAACTTCAGTAACTAGCACAGTGCAAAGCAAATATGACCTTTGCAGAACTGAAAAGCAAATACAATGTCCAATAGATGTGTAAAAATAAAAGTATCAGCTCAACAGACACTGCTAGAAGCCACATTAAATATAGGGCTATTTGGTCTTAGCCTGTTTTGAGTCAAGGATGATTCTATAAAAATGTCTCAAGTCTAGACTTTTAATGCTTTTGTATTTCATATTCCTTGTAACACGGGCCAGGACATTCCAGTCCATTTCTCAGGGATATGCAAAAGGCAGCAGGCTGTTTCTTCACTTGGCTGCCAGAGTTGATTTGAAAACTAATAATGCAAGTGTCTGTGAGGCAGAAGTATCTTTCAGGAGTTTGGTAGCTCTTCAGCACATTACTGGGAAGCATGGGATGTGGTCGTATGCACTGAAAAGGCCTGCAAGGCCTTTAAATGTCCTATAGGAATCCTGACTTTCTCAGAAGGTTATTATATATATTAACAAAGCCTCTTGTCTTTTTTCCTCCACTTGTTCAATAAGTGAACAAACCATTGAAAAGCCTGTAGGTGATAAAAGTATTCCTTGAAATTATCTTAAGCAGAATGTAGCCACAAGGTAAAATTCTTCCATAAGCAAAAATTGGTCATGCACGATTACTTTCTGACACACAAAATAGCTAGCTCAGAGTTTATATCATCATTAAATAAATGGGAACTAACAAAAGGTCTTTTTTTTTTTCCTTTCTCTGTCCTTATTATCACAGAATATGTTTTGAAAATGTTTTCTGAGTTAATTTGGTCCCAACTCAACCTTGCTTTTACTCTGTATAATGATTTACAGTAACACAAAGATGCTATATAATGCTTTCATATTTTTATGGTCACTTTGGTAGGCACGTACAATACAAGTGAAGGGGATGGGAGGTGGGTCTCAATGGTGACCATGAAGACCTCCTTTCCATTAACATGGAAGGAATGCTGTATTGTAGCAAGGCTTACCCTCACTGCTAGATCTGTTATTGATGGACCCGATAAACTTGACATAAACTCTAGACATATCTCTACTATTATTATTAATAATTAGAATAGACTGCCTTCTGACTGACCATGGACAACATTCTGCTAACATTAACCATATTGAATAATACCTCCCTCTCAGATAAAGTCAGTGAAGCTCATTGCAGAGTGTTATCTGATATGACTGAGTTTTCTGAATGGTCTTTTTGGAAAGCCATTTCTGAGGACAGGCAGCTCACTCTGTTGCTTACCAGAATGTACATAAACTCTTTTGAAACAATGGCAGCTAATGATAGCCTGTAGTGCTACTGCTTTTCATTTCAGTCATGGCACTGTGATTCATTAGATCATCGTATGAGTAAAAGCAAATAGGTGCATGTTAAAAAAAGAAAAACGTCAATAAAGCCTTTGCTCTTTACTCATCTTACTCAGGTCATGAGCACAGATTTACTAAGCGGTTTAGTGAGCAGGCATTTCAGCTTTCCTGCTTACATCACATCACAGCCCCACAGCACTGCTGCTCTCCCTGTCTCCACACCAGCTACATCCCCCTCTCCCTGAACAGTCAATCACTGGTCCCCGCAGTCAGTCCCTTTGAAGTTAATTACCCCACTCCTAAAAGAAGATTCTACTGAAAATTAAAAAAGAAGGTACAAAGTTCAAAAAATGTAAGCTGTGTGACTCAGCGGTCAAAGGGAATGGAGATAAATGCTGATCTGTAAACTTTTAACAACCAGAGCATTAATCAAATTATGTAAGGTCATCTTTTCCTCTAAGATTGACCACAGAGCAATGAATAAAAAATGCAACATCTTCCACATATAAAAATGAAGAAATAAAACTTAAATCCAGCTTCTGATTTGACTCTCACCCTTTTGATCAGAGATTAGTAGCGCTACACTTCACTAAAGTCTCTGAAAATGCTAGATGAGCTCTAAAAGGGAATTAGAGAGCACTTTAAAGATGAGACAGCTCACAATCCTGCCCTTCTGTGCATTCGGTACTTGAAAATAGTATCTTCAGTCCTCAAATAATAACAGTAAACATTCAAATAATAATTGTCACAACCAATTGATAATCTTTTTGGGTTGTGTTGTTATAACCTATTTGGCAGAGAAAAGAGGTGCTTATGGAAAAGAAATTCCCTTTCCTTAGGCTGCTGCTCAGTCACGCTGTCGCTGAGCCTGTCGGACATTCGTCGGCTCAGGTAGGTGGCAGGGTAAAGAAACAAAGAGATGGAGAACTTCTCCTTTGTATCCGTAACAGGGAGTAAGGTACTTAACAAGCAGGTGTGAGCTTGCTTGCTCCTTACGCCAGCAAGGAGCAGGGGACAAACACTGACCGAGTCACAATTCGTGCCCTGGTCTGACTGTACCGGCTGTTTCACCGCGCATTCGGGATCAAAGCAGCTGGGTGTCAGGCATCACATGGCATAACTTCATAGGCAGGGCAAGTGCTGAAATGCACCACATCCACTTTGCCTTCTGACTGTGAGATGAACCGTAATCTTGAGTGTAAGACTAGCTACGAGTCTCTGGTTCAAAGCCAACTTACAAAACCCAGAAACATATTCCATTCCCAGCGTGACACTAATGGAATATCTCAGTGGTGAGTAGTTGTTTGAGAGCTGGGGTATGAAAAAGCATAGACACAAGTAATACTTCTGTGCTGCAGACTTCAAGAAAGATGACAAATGCACTGTAACTCCTGTTACGACGGTTAGTGATGAGCGGAACACGAGGGTCAGTTTGGATGTTTTTTCCTTGTTGAAAACATCATGGCATTGCAGGGGTTGGGCAGGAGGGTGTCCCATGTTTTGTTTTTTGTCTTTTCCTTTAAAGCTGAATATACCACAATATGAGAAGTCATCTGAAAAAGTCAATTGTTTGGGTTAGACCTTATCAGTGGTATGTTTGTACAGCACATGGCAGCGGTCCTGGGTCTGGGACCATGTCCTCCCAGCCACCACCAAACAAGTAAATTGTTTCCAGGGGGCTGTGGTGCCAGGCATATGGTTGCCTTATTCTTGTTGAAAGAACTATCAGCTCTGTTTAAGGCAACTAGCTGTATTCAAGACCGTGTCCACAGTGGCTCACTAGCTTCTTTAAAATGGAAGTCTCTCACTGTAGTGCCAACACTTTCATCTGACCCTTGATTTGTTTTCAGTCTTGTCTGGATGCTAACACATGGGTAACAGCCTTTCCAGAGGCTGTTACCAGTCCCGGACCTCTTTATAATACCTAGACAGACTCACCTGATATATTACAACGTAACTGAGTTTAAATCAAAGACTTGCATTAATTTACTAGAAAGAAAATCTAGGTGAATATATGTTGCACTTTTGCTTTATAGCTGCATAGTTTTCTGGACAGAATGCTGTATTCCAATGTACAATTTCATAAGGCCATTTACAGTCTTTGTATCCAGGCTGTGAAAGATGAATATCATTAAAGTTTACTAGATTTCAATGTGATCTAAGGTATTCCATATTATGAAATTAGAGTGCCTGTGCATTAATTTTGGTAAGTAAATTGACTATGGGATAAAGGCAATATTCTTTTCTATAGTGAATTATTGCAAACCTGATTTTTCACTTCTTTCTTGGAAGGTTACCATAGCAGATCAAATAATACATGAACCAGTAAAACCGATTTCTCTCTCTCTCCCTCCCCCCCCCCCCCCTTCCCTTCATCACTAGGAGTAAAAGTTTCATGAGAAGAATATATATACAATTGTATTCTGCTGTATTATTCTGTATTGTATCACCTTTGGGTAGGGATGGATTTTTTCCCCCCAAAGAAGGAACCAAGTCACTTCATGGCCATGACTCCTATTATCTTCTTGCCTGGAGAGCTTAGAACTATTCAACTGTGAAATAGCTTGTCCCTATGCTATGCAACCTTGATAATTCTCTGTTTGGCATTGCTCACAGATGCTCAGGGTGGAAACATCATCTCTAGGAAAAGAAGATAGGAAGCTGAATGTGCCACCAGAACTTTAAAATGAGAGGGAGGAGGCGGGGGGGGGGGGGAAAGGTTTATGTATCTTAAGAAAGTGCAACATAAGAAAACTGAAAAATTACTTTTGAAAACTGGTAAAGTGTGTTTGAATGGAGTGTGGGATACTTTTTAAGAGTAAATCCCAGTGGACTGTGGTATTTGCCATTATGCAAATGAGCACTTCATGCCAGCAGATAATTTTTGTCCACTGCCTAGACCCAGTAAGAAATCTAGTGTGCATATACATCTATACACATGCTCACACATTATGGAGAAGTCAGAAGTGATGCCACAGTTAACGATGGTTGGTTGAAATGTACAGTTAAAGCAATACTAAAATTCCTTTTCTTTACACTTCAGTGACTGAAATTGGTATCCAACTTCGACAATCTAATGCTTTAGAAGAAAATTTAATTCTGGCTTTGTTTTTGATAAACAACTTACTGCCTTGCAGAGGAAATCTCTTTCTTTTGCTTGTTCTACGTTTACAGGTTGGACTAAAACTTTCAAAATGCTTGGGTTTATTTTCATTTAAGAAATTTGTGGGAGATACGTGGTCCTTTCCACAGCCAAAGGCAACTGTAGGAGATCACAAAGATTTCAATATTGTGTGCTTCAGGATCTCTTCTACGTACTCTATTGTTAAGGGAAGGGGTATGTATCTGTGCTATGGCAGACTGCTCACATGGAAGAGTGAGGCAGCACATGTTTTTGTACAGCCTGAGCAATGCCTGGGTTTGACGTTGGCAACAGATTAAAGAAGTAGGCTTTTGAGGTAACGCGACAGCTGAACAAATTTTGGAGCTGTAAACACAAAAAACCAGCCTCACTGTATGCTCAAGAAAGCAGTATTTTGTACATTTTTATAAATAAATAGAAATGCAGCAGTTCCACCATTTTTTCCTGCTTAACCAGAGTACTCTCCAAAAGATTAAATATTGATTCTGCTACTTGGGTCAAAAGAGATACTACAGCCCATATCCTTCCAGACATTCTCTAGTTCCAGTAGTATCTTCTCCTTCTCCTCTGTTGCTGATATAATACCCATAGTCTATTAATGGCTTGAACATAGTCCAATTCTGGCATTTTAAATGTGAACAGATTTAGATTCTGATTTTCAGAACACTTTATATTGAACCACACAGAGATTAATCAGTAAGGCTGCTCCAATCTCCAGCTGCTTTTATTTTGCCTTATTTCAAAAAACTTTTTAGGTCAGGACATAGGATAAACAGCAAAAAGAATGTATGTTAGCGCTTAGAGTAACTGGAAGATGAAAAGTGGGCATGGCTTTGTATGGTTTCATGCAATTTTGCAGAAGAAAAGTTGAATAGCAGAGACTTTGAGCGGTATGTGAAGCAAAGGCAGATTGGTACTTGTGTTGAGCCTGAAACTAAGGTAGATTCCACTTCTTTTAGGGGAAATATTTATGTGATTCCCTCCCTACCTCCTCCCTGGATGTCAGCTGGACATTCCTGAATGCAAAAATGCCAGAGGGCATACTGGGATCTCCAAGTCATTCCGGATTTTCAACCTGCTCTTTTTCAAAACATATATTCTTTAAAATTGTATAAATGTCAGAGGATATTGTCTCAGGTGATGATGTAAAAAATAATTTTATTATCCACAATATTTTTCATTCACTCAATAATTCAGTTGCAGATTGTTTTGACTGTCTTTCTGTTAAAATACTGAGAGACCTATAGCAGGTAAAATACAAATTTGACAGGTGTAAACATTTTAAAAAGAGTACAGCACACCTCTGCTGCATCACACAACGTTGTTAGCAATTATGAACACCAACTCCAAGCACTCTGAAAGGTTTTTTTGACAGTTTAGAAATGTTCGCCCGCATAAAAGAAGTGTAATTTTTTGAAATGTTGAAATGACTAATTCAGACTAATATGGAAATACCTGGTCCTGACTATTTTTGTCAATGAACTTTGGGACTGTGACAGATGCACTCCACTCCTTAACCAAACTAGCGGTAGTTTGGTACAGGCTCCAAAGGAGGTAAAGCCCTAAGGTGTAACCGGATCAAGAACTTCTCTAGTTCCAATCTGTTCTTTTAAAAAAGGAGCAGACTGACACCGTGAGCATCAATGCATATTAGCTTGGAACACCGATCATGTGATTAACACGTAAGTAGCAGGTAGCTTTTCCGAGGCTCATTTATCAAGGATCAAAGAAAGTTGTGGGTACTAGGAGTCTTATGCATACCTTTCCCACTCCTGTAATTTGTCTATGAGCCAACCCTTTTATTCCATAGATATGTCAGCCTAAGTGAGCCTTCTCTGTGCTCTCCCTGCCAAGCAGCCTGGCTGCACGGCGGCGGTCTCCCCTTGGGCTGGGACACGTCTCATGATCTCCCCTTCAGCTGGGACACCTCTCGCGATCTCCCCTTAGGCTGGGACACCTCTCGCGATCTCCCCTTGGGCTGGGACACCTCTCAAGGCTTCTCTGCAAGGCAAAGAGACCCTTAACCAGTGACAGATCTTTGGTAAGTGACTGATATCACCTATAACCTTGTATTATGGTAACTTGGATTTGTGTTTTGGTACCTTTGACTCTGCCTTAGTAGTTTTGAATCACTGTTCAAATGACTGTGCAGTGCAGTAATAGAGTGCATCTTGCCAATGAACTTTGTTAATACCTTTGACAGTGGTTCTTTAAGCGATCTAAATCACCCATACATGACAAATTGACATAGTCAGCAGGATGGCATATAGGATCACCGATTACTTATGGAAGCACAGAGTAAGTCTGAATCCCAAATTCTCAGAAGGGGCTTGTGACCACTGACATGACTGGGGTGCTATTGAAGAACAGTCTAAATTAGTAAGGGGAAATATTAAAGGAGGTGAAGGAAAAAGAATTATTTGTAAGATGTTAGGCACCTGCCTGGAAGCTGCCTGACAGGAAAGGAAAAACCATAATAGAGAGAGACAAGATCTAACAGAGGAAATAGAAGGCAGGCAGGTAGCTCAGTTATTACTGTCTCTGCAAACTGAACAGCTATGGAAGCAGTTAAAGGAAGAAAAGGAGAAAAAAGAACTTGGAAGAAAGATCCAGCTGATGCTCATGTGAGTTCCGTGCCCTCCTATCCCCATGCAAATGAGAAAACCAGTAGGGTCCCCAGAGGACCGGGATGGTGATATTTGGGGTGATCCTGATAACCATGATGAAGGAAATGTTAACGCCCTGCCCCTTTCAGACTGCTGTGAATATAAGACTAGACCCAGCATTAAAGCAGAATCCTCTGAAGGACCTTGGGGTGCTGGACAGCAATACACAAAGCACTCCATGGGCTGCATTACAGCTGGCAAGCTTACAGGAGAAGTACGGCACAAAGCCAGGTGAAATTGAAACCGAGTACTCATACTGTGTCTGCCTCAGTGGCGGTGACCAAATTATGTTAGAACACAGACAAAGCAAATGATTATTGGGGTCGAAGAGTGTTCTTAAACCTAGCACCCGACCCAGCAGATGAAGCCCATTCTATCACCAGCAGAGCAGCCTACTGGGCTGGGGGAATGGGTGCCTTCGGTTGTGGTCAACCTTCTGTGATTCTCATCTGTTCCCTAAGTGGGCTGTCCACTAGCATCACCAAAGCTACTTGCATACAAGCTATGCACAAATGGGGAAAATCCAGTGATACCCCAACATTTGCTAGTAGAGATCACACTGTGTTAAAGCCACTAATTACGGGAGCCCCTGCTGTTCTCAAATCCTATTTAATTGCAAAACGGGAGGAGATGAAAAGAGACACAGGGAGCAATGTGGAGTTAGGTGGTGATCCCCACAGACAGCTCCCTACACAGCAGAATTAATGCACAGCATTGTAAACTGTGGCTGTGAAATGGGGTGGGACTCTCTGTTGACCGAGAAATCAAGCCAAGAGCCTGAGTGGAAAACCACAAGTGTGACCCATAACACAAACACGCCCACAAGGACTGGGAGGCAGAGAAACAGAATATAAAAACAGAGACCTGTGAGTAGAGGCTCAAGAAAGGAGAAGCAAGTTATGGAGAAAAGCATTAGTGTTAGGTGTTCCTAAGGCAGCAATGCAGGGAAGACTGATGAGTATAATACCAATCTTAATACAAGCATTCCACAACTTAAGTGGAAATAGGGAAACTAAACAATCCCCTAATGTCCCGCCACCGACAGATTCCACTGGGAGGCCAAAATCCTTTTAAACCTCTTAGAGGGGAACTGCCAACCTTGAAGTCAAAAAGTGAATAGCACCAGGATGGCAACTTGTCCTGTCTGTCCGGCAAGTAGAAGCCTACCAATGGCTAAATGAAGGAGGTCCTTACATGTGAATTCCAGTTGGCTTGCAACAAGAACTGATAAAATTTCTAATAGATACAGGAGCACAAATTTCAATACTAACATAACAGGATACTGAGAAGCTGGCCATGCAACCTAGACAGCAAAGCTTTGAAGTCACTGGAGTAAACAGCAAGTGTTACACACCAAAGTGCAAAAGTTAATTTACAGCTCCTGGGCAAGAAGCGCATGTCGTCCACTTGCTTTGTGATGGAAAAGCACAATGAAAATATTTTGGGTGTTGATGTCTTGACTGGACAAAATGGGCACCTGCAAGATGGCTGCATGTGGTCCTTTGGTTCAAGTAATCAACCTCAACCACAGCAGAAATCGAGAGGCTACAGTATGCATATGCTGCACAGTCCTGCACTCCCCGACGCAAAAAATTACCGATGTCCCGCAGTATCTGATTTCATCTGCAGCCTGAAATGGAACTGCTGATATAAAAGCAGACTTGGACAAATGGCACATTAGTTCCAGAAGCCACTCCCCGTACAATTCACCCATCTGACCAGTCTGAAAGCAAGATGGGAGATGGCATCTGACAATCGATTATCAGCACCTAAATACCTACAGTGCTCTGCTAACTGCTGTGGTACCCAATACTGCAGTTTCAACATCCACACTAAAAGCAGCTGCACATTCATGGATGGCAGTACTACATATCAGAGAGATGTTCTTTTTGGTCCCCTCACAGGAGGAGAATAAAGAGAAATCTGCTTTTACTTGGGAAGGTATACAATATACCTGTAATAAACTCCCACAGAGATATAAATGTTCACAAGTAATTGCTCATGCTGCACTTGTTGAACTTTTACGGGCAGTCTCACTTGCTCAGGATGTGAAACTGTCCCAATATATAGATGATATTCTAATTAGAGGGACTGCCTCTGGAAAAGTGGGAGAAGCAGCAGCAGCAGTGTGGCAAGCACTATATAAAGAAGTAGTTGGAGTTCCACCTCAAAAAGGTCAGGGACCAAGTAGAGAAGTAAAATTTCTAGGTACTTGGTGGATTGCAGGTAGTCTGAAAATTCTGCTTGCCACCTTAAATAAAATAGAGCAGTTGTGGGTGCCCTAATCTAGAAAAGAATTACAACAGCTTATGAAATGGGAACTTCAGATACTGGAAGAAACACGTACCTGGATTTTCTATCATTGCTAGCCAACCGCACTCACTTTTACAAAAGGTACAGCCATTTAAACCCTCACTGATTCTAAAGGCACATTCCCTCACTGAAAAAACATCGACTGAAGTCATTCGGGGTTACTTTATTCCATCAATTTAGGGCCATTGCGACCTCAGTTCAACAAACTGCCTGCTACGGGAAGCCCATCTCCTGAACCATTTGCCTTTCTTGAATCATCCAAGCTGTTCTGTTGAGAGCATGTGCTTAAATATCTTGCTGATTCATGGCCCATGGACTGTTCGTTTTTTCAAACAGTATTTATGGTGATAACTTGCACTTATTCACCAGGGTAATTAAGTGGTTATGAGTAGATTAGATTTGCTTTAGAAAAGAATAAACTACAAATGCATATGCAAAATAGCAGTAGTGATATCATACTTGATTAGGTGTTAGTTTGGTGAATACTAAAGTAAGAGGGAAAAGAGCAGTTGTCTCCTGGGAGAGGACTTCCACTTCACATAACAAATAAATATTTCTACAACAACCCTCCCCATAATGATGGAGAATGTTGTGACCCATCAATTCAACACAAACATCATCCTCTTAACTCTGTTTTAGACCTGAAGTCCTGAGGGACAAAATAAATGGCGTCATGGAAGTAGTGCAATATTGCGACATCTTCCCTCAGTACAAGTTAGGTAGTGAAGTACTTTAACAAGGAAAATGGACTTTGTGTTTTCTGCAAAGTCATAATCTTACTCTTAATGCATTGGTAGTCTAATTAATGTAAATACACAAGTCTGAGTAATTGCTTTGGGGTCATCTTAATTAGAAGTTCCATCTTATAATTGGCAGAGAGATTAATTAAGATATACCCTCAACCGCCCACTAAATCCCATCCTTTATATTTTGTAAAGAATTATTCCATCTCTACTCAAGTGCAGGCCAAGAATACTAATCCTACCTCACTCTTCCATCCCACTGATAGTGCTACAAAGAAAAAAATTCCTTGCACATACATACTAAATCACATGGAACCCCTGGATCTGGCTCCCTGCATTTCCCGTGTATGGATGAGCTACAGAAGAAATTGTTGCCACCACTGTAACTCCTTCCTTGGAAATCCAGAGGAAAAGAAAGAGCAGAGCAGAGGGAGCACTGCCCCAGGCTGGAAGGACCAGAACAGAGAAGAGCCCTCTCCGAGGAGCACTGGGCATGCCCAAGCTCATCAGCTGATTGGCAACATAAGGGAGAGGAGCTGCAAGCCTGTAGCCATGGTAGGTTGCCTGGAAATCTTTGGTGTAGGGAAGGATGGGGAAAAACCTTAAAAAATGGCTAGTGTGAGAATTTTTAATGCACATATTATTTTTAACCAGAATGCATGAGTTCTCATTGTCCTGGTTTTGGTTGGGATAGAGTTAATGTTCTTCCTAGTAGATGATGGCAGTGCTGTGCTTTGGATTTAGGATGAGAACAATGTTGATAACACACTGATGGTTTTAGTTGTTGCTGGGTAACATTTATACTAAGTCAAGGACTTTTCAACCTCTTGGGCCCTGCCAGCGAGAGAGCTGGAGTGGCACAAGAAACTGGGAGGGGACACAGCCAGGACAGCCGATCTGAACTGGCCATACCATAGGACATCGTGTTCAGCATACAAAATGGAGGGAGCAGATCACTGCTGGGCTTTTGTCAGCAGGTGGTGAGAAACAGAATTGTACATCGCTTGTTTGTTTTCCTTGAGGTTTTTTTCTCTATCTCTTTTTGTTATCTCCCTTTCCATTACAGTTAGTAGTAGTAGTAATATTTAACTATATTTCAGTTATTAAACTGGTCTTATCTCAACCCGCGGGTTTTTACCTTTTTCAGATCCTCCTCCCCATCCCACTGTGGGGGAAGAGAGTGAGCGAGCAGCTGCCTGGTACTTAGTTGCCAGCTGGGGTTAAACCACGACACAATCTCAGCGCTATAAACTAGGTTAAATACATCTGCACTGAGTTTTCAGGGGAAATTTAGTGTGAAATGGAAAAAAATTTGGCAGGTGGCATTTCCAGCCAAGTGCCTCTGCCAGGTGTGAAAATTTCTGCAGCTATGTACAGCCACCCCTCGGTGCTGCTGTTCAGTTTCTGTTGACACCTCATCGGGTGGGGGGTCCAATAGACCTCTTAGGACAATATAAAGCCAGGCTGCTTTTGAGTATGCCCAGCACTTGTCCAGTCTGGGAAGAGGAATGTCTCTGCAGAAATTGAGATTTCTTGATGAAAAATGAAATCTTAGCTACCAGACTATGGGAAATCAATTCTTTCTGTACTACCAGTCATGCAAAGAGCACTCACCACAGCCTGGTGTCAGAGTGATTACATTTAGTTGAAATGCTTGTGGACTAAGGAGACTAGTTAGCAGATTCATTGCCAAATCAGATACTTCTCAATTAAACACTTGAACAAAAAGTCATCATTTCCCCTTTCAAATAGGGGTTCCTCCTTCAAATAGGGATTCTGTCTTGCCCATTCAGTGTTAAATGAAAAGTGTGCCTGAGGGTGCTGAGTTATACTCCAACAAATGGTGTCTGTTGAAATCCCATTTACACAGGAGATGGACCTGGAGCTGTGATCCCACCAGAACTCCACTGCCTTAGAGAAAGTCAGGAAAGCAGGTGAGTCAACATTACCACTAGAAGTTACAGTTTCTTTCAATGTTTTCCTCAGAGAAGTATGTATAAATAGCAGTCCCATGGACTGGTATAATCTGTTGGGAGGGCAGCATTGATATAAATATGTTCCTCCTGTTTCTCTTTCACCAAAAAGAACCCATTTCTACCACAGCTGCCTATAACATTTAGTTAAGTTAGAAAGTAGGATTGAGGGGAATTTTATATAACACATTCAGACTTCTGTGTAACAGCTTAGAAACTGCAAGTGTAAATAGTCTTTGTTTCTAACAAAACCACCCATGCTCTGCCATGAACAGAAACCTCTTTATAGTGTTTCCTTCAAACAGATTTAGAATCAAAAACCATACTACACCACCAGATAAGACTATGGAAAATATGCTGCTTCAAGCTGTGAAGCCAGGCATACTGTATTAATAACATTGTATAGCACAGAAATACTATACAAACAAACCCTCCTATATTAATAAAAATATATTTGCCTTCAAAACTATTTCGGTGATCCAGTGAAGCCTCAAGTAGCCACATACCCATTACTGTACCAAAGTCAGAGCAGAACCTTTATTAGTTTTTCATTAAAACAAAAAACCCACATACAATATCTCATACTCTTCTAATCAAAAGAGTTCAATGTGAGGGATATGACCCAGCTGGCTTTTCTAGGTTTCTTTTGAAATGAAATACTGGAAAATGTTTAGATGTTAACAAATAAAAATAACTGTGGGAAGAAACTGAATGACATAGAAGAAGATCCCACCAGCTGAAGTAAATGGTCAGTCTGCAAAACTAGACACATATAATGGTCAAAAAGGCTGGACCTCCTCATTTGCACAGTCTGGGGAACTTACTTTCAACACATTTGCAACCAGTGGCCCAGGACAGTCCCTGTAATAACTATCACAACAGCACTGACTTAAAACTGGAGGGCATAACCACCATTGGTAATGAAAGGTGCTGAAATAACCTGTCAGCACATCTCTTGCCCAAACCCAAGCCACTAAGAGTCACTCTAGACCATTGATAACAGAGGCAGAAGACATTGTTATTGCAGAAATAATGTGCTTGTGTACCTACCTGTGCATGAGACACAAGGAGCCCACATCTTGTCTTGGTTCAACCCCAGAGAGCATCTAAGTACCACGCAGCTGCTCACTCACTCCACCCCTCCCTCCCAGGTGGGATGGGGAGGAGAATCAGAAAAGGGTAAAATGTGTGGGTTGAGCTAAAAACAGTTTAATAATTGAAATAATAACTGAATAATTGAAATAATCATAATAACAATAACAACAAAAATAAATAAATAAATAAATAGTAACTGTAATGAGGAGAAGGGGGAGAGAGAGGAATAAAACCAAAGGGAAAAAAACCAGGTGATGCACAATACGGTTGCTCACCACCTGCTGACCAATGCCCAGCCAGTCCCCAAGCAGAGATACACACACCCTGGGCAACTCCCCCCAGTTTACATACTGAGCGTGATGGTCAATGCTACGGAATATCCCTTTGGCAAGTTCGGGTCAACTGCCCTGGCTCTGCTCCCCCTGGCTTCTTGTGCACCTGCTCACTGGCACAGCATGGGACACTTGAAAAGTCTTTGACTTAAGGTAAACACCACTTAGCAACAATTAAAACATCAGTGTGTTATCAACATTATTCTCATCCTAAATCTCATACAAAATCTCATACTAAATCCATAACACAGAAGTGTACCAGCTACTAAGAAGAAAATTAATTGTATCCCAGCTGAAAGCAGGACACACCTCTATTTGTCTGTGGTGCAGACCTGAGAACAGCTGGAGAGAGAGAAAAAGCACGAGAGGACTTTTCAGCCTGTCAACCCAGCATGTGAGGGCAGAAGCTGTGAGCAAAGACACTGCTGCTGCTTCTTTGATTCCTCCAGCATTCAGGGAAACAGGTCTGTGTTCTCTGAGAAAAAAAAAAAAAAAAAAAAAAAAAAAAATCATGGGTCTACTTCAAAGAGCTGCTGGCCTTCCTCACATATTTCTTCTAAGCAGAACACCCTGCAAAATCCGGAATGTGCGGATAAATGCTCAGGTCAAAGGAGCAATGGTTGCTTCCAAGTTGTCTTGTCATCTAAGTGACACTACTGACATGAAGGCCACTGAAGGATTCTAGCATCAGGGGACCTCCCACAGGTCCTGTGAAGAAATCAAAGAAGTCATCCAATGATGAGTATAATTGTATTTCCCTTTCTGAAACGAAGACCTCCCTACTGACCTTCTGGCTGCTCAGAATAATTCCAGCATCGTTATAACACATTCATTTGCCCTCAGGTGAAAGAAAGTGCCTTCCCCAGAACATTTCCACCCAGGGACATTAAATACAACTGAATTGGGGCTGTGAGTGGAAGCCGTGCGTTAGAAACCTTCTCAGCTACAACCTTCCCTCTCCTCTGGGTATAAATATCCCTTCTCCAACAGGGTTCTTAAAGCACTAAATCCTGCGGGGCTGTGTCAGAACATCACAGCAATGAGCTACAGCCAAGTGTGTGACACACACCGGGCTGATCTGGCTTGGGCCTGTGGAATTGCTCTGCTGCAACCCAGCTGTCCTGAGATGATATAATGCATAATAAAACCAAGACAGGTATTGAAGAGAAGTTACTCTTAGGAAATATGTACAGGAATTTTTTTGGAACTTCTTTACTTCCTTACTAAATGGAAAATACATTGAAACTAGAAGAGAAGTAAGCAGCAATTTCAAAAATTACCATTTTTCTGATTAAAGACAGTTATCAATGATCTCTACTTTTGTATGGATCTATACTTTCATGTAGGCTTTTATCTGTCTTACAGGACCTGGATAAAGAAATGACAGATATGTGACAATGGAACATAAAATGGGCATCTTCATATAGATTAGTTTCCTTGATATCACATAAATCATAGACTTTATGATGTATGAATCATCTCCTGCCCAGTCTTCATTAAAAGTAATCCCGGATATTACGCTACTGCCTTGGCTAGGAGAGTAGGGCACGGCTGGGAGCAGCCTGAGGCGCACGCTCTGAGGCTTGCCTTCAGCACCAGGCAGGAGGCAGCAGCACTGGCGCTTTTGTGGGTACATCCCTGTGCAGTGATGACTTCTGAGCTATTTGCCAAGGAATTTGGGGAAACAGTGACCATGTCTTCCAGTTCATGCTGGCCAGGACAGGAGAGGAGGTTGGAATGGCAGCTTCCCTGCCCCCAGCAGCTCCAGCAATGAGGTCCACGTATTCAGGACCATAAAGGAGCTGCTTAGTGCCTTGCAAGCATACACACCTGAGGTCTAGAAAATCCTGCTTAGATTGTCTGGTTAAGAAGCCACAATGAATTAACCACAAAATTCTGCTTATGCACACTTTGACAAGGTCACAAGTTCTGAGCCCACCCACCTCTCTTTTGTTCAGTTTTTGCTAAGCATATAATGGTGTTTTGAAGTAGAAATTCAAATTCTGCTTCTACCAGGACTGCTTTTCTTTATTTTCATCAAAACTGAAGCAAACTAAAAGCTAATTATTTCCTGCTTCAAGTGGAATAGAGTATTTATTGAAATGGTCCCTATAATCCTCTCAGAAGTGTTATAGGAGCTCAGTAATAAATGGGCTTCCAATTAATTAAATGCAGCTCTCCATATAGACACATCCCTCCAGAAACTGTTTCTTTTTTTCCTCCTCCTGCATCAACATCAGCTGTTACAAAGCAGGAAGAAGGTATTCACTGGAGTTTAATACAAAACATTATGATTGCAGAATGTTTCAGTCATGGTGAAATTCATCCTTAGTGAATTAATATTAAAAAGGAAATAGAAGTGTTATTAGTTCCACTGTTGAAATGTAATTTATTTGGGTACAGTTTTTACACTTGCATATTATTTTTTTTAAGCATTCTAAAACTGGTAATGTAAAATTGGAACTTCTGTCATTTATAGTAGGATTTTTAATAGTGTTTCTCTCTAATTGCATTTAAATTACATTTTAGAGAATTAACATTCTTTCTTGATCAAGACAATATGAAACAAAACAAGTTATTTGTGTTTCAGAAGGGAAAAAGAGGGTGTTTTTATGCAAATGTTAGCAGTGGGATGAAAGGGCTAGTTTCAAACCATCTAGGTCTTTCATGCCAGTTTACTAAGGTGTTTTGAAGACAGGAGAGTTGCTCTGAGAAAAATCAAAGTGGACACTTTTCTGCTTTACTTGGGTAAATACTTCATGAATTTGCAAGGCACAAACATTAGGCTGCAGGTCACTCCCAAGAAAACTGGTCTAATTGCATTCAGTCTGCTAGAGTGCTAAGGAATTGTTAAGCAGTAAGCTTAAAGCATGTCAGCGGTCCCATGGATGCCCCTTTGGAGTGCTCTGCGGTACACTGTGAGGAAGGCACGAAAGAGGAGTGAACCCTTTGGGTTTGCTCTGGGAGACTGGCTGTAGGGTAGCAAGTGCTCTATGTGACCACATGTCAGATAACCCATATATTAGGAAAGGCACTTTATTACAATATGTATGTGTGGGCACTAATAGGTAAAAAGAGTGGACTCGGACAGATATTACTGAATCCTCTGTGCTTCAGGTCTCTTGGCTTCTAGGAAATTGGTAGCTTCTGTATCTATATGCTGTGTAGAATCTTGATAGCATCTACTGAGTTCCTGATGAATAGAGGCTCAAGCACCTTAGGAATGGTGAAAGGGGGGAAAAAAGTTCATTTGCTACCTAAGAATGTTTGGTACAGAACAATCAAAGACAAAAGGATGGATGTATGGAAGGGCGTGTGTATGGGCATGTGTGTGGGTGTTATGCTTTAGCTACAAGACTCAGGATACTGTTGGTGCAACATCCCTTGCTTCAGGCCATACTGAGCCTTAACAATAACATGGGCCATGATTTTGGATTCATAGGGCAGGCAAAAAATTCAAGTGCTCATTGAAAGAAATTATGCTGTAAAGAAGGAATAAAATTTATGTGTGAGTAAAGTTTCCAGGGACTAACAAACAAGGGAGAGCAAAAAAGGCATTCCTACCACTCAGAAATGTGTCTTCTCAACAGGGTGACACTAGTGAAACAGTTGTCACTAACCAAGTCTTGAAGTCCCACCAGATAGCAAAGCTGTCTTTTAGAATAACACCCATTCCAAGTGCATCAAGGAAGCAAACCAAGTGACCAGGGAAAAAAAACCAAACCTATTCCTTTTGTCTTGGTGCTACAGGCTTTCCTGAGCCAGTGAAGTAATGACCATTGCAGCTGGGAAGAGGGAGGAGGCTGGACAGAAAAGCCAACAACGTGGCAGGAGAAGTAAACACTCTCTCAGTGTTTACTGAGCCAGAGGCTGCAAGAGGCAGGTACTTCTCATCCTCACCCAAGGGAAATGTGATGCTGAAACACATCCAGCACTCTGGGTAGAATAGCTAAAACCCATGGTCTGATGCACCAGCATCTGTGTTTTATCCTCACAGCTATCTGAGTGTGTGTTGCTGAAGTTCATGCGAAGAAAATTGTTCAAATATTTTCATCCTGGACCTGTGTCAGTGCCTGCTTTGACACGGAAAGCTACAAAGGCTGAGTGCGTCTGCTTAAAAATTGGTCTGTCTACCTTCATCTCCATTTGTAGCAAACCCACCTTGAGCTCACGTCTCAGCAGCAGATATATTTTTGTTCTTTCCAAAAAGTGTCAGTTTCTTCACCTGAAATAGTGTGCACAGGCCTTGCTTTGAAGCTTACCCCTGGTAAGAAATCACTCTTACTGAAATCTCTCACTAGGGCACCAACTTGCCTCATCAAATGTTCTTGAAAAGTGTTTCTGATGATTTTCTTCCCCTATAATTTCTACTGAAGAACATAATTAAGAACAGAAGCTAGTAACAGCAGCACTTGAAGACAATGTGGTCAAACTGGTCCAGATTTGTGTTAATGGCCCTCGCATCTGACCTGCCATGGTGCCCAATTGCCTTCCTGTCAATGTGTGGTCTCTGCTGCTTGTACAGCTGGGAAATCTGTCTGTTTAGAGTAACAGAGCTGGAAGAACAAATCTCTTGGTCAAATTCACAGAGAACAAAACTTAGGAGCAAAACTAAGAAGTGGATGCAAAATTTAGTCCAGGGTTTTCAGTATATATTCTGTCTACAGTTTGGTACAAGTGACAGTTATTGGTTGCCTGAACTTTTATTGATGTTGGAGTAACATGGGAAGAATTACTGCATCGCTTTCTGAGATGAAAACCAAGTCATTTGTGGGAATATTCATATTCTTACTACATCTACTTTCCATGATCATGCCAGGTAAAAATAGGAAGGCATATTTATGCAGAATGGAGCTTAGGGAGGCACAACCAGGGTATTACACAGGCATTTGTATCTGTACGGGTTTGGGGCATATTCATCCCATACAAGACTGATGTTTGTGAGCCACAAGAGGAGATGTAGCCTCGGCAGTTCTTCAGGTCCCCATTCTCCAGATGCTTCTTCAACTCAAAAAACCACAATTAGCTGGAATGATTATACGGTCGCCACAGAAGTTATTAGTCATACACAGATATTAGCCATACACATGAAATACAGAGCCCTTTATTAAAAGCCATTAGTGGGCAACTAAGTTTTGGGGAGCTTGTTTGTTGAGTTTTTTTGTATGTGGGTTGGTTTTTGTTGGGGTATTTTGTTTGATTGGTTGGTTTTGTTTTCAAATAAAGGCACAGTTGAAATGCCTGGTGCTTTTAGAGGTTAGGGCTCAGTTCTGCTGCAGTCATATCAGCCAGGCCATAATGTACAACGACATTTGGGTTAGAGAAGAGCTGGTACTGCAGTAATTGTTCATCTGTATAGATTTTAATTTAATAAGTTCGATTGTAGTGTCTATATATATTTGCCACAAGTATTTTGATTTTAAGTTTTCTGTCCGGAAGACTGCAAATGCTGATGATATTTAATATGGTATTTTAAAGACAAAAGGCACCCATGGTAGGGAGAAGTGGTGGCTTAAGAGAATAACACCAGAGTGACGCCAATTAGCTAAAGATTATGAAATAAAAGCTGCTTTATAATGGACATGTACAGAATAACAAGGATACTTGTTACCTTCTAAATTACCAGGTTCATAGATTGATTATACAGCTATATTATAAAGTCAGATTCAAGCCATAAATCAGAGGGGTTTCCTGAATTGGTTTTTGTTTGAATTACAGCATGTCTTCTAAGAAAAAAAATCCCAACTTTGTTCTTACATTGTCCTGAAGATCTTAAGAAATTCAGGAAAGGTTGACAATAATATGAAATGTGAAAGGCATTATCTATTTCCCTTTGTCTTCCCCCTCTGCCCCCCATCTGAGATATATGGAAGAGACACCATGTTAAAGAGAGTTTGCAGTTCTCTCACAGGTATCAAAGTGGAGCTACCCCAGCTGAGAAATTGCATACTAGCAGTAAGCAAGATTCAGCTGGGAAGTAAACATCCTAACATCACCAAATGATAAAATCTGTGGGCTCTGGGTATTAGTAGACTTTGAATCACCTACTTTCAATCCTTTTGAGGGAAAGGCTTCATATATTTGTGAACCCACAGGCATGTCCTTTTGAATTGTAAAGATCACAGAAAACTTTCACACTCCACGACCTTTGTGTGACTTAAATTCACTAATGTGTTTTTTTGACCTTGACTGGACACCAGGTGCCCGCTAAGCTGCTTTATAACTCCCCTCCTCAGCAGGGGGAGGGGAGAAAATAAAATGAAAAAGCCCACACTTTTTTGGTTCAAGATAAAGGCAGCTTAATAAAGCAATAGCAAATGGTGTGCACACAGAAGCAAAAGAAATTAAAAGATTTATTCTCTGCTTCCCATCAGCAGGTGATGCCCAGCCATGTACTGGGAAGCAAGGCTACAGTTTGTGCAGTAGTTGCTCCAGAAGCCAAATGTCCTAAGTACCAAATGCCTGCCCTCCCTCCTCTTAGCTTTTATTATTTTTATATCATCATCATCATCATTATTATTATTATTGTTATTATTATTATTATTACTGAGCAGAGGTCATATGGTATGGAATATCTCTTTGGTCACTTCAGGTCAGCTGTCCTGGCTGTGTCCCCTCCCAAGACCTTGCCCACCCCCAGCCTAGCGGTGATGGGGGCAGTGCTGGAGAGACAGCCGTGATGCTGTGGGAGCGCTGCTCAGCACCAGCCAAAGCACCCTGTGTTATCAGCACCGCTCCAGCCACCAGCACAAGCTCAGCACTGTGAGGGATGGTAGGGGGGAAATTAACTCCATCTCAGCCAGACCCCGTATGACCATGAATGTCTGGGGAGAGCATGCTCAGGACTAGGGATAAAACTGATAGAAAGGAACAAGCCAGATAATAATTGTTTACGGCTCTGAACCTCCAGAGTGGTCAGTAGGTAGGAGTATCTTACAAGGAACCATAAGGGGTTTTTATCAGTTTCACTAAGTCCTCTGTGCAGCCTTAAAATTAAAAAGTAGTTTATTTTCCCTTTCAAAAAATTATCGGGGTAGCAGAAAGAGATATTATTATTTAGTAGACTGAATGGATATAGCAGGAAAAAAACAGACACACACCTCAAAGCTGCTCTTCAGGTCTTAATGTGAATAGAGACTTTGGTGACTTGACAGAGTTGAGTTCTGAAGGTCAGTATGCAAACTACAAGGTGATCTTTCTGTCTTAACTGATTTGGGTATTTTGTAGATCTGTGGTAGTACTGAAGCTAAAAGAAGCTGAAATATTTATTTATTTTTTTTAATGGCATACAATTTAAAGCCGTGCAACAACAAGTGTGTCTTTTACCCAGTTGTGTTAGCTCTAGCACTGCCTTCATTGCTTCTAAACCATTCCAATGATACTGTGAAGACCAACAAGAAGGTCTGGCTTGTACTGAGATACGTTACTCAAAGTTGTGTTTCATTGCTAGAAACTAACTCTGAGGATGATTAGAAATAACTATAACATTGCATTTAATTTTGTGTTGTGTGAAATTCATTGCATGTATTTGAAAAGCTAGTGTGTTGTTTACTATATCAAAGCGTAGATTACTGGCAAAGCAGATGTAAATGCTACTTCATTACTTTGTTAAGCCTTGGTAATGCAAAGTTAACAGTGGGTGCAAATAAATGCAAGGAAAAGCATGGGTGTCCTAATCAGAATGAAGCCTCCAAAACTCTGGCATCAAGCAGTCCCTGCTCAGTGGCTACCCAATTTCAAAGATTCAGCCCTTTGAAGACAGTAAATGGGCTTGAAAACAACTGGGCACTGGAAGTATGTGACAGGCAAAGGCGAGGGTGTCCATGGCCCAGATGAAAATGTACGTTCATGGCAATATGGCTTATAGTATTTCTGTACAGGTCTTTCAGTTGTCACAGTTCTATATGTTTCATTGATTAGAAAAAAAGGACAAAACCCCCTAAGGTTTGCGATCATGAGTTTTAAAATGTTTCAGACCCGAAACACTTTTATTTGAAGGGGTACATTGCTGCAACACTTTCATTTTTGTGATACTTCACCCAATGTTATTTGGACGTCATCACATCATTTTATATTCTCAAAATATTTTTCAAAGATCCAGCTTGAAACTGCAAGATGATGTTCAGATATTTTTTTTCCTCTAGCATGTGGCAGTTATGATGAATCAGAGTTTATTCTGTGTTCTGTTTATCACCATAGTAACCTGTACTCTCTGTATTTAATACGAAACAAAAAGTTATTGACTTGACAGAGATGGAGTTCTGGGAAGCACTGGTTTATGAACATTGGCAAAACATTTTAATGGGACTATTTGCTTCTCAGGTTGTTACATGTACCCGTAATTTGATTTTCATCTGTCATGCTGACTTCACACAAAGAAATTGATTGTAGTCAAAACGTATTCATTAGGATTACAGCTATTTTCTACTCTTATTGGCTGTTATATAAAGCTAGACAGTGTCCATTTCAATTCAGATTGTTTATGTACATGCAAAGCACAGTAAAGGTACCTAGTAGCTACTGGGCTTGTTTTGTATTGTCAGGAGCCAAAGGGATTCCTAAACTGCAAACAAGAGAGAGCAGTTGCTTATTGTTATTTAATTAAATCATTGCTGTTTAGTATCAGACTTCTCAAGGTTTACTTTTTTCCAAGCCCAAGCTGTGAGATTGCCCATCAGATTTTTATAGTTCCTTTCCTGGCACAGATTGGGTTATTTTATTTTATGAAATTACTTACTTTCAGTGTGTTAATTGATCCTTCTGACTGGTTACTCTTACCAGGGATCAGTACATTGATCTACCTCATAAAAGTAACCTAAAAACCGCAGAGACAGCACAGGGGCAATAACTGGTAAACAGTGAGGGACAGAGAATGAGGAAGCTGGAGTGACTGGGGATTCTGTGGGAAGCTGGAGAGCTTTCTGCATTCTTGTTGAACTTCTCCTCAAGCAAATTTTAGTCCTTGAGGGCAGGCTGTAGGGAAACCAGGGTGATTGCCCATGCAGTTTTCTTTGTGAAGAGTTCCTACACTTTCAGTACCCTGGTGGAAACATCCCATGATACAACATACTCCCAGAAACGTTTATAAAGCAATCCATCAGGAAAAGATGTGGTCATTATATTTCTGACCTCCTCTACCTGTCATGAATGCTTCATTATTGAATATTGTTATTATTTATCTATAAATAGCTTTTTTTTCTACTAGTTACCTAAACCATAATTACAAGCACACATTATTGAGGTAGCCTCCAGTTGTCAAGCATTTCTGTATTCTGCCTATCTTTTGTTAAACGTTTTGTCATGCTGCGGTGAACCATATTTCATAATGCACACAAATTTAAAGCTTCAATTTCACCAGTTCTATAGGGAATGTTTTACCTAGGAGGGTGAATTTATTTCTTCCAAGGAATAATTTTGATGTTAACTCTGAGACACTAAAATGTACCAACAAAATAATGGAAAACGCATCTATAGATTGAATTTTTTTTATTGTATTTGAAACATAGGGCTAGTATTTAATACACTTATCTTATACATTTAAATATGCATTATCTCCTGTAGAAGCAGATGCAATCAGTACCAGGTATCAAAGAGTATAGGTATATTGATTGTACAAAAACCCCCTTCCACACTCATGTTATCAAATAGGTTTTCTAACCTCTGTCCTTAAGAATGCATTTTGGAGGATGTGCATATGCATGTGTAAAAAACCCTATTATTATCACTTCAGCTGTGTGCTTGTTGACACTGCAGGCTACCAGTTTTGCTGAAGTAATAATTTGGTCATATCAAGGAATGGAAAATCAGATCGTCAAAGCGCTATTCAGAAGGAATTGCTGAGTAAGTGCGTTGTGTTTTTTCTTTCCTGCTAAGAGATTAATCATCATACCTGGATATTCTCTTATGAATACCACACCCAGAGTACTTATGAGGTAGGTAAGGGAAGACTAGTAGCACAAGCAAAAATCAGAGGCATTAGGAGTTGGGAAATGATACCTGTGATAGATGTATTTTTCTAGCATAATGAGCTTACCGGGAATGCAGTGGTTTTGCTTTACAAAACAGTTAGGCAAAATATCTGTTATCAATGCTTTTTCATTCTAAAATCTGCAGAAGACAAGGACCTGAGGATGGTGTGCCTGATGGTTTAACTTTGGATACTAGGTTAATAATTTTGAGTGGCTTTATAGCAAGCTGATGCTGCATCACCTCCATGCTAAAACATCCCAAGCTGTGTTCAGCTTTGGGCCCCTCACTGCCAGGGGAACGTGGAGGGGCTGGAGCGTGTCCAGAGCCGGGCAGGGGCTGGGGCAGGGGCTGGGGCATGAGGCTGATGGGGGGCGGCTGAGGGGACTGGGGGGGGGTTTAGCCTGGAGAAAAGGAGACTCAGGGGGGACCTTACTGCTCTCTACAAATCCCTGACAGGAGCTTGAAGGCAGGTGGGGATAAGTGTGTTCTCCTAAGTAACAAACAATAGGACAAGAGGAAACAGCCTCAAGCTGCACCAGGGGAGGCTTAGATTGGATATGAGGAAAAATTTCTTCACTTGAAGGGTTGTCAAGCGTTGGAACAGGCTGCCCAGGGAGGTGGTAGAATCACCATCCTGGGAGGTGTTTAAAAAATTCATAGATGCGGTGCTTAGGGATGTGGTTTAGTGATGGACTTTGCAATTCTGGGTTAATGGTTGGATCTGATAATCTTTAAGGTTTTCTCCAGTCTAAATGATTCTATGATTCTGATTCTATGATTAATGCCCACAGTTTATGCTTTCACATTCTGATGATCAGTGTACCAATTTCTGAGGTAATGGTGAACATCTTGTAGAGAACTTAAATATATGAGTTGTAGGTAATTCATACATTGAAGAATTTGCACAGCTATTTCATTTTCTTCATAAATGACATTAGTAAAGAACATTGGTGAGATATATATACAGACCACCTTTTGTTATTTTACATAGAGCTATGGTACACAGGTCACACATATCAAACAGAAGACTTTCGCTCAAGAAAAAAACCACAATTGTAGAATGGATTTGCTTGCACAAATGCATGGGAGATTTCAAATAAAGCAAGAAGGCAATATTGATTTTGATATAGCCACCCCTAAAAATACAGGCTTTATAGCCACAATACTGTCTTGATTTAGGTTCTAACACCAACCCAAAAGTCTCAGATTCAGCTCTGTCCACTTATTATTGATTTGTCTGGCATGCTGGGTTAGTTGGGTGGGTTTTGTTGGGGTTTTTTTGGTTGTTGGTTGGTTGTTTTTTTTTTCCAGAAGTGCTTTTCTGCTCTCAAATTTTAGCTAGCTCTCCCAAAAGAATGTCTAAACAGTCACAAAGAGCAATTCTATTCCTTACAGTTGAGCTATTGACTATCGTAATAAAAAGCAAAGACAGAAGTCATGTCAGCTTAGCTTCTGACAGGACCTTACAGTATTCTTTCATTCAAAAACACTTATGTAATCAACAAGCAATGAGTAATGAATTGCAAAATATCAGCAGCCCTTAGTTTTCTTTCAGGTATGATAAAAACTTTATAAAGCTGTGCTATTTTTAAGGAATAAAATACCTTAAAACTATCACCAAGACATCAGTTCTTTACTATTTTACTATAATACCTCTTTTTTTTTTTTTCCCCCTTCCCCCTCTCCTGCTACCTGACATCTAAATGCCTGTAATTTTAGACATCAGGACCACATACCGGGGAAAAAAATCCACAAGTAAAGAGCTAAAAGATATCATTTTTGTCATTTGTAGACAGTAGTTTCACCTGATGTGCATCTTCAGCACCTTGTACATCTTTTTCTTGGGGAGGGGAGCAACATGAGGAGCACAAAGATACAGCAGAGCTTCTTTAATAAGCCTTAACAATTTTGCTTTGATTAAATTTGTACAGTAAAACTGAAATCCTTTGGGCAGGGGTAAAATAGCCCTGTTGATGAATCATAGAGGAAATCAAGACAGGAAATAAAGGCATGCTTAGGAAAGATTAAACAAGCCATAAAGTTTTCAATAAAAGTAGCATGTAGGAAATAAAAAGATGTAAGTGATTGGTTGAGGTGCAAATGTATGAGTGGGTAGGAGGAAAGGGAAGGGTAAATTTGTCTGGGGAGTAAATACATTTAGGTCATTATAGTTTAATATGGCCACGATCCAGAAAAACACTCAAGCATATGTTTGGTTTTAACATGTGAGTCACTTTTGCAAAATCTGAGCTCTGCTTACTTGCCCAGGTTTAGTAGCCGGTATAGTCTCTTGAATCATATTGCTCCACTGAAAAGCCCATAAGCCAACTAACTGAAAGATCAAATGTCTTTGGACTGGGCATCTGTCTGAAGAGACCTTTTTCTGGGCACAGAAAAGCACATACTCTACTTTCCATTATGGCATGTACTTAGAAATGGAAATGTATTTTTGCATGCACAGGCTAAAGGAAGGGGAATGATGGCGACAGCCAGAGGGGATGCAACATCAGAACTCTGCAAGTTTTTAAATTCTGGAAAACTTTGTTAACATTTTGTGTGAGAAGTGGCACATTATAATTGGATTTAACTTGACCAAATTTACTATGCATTTAATATTTATTTGTGTGGTTTGGTTTGCAGTACCTGTGCTTGCAGGTTGCAGGGCCCCAGTGGAGAAGGACGGGCTCAGGGCAGACAGCGGTGCCACAAGCATGCCTGAGGACAAGGCAGAGCAGCTCCTCCCCTTACCCTGGGAGCAGAAGTTGGGCTTTCCAAAGATTCTCTGTAGAGACTTGACACTCACGTTGCAGTCATTAACCGCTGATAACAAGAAATGGATTATTTGATTGTTCTTTCTACCCCAGGTTTTGGTGGGATTTCTGGCCAGTGCAGAGGAATGACTTTGGGAGTAGTCGGACTAAGCTGATGGTTCTGAACCTCCGATTTGTTCTGATTAGCTTGTGAAAAGACCACAAGTTTAAAACTTACATTTTTTTCCCCGTCTTATCTCTAGGAGGCCATTCTGCTTCCTCTCTAAGTTCTGATCTTCTATTTTGTAGAGCAGAAAGAAATGTTTTAGCTTTTCAGAAATGAACAAGGTAGATACACAGTGCATGTCAGTGTCACCAGGTGCCATATTTACTTTTCTTAACTCTGTTTCCTGACAAATGGGAACAGAAGAATCACAGCTTTCATTGAACAATATTTTGTTCAGTGTTCAAAACAAATTTTTTCACACGAAAGCATTAAAACTTGATTCTTGCAATGTCACCACAAAAAAACACTTGGACTTCTTGAATTTTCCTCGCTGCTGAACTTGCTTTCAAGATGCAACAATTCCCTTATATAAGCAATTTGCAGAATAGAGGGACCTGTTTACTTAATATGCCACAGACTTCCTTTTCTCCTAGGAAGCCATGATGGTGCACAAGAGCAAATATTTGTATTTTTATACAATCAAAATGCTCACAAGATTTTTTTTTTTAATTGCTGCATTTTACTTATAAGCTGCTAGTTAAAAGGTTTCTTTGATACAATTCAGAAGTTGAAATGAAAAACTGTGTGTCTTTTTCAGCATCTTTATGTTTCATTTATTGCCAGACTCTCCGTCAGCAAGATGAGGTGGCTGATAATTATTCACGGTTGCCAATTAACCTACTTAGCAGGTCACATAGGTAACTAGCATAGATTGTGTCAAATCTCATTATTGGGATAATAATTTAATCAGCCAGTGCATTGACTGAAGACCAGGGAATCTGGAGAATAAATTAAACAGGAAAATAAAATCAGTACTTTGTCAGACATTATATTTAAATACATGAAAACAGTTTGTCACACAAAATTATGAAGTATGTTACTCACTAGTAGAAACCCAGTAAGGTCTGGGGTAGGGGCTGGTGGTATTGAGGGTGGGTTTTTTCAACCATAACATCCAGCATGAATATAAAAAGATGTTATGTGTCACCTTGCTTTTATGAATGAAAGATAGTTTAACATCTGAAGAAGTCGTGAGCATGTGTGCTATTCTTTAGCATTTAGACTGACATGCAATGCAATTGTCTTTAATGCAGTGTTATAGAACAGTGTTTCCGAGACACACCTGGTTCGTGATCCACGTGGAACAACCCTGGCCTCTCCCTTCCCATACAACCCAGCCTTGTTCTGCTCTTCATGCCTGGCTTTAGAGCAAAGACGAAAGAATGTCAGGTAAGAAGGTCACATACTGCATAAAATAACATTGCTGGATCTTTCAAGATGGACAGGGGAGAAGAAAAATTACAGTAAGTGCAATTGTCACAACGTCAGTGAAAAAGCTGTGCTTTCTCTGTGCAGTAATGTTCTACATTTACAAGGTGAATGAGTAAATAAGAGGTAGGAAAAGTAGAGTCTGTCTGGAAAAAACTCCACATTTTCTGGGCAGATAAAGAACTGTTAGAAGAAGAGTAACGTCTTTAAAAATGGGTTCAAGTGTGAAATATATATTGATATTTGCTTTAAAGACAGGCATAAACATTATTAGAAATTATCAGAGTTTTAATATTCAGAATATAAACTGGAGGGAAAAAATACCACTACTAGTTGGTCCTGAATGTGTGAGGTGTGAGGAGTCCCACAGCACAGATCAAAGTACCTGCAAGACTTGGGAAAAGACCAGGATATGGTGAACATGCCCTTGCCTTCATAGTCTGTATCAATGGTTTACTGCCGACAAAAATAAGAAGGCTATAAAAGAAGCCATCACTCCTCCGAGTAGTGGATCGTTCAGCCTAAACTTATCTCATAGGTCTTATGGCCAAGAAATACAGTGTACTGAGCACTGCTCCAGGACTTGTAATTTATTCGCTGAGTAGGAAAAAAAAGTGACTACCATAACAGCTCATGATAGGCCTGTAAAATAAAAACACCCAGGATGTAAAAATAGCCAGCATGCCAGGAATGAACACTGATCTCTTCAGTAGCTTTGGGGTTTTTTATTAGCAACAAGCAAGAATACATGCTTAAGTAACTAGATGTGACCTAGACCACTCCCTTATGTTGTCAAATGTATTATTTTGAATCATAAATTGTCTTGCTACTGCAACAGCATATTTTATAGCAGAAAGGCTGAGCTCACCTATTCCAATTCTGGAATTACAGAAATGACATGCAGCTCTTAAGTGCCTATTTTAACTGTTCCCACAGAATATAAATGCTATAGTGCTATAGTAGTTAATAACCTCTTTGCTTTTTTTCTTAACAAAAAAAAATAATATAACAGGATAGCACTACTCATGGATGTTACCCACTAGTTCAGGACTGCCAGATAACAGAAGCTGCTTGCAGAGGAAAAAACTTTCACCTTATTAGTAGAAAACGTAACATTGAACGAGTTAAAGTTTCTCATTAAAACTTTCACTGATAAAAAAGCAACAAGCTTAAAGAGAATAGTGTTGGGTTTGGGATTTTGTGTTTTGGGATTTATTTTTTTTTTTTAACATAAACCAAGAGCTCAAAATTACTGGATAACTTAACTGTAAGGCCCTCTCAGGAGGTGTCAGCTCATGTAAATGAAATTACTCTTTGCCAGAGGCTTGGAGGCTAGATTCCAGCTGCCAGCCATTACTAATTTCTGTGGACAGAAGACCCATAGCTCCCTGTCTGCTTTTCTGGTTCTTGTGAACATTTCCAGTGTTTTCAGCTCATTGGTAATTTATTATATTATGCACCAAAGTTATAAATGGCTAATCAAAATACATAGGCTACAATCACTGTAAAGAGTGACAGTACATTAAGAAACTCCATTAGAATACTGAATATTTCCCTATCTAGCTACTTAGATCGATCTGATTTTATAAATGCTTTGATAAAGCAAGAGCATTATCAACTCACTTCCATGATGGTCTAGAGAGCATTCATTTCAGAGGTTAGCTTAAGGCAGTAATATAGCCTAGGCAGCATGATTCCCATACTGTGAAGTCAGGATATATTCTAAGCGGGGTTTCAAGTCTGGATGGAGATAAACCCAAGAGCAAGCAACACTGGATCTATAGATATTTACTCTGCTTTAGCTGTGAGGTACTATTGCAGAGACTGAACATAGACTAATTGCATCTTCGTCAAAGATAGGTTGTTCTGCACGACAGCTGTTCTCAGTGATCTTTGGGAAAAGGATCAGTTAGAAACTTTTTGCTCCCCTTCAATTTATCACATTTTCAATTTAAAAAAAAAACACCCACCAACATTGTATTTTCCATCATTCTCTCATTTATAATTCACAGTCTGTAATTGTCATGAACGTTAACCCCATTATACTGTTGTCATAGCACCATTTTAGAACTCTTCATTTTTAAAAAGTGCTTTCCAGTAACACCATTATTTCTTCAGCTGACAACAATCATCTGTGTATTTGTTAACTATAAATTTAATGAGAATTACTAGAAGTACTGTAATACAGTGTGATATGTTTTCGACAGATCTGGACCAGGTAAAATTTTATTCATACCCCACCCAGTAGTGTCCAGGCTTGATTATTGCTGTTCAGTGCTAATCTTTTTCATTCCTCTCCTTATTCAGACTGACACTGACTTAGCACCTATTTTCCTATATAGGTGATGCTAATTGCTAGCACGCTTGCAGCAAATTGAACCACATACTCCCCTGAGACAGTTTGGAGTGGGGAATGACTACTTCTCCCTCTGGTGAAAAGTACGACTGCTCACAGCTGCTAATTTTCACTAAAAGAAAAGAAAAAAGCTAGCAGCTTTTAATCAGAAGAGGAGGAGACGAGTGGAGAAGGCAGGCTCTGAGCCTCCCCAGGGTTATAGCAACTCTTCCACAAGGAAGTCACTGCAATGCTTTAGAGGGTCTGTCCCCCCAACCCCAAAATACAGCTATCCATCCTGCAGCATGACCCTTTGCCCTGCTCCCCTCCCGCCCTCTCACCCTCAGTCCCAGTCACAGAGTGCTGGCTCATGGGGGAGGTTAGTTACAACCTATTGGGATCCTTATCTAAGCATCCCCCTAAACGCCAATGCTGGGAGAGCAAAGGGTAGACAGCCATTTTTCCCCATCATGATTGCCTGTTTTTCTGGATAGCAGAAATGGTTTAAAATCACCGCAAGCTGTGAAGAGCCCAGATCGCTCTATCCCACTCCCTAGGCAAGCATTTTATCACTAGGTTGTATTTTTTACAAATAGATACTGTATTTTATAGTCAACACAGAGCAGAGCAACGCCACTTCAAGCCCTGGTGAAAAGAGCAGTGTTAGAAACTTGGTATAGGACACAAATTAGTCCCATATAACTTCCCATGCAGAAGGTTTCACTGGCTGCCTGCACCTGTGCTGGGCAATTCTGGCTCAGGAAGAGACAAGTCTTTTGGTTTAGGAGTGCATGATATGGATGACTTTTGTTTGCCTCTGTGGCTTTCCCACTGCTCACAGAAGAAAGGCTTTATCTTTCAGTAAATGCATAGCTAAACTAATGGATTGTCAGGAATTCGTTGCAAAAGGACAGCTTACTGATCAAGATAATACTAAAGAGTCTCAAGTGTAAGAGGCTGCAATGAAATGTAAAACATTTTAAATGCAATACATTGATTAACCAAGGGCTTTCCATAATAATCATTGTTTAGCAAATGCATAAATAGAATAAAAGCAATATTGAAGCAAATAAATGACCTATGACACAAAAAATGGCTTGCATTTCATATTACTTTACTTAACTGCCCCCTCCTTCCCTCACCAAACAGAAGCTTTATTGACAAAATGTGCTCTGGTAATTTAGCCTGTAGACTTGAAGAATGTGCAGCTCTGGGAAAAACTGAATTATGGGCTCTATTTACGAGATGAGGGATGGCATGTAATAACTTAATGAACTGGAAGTTTATCAGTTGTAAAAGAGAGAACTATGGAATGCATTGTCTGTCAATCTTTTTTTAACTCAAAAATGTTCAGGTGGGTAAGTGTCACATCCATTATGCATCTATTATCTTAATACAAATATGTGCTAGAATCTCAACAAGCTACAAAAATATATCTCAGCTTCTAATTTAATGTGTATTTTATTAGTCAGTTTGGAGTCTCTGTTCTAAACACAGTCATTAGAATTTCTACTCAGATAATTTGCCAGCCAAAAATTCACTTGAACACAGGAGCTACCAACTCACATCATCTAAGGCTACAGCCTTCTGCTCCCTTTACAGATTGTATTCATCAAAATTGTGGAGTGAAATAAATGCACCCACAGACATGATGACAGCCTCATTTCAATAGCTATTTATTGCTCTGTAGACACATCAATACAAAAGGACAGTAAGATAACGATTTTAACAAGAAACATGTAGAGAAAGCAGTCTAACATAAAATATAAGAATCAAACCCGTGGCTGTTAAAGAAGTTTTCTCCACTGTGTAAAGTATAGAGATTTAACTCATACACACTTTCACATGGGCCTATTTATTTTGCACAATTCAATGATTTGCCTCAAAATATTTTTGATAGTGATATGCATGTGTGAATATGCAGAATAATGGCAATAATAATGCAGTCTAAAATCTGTTAGGCTGTTTCTCCCAGTCTTAGCTAATACTATGTCTTAAACCACAATGTAACAAATAGAATTTAGCTTTAAATAAATACATAAACCATATGTGCGAGTAATAACAAACAACAGAGAGTAGGAAATTCAAAGTTCAAGTCAATGCATATTAAGGTATATGTAGAACAAAGCAGTCAGGTTCTACTCTATCGGCTCCATCTTTCATGTGCTGCATAGATCCTTGGGTGATTTTAATTTTAATCCTGTAATGAATTGATCCATTTGCTTTGATTTTCTATTCCAGAGATAAAAATAAGCAAGAAAGGAAAACCTGCATTAATTTATGTTCCTGGTAGGCTCCTGTGTGTGGGCCTTTTTGGTTTAATTGTTTCTTTTCCTGTGGCCACGCTAGCAGCAGATGTTACGTGTATTTAGCTGTTTAGAAAACCAGTCATAGCCACCCCACTTAATCAGGCAATAGCATACTATTGACATACTTGGCCAATTCAAGACATTTGTTTTCTTTATCAATTTTCATTTCATCTCAGAGGTCCAATACAATGGGATTTTGAACCATTTGTGCTGAGCACAATCGAAGGGCCAGTAATCCAATTATTTGATTTTCTTGCTGAAGAGAACAGAAGAGAGGGAAAGCCATCTTTCCCTCGCTCCAGCAAGTGAGCTGCAGGCCTGCATCAGGCTTTAAGCTTCCTGTGTAAAACATACCCCAAGGGCAAAAGAAGGCCACTTAAATACAGCTTGGAGGGCACAAGTGGAACATGGCTGTGGCACATTGGCTTTCTGCCCAGGAATAAATTCCACCCATTAGCATCAAACACTCATGCTGAAGCTCTCACACTGAAATTAAATGCCATCTATCAAATGAATAAACAATAATAAATTAAAGTAGCACAAGTAAATTCAAAAAATAAATCACAGTAATTTATACTGTGGATCAGCTGGTTCTGGGCTGTTTTTCCAGACTGCACACCTCAGATTATCTTTCAGCCTTTATTTTTCCACAATTGTACTTTTGCACATGCAAAATGCCCCTCTAGGCACAAATAGAATTTAATCATGATCTAAGCTGGATGATAATAAATATATAGTTTTAAATAGTGCTTGCTTTTCCCATGCAAATAATTTTGCTTACTTCTGCTAGTCAGCAGAATCTGACCTATTTTGTACACAGGCTGAGTCTATGTGAATTGTATCTAAACAAGAATTCAGACAACAACAACTGATCATGCAAAAATGTACTTTTAGATACCTCAGGTGGAACTGCACATTCTGGTTTAGGGAGTCAAGGATAATTTCAGCAGGCTTCTGAATTTAGATAGCTGTGAAGTTAAAATAAATCAGTCCTTTTAAAGTGCTCACAGGAAAAGCAGACTGTATTCTGGGACAGATTTTAAAAAGGGAATTTTCAGTAAGCAGAATTTAATTACCTAACTGGAATTTTGCCATGATGCCCTGGCTAAACCTTCACTTTTTGTGGAGGGGAAAAAAAAAAAAAAAAAAAAAAAAAAAAACCAAACCAAACAAAAAAACCACAACAACCAAAACCCCAAACTCAGGGAAACTATTATGCTCTGCCTGAACCATATCTATTGTAGCAATAAATCTAGCCTTGTGCTAGGATGGGACAGTATTAAGGAGAGCAAAGGGAAACATCCCACCTACTAAATATTAGTCTAATTTCCTGAAACATGTTAACTCTTCCCAGGAACTTCTTTCCCAAAACTTCCTTAGGGTATGAAATAATTGGCTATTAACCAGTGTGTTCTTGACCCAAAGAATGGAACAGGAAACATGCAAGACTAGTCTGGATGACGAGGAGAGAGAAAAGAGAAATCAGAGCTCACATGTACTGACTGAGCCTGCGGCTTTCTTGATTTTCCTAGTTGAGGCTCGGAGGGTTTTACCTGCATTTGTACTAGAGCAAAAGACCCGGGGAAAAGAGCAGGCAGAAAATGGGGGAACGGAAAACAGAATGGCACAACTTTCTCCCTTTTCAGATTTTTTTTTCCCTCTGCCTGTTTGCCCTGCATTTAGCATGGGGCTGTGAAAAAGAAAGCTCTATAGCGTCATGTTGCCAGCGTAGTGAGCAGCCCGTCTCAGCTCAAGGCAAAAGAGAAGTTATGAAAAAGGTGCCCAACCACTAAGAAAAAAAATATAAAATATGCAAAATCTTACTTATCACCAAACCTGTACGCAGTCTTCTGAACAAGTGATAGTTCCCTTTTTTTTTTTCCTTGTAAATGTGATCACCTGTAACCTAACAAAACCTCTGCAGGTCTCTTGGGGGCTGCCCCAGAGCCCGCAGTGCTGGCAGCCGGGCACACCAGGCAAAGCCGCTGCGGTGCAGGCTCCAAACGCCACGCGAGGGACAGCTGAGGATGCTGGCGTGCACAGAGGCAGTTCCCATGCCCTGAAATGATGAAAACAAGTTGTTAGTATGCACCATGCAGCACCAAAGGCTGAGCCCGCTGCTAATGAATGCTACGCAGAGGGCTCAGGTCATGGTTTTGCTGGATTCTGTGCACTTAGTACACCTGTGAAACACATCACCAAAACACAGCTGAGCTCCCATAGCCATCTGAGTGCCGGACCTTTTAACTGAGGTGCTGGGGCAGGTGTCCCTGAGCCACCAGTGAGTTATCTGCCCCTCAGTACCAAGTGGTGTGTTAGGACTGCAAAGTGCTGTGCAAGTAAAGAACTCTTTATGGGGCTGGCAGGCCTCTGTTGCACCTGCTCTGCTGCTGGGCAGGGTGCAGCACCTCAGTACTGGCTCATAGTGGTCCATAATGGTTCCCAGTAGGTGTCTGTACACTATGGAATGCAGCACGGGGACAAACACGAGGCATCAGAGGTGCTGGGCTGGGATCTCGGTGAGTTCACAGCAATGTGGTGCACTAGGTCTGGCGAGGGGTGGTCAGTGGCCATGGAGGGCTGCTATGGCTGGGTCCAGGTCTTCAGGAAGGACAGGCCAGGACAGCAAGGAGGGAGAGCTACCTTGATGTGAGAGAACAACCGGGACACATGGCGTTGTGCTTTGGGAGAGGTGACGAGCCAGCCAAAAGCTTATGGGGCAGGATTAGAAGGCAGCCCATGGTCGGTGACATTGTGGTGGGTGTCTGCTAAAGGCCACCTGATCAGGAAGAAGTAGATGAGGCAAAAAACTAGAAGAAGCCTCATGCTCACAGGCCATCAAGGGGCAGAGCACTGAAGCTACACAGAGTAATGCTAATGAAGCAGCAAAACACACAGGCACCTTGAAATGCTCCTGGTAGATGTTAGCCTGGCTCTATGTAACTTAAAAGGTGGCTCTCTTGCTCTGTGTAAGCATTCTGCTGCCTTTCAGAGGATGGATGCTGTGCTGCCTGTATAGCATAGACCTCCTCAGCGGTCTCCAAGAGGGTTTCTTTGTTGTCTTACATCCTGCCAGGATGTTCTCCAGCAGAACATAAGTTTATGGCCTCTCTGGCCTTATCCTGCTGATCACAGTTTGATGTCCTGAATATCTAACGCATGCAAACAGGACTCACTGGCTGCAAACTCTTGGAAAGCATTTCTTTTCATATGGGCAAAAAGGCAGCTGTATGCATAGGAGGTCTGTGTGCATACCCCTGCTTTAACTGAAGCTCCCCCATGTTTCCAGGCTAGATCGCACTCTATTTCAAAAGTCTTCACCTGCTATATATCCCAAAGTATCTGAATAGAAAGGGGATTGGAAAAACTTTGTTGACTACGGCAAAAGGAAAAATTACTGTAATATAAGTGTTTCAGTAGCTTACATGATTTATAAGTTCTCACCTTTACTGAGTGAAGGAGGCCTTCAGGATAGAGATAAGTGGTACTCAGCTGTAAGACAATAAATTTTCACTGGCGATGAAAGACAAGGCTGAAGCTTAATGGGGAAGAGTAGTATTCCCAACACTATGCTTCCCTAATCCTACCTCTGTGGCAGGAATTTCTTTGATTTCATTACAGTCAAGAGTCCTCTATATCACCAAAGATGGCAGGCAGAGCCAGTTTTGCATCGGTGCAGGAACAGCCTTTACATGCCTTTATGGCGATGTGCTAATTCTCTCAGGATTTCTGAAAAGATCACACAACAATCAGAAAGTCCTGTGGCATGTTCTAGGGACATGAGACCATTTCTAGAGAATCTGAGGGAGGAATTTTAATATACTTGGAATAGCCCATAACTTCAAACAGAATTTAGGACCCTTAATTTTCTTTAAACTGTATGGCAAACTGTTCAGATTCAGTGAGTGCCTCAGGATCTTACCTCATTACATTCTCACGCACACCTACATAATATTAATGCTTTGCTTATTCTGTATTTCAGTAACTTAATTACACGATGAATTCTCTCATGCTGCAAATATATCTTCATTGAGCTAACTTTTGATCTCGGGCATTAGCTCTGATCACTGCTAAGGCAGAGACAGTCTATCCAATTAGCTAATGGCAGCCTCGGAAGCTCAGGATACACCACCTCTGTTACTCTGCCCTCCAGGAGCTTTGACTTCCACAAACACATTTGATGAACCTGACCATGGTATTTTGGCTGCCTACCTCAGCTCATCCGCTTAGATGGCATCTTACCTGTTAGCAAGGTAATAAAGTACTTTTAGGAGATGCCAGAAAAGGATGGGTTTATGTCCGTAACTTGCTAAGCTCTGTTAAAATAGCTTTCTTCTGACACTGAGAAAACGCATAAAGCATCCTGACTTTCTGTGGATAAAAGTGACTCAGAGGAGTCCATAATCCCTTGTATGGAACCCAAACACCTTGGTTTTCTTCATCAGCAAAAACAAGTATATATTTGAAAGGAAATTGTTTTTGTGCTCTTTGGAGGCTGTTCTGATTGATGACATCAAGGAATCTCTGTTTCATTTGATAGTTATGCTTGGGGCAATGACAATCTTATTAGGTGTTTTCCCATGTTTAGAGCAAGGGTCGTCTGCACCATAGTCAAGGTTCCTGGGCACTGCACTGATACCAGCTGTAGTACTGCATTAAATCTCAAATAAGCCTGGCACTTTTTTTTTGTTGGCAGTTTCAAAGCCACAGGGGGAATCCACAATTCAGCTCCATTAAAAGCCACCAGTTAATTGTGAACACCCCTACCTCACTGCTTCTCATCTCCAGTTAATCTGTTTGCATCTGTTTGTGTCAACTGATGTCTGTTTGCTTTGACATGGCAGAACCCCAAAGATTTGTAAACAAAAATACCAAGATTTGAGAGTGCACTGTAAGTAGGCTGAAATCAATAACTTTCCAGATGTTCCTGGATGCCTGAGGATGTGTCAAATGATGCTGTGTTGAAGAACTCTTAAATGGCATCTGGTCTGAAATGCCTAAGCGTGAAGGAAACACTGCAGCAGAACCACGCATTGACCCTGTTTGCAAGCTCTTTGTAGCTACTTGGCATTTGACTCTAAGGATCCAAAGCAAAGCTGATCACAACACAGTATAGGGGACTGAAGTCTTACATGCTCAGAAAAGCCTTTCAGAAAATCTGTGCTTGCAAAAACATAGGTTAGAATGAAAAAGTGAAACTCCCAGCTCTAGTCGTGTTCAAGGTAATTTCTGAAGCTGAGCCTGACTGACTGTATGACTGTATTCATTCAGCATCTCAAGTAGCTCATTAGCTCTGAATCCTATGGGTGATCAGGTAAACAGAATACTAAAACATCAAGAAAAATGCAGCTGTGTTCTTACATTAGCTTCTACTCGCTTGCCTTTGCCTACTTGGGAATCACTACACTGTGGCTTCGAGGGGTCTTAGCAGGAGAGTACACGGGGCTTAGTCATGGCAGAAGACGGGGTGACAATGCCACTAGGGCCACAGGAGCAGAACAAGAGAAGCATTGGTATCTCCTGATTTTCAACAGCCCAATATATACAAAAGAGGTAACAGCTCTGTGACTGCCCTTCTGCCAAATGCTGCAGAGGTCCTCAACCTACTCCATGAAACAAAGCACAGTGCAGCATGCACTAGCTCATAAACACCACGGAGACAGCATCACACCAGGACAATTAGTTTCACCACAGTTTTACACAGTTTTACAGTTCCAGCATTTGATTATTTCTGACAACCCCAGGATCTCCAAACTGGGCTTTTAAAATGGAGTTCACCCAATTTTTCTTTTGCACTCCCACAGCAGTCCCTCCTCTGTGCCTCTTCCAGTGTGACCACATTTATCTTTTTTTTTTGTAACATGATTGATCGGAAGCCTATCTTGTCAGTCTCTGTTCAGTCCTGCTCTTGTCAGGCATTTTACATTCAGTACAACAGATCTAAAACCTAGAGCTAAGATGAGAAGAAAGAGATCATAGGAAAAGAAAAAAAGATCAAGAAGAAAATCCTGCAATCCACCGAGAACATTGCTCTTTCATGACTGAAGTGTGTTGTATAGAAATAGTAAAGGAGCCACAGAAAACTTCTTTAATCTAACATGGAGCAAAGAACTTCAGCAGAATGAGAAGAGCCATATGACTGCTAAAATTACAGCGCCTTTCTAGAAGCTGCTCAAGCCACCTTACACCTGGATTATTGCTAAGGGTTTAGAGAACTGAATACACAGTACCCTTTAACGGGATGTGGGGGAAAGGGCTGGAAGTGAATGCAACACAAGGAAACCTGGAACGGGGAGGAGGACTACGAATGTAACTTGCCTCCTCTGCAAAATCAGTTCAATTAAAATTGAGTAAGAGAACAAGATGTCGTCTCCCTCCTACATTCCATTCCATTCTTCATGTATACTGACATAAGAAGGGTAAGCATCAAAAGATAGCTCTATTTTCAGCCATGCGGAGATGAAAGAAGTTTGGGGATATATGCAAAAGAAGTTATAAGACTGACTAGCCAACAGTTTTCTACTGTCTCAAATCTTGCATGGTCCCCTACAAGGGGACTGGCTCTGCTGGCAGTGTTAGACAGGCCCTGAGAGCCCTCTTAGGGGGCACAGAAGTGATTTTTCTACTGGCACATGGGCAGGTCACTTAACTATTGTTCCTATGACTATATAAGAAGCATGTTTTCACGCAGTCAAAAGCAACCTTCCAAAAGAGTTGAAAAGAAGATTATTTACCTTTCTGAATCAACAGTAGGGTCCACATCAGGTATGTAATGGGAGCCTGAAAAAAAGACTTGGTTGCTGAAACTGCCACCCTCACCAAAGAATTTTTGAATGGTCATGCCCTAAATTATCCTGTCTGTATTTTCCAAACACAGTGTAGCCATCTGAAAACCAAATTCTCATTTAGTGCCTAAGCGGTGAATAAAGTTAGCACTCAGTTAAACATAAAGATAACTGCATGGCTCATACAGGAAGATCTGATGCATAAATTTTAACACAATGAGCCAGCACTGTGTTCATTTTTGTTTAAAATAAAAATTAGTAGAATCTGTCTATCAAAAAGATTTTTAATAAACTCAAAAAAACATGGTATTTTTCCTGTAAAGGGAAAAGTGTATATGATGAAGATGAAGGTAATTAAAAAGGTTCTTAAAAACAGGAAAAAAGATAGGGAAAACAACTTCAGTTAATTCTCCTTTTCAGGATCTAATTAACCTTAAAAATTGTGAGTCCCCAGCCTTTCCCATGCATTTCAATGCAATGGAGAATGCCCCTTGCTACAAACTACAGGTCTGATTTAATGGAGTTTTGATTGAGGATAAAGACAGGAGAGTCAGCCTGTGGTACCCTCTCTTTACACTGAAAAGTGTCCATTTCCAAAGGCAAATGCACTCAGCTCAGTCATCCCAATTAAAGTGTCGGCTGCTATTCAGCATAACCAAAGATAGCACAAAGAATTCAAAAGAATCAGCCATTACGGCATATTTACAAAGGCAGCACAGAAATTGATGTTGGCTAGGGACAGCAAAGGAAAACACATGCTATTTAAACAAACAGATGTACATGCATATATGTATATATTTAGAGATACAGATCTCCCACACACACATATATCACACAATAAAATTACATTAAAAAGGAGAAAAAAACCTTTTGCTGCCTTTAGGTCATTCTCTCAGATCTTTTGTCTGTGTGAAAATATGCAGAACTACAGCTGAAGCTGCAGTATCTGGCTGTTGAAATAGTACATTCTTGCTGCACGTAAAAAGTGTTAAAAATAAATAAATTTTCACAGACCATTTCTTTCCACGGGAGTCTACATCAACTCATCTAGTATGCACAGCACACATAAACCCTGATCTTACGCTGATGTCAGACTGCCGTAACCCCTCATGCCTCTAGAGGAATTTCTGTGCTGAGATCAGGATCCAGCCCGATGCTGACCGGGTCATACCCTGCAGTGGTGCCAGGCACAGATCTCCTACTGACATCTCTGGAGGTTTTGGATCAGTGCTAGTGGCAGTCTGTTAAATCCAGGTCAAGTCACCTGAAATGCTCCAGCGTCCTTCTTTCCAAAATGCCCACCAGTTACTATATTTTTATCAGAAAGAACGAGAGAGAACGCAGAGAGTTCCCTGCCAAAGGTTATCTCCAAGTTCATAGTGTGTGTCCTTATGCTGCCACATCCAATAAATCGTTAATGCCGCCTGTTCCAAGCAGGTTCCCTGGGACTGGTTTTGTGGGGCCAGCATGAATTTGTGCAGGCTGCTGCAATACGGACGACAAGCTGGGGACAAGCAGGGCTGGCACCACAGCGCTTTGTGGACATGGCCAGCCTTCAGCTGCTTGTGAAATGATCTTGCAAAGTTCAACTTTCAACTGCTACTGCTGTTTTCAAGAACAAAAGAGACACAGGCAATCGGAGTCTGCTCAGCAAGGACAAAGCTTACCCGGAGCAGCAGGCACCTCCTCAAAGTCCTCTGCGGTGGCTTGGAATGCCCCACAGAAGGGTAAGGGATGCTCTGCTCCTCTCAGCCTCCTGCAGAGCACTAATACTGGGTGCTGGGGCCCACTGAAAGAAACATCCCGGGGTTTTTGACTAGGTGGATGTTCATGCTCACACAGAAGGAGCTTCAACCACTTTGGCCTACCCATGTGGATCAAAATTACTGGGGTGGGGGTGGGTGGGGAGGGGCTGCAGTTTAATGCTGTGGCCTCACAGTAGTCGGGGTGAAGGTAACTTCTGACTCCTCTTATTTGAGATGAAATTTACTCCCAAAAGCTAACACAAGATATTGATAAAGTCCTTCTTAAGCCCTTGAAGATCCACCTCAATTTTGCTATACAACAGCCAGCATGGTTTTACATCACATGGAAATAAACTGGTACATAGCCCATGCTCTTGTACTGGGCACAGTGATGGACTTTGCACCCTTTTATCCCTTTGTAAAGCCAGATGACCCAGGCTAGCAGCAGCAGGATGCCACCACAAAGTGTAATTAATTTCTAGCTTCTCTATTTTTTGGAATAGCAAAATTTATGACAATCATAAAAGCACATTGATAAAACGTAAGCATAAACACCACGACCGAGAAGTTGTTTTGCTGTCATCTCAAGGAATCACCTATTTGCAAAGTACATGGCAATATCAAAGAGCTCTCTATTGATTAAACTTTGAAAATAAAATTGCACCACTTATCATATGCTGTTTGCAAAAACGCCAATCATTATAATACTCACATAAGCATACTGCGTCTCCCCCCTGAACTCATTAAATTTATTACTGAGACTCTATCCTGAGCTGCCTACATGTGGAAAAAAATATCTTTCAGATAACACATTAACATTTATAACCAGTATTTCGAGCTGTGCTTGGTGCCATCTCAAAAGATAAGGGTCTTGTCAGCATTTCCAGTATAAACCTCATTTCAGGGGATGGAGGGAGGGAATGGCAACACTATTTCAGCTATTTTAAATGACACCTGCAAGAAGTCTGACATACAAGTTGTCAATCTAATTATACCTACCTTTCAGAGACAGGTGCATCCTTCATCTCCATATTCAGTTTAAAACATAGTGAAATTCTCAGTACATCATTGTAAACTACCTGGCAAGTGCTACCATTCTGCTTGTGCATACAGCAACCCACACAATTACAATTCTAGATCTAAACCTTCATATTACAAGAGCTTTTAAGGTATGGAACAAAAATGATATGACTACTTTCTCAAAGGTTTATTTGTACTCTACAGAAGAAAGAAAGAGATATGCCAAAAAAATAGCTAACAATACAACAATGAGAGCTTGGTCCGCAACTCATGTTATCAGATGTTCTTGCAACATCAAAATACTAATAATACTGAGTACAAAAGTTAATGACAAAAGCGGTAAAAAATAACAACTAAATATGTTTTTTGGGGGGAGAAATTTGTAGATGTAGCGCACCTGCCTTTCAGCCCAGTTCTACTACAGGTAGAGAGTAAGTTATGATTTACAAAATTACACCCATTAGAGGCTGACGTTAAAGTATTATGTCAAAAGATATTTATATTAGTAAACCCAAATATTATTCAAAATTAGGCAGATGTCATAAGGAAAGCCAGGCTTCAGAAAACCACAACAGCTCTAAAAAAGAAAGTATTGCAGTGCTTATACTTGAGATAATCAGGACCACCAACCAGTTCTTAGCCAAATAGCTATAAAGGAATGATCTCATCCCTATCTAATTCCAAGCACATCAGTATCACCAGCTAAAAATAATAAAGCCAAACACTTTTATCTGCAAAAGCAACAAGATTTCTAGTCAGAAAGCTCAAATGCTAATGAGTTTAGTGGTTGCAAAGCAAAAATATACTGGAGCAAATATGTGCACAAATAACTGGTTTTGCCCACTGTTTTCAAGGGTCCAAGCCACAGTTGATTACCAAAGCTGACTGAACTGTCCTCTTCTCCTTCCAGCTTCACCTGCTGCTCAGTCATGATATGGACATTAAAATCTCCTGCTGTGTAAAGGATTTTATTGCTTTACAGGAAAAAGATTGATACATAGTAATAAAAAAAAAAAAACAACAAAAAAAACAACAACCAAAAATCATATAAAGGATATAAAGGATGGGCAGTTATTCATAAATTATATGCTTTGTAATGGAAAGAAATTACATAAGTGTTATGGAATACATACATACACTTTAGACTGAGGCCAAATGTTCACTCCCTCTTGCCAAAGCTGTTCCACTTCACATGGAATCTAATGGACTAGAAAGACACCACACAAGGAACAAGATCTGTGTGTGGCAGTTAGGATGCTGACTATTCAACAAATTCAGGTGTCCCCTGGCATCCCCTAGCATTCAGGCTAGAAGGGAAATGACTGAGCATCTTCAGCATCCTGGACCACAAGAACTATAATATAAAGCAGAAGTATTACCTTAGCTTCTTCCTTTCCTGTTGTCCTTTCAGTTAACGCACCACGTTTGGTGCATTCCTGCTTTGCTTTGAAATGAGTCTGTCAAGACAGAGATGGCTCTGAGAATGCCCGGGAAAACAACTTCAAGACCAGGCAAACTGTAACATTAAGAGTCAAGACATCAAGTAATTTTAAGCACCATCAGAATCTGATCACCCTTGATAGGGGAGGAGAATCTGAGTATGCCTATTTGCTACCTGAGCACTTAAGTCTCCCTATAAAATGTCATATTGGATATTCGAGATTTGCATGTTTTCGTGTTTAACTCCCCAGAGCAGAAGTCAGCTGAAAGCCTGGCCCCGTGAAGTCAAAGGGAGATTTGTCAGCAGCTGAAGTCTAGGTCAGGATTTTATGTATGTTTGTATTGTGCTTTGAGCAATAACAACTCAGGGAGCTACTTCAGATGCCAAATAAATTTTCAGGTTTCCCTGGAGTTTGGAATTCTTTATTCTAAGTGATTCTCCCCAACATATTAATGCAACCACCATTCTCATATGTTCTAATTGTCTCATCAATTTCTTTTCATGCCACTTTGAGTTATACATCATGCTTCAAAGTCATTATTTGTAACCAGCTGCCTTCCACAAAGAGAAATATTATAGGGCATTTTTCAGGTAAATGATTACTGCTCAGAGACAGCAAAGTTTGTGGTTAAAGTGATGTGGAAAAGACTGCAGAAAAGCAGAGAATATTTTTCCTTAGTCAGAAAAAGAAGTCCTTAATTCTCAGGGTCTTAACTTTTCTATCCTTGGAAAACCAAAACAGATACTATTTTTCCTAAAAGCTACATCACTGTTAGTTTGGGTTTTTTTGTTTGTTCCAACTTATTACACCCTGTTTTCAGAGATAAACTGCTTGCTTTTTCAGTGTAATTTCTTCTTTCCTATCAATTCATGGTGGCTTCTTGGCCTGCACTGATCTGAGTGACTAGCCATAAACTAGCTTCACCTCTGACACCAGAAACCACCATCTCAGTCCCACAAGATCCTTTGCACCTGTGTAACATGAAACAGTGAAGTACTCATATTGAACCTATGCAGAAACAAGACCTTGAAACAGCCCTGCAAATAACAGCAAGTCTGATCTGAAGTGAAAACATTTTCAAACCATAGGCTATTCCAGCCCATTACCACTCGATATCGCAGGAGCCTGCAAACAACAAGGCAAATGTTTAAGAACATGTTCCCCGTCCATGCTCCTGACAGGCAGTTGCGTGAGCAGCCAAAACACAGATTTTAAGTTTTGAGCCAAAGTCTGATGTGGATTTTTCTGATAGGTAACAGTGGATGTGCGTGGTGGGTTGACCTTGGCTGGACGCCTAGTGCCAATCAAGCTGCCTTATAACTGCCCTCCTCAGCAGGATCAGGGCAGGGGGAGGGCAGAAAATAAGATGGATAAAATTTCCTACTGGGTCTAGAGGAAGGCAGTTTAATAAATCAAAAGCAAAGGCTGCGCACAGAAAACAAAAGATTTATTCTCTACTTCCCATCAGCAGGCAATGTCCAGCCACTTGCTGGAGCACAAGGCTTCAGTATCTGTAGCAGTCGCTCTATAAGACAAATGCTGTAATTAACAAATGCCTCCTCTTCCTTTCTCTTAGCTTTTGTTGCTAAGCAGAGGTCATATGGTATGGACTATCCCTGTGGTCACTTCGGGTCAGCTGTCCTGGCTGTGTCCCCTCCCAAGACCTTGCCCACCCCCAGCCTAGCGGTGATGGGGGCAGTGCTGGAGAGACAGCCGTGATGCTGTGGGAGCGCTGCTCAGCACCAGCCAAAGCACCCTGTGTTATCAGCACCGCTCCAGCCACCAGCACAAGCTCAGCACTGTGAGGGCCACTATGGGGAAAATCAGCTCCATCTCAGCCAGACCCAACCCAATGATGCCAGGCTGCAACCTTTTGTCCGGCTGGGGCATTTCTGAGTCACTTCTGCTGAAGCAGTGGGAAACTGAAATCTCTAATGGCCACCACCTTTCATCAAATCTGGTCCAAACTATTTGTAAAGGGAGGAGATGTTGACTGACAGCCACGCATATACACATACTGTGCACATACATAAAGCACAGTTACATTTCTCCTAGAAACCAAGTAAAAACACAAAAGCCAATGTCCAACTTTTCTTCAGTCGGCAACTGTTTACAAACATCTCATAGAATGAACTTAATGGGAGGAATTTTTGGGAACACATGGAGTCTGAAAAAATGCTGGGGTTTTTTTTCTACTCATCTCATTTTTTTCTGGAGCAGAACCAGAAATGTGACCTCTGTGCATAATGACAACTCAATGACACGGCTCTCAGTCTGAATGTGGAATATGAAATGCTCACTGTGAACTGCTCAAAAATAATCCTCAGTCCATGATTATTCATAGAAATTATTTGGTGAATAATTTCAATTAAATAAATTCAAGGAATCAAGAAAAAAGGCTAAACTAATAGAATACATAATTTATGATGAATAATTCATCTGGAGAAACTCCCCCCCCCCAGCATTGCAAAAAGACTGCTCAAGACATAGGGCACTGAAGTCCCACTTAAGCCCTGTTTTCAGGTCTTAACTGGGGGCTTTCGTGATGAATCACTCTGGGCTGGCCCTCTGCCCAGGACTGAATTTCACCCACTGCTCCTGCTCCTTACATATTGCTAGATATGTCATTAGCACAGTGGGGATTTGGATCCTTTCAACTTTACTGCCATAAAAATAATGATATGGAGAGATTTCATTATGTTTCTTTTATTACTAATAAATAAAGGGAAGAAAACTCTCACATCAACCCACCAGACTTTCAACAGTGAACATTCATCATACCCATACATCAACTGCATTAGGCAAATCTGAGCCCCATTACTAAGGCATGTCGATTCAGCAAAGCAAGACGACCTGATAATTTCAACAAGACTGAATTACTAAAAGCACTTGTGTGCACTTGTGCTTGCATGATGGGACATTTTGAGCTAAAAACATTAACAGTATGTAACAAGCAGATTATGACTCTGAGGAAATCTGAAAAATTGCATTTATAAATGGTAGTCATAAATATTACTGTAGACATTTACCCATTCAAAACGAAAGGAACGAGAAAGCCTTTGCTGTTTTAAGAATGGAAAAAACCATACTGGTTTTTTTTTTGTTGTTGTTCTTGATGCTCAGCAATGTCATCACAGAATATCTATTATCACGAAGATTCATCTAGCTCTTCCTATCAGAGAAAAAGACCCATTGACATGATGAAACAAAGCACTTCCAAAAATATTTAACCCACTCAATAACATCTGAGTGCACGCTTTTAAGTTAAACATTTGTTCAAAGTTATCCAAATCCCACTGAAATCAGGAGTCCTTCCACTGACACCAAAGGGCTTTGGATCAGACATACTGCCTTGCTGAGGAGGATGAACACATTCATAAATGTCAACCATCTTACAGTACTTTGCTGGGTTCTATGCTAATAGGAGTGTATGTAGAAGAGGAGGGGAAATTTATTTTTCTATGCAAGAAAGAAAAAAAAGATTGGGCAAAAGCTAAAATAAAGTGCAGTCTTATTTACATATTGGTGAGTCTGTCAGTACCCCCCGTGCACAGCTACCTGGGATGCTTTCTGACAGACAGCTTCTCTACTGCATTTCCTGCTGAAACCAATCTTACTGGTGTTTCAGCTCACAAAATTAACTTATTTGTAAGAAAGTTAGAATCCCACATTAATGATACAAAACAACAGAAACTGATAGTTTCACTGCTGCGTTTTGCACGGCCAGTGTAAAATCATTCTGTGCTGTTACAAAACAATTACCTCAGATACATTAAAACCAATCATGGTGAAGTTTTTTTTCGTAAAAAAATGACATTGTAAATAGACAGTGGGTCCCAAAAATATGTATCCTTGCCCAGGGTCTGTGACCTTGCAGGAGGCAGCAACTGAGGGAAGAATGCATGTTGATTTTAAGTCGTAGTTCATTGCATTTTTATTTATACAGTACGTAGTCATGAAGTGCCAGTAAACAATATTCTGAAGGAGACCATGGCTCTCCATATGTTTCAATGGTTGGGGAAAATGGAGCTAAAAAAGTGCATCTGGAAGCCAAGGAAATTCAATACAGGTAATTACTGACTGTCAGAAAAAAGCAGCTCAGCAGACACCACACATCAGAAGGCACTGTCATTCAGGAGTGCCCCTCTGTCCCCAGACCAGCACATCCACCCCCTCTTCTTTCGTGGACACTTCAACACAACCATCTCTGTCCTCTGCCTCTCTCGGGCATGCATTACACCAGCTCGCTGTTGCTGGGCAGCACGGGTGAGCAGGGATGGATGCCAGGGCCATGGAGGGCAAAGCCTGCCAGCTCCTTCCTCCCTGTCTTTCATGCTCACTCTCCTTCACTCATCCCTTGCTCATCCCTTGCCCAAAGAAAGCAAGTGAAAGCCAGAGCCTCCTCTTTCACCCTCCCCTTTACAGCATACTTTCCAGTGCTGCTGGATGAGATAAAACTTGGATTACAAGTAACAATTATTTTGCATACTGCTCACTGCTAAATCTGGAAACTCTTTATTTCCTTAATAATTACTATTAAGTGACGCACAAAAATATCCCACTTATAGTACAGGAAAGATTCCAAAAATGTATATATTCACAGAGGCAGAATGTCTCCGGCTACAAAGAGGCACGGACACACAAACACACAGAGGCATACAGAGAAATATCCCCTTGCAAAGCAAGAATATAGGGTACTTGTTGAATAGTAATGATAATTATCTCAGAACCCTAAAAGCTGACACGGAGGAGGCATCTCATACTATGCAGTTCAGGATCACAGGATAAGGAACTCATGAGATCACTAAATACCTAAATTTACAAAATCCCATTGTTTCATCACATCAGTCACTATGTTTTGTTCACAAAAAACAACATTGGTATATATTTATGCTACCTGAATACATCCCTGCTTACCCACCACCAGCACCCAGGATACTTCGATAGTTTCTAATGATCAGTAAAACTTAAATCATGCCCTCCATCCAATTTGCAGAGATTTTTGCTTAGTTTCTCACTGCATTCTTCTATTTATTCCATGAGACTTAGTAGATATGTTTGTTCCTTTTTCATTTATATACAGACAAACAGATAAACTGATAGGTAAAGATGCATAAGTAGCTTTTAGCATCCATCTGCAGATACAATGTGGAGATAGAAAATGATCTCCACGTTTCCAGACTTACTCTTCTCCTTGATATTTACTCTTACAGAAGGACAACACCATGATGTCCACTAGGCAGGAAGGGTAATTATCTGCACCAAATTTTATGCTTCCTGCTGTGCTCTGGCTGGTTTTTTTTCCCTGCCAGCAGATCGCTGAAGTGATGGCTTGAGGACCATGCAGAGGCCAAGAGCTGCTCTGGTGTATGTACCAGCATGCAACTAACACAGACTATTTGAAGTTGGTTAAGGACGGTATCAGGCAAGTATTTAGTTCATACTTGCTCTGCAGCTGTCTGGGAGTGCCCCCATGGGAAACTGGTACGGGGAAAGGGCTCTTAAGCCAGCAGACAAGGATGTTACAAGGATAAAAATTTCACACTGAAGGTAGCCAGATGCAGAACTGTGAAGAAAGCACATTTTCTTACCTGTGGGAGATGAAAGCTATTGGAACAATTTACCAGACATTATGGTAGATTTTCATCATAGGCAATTGCTAAAATATGCCTGGATATGTTACGGTTTTTTGGGGTTTTTCTTTTTCCTAGGAAGTATGATCTAGTTTAAACAGGAATTAATTCCAATTTAGCTTATGGCCTGGGTTATGCAAGATCTAACAGCCACAATGGTTCCATTAAGTCTTATAATCTAAGTTTATGAATCTGTACTCAGTCTTCATAACTTTGCTCCAAAAAGGAAGATGAGGGAACACAGAAAATTTAGTGATAGGGAAAAAAACCCAAAACCCTCTCAATGCTTACAGATCAGGTGTGACACTGAATTTTCCCAGACCCTCACAGGCTGCTGTATCAACCTGCCTCCTGGCCTTCCATTCCTGGAGGCTCCCAGATAGTCACAGCCTGTAAATGTTCCTGCATTCAACATGCAAAAATAAAAAGGCAGTAAAACAGGTGGGAAAAAAAAAAAAAAAAAAAGCTGTTCTTTTATACTCTGTGTTTTTAATTGAAGGGATTATAAAACACTTCAGGCATGCCGAGAAATCATGACTTTGTTCCTAAATAAAAATCTGTAGCTATTTTTTTTTAAAATCCTTGTTCCTCCTCCTACAACAGTGGTTATTATATGCATGCATTTGCAGTGTAATAGAATCGGTATCATCTCTGTGTCTTATTACTGTTGCAATCCCCTAACATGCTGTTCCTTCCATCCCACATGAATCTGGTAATTACTGCTGAGGCATGCCATGCGTACACTTTCCTTTCCAAGGCAGCATCAGCTGTTACCACAAATACATTTCCTACGTACTAGTAAACACAGGCAAGTGGAACAGTATATGTTGCCCCGTGAGCCAGTTCCAGAACATCATCCTTACTCACCAGAAAGCGGCACGTCACTGAAACTCACGGACATGAAACAAATGTGCACTGTGAGATGAGAGAAAAATGCACCGGACTTACTTCTGCTTTCAGCTTTTGCTGTGTGTTGGAGCGAGCCCTGTGAGTGCTGACAACGCTGTGCAGAGCTGCTCAGGTGAGACGTGCTGAAGGTAGGTTACAGGAGCGTGTGTGTGCCCCTGTGCGTGTGTCAGTGTGGCCAGGGCTGTGTAGGAATATTCTCCCTTCAGACAAACAGAACAAAAAAATCAACCTGGGTCTACTTTTACCTTCTCTTTTCAGGCTCGTGCCCCTAGACTCTGTTAGAAAGATCTGAAAATAAGATTTCCTATGTTCTGTAACTGGTCTGATTTTGCTACCCGAATACCCTGTCCTAAAGTTTAAAGCGGAAAACAAGCAAAACAATCTCACAGAATCATAATCTGGCTGCTGGTGTATTAGTGTTGTAAAACCCTGATCTGCTACAGACATCTTTCCCGATCTAGCAATTTTTTGCTCCTGAATACAGCTGGATAAAGAGAGTTAGAAACAGAGCAGCAATAAGTGCATTTCAGAACCCCAATCTTGTTGAAATTCATGCAGCACCACACCCAGAGCATGCTCCAGTGTGGGATGCTTCTGCTTTTTCCACAACCTCTCCAATTTTTGATAGGGAAGTTGCAGCTGCTGCAATCCCAAATTCAAACTCCAGCACCCTTCCTGCCCAGCCATGCTGCAAAGGCATCTGCGCTGGCTGCTGCAGGGTGCTCCCCTTTCTAATCCCAAGACCTCCGCAAGAACAGACAATACATCTCTGCTGCTCCTAAAATGTGGGCTCTGGTACTTAATGGCTAAAGAATAACACAAGATGATGGCACCACTTTTGCCAAGTCCAGCACTCTTTTGGCAGCAAACCTCTACGTTCTAAAGACTAAGTGAAGTGAGTAAAGTTCCCTATAAAAATCTGGTTATAGCGCACCCTGCCATATTAGCACTTTAAAACTTAATTGTGGAGTGTTTTGTTGGGTTTTTTTTGGAGAAAAAGTGAACCCGAAGTTTTTACCTTCCAGATAGAGATCAAGAACAGCCATCCTTCCCCATCAAACAGATCTGTGTTCAGTGCATGGTGCTTAAGCAAAGTCACAGTAACCCACATCCAACATCTTGCTCTTTTAAATAGGCAGCCAAACGCTATACCATAGCATCGCAATTTGGCAGCAGGAGTCGTCTAGCCAGTGTGAATGATCACGTTAGCTGTGGCCTGAGCTGCTCAGCCCTCGGGCGAGCTTCCCAGGGCGCGCAGGGATGCAGGCACCCGGCTCCGCTACCTGCCGGCCCGGGCGGGGGGGGGCCGCTGAGCTGCCCCAGCGGGCAGGGCCGGGCAGGGCGGTGCGGGAAGGGGCGCGCTGCCGGTGCGGGAAGGGGCGATGCTGCCGCCAGCCCCGGGGGTTGCAGCACCCCTGCCCCGACAGCCGGACCGTGCGGGGGGTGCGGGGTGTGTGTGCGGGGGCTGTGCATGTGTGCGCGGTGCGGGGGTGGGGGGTGTGCGCGCGGTGCGGGGTGTGCGCGCGGTGCGTGCGCACTCGCCAGCTGGCTTGTGCCGAAGCAGCTGCTCGACTTGCTCTCGATCCCGAGGGCACGGATTTGGGGACTCGGGGCCAAAAATCCTCTCCGGACCCAGGTGAATCCGCTTGTTACCTCACTGCACCGCCCGGCTCCGAGTGCCCGCGCTGTCCTGGGCGCGGCGGCAGGTGCTGGCAGGGCGCTCCCGCGACGAGCCCCCGCGCCGGGAGCGGAGCCGGCTGCGGGAGCCACCGGGGCGGGGGGGAACGGGGGTGGGGGGCTGGGAAAAACGTGTCCCCCCCGCCCCCGGCGTGACGTCAGCGCGGCTCCGTGCGGGGCAGCCGGCAAAAGCGCCGCGCCGCGCCGCGCCCCGCGCAGAGCCGCCCGCCATCCCGCAGCGGCGCCGCCGCCGCTCCTCGCCCCCCGCCCGGCCCAACTTCCCGCCGGGACGGGACCGGACGGGACGGGACGGCGGCGCCGCCGCCTCGCTGGGCTCCTCCTGAGCCGTGAGGCGGGCGATGCCTCTCGCCGCCGGGCGCCTGGCTCCCGGGGCGCGGTGGCGGCTCTCGGCGGCGGCCCCTGCCCCTGCCGCCCCCTCGGGCGCCCCGAGAGCAGGTACGAGCCGGGCAGCGCGGGGGGCGCGGGCAGCGCGGGGCGGCGGCTCCCGGCTGCCGGGAGGGGGCAGGGGGCGGGGGGGGGGGGGCGTTTATTCCCCCCACCTCGGCTCAAACCGCTGGCGGCGAGCGGGAGCCGGCGACCGGGAGCGGGGCTGCCCCGGGCCCGGAGCCGCGCTGCTAGCGGCCGCCCAGGCGCAGGCGGCGGCTGCAGAGGGGTCAGGGGGGTGTCAGCGCAGGGGGGGCGGTTTTCGGTGAGCTCCCCGACGGCGCTTCCCCCCAGCAGCTCCGCGGGCGCTTCCCGAGAGGAGAAGGATGGGTCTGTGTGTGTGGGGGGGGGGGGGGATCAGAGGAGTTCTGCAAGTCGCTGCCTTGCCGCCCCCCCTCTGCCCGAAGCCCTGCAACCTGCTTTGCCCTCTCCTCGCAGCCCCCACTCCTGGCTGTTTTCACTGGGGATTTCTTCTTTCTCTCCTGTCTCAAAAGGTTTGACTGTAGGTACCAAAGTGGGGATCGACGGTGCATAAAGATGCTGAAGGGTGTTTGGTTGCTCAGTTTGTTAACAGTGGCTGGGATCTCGCAGACAGAGAGTCGCAAACCTGCCAAAGACATTTGCAGCAAGAGCCGCTGCCCTTGCGAGGAGAAGGAGAACGTGCTGAACATTAATTGTGAAAACAAAGGATTTACAACCGTCAGCCTCCTCCTGCCACCACCATCCAAGATCTACCAGCTGTTTCTCAACGGGAACGCGCTGACCCGCCTGTTCCCCAATGAGTTCGTCAACTACTCCAACGCTGTGACCCTCCACTTGGGCAACAACGACATGCAGGAGATCCGCACGGGGGCCTTCAGCGGCCTCCGCACCCTCAAGAGGCTGCACCTCAATAACAACAAGCTGGAAGTGCTGAAGGAGGACACATTCCTGGGCCTGGAGAGTCTGGAGTACCTGCAGGCTGATTACAATTACATCAGTGCCATTGAGGCGGGGGCTTTCAGCAAGCTGAACAAGCTCAAAGTGCTGATTCTCAATGACAACCTCCTGCTGTCCCTGCCCAGCAATGTCTTCCGCTTTGTGCTTCTCACTCACCTGGACCTGCGGGGGAACCGGCTGAAGATGATGCCTTTTGCTGGTGTGCTGGAGCACATTGGAGGCATCATGGAAATCCAGCTGGAGGAAAACCCCTGGAACTGCACCTGTGACTTGCTGCCACTCAAGGCCTGGCTAGACACCATCACCGTGTTCGTGGGTGAGATAGTCTGCGAAACCCCCTTCAGGCTCCATGGGAAAGATGTGACCCAGCTCACCAGGCAAGATCTCTGCCCTAGAAAAAGCTCCAGTGATTCAAACCAGAAGGAAAAACACCCTGTCCTCTCAGACCCACACATCTCAAGGCTATCGCCCACAGCCAACTCTGCCATCAGTCCCACCAGAGCCCCAAAAGCCAGCCGGCCACCCAAAACAAGGAACCGCCCCACACCCCGTGTCACTGTGTCAAAAGACAGACAAATATTCGGACCTATCATGGTTTACCAGACAAAGTCTCCTGTGCCCATCACCTGCCCAGCTGGCTGCATCTGCACTTCACAGGGCTCAGACAATGGCTTAAATGTGAACTGCCAAGAGAAAAAGATAAGTAACATCTCTGATCTCCACCCTAGGCCAACCAGTCCAAAGAAACTTTACCTTACCAGTAACTATCTGCAAGTCATTTATAGAACTGATCTTGCAGAGTACAGCTCTCTGGATTTGTTACATCTAGGAAATAACAGAATAGCCGTGATACAAGAAGGTGCCTTTACAAACCTCACAAGTTTACGTAGACTTTATCTTAATGGCAACTACCTTGAGATTCTGTACCCATCTATGTTCCATGGGCTGCACAGCCTGCAATATCTCTACCTAGAGTACAATGTCATTAAGGAGATCCTGCCACGCACCTTTGATGCTCTGAGTAATCTTCACCTGTTATTTCTCAATAACAACCTGCTCAGATCTTTGCCTGATGACGTCTTTGGCAGCACTTCCCTCACCAGACTCAACCTTAGAAACAACCATTTCTCACACCTGCCTGTGAGAGGAGTCTTGGACCAGCTCTCAGCTCTAATTCAGATAGACCTCCAGGAGAACCCCTGGGACTGCACATGTGACATCTTGGGGCTGAGGAACTGGATAGAGCAAGTCACTGACCAGAACAACCAGCAATCGAATCCCCCTGTGGTTATCAACGAAGTCATATGTGAGTCTCCCACCAAACACTCTGGAGAGCATCTGAAATTCCTGAGTAAAGAAGCAATCTGCCCAGAGAACCCCAGCTTGTCAGATTCTTCTCTCCTCTCCATGAACCAGAACACAGATACACCCCATCTCCTTGGTGTCTCGCCCAGCGCCTACCCAGAAATACACACTGAAGTTCCGCTGTCTGTCTTAATTTTGGGCTTGCTGGTTGTGTTTATTTTGTCGGTCTGTTTCGGGGCAGGGCTGTTTGTCTTTGTCCTTAAGCGCCGGAAGGGGGTGCAAAGCATGCCCAGCAGCGCAAACAACTTAGATATAAGTTCGTTTCAGCTCCAGTATGGGTCTTACAACACTGAGACCCATGATAAAACCGAAGGACATGTTTATAACTACATTCCCCCTCCTGTTGGACAGATGTGCCAAAACCCAATCTACATGCAAAAGGAGGGGGATCCAGTTGCCTATTACAGGAATCTCCATGAGTTTAGCTATAGCAATCTTGACCACAAAAAGGAAGATCCCACCAGTCTTGCATTTACAATCAGTGCAGCTGAATTACTGGAAAAGCAGTCCTCGCCAAGGGAACCAGAGCTTCTGTATCAAAATATTGCAGAAAGGGTCAAGGAACTCCCTGCTGGAGGATTAGTTCATTATAACTTTTGCACCTTACCCAAAAGGCAGTTTGCCCCTTCATATGAATCAAGACGCCAAAACCAGGACAGGATAAATAAAACTGTTTTATATGGAACTCCCAGGAAATATTTTGCAGAACAGTCTAAACCTGAGCATCCTTTACTCCAAGGAAAGCTACAAACAGAACCAGACTACCTCGAAGTTCTGGAAAAACAAACTGCAATCAGTCAGCTGTGAGGGGGGAGGTGGGAGACAAAGGAAAATTTTTAAATGATCTCAGCATCACGTTTGATTGAGTCTGACATCTGTGCTGATGTCATCTGTTGCATTCCCAACATTTCCACTTTTTAAATTGGAGAGGGAGTGAGAGAGAAATGGAACCCTTACGGCATAGCAGGGATATGGTGTTGCTTCTGCAACGTTCCCTTTAAGTTATTTCTAGATCTCTCTCCTTTTGACCCTTCTATAGGAACTGTCACTGCAAATGTATGTTTCTGTAATAGATCTTGCAAAATTCTTTTTGATTTGAAAGGGAATGAGGAAAGAGGTCTTTGGGTTTCCTGTTTGTTTGTTTGTTTTTCTTTTTCTTTTCATTTCAAAGTGGAAACTTAATGTATTATGTAGAAGATCTCCAAAGATCTTTTTTCCTGGACTATGACTTTCTTTTGTAAATAATAATATACAGTACTGCTGTTTCAATTACCAAGTATAGCCACTGGGCGTCACTTTTTTGTGTTAAAGTGCCTTTGCACTTTAAGTACATTATTACTTAATTGTTGCTCTTAGCTTTGATAAATTGATCCTATTTTAATGTGTTGTATTTTTGAAATTAAAAAAAAATTGTAAAATAGATCTATGTCAGCTGCATTGAATTGAAAGGTTTGATTTATAGGAAAGCTGCCCTGCTTTAAATGGATAGTTCTAGGACCTTACAGACTCAAATGTGAGTTATTGGGGTATTTTTTCCCTCTAGGTTTGTTTAGAGTGATTTACTGACAGCAACCGAGAGGATTTACCAACAGACTAGAGGTTATCAGATGCTTCAGCTAGGAGTAATAGCTCATTAATAAAAGACGTTTAACACAATGTCATAGTGAATTGAACAATTAATGTCCTTCTTAAAAGATTGCATAGCAGCTCTAACACAGTAATGTTCAGTGGTTTAACATTTTCATACTTAAGAGAACATTATTCATAATATTGTATGCATTAAATTAGGTATTTTTATACAATTTATGACAGTTTATATTTGTAATTTTTTTGGACTGAAATTAACATGTCCTTTTCCTGCCAGATACTTTTTTTTTTTTTTTTTAATAAGCAGGGATACCAGCAGGGGTCATCCCACACCTCATTAAATTTATTAACATACAGGCAAATGAACCAATGCCAAAGTTAAAATTTGAACCTGGGAGTCTTAAGTCCTCCAAATCAAGGTAGCAGAAATCAGTATATGCATCACACTAACTTCCAGTAGTCTAAATTATGTCGTTTTCAGCAAAAGTAATGTTGCAATAATTCTAACCTACTAGAAAAAGCTACTATTAAGTTCAGTATCTTAAATTTTATAAAGTGCTTTAAGTTAACTGAATTTGATTCTCAACATGGGTTTTTTTTAAGCCCATCAGTGAACAAATGCAGTAAGTCTTCTCCTTTCCCATTAACTCAGGCCTCTCTTACTTCAAGCTTTACATTATCACCTTCAGTTTACGTTTCCTTCCCGGAGAATATTAAAACCATTTTTATTAACAAGTAAACAGTCAAACTTTATTAAGTCTTATTAACGTCTAAATAATTTCTAGATGCAAACATTATTGTGCAATTTAAACAATCAGCCCTTATTTACAACAAAAACAGTTTTGTTTTGTCTATTGTAAATCCTTATGCAACTGGGATGGTGATCTGCATATAAAGTAGGCCAGGCTTTTCAATTCCTTATTAAAGCAATTGATGGAGTCTGAAAGAAGCACACTGTTTCCTTTTCATAAATAGGTTACTGCACATAATAATCCTTTATTATCATGCGGAGATTGAAGTGGCCTCTGCTGACTGATTTTTAGAGCTTTACTATAGTTAATAATACCGTATCTACAACTTTGAAAATTTTTCAGCAATAGCATTTGAGCTATAAATAACTACAACCAATGTTCTAATCAGGACTTTGCCAAAAGGAAGTTGCTTTTTATTTAAGAGCTAAGGAGGCTTTGCATGTATATTGCCAGATATCTGAGCCATTCAGTAAACTGTCTTCTGATGATTTATGTGACATCTGAGTACATTAATATGCTAACATGTCAATTCTTTATGTTTAGAGTCTGTAGCATCTATGGCTGTTCATTAGATCAGGTTTGAAATTGAAGTGCTGCAATGAACTACTGAAGAATCAGCCTTCAAAATGGTCTCACTTCAAGAAGGAGCCAAAACAGTATTACGTTAGTTGAACTTGGAACGTTTGACTGGAATAGCATCCTCCGAGTGAGGTACTTGTTTGAAAGCTTCCAGCAGTGATTGTCTTATTATGGTTTCTTTCCCTGGGTAATTAAAAGACTTTATTACTGAAGCCCTAAGAAAAGTAGAAATATTATTTTTAAAGTTAAGTTATTAACTCGTATTGCCTGCAAAAGGAGTGGGATCTTTTATCTGGCACTGTAGCAGCTAGGATATTGTTATTCTCTAGTGAACCAGAACTATTTACAGGTTTTTTGCTCAGAAAAATGCCAATTTTTCCTACAAAAATATTTTCAATTTTCTAGTGTTTGCAGACAACAGAGATAGGGGATTGATTATTTTAGTAACTTTATAGTAACTTTATCTTGTTTATTTTTACTGTTTCATCCTCGGACTCTCAGCATGTTTGCTTTGGTAGCACAGCTGTATTTTACAAAGGTTGCTGTTGCCTTATTTTTCCTTAGCTTTCCTAGTGGAATTTATTTAGTGGCTAGATTTTATTTTGCATCACCATACCAACTGAAAAATCATTATTGCTGTAGATCTTTAACGTTTGTTTTTATACCCTTCAGCTGACATCCGTTAAGCAATTCTTTTCATAGTGTGTCTAGGTGAGAGAGAAGGAGATTTTTTTCAGTTACACTTAAAGAGATTTTGTTTAACAGGGAAAGTGTGTCGGTAGCTGCTGTGTAGAAGGTCTGTACGTTTCTTTAGCTGTGCAGCCCTGGAAGCTGCTGCTTGTTAGGGGAGAGCTGGTTGCCCGAGTAGTGGCTTGGTAATGAGTCTGAAAAAAATTTTCCTTCATAGTTTGAAAACTTTAACTCTGAAAATTATGTAACCAGGTTAGCAAAGTATTTTTTTCCAGAGGAAATAGTTTCCTTTCTTCATAAGCTTTCCTTTGTGGAAGTGGACATATTGACCTTTACAGAAACAGTAACAGTGCAACTGAAGCACTGTTAAAACTACGCAGTTATCTCCAGTGAGAATGAGGGGCAGTACGCTTCCAGTGCGTGAATACATTTTTGAAGAGATCTTTCTGTGTAAGCGTGAAGTAAAGTTTATCGATGACTTAGAAACAGGTTTTCAGTAAGTAACTTCAGTGGCAAAATGGACAGAGATGCTAACCTTGCACTGCCGTGGCCAGACTGCCCTAGGGTTCCTAGGGAGGCATCTGTCTCCTGGGGTGATGCGGCTTTGCTAGCAACAGAAAACACCCCGAAGATGATGGGTTAAGTGCCTTCCCTTTTTCTGCCCACAAACCAAATGCAGCTTTTTGCAAAAGGGTATGCACTTTCTGTCTGGGTTCTCAAGTCTGCTGCGGAGCTACTCCAAAAGCCCACTGGTAGTCCTTTCTGCAGTCTCTTTTCCATCAGATTTCACCCTTTCAGGTTCCAGCATTTGCTCAGTTCCTACCTCACCTCTATTATCTGCTTCCCAAGCCCTCACCGTGTAATGCCCCAGCCCTTCCTTTCATATTTGTCCCCTTGGGCTCTCCTTTTCTTCCCTAGCTGGCTCTGGAGGACTTATTTCAGCCTTGAAGGGAACTGATGTCCCTGCTGCACTGAGAGCTCAGCCCTTACCCCCTCCCGTGGCATTGCTGAGTAGCCCCAAGGCACCTGATGCCAGCGGAATTCCTGGGGGCCACACTGGAGGAAGGTCTACATAGCTGTTCCCTCTTCCACTCCTTAAGCAGAGGAGAGAAGTGTAAGATCAAATAGTGTTTCAGCTTCCACGTAGGATTCCCTGTGTGCCAACCCTGGCTATGCAAGCAGTGTTTTTGAGTAAGAACCAACAGATGAGCCATCTGAAACTACTGGCATCACATCACACTTTCCTGTAATTTCAGCAAGTTGTCTTCAGAATGGGTTAATCTTGCCAAAATTAGCTAATAAAATTCAAGACTCAAACTGGTTGTGTTTGGTCTCCAGAGTACATAGCAAAAACCAGGCCATCCAAAGGTGATTTATTCCCTCCCAATACATATGGCATGAAATGGGCTACAGATATGCCTGCTTGTCTCCAGTAAATGTAGAGAGGATAGATGATGAGCACTGATTAGATGGTTAATTCTCACATAGCTGCAGTCAGCCCAGCCTGATCGCTTTCTAGCACACCCACAGGCAACACACATTCTCCACTGAGTATCTGCTAGTCTCTAGCCCAAGACATTTCCATTCTGTCCAAGAGAGGAATGTTCCCCATGGAGTTTATAGTCTGCTTCAGTCAAAGGCACTGGCTTTTTACACCACCTTCTTGTGCTAACAGAGAGCTATACAGTAGGGTTTAGTTTGGTTTGGTTTTCTTCCCATCAGCCCTTGAGTTTCTAAAACAAATATCAAACTTCTTAAAGTTAGAAGCTGTAATTAGTAGGGTCAAAATAAGGATACCAACAAGCTAAATTGCCTAAATAAAAGTCTTAAAGAATAGTGATGTTGTATAGGAATACAAATGCCATAATTTTAAACTGCTCATGAGTGAAATAAGATACTGAAGATGTTAATGAAACTTCTTAGGCTTTTACAGGCTAATCACTGATACAGTTTGTGATTTTTCACATAACTGTTTTTGCAGATGGTAAATGTCATTTAACAGAGAGAGAAGGAAAAAAACCCCCACTATTTCCCAAAGTCCCTCCCCCCACTGTACAACTTCAAACCAACAGAGAAATTAACTTACGCAGATGATGTGGCATTTCTTGTATTTTTCCCTTCACTTTGAAAAAGTGTTCTGTACTAGAAGTACAGAAGTTATTCTTTTGTAGGAGGATCATTAAGTCTGTTTGGATTATCGATCTTATAGCTTTTCTGGGCACAAGGCCAATCATTTTGACTAAGGTTTTTAATCCTAGTTAATGAAGGAGGTGGATTAATGAGAAGGTTTTTGGGTTTTTTTGTTATTGGAGGGTTAGTTGAATTTTTTTAACCGGTAGATTGACATGTTTATGAATACAGATGAATGGATCATTTGAATGAAAGAAATGTTGGAACTGCATTCGGAGATGCAGTCATTCTAAAGACCAAGTGGACTCAAGAGTATGAGTGAAGTTTGAAAAACAAGACATCATAACACTGGTTTTCTTCCTGAGCTCATAAACACAGAGGGCCCCCATTTGAGTACAGCAGCGGCTTTTGTTGCATGCTGTTAACACTTGGAGGGATGAAATTAGAGGCCAGGTGCACCTCCGTTATCTTTAAGGATGTTCAGGTAACTGAAGTGTTCAGAATTTGGTTCTTATCTGATTGTTGCCCTATTTGTGCATGCATTTATATTACCACTGCAGTGGTAATGCAGTATGCTTGAAAAAGTAATCAAGGTAAAGTTTGGAAGAGTAGAGCTAGTAGCAATATTTCCTAAACTTTTTTATCTCTATTTTTTTTAAAATACAATGAATTAACCATATGTGTAATGAACACCATAGTCTTTTAATTTATAAAGTCCTTTTTAAAAGGTAACTTTTCAGCAAACTGTTCACAAAACCAAAAATATCAAAAAATATATATGCAGTTGGTTAAAAATCGAGAGGAACGCAAAACATTGCTGCTGATCTTAAAAAGGAAGGTGGCACTACCATTTAGAAATGGAGATAATGTAAATCCATATTCGCAGTAACAGAAATTACACCAACATTACAAAGTGTCTGCAATATGGCATCAGGATTCTTTATGGCAACAGGACAAGTATAGATTTGCATCTTAGCAACAAAGATTCCTTGTATTTTCTTTTCTTGCCCTGCATGTGCATTGCTTCCCAGAGCCAGAAGTGTTCAGCACCAGTTATCTTCTGAGTCGGAGGCAGTACAGCCATTTTAAGAATGCTATCTGCATTGGGAAAGGCACAGCTAATGTATATAGACCTGTTGCAGTTATCTCCTCTTGAGATAAGACCTATTTCCATTAAAAAGCTTAGAAAAAAATCCCCTTGACATCACTGATAATATGACAGAGTCTATTTTAAGACATCTTGATTTTTGTTCTGAGAGCCTCTCATGTGAGAGGCAGAAGAATTGTAGTTGAGGCAGTTTTTTCACATGATAAAAACTTTTTTTCCTTCTCCCCAGGGATTTGTTACTGACTTGGTACATGCCAGTATCTTAGCTGGACAGCTAAAATGAACAGAAAATGTTGAAACCACTGTGAAAATGTAATAACTACATAAATTCTCTTCTAATCGCAAAAGAACAAACAATATAATACTGAAGCAAAGCTGTCAGAGAGGCTTTTAAAGGTGTCAGTGTATAGTCAAATCTGAGCGATCTGGGTGTGGATGCAGAGTACCATTTTTAGCTTTACACCTGAGAGGCTTCAGCAGCATCCCCTGGGACTGACACCAGTGACAACAATCTCACCGAGCAAGGGCAGTCACTGAATGCACCGAAGTGTGAGCGGCAGAGGAGAGAGAAAAATGGTTATGTCCTCTCACCATCACCTAAAAAGCCATTTGGGAGTTTTCCAGACTGAACGCTCGCTAACATAAATCTGAAGTCAGCACACACCAAGTTTATACCTGAGCCACTAAGTATCAGTTTTTCAGTAATGTTTGAGTATTCCATGCTGTGACCTTTTGGCTTGAAGCACGGCCCGGATCTTAACTGCCATCACATCTCCTGTTCCTGGGAGGGTGAGGTTTTGCTTGGAATCTCAAGTTTCTTATATCTCTGCTAAATTTTAATCCTTGATTATTCCTGACCATATTCTTGCCATGGTGGGCAAATGGAATATGTTTGGCTAAGTCTTTGTTTTTCCTTTATCTTTTTTCACAAATAGCCAAGTTCCTCGAGTACTAGGGCAGCTGAGACTTGAACCGCTCAGAAGTGTTTCAGAAACTCAATGATCCACTCAAGCAAGCAAAGCTTTACTGCTCCCATCATATCTGCTGTGTTCTGCTGAACTGTTGCTTCTATTCAAATGTATTCTAACTTGAAACACATACGCAGTAATAAGAATGTGTGGAAAACCTTATAATATTCAGCTTACATGCTTACTTACAATAGAAAAAAGAGGGGGTTAGAGGTTGGAAAAAGCCTTTCAAATTTCCTGGGCTTTTTTTCTGAAGGTTTCAGAGGGATTTATGATGATTATTAGTGAATCAAAAGGAAATCTAAAAACCTGGTGGTGGTGGTGGTGCGGGGGGGGGGGGGGGGTTGGTTGTCTTCTTATGCAAGATAGTGGGGGGGAGGGGAAGGGGCGGGAGGGGAAGTTAGATTATAATTGTTTTAGCTGTCAGGATGTTTTTAAAGGAGACTTATCAGAAAGCTAAAAGACTTTAGCTTTCATAATTCAAAGAGCTTACACAAATGCCTATATTTTGTGGAATTTCTAAAGGGAAATGGTACACAGACTGCTTATCTAATGGCTAAGGGAATTGGACAGACAATTTTCTTGGACAGTTGAGAAATCCCAACCTTAAAGCTATACCAGATTTATTGCAATTCAGACATAAGCACGGCTCATGTGAAAAGACATTAGTGGGGAAAATGCTTAATGCTACAGTTCACACTTTAATTAGCAGTGTAGTTTTTAGCTTGTGTTTTCTGAGACCATATTTACCATCCCATCTAACTCATAAGCTATTTAGCAAAGCTGAGTGGATAATTCTTATTTATTAATGTGTTCTTCTTTTCCATAATGCAGTGTTTACAAATTTGCTGGTGGATTATGTTTTCCATGGCTTCTTGTTCTCCAGTTAACGCGTGGGAATAATTCCTAGCTGTAGAGTCCTAATAGATAATTCACAGTGAATGCCTAAAACTGAACCACGAAGGACTTTGTTTATACTATTGTATTTTTTTATTTATTTGGCAGTGGGCCTGGTTAAGAGCTCATTTGCTGGGAATTGAGAAATTAGTGTTCTCTTTTTAGTTCTGCCAGTGACCTTGCACAAGACATACCTATGTCCCCATGCTTTAATTTCTGCATCATTAAATGAGGAGGATGATAATTTCTGCCTTAGTCTAGTGAGATCTACTGATGAGAAATGTCCAGTATAATTCTTTTTCAAAGCCAGTGCTTATGGCTTTATAGCTTCCTCCAAATACCGCAATAGTCTACTGCTTCTTTGCTTGGCGTATATTATTCTGATCCAAGGATCTGCTGTGTACATTTCAGATTTAGTTTGGTTTTCGTTTTTACAGTTAAAAACAGACACTATCTCCTTGTAAAATGAGATGGCATACATGGAATGAAATGGTGAAACAAAACAAAAAAAGCTACAGATTGTTTTTAAACTGTTGAAAACACACAGTATCCCATCTCCTACATTTTCCCTCTCTGGATGAGTTGAATCACCTTGTCTGTTTCTGCCCTATAGAATCCTTTCAGCAATAGTTCTTAGTGTACCAGTTATTTTTTAGTCACCTTTTTTCTGCATGAAGTCAGTTTGAATGTTGCAGACAGCTTTTATGCTAGTAAGTGAGCCAAAAGAGGCTCTGAGTGGCAGACAGCTGCTGAAATAAGAACCTGGCACTCTGGGGAGAGAAAGAAATTCATTCAGCTTTCCTTTTCTCTCTCTTCCCTGTCCTCTGTAACCTCTCCTTTTTTCTACTCCATAGTTACTGTAATAATTCTTTTGCCCATTGAATGCAGAGTGTGGGCATGTTTTTCTATATTACATCCCAGCTACATACTGTGAAATCCAACTGGGGTGTGTTGGAAAGCCCAGCATTTTCCACAGACAGTCTTCCAGAACGTACATGGACAAGTCAGGCCGAGCAATCTGAGGATGCAACAGAGAGCCGATTTGTAAATGTAGGACTACATGCTGCAGGAACCTGTGGCAGTGTATCCATTCAGTGCAATGGAGCCACGATTTGACCTCCACTTTTAAATTGGCTTTTGGTTAGCCAACAAAAATTCATTCACTGGCTAGGCATGTTATTCTGGTTTAGGTTTTGATTTTGTGCCCATCTAAATTTTGAGACTGCCAAGGCTGATGCTCTCACTTTCCTTGCTCCTTCCTAAAATGGGACACATGAAAAATTAATTATTTCTGGTTTCTAGACTGTTAATGACATGGGGGTTTTTTGGCTGGATATAGTAGGTGCTCTGATCTCAAGCACAATTTTATATTTCTAGATATTTGGCAGTTGTTTAGAGGCTATTTATATAGAAGATAAGATCTGTGTTACACCACAAAATGTTTCTAACAATGCAGTGTAAACCATCTGTCCTGGACCAGCAGAAGTACATCAAAAGCAGTAGTTCAACGAGTCTTTGAAAAGAATTGTTCTCTTTAAGTTCTGGGAAAAAATCTAGATCAAGGAATGTAAACATTCAATGATCCTTTTAATGTGTTCATCTTAGAGATTTTAAGTGTTAACTTTTCTATCTTGAGAGTAACAGAGGTTAGTATTTAAGTAAGAGTATCCAGATCCTTAGCTGCTGTAAATAGCATTTAGCTCCACAAACCTCCCTGTAATGGTTTATAGCTGCTGAGGATGCAGCCACTTTGTTTTGTAGACCTCCTAACCTAAGCAATCAACATTTTTTTTCCATAAGGGATCACCACTATAAGCAATACACTATGTTATTCACTTTAATTTCACTGCTTTAGAACCAATACAATTAGCTGTTTGGGTATTTTTAGTCACATTCAAAAAAAAGAGATCTCTGAAAGTTCACCACCTAGTTCATTTTGGGATGCAGATGAGTAGATTATGCAATAGAACTCTTCAGCTGATACATTTATACATTTGGTGCTTTACAAAACCTTTTAATTCTTAAGTCTTAGAGTTAGTAATACAAAGTCATGAGAAGGAAAGGAATATTTTTGTATTCTCCATTTGGGACTCCTTATTCTGAAAGATCAAAGCTACTCAACAACTCTCGCATACCATTCTGCCACCCTCAGAGTCTGGATGTGAGTCTGTAATCAATGGCAAGTGCACTGCAACAGTGAATGTACTTTCAAAGACTAGTAGAGTCTTGGGACGTGCAGAAAGTCACATTTAGAAAGTCACGTTTTCCCAAGGATGGCCACAGCTGTTTCTTCTTTATGAGCGATATATTGTCTTCATCTTAAATACATAACCTTATTATCAAGCAAATATTTATGCCACGTTAGAATCAGGCTTGCTCTTTTCACAATAGATAAGCTTCCTGTATTATTACAGATAACGAAAATCCAATTTCTGAAAATGTTCTGTTATTGTTTCTTTTTTCTTCTGCTTTTTATTAGTGAAGAACTTGTAATTATTTGGTCTCATTCAGATGTTCCAGAGGAAGAACTGAAGTCATATTTCCCACACATTGGGATTCTAATCATTGAAATTCACTTCTTTCTCTCCTTTCTATTGCCTTTAAATAAAGGAACGTACGAGGGAAAAAGTCTCAGCTCAGTCTGGAATTATACAAGTGCAAGTCAGGAATAACTGAAAATAGTTTTGATCACCCTTTGAAATCCTAGATTAAGCAGTTTTGCTAACACTGGAAGAAATTCATTGGAACCTTTTGATTTATTGCACAATAGGTAGAAAGCTTCTTTTCTTCTTCTGCAGGCTCTTACTCTGCCAATGGGTATTTGTTCTGTAAGTAGCACTGACATGAAAAGTCTGAAGTTGTCCACTTTTCTCCCTTTGACCAACATTCCATGGGTAAACAGAGTACCATGAGAGCGGTGTTAATCCTCCAAGTTTAGTTTTGTGAAAAAGCCACAGTGAAAGCTGTGAAAGCTTTAAGCAAAATTAGCAAAACTTTGCAAGCCTTGCCAGCATCTTTCCAGAACACTTGCCATTATATGAGATTCCAATTTAATAATACCTGTAACAGTTTCTTCCAAATTAGTAAAATATGAATGTGGAAATAACATGGGATATACCCTTAGCTGAAGTAACTCCATTTAGCAACATGGATTGCAATGTTGACTGCAATGCTAGTTCTCTGATCTGTTGATTTTTACTTATTATTTTAATTAATCGAATGGATAAATTCAATTTTGCTGCCACTGGGCTGAGCAGTCAGGCTAAGAAAGAGCCAGGCTTCTTCTGCAAAGGAGAAGTAAGGGACAGACGTGGAACTACAACAGGGACAAAAGCACAGCCCTGAAGAGAAGATCAAGGCCACCAAGAAGACTGAGGCCACTGTCCTTCTAGGAGGGACCCCCACACTCACACATAAAGACAGGCTTCTCCAGCATGACTTGCCATCCCGCATTCCACAATCAGACTTTGGTGGGCTTTGGCATAACCAAACTAGGCGGTGGGGCATCTGGCCTTTTTGCTGCCCCAAGAACTGCTTGCAGGGCATACACATTCATCCGGTTGCACCAGGTTGATGTCTACCCACCTAAAGCCGTCAACATTCTCCTAAACCTGGTTAATTTGGTAAGAAATCCAATGGGCTGGTAGAAATCTCAGGACTAAGGAATCCTGTCTGGAGTGATACATGTTTCAGCTGACTGGCAAAGTGTGAGTAGCACACACAGCTCCCTTCAAGAGTCGTGGGAGTCTGCCCTGACCCTCCTAATCTCATTGCACTGAATAAGCTGTCACTATTAAAGAAAAGATAAAATAAGTAAGATGCCTCAACAAGTGCACAAAGGAAGGTAAATATTAAAATGGTTATATAAAAGGAAGGACTTGGTGTTGGTGGTCACATAGGAATCCAGTGGCGGAGCCACCAAGATACAAACTGCATCCCAGAATGTGCATGTTGCTGCTCTGCCTGTGACAACAGATATGGCTGCCACCAGAAAAGTACAGATCAGAGAGCTCCCACAGTTTACAAAGGTCGGTTTTTGTGATTTTTTTTCATCATTAGTCATGCTGAGTTGGAGTTCCTCTGAATGTACCCACTGAAATCAGTCACACTGTGCATAGGGTACGTACAAACACAGGAGGCAAAATCTGGCACTGCCTTCTTCTTAAGGGACCTGACTGACCAAACAAGTAAGACTCCCACTTTGCCACTGAATTTGAAAATGCTGGGAGGAGGTATAGATGGATGAACAGACACTATTCTGGATGCAGTCCCCAGCCCCTGTGGAGGAAAACATATTGCCAATACCGTGTTAATAGCTAAGTGTTGTTTCCCACAGGGCAGCAAACATCGGGGACAACAACTTTAAATAATTTAGCTCTCCTCCTCTGTTAATACTCCAACACATGGTGCTGTATTCCAATGGGTTTTGTCTCCTCTATGATGAACAATATTATCTTCAGAAACCAGCCTGGTTTTAAATAGGGGTGGAGGGCATGTAGAAAAGATGAGGAACGCCACAGAACCAACCTTGCATTTCTAGACTGAGATAAATACTCATTTGCCCCAAATACATGAACAGGACCATCCTGAAGAGGAGACTTAGGGTAACGGGACTCCATGAAAACCTCAAAAGTGAAAGAACATATGAGTCTTGTTTTCATTATTAACTGACCCTGACTCCAAGTGCCTTCTCAAAGCACAGATGACAGAAAGAATACCAGACTCTTCCTGCCCTTGGAATAAAGTGGGTCACATAGCAACATCAATTTTTAAGGAAAGCTGCTCCCTTGGAATCTGTGCTTGAGTTGTTCTTGAAAATTGTGCACTGATCTACCCTTTTAATGTAGAGAAATTATGATCTTTATACCAAACAGGGCAGTACTGCACTTTCTAGTCCAGTGCAGCAAGACACTGAGACTCCTGTGATAACAGGAGAAGGTCCTTTGACAGATGAACTGTAAGCATTATTGCCTCCACAGATGCTTCTCTATAATAAAAGTTGCTTTTTTTGCTGTTCGATTTTGTCATTCATGTGAGATTTATTTCATTTAACAATACTTACCTAAGCATGAGGTGCCTGGTCTAGCTTAATCATCAGTGTTCTTTTTATAGTTAACAGAAGAAATCAGTCCCACCACAAGTTGACTCATGTCACCCACCTAGGCAAATTGTCATTGTCTGTGCACTATTGATGCCTTTGCGTGGTAGTTAGACTAGTCTTCTCCCCAAATTAAAATAAGAGCTGGAAGTCTTATTGAACAGGAATGAGATTAAACCTCCAAAGCAGTTTTTATTTTCAAGTCACATCCATACGAACCTTCAAACTTCTTGTAGAAACAAATGAATTGTCCACACTTTGAAGGCAAGGTAAAACTTTTACCGAGAGAAAAAAAAAAAAAAAAAAAAAAAAAAAGGAAGAAACGTTCTCTTATATAAAATTTTTTTTATGAGAAGGGCATACAGTTAGTGGGATGCAGCCCCCTACACCTCTTTCCTTCCTGCCCACAGCCAGAAATTCTCAGTGCTCCCTGAGCCTTAAATCTTCTCCATCTACCTCCCTTCTCGAAGACACTCAGCACAGATAATGTTGCACCAAATTTCCTATGCCTATGCCCAGATTACTTCTGTGAAAACCATCTTTTTAGCAATGCTTAGCTAATCCTGAAATCCTACATAGATACCTAAGATATAGGTCCCCATCTCCCTCCTTATCTACTTACAGGCAACAGGGCTTTTTCAGACACGTAACTTGAGATTTGTAGTCCTTCTAAAACACAGGTGCTCTAACCACAAATGAGGTTTTCTAGCAGATAGATCCTTCAGTGGCAACACGTGTCACAACAGCAGGAAAATTACATCCTCTCCAGCTATTAAAGGCCACATTTGGATATATTTACACAAAGAGAAAGATCCAGCAGTCTTAAGAGTAGCAAAGATACTTGTGCGTCTCATGTATTCAATTAGATTTAAGAGAAGTACAGGAGAGAAAGTCATTTGGGAGATGCCTAGGAGTTACTACCGTGAGGGTACTGGGAGTGGGTTTATACTGAATAATAAGCAAGCAAGAGATTCCACCAAATGCTGTGAATCTTCATGTTGATCACTCTGAAGCAGTGCCAGCCATATATAGTTGCTGTAAGTAGCAAAGTATTTAAAATTATTCTGCTTAGCCAACCATGGCTTTATGATCTGCTGTCTATCGTAACAGTTGCTGCTTATATAGTGACCTCATTCTGCTATTACTCACTGAGAAAAATCACCCAGTCTTTTTTACATGTCCTTTTGTAAATGAAAATGCTTGGGAGGAAAAGGTAGCATTTTCAAAGGCTTACTGGTGTCTAAGTGTTGAATTGAAGCATAAATTACCTCTTGAATAGACAGTCATAAAAGAAATACGGAGTATTTTTAAGCAGTCAATGCTCATTTGTTTCTCAGGCTCTGAGCAGTTCTAGAAGATGCTACATGCCTGCTTTACTCTAGCAGTGCAAACATGAAGAACTATTGTTACCCAGACAAGTCATGTGAGTTTATAAAATTTGGTGATTGATCTCTTTTTTCAGTTGCTGGTATTTTGTCACCAGTCACATTTGTCCAGAGGAAGAGTGCCTCAGGCAATTAAGGGACACTCCTTTTAGGAAGGACGCAGGATCCTCACCATCCCCTGAGGCCTCTGACCCAGCTCCCAAGGTGAAACCCAAGTCTGAGTAGCTGCTTTAGCCTTTCCAAGATGCTCACATAAGGAAAAAGGTGCCCCTGCAGCCATCCCAGGTTGTACTGTACACCTTCTAGTCATCCCTTTTGCAAAAGTCAAAGAAAGATAAATGATCAAGTTGCTGGAGGTGTCTAGACCCCCCCTCCCCAAATAGCCTTGCCTCCATCCATCTCTTGTGAACCATACTGACAAAATGCGTAATACAATGCATAAAACAAAGACTACCCTGACTGGGCTTTTTAACATCGTACTCACAGATTCAACACCATTAATCTTCGTTTGGAAAGCCATGGATATTACTTTCTATAGCAAGTAAATAATCATTCTTTTTTATTACTTGCTCTCTATAATAATAAAGATGCATATTTTATTTTTCTGTTTTGTACTAAGGAGACAGGAAGACAATGCAGGCTGTGCTCTTGCTGTAGGTGAGCCCTTCTTGTCTCCCAGTTTATACATATCCACACTTCCCTCCTTCATAAAATAAACAAAGCAGCAATAACTACCTCTCATTCATTTACATTGGCTCCACTAGAAGAACATATTCAGATACCAACTGATCAAATAGGGCAATTCATCCATGCAATAATTGCATAATTGTGGGCTTAACTGGAAGAACTGTAAGGATGATAAGGATTTCCCCATGGGAAATTTATACACAAATAGAATGTAAATTCGGTAAATGCACAAAAATGCATGTCATTTGTCTCCTTCTATAGCAAGAATCTCAAACTGAGAAATCAAGTAAGTTAATGCAGTTCTTTGAAAGTCGCATAGATGAGTCATATTAATTACAGAATTACTCCCTTCTTTGCAAGAAGGGTGTGTGTATTTTTTCATTAGATTCCATCAGCTAGTATTTAGAGTTCTGAGAGTCCCAGGCAGAAAGAGCTATTGAAGTGTGAGATATGTATTGTTATTGTTGCTCATTGTTATTTGATACCCTTCACTTTCCACTCTAAGGCACGCAAAGTATAAAAGAAAATTCAGGCTGTAGGGACAAGTCTTCTAAAAGTATTGGTCCATTATCTACTTTTTTTTTTCTTTCTTATTAAGAAAGAATGAAATACACCCATCAAAGATGTTATAAACCAGTTGCACCCTTTTAATGCATCCTGTATCGCTGAAGTCTATGTAAATTCAGTAGGAGCAGGATTAAAGACTTTACTGGAACAGCAGTGGTATAGTTCAGGAAGCTTTCGTATAACTGAAAAACAGTTATATGAAATATAATAAATATTTCATAAATATGAAATAACTGACAGCAACAGTGATTTGTGAGGAAACACTGAGTTTGTGGCTGAAAAGAGAATTTTAGACCATGCAGCATGTGCCAAGCCACCACTTTCTGGTTCTGTATCTTTCCCATGGAGAGAGTGCTCACCACTGCCATATTTCTCAGCCTGGGAATAACTGCCTTACCTCTCCTTGCTATGAACAGCTTTACGCTGAGACCACATCACACCTGCGAAAACTAGCAAACTTACTGAGTATCCTAGATATGACACCTTAGAGCAGCAGACCTTCCTCTGCTGCTCGGCAAATCTCTGCTGCTGAAAGATTTTGCTGTTAAGTTCAGGAACCTGAAGACAGTTGAGTTTACAACTGCTTTTTAAGAAGCTCCTTAAACCTTAGAGCCAGATTAACTGAATACACAAAAGTTTCAGGAGATACATGCACATTTCCTGCTTTTCCAAAGACAAAAAAAAAAGGGTACTTAATAATAGCCTAATTTAACAGCAATGTAATAAGTGGAAATTTTGCCATTGGACACAGCAGGGTGGGCATCATGCCCACAACACATAGCTCCCAGAGATTTCCACAGAAATTTAATGCACATATTACACAGACTGGAATGAGAGCCCTCACTGCCTCTGCCCTTCTATCCTCTTTCAAGCAGAGGAATCACTCTTTCTCTCTTCTGTTAGGAGCTTGGGGTTAAACAAAAGCTTTACCGATATAAACCAAACAACTCTCTTTAATAACCTGTTGCTATCAAATGCTTATATCCATTGATTATCCCATAAGATGATCAACATAAAAGCAACCATATCTTTTACTGCAAAGGAAATTGTTCAAATTACATGTAGTTGCTTCTGTATTAGTAGAGCCTGTACTGCACAGTGAAGCTTGAAATGGAAGCCATAACCATCCTGGTTTATGCCATGGCCAGTCAAGCATCTGCATCTCGGTGGTGAGGGCACCAACTTTGTATCTTGAGTCTGTCTGTACTTGGGGAAAATATACAAAGCTTTTTCGGCCCTGACCGACTTTATTGTGGCAAAATAGATATATCAAAGTTTACCATTCAGCAAGTCCATTCAGTTATTTCCAATTTATTTAGACTTGGTTTAAAGCATTCACTCTCCTTACAAGATTTCCATTAGACTAGGAGGTTTAAAAAGTATTCCTGAGCCAGTGCAATAAAATTTGTATTAAACAAAATCACAAGGAAAACAATATCAACATGCCTCTGAGTTAATTATCTCTGATGTCAATGTAATTATTTTAATAGTACTTACAGAATGAAGCTGTATGAACACTAAGAAACAGTTAATTCTGCTTTGTATAATTTTTCTAGTCAGGGTAAAACCACCTAATACATAGATACACACATTTCAAGCAAATATGACAGAATGAGGGCATTACAGTTATGATACTCTATGTATATTTGGAACTGTGGGTAAATTTAGTAGGACTGCTGCAGTTGCTTGAAATACATAAGGTCAATACCAACCACCCTCTGAATAAAAGAGTAAAGAGCAGGAATCACTTGCTAGTTAAGGGTAAAATCAGGAGTGAGAGACCCCTTGGAAACGGGATGTACAATTCAGAATCCCAACCCACTGCAGTGAAAACCCGGCCTTCCCACCACCTGGCCTCCGCAGCGCTGGTGCCGCGTGCTGGCCCTGTGCTTCATACAGAACAGTGCATGGCCGGACTGACACGTCAAAGTACTCTGGGAGCTCCTCACGTGATGAGTTAAGTGAACCTTAATGGCAGTCTCCTGCTTCCTTCAAGCAACGTGGAAGTTTCAGCTCACCTATACTCTAGGGGCCTTATCCAGTTTTCCTGAGCACCTGGACACTGCTTTAAATGGGCTTTGGACCTGGATGCTGTCACTGAACTTCTTTGCTCAAAAGAGAGCTTGGAAATTCAGAGCCAAATTACTGTGCTGAGGGAAGACTTTATGTCACGTCTCATGCCTAGCACAGGACTAAGCAGGATGCTGTGTGTGTCAGGATCAGGAATGGATGTAAGAGCTGCAGTCCTGTGTCCTACAGTAGGCTAGAGAGGTTAGCTTATACTGTTCTGATACTTCTTCTGTCTGTTTCCCAACAGGATAATTTCAAACTTAATAAGTTATTTTCATTAAGAACCTAATTATTACAATAAGGCATATTCTATGTCCTTAAAGGGGCAACAGTTATTTAATTAATCTGTCCAGACAACAGGTTGGCAGGGATATTCAGGGTCATTAGAATGGTAGCAGTGTTAGTCCAAAGGCTTAGAAAAAGTGAATTAATCCAGGGAATGTGACAGGGGTGAACAGACCACCTTCCTTTCCTAGGACCCTCCAGGTTTTTCTAAGACCAAAAGTATGTCTGCTTTTTCCATATATTTTAATCATGTAAAGAAGTTATAGTCTTCTTCTGTGTGCCTATAAAGATTCAAGCTTTGTAAGAAAAAATAACTTCTCGTAAATATATAGGATTATAATAAAGTATGCTAAATGTAATTTTCCTATAATTGACCTTGATTACACTTATCACATCAAGAACAGCTCTAGAGAGAAGTAAGTGTTGTGAAACAGATGTACAACATTTCCAGAATAAAAGGAGAATCAGGCTTACAGCTTGTTTATAAAGCATATTTTAAGAAGCAAGCAGAACTGATCATATGTCAAGAACCAATTTGTTCATGTGAGATTTGCCACTGGAAGGCTGTAAAAGTCAGTGAGAGCTTAGTTTCTATTTCACAAGTTCTGATAATATCAGTTAGCTTCATGCTGTTAGATTAACTTGCACACTGAACTTTCCAGAGACAGAGGGAAGAAAAAGATAAGAGAGAAAAAAGTGAAGAGAAGCCTAAAAGAAAAGCAAATGAAATAAAAGGAAGCTGGAGATGGGATATAAGAGCTGTAAAGAATACAGAATTGCTAGGATTAAAAAAAAAAAAAAAAAAAGGAAAAAGGGGGGGTGGGGAGGGCAGGGAAGCAGGGGAGAGAGATGCCAAAAGACAGACAGAAGGGGAAAACAAATGTTTCTGATTAACAAGCAAAGAAAATGAGAATTTACTGAGCCTGACAGAGGGAAAGCAAAGCACTGAGTATTTCACTGTCTCTAACTGAGGGGATAAAAGAAACACCAATGCATTTATTTTGCCCTCAGAGTTAAGCAGTGATTACTTCCATTCCATCTAAGTGTTTTACAGTATCCTTTACTCATTCATGGAGGTTGTGAACTTTCTGCTTTTGCATCATCCTGTAGAAAATACTATTACAAATGTAGTAGGATCTACTCTTTGCTCAGTTGTATTTACTTTCTTTATGAAATTAATAAAAAAATTGTCACAAGGTCAAAAGGAAATTCTATGTTCAAGCTGGCTTGGTTCAGATCATTAATGCTAAAATGATCAAGATCCCTATGGAGCTACACTAATTTACACCAGCAGGGAATTTGGACTGTATCCGTTCAAGTACAGCCTAAAGCAGATACCTAATAAAACTATTAAAATTAAAAGTGACATCATTTCATTGAAGTCAGCATATTGTACTGTACTGAGGCCAATGGAGTGCAGTTATATTAATCAGGTCCTATATTGCTTTGCACTAATTATTAACTTCAGTATATTTTTTTCAACACCAATTTCAAAAGCGTTTGTATCTTTCATTTAAGAGCACACAGCAAATTTCCTGTAGTTTAATAATGTTCTTTTTCGGTTTCTTTTTTATTTTTGTAGTATTTTGCTTTGATCTATGAGACACCTTTTAATGCACATTGCCTAGACCCTAGTTCCATCAAAAGAACTCATGTCTAAATACTGTCATGGTTTAATTTTCACCTAGCATAGGCAAAGGGCAAAATATAGGAACACTACACTAGCTTGATCCTGTGGTTCACTGGGCCTTATAATCCTGTATCCTTCTCTAATAGTGGCCAACACAACACTTTTTACAATTTGTGGTATAATCTCTCCTCCCCATTTAATATTTCCTTACTGGGATTAAGCATGGAAATGAAACGCCTAGTTTATTACCTCTTTCAAAAATAATTATGAACATTCTTCTTATTGTTATTCTTGTTATTAATTGACTAGAGTCCTTATGAATGTTGTTAAATTTTTGGTCTGAATGGTTGGGGTTTTTTTGTAAATACAAGTGTGGGTTTTGTTCAGAATTATCAAAATTGCAGAGGGAACATTTCCCAGTTATGTCTAATTATAATATTTTACATGTTATTCCTCATCTTATTCTTTATGCTTCTTAATGTATTTTTGGACTCCATACCATAGCTGAAGTCTTAATTAAGCTGTCCGTAACGTCCACGTCTCTTTCCTGAACTGAATAATTAATTCCAAATCCTTTCCACTTTCATAGATGTTTTAATCTTTACATGTGTTGATGGTGAATCTCATTTGCTGTCATGATCTTGGTGAAGCTCATCCATCAGCACAGTACTGAGTAAGACCACAGGGCCACTAAATCTGGAAGCACCTCACCACATAATTGATGTTTAAACTGGAAAAAACAGTATGAACATCATCTTTCCATTCCCACACACCATAAATCAGTCTTCCTTAGTGATGACTAACCCATACACCTGTTCTCTCTGCAAATATTTCTGCCTTCCTATTAATAATTCTTTTTCAGGAATTACTAAGTATATTAAGCAAGATTGCACCTAATACAGAAAGTTAAATTATTGTTTTCATATTTTACTTGTCAGGAAGAAACTCTTAATTTCCTGTCTTTTCAAACATGGAGACCCCAGCTCAGTGTTTACGTAATCTGGAAGCCAAATATATATCAAAATATATCAAAATATAAATGCTATGAAAGTCAAGGAAAATGTGTTCTAGCATTTTTATATACTTTTTTTCATAATTCTCATAAAATATGTATCAGGATGATAAGAAATTTATGAAATATATATATATATATATATAAAAAATTTTTTTGTCCCCAGTAAGAGAATATGCTCCTGTAAAGAATAAATTTTGACTAAGATATTATAAAATGCACTGAAATGCAGTATGGAACAAATACTTTCAGAAATAGAAAACAGTGGCTTACAGTGCAGTATCAAGGTAGTGAGAACCCATTGTTTCATTGTGCTCTGAATTTGTTTTAAGTCTCCACTGGTTTTACTTTTTTCCATCTTTAGGAAAACAAAGAGAAAAAATAAAAAGATTAAATTGCAGTTACAGCTAATATAGAGAGAATCTGATCTTCAGATATGAGCTTTAATAATTTGGGCCCCTTTTAGCAACCATGATCTGAAGCTAGAAGAGCAGAACAGAGAACCTCCCTCAGAAAAGTAGTGATTCTTCAGTACTTCACAATTTCTTTCATTCCTAGAAGCCCATTCTTTTGACTTGTATCTATAATAGATTCTGGCACTTGGGCATATGCCAAGGAAAAAAGGGAGAGTCAAACCATCCACACTCCATACCATACACATGTTTAGGCATGCCAGCATCACAGAAGATAATCAAGTGGTTGCTCCCAACCCTTAGAGTTTCTGATATCCCTTGTCCAACACTGCTACAAGAAGACAACAACACATCATGCCAATGAGGGGAAGGAATCTCAGCCAAGCTGCATCAAACATGGGAACAGTAATAAAACATTTTTGTAAATTGAGTTTAAAATCTGGTGTGAGGTCTGAACACCTTCACAATATTTCAAAATCTGGCATCTCACTGAACATGAATACGGAAACTGTGAGACTTCCTACATCTTCTATGTGCAACTTCTACAGACGAGATGGCATTTGGAACAGGAATAACAAAGTTATAGTAAAATATTAATCAATAGAAAGATAAGATTTCCCATATTTGACAATCCCAGAAACCAAATGGATTTAGTTTACAGATATATCAATAATCTATCAATAATTTATAGCACTTGAGGAAGACTTATTATCTGGTTTCCATAAAAAAAAATAAAGAATGCACCTGTAAATATGTAAGGAAATGCCCTGTGTCTATAGGACATGACAATGCTTCCCTGGGAATGATTCACAGGTTTCCATGTTCAGTGTGTATATTGGTATTATAGAACTAAGTGAAAATGCAGGGAGGCGATTCCCAAACAATGCGTGATTGCCTGCTATTTACAGCTTGTTGAGTTCATGAGATGTGAATAATTAGCAGAGTACTGGGAGCAGTAGAAAACATTCATTTTTTGATATTAAGCCATACTTCCCATTGACCAAATGCCAAGGGCTAGGCTGCATCCCAGTCCTTCCACCAGAAACCTCCTCACATCCCGCAGTTCAGGGTCATGCTTGAGAAGTGGCCACCTGGGTACTCAAGAGGCTGCTCACAAAGCTACTGTGCAGAGTTATTGATGGGGGCACCACCAGGCCTTGCTAGAATGACAGGTAATTTACAGCTGAACATGAAATTTTTAGAAGTTTTTAAAAATGACCGTTCACAGTGTGCAGTTAAAAATGCCCGCATTCTTCCCTGACCTCCACGTAGCTGTAACTGGTTCACACGCACTCTGAGGAACAGTGGTGGTGTTTGTAGACAAAAGAATCCATATATACACTATAACCTTCCTTAATTTGTACTAAGAGGGTAATTCAAATAAGCTTTATGTAAGTTAAGTTGACAAAGTAGACACGGCGCATTTGTAAAGTGAAATGTCTTTGTTGGTGAATTAAAACCTACAAAGACTGCTAGTAACCCCGCTTGTGTATACCTGGGTTTGGTGAGGTGTAAGATTTGCTTCAGCCTGCAAAATTCAGTGATGGATAGGAAAGGTGCAAACTCAAACTACCTGTAAGTAAATTCAGGCATCCTGTAGAGGCAAGTGACCATTCAGTGTATTCTTTTCCCTATTTGCACGGAACTGTTTGCCACTATCCTTTGTCAAGCATCAATTCTTTTTAAGCCTTAAAATTTTAAAATGCTCTGCCTACCTGGCAAAAACATCCAGCTGCAGAGTTCTTTCAAATAAGCATTACTGACGTTTGTATAAAAGAATTGTAAATATAGGGAATGAGTGAGTGAAATAGCAATTTTTGCCCTAGATTCTGAACTGCCCAGTGGGTGTGCTTCACATTTGAAAAGCTTTCTGTCTGCCAGTAACGCTGAGTCCTCACACATGTTCCACAGCCTCTGTTTTCCTATGCACAATGCTAACTGCAAAAGTGAAGATTCGTAGGTGGGAAAAAGACATTTGTTTTGGTTTAATATCCAGCAAACTTTGTTTATTTTGCATATTTATACTAAACTACACTAAATCACGAGAAGAAATAAAGTGTGATACAAATGAGATACACAACCAAAGATAAGATTTATTTCTAAGCCGCAAAAAATAAAGTTGGTTAACATTCAGCTCTAGGTATCACATATAAAAAACCAAACCAAAACAAAACAAAAAAGCAACCAACTGAAAGAAGGATGTATCGTACTAAATTTTGCCATGCTTCTGTGGTGAGATCCTATAGACAGACAGGTGATAGAACTCTTTTATAAAAAGTAAACCACCATTAACTGTCACCATATGCTTCTATCTATTTACAGCCAATTAATAACTGCATTATTCAGTTATTTTCCCTTTATGCTAGCTGGTGTGTTAAAAAAAGAAATGAGTAAAAAAGCAGCACTGAAGCTGACACTAGTTCAGCAAACTTCGACCATACTCACTAGCTGACATTAGTTATCCTACCATTTCAAATCTGAGGAACTCAGAAGGGATATTCCTGTCCCTCCTGGACAGCACAATTACAGACTGAATCCCCTTATTATTATGAACTAATGGGATTCATAGAGGAGAATGGCATTGGTAAGCATGAAGACTATGGATCTCTGCAATAATTGCTTACAAGTAATAAGCATCACAGGTTGAACATATAAAATGCCTTTTCTATAAGAACAAAGATCACCATTTCCTTGCATCCTTTCCCTCAAATGGCCATGAACAAATGTCTAAAGGATTACATGAACAAGTCAACAGTGTTGTGATACTCAGAATATTTTTTCAGCCTCCAAAAATTCGTGTCTCAGAGCTTTCCTAAGCCACAAACACAGAAAGGTGATGAATTCCAGAATTAGAGCTGATAAGAAATGCAGGGCCAAACTCCCCATAATTTAACTGAAGGTCATTAATGTAAATGTAATGGCAGTGGAGTATGTTACTGATTTGGTTGTAGAAAATAGAAACAGAAATCACTGACTCCAATAGGCTGTGCCAGAATGCTACAGGCAGTAGTATCAACTGAAACATTGAGGTCAACAGGGATGAGCAAAGGGAACTGCAGACTAACAAGCAGTGTTACTTAGGCACAACAGAAGAGTCAATGATTACAAATTACACCGTGAAAACAGTGTAAGTCAGGTTGGAAACCAGCTGGATGCTGGTGGGACTGACATGTGGCAGAAAGCCATGATGTTTATACTAAAGAAATATTAACAACTACTCACCTTATCTACCAATTACAGTGTCCGAAGTGCATAAACCAACATGCATTCAAACACCACTGCAAAGGGCCAAAGCTTCTGCATTTTCCCATTAGTTTTATAACCTTTGCTCATATGAACAAGACCTGTCAATCATGCACCCTGCTCTGTCACTATTTTGATGTGTATGTCTCTGGAAAAAGATCTTATTGCTGAATTTTTCATTTTCCCACCTTAAGTTTTTCTCTATTAATTAGACCACGAGAAACAAATAAATGTCAGAGAGAAGAATCCATTGAAGACCCTATGTCAGTTTTCAGAGCTTCCAATTTCACACCATCTACAAGGAACATGATTTCTGTTTCATTATTGCCTCCAGAAACAAGGATCAACCCCTCTCAGCTGCCGTTACCTGGACTCAGTATTGTCTGAACATTCACACAAGTGAATTGTAACAGCTTTTCTTTCCTGTGCTTATACAAGGATACTTTTCCAGGGAATGGCTTAGTTTACATTTACTTTCTAAGTGAAAGTTTCAAATTCCTCTCTACACTGTTGTAGAATATCTAATCAGGTGGAGAATTCAAGCTTTAGTATGTTTCTACTTACAAAGCAAATTTGAAAAAAAAAATATTGCAGGGCATTTAGATTATCCACTCAAACAGATTGTTGTTATTTACATATAATACCATTTCAGATTTTTGTTTTATACAGAGAAGTAATTTAGCCAAAAAAAAGGGAGAAAAAAACCCAAAGAACTTCCTACTCCATGCCACTGACCAGAACTAATCTCTTCACTCTTTCTACTCAAGTTTGAGCTTTGGTTTACATATAAGTACAAACATTTCAAGCACTGCAGGAAACTTCTCAGGTGCTACTGCGCTGAAACCAGCTTCATTGCTTCTCATATTCTGCATGGAACCACCTGGTTTATGCATAAAGTATATCAGATTGCTTCTTATTTGGAGAAGTTCCTTTCTTCTCCATGTTCCTAACAGGCCTATGTGTTATCAACATTTTAACATTACAAATTGCCAAAAAAAAACCCATATTGCTTGAAAAAAAGAATTTCCATTGCAATGCACAAAGTGTGTTTGCTGCTGTGAACAGATTTGATAAACAGAGCGTAGGGAACGGTTAAAGTGAACAGTGTGAAAGAGCCATAACTGAGTTATAACTAGTTTGTGCTATTTTCATTTTAATATTATTAACATAGAAAGCATCATCCACAGTGGGTTATATAATTTTAATGGAAAGGAAATGCGTTATTAATATAATATCAAAAGCTTGATGGTAATGTGTAGTCTTTGTTCCACACTTAGAAAAACAATTTCAGAACAGCGTTTCCATGAGGCACATACCAAAAGGAACAGGTTATTTTATTTTTGGCTTAGATTTGCTTCCAAGCTCAGTATTTTCATCATAAAAGTTCTTTCTTTGATGCTTTTTGTACCAAACTTTTTTCCCCTCTTTTTTTAATAAAATCCCTGTGTTAGCTTTTGTAGTGGCTTAGCTCTATTTTCTTGTTCAGTTTCATTCTTTTAATTTGCTTGGAAATTCAGCCTGTTGTTCTAGCCCCAGAATGAGCATTATTGTTGCAGATGCCAGTTAACTCTTGGTAGGTGTCCGGCTAGTAGAGTTTTAAATATGACGGACCTTGTCCAATAGAGTACAATACAGCAACACATTTGTAGAGCATTTCCAACTTGTTGCAATAATCTTTGAAGTCTAGGAGTATCTACTCTAGACTCAAGACTGGGTTTGCAGCCTGGGGATTTGTGCTTACTACAAAATGAGGCAGATTTAGCTTTTGCTCTTGAATAATTGTAGTGTATGCATTCAGGAATAAGAACAACATTTGGAAGCTCCTAACTCTTCACACTGACTTTTTATGGAATCTAGAAATCAAATGTTTAATATCAATTCTTAAGTTTTTGTCCTCCCTCAGCTTTTTAAATTAGGTCAAATACAAATCAGCAGAGAACAACTGACTTCTCTGGAAGCAACAGCAAAGGAACCTCAAAATACTCTATTGGGATAGACTGTGGGGCAAAGGGGAGCCCCTGGATTCTTTTTGTATTGTTTCTGGTTACAACCTTTACATGTTTTGTTATATTACATGCCTCCCTCAAAGTCTTCTGCTGGTCTGCTCCAAAGCATCACTATACCCTAGTCCTCACGGATTTCTGCTGGCTATTCAGTAATCAGCTCAGTTAGACTTTTCCAGTGCTTAAAGCAGAAATCTTACCCGAAAATAAAAATGTCACCTGACAGATGGAAATAATAGGTAAAGAGAGAGCATAGGTATTCCTAATTACACCAGAGATCCCATGTAAGCATTCCCAGAAGGTATTAAGGAAGACATGTAGACCAGGCAGCACAGTCATACTACCATACCTGGTAAGGTTTCACTTAGATGTTACTGAATGTGGAACAGAATTCCGTATGAGCATGTATTTGCAGCTGAGTGTAAAACCAGGTCTTCCTACTTACACCAGTGATGTTTTGGGAATACAGGAATTTTGCTACCGACACTCTACAGATGACATTCCTTTCATATTTAGTGTTTCTTAATCCCTCACAGTAAAAAGCATTATTCAGTAGCATTTTCTTCATGGCATTTTAACAACAGCTCCTTAATAATTCATCTGAATTTTCAAAGCATGATGATCCATTCTTCTAACCCCACTTACCATTCAGAAATGAGGAGAGTCCGAAAATTTTTAATTACTCTGCTAAAATAATACACTCTTAGATATAAGTGCTACCTTGAAAGATCTGGTATGAGGGCTAATGACGAGTCAGATTGTCCCTTTCCAGAGGCAACTGATCATGTGGAAGGAGAGATGCCCAAAAGGGCAAATCTGGGCATCAAGAGAGGAAGAGGAACAGTTCCAGCTTGCTAAGGACCCTTCAGCATAAGCAGAGATGAGGAGATGGCCAAGAAGAGTAGAAATTACATACACAGCCAGATCTTCCAGGTAATGAAACAAAAGAAGCTTTTGTTGCAGAATCTCATGGATTTTGCTGCCACACTAGAAAAACTCTGGGGTTATTGGGGTGCTAACTCCAAGGACAAAGGGGAGACATGCAGTCTGAAACTATGGATGAGGGAGTGTCCTGTAACTGGGAGAAAGGGAGGATTAGTACTGCAGAAATGAACTGAAAGCTATTTCTGGAATATGAAGGGAGTAAAATATGTGGACTGTAAAGTCTGAGCTATTTTCCAAAAGCTGAAACTATAGTCTAGCACAATTTGTAGCTTTCTGGATTTGATAGCTTTGCTGTGACCCTAAACAATACGGTAGACACTTTCTAAAAATACTGCCTATTGTGTATATTTCATATTGATGTTAAAAATATTTCCTGACAGCAGGCAGTTTTAGGGGGAAGTTATTCTGATTTGTCTTAAATGAAGTGTGATTTAATAGTATTTAAATAGCATTTTCTTTCCAGCAAAAGGCATATCTTACTCGCACCAGTATAGGACTTGTTCTGTTTCCTAACTAGCTCAGCTTTGGTGGAAATGAATGTACAACACTTAGCTAGTCCTTGGTAAAAGAAAGAATGCAAGATGTCAAAAAGCTGGTGATGGGAACTGTTCTCACTGAAAAGTGTCAGGCTCCAGCTACAGAGGCAGGAAAACTCAGGCTGAGATTCTCTGTCACCCATGCTATGTTCCCGGCTACATGAGGCATTCCACTGGGAAGGGATAACAAAAATAGCAAGCAAATTAGAATTATGTTCTATATACCTGCTTTTTGTTTTTCAATAAAGAAAGCAAGCTCATCTCAGCAGAGCCATACTTCAGGAAAATGGTTGAGTTATTTCAACAGTACCTGGCTGGGGGCGGGGGTGGGGTGGGGGGTGGGGGGGGTGGGGCGGTGGGGAGAAAAAAGAGAATTCTGCAAATCTCTTGCAGTTGTAGCAGATTGTCAAGGATAGTGTGAGCATAAATAAAAGCAGCTAACAATCTCCAGTGCACATAGCAATTAAAATACAGACAGTTGTGACTTAGAAGAAATAAACAAAAAAGGCTAAAAACCCTCTGGGTTTCAAATCACTGAGCTAACATGGGTCATGAGAGAGCAGGCTAAAGTGAACAGAGAATTATTTCCAGACAAAGAAGGTTTTATAAATACAATTCTGCTTCTAGTAAAAATCATGCCACCTGCTTCACCTGACAAGATCTGTGTTATAAAAGAAAAGTGAAGGCCTCTGTGGACACTTGCTTACTCTGACAAAAATATATTAATGAAAATATAAAGCCTTCTTATCCTTTTTTTGATTACATCAGATGGAAATAAGGAATAAAGTATGACCTCCCCTTTGTATTGATTATTTTGTACTTTTAGTTACCTGTTGAGAACATAGTGATAGGTAAATGCTAAATATCTTATCAATACCTAATAAATTATTCATTAGGCTTTTATACCTGGTAAGTCAGCTTTTACATTTTACAGCTAATACCGAATATGATCCCCTTGTACCAAACAAAATCTCAAGGCCTGGAAAATATTCAGAATCTGCTGTCAAGGTCACGCTGGCTAACTAATATAGTTGATTTACACCATAATGAAAAATTAGTGTCTCTCATCTCAGTGAAGTAGGTGAATAAAATGCAGGTTTTAAACAACTGTTTTGTATTCTCCTGTGCACTCCAGTCCTTAGAGAGGACTTAAATACACACAAGTAAGAAGCAAAATATATACTAACTGTTGTGTCATACCATCTGTCACATAAATCCTTATCAGCACCTGAGGAATGGAAGGCAGCAAATGCAGCCCTAGCCTTTGAGGAGAGACTCCACTGGATATACAAGAAACTGTAGATAAGTAATTGTGACTTTCAGGGAAATAGCTAAAAATCAGGATAAAAACTAGAACTGGCAGATACTTGGATAACCATAAGGGAAGAAGTCATGCAGCTTCTGTAAGTGGAAGGTATGTCCTTCAAGCCTCTTACAGTTCTATGAAGGAGTCAAAAAGCATGTGGGATAGGTACAGTACAGTCAATACATTATCCTTGGATTTTTTGAATAAGCTTTTGACAGAGTTCAAGAAGGAAAACATTCACAGAGTAAAAAAGAACAGTTCTATTATACATCAATTACACATTAAAACCCAGGAAACAAGGATAAAAAGAACTAGCCAGTATTCACAATGGAGGGTGGTTGCCACAGAGGTCCAGTGGGATCTGTTTTGTAAACACATGCTGTTCAGCATGTTTATGAATGAATTGGAAAAGAGTAAACACTGAGATAAAACGTTTCCAGGTGATACAAATTACTCAGAATAAAATGAAATGCAATGTGTATTATTGCAACCAATAGTAATAACGTCAGCATTTGCAATATGGGATTCATTTTTTTTTTACCAGGAGAAAATACATTTGACTCATTTAAGACAGTGCTCTGAAAATACCTGTTATAGGTCCAGAAAGGTGAGTAATGTTAAATATTAGAGGAAAAAAAACCTGAGAACAAATAAGAAAACCTTGTGCATCCCTGGTATTCTCTCTATTTTGAAAGTTCAATTAAATACTGTTTACACCAACAAAAGGGAACACAGCAGAACTAGAAAAGATACGGAAGAATTAGGAAAATGATCAGAAGTATGGAACAACCTTCACTTTGAGAGAATAAATAGTGTATGAGTTTAAGTTTGAAAATAGATGCTTTAAGACAGGCCACAACAAGACAGGGATTTACTAGTTTGCAGGATAAAGAAGTAATGCCTAGCCATATAAATGATCAGGCAGCAGATTTAAAATAAATTTAAAATTTTAGAGCTCCATGCAGTATTGTGGAGGTCGCAAGTATTACTGCCTCTAAGCAGTACTGAAGAAGATATTAAACTCAGAAGTTTGTAATTGTCTGGTCTGCCTCCTTCTGCTCCTGAACTCTTTACATTTATGACTGTTGAAAGAAGGAAAGCATCATTGTGCATATGTCCACTGTTACTTTCACCCCTATATATTCACTGCTGACTGATAGTCACTCTAGACGACTGAACTATTGGGTACTGTAATTATGAAAGACCTTTAAAAAAAGATTTATATTAGTATTTTAAAATGAAACACTTAAAAGTTATGAAACGGCAGCATTCAGGATGCCCTCATAACCACCTTTCTGCCCTCTTATACTCTGCATTACTTTTTCTAAATGCCTCCAGCCTCATTAAGGCTTGGGGTGGCTCGCACGTTCCAGATGAAGGAACTAGTCAATATTACATTATATCCCCATCCTCCATCAAGCAGCCAGTACAGTTCATTTAATATATGCCATCAAACCCAAACCCTCGATGCAGAATTGTTCTTCTCTCAGTGGGCCTGGGGACCTGATTGCCCCTCAGTTTCTCTCCCTGTCTCTTCAGTGAAGAAAATATTATTAGGGGAGACAGGAGTCAAAAGAATGTCAATTACTGACAGAGTCACAGCTATCGCAAACATTTTTTAATATCATCATTTTAATTAGTCTCTCAAGCTCTATTTTGAATGTGGTTATGTGCTTTCCCCTACAAATTTCCCTGGAAGGTTATTCCAGAATCTGATTGCTTCTCTAGCTCAGAACTTTTTTCTAATTTATTAATGGCTAGTTTATATCCACTTTTTCTTGACTCAATGTATGTTTAATTGACTATCTCTCTGCCAGGTGTTTCAGAAGACCCTTTATGTCTCCTCCCTTTACCTTTATAGGTAGATATTCATAACTTGCAGTTTTTCTCCCATCTCCTTCCAGCCCTCTTTTCATAAGTCTCAAAAAGCCAGACTTGTCCAGTGTATTCCCTTAAGAGAAGCACTTTGTTCCTCTAGGCATCCTAGTTATCATCCTCTGAACCTGTTCTGTTCTGAGTCCATCTTTCTTGAAGTCAGATGATCAGAGCTGTACACAGTATGGTGTCATGGAAGTCATGAATGTTTCTTTATTCCTTGAGATGGAATTTGGTATTTTTTACTGACACATAACTTCTTTAGCTTAAATAATGATTTTCTATGGGGGAGCCATGCCCAGTTACCTTGGGTTCTTTTTCCTTATTATAATAAAATCTAGATATTACTTGTGCTGTAAGTAAAAATAAGATAATTTAGAGCATCCAAAAATATTTCATAACACCATTTATCTTCTAAACCCCCAAAACTTTTAATGTATAAAGAAAAAATAAAAAGAAACATTTTTGTAGGATCTTCTCAATTTTTGAAAGCACAAGGAGTTCATTGACTTATACGGTTCCTAAATGACTTTGACATTTCATTAATGAGAAATATGAATCTCAGAAAAGTAAGGAAAGTAATTTCTTTTAGAGTTATCTTGACCTACAATCACAGCCACATTATGGTTCAGAAGGACACTACTCAACTACGCTAATTAAGAGATAACAGTTTATGCTCTTCGTATGTTCCAATTTTTTTTCTTACTTACCTATCAATATTTGTGAGTTGGTCTGGTTTATATCAGAAACATTTTAAAATCCTTGACTGTAGTGCTATATAATTTTAGTAATCTTGGCAAATTCTGTGAACAGCTCTCCATTCTGGTATTGGCTAAAGAGTACTAAAACTAACTGCATTGCCAGCGTAATGATGTGATTATGAATGGTAACACAAAGGATGCCTAAAAACCTGTTAATGCTCTAAATCTGGCAAGTATAGACTTAGTTGGATTGCTAAGCATAGGCACGTTAGTTAATTACTGTTACCATGGTAGTTAGACTAGTACCAATAATTAGGTGTGCATTTCCAAAAGTCTCTTTTTGAATCTTTAAGAAGCTAGGTATCATTGTAAATTTGTTTTGTTACCATTTTTGCAATTCTGGCTTCCCATGGGAGCTGAGTTGAGCATCTTGAAATGGCTGTCACTTTAGAAGCATACAAATCCTACTCACAAAATTCTAAGCAATGAGGCTTTTGTACATACATACATATTGCCTATGCATGAAAACAAGGAGAAGCAGTTTATTAGTACACAGATACATGGCTGCTCTATCAGCAAATCTGCTTCTACTATACCTAAAGCCTTAAGCTTCCAAGGCTTAGGGTAAAACAAATTATCTTCTTGTTTTTGATGGTTTGATATTAACTGTAATATTCTTCAGTGGTTTGATGTTTTATGTAATATCACCAGTCAGAGGCTTGAGAATTAAAAGAAAATCAATATAATTAACAAAGTAATTAGGTGGTATTTAACACCAGGGTTTCAATAACTACAATACAACATACCGCTCTGGACACCGAAAATCTATTAAGCCCTTTATATAAATTTAAAAAGGGTAGTAAAATGAGTGAATGTACTGATGAATTCTCAGTCACGGAAGTGGGCATTTTTACTTAAAAATTAAGTTAAGTTTTGACCTAGATGGCCTTGCATTTGTGCTAGACCAAATCCCAGACCATAAAACAAAGTGTAGCTGAACTATTTGTATTTCATTTACCTTTGTCTCAACACTATGGCAAGCTTTAGTTTTGCTGGTGATTCTGTGCAACTCTGTAAACTGTGTCCTTGTTGACTAGGAAGGCTTTATTAGCCTGTCAGCAAACACTGATTTCTCAAGTTTTCAGTGAATTGGAAACTAGGAGAGTTTTCTGAACACTACAATGTAGTCAATGTCAGGAGTCATATTTTGGCTCTAGGTGCTCATTTACAAATGAGCAATTCATCATGTGAAACAGAAAGGAAATAGCTCCAGGTTTGTGTCACCCTGTTGTGATGTGAAGTGCTTCTCATTGACGTGACTCTGCTATAGAGGAGCACCAGCAGGACTGACAAAGCTGAGAAAACAGGAGCTGAATTTTGCTCTGACTTTCCTCATTGTTCCGGTTTGAATGAGGAGACTGTGAAAAACATTTAAACATGTTTAAACCATCCAAAACAGAAAGGAGAGGCATACCACAGGACAGTGAGTACTAGGGAGGGAGAAGAATTCTTTATGATGGTACCAAATAATTACTATTCTCAAAAGGCTCAGCAATAAATGAAGAAAGCCTAAACTAAGTCTATTGTGCTGTGCAGATGGCTCTTGGGAGAAGAAACAAAAGTTTCTTTGATCATTTGAGAGTTGGCAAAGAAGTCAAATACAATAATGCAGCTGTAATCCTATATTGGCAGGTCAAGGTAACCTAGCATGTCTTCTCAGTGTAATATCAAGATTCTATTAGAGTAATGAAGATACTGTTCTAAGGCATTTTGTAACTGGAGGAGATTGTGTTGTTCCTTTTCAGACAGGACAAACTATTTCTAAATTCATGAAGCCCAATGGAAAAACTAACCTTAAGGGCCTTGCAGAGATTTCTGGTTGGATTTAGTTTTCTTATACTGAGGCTTTTAATATCTATAAAAAGGATAAAGAGTATCTCAAAAGAGGATGTCTGAGAAGTGAAAATGAATGCTATTAAAAACATTAAAAGGTCAAAGAAAGCAGCTGTGTGTTGTTTCAAAAGTAAGCAGTGTTATTTGAAAAATAAGACGAACAAATTATATCTAATTCCTGGCATATAGCCCTGCGATAGACATGAATTTAAGAAGAAGAAATATTCAGGGCTCTTTTTAACAAAATCAAAGTATTGATTGAATTCAGAGACATTCAAAATATGTCTTTGACTTTGTTAGATGTTAATCCATCATATTCTGCATATGCTGTGAATTTTATGATTGAAATGGAATGTTCTTTACAACCCTAGTATGTCTAGTCTTTTACCATGTACACACAAACTAAATGTTATAATAAGAGGTTTCTTCTATTGAATAGTCCATTACAAAATATTTCAAACAAACAGTAACATACCCTAAAATCTATTTCTTTACAACAGAATTAGTAAATCTAAAGTCTGTTCCCCTCATTTTTTGTGAGCTGGGACATGAACTTGTGCCTTGGTACGATCTAGATTGTCTCTGCATAAGTCTTGGCAATAAGGTACACTGTTATATGTGAGTAAGGATGCACCTCTTTCCCTTATGCTGCACTATGCAATAACCCTCCAATTGTTAATTTTATTCTATAGTTGCCAGAATAAATTATGTCCCTGGTGGCAGTTCAGTAATGCATTCCTATAAAAGCTAATATAATGTCAATACAAAACAAAAGAATGATTCCTGTTAATTTCAGCAGGCCATGGCTCAGACCAGCTCTATTTTTTTAAAATTTTCAATAGAAAAAAAAAGAAAAGAAAGAAATAACCATAAGATATTGTCTAGGTACTTATTTTATGGTGGTGTATGTATATAGAGGATTTATTTTTAAAGTTTGGAAGCAAATACCTAGCATATTGATTTTTTCATTAATGCAAGTTATGGATATGGATCACTAGAAACAATATACTTGGGTAGTAGCAGCCAATAGTTTAATTCCTTCAAAATAATGGAATGGCCACCCTCCCCCTCTATTACTCCCACTAGGATTAGGTCTAAGAGAGCGTCACATCAAAGAGCAGCAGTTAACACCAGGGCAATCTGACACAAACCTGGAGCTACTTCCCTTTTCCCTCACATGATGAATTGTTCATTTGCAAATGAACACCTTAAGCCAAAATACTAATGCAGAGATTGCCTGTGTCCTACTGTTTGGAAGAATTATTATAATGACCAAACCTATTGATATTATGTAGGTGCCTGATGTGATTTGTCATTGAATAATTTAATTTGTTAGTAGTTAATATTCACAGACTACAGTCTTCCAAATTAAATCACATTTCAAGATGCTCAAATTCTATTAACCTTTGTGTTTGCTAATATAGGCTGTGACCCAGAAAACCATATATTCTGTCAAGACGGAGCAAATTTCTGGGAAAGGGGAAGAGATTTTGATGAATAGAGGAAAAGCAAAGCCTGTGCTTTTACTGTTCAATAGCAGTCATTTCACACAGAGAAAAGTATGTTTTAAGATTGGGAACGTCTCAATGGTTACCGTTTTTGTACACGTATTTTCTGCTACAGTGGGAAAGACTCGCGATTTGAACACGATAGCTTCAGATAAGAGTGTGGCACATGGATGGGCGCATAGGTGCAGCTCCCTAGGACTTACATAGCAGAGAAAGGGGATATCTGAAACCCTGTGCCCACATTATTGCTCTCCTTTGGTGAGGACCCATCCCTACAGGGTGCTGAAATAACAACTCCGAGCTGACAAAGGCTGCCACCTTGAGAGTGATAGCTAGGAACTAATGAAATAAGCAGACCATAGATCATGTTACAAAGCAAGACAGTTATTGAATATGTCCACAACAAGCTGGCTGGAGTGAAACCTTGGAAGGCACAAAAATCCTTTCAGCACTCAGAATGTTAATCTTTCGGTTTATTACCCTTGAATATTAAGACAGAACTATCTAAATTAAGGACCTGACCTGAAAATATTTTCCTCATCACTGTAATTAAACTGGTATATGTGAGAAGGATGCGTTATACCTGCCTGCAAAAAATTAATACTTGTACCTTCAATAACTCAATCAAATATTGCAGCTCCTGAATTCTTTTCTTTGTTTGTTTTGCCTTTGGTAATCCTGCTCATGCCAGAGCTGATACCAATCTTGTCACAGCTAATAAGGCTGTATTTTTGCCTCTCACAGGAATGAATGCTTGGTTTGGTTTTAACACAGTTCCCAAGCCTATATGAGCAATAAAAGTGTTTTGAAAAATGACACCCAAACACACAATACATGAGCAAAAGCTCGTTATTTGGTTACAGGGCACTGTACACATGATTATAACATATCGTAACTTTGAAGGTCATGCTTTCACAGTCTGCTAAGTGGAATCCTCTTCAAGACTATCACAAAAAATATTATCTAAGAGTGTGCAGGGAAGAACACCTGATGATAATGCTCTCTGTATCACAGGTAAATCGGTTCATTTTTCTTATATGCTACAATGAAAAAAACCTGTAAGCATCACAGCATCGGCACAGATACTTTAATAAAAAGGCTAAATAAGTATTTTTAATAACTTTAGACCTTCAAAGCAAAGGACCAGGGAATTCTGGGAACTTTGTTTTATTGTTAACTTTGCAAGCAAGAAAAAGCATTCTACAGGCTATAAATTGACATTCCCAAAGGAGAAAGAATAAAACTTCTTGCAGTATATATAAAACAGGTCAGGGATGCCAATTACAATATTATACTAGTCTTTCCAGTGCTGCAAGGGATTTCTAACTGTCTGAAAATAAAACTCTCCTTCAGAAGCTAACACCTGAGCATTTTATTAGCACTTTATCTCAAATGGTAATGCTTACTCCATTTCACTTCTTGCATTTTCGTTTGAATTTTAGTGGTTCAGGTTTCTTTTTTTTCCTCCCTGGAGAATGTTTTGATTATAAGGGTAGACTCCTTGGAGTCTGACAGGAGAAATTAAAAAAAAAATACATTCTAATTAAAGATGGCCAGCACCATTTGTATTTGTTAGCTGACCTGGAGTTTAACAAGATGTGTTATTCTATGTAGTCGAGCTATTTAACAATTTATTTTGATTAAAAAATGCTGAAATCAACCAGAACACATAGATGACAGAACTAAGGATAAAAAACCTTCTCCTTCGGTGAAAATCTATGCTTTCCTAATAAGTTAATCTATTTAGTGATGCTTCTAGGGGAAGAGATTTCTATTAAACACTTCAGCAAATCACCCCTTGTTCCATTTATTCAAGCCTTTCATGTGTCATTATTGCTTAGTTTTTACAGATCATATAAATACCATTGTCCTTTCTTTTTAACAGCATAAGGAACTTTTCAAACCATAGCTCATTTTCTATTTTTTCATTATATATTTTTCTCATAAAAAAAGAACTAGTGTTTGTCATGTAGGAGAGAAGTCTACCGTTTAACTGTAACTTAGAATTTTCTCTCCATTTCTGAGCTGTTGATGCATCACTGAAAAGAATTGTCTTTACACTTTCTCTGTCAGTACTTTTCCTAGAAGCGAGAATTTGACATTCAGAGGACGTACCAAGGATACTAATCTTCCCCAAACTACCACCAAATTCACTCTAAATGTTTCTGTGATTGCTGCACTGAGGCATTTCTTTATTAGCGTGTTTACAGGTTTAGACAACAAAGATGTTTTTTCTAAAACACAACATCAAAAAGTAGGCATGACAAAATGTCAACAGTTAAAAGAGAAAAAAACCACACCATAACACACACCTTGTCAGAGCTAGGATGAAGACCTAAATATATCTTCTTCATCACCCAAGAAAGTCAATAATAGCTTTCAGTTCACTACCTTAGTCTTTTAAGGCCCAGACATAGACCTTATCCAGTGGCCATTAGAAACCATTATCAAACTTCCATTAACTTCAGTGCCAGTAACGAGCTTCAGCACCAAACACTACAGAAAACTGGGGTTTCCAAGTGCCTACATTCTACAGTATTGGGAAAAAGTAACCACACACCATATGAAAACTCCAAGTGAGAAAGTAGAGTTTAGAGTCAGCAATCTACATTTCTTAACATATCCTTGACTATATAAACCAAGAATGGTTAGCCCTCAACACTACAGAATAGGGTTTCTTTAAAATAAGCAGCAGTTTTCATTACGTGCTTTATGGAGTCAGAAAGCACAAAATCTATGAAAGAAAAGGTTTTTATGAAAGAATCAAGCACCAGTGTCTTCGAAAAATTGAGATAATGAGGCTGATTTTCTAACAAAATGAGATTTATGCAACTATTATTTTGTGACTGTCCTTCCATCAGCAGTAAGTTCCAACAATGTGGCTAATTTCAAGAAAACTGGCAGAAAAAGGAAATGTCTCAAAGATATTAAGTTCCTTCAAACTTGAATGACCAGTGGCTGTGCAGGGGAATAAATAGCTTTGCCATCTAGTTACTTGTTAATGTTTACAGCAAGGTCGCCTCAGCAAGGTCGCCTTTCTACCTCATCCATCAGGTCAAAAAGTGTGAACATATTCAAATACAAGTTTGCAGCCAGGTGACAAGGGCACAGCCCTTTTTTGAAGGCAGGGAGACCTGTCTGGCAGTAGCTTGTAACATCAGCGGCCCCATGTGCAATCAGAAGTCTACACAATCCTTCACATTAGTTGCAAGAACATTGTTGATTAATGATCCTCTTCTGAGATACTATCTTTCTTAATGAGCATATGACAAAACACATCCTCTACCCTCATCGTTATATTGCAGCTTTTTCAATATTAGTACAGTAATCATGAAGAGACATCATATAAAACTGCTGGCCAGTGACCACTACTAAGCAGAAGGAAAGAGCTCACCAGATAAGTGGTGGCTTAATACCACCAACTCCAAAAATAAACATCAGTGAGTGCTTCCCACGTTTCCTGTTGGTTTTGATGGATTGATTTCCATTTCTGGAGAGAAACAAAACACTTTTTGCAATGTAGAAATCTGAACCTCAATTTTCTTCTGACCCTAAGGAGAAAAAATGTTCCTCGTAAGAATCTTCAGATTCTGTTGTTGTATTTTCAATTACAGTATTTTTTGCATCAGCTTTAATAGGTTGTCTGCTTAGCAACAACATGAAGAGTGACACAAACCAGCTATCTGAACATCTAGAAAACTACATTTAGACATTTTCTTCACAAATAATATTACATTATACGTAATACTTATGCTTAGAGAAAGCTTAAATGGTTCTCAAACTACAGAAACATTTGACAGATGATCCTAGAAATCTTTTGGGTGCACTTTAAGGATGTTATGTGCATATCTTCTCTATGTATTCCCCTTTTATATATATATATATATAACTGAAAGAAATTTATTGTATCTCTGAGAATAAATATGCATGTAGTCAACACATATGATGGTCACAGTCATTTAGTATGTTTTAAGTTCAAGCCCCTGATTTCTGACAGAGCTTCTTGCTTGTAGAACACATATTCCTAATGTTCATATTCCCAACTCATAACTGCATGTATAGAAATTTTTATGAATACAAATTAATATTGTATTTCTATATCATGTATATAATTGTTTTCCCTAATTACAGATATTTCTAATAGCCCAGCCCAGAGATACAACATTTGGGTGTCTCCGCATCTTATTAACCTTAACTCTCTGGTTTTAAGGTTGATTTAAAGCTGAAAAAAGCCCGCTTTATTTTTCTGCAGCTTCACTCAGCTTCTGCTCTCTGGGAGTTTGAGATGATTCTGCTTCCATAACAGGCTGAGACTGCCACATGTCAGCACACAGCACTAACCAGTACATCAAAGAAAGTTCCTACATAAAACACCCAAAAGCTGAGTGAGTGGGGAGCTGGTTTTTAAAGCAGCTACATATTTTATACAGGAGACAAGGTCTTGTATAAACATGTGGTGCAGAAAACATTGTAATGGGTTAATATTAAAAGCTAAACATCACAGCAGTGCCCTAAACTAGCCTGAAAACCAGAGATGACCATGTTCTGTTACACTGAGAGACCGGATCTAAGCACACAACAAAGCTCTAGGAGTGCTCCCCCTTGTAGTCTCACTACCTCTCCACTGTGACAACAGAATCCCAGCAAAACTCTACACAGGCATGGTTCAGGTGTCCTTGTTTATAAAGAAATTTATTCTTAATGAAGACAACAACGGGGAGAAAACTGAAGCTTCTAAGGAGACTCCTTCACCAGTGTAAGAGGTGCAGCAAACTGCAACCTTCATTCTTCAACACAAGGGAATGGAAATGCTCTGGGATCTAGCACCAGGAGAAGAGCACTGCAGCTCCAGATGCAGGCGGAAAGGGCGAGGGAAGGCTGCAAGGAACCATATCAACCACCATCTCTTGGAGATTAAAATAATGCGTTTACATTGCAAGATGTTGACATACTCTTCACCCTTTCCCCCATAGTCCATGTTTTCACATAACAAGAAAGGGTTTTCTCCCAGGACCACTCACATAAGGATGTTCCACAGTCTAAATGATCAAATATTTGTTCTTTGTGATACTTTTATTAGTAAAATATTGTTTTCCATTAACTCCTGCTCTAACAGAATCATTGCACTCCAGTCCTATGGAGCATGCTTAATAATCTCTCTAGACTGCATGGGCATCTCTTTGTATTACCAAAGATGTTTTGCAGTGGGTTTAATAGATGACTTTTCTTTCATTCAGTTCACTGAATTAGTTACAAGATTTGGACTGTATTTCTTGTTTTAAATATCAGAGATTCTGGATGTAGCATGTGAGCATCTAGATAAGGGGCTTCCATCTTGGAGTGTCAAGGGTACAGATATTCTCATGACTACAAAATCAGCCTTTTAAATATGAAGGGAGCTCTTTTTGCTATGCTTAGAGTTAACTACAGCTGCCACCAGTAAAAGTTAGCACTGCAATGCACTTTGCATGCCAGAAATTGCCTCCCCATGGATAAGCAATGTCAGTGTAAGAATACAATGTGGGTGATGATAAGCAACAAGGGAAGGCAGCTTTGGCATCATAAAACAAAACAGATTTAATCCCAGTTCCAAAGGGTATGAGATCATAAGTGCCCCATTTACATGAAAAGAATGTGGAAGAGAACGAACCCCTTCAGCTGGGAAAGGAAAAGTTCAAAAATATATGTATTAAGAGAATCCGATGGTAGACATGCTTCAGCTGGGGCTGATAACGTGAGAACCACAGTGAAGGCAAAGGATAAGTGAATTAATGGATTCTGGGTTTTGAGAGGCTGCAGAGGGAGAGCTAGCTCAGTGTTGATAGCAATGAAGGCATTTCACATTCACATGCTATAAAATACAAATAGATATCTCAATTGGGTGGTTTGTCTTTACAACACACACATTCCAAATGGTAAACCATTTCTAGCACACAGTTTTTAATAACGCTGACTTTTATTGATACCCACAATCTTGCCTAGAAATAAAAATTGTCTTTTTAACTGCGATTCAATAGTTAGAACAATATAACTCCCTTTACTGTCAGTATTTTAGTGATAATAGCATAAAGGACATTGTATGTGTGCCGATTATACCTTTACTAAAAGGTGAATACAAAACCCCAACACCCTGATGGCAAAATAATTGCAGCCATTCATGGGACAGGATAACACAACTACAGCAGTAAAGAAGAAAACAAATCACAACCCTCATCAGAGAAGAAACTGGTAGACCAGTTGTAAGCCTCTCAAGTGCACTAAACATAATTGCAGAACACAGAAAGCTCATATAGCTGAGTTGTGTAAGAACAGAAGGATTTGTAAACTCCACATGGGATATGTGTGTTTGGAGAGATTTGGTCAGAGGGAGACTTTTGTCACAGAATGAAGCATTCATTCTTTTAAGGATGTAGGCTGAAAGGCCATTGATTGAATCCCTGAGTCTAGATAATAACCATCCTGTGGGTTATGTCAACTGTCAGATGAATTGTATGAACAGTAGGTGTAAGTCTGAATAACTTCAGATAATACGGGCACAGACACAGGGCAAAGTCAAAGCAAAATCTAGCAGTTGCAAAAAACCTTTCAAGTAACCTTTCGTGAAGGCAAAGGATGTTTACTCACGTACTTCAACATCACTGTGAACAAAAAAAGATCAGCGCATCATATATAGCCATGGGTCAGTGGACTCCTTTAAATACTTACATTTGCCATGAGGCTGATAAGCAACTGTTGAGAAACAAGACACAAATGGTTTTCGCTTCCAGCAATCTATAGGGTTCTCAGGAGACAGTTGCCATCTCTTTGACCTCAGAAATAAATAACACTAAATACTCCCAATAAGGAATGCTCACAGTACTCCTAGTTTGTGCATGGCTATGAGACACCATTCTTCACTTAGGCATGTTGGGCCAGAAACAGAAGTGTCATGAAGGACAGCAGAAATTACATCACATTAAACACCTATCAGCCAGAGATACAAATCTAGCTGAAGAAAGCTCTACATTTGGCTAGTAGACTATAAACTATTCTATATGTTAAGAAAGCTGTGAGATAATATTGTAAAACAGTTACAAAGAGGGAAGATTTGAACCAGTGAACTCAAGAGGCGTACGAAATAGATCTTATTCTCTCAATATAATATCATTTATTATCTCTCTTATGTTACTGTGTTGTGTAAGATGCAATGTGCAGGAGAATTAAGGGAACAACTAAGTTAGGGACTGAACTGGATGATGCAGAAATCCTGCAAGTGGATTTTGCAAGATTTTTGTTGCAAATGGTGAAAATTCTATATGGTCCTCACAGAAGGTGGCAGAGGATAATAAGCCTTAGAAAAAGCTCCTTGTTACTTCTGTTTTGGATAAAGAGATACTGGTTTTTTATTTATTTATTTTTAATTTTTTTTTTTTGTTGTTAAGGAATGCACATGTCAGCAATAAAGAAAAATATCTGGCATATGGGCTATTTTTATTCATTCTCGTTAACTGGAAATATCACCGAGGACTGTTTCAGAGTAATTTATAAAATCATTGAAATAATTAGCTTGAACTCTGCAGAACTTTACAGCCAGCTCTTCTTTCCTCTGGGTTTACTCAAAGGTGGCAACCACAATGCTGTATTATTAAACATCACCTTACAGATTTGTGACGTTTTGTTCATAAATTATTGGCTGCATGGATTAATGAATCAGAACAGCCAGCTCCTAAAGCACTTTGTGATCAATTTTCTACCTGCATAGAAAGTTCTTTGAAGAGTACAAAGGACCTAAATCTGGCTAAAAACACTAATTAGCATAAGCTTCTCTCGGCTATTTGGAGCTAACCAGTAGTATGAAATTAGAGGATCCTCTTCCTCTGCTACCTTTCCCTCCCCCTCACTTCAAGACTGGGGATGCATTAAAGTTGGGCAAAGTGTTGTCACACTCTGACAGCTCACAATATATACACAGTCCTTGCAAACAATAGTCAGACAGCCATAAATTAGACCAGTGTTTAGGTTGCTGTAAATTACTGTACATTTGAAGAAGTTTAATGATGAGAGAATGACAGCCAGTTCTTTGGGAGAACCCCCATTCCTGAGCTGAAAAGACCTTGGCACAAGAGGCAATCTCATTCGTTCTCAATGCTTCTACACTATTTTTAGAAGTCATCATTCTTCCATTCTGAAAGATCATTTTCTAAGTCCTCTGTGTTGCCATAGCAAAAGCCCAATTTCCAACACCCCCACCCCCCCCACCCCCACCCCCAATGCCTGACAAAAAGACTCTGTGCAATATTACAGGGCAAAAAAGTATAAACAAGAGTTTTAAAGTTACTCCAGATATTTTCCTGTATTACATGGCTTCACTTTCTGAGCTACTTTAAGGTAAAGTTTAGTCTTATAAAGGCTGTAAAGATACGTCTGAATTCTTGCAGTTATTCTTAGACCTGGCGATTCTGAAAAGGGCTAATCTTGCCTCGTGACTTTGAAAGTTTTGTGCAGGGGAAGAGAATGGCTGGTGCAGAGGAAGGCACACTTTCTCAGGCAGACATTTTAAGGGATGGATTCTATTCACTTACAGCTGTAGTTAACAGAAAATCAGGACAGCTAGCAATCACAAAGAGAGAAAGACTACTATGCTAACATAATCAGAAAAGAAGTCACAACTTTCTCTGCTTGTAAGAGCCCAAGTATTGGAAAGTCATAATTGAAACTGCCTAACAGAAATACAGAATCTTGCACTTTAAATTTGCCCCAAAATACTTTGGAAAGTAAAAAAAGAAAACAACAAAACAAAAAAACCAAAAAAACCACCCAAACAAAAAAGCCTCACATACTTGCAATTATATTAAGATCAGTTTTAAACTACACTTCAGATCCCTGAGTTCTGCGTGCACCTGGAGCTGAACATTAGAAATTCACCCCGTATTATTAATGCTCAATATAATAAGTCCTCAGCCACTTAGCTCAGTATGTAATTAAATATTCAGCAGCATTGGATGCTCGTAACACAAAAAGGGACAGAATGTTATAGGAGATACACAAACACTACAGCTTTTAGTATATACCAATTTGCATTCTAAATAGGCACTTGACTTTTCTTCTGTGACAGCCTCACAATTGATTAGATAAATATTTTGCAGTAAGCCACCAGAACGTAGGGGCATAAATCAAAGTGTCATTTTAGAGACTGAGAAATCCTTTAAACAACTAAAAAAGAAATACTGTTGTTTGAAATAATCCATTATTTCCAAAGTTGTAAAGTCTTGATCGAGCTCCAGCTCTGTGAACACTGCAACTTGGCTGACCATTCTACACAACTAGTCTTTCATCCTTATATTTTTTAGACCTGAGTGCACATACCACATAACTGGAAGTGGAATTCCTTGATACTCTAAGACCTACTGAAAAGTACTAATTTATGACTAGGTATGGAACAAAACAATGGAAACATAAAATATTATTATTATTTGTATTTATTTATATTATTAAATATAACTAAAGGTGGGAAAAATTGTTATTTACCTGTCCAACGTGCCTGCAAATGGATAATAATAAAACAAATCCCACATACCAAAATAAAGGCCTATAAAAACAGGAAAAAATTTGTTTTAATATTAGACTGTGGGTGAAATGAAGTTTGCCAAATCGTAGTAACCTGACTATAGCCCTCATTTCTGTTACCTACTTTAGACAGTCCGCATAAGGGCTAGCCACTATTTTAGACCTTGCAGACAACAAACTTTGCTGCCAAAATATTCCATTAGGGGAAGATTTGGCTTGAAAGAGGTGATAGTAGTTCTTCCTTCCTAAGCCCTGGGCATGTGGGGACACAAAGCATACAGCATCTGTTAAAGAGTTTTAAGGAAAACTATTTCTCTCTCATGCTCTGAGGAGATGAGGAGGTATGGCATCTTGTAACAGTGACTAATTGCTGCCCTTGGCTGTACAACCCTGCAGTCCTTATTTAGAAAATCTGTCCCTCTACATGCAGTTTCATTGCACTGTAAATACAGTCTTTGAATAAATAATATAGTCTTGCTTGCATTCCCTCTTGCGGTTTCTCTTATCGTAAAGTATGCTACATGTTTTCACAGAATGGTTGAGGTGGGAAGGGAGCTATGGAGGTCACCTTGCCCAGCCCCCCCTGCTCAAGCAGGGTCATCTAGAGCAGGTTGCCCAGGACTATGTCCAGACAGCTTTTGAATATCTCCAAGGAAGGAGACTCCACAATCTTTCTGGGAAAGTTGTGCCAGTGCTTAGTCACCCTCACAGTAAAAAGCGTTTCCTTATGTTCAAAGGGAATCTCCTCTTTTCCAATTTGTGCCCACTGTTTCTTGTCCTTTCACTGGACACAACTGAAAAGAGCCTGGCTTTGTCTTCTTTACACCCTCCCATCAGATATTTGTCCACATTCATAAGTTCCCTGCTGAAGCCTTCTTTTCTCTAGGCTAAAACTCCCATTTCTCCCAGCCTTTCCTCATAGAAGAGATGCTCCAGTCTCTTCATTATCTGTATCCCAAACAGCATGGTCAGGGCAGTGCCCGTCCCCCTGTGCTGGGCCCTGGTGAGGCCGCCCCTCGAATCCTGTGTTCAGCTTTGGGCCCCTCACTGCCAGGGGGACGTGGAGGGGCTGGAGCGTGTCCAGAGCCGGGCAGGGGCTGGGGCACGAGGCTGATGGGGGGCGGCTGAGGGGACTGGGGGGGCTGGTCTGGAGAGGAGGAGGCTCAGGGGGGCCCTGACCGCTCTCTGCAGCTCCCTGGCAGGGGCTGTAGGCAGCAAGGCTCAGTCTGGATAAAGTTATATGACAGGAGAAGATGGCCTTAATTTGCACCAGGGGAGGTTTTGGTTTGATATTAGGAAAAAATTCTTCACTGAAAGGCTGGTGAAGCACTGGAACAGGCTGTCCAGGGAGGTGGCAGAATCACTGTTCCTGGAAGTATTTAAAAAAAATGTGTAGATGTGGTACTTTGGGACATAGTTTCCTGGTGGACTTGGCAGTGCTGGGTTAATGGTTGGACTTGATCTTAAAGGTCTTTTCCAATCTGATTGATTTTATGATCATCTTCGCAGACCCTCAGCAGACTCTTTCCAGTAGATCCCTACCTCTCTTGCCCTGGGGAGCCCTCAGCTGTACACAGGGCTCCAGTGCTCAGCAAGGACAGACTCTTAAAACCCAAAACTTGAATTCCATCTAAAGTTTAACTGCTTAGTAAGTGTGCATTTTAGGAAGCTTTTAATTTGTAAGCTATTAGTTGTGTGTCAATTAATTGCAAGGAGCTTCTTATGTAATTGATTATTTAATCTGTTTTAAGAGGTACTGCATGATTTAAGCAGACAATACAAAACATTCTTTTCACTTAGAGGGTTTGGGAATTTGAATAGACTACCCAAGGCTGTCATTAGTAGCTCATTTTGTGGTTGGCAATGACATAGACTCATTGTTGGCCGAAAAAAGAAAATGTACATTGTCATTTTTGCAAAACTACTGTGGATTTTCCATTGCTAAGTTGGGGGGGGGGGTGTGTTGTTCTGGATTGGTGGGGTTTTTTCCCCTCCCCTTAAATTTCCCAACATAAATAAAACAATTGAAGGCCAAGGGTTTTTTTGATGACGACAACCCATGCAAATTGCATTTCTTAAAAAGTTATTGTTTAGAAAGAACTGGCCTAGTCTGACTTCCCTGCCCAGTTCAGACTGAATTGGCATTACTTTCCAACACCAGTTATTCACTAAGGAAACTGTATTCCCACAGTGGTTTAAGGGTTGGAGATGGAGTGGAAAAGCAGCTCAAGAAAAAAAAAAAGGGGGGGGGGGAAGATCTTTCCCTCATATTGCATACAAACATAAAAACCAGTAGATGAACTTGGACAGCTTCAATTTACATTATGTGACCTTCACTTATTTGGCATATTTGGAATGTGACTGAACACCCGAGTAATTTATGAGTTGGTTTATCATGAAAAATGAATTGTCTGGGAGCTGATCCTTCTAAGCACTAAAAATAAACAAGCCCACTTTTCAAGCTATGCTAAATACTGTCTGCAAATGGAAAGCTGTGTTTATCAGAAAGCTGAAATCCAAGACAGAAATGAACTAAAATAGTTCTGATTGTTCTCCTTACACTGCACAACAAATGATGTCTGCTTATTTGTTTGTGTTTATTTTGCACGTATTAGTAGGTATTGCATAGAAAAATGGTATGGCACCTGATTTTGCTTGAGAGGCATCAGTCACCCATACGCTGTGGTAGCTGTGTCAGGAAGAACTAAATAATGCAGCTCCTCCCCAGGGTATGTTTTTTTTAGGTAACAGGGGGTGGTTCATACTCAGGACCAGGGTTAGCTTCATCTACAGAGCTGCACTGACCATGCTGCTCCTCCTCCTGCCCTTAGTCACTTCCCCAAATTTCTCGCCACCTGGTAGTATCATCTGAGCAGTCCTTCTTATTTCCAGCCACTGTGTGTCTTTGTCATTTCATTACAACCCATCTCTAGGGAAAACTTTGGGAACAGACTCACTAAACTTTTTCCATGATACCTGTGCACAGAGGGATAGAATCCATAGGGTTTCCTTGATAAGAGAGAGGTATAGAAAAAAATTGTGGAAACAAAATTCCACTTGTAGAAAAGTTCAGGAGTCCTTGCAAAACGAACCATGTCTTTGTTACCCCATTATACATGAGCCAGAAATACCAACTTGAACTCCTCCAAGGATCACTGAATTCAAGAGGGTGACTTCCCAAATCAGACCTTTTTCATGCCACACTGATGCAAGGTGGGCCAATTTTATGTCTCTCTGAATCACTTTCATCTTCTACTAGTGTTCCAAAGCCCAAGCACAGCAATGCACATAATTAACAGTTGTGTCAGCCTATAAAAAGCTCTCTGCTCAGGATGCTGATAACTGAGCAGAAATAGCCAAACACATGCTGTTAAGGGCCCGTTGTTCTTATGCTGAACAAATATGAACAACAGCTGGAAAACTTTTTTGGAAAAAACAAAACCAAAAAAAAAAAAACCCACCACAAACAAACCACACCAAAAATGAAGTTGTAAAACCTAACGATAGTCAGAAGTTTGGCAGATTCAGATGTGACTTCCGATCCATCCATGCATAAATGCCACATAAAGAGACCCAAACTGTAGCTTTATCTCTACATTAGTGACAGTCATAGATCTAACACTCAGCTTTACTCAGCTTTATCTATTAGTACATGCTTCCAGAAAAGCACCTCTATCCCAGTCTTTGACCCTAATTTAAGGCATGGCTGTTATTTTCAGATACTAGGTACTTCAGAATTTGTCCTGTAGTCACATAGAACATGACTCAAATATTCACAGACTTGACTGAGATGAGCAGCACTGTTCTCACAATTAAAATTATACTCTTTGTACTTAAAAGAATGAAATAAAATACTATCTAATTCTCTATCTTATGGGGCTAGAAAATTAAAGAAATTTAGATGAGTGTTTCAGTCCTAATTTTCATCTCTTTGCATATCATTAAGTAATATTTTCCCCACAGTGAATGGTCATAGAGACATTACTATGTCTGAAAGTGCCTGACACCTAGTGTGATTTGCCATGTATCCAAAACTCCTTCTTTGATTATGAGATCAGAAAGAAAGAATACCAACTTTTTCTTCAACCATCATTATTGCTTTAGCAGAAGGTAAATAGATAGATACTTTAAATATGGGAAATATGTATATGAAACCCACGTGTAACTTCACTTCTTATGGCTCCATTAACAGCTATTCTGTCACTAATTAGACCTTTAGTAAAACACTGTAGAGTAGGTAAATCTTCCAAAAGATTATTAAAGGACCATAACTATAACTGTGCATTTTATAGTTCTCCCCTGTTTATTACAGGATTACCTCTATTATTTTTTATATGAAGTTAGCAGAGTTAAACAAAAGGAAAAAATGAACTCATCAGACAATCTTGGAACCCTTTAATGATGAACTTGTTTCTGCTGTGGAAATAATTCAGGCTCAGCCACAACCTGCCTCTCCACAGTCTAACAGAAGGTACAATTAGCAAATAACAACTGTAGAAGCCAGGTGGGCCAGAACTGTAGGAAGCTGCTGTATTCCTGTCCTAATCCAAAGTGATCACCTTTTCCTAAACCGTTCTGAACAACTACTTATTTAATATATTCTTTAGAACTGTCCATTCCACAGCCCAATTATTCCAAGACAACTATTCGTACAGTTAGAAAATTCTAGGTATGTAATCTGAAATTTCCTTTTACATTTGATTCCCATCACCCATATGGCCTAAAATTGTCCCTACCAGCACTTATTTTTCACCACTAATAAAGAAGCTTAAAGATAAGTAGGACCATAGTTACACTCCTTACTTAAGTATCAAAAATCAGAAATAATTAATCCAGCTGACAATGCTTACAATATTTTGTTGATATATAAGCAGATGAGTGTCTATAATGCACAAATTTGGGTACTCAATTGTAAAGGCCAGTCACCTTCAATTCTGTGTGTGAAAGGAAGGAGAGCCTTTTTCAGAGAGTGATTCAGAGAAGCCCTAGCTTTGCTGCTCTGAATTACTCTCTGGTGAAACCCTGCTCTGTTGACTACACAGAAGCAGGTAGGCAGAGTAAGCCAAACAGCTGCCTAGCTGTATTCTTGTGTTTTCCCAGGAACTGAAGTTAAACTGACTGGTGTAAATTTTCCCAGATCTCTTTTATTTAAAAAAAGCCTTTTATTTAGTCTCTTTTAGGTATTGGAACTTCAACCACCTTTTGCATTACAAAGTATTTGCAATTGCTTCAAATGGCTATCCAAAGAACCCAAAGCTGTCTTACATCAAGCCTAGCTCAGCTGAAGACACATAAAATGATGGACAGACTAATCTGTGCCCTGACCTCTTTGACCTGAAGATGTTAACATTTGTCATCTGACACTTGTCATGTTTATGGACACAGGAGGCACTCAGTGCGGGACATCAACACTCTGTTAGTAACTTCCACTCTCCAATGCATGCCTTGAAATGAAAACTGAAACACAATTTCAAACTGAGCAGCAAGTTTCTCAGATCGTGTTATTCCATTCACAGGAACGCTTCACACCTCAGTTACTCAAAAAGAAATGTAGGTTGTATCACGTGCCAAAGCTATATATTAGTAGGCACAATAGCAATTTTTTTCCTATGCTTTTGGCAAACCTGAATATTAAAGCTTAGCGCACTAAAGAAAGTCAATAAAGAAAATCATTCTCATTTGGGTAATTGTTCACCATTCATGGTAATGGTTCACCATTACCTCCTTATTAAAGTGAACTTGCTGTCCCACTGCTTGGGGTCCCTCACTCCAAACTGTGGTACATTTGACTGCTGGAATGCTTATAATTTAGAGTAGGAGAATTTTTGAATACACAGTTTATCCTACATAGTCATAGAATTTCACAAAACATTTCTGCGCTCAGTCAAGACTTCTCTCAATCATTTCACTTTTATGTAAAGCCTAGGAGATTACAGTTACTCAATTTACTTAAAAATTAAACTCAATGAAATTTGTAAAGCATAGTCTAGAGGTTTTCAAAGCAGACTAATTCTTCTATCCACTTAAATACTGAATATAATGAACAGGGATGTTTGGATAAAACTAGATGTGGATTCATTACCAGAAGTATGGTAAGTCACAACTCTCAGAACTGTTGTTACTAGTTGTCGCCATGCTTAGGAAGATGTTATTTTTGTATGCGAGATGATATTTTCCTGTAACTCAGTTCTTACCCGCAAATGGTAATGACATTTCTTCATTTCTCATTATTTGATGTCAATCTCAATTCTTATGTCTACTTTGTCTCCTAGAAACGCCAGTTATTTTTTTTTTCATACGCTCTCCTAATATGCACGTATTTAACCCACCCACATATGCTGTCTACTGTTAATCTAAAGACAATAACTGTCTCTTTCATCGTAGTTTAGTTAACTCTTTGGACATTTCTGAGGTTAGCTCCAATGCCCTTGGTTCCATCCTTGCTATTTCATCCAGGCTGGTTTCGATCCCCCAGATAGGATTCATTTGTTGCTTAAGCCACTATGGACTGAAAAATTTTAGGTCATATGCAGAAAAACATTCCCAAAACTTCTTGACAGTAGTGTATACAAGTGTCTTCTTCACACCATCTCTGACCTTCATGGAAGTGAGTTATATCACCTAGACACAAAGCCTAGATCCATTGTACAAACTGTAGAAACTTTTAGTCTTTCCACAGCATCAGGCAAAATGAAAGCTGTCTCACACATCATGCCTACTGTGGCAAAGTTATTATTTAGCTAGTCCTATTACAGTGAAAGATAATTAAAGTAGGATTTACTTCAAACTTCAGAAACACTACATTGCTCAAGTCAGCAATTTATGCTCCCTTCATTTTGAATGAGCGCTACAAGAATATAGCTCTACAATAGCAAATTTGATGATTGTATGCAAACAACTACAGCAGAAAATTTACAGAACCATACATATATATGTATATAAAATAGATGAAAATTTGAGTACTTCCCTTTGAAAATGAAGGCAAGGCATAAAATGCAATCAGGAATATGATGACATAGTTATCTCTTAACAATATTATCATTAACTGACAGCACAGACACTTGAGAGTTGCCTGTAATTTCTTTTCTATGAGAGATGATCTTTTTTTTTTGTATTCTGCATGGTTGATTCAACAAATACAAATATCTGCAAGGTATTTGGCCAGTTAATGCAGGCCATCAATGAACTGATGGAAAGACTGTTGTGACTGGGAGATCTATTTCACAGCCTAAAAATTCTCTGTTTCACAGCCTGAATCCAAACCACAGACACCTTTATTTTTCTTCCACTCTCTCACCATTACATTTGCATCAGTTCAGTTCTGGTGATACATGATGAGAAGGGTAGCCTTCTACAGCTTATAAGGCCGAGTCATCATGTCTAGGGACAAAGATGAAAACAAGTCACCTGTTCTACCTAACCAGTGCTGCTTTCTCCAACACAAATGTACTTGTGATCACTGCAGCACTGAGGAATTTGAGGAAAGCAAAGATGTATAGCAGAAAATGCCATTCTACAATGAAGTCTAGATGTCATTCCTGCAAAACAACCCAGTAGAAATCTACCATGAGGAGGATTTTGGCAGATATTGTGGCTTTGATTTTTTATTTTTCAAAAGACAAAAATGTTCTTTAAGAAGTTGTTTCACAGTTTTTGCCAAGATATGCAGAAAAATATGTAGACTATATGGACACAAAATAGGAGCGAAAGTATGTATATGCAAGGGACAGGATGGAGCATATTAGGAATGAAGGATTCGCTTTCACAGCCCCACCTCCAGTCTCAGTCTTAAGCTGGACATACATCCCTCTCATAAATTTTCCTTCACCCAGTTTTGAGCTGCATCAAGGAGCTGCATGTCAGCACAAACCATTACTAGTGTTTGAATTCATAAATATCAAAAGTTACTGTATCAGCAGACCTCAGGGAAGTAGATTACATTCTATTTATACTCACGGCCAGATTCTAACCTCTGCCTTAACAGCCTCAAATTACAGCATGTTTGCTGGCACAAGTAATTTCTCTGTTTACACTAGCTTATGTGAGGTCAGACTGCATACGAGAGGAAGTGTAAATAGATTAGTGTAAATTATACTACAATTTCAGGATATTAAAGCAGAATGTGAAAACTTCCAAATTAAAATTGTTCCAAAGTTGATTTATTTATTTTACTTGTTACAAGAGAAGGATTCCAAAAATGGCTGCAAGACAAAGCTCTCCTGCATAAAATGTAATAATGTCTCAGATCAACATTTAAAATTTCATTTTTGCCTTATGATATTTTAACCCATTTTTAAATTGCCATCTAAAAGATTTTTTAAGCTTCCAGGAATAAGTCAGCCATCCTTTAGTTATAAGCCTTATACAAGTGCTGTCCATTTAAACATTTAAAGCATATAAAGCTCCAAGGGTATGGCATATAAGTAAGTCATCTTATATCAAGCTGATTAGCTCATCAAATCTGAATCACTTTGCTAAAAGTTTTTGGTTACCAAAACAGTTTGCAAACTCAACAACATACAAGATCATAAGTCAACACGCCAGCCAGCTGCATGTGTAACAAGTAACTGACAGAACAACATTCTTAATCTCTTGTAACTTCACATTCTGTATTTTTAGGTTTTTTAAAAATCAATCTACAAGGGGGCATCAAATAAACTGGCCAAGAGCTTTCATTTTGCATTGCCCAAAAGCAATCTTTAAATCACTGAATTATTCCTCTTCTTTAGCAAATAATCACTTCAATAAAATTCATTGCAGGATCTTGGTGGATTAGTGGATTGTTTGAATACAGATTTTGGTGCTACACCTGGTTTGCTCAGAGGAGCTAAAGGCAGAGCTGCAGCAGGAAACAAGAATACCACCCATTTCTCAAGAGAAAGATACCAGCTTTCCCATGGTCTGTGTTGGGATGAAGACATCTTGAGAGAGGAGGACCACAGTTAAATAGGCTTTTCTCTTCCTGAACATTTAGAAATATAAACCTTAGAAAACAGAAATAAACTGAGGGCTTGCACAGCACCCAGCAGAATTACAAGCACTTCAGTCTGTACTTGTTTGTCTTTGTTGCTGTGTGGGAGCTGGTCTTAGGGGAGGATTAGCATTCCCAGTGAAAATCCTGCAGCCACTGGCTTTCCACCATTACAATATAGGAATTATTTCCTCTAATGCTAAAAATTACAGTGGCCTCTAAATAAAAAGATAGTTATAACCTGTACTGCCAAAAGCTATGGGAAATTAAGTCCCTACTTCTTCCTGATAAACACTGCATGACAGGTGCCAGTTGTGCAATAACACTCTCAATAGATCCCAGCAGCCACACTGCTGGTTCACAGGTCAAAAAAAAAAGTCCTAGATGCTGAAAATTACCAAACCCTCACTTTTAAGATAATGCCCGTAACTCTGTCCTGCAACAACAGCCTGCTGAGTGTGTAATGCAGGATATTCATCAAGCTCTGAAGTATGTGCATGATTTGTTTCAGAGCTGTTTTCTCTAATTTGCCTGGCAATAGATGCTCTCTTCAGTAAAGACATAGTGCAGCTACTGGGGTGTGACTCTGGCGGTACCTACCTTTGCAAAGGACTACAGAGATACCCAAGACCATTATCAGGCTGTTAGCTCAATTTTGTACCCTCTGAAGAAAAGAAGGTGCAAGGTATCAATCCAAAGAATTTTCCCTAAACACAAATAGGTGTTTCAAGCAATTTAGAAAACATTTGCTACTAAGTAGAAAAACCTAATTATCTTAAAAAGATTCAGGTAATTGTTCTGACCTACTCTGCCAGGTTCAGAAGTTTGATTTCACTATTATTTTGAAACACAAGAAGCTGATTTCTTAGTTGTGAGCTATGAGAACAAACATCAACCTCCCTTTATGCAACACAAAGCTACAATACCACTACAATTTTTTCAGATCTTAGCAAAATGAATAAACCAAAATGCAGTACATGTTATTCTTACTGAATGTTCAAGTTCTAATTGAAATCAGCCGATAAGCCTAACAACTAAAACCTGGCTTTTTACACTGTGTACATTAACTTGCAACTTTAGCTTGTTTTCTCATAGGTATCAATGTAAATTTCTGCCAAGCTGAATTTTAGACATTATAACCAAAATTCTCTTGACAGAAATCCTGTGCATCTATCTGCTTCTCTTTTACACTTCTTGACAAGGCATTAACATTTTAAGTTGAACACTTGCCCTACTCCAGCTTCTGCATGGTGCTGTGGTGCTCAGAAGTGGTTACCACATCCTCACTACTCCTAGCATATCCCAAGGGAAGTCCTTCTGGATGGATAAGAATTCCAAGATGCATCTATAAGCACTAAAATCTTTGATATCACATAAGAGCAGAACATTTTCACTTCACATGAACAATTAGTTTAATGGTACCTTCTTCCCCTCTTCATAAGGAGGGATTTTAATGAGTCCTTCAACATTTAAATAAAGATGTACTAGATCTCTAGCTAATTACATTAGCCAATTAGTCCAATTAGCTGTCTATTAGAATAAATGATACTCTACTTAAATGCAATGCCAAAAAAAAAAAAAAAAAAAGAAATCTTGCAACTGATGATGAAAATAATAAAATAATAATGACTGAAATGATGACCTGCATGGAGCTTTTTTTTAAACTGCCCTCCATTTAACTCTTTTCTTTACTGCCCCTGTATTAGACAATCAGCTATCAAAACAAATGCTCTTCCTGTATCTTTGAACTCCGTTTACTCTACCAACATCTGTATAATCAAAGCAACTCTGTCTATGCCATTTTAAAATAAGTGCCTTTGAATAATATCAAACACAACTCCAAGGAGTAAATAGGTGCAGAATGGATTAATTATTTTATATATATATATATATAATTTCCTTTAGCATGTGTACAGAGACAGGTCTTATTAATTTGCATTAATTTATTTTTCTTCTATTCACTATACAAATTACTTCTTATTTATATTGTGTCCAAAAAAATTTCCTTTCCAGGTAACAGTATATATTTCAAAACAATGAATGGTACACTAGGTAATTGTAACTGCATTAGTCATTAGAAATAGTTACAAAATAATTTTATGGCAATTCTCCATTACTTTAAACTGAAAGTGTTTTTTTCTAAAATGAGCAATCTAAGCCTAATCATATTTTATAACAGGCAAAACATATTCAAATTAATTTTGAAAACATCACATGCTTTAAAGAAAAAAAAAAAATCATAGTATTTTATTTAGTGGTGTTCCCAACCGGATCTTAAATATTCATAATTTGCATCATAAATATGCATGAAGTGTTGGTCAGAGCTCCTGTAAGAGTGATGTGGTGTGGTTTGGTGAAGGAGGACATAATAAACTGAGTTCTTATTTCTCCATAAGGGAGTGTAAAAGAGATGACTGCAGTGAAACAACACGGCTCAGCTGCTCACGAGGTGAAGCCAACCTATTACTCTCACTGAAAACTCCAGCCCAGCACAGTCCACGTGCTTTAAAGAACAGGAAAAAAAACCCTTTATTTCTAACCAAAGGTGTTATGCAGTGATATCAAATCCACATCCCCATTTCTGAAAAACAGATTCAACTTCTGGATATTCAGTGTTAGTCCAAGGAGACTTTAGAGAGTAGAGAATGTTGCAGTTGAATACTAAGAGTACAAGAGGTTTTTCTTTCCTTTTTCTTTTTTTTCCTATCTCTTCTGAAAATGTACTAAAATGGAAAACTGTGACATCAGAGTTCATTGATTGAGGATAATGACCTGAGTAAATATCGGAAGATTAGAAGCTAACAACCTACTTCTTACTAACTCAGGTCTCAGATTCTACACTTTCTCAATGTAAGGCTGTTACTATATCAGTTACTTGTAAGATATCTAGTCTAACAGGAACTTAATCTTTTAACAGAATTTCCTGAGAATTATTATTAATAAGACGACATTTTTTCCCCTAATGAATCTCCCCAAAACTTGCTCAAAATGCATTGTGGACTTGCATATTCAAGTATGCTAAGAGAAATGTTCCAAAATATATTTGTAATCATATAAGATATTAACTCCTTAGTTTAAAAGGAAATTCCTGGATTATTTTTTGAGGAAAACAAGGATTTTCAACCCTATTAGCAATTTGTACATCTTTCATGAAAGTAAGATTCTTTCTGCATATTCTTTACTATACTGCAATGAGAAATTTGAGGCAAACTTTTCATTAAACAAAGATGCAAGCAGATTATTGCTAATAAAAATTATCTTTGAGTGATGATTAATAGACATATATGACCTTATAACACCTTGTCTAATTACAGTTTTAGGGAAACAATGATAGGTAAATGGATGAAGGTTCGTTCAGGAAGAATTCTTTTCCTCCATCTTCATCCTTTGAATGCAGTGTTCAGATAAGATAATAATAATAATAATTTTTAAAAATAAAGCTGTCTAAAGAATTGCAATATCCCTACACAATACTTTCTACACTGTATTTCTTACATCTATGATAAGATGAATGACAGAAACAGAAAAGCAAAATGCCATGATTTAGTAATTGATAAAAAGGAGAATCAAGAAGCACAAAGCAATTCTTCATTGCTCCTTTAGTAGCACACTGGACCCAGCACAAGCTGCAATTACTGAAGACCAACTTTCTAAATAAGAATAATTCTCCAAAATTAATTTCAGTGTCTTTGGAGGTGTGAAGCCGCCACATACACAAATTAGCCACGGTAACTCTCAATACCAAGGAAAGGATTATATGAAAAAAACCCAGCTCTCTGAAAGTAAACAAAAAGGAGCAGTTAAAAGGGTAAAAACACTTACCTGTGACAGGAAGACTATTAAAAGGCACTATTATTTGAAGCTCACAGTAAGTGTATAAAAATTTTCAAGACTATATTAAAGGAAGGGGAGAAAATATGTTTCTTTTAAACTGCAGAATAAAAGAGACTGTTAGAAGTAAAAAGCCTTTCGCACAAAGCAGTAGTTATCACTTAATTAAAAAAATGAAATAATGCTAATGAGCAATATTTAAAACAATAAAACAGGGTTCTGAGCCTTAGCATGCTGTCTATACACAAAAATGAACACACTGCCCACACACAAAATAAACCCCACACTTTCTGAAATTTATCAAAATGAACCTACCAGAGAAACTGTAAGGTCTGTGGATCACTGAGCTGTAAACATGGTGCTGATGCCACCAAAGAAAAGGTTACAGTACAGGAGCCTCCTGTCAAGCAGAACATTTTCTTGGACAGGGTGTCTAAAGGCACCTTCCCTTGATTCTACCATTTCCATGCCTTGCTGCTGGCTCACTGTGATCACAAAAAAGCAGTATGTACCTAGCACTACATATTGAAAAACACTTAAAGATTATCACCTTACGACCTGATTTAGGATGCCTTAAATCTTCCATGCAGAAAGGTAGGACAGCAGTGGATCCACCAGATCCCTTCCTTTGCTGAGCATTTTCAAACCCTACCAACAATTTTGACATGTCTTTTGAAGAACTAATACTTCAGAAAATCGGCTCATAAGCTAGAGGCCACATTCTCCATTTGTTGGGGCTTTAGCAAGCTCCTCAGCCATGTGGGACTGACGTGCTTTAACTGACTGATGCACCCCAGCACATCTGGCCCACCGTCAGCTGGCTTGTGTGCTTAAAGATGAAAACATGTCAATAAACATGACAGAAGTAGCTTTCAGGCTCCCAGACCATATCAGCTTCATTGCTCTTCTCAAATATTTCCAGTCCTCTTCATGTATTTATCTACATTTTGGTGTATTAAAAATGTGAAATTTGCAAAGAAAATCAGAATATTTTTAAAGTCTTTTTTGGTCTTGTTTTAGTTCAGCTGAATTGTGGATCTGCCTACTCAAATGGACACATTTAGAAAATATAAATGTAGCAGATGCTTACAAATATGCCCTACTTTTACAGTCATCTCTTCTTTATGCATTTTTATTAGCTAGTAACAAGCAGAGCTTCCATGCAGCTTTTGAGGTAAAAAAGCCTGGGTTTTTTGGAAAAAAACAAACAGCCATCTAATAAGCAAGTACAATTTCAGAGTTGGTGTGTATAGCATGATGGGCTCCACTGAGAAATATTTGAAGAAAGATTTTTGTATCCTATTCTCATGGATCTGTGGTTATACGATGATGAAATCTAATTTATTACATTATTCACCAGAGAGAAGTTCTGGTACTTTTGGCAGGTTTCTCAGCATGCAAACAAACAAACGCCTGCCTACATTGCCCAGCGTGGAATTTGTTGTTCTTTGCTTTTGCCATAAATGTCTACACTTTATAGCTGCTCTGGTCCAGCGATTCAAACAAAATAAGAAAGCAAGCGGAAGTCAGTGGAACAAGGGAAGAGTTATAACTAGAACAACAAAATATTTGTGATTAATGAAAGCTTCTGGTAGCACAGAGCTTACAGCAGTAATTATACAACATCAAATATAGTTCCAAAAATAATAGCAACGTACTATAACTCTGCAGAAATACGCTCCAAACATTTAAGATTAGCCAGAACACATGGAAGATAGGAAGATATCAATATACATTACTGAGATTAGCATTTTCTCTTTAACTCAGCAGATGGGACAGACATAGCAAATCTAAGCTGTTTTATCCAAGTATAGGTAAGTTATCAACTAAGTGCAGAAACACTATGCAAGCACTCTGCAAAACACAGCAAGCCAGTTTATCCTTAAACCGTATACTATAACCCTTGTTTGGTTAGCGTATACTAGCATAATGACTTCAGCTTTTTTATTTTTAAAAAGACCATAATTACAATGAGAGTTTATCTCCTCCAACAAAATAATGATACAAACACCGGAGAGAAGACGCTGTTAGCAGGCACTGCCCAGGAAGTCTGGTTTATTTACCAAGTTGCACAGGTGGTCATACTTCACAGAACATAAGGATGTCCAAAAGAGAGATCCAGAGCAAATGTGAGGCAGAAGATTTCAAGTACGGAGGGACTTAAGGGATGGAAGTGGTACTGTGGTAATAAAACACATCACAGAGGGCACTTAGTGTGAAGCTAGATATAGGAACATGGGAGAAAAAATCTACAGGAAAGTAAATTTGCTTAGCTCTGTTGCTGGTGGAACAGTACATTACGTATTGCATTATGCACTTCCACTTTCCTTGTGAACAGATATTTTTCATGGAGTATCCTTTCACATGAACAAGTCTAACAGTATCTACAAAGTCCATCAGCACTTCAAAGGTCAGACCTGCTTAGCAATATGCGTGTACCCTACTGGCTAGCATCCGAAGGAGGCCTGTTACATCCCTGAGAGCTAGCTGGGGGCACCTTTTACTAGCAACATCAGAGAAAGGAAAGAATTAACGAATATGAGTTTCCTGAAGGCAACTCTTACCTCAGTCCACCTGGGATCTACTCGGATCACTTAGCTCAGTACAGTTTTTTTAAGACAAGAACGTGAAGTGTGTATCTTTTCTAAATCCCACACAAACAGTACAAAAATTATGAAAAACAATTGATTCAAATAGCCATTGCTGGCCAAGATGAAGATGCCACCTCTTCCATTAATTTTGACAAATTCAGCTTAATTGTTTTCATATTTTGTCACTGGAATTGCTCATTTTAAATAAGTACATCGATTGAAAGTGGCATTAGCATATTAGTTAAAGGTTAGTTGTTCAACTATTTTTCATTGAAAAGAAGTATATCCTAATTTAATTAAAGAAGGAAGACACTTTTTCTTCTAAACAATGTATGAGTACACCAGGACTTATCTAGCATTTCAGTTGGAAAGATTTTGGTGGCTCAAAGTGTAACTTTAAATTCCTCCTGTAAATCTTAATTGCATCTTCTTCATTACAGACTTATTTCTCCCTTGTTTTATCATTAGAATTCTATGTATTTTGTGTGAATGACTTCCTTGTTTATGCCTTCAGTTTGTGCTTCACTGACTCTTGTGACTTCTTTGGTTGTTGCAAAAAGTTGACAGGAAATAAGATATAATTTAATAAATAAAAATAACAGATTCTCTAGAACAACGGCAGCACAAGTTTGCAATAAATACATCACACATGATTTGAAGTCATTAAAAAATACAGTTCAGCATAAAATGCAATAATGCCTTAGATGTGTTAAATTAGCATTTAATTTTAATTTAACAAGGCTGTTATTGTATAGAATTTAATAGCATTAAACTGTGAGAGAAGTACATCTGGGAGCTTGATGAAGATACATGTACTATAATTGAAACCCAGTTCATTTATTGTCACATCAACATCCTTGAGGGTTTTTTTTCCTGACAGTCAAGTCTGGCTGCCCTTCGTATTTCAAACATCAGTCTGGTAAAACCACATTTGTGCACTGGGTAGTTTGAGGCTTTCACAGTAGGCAGTTATATGTATACACCATTTATGCTTCACTTAAAAGACCACAGTGCGGGTGTTCAGAACCAGGTGTATCTCAGAGAAAATAACACAGCAGGCTCTTAGGAGTCCAGTCACAAAACTTGTAACATCTGGTGGGTCAGTAGAAAACATTTTGTAAATTTCAAACACTTTTCCTTTAAAAAAAATTGAAAATGCTGTAGTTTTTTCAAGACCAAGAAATTTTTGAAAGGTTTTGCATTCAATGGTATTGCCTTTGTTTTAAAAAAACTACTTCCAAATATTCAAGAATTAATTTATTTCTTAAATACTTCAGATTTTATTTTAAATGCTGTCATTGTGATTTAAAGATTAATTCCTGATTTACATATCTTTTCAATACCTGTCTTATTTTATATTCATGACATATTTAGGAACTACTGCACAATATACATAAGGGGCAAATTTGTTATGACAAACAAGAAACATCTTTAAAAAAGTTTGATAATAGAGTCAATACCAAGAAGCAACTATCCTTGAATCTTCTTTAGAAAGATAACAGGATTTTTTGTGCTATTATGCCACATTATAATATTAATGGAGCATATTTTGAGGGAATTTAAAATTTGGAGAACAGAATGAGATAGAAAACAAGAATTTGCAGATGGTAGGATTTCCCATAAGACTCCTATTCCCTTGAAATTCAGAATTCAGGTTTCATCTTCCTATGGCATTTACTGCTTTATTTCTCTTTATCGAGCCAGGAAGCAATTTAAGGTTGAGATTTTTTTCTGTGCAGTGGTCACGCGTTCTCTAAAGCCTGTCCTTATGCTGTCTACACTACACATCAGGCAGGGAACCTGGGAGCAGATGGGATCATTTATTGGCCTTTTATATAGATTAAGACCCAAGAATCACGAAAAACCTACTTCCAATCCTTGAGCTCAGATAAATGCCACTGCATTAAATGACAATAAAAGACATCCCTTATAATTAGGCCTCATTAAGTACCTTTTTAGCAATCAGATGGCATTGAATTAACTGAAAATAGCTGACCTACAAAATCTAATTCAGACCTAGCTAAAATCTATTTTGCTGCAGGCTTTCCTTCTTTTTTGTTATATGTCACACATGATCTATTGATAAAACAGAACTTGCCTTAAATAGCACAGTTATCAGGATTTGCAGAGTGTGGCACTTAAATATTTCACCCATTTGAGACATATAAATCATTAGCCAAACTTCTGTGGTCAAATTTTACTGTGTTCGCATTACATAAACAAACACAAGCACTGAGGTACTTCTGCAACACTGCATCTTACAGGTGGCTGAACCCCCCTGGGCCATACTCTTTCCCAGCCTTGGACTGATGTAGTACAGCTGAGCTCATCCACCACCTCCCAGATTTGGTCATCCCCCTCCCATAAATCATCCATGCCGGAGAGAAGGGGGAAGCTCAAAGCTGTCAAATTCTGTCCAGCCATCAGTTTCTCCATGCCCCAGGGAATTTACAGCCAGCTTATGACCACTCTATGTCATCTAAGTGATGCAAATGATCATTTTAGAAATTCTGTCTGAATATAATGAGACAATTAAGGACTTAGTTAAACCTAATTAAGGGCATGGAAAAATTCTTATGCATAGGGAGACTGCAAAAAAGACTTGTTTACCTGAAGATAGACCTGAATGAGGAGAAACTTGAACAAAAAATGAAAATGCCAACAGATCTGGAACAACAGGATAAGGAACTCTTTCCATCACTCACACAGAAGCACAAGAAACATAGGGTGGAACTCAAAAGCAGCACATATAAAACTATATCATAGGAATATATAACTACACAGGAGCTGATGAGTACACATAGTCCTACAGCAACTTTGCCAGGTTTTTCTTATTCTTTGTTTTTTTCTAAAGGAGGAAAAAAGTACCAGTTTTAATTTGAGGAAGCTGTGTATTGTGGTTTTCTTCAATTTTGCACATTTCCCTGAACCCTAGAACTGCATCAGTTAAATACATTTATTGTGCATCTCCCCCAACTTTCTATTTTGCAGCCTAGGAAATCAGCATTCTCTTTCTAAGTACTATAAAAAAGCTGCTTTTTTGGGATCTTCATGCCTGAAAAGAAATTTTGGCAATATTTACCAACTTTAGCTAGAAATTATAATAAGGAGGGTCATGTAAATGAGTCCCTTTGTCTTTGAAATATTTGTCCTCCTTATATGCTTCTGAGATTGAGTTACATGTGAAGAGGAAAAATCCTACTATTCTCAATTTACTAGTCGGGAGCTAAAGTATGAGGACAGACAAAGATCCAGATACAAAAATATTTCAGTCCCACAGGAGAGACTCATGTAATATGACACACTCAGCGACAGAAATGTTTAGGGCGTATTAATGTTGCTGCATACTAATCCAGTCACTAGCTTTGCCTCCTCTTCAGCTTATTACCAGCAGCTAGGAGCAGATTGGTCCACAACTACTATGTAAGCATCTTCTATTGATCATACTACTTCAAAAGCCTGCCAGAGCAAGACAGGTGAATTTCTGGTGACAGATGAATGACCACCATCCCCATGGAGAAGAAACAGGCAGAGAGAAATAAAATAACCCCAAATAACTTCAAATTAAAGAAACACAAACAACCAAATCAGCAGAAATAAACTATTTGCAGCCTAGAGTGGTAATTGGTTAGCTACAGAAAAAATACAAAGCAATAAAACAAGCTACTTGCTTTTCAGAGCACTATCCTTAGCAATTAAAACATCTCCATGAAAGAACACAACCTCAGGAAATGCCTAGCAAGTGTTCTCAGCCACTCAATACAGCTATTCTTAGTGTTTATACTTTAATTGGTTTCCATAAACCTCCTTACCAGCTCATAACTCCATAGTTCTGCTACATTCCACCAATTAAATGTAATGGCACTACTACAAAATTATGTCAGGGTTTTTTCATTTCTTACAGTAAATTTTTCTGTTTCTGCAAATCCCCTCTAATGATTTAGAATTTGCTGCCTTCTACTGCACTTTGGCTTTGAATTTATCCAACTTCCTCATAAAGTCTCCTTTGTAAATGCTGCCAGCTGGAATTGCTATCTCATGGCCATTTTACCATTAGTTCCGTGCTATTATTTGAGAAGAATTTAATAGCAGCTTTGTCATTGACTGCAGTAGTATTGGAGTAGAGCTACTCACAAGGTAAGTGAAAAAGCATTAGTTCACATTTGGTGTCATGAAAAGCCTCATCTTGACGAGACAAATTGGCATAGCTTTACACATAAATGCCTTCTTTACTTGGATAATAACATTTCAGAGGATATTAGAATTTTATTGCACTTTTAAAAACAACTTCTACTGAGATTCATTCCAGCTGAGACTTACTGTTTGATACTGCTTAGTACTAACATAAAATAGTATCAACATTTTTCATCTTATTCTTTTGGAATTCAGTAAGGTTTTTTTTCCTTTAAAATTAGCTCCTGTCATCTGAATAAGGAGGAGGAGCACTGCAAAAATGTCTGTGCCTAATACTCCTGGTCTCAGCTGGATCTTCACTGCTAATGTGTTTGTACATCACATTTGTTGCAGCGTTATTCAAGGCAGTGGTGCTGAATGCTCTTCAGTTACATAAGTTAGGAAAGTTTTGGCCCCAAACTACTTACAGCCTCTTATCTAAACTGCCAATAAAAGAGAAATTAAAAAAAAACAAAACTCAGTGTTTTACTTAAAGAGAGAACTGCAGAGCAGGAATGCACACAACCTCCTGTTAGACACCTAACAAAGCATTCCATTCAGGAGAAGCCAAGGCTTCCTTCAATGCTTTTATATTGTCTCAGAAATCTGCTCCATTTGCTCATTATATAGCCTGGAAATACTAACCATAGACCAGGACCTTATTGTGCTAAGTGCAGTGCAAATGACCAAATCTCTGGTTTCAGCAGCTTCTGCTGAAGAAATAAGAGATAAAGGACAGCTATAAATAAACTGTATTCTAAGGATACGTTGCAACTCTATTGATCAGAATGGGAGGAAGTGGAGTCATCCTATCAGCAACTTAACTGATGTCAGGTGATACAGGGATGGCTTTAAAATCAATTAATTTTGTTATCTGTGACATGGGGCTTTTGGGCAGTGACTTCCTAAGGGGTCATCTCATTTTTTCCTTATTGGAGACACAGAAGTTAAGAATTCGTACTCTCAGAAAATGTATTCTTAAAAGGATGTTGAATATGCAGTCAAATATCCAAGTGTAAATGGGTTCTTACTATGCAGATTTCTGAATACTCCAGCAATCATTGTTAGCATATCACTGTCTGCAATCAGAACTATGCAAACAGAAGAATGCTGTTCTCACTATCTTCCTTCAAAAGCAGAAAACAAGCTTGATCTACCCAAAAAACCATCCTGGTTTTAAATTGCAAATGTGTATCTGGTTGTCTGCTTATGTTTTCTGAAGAGTTACAATTAATTTAGACTCTGAAACTGCTTTTTCAACCTCTTGTATACAATGAATATTTAAAGAAAAAATAAAGCTATTAAAGATGTCCTTGATTCATTAAAATTTGGCTTATAGCAGTTTCAGTGATTAACAAGCCTTGAGGGAAAAGTCTTATTTAAATGTTTGCTAAAACCCGAAAATTCTTATAGCAATAAGAAGTTCAGTTCTTTTCACTAATGATATATTCCAACATATTCACTATTTTTTCAAAGATCTAACTATAGGAAGGAACTCATGTGTTTCAAGCACATAAGAAAAGACAATAGCTCCTAAATAAATTTTGCATCCTTTGCTATCTTTATATTTAAAGACAGAAGAAAGATGCCCTGGTTTTTCCCTCATAAGGTACATAAGACACCAAGGTACAAAGAACACCTTCCTTTTTAAAGTGAGTAAAATCACTAGATTAGGCAGGGACTTGGCAGTCATAGACAGAAGAAAGCCGTCAGTCTTTGAAATATCTACTTAGACTTCCATAGTTACCATTACAGATATAACCAGATTTCGTGCAATTGCCCTTTGTATAGCAGTCCTTGGAGCCACTTATAAAAGAATACTTTCCTAACTGCATTTTCTATTTATATCCACCCACCCAGTGTGAAATTGGAAATTGCTCGTTTCGTTTTGTTCCATTGCAACTTCCAAATGTGAGGTTGCACAGGGCTTGTCGGGGCATGCAATCTGGTACGCTCAGTCAGCAGGAAGAGTAACGTAGCACAAAGCACATGTGACAGCCTAATTGGGAAATTCAGATTGTTCCTTTGTATCTAAAATACCACATGGGATATGCTGTGATGACTCCGTGATTTGCTTTTTTTGCCACTGCTGATATTTATTACATATATACATATTACATACAATATATTTATTACACTGGAAGTCTATGGGTGCAGAACTTGACATTCCTTCTCCAACAATTCTGAGCATTATCGCACCATCAATCCCCCAGCTCACAGTAGCACAGCAGATGATACATGGAAACCCAGGGTGTGTGAAAAAGTAAATAAAATTGTATGACACTAAAATGCTGACATCAGTGGAAATACTAATGATAAGCTATTACTTTTAATGGTGCAAAAAATTATGTTACCAGAATTCATCACATATTCGTAGAGAAAAATAATCCACAACTTTTAGTATACTGCCTATGTAGCAAAATCTAAAGAGAAAAAAAGGAGCTAAAATGACTCTAAGTGTATAGGAAGAATGCATAAAACCACAGATAGATATATCTATGTGGATTGCACATTTTTTTTTCCCCGCTGATCCTCAGTCCCATATTCCTGAAATACCATGACGATACACTGAAGAAGGGGACTATACTGCTATCTGCATCACTACCCATTGGTCAACAGCCTCTTAAAACTTTGCCTCCCAGAGCACATGTTCTCACTGTTTACTCCTAAGAAATTTTTCTCCTTATCACCATTTTATCCGAAATAGGATGTTGAAGTCTGTTTTAAATCTCTTCTACTGTACTCTAGTTACTTTGACGTTCACGGTCTTGTTTTAAACTTTTTTGCGGGGCTGAAGCATCTCCTAAGGTTTTCAAGTCAGAGCAGGGTTTTCATTTGGTATGAACCCAACATATAATAACAGTCCTTTTTACAGAGCTGGTTGCATGCACCTATAATGTTATGAATAAATTATGACCACTGCATCCATCCCATTCCAACACCTCCAGAGTAGTTCTGGGTCCATATGAACAGCATCTCTACTGCTGAAGGGCAACTGCCCTGACACCAACTACTTTTAGTGACATGTATATTAGTTCAGTATAATACTTGCTGTAAAGATTCCACTTGACCCACAGAAGCAAAAAAATGCATACCATTTGGTAATCTAAATAAGCAGACAAAAAAGAAAAGACAAGGACAGTGACTTTCCTCAGCTCACCCAATGCATCAGAGTCAGAAACAGGACCAACAGCTCCTAAACACCTTCTGAACTCTCTTGGTGTTTATAGGATGAGTAGCTCTCATAATTCTTGATAGAAAGCAGCTGTGTGATGCCTCTCCAAAGTCCTGCACGTGATGGAAGAAGAATAAGCAACATACAGGCTGCTCACAAATTTCACAGCTAGCTAGTAATAACAATCAATCTCTGCTCAGAGTTACCCTGGAAAATGGCAAAAAAGGAGTATGGTCTTCTTCCTCCCTTCAGTAAAAAATAAAAACAAAAATAAAAACTAAGGTTCCTGACAAACTAAGAGATACTGCTGAATATAAATACATTTTCCTGCTCAGCTTCTGTCAACAGCAACTTGGAGAGACCTTGGACATTCCTCACTGAGCCACTAAACAGAAAGCAAATACACAAGCAAAAAAAAAAAAAAAAAAATGGAAACAAAATCATAAAGTTCTAGCTTTGACAGAAAAAAATATAATCTAAAAATACTTCAGGTGTTTTCCAAGGAATAACAATTCAGTTACTTGACATCCTAATCATCAGCTCTTTCCTCAAATACTTCTGTAGATGTACAGCAAAGTCAAGCTGTATGTCCTTCACTCTGTTATCCTCTAGAAGAAAAAGAGACTTTAATCACTCTTTATTGCATGTTGGGTATGTTACATGCATAGGCACAAGGAGGTTAGTAAAATCAATCCTTTTTGTCTTTTAATATATACAGCAGTGCAAATGTTGACCTCTATGATCTTAATGGTCTTTTCCAATGTAAATGGTTCTATGAATCTATGAAAATACAAGGAATGTGAACAACTGAGGAAAGAATCTCAGACCAGACAGAAAAATCCTCAAAAGCATCTTTAATGACCCTATCTGTGCAGTCAACTGAATAAGGTGAATTATTCCACCTGTTGGTCCCAAACCCAGCAACAGGTTGTTCTGCAATGATAGAAGATTTCCTCATGTGCTTCTTCATTTACTGATGTCTTCCCTGACATTTTAAAAGAAAGTAAGGAAAAGGGGAGAGAAGGACACAGAACAACTTCTGCTCAGCAGTAATAGTAGAGGCAGAAGTAGATACTACCTCAAGGTAACTACCTCATCCTGCCAAGCAGACCTTTGCCTCTCCTTCTGTGGGGTATGTGTGACCAATGCCTATGGTAACCATAAAGTTTATTTCAAAGTAGTTAGATTTTTTCTAGGTGGTTTGGGAATTTTGTATTTCCTTCTGTGACTCTCAGCCATGCTCAGCATCTCTACTGATTTGTATCACAGGGCGGAGGGCAAGTTCGGTATGACCACACCAGCACTCCTGTGCCAGAATAATAGGATAATTATTCCAAACACCAATTTCAGTTGTTTTCTTATGACATAACTTCCATTTTGCAAGCAGTGAAATTTCACGCTTTCCACAGTCCTTTATTTGAATTATTCTGAAAAAGGAGCATCATTTCACACCCAAATCTGTTGAATTCAGGTAATTAGTTGGATCATAACAGCTGACCTCCAGGCAGAAGACAACTGTAAGAATCAACACATCTCTTTCACCACTGTGTCAAAAGCCACACAGCTTTAAGGCTTGACCAAGTCCTGACATAGCACTAGAAGTCCCGATTCTTAATGGCTTAACACACATACAAAATCTGTTCAAATCAGTGTAACAACCCTAAAACACCAGGTACTCTGAGAAGAAGTTAAGTTCACACTCAGTGATCCAATCTGTTAACGTGCTGAGCGTGCCAGGCCCTTCTGATTTAACCATGTCTATATAGCTCAGAGCTGCTTTAGGAGAAAGTGAAATAATGCATTATAAGGAACCTTATGAGGAGCTTCTTTCCATAAATGTATTTGTTTGTTTAACTTTCTTGTTGCACTGTCAATCATGCAGATGAGCTTTCTTACTTGTTTGGAACATCTCAAACTCTGACAAGCTAAAACCTACATGAGTGGGGTGCTTTTCATGACACTCTTTTTTTCTTTAGCCCAGCTTCTTTGCCTAAACATTTTCTACTGCAGTACCAGAGTTGCCATTTTCTCTACACTACCTCTGGCCGACAGGGAATGTCATTAGTTAGAGCAGTCAGTTTTCCCCTTCCCTACAGAAATCAAATGTGTCATCTCTACAGTGCTCTCAGTCTCTGTAAGCCAACAGAGTAACAGTCTTCACATCCCTTCCAAACCGAGTGGGTTCTGCTCCTAACACTGTTTTTTGAGCTGAAGAAAATTAATGTGGATGTTAAGCAAAGAAGCTATGAGCTTTCACAGAGAGGAAGCCTGATGTTAAATTGTGCGATTCCAGCGTTTGAAGAGATCAGGAATTTCAAGCTGCTCGTAAAAGGAGATACTGAGGATTTAGCACTGAGGTTATTTTTTTAGGCTGAGATTTTTGAAACTTACTGCAAATATCTGCTGGGAGTTGGGGGACTTTTTTGTTTCAAACAAAAGAACTCAGCTTGTCAACACTTAAGAAACTCATCCTACAAATAATTTGATACCGACCAAATAGATCATGATTCTTTTTTTACACACCTCCCTCCTAGGTACGCTCATTAACCCAGCTGAGAACAATAGACATCCATTTGGACGGAACCATTTATTTTACAGTTTTTCATATGCTATATCTATCTTTTCCTCTTGTAAGCTCTATTTATATGATCTTCTGAGGTTTTTTTGTCATTGCATTTTTAAAGTGCTTAACTTGCCACTCATTAGAACCTTTTCCAGTGCAGCTCTGCCCAAGGGTTCTAACCTACATAGCATTCCTGCAGTCACTTGGGCACAGAAATCCTCTGCTCACCTGATGAAAGACAGATCAAACAGTTTGGGCCAAAGCTCTAGCTGGTGTAAAACTGCAGGGCACCATTATTTAAAAGAATTCTTTAAAGCAGAACTCTCTTCCCAGAATGTGCACTACTCGCAGCTGGGGATGCAAACAGCAATGTTTTTGGAACTTTTTTACTCTCTAAACCAGGTGCTAAAAGCACAGCATGTGCACTATGCTAAGTCACTAATCTGTTCCCCAAGGTGACTTACTGATTTTGAGGTTACGCCTCAGATCAGGAACTTGCACATGATCTAAACTATCTAGCTGACCTACATGATGTTGATGTTCCATTAATTTCTGTTACATAATTAAATTCACCTCAGAAGCAAAGTAGCAGAGTTTAGTGTAGCACACAGAAAACGAGGCTTTGAAGTTTAATCTTGCCTAAACCAAGATATGTTTTTATCAGTGAAGATTGTAACATTTATGGCACTTTTCACGTGTCATAACAGATTTACTTCTTATTTTCTACAGCCTTTCCTGGAGACCAAGATATTCTTGCCATTCAGATGTCACAGTTTAGTTTTCAAGGGTAGCTGCTTCATATTTTAAGTTTTGCTTGTATGAAGATAGAACAAGCAGTCAAAGCACAGATTTTGACAAACTTCTCATTGGTATCAGTTCTACAACGAACTTTAGCGAAGAAACACAGATTAGTGGGTAGATCAGAAGCCAAGCAGAAACCAAGTTCTGAAATCTGTCCTGCTAAAAATCCCTAGGAAACTCTCCGGCTCTTTACCATACAAGCTTCTTTAGCTTGTTTTGGGTTTAGATTTAAATGGATGTGATAACATCTTGTATCCCTCTGTATAGAGTCACAGACCCAAAGATTTATTTTTAAATATCAGGGACTCTTCACATTTTTACCAGAGACTGGAATCATTCACCTCACCAAATCTCAAGGTGTTTAGTGGATTGTTTTGGATGAGAAAACAGCATTAAGAAGGAGAGAGTATAACATGAGTACTTCAATGAAAAGTATATTAAACACATGTGAAAATTAGTTAGATTAGGACTATTGAAAGGGAACTAAACCATCTCTCACAGCTGCTACTTAAAAATACTGAGCTAATTATTTATGATGGACTCTGATGGCAAGCAGATCAAGGAAACATGGCAAAACTAGAAGACTGGATGAGATATGCCAGCAACCAGGTTTTGAGCCATGACCCAATATCCCCAGGAGGTCAGAACTGAAAAAAACTAAGCTGTAAGTGAGTGAGAGACATTTCTATGTAAATGTCAGATACATTAAAGAACTTTTAAAGTTTTAGCACTGTTAAGTACTTCATGTACATATAGCCAATGAGATTTTTCTCAAAATTCAAGCTCTAAACACTTAATCGGTAAAGTTACTTTTCTAAAAACATCCTAATTGTTCAGTCAGAACAACACCCCAAATTAAGTTATCTATATGTAAAGCTCAATACTTTAATAAAATAGTATATGAAACAGACTTCTTTTTCTGCTCTTATCAGCTTCCAAAGTGATTGTCTAATTCTACTGAAAATGTAAGGTATCCTATTAATTGCTAATAAAACAAGGCTGTGCTGAACTGAGGGGTTATGGCTACATATTTCAGCAGACTGATTGCCTTGACTCACACGTTGATGCATTGCTCAAACACATAACATTCAGCAAAGGATGAAAAAGCATTTAAAGGGCAAACTCCTTTTACAGAGACAGCACCAGAGAGCAGAGTGGATTCTGAGCAAGTATTTCATGTACACAGTTCTTCTGTGCACTTTACCATCATGCTCAATTTTCCATTGCTGCTCTTTGTCTTTCACACAGATGGATATTTTGAGGAATTTGCTAAGGTCTTTAAAAGGACAGAACAGAGCATGAGCATGAATCTAATTTGGTTTACGGGAATAGTACCAAAAGTTTAAACAAAACCTTTATTTTTTTTCGTTCCAGATTCTATTTCTTCAAGTCCATTTAGGATAAACAACTTCTATTGTCTATATATCTCATCTGCTCTGAACTACTGTCTAACTCTAGATTTGCTATGGTAAGCTTTTTCTGGCTTGGAGATTCTTCCAGTACAACCTTACAGAAATTGCTAGCAGCTCCAGCCTTTATTCTGCACATGAATCATACAGACAGTTTGGTGCCAGGAATATTTATGCCACTATTTATATAAAATCAGAAAAAAATAGAAATGGCCACTTTCAGTATGAAATATCTGATTGGTTTTGACACCCTTAATCAAGTAAAGCTTTGTTTCAGCTCATCTCGGGCTTTAAGTTCACATAAAATTCAAAACAATCAGGGGTAGAAAATCCTCAAGCACCAAAATAACAAAAATAACTTTACACTTGGAAAAGCAAGTTGTCTTTTCCTAACACAGATAAAATATTAATGGTTATTCTCCAGAGATCAACATTTTACACAGGAACGTAGACAAAACTCAAACTGCCTTCTTGAAGCACTTATTATATGGAATTTATGACAATGACTCCAATTAAGCTTTAATGTTCAAATTTCATTGATGGAGCAGTACCAAGGGAGTGGCAAATTTCAATTTTTGTTACTGCTACTCTCTCCCAAGAGATACTTTCCTTATCTGCTTAGCAGATTGCTCAGTTACATATCTACTTACTATTTTGATGGTTGAATTATGACTGGGTGGGGGGTGGGGGGGAGCAAGGGGTGGGAAAGTTTGGAAAGAGGTATTACACAATGCAAACACATGACATTCAAGCCTCTAATGCAGTAAGGTCAGGACTTTTTTTCTTCATTTCTTCCTTATATTGACAATATTTATTTTCTGGATATGAACAAACTTCATCACGGCAGTTGTCTCGGTAGCACTCCCTTGGTTTATTGCATCCTCCCAGGTTGAGAAGTTCAAGCAGACATTGTCATTGTGTCCCAGAATGGAAAGGATTTGTTCTGTTCTTCTAAACAATTATGAGATCAGTACTGTTTTTACTGAGATGGAATCCGATGGAGACATTTCTTAACACAATCAAATCAATTAATCATGCAATTCTAATGCAATTGATTGTACAGTTCTAACACAGGCCAGTACCTGAGCAGCTCACATACTAGTGTTATTATCGGTTCATGTAAAAAAGGCAGAGACACATCCAAAGTCAGAAAATTTCAAAGAAACATGAATTCCTTTTGAAGCCTTAAAAAATTGCTCACATGCAACTAGAACCACAGTCAGCCTTCCATGTCCCTCAAATCGACTATGATATATTGTCTCCTGCAAGGCAGCACTACAAAGCCACCCACATGGATTCAACACCATCTTTTGCCCTGAGGCATGTCGCACATGAATCATTCCAGAGCATCTCTTGTTCGAGGAAGTCAGTGGCTCTCCTGATCAAAGAAATAAAGTAGCCAGCAGAAGTCATAGCAAGACCCACTGCAGACCCTGCTGCAGCCAGTTTGTGCTTTTCAATATTGGTAAAAAAAACAAGTAGAGCCAAATAAATGGAGATAATACCAGCTGGCTTTGTCACTCCTTTCCATCAGGGCAGCCATGACAGGCTGCTCTGCTTTCTCTCTCTAAATGCCATATTAATGTTGCTACAGTTCACTGCCATGAACTTTGATAAGAGCATGCAATTTACTTAAATGCTTATGAATGGACAAGGACATCCACATCTATTTGTGAGAATGAAGGTAAGAAATCAAGCATATCAAATCTGAGGCTATCCAAAGGGTCACACTACTCTGACTTGTTCCACGTTCCACATCTTTCATATATTATTGTTTGATTTAGTGTCACAAACTTTATAAATCTTGCAGTTCAAAAGAAATTTGCATTAATAATAATACAGAGACAGATACACCTCTGCTAGTTAATGCTTCAACAGACAGGGATTTTTTTTAAAATACTCTGACACTGGAGTGCAAGTTTCATGTCTTTGCAAACGTCATCAGTCATGTTCTCTCTACTTTTAAATTACCTCAGTTTCTTTTAGCACGTAGTGGGTTTGCATGGCAAGGTTTTGATAGCAGGGCAGGTTAAAGGGGTGACTTCTGTGAGAAGCTACTAGAAGCTTCCCCTATGTCCCGTGGAGCCAATGCCAGCTGGCTCCAGATTGGACCCACTGCTGGCCAAGGCTGAGCCCACCAGCGACAGTGGTAGGGCCTAGGGCAGGGGAAGAGTGTGAGGAGGAAGGAGCTGCAGAAACAACGTAGGATGAACTGACTGTAAGCCCCATTCCCCATCCCCCTGTGCCCCTTGTGGGGAAGTGAAAGAGAAATCAAGAAATAAATTAAGCCCAGGAAAAAGGGAGGGGCATTGGGATGGTGGTTTTGAGTTTGGATTTTAGTTCTCATTATCGTACTCTGAATTGGATGGTAATAAGTTAAACTAACTTCCCTAAGTTGAGTCTGTTTTGGCCATGACAGTAACCGCCAAGTGATCTCCCTGTCCTTATCTTGGCCCACAAGCCTTTCATTATATTTTCTGCCCCCTGTCTGGTTGAGAAGGTGGGGGATTGACAGAATGGTTTTAGTGGGCACCTGGCATCCAGCCAGGTTCAAACCACCGCATAGTAGTACCATTACTTTAAGACAAGGAAATCAAACGACATTATTTTAAAATCCTAAAGAATCATTTGTATTATCACATATTGCCGTGTTGTAAAAATTACTTAAAACGTTATCAAGCTTGCAATCAAAAATCTTGAAACTCCAAAAAGCAACAATATTTTCAAGAAAAAATGAGTTGCCATCATGAGAAGAAATGAAAGGTAGGATAAAAATTCTATGGTACAGCATAGATACAATAGCAGATGGAAAAAAAATACTGCTCCTTGCAGCTGGGCAGCCTTAGGGCAGCAGTACCTTCAATACACTTGACATTGTAACTAGTGGACAGGCCATAGCAGCAAAGGGGAAGTTTCTCTTCCCCCCAAAAAAACCCCCCCACACACACACCAACTTTTGTCATTTGTTCTTTATTCTTTCCTCCATTATATTGTGTATTTTATATGTGCAGGAGGTGGCACCAGAGCAGGGTCCCTGGACCCAACGTGATGCACTGTGAACTCATGGACAGGCTCGTCACAGCCCAGAATCCCCTTGAGTACTTCATTATGCAACCTCTCTGAATGTCACCTTTGTACTGATAGCTGGCAAATTAGCATGACTGCCTTGGTACTTCTGGCTGATATTCATAGCTGATAATGCAAATTAAAGACATTTTTTTGTTTGGTTGGTTTGGTTTTTTTAAGAAAATGTCAGAGATTTAGAACAGTCAATAATTTGGAGTGAAAACAGAGACAAAATCCTCAGTGACTCCATGTAGACACCAACATTCAAAAGGGTAGGAGTTAGAGGCTGAAGGCTGGGATATTTAGAGGTTTGACTCACTATGTTTAAGACAACTCATTATGCCTGGAAATCATAGCTGTCTCCAAAGGGTTAGCCATCTTGTTCCTGACCTCCTTCAGAATTCTCCCTTCCCTTTCAGTGTCTTCTGAGATGCTGAAGACTTTTACCCATAGTGCTTATAATCTTCATCAGTTTGGTCTTCAGCATCCTCCTCAAAAGCTGGCCATTCCACGGTGAGAACCAGTGCATCAAACGCACAATCAAGTCACAGGATTGCTATGTAACCTGAGGCACATCTGATGAGGGAGAGTCTGAATTTACTGCCTGTCCTAAGAAAAGACTAGCATGCTACTGCCCTGGACTACAAGGAGACCAGAAAACCTGTTTTAAGATATTTACAGTTCTTCTCAAGACTTGTTCTGTGAAAAATTTTTAATTACCCTGTCTTTTCCCAGACAGTATCTAATATCTGAGCTTGTGCTGGCCAATGGTCTGGATGGCTCCCATTGTGTAAAGTGAGCATCTCATACTGGTGTGCTTATACAAACACAGTGTGTCCATCTTATCAGAGACAATCCACAGTTTTTAGCAGTGGGGTACTAGGAGTGTAATCCCTTGTGCAATTGAATAAGGCTGAGAACAAACAACTTAATGCATCGTTGCCTCTACTCCATCCTTATAAATACGAATAATCTTATCTATCACTTCCTAACCTTACAGAGACACCATGAGAATAAAATAATTTCTGGACAATACTTGAAACAGTGATTTCATCATGTACTTGTTCTCTTGTATTTTAGAACAGGTCTGACTTATTCATACTTTGCAAGTTTTATCAGGTGATGTTTGTGACATGCTGACTTTACAGTGCTGAAGCCAACAAAAACTAAGTCCCAAACCATCAAAAAATGTGTTTACCTACTTATTTCCCAAATAATTTTAAAATATTAAATTAAGTACAGAAACTCAGGATGATTTTGAAGCACATGAACCTTGAATATCTCCTTACCCAGTGTTACAGTACCCTATTAAGTGAGCAGATTATGAGGAAGTCTTTCTTCTAAGTAAGAAAGATGAAAGGATTTAAAATTTCAAGTGCCCCTGGATGGTTGTTGGGGTTATTTCTGAGCACACATACTGGGTCATATTTCCTAAGTGAAGTCGTCTGCAGGTAAATGTCCAGTCTGTGAATCCCCACCAGGACACGTGTATAAGGTAGATGCTAAGCTGTCTAAGATTCCTACAATTACCTTGTAGCAGAAATGTAGGTGCCTAGAAGGTTGTACAGGCACTTAGACCCTATACTTGTATAACTTAGATAGAAAGGAGTCTTGTGCCCATCATCATACTTAAGTGCCCTAAACAAGCTTTAGAGTTGGCAAGTTCCCTGCCCTACATGAACTTAAAATACACCTTGTGTATTCCTGTGACTTCCATTTCACTCTACTGCTCTAGAAGATGCTCCCTAGTTTCAAAGGTAATTTCCTTCCAAATTTTCTGACATTGGTTTCTCATCTGTCATCAGTGCTTGAGGTTACTGTGTCCTCTTCCTTTATATTTACAGCATGAAACTTCTTTGGTTTAATTTCCATTGTATGAAATATAAATGCAGCAGCAAATAAGAAGTAATTGAAGGTGAACAGAGAAGGCGGCAGTGTAACAGTATTTTTTTTAAGACTGTGTGAAACAAATGAAATGGAGCAGCTCACAAACAGCCTGTTTAGCTTACTTCAGTGGCCCTTCTTAATGAAATCTTTAGAAAATAGACAAATGCATTACATAAATCACATACTCAGCAGACATAGGTCCCAGAAACAGAACTATCTAGAGGCCCTCAGTGTTTGCAGATGCATTGCGAAAAATGTTACAAAATTTCACCATCTTTCTGGCTTTATACATACTTCAAACAACACAGGGAAAATATTGCCTTGTGTTAAATATTGGTATCTGCTCTGATACAGTGAGTCATTCTTCAAAATAGCATTAGGGTGGATGTATATTAAAAACTGTCATTTAAAAATGTATTCCTTTAAACAACGCTGAATATAGTGTAGTGAAACAGAGTACAGAAGGAAGAACTCTTGCTTCTTCAGTAGAATGCGTTCTCAGCACATAAAAGCCCTATTAATAAGAAGGGCTCAATTTTTCCCCTCACCTTTTGTTCTCTTTATTGGCTTTTGTTGTTTCTCCTGCTTTTTAAGTCTCCTTAGGCATCAGTAGAAAAAATATCGCCTATAAAGATCTGAAGTGGCCACAGCAATTACACAGCAATGCCAGCTGCAAGATCTAGGTTTGAATGCCAGGCTGTTCCTCACTTTTCAAACCATTTAACTCTAGCAAGCAAGCAGACCAATAAGGCACTGCAATGTGTTAATTTAGCCATTGCCCTGATTTAATTGGCCCAGAAAATTGCTTGAGGTGTTTGGGACTGCAATTAAAGCTAGGAGAGTCTGGAAAAACAGTCTGTGTTGGTGAAGGAGGGTTTTTTTTATTATTTTTAAGAAACCAAACCCTCTCTCAGCTAAAACTCATGGGCCTAATTAGACATTAATTAAAGTTACTTGCTGCTGCTTAGTTGAATTACATCTCAGTAGATATATTTTAAGTGGCAGGTATAAAATTTAGCCTTTTATAACTCTCCTTTTGTCTCTGCTTTCAAAAACCAGAAGTTCCCCAATCAGCTAATTCATTCAATTCATGTTAGAATAGTTGTCCATCTTTGCCTTCAGCCTCACAACCTGTGGATTCCCACTGTAATTTGGCTTAAGGAGATGAAATTAATTTTAAGAAAATGATGACCCTTGCCAGCAATTATGCCATGCTGTGGCTTGTGACCCTGCTGTTGGATACAACAGTTACTATACACTGGGAATATCCAGCTACATGTACAGAACTAAAATATGAAGGCGACTGCACCAAAACAACAGGTAAATTAGCTAATTTGGCCTACAAATCTGAGAAAATCTTACATGAAAAATGCAGATAACAAAAATTAATGTAGCAGGTACGGGTGAGACACAAAAGTCCATTTCCATTTAGAGACCCAAAAAGCCAACAGATTTTTCAGAAGTGCTCAGCCTGTAACAGAGCTTCACACAAGCCCCGGTTAAGGGGTGCAGAGCTTGTTTGCAGGCATCTAATGTTTGCTTTGCAAGACACCCATGCATCATGGAACAGTAGGTCAAACACATTGCTCAATAAAATTTAATAAAACACACACTGAGTGTTACACTTAACAGTTTATCTAAATTAGGAAATCCTCGGCAACACTGCCTTTAATTTTAGCTATACATTTCCGATTTTAATACTTTTCTAGACAAGAGCAGCAGGCACAATTTCATTACTTGCATGGTTTGTTTTCATTAAGCTGGAATGCCATCATATTCTTATTGTCTGGTTATTTGGGTTCAATAAGACCAGCAGAATGTTCTTTTGGTTTTGGTCGTTATTTTTGGGAGAGGTTGATTTGTTTTAATCAGACTGTTCTCCCATCCTTTTGTCATAGCAAAACTGGACATAAGGAGTTGACACAATTTTTTTTCCTCCAAACCTTCAGTGCTGTTCAGATTACCAATTTAATTTAATAAGCCAATTTAACATCCTATCTGAATCCTAACTGCAAGTTTTCCTAATCATACATTATCCTTTTTGGTACATTTGGAACGATTTCAGTAGATTATTTTCCTATAGACTAGAATAGTGAGTCTTTTTGCTTAAATATATGTGAGGTGCTTTTCTTCCCTTCAATTTCAGATAAGTATTCAACCTTGTAAATTTAGACCATTTATTGACATTTTAAAAGATTTTTCAGGCTGCAAACATTTAGAGCTCTTCTCTGTTTTACAGCGATAAGGCTGGATTTCTGATATTAAACAGTAAGAATGTATGCCTTTAGGTGTTTTTTAAGGAAGAAAAGCCATTCAATCTACCAGATTTCCTACTGACTTTGTAGATTCAACTTCTAAACAGTGAATATATACCAAGTATGAACATATTAACCTCAAAACCAAAAAAAAAAAACTTATTGCAGTGTACTCCCTTGAAAAGAACAGAGCAGTTTCAAACTGACCAGCCCACTCTATTATAACCAATAAAATGAATTAAAGTATCCTCTCTTAAAAAGTTTCTGGCACTAGGTGGTAACAGCTCCACAGCATTCTCAAAGATAACCACAACACTCAGGTACAGCCCTACCATAATTGAAACAGATGGATCATTCAATGCCACTGTCATAACATTCTTCATAACAACACAAACTTAGAAAGCAACATTCATTAAAAGACCCCTTATTTTATACTCTTGTGAATTTTACCAAAACAATTTTTCCCTAGTGAAAACCAGAATAAGGTATACTAAATTATTTTCCCTGTAAAAGTACATGTTGAATAAATGTGCTATTTTAACTTGGATGCGTCATCAATGTCATAGGGAACAATGTTCTTTGTGGTCCCAATCTCAAAATCCTAGCTTGTAAGCCTGGACATTAGCCATCTCAACCACAAAGAAAAAAAAAAGTTCTCTCAAGCAACTCTAAGAAATAACCTGAAAGAAAAGAATATAAAAGTTAAGCAAAAGGTGATAGGCCAGGTTTTCACATTGTGTGCAGCAGGCTTATGGCGGCGATGATAAGTTGGTATACATCAGCTGCAGATCTGATCACTTTACGCCACTGCTGCAGACATGCAGTGTAACATTTCAGAGAAGCATTTCAGTGTTGTTAAAGACAGACTGTTGTAGGGTACATGCCAGGTAGTCATTACTGGAAAAGCACTCTTCTGTCCCACCACAAATCCAGCCCGGGAGATGGAGAGCGGGAATGCAGCAATCACAAGTACTGCTGTAACTCACGATGACAAGGAGGCTTTCATAGAGCTGGACTGCAGATGAATTAAGAATTTCAAAAGGGACTTTCGGTCACAGTCTATCTGGAAAATTGCAATAACTGTTCTCATTAATTCACCCAATTCAGCAGACTAATGTCTGTTAACTATGAGAACTGTATTTATTTTGCATTGAATTTAATTTATGCATACTTAAATAACATATGTACTCTATGTTCTGTCCTTTGGTGTAGTTGATATCAGAAAAGAAGAGGCAGCTAGAAATAAGGAAGACAACAGCAAAGAGGGAAAAAAAAAAATCACCTCTACATTTTCAGTTCTGTGGATTTAATTACATCTTTAACATTGTCCTGGGTTTGGATGAGATAGTTAATTTTCTTCTCAGTGGTTGGTGCAGTGCTGTGTTTTGGATTTAGTATGAGAATGATGCTGATGACGCGCTGATCTCTTTAGTAATGTTTATACTAAGTTAAGAACTTCTTAGTTTCTGAGGCCCTGGCAGCGAGAAAGCTGGAGAGGTGGGAGGAGACAGCCAGTACAGCGGACCCGAACTAGCCAAAGGGATATTCCATAGCACAGAATGTTGTGCTGATGCTGAGTATATAAACTGGGGTGTACTGGCTGGGGCGAGCTGATCGCTGCTCGGGGGCTGGCTGGGCATCAGTCAGCAGGTGATGAGCGACTGCTCATCACTTGATGGTTTTTTTTTCCCTGTTGGATTTTATTCCTCTCTCCCTCTCCTTTTCTTTACTGTTATTGGCATTAGATTATATTATATTACAATAATTAAATTGTTCTTATCTCAATCCTCATGTTTTATCTTTTTCCCCGAATCTGGCAGGGGGAGTGAGTGAGCAGCTGCGTGGTACTTAGCTGCTGGCTGGGATTAAACCACAGCAAACACTAACTTAACTCATGATACTGGTATTTGGTACTAAGCTGTCAGTAATCCTTAATCATCATTTTGAAGCCCTTTAACAGTATCATAGATTAAGAAATCGAGATTTTGCATTAACCATTATCTTACATTTATGACACCCAGCAGGTGTGGTCATGAGCTAGGCTACTATGGTAAAAGGCACGGTGCAGACAGGGAACAAAACATCCAGTTTCTTCTCCAAGACCGTAACATGTAAGCAAAAGGCAAGACTGGGGAAAAGATGGTGAAGCTTAAGGAGAGAGAGGTGGACTTCATCAGTCAAGACTGTGTAACACAACACAACTCAGCAGCAGCCTAATTTGTCAAGAGACAAAGGAGATGCTGAGGAGCTAGTGAAGTGTTTGGACAGATGCTTACAACAAGCTCCTCCTGTCTTGTGCTCCCTCAAAAATATAGGAGCTGGCTTTTGATGCCAAATAGAACATTGCCTAACTCACTGTACCTAACAGAGAGCATCCCAGGGTACTAAAGACAATTTACAGTCTTCCCTGGTATGGCAAGTAAATATAAAACCTAAGCTCCCACAAACTCTGCATTGACCTCTCATACAAGAAAACTAGAGCCTGTTTTGTCCTTACTTGACTTACATTTCACCAATTACCTTGTGTTGAAAATAAATGTTCTAACAGAAATACTACTTGGCTACATCATTCCTCTCAGTTTTCTGTGAGTACTAGGAACGCTGAATAATTCTCCTGAAAGTGGCTTCACAACAGGGGTGAGTAAGGTTTGTTTTGTCAATGACCTACCTGTTATAAAAAGGAACCTCTACCTCCTCTACCAGTACTAAGCAGTAATGATCCAGGTCACTGTATAAATGGTTCCACAGGAAGTAGTTCCTATAGTCACCAAATAGATTTCTGCATACAAATAAACTTAATACTGTATTTCCTCTTTAAACAAAACTGGGTGGTAACTCAATCAAATTCATGTATTATTTACCCTCTACCTTTTCCTGGATGGCTACACAAAGTGTGTGCATGTATGGGATTGTATATATATATATGGTTATATAAGGAACTAAAGTTTAGGGCTTAAACTACTAAAAAATCAAAAATTTGTTAAAAGGTTTGGTTAAATTTTTCCTATAAAAAACCCACAACTTCCATTTTTGGTGTGCAGTGTACTTATATGGGTTTTTGTTACAATAAGGAAAGCAGCAAAGAACATAGTCTCAAACTGGTTTATCATTCAAAGTTTAAATTAATTTGGGACATTTGCTGGTGAATCTCTTCTTTGTGAAGTTTGTGAATTTTTTTCTACCCATGATTTTTTTTCTAAAAACTGCAGCTTATTTGTTGTAATAAATATTTCGTCACATGGAGGCACTACACTGTGAGCATGTAAAATTTTATTTTACTAATACTGCCATTATTTAAATTTATTTGAAAGTTGCTTTTGTAATTTTGTATGAAAATTATGTTATATAGACTTTTCCAGTTGCAGCAAGAGTGGTTTATGACTTTGCTAACCAGAGCCTGCAATGACAAAGTGCTATCCTGAACAAAAGGAGGAACAGCCTTCAACAGAGGCAGCCAAAAAGCCTGCCCTTTAAAGGAAAAAAAGATTATGCCATGTACCTCTAAGGCATCCAAATCTGACAACAAGTAACATCAGGTCACTAAGAATAAGATTGTAAGTGGTGGTTTTTGCTAGTATTTTTCTAAAGAAAAATTGCCTTTTAACACACAATACTCTTTTCAAGTCACAAAGCACATTGTATTCCTGTAGTATCAGATGATTTCATAAAAGAGATGTGTGAATTCATTCTGAGGGTAGCTACTGTGCAGTCAAAACAAATCACAGAGGACTTTGTACAGGAATTCAGGTTTCTTTTAAACTAACCAGTTTAGATACTAAGCTCTCAGTCCTGCAGACAAAAAAGTCGAATTTAACCTGCTTTTGGCCAGGTTTTTGCAGTCTGTGGTGAACCTGATGCTGCTGCGCTGAGACTCAAAATGCCTGTAATTGGTGTAACACACCATAGTCACTGATTTTGGGTGCTGTTTCTTGGCCTTTCCCTTCTTTTCTGTTTAGAATTACTTAAGAACAGAGCTATTGAAAATCTTATTTAGTTTACAATATAGTGTATGGTTCTCTACCGTTGCAGAGAATTAACTCAAATCAATATGACAGTGATGGATCTTGATGCTGTTTCAAAAATTTGCATGTGCACACTTAGGAATGAATTCAAGGTAATTGAATGGATTTGTAAAATTTCATTTTTAAACCCAATTCCCCATACTAGTGATTTTCTTATCTGTTGCTCCTGTCAGACTCCAGTACTAACGCTCTTCACCTTTCTGTGCTATTACCTCCTTAGTTATCCAATTAAATAAACACTAATCATATTTAATAAACTGAATTATAGTTTCTGTACTGGCCTAAGCTTCTGATAGAGATAAGCACAGATATTTAAGAAACAACATGTGTTGTGTTAAAGTAAGCAATAGGCTTATGTGGAGATAGACAGGTGTCTGACTGACCAATGCATGCTTTTATGTGGGTTTTGGGGGAAAAATGTTTTGAGGATCAGTTGATCATATCATTGACATTTAAATCTAGGAAATGGAAAAGACAAATTAAAAAGGTCATTGCACAGATCTTCCATATTAAAATTAAATTTTAAGACCCCCAACCTTTACATACAGCCTGTTTGTGAACATCCTAATTGGTTTTTACAGAATCTGGGATCAGGCTTTGCAGAACAAACTGTCAAAATCCATCAGGAATTGAAGCAGCCAGAAGCTGATTTCCAAATATGTGTATTTTTAAATATTCATCTCTGTTTAGGTTTTCCTAAACTAATCCATCTGGTTAGATAAAAAAAAGATTTGTAAAGGTAGTATTACATGGAATTAATGTTGACTCTGTATCTGACATTCATTCAGTGGAATGAGGCATTTTGTCACTTTTGGGTTTCCTAGCCAAGAACATGATTTTTCTGATTTTTCCCCCACTTGTGATGACTGCCATCTTGTCTCATACAACAGCCCCAGAATCAGTCCTGACCAGAACAGTCTGCAGTGGGAGATGATAAGCTGAACCCCACAGAAAGAGAGAAGAGACAGGAAACTAGCTGCAAGTTGCACCACCCACAAAACCCCTCTGTTTCCTATCCTGTTCTCATAAATCCTCGACACACCACTAATATCTCAGTAAATGGAGCAAGTAGTTTTCAAAAGCAAGATCATCCCTTTATTTTAAAGATTACTATCTGGTCTATGCCAACCAGTAGAAAATCAACACCTACCATTTGAAGAAAGCTGTGAGGCTTAGGTTCTGCATTTCTGCAATTACAGGATTTTTTGAAATCAATAACCAAACCAATGGTTAATAACAGAAGATCACATGATCTTCAATAAGTTCCTTGGCCTTGATATGAAAAGTTTTAAAGTAATGTAGCCTTTTCTTTCAAAACAGTCATTTTGGCAAGGATGAATGTTTCAAACTCTATTTTGAAATAAATCTACATTTAAGCACCAAGGAAGTTAATGAACATAAGTCAGGGCAGACTTGGATCCACTTTAGTGTATTTTGATGAGAACTCCAGAGTAAATATACAGTGATGCTGCTAACAGGAGTGACACCTTGTGCGGTCATATCTGGAAGCATGGGTGCATACCCAAACTTGACAAACTATTTCTTCTCAACGGCACAAGAATCAACAGCAAGGTTATGTACAGTATCTATGACGGGCTCCCACAGACCTTGCATATCCCCACAGAACTAATGTAAGGCCTGACTGAAGAACATTTTTAAATGAACAGGGGATGACATGTTGATTTATTTGTTCCTAAAAAAATTCCTTTGATTTATTCCTAAACTAGGATCTTACTTACCGTTTCTGGTAAGCTGTCATCAATCTGTCCTTTGAGGACAGAACGAAGGAACCCAGATACCCACCACTTAAATGCTTACTTTAGAAGCAAGGAGGTGCTTAAAATCAAATTACACTGGTTTCTGAAAGAACTGAAAATTCTTCCACTTTTAGAAATCATAAATTCATCACTTTCAGCATCATTGACAAACACACTCCAGGACAATTTGGTCGGTTAAGAAGATTGTTCTATTGACTTAAATATTGCTTTTGATATATGAATGTACTTCCAGATTGAAGTTCTGATTAAACACTACAAGAGTGAATTTTTTTGGGGTGGCAGGAGGGCTTGCTTGATTGTTTAAGTACTCAGTATTAAGACCTATCTTTTCTGTCATTTGCAATGGAGCAAATAAGAAATAAGAAATTTCATGGACATTGGTTACCAGAGTTACAGAACTAATTTGAGTAAGAGAAAATTGACTTATTTTGTATCATTCTGTTGCTTAGTCCCATAACAGTTTTTCTTTGGTTTTGCTTACAAAATCCGTGTATAACTGCTGAAAACCCTTTTCCATACAATTCAGTGATAAAATGAGTCAGAAAAGTGTCAAAAATAGTCAAAACTGTGTCAAGAAAGACCTTGGGGTGAAGAACACACTGTCTGAGAAAAGCAATAGATAGCCAAATTTTGCTATTTCACTTGCAAAACTTTCTGAGGAAGTTTTTAAAAAGTTCACTTATTTCATAATCTCAGAAGGGAATGTTTCATTACCTTTGCTATCATACTGCTTGCAGTCATTAGAAAAATACAGGATTATTTTACATGGCATGATTAAACACAGTATTTAAGACTTAAATGAATCCATTAATATGACAAACGCAAAAATGAGAACTCGCTTTTTTTTTATAAAAAACATTATCAAACAAAGTCTAGTGCATAATAACACATCAGGAAAAATTATCTCATAGTATTAGAAGTTAACTCAGTGGAAAAAATCATTATTGAAAAATTATTCTGAAGTAGAGTATGTCCCTCAAACAACATAAATGGAATGTCAAAACACAAAATCAGTGAGGCTTCATCTAGATATAAATTCTTCCTCAATGTTTTCAAGATGCTGTAATGACATTAAATGAAATGCCAATTACATATCTATGCAGAGTATATCTCAGAGGTGACATAGCTTTTCCCTTTTATACCTTTTTTTTTAAAAAAAAAATGAAATCAATTAATCTGGAAAAACTAAAGGTCTTAATATTTTTAAAAAAGTGGCACAAGCACGAATAAAAAATCAAGTGTTTTGTGCTGAGTTAAAACATCCCGAGTCTGGCCAGAATATTTTTTTTTGTTGCTTTGTTTTTTCAGAAGAAAACCCCCAAGCAAGCAGTGAATCTTTTTCATCCCAACTGCTCAAAATGTATTTTGTCTTGGTTTTGGTTCAGCTTCTGAAAAGGAATTAGTTTCTTCACACAGCTTTAGCCAACTTATGTTTCATTGTTAATACGTGTCTAAAGATTGATTTGCATGAAAAACCGTGGAAAAGTAACTTTTCAGCAATGAAGCTTTAAGAAATCAAAAATCTGTTTCCGAGATTTGCTGCAGAGCCTTTGCACAGTACTGGTCAATCACAGAGGTCAATGTCTCCCATATGAGGCGTCTATTATTAGATTTTAAAATCTATATTTAGATACCAAAATCTTTGGCCTGATTTTTAACAAGATGAGTAGTTCTTGCCTAACTGCAGAAACTCAAGTTCAAACAATTTGCCTTACTCTCTCTTCTCTCAATGTCAGGAAAATGAGAAATAAATGTAAATGCAAAAGGGAAATAGAAGACTTCTGAGCTCCCCAAATGCACTGTGAGGATAAAGTGTCAAGTCTGATGAATCCTACTATGATGTACATAGTGAAAAGCTTATCAATAATGTATCAGGAAAGGATTAGAGGCAATGTCACTGTAACAAAGTGGATTAAAATGGTTCTAAATGCTTTGAAAAACACCTTTCCTTCTTCATCTGCAATATCTTCTCATACCCAACAAACTACCACTTCTCATGCATATATCATTCATTATTCTCCCCAAGTAACAGAACTATAGTCAAACTGTTATTGCTTTTCATAATATTTCTTGCATTAATTGACTAAAACTCTAAGGGAAATATCACTGCTACGAGGAAGATATGTGGAGCTACGAGCTAAAACAATACCACTGGTGTCACTAATCACAATGACACTAAAGCTACAGTTCCTCAGGATCAACATTAAAATCTGTCTATCCATCCCATCCATTCACTTCTGTTCTAAAAGATGTCCTTTTGATATCTAAGATCTTATCTAAGAAACACCAATCAATCCATGCAAACAGACCCCGTTTCTGGGAAATATTCATCAGTACTTGGCTGTCTGATGTGAACCAATTTTGGTTTTCAGTAGCCAAACTATAACTAATCCAGCAAAAGACAGCAATAAAGGATAAAATTTATCAGGACACTAAAGATGTCATGTGAGCATCAGGGCTACTGATCATTAAATGAAGCAAGCAATTGGCAAGTAGGAAAAAGTAACAGACATACAGATACCTTAAAAGTTAATAAACTTCCTTCTCTCCTTCCCACCCTTGTTCTAAGCTGCTGCAAATGATGTGAAATAATTGTTTTGACAGACTTATTTTCCCCCTAGACCAGATGTGTTGATCTCCCTTAGGTTCTTTAAGCAGAGTGATGGCAGATTTTAATCTTCCCATGCCCACTGTAGCAGCTGTACAAACATTTCATTAACATAAGAATGGTGGTAGGTATGTGCTATTAAAATGGGGGGGCGGTGGTGTTCTTCTGGATCCTTCTTTATAATTCAATGAATTTTATGTTATGAGTAGGTGCTAAATTGGAACTGAGTAAATGCATTTCAAACCCCCATTTGGCATCCAATGTATACTTATTCTCTCACAGATGAACCAAATTTTTAGCTTGAGAATTTCTGCATTTATCTAGTGCCATGGCAAGAGAGTTGTATAACATGTATTTGAGAAAGATTTAGCAAGAAAACAGAATTTTACATAATCTTACAATGCTTTTTATTCTAGTTTTCTTTTGCATAGAACTCAGGCTATGGCATGTAGCATCTGTTAACTCTGCTACAATTATGTCAACATGGTGAATTTTTTTTTATTTTTTTTTCCTTTCAGAAGGATTATGAGTTACTTTTCTCTATGAGCTCTATGAGGTAATGCAGTTCTCAGACAACTTGAAACTCAGCTGCCTTCCTTAAGTTTCTCTTGATACTTCCCTTCACCACAGATGTCATTACTGAGAATTTACTGAGTCACTCTCAGTAAGTGGTGAGTGCAAGATTATTTTTTTATGAAGAGCAGAACTGAGACAGTTGATCTTTTGCATATTTAAGAATTTATTTGATGTCAAATTAAGAATAAAAGCATACTTTGCCAAGCAGAGAAATCATCACAAGAAAGGGTCTACTCTGTTGCTCACTAGGGATACAGACATTGTCCCTACCTTGTAAAGCATTAAGACATAAAAATGAAATGGAAAACTGGCATCTCAGTTTCCTTGGTTTCCTCCTTTTCATATATAAACATGTGCATATAAAGTCTTTGCTGTATGCCTATATATATGTGTGTATATATATACACATGTATATATTCATATATATAGATATTTATGCATACATATATATAGAAATATAAGTGCTTTTTCCTGCACCAGCTGTCACCTCTGAAGCATACGCCTGGCTAGGAAAGCAGACAAATGCTTTCTGAAGCAAATACATCTTCTATTTCCACAGTGTGTTGGCAGGAGGTGGTAGTAAGGATTAAGAAATTGGTTCTATTCTTGCTAAGAGCCAACTGGCTAGGAGGATGCTTTGGGGCATTGTGAATGTGATACATTGGTAGTTCCTGAACTGAAGAGAAAAAATGAATTTTCATGTGGATATCTGAAATCTCTGTCTATTCCATGCTCATCACACAGCTACCTAGGCTTGCTTTTTGCAAGGATGCTGCAAATAATGTCTGAAGGCTCGGAGCCAAAATCTGACAGGCCTTTCTTTATACTGCCTCTCTGACACATGTACTGCAACATTCAGGCTCTTTGCAGATTCTTCAAAATTCAGAAGGTCAAATTTTGCTCTCAGATGTCAGCACATAACTCTCATTGCCTTTATTTTAATCTTACTATGGTTTAACTTCTGCATAACCTCTTTGCAAATAGCAAGGGGTCACAGAGAAGGCAATTATAAGTTAGACAGAGCCTTTTAGCCAAGCATCCATAACTTCATTAAATTACATCACCTACACTAAGATAGGGAAATAAAGAGGAACAACAGATACTCTGAATTCTTACTAATATCTCTCACCCTCATTTCCATTCTACATGGGATCTGCGCTCTGGATTTGCAGTAGCTCGATAAACACAGAGCCACGGAAGTGTGCTAATGTCCCACCCTCTGCCTCCTGCAGACTAAATGCTGATCTAGTGCACTCACATTTGTTCAAGGCTACGGTTTGGTCTGTGGTCTGTACCTTCCATTAACTGAAGTATTTCCCGTTCTGTAAAGAAGTGATTAACTATATCACCAGATGGAATTACTTCAGTCCCTAATGACTGTATGATTGGGACTTGGTTAAGTCCCAACCTAAGCCCTACGTATTCCTGTTTGCACTGCCTGTAAGGGTATATACTTCAGTCACTAATACAAGCGGACTAAAGTACTGGTCTGGACTGTATCTGACAGTGGCCGCATATACTGCTAAACCAGCTCTTTGCAAACAGATCCCTCAGTTGTATGCTTCAGCTGCATTCAAGCCTGGAGCTGTTCTAGTGCATGCTTAACCCCCGGTACAAAACACCAGAAACATGAGGTATCTTCTGTGCTATAGATAGCGTATATCTGGACTATATCTAATGGCCATAAAATAGCTCAGAACTAGAGGAGGGGAATTTTTGAAAGAAACAGAAGACAAAATAGAAAATTATCTGCCTCTGTCCCCAATCTAGAAGCACATCTTTACAAATTAATCCTACTATTAATTAAAAGTGATAACTGGCCACTATAAACGCTGGGTGGATCAGCTGTCTGCAGACAGCCCTACCAGCACATATCAAGAACTTGCTTCTCCGAAAAGTGGTGCAAAAACCCTAGCAACATCTTGATTATGACCCAAAATCCAAGGTAATCCTTAAGACCCTCTAGCCCACATCTCTACTTCTACTGTGAGTAGCCTGAAATCTACCCACATTCACCTTTGTGGATGGCTAGGATTTACTTTTAATCATTACGGGCAATCTGGTTTTGACCTTCATCACACAACTTTGAGCAAAAACGCACAGGAACGTTCGAAGTAGCACAATCTGTCAAGAGCCACCCACCTGGCAGGTAAGTGTCACTATGAGGAGTGCCTTATGCTGGCCACAGGTGCATCACTTGGATTATCCAATGTCGCTGTGCTTCTGCAGGCAGGCAAGAATACGAACACGTGACAAAATCTGGCATCACACCCCACCGTGTGGGAGTTCTTGCTCACCACGTTTCAGCAGCCCTGAAGTTCAGTTACACTGTCTCTAAACTTGCAACACTGAAAGCAGCATCAGGCACTGTCACAACTGAACCTTGTCGACAACGATCAGAATAAATACATGAACCATTATTGTTTGAACTAAACAGGCAGTATGTACACCTGAGAACTGAAACAATTTCAGATGTACAACAGTGTGGGCAAAATGGGGAGGAAAGGCACAATGACTACTAGTGAGTGGGTTACACATATGTACTCATTTGTCAGAGCTTTCATAAGTCATAACAAAATAGAAGACATTGACATTTTCCCAAGAGATATAGAAAGTTCTTAATCTCCAGTTACTGCAGTTAAGCTAAAAATGTGGAGAGCAGCGAACTCTAGCTAACTTTTTTTTCCCTTTTAAATTAACTTTCAACTGCTCCTGAAAGAGGACAGGCATCAGGTTTCAGAATTGGTGGTGCTTTATTTATTTTATTTTTGTTTATTCACTGAAAATGTATGTAGGCAGGAGCTCTGAGAGTTACCATGGCCATTTTGCTGCAGGTAGAAAAAATATCCCTGCATCCATCACTAGTTAAAATTGACACAAAGTGTTCTTTTCTGCTGAGAAAAATTGGTGGTAGCTTGAAAACAAATTACAGTTTAAAATTTCCTGCACAGGGAGTAATGCTCTGCAGAGAAAAAATGTGTTCAAGAAATCAGAAACATGTATAGATCAAACAAAATCTCCAGTTAAATCTACCTCTGAGAGAAACTGGTAGGATGAAACAGTTATATAGTTCCTCTGGTCTACATGGACAACAGACAAATTCCTCCTTTCCTCCCTTCCTTCTTCCTTTTCATTTCCCCCTCTCTTTTTTCTGCTCAAGAGTATATTACGATTGAAAACTGAAAAAACTTGATCGCATGCTCCAGATCTAATATTTAGTCACACGAGGATAGGAAAATATGAACCAAAGCTTTGCAGCTCAGAAATCATCTCCTATGAAACATTACATAAACTGAAGGCCAGAGGTTGAGATTTGCATTAATTTCCATGAAAAGGTGACACCCAAGCAGAAAGGTATTCTGCTGTAGACACCCTCATCTAAGCTGTAATTCTAACATTGCTTCTTCCTTGAAACTAACAAGTAATTATTGAACACATTACAATGCATTCTTACCCCTTTCCTGTGGTCATTCAGGTGAATGAAAAGTAGAGCTCAAATTGTAAACGAACCTACAAGAAAGCAAAAATAGAATCATAGAATGGTTTCGTTTGGAAGGGACCCAAAAGACCACCTAGTTCTACCCCCCTGCCATGGGCAGGGACACCTTCCACTAGCCCAGGTTGCCCCCAGCCCCATCCAGCCTGGCCTTGAACACTGCCAGGGATGGGGCATCCACAGCTGCTCTGGGCAACCTGTGCCAGTGTCTCACCACCCTCACAGTGAAAAATTTCGTCCTAATATCTAATCTAAATCTATCCTTTTAATTTAAAGTCATTGCCCCTTGCCCTATCACTGCATGGCCTTGTAAAAATTCCCTCCCCAGCTCTCTTGTCAGCCCCTTTATGTACTGGCAGGCTGCTCTAAGGTCCCTCTGGAGCCTTCTTCAGGCTGAACAACCCCAACTCTCACTCAGCCTGTCTTCACAGGAGAGCCTCGCTAGCCCTCTGATCATCTTCATGACCCTCCTCTGAACTTGCTCCAACAGGTCCATGTCTCATTTTATGCTAGGGGCTCCAGACCTGAACACAGCACTCCAGGTGAGGTCTCATGAGAGCAGAGTAGAGGGGGAGAATCACTTCCCTCGACCTGCTGGTCACGCTTCTTCTGATGCAGCCCAGGATGGGGTTAAGAAGGAAGAAGGAAATTCCATAGGACAAACACATGGGAAGCTGTCTTTAGGTTTTCTTTTCTTTTTTCTTTTTTTTTTATTTTTTTTTCTTTTGTGGGAAAGTGTGAGGAGTTGAGTTTTGGATTTTGGTTTGGTTTGGGTTTTTTAAATGTTTTCATTTAACAGCTCCTTAATAACAAAATATAGGAAAAACCCCTACGAATTAAGGACCAGAATCTAGAAACTTTCTTGTGCTCCACTGAAGTGCTAGAGTTACACATGCTTCTTGAACCAATAAATTCAGAAGCATCTTCTAAACAGCAGGGATGTCTCCTAAAAGGCAACATGAAAGTTTAATCCAAGGCTGTTGCTGTACAAGGCACAGCTGGTTATTCCACTTTTCAGAGAATGCTCTAATCACCAGGCTGTAGGGAAGTAACACAACTCTCCTCTGCTAGCTTTCTTGAAAGAAAACAGTGGTGCCCTCTGCAAGATGAGAAATCATGCAAAGGCTTCTACACTGCTGAAGAGACTGCGGTCCTCAAAGAACTGAGGTGGTATAAAACCTTTTATTTGCACCTAACAGGGCCTGTGTATAGCCTCATGCTAACTACTCAGTCAAGCCTGAGGCAGCTCTAGCTGAGCTCTAGCTCAATTCTGCTCTAGTGATGCAGAATTGAGTGTTCCATGCAAACAAAAGGAGACTCAGAGGTCCAAAAACTCTATATGGAAAGTTAATTCAAATATGCAGTTTACCAGCCTGTATCCATATGCTCCAGATAACCCTGTGCAACGTAACAGAATCGTGGAAAACCAAGATCCTTTGCTGCTGGGGATACCATAAGAAGGGAGAAAATAATAAGTGACCTCCTAAGGGAAATTTTAGAAACACAGCTTGTATTCAAAAATTCACGCCAAGTTTTAAATAATTTCAGACTGAGGCTGTGTAGATCATTACGATATTTGCTAACTGATATGTTCAAACCTTTTGGTGACCTTCTGGAATGTGCATTCTCTCAAAATGAAAACTATTACAGAAAACATTGCATAAACACTGAAACACTCAAAGGCGTTGCATGCACATACTGGTCAGGTAAAAAGAAAAACAAGAGTCGGGAGTTTAAATTCCTTTTCACTTGAAGCAGCAGAGATACAACCTTGCATTGTCTTTAAAGACTGCAATAAAACACACTTCAAAAGGCAGTCCTTCAAGGGGACGCTAAAGCAATGAAATGTTGGCAGAAGTAGTTATGCAGAAACATTCCTGCAAATAATGAGAATTATCTACTTTCATCTCGTTACTTCTTGGCATGGATATTTATAAGAAATTCCTGTTCATTTCACTGCAATTTCTGTGCACGATCCAGTGGTTAGAACTTGCAGAGAAAATGAAGTATTACTCATTTAAGTTTCAGATATTTTCTGATCACTGAAAATTTCTTTCAGGATTTTGGTTTTAGTCACTCTCCTTCGACCAATGCATCATCTTTCCTCATCATTTCTATGCTATTATAAATAGGTAAAAAAAAACCCAGATTTTACTCCCTGGTGTTAGTCATTACAGATAAAAAATTCCAAAATGTTTTTTCTCAAACTATTCTTTTAATTTGCCTTTTTAGCAAATTAACAGTTACATATTTTGCCATCACAACCACCCCTTTTTCTACAGAACGCACCTCTCAGAACATCCACAGAAAAGCAGCTGACAAGGTCTAGACAATGTATTTTCCTCCAGCTGAGCTGCCAGTTAGGCAGGTTTTGAGTCCATTCTATCATTAACCAAGTTTCACGTTTACTGTGTGGCTGCCAATTCTATACCCTTTACATCTGTCTCTTAACATTTCTGCTTTAAATATCAAGGAAATTTAGAGTCATATATATAAATCTTCTAGAAGATTTCTGAATGAAAAGCCTAGCAAAAGGATAGGAGCTACCTACCTACCTACCACCTAGGTAGCAACATCCTATAGAGTGCCAAGTATGCCACAGTAAGCAATGTTGTAAACCCTAGGACTTTTCGACACTGTAAATGAAAGTGTTCCTTAGTCCTTGTTAAAGGAAATTGTCCACACTCTGGACAGGCACAAAACAGAATGGGGATTCATACGGAGAGAGGGAATATATTCCTACAGCTTCCAGATTGAATAACAGATTTTTACCACCTACATGCTGAGAATGGTGGCCCACATTCCTGATTCCAACAGAAGTGAGGACATTGATGAGTTTATTTTAGTGATTAGAGTTGTTTCTTACATTACTAAAAATGTATTGCAGAGATATTGCAGTTACTTGAAACATGTATGATTTTAAAATCTATTTTGTTCTTCTGAGTTTTAATTGGTCTGCAGTGGTCGTTCTTTCACTTAAAAAAGCCATCAACAACATAACTTAAACACATGAATCAGGTCTGGTCTAAGAATGGTTTTGAGAGAGGAAACACTAGTGATAGGAGTGTATAAAATATGAAGTGATGATGCTTACGCATTTACATTGTTTTACTAGGCAACAACTCCTCCAACCTAAATTCACTCCTTACGATCTATTTAGGAGTGTGGCACTTAGCACCTTCTCTAGAGGAGTGAAGAGTAGGTTTTGTGGTAGTTTTGTTGGTTTTTGTTTTTTTCCCAAACCCAGCCAAAGAAGATAGATACTGTGGGTTTGTGTTTTATGGTCACAGTCACCTAGGAAGTACATACCTGACATTCGATTACTGCCCCTGACAGGGGATTCACACCCCCACTTCTCAGTTCCTTAGAAACTGCTCTAACCAGCCACTTCTAATATGCCACTGTATTTTATTTATTATGTTTGTTTGCATACGTTATGCCCTTCTCTTCCCAGCTTTTATCTGATTTTATCTACCTTGTACACAGGCTAGAAGAGCCTGTCTGTATCACAGACAAAGCATTTACTATTCACTGCAGGCTAGAGAACCCTTTTCATCAAAGAGCTGCCTGGCGTTTGCAGGAGCCGAGGCTCAGCCCTCCATCCGCAGGCAGAACTCCAAATTCAGAAATCACAGTCTCCTGGCATCCCTGCAGTGTGCCGCCAGGGACAATCAATGAATAATAGAAAAGTCAGTATTTGTGGGACTGGGGCTGTGATTTTCTGTCAGAAACTCCAGGTTTGCATGCAAAGGGTCTATAAGTAATGAAATACAAAAGCAAAAAACAATTTCAATTTTAAAATCCTATGTGAACACTTGGCTAATCCCATCATTCACAAAAATGTGTCCCAGGTATTAGCCCACACAGACACAACAGCAAGGAATCAAGCCAGCACAGTTTAAGAGCCTCCTGATCTCCCAGCTGCAATCTTTGCAGCCGGTATGGCCATTCAATTTACACCTACATTAACCACTGCAGTCTAATGTAAAGTCAGTCGGCATAAACCCGATTTGGTTGCAACACACAAAATCAATTTAGCCACAGAGGACTGCTTCCCCAGACCCTGGGCTGCTGCTTCTTCTTCCCAAACATACCATGAATTATGCATACGCTACTTAATAGTCCAGCAGGTCCCTCTCTCTCTTGGCTTGGGGCCTCAGGCCTTTTTCCTGATTGCTGTTCCATAAAATTATCTCTGGCTGTACATACATGGAGAAAGAAAAGGCCCACGTCCCACGAGCTCGCTGTCTAAACAGGAACGCAAGACAAGAGGTGAGAGCTACTTTTAGGAAGAAGGGCCTGAGGGCAACTTTTAAAGCCTCAAGCAAGGCAGCGCAGGGCACCCAGCGCTCCTCAGCGGGGAGGGAAGTCTTGACCAAGGTCTCCCAGACCATAAGGGGAGCTGTACCTCAGAGCAATGGGCTGTTGCTGGTTATTTGTGTGTTCTGGGAATTCCTGTACGAGGTGACAAGGAGATAAGGTCTTAAGACATTTCAAAATTCAGGCACAAAAAAAGAGGCTTTAGAAGTAATTCTACTCCATAATTGGTTAGTTATCACCAACACAAAAATCCAGCCCAGTTTTGACAGGAAGTCTGACATTTGCACCACTCCTTTGCAAAGTTATTTTGCATTGTAATCAATGTAAATGACGCCACTAAGGTCTTAAGAAATAATACTGATTTGCACTAGGTAAAAAGCCAAGCTTCTTCACCAGCAAGATTTTGAAAATGTAGGTTTATATAATAAACACTTTGGACAGCTTGTCCTGGAAAAGATCAAACACCACTTATTTCTTATTTTTCTTTACATAAATTGTTTTCCTTTGTTGAGAAGTTGCCAAACAAGCTACTGAGTGCCACACAGCAACAAAAGCAGCCTTAACTCGGCTGAAATTATTTTTTTCTTGACTGCAGCATCTCAAAAGCCACAACGCTTCCTCTTAACTATGCGTACTTTAAAAAACTTCTTCCAATTTAGAAATGAAACACGTATGTGAGAAGTAGTGAGGGAGGAGCTGTAGAGGACATTCTCTTCCTGTTAATATCTTCTGGAAGATGCCTGGTGGATGATAAAATTTGATGGTTTTTACAGCCTTATATTCCTAAATAGCTCAAATCTCAGCTTCAGTGCCTCAGAGAAACAAAACATGTCAAATTCATCAGACTGTATAATGGACCCTGAAAAGCTTTATTTCCTTAATATGCTCATTAGCTTCAAGGTAAAATCATTTTTTACCTTGAACTTACTCTACATTCAACTCATTTTAGACTGAGAGCTCAAACACAGGATTGCATGTTAGCAAGTAACGGTATCAGCAACACCTATACGCATCCTCTGAGCTGCTGGCAAACAACAATTAATACAATCACAAGTTGCTTATGATGACCTAAGCCACAAGGCCACCAATAGGCCTAGCACTGGTTCCAGCCAACCCAGCTGGCTTCTGATTTCTACAGCAAGGGAGAAGCAGCACAACTTGTAGCTGTAAAATGAAAGGCTCTGAAATTCTGTTTCTGTCTTGGCCTACAACGCAGGAGGGTTAAGATAAAACTAACTGCCTTGCAACACATGTTAGAAAGCAGCGTTTTAGTCTGAAGTTATCAACTGCAACCTCATCAGGTACAATTGGCCAATTATCTAAATCACTTATGGTTGTTGATCACATAGTATTGCAAAATAATAATTAAATGTTACAGCTTACCAAGTTTACATTAAGGGATGACAGTGCTTGATGTACTGCTGTAGTCGGAGTCCAACTCAGTCAGCCCCACACAGGGCATCAATTGTTGCAGCACAAGCAAACTAGTAGGCTGCAACAAAGCTTTACCATTGGTCAGCTTCTACTGTCCGTACTGCATCTCCTTCCTCCAGAAGTCAGACCACACTACTTCTCCTCCATCTGACCCACCCCACCATCCTCAGGGCTATTTAACCACTTAGCAGGAACGAGGTCCACCTGCACATTGTCCACAGTCAATCAGCCCACTGCTGCTGAGACAAGGCCACAGCTGCATGTTATCAGTGTCAACCAACCTACTGTCTTCATCCCTCTACAATGTACTATAGAATGACCAGTGAAATCTATGTGAACTTTGGCCTTTATACAGGATTTGGACAGAAACTTATATATAACAGCCACAGCAGGTCCCTTTCCACAGGTACTCATAGGGATATCATCCAGGAACCTGGGACTCAGAATACATATATTAACTAGGTGTTACCAAAGACACTGTGACTCTACCTGAATCTTTCTACAGTCTCTAAGAGTAGCACGATTTTCCTTCAACTTTCTTCAGGTAACTATTCTTCCACATACTGACCTCTGTACCATACACCAATTATAGCATGAGAAACCGTCCTGGGACAGTCCTGGATCAGAGGAGGCTCACTGGTATTCCAAGTGGTATATTAATACCCACTGTGACTACAACTGAACATATGAGTGGCTTGGCCTTTGGTCACTGTTAAGGTGAGCATACTACTGAAACCTCACTTCATGTCACATATAGTCACACATACAACATAGAAAATGTATGCACACACAAAGTAACAAAAAGTGACATTGAAGAATGGGCACAGCCAGACTTAGAAAAAGATGGCAATCAGTTATTAAAATTATTTTATGGTGTTATGTCATTACAAATATACTGGTAGCTTTTGCGAAATTGAGAGAAACTGACAATTATTTTTAGGCTGCTTAAAGAAATAACAACAGATGCTTATCTAATAAAATGAAATATTCTAGCCAAGGGTATTTCTAAGTAATCTGCCTTCTGTCATACACTGTCATGTTTCCAGTACCAAAAAATAACTACCTTTAGCCATAAAACTTTTAAGTATGATCATAGCAAATCTGCAATTCTGAGGTTGCATCTGAAGTCACACTTTTTTACTGAATGTGTACTGTTTGGTCTTTCTATCCTAATTTTGTTACTTACTGCTGTTTAAAACTGATTATTTTGCTCATCTCTGATCCCAGGATCTCATAACATTTAACAAAGAGTCTTATTTTCCTGTAAAACAGGAGCTGCACATCTGGATGAACTGAGCCATGGTTATTGAAAATATGGAAATGAACATTTAGTGCTTGACAATTTGAAACATTTGCTTTAGAACCTATGAATGCATATACATGACTGTAAATAAAATTTACATTTTAGTCATAAATTGGTATTTTTGTGCTTCACAAATGGAATCTTACCATGCACATAGTACTTTATGTGATGAAAAAGAACCCAGTGTGATCTGTGTTGTCAGAATCCACATATGAGTCTTTTGAGGCAATATCTCAAAGGATCCCCCAGCATCACCGTTCAGCAAGCCTTTCTGGAACCCACGCAATGAGGATGGTTACGCAGTTGTGTAACACTGGTGCACCTGCAGAACAATGCCTTTCTGAAAGATTTCAGAATAACACAAAAGTTCTTATGTGCTGCCCACTTGTGTGTCTAGATTAAGTTTCTAATAGCTACAGAAAAGGCATTCTTCAGTGCACGGAAGAATGTTAGACAAAATGCTGACCATTCTTAATTTAACTCATAATCTAATTGTGTCTGTTAAGATCTTGCATATACATATAGAAACTGTCTGTCAAGCTTTTTTGCTATAAAACCACTTTCTGATGTAATTCTCTTGAAAGTGAAATAAAAATGAACTTGATTTATCTCACAAAGATCCTTAACTCCAAACATAAATTTTGGTGATTGCAAATATCCCACTAGGGAAAAAAGAGAGAGACTGGGAAAAAGTAAAACAAAAATGCATTCAGTTCTATGCATGAATGAAGCTAGCCAATATATCTTCCCATAAATGCATAAATATCTTGTTTTGAGAGCATTTTTTTGTTTTAGTTTCATTTTTCACATTGATCTTTTTTCTGTCTTCAGACATGCCTGGTTTTCCTCTATCAGGGCATCTTCCCATAAGGTTCATTTTGCAGTTGGTGTGTTCATGAACAGCGTGCATGTGGAGCCTATGCAATGGTGTGATAAGCCTCTGCTACTGTGCTGAACAGTTCCAGATTTAGTGAGGACTAGCACAACACGAATAAAACAAAACAACACAAAGCAAAAAAAAAACCCAGCTCAGTTCACTCTCCAACTTTTCTCGCAGCTCTGCTGAGTATTTAATAATTAAATCCAGCAAAAATTTTGTGTTGCAGTGAGACTTTACCAAGCATAAACACTGTGATCCCTAACATAAGCAAGGGAATAAATTTTGCTAAAAAGGTATGATTTTTTTAGGGGGAGAAAAGGCAAAAAGAAAGCCCATTTGAAAAAAAAACAGCACATTAAAAGCCATGTAAAAACCTGAAAAATTATTGGTTGGACTCTGCCATTTTAGACTACTTCTAGTGACTTTTTCTTGTGGTCCTATACTGGTGCAGAGAGATTCTAGATCTCATGAACTGTAAGACCGCAAGCATTTCCCTCCCTTCCTGCAGATCAACTAAATCCTGTGCAATTCTGAGAAGCTGAAAATTTCGATAAATGCAATATAGAAAGTTTTGCTGCAATTTCCACACACCACCACCCCCCTCCCCCAGTGTGCACTTGAAACAGTGTGAACATGAAACTGGAGCTGTGGGGAAAAGATTACAGTATTCTTTAATAAAACCAGCTGGAAAAATTGTACCTAGCTCCCAAGCTGGAAAGTAAAACCATCTCCAGGCATCATCTCCTGGGAGGTGGGCTGCTGACGCTCCCACCCCCCTGTCCCTGCTCCACACTGTAATTCAGATGTCCCTCCTCTGGGACTTCCCACAGGACTGACTATTACTACTTTGGCAGAACATCCTTAATGACAACAGATACTGAAGCATTTAAAAGATGGCTTTGAAACAGGGTCTTAGCTGAATCACTAAGAATTCAGTCTTTGTGCTGTTGGCACAGCATCGTGTATTAAAAGACAAATTGTTAGGGCCAGGGACCTGGTGTTTCAGTATACCACCTTTCTTGAAGCTGGCTTTTTAAAAAGTGATAAAAATCCTTCCCACAAGAAAAAGGTGTTTCCCACACTCTATAAGTACATGTTGGAGAGTTCAATGAATACATGAAATGTAAATCGTAAAGCAAGCCAAGACAGAGAGCCAGATCTCCATTCCTCTGATAATTACCTCAAATACCAGAAAAACCTTGTTTAACAAGAGCCTGTAAATTCCCAAGCAAGGGAATAGAATGGATAGTGAAGCAAGAGCAAAATTATTAAAATAATGACACTGAAATCTAGGATATAAACTGACCTCACTTCAGGACAGTTTCAAGCTCTTCCTCACCTATGCACAGAACTCCAGATTCCTCCATCATTTTCTGTTACTGTGGGTGCTCAAACCTGCCAGCTCAGCTGCTTTACCCTTCCAACCTCCATCTGTAGCTACTTCACCTCTGCATATGTTCTACACTTCTCTTCTGAGCAACCCCTTTACAATTCAGAAGAGCAAGAGAAACATCCTAGTGATTTACAAGCAGCTGCATCTATATCACAAATGTACATCCTATGAGCAATGTTAATTCTTCTTGTTATCTTTCAATACATCAAACTATAGAAGGGTCAGTGCTGTGTTGCATTCCAGCAGCATGCCCTAGAGCCCTATGGTCACATTTTTAATTCCCCTTTGCTTGATTACCAGGGTAAGATTCAATACTTGGTAAAAGCAGATCTCTTCCATATCTGATACCTTCTCTCAACCAGTACAAGATCAGTACTTGTTTCTCTTTTTTTATTTTTTTTATTATTTTTTTTTTTGCTCCCTTAGGAATGTTTCTATGAGCAACCTTTAGCTGTTGTGATTAAAAAGCAGCAGAAATCAACAACACATGCAACATTCCAGCATGATGTTTTGTACAGGAGATATTGCCTGATTTGCAAATAAGCCCTGGAAACTCAGTGAGGGACTGCAAAGTTTGCTTTGTAATAGTAATTAAACTGGTCTATTCTGCTTTGCTGCTGTTATCATCCTGCTCAGCCCAAGGATATCCTTGTTGAGGTCGTGCTGTTCAATATCCCAAACCCTTTAACATGGAACTATAATATATTCTATCTACAAGTTTTCTCATTATTATAGAGTACCATCTCAATAATGATTCAATGAAGGGAAATAATCAGCTTTTGCTGCACGTCTTCTCATCTGTGACAGGGAAGACTAAAGAATAAATAAGTAGAAAATTCAAGGTAAAAAAATACCTTATATATCAAATAACTGAGTTTACCCGTTATAGTATGCAAAGTCTCGGGTATAGACATGCTATAGACCTAACAGGGCAATGGTACTGTTATTGAGATGCTGGTTCAGAAAAAAAGAAAACAAAATTTTCACAGGTGATATGCTAGCTGAGCCTTGAAGAGCTTTCACTGAGAATTAACAATTTACCTGCATTAATGAGTCTAAGAACTCTTCCAGATTTACAAGAGAATCAATTTCAAAATAAAAGTATCTGGTTTAGGTGTTAAAGAGTTGTTTATTTGCTTGGAAGAAACTATTTTTAATGACACAAACACATTTGACATTTCCTGCTAGGAACACTGTTTATCTTTCAGAAGATCAAAAAATAAACAAATCACATTTATGTGCCTGTTTACCAAAACATAATCTGAGGCTTTACAAGTGTAGAGGAAGAGATCTATTGCTCTGTGGCATGACTCAGGCACTTCAGTGAACATTTACAACTGCTGTTTACTGAATATACAAAATGTCTTCCCAGACCTGCTGTGGAAACTGGATTTTCAGTCACATTTGGATGGAAACTGATGCCTCGCCACAAACACGAAACAGATATTTCCAATAACGGCTTTAAGATTTTACACTGAACAGCAGACATTTGGGCAAAGTGGAATATGTATTAAAATTTAATTCCCCATTTCTTACTTCAAAGAAAATCTATATGAAATAGGGATTTTTCTTTATAAGTTTTGTTTTTTTCCTATTAGAGTGTGCATCTTCTGTTTCAAATTTCATGTAACTCAAAACCTTAATATTTTGGCTGATCTGGACCAGGGAAGGCAGCAAACCAGGTGCAACACACTGAAATGTTCTCAGTACAGGGAGAGAATTCCTGGATCTTCTTCCACATCTGCCACATTACTGCTCATCTGCCACAGAGGTAGCAGATTGTAGCTACTTTTGCATTAAACAGGACAACGTTTTGGGCAGGGACTACACGTGCCTATCTTCTGTTGTGGCAGGGATTTGGAAAGTTAAACTGTAAATAAAAAAAACCCCGAGATGAAACAGGTGCCATGGTTATATTTCCTTCCTCCAAAATACCTGTGTCATTGTAAAGTGCCTAGCAAAAAAAGGACATGGCAAAAAAATATAAATATATATAGTGCTATGAGAAAATAAGCAGGTGAAAAAAAAGGTTACTCCTCCAACCAACCAACCAAAGAAACAAAAAGACCCACATATACCGGAAAGCCAAAACCTTAGCTTAGTGTCATCCCAAATAACTTGCAAACAAGCATCCAGTGTTGCCAGAAACCATCACTATATTTTGTTTTCAAGACACACAGGTCTGAACTCTTAACATATAACTGAATTATTGGCCAAGCCAAAAATAGCCTCCAAGGTGAAACAGTCTGTCCCATCACAGACTACTACAATACGCTGTTATAATAGGGCTCTTGCAAAAAGAGGTACACATGAATTCAAATGCACTCAAAAGTAGATGGAGAAGTTATACCCTGCTAGCAAACTGGCTTGATGGACTAATTATGTACAAGATATTATGTGCTGAAGAAAATAAATGGTATTTGTGCAAGAAAAGGATTTCCAAAAAGCACTAAAGCTTAAGTTGCTTCTCCAAATCATCATTTCCCTCCTTCACAAAAGTTAAATTTCCACAGCAACCGATCGGCTAGAACAGGACAAACTCCTGTCATTGCCACATCAGGCAGCATCGTTAATTCAAAGATAGATTTCATTAATGCTACGCTCTTAGCAAATACCAGGAGCACCAGATGAAGCAGTAGCAAACAAATGAAGAAATCCATTTAAAAATATTTAGTAAATTATGGAAATAATACTGCATGACTCTCTCAACAGCAAATGACCCCCAACACAGCAGCACATTTTTTAAGAGGTGCTACAAAACTAAACAAAGAAAAAGAAGAGAAAAATGAGAACTGTGACATATCTGATTAATGTATGGTTACTGTTATAGATAACCCAATTTTCTCAGGAAATTTATTTCAGTGGTCATCAGTCACCTTTTTTAAAAAAAAAAATGTTTAGGGATCCTATGCAAAGTGCATGATCATTATTCTTCACAAAGCAAGTCAAGTTTTCCAACTTTCTTTGCAGCTGCTGACGCAAAAGGTGTTAATATACAGAAAGTGGCAATGCATGGTTCAATAATGACTTAGATCAACCCGTCTTCATGAAACAATCCCCTCAGCAGTGAGCAGGATGTGACACAAATATGTGACTGATAACTTAGGGTACAGCTGAAACTCTGTTAGGTGATAACATGGAATTGTAGAATCATAGAATTGTTTAGGCAAAAGCATCCTTTTTGCCCACTGACCCTGAAAAAGAATACAGCATCTGCTTTCCCTGTGAGTTCCAATTGCCTGTGTCCGTAAGCAAGCTGTTTTTCATTAAGATCACCTTTTAAGGATGTCACAGTCAGTGGCTCACACCTTGCTGTCTTCTGGCTGCAGCCCAGCTAGAAGTGGTCTAGAACTGGGGGACTGCACATATATCCCTAATCTATACATATCATGCACGCTGTGTACAAAATTCATTCTCCATTGCATAAATGGGCAGATTCCAGTTTACAAATATAAATGATACATTTTTGCAAGCCATCACCAATGCAATTATACCTTTCATAGAAAGTGGGCAAAAACAAGACAGAAGAAACGCCTGTATTTTATAAGAAGTAATGATGCAGGGAATGATAAATATGCACCCAAATCATTCAGAATAAAATGTTTTAATTCCCAAATGGCAAGTCTTCATCTTCACAAACTGACTTTTGATTTACTCAGCAATAAATTCGAAGTGAAACAGAAAAAAGAGTTCAATTTTGCAGACATACCAGCTACAATATAACCCAATAATGTAACTTTACCACAGGTGTTCAGTTTTACTTTTTGCAGTCCAAAACCCATATATTTTGTTTTCAATTTCAATACAGAAAGACAGTGATGGATTATTACAATTGTAACTCTATACTACACATCCTGTGTGGTAGCATGCGATAACGATTTTTTTTTTCTTTTTTTGCATATGTGCGGCTCTACACCCAATTATTTCTGTCAAAATGACAGTACAGTGAGTTTCTACAGTATTATCTATGCTGCAAAATCCTCTGATACAAGTGATTTTTATGCTCTTTGAAATAATGTGGTTGGTTTAGGGATATGGTAAAAATGCATGACTGAAAAATGCTTTCAGAGATTTATAATCTATTACTTGGCTGCTGAGGCACATCTCAGTGGCAGAAATAGGGCATCTGATGCCCTTCAGCTACTCTGAGATCACACAGAGCTCCTGCCTGAACATATCCATAAGGCTTAGAACTGACTTCCTGAAATTAAAGAGCAAGAAGAATTAATATGGAGCCTGCCTCTTCTGCCTTGTCTAATGCTGTAGTAGAGAACTTCTCTGACTTCGCCTCTCTGTGGACAACTAGCCAGCACTACAAATGGCTGTGGTTTCACTGGTAACTATGTATATACGTCTATGGTCCATACGATGAAAAGCTAGGATTGGCCTCTCGGGATTTGTTATGTGCCCTTCTGACATGCATTTTGGGCTTTATGAAGATCTTTTCTATGAAAGTGAACGCACAGGACAAGATAAACTAGACTATGACTGAGGCTTCACCATTGCCAAGCACGTTCTAAACCAGTAAGATCTGATCAGATTTGATAGGATTGGAAAGAAGATTACAATCTCCTACAAACCCGAAGTTCTGCCTTTCAACAGTTACAGCAGTAACACTACTTCACTTTAAGTCCTTCTGTGTGTCTAATTAATGTCGGTGTCAGCATACTTCAGACACAAACTGAAACCTTGCACATACCTACGTTACCATTACTTAGGAATTTTAGTATCAGTACTCATGTGACATCAGGAGGAAAAATATTTATATTGAAATTCAGATGCTTGTGTAAGAGAGGCTGAACTATAATCACACCACAGACATTCATCAGTAATTACATTTTTTAAAGTTTTCTAAAAGGCATGCCATGAAAATCAAAAGCACATAATTAAGAGCAACACACAAACAAGGGGTTTTATTTATATCTAGTCAACGTTTCTGTCACAGATAATTGCAGACCTTAATGAAAACAATTTGATCTATTAAAGATGTATAAAATAAACATGACGGATATGCAAAGTCGATTTCATTTCTTTCAAAAGAAAATATATTAAAAAATCAATTAGACAAGGGACTACTTGGTGTAGGGAGCCAATAACAAGATGCATCAGTACAGAACTGTTCATTAAAAATTTTCATTTAGTCTCTTACTTATTGAATCTTTCATAAATGAACACTGCTCTTTTTTTAATCAAATTTATTTGTTATTTGTAAGGATTTTACAAATTGTTAAAATAATGATACACCATCGTAATTTTAATTACCTGATTTTGCTATGAACTAACTCTGCTAGTTTGGATAGAGTGTATTGTTTATGCATTTTTCACTATTTGCAATAAGCATTTTTAAATAGGGACACAATGAAAGGTAAATAGTGTACAGGAATACATTTCTCTGAAGCTTCATACAAACACCTCACAAAAATGTTTTCATTAAACAGAAGCTCCAGATGGCTGTATTTTGACCAGAAAAGCTCTTATTTCAGACTTTTGTCTTCACCAAACCTGGTCAGGAAAATGGCTATTATTGCTTTAGAACTTGGCCATAGACATAGCTTTTTACCACAGGGATTTCATTCAACATTGTAGTCACAAGCTGAACGCTACTGTAAGAAGCTGCAACAAACTACTGGTTGTTTTCTGATTCATCAAAAAAAAAGTATAATAAAAAAAATAAACCCCTAAAATTTTCATATAGATCCTTACAGACCAGTGTCTACAAAAATATTAGAGCATTTTTGTCTTTTGTTCTGTAAAGAAGCCAGCAATCCAGATATGAAGGAGTAGAAGAAAGGCAGTCTTCCTCAGACATACATGAAACATGCTCAAGTGTACGTGCAAGAGTTAGGGCCTGAACTAGCCATTCTGAAGATTACAAATGAGAGGACAAAAAAATTTTCATCCCTTTTCTTTCCTTTTCCTGTCCTCTATTTCTGAAAGCATCACTGAATTATCATCAATCTGGGATCTACACATGTACAAACCATATCTTCCCTGAGAGATAGGAGTGCCCTACTACTGGCAGATGTATCTCAATGGAATATAAGCCTGGTTTTGAATATGCAAAAGTTAAAAAATAAAAAAGCTTAAAGCAAGCCATCAGCTCTTTGTTCTCATCAGTTAAACAAAAGCAAAAATCCAAACAACACTTTCTTTCCAAATAACATGTCTGAATACATATAAGAAGATTATTTTTCTTCAGTAAGGGGATGCCTTTTTTATGGTGATTTTTCAGAGGAGTATTGCACAGGTTGTTTTTTCTAATTCATGCTCTCTGGCTGAGTTTGACAAATTCCTTGCCACTGTCATTTTTCAACTGTATGTTTATCGAATGTGGAGGTCAATAGTTAGAGGGATGAATAACCTTGAGGAGTTTTGACTGCTGTCAAATATCACAGTAGAAGGTGTTTCTAAATTCTTGTGATTATCCAACAATTTTAGCCCAAATTAACTCTTCCTCCTCTGCCACAAAAAACAAACAAACAAACAAAAAAAAACCCAAAAACAACAAAAAAACCCCAAACAAACAAACAAAAAAATAACCCCAAAAAAAGAGTGGAGGTGGTGTAACACAAGCTTCGGGTTTTTTTCTGGGGAGAAAAGGGATATTGTGGAAAGGACAACTTTTTTTTTTCTTTTTTTTTTTTTAATCGTGAGTTTGGAAATGCTGAGTCACTTCTGTTCCATATGTCTGTGACTCCAAGCAGAAAACATACTCATGTGCTATGAATTTCACAAGGAAGACACAAGGAATTTTTATACTGACAGATGCTGAAACACCTCATTCTACTCATATTAGTCTCAACGTTGGACATGAACAAGTTGGACTAGCAATGCTGCCTACATGCATCTGACCTTAGATCCAGAGAGAGTCTAGCCACAAAAGTTCGGTATGGTTCCAAAGCTATTGATCTTTTGGCAAGAATCAAGGCTTCTTAATTTAGATTTAATACTAAGTTAATTTGGCTAATTCTTAATTTTGGCTCATCCTGATGAGAAAAGTCTGTGTAACATTGTTTTGAATGAATTTATAAGCCTGGATCTCATCTAGTTTGAACATCTCTGCACTAAACGCCTTTTCACAGCAAATGCCTTCACCAGTCTGTCCCTTTACTTTCTGGAAGCATATAGGAACTGGAAAACTGTCACTGGCTGAGGAAGGCAAAAGATTGAGCAGCTTTGAGCATAAAATGGCATTGCTCTGTTAGATGCCTGCAGAACAACAGCACAATATAGTCCATCCTGACTTTTTTTTTTTTTTTTTTTTTTTTGACACACATGTAGCATATTTTCTTCTTAAACCCATAAAGTAGGCTGTGTTCTGGCACTAGCTTTAAGAGTACAGAATCTCAAAAACTGTTCCAAGCATTTCACAGAAAGGGATCCTTTGGTAGAATGTTCTCCATAGGAGCTCCTTAACTCTGGTACTTTATTGCACTTCTGCAGTACTATTTTAGACACTTTCTTGGTCAGGTATTTGGTCTGGCATAGTGTGGAGGAAAAGATGACTTTACTGGTCTCTACAGGAGGACAGTGTTAGTGCCATTTGCTACTCTTATTTATCCTTTTTCCTATTTTCCACTGTTTTCTTTTCAGTATTATTTTAATGTTTTGTCAGGGAGGCTGAAGCCTTTACCAAGATAGGAATTTTTTAGCTTATTTGTATCTATGATGTAGATCCTGTGGAAATGCACAGCTCTTTGATCTAACTTAAGCTAATCAAAGAGATAAGAGAAACAGGATTGATACTGAGCTATTCTGAAGCTCAGGGAAAATGAAACAGATATAAATCAAAGAACCAATGTTGTCCAGGTTCCTCTGTTGTTCTGATTTCTTCTGCAGGAGTCTCATGTATTATCAAGGAAATGCATTTTAGGGGTATATGGTCTACATTTACTTGAAATTTTCTAGTTAAATACCATTGGCAAAAATATCAATGAGCACTGAGCAAGAATATAGCTATATCTGACTCTACCAAACAGTATTTTACTGCTCGCTCATTCTCCCACATCTCTTAACAAGAGGGGTTCTTAAAGTGTCCTGGATCATGAGGCATTCTGGGAGAAGGAATATCCAGATACTGAACTTACAAAATTGTGATTAAAAAAAAAAAAGCAAACATATCAAACCAATGGGGAAAAAAAAATCCTTGTTTTAGAGACTTCTGAAAAAAAATGCATAATAAATTTGGAGTCCTTAATCAGAGGCACCTCTTTTTTCATCACTCATTTGTTAACTGTTTATGTGAACAAGCACATATAAATAATACGAGATAATCAAGCAGGTAACAATGATTGAATTCTTCTTCTAGAGACCTTGGATCAGACTTGTATATAGCTGAAATTAATCTTCGATTTAATTCTTCTCCTGCAGTTGTTAATGCAACACAGAATGCAAAAGCTGCTAACAAATATCAACATCCTATGTAAAAAAAACTGAGCTATGCAACACCAGAAAAGCCACTATTTATGTGGCTTCCACAAATGGTACACATTACTTGCTTATATGAGAGGAAAAATCACTATTTCTGCACATCATTTCCTCTATTAAAGAGTACAGTGCTGTATCAAGTTTGCGATACCGAGAGGACATGGCATTCTATATCATCATCATCAGACTCAACACTGCAGAAGACAAATGTAGGGTGAAACTAGTGGAGCTTACTTAGGATACTGAAATGGAAGTTGTAACACCATCTCTATTGTTGCTCAGGTATGAAATTCTCCATTCTAGTGTACCAAGACAACCAGGTTCAAACTGACCACAGGCAAGACTGACATTCTGAGACAATATTCTAATAGAAGCATCAAATAAATGCATCTAAAGAGTTTAAGCTGAGGTCTGCTAAACTTGGGTAAGGATTAGGTATTAATCATCCGTGCTAGCAAAGAACCACACTTGACAATGGCCATCGCTCTTCAGTTTTATGTTCTCCTTTTGAAGAATCATCTAACCATAGGCAGAACAAAAAAAAGTAACAGTTGCAGCAAACAAGACATAAGAAAGTAGAACTCTATGGGTAAGACACTGGAAGAACCACCTCTAGAAGAAGCATTGTCATATTTCATAAGTTTTCATGAATATTCAGTGCAGCAAGAAATTCAGTAAGAAATGACTCAGTGGTGCTTTGGGAATAGCAGAAATAGTTTCGTAAGTATTCTATGAGAAGAACAATTTGGCATACATTATGTAAAAGAAACTTCAAGTAATCTTTAAGTCTGACAGTAATGGCAGAGTTCCAAGCATCAAATATTTGTGTAAAACTGTACCTAGGGACTGACCAAAGGTATACTCTAAATGATACAATCTGGTTATTGTGAAGACTAGTTATTATAGGTTATTAAAAAAAAAAAAAAACCAAAATCCCCAAAACCAAAAAAATTCAAGTATTACCAGGCTGTGAATAAAGAAGCTGAAGATTTATCAGCTTCTGTAAAGGACATTATTCTTCCTTTTCTGGACCTTAATTTAGTAAAAATATTGCCTTATACTTGCAATGAGATAAGAACTCTGATGCAGGTTATACAATTAGAAGGCTACCTGACACATATGGCTATACTGCATTCTGGGAGCTGTTAGTGGCAGAACAAGTGACATTGTGAGAAAAAGCATTGTGTTCTCCTTACAGAGAACCTGGCTTTCTAGTTTATAAGGAAGAATACCATGGTATTAAGACACCTCATGAGAAAATCAGAGCATCTTTGCCATTATGCCACAAATACAGCATCATCATCTTCAACCTCCTCGAGTTTCTAGTAAATCAGTCAATGATTGCCTTTTAAGGGAATAGTGAGACAAATAAGTTATAAGAAGTTTACCAGCCAGAATGATCCTGGTACCCAAAGTACTTAAAATTTCCTTTTTTTCTTTGTAAGAAAAAAAAAAGGGGAAAAAAAAGAAAAAAAGCAAAAAAAAACCCACCCCACAATATTTGACCCACTCCAGAATGTGCCTCCTTCTCAATTCTCAGTAGCAATAAAAATAATACTAAATACATACTAAATCCTGCCACTTATATCTACTGAAAGGAACCAAGGTCCAGGCAAAACAGCTCCAATAAAATATCCCTCATCAGTTCCCCAAAGACTCATCCGGCAGTGTACACAGAGCAGCCCTTAACAGGAAGATTTAGCCAGCTGGAGATCCTTCTATACAGGGAAAAAGAGATGGAACTGGACCCCTTGAAAAGAATCAAGACTGGCATATGTGGTAGTCATGAAAAGTCACAGGACAGGCGACAGAATTAAATCAGACGTGAAGTTGAATTATACATGAGATTAAAGTAATCTTGGTGTTATAATAAGAACTGCTTGCAGTGTCAGGCCAAAGGGCCAAACAGCTGTGAGACTGGCCAGTGGGGCATGGCCAGGGAAGAGCACGGCAATGACAATGTCCTTGATGTATGGTTATGATGACTGTATGTCTGAGCAGCTGATTACAAGTGAAGCTAAAAAAAATTAATGGGTATAGGACTATGCATCTCCTGAGGTTAAAACAGGCATGTAAAATTCCCCAAGCGCTAAAACCCCTGCCTTTCTCTCATGCTTCATAATTAGAGACCTGACAAAAATATAACCTGCAGGTAAGAGTCTTGAGTAATCTGACATGTCATATTGTATGTGTGACATATTGCACCACAATATGGCACTCACAATGAGGACTCCACAGAAAGGTGGATACTACCAACTCCTGATGGAGGGGAACATGATTAGTTCACAGGTGGCCCAATGTGCTAATTAGTCACTGTGTCTCCAGGTGGGAACAGCTGGACACAAGTCCTTTTTGATGACAAACTGCTAGAATTTATATGAGCCAAGCTATAAAAACGTCAGGATGAAAGCTTGATGTTTAAAGGGACACATGGTCATTTTCCAGTCCGAGGACTGTCATTTAAATTTTATATTTATTTTACTTTGGTTTGTAGTATCCAACAGAATACTGCATATCACAGCTAGGGTATAAATAGAGCGTGTCAGTCCTTCAATTAGGCAGCCTTGCCAACTGGGCAAAGGATTTTGACTTACGTTTCCACAGATCTACAACATCACCAGACAAAAATAAAAAACCATGCAAATATATTAAGTGCTTGAGAAGGCAGATGGTAGAAGTCATCTCAGTGCATTCTGATATAATGGTAGCACAAGAAGCCAACTCTTCCTTCTGACAAAATTCTACATCATAGCCAAGATGGAACAACCTGGTAATTTTGGCAAAAAATGATAGGTGGATTTTTTAATTTATTTTTTTTTTAATAGATTTTGGACATATCAAGATTTATCGCAAACCACCTCTCAGTGTTGGCAAAAAGAGGAAGAACCATTCTGTGTTTTGAAAGAGTCACAATGGACTAAGATTCTATTAGAATGAAATATATAGAATTCTTATTCCAAAATGTGTTTTCATTTTGAAAATATCCTTCCTTTTCAATTAAGTTATCTCCTTAAGTTTTTTGCTTTTCAAACTGTGAGGAAAAAAGCATGTTAGGTGGAAGTCTTTGGTCTTGGTTCTTCACCAAATACGACATTTAGACATGCTTGGTAGAGAAATATCTGTTATATTGACAGTTCTGTTGAGAGGACCAAGTAAGAAGGCCCAAAACTGGGCCATAGTATATTTTTTATATCTTAATAGTTACTATGTTTCCCCTAAGCATTACACCTGCATCTGTAAACTGTATTTAGTGATAAATGAACATGGTAGTGAACATACATCTTAGCTATTGGGCTATTGCAATAGTTCTCACCTAGCCAAAACTATTGAAAAAGAAAACTGTGAGACATTAAAAGAAAATCAAACCAGAGAATAAAAGAAAGCCAGTCCTTAAACTCTGCTTCTCTAATACAATGCTTTACTCCTGGGCATTTATAATCAAAGAATCACTGCGTAACAATGTCAAAGCAAATTACTACATATGTGAATATCTGATGCTGAAAAGAAAACTGATTGGTGAGAACAATATTGAGACTTAAATATCACCTAATCACAATCAGCAACATTTAGTCTGTAATCTACCTGTACGACCAAATGCATGGGAAATAAAGACAAAATTGCAGTAGTTCATTCATAGGAACATGCAGCTGAGAATCAAAACACATGATGGCAAAAGCTTTGGTGCACCTTTTTTTAAATATTAAATAGCTGAAAATTAAGGCATCAAAAATCCAGACAAAGGTCTATTATGCTTCAAAAGGTATGCATTTGAACTTTACGTGACAGAATGGTTTGCATTCAGATCTTTGTAAAAAGTTTTTCCTCTGCCAGCCACTGTTCTTTTCTGGAATAGTTTCTACTGTTCCACTGCTGATTGAATGTCAAATACTTACTGGGAACCAAAGAACTCTAGCTCGTCCCTATCATTGTGGTCACACCAAAACCTTCCCTAACTACTTTTCACCATTCTGTAATAAGCAGGTAATAGCACTCACCTGCCTTTTGAAGATATTTCCCAAGTGAAATGCTGAGATACAATACTGATGAGTGGCAAAACCAGAAATACAGGTAAAACCCCCATTTTTTTATTGTCCTAATATATGCACAAATTTCAAATGCAACCATTTTATTCTGATTAATTAAACCCATTGATGCTTGCATGTAATTCTTTTAACCTCCCTATGCTGAGAAATCCAAACACATAGACTGTGTCATCTTCATCTGTTTTATAGACAGAGCTCCTTTTAAACAAGCTGCCTGAGACGCTGAAGAGCATGGAGTTCAGCGCTGGCAATGCAGCTTCCCAAATGCCAGGATATGCTGTCACCAACACCTGGGACAACTAGCAGTGAGGCAGCTAGGCACATCTGCACACACTTTGGCCACATCTGAACAGCATGAGCTGTCACAGATGTACTGATTGCAACTGATACTTCTCTGAGCATCAGATTTGTCCTTTCCAGCACTAAAAAGACAAAAATCAAATCCAAGAGTAAGTCATAAAGGATAAAATATATGGGATTGGTGACAACCAGAAGCAGCCTGTTTAAGGACCAAAAATTTGTGTATGGTCTGTGGCAGTTTCTGGAAGAGGTATTCATAGTTGTTAATTGCCTTAACAGCCTAAATACATTTTAGGCTTGGGACTAAAAAATTCAAGCAAATAAGGAATGGAGGTGCTATTCAAAGCAATAAACCACCACTAATAGTGTGTCCTTGGCAAAGGACATCACCTTTGGAAAAGGCAAAAAGGGAATCAGAGATACACAAATTGATTTTATGATCATTATTTAATACAGAAGGACATGAGGGTCCTTCAAAGCTGAAAATGATTCTAATCAAGCTATTATTTCATCCTAAATCAATCTCTCTCATAGGCTTTAGCTGAAATCAGTAAGGTAATAAATATCAGTCCTGTAAATTCAACATGAGAGAAAGTTCATAAGCATCTGTTCCTTAAAAAGATTTATGTATAAACTTCAGCATTTTTTCCTGAAAGGCTGATGATGGATGTGTAAAGGTTCACTGCTGTGCCTGACGGGGTGGACACTTTGTAAAACATAAGAAACAGCGCCCTTGTGAAAGGCAAACCCTTAGCCAAGCTTAACCTCTTGGAAAATGGTTACACCTCATGCACAAAAAGAGCTACAATTTACTTTGCTAATATTAAAAGGTTAGAAAAACTACTGAATGGTATCTAGTTTCCCCAGGGAAAGTACAGCAGCTTGACAGAACCTGGGTTATAACAGAAGCCTCCAGAGTGATGTGAAAATCCAGAGAGGCAAGCTTCACACTTGATGTGCAGTATTCCTCTTGAGATAAACCAGAATCATTTAGGGGTTTGTTTACTGTAAAAAAACCACAACACACCCACATTTAATATTGACCAGGATAAATAATTGCAATTGAGCATGTAGAAGGGCACCAGGACCTGGAGCAGAACCCACGACAGGTCCCCGCTAGTCTTCATAATCTGCAGGCGTGGTTTTAAATGACCTTGCTTATAACTGCAGCTGCCTTGCTAGCAGAAGAGTTTAAACTTCTGTTGGTTTCCCTGGCAACTATTAGTAATGCAAGCAAGATACAACATAGAAAAAAAATAATATTTTACCCAATCCTATTTCCAATAATTGTGCTAATTTCCCTTTCATATCAAAGGGAAATTCACAACAAAATTTTCCCTCCCATATCAAGGGTGGCAAGAATAACAGATAATGCAACAATTGTACCACAGTGAAGGCCTTTTCATACCCCTTTTCAACCATTACCTATGATTCTGCCTAAAGTAGTACCAAACAAATGCTAACCTTTTTCAAGATGTTTTCCACAATCACCTTTTAATCTGTGTACTTTACCTCTCCTGTGTTTCTGGAGGGGCCAAGGCAGGGAGGTTAAGCAAAACACAGACACTTACCTCTGTTCAACTTTATGCCTTGTTCTTGATATACTCCTCTCCTCTTCTGTAACACACGGCATATTGACAGTAATGTGTGTAAACCATACTCCAGAAGAGGCAATTCAGCCTAATTTGGCAGGAATGGGGTGGCGACTTCCCTCTGTTTATTCTTTCTCATTTTTATTCTAATACCAACTAAATTTTGTTTCTGCAGAAGTGTCCCCCTGATACCTTTTTCCCCCAGGACTGGTTCCCACAGCCTGCCTTTGCTGCTTACACAGATACACATTCACAACATCAATGTCACATTCAAAAGGGGGACGATTGCCGAGTTGTAAAATCTGTGTTGGCTTATCCTCTGTTTGGCCGTTGGCATTTACATGGACAAGTAATACTTGGTCACAATACAAAGCTTTCACCAGAGCTGAAATGAGCAAGATACCTTGACATGCACAGATGAAAGGAAACATTATGGGACTAGGACAGCTGTGAAAAGCAGGGGAAATTTGCCTCCCAAGTAAATAAATGTGTATCAGCCAAGAGGAAGAGGAAAGGGTTAAAGATAGTAGAGAATGTGAAGATTGAGTCTGTAGCAGGAAATGCAATTTCATCCCTTTACTGACAGATCAGGAGGAAAAAAAATAGGTATTTGAATTTCTGAAAGACTGTTTACAGCAAGCAGAAAGGGGCATGACGTGGAACTGAAGTGTGCTTTTAAGTGGGGAACAAAGTTAACAGTAACATACAGAAGTCTGTTAGGATTTTATAGAAATTATTTACAATCTCTTTATATTTTTTCAGCTATAAACTATAAACCTAAACTTCAATATTCCTTCTATAGCTTAAAAAAACATTTTCATATTTTTACAGAATACATGGACAATTCTCTACTCAAATTGCTTTTAAAGGAAAAAAAAGAGTTCTCGGAGAATGAAAACAAATGAAGACTAACCTGTTTAAAACTGTGTCTTCACCCACAGGCTTTTCTGTCTATGCAAGCTCATCTCATTAACATAATTTTATCTGCAGACTAATTGAGTCAAGCCAGATGCAGTTGACAACAAGGTAACACATCTACTCTTTCTAGGCACTTCTAGCAAATCAGATGCATGAAGCCTGGAATATTACTAGCATTCTTTAATAAAATACACCAAGTCTGTTGCTTAGTGATGTAACTTGGAAGCTGCAGTTTTCAAAAGGTAAATCCAGAGAGAGCATAAAATTACTTCATAGACACAGAGGGAGTGAAAACAGAAGTAGGAAGAAACAAATTGTACCAAACTGATCTGCTGTGTATCACGTCAAGTGACAACCAAATCCTGTAAGTGCGTGTGCCACTCGCAGACAGTTTAACTTAGGATCTGCTGTTGTCTTCATACACCTACAGTTCAGCGCAGAGCGCTGCGGGGACGCCTGAGCCAACTGCAGACAAGCAAGCCCTGAACCTTGCTGCACGATAACTCCAATAGTGAGATGCTAATTAGCACAGCTGGCACAAACATACTGCTTGCATGTGCTGGTGTCACACTAAGACACCCTTCTGTGTCAAACAGAAGTACTAACTTACTGATTGTTAGGTTAGGCTCTTAACCCAGGGTCAAACTGTGCTATACAAGTCTGTGTTGTGCAGGACTTCTTAACAGACATTTTGCTATTTATTATTTTTTCTTAAAAGCCACCACTGGCAGCCAAGGACCCTGCCTTTCACCTTCCTTTTCTTGAAGCAATGTCTGATTTTCATGTTCACTGAAAAAGCAACCTTGAATCATAATCTGAGTGACTTGTAAACAAGAAACCTAAATGAAGAAAATCATCAGGGAAAAAAAACCCAAAATCATCAAGTATTCGATCCACGGAATCTGAACATTCGTATCTGAATCTGTGTTGTACCACCCATAAATCCAGCCCTTTACAGAAGGAGGGTATAGTTTAGACATTATTCCCAGCACAATATTTTTGAACTTTACTGGTTTGAAAGTGCTGTTCAATAGCTTCAGTAACTCTGCTGTCATCTCAGAAACACAGTCAATCTTCCGTCAATAGGGAGGACATACAGAAGAGAAGATATATGACTATTCTTCCTTTCTCTAACTAGATTCTCAAGTTTTAAGAGGTTCCAGTCATGGCAAGGGTTGTGGGCAATTACCTCATGAAGACAGATTCAGGATAATTCCCCCTGTCTTAACCCAGCAAGCAGAAATGACTGTTCCAATGATCAGATTGGATTTGATTTTTAGCTCTCACTAAAAAGTGCTGCCCTTTTAACAGCTGTAATTTGTAGGTCAAAAATTACTACAGCTGCACTTTTGTGGCCTCTATACTGTATAACAAGTCATTATATTTGGGTTTCTGATTACACTTATTCACATGTCCAATGACAAGCTCCATTTGGAAGTAATTGTGATTACAAAAAGGGACTAAGTCACAGAAACTTGCTTAGCATTTTGGTATTATCTACAGTGCCATATCATTTTGTATGGCAATGATGACTAAGAAGGCAAGAACCCTAATTTTGATAAACTAAGTTAACTAAAAAAGCTCTCTGACAAAGTTTCATAGCCTGTTCTCCCTTAGTGCCTCTCTTATTTTGCACTTGTGGCTTACGCAGATATCTGGCAGGGCAGAACCAAGGACTTAAAAATCAATTCCTGAACCACACTCACAGAAAAGGACAATAAAGGCTCTATGCTGGATATTCTCTCTCCTTTTCTTTGGGAAAACATGCATGCTTCTTTTTGGTGCCATACATACATAATGCTTATTATAATGAAAAACATAAATTCTAATTTAGCCTCATTAGGTCATAGAATCATAGAATTATTTAGGTTGGAAAATACCTTTAAGATCATCAAGTCCAACCATAAGACGGCACAGACCAGAAAAGAGTATAAATATAAACCCAAATATAACTCTACTCGAAAGGGCATATCTTCACAGATGCTGAAGTACAGTACAAGGTCCTCCAACTTCTCCAAAACCAGACACAACCTAATTACATTTTCCAGCCTTTGAGAGACAATTTTTTGGAGCAAAGGACATTCCTGCTTTGGCATTTGAAAAGTTCTTACAAAAAATGATCCCTAGTAAAAGCTATAAGTTTGTCACCATTGTCAAAAAACTCAGGAAAAACATAATCCAGGTATTTAAGTTTTCAAAGGTCCCTAAGATAGAGATAAAACCAGTATTGGGTTATGGGTGTTGCAGAACACATTATTTTATAAAATAATGGAGATACTAGCCTTAAAAAATACTGACTCTATGGGATAAAGAACATATTCAGAGAAATTAATTGATCAATATTTTGTTCAGCGTAATAATTCTTGCAAGAAATAATGTTTTCCTTGAACTTTGCTTTTACCTTTACCAAAAACGGACACTCCAAGACTGCACCTTTAATTACTACTTTATTATTAATAACAACTATGATGATACTTAGAGCAAACCAGCAAGTTTTGAAGTATAAAAAGATTAAACCTCAGCTAAAAACTACTTACATCAAAGAGCTAGGATTTTATCCCTGGAATCAGTGATATCAAGCATTTAGCTCAGCTTCAGTAATTTTATTTCTTCTAGGAGCAGGAAGTGCTTCCCTGAATTTAACTTAGATAAGTGGAGAAAAGCCTTGTTTTGAATGTTATTCAATGCATCTGGGACACTACTAATGGAACAGAAAAAAAAAAAAAAAAAAAAAAAAAAAAAGAGGACTTTACTAGTGCCCTAGAAATTGCTCATCCTCTTGAACTGATAAAACTAAAATTGCTGAGTATATTGAGACTGTTGAAGATTTAAAAGAAATTTCTCAGAGAACAGGAAGAAAACAGAAACTGCCAGATTATGTTAAAGACTGTCCAGAAGGTAGGACAGCAGAAATACAGTAGCCAGCAAAGAGAGAGGTAGCAGGCATAAACATAAGCAGTTTATGCTTATGAACATCCAACACTGCTGATTCTCAGTATATTCCCAAAACTTTCTGGATTCCTGGAGTATGAAATGATTCAGCCTCTGTTGGTGAGTGAATTTAAATCTGGGCAGTTTCCACTTAATATGTGTCTCTGGAAAAAACATGGACAGTCTAGATACTATTGATTAAACAGTTCACTGAAGTTCAGCAGAATTACAAACCAAGGCAGAAGGAGGCAAGGGTTAACTTTAGGTTGTTAATTTTCATGCCTTAGAGTCAAAATCCCTATATAGTCGTTGGAGGAAGTGAACTGGGAGCAATGGGTTATTCAGAGGGTGTAGGCTATGGGCCTAAAGCTCTCTCCACTCACTGTGCAAGACGTGATATAGATGGCTGGCATCTCTTTGTGTCAATACTTTTTACAGCATGGGTATGCTGCTGTTGGTCAGGGCAGGGGGGGGGTGTAAAAAAAAAAAAAAAAAAAAAAAAAAGAGTGACCTAGACACTTGAGTTTACGTCAAATAATGCATCATTAACATTTGCAATAAGAAGCTGTTAACCTGCTCTGTAGGGGAAGGCAGTAGCAAACATAAACCCAACTGGTTTTGATCTGTTTGCAGATGCTGTTATTGTGAAGAGATAGTGTAAAGCTGTTCCGGTAAATAGTTGAATAGTGTCTGAATTCAGTGGCTCTTCAAGCTCCTAACTCCAGTTCTGACCTAATTGGGTGGAAGGCTTACTCATGCCCATGAAGAGGCAGACAGAAATATCAGGTCTGGAAGTACCGTATGTTTCCCTTGTCACTCATCAGAGACTGCAGCAAAGGGAGGCTGGGGAAAATGCCCAAAGCCAAGGAGAGTGAGATGTGAATAGAAACTGAAATGGGGGTAAACACTCACCCATTAGCTGGCTGAGAGCTAACTCCCTCATTTCCCTGTCATCAGCCTTACTGGGCTAAAGGTATAATTTTTCAACATAAATTTCTCTTACTCCTTTAATCAAAAATCAAGGCTTCATTTAAAATTACAGATTCTGTTTTGCTCTGACAGACACAGGTCCACAGGTAAAAGAAGAAAGAATAAAGGTCACAGGAGACATAATTAGAAGTCATGTGTCAGCTATGTAGGGTAGAGTCATTATCCCAATTTCACTAGGGAAGGAAGGAAGCAGCAGGAACAGCTTTAGCAGGTAAGCTATAGAGTCTTCAGTACAGCTACAGTGAGAAAGAGCAGTGCAGTTACCATCAATAAAAACAACTTTGTAAAGGAAGATGCAAAATTCTGAAAGGGCTCAACAAGAAAGTTTCACGCAATGTGTGTTATGGAAGGAGATACCAAGTTGCTAACCTTGGCACTACAGATAAAACCAAAACAAACAAAATTTTACTTTTAACCCTTTAAAAGAAATTAAAACAAGAGTTATCACAACATATGTCATGACTGATTTCATTCCTTAACAGTCTGTAATAGGGAAGAAACTCACAAATAAAAGGAAAAATAATACTCTAGTTGGCTAAGTATTCCTGAGGCCATGCTCCACATAGTAGATTGATTCATAAACTTTCACTTTATGTACCAAATTTAATGTTTCATCCTTTACAAGATGAAACAAATCAAAGCAAAAAAAAATATTCAGTTGCTTCAGACAGCAGTGCCTTTTACCCGGAAGAATGAATGCAATAGAGAAGCCCTACAAGTATGACTTTATTACACAGTCAAATATTTTTAGATGTCTTTGAAGTAGAAAATACTCATGAAATTCAGTCATGGAAGTGCTAGCATAAGAGCGCTATCGTAAGTACACATCTTTTTCATTAAAAGCCTACTCAGAAGCATCCTTTGCCCTAACAAGTCACTGTATTTATGGGCTTATCGTGTTAACACAAGTCACTGTTGTAATACACATTCAGTTCAGTCTCTATAAATTTTGACACTAACTTAGACTGTAAAGAATTTTTGCCACATTAAAATAGAAAATCCACTATTAATCACCAGATTATGCAAAAATATGCTTATGGAAATATTTCCATGATTTAGCAAGCAAAGCATCAATGGAAATTGCATGAAACTGAGATGAATATCATATCCAAACTGTTTAATATTTACCACTAATTTTAATATTTGCTTACTAAAATTGCCATTATAAATGCTTATAAATAACAGAATATGTGGAAGTGTAAATATGAGCTCTGTTATTCTGAAGATACATCTTGTTTTCTGTGTTTTATACGAGTGTTTCCAGTAAAGTCTTTTGCACAATACTAATTAAAACACAAACCAGAACTTTTTCCTCTTAACTGAGTTTGTTTAAATAAGTACTTTCAAAGCTACAGGACATAATTTTCACCTGGGAAAAAACAATGCTTTTTATGAATAAGTGGCTACAAATTTTGCACATGAATCGTTTGAATTTGAGGAATACCTCAACAAAATAAATCACTCAAAGTGACATTGAAACTAAAAATTTAATGTGAGCAACAAAACAGCATTAAATGAGGCTGGGGGACACATGTCACATTATGCAGAAGTGATGACACAATTTGCTCAGACTGATTTTTGATTCATTCCTTTCTAAAATGGTGATGAGCTTCAAAATACTGACATTTAAGTTCAATAGTAAAGAGTTGTCCCTGTTTGTTCATAGTGGAGAAGTTCAAATAGTTCAGCAGCTGCTCTCAGTGGCAGAAATTGTAACGTGAAGTGTTCTGAATAGAAAGAAGCCGGTGGAATTTAACAGCAAACTCTACATCCAGAATTAACTTTCGCGTGAATCAGGAGGCAGGAACAGGATGGACTTTGGTCTGGCAAAACCACTGGGGAGGAGTCAAACCAGTTCAGCATGGAAAAGAAACTGAAGTTCTGGTGTGGAAGAGATGGGTAGCCAGTCTCTAGCAGCAAGAAAACCTCTTGCTAAGACACCCAGAGCTCTCCCTCTGTGGGAAATGTTTGCAGAGCCACAAAAAGTTACTAATAAAGTTCTCTCACTGACCAACTTTTTAAAGCAAGACAGCAGGATGTATTGCTGTTTCTTGCTTTTCTTCCTGAATTTGGAAATATTTAGATTTCATTTGATACTGCAAATCAATTTATAAATAGTTTATAACCAAGCTAATAAATGATGAATGTATGTTGGAACATTCAGGTAATCTTGGTACGAACTCTTAATGAGTTCACCTGGCAAACAGCTTGCTAAACTTCCCAGTTTAACAATTATAGTAACAAAACTGTTGATACATGTTAAATATTCACAATATTATTACTGGGGCTTGTTGTGTGTATAACTTCTAATAATAAATGTTTTGACCCATTACAATTTATGAAGCCCTAGCATAATGAATACAAATTTAAAGTATGACTAACATTTGCTTTCAACATGGTAAATTTTAAATTTACATTGGACTATTGATATATAAGTACTGGAAAACTTACCAGTCAACCAAACACCTTATTTAAATGCAGAAGAATGATTTTGTTCTGTACTTTTCAGGGAATGTAAAATCTGAGGTGAAGAAATAACAGCAAAAATTGTGATAAATTAGTTAATAATATTCATTGTAAGATATTGCTGTAAAAATTAATTTCCCATACCTCACTGGATATATAAAATTTATCTTCAGGTCTTCAGCATTAGGAAGGAAAGTACTTTTTAGAAAAATAGTTTTAGAAATATTTATATTGTACACAAGGTTACTTCAAACCTATAATTTAAGGTTTTAGCCAATTATGAATACTTTCTCTTTATTATGCTGCAGGATGGGAAACTGGTAACCAACAGAACTAAAGGTGAGATATAAATCTCCCTGTTTATTTTCATCATATATTTAATGAACTGCACGAACTCTGAAGAGAAAGCTGAACCAGAACAGACCCTACACACTGGTAAACACAAGTTAATTTCCACCACAGAAATCCCCTCCATTCCCAGGTTCCACAGCGGTTTGCTCCTCTTTGAACACGCTAGTTTCTTCTCAGCTATTCTGAATGGAGCCCAAGTAGCATTTTGTCCATTAATCTGGCTTCTCACTTCACTTAAATGTTCTGGTATCTTTTTTTCTTACTTTGCTTTCTTATTGAAAGTAGCTTAATTGACAAAGTTCAGAAGTGGTCTTTATTAGTCAGGTTATGGCTTATCAAGTCAAGATCCATATTACTACTCCCCTATCTTATGCTTCCTCATAACTACACATTTTAAAAGCCTGTTATCCTTTAAAGCTCTTATTTAAATTTCTGCTTAAAGTAACTTGGAGATGTAGACTGTTGAAAAATGCTGGAAATAAGATGCTTGTATTTTTTTCTATGATTCCAATATTTTATTAAAAAATTAGTTAATATACACTCAGAAAAGTCATTTACAGCTTGATATCGAAGCAAAACTTCCATTACAACCAAAGAGTGATTCATACAATGTTTTTTATCAGGAATTCATGAAAATTCTGGGAGTGATATTTGGCAGAGATTTAGATATAAAATCCTTTTTGCAATTCTTAAGTTTTCAGTGCTTAGAGATGTCATTTTCTCTCTCAGTTCTACCCATGCTTCTTTGAAGTTGTATTTCTCTGAAAGAATGAGATTTCAGAAAACCACAGAAACCAGAATGGGTAAAGCAAATGAAACTTAACCCTATGTTTAACTATCCATGAGTTTAATTTTACATCAGCAGTATTTTCTGTTGACTCAAAAAAAAAAAAAAAAATTGAAAAATCACATAGTATTACATAATTGATGTCTATGTTTACAGAATATTGTGAAGAATGAAAATCCATGCAATATTTTACTCAAAGTACTATATTTTCACCGGAATGGTTCAAAAGCTATATGTAATTTAGCAGCATACCAAATACTTCTATATGCAGACAGACAAATTTACCCCGGTCTTCTGTTCCCTGCTTCTCATACCCCAATATACCACATGGTCTTCTCTTGTAATATGGCATGGTTTATCACTGAATTAATCTTCAAGCCCGTTATTTTCTAAGATGCAGGTTACTGGAGGTATAGGTTATATAGCCAACGTATGGTATTTATAACAGAATATAATTACTGTCCATAGACTAAATAGTGACTGCACAGTAATTTATAACAAAAAGTTATTTACTAATGAAATGCCAAAAAGCCTTAATGTCTACCACAAAAAAAGAGCGTTAAAATTCAAAGCTTGTTAAAATTAGATGCTCTGATACAATTTTTCCAAACAGATCTATAATTTGATATTCTACTGTTAAAGAAAATGAAAGAAGAAAGTGAACCTTTTTTCTCTTTGATGATAAGAAAGATAACCCTGGGGTGAAATTCAAAGGTTCACTTGAAAAGGTTCCATTTTCATTCATATCTGGTTTCCTTTATATATTTTTCTTCTTGGAGGTAATATAAAGCTATAATTTGTTCTTGCACACAATTTGTAGGTACTTTGATAAAAAGCAGGGGGGGAAAAACAAACTCCACTGGTTTGGAGCAAAAGCAGGATCACCGCATTTCTGTCCAGAATTTCACATAAGGTATGTAAATATGCTGAATGGTACAAATGTAGCAACACATCATTTCACACAGATGGATCAAAACATACTGGACTTGTGCGTGAGCCATAAATTTTACCTAGGCATGTTGATCCCACATGTTCCTGGAATTTCTGGGCATCTAGTTAGTTGCAAAACACATACAACCTTTCTACCATGCTTGACTGTGCAGAATGGATAAGCCCTCTCTGTCTTTCTAGAAGTTACCTGTTTCAGTCTACTCCTTTTTTCTATTCTATCAGACCAGCTCTTCTCTGGATCCACTGCAATACTAATTCTTTTTTGAAACTGTGTAACTTGAATAATAAAGTCTTAGCAGGCTCTTAAGCAACGATATTGGTAACTACCTGTTTCGCCTGGAAACACCTTCTCTAACATATGTCAAAATTATATGTAGTGTTCCAACAACTACACCTTACTGACAACTCTGGTCATTCTATCATCAAAATTATCTCCTTGATCTACTGAACCATTTGCAACTGAAAAGCCTCCTCTAGAAGAAATGGTCATTACTCTTCCACGTACAAGATGCTCATGCATTACTGCATTTTAACATATTTCATCACTCCATTTTTCAAAGTTATCCAAGCCTTTTTACAAAATGATGGATCTTCCTCTGCACATTTTCCAAATTTGTGCACACTGCAGCTTTAATAATTCTTACCTTGTGCTACAGTTTCACAAAGAAAATACTGAATGTTTTTGACCTCATAAAAAAGTCTTCAAAAACAAAACTAATAATTCTACTATCTTTCAAGTAGATGAGATTTAAATTCCCTCTTAGACACTAATTCAAATTAATAGACAGGTTGAGATTACGTTTTGTACTACCTGCCATTTTAACTGTGGCAACAATACTTGTCTTCTGCAATACTTAATACAGTTTCTCCTTTCGCAACAAAGAGGCTGGACTCACATTAAAACCTCAGGAATTTAAAATTAAAGATTTATGACAATTTAAAAAAATAGTAATTAAAGAGTTAACGTATCAGAAAGGGAAGGAGGGGAGAAACAAAAAATGGAGAACAAGAATATGAGACAAACATAAACAATCAGAAGAGCAACATGATTGCTATGTATCCTTGCAAAAAAAGATATAGCTAGTAGAAAAATAAGTTTCTACCATATTCTTCTGCATGGTTTCAACTTGCAGTCCAAAGTTCGCAATATACCTAAGATGCATTACAGTTGTGGTTGTTATCTTAATGTCATTCTCTAAAATATTTGAGCTGTGGATTTATTTCACCTTTGCAATGTGATTTGTCCTCACAGGTTTTTTTAGATTAATCTAGCACTTATTTTATAGCTGTCTCTCTAATATGACTGTGACAGGCAGCACTTACAGAATTAATGACGGGCTTGTTTGCCATTTCAGCAGTTGGTGGCTGACTGATGTTAAGACCTGTCTTCTGAATTTTTGTCTCCAATGAATTATAGTCAGGTTTGCTGATAAGATGTTGAATTTCGATGTTAGTATCAAAGCCACCAAATGCCTTTCAAATTATAAAGCCGTATAAACCACTAAAACTTTCTTTCTCCCACTAAATCCCTGCCCCATTTCTAGCACACATACATAAGTATGTTCTATCTTCAAAAAGTATGATTTTTCATGAAAAAGGCCAAAGCAACTCAATCAAAAAGATTTCAGTTTGATAAAAAACAGCTTGATGTCTTTTTTCTAAATGATGGATAACTGTTAATGCTTATATCATTGATAAAAGCAATGTCAGTTTAGTATAGCCCTTCTGAACCAAGATGCTCAGGTACAACTAGATTAGCCAAAACTTCATGTTTCTTTCTAACTAGCAAGGAAATTAAAGTACAAGAAATTTATTGACTTTTGAGACAATGGCTGAGACTGTATTTTTTTTTCTCTGAGTCAGTCTTGGAGTAGATTTCTGTGGTCTCAATCTGACACTGAATGTCAGGGCTAAGGCTGAACATGAAAATATTTTTTTCCAGGCTAAGCACTAAGAAATATTTCAGCAAAAATATGTTTCTAAGAGAGAAAATAATTAAGATCAGACTTAAAAATGTATAATTTAGCTACCAATCTTCAAATATGATGGAAACAAGGAACCTAAAATTATGTGCATCTGGCCTTACCATTGCAAGATAAAGTGTATGACAGTAAGAACAAATGAAAACTAAACCAAACTAAAAAAGCTCCAGATAAGTATCCCAGCACTTTAAAAGGATGAAGCAGGAAAAAACAGTTTATCCAACACAGTTTGACTTTAGACATGTCCTTCAAATACTGGAAATACAAGTGAGAACTAAATCAGAATAGCTTCCTACACTGCATTAGTTATAGGCACAATATTGCAATTAGTGTGGGAAATCTGACCTGTGTTACGTGGAAGGTCAGACTACAAGATTCTAACAGTCCCTTCTGATTTTCAGATCTACAAAGTTGTGAATAATTTAAATAACTTTGCAGGACAGAGGAACTGGAGTTTAACAGCTGAGCATGCAAAAAAATTTTTTTTGACTTTTCCCACCACAAAGTAAAGTAAAATTTATGTAAATATCTGCCAAAAATAATACTTAAATAGTGAATAGCTGTTTTCACTGTCTTAACATGGCCAGTATAGCTGGGTCTGGTGTTTCTACCTACTTACTACAGAGACACGTTCTGTAGTACAGCCACATGGAAACTTTATTAAAACAGGAAATTCCACTTGTCTGAAGATTTTTCCTCTGTTTGCAAATGAACACAGCAAACTGAACTGTGAAATGGCTTATTTGGTAATTGACTTACAGATCCTTGGCCCTAAGATCATGAGGCCATGGTTACATGTCCATTTTAAATCTGTTAGCCCAGGATGCTGCTGAAGAGGAGCAGCCATCCAGCCACCCAAACAAGTATCCCATTCCCATCCCTTGGGAGCACTGACGTTGCTCACCAAGTGGCCGCATGAGTTCTAGTGTCAGCACAAATGTGGTTAGGGAGATCATGTAGCCGTGGCAATTGGAAAGACAGGACTGAATTTATGTTAGATTTAAATAATGCCATAATCACTGTCTGTGTCGGTCTCTACCAGTTCAGCTGATGCTCAGAGCACAAACATGCTTATTTTCTAACTCATATTAACTCATAATGTGCAATTTGTACAGTGGATTTTCAGGTCATTACTTTTGTACTTGTGACCCAAAGATTTATCCAGTTTAGCAATTCCTTCATTACAATTCACACTGCATCATTGCACAGACTCAGAAAGCAAGCTGCTGAATACAAACATTTGAATTAAAAACCCCAAACTGTCAATAAAACCTTTATATGCAAACATAGAGAGAAAATGAACACCCCTGTCTTCGTCATCCAAAGGAATTCTGTCTTATGTGTTATTAGAGATAAAAATATTTTAGGAATTCTATGAAATGACTTGTTGTTTGTAACTATTCATATCACAATAAAAAGGAACAATGTCCTCTGTGGGGAGACAAACACTTAAAAAGCAGGGAATTTTGAAAAGGAAACTCTGAAACATTAAGTACAAAAGTGTAAAGATTAAGATAATTTTCTCCATCAGCTTTTAAAGGATATATAGGAAGTGAAATAGTTTTCTCAGGATCCAAATTCTCTGCGTGTAGAAACCTATTATCTACACTAGTGATTACTGCTATACAAGAGCACATCATGAAAGACCTTCAGGATCCTCATAAACCATGTAAAGCCTTTTAAACTACAACACTGAAAAATATCTGACAAAACCAGCTACAGGAGAACTATGCTAATGTGTCCATGAGATAACCCAAGATTAGAGGGTTTTTACATTCCTGTGTACCACCTAACTAAGAGGTTAGGTGGCTCCGCTGCTGCTGTCACTTCTTTCACATTATTTCTTGGGAGACAGCGAAGAGGCACCATCCATCCCTGATCTTAAAAGGCTCTTAGTTCACTATTACTATTTGCACAACCGAAATATTTAAAAGGTCTTGGCCACTGTACTAGTTGCTGCAAAGAACAGAAGGCAAAAAGCGTGGTCATGATATTATACCAAATCTCCAGAGTGTCTTGTTTTCACAGCCTTTTCCTGTCTCCATGAGCTCCTCTAGACCTCTCTACTCCATATTTGTTAAATCACCTATCATTAGGTGGTCAAATAAAAGGAGATGCTGATTCCCACAGCCCTGGTTTTTCACAAAATTTCTTTTGACATCCATACATAGGATAAACACTGTCTGGGAGCCTAAATAAAAGTAAAAGCCCCCTTTTGGTCCACAAATATAACTTAAACCAATTTATATCTAAAGAGAATCAGCAATATTTCCTCAGCTGAAAAGAAGCAAAAATGTACCTGTGAATGTGCCTGTTTGAAACTAGGAAACTGCTTGCTGCAGTCTTTCATCTATTTCTATTCCTAGTTGTTAATTTTTAAAGAGACCAAAACAGCAAGAGAACAGAACAGTCAAACCTGTCAGATTCAGAAAAAAATCACATTAGTCACCTCCTGAAGTGTGGCTCCTTATTTCAGCCCTCCTATGGTTTATTTAGCAAAGTCAGTGTTCTGCCTTTTCTCTCTGGCCTGGATGCTGTGCCTCCCAATCCATCCCAGCTCACCATGCTCATGCTTTGGCTTGCCAGAGAGAAGCAGCAGAAGAGGAATGCCGTCCCTAAGGCTCCACTCTGCTGCAGAAGCTACACCTTCCTAGTCATAAACTGCTTCTGTAGCCCTTCCTGTTAGAGCTTTTGCTTAGAGATTCATTTGCTCTGTGAATATGGACCCACAGAACAGTCAGAGCCCGGGACTTGCTATCCCAGTGCTAACTTTGTGGCAAAGACTGCATAAAAATTCCAGCTGTAAAACCTGTAATTTACCCCATCTTGCAGAGTTCTGACAGATGAGATAGGAGATGCTTTCCGCTGTCTCAGAAATGGTGCAGAGGTTGTATAACCCTTTTCCAATGTTCTACAAACTGATTTTTGCTTTTATGACAGAATCCACTTCATTTAACGCTTCTTGTACAGAGTTCGTGTAAGAAAGACTAAGAATTTATTCCTCCAGCCATGACAGTGCATAAAGACTGATGAAAGTAAACCCACTTTCGTGAAGTCCATGAGCAAATTTTCAGAAACAGATTTTCTTGAGCCCCATGAATGCATTAATGCTTATAGACAATTATACAGATTTTTATAACTCAGGAAACATTATGTTCAATAAAAAGACTGGAATGCCCAGACTTTGGTTCAGCAGTTTTCTAATGAACTGCAATGGGGCTTTTCCCCAGCATTTTCTTATTTCCCATTATTTATGATTATAAACATAGTTTTGATAACAAAAGAACTGTCCCATAATTCTGATATCTTAGATACACTATTTTCATAGTGAAATAGTGTCTCTTTCCCCCTCCATCTTGAATGCCAGTTCCATGTGCTATCAAGTCTGTCTACCTGTCTTTCCCTACTTTCCTCCAAATTCTTCACTTGGCAGTAGTCCGCCTGCACTGTTTCAAGCTTTCTCCCCCTGAGGCTTTACTGTTTCTTGATGAATTACTGTGATAAAGAAAAATATTCCTGCAGAAATTTGTACACTGGAAGACTAGATGCCTCATAATACCAGAACTAACAAAATGCATCAAAAAATATTGCCTCATAAAAGGCAAAGCATTAGTATTTGTAAATGCATGTGGGTCTGTTTCGGTTCAACCCCAGCCAGCAACTAAGCCCCACACAGCTGCTCACTTCACCCCGGTGGGATGGGGAGAGAATCTTAAAAGTGAGAATATTCGTGGGTTGAGCTGGAGACAGTTTAATAGTTAAAGCAAAAGCTTGCATGCAAGCAAAGCAAAGGAATATTTCACTACGTCCCATGGGCAGGCAGGTGCTCAGCCATCCCCAGGAGAGCAGGGCTCCATCACACGTGAAGGTTACTTGGGAAGACAAATGTCATAACTCAAAATATCCTCCCCTTCCTTCTTCTTCCCCCCAGCTTTATATGCTGAGCATGACACCACAGAGTATGGGCTATCCCTTGTGTCAGTTGGGGTCGGCTGTCCCGGCTGTGCCCCCTCCCAACTCCTTGTGCCCCCCCATCCACTCTCTGGTGGGGTGGGGTGAGGAGCAGCAAAGGCCTTGGCTCTGTGCCAGCCCTGCTCAGCAAGAACAGAAACATCCCTGTGTTAGCAGCACTGTCTCAGCACAAATCCAGAACATAGCCCCATGCAAGCTACTACGGAAAAAAACCCAAAAAAAACTCTATCCCAATCAAAACCAGCACAGGGTCTCTACAAGAGGAAAAGAAAATTGAATGCATTTATGCATAGAAATTATAATGCTATATGGAAATAGTGTAACAGAACTTCTACCGTTACAGAATTTTGAGTTGAAACAATATCTTTGATACACTTTAAGCACAACCCAATAAACTTCCTGATGTGGATTATTATCTTACTCATTGACTGTACATTATTTATGAATTATAAATATTGTTTTTATAATGTTATTATTTTATAATATTAATATATAAATATTAATTAATTAGAATTAAGCAGAGAGTACAAGAATACTTTATGAAAATAAATAAATGAATTAAATGTATACTGAAGCTTTTTGTTTGCAACCTGCTTAATTCAAGCAGAAAATATTTGCTTCCTGTCAAAATATGCATAGAGGAATTAACATTTGCAACAAAATATAAATATACTACAGGATAATCAACGAGGGAGAAATCTAATCAAAGATTTTTTTAAACTACCAGTTTCAAGGTGAGAAACATTCTAACTACTGTGTTACTAAATTAGTCCTTACATGAGATCACAAAGCAATGGCACATAGGCTGAAGGAGAAACATTTAGTGCTCAAAAGATGACTTCTCAGAACAAAGAACAATACAGCATTCCAGTTTCATGAAAATACCAGAGAAAGGAACTGATAGTTTGAAAATCATTGCATTCTAGAAGAAAAATAAGGCTTGAAATTAGCAAAACAGATGGAAATTTTAACCCCTTAGACAATAAAAGTAGAAAATATTTTTTTTGCAGCAATTACATGATTAATATACATGACAAAAAAGCCTACATCATAAATTATCTTTACGTCTGACCCAACCTTCTGTCCTTCTTTTACCCTACTCCATATGCTTTTATACATACTCCCACTTTTATACCTACTCCAGAAACTGCAAAGTAGAGTTGTGTGAAAGACAGCCTAGTTATATTTGTTTGGCCCATCCTCACTGTAAACATGTGACATGGTTGTATCTGCCATGACCCATGGGAGACCCATGATAGTCTCTCAACAGTCATAAGCTCCTTTTCTTAGCACTGGCAAAGTTTTGTCTTAGGTCTTAGTGCAGATGAAAAATATCAACAATTTATTTAGACACGTCTCAGAAGGACAGGAGAGTTTTTCCTTTCTCTTATACAGCGCAGTTCAGCAAGCAGTGGAAGCTAGGCTGTCACTTCTGAGTGAAAACACAGCAACCATATATGTTTGGACCTTTTGCAGGGTGGGTACATATAGAGTAAAATAATCAACCTTCGGAAATGCATTAATGGAAGAGAGACCAGGAGATGCACTGAATTCCCTTTCTCCCCTTGCCCCAGCTGCAGAGGCAGGAACTCCCTGTTTAGCACGCCTGGTTCTGTCCTGCTTCCCAGTCCTTACGTAAGGGAAGTAAGAGTGGTGCTGTTAGGTAGGGATGCTTGTGTCTCTAGCCAAAGAGACCTCAGTATAGTGACATATCTGAACATGGCTGCAAAATCATGGTGCTGTCATTCACAGCCAGGCTGTAGCCACTTGATTTTTACTAAGAATATAGCCAAAATTTTATTTCATTAGTGCTACACCCTCTGATAAGTAACAAGTCTTGCAGACCCAAGTATACACTATAAATCAGCACTGGAAAGACATCACACAAAGCTTAATTAAGAACATATTTCTCATACTATTGTAATTAGCTGTAAATTAGCTGTAAAACTTGTACTTAAAACAAGAAGCATTGCAATGTTCTAGTACAAACAACTAGGGGTACACTCTTTAATTGGCAAGTACGTCTGCTTCCAGAAACAGAGCATCATTTGGTCTCTGTCTCCTCTTTTGTTCTAAGTGACAACTGTAGCAAAAACAATTTTCCTCCTTGGTTGAGATAGATGATGAGGATTGTTGCTGTTGGAGAACAGTCATATTACGACTGTATTAATTAAATCTGACTGAAAATCTCTCCCAGTTTGCTGCATCCTGCTCCCTAAAATTCAACCCCTAGAAACAATGGTATTAAAGATTTTCAGCTAAAAGGCAATGTAGACATATGCTTTCTGAGGATCATCTTCTGCAAAGGTCATATATATGTTTCCCACATAGTCCTCCTCTTCCTATTTTTTTTTTTTCTGTGTGTATTTCAAAATGTCAGTTTTCACACCGCCTTACAGTTTTGGCTACTAGCTTGCTAAGTGACCATCTTGTTGCACATATTCTTTTTTTCTCTTGAGATGATCTGAACACTCTTGTCAATTGCCCTCAAGTTTATGTAGAACTGTCAATATTAGAAACTTATTTGTTATCCACAGTTAATTAGACATAAGGCAGTTTCATCAGAGACACAGCTTTTCTCTATTTCTTGGCTTTCTCAGCACAGAGACATGGATAAGCCAAGCTACTAATGTGGTTTGAGAATGTTTTCTTTGCATGGAATGCTGTGATATTACAGATGGTGGCATGACATGAAGTAACATAATATAACAGCCTTTTATTTTTTTAATAGAATGTTTTCCCAACTGCATTCTCTTTGGTAATTGGATATACCAAATCTAAAAAGCTCCACTGTCTAAACACAATGAATTCATTGGATTTAGTGTTTAGTAGAACCCAAATATGAGGCAAACACTGTGAAAGATATTTTAGGATTAGCATCTGGATGCTAGATGGTCCAAATGCAAATGAGGACATTATTTTCAAGCAAAATTTCATACTCTGTTATGAGATTTCTGCTTGTGCTATTTGCTAAATTGACTCACAAATCTACCTGCTATAGAACATCAGAATGGAGGTTATTTGTTATTAGCTCAACAAACTGAGACACCTCCACACACAAAGCCCTTGTGACTTCTGCAACACAGGAAAAACTACTGCTTTTCTTCCCTAGAGAGGCATTAGTCAACCAATTAAATGACTACTGATCTCCATGGGGGTGAGATAATGTTACAGAAATAGATATTCCTGGTTTAATAGAACAAAATATTGTATTGTCTGTTCTGAAAAATAGATACAAACCAAGAAGCTCTAAGTTATGTACTTCCACCACTACATACATACAGCTTTCAAATGGGTAAAATGCAATTCCCTCCCACTGGAGCCAGAGATGGATGCCACCTTAGAGAATCACAGGCAGATTTTGGAAAACAAAAACCTCTTTCAATTAGCAGTATATATGTATTTGTATTTTTTAACCGATGCACCCTTATCATGGACATAATTATGCCTGTATAAACATGGCTTATCTTCTTTTAGTTAACATAGTTAATTTCCTTCCCAAATGAACAAAACTATCAATACACTTTTATTTGGACATCTTTGCAACCATACAATCACTGAGAGGGACAAAATGTCATGAATTTCTTTTTTTAACCATATAAACTTCAGTGAGAATATAACTTTATTCAGATACTAGTAATTACCTTTTTTATTCAAAATGTTTGAGCTGTTAATATTAGCTCATCACATTCAGCACCAGTTTCCCCACCAGTTATCTCATTCTTTGCTATGTGTAGTTGGACATTGCCTTTTTGGTAGACTCGTTTATTTGGTATTATGTGTCAACACTATAGCAGATTCTTATTTCTCTCAGTCTGCAACAAAATAAGATAATATATGACATTTCATAGGTGATTGTAGAGAGACAGACTGAAGATCTGTAGTGTTTAATCAGTGAAACAGATGTTAATTATTCAAAGCTACGCAAAACCACAACATATGCCAATTATTTAAATGCACCCTTTTTATATCATTATCAACAAAAGATAATAATCTCTTGAGCAACGAAAAATTTCAGCATTATTTGATTTTCCCACTGTTTTGAAGACGCTCCTTTAAATTTAAAAGAAGACACGGTTTCACTAGGTTTTACATTTCTATTGTAACAAAATGTTTTTACTTTACTGAAACTGCCTTAAAAGTATAGTATAACATAAATAAATAATGGCATATTCTTTCCTATAGCAGCTACAATTTGATAAAATATTTTAATACAATTCAGATCACATTTTTTCCTCAGGACAAAATAAATATGTGTATTTAATACCATTTCATCAATATCTTTTGTTGCCCTTATAGCAGAACATTCCAGTCAGTTTTCCACCATGCAATTTAAGTCACAGCTCTGTGACCCGTATATCAGTTAAAGCAGAAATTATCATGCTGACCCAAAATGCCATGCAGTCAGTGCAATGCATTGATTTCAACATGCATTAGATTTATTTTTTTTTAAGGCACACCTCCAGTATTAGAAGCTAAATTAACTCATGCATGCACAGAATGCATCTTCCATCAGAACAAAAGGGTTCTTCAAGCCCTAATACTTGTCTGCTTCAGTTTTCCTCTGTTCTTGTAAGAATTAAAACAATAGGCTGGGGACAAGCACATATAAGAACCTCCCCATCGGTATTATTTTAATCACTGTTCACTCCTGCTTCTGTTCTGTGTGGCTTCAAGCTAGCTTCTGCAGTCACATAGTGGTTCCTTTCCAAAGAACACTGTTTCTAGCAAACTTTCCATCAAAACAGTTAGATTTGTTTAATTCAAAAAGTTACTTGACACTTAGCATAAAACCATTTTACGTGTGAAGAAATTTTAATTAAATAGGAGTGATATGCACATCAGTTGCAACATAGTAGAGCACTTTTGTGGACACAGTTATCCAAAAAGTTCTCTCTGAGCTTCGGTCTGCTTACTTCACTTTGCAATCAATTATTGCTGACATTAATATGACTTTTGACTGAGCAGAGAGATTAAGATACAATTTTTTAAGGGTGAAAGTTTCTCATGGACTCACCACACTAAAAACCAACTAGGTCATGTTCACAGAGAAATTGGCTTTCAGCAAATGCCCACTCAAGCAGATGAATGAAACAATCAGATTTTTTCAAGAGCCCCTAAACTTTGACCATCCATTGTTCTCTTCAGAGCTGCTGGATGTTCAGCAGTTTGAGAGAGTAATCACTTTGCTCAAGGGCAGAAGTGGGACCTCCACATTTTTAAAAGTTTAGTCCCTTTTGTGTGTGCTAAAGCTAGACTCAACAAGGGCCTAATCAAGAGTCCAAACAATCAAAACATTTCCATGTCCAACTAGCTTAGCAAACAACCTACCCAATCAAAAATGAATGAACTGGGCAGAACTGGTTCAAGGTCTTGCTTTAGGCATACAGACAAAATTAATACTATCCTCACCCTCAGGGTAGAAAAATCAATTTTACAGGACATTCTTTTTTAGAAGAGAAATTAAATAAAGATCTTGCAATATTTACACTTATCTAATGAAAACCTGATGAAAATCCTACAATTCAGCAATATCTGAGTGAGCCCTAGAGTCTCCAGGGATCCAACAGTTTTCCTATTGGGGGAATGCAATAAAATAGGACAAAAATGAATTCCCTGAGGGGTTCTTATGTTTTTCATATCCACAGAATCCTTCTATGGAGTTTCAAAACGGGATGAATCTGGCCTTAAATAATAATTCTTTAGTTAACCTTCAGTTCATTTGTATTTCTGGTAAATGAAAAAAGCTTCAGACCTTCATAATCCATTCTCACTGCAGGCAGGTATTACCAGGCATGTCAGAGTACTCAACTTTTATGGACCTAAAGATTTCTTTACCCTCTAGACATTTCAATTTTAGGCTTGTCTCCTTATTTTTAACTCATAGAATTTCCCTTCACCCACAGGCTATTTTTAATGCATATTTCCTATCTCAATAACTAAAGTATTTCGCATGAAGTGATCTTGCTTTCTTACCATTTCCAGGGTCGGTGAGATTTTTCTGTAACTTGGAAAATATGAATTGTGTCTTGCAGACAGATCTTTAAGAAAAGAGTGAACGCACTGTATATAGTCAGACCCTTAAGCATACTCTGGAAGGCCAATTATTTTCATGTTTGATCTTTTGTGGGGATACTCCAGATTGTCAACTTTCTTAAGGAGATAAAATATTTCCTTGTTATATTATTCTTTATCCTTCTTAAAGCCTGAAATGCCATCTTCTGAATTACTAATCCTTTCCTTTACAGCACTTGTTCAGACATGTATTTTCTTTATCAAATACTACTACGTCCTCTCAACCTTCCTTTTCTCTGGTGCAACCAAGGATGAGCCTATGTAGAAACATCTCTACATAAAACATAGTAATAACAAAAAGTGCTTTGTGTGCATCGAAACATGCATACGTGCAGTGGTGGCAGAATTATTTATTAAGTGATTATCTACAATAAAGAAAGAAGGGGGGCAGATTTATTATTTTATAAACCCAGATTTTTTCCCAAATGTGTTATCAATTCCCACCTTCAATTCTATGAGTTATTAGCCATATTAACATTACAGAGAAATGCTGGCCAGGGAAAATTCAGAGCTTGTCTGTAAGACCCGAGAACAAGAGTAGGTGATGCTTTTTGACAAAAGAGGCAAAAAACCTGCTCAAAGGGAGAAAAATGGTTAGGATTGGTTATTAATTGGAATTTTTAGTCTTGAAACTGACTTCATTTGAGAAATTCCATAATTATTTGAAGTAAGGGTTCTAATAGAGTGTCCTTTTGAAGAACCATCAGCTGCTTTTAATTCATACTGCTAAGTGCTTTTCATAGCTAAACACTATAAAACCCCAAGAAATGTTACTCAGTTTATGCCATTTTACGTTTTCTTAGGGAAAACAGTGAAAGAAATTCCTTGTCCTTAGAAAAATGCTTAAAGTGATTTGAAGTACATCATATTCTGTGAATAAAAGGATATCACAGTGTCTACTCAACTGATTGGTGTAAAAAGCAAGATTTATGGTTTTGTTATTTCTGTGAGCAGTACAGGAATAATAAACATTGTCAAATCATTCCAAAAAGAGTACTTTCCAGAAAACTTATGGGTTCCAATCTTAGAAATGTCTTTCTAAATATGAAAATTAATCCAGGGATTTATTAAACCACATAAAATAGTTTATTAGTAATTATTTTGTGTCTTTTCCTTGAACATGACAAATAGCTTACTAAGTAAATGTGAACAGTGCTTGAACAAACTTTGAGACACTTTCAGCTAAGTTTTGTCAGATTTTGTAACTCCTCTCCTCCCGTGCCTTATCCACAAAGTCAAGGATGTCCTTTGGACCTGCAAAATGATAAACCATTTCTTCCAAGTTAAGGTTGATTTCTGTGTGGACACCAGTACTAGACTGGAAATCAATATCTAACATTGCTATTATGAAAGGCAAAGGGTGTGCATGTGTATAGGGTCTAATTACTACAATACGTATGGAAAGATATATATAACCACACATACACTTAGATTTGTGTCATTAAAGACTTTAGAGGCAGAGAAAATATTTATGAACTTTGCCATTTTTTTAACAGACATGGTAGTTTGGATCTACCCTTACCTTACAAAAATAGCAAATAATTCTTTTCAGTTTAAACATTTTCTGTGATAAGAAATTGGCAATGAAGCTTGGCAGGAAATAGCACCCCAGCCAGAATTTAAGATGGACCTAGTTCATCTACATTGTGCATCTAAGTTGATTCCTAACTGTACTGTTGCAAGAGGTGAGCTCTTTGAAAGACCTACACTCTGTGGCAAAGTTCCATAGATTTTGCAACACCTCACTGCAACAAGATAGAAAACAGAAATTGCTATTAAGATAATGCTATCATCAATTCAGGAGCCATTTTTTCTCAATATTCAAGAATGTTATTAGGCATCAGGCATTTTTCTACCATGAGAGAAGGTCATCCTAACAACTGTTTATAATTAAGCTTGTCAGAAAGAAAGAAAAAAAATATTAAGCACTTTTACTAGTGCATACATACTGCATTGATCTAGTTTAGTACAACTGGTTACTACCTTCATTGACTATAATTCACTATTACTATGTTAATTCTCTCAAAAATGAATTATTTACTGTCTTTTCTTTAAAAAAATGAAACCAAACCCTTCATATCCAGACAGTTGATTAAAACACTAATTTCACACTATATAGGTTTAATTGTGGCCCACTAAAATAATAAACTGTTCATTTCTTTCTTCGCTGCAATATCAAGAAAAAAAAGAGTGTATTGAACCCAAGGGGAAATAGATTTTTGTTATCATATCTACATGATTAACAGCTATACAATAGATCATTTTACTCATTACACTCTACACAACATTCTAAAACAGAATTATACTGTAGTGTTAAGTATAAAAGCATAACTGAACCTTGCATTTTCATGTTTTATCATCTTGCTAAATGAGTGGTAGTACTAAATGCAATGATAAGATGGAAAAGAGGATATCTAATGCTGTGATTGAATTTAGCATTTGGCAAGCATGCAGATGGTGTAGGGTGGCAATGCTGCCATTATTTGAGCAACAGTGTTGCAGGTAAGAGGATATAAAACTCAAATGAAATTTGGAACAGTTTATTAAAGATTATGAAATAAGATCAATGCATCAACAATCTGACCTTGTAAATTAGACAGATGATAATCTTTCTTATTGCTGGGCTGCAAGATGTGAAAAACGGCCTCTATGGTCAGAGAGAATGAAATACTACTAGACACTAGAAGTAGGATAACTGTGTCAAACACATAACTGATCATGACACTTAGGTTCTATTGAACAGAGTTTTGGCAACTAAGAAGCATTCAGTGCTTTTTTTTTCCCCCCATGTAAAATACTTATCCTACCTCATCCAAAAGAGCAAGAAAAGCTGTTGATTCTAATAAACCAAAAGCTTTTCAATTTTCCTGCCTACTTCCAGACAAAAATAAAACTTCACCTACTGTGTATTTTAAAGTTATGTCTTACTATGTCAATCTAAATCATTCCAGATTTAGATTGGTGAGTAATTTTGATCATCTTGAACCACAATGAAAAGCATAGCCAGTCATTACATGACTACTGCCATGCTCATATTTCTTCTAAAGATAAACTATAATAGCAAAGTCAGACACTAGTGCTTGTAGTATCCAGGATTTTCTCTTTGGTGATGATTCCTAATACATATTTTCAGGGTTTGGTTTTATAAAGTCAGATGATTACATTCCTAGTTTCAACATGCAGTTGTTATAGCTCCAGACTATTAGGTAATTCCAAATACCTAGGTATTAGGTATTTCCAAAACAGCAACCTATGAATTATTTGTTTTCCTAATATTGGGGGTGGGGTGGGGTGGCGGGGTGGAACAGAACAAAAACCCACAACCATGAAACCAAAAAACAACAAAGAAAACACAAACACAAACCCAACCACCAAGCTGGTAAAGGGATAATGTTTCCAAAAAGCAAATGGCCCTGCCACTTCCATTTATCACTTCCAAGCTCAGTGTCAGACCTCACTGCTGAAAGTGTTGGAATTTCAAGTTCTCCAGCATCCTTAATGACTGCATCTTCATCCTCCCAGTTCACCTCACAATACCTTTGGTCTGTAACTTTCAATAGTCATTGAACATGGCCTTTATTCTCATATTTCTATCAAATCTCTCAAGAGTTTCAAGAAAACCATTTGCTTGATGAATCATTTATTTCCAGATGGATCTTCACAGAGAGGACAGCCATGTAAGATACCTCTGAGAAGTCTTGTACTTGGTTAGGGGATTATAATGTATACAGCAGGAGTCTATTAACGAGATATCTAGATGCTTAAATGAACCTTTGAACATTTAGGTACCAATCCCACAAGTGCTGAACATTCTTCTCTACTGTTATTGTCACGGTAAAAGTGGAGATACATCAACAACAACTGAAAATACCCACCTGCTAATCCAGGCATTCAAATCCATGCTCTAAGCTTTCTATTCAGATGCCTCTATTTTAGAAGTGATTTTTCAGTTTTTCAGTCTCACCTTCTCAATTTTTTCATAATATTTCCAGGAAAAAAGCTTTTCATTTCTACTCACCCCTGCAGATTTTATTTGCATATATAGGTACTGTATGTAGCCATCTTAAATTGTTTTACCTATAGAACAGCACAAGTGTTTGGTGGCCAGTAGGAACTGAGTAGATTATGAGCTTGGTTCTGAATACTTTTGACATAGGGAAATTCTTACAGATACACCTATTCCAGCTTTTTTTCTTAGGCCCCTAGTATAGTTTACAAACCTACATGCAAATGTTGTGTCAGGTCAGCATACATGGCACATATGCTTCTGCTACAGAATTGATAGATTTTGCTTATGAAAGGCAAAAACTCCCAGTGTGCAAGCTCAAGCTGATGAAACAAAATCATCTGTCATCTGACTGGAGAATGTTCTAATAAATGGCATTCTGCAGAAAAACAGGATGCAAGGGAGCATAGAAATGAAATGCCTAAAAGCTAAAAAAAAAAAAAAACCCCCCCCCAAAAAAAAAAAGAAACCAAAAAAACCAGTCAGCTAATGTTTCAGAGTTTCATGCAATAAGATTCCTGCCTTGGTTCAAAACCTGCTGACCTTTTGTGTAAAAATATGTCAGCCTTCGCCTGAAATGGCTGCCCCCTGCACTCACACCTGCTCAGGACCAGTCTCTGAAGGGGTGGTTGTGTTTCCCCTTTTCTGAATCAGTTCACAGAAATCACTTGACTTGTATTCGTCAAGTCCTAAATTATTCATCAGTTAGTGAGCTGACAAAAAGAATTTCATTAGGACAAAAACACATGTTGGCTCATCTCCATCAAAGACACAGAGCTTGCTTTGTGAATATAAGAGTGTCCTAGAATTCCTCTGACGTATGTCTATGCATAATACTTAAATTTAAATGTTGGCTAATTAAAGAACCCAATACCTGCCTTAGTCAATTCTTCAGCTTTATGTGTTTAATTCTCGTACACACTGGCATGAAAACAAAAGAATCTAAATAAGAAATTTAAAGGTCAAATTATCTATTATAAGTAAGCACGCATGTATCAGCTTCACTGAGTGGATTAATATCCATGGTAAATTCAGCTTCAAAGGTTTGGTCTTTCCTGTAAGGGAAATTCCTACTTCAAATGTAGGAACACAGATGTCTTACTGGATCAGATCAGTAGTCTTACTTGGCCATTGTCCCACTATTTTCCCATTATTCTGTTCTTCAAATATAAAAGAGAAAGAATTCTACACCAGAAATTTATTGGCTGATCTGTTCACAGATCATGAATCAGGAAGACTAATACAGCAGACAAAAAAAAAAAAAAAAAAAAAAAAAATGTGCTTTGGTTATTTAGGGTTAACATGTATAGATATGAAACTATTAACTTACTGACTTGGATAATATCCTGTAGCAGTAAGCTTCATAGCTGAAAAGATTTTGTTTGTTTTACCTTGTTAGTTTTATATGGATATTCTGTCTTTTGCATTTTGGCAAAGGCAGGTCCACAAATAAGAAAATGTTATCACCATTAGGCAAATTAGTCACGGTTTTTCATCTGCCTTCTGAAATGATAATCTTTTTCTTTTTGCTTGTGCTGATACATAAGCTTCCTCCAAAGAAATTATGACACCTCTTTTTCTGGGTTGAAACCTGAAGTTAAAACATAAGATTTTAAATTTCAGAAAATTTTGTTACAGTAACAAATAACAGAAGATCAAATATAACCAGAGTGTATTTTGGAATTTCTTTTTCTTCCAGAAATGCTCATGGGAGGAGAGATTGGTAACCACTCTTGGATACCATAGTAAAGCAGCTTTTCAGCAATTGTGATGGTTTACAGAGTTGCTAAATTTCTCAAGTAAAGGTGTTCTAAAACGTCATGCTGCAGAACTCTTACTGGATGCTAGCACAGGAGCCACAGCCACCTTTGCTGTTTTAGTTTTATATTTGGCTACGTTGCATCCATTACCCATATTTATGTACACACTGTATGAATTTCATTAGGTGGCAGGAAACCAAAGTTGTTGTAGTAAAAAAAACATATCGAGAAAGCAAACAGATGTGGCTGCATTTGTTTGTCTTCTGAAACTTCTAAGAGGCGGGAATAGAGCACTGAGTAACTCCCAGGGACTGGATTCACACAGGGATGAATGTCACTCCCAGCCAAAGCCAGGACAGTCTCTGACAACACTGTCTCCTCAGAGTTTAAAAGGAAGATGTAAACATCACTCTACATTCAGCTCTCAAACCTGTATCACTGATATTCTTGGGAGACAAAGCATGAAATTTGATTTCAGAGCCTGTAAAAACACTATACAGCCCTGTCCAAAGCTCATTCACCTCTTGGTTACAAGATGTAGTCCCAAACTGAGTAAAAATTTGCATTCAGTCACTGAAGTCCTACATTTTCTACAACACTTTGATTTCTGAGTGCTTGTTTTCCAGTATGATGTTCAACACCATAAAAACATGGATGTGACCAGACAGACACCAAGCAGCTGAAAACAGGTTTAGCCAGTGCTTTGTATTTCTCAGACATACCTTTTTGTATCCACAGATCTGAAAGTGTAGCCTTACAGACAGGGAATTAATGAAAACCAGGAGATAACCCAAAAGTAGCCTGATGAAGAGAGACCCCCAGCCTTTTCCCTATTCAAATAGAAACACAGAAAATCTTTTTTACAGCTTATGTTTTAGTAGTGCACAAGACATTTTCTTCCTCAAGAGGCATGATCATACTTAAATTTTACTGAACTAATAATGCATTCTTTCCTTGGGTACAAATTGTCCTCTTCTTCTTGCACAAATCTTAAAGTACTGGCAGCTTTCAGTACATTCTTCATGGGGTATCAGTGCCTTAATTCAGTAAAGGTCTCATTTCGGTAAAGGTCTCATTCACATTGCTGGTAACCAAGTATCGTTATCAAAACTTATTTTTAAGACCTTAACTGTTACTCCATGTGAACTTTCCAAGAACAACTCAGACGGCTCTTCCTGCCACTTCATGCATAAATTATCCCATCAAAGAGCTGGTGTTTATTCTGAACTCTTTGAAATTCTAATCACTTGTACACACCTCCTCAGGCCAGTCTCTGCTTTGAAATTTGGATTACTTACAATTGGGCTATTCATAACATAAGGCTATAGAATGTGACTTGCCACCCCTTTACAAGCCTCTGTACATCCAACGTATCAAGGATTTCTAATTGACACACTTCTACTCTTCAAAATTATTTTCCCAATGTAAGCTTAATATCAACTATTTTAATCACAGCAGAGTTAAAAACTATTTTAAGAGGCTGTGAAACACATGCGAGTGTAATGTTAAGTTAGTATTTCTACATATTACTCAAAAAAACACTTGTAGTATTTACTTACTTGGTGTGAATTCTGGCTATGTAGGTTGAGAAGCTGCCATTATATCTGAGCTCTGGAAGAAAAAAAGTCAGCTAAATTGTTTATTCTAAATGATATTTCATCCTACACCATTGAACCGTAAAGCGAAGTTTCTGCCAAGAATGATACAAACTCAAGTCATACAAGGTTTCTGTGAGTCCTGATAGGGACATCTTGGACCTTTTGTTAGCCAGTTTTCCACAGGCTGACAGGAGAACAATTACATGCTGAGGGTCATCAACAGCTCTAGAGATCCCCTCCACCCCACTCCTGGTATAAATGCCAGTGAGTCTATACTGACACCTGTATAAAGTGGTAATTTGTGACTAAAGCATTGTCAATTCTGTTTGTCTACAAATAGTTATTCCTTACAGCTACAAACAAATCACCAAGGCTTTTATCTATGAACCAAGAAAATCAGTAGTAGTCCTTCAACACACCAGGTGCAGATTTGAGCAAAAATCCAAGTCCTGGTATATCAGTCAAAATAGTTATTTAAAAATACCTTTACTGCTATCAAGTCAGCTCCTCTTGCAATTATGTGCTATATTGTCTCTGTTCCATTATTTTGAATACACTACGGGGGGGGGGGGGGGGGGGGGGGGAAGTAAATTACTGAAGGTATACCTAATAGACTGTACCAATATCCTTTAAAGGAATATAACACTTTTAAATTCAGTCTGATATGTAGCGGAGGCAGTTTCCTACAGGTTGCCTTCTGCACTCCCAAGGTGTTTCTCATCAGTCTTCTGATTTTGTCATGGTCTGCAGATTTTGGTAGCAAGGAAATGACTGCCTCTGTTACTGATGTGAATCTGTCAAGGCTGTATCTTTACAAACATTCTGTTCCTGGGAGTTCATAATACTTTACTTCAGCAGGAGTGAGAAAGAATAGAGAAAAACTAGACACTTCTATCCTTTCAGTCTCTTAGATCATTGGTTGTGCATCGTGTGTGTTTGGAGTTTCATTATCCCAGGTTTACGTTTTGTGACTTGTACAAATTAAACAGAAATAGTAAATTATAGACAACAGCAAGAAATGCACAGATACATCTCCATTTTTATGTTCCGTGGTCCAAATTCACACAGCTTTCCTAAATGGTTTCTTAAACTGAGATGATGAAGGATGAAAATATTTTACAGGACTGTATTCTAACTTTAAAAAAAAAAAAAAAAAAAAAAAAGAGTACTAAAAAATGGAGTATTAACCATAATTATCCTTCATGATAATATATTCTGCAGTTTTTGTAACTGTGGGTCTTTGCTTTCACAAAAATGCATCAGTGAGACACATAGCAGTGGAAGTTCTGGCAGAGTAATAAGGTATACAAGACTGCATAAAGAGAAATAGTAAATGTACTGGCAGGAGGCTCAGTGGGTTTAATCATATTTTCACACTTGTGCAGTGTTTATATAACCTAATGTGGAGATAATGACAGAGAACCCCTTTCTTTCCCATTATATCATTATTCACACAGCTTACAATATTTCATTTATGGATTACACTTCTGTTATTGTGCACCATCAAACCCTGCCTTCACTCTGTATCTTAGGCACAGCTCCGCTGGCTGAGTTCCTAACACTACTGAACAAATTGCCACTCCCGTGTGCAACCAGTGTTTGCATTACTTACAACTCATCTATTTGCATAAACAACATTCCACAGACACAGTCAATAATGCAGTGATACAAATTAAAATGAAAAAGTAAAAAATCTCTGGTTCATAGTCTTCATGAAAACTTCTGTGCACTTTAAAAAAAACAACAGAAGAAGGAAAAAGACCCTTATCATTACTACGAAGTGTATTTTCTGAATGTAAATGAGAAATAAGATTTAGGATTGGTTTTTTTCAATGGGATGTCAGATTATTTTTTTTCCTCATACATATTTATATCTTTTTATTCTTTTTATTGTCATTTCAATGGAGTTGTGTAAACTTTCACTGGGGGAGGATCTGATGCAAGGTCAAATATATAGAGTTAGGTTTTTAATTGTAAAGAAAGTTGAATTTGATCTATAGCACAACCAGGAACTAGACAAAGTATTTTAATAGCGTCACTTGATTAGAGAGGCCTTTACCAAAAGCATGCTAGGACCAGTTACAGGATAACGGTAATGCAGACTGTGGCTTACTTTGCAAAGGATACACTTCATTCCTGCGATTGACATAGTGCTGGGGATGTGGAGAGACAGGGTGCTGATGCTTTTGTTGCTTGGATCAAGCATCCTGTTCGAGGAAAAATACGTTGTTTATTTGGCCTGCCTTTAAAACTTAACTCAGTTATCACTGGGAATGGGAGGTATTTTTGATCTTCTGGAATCTTACAACATAATACAAGTCAACGTATGTTTTCATTTATTCTGCCAAGATCTGCTGCTCTGTAAGTCTGTAATGTTACGGCTTGTCACAGAAGACATACAAAAAAGCCAAAAAAGTCCTGCCTATTCCTGCTCTTTCTCCAGTTTTAATTCAAACAGTTATGTGAGACAAGCAATGACAGAAGATAGAGCACAGTAGTTAAGGGCAATATATATTAATGTAAAAATGAGATTTGTCAGGAGATGATCTAAATACCTTTCAGACATTAGTCAGAATATACAGAACTATGGGAAGATTAAGGCCATAATCCTGCAAAGCCTCAATTTTGCAGAAAATTTCACTCATAGAGAGTTTAGAGGATTGTCCAAGAGGGTGATTTCTCTTTGATTCCAAATCCATTATCTGACAGAACAGTTAAATAGGTCAGCTTATACCACCCATCAGGCAATGTATTTTTATTTCTTTAGAAAGCAGAGATGCATATTTTCATTACAGCTTATTATTATGCAGCACTACAAGTTTATGTTCATACTTCTATTAGCTCAATGTAAATCTTAAAATGTAGTTTTACACAAAAGATTAAATAAGGGTGAAAAAGTTAACAATACTGAAAGAGCAAGGAGCTTATCAATGTTCCCACTAAGACATTCTGATGGGGAATCACTATGCACACATGAACTCTGGAGCTCAGTCTAGCTAGGTACTGCTCAGCAAAAAGAATAAAGTGCACTTTTTAATCGTCCAGCTGCAACTTTAATTTTCTTCTTTTTCTTTTTTTTTTTTTAACAAACTGTCCCTACCATGTTTCTGTAGAAAAGATATTTAGGAATGTAGTACAAGGCTTTGCCCCAAGTATTAAGCCTGCACAGTATTTTCATTTGGGATTTGGGATTTTAACCTCTTGACCTACTGACAATAAAGTCATTGAGTAAGTAGTTTGAAACCCATTTGAACTTGGAACTTTTTAACTCTAAATATGATTCAGATACTTAGAACAAAATATTGGAGCAGAACAGCATGCTACAAAGGTCCAACACCACAAGGGCATTCTTAGTTTCTGCAACCAGTAAGAGTCCTTCCCAACAAATTTTTCAGACTCTGGACTATGCTTCACATTGAAAAGGGCCATAAGAAGAGGTCATAACTTATTTTTTCATATGATTTATATCTATATTTCAAAAGCCTATTTTAGTGCAATAAAACCATAAGTGATATACAACTACAGTTCCTTAAAACAGGCTAAAAATTTTCCCATTTAAATTTACTGCTTACTTCAAAAAGTGAATTACAATAAAATATCCCTAAAAATAAAAGTAATTTCCAATCAACCATGGGTTTACAGAATGAGAACTAAAAAAAGGTTAAATCCCTGTTTTCTGCCCCTGCTGAAGTTCAATCCAAATAGATCAGTTTTTACACATGGTTGCAACTGAAAAACATTTCTCAAGAGTGTCCACTAAGGAAACCAGAATCTTAAATCTTCAAAAACAAAACCAAATCTAATTAAAAGTTACATTTTTGCTAAAATATGTAGAATGTTAGAAGAAACTCACAGTAATGGTCTCTTTCTTCACTGAGGCATAAGCAACTCTGTGTTTCCAATGAGCTTAATGGAAGCACATCAGAAGTCACCAGTGATTTAACTGCCAAACTACCAGATTTTCTATTCCTTCATAATCCCATTTATGACCCCATACTGTCATGTAAATTCACAATTAAAAGAAAACCTCCCCTATCGTAGCGTAAATTTTTCCATCAGCTTTTCAAGAAAGAACTTACAGAGAAAATGTTAATAAACTCAAAACTTGAAAACAAGACTGTGCACAACTCATTCAGAAAACATAACTAAACTATAAACAAAACTGAGGAACACATGGCTTGCAATAGACTGTTTTAACTAAGTTAAATTACTAATTTTGTTACATTATTGCTTAAACACCAAAGTCACAGATTGGCAACATGTCAGTTCTTAATACAACTGGGCATATTCACTCTGTCTTTCTTAACTTTATTTTCATGACTGGGAAAGGGGGAAAATTCTTCCCCAGTGGGGCAGGAAAGGAGTTGTAGGTGTTGTTTAAATGCACTGAAGAAGAAAGATGAGTCATGCAGAGAAGACCTAACACAGCTTTCGCCTCCTGTCAGGGGTCAGAGGGGCTAATGAACATGAACTAAATATCATTTATGAACTAGTCTCCAATGAAATGATTCAAGGGTGCAGGGTGTATATACAGGGGTGTGTGCATGTGTGTGTGTGTATCTATATCTATACACAGATACTCATAGATACATTATAAGGTGGACCTTTTTGGGTATGCTTGGACATTTTCCTGCAGTAGATTTTCCACACAAATAAGACCACACTCTCTTTCAGCAGTTCCTCTTCCTTCTTACTGTAGCTGAGATATTAATCCCTTTCCACTCAGAGCTTTCCAGCTGCATAGCCTCTCTGCCTCTTTTCACTTGTTGATGCCACCCTTTTCCATCAGTACCACCCTTTTCCATCAGTACCGCCCTTCTGGCTGATCCAATGACCAGAGCTATGGCAACCAGCAGGGCTGAGATCCAGCCATTCCTCTTTCCTCACTTAGCTTCTGATCTGCCTCTGGCTTGCAGCAGTCACTTCTGGCTGAAATCAAGAGAGATTCTTCTAGCTAATGAACACCACTCGAATTCCTACCAGGATTTTTTTGGGGAGTTCACTAATGACTGTCTCCAGATATTTTTAATAGGCAATTTGACTCCCACACTGCATTCTCTCCCCAACGGAAGCATTTTGAGTAGAAACTCGGTGCAAATAATCCAAACTGGGAAAAAAAAAATCCAAAACACCATACATCCTCACTTCCAAAGGCCAGAGTTAGAGACCTCTGCACTCTGAATGTAATTCACAGAGAGCCACGGTTCTGTCACCATCTTTGTCAAGAGACAGATATTTCACTGCTAAAGCATAAACCCATAATACTTACAGAAGTGAAAGTTCAAAATTAAAACTGCTTTACAGAAGAGAACCTAAAGAATTGCTTTGTTCTGGTAAAAAATGGTAGTGTTCAAAAGTTTGGTTTACCTTGCTGGAGAAAAAAAAATAAATTACTTAATGAGATCTAGCAGCCTGCCTCTGCAATGTCCTGCACTTGCAATTTCCAATGATCAGGAGGGAAGAGCAGCTTATCTAGCCAGTTGCACTAAGTTAAATTGCAGAGTATCTTCATAATCCTAGCAAGAAATAGGTTCATGCCCCAAAGCATTAGGATTGATATCCCTTGTAATTTTGAATCTTGACAGAATACTGACAAATTATATTCTTGTTCATATGGATCTTCAAATATCAGGCTTAAATAAGAGCCACTGACACAAAGTTTGGTTACATTGCTCCTTCTCAGTAATACCCTTTCTCATTTTTAGGGGAAAAATCTTATTACTTATGCTTAGAATCCTTGAAATCTAAGAAAAAGTTAACCAGTCTTTTTTTTTTTTTTTCCAAGATGGTCCATATCAGTGGTCGTTTCCTCCAGTAAACATCTTTCAATCAAAAAACCCAAAACAAAACAAAAAACAAACACCAAAAGGAAAATAAGAATTTTTTTTTTTTTTTAGCCTTCCCTGAGTCCAAAGGAGGAAGGAGGAAAAACTGGAATATTTCAAAATCCTACAGAACACTCTGTTACAAACCCATATGTCCACTATCTATTCTTCATTCACCATCAGGATGTGAAAGAGGGAGATAAAGCCTTTTCCAGTGTAACACAACAGGAACCCGTGCAAGTTAATGTCCACTGCAGCATTTAGAGATAAGTAAACTGTCACCAACACAAGATGCGAATGTAGTACGACTTTTTTTTTTTTTTTTTTTTCTTCCAAATTGAAAGGAAATTTTGCCTGGTTTTAGTCACAATCTTACATATAGAAGGTTTGGTTTTCTTTGGCTTTTCTTTTTTTCCCTTATACAAATCTTCGTTGCTCATTTAAACCAAGAAACTATAGACTTTTAACCTCAATGCAAACAAAGCCAAATGAGTTTATTGGGTTTGGTAATAGCCATACCTGGGAATGTCATCTTCAGACTGTCTTTGAAACAACAGTCTTTGCTCCATAACACTATAGGTTTAAAGTACAGACTGAAAGCAAGAACTAGTCAAGACAGACAGGGTCAGAGAAGTGAAAGACAACAAAACAAATTGGGTTTGGCAGAAAAACAGAAGCCTCAATCTGTCATTTGCCTAAGCAATAAAGGACAGCAGTGATAACTCATGAGGAAGGCTTGAAAGGCAGATAAGTACTGACAGACTGGAGTGCTGCTGCAGTGTGGGAGAGCTATCAGTCCCAGACTAGTCAGGGAGTTTGCAGACCCCAAGGAGTAACTGAGCAATATTCTTAATCTTGGTGATTTAGGCTATATTTTCATTGCTGTCTCAACTCATATGTCTACAAAAGTTCATGTCCAGCTTTATCTCCTTTCACACATGAAATCCTTAAATGTGCATCTATTTGTGCTTTGCACCCAGTCTCTTTCACAGGTGGGAATACATTTCTAAACCTGACCTGTGCTACAAGTTTATCTTTCCCTGATATGCAAAACCAAATTGGTAAGTACTCCACGAGACTGGAAAATCATCAGTCACAGGCTGTCTGGCCATTCATGGAAAGTCTTAGAGACACTAACTGGAACACTGGTTCTGCATTTCTGTATGAACTTTCAACCCTAAAGCATTAGATCCCAAAGTATTACATTTCCAGTTATCTGTGCAGTGTAAGCTGTAAGAATTTAACTAATACAGTTTTAAGAGCTGCTGCTTAACTATGACCCTCCCACAGAAATGCTTTTGGTCTTGCCTCTGAACATAACAATTCTTAATACACATGCTACCCCTCAGCATCTTGTGACTATAAAAAGAGAGTTTTGAATATTCAACCTAACATCAATGACTTCTCACAGAGTTTTGGTGTTACCTCCTCCTCTTTGCATCATCCCTGGCTGTGCCTTGTTTAATTTAAAGTCTGACTCTGTAAATTTTCAGTGAAAGAAGGCTCTGTTGGGTGAAGTATTCCTGGATGGCAATATTTTGGGGGTGAGTTCTTTTTACTCTCTAATTTTTACCCTGTGTAGAACAGAAGGAATCACAGATAGGAAGTAAAGAGAAGTCTGTTCTGAAGCAAAGCCCATAAAGAAGCTACGATGAAAAATTCTGAGACTCCACTAACACATTCTGGGTTTCCAGGTAGATTCACACTGATGCCTTGGCCCATGTGCTAAACAAAGATGTACTGCTCTTGGCAGAAAGGGGCTGATAAGCAAATCCCAAACTGTGCCCCAGCTGCAGCTGAACATGATTCAACTATTCCAATTCAGTGCAAAGTCAAAAGGTGAGCATGGCAAGCAACAGCACTTAAAACGGCAGAGCATCTAAACCTAGAAGCCCCTAGAGAATGCACCTCAATGCACTTGTGACATGAGACAGGAACTTCTTAATCTTCACCCAAATTCTATACTGGTGGTTACCAGCTTTGATGATATTAGAGCAAGTTATGCCAGTTGGGAATCTGCTGCACTACAACTATGTGTTTTGTAATTGCCAAGTCAGAATCTGTGATACATTAAGGTTGTTTTGCAGAACTTCTGCCATACTGTTCTCTTTATGATGCATAATTCTCATTACTCAGTGCCTAAAATTTCAGCATATGTTTATGAGAAGAGCCTGCTATTTATTACACTCAAAGCAGCATCTCATGCTGCATATCACTGTGACAGGCAATTAGTTCCCACTGAGTAATTAATTATTAATACAAATATTTATTTGGAGAACTATTCCTAGTAAAAGGTATAATTATTTTTACTCCAAATGTATAAATAACACGAGTAATTAATGCCATTTTGAAAAACAATATTATATATGCAGCCACTCTAAAAAATAACAATGCATCAGTAAAATAGTATCTTCAATAAAACCAAAAAGCTACCCCTTTCTTGTTCAGGTAGTAAAGCCAGTGGCTGATTGTATGCCTCAATGAGCAATGAAAGCAAGGACAAAAAAGGGGAAAGAGATGTGCAGGCAGCTCCAGGAAGAACAGTGGAAAGGGTTGTACAAATTAAAAAGAAGGCACTTCTACTGAAGTACATGATCAAAGTAGAGCCATCGAGGGAGTCAGCAATGCGGCCAGGCAGCTTGCTGGGTGGCAGCAGGGGCAGAACCGAGCTCTCCTCTGGGGAGCCGGAGGTGAGGTGTGCTCTCCTTCTGAGGGTGCTGCTGGAAGGCAGCAGAAAACTTCTCCTAGGCTTCAAAATCCATTTGAATGCCAAGTCCAACAAGTGAATTAAAAAAAAATTTTGCACTAAGGCATGCTAGAAGCATAACAGCTGGGGCAGAAGGCTGGGAAGCTCCCTCCCTGCTCAGCACCCACTCTCGACTAAGTGTGGCTCATAAAGCAGCGGAGCGTACCTGCGGCGTGTTGGCAGCAGAACGCACACAGAAAGACGCAGAGCTCATCTTAACCACGTGAAACAAAAGCAACACAATTTCAGCACAGTTCCAGACGTCAAATTTGCCATCTTTTAACCCTAGTTCTACAGTAAAAATGGAGAGGAAATTACTATTGATTCAGATGGGTGTAAGTGGAAGGGAAATGGGTGCAGATAACTGATCAAAGGTTCTTTGTATTTTTTTTATGAGAAATAGCCTTTAAAGGAAATGAAAAAAAGCTGATGAAATTTTCCTTCCTGCTGAATCTTTAGTGGGAAAAAATAGGATTGTTTTAAAGGTTTCAGAACTAAAATTGCAGAGAAAAAAATATTTATCCTTGTTGAATAACCGTTTTCAAAACACCCAAACCCCAAAATATTTGTACATCCATAATATATATTAAAAAATCCATTCCTTTGTCATAATTTTCTTCTTCCAGCACACAAACAAATACATATAACTGTCATTTATACGTCTTTGGTTAGAGGGCAATTTGTAGAGTTACAGCCTTTCAAATGAGCAGATGTTCTGTTTTCCAGGGGGAAATCGTACAGATATTATAGTAGCTACAGAGGAATAAACTGTTCATACATAGGTCTGGCTTCACTTCAGTGTCTCTGTGCCAGTCTAGTCTTTCAAGGTCTGGGTGGTAGTGATTGAGAAAGCAAAGATGCCAGACATACCTCCTCTTTATTGATGATAAGCAGCACTAGAATAGGATTGTGTGATAGGAACAGCTTAACTTATTCCCTTTTGGCTTGCCAACAACGGCATCAACAGTGGCTGAGTTCAAATCTGGAAAAAGCACAGAAGAAACCATAGTGTCCCTATGAAGCAGTGAAAGCTATTTCTTCTGAACATCTATCTGAACATCTTTACCTTTTTTTTGCATGTAAAACCAAAATAAAATAAAATGAAGCGAAGTCAAATGCATCCCTGCAGATGTCGTACTCTAATTGCATACAGCCTCACTTCTCAGCAATACATATTCTTTACAAGCACCATCAAACTGACAGCACTTCTGCCAAAGACAGATCTCCTCTGTTACGCTATAGCAATGGTGCTTTAAAAAGCTCCAGAGCAAGTATTTACACCTCCACTACAAATGTTTGCATGGCTGAAACTTCATCCAGAGCTGTTTAAGCATTTGTGAATAGGTGCAAAAATATGTTTTGAGAATTTCTAAGCATGATTACGTGAAATATCTGACAAGTCATCTGGAACAATGATCAAGGCATGCCCTGAATTTCAGGAGGTCAATCTTAACTATCTATCAAGGTTATCCCTCTAAATGAATTGCCTAAATAAAGAGATTAAAAGGCTGTCATTAACTAAAACTGTGTGGTTATGAAAAATCCCTTAAATTTAAGCAGCTTATTTTCTTTTACAGTAACAAGAACAAACTAATGCTGCTTCACTTCTCAACAGGCACATCATTCTCCATTCAGAAAAGATTTAATGCATCTTAGCTAACATACACTTTTAACACGGCTCAGCCTTTCTGAATTTCTCCATATGGACACATGAACCAGCTCACTGCACCACTTCTCCCTTACTGGGGGGCACAGAGGAAAAAAGAACTGACAACATTGTCCAAAAAGTGGGTGTTTGTTAAGCTCTTGAATTACGAACTACCTAAAACGTCCTTCTGTCTGGCTCATATAATGAAATTGTGTATCATTCCACACCTCTGGGAACCAAACTGAGCAGAGGAATTCCAATTGATTTTAATATCAGCATTATGAAATGATATCATGATACAATATGCTCCTTTAGCTCATATTTAAGGATATTTTGCACACATTTTCTTCTTTCCACCATGAGGATTAAAAAGTTGCATGATATCTCCAGCTAGCTCAAAAAGCAAACTGAGACAAGAATCAAAGCAGAATATAACCTGTGCAAACTCCAACAGCACTTGGCAGTTCTCACCTGACTTGGCTTAGGAACCTTTACCTTAAAAAACTGCAGGTTTCAAATTGCCTAGGAAACCTGACTCATCTTTCAGTGGCTTTAGCTATCAATTGTCCTTGAAAAATCACAGTTACCAACTGTGATTAAGCTACTACTTCAATAAAAAATAAATCAATAGGAGCCAAGTGTTACTCTAAGCTTATATTCACTCATTGTTGAAAGCCTTTTTAGTATTTCTTGAGTTGTCTGCTGCTGGTATGTCACCAAAATCATCCTGGCACTGTTGAAAGGTCAAGTTCATTTTATGAAACCCAAGATGCAAGCAGCTACAGGCTCCCCTACTGTGCATGACTTTCTTCTGTTCTCCTTTAAAAAAACATTATTCTATAAAAGTAAAATAAAATTTGTTGTGACCCTACAACTACTAGCTGCATATGATGGTATGCTGTGTGTATTCTCTACCTATGGTGTGAAGAAAGAAGAAAAAAGAATAGTGATACACTTCCGAGTCTGATGAGTTTCTGCTGTCTAGTGTGTCTTTAATTCCAGGACAGACAATAAAGTCCAACTTTTATTATTATTTTTCCTCAAAAGCCTTTTCACCACATGGGGAAATCAGATATTATGCCATATTTATTTCTTATTCAGCTTCCACCACTTCTGAAAGACTTGTATTTTCCCCCTTGTCTACAATAAAACCAGGCATTTTAGAACAACTTTGTGGGTATTTCAAAAGCACCATTCTCAAATGTTTTTTTGAGCAGTTCCATTTTCACAGTCACCTTGGACAAATAATGCCAAGCCAAATGTTTTTAGTACTTTGAGTAAATTAAAAACGAATTATTTAGGAGAGCTCAGGAGGATGGAAACAGGAATTCATTAATTAATTTTGACTTAACTGATTTGTGAGTGGTTAAATCAAATGACAGCAGCTTAGAGCCACAGGCTACCAGCTGAGCTAGATATAACAGGAGGAAGCTGAATCAAAAACGTTGAAGTAGCAAAATAAAATACAGCCAGTGGCACTCTAGGGCAAAGTCCCTGTACATGACAAATCCTATTTGTGACCCAGGGTTGTAAGCTTTCAAACCAGCACTAAGCAGAAGACTTAAATGCATGTTTGAAGGTTGCATACTAATAAATCAAATGCAATTAAACATCAGCTAGGAGACTCACCCATCTACCTGGGTGCTGTGCAGGTCCTTGTGACTCCAGCAAGTTCAGTAACAGGAGAGAGCTGTGAATGTGTATATCCAAATGGGATATTTGCTTTCTACCTTTAGAACATGACAATCTGCCAGGTAAGTGAACAAATATTGCTTTTTGAACCAGTAAGTTTGCCAAGCTCAGATCATAGCATAGTATCAAAAATTAACTCAAGAGAAAATAAATCAGAGACATAAAATTTTATACACACAAACTTTTATGGATATGTACTGTATCATTTGCCAGCATGGACTTTCAACCTTTCAAGCACTTCTACTCGCTTGTTATTTGAAGGTTAGTCATTTGGGTTTATTTCTCAGAAAGCATTTATAACATAATGGAAATAAAATTCATACTCTTTCTGGATGCTTCAGAGAAATAATGAAAACATTTCAAATACAGGCTTTGGGAGAGTACTTCAATCACTTTCCCAAAAATAACTCCACAGCAATAAGCTGCAGTATCCAGTAGCCATTTAACTAAAGTGGGATTCATCAGCCTAAGTAAGGTCTTACAAACCTTAGGAAGAATTCTTAGTAGAGATGAATACAAGAAAGTTACAGCTGGTCTATCTTTTCCCTTGAAAAATCCCTCTGACTTCATAACTTTTATGTGAACACTTCTAAGTTCAATTTGTCATAGTACTTGCCAATAGTCATATCCTACTAGTGAGGGAGGAAGAAATTTTGTTTAACCTGGCTTATTTAAAACAAAACAAAACAATAACCACAAGAACGATAGACCCCAAAACCTTCCATTAAAAAAGATACTGATATATGAACGTTTTTAGGGGTCTCCAGAAATATTTATAGTCCTGCCTGAAAAAAATGCAAGTCTCTGCTTAACTTTCCTTATGTGATTTCTACATATAGCAACAGTGCAAAGAACATCACCCACCACCAATGAGCCAGCGTATTACCACAGGACTTGAGAATGTTAGCAGCTTTCTAGTATGTGTCAATCTCCCATTAGAATCAGAGTCTAGAAAGGGGACAGAAGGTTAAATCTACAAGCAATAATGTAGTAAAAAGCACCATTGCTTAAGGTAACTCTTTATGGGCAATTCACTATCAGAGATGAGAAAATTTGAAAAGTGTTTTTGCCTTTCTTTTTTAACATTTCTTCTCTGAGTGTTGGTTAGCACTCAAACTTTAGGTCACCACTAAATACAGAGTTCGTTATTTAAGGTTGCTAAGTAGGAGCTTCTGCTTATTAATGGTAAATACATAGAACAGACAGGTAGGACCTTTCTTGAAGGCTTTGGTCACACTATTAATACCAGAGGACAAAATATATAAACATGATCAAGTAAGGTAGGGTACTTAATGAGAAGAATGAAGTCTAACATTTAAATGTGTTTATCAGATGCAGATAATGTATTCAGAGAACCTTAAACTTTAGGCTCTGAGAACTAGCTATGCCTTAATAGCATTCAGCGAAACAATGAGCCAATGTAGAAGCTGTCTGTTGTGTCGCTGAACGTTGATTCAATCTGAATGCATTCACTGCAATGTACAGAGCTACCAGTTGGGAATGAGTGGGAGTTCATTAACATACAGAGAAAGAAACAAGCATGCTGGTGCATTGTATCATCTGTTTCACGGCTTCATATTTTACCTATAGGAATTGCGGCAAATAAGTAACTTTTAGGGGACCTTAGCAACAATCAGCAGTCACACTCTGCCTACAAAGAAAACAGCAAATTGGTTTAAAATTGCTTCTTAGCATATGCAGTGAAAACCATTACATGCTGTCAACATGTTCAAGTCATTGTGCTAATGAGATGAGACAGGTTGTGTGACAAAGAAAGCAGCATGTTTCTCAGTGTTGAGAAGTAATGAATCCATTGGCCAGTATGGAGAACCCGAATCCTCAGCTGTTCTCAAATTAGGCACTCCCCCATTTGGCAAGATGCTCATCTCCGCATTTAGGCTTTCTGTTATATTTTAGGTTTGTGGGAGTGTTTTTAATCTATGTTTGGCTGAAACAGAAGGGCAGATTCTGACAGTTGGGGCAGAGATCATGTGCTTATCCACACCAATGGACTAGAAATATCTAGTTAGGCTTTATAGGTCAGTCGTGTTACAATAAAGAGTGTCAATGATGATCTTGTGTCTGTTTGATCAACCTCCATAGCTATATTCTGTACTATCAAACAGCTAGGTTCGATAAAGAAAGCAGTCAACTAAACTTTGTAGGCAAGGAAAAAAAAGAAAAAAAAAGGTCCTTGAAGATTGTGCCCCTTTCATGCTGTGATTAATTAAGAGACTGAAAGTATGATTGGTCTTTTTAAAGATGTCATAAGATATGGCAACTTCCCATCATTCAGAATAAATTAAGAAAATATCTTCAGTCCTTTTATAAAGGACTAGAGCTGCAGGACAAAATGTTATATGCCTCAGAAAGTGGAGAAGTTTTTTGTTCTCAAATATCACTGCAAAGCAGGATGAGTCAGATGGGCATGCCAAAGCTATGGTCATAAATATTTTGGCTATTTCTATATTGCATCATCAACTCATGTGGCTAGATCAATAGACTTTTGCACTAATGATTTTATCTCTTCAACATGGAACTATAGTCCGACAGACCCTTGTGTCTTCTCATCAGCAAAACCTACATGCAAGTCAACAGGAGATTGCTTGCTCACGTAAGCTTGTGACCCAAAATCTGATTAAATATAGGAGAGAACCAGATAAGACAAAAGCTAAGAAACTAGTATAAAACTAAAGGGAAAAAAAAAAAAAACCAAAACAAAACAAAAAAAAAACCCAAAAAAAACCCCCAAAAAACCAAAACAACAAAGGATTCTTCCAACATAACATATTTTCTTTAAACTAGCACGCTGAACACAGTTATATCTCTCAGATATTCGCTCAGCTTTTGAAAGATAACCCAAATCTCCTGTCACTTAGCTGTTAAACAAAGGGTCAGCAACCTTCACCTGACTTGAGAGGCTTTAGGCTTATATCAGGAAAAATCAAAACCTAATACTTTGTGCTGGATGCTCTTGATATATTTTGAAATTGTGACTTATCCCTCAGACCAAGCAGAAACACAATTCTGTCAAGCTATCTTTGGCCACTGACAGATAGGCTGAAGTATTTCAAGCTTTTTAAGTGACTCTTTTCTCACTAGTATCTGTTGCAGTGACAGAATGTCTCTAGCATATCCTCCAATGAAGAGAACTATAATGAGTACAAGAGAACTGGAGTAATATGATCAAGACATTAAACAAAATTTCATGTCAGTTCCACTCCTCTTGCTAGTTATTTCCTTACATTTACCGCAACTTTGAGAAAGAAATCACTTATTCATCAGGAAGTTCATATGTATCCCTTCACCAGCTGATTTAGTGATGTCCCACTAGAGCTTCGAAAGTGTTAATTAATGAATTTACCATGAGAAAAAAAATCTTGTCCTTATTTCTAGCTTCCTACATAGTTTGACAATAATCACTATTTCAAATAGTGTACAAAAGTCTGCAAAAACTATGATGAGGAAGGACAGACTGCAAAAAATCTTCACAATCTATTGCTTTTTATCATTTTATTTTGCAATAAGCATCAAATGGTAAGTGCTTTATACACTGAAAATCAATTATGAAGAAACAAATAACAGGGCAGGTCATTCAGAAAAAAATCAATGACACATATTTAGAACGAACACAATTAATCCATATAACGCACTTAATCCAAAAGTGTCATGCAACAAATTGACTGGCCATTTTTAAGGTAGGTAGTAGCATATTAACAATATGGATGTGCCAAGTTTACTGGAAACAATTCACTTACCTCATACAACTACTACTCTAGCCAAACCATCACTTACTGTGTCAAACATCTATAACTATCTGATGCACTTATACAGAGTGGAATAATCAATTTTCAGGGGCAGATGAGCATTCATTGTAGACAGTATTTTGTAGTCCTTATTGAACTGCAGAGTTTTTCTATAGGTACTTGTATAAAAGAATATTTAGAACTTGTCTAAATGTACATAACAGGATTATCACTTAACAGTCCACAGGAAATCACAGCATAATGCAGAGAACACACAAATACAAAACTAAGATCTTCAGCTAGCTGAACCCTTCATGCAACACATTACAAGGTCCCACCATCAACCCACTGATTCTTCAGCTTCACCTAGACCATTAAAAAAGTCAGGATTTTTATTTTGCAAGAATGGAAATAGCACCTATTTCCTGATCTTTGCACCCCTTAATAGCAAACATTCATCTTTCCTCTTAAAAACATAGCACGTTTCATGTCTCCATCCTTCAATACTTTATCACCTTGAGAGACAGTTATCTGAAATTGCTGTAAAATAAATGACAGCTCTCTTAGCTCTTTTGTTACTATGTTGGAGTAAAAGACAGCCAGTCCTGTGAGTATGGTTAAAGAACATACAGTTCTATTCTGCATACAGAGCTGGGAATCAGTATGCAATTAAATCAATCTAAAGTTTGCTGGATGGTTTCAATACAGAAAAACTACAATACAAATAGAAAATAGAAAATGTTCTGTTCAGCATTTTAATACAAGTCAAAATACAAATTAGTTCATTAAATGCAAGCTGTGAAACTTAACTTTGATCTGTAAGCCGCTAGAGAAAAGGATAGTAACAAAAAGCTGTGATAAACAATTAGCTTTTCTAGTTTTCTGTCCTTAGAGCTCTCTCAAGAAGAAATCCCACCATTCCTTTGGAATTTCTTTTTTTCCTAACACCTAGCTCATGGATCTGTTCCCAACCATAGATAAAAGGACAAGTTTTCATTAGGGTGCAATTAGGCAGGCAACTCCATTACTGTTAACAATGTAATGAAAAATAATAATGCAGAAATAAGAACATTAACATTTTTCCAAGGTAACAGATCATCCTTAATGGAAACTGTATGCCTTAATTCCCTGTTCATGGTAATACAAATGTAACTCATTTTGTCACTTCATGAGGAGTAAAAGGACAAATCTAAAAAAAAAAAGAGACAGTCCATCTCACCCCGCCCATAACTAACCAAAGCCAGAAGAAATGTTGGCCTTCTGAAAATCAGTGGGAATTTTCCTTTTACTTCACTTGAGGAAAAAATCACCTCATGACTACTTATTTACCAATTCCAAGTATTTTAGTAACTACAGATTTACATACAAATCTATAGTATCCAGAAATGTGCCAGAAATGTGAAAGTAATCTTGGCCATAGCTAAAACAAGACTTGATTCAATATCAAATGAAGAGCATGAGCATTTTTCTATTGACTTCAGGAGGTTTTGGATGGAGTCCATTTGGAGACTGCACACTGAGGAGGATTTCTATGCTAACCACCGTGTTTTCTTTGCCAGAGGAAGATAAAAATGTATTTAAAATAATGGCATTTTATCAACTTGGAAGCAAAATGTCTGGTTTCCAGCTCTTGAGTAGAAAGGAAGGCTCTACTTTCTTTGTTATAACTAAACTCATACATTGTTACCAAAAAAAAAAACAAACAAACCCAAAAAAAACCCCCAAAACCAAACCAAGAACAAAACCCATCACACCTTGCTATTATTATTATTACAAAAGAACAAGGAAGTTATTTTCTTTGTAACTATATTTTAGTTTATGCATTTACCATAGTTCCTACTGCAGAAGGTATTAATTCATGCTATGAACCACAAGTTGACAACCTAACTAGAAAGCTGGCAAAATATTTGATTAGTTGTGCCTGGTCATACAGATAGCCATAGACATTCATGCCACAAAATTAAAGCAACTTCAACCCAACCCTATGAGGGCTTTTTGGAGAGAACTCCAGCTGACCTGATGAAAAACTTGATACACAGGAAAACTTAGGAAGACAAAATTATAGGAGATGATACGTTATAACACAGCATCAGTCACAGAGGTCAGTAATAAAGCTTATAAAATCAGGGTAAAACTGATACAATTGATTCATATGTCTGCGGGTAACGTCTCTCACACAATTTATTTGAAGGCTGGCTTGTTATAGGAAGTATGAGGGCTTTTAACAGTTTGGAACCGCATCCTGTATTATAAAAAAATCCAATTTATATGGCTGCACAATTCTATTCTTGCTCTTCCTATAAGCAGCCAATCCCTTTCCTGAATAGTGCCAAGCACTTGGCTTCAGTAATTGGAAACTACCTGCGTAAGGCTTATATAGAAAGCACAGGGACCTCATACTCCTGCTGCAACAAATATTTTTGAATCTATGCCAAAAAAAGAATTACACAGCAAAAGAAAGTGCATGTTGTGCTGCTTATTAACAATGCTTTGATATTGTATTGTTTATTTTGCTTTTATCTAGTTTGCTTTGGCAAGCTTGTTTGTTACTCTTCAGTCATATACATAGCATGCTGAATATATTCTGAAATGGCTTTTCTTTATAACTTTTTTTATGGCAAAATTTTAACTTTTTTATTAAAAGGCTTCAATTTCAGCACAAATCTCAGAAAATACTGTGTAAAATAAGTATGTGCCATTGTCAATATGATCTTTTAAGGTATTAAATATCTATTTCTTTTCTTCTTATAATACTTTTATTGCTGCCATGATGCTGAGGAATGCTAAACTGCCCTTTTGGACTGCTATGAAAACTGGAATTAGGCATCTCACAGCTTTTCTCTTGAGCTGCAGAACTCTAAAATGCGAAGGATGGATTTTCTGTCTATTTTTCCATCTCTGTTGGAGACACGAGAGAAGATTTTAATCATGCAGCTGTGGATCACTTTGAAAATCCTTCTGGCACATGGACTACTGCATTTCCATGTTTTATTCTTTGGAAATATTCCTGTTATGTTCTCTGGGCATCAGTGCCTGTCCTCTTCTTTATTTTTCTCTGCGTTTTTTTTTTTTTCCTTTTTAATAAAAGGGAAAAGGTGAAGACATTCATGACACAAATCCCTTTAAAACAAGAAAGAACAACTCTTCCCTTGCTTCAGCTTCAGTTGTAGCAGTGCTGCATGTAGAACTTGTGCAATATTGAGGTGAGATTACTGCTGTACCATATAAAATTACTGCTGTACTATATAAATTGTGGTTAGGTAAAATCAGTCTGGATTTACTTAAAAAAAAAAAAAAAAGAACGGCTTCTTAGATTGCTGTTATTGCTATCGCTTCACAGGTCTGTGCAAGGGTAATATCCCTTTAGCTGTATCAGTACTCAGGTCAGAAGCAATACCCAAAGTGGTTTTCCATATTTTCCTAATTTTTTTCTGATGGTACTTAATTGTCAATCTATTAAGTGGTTCAAATCACTAAAACAGTAAATCACGGAGACAAGGAAAACCTATGACTCATTCACAGAGCTTCAAGCCCTGCTTGCCTTAATATGGACAACCATCTCCATTTCTCTTGGCCTACAGCCAAAATGACTACACACAGGTAAGCAAAAATAGAGCTGGTTTCATTGCATGCATTTACGGTAAAGTATCAATGGCTCAGGGAGGACACTGGTTCAGCAACAGCCACACCTATGGGATTAACCTTGCAGGGACACAACAAAGTAATATTCAGTCACTGTGTGCAAGGTGATGTGGGAACTTGCCCCACGTATTTCCCCCTGCAGTGTGTTGGCCATACTGCGTACTTTAACGTAATTTAACAGTGGTTCAGCTCAAAGGCTGCGCTGCCTGAGTGTCTAGGCAAGGTCTTCGTTATAACTGGAAGACCCACAGAGGCTGTAACAGCAATACTCAGGTTTCCCTCTCTCCAGGCTGGCAGTAAAGTGATCAGGATGAATGGCAGCTTGAATCTTGAGGACAACATAGTAAAATAAAATAAACCCCCCCAGGCTCTGCTGCAGCTCTAAAACCAGTCAACTTACCACTTCCCGCATTCAGCCCTAAACCAGAGCTCAGACTGTGCAGAGATGCTCACTGCACCCTGTCTGCCATGGACGCTCCTGGCCTGGCTGGCGTCAGAAAGGGCAGAGTACTCTACGTGAGGTCCCAAGGAGGACAGTTGGTATTTGATGAAAATATGTTTGTGAGTTGGTGGTTTTGTTTTCTTTTGAAGTGTATGTGTGTATAGATGCATACATACATACATACGTATGTACATATACCTACACACATGTGTATCTTTTGAAATCCCAAGATGCAATTTTACAGACTTTCTACTTTAATTCATAGCTTCTGCCAACTGATCTAGTGAAATAAAGTCTACAGGTCTGCAATCCTCAAGATTCATCCCAACATGTTTTTTGAAGACCGTTCTCTTTGTTTTCATGTCAGATCTTGGCTCAGGATGAGAACACGTGCTTTGGAAACCTACTCAACCACTTTGTCAAATACTTTCCAATCCTTTGGTTCTGGACCATTTCACTCCACTCGCTTGTCACAAGATATTAATTCTTTCTAACCAGACTGAAAAATACTTTTCACCAGCTCTGCTGGCAACACCTACTTTTATCACAGCTTCTCACAGCTGTAGTTTAAATCATAAAGTGCCAGGTACCTAACAGACAGCCGTGGTGCTACAGAGACTTGAAAACATGCTATGAGGAGGTACACAAAAAGCTAAAGACAATTTATGAGTTTTGGACATTGTACTTGGACTTTCAGCGTGGGTGGCCTTCTCTACAGCCTTTGGTAATACAGAGAAATACTTCACAATGTGTGTGTCTAAGCTGACTCCTGTATAATACATCCTTCTAAATTATTTAGTCCCTGCTTGGAAAACAATCTGGTTCTAAATTCTTTAGAGTAAGGAGTCTGTTTGCCAAAGGGTAAAAAACATGTGTTAAAGGAAACTGAAGAAAACACTAAGTTATGCAATACTCTCAGTGTGCTACACAAAGTGAAAACAAGTTTTCTTAAAGACACAAGTAAATCTCCTTTATTCCTCACTAACAGTCTCAGCAAAGCACCACCAGCAAACTCAGATCTTCTATCTGTGCAATAACCTGAATTGTTTCTGAAATGGACCAGCCATAGGATTGTCACTACACTGGACATTGAGCCCTAGGTCCAGGATCAGGATAAGCTGCACATTATCATTACAGAGCATAAACGTGTTAGCATATTAATTTTGTAAGATGTATTACTTTGTCCTTGTTATGCATAGACTTCTTGTTCTATTTGCTAAGCAATTACAGGTCTAAATCTCCGCTATGCTTCATAACGTTCACTTATCAATGCTAGAATCATTATGTGCATAAAATGCTTCAGAGCCTGAGTCTCCTTCCTTCCTTTTCTCCCCTTGGGAAAACATGCTACTTCCATTCTGAACTTGCTTTACTGCTTAAAATCTGCTTTCTAATAACCCTATGATAAGCTGTGGAGCGTTTCTGTTGAATTTTCTGTTTGTTTTATGGTCCACAGTGAATTTTTGGAAAGGAATGGAAATGTTTCAAAACCTGTTGCCTAATTAAGTGGAGGTCAGTGATCAAATCCCTACATAGGGGCAGATGCATCACCCTGAGGAAGAAGGGAGGAGAAAAGGGGACCGGAGTGCAAGCTGTAGCTGTTTCACGGGACCCAGATAGCTCTTTCCCCTTCCTGGCTATATCCAGTCAATAAGGCACATGTGCTTGCACTGAGCCATGTGAACAGGGAAGGGCAGCAGCAGGATGATTCATTATAGTTAAGAGAAAGCACCCACTCTCTAGACTGCTGCTCTGTGGCGCTGGCAGTTTTTCTTCTGCTCTGATCATCCACAAAGCCAACCCAGAGAGTCAGTGGCTCAGCAGCTGCAACTGGCAAGTAGGGCTGAATAGCTGAAATTATGAAATTAAGCTGAGGATGGCTGATTGGCAGCACTACATCAAGGGAGCAGGAAGACAGGGATAACTGGGGAATGAAAGAACATATTGCCCCCTCTTGTAATTTCATTACTGTGTAAAAGACTGACCAAACTGAACATATTAAATTAAAAAAAAAAAAAAAAAAGATTTTTTTTAAAAAATCTCATCTTTCTGCTCTTTAAAGAAGGCCAATTATTATAATTCTTTGAGCTGAGGTAGCCCTATGGGCACCAGTCATAATAAAGGCTGCATTGCACTGGAGCTGTAAACTTATACTACAAAAAGATGATGATTTTCCCAAAAGGATTTGAAGGGCACAATGGCAATTTAACTAGGCTGGGTGAACCGTATTCATTTCCATTGCAACCAGCCTCCCTTAAAATTATACATGCATATCTATACATACAAACATGCATAAATAAAAAGTAGGTGTGATCTGTATTGAAGTTCGCATTACTTCAACATTTGCTTTCAGATTGTGATGTAAAATTCAGTCTCAAGGTATACACTTTACAGAAAAGCTCTAATCTCCATAAAATTGCCATGATAATCAAAATACTTCATTTACAAGCAATATGTAACCTGAATGTTTTTCCATACTCTGATGAAGAAGGCCAGGGGTTTGTCTTTTCTTCATTCTCTTAGGAATGAGACACAATTTCTTTTTATAAAATCTGGCTGGAATGTTCAAGCATCTGCAGCAAAGCTCCCTACTAACATAGATTCTGACTTATGTTCTCCAGTGATAGCTGTCATGGGTTTTCTAAAAGATTAAACCTTCTGTGTTCATTTATATGTAGAGCAGAATGCACTTCTTTTTATGCACAGAGTGAGAATATGATACTTTTAAATACAAAACCAATTTCCACTTTCCAATTTGCCACCATGAATAAGAGATTCATTTTGCTTTGCCTTCATGATAACTTTAGTGACTTTCATATCAAACCAAGGTTTATGCAGGGCTGATATATTGGGAACTGGTGAGCAGTCTAACTGGAAAGATCACTCCTGTAATAACAGTGTATTTTAAGACCTAGAATACAGGTGTGGATGTGTGATACAATTAAGCACTTGCTTCCAATACAACCTCCCTGGGAGAGACAGTTCACATTTGTAGCAGGAACAACTGACCAGTTATTTAAAACTAAATCCTTCAGAGCTCCTATTCAAGAGTGCAACAAATCCAATCATCATTTAGCTGCCTCCTCAGAATATAGGATCAAGAAGTCTTCACGTATTATGGATCCTGCATTGTTTTCAAACACACAGGCAGGTATGAACACCTTTATTTGACAGAAGTGCTTGAAACACAGAAAGTTTAGGTGACACATACCTCAGAAAAAATTATAGCAGAGACAAAAAACAATTGCCTGCCTCTGGGACCCGATGCTCTATGGATGCTTACCCTGCTCATATCAGATCCTATCACCTCTTTCTATTTACACATGATGAACTGAGACCAATAGAAAGCTCCCAGAGTACCTGGCATGCTTTGCTCTGTAGTAGGTGCCCTATTCCTGCAGGGCAGCCTGTGTAATTACTGCTTAAGAGCTGCTTTTTTGCTGAGGGTTGACATTTACAAGAAGAAAAGTCACAGCTGCCAAAACAAGAGTAACGATGCAGCCCTGTGGTAAGCATAATGAACAAAAATACCAAGGGAGAAGAGGAAGAATAGCTGCTCAAGAGCACCACTGGAGAAGCTAGCCATTGCTTCCAGATCTGCAGTTTCCCTGGGGTTCAGACAGATTATTCATTACAAATATTTATCTGGCAAGTGCTGGCATTTTTCTTGAAGATCTATATTGCTTGAGAATATTACTGACAGAGAACGTATTTTATTCAATGTAAAATATTGATTTTCAGGTAAACTTGCCAATGTGAAGGCTAAAATGGAAAAGGTGAGTTACAGACAAACCTTCTCAGGTCCTTCATTTTTTTGATATAAAATATAACCCACTAACCCAATCTTTTTAAGCCAGGCTATTCTTTCATTTTTCTCTGACTAGAAATTAGATTAATTTTCTCAGTCTACAGAAAAATGGAAGAATATTTCTGCTTTTAACAGAAAAAGCAGAAACACTTTGACTCAGAGGTTTGTCAAGGCTTACAGACTCAGATCCAGTCTTCCTGAGAGGTTTGGCCTATTCAGATTAATCTCTATAATCACATGCTTCTTTGAAATGTGGACTTGTGCTCTTCCATTTTCTGGAGCCGCTATGTAAAGTTACGTTTTATTTTTGGAAAAGACAAGAGCAGGAAATCTGTTTCATAAGGGAGGATATTTGGCTAGACATTTGAACACAGGAAGTAATCCCATTGAATATTTTACTTAGCAATGATTTTCCTTTCTGGCAAGCCTGTAGGATGGAATCCATTCCATTATACTGAGAGTAGTTTAAAATAATCCACCAATAAAACCAACCACGTTCAAGTCCCACTTTTATAAATACACATTCACACATATATACTTTGTACATACTGAGTAGTTCATTTGCTCTCAGTGGACCTTCCCATGTCATGACCTTGACTAATCAAGGGGTCCTAGATGTCTTATCAAATCACAGTCTACTCAAAGTGCCTAATTTGGTGATTTGCACATAATAACAGAAACCATCATTCTGGATAGATTGGGGCACAGCTGTATGTGCTGTTGTAGCACATCATGTCCTTAACTCCAGAGCACTGCCCCAGGTAGGTCATTCTGCAAGTTCTCAGTTGAAAAGTAACCAGTACAACGTACCATGCAATTCTTGACTGAAAATATTTGAGATACAGTATACTAGATTAGTTGCTGACATTGTACCATTTCTCCAAAGCTAGAACCAATATGGTCAGAGAACAGATGGGTATTTTTTGAGCCAAAACAGGTAAAAAATTCAAAGAAAACAAGGACACACACTGAAAGAAAAATTTCTATAAAAGTGAATGTTTTCATATATAGGACTTCTGCAGCCGATGATCCCTTTTCTAGTCTTGTATATATACCAATGTTCAAATCCAACAGAATACAAACATGTAGTTACATACATTCAGAGAATATAATGACCATGCTACTGAGGCACATGACAGGGACAGGTTAGACCTATGGCTGGACTATGTTTGAAAGCAGACAGATAACAAGAGAGGAATAGAAGTAAATTACAGTAAGTTCCAGCAGCAGCCTTGTCAGACTCATGCTGTTTCCTTTTATTCCAGTATATTGCTAAAACTCCCTTCAGGAAGAATATAAACATTAAATTACTTTAAGCTGTGTCATCCTGATCAGAGACAGCTAGGAAGAGCTCCCAAAGCTCAGAAGCTGTGCATGATAAAGAGGGGTGGAGAAGAGACAAAGTTTCTGTTAATTTATGTTTCCTTCAAGCAGAATGAAGCTCTTCTGCCAGTATGATCTGGTGGAAACTTAATCTCTGTTGATTTGATTACTCTGATTTCACAATGGGTGGGACCCTCTTGTCAGTAAAGTCAACCGGAATTTCCACTGAGACAGTAAGTGTCTTCATCCTGTTCATTTCAGATTGATCACTCCTTTAAGTCAGGAGGTGTTCCACTTTTTAATAAACAAAATTAGTACGGCTTTTTTTTGTAATAGGTGTTCCACAAAATAGCTTCAGTCTCATTGATTCCAACTAATAAGTACTGACATGTTTGCAAATGTAGTGCATAGCTGACAGACAGGAAAAGTATTTCATTTTCTCCTAATCAAAACATAGAAAGATTATAGTCCCTTCATTGAAACAGCAGCGACAGTGGACTTAATATCCTTGTACAGGTTGGGTGGGTTTTTTTTCCCTAAATGTTCCATACATACATATTTATTTATTCTAATATCCCTGCAATTCATACCTGACAGCCTACTTTGGACCCCCTTCAGCAGCAGACATACCCCAGGATTAGTACCACAGTCTTACCTTTGCTGTCTTGTCTTCTCTTCAGAACCATCAACGTACCTGACTTGCACTGTACTGGCTAACAAGTCATGCCACCAACTGCATTCTGCAGAAATAAAAAACAATTGGTAACTTTAGAGCTGTGATAAAATTCTTCTCTCTTTTTTCCAAAGTATCTAATAGTATTGCCATCTTAGAGATTAAACTCAAGGTGAAAGATCAGCAGAAAAAAATCAAACTTCTCAGCCTGTTAGATTCAGTGTTTCAACAGCTGCCATATAGTTGCTGCTTGTACTTAAATCCCTCAGGTACCCTCGAGCTCCTACTTTGTTTAAATAAAGGTATGATAAGACAAAACCACAAACCAAATATATGGCAGGTCTAGTTCTGTCTGATCTTTATTTCAGAGCAGTCTGTATTTCCCCAGATATGCTGTATATCAGGCTATCAAAGGATATTGTTATTAGGTTTTGGATTTCAGCTCTACATCACTATTCCTTACATTAAATTTAGCATGCATTTTTACTCAAAGCATCAACCTCCATCTATATTCCATTCATATTTTGACAAGACTCGGGATATTACTTTCTCTTACTTTTTTGCTTGATTATTAGACTTGATTATGACTGATATTTATCAGCAAAGCTGAAGAAGCTACTCTGCCTTTTGTTAGGCATCTGCATTACTGTTTTATATACTGGCTTATAAGTAATAGAGTTACATTAAGACTCCAGCACTATGTTTATTGTATTTGATCAAATTTGTTTGCAAATGGAAATATTACGTTCAAGCTGCATTAAAATAAATAATCCCTAGAGATCTACAGATAATATATTACTCATGGGGAAGGCTTCGGTACATATTAATAGTTACTCCGTTCTTCCAGGTACTCATTTTACTTCATACTTTCAAGACAATACATATAATATCTCCCATTCAAACCTATTAATGGATTAACTGTACAGCAGCCTTTTGCAGGGTTGCATTTCTGGAAAGGGCAAACATACTGCTAGTACCAGGCTCCAGTTCAGTTTAAATTAAAGCATATTTATTATGATTCTAAACTATAGCTTTATTATAAAATAGCAATTGGTAATAAAAAAGGTGACAAAGCATGAATTAACACGCAGCTGCATAAAGCATTGCTTTTGTATGATATGACTGCACACTTACTCATGCTTCAGAAACCATGAATTATCTCACAAGCAATAACATTTAACAGTCCCATGAAACAAATGTGGAAAATGACAGAAGTGCAGTAAAAACAATATCATAAGAATGCTGAAAAATACAATTATTTGAGACACAGACTATGTGATTAAAGACTTACGAAGCTAATGCAGCTTTGAGTCTAGACCAGATTCCTACAGAATTCCAGGAGTATTTCATATTAAAAAGCTTATCTTTATGCCTGTACATTTAACAGACTTGGAGGATGAGGCAGAATGATGCAGATTGTATTTGGTAGACTCAGACCAGCAGGTGCTGCCTTACAGAGCCTTATCCTCCTACATGCACAATCCTAGTTTTTCCTGAGACTGTCTACTAGTTGGAAACAATTTTCTGTATACACAATACTCGTAACAACCACCTACATTTGACAGCAATATTTTCCAAGAATCAGACCATTAGGTACAAACACATATCTAGAATATCAACTCTCAGGAACATTCTGGACAAGTAGATTCCCCTCCATTTTCTGCACATGAATGAAATTTAGCTTACACCCCTTTCTTACTATTAACTGGTACCACCACCACCCCAAAGAAAACAGATTACAGAAAAGAGTTAGTGTTTTATGGCAATACCACCCTTTCTTTGATCCTCCTTCCAAACCTAGGATCTCTCATGCTTCTATCTTCTTCTCAAATAAGATTTACAATATCTACTTCAGAGGAAGTCAAAAGAAGTGATTAGTGCTGTTCTGCCTCCACAAAACAGACCAAAAATGTGGATAATAAAAGATGTTATAAATGTTTCTATGTGATGTTACTACCAAGGATGAGCTGTGCCTACAACCAGTACGCAGGGAGATATTTTTTGCTTGCTCGTTGGCTTGGAAAAACATTAATGAAATTACTTGTCTTTTAAAGAGAAAAAAGTTGAGATTTTTTTTTTTAGTCAGGGAGCAACTGGCATCATAATGTATTTTCTGCATTATGTGTAACACCTGGCAGTATCTCCTTGTAGAGCTATAAAAGAGAGTTGCTTGTACAACTTGGAAAGAAGGCAATTTACTGAAATTAGGTAATTCACCACTTGGGAAAAAGTGCTCTGTGCTCGCCTCGGAAAACCCCACAGTATCTCTAAGGAAAGACAAGGGCATTCTTTGCCTCGTGCTCCTCATTAGCCAAATCGCAGACACAGCTATTCATCTGGTGAAATTTCAGAACAGCTAAACTAGATCTCACAGCTCTTTGCCATTTCTTCCAGTATGCTGTTTCTGACTGTAACCAACATCAGATGTTTCAAACAAAGGCAGGAGACCCCCATGTAACTGTGTAGCAGATGATGTTTTAGCAGCCTGTGCATAAAGAAGGTTCTTCTCCAGACCAGCAGCATGAAGTTTACAACAGTTATTGACAGACCTCAAACCAAATGACTTCCAAGTAGAAAATTATCTTTTGTTTTGTTTTGTTTTGCTTTCTGAAAAGCTGAAGTAATTGCAGGAAAATTTGTGGGTTTAAGTTTTGGTGGTAGACTAGAGCTCTTTGCAATAGCTTCTTTCTCAGAGATTGCTTCTAAACTCCATCTGCTCCTCTGCAAGCTTGGCTTTCTTCCAGCAAGCACAGCCTCAGTGCACTTGGACAAAAACGGAAAGGGGTCTGCACAGACACCCCCTCCCTGCTCTTCTGCCTCCATGCCACACCAAGTGGTACAGATGGGCCCATAGCATGGGACTGCTGCCAAAGAAAATTTATTTTTTTTTTTTTTTTTTTTTTGCCTGAGGACTATGCAGTGCCAAAACATTTCTGCAGCTTCAGAGGAGCAGTACTACTGGGTAGGAGCCAGGGAACCTGCAAGCTGCCAGCACTGTGGGCAAGAGAAGAACAGAAGAGACTTACACGGGAGGCTTAAAACCCTCCTAACTTTCCCAATGAAGCCTAAGCCCAGTTATGAGGTACAGCTCCAGCTTTCTGTTACCAACATCATCAACGTGCTATTAAGTGACCTGAATGTTCCTAGCACTTCTCAGCTTCCTTTCAGACTCTTATTTTAAATAATGCCCCTCAATATCATGATTTGTCTGACCAGGAATCTAGCCCCATTTTGATTTCGAGAAGTCCAGCTCCCTTCTGCAAATGTGCTTCCTACTTCACTTTAAACAGAAAACTAGAATAAATTTTGAAAAAAGTTACTGAATGGTTTCTTTTTAGTAGCCTACTGCATTTCCATAAACGTTGCATTTTTCTGACTTAATGGTAACAGCCAGTATTACAATTTCATGACCTTCCCAAGAAGCAAAATCTGTTAAGGGCTAATTTCTCAGTTACCCATCATTCACACACCTTTGCTAGGGAGGCAAAGTCAATACCAGTTTTCAAGGTCATCATTCCATGATCATTTATACTTCCTCTGCCAGCCTCCTGACTACGTTGCAAGGCAATATGAATATGTGAAGAGCATTAAAGAATATAATTTTCACTCCTATAAGAAGGCTTTCAAATATTACCAGCTTAGTATCCCAAAAATGTAATTTGATTTGCAATGGAAAATGCATTTTACATGGATGTTTTGCATGTATTATAACCAATTTTGCTTAAAACTGCATTCTGTGCTCCCTGGGTGTAGAAGACCAAAATGACTCTCATGACACAGTACTGATAGAAATATTTTCAAGTTTTAAGTAAAAATAATTTGACTGCAAAATGTCTGTCATATAGAGCAGCAGTTATACATATGCCAAACATGGAATCCACTTGCAATTATTATCCTTCTTATGTCTTACCTTTACATTAAACATAATTCCCTTTGTACTCTGGTCTGAGTTTAAACTTGAAATTCTCACTTTATGACCAGATGCAACAGCAGGCATATTTTGCTCTGCTAATTCAGAATATATACTATATCCTATGGCACACTATTTGAGTTTTCACTTCAACATGAATGACTATCCATTGGAAGATGTAAAAATCTTCTACATCACTCAAGTGTTTTCATCATTCCTCTACAGCTCACTTAATTTTGCAGGGTACAACAGATTTTAACATAGAGATGCTAGCAGCTCTTTACAAGGCAAGCAAAATGAGTATCTTTTTTTCCCCTTAAGGCTTCAACAGAACCTAAACATTGCCACTAAGAGCAAAATGATCTAGTTTGAACTTGGAGAACTCCATGCGCTATGGTTCATGTCTGTGGAAATCCACACTTTTGGACGAGAATTAAGCAATCCCAGTTTACTTCTTTTTCTTCCCAGGCATTATGAATACTTGAACGACTCGCTACCTCCATCAGACTGGCTTTCCCTTTATCATCTGCAAGGGCTGATAAATCCTACAAGTCTTAAGAACTCCATCTTTAAAGAAGTTGACTAAACCATATTCAATTATAACAAGGGCAAAAAAAAGTTAATTTAAAACCTCAAAAATTAATTAGCTTAACTTGACAATTCCCATAGGGACCATTTTCCATAGAGATCCCATATTTTAAGAGTTGGATTTCTTAATATGTCCCCTGATATTTGACCTTTCTCTTCAGAATTAAATGATGTGTGTTACCTGAAGGGAACCAGGTATAGTTCTACTCAGACTTGTTCTTTGCAAAGTTTTCAAAGTATCTGGGTCTGGCAAACTTGATCCCAAAGTGTTTAAAGAGCTGACACCACTACCTTTAAAAATCTGTGAATGGCATACATAGTAAAAAGACTGCAAAGAGTAAATGTAACATCTATCTACAAAACCTGTAAAGATGTGGAAAGCTAGAATAGATGTGTTGGAGACAAAGTGTAGTCACCAGTTTAGAGGTCCTCAGGATTAGGCTGCTGTTCTCTACCGCTATAGACTTCTGCTGAGACTTCTCCAAAAGTTGAGGCATACATTGTGTCTCTTTTCCATTTAGATTTTCTGATCTCTAACAATAGTGTGATCTCACATTGCAGTCTACCTCTCAAAAAATGTCTAGACTCTCTGAAAAATGAGCTATCATATTACTCAATTAAAATACAGAAGTCATCCTCTTCTAGTCAACTAATTTTGTATGACGTGGGTATTTAATATCTTTAAGAGCATTCAACATCTTAAGCTTACCAGAAGTCTGCCAACAGGTCAAACAGTTACTAGAATATACAGTCACAGTCACACTGAGGAGAATCCCACACACTTAATTTCATCCTGAAAAGAAGCTAAACCCCAAAGTTTTCCAATGCAAGGGAAAGGAATTGAGACCTGAGCACATGCTCAGCCACCTCTGCCTCACCCTTGCAGTTTGAAGCAACGAACACAGACACTGCTTCACATCCATGATATATCAGAAATATAGATCAACTGTGTTCCCCTGACTTCTTACTAAAAAAAACTAGTTCTGTCTGGTTAACCTAGCTTTCATACTCCCTTACAACAGTTTAGAGAGACCAAACCATTTTCTGTTCTAAGTAAGGAAAACATTTTCAATACAGATCAAAGGCCAAAAAAGTCTTTTGATTTGTGGTCAGCCAAAATTTGTATCATCTTTCACTTACAAAGACAGTATTTTTATGTTTGCTGTAATTAATAACATTTTTTTGGTAAACAAGTCAAAATCTGGATCAAAATCAAGTCCATAACAAACCCAAAGGCATTCAATTTCAGTGTCTCATTTCTTTGCAGCTCAAACAGGTGAAGACATCATCTTTTAGACCATGGAAACTTTTCTTCTACTTACTTCATGATCTACAAGAAAGATGAAGAAGAACCTGGCTTCCAATAAAGCACGTAGCCTTGTACATGACCTGATGGTAATGAATGATTCCACGTATACCATGACCCTCTTTGAATAGTGAAAGGTTCAGAAAAGCTCTTGACAGCCCAGCAGCCCATGCACTGACAAGGCTATATCCCTGCCAGTCCAGAATTAATGCCTGGGGTAGGATACTCAAAAGCTGAGGCACCTTACCCAAACCCCTGTGATGCTACAAGGCACAGGAACTTAAAGGGCTACCCAGAGAGTCTCTGCTAACTTGGACAGGACTCCTCAGTCATATCTGCAACCTCATTTAACTGTTTCTCACAGGCTTAGATTGCCCTGTGAAACCTGAGACTATGTTCACTGTGTGTCACCCAGAAAAAACAGAGCAGATCTTAACTTTTAAATTAATTAAGTGCTCTCTTTTCTTTGCCTAGACCATCTGCTTTTGTGATGCTTTTTATGGCCCACGGGGTGTAGTAACATTAATGTATAGTTACATGTGTACTGCATTTGTCTACCATTAATACCAAATGACATTTAAAGCAATGGTGACTCACAGTGGTCCCTGCTCCCTTTCTGCAACTTTTTCAGAAAGATAACACAAGGCAGTAGCAAAAAGGAAAGTTGTAGAAGACAAAAGCCAGTTCACAGGTTCAGTTGATGGATGTGAAGTCATACCCAGAAGGATGACTTTTTTCCCCCTTGAAAAACAGAGTAAGGAAATTCAGTGTAACAAAGCAATGAATGCAATTGTGGCTGTACTTCTGGAGCACAATTCATGCATCTTGTCACAAAAAGTTACTTGAAAATATAAATCCAGGATGACTTGTCTTGAATGCAGCATAGATAAGGGAAGCAAACAGTGAGTAATAACAACAGGATGACAAACTAGTGAGGCATACTGGAGGAGAAACAATACTGTATGGGATACTATAGAAATCTATTTGGCCACTTCATATATTCATTCGGTAGGGGGCCCAAGAGGTAATTGGCACTTTGAATTTATTTTGCCTATAGAAAATTTGGACTTTGTCTCTTCAAAAACTTTCAAAGCAAAAGGAGTTGCTCAGGAAAGAAACACAGTTGAGAAACAGAATTAGATTCAACTTGGGAAAAGGCAAAATGTAAGTAGGGGAAAGACTTTGTTACTAAGATCATCCTCTTGACATTGTTAACTTTCTCAGACAATTCCACCCAGAGCCTCATGTTTGGTTTTCGGTGTGTTTGTTTGTTTGTTTTGGGTTTTTTTGGTTGGTTGGGGGATGTGTGTTTGTGGGGTTTTTGTTGGTTTTTTTATTTTGTGTTTTTTAATTTACCTTTTCATTGCTCCTTTGAAACAAAATTATTAAATATTATTTTACAGGTGGGAAATGAACCGCAAAGTACTAAATTTATTTAAAAACATACAGAGCAAAGAGCAAGAATGGAATCCAAGTTTCTGGAGTCTCTGTGTAGCATGCTAAATACTAAAACCTTACATTGTTATGGTCACTTATGCCTCTTTCTATGGACCATCCATCTCGCCTGTGACTGTAACAATATACATAGGGAATATAAGATGACAGGTGTTAGGGCTGAGAATCATTGCTGCAGTATTGATCCTTTCTCTTCTGAGTTGTCTGAATACAGAAAAACAGTTCAAGTTTAAGGGCAGTCTCAAATTGTGGAGCATTACAGGCCTGTCTTCCCTAGATGCTGAATAAAAGTAAGTCAAGAATTTCTCATTGGAATGATTCTCTACAGAAATGCTTTCTTCACAAAGTGAAAATTTACAGGGAAGTTCGAGTTTTACCCAAAACATTTCATTCTCTCTTGAGAAATTCTTAATGGTATCTGATCCTTTTCTTCTGAAGGCAAAAAGGAAGATTAAAAACATTTGCCAGGCAGGCAGCTCACAAATTGAGGGTGGAGTTTGGGGTCTTTTTTTAAGGGTTTCTTTGATTTTGTTCCTTTTTTTTTTTATTATTTGTGTTTCTGTTTTGTTTTTAATTCCTGGAAATTCCTTCCCATAAAATCCAATCAAGTATATATTTTTTACATCTCAAATTTGAGACAAACTTTTATCATTCTCTTGTTCTTTTAATTTTACTTTCTATTTCAAGATTGCTAATAAGCATTACTGAAAACAGAAACCAACATAAGAAGGTTGCAAACAACAAGAAGTGTTGGTGAAATAGATCCAAGATCATAACCGCGCTAGGTAAATAAAAGCTCAATGTCCCAATGGCAAAGATATATTAAACAGAAGCAAAGTATAGATATTGACGTCAAGCATTTAAAATTGAATTGAACAATAACTGAGATAATTTTATGTTGACAACAGCATGAATTTTAGTTAACGTATATATATAACAGGGTAGTGTCATTGCAAATTTTTTCTCTCTTTCCATAAGAAATGAAATGTGGCTGAGTGGGTGCCTGACTACATGCTAATAATTTTTAAAAACTTCTAGTTGAAAGTTTGACAGAAAGATACAGTCTTGGAAAAGATTAACTTCGAAACAATATCAAAACAGAGGTATTGGGGAGAAGAAATGGACTCAAATTCGCATCTTCATAAGGGATAGTCTGAAGTATAATCTCATGTATAATATTAAGCCCTAGACAATTGCCATGAGAGATGTTGTGAATGGCCCAAATGAAAGAAAAGTTTCAATGTTATCAAAGTATTAGACATGACATTGCCTAAGCAGGAGACAAAAGCTACAGGGAACCGGGCCCTGTTCTGCTGCTCACAAAAGTACCTGTCATACACAAGAAATGATCCAACTGGGCTTGCATGCCACGAGGCACACTTCAAAAGCATGTGCCAACGCTTGTGAGAAAAGCAAATACAAAGACTAGGCCATATCAACATTTTAAACTTTACACAGGACTTTGAAAGCCTTATTTAACATATTTTGAGGTAGCAATTAGCTTACTTTTTTGTTTCAGTAAATGTCCGTATTTTTTGTTCGCATTACTGTGCCTTACTGCACAGTGCTTGGTATGAAGAAAAAGAAATAATAACTCTGTTTGCCATAATCAATAATTCAAATTAATGTAGCATGGTTTAAATCATGAAAAAAGCTCCATTTCCACTAGACTCCAGTATTATTTCTACAGGAAAAAAAACAATGTCTGTTGCTTTCCAAACCTTTCTCACACTGATTTTAACTACAGAGGAATATCCCTAAATTCACTTATACAGAACAAGGTAAACATCTGTAGAAACATTCTGATCCTATTTGGACAAAATACCCAATGGAAATTATAGCAATATATATATTTTATTTTATTTTAGTACTTTACTGTTTTTTTACAGATGGACTGTCTAACTGGTGAACCTAGGGGACTGACATCTGCTATTCCCCGGTCAGCCACCACAGCCGACAGCAGTTGGTGGACTGCTAGTTATGAGTCAAAACGTTGGGGTAGGCAACTGTGCCTTTAACAGCAAGCGTGGGTCTGATTCACAGAGAGAGGCAAATGAAATGTCTGTCAGGGTCAGCTTTCCTATCTGGAGATTACTCTCATGTAGCTTTGCCAGCATTCACTTAAAAAACACTGATCAAAGTTGTATGGAAAGAGTGAAATTTAAATGTCAAAGCAAAACATTAAAATAGAGATTAATTCATGTGCATGTATAAACTTTGCAGTCTTATATATTTAATATGAGGGAAGGAGATCTATTAAAACATCCAAAATTACAAGAACACCGAGTTCCTCACTGATATTTCACAGTAACATTATTTCTGATGTAACAAAATATTCTTTGGAAAGTCCAGCCGGTTATGTCTGGGTTGCAGCATATGCCAAGAAAACAATACAGACTGCAATTTGAAAAGACTGCAGGGTTGTGTCTTTAAACTCATCACTGATGACTGGGTTCCCAGTCCTGTAGTCCTTTAAAACTATTTGGAAGTTGGAAATCTATGAGTGAATGCTTTTATCTTTTTATCTTCACGTGGATAATTCACGAAGGTGAAGTGACATACCTTAGTTGTTGCACTAAAGACAAAATTGTCTTATTTGAGTCTCTTTCTGAGGTTTTCCAGAGGCAAAAGATTTATAAATGAGCTCTTCATCCTATAACAATCCTCTAATAAGCTTTTATTCTATTTTAGGTGTTTCAAGCCTTGTGGTGATGCTATTAAACTATAAAGTAAATTTTTGTATTTACCTCACTTGTAATCTAGGCAGAATCCACATAAGACTGTGCAAACAGTGACCTATTTTAAGTATCTCCATCAAATTCTACAATAAACTAGAACACAGGTATTACCGCCATTTTTCAGGGATGAGAGGCACTATTAAAAATGTATAAGAAAAATAATTCAATAATCATGAAGTTCATAAATCTACTGTTTTCTTTTTTCAAAATTCTAGTTACCAGCAAAAACAGACCTCTTTTTTATACAGACCAAAGCAGCAACACGTCATTTGCATTTTCAAATAACAGCAGACTGAACTAATGGAATAAGCTGTCTTAAGTGGCTGCCCAACACTGATCTCCTTCAGCACGTTAACCAGTTTGAACTCTTGCCCCTTAATTTGGCTTTTGCTTTCAATGCTGAAAATTCACTTGTAAACATCTTGTTTCTGATGCATACTTCACCATACAACCCAATGAAAAAATCTGACCATTTCATTGCCTGTTCTTCCCAAGACACAAACAAGAATATGATTATTCATAGTACATTGCCGTTTCCCTTCCCACTGCAGCGAAAAGGGACTTGATTCAAAACCTATCGAAACCTGAATCATTGCTTAATTCATATGAAAATAAACAATCACTTATTATTTTAGTCCACAAATTCTATGTCCAGTATCTATCTTCAACTTGTTGATAATGCTGATTTACAGTTGATAACAGACTGTTTGTATTTTCACTGCAGATTTGGTGGTGGGGGGTGGAAATCAAAGGGAAAAAAGTTGCACAAGTGTTTAGAAAAATACACACACAACAACAAGCTTCTCCTTAGGATTCACTCAAGTTACAGCACAAAATATCCATTTATGTCATTTGCTTCCTGATAAAAGTCAATTCAGAAAACATAAACCGTATAAACTGTATTTAGAAACAATTTACTATGGGCTTGCACTTTGCCTACAGAGATCTAAGACCTGGTGCAAAGACAGAATTGCAGCAATATAAGAAAAATCCTGATATGGGGCTGGTTGTTGCGGGTGGCTAAAGGATATAGGAATCTGATAAAAAAACGGTTGTTTGCATTTTTATTTTCGTAAAATCTAGGGTAAATGAAGACATTTGCTTGCAGACAGGATGCAAGCAGATGTGAAAAATATTTCTTATTGATAAAATTAATGATAATGCATGGATAAAACACAAATTGCCACTAGACATCCTCTCCAATAAAGTCACAAATTACACAGTATACCTGTCTAGACAAGTGAGAGCTGGAGACATTCCTTTCTTGCTAAATATAATGAAAAGTAAAGGTTAAGTGCTTTAAGACATAGATGCTTAACAATTTGTTCTGTAGTAGGAACATTTCAACAACAATGTTGGGTTGCAGAAGATATGCTAGATATATACTGGAAATGAATTAGATGTTTAAAACTCCCTTCTCAAAGACCCAACTTTCACAGTTGGTCAAAGACATATCTTTCTATCCCAGAAGAATGGCCAGCATCACTTATTCATATTCATCTTTTAGCAGTGAGTGCTTGTAAATATTTTACATTTCACCTGATCATATTTACAATCAGGTTTTTATTGACCCATATGAATACTTGGGGTGCACATTTTTTCATCAGCATGGGAGTGGTGTTTTTCTGGAGGAAAAAAAAAAAAAGGGAAAAAAAAAAAAGGAAAAGAATATCACCCTGTATCAATCCTGTCTTCAGCAGACACCTGCTGAGACTCTGCACAAATTGTAAAGACCAGACCCAAAAATGCTAGGATGAAACAAAAATGCAGTGCAACTGTTTTGGTGCTGGACATGAACACAGCACTGTATTTCCACTGAAACTCTCAAAAAACCAGAATGGAATATAAAAGGAACATCAGATAGATAAGGTAAAAGAAACTAAAACTCTTGTAAAAACCTGTTTCTCTGAAATCGCCCCGGAAGATTCTTAGATGATTGTAGCAGCTGAAGCTACTCATGCTCTGCCTGTCAGTGGCTAAAGGGAATGGTTGTACTGAAAAAATACTGAAAGATGAGTAAGCATTTTTTAATCAGCCTTCAGTAAAGAAATTCTGTGTGCAGGACTCTCTGAATAAAGAGTTTTCAGAATTATGCTTTCTTTTCTCCTCACGCAGTTGAATGAGGTTCCTTGTGTTTTGTAAAACGAACAGCACAGAGCCATCTCCAAAGTGAGTTTCAGATAAATCCTAATAATACAAGCATGCAGCTTCGTTAGCAAAAGGGATACCAGTGAAAATCCTGGCCACAGGCCCTGGGAGATGGAGGGGTACTGTTGCAAGGACAATTGCAGAAAATTGTAAGCTAAGCCAGGGTTGAAGAGAGGGGCCTGCATGAGCCTTCACTGGCACCGAGTGTCACTGAAGGAGCACGCTTTCAAAAGAGGGAGGTAGGACACATTAAGAGATCTCTTACTGGAGATCTAAAGATGGCAACAACGATCTACCTCCAGCCTGTGCTGCCTTCATACAGCTCCTGTGTGCTGGCTCAGTGTTTGGAAGGGTTGGATTGGCAACACCACCTTTCCCAGCACACCTCCCTGCCAATCTGCTCCTTTCACCTGCAATTGCTCACCAGGCAGCAAGCAGCTGAGTGACGCACCCTGACCTTGGTGACTCAGGGTGAGGGGGAAGGCAAGCAAGCTGAGCAAGCTCCTCTGCAGCTGACACAGCTTATAAAAGACGCAATCATGGCTTCAACAAATCAGTGGTAGCAAATTTGTGCTTTACTTATCCTCAAACAATTATGTATGGAAATAACATAGCATTTTCTGTTGTTCATCCATCACTGGTACACAAAGCCATACCATTAGGCACTCGATTCAGCATGTAAAAGCCTCCACTAGCAAAAGTAAAGGGAGTAGTGTGGCTGGTTTGAGTACAGGTACAAACATCCTGACAAATTTCTTTCAGTCATAGAAGTTCACACATATGCTGGAACTATGAGCAGCTCCTTCCTGTGTTGCAACTGTAACAAAGAATCTGCCTGATCATTCATTTTATATTCCCGTTTAAAACTGCAAACAAGTGACAAAGCTCTTTTCATCAGGAAGCAATATCTCAGAAAAGCAGTCAGGTTCGGTGGGTTTTTTGTTGTGGGTTTTGTGGGGTTTTTTTGGTTTGGGTTTTGTTTTCTGTGGTTTTTTTTTTTTTTTTTTTTGAGATAATGGCAAGCTTCTATGGCATGCACTGGAATTTATTACTTCTACATCTTGTTATGAGAGTATTGCAGTGTGGGAATGTACAAACTAAAGCTAGACATTTCTAGTAGCATACTTAATTACAAATATTAAGAATTCCAATAGAAACTGAACCTGTAGCAGATGAATCAAAAACTCAGTGTCTGATTTGCTTGAAAGAAACAGTGTCTACTTGGGTACATTACTGAACAGTACACTGGGGGATTCATTTCTAGCAGGCTTCCTGCAAAAGGGATGACAGGAGTGAAGAAATAGTGTAAGCACACCCTTAGATAAGAACTTACGCAATTTTAAAATATCTGTGGCTAAAAGACTACCAAACTAATGCCTTTTTTTTTTTTTTTAAGGTAGTGAAGATAATTTTCTCAGTTATTAAATTAATTAAATGAATTCATGAACCCCACCACAATTGTCACCATCTTTAACTGTGTGGTAATACACAACCCTACCTAACAGTACAATCTGTTGTCTCTACTCTTATTAAAAGCAGTATTTAAGAGACAATAGCTGCCTTTCAGGAATTTCAACTAGTTAACTTTTCTAGATGGAAAACATTACTTGTGTGTGTGCTGGGCACAGGCACACCCAGACAAATACGCATCAATCTGAGAAGCAGAAACACTCACTAATGTGGTGTAGAGATGCCTGAATGCATTAGCCCAGAAGGAGCACAAAATTACATGTAGCTTTTCTCATTTTTGGCACCACAGAGACTTCTGCAGTGCTTTGGGGCTGCACCAAGTTGGGTCGGTATAAATTTCATCCTATGAGATATAGCAGCTGTCCATTCCTAGAATGAAGATTATATGCAATGTTACATTTAATTAAACCTTAGGTTCAGATTCCATGTTCACTGTTAGGTACATAAAGTATGAGAAATGCACGCAGCATGCCATGCGTTGGAATGAAGGGGAGGAAAGCAGCAGTGCAGGCAAGCATACTGTATTCTCTTAACATCTAGTCTGAAAGAATACTGCAGACAAAATTCATCTGCTCAAAGAGCTTTCCCTCAACTGCATTTGCTGCTCACATTAAGAAAGTCAAACTGTAACTAGCAGTTCTGAAATCATAACTACCAGTTCTCCCTACCAAAGCTTTTGTTTGATAATGTTCAGTCCAAATGTAAAAATTAAGAATGTAAAAATTATTATCTTAAAATAGCAAATCACTCCTGGAACTGGAACTTACAAAAGGAATTGTGTCAAAATGCTTATTTGAAATCTATGCTGATTCATCCAGCTGAAGGTTTAACCACTGGTTGGAGAAGTAGTATACTTGACAACATATAAAGGTTGATAAATGCAAACAGGACATAAAGGGGATAAAAGCTGGGAGAACACCAAGGAGCTCCTTAGATAACAGAATGTACTATCACTGCCACTTGCAACGATTTTGACACAGTTTGTTGTGCAGAAAGCTGAGACGTTCTTTATATAATCAATAGATAATAGATATTGATAAAGAGCACATAACTTGAATATCAAGCATAGATAGCCAAGCAACATCTGCTCCACAGGAATTCTCAGAGATGTACAGAGGAAAATGAAACAAGGCCAGACTAAAAAGTCTTTGATCCATGCAAAAATCTTTGCAGATCTGACAGTAAATCCCTTGGGTCACCCCGGCAATTGGACAGCAGCAATGAGAAGGTGATACCAGTGGTTTGTAACTACTTATCCTCCAGAATATAACCAGTAGCTCAGCATTTGCTGGAAATAGTGGCAAGCTCAAATGCTTCCCGCTCCTTCCTTCAGCAGGCAGGTCCTACAGACATTTGGCACTGGACAGGGAGGCAGAGGGAACTCAGCATGTTTTGTCCTTCTGCACAGCTGAGTGACAGATTTCAACTGCATGAATCCTGTCGTTTATCCCAGAATTTGCCCAGTGTAATTTTTTCCCCTCTTATTGTGCATGTTCATAAGCACACACAATTTTCATCTTTTGGTGCTCCTCCCAATGCTCATATACTCTTCAGAAAAAAAATAAATCATATTACTTTACTCTAAATAACCAAAGTTCCTGAAAACAGCTCCCAGATAAATGGGAAAAGACAGTGACAAGACAGATAATTTCACAATCGGAACACATTTTTCGTTCCAGAACGTTTGTCTTCTATTTGCTAAAGAATGGCTATGGCCAATTTATAACACCATTGTTCTGATCATTATATACTGCTTTCAAATGATTGCTTGAGAGTAGACTTGCAAAAGGCTGTCACTAGAGAAAAATATTCCAATGCCAAGTTTGGGTTCTGATTCCCAGTCAGGATTACTCATAGGGTTATGGCCTCCAGATGTAACCTCGGCCTTGCTGTACAAGCAGCTGAGGAGAATTGCAATATACAGGCCAGTGCTTTTAGCTAAGCTAGTACTTACTTTGAAAGATCAGGCTGTAAGAGCAGCTCTTTCAGAAGCACCTTTACTGTTTCTGCAGTTATGGTAAGGGCATACTGGAAGGGACCATAACCTCACAAGCTACCCCAAAGGAATGCATTTTTGTTGTGGCTCAGAGCTACAGAGCACAACAGGCTAAAGCTGTGTACCCAGGTGAGCTTGCAGTGGGACAGGCAGGGAGGCAGGCAAGTAGACACAGAATTAGGTCATCTGTTACAGCAGCTCCAAGGATGCTGTAACCTATGCCAGAAGCAGCTTTCCCCAAGTATCATTTGTAGCATACTCCTCGCTAGCTGCTCCAGTGAAATAAACTCCTTCACAGTTAGTGCACACCTGGGAGGTCAGTGTAGAGCAGCCAGTGCACTGTAAATTCACATCCTAATTGATGATGCAGTAACTTCCACACGTACATACCCCCAAGTGTCCCAGACTGACTTAATGGTTAGAGCCTTGCACTAGGAAAAGAAGCTGCTGTTCCTCAGTCCAGGGGGTACTTTCTTTCCCTCCAGTCTGTCCCAACCTTTTCATTGTTAATTCCTCGGGGCAGTATGTGTCTTATATTTAAACAGTGAGAGGTTACTTGTGGGAGGATTTTGTAGCCGCTCCTGCAAGAATAGTAAGCATGAAAAGCAGAACTGGCAACACAAAAGGTTAAGAAAAACACAAATAATCATTTCCAATTCCAAACAAGCTAAATAGGCAACTATTTTGAGGATTTTAATCAAAACAGCTCTTCAAAGCTTAGAAATATGCGCTGCCTCCACTTCTAAAACCAATTGAACATTTCCATTTGTTTGCAAGCCTAAGCACCCTTCTCCAAAAAAAAAAAACCAAGATGCCAATGGGGTCATCCCAAAACCTAAGGATAAATTTTTGAGCTTGCTAGACTACATCTGAAGAGAAGTCTTATATATTTCAAAAATACAGGGCAAAACCAAAAAAAAACTTCTGAATACAAATACCTGTGTACTTGATAAGCTTGGATAACTGTAAGCTGTAGCCTGTGCACCTCTGCCTGGGTAATACAACAACTGCAGTGATATGAAGACTCAACATATATGTATGGGACACTGCATAGCCAAATACAGTAGCAGTCTTGGCAGCTAGCTAATATGACTAGGTACAACTACAGTTAGTACCTTACTTGTCATTTTTAACAGATATACTCTTACCCATGCACAATGATGAAAAAGGCGTGCTTTGCATTGCCTTAATATAAAATGCACGATGCTCATGATTGTAACTGATCATCTGCTTCATCTTTCTTCCCATAGTTGAATATGGATGGATTAATTGTTACCTTATGTATGATTTACATTGCAATAATGACCTGAGACGAAATCCATATACTTTTCTGCTAGAAGAGACATCATTCATGAATGAATGTGTCCTTAGCAGATCATTCTTTTACAGGCTTTTGTAAAATGTTGAATGTGAATCTAAAAGACCGCTGACAATGGCTGAGACCTCCGTTACTGAACCCACTGCCTACTGAGCTTTCCAGTAGCACCTTATTCTTCCCTGTACTTGCCACCTGCCGATAGTCATCAGGTATCTTTCATTTCAATAACACATTTTTAATTTCCTTGGTGCAGGGATTACCACTTAGTTCTTTATATAGCACAACAGTTTCTACCCATAACCAGGGCACCTCAAAGCCACAGAAACAGCAACAAGGCCAAACGCAGTATGGTCACAAAGAATATGCAGATGAATAGTTAATAGCTTCACCCACAGCTAAACCTACAGCTGAAGGCAGTTTTAGCATACCTGCTCATTAAGCTACAAGAACTTCTAGATCACAAGGTTATCTATATTTCCAGAAGAGAAATTTGATTAGCTTTGCATGGGGACCACAACTTAGTAGACATACCAACAATTGTGCTGACAGTAAAACACAGCAGCGAAAGAGCCTGCGATTAAAACATAGGCAAAAACTAGTGTTGGATTATAAAGGTTACAGTAACTACTAGATGTCTGCAGTAAACCAAAATCATAAGAAACATATTTATGGGTTAGATGCACCTTAAAATAAAAGTTTGGGGGGGGGGGGGAAAAATCAGACTTAGATCTGATAAAATGAATAGCTAATCTAATCATCCTGGGGTTGGTTTGACAAGTGCCCACTTTTTATGGAAATAAGAGAAAAAATAGGGATATTTCTAAATTTATTAAATGAACCCAGATGTATTTTGGTGGTTTCATGAGCTGGCTGAAAGAATGCAACAGAAACATTTCATAGGATCATGTCTGTTTTGATGGTGAAGTGTCAAAACACATGCTGGCATTTTCATTTTGACTAGTTTAAGGGATTTCCTTCTGAAATGTTGACATTTATGTTTTATCTCAATTGGGCATTATGGCAAAAAACCACTTTGTCGTATAAAAATCTGAGGGGGAGTTCCAATGCCTCCCTTTTGTGAAAAATTCAGTTGCACAACCTAGTTAAATATAAAATCAGTTTTCCCAAGTTTCAGAACATTTACCTGTTTGGTATTGGTATTTTCACTTGCAAATTGTCAATATGCACACTTCAAATCCACATATTTGCTCACATGGGCATAGAGGTCATGTATGACCACTTCAGGATCAGGGCTTTTGAAGTCTGTCTGTGTTCAGGTGGTTGGATAAAATTAAGGGAAATACCCATTAAATGCTGGAGATTTCCAGCTTTCAGCAAAGCAAAAATGTTTTCACTGCATATATTGTTTTAAATTTGCATAGAAAAATTAGAAGCGCTACTTATACTTTTATTTGTAGATTCAGAGTACCCAGGATATATCTTGGCTTAGGATACATTAAATGTCTAGTTATGCAAACTATTTTTAACAAAAAAAGCCAGTATATAAAGGGGGACAAATGAATAGAAAAGCTTATCTATGGTGATAGGTGTTATTTAAGGATGCTAAAATAAAAGGATAATTACTTTTAGAATGGAAGCTAAGTCCCTGATATACTTCAAAGGAGAGGGCAGGCAGGTGAAGTGGTTTTGACAATATTTTTCCCATTCTTTGAGCACATACTGCTAACAATCTAATGAGGTGCTTTTCTAGTATGAACTGTAGGTCAGAAAAATCCATGATAAAAGTAATGATTCTCTTTTTGAAAATCCATGGGTCAGAGTGAAGGCATGACATGACTACATAACAAGTTTATTCTATAATGGTAATTTTGGCTATTTTCCTGCCTTTCCCCCTCCAAAGTGGTACATTGTCAATCTCGTCACACATCATCTATGGCAGTAATTTACTTGCCTGCTAGCAGATTAAAAGCTTTCTGTTATAAGCTGTATTTAATAAAATCATCTATCTCTGCCTCTTGGGCCTATTTTTAGCAATTGAAATGTATTTATTACGTTAGAAAAGGTGATGCCTCAAGCTGAGGGCTATTGTCACCCTCACACATTTGAAACCAGTGCTGACAATATACATGCAATATATCTGGCAAATGTGCAGGTAAGGCTACCAGCACACAAAGGGCTCTGAGTACACGAAGGAGAGAATCCATGACAAGCAGCTTCCAGCCTCAGCCTGGCATCCAGCCCCAAAGGCTAAGATTTTTTACCTTTTTCAGCTGGAAAATATTGTTTGAAAATAAGATAACACATTACATCCCATCACGTTTACTATGGGAAACATACGTACCTGTATTAATAATAATTCTGTACAGGTTGTTCTGTGTTCTGACAGGTTAACCAAATACTGTGTAGGGTATAGACAATACATCTGTTCTAAGAAAAAGGTTACTATAACATTTAAAAAGATTAAAAACATGCTCCAGCTTTCTTATCTCCTGCACAGAACATCCAATACTTTTATCTAAAATATTGAGAGAAATGATTACAGAGGGTAAAATGCCTTTCTACATCTTCACTGAGTGCCCCATTCACTTGATTATATTTTCATCTATACTTTTCCTGTTTGTTTGTTTTTTTCTTTAAAGTTGGAATGTCTCATATTTCCCTTTCAGAGCAAATAAAAGTGTTTGAAGTCTCAAGAATCTGAAGGGTCAATAAAACCATTTTCTACCATATTATCCTCTCATCTGGCCTGGAAACAAATGTCAACCTTTCAGCTAATATCCCCTCAGCAGAGCATGCTGACTCTCACTGACAGTATCACAAACACAACTCACAGTGATGCTGCTCTTTTATTTACTCTTCCCCATCTATTTTTTCCACCTGTGTTCCAACCAGACAGTTGTTTCTCTGTGAATTTGGAAAGGCAAGATTAAACCAAGGCCAAATTCAGTTGTTACCTCTGACAGTTGCCCAAGAAAGCAGAATGTTTTCTTAAATAGAGCTTTGACATTGGATTCCCATGCCAGCTGCACAAGTTGTTCTGTCCTGGTAGCTGTTGACAGTAGCTATAAAAAACATAATATATTCATTTTCAAAACTGTACTTATAAATAAGATTTCCATGACCGCTGGACCAGACATTTTCCTGTCCTAATTGTAGTGTGCTTAGGGAGGAACAGGAGAAAGAAGAGATGAAAGAAAGCACTTTTTTACACTACAGTTCTACTTTTGGCTCATCTGCTTTCTAACCTTACTTCTCTTATTCAAAATTAACTGATAAAAGGGATGACATATAGCAGCACCATAAACTGAAAAGGAGGCCATCATCTTGAAAAAGGAGAAAAAACCTCAGGGTCTAGTTTGCTAAGTAAAAGACATCAACATTTGTCAACAACCTGGTGAGAACTACTTTTGTTATGCCTTTATTTGTAAAGCAAAACCAAGTGGAACAGTTTGGGAACTTAAGAAAGAGGGAATTTGATCAAAGAATCAATAAGAAATCGACTTTTCACAGACACATGCTAGTTCTGATGAAATTTTTTGGTTTGTTTTTTTTTTTAAAGAAAGCTCTTCTTTGTCAGGAAACAGGTTAAAACATGAGGAGGAAAAAAACCCAACTAAAATAACCAATAGACTTGTCACTGGATCCATTACCTGGGAGAAGAATAATCCAGATTAAAATTTCTGCTTAGTTCAAAATTGTAAATTCCTTAACCAGGTTTTCTTCTTTTTTAAAGTGTACTTTTTTCACTAATTGTTGTGAAAAATCTCATATTTTTTCCTCCCTTCAGAATGGAAATGTCAACACCTTGCAGACTGGAAGAGCAACATCTCACCTAGCTTACAGACAGCCAGATCCAACACGTACCAGGAAGATGATTAATAAATCCAGTTGGGTGGCAAAATACATTTCTCTTATCCGTTAAGTAGGCAGTAACATTTTATGATTTATAGTCACTTTTATGTGACGGAGATCAGCCTCTCCCTTTTCAAACTTGTCTTGAAGACAAGGTTATTGAAAAGTACCAACAGCTCCATGACTAGCACATTTGCTTCTCACTCCATTATCGACATGATGGTTCAACTTTTAACACCAACACCCTCAAGGGAGGTGATGGGAATCTCTTTAATATTCTGCAGAATTCCAACTTGTCACATCTCTTTGTTTGAGACCTGCATAAGGAGACATTAAAACACTTCACGAAAAGGAAAATGCAACAGCACAGGAAACAGTGTGAGGATGATGCACTTTCCCTTGAGCAGCAGCCTTTTGCTCCGAGCATAAGATTCCCAGCTGCTACTCAGTGATCAAGAAGGAGCAGTATAGAAAACAGCTTTCTTTTTGTCTGCAGGAGGCCAGAAGATTATCTGCTGTGTCTTCTGTAATCATCAGTGTAATTGTGATTTTGAAGTAAAGCCCATACAGCACTTCATACATGGGTTTATCTACATCCAGCTTATCTGGAAACTGAAGGACCATCAGGTACTCTGTCTCAAGTGGCATATTTAAACACAAGCACACATCTCAACTGGTCTACAATTTTCCTGAGGCAATTCTTTTGTTCCAGTAAAAGCCTCATATACACCTCCTGCATTTTAAGGTGCAGAATCATGATTAAGGTAATGAGAAGAAGGTTGTAAGAAGTTAATGTTAATTTTCTCCTTGCTTGACCATTGTTATTCAAGTGGGTGTTGGATGAGCTAATTCATAATTTTATATTTGAACACCATCAAGGGTGCATTGATCCTTATTTACTTGTGCATATAGGTTAACAAAGTAATGTAACCTCATTCATCAGCTAACTGCCCTGAAATGATGACTTTAATATTCCTAGCTGTACTAAAGTGCGTGCTTTCCCACACCACAACTTCAGAGCCTGTTGGCAGGTAACTATACAGCTGTGAGTTACTTGAGCTTCTTCTGTGCAAAGCACTACGGATGTTGAACTGATGTCCCAAATGCTAAACAAAATGAATAAATATAGAAGACTAAATCAGCCGCATTCCAATCTCAGCAATGGTTGTAAGACAATTACAAATGTTCAGCTACACATAACCAGTTAAATCCCTAACCACAGTGGGATCATTTTCCTTGTTTGAGGACTCGTGAATTCAAAACTGTCTCATCTGGAGTTTGCAGGGACTCAGTTTCTAAATTAAGCTTTCTCTCTGTGCTATGGAGCAGTAACTGTAATTTAGTTAAACGTCAAAGATGAAAGCATTTCTCTGAAATCCATTTGCATGGTTTTTGCATGCCAAATGCAACGTGCTTAATTTGCTTCCATGACAGAAGCATGTGCTGGAATTATATGTTCATGTTCCAAATCCTGTAATTAATAGGGGATCCATTATAAAAATTGCAATTCCTAGAATTAATAGAATGTCTGATACTTGCAGTATTTTGCAAATATTAAAAAAAATAACAAACTAACCTATGTAACTATTCAGTGAGGTAAAGAAAAGTAGTATCATGCCAAAACAAATGGCAGCAAAAAAAACCAAAACCAAACCAATACAAAGAAACCAATAGTTGGGTAAGACGATATTGCTAATAAGTTGTTAAAATTACTCTCCTATCTGAATATTATCAAACCACTGATATTCTAGTGGCTCAGTATTTTTGCTTAGAATATCATCTTTGTTGCATTTTTAAGCCAGTCTTCATAAATGTTGTTTATAGCAATCACTGAATAAAAAATTGTGGTGTTAAGACTGTTATTACGAGGGAAAAAACCCAACACTTCAGAGTGGCTGAAGGCTCTGGAACAACAAAGAGTGTGTTCAAAGTATGGAAATATTACACAGGAAAGAGATTAAATTACTTTATCAAAGAAAGTCAGTATGGGAACTGATCACAGTCTAGAGTATTAACATGAGGATGATCTCTGACAGTAGACCCCTTATTCATACAGCCAACAAAAAGGTAACAAGATCTAAGGAAGTTTGAACTTAGAACTGAAAATGGATGCATAAAAATTATTTGTCCTCCTGGAAAGGAATTTTTGCAGGGCCTTTTTATGTTGAAACAACATGTAATGGATTTTTAGACTGTTCTAACTGTTACTCGTTCTTGACTCAGTCAAAACCGACCCACTGCCACCAGTAGTATTCCTGCAGCCAAACATCAAAAACAACAGTTATTGCCATGCATTTTTATCTAATTCACCAAGTGAAGTTAAAGTCCTGCTATTTATTTTCCTATTGGGAACAACCATGTATTTATAAGCCAACTTAACATCAAAAAAGAAATATATATCTGGGATCAGGTTTCCCAGACACTTCAATTTTCTCCTAGATTTCTATTTCATAATTTTGTATGTTAAACCAAAAATAAGTCAAAGTAACAAAGTTTAAATGTTACAATGCTTGTACCCTGCATAACATACAGACCTGATCACTTTTGGCTTTTCGACCTTCAAAAGTCATGTGGTTAATGTGGAACAAATCTCTGTGATGCTGTGAAGTAAACGGCTTGTTAGAGTTCTGCCAGTCCTTAAAATCTAATGTAAAGAAAGAAAAAAAGCAACACTGCATCATTAAGTTTAGGAGATGACTTGTATCAACTTGGTATTTAATAGGATCTCCTACAGAAAATACTTAGTACATGGCAACTTTGGAATATTTCAGTCTGTTGGTCCTTAAATGATTTAGCTACGATATCTGTGGACTACAGATATAGGAAACCCCAGCAGTTTAAGTAGGTTGCAACTACATTCAAGCATACAGTTAATTAAGTTCTTGTTTAGACTCTATATGAAAGACCAAAGTAGCAATGAAAGAAATTAAATTTCCAAGGCTAAAGCACCTGCCGAGGAGTCACTACCCAGTTTCTGTTGCTTCTCACAGTCCTGTGCTATAAAGGGATTAGAAAATTTGCACACTTTTTTGCAACAATGGAGACATTATAGAAAATTACTGCAAAAAACAGTCATAGGACTTGCTTGGTGCTGCTAGGAATATATAGGAAGTGGGAGGAAGCTGAAAATGGGCTGCTAAAGTGATGCCTCATGGACTCTGAGATTTCTGTAAGAAGATTTTAAATTCTGGTGAAAAAAAGAGACTTATGGATGATTTGTACTATGCAGCTAATATTAATTATTTATAAATAATATATATAAGATAATATAAATATATATATAAAATAATAGATAAAAGTATAATAAGCAAAACTGTGAAAAAGTTGGCCTCAATGATTTAACCAAAATGCTAACATTGAAAATACTAAAAATTCATTTACAGCACTTTTTTTATTTTCAGATATACAACTGAAGTAGCTGCTTACTTTAAAAGAAAGAAATCAGGAGTCAACAAAAGCTGTACTGAATGTTCCCTTTCTCTGGTCTTGAAGGATTAAACAGCAGGAAAGCAGATTCCCCAGAAGTCAGTGTAAGTGCAATATAGCCCCAAAATGGTGAAATACTTTCAGCTTTCAGTTTGAACAAGCAGGTTGTCCACTGTGGGAAAAAAATGCTTGCTTTAAAAAAAAAAAATCAACAAACAAACAAACAAACCAGCCAGCCTGTGGGCCACACATCTTTGCTACCATTCACCATTTGGAATACATTTCCCTCATTCACTGGGAACACTACTGTTCTGATGTACTTTGAAACGCTAGTAAGCACATTATTCCTGCATTTAAGAAGCAAAGACAAAGTTCTTCCTTACCACTAAGTTTTCTAGCAGCAACACTAGGTTGCTAGGCCTGCATGCATTCCCCTTTAAAGGGGAGGCAATGCATAAATGAATAATGTGTGTACAATCTTGAGCATATAGTCAATAGCACACGTATTCAAGACTAAGAATCTTGAATGTTCCTTTCGCACATCTCACCGTAATAGACTTGACAAAAATGGCATCAATATATGTTTATTCCCAGCACACTTTCCTATTTGTTCCTCATAAATGGCAATACTACTGACAGTTATCTGAACTCAAAAAGCTGTTTTAATACCACTCTGCAGTCCACCAACACTCTGAAATTAATAATTTTCCTCATGGGAATACTTACCTCTTCCTGAAAAAATCCCAGTGATAACATTACGTATTCATTTACAGCACACTTTTCTCCTCTGTCTTAGACCTTTAAAATAGAAGGATCAGTAGAAGGTGGAACTTTTTTACCCTCTGGAAAGTTTACAAGCAGTAAATTATCACCCTTGCAGCACCCCAGTAAGAAAATAATGACTGTTCTTCCTTGTTAGTTAGATAAGGAGTGACAGGAGCGTAAGAACATTTTCAGAAGCTCCAGGTGTATGGGGTTCTCAGTTTGAGGCAATGAAAGCTTAATTTTCAGATAGTCAACTGAATAGTTGCAAAAGACCTGGTACAGAAAGCAGGTGGGGGGTGGAAATCAAGCTTTTATGACAAGATAAAAAAGCACAAAATCCACAAAAAAATAAAGCTTTGGAAATCATCTTCTGCAGAAGTCTTCATAACACTGATGGAGGTAATGCAGGACTGAGATGCTTCGGGCTGCCAGGCCTTATTACTCACTCTAATCATGTAAAGGGATTAAGTCAAATGCTGCGGATTAAATAAAAATAAAACCCTAATTTTCTACAGAATCTAAAAATCATGCTACGCTGACCAGAGCTGTGCCGTATGCCACAGCTGAGGTGTAAGAGTCTTCACCCAGTGGAGGTGACAGAGGAACAGTATCACTTGGTTGAAGATATGACATTTTACCTGTGGCAGCTTACCTGGGTTGTAAGTTTGACAAGTTGTCTTGTAAAATAGTGTCATAGCACAGTTATTAGGCATTCCCATAGTTATTTTATCAGCTTCGTCTTTTTATATAACAAAAACAACAAAAAAAAAAAAAAAACAAAAAAAAAAAACTTGAATGTAGGTTGTCCCGTGGGCTTACTTTTGTTGAACAGGGTAGGAAGGAGGAGGGAGAGAGGAAGAAATCATATTCTGTAAAAAATGCCAACCCACACTTCGCTATTTTAAGCATAACTTCTGTAAAAAGAATCAGATGAGCACCAATTGTGATTTAATACAAGTTTCACAATTCAAAACCAGATGGATAAAAGATATTCAAAGTACATAATTTAATAAATTTTAACATTGCTATATGTCTTTGCTATGTCGTTAGCTTTAAGTTGTAAAATTTGTTTTTATCACAAGTCTTCCCACTTGAGTAAGTGAACAGATGCATAAAGCACTTGCCTTTCTGACCAACTGTAAATCAGCTTCAGTGGGGGAGTGTCTGGACCTCAACTGTTGTCTCTGAAAGTGATTTTATCTATTTTTCTCCCAAATGTGCAAGAATATCCTCTAAAACCACACTGCAAACAACTAAATCTAAAAATAGTCATTCCAGCCATAAAGACACAAGATTCTACTTGCTGGAAAAACTATATGAAAAATCCTAACAAGCTGAATACCACAGATTTAATTGTGGAGCTTCACCCCATCACAGCAAAATACACAGATCACAACAAAACACAACACAGTTGAAAACTTACCAAATATAAACACAGCTATCACAAATAAAGTACACTATAAAAATAACAGGGACAATCTTGCAGAGAAAGCAAGACTGACCACACAGGAGTTTATTCCCCCTTACATCTCCAAAATATTTAGCAGAATGAATAAGAGATGCTTCAAACTATACCCCCAAAATCTTTCCATTACAGAGTAAGTTAAAAAAACTGTGTATCTCAGGGAAAAGGCAGGGGAGAGGGGGGGAGAGACAGACTGAAGTAACATCTTCATGACTCATTACATGTAGATACAGCTCACTGAATTTGAAATGGAGAATAATGCAAAATATAGACTAAAACTTATATGCCTTGACAACAGCGATAAGGAGAAGAGTACAGAAGAGTGTGGAAGAAAGTACGTGAGGGATATTACTGATACATAGTCAGAGGAACACAGTAGAACTAACCTCTAGAATGATTCCTTAAACTCTACCTGCCTTTTGTTGACAGGCTGGGATGCAGGGATGGGAGGGAGAGGAGGGCTGCAGAGCATAAATCAGCATAAGGTGAATATTTTAATGAAGCTAAAACTTTTAAATGAGTAACACAGACACTAACATTCAAACACAAACATTCAAAATGCTGAAAGAAGTAGATTTTTTTCATAGCAAAACTTTTATGCTACATCAAGCATTTTACTTTGTTAAAGTATTCATGAAAGAATGATATATACATAACTTCATAGTCCCATAAAATAAAAAAAACCCAAACATATGCTGCTTAGAAGGATAACATCACTAATAATCCTCTCACTGAGACCGATGAACATGAGGACTATGCAATGGATATGAGCTGAAGCTAAAATACAGGACTAAAAATAAAATATAGAACAAGATTTATTTTTAATTAATTCACACACCACCCCCATTCAATTGATGTACGTGGGAGAGCTACATTAAGCCTACGATGTTCTTACCCAGAAAAGTCAGATCTTAAAAAGTGTTTCTCTTAAGTAGGTAGGTAGGGCAGAGTATTACTGAAAGTTGAGAGGACCTGCTCTATTTTAGACACACAGACACTAAACCTCTCTCTCTTAAATGAAAATAAGAGCATCACTGTCTGTTGGTTTCTTTAAAACAAAGAAAAAAATAATGGGTAGTAATGCATGTGAAACATCACAGTGTGATACTCACCTAAAATAATCAGACCTACTGTTCATAACAATTTTTTAAAATTCTCTGCAAACTTGCACATAAATTCCTAGTGTTAGTCTGCCATATAGAGACTGAGTATGAGTAAAACGCAAGATAAAGCCTCAGAATTCCTGCCTATGCAGAAAAAAAGTTACAATTTACTTAAAACTTCACATTCTTAAATAACTGTAATCAAGCCTAAAAAAATCACAACATGTATAATTATACCATAGCTGCTATTAATTTACAATATGGAAGAATGGAAGAGTGACTTGTTCTACAAGTGTTCATAGAACAACTCAACTATATCTCTTTATTTTTGAGGAATTTTTGCTGGATAATGCATTGACAGCTGTTTTTCCACAGTTTTACCAGAGCAGCCAGGCTTTCCTGTTCTGAGATGGATTATGCCAAATCCTCAGTGGAGCTGCTGTTTTTATGGACCAGATGAACACATATGACTCATAGCGATCAGATCAGAGACACAAATTCTATAGCTCAAAGGATCTACCTTGCTTTCTTGAATCCATCTTGAAAGGATGAGCAAAGTCTCACTAAATTGCCCATACCACTTTCTTACTGTTTCTAGCTGCACAGCCTCCACATGGGCGGAGTTCTGGCCAGTACCAGTTCCAAGACCTTAAAAGGTCCTCATGGAATGATTGTTGCTGCATGATGTTTTCAGCTTCCTGGAGAACTAGACTAACCACAGAGACCCTTCTCCCAAATTGAATGTTTTTCTGCATCTTTGAATCTGCACGAATAAAACTTGATAGGGTGAGTCAGACCCTCGGTTCTGCATTGCCACATATGGATGGATAACCCATGAATTGCAAAGCCCTATTTGATATAAAGCAGATCAGTCAGCTGTATCGGAGGCCTGATATACCCCAGCTTCAAAAATAAACAACTTTAAGGCTTCTTCATAAATGGGAGTCCAGTCCCAGGTGGTCCTTTTCCATGTTAAATCAGAAAAGGAACAGGCTATGATGGAGAAAGTTAGGATGTCTTTTCTCCAAAATATCAGCAGGCCTAGACTATGTTGTAGCTCTTTCTTATTTCCAGGCATTCTTGTTCAAGAGTTTGGATTAGCGATTAACAGCATTGAGGAAGGCTCTTGTGGGACTTAATGTTTATCATGCATTAATTGAACACAAGAACCCTTCTGCAAACTTTCAGTCAAGTGGTTTAAGGTTGGGGTCTTGACACATACTGGATTCCGCCTTTCCAAAGGGTCCAGAGCCCTTGCCCAATAGGCATCTCATTAAGTGAATGACCACAGCTCTCTTGGGTCATCAGTAGTTAGGAAAACCCCTGGACTCCAGTACCCCTAAGCCTCATATCCTGACAGCAGAACTCAATCACCACTGGTCAGTAATACTCTCCAAACATACTCCATCTCAGTTTTTTGAGCTAACCTGGTATATTTTTCCTGGATTTTGAACATTTTGGCTGCAGAGTATGGCACCATCCAGACAGCAACTTGTGGGCTCCACCACTTTGGCCATTATCAGTGGTCTCTATCTTAATCACTGGCCTCATCACCACCTCCTCATTCTTGAGGTAAAATACTTCTTGTTCAATTTCTAACTCTTTAGTTGGGTACAACGGTCTTAGGCCCTGTTTCTTGACCAACTCTGACAAGCTTGTAAATCTCAGCACACTATCCAGAACAGAATTAAGGTCTATCTAATAAGGAGATTCTTGTCCCCCTTCCTCTAATTTGGACTGCAACCGTTTTTCTTGATACAACACTTTTATCAGAGCTACATGGAGTTGCTGAGTGGTATTATGTTCAAAGGTTAGTTGGCTTTGCAGGGTATTTATTTGTTCTTGCAAGGATTTAACCATTTCATCATTAGTTTGATTAATTAGTTGCCTCTCCTACTGGGCTGCCACTAGTGCTGCTCCGAATGCCACACATGCTGTGGCTTTTCCTTTTCCTGGTCATTACTTTTGTTCCTTAAGTGTTGTAATTCCAGCTATGACAACTTTTAGATCATGCCAACTAATATGGGCCCATGCATGCCTTATATTCCTTGCAACTTTTCAGTAACAGGGAGCAGTCAAGCACCAGCACTCCCCAGGCAGCCATGGCTGCCACTGCTCAAATCTCTCATGGCTTATTGCTGGGAGGTCATTTCCCAGCTCTCCCTCCACACACACCCCAGATGGAGCGTCAGTATCCCTTAGGACCTTCCAACACTGAGGGCATCACGTCCATGATGCCAATTTATATGTCACATCCCACCTATGAGAAGCAGAAGAGTGACTCGTTACAAATCAAAATAGAAAATATTTGCAGAAGGAGATGCAGAGGCAAATACATAAGGAACTGGGGGAGCCAGAGCAGAAACTGGCCCCAAGCCACAGTCAAAATTTCTCTCACTTTAAAGCAGAGGAAAAAGTGGGATGATAGAAGCACGATGTGTTGCTGGCAGCAGCATCTGTGCAGACTACTGTGGGTTACACTGGTGGGCCTGGCTACCACGTCTGAGTGCATGAATCAGAAGCTCTCTCTCAGGATTAAATCATTTCCAGTAATAAATTCTGTTTTCTAATTTTCAAACAGTGTGATCCTAGAGCCTGGGCCAACAAACCATCACAATCACAGCATGGTCTTTGCTGCTGGCGCTGCAGTAGGAAGCAATGGTAGTGACACAAATGACATTGTGAGCAACATTAGCAGTACAGATCTATTTTGTGGAACTGGTCAGGTAACGTCCAGTTCTTGAGTATCAGTGGGCCTGAGATCCACAGCGTAGATGGAAAGAAGTCACCTACAGACATGACACTTGGCCTTTTACCAGAGTGAAAACTTGTTAGTGGATAGTAGCAACTAGATGGTAACATAAAGTTGTCTGTGGAGTAAAATCATGTTTCTCAAGCTTTTTTTTAATGTAAAAACCTATCACAACTTGTGGGAGAGGAAGAAGTCATCCATAGACTGTATATCATATTCACAAATGTCTTTACATTATAAAAGGATAAATATTGTACAGACTCCTGAAAGTGTATGAGTTTTATTTTATTTTCTGCAATTTTGTGTGCCTATAATATTTTCTCTCCCTCTGTGTTGTTTTTCCATTAGTTTTGTAGATATCTTCTGATACATTATGCACCACTAGCTGAGAAACTCAGGAGATAGGTCCAGGCAGATATGGAGACTGCACAGCTGCTCCTTTTAATCCTACAGCACATTAATTGAATAATTCTTAACAACCCACATAGTAATTTTGATAGCAAACTTGGGAGAAATACTGGCCAGATTTCTCACCCAGTTTTGCATGCAAAATCTTTTCAGGCTTCACTTCACTCCCCCCAATCCCACCCCCTGTCCCCCTTCCCCTTTTTTTTTTTTTTGGAGGGGGATATAAATTGACATTTTACATTGAAAAATGCCTCCCACAAATCCTAACATAAGAAGAGAAAAATCTGGTTAGAAACATCCCCTGGTCTTGTCAGTTCCTTCAACCTCAGGAATTCGGTTTACCGTTTAAAAAAAAAAAAAAAAAAAAAAAAACAAAAAAAAAACAAAAAAAAAACCCCACCACCAAAAACAAAACCCAAAAACAACCAGATGTCTTAAGGGTTCTAGTGTTTAATGTTGATAGATTTGCTGGTTGGCTAGAGGTTACCTTCTAGCACATGTCGGTTTTGATGCTTCATATTGCTGGATTCTTACCCTTCGGTAGCAAGGCAATACTTACTAGAAAAATCATAACCTTTTCATCAGTCACAGTGGCACTGTAGGGCCAGGATCTAGCAAGTGATAGTTATGAAAAATATACCCAGGTCTGTCAGTCCACAGACTAGGAGAGATGAGCTCCAAGTCACCCACCCACAGGCATAACTTCACCCCTTCCAAAGACATTTCAGCCTCAAGATACCAAAATGCAGAGCCTGCAACAGACTGAAATTGAAACTTCAGGCTTCCCAGAGAACAGTTCCTATTTTTACAAGCAAATTACATAAATTTCCCCTCAAGTTTTGCTACTCAGTAATTCAACTTGAAAAACAATATTATTATTGCCACATGGTATCTAGGAGAAAAGATAGACAATTTTGATCAGGAGTGCATGCCTTCTTCCTCTAAAAATCATCATTTTCAGGTTTGGTTTTTATTTGCAGGCCTATTTGTGTCACAGTGGAGATCATTTTGTAATGAGAAAATGACTGCTCGTATGACAAAGTCCTGTGCCATACATTGTGATCAAAGGCATTTTAAGAGAAGGGCAAAAGTTTCTGTGTGTATATATTGGAAAGTGGTACCTGATGCTGCTTTGGGATTCCTTTGTTATAGATTAATGTGTTAATGTTAAGCTACTTCAGCTAAACCTGTTCCCTACTACAATTTCAAGACACAAGCTTTTGCCTCACCAATTCAAAAGCAGGCATTTGGCTTCGTCAGCCAAAATGAACCAGAACACTCAGAGTATACCTAAATGCCAAACCTCTGTTACTGAAAGTTACCATGTAACTCCAGCTTGTATTACCACAGGGTTTGCTGAAATTTACACTCTACACAGTATTTACAGAAGGCCAGAGACGTGCAAAGCATGGAGTGGCAGCGGGCACCCTTTTCCTTGCCCTACAAGCACAGGTTTGTTTAACATTTTTATGTATCCATACTTTTTTAATTTTGGAAAACTGAAGACATGACCCTCCCAGGAGGCAGTAGGTGGCAGAGAAGGTAATGAATTTCAGATGTAGCTTGGCATGATGCGGAAAACCCTATTTCATCTAGTTCCATGCATTACTGGCCACATTTTGTGGCTTGAGCCAGGTGATGACTTCACTATCTGAAAGCTGGATTTGCTCAAGAATATGTTCCTAACTTTTGCTTTCTTTCTAAGTCTTTTGGAAGGCAAATCAAATTAGTCACAAGCTCAGATCAATGTAGGTGTACATTTACTACTGTGTGGAGAGAAGAAAAGATCACAAGAGAAGACAAGGACAAAACATAATCCTTGCTGATAACATAAACAAAAAAAAAGTAATCTGAGCCAAATCAGTTGTTTTGACAATAACCACCACCAAAAGAATCCAACTGTGTGTTTTGTTCATCTATTGCAGAATAAAGCCCAGCCATTTCACACGGATCTGATCAAGCAAGGTGACAAATCAGCTTTTGGCTATATATTTAGCTATGAAGTTGGTGGATGTCTCTATCACAGGCACGACTGTAATAAACACATGAGAATAAAAATAGCTGTCATATATATTCATTTGTCTGGTTTTGAAACCCTGGAGGAAAAATGTGAGTTGTCATCATCTCTTTTTTCTCCCCCAAGTCAAATGGCTTTGAATCAGCAGTGAACACCAGAATTAACAGCTCTGGATTATCCCAAAGATATGAATAAACTCAATGGTAACAATACAAGCCACAGGTTACAAAAGAGATACATGACACCTCATTCCACTCAGCAAATTACGCTTTAAAAGCACAAAGTGATTCTGAGGGATTTCACTTAAGAGTAGCTCCTACAGATTCCACAGAAAGAAAAAAGTAGAATGTCCAAAGAGATGACTATGTAACTTAAAACAATATGACTTCCCACCTTTGACATACTACTTACACAAAAGAAATTAGAATTATTTTAAGTTGTTGTATTTCAAGGAATGTTACCTGACAATTATGTTTATTTAAAAGGAGCTTTTGAGTTCCTCAAGTTAGTTCCTCACCAATGTCTAATTAGGCCAGTAGCTTCAGAGCAAGTTTTAAAATAATTAAAAATAAAAAATAAAAAAAGTTAAGATCAGTAAGGTTTTTAGTCTCTTGAAGCTAGCATTATATAAACTGTACCATATAGCTAACTGTAACACAAAACCAGGTATTTTGTCCAAGAGTAACTAATAAAAGTTTGTCTTGTTTTAAGAAATGGTATCCTGTAGTTTGCACACAAAGATGGGATAATTGCAGGCACACAGCTACTTAACATTCGTGTACAAAGCGATATAATGATGAAGTGCAAAAGCTAAAGCATACTTTGGAAGAAATGATAGCCATGTCACCATACAAGCAGCAATAAATTGTGTCACCCATATGGCTCAACAGAATGGTGCTAGCAAGGTTATTTATTTCTGGGCAGTTAATCCTGAGGATTTTTACTACATAGTAACTATTAAATTCATCAGTAGGTTACCCTAAAATTATGTTACAAAGTAGAACAAATATAAGAATCTACTTGTTTTCTGTCATACACAGATATAACCATTTATAGCAAAAAAAAATTCTAACAAATTTAAGAAACTGGGAATTTATAGTAAAAAAAAAAATCAGGTTTGATGATAAGAAAGCATATTTATTCTCCATAAGGTAATATATACTTTGCTAACTGTAGAAACAAGACTACAAGGCTAGTAAATTTGAGACTTTTATGATACTTAATTCACATGGTTTACTACAACTATTGAGTTAAGCTAGTAGGACTTTTTTTTTTTTCTCTTCTGAAAATAAATAGGATTTTTTTTCTCATTTAGATAAATTTTTTCCTCATTTAGATAAATTAATAATTTCTTAAAGAATTTGTTTATGCAGTGGGACATTGCAATTTGTGACTGAGTGTGCAAACTGCATAAAAGTGTTAAGTGATAGTGTTATTATGAGAGGAAAGAAACCCCTGAACCTTTCTTCAGATGAATATCACTGATTCCTTGGCACACTAATTCAGAGCTATCAAGTGATGGCTTCACAAAGCACCAGTGTTAAACTGTTAAACTCTTTTGAAAGATACCATTTCATACTTACTAGACCCAGGTCCAACTAGGAAATTACTTCAGAGTGTACTTAAAGTGACACAATTAAAGCAGGCAGTTTCACAACCAGCAGAATTAATGAAAACTGTTTTTTTACAGGCTTGTATCTCACAGCTAGATTCTTCACTGTAATACAGAGCAAGACTGAACTGATGCTTTCTTAAATTGGTCTTTCTCTCTCAGTATTCTAGAGCATAAGCTAACGTGAACTCGTGGCTGATAAAGACGACCTCCTCTACCAATCCACCTATACTCATCTAATTTGTAGGATAGATTTGAAACTCTTGTCATGTTTGTTTGACATGCAAAAAAGGTAAAGGTAGGGCAGCTGTTCACTGTGGTACAAGGTCACCAACAAGACTCCTGCTTCCTGAAGGAGCTGAGATACATCACCCATTTGAGCCCAAATTCTTTAAGGAAACTAGCCATTCACTGCCAATTAACTCCCCAATTTGCAGGTCCCCAGCACATTAGATGTACTGTCCATGTAATGATATCAGATACATTGAAGAAATATCCAGTTATTACAGCAATGGATCTATCGCTTTAGCACTTCACAGGCTATTTTTATTCATCTACTGGCAGCCAGTTCTATCAGCTACCGTATGAGTTATGACACTGTCACAAGATCTGGCCTCATGTTGAAGCCAGATTTCCCCTACACTTGAGCCTCAGAATGTTTAATTACCTGGGCTTTATGCAGGTGACTTTCAGATGTGAATGTGTGTCAGGAAGCTGATGTAGATGAAATGGTTTCTTTTCTTTACCCCCACACTAAAAATGTTCCGTTTCTTAGGGACTAATATAAAGGTTAAGTTTGGAATCCTTGGTCTAAAGGGGCAGATAAGACATATTCCTGATCTTCAAAACCCTGTAAAAGTTTGCTATAGATTCCTATAAATATTTTAGCAAAGAAGTGGTACTTCTTGCCCTTTTCCTTTTTGACCTAAGGACTTGCTCAAATAAAACACCTTGTGGAAGGCTATTTTGTGTATATGTAGTCAATCTTGCACACTGTTAAAAAATAAAAGGCTTTAATTTCATTTAACACTACTTCTTAAGATTGCATTCTTGCATTTTCATGTACAAGAGAGATAAAAAGTGTCAGTAACCTCATCACAACCACATTTACCATTAGAACAAAATAAGGGCAAACCATATAATTATATCAATTAGTCTTACTACTGCTTCAGCCAAAACACTGTAGCCATGTCAAAAATCAGAGAGATTATTTCATAGCTATTTCTTGCTGCTTCAAACTGACTTTCACAACCAAAATGATCCACAGATCTGCAGGCATACATCACTTTTGCAAAAATGAATCATCCCTGCACAAACAATACACTCAGGTGGAGGAATCAGGACTCTGAACAAGATTCCTCATAAAAATAAACCGAGGCAGTTCATGAGATGACAGCTTAGAACAATTGGGAAAAGCAGAATTCAGATGTGGACTGCACAGGGTTGCATAATTTTCCATTTAGGAGGGTAGAGTAAGCAGAAGTATGATTTCATTACCAAAGGATAAGCACAGTGTAAATGTTAATGTAGTTGAAGGGGAAAATCTCACCCATGAAACGTTCATCTCAGACTTTGAGGCCTGGAGGCAGCAGCTAACATTCTTTGATATTGATCTAAATCACGTGGAGAGTAACCTCAAATTCATGAGTTCACTCTCATGAACTGCCACTGTGGAAGGAATGCTAGTTAAGAGCAGCTTAAGGTTTTCTTTGCAATCTCTCATTAAGATTACACATTTTCTACTGCATGACGAAGAACCACAGACCCCAATTTATTGATATGAGTCCATATTTGAAAATTTCTCTTTTAATTCAAAGCCAGCAAATTAGCATTTGCAGTGTTGTCTCTGCAAGGAAGAGAGAAAAAACTGGACATGACTTGTACAGAGGCTTCCCTGTCAAATTTACAGGAACTAGTGCTATTAAAGTGCTACCTCGTGTTGAGGTGCTCAGAAGAGTCTAGCATCACATTTGCTACTGTTCTGCAAGAAGAAATCACATAGATCAATTTTATCGATTTCTGAGCTCAAAACGTCTGTATAAAATTCTGTAACAGTTTGGCATTTAGCTGTGCTATTATGTTGCTATTTTAGGTGATTTTTCATTGGTACCAGTTCTGGACTGTCACTGTTTTGTAGGGACTGTAACTGTCAATCAAGTTCTACCCACAGCTTACAAAGTTGGCTATGGACACCCTCCTCTTTCCCATTTTGATGTTTCATTCCTATTAAATTTTACTGCTATTTTGCCTATATAACGGGAACAAAACAAACCCAGACAGTTGAACAGGATGGAGCGTAAAGGCTCTGTTTGTTGGCAACATTTTCTCAGTTCATGTTCTATTACATATTACTTATATTCAGTCTCAAAGGAAGGCTTCATTCCTCTATGTGGTTTGAGACAAAGACAATCTAAAAAAACGCTGTACATACTCTAAACAGATGTATTCATATCTCCCCCCCCCCCAAAAAAAAAAAAAAATATCTCCTTGTTATTCTAAAATCCTTATGGAGTATCTTCCTTTTGTTTTTTAGAAGAAAAAATACAATTGAATAGAACAGCTTTTAAAATCTCTTTTAGCACTTTAGGAAATTAAGGAAGATGAAACCTCATGAGTGGCTCTCTCCCCACCAACAGAAAAAAACAATTGGGAAAATGCTGAATTTAAGTGTATTTTTCAAGGGTTTCAAAAAGAACTACAGAGAGCCTCATGGATATTTGCCTTGCATTACTTACTAAACCAGATTCCCATAAGAACTTTGTATCCCATACTTATGAAAACATCAAAGTCACTTAACAATCTCATTTTTACAATGAAAATCATGTCACTGTGCATGTCTGACACACAGCAATTTAATCTGCTTGCTAACGCCAGTCCTGTAGGTAACTTTGAGCATATGGTCAGAGATTTTAAATTACATTCTGTATTCAACCAAAAAGCCACTATGGAGGGTAGAGCACAAATGACTGAGACCATACTGATCTGTGTGTGCTGAGCAGCTATGCCAATGACTAACACGGCGCTGCTGCATCTCTCAAATATTCAACTGCCAAGACACAACAGCCAAACTCCAAAGCTGATTAAAGGCAACTGTGATTTACTGTTGACAGCAACAACAGAACTTGTCTTCTCCCAAAAACTTGCTGCTTCTTTCCTACCGGGCACCAGTTTGAAGCCCAGGGCAGGAGGAATACATTTCAGCTCAAACTACAAAGATCTGTAATATGTACTAAGAATTATTATTTCAGTTATTGTCTGTTAGTATTTTAAGCCCAAATGCCGTATTGCAACTGCTTCAAATATTAGCTCTAAATCCATACGCTTAATAAAAGAAAGCAAACAAATTACAGATTTCCCCACTCATTTCTACGTAGTGTTAAAAGTAACAGAATTCCTGTGCTACTTTGAACAAACACTGATTCTTCATCCATTGAATAGGTCACAATAATCCAGAAATTAAGGTTAAGGAACATAGTAAGAGGCACAGAGAAAAAAAAAAAAAAAAAACAAACTTGCTAATTATAATCGTTGTTGCTCCTCATTTACTTTTATACACTTGGTAGTTTTTATAATTCAGCTGACTGATTCCAAACCATAAAGCTAAGACACCCAAGTTGTCCCTTGACAGTAACTATCTGAAAAGTGTCAGAAATCTGACAGACCAGTGACATCCTGAGTAGTTCTGTATCATTGAGATATCATATACCGTGTAGTTAACATGTACATTGAGATATCACATACTATGAAGTTAACATATAGGTCAGATCCTTTTCTGGGACAGTTCATTTTATGTTTTTGCAATATGTTGCCCAACCACTAATGAAAGCCACTATTCCCATTTCTAGCTGTACAGTTATATAAGGCAGGAAGCCCCTTGCACACTTCCAGTATTAACAGTGGATCAGTTCTACAGATCTCTGATCCTTAATGCAATAATGCCATCAGCAGTGAAGATACATGCAAAGTGATCTGTGCATTTAGTAACACAATAGAACCACTGTCTTGGGCACAGCAAGACTGGAAATATTCAGGACTGTAAACTTCCCAAATGGAGAAAAAAAAAGAAAAATCTATAACCTCAACCTGGAAAAGACTTGCAACACAACTGAAATAACTGTTACACAGTAAAGTGGATTTTTATTCATCCTACCACTTGCCTAATAATAACTCTATTAACATCCCTATATCTCTGCTATGCCCAGCACCTTGTATTTCAAGAAAAGACAAAAACATGGATAAACTTGGTACATCTTTAGTGCAACTCTGAGAAACATAGAGAAATAATCTTGTAACAGTGAAGAAACTAATGCAAGCCAAGATATGGCAAATCTGCAAAAATAGTTTTGAAATTGAAGGTTTTACACGAAAATTGAGGGCATATATACAGCATCTCATTCTTAACAGAAGTGACAAAGAAGCTGGCCCTTTGATCAAAAAAAAATCTCCTTTGATTCAGACCTTCTATTCCTTCAGTGTACATGGTATTACGTTATACTTCAAAGGCATTTATATTCAGTCTTGGTATTAAATAAAATAAAAATAATAATAATAAAAAACCCTACAACAAAACCCTGTTGACTTAGCATGACTAATTATATCATTAATAGTAAAAGGAAATAAAATATAAACCAACACCACTGATCTTGACTTATAAGAAGTAAAATTAGGGAGGTATATTTGGAAAAGTTGGTCAATGCCATCACTACTGGAAGCAAAGATTTCCTCCTTCACACACCACATCTGAACTGGTGAGACCTGGCAAGTGCAATATAACGTTATGGCAAGGATTAATCTGTTACACTAATTTTAGGATTTTAATTAAATAATCTTCGATTTCCATGCCACCAATTTAACATGCTAGAGACCACAGCAACACCAGGATGGGCTTTCACTATTTGGTGGACAGCAAGATTAAACAAAACCAAAACATATCTCAATCTGTGTTCTAAGAGCACCGAACAAGGTTTTTGTGGACTGACAGCACCTTATACATAAACACTCCCTACTTTGATCCATTAAAACATAGGACAATTAATATTCTTACACAGATCTTGCTTCTTAATAGGTAAGAAATTACTAGCTGTGAATGCAGTTGACAACACATTTCAAGAAAAGAAAAATGTCTTCAATTATTTGTTTTTTTTAAAAAAAAAACAACCAAACTTAAGAATTATTTCTCCCCTTTGGTATTCACTGTTCTTAAGTATCTGTGAGTACATGGATGTGCACTGAAAAACTGTACTCTAACTCAACATAGAAAGATATTTGTAATTATTAGAAAGATATTTGTAATATTGCTTTATCTTTTCATAAAGCAGTAAAATCCAGTCCCTGAAAAATATTAATCTTTGCAATATTATAGAAATAAACTACTTCTGAATAAAATGCAGAACTATTTCAAATTATTATTTTTTCAACTTCATACAAACCTCAGTTAAAAAGAAATATAGTCACTAAAGTTAGGTAACTCAATGAAATTGTTCTGAATAAATCCACTCCACATTCTGAAGCATTTAGTACTTTTGCATACCTGTGGAGTAACGCATACTTCTGTAAGTGCCACCTACACTTTCAGAAGTCTTTTACAAGTCCAGCCTTGGGACATCAGCAGAACAATATTGCTATCACATAGAACAGGTGAGAAAATTCTCTTTATTGAAAGCCTAAATTGTGTTTAGTAATCCATTCTCTTCATCAAATAATTACACCCATCTCCTTCATACTAAAACTGAAGGCTGTTCCCCTTATACCTAACAGTTTCATTGACATAATTTATTATATGTAACAGTTAAGTAGTTGGCATAGATATATATATATTATATAAAACACACAAAATATACCTCAAATAAGGTAACAAATAAAGAGTTTTAAAAGTCACTTCAGACTCCAGTGAAGTTAATAGAAAAACTCTTCCCAATTTGAACAGGTGTTGACTTGGATCTACACCATAAATTCGGAATCCCAACACAGAAACATCTTTTCTAAGAAGCCAAAGCTGTTTGCAGGTACGTAAGAATACAAGTTCTCCATATAGTTATTCTTCTGTTAAGGAAAACTCTTAGACAAAGACCCAATCCGACAAGTGTCACAGTGAAGAAGATATTTAATATGGCCTGAGGCTTTACCTCCAATATTTGACAAACAATTGATTTATAGAACTGGAAATAGCTTAATGTAACATAGCAATTGTCCCATGCAATGATCTATAAATAAAACACTACAGTGTAAGCTGGCAGCTGTCATTCACATATAAACTTGGAAGATAGATCTTTTGACAGTTTCAGATATTCCTGGCTATCATGGGGGTCACTGAGGTCGTTCATTGCTTAAACAATATCTGCCTTACAAAAATCTCATGAAAATATGTTTTCATTTTATTTTAACAGTGAAAGTTGTAGCTTGCTTTTAAAAAACATCTAGAATTAAGATGACAATCTTCTACATTTCTAGCACTGATAAATTAAAGGATTATGAATTTTATTTATTCCACTTCATATAGAATATTAAGTTTAGTCATCTTTTTAATCCTTCCTTAGCAATATGGAATTTCAATGACAAAAATCCTTATTAATGAAAAAACCAAGATGTTTTTAAATGCTTACTGAGGCAAAATGTAAGAGAGAGGAAATGTTTCATTTGTAGCCCACAGTAATCAAGGGAAAGAATTCTACCGTTTCAGGAACAGATACATGGTTTATTTTGATCAAACTGAATAAAAAAATAGTGTCAAATCCTACAAGTACATATTCCCATTTTATTTTTTTTTTTTAAAGACCTTCAGCATGTGTAAAAAGAAAACAAAAAAATGCAACTCCCATTAGAGATAGAGGGAGTAATGGGAAAAGATTCCCATTACTTTGTACTTCAACCATGTAGAACCTGGGAAGGGATTAAACTTTTTAACAAGCAACCTGAATATATTCCTGATAGAGCTGGGCATTGCTCCACACCAAACTGAGGGAGAAAAGAAGGTATGCTCTGAAGATGTCCTCCTTCAAAGTGTAAGGGAGAGAGACTTTTGTTTCTGGGGCGCCCCCGTCCCTTTGAAACATTGTGAATATAAAGTTTAAAAGCTGACCAGGCTGAGAGTATCTACAAAACAACACGAGGCTGGCAGGCTGGCACTTTTCCTTCAGCAAAATTACAAATCCCATTTCTTATTATTTCTCATGGCACCAGCCATGGCAAACTCAAGTTTTAAAATCAATGGCAGTCCCACTAAATCTCTCACTGATTTCCATACAGACTTACCTCAGTTCGCTACAGACAGCAACTGCCTTTACAGGGAAACAACACAAGGTGAGAGCAAGAAGCCCCAGCTATGAGAGCTTAGATACGTCATGTCTCTAGGGAGTTCCTCTGCAGCTCATATTCAGGGGTTTGCAGAGTGACAGGGAGAGAGAAGGGGAAGGGGAATACAGTGTTTTTCCCCCAGCATAACCATTTCTTCCGTAATGAAAATACAAATCTTGATCTCAGATCCTTTATCATGCCTGAGGAAAGAGAGGGAGAGAAAAGAATATTTGCAGGAAATAGGTGAGATCTTTTGCAGTCAAACCTGAGTATTTATGTTACACACAGTACTGACAGCCAAGTGCATTTTGAATTCAAGAAAGTGAATAATCACAAACATTTAGGGTTAAATCCATACATTTCAAGTCATTGGTTGACAATGGATTTCTCTGCTAGTACTAAATCAGGTCTTGTGGCACCGTGGCACTCAGGCAGAGAATTGGAGTATTAATCAAAATATTCTGCTTCTCATTAAATTTTCTGTGGGCTTTTGAACAGCTGTATTGGATTTACTATTCCAAGAAAGCCTCAGAAGATCCTTCAAAGACTTACAAATCAGAATGCTTGTGTGTCACCAGAAGGTAGAAGGAAGTGAAAGTATTGAGAACATAATCTGAAATTTTCCTGTATAGAGCATATAAATTTTATTATGTTCTGGTTACTAAGAATCAACAAGGGATTCTGTGAGGAAAATAGTATTTCTCTTCTACCAAGCTAGGCTTTCTAAAACTGATAATAGTATGAGTATTGCAACCTTAAGAAGAAGAATAAAAATTGTTTCCCCTTTTTCTCTGCAAGGAGGCTATGAGAAAAATAAACCCATGGGATAAATTGTTTAAAATACTGTAATTAGTCTGAAAAAAAGGTATAGCTCATTTTTTACAATATTTAGCATAAAGAAATTGCATCGTTTCTCCAGATCTTCTTAATGCAACAAGAAGAATATTTCATTTAGAGATGAAAGGATGAGAAAGAAGACAGAAGAGGTAATCAAAACAGTAAGATGAAGATGACAGACAGTCATGTATTATTTACCCTCCAAAAAAACCAAATAATGATGATCAAAAGACCAAGTTCTCAAAATAGAGGAACATTAATAAGCATCACATTAAATATTTCTAAATAATTTGAGATGAGAATTGTGCAGATTAAAGACAGCATGCCAAGGTATTGCTTTCACAGTTTAAAAAAAAAAACAAACCACAACCATTTTTGTTCAGTACTTGCTTATATAGTAAATATATCTGTTCACACAGTATGTGCAAGTCACTTCAAAGTTTATTTCAGAGAATACATAATTATGACAATTTAAGACGTCTATTTTTACCCTTGAAAATATGCTATTTATACAGCAGGATAATTATTTTTATCCTTTGGGGTTTATTTCACAATATAAACTTTGTAATTTTAGTTTAGCCTACATCTTTAGCTTTATTAATGCTAGATGTAATAAAGTGCTTTTCATTAGTACTTTTGAAAGCACTTAAAATTGTGAAAGCGTTCTGGGACTATGAAAGTTGTACAAAAATAGAGCAAACCACAGACACCAACTAGCACAAATTGCTTTTAATGTAGCACTAAAAAGGTAGTTTCCAGAGTTTAACAAGAAAAATAGGAATGTCTCTCAATTCTTTCAAGCACTCCCACAGTTACGAGCATTTTCATACAATTAACTTGTAAAACATTCCTCTAGTAAAATTTTTCTGCAGCAGCAAAGTCTATTAGGGATATTGATAAAATGAAAGATCTCACTTCTGAATTATTATTCAGAGTGCTAATAGCTTTCTATGTCTGAAAATTAGCTACAATGAAGTATCCATGAGCATTTCAAATTCAACTCTGCCCACAATTCAAGGTCAGGGTCATTTAATTTCATTCATTACATAGATGAAGTATAGGTAGATAGGTACGAGTTACACTGTACACAACACATGAAATTAACGTAAGTATTAGCAGGATACAAATATCTGAAGCAAATATGGATACCATACCACTTGTAACACCAGCAACCTTCATAAAATAGAGGGTTTTGAGCATAATCCAGACACAAGCAATATTGACACATGCTTAACTGAAATCAGACCATTAGCTTTCCCTCTCATCCATTCCAAAGGATAAGCATCAGAAAGCTACAAGCCTACTTTCCTGCTGTCTGGATTCCAAGCACATTAGGCGCACATCTAAAAGGTGAATAAAATCAGTGTGAGTACTTATTTGCTTAAATATCCTTGTTGAAAGCCATTAGTCTCTTCCAGCGTGCCATCTTGGGAAGTTGTCACTGAACCAACTCTGTCTGTTAGTGACTAACAACATCCCCAATGTTTTATTCCTGGGGTTATTCTAGAAGTACACCTTATTTAGGGAAGAAAATAGTTTCCTTTTTTCAGACCTTCCCAACCTTCTCAGACAGAACAATACTGAACATGCCAGCCACGAACACAGCCCTTGTACAGGCTGTCTTCTGCAGTCTCCTTTATTACAGGACAGGCTTCAGGCATCCTTATTAGTCTGGGTTTGTTGGCTAAGCCTGTCTTGCCACACACACAGAGCTCACCTGAGGAGAGCTATTCTATGAAGTATAATTCCTGTTCTTCAAACTACAAGGCCATTTTACCTTCCTGTATAGGTGAGTCACCATAGTTCTCCTTTGTGGCTGCCTCACATACCCACAAAAACAAGGCAAAATTACCATCAACTACTTCATGGCGCTATGTATTAACTGGGTTACAATACTGCTGGCGTGTTCTCTCACACAGACTAAGTTTCACCGCAGCTTTCTTCATATAAATTATAAGATAAATGAGAAAGGTTTCTATACGTTTTTGGGGTTGGTTTTTGTTTTTTTTTTTTCCTTGCCAAAGTTGTCCAACACTGGGCTTTGCAAAGGTGCATCTAGCTCCTTTAGCCACAGTTTGACAAATTTCAGTACAAGCATTCAAACCACTGTTCAAAGCACAAATCATGCTCCATCCAAAAAACTTTTATGGAGAGTCTGACTGCCAGTAAAGTTCCGGTTATCAAACTTCTTGCAACTTCTCCAAGTTGCCTAATGTAAATCCATGTATATGGTGTGCACATAACTGCAGGGACCACTGGTGTTATGCAGTCTGCCAGTTCCAAACACAACAGTGTACATTATTTTCCCCTTTCATTTTCCTGTTTAGGTTCAGGAAGGAAATCTCTGGGGAGAGGGAAATGAACTTGTTCCAGCTCCGTTGCCATCTCAGGGAAGTGACCAGAGAAAACTATTTCTACTTCATGCTTTCATTGTATTGTAATGAAAACCAAAGCTCATTCTAAAAGAGAAAACTGAAATTATGTGAAAATGCTTAAATTCCAACAGCTTTTTAATACATCTATTACATTTCAAAACACAGCCCTCATCCCATTCACTGCAAACTTTTGAAACACCTAAAAATCTTTGGACCTACTCTATCTATTGTATATTCTGACGCTGTGGTAATCCTGGATTTTACATAATCTGCTGAAATGAATGCAGTTGATGCAGACTATTTCAAAACTATTTGAAATGATATTTCCATTTTTGAGTGCAGGGGAGAAGCATGACTGATAGACCATTTATATAAATGTGATTGTAGCTAAAACAGATGCAGCAAACCTCAATAGGTAAAGGTTAGTAATAACAAAGCAATATCTTTGCCAACAGCCAAACCCTGCTTAAGGAATTCTTTTTGTAAAGAAAAAACCTTTTGGAATAGAAAGAATGTCTCAATCCTTGAGATAAAAGAGCATTCCAATAAGCCAGAACCAATTCCAGTAATTATTAACTTCTTACATCTCTGGGTAATGTGAGAGCCAGTTGTTTGTTGGGGTTTTTAATTTAGATTAATTTAGGCAATGCAGATATTTAAAGGCAGAAATGAACAGAACATTGCTATGGTTTTTTTTCAAAATGCCATAGGAAAGCAAACTCCAGAAAGAGACAAATCGTCAAGTCGTGTATATGTAACAGTTCAGACTCTTTAAGCCTCACCTAGCAAGGTCACCGAATTTGCTCTTGGCCATAGTCAACTGACTTTTTCATGGCTCTTTCCATTAGACTAGCAGGAAAACCAAATGTTTCTTCTCATCCTCTCTTGCAAAGGGTGATGGCACACAGCAGAACAAGTGAGGAAATGTAAGTGGGGATTTTTCTATTTTAGTTTACTCAGGCAAGTAAAGCATTTACTTCCACCCTCAGAGTAACATGTGGAAGCAAATGTGTACTGCTGTACATGACTCATGATAGCGAGGAAGTAATATAAACACCTATCTCCGTTCCAAAGGCTGCTCCAGATGAACAGAGCAAACGAGGGAAGACATGGAAGAGCCACCTCTGAAACTGCCACCAGCATTCTGCAAGGCTTCCTTCCCAAAAGATATGAAGGAAAGCAGAGGCAGTATCAGGACCATCTTCCACTGCATGGATTCCTGCGTCCCCATATCTCTATTAAAGGATGGCACTGCACCCAATATGACTTGTGATTTTATGGGACTCACAGCAAGACGAAGGTCTCTCTCTTCCCTTCATATCAAACTGACTGGATTCTCCACAGTTTTATCAATGCCAGCAATTGCACCTTTAATATTAAATAGAGAAGACCCAGATTAAAGCTTCTCTTTTCCAATTTACTGAAAACGAGGCATGAAATTAGACCATTTTGCATTTTGCATTGCAGAGCTTTTATGGGTGTTCAGGAAGAGAAAACAAGCAAAGACATAAACATGATTCATGTGTACCATCAAGTTTCCCAGCAAATAGTAAAAACAGCAGAAGTTGAAACTTAAGACATGCAACTATGCAAGGAGCCTCACCTGTGGAAAGGAGGGGGGGGAAAAAAACCCAGAGGAAAGCAAGACACCTTAGCAACATTAGGGAAAAGATGGATAACTTGCTTTGTCAGTGGCCAAGCTATGAGAAAGTCACATTCAGTGAAAGACTTTTTAGTTCTTAGGATATTAAATTACTTTAATAATAGTTGACATTCAGTTTGCCTTAAATTCTTCTGCTAAGCTCCTAAGGAAAGACTCAGTAAGAGAAAACAATAATACTGTTGGTTTGGGTTTTCTTCTATCTTAACCGCTAGTGTCTCTAAATATAACTCTTAAATATTGGTTGGTTGGTTGGTTAGTGGTATGTCTTTACCTTCAAATACGAACCAAAAGTCTTTAGCTTCGGTATATAGGTACTTAAAGTGTCTAAATAATATAGTATGAATTAATATAATTTTCAGGTTTGTGCCCTGAGGATTCATACTGGAATACCAGAAAATCTCATTACTGAGACATTGCCAGATAATACGACAATCTGCCTACCATGCTGGCTTTTTGTGCTAGAGTATAGCTAACATTGTGCTGCAAAGTTCTGTTTGCAGGTCTGATATCCAGTAAACTTATCACCCCCAGCTTCAAACAGTGTTCTTCAAGGCTTGCCGAAAAGGCCCTACAGGAAAAATAGGGGAAAAAACAGAAGGAAAAAAAAAAAAAAAAAAAAAAAAAAAAAAAAAAAAAAAAAAGAAGCATTTCCTTCCTTCCTACTATTTTGAGGATCAGGGGAAACTAACAAAATGAAGTTTGCAAGGAAGAATACTCATAGAAAGGATAATACTTTCTGCCAGGAATAACATATGTCCTATATATCTCTAAATAGTGTCTATGCTTGGGTCCAGCAGACAAGCGTTGCTACTGTCCTTGTCCTGAACTCCACCCAGATCTGTTCTAGGATGCAGTGAGGGAGCATCACACCAACAGCAGCTATTCCCAGCAGCTCAGAAGTGATGCCACCTGTTACTTTGCTACACATACTACAGCCCGCTCTGTTTTACCTAAACATATTCTTCAATATAGTGCTGAATACATACATAGCCAGATACCCATGTCTCAACCCTACCCACAGGTGTTTTTAATGACAGGGTCTCAGTGGAAAAGGCAAATCTTTACAGTTCAACTACACATATTGTTGTAAAAAACAAACAACCACAAAAACAAACAAACAAACAAAAAAACCAAAACAAAACAAAAAAAACCCACCATAACCCACCAGCCTTTGAAGAAAGATAGATCTCATATCCTTCTGGGAAGTGACAAGTGACACACCCATTCTCAGGTCTTAAAAGAAATGCAGATGAACTCAGGCTGGGGCAGAAACAATATAGGATATTGCCAAAGAAGCTCCATGTCAGCAGTGCAATCCTGAATTCAAAATATTAAAGAAGTATTATAAAGCATCTTAAGTTAGCACACCAAGTAAAAGAGCTATTGTAAATTATTCCTGTGCACACAACCAATTTTTACTGTTTCTTTACGAGCCTTACAATTCAAAAATAACTAAATAAAAAAATAAATAATCTTCATATATGCAAATTTTTGCTTACCTTACCAATGAACAAACATTCCACTATCCCTGTTATAAAACAGTAATTAGCTTCATGTAATTAGCTTCTCAACCACATATTGGAAAGAAGTTGCTAAGGATGAGAAATCAGTTTCTAAGCAAGCAGCAGCAGTTAACGTTGGTTACACAACTCTTCCACAGACAGGCTGATCTACAGAACTACAAATAGTATCACAAAGACCTGCTCTGAATTTCTTGGCTCTTCATTGAGGTTCAACTCTAGTGGAGACTGAATGTCTATATTCCCCTGAAAATGGAGCATGGCAAAATAGTGAACAAAGTGAACTGAGTCGTAGCAGTTGAGGAAAGGAAGAGAGAAGAGGCAGAAATGAATGAATCGTTGCTCTCAGCTCCCTGCAATCCCTCTTGCTGCTTTGCACGCTGAGCCTAATTTTCAGTTGTGAAACTTTGGACAGGCACTTTACAACCACGTGAGCTGCATTTGGATGCTATAAAAATTCCACAGCTGTTCACAGGATACTTACTACATGCAGCCTTAAGTGAAGGTACAAGGACAATAGAACATCTCCAAAAGGTCACTCTCAAAGCAGAAGCAGAGCCAGGAAAGAGGCAAAACAGACCTTTTATGATCCTAGGTGACACCTCAATTACAAGGCTATCCTTTCTTGTGACTGCAACAAGCTGCACGCTTTTTGCAGTAAAATTAAATGGCAATAGTCAGAGATATTTGTACATAATTACTCAACCATTTTAACCACCTGTCAGAATTTTGCTGCAAGTGTCAAAGGTGCATTTTAACATAAAAACCTGTAACAAATGTGAAAATAGCTTTCATTACTTTGGCTTAGAATGTCTATCAAGATGAAACTTTTACATTTATGGAAAGCATCTATAGCATTAACTGTGACACAATGGCTTTTTGACCTGCCACACATGTAAGCCTGTAAGAGCAAGCACACAACTCAGCTCCTTGACTCTGCTCATTACAACTACAGAAGACATGATAAGCATACAAATTAAAACCCTGCATTTTGATTTCCTGAAGGACTTAACAAATTTTTTCACAACACTGATACAGATGATAACGTCAAGATTTTACATATCTGGTGTGTCAGCCCTATTGTTTGGCATCATACAGCTAAAAACAACATGACTTCAGAGTAGGGGTAAGACTTCAAAGTTTGCTTTTAATTTTGGATTTCATCTCTGAAAGTGGGAGAACAATGCAAAACTATTCACCAAGCAACAATCCCCTTGGAAGGGTCAAGCCACCTGAACATGAATCGGAGTTGAAGTCTACAGTGAAACGTGAAACCCAGCAGGTAGCTGAGGTTGTTCTCCCTCACAAAGAAGTACATACAAAAACACTCTGCAACAAATAATTCCCAACCCTGTGGTCTGAACAGAGCCTTTGTACTCTGAACTTTTAGTGCTTTATTCAAATTGGTTAGGGCAGTGATTCTTTTGTTTCTGTAGTTACCCACAAAGAAAAGAATTCAAAATTAAATGGTACAACTTTGTCATGACAGCATACAATTCAGTTCTTCATTTTTTATTAGACAGTTATTAGGCACTCAGTACAGCTAGAAGGGTTTTAACACTAGTTTAGAACAGTTGGCAAGAAGAAAATGATCATGTAATATGATTTTTCTCATGATTCCTAAACCTCCCCTTCCTTCCTCCCTCCCTCCCTAGTCATTCTTTCATCTTACTACTACTTTTCATATCCTTATTTATAAGCATCTACAACTTTTCCACTGCTCTTGACCACTGTAAGTGCCTTATGTATGTTTCATTCTGGAAAGCTTATATTATTCCAAACCACATTAAAGACCATGTAAGCCATGAGAGACATCACAGTAGATTAAGGGCACGTAGCATTTGCTAACTTAGGACTCAGAATGTGAAGCTACCACTAAAATTAAGGAAATCCGACATGCAAACACAGAAAAGCAATTAAGTATCTTACAGGTCACAAACAGAAATTGCAGCATCTTCCAGGAAAAAAACTGCTCAAAATGTGTGCAATGGCAAGGGCACCCATAGATTGAGATTATTTTTTATTGTGAAAAAAGCCCAACAGTTTTTACTTATGCAGCTATAACTTCTGCTTTTCACCTAGAAAAAACAATTCATATTTCATTGCTGAAACTGTCAAAAATACTGCAGGCAAGTTAGTCTTAACAGAGAAAACCAGTTCTTACTGATATGCAAAAACATGTAAAAAGAAAGTTAAAAAGGTCAGTCTAGAACTCCACAGAAGATAGGAAAGTGCAAAACCAAAGAATTCCTCACTGAAAAGCAAGTTGTGTACTTGACTGAAATAGTTATGTATTCAGAAAGATATTAAGGCTTAATCATGTGTACTGGGCTGGTGTCCTTGTCAAATGACACAGAAGCATTCAAGTGAATGTAGTGATGACACATTTAAATGTTTACTTTGACATGCTATGGAGCAGTATCCACCAGGGCATACACACAGAAGTGGAACACTGAGCAGAAAAGTCCGGCTTGCTAAATACTGCCAGATACCACTGCCAAGGCAGGTGGGAGATGTTACAAGACTAGGTGGGAAGAACAAAGGCAGCTAGATATGACATCACGTTACACAACTCCATTAGGGAGTAGGTATTCCTATCATAATACAACTTGTAGATTTTCATTTGCTTATGAAATTATTTTCCCACAGTTCTCTGTATAGAGAATACAAAGTAAATTTAAATCTCAAAACACAAATTGCTTTTAAATTTTCCAAACTAAGAAGGCACAAAAGGTGGTATTTCTTGCATGAAGATGACACACATCCTCACCCCTGCCCTCCCCCCAAAAATGCAGTTGGCTGAAATAGAATAAACCCTGAAACTAGAACACAGTTATATCCATAAAGCTATGGTAATGCTTTCTCACACACCTTTTAAAGGTGGGGGTGGGGTGGGGCGGGAAAAACAGACTTTTTATGCATCCATTTATCTAAAACTACTGTTGCTCAGAACAGCTCTCCCCAGAACCAGACTGAACTATCCCCAAATCAAGGCCATGATATCCCTACTTTTATGCATGACTGAGACCAACGTAAGGAAAGGAAGCAAACTAAGTTTCAGCTTTAGTCTCCTAAAATCCCTAATTAATAATCTTGGACTAAGGTCTCTCACATCTGAAATCCATTGGTACAATAACAATACAGGCAGATCTTCCCTTCATACAAAAGCAACATCAGAAAGGGAGAATTATTAATCACAACCAAAAAAAAAGAGACACCATTTTGAAATCGCTGTTTTTCCATTGTTTATGTAAATCCTTGAGAGAGAAAAAGGGAGAGGGAGCGATATTTCAGTTGAACGGGATTCTCACTGCCTTCCCTCCGCTTCCAAGAAAGAAACAGATAACTGGAGGTACTGGATAAGTACAAATTGCAAACTTTAGCTTTTGCTAGTCAGTATTTGCATTACACACTCATATTTTCCTAAAAGACTGATTATAATAAATATTTCAGTCACCAGTTCTCATACATTATTTTAAAGTTCTTGCAGAACTCCAGGGGATGTCAAATCACCTTTATCAGTCCATAATGAGATGACACTATGTCATACCTGAGATGGACAATCCTGACTACCCAAACCACTGCAAAACTGTGCAAGATTCATACATTGCTCCATTATTCTGCTTCACATTAGTTTCATTGTTTAGCAAAAGAAGTGCTTGGAGAGTCAAATTTAATGTATTTTAATTACTTGATGTTCTGCTCTAGTGAGTTGTTACATCAGAAAGTGAAAAAATGAGGAATGTTCCTCTAAGGATATTTCCAGACTGGTCATGTTTCTGTACTTCGTAAATTGTTTAAAATGTAGGTTGTGTAAAATTCTGTATAGGAACCTTTTTGCACATGATTCATTGACATGAATAACGCTCAGCAATGATCCTGATGTTATTTTTGCTCCCCTGCATACACTAGGTAGCTTGTTGTTGATATTGCTTTGACCCAGCAAAAAATAAAGTGTTTTGTCATTTTGTTCCTACATTTTTTGTAGGTAAAATTAGATTCCTTGTATTATGTCACAACACTGACAGAATTTAAATTTCAGAAACTGTCATATACAAATTCTAGTTTAATATATATACACACGCGTAAGATCTTTTTGGTAAAAGACCTTAACATTCCAACAAGCTGGTTTCCACAGATACTGCCAGCTGCAGTTACTTAATGAAGGCATTTTTATTTACATTCAAGAACAGTCAGATAGTCAAATCAACAGCACCTATATGCAGATGTATGATAACCAGACAAAATTTAAAAAGAAATATACAAATAAATATCAGCAAAGAAAAGATTAACCAGCTCTGATCTTGGTTTTGTCAAAAAGTTTATATGGCACTTTCTGAAAAAGATTAGACAAGCATATTCAGATTTCAGAATTGTCAGCTGTCATACCCTAAAGTTCAGCCAGCACAGAATACATAAAATGTTATAAAAATTGTTTTATTATATAATTTCATTTTCTTTGGTTCTGAAAACATCAGCTTAGACAAGCACAGAGAATGGTGATCATGGCAAAGATTTAAAATGTAGATGCATATTGAGATCAAATAAAAAGTTTTTGTATCTTACAAAGAGTTGCATTATTTTTTGGAATAGTTAAGCAAATAGACCCTAACTTTGATAGAGACAAAGTATTTGATGTCATGAAATTCATCATTATTTCTGCCGTACAGGCAAAGTAAAAGAATGATTTAGAATTTTGTTAAGATTCACAATCACGTCCATTCACAAACATGGGACATGAGTGCTGTTCTGTTAACCTTCCAGTAACATGCACACATAAAACTTGTCTTAAATTTATTTTTCCAGGTCCAAGACTTCTATCCCCCCTCTCCCACTTCCCAGTAATATGCCTTTAGCAGTAAGGCAAATTCCTCTAGTGTAAAGATGTGCTGTACCATTTCTAACGCCAGCAAGTCAGGGGTCTTAAGAGAAAACAAAAGGAAACATGATTCTCAAGTATAGGATTCGGACGTTCAGTGTGTACAGAATGATCTCAGCAAAGAGAAGCCAAGGTTATTCCATAGAATCACAGTGTCCTAGACTCTTTAGCCACAGGATCACTTTTCTGTATCAGATCAAGGTGTCCTCCATTGAAAGTTAAATGTTTAAGTTCTATTCCTGTCCCAAACATTTGATTTAGGATAGAGATAGTTTCAAGCATCCTTTGAGGCAGGTATACGAAAAGAGTGACTGCATCATTTCTACAAGGGTCTTGTTCAAGACAAAGCAAACTGAAGTTAGAAGCCAATGAACATGCTTTGAAAACACGCTAAAGAAATACAAATTATGAAATCAATGTGATATGTACTTTCAAGAGCTTATTACTAAGATGCACAATCAGGTCGCATCCTTGGAAAAGGTATTTTCATGCCTGGTCCAACTCAGGATGAAGCAATTTAAATTTGCCACCTAGAAAGCTAAATATTTTCCTTAGCTGTGTTATCTCCCTAATCTTGTACTATCCTGTGCTCTTGTTATATATTTCACTGCTGTGAATAGCCTACTACTTAGCCAACTTTTTCCAAGTTCTGAATTCAATGATTTAAAAAAAGTATGACAGGGGGGAAAAAAAACATAGAGCAACACCCCACCCCCCCCCCCCAAAAAAAAAAAAACAAAACCACACACACCAAAGGCATCAGCAGACTGTAATTTAGATCAGATTAATAATAGTCTTTTAGTCTACATGAGTGACAAAGGCTACATCAGGCTGCAGGCTGCTGGTTGCCTTAAGTCTCTCAGACTTTCATGCCCTAAATGATACTTCTCAATAGCACCAAAAACACACAAGCTGCTGATGGAAGCAATTGAATCAAAGATCAAATTCTTAGTTCTTTGAGCATCAAGAGAAACAGAAACACTGAGCTTTGTGAGCTGCATTTATCAGCACTGTTAAATACCAGGTAGGGCAAGATAGATGTCCTTTGTCTCTTTTGCTCTCCACCTCCATTCTTTGTTGGAAATGGAGTACTGAATACTTTTTTATCCAAGACACTTATTCAGGGAGGGCACTTGCTGCTCTTGATGTTAACAGTGTAACTTGCTCTTAACTCTTAAAAAAAAAAAAAATAAAGAGAGAGAAAAACCCCACTACTGAATCACTGTCCCTTTTTCTTGGATTCTGGTCAAGTTCATACTGTCTTTTTATTGCAGCCTCCTGTGGATTCTTACTTCTATAGAGTACAACACTCTTTCTCTTCTACTGAAAACTGTATTGTGTAATGTTTGCTGAAAGTCTTTGTCCTCAATATCAGGAGGATAAGAGAAAGGAATTTTAATTGGTTTCATTTCATCCTTGTAGGATTGCCATGATAAAAGGGGAAAAAAAAAAAGAAAAAAAAAAAGGATAGTCAAAAGGAGAAAAAAAATTACTGTAGAAAACCTGAAAAAGATAAAAGAAATGAAACCTACCTCATCATAGATATTTTACTGACTTTAGTATACTTTTTACTATTGTTTTACTGGATGTTGTAATTTTGGAAAATTTGCCATGTTTTCCTTGGCAACTTTCTTACTCTTATTCAGTGAAGCTAATAAACTTTTACTTGTTAATGAACATGTAATTGCTAAAAGAAATGTAGTGTGTCTTTCCAGTAAGTTCTTACGCATAGAACTATTTATTAATGTACTATTACCAGGGCACTAACTGGTAATAATGACTGGTGTCTTTGGATTTGCTGCTTAAGTGTTCTGTTGTATGTAAGCCAGTTAAGCATAACTGTTTCAATTGTGAAGTCATCAGTTACTCATTTTTTTTTAAAAAAAAGTAGATTTAAAAATGAGTAGAAACATCTATATTGTTACTTACACGCTTAAGAATTCTGTGCTGTGGCTGTTGTTTCTTTCAAATAACGATATAAATTGAATGTTCAAAGCAACAATCCTGGGTTGGTTTTTTTTTGGTTTTTTTTTTACTTTTAATGTGTATTAGGTTTTCATAAGTATTGGAATATATTTAAAAAAACTTATAGAAAAATGTGTTAGGGTATCTTCTCAAAGCACGCATTTTAAGTAGTATATAATGTTACTGTATTATCATACATAAGACATACCTTTAAAAAAAAAACAGTACTTCTTAAAGATAAGACTTCATAATCAAAATGTTGAGATAACACAGGTTTCAGTGGGATTTTCTCCCTTCTGATCAAGGAGATTTCTAAGCTGTTGACAAAGAATTCTTACATTTGTAGCACAGGAACAGAGATAAAGCAGATGATCAACTAGACATGATTTATTCTGTATTCACTGGAAAGCTGGACAGGTAAGCCATTCCAGGTCCCTTCCAGAAATTCACGCATTTCCTGAAAAAAGCTGTCTCCTCCTCAAAAAGCCAGAAAAATCACTGTCCATTCAGGTTACTTTTCAGTTTGCCCCATACAGCTCTCCCCTCCTTCTCTGCCATCTTAGATTAATGACATTCTTCTATTACCATCTCTTTTCAAATCTGTTCTGTAGTTCCCTCTATCTCCTACATCAAAGTCTCCTTGATAAGACTCCGAAAAGTTTATCCATCTCTGCCTTTATTCTAACTGCCAGCTCCTTCCTCCTGGCTGTCCAGCCAAGTGTGCAGCATAGCTCCCCAGCTGGAACAGCAATTCTGGATCAGTAGGCAACTGCTCATCCACCTCTATAACAGCCAAGTATCCTGCTCTTTCCAAAAAGCAAAGAAGTAAACACAAGATTTCAGTGTGCCAATTTAGAAGACACATCATCCTTTAGTCTTCTTCCTGATAAAATTTAGGTATTATGGATCAGGTTTGCATTTACAGTTATTTAGAAAGTTCCTTTCAAATCAGGCCTTACCTTTCAAGAGATGAGCAGTTGTAATAATTGTCCCAAACAAACTGAACTGGAAAAAAGAATACAAAAATCTTTGTTTTCCCCTCAAGGAAATTATTTTCAGTGTTTGGGATTTTATTGCAAAACTCAAAACTCAATGAAGTAGTTTTACTAACACTCAAGATATAGTTCTAAATGCTGGTTATTGGATGCGGTTGTCAGGCTGCACCTATTTCATGTGTTTTGCATAAATATGGAAATGTTATTGAACGACCCATAAAGAAAAGGTAATTTTAGATAATCTTACATCCTGAAGTCTCTGAAAAGATTTTGTAAAAAGGAGTATTGGCAAAGGTCAAGTACGTCCTTTTTTTCTGCTTCCCTCAAACAGCACATCATTTTTATCAGCCATTCAACAAACTAAAGAATGTAGGCAAATAGTGCACTGTTGACTGCAGTAATAGTACAGAAAAGACCATCTGTGCTAAAGTAATTCTCCTATTGTATTGTAACTGTATGCAGCTTTGAACACATTGTAAATTAGGGAGAGAAAGTGGGAAAAAGTAATAATTTCTTAAGCGATGGATGTTATAGCATTGCAGGAGTACATTGTCAAATACAAAAACATTTAAAAACAATTTCAATGGCATAGTAGCACAGAAAAACTTCTCATAAGCAAAATGTTTGACAGGGAAATCTGTCTCAGATAATCCAGCACAGTGTATGTGTTGAATCACCTTGTTCAAAATAGGCAGCTTACATTTTCTTCCTGATTATTAGAAATGAGATTACAAATATCCCAGTGGGCAGAAAATGTTTGGATGTTCCACTTATGAAGCTAAAAATCAGATAAGAAATTCAGACTGGTACAGATTCTTAAATCCTCAAAGCTGTGCCACTGCATAAATAGAGTTTGCATTCAGGCTCTTTCAAGACAGATGCTTTATAGTAAGTTTCAGTTTGCCACCACTTCAAACTATAAAAGCTGTAATATTAGTAAAGTATTTGTGCATATGTTGAAGTGTTTTCTCATCTAGTAAAAGACTTAGACACTGGTTTATTTTTGTCCATAGATTGTTATGCTTTGCTGACTCTGGGCTACAATGGTTTGCTGAACAGGAAACACTTTGAAAGCTTCCAGTGTCTTATCCAAAATAGATTTTATTGAAGGGAACATAGCTGGACTAAAGACTCTTCAAAAAATTAGTTTCTGACATTTCATTTCCATAAACTGGAAATAGCCTGTTGATTATTCTTTACAGCTCTTCAGGAACATAGAAAGTAGGTGCCTGAATAGATAAAACATCTACGGCTTTAATATAGTCAAGTTTTCTTGGAAACCATACCCTTTGTATTTTTAAATACATTATGCAGTTTTATATACTATCAAGGTAAGTCCACAGCTGGTATCAAAAGAACAGTCATAGTATTTAACACTTCTGAAAAGAAGGGAGTTCATTTTATGAAGGGAAAATATCAATTAGTTCTATTGAATTTCACCCACACTAAAGCCCATACAAATTCACGTGTAAATCGTCATGAAATAACTTTAAATAGATTTGCATACAACTAAGCCATCAATCCAAATCATTAATTCACTTTTTTTTAAAAAATGTGAATTAGAAAAGCATTGCAACGACAAACCAAAAAGTCAATACTCCTAAACACAAATTTACCATCTTTCCTAGCATTATACTTGCCTGCCACGTTCAGATTAATCAGTTTATCACAAGCAGATTCAAAGTACAGTAAGGCAAATTAATTTGCTGAAGCAGGACAACATAACTAAAGGTACCAGCCACGCATTGCATCACAACAGAAAAGAGGGACAGGGTGGCAAGAGAAAAAGGAAGACCTGATACCTAACCCGGGAAAAGAAAGCTGATACCTAAACCCAAAGCAATATTTTGCAAGTGATGTATCAGCTGTAACGCATCCCTTATTCTTGACATCAGTGGTGGTAAAATAACACAGAATTCATCACTGGGAGCTGCCAGGCTCTCTGTATACTTGAATTCTACTGGCAAATTCCCAAATCCTAAACATTGTTGTTTATGAGGAAGGTCAACAAATCCCAGGAAATTAACCCTGCCTCTTAAAAAACAAAACAAAACAAAACAAAAAACAACCCACCCAACCAAAAACATCCATTGAGCTTCAGATTGAGCTTCAGTGACATCCCTGCATTTACTCTTTTGTCCTTTGCTGGTTTGTATAAAAATATTTTAATTCAGGTGCTTTTTGTGTTTACATTGCAACACAGTCTACATTTACATTACTGTAAATACAATTTACATTGTTTTGCCAGAGGCCACACAGGAACAGAAACACACCCACATGAAAATAAGAGAATATTAAAATATTGTTATAATGGACAGAGGAAAGTCAGGCTAAAATATCTCCCTCCAAGCAGAGCTGTAAGTAAAATGGCTTTCCCATGCTTTCTACCCCCTTTCTATGGTTTATCTAAGATTCTGAACTCAACCTTAACATCACAGATGTGGCAAGACAGCCACTGAGTTGTTGTATTCTTATTTTGGTCTCACCTTGTCCTCAATGCTAACTGCAAGAAGACCTAAGAAAATATATTTTTTTCCTAACTTATTCCATGAGACTGTGTTTTAGCAGGTATCAGTTAGTCAGTTGACGTAATCAGGTATTATTGGCAACAAGAATTTTCAGAGCATGGAGTTGTTTCATTTGGTTTCAGGCTAACACTTGACCCTAGTTCCTTAAAATGTTACTACTTTGCTTGGTCAGCAATTACTGTTTTGGGGGTGAGTTATTGTTGGATTGGATTGTTCTTGTTCTGTGCAACTCTTCCATAATTGATCAGTCTCTGTTTCTCACAAAGGCATGCACCAATGCACACATACACAGCTGAAGTTAAAAAGGTAGCAATGGCCCATTCGGCAATTGCAAAATGCTCATTTTGAGGAAGGAGCTTGCATAAACTTCTGTGATGTCCTTTAACAACTGCTGGTGTTCTGTTGGGAGACTGTTGGCTACACTAATAACCCTGTTAATGGCCAGCATTTACACTTGCATTCACCAACATCAAAAGCACCAGCAGCCAATGAAGTATGACAGCCACTGGGACTCTACAGACTGAGCTGGTAACTGTGCTAAAGTCCAGCAATTACAAGTGTAGTCAGGTCCATCACTAGGTATGCAAATAGGAATTCTAAGGACCTTTTTTTTCTTTTTTAATTAGATAATTACTAAAAATCAAAAATATTTGGAAAGCATTTTTAATCACCTTACCTGGAACAACTTTGTTTTCTAAAGAGAACAGATTTTATGAGATTTCAGTAAATTCCTCATGCCCCTGACTTAAATTTGCCAACACTGAAATGGTTCAAGAAATAGGCTAGCTTTGCAGCCATTTAAAAACATCACAGTGTTAATAATCCTAGTATTAAAGGTTTCGGGGCTCAACCTTTTAGCACTTAGTTATAAGGTAACTATTCTCTGCACATTTGCTTGGACAACAAGTGCAAGTTAACATCCAGCCCCCAGTCACCATTTTCCACTACCACACCACAGTCCATCTTCTCTCCACTTCTGATGACACTTGTGAATTCATGCTGTGACCAGTCACCAAAATGATCCATTAAAAATAATGCCTGCACCTACCTTTTTTTTGGGGGGGAGGTCATTACATTCTGTGAAACAAAAAGTTTCTACAAGATGAGAAGGAAAAATCTGTTCACAGAACACAGAGGGTATATTCTTTTCTATGCCATCTAGAAAAACACAAGCAACACCTACAACAGGCTGAATACAATCATAGAATCATTTAGGTTGGGAAAGACCCTTAAGATTATTGAATGTCCAGTGAAGATGCGGTCCTGGTTTTGGCTGGGATAGAGTTCATTTTCCTTTCAGTAGCTGGTGCAACGTTGTGTTTTGGATTTAGAATGAGAATAATGTTGATAACGCACTGATAGTTTTAGTTGTTGCTAAGTAATGATTATACTCAGTCAAGGACTTTTCAGTTTCTCAGGCCCTGCCAGCGAGAGGGCTGGAGGGGCACAGAAAATCGGGAGGGGACACAGCCAGGACAGCTGACCCCAACTAGCCAAAGGGATATTCCATACCATAGAGCATCATGCCGAGTTTATAAACTGAGGGGAGTTGGCTGGGGCTGGCCAATCGCTGCTCAGGAACAGGCTGGGAAATAGTAATGGGAGGTAAGCAATTACTTTGGGTTTTTATCTTGAGTTTTATTTCTCTTAATCTTTCTGTTATCTCCCCTTTATTTACTACTAGTAGTACTAGTATGTTTTTCTTTATTTCAGTTACTAAACTGTTCTTATCTCAACCCACACGTTTTACATTTTTTTCAATTTTCCTTCCCATCCCACTGAAGGGGTGAGTGAGTAGCTGTGTGGTACTTCGTTGCTGGCTGGGATTAAACCATGACACATGCTCATAAGTAAGTACATTTTGCCTTGCACTGCTTAGTAGAGGAGCACTGCCTCAGTCAAATCACCTTTTGACATTTTGACTAAGGTCAAGTCTAGTGTAATTGCAGTACCTCAGCTCAGGAAAGAACACCAGAGGGATGGTCACTTCATAATATAAATTATTATTAGAGGAAGGAGAGAAGTTTATGTTGATGGCCTCAGCAACTACTACCCTGAACAAACGAATTTTACTTTGTTATCAATCTATTTAGACTTCCCAGGAATAAGTAATAGGTAGAATAAAATATGGTCCTTAACTACACAGGATATGTTTCTGGTTTTGTTTCCAGCCAAGCTGAAGCATCAAATACATGTAAGATGTGCTTGACAAAGATCTTGAACTATATAAGGAAGATCAGAATGTCTTCTCGTATTCCATCACCTAATAAATCCCTGTAAAGTTACAAACAGCTTCCACACATTTAATCAACCAAATTGTCACCTCAACAATAAAATGGAAGTGGTTTTTATTGGGGGGAAAAAGCATTAAGCATCCTGCAGTGCAATAGTTTAAAACGTTCTGTGAAGATATGAAATAGCTATGTAAGAAAGCAGGACAAAGTGCCAGCATGCTTTAGTTCCAAGACCTCATTCAGTGCTGGAATAAAGACAGGACTCACAGGGGCTGAACAGCAAATGTTCAAGATACAGTTCTAGCAATTCTCTTACACAGAAAAAGAACAAAATATTTCAGTTACAACATCTGAAGTTACAATTTAACAGACCAGTATAAAGAAGTGTAAGACTCTCTTATTAAAATTAAAATAGGCAGCATACAGTTTTATGGATGCTTACCACATGTATTGGTATCACAAAGTTTGGAGTTCCTCTAATAAGCATGTAAAAAGGTACATAAAAATTATTACAATTTTAAGTTAGTGCAAGATGCATGTCAATAAGGAATCATAACAACTTAAATACAAATCTGATACTGTTCAAAGTATGTTATGTCTAATAATTAAATCACAATCTATAGATGCTTAGTGAGTGGCAAAATTATGTTTAACTTGTAGAACAACATGCATCAGTTATTTCTAAATAAGAAAGAAACAGTCTTACAGAAGAAAGCAAATAATTACAATCTAGTTGCATCTAGATTGTAAGTGCTAGATTTTATGAGGTGTGGAAACTGCTTCCAATGAACAGCTCTACTTTTACATCCAATACATTTTGAATTCTCTTCTGTATACTGAAGATTTTGAAAGGAATGGGGAGGAAGTAACTGAAAGCCTGTAGGTTAGGGTGTTTGCCTGAGAGCTGCATGTGTAAATCATCTTGACTAAGAGAGGAATTTCCTAGTGAAGTCTTGAAAATGAATGGAACTTGATTTTCCTTTGCCTTCTATGTCTTGGCATCATAAAAGTAAGCCTCACCAGAATGCAGAATATTTCTACCCTACCGGTGCAAGCATAAGTTGTCCAGCGTCACAAAAGCTTTCCAAGGTCTGATTTCCAACCTACCTGCCATCATATTTTACTGAAGCTTCTAATAACAAAAGGAAAGAATAAAACTAATTGTGGGTTGTTGGTTTTTTTTTCTGGTTTATTTTTAGGCAGGATGGTTGCTGATATTTAGGCAGTAAGACTTACTAAATGTAGTCAATACCATTTTCATTACTCTACCAACAAGATGAATTCCAGGGAATATTCAATGGTGGCCAAAAGCAATGCCTCAGGGACTATTATAGCCAACAATATTCAGCTCAGTAAGTTTTCCTCTATTGCAGCTATTACTGGATTATGAAAATCTTATTACTAATTGATTATTAACTCAGAATAATGTAATATGTTTTCAGAGAATGCCAGCAGTAAACAGCCAGCAAACACAATGTTAAATCAATACTTATTTCTTGCCTGTTTCATTCATCATCTTCAACTCCCACTACACCAAATACAAAAGATTTTTAAAAATCCCTTTCTAGGAGTAGATAGAGATGGGAGACTAAATAAATCAATATAAGACTAAATAAAAAAGAACTGGAGAACAAAAGACTGGTCATAATTTTAAAGTAGAACAGCTGAGAGAAGACAAACATTTGCAGGCATTTTTTCAGTGAGCTTCCATTCCTCCTCAATAGCAGGTTTTGGTCATCTAAGTCTGACTTTAAGTATTTTCTGTTGTTAAGATGTACTATAATATGCAGCACATTACCCTGGAGTTTTCTTGATCCAGCCCTACATATTAAGGGAAAATTTTCTAGGAAAGTTTATTTCTCTATCCCGAGTTTGAACATACGCTACTCTAAATTTGGTGTGAAGCCAAAAGGCCCCAGGGATAAGGATGCCTGCCAGAAACTACACAGCCTTGTATGCAGGTACTTACACTAATTCAGCAAAGTTCTGCAAAGCTTAGTTCCATAATTTTCAGGAAGTTCATTGAATTTATACTATACTGACGTGCGGAATTAGACTCTATAACTCGAAAGTTATAAAGTAGGTATGTTTATTGCGCGCAGATGCACGGGGGATCGCTTCTCCACAAGCGCGCATACCCGAAGTGACGAACCATCTCACATTTATACAATGAAACAAATGAATATTCAATTAACGCCTATACATATTCGTTACCTAACCCCCGCTTCGTATGTTAATTAGCTCATCAGTCCGTTTCCTGGAATGTGGTGGTCTTGCAGGTTTGTAGGTGATTCATGTTCCTGTGACCATCCGATCTTCTTCAGGTGATTCATGTCCTTGTGACCATCCAATCTTCTCCAGCAAGGAGACTTAGCACTCCCTCCCTCTAGATAGCATTTGAATGTCTCTCATCTTTTTCTCATTCTCTTTTAAATAGCCCCTTTGTTAGAGAAAGAAGGGCAGGCGTCTCCCCGTCTCCCCTTTGTTAGAGGAAGAGGGGCAGGCGTCTCCTCAAAACTGTAGTTGTCTCCTCAGAGCTGTGTGCCTATGTGACCAGACACCGCACCCATGACTAGTCACCATACCCACATTCCTTGAGCAGACACATACAATCACAATCGATGTCCATTATCCCCATTTCACACTATTTCTCCATATCAATACGAGCCTCAGAGATTTATTTCACAGCAGCATAACATTACCTTCAATAACATTTGGTTGCCTGTTTTCTTATTTCTCCTGTTTCCCAAGATGCCCCAAAAGGTAAAGAGATACTCGGGCGTCTTCTGAGACAGAGCGTACTCCCTGCGTTAAATACAGGGATGGAGCTTTGGAGTTAAGACAGTAGCAGTTAAGAGAGTAATGAGTCTGGCACCTCATCTAGTCTGTCAAGTATACATAAAAAGCCTATAGTTATGAAGTTGCTGTTACTTTCTAAGTAAATGAACAGGGGCAGCATAATTCAGTGTAAAACTTAAAGGCAAGTGTCCCAGATCTATCTGGTGTTTCCCACATTTTATTGCCAAGGACACCGGCCAGTGGAAGAATGATTGTGAAGATACCTTGCCTCACAAAAAAATGACACAAACCAAATAGGATCAAATTCACAGGACTGTGAAATAGTGTTAGTGGACTTAAAAACATAAGAAAGTTGCCTAACAAATTCAAAAATCTACAGGCTCAGAGATAATGCAATAGTAACCGCTGATGAAAGCCAGTGCCGAATAACCCACTGGAGGTTTAAGAAACTTAAGCATGGAATTTAGCATTAACAGCACTGAAGCAATCATTGAAGTTCTACTCAGATACTATACAGCATCTAAATTGGACAGGTTCTGATTTGCTTCCTGGTAGCATTTCTTCATCCCTAATTGAACCATTCATTCTTTTTTTTTTTACCCCTTTCTCCTATCAGCAAAGAACCATTTGTCATTAAGATGAAATTCTTGTCCAAAAAAACCCCAAAAGACAACCTTCCTCTCCCCCACAACACCTTTTTTTCTGACCTTTACAGAGATAGCTTGAATGAAGGAGATGAAGTAATTGCAAACCTTTCAGAACGTAATAATAGAAATGTTAACAGCAATCTAGTTTATTCGCGCAAGTCTTTTCTCTAATTGTTCTCCAGCATGGCCTTGGATTATATCCAACTGAAAGCTGAATTAAATACATACATTAGTGGCATCACTACATTACAAATAGCGTGGAAAAGATGTGCAGTTTCTGCCTTACATCCAAACTAATGCAAACCAATTAGAATCTCTTAATTATGGTTGAGCAAACCTGAACACACAGGAGTAAGTGTCATGATTCAATTTGGTCCCCTTCTCACCCCACTGAAGTTCATTTAAATCTCAAAAAGGTCTATTCTTCCCCATAGTCTGGGGTTTTTTTATGCCTAAATTTAAAGAAAAACACCACACAACAACCTGGAAACACCCAAAACCCACAGAAGCCTCTGACTATTTACAAGACAAAGTAATCATTAACACACCAAGTGATCTTTCTGGCCACGTTTCGTTGAGCTTTGCTGCAGGATTAGATTCAATGAGGCAACTATACAAGTGCAAGCCCTAAACATAGACATGCTGCAGCGCAAGTTGCACTTAGCCTAGTCACATGCAGAAGCAAGCTATACTGAATTCGGTGATTGATTTGTGGGGGAAATTTTTTTGTGCTGTGCCAGAAACACATTATGGTTTGATGCTAATTACTAGCTGAAGTGCAAATTAGGACCCTAGATCATCGCAAATCACAACATGAGATGCTGTTCTTTCCATACCTATGCACACTGTTCAGAAGGCAATTTTATTTATAGTGGTACACTTCTCTGCAGAGCAGCACAGGATCCAGAAGTGTGTTTAATGAAGCAGGAGCAGATTGGAAGCTTTTTGCTAATACAGAACAATATCTTGAAACCCCTGAGAACGCAGCCTTTGGGGATGGGCTCTGAACAAGACAACTTCTCAACCAAGGAAAAATAAAAAGGAGCGTAACATCATCCTTACATAAAATTATGGGGATGTGCTCCATTATATGCGCCACAAATCCCTACACAGAGCTCCAGATGTCATAGATATTCATAATATTGTTGTACTATGCCTAACTGGGGAAAAGAAAAAAAAATCGTCTTTTCAAAATCAAAGAAGTGACATGGGGATAGCTACAACTGCTTCATACTACAGGGAAATATGTATTGATATTTGAGAACAATCAGAGTTATACAGGTGTTAAGGAAAAATATTCATATATCTCTTTCTGAAATAAGAGATCTGGAAATTCCTAGAATAGCCTATCGATTTATTTTAAAAGGTAAATTAAATATGCAGCTGGTAACTAGTTGCATAATAGGAGTAAACAAAACAGGAACCAAATTCAATTCTTACTCATTACATAAAGGACCAGTGACTTCAGCTAACTGTGGTACTGAATAAAAATAATGAAGACAATTTGGTCAAGGGTATTACAGAAAATACTAAATTATTATAAAATCTGTGTTTGGGCTAAATTGCTATATAATCTTGTCAATTTCTGTTCTGTTTTTTAAATTTAAATTTTTAAATTACAGAAATTAACTTAGTCTCTTCATATAGTCTAGCTTTCAGGCCTCAGAGTTCCACTTTCAATAATCCAGAGACAGAATGAGATTTATGGTCCAACATATGGATTTGTTTTAATAATCACATCCATTGAAAAATAATTAAAATTATCTCATCTCTAACATTTCGTAATGCAAGCTACAGGCCTTGTATGAAAGGCAATAAAACACCTATAAAACCCCCAGGGAACAGTGACAAGAACAGCATGTCAAGGCACCCGCACGCTTCTGTCAGTCATGACTGCACTACAAACAAAGATTTTACACCCACATTTCCTTGCTAAGTTGTCAAAGATTGCCCTGTGAATATTTTATTTAAAATATTTGATTATAAATGCATAACTTTATGCTCAGGTAACAAGGTTCTTTTTAGATCATCATTGTAGAGATCAGCATTTAATGTCTGAGGGTATAATCCAAAGACACTCAATTTCTTTCCATCTGTTGGAAGGAGTTAAGGACAATTGTACTATCATGGGTCAGTCTATGTTCTGGTATGCTGCCTGCATTATTCCAAGCATCAGCTACTAATCTGATGCCTAACAGAATCCAACCCCCGCACAACCATCATCAGTACTGGAAGCAAGGAGAACCTGGGCTTTATTCCATCAACTAAAAAGAAACCAGATACTTGCAGTCTTCCAGCACACAACCATTCATACAAACATATCTGATGCAAAAGGTAAACTCACATTACCACTGTCGATTAACTGCTAATAATGTTCAGATGAGCATTAACTTGTTCAAATAGTTTAGCAATTTAAAGCTAAACAATGGCAGTCCTCAGGATAGATTGCTCAATCACAGCAGGGGGGGAAAAGAAAAAAAAAAAAAAAAAAGGATTATTCTCTCTTCTCCATCTACAAGAACACTCTAACTACTTCTTCCCTTGGTTGTTGCCATCATCTCCGGAGGTGCTTAAACATTGTGCTTAGGGAAATGTTTTAGTGGTAGATTTAGCAGCTTTGGGTTTATAGTTGGACTCTATGATCTTAATAGTCTTTTCCAACCTAAACGATTCTATGAAAAATAAAGAATACTCAAATTACAGGAAAAAATTAGATTAAACCTTAGGACCCTAAATAATACCAAAAAAAAAAAAAAAATGTTTAATTTAGAATGGTTCATTTAGGAAGAAAGGTTCCTTCACTGCTTCTGGAACCACATTACTGTTCAGAATGTTATCTCAGAGAAAATGTGTGGGTTTTTTCTCAAAGTCAGAATCTGCTTTCACCTTGTGACAACCCCAGTTGAAAACTCGGGCAGATTTCTGCAGTACTGCAGTTGTCACACCTCTCCAAGCTTGATGAGCAGATTTTGTTTTCCCTAGATAGTTTTCTAACTGAAACTTACAGTGGACCCAGTGGGGTAACAGGGACTCAGATGCCACAAAATAGACTACTGCAGCTTTGTTTCACAGAATAGCATTCTTCTATCCATCATATGTGCGATCACACCTGGAGCACTCAGTCCAGTTTTGAGCTCCTCAGCACAAGACAGACAAACTGGACTGAGTCCAGCACAGGGCCACCGTAATATTCAGGGGCCTGGAGCACAGGACATACCAACTGCTGGATTCCCCAGTGTTCAGAAAATAATTATTAAGGAGGCAATCTTATTGCCATTTTCAGCTACCAAAAGGCAGGTTTCAGAGTGCACATAGACACATTTTAGAGACGCAAAATTAAAATGAAAAGTGAGAGTAGACACAAGTTAAATGATATTCTGACTAGATATCAGGAGAAAGCTTTCAATGGTGAAACAGATCCCCAGAGATGTCATGCAGTCTCCATCCCTGGAGATACTAAACCCACAGCTTTGCATGACCCTAAGCAACCTAATCTGAATGTGAAGTTTGATCTAACTTCAAAGTTGGATCTGCTTTCAGCAAGGAGTGAGGCCAACTGCATCCCAAGGGTTCTTCCAGTCCAATTATTCTCCAATTCTAGTCTATTTAAATGTTTTGGTTTCTGACAAAATGTTACAGTCATTTGGTGGGTTTACTTTTTATACACACAGAGGTATTATTCGTGAAGCTTTGTGCTAAGCAAAACCACATACATGCAGGGGGTGTGTGTGAAAAGGCAATCCCCAAACCCTACCCTGCTTCGTTGTGGGAGATCTTTTTTTCTGTCTATCACTGTGGCTTTCAAGTAATACAAAAGCCAAGGAGGTCATTGTGACCATTACATGGCTGAATAATCCAGTGAAGCAACACTGTAAATGTTTCTTTGTATCTTGTTGGTTGTTTTCCTTTGTTTAAAACCGTTACACTGTTTTTCAGACATTTCTGAAAGGAAGCACAGTGGTTAACTATTGATTCTTCGCAGACTGTTTCTTGTCAGGCTTAAGGAATTTCTCTGCAAAACCCCTCTGTACCAGGATTACTGCCTTCGGCATTGAGTTATGCTGTTTGCATTTGTCAGGATTTTATCCCTGCCTAGAAAAACTCTTCTCATCAGAAGTGCTATGTTAAAAATGAAAACTTCTTAGTCTCAGACAGATGACATCTCTGACATCCAACAAGAAAACCCCACTCTATTTTCTCCACAAGCTCCTGATAAATTCTAGTCCTGATCCCAGAAAAGATAATTTACAGCTAGGTAACACACACAGCACCTTTCATCCCAGAGAACTGCCTAGAATGCAAACTGAAATTTTCCTCTACTAGCATTCAACGTTCCCCTCTGGATTTGAAAATGTAAGAAAGGCCAGAAATGGTGGTGTATGTTTCTACATACAAGTCTGAGGATTGCCCTACCTTATAGGCAGAGCACAGTCTCTCATTAACACTGCACAGTCTACATGAACTTCAAAAGTTATCTTTTTAGTTAAAGACAGAAAGAAAAATAAAAAAAAAAAGTAGTAAAGCAGTAAACAGAATTTCCAGAGCTGTCTTCTGCAACTAAACAAAAAGGTGAGAAACTACAGGGGTTTAAGTATGTTCATCAAGGATTGCAGACATGTAATTCCCTGTCTAGAAAAGTCAGAGTCAGCAACAGAAGCTATTTGGAACAAAAAGAAAGAAGAAAGCGTTCTGATTAGGAGTTAGATACAAACAGGAACGATCAAAAAGCAGAGGAGTTATGTATAATGGGATCAGGGTGGTACAATCAAAGACTGAAAACAGATACCTCAGCATATGAAAGTGAAATCAAGAGACTTTCACACACTACACAGAAGTAGCCCATTGCCACCTGATCCTGAAAGTCCTGCTTCATCCCATTTCAAATTGTTGGCTAGGAAAATCAAATTTACTTTTGCAAATAACTTTGACATTGAAAATGCTGACTTTATTTCAAAATCAGAACTGCTATGAACTAGAAATATCAACATGCTCTGGTTTTAGCTCTTAAATACCTCATCAAATGCATGGCACTTTATTTAATGTAATAATTCTTTTTTTTTTCAGAAGATATCACCAGGATGTTATTGTGGTGTTAAAAAAAAGTATCTGTAATTTCGCTGACTACAAGGAATCCACATGGGAAGTACAGGTCTGCTGCTGCTGCTCAGGGAAGTTCCTCCCCTTTCTGGTTTTGCATTTTAATCACTAAATCAAGTAACTAAAGATTCCCCCACCTCAAGTACTTAAACTCACAATTACAGTCTTTGCTCATTTGAATGTCTAGTCAAAAGCAAATTGCCTTTTCCACAACATGTGCTGCAGTCATTTTGCCTGTTACAAAGATCTATGGCTTAAATAAAAGTGCATCCTTTTCTCAACATTTTCAAGAGCTGCAAACAATCTGTTTAGGCTATATCACTGCAATGTAATCTCAGAAAAATGTACTGGATTTGAAAGCACTGTGTTAAAAAACGCTTTTAAAAACATCCTGACATCATGGTAACACATGCCATGGGCCATGAACAATTCTACCATTACCGTTCCAGGAACATCTGAACACTGTTTCTAAACCCAAAATAATAAACATTTTAAAAGGAATATGATACAATGAGATAGGGGGAAATTATGCTGTTTTCAGGAAATCATGTTTATTCATGAGAACATTTTTGATTCTCATTGACTTGGATTACATCACCCACCCAGAAAATAGTTTCATCTTCTGACTTAGAATGAACATGCTAAGCAGCACAACTCTAACTTCTATTATATATATATTTTCTATTAATTATATATATTTACATTTCTGCAGTTCTAAAAATCATGAAATAGGCAAGATGAAATAGTACAAGAATAAGGAGTAAAATTGAGATTTCCCAATCTTTAGAACTCCATCCTCACCATTCCTAAGCACTAGCCCCCCAAAACATGCAGTTTCATAACCAAAGCAATTCAATTAAAACCAAAACCAACCAAAAAAACCCAGGCATTACCATCTACCTGGTAGCTGTGAAACATCCTCTTCAGATGAGCGGAAGAGGTGTGACAGGTCAGAGGAGCCCATGTGGCACCTTGCAGAGACATCTAGGAACCCCCACCTCACCCCAGGAGGCAGCCAGGAAGCCCTAGGGCCACCACTGGGGTGATTGAAAGAGCAGCCTTCTGGCAGCTGTGTGACATTAATTAGGACAACTTGCCCTAAGCAAATAGTAAGACTGTTGAGAAGCTGAAATGGCAGCAATCACTTGTTTCTCTGGATGGTCAGATGTAAGTCAAGAATAGGTTCAATTCAATCATAAAGGACTGGTGAACTATAAATGAAAATTTGTGTAAAAGCATCAAGAGAAAGAACAGAGCAAAGGTTAAGAGATTATCAAATTCACTACTGTCAATCATGTGGGTTGTAGCAGGAGGATGCCAGTGAGGTTATACCACATCGTATAGAGCATTTTTATTTTTGTTAACTCAAAAGATAGGTTATAGCCTTAAAGATGCCCTAAATGAGGAAACAAAGACACAAGTTTCCTTTTTGTCTAGTACAGGTATCTCACAGTAGAGGGCAATTCTTTGCCCTAGATTTCTATGCTATAACAATGTTATCTACTCACTTTAGGCATTTCTATACCAAGACTATAAAGCAGTCAATAATTATATGAACACAGATATGTAATCCTAAATAAAACACAGCTGTATCTACTCTGCTGGAAAAATATTTCACACAAGTTACCTAGAATTTAAACAATTATGACATATTTGAAAAGTCCTTTGTACAGTCCTCATAATTGCATTTCCAGTTCCCAAAATCGTCCTGATAATAAAGTAGTGTGGCAACTACAGAAAGTCAATTAACATCAAAGTGTCTTGGAGAGTCCCATAACGTTTTGCAAGTTGACAATGGGCAGATTCTATGTGGCAAGAATTGTCTAACAAAAATATTTTCATACAAATGAAAGCTGGTGGCAGCTTTATTTACTACATTGCTTAGTTCACTCTTCTACTGCACATAGGTAGCATCTACAGCACTTGTTCAAATTAATACATTTATTAACTGCTCTGTTAGGAATCCTAAGTTCACCTCTCTAGTTCTCCACACTATATATATATATATATATATTAGTGTTGGGTTTGTTTTGTGGGGTTTTTTAATGTGAAAAACTTCTTCCATTAGATTGCCACCTGGCAGAAGAGCTGGCACAGTTCAGTCACTGGTTCACATTCCATGGTTCCAATGCAAAGCGGCTGTAATTCATCACGTGCTTATTTATGTTGCCGGGGTTTATCATGCACAGGTCAAAGCTTGTATACGAATAAAAGGTACGCATGTAAACAAGTGCAAGCAGATAATTTCTAAGTATAAATAAAGTGTTCATTAAATTATAGGTAAGATTGTAAAATAATATATTCTCCTGTCATGTCTCAGTAAGCCTTATTTTTATCCTGTCTTATTAAGAGCCAGATTAGCATGAGAGCCAAAGGACTAACTTGCTTCTTTTTGCAAGTCCCTTATCCATCAAGCCTTAGGTTGGCTGGTTGGTTGATTTCCTGTTTTGGTAGAATGGGCACTCAGTTTGTCTTACACTCTCCTTCTAGGGAAAGCAAATAAAGGTAATATTCAGGTAGTTGTCTCCAATTAAATCATGTTACGGGAGTTTAATTGTCTGAATGCTCATCAGGAACACTCAAGTCTGATACGCAAGCTACCAGCAAATTACGAGTTGCCAAACATAATCAAGAGGATGAATTACAAAAGCTATCAGCCATGTCAAGCTGGATAAGGAAATATATGCTTATTATACAGCCATAGTTGAGAGATTTGCAGTACAGTAAAGTATAGAAGACTGTAATTAGTAAAAGCTGTGGAAATATCAAACAAATTTTTGCCCCAGCAAGATTATGAATTTCAAATAAAAACAAATATTCAAACTATTCATCTTGATTGTATTTTCCAGGTTTTTAAATAACCATATATTATTTTCATACTTTGTTCATTACCCCAGTATCTGAAGTACTGAACATACAAGTTCAGGCTGCCTGACATCTCTGGTATTAACAACTTTCCGTTAGAAGGCAAAGATAAATACTTCTAGTTTTGCTAGCATGTAGTCTCCTCAAACACATTGAAAAATACTTCAAGAAAGTGATACTTTGGATAACAGGAGAATAGGGAATAAAACCTCTAGGAATGTTCCCCTGCAGAATTTTCCTGAGATAGTACCAAAATGTTAAAATATCTGTAAAAAATTAAGGCCTTTCACTCTCCAGTCAGATATGTTCTGTTGAGAGCATTTTCACTTCAGATGTGTCTCATGGAAACAGCATCAGCAGATAATCAGCTACAAGTTTAATCACCTTAAATGCCCAGTGCAGAACAACTGAAAGAAAAATTTAATTCAATCCTAGGCAATGAAATTTCTTTACTCAGCAAATAAATTTTAGACCCCTGCCACAGCAGCACTAACTCAGGGTGCAAGTATTCAGTTTATCTAAGCATTAAGATTCACAAGGGTTAACTTATTGATCAAAGAACCATCTGTATCAGCCAGATGAGAATACTCAGGTAGGAATCTGTTGATCCTTCTTCCTGCAACTGATTCTCTGTGGGACACATACTAGTTATACTAGTAAGAATTATTGAATAGCCTAGTGGTTAGAGTCCTTACCAAAAAGGCATCAGTTCCAGGCTCCAGTCATACATTTGTAGAAATGCTTCAATATTTTGAAAGAAACTGAGGTATTCCCTCTCTCAGGAAGAGCGTCTAATCAATAACTAAAGGCACACTTTCCCACTCAATGTCAACAACAAATTTCTCCCAATAAAGGTAAAGGCTTCAAAAACAGGGATTTAAAGGCTCCCACTGCAGAATACTTCTAGCTAAGCAGTTAGGGCATCTCCCTCTTCATTCATCTCTACTTCTACCCGTGGTTCCATAACCAAAGAATGCTTTAATCCAAATAAAATGGAATGGCATTTCTTCCTTCATTCATACTTCCTTCAGTATTAGATATGTTTGGTGGCTCTGCACTGAGTGATCTGTGAGTTAGCTAATGCACAGCTTGTACCTGCGCTGGAAAAAAGGCTATGATTAGCTAGTAAATCTACCTGGAATTTAGGAGATGAGCTGGGTATTCAGCTGATAAATACCATCAAAAGGCTGGTACTTCTCTATGCATACCCAATACTGGCCTCACTGAATAATTAACTAACTAGGAAATTTCTCTAGGGGAATCCTAGGCAGCTGGAGTTAATATATGGCAGCTGAGCATAGATTTCTGGAGGTTTACATTTTAGGTTTAAAAGGCTGAAGTAAGGAGTGTGAATCTTTTGTTGGTCTACACCTTGGCCTACTCTTTCTTGGGTTACACCCCAAGTCAGAAGGGTACCAAAGGGCAGAAGATGGGGGAGCGTGTTACAAGATAAGGGCACAGGACCTGGCAGATGACAGAAGGATCAGGAGAGAGACTTGGTTTTATACAGGAGACAGTGCTCCCAATATATTAGCTCTCTAATCATCATCCCCTGGGCATGATCCAAATGAAGCAAGATCAGGAGTAACAAGGTACATGACTAGACAACAGACATGGCTAACATCGTGGCTTAGACAGGGACCTGCACTGAAATGCAGTCCAAACGCAAGGGAGAGAAGCCCCAGGCTTCTCACTGCTGTTTGAAATGTGGCCCAGCTGTGCACACTGTGATGAGATTAAGATATTTCTATCCCTTTCCAGACCGATGCTGCACTCTTTTATTATTTTTGGTCTAATAATTCTTTGCATTTGACAGGCAATCAATCAGACAAACAATAAAATTGAAAAGCTGAAAACACCTAGCAAACCTCAGATTTTCAAAATACTTCTCATTTTAATTCATAGTCAATCATTATTGACTGTGAAATACTCCAGTGATCCAAAAGATTCCTCACTATCAGCTGTGATACCTGTAATACCTACCCATTCATATGATACGCTTATAGCATTCCTTAATTCCTATGTTCCCACACACCATTTCTGCTTAGTGTTTTAATACACAGACTCTCTCCTGCTCAGTGTAGAAAAAAAATTGTCACAATTCAAAGTCACTCATGTTCTCCTAGCATTCGTACTTATTTTAATGAAATCTTGGAAATATTATGAAAATAAAAGTGAAAGCAGAAGGAAGAAAAACTGGCATACATATTACCTTGACTTCTGTAAGTGCTACAAAGAATTTATGAGAAATGCAGTGTTTTGGAATAATAGAGCAGCATCCAAGCCAGATCATCTAGGAAATTCTGAAGAAGTTTCTGAGGGTTTTTTGTCTTCTTTTTTTTTTTTTTTTTTTTGCCTCCTATTAAATCCCATCCCTCACCAAAAACTCAGAACAAAATCTACAAACAATTTACTCTGCTCAATGTTTGCAAAAGAACTCCTGAGCTAGCAGCATAGACATCTTTATGGTTAATAAAATAGCAGGAACTTCTAAGTATGATTAAAAGCATTTTGAAGCTTAACAGGCCAAACAAATTGCACATCAAAATGTGCCTCCACTGAAAATAAAGGAAGTCCAGAGAACTATTTCAGATATAGCTGCAAGTATAGCTACATTTAGCTGAAGTGAGACATGGTGAATCCCATAACTATTGTCCCTGTCATACCTTCATGTAGGAGAAAGAACCATAACTAAATAACAGCTCCAACATATATACTTACTTCATTGATGGTTGTTTTCATTCCCCCATCATTGCTCTACGTCTCTAGAGCGAAAGTTTAGTTACAAAGCTGCTGAATGAAGAAAGAAAAGTTCTACTTCAAAAGCAGCTGAATCAGGATTTAGATCAGATTATGTGCTAGTTTTTATGTGAAAACTTCATGAGCATCTTTGCAATTCCACAGATGTAGATAAGGCTCATTCTTACAATCCCACCCTACCTTTCGTGATGTGTTATCTTCATTTTGGTGATGTATACAAATAATCATTGGAGCTATATCAGCATCAAAAAAAAGTTATAAAAAAAAGCATCATAAAAGATCAATGATTTAATCTACAGGTGGGAAACTAATTCAACATTATATAGCTGGTTTCATTCAAGAAGCTCAACTTCAGATGAACATTTTCTGAAAATTATAATTCAAATCAGGATCTTACTTTTAAACTGAATTACCTTCCCTTTTCAAACCAAAAGCCAGTGGCCTGAAACAATTTCTTCACCCTCTCTACAGTTCTTTACTTATTTTTCTAGTGTAGAGATGAAATCTCTTCTTCAGTAAAGACGAGCAAAGCCTGTGAATTTCCTGTGTGTAAACTTTATGGTCACAGACTCACCTCACTAGGGATTGCTGATATCCTATTATCGTGGTCTTTTCAATAAAGAAAAGATAATAATTTCAGGAAACCATCTGTTTTCCTATGATAAACCTTGTTTTTTCCATGGAACTGGAATTGGAAACTTAAATCTGGTAAATTATAAATACTGCAGTAGTAAGTGGTGCCGAGGGTTGCAATTCCTTTAGGTTTCATTACATATCATTCCTGCTTAACTTTTTAGCTGTTTGTTGTTAAGCAAAAGGAAGTGGGAAATTAAGTATATTCCCAAGTGTGAGTATCTCCCAGGGCTTCCAGAAGTAGAACTGTTAACACATCTGCATATTACTGACTACCATAAACAAAATCCAAACCAGTTACTTTTCTAAAGTTGTGGGTGAAATTTTTTCTGCACTTAAAAGAAGTATATTTTAAAAGTAAGTATTCACTCAAAGGAAAAATTCACTGAATTAAAGTATCTTCATGAAAAAAAACCACCATGCAACATTTTTGGTGATATTCTAAGCTGAATCAAACAACTTTTGGCTAACTATGGAGATACCATTTTCAAACTGAACCTGAAACTCTGTGCATTTATCTATTACTCATATTTTCTGTAGGTAAACCTGAACCATTTCACTTACTAGGAAAATAAAGCTACTGGAGAAGAGGCAATCACACATGAATGCCATGAAAGAGTAACTGCAAACCAAAGGCACCTTAGGTAGAGAAGGCAGAATGGGATTTAAAAAACGAGTGTGGGACTGGTTTTCTGCTGTAGCTGAAGATAAGCATATTCAGTTCTTTCAGAGTATCTAAATTCTCTCTGGTTTACTGTTCAATCAGAAGTAAAATGTTTTTCTTCATAACCCTTTTGCTACTTGCTATCCTGAGACAGATGATGGGAGAAGAAATTTTAGTTTTCTTTACGTATTTTAAAGCTTTTTTCAATGCCATAGGCTTTCTTCTATTTCATTGTTGTCACCAAGAAATATTTTTTCTAGTGGAAAATTTACTGGTTTGATAGAAGAAGAATCAGTGTGAATACAGTCGGTAAATAAAATTGTTAATGCGTAGTTCAATGGCTGTATTTGAGAAAATGCAAATGTTGTAAGTAAAAGGTACAAAAAAAGTCATAAAGATTGGGAAGATGATGATTAAACACTCTTTGTTCTGGGAATATTACTTAAGCAACATCTGAATGGCAACATTTGCACTTACTGCATTCGCTGTTTGTTAATAAATCTCAACTTTGACATGCAAATGTTTTAAGGGTACTTCTAAAAGGTGGACAGCCTTTTAGTCTCTTATCAAGCACATCTTTTGTTATCAGAGTACCATGCAATTTCTATAGGTTGGCTTGAATGCAAAAAAATGATAATTTACTGAAGAAGAAACTGTTTTGTTTTCTTCTTAAAAAAAAAAACAAAAACAAAACACAAAACAAAACCAAAAAAACATAACATTTCTAATAAAACACATAGCAACTTTTCCCAATTTTGTAAAGCTTTTCCAGAGCATTGCATTCTTGGAAAAAAATAATTCCACAGAAGTGCACAAAAGCACAGCAAAAATAAATAAATGATTTAGCAGAGGTCTTTGAGTAGTGGGGAATACCAGCAGCAATGCAAGAAGTTGTTCACAGGCTTCCTTTAATCCAAACAGCATTGCTGAAGCCAACTGAATGTATCTCTAGTGCTCCAGAGAGATTATTTGCCCAGACCATAGATGGTTCAATACCTATAGTGGCTGTAAATACATGTACACTCCATTATTGTGTGACAGTGCTGCAGTAAGTGTTAGAAACCACAAATGCTTGAGGATGTTAATTGAACAGACTACAGCTCTGAGCACTCTTTTTTGACAGATTTATGTACATAGAAAATAACCCATACTTGGTAAACTTTGAAGTCAGCAATGATATGTTTCTCCAAGGAGTGGTGGGATGGTTTGAGAGATGGGGAGTTTTGTTTGTTTCATTTGGAGTTTTGGCTTTTTTGGTTGGTTGGTTGGGGTTTTTTTTGTTTTTAATCATCCTCAGATGTAAGCAGCTGTCCGGATTACGCAGACTTTGTTTGGTAGATCTGCAAAGATACCTCCCCTCTACAGTAGTAAGATGCATTGAGTAGGGATTCTGTAAATATTTTCTATGTTCCTTCTGCTCCTCCTGTCAGTCATGTGTTATGACAAGAACCATTTAATTAGAAGGGCGTGTGGTTCAATAATTGGCTTAAGTCTTTGACTTTTGAGTTTGCAGAGATTAGAGTCTTAGGCAAAGCAAACAACTTTTTCCAGTTTGTAAACATTTGCATCCATCTTGTTCATGCTGCCTTGAAAATAATTTTAAGACTTTTTTTCCCCAGACAGCTGTAATTCATGAAGACTTTCTCAGCTGTAAGCCAGAGAAATTAGGTGTCTCAGTCAAATTCTGGTGGGAAATTATATTCTACTTATTTATGCTCCTTCTCTAGTGTACGTTATCATGCAGAAACTACAGTATTACTCCTCCATCCTCATGATCTGTTGTGCTGCTATTTGGTATGAAACAGTTCTTGTACATCACGAAAAAATGCCTAAGTTTCAGTAGCAAATATCTGCAAGCGGAGGGAATCACACGCAGCCGACTCAATGAGTGATAAAGCATGATTCGCTTTATTAGCCAGAATAGCTCCTATTTATACAGTGTATCTAATTATGCATACTCAGCAGTCTATGACTGGCTAGAATCACTACCTAGTCATTTACATGGTCCTCCTACTTGCGGTTAGGTTAGCTAGCTTACATAACTTCTTTATCTCTACTGCACATACCTCCTCAGAGTTGGCTGTGAAGCCTGTTAAGGCCGCGGTGTCCCTGCAACTCCGCAGCCATCAGCACAGCTGGCAACCTCAGCTCAGGCCTAGTCTTGATAGCACACTGGTTAGATTTGGCTCTGCTCGTACAAATGCTCTAATGATCTGTGACCCTTCTCATCCAGCCATTCTCCGACAAATATCTAGTGAAAAAAACATGCTAACAAGTTGCAGTACTATCTGCACTTAGCATGGTCTTTGCTTAATACTAATTTCTATCATTTGGGATACTTATTTCTATCTAATTTGCTTAATACTAATTTCTATCGCTAATTCTTGCACATTTGGGATGTGCAAAGGTGCTAAAAGGTAGAATAACTAAAGGATGCTCAATGTTAAAATGTCTCTCACTGATTGAAGGTCACATTTCTCATTTTAACAACTCAGTAAAGGAACTACTGTAAAGCTGACTTGGTTGCTTTTCTTATACTCTAGATATGGATTTAGGTTCACAATTTCTTTTTTGTTCAAATATATATTGAAAGAACAAAAATATATGGTTGTTTAACATCCCTTATTTTCAAAGGTGGTGTTATTGGAGAATGCTGCTCAAATACTTGAGATACCTTCTCAGACAATTTAATATCTGACATTTCCTTTCCTGCACTGCCTTTCAGTTCTACATTGAAGAGATGTGTTTGGATAACATACCTTGGCATTAACCTCTGACAGGGAATTTATTAAATATGTTTGCTAAAAAGGTTTGATATGAAGGAATAATTTCAACTATGTGTTACTCTGTCTTATTTTCATATTTAGCAAACAAGATTAGACTGAAAAGCATTAGGATACCTTAATTATTTTCCTTGTTCTGCTCAAGAGATCTTTGTCACTCTGGACTTCTGCAAACTTTCCATCAGTCTAAGTTCATTAAAATTCATGCATGTGCTTTACTTGTAGCTCCAGTGGCAGACAAAGTTCATCAGAAAGTTGTCTTGAAAGCTTAAGTTCATTCAAATGTTATTCACTGATAAACAAGGCATTATCTCTTATTTCTTTAAGCTAGAGAACAGTCTCCCTTAAAAAAAAAAAAAAAAGTTGCCTGAGGTGAATTTTGCAGAAAGTTTTCTAGAATAGAGCAAGGTATTGCAAATGAGGACAGAGGTTGTACTTTATCACACCACTGTTAATTAGCATTGCATTTACCTGCCCCAATTAGAAAATACTTTAAGCACTTAATTGAAGACAAAAGTTATATGCAAGAAGCCATCCAAATTTTCAGTTACAGGGCTACAGATGTGCAACCTGCCTCACCAATTCTTAAAAGTTCCACTGTGTGAATCATGCAACTACTCTGTGTAGTACTTAGAGGTTACCAAAAGACAGACTGCAAAACTGCAGATCACTCATATAATTACGTGCTTTGAGTCTTACTGGATTTTGGTGTTCCGTGCTCCCCTGACCACCCCCCCAAATTAATGTTGTTCTCACAAGAGTAGTTCTGTGGTTTTCTTTAAATCTAAACACCCTCCCCAGAGTGCATCAGTATAAAAACCTGTAGTTCTTGCCAGTGGTGACACTTTAGTTTTAGGTAAAATGCCTTCTGGTGAATGGCAAAATATCATTAAAATTATGAGCTCAAGAAATGACAAAATATTAAACCCTTGGATCATTTACAGCTTTATACTAATATTTTCAGATTCAGTTTGACATTTATAACAGTGTGAAGCTGTGTCAGGGGAAGTTCAGACTGGACATTAGGAAAAGGTTCTTCACTGAGAAATTGTTTGGGCACTGGAACAGGTTCCTGGGGGAAGTCATGGCACCAGGCCTGTTAGAGTTCAAGGAGCATCTGGGTGATGCTCTGAGCTATATAGTTTAGTTTAAGGTAGTCCTGTGAGGAACAGGGAAAGGGACTCAATGATCCTTATGGGTCCCTTCCAATTTCAGAAATTCTATGACTCTTATAGTAAAAACTTCTAAGTTACACAGCCTCTTCTACTAACATGTCTTATGACTTTGCTGAAGAGGTATACAACTTTGTTATTATTTCTTTTTTTTTTTTCTTAATTGGCTCAGAGGTCTAATCCAACTCCCATAAAATTCTCCTTTGCTGAACTCTTGATGTTATTCCTTTAGATCATTCTGAAGAGTATTCACACATTTCAAATTTCTTGACAAAAACCTGGCCAATTGATCAAAACATCTGGGCAACCCTTCGCATTTTGGGAGACTTTGTAATTTTCATTTCTCATTTATTTCATTTCTCATTTTACACTGTAATTTCAATCACTTCTAATTCCTATGGCCTGTCTTAAAATGTGTGAACATTAAGCAAAATAACAACAAAGTTTCTCCACTGACTGAGATTTATGCTGGTTAAAATGAGTTAGTCATGCAGTATCCATTTACCACTTAGCTGTTCTTGCATTTACCAATTACCTATTTATTACTGAATGATTTATTAATATAATTTCTGTCATATAAACAGTATGAATCATTTAAAATACAGCAGACACCACTAGTAGGGAACCATCTCATTATCTAATTGTGCAAAAATGGGTGAAGCTATCCTTCCAACAGAAAATATATCTAACATCCAATCATTATCTAGTCACCCTGGCCACATTTCAGACTAAGATACTAATTTGGAAAATTATATTAAAAAATATAAACTTACAAACACAGCTTGTATGCATGTAAATATCATAATACAAAGAAGTGCACATTATAATTTAGGCAGTATGGAGCATCTAAAAAATTCTGAAAATAAAGATACATTGATTTAAAACAGTGTACTACCAAAAAGGGTCTTGTCGATAGCTCTAGGATATGTACATTTAAAAAGGGGCTTGTTTTAGATACAGTTTTGAACTTTCACGTATTTGTTTTCAGCTTCGTAATACAATTCTACAGAGCAGATATTAATAGAATATCTCGTGCAACTGGTGTTCACAATCTCTCAGCACTTGATTCTTGATTTACAGGTCAGTAATTAGTACAGTTATGAAAACCATCAGTAGATAATTGCTATATGCCTTGACATATGAGTTCACAATAAATGTTTTTAAATGGAAGTCGCATACTAAAAGTATTTTTCTAAAGGACAAAAGTTAGGATAATTTGTCTTAATCCTGAAAGCTTCAGTTATACTGACATCCTGAAGAACTCCTTATATAATAACTAAGCTTGAATTCTAGAAAGATACTTTCCCCTTGTAAATCTAGGGAAACCCCATTGCTGTTTTATACCTTAAAATCTTAATTTAATAACAAGATGTGAATAAGAAAAAGAAATTGCATAATGATAAAGCTTAGACTTGTTGGGTTTTCCTCTGCATCCACAAGACAGCTGCAACAAGATGTTTGCTTTCCTATAATTTCATGAATCATTTTAGTGTGGCTGCAACAGACACAACGAAGCAGTATCTGTATTATAAAGCAATTCCGAGATAAAAACAGAAGCAATTTTACTTCTTCTGGTCATCTATAATAAGAAATTAATTCTGCCAGCATGTCACATACTAACATAATGAGAAAAAGAAAGGAACACGTGCAAAGAACTTCCAATCTTGTTTTTAATGCTCTGAAGGACTTAAGGAAATGTTTTTCCCTACATTCATAATAAGCTACTCATCACTGAATTCTGGTTTTACCTTGTTTGTTAAAAAATTTTCATCTGCAAATGGAAGTAACCCCATCAGGACTCAAATTGATTAAATCTCATCAAAAGTTCTCGTAAATATAATTTTTGCTGAAAGTTAATTTAAACGTAACCCAATTAGTTTATTTTTAATTTCTGCATCTTCACTGAATGCTTTAAAAATATCTTTAAGGATATAAAAACTATAAAAATTGCTACCAAATTTCTTTACTCACACTTTTCAGTTATCTCTCTCTTTTCCCCTTTTCTTCTTCTTTTTTTTTAATTAATAAGAAACTTGAACACCTGAAAAAAAAATTCAAATGCCAAATGTTCTCCTTTTACGAAAAATCTTTCATAGGCCAAAAAGCAACACAGTTTGTGAAGTATGTGGGCAACCCTTCAAAAATAACAGGAACTACTTCAGTATCAGATAGTATAGTTTTTTCAGCATAAGCAAGAATGTTTTCGGTAGTGAATGACTCTTAATCCTGATACTGAAGAATAAGTAGTAAACATTTCTTCTTGATATCTTGTCTTGGTGCAGAAAGTAATGCTTATTTGCTATTAAAACAGGGTTTTGAATCAGCATCCAACAGCCTTGATTTATCTAACCATCCTGAAAGTGAGTAACATCAGGCTGAGCATGGTGCCAATTAAATTACTGGCAGTGTAGTAAAGCGAGTGTTGACAGCGTAATATGTCACCTGCAGAAGCATCAAGCAAATGACAGCTGAGTCCCTGATATCTTTTCCTCTCCAAACAATAAACTAACTGCAGATTACACTGGGAACAGCAAAATAAGAATATTCAAATGAACCATGAAGTATTGTTGATGAAAGTTTTTTGAATCATATAAGATATTTCTCTAGGAGAAAACCCAGACTTTATTAAACTCTTCTAAATTTGGAATTCAGTAATTCACAGCTGTGCCAAAAAAGAAACCTAAATGGCAAAAGTGCTCAGAAAAGCAGTATCCTGTCTTCACTGTTTATTGCAGAGTAAAACAGTTGAAAGTGACAAATACTTTAATTTTAATTACAATGCATCATGCTTACTTGAGAGAAATCTGAAGAGATTACTATTTTTTGTTAGTTTTCTCTTGGTTCAAGTTCTGCAGTGAAGAACCACTGTATAAACAATATTAAAATATATGCATAAGTAAAAGAAATATGTCAAGGACAAAGCACATATTAGAAGAACTGGACAGGTCAAGAAGATCACAGTCGGTAAGTTAGACATATCACTAGGAGATCATTCTAAAAAGCTCTGAGGATTTTCAGGAATCTCTGGGAATCACAGGAAATTTCGGTGAATATCCAGAATTGAGACAAAACAAAGCAGTCTACTTGGTTTGATTTTAGAAACCACTTTTTACAAGAACAGTGAGCAAATATGGGGTCCTGACCTTTCTTGCAATTGCAAGCATCTCAACTGTCACAAAGAGCATTTGTATCACATACATCTGTGATCTGATGTTTAAAATGATCATTTGTAGTTCACAACAGAGGATAGAAAAGGATCTTCAGATTGTCAAACTAAATAAATCCTGTGTCAAACTCATCTTTGATTCATGGAGTCTAGTAATGTCATTCTTAAAAAGTTGCAATGCCACATAAGTGGCCACAGATTTGACATTTGCAATGTTATCATATTAGGTGAATTTAATGAGTACATACCGTTAGTTCCTGGTGGCCACATCTAGAATCACTGTGCTGGATCAAAGAGGTATAATACATATCACAGAACATCAAGAATGTATACCTTTGTATCAGCAGCTGCACACCACAAAGTACCCCAGTGTGAGCAGCAGAAAGATTTATTGCTACGTGCTCATGTCTTTCTACAGAAGAGTTTCAGCAACATTTGTCTCAAATCCTTATTCAAAAAAAAAGTTGTTTTTACATGACTCAAGCGATACAGGATCTGATTTAATAGTGTGCCTTTCCTTCCACAGCAAAAACATAAGATATAAACAAAGTTCATTTAATGTTACTTTTTATACAACTTCTATTTCTCGTAGACTTTGTAACTAAAATAAGCTAATTTTAGTTCCTTAGCTGAAGCTACTACCCAGATTTACAGAAATATTAGATCACAAAGAACCACTCAAAAAAATTCAACAAAAAATGACTGATAAGAAAAGCAGGGTAGCTGATAAATTATTTATATTTTTCATAAACTATTAATGGTTTCAAATCACAAAACTCTTTTTTTTTTCTTTTTTTGCTAGGAAAAATGTATCAAAAAACCTGTCTTAGCTAAAGGATCCAGATAGTATCAAATGTATCCAATAACTACTTTATCTACTAAGCACCACTAGCTGCACTTGGGGGTCAGGAGGAACACTCAGACTCCCTCGGAGCAGAGCTGCATGGCACCAGGCTGCCATTATGATGACCTGTCCCACCATCCAAAACCAGTGAGTCTTGCTCAAAGAGTAGTATATCCTCAGCACTGGACTCCAACATCTGGATCTTCAGCAGAAAGACATTTCTGTTCAGCCTTGGTTTCTGAGTTCCACAGAGGAAAGAAATTCAGAGATACCCTCTGCTTAGTACTTCCAACAAGTTGGTCCCAGGAGCCTCCTTTTCATAGGACTCCATCCAAGCACAAAACATTACTTAACTCTAAACTTTGGGCTTATTCCCAAGGAAAGAGAAATTGAAAATTGAGTATTGCAGTGCTGATGTTGCCTTACCTCTGTGTTAAGGCACAAAAGTCAACCAGTAACACATTCCCACCAGGGAATATAGAATGTTATCTAATATTCATATAGGATAGAGAATTCTATGGAACATAGAAAATTCTCTGTTCATATATCATTCCTTTGATTAACATGATCTTAAGCGCCAGAGGCTACAGGACTTAAAATGAGCAACAATTAATTTTGTATGACTGCAAATTTGGCTGACACTCCCAGGATTGCAACAGGGTCCACCAGAGCAAAAAGCATGAGTTTTGCAGAAAAATAAAGAAATGTGTCTAGGTATCTAAGACCATGACAGACTAATCCTATATGTGACTGCAGCATGGAAGAGAGGATGCTTCTTCCAGATTCTACCATTCTAACAACAACCTTTCTCAGTCAAGGGCAACAGCTATCCAATAACTGGTAGTTGTATTTATTCATAGCCGTTCTCTTTCGTGACCCCAAGACTATTTTATTTTTCATGAGTACACTCACACATTCTTCTCTGCACCGGTGTCTTCAGTTCTATTGCCTGTATTTGCTGGCCTATTCCACCATTGCTTTCTATGCACTATGTCCTGTTTCTATTGATGTTCAGTCTTGTACTTTGATGTCTTCAGTGTATTTTCATCTGCTATTCTTCAAAAGCCATTATGAACAGATGGTATCCCTGTATGAATGTGCATTCAATCTGCCATGATGGTGTCTGCTTAGTACTGAACAAATTGTTTTGCTAGCAAAGTTTTTGGTTTGACATTGGCAGTCACATTAATTTGGGTGCCAACATTTCACAAAGCAGTTTGTTAATGCCTTGTATCAAGTAGCTTTGGGTTTTTTGTTTTTTTTTTCAATATTGCTAAGTAGTCCTACATTTCATGGATTACACACACCCCTTAACCTTTAACCTGTTAGTCAGGATTTCCTATTGCTCTACCCTACATACAGTAATGATGAAAAGAAGTTTCTAGGATGCAGAGAATTCTATGTCAATAGATTCAAAAATAGACAGGATGAAGAGGTTGTTTTCTGTCAATGATTTAGTTCCTCTGGAACTTAAAAATCAAAATTATCATAATTTTCCCAAAGATAAATAATGCCGCTAACTAAATAAAAGGATTACACTACCAAGTAAACACAAGCCATCATCACCTTCCCATATTTCACCAGATGGCCTGAGACATCTTCCAAGCTGGTAACTAAAACTTTAATTTGTTTGTACGTCATAGGTAGGTAGAAAGGGACAAGTACTTGTTTGCTGTGCATTCCAATGATTACAGGATTCTACTGGTTGGCCCTGGGCACTCACAGGTAACTAGCTACCTGTGGTGGTGTGCTCCCCATCCCTCTCCTTTTCTGCTTAAGCAGTAGCCACCAGTGGTGGCCATGATGGCTGCATTTGGACTCTGAGGAGAAAAACAACAACACAATAGCTAAAGGCCATAAATCTTACTCAGTAGCTGAGGGCTAGTTGAGCATGTACAAACCAAAATATGGCTGGTATGCAAATAAGTCAATCATCTTACTCCATAAATAATGGAGAGCCAAGGGCCCGTTGAGCAATCCTGCAGAGCACTGGGCTGCACGCCAGGATCTCCCCTTCGGCAGGAACACCTCTCAAGGTTACTCCTCAAGGCTGGGAGAATCATCATCATGTCAGATACTCAGTAAGTGAATTGGGAATAAGAGCGCTGAAACTTTGAAATCTTGGCTAAATGACATGAAGGATTGACTGCATGTGTATAATCCTTTAGACATAAACCACTGACCAAGTCTGGACCCAGTCACACATGAACTGCCCTCTGAGAAGGATTCAGAATGCAAGGGGGTCCTTTCTGAACCTCATGACTCCACAGGATGGTCTCCCTGACAGGTTTGTCTGACCCTATTCTCTACACAGTAAATACTCTGTACCTTGCCATTGAATCTTGTTAAACCACTGTCACATTTACCATTGAACTTTGTTAACTCACTACTTTATATCGGTAAAATATATTCTCACTTCTCCTGTGGGAGTGAAGTGCATCTGTGACACTACCCAATGGAAGATGTTAGGCTTGGTAAACTTGGGAGTTTAGGCCAGCTGTTTCTGGCTCTGTTTTGTTGTGGTCTTGATTTTTTAACTATGGTTATAAATGCACTTAAAAAAATTAAAAATAACTGCAATGAACCGAGCCAAATATTGTGTCGGTCAGTCTGTTATTAAAATGAGCTTTCTGTATTTGCATACTACAAATGGCACAGTGCTGCAGAGACTCTTTTCTGTATAACACAATGCAGAAACATTGTGTACACATAATATGCACTTTTTAAAGTAAAAATTTACATGAATCTGTATAGCTGAAATGAAACAGTCTGCACAATTCAAAACTTTTGTTTTATCAGTGCTGATCTATACATATATATACATATACATAGAACACTCTTTGCCAAAACGTAACATTAAATGATTTTCAAAGAAGCAATCTTGATTGTTGCAGTCTTTTCATCTATTCTAGTTAGGGAAACTGAAAACCTTGGAAAAGCCAGAGACTTTCTGAGTTATTTTTAATCTTTTCCCCCTACATTTTAGTTCAAAAACATGGCCTTCATTGACTAGTAAGTAAAAAAGGAAGAAGCAGAGATCTGAAAGTGCTGATAGTCATTTGCAGTAAGTACTGCTAACCTCTGGCTACCTTCCTATATTTACTTTTTGAGAGACTTTTAAAACCTTCCTTTCCATGGAAAATTCCAAATTTTTTTAGAGGAACAGAGCAGACAAAGCTTAGGGAGGGGAAAATTCACAAGATGAATTTTAGAAATACCTAGAAATTTCATTTTAAAGGGTTCTCAGACACAGTGATGCCACTGAAGTCAGTAATGAAACCATTATCATGCTACTCAATAAACCCATGATAAGCTCACAACCTAAATGCTGTGGGTCATTCTATCCCTCTTTCTTCCTTTAGTGAAGGGAAACCTCAGAATGGAAAAAACTACAGAAAACAGGAAAGGATGATTAAAGTTACGAAAACCCTAAACAGATCTGGAAAATGGTCCAGCCATGATTATTTAAGCTTCTGGATAATTCTCTGATATACTGAAAAAACATACTGACATATACTGGGCAGAGAGGTGCTGCTGCTGACAGAGAAATAGTCTGAAACTTTCAAAATATGTTGCTATATAGTTATACTTGGTAACAGAAAATGAGATAAGCTTTGAGTCAAATCTAAATGTGAGACTAACAGAGCTATAATTATCTTATTTGTATAATAACAACACAGATTTAAGAAGCAATCACCTTTATGTTGATAAGAACTGTAGAGCAACAAGGAACTAAATAAAGGGAAGTTGTACTATGGTACATTTAATGTCAGTTAAAGTATTAATATCTTTTTCTGGGCAGGAAAGCAAAGTATCCATCAAAGTACAGTGGCAGGTGGTTACTGTACATGCCAATATCTACCTAAGGAAAATGTTGCATCTAACACAAGTCTGTCTTCCTTACAAACTATGCCAAGACTTTTTACAAAATAAATAGGAACGTTGTAATGCAGGGGAATAACAGGGATGAATAAAACAGATGTTACGAATCAGATCCTCAGTTTGAATAAATGAACGCATTTAATAAAGCCAAGACGTAATCTGTAAGCCATTTAATAATCATGTCCGTAGATGAAAGGTATTTCTCCATGAAGCTCCTGAACTCCAACAAGCAGGGAGAGCTACGCAGAGAGACACCCAGATGAGCCCTGACCAGAGCCCAAGGCCTCGCTGGTGGCCAGGACAGCCTGCAGCCTGGCTGAGCACCTCAGCCCTTCCCCCACGCTGCTTCCCAGGGCTCTGGGCTACCTTCCAAAGGCTGTGCTTGCAGCAGACCAACGCAGCACTTCTCCTGGAGGTAAACCCAGCATCTCTAACTCAATGATGTAACTTAATTAGAAGACTTGAGCATCTGAGCTGTTTGACCCTAATGAGATACTTTTCAGGGCTTTTGCAACTACGTAGATAAACAACCTCTTTCAAAGATTTGAGGGCTTTCAGCCCTCCTGTGGACCCCTTTCTCTTTTGCCTATACCCAAAGTGACAGGAAAAAAAAGGACAAAATATTTTTGTTTGCTCTTGGACCTGGAAGATTTTTCTGTCATTGTGTCCTTTTATTCATTTGTGGTAACCTTCACAATTCACTTATGAGTGACACTACTGTGAAATGGAGCATCCTTCTGGAAATAAAATCATTAATTTAAGAAAATTCATCATTGTAATGTGAGATACAATGTCACTGGTTCTCACTCTAAGTGTCTGCAGATGTTCCAGATTAGCAATACCATAATGTTTATCTGTTCTTCAAACAGAGAAACTATAGGAAAAGAATATAGTACATACTTTTAATCAACCATGCCATTTTTGTCTGATGGTGTATTTATTTTAACTGTCAAATTACGATATCTGTCAAAACATACCGCCTTCTTTCTATCACCATATGCCAAGTTAAATCTTCACATTCTCACTCGGATGTCATGACTGCTTCAGCATTTTGTACTGCATATTTCTCAAGTGTAGAACAATCTTTAAAGTAATACATTCCCTTACCAATAATGAGAAATATAGCATCTATCATATTTACTAATTTCCATGTCAACTATTCTGTGTCATTATGACTATAGCAGAAAATGGTCTGTTTGCCTATAGTTAAATGCCATAAATAGAAATGTACCTGCCATAAATGTAAAGGACAAGACTTAAAGAGCGCAAGGGGGCAACGTACCACCTAATTAAATGGGAAGTTTAACTCTTATTTTTAGGATCTGACAGAATAACACAGAAGCCTGTGCCTCATTTTAACTAATGAAAAGTCTGCTCCAAAATTTGTAATTTAAGTGACAACTTTTTGTCTTTTATTGTTAGCTCTAAATCATTGGCTCTAAATGCAAAGTGGATGCTTAACTGCTCTCTTCAACACCAAAAACTACTCCTTCCCCTGTTAGTAGGTTTGAACTGCTCTTGGAGAACTTCAAATTAGAATTTCACAGTGAAAAACAAAATACAGTTTATGACCACTATAGCTGATGTGAAAAAAACATTAAAAATCTAAATGTCAAAGAAATGTTTTTCAAAAAAATCCTTCCTTGAGTTCAGAGCTGACCAGAAGCTATATGAAAAGAAGTAGTTTACCAGAATATTTTTTTTTTCAATTACCCAAAACCAAAGTAATTGGAAAAACAATAAATCTTGATGAACAATTTACTGATATACCATTAATTAGGTCTGGGCTCTGGAGTCCACAACTGAGGTGTCACCTATCCCACGTTTGGGAACTCCAGAGGAATCCTGTTCCAGCGTGCCTCCAGGTTGAAAACTTGACAGTTCAGGAATCCCAGTTTAGATTAGGATATGCTCACTTCAGTATCTGTTAATCGGAATACAGTATTAGAAGGTCTAGCATAAATTTTTAGTGTTTATTTCTCAGGGGAAACTTGTCTTTGCAGTACATGAATAATCCCATACAGAATTTGCACACACTGATAACTAGTAACAGAATAATGCAGTTTGGGATTCTGACCTTAGACAGTATACACAAATTGCCAGCAGCAAAGGCAGCTGATCTGCCCGACTTGGAAACGTAACAGATAAGGAGCACTCAAACATGTATCATGCCTCTGTGAGACGACAACAAGCTATTAAACTACTACAGCTGTTCACCTCTTAGCTCCAACTGCGTTCAACAACACTACAAATATTTAAAGGAGTCTATCTGTTCAGATGTTTAAGAAATGGCAAACACAATCTGTTTAAGTTTCCATATCTCCTTTGTTTCTGGTGCCTTATTATCTTCCAAAAGCCAAAAGAGACATCACACACATGCAGCATGGCCTTCAAATTCTTTAAATCTATTATGGTAAAATACTGATTTTTTTTTTTTTTGTTCTGTCTATATAAAATTAATTTGATAAATAAATAACATTAAACTTTCACTTGAATCTTCATAGTTTAGACAAACACTACTTAAGAATAAAATACATTAATAATAGAATTGTCTGCCTTCAGCTTTTTTGGCCCTCAAATGATGATGAAAGGGTTTTGAAAAGTAGCTAGTTTGCCTAGAATCCTGCATTCCCAATCCTGTTCAGAGACCATGACTGTTAAATATCTCATTCACAATACTTTTGTATCGAAGGTTTTGGTTTTAAAACAACGCCCAAAATGGTAAACCAGGCATGATTACAATTTGAAAAAATTCACAGGATAAAGAAGCTAATAGATTGAGGTGTTAAAAAAAAAATAAATAAACTCCTATTTACTTAAAAAGATAGCTTAAGTAAAGAAAACTTCAACAACTAAAGTTCATCCAAGCCAGTAAAGGAGCTCAGCAAAAAATTAGATGCTAAATAAACCAACAGAAGTGAAATCATTTTTATATCAAATCCTTAGTCACCTGGAGTGTTTTTAACCAGCAGGACTATGACTTCTTTATGACAGTTGGAAACTGAATCATAAGTTCATGAAACTTTTTATCATATCTGCTTTACACTTTTTTCAAGTTTAGTTCTAGTCCGTGTTCACAAAGTATCCTCTCCTGAAATGCCCTCAATTCAGTAGCTGCAGTCTTGATTAGGTAATGCTCCTAAAAGCTAGGATTATTTATGTTCTATACTTCTGGGCTGTTTTTTGGAGATATTATTGAAGAGGATTTTTTTTTTTGTTAAAAAAATGCAGTTTTAAAATTAGAAACTTTTCACTTACCAATTTTCTTTTTAATGTTACAAATTTCTGTGCCATATTTTTTATAGTAATAGGAGAACATAATTTCCAGCAGCTCACGGTATATTCTCCCTGTAGCTGCAGATTAAAAGAATCAGAAAGGAGAAGTTCAGCACAGCCCCTAAGTCAGCTGGCCATAACAACTTTGCGAAGTGTTCTAATTTGGACTTAAAATACTACTCAGCTATTTAAAATTCTAAAAGATTATGATTTCATATGCATAGTATTTTATAAATAACCTCAATTTCATAAGGATGTTACAAATACTCAAGTCTTATTCAGAGAAAGATGAAAAAAAAGTTCTGTATAGAAAAAGTAAAAATAAACCTCTTTAGACTTTTTCAATGTTAAAAAAAAAAAGGGACTTTTGCCATAGAATGTAATTTGCCACAAAATACTTAAGAAGCTTAAATGGAGGGAGGCTTATTGAATTAATTGCAGACAGAGAATTCAACCTGATCATAGCTGTTTGCCTGCCTGAAAGAGAAGCAGCAGAAAAAAACCAGGAGCATAAACCGAAGACAGCAAGGAAGCAATACCATGGCCAACATACATTTATGGCTTGTCCCTCACACAACTCGATGAACACTGAGTAAAACGCTGTTTGGAAAGAGGTTTAAATTTTCAAGGTGTTTCCTGTGCAAATCTATTTCCTGTTTGAATCTTTCATGTCCAAAGTAGCAAGTTAATGTACTTTCTAAACAAGCTAGCTTTCAAAAAAAGAGATTACCACTAGTAATATGCAGCACGACCCCAAAAGAAACAACAATTTGGCAAAACATTGAGGTGGCAAGGCAAACCAGGAAAAAACGCAGCAAGAAAATGTTACGGGCATCAGTTCTCATCCGTTAATCCCAGACTAGTCCAAGACATAGGGAGTAACATTTCCATGGCAAACACTAAAAATGCTGATGTTCAAGACCCTGAATCACATGAAAAATTCTGAGGAAGCAAAAGGCTGATCTTCCCTTTACAGATTGTGGCTGCACCCCTTCCCACTAGTCACTCGAATCAAAAATTTATTTTATTTCACATACCCAAGGAATTTAATGCAAACTCACCTATTTCAAGTCTTCAGTGTCACTTTCTGACATAGACCATTGGCTTAAAGAATCTTCAATGTCGCTACACACCAAATCCTTTGCCCTGAAAAGCAAACTTGACAGTAACACCTGAAAACACTTCCTGTCACAGATAGGTCCTTGATTTTTCACAGCCCTGAGCGGTCTACTTATTCTATAGATGGGGGATTAATGATCCCTTTCACACAGAAATATTAAAATATTTGAAAATGTTCAATTGCAGCAAAGAGTATTTTAGAAATTTACTCTGGCAATTCTCTCACAGCCTTATTAATAATTAACTTTCATTATAATACAAAGCCTCTCCATTTAATAGTACAATCACCCACCACTGAAGGGTAATTTTCAGCCCAATGATAAAGTAATAGATGAGGTACCGATGATTATCTGGACATCCTTCATTTTTATGATTCATTACAAAACAAGTCAAAGGACTAGAAAACATGCAGTAATTTGGAGAACAAGGCTACACTGGCAAAAGGCTGGATTAGATGATGGCTGGTTTTCTCTTCATGAAGCTACGACAATTAAACTCTTAAGAGTGCTATTTAATTCCAAAATTGCGTTCTAGATTTGTGTTATAGAATTCTTAGTCATATTTATGAAAAACTAATTGCATTTACAAACTTATGCTAAGTATATATATATCATAATAATAAAAAAAAAAAGCCCATTTTTAAATCATGTTTTGTGTTCATAAAGCTTCCCAGAGTCAGTCAATTGGAAAACAAGCCTACAAAAGTAAAAGTTGTAGAAGGATGTATAGTGGAAGCAGAGTTTCTAGTTGTTTTTGCAGTCTGGGTCTAGGGCATAAGTTAGGGCAATACAGAAGTAGAAAACTCTCGGTAGGAAGAAAAGGCAAAAGCCACTAAATCATGACTCAGATCTGCTTTTCAACACTCTGCCATAGCTAGAAACAATGAAAGTTACACTTTATCACAGCGATTAAAAAGGACCTGTTAAAAAAATTAGTATTACACCAATGCATAGGTGACTTGTTGAATGGGCATGGGAGCTCATTTATTTCAATAGGGCATGCACATAGCAAGTTCCTAATCAGGAATAGTAGAGAACCTTGCTTAGCAGGGAATAATTTTCAAAAATCAAGAATAAACTCACTATACTCTTCATTTCTTTCTAGTAATTATTTGAATAAATTAATCCTGAGTGATTTAACTTCATAATGTTTGATGACTGAATACCTGGTTTCCAAACTTATTAAATTATAACTCATAATGGCTCATATATCTTTTTAAATACAACTGTATAATGGATTACATCAAAAAGAATGCCTTACAATTACTCTGATACTAAGAAATAAGTACAAAATAAACAATTATTTCCCTCTAGAGTGGATAACACTTCCAGTTTAACAGTCACTAGCAAAGTAATTTGGGAAGTTTATTAAGAATATGGCTTTACAGGCTCTAATTTATTGAGACAAAGCCTCATTTATGCAGAAACATCAGGACATACTACGGACTCATTTTATGTCAAGTAATCTTCCTGAAAGAAATTCTTCACATAATTACATCAAATAAATGAGGTGTTTATAGTCAACGAACCAATTCCCTTTAATCTGTTTCTGAAACAATGCATACTTACGGAAAAATAGTGTCAGGTCTTTTCAAACTGAAAAATAACTTGATAGTGAAACAGATCAAGTAGCTGGTATTTCTAAAGAAATCCTTTTATCTGACTAAACGTATCCCTACATAATTTAAACAATTCTTGTTATAACTACATAATAGTTAGGTCTCAAATTCCTAACTCATTTCTCAGCTTCTTGTATAGACAATTATTGTCGATCAAATTTGCAAATCATTGAGAAGTTTTTTTTAATCCATTTTCACTAGATTGGACCAGATCCACCGTGATTAACAGTGCAGTGTTCAAATCTACACCTAAAGGAAAGACCAACCACTGAATCCAGTGAATGCTATCACACTCTGCAACACCTAAGCATCTGCTCCTCTTTATTTAAATTAGGGTAATCTTGAATAAGTCTTGCAGAGTAGATAGATGAACTAATCTCTCTTCACAGTTTACTCAGCCCTGCTAGGATGTTTGCTTAATCAGCAGTCAGATGAAGTTACGTGCCTCCTGTAATAAACCAACTATGTGGTTCCCGAGTCAGGTTGGATAATCTCATCGTGCCTATGCACCATACTGCGTGGAAGTGGAATTCGCTGGATAAGGGAAACAGAAGCATATCGCAAAAGTTGCTAGTGGACCGTTGCCTCATTACCTTAATGTCAAGGTACTCTATTCTCACAATGACATTTTAAATTTATTAAGTTGTCTTCAGTGCTCAGTCATCCCCAGTAAAGCACATTAATTCTTTATGTTCCTGTATTTCAGTTTATGCCCATTGCCTCTTGTCCTGTCACTGGACATCACTGAAAAAAGTCTGCTCCATTTATTTTACACACTCCCTTCAGATATTTCCACGTATTCATGAGATCCCCCTGAGACTTCAGGGTTTAGCCTCCAGGCTAAACAGTCCCAATTCTCTCAACTTCTCTTTAGAGATGAGGTGCTCCTATCCCTTAACTATCTTAGCAGCACTTTGCCCAATATCCTATCCCTAGCTGTGAGTAGATCGAGCCTCTGCCTGGGCTGAGATTTGGCTGCTGGAGTGTTCCAATTGCTGCCTTCCTAAACAGGCAGCCCAGTATAGAACAAGCTGGTGTCTTACAACTGAGAGGAATTCTTTTGTAATCATCTGAAGATTTAGAAAAGCAGAGTGAAACATGTTGCATTGAGTTCAACTGGTAGGACTGTGTTAATCTTCAGTGTAGAACTCTATAAACGGAACTCATTTCTGTCTCTGCTGTCTCAGATGGCAGATGTGTTCATAAATGTACTAGCACCCTGGAGAATTTTCTGTATTGTTATGTTAATCCAGTAAATGAATAACTTATGTGATTTACATAAAGACTACCAGTCTAATTCTAAAAACTGCAAAACCAGCTTTCATTCTCAAGGGTTTGGTTGTTTTGTTTTGAGGTTGGGGTTTTTTCTTTTTTCATTTTTTTTTTAATTTAAGAAAACTCAAATAAATGCATTTTACTAGGGATGAGAACATGAGAATGAAAAACAGGAAATAGAAGTGTCACAAATTCTCTAGGAATACAATAAGTTCAATGCTTGGAAGATTAGTGAAAATAATTACAATTAAAATACTCTCTGGCTTCCCTTCTTCTGTTGACTCACATTGTTTCTTTTTAGCAGATTAACTGACTCGTGTTAAACTAACAAATACTGCAAATGCATATATGTTACTCTCTTTGAAAGCCTAGTATAAGCCTTGTTATTCTCAACAAGAAAAATGTTTTCTTGTGGTAAAAACCAACTGTACTGGGAACAAAGACCTAGGATTTGTATCACTATGGATATAAGTTTTCCTTTCATCGTCCACATATACATTTGCACGTGTGTACTATGGAAAGTGGTATTGGTCCAAACTTCCTGCAACAGGTGCAAAACTGATTGTCAGAGTGCCTCTGCTTCCCACTGGAAGAAAATATAATTAAAATATTACTTAGAAGGACATTCTATAAGAGTTGGTTAGAGAAATTATTTTATGGCATATGGAAGCAAACATTACACCATTCACTTGATATCTGAAAATATAGAACTATACTTATTTTCTTAATAACTAGTGACAGAAATCTGTAGATTCTTCATATCATCAGGACATTGGATATTTTCTTATTTCTAACCAGGAAATGCATATAGGTTTCTGCCCACTCCCATATATTATTTAATACGATAAACTGAATTGATACAATACTTGGTTAAGAAATACAGATATCAATATGGAAGCTATTCTTATTTTGCATGTTCAAACTCAATCTTCAGCAAGCTCAAAACATACAATCACTTTCAAATTTATACTTATAAAATCTATTTTCAAACCTAGAAAACAACAGAATTTCAAAATACTATTTGCCCAAGAGCAACAACTGCGTTAAAATAAGAACAACATACATGGCCACATCTTTGACTAGAATGCAGAGAAACTTGTAACACTGCCAGCATGCTCCATAATAAAGTGAAATCTTTAAATTACAGGAATTTGTTTTATTTAAAAATGTAAGCTTGATGTCTGTCTGCTGTGTAAGGCTCATTTTTTTTCAGGATAACTGATTAGTTATTTTCCATGTCCTTTCTTACTGAACCCAAATAATGATCATGTAAAGATAAGCACAGTTTGTTAATGTATTTTTGTTTGGTATATTGGTTAATTTAAAAACATCTCAGCAAGAAACAGAACGAACAAAGCTATGCTGGTCCAGCAGGTGGTAAAGATCAAAAGTGAAATAAATCAAAGAGGATGTGCACCAGTTGCAAGCGCTATTATATCAACTCACTTATGATGTGATTGTTGAGGTTTTTAACTATCAGTTTCATTAGATGTTACTGTTCTTCAGTGTAGACAGCTTTGAAGTGAAAACTCCCTCAATGTACAGCCTTGGAAATAAAGAGTTCTCAGCTAAAAGGAAAGACTTCCACATGACAAGCCTGTGGTTTTGGTTATGTTTCTTCCTTAAAAAGATGTACCTTAAAAAAAAAAATGATCATAGTTTATCTTTTGTGTACTTGCTTCTAAGAAGTTGGCAAGAAGTCTTCATCTTTTGTCCCTGTTCACCAACATCCACAGAAGACTTCACAGGCAACTATTTTTAACAGGGGCCATCATTTATTCTACAAAGAAGTAAAGATTTTTTTCAAAAAAAGCATGCTGTGCCTTTGTATTCCTCACATTTCCTTTACATAAGTTGTACACTTGAAATTTACTACCAATTATACAAATCAACGGACTTGATAGGATTGTACTCCTTAGAGCAAGCAATTATATTTGGTGACTCTCACATTCTGTTCCTAGGGAGGATCTATGCAACTTTTAATTTTCTGCCATGCAAGTTTAAGGAACTAAATCCACTCGTCCACCCCTCCTGCGGGCAAGTGAGAGGCATAAATTAGGATCCTATTCTAATCACCCGCTAAAGCAGCTTCTCTGTATGCACCAGTCGTAGACTCCACTTTGTCTAAGCAGGTATCAGTCATTATTCATTCACATAGGAATGAAGACCCCACTGTCTGCAATGTGGAAGACAAGGCGTTTAAAGTGTCACGGCCTTTGGGGACACAGCACATATCCCCCACGGCACATCAGGAACACAGCAGGGGCCAGAGAGGGAGGAGACATACCTCCGCGTAAGCCTCACTTCTCTTTCCCAGCACAGAAATGCTAGCCCCTGAGATGCTATGGCTGCTGCACTGCTTATCCCAGGAAGGAACACAAGTACTGCTCTGCGCCCTTCCACTAAGAGCAGGCAGGATGGAACGGCGGTGACACAGCTCTTCGCGAAGAGCCAGCTAGGAATTAGCTGTCAACAATATATTCCTCACTGATATCAAATGTTAAAGCAGGAAAGTACTAGGACTTTCTTTGCTCTTCCCGGGATAATAGAATTACCCAGGAAAAAGAGCAGGCTTTAAAATTTCATTTCAGTCCTGTGTAATCTTAAGATTAATTAACTTTTGTGTTCCTTCGTTGCTCCTCTGTGTATAATACTGTTTTATTGGCATGTAAATGGTGGGGGGTGGTGGTGGGAGAAATCCTCAGATGTTCAACATCTTTTGCAGCAGAGCAGCAACAGTAAAGAAGATGTCATGCAGTAATTCAATGCATGAGAGCCACAAACCAATATATTTTCCATACACGTTCCCAGAAATCTGCTTAGGTGACTGCTACACTAAAACAGCAAATCCAAATGAACATCAAGCAGAAATTGCCTTTTCCTGTACTTCATCTTCAGAAACACAGGGAGATAATTTCTAATGAAACTTGTCCTTTCTCATTTGAAAAATTAATCTGCAGGCAAAACTAAAAAGTCATTTTCCATCTCGCTTCCACCCAGAAAATGTTAATAATTTTGGTTCAAATACAAATGGATCACTTTAAACTCAGAACCTTTCCTCCTGTCCCAATGCTTACATTTACCATTCTCTGTCAATACCACTATCTAGCTCTTAGATATGTTGCTATAGATAATTTCTAAACCATCAATGTGCAGAACTTCTTTAAACTATGCCTTCTTCTATCCTACAGGTTCCATTGTTCATCGGCAATTTTAAGCTGTCGGAATATTTCTACCTTATTGGCTTCTACCAGTCAATTTCTATCACCTGTGAGGAAGAAATCAAACAATGAATGTACACTTGAAATACCAACACTGTTGGAAATCATAAACCGTGGGTTTTTTTGATTCCTTAGGTCACCTGATTTTGTGAAAACATGGAATTACCTGCCATACCTGTATATTAACATTTTATTTAAGCAAAAAAATCATTTGACTAAGATGGGTAACTATGCCCTGTGTTTAGACAGCTTCTGTCAGATCAAGCTAGTAGCCTTTTTGTCTCCTGCTTCCTGTATCAGTTTTATTAACTTAGGATGTTTCCAACAGCAGCCACAGAGGTTTTGCTGAAAAAACTAGAAAAATGTGAAAAAAACCATAAAAATAGTTACAATATGGTAGAGAATAAGCAGAATGGATTTAAACATCTTCAAGCATTTCTGCAGTTCACATTTTGAACAGGAATCTATAAACAAGCATATGCCATCCCAGTTTGTATACGTACGTATCGAGGTACTGCAGATCCTCTCCTCAGTGAGATGCTATGACCCTGCACTGGAAGATGTCTAATCCCCCAGAATCTCACAAGACACTGCTTAGAAATGCACACACATCATGGTTCATGTATCAGCCAGATGACAGGATGACACCATGCTTTGTATGTCTTGTTAAAATGAGAGTTCAGTAAGCTCTTGTAGAGTTAAAACTACCAGACTTGGAACATGCTGGCCCCTCTGCAGAGCAGCAGTCCTTACAGTCCTTCAGCCACAATCTCTGACTTGAAGGCAGTTGCTGCTGACCTTCGCAGTGATGTGGCCATACTATTTATCTTCTGTGCACATGGCTATCTTGGATGTGACAGGCTGTGACCAGTGCTAGAAGGTATTTTTTTTCCCTGCTTAGTCTGTGAACTAACTCTCCAAAAGAGTGCAAAGCTCCATTTATTTGGCAGTTACTTGGCTGGAGGAAGAGTATGCGGGAAAACATCCTGAGAGCTACAGAGATTTAAAGTAAGGAAATATAGAAGAGGAAACATGTAAGTAACAGAAACCTAACACATTCCTTTAATCCAAAGCTCTAGTTATATCAGACATGTGCTGTTTATTTCTAGCAGATAATTTCCAGCTCATCTTACTTGTCTCCTTGTTACACTTGCATCAGCATCAGTCTCCTTAGTGTGCGGCTAACCACAAATGGCAGGGCTCCAGCTTCAGATGTAAGATTTTGAGATATAACATATAAATAAACCTTCCAGTACCCTAAAGCAGAGCTGTGAAAACTTGTTTATGGTGAGTGCTACTTTATGTATTTAGCTTGAAAGGCAATGCCACTCCAAATAAGGATGCAGGAGAGGATAACATTATCATACATCGAAGCAAGAAGTCTTTCCATACACAATTTAGCTCTGTATTTATTCCCAATGACACCAACTTTAACTTTCAGTTTTTCTTTGTAAGAACATTTATTATCCAAAGAATGACTCAATGTCTCCAAAATCAATCAAAAAGAATTTCACACTGCTCTATACCAATATACAAAACCTACGTGAGAGGAGTTACTTGGCTGCAAAGGACAAAGCCATAATGAAATGTTTTCTTCTGGGCATAGCAAACCCTTGCATTTAAATAAAACAGAAAACACAGTACTTATATATGAAATTGTATTAGGCTCCTGCATAAAGCTCCCTTTACAAATCTGCAGATAATAAGATTTCCATGTGCTTTTATTATTATGTTGCTTAAAAACATGCATTTCATTTTTCTCTAGATTAGGACAAAATATGCTTATGGTAAGAACTTCCTATTTATGATTCACAGTAAGGATAACAGTCAACTAGCTCACTGCTTATGTGGCCTAATAGTTACTAGCAAAAACCCCAAGAACAATGGACAATGAAATCAATTTGCAATCCATTACAGAAAACATTTTATATTGATTACATTTATGAAACTTTATCACATCAATTTCAAAAATGTATCTGCATAAACAATTTCTAACAAAACTCTGTATCAAGCAACAAAACCAATCAGTATGACAATACTTAGAAGTGAAAGTTTGTTATATACAACCAAAGCACTTGAAAGGTTCTCAGTCTCCCTTCTACTCTCTCTCACTAGTATCACCCTGGGTGACTAGCAGAGGTTTATTTCCTAGGAGATTTCCTTGATATTAAGAGGAAGAATTTTAGGATTTTATTTATTATTTTTTTAAGAGGGCTGAGCATTAACATCTGCAAATCCAGGAGCTGTTACAGAGAAATACATATACTGAGACAGAAGCTTACTTAAGAACCAGCAACAGTTGTCAAGCACATATCCAGGTTACAGGAATGCTATTTCAGCTGCAGAAAAATCTGAAAGTTGTCTGCTTAGTACAGTTTTCTAAGTGCGATATACCTGGTCAGGTATATTCAACGATAAGTGGCAGCAATATGTAAAAACTCCATACAAATTGGGAAATTAGTCAAAGACTTTGCTCTCCAAGTTGGAAAACTCAAGGTATGCACTTATAGCATGAATACAGTACAGACTGTGTAACTTTTAAAAAGATTCCTCCTAAAATATGAGAAGCAATCAGTTTAGTCTTATCATCATGGAGCCCTTGCACATTCTCATTCAATAAAGAGTGCCTTAAATATGGTGTGCTCTGCAGACACAGTCATGATGTTCTCATTTGTGCTTGTAGTTAATTCTGGCGGATTGAGAATGTACCAGTTACACTGCTGTTAATTTATTCTTCTTATTTGGTTGGATCATAGATCAGCATCACTGGTGTCCTGCCAGACAGCAGAAGAGCAACAATATCTGGCAACTGAAGAGATTTAAAATAATTGGTGGAAATATACCAGCTCCAAAATGACTAAAGGTCTGGCTCCTGTTCAGTTGTCAAATTAAGTGTTATCTTAATTATAGGGTTTGGGCTTTTCTCTGAGCATAGTAGGATATTTGTTTTTCACCCTCCTTTTTCTGTATAGCTTCCGAATCCCAACTGTTACAGGATTACCTTTTCATATCTTAACACTCCAGGCAACACAGTCATAGAGAAGCTGTCGCCTGAGAAAAAGGAATACAGAAAGAATGGTTTCCAGAGGTAAACAACATAATGAGCTCCAGTTCTGCAAGCAATAGAGAATACTCCCATGAACTGAGAGCACTGGTGTTCTTTTCTCTGCGTGCATCATTTCAGTTTATATAATTGCTAATTTTGTTAATTAAAATCAGCCCTTAACAAAACTAAGGAAGAAAAAAGATTGTAGACTAGTGTTTCATGAATCAAATAGGACACTGTACTGATCCAGGTTTTTAATTCCAATTTCCCCCATCTCAGTCTGTTACACCAGTTTTGTATCAGTGCCATCTTGCTGGTATCTACAGATGCACTCAAGATTCCCACCAATATGCATGGCACCATCAGAGTCGATGGAAGGGAGGAATTTTCAAAATGGTAATGCATTCAGGAGAGGATTTCAAGCACAGACCTTCTGTGCTTACTTATGCATATTTCCCTGCAACTTAGTGTGGAAGGAATTCATAGAGGACTCATGTATGCCATTCACTCAGTTTTGTTCCCTCTGTGAAAAATCCTGCTTCCTGTCACCAGGACTAGCAGAGATGTGTGATTTCACAGATACCTGGTGTTTCTCTTCAGTTAATCTGAAGATAAATTTTTGCATATCCTTCAGGATGGAATATCTCAAACAGCACTAAATCAAAACCATTCTTAGCAGGGCAAAATACATTGCTACATACAAATTATTTCAATCCAACCTGTGTTTACATCGTAAAACCCCTATAAAACTAAGCTCTCCTATGTTTTCTAAAGATATTTCATGGGGGATGGCATGGGAGGAAGTGGACAGGAAGGACTGAAATCAGATTTCTCATTACAGAAGGATTAAAGAGAGTTCCAGTCACAGCAAGTTAGTCAAAACTGTAAATGAAAGAAATGATAAAAAATCCATTCTATTTTTTATTCCATAAATCATGGACACTCACTGGAACTACAAATCCCAAAAAGCACTGCCAGAAAACATCACGTGTAACATGTCAAACCAAATTCATACAAATTAAGAACAAAACAACATTTACTTCATACTTAAAAATTGAAAAAGTACAAGAAGAATTGGTCTTATAAAAGCAAATAAAACCACTGTAATTGTATTATTAGATCAATAGCATAATAAACCAAATAAATTAGATAGCGTAATAAAACCAATAGTAATGAACTATAAGCTCTACTTTAGAAAAATCACCCTGATTTAATCATTTCAGGTGATACAGAACTTTGGTGAATTGTTCATACAGTCACCATTAAAGATTTGGGCCCTATTTCCTACTTGAATTTGTCCAGCCATTGAGTCACTTATTGCTTCTACCTGCTAGATCAAAGCATCCCAAAGGAATTTCCTTGATTTGATAAAATTAGGAATAACTGGAAGATGATGATCAGAGTATCTCAGTTCAGCTTACTGTTTGAGCATAACACATAATATGGAAACGTAAAAAAAATGTTTATTGTCCCTTTGGAATGCCAATTAATTGGATCATCACAAGAGACAAATTGCTAGTGGTTCCCTATATACTATACAGCACCAATAATACCAGCAGCACTGATTGTTCAATTGGTAATGTACCACCTGTACACAGCCTAAACACCTGTCCTTAAGAAACTTTTAGTAATAACTGCTCCTCTAATGCCCACATCGCACCATCTGGACAATCCACATAATTTCTTCATGATCAACCTTTTTCCTGTAAACTTTGTAAAATGACTACTTCTTGGTTCTGTATCTATGAAATGCATAATACTCATGTTATTCATGGTTATAGCAGCTAGGTTTGTGATAAACATCAAGTTCGGTCCGGAACAGTCAAGTACAAGCAGCTGGAATGGGAAAGTAACAGTGAGCAGAATAACAAATAAAATGAGTTCCTTCTACACTGCTGAGTCTCCAAGGTACAGCTTTATCTGAACAACACTTCTCTCTGTTGTCTTGGCCTTTCTGTGACTCAGACAAGTCCACTTAAAACTTGACTTTTATAAAAATCATAGCACTTTGATTAAAATAGCTACAACTTCAATAGAGGATGACTTCTTCACATTAAAGCCACTGACATACTATGCAGCGCTGATAATCCATTGAGCTCTATGAAGTCATGTCTTATCACATAAAACGATTTCACCAAACTACACGACATATCATCTGTAATGTGTTGCACTGTCTTCTTGCAAAATGCTACATTTTGAATATGTCCATAGGCACAAAGAAAGCAAATTATTTTACCTGAGGGACAGTAGGCTCTGTGTTCCACTGCCAGAATTGTAAGCAGTCATGCACACTTATGAAATACATTTTTCCGGTGTCTCCCTTCTTGGGGGTAAAAAATAAGTTAATAAAAAATGCCAGCTTCTACAGCCAGCATAAAATTCTTTTTGAAACTTCAATTCATGTTAGCTTTTCAGTTCTTGAAATCAGGATTCCCTATAGTGCAGGGTTACGTACTGTCTGAGTACATCACATTGCATGGTGGTATGTAATCCAAAGTCAAGAAATGCGAAGTAAATGTCATGTCATACCACTGACTTCAAAAGCTGTAGTTTCTTTCAGGTAGGAACTCCCAACTATGAATTTAACAGCCTGATTCGTAAAATCAGAGGCACGCTTAATACCTTCAGTACCTAAAAATTCCATAAGATGACAATCCCTCTAAGGAAATAGGCTTCATTATAATGCATAACAAGCACTACACAGTGACACTTGCAACCCTCCTCCCCTTCTCCCTTCATACATAGAAGGGAGATCTGGTAACTAGGCTGTTCCACGCCTTAGATTATAACGGACAAGCATCCTCATGGACCAGCCTACAGGTACGGACAAGTACCAAGTACAGCAGGAGTCAGCTGAGTGTGGAACTGACCTTGGGGGATCTAGCCTCACTGGCAAGCGTCCCTTGTTTCAAGGCAGAATTTATCAGTTACCTCCACAAAGCAGGTTAGTATCCAACCCTTTAACCTTTATTTATATGAATCTGACACTAAACATACAGAAATTGAAGGTAAAACCACACACACACACTAGGGATCTCCATTTTTTAAGAACCTTCTATAAGACACTCTGTAACCTTCCCTAACAGCACCCAAGTGTGCTGCAGCTCCTTCCACCATGCAACTTTTTCCATGATGTAATAAATGAGAAAAGGAACACTAAACTTCAAAAGGTGGTCAGTTTCAATCCTTATCTTAAAACCTTACTCTCACAGCTTCTTACAAGTCATCAAAAAAGTTGTATTCACCACAGTGCAGAATTTTACCATGTAGAAATATACTGTGCTAGGTCCTATGTTGTATTTGTTCTCAAACCTGAAATGACTTCAAGATGCCTACATTACAGCCCATCCAGTGCACCTTCTGCCAAAGAATTAAGCCTTATTCCCAGACACTAGACTTCAAATAGAATTTGTGCTTTATTTGCTTAACGCTAAAATCAATAAAATAATAAGTCTTCCGGCTGAGATGTCTTAAAGCAGAAAATAACGGGTTTTCTAGGGAACATCTTTTGCAAGTTACCTATAATAAAACAAAATATATATCCAGTTTAACTGAAACGTACCTGGTAGGACTTGGACAGACTATGGCTAAACCATAGCAAACCAGAACTTAAAGGCATGAAAATTAAAGACTTGAGGAAGTACTGCTAAATAACCCTCTGCAGTAAAATGTGGCCAGAATTCATTCATAGGCTATATACCCACTCTGACCTCCACAGAGGAAAATCTGATACACATGAGGTCAGTAAAAGCCTTCTTCACTTAAGTAAATCTTAATTTTACAGATCAGAAGTGGCAAAAGAAAAGAGTGGCTTGCTACTGGAAAAAAACATATATCCTTTTAGTTGAAAAAGAAATTAATTCTTTGGAATATTATGTTCCAAAAAATGTTCTTTTTACCCTTAACATCAGTTTAAATGCATTGTACGTCCTGCCTTCATACTTGGAAGGCACCCCAAATGCTTTGAACTTCATCAGCCTAATGAGGAAGTCCTCATAGCTCAGGCAACTGCTGCATACTTAGCAGCTCTTAAAAAGAAGAGCCACTTATAAACTTATTGAGATACAAATATAAATTCACTTACTAGCTCTGCTGCTGACATGACTCATTGGACTCTGAGCACACAGTTTAAATGTAACATGGGAAAGTATTAAATAAGTTTTTGTTTTGATTCACTGCAGCAAGGAACATGATATATTTGCAGCAAAACCAAAGCTACAGCTTTTATCAAAGTTTTGTAATCTTGGCATCAGATGTGTGCAATTACTGCACTGAGTGCTGTAAGGATTTCAACATGACTAACAGCCTGAATAAAGGAGTCCACTTCTGAAGTGATCTACCAATGTTTTAATAAAAAATAAGCTGTATTTACTGTATTACATTTCTGGCCTTATACGGATTTTGATGTTCTATTGAATGTCATAGCCTTAGACAAGGTCCCATGACTGAAAAACAGTAAAACCGGAGCTTTCTGTTGATACTGAAACACACTGTGGATAACAGCCTTGTCTGGGAAGCATTACTCGTAACCTGTAAACCAGTACTCCCTTAAACTCTGAATTTAACTTTCTAATCTGAAAGTACAAGAAACACTTATTTACACCACAAAGTTGTCTTGGTAAATTAATTAATTTCAATCACATAAGGGGAAGAGAAAGTATATTTCCATGCTCCATACCTTCGTGAAGTACTTTTACTGCCTGTATATCCTCCGGCACATTTTTGTTGCTTGGTTTTTCTGTACTCCTAATTACATGGTAGCTGAATTTCTTAAGAGAAAAAGAATTTGGAAGAAACAGACCTCTCAGAGACAAGGATAGCAATTAATCTGGAAATGCCTGCTTTTTCTTCAGCATAAACCAAAGCATAATTATGCTAGTGATGCTGTTCCCATACCACTTCATTATCTGTGTGCTAACATAAAGGATATCTATTACCGTTGGATGGACGTACCCTTGTCAATCGAGACTGTGCCAGCATGGAAGATTTCAAGTTGCCCAGTATTAGAGTTGAAATGCATATATAAAGACCTGAAAATCAAAAATGAAAATGAATATTTAGAGACAACCATGCTTCTCAAGACTATCTGGAGAGAAAAGCTAGAAAAACTGCCCCAAAACTCATTTTCAGGATGGATTTTCTTTCTGACAACTTTAGAGTGTGCTGTCGTTCTGCTTCCTATGGTGCACACAGAACTAAACTCTGAAGTTTGCAGGCTATGACAAAGGAATGCTAAACTAAGGTACTGAAATAAAGTGGACCAAAGGGCAAAGAAAGGAATAGGATAAAAAGTCACTCCAATTGCCCTGCTGATTCAATAGTCTTCCAGCTAAGTTCAGAGTGCCTACAGAGCGCTACGTGGGGCACAGCACTAAGATGACACTGAAGCAGCAGTAACAAGATGCACAGTAAACACCTCCACTCACGCAGGCTGTTATATTCAGAATAAGCTTTTCACTAAAAATTCAAATTTAATCTTAAATATTTTCAACATAACTTCCAGTTCTTTCCTTTGATCTTGAATGATTACTCTTAATATTACAATTTTAAGTTTCTAAGGTAGAATTAAGTACTGTATGAATGAATGAATGAATTCAACTTGTTTGTATTTTCCTATATACTCAAATTGTTTTCTTATTTTTATGTGTGAGCATAGCACATGCTTCTTTAGAATGTAAAACAATACTAAGAACACTAATCCATGCTGCCAAACCACAAAGTAAACTGTAAGAATTTTTAACAAAAACTGTAGGACTTTTTTTTTTTAAGTTTGTCTTGGCTTTTTGCTGCCTTCTCCTCAATTTGCATGTTAAACATGTAATTAAAGTCACAGCATTCCACAGATGCCACTATGTAAAACAACTAGAGGAAATAAAAGGGGAGGAAAAAACCAAGGAAATTTAATATTAAATACACAAATAAATAGATGGCAAGCATGACCATGGAAGCAGATAAATAGATAGCAAAAGCATGGGGAATAAAAAGTAAAGAACACCATCTGGGTATCCTGGATGGCATGACTGTTCTATCCCCTTCTTCCAGCTGGCCAGGGGCTGGGATATGGTACAGCTAACACTGCTAATATATTTGAGAAGCTTAGCCAGCTCTGTGCTGCCTGGCAATCTGCATGTCTGGCTGCAGCAGGAATGAGGGCATTGGCACTTTAGGTAGTGAAAATGGAGTTTCTGTGAATCAAGATTACTTTCCTATTCACTTCAGTCAGTATCAGGATCAAGCCCTGAAGTTAACTGGCTGAACATCCTCCATCATTTTGAATTAGCTTCTCTTTGGATTGGTCACTTCTTTTAAGGGCTAACTTCATAAAGGAAAAGATTGAAGGAAAACATAAGAATAATTTTCTATATTTGCTTCTACAAAGGAAAAGTCAATAAGCTGTTCTGTGTCCGTGAAGTACAAAGTAGACATAAGGAGATTAAAGTACAGCAAGGGGAATTTATATTGGATTTTGCCACATTTTCCATCAATTAGGGCAGTGAACATTGATACAAATCACCTAGGGACACTATATGATACTCATCATTGCAAGTTTCCAAGAACAGGTTTGAGAACTTCTAAGAGAATGCTTTAGATACAGTCAAATCTGATTCGGGAAAAGATAGAACTCTTGGAGTAAAACATGCTCTCAGAATCTCTCCTGGCTCAAATTCTTATGACTGTGACCTTCTGGGGTAAAAGAAAGATGATGGACATTTGGCAATACAACTACATTTTCTATAGCATAAAACAACACAAAAAATACAGCGACATATGCATATGAGTTTCAGCATTTTTGTTTTAAGTTACAACGTAGCTTGCTGTCTTCATCCTTCAGTAATATTTTTCTGTTCTGCTTCTTAATTATCTCTTAGAATAATTACCATGTCATGGCTTGTAGTCTTTCCTCAGTTGTAATCACTACTAATTTGTCTGAGAAAAAGACAACAAGTTCAAATTTTGCAAGAATCTGAGAAATAGGATGACTGCCTCCAGAGAAAACAGCAGCATAGGTTGTAGAGATATTTTATCTGAAGTGATTCTTAAACTATAAAATTTGTCACAGTTAAACTGTTAGCAGTTTGAATATAATATACTCAACAGATAGACTATGACCCTGCCCAAGATTTTTACCAAGTCAAAAATGGTACGAAGATGGTGCTACATACAGCTGCAAGGGCTGAAGAAGGTGATAGTGTGTTCCAAGAAAATTATTCTTTGCACTTCTTTTTCTGTACTGTCCATGCACCTCCAAATTATATTTCATTTGCCATAGCCACATCCCAGAGAAGACAGACAGAGCAGTAGCCCTCTGTTCTCAACCTGTGCTGACCAAAATCAAGCTAGTTCATGAAAAGAAAGAGGAAATATTTCTGTCCTGGTTTAGAACATGACAGCTCACAGTAAACAGGCATTAGTCAAGGAGGAAGAGCTTCCTTTCCAACACTGCAATACATATTATAGAAATTGCACCGTTCTGTCACATTTTCTTGTGTTCAGCTATAGTTCAATAAAATGTATATGTGACCTGAATACGCCAAAAGATTACTTCTAGGAAATGTATGATTTCATTAAATATTCCTGAAATACAATGTAAAGGTATAATTAAACCCGTAGCTTTTTCCAGGGACAATTCAAGAAACGTTGCTAAATGATATGTCAACCGATATGATCGGGAAGAAAAATTCCAATGACAATAGCATAAAAATTGTCACCATAAAAACGTTTTTTGGTGCCAAATGCTATTGAAATGCTTTTTTTAAAAAGTCAGCTTAACACAGATGTTAATATGCAAGATATGTTGGCACCCTTTAACAAACTTCCAGTTTGAGGTTGTCAGAGTGTGAAAGATCAAACAGAGGTTAGTGCGAATTCTGGGCTGTCAAGGAATATCTGACAAAGAACAAAGAGCAAAACTCTGCAACCCATTTTAATTTGACATTAATGAGGGCTTTTGCCTTAGAAAGGACCAAGAAAAGTATGCAAGATTTGTGCCCGGAGGTGCAACGGTAAGACATTTAAGGCTAGATTCAGAAAATGTAGTAGGTATTACGTGTTGTGCTACCAAATAGTATTTACAGTGGGGTAGCCAAGACCTTTACAAATACATGAACCATGAGACACCTTAAAACAAAAAGAAGTGGTTCATTAAAAGCACAAACATGAGTGGAAAACTCCTAAACTAGCCAAAAGGTTAGACTGAAATAAGGGGAAAAACTTGGGTTTCAAGATGATGTACTGCTGTTCCTCAGCTTTTTGAGATAGAGAACGTCAAATTCAAAAGCACAAGTTTCATGATGCCATTGAATTTACTTCAAAGAAAAATCTAGCAATAATAATTCTACAGAAAGCCATGGAGAAGCCTTGCCACCTGAAGCATAATCTTACCTTAGTATTACAGGGAATAAAGAAATAGATGTTTTTTGTTAAAGTGTAACTGCCAATGCCCCTTTGCTTCCCTCCGTTTATTTGTTTTGTTTCTTTTCATGTGATCTCAAATCAAAAATCTAACGGTGTAGGAACAAAAGTAGCTTGGTTTTCCTATCTGTTGGTCATTTCTTTCTTCAAAGTCATGATGTTTTTTCCCATTATACTACCTAGAGGTCTTAAGTGGAAGTAATGGCATTTCTAAACACTGGATACATTTTCTATTGAGAACTATTTAACATGGTTTTTTTAAAACTATTTTTCGTGTAATTCTCCTTTGCTAATAATACTACAGAATATAGTTCCTTTCAGCTTTGTTTCAGTACAACTCCACTGAAACTACTGAAAGAAAACCAAAGTTAGCAGTTCTCCATGAACAAAGTCATAGTCTGTTAGTCCCATTTTATGTTTCTGTGAGCTTGAGTGGGTGTTTAATCAGGCCTTCTAATACTAAAATGTCCACAGGCATATGACAGTTGTGTTGTCCTTGTCACACTAGAATTTCTATTAGTTGTCTGTTGGTAACTGACCATGCTACTTCGCCATAAGGAGTTTAATTATTACCTGCACATGTTTAAAAATCTTGGGAGATGGAATTAGGTTATGTCCTTTGGATTTGTGCTTTGATTAAGGAAAAAAAAAAAAATCCCATCTCTACACTTGAAGTACAGAGAAAAGCTTGAAAGACAAATCATCCAGCATCCAAAATCAAGGACAAAATTTTACGAATGTAACATTGTAAATTTAATTATTCTTTAAGGAAATCTCGTCCCTTCTGAATGCCTCAATTTGACATTTCCAAAAAAAAGTATTACAAAATCCCAGTAATGAGTCTGCCTATCACTTACAATCAGCAGCATAATCCTTCATAGAGACTACACTTTTTGTCTTATAGTACTACAACATGGTAACTTATTTTTAGCATATGCTTATTTTCCTTAAGTTAAATCACTGAGCTTCTCACAAAGGACTTTTCTTTCTGTGAAATGTATTAAAAGGCCAATGTATGCTCATGGACAGGTGCCCATCGCAGTGACCTAGGAGATGGCTCTCTTAGGTGAATCCAGCTGCCAGAAATAGCTTTAGCTGAGCTCAATAGGAATTCCAGCGTCCAGCTAATTAATACCTAATCTGCATCTTCAAACACTGCACCTCTGTCATTGAAAGGAGATCTTGTCAAGTGTACAGGATGAGATTTCAATGAGAATAAGTCTATGACAATGCAAATGAAGTCCATGTAATTCCAAGCTTGAAAACCAAAGCTGGGCTACGCATATCTCTTTGGGACTGTTCCATAGCTTATATTGAAAAAACCTAGAAATCCACATGATCTGGTTTGAATTTGTGAAAAGAAAAAAAAAAACAACAACGCTCAGAAAATCTCCTTTGAGTTTGCCATCACCACTGGCTGACAACTGGAGAGAAGCCAACAAAGCTCCAAGCCTTCTTTATTTTCCACAGAAATTATTCAGAAAATTTTGTGCAGCCCACAACTTTCTGCTTGGGATCTAACTACTAGTAGTCTAAAAAGTATCACTTTTGCTAACAAATGTTTATCCTGCACTTGCAACTTTTAGGATCTATTGACTCATTACTAGTGCAGCTGGGCCTAATTGATACCCTATAAACACTGGATGCAAAATAATGTAGTTACAAGGGTATCAATTTTATTTTCAGCAAATAGTTTCTATAACTCTCCACTACATAATACTCCATAATACTCCATAACCAGCAATTCCCACGCACCTTCCATATTGGGCAAGATTATTATTCCTATTTCAAAAGAGAGTTACCTAAAGGAGACAGAACTAGACCCAGAGAAGACATGCTGTAAGTGTATGCCACTGGGTCTTTCCCTTTGTCACCCACTTCATCTTTTCATTATGCTGGCTCAGAAAAGAGTTAAGGCGACAGTCTCATCATCTCATAACCATTGGCCCACTGCACTAAAATATCTTCTCTTTATTTTGCTTATAAATATCAAGAGTTTTATTTAGTTGAGATTTATTATTTTTTCTTTAAGCTTAAAGAGTGTTTCTAGATTGTTACTTTAAGACAGCACAGTCAGCTCAAGATGTCACTGGCACGATGCCATTCAGAGGTATTCAAACCTCCTACGAGCTACTTTGGCACATTTACAGTACGCAGTGTTTTTGTTCGATAAGTTCTTCTTAGCTCAAAAATGTAAAAACGAGGTGCTTTAGAGTATTATAATTTACAAAAAGGTTCTAAGCAGCTAATCCAAATAACTTCAGGATTATAAAATTTATCTCTCCCAACATTGAAGTGGTAAAATGAGCAATAGCTCATAAAGTTATAGTAGCGTTGGAATCCATTCATTCTCCGATGACCTTCTACTGGCATTGAACTTCACTTGGCACTGAAATGCAGAAGTGTACCAACAGTGCTTACTGATGAAATACATAATGAATGCAACCTGCTTTTTGGGATATTTTGTCCCTTGTACAAATGTTCTGCTTTTCTGATAGCTCATGAATTCTTCTGTTGCCTTCTCTTTTAGTGGAAAAAACTAGTTTTTAATAATTTAGGCAGCTTTTTGTATTGCCTTAAAACTGTCTTCATAGCTTAAAGCTTAAAAAATGATCATGATCCTGATAGAAATTCCACATCCATTTAGCTGTTAATATACAAAAAACTAATTTAAAACTACAGAACTCATTTTGACCTGCTACACAGTGGAAGCTATTATAATAGGTAATGTTATGCCTTGCAAAATTTCATCTCACTTGTAGCCTTCTACACCTGAAATAATCTCATATTAAAAAAATTAACTCATTCAAAATAAAATGTAAGTGGTACATGATCATTTACTGCCTTGTATAATTACATCTTTTTTTTTTTAAAAAAAGACAATTAAATTTTCAAAATAATGTTTTCTGTCACTGATATAATTGAAATAGGAATAAAAATCACCTATTGTTCTAGCCAAAGGGATCTTCTAATATTCATAGGATGAAGAGCACACAGATGACAAAAATAAAGGAACAGAAAAGATGGTTTTTTCACTGCCATGAAAAATGCCATATATATGACTAAGAATGTTTTTTTAAAAAAAAAAAAAAACAGAGAGCGATTGGTAAAGTAGACTAGGGTTTAGGCCATGTGAGTGTGTGTTCCACTATGAATATCTGTCCTAGTTTCAGCTGGGATAGAGTTAATTTTCTTCTTAGTAGTTAGTACAGCGCTGTAGTTTGGCTGTGATGTGAGAACAATGTTGATAGTGCTGATGTTTTTAGCTGTTGCTGGGTGATGTTTATACTGTATCAAGGACTTCTCCATTTCCTGGGCCCTGCCAGTGAGAAGGCTGGAAGTGGCACAGAAAACTGGGAGGGGGCACAGCCAGGACAGGTGACCCAAACTAGCCAAAGAGGTATTCCATACCATATGACGTCATGCTGAGTATATAAACTGAGGAAAGAAGAAGGAAGGGGGGGGGGAGGGGGGGACACGACATTTGGCATTATGACATTTATCTTCCCAAGTAACCGTTACACATGATGGAGCCCTACTCTCCTGGGGATGGCTGAACACCTGCCTGCCCATGGGAAGTGAGGCATAATTCCTTGCTTTCTTTTGCTTGCATGCGTGGCTTTTGCTTTACCTGTTAAATTGTTCTTATCTCAACCCTTGAGTTTTACATTCCTTTCTGATTCTCCTCCCCATCCCTCTGGGTGAGGGAGAGTGAGCAAGCGGCTGCGTGGTGCTTGGTTGCCAGCTGGGGTTAAACCACGACAACACCCTTATTATTTTCTATAATAGAATATCATAAACTCTTAAAATGAGAAAAACAAATGCTATTTAACAAGAAAATATTCTTCATCTCTAAAGGCTCTAATTGGTATTCATTAATTCAATAGGGTCTACCAGGCTCTGTTTCCAGATATTAGGTGAAATCTGGTTCACAATACAGTTCATCGTATCCAAAAGAATCACAGAAGGGATTAATTTTACTGGAAATTTTACTGGTTTTACCAGATTCAGATAACACATTTGTAGTGAATCAGTTTACCAATTTGAAACGTTACACACTGAATTTGTACAGTTACCACACAGAACTCTCATGTCTTTGAGTTATGTATAGGTAAGAGATATACCAAACTGTTTACTGGTTACTTAGGCAATCCATGAGTAGCAAGCGACAAGAGTCCTGCTCACAACGTTGTTTTTTGTCATCTATTTTCTATTTTTGTTTAAATAGAGAACAACATCGTTAGCTGAACATAAATGTGAACACATGAAGTTTTCAGTATTATGCTCATTCTGTCTTTATTTCAGTTCAAAGTTTAGTGGCTGGTCATATACTGTCATATAATCAACAAAGAGAACTACAATTTAAAGCTAGATACTGCCTTTTAACATGGAGCATGTCTACCAATTCTGATAGTCAAAAGGAAATGGCCAATATGATAGAGAGAGCAAATGTCTTTAAAAAGGCAGCAATGTAACTCCTAAAATCTGAATAATTATCTGTAAAGTTAAATACATTTGCATAAATTATTTTTCATTTAATGATACCACTGAGAAATTAATAGTTTTATAACTTCAGTGATTTTCAGAGACAGCTGTGCCTGTGATCTTGTCCTTTTACGAACAATATTAATCAACATAATTTCTGAAAAAAAAATAATCAGGAGACAATTAAAACATTTCAGCTCTTTCTAACATATATTTACAAAAATAACCCACTCCAGAAACGAATATGTATATAAAAAAATAAATAAAAAAAAAAATCAGACAACGTTGTACCAAGTAAGCTCTTGGTACAAGCATTCTACAGTTTCTGAAAACCACATCTGAGCGACACGGGCAGGGGGAGCCTCTCTCCATTAGCAGCCTTCCCCACCTTATAGTCCACAACTGAATCTCACCTGCGTCCCGTGCGTTTATTTACTTCTAATTCTACTTCTTCCCTCTGCTTCATCTGTGTATGCAGATTCCACCCACCTTCAATGATTCCCAGCAGTTTATGATGCTCTTTCTCATATTCTAGTCTCTTCTTCTTAGTCCTTGATCACCAGGAAGCATCTCTTACTACAATCACCCATATGATGGACCTAGCAATTAATTAGGTCTATCAACAATTTTCAAGTAAGAAAAGTTGGTTTAACTGCATCTTCTGCTTCTATAACACTGTCTGCTACAGCAGAAGTGCTTCAAGTAAGAACTAGAAGGACAGTGAAATGCCTTTTTGGACACTTATGGAGAAGGTCTGAATACGTAATTAAGGTCCTGATGTGTAATTTTCAGGGTTGTTCAGGAAACTGGACTCTAGAAGGTTGTTTTTATAGGATTAGTCCTCACTAGTCACTCACTCACAAACACCCTACCATAGTCATCTCTGATCATCTCACCTATATTACTAAAAATCTAGAAATAGGAAAAAAGTGAATGATTTCTCTGATGAAAAATTCAAGAGTTCAAAAAAATTACCATAATCATATCTCAGAGATAAATATTTTTAGCCTCTAAAAATCTATTTCAAAAACTAGTCAAAAGATCCTTCACTGTTTCTAGCTTTTAATATGCTTTGTCTGTGCTCAGGTTTTATATATCTCTCAATGGCCAATGGTTCAGTTTTTGAAAACTGTCCATATGCGCCTGCGTTCGTTCTGCTATGGTTATGCTAACTCCCAATGCATGGGTTTCCTCTTGTGCACCTTTTCCCACTTGTAAAAAAAAGAAAACTTTTATACAGAGCTGACTTAAGACAGCCCATTTATTACCAGATATTAAACAGAGAGGTAGATCCAGAAGCATATAGTTCACAGAGCTGTTATTGCATTGTGGGTTATCTGCAAACTTGCCACCAGGCTGCTGCTCGCTTTCTGAAAAAACACTTGGTAAGCCAACAGTCCATACTGTGAGTATGGGTTACAGTATGCAAGCCATAATTAATCTCCAGAACCCTGTAACAATTGGTAAAACTAAGCCTGCACGTTTACTCATGTCCTAAGTTCAGGAGGTACAAAGCCACATGCAAGTAAATCTGGAACAACTTGCAAAAGAGGAAAGACATCCTCACATACCTCATATAACATGAAAAGATCCATGTCCCTTTTCTTCCAGGCAACTATATCCCCAGAATCTAACACAGTCCTATATAAAACAGAGGTTTTTTTCTGCAGCCATGTATTTTATGTAATGGGATACAACAATGTAGCTCCCACCTCTGAAAAAGCAGCAAGTTTTGCTGATCAGCTGCGTATGAACAAGCTTGTCAAGACTTACATCTCATCTTGTATCTGTAATTAATTTGACAGAGCCGCTAGAGTAAAAGCCAAATTGAAAAAAACCAACCTAGTGAAATTACTCATTATTGGTTAAGGTTTGACACATCTGGCCAAAATACCCCAAGAACTCCGCATTTCCATGTTGTAATAAATTGTTAAAATTAAAAGCTACCATGCAGGTTAAGCGAATCTCAACACTGATGACTGAGTTGATGACTCAACAAGCTCCGTGTTTTACTGCTATCAAGGAACTGTCACTGGTGCCAGGGAACAGTATTCCTTTCTAATGGACACTCCTTTTAACATACTTGTAGGAAGAAAAGTCTTCAGTAACTCAAGACAAGATACATACCATAAGATCAAATAAGGGGGAAAAAGCAGTAATACAACAACTACTGTGGCACACGTTGCCATTGCCATAAAAGATAAATACAAAGGAAAGAAAACTAAACTAAACAGATTGAGGTATTCTCTGGGAATGAACAAACTATAACTTGAAGATTCCCAAACATTCATATATTTGCATCTAGGTCTCTCTCATCCACAAAGCAAGGGTTATTTGCTATATAAAAATAAATAGCAGGGTCTATTTTGAGGAACAAACACTCCCCTCTTCCTAACCCATAAATGTACAAGCAAGCAGTCAGGGAAGAAAAAAAAAAAAAAGAAAGAAAGACAGACAGACGATATTCATTTCCTACTTGATAGTCAACTTTTCTACTGGTCTTCTATGTCTGGTCTGAAACATGTAACTATGTATTGTTCAGTTGTATGCACATCTATCTCAATAAGGATTTAAAAATTCTTCAGTATTTCCTTGAAAATTTTTTCAGAATTTCCTTGACTTCTTGGTAGACATAAGAATACAGATATTTTTATTAAAAATTTCAAAATCACCAATCACAGCTTGTACCATCATCTGGCCTGTAATTTCATGTCATGGAAACGTCTCATGCTCTTTTACAAACCTGTAGCTATTGAAGTTACTTCCCTGTAGACTATCCTAGTGAAATCTAAAAAAATGTGAGAAATACAACTCTGCCACCTTGTTTTCTTTTCACTCTGTATCAAAAAGTATGTGCAAATGATAATTTTTGTCTGGACAATCTGAACATTTATTTATATTACTAATAAATTTTGTCCACGCCATTTTGTAATGGCAGAATCCTTACCCTGTATGCCAAACACCTCAAGGATAGATTGTTTATATCAATTCCTAATCTTAAATAGTATTTTCCATCTTAATATAATTTGCTGTGAACTAGAATGGAACTCAGATCTTTTTCTTATGCATTTCACAAAAAAACTCAAGATACATGCCAATTTTTGCCCGGGTCCCAACAGGATCAAAGTCATCCACTCATTTAAATGATATGCTCTAGTTTTGTAGTCATGTTGGCAGAGTCAAATTTTTTTACTTTACTTTCAAGTTTTTAGATTCACACAAAAACTTTTGCTGAATACTAGAATTCTTCACTTCTCAAAGGTTCCACATAAAAAAATACATATTGTGAAGTCTAACAGAGGCATAATGTTACCAAAAGAACACAATAAAACTATTTTACTTGTAAGAGTTAATGTTTCATTTAAATACTAAGTCCATTTGAAGAAGAGGAAAGAGCATGATATTACAACATTTACGTTAATGTATTCTGCTGATAACCCTGTTTATCATTGTCTACAATTCAAGCAGCATCATTAGCAACAAAGTAGACAATCATCATAAACTGATGATAAGATTTGAGTGCCTTAGCACAAATAAGGCTTCACACTGCACTGAATTTATATTAAAATGTCTCAATGATTTCAAGGGCACACACGCACACAATTAGGAAAGGCAGAATAGGTCCTAAATTATCTCTATGAATACTATGTGTCTTATGCTTCATAATGCACCGCACCAATAAACTGTTAGAATAACCACGCTGGTGCCAAAGCTCCCATTGTCTTTAATAAGCTTTTCCATTTACAAAGCAAGTGCAGTCTCATGCAGGCAGGAAGAAGGTAAAAACAGAATACTTAATGGGAAATATTAGTTCTGATGCATGAAAGCTACTCCTGGCTCCACAGTTTCACCGTGAGATCTCAACAGAAATGAGGAAGCCCTTGCGTTTCAGGGACAGCACATAGGCTTTTTTTAATAATTCAGTCTTTAACTGATGAAATTATTATACCATTTATATGCAACATTGGAGACATTCACAAAGAAAAATTGCATTATTTGTTCACAAACTAGACTATTTGATCATTAGGCAATATCAAACTGATTTTGGGGTACTTACAGTGCCATGTCAAAAACAGGGTACCAAAATTTATAATAAAGTTTGGTTCATCAGTTTTGCAGAGAAAAAGTATTTGTGCCATAAAGTGTGTGTTTATTCAGTCTAGAGTTCTCAGTATACCTACTTAGCTGTACATTTGAGAAAAAAAAAATCATACATGTACTGGGTTTACATAGCAAGGTTTTGCAGCAGGAGGGCTGCAAGGCTGGCTTCTGAAGCTTTGCTCATGTCCAGTAGAGCCAGCTCCAGCCAGCTCCAAGACCCAGCACTGGCCAAAGCCAAGCCAGTCAGTGACAGCGATAGCTCTGGGATAACGTATTTAAGAAGGTGAAAAAAAACCTACTGTGAAAGAGCAGCTGGAAGAGAGGAATGAGAATATGTGAAAGAAAGGACTGTTCAGACACCAAGGTCAGTGCAGAAGAAGGGCAAGGAGGTGCTTTAGGTGCCAGAGCAGAGATTCATCCTGCAGCCCATGGTGAAGACCATGGTGAGGCAGGCTCTGCCCCTGCAGCCTGTGAAGATTAATGATGGAGTAGGCAGATGTGCCCCAAAGGAAGCTCTGATGGAGCAGGCTCCTAGCAGGAGCTGTGGACCCTTGGAGAGAGGAGCCCGTGCTGGAGCGGGTCTTCTGATAAGACCTGTGACCCATGCTGGAGCAGTTCATGAAGAAATGCAGCCCATAGGAAAAGACACACATTGGAGAAGTTTGTGAAGGATGAAGGACTGTCTACCATGGGAGGGACCCCATGTTGGAGCAGGGGAAGAGCATGAAGAAGAGAAAGCAGCAGAGACAACATGTGATGAACTGAATGTAACAACCCCCCCCCTCCCCTCCCCCCGCACCACTGTAGGGAAGAAGGTAGGGAAAAACCAGGAGTAAAGCTGAGCCCAGGAAGAGGGGAAGGTCTTAGAAGTTTAATTTTATTTCTCATTACCCTACTCTGATTTAGATTGGCAATATATTAAATTAATTTCCCCAAGTTGAGCCTGTTTTGCCTCTGATGGTAATTGCTGAGTGACCTCCCTGTCCTTACCTCAACCCATAAGCCTTTCAGAACATTTTCTCTCCCCCTGTCCAGTTGAGGAAGGGGAGTGATAGAACACCTTGGTGGGCACCCAGCAGCTAGCCATGTTCAACCCAACACAGTATGATTCAATCTCTCTTTCTTCTTTTCCTTCCTTATAATGGACTAAATTACAAACCAAAGATTTAAATTAATATTCACATATCCATTGCAAATGAAATGTTTAAGTTTTGCAACCAAACACAAGATTCCCAATTAAATAATGGAGATTTTGAGGAAAGAATGAATAGAAAACCAGTCAGGTTATACATGGCTGCCACTAAATTCCTACTGTTTGTAGAGATGCTCTCATTGCATTAAGTTGTAACCAGCATCTAATTCTTGTTTTGGAAATCACTGATTTTCTTGGGCTCTCCATACGAGAACACAATTTGATTCAGTAGCAGAATAAGGTCATTGTCACACCACACCACCGTTCTCAGCTACCTGCCGCACTTTTGGTATCGTCATACTCCTTTGTAGTGCAAGATAAAAGAACTACATCAGTAACCGTCTCCTAAAGAGAAGCTTAACTCTTTTTGAAATTAAAAATCAATCAGCTAACACCTACCACAGAGATGATTTTGGAGAAAAATCAATCAACACAGTCAAACATAAAATAAAATTTGAGAACTTGATGATCAGGAATGTGCCATCAACCAGAAAGAAATTGCTAATGACAAAATAGAAAAGATACTTTTATTACACACTGTCATATCAATTTATTGGGCTTTTTTCCACTGAACATTTTCTTTTCTTTTTTGTGCTTCTGATTTAGAAAGAAATGTAACAGCTAGAAAGATACACACACAAAAAAAAATCCTTCTACAGACTGCTTTAAATGTTTTCTGTGACAAATGCAATTAAGAATACTTAAAAAGTCTATTTTGATTTCTTTATGATTAAAAATTCTGCACAATTAATGCTTCTATTGAATTAAATATCCTGTAATAGTGACTTAAATGACAGAAAATTTGTATTAGAGAAAGAACGTAGATATTAGGTAATATTTACTGTAACAAAATCACTTACAATAGTGGTTGTGACAAATAAGGTATAGCTAATTATACATTCCCTCTCCCCTGATTTCAGATATATTAACACAACTGAACTCCATCTAGAGAGATTTGAGTAGACTTCCTAAGAGCCAACAAGGCAGTATGGTCTTTCCCAAAACTACCCAACCATTCACAGTATCCTTACATCTGCCCATATCATGGAAAACCTGATGGATACTCTGGAAGAGAGGTTTTTGCGTTGGTGTGGATTTTTTTTCCAATTACCATATTTGAATTGGGATTATTGCTTTTGGGTACTTTGCCTTTCAAAACATTGTAAAAGAACTTAAGAATGTACAAACTCCATTGCAAACTTTATGGGACTTTATCAACATCTTGTTTTCTCCTCGTGAAAGATAAAAGACACAAAAGTACAGGTAAGAAAGTGCAGTTACAAGTGAAATTCATTTTTTTTCCCACATAATTTTCATAAGTCATATTGACAGTGATCCTTCCTGTATTTCAAGTATTTGGATGTTTATGATTTAAAGGTGGATTTAATGTTCAAAGATGGCAGGTCTGGCAACTGAAAGCAAAACAGATGACTTGTGAGTGAGCACTCTCAGGACTTTTCTGTGAGTGAACTACAACTAAGGAAAATACACTGAGACCATCTAGTTGATAATACCAGCAATTATATGCGATTACGATACTAACCTCCTAGAAATAATGTTGCAGCCACAGACATTTATTTCATAAAAACATAATTCATTGATGAACTGAACTGCATAGAAGTCCAAGAAGCAGTTTCAGAAGAGGCAAAATAAAAGGAGACGTAAGAAACTCCATCTACTATACACATGATTTTCATGTTACCTGAAGGTTCAACATCCCAAAAATCACTTCTTGCAATAAAAATCTACTGTGGCTTTAGGAACATTGAATCATTTATATTACTAACTGTGCATCAATTAGTGAATTGCTTTCCCATTAATGCAGTCAACAAGCATTTGAACTGAAAGTGTCATACAACAAACTGCTCAGAAAGAACACTGTCACTGACCTTAAATAACTCAAGCTTATCAGTCAAATCAGGTCTACAAATTGAAAAAATTACTAAAAACCTTTTGTTTTATGAAAAACTATATCAGGGAAGTCATACCTGACTTCGGACAAATGATGACATATGTGGACAGTGAATGCATTAAAAGGATTATGTTCAATATGCCCGGCTGATGCAGTGATTGCAGGATTTGAGAGTGTAGAGTGCAGAGCCAAAATTATTTAAATATAGTTTTTCTACGCATAGTTTAAGCTTTCTGTATTATCAGATAATCTGTGAAAAATACAGGTTCAAAACTTGGCATAAGAGCATGAAATTACGTAACAATAAAGTAAAAAGTTTCAGGATTGCGTCTTTTGGAAAAGCAACTTGCTGCATAACAGCATACTCTAAAATTTAAGTCACACTTTTTCAGGCTCAGGAAACGTTAAGACTACACAGAAAGGGAGAATCAGAAACATGCAATATCTTGGGAAGTATATGAAAAAAACAAGGGTCACAAACACATTAAGAAGAGTCTGTATTATTAAAACCTTTGCAAAACACAAAATTCAAAAATACAAATAACTTCCAATAATTTCTAATAACTAACTTCTAATAACCACCTGCTTCCAAAATGAAGGACATTTAATTATGGGAGAAAAAAATGAAAAAAATGACAGAATGAAAATCATGAGATTAACAGTATCTTTTCAGAGCTCTGAGGATAATTTGTGGAATGCAGCAGCTTTTATTTTTAATTCAGTGCATTTCAGATCATGTCTTGTAGTAGCATGCCTAGAGTAGCAAAGGAATAAAAAAGGAAAACTTTCCAGAGACACCTCAATAATTCAATTATCAAGAAATGCCAATTCCTGATTTACCTATCTCAGACAAGGCACACAAACTTAGGCACTCAGTCTGGCAGACTTGAAATATCATCCCTCTATGTTTAGCTCTATATTAAGCTGATTAACACTATGAAGAGATGACCAAACTGGTGTATGTCACAGTTATATTTCTAACACTTCCTTTAACAGCTATAAGGTACTATTCCAGTGCAATCTCTTACTCACATTCCTTATAAATCATATGCCATCTTCCAACACAACACATATATAACGTATGTATACTGTTTTATTGGGTTGCATTTAATTTGTAGCTTCTGTCCACATGAGTTGTATTCATAAATGCAAACATCAAAAAAGTGAGGAATGCAGACCTGGTGCAATCCAGACTCAAATGAGCAATCACCAGGGCAACAGCATCTACTTACATACTTCACTGTAGTGGCTTCTCTGGAAGGAAGGGATAGAGCATAATTTATCTGACTCATAGGTATTTATATCTTCTCATTACCCACAAAAGTCTACATCCCGCTTTTACTATGGAAAATAATGGAGGGTAAAACAGTCACTGATGAAAAACAAAATAGCAGATTTTCATTTTGCTTTAATAAAATATCAAATCAGGAAGCAAGGTAAATAAAAGAAACTATTTGCAAGTCTTCAGAAATGGTATTTCATATTTTACATGATGACTTATACCCTGAATGTTTTTTTGATCTGTACCTATGAACTCCTTAGATGAACAAAACCACTGATTTGTAAATTACTAGTAGACATAGTTAATGACTTCTGAAAATTAATTTTATTGAATTTTTCAACTTTCAGACTGTTCAGTGTGTGTTCAAGTAGAACTATTCTTTAAACTGTAGTCTCTCAGCTAATGTTTGTCGTCTGCTCTTCATTTTACTATATCATCATTTTTGACAGTTCTATGCACAGCTCGGACAGTAATCCAGCCTTCATTTTCCTTAGACACTGAGTTAGCCATCCTCTGCTTTCACTGTTTTTACCGTTTGTAAACATTTTTCTTGACAATGATTTCCATTTTGATTATTTTATTGTCAATGTCATTTTTCCACAATCTTCTAATTTATTTTGCAAAAGTCTCTCAAAAAACTTGTAACAGTGTAAAAGCAATAACCGATTGTTTGAAGTATTTTACTTTTTAGTTACTTTCAGTATTCCATTATCGCTCCTGATTCAGGTCATCACACTGCTGCTCTCTGCTGTCTGTAAGGAGAATTCACACGAAATTATCACAGATCCGGCATTCATTTTAGGGTCTGGATCAGGGACGTGTTCACTTTGGATTTTTTCATTTCTAATTTTGCCTTCTTACAACAATCATTTCTGATTTTAATTGGTAAGAAAATACATGCAATCACGAATATCACAAGGTAACAAACGTGAGAACAGTAAGAATGCTTTGCAAAGCAGTTGCACTCCCATTTGAATTGTGCATTGACTATTACACATGCCCTTGTGTGGTTTCTTTTTAAGCCCCTAATCCTTTACTGCTGTTTACCACAACCTCATAGCTAATTCAACCAAGAATACTTTTCAGTATGTAATGAATACAGAATTAGGTCTATATTTCATCAGATCCTGCAAATGATCTTTACACAGACTGACTTCAAATAAGTTCAGAGAAAATAATTGTTACTTAACAGTAGTTTGCATATTTCCCATCATGACAAGATAGACAATGAAATATTAGGAGACATTTCTCTTGGAGAAACAGTAGACTTAGTTATGTTAGCAGAAAACTTTTAAACATGAGAAAAGCCCAGACAGCTCAAATATGTAACAATCGAAAATGTAAACCCCTACTGTTCTTGCATGATTCTGAAAACAGATTATTAGAATGAATACTGTCTCAGGGAAATAATTTCCCTAAAGTGAGAAATCTTTTACAGTAAGATTCTATACTAACCTGAGCACTCCTACTTATGTTTTAAGAAGATATGTTATACAAGAAACAGAAAACATTCCTGTCAACTGATGGCACAATCCATGATGTATCTACTTACGTGAATAGGTATATTAGGTATAGGTCCAAAATATTTATATATTCAGAAAAATATATGTAAAAATGATGCAACACAACTGGAAACTTGAAATTTTACAGAAAGTGGGTTTGGTGTTCCTCATTCTTACGGATTTATTCTCCTGAGACTCAATTTACGGTGACCCTTTTTCTTTCCTCGTCACTGATCAGCTCTCTGCCATGGTAGCACCTGTGGCCTTCTGAGTAACAGTCTTCAGAATCCTGAAAATCTGACAGTTATGCCTAATTATGTATGCAACACAAACCAGAAACAAATCTACAATAAAGTTGTGGATCTATTTTTGCATGGGTAAATCAGAGGTGCTCTCTATTTTATAGTTTGGATGGAAATGCAGCTAGCCTGTTTGAGTTTTGGCCTCTTGCTCAAAAATTTCTTCATTTTCTTTAGGATGCTTCTTCCAGTTACTAATCCAATAGAAGAAAAGGCCCTCTATAAATGCCTGATAAAATACTTATGTACCTGAAAAAATGCTACAAATACAAAATTTCTGTGGCTGGATTGTCCCCAGCACACAGATGGGATTACTGAGTCTTCCAGGTGCTCATGGCTACAAGCAATAAACAAAACTGCCTTAATTACAATTTAACATAAATGAGGATTAACATACGCAGGAATGCTTAGTCAGCTATCAGCAGCATGCATTTTACCTAAGCTAGCATGTTGTGTACTGTTATAGTCCGTTTATCTCCTCACATAGGAAGACGGGTTTACACAAAAGCGTTTAGTGATAGGTAAGGTGGGATGTCTCAAACTCTATATACAATCTAAACCTAGAAGCATTACTGCCCAAGCAACCAGGTACTTCGTCCAGCACATGGCAACAGACCAAAAAAGCCCCAAATTCATGTTACCTTTCCTTGTCAGAAAGGAAACTAAACCAAAGTATGAAAACTTAAAATTTAACCCCTTTAATACTAAAGCCAACTAGATTAGCTCTAATTATTTATTTTTCATTAAAGTGCCTAAAATACAATATAGCTACTTTGAAGAAAACGCTCCCCAAGTAGCTGTCAATACCTGTGGCTACTTCACAAAAGCAATCTATTCACATTTTGTTTCTACGCAACATTCTTATGATACCCATACTAGTTTCACACAAGATAACCACAGCATGTGCTTGCTGAAGGTACTGTATTCATATGCAAAATATTAAGGAAATGAAGAAAGTACTTTTCTACCATTCTTACAACTCCTAACCAATTAACTGAGACAAATATCAATGCATGATTCTGTAAGAACTGCTTGAAATTTTTCAACATTTTCTTTTTTTCTTGTTTTTAAAGAAGTGGTAATTCACTGAATTTAAGTATTGTGGGAAACTATTTTCATAGGTCTTAGAATATGACCTCTGGTCAATTCAGAGAATAGAGACCCAAAATATCAAAATCCCAACAGTGAAGGAGGACATAGAAAAGCAAGGATTTCAACTCATTCTGTCCCTAATTCTGACCAAAGACTTACCTTTGAGTCACTAAAAGAAAAGGGTTCCCCTCACTAAGGTTAACAATTTGTTTTACAGTTTCCCCATTCTTGCCAAATTCAGCCAAAATATCATGGACTGCTTTGGCAGAGTTGTCATCACTAGATACTAACATTTCCACATCAGCATCAGCAACTCCAGCCCTCTCATAACGTAGAGCTACAGAGAACAGAAATCCTCCGTGGAGAATTCAGACCACACATTGATATCCTATACATCAGGGTTTGCATCTAAGACCTTGCACTTTAGGAAGAAAAAACTTCCATGTGTGAGGTTGGATTTAAAAGATAATCTGAAGTTTGCATCTCCAGATGTTATACAGATAAATCATGTTTTACAATTCCTTCAGACATCAGTGATTATTCTAGGAAACTTCCAGGAAAGGATTTGATGCCAGCACAGGACGTCTCATGGCAATGTGCTAGCAAATCTATGAAATTATTTATTCTGTGACAATTCTTTCATATTAGAAAACCAGAACAAACGTGTTTTAAAATCTCTGAAAAAAAAAATCAGAAATACTAAAAATCAATTCCTAATTCTGGTATGGCTGGAAAATGTGCTCAATAACGTATCAAAAATGTATTATCAGTGGAATCAATACACTTCAAAGGTAGTTTCCTGATGCAAAATTTATTGAAATAATAAAATAGAAGCTTAAAAAACCCAACATTAATGTTGATGATATTTTAGGTTCAAGTTAGTTTCAGACTGAGCTACTTCCAAAGTTACATTCACAAAGCTAGCCTGACACATAGTCCTAAAATACCTAAATTTGTTGAAAAGCTTTCCATCAGTACAATTTCTTAACGATCCACACTTCTTCCAATTGCACGTACAGAACCAGCCAAACAAAACACAACTCATAGTTAAGAGATCCAATTTTTCTTAGCTAAACTTAGATGAACTCTGCAGCAGACACACAACCGCATTTCCTGAGCCTCATTCCGACAGTTGCCGTTTCCATGGGTTGTGCCTGGCTGCAGCCAGAGCAGCCCCTGCACTCTGCCCACCCGCCTCAGCAGCCAACCTTGAGAGCCTGGTGGCACCCACAGCTGTGGGGACTTACAGCACTTGTTGTGAAGGCCTGACAGCTTTGGACCCCTGCTTTGCATCACCAGTTTCATTCCAGAAAAAAATATGCTCCACGTAACCCGTTTCTTGAAACAGTGCTATAAAAAAAAAATTGTTTATAGATGTCTTAGCATGCAAGGAAATACTCAGTCAGGTCAAGATGCCATACAGTTCCTATTGTATTAATCCCTGATCCAATGTTAAGCACCTGATTTTCAAGAGTCCACATATACTTAAGCCTACACTCATGCAGCTAACTAAATGAGGGTTTCAGTGCTCTCGTCCTTCAGCAGGTGACCCAAGAGGTTTATGCAGAGGATGAGAGCAGAGCAGACAGAATAAAGCAAGCAATATACAACCAGTTCAGCTTGCGAGATGAAGAGTCCAGTAATTGTAATTGATGCACAACTTACCGGGGAAGGGTCAGTGTCCTTTGTTATTTAAGACCAAGTATCATAGTAACTAAAACTACTGAATTGCTTCTGCCAGATAAAATGAATTAATAGTTTCCTCTTCACCCTTTGGATTCAGAATTAATTCTTGGCCTATACTGGCATTTCTCTCACTGGAAAATGTAATTTGCATCATTAAAGCCCCAAGTCTATTACATTTGCAACTGACACAGATGTGCACCAGAAAAGAACTGTATAATTTTGGTAAACTTGTTAATAAGATGATATTAAGTATTATTTAAAATTATACTTAAACATCAATAAGCTGCTTTAGTTAAAGAAAATCTTATATTAACGCCTACAGACACAAAAATGCATTTCACAGATAGGAGATCTGACTTCTGACATAGATTCTGATTAAGTTATGCACATTTGAGAGAATTGCAGGCTTTGCTGAACATAGACCTTCCTTCTTGATCCAGCAGTTCCATGGTGGCATTATGACTGATCTTACACAGCACAGAACCACTACCTGCCAGTTTCCAGATCCATTGCCTATGACAATCCCAGCAGTCAATCACCCCCAAAAAACATTTATAAATTGATAACACTCAGATTTGTCTTTAAAAAAATGAAAATAAATCAAGGACTTTTTCTTTATGTCAATAGTAAAAATGTGAGTATTTCCATAAAAACATGATCATGCCCTGAAAACAAATTACTGAGAGGGGAAAGAACTGTAGTGGTATTCTGTTTGATATAATGCTTGATATTACCATGCAGCTCTGGTGGCAACCGCTGCTTAACAATTCCACCAAAATGAATTTTTTCTTTCGTCTCTTTGTATACAACGCAAAAGTATGACTATGAGAAGATTACAAACAATAGGCTGAGTGTGCATGGTACATGTTGGGTACCTTGCACCAAATACAAAAATGTCTAGATGCCAGACAAACTCCCTAAAGAATTAGCAGACTAACATGAAGATAAGCCATCTATATTAGAAGTTGGAGTGGTTTTATGCTCAAGCAGGTGACATGAGGCTATCCTACATTTAGCATAAGGCACATTCTTATTTACACCTGCAGCGAATCAATAAAATTAATGTCTTGGAAAGAACCGCATGTAATAGTCCACTGTAAATCTTTAAGCACTATTCCGTATATTTTAAAGACTTTTCTTCTCCTTTGTTCTTCCCCAATGTCATCACACCAATTTACACCTCCTCTCTTGCAGTTCAGACATTGGCTGCAGCTTCAGGACAGACAAAGGTATGATGCTGAATAGTAAAACTTGTAATTTGATATTATCATAACTGCCCATGCCCCTAAGAATATTCGCTCTGGAACACCAGCAGGGAGTTGCTCTTTTCCCTTCCCGAAAACTGAAAGTATCTTCCCTTATGGCTGTTGAAAGACTGCAACAAAAATATGCAGAGCAGCATGTGCTAAATATCCACTGTAAATCCTCCTTAAAATCAAATGAAAAGACTCAATGCAATAAGGATATGCCTCACTTAGCATGAGGAAAAAAAATAAGATTAGTTTTAGTCCTGTGAGAACTACTGTAATTATAAACTTATAGTTAAACTTTCAGATTTGTTCACATTTACAGTAACCTTAGAGATTCATGACAAAAATCTTAGAGATTCATGACGAAAATCTTAACTTCAGTATAAAGAGATGCCATCAATTTGAAAGCTACTTTGATTTGATTATTTCCAATGAATAATACCAATGAACACAACTACAAACTTATTACTGAAAGTGATTGCAGTTTTCTCTGATTTTGAATTCTTCTGCTCGTGTGATTGCACCCTACACTTGTCTCCTGGCTACTAAAAATTAACTTTTCTCTAATGCTTCTCAGGCATTTTACCAGCACTAGCTGCTGAAAGCAACCTCCATGTAGTGAGATATCTGCAGCGATGACTCGGGATTTTTTTCCTTATTTCCATACAATTATTTTCCTCTGAAATAAGCAACAGAATTCTAGAATGCTCATAACAATACTGACATAAAACAACTGAACCGGTAAGTGGTCTCTGAATGACTCAGGTCAGACACCTGTTACCAGAGCCAAACTCAAAGAATAGCCCTTATGAACAAATCAGAATCTACCATACAAAAAAAAAAAAAAAAAAAAAAAAAGGTAGGGTTTTTAAACTTACTGTTCCCCAAAGTCTCAGTCCTCTGGTATTTAAAACCTGCCCTCACATTCATTTTTGCTAAAATCCACTGAAAATATACTATATACTGTAGTGAGGATATTCTGTAATATAGCAACCAGAAAACAGTATTACAAAATTAAGATACATTAATTTTCTTCCTACTTTGACTAGGTTTCCTTGTTAAACATTACTAATCTCAAAAAATAAGAAGCTTCCTCTGGCCTTCACCTCCTGCTAAATTCTTTCAGCAATATCATAAATCCAGGGTCTGTGCCAGTAACAATCAAGCCAATGATAATAGTGAGTAATAATAATACAAGTGGTACTGCAGGTATCGTCACACCAGATACAGAAACTATTGTCCTGATTGACAATCAGCACCCACAGGTTCCCAAATGAGTTATCTTTATCAAACCTTGTCATATTGACAAGTTCTTTATTACTGGGAAAGCATTTTAAAGAAAACAATCAGGCTTTATCTGGAGTCTCTGAAGGTGCTGAGGAGCTTTAACTCTTGGCAAAGTCAGGAATAAGAAAAATGTGGGAAATAATGACAGAGGAAAGTTTTAGAACATATAAATGAACTGCAGAGGAGCACTTTGTATGCAGTACCTGAAGGAGGAATGTATTTCAAACATGAGAATGCAATTTTTTTTTTATAGCTGAATATCAGAATTGGTGCACTTTATAAAAATTTTATAACTATTTCATTACTTAGACTCTAGGGTCTGCCTAAGCTTACTGCCTATGAATCATAAAACTTAGTTTCTTCTGTCTTCCAATTCAGCACAGGTTTTGGAATCTTTCAAATTTGGGTCTTTTAACAGTTAAATGTCCAAAATAAACCATTTCCATATACTTAAAAAACTAACAACGTTACAAATCAATAGTACCATAACGTAGATTTTTAAACCAAGAGAAATGGACTAAAAAATGTAATTTTAAATTAAATTTAAAAACAAGGGAAGTTTTAAATAATACAAATCAAAGTATCAACAACTTTTAAAATGGAAGCTACCGGTTGAGAAAAAGAGTTGTGTGAATAATACGGTTTTTTACTGTAACAAGAAAAAATATATTAGACATTAGAAACAAAACATCTGTTTTCAATGCTATAGTTATTTAGCCTCATACATAAAAAATAAACTATTTTATTTTTGTTACAGTAGTGCAAGACAGTCCTAATCAAGGGTTATTTTACAAACCTGCATAACAAGGAGCATCCTGTCCTGATGCTCTAATAATTTAACCTCTAGATCCCATAGGACTGATTCAACTACAAGTTATGCTAGTACACATTTACAGATCAGCCACTTTCTTCAGTAAAGCATCAAAAGAATTTCATGTAGGTAAATGTTGATCCCAATGGAGAATTTGGGAGCTTTACTACTCACTTCTTTGGTACTTAAATAACTGTTGGTCATTAAAATTAAAAGCTAAACACATGTAATCCCAAGGGTCTGCTTGGCCAGACACACTTGACCAATTATCAGTCTACTACTGTCCAACAAATGAAAATGCCACGCACATAAATGATAACATTATTACTAACATAGTATTGGGTAGAAAGGGTCAGGTAATTAAGTTTTATTCTTTTTATTGAGAAGAGAGAACACACAGAAAAAGTGCTGCTGAAAAGTAGCAAAGTGTCAAAAAGGACTCTAAAATACAATTTGGCAAAGCAGAATTTTATTTAGCTATTATCTTATTACATTTTATGGAAAATATACTATTTCCATCAAAGGATTAAGCAAATATACCAAACATAAAACAATGGTATTGATGAAGCCATCAGATTAAAAAAAATGCATTCCACCCACTGACCATCATCAAAAACTATTATTTCCATTTAGTAAGTGTGGACAACTAAATCCATTCCAGGGAAAAAAACCCCACACTTTTTTTTTTTTGTTTAATGAAATGAGATATTATTTTTGCTACTAAGTAATCAAATGCACCCTCAAACTGTTACAAACCTCACTCTTGAATAGTCTTCTGCCTCAGAATTAATTAAAAGATGTACTGTACAAACAGCTATCATTCAGCACAGGTCTTACTATCCCGAGTTATCCAAACACATGTTAAGCAAATTACAGCTGTAGTTAACGCATATTGGCAGTACCAGAGTAACATTAACATGAAATATTTCTATCGCCATACTGCTTAAGAGCCACAGCCATTAAAAATTGACACTTTATAAGCTCTGTTCTGTTTGTTTGTTACGTAGCAAACTCTTAGAGATACTCATCCAGTGGAAAGCTTAAAAGATAGCTTAAAAATATACATTTTTCATTGATTTAACCTGGAATCAAAACACAGCAGCAAAAAGGCGAGGCTGTGGAAAAAGTTTTCTTACTCTGGTTTACCTTTGACGCTTACATGAAGCTGGCATCATCAGGTATCTGATAGAAGAGGAGACAATGTGATAGCAAATGATCAGATCAGATGTGTCACAAAGTGTGGCACATTATTCTTGTGTAGTGGCTGCTCCTTAGGATCATAAGCCTTCACATAGCAATGTATATGCATGCCCATATTATTTTTAAAGCTTAGACATTTCAGGCATGTTCTTATTTCAGGTTCTGGCCAAAATATGTCTAAGTGCACAGTGAAAATAAAAAGGCAGGACAGCCTTCTTATCCAGAGGACTTCCCAACTGAATTTATTACAGATGTTAAGGAGTAAAGCATATAAAAGAAACATCTGAGGTGTGTTCAAGGAGGGTGCATCTTCTAATTCTGGATTACTTGGGAATTCAGTTTTATTCCAATCCTTTCAGAAAGCAGGCTTTTCCACTGAAAACAAACTGACATGATTCTTAAAAAAAAAAAACCTGTAGAGAAAGACATATGAACTATATTGCTGAATGTCACAACAAAACAAAGGGTACTACAAGCGAAATTTCAATGGAATGCAATAAACAGGATAAACTGTAAATCGTTATAACTTTTTTAAAATGAGAGTGGGTTTACTTTTATTAGAGATAATTCTCTATTTCCTCAGGTTTCAAGAAGAGTTAATACTGTGTAGATGGTATTGGTGAATGAAAATGGAAAATGTTGTAATTACTATTGTTTCGGATAAAAATTTAATTTGCACTGTCCTCTACACATTACTTGTCCATGATTAAAGGAATTTTAGAATCATCTTTTTCTTAGATGGAAGTATCCACACTTTCTTATCTTACATTGTTGGCACTTAATGGATTTTATCTAACAGAACATCAGCCATAAAAAAAATGTTTAAGATAACTATTTAAATTTTGGCTGTATTAACATTATAATGCAAAGGATCCTCATTTTATTGGCCTTGATAAATATAAGATTATACTCAGTCAGACATTTTATCTTGCTTGCCCTTACAACAGTTAAAGAAATTAATTTTAAATATAATGAATTATATTTCTTCATTTTATGAGCTTTGTTCATTTCATAGATTTAATTTGGAAATACAATTATTTCCAGTATTTACTAAAATATTGATAATGAAACTTCTGAATGTATTTGTCTGTGTCTATAGTTAAAAATCATTTGAACTCAATTTAGAGGGTCTGGATTCTTAGTTTTGCATAAATGAGAACCTGCCTCAATTTCTGTTCATTGTTAAGGCACACAGAGGTATAGGAATTATCATGGACACTGAACTACAAAATAAGGTACAGAAATTTACAATTTTTTACAAATTGTCTGTACTGATCCCTTGAAACATCATGCATAGTATTTATTGAAGTATATTTCAAGACTCAACCTCACAATGAAGTTTTGCAAGATTTCATTCCAATTCCTGCAAGACTTAAATCAATAACAAATAATTATTTCACTCACACAGGTACTCTTGCCAAAATACAATCTCTATAATGTGTTCAAGAAAGTCTCTATCACCATCAGAAGCACTTCAAACCACCAAATGGAGAACTCTGGTGGATAAATACAGTGGTGGTACAAAATGGGACATTTCAGTGGAACTGCACGGCATTTGCAAGCAGAGCGCCATGCCAGTTTGACCAGGAACAGTGTACAGGGCAGCACATCAATATCCTGGACTATCATTGTGTTTTGTCTAAATAGGCTTTATTTTTTCTTTGGTAGGTGCAATGGATAGAGGGAACATTGGAGGGAATAAACATCTGCTGATATAGAAAAAGTAATAGCAAGTTAGCTGTTGTGCCACTCCAAGACTTGTAAAGAGATGGGTGGCTGCCTTTATCACTGGCAATCTTTACTGCCTCAGAAACTAAACCTCCTTTGACCTGAACAGAAATGGTCACAAGTCATTATAGTTGTATAAATGTGGCAGTCAATTTTGGTTCAGATGTTGTGGAACTTCTTGTGCACCTGAACAGTCCTACTTAAAGTAACAAAATTACTCATAACAGGAAGAAACACAACCAGAACCTGTGTACTCAAAAATTGTTCATGACAAATTTGAATGGACTTGAATCAAAGTTTGTTCAAGTCAGTTGGAGTCCTTGGTATCCATATTTGCAGCATCACCTAAAACCTCATCTTATTTACAAAGATAATTCATGTTATCGTAAGTTTTATCCAAGTAATTTCTGCAACATGAGAACATCTAGACATGTTAGGTACTTAATTTACTAGACTACATCAGATACCTAAGAATAGCATAAGTTTAAGCAGCATTTTATACATTTATCTTGTAATAAATATCCTTGTAAAGAATAATATTGTCTCACATTTACAAAGTGAAACTGAAACATAGAATGAACATGACACTTTTAAAACATTAAGTATTCAGTTCTTGTAAGTGCTGAGTGCCTAATTGCTGTAAAAAATCTGGGTATACGCACATGTCTTAGACTAAGCCACTGAGAACAACAAATCTGTGACAAAAGTGATCTAAATCTGGAGCTTTAAAGTTATGAAGTATATAGAACTACTACTACCGCATGTCTTCTTTTCCTGTCTCTGATTACATCTGACTTAAAAAAAAAGTATTTTAAATATCCTTCTTTCACGTCTAGTTGAAATACGGTGACTATAGTATCTCCTTATTACAGGCATCAAGCTATTCAAAGTTTACCAAAACTATACTTCGAGTCACTTCTGCCTAACCTTGCATAAAATCCTGGAGTATTCCAACAAACCCATACCTAAAAAATATTAGGTCTTTTCTGCATGCTTTAATCATTCACTCTCATCGTACAATCCAAAGATGTAAAATTACATGAAAGGAACCATTTGCTTGCTCTGCAGTATCAACTTGTTCTAATAGTTTGTCCCTAACAGCCCTGTTCAACATCAGCAGTCAGCCCTGACTCATTTTTTTTCCGATACAGTTTAAACAGAAGCATCAACCCAGCAAAGTACCTCAGGTTATATTCACTTGCAGTTTAAGAAAACATGTGGGTTAATGCAGAGAGAAATCTCTGCTTTTCTGATGCAAAGCAGGAAGCTTGAAATTATCTAAATGCACAGGCAATTCACATAGGAGCGACAAATTCAGATAGTTTCAATGAATATGTATACATTAGTCTTTTTATTATTTTCCTTAAGGGAATATATTACATCAAAGCAAAGTTAGTTTGACCTATTACAGAAATTATTTGTTGTATATACTTCAGTGTGTTTCAGAAACAGGTTTTCTTAATAAATATTTCCTACGAGGAGGAAGATACTTCTATCTCATTATTTTCCAAATAAGTTAAAGAACAAAGGTCAAAATCTTATCTTCATTTGGTTAAATCATTGTGTTTTAGATTGAGCAGTGATAAAAAAATAAAATCATGGCAACAGAGTAAAATTGAATGTTTTCTAGGCCTAGCTTCTTATCATAACTAGCCACAGGACCATGCACGCAAAATAATCAGGAGCGTCAGAATCTTATGTTAATTTCATGCTTTTTCCAGTTCTCACATACTCCACAACTCAAAGACTGGTGTTCTAAAGTACCATCTCCTTTGTAGTCTTCTTCCTTTATGTCTTTCCAAAGAATACTTCACACTTCAGCTTCTGGGAAGTATTACAGAATAGATGAATAGCTGCTCAATAGAAAGTTGAATACACTTTATTGCTTGCTATTACAAGCGAGATTTAAGAACGTAGACACAGTAAGTTCTAGACTTGTAACTCTTGTTCTTTCCTTTTCATGTCCAGATGGCATTTCCTTTATCCTCCTTTATATGTGGTGCCTTTCTTCACTGAAGATTTCCTTCATGTATTTAGACAGCAGATGTTCTACCACTTAAAGTTACTTCTGTGGTAAACTACGAGGAAAAAATGCTGAACTAAAAATCCGAGTAGAATGAAATATAGAAGAAAACATTTTATGTGTAAGTTCATAAAATTAGTTCTGTGTATTGACCACCAAACAGATTCTAATATTATTACACTGATTGGTAGCAGAGGCCTATAAATCTGAAATTGTTGGACAATAGCATACAAATGATTGTACTATTGAGTGATGCAGATAAGAACTACCTCCTAAACTGCACATTTTCTCTCACTAGGGGTTGCTAATCATTCCCTCTGAGTTAGCTTAGAGGAAGGTGCTGAACCAAGCTGCTGAGATGCCTCAAGAGACCTGTAAAAAAATTCAAGTTTCATTTAGTTTGATGAGAGTGAAGAAAGCTCCTGTCCTGAGGAGAAAGGCCACTCTCTAATTAAGCTGCCTTCTGACAGACCACCGTTGTGTCTTGCCAGGTGCTGGAAACTTCACAGCCTGTCATTAATGCTAGTAAATTCTGTGGAGAGCCTATCACTAAGTAAAAAGCAAAGCAATGCAACTGAAACAATGCACTAGGAATGAGTAGGAATCCAGTAGGAAATTTCTGGGTAACTTTCTGAAGAAATTCAAAACTATTTCAAAACTGGATTAAGCACATCCTCAGCAAGTTTGTTAACGACTCCAAGCTGTGTGGTGCGGTTGACATGCTGGAGGGAAGGGATGCCATCCAGAGGGGCCTCAGCATGCTTGAGAGGTGGGTCCATGCAAATCTCAGGAAGTTCAACAGTACCAAATGCAAGGTCCTGCATGTGGGTCAGGGCAACCCCAAGCACAAATGCAGGCTGGGCAGAGAATACATTAAGAGCAGCCCTGAGGAGGAGGACTCGGGGGTGCTGGCAGACAAGAAGCTCAATTTGGCCCAACAAAGTGCACTTGCAGCCTAGAAATCCAGCCATATCCTGGGCTACATCAAAAGAAGCGTGACAATTAGGAGGCCACGGGAGGTGATTTTCCCCCTCTGCTCTCAAGAGACCCCACCTGCAGTGCTGCGTTCAGCTCTGGGACCGCCACAAAACAAGAACATGGACCTGTTTGACCAAGTCCAAAGGAGGCCACAAAGATGGTCAGAGGGCTGGAGTGCCTCTGCTGTGAAGACAGCCTGAGAGTCTTGGGGTTGTTCAACTCGAGAAGAGAAGGCTCCAGGGAGACCTTACAGCAGCCTGACAGTACATAAAGGGGGGCTTATAAGAAAGGTGGGGACAGACTTTTTAATAAGGCCTGTAGTAACAGGACAAGGAGGAATGGATTTAAGCTGAAAAAGGGTAGATTTTGTATGAGCTATTAGGAAGAAATTCTTCACTGTGAGGGTGGTGAGACACTGGCACAGGTTGTCCAGAGCAGCTGTGGATACCCCATCCCTGGCAGTGTCCAAGGCCAGGCTGGATGGGGCTTTGAGCAACCTGGGCTAGTGGAAGGTGTCACCACCCATGGCAGGGGGCTGGAACTAGGTGATCTTTAAGGTCCCTTCCAACCCAAACCATTCTATGATTCTATTTTTCCTATTAAACTTGTTTCTAAATAAATTTTTAGGTTTGGTTTTTTTTCCAGTCAAGAGACAGACATCTCCCATTAATAAAAAAGAAATAACAAAACCCACAAAACCCCCATAAAAACAAACAACTGAATTCCTAACTCTACAGTCCATTTCTATCTATCATAATTTAATCTGTAACAGCTCTCTGCTTTTCTTCTCCGTTATCTTAGCTAATGGATGTCAGAGTACATTGTCTATGTAAGCAAGAGCAGTTTGGGTCTCTGTTTGTACATTATTGAAGCAGTAGCCCCAGAAGGGGCTGGGCTTTGCATATGCTGCTTATCTTATCATACTTAAAAATATGGAAAAGTCAGAACATGAACTAAGTAACTTGACCAAAAGGAAAGTAAACCTCTTGATTGCCCATACCTAACACCTTGCAATGCATGCTTTTCAGGTTAGCTTTTTAAAGGGAAACAGACATGGGAAAAGAGCCTAATCTCCGTCTTGATTGAAATCACCATGATCAGAGCTAGCAAGCTTCTATCAACTAAAACTTCCACTGAAGTTATACTTAATGAAGTTCTTTCCTAGACTGCCCAGCTCTACTCTTAAACAAAACCTTCCTTTCCTGCCAATCCCAGTTAAAAAAGATGGGGAAAAGTGCTTGGAGCTAATGTTTCCCCTTGGGTATGTTTCAGTGACAAAGTTGTAAGTTGGAGCTATGTTCTGCTGGACTCCCAGGTCTGACATTCTGCAGGCTGTCAGCTGCTGCTGCTTTGGATGCACCCCTGGCTCCTTCCAGCCCAAACCACATCCACATCCAAGACACAAAGGTTTAAGTACATTAATGTACACGGTCTTATGTTTTGCTCAGCTACAAACACATTCTGAAATTCTATAGAAACTCTCAGCATTCATTTTCAACACAAAAAATAAAATAATTCTGGATTTTAACCTAAGGGCTTTGCTCACAATTGCTGTTATACTTGAGAGTAATTAAACATGACACAAGGTGGTGTCAGGTTGGATTAGCTTTAACAAACCACAGTATCAACAAAGAGGTTTTTTATTCATGTTAGCGGCAACCTTTTGTACTATGGTATTGCTTCTGTAACCCCAAGAATTAATATGAATGAACTTGAAACACAAGCAAACCCCAGACTTAATGCTATTCACTGAGTTATATCAGGTATGATTTAACCCTTCTACATAAAACAAATATCCACATATTAATATTTACTAACTATCCTCCCCTCCCCACATTGCTTTTTAAGTGACAAAGTAATTCAAAATAAAAATAAGGAAAAGATTGAGTTTTCTAACCACAAATATTGCTTCTCATCTTTAGTGAAATTACTAGAGACAAGGAACTATATTGCAGCAACTAGAAATGCCAAAATACACTTGCAAATAACACTGCAAAATCTGCTCGTAAGTCCAAACACCATTGTTTGGAAATACTAAGATCTCCATGCTCTTCTCTCATGTAAGTGGTCCAAATAAAGTCAACTCTATTTTCAAACCAAAGACTGGACATTCATGTAAATTCTGTGATATTGCATAGAATGTAAAAACTGGCAGTTTAGATGAAGTCACAAAAAAACACAAATTGAAGTTTACACTACGACAGCCAGCGACCGTAATTTACTTTAAACTCCAAGTGTGAAATATTTTGCTTGCAGCACTGGGCAGGGTTTCCCATTTTGTTTTTGTAAAATCATAGATACATTAGTTACACAGAAGCAGACGCAAATCATATAGTATTCCCACCTGCAGCTGAACTTCTTGTATTTGAGGTTCACATAAAAAAATTGGTAGAATCCACTCAGCTTCATGGATAGAAAGGAGTAAGCATAATATTCTTTTTTACACAACAAATCTGTCTGGCATGGAAGACAGAACAACTGCTGGGTAAATAGAGGTTACATAAGATATGTAATGGCTTTTAATACAAAATCATGGACAGGGTTTAAGATGGTAAAATAGTATTAACAGCAGTAGTTCCAGCAGTACACAATTAGATGGCTCATGACAGTCACCTCTGGTTTGCTATCCTCCAGTTATGTTTTACATTTGAGGGCAATCACACAAAAACTTGGAAAGAATAGAGCTTTATACACATCCAGCTTCAATCTGGTTTTTTAAAAATGCTTTTTTTAGTCTAATGTATGCAAATAGAAAAATAAACAGAAAAAAAAAGATAATCTAACCTCAAATGAAGTGCAACATTCATAAAAACCCAGAGGTAAACTAGCATACTTCAGAATAAAATCACATTTCAGTTTTATTTACAAAGTCATTGCTTTAGAAACAGACTGCCTGAGCAACAGTGGCCTGAAAATCTAGCCCTAGACTGAACTGCTGTACTGTTGCTAGCTTTGATGCAACAGAAGTTATATCCCAAATGCTACTTTTTTGTTCTTCCTGTTGAAGTCCATATTTTTTGTCTGTTCTGCAAAGTTTCACTAGATAGATGGTTTTACTGTTTACCTTTCCACAGTTCAGAAAAGACATTCACTGTCTGAACAGGAAGCTTTTCCCCAAACCCAAAATTTATTTATGGAATAAAACACTATTATGAAAGCTTTAGGTCACCACAAATATAAATGCAGTATAGAAATAATGTATTAAATACAGGCATAAGAAAATCTGCTTTAATAAGCTAAACACTTCAGAACCTACCAGAATAAATTGTTCCTAAACAGAAAGGGTCATCACTGTATTAAACAGTTTTCAGGAAACAGACTTTCATTTAGCTATAAACTAATACAGATTTAGAACTACTCAAAAATACTTCGGTGGAAGTAGAAAACCCTAGAATCCCGGTCATAAGCATGATTGAGTTTCCAGTTATTTGCTTATGGAGGTACCATTTTTATCAGTTAAACTGATGTTCTAGTTCAAAACTAAGGGAAAAGAAAACTTTTGTTACATAGTCAATTCAAATATAGCTAGCAAGATACTATACAGTGTGGCCAGCAGGGCCAGGGCAGTGCCCGTCCCCCTGTGCTGGGCCCTGGTGAGGCCGCCCCTCGAATCCTGTGTTCAGCTTTGGGCCCCTCACTGCCAGGGGGACGTGGAGGGGCTGGAGCGTGTCCAGAGCCGGGCAGGGGCTGGGGCACGAGGCTGATGGGGGGCGGTTGAGAGAACTGGGGTGTTGGGCCTGGAGAAAGGGTGGCTTAGGGGACCTGATCACTCTCTCCAACTACCTAAAAGGAGGGTGTAGCAAGCTGGGGGTCAGCCTCTTCTCCCAGCTAACAAGGGACAGGACAAGAGGAAATGGCCTCAAGTTACACCAGGAGAGGGTTAGATTGGATATTAGGAAAACAAGTTTCACTGAAAGGCTGGTGAAGCACTAGAACAGGCTGCCCAGGGAGGTGGTGGAATCACCATCCCTGAAGGTATTTAAAAAAACCATACAGATGCAGTGCTTAGGGACATGGTTTAGTGATTGACTTGGCAATCACGGGCTAATGGTTGGACTCTATGATCTCAAAGGTCTTTTCCAGCCTAAATGATTCTATTTCTACCAAGAACAATTACTAGTCACAAGGCACATGAACATTGTGTCCTTTCTTATACTTGAAAATCCAGAGAGAACAGCAGTTTTCTGAACAATTCATATACTGTCTAGTGGAAAAGTAGCTATTTTTCCATGTGTTTAATGCATCATAATTGTACATGATGCGTTAAAAATTCAAAACAAGGTAATTTGCAAAGCTTAATAACAACTCAGAAGTACCACTGTTCTTCCCCAATTACTTTTGAGAGCTGAAGCAGGAAGAAGCGGGTAATTGTCTTCACTGCTTTCACAGCTTTGAGTTTTTCTGGTGTCCAGCTATGAAAAAAAAAGATTTCAAGAAGCTTACTTCTGTGTTACAAAACTACAGAAACAAAAACACTATCACACAGAACCTTACTTTGAAGCAAATCCTACATGGTAAACCAAAGCAAGGTAACATTTATGTTCACTTTCACAGACCCACTTCTGCAGCAACATTCTGATCTGCTATAAACAGGCTGTTCAGTGAACAAGCAACTGTTTCAAGGGTAACATTTGAAAATGTGCCAGAACAGGTTTATTGATTTATAACAATAAAAAGGCCATATTTAGATAACTGATAGATCCAAAGCCCTCTGAAGTCATAAAAAGTGTTCTGCTTGGCTTCAGTGGGCTCTGCTTAAGAACATATTTAAAAATACAAGGTTATTCATTGCAGGACCATGTAAAGACGACCAAGAAGTTAAACATAGCCACTGCCTTTTAAGAGCGCAGATGTGATGTGACTAATATTGACTTTTCTACTCTGCATGTTGAGTGAAAGATTAGTATAATCTTCCATTTATTTTGATACTGAAATTAGAAAGATTACGAAAGATCATTTTGTCCTGAAGTCACATAAGATAGATGTGAAAGAGAAATCTCTTCAAAGATGCTCTGGCTTTTCACCCATATTCTTAAAGAAACAAAGTAGATTCTTTCTTACTCCACAGAAAATGTGCCTATCTGACTTGAACATAGATACCATGTTAGTCTTTCTCAGGATTTTCATTCGAAGACATTATTAATTTTTTCTTTGAAAGCCCCACCATCTGGAGACTTGCAATGAGACAGAAGTCTCTGCCCTTTAAAAAGAAACAAAACAAAGAACAGACGAAATGTTACATACCTGCAAAATTGCTGAGAAAACAATACAGCTAAAATATACTGTGAATGGCAAACCAGACAAAGTTATAAAAATTAATTCATATTTAGGATCAGGAATTTATTACTTCAGGTTCTGCAAACACTCATTCTGTGAAACAATGCATGCCAAACATTTAGAACACAAACAGATAAGACAACCAGATCTGTCAGGGAAAACAAAGGTAAAACAACTTGCTCAGTTTCACACAGTAGGAGAGAGGCAAAGGCCTTCCGAGAATTAATTCCTAGTATATCCAAAATGTTTTATTCATTGATCACATGCCTAAATGGATGATTTTAGCAGGCACTGCATGCATACATGTGCAGCTTCAAAAAATAACTACCGGACTGAAAAAGTTGTCATTTTTTGTAGTTTTCTTATAACAAGCTAATCTAATCATGCTCACTCTTCTACGACCACCAAAAACTTACAAATTTCACCTATGAATTTGCTTGGCACCCAGTTTGCTTTGTCCTTATTAGAGGACTTCACCCATGCGTAGAGTTGCACTGACAGCTCTAGAGCCTCTGGTCTTCAAAGGGTTTGATTTAGAGTTGGTGTTTCTTTCTCTGTGTGTCATGTGCACCTACCAGTGCATCTGGAACAGCAGACCAGCTTGAGTAGGTTCACGTAGCAGATCAGTAATAGAGACAGAAATAGAAATCAGGTCTCCAAGTTCCAGAATAACATTCAGCCTGTGAATTACATAGCTACCAAAGCAGCAAGGAAGTTCTAAATAGCTAAATATCCTGATTGAGCCAAGGATTTGGAATACTTTATAGATTAAAACCAACAATATGGATCTACATGTGGTTTAAATTAATTAACTGTCATAAGACTTTGTTTTTATCTCCATAAAAAAACCCCGCAGTGTATTTACTGTGTTTGCTGCCTATTTCCAACACCACCACTGCAGCACAGAGTGCTTTTCACAGAAATACACTTTAAAACAGAAAGATAGATAAGCCTCTATCACCTACTCAGGATTACAAGGAAAAACAAATACATAGCCCAGTAGGGCTGATGCACTTACCAATGCTAAAGCTCAGCTACAGTAAGATTTCATCCAATCTATAAGAAGCTCGTCTCCTGACTTTGCAGGAAAAGCCCTCCATGAGGAGAATGTGTAATGTTAGATGTCTTCTTTTCTTTTTCTCTAGTTTTGCAAGCTTTTACCCTCATCTTCAAGTACATAAGCCTCCTACAGCTTCCAATGAAGTGTCAGGGCAGCAAGACAAGTTCGTTTCAAAAACCTTGAAATGCGTTGGTCAAAAAACAGATACAAAAATCAATTACCATAGGGTTTTCTTGAAAAACTATTGCTTTCTCCCTTCTGTTACCAAAGGCAGTAAAATAGACTATATAGTTCAAGAGATTAGCAATTTTCTAGGACAGCCATATAGAAAAAAATTTTCCCCCGTATTTCTCTTCAAATATTCTAGTAATAAGATTTCCAAACATCATAGATAACTCTCTAATGAATTGTCTTCATGTATATACTTATAATGCCACTCAAACCTGCATGCACACAAAAAGGCATCTAGCATCAAATTCTTTACAAGACAAGAATTTTCTTAAGTTTCAGAAATTATTTATTATCCAGGTACTCACTAAAGCATCTGAAATAAAATTGAAGTCAATGGGGTTCATTAGCTTTGCTATTCTTTTGATGAGGAACTTCACGATATAATTTGACATTCTAGTTCACTTCAACCTTCAACAAAACTTTTTATGTGGTAATAACTACCCAACACATTTAATACTTCCAAAATAGCCAGCTTTACTAACAGCATCTTAAGGAAAAGTCTCACAATTAGATCTGCTTTCATTGATGCTTTGCAGTTAGAAAAACACAAGCATCAAAATGAAAGATATTAAAATTAGACATTATTCAAATTGAACAAAATCAATGCTAAAAGTTAGCTGTCGCCTTGGACTATTACAGTAATTTAATTTTTTTCTATTTAAAAGCTACATGTTATTCTACTAGATTTTTATTGATATTCCACCAATGCCGTAATAATTTGAGTACATCTGTTTTTTTCTATTTTATTTCTACCCTAAAGCCTGAGTCATATGGAATTTCTCAGAAATCATAAATATGCATTTCTAAGTAATTACAGGATTCAGATCTCAAGGACATAAAAAGTATGGTTTGTTTTGTGAGGTTTTTTCCATTCTGTGGCGAGAAGTAAAAGTAGTATCCTTTTACTTCTGAGGTGAATAAGGTCTTTCTGACACAAAACACTGATAGAAATGAGACAAGGTAGAGATGCAGATCTGTAGGGAGAGAAACCAAGTGCAGCAGTATGAAAGGACACTTGAGTTACCTGGCAAATACAAAAGCAGCTAAAATCTATGGTACAGTTTAAAGTTACTTTCTTACCAGTCTATAAGTGACATTCATTACTTAGCCAGATTCTTCCAGTGTTGATTATCAGACAAGAATAGAACAAAGCTGCATAACAGATGTGAAAAAAAGTTTGCAGATAATTGTGCCACAATTAAAACCATGTTAATTGGATGGATTACAGTACCACTTTCTTGCTGTGGTTACTTTAGGTCTTATTACCCCAGAAAATTTTGATCACAAGGCCAAAGCAGGCAGGTTGCTGATTACTTTTACCTTCCCATCTGTGTTCTTTGAAAATTACACCAATTTAGTGTAGAGTGGGAAGGTTTCAATGTCCGGTAACACAATCCAAGAACTGGAGATTCAAAAAGAGTTGCTGGTTAAAGTGGAAGAGATAATCATTGTTATCAGACAGCGCTTTTCAAAGCAAAGCCCCAGCCACAGAATGTGCTGGCTTAATGACAAACACAGTGGTTCTAACACACTCTGAATGTGTGAATGTGCTACCACTTATTGTAGGAGTCTAACTCATTGTGTGTTTAATGATTTCCTTTTTTTAGGGCAACAGAGCTATTTCACGTATGCATTTAGCTGATCTCAACTGTTTTCACTATTGAAACACTCGTGATTGCTGATTACTGGAACTCAGAGCAAGAACTCAGGGCTAATTCTACTGTCACATGGTGCTATAAAAGGCTTTAATCAGGCATGTTTTGCCCACGAATGATAAGACTCAGAACTACATACAGATGAAACAGTTAAATCACTCTGCTTTGTAAGTTATGTTATTCTCAATGAGGCAGGAATCTTTAAAATTGAAATAGCCCAAAGTAATGTATTGCTGCTCTTAGTGGGGAACCAAATGTAAGCACTCAATTCAGGAACATAGTTTATTTAAATGTGCTAGAATCTCAAACTCTATGCTAACCCTCACTAATTGTGCTTTGGGGCAGCCAATGGATTTCCAAGATATTACCGCTAATTTACACCAGAATTAAAAATAGTTGGTCATCTTTAGAGTGAACTGATAGTGTAGGGAAAAGAAAACCAACAAGTCCAGACATCAACAAGGTGAGCACTGGAAAACATGACATGCTGTAAAAAATGAAAAAAAAGAATGCCCTGATAACCAGGATTCTAAAGTGCATCTATGAAAACAAAAGCAACATAAAATTAGAATCCTTTTCCCTCTTTGAGACAGGTGAAACCCCCCCATCTGTTTCCAGCCAACCTGGTGCCATGTAAACTGACCTGTGATCCCATATCAAAACAACGCATTTTATGTTGCTGGTAATATTAAGTCCAAATGGAAAGACTTGTCAAAAAAAAAAAGTCATTTTTAGCAAAGTATCATAATTGAGAAAAAAAAAAAATCACACCTCAAATAAGCTGTTCTGATCCATCAAAAAAAAAATTTAGAAATTTGTTTGCTCTTTAAAAGTCCAAATAAAGTCTTTGAGGTCAGCTGTGATGTGCTTCCCTGAAAGGTTCTACTTTAGTTTATCCTTTTACTCATATATAAAAATTGATTAACAAATCAGAATGCTGAACCACCTCAACGATATATAAAATGTCAAACACTTGCTTTTGACTTTCCTTTATAATTACTTTTGTACATTAAGAACATTGCCTGTGAATGGAATGCAAGCCAGATGAGGCAGACAGAGAAACAGCAAGGCAGGATCAAGACCTAACTATACAACAAGCCCTTCTTCAGTTTCTTACCAATAGAAGTGTTTTTTTTACTGAGGAATCTCTCTCACAGTGGAAGCTTTGGTGTTATATTCCTCCATTCAGCCTCTTTTCCTCTGAACTTCAGTATAAACCACTTTGTTAAAACAAGTAGGCACAGTCAAGCAGTTCAAGGAACATTTTGCAGGTCAGATGAGAAATCTGATGGCTGTTGCAAGCGCATTCCTGTTTTACACCAGTGTAATGTGAGCAGAATTGGGCAAATGGACTTTTGCAGTTTAAAGACAGATCTTATGTTTTCCTGTGTTGCCAGTAATAATTGATGAAATTAGAAAGAAATATCCCTACCTGTCCCATAAAATACTCCTTAAGCTGCCATTCTCACTTGTTCCTAATGACATACGAATGCAGCATTGTAAGGATTCAAATGCAATTAATTTTCTCCCCAAACTCTAACATCCTTATTACTATCCTGCAGTCAGTGACCTCATGTACTTTGTCCATTTCAGACGTAACTATTCATCTAACACATTTCCTATCATTATCAGAGCCTATTCCAACCCTATTTTTTATCCTTGGTTACATTTATAATATTTAACCGTCCTGGTTTCAGCTAGGATAGAGTTAATTTTCTTAGTAGCTGGTGCAGTGCTGGTTTTTTGGATTTAGTGTGAGAATAGTGCTGATAACACACTGATCTCTTTAGCTGTTTCAAGGTAATGTTTATACTAAGTCAAGGACTTTTCAGTTTCTCAGGCCCTGCCAGCAAGAGGACTGCACAGGCACAAAAAATTGGGAGGGGACGCAGCCAGGACAGCTGACCTGAACTAGCCAAAGGGATATTCCACGCCACAGAACATCGTGCTCAGTATATAAACTGGGGAAGTGTTGGCTGCGGTCTGTTGATCACTCCTTGGGGGCTGGCTGAACATCAGTCAGCTGATGTGAGCAATTGTATTGTGCATCACTTGGTTTCTATTCTCCCTTCCCTTTGGATTGCATTCCTCTCCCTTTCTCCCTCTTTTTCATTATAATTGTTATAAATATTATTAATTTTTAATTTTAGTTCAATTATTTCATTGTTCTTATCTCAGACCTCCAGTTTTATACTTCTACCTGATTGTCCTCTGGATCCCTCCAGGGGTTGGGGAATGAGCGAGTGGCTGTGTTGTATTTAGTTGCCATCTGGGATTAAACCATGACACAGCTCTTGGTACATAAGTAGTTACGTGCACTTTCACATTTTTACTACTTACATTGCATTGAACGCATCATAATTTTGCTTTTAAAATTTGTAAAATGCCTTTAAATCAATAGGTTACACTGGGTGCTTTGCTATCTAGAGGTTATTTATTTCACTTCTGCACTCATGTTCCAAGTCTTTCATCATGCAATATTTGCATACTCCAAAGAAAAAAAAAAAACCATTAACTGGATTTTAAAAATAAGGACACAAAAATCTTGTAGGATTGTATGGGAGGCCACATAGACAATGCAATATCTTTGCTGCACATCAGAAACATCTTTACTTCAAAGCAGTTTAATTCTCCTACACAAAATATACTGGAACATATTTCTTAGTAAATATGTTACTCTAGAATAATAATATTGAGGGTAAAACTTGACAATAGTTATAAATCAGAGGTTATGTATGATAATACTGGTTTTCAGACTACACAACATCCTTTCTTATGTTCACTATCTTATAAAAGAGTCCTTATTGGACATACACATACACTTTACATCTCTGAAAAAGGCTCAGTTTCCCATAGCTGCTTTAACTCTGTGCACAGAAGGTGAAGTGTGAAAGACTGCATCAAGAATTATGGTAATACAGTGTTGCAGAGGCACCATTCCCAAGTATTACCAGTAAAATTTTCAAAATCAACTTGGCAAACAAAAATAAATGAAAAAAAAATCTCTAAAAGAGCAGCACCTGACTCAATCTTTCCAGTCTTCCCTCATTCAATACTACCAGTGCTTCCAGACTACATGATCTAGTACTGCTGTGAGTTCTAAGGACTTCTTAACACCAAAGCATGTACTAATAATGCACATTCAGATCAAGCCCATCAGCACCAATCACTTAATGTTCTTCCAAACCCCTTGCTGTTTCCTTCGGGTCCGCTTCCATCCTTTCCATCCTACTTCTAAACATCTCCTTATTGTACCACAGCCACCTCCAAAACAAAAGTTTCTCTGAGATCAGACACTGAAAGAAGGTGATCTGCATTCATTGCTGTTGGCTTAGGTGATCCATGATGAGGTTTCAGGTGCTAAAGTTTCACGATTACACTCCTGCCCTTCAATCAATATGTGACTTATCCACGGCGGGCTATTTTAGACTTACTCCAATGCTATGAATTCTACCATTGCACCTAACAAAACTTCTTGATTTGTGGTTTAACCAGAATTAAGTTATAGTTCAAAGCAAAGAAATGCAGTTGTACAAATTGCACAGTGTGTGCACCTGGCTGCCGCCTAATGACCAGATTAAGAAAAGTATTTGGGCACCTAATAATGCTTGCAGCTGACTACTGGGATTTTAAACAAAAAGATCCTAAGCAAGTTAGGCAGCTAGCGTTCAGTGAAGTCTCATAACACCTGGCTAAAAGCATATCTATGCCTGTCCCTAGTACACTTCCCAGATCTTCCCACAGTGGGCAATTGGCTTTAAATATTGTTGAAGGGAAGGCAGGGAAAAATTGCAAATTTTTGAGTGCAAAGATAGCAAGACATTTTTAACGCTGTATTTTTAACACTGTAAAATTGTAACAATTTTAAATAAATTTTAAATAAATAAATGTATGATATTACATAAGGCATTACAAAATTAATGCTGCCATGTTTTAAAATCCAGCATTATTTTTTAAAATGTGTACTGATTTACTGAATTTAATTACATATTTTAAAACCTGAAGATTATAATCAAGTATCATTGTATACACAACTTTCATATACATATGATTATAATATATATTAAGAATTTCTCGTTAGAAGTTGAAAGCCTAATCAGTATCCAGCAAGTGTTAATTACACACTGTAAGTTTATATTTTATGGATAACATTTCAAAAAGCACCTAACTGATTTACAAGGCAATGAAAACTGAAGGCACAAACTGACTTTCAATATTATATCTAGTATCCATTGCATTTTTCTGAGGAATAATGCTTTTGAATACTCTTCCTCATGGGTGTATTTGTGTGTGTACATGTAATACTGAATTAACATACAAAATACCACCAAAACTTCTCTGAAGGGAACTCTTTTGCCTTGAAAGAAGCAGGGGTTTTGGAAGTTTGAAATTGTCACGGTGGGTCTGAAAGAAAATCATGTGCAATCCCAGCTGAAATTTAAGTTTTAATAGAATTCTCAGATTTGGTAGGTATAGAGAAGGAGTGTGATATTACACTTACTGCATGCCCAACAATTTCCACTACTGCAGAGCAAATCAGTATTTCTGCCCACTTATAAATCAAAGAGCTCCATTTTCGTAAAGATCCACCACTGAGAAAAAGCACATATAAGCTAAAAACTAAGTGGAGGACATCACATAATAAAAAGAATTTTGAACAATTTGCATTCTCTCATTCTTAATGTACCTCTTGTATATTATGAATGCTACTGCTTACAGGTCTTACATGATATTTACATATCTTTAACATGAGCCATAAAACTTCAAAATTAACAAAAGAGGTGAAACTTGGCAATTATTTTCAAAGTAATATACACCTGAAAACCAATGAGCTCAGATTTATCCTGATATCAAAACAACAAATATATCTACTGATCATTTAATTATATCAGGTTTACCTTCATGTACGCTGCTCCATACCAAGTTTCTATTTCTACTGATCTCTCCAGTGACATGTAATTATTTAAGTCTATTTGTTTCCCTGCTAAATGGACTTTGTCACACATCTGAATTTCTCATTAGAGTAACAACCTTGAAGTCTGCTAAACGTTAAATTTGCATTCTTTTGTGCATATCAAGTGAACAAGCAAATCCTTTGAAATATGTTAAATTTATGCATGTTAAAATTGCACTTTTCTATTGCAACATTTACTTGAAAAGTTCAGTATTTTCTTTTTTCTTCTACTACATGATTGTATTTATAATAGAAGATACGTGAAGAATTTCTTGTCACTACCTTCTAAGATAACTCAAAGCTGTAAGTATTGTTAAGGAACTTCAATGTCATTAATCTCTTGGTATACAGCAAAGATCTAAAACTGCAAAAAATCTGACGTCATAGAGGGAGTACCTATTTTTCTCTTAGATATCCAATATTCAAGACAATTATAATTCAACTATGTTGAGAGAACACCTGGTAATATAGCTCGCTAGATCAAAAATCAAGATCATATATTTTACCTTATGTAGTGGGTTGACCCTGGCTGGATGCCAGGTGCCCACCAAAGCCGCTCCATCATTCCCCTCCTCAGCTATACAGGAGCAGAAAAATACACCAAAAGGCTAATGTCTGCTCTGCTCTGGGGCCTACAGCACCTCCTCCCCCTCCTTCTGCACTGACCTTGGCGTCTGTATAGCTGTTTCTCTCAGATATTCTCACTCCTCTCTCCCATCTGCTGTGGTGTAGCAGTATTTTCCCCTTTCTTAAATATGTTATCCCAGAGGCACTACCACTGTCACTGACAGGCTTGCCCTTGGCCAGCAATGGGTCCGTCCTAGAGCTGGCTGGCATTGGCTCCATCAGACACAGGGGAAGATTCTCGCAGCTTCTCATGGAAGCCACCCCTGTAGCTCCCTCCACTTCCAAAACCTTGCCATGCAAACCAAATACACCTTAATACTCTGGATAATGCATTTTCTTTTTCCCTTTGGATAATGCATTCCCTGCTTATTTGTCATTGGTATACAGTGGCAGTACTGGAACATTTTAATAAAGTCTCAGAGGTTGGTTGTAGAGATTGGAAAAGTCTTAACTCCTGCAAATCACGGCATGCCAGTGCCTTCAACCCTTTCACTGCCTGATGAGCCCTCTCAAAGTAGGACTGTAGGCCATCATGATACAATTTATTAGCCAGGCTGACAACACTTGCTGAGCCAAAAAGGATGCAGACATATTGCACTATTTTAATATATGTTACTCCACAGAGACAAATTGTGCTCTGTTGTTCCTTAGTGAAAAATACTATAGCTCACTAAGTGCTAGGAGACTATTTTATCCACCCCAAAATACAAATTCTTGTTATTACCGCAGATAACTGTTCTAATAAGAAAGCCTTTCTGAAAACTTTGAAATACAAGTGAATTTTGATAAATCTTCTCTTACCCAAACTCTTAAATATTCAACCTGCAGTGTGTAATTCATGTTTTGAATAGAATCGTAGACTACTACATACTATCAGTAATAATAATGTACTTGTTCTTTTGATCCACTTCAATGACTTCTTTACAAGGGGAAATGACATATAGGAAATTCTAAGCAGAATGTTTAGAACTAAGCACAATCACATTGTGATGACATTAAAAAAAAACTAAGTAAAAAATGTCTAAATACCAGCACAATATCGAAACACTGATTATAAAGCACCATCAATAAGGCATTCTGTCTTTGTACAGGAGTACAAGCAGAAGTCAACCTACGTATTGGTGCAATAAAACATTTAAAAGGAATAAATACCCCTAGACTAATATTAACATATTGCTGCCTGGTTAAAAACAGCAAAGAAAATCTATTCCACTAAATCCACTAAAACTCTTGGAGTTGACTTCTCATAATCACAGAATTACAACATAATTCAGAACACTAATATTCAGGGATAACAACTAAAGACCAATGCTAACACATCTTGTTAAAATTCAATGATAAAGAGAAATCTAAAACTTTGGTTGATCAGCCAAAAGCAGATGTTCTTACAAAAGTAGCAGCATGTTCATTTTTGTAATTAATTCCTTTAAAAATTGAAACAGCTCCATGAAAAAAAACAGCAATGTGTTCAAATAACATGTACACAATACCATAATGATACATGAAGCTTTTTCTTTGTTACAAAGGTCCTAAGCCTTTTGAACTTTTACTCCAAAAATTTCTTGGTAATTTCTGATTTTAAAATGAAAGCACCAACATCTAAAGTTGCAAGCTTTCCATTTTGTCACTGTCCACCTGGACACAGACAGGAGCACAGTAAAGCTGCACTAACAGAAAGTTCCAAATATTTTGAATCAGAACCCCCCCTGGAACAAATGAAGTGACATTTCCTGTATGTTTCTTTCTGCAACTATAAAACCACCACACTGTCTATATCAACCCTTTAGAAGAACTACTTGTCAATGTGAGGGTTCTTCCATCAGCTGATATAAACACAATTCTATGTTACACTGCACAGCAAAAAAATGAAAAGATTGTGATATCTACATCCATTAACCTGTAAGTGCAATGAAAAGTATTCAGCTTTTCCAAGGTTAAATTCACTGTCTTCTGTAGTTCACTAGCTCTGCAGAAGTAGCCTGAAAGAATTTGCATGCTACTGCACTTGTACTGTATTAATTATAAATCAAAGCACTTCCATAGTATCTTCCACTTTAGAAGCTCATGTTTTACTAGCAGTAGTTCCCCTGTATGCACAATATTCTGGGAATAAAGAACTGTCAAATTTCAGAGACCTCAGCTGGTGGGATAAAGGGTATTTTTACCTACTTCTTTCATTGTTTTTCTGTAACCGTTTTCTAATGATTTAAAAATCATCTAGCTTTGTTTGACAGAAATGCAAAGCTGCTGCTATATTTGATCAGCAGCCTGCCTCTGGCAGGGATCCAGTAAAAGGTTTCTTTACAAGTCCTAGTAAAATTCTGGTTGCTTTTATGACTAAGAAAACCATGAAAAAAGTTTCTAAACTAGGCCAGCCTAGTGCTAATTTGTTTAAAGCTCTGTCTTTGGTTCCTTATAGCCCTTAAACCAATGATGTAGAATGATTGGTGTTACCCTTACACTAGGCTCATTTCAGAGACTGGAAAAGTTATAAATACATTTTCAATTTGATTCATCACTGTTCTGCATGTTACATACTTGCTTATATTTAGGCATAATGTTGTCGAACGCTACAGTTCTGTATGTTCAGGGCAATAAAGATCCTTAATTTGACACTTGTGAAAAACTATATTCAGTGTTTCTCTTTTATCTTTTCTGTGCATGTATGGATCTTCAAATCATTAAGAACTTTAATTGCACATTATCCCAATGTCTTATCTAGTTACAATTCTATAATTAACACAGAATTATACTGAATATTTCAAATATAATGAGGCTATAAAAATCACTGTGATTCTGCAACATAGATAATGTTTTTCTGGACCTCCATTGGCTTGAAGATTATAAGCTGAAACATAATAATAATTCATTCAATTCTATGCACACAAGTATAGATGTCAACATTATTTTATTCTTATAGATATATACTCTTAATCTTAAAGAATTTTTAATGTTAACAATCTTGGCTGCCAATGAATTTCAAAAGTTCAATTTTCACTAAAATTTTTACTGCATACCTCATTTAACGCTAGGTTACTTGTGAAGTGGTCCAGATGATGGTTTTTGATCTCAGATGCTTTTCTCTACATATTGGGAAAAATCTGTCTATCCTCTCATTAGTTAATAACTGTTTGTCATTATGACTATTTTTTAAGACAATGAATTCCCACTTCAAATTCCATATCTTCAGGCTTTCACAATATTCAAAACGGTTCTAATCTAGATTTCATTTATTCTCATTTCCAAAAGAAAATTTAACAAAGGTTGTTGATACGCACCTGTATGAATTTGATATAATTTTAGCAAAGCCCTTCGTCTGTGTGTGTGTGTGGGAGGGTGGGGCAGGTGGGGGGGATGGGGGGGGGGAACAAAAACCCCAAAATCTTAAAACACAGAGTAAAAGAGTAATAAACTGACAAAAAACTTTGCAACCTGAGGGAACTCAATGCCATAGTAACAATAAGTGCACACAAGATTCAATTGCTTTAATTGGAGAATAATTACTGTAGAAATGATGACTTTTCACCCATTCTATGCAAGTTACTTTAAGCTCAGGTACTGTGAGGCACAGAAAAAGCATATGTGCAAAGCCACGTGCATTTTTAGCTGAAAACCCTTCAGCTACTAGTTATGATACAGTGTCTCAAAAGGCATGGTAGGCTTGAGTATTCTATGGGAAGGCAGATAACAATAAACATGATACACACCATTCATTTGGGTTTTACAAAAATATTTACTAAAATGTCTCCGAAACACTAAATCAGGAACTCAAAGTAATGGAGAGAAATTAAGTAGCTTTTAAAAACTAAAAATTAAGCTTAAATATAGTGCCACAGTTACTGAATGCATAGGGTATAGAACATTTAATAGTGAATAGCCCTTTGTTCTGGTTATTTTTCAAATATATGTATTTGTATTTCAGCCATTTATATAGGGTGGCCATTTATAGGAGGATGCAAAGGGTACCCAGAGTACCTGCATCCTAATGTGCCTACATTTATTTGGTCAACTGTCAGAGGACTGCAAAACAGCTAAAAACCTATGCAAGCTTTGTCCACAAGCTCAAAATAGATGCATTAGCAGCAAAATAGCCATCCCTGACAGCCAAATTGTCACCATCAAGATTTTTTCTGATCTGTCAGTGGAATATTAGTTTTGAAATTTGAACTTGCTTTCTGCCTGAAAATTGAAAGTATGAAAATAGGATAAAATATAGATAGTTTTTAGAAACAATTTCTAAGAAACAGTTCTGGACATATGGAAAGGATTGTTATTACACTTTATCAGTTTTATGGTGTTTGTGTATGATAATTCAGGTACAGAAAATTATCACATTTGGCCAAATAAAACCATTTTCAGAAAATGAAACCACATATTAGTTTAAATACAAGTAGTTACAGTAAGTAGTTATAGTAGTTATAGTAAGCAGTCAATATCTAAAATTTTCTGTAGCTAGCATCATTTATTAATATTACAAATACTTTAATATTTGAAGAGTAAAAGCTTCTATATATATTTCCAGGTACACTGCATAATGACATTGCAGATAGGACGTGACGATTCTTCTGTTTCTTTGGCTTTTCTGGCATGTCAAAACCAAGCATACCATGTCTTCCCTAGTTTTCAATACAATGCAAGAATTTCACACACAGAGATACCATTTTGCAAAGAACCCATGGTCAGACCTGTAGGGCTAGCACAAGGGTAAGGCCCTCCTTCCACCCAAATAAGCCAACATCCTTCATGCCTCTCTGAAAGCTCTTATGAGTTCACTTCTCAGGTATCAGTTATTTTAGGTTTTGGAAGGCTTCCAACTGTGCAGATTTAAACTAGAAATAGGAATCTCATTACAGCAAAGAACAGAATACATCTTGTCTGTGGAAACAATAGAGTTATAATACAATGCAGCATTCATCATAACCCCTGTTTCTGAAGGGTGGAATGACACAGGCAGCAGCACTCCTGCTTTTATGTTCTGTGCAGCCTTGCTCAGTACCAGTCGGTGTGTCTCTGCAACATGATCAACCCACAATTAAAGGAAGTTTTAATACAGCACCTCAAAGTAACAATATAATGTGTTCATTTTGGTCCAGCCCACATGCTGTGGCTTCTGGCATTTGATTTCTGCCTTTAGCCTTCACTACTTCCAATTTGTAAGTGATTAAAGTGATTAGCACATTTTGGGTTTACAAAATTCTGTAGCCACTTTTAAGCTAAATATGATCTATCATTAACTTGGCATTTGGTTGCAACTGAAATGCAATCTCAGCCTCAATAATCATAGCCACAAAATTACAAGCAATTAGAAATCAGGTGAGTTACAACAAAAAATACGACTCACACAAGATTCATACAAAGTATTACCATGCTCTTTATTAGGAATGGAAATTGATATCCAAATGCTTACAGTGGAATACAGGGCTAAGTTCCTTTTCCTTAAGGCACCTGTCCAATTTTATTATAGGTAACACTGCTGCTAGTAAGTTCGTTTTGTTCATATAGTTAAGCCTTGTAGTTTGGAGTAGGAGGTTACAAGCCAGAACAACCTGGCTGATGAAGGTAAATTTTGCCATAACATAAAAGCACTCTTCCTGTTCTAGCTGATAATTGTCATTAGTTATGCTTCCCTAATTATTCACTAAAACAAAATCTTTGGTTATTTTTCTCCTTACTGTAGATGAAGAGAGCAGATCTCTGCCACAATTCTCTGAAGCAATACATTTACATATTGAGCAACTCTCATTAATTTTCATTTTTCATGATTCAAGATAACTAGTGAGGAGAAAAATGTCAGTTTAAGTGAATCCTTCTCACAGTATTTCAAAGGCTGTTTTTAGCCCATGTTTTTGTCAGCACATTAAAGGTTTTCTAGTGTTTGAGGTTGACAAGTATCAGTATCCAACGCTTACATTGCAATCAAGCTATTCATAATAAGTTTCAAAAAACTCAGAAGCAATAACAGTGTAATTTCTAACACCAAGTGAGACAATGAGATTTCAAGGCCTAGTGTAACTAAGGTCCCAGTGACGCAGACTCAGCAGACCTCTACCAAATATCTAAAGAAGATTTAAAAGATAGAAAAAAATAAATCGGAGCAGTTACGATTTGAACTTAGCTTGTGAAATAATGCAGATAAAAAGCAGGACTAGTACATCTAGCATCAAACAGGATAGTCAAATGCATCTCCCAAACTGGAGTCTTTTAATATATTAGTTACCTTGGGTAAAAATATTGTCTCATTTAAAAGACCTGAGAGAGAACCAACACACCTTTTATTTTTCCCCACAGCTTCTCTGCACTCTGTCCCCCTCTCTATTCAGGCATCTATCAGAGTCCTCAGACTTCTCCAATAAGTTTAAAAGTACCGTTGGCCACAGTTTGAGGTTGTGATAGTTTTTTCTAAATCAAAAGGCCATGCTCTGAGTGAAATATCAATAGGGAAGAATTTCCTGTCACTCCTCCTCCCAAATAAAAACTAGATCTGTAAGCTTTTCTCATTAACCAAAAGAGGTTTTAATTTAAAACCTTAGAGACAGAAAGAAATACTTAAAGCCAGCCTCTTTTCCTGATTTCTCCTGGGATTTAAGACAGTCTGTAATCCAGCTGCTCTAATTAGCACAGCAAACTGCACTTTTGTTTGTAAGAAGAAACAAATTAAAACTTTATTCTGTTTCTCAGTAAACTGTATTCCCCAAATAAATTCTCAGAAGAGGTGTAAAGGTAGAATACATTTCACATAACTTTAGTTTGACAGAGACAGGAAAAATATTTCCAACTTTTCTTAATATACCAGCTTAATTTTTTCATCAACATTAATTTTCTGTTAATTTTAATCAAACACATGTGAACACATAAATTGTACCAATACCTGGAAGGTATAAAAGAAATAGGTCACTGAGAAACAAAGGGGAACAAGCCTTCTACAACCTCACCAGCATCATTTAGGTCTGTACATATGTACAAAGTTTAGAAAAATTAAATGAAGTCATCAGCAATTACAAAGATCTCAAGTCCACTGTCTCTCCAGAGTTCACAAGAATCAGACTGACTTTAAAGCAGGTATAGCTACTTTTTCCATTCAGAAAAATAAAAATAAACATACATTATGCACTTCTCAAAAACCTGTATTATGCACTTCTCAAGCCCATTCAGCCTGGCATACTGCTGGTGTTTTAAGATAACTGGTTCCTGACATATAGCAGTGGTTTAAATGAATCTAAAGTTTGAAGTACACCTCATAACCCTAGAGGCTGACATTGTTTTAAAAATTACACTATAACCTGCTTCATACCCAACAGTTTTTATTTAACTAATTCAAAGTGAAATCACATTAAATCTGAAATGCAAAATAAGTGTACTGTTCATACAGTTTTTGACATTGTGGTGGGTTGACCCTGGCTGGATGCCAGGTGCCTACCAAAGCCACTCCATCATTCCCCTCCTCAGCTACACAGGGGGAGAAGATATACCAAAAGGCTCATGGTCATGATATGGATGGGGAGATGAGTCACCAAGTACCATCATGGGTAAAATAGACTCAGCTTGGGGAAATCACCTTAATTTATTACCAATCTAAATCTGAGCAGAGTAATGAGAAATAAAGCCAAACCTTAAAAACACCTTCCCCCCCACCCCTTCCTTCTTCCCAGGCTCAACTTTACTCCTGGTTTCCTCTACCTCCTTCCCCTCTCCCGCAGTGCATGGGGACAGGGAATGGGGACTGTGGTCCATCATCCCTGTTGCGCCTTTCCCTGCAGGGGAGGACTGCTCACACTCCTCCTCTCTCTGCTCCAGCACGGGGCCGCTCCCATGGGAGGCAGTCCTCCATGAACTTCTCCGATGTGGGTCCTTTCCACAGGGTGCAGTCCCTCAGGAACAGACTATTCCCACATGGGTCCCCACGGGTCCCCAGCCCTGCCAGGAGCTGCCCCAGTGTGGGCTGCCCATGAGTCACAGCCCTGCAGGCACCCCTCTGAACGTTTGTAGCATTCTGCTGGGGCTGCATATCTGCTCCGCCTTTAACCTCCATGGGCTGAGGGGGACAGCCTGCATCACCATGGTCTCCACCATGGGCTGCCAGGGAATCTCTGCTCTGCCACCTAGAGCACCTCCTTCCCCTCCTTCTTGGTGTCCGTATAGTGGTTTGTCTCACATATTCTCACTCCTCTCTTCGTCTGGTAATTGCTGTTGCACAGGGGTGGATTTTTACCCCTTGTTAAATATGTTGTACCAGAGGTGCTACCACCATTGCTGATGGGCTTGACCTTGGCCAAAAGTGTGTCCATCTTGACCCAGTTGGCACTGGCTCCATCAGACACAGGGGAAGATTCTAGCAGCTTCTCATGGAAACCACCCCTGTAGCCCCTCCACTACCAAAATCTTGCCACACAGATCCAATACAGACATACAGTCATATTCACATCTCCGCATACATTTCTGAAGACAAAAGAACACATGACATTCACAGGGGATGTAAATGGCAGAGACTTTATTCTGTAGGACACGTTCACATGGTGATGTTGGATAAGAACCACCATGAAAAGAGAACTAAAAGACTCATTTTTCTGCAGTACTGGAACAGTAGTGGCTAATAGTCTCATTCTGTGTGTGTGTATATATATGCACACACATATATATGAAAATACACACACACATACACAGTGAGGTGGGTTGGGAGTATCATTTCCCATTCTCTTTTCAGCAAGGAGAATGAAAATAATCAAACAATATAATTTAAAAGTAAACATCACCATTTTCAAATCAAATGCAAATAAAATACTTTTTCATCATACTGTCATCTAGAAATAACCATTAAATAAAGCCTACCACAGAAAGACACACTAAACATTCTGCTCAATGTCAAGTCAGGCCCTGACAAGAACCAGAGTCAAAGTAAATTTATAGATCTAACTTTCCTCTGCGTTCTTTCTTCAAACAAAATGTCAGCTTTTGATTATGTATCAAAGATACAAAAAGGAATCAGTCAATACAACAGAAAAAAAAAAATCATCTGACTATGCCACCTCAATCAGGATACCTAGCAGGGTTCTTACAGTACCTACTGGTAGAAATACCCAGCTGCTCTTGGTCACCCTCACCAACACATTTCCTCTTTTCTCTGTTGTACCTCTTCATCTTCTTATACTGAATGCAAAAGCTAGATCAAATAAAGGAATTTAGGGTCTTAGAAGTTAGGTTCTCTAATCCTTGCTATTTTAGCCCTACAGCACCCAAAAGGGAAGGCAGAACCCTGAGCCAGGTCCTTGTGTGCAGTCCTGCATACGTGAATTCAGCCCAGCTAGGAAGATGGATGGAGAGCCACTGCAGAGTCAGCTGCCTACGGCATGTGCAAGACTAGATCCAGATAATCAGAACAATGAACTGTGTTTAGAATTCATACATTCACACACCTCACTCAGAACTGCAGCCTTCCAGAGGCAGACCAAAACCCCCTCGGAGCGTTACCAAGAGGCTCAAGTGGATCCATGAGCTGCCTCTGTGCGACCTGCTGGTGCTGACACTGGGCTCATGCACCACTCCAGCCACCAAGGTGCTGGCACATTCTCTGGTTTCACGTCTGGCACTAGCCAGCTGGCCTCAGCAGGCAGGAAATCTCCGAAGCAGAGCGGACTCAGAGGCAGTGTGGATGTATTTGGTTAAGGCCACACAGCTGCAGAAAAACACACAGCACCGTCACCAAAGGAAACGGAGGCTTAGCCGCCATGCACTTAGAAGTGGGTCATGAAAGAGCCTACTGATCACAACAGAAAAACAAGACGCCTACACGCAGCATCTTCCTCTACCTGACACTTTTCCAAACCTTCATCACCTACCCCTCAAAGCAGTGACAACCATTTATTGCCCAGAAACCGAGTGGAAACATTCTCCATCTTTCCCACTGGAGCCAGTATCAGACTGTGTAAGCCTGAATGCTGGGTGTAACAACTTGGGAGGAATAAGTCTTAGTGTTTCTATTCCTGGGGCTGTTTCTCCAGCTTCAATGGCATTAGATTTCACACTAAATCTAAAAGCCTGAGACTACTATCTCCTAGAACACATAAATCTGTGTGATACTCTGACTGATCTAAAATATTTTTATTCCAGAAGCTTTGCGTCAGACTAAAATTTATTATCAGAATGGATATTTCATTAGATTTGTAGGTGCTACCACATTAATGCACACCAGGAGGGAAGTCCATATAATTAAAATGTTATGAATAGAAAATTAGTAGAAACAATTATGAAGTGCTTCAACAGAAAACAAATAACACATAAAACCAGCATGAACAATCTGATAGAAAAACAGTACTCTATTTCACATCCATTATTTTATTAATGATATAACATGGCAGATGTCAGTCTCACTAGTAGTGACTAGTAGATTAACCATTTAATAAATTATTTTTCAATGCAGGAATAAGATTGTTTCTTAATTCAAAAGAAATTCCACATATATTCATAGAATAACTCCACTGAGATCATTGAAAGCCGGAGTAAACTTAGCCCACTATATAATCTTTACTGCAAGCAATATGCACCCTGCAGTATGAAGCAATATGACTGCAGTATGAAGGTGGAAGTAATTTTGCACCAGTTATAAAGCTTTCTAGACAGATATTTAAAACAAATCTCAGCCAAGAAAATAAGGATTTCTCTGTACTACCAGGAGAAAAATAAAGGAAGAGAAAAGATGATTATCTGGGAAAGATTAACAACATTCAACCATTATTTGTTCCAGATGACCAGTAAATAATTCTTTATGTAAGGAAAAGAAGCAGGAATTGAGGTAGTAACTATTTGTAAACTCCATCCCTACAATAAAGCTTAACACAACAAAAATAATACCAAAGGTATGGATTTGCGATTCTCCTCATTTAACTCCTTTGTCAGTTTTACATGTTCTTCTAACAGACAAGGATGCTATTAAAGAGTGAAATAAAAAAAAGTGTTTATCCTGCAGTAATACAAGACATCATCCTTACTTGAATGTTACACCAAATTAAAGCAGCATACTAGAAATTCCAAGCATCCTTTTTTTTTTTTTTTTTAAAAAAAAATCTTTCCTCTCTGTTCCCTCTCCCTCTCTCCAATGGGAAAATGAATCAAAAAATACAGCTTACACCATCATTCATTCTCATCTGACCAATTCTGATCTTTTTTTGGCTACTAAAGCTTGACCTAAACTCCACCAAAATCAATAATAATCTGTCCAGTCACGTGCACCAGAGCTTAACGTATCGACTGTTTCATTCAGCAATGGTTAAACTGTCGATACATGAGACACTAGGAAAATGCAGGCTTAAGTCTAGTAATTTGTAAAATTTTCTGGTTTTAAATGCATTTGTTCTGCTGATAAGATTAATTTGATGAGATCTTCTCTTACATAGCAGCTAATGGAGTACTAGAAATGGCAACTTTCTCATTTCCTTACTGATTTTTTCTCTTTCAGCTCTCAAGCAAATACTTCAAAGTATGTTGGACCTGTATTTGGAAAGTCAATTACCACTTACTTGTTCTTTATGTTAAAGCAGTAACAGTGGGAAAGCGGGGGGTGGTGGGGTGGTGGTGAAGCGGGATGCACAAGTCTTGCTGTTTTCCTTTCTTATGCAATCAGTACAGACAGAGCATACTTTATATACTTAATTCATACTTACCAAGATCCACTAGTCAAAATATTGGTATCTAATTGTATGCTACACTAGTACTGTACAAGTGGTATATGCTGCCATGGCAGACATCAGTAGAAATCATTTTAGAACATCTATTTTCCCCTTTCAATTCCTGCCCCTACATACCCATATAATTTCTCTTGAACACCTGTGTTTGCTGCTCAGTTTAAAAAAGAATGCCAAGACAACCATAACTCAATGAACTTTTAATCTAAATGCAAGTACTCTTTTATCAATTGTAATAAATAATTTTAAGAGCAGGAATAGATTTTTAAATTTTAAGAGTACTGCAAATTAGACAAAATCCAAATTTTATGTGTATGCTCAAATTAAGTTTAACCCATACAGCAAAATTTGAGATACAAATACATGACAGATATTTTTACTGTCAGATAGAACCCAGGAAAGTATTTCTTGTTATATCAAAAAAAAAAAAAAAATTGCTATAGCTGAGGAGAAATATTTATCTTGTAAAGAGTCTACATTTTTGCCTACATAATTAAATTTTGGTATTCATTATTAAAAATGCTCAGGTCTCAAACTAAGCATATTTCATAACAAAGAAAGTTATCTCTATCATGCATATTGCTAATTACCCAACTATATAAGCCCTCTGTGTTCTCCATTTTTATTTTATTTCAGTTTGAGAACAGAAGAAAATATTTAGGATTGCACAAACACATTACCCTTCCCTGCCTCCCCAGGTTTTCACTTTGCTGTAAAACAATTAAACAGAACAGTAATACATAGAAGTCTAACTAACCATGATCTAATCTTGCAAATGTAAGCCTGAATAAAACCTTTCAAACTTTCTTCCACCCCAAGAAAAGGTGAAAGATTATCGGGTTTTGATCAAACTGATTTTTGAATTTGAGAATCTCTTACATATACAGGCTAAAAGAGAAAAGACATGTTTAGTTTACAGCTTCACATTTAGGTAATGACTGGATACGGGCAATATGCAAGTTCAAATCCCTACAGTATTAAGATTTAACTAAAATATTTCTAAACACGTCTTGTAAAAAGGTCATTAGACCCAGAGCCTATTTAAAGAAACCATAAAGCATATTTTGTATTAAATCAACTTTTTCATTTCTGGGTTTTTGTTCCACTAAGCCATCAAACTCCACAATGATCACCAAAATTACTTTTCTACTCCGTCCCTAGTTTCAATATTTAAGTCTCCCATAAAGAACAGTTCACTAATATATTTCATTATCTGAAGAAAGGAAATGACACATGGAAAGCAAGGTGAGAGATGCAAAAAAGGATAACAAAAATGATTTGTTCATGTATCTTCAAAAAAGAGGTCGACCTGTACCAGAGCTATCTTATCTTTTCCAGTTTCCTTCTCTACAAGTATTTTTTAGATAGCTCTTTTGCAATACTACTGTTTGGAAGATATTGCCTCTTCAGTTTACAAGAAGAAAGCATCTAGTCTGGCTTACTTAAAAGTTTTGTCAAGGACTGAGAAAGTTCTTCATTAAGCCTTTCTGATGACATCCTTCACGTGGATTGCATCCCAAACAAAGCATCCTATCATATGTTTGCAGATTTGAGCTCATAAATCAGACCATAATTTTTTTTAACCTTAATTGAATAATTCAGAATTTATCTGCACCTCATAAAAAAAAAAGAGTTGCATTGTCTGTAAGGCACATAGTACAAGTAATTTGGAATTAATTTTTCAACATCAGTTTAAATTTTACATCCACTGATTCAGAAAAGAAAAAGCCGTCTAAGGAATCAAAAAAAAAAGCACAAAAACTTAAAATTATAAAAAGAGCAACTCTTGCCTATATTTTTCTGAAAGCTGCTGCTACCAAATGCCATTGAAGTTTCTGGTTTATTTAGAAATGAAGTTTCTTGAATAAAGACTCTTAGCTTGGAGATTGAAACACAGCTACATGAAACTATAAACAGAAGTTCTGAGTGTGAACTTTTAGCAGCTTTGACAATTTCTCCACTCTACACATTAAATACTGCCACTGAGGTTAGGTTATGTCTGCAGAGAAGAATGGAATACATCCAAACTATCCCTGCAGAATCCAGACACAATGAAGCCTTGTTAAATGTTGCACTTCATTTGAGTGATTAGTCAAACATCTGCCCTAAATGGAGCTACCAAAACCCAGTCCATAAGTTTTGCAGAGTTGGAACCCATCTGTGTAGTCATACGCTGTATAGCATTACAAGGTTTCTTCCTGATGTGCATTTCAGTTCCAACCTTCTGAAGCAAACAGATGGAATTTGCACTGACACAAACTTGTCTGGGTTTTGGAGCTGGATCCAAATTGCATACCCACAATAATGGAATAAGAGCACAATTACAAATAATAAAAAAAAAAAGAAATCACAGAAGGTATTATGTTCTTCAAAAAAGATAATGCTTTTCAAAGATTTTCCCAATCGTATACCCAGACTGGTAAGTGCAGGGTGTTTGAAGTCCCCCAGAAACACACCATTCTCATACAGGTGCCCAATGCTAGGTTTGGGAGGCAAGCTACAGGCTCCCCATTTTGAAGCTTTGGCTGACAGAGACTAAACTGCATTTGCATAGTATGAAAATGCATTATCTACCACAGTATTTATAAAGGATTTCCTGACACAGTGCTGTTCCCCGCCCCCCAGAAAACAGATGATGCTGCCTGAAAGCCGAAGCTAGTAATAGGGCAATAGGAAAAAAAAAACAAAAACAAAAAACCCACCACAAAAAAACCCAAACACAAAACATACCACCAAACCGAAAACAACACTCAAGCACATTGGCACATAAATTGTAAAGATAATGTAGCCTGCTCAGCTTCTTTGCAAAAAATCACTGTCTCTTGAATGCCAAAGATTATTTCTAACCTTTGATGAAAAGCTTTTTTGAAACATCATGACCACACTGCTTGCTTCTTATGGGCAGCTGATGCACATTTTCAACAAGGAACTATTTAAAAGGCATTGCATCTCTTTCTATACTGATAAACATGACCTCTGATGACAAGTAACTGTAATTACATTTGTAACCCTGACTTCAGAATTAAACAAAAGAGATATTTATGATAAAGTCCTCACTGCCAAACAAGCTGTACAATATATCATTAGTGAAAGTAAAACTGGTACAGTTCAAATGGAACAAAGTCTTTGGAAAGAGTGCTGAGCTTTCCAAACCGTAGCAGCTTGTGCCCTTTGTGCTGTGTATCTAATTGGTAATTTGTGGGCTTGGTGTTTTCCTGACAGCTGGTATATAAGACAGAAGATCAAAAACTGTAGGTGTAAACAACATAAGATTTGTCAGAAATGAGATTCCATCAAAAACTGTCTCCACAAAAGGAAAAGTAAAAGCATAAAAGTTTATATTGCAGTTTGTTTGGAAGGTAAATCCTGTGGAATCTGCGTGAATTCATTAAAACCCATGCTCCAGAATACTGATTTATCCCTCATTGAGCCCTCTAGGTGTTTCCAAATTAAACACCATCTCTCAAACATACAAAAAACCCCGCCATCAAACAATTTTCATTTTATACTGCGTGGGAAATAGGTGGGAAATGTGGCAATTCCAAACTTGGCCTTACACCCTTTAGTCAGACAGCTCTGCTTTTCATTGCTAACGACCCTAGTTCAATGCCTCTTTGGTCAGTCTTTACATTAAGGAATAACTCTGAAACCAAGAGTACAGAGACAGATACAGGAGAAAAAACAAAACTGGAGGAATATAGCAGACCATATCCAAGGCCTGAATGTGGTTACAGCAAGCATGGAACACAACACAGCAGCAACAGAAGAAAGCAATAATGATACCCAGCCTGTAGGACCCCTAGGACACTCTTGGAAAAGAGTAGGTTTCCTGGAATTAGTAGTTGCAGATTTTAGAAGTCAAGAGAACAAGAGAGTTTAGATTGCTTTGATGATTCTCTTGATTGCAAAATGGCAACAGAGCTGTTTTTAACCAAATATCGTAGCAATGTACTCCTGCCTGAGCTCACGGACTGCAATACAATAAGCATAGTTAATCCATCCTAATGCATTTGCAGTTCTGCTTTTTTTTCCTGTGCCAGTACTTTGCTTCAGTACTCCAGAAAGAATGTTAAGGTGCCACTACAACCACCCTCAACTTTCTGACCTAGTATCAAGAAAGAGTTCTTTCATTACAACTTTTCCCCTTAGTTCTAGCAGATAAGTAAGTGCTTTCTAACCACTCAAAAAATTCTAAGATTTTCGGTCACTTTATTGATAACTCCATGTCATCTCTTGTTCATTGTCCTGTATTTTCATATAGTATTAGACTTCTATTTCCACTGGAAAAAAACCACCCAAGTTTCCTTTGGAAGTAAGTAGTTGAAAATATTAATCTCATTAGAAAAAAAAAAAAAAAAGGTATTATAACCAGAAACACCAGAAGAGTGTTTCTGCTTGTCAAACACCACTTAAATTTTCATCTTTTATATGCAGATAAGGTCAAAGACAGCTGATAGTAACTGGCAAGCCAGCCAGGCAGACAGCCTATGAAGTGCTGAACACAACAGAACAGTTCAGGAATCATATATAATGCTCTGTTAACCACAAGGCTTTGCCTAACAATGAACTTTTCGTAACTTTTCCACATAATGTAAGTGTACAAGTAGTTTATAGTTTTACTTCTTAAAGTCAGGATGTTAAGAATGTGAGCAACCCTAAATCTGCAGAAGGCAGATATGAACTATGTGTACCAGTAAGAAAGTAAAAAAAAAAAATAAATAAAATTCCTCAAATCTATAATAACCACAACCTGGCCATCCACTGAATCTGAACATTTATGAGCAGACCTGTATTAGAGACATTAATTTTAGAGACACACTGTTGCTAATTCACTGCATTTTCAATCTTTTAATATGTTTTTCTAAAAATACTTAGTGGTAGTAGATTTAGTATTACAACAAAGGTTTACATCCCTACAATGCTGATTTAAACTTTGGCTTATAACCAGAGACATTTACTACATTGCATCCTGTTGCTATGTTTTATGGAAAACAGTAATATACACAATGGTATTAATAGTTTTGAGCTAAGTGCTATAAATCTCACATGTGAATAATTTCTTTTACAAAATAATACCAGCTAATACGATTTTTTTTAGTAATCTTCAATTACAGTGTTGAAAATTAAACACTTCAATTACAATATGTATTTTGATTTGCTGTTACTAGATATTGTTACAGCTATGCCTTGATAAAACCATGCTTAATGTTATTGATAGCAAATTATAATAAAGTTTCTCAAGTACTAAGCAGTTGCATAGACTCAGAACAGAGGAATCTTTACTGTGGCATTCATCAATTTAATCAGCATTTTACTACTGCATTTTATACCTCTATATTTCTCAATTTATTTCATCTTTATTAAGAATTGTTACTCTACTGTTAAGACTATTGAGTAATGTTTATGGAGATTGAAAACCCAATGAATTTACTGGTTTAGGGACCTTCTCATTCACTTTCATCTGAAATCCTGGAATCCCATCCCCACTCGTAACCTTTAAACCATATTTCCCCTATACCACACAATCTGACAGATGCCAGTCTCGGCTCAAGATAAAAGCAAAGTTGCTTAAACTATGGATGAAATATTTTGACAGGTCTGTCTCCTAAAGACTACATGGTACTTATTTCACTGAACCTAGCACTATTAAAGCACCAAATACTGACGTACATCCATGCTTTCCATAAAGATATTTTGAAGCTAGCACGTGGTCTGGTGGATTTAAAAACCAAATCTAATTTCATCCTGGCACCTGCATGTTCCCACACTGAGAATTAAGTCCAGCTGTGGATTAGAAGGACACAGTTTTACAAGTTATAACACAGTTCTTCCAATACTGATAAGTGAGAGGTGTTCATTAGGTCACTTGTCAACTATCCTGTTTTGTCATTGAAGTTGATACTTCCCCTAAAGCTGCAATCTCAGTTATGAATAAGAAACACAGATTCTATGCCGAGTATCTCTGTTTAGGCTTATCTCAACCATATACCCTTATAACAAAATACTGAAATACGGCCATGAAAAAAAGTTACCAGAAATTTAAGATGTGCACAGAGATCAGCACATTTACTTGGTACTGATCCTTCTTAAATGATCCTTTCTCTTTTGCTACTTTTCCAAAACTGTTTTGAACATTTGGGCTGCAAATGCCTAAAGAAAATTTTGGTTTTGATTCTACATCCACTAGCAAAAGTCAGTACATGTGATTTACTACAGTCTATTTAAGTGACTGCCACAGTGCTAATTATTAAAAGGAGTGGAAGGAGGAAAGAATGTATTAGAAAAAACGTATCAGAAATTACTAAGGCAGAAATGACTAAGACATAATTTATTCTGCCTTATGGCAGAATAGAATGAACAGGAGACCTCAAAATCTGTTCTCTGTAATTCTATAACATTATCCACACTAGAAAAGTTCTCCTTTTATAGAAATGCTTCCATGCAGTGAATATATCTACCATACGTGGGACCCATTTCTGTGAACGATTCTTAGGCTTAAAGACATCAGTCCAATGTTAGTATTTACAATGAATCAAAATTCTACCTAATGTCAAATGCCCAAGTTTAAGTCCACTCTTAAGCATTATCAAAACTAACCATGCTCTTGAAACAAATTCCTGAATGAATAAAATATTATTTAAAATATTTACAGCACACAGCTATATATCTTATAGGTGAATTCGCAATTGCAAGTAATTGGTAAAAGACTATAATGTTGGAGCTGAAAGTAATTCAGGATACCTCATCAATCCAATTCAAACCATTCTATGATTCTATGAATAGGTAAGTAGCAAAATGCTCTGTTACATCTTAATAAGTAATTAGGACATTATTTAATCACAAATATACCTCACCAGCTGACAACACACTTTGTGACTTAAAGCTATCGGCGATTCTTACTGGGATACAAATCACAATTTGATTTAGTTTGGCTAAACATGTAAATACCAGGTTCTGAAACAGAAAAAATATTCAGTCTTCAAAAAATATGACCACACATCATCATGGAAAATGGTGAAAAAGTAGAACATAGAATCTTTTTCATATTCATATGTTAACAAGGAAAAATTACAAGTTTTCCTGGTTTACTACAATCATTTGACTAATGAATTTCATACAGCTGCATCTTTGGAAATTACAAATTCATTAAAAATTCACAGGATTTATTTTAATGGTGGAGAATAGCCAGTCAATCAATACTCAATCAATACTCAGGCTTGAGAAAATAAAAGCCAAGAAATATCCTGAGGCATCCTTTATTAAGACACATATTAGAAATTCCATTTTAAAATAAGAACATAGATTCTAAAATAAACTTCTACATGTGACATGCTGATTTCACAGACATTATGATTCACATTTCTTTTGAATTTAAAGAAATATACATTTCTCTGAGAAAGACAGAAATTGTTTTTATTCCGACTCAATTCCCTACTGTCAACCCCATCTATCCTTTAGCCAGCATACATGTTTAATTTCTGAAACTAAAAGTTTGTCTTTGTGAAGTTTTTCAGGAAAAGATAATTGGATAACAATTTATATAGTTAACACATATAATTTTATATAATTACATTTCTGACAACTCATTTATGTGATAATATGGCCCTCACACTGCAGAATCAACATTGCTCACAAATTAGTAGCGGATTTCACAATTGCAGTGCCTCAGCAAAACAACATATATAGGAGAAACTGAAGGAAAGTATCACTGAAATGCCTTGCTACAGCAGCACAGGAAGCCTGTAATTGATCCACAGCTGCAATTGGAATTCTGAGTCAATATTCAGTGTCAAAACTTCAAATAAGTATTTCTTTCACACTAGATAAAACAGGAAAGACTCTGGCTCCTAGATCCACTTTCCCCTGAAACAAACAGATGAAAAACATATCACAATCTAGCTCCTCTTCAGTAGGGCAATTCCTTCAAGTTTACACCCAGTAAGTTTGTCTTACTCTAGATAAAATAACAAAACCAGCATAACAAATAAAAGGAGCAATTGGTTTGAACAGTTGCTATTTATTAGTGAAAGCTCTACAGCTTTAAAAATTTGGAGATCTTCATAATGATTTAACACCAAATGTTATCAACATTAGCTGAATTATTGCTGTTTTATAATTACCTCTAGTTTGATAAAAATTTCCATTCAGATTTAAAATGCATCCTGAATTAAGTAAATCTTTATCGAAGATTTCTGTCATCACCAATTAATTATATTAACATATATAGCCTATTTCTTTCAAACATCCTGAAACTGAGTCTATATGTAAGTGGTTTTCACTTTCTGGTTGTCAGTGCAAATTCTCAATACAGACGCCATCAGAGAAAGAACATCAGGCAAAAATCACAATTTGGTATGACAATTAAGCTTACTACAAAAAAAGGAAGAAATAATAAAAGTAATTTTACAGTAAAGACAGATTATCCATAGACCTTTATAAGACACTAATATGTCTCCAGCAGACCTAAGTGAACAAAACAAAACAAACAAAGAGACGCAATATAATACATCCAGTGAAAGCTCAGAATTCCTTTAAAGCCTTCCTGAGTAGTTTCTATAAAAATCAAAGCTCCTCAAAGCGAAGAGCTTAAACTTCTGGAGGAAGGATAGCTATAACAACCAAGAAAAAGGTGAAATACTTTAGCCTTTAAAACCTCACCTCACCACATACAAAACTGAAAATTCCTTCAATATGTTCCTCAGCAAGAAGCAGAATCAATCCCATGAGAGTTTTGACGAAACTTTTCCATGACCTGATCAGATGAACACTTCCCCTCCCATTAAGTACATCTGATTTCCCAACTTTTAAAAGGCATTTCCCTTGACATTGTACACTAGGTAGAAGTTACAGGGGAATGTGGAAACTGTGCAGAATAAATTGTGTGATTTTTTTCCCTAATTATTTTTAAGTAAATACAGCATTTGGATTCTTCCTCTGCAAACTCTAAAGTCTTTTTCCTGACACCTTTCTCAGCTATTCTGCTATTAGTCTGCTGTTAATCTCTTAGTCCTTCCCTTTAACTAGCGTAGCTAGGACTTTTTATTTCGTTTTAAGCCTGTTTCTCCAAATGCCTCATTTCTTGTTTAGAATTTTCCCACATTTTCTCAGAAGCATCTCAAAGCTCCATGACTGACCACACTTCCCTTCTTCATCTCTCCTTCAAGGGCTTCTCATTGTTAGCTTTGACTTTGAATGTAAGCGTCATTTGGATATTGCACAGATTCATCTCTCAGCTCATTTACTGGTTCTGTTTGTCTTGTCAGCTGCTGGATACACCATAGCTTTCACTAATGTTTTAGAATATAATAGAATGCTTCCACAAAGTCCTTCCTCTAGGTAAAGTGACCTTTGTTGCATTTCTGTGGATCCCACAGTATGCTTTTCAGGTCCAAATTTTGCTTTTATTTAACCCAAATCATCATCTTCCTTTTTCTATAACTTTACTTCCCAGTCTTACTGAATTAACATCCAAATGTTATTTCCATTACCCAAGATTCAGAAGAATCTTCCTCATGTCTTCAGGACACAAAAAAACCCAAATCAAACCAACCAACCAAAAATAATAATAATAAAAAAACAAACCCAAAGAACTATTATCTTAAACCTTTATAATTTTACAAATCCAAACAATTTTTTGCTTAGTCATATCATCCCAGAAAGCAGAAATTTGGTCTTTCCTTTTATATCCTGCAATATCTTCCTGTCCACTACTAACTTTACGTATTTTCCACTGTCCACTAAATTTTGAACCAAAGAAAATTGCCACTATTCAGTGCAAATCCACTCAACTGACTCCTCTCAGTTTCATTTATGGGTGTGTTCCAGTATCTTCTCCCTGACACATCTCTCTGGCTTTTCACTTGGACTCCTAGCACAGACAGAAACCTTTTCTATCCTCCCTTTGGAAAGATTTATCCACTTAAAACCTTGTCTCAGTCATCCCTTTTCTCTAGATAATTCAACAGGTATTAAAGACATGATGGAAAAAAGACACTGAATTGTAGAACCTGAAACTTTAAAACACACACATTAATACAAAAGCTATTGCTGATAAACTTTTTTTTTTCATTTTTCTTGACTTTTCCACACCATTAAAACATAAGCTGTGACAGCAAAATATGTTCAACTTCACAAGAAAACACAACTTGAGCAATTGGCTATTGGCTTCATGATTCCATCGCCTTGTTTTCACTGTTAAATATTTGCTCTAAAGTTTCATACTAAGAAAAAGAGGCTATTTGGAAAAGAGAACTAAGACTTCAGGCAGTTTGTTTTCTCATTCTGTAATGACATTCTCACCCAAAATAAAAAGCTTTACAAATAGTCTTTCCTCTGGTGCATACTTTTATGAGCAAAAGCTAACTACAAAGCCAGATTTTATACTATCATACAAGATGTGCTTTGTATCTGTATAAAGAGTAACACTAAAAGTGTTTTGATTAAATGCACACCATATATTTAAGCATAAATCTTTATCATACTTCTGTTTCACTCTTTGAAAATGCCTTTACTGGGATTGATTACCCTCAATAGCATAAAAGCAGAGCACATGGACCAATGCCAGTTATCTACCAGTAAGAAAAAGAGTATGCATCAAGAATAGTTCAGCAGCATCACCTAAGCCTACATTAAAGCCACATCTACAATCATTTTTGGCAGACCACACACAACGCAGAACAAGACAGACCTGTTAAGCACGAGATGGACAAGTAACAAGCACACATTAGAATATAGCACTTGGTGCTTCATTTCTAGTAAATAGCTAGAAGCATGCAAACTTCATGATATTGAGGTGAACCAGAGGCAGCTGTCACTTGGACACAACTCATATCCTACTCACACTCTCAACATCTCTCCCTGTGCAACTCATCCTCACTTGAATCATCAGCAGGATTTGAACTTAAGGTGTCTTGTCCCTTAACAGAAAATAATCCTGAGTGAACAGAAGTTAAAGGTACCAAGTGACTGTCAGATGGCTAAAAAGTTTTGACAAATCATAAAACATTTGTTTGTTCCCCAGGAATAAACACAGAGCTAATACTATGAGTTCCAAAGCACTAGAACCCATTTGCAACCTTAACTGAGCCACAAGAAATAGAAAAATTAACCAAAAGAAAGAAGAAAAAAAAAAGACAACAACGGGGGACTACTTAATACTCAAAAGCTAAAAAGCCCTCATAAGTACACAAGCACGTAAACCCTACTCCTCTCCTCTAAAGAGAGCAGACTACAGAAGTTTCCTGCAGTCTCTCTGTTATCTTCAATAAAATCTTGAAGGAGGGGATAAGAAAAGCTACGCTGGTGCAACAGAAGTAGAAATAACATGATTACCTACACAGAAAGTAGATTGTGCTTCTACTGGTAAATTTGTGCAAGAGTCTAACTGTGCTTATGTATATTGAAAACTCATCATGGTTTTCACCCTTTGCTCCTGACCTTCCCAATGGCCCAGAGGAGTGAGACTATGTGAAGGATCATCAGTTAAGTACTACAGAGCTCCTGCTAGGCTTAGCTAATGAGATTTCCTCTTTAGCACTCTAGAAAGGAACAGAGAAAGACAGACCAGCCTAGGCTCTTGTATTCATTATTTATCATTTTTCATTTATCAGAGGTGTAACAGACATCTGGAAGTATATTTGCTTGGAAAGGTTGAACACCATATTTGCATGCAAAGTCATGTCACCAAGTCAATTTATAGTTTACAAGATTTTACAGAAAACATCACTGGTTGGAAAACACCAGATTATTAACATCCACCTCTAAGTAGGATTTACATTTTCAAATGCAAATAGCACTAAGACCGGCTGTGGAAAATAATACTGTGAGGAAAATGTTCTCCAAATCTGAAATACAGCAAGTAAAACCCCTATTAAAATATGGAAAAAGGATCAGGAAGAGCCAAAACAATGCACTTTCTTCATACAGAGCCCAAATCTGAAGAAAGAAAAACCACCCTTAGAAATTGCATTATTTGAAAAGAAGATGAGTGCCACGGATATACTTAAGATAGCTAAATACTCTCCTTAGTATTTGTTTGAAGTCAGCAGTTACATTTTCACACAGGTAATGTGTGCAGGGGCTTAATGCATGGCAGCTGATACTGTTGTAGGTTCTGAAGCCTAGTTTTCACATGGTTGTTGAGATCTTCCTATCCTCACCACCCAGCAGAGGCAAAAATCTGAAATCCATTCAGTTTGACAGAGTGGCAAAATATCAGGGTTAAAAAAAAAAAAATGAAGGAAAAAAAGCTTGTTACAAAGTCATCAGTTTATCCTGATCTGCTCTCAACCTTGGATAATACTACTAACAGGACAATGTTATATCCCATTGTAAAGAGATGCTCCCAAGCCGTTTATTTCCTTCTGTGTCTCAGTATTTGTTCAGCAAATGAGGATCTTCAGGCTACCAGGGCTTACTGCATGTTGAGATGGGCCCCACACACCTCAATATTACAATATTCTGAAATATTGTAAGATGTAGCTTCCAAGCATTTGTTGCAAGAGTCATAGCAAAGAGATCACAATATGGCATCCAGGAAGAAAGCTGCTTCACTTGGACCACTTTAACATGGCCTGACAATCTACAGAATGCATTTTAGCACCTCTTCCTCCCAATAAGTATAGGAAGAAACTGCAACTTGATATGTGTTACTTTTCTTCCATAAGGTTTGCTAGATGTTGACTTGGATGTCCTAGTCCATAAGGAAGGCCTCCAATACATAACAGTAAACATGAAAATACAAGAAAACATATATTTTTCACTTACAGCTCCAAAATGCGATACATGCAATGGGATGCATTAAGTATTGCCTTAAAAGCGAGCTAGAGAATGAAGTTTAACACATTTTATAACTTCTGTTGCAAGTAAAATACTAAACTAATTGCCACTAAATGCAGCATTTTATGAAAGGTTTGCCTGACATAATGGTTTGAAGGACTTTTTTTTTTTTACATCAAAACTGTGATAAATAGGTTTTATTGTATGGTTGGGTGTAGCTGATATTTACAAAATCTTGGCAGAAATAAGATAGAAAAAAGTGCTAGGGTAACTTCTAAGATACTATCGTCCATTGAAAAGGAGAAGCTAAAGTGTCATAGACTTGATCAAAACATTTCCATCAAACTTTGCTGGCTGGTTTTTATTCAGCAGTGACTAACTGTCCTCAGGGGCTTCCAGAGGTAGAGTATTTCTTGTGCTAGATCACAAGAAATATTTTCATATACTTAGAAGACACAATGTCTCTTAGTTGTTAAGTACTTATTCTTCCCAGCTACAAATGCTTTTATGTATGGAAGGGTGGAGTTTAAGGTTAGGTAGTTGCCTCCTGTACAATATCCCTTGGTAATTAGGTACCAAACTGACATCACTATAATAATTTCTGATAAAGTGCTAATATTTGACTGTTTGGCCACAATGTCACTTCGAAATGAATACGGTTTGGAGACTACCAACAAGCTGCAGTATGGACCTCCTATCAATAAACCCTGCCTTAGCAGAATATTTGTTAGTTCTGCCTCCTGAGTGTGTTCCATAATATATGAAAAAACTGGTGCCAATATTGGTTCCTAGTTTAAACGGTGGTGGGGGTGGTGTTTCTGTGGTTATTAGACACAGCAACCTAAAACCTAATCAGATCTACTGTCATGCTTTGTTTTTCCTACATTAGAAGGGCAAACCATTGGTCTCCCCGTAAGATGAAACTAGTTCTAGACACCTGTCCATCTCTATTTCAATCCTACTTCATGCTCATTTTTCATTGAAAAGGATGCCCAGAAAATGACCACTCAGGCCTTATTTCATTAACAGTTAGGTAAAAAAAAATAAATATTAAATAATCAAAACACACCATATGGGTGACACTTCCTGGACTGCATTTGCATTTTCATGGGTAGATAACCTGCTGATCTTGAGTAATTTACAAGGATTTTTTTTTTTTTTTCCTGTCTGATCACCTCAGTTTAATGCAGAAATTTTACTGTCTTTAAGTGCAGGGCAATTGGGGCTTTTTTTGTCTGGTGGTGGGTTGCTGGGGTTTTGTTGGGAGTTTTGCAGGGGGTGAAAGGGGGGTTGGTTGGTTGAGGTTTTTTGTTTTTTTAATAGTCCTTAAAGTTATCCAATTTTGCCTGAACAGTATTCCAATCTTTTGTCTAATTAAGAAAAAAAGAGCTTTGACCTGTACCACACCAGTAATTCCAGACTGGAAAGCCCCAGCAGTAACCTTGGTCACAGTCTAATCACATCACCTCCTTTACACACCTTCTTCATCAATCTGCAGGACTCTTCCAGTGGTATCCTTACAGGTGGAATCTCTTCAGCATTAGGTTGCTGTATTTGGTACAACCAGCAGGATTTTGGCGGCAAGAACTACAGGGTACCCTGTGTGGGATGAGGATACAGACTTCCCTCTGTGCCAGTCCCAGCCAGCTCAGCAACTACCTCAAGAGTCCCTCAGGATTGTGGCCAGCCAGAGCAGCCTCTGAACCTGCTGTGGGGTGTACTTAAAAACAGCAGCAGCTGCTTCTGGGAAAGTTCATTTCTACTGTGCACTAGCAACATCAGAGCACAAAGCCAAACCAACAAGCATGTACAACACACACAGTAAGCACAAAGATACATCAATGAGCTTGGAATCACTTCGGAAATAAAAAGGTAGGCAATCAGAAATTCAGAGAACTTTTGATCTTTGTATTTATGGAGTGTTTAGATTGCAACATGGAAAGTGATTTATATTTATCATATGCCTAGTGCATTGGCAAATGTCAAACCGATATAAGTCATGGGTTTGAATTGTTTGGCCACTGTAATACCTTCTTTTAAAAAAACTATCTCAAAATTGCCATTTCTTAAAAATGCTTTTGCTAAACAAAGCCCATGCCTGCCACAAGCTCTCTTTCCATGTGACAATGAGTATTATTCAAATGGACACAAATTAATGTTATTTCCTTGACAGAGAAATAAGAATGGAGAACATGATACGACATTGTCAGTGATGCAACAACCTTCCACTGCAAAAATAAGCAGCAAGTAAGTAATATGCAGGTGGCCAGACAATGTGACCCTGCAAAGACACATTCCATCCCCATTACCATCCACACGGTTCAGGTGCACTCACATTGCATCGTCTCACAGAGTTGGTGCAACCTTAAATAATTACAGTACCTCAAAGCAAAACTTCACTTGCAGGAAATACAAAGACAAGAGAAATTAAAGAGAGGTGAAAGCTATTGAAATCAATCCATAGTTTTAACCAAGCTCTTTATTAAAATAGAGATTTTAAAATTCTAAGGAAGATAAAAAGAACTTTATTTTCTGTGCATGTTACAAAAACGTTACTTGATTTTAACAGACTATACACAGACATGTCCAAGTTTTAAGACTTTACCAGCTTCTTAAGCTGAGATAGGACATTTGCATAAATACCAAAATAAAGATCCACATTTTATATTTACCAGCCATAGCTACCACTAATCATTCCTCAACAATTAAGTTTCTCTCATTTGGAAATAGTCTGTCATTTAAACTGCTATCTAATTTATCAAAGATCTCCTGTCTTAAGTACACAATTAGTCCCCCTTTTTGCAATGTTCAGAAGTTAACATAAGTTAACAGAAGTTTCACCATTTTTTTTTCCTCAAGTAGGAGCATTCTGCTGTGAGTCCGAAAAAACTAAAGATCAACAAAAAGCATTGAATTATAAACAAATAAAGGCAAATGAAAATAGGAATGGAAATAAAAAGCAAATAACTTTCTTTTGTTTTCATCTCACCTACCCATTAAAAAAAAATCCAATTCCCTACTACACTAGAAAAGCTTGGGAACTGAACCTAAGTGAGATTTTTGGAAATCTGTGGAACAAATGTGAATAATTCTCTCCTGAAAACCAAATTCTACCTGACAACTGACATAGCCTCTTTTCTAAAATTCAAAGATGAGAAGTTTGCTTCCAAAGGACCATAAGACAAAAGAAAAGCAAGAGTAGCAGGCAGAATTCTGCAGCTCTAGAAGAGAAGAACATTAGAACTAGAATTAAATGAAAATCAAAGAAAATTTATGTTATGTGAGTACATAATTAATAGATACAGAAAGTTGAGGGTTTTTTCTCTCATTGTTTGCAAGTTGCTGTGAACCTCAGAATATTTTATTATTTTCAGAATGTAACTACACTTAGCTGAATGTTTTTCAGTGTCATTTAGTAAAACACCTGAAATAAAATGAAATGTGCTAAGGTAAATTTTGTGTAACTATTATATTTGGCATAATTAGGAATGTCAGTAGGATCATGAAACAAATAATGACCTAGTGCTCTTTTTTTCTTCAAAAACGTCTCAGCTGCTTAAAGCGCTTGTTTATTTACAGCATTTCATTTCTAGTTTCGCTCATTCACAGCTAGAGGTGGTTACTGGGTTAAAGAATTTGAGTACTTCATCTGACCATCCATTATAGTACTCCATTTAAGAGTTTTGCAGAGTTTCAAACTGAAACAAATACAATAAACAGCAAAAGAAATGCATAGTCAGAGCCACAACCATGTTTACTCCATGTCAGCTCTTTAATAAAACTTGACCAAAGAAAAGGAAGAGCAAAGGCAAAAAAAAATAAAAAATCTCAACTACAGTGCTTGTGTTTTTTCAATGAAAATACACATTAAGTATTTGCTTTATTTTTTGTTTTCTCTGCTCATATTTTGACCAGCAAATCTTAGGCTTTTCCAGAGTAAAAACATTGTCCAATAGGAAGCAGTAATTTACATTTTAATTATAACAGTTAAAGCTCCCAATAGGCATAATTAGAAATAGAATAACTGCAGTAAAGTGAATAACCAGTCAGAATTCATGCATTAATATCTAGGGAAATAAAGTTCTAACAGCAAGGGTATAATGAGTCTTCAGAAGGATCAAACCAAAGAAAGCCCCAGACAAATCAGACATGTAAACCCTCAGCAGAAATGGTCAAAGAAATTACTAGGACTTATGAATTTAAGTAAATGAATTTAACCTAGAGCCAAGACTAAACTGATAAAGATTTCCTGGTGACAGACAGGAAGATAAATTTTTAAAAAGCTGACTTGCTGAATTACTAAGTATATTGTTGGGAAAGAAAACTCATTGACAGCTATAGAATACAACATAGAAGCAGGGTAAGCGTTTACTGAGAAGAGAGAGTTGGACTCATCATTTAAAATATCACCTTTAAGTCATGTGATCATACATGAAGCAATGACTGGTGCCAACTTTGCCACCATGTGATTACTTTCTTATCTTTTGAAGATGCCCTACTGCATACAGAGCATTATGGATATCTAGATCTGAACTAAGAACAAAATACTAAAAAGAAAAACAAAACCACAAAACAAGTTTGACTGGAGATTCTCTAACTAAAATTAATTCTTGAGGCAGTAAAAGGTCCATCTTGTTGTGATTAATTAGAATAATATAATTACCCTTATAAGGTCAAACCATCTGTTCATGAAAGTCCTAGCAGATATGCTGAAGCAAAACTGTTTCCAACCTTTACCTTCACTACTCCTGGTCTCACTCTTACCTCTAGCAGAGACAAGGAGCTGAACAATGCCAGGAGCCCATGGCTCACGTCACAGCGGCTGATGGGACCTGGGCAGGGCCATGAGGAACAGCAGCCAAGCCCCTCACCTATAAAAAAATCCCCTGGGGAGCATTAGGAGCCAGGAGCACCACCAACAGTATGTTGTGTACTCGGCACTGGTGAGGCTGCACCTCAAACCCTATGTTTAGTTCTGGGCCGCTCACTACAAGACAGACATTGAGGTGCTGGACTGTGTCCAGAGATGGGCAACAGAGCTGGGGAAGGGTCCAGAGAACAAGTCTGATGAGAAGCAGCTGAAGGACCTGGGGGTGTTTAGTCTGCAGAAGAGGCGGCTCAGGGGAGACCCGATGGGTCTGCACAGCTATCAGAAAGAAGGGTGTAGTGAGATGGTTAGTCCCAATTAACAAGCAATAGGACAAGAGAAAATGGCCTGAAGTGCCACCAAGGGAGGTTTGGACTGGCTATTATGAAAAATTTCTTCACCAAAAGGATTGTCAAGCATTGGAACAAGCTGCCCACGGAGGTGGTTGAGTCACCATCCCTGGAGGGATTTAAAAGACATGTAGATGTGGCAACATGGTTTAGTGGTGGGCTTGGCAGTGCTAAATTAATGGCTGGACTCTATGATCTTAAAGGCCTTTTCCAACCCAAATGATTCTATGAAATATTAAGTACATAGTCAAAATGTCCCCAGCATGTTGGAAAACTGAATAAGAAACAGGAAGAAAATTAAAGCACAATTACTTTGGTCGAATGAAACAGCAAAACAAAAGTATGCAACAGGTATAAAGAAAACAGGCAATTATTCATCCACATTGCTCTGAGTGGCACACAATTTTTCTGCACTCTGAAGACCCTCCAAGTTGTTCATGGTTTAAGTCAAAGATGTTTTAAAGTTCCTATTTCACTCTCAGTACTGGGTGTTAAATGTTAATATGGTGTATCAACTTCTTGCTAAACTAAGATTAAGTGAAATGATTGATAATACTGAATACTAATACATCTATTTTAAGGATTCATTAGGTAGTTTTCCAAGACAGCTTTATTTATAAATACATGCCAGTTATGCCAGGTTTTTTCATATTGATTCCCTTTACCAGGTAAGACAGGCAAGCAGAAGCAAGTGTTTTCAGTGATACTCTTTTATCATATGATGTTTCCACTGTGTAAAATACTTTGTTATTAAAAAATTACTGTTAATGGGTGGTTTTGTTTTTTTAGAAATACAAAAAAGCTACTAACTCACTGTAACAACTTCGTAAATACAAACTTCTTCACTTTCTTCAACATATCTACAATTCCCATTTATCTAGGCTCTGGAGAAATCTTTAGGGTGTCATATTTGGAGAATATATTTTAAAGACATCAATTTCTTTTCTCCTTGTTCTCACATCTCTTTGATCTTATGTTGCTATATTTGTCATTTTACAGCCCTTGAATTCCCACATTTCTGTTTCAAAAACAACTCACACAATGCAAGCTTAACTGTTTAATGCATCTTTGATAGGCAGACTATCTATGCCAAATGTTACCACCTAACTTAACATGATTCTTATGCTCCCAAATTGTTCCTTTTTTTGTCTGCAAGGAAAATTAAAGGTTAACTTCTAAGATTTTTTCACAGGAACCACTGGAAATCCACACAGATGCCACAGTTGCACACCTACAATTTATTTTCCATGTAGTAAACAACTATAGATACTCTTCTGTTCACTTAATCCATCCTCCTTTTAATTAAGATTGCTCTCGAAATTCTCCCTGTCCTTTTTTCCTGTTAGAATAGCCCCCACTTGAAGGCTACAATGATAAGAATCTGTTACTGCCATACATAACCAGAACAGCTTAAACCGTTCTTGTCTAGGATGCTCAGCAGGTGGGCTTGGCACTGTGGTTGGTGCTCCCAAACACAAGTCACCAGTATTCACTGACCTGTCCCTGCAAGTGCAGCAGTGGGACAGAGCTATGAGAGCATAGGCTAGGGGAAAGACTCATGGTTCCAACTTCACTGCTAGCAAAAAAAAAAAAAATCAGTATATTTGAGAAAAAGAACTTCTCTTCATTGCTGAATGGCCAATAACACAACAAAAAATATAAAACAGCTGTAAAATACAGTTTTGTAAGAAGAAGTTGAGTAATGAGATATCTCTTTATTTGCACGCTACCAAGACCTAATGTTTCCATATGGATAATCCACAGTGGTTTCAAGTTTACTAGTAATTCCTGATTACCACCATGCAAGACAAAATGCAAGGGGTTGCATGGAGAATGAAACAGATAAATACTTCTATAAGGATTAAAACTGAAAAAAATGTTATTTTCAAGTTTTCTATAGCAGAAATTGTTACCTGATACTGCACAGCATTGTCACAGATGTTATCCCATCTTCCCAATCTTCTCCAATTATTTATTTCAATATGTTCAGTACAGCCAGTATCACCTGTAAGCACCTAATTCAATGGCACTGTATGAACACTAAGCCTTTTTGATACAGAGGGGGAAACCAAAATTACACAGAGGGGTAGTTTTTATGGTCATCAGGGTGTACCGGCTTTCTTCATCTGAATTTAAGCACCTGCAAAACATCACTAAGCCTAAGAGCAGTTGGAGAAGCCTGCGTTTCATCTAAACTTTGGAAATAGAACTAATATTGTACTGAAGGAGCCTTTCTCCCTTCCCCCACAGGACATGAACAGTGGTTGCTTACAGACCAAGACTTAACGACTTCTAAATGCCTCCAGATATTGAGTGCATTTCAGGCGAACTGCTTCACATTGTTTTAGTCTTGGAACCCGTGTATCACAGAGAAGGGATAAGGAAATGAATGTTTGCAGCCACAGAGAATGTTCGCGTTTGTTATGGAAAAGTCTCAAATACAAACTAGCACTTCACTTACATAAGTAGTATTACTAACACCAGAAAGACCTTGTTTTATGACTTTCTCCAAGTTTTGCAGAATTTACTGAATTACATACATGGCAATATTGGATAGTAATACTATGTGCTGTCTAGAATAACTTTGCAGAATAATCAAGAGTTGTTCTGTCCAGCACCTGAGGACCTGACTACAGCAGTTGTTTCAGCAGCTTGTATTAAATATTCTTGTTTGACTTATGCCGAAGTGAAAACCAGACACAACTGAAGTCAGTTTTGAAACACCACCACTGAACAGCATCTGGAAATAATCTGAAAATGTATATAAACTGGTCCAAACTGATACAATGTTACACTAATATTAACAAAAGCCTATTATTCCGCAGAGCTCAATTTCCCATTGCCACCTCCGTGGCTCATCAACACTGAAAGTTATCATTTAGTGAGCACAGTTACATTGAACTAGAAACAACATCACTGCAGGACCAACAGCTGTCACCTCACTGATGGTCTTCCTACGGTATACCTTTTTTCTTTCTTTTTTTAATGGTTGCCATTTGGGAGTCCTAAGCTAGCAAGAACTACAAAGTATCAGATGTACCTGAAATGAGAAATGCCAGAGCACAAATTTTGATTATTTCTTTCCTAGTAATTGTCTTTTTATTGTTCTTTTAAACATTAAGCTCTCACAAAAGTTTTCCACATCTAGAGTCCATTTTGTTATTCATATTTCAAAACACCCTCCAATCCAAACAACAGCAGATTTGCCAGTTGAGCTACCAAAAGCTCAAAGGAGAATACCCCAAGCCTTTGTATCTGAAACCTAGGCACATCAGACCATATACTAATAGAAAAAAGTATGACAGAAAACATTAGCTGAGATACAAGGTAATGCTTCACTGCTGTATAGGGTGACATGATTCTAATCAGCAAGAAGAAATAGATAAAAGTAATATATAACCCGAAATTCCTCTAAGGACTATGAGCCGTCTTAAGAGATACCTTGATCAGTATGTTTGGTTTTTTTCTTTATTTTGTTGTGTTGACTTTTCCCCCCTACTTGGGGAATAGAAGGGGAAAACAACAACAACAAAATACCAACCACCAAACAAACCAGCACACAGAAAGCCAACCCCTAACCATGAAAAAGGAACTAGAAGTTGATTGCTATTACATAACATGACCTTCAACACAGGATTACAAATGATGCAATGGAAGCTATATTTACATTTTCATTTATAACATAACCACAGATTTGCACCTCAATTGCACCTCGAGTTTTCAGGATTTCCACATCAAATATGCCCTCTAAAAGATATGAAATAGTAGATTGTTATCAATTGGGCTCTTATACTGAAAGTAACTAAAGGATAATATGTAACTGATTTCTTGCACCACACTCTGTAGCACTTTTATAAGCATCATGTCACTGTAGGGATTAAACTTGTACTAAATGTAATGCAAGTTCAGTGCAAAAACCAGAAACACTTTGCTTTAACCAGGAAATAAATAAATAAATAAAGTAATGGCTGGCAGCTGGTCATTATTTTGTTTTTCCAGGTGTTAAAAGCTTGACTACTTTTTAACTTTGTTTTTTCCAGTGCTAGTGACAGTCTTTGCCTAAGGTTGTTAAGGTATGTTCACTATGGAGCTGCTGGAAACATTCTTTCACCTTACTTTCTCTGCCTACCCTTCAAAATTATGCTGTATGCCAAATAAAGGCCAAGGATGTGAGATGCAAATCTCTTTTTTTTTTTTTACAGCTTATACAAAAATCTCTAAATTTCTTAACTTTCCCATTTTACACAGCAAAATCAGAAAGTAGTACAAGGACAGCACATTTAATTTTCAACACTATAATAGCACACTCTTCTTGGTGAATGGTCACACTCCTCAAAAAAATTCAGATATCACAGAGGTTGGGAGGATTATTTTTTGAAGGTTCTTTTCCCCCTTTGTACATTTTCAATCTATACAGTTAAAAGCAATTTTAGTTGACTAAGTTCACAGGAGAAAGACTTCAAAAAACAGGAGCTGTACATTCAAGCTGTGATGGCTGTGTCACAATTTCCCATTTTATAATTTATTTTCCCCATAGATAGAGGGAAGGTTTATTTTATTGTCATTTACTATTTAGAAAAAAAATAAACTACAGAGGAAGACATACTGTCCCTTCCAGAGATAATGCTGGTTTTGGAAGAAAATCACAGTCAAAAGTAAAACAGCACGTATACAGTGAGTTCTGAATACACATAGGAAGACAGAAAGAATAATTCCAACCACAAATTGTTGACTCATTTCGGTTACAGCTATTTATTTTACCCAGCAACATCTGGGCAGTCTCAATATTTAGGCTTCAAAGTGACTGGAAATTATAATGCTATTTATTTATGATGTATTTTGTTGGACTGTACAATCCATGCTAAAAGCCTGATCCCGGTGCTCAGCAGCAGTATCGTACTATCTTCAGAGCAACAACTGTGCAAGGCGCTGGCTTCAGCTACCTGCACCGCAGAGGTGCTGCAGACAAGTTGCACGCTCAGCCTTGGCAGCACATGTTCGGCACCAGCCAGGCTGTGGCTCCTGCAACGCTTCTGCCTCCCTACAATGCAAACCTACCCTTCCCACAAAAGTCTTCAAGTCTCTAAATAAAACATGAATTTCAAGTATTATTGACTTTCCAACTCTTGTTTACTCCTAAAAAAATTCTTCATTTCCAGTGCCTTTTTTTCCCCCCACTAATGCTGTGAATTAGTCTGCTAATGGCCTCCAGGGAATATCGCCAAAGTCGTCAAACTTCCCAGGCCCTTCTAGACTCTTCTAGCTCCCTCCTCTTCCGTCATGCCAACCTAGTTTCATGAAACCTTACACCCCATTTTCTGTGCATAATGCAGACAGTTGCTTTATTCATCCCGGCTAACTCTTGTTTACTCTTGAAACTATCTCCCTGATGCAACCTTCAGACAAATTTCAGGTTTACAAGCTGACTTCAACTCTTTCACCAGTGAAGAGTTTACAAATGCCTGTATAAGCTAGCAAATTAACTCCTAGGTCTGCAGCTTGACGGAAGGAAGCCTTGTAATGGTACAAAGCCCGTTATGCCCAATACATGAACATATTTGTATTCTTGGAGAAGATTGTGTAGTTCAAAAAACCCACCCTCTTTTAAGAAGAAATTAAACTAGATAAACACAAATCAAAATTGCATGTTGAAAAGCCTATAATACTTAAGAAAATCAGAAAGGCTTTGTGCGATGATGCAGTCGCTTAAGACAAGTCATTAACACATATGCACACACACACTTCACTGGTACTACTGTTCAGTGTCCATAAAATGCAGTTTAATTAAAAACCCACATTCCTATGAAATTCTAGATACGAAAATACTTATGTCTTCCAAACAATTTGGAAGACATAAGTAACAGTTCCATTTATGCAAATCATGAATGTAAATCCACATTTCTTACACCTCTGAACTTTAAGAAGGGTGAGCATTCAGATTTCAAAAGAAAAGCTCGGTTCTTGGGGTGAATTTGGAGTTCATTTCCAAGGACTTCAAAAATATGAAACTTCAGGAATTAAGTAGATACTTTAGAGACTAATTTTTTTAAAGCTCTGTAAAGGATACATGAAATAAAAAAGCATGACAGCTGCATTCCTGCTGGGTTTATGAAACAAGAAAAATGTTACCAGCAGAAGATACATAAGATTTAATGTTATATAACCAAACACCAATGTGTATACGTGTCAGTCAGCTGTCAAACAACATATACACACATTAAGAACACAGGAAGAGAGAAGCAGCATCACATAATAAAACCTCTATAATCCTTCACATTTCATTCTATGGCCCAGTGATTACAGGACTGGAGTGACTCAGAATGAAGACGTTAAAGCCTCTTCTTGTTTCTTCCATTAGTCTGCTGAGTAATCGTTGGCAAATCACTTGACTTTTCTACATGTCAGCATCCCAATTTGTCAAATTGGTGTAACAACACTTAACTCCTTTGTAAATCACCTTGACATCCAGTGATGAAGACTAGCTTTATTGTAACAAAATGAAACAATTCTGACACATTTAGTAATATGTTTAATAAGACCTGTATATGTCTAACAGTTTGATTTCTTTCACCTTAAAAAGGAATGAACTTAGAAGTTCAGATGCATATCTTACTTTACGAGCTTGACATTCTATTCCTGCAACTGTTCCAACATTTTCAGTACATAAAAATATTGCCAGAAGACCTTTCAGTTTATTTTCCAGTGCTGATCCCAGACAAATGTTTATGAAAAAGTCTTATTTAATATGTTTAAGAAATCTCTCTTTACCCTATATAACTTCCACAAAATGAACTGTCAAAAGGTTGAGAGCTAACTACGGATCACTACCTATGGAACACAATTTATTTTACTCTTTCATTTTAATTCAGAAAAATTAGGCCGTTCTTCTAGCACTGCAGTTATAAGGAGGGTATTACAATTTTTTGACAAATTTTTTACTTTACATGGAAATAAGTAGTTCACCTTAGGTACAATTGATGTACTTTTAAAATTCTATTTTTCTCAATACACTGAGCTTCTAAAGAAAATGAAAGATTGCAAACCCATCTTTACCTCAATTCTATCACACACAGCACTGCAAAAATCTGATCTCTGCTCCTAGAAATTCCTATCTTATTTTAAGAAATCAGATATTAGAAGGCCTTCTTCCCTCCCTTCTCAAAAACAAACTTTGTGTGGTTAATACAAAAATATTCCTTTTTTTTCTGACAAAGTTTTCAACCGCTTCACTGAGGGTTAAACAGCCTCTAACATTCCAACCATTTTCAGTTACAGACCATATTATAGCTTAAGTTTCTCACAATACATCCTTATTAAGCACTCCATGTTAATAGAAAAGCTTTTTAAGCTTTGATAAACCTTTCAAAGAATCTAGCTCAGTTTTTGAAGAAACTAGTGACCAAAAGAGAGGAAAGACCTTAAGAAAAGGCCCAAGAGACCATTGGTGTTTGCATGTGCTGAGAAATGCTATTTTTATTTTGATAAAAACATCAGAGACTTTAAAAGGTAAGTACAAATCTGACTGCATCTCATACATTAAGATAAAATCAAGTTTTCATTAACTAGGTCCAATGTTTCATTACATTCTGGAAGTATGGCAACTGCAACTTTCCAATTAGACATGGAATGTGACGTAAAAAGCTTCACAGACACATCAGTGACATTTCTGAGGCTATACGTGGCATTACAAGAAATTGGCTTGTGCTCAACATTGGTCCAAAAAGGCTTAGATCTATTATGAAGTTCTCTTCTTCCTTCTTTATATAGACTATATGTACAATTATCAGCAAAATAAAAATCAGCAAGGTCACATTGTTTTTTCCACTGGAAATACCATGTTATGCAGAAATAAGTTGAAAAATTCATGTTTTGCAGCTTTCAAAGTCCCAGTAGTTGCAACAACACATGTATTCAGGTAATATTACCTGCAAGCAAACACATCTAAACTTTAAATTAACACTGTAACATTGCTGCATAGACCACTCATTTAATTAACTGTTACATTACGAGCAGCAGGCATGCCTCTCCAGTAACATAGCGTGTAATATTTTAAGTAAACAGTACCTAGAGTTTAATGCTGGAGCTCTTAGGTAGCACTTACTATAGTAACAGTCTAAAGTAATTTCAAATACAATAAATTTTAGCTTGCTGTTGTGCTTTCAGTAGTTGGCATCTCTAGATTAAGAAAATGCTCATAATGGCTTCACACATTTCATTTTATAAATATTTTTATATTTATACTTCTGTAACTAGATATAGATATACATGCCAACTAGAAATAATTCAAGATGGAAATTGTGTAATATTATGCCTGACAGAAATTACCTTAAAGTGAATCTACATTTCAAGAAACAATTTTGAATGCACGTGTTATGATAAACATAATGGCTGAATTCACCAGGCAACCACCAATTATCCCCATCTAAGACACTCATTGACAGATATTTAGGAATGTATCCATGCAAAAAGTAAAAATCTCTTTATGATGCTTCACTACAGACTCAAGTTTGATAAAAAATGATTAATAGAAAGTGATTTTTGTTGTTACACTGCTTTTTAAAGAGGACAGCAAATGGCAGTTCCACATGAGAGTACCTTACATTTTCTCTCTCCTTTTTCTAAATAGTAAAATATTTTATTTTAGAATAAATCAAATGCTTGGTAACTACTTTGTCTCTAATGGATAGGAACCAAATGTTTTTAAGCCAAACCCTACAGCATGACATTCAACTGAATATTATACCAGTTGCTGCTGTTACTGAAGAACCACTTTCTTGCATGATAATTGCGTGAAATCTTGTTCCTTTGACCTGAAATACCAGGCATCAGTCACCACAGCTTTCCATTTTGAACTATTCATTAGAACACCCGAACATATGCTACTTGAATTCTGAACCACTTCAATGGCTTTCCATCTCACTTCTTAATTTTGCTGCCAGATTTATTATTCCCAATATTGTAAAAGGTTAAGAACTTTAATCCTCACTGCCCTACAGATACTGCATTAATTTATTTGCAAAACAAGTGTGAGCTTTCCAGTCTCATTTAACTGTATTTTCAGTTAGATTTTTTTTCGTAGGTATAATTGCTGCAAATGCCAAAGGTGCAGAACTGCGTAAATCAACCCAACCTAAATTCAATAGACTTTCAAAAAGATTACCTAGTTCACATTTCTTTGAACGGTGACTGATCTTCCCAATAATTTTAGATAAGGTTTAGAATAACGTGCGAGTAGAGAAAACACAACATGACGTGGCCATAAGACTAAGAAGAAAAACCCACTACTAACAATTATTAAAATAAAAGAAGTTTAACCAAAAGCCTATAGGGTAATAGGGAAAAAGCAAAACACAGATAACACAAAACATGAGAAAATTAAATTAACAGAATTACAGAATAGTTCAGGCTGACAGAGAGCACTGGAGGATACATGGCCTGCTACCTGCTCAAAGCAGAGCTCACATCGATTAGACCACATTGTTCATAGCCTGAACCCGTCAGTCTATGGTTCCAAGGATGATTATTTCACACAGAACCACTAATCCCACATCAAAAAGAAAGAAATTACATGGTTTAGAAGAACAAGGTACCTTCATTTATGTCCTTTGACAGACAGCAAGCATGACAGCAGATGGCACAGGTAACCACTGGTCAACCTCCCTTCAGGAGCAGAGGAGATAACAAGACTGCTCTGCCTCTTAAAGAGCTGTGCTCCTGTGATACTTCACTATTTCAAGGCCAGAGATTGGCTCTTTCAATAAGTGTGCCAGCTTGCGTTCCTCTTCCTTAAACTGCAGGATAAGTCTACTAGAATGTTTCCTGAATCCTGTAGAACTGAGCCTAGAGATCATCAGAAATTATCTTGTGTCCATGAGCAGCAGCAATGCTCAGCTGCTGTAGATGCTGGAATTCACCAGGACTGAATCACTAGCCCTATTCAAAACAAAACACCAACCTCTACTGAGCAGGAACAAGTCACACTATTCTTTCTCCATTTAGGCGTTTCGATACTAAGACTCTGCCTGAGCCATGCAAGAGCAATGGATGCCCATCCTCAGCTCTCCTATAACACAACATTGTTCAGAAGTATTTAACCAGACTGCTAATTATTTGAGTTTCCTAAAACCCAATGCACATATGGAGACTCTTCCCTTATTAAAAGTGTAAAGCTGATTGCACAGGACAGCTTTGTAGTTTATGAGGAATTAGAACTCTACCTTAATAAATTCACCAACTAATGACTGAAGAAATGGGAGCTAAACTAGCTCTGAGAAGTCTAACTCAACCTGTGGCTGTCATGGTATCCTAAACCACAACATGTTCTTTCTTATATGTTTGTATCTTGCAGGTTCCCCAAAACGTAGATCTTATCTTAAGGGTCCACAGTTATATTCATTATGCAGTAAATCACACCCCATACAGAGAACTAGCAGCATGTCCTGGTAAGTCTCTTTTCGCAAAGAGTGAGTGTTATCTCCACCATAATGTTAAACTTTGCACAAAAATTAATCTGTAAAATTTTTCAATTGATGTTAAAAATATCTTCATGGCTGTAATTTTCATCTAACAGCAATAATTCTATCATTTTTTCCATCCTTAGCTAACTTGAAAGCATAAAGTATGTACATTTATTTACAAAAAGGTAGATGTATATTCACAGGTTCTTATTTCTAAAGTCACACCTGCTCCCAAGCCTAAATATGGCTAAGTGGCTGGACTAAATATGCTGAAGTAACACTTTAGGAAGCAAAAATTCATGTTTGGAGAGGAAAAAAAACGCTTCATACTGCTGGACTGGTAGGAACAGTAATATTTAGAGATAATTTTTCTTTTACTCTGTGTAGATATGCTTAAAAAGAACAGCATTGGTATGAATGCAGAGTGACAAGCAATTAAAGAGATAGAAGCGTGCAAAGTTGTCATCATAGAATTAATGTTTTCAAACAAAAATATTCACAAAAAGAAAAAGATTAAAGGATCGCTACATACATTTCTAAACATTTCTACAAGTAGGCTTTTACATGAAAAATGTCTGCATCCCCGTGATGACTTAGAAGAAATGATGAGTCCCTCTTAAAAGCAGACATTAAGAAGAATAAAGCAATGACAAGAAATGTATTAAGCAAGTTGCAAGGGCTCCAATAACCATGTACAGGATAGGAAACAGTGGGAAATCTGTGAAAAAGAACAAATCCAGATTTTTCAAAAAATCTACGCTTTTGTTTAACAAAACATCCTCTCTGGGCTGCATAGATAATACTCCTGCCATAACTTAAAACTTCACCAGCGTACATTCTGAAAGATTAAAAATGAGGATTGTGACAACACAGGTATTAATTTATCTGAACAGAAGTTTTGGCTAACATTTACCTAGAACAAAGTATATGTCTGAACACTAAAGTCAGCTTTCAATAGTTTTGGAGGTGGGGTTTTTGTTAGTTACTTTTGGGTTTGGCTTTTTATTTTTAAAACAATATTCAGAACTATCCCAAATCCCAACAGGATGGATTGAGGCTTTTAATGCCTCCTCATTGCCCCAGCTAATTTAGCATAACACCTGAAGAAGGATTTCTTTCACTCAGGACATGTATTTTTTCTAGTTTTTGGTGGTTTGGATTCTTTTAAGGAAGCATAATACTTTTTTTTTTCTTTTTAGGTAGAGATGAACTGTGCTGGGAAATACAAACAGCACATTTTTCTTCCTCACATTCATAGTAACTAGATGAAAATAAAATCTTACATCTTTGAGGTTGCGATTTACTGAAAGTAAGAAAAAAATATAAATGACACTTCGACCATGTCAAAACTAGTGCAGTCATTTCTAACTGTTTGAAAACTAGACAACGTCAGAACAAAAGATTGTCTGAAGATGTACAGAACTAATTTCCAAAAAGTTTCATGACTCTTCTGTCTATGAAGAGAGGAGTACCATTTGTTTTCTTTCAATACCCAAGGATGAAAAGTTCACATGTAATTGGTAAAACTAGAACTGAGAAAATAAAACATCCAACCTTCCTTCAACAAAAAATATTGTTCAATCCAGCGGGGACAGCAGAGACTGGATATCTCCTCCAGTACCTCCAGCTTACCTTAGTAAAGCTAAGGTTTTGCTCCAGATCTTATCTGTTGCTACATGCAAATAAAGTTCTCAGCAGCCAATTCTGTTCTCATAGAAGGAAATTGTTGTTCTTAGATTAATCTGTCCTTAAACTTTCCTTCCATGTATTTATCAATGATCTGGACACAGGAGTTGAATGCATTCCTAGCAAGTTTGCTGATGATACCAAACTGGGAGGTGCTGTTGACTCTTGAGGGACAAGAAGCCTTGCAGAGGGACCTAGATAGACTGGAGCATTGGGCTATGATTAATGGGATGAAATTTAACAAGTCCAAATGCCAGATCCTGCACCTGGGATGAGTAACACCAGGCACAAGTATAAACTGGGAAAGGAGTGGCAGGAGAGCAGCCTTGCAGAAAGGGATCTAGGGGTGCTGGTTGACAGCAGGCTCAGCGTGAGTCAGCAGTGTGTCCTGGTGGCCAAGAGGGCACAATGGCACCCGGGGGTGCATCAAACATGGCATAACCAGCTGGTCAAAAGAGGTGATTATCCCACTATCTAGTGTTGGTGAGGCCTCACCTTGAATATTGTGTGCAGTTCTGGGCCCTACAGCTTAAGAAGGATGTGAAGGCCCTTCAGTGTGCCCACAGGAGGGCAACAAAGCTGCTGGAAAAAGTGGAAGAAATGTCCAGTAAGGAGTGGCTAAGGACTTTGGGCTTCTCTATTTTGGAGAAAAGGAGACTGATTGTCAACCTCATTGCTCTCTACAGCTTCCTGAGGAGATGAAAGGGAGAGGGAGGTGCTGAGCTCTTCTCCTTGGTGTCCAGCCACAGGATGTGTGGGAACGGCTCAAAGGCACATCAGAGGAGGTTTAAACTGGATGTTAGGAAGCATTCCTTTATAAAGAGCATGATCAGACACTGGTGCAGGCTTCCTAGAGAGGTGGCTGATGCCCAAAGCCTGTCAGTGTTTAAGAGGCATTTGGGCAATGCTCTTAACATGCCTTCACCTGGTCAGCCCTGAACTGGTCAGGCAGTTGGATTAGATTATCACTGTAGATCCCTTCCTACTGAAATAGTCTATTTTATTCTATATTTAAGCTACAATGCTCCTCAGAGAAAATACCTTTGTTTTTTTCGTCTTATACAGTCAATGCTTAATACTGTGCTCAATGAAAGCTAATCATGCAAATCACCAGAGCTGAATCTCAGTCCTCAGTTTCACTTTAAAACTGGTATATCGCGGGGGGGTGGGGCATGATGACGGAACAGCTGCACTAACACAGATCAACAGTGAGTTATTTTATTACTAGGGAAAGTCAGTTAAGCAATTTATGTTTAGGCCACAGTCACTACTGCCTATAGTTGACAAGTGTGGCTTCCAGTCTTCTGGGGAAAAATACCCAGAGGATCTGCACAAAAGGAAGCTTTCTCATTTCACAAAGTAACAGCTCCAAGAGATAAGCACTGTACATAAGAAAGCAAGTAAGCACTTGAATAGATGTTTCTCATAAAATAAATCTATCATCCAGATGCAATCCAGTCTGCTTTTGCCTGCTACTCTTACTAGGTTAAGACTTTCCACAGTCCTCAGGTGTAAAATTGTAATTACTGTATTATCTTGCATTCACATGCTGGAGAACTGGAGTTAGACTCCAGGGAAATCACTGTGGACAGCGCAAGAGATTCTGCAATAACTCCCCTCCCACCCCAAAAAAAGAAAAAAAAAATCAGCTTGGAGGCCAAGTCTTTTATTCTCAGAGGTATAAGTATTACACAGGACTTCTAGTCAATCTGATCTCAAATTTCTTTAACATTAGTAACAATGTGAGACCTGGGATTTTGGTCTTCCTTGGGAGAAGAGGGACAAAAAATTAATAGCCAAAGTGGGAGACCGGTTCAGTAGCTATGCACAAGCTACTAGCAGCCTTGCTGTCCCTAATCCACAGTGGATGATACCTGATGTCAAAGTAGACTTTTTTTACTTTCCTTTTCTCTGTGTGAACAAAAACACAGATCTAAACTACAGTTACCTAGTGCATGATATTTAAAACTATTCAAATCCTGAAACAAATCAATCTTTTCCACACTACACGAAAAAAGAAGCTTCTGTTCACTCGCTTCTCAGTCTCCATTGTGGAGACAGCAGAAGCCTTGTATTAACATTTCCCAGAAGACAGAAAGAAGTTGCTTGTTTTTAACAGCCAACTCGCACAACAGCTATTACCATTACACACAACCTACTCCTAGTGTCTCCTGGAACAGGTAAAAGGAAAGCACTCTCCAACATTTCAGAGGCATCTCTAGAAAAGAAGAGGAAGGGAGTAAAGGAGAGAGAAGAACACATTGTATATGTGTATGTAGCTAGCAGTGAAGTATGATTGATAGTACTGTCATTTTAGAGAAGGCCGCTCAACTGCAGCTGTTTTATGGACACAATACTACCAACTAGCTGTACTGCACAGAAAAAACACTGCTTAAAAAATAAGATAAATACTCATCTATGCTAGGGAAAATAGTTTATTTGAAAAAAATTAAGAACTACTCTTTAATGGAAACTGTACCGATGTCTCATGTGAGTTTCAAAACATACATTTTATCTGTATTTAAAGTTTCTTCACAAAAAGTTGGCGAAGTGATTGCAAGCCTTTAAAATCCAGATCTTCAAGTTTTTCAACAGTTGGTTTGCACAACTGTACACATCGGTTCTTAAGACAGAGGGCAGCCAACTTCCACTCTCATTGTTTTTTCTATTAAGACTGCAGCCAACAAAATTAGGGTTTTTTACCCACTTAATACACCCTGGTGAAACCCCACAGAGTATCACTATTTCGCCTGTCTTATTGTATTTCCTTTTCACATTTTAAATTACTATGTGTCCCTTTTACAGTACATTTGAAGGAACATATACACACAAACCTGCTTATGCTTTACAGTTTCCCCTCTGAGCAGGTATATGCAAAACTTACATGGTATTTTGCCTTCAACTAATAACACTGACCTTAGATCTCACATGTTGCAATTTAATACAGCTCATCTAAATGAAAGATTCAAGTATGATTTAATGAGAAGATGCTAAGAAAATAGTTGAGACTGCTGATTGTCTTGAGGAATTAAACAGCAAGAGAGAAATTTGACCCAATGGACTTCTGCTCCAGCTTTTCTATTCTGCTGAATGATTTAATCTAAGGCAATAGTCAGGGTAAGGCCAGCTTAATGATGTTGTTTCAGATAATTAAGCCTTTCTGCCTCATCACTTCACCTAACTCAACCAAGAACTGGCATTTCCTACACTTGTCTGCTGGCGTACACAGTATCACATGCAAGATCAAAGGTTAAATACACTTTCTAAGCCTGTATATGTTTAAAATGAAATCAAATCGCCTAGTATTGTTCCTGTCTCTAAGTTATGAGAAAAATTTTAAATGATTTTCATGGCAAAGCACAATCTCTGATTGCAAAGAATATTACTTATATGCAACAGCACAGTCTATGTGACAGTCATCCAAATAACTTATTTCTGCCACTGAAGTATGAGAAAGAAATATTCTAGTTACAATATGATTATGCAGTAGTCCTCAATGTTGGAGCACATTCAGGAAATGTAAAAGTAGTAAGTATGTCATTCTTTCCAAGGGCATTTGATTCTGAACATTTGAAATACATCATTATCATCAGATACCAAAACAGTTACATACTAATAAAGCAGTTTGACTTTACAACACCCGAGACAACTCAGGTGGTCATCAGTAAAGTTATATAGAGGTATCATGCAAACAAATTGTAAACTCCGACATTTACAATTTACTCAGAAAAAATTTCTTAATCTGCTTTTATGCTAGACATTCCATTTACAAATAATTTTTCAAGCACCGATAAGAAGGATGGTATATCAGTATTCCTACTAATGAGGCACAAAAAATATCAATTTTTGACTTCTTAAAGGGAATTACATGCCTCAAACAAGCTCAGAGTCCCACCATGCCACCATCTACAGCTTAAAAAAAAAAAAGTTTATGGTGTCCTTTTGCCAAGACAAATTACAGGAACAGGCACCTGCTGGTAACTACTATAGTTCCTGGGATGTTTTCCCAGAGCTTTCTGGAAGGAAAGGGAAGAAAATGTGCAGGTAACAGTGAACGAGAAAGATAACCCATAGCACAGTAGCTTTCAACAGTTTTTTATCAGTATGTTCTCTAATAATGTTTTCAGTAGAGGCAGTTTAATATTAAACTACTTACATGCTTTTCTTATATCAATGTCAGAAAAAGGAATACATATACAACCTTTTTCCATAAGCAGCAGATGCAGTCTCTCAATTGCTCAAAACATCACACTTACTCTTGTTTTAACAAAACTAATACCAAAACCAAAAAAGAATTAAGTCTTTATCCTTTGTCATAATTGTTCTTTCTGCACTGCTTGGTTATTAAAGGTGCAGCACATAAAGCATCAGGCTACAATAAATGATTTAGGGACTGAAGAAATGCATTTAAGAGAACAAAATAAACGTACAGATATCCTACAAAGATTTAAGACATCTCATTCATACAATACATAGTTTGTGTTTGAATCTTCTGTTTACATTAGCCAAGTATGCACATAATCTTGTGATTACCTTACTGAAACGCTTGAGTCACGTACAGACACCCACTGTCCCCAGAGAGTTCAGCCAATTACATAGTCCTGACCTACAAAGCTCACTGAACCTTAAATAAAAGTAAATATCTGTGCTTGATCCCAAAGCGCAAATACATTACACTGGCAATGTCTAGTGCATGATTGATTGTATACTGTCTTGGTGGGAACTCTGCCCTTCTCAACACAAAACATTCGTGCCAAGGACTGTACGTAAAAGAATACAAATCAAAACCTGGAGCAGTGCTTCCTACTGCTGCATTTGACCTTTCGGAAATAACTGTGATGAGAACAGCAACTGCATTTCAAGCTCTTCATCCTAACGTTCCTTCTAGCATGAACAGAACAGAGTCATTCCCAGACAGAGACTTGGAGCCTTCACTGTGGTTAACTAGAAAGCTCATTCACCAAATCACTCCTGCATCTCCCATCATCACAGCTGTAGGCTTATAACCATTACAAAAAGGCCATAACTGATTTATTCCTCCAGAGGACTTTCAGATGTCTTCTATCAAAAGACAATTTCAGGTACAGTTTTGTTGTAAGCTACAGAAACATAGTACCATTTAATGATTCTCAAGAGTCACATTAAGTGGCATTCCAGACAAATATAGCTACTTTACAGCAGGACTTCAATAATGATGGAATACTTTCCACGCTGTTCTTTCACTCTTAAAATTCTTCTTTTCATACACACTCCCCAAGTGTCTCTATAAAACAATTTTCAGTTATATAGGAAAACATTGGTATTTTTCTTAAAATATGCCGATATATTTCTAAATGAGTCATCTGTATGAAATAAATTCATTATTATTCCCAAGTGTCAACACTCAATTGTAGGCAACATTGTAGGGCTCAACTCTTTATGTAGCTAGCTCATAAAGTTAAGGTAACGTGAAAAATTCACCTTACAAATAGAGAAACAAAATGCTAGTTACAGTTTAGCATTGCATTAAACAACATTCCTTGCAAACTGATAGATGCAGAAGGTAAGGTACCTGAAGTGCCAAAGGTCATGGATTAAAGCTGCAATTTATGTTCTGACCAAGGGTGTAGTTTAAATATGACAACAATAAAAATGGTACATGTGTAATCTTTTCCCTTTGAGGGAAATCAAACACATTTTAAAAAAATTGGCATTTATATTTACTGATTATGCACAAAAAATCGAAAAAGTAATCCGTATATCAGCATTTATAAAGATATGGGAGGAGTTATGAAGAAAAAAAATTATATTTTCCAACTTTACTGCATCTCCTGGTTGCCCAGCAACTTGAAATCTCCAGGAGACTGCTCAAGGCTCCAGACTAGATGCAGCAAAAGACTCCAAAAGCCTGAACTTAAAGTACTTAATTATGAAGCACCTGACTCTCAGAACAAAATTTGGAAATACATTATCATCCTTATTCAGTTCATGGGGAAAACAAGGCTCCAGAGAATGCAGTTCCAAACAGACAGCAAAACCTTGCAATGAGATGCAAATATAGGAACTACATATAATCCTGCATTTCTCTAAGGATTAGGTATACAGCCAAAAGAAAAGGCTTCTGTTCATTTGGTACCTACAATAGAGAATCCACTTGCCGGTATGGAAGCCAGCAAACATTTTTAGGGAGCACGATCATGCTCAGTAGAAGAGGAGATGATGATCATCATACCCTCTTCAAATCCATCTTGCTGAGAGTAAAGCATGTGGAAAGAATATCAACTATATGTATTATTAAAACTGTTACGCCAGCAGATGGCTCCTGTTCAGAACTGATACGATTTGTTTACGTAAAAAAGCAAACATTCAAAAAAGTATTCTCCTAGTTTACACTAGGAGCCTATGTCTTATTTTATACTTCTCCTAACATCACATTGATGGTAAAATTAAAAGGGTTCTTTATTCTTAGCCATATGATGGAGAATACCTTAGCCTATGTGTATCGAGGCTCAGTTTTCAGGGTGAGTCCATAACAGTTACGTTAAGGTGATTACTAACAGTCATTTTTTGAAGTTATAATAGAAATACAAGAACACAACACAGTTACCATGGTTTTGACAAGGTCAACACTCAGGACTAATTTAAAGAAATAAGCCAAGTTTCATGTTAATATAGGAACTAATCAAACTTGGTTGGAACATGAGCAGCAGCTCTTCCAGCATGGCCGCTTTTCTCTTTTGCTATAGTATGAATGGAAAATGAAGGCTTTCTGCTCCCCACAGAAGTAGGAAAGCAAAAGCAAGAGCACAGCAAACTTGTATTTCTGCAGCTTGGGTTTGTTTGTCATCAAGAAGCAGGAACATCTTGTGCTCAGACTTTTTTTTCCACTATAGTTAAAAGTGAATTCCAGATATTCCTTATTAAGAGCAGAAATCAGTCAACCATATCAATTTTCAAGGCTTTGCTTAGTATTCACCACCTTACTGGCTTCAGCTAGAAATTCCTGCTCTACTATTACACCTCATTACAATAAAGAAGCTACCAACTGTGTTAAGAATAAATGCCACCTGTGGCTCCTTTTCATTCTCTCACTCATAAGCATATCATGGCTTGAAGTTTAAAAAAACAAACACTTCCTATGGCATTTTGTTTCACGTCATTTATGTCTTCATCTGATTCTGTAAGATTTGCAGTGAACAGCAAAAAATGGAAACAGCAAATGCTTCTATTTGGATTTTGTCTAATAAGAGTTGCAACAGAAAAAGTTATGTCCAGTATAACCATAACTTTTGACATCTTTGAGCCCTGGACTGACCTATTAAGTTAGCCTGCATACCAAGATAGGTTAATTACACATATTTGACTAAGCATATTTACATAAGTATCCAATTATAGCTTAAAACTACACTCAACATGCATAACCATCTGTCATTGAATATATCTGTTGTTAACGCATAATGGTGTGCCCAGTTTCTTCCTTTCCAAATACATTCAATAGGATTTTTTGCAGCTACAGTGAAGAAAAACTAGCATAACAACCAGTTTGAGTGCAATAATTCATTACATTGACAATTTAAAACATGAATTTACAAGATGATCTGCCAATATTCTCTAAATATTCCCCTCATATCAATGTGTGTCTTTTTTTTTTTTATAAACTAATGGCCACAGACAATACTAGAACTAACCACTTGCTACACATAAGCAAAACAAATTTGTTTGAAATTCTGCCTTTTCTTTTCAAAATATTGTTCAATGTCATTTTCATTCTAGGATAAGCTATCAGCATTTCTGCAACTGAAAGATAAAATGACATTTAAATATCTCTCAGGAGAATTGGAGTCAATCAGTAGAGTAGGAAAAGATAAATCTGTGATAAGATATATTTAGAAAGCTCTGTAAAGACACACTGTTTTACAGTGGGAGGCACTAAAAACCCTACTATTAGTCACTTCTGACTGCAGAACTGTGATACTGCTTTTACCAGAGTCAAATGGTACCAGCTGCAATTACTTAAGGACTTTAATGTTAAGTTGCTGATGACAACCACACTATACACACCCCAAGACTCAACGATCGTTAGCATATATACCTGTGACTAAATCAAATACATTTTATATTTAAAAAGGATTTTTCCTCTAAGATGCTATTTCCTCTCTAGCAAAGCACTCTGTGGTCTACAAAGTGTTTATAATTCAAATAATATGAACACTGTGTTTATAAAAAAATCTTTTGGTGTACATGTCCCTGCATCTTTTAGATGTTTTTATTTCTTAAAAAAAATGTATTAAGATTTTTGTGATGTGCAAAAAAAAAATCAAGTTTTTGATTCCTAACTAGAGCTTTAATCTTGTCTGTAGATTCAAAGAGTGGACATTTTCAGTCTGGAAATAGCAAATTATAATATTACTACCTCTTCTATTGAAAGGAACTGTTCCTACTGTAGCTTTGAGTTTGAGGAAATATAAGCAGAAGTAAAAACCAGAAATCGAGAAAAACAACTAAAATATTAAGATTCTAAAGCAATTGCTAAGGATAAAGTAGAAGTATAACACCTACATAATTTTATATAAATGCTTAAATAAGTCTGCTTTCTTTCTCGTTATGCTGCCTAACAAATGAGGATCCATTATTCCTCACTCGAATACATGACGGTAATGTGGTAAAAACCTATTTTACTGAAGCGTGTCTCCATACACTTACTGCATGCAAGACATCCATTCAAAACTACCTCACTAAACCTGCATAGGCAACTGTGCGGAGAGCACAGTATCACTTAACAAGGCTGGCCAGATCTTCGATCAAACTGAATGTGTCAGGCTAGAGCTCATTACAGCAAGCACCTGGACTTTGAAGAAATTACTGATTTACAAGTAAATTACAATTAAAATGGGTAAATCCAACTGCAATCACCATTCCCTTTTGTGTGTTTCTCACTCAATCCTGATATTAGATATCCTCAATACCTCATTAAGGATTGAGTATGTTACCTAATCTGGCTATGTTCCTGTAAATACGTAAGTATTTGAACTTCTGTGGCCTTAAGTTTGCCTGAGAAACAAAACTGTACTCTAAACAGTTCAAATTCAAAAATGCTGTTAAGAAGCTGAAGTGGAGGGAAAAGGTAGGAAAGCTTCGTAACAATGGTACTACCAGCAAAATCTGTATTGCACTGATTCTCCACCTAAATGATGCACTGGACACCACATCTTCTGTTACATATAATGTGGAGCACAGACACCAGCAGAAGCTTTCACCTAGTTGGCATTACACTAATGGGGAAAATTAACTTAAATTCCACAGACATTAGCACCACTTCCTTTAAAGCTAATACTCAAACCTGGCTTCTCCAACCATTTTCTTATCACCACAGTATCCAAAAACGCAAAGAGGAATTATTATGCTTCCTCAGTGCCAGTCATGTCTGCCAAGACTTTACATTTATAACAAGATGGTAGAAATCAAGTGAAATACCAACAGCATGACTGGATTTGGCAGTGGCATATTCTTGTATTCCCTTGACAATATTAAAAGTTGACAGCAAAAAGATAACTAGATCAAGAACTGAACCATAAATGAACTCTCATATGATATGACCTAAAGCAAGAAGTCAGCATGCTATACATAATACTTTAACATTATTTTCATTGTTTCAACACAGACTGTAGCAGATGCAAGACTATGTAAATGTTTCTGCTAGCAGGGTAGCGCAGCTGTGCCTGCTTTTCCTGTACCATTTACAGAGATTCTTCAGCTTCAGAACTTTTGGTCAAAAAAGATGACCTTACTCGCTCAAAACCAACATCACATTCCCACTGACTCTCACTGAAGCAAAAAAATTAGAAGGGAAGACCACCTTGGTTCAAATACCAGTACTCCCTGTACTTTGTGAGAACTGTGACAAAAGAAGGAGGGGGGGAAGTATACTTTGGTGCTACAACGGCAAGACTAGTATTTCCAATTCCCTTAATTTTCTCTATATAAGTGTACCTTACACCTCAGCATATTTTTGGTACCAGACAGAGATTTCAGGGGAAGGGTCATATAGCTCAAAACTTTCAAATGTGAAATAAATTTAAAAGTTTCCACTCCAAACTAGCTAGAAATCCCCAGACATACATCAATCATGTTCCTTTTTACATACTTCAGTACGCCAAAAGAATGTGACAAATGAAAAGCTAACATTTAGTTATTATCCACCTGGATGCCACAATCCAGGAGATCCCAGCCAGTGCTATGTTCTTTAGTTATGTTTTGTTCCAAACACAGTTAACAAGTTGTCAGATAAAAGCTTGTTACAAGAACTACTCTGAAAACACATGCTGAATCAAAACTGCATTCCAAAAGAAGCTGGAAAATGTTTCATAAAATCAGTTTCCAGGAACACAGCCATTTCTCAATCAGAAAAGAAATGCACCGACTCCTCAAATCACACAAAAGCTCACGGGGAAGGACAAGAATTAAAACCCTGATTTTCCTATATTTAAGTTGAACATCTTAACTTTAAATTAGTGCTGCTTGCCCAAGTGGTTTCTTATTTGATGCTTTGCAAAAAGAAAAAACAAACTATGAGCGAAATATTAATGGGTAAAATTTTTAAACAAGCATTTCTCTTTGGATCATAAAAGAGTAAACCACATTTGGTATGCATCCTACACAAAGCTATCACAGCTACACTGGTATTTCTATTTGAAAATGGTATTTGGCATTGTGTGTATATGGTAAAGTTCAATAAAGCATTCCCATTTCAGTCCCAATTTAGAACTATTTACAACTATAACTAATCCACATTGCAAATGAACAAATTCAGAAGTTTGAAGGATAACATGTAAATCAGAAATGGATCCAACAGGTACTGAGTATCTCTCATACTATATTTGAGTTGGAAGGCTAGAGCAAAGTCATGTCTACCTGCAGTAATGAAAAAGTTTTGTGTTTCACCCCAATACCTCTGTAGAGTTAAAGCGAGTTGTAACACACAGCAAAAAACCAACACTGTTGGTTGAAGGAAGGATGGAGGGGAAAGGAAACAAGACAATTGTAAAATGTTATAAATAGGTATTTAAACATTAATCCATAAATAATAAGGAAAATTGTATTAATGAATCACAGTAGGTAATTTCCACTTCATCTACACACTGAAGCTCACAAATATATCTTATAGTGGGCAGCATGGTGGAAGAGCTGTTTTGGATTCTGTACGCCACTGGACTCAAGTTTTCAAAGGCATTCAAGAGCATATGTCTGAAATCTAATAAAGACCTTCAGTCTCGTTGAAACCTAATTTCAGCTCAAGATATTCCCTTTAAAGGGCAGGACCCTTCCAAAAATATGTAGGAAACTGCCCACAGGGGAACAAGAAGAACTATTAGATAAGGAATACCTGCTGGCATGCGAGGAAAGACCTGAAGAATGAAGAATACCCTGTTCCCAATATGCAAAGTAATTCTGTAAGCAGGGCAGTGAATTGATCTTCATGGTCAAATGTAATGCAGTTATGCTGCAACAGAGGTTTAAAATTAGGCACCTGACAAGAGTGCTAGAAAAGCATTCAATGTCTTGCTTATGGTGTTTGTAGAAACTCATCCCAAGTTTAAAAAAAACCAAACAAAACAAATTTAACAAACATGTTAAAACCAAAAGCACGCTGTGGCCAGTCTTGAATTGCAGAGAGCATACAATGCTTTTATTTGCATATATCACTTTTCTTCCCCACCCCCCCACCCCCAAACTATTCTTTCCTATTACATTTGCCAGCTGATCTGGCATAGCATGTAGTTTTTAAATAGGCTAGATTCTAAGTGACTTAAGGTATACAGAATAAGCACAATGCATTAAAAACAAAAGCCATCAGCCTTCTCCAATATAGAACCACCTGAAATATAACCACTACAGAGCCTGATCAACCTGAGCTTGTTCTCTAGCCACAGTTATCTCTGTGCTCAAGAGAGCCTAAGGCGGCTCTCACTTCCTGCATGCAACATACTTTACCAGCCATCACCATCAGTGAAATATTTTATTTGGGTTTTGAGGATTTTTAGTGTTATTATTTATTATCAGTTTGGTTTTCACAGAAAGAGATGGGGTTTTTTATAAGAAAGAGTTTCCCTTCTATCCTTATGTTAAAGTTCCTTGGGAATTACATGTTCTCATTTAATGATTCATCAGAGATAAGGAAGCATATAGGGTGCAAATTTGTTAAATATTCAGCATCTTGTATTAACTAAATCAAAATCTGAAAGTTTGAAAGCTTCTGTATGGTAATACCCTATTGAATGACCTTTTATATTTATTCTCTAGAAACCATGCATTAGACTTAATAACCATACTTCCTCATTATCATTTATTCTGACCTAAAGACTGATTTTGCAGTCCACAGGGGAAAACTTTTCCTAATAATTAGTTCTCTTTGGTTGTAGTCCACAATAAATGACAAATTTCACCTTGTTTAAAATGCCTCTTGATAGCAGTTTAAGCCAACAGAGAAAGCATGCATAATTATTTTTTTTAGACATCCACATGTCTCCTGAGGTTGCACCACTATTTTGTCCAATCACTTGTTTTTTTACTCCCCTCTGCTAACTAGAGGCCTAGAGAACAAACAGCCAGCTTTTCTTCCCGTCTCTCTGGGGAAGCTTCAATTTTGACAGGATGTAACATATTAGTAAAATGAAGTCCTCTACAAAACATCCATTGCTTACAGTATTACACGCAAAGATTTTTTTTCCTAGAACTGCCCAATACCATACACACATCTAAATGAACTCTAGCAAAAACTGTAAAACTCATTGTGTAACTGAAATTAAGTTTAGGCCACAAGATAAACAACAGAATTCCTATTACTCCTGTCTCCTTCAACAATCCAAACCCTGAATATCATTATAAAGATATGACTTGTATGCCCACTGCCACCCGTCACCCCCAAAACCCCACACATTTTCTGATGGCATACAGTGAAACTGCATTGAAAGCAAAAAAAAATAGTTAGCAGTCAAACTGGGCCTGAGTAATCGTGATTCAAGGTAGACCAAGTCTTTTTCATTTTTCTGAGGAATCAAGATATGCATTCTCTGACTAAGCATCTACAGAAGATATAAAAATGCAAGCGCATACATAGAACAGAAGATCGAAAGACAGTAACATGAATCTTAGAGCCCACATCTGAAAGCAATATGCTCCTTCAGGGAAAAACAAACACCTTTTTTTTCCCCTAAAGGAACTACTTCACTGTTCCTTTGCTGTTTAACTGTTCCCAACCTGAAACCACCAGAAACTAGAACAGTCCACAACAGTGAGAAGCAGATCCTAAAGTTTACTTTGCTGGGAATCCACAAACGCTGATCTCCCAGGGAGGGAAAAGAAAATAACTATGGGTGGTGTTCAAAGCAGAGATTAATGTACAAGTGCACAGAAGGCTTTGATATTTGAATTTAACACATCTGTTCAAATTACTGTGCAATTTCAAAAAGAACTTTTTAACATATAGACATTTGGCAATATTTCACCACTCTTCTTTTGGCTTAAAAACTGGAATAGAAAACATATTTGTGCTTAAAAATATCTATCAGTATTAGTATACATTTCTGTTTAACTACCTAAAACTCCATAAAAATTATTAACAATTTAACATGAGAATAGCGTGTGCAACAACTTCACATTTGAAAAGCATGGTTTTTCTCCCTCTTCTTTGACAATCTGATGTTCTATGGAAAAATTCATGCTGGGATTTTCAAAGCAGTCTCACATTGGCTGACCTTATCAGCTTTTTAAATACTGTAGGTGTTTCTAAATTAATTCATAAGTGATATTGGAATAAACAACGTCATTGCCAGTGCAGATGGAAACCAAGCCACTGTAGCAATTAATTTATTCAGTTTTTTCCTTTACTCTGTTCATGGAATATTTCATCAGCGAATTAATCTTTTCTATAACTCTCCTAGGCCTCCCTTCCCACCCTCCCCAAAGGTCTACAAACTTCTTACTGCAAATGTATTTATTGTCACACTTAGCAAGGTTGATCATAAGTAGTATAAAAGCACCTTCATTCTTAATCTGGAGAAATATAACTTTAAGCAGAAAGGACTAAACAGACCAGGAGAATTCAGTATTTGAAACTGTGCATTTGAGAGATAGCCAATAAAAGATCTTTCTCCCTCCTGAGATCCCCAGGTATTTATATCCAGAATCCCTGCAAAACAGCTGGGCTCCTATAAGATTTGTTTTGCATCAGTTGAACTGACATTTATTATCCCTATACCTCAGCATCCTATACACATGGCAGTAAGTAAGCATGGGAAGAACATCAATGGTTGACCTATTTAGTTATCATTTTGTGCCAGAAGCACATAGTTGTATTGACCTAACAGTAGACTTCAAGTATGTCAGAACAGTTACAGTCAAGATGAGAACAAATTCTTTTTTGCAGCACAAACTAGCAAGCAGCAAAAAGTCTTTACCGTTGGTCAGATGCTACTGTCCATGCTGTCGCTTCATCCTCCAGAGACCAGACCATGCTCCTTCTTATCTGCTATGTTCGGGTTTTCCTTCCACAGCACCTCCTTCATACGGAGCTTCTCTTCACCCAGGACTTCCTTCTCCCACACTCCTCAGGGCTATTTAACTATGTTGTGGGAATGAGCTACAGCTGCACATCATCCACATCAATCAACCCACTGCCTTCGAAGCAAGGCCACAGCTGCATGTTATCAATGCCAATTAATCCACTGTCTTCATTCCTCTACAGGTCTTCCCTGTATAAGCTGTAGTTAGGATAGTTAAAAACAGGCCGAAGTTAAAAAAAGGAAAGACGCAGGTTATGAATCCAGGTGATTGCCGTAATTACTTAAGAGTCAAGACAGCACTGGAGCCAACAGTGGAGGAACCAGTGGACTATCAAAAACTAAACTATTCAAAAACAGTTCAGACCAAGCTTTGCAATGAATATGTACAAGTTGATTTGCCTGGGGTCAAACCAACAAGATAAGGTCCAGTCTTATTTTCTTGGACAGTCCTATATTATTCTAGTTTGGGGTTTTATTTACCAATATGTTTATGTGTGTTTATTGGCACTACTATATCGACTACAAATATGGCATGTATATTTCTTTATATGTATTTTTCTACTATATATTTTCATACCTATCCACCTTTTTTTCTATTTCTTTTATATATATATGTGTGTATACATATTTAGAGATACACATAGTGTATCCTTTATTTAGTTTTATTATGAATCATTACAGAGCCATAAATAATTCTAAGAAACCTCAATTTCTTTTTAAGTGCAACATTCCTAGTTTTGGCCTATAGCACATAATATAAACTGAAATCTTTGATGACCCCTAATTTCTACTGTAGTCTTCCGCCCCTTGCCCCCCCCCCATCATCATTTGTTATATAACTGAAGCATAAATCAAAACTGAAAACCAGTTTCACCTTCTTTCTGTATCATTTTCAGATGACCAGCAATTACAGATAGATTAGTATATTATAAACATAATTAGAAGTGCCTATTTTGATTTTACTTTATATATTTCTGCAAATTTCATAAATATGAATTAGTGGAAGCTTAAAAAAAGCATTAGATTTGTATTCTGTATTTAAAATACGGGTTTATGATTTATGGCTGTCAACAAGTTAACATATGAGAAAGAAGGAAAGAACCATGAGCTTCCCTGAAACAGCAAAACTTCAAGATACTGAAATCAGGAAAGTTGTAGCAATATTTCCATCTGCTGGAGACTATTAGCAGCTACTCACAGCTGCCATATTTACTTTTTCCTATGAAAAGCAAATCGATTAAGTATGAATACTTCTTTTATTGAATAGGTCATGCAATCTGGCTCCATGATTTCACATTTTTCATACATGTCTACAACATTAGGGAATAAAGAGATATTCTGTTAAAAGCTGTTAGCCCTTTATCTTAAACAACTAAGACAAAACTAAGGCAACATATGTACTGCCTATCTAGGGATAGCCTCTGTGAATTATGAATTTATAATCATCATCTCTGCAAAATAAGACTTCTAGAATCTATTAATAAATCAAGTTGTCCAACAGTAGATTTGCTTGTCACATGACAAATAAGCTTGATTCAAAGAGGAACATCCTGATGCTTAAGGAAACAATAATGTCAATTATGGCTTTATTTTTGTTGTTGTAGTATATTATGAAAGTAACACTTCATGATTCATGTGCAAGACCCCTATTTCCCCTTGGTCTGCACTATTTTAAAAAAACAATCTCTTATTTCCAAGTGGCATTTTACAAAAAGCCTAAAAAAGTGAACAATATATCACTGCTAAATAGCAAACAACCAGCCCCCAAACTGTCCACTTTATGTGGCAGGAACCAAGGGCTAAGCCCTCGGAATTTTAAGACAATCCGTTTCTAAATATTTTTGTTCCTCTTCAGATAGAAAATACCATTGTCACAATTTCTGTCTTCAGTTCAATTCTACCATGTGTTATTTGAAGATAGCCTACACCACTAGACCAGACTATTTAGTTGACTCATATGGCTGTTCAGAAGGGCAGTTGTGGGTTCTGAGACCCCTGAGTTTTGAGTATTACAGATTTAAGAAAACAAACTTCTTTTTTTGTTTATGAAAACAAGCTTCAGTAAAATAAGTTGTTATCCACACAAGATAAGGACTCATTAAATCTCTTAAAACATCCACTGAAGGTTAATATAAACAAACCAATACCACTCATTGCTTTTGCTGTTACTTCACAGCATATCACTGGCAGTTCCAAAGTAAAATCCATATGCAAATAGAGAACATCTATAAGAGCAGTAGCACCAACTTTAACCTCAATTACCCAGACATACTGGGCTTGTCACTGATGAAGAATTTGACTTTCTGTATTTATGTATCCTCACATTCCCTTAGATATCTGTGAATGAAAGCAAACAGAGAACAAGTCTAATGGACACTACCATTACAAAAAAAAAATATCAAAAATATTGCTTCCCTTCTCTAGCACACTGTTGTCAAGTAATGCCTTTCAAATGTTTGTGTAGAATAATTTAGCTCACTATTATTTATTTTTTTTATTCATGGATAATTCATCAGACAGTAACAGTTAGTCTTTGTTGTTTCACATTTACATAACATGATGCACAATTTATTTCAACAACTACTTCTGTTCTTTTTCTTTGTGGTAGCTCACCTGTCCTAGCCCAAATCAGTGTGCCTCACACAGGGCACCAATTGTCACAGCACATGCAAGCTAGCAAACTGCAACAAGGCTTTTACCATACATCAGATCCTCTGCCTGTGCTGTATCTCCTTCCTCCAGAGGCCAGACCACACTGCTCCTCCTCCATCCAACCTTTCATCCCACACTCCTCAGGGCTATTTAAACACTTCGCGGGAATGAGCTATACCTGCATATTGTCCACGTCATTCAACCTACTGCCTTTGAAGCAAGGCCACAGCTGCACATCTTCAATATTGATCAACCCACTGCCTTCATTCTCCTTCAGTCACCCAAGTAATATGGCAGGATTTATGCTCTTCCCTTTGACAGCAGCCCTTGGAGGGGGTGGGTTAGGAAAGATATACAAGTTGCAACACAACTACATTTGTTCAAACCTCAGAGACCACAGAAAGCTCCAGATCTACACAAGCAGCCATTGTACACATGTACAGTAAGTGAAAGAAAACAAAGGAGGTATTTGAGGATAAATCAAAAATCAATGAAGAGCTTGAAGAAGGATTTTACTATTCCTCATTATTTAAGAGGTACTGCAATGTATAGCACATGAGACAGTTGCAGCTAGTTTCCAGACAATGAAGTATATAAAAAAGTAACAAATGTCACAGAAATCATTAATCACCTGTAAAGATTAACTAATTTTTAAGGTGTAGTCAACCAATTAAGAGACGAAAGTTCCATTATGTTCCTTTGCACTAATCACAATTAAAAAACACTACCTAATTTGGGAGTATCAAATACTAAGTCAAAATCACACATTCATTCTGAGAATACATCTGCATCATTTTGCACCTGTTCACCTTCCACTTAAAGCAACTTTTTCCAATGAACCTGAGCCTCCACCTGTGCTAGATGGGGTGAGTTATTTGCTGGGCTCTGAATGATGTATCATGGGTAACAAAGAGCCCAGGTGCAATACAGGTGGTTCAGTGTTTATTTAGAATAAAAAGTACATTTGTACAAATCATCAGTAGGTTGCCTCATGAGAAGCACTTACTAGAGCCACTTAAGCAACAAATATAAAGCAGAAGGCCTTAGCCCTGCACCACTGAAGTCTGTACAAGCTCTGTTTTCAAAGGGTGTAGGTTCAGGCACAGAAAAAAACATCCTTCCCAATATCAAAGTAAATCAACATCACAAAGCCAATAAACCTTCTTAAAGAAGGGTTCCAAAATAGTTAGATGAAAGGTGTCAATAAGATTTATCACCTTTATATTTTTATTTCAGGCTACCTGAAATATATAGGATTTGGAATATGAATTCTAAACGCCCTAAAAGAACCTCCCACTACTCAATTTACATGTTTCCTTAAACACATACATTCCTGGTGCATGCTGGCTACCCTACCTAAATCATCATGGATAACTACAGAAAGAGTAACTGTCAGCAAGCAATTGCTTTTTTTGGAGGAAATAACCACTTCCTTATCTCTTTAGCATTTTCACTACACTGATCTGCAGCACTGTAATGGAGTAAAATGCTAGTGCACTTAAAATGCTACAAGCAATCCTGGGAATGGAAAGTTATTACAGCAGCTACCTAGTGCTCAGGAAAGACTTCCCTTTTGAAAGCATTTCCCAAAACCAGTGCATAAAACATGCCATTGTCAGCAGCTGTTGTCATGCTGATACCAGAGAGAATTCAGCGATTTCTTACTCACAGGTTAATGGAAAATATATGGAACAGAGCCTGAGGGCCCAATCCTATGAAAACGCTGTTCTCCAATTTTAAAATCCCTCGTGAAAATAATCAAGAAACCCAGTTGACTGAAAGATGCAGATAATATTCAGACAAACTGTAAAGAATTAAAGAATTAAAGATTTTGAAAGCGAGCAAGCTGGTTGTGGAATGGTGGTGGTTTTGTTGTTTGGTTTTTTTTGGTGTGTTTTGGGTGGTTTTTTTTCGAATTTCAGTCTTCTCATTTTACATTGTTACATTTTCCTTTTCTTCTATTCTTAATTTCTTTTTCATTTTTAAAACAGAAAGATGGAAAGTGAGAAACATAAGAGAAGTCAGTAATTCCATTTTATGGATAACATTTCAATTTTCAACTTTGCTAGACAGAAAAAATATCTTCAGGCTTTTAGAGCAGCTTTTTAAGTGCAAACTGTGTCATCTGCATAAAAACTATGAATCTTCTTTTCATCTTCCTTATACACATAATAGCCCACTCCATTTTATGAAAATTGTTGATACAATACCACATGGAGTAGCATCCACTCTGAGAAACTGTAATTACACAATCACAAACTGCTTTCCTTGGAAGAATCCTCCCTTCACTTAGTTACTTTTGGCTTGAAAGTCCACATTTCAGAGAATTTTCAAGGCAAATATATATCCAAACCTGCATCAACTATTTTCTTTCCCTTGCATAATAAAGGTATACTATAGTATGTCAAAAAGGTTTTCCATGTTTAATACGGAAATATTTTTTCCTAACCTCATTTTCAGAAGCTCCTGAGCTATTGCCAAAAACTTTCTAGAACTCAGCTTGAGCCAGACCTTTAATACAGTTAGTTAAAGCAAGTTAGCAAATAAATACACACCTGTCAAAAGGGAACTATCAAGCAGTCTTAATGATGATTTACAGCACAGCCTAAGAGTGTGAAGAGACCCAAATGAACAGCATTGCCTAGTTCTTACATTTTATAGGCTGCCTTCTGTTTTAAAAGTACCATAGTGAAACACCGCAATGAAGTCATACAATCAAAATGACAGTGAGTCAATGACAGTCAATGAACACAACTTGTAGTTTTATGAAGCATTTGGTACCTGAGCTGGTGGGAAATTTCACTATGAAGATAGCTCATTTCTCATCGGGTCTCATGTTGGTTGCTGAAAAAGTGGATCTTGCTAAATAAAATGTAAGCACAATAAGTTATCATCTCTGTAGTTTACACTTCTGAATTTATTCAGCTGCTGTCAATTAAAAGATCCTTTTCAGAGCAGTTTTGTATACATCATGCCTGCAAAGCCCTACAGAAAACATAAAAAAGTTCCACCCCCCCCAACATTATCTATGTAACAGAAGCGACACACTAAAACCTGAGTCAAATTTCAGTAACAACTTGCATTTCAAATGTCAAACACTGACTATAGCCCAAGAAAAAACTCTAGTGGTCAGATTTTTTTAAAACTTTTTTACTAGTTTGATAAAAACATGAAGTTTATACAGTCAAAATCTGCCTTTGCACATACATCTTTAGTAACACTGCATCTATGGGTTAAGTCCCAAGAAAAAGATATTCTGTTAGTACTCCCACTAATAAAGCACTTTAAATCCATTTTAAAACCTACTTGTTGCTACTATATTATACATTTCAAAACCGGAATACAAGCACAAGCTTTTCCCAGGGCACTTAAAAGGAAACCTAAGAATATTCACTAGACAAAAGCATTCTTTTTGGAGTATAAGTTGCATTTTTCCATAGGTAACTCCCCAAAGCCTCTCACATTCCCCCTCTTAAACACAGATCCAGAAGAGTCAAGCAGAAGAATGAAAAAAAGAAAAATATACACAGAAGCTCACGTAAAGACTTGGTACATGAAAGCCTGAAGAACATTTGTGGAAAGCATAAAGAAAACCTAATTAAAATGCAAGCTAAAGGAAAATCTTCCCTTTAAAGTATTGCTTTCCCCAAGAAATTATTTCACCTAAGATTCACTTTCTACAAAAAGTAAAAAAAATAAATAAAAAAGCATCTGCATCCATGGAAAAAGTCAGCGTTTGATTAAAATCAGGACAGGGAGATCAAAGTACTTATACTTGAAAGCACTGGCACAGTAGCCTAAACACAAGTGCCTGGAACTCCAGTTCCCAATAGCCTGGTCTCAGAACCACTATACGGACAAGAACAAAGACTCCTGTGCTTCACCATGATTGCTCAGCAGAAGGAATCATGATAGAGCATAACTGATAAAGCCTAGTCAGGCCATAACCAAGAACAAGGGCATAAAAAAAAAAGTTAATATGACAGTTATTTTGAAATCCAACGTGCTTCATTTTCAAATGAAATTGCAATGTAAATCGTTCTACTTTTCAGTGTCGATAAAATTTTGTTGCAGAAAAGAACATTTCCCAATCAGCTGAGGTTAGAATTTAAAATTCTTCACATTTTTTTTTTGTTTTTCTATGCAGGTATCCAAAGATATAACCTAAGAGGCAACTAATTCAGAGCTACCCATTCCCTCAACCCTTGGACAACAGTATACCTATCCTTTCCACCGTTCAGTCTAAGAGCAATGAATTAGAGATGCACTTCACAGTTCTCTTCCCCTCTTTGAGGGAGAAGGAAGTAAAAGGTGTTACTATACTGTGATCTTAAGAAGTTGTGACAAAGGTCAACCATGTTCACTTCATTCTGGGTCCAAACCTGCCAATCAATTATTAAAACAAGATAACAAGTCATAGATCCTAACAAATTGATTCAACAGAATTTAAAAACATTGTCAGTTTTTATTATGCATCACCATTTTAAAGAATATAAAAATTCTCTTAAGGTCCTGATTCCTATTGAATTCTAAATCTCACAGCAAAAATATCATCCTGAAGACTTCAGAAATGCAAAAAATTAAACACCATTTTTAGAGCATCAAGATTATTGAGAACTTAAATCAGGATATACCAAAAAAACATTTTCTTCTCCTGAAGTGTTTTTTAAATCTATTCCCACTCTACAAAGCACTTAGCCCCACTGATTTTAAATGCCCACTGTATAGTAACTGATTAAGTACATAAACAAGACAATCTCTCCCACAGTTTATTTTTAGTGTTTCTGATGATACTCCGAGGAACCTAAGGCACCAGAAGTGATAACCGTTATGGTTTCAAGGCATCACAGGACTAAGAGCAGGGGACTGAAAAAGAACAGGGAGAGGTAACACAGGGCTCAAAACGAAAATGTGTCACAGTTTGGTCCAGTCAGAACCAAATTCTTGTGAAGAGACTTGGGTTTGGAGTATGGGATGGGGTCAAGGAAAAACCAGTGACCTGCTCCACTTTGGGGTCCCTCTGGAAGGCCATGGAAAGTACATCTGCATCCAAGAACTTTCTTCTTCTTGGATCTTCCCTTGTAACTAACTTATATTCTTCAGACTCTCCCACCACAGCTGAATACAATCCCACAAAGCCTTTACAACTGAACTTCTCAGAAACATGCAGCAGCAAAAGAAATAGATAAAATGGATTATTCCCCTCCCTCCCCCGAGTCACTGTTCTTTACAGACCAGCTGTATTACAAGACAGTATATGATTTCACATTAACCAGATTAGATGCCTACCTACACTTAGGGTGAAGATGAGTTTCTCCATAACCTGTTGAAGCAGATTCACCCAAAGAAAAAGGTATAAATACATTACATGCATTTTATAACTAGCAGTCCAGCTGCAATCATATAAAATTAACAACTTTTTGCAGAAGAGCAATAATCCATGCAATCACTTTTTCTTGGTAGGAAGTAAGTTTTTACTTAGAACTATTGTGTGTCCGTGGCAGAAGACAGCCATATATTGCTGTTCCTATGCCACTTCTCCTTTAAAATTTTTGTCTGTGATAGAAATATAAACAGCAGGAAGGTAAAAAGCAGTTATAAACAACGTATGCTACAAAACTCTGCCAACATACCTTTTGTTGAGGATGAGCTTACAGGAGGAAGAGGAAGTGAGGCATGCAGGTAGGCAATCCATGGCTGCTGGCGGCTGTACAGGGAAAGTCCTGAATACAGACACAGCTTCACCAGAAGCCATTGGCTTCACTTTTACCTTCTGAAGAGGAGTTTCAACATTTAAGCAGAAAAAGTCTTTCTGCCAAAATCCTGTGCATATACGCTACAAGACGAGTGTGTCAGTATGCCTGTACTGGTAATGCCTCTTCTACACACCTGCTGTATAGTAGAAAAGTTCACTTCCAGACACATAATGAATCCATCTTCTTAAAACATAAGTTTTGATTTACATATAGATACCCCATACTGTCAGTAAGACTATACCTTACATGATCTAGTCTTTATACAGGCTTATTGTTTTTTTGTTGTACTTCATTCTTCTAGGAGTGCACTCAGTGGTAAAATACGATCATTTCCTCCTAAATCCAGACCTCTTATTTTAGAAAGGAAGAATTCCCAGGTGTGATTGTTGTTCAGAACATCTTTTTCACTGGAAGTTTTCACAAATCCAGCAGAGATGATTTAGCCTATCCTATGATCAATACAAGTGTTTTATCTTTTGCTACTGGCATTACAATGTTTCCTTTCTATGCCTATCTCTACAAAGTGAGTTAACTGAGTTCAGTATTAATATAAGGAGTTGCAATTCCAGTACTTATATGACCCTAAAGGGACAGGTAATTAACACTATGTTCACATTGCCATTAGACGCATGTCAGACTTAGCAAGTACAGTTACATTTCTCTTACACTATACTAGACAATGCTGCACCCTGGTTTCTTAGTCTTTACAGAGCAAAACGTGAGCAAAATACCTTGAGAATCTGTGTGCAGAACAGAACTGTTCTTTCAGCTACCACAAATATACACCACACTGCCTCTAAGGACGCTCTGTTAATCTCATGCATCTTCTCCCTCCTTTTCTTTCCAGACTGCAATCAGGTCCAGTCAATCTCATGAAACTACTGAAAAAGTATGCATCTCCCATTTACCTTGAAACATAGCATGTGATGTTGGCTTTCAGTTCAACTGGAAGCAGAATCTGTGCAAGATAAGCGATGTTAGAAAGAACATGCAAATAGCGGCCAAAGGAGCCAAACTGTCTAGCCTCAGCTGGCATCTTCTTTCCTTTCTTACCTATTCCAGTGAATTTCCTTCAAGTGTTTCATAGGTTACTATCAGACATTCAAAGGAGATCAGAAATCAGTAAAAGAAAAAAGGCATTTTATTATGGTGGGAAAACAAGAAGCTACAATTGAGACAATGCCTTGAGGGCTTCTGGAGTATGTGGAGGTTAAAGTACCAGAGAAGTTCCTGAGAAGAGCTAAATGTTAAGTGTACATGGCACATCACCATAATTTATACAACATAAAAATGTGCTCAGAGTTCTGTCTCGCAGTATACCATAGTACCCATATATCATAGACTTATGGTATAGAATAGTAGGGCAGATTTATTTGACCCTACTCACTAATGACCTAGGAGCACATGTACTTCAGGTACAATGCAAATACAGACTTATTTTCTTGTATTATTTTCATCTAGTCTGAGGAGGTGAACAGAGATGAGAGCAATAGCAATTGGTAAGAACCAAACATACCTTGTCCACACTAAGACTTCACTTGTAAAGATTTCCTTTTTCACAGGCATTAATTAAATAGCAGTGTCATCAAATACTGCTTCCAAGCTCACAGAAAAGAGCAAAATCCAAAGGAAACAGTACCCGAGCCCTGCAATCCACTATTGAAAAAGAAGAACATAGCTACCAGTAGAGAGTGATGGACCCCAAAGAAAAGTGATGGAAGTACCAGGACTGCTCACCCCTCATAAGGTCTTCATCTACTTAATCACTGCATGTGTAGAGGTCATGGATCCTACACATTCTCCCAATTCCTCCCCTTCCCTAAAACCACCAAAAGTGATTCACTTTGAAAATTTAATAAAATATTTTCATTAAGTTACTGTGTGCTACATGCTCCTCCTTTAAAGTGCAAGGAGAGAAAGAGCAAAGAGACTCAAAATTCTTCAGCTGTGTGGCTCACCAGCAGTCCTTTTGTTAAGGACAACTTTTTGTGGAGGGGAACTCAGCTTTTGGCACAATTGCCTTTATTCTCCCAGGTGCTTTCAGGAATCAGTCCCTACATGGTCTCCCTGACAATAATACACAATCATGATGATCAGAAGGGCTGGAGCACCTCTCCTATGAAGACAGGCTGAGAGAGTTGGGGTTGTTCAGCCTGGAGAAGAGAAGGCTCCAGGGAGACCTTACTGCAGCCTGCCAGTACATAAAGGGGGCTTATGTGAAAGCTGGAAAGGGACCCTTTACAAGGTCCTGTAGCAATAGGACAAGGGGTAATGGTTTTAAACTGAAAGAGGATAGATTTAGATTAGATATTAGGAAGAAATTCTTCACTGTGAGGGTGGTGAGACACTGACACTGGTTGCCCAGAGAAGCTGTGGATGCTCCATCCCTGGAAGTATTCAAGGCCAGGCTGGATGGGGCTTTGAGCAGCCTGGTCTAGTGAAAGGTGTCCCTGCCCATGGAAGAGGGATTGGAAGTAGGTGATCTTTAAGGTCCCTTCCAACCCAGACCATTCTACGATTCTAAGAAGCAACTTCAACAGGGAATCCTTGCTGAAATATCTTCTCTTTCTTATTCCCCTGTTAGAGAAGTATTTTTAGAAACCCAGTTTTACTTTCTTCCTTTTAATAAACCAGAGTACATAACATATATAAATTCAACAAAATGTCATATACATTTATAAACGAAGACTTATTGCTCTTCCTTTTACATTGTGTTTACTAATTGCTTCCACTTCAAAGATGCTGGCAGTGCTTCACATTCTGTGAGAAGTCTACAGACATCTTTGCAGCATTGGGGCAGTAACAGTTACCTGATGCACTGCTCTGCTTTCTTGAAGTTCCACAGTGGCAAATCTGGCTACAGGCAGTGTTTCCTTCATCCTTTCATTTTGCTGCAAAAAATTATTGATAGCTTCCTCTAAAGTGGAAAAAGAATAACCAGTTTGTACAGGAATAGGCTAAAAAGAAATCTGAAGTTATCTCATCTAGCTGCTTCCAAGAGAGCTTAATTTTTCTGTGGCTTGATTCCCTCAAGCAGTTTTTATTGCCTTACTATCAACATCACAATATCCCTCTCTAAAGCACATACATACAGTACTTTAGGTAACTGGTACAACAAAGACCTTTTCCCAAAGGACCCTGAAGCACTTGACAATAAATTGAACTTCTGAAACATCATTTTTTCTAAATAACCACAGCTCAAACCTCTGCACATAAACCTCTGTAGAGCAGCAATCTTAACAATGAGAGCAATTTGACTGGACTGTGTTATTTGACAGATACTTTACACTGACTAAAAACATGGAGCTCCACTACAGTAGAGAGACTCCTTCATTTTTTACTTACTCTTTTTCCATTTAAACTATTTCTAAGTCTGCACTGAAGGTAAAGATTTCATGTATATTTCATCCTGTTCAACATCTGGTCTTTCACTAGAGGACAAAGAGAAAGTGTTCTTGTTTACCTTGTAGAAATCTAAACAAAATCAGCTAACCTACATCTTAAACCAAAACAAACAAGGTCTCACAAACATTCCCAAACACAAATGAGTTCTTCTATACATGCCTGTGAGTACCCAGTGCAATTATGCTAAGGGATTAAACTATGAAATTAAATTCATGTAGAATATACATTTTAAAAGTACATTATTGCTCAAAAGACCATGTTTGTTAGGTTTAATGATAATCCAAGAAACACTTGTCAGCTCTTGTGAAATAATATTTGTGTAACTTGAAATACTTTTCTGGCTGAGGAAAACAGTTTTTTCCACTGATACACTTTCAGGCTAATTTGAAGATTTGAAGCCTAGTTCTAAGTGAGCGTGATTTGATATTTAGGCATGTGTTAAAGTTTAAGCATCTGCATAATCCCTGTGGAGACTACTGCACAACATGTACTTGGCACCATCTCACTAAGCTGAGTTCTATTACATATCCTTTGTGGGATCTGCTACTATTGAGGCAAGGTCAAAACGATACCGTGCAGTCCGTTTAACTTACAAATAAAAGGAATACTAATACTCATGAGGGAAAATGTAATCAGCTTCAACAAACTCCAATCAAGCAAGCAGTAATTAAAAAGTATCTCTGCAGATCTGATGAATTACATCGACATCTATTAACTTTCTCATTTTACTTCCCTTCCTCCTCAAAAAGTAGATTATATTCTTCACTCTCTTGAATAATAAAGTAATAACCTGGGGCAGCGTAGTTTTCTACAGATGGTAAATCTATGGTGAAGAATCAAACAGCATCCAACTAAAAAAGACACAGGTAGGAAGAGAAAGGTATTTCTGTCATGCTTTGGACTGAAAGGAGTTCAAACACAATACATCCAGTAAAATCAGGCCAACACTGCATAATACACTGTTCATGTGTGAACCTCACTCAAATCCCCATCCGTTATAGATTTATGTCTCCAAGGGGAGGTTCTGCAATTGTTACTGTCATATTACTCAAGTTCCTCTCACAAATAATAGAGAGAAAACTAAGGCATCAGGAAGGCCTGTGTATTAATTATGGTTCTTGCTCCTTCACTGAAACAAAAAATCCTTTAAAACAGGGTACAGAGAGCATTCTGCCACTAAAAAAACAGCAAAACCAAGTATTTTTCTTTTTTGTTGTTGTTTTTTAAACCCCAAAAGCATGCTGTAAACTTTGTCTTTTTAACTAAGTCAGAGGACAGATTATATATTAAACTCTAACTCTACTTGACTGAGAGCTAAATAACTGTGTGGACTAAAAACCAATTCCTCCACATCCCAATCTACTATTTGCAAGAGAAGCTGACCTGCTGCAAGAACTGGTATCATTGAGAATGTGAGGGACAGACAGACCACTTTAAAAGTTACTACATTTAATTCACAGGGAGGAAATCTTATGAAATATACTGTACTAAACTTTTTCCACCTCCAAACCACTTTTTAATAGTCCCTGAGCCATAATAAACAAGTGTTTGTGCCTAAAATAAAACCAACCTAACTATACTTGCTGTTGTGTCTCTTTAGTTCTCAGCAGCTATTAATTTTTCAGCCCATTCATTTTGCAATGAGAAAAGGTATAAAAATAAATTCTAAGCACGTGGAAGCAAACCTCAAGAAAAAAAATGATTCAAAATTTCTTATGGAGTTAAGAATTCAAACTAGGAACCTGCTATGACATATCACTTTTGCTTACTAAAATAAGGAATAAAAGTCTCCAACAAAATTAAGCAATCCATTTTTAAGTTCTGAGTATTGAATACTTGCAATGAACTGTTATGAACAATTGTAATTAATTGATGCAGTTAGCAGGTCATTTCCACCAATTCACAGTCAAGCATATGCTACATGACTTGCATACAATCTGCAAATAGAAGAGTGTAAATTTGTGCAGTAAGGTTGATTCAGATTGACCCGACCAGGTTACATTTTGGGAGCTAGCTTGATTGTTCTCCCTTACCACTCTATTCCCAATCCTACTCTGGAATATTAATAGAAGAAAATAATTCTTCAAACTTCTTCAGTCCATCACAAAGAGTCCACATAAAGTCAGAAAAATAGCATTCATATATGGTGTATATCCCATATACGCACAATTGTCATACATACACCAAATCAACTTGTTACCACTTTCAGATATACCCGTCTTGATACTGAAACAATTAGACTTTAGTCTGGGTTTTGGCTGCTCATAACCTGATACATATCAATCCCAAAGTACCCCAAGGTGATTTTAACATTTAATTTTCCCCTTCATGAACATTCACTAGAACATACCACACTGCAGGAGATCCAAGCCAAGCTGCTTAGTAGCTCAAATGTTTCAACACAAACGTCCATGAGTTGTCTAATTTGACCTTAAATAAGTGCATTTGAATTTTATTTTTTTTATTACCAAGGAAAATATCAAACATGGCACAGCTTCCTTGCATGTGGTATGCAGTCCAGGTTGTTCTCTAGGCAGACCATTAGCTGACTGCACAAGTCCTTCTCGACTACATACTGATCACCATCCACACAGCAGTACTCCCATGAAAATGTATTTTATAATACCTTTGTGCTGTGGAAGCAACCAGAGTACCAACACAGTTTTGATGGAAACAACTGTAAGATTCAGCTGTAAATTTGAGAATTCTTGTTTGCCAAATAGGCCATTCCTATTATGCAATAAATTGTCACACAGTGAAGTTTTCTTTCAGCAAATGTTGAGAGATGCACAAAAGCTGTTTAGTAAATTTCAAAGCAGGAAAGTTTGACTTTGTGCCTTGTTTTGCCTCTGCTTAAACAAAACAAGCAAAACCCAGCACAATGTATTTGAAAGTTTTTCATGCTACAAAAACAAACATGTCCTCTTACCTGATGATAAAAATTAACTTGGAGGGGGGGGGGGGGGGGGGGGAGTGTAGGAAAGGAGTTTGTTTTAAGACCTGAATGAACTGGACGTATTTAAAATTAAAAATTACAACATAAGTTATTCACAGGTGATTGGTTTTGCTCTTGGACAGTAAACAGGAATTTAGACTTAACAAGTCCCCTAAAAAAGGACATCTTCAAAGACGACGAGAAACTTCCAATTTTCAACTGTTTCTCAGCTTACATAATTGTGGCTCAAATTAACCCCACAGTAATAATGACTTGATCCTTTTTTTACCATTATTTGAGAAAGAAACTTTCATTAAAATGGGAAAAGGAGAGAAAATAATTCAACCACCACCAATGATACGGCTTATAAACAACTATATTGTTGTGCAAATTTCTCATCTTCTCAAGTTCTCCAAACAGTGTTTGCTGTTTCCTCTAGGAAGTGATGGACCAGCTGTCTTGTCCGGTTTACAAATGCATTGATCACTTCCTCTTCTTTAATATGCCTATATTAGGTGCAACTGCTAAAGTGTTCAAACTGGTGAGCATCTCAGAATTTCTACTGGACTTTTGCTTGTTTTGACAAGTTTTGTGTAGGCACATAAAATATCAACCCACAGCAGGTTGATCAAAAGAAGTATGCCTTATTTCTTTTTAAGTCTAACATCCCTTCACACATAATATTTTTTAACCTAGTTTATCAAATTTAGCATTTAATGTCTCCTTGTAATTTTTATAAGTCATGATGCTACTCACTTTCACCAATATCTGCAGGGTTAATTGCATCGAAAAATGCAAGCTAGAAGATTGATCTGGCCATATTTTTTATAACATCAACATCTTTTGTTCAATGGAACAGGTTTAATGTTATAAATTTTATTTGACTATGGGCAAATTTTAAGAAAAGCAGCATTGACAAATCTGAGCTTGGCATGGTAAGAAACAGCTGGTAATAGATCTTCTCTCTATATCAACTAGGTAGTAACACAGAAGTACAGAGTAATTCTTAGGATTACAAAAGTTCTTAGAAACTAAACTGCTAAGGTCTTTGCTCCTCACTAGTTCTTACTAGCCAAAGAAAAGCAGTACTACAAACTAAGCATTCAAAAAAAGTGAAATCACTAGTCAGATCCCTTAGTTCTCTTATTCTTCCAAATTTAAAAGCAGCTCAATACCCTAAACCCCCACAAATGTTGAGTCTTGTTGCATTTTTTCCTATTCTGATGCCAGCAAGACTTAAGAAAAAAAGAAAAACGCACACACACAAAAAAGAAACAAAAAACCAAATTAGAAGCAAAAACCCACACATGCATTTCAGTCCTTACATTCTGCTATCATCTTAAAATCTCCAGTCATCAGGAAAAAAAAAGAATTACCTCCCTTATAAGGTAGGAAACATTTTAAATCTGTAGTAGAAATAGAAGAGGAGGCACAAGGATGCAGTTACTAGGTTACATATAAGGAAGACAGGCAGTCCCTCCAAAGCTGCACTGGAGCTCCTGAGCTACCAAGCCATCTCCCCCCAACACTGCAAGGGACTCAAGACTTCCGTTGCAGCATGTAAGTCAGCTGTGGCTTGCAACCTGTCACTGGCCACAAGAAGAGCTTATACGTAAAAGCAGTATACTGAGAAAGCGTGAAGCAGTAAGCAGAGCCATAGTCTTTAACAGAACCAAAATAAGAGGGCTTTTAGCACATTTGCCATTCTACCTAAAGTGATAACAAAAATACTATTTATATCACAGGGGTACTCTGATGGGAAACTTTAGTAGGATAAGATTCACCAAGCTTCTGCATGCCTGCTGGTAAAATGTATCCTAGAGTTACAAGGAAAACTACCCTCTGGAAATATTTGCAATCAGCCCAAACCAAGACAAGCTGGATTTCCCCCTCTTCTTCAGCAGGAGTGGCTGGAGATGACAAGCTGCATGACACAAACTCATTCCATGTTCCTATGTAAACTAACCCGATTGTGGTGCACAAAGTAACCCCCAAGAATTATTTCTACCAAATTTGAAAGAACCTTCCTCACACTTCCTATTAATGAAAATAAACTCATTCCTTCACCCTAGTCTTTTCATTTGTATTAACCTTACAATTTAATGAATCCAACTACAGCTAATTATTTTTATATTTAAGCTAATACTTGTCTCTTCCTAATATTCACCAAATTCTATTAAACATATAAAGCCATAATTTTTGTCCTTATCCGATACTGAACCTTACTACATTTAGTGACCTAATCTAATGTTTACTGAAATGAGTACACTGCTGTGGTTGAGGCCGTTACCTCAAAATTGCAGAGTAAAGTGCTGTCAGCAATTATACCTACTCAGCTCTAAGGAAAAAAAGGGGAGAATATGGCCCTTGTACCAACTTTTAAAATATTTATATTAGCCATTTAAATATTTATATATTTGTCACTTTAAAATATTTATATAACTATCTATTCAAGCACTCCATATATTGGAGAGTGAACTTATATAATGCAAATAAATTATGTATTAAATATTTACCATAGGTTAATATTTTATGAAATTTACTGTACGCACAGTGGAACAAAACTGGCAAGGGATGAGGAACTCAAGAGACTACTTTTGCACTTTCAGCACAAAACAACAAGCATCACTTATCTCTGCACTGTTTTTAACGGATTTTATAGGCTTGCTAAGAGAGCACCTCTGTTTAGAAGTTATGTAATTAAAGATCTAGGTATGTTTTATCCTTGGGCAGAATTGCACCAAAGTTCGTGGAATTAGTCACAAGTAATGTTGATCCTGCAATTTATACGCTAGCAGATCAAAGAAGGAATCAAAAAAAAATTGAGTATTTTGAAATATTAATGATCAAACTTCTAAAACTGCTTTTGACTCCTGTATGCTCAATATGGGTTTGTAATAGTGTATTCAAAGAGCAAAGCAGAACTAAATATTTCCTTTGTCCTGCAGATTTATACATGAATAGAACCCTCAACCCAACAAAACCCCATACTCCACATAGCAGATTTGAAGAACAACCAAACAACATGTCTTCCCCTATAGTTCTGAAAGGTTTAACACTTTCTCAGCCCAGTTTTAACCATCAGGCCACAACCTGTATCTGTATCAAATTCAAACCAGCCACAGTCTATCTGAATCTTTAAAATAATATGCTGTGAAATAAGAAACAAAATAAAACAAAGCAACAATCCTAAGGGTCTGTTCTTCATGCTTTGGGACACACAGGTATGAGTTCAGGATCTCAGAAGCAACCTCAGACAACTATGAAGGCGTCCTATTGCTGGCATAGTTACTGTCCAAATGAGAGTCTTCTAGCAACAACCTATAAGAAATTAATGCCAAAAGGATACTGCAATACCTATACAGTCCTCCTTTACATTTTAATGACAAGCTGATATATCAGCAGTAAGTTTATACCAGAGGGCTGTAAGAGTAGAAGAGTCCTTATGGCACTGAAATTTCCTCAGAGCTTTATAATTCCTTCATAACTTTTTATTTCTGATTAACAGTCATAATAAACTAAATTTACTTACAACCCCCAAGTGTTAGACTTTATTAATCTACATAACGTGCCAATTACGTTAATATACTTTGATTCTGTCTGATTCTGAAAGATGTTTTAATCTTACCGGCAAATATGAAAGCAAACCAGCAAGCAAGTCTTCTTCTCAGTTTTTGAACAATTGACCTCATTTTGCTGCATTCTAATAAATTAACTTTCCAGTGGGAAGCACATACTTCAAGAACTAGGAACCGTTCAGCCTGGTAGCAGACATAGCAAGGTTCCTGTCTTTGCACTGACTATCTAAGAGAGGCACAAGAGTTAGAATAGCTTTAAAGGTAGGATTTGTCCACATGAAGTCCCTGTCCACATCCCAGGCTCTCTCCCTTCTCTTCTGCCCTTTCCTCCCCCTCCATGCTGATCTATCAGTCCCACCTCCTCCGCCTCCCCGATTCTGCCTGCTGAGACACGAGCCTATACTTTTGTCTGCATTGCAGCACAGAGTTGCCTTGTGCTGCTCTTGTGGGTCACTACAACCCCCATAACCTCCTTCAGCTCCATCACAGTCCATGTAACCTCCCAGCAGCAGGTTAGCAACCCTCACTACAGCTCATAACCATGGCACGCACAGCCTGATTTTGACCAGTAAAATTTAAAAGTCACAGCTGACTGGATGATATGCATTACAAGCAGTTCCCTGTCATCTTACTAAAAAATATTTAAAGTATAGTCTCTGCCATGAGAGAATTCTTCTATGGCTCTTGTTTAAATTCAAGTAGGGGACTAACAGGACACCCAGAGCTCTCAAGCTTACAGAACCATTAGTTTTGATAGATGGTTGTTATTATACCTGTCCATGTTTAATTGTTTTCTACTCCAGTTACCTACAAGCCAATTAGGAAACGCCTGCTGCTTCTTACTTTCACATAAATGGCATCATCCCGATTACAGGGCTGCCAGGAAGGAAGAAAAAAGCTTCTTCCAAAAAATATGTATATTCGAGTCAGTTATCCTTCTTGCCGCAACTGCCTCTATACGAAGAATTTCTAATGATTAAAAAAAATGCACTGCTCTCCTCTCAGGTGAGGTGACGTGTTGATTCACAGGTGGGTATTTGCTTCATGCTTTAGTTCTCTCCGAGTGTGCCAGCCTAATATCTTCAAACACTTTAGGAAGTACTGTTCTGGCCTGGAGCAGCTGGGGTCTGATGGCCAAGACACTTTGGAAGCAGCTCTTTCAGAAATGATACTTTGTTGAAGGCAAGCTACCACCCACCTGCCACAGAAAGAGAGCACAAGCATACAGTCAGCAGACACCACAAGAAGGTGATGTGCTATTGATTCACATCCAACTTTACTCAGACCAGCTTATCTCCCTATTTCCCAAGTAATAACAAGGAACTCTTCAGGGTATTCATAGTATACTTCATTGCTCTCTTACAGTGACCTTTTAATAGAAGACAAAGGTTAAAGAAAAGGAGGGTGGCACTGGTGAAGAGCATATTAATACAGTCCTTCTGGGGACCAGCATGCATTGTAATCAATAGTATGGGAATACAAAAAAACCACATTCTTTTACTATGGAGAAAAATGTAAACAGAAGTGTAGGAAATTCAGCCTAAAAACTCATGAGAATGCTTAGCTGACTGATGTCCTTTAATGAAATTATGATTGCAGATGAAATAATGTTTCACAAAAATGCTCCCTGATTAATTTCTCAAGCAATTTTTTCACTGCAAAATCAATCGTGTTTTGAATAGACTGTTTTTGCACCAAGTTTCATGATTATTCATGAATCAATAGATTGTATAAGATGGCTTGATACAGAAATGAAGTCTTAGTTTCACACATCCATTCAAACTTCTGTGTATTTTCTTCAGCCACACGTATACTAGGAATTAATTTAGCTATATCCTTAACTATGCTAAGGCAAAGCAAGGATAGTGCCATATTTCTGTTCCCTCACTCACAAGGTAAAAATTTTCAGGTGATGACATACAAGTCCAAAGCTCACACCAAACTCTGGATTACAATGCATTTTTAAAGCTCATTTTAAAAAAATCTCATTTCAGCATAGCTTGGAAAGGTTAAATTGTAGTGAAGCAAACTGATAGTCACCATCGGTGTCAGACTAGAAGATTTTAATCTGAAATAGCCCTGCTTAATAAAACTGATTGCCCTTCTCCCCTATCCCCAAAAGAAAGCAGAAGCTCAGTGCTAAACATCAATTACCAGTAAAATGTCATGTTGGAATATGAACAATGAAAGCAAAATGAGATCTGTATAACAATAAGAGTCAGAAGCTTCTTAACCTAGGTATTTAATGAAGTATGTTAAAATGCTGTTCTAAAAACATAAACAAAAACTATCTAATATTAATAACAGTGACCTCTGGATTGAGAGAATTCATGTAAACAAGTACTATGGATAAACTGATACTCAAGAGTTACTTCAATAATCTCTATACATTTGTCTGGGAATAAACGCTGAGACATGAACAGAAGACATCTTCATCTCCACAGAGCCAAAAAACAAAAACATTGCAGAAGTGTGGTAAGAATTATACTTGCTGACATCCCTCATTTTTCTCCCACATTTTCCCAATTTTCCTTTTGCTCTTGGCAAAATCATTAAAACCAGCATTTTGTAGTGAATCATTCCCATGGAGCTTTCAAAGCCTGTTAAAGAACACCACCTTGTGCAAGGTGGACTTAAGCAGGGCAGCTGCAGCCATGGTCCATGCAGAAGTCCCCAAAAGCTGGCCAGACTGCGTGTTCAGGATGGCAGTCAGTGGAAATATTTTCAAGTCATAAAGACCCTTTATTTGACAATTTAGAACATGAAAGAGGGTAATAGCTCGAGAGCTAGGCAAGGGCAGCAGACTACCAAAAGCAGCAGATCACCCTTGTTCCCAGTGCCTACTTCACCTGTGCCATGCCTTCAGGAAGCCAGGCTGGCTGCCAAGGCAGCTGGGGACACTGCTGCTGTCACAGCCAGCACAGTTCTACATGCCTGTCCATCCCACCACTTGTGGCAGCAACAGCAGCAAGTCCAGCTCCTCTCCTTTCCCTCTTCCCTCCTCCTTCCACATCCAAAGGGATGGCATACCAACCCTCATTTTTTACAAATAATATTTAAGTTTTCACAAAAAAGCTGGGTAGCTCCAAGACAAATCCAATATAAATTTAAATTTTAAATCTTTGAATGATGGTCACATTTCATCTTCCACATCTGTTTACACAAGCATCATACAGTATCATCTAGTTCACAGCAAAGTCACAAGCTTTGAAATTTTTGTAACAGTTAAGCTTTGCTCTCAGTATGTTAGTTTCGTGTGTATTCAAGTGAGCTTTTTTCTCCTTGTATGACTAGTTCCCCAAATTTAAAGCACATATACTGAATAATTCACATTCAAGAAGACAATGTATCAACACAGCACAGAAAGACACTCTCTCCAGAGACCATTGCAGGTATCACCAAAAAAATACAGGGGGAGGGAACCACAAAGACACTGCTCATGCTGCTGTTCTGGTTTTGATTGAGTTAGAGTTATTTTCTTCTTAGTAGCTTGCACAATGCCGTGGTTTGAATTTAGTATGAGAATACTGCTGATAACACACTGTTGTTTCAGTTGATGCTAAGTAGTGCTTACCTTAAGTCAAGGACTTTTCAGTTTCCCATGCTCAGCCAGTGAGCAGGTACACAAGAAGCTGGGAGGGAGCCAAGCCAGGACAGCTGACCTGAACGAGCAGAAAGGATATTCCATACCATAGAAAGTCATGCTCAGTATATAAAGTTGGGGGAGTTGTCTAGGAGAGGCCAATCACTGCTCAGGGACTGGCTGGGCATCAGTCAGCAGGTGGTGAGCAATTGTATTGTGCATCACTTGTTCTTTTCCATTGGGTTTTATTCCTCTTTCTCTCCCCCTTCTTCATTACAATTATTATTGTTGTTATAATTAGACTTTGTTTCAGTTATGAAAGTGTTCTTACCTCACAGGCTTTACCTTTTTCCAATTCTCCTCCCCATCCCACTATGGGGGTGGGATGGGTGGGTAGGAGTGAGCAAACAGCTGCATGGCATTTAGTTGCTGGCTGAGGATAAACTGTAACAGTGCTCAATTGGAATCATACATGGGTGACCTCCACATAAATATAAAATACCACCAAACTTCTTATTCAAAGTAACCTGTGGACCTTTCCCAATACCACCCACACCAGTCATTGCACATGTCTCCACCACATTGTTTTTAAGTACTGCACTGACATAATCCCATCATCTGACTCCCTTCTGTGAAACAGGGCTAATGCATTAACTCTTGTGCACACAAGCAATGAAGCACACTGCTCAACTCCTACACTAGAGCCCCCACCCAGCAACACACAGGATTCTTCTATACGATTTTAACACACTCAGTGAATGACCCTGGAGTTTGTCTTGGAAAGCCATTTGTTGGAGCAAGGTTTTCTTGGGCTGGGAAAGAAAGGAGGTTAAATTCTATAATAAATCTCCTTATTTTCTACAAAAAGATTAAGTACCTGCACTTGCACCACAAGGACTTGCCTGCTTATACTCATCCATGTGAACTGCACAATTAATCACAATGAGCTCAAAGATCAAAGATGTCATTAGGTTTTATTCATGGAACGGCGCTGATGTATGCAAGGCAAATTCTTCCCACTGGTATTACTAACTTTGAAGTGGAAAGACTAGCACTAAAAAGAATGTCACATCTTTGCTCTTTACTGAATGTCATTTAAAAAAACCCAACCAAACAAACAAAAAAACCAACAACAAAAAAACAACAAAGAGCCCTTAAAAACCGCACCACACCAGAAAAAGCCACTTACCAATTCATAGAAATGCCTACAGTACTCCTTTTACTATCTCCTCAGCTCTTAAAAAACCCAGAGTCCTCCCAAACCTAGACAGCTTAGTATTCCACACAATTTAGTTTCTAGTCACAATCAATCTTCAACTGATACACTAAACTCAAGCTGCTTATAAAGTGGTTCACTTCTAGTTAATGGAAAGGAAGATCATATGATATAAACCAAAATATTTTACAGGATAGGTGTATGAAATCAATGAGTCACCACTTTTATAGTCAACCTTGTCACAATAGCAGATGACCTTGTCCTTTTCACATCCCAAGGATCAAAAGTGTGGACTTCTTAACATTTTTCTTCTTTAATCTCCTAACTCACAGTCCTGCCATCCAGTTTCTTACTTGCATTTGCCAGTTACAGCAGGGAGATTACAAGTGATATACATGCTCAAGATCAATATGCCTGTAAGGAGATGGAATTCATATTGATCTTTAGTCATGCAGTGCATTTGCCTTACCTGTTATAATCCTTTTGCTATAAACAGAAGCACTGCTCCTGCATACTTGAATATTTTTTTTCCTCATTACTGCTTCAGCAGTGCTCTTTTCTGCTCCTACATCCTGTTCTTAGACTGTTCCTAGAGCAGTATGTAATCTTTGCTCCCAGGCTTTAAAAACTAAAAACTAATGGCAGCAACAACTGGGTCTAGTGTTTCATGGCAGCAAAACAGAAATTTTATTGCCCTCCAAGAGATCAAATCTGATTAATCAGTCCTTTCTAAAATAGAGCAAGGACAACAGCTATTAGTGTAACTTAAGTTCTGGTATCCCTGTACAGACTGTCTTTCACAGTTACACTGGGAAGGCACAAGGCACCATGGTAAGCATATTCTCATCAGCATCTGATGCAAAGAGCACAAAGAATTATTTTCACACAGAACCATCACAATATTTCCAATAAAACGTTCAGTTTTCTGCTAATTTGTGTTTATTCAGATGGTAAACAAATCTCTCCCCCTTGTATATATGTTCTTCTCCTGCCAAGTCTATACTTTTTTCACATTTGATCAAACTTCCCAAAGCAGAAGGTACATTTTCTGACAACCCTCTACAACTCACACTCCTCCCAGGAGTTGGGAAGAAGTTAAACCCATAAACCCATTGGTGTTCTGAGCCCTCCTTTTTCACACCATTGTTGCATAGCTTCTGAAGTCTTGATGAGCATGTGGTGAGCCACTGGAGAGACACAAGAAAATGGCAGGCTGAGCTTTGTGCAGCATCCAACTGCAGGCATTCATTATGGATGAACACACACAGTACTTAAAGAAGCACATAACCCACAAATATGATCTGCTTTTCTTAAACAGCAGTATCCAGAGAGACCATGAGGAAAAAAAATTACACTTCAAAGCTAACCTTTACAATCTAGCTGTCAGCTCACCATTCTGAACACCTAACATACTCCAACATTCCCATGCTGTGCACAATTCAGAGTAGGGACTTAAAATCTGAATGCCCAATTTCCCATCTCCATGAGCCCCAACTGCTGGGTGGTTTTGGTGCTGTTTCTGTGCTCCTAATCAATAGTGAAATATGAAATACACAATAACCAAAGGAAATACACTCTGACTTTGAAAGGCTCTGGTTTCATTCTGTTGTTGAACAGGAACAGTTTTCAGAGCTCATACTCCATGGGATGGGAAAGTTATTTCCCCATCCATATAATCTAATGATCTGATTTATTATAATACTGTCTTAAAGCACTATTTTTAGCAGAGTCAAATGTGATGAATAATGAAACAAGTGTGTTACCTTATTTGTTTCATCTTGTTTGCAGAAAGGTTTATGAAAATGCATGTCAGGACAAGGATTTAGTGTTCTTCCTGTGAATAGCTGCAATTATATTCCCTACGAGAGCTGACACATCTACTTACATTTATAGCTTTAGTTCCAATCATTCCAATTTTCACAGACTTTCAGTACCTTGTAAAACTGACCCATAATGAGACTTTTTTTTTTGCTATGCATCAGATGGAGGCTTTCAGTCTTCATTAATGAATGTCTACCCATTCATTTATGGTATAAAGACACTTTCAGAGTTTCCGCTTCTTACAGAAATATTAACTCTGCCACCTTTGGAATATCCTTCCCCCACCCCCAGCAAATTACTCAGCTTAAAATCAAAGTAATCCTATGTACACAAACAATTGACAATAAAATACTATGTATCTCAAAACAAAAAACTAGATGGAACACAAAAGATCCTTAAAGAGTATAAACGGAGTTAGACCATGCAGATGCTGCCATCTGTCTGGGCTTAGGTCAAAGGTCTGCCCAGCGCTACTCAGACTCAGCAATGCAAGTCTGCATCCAAGAAAGAGGGCTTCAATGAAGGAAATAAAGCTAAAATTATACTTTCAGTCTTGCAACAGCCCAGAAGTTGTACCTTTTAAAGGCAATGTCTCTTGCTGCATTACATTTATTCTGTAAACATCAAAGAGCATACAAAAGTCTCCTTCCACAGTTTACACTAGTATTAAAAGAAAAAACAAAAACAAACAAAAAAACCCAGAAGACAAACTCATTCTCCAGAGAGCTATTTAAAAATTCCAAGATTTTTTTATTTTCTTATAGCTAGTGTATTACTCTTAAACAGACCTTTCCATTGCCACAGGGTCTGCAGCACTGAGCTATCCAATGCAGAGACGGCTTCACACACTGAAACATAGGACAGAAGCACACCCCCTCACCAAGTTGTGTGAAAAGAGCATGCCCAGTCATGCAATAAGGCAGAGGCAACGGGCAGAGACTGTAGCCACAAGCTTGATAGCATCTCTGACCACACAGCGATGCCAACAAGACAAATTCTGTGAGTTATTAATTCCTTATTTAAAAATTTCTAATTTTGATAGTTCAAAGCTAGCACTGCATTTTTTGGTATTTAACCAATTTTCAGCTAGTACATAGTGGAGAAAAAAGCAGTGGTCTCTTCTCAGACTAAAAATCTAAATATAAAATAAATCTATTGTGTGGTATATTACAGGTTGATCTACCTCCTCAGTAGGATGTCAACCAAAACAATATGGAATATATACATGAGTATCTTCAATGGCAATTAGGCAACTTTTGACTTTCTACATGTAATATAGCACTATTAATGAAGTCATACCACTGTTACTGTAAACCGGTAAAAAGGAGAAAGATTTAACAGAACAGCCTGTGAAAAAGTCATCCAGGAACATTCCTGTAGAAATTAAGATAATGAACTAGACAAAAAAAATTGATCTTCTCTTCCTCCCCACTTGATTAACCTGTGATTTCATATACAGAGAAATATATTTACATATACAACAGGAGCAATACCGCATCTAGTATATTCAGAAAGCACATGGTACTAGAAGTGAAAGTATATCAAAAAGTAGTTACCTTGCAAGAGCCTGGACAGGCAGAATTTATAGCAACTAAAGCACTACTCTGAGCGGTCTAAGTAATGACATTCACAATTTTGTCTACCACACAGCTGGATGAGCTATTCCAGCAACTGCAAGAGATTTTAGCACAAGAAACCTACTCAGGAGAGAGTCTGTGGACAGTCTCTCATCTCTTTCTATAATGCAGCCACTAGTTTCTTCATATAGGACTTGATCTTTCATTAAGTATTAAAACTTCTGCTTGCATCGTATCATCAGACGTCTCAATCTGTATACACCATGCACTAAGAATAGAGAAATCTGCTGTACATGAAGCAGAAAAGGCATACAAGCAAAGACACAGAGTACAGCCTAGCACCAAAACTCTTACAGCAGCCAAGGACTCTTTAAATAAGGACTGTATCTTAGTCATGGTGCTGATAAAAAATAAGAGTTCAGTGTGAAAAAAAATTACAGTAAAAAATTATTGCCATTTGTTTCTAAAATGGGTTTCTATTTATTTTACTAATTCAAATTCAGAATTACTTTACATCTTAAAAAAATTGAAAAGGTAACAATTACAAGCTGTCCTAATTTCCATATTTCTTGTTTAATTTTTAGTGTGGATGCCAAAAAAATGCTAAGATTAAGGCATGTGCTTCCCTGTTTGAAGGCAGTTCTAAAGATGAGTGGCATAAATTAAGATTCTCCTCCTTTACAAGAAATGCAAAAACATATATTCCCTTTGCAATTTCAGTGCATTCATCGGCTCCCTCCATTGACATAAGCAAGAAGAGGTGGCACCGCTGACCTCGGACTTCAGTCACAGTATGTCTCTATTGCACTACAGCAGCTAAAGAAAGCACACACTGCTAAAATAGCCTTTGGAAAAACATCTTAGCATATGGAGTTTGTCTGGCATAGGCTTGACTGAACATCCACTGCAGAAGGTGCCTATGGCAGGAGCACAGAGGGTTCTGGATAACCTTTAGAGTAGCACCTCTAACCCTCATGTAAACTGGACAGTGAGAAAGCAACCAACTGCCCAGAGATATGGGAAGTGGCCTTTTCGTCCCTGTTCCATTTCCTGAGTCAAGAAAAGGAAAGGGATAAAGGGAAAATCCAGGTCTTTGTTCTTCACACATAAAATACAGTTAAGAAGCATGTCTGCCACACTCACACCCCCTTGATCTGCTATCCCGTTTCTCTTCTACCCATCATAGTTCCATTGATAATCTCTGAACTGTCCCCACCTGTGATAACAGACACATGAGGAAGGCACGCTGGCACAGCGGGGCTGAGGGGGAAGAGCCGTCAAGCAAAACTGCTGCCAGAGGAAGAGAACAACAGAAGGAAGAGATTGTTTGATTTAGATACACATCTGAAGAGGACCCAGGAGGGTGCTGAGAACAGTTGCAGAATCAGAGAGCGTTTAGAAGCAGGAAACAGGCTTCAACTTCATCTCAACGAGCTAGCTCAGGGGAAACAAGCAAAACATTATTTCCTTCACATAGCATGGCAAGTCTGGTCCCCACACCATGTGTCCACAGCTGTGGACCAATTTGTCGCTACTTTTTCAAATGTCACACCATCTCCCCAGACACGCTGGGCCACAGCCCCACAGAAGCGGAGACAGGGCTGTATGCACAGCGAAGGCAGGCAGGTCGCTTTGCTCACCCTGCCTCACGCACAGGGAGCCAACGGACCTGAGCTCACTGTGCATGCAGTGAGGCATATGGGGGAACAGTGGTCTCCGTACTGCTTTGTGAAAAAAAAAATAAAATATCTATAGGCTTTAGCCTTTGGCACAGGATAGCGAGGCAGCTCGTCTCTGTCGCTGGCACAGCTTTGGAGCACTGTTCTGAACCACACACTAGCTCAGAGTCTCAGCAACAATGATGTAACACATAAAGGAAGAAAGAAAGACTGCAGCTTTTTTTGTTTGTTTGTTTGTTTGTGTTTTTAAAACTAACTGATGTCATTAGGGAGAAAAACCAGGCAACCTTCTGGGTACAGAAGCCCCTCAGCTGTATTTACCTCAGCTGAGGAGAGGAGCTGGGCAGCACCACCCAGGGCACAGGTATGAGAGGACACCCCCACACAAACAGGGGAAACCAGAGTAGACATTGACCCCAAAATCTGGATGTTTACTGTACAAAGTGTTGCCAGAGACAGGCTACAGGCTACATGAGGCTCTGCCACACTTCTGGAGCCCCTTGGCTAGAAGTTATGGATGTGACTGCTGGCACAGAGACCCAGGCAATGGTAACTGGTAAGTAAACTAGGTGAGGTGAGACACTGGCATGGCACCGGCTCCACACACCTTCCCCACAGAAAAACTGAAGAGACCAGCTCTGCCTCACCTGCATGTCCAGCGGCTCAGCTCGGCCATGAGGCACTTCGTGGGACCAGCTTCTCCCCTCTCCCACCTGCTCCTGCTTTTCCTGCCTTGGGGAGACCAAAGCCCCCCCGCTGCGCTGCCCCGTCCCCAGTCCCCAGCTGCGGTGGGAGCAGCCAGCCCCGTGCTGGGGCTCCCTCAGCCCAGCAGGGCGGGAGCAGGGGCAGGGACCCCTCAGGGAGGGAAACCACTGGCAGCCGCCTGGCTGGTCTGCAGCCCCTTGCACCCCCTTCCCATGGCAGGAATGAGGCAAAGCAAGGGGCGGTGGGGCAGCACCCTCCCTGAGGGTGAAACAATTCAGAATGGCGGTGGTGGCCTCAGTGGTGGCGGCAGGGTCAGGGGCTGGGGAAGCGGGGCTGGCAGGAGCCACACACCATACCATTGGCCTCCATTTTGTCAGATTTTTCTGTGGAAAAGGAGCTGAAACTATCATGAGGGAAAAAGTGCAGCTCCGTTACAGTACATGGTGCCCGCTGTGGCCTTCAGCCCTTAGGACACCTCAGATCTGAAGGAGCATGGCTGTCACTTCAAAGATCAATGGTGGTGCCGATGGCCCACACATTATTGCTACAGTTATGGGCTCGCAGTTTTGAAGGTCTGGGTTTTGTAGCAGTCTCATCAGATCCTTGGAAAAAATAAGTGAGCATCAGAAACATAAAAGCAAAAATGAATCAAAGTCTTCTAGGATTCAAGCACGTCCCCAGCAGGAATCCTCTGTCGGGTGACCTGTGCTGCCCAGCATGTGGGGCTGAGGTGGCATGGACAGTGATGGAGGAGTTTTGAAGCAGCAACACAACATTAACAAAGCCCAAAAGCATTAAAGCACTGAGACAGTGTTCAGCATAAAGTCTGAAACATATACTCATATTAACAAAATGCATTTGTTATATAAAATCATTTCCCCCTCTCTTTAAACACTGGGGGAAGGGAAGCTTGAAATATAACTCAAATGGCTTAAAACATAGCTCATACTTCCAGTGCTCATTACCAGAATTATACACTTCGTGTCTGGCTGTACAGTACGATAGATGGAATTTTTTCCCGACTTCCTGCAAAACAACATTTGCTTATTCAACTGCCTTTTAGCAATGGGTATAATCATAATCCCAAGTGACATATGCAGTGAGAGCAACTGACTACTTTCTCTCTCTCCAGCACTTTATTTCAAGAGATGCTCTGTTTAATTAGCTCCACAGTAGTCAGAGGAGCAAACAGGTCACCTCTATGTCAAATCTCTGATAGTCATCTTCCTCACTGTCACCCCCATCCCCTTGGTTTATTTTACTGCTTTGCTTTTGTTTTGCATGCTCAAGTAAGGTCATTAGTATCAGATAGCTTTTTTTTGTGTATTATGCTCCTGAATATCTGCACTTTGGAGAAGGGAGTGAAATAAACTGTGAACTCCAGCATACAGCATCTGGAGGGGGGAAACATCTCATACAAATTCTATATTCAAACTAAATGTCACAGAATTCTCTGAACAGATGATGTCATAAGTGTATGAATTTTATTATTTTCTAGATTCCAAAATCTATAGGGTTACCCAAAGCCTTCTCCTGTATCAGCTGGTCTTTTTTCTCTTTCTGAGGCTAGACATTGTTTTTGCTACACCCTGTGAGAATGTTGCTGGACTAGCATTCCAGCAGTGCCATGAGACCACACCAAAATCTATAGTTTTTAAAATAGACCTGCCACAAATGTTGAGTCACAGGGAAGCGTATACAAGGGGTAATTACATGCAGAATACTGTTCTTTGATACTTTGTCTGAAACAGAGCAAGCAGGCAGGCAGAGGACAGGAACAGGGTGCATTTCCAAATTCAAACTGCATGTAAGCCACAGAACTGTTCCCTTCTGTGGGAAACAGTTTACAGTAACTGACATTGTGGCCAGGTCCAAGTGACTCAAGTCCAAACTGGAATATGACCAGGGTCATGCCTCTTTGCCTGTCTTTCTATTGCCCAGTTTCCTAATTTAGAGGGTAATCCTTTTGGCAATTCTCTTATACAATGGGAATCCACCTGAAAAGCTATTACTGTTACTCTTGAAAGAAAACCAATGTTTTACAACACTTACAAGTCATCAATGTCTTTTTCAGTTCCAGTATTCTTTGATCATCATCACAGACCATGATAGGCATATCCCACATATTATGGTTTTGCATGTTATGTCTGTAATTTCACCACTGCTATACTAGTAGAAGTTGTGTGGTTGGTATTTATAAAAAACAGCTGAGAAAGGTATGCAAATATTATCTATTTTTATGTACTTTTTAAAGTGGGTTTCAAGGTATGACAGTCTTGGAAATAAACAACCAACCTCAGATGCTGGTATAGAACTGATCTCCAGGCAGCCACACTAATTTATGCAAACTAACTCTCTGGCCCACATATCCCTATTTATCCATTGAACAGTAACTGCACAGGCTGTAGCACATGTGAAGTGCTCCTGCATTTACTGAAACCTTTTTGCAAAACGTAGGGAAAAATTGCTGTCAGGTGATGTTATGATCTTTTATATGCTGTTCAGTGAACCAGCTCATGCAGAATTTCCTGGACTTGTTGGATTTTTTCTGATTTCCTATCAAGAAAAGTCAGTCTTTCTGCATAGTGTTAACTTATTTGACTCCTTCTTTCCCATCTCGTTGAAGCTGTGTTTGTTCTACTGCCATAAAACTCACTCACATCTGTATTTTATCACCAATAAATAAAACAGAAGCTATTTCTCTCCATTGTATGGCCATAAGAACCATCATATTTCATCATATTTCTTCCTGTGAAGGCTGAATGTTACGACATGGTTGGGGTGCTTCTCACCTGAAACAAAGCTAATGCATGGTACATCTGATAAAAGCTGTATGGGACTGCTGGTATATGTACCCAAGTACCCACGGGCTATAATCAGTACCCACCAAGGATGATCAGTACCCAAGGACTCTGGCCCCTTCCAACATACTGAGATTAAGACCTCAGGAAGCCAGGGACTTCTCTAAGATTCAGGATTCAAAGAAAGTAGATTTTTAAAGGGTTTAAGTCAGATAATAAGCTTCCTGTGCAATACCAACCCTATAAAAAGTACACAAGGATATTTTTGAACCATTATTGTGGGTTTTTTTCACATCCTTCCAACTCACACAGGTTGATGACATAGGCTGTTGTGATATGCACCTGAAATGTACCGGCAAGTAGCAGGAAATACCCCTTTAAGATGATTCACAGTAGGTGCAAACCATTCCAGCTCAGGTTCAGACAGTCTTGATGCAGGTAAAACTCTAGAAAAAAACATTCTTTTAGCTCTGGTGGTCACTGCTTTATTAAGCAGAAGTATGGTCATTGAACACAGTCATCATATTTAACTACACCAGGAAAGAATGTTTCAAATTCTATGATTCTATGAAATACCATCTCTTAGGTTTTTTTCAACACTAGCCAAAAAGAACGGCAAGTCACACAGCAGCCTTGGAGGTTTAATGGATCAGTCCAGGTATACTGGGGCCTCAACTCTAGACTCCTGCTAGTAGCCTTAACATTATTTATGCGTATAGTGTAAGGAGATGGTCAATGCAGTAAGGATATACTTCTCTAAAAGACCATCTAAACAGGAGGCTCAGAAAGTGCAAGTGACGTGAACAAAGAGTTATTTCAAAACCTAGCAGCTGTTCTGCTTCATTCTGAGTTGAAAGTAATTGTACCAGTATCTACCAGGGAGGGAAAGGCCAAGCTCAATATATTTACACTTACAGACACCTTGCCAACCTTTCTTAACGCCAGCAGTTGAAGTGGCGACATTTTAAAACATAAAATGTGTATTGTTTACAGGCTTTGTGGGGTCAAACAGTTTTAGCCGTTGTTTAAATGCTTCTCAGCTCAAGCTCCAGCTACAACCAGAAACATTATTCAGTATTTAAGTCTTGCTATTCCTAACATTTAAGAGATGCTGGTTTACATTATGTGTGTTCAGCCTTTTGCTCTGCAAATGATTCACCACTTGGCAGGCCCATTTATAACAAGTATGGAAAAAAAAGTGTAGTTTTTTTAATGTTTTTTCCTATTCTATTTAGAAACAATCCATTAGGAAAATGTTTTTTCTTTAAGGAGTGAAATTAAAAATAATACATGAACTGTATTAAACCGAATACCCAAGGTTCTCTTTCTTAGTGTGGTGTACTTGCAAATCAAGCTACAACAGTTTTCAAAATCTGTGGAGTCATACCTCCCAAAGAGAAGGCCAAAACCAGTAGGGTAAAAGTTAAGCAAGATGTATGTATTTGTGTTCAAGTCACTTGAGAGCTGAAGATTTATTTCAGAGGAGGAACAGGAACTGTAGAATTAGTTCTACAGTGCAAGTTGTCCTTCCAGCCCAACTGAAATAAACATTTTATTAAATTTTTTTTTTTTCTGAATTTCAGGTACAAGGTATGTTTTGTATATAGGATCAAAAGCTAAGAATTTGCAGTCATTTGTCACTGTTAGCTGTTTTCAGAGGACTAACATGATGCAGCAGCCAAACTTCAGACTTGAAGTTAAGCAATAATATTTTTCCAGTGAATGACTGACCTCAGCATACCAGGGTGGGATAGAAAACTGGTCAAGAAGGCTGTTATATTCCAAGGCATAGATAATTCAAGCCTCTGAGATCTTGAGCATGTGGATCAATGTTGTACTTTACCAAATGGAAAACAGACGAGCTGATGCTCTAAAAAATACATATTGTGTTCCTTGAATTTTCCTTCTCTTTTAGACTGGCTCATCTTTGCCCAGTTGAACAGGAAAAAAAAAAAAAAAAAAAAAAGATGAACAAAGCTTGATAAGGCAAGGATCCCTGCAGAGACAAGGTGATTATGAAAAAAGTCAAGTGAAAAAAACAGAATCACAAGAGTCTAAAGTAATTACTTCAAAGAAATTATCCAAATCATATTAAGGCCTGGTCCTACAACTTCTCACCTGAAGTAGGTTTCTGTGCTTTACATCACTTTGCAGGCATGCAAAAGATAGTGGACAGAGGCACACAGGAGCCTTCTTCTCTTATCCCCATGGTAAATATCTGAAAATGGTAATGACAGAACAGAGAGCATCAGTATCATAACTAAACATATATATATAAGATAAAACTTGTAGTTTAATTTTTGCTTTTTCATCAATTGTACTTATTCATGAATACTGTTCATATAGACCTATACCTATTTATAAAACAGCAGAAAAATGCTGTTTCCTTCCTTTTTTTTTCATAAGATACTTATGAAAAAGTTACTTTTGACATGCACATGTTACAGCAGATGACAAGTATTATCCCTACACTTCTAACAGTTATAGGAAGGAAAAAGTCATATGTACATAAAACTGTTTTATTTTAAATATAAAGATAAAGAAATAGTTATTAAAATTAATCTTTTACCTCTTTTGAGCAATGGAAAATATTATCTTTCATCGACTCAAGTGAAGAATGCAGAGCTATTGTGTTCTACATTGTTAAAATTAATGTAAAAGAAGTGTGGTGACTTCCCCCACATAGAACAAAATTACCATTGAAGAAAATAACACATCTGAAATCAGGGCGACATCCCAAAAAGTGCAAGTAACTGCCTTGAAACTCATTGTTAAAGAAAAACAGAAATGCATAAGATTGCCAATAAGTTCTGGAAAGATCTTGTGGTTTTAAAAAATAGCCTGGTAATACATCTTTTTGAATGATCTTTCTACTTGGCATTTTATTAATGTAAAATCTCTTGGAGAGATACAAATGTTTTGAAGTGGGGTCCTATTTTCATAAAATACAAGTCTGGCGGACGGGTCTAGAGGAACTTTTTCTCATATTCTATATAAAACACACCACAGAATTTCACTAAAGGATTCTTGAATTAAGGTGAAGTTGATACTGTTCACTGCAATACAGTACTTCTTTTTCTTTTCTTTTTTTTTTTTTTTTAAGAAAGAGGTTAAATAGGTTGGAATTTAAGTAAATAAGGCTTTTTAATGTCATAGACATTATGGATATTACTCTTAGAGACTTAATTCTTGTTTACTGCAAGATGAAACATAGATAATTTCACTTAAATACCTGGATTTCTACCAGGGAGATCAAATTCATTTCCAGTTATCACTATTTTACGTCCCCAATATCTTGCAACTTGTGAGACTGGGTCTGAAAAAATAACCATGTTCACCCAGTGCTGGAACCAGAGCTAGTATGTCGATACAAAACTGGGCCATTCTCTATAAATTTGCCAGTTTGGGCTACCACAAACTTCTTTATGCACACCCTTTTGTGGGACAGGTGGACTGTATGAACCTTTCCCAAGGACTAGAGTTAATGCATAAACCAGACCTTTGCCAGTGACTGACTACTCTGTGCTGGTGTGGAGCCAACATTAGATCTGGCAAGGCATCTGCAGTGGCTGAAATTTGGATTTCACTTCACAAGCTTCTCTACTTTCAGCCATGTTGAGGAGACTAACATATATCTCACAGAGAAACCCAGTCAGGACATACTAACACTTGCATCTGGCTATGAAAGTGAATAGACAGCATTGGTGATGGAAGTGGAAAATAGCCCAGATCAGGCATCTGATGCCCAGGGACATTGGAATACTGCTCCAGTTACCAAAATGAGTCTACCATAAAGTTTCATTAACACTTACAAATCTCCAGCAGTGCGGTGTAATTTGGTTCAGTGTGCTTTTTTTCCCAAACAAAAGGGAAGTTTGGTAGAAACAGTCTAAGACACAATTAACATTTCAGAAGACAGGTAACATTAAAGGGCTCTGTGTTTTTATTGGCTCAACAAACAAAAGATTACCTTTGAGTTTCATGGGAGCTCTGGGTTATCAGTCCAAAGCTGAGTTAAATTAGAAGTGATTGGGAGCTGTTACCATCTGTTGAGTGTGTGGTGGCTTGCGCTACGTGAGTTAATATATTTTAGCAAACAGATGGGCAGAAATGTGCAGGCCTTAGTCATTCAGCACCCTTGTTAGCAATCTGAATAGAGAGATCAGGAACATGGAAGGCACAGGAGTGAATTTCTTTTTAATTCCATGGCAAAGTCCCTTGCATTATGCTTTTTCAAGGATGTTTCTACAATTGCTTCTTCTGTTAGATATATATCATGTGGTTAAGAAAAGCATTGTCCTATCCAGGTGCTATCAATCTTGGTTCTTTCTCTTGATCTAAAATATCTTTTTTTAAAAAAAAAACCCAAACTACATTTCTGTTCATGCCTTCAGGTGTTAAAACCCACACATTTTTTTTTTTTCATGTACTGAATATCACAGCAGTTAGATAATGATGATGTGAAAGAACACTGCCATATCAACGATGATTTATCGCTCTCTCTTTTCCCTCTTTCCTCCCACCCAACACAGCTTTCCAGGTCTAAAGTCACTGATTCTCCTACAATGCAAAAAACCCAAACTGTAGTGACAAGGAAGTTGTTTAATGGACAATTAATATATTATTAATTGAAATATATTTCAATTAATTGAAAATTAATATATTTCTTGTAAAGACTGCTTCATTGTAAGGAACATTATCTATCTTCACTCTCAGAAAAATGCCTTTCCTATAGTAGATAGTCTAATGAAAAGGAACTGTTTTAAGCAAGAATAGAGGAAAAGGGAATAGAGCACCACACAGGGACTAAGGAAGCAACAGTGCAATTTTATAGTTAACCTCAGCTTTTGTGTGCTTCATGCCTCACTGTACATCAGTTTCCCCATCTGCAACTGGCAAGCATTAATCCACACAAGCCATCATCAAATTCCCAGAGCCAATGCCATATCTTTGGGTTTCCAAACATCTCTTTCTTATCAGTTACTTGTATTTTATCATGCTTCAAATTAGTATGATTTTGGAGCAAGGAGAGTACCATTTAATCTTCAAAACATTTACTACATTTTCAGAAATAGATATATAGTTTCATAATAAATTCTACATCACAGAAATGGCAAGGTTGTGAAATCAGTCACTCAACATTACAAAATGTCAACAAAAAGGCCTCACAGGCCCTTCACATACCCATATTTTTTAATCAAGCCCAGCTTTTGTGGATCCTGTGTCTGTACTTTAATAAGAACCAGAAAATGTGGTCTCTCTTCCTGAAATCCTTCTTCACTACTCATCCTGAAAATGTGCATAGTAGGTGTACCAAAAATCCCACATAATAAAAGTTACTGAAGTCTTCACCACTATGCATAAAACAAGGGCACAGCTTCAATAGTTTTTTACAAAATTTTCACATGGCAATTGGCTCTGTATTTCTGACCAACACAACTTTCAATACAGTGCAATCAAAAGAAAATATGCCACATAACCAATGCACCAGACCTTAGAACTGGACCTATAGAACCTTTTAATTTATCTAAAATAAAAGATTTTTTTCATTGAAATTTTGAGATTAATATATCTAACTGAATGACTAGCACAACTAATGCATAAAACATCTCTTGTCTGCCAGTTCAGCAAGGTAATACAAAATAATCTGCAAATTTTAAAACTGACAGAAGACCCTGGGCTAATGGTATTAAAGTCTCTTTGAAGACTTTGCTGCCTTTTGAGAGGTGGGCAACAGAAAGCAGAAGATTAGGATGAACTTTAGTAGAACAGGGTGCAGCGGTTGGTTTAATAGCTTTAACAGGTGCACAGCTTTATAGGGAATACTGATTTTGACTGGTGAGACTCTACCTCTGCACACGTTCAAGAAAGTACAACATGAAATAGCACTCATGCAGGTGACAGATGAACGAACTAACGCTCCATCACGATGCTCAGAGCTCATGAACTAACCATCTTTCATGTGAAATCTAAAACAAAAGCACAGACTGGTTCTGCTCTTTAATCTCAATAGTACTTGTCTCCAAAGGAAAGCTTTAGCCCATAAAGCTCAAGCCAGATTCCACTCTGAGTGATTATATTCTGCCTACAGTAATTATGTTCCCTTTGCAGTTTCACATGGAACTAATGTCCACCCACTTGCTACACTGAACTATTTTATTGCTGTGCAGTTGCTGTGAGTAGCTGAAGAGTTGCTGGAGTGGGAGAGGTAACGTGAGGCCAGGGACAGCTGTCATGCACAGTGTCTGCTTAGTGGCAAACCGTTCCCTGCCAATTGATCCAGAGTCTGTACTGTGGCAGGAGACACTTACAGTACCTGAGCCCATAATAAGTCCTCCTTGGAGATAATTCAGCTTACCAATATCCCATGAAGCGCTGTGGGATCTTACAGAAAGGAAGGCACCACGTACAAAGTGTAATGAGGTCAGCGGTTACTTGTTAAATGTAGCAGCAGACTCCTTTGTTGTACAAAGCAGTAAGACACACGGCACTAAATACACAGAAAGCTTGAAAATACAAAAAAATGGCGGTACATTCTGTGTTCTTAATGTGGGCTTCCATTGTCATTATAGGCTTAGACCAGCAACAATTCAACTTGTTAAAGCAAGTCAAATGGGCTTCAACAGTTACAAGAGCAACATTAAGCACTGTCATTCTGCCTCATGAATTTAGTATAGTCTGAAAATGGCTCAGCTGAAGCATCAACATGAAATTCAGAAAGTGCATTAAACACAAGACCTCAAGGGATTTTACCATTGTGCTCCAGCTGCGGAAACTGAATGACTGGACAGTCTTAAGTACGGTTTAATAGAACTGCATGTGCAACAAGCAGCACTTCTGTCTTCCACAAAGAAAAAATAGCACCTGTTCTGCAGATGTTCCCTGAGCAAAGGGGTTTTAAAATTTCATAAAGAAAGAGAAGAAATCTTTCATTCAGAAAATGATCAGAAAATGTAATAAGGACTCCCTAAATATCACTTAAAATGCAGCAATGATTGGCCTGCTGCAAAGTAATCTATGAGCTCCTTCCAGTGCTTTTCTGAACAGCATTTGGACACAAATCATGTAGAGGAGCCATGTTTGAACGACACACTGAATGCTTTGGCTCACTCACTATTACATCTCACTCAATAATTCTGTCCTTCTCCTTTTCATGTTCCTCAACAGATTATGCAATTCTCTCACAGATTTCTATGTTGCTTTTACAACTCTGATTGTTCCTTAGAGACCTGTCTATCTAACAGCTAGTTACTCATGAAAAATGCTCTGCCCTACCTTTCACTAAGCACTAGAATTCTTTGGGTTATCCTCGAAAAACACTAGAGGACTTCACCTAAATTATGTAAATAAATATATATAAAAACATTGAATTTCATTATTAACTGTCTGTAACTGATCTTCTACAATAAAAATATTTTCATTATGTCTAGCTATATCTGACCAGTTGTAATATTCTGGTTTTTTTTCTTGGGGTTTTTTTTCAGTGCTTGCTGCAAGCTGAGGCTGATCTAAATACTCAGTATGCAAACAGCCTGACCAAATTCAGTGGTACCCAAGTATCCCCATGGTTTAGCATCTTCTTGGTCTGAGTGTTCTTCCTGTATGTATTCAATACATCAACAAAGGTTTTCATTAGCTTTTGTCCCAAGATATTTTTGCTGCTAATGAACACAGGTCGACATCTGCCTATTGTGTTGATGGGATCTAAAAATAAAATCTAATTTTAATAGTACAAGACAACAAGAGACAGAAATCAGCCAAAGATGAATAAGAAGCTGAGTGGTAGATACAAGTATAAAAACATGAAACAGATGTTTGTTACTTCAGCAGCTGTCTCCAATTTACCACCATGAATAATAAATCAATTGCAAAAACTAAACAGTCAAGAATTTTTATTAAATAGCACCTACCACAAGTTACTGAGTATCATTCAATTACAATTAATAGCCCTTATAAGACATTATAAAGTCCCTTTATAGATATTGCCCATTTTGACTACACAGGAGCAGGGTTGAAAGATAATGCTTCTATAATGATAATGCATTAGATCAATACATAGATGAATACATCTAAGTAAATCATGCCCAATCTTCTAAAGGAAGGAATATATTTGGGGGTGGGGTGGGGTGTTTTGTTTTGTTTTTTTTTATTTGGTGCACAGTAGAGTTCATCCTAGCAAACTTCATATAGGAAGCACTTCCATGTTACCTGGAGTCCCCAAGCCAAGTTAAAAGACTTTGTTGCCTCTTCCTCCACAGCTGCTGCTCAGCAGCTGGGACTGTCCTCTCGCTGGTACCCGTTCATCTCTGCATGTGGCTGAACGTGTGCTGAACATTTCATAAGTGAAATGATCTGATTGAAAACAAAGAAGATACCTGGGGAAAGTGCTGAAAAAAACATTCCACAGATCCTCTTTAGCGCACAGCCATGCGGCCAGGTGAGTCAGTCCCATTGAGGAGGTGGTAGGAAATAACCAAGAATTTCTTTAACCAGCTCTGCCCTAAATGATTCACAGCATGGAGGTGCAGGCAGGACCTTTCTTAAATCTTCACAGTTCCTCTCCCTGCTCTCCCCCAATCCCCCCACCCTCACCCCACACTGTGCACTGCGCTGCCTGTCCTGCACCAGGGTGAAGGAGAGCCTGTATGAGTTCACAAATCGTTTTCTTTCTACAGAGAAAGAATGGGATTCTTCAAGAAATGTGAATCATAACAAATTAATACAAACACTTGTTTGGTCTGCTTTTCGAACTGAGGGCTTTGATATGTAAGCCCTTGCAGAGCAATGAAACAGCACAACTGAGCTGCAAAGCAGCAGCTCTCCATTTATCCAACAGACACTAGTTTATTCTTCCCTCATTTTTCTCCTTTCGAACTTCACCTAAATCAACAACTGCTTCTTCCCCTTTTCCTTTTCAAAGCTGTTAATACTCAGAGTAGCTGACCTGCTCTTCTGCCTTACTCTGGGACTTCAATATTGGCTGCTGGGCCACGTTATAGCTGGCCTTTTAAATTACACACTGCTCTGGGGCTGTGTGGGAAAAAAATCACATCTCCCATGGTTAACTTTCACAGTATTTAAGAGCCTGTATTAAATTGGTGCATTTGCTACTTTAAGTTTTGCATATGCCTTTATCTAGCAGTGCTTATAAATCCTTGTGATGTGACAGTAACAGGCAGGGAGGCGATCTGTTTTTCTACTTCTTTAAATGGTTTAAAATTAAGTTTTTTGTCCACAGGCACCAATGGTATGGGATGCATAGGAGCCTCCTCATTTCCCACCTCTGTTTCTCTCCAGGCTCTGTGGCCTGAGCCCCAAAGAGGAATCTCGGTGCCCATAAGCTGATGGACACTCATCAGCTAATAGAATTTGAAGACAGAATATACACGTATTCCTGAAATACATTGTGAATATAATCTACATATAAGCCTCTTACAACTTTCAACATCTGTTCTGATGACTGACATTTTCCCCATGCTGTATGTTTCACAAATAAATCCCTGAGTAGGTTACTAATCTAGAAGTGTAAGTGTTGTCTTTTAATGCTGATTGTGTACTCTAAAAGGGTGGTTATAGGAAGGAATGTTATTCTGTTTATTAAGACCACTTGTTGGCCAAGAATATTTTGTGGTCTTCCCAACCTGAAAACACTAGCTCATCACTTTTATTGTTCATCTCCTGACCTCAGTCATTTTTGCTACTGTAAAGTGCTTTCAAGAAAAATCTTTATGTCACTGAGCATACGGAAAAACTATATTGACTCCAGAATGGCCAGGGTGTCAGGCTTGATCTTCAGATTATTTGTGACATAACTGTTTTGCAGTCAGCAATTGGATAAGCATTAGCCACATTAGTTATGCTGAAAATCCATATTATTTCTTAGAAAAGAGATGATGTCAATAAAAAAATACCCTGTTTGTGAAAAATGAGCTAAGTACACAATTCAGAAAAACCTTTTCCCATCAGAAGATTCTTCTTTGTTGATTACCTACATTTCAGGACTGCCACCAATGCATACAAGTCTTATATGACATTTTACTGTCTTGCCTTTTTTGATTGGTCCTTTAAATTCCATAAAGTCCAGAGCAAAGATTGTTTTAAAGTACCTATTTTGCAACTGGTTTCTGCGTCTCCATTTCTGCCAGTGGGTGGGACATTTATTCCAGTGTCATTTCTTCCTTTTTCTACTTCTGAAAGGCATGGCATGTTACCAAAGATGTCTCTCCACATAGCTGCATATTAAAGTACTTAACATAAATTTTATCTGAAGTTATGAGAAAAAATATTTATTTTATGTATTAAAGTTGTAAAACATTTCACTGAAGGTTTTACTCTAAGAAAGGTTTCCTAGCTGAAGTCCATCAGCCTCAATAACAGAATAAGCAAGATTAAGTAAACACCTTAAATAACAGATTTTGTTTGGCCCTTTCCCAGAGCCTTAGCCCTCTGGCTCGGTCATTTCACACCATTTCAGCTATTTCCCAGCTCTGTGAATGCTGTGGCACACATGCCTACAGGACTTAAAACAAATTTGGCTCCCCCTGTCTTTGAGCAGTAGCTGTTTGAAGACATGTAAGGTAATTTTATCCAAAAAAAAAGTGATCTAGTGTTTATTCACCCAGCGGTTTACAGCAAGCAGCAACTGCAGCCCAGATCACAAAGGACTGAGTAAATCTGATCTTAGGTAAACTTTGAGCTTTCCTGGGACAGCTAAGGAGCATCAGAGGGTGGCTGGTTTGAGCAGGGCATTCCTACTGGGCAGGCTGGGACAGGCCAGCTGCCTTGGCTGCACACATTCCTTCCCACCGGGATAAACATGGAAACTAACAGGCAAGGAAAGAAAGAGAGCTTTGCCTCCCTTCCATAACAGCTCAAGCATTTTGATACACTCTCTCATGCTTTTACAACAAACAGTAGCCTTCTCCCAGATACGTTTGGCCAAATTCCCAATATTTTCATTTCCTTCTCTCTAGCATTGTCCATTTACAACAGCAGAAGTTTAGGATTGTGCACAATTTCTATTGGCCACCTTCATAAAGGACTGGGGTACTTTATTTTTTTTCTGCCAGCCCTAGTGCATGATTAAGCATAGCACAAAACAACTCACACCCTTAGCTACCATTGCTGTCCTTAGAGATAAAAGCAAACACTACCAGTAGGAAGTGTTTCATCCCTCACAGCATCAGCAAAGTATTTATTCAGGAATTATATTTAGGTTGTATCAAGTATCCACAAAACTGGAGATTATAACTGGATCCTTAGGGTCACAAATATGAGCTTTTCTTCACAGCTAGGGAGCTACAAAATAACCTTAAAAATAAGTGCATAAATGTTAACACTTTGTCCATAACCCCCTATTTTCAGATGCTGAAGCTTGGAGTACAGCATCAAATATTATGAGCTTCATGATAAAAATACAAGAGTTGGCAACACTGGAATTGTGACAGCCCATTAAATTGTAGCATTTTATAATCAGGCATCTGGCATTCTTAAATATCCCACCCCTAGGCTCTGAACACTTAAACACCAGTGGCATCCCACAGACATGAAAGGGACTCTGCCAGGCATGGTAGCCTGCCTGCACGGATCACGGCACATGGACATGGTAGTGCTGAGGAAAGATGTTAAATTAACTAGCTTGGACAGAGGCCGTGCCAGCACTGCCACTGTATGGACCAGCCAGCATATGTCAAATCAAGACAATATTGGTCACCGAGCCACAAGGCCAGCTGCTCTGCATTCAGCACATTATCTATTTTACAAGGATTAACAGCCCAGGATTACTCGAATGGTTGATTATAGGTATGTACCCACGATATCGCTGCTCAAACAAAATTGCTGTTAACATTTGGCTTCCTAGCTTGTGTGTTTCTCAAAAAGCATCTTCATTAGATGATCTGACAGCAAAACCAGAATCTACAGGAAAAGCCAGAGAAATTGTAAGAAAGAAAGAGACTGAAATTAACCAGGTTTTAATAACAGAAAATGTCCTTTATGTGTGTTTAAAAAGCTGTGAATGCTTATCTCAGGAAGCCTTTTTATTTGCTTTTTTTATTCTTTGATAATTTTCACAAGAGAGAAATGTAAGACCTGAAACTATGCATGCATGTGCATACAGCAGATAAGATGCTCAGTTGGTACAAATCCCTGACGTCAGTGGAACTCAGCTGATACACCCCACCTAAATGTCTGCTCTAATATGTCTCCAGACCATTCATGTGAAGAGGTTGCTTTTCACTATCTGACCACAAATGCCTACAGTTGCCTAGTGATGGCATCCCAGTGCAGGAGGCAGTGCCATTGAGGTACCCTCTGCATATCTGCTCGAGCTCCTCCTGTTAACCTTTTCATTAGTGCGGTGATGGTTGGACTATTACAGTGTTCAAGGCAAGAGTTCAGTGGGATTTTAACAGGTTTAAGTACTTGCAGACACAGAAGAGGGGTAAAATGTTGTGTGCTCTCTGAGTTCAGGTCACTGGCAACCACTCAGGGTTTAAGAAGAATCTTTTTCTCCAATTCTGTAAGGTATTATATCATGAGGTTTCCCTGACATACATGGTGGTGACCACCTTTGAAGGAAGGATAACAAACTCATTAGACTTTCAAGTATGATCTAGTATGTTAATTCTGACATTCCTATCAAATATTGAACAGTGCAGAGTATGAAACGTGTACGGTTACCTCTCTTCTGGTCATTTATTCTTACTAATGGATCCTGGGATAATGAATATTTTAGCTCCTGTTTATAATAGATAAATGTTCTACAATAATGCCTCTCACTAAGAAAACATAATTTTAACTATGTAAAAGATTAAAAATAACTACAGAAATATTGTGACAGATGGCACCGCTCATGCTGCCTTAACATTTGGGCATGTTCTGTTTAACATTTCTTTCATACTCCCGATTCAGAACAGCAAATCCAATCAAATTAAGCATATTGTTACATTTCTGACATTTTTTTCTTGCTCTGGTCCTTCTTTTGCTGATGGCACCAGCTTGAATTTAACGGTCAGTTTAGATGAGGAATAGGAGGCCAGGGAAGTAATGTACTATGAGCAGACATAATGAAGGTTTTTTCTGCCACACTGCGAACTACTGCAGAGGGGCCAGCATGTACTTCAGGCTCTCTGTATTTTCAGTCCTCTACCTCTTGAGGAAATGCAGTGAGTTGTGTTAAATTTGTGCTGATTTATCTTAGGAAATATGGCTAAGATTCCCTGGGGCGAAAAAAGGTACACAACACTGAATATACGTAGTGTTTTCCTGTGGTTTTCCCCATTCGGGAGGTCTTATGTCTGCCTCTTTGGAAGGTGCTGGGGAGATAATAGCTCATTCCCAAATTTCTGTTCAAGCTGAGTTAAGCACAGAGAAGACAGACAAACAGAGAGACCCAGGTGTACTATCAGTAGAAATGTTTTGACCATATCTGTCACAGGATTCTAGTAGACATGACATTTAATTCCTTCTATCAGCCTTAAAATATTGCCTTTTCCCTTTCCTCTTCCCAATCCAATCTTAAGTTCCTGTTGGAAGAAGAACATATGACAAAGCTCCATTTCAGCGTGCTACAGTTCTCATTGTTGATGGGTCTAGAAAGAGTCTTACCTTCTCAGAAACACCTCTGTTTCACAGGAGTGAGGCTACACCAGAGAAGCACCAGAGGTTGGAAGGACACAGTGGCCACCACTGGTCTGCCTTTGGTCACTGATCAGGCTTGAGCTGGGAGTCAGCAATCCAAAGTAGCTCTTACAGCTCCTCTCAGTCTTTTCCCCAAACTAATTCATATTTCAGGCTATTTTAACTATTCTAGGACTGTACCAAAGTCTGGCAGTGTTTAGCTATCTCTTAGATACCTGTTTTAGATAACATTTGAGAACTACAAACATGCTCAAAATAAACTGGGCCAACTGACAGATGTGCTCAACCCCTTAACCAAACTAGCAGTAGTTTGGTACAGGCTCCTAAGGAGAAAAAAGGCCTGACCTGTAGCTGGGCCAGGAACTCCTCTAGCTCCAATCTGTTCTCTGAAAACCCACAAAGGAGCAGAGTGACACCATGAGCATTGATGCATAAGAACTTGGAACACCGCTCATGCAACTAACACATGACACATGCCGGTAGCTTTTCCAAGACTCATTTATCAAGAATCAAAGACAGTTGTGGGTACGAGGAGTCTCATGCGTACCTTTCCCATTCATGTAATTTGGCTACAAGCCAACCCCTTTATTCCATAATAATGAAACATTACTAATCCATGTAGCTACTCAATGATTATAAACTTTGTAGAGACAATCCCCTTAGACATAAACCAATGTCTGAAACTAGGACTGGACCTAGCCTTACCTGTGCTTCATAAAGAATTTAGAAAGCAAGGGGGTCCCCTCTGAACACCAGGACTCAATGTGAGGGTCCTCCTTACCCTTGGCATCTCTGGGCTCTGTGTGAATCATTCTAACTTGATTCTAATTTAATTTTCCTTTGTATGTTTCTTCTATGATGTAATTAATAAGGTCAACTTTGCATCAAATTTATTGAACCTTGGCAAACCACTGTTAAATTCCATCAAATTTATTGAACTCTGTCAAATTATTAATTTACCTCTATAAAACACATTCTGTTTCTCTCTTTCGAGTGAGGTGCATTCCACTCATCCACAACAAATTGGCATAGTTGGCAGGATCCTAAATCAGGATTAGCGACACCAACCTGACAGAGGTTTTTAAAGAAAACTCTGGTCCTGCTTTTTCTCAGCATGAAGAATGTTCTTCCCTATACATTTTGTATACGTTCTTTCCTTTAGGTTCTGGAAAAGGGATAAGTAGGAGGAATCTTTCCACTCAGACTTGCAGGTTAGCACCAGAAAAGTCTGCAGGTGGGAAGCCTATATGAGGGTTTTTATATATTGCATTTTATTTCCATATGTCAGTCTTATCGAACTGACTTTTCCACAGGCATGATCATGTAATTCTTTCTCATGTCATTGAACTCTCCTCCTTTGAACTAATACCACAGGTGTCTAGAGGGCTACTAAAGGGACTTAATGCTTTCTCTAGCTGGTGCCTAAATGCTGCTAAGGAAACCACCTCTCTGCTGAAAAGGAAATTTCTCACTGTAATTCACCCTGGTTCCGTAAAGCAATCGCTTGCTGCTTGCACCTTTTTCATACAGAGAAATTAAGAAAGTCTACACACACAGCACAGCAAGGGTCTGTAATTAGTGCCATTCCCAAGATGCCCATGAACTTGCGATGCACAACTTCTCTCTCATATTTGAGTCCTCCAGGATCAGCCTGAGGAAACAGGCAATTAAAGGCTCTATGACCCAGCTTCAGTTTTCATTGTGTGACGATCAGAAGCTCACCCTGAGGCAACAGCTGCAATTTCCAGGGAAGTTTGCTACTGTAAAGCAAAATCTGAAGGCACTTTGGTCATTTCAATCATTTTTAAATGTTTTGTCTCTACTCCTCCCAGAGGAGAGTGAAATTTCATTCTGTTGCTTGAAGAAGAGGAAAAACATGCAATAAATCATTCCCACATGGAAGAAACAATCCTACATCTATAACTTCAGCTTTGGTCCTTAAATGTCCAGCATCCTACTCAGCGTGAGTATGTCTCTTCTGATCGCTATAAAAACAAATGGAACTGAAGGCTTGATAACCAAAAACTAAATTCAGATTGTATTGTAACTGGGCCGTCTTCACCTTTTATAATTTTGCTCGGTGCATTTATGTATGTATTTCTTGATAGACTGATTGCAGCACACCTCAGAAAACTCCTTTCTTACAACTTACAACAATCAAAAGAAAAGGAGGGGAGCTAGGCTTAAACAAGATGCGGTGAATTGTTTTCTTTTGTTATTGCTATTGCAGAAATTCTTTAGACTTCTGAGACATTTGTGTGACATCTCCATGCAGCAGATTCTGTTTTATTCTATCAAATCAAATGAAAAGGCAACCTGTAGAATTCTACAAATATATGCCCCCCCACACCCCCAAATAAATATGAAAATATTTCAGGTGGGTACAAGCTGCTTTCATCCCTCTATGCATTTTTAATATTTGTATTTTTCTTCCCTACATTGCTTTTGGAGGAAGAGGTAACTTATTTTTAAGATTTGCTTGTGGGTTCATCTGTTTTTCACATGGATGCCTTTCCTGGTGGTTTTGCAGGACTGCATTTCTGTAGCACAAGAGGTTAATGACTTTTTTATAATGTCCACAAAGGAAAAGTGATGCATGAGCAGAGAGTCATAAAAGAAGAGACAGGCACAAAAGATCATAGGGCTATGGGATATCTCATAAAAGTCTAGGGAAGTAAGAAATCCTGTCTTCCTGCAGGGAAATTGCATAGAATCATAAATTCTTTTGGCTGCCAGGGCACACTGTTGACTCATATTCAATTTGCCATCAACCCTAAACCCCAAGGTTTGTAAGGGGAAGACAGAAAACAATCTGTGCCCTGGACTAGAGAGGACCCCTCACCACTGCACCTGCAGATACCCCACATTCCTTTCTCCCACACAGGCAGAGCTGTAGCCAAAGAAGCTTCTGCCACACTGCTCCACATATGAATTTTCAATTAATAACACATCAGAGAGAATCCTCAGCAAAGCTGAAGGCCCTGCTTACCCATGCTGCTTCTCTGAGCCCTGGCAGCCCACTGGCAGCCACTGCCTCCCTCGTGCCCAGCGAGTAATCTCTGGGGCAAGGGCAGGCACTGAATCCCGTGGTTTGGGCAGCATCTGAGGCACAGAGGATGGCAGCTGGCAAACTTGTAACAGCCCTCATTCTCCCAAAGGCTTTTCAGTTTGCTATACTATTGATAATAACTGAAAATATTTTATCATTGTATTTGTGTGTTCTTTCCTTATCCTCTTCTGTAGCTCTGGCTTTAGAAGCAATGATAGTGTGGCTGGTACCCTAACAACTCTTCTTTGAACTTTCTGGGAAGTGTAGGTTTAGGGGAACAGCCATGTCCCACTCAGCCGCTCACATATTTTTCTGAATAAGAGCTTCAGTCTGAGAGACTAGTTTGCATAAATAGAATTAATCAGCTTGGTCCTGCCCTTGTGGTCATGGGGAGCTAAGCTTTTGCATGGATTTCATGTGACATACAGAAGCTTCGCTAAGAAAAAACAATAAGATAGAGCACGTGGCTAAAACTTTAAGGAGGCAAATGTTCAATAACAGATCAGCAATAGTACCTTCCACTAACTACTGTGCATTCTGTTATTTTCTCCAAGCAATAAAGTAAAACGTTTCTCGTGAGTCTGCTTTGCTTTTAAGAGACTATTACATTTCTTAAACATATTTCCCAACTGTTGTACGTGCCAAACAGGCCAGCATCAATGATGTCAATCCACGACACAAAGGAGCTCTAGAATTCTGCAAAATGCCAAAGATTTCCTGGCAATGAAAAGTGATCAGGTATGGGAGACTGGGAGGAAGGGGTATTTCCACTGAAGATCCAGTCACGAGCATATACTTACTTCCTTTTAATGATATTTCCTTTATAGTTGCTGAGACGTTTTGAAACATAAAGCTTAATTATTACTGATCCTTATGCATTGCACACCTCCATGACAACCAATTGTCAAAGTCGTCAGCTTCTGTTGCCAATTGAGTTAAAATAAAAACATCAGGTGAAACAGACCTGCATATATCTGAGTAATTGCCTCTTTGAAAAGGGCTCTTGAAAAAATAGATGTCAGGTTCTTAGTGAATCTCATTGTTTACTCTGGGCTACAACATCTGAAGTTAGATTTTGTATCTGCCTGCTGTCACAGTGATTGAAGTCAAAACATCCTGTTCTATCTTTTGTTTATGTACTGCAATCAGCTCCGCAGCTCCACACACAAGCTGTGTGCAACACAGCTAAAACTGCTTTCTATATGTGCTCCCTGGCATACTTTTCTTTCTCTAAGATGGACTATACCAGTAATCTTAACTGACAGAAAGAAAGCTAGCATTAGGTTTGCAAACAAGTGCTCAAAAAGCAGCAGGAAATATTTACTTATAAAACAAAAATCAACAAAAATCTTTAGAAAATTTGACAACTAGTGCTTCAACCATTATGATGGTGATTCTGAAAGAAAGCATCTCCAGTTGTACTTGGAGCTTATTTTGGGGGGAAAAAACGCAGCATGCAGTCAGTTAGGGAGGAAAACTGCATTTTGCTAGCACCTCTGCCCTGCTGCCTCCTCTGTCTAGCACAGTGCCCGATGAGGGGTTTTGGGAGAGGAGTGAGGAAGCTCAGCCTCCACGGGGAGCTGGAGCGAGGATTAGAGCTGGTGCACTGCGATGCCCTGCACAGCAGTCCCTAACTGCACCCTGACACTTCTCACTCGCTCCCTGTGGGGGTGCTCGGGCCTTCCCAAGGGGGACATTTCCCTGGAGATCTGGTGCTTTCCTGTGGCTGGTGCTGGCCTCTCCCTCCCTGTACCATGCCGGGGACCTTGGAGCTACTCCTCAGAGGCAGCCAAGTCTTACCACTGACTCGGTTTGGAAACCAGGAAGAAATCCGGTATTCTAAATTGACTACATTACATGGGATAAATTCACTGTCCTTTTAGTGCAAAATTAAGTAGCAAATTATAATTTGATCTGCCTAGTTGTAACGCATGAAGGAGCTGGGAGAGCAGTCTGCTGTTACAAAGTGGGAGAACTGTCAAACAGAGCAGAGGCTTCTGCACTCATAACCACACTCCTTCAAGCTGCACCCAGAGCGCTCCCACTTGGCACAGGCACTAGGAGGATTTGATCCTGCTAAGTGCTGAGCAGAAGGCGAATGAGGAGTACAGCCAGCCCTATCCTGTCCTTGGACCCATGGAAGGAATGTTAATTCATCTTATTTTTCTCTCCCACACTTTCTCTCTCACCTGCAGGTGACTGATGTTGTCATTCCCACTTCCAGTAAGAGTGTTAGTAACCTGATGTCACCTTGCAGATTGGTTCTCAACTGTTCATCATATAAATGAAGAATGTGTTTTAAAGGAGGAGAAAACCACATTCCTTTCCATCTGATTGCTTGTCACTACTAGAACTAGAATGCTGTTTTCACGGCAGAGCTTGCAGTGTCTGTAGCCATCTGCAAGCATAGCTGCCACATCGGCAGGTATGTACTAGAGCACTTATTCTTTTGAAGTTTCCAGACTCCCAGGTGTTACACAGACTGACATTCACGGCTGTTTATTTGAAAAATTGAACAGTTTATGGATAGATGTCCAAGCAGATGGCAGCCATGTTCTTGCTACACAGATTCTGCCTCTACCGTAGCATAATAGCAACAGGCTCTGCAAGTGGGGACCATTTTATTAACTCCAGTTCCTGCATCACAGGAAGTCTTGCCCACCTAATACAAATTGGGGGTGGAGGGGGGGGATGACACAGGACAGAGACAGGCAAGGGTTACATATCAGCAATTGAGATAAATAATGACCTGGGAAAGTAATAAACCCAGGCAAGTATGTAAAAGGAATATTTGTGTAAAAGACTGAACACCTGATTTGAAAGTTGTGCGCAAATTCCTGACAAGAAAGTAATAGTTGCCTGTAAAATGCCCTTCCCAAAGGAAATTAGAGGCTATATTATTTGGGCAAGGATTACTCACTGTTTTCCTTAAAAAGAACAAGACTGGGACCAGGCTTCTGCTATAAAACTTTATTCTTGTTGGTGAGCATAAGTGCCAGTGGGAAATGCTGCCTCTCATAATGTTTGCAATTTAGGGATGATGTAGGTCTTAACTATGCCGCAACAAGTAAGACTTCAGACAGCAGAGTGAAATTTGTATGTAATATGGGTCTATAGATGCTTCTCATCTCAGTTTTTGTTCCTGGTTTAATATTTGTATGAAAGCCCACTGTTAACTTATTTAGCATTTTGGCCTCGAAGAATCTGTGTTACTTGTTAAAACACGACTATATTTTCTTTCAGGCCTGATCATTCTCTGGTTTATTGTGCTCAGTCTTCTGTGATGAGTCTGTCCTCTTTAGTACAATCTGCAGCCAGAAATTTTAATATATAAAGATCACTTTGGCTGACTTCCCCTTTGAATGAATAAAAGCTTTGTTCTTGTGTCTGGGAACTTTTTTAAAAGCTTATGTGCATGTCTAAATGTTTCCAGAATCACAGAATTTTGGTTTTATGTTCCATGCAACAGTTTTAACTGGATTAGACTTTAATTTTCAATTTTAAAATTATGATGTTGGAGGATAATAACGTCAACATTATCATTTAATTATACAGCTTAATTTCTTGAAAATAATTAGTTCACATTTTTGTAACAAGTCAGTTCTTTGAGGTCTCACATTGAGTATCCTTACACTGAACAGATGTGTTAGTCAGGTTTAACCAAAGGGAAACATAATAAAACTGAACAAGGGACACTGTGCTAAGCTAAAGCTACCTCCAGACACTACTCATGATAGCAAAAGCCATTTCCACCACTTTACTTAGTTCCTACTTCACAGAGTAGATGACAACTTATGAAATTAACTGTAAAACCTGACTAGATGCCCTCTAGCTTGCACAGCTGCTCATCCATGGATGTAGAAGGAGTGAAGAACAAACCAATATTTTCAGCTGCTTCAAAGAAGTCTGTGGTGCAAGCCCCAAGAGTTCCCACGATGTCTCTGCAGCGAGTGCCATAATATAGGAAACACAGAAATCCACAATATAACTAATCCAGTATCATTTGCACAGAACAGTGAATTGTTCTATTCCAGGCTTTAAAAATAAAATATCTCATCTCCACATGGCTCCTTGACTCCTATTACCAAGTAAAAATGTTAATTATCTAAAGTGTCTAGATATGTTGCAAATCTAACGCTGTAAGACCAATGTACATTGAATAAAATTGCTTTAGAGTTCACAGAAGACTGCTGAAAGCAAGAATACCCTCAGACAGAGAAGATGGCTGCAAAGAGGAAAGACTGCTGTTTTGTCCTTGCTTTACTGTGCATAGGACAAAAAATAATGGACTTAAACTGTTACAGAGAAGATTGAACTTGAACATAAGGAAAATGTTGGAAGGGTAAGAATATTAAGAAGGGGATTGGACTGTAAGGTTGTAGTCTTGTCATCACTTCAGTTTTTTAAGAACAGCTTAGAATGACAAATTATTCTTGACAATTCTTAAGGTATCGTTCATTCTGCCTAAGGGAGAAGAGATGGACTCAATGACTTCTCAAGGTCCCTTCCAGAGTTATTTTGTATGATTCTATGATATGTCAACTGAAGATCTCTAGAGTTTCTTTCAAATTTAGAAAATATCTATATTTGAAAATGTTCATCAGACAAAAGACCAGCATATAAAATTTTGGGGGAAAGGCTTTATGAGCTCTATCCAGCAATCAAAACTAGAAATTTCTCGCAGAAACTTTACTTCTGTTGTATCGAGAGCATAAATAATAATGTGAAATATAAGAAAAGGAATGGAAAGAACACCATTACACAAATTCCATTCCACTGCAAACGACCTTTGATTTTCGGCAGGGTAGCAAATGCTCTGAAAATTTTCTGGTCCTGAAAGAATATATGGCATGAGCCCAAGTTACCCGACAATGAGACATTCTTGTATATATATGATTAGTCTCCAGCACCACGTCTTTCAAGCTGAGATTTGATTCCTGCTGAATGAGATTTTTTCAACTTAAGAGTATTGTATTTAACCTTTAAGCTGTTAAATCACTATGGAAAAATAAGTATATACATTTTCTTTTTCTCTTAACTGTCTGACAATTTTAGTTTAGTTCCTGGATTACAATTCATAGGGTATAATCAGCTATAAAAGTTCCTAAATGTCAACTACTGTGGTTAAACCAAAAGCTTTTAAACAAGAAGTTTAAGAGTTTTCAGGGCACACAATTTAATCCTTCCTGTTTCAGACACTGTACTATCAACAGACTTGATCATTTTTCAGAACCTGCAATATTTCTAATTTTAAAATTTCTAGTCCATTTTTAGTCCAGATCTATTTGAATTTCACTTAAATAAAACAACTTTTTCCAGAATAACATTTAGAATGCCATTCATTTTTGCAATAAATATTTCAAATATTTATTTTCTCTTTGCATTTAGATGGAGAAAAATTATTTCCTCACACATTTTTCTTTTTTTTCATCTTTTGATAGTTAGGAAAGTAATAGCACCAGCTGGCTTTTAAATAAATCATGTCATTAAAATTTTTACGTAAATCACTTTCAAACTTCTTTTGTAAAGTACTGTTTCCCTCTTCTACTGGTTTTATTTATTCTGATAGCATTTTTAGTAGTGATTTTCAGTGATATATGTTTCTTCTTTCCTTAGAGGAAGTACACACACATGCTGGTGTTTGGGGGAGGTAAAATATTACCTCATTAATGTCTCCATTACAGTTTGAGGTATCAATCAAAGAGCCTCATCTGGTTGACTAAAAGCCCACAGGCCACAGTAGATCCGTGCATCTGACAACTCCAGTTTTCTACACCAGCTTTGGACAAAGCAAAGGAAAGCTCTTGAATCACCTCTAAATGGGGCTTGAGGAAATAAGTTATTTCATAATGGAAGATGACAGAATTTGAGGCTGTCAGGCAGGTGACACGAACTCCGCTATAGTCAGAGATTTCTTTCCTTGGCTGGAGCGATATAAATGAGACCCAAAGTCAGCAAGCAAAGTACATGTGCAAGCTTCTCTAACAGCAGGTTTGGGCAGAGCATTTCTAAAAAAAACCCAGACCCTTAGATTTTGCAGTTCATACTTTGATCTTTAGCAGACAGTTGCTAGTGAACAATCATTTCTGGTGTTCAGTGGGTGTTTCTGAAAACATGCCTCTGTACACCACCTATGACAACTAAACAGTGTCTTTTGTAACACCCAGCCACCCAGATTTGGGTCACTGGATAATACCCAAATATCATTCAGAACACCAAATCTTTTAAGGCTTGTATCAAAAGTCATGTCATCGTGAACTCCAATGCAACCCATAAAAAAATCTTGAATTCTTACAATTTGCAGTGTAAGAATGTCTGCTGGACACTTCATAAAGTAAAAGAATGGGCACTATCTCAGCTTATGTCTGGGAATATTATGGTGAAGGAACATGTTCTTATTTCCACTCGGTATAAAACTGTCACCCCGTGCTAGCAATTGCTGTAGACAGTGCACTAGAAATTGGCAGAGCTCAGATCAGGGATCAAGAGTGCCTTTTTGTGGAAGGGTTATTGCTGACAACACAAGAACAATAAATTAGAGTCAGGAATAAAAGAAGACATTAAGGCCCCCATGGCACCATCTTAAAAGAATTTAATATTCTGAGATATTTCACTTTCTACTGTATCTACATGCCATTTATAATTCAGACAAAGCAATATCCAGAAAACAAATTAGGTGTAATTTTCATGCTAATTATGCTAGATGCATTTATCCCTTTGTCATATTTATTTTTATATTGTGCCTTTAAAGTATAAAAAGACAATAATATTAAAACACACAAATTAAATTCTAACATTGTTTTGCCTTCTGCATTCCTTCTGTTTTGCATAATAATTCCCAGTTCATATTCCATCCTGTCTTCTCACTCATATTCCCAGTTGACAGAGTTACTTATTCCCTTGGCCAAACCCTGGGGGTTTCTTTCCAATCCTTGCTCAACAAAACCTTGAATGAAATGTGCGGGTATTCTCAACAAGGGGAGGAAGAGAAATTAGAAGGTCTAATATTGTTTCACTTGTGATTGTGTAAATCCAGGGCAATATAAATGAAGTGAAGGAATTCACCAGTTTTACAGTGATGTATATGATGGTGAAGAAGTGGATTGATCGGTAGCATTCATACAATATCATGTGACATTAGACAATTTCATTGCTGCTATTATAGACTAAACCCACCAACCAGTTCTTGAGTCAGAATATAGTTACAGCCATTTTAATAACATGTTTCATTAAGGGACTCAAGTTGAAATTGTTGTAATTTATTTATCAATGTTCTTTAATACTTCAGGTTGTTCAGATGATCATTTTTATTTATTTATGTATTTGAGGTTTTATTAAATATGCCCACCATCCTTTCTGGGTGAGTCTACAAACCTGACATCACAAGGAACTTAAGCTGAACTGAGATATCTCACTACCCAGTCTTCCCCAATCTGTCCCAGTAATACACCCACCATGTAGCACCCCTTTGCAGTCACGATGTTCAGACCCTGTGTGGGAGTAGGGAAGGCAAATTTCTTATGTGACAGATCTTCATGGAGCTCTCACCCAGGACTCAATAAACTACAAACTCTTGACTTATCTTTCCCTTGACTTACCTTTTTCCTTTATCTTGACTTATATTTCGCTAAGGATCTATCCAGCAGGGGAGAACAGGAGGATGGAGAAATTCCTACTCTAGCTGAAAGTGTATATCATCTTGGGCCTAATAGGCTAATAAAAACATGGGGAAATGATCCACATCCACAGTGATGCTGAAAAAGTGCTAAGTCTCAGGCAGAGACCTGGCTTATATACTGCTTACATCTAAGAATAATCCTTGGCTTCATTTCATAAAGGACAAAAATAATGCAAGAGTTGATGTCATATATTTGCTGTTTACCCCATAATCCTTTTTCTCAAAAACTGGCATCAAATTCTTAATCTGCCAGTTTCCCTGTTTCAATGGACTGGTGCTGCATCTGCTGCAACAACTGCAAGTTTTGCTACTATTTTCCTAAATATGGTTCTTTAGAGACATATGCTGAAAAATCAGTAGTCATAGAAATTAGGCTAATTAAACTAGATTACAATTACACTCCCAGAATTATTGCTGAGCCAAAGTTTGGTGGAAATTTCTATTTCTGTTTTTTATATGCCCCCATCTCAGCATCATGCCTATTTTCACATCTGTTCATGTTAAGACAGCAAGACTATTGACACATCCTTCCCTTATTCTGAAAATGACCTACTTGAGACACAGCCTAATCCACAGCAGAACCAGAGCAAGCCATGACGAGGAGCCCCACACAATGCCAAAGGTTCCGATGAGCAAAGCCAAATGAGCACAGCCCATGACATGTCCCATACTACAGTTATCCTCGTGTTTCATAGCTATTTGAAACAGCGCGTAAGACAGCCGGCAGGGATGATATTGGAACTTGCTCATCTGACCAGTGAGCTACAAACAGATGTTGTGCATGAAATAGGAACCACTGCCATTGACACATCTCACATGCCAGGAACTCAACCTGACATGAAGAGGAAATCGTGTGTGACATGTCCTTCATTCCAATGAGTAACGTGTCACTTCTGGCCCAACTTTTAATCTATAACATCAAATGCCATTTGACAGGACATACATATGATTTCTGGGATGGTGAAAGTCTAGTTTTATATTTATATATATATTTATATATACACACAGAGTATAATGACACGCACAGTGACTATGCAGCAGGAAAACGGGATTTCTGCACTTAAATGTATTACTGGAATCCTTTACCAGGGTTTTAGATTATGTTTTGTTTTATTACACTATGTTGCACTAACATTTCTTACAAATACTGTCCACAAGCATGAACAATCATATTCTAGAGGGGTAATTGCCAAAGTTTACTTCTGTCTTACAAATCATTTGTTGGCTTCCAACAGTGCTGTTTCTAACTGACTGGACTGAAAACACTGTTCTACATTGATGGGCATGTAAGAGATGATGAGAAACTGTGTGAGAAGTGAGGAGAGACAGTGAATTGTGCAGGTATATGGCTGTGACAACACAAGATTTGGAAGTCTCCCCTGGTCCTTGGTCAGATGCTTCTGAAGAACAGTGCTTGCTCAGGTACTGGGTTACACAGTGACAGCTTTCTTTTCCAAACTCAAGACTCCAAATCCGAGAGGAAATTGACATTTGAGAGTAATGACAAAATTACAGAGCTCAGAGACAGCTGGGAGTATTTCATAAGTTCTTTTCACAATAAAAATTCTCCAGGTAAACAAGTCCTGTAGTCATGACTGTCAGAGTTATAATGATGTGAATGAGAATAGATTCCACCTATCTATTGATAGACGATGGGCCCATCCTTTCACTCCTCACTTGTGAGTCTCTAGGACCCTTTAACAAGATGTGTACAGCACCGTGAAACAGGTTGACAACCAGTGAGCAAGACAAGGAGCTCAGTGCACCAGAACGTAGCGACGCTGTACCCAGCTCCTTGCAGACATCTAGCTTAGCATTACATGTTTTGGAAGCTATTCACCTGTGAACTTTTCTAAGTGAAAAAGAAGGAGTATTATTTCCTTTAAATTCTATGCAATGTTCTAACCTCAAACAAATAATTTAATCCCAGTGACCCTGCTTGTGTGATAGATTTCTTCACTCTGTTAAGATCACTAGAGACAGTAAAGAAAGAAGATATGCCCCTGAACCTCTACCCGGAACAGCCCTGGGTCTGGAATACAGACACTAACCCAGCAAAGTACTTGATCATGTTGCTGAAATTCAAATACTTAAGAGCTCACTGGTGGGCTTAGCAATCTTCTGCAGTTTACACAAAGCTTTGTGGGCCTTGCTAGATTTATGAGAATAAAAAAAAAAAGCTCTTAGAAAGTTGCACTTCCTCCTAGCTTCTCAAATTAGAGGTTATAAAAGAACAGAATTACTTCAGTTGGTAAGGATGAACATCTTGGCCCAGAGTAAGTTGCAAAATACCCACCCACCTCCTTATTGCTCACTTATGGATACAAAAGGCCTATAATAAACAGAGAAATCTGGGAAAGGAGGTCTCATAGCAGTGTAGCACCTCAAATAGTTCATACTCAATAATTAACATTTTTCCTTGATGCTTTGAATTATCAGATATTCCCAAAGCACATGCAGTAGAGAGCAAAGCAGATTTACAATGCTAACAGGAATTTTATTAGTGGCATCACTGGCAGTATGCATGTAGGCAGAAAGCCAATGGGTACCAAAAAATGGGTGAGGTTTTTGTTGACTTAGTCAGGCTCCAGTGTTCATCACGGTTTTATTTCTGATATTCAAGTTTGCAAGTCCAGCTGCCAGGATTCAGGGCTTGTAGTTCAGGTATCAGAAAGTGATGGATATTGACTGCACTTAACCTAAGAGTTGACTCTGAAGAGACCTCACAGCTCTGCCAGCATGTTCAAAGACTGCACTAACTCCTGAGTTTCATTGTTCTGCTCTTCTGTAGTTTACACTCGGCCCCAGCACCCTTCTGTGAGCAACTGTGTTCCCCAAGCTCCACAGCTGCTCTAACCATGTTAATGTTTCAGGCTCCATCTGAGGGGAGATATACGGCTCCAGGACAGACAACCCAGTTGCGTGGGCCAGCCCTCGTGTTGGCTGCTAGGATGTACACTACTGGTGATTCCCAAATCAGATGGCTTTTCTGGGCACTAGCAAAAAATAGCAGGGAAACTGGAAACAACAGAATTTTCAGTCAGAAAGTGCAGGACCCAGAAACTGTGTATCATTTTCAAATCACCAGGCATCAGTGTTTCAGAAAAAAAATTTTGAAGGTTTTTCTGATTCACAGAATTGGAAACTTCGACATTGCAATCTGATACCAAATCTAACCCTAAAAGATGTAAATACCCAATGAGTCAGAACTCAAACCCATCATGCAGCTCTCTGGTTTTAACTTGCTCAATGCCAGTTACAGAATTTGGACTTGCAAATAATCATGTTATCGGCCTTACATCATTCAGAAATAAAGAGATCATGACACTGCAGACAGGTCATTAAGTCAGACAACTCTCCTTTGCTTTCCGTCTGTTGCTCATTTACAAGTAAAGAGATATTTGAAATACTGAGATGTTGTGTCCTATGGACATACAGTTTATCATACACTTGATTGCAGCTTCTTAGACACCAATATAAATATTTGCTTTAAAAGTTTTTTATGCAATGGGGACATTAACAGCTGTTTATGTTGATTCTCTGGTGTCTAATAATAATACTGCAGACTTTCTCTTTGTTCGGCCAGTTCTGTGACCCACTTTCTCTATTTAGTTCTCTACTTTGAAAAAAATCCTGTGGCAATATGATTATATGGACCTATATCCCTCTGCCAAATTTAGCTGAAATTTGCTCATCGGTTAGAAAAATTACTGAGGGGGAGAGGAAACCAAAACAGATACACAGATGGCCCAATTGCTTGTCTTCTTTGCTCCTGAAGATAAGCTTTAGAACTGGTGATATACCAGCCTAATGTCAACCAGTATGCCATGGGAATTGGTCTAAATGCTTGGAGCATGATAATGTATTCCTCTAAAAACTTACAAGTGGAGTCAATGTTCCAGAGCACTTTCCCAAATAGGAAAGTAGTCTGTGAAATATGTTAAAGAACATGTGCCCCTTGAAATTCAACTGTAGCTTTTAAAAAGAGATAGTCTAGAAAAATGAAGGGTAAAACCAGTAAGAAGTACAGAACAGTAACTATTTGCCAACTGGAAATAGCACAAAGGGAGCATCAGCCTGTGCCAGTCTGCCTGGGTCACTGCCTCCTGCAGTGAAATACAGCAGCTATTTACATCTGTCACCATTTATAGAACATATTAAACTACAAAATAGTCTTACGGTAATGTATAATGATTTCCCTCCTCTATTACAATTGTCTTTGAACAGCTGTCACATAGATATTAAAACATCCTATAAGCAACAGATTAGAAATTACCCATGCCCAGAAATAATTCTGCAAATTGAGAAATTATTTTATCTTTCTGAATTAGCAATGAAATGTTAACAAAAGCTTTTAGCAGTGTAACAGTGCACTGGTTTTGGCTGGTATAGAGTTTATTTTCTTCATAGCAGCTTCATAGCATAGGATGCTATGTTTTGTATTTGGGACCAAAACAGTGTTAATAACACACCAGTGCTTTGGCCATTGCTGAACAGCACCAAGGCCTTTTCTGTTTGTCATGCTGCCCTGCCAGCAGGTAAGCTGGGGGTGTGCAAGAAGCTGGGATGGATCACAGCCAGGACAGCTGAACCCATCTGACCAAAGGGATATTCCATACCACATGTCGTGTTCAGCAATAAAAGCTGGGGGAAGAAGGGGGAACAACTGAAGTTACTGTGTTTAGTCTTCCCAAATTACATGTGATGGAGCCCTGCTAAACATCTGCCTGCCAATGGGAAGTGATGAATGAATTCCTTATTTTGCTTTGCTTACACATTAACTATTAAACTGTTTTTATCTTCATCTACAAGTTTTCTTACTTTTGCCCTTCCGGTTCTTTCCCCCATCCCAGCGGGGGAGAGTAAGCAAGCAGTTCTGTGGGACTAAGCTGCCTGCTGGGTGCATTAACCTACAACAAGCAGGTTTTAGTCCATTCATTTTCTGAATTGATTCAATAGTGTGTTTTCAGCTGTCTTAGAAACAATCGTTTGATTATATTGCTTAAATAAATGAAAGAGCTGGAATATGTAATCAAGGTGTGCCATGAAATCGTCCTTGAAAGAAGCTGGACTTCTACATGCTAAGGCAGATCCATGTAAAGTTCGTAACACATACCTCATAATGCCTTCATTAACTGCTGGCTGATGTTTCTATTTTGCTTATACTACTGAAATATCTCACAGTGTTAATAAATGCATCTAGTTAATAAAATACTGTCTTGAAGAAATGTCTTCAAGACAGATGGGTGAAAAGGTTACTCTGCCTGCATTTGATTGCCTAGCAGTAAGTACTGCTCATTAGGGGAAGAGGTGCAGTACAGTATATTAAGAATGCAATATATATGCTCTGATGAAAAAGATCAGACAGACTTCATGAAAATCACTTAAACCAGACAGGGGCTCCTGTCATGCTGGGTTCCCAAATCCTACTGAATGTTCCAGACATCAAACAAAAGTGAGGACACGAGTTGTCCTTTGAATTTCTTTCTTTTAATGTGGCTTCCTTTAGTAAGTCTACATTTGACATGACTCCGACCCTTTAGGCTGTAGAAGTGGAAGAGTGTTTGGCTGGTGAGTCCCACAACTGCTCTGTGCAGTCTGCTGCTACTTGCAGGCTGAGTAGCAGAATTGGAGGCAACTCAGGGAACAAGGGAGTCACGGATTTGGGAGGAGAAATCATCTCAGGAACTTGAGGAGAAAGATTTGGACTTCGCTCCCTCATCACTGGGACATCTGCGTGTTAGGTCTTCTAAGAAACAGTCCTGGAGACATTTCCTGAACAGCAGGGAACCTGGCTCCCTCTAGGATTTTTTGAGCTGTAATTCTTTCTTGGCTTCATTTCAAGAAAAAACGGAGGTTTTCACACAGAATATCACCTTGTGGCAAGGAGACACTCCTGGACGTGGGAGCTGCCCCTGCAGACACCCTTAAGCCGAGGAATACCTGAAATAGAAGACTCCTACTGAATGAACACGGATCCAAATGAAAGGAGGCCAAAATCGTTGTCTACACATAAAGTTCAGCCTTTGAGCTCCGCTGCTGCTCCAAATAGACAGGGAAGCTAAATACAAGCTTTTCCACACATCTCTCCCTCTGACAGTTCCTATTGCCTGAGATCTACTCCATCTGCTATGAAACCCTGTGGAGGAACAACCTCGACCCTCAGGTCTCTAGTCAGCTAAATCAGAACTGCAGCTTCCCTGGTGGAGCAGGGCACTGAATGAGGGGAGGGCAGTGCTAAAAGGCACAAATGCCGAAGTTTGGAGAGCCAGCATACCTAGAAATACCGTAGGGAAATGTGGCAGAAGCCAGGCTGGAAATTAGTCAGTCCTTCCAGACCCTTTTCAGTCCTCCAGGCAACCCCCTCTTGTTCTGCTTTCATTTGGGTTTTCTGTTTTTCATCCAATCACAAATCCTTCCTAAACAGGATAGAAAATTGTCAGATTGCACTTAGCTGGAAAAAGATGGAAGTGAAACTTTTCTGGATTGTCCCCAGACCCAGAGCAGAGAGATAGCATCAGGTCCTCAGTGATTCAGCATCCTTCCTGTCAGCAGTCAGGAAGCACTCAAAAGTAGCTCCTGTTATAGGAGTTACAGTAGTTTCAAGCTTATCTTTGGGCAGAAGCCTTCTTTATAATTTTTGCCTTCTTTTTTAGTTTTCACTTGCCAAAATGCCTGTGATATTGTTACCAGGACTTTGCAGTGCTCTCTAAGGGCAGGAGCTAATACAGACATAGTCATTTTATGCTGGATGAACGGCCAATTGTTCGCACTAGAGATTTTTTAACCCTCACTAATAACAGCCAAAAGCATTTTTAAAAAAAAAGAAAAAAGCACTTGAAAGCTTGTCATTTTCTGCCAAATACTTTACACAGAAAAATAGATTTTGTTAATACCAGTTTTCCCAAGTGTCTCAATTACCTGAAAACACTGCTTAGTTTAAATGCTACAAGAAAATGTAAGAGAATTAAACAGTGAAAGCTGCCAAATCTAAAACTGGGAAATCTTCTTTTAACTTACGGATAGCTCACCCAGTCGCTAATGCCTGAGCCTACGGAAGGAACATCTGGACACCATCAGCACTTGTACCACACTTGTTCATGGCTGTTACCTGTTCCCAGCTTGATCACAGCCCTGAAAGCAGTCACTGCAGGGGGGCTGTCCAGGTAGGTAATGTTGGGCATGTATGTAAGAGTTTTCATAGACTAACAGAGGCTGATGCTTAACAGGTTGGATCCTGGAGGAAGGGAAGTCTTCATTCCCGTTTGAGCATGGATGATTCTCTTCACATCCGATCACCTGTGAGCACTGCACACCAACGTGGACCAGGTTCCTCTGGTACTATTTTTTGCAAAGGTTCCGATCAAGGCTTGGACTTTATCCTCTTCCTGGTCAAGTCGTAACAAAGCCATCATTGACCCCTGTGATGACTGCACACACTGCCACAATGAATCACATCTCCTGGAAGAATTCTTTAATGGCTGCTCACAACAGCAAGGACATAGGTTGCCAAAGGTCGACATGTTAAGCCTTTGCATCAATTTACTTTGATTTTACTTCACATGTGAGGTCCAGGACATAGGGGCAATAATCAGAGACGAGACCAGCCTCCAACATGGGAAAGCGCTCTAGCCACAGGCATGCTTCTATAATAGTCAGTCCAATACTGTAAGTGTAATGAAAGAGAATATGACTCCCATAGGGAGTTCTCATGTAGGCAACAAGAATAACTTCCTTGCAACAGCCAAGTCTTGCTTACTTTTTGTCTTGTGTAATTCCCTTTAATTAATAAAGCTAGTAGGATTAGTGCCTTGGTATTACAAAGCGGACCTTGTATTTCATTGACATATGCCTGTAACAGCAGCCACAAATAATCTGTTCGTTATTAGGCATTCTCGTGGATCTCTCATCACAATTGGCATACCTCAAAGGATGAAGCTAATGATCAGCACAGTATGCATTTATGAGAAACAAAACCTACTGCTTTCCTTTTTAACCAAGAAGGTGTTTTCATTATTCATTTTAAATGTTACAGATTGAATCAGTTCGTTTCTGGATAAAAATTTAACACAACCCACAGTCTACGCAGGGTGATTTTCTCAGACTGATAAAAACAGTGGAGCTCTGGAGCCTTCTATGGGGAGGATTCCACAGCCTTTGAAGATCCAAAGTTTGTCATTTAGACACAGGTTGTTAATCTAAGCCTTCAGGCTATAGGATAAAACAGCCTGACAAGCTAATTTTCTGTGGTTTTGTGATACGGGCTTGTTTTAACTGCATTTGCGTCCAGCCACTGCAGTTCTAAGGAGTGGCACAAGGCCAGCCTGCTTCCCTAATCTGAAAATCAAGTGCCCATTCACCCACACTTGAATTTACTCTTTGGGATTCATGGCAGTTCCACATTTTCACTTGTTCAGCTGAGTTAATTTAATCTTAATGTGCCTCATTATTAGCTTCTATTACAGTGGGATATTAAGGAGGTATGCTCGCATGGGATAGAACAGCTCGCATTGTAGGCAAGTACAGTTTGTCCAACATGCTGAAATTTGCTTTCCCTTTCCTGGTTTTGACAAATGTATGTCAAGTCTAGTCTCTGGATGGCATTTGGCTTTTGCGCAGAGGCTGCTCTACATACTAATTCAGAACTTGCATCATATACAGTACTCTGTTTATGCTGTTATGAAATATAAAGCAAAACCACCTAGATATGTTATGTTTAAAAGTAAAGCTATCAATCATTGGCATGTCTCCTGCTGAATATTTAGACATTAATTTGGCTCTCTAAAGTTTTTAACGTTAGTAATAACAGGGTCAGTAGCTTTCTTAAGTATATTCAGTTTAAGCAAAATGCTCTCCTGAGAGGAGGACCAACAAAACCTTGTGTGGGCTGCTCAAAACCTGTGTAAAAGCTAGTTTCGGGAATTAAGAGTTAGGAGAAATGCATGGTATACTGATCTTCTGCAAAGGGTGGGTTTAGCAGCAAGGGTGTCTGTGCAACACTGAGAGCGTTTGTTGCAGCCTGTTCAGGCATCCTTGAATATCTCCTTATCTCCCTCGACGTACCTATGACAATGAAGTCATGGGAACAGTGGCTTCAGTGCCAGCTAGATGAGGCAGCTGGGTACTGGCTACTTATTCTGGCAGCTATATCACACGATAAAGGCTGTGCTGCTGGATCTTGGCTGCTTGGTTCTCACCAGACCAGCTGGATTGACACATACACTGGAGCTGTAATCACCTCTTTGGTTGCAGTATAACTTCTGGTGACATGCTATGCCTTTGTCCTGGACATGGGGTATGCTATGGCCCTACCCAGCCACAGGCATGGGAGTCAGCTTGCTTTCAGTGCCGTGACAAGAAAGGAAGAACTGAGGCACTGGCCCATATCACCTTCACTCTTGAATCGGATCACCTACTCATGGCTGGAGCTTCTGTCACATTGTCCAATACAGTGTGTATAATATTAAACAATTTTTGTAACCTAGATACCAGCTTGCAGTTGTATTTTCAAAGAGTGTACAGATAGTATAGTGACTCTGAGTTCTCACTAGCTCTTACACCACAGACGGCCAAGTGTTCTGCTTGTTCAGCTTGGATGTAAGGAAACATGCACAATGTTGGCCTTTCAGTCTCGTGGAACTGAAGGTACTTATACAGCTCAAAACCCCATGATTTAACTTTTGTTTCAGAAGAAATGCATCTTGTACTCTTCTGCTCCAGTATAGGGACGAAATGGAGAACCATGGTAAGTAATATACTATTTCATAGTGACTTATTATTATTCTTCATGTTCTCAGAGTCTAAACTGGTGAGCAACAGCCTCCTACTTCATGCAAGTTTACTGTGGAGGAAGGAACAGTGGTGGTCATCATCCTCTCTTGCATCCTTCATGCCTTCATGTCATTCAGAAAATTAGAACAGGTTAATCGCTGCCCCCCCATCCTCTTTTTCACAACAAAATTGTTGTGAATCTTACATCAGTTTATGATGGGATCATACATCAATTTATTAATTGAATTATAGGATAGCATTGCCCACAATAAAAAGGGACTGGATTTGATAACCGAATAAGACTTTTCCACTCTTTGCTTACTTTCCTGTTAAGAATTTAGCCCACGCACTGTCTGGTCTGAATTCCATGGGATCTCTCCACATACTCAGTTTACATCAGAAGCTGTATATACTGAATGAAAGGTTCATTAAACATTGGAACTTCCTGGCCTTTTATTTGCCTTCACCCTTTCCCTTTGATAGCTGAATGTACGGCTTTACTTAAGGAAACCAAAGTGCCCTGGCAGGAGGGAGGCATAACACAGGCACATGCCCTGAATACGGAGGGTTGAGAGTGCAGCTCTGGCAGCGCATCTCACTCCCGACCCGCAGCACCTCTGCCACAGGCACGTCTGCAGGGCTCACCAGGGCACTCCACATGCATAGCAAACACCTTGTACAATGGTGCAACTATGCAAAAATTCTCTACTGAGGGGAAAATCTTAGAGCAGTCATCTCCCCTGCTGCTCGAATTAATTGGAATGTGAGGACACGGGTCTTACAAAAGAAAATGCTAATAGTCTGTGTCACTCTGCCCTTTCCCTCCTCATCCACTTTTCCTGTCTCTTAAACCTGACAATACCTGTTTATACCTGTTCAGTGAAGCCAGAAGCCTCGCATACTCTGTTTCAGATTCATTTCTTGGCTGAGGTGAGCAAAGTGAATAAAGTTCTGTATGTAGATCTAGGGGAATGTGAAGGTTGATTTTAAACTGGAAGCTAGCTTACAAGGATAAAATGGCAATGTAAAATCTTGTGTTCTGTCTGGTTTAGAATGGAGCTATCACATATCCATTGAAGCATTTTGCTTTAGTGCTTAGAAATGAAGAAATTCTGCATCATATACTGGGAATTTATGACTGTGCACATACATACACCCACACACACAGTTTTTCAAGAAATAATAAAAGCTTCTTATTACTAAAAGAGCTATTGAAAGTCACAAAGCTAAATGGGATATTCAGGCCAGCATCAACTAAAGCTTCCTGTTTCTCCACTTCCCCAGAACCTCTTTCACACCATGCTTAATGTGATATTTTCATGCAAGTTTTACTGTACTGTGACAGGGCTGAAAATACTAACACATAACTAAAAACCCCTTGGATCCTCATCATTTACTGTGAAATCGTAATAGTGACTTTTTTTTTTTTATGTGCAGTTCTTAATCTGTTGTATGGTTTCTTGATGCTGTTGAAGCACCTTTGTAATGTATTCACTGTGAATTATTAAGCTTTAACATTATAAATACTTTTTAGAAAGACTGCTTTTCATTGGTGCTTTAATAATTTTTAAAAACAATGACAAATATAAAGCTGAACTTTATATCTCATGTCATGTCTTCATAAAATAGTGTTTTGTCTAATGGCATTAACACTGTCCAAGATGAGTCTGTTCTGCCAGTGTACCTGCAAGAGCTGAGCTGGTCTAATTGTTCTGGTGTGTCAGAACAATTTACATTAATGTCAGGAAGTTTTGCTACCCATGTATTACATTCTGTTGCAACTTTTCGGCACATCCTGTGACTTTAAATGGAGTAATAAGCCTTTAACACTAACAGTGAAGGAATATAAGCTGTGTTTTTCAAAGCTTGTGTTCTGGGCCATATCTACAAGCTCGGTGCAGCATGATACTTTCTGCATTTCTCTGCACGTCAAGGGCTCCTGTGCAGGAAAAAGGATTCAGTCCCAGATAGGAAGAGACTTGGAGTTTCTGCTTGGATCCTGCAGGCGTTGTCACCAGCAGAATCAGCACAACTCCCATCTGGTTTCATCCTGCTGAGCAGTCTTGCATTGGCTGGTCCTGACATTTCCAAGGGACAGGAACTTGCCATCCTCATCCTTCTCTGCCTGCATGAATCTAGTGCCACTGGGAATCCAGCTGCACAAGACCTTTCGTACAAATTAAACAGTAATGTTGCTGGAACCACCATAAAAAGGGAATTAGTGAAACTTCTCTTGCTAGTTTCCTACCCGGGGCATGCTAGGTACCTTCTGCAGTTCTTGTAGAAGTTGTGTAGTCCAAGGGAATAGAGTCTCCTAAGTGTTCCAATAAACGACCTGAATACAAAGCCATTGCTAGTTGTCCTGTCCTGCTTTTACAGTGGAATCCCACTCAGGCCCTAGCACAAGAGCACAGCAACAGGCCAAAATCAAGTGAGATTGATTCCTTTATATTGAAGAGAAGGTGTGGGCTTGCTGACTGGCAAACAGAAATGGAAAAGGATTTAGAATTTACTATGTTGCATCAAGTGTCTAGAAAATGTCACTCCAGTTCTAGGGCCCTTCACTGACGAGCAGTCCTTGAAATATTGAGCACTGAAACCATTTCCTTAATTTTCCTTAATAGTAAAACTACTGAGGTCAATAATAGGATTAGGTTCCTACTGATCTAAAAGAGGAATCAAACTATTAGGTTTTGTCCTTTTGATATATTGGGAAAAGAAGTAGGAAGTGACATAGAGCTTCACCTAGAAACAAACAGCACTATAGCATTATTCCTCTGTTTTATGTGGGAAGACGGTTCAAGATGATTGTGTGGGTTGCACACACTGCAATCATTCATCAATTCTGCTTCACAGTGGCAGTCCGTAATGCCAAATTTGAAGACAGCACTTCTGCAGAATATCTTTTTGCATCTATTGGCTTTAGCATAGCCTGGCTTCACCCTTGTATCTATCTTTTTGCTAGAAATGCCTGATTAATGTCAGCTGAGGATTAATATTTATTCAGTTGTCTCGGACAAAAGTCTTGCTGGCCTCCAGAATACTGTCACTGGTACTAGTTGTGCAGCACTGCTCCCTTGTTTTGTGATAAAGAGCAAGGGTTTTTGCTCATAGTAAAATGTAATAAAATAAAAAGTCTCTAAACAAATCCAGAAGTGTTTTGAAGATCAGAGGAGAGTAGGATTAAATTTTGTGCCTAGAACAGTGTGTCAGTACCCAGCTGCACGCCTTGCAGGTGTGGGTACACTGGAGACTGCTGCAGACAACTTCAATGGTATGAAATAAAATGATGGGCTGACAGGTTGGGCTCAAAGAGTTAGAGTAAATGAGGTTACATCAGGCTGGCAGCCAGTCACCAGTGGGGTTCCTCAGGGATGTTTTAAGGCCAGTGCTCTTTAATGATTTTATAAGTGACCTGCATGCAGGAGTCAAATGACATTAAGTTTGCCAATGATACTAAACTAGGAGGAGCTGTGCACTCCCTCAAGGGTAGAGAGGCCTTACAGAGAGATCTGGATAGACCAGAGAGCTGGACAGTCACCAACAGGATGAAATTGAACAAGAGCAAGTGCTGGATTCTGGATCTGGGATGGGGTAATCTTTGTTATACATACGAACTGGGGGACAAGAGGCTGGAGAGCAGCCCCACAAAAAGAGAACTGAGGGTTTGGGTTGATGGCAATGTGGGTATGTCCACAGTGTGCCCTGGCAGCCAAAAGGGCCAACTGTGCCCTGGGGTGCATCAAGTGCAGCACAGCCAGCCAGTCGAGGGAGGGGACTGCTCCAGTCTACACAGCACTGGTGCGGCCCCATCTCCAGTGCTGTGTGCAGTTTGGAGCACATCAATAATGGACATCAAACTACTAGAGTATGCTCAGAGGAGGATGACCAAGACAGTGAAAGGCCTCCAGGGAAAGACTTAGGAGGAGCAGCTGAGGTCACTTGGTTTGTTCAGCCTGGAGAAGGCTGAGGGGCTGCTGAGGCAGCAGTTTAAAACCCAGTGTCACCACCACTTCAGCAAAGTCTCCGAGGCATGCTACTCCAGCAGATGCACTCCGAAGTGGAGGACTGTGCTGGGGGACCGTTGGGATCATTTGTGAACCGGCAAAATGGAGAAGCAAGGGCAGAGAGAGAGAGGGTGCCCCAGCACCCCCCGGAGCTGGCAGCGCTGACTCAGCATCAGTGGGGCCAGCAGTGGAGGCGGCCGAGCCCACACACGTACAAAAGCAGCCCCAGAGCGCAGCAGCCAGGAGCGCCACACAGCACGTTGCACAGCAGTTGGCGCAGGGACCAGCCAGCACCAGGAGGACTGTGGCAGCCCAGACGCTGCTCCCACACCAACGTGCAGCTGCCCAGGTCACCGGCTGCAGGCAGCACCTGAGCCTGTCACTGCTGCCGGAGGGTGGCAGAGATACCACCCGCGTGAGGTACAGCCAGGGGGATGATCTGCTCAGCCCGGTGGCAGAGCAGGAAGAAGAAGCAGAAAGGTTAAGGAGTGTCAGGGAGCGTGAGAGGGAGATGACAGACTGGTGGAACCACTCTCCACCATCACCGAGACAAACACATCAGATGGGCACATCATGAGGAGAGGAGGCTCCCCTACCTGTTTGCCTCCAGGCAGATGGAGGGGTCCTAAGTGACCAAGAGGAATGGAAACAGGCCCCTGCCCAGGGCGGCTGGCGATCACCCCCTGGCCACCTCCCCTTCCCAGGTACCGCCATACAACAGGCATGTGGCTCTGCAGCCTGAGGGCACGGATGAAAGCCTGTCCAGGTTGGAGCAGTTGCCCAGGGACAGTAAGTCACTCCCAGGCATGACGACCAGCTCTGCTAGGAAGAAAAGGCAGGCGCCTGTCATTGGTGACTCCACGCTGAGAGGGACAGAGGGCCCAATGTGCCAACCGAACCCAGCCCACAGGGAAGCCCACTGCCTGCCTGGGGACAGGTCATGGATGTCACTAGAAAACTGCCTTGCCTGGCACAGCCCTCTGATTGCTGCTCGGTACTGGTCCTCCAAGTGGGCAATGATGAAGTGCAAATGACAAGAAGTCTGAGGGTGATCAAAGGAGACCTCTGGGCCTGGGGGCAACCGGTTGAGGTTACAGGAGCACAAGCTGTGTTTTCTTCTGTCCTGCCAGTTGCAAAGAATGATGGTGCATGTAACTGGAAGATCACACAGAGCAATAACTGGTTCCAGGCCCGGTGTCAATGGCCAAACTTCATTTTTTTTTAATCATGGGACAGTTATCACAGCCCTAGGCCTGCTGGCAACAGATGGGGTTCACCTGTCTCAAAGGGGGAAAAGGATCCTAGGTCAGGACTTAGCAGGGCTCACTGAGAGAGCTTTAAACTACATTCCAAGGTGGAAGGGAATAAAACCAAGATCATATAGAGATGAGCCTGGGGGCAGCAAGCCAGCGGGTGAGGAGAGATCAATAGCACAGCTGAAGTTCATCTATGCCAGTTCCTGAAGTGTGGGCAACAAACAGGAGGAGCTGGAAGCCATCATGCAGCAGGAAGACTAAGACATAGTTGCCATCACAGAAACACAGTGGGATAACTCGCATGACTGGAGTGCTGCAATAGATTACTACGAAGTCTTCAGAAGGGATAGGCAAGGAAGGAGAGGCAGTGGGGTAGCTCTGTATGTGGGGAGTGTTTTGACTGCCTAGAGCTGAATTATGGTGACTATTTAGTCAGTAGCACTGACTATTTATGAGTAAGAACCAGGGAGAAAGCCAACAAGGCAGATATCATGGTGGGAACTACAGGTGTGTCATCATGACTTTGGTGCTGGGGAAGGTTATGGAGCAGATCGTCCCATGCAGAATCACACGGCACGTGCAGGACAGTGAGAGAAGCAGGCTCAGCCAACGTGGGGTTATGAAAGGCAAGTCCTGCTTGACTAAATTCTCCTTCTAAGGTCTCCTTCTATGAAAAGTTGACCCACCTAGTGAATGAGGGAAAGGCTGTGGCTGGTGTCTGCCTGGGCCTTAGCGAAGCCTTTGGCACCGTCTCCCGCAGCATCTCCCGGAGACACCGGCTGCCCGTGGCCGGGGCGGGTGTGCTCTGCGCTGGCCTAAGAGCTGGCTGGGTGGCCGGGCAGAGCGTGGTGGGGGATGGGGTGACATCCCACTGGCGGGGGCACACGGGGTGTCCCCAGGAGCCAGCCCTGTGCCCAGGTGGCCACGGGGGCCAGCAGCAGCCTGGCTGGTGTCAGGAGCAGTGTGGCCAGCAGGGCCAGGGCAGTGCCCGTCCCCCTGTGCTGGGCCCTGGTGAGGCCGCCCCTCGAATCCTGTGTTCAGCTTTGGGCCCCTCACTGCCAGGGGGACGTGGAGGGGCTGGAGCGTGTCCAGAGCCGGGCAGGGGCTGGGGCACGAGGCTGATGGGGGGCGGCTGAGGGGACTGGGGGGGCTGGTCTGGAGAGGAGGAGGCTCGGGGGGGCCCTGACCGCTCTCTGCAGCTCCCTGGCAGGGGCTGTAGGCAGGGGGGTCAGTCTGTTCCCCCAGGTAACGAGCAACAGGACAAGAGGAAACGGCCTCGAGTTGCACCAGGGGAGGGTTAGATTTGGTAGGAGGAAAAATGTCTTCACTGAAAGGGTGGTCTGGCACTGGAACAGGCTGCCCAGGGAAACAGTGTCCCTGCAGGTATTCAAAAAACATGTAGGTGTGACACTATGGGACACGGTTTAGTGGTGGCCTTGGCAGTGTGGGTTAGTGGTTGGACTGTCCTTTTGTCCCATCAAAAACCTATTTATACCTTTCCATACCTTGGTTTTGCTTCATGTCAGTAAAAAGCTGATCTTCAGCCTATTTCCCCATGTTAACTCATGGATGGCCAAGTTTGCTACCTTCACTTCGGAGGAATAGAAATTGTACATTCTGTACCAGTTTTGGTACAAAATCTCAGCTTCTTTTCAGCTCGAAGGGCAAGTTGAAAATGTAGCTGAAGCACTAGTTTGGGAATAAAAAGGACATCTAGATTCATCTGCTTCTTATTTCCCGTTTTGAGCTGGTGAACTAATTGTAAGAAAGGAAAATACATTAGTTTATCTGTGACTGGTCAAGCTGCCCTTTCCTGTCCTGCAGTGGGCTGGTTAGAGCCATCGAGCCCTAATGACAGCTCTCGCCTGGATTTTCTTTTTTTTTTTTTTTCCTTTATTCATGCCAGAGTAAGAAGCTCAGTCATATCAGCTTTGATGGGGATGAGAGATGGCAGTTATGAGGTAGGGCAAGCCAAGGGGAGCCTATTATGTCAGTGCTCTGCCATTTCCTCTGATTATTTAGTCAGCTCTAAAACAGAGTTTTGATGTTGTTCTTAACAGGGTAAATGTGTGGGGCATTTAAAAATTATCTCCTTACAGAAAACCCCAGGAAAAGATTTAAGTATCCTGCATGCTGCAGCCCCAAGACCTGGCCAAAGTCTAGCAAAAACGCAGCCTTTCCAAGTTCTGAGACAGCTTCTCTCCTAAACAAGAAAATCCTAATATATAAGGTTGTGTTGATTTGGGAAAGCCTGGTTGTTCTCTTTCCTCTGAAAGCAAACTAGTTTTGCCACTTTTTCCAGTTATTTAAAATGCTTCCTTGTATTTTTTGAGGTTTTTATCGTTACTAGAAAACAAGTTTTCCTGTACCTTCAGCAGTCAAAACACACAGAAAAAAATTATGGCCAAAGACAAAGGAAAAACTGCTGTCTTGTCAGCTTCTTATCCCCTATTAAAAGCTATTATCTCTTCAAAAATTTGATTATAAAGTGTTCATGCACTTTGTTCAATGGTAAATTTCATAGTATCTCCTACCATCTGCTTCACTGCAAAAGCTTTTCCCCCTATGAAGTCTAAACATAGAAACACAGAAATGCAGATTTCACATTGGCAAGCTCTTCTCCAGAGATTAGGCACTATTTGCATGAGCAGGGACTGTTAGCTTGATTGTATCTTAATATTGAAGAGTCTCTAAATTGCTGGTTAAGTAAAGGCAGACAAGATACAGATAATTATATATATTATAAATAAAAATCAGTTTAAGATAATATAGAATCTGATGGAGCTGTAAGAATACAAGTCTTTGTAAATGAAGAAATCTGAACTGCCCAAATAACTGACTTGGGGCATGATGAAAGGAGTTTCTGGTTGAGTTAAATGAACTGTTTGACATGAAAGACCTTGTTCTGGAGAGTTTTACCATTTCCTTAAACTTCCATGTACAAATTAACTTTTTTTAAACAAAATACAACACAGACTTCATTGATCTGACAATAGTTTCATAACAAGTTCTTTCAAGTTGGTCTGAATTTTCATTTTCCTTTTCTTCATCCTTAAACACCATTTATTTGCTCTAGCACCTAACTTGAAAACAGCCTGCTGCAGAAATGAGAGGTGGAATACTGTGAGCTCCATGCCTCTTGCTCTAACCAAAAAGACTGAGGACTTGCACTGTACTAGGCACATGAACTGGGAGCCAGTTGCAGAAAGTCGGCCAAGGAAGATGTGATTTGGTCCCAAACAGCTGACATGGACACACAGTATTTGGAGGAAGGCAAATGTTGTCCTACCTGAGCCTCAGCAAAAGTTGCTGAACAGCCTTGTAGTATTTTTCAGTCTAAAACCGGACCGAGTGCAGTTGTTATATGCTAGCAAAAGAAAACAGTTTCCAAAGCGACCCACTATGCTACACACCTCACCTGGGTTTCAAGAATCTTCTGTTTGCTCAGTGTGCAAGAGCAAGTAGGAGACTGACTTAATCAGTTACATGAAAACAAACTTTAGGGCTCACTCTAGCAACACTTCTGTGATTGTTGAACTCTGTTTCTGCGGCTAATTGTCTTGATTGTTTTGGAACTGCTCAAGGTTGTCAAGTCAAGGATGTGTTCACAGAACTGAAGCTCAACAATGCACAATCTGCATTGACAGAAGAGGAAGAAAGGAACCCTGATCTTTTTACCTATGAAACTACTCAGCAATCATTATGCTTGATGGAATACATGGTACTTAACATGCAAGTGCTGTATTGTACTCTTTCACTGGAGGAAAATAACTTCTCAGTCTGAGAAACTTGCCATATGAATAGCTGCTATGTAAGCAGCAGAATCTCTCCTCCTTTTCTTTGTCCTTTTGCTGAAGTGGTGACTTCTAACAGAAGTAGACAACTCAAATCTCTTGATCTGTGAGTATTCCAACCTTGATATATCCACATATACCAAGGATATGAGACACTCATCACGGGGAAAGCTCACAAAATTTATTAGTCCATTTTTTAGGAAGACCTAAAAGAAATAGTGTGTGAAAGCCTGTCTGCTATTTCTGATTTAAGAGGATTTGGAAACTTTCAGAAGTTCGCTGCCACACTAGGCTACATTACACTGTTGGCTTCCAACATCCTTAAGAGCAGATCTCATGGTCCAGTTATTTGGCTTGAGTTGGTCTGGCAATAAGTGGTAATAACCGCTAACTGATACAGCCCACCCCGAGCACTGTACCTCTGCTGTTCTGACATCTGACTTTGCATTGCACTACTCAGTCTCTCACCAAGTTTGCAAAGCACAGTGCCTGGCCCTTAGGGGAAACTCACATAACCTTCTCACTGAAACTTTGTAGTGCCACAGACCTTGAGAAACCTGGAGAATCATGCTAACAAAATCCAGTCTGTTACAGTGTAGTTAATCTAGTGACTGTTTAGCATGAGAATAAATTTTCATTCTCTGCAGAGTCTCTTCCTAGTGCTCTAGAAACAGGCTGGTCACACAGAGCCAGAAGCAAGAAACATCCTTCCACTCCCTCTGCTGTGTTAGCTACACAGCTTATGGGGTAGAGGTCTGCACCTATCGTTGCTGAAAGAATGGCAAAAGACTTATACATACTGCATTCAGTCTTAGTATGATTAACGCTCTGGCCTTACAAGCATGGAGAAAGGAATAAAATACAGAGCAGCTCACCTTATCTGCCACAGCCCACCCACCCGCAAACCAAGCTTTTCTACAGGCAAAGGAGGAGCTGCTTACAAGCACGTACAGCAACTGAAAGAAGTTGTGTTGTTTCTGTTAATGATATTTGTTTCTGAAGTAATGGAACACTAAAGTCTAAAATATTTCTCATTTTATGTAGGTACTCAACAAAAGACACAATAGTATTTTTCAGTGAAAGAGATAGCAGATTAAGAAAAAGAACATAAGAAATGAAAGAAGTTAATAACAAAATTCCAGTGTTGACCTTTTGCAGACAAAGATAAGCATTTAAGTTTTCTGCGACACATATTTTCTGTGGGCCATTTTAAAAAACACTAGATGCAAACTCTTTTGTGTTTATACCAGTGTTTGGAAGAAGCACTAGGTATTGTTTTACAATGAATCATGATCAGAAAATAACTGAATCTGAGATGCTTGTGAACATTGCTATTTGAGATATAAAGAGACACTGATAAATTCTCCCCAGACTTCATCAGCTTTATAGCAAAGTGATGAACTTGCAATAGAGAAAAGGGAGGTTTTTCATTTCTAGAAAAAAGCATCTTTAATATATAGCAATGTTTCTCAAAAAAGTCAGATTTTTTTCAAGGTAAAATCCACATGCTTCCATGGGAATTCTTCAGTGCTTCTGTAATTGCGTGTGTCTGTTCATAATTACATTCACTCTTCTGCTTTTTTTGAGCAACTAATCACTGATCTATACTTATTAACACTAATTTGCATTCATTTGGTTTTGAGGGTATCTTTTTCCTACTTCCACAACCACCCTTTTGAATTCTACTGTGCAACATTTTCCACTTTAGCAGGAGGATCATTAAGGCCCAAAATGAAACATCAGAGCATTAGATGACATGGATTCCCCTATCTTTCATTCCTGTTCTAACAATCTTGTTTCTTGTACTATTTAATTGCTTCTGTGCTGTTCTGTACCAACCAAGTTTCCTATAGAACTAATCTCAAAGTACACGAGGGCTGATGCCTGAACCAAGATCCTGTGCCACCACTGAATCACACACTACAGAAATTCATACAAGCTGAATTAGCTCTGTTTTGGATCGGGGGAGGGAATTGCAAACAAGCAATGTATCTCATCCTTCCTAGAAGCCTAAATCTAGACTGCTGCATTTACGAGGGCTAATTCCATTTAGTGATCCATTTAGAAGAAAAAAAGATGAAGGATCATATGGTGATGATCATTAGCACTTCTCAAAGTAAAAAATGTCTGTATGAAAGGTGTTTGTGGAGGTGTTACTGTCTGTAGCTAAACAAATGCAGCTAGCTAGGGCTCCATATAGTGTGAAGTTCAGGCATGGCAAAATGCTGTAATAAACTGAGCAACTGAATTTCAAGCCAGTCTAGGATCTGGGGTAAAATGAGATATATAGTGTGATGCCTTTAAGGGAATCCAGGCTCAATCAAAGGCAGACCATGGAATAAAGAAAATTTCCTAAAAACCATGAGTTTGTCTTACAGGAAAGATGCATTTTATTGCTTTTGCAAGCTGTTTGCCATTCCAGTGGGTTTTCTCTTGATAATATCTTTTCAAGAAATCTGCTGTTACATAGTAAAAACAAAACCCATTTTCAAAAAATAAAAAAAAGGAGGGGTGGGGTGCAGGTGTGTGTGGCAGGGAGGGAAGAATGCTCCTGGGGCATTTAACAGAGCCAAGAAATTTTCTCCCATTGAAGTACATTGCAGAGAGTTACAACAAGCACTCAAAATCCAGAAAGTTTAAAGCCTAAGAAGGTGACATGAGTTTGAGAGCGTACAAGGTAATACATCCCTAAACAAAATCTGCTTTTCAGCCTAAACTTTTAAACTTTAACTACTCAATTTGCCTCTGATTTGCAAGGAGAAGAGAAATCTATTTTCTATCATGTTGGCTACACAGGCTTCTCTTAACAGATAGACCTGCACATAGCAGAATTGGAAAGCTTAGTGGGGTTGCATTTGCTTTGTTGTCAGTTATCAGTTCACAGGTAAAGCACTACAGACACTAAGACTTGCTCTTTGATACTCCAAGCTACATCCTGCTTCCATGGCTCTTGGTGCCATGACCTGCACCACCCCACTGCAGCGTAAGGGCTAACAGCAACCCAGAGACCATGTCAAAATCTAGGTTTTTTTCAGACAGAAGGTACTGGATAACACAAGTCCCTAAATAGATCACAAAACCAAATTTCTTTTTCCATCATTGAGCTGCCAGATGATCGTTCCACATGTACATCAACCACTTCAAGTCCTTGCTCTAACCAAACCTCTTCTGTATGAGCCTTGTTTAGTCTTGTTCTTGTCTTCCAGGTTGCTTGATCAAGGCCTTTTATGATAATCTACCTTTTTCCCCATAGCTTGTCTTAGCTTTTTACCAGCTTTCAAAAATGACAATCAAAATGCCACCTGATTGCCAGCATAAAAACTCAATCAGACCAAGGTGGACAGCTGTAGCTGTGTGCTGGGTCATCCATTTGCATGTATTTCTCAGCGAAGTTGAGTAATTTCTTCAGGACTTTTCTCTGTTCCTTTGAGTAAGCTATTTACTTATTGTCACAGTAGCAGCCTGCAACAGCAGGTTTTCTCCCTCAGGCTGCCAAAAAAGAACAAAGGAATCACTTGTGACACGATAGAAGGAGCATGATATTATTTTCCATTTCAAATCTTAGGAACTGCTACTGACCATGCTCTGAATGAAGCACAGACTTCTCTTCCCAACTTCAAAAAGCAATTCTTAACTACATATCAACCTTGGAATGTTTTCTTCCTCCATCAGTCTGAGGTTAGGAGGAAAAAAATGAGTGACAGTTGTACAAAGCCTTATACAACCTCCTTCCCCTCCAACCACAAAACTTGCTTTTTGTTTTATTGTTCCAAAGCATCTAAATTACTTTTTTGCCATTTCTAATGAATTGATGCAGGGCATTGAAAGTTCAGCCTTTTCTTGAAATTAAGATCTCAAAAAAACTAGAAGGGTTCAAGTGACAGAATAGACCAAGCTTTTACTGCAGAGTTCTTGAAGCAAAAATATATAGTTCCCAATGTGATAGAGCTCTTCAGCTTTGAGCATGAGTACACTCACGACTGGCACATATATAAAAATGATAAATATTGTCATTGAGGTATCTACTCATGGGTTTAAGGTCTACAGCATACTGGCATCTTTTCCTTACTAATGGGAAGAAAAAAATCTGAGTTACACAGTTATTCTTAGGTACTTCATGGTGATTGGAAGAGGTGTCATAAGAATTGTTACTGTGTCTTACTGCTTACAAATTATCACAAGAACTGAAGACTGTAGGTTACTTGGAAAAAGATGTGAAAAAATTCCAAATTGTGTCCTCAGTAAGTGCCATCAAAGCTAGCTTTTGGCCTTCTGTCTTGTGAAGCTGGATGCTAATCACACAAGCAGATGTAAGTCTTTAGTAACTTCTTTGAAATCTACAAAACCTATTTATTCTGGTATGATATAGAAAAGACTGGTTCTTGAAGTATGCATTTTTCTTTCTTTCACCTGAGGAAGTTTTTCACCTACACATAGAAAGGTGCTACTTTATTCTGGAAAGAAATTTTTTTTTATTTGAAGATATCTTTGGCAGAAGAGAAACTCAGTTGTAGAGTTGCTCTTAGGATCCTGTGGGAAATAAAGGAACAGAGTATGCTGAAGGGGGGGGGAGAAAATGTCTTCCAATATGTGTCACTATATTATTCTGATCTATAGCGGCCTTTCACCGCGCAATGCAATACAAGCTATTTTAGGTGGGATAGCACCCCCACGAGGCGCAGGTTTGAACTGACAGGTATCAAAACTGCGGGGGAGGGGGGGGGCAAAGCATCAAGCACATAGAAGGGAAGTGCTGCTCGCTTCTGGCACGTGTTTATATAAAAATCAATTTGCTGTGAATAATAGTGGCTTTGGAAGCAGAGTGAAAATAAGTGTGCAGTAAAAGACAAAACAGTGCAGTCATTTTGGTGCTCTCTTCGCACATCTATAGGCATAGCAGTGTTAGAAGATGACAATTCATGTAAATAACTGTTGTAATGAATATAAGGATTAATGCTATTAAACTAAGAATCTTCCTGAATTCTAGGGGTGTCTGAATACCAAAGCCTGCTGGTATTAGGAGTAAGTTCTTTTCAATGATCACTTAACCCTTCAGTGAATAACCAGTAAGAAGCAACATGCAGTGCTTAAAATTAATAGAATAGCTTTCACTCTCTCTCCTTCAAGAAGACTAAAACCCAGCATGAAATTCAGGATGATATGCAATTTGTGTGCATAAAAACATGGACATAAAGCCTGGATAAATGGCCCTAGCTCAGATCACCCTGAAGTCCACAGTGCCCCTACCGCCTTGGTAAAGAGCTGCGCGTTTGTTACACACTGTGTGGTAATCAGCAAGTAAGGCCTATGTACCTTCATATTTCTGAATATATTGCTACTTTTTGCCTTCTAGGACATGCTCGACATTTAATGCAGTAGAAGATATCTTGGCTTTGTAGATAAGCAAGCCGTTTAGTGCCCAAAATGTCTCTGCATTATCGGTCAATAGGAACTCTTTAGTCAGCTTTTTCCTTTCTCTGTGTACAGAGAAAATTTCAAAGCATGTCACTCGGCCCAAAAAACAAGCTGATGCTCTTACTAGTTATTTTTAAGTTTGGGTCTTCACGAACAGAATATCTAACAGACTTCTTAATTTGTTATGCCACTCATCAGCTTTAAACCTATAGCACCATTTAGCAGCAAGATTCATTTTGCTGTCACTCTCCCTACGTGCTATGTTGTACTACCCTGCTACCTGCAGTACTTGATGTTAGCCTGTATCTTTTAACTAGAAGCAGCTTCAGTTATAGTTTAAGAAAACTCAATTTAGTTTGGCATAGTGTTTTAGAATGCTTACACTGCATGCATTTTGTTACCTACCACATACGAGCTGAGGAGTCCTTAGTTTTTTATCACTTTAATTTGATTCCACACAAACATGAAGTCCTAAATCCATAATATGGGGAGTGGGGGAGGTTTTACAGTATGTGGTGAGATGGTAACAGTAGACAAGTTCTAGTCCTCACTTCAATAAGGTGCTCTTTCAATCTTGGACTGCTCAAATTAACTTGCCTGTAGTCTTTGAGACACTGTCAATAATTCTGAAGTTGGCACTTGAGGCATTGAGAGCATCTTAAAACTTAAGACTCCATGGGCCTCAAACCTGGCTTCGGTATTGGTTACAGACTTCAAGACATAGGCATTATCCTACCAATGTCCCTGTCTACCTACATCCCTCTGTTCAGAAAACAATGAATACTGGCTTAGTGAATGCTGACAACTATAGAAAGTATTAAGGTGGCTTGTAGGTTTTGTTGTTTTTCATTTGTCTTTTCTGACTAAATATCCTGCTTCTGCTCAATTACTTTCACAAGTACCATATTCAGCCTCAAGGTCTCTTCACAGATATCTCTGTGAAAGACTATGTTCTGCAACTGTGAGAAGTGATAAATGGGTTTTCTATTATCTGACTCCTTTAGCAGCTCCTTCCCCCCCCACCTTTATTTAATTTAACACTTACTCAGACTCAGTATGTCTTCCTTTCAATTTATGGCATAAATTTGACAAATGCCAAAATTGTGTAGCTTACACTGCTTATGCCCTTTCTCTAAACCATTTTGGCTACTCATTGTCAATGGTTTGGAGCTGCGACAAACTTACTACTCTAACTGTACATGCCAACTAAATGAGCTCTCACTCTAGGCTCTATGCAATGCAGAAATGCAGCAAGCAGGAAGAGTAAACTGCAGTGAAAGTCACTTGAGAAGCTGGTTGCTAGACAACTGAAAGAACAAAAGAGAAAATAAAGGCAAAAAAATTGCAGGTAAAGTTCAAAGAAGTCTGAAATAGGTTCCTTTAATAGGAAAGTAAATATGGAATGGTAGACTAAAAGCAGCAGAAATTAAGACCCTGACAAAGAGATCAAGGGAAATCAGCATTTTAAACTTGACATATTTGAACATTTCTAGACTCAGCCTGGTGCCAGTTATTTCTGTTTGATTCTTCTGATTTCCCTTGGCTTTTACATTCTTCCTACCAAGCAGGGCTTGTTTTATCACATGGGGTATCTGTCTTTAAGCTGCTACTACAACCATGCACAAAAGAAAACCAAGATGGTATCCTACATACTTCACAGGAACAACAGCAGACTCAAGCCTTCCAGTAGGATGCCCTGGTGTTGGCTGAGAATTTTCTTCTTGGTAGCTGGTGCAGTGCTGTTTTGGATTTGGTATGAGAATAATGTTGATAACACTGATGTTTTTAGTTGCTAAGTAACATTTATACTAAGTCAAGGTGTTGCAGCACTCTCCAAACTATCAAGATGCAACAAGATCTTTTACCATCACATACCAGCATACTCTTCATAGCAGCCCCTCTGCTGCCTTCTCCTAGTCTCACCTCATCCAGGGCCTGTGTTCTCTCCCTTCTCTCTGCTCTCTCTTCATTGGCTCTGCACCACTCAACCAGCCACAGCTGCACCTTGTCTACATCAACCAACCCACAGTTGTACATTATCAATGTTAATTAACCCAGCTTCTTTCTTCTACATTAATGAATTTTCAGTTTCTCAGGCCCTGCCAGCAAGAGGGCTGGAGGGGCACAGGAAACTGGGAGGGGACACAGCCAGGACAGCTGACCCCAACTAGCCAAAGGGATATTCCATACCATAGAGCATCATGCTGAGTTTATAAACTGGGGAAAGAACAAGGAAGGGGGTGGTGGTGTTTGCTGTTATGATGTTTCTTTCCCCAAGTCACCACTACACATGATGGAGCCCTGCTTTCCTGGGGATGGTTGAACACCTGCCTGCCCACGGGAAGTGCTGAACAAGTGCCCTCTTTTGCTTTGCTCAGGTGCACAGTTTTTGCTTTACCTAGTAAACTTTCTCTCAACCCATGAGTTTTCTCACTTGTACCCTTCCAATTTGCTCCCCCACCCACCCCACCCCAGACAAGCAAGCAGGCAACTGTGTGGGGCTTAGGTGCTGGCCAGGGTTGAACTGCAACAGGATAAATAGATCAACCAGTACTGCCCTTAAAACAAAACAATCAAGAATGGATGCAGTCTGCAAAGTGAAATCCAAAACTTCATGGCACTCAAAAGTACCTACACTGCCAACAGGATAAAGAGGAAGGACTCCTGATTATTTTTTCATGGCAAAATCTAAACACAGAGTTTTAAGAAGTTGGGCTTTTCCAGTGTATGTTAAACTCCAGAAATACAGGCTGACTGCAACAATGCTGTTAATATAACCATTCTTATTTCACCATGGGAAACAAGATGTTAGTTTCTAATCTCCAACATATTGAATAGTATTTTCAATAAGGCAATTCCAAACACATTTCCTCTTGTAGCTGTTTTACTACATTTCCTACAGATAATGGTAATAAAATTATCTCACTTATTGTTATTACTATAGCATCTGCTTCAGGAGACAAACTCTAATAAAAAGAAAAATTCTGTTTTACATTTCTTAGTCCCAACAGGAATGACACCTTCCTGTGTTTGTTAGCCTGTATTATCAGGGCTCACAGTGGAAAGTGACCAAAATCCATAAACTAATCCAACTTCTAAAAAATCCCCAAACCTCCAAGCATCAGTCACCCCTAGCCTTTCAAAGGGGACAAAATGCCTTCAGCATTGCTTCTGAAGAAGTTATAATTATTCTGTTTCATGTGAGTGAAAGATTAGAAGGCTCATGTTGTATTTTAAGGAAAAAAGGAAAAATAAATTGAATAATCACTTGCTAATTAAAAGCTTTCACACCAAGATAAGAAAACCCATGTTTATGCACTATGGTGCACCTGAAACTATGGTGCGATAAGGGGAAAACAGAACTAAAGCAAGCTGTTCTGTTTTATGGTACTGACCAAGAAAAAATTTAATCCTGTTTTCTAGCTGAAAAACCTTTTATTTTTAGCTTTGCACAAGAATAGCTGGTCAAGCAAGCAGCTCTAAGATAAACTGTAACAAAACATTAATTTCCCAGAAAACCATTTGATAGTCTTCTGTATAATAACTTGAGAGTTTAAAATGAATACCTATTATTCTTTCATTAAGACTGTCATCTGATAAGCACTCATTTTTCAAGAGACCAAGAATACTGGTTAGGAACCAAGGCTTCATGTTTTGACAGACACACTGCTATATTTACTCAACTTGGACAAAATCTTAATGGTGATTAATTTGACATAGATCAAGTAGAGTAAAGTTTTCAGGGAGCTCAGATAATGAGATAATGTATATCTCACTACACTAGCTATTGAAGAACCACACTAATTTTCTCCCATCTGTATAGACTCAGATACTAAAAAAAAATCCCAGAAAAACCCAACAGGCTGAGTTCTCTTCTATGTGGTAAAGTTTGAATATTTTTTCACCTGTTCTCTCAGTCTTCCTTGTTTTTATCAAAGTTGTTGGGATATTTGCACTCATGTCTATGGAAACCAATTAAGGTCTTTATTTGAGAGCCCCAAATGCCTTGTACAACATGTGCTTCAGGCTCTAACAGAGCTGGGAAATGTCTCTTACTGCTGACAGACCAAGAAGGATGCTACTCCCCTCTCCATTTACTTAATTTAGACTTGAAAGAGATACTTCAGTTGTAGTTCCTTATTTGTCTTCCCAATGCCCTAAATAATTTTTGTTTGAACACAGATACTCACTTTTCTCCTCAGAGAATTCTTGCTCTGTTCTGATGTACAGTTTTGTTATCCACAGGGGCACATACAGCCTCCCAACCACCTTTTTCTCATTAAATAGTATCTATGAATGACTTATTTTAATCACTCTTTTTCATGTTGGGAAGTAATCAAAGCTAAAATCAAATCAAGTGAACACATCAGCAACAGCTAATTATTATATACCCAAGCATTGCTGACATTTGATAGACTTGTTTCATGCAGAGAACATTGTCAGGTCTACCCTGCTCCTATTCAGTAACCAGCAAAACTGTTCTTGACTTTAACAAGAATCATTCTTACTTGATATTCTGTCAGAGCACAAACACACCAGCAAGCGCAACAAAGGCTTTACCATTAGTCAGATGCGACTGTCCATGCTGTTGCTCCACCCTCCAGAGCACACTCCTTCTTGTCTCTGCTACCTGGGGGTTCTTCCTTCTCAGGGCTCTTCCTCTATCCAGGACTTCCCCTCCCTGGCTCCTCAGGGCTATTTAACCACTTAGCAGGAACAAGGTCCACCTGCACATTGTCCATGTCAATCAGCCCACTGCCGCTGAGGCAAGGCCACAGCTGCATGTTATCAATGTCAACCAGCCCACTGCCTTAATTCCTCTACAATATTCATCTTACTGGCATGCTTAATTAAGATTGCTGGTCTATTATGATAGACCTCAGAGATAAAGGAGAAAGATGCTGTGCCACGTAGCCTGCCCACACGCTTCCCGTCCTCCATCAGGATCACACTTGGGGGGTTTTCTTCCTGCCCTCCCCCATGCTCTTGCAGAATAGAGGACAGCGAGAAGATGGAAACAGGCTTTATGCCATTGCTCTTTTTAGTGTGTATCTTGGCTTTTTCAGTTTATACAGCCTCACCATCAACACACTGTTGGCTCATAAAGCCGCTTGTCTGCCAGTAATTCATTCTCTTCATATCCAGGATCACGTTTTCCTCTGCTTCAGTGACATCACCTCCTTGCCCTTTCATCCTCCTCTCAATTGCACCATCCAGAGCAGGAGTTCTTAATTTTTATTCCTGTCTTTTCTACAAAACTCTTATTATCTTTTAGACAATAGAGTCATCTACCATAACATTTCAGCCCAGAGGTTGAGATTTATTTACTCTTTGTCCAAACAATAACAAACAGTTGAGAAATTACCTAATGAGCAATATTGTTTCATGTCCTTTCCTCAAATAACCACAGTCCTGTTGTTCTTCCTCAGGCTGTTGTATAAAGTATAACGGGTTTCTAGTAGGCTTAAAGCTCTGACTAGAATTATTTTCTCCTCTTTCATGAGCAACACAACTAAAGCCATTGATAGCTTTTACAGTTTACTATAGAAACATTTCCATTCATATTAATAGGCACAACAATTTGCGTTCAAACCATTTGGAAGCTGTTTTACGTGAAACTGCCACACTGCTTCATTAAGACAAATTCCTTCAGGGTTTAAGATGCCTATCATCATAATGTCATATAAGAACAATTGGTCTCTTGTGATTCTGACTGATAATGCTTGTCTCCTCCTGGGAAACGTTAGACAGTCATTTCACAGACATTTTGCTTCTATTCAGAGGTGCTTTTTCTCAGCTGTTGGTTAATTGTGTCTTCTGTTATTTTATTCCTCCATGTTTATCAGCTATGTATTGGCAATACCTGACATCCCTATCAAACCTGTGTGGCAGGACCTGTGTCCACATCACAAACTTTCTGTAGTATAGTTTGCAACTCAAGAGACCTGCTGCAATGAGCTCTGTAGCAGGTAAGCTTTAACAAGGCACTGAAAGAGTCAATAACAGAGAAAAATGCTGCCTTCTAAGCTTTATTTTTAACCACAGATGTGGTATTTTAATATTTAATGAAAACTGGCCACATGGACATCACTTCTTGTTCCATCAAATAGCACGAACATAGGAACATGCTTGAAATGCAGAATTACTGCACTGCTCCAGAATCACAGAATAACTTAGGTTGGAAGGCATGTCTGAAGGTCATGCAGTGCAACTCTGTTCATAGCTAGGCAGCTTGGATCCTAAAGAGTGACGTGGTAGATGACAGGAGGAATCTTGACCTCACTGAACCCTGTAGCAAAGCTCCTGGGTACTTCTGTTCAGCAGTGTGCTTCACCAAAACAAATCTTATCACAGGACATCAGTATTTGTGGGGTGGTTTAGTTTGTGATCCAAATGAGAAAGTAACTAAGTGATGACCTTTTGCATGTCACCAACCCAAGCTGTCATTTTGCCTTCAGACCAGGTGATGGCAAGCAGCCTACGCTCTCAGACAACCAACAGAAGAACAGCCGCCTTCAACTGGTGCAGAGGCACATCTCTGCAAGAGCAACCACGTCTTTCACTCACTGAAATCTGCAACTTTCCCTCCACAGCTGAAATGTTTCTTCCACCAACTCTGAGATTCAGCAATGTCCATTGTTACAAGAGATTCAGAGAGCACTCATAAATGTACACTTATTTTTTCCATCTCTTCTGAAGTTAAGTGTACAAAAGGAAAAATGATACATTCAGTGAATCACATCTCCTTAAAATGCAAATCAATAATCATGTCTGACCAAAACACTGGAGTTCTGCCAGATCTTTTATAAAGGTGTAAATTACTAATCCAACCTAGTAAAGGACTAGATGCTTTGACCATAATGTTAACTAAAGCAGATGTATAAAGTGGAGAGACAAATTAATTTTGCTAAAACATATGGTAATCACAAGTTAAAAGACCACAAAACCATCTATTTAGTCTCATTATTTTTTTTTTTTTCTTTTAGGGCAAGGGGTGGGTCAGGAGCAGACACCGCGTTATGTCCATGGCATTGAATTACTGTCACACGAGTTGTGATACAAGATCCTTTTAAACTGTATTTTCAAAACCAGAACATACACTTGTAGGCTTTGGCCTATAGTAGAATATGTAAAAAAAGGAATGAATTAGAAGTGAAGTTAATTTATATTTTCTTATTGGTGAATATATCAAATAAATTTGGGTCTGAAGTCCCTTCAGGTACAATACCATCATTTATAAAGGAAATAATTTTAATTACATTAAATTAGGTCCAGTTGTGCTTCTGCTTGCTGTCTGGCATTTTCCATAGTGGCAGAGAAAAGACCAGTCAGTGGATTCAAATCCTTTCTCGATATGTGCATATACAAGAACCTGGCTTCCTACTAACGTGATGATACACCTGCACGAGATTTCTGTTCATCTTTCAGGTGCTTTGAATTGAGGAAGTAAGTACTGATAAATACTGGATAATCTATCAAGGTTTCGCTTTGTGAATAAAAGAAGACTGATTATTGTAGTAAGGATTGATCTAAACTCAATCTTATTCAAGTCTAAGCTCAAAGATATGTCATCAATGTTTTCATACCTGGATTAAGAGATTTGAGGAGAATGTTCTTTATGACACTTCAGTAAAACTGGTTTGTACCAGTTTTAAGAACACCTCAGTGCTGCTTGTGTTTGACACAGGCTTAGAGCCTTTGAGCGTTGCATGAGCTGAAGTGATTGCATAACTTGATACAGAATGGTACAGAATTAATAATTAATTGCCATTTAGCTTGATTATCACTGTAAGTAGAATACTGCCTTCTTTTACAGTATTAAAATGTGTCTTACTATTTGTAGAACTATATTTGGTTGAATCATTGTAAACAACTCGCACTTCTTGTTTTTACAAAAAAGTAATGGGGAAATGTCCTGGGTTTATCCATCTATAATGCTAGGGCCTTGGCTTTATACCATGTATTTCTATAACTGAGATTCGCCTCTCCTACAGTCAAAATTAGACCATTCTAATGGGTTACTGAAGCTAATTTTTACCCAAATATTTATTCACCCAAGTGTCCTGATTTAAAATTTCCTGAACACTAAGTAGACTATCTTTCTAAAGTTATGACCTTAATTTTTATGTTTTGGTTTTTTTAAGATAGACTTCTTTAAATTGCCGTTACAATGTAGTTTAAAAGGTTTGAATGTTTACACTCCTTGCTTGATACTCCTATTTTTTGAGATTAAATTAGAGGGGATGTTCTTTTAGCAGCCTTCTTTATAATGGCACAATGGTTTTGCTGAAAATCTCATTTGATTAGGTTCACCAATACATTATTAAGTGGAGCTTTTTAAAGAATAAAGAGTACAGCATCGAAATCGTTCCTGCAGAATGAGAACATTTAGTGGACTTTTCATTATAAACCAAGAGAACACAACCTCACTCTCCACATTCAGTACATGTGATTTTCTTTGAAAGTCTGGGAAAAAGAAATCTAAGCTGAAAGGGACAGGACCATTAAAGTAGAATAAGTATAGTATAGTTAAAGAGTTCATAAGGGAACTTCACAACTCAAGACATGTACTGCATAAGTGTTTCATATGAAAGTAACGGAAGAAAAATCTAGATCATGGTATACAATCCAGTTATCAAAATTAAAATACACTTAGCAATAATAAAAGCTAATCCTTTATAAGTGTTTAAATTTACTGCTAACAAAAATAATAACAAAAGGCTTTATATGTTCTTAGTGTTCGATTTGATTCCTGGGTTTATGTGAATATATTAGTCCTAACATAGTCTGTAAGCAGATTTTGAGGAGCTAATATCATGTCTTCTTTCAAAGTTACAGTGAAATGTATAAGCTATCTTAAAGTATATTTAAATATATGGCACACATCCGTATTCTGAGGAAAACCGTGTTATCTCATTGTCCACACTACAAGACAAATTGTCTTTGGGGGTCCTCTTGTGGTAAGACTTAATTATTGCACTTAAAATATTTAGGGTCAGGCAACGTTTCAACTCGCCTGTCTCCAAACATTATTTTCTGCAGTTTGTGAAGCTACAGGAAATGCAAGTGAATATTAAGTGATTTTTGAAACCCACAGGTTGAAAAAAAAAAAAAAAGGTAAAAGTATAGCTATGCCAAATGTCCAGGATATAAACTTATCAAAAACTGTTTTTCAAATTAGTAAAGGACAAAATGTTAGCTATTGAGACAAAAATGTAAGCAATGTTAGATGAAAAGAAAAACCCAGAAACCAGGACTAAAAGACTGTTGTTACAGGCCGATTGCTTCCTTTGCTTTTTATTTTCTTCACACTATTCACCTGTTGCCACAGTATAACATTACAGCGTTGTTTTCTGTAACAGTTTTATTGAAAAAATCCTAATCTTTAAAGTTATATATACTTTTAATAGGAAGTTAAATATGACCGTCTGTCAGGATTATGACATTTTATATAGTACTTCCATTGCAGTCCCTATCACAGTCGATACAAATAATGTTAAGGGCATATAAATGTACTAGCATACATAGCCTTTGAAATACAGGCCTATTGCTGCCCAACATCACTGGAAATTCTGCTACGGATTGGGAAGAGTCGTGTGATCTTTCCAGAATAACCTCGGCAAAAACTGAAGTATGTTCAAAAGAGGCAGAAACCAAAATTTATAAATCTGTGTACTAGCTTCAGTACTGAAGCATCCTGCTTGTACATACAACAAAATGAATGTGCAGCTAAAATCACTACCTGATGGTTGCTCAATTGATTTAACATGGGTGTTAGAAACACATGCTTGCATTCTCTGTTACAGAATGAGATGTGAAACATTCTAGAAATGTCTATATATTGTACAAATAACTTTAAATTCTAGATTGACTAGAAATGTAGACCCTGTAAACTCATGAGTTCCATCTTTGACATTGATGCTGATGAATACTGCCCTTCAACAAATATATAGGAGCTGGTTAAAAACTCAGTAAAGGCTCATAATGTGGAATTTCATCTACGTGTAGATGTTTACAGTGTAGCTGCCTTCATCTGAATTGTCATTTAAGGTTCTGCTTATGGCCACTGAAACGTAGGGCTGTACTTGCCTCACCCTCAAGATGGTCAAGTGAATCACAGGCATTTTGACACCAGTAATTTTTGGATATGAGTCTTAACTCTGTGAACCAAAGCCATCCATGGTGAGTTAACTCCTAATGCACCAATTTTTTTCTAAATGGCAACATTAATGCCTATACTTATGATCATCACAGAATATTAAGATTTATAGCTTCCAGAGATTTTATTTAATTATTTTTTTTAAAAAAATAATTATTTAAGTGCTATATGTTCATACTAAAACTCACATAACTGAAGGGAGGACTACTGTATGGATTACCATACAGTATTCATACATAGCCATCCTGCATGCATATAGTAGGGAAACATATATATGTTTATGGCTACGAATGCGGTCCAACCACATGAAAAGAATAGAACATTTCTCTTGCATTATTTTCTAACCAGTTGTACTCCAAGTTTTCTGTATTTTTTTTTCTCTTTCAATACATTCATTTTCAAGACCCACATAATCCAGGGAATCTTTTAACTTTCATCTCAAATGTGATTCAGTTAATGATTAATTAAAAAAAAAAACAAAACACCTGCTGAACAAACAGATGTGCAGTTTTACACATGAACACGAGTGTCATCTAATAATATAGACTGTTTACAATACCAATATATTTCTGCAGATGAAATAACAAGCAGGCTTATATACTAATAAATGCATTTGTAGGGTTACAAGAGAAAAGGATAAAAACACATGAGTGGGAGATGAAACTGAATCATTAAGAAGCAAAGCATTACATGGTATGTTTTCAGATTCACTACTGATATTCAAAAACAAAAATTTGTTACTGAGAGTTGTAAACCAACAACAGGATACAGAGATGTTGTCCTGACAGAACGTAGAAATTACTATTAATTTTAAATAAGACTCATAATTCCAACAAATAACATAACATGGAGCAACTAAGAAAAAGATTACCCACCAAGACAAATTTTTCACAGGTGAGTTGGATGACAATGACAGCATTTGGATGACCAAGCTGAGCTAGAGCTTCATAGTTAGTAGGTTGCATTTTTAAAATCTATAGTTTTAGAAGATTATATTTTTTTAAGTTAGGAAGTTTAATAACCTTCTGAAGTTTAGATTCCAGCGTGTACTACGTTGACTCTTCTCTGCGAAACTGGGAAGCTTCTGTACTGCAGGTGCAAACAGACTTAAATCCCTCAGGCTTCCTTCCATATTCAGGTCAGGAAGATACAGTATACTGTAGAAACTGAAAACCACTAGTGGAAACATGTATCTACAGTAAAGTAGAATCTGTGACAAAATGAGCCTTGGATGCCTATCTACTCTGAATTTACTACATAGAAAACTATATTAGGAGGAGGAGGAGGTGGAGTAATGACTTATACAAGAAAGAAAGAGTCAAGTTTAATCGAAGGTCAGCTTAAGTATTTATGATAGAAAATCAATAGAGATTAGTTGGCTCTTCTCACTAATATATTTTTACAAGATCAAAGAAAGATTACCCACCAGTCTATTAGATGTACCAAAGGATTTTTGGTGTTATTCATTTTACAATATTTAGTTTGGTCTTTTTGTAATGGTTATACTTTCATTGCCTCTTCATGTGAAAACTACCTTTTAGACTATTTTATTGGGACTTCCAGATAAAGTTCATATTAACTATTTAAAGAACTGAACAACAGACATAGCATAATCTGATTTCTTCTGTTCACACAATAACACTTACAAATCTTCCCTCGTTTAGTTCAGCTTCTCTTCACAAGTTCTGGGAATACCTGCTGTTCTACACCCTGATCTGGATATATGTAATTTCTGGGTATCACTTTAGTCAAGGACGAACTAATAAAATTGCAATACTTTGGTTATATTCAACCTTCAGCTATTATTGATTAATCATAAAGCAACCTTGTCTAAGAAATTTTTCATCTTTATATCTCTATTGACTGTTACTGCTTCCTCCAATTGCTGACCTAGTTATTTAACACCACCGTTTCAGCTCGATTACTGAAAGACACTTTATTGAGACATTGTAAACCAACAGGAAAAGAGCATCCAACCACCTTTAATGTGGTAGCATCCTGACAAGTCTGAACTGTTTGTTCTGATTGAAGTAACTTAAAACCCTATGTATCTCAGATGAATGCAAGATCTTCTTTTTTTCTCAGTATCAAATACAGCGTCAGAAATAAGGTACATATACTGCGACTACCAGGCTTAGATGGAAATAGAGCAGTCTCAATGTCACCTGTATGGCACGCTGAAAACCATCACGTAGGGGAAAAGTAGTCATGCAGGAGAGGCTTCTGTCTGAAGTGATGCACAAGGAAAACCAACAGATAAAAATTTGAAAGGTTGAATTGAAATCTCTACGAATTTCAGCAAGACTAAGCTGAAGCCCAAAATGGGTGTGTAAATAAGAATTGTATAAAATTCCATTAAGAGACTTGATTGTTAATCGGATTACCGTCTTTTAAAAATGCTTCATGAGTAACTCTTATTTGTAGTCGCTGACAAAGCCTTAAGGTAAATAGCACAGGGTGAGAAAAACACTCAGTTGTTCCTGTCACTCTTACCCCAGCGTGTATATGAAGGGTCTTTTACAAATCAATTCATGATTCTTGGAAAGGTTCTGATTGTTGCTATTGTTCTGACAGCTACATTTTAAATGCTTAGCTCCTAACGGGAACAGCTAAGATACCAATGCTAGGGAAATAATAATAGCTAAGCTGGTACTGATGATCAAGGATACAGGACTGATACGCCCCGAGCAGTGCCATTTACATTAGCCTTCTGTCCTTCCACTTTCCTAAGGAGGACAAGATGGGAGGAGACCTTTTTCTTACGTTCTTTACAAATATTTAAGAAAGCATTTGAATAAATTCATTAGTGGATAAAAATAAAAGTGGTTTTTTTTTATTATTTTTTTTATTTTGATGATGAAAAGAGGTATTCCAAACGCAGAGTGCCTGAAATACCTTCCAGATAGCAGATCAGCCTGCCAACACCGAGTGGTGTAGAACTGAATAAGAAATAGAAGCACTGAGTATCTGTAGGACCAAACTCAAGACTTGGAACAGGTGCTTGAGATTGCTGAGGAATATGAAAGAATATTTTTTTTTTGGGGGGGGGGGGGGGGGGGCAGACGACTGGGGAATTTTGCTTGAATTATAATTCCGTAGCCACTGCATAGTGTAACTGAACACTAGGATTATATATAAGAAGTTAAGTCTAACATTTGAATGAAATAACATTTTACCTTTAATATTAAAAGACTTTAATGGAATTACTGAGATGTACTTTTAGAGTGTCACTGGGTTAGAAATATGGCCACACTTAAAAGGTTCTAGTTTACAGACAGTTCAGTCTGAAGATAGTTCAAAGTAAAATAGCAAAAACAGTAAGTAATTTGGAAAGTAAAAGACTAAGAGTCAATCAGTACAAAAAGCAGAAAGCGTGCTCTGGAAATATGTAAATTCTCTCATTAAGTTGACAAGGATGAGAACATTCACTACTCAGGAAAAAATACAAAATGTTGAATTTAAGCAATGGCAAGGAAAAATTAAGTTAAGCACTAGGGAAGATTATATAGTGCAGCAGCTTTTAGCTTAGGGAAAGTGGCAAAATCATCACTGGAAGCCAGAGCTAAATTAGACACCTTTATATTCTGTCTGCTCTGAGATACTCTGCCTGCGTGACAGCAACCTATCTTATTAACAAGAGAATAATTACAACAATCAATGAATGCAAAATAAAAACCACTTCTGCTTACTTTGTTTAAGAGTTGGGCATCACCTTTCTGGCAGATTGTTGAAATTTTGATTTGAACCATTTATACAGTTACCATTTTTTTAATAAGTGTAACATGAACAAGTCACAAGAGACGTCTATTTTACCTAAATTTCTTTATTGACACTCTGTAAGATCTAATCTCCACTGGTTTTTTTATTCACACACAAACCTTGCATCATTGCTCTTCATCTTTACGTTTTTCTTCCTTCAGTCCTCTTGGACCCTTTGCCATTCCCAAGCAAGACAATCCTGCGACTGTCTGTTTAATGAGCACAGCAGGCTGTCAAACTAATTCATTAGATTGAATTGACCCTTCATCATACTCAAGAATTTGCTGAAAAGAGTATCCAAATCTGATGAAAAGAGAATCAATCACCTTCCCTTCAAGGTACGCTGCACAGCAATCATATAATTAAATTTACCTCACAACTGTGAAAGCATACAATAAAAATCACAATAAGCAGATTAACATATAGTATACAGAGATCACTACAGGCAACTCTTGATCTCGCAAACAAAAAAATGAAACAGAAAGTAAAAGTTTTCATGACTAAGAAGAAATACTGTACACCCTTTCATAGCTTAAATGTAAAATGCAGCATACTGAGAAACTAATTTGCAAGGTTTGCAACACAATAATGTAAGAATCAAGAGGAAAGGTGAAATCATATGCTTACTGAGTTTTGAAAATTCATTAGTACGTGCAGAATTTCACCTCATGACTTATATAAGGAGAACATTACACGTTTATTCAGAGAAATGGCAGCCATGGGAATAATTGTCACTTGTGAGAGTAGCTGTAAAACTACTTTTTTTCTTCTTGTATTCTTTGTAGTTAGTGGGGGGGAACCACATAGGAAGATCATGTTAATGTTTGTGTAGGCCTAATGTAAGTCTGAGCAAGCAGCTTTTGTGCCAGTGTACTTTCAGCTGTAAATGTTCCACCGTGGATACAGCAGCTCTTCAAAACATCTACCACCCGGTTCCACTGTAAACCGTATGTGCAGGTAGATTTTGCTGTCAGAGGAGTTTCTAAGGTGAGATGTCTGTGAGTTCTTAAATGTAGTTAAAACAATGTACGTGTGAACTTGTTTGTGGAACAAAGCTTAGCTCTCCCACAGAGGCAGGCCCAGCACACCAGCCTTCCAGGCTGGCGGGTCTGTTCATCTTGTATCACGCCCTTCTGAGGCATTCAGGTGTCCAGCACAGCCACACCGGCCCGGCCATTTGTTAGTGCAGGGCCCGTTAAAAACTGCCACATCAACGCAGTTTTCCTCACTCCTGACCGTCAGCAGGGAGGCTGAGCCCACGGCATGGCGGAGCCCGCCCCCCCGCGCGGCGGCCATCTCCCGCGGCGCCCTGTGGGACGAGGGCCGCGTCCCGCAGGCTCAGGCCTCCTCCTGCCCCTGCCCATGGCAGCGCCCGCCGCGGGCCCTCGGCTCCATCACTCCCATGGCCGCTCCCTGGGCGCCAGCAACGCCACCGCCTCCAGGAGCCATTACCGGCCCCGTTCCCTCAGCGGGGGCCGCAGCGCCGCCCCGCCCCCGCCACAGGGCCCCGGCGGCGCAGGCCGCGCGCACCCCGCCCTCCCCCGCCGCTCCGACCGCGCGGCGCGGCGCGCAACCTGACTGGCCAGCGGCGCAGTCACTCAGGCGCCCGCCGGGGGCGGAGGCGGGACCCCAGCCGAGACTGCCGGGTGCGCTCGGCCCTCGCCGCTGCGGCTGCGCGCGCGGGAGGGGCGCGGGGCGGCGCGCGCGACCCGGCCGTTAAGCGGTGGGCGAGCGGCGCGTGCCGGCCGGGGCCAGCTCCCCGCCCCGCCCCTCCCGCCGCGGCCCGGCACGTGACGCGGACTCGGCGTTTACATTCGAAACGGGCGCGCCCCCCCCTCCCCGCGCGCGCCGCCCGGCGGTGACCGTTTCGCTTTCATTTCCGGGCGGCCGAGGGCGAGCGGCGGCGGCGCGGAGCGTCCCCGCAGCGCCCCCCCCGCGGCCCTCCCCTCCGCCCCGCGCGGCCCCACCCCCGCGGGCTCGGCGTGAACCGAGATTCCCCTTCCCTTCCCCCGCCCCGGCACACACACCCCTCCTCCTCCTGCGCCGAGAGAGAGAGAAAGGGAAGGGAGGAGGCGCCGGGCCTGGGTCTCCCGCACCGAGCCGCCGCGGCACAACATGGAGGAGCTGGTGGTGGAGGTGCGGGGCTCCAACGGGGCCTTCTACAAGGTACCGGGTGCTCGCGGCTGGGTCCGGCTGGGCCTCAGGGGAGGGAGTGGGGCCTGGGACGGGAGGAGGAGGAGGAGGCGGCAGCGGTGGCGGCTCCTCCTCCCCGCTCTGAGGGAAAGCGGAGGCCCCGGGGCAGGAAGGAGGAGGAGGAGGAGGAGGAGTGGGGCAGGGGTGGAGGCCGCGGCGGGTCCCTCGGTGTCTGGGGCGAGGGAGCCGGGCCTCCGGGCCGAGAGGAGCGGGGGCCGCCGCCTGAGGGTTGAGGGACTGGAGGCCTGATGAGGGAGAGAGGGAAGGCGAGAGAGGGCCCCGGCGTCCGGGGAGGCCTTGGGCCTTCCCCCTATTGTGGGAAGGGGAGGCCCTGGCGCCGGCGGTGTGCGAGAGGAGGCAGGAGGGCCCAGGGCCGCCTTCTCCTTGGCGCTGAAGCGAGGATCAGGGATGGGGCATTAATTGCTAAATCCTCAGCTTTTGTCGCTACTTAAGGAAAGTCTTTCTCGCTCTCCAGGTTTCCAAGAGAGCTGCGCTTGCTAGCGCACGGCGTTTAAGGCGGGGGAGGGGGGGCCCTTGTTAAATACACGTTCGGGGTGAGATGCTGTCGTGGATTCCTGCTCTTAATGCTGTGGCAGGGGACACTGCCTACTGGTATTAGAGCACTGCCTGGGCAAATATATATGTGCTGAGTTGCTAAATACGTCTAATTATCAAATGTGCTTCTTACTGAAACTACTTAATGGCATTCCATTTGTTTCCAAGCCCTTGTGCTGGTGCTGAATAAAGCCATCACTGAGCCTTGGACATATATGCTGAGCACTTAATATTTTTCTTAATACTGTGTAGTATTGCTGTGGAATTGCATGAGCTGGGTTGTGTTAATCGGCACATTAATAGGGTATAATTTGTGGGTTTACTTATTCAGAGAAAAATAAAACTTGGACAGTGGGTTTGGGCCTACTACCACTGACACATTATCAACATACCAGAAACAGTCATGGATTGGTTTCTGCAAGTCTACCTTCGTTTAAATGTTCCTAGTACTTTAAAATTTGGGCCTAGTTATTGTGCGACATCCAATATTTATGTTAGCAATGAAGGAACAGGTAGAATTTCACACTCCAATGTTAGTGTAGGTAGGGCAGGTTGATAACCAAATGATACAGTTCCAACAGCTCTGAGTGTTTCTAAGAAGAGAAAAAAAAACGGAAGACCTCTTAAAAAGCTTATTTTTTAAATGTGTGATAAACTCATATTCTGAAAATTATGGGGTTTTTTAAGTATGTATGAAACAAGTCAGCAAACATGATAAAGAAGCACTCTGGGTTTGCAGTGTTGTAGCCAATGTTCTAGATCTGTATATTGCTTCCTGTAATGAAATTATTTAGCGCTTTCAAAAATCAGTTTTATTTTTTTAAAGGTGAAGTATTCACTCAAGACAGAAACAGAAGACATGCTGCATAAGAGAACTTTTAATGAGGCTTTTATCAAATTATGTTATTTACATAATCATGCAAAATAGATTATGTTAAAAGTGACATTGTGCATTCTTTAGTGACAAATGTTACCAAAGAAACCTGGGAGAACTGAAAGCTTCTGTGACTTTTTTTTTTGGCTGCATTCAGTTTTGACACTATGAGGACCTGTATCCCTTTTGTCTGTAACATAACGACAATTGCTTGTTGTACTTTTGATAAAAAATTCATTTGAGCATATGTTCATGGGAGCTTATTCATTAATCATGATTTAGTGTATCCATGTTATAACACAGATATTGTCTCCAAGTTGCATATTATGTTTGCCTTTTAACTTTTAGAAATGTAAACATAGGAATTTTCTTGTCTCTTAATTGTTAACCAAGAGGACTTATCTAAGGGGACAAATGGAGCACACAGATTTCTTGGTCTTCACATGTATTATCTGTCTAGATGGAGCATCACACTTATAATAAATCTTTTTTTAAAAACTAAAAAAAAGTTGTGTTTTTTAAAGAAACCGTCATGCAGTAATGCTCAATGTAAATCAGCAGTTTTCCTCTAGTCTGAATTACTTGAATTTTAGGTACAATTTTTTCTTTCATCACAATGTTTGAGTATCACTCTTATTAATTTACCTGCATGTTTTCTTGTGAGTTTTATGCCAGTCTTGAAGATAGGAAATTTGATTATAAAATGGATTGGTTGACCCAGCATAACAAGAAGTGTATGATGATGTAAAGTGCAGGTTTAATTGCAAGATGATTTTTTTTTTCCACTTGAAAAGTTTCTTTAAGCAGCCTCCTAAGAAATGTTTTACAACAGTAACACTTCAAACAAATCAAAAACAAAGTAATTCTTTTATCCAATCTAATGGTTTACTGATAACTTGCGATAATTTCTTTGGCTTTGAATAGTTCTGAATGTTTTCATCAGAATGTGTAAATGTTTTGGAAAAGTGTGCCTCTGTCTTGATACTAAGACATGGAGGGGAGGAATATGAGGCTGGTAGAGTCATGATGGGGCTAAGTGGCACAAGTAGGTATCTAATTGCCACTCCAGGTTTTCACATCCTTCTTGTAGCTCTCTTTGAGGACCTTGTAAATTCAAGTCCCTAAGCACTTAATTTCATTTTTGAGTGTACCCAGCAGCATCTTGATCTTGACTGTACAAAACCAGTGTTTAATTGTCGCCTAAGCCCTACTGAGAGTAATAAACCAGTCTTTTCTGCTTATATTACCTGTGGGACTTGATCCAGAATGCATTCTGAAATACATCTGGAGGGATTATGTTCCACACGAAACACAAGAGATGGCTTGAGGATGCATTCATACTCAACTGGAAGATTTGAATTAAAATTTCATACTGGTCAGGTACACTTGGTTTCACAGAGTAAGGTGTGTTGGTGTGATCACTGAAGTGGAGACTAGTTCTTTCTGAATGGAATTAAAGTACCGCTTGTACTTTCATGAATCTTTTTCTCTTTGGCTAAGGTGAATTACTCCATGGAAAGTACAGTGCTGTCCATGAGCATGATTCAGCGATAATTGACAGTCTAGTACCTAGAGGTGCTTAGTCATGGCTTGGTATGTTGCTGGGCCCAGAATCCTTGGCAAGAAAAGGTGAGGCTCTCTTACTTGAGGAAGACTGGTCCAACAAACAAGCCACCAGGACTGTGAATCCTAAAGGGAGGGAACTGGCCTTTTTGCAGCTCACAGCTAAAGTAACTAAATCTTGAAGATGTGTGCTAGCTATTAGGGCACATATTCTAATGTCTTTCCTTGTATAGGTGTAGTAAATTGGGGTTTGAAGTTCTTATCTCATTTTCAGAGAACTGATAGACAGTTCTTTGTCTAATCTTTCTGGGACTAGTTTTAGATATTATTTCCCTCTAAGGGACATGCTGGATACCTTTCAAGCATGGGATTGGTTTTGATTATCCAGTTCAAGAGTGATCCTCTCTTGTATCCTTTCCTAGAGATGGGAATCATCCTGTTTATAAGGCAGATGGTTTTGGAATGATGTTTGTTGTTAACGTCTATGTGTTGTCTATAACTGATTTTTGCCACTTCTTGTTCTGTAACCTTGTTAAAAATATTCCACTCTTCATCCCAGTCATTTCAGCACTTTGCCATTGTTCCCTTGGTTTTATAGATACTTAATGTTTTTTCATTGAAGCTACAATTGACAAAATCATTCATCTTTCTTAGTTCTTTATTACTTCAGGTCTCACTATTAACAATTGTTCTTTTGGCCTTCTGTTGCATTCTGTGTAAATTTTTTTTTCTTTCACCATTCCATACAGACATACTCTCAGCTGATATCTCCAGTCCCTTTGTACATTCATAAGCCAGTCTGTGCAGTCCTTCTGAGGATGACAGCCTGTACCCTTTTCCCTTGTTTGGTTACCACTTCTGTGACTATTTTTCTTTCCCTCTTCTGTTTCTTTGTATGGCCAGACTTTCTCAGATGTGATTAGCTATTCAAGTTGCCTTTTGACTTTCTCCTTCCAACAGGTATGAGATGTTACGGAACTGTCATGCAGGCAATGGATGCACATTTGTATCAACACAGCACCTTTTTTTATCTTAAAAGAGCATCTACGATAATTAACTCCATGCAGTTAATTACCCCTTATTAAAATGGTTGACAGCGCTCACATCTAATGATGCGAGCAGACTTCAAAAAAAGCAACAAAACTTCATGGCAGCTAGAGCCTTTATTTGTTCCTTTGGAGTGTCTGTCATTCCATTTAGTAAAAAAATAACAAATATACTGATGTTCCCAATAATTCTTACTTTGTATCAAATAATTTGTAAAATTTAGACCATATCTTCATCATATAACCCTTCTTAGAATGTGAACACTCATGTTTGAGAAATGCCATGACATGTCAATGTTGGATTGTAAACTTTTTCACTTATTTATGTCTGAATCATGAAAAGAAGCGTTAATGCTTTATGAGACTGAAAGTCAAATTTGGCATAGAAAACTTGCCTATTATTATTATTCCCCCACATCAGAGAAGAAGAATCAACTTTAGCAGTTGTAAAACGTGCTTCTGGTCACAGAAGCAAAAGCAAGCCTTTTTCACTGATTAAGATTTCTTTTTTTTTGTACTGTTTGGTGTATCTGCCCTTAGTGATAGCAATATCCCAGCAGCAGTCTTTCACTGTCCTGTTCCCTTACTTTACTTCCATCTAGTTGCACTATGTTTTTAATGCTTTGCGTCTATATGTTCACATTCGTCACAGCCAGTGTTCACCTTTTGTTTGAATTTCCAACTTACACTCTATTTTAAAAAAGACTGATGAATGCTTATTGTACTTTTCATAATACTTTGTGTGAAATCAGGGCCTCTTCTTTGCCTTCATTGACATCTGGGACTGGCTTGTCCGGTGTCTCAATCTGGCTTACGGTGTTAAAGTCTAATTTATTTTTAGCATTGTATGGAATTTTACACATATCACAAAATAAAGAAAACCAAACAATTCTGATAAGCTTGAATTTTAGTTTTCCAAAGGCATTATTGGTTAAATATTAGTATTTTTAATGAAAACTTAGAAATGTTTCAAAACATTTCTCTGTGTACTTAGAAGTGTTCAAATATGTAGTGCTGTGGAGTCCAAATACATTTTACTTACTACAGATCTGTTTAAATGCTTATACCAGAGGATAGTTGACATAATGCTGTGATGCAGGCTGTGAAAAACTGGTGTGATAAGTGTATCTGACACTTTTCTGTGTCACAAAAAGCAAGGAAAACCACCTTTCTATGGGTAGATGAGATTAGACAACCAATTATTTAGCCTGTTAATATATTTTGTCTGGGTAATTGTTTTTTAAGCATAAACCTCACATAGAGGTAGGCAGAAGTGTTTTGTATACTGCATATTTGAAATTCGGTATTTGGCAAGGCATTGTTCACTTAATTTAAAAATTCTTTACAATGAATTTTTGTAATTTTGCAAGGCTGGAAATTAAAAGGCAAAACCAACAGTCTTACGACATCAACTTTTTTCGCCAGGCCGGAGTGAAAGTCAGGTATTCCACCAGGTTTTGAGATTGAGTCTTCTGAACTTGATGTAAACTAAAGAAATTGTCAGGTTTTTAATTTTTACTAGCTATATCTGTATCAATGCTGCCAGTGTATGGCCAACAGTTATCTTTACTGTGCCTGGTTCAGGCTTTTATCTACCTGTCTTGCAAGGATTTACTATGTCGGGACAAATGTTAGTGGAATACTCAGCACATGTCACCAATGTTTACCTGTTCCAGAGCTTTACAGAGCTACTTTTAAAAAGAAACAAACAAAAAAAAAACCCAACCAATCTTTTCATCCCTGGTTGTCCTGTGACCTCCATCATTTGAAGTTACAGAAAGTATTTTCATTAGTAAATCCCAAAGTTCTGTGAGTAGTAATTCCGCTGGTATGGAGCGGGGTGGGGTGGGGTGGTGGCGTTTTGGGCTTCAAGCTGAAAATTGATTAAGTATAGGTCAGTTGAGTACATAAGGCAGGAAAAGCACTCTTGGTGCTGAACCTCACTTAGTTCTGTACTCTGCTTTGTGGTTGCATGGGAGACTTAGCACAGCTGCTGTCCATCCCCCAGAAGAAAATTAAAGGAAGGCTACAGGGCATTTTTCTTAAGTTTGTGCATTACAGAAGTTAAGTGTGATGAAGTAAATAAGGGGAAACCTGTGCTGAAATGGATATAGATGAGTGTTGCTAGTGCAATATTCAAACTTACTTAGAGGTAAAAGAGAGAAGAGAAATGATTTTTTTTTTTTCTTGAGGAGTGTTGTGGTTTAATTTCTGCACCTGTCAAAATATGCAAAATGTGATTATAAAATCAAACACTTTAAACTTTCATGATATAACTATTCAGAATGATCTTGTCCTTTGTTAGTAGCCTCTCCTATTACACCTAAGAGTAGGAAGAATGCATGTATAGGTTGGGCGTTCTGTGTATCGGTATGCTGGCAGTCGTGAACCCAAGGGGGTTATCGGCTTTCAGTATGTGTTTTATGAGTCTATTGCAAAATTAAAAAGGCTGACTTGAAAGCATACTTAAATTTTGAGTTTCATCAATGCTTGTGAAAGGAAGACATTTTATGGGTTTAAAATTCTTTTTTAAAAAATCCATAAGTGTACCATAATTCCATCTTTTTTTCTACACAGGCGTTTGTAAAGGATGTGCATGAAGATTCTATAACAGTTGCATTTGAAAACAAGTAAGTGTATTGCTAATGTTATAAATGATACAGCATATCAACCTAGCATTTGATTAACCTAAATATAACTTAATAATGCAGAGTAGCATCTCTTGGGTGCTCTAAGCTTGCTGCTAGTGTGTTCTGGAATTATGTTTGATGCTTACTATGTTGTGACATTTCTGTATAAATGCTTTTAATTGTTTAAATATTTTTAAGTATAAAACTACAGTAACATGGGCTTTGTTGGGAAGATGAGCATGTTACAGAATTTACATGATGACAACCCATGTTTGAGTAAGTCAGCAGTGTTACTATGACTGCTTCTTTCTCATGTGAATATCTTATTTTTAGGTTTAGCAGATTATTACAAAATTTGTTCTATAGATAAGTGATAAATACCAATTTTCTAAGCTAGAAAGGAAATGATGTTCCTTTCCCATCGTTTAAGGACATGAAAAAGTAACCTTCTATTATACCATTGAGTTCAGGTTTCGTTTCCTTCAGGAAGGAAATAATGCATTACTAGTTTCTTTAAAAATAATCTTTTCTTGTTGTGTTCAATTTATCCAGTCTCTATTAAAGAAATTGAAAATTGAAACCATATTCAGTCTGAATCCTGATCAAGTTTTCATGATTTATAGTAGAACTAAAGAAAAAGAAGAAACAGGCTTGTTTTGAAGGAAATGTCCAAATGTGTTATGAAACATTTTTTTTAACCTGTTTTTCTAATAAACCTATGACTGCAAATAGAGTAAAAACTGCTGCTGGAAGATTTCAAAACTGTGCGGGTAGCATTAGGGAGTCTTCTAAGATGCTTAATGGTCACTTAGGTGTGTTTCTTATTATAGATACATATTACCTTAATACATATACACAAAAGTTTCACAAAACTTAAAAGTGTAAAACTAATGGATTGAAAATGTTTCTGATTTCTGTTTGCAAAGGCGGTGGAAATGTTTAGGCTGTTCATTGTATCTTTATTTGTAGCTGGCAACCAGAGAGACAAATACCATTCCATGATGTGAGGTTTCCACCACCTGCAGGCTATAATAAAGATATAAATGAAAGTGATGAAGTAGAGGTATGTATGCTCTATTAACAACATTTATTCTGAGAAGTAAGAGGACTTGGGGCGAAAAATGTTGGCCAAGCCAGTGGAAGGTTTGCTTCCATATTGTATGCTGTCACATTTTTTGATTCCAGGTGCTACATAGAACAATGTGAAGCATGTCATCAGAAAGAATTTGACAGTTGTAAACTATATGGCTGTTTTGGTATTCCATGTACTATGACCTCCATGCTGATACACAAACATGATCAGCATTTCTTAGATTACAGATCAGTTCTTTATCAGTATCAGAACTGAATTAATCTAGAAATAGATGCCATACTGTAGTTCTTCAGCTGTAAGTTAATAATACCTATGTTACAAAACCTTCAGACTGAATGAGATAATTTGCATTATATATGTGTGTACATAAAATCTAAAAATATATGTGTATGTAGAGATAAACTGGCTTTAATATAGTAAGTTCCTAAAACTTCGATTATTCTATACAATTATAAAACTGATTTTTATAGTGACTTTACAAAAGACAGCTTTCAAGATTTACATTTTCTTTGCATGCTATTTAAGTTTATTTTGATTTGTAAGACAAGAAAATGGCAAAACTCTTCGGTGTGCATGTTGCAGATACATGTCCTAAAGTGTAGATAAGTGTCCTCTCCCTTCCACCTGCTGGTAAGGACCTCATCAGACCTACAGACAATTAGAAATCTTGCTGATTAAATGTTAACAGATATAAAAAGCTGAATTATCTCTTTTCTGACTGTAGCAACTAATGCCAGTATATTGGGTACGATATTAATTATCTGTACAATCTTATATACATAAATTTGTAGCCTACCTGTATTTGCAATAAACACTTCAGCTGTTACATGATTACTGTGTGGTGCTTGTATCACACACTTCATGTACTGATATATTTTGCTGGTCTTTGTTCCTATAGCAGAGTTCCTGCTCATATTAGTTTCAGCTTTTGTGATGTCTTTTAACAATGCTACAGACATGTAATGTGTGTATTTTGTTTAGGTTTATTCCAGGGCAAATGAGAAAGAACCCTGCTGTTGGTGGTTGGCTAAAGTGAGAATGATAAAGGGTGAGGTAGGAATATGCATATATACATATATATATATTTTCTGTATTCATTTATACTTTATTTTTCTTATGATGTTTTTTGTATTGATGTGTGTAGTGGTTTTAACTTGTCCCTCTTTGTTTTCAAAGAGTTTCTTGCTTGGACTGTTGCAATTACCATTAATCTCAACCTGAAAAGTTCAAATTTTACTTGTACAGTTAATGGAAGTGCTTTTCTCTTAATAGTGTAATGCTCACTCATGTCGTAAAATATATGGCTTGGATGATTTTATTATTTTTATATCAGTTCTACGTAATAGAATATGCAGCCTGTGATGCTACATACAACGAAATTGTCACAATTGAGCGTTTGAGATCTGTGAACCCCAATAAACCTGCAACAAAAGATACTTTTCATAAAATCAAACTGGCAGTTCCAGAAGATTTAAGGCAAATGTAAGTATAAGCATTTCTTTATAAGTTGTTTCAAAATGTGGGTGACTTCTTGAGTCTGAGACAAGAAGGAATAAAAATGCTTTTTACTGCTCTAAATTAATTTTCAAAATTTTCATGCAAGAATGTAGAAAATAAAAATGTGGACATGCTCATACTTTAGAAACAAAAAAGATTATTTTTGAAATGCAGTTTAGTCCTGTAGGAGAAAATACTTTCCTCAAGATTTTAAGGTTTATGTGCAGTATAGAGTTAAAAAATATTATTATTACAGCTGTTCAGTAATGTGCAAAGATTAATCAGAATCCATTCTTTGTCAGTTTTATTGTTAATTTTCAAGTGGTCATTCTTTTGTTGATAAAAGTATGACAATCTGTTCAAGTAGTTATTTAATGACGAAAGAAAAAGTTGCGTTACAGTCTAGGGTATAACACATTTAGATCTTGGCTGTGAGAATACTTGTGCAATAATGAAACATTCCATAGTATGATGCAGAAACAGTTAGTTTTCTCCCAAAGCACAGCCACATCATTCTCATGTAAATATAACTAAAACTTAGATTAATACTGACTTTTTCATTTCATAGATGTGCATACAGAAAATTTCTGAAATATTTCTAATCCCATTCATATGAAAAACAAATGAAAGTGTAAAATAAATGGTGATATCAGAATGAAATTACACGTGCATTAAAAGGGAGAACTTGGATATATTTCTTTATATTCTTTGTACTAAGAAGTTAATCCTTTTGACTGTGAATGACAAATGCAGGAGTTAGTATTTTTAGCTTTACAGTGCTTTTATTCCTAGGTGTGCCAAAGAATCTGCACATAAGGACTTCAAAAAGGCAGTTGGAGCTTTTTCTGTAACATATGATTCTGAAAACCACCAGCTTATTATTTTGGTAAGTACAAATGTCGAATCATACCATCGGCAGTAGTTTGTTTCAAAAGTTCATGTGTAAACCACTGTACTTTCTTTTACTAATAATTTAGTCAATCAATGATGTAACAACAAAGCGGGCAAATATGCTGATTGATATGCACTTTCGAAGTCTTCGTACCAAGTTATCCCTGATACTGAGAAATGAAGAAGCTAGCAAACAGCTGGAGGTATGTTGTTTGTTTTCCCTGAAGTAATTTGATTTAAATAAAATTAAAAATATACTCGTGCATTTCATAGCTGGTAGGGCTTGCATTGAGGTGAAAGTAACTGTTAACTTCTGATGCTATTCTTGGTGATAAAAAGAAGCAGATGGATATGTAACCCAGCAGGGTTATAGGTAAAGGGTCTGTTCTTGAAGAATCTCATTTTCATCCAATCTCACTTTATTCAGTGGGATTTTGTGTGCGATTAAATGCAAATATATATCTAAATATATTTCTTTTGTAGTCTGAAGCATAAAATAATTAGCCATTATTGCATGAATAGTGCCACATATTCAATAGCTTTCAATTACTATTTTTAATAACAAATGGGAGTGAATATGTCACGATACTGAGATGGACCAGAACTGGATTTTGGAAAACAAGACAGTGTGAATGAGAGATGGAAGGGGTGAGACTGATGTTGGTAGGATGTATGAAGGGATGGGTTTGTCTATAGATAAAATGTTAGGAAATCATCTTACAGCAGATACAGCTTCTGATATTCCTGTGACTGGAGAGTGGGTGTTGACTGGCAAGAAGCTTGACTCATACTTGTCCATGGGAAGGAAGAAGGGAAAAAAAAACAAACCCACAGAAAGAGTAGGCTAGGAAAGAAGGGTAACTTTATAGAGTAGAATTAACATTTCTTCATGGTTTTTCTCCTATCTGGGGGGGGGGGGGGGGGGGGGAAGCAACATTTCTGAAAACTTTTAGAACTGGAAGTACCATCAAACTACTGTAATTCAGTTTTACATGGGTGTATATACCAGCTCTGTTACTTTAGAGCCGGGTTTCATTTCCCCCAGCTCCAAGGGTTCTATCTATTTGGCCTTAGCTTGAAGAGGGATGTTGTGTAGTACAGGCCTCTTGTATCTAGTAAGTGTACTCACTGTTAAAGAAGTTCTGTCTTCTGTTGTTCCCTTCAGTATCTTGATTTCTATGTTTCAGAGCTGTAATCCAGGTTTGTTTGGGTCTTGATATTTCTCAAGACCAAGAAAGGACCAGTTCTTCTCTTTCCTGTTCCTTCTTGAGCACCCTGCTGTAGCTCTTCAGTAATCCATTCTTCTCTGTTTTCCTCCAGAACTGACAATTGTGTGGGCAGTTTACCTCTTGAAGTGCAAAGTATTATTTTGGAAGTGGGAAGAACAGCAGCCTCTTTAGAGCTAATTCTCTTTACATGCCCCCACAAATGCATGCACCAACAGCTGTTGTCATTGATTCCTTTCCCAAACTAATCTTGGATCCTTGCTGTCATTGTAAGGCTGAACCTTTTTTTTCTGCTGTGAAGGACTTGTGAACTTGATTTCGTTCTCACTTGAAAACCATTATTTGGCTTCAGTTTCTGCCTGAGCAGTACTTAAATGAAGGTTGTGGTATAGCTATATGTGGTTGTAATTTGCATGATGAAAGTTGGCTGGTAGTTTTCATGTTGGCATTTGTTTTCTGTACTTACTATAAACATAAAATCCATTTCAACTGAACCTGAAAAGAAGAGCTTCAGATAGTGTCTCAACAGAAATCATGAGTATGATTTTTTTTTTTTTATGGACACATAGACAGACTGCACATGTCCATCTGCGGAAGAAATATTTAGTGAACACTTTGGGCTTTACTTTGTTGTTAATTGTTAGTTGTTTCCATCAAACTCTTTTCTGTGTCTTACACTCTCTGAACTTAAATGTCTGCTAGTTCTTTTCATCTAGCAGTTCTACCTTTCCTATTTGGCATTATAATCACTGAACCAGCTTCCTTTTATTTGATTATTTTTTCTGTTTGTTGTCTTGTACCTTCTCTTCTGCATATTAGCTTCTTGACTTGCATGGCTCTGCTTCTCAAACACGGCTTTTAGAGCATCAAGTGAAATAACCAATTTTATTTTTTTTTGCATTCTTTCCCAGTAGGTGTTGCTTAGTTGTTTTGTCAAAAGCGTGAATTTACAAGTGTAGTTTTTCATTGTGGTTTGTATTTTGTTCTGTCTAAATGCAATTCAGTCATGGCCTCTAACTAGGTGTTAATATGTTATTTGCATAGTTGTTTTGTACTAATTTATTGGAGGGAAGCAGGATACAGAATTTCCTATGTTTAAATAAAATCCCTCTTGTAATACATAATTTACAGAAAAGCCAATGATACTTTAGTACAAGCAGTTTGTAGTATTACAGTTTAACTGTCATAGCCAAGGTACCCAGTGATGATTTATCTTCATCTTTTCTAAATATCATACATAGTTGTGTTAACAACTGATCATTGACTTGATCGTCCTGTTCTCTGCTCTCATGTGGTGGAATTAACAGATGTCACCTACTAAGTTGGCATTTGACTTATCTGTTAGAATGTTGATCTGTGAGCATTTAAAATGTTTGCTTTGAGTTGTCTGTAATCTAGTTAATGAAGTGCTTGATAGAGCTCTCTGAGCATACAAAGTATGACACTTGGATACTTACGCCACTCTCTACTGTAGCCAGTTTTCTGTGACAGTGATTCAGCACAGGATATTTATCAACAGCTTTAAGCAGGACCAGGTCAGATAACAGTAGCAGTTCAGCTAGGACAGTTAGATCTTCTCTGTAGATCTAGAGTACTGTAACTTCTTATAAACGTATGACTTCATTACCATACAGAAAAAAAACCATATTCTTTGTTTGTCTTGCTAATTTCTCTCCATGTGTTTTTCTAGTTCTCAGGGTGACCAAACTTAGTGATCTTACTGCTTCATAGAGCACAAGCATCCTATAAGAAAATTACCTGATTTTTGAAAGTATGAAGAGGCTGTGTGGGAGAAACTTTACAGTCATTGTTTTAGTCTTTTTAAACATGTGGCTTTCTTTTGGAAAAGTGTCCGCTTATCTTTAATGATTTCCCCACTTGCTTAACAGATTCCGAACTGCATGCAATTTAGCATTTCCAAAGTGTTTTCCCTTGCACTCGTGAGGTCTGTTCATGCTAATAATCTGAGCTACCTGGGATTGACATTGATTCAGTTCATAGAAATGCAGGATTGTATGGGTGTTGACAAAAATCTACGTTTCCTCCATGTCTAAATACTTTCAGCATCGTGCAACTCCACAGTGTGCTACAAGATATTTCTCAAAAGCTTCCATCTGTTCCCAGCTCTCTTCTGCATGCTTGCTCTGTGGTGGAAGCTTTATACAGTTAAGAAAATATGGAAACTATATTTTATGTATGGGCATATATGTTCATACTTTCACATCAAGTCAGAGCTCGCTAGCATAATTCTCTTGGAAACTCGGAACTACTTCAGGAAATTGTTTACTATGGTCGTTGGGAGTTACAGTTCAGGTTTTTTCCCGTTTTTTATATTTTTTTGTAAGTTTTATCCAGGTTTCTAGTGATATTTGCTATTCTTAAAATCCTCTTGCAGATCCAAAAGTTGTTCAGGTTTTTTTGGTTGGTTTTTCTTTCTTGGTACTTTATTTCTTGTAGGAAATCCTCATTAAGTTTCTGTAAGCCATTTTGTATTGTTTGGTTACACCATAGCAATTGCATGCAAAGGTGATGAGAGTTATGAAATGTTAACCAGGCGTTGAATTCAAGAGTAACTGAGCCTCAAATGTGATTGAAAGTTGTTTTAATAGTGTAGTCTTCAGTCACTGTTACTGGCCTGCTGAAGCAAGGAATTTTGCCTTGATAGCATGTGACAATCTAAAGTTCTCAGGTTGACCCTTCTTGTCTTGGTAAAAATGTGATTACTGGATGAAATTTTTAAGATACTTGTTCTCTGAATTCAAGCAATGTACTGCATTTGTCTTTTGTGTTGTCTTGCATAGGGATGGATTTCTCACTTTTAAATGCAGTAGATATCCATAGTTATTGTTTTCTATATAATTTTTGTGTCCAGTGATTGAGTTATTGCTGTGTCCCCCAACCTGTCGAAATAGGTGGGTTTTTTTCCTCAGAGGTTACAGGGTTTGCTTTAATAATCAGCGCAGCTCTGATTTTACTAACTTACACAAATGCTGTCTTACCTAGAACACTTGATAGCTGTAGATACTCTGTGGAAAGACAGATGTGTCAACATAGCTAGAGGCTAGTCTTTTGTTAATATGTAAAACACAGTATTAGGACTACTGAAGAAGACCCTTCAGTGTTTTTGAAGGGAAAATAAATTCATTAAAAGGATTGCTTAAAGTAAAAAGTAGACTAAGTACCTGATTAAAGAATGAGCTCTACATTTATGTTGATTTCTCTCTCCAATGTACTAAAAATCAAAGTAAGCTAACATTTTCCTTCAGAGTTCTAGACAACTTGCATCACGGTTTCATGAACAGTTTGTTGTACGTGAAGACCTAATGGGCTTGGCCATTGGCACTCATGGTGCTAATATTCAGCAAGCCAGAAAAGTCCCTGGAGTGACTGCTATTGACCTTGATGAAGATACATGCACATTCCATATTTATGGAGAGGTAAGTCCTCTTTAGTCTTTCAGGAAAAAAAAACCACATACAAAAAAACCTTGGAAAAACAGATCTTATTTCTCTCATACATATATCTGTTTTAGGATCAAGATGCAGTGAAAAAGGCAAGAAGTTACCTTGAATTTGCTGAAGATGTTATACAAGTCCCAAGAAATTTAGTAGGTATGTCAGTTCTGGAGGCTAACTGTGTGATAGTACAGAAGAGTGTCATCTGAGAACTGCTTTTTACTTTTAGAAGGGTGGCAGGGTAAAAGTTTGAAGAAGTTCTCTTTGTGAAAGGGTTCTAGGTGGTACAGGGGTTTGGGGCTTCGGGCTTTTTTGTGGTTTTTTTTTTTTCCCACTCCAGGCAGAATTTTTACTGACACATTTACCTTCAGTACACTGGAAGAAATTACTTCCTGGTATGCATTTCCAGGTGTATTTTAAACCAGACACAATGTGCTGATGTTTAAATATGAAGTAAATAGCTTCTGGATTGAGCCAAAGAATTAAATTGCTTCCTCCAAAGATGTCCAGAGATTAGTTCAGCTGTATAACAGATGAATCTGCAGTCTCATGTTTTCCTAGTATATGCTGAATATTTTTATTTTTACTTTGTTTCTTTTCCCTGTCTTTTGACATCTGAAATACAGTTTATTTAGAAGCAGCACGGTGGGATGAACTAAACACCTAGTTAAGACAATTGAATAATTTCCATTATCAAACAGGGTGGGGAAAAAAAGGTCCTCAAGAATGCATACAGCCCTTGTGTGTGGAAATCTTTTCATGAGCTTTTGATGCTACAAAGCAACATAAAAATACATGGCTTAATTCAGTACATAAGAAAAGAACAGGGAAAACACTATGTGGTATAACATACCTCTAAAAGCAAATACTTTAATAGGTTGTCAAGCAGTGTATGAATGCTAATGTTGAAGTACTGTGAAACTCTGCAGTGGGACGAATACTTACAACTGTGGCATCTCTGCTCTGGAATTGATGTAAAACCAGTAGTTTTTCCTTCCCCACTCCCTCCTGATTCTACTGGTGATAAGTAAAAATAAGCTGACATCATTATTTTGAGGTTTTAATTTCTTTGTTTCTTTTCTCCTGTTTAGAACTTTGCAATTATTTCTGATTTGGCAGGTTTTCATTTCTAGTCTGCTGCTTTGCTTGGTTCCTTTAGAATATAGAATTGGCTGGACCATATGTTATATCCAAAATAAGCTATGTTTGATAATTTTATTTTTTAATATTTCTAATAACTTGCCAGAAAACTAAATAATTTGCTTCAAAAAAGCAGAAGGCTTTTTTCCTTTTACTACATTATTGATATGCTGGCTTTTTTATCTAAGGAAAGTGCAAACATCTGGCTTTTACTACTTAATTATCCTTTAAAAAAATTTCAAACCAAACAATAACCAAAATCTCTAGCCCAAGATGTTGCCTTTTTTTAAAGGCTGTATGGAAATGTATAACTTGAAACATAAGTTAAGAATATATGCATACAATCCTTTATTATTTTTAAAGATTTTTATGTTTTTTGCCAATTTCTAACTAAACACAAATATTTTAAAGGATGGATTTCTTTTGTTGAGAGAACCAGTGTAAGGTTCTTTATTTTCTTTCTCTTTGGTGTGTACTTGACTTACCTAAACAGCTGCCAAGGCTTCTTTACATCTATTAGTAAGCTGCTGTTACCTTTGCCAGTGATGTGTAATGGAATAAAGTACTGGGAAGCAGCTTTTGACTCTGAATACCCTTTGTCATCAAGGAAGAACTTACTGGCCATCTTTTGTAATATCTTCTGAAATATGTAGGACTTAAATTGAGGGTAGAAAAATTGAAACATGAAAATGAAGATTTCTCTAACTTCGAACATTGTCCCATCAGATTAAAAATGGGTTTTAATTTGCTCTTCATGGATTAGTTGTATCTGCAAAATGATAGTTGTTATGCACTCATATTTTTGCCTTTTTCAGTGATGTGCCTGTGAAAAAGATTACATTGCAAGTGTTACAGCAGTTTTGTTTAAAAAAAGTTACATGCATTAAAAAATATTTCACATCACTTTTATACTTTTCTTTAATGCTATGATTGAACAATATGGCCTTTCCTCATTATCTCCCAAGCAGCTCAGTTTTCCTGTCAGCTTCCAGGCAGCAATTTCTTTTGCTGATGTTGGAGAGAACTAAATTTTTTTCATTTTCATGTCTCAAACTAGAGTGTCTGGTTCCTGAGATATATGTATGCATTACTGGCATTAGAGTACAATTTATTTCCATTTTGGTCTTTGACTTTTTAATGAATTATAAACTTATCAAATACCTCTAAAAAAAGCTCAATTTCAGAGAAGAAAATTGTATATCTCTCAGACGCTATCTTCAGTAGTATCACAAAAGTTCATTAACTAAAATATTTGTGAACGAACTAAGAGTTTTGCTTTGTTCTCTACCCAGAAGGTAGTTACAGCAAATGTTAGGGCATTGTAAAAGGTTTTTTTTTATTTTGGTGGTCATTGCTTTGTTGTTTTTTTTTAATGCAACCAGCAATGTTTATTTGTAAATCACTGAAGTTATTTAAACCTACCAAAGCAAAGCCAAATAAGCATGCAAGATACTGAATGTTTCTGTAATCGGGATGTTAATTTAAAATAATTTTATACAAAGGTGTGAGGCATTTCTGATTGATTTTCCCTTTGTTCTCTTATAGGAGCTTTGAAAAAGAAGGAAAATATACTCAGTAAAAAACTTGATAATAAAGTACTTCTGTATGCTGCAGTGGTAGCTTTGGAACATTACCAAAGTTTACACCCCGAGCTTACTTAGCCATTTTAGTTCATGGCTTATTAACTACATTTTTGTTGTGGAGTACTAAGTCATTTTTGACAAATTCTTGCACTGGTGCTAAATAGTCTTGTTTAATTAGAGTATAGTAATAAGCAAGTGTGGGGGAAGACCCTAAAGGTGGAATGTTCTGTATGTTCTTTCTGTAGGAAAAGTAATAGGAAAAAATGGAAAACTGATTCAGGAAATAGTGGACAAATCTGGTGTTGTAAGAGTGCGAATTGAGGCTGAAAATGATAAAAATATTCCCCAAGAAGAGGTATGTTTTCAGTTAATGTGATTTCTGTATGTGTTTATTGGTGGTTATATTCTACTTAGTGATAAAATACATTCTTCCTTGTATCTTTGTAGTGCTGAGATAGTTTCCATTAATATGTGTTTTTTCTGATAGAATCGTTATTTCCCTGTTAAATGCTGAGGGGCATTTTAATATAAATCTGGATTAAATCTATATTAAATGGTAAAATAGTCAATGTTTAGATTTAAAGGATTCATTTCTATGTCATATTTCATTTGCAATGATAAATTCTTACAGAAAAAAGTCTTGAACTAGCCCAATAAGCAACAGGGTGCTATTATTGCTGCAGGCTAAAATTTTCAACATTTTTAATATGTTTGCCTACAGAATAATAGAAGGGTAAAAGAGCAAGTAGTCATGGCTGCAATTAGTATGTCAGGTTTTCCTTTTTCTTCTGGCTTGAAAAAAGTTTATTTTTATCTGTTTCTTATGCATATAAAGTCTGCTCAGTATTCGCCACTGAAACTAAGTTGAAGATCGGTACTTTTGCTTTGAAGACAGAAATAAGGTTCAATAAATAAGCACTTTGATGCTTTTCTATGGGTAAAATTGCTTGACATTGTTACCAACTCATTCTTAATGGTTGGTATTGCTATACCTAGAATCCACTGCTAAAAGCAACAATGAGCCATTTCCTTAAATACCTTTTTAAGTCACTTGTCTTGTGATCTTTTAATAATTGATACGATGTGTTAGTTAATATGAGTTTAGAAATTTCATTGCTCTCTATCAGGTTGTATCAAATATTTATGAAACTTGAAATACACCAGATAATAAAAAATTTCAGTTAGCAATGCCTGTGGCTAAAGGATTTTAATCATAGAATGGTTTGGGCTCGAAGGAACCCTAAAGACCACCTAGTTCTAACACCCCTCCCATGGGCAGGGACACTTTCCACTAGACAGATTGCTCGAAGCACCATCCAGCCTGGCCTTGAGCATTTCCAGGGACAGGGCATCCACAGCTGCTCTGGACAACCTGTGCCAGCCCCCACACAGCACTTTACCTCACAGTAAAGAATTTCTTCCTCATAGCTCATCTAAATCTACCCTGTTTCAGTTTAAAGCCATTGCCCCTTGTGCTGTCGCTACAGGCCCTTGTAAACAGCCCCTCCCCAGCTCTCTCATCGCCCCCTTTATGTACTGGCAGGCTGCTCTAAGGTCTCCCTGGAGCCTTCTCTTCTCCAGGCTGAACCACCCCAACTCTCACTCAGCCTGTCCTCACAGCAGAGGTGCCTCAGCCTCTGATCATCTTCATGGCTTCCCCTGGATTTGCTCCAGTGGGTTCATGTCATTGTTACGTTGGAGGCCCCAGAGCTGAACGCAGCACTGTAGGTGGGGTCTCATGAGAGCATAACCTCCCTCAGCCTTCTGTCCACACTTCTTTTGACGCAGCCCGGGATATGGTTGGCTTTCTGAGCTACAAGCGCACATTGCTGAGCTGCCTGTCCACCAGCACCTCCCATGTCCTTTGCCTCAGGGCTGCTCTCAATGCATTCTCCACCCAGCCTACATTTGTGCTTGGGATTGTGCCCACCCATGTGCAGGACCTTGCACTTGGCCTTGTTGCACCTCATGAGGTTTGCACAGGCCCGCCTCTCAAGCCTGCCAAGGTCCCTCTAGGTGGCATCCCTTTGTTGGCATAGTCAGCAAACTTGCGGAGAGTGCACTCAATCCCGCTGTCCATGTTGCCAACAAAGATGTTAAACAGCACTGGTCCCAGTACCAACCCCTGAGGAAAGCCGCTCATGACTGGTCTCCATGTGGACATTGAGCTGTTGACCACAACTTTTGGAGTGTGACCATCCAGCCAGTTCCTCATCCACTGAGTTGTCCTATCAAATCCACATCTCTCCAGTTTAGAGACAAGGATGTTGTGCAGAACAGTTCTAAATGCTTTGCACAAGTCCAGGTAGATGACATCAGTTCCTCTTTCCTTATCCACCCGTGCTGTAACCCCGTCGTAGAAGGCCATCAAATTTGCCAGGCATGATTTGCCCTTAGTGAAGCCATGTTGGCTGTCACTAATCACCTCCTTATTTTCCATGTACCTTAGCACAGTTTCCAGCAGGATCTGCTCCATCATCTTGCTGGGCACAGAGGTGAGCCTGACTGGCCTGTGGTTCCCTGGGTTGTGTTTTTTTCTTTTTTTTAAAATGGGTGTGATGTTTCCCTTTTTCTAGTCAGTGGGAACTTCACTTGGCTGCCACTTCTGGACTATTTGGACTTCTCAAATATGATGGATAGTGGCTTTAACCACTTCGTCTTCCAGTTCCCTCAGGACTCATGGCTGCATCTCATCAGGTCCCATGGACTTGTGCACCTTCAGGTTCCTTAAATGGTCTTGAACCTGATCTTTGCCTACAGCAGGAAGTTCTTCATTCTCCCAGTCCCTGCCTTTGCCTTCCATGACTTAGGTGGTTTGGCTGGAGCACTTGCCAGTGAAGATAAGCAAAAAAAGTCATGGAATATATCAACCTTCTCGGTATCCCAGGTAACTAGGTCCCCCATTTCCTTCTAGAGAGGGCCCGTTTTCCCTAGTCTTCCTTTTTTATCACTGAAGTACCTATACAAGCTGTTCTTGTTGCCCTTGACATCCCTGGCCAGATTTAATTCTATCAGGGCTTTAGCTTTCCTAACCTGGTCCCTGGCTGCTTGGACGATTTCTCTGTATTCCTCCCAAGCCAGCTGTCCTTCCACCCTCTGTAGGCTTCCTTTTTGTGTTTGAGTTTGTCCATGAGCTTTTTGTTCATCCATGCAGGCCTCCTGGCATTTTTGTCTGACTTCCTTTTCGTTGGGGTACATCGCTCCTGAGCTTGAAGGAGGTGATTTTTAAATATTAACCAGCTTTCTTGGGGCCCTCTTCCCTTGAGGGCTTTATCCCATGGTACTCTGCCAAGCAGATCCCTGAAGAGACCAAAGTCAGCTCTCCTGAAGGCCAGGGTAGCGAGCTTGCTGTGTACCCTCCTTGGTGCCGTAGGATCTTGAGCCCCACTGTTTCATGGTCAATGCAGCCAAAGCTATGTCCTGCTGTGCGCTCGTGAATATTAAGTGTTGAGCTCTCTTAGGATTAGATGATTGTGTAATAAAGGTTTTCCTTGTTATTTGATGCAAGTGTGTAAGTTTTAACAAAAGTTGTTTGTATGTGAAAGAAAAGAACACCTGAAAAGCAGAGACAAGTTACAGACTTGCCACTCTTAAGGAACCTCAGCATACTGTGTGTGTATTATTTCTTAAGATAATTTGTGTCTCATATCACTTGACTTTTGTGAATAAACAGTCCTTTGTTTTGTGTAAAATACCTTTTATCTTGTAAAGGGTATGGATACAGTGAAAACTAAAGGTGTCTTTAGAGGTCATGAGATACCAAAACAAAATTTAAGTTATTCAGTAGGTGTAGCCAGGCTCAGGGTCTGCAATACCATAGGTTTCAGCAGCCAAGTGTCCATTAGACTTTCAGGTTGACTTCTGCAGTCCTCAGTGAAGCTTATGCTACCATGGTGATGCTGCAGCTGGTATAAGAGTCAAGTAGTTTAACGCTAGCTCATTGAGTCTGCGTGGGCTACAATCACACCTCTAAAATGCTGCATAGACATACTTTAGTGTCAGGAGTTTTGGTGTGGAAATCATCTTTGTCTGCTAAGGTTTACTTGCTTTCAGGACTCGGGGGGGCGGGGGGGGGGGGGCTTGTAGGTAGATTTCTTAACCTGCTTTGGCCACATAAGTTACTCTTTTGATATTTTATGTCAAAGTACCATAATTTCATGCATTAGAATTTCCCACTTTACATTTTCCGGGTATTCATTGAATTGCTTAAAGTGCTTGATAAAGTAAAAGAGATGCAAGTTAGCAATTGTTACCTGAAGTACTAACTCTGTTTTTTTTGTTTACCTCGTACAATCTGGAAGATCCTCAAGAAGGATCGGGTTTTGTTTTGTGACATGGTGTTAATACAATTTACTTTGATCTTTTCTAAAAGGTTTCTTTATTGCAATGTAGCCTAAAAGAACATAGTGTGAGAGAGTAAGCATGTGATCAGCAAAGGTGGTACTAATTTTGAAGGGAGGAAACCTGTTTTGAATTGGCTTTTTTTCCCTTGTTCAGAAAAATAAATGTTGGTATTGTGATGTGTATGATCTAAATTTTCTTACTAAAAATAAAAAGCCCTTTGCATAAAGGGAATTAGTCTACATGATCTAGTCAACATGAAAATTTAAATATACTGTTGTCTCACTTTTTTAGTTCATGCTTATGCATGTTGTAAAACTTATTTTAAAGTTTTACAGTAATACAGCAATATGTTTGGTTCTCTTCAGTATTTGATGTGTATTCAATAACCATAAGACTGCTGTTAACTGTGTTTTAGGGAATGGTACCATTTGTGTTTGTGGGAACCAAGGATAGCATCACTAATGCAACTGTTCTTCTGGATTATCATCTTAATTATTTAAAGGTAAGGAATGTGATGCTGCTTTACCACCAAAACTTTTCTATTAATACTTAAGATGGTAATAGTAAGATGATCAAAATTTGTTTGGGCCCCAAAGGCTGTTGAAAAACTGATGTTATAACAGGTTTGCAGTATAAAAAGGTGTGTTGTAAAAGCCATGTTGTACTAAAAGAATCATTCATCTGAAGAATGGAGGGAAACCCAATTTTTTCAGAGTGCAAAATATAAAGGAGTAAGAAAAAATAAAATCTGTTTCAAAAGATACCGACATCTTTATATACAAGGAATAGTCAGTCCCTCATGCAACTGCAAAGTAGCATGCTATGCAGACATCTTGTATACTGTGGGCATTTTATTTTAGAACTCTACAGCTCTTTTCCTATAGTTAATTGAATTTCATACTTGAGAACGTTTTGTAGTAATTCAGCTTTTTATATTGTGTTTTCCTCTTGGCACCATAACTTCTCCACTAGTTTGAGGTGCTTGTTGCCTTTTATATAGGGAGCAGAAAATATCCCACATTACTGCTTTATAGTTACTTATGGTTATTATGGCTGGGTGCTCAGTCTTTAATGGCAGGGCCAGATGCTAACAGTAGGGACTGCTTTGAGTTGATTTAACTAAATATGTTCTGGCATCTTTTCTGAAACCTCCAGACCATTCATAACTCGATACATGTCCAGTCTGTGCAGTAGCTCTCATTGAGTCTTCTAGAATGCTGAGTTTTCTTTACATAGCTAAAAAACTTCTCAGTACAGGTATCAGAGGACTTAGAAGAAGAAACTATTTTGTTCCTTTACCCACTCAATAGCTATACCTTTTAACCCTGCTGGTGGAGTACTTGGATTTATCAGTGTTCTAGAGCAGAGGTAAAGCAGCTCTGCAACTTAACCTGATGGTAGTAGAGGCAGAGAAAGACCACATGAAAACTACTAGTAAAAATCAAGCTCCTTTCTTGCATGCTCACTATTATTTCAGAAGATATTTCTGTTTTAACTACTTTGGCTGCCTTAAAAATGGGTACACAAGTCAGCGGGACCTGCTGGGATGCATCTCTGAGCGCCAAAGGATCTTGTCAAAGTCCTCAGTGGACTAGGTGACCTCCAGAGGTCCCTTCCAGTATCACACCAGAACTTCCGTAAATAGTATTCTCCCCTATTTATTAAAAAAAAAATAATAAAAATGGTTGTGATTGCCACTTTTTGGTACTAATGAGACAGCATCCCAAACTGACTAAAGTACTCCCTGTGTATGGGTTGCTGTAGATAATTACTGTCTGTGTTTATCTCTTTAGTAGTTATGTGTAGTAAGAATTCTGTGTGCTGGCTGCCTTTGCCTGAGTTACAGCACTTTGCTCTCTGTGCTGTTATGCTTCCCCACATCTGTGGTATTATTCATTATAATTAAGTAGAATGTAACTGCAGTGGAACCCCTAGCCCTTTTTATGAAGCAATACTTTTACATCATAATTGTTTAACAACTTTGTTATTTAAGTGTGACAATGTAAGAGGCTTGTGTTAGAATCCAGAATGTTTAAATTACGCCACTGTTGGAATGCTATAAATGGATGATATTACTGTGTTCAAAAAATAAAGGAATGTTAATTTCTGTTTAAAGAATGTTTAACTTCCCTAAGGGTAAAGATCTCATAAGTTTAATACTGAAGTATAGGTAATTGTGTTTGCTGAAAACAGTTGATCTGAGTGTTTTTCCTTGATGTATTTATTTTAAATAAACCTAAACTTGCCAACTCTGCTATGGGGAGAATCATATTGGTAACATATGAAAGTTTTATTGTAAACAGATAATTCTGAAAGTTGAGTTACTACTTTAGTATTAAATGGATTATTAGTTGCAGTATGTAAGCACTCTTTCTTTCCGAGAAGTGCATGTCTGTTCATTCAGATGATTAAATAGTGGTTACATATGAATTACTGTGCTTGTGTTTGTGTAGGAAGTGGACCAGCTGCGTTTGGAAAGATTGCAAATTGATGAGCAGCTTCGACAGATTGGAGCTACTTCTAGGCCACCACCAAATCGTACAGATAAGGAAAAAGGGTACATGACTGATGATGGTCCAGGACTTGGACGTGGCAGTCGACCTTATAGAAACAGAGGGCATAGCAGACGTGGTCCAGGCTATGCTTCAGGTAGGTAACCAGAAGTACACTTACAGTTTTAGGAGTGGCCTGTTTTGATTTCTTGAAAAAGACCAGTCTTGGAAACAGACACGTTAAAACAGAAATTCAGTTAATATTGACTATTAATATTTGAAGATTATGTAGAGCTTTTAGCTGTAGAAATATTCTGAAGTAAAATGTAGTGCTTCTGTGTAATCTACATTTATTTCCGTGCAGCCTCTGTCTCTTACAGCATGTTTAAGTCTTCTACATTACAAGCTCTTCAGGGCAAAGGGGTCTTTATCTGTATTTTGAACAATTCCTAATAATAAAGCCTCAGTTTTCATTTGAGCCTGTAACAGGCTATCTTAATGTGAGTATTTATAAGTGAAAATACTGTGTAGCTTGATCTGTAGAACAGCTGCTTTCCTCATTAAACGAACTTTTATGTTTTTACTAGAAGAGCATAGTCACTGCAATACAGCATTTATCTTAAAACCTTGTAGAATTGGTTAATGAATAGCTTTCAGGATGTGCGTCTTCAGAGCAATCTATTATTTCGTTATCTGTAGTGTAGGTCAGCTGGTGTTTGTCCTGACTGAAAAGCCTGTAGTATGAGCTTGGTAAGAATACAAAATTAATATTAATGTTTTAGTGCTGACACCCTTTCACTATTTTTAGAAAATGTGAATTCACCTGGCTAATAACATATGAGTTAAGGGGGGTGGGGAATGGGGAAAAGAACTAGCTTTCATCAGCGAAGGTGAGCTGTTAACTGGAAAAATTGTAATGGCTAGTTATTTTGGATTTGATAAATTTCTAGCATTCTAGCTTTGTTCTCTGCTTTTGTAGTATGTTACAGGCAGTTTCTTTATGGAATTTTTTTCTTTCATAGAGGAGTGGTGGTGGTTAGGGGAGACAGGACAGGTTATATTCAGAACTACCAGGTTTAGAAACATAAAAGAAAGTCTGGTCTGTTGGGCTTACATTCTACTAGACTTTTACTACATTTGCGTAGTAGATTCAATAACTCATTGATAGACTGATAACACCAAGTAGCTTTAATCATGTGGCACACAATTATTTAACTTTTATGTCTGTCTTGACTTTTTGAAGTAGTAATGTGTATTACACACTTCTGTATTATGTTAGAGGTTGGAATGCAAAAAATGACAGAACTGTTCATTAACAAAAGAAGAAAAATTTAAAATACTTTTTTCATTCTACTGTAGTGCTTTCATGCTAAGCTACACTGGCATGTTTGGATTTTTTTTATCCTCTTGATAGGAACTAATTCTGAAGCATCAAATGCTTCTGAAACAGAATCTGATCACAGAGATGAACTTAGTGATTGGTCAGCAGCCCCAGCAGAAGAGGAGCGAGACAACTACCTTCGTAGAGGAGATGGGCGAAGGCGTGGAGGTGGTGCAAGAGGGCAAGGAGGGAGGGGTCGCGGAGGATTCAAAGGTAAGTGTAGTCTTAGTTTTTTGTAAAAGAAGTCAGTGTTGGAAACCTTAAGCCGACTCACTTCTGTCAGCCTCTTTGTTGTTAGCTGTGCTCCAGCCTCCTGGCTATCCTGGTGGCCCTCTCCTGAACTTTATCTACTTTGTCAATCTCTTAAATTGAATATTTTTTCAGGTGTGTTAAATGTTGAGCAGAGAGGAATAATCCTTTCTTTTGACCTGCTGACCACACTCATACTAACACAACCTGTGGTGTAGTCGGTTGTCATTGTTGCAAGAGCACACCTGTGTCTTAAAGTTGTCCACCAGGACAGCTCCTTTTGTGTGGAGCTGCTGCATACAGTCAGTCCACAGCATGTGATCCTGCATGGGGTTATGCTGTTGAAGCTGTGGGACTTGGGTTTCATCTTTAAAGCTAAAGAGTTTTCTGTTAGCGCATTCCTTCAGCTTGTTAAGGTGCTTGTGATTAGCAGCCGTGACCTCCAGTGTATCAAACCACTTCCCACAGGTTGGTGTCATCTGCAGAAGTGCTGAGAAGGCATTCTATCCCAGTGTCTCTTTATACAGTATATTAGGCCTCTCTTCCCTATATAAATTGGGATAACACTCGATCATTTGCTTTCCTAATAAGCATATTGACTGAAGTTTGTGGGCTGTGCCATTGCACAAGGGGGTCAAGGAATAAAGTTCTAGTTTGTCAATGGATATAGAAAAATATTTTGTAATGCCTTACTCATTCAGCTGTCCATATTCCCACCATCTTGTGTTTTAATTTTCATGCAGCAGGATTATATAAGGTTGTAATTTATGTGTTCAGTGGCAAACACCAGACAAAACTAAGATGGAAGAACTTGTACATATATTTTATAATGTGACAGTTCTTTGTATGTATTTGTTTAAATATTTTTGTCTACAATTCTGCTTATTTCTTGAACTTTTTTCTAAGTATGGGTATTGCTTAATTTAATGAGATTTTTTTTGGAAAAAGGTAATGCGGAAATTTGAAATCTCATAAGCCATTAGAAGAAATGTGAACGTGTTAAACCTTACTAAAGCTGACTGGGTTCTTCTCTCCTATGGTTAGTCATTTTGTGAGCGGTGTTTTTTCTTCAGTCAGCAGTCTCTTAAACTGTGGTGGCTTTAAACACTGTGACTTTGTGTACTTGACTAACACCTGAGAATGTTCTCTTTAGTGATTCTTGGCCCATAGTTTCAGAACTGTTCTGTTACGGAGCATATTTAATGTTTTTTAACATAAAAATTTTGAAGTAATTCCCTATTATGCTTGCATAAATTTTAAGTAAAAGTGATCATACATCCTTGTAAAACAACTTAGTTGAGTAATTCTTCCTACAGGAAATGATGAACAGTCACGAACAGATAACCGTCAGCGTAACTCAAGAGATGCAAAAGGGAGAACAGCAGATGGATCTCTTGAGGTAATTTTTCTCTTACTGAAAGTCTGCACTGTTTAGAATTGTTTATCGTGTACTGACTATTATTAGTCTTCAGTGCCACAAGCAACACAGTAGCCTCGTGGTTCCTTATTGCCCAGTTCCCTAATCAGAGCTGCAGAAGTTTTGTGTCATTTTCTAACATATACACAGGTATCTTAGTATATTAAGTTGTGTAAAGATGCAATTTGTAATGTTAGTTTAGCTCTCCATTTGGTTAGAACTCTGAGCGTGAGTCCCAAGAATTTACTAACCAGCTTGACTGCAGTCTTTGTTTTTACTACCTTTTGGTTTTAGCTTTTCTTTCTTGCTGTGTTGCGTATTGTTGTCTGTCACCTATATACCTGTGGGAGGAGAGCCCTTAATGCTTTATATAAAGTGTGTTGTAGCCAGAATCTTCAGAGAAAGAAAGATTAAACTTCAGAAACTATTTTCACTACTAAATAAAACATTTGCAGTTGAAGGCAGTGTAGTCTAGAAAGTAAGTTAATGCACAGCAAGAAGCTGTTCAAATCATGTATTGAAATATTTTATAACCTTAAATATTTTATAGCCTTTTATAAAGATATTTCTGCAATTTTTTCAAGTATGTTTTGCTGCATAAAGTTATTCGGGCTGATATTTTATGTATATAAGTTAAGTTTCCCCACATGGGAACTGTTGTTGCTTAAAATGATAACATGCAAACCTTCTATCATCTCTTACCACATAGGGTGAGTTATGTTGGGAGGAAGAAATAATGAGCAGATGCACGCTGCTGCCTTCTGCATGGTGTTACTGGGAGTTGTGATTCTGATGGGACACTGAGATGACTCTTGGTTTGGTGTTAGAAAGCCTGTTTAAGAAAGGAGGGAGGAAAAAAAATGGAACAGGTGAACAAATGCTTAGTTTTCCAAGTGGGAGTGCTGAACTTGAAGGTGTAATACCTGAACGCACACCTGAAATACAAAAAAGTAACATGCCAAAAAAAATTTTTTTATGGCCACACAACTTCTATAGTTAATCAGTAATTAACTTACAGCATTTGAAGTAGACAATGGAGAATTGTGGTACTTAAAAAGAAACTAAGGCACCTATCAACAAGTCTTTTTCTCTGTAGCTCTGAGATCTTGACAAAATGATACTCTACATAAAAATAAGTACTTGAATATCATTTAAAACTGACTGATCAAGTTATAAAAATATACTTCAAGAAGTAAGGGCCTACCCCCTTTACAAACATAAAAATTTTGCTTCAAAAATTTTTTTAAAAAATTTTAACCACTTAAAAAGGCCTTAGAAGTCTCCTTGGATTAAATGAAACTTTTTTTCAGATTCAGAAGGTGGCTGAGTAGATACTTTTTTTGTGTGTGTGTGTTAGTATCATTTCATGGCAGCTTTCCTATGTATATTTTTTCCCAAAAAAATGTTAGTGTACAAGTAGAAAGTTGAATTATTAAAAGTGAAATGAGGTTTCAGAGTTCCATCTGCTATTAGTTCTTGAACTATCTTGCACAAACACACTGGAAAAATTTTTTTTAGCTTCCAAGGCTAGGTAGACAGGAGGTGTGTGGTTTTTTGTTTTTTTTTTTTATTTTGGTTGGTTTAGGTGACAAGTATTCTGCATTTTTTGAACAGAAAAGAATTCACACACTGTCCACTTCAGCTGGATACAAACAAAGCTATAAGGGTGTATAGCTTCGGACTGTTTAATAAATAGTATTCCTCCCAGGCCACTAAGGTAGCGAGTGCGTAAGGGGTGGATGAAAGGAAGGGAGTGCTTTATATAACTCTAACTTGTTCCAGATCAGAATTGACTGCAATAATGAAAGGAGTGTCCACACTAAAACATTACAGAATACCTCCAATGAAGGTAGTCGGCTGCGCACAGGTAAAGAACGTAATCAGAAGAAAGAGAAAACGGACAGCGCAGATGGTCAACAGCCGCTGGTGAATGGAGTACCCTAAACTGCATAAATCTGAAGTCATATTTCCTATACTGTTTCAGTAATTCCTATTCCATGTTAGAGAATCTTGTTAGGCCAAAGACAAATAGTAGGCAAGATGGCGCAGGGCATGAAATGAACATATGTTCTCTGTTAGCCTTTTTTAACATCAACAGTATGCAGTTGTTTTCAGAATAAGAAATTATTCAAATATTTACATAAAAATATCTGAATTTCCGAAAATCGCTTTCAAGTACATATTGCAATTCAAACAATGAAAGATTCTTTTTTGTTTGTTTAAAAATACTGAGCTGTGCATTGGTAAACTTTCTGTTCAGTTGTACCATTTTAACACATCGGGTCAAATTCACTGCTCAATTTCAATTTTCAGAATAAATAGTGTTTGCAGTAATCAAATTGGCTTCTGTTTTCAATCTAACTTACAAGTTCTTCATGAAATGCTATGTCGTTTTATGTCCTGTGTCAGTTCACATTCTGGTCCACCTTTTTCAATATTTTAGTGGACCCCGAAATATGTGTGATGTAACAATTGTCATTTTCATTAGCAAAAAAGTTGTATGATCTGTGCCTTTTTTATATCTTGGCAGGTAGGAATATTATATTTGGATGCAGAAATCAGGGAAGATGAGTTGGTAACACTAAATGTAAAATATATGTAGCAATCCTTGTCAGACGTTAGTACTTTATAGACAAGTGCATGCTTTCCATAATTTTTTCCTTACATAAACATTGAGTTAGACAGTTATAAGAATAGGAAATTTATTTTGCACTGAAGATTTGGCAAATAGTGTTATTGAAAAAGGGGTGTAATTTTTTTCTTTGTAGGCAGTACAGAAGCTTTTTTTTTAAAAAAAAAAAAATTTTTAAAAAAAACCTTTCCATTGTGGAAAACTAAAAAAATTCATTGTTACTGAGGGAACAAGTGTAACGTGTTCACAAGCTAGTAATGTGTGCCTGCTATTTGGCCAGATGACCAGTTCAAAGCGCCGATGTTTTTCATCCTCCCAAAATTTTTTTTTAATTGCTTATTTTAATTCAGGGGCTGTCTCAGGATAGGTAGGAAAAAAATCACCACATGTAATGCCCTGGAAAGTACAGATATAGTAGCTGGAAATACTGAAGGTAGAACAAAAATTTGTAAGAATTACCATCCAGGTTGAAGGTGTCACAAAATTTGATCCAAAGTACTGTTGTACAACAGGGAAGGGTGGGAAGTGGTGGGAGGAGACGTGCTTTCTTTTATTTCTCATCACACATTAAACTTACTGGGCAAAACTGTATAAGGACCTTCATTTTAATTCATTTTTATTCAGATTACTCCAATAGGAGAGCCACTGTTTATGTACAGAATTGTACAAACTTGACCTTGCCTCTGATGTATTTGTGAGTTTTGTTTCTTTGCTTTTTTCATTCTTTTTTTTTCCTTGCATACAGGTGAGCGTACTAAAAATGGCAACGAACTGCACATGATTTAACAAATATAAAAATGTCTTAAAAAGTATTGCCAAACATTAATGTTGATTTCTAGTTATTTATTTTGGGAATGTATAGTATTTGAAAACAGAAATTGGTACCTTGCACACATCATCTGTAAGCTGTTTGGTTTAAAATACTGTAGATAATTAACCAAGGTAGACTGACCTTGTAATGTAACTGCTCTTGGGCAATATTCTCTGTACATATTAGCTACAACAGATTGGATTTTATGTTGACATTTGTTTGGTTATAGTGCAATATATTTTGTATGCAAGCAGTTTCAATAAAGTTTGATCTTCCTCTGCTAACTGATGTTGATGCAATCCTTATAAATGATTGCTTTTAAAAATCTCAATTTACAAAAAATAGAAAGTAATGCGTTGTTTAGACTTTTACTGTAGCCATTGTTTTATTTACACATTTTAGAAGACTTCTAAAACATTACCAGTTTTCAAAATATGGCACATAAAGCTCAAGAAAACGCAATCTCCTGAAATGGTACAGTACCTGCTGAGTTGTCACACTACATGCACTACACTTCTCACATTCAGTGGTTGAGTTCACTAAGGTGCTAACTAGGTTAAATGTGAAATTACTATAAACAACAGTGTGACTAATTAGCTGCATTCAGTTTTCAAGTGCATTTTGGAATTATGACCTTTTTCAGTATTTGTGTGCTTAACATGTATCCCTTTCAATTCAAAATCCAGTGTTTTTAAATGTTATTAAATTTCAAGAAATTAAACTGTGAATCTAAATGTACAATTTTATTTTGAAAAGTCATGTTGTTAGAAAACTTGAAAGTGCAACAAATGTCTGATGCTTGAGTTCAGGTCCGTCCTATTGGTAACTTATAAAGTATGGTCTAATGAATTAAAATTATTTTTAAAATAAAGTTCTTTAAAAAGAGTGAGAGGTATTTGTGAATTATACCAAAGTCTAAATTCAGTAGGGTTAAGCTCAAAGCCTACGAATTAACAAATGCTTGTGAAAATAGAAAGTTTATTTCCTTTCTTTTAGTAGATGCATTTTTGTTAAAGGTGATGGGAAAGAAAGATTTTTCAGAGTTGGTATAAAACTTTATCAAGGAACAAAAAAAATTATGCAGCTTTTTGAAAACATAGATAAAAATATCTCTTTTTTGTGAGCATTCATGAGGTCAATGGGCATACAGATTGTTTCTTGAATACGTAAATTGTATTATTTCTAGATGAGTTTTTTTCAGCCCTTTTTGTGTCAATATCAAATACTGTGTACCATTCTTTCTTTCAACAATCCAGATTTAAGTACTGTATGATATTGAGAGTAGACTCTGTGTTCTTTGTAGGAGTACTTATTAAGTTACTTTCCTGAACTGCAGTATCTTTCTCTGCAAAACCCTGTTGTATTTAATAGTAAAAGGGAATAGATTAATTGACTTCCAGTGAGTATCCTCAGTCACTTCAGGAACCCTGCTGTGTGGTTCTGGTAAGTGGCATTCTGTATTACTCTGCAAGAGGAAAGGTGGGTCTCAATTTTAATTTTTATTTTTTTTTAATCCTGTGTACTGTTGAAAAGAGCCTGTTTGTTTCCAGTAACAGCAAGACAATACCTGTGGAATAACTCAATTGAGGGGTTGGGGGAAGTCGATACTGGTTCTGGTGGCTATTTGAAAGAATTTTTTAAAAAGTAACAAGGCTTAGCTTGATGTAGTTTCCACAGTAGTGTGTAATAAGCTTGTTAGTTGTCCCCTTGAACTTAACAGTTTTTGATCCTAAAAGACACTAGTCAAAAGAGTTTTCCAGCCATATTCACGTCCATGTAAATCAAGGTGACCAGAAGAACTTTTAATATCTTAAGTGTAAGACAGCTTTATGTGTGTTAGGAGAAGTGAAGTTAGTTCTTCTGGGTTGTTCCGAAATACGTTCCAGTTTGATCTGCAAAGTTCTTCCTGCCAGAGTTTCACTAGGGTGAAGTGCAGTATCACTTTCACATCACAATTTTAGGCTGTTTTCAGCACTGAAAGGGTTAGATTTGCTACGACATCTCCTTACTTTTCAGCAGTATGTCTCTCACAGCAGCCTGTGGATCTTTTGCCTGCATCAGGGGATGAATCTTCTTTCTACTCCTAACAATTCTTTCAGATGTATCCCACATCTGTCATTCCTCATGTTTATGAAGAGAATCAATTTCGAACAATTTGTGGAGGTAAATAATTGATACTGAACCATGAATATGAATAATTGCCACTACTTTTTTGCGTTGTTTAAAAACTTCTTTACAATAGGCTTCAAAGTAGTAATACTCGTGTGCGTATGGACTTGAGTAATACTTGAGTGCTGTATGGAAGTGGATAATAAAGACCAACAATCATAGATGATTATTTTGTGTTTATGCTGACAGTTTGTTAGGACAAGACTTTGTTTGCACTTTCTACTTTTGCACTGAATGTAAGGAACTGATTTCCAATAAAAGCAGTTAATCTAAAGCAAAAAAAAAAAAAAAATCCCATGGATGTGGTCTGTATAAATAACTAGGAACTGAACTTTTGCAGAAACGATATAACAGTTGTTTGGGGTGGTTTGGATTGGAGTATTGGATGTGCTTTTTTGCCTAGTGAACTTGGGTTGAGCCTTGGCTATAGACTACAGTTAGAACAAGGAGAGTTATCAGTCCTAAATTTAATAAAAGGGAAACTAAGTGGTCAATGTAAAATATGGGGGCAATTTTCTCAGATTCTTAGCACTCTGAGAAGTCCCGTATTTGTGCGTCAGAAATGCGTTACACTATATGCAGTGTTTACGAGAGAAACCAACGTGGAAAATCATAATGGCATATGCTTCAGAAAATGAAGAATGTTTGTTCTATATTGGACTTTTAAGTATCACCTCATTGGTACTATTGAGAGTGTCTGTGTGTAGAACGAAACAATGAAATTGAGGATACTGTAATATTGTTTGTACTAGCAAGTTAATGCTGCATACAAATTAGGTTAAAAACTCACCCTTTAAACTTTTTACTCAAATGAAAAACACTTGCATGTGAATATGTAACTTTTTTGAATATCATTCATCTGTTCATATGGCTCTTGTAGCATACTTTCTTTTTCTAAAACTTAACAGACTGTTTTAGGCAGTTTAACTGTTTGGAGAATTGATTTTGGAGCATTTGAGTTTACTTCAGGTTTCTGTATTTTTTAAAGCACTATTCCTAGTCTATTCAAAGACCCTTTCCTTAACGAATGGAAATGTCTGAAAGATTAGCGTCAGACTGCTTTTGCTTCAAGTGTGCAGATATTTGGTGAACCTGCAGGTTGAGCCTGTTACCTAATTAATTCACATTTAATGGATTATGGGGGAACTCTAATTTAAGCACTCTGGCAAACTTTGTCTTTTTTGAGAGGAGTATATTTTAGTGTCCTGAGGTATCTATTACCTGGCCTACACAATTAGGTAGTGTTTCTGTGTTGGAGACTGAAGTGTGATTGGTAGTAACGTACATTTGGTTTTAACTTGATGAATTAGAAGACTTAAAAGGCTCTTGGGAGGCTGATATTTTTTCAAATTGTGTGTAGTTTTTTTCCGACCCCTCTGCTCATGCGTTGATCAGATCTGTACTGTTCATTCTGAGCTGTATCATAGTAACAGGGAGCCCATTGTGACACATGTTGTGTGTAACGAGTCTGTCACTGCTGTACTCCAGACCGCTGGTGGTCTTCCTGTTCCAACAGTAGCGGAGAAGCCTGCAAAAGTATGTAATGGGGAAAACTGGAATTGTCTCGGTTTCCCTTGTTTTCCCAGGAAGTGTTTTTCTCTTCCTAGTTTACCCTGGGTGGCATTAGATTTTTCAGTAGTTATCTTGGAAAACATGATTCCTGTCCTCTTTAAGAAATAATTTCACATTTAACTACCATAGCAATGTTTCTCTGTAGGGCAGAGTGTGTTTGTGTATTACTTCACAGAACAGGTACATTCTAATGGCAAGGACAGCTCTCATTTAGCAGCAGGAGTGCAGAGAGGAGATCCTTCAAAGGCCTGTATAGCACTTCAGAAAAACAGGTTTCTCCTCCCTTACCAATACTAACAAAATAATCTTTAGGTTTAAGCTGTTATATATGTGGTAATACTTGAAAAAGACCTTTTAAGGGCAATAACAAGAGCAGCAGGCGAAGAGACATACAGCATCTGGCAAAGCAGTCTTCAGGGGTGAGTTGGAGGTAAAAAAAAAAAATAAGTTTGCCTGCTGTGGAACTACTATGGCTGATTTAGGGATTTCTAGAAGTGTTTTTATCCATAATACTATTTTTAAAGGTGATTCAAATGTTTTCATCCAAAGCATCTCATATACTTCAATTTTGAAAAGCCTGAAGAATTCAACAAGCTAAACTAGAATTCAGTAATAAGTCTCCAACAATTTAGTTCTTTGGTCCTAATCTTCATTAAACCTGGATTAAAATTTTAGGTAAAAGTGAACTTTTTAAGATGTTGGATGTCCAGCTCTGGCACACTTCAGAGAGGGCATTGTTCGGCTAGTCTGTTAACAAGATGCCTCTTCAAAATCATTTACTGCAAATTTTTTTACTGGGTTTGGCCTCCTCTTTATTGCAAAGAAAAAGAAAAAGGCAGTCCTGCTCAATGCACCAACCTGCTGTCACATTTGTTCTAATCCATAAATACAAAGTTAAGATCATTTTTTTTTTTTTAACGCATAACCACATACCTATCACTACTGTTGGTTTTATTGCAGTAATGCTGCTAATGGGCACCTGTCTAGCAGGGAACTATGTGGTACTGATACTGCTTTATAGCATCAATTCAAGTAAGTATTGCAAGGATAAAAACATTTTCATAGAAGGAGCAAGTACTTTTACTAACAAGAAATTAAGTTTACAATTTCTCTTGGTAATGATTGAAAAATACTAAATGCATTTAATTACTCCAGATGGGATTGATCAATCCTGACAAATATAGTGGGGGGAACCCCCTATATTTTGCTAACTGTAGTTCCCATTTCCTCTTGGTGCATCTATATGAGAAACATGCTGCTTATTTCATCCCTTGCAGCATATCTTGCTTTTATATTACCTTTGATAATAGATTGTTCTATTTTTTTACCCCAGTTTGAAAATTTTTTCTTCTGGCATACAGTTAAAGGCACTCTCACAGTCTGCTGAGACTTGTATTTGCTTAATACAGCAGGTGGCTCAAAATAGTTAGCAAAGATTTTTGGCTGGTAACTTCTACTGTGAGTGCAAGTCAGATTTGGTGATTTGATGTATGTAAAGAATCAGCCCACACATTAAGCTTGCTTTTGATCCTTTATGCATTGAGAAACCAAACTTCAGAGACCACCTTTTCAGATCTTGGTGAAAGGCTGTCAGTTGCTGCAAGTGTCACTGTAAAATGTTTCTGCAATGAAGAGTCATAGAATCATTTAGTCTGGAAAAGACCTTTAAGATTAAATCCAGCTGTAAACTCAGCACGGCCAAGTCCACCACTAAACCATGTCCCTAAGTGCCATGTGTACACATCTTTTAAATACCTTCAGTGATGAAATTTTGAGACGTGTCCCGACCTCACTACAGACTCCTGCCAGGGAGCTGCAGAGAGCGGTCAGGGTCCCCCTGAGCCTCCTCCTCTCCAGACCAGCCCCCCCAGTCCCCTCAGCCGCCCCCCATCAGCCTCGTGCCCCAGCCCCTGCCCCAGCCCCTGCCCGGCTCTGGACACGCTCCAGCCCCTCCACGTCCCCCTGGCAGTGAGGGGCCCAAAGCTGAACACAGGATTCGAGGGGCGGCCGCACCAGGGCCCAGCACAGGGGGACGGGCACTGCCCTGGCCCTGCTGGCCACACTGCTCCTGACACCAGCCAGGCTGCTGCTGGCCCCCGTGGCCACCTGGGCACAGGGCTGGCTCCTGGGGACACCCCGTGTGCCCCCGCCAGCGGGATGTCACCCCATCCCCCACCACGCTCTGCCCGGCCGCCCAGCCAGCTCTTAGCCCAGCGCAGAGCACACCCGCCCCGGCCACGGGCAGCCGGTGTCTCCGGGAGATGCTGCGGGAGACGGTGCCAAAGGCTTCGCTAAGGCCCAGGCAGACACCAGCCACAGCCTTTCCCTCAGCCACTAGGCGGGTCACCTTGTCACACAAGGAGATGTGGTTCATCAGGCAGGACCTGCCTTCCATAACCCCACGCTGGCTGGGCCTGATCCCCCATTGTCCTGCACGTGCCGTGTGACGGCACTCAGGATGATCTGCTCCAGAACCTTCCCCAGCACCGAGGTCACGCTGACAGGCCTGTAGTTCCCCGGATCCTCTTCCCCGCCCTTCTGGTAGGTGGGTGCCACATTTGCTGACTTCCAGTCAGCTGGGACCTTCCCCGTTGGCCAGGGCTGCTGGTTGATGGAGAGTGGCTCGGTGAGCACTTCCACCAGCTCCACCTGTACCCCGCGGTGGATCCCATCTGCCCTGTAGACTTGGTTTAGCAGGTTGCTGACCATTTCCCCTTGGATTATGGGGGCTCCATTCTGCTCCCCATCCCTTTCTTCCAGCCCAGGGGGCTGCGCACCTGGGGAACAACGGATCTTGCTGTTGAAGCCTGAGGCAAAGAAAGCATGAAGTGCCCCAGGCTTTTCCTCAGCCGTTGTCACTACGTTTCCCTCCACATCCAATAAAGGATGGAGATTCTCCTTAGCCCTCCTTTCACAGCCAATGTGTTTATAGAGATGTTTATTACTGCCTTGGAGCAGTAGCCACATTCAGTTCTAGTTGGGCTTTGTCCCTTCTCGTTTTCTCTCTGCATAATCTCACTACATCCCTGTAGTCCTCCAGAGCTGCTGCCCCTTCTTCCAAAGGTGGCAAACTCTCCTTTTCCCCCTGAGTTCCAGCCAAAGCTCTGCTCAGCCAGGCCGGTCTTCTCCCCGCCGGCCCGTCTTTCGGCACACAGGGGTAACCTGCCCCTGCTCCTTTCAGATTTCCTTCTTGAGGAACGTCCAGCCTCCCTGGAGCCCTTGGCCCTTGAGGGCTGCCTCCCAAGGGACTCTGTCGACCAGGCTCCTAACCAGGCCAAAGTCCGCCCTCTGGAAGCCCGAGGCAGCCGTCCTGCTGACCCCCTCCTTACTGCCCCAGGAATGGAGAACGATCACTTTGGGACCGCTGTGCCCAAGGCGGCCTCTGACCACCACATCCCCCTCCAGCCCTTCCCAGTCTGTAAGCAGCCGGCACCGCGGGGCATCCCCCCGGCTGGCTCCCTGCCCCACTGTGCCAGGAAGGTCAGTGCCACACACTGCAGGAACCTCCTGGGCTGCTTCCCCCCCCTGTGCGGTGTGTCCAGCAGGCACCCGGTAGGGTGAAGTCCCCAACGAGAACATGGGCTAGCAATTGTGAGACTTCTCCCAGCTGCTTCTAGAATATTTAGATGAGGAAGTCATTCTGTCTAAAAAAAAAATAAAAAGCAAGGAAAAACATTTTCCCAGGGTGTGTATGTGTGTGAGCCCTAACATAAATGTGTTTCAAAAGTACATGATGCAGCTTATGTTGAGCAGCAGTGCCCGTTAAATGTATGTATGTGGCTTCTGTCTCGATAAACTCTCGTATGAGACAGCGATGTACAGGACAACCATGGTCATATTTTCAGATAATTGTCACCAAACTGGTAGTCAGATAATGACATTTCATCAAACTTTAGTATGAACTTTGCAAGTCACATTTCTGTTACACATTAGTTTCAGATTCTTTATTTTGCCATGCATCCAATTCTCCCTACTCTGATGCTGCTTTTCCTGAAGGCAGGTTGTGCCCCAGGACAAACACAGAACTACACTTCTGATGCTGCTAGCTGAAGAATCATCTAAAAGACTGAAGTTCCTCAGTACCTTAGGTTTTTGTTTAGGCCATGATCTCGCTTCTGTTCCCAAGAAACTATAAACCCATGAAATGGCTTTAAATAAACTCCCATCACTGAAAGCTGTTGAAGTTGTGATGGTGTAAGTTTCTCATATGGAGAGAAAAAAGGCAAGCAAATAGGAATACTGGGTTTCTTTATCTTTTTTTCCTCATTGTGGAGTGGTTGATTGCCAGTGCAGTCCCACTGTGATTTGCACTTTTGGTTTAATGAAAAAGAGATGTAGGTGAGGCAGCAAGGTTTTCTGATGCCACATCTTCTGGAGTAGTGTAACTGAAAGGTGATCAAGAAGTCCCAGAGCCACAAATCACTGGTGTTTGGGAAAATACTCCAGTACCTCTATATTCAGGGAAGTTTTGTTCTTTCCTACACATCTGCTGTAGGTCGCTGTCATGTTGGGATGTTGGGATATATGCATGTTTTGTTGTATCTGGTAAAGCTGCCTTTCACCACATTTCTGTGTTTCATTTGGGGTCTGAACTATATCTAAAACAAAGACTGAAGGTTCTGCTTGCAGACATGTGAGAAATATATCTGTAGATACAACTCAGAGTTTTCAGGGAACCCGCACCTTATAGGTGAACAGTAGGGCTTTTTGTCTTGACAATTTTCACCTGAATGGATTCTTTAATTTAAATTTCACAGTTATAGTTCTTTTCTCATTGTGGTTCATGAAGCAATTTGAAGTAATATTAAGTGAATACAACAGAAAGATATATATGCTTAACCTTGCTAGCCATCAGGAGTCATAATTCACAATGACTATAAATGCCTTCATAATGAAAGATAATCAGTATGAAAATGTCATTGCATTTAATTAATTACAGATATTTTGATGGTAATGAGCTAATCATGATGAGTTTTCAGGTTTTGCACAACCAACTCAGCAAGTTTTAGAAAAAAGTGAAGTGGCACCCAGCAAACCTGGCATGAAACTGAAAGACGCGTATGAGCCTCTCTTAAGCTTCTTCAGGCCAACAAGTAAGTGTCACTTCATCACTGCAGCATTGTTTTTCTCTAATCTTTCTCCTTCTTCTGCCTCACTTCCAATCCTCCCTCCCACACCTACCTGTCAGCATTCAATGTATTTAAAACCCTCAGTCCGATACTGCAAAACACACCAGATCTCTTCCAAATGATATTGTTAAGTGCCCCTTTGGAACAATCATAAATTTGCTTCCACTGCATTGCTACCCTCCTGCAAAACCCTTCATCATCAGTGATGTGATTGTGCTAGAAATGCTGGACAGCTTGGTGTTGGATCCGCCTTGCCCAGCTTTGTTGTATGCATAGGAAGAAAAGAGCTATTTGGCACATTCTAGGTGAGAGAAGGATTTTTTCCTGCAGTAGTGTTTCTCTCACTTCTGCTGGTTAGGAAAGGCTCCAGGGCCGTTAGCTTAGGCTGAACCACTCACCTTTTGGACTGCTCAAGTTAAATGAGAAGAACTATATTATTTCATAATATTATTGAGAAGGAAATCACAATGCTAATTTGCTAATATCAGTAAGAAAGATAATATCTATGAATAGAGAAAAAGGTCTTGGCATGTACAAAAAATCCAAACCTGACTCCATAACTGGATCACCGACAAAATCAAAGGAGAAGCAGAAATACCACTTTTCACTTACTATGTTTCTGCATTACCTTAGCGGACCACCACTGCTATTAGTACCACTGAGCCCTAGGGAAGCACAGAGGCGTCATGAAGTGCCTGATCCCACATTTAATAAACTGAATTTGGCTACCACTAATGTCTATGATAAACATGAGACTGACAATGCAGCCAGTCTTGGGAGAGTTTTTGGAACCAAATGATGCTTTGCAGCTGCTGTGGAAGTGTCACATAAGGGATGTGATACCCAGTTTTACAGGAATTAAATATACTGAGACATCTACTATTTGTAAGTATCTTACACATTTAAGCCCTTCTCACAGAGGATCTCATGATTATCGGATTAATGTGAATCTGATATTAAATAAATAAAAAAGAATAAATTGCTTGAATATTTTGTTCAATAACTGGATTGGATATCTTGCAGGTTTGTTCCTATCAGCTGATTTTCAGCTGCTTCTAGAAACATGCAATTAGTGCCATACAGAAAGTTAGTGGCGATGTATTCCATGCTGGGCCTGTAAAAAAAAAAAAAAAAAAAAAAAAAAGAAGTCTTAAATTTCTGTTTTCTTTTTTTTAATTAGAAACAGTCTAGTCAGAAGATTTAGTTTGTCTTTCCCACTTGGTTTACAAACCTAAGTATAAAAAAGTGTTTCAGTGATGTTTAGATTTGGTTTTGTAAATGTCTCTTGCTGAAACAAAGCAAATTACTTAAGATTTTGTATTATGTGATTTTAGCTTTTCTGTTAATTTTAATATATAGATTAATTAGTTTTGGGGAAAAAACAAACATGAAAGTCAGTGACACTGTTTTCTCTATCAAAGCATGCTAGGGACACCAAATATCCCTCTACTTGGACGTTGCTTCTAGAACAGAGATCTTACATATTGTTTCTTTTTTTAAAGCTCTAGAACAGAGATCTTACATATTATTTCTTTTTTTAAAGCATGTCGTCGCAAAGATGGACAAACCTTAATTCCTTGTCATGTAGGAGAGGGTCTTAACAGAACTGAATGCTTGAAAAATAAATGTTGTCCTTCCAAAACCAGCCACGAACTGACATGTTACATGCCATTTAAAGACAGTAAGTATACTTCTGTAGATTGCTGCCTTGTAGCCAAATGCTGCTTCTGGTCAGACAATAAAATTTTCATTTCTGTTACTTCCTTTAGTTTTTCATGTCACCACTCTCTTCAAGGTAAGTGTAAGCTTGCATTTATTTCTGCATATATATTAATAGAGAAAACAGTTCTTTGATACAGAATTGTTTGGATATCTTGTCAACCCCAGCACAAACTAAGAACAAGTGATACAAATAAACATGCTCACATATGTTAGCACAAAGAATGGAGGGAAGGCTTTATTTGTGGAAAGGGGGATTCAATCCAAAGTAACAGTGACTGTGAAAGTGCTGTGAAGAAAAGGTGGAATTATTTAATCTGGTGAAAATGAGGCTAACTGGTTATTTCATAGCTACTGAAGGTTGTTTAGAAGAGCCATTACTAAGATGAGGGAGCCACAAATTCTCCTTGGTAGTAGGATCAGATGATATAACAAGTGAGAATTGCCACTAATGCTTGGGAAATTTAGCTTGAACATTAGGAGAAAAAAATTCTTTAGGAAAGCAGTGCAACTCTAGAACAAGTCATCAGACAGGTGATGGAGTCATCATCCTTGGAGCTTTTCCAGACTTGGCCAGATAAAGAGACAATTTAACTTGACCTCATGTTGGTGGTAGCCTTGCTTCAGGAAGAAGGTTGATCTACATGATCTGCAGAAGTCTCTTACAACCAAATATTCTGTGGTTCTGTGTTCTCAAATTCTGGCCTTAAAATATTTTACCGTTTTTCTTTAAGCATAAACTTGGTGTACATGATTTTCTTCTCTCTCTCATATGAAAGAATGCAGCAAACTATTTTTGTACATCCTACCATTGCACATAACTGTGGTAATCTGCTTTACTGAAACAGTTGTATCGAATCTTAATTTTTGTCATAACTTTTTTTCCATTTGTACAGCTTTGTTATTGTTTTTCATGGCGAGGTTGCTTCAACAAACTGAAAAATGCAAAAATGTTAGAGGATTTTTTTTTTAGACACAGAATTATTGGATGTGGAAAGGACCTCTCAAGAACATATAGTCAGATCCTCCCTGGTTAAGAAGGGTCAGCTACAATAGGTTTTCCAGGGCTGTGTCCAGTCAAGTTTTGAATATGTCTGAGGACAGGGACTCCACAGCCTCTCTGGGCAACCTCTCTGGGCAACCTGTTCCAGCGTTTACTGCTTGAACCCTCACAGTAAAAAAAAAAAAAAAAAAAAATTATGCTCAGGTGGAATTTTGTGTCTTAATTTGTGTCCTTTGTCTCATGTTCAGACACTAGACATATATCTCATGGTTTTCTTTCAAGAACAGTGCCAAGATACTCCAGCAATATTTGGAGATCCATCACAGGATCACAGGAAAAGAGCCAAATATTACCCTGTTTTTTTCTAATACAGCGATGCCTGTTATATTGTGTCCTTTTTTTCACCAATGTTCTTAGACACAGGCAGTCTTAACAAACATGAATGTTAGTAGAAGAAACCATAATCCAGAGCTTAATGGTTTAGGTCTTCCTGATATAATTCAGCATACGTCCATTGATTACAGACACAATACCCAGTTTTCAGGAAGAGCTGACTTAATACAGATATGAAACCCTAGGGGAATACTTGTAAGCTAACATGAGTTCACTTTCTGCTTGTTTGTGCTTGTTCAGAAGCAGGCAGAGGTCAGGACTGAACTTTGAAATTTTTCTTGTAGTTGAGCAGTGCCACATTGCAGTGCTAGGACAGCTGTAATTGCTGCTAGCTAGGTAACTTGATAGAAAGAAATACCATTCATCATGAGGCCATAAGAATCTGTTAGTTAGGGGCATACTGCAGAAACAAAATATTTTAATAATATTCGTTTCCCACCTAGGCCTTTATATTATGTGTAGAAGACACTTCATTATAGCAAGAAGAAAAGCTGTATCATGAAAATTACAGCTTTTCTGCTCATTTTTAAGACACATACTCAAGCAAATGTTAAAATTATATACGCTTATTCAGCTGTGACTGCTTGATTCTTCATTTCAGTTAAGCTTTTACTGTTTGAATATCAAGGGCTGACTATTTTACAGAATTATTTGTTCATAGATTAATTAGCTACTTGAATGCTCCTGGATGTACAACATATGTCCGAAGAAAATACAAACACTTACTGCCCTGGGAGCACATGCTGTTTGCCTCAAAGCAATCTGTTGATAAAATAGAAGCACTTAGCAGATATTAGACTCATGGCACTTGGGGTTCTGTAAGATGATCAGAGGCTGCATACTTGAATGGTTCTTATCTGGGAGTTTTGTCTTGAATTTCACTAGGAATAAAATGAAGCTTTAAGAAAATGCTGCAAAAGTTAAGAACTGAAATGGGTAAATAGCATTCATTTGCATGATTTTGTTTCCATTCTTTAAGAAGCTCCTAAAGGACTTTGATTTTTATCCCTACCCCCCGCCACCCCCCATGCTCTGGGTTCACACAGACCCCAGTTGCCTCTGAAATTAACCAAACACTTGGGCTATTTGAACTCAGGTCAAGTCTGAGATGAGGTCTTTCTCGTCTGAGCTTATTTCTAACACCTACTTTTTTTCCATTGTGTTGCTGGCTGAGATACATGTCTTAGAGGCTAATCTCTGTCATCTATACCTCAATATATATCTCAGAATGATTCATAACTAATGCAAACTTCTGTTGACTCTACAGATGTGCAACTGACATTTCGACTGCTTGTGCTTGTGGCAGGAGGATTTTTTATATTGGGGTGTCTACCATTTTGTTGCAATACCTTTTTTCAGAGAAGGTAAGCATTAGGGCATGATCAGACCAATTTTATGAGGTACTGCTTCTAAACGTAGAAAATAGGGGCGACTGACATGTTTTAAGTCAGTGAGAGGAGAAAAGACTGAAGGGAAAAAAGCAAGGAACTAATGTGCAAACATAAAAAATGAGCCCTTCTAGTTTGATGCTACATATAACAGAGAGTCAATTTGGCTTAAGGAAAAAAAGGTTGCTAATGCCCTCGTACTCTTTCTAAAGACCTAGTTATAAAGGGCTTGGACTTGATCTTACTTCCCTTGCTGGGGAAGTTACATGTAAAACACAAAGGCCCACTGCCTGCACATAAAGCCCTGAATGGGGCTGGAGCAGCGGTGCCTGAACTTGCCATGAGCCGTGCAGGATGGGGACCCTCTCCTGGGCCAATATGCTGAGTAGGGAAGACTAGGGTTTTGCTCCCTTGATTCTCCAGTTATCTTCCCCCACTTTCTGCCCCTGCTCCATACCGAAGGCTAGTGCATCCTATATATTAAAGGAATTTGGTTCCTGTTGTTCTCTTTGGCAGGAAGGCAAGACCAGCAACTGCCAGTTGTTGGCAAAAAAGCTGACAAATGAGACTTAAAAGCAAATCAAGCTATGGGGCAGCCTGCAACACTGTGCTCAGCCTGTCCTGTTTAACCCAGAATAGGTTTTTAGGACACAGTGTCCTGAGTGCAATGAAAACCCAGCACATCAGTAAAAATGAAAAGTTTTGAGAAGAAATTAATTTCACTTTGTAATATAAGTTTAAAAAGAAACGAGTGAGAAAACTTCCTGCTACTTGCCTTAGCTCTCAAAATTCACATGGAGAAGGGTGACAAAAATGGTTCTTTTACCACTGCCTTCGAAGGCACTTCTAAAAGACTGACATTGCCTGTGGTAAACAATTGACTGCTGCACAGGAAATGGCATGTGCAAGCAGGAATGAATTATCTGAAAGGTAATAAGGAAGAAATCAGAGAGAAAAATCAGTTTGTAAAGAAAAAACAAGTAGAAATGTGTCTGTGTGGGATAGACCTAGAGTTATGCACTTAAAACACAGAAGGAAAGAACGAAGTAGCAGGCCTGAATAGAGTAAGAGAAGTAAGCTGGGAGTGTGCTTGGGAGAAAAGTAAATTAATTATCTCTAAGGTTTCTAATGTGCAGTGTGTTTTCTTAATGTATAGGGCACATCACAGCCTGTGAGTGCTATGCAAGCAGTTTAGGTTTTGATGTTGTGAAGAGTTTCAGCATGTATGTTCTTATGATAATGGGAAAATGTAAGCTCCACAACATCAAAATCATTAAACTAAGATGGAATGTGTTAACATAACTGTGCTTTATTTCTCTAGGGTGGTAGTTCAAATTGAATAGCTAATGCTACAGCTTGGTTAATAAGACAGAATTGTCTTTTTCATGAAGATTCCCACCCCACCCCACCCCCAAAGTGTTAAGTGTTAAACTTTTGCTTTACTAAGACGTTAGCAGTCTATGTGGGATCATATACATGGACGTACTCACACACATAGACTATACTAATGCGGCTGCCTAGCAGATGGCTATTTGCTGTGGTGTTCCACATTTAGACAAGACCTGCTGTGAAAATCTCCACGTTACATCTTACATTGCTCGACAGCTGATGTTCAGCATACAGATAGCTGCACTGAGTCATCAGTGACTCTGGAAACAGGAGGCAAAGAATTAACATGAAATTATCATAAATTTTCTGGAAAATGAATTAATATGTGTTCGTTTTGAGAGAATTCACATTAATGTTTAAATGATCATTTCTGTGTTTTTTCATAGCGAGTGAAATTAGAATATTGCTGTTCTGCTATGACTTGTTTTTTGCTTTGTTTTTTAATGCAGTGATTAACCAGATGCTAAATGGTTTTAATTTCCAACATCATATATTTGAGTTCTAGGAAAGGAGCAATCCTATAACATTGTAACTTTGAGTTTTCCCAGTTATAGAGACAGTTGATAGAGGATATGGCTTTGATAAGCATTCCTTTAATGAGCCTGAAACCTTCTCCCTGGATGGAAATTCTTTTGTTTTCAGCACTGTATGGTCAATATCGAGAGCGTCCTATGTACAATGCCAAAACTGTACTGGATGTGCACAACAGTAAAAATTTTCTCTAGAGTTATCAAAAAATAAGAGGGCTTTTGTTGACAAAATTTGGGATGATTTATGAGAACCAATGTGCCCCTTCTAGAGCAAATTCCAAGGTTTCCCATAGAAGTCTATTTACATTAAAAAACAAAACCAAAAACCAACGACTGAGAGACCAACAGAACCTGGGCAACTAGCCCTGGAAAGCTTTTGCAGGCACTTGTGCTGTGTAGCTAGGGGTGGCTGTTTCTCAGGAGCTACCCAGGATTAGGACAGCAGAGGTAATTCCATAATGTGGCCAGACTAAGAACATGTAGGAGCATGGAATTCCTGTAAAATTGAGAGAGGGAGCTGAGTACTCTGCCCCTTGCCACACTTGATCAGCATTAGTAATTCCCTGAGCCAGTGAGGCTTTGTTACTTCTGCATCCCTGTCAATGAGCTGTGTATTCGCCTCCTTCCAATGGTATTTTTCCTGCAGGAAGCAGGATCTACATGTGCCTCTTCCCAGGAAATGGACAGTTTCTCTTGTATTTTGTCAGTCTTTGTTAGTCTTCATTGTTAGTTTTGTTAGTCTTCATTGACAACCACATGCAATGATGGACAGGTTAAGACACTACAGGTTAGGAAAATGCAGATGCACTTAACTAGTGCTATATTTGAATAATACTGTGTAGATTTTAAAAATAGAGTAAGAATTAGAGAAGCTGTCATTTCCTTCTACTGAATTCCTAGTACAGCTTTTGGGCCCTTGAATTTGTTTGACTAATTACTGTGGAAATTTCTGGTCATGGTTGCAATATATGAATCAGAAGGTGAGCTGAAATTCATGAGGAAAACGTAAGAGATGGGGAAAACTTATTGAAATGCTTTTCCTAGCTGTAATCTATGTCCTAGTGATGAAATCTTGTGATGGCCCTCAAAATCAACTCTAGCTTTGAGGGTTTTTTTTTTCACTGGAGCTAGGATTTCACAGCTACAGTCTAGGTGATCTCTAAATTCCTTCTTTTGAAAGTCAACCACTTTCAGCTGTTGTTTTAATATGTTGCAGCCAATGTGTCAATCCTTTAAGAAGGGCAAATAAAGAAATACAGCAAATAGTGCGGAAGAAAAGAGCACATAGTGAAGAGCTTTATGACCCTTTACTGGATTGACTGAAGAAAGACTCTAAGGACCATAAGAACAACAAAAACAGGTAAATGAAATATTCTTGTGTTCTTTCAGTTTAGGATTGTTATCTTCTATCCATTCTGTATAAAATACTAAACATATGCATTACTAAATGCCTGTTGCTCCCCAGTCCAGTAGACTTTGTCAAAAGGCAATGTTTATCACGGATCACTTTCAATTTCTGTTATGGGACAAGTAATGAGTCTGCATGAATTTGATTGCTGTGCTGGGAAGATGAACAACAGCAGAGCAAGCCATGGGCGGTATTACAGTCCTAGGTTTAAGTCCTCTGCCATTTCAGAGTTCCTTATCCCATGTGCAAATTGTGTTGTATGGGAGAGTGGAAAAGCAGAGTAAGGTTTTGGGGCTTTCAGGAGAGACAGATCCATTTACAAGGCACTGAGAAATCTGTCTTGTATGGATAAGGGTGTTTTACAGCTGCCACGTTCACATAGCTCCACATCTTGGCATTCGACTTCAGTGCTGAATAGCAATTGACTACTGAAATAAATGTAATCTGAGAGTGAAATGTTATTTACATCACATGAACATGCCAAACTATAGATTATTAAAGGTGACAATGAAATCAAGAAGTGTTAGCAAGGTCATTGGACAATAAGGAAATATTTTGGGGAGAGTATTGATTTGGCAAAAATGTAAAGATGTCCTTAAATTTAGTTAGGCTCATGTTTAGGTTTTGGGTTTGTTTTGTTTTGTTTTTGTTTTTCCTTTGGCGTAGAGGAACATCCACCTGATCTTGAAGACCTCAAGCAGAAGGACACCAGGATTACCTGAGTATGCCCTAGAAAATGAGATGTTTTGTTTTAGTATCAAAGTAATACAGTGTTGTCAACCCTTGATAATGCTATTGATTTTGCAGTAGAAGATCTTAATTTCCAGTTATTTATGCTCGTTCCATATTCCTGTATAAAAAAGCTAGCAACAGCAAAAGACTGCTTGTGGTAATTTCTGAATAATAAGTCTTCTCTTATTGATGCAGTATCCCTGTGGATGGATATGAAGATACCAGTTAAGTGTCCATCTCAGTTTAGAGGTCAGTCTTAGAATATTATCTGGATTAAGAAGAGAGAGTTGTCATTCATTAAACCGGTAGCGAGTGGCCAGCTTACTTCCTTTCAGTGTTGGATGGCTCTGCAGCACAGTAGTGCTACTCTTACTGAGGAAAACGGCTAATTCCTTACCAGGATGCAGAAGATTTAGGAAATCTGTTGTTGGGCAGTTGCTTTAAAGATAGGCTTGGCAAAAATACAAAGTACTTGAGAAAACTGTGCTAGTGTTTTTCTCTGGCATTCTCTCTCTCCATGGTATATCACTGCACCAGAGAACTTTTCTTTGATCTTTAGATGACCTGTCTCTCAAGGTAGGTGATTTCAAAATGCAATTTCTTTCCATTTCCCTGTAGCGTAACAAAAAGAAAAGAAACAAACATGTAACAGTTTTCAGCAGCTGAGTGCAAAAGTAAGAGTGAGTACCTAAAAGAATGTCAGCAGAAATCAGTATCACCCATAATAATGCAATCACTGGTCATTTTTCCTTGGGTCTGTGAAGTCCGTGTAGCAGAATTTCCAAGAGCTACAACTGGGAGGAATGGAGCTTTCCTCCTAAGCTGGAGAATAAATGTTATGAGTGATTCTTTAAAACTATGTACTTTCAGGATTCTGCATTTAATAATTTTTTTGTGGTTTCATCAGTCCAAAAAAAGGTGTCACTTAAAATGCAAGTGGAATAGGGGTGGAATATGCCTACGGGCAATCTCATTAAATTGTTGGAGTACTTACTGATAGTCAGACATAACTATATGCAGGACCTATAGAGCTTGATATTGCAACCATTGCCAGTAGCATTGTATTACAGATAATTTGGTTATAATTTTGTAAGCAAAAGTATTATGATGTTTTTAATGTGGAGCAGAAGAATGATGGAGACTGAACAGGGCTCTGTTTGCCTTCCAAATTGGTTGTGTATGTGCTGTTTCTTAATATTATTTTTATGAATGGTGAAGTATGTATGTAGATATTTTGACAAAGATAAAAACCAGTTTCCTGCTACATGAATTTAGGGGCACTATCACAGCTGAAATGTGCATGTGACAAACCACATAGATCTTCATGGCTGATGGTGATTATGGAGAGAGAGCTGTGCTCTGGAGGAAGTTAGGCTTTCATATGGTGCTTCATGATTTTGATTTGAAGGGTAATAAATTCATTCTTTTTCCGTATCATTGACAGCACAACTGCTTTCAATGTCACATAACATTCTGACAAAGGGACACATACTGATAAAACAACTGTATTTAACATAAGCAATCAATGCATCAGCTGTAACCATATCTGGCAGCACCAGAACAAGATGAGCATAAGCAAAATATATGTACTGTAAGAGGAGGAGATGAGATGAAAAAGGCACAGCAAGGTTTATATTCCTCCTAGTGGAACAGTAGTCAAGAGCACCGCGTGTGGACTTGGGCCCTTTTCTATGTAGCAGCTTCATTGTAAAGATGTTCTAAAGGGCTGGAAGTTTTGCTTTTCAGTTGGAGAAGACGAAAGTTCTGGTTTAAAATTTTCATTTCTATTGTAGCTTGACAGTTCATTTGTCAAGCATGGGTATTGCATAAATAACTGCTACCTGTGCCTAAAATGTCATAATAGCAGTTTAATTACTCACAAAGGTCAAAATTATTACCTTAGGGTCAAATCACAGATATTCATTCACAGGCCGGTATGTGATGCTGCTCATGCATCTTACCCTCTGCCCTGGAACGCTCAAGGATCTCAGACTCCCCATGGGACTTGGCCTCCGTGTGGTGAGTTGGGCGGTTAAGTGTCCCTTGACCGTACCAGCAGCTCTTGCATGGCTGAGGTGGGGAATGGCACTGACTACCAGAAACATTCCTTATCTGAACTGTAACATCCCCTGACAGCCTTGGAACATTCCTTATCTGAATAGGAACCTGAGTGGTACAGTGCCACCATGACTGGAATTTTGAAAATTCCAGTAATTACAGACTCGGATTGTGGCCAGGACAGAGGATTATTGCTGACTAAAGCCAGTCATCTCTGACCCTATGAACAGCGGTCCTAAGTGAGGCCCTTTTGAGCTCTCCTGGACTGCAGCAGGCTGTGAACAGCATCTCCCTCTCAGTGGGATGCCTCTCAGAGCTTGTGCACTCCCAAGTTAGCAAAGTCAGGAGGACCATCACTGAAAGCTGATGACGGAGCCTGGGCTGATACCCCCACTCCTCGGGACTCAACCCTTGCCTGTTGAGAAATGCAAAGGCATTCGACGTGAACGTTTCACTGAACTCAAGGGGAACTTTTAACAGGTATACCTTTGTACATTTATATCTATATTTCTACACATCTATTCCTTTGTGTCTATGTGCATGTGTGTGTGAATTGATTTAGGTACCTCATGACAAGTATAGGATGAATGTTACCATCTCAGATCCGTGAATAGGTTACTGTTGTGACTGTAGTAAATACTATTGATCCAGTTTGTAAATAATAAATTAGTCAATGATTAAGTGCTGCTAAAAGCTTGTGATCAACCTTAAACTATGGATAAACCTTAGACATCCTTTGGATATAACCCATTGTCCAAGTCTGAGACCACGGTTGGATCTAGCTACACCTAAACTCTCTCAAGAGTTTAGAAAACAAGGTGATCCACTCTGAACCTCGTGACTCAGCAGGAGGGTCTCCCTTACCCTTTTACATCTTTATTCTCTGTGTAAATAATTCTGGGTTAATTTTAATTTGATTCTTCTCTGTGTGATTTATCTAAGTGATAAGAAATAGAGTGAACCTTGCCATCGAACTTTGTGAAGTCGCACTCCCACAAATTCAGTTTTGCTAGTACCTTTGATGGTGATTCTTTAAGTGACCTAAACCACTCGCTCGTGACTGATGCTAACTGTACTGACATTGCCACATGAACATGGATGTTTTGATCAGCTGACAAGCTGCTTGCTTCCACTAGTAAAAATTCAGATCCCTTTGATAATCGTTGTTTATTTGGGTGGGGTATTTTTTTACTCCTGCACCTCAGCATGCAACAGAAGAATTTCAGCCTGGGGTTACCCCAGCTCTACCTGGAACATGACTTTTCCCCAGTGCCTACAATGCTGAGGTGTACCTTGTGTACCAAGTGGCATGTTGGTGAACCAAACTCAATTTTCCTTTGTCCTTTCTGTCCCGTCAAAGATCTAGATTAGGGCCCAGGTCATCCAGAAGAAAGCACAAGCATTCTTGCAAGGGCTCCTCACAGTGCCTTTGTGGCTAGTGAAAGGGCTACTAAGGACTGGGTGGTGGTCCCAAGCCTGCAGAGCGGTTCCACCTGCCAGTCCCAGCGACCGGGACACCGTCAGTGCTGAAGGCCGGGACCACAAGGTGGCGCTGCAGGCAAACGTTTTTCCCTCTGGCTTTGGTTCCTGGAGAACTTTATTGATTTTTGCCTTTTACAATGTGGTTCATCAAGTCACAAAAAGGCAGATAGTGTACAATAGAGCAATGGTCACTCAGTAAAAAAGACAACATAATACAGCATATGATGACAAGGCTTTAGAAGACTTACAAGATATACAAACCATTGCTTGTGGCTTTAGATCTGCTCTCTCTCCTGTCGAACTGATACAGAGTGAAACAAAAGAGCTCTCAGTGGAACATCCCTCTTTATCTTCACAAAGATTAAATAAATACGAGGCTAAACAACCTGCCCCATTGCACAATAGCTGTATCCAAGAGTGGATGCTGCTACCCTAGAGACACGAGCTATGATAGGGCTCCAGCAGCAGTACAGCTCTTTCATCACATCACCCGGTGTCTGCACCGTGTCTAATGGCAAAGGGTTTGTCTCATTTTCTGGTCCCGCTGAAACCTAACCCACACCCTTAACCACATTCTGTAAGATGAAGAGAAAGGGTTGAGGTGATTTTTGAAAAGCTTTAAAGCAGTATGAAACGACTGTGTTACACTGCAGGCAACCGTGGCAATATCTGGTACTTCTCTCCATCTGACCTTTAGAAAGCTTTCAAAGTCATGAGAATCGAACTTAAAAAATAAATACAATGGAATGAAACCCAAGCTGCTCAGAGTTACAGTGAGAGAACAGATTTGAACCGTAAAGCTCAAAAATCCAAAGCCAAATACAAATTTGTATTTAAGCAAAATCCCTGTGACTGGGGAACCTGTCTTTTATTTTTGAAGGCTCAGGGTTCAGTTCTGAGGCCTGTTTTACCCAGCTGAGGTTCATGCAATGCCAGGTAGCGCAGATATAGGAGGAGAAAACACTTCATTGCTCAACAAATATTTTCTCAGCTTGTCTCCATGTCAGGATGCAATTTTGAAATCTTACAGTTCTGCTGATCCTTCGCTGACCTAGGTTTGGATGCACAGCTAAAATGAAGTGCAAAGGTCTCCCTGGAAAAAGCATTTCATGTTCTCCTGCAAGGTCCCCAGTGGAGCGAATGGCTCTGTTCAACTCAGTTTTGCTTCTGATTTTTGTGCTCCAAACCTTTGTTGTTCTCACAAAACACTGGAAAAAAAAAAACCAAAAAACTGTTTTTGCCAGCTGATAATGAAAAACTGTCCACAGCTGTACTATTCTAGCTTTCTAAGTTTCATTGTACTGCTTCCAAGTCCCTTCACAAAAGGCATGTTCCTTACTGCACTGCTTCCTTGCAGAATCCACTTTCCTACATGTATCTCCCATCCAAGCGGATACATCTTTGAGCGTGTGGGTATGTTTAGTTGTGTGTACAGGTAAGTGGAACAGAGCTTCACTTTGCTCTCTCTCTGTAGTATCAAGCACCACCGCGATCCTGGTAGCTTTGCGGGTTTGGTAGTGCCAGCTGACACTCGGGCAGTCTGGGAAGGGTTGTGGCAATTCTACCCAGAGCTGCCCTCTAAAAGGGAGCGTGGCTGTGGGTGTTACAGTCCTGCTGCGTCCCGTCTCCCTGATTTTCAAGTATGTGATTTTTCAGCCTGTAAGGCTAGAGCTGTTCAGTGTTCCATCTACTGCAGATCAGCTGAGTTAAAATCAAATGATTAAAACAACTTTTCTTTAGAAAAGGAATTTTCTGATGCATCTGCTTGGCTTGCCATTTAACGCTGTGCTCCTGCCCAAGCTCCTGTAAGGTTTTTATGGACTCTCCAAGCTTTTACCATTTTCTTATGCAAGGTACTTGATCCAGCGCTAACACATGATCTTAATGTGGAATGGAGGAACCAAGCCAACAAAAAGGACAGATAACATCCTGTGTTTAGGACTTTATGCACAGCTAGGAGTTCTGGGGAGATAATACACAGATATTAAATGCTCTTGCATACATTTCCTAATAGGAAAGTCCTGTTTCAACTAAATGTACTTCAGTAGGTAGCAGTACTGAAAAGCAGTTTCTTCAATTAAGCATGGCCTTATAAATAGCTAAACATATAAGAATTGTGGTTGGCTACGTGATAAGATATGATGTGATGCATCTTTTCCCATCATCTTCAAGGAAGGGCAGGAAAAAATATATTGCCATCTTAACATAGAGTGCATTGTTAGCTGATATTTCAACTCATATTTCTCAGATACCAAACTGATAACTTTAAAGAATGATGGTCTGTATGAACAACTATCAGAAGCAAGGAAACCTGATAGCCTGGGGAAAAACAGTTATTGGGGTGGTGTTGACCAGTTATTTTGATGACACAGTAGGTGAATGAGATCTAGCTTTTGAATAGTGGATAAGCATGGCAAATTACTGTTATGGTCCTCCTCATTCATAACAGTCCTAGAGTGCTATAAAATGACTGGTTAAACCGTGAAACATCTGGGGTTGGGGCACATCAACTAAAGACCAGGCTGTGCAAGCTGGAAAGGAGGAGAAGGAAGATCATGGGAAAAATGACCTTGGGAAAAATGACATGGGACATTTTACTAGAATGCAACAGAATCTTACTCCCATTTGACTTTTGCAATGTATTTTTGTTACACGTGACCACACTAAAAGTCTGTCACAGAAACTGCGGCAAATATTTATCTTATTTTTTTGTCAAAAAGCTTGGGGTTTTTTGTTTTGTTTTCAAAAAAAAGCATAACATTTAATCATCTCATCAGTGCACTCATCAGTGCAGCTAGCTAGGAATCAAAAGGTTAACAGCAAATTCTGTTTTACTGGTTAAAGATAGCAGCATTTGCTCAAATGGTTGTTTTACACATGCAGTGGCATCATCCAGTTTAAATCCTGCTGTGTTTCTTTGCCAACAACTGCTAGTGAACATTTGCCCACCTTCCCTGCTGCTGAGTAGTATCAGGATTAGATGCAGGGAGGCGAGCCGGCTTACAACTTCATCTGTTGGCACCACAGGAATGCAGGAGCAGAACAGCATGGCAATAGGGAAAACTTTCAAAATCATCAATTTTAAGGTCTTACCTCAAAATGGCTATTTCCTGGCTGGGGGGAAGGGTATCTTTCCCCAAATGTGCAAGGAAAAAGAAAAAGAAAAAAGCAGCAAGAAGAAAACCTTTCTCAAATAAAGACATGATGGGCATTTATTTATTATCCAACCTAGCAGGCAGGTGAATGTCTGCAAAACTGTACCGTAGATTTTGACATGGGAGGAGTGCCTGTCAAGAAAACACTGGTCTTATCTGGCTCTGTTGGGAATAAAAATTTAGGGAGCTTTTGTACATCTTGGACTTTTTTAAGATGATGGATAGCTTGCAGCAACAGGCATTTTCCTCCCCTCACCAAAGGAAGCCACTTTTCCCTCAGTACTTAGCAAAAGTCTCTTTGAATGACATGATTATAGAGAATCACATTCTGAGCAAAGAGACTGGTAGAGACAGACAGCTGGGTTCTCTGTGCAGTTATATTAGCTTTTGCCTGCACTTAAAGAGAGCCAAAATGTACTTCCTGAACTCCATACATTTCCTACCTGCAAAGTTGTGCACCTATATCTGACCTTCTCAAACACTTGTCTGTACTTACGGGGCAGAGGAGAGGGAATGTAACATACCAAAGGGCCAAAAGACAGGAAAAGGTGGCATCGCTTTTTCCATTGATTTCCTGCACTAGAAGCTCTCATTGTGCTGGTTAGATCCGAACTGGTTGCTATAACGGGTGAGCTGCGCTGCGCCCCCTTTCCCAGCAAAGCTTTCTCAGCTGGCTGGCAGCAGGCAGTTGAGCTGGGAAGTGGGGGTAGCAAGCAGATGCTTCTTTTTAACTACAAACATAGCAGTACAGGTTCCTCACAGGTTTTTAGGGTAGCTGAGTACAGACTTAAACAGAGAAATAATGTCTCCCACCCTATCTTTTCTCATTGTTTGTCCTCTGTAAGCACATGGCAAGCATCACCATCATTAACTTTGAATTTGAGTCCTCTGTGATTTGCCTGATGATAGTGATGTCTCTTCTTCATAGTTGCTTTAGTATTACACCTACCATGCTCAATGTTCAGCTTTGGCACCAAACAATGAGCTTAAATAGCGCATTGGCAACTACAAAGTAATTGAGATTTTTTTTCAGATTAAAATAGATTGTGACAAACTAGGCTGACAGCTCCAAAGCAGCTGTTACAGTCTACGGTAACAGTGGTGTGCATTAAAAAGCTCTTGACCACATATTTATGCAATAGACCTAATAGCTTTAAATGAGCTGTTATGATCTATCAATTAAGTAATATATACTGTTAAGAATGCAAGGATAAACCCAAAGGAATTATTATCTACTGCAGCAGTTTTTGTATTTTTAAACTTTTTTTCTTAGAACAATTGCTTTTCCATTTGCTTAATGCCGTTAATAAGAAGCATACAGCCAATAATGAATGACATGCTTAAAATTTGCAGTCTGCACATAATAAGATGGTAAGATTAAAACATCATCTGTAGCTCATCTTGACAGGTTAGAGTTGTTACAGCGTGAATTATTTGGAACAATAGAAAGATGCGTAACAAGTAACTGAATTTTCCTTGCGTTTTTTTTGGTGTGTTTTGTTTTTTGTTGGGTTTTTTTTTCACCTTTACTATCCAGAGGATTGTTCACTTTTCTGTGACTCCACGTGGGCTGATCTGATGTTCAGGGCAGGACGGTCAGGTTCTAGCACTAGTATTGAGAGTAGAATAGCTAACAGGTGCTCCAGCTGTTTTGCTGTTTCAGCACTACTAGTTTTAGAGCTGACCTGGTGCTACCTGCAAGACCAGTCCTTTGGGTTTCCAAGCTTTTTGATCACATGCCCCTATCAGTAAAATATTTTTGAGCATGTACCCCTACTACTGTACTAATATATTATGTACCTTAGAAAACATACACAAAAATAAAAATTAAAGGAGGCGATAAAGATGGAATAAACACTGGTTTTCATTATTTTTTGTTTTATTAATGGTGTGAAAAATATTTTCTTCCTTCCAATGGATCGCCTTGTGTACCTCCACGAGTACACACAGACCATTGCTTTAGTGTAGTACAAGGAGAGACCTCACTCCCCCCTTCTTTAAATAGAATCTTCTGTGGTTTATTCTGTCTCCATTACTTGGTTCTCCCCACGTAGACACCCAGTCCTATAGGAAACAGTGACCAAAGAGATAGGTATATAACTTTTACTTTCCCGTTAACTCTTCACCTCGTTATTAAACCTGTTATAGATATAGCAACTTAATGACTACTGTGAATCAGGTGAGCAGTTCATAATTATTCTTAGTACATCATGTGGTCAGGCTGCTTTAGTAGGCCCCTATAATCTGTAATAAAACATGGTTTTACACATCATTACAGGGTTGGGAAGGTATTCTTTACTCCTGGCCTGAAGTTACATATGCAGTCAGCTGCAGAGTCTGGTCATTTGCTCCTCAGCTTCTTTATTTTAAGGAGAATTTGCTCACGCCTCCCGGTGAATGGGACTGAGCCAGGCGGTGTGCTGGCGGGCATCATACATCCTTCCACTAGTGCCTTTCACATCCACACCTACCTGTTAATTGTCTTCTAGTGTGTGAACTAGATCATCGACACAGATGATCACCAAACATCAGCCTCCTCCTAGCTGTCACCTTCCTGAGCTCAGTGACTCCAGTTAAATGAAAGTAAGTACTCAGGCACTTCAGAGACCAGTGGTTTACGTCACAGGGTAAAGCGAAGAGAGGTAGAGCTTCCCCTACTGCCAAGGTTCCTAAAGTGGCAAAACTGCTCAGAGCTGGTTTACTCGTATTTACTTTTGCTGAGCAAGGGAAGAATTCTGCCAATCCATCTGAGTTTAGCCTCAGAGAAAAGAATAATTATTTCTTGATTTATTCAGACAAACAGCTGAAAAGGGTTTTGTCTCCTTTCAGATTTGATTGTCTCGTTACAACTGCTGTGGACCTGTTGACAGCAGTGTAGGCAAACCTATGACAAATCCATTTCTCTGGGTTTGTGACAGCCTCCTCCTACCCCAGTCATGGTTTGCTAGATTGGAAGAGTACAGCTTGAAAATGAGTGGTGCTTTGGAGGAAAAGAAGCCACATGCCAGCTCCAGAAAAGGCCAGTATTGAATTAAGGCTTTACAGAATTTTGTGGAACTTCTGGTCTTAGGTTACTCAATATATTCTTCCTTTTTGTGTTCTGTTTGAATCTAACAGGCTTTGAGTTTTCTGTATTAACCCTTGGTGCCTTGTCTGTGAAGGTGTGTTGATTATGTAAAAGTATTGTTGAAAAAAGGGGTCTTAAGAAAGAGCTTGGAGGAAGAGATTGTGATAGCTGCTTGGAAAACATTTGCCAGCAGCCAGTTACCACTTAGTGGCTGATGCAGGTGAAGATGACGAACCTGATGATTAGGGCACTGTACCTGAGTGAAAAGTAGGTAAAGCACAAGACAAGAGACCAGAACCTATGGACTGTGCAGAGGTGGCGAGGAAGGTAAGTAATATAAAGTGATGGGCAAGGTAAGGGGAACAAAAGAAATTGATCTGGGGAGTTGTTAGCAATATGTTCTTCTGTATCTCCTAAAGTTTGAAACCTATGTTTAAGATGTATAGGAGTAGATATAGCACAGCTGATGAAGAGTAGAGAGGAATAGGGCTGTTTCTTCTGCTCAGCAATTAGACTTGGAGGAGGATAAACTGAATGAGTTTATATTGCCAAGCTTAGCTATGTGCTTCCCTATGGTCTCTTTATTCTTTATTTGTGGTGTAGCTTGTTACTTGCTTTATCCTCGTGACCATTTCATCAAAGAGGAGAGGGCAGCTTGGTTAGTATTAGCTAGTTTATGTGGCTGGCCTCCTTGGCAGAGCAAGTAACGGTAGCAAGAAAATTAACCCTTGGTGGGAAGAGTGAGAGAACCCTTCCTTGCTGGAGGATGTGGCCAGGGGAGAGGTGTACCAGGAGGTACAGCGGACGGACTGTTGTGGTGTTGGCTCTTGTGTGGGGTAGATCTCCGGGAGAACAGACCTCTTGGCCTGCTTGTGTGGGAAGGTAGTGTTGGCTCTATGTTACAGACAGCTCCATTTCTCGTGGGTAGAAGGGGAATGTTGCTTGTGTATCTAGAGAACAGTGAGCAGATTTGAGGGTGCTCAGAGTCCTGCTCTTGGTTTCCTTGTGTAACGTCATGGGCTTTATGGGGTAACACAAACCAGTTTGTGACTACGGCAAATGGGGACTGGGAAAGTCAGCTGCTCTCATCTGTGATTCAGGGTTTCTTACCATTTCTGTAAGTGGCCTTCCAAGATACCTGATACTTTCTGGATTGCAACATGAACTCTGAGATTAAAATCAATTAAGGGGAAATCTGAGAGGGCGTGATATGAGGAGGGAAAGGAGTATTTGCATTTCTGTCACAATCCAAGCAAAAACTATAGACTGGAGATAAAGGTTTGTGAGTCTCTGCTTCTGCTGTTAGCCATTACTATCGGTCCCTTTGTTCAAAAAGGTGGAGCCTGGGCTCTGAGACTGTAAGGGTCTGTGTTTGAACCATGTGAACAACTGAACCAGTATCATCCTGAGTATTAAATTCTGCAACAATGTATGTCATTCATCTAACTGGGAGAGGGTTTTGTAAAGACCGTTTTTGCATGTGACTCCACAGAAAAAAATCTAAACGTACACCATCAAAACTTAGACCATTTGGGTCTAGATCCAAAATATTTATGAATTGACACTGATGCTGTAATTCTCTTATGAACCATTTATTCTCAAGTTTGATTACTAAAAAAATGTCATTTACAGAAGAAATAAGTTATGAAGGAATCAAATTTCATACAAGAAACCCTGGAAAACAAGACCACAAATGACAAAACAGACTATTTAGAGCCCAGATGGCTGCATAAAATAAATAGCCATTTCCTCAGTGGAGGCATAGGCAATTTGGCTGTGTGAAGCTACAATTCCAGCAGAGATCCTTGAAACAGATGTTAATATTGCTTGTGCATGGAAACTTTAGTAAAAGGCAAGATGTTCAGGTAACATGAATGTAATGACTGACGGCCTCAGATTTCTTTGTCTGTAGGAGATACGCACTTAAAACCATAATGTGACTGCTGTAGAGCTGGGAACATAAATATCTGTGTGCATGCTATGATGAGCTAACACATGTGGCTGCCTGAGATGTTTGAGACGTTTTGGCAATTTTCCTTTTGCTATAACTGGTAGCCCAGGAAATATTTTTAAACCAAGAAGAAAAATTCAAGCTGAACCTAAATATAGATAGATATGTATATGTAGATATAGGCATAGATAGATATAATGGTATAATTGTCTTTACCTGTGTAGAGCAGAAACAAGAAATTAATGAGTTTCTTCGTCAGATTAACTTAAAAACTGTCCTGTGTTAACATGTCTGTCTTTAACTAGTCTGTGTTATTTCAGGTGTTCCTGGTCAGGCTAAGTAACCCCCTAATTTTTGTAGGAGCAAGCCTTACTCATCTTTTCCTTAGAGGAGGTTACACTCTTGACTCAAGCTTATCCTAAGAAATGTGAATGACAGAAGTACATTTTCTGGAGGCAATTCTAAGAGTTTCTCAGTGGAATGTGTTTTCTCCATGTAGTAAGAAAGAAGAGTGGCAATTTTGCAAAAAAATGTGTTCCAGTTCTTAGTCAAAAATTCTCATTTAGTGAGTGTGCTACAACAGTCTCCTGATAGACAGTAGCAAGGCACGTCTCTTACGGCTTGCACCTGTGTAGTGTTTTGTTGGTTGTTCCAGCTGAATCCTATTCCATGGAGACCCTCAATGCAGAACTTGCACAGCGACTTAGTGTGTCCTTGAGTGGCTGCTTTGAGTGCTGTCACTAGCTCCAGCGCATACAAGATGAGGTGGCAAGGTCCTTGTTTTGAAGCAGTAATGGGTTGCAGGGTTTACAACGCCTACTGAACAAGTGAAAACTTAACATAACTACATGAATACTGCTGGGACTAAGGGAAAGACTGACACTTACTCCAAAAATTTTGGGTGAGCTCTTTGCAGACCAGTGGGTAGTTAAGCCTGGTAACAAGTTGTTTTCCACCTTCCCCTGTTTGAAAATGCATCCAGAAAGAGCCGTTCTGAGGAGAAGGTTTTGCACGACAGACAGTGGCCAGAGCACACACCTAGGCTATGAGGGGTTTGCATTCCGTTTCTTGCTCAGCCTGAGGTAATTCAGCCCCCAGCAGGGTATTCTGAAATATGGGTGTTCTAGAGAAATCCATCATCTGCACAGCTGGACTCACAATGTGATGAGGAAACACGGGTGTTCACTGCAGTAGGATCAGGATTCAGGTAGGTGTTAAAATGAAGCCTACTCCAAGGCTTACTCATTAAGAATTTAGTGTTCCTGGACGCCGATAAAACAATGTTTATGCAGGAAGCCATGGTATCAGTGTCAGTAGCTCAGTATGCTCATTGTCATGGATGTCTGCGGCTTTCTGTTAACCTACCAATATTTGGGCTGATCTCAAGAGGTCCCTGAGGCAAAGCATATGCAAAGCATTCAGCAGTTCTCTGGGTAATACAGGAGATTCCACTCTTCTTTTCCCCTCAAAAAGAATAATATGTGTTTCCAGATCCAAATTTTGATTCACCTATGCTGGGACAATTTCAATAGAGGAGAATTTTGTCTTTACTACCTGATTCAGAGCAGCAGATGTTAGTCAAGTGTGTTTACTGACTTCAAGATATCCCAGTAATCCTCCACATCAGACTAAGTTAACATCTAAAAAGGAAAGTGAGAAAATTCCCTGTAAAGATTAAGGGTGAAATATTAATTCTTCTCGATACCTGAAGAGAGATTAACAGAATATGTAAGCCATTGCAAGAGATTTGATAACGTGTGTGGCAGAGAGCTTCTGTTATCTCTGCTGGATGGTGTTGGAACTGTTCAAGTTGAAACCATATCCTTGATTGTTTGTGTCGAGCAGCCTCTCCCCTGAACAAGCAGTAAACATATGGTCTCTTGATAAAGGAGGTTCTGGAATCTCTCCCCAGCCTTACAGCCTGGTTCTGAGTCATCTTGTTCAGCTCAGTGACAACATGTGAGCTCTGAAAGGATACTGCTTACAGCAACAGTAAAAAGCTTTTGTCTTCCAGGGCTTAGTGTCTCTTGGTTAGAGCCAGGGAATGGGAGTAGAGTATTGTAATTCAGAATCTTAAATCATTCACTTGGCCGCTCTCCTTCTGAGTAGCTCCACCTCTGCTACATTTTCCCCATCTGTAATAACAGACATATGCCTGTGCAGGAAACTGATATCTTCAGCGAAAAGTCTAGTATAAAATATACATTCTTCTGAGAAAGCATCAGAAATCTTTCCAAATAGAAATAGCTATGCTTTATGCTAAATTGCAGTGCCTCTACTGCCGTATGATACTGCTTCACTAACACACCTAAGTCAGCTGAGTCAACAAGCTAAACACCACACATCCCAGTATTAATTTCAGCAATCTTGACACCTCTGTATCATAGTGTTACACTTCTTAACTCAGTTGTCAGCATGCAGTAAATGTGGTGGTACTGTCAGCCCACACAGACTAGGGCTTAGTATCACAAGGAGAGCATTTTGTACTCCCACTGCAAGAAATTCCATTTTGGTATGCTTTCTACATTTACAGTAACAATGGGTTGGCTTTAGACACTTATCAATTAATGTCTAGTGCTAATACTGTCATAAACAAACATTTGTTTGCTGCTGCTTTCTCTCTAAAGAATCCCTTTGTTTGCTAGAGAATCAAAAAGGACTAACGTCGTTCCTTCTGTCGCAGAGGAAACGCGCATCTACTGGTAGCTCTTGCAACTGGGACACCTGTTAGTCTGACCGATGAGACAATAAAATCAGACTCAAATTGCTTTATTCAGTAAAGATAAGTAGATAAAATCACAGAAAATAAAGTCACAGTAAAGTAAATTCTTGCTCCATTCACAGCTGTTAGTTTAATGGAATTGCCTTTCTCATGAAAAGCACAGCTGCTCCAGCCCTGCCGGCAGCACGCGCTGCCTGGCCCGGGAGGGGGCTGCGGGGCTGCAGCAAGGCTCGTCCCAAGCAGCCAGGGCTGCCTTCAGAAATGGCCTTAACCGCCGCGTGCGTCTGCAACCAGAGCAATCTGCTGAGCATTTGGACCAAACCAGGCTGGTGCCCGTTGGGTTGGCAGCTCAGCTGAGGGCTGGGTTTGCAAACCGCTCGGCGCGCGTTGCTGCAGAGCGCTGCCTGGCAGGCTGCAGCGGCTCCTGTGCACCTTGCTGTGCTCTGCCCCTCAGTGACATCAATGCGTTCCCCTGCTAGAAGCCAGCGTGTGTCCTCCCAAGCCGGTAGAGCTTTGCAAACCAGACCGCCAGCCTCAGTGCACAAGTGTTAATGGCATCTTGTGTTTGCAGGTAACAGGGCACACGTCTCTGCAGGATCAATTAGTTGTGCGTAGAAATGCAGTGTTAGACGCGGATGCGATTCTCCATTTTGTGAGTGTCATCAGTAGTTAAACACACAGGGCCTTTTTTCTCCCCTGTACTCTGCTTTTACTTTAGAACTCCTTTTTCAGTTTATGCCACACGCACAATAGGACTCGATGCCTTAGTTTGTCATTTCTAAATGAGAGTAATGAACCCCCTCATCTCACAGGAATACTGTGAAAGTCAGTCAAGTAGTGTATTGGAAACGGTCTGATACTGCACTGGCAAACACAGAAACAATGCTGGGTTTGGAGCTTGGTCTAAATACTATGCAAAAAATAAGACTCTAGACCAGTAATGAACAGTGACAGAAGGAGAAATTATTGAATTGTTGCTCATTTAGTGAACGTGATTCCTGCTGCGCACTGGATGAAATTGGCCCTGTGGGGAAAATAGAAAGACTAGGATATTGCTTACAAAAAGAGGAATGACTTACGGTGGCAGAGACAGGCTTAAATTTAGCATTTCCTCGCTTCTGAGTGATAAGTGTGGCCATCCAAAGACATTTCAGAAAATAATGTGTGGGTATTTGATTTGGGTGATTTTCTAGCTTTTGGAAGAGAACTGAATATGTAGCAATTCTGTCCCGAGGCGTTGTTGTAATACTTACTGGAGGTATCAGTGGATTGAAAGTGCTGAAATGCCTAAATCGGCAGAGACCTCCCTCACTTGAGCTCAGAGCAGGTGCTCGGGTGACATTCTGTCACCCTCTGCATGGGGAAATCCAAGCTTTGTCACAAACAGATGGAGCTTCTGATCTGGTGGAAGAGGGACCCTATAGGTAAAGTCACCGTACCTGGGTGGACAGGCAGTGGTAGCCCTATCCCGGTTCTTTATCACTTTTAGCTTGATGCAATTAAGGAATGAAGCTGAAAAGCTTAGTACACTTTTGATGAATAAATTGGTTTGTGAAAAACAGGATGGATTGTGACTTCCTAAATGCCAATGGATTTTCAAAAGGACAGCATGAAGTAGCCTTCTCTTATATTTCAAACCTTTTCCAAAACATGTTTTCTGGAATGGATTCATTTAGGTCTTTTTAATGTTCAAGAAGCAATTGCTAGAATTTCTTGACACAGATAAAGTACTTTATTTTCCCTTATCTCAACCTTGGAAAAAAGCAGAAATGCTTTGGCTGAAATTCTCTAAAATTCCCACTGTGCAAACTTCAGCCCAAATAGTTATAATTGAGATAAACTGTAAACAACTGAATGCAGGATCTTCTAATGAGAGGTGTCAAGGAATATTAATAATAGATGTTATTTCCATCCAAGCCTGTAATAATACATGATGGGATATTCAAGGTAAAGAGATGCAAGTGCAAAGTGAGGCAAATGTATGTACTCATCTTTTACATTTTAATGGAACTAATTAATGAGGCTGGCATGCTTTTGAAAATGCTTTAATTTATTCTTTGATTAAAAAGTAGAAGTCTCTCATTAGTACAAAAATATCTTTTCTGAGTTATACTTCTGGAGTGTATAAAACAGATCAGTGCTGATATAAACTGGGAATTTCAAAATTATTGTTTACATTGCATACTATTTCTGCATCATTCATTGTGGATTTACATCATAATTAGTTTGCTCTGTTTTCCCTGCAGTGAGCTTGACTCAAAGCGGGGAAACTCCTCTGGATTTAACTGTTGCACCTGATTGCTTTTTTACTTTCAGGCACTGGCTGTGAAGCACTTATTTATTTCAGTTATTGTTTCTATGAGAAGGAGAGGAAAAAAGAATCATCTGCTGCTTTATTTGATTTATCAGGTGACTTCTTTTCACTTTTGTTCAGTTTTGTGTAAGGTGACCTTTGCATTTGTGGAGTGGTAGTTTGATTATAAACCACTGCTTTGGTTAGCTCAGAGTTTTGTGCATATACTTTAATTTACATTATACCCCTGTAGACCTCATTTGGGGAAAAAAGTTCTAGTGTAGCAGTTCGTCTTTAATGCCAGGCTCTGTAATTAGTATCCTCCTTCTTCTTACTCACAATTTTGGTAAATTTTATTTATTTTGGTAAAACATTGGTAAATTTTGGTAAAATATTAATTGCTATTAAATAGTGTGAGTATGTGTGTGTAGGGTGTGAGGGGGGCTCCCTAGCTAAAGCTGCATTCATGGAAATGACAGGGGCTGGCTCCAGAGGGGGAATGTAGTTGCGCCTTTGGATAATTGCATGATTCTGATACTTCTCTGCCTCACTTTGATGGATGAAATTCTCCCCAGGCTAGAGGTTTTATGAGGTCTTTACATTACTGAAACATCCTTGAGCTAAAGCTAGAATCCTGCCAGCTTTCACAAATTTGGTCTAGATAGTAAAGAATTTGACTGCGTTAGGTTGGCATGGAGCAGTCCTGTAGCTCCTACCTCAGCTTCCTGCCCTTTTGCGTGTTGTCCCACCGCTGGAGCAGGGCTGCCCTCGCTCATGGCTTGCTGTCCCAGCCCTTCGGCTCACCAGCCCTCGCCTTTCCTTTGTACCCAACACCTGTAAAGCAGCAGGGAAGGGAACCCGGGGTGCAGGCTGAAGGGCTCCTGCTTTCTGCCAACCCGCCCAGGTTCTGTGTGATGTCCTTTCCGGTGTCCCTTGGTGTTGGCAGAGAAGTGAGGAGGAGGAGGATGGTGCGGTTACCTTGCAACGGAGCGCTGAGCTCAACCTCAGTGCTGCCGAAACTGCTGCAAACTGAGCAGGGGCTCGTCGCTTTTCAGCAGTCCTTTTTCAGCCCTCTGCTACGAAAGGTTCAGGCTCTGAAGCGATGCTGCAACCTTCCCCACCCATGCTTACCCCTGCCGTGTGGCTGGGAAGGTGGTTGTGACAAGGGAGGAAGATTTTTCCTTCTAGAAAAGCAGGATGTAAGATCCAGAGCATCTTGCTGGCGAAGTAGAACAGATGGGAAGCATACAGCTTTGCCCTCCTCAGCAGGTTAGAATCTGGCGTCTTGTGTATGAGATTTAATGTGGATATGAATAAATAATAGAAGGGAAAGAAATATTTGCTCAAAACAGAGTTTACAGAATGTTATGCTCTACTGATAAATCAGTCCAAAAATACTTCCTCGTCGAGACTCATTGTTCAGCTCCTTTGACAGCAGCTAGTGTCCCAGTTCGAAGGGCTCTCTGGGGATTTCACTCCCACTGTTCCTCCCTTTCCCAAAAATGTTACACCTCCCAGTTTTACTAATACAAAGCTCTTCCTAGTGTAAAGAAAATAAATTAGCCATTTGGAAAGGTTGACCAGACACAACTCATCAAAGAAGAGTCCGGAGAGCTGCGTGAGTGGCAGCACTATCTTACAAGTTCCATAAATACTTGGTGTCACCCCATGCATGTCTTCCTTGGGATTTTGCATTTATTTCTCCCTGCATTATACACCAACATGGGTAGCAAAATATGAAAAAGGGGAGACAGCAGAGATTAGGGGCTGGAAACATTTTCACAGCAGTATCTTGTCAGCTTTCCAGCACACTCTGACTTATCGAGATCCAAACACTCACAGCTGGTGCATATTTTAATGCCAAATGACTGGCATGGCTGAAATTGGAATTCACAGTCTCTCAATGCACCGTACTAGCGCATTTAGTCAGCACATTGCTTTTGTGTGACTCTTTTAAAGTTAAGTTACATTTCAATGAGGGTATTTTTATGGAGGCACTGTGAACTTGCACGGAAGAGTGTGTGGCTTGGTGTGCCAAGTGGCTGTATGTCTGATTAAAATTAGAAGTAAAACAACATGAAAAACCCTGCTAATTTACTGCCCTAAAATTGTCAATTAGAGCAGTGCCAAGCAGTCTGGCAAGAGCTCCAGTTCTTCCAAAAGGCAGAAGAGCAGTGCCAACTCTGAAGCAAAGGAAAGTGGAGGAAATATTTGTCAACTCTATCCAATAGTCACGTAATAACTGGGCAGTAAATTCTCCAACCTGAGTTCTTTGGCTGATGGTTGGAACAACGCCTGGTTTTGAGGGGTTTTTTTTTGGGTTGTGGGGTTTTTTGGTGATGTTTTGTTGTGTTTTTTTTTTTTAAATCTTTTAAAATTTTCCATTAGTGCATTCTGTTTCATAGATGTGATGGGTTGCTCTGCAACTCAATGCTGTGCTGCATGATCTACGTTGCCATGTTTCCTGAACAGCCCAGTACATAATGTTGCATAGTCTATGAAATTAAAATAATAATAATCATAAATTTCTGACACTAGAGGCAAGAAGTGTTTTGGGATAAGCTGCTTCAACAGGGTGATAGCTGGTGTATATTCAGTGGTCAGAAAGATGAAGGTCATTTCCCTTTTACAAAGTGCAGTTCAGTTCTGTAGTACAACCTTGCCTTGAGTTTGATTCCCTCAAGACAGCTATGAGTACCACTGTTGGGGTCCACCCCAGAGGAGTCCTCCAGCACCGCTATTGAGACTGTTGGCTGTAGTGGGGCACATTTGGGATCAGCCTGCTAATGATACTGCTGGAAAGGGCTGTGTCATGCAGCGCTGTGGTGTTTGGGGGTAGGCTCTCACAGCTTAAGAAAGTCCCAAAGACTGTTGAAATTATTCTAGAGTCATGGAGCAACTCAGATTTAGCTCATTAAAATTCTTGCTAGACTATGACATTATTTGAATTCAATTCAGTGGAAGCAAGATCCCATGATGAGAATTGCTTTTGAACTCTGCAGACCTACAAGAGTTTTCAGGGTTTTTTTTTTTTTCATGTGATCCATATGTTTGCAAATAGTTATCACACTGGATTAATTTGGCACAGAGGGAGGCAACAAATCAGCCAGTATTCCTATTATAACCCTGATTTTCTGGGGCTTTATTTTGTGACCGGCTTTCTCTGCTTCCCCCCCCCCCCCCCCCCCAATTTCTGTTTATTTTAATGACTGCCATAGGTTCAGACTTTAAGGATGAACAAAACAAAATATAGTATATGCACAAGCATTAAAAATTGATTAATTGAACAGCTTAGGAAAAAAAAGTTGCAGGGGGAACTATACAGTAAGTAAGTTATGACTCTACCAAGAAGCAGAGCTAAGCTTGGCCAGTTATTGAAGAATGTGTGGAAAACAAAATGAGCAACAGGTGGCTTAGGAACGAAGCGGAAAAACAGAGGGATCTAGGCTGACAATCTCATGCTGCACTGGACAGGGTGAATAATCCCTGCCATTAACTTCTTTCCCCTTCTTGTGCAAATCAGTGCCAGGTCAGAAAGAGATGTTTTGAAGAGGGACTGGAAGATATGGTCACCCACTGAAGCAAGTAGGAAGGGGAGACAAAGGGAAAGGACTTCAACTTGTCTCAGAACCTCTTTTCTGAAGTTTGGGGTTGCTTTGGTTTTTTTGTCTTGGAGGCTGGTCTGAGATACATGAGAACCAGATGGACCAGGCACAAATGCTAGCTGGTGTGAAGAGCTCTAGTCTCAGAAACTGGTGAAGTTCAAAACTAGGACCTCGGCAAGGCCTGCAGTCCAGCTACTCTGTAACCTGAAGAAAAAAACCCCAAACCCAGAGTCTAATTTCCCACCACCACCACCCTCAGGTTCAGATCGTGTACACTTCCTGGTGATCTTCAGAGGACTTTTGCTACTACCTTCAGTGGAAGCAAGACCAGACTGTGAGCAGTGTATTTTACTGTTATTTTCAAATGCACTGCTTCTAGGCCATAGGGAAAAGAAAAGTGCCAGTGTTGTAGTGTGTGGTACTACGTTACAGGCTTATACCGGTGCCTTCCAATATCATGGAACAACCTGTTAAGGTACAAAATTGTGAGAAGAAATAGATTAATTATTTTGCACTCAGTAGTTGTAATAAAAATAATTAATGACAAGTTCAAGTTCTTTCACAAAGACATCTCTGGTTGTCAAGAAAAGCTAAAGTAGCATGAGGACCAAATTGTCCACGTTCTCCGCTTGCAGCCAACATGTTTTATTCTTACAAGTCCCATCCTGTCTGAGTGCAGAAAGAATTATGTTCAAAAGACCAGGCCCCTACCAAATAATCTGGGACAGCTGTGGGTTTTGGTATTAAATTCAGTGGGAGCAGAAATAGGGCCATGATGGGTCGATATAAAATGAAATGATCTTTTGGCTTAAGCATTTGCATTTTACTTGTCATTCAAATTGAAGTCACCTTCTTAAGGCTTTCATTCCTGCGCTGATTTGAAGATAGGATATATGCCAACTGCAGTTCTTTACATGTCTCTGGTATTGCAGATATTTAATGAATTTTAACATAATTTATTACCAGTAGAGAGCAGTCTGAGATTAGAATTAATATTGGGCATTGCATGAAGAAAATATCATGGTTAAGCCATACATACAATACACAGTGCAGGATTAAACTGATTAATTTTAAGCATACCTTATATGTGCTTGTAAAACTAGCTTATTTTTGCCAGTTGGGTCTTTAAAGAACAAACACTTGAAATTTTTGAATATAGTCTAAAATGAAATAAAACATGGCAGTGTTCTTTGCAGTTTAATTTTTAAATGTGTGACTGCTGGAGGTCATATTTCTATCTTTCCCTTACCTCGTTTAAAAACAGATCTGTTGTAAATGCTATTTATGGTTCATGGTTTTCCTTAGTTTCTAAGCTTGAAACTTGCCTTGATGAACAGTGAGTAGAGCATTACATTGTTGCCTTCACTTCAGTTTGCTTAAATTATTTTTATTAATTTTCAAATTACAAACAGAAAGCCTGTTTTTCAGCAGTAACTTCATACAGAGTGTTTCATTCATACTGTTGAAAGATGTAAGAAATACAAATCGTTGCCAAAATCAATAAACAGAAGTATTGACTTTCAATCCTGTCCTGTTTAGAGGGCATTAATTTACATACTAGATCGTGTCGTCGTTATAATTCTGTCCATCTCGTGGTTTTCATCATTTTTTGTATCATGTTTTCTAATTACATCGCCTTTATTCTACCTGAAGGGCTTGTTTTCAAATCCTATTTTGGTTTTTGTTTCACCCTGTAACATAGTCAATGCTCTAATTTTACTGCATGATCCAGCAGACAGATGGGGCTATTGGGGTAAACCTACAAAACCTTTTAACTCCTGAGTTCAGTGTTCTAGAGGTAAAAGCTGGAGTTTACCTAGCTGTATCCAAAGAAATTTATGCTGTGCAGTAAGACTCAGTGCCTGGAGCTGGATCTAACCAGACTTTTTCAAAATTTTATTTTAGTTTAGTTTTCTTAGGCTTCCACTCCCTTATAACTGCACCTCAACTCTTGTGCGCTTTCCTTGTGGTTGCATGGCTGGAGGTCCATGCAGTGCCCTGTGCTGGGATGCTCTGTCATCCTCTCCCAGTTGGGCAAGAGCTCTCCTGCTCTCAGCAGCCAAATGGTGGGCAAGGAACTGTGGGGCTGTTTAACCCGCCTGAACTGCCAGGGCAGAGACATCAAATGAAGCTAAAGCACAGCTGAGACTTACTCCCGTGGCTGGCTTACTGAGTGTTACAGACTGACATTACAGACTTGCTGAACCAACACAGGTTCAAAACAGAAATAAGTGCATGCCCGAGAGGTTTATATATATGGATGGCCAGGTGGTTCAGGCAAAAGAAAGCATGTAGGAACAGAGCTGAATCAAGAGCATAAACATCTGTCTCTGGAGACTTGAAACAGTAGGTGTTTACTCTATATTAGTTTAGGAACAAATAGGCGTGTGACCCATCCCTCCAATCATCTAATCCAAGTCAATTCCTTTCATCACTGAAGAGCCTTTCAAGCCTCCCCAACAAAGTTCAGCTTACTTTCAACTTCGCTAGCAATCAACAGACAGATGTGGGTCTACAGGAATCTTTCGAAGCGTAAAAGCTTACTGATAATGACAACTTCATTAAAATGGAATTGTTTTGTCTTTAAAGCTATGGAAGGTGTGCGTGGCCTGCCAAGCAGTAGCACACAGTTGTCTTTATGGGACACTGGTGGGGTAAAAGGGAGATCAGGGTATTTAATTCCTGTAGTTGGTGATGCTGAAATGGTAAGGGAAATCAATCCAAAAATGAGAATTTTATTCATGCTGTGGTTGTTTATAGAACCCCAGTGCATCACTTAGAGGAATAGCATAGGTTACGTGTTGAGACGGGTTGGATTGTATTCTTTTATTTTACTTTTTGTGTATGCTTTCAGGAAAAGTAGCTTAAATTTAAGGGACCAATGAGGCAAAGTTCTAAAGGAGCACAGTTACAATGAAAAGAAAATGTAAATGTTAAAGGAACTAACCAGGCTTTGGTTTCAGGCTGAAATAAAATTCATCTTTTGGCCCCACCACAACTTCGTGCTTTGTTGCTGTGCACTAAAGGGGTACCATGCTTAGGTTTTTTTGTCTGTGTTAAATTGATATGTATGCAAACGCAAGCTTGAGATGGCAAAATCTTTTTGCCTTACTCCCAAAAGGACTGGTGGGGTAGAGATATCAAGACTGAAAATTTTACCTGTTTTAACTGTGTCCGTAATCTTGCACTAATATGCTTATTAGCCTTTAGTCAGAAACTGGTTTTAGCACGGCTTAAACTTTCTTTACAGGATGTGCTTGGTATGCTATTTTAAAAATCTATACAGAGGGTTAAATATATAATTGCTGACCACTTTTGATTCCAGCCTTCTTGTTTATATATTAATAGGTTTTCCTATTTGAATGATATAAATAACCAAGGCAGAGACCCAGCTTGCAAGAGCCTATCTGGGTCTTTATCACTGAACAGAAGCTGTCACTTCATGGGTGCGGTTCGCTTGTTTCTTTCATGTATTTCTTGCTCTAGCGTCAGCCAAGCCTCATCCCATGAGAACTTGTGGTTGCTGTTTTTCTCAGTGCTTCCTTATCTCAGGTTCCAGGGTTGTCTTTTTTTAGCTCTCCTGTTGTGTTGCAATCTCTCCATGGGCTCCCTGAAATGCAGTGCAATAGGGCAGTTGGGGGGCATTGTTTGCCTCTGTATCTTGGCTCGGATACATTTTACCTCTCTGGTTTTGTTGGGGAATTGATAATTAAAGATGAGAGGCTTGTTGCTGTAGCATAATGTAGGAATACTTTAGAATCAGAAAGCAAACATCACAGTACTCAAGAGGAAATGAAAGTTCAAGAATGTCCGCATTATTAATTACTCACATTGTTTCTCTCTGTGACAAAAATAATCTGTATTTTCTATGGCTCTGCGTGATTATTTACATTTAACAAAAACACCAGTGTATTCTTTTAAAACAATTTCCTCATAATGGCACTGTTGTGCTTTAGACACCTATAGGAATCTCACTTGAGGAAAAAAGATTTATATCTAAATTCCTCAGCAATAAAATAAGAATATCTATTTGAAAAGATTTGCCTAAATTTTATGTGTAATCTGTAGATTATAAATTCTTGGAGATAGAGATTGCCTTTTTATTCTGTGCTAGTATGGCACCTAGAACAATAGTGTCATTGTAAGTGACTGTAGGTGAATAGGTATTGAAACCTAATATTTCAACAGCAACAGTATTCAAAATGTGTTTTGAAAGATGATATATAAAGGCTCTGTTGCAAGTCTGTAGTTTGTAAACAATATAAAAATAAAAAATATGACACGTCCCTTGCCTTTCCTGTGCCCACATAGTCAAAGAAAACACAAACCCCTAAGCCTAGGGAAACCAGTGTTACAAAATACTCTGCTAATAAGAAATAGTAAGTAGTAACTGAGCTTTACCCTTGTGTATGCGCATCTTAATCCAGCCTTCAGTTTAGCCTGAACATATTTCCTCACTTGTAAAACAACACTGAAGTGTGTTTAGCGTAGTTTTATTTTAAATATGGAATATAAATAGTGCATGTAAAACCAAAGCTAATGGCAGCAATTGCTGTTCAGAGGCCTAGGTAACAGAAATTGGTTTGGGGATGGGGTGGTGGACTTGGTTCTCCAGCCTGTGCTAGGGGACAAGCACAGCAACTAGGGGCAGAATGCAGCCAACTCCTCTGCTGCCTTTGGTCCTTCAGCGTCAGCATCTTATTTGCAGATCACTAACGTGCAAGCTTGGAGGAAAGCAGAGGACGAAGGGGAAGCAGGTTACAAAGCTGCTTCCATGGCAAAAGCTCCTTTCCCCCCATGTACCCACCTGAACAGTGCAAGAAGCAGCACTGGCTAGCTCAAGAGACCATGTCAGGGCTGAGCTGAAGAGCAGCTGCTACATGCAGCCTGCTCCTCTGGCAGCATGGAGAAAATCCAGGAAAAAACACATGCAGATTTATTGTAGCAGTTCCCCCACTTCCCTTCTGTGGTATCTGTCCTTGCCAAAGATGGCCAGCCCCTTCCATGGTTGATTGGCCTCAAGGGAACTACTTGTCTCTGGAGAATGGGTTTGTCTCCTTCATCTCTCTCCAACTCATCTATTAGCACGCCGGTAAGTTTTTCTTTTTGCAGGATATTATCTTTATGGACTGCCCTTTTGTGTATGGCTCTTCCCTCTTCTTCTGGCTGTACAGCTCTCCCTCCATGCATACTTTCTCCTTCCTTCCCAAGGAGATTCCCTAAACAATGAATAGAAACAGGAAGCCACTTATGGTCTCTTTTCCCTTCCCTTTCACTGAAAAGCATTAGGGCTTTTTACACAGTGACCTTGAAATAGCCTTCCTTTCCCAGCTCAAACTGGTGGTGGTGATTGATGTACCTTTGGAGGAGGCAAAGGTAAAGAGGAGGTGAAATAATAAAAATGAAATAAAATAAATAAAAAAAAAAAAAATCTGGTCCAGACTGAGGAATTCAGAGATGAAGAGGAGAAAAAAGAAAAAAAAAAAAAAAAGAAAAAGAAAAAACCCACAAAAAATACAAACCCAAAAAAGCAAGGAACCCAGTTCACCTGTATAGGCTCGAATGTCTCTGAATAGCCACCCCATGGAGGTGTGATTGCTCTGTATTATGCTCTGTAGGTCAGAGCCACTGGGTGACTGAGAGCTTGCAGTCAGCTGCCTGGGGCTTCCTCTTCCCACAAAAGCAGTAGGGAAAGAAACAAGTTTGGTATGGTTTTTTTTTAAAAAAAAAACAACCAGAAAATTACAGTTTTTTTCTACAGGCTTATCTTAAAATGTTACTCCTATCAGTATCAATGGAAGAGGCTTGAGTAAATTATGGCCATTTTCAGGAGTGCACACTTATCCAAAGGTGTTCAGCTTCACTTTTTCGTTGAGTTCCTGCTGACAAAACTGCACTGTGTAATGGCTGAGTGTCAATCACCAGCAGACGCTGTCGTGTTCGGTGGAAAGCATGAGCAGCTCTGAGAGGGGGTGTTTGAAACATGAGCAGCCTCAAGGAATAACCAGTGTGCACTGTTCCTTGTGGTTCTGACTTTGCTTTTCTACTTTACGTGCTTGTTCATTCCACCCTCAAAACAGCGCTATTTAAAAACATGTTTAATAAAATATTTGTTTAAACGTTATGGTAATAAGCACGTTAACGAGTTTCAGAGCACATCAGGTATCGGCATATATGATTCACCTGTTGGAAGCCCTAGCTCTCCTATAAGGGAACGATGGCTGACCCTGTGAAGCTCTTGCTGGAGGTGGCTGCCTGCAAGTCTCAGACCAGCACCCTGGATTTAAAAGGCTGCAGGACAAGAGCTCTGATTATCTTCCCGATCTTAAATGCAATCTGGGCTGTTCACATGCTTGCTACCAGCGAGAATAATTTATTTGAATTACTGAAGCTGGCTCCTTTTGAAATGCAAGGAACATTCACGTTTGCCATGAGGCACTCTTTTTCTCTTCCCACCAAAGCTTGCATTTTTGAAACCCGCTTCATTATGCGTGCTCTGTGGAGAACCATTTGGAGAACAATTATATGTTATCTAAGGTATCATGACAAATGCTGGATACAATAACTCCTAGCTCATAAAAAGCATGAATGCCTCCTTTCTTAATGCCTTGTATTTCTTGCAGCTTTACATCCAGATGGATTTCCTCATTGTCACTGCACATTAAGTTCAGACCCATAGGGATTTTTCCATCAGACTTTTAACTCTTTCTGGGTCAGTTCAGCAGGTATTTCCTTCCTGCAGCTTTCCCAGTTCCACCAGAGGTGTTTGTCCTTTGTCAGTGCTGTTAATACATATCCCTCATATGGGATCCAAACAAAACAGGTTTTGCTCTTTCCATTCTAGCCAGTCTAACATCATGGTGATACTTTTCCAAAACCAGTGGTGAGCAGACCTCTCGGCGTTTTGAGAAGACAAATTCATTAATGTCTGTAATGTCCCCCAGAGGCAAGAAAGCTTTGCACAAAAAAAGGGAAACTGGGAATCCAGAGAGATTAATGGATTTGGTGAAGATTACAAGGGAGGTAGTGGCACAGAAGTGACAAGCTCTGACTTAGCTCACAGTCCTGTCCTCACATCAGGAGTCATCCTGCCAGGAATGACTGTTGTTTCTGTTCTTAGTAGCAAGTAGTAAGTTTATATATTTAACATGGACTATATCCTATGTGGCTCCTTATAGAAGGAAATAAGAAACTGTCTATCCATTCCCAAAGAAATAGATGATTTAAGGCCACAGCAAACACAGAACGTAAGAGGAGATGTCTTTTTGTATTTACTGGTGTCCAGGGAGAGAAGATAGGGGGGAAGAAGCCCAAATCCATGAGTTCATCTTGCAAGCTGACTCACAGCAATGGACAAAAAGTCAGGTGCCCAGACTGTATAAAAAGGGACCTATATGTAAGTTACTGATTTACTAGTTCCTTGTTCAGTATTGTATATCTTGGGCAAAACATTGCATGTGACCGTGATACCTCCACCATGATTTTTTTTGTTGATGTTGAGGATAAGGCCAAATTCTGCTGTGCACTTGCATACCCTGGAGCTACTGGAAAACAAGATATTTCTCTCCCTCCCAGTGCATCAGGGTTGTCCCAGGTAGATATTCAAGTAAATCAGAAAAGGTTGTTGTAATAATACAGAGAAACAGACGGATTATTATTCATACATCACTGAGCATGTTTTACTCTCACTGATTTGAAAGTATTTTTTCACATAAAGGCACTCTGTTTTATCAGTTCTCAGCTACCACTGTGTTGAATACGATTTAGTACCCCGTATAGGAAAGGAATGTGAGGTTGAAATCTATCTCTGGTTATAATCTCTTCTGGCCTGTCAGTACGTACTGTGACCCTCCTTTTTTAGCCAACGTTTTTTCTTTTTGAGCACTGAGACAGCTTAGGAACACCATTGCTTTCCATGAAGGCAGGATTAGGCCCAAGTGGTATGGTCTACTTTGTGGTGATTTTTAAATGACCTTTTCAAATACATCCAATTAATGAAATTTATTTCTACTTATCCTGTATCACTGATTGAAGTGAAGAACTTTATTTTTGCCTGGAAGGTGGAATATGTACTGAATAGTCTCTGCTGAAAGCTTTAATCAAGTTTGGGTGGGCTCACCTTCCTTCTGTAGTGGCACTCTTTTTTTTTTTTTTTTTTTTTTTAACCTTGCAAATGTCCTTAACTTTTATCTTTTTGTGACTCTGTTTTTCTGGGGCCTCCTGAAAATTCTTGATGTAGAATGGCAGGTTTGTATGACACGTTGGGCCGTCTTTGCAAAGACAGAATTCTTTCAAACAAATTAAGACCTCACTGAATTAAAATACAGAATTTAGAAATCAGTTATGTAACGGTCAATTCTTTTTTGGCAATTGGACAATCATGAAGAAGTAAAATTCTTTATGCTTAGACTAGACTATAAAATTAAGTGACAGCTGCTCTCTAGACTCTACAAATGACTACTCTAGTAGCAGTAATATTTTCCTGTCATGCAGCATACCTAAATCAAGTCTGTTTTATATAGTAGTAAATATTGCCTGTTAACTTTCCTGAAGTGTAGATATGGATGTTGAGATCCTCATTTGAAAATACCATTAAGAAAGTTGCCCTGTTTTTGTCCATCTCATTAAGTTTTATCAAAACCAAATGAGGCCTGTGTTCAGAGGTGGTTCCTTTACTTCCTATGCCAGAGACAGCTTCTCTGATACGAGATGAGGTCACGTATGATGTTGGTCAGTCATCAGCCCAAACAGCTTTGCACGTACAACTTCTGCAATATTCATCTCCTTTGGAATTCTGTCAACATTGAGGTTTCAGGTACTTTTATGCACGATGAATTCTTCCTCCATTTATGCACCTCCTGTACTGTTTCTTACACTAGGGATGCAAATTGCCACCACACCCCACAGTCTCCATATTCTCCAAGTTTTCTAATTCTTGTACTATTTTGTTTTTCTCGGGTTTTTTCTTTCTTTGTTTTTTGGGGTTTTGGTGTTTTGGTTTTTTTGTTTTTTGTTTTTCTTTTGTTTGTTTGGTTTGGTTTGCTTTTTTTTTTTTTTGAGGGGGGAGTTGGGGGAGCATTTTGCTTAGGTTAGTCAACTTGCCAGACTTTATTGCAGCTTATTTTAGTGTCAGCCTGATCCAGATGGAGCTTTCACTTACTAGCTTTGCTGTCCAGCACAGTTAATTTCTCAACCACAGTCTACCCTGTTTTCAACTGAGATTATAAATTTATATTCCTTCCCCCCCCTCCCCTCAGGAATTGCATCTTGCCATGAAGTAGTACTGTACTTTCCAGCTGCCTTGTGGTTTGTTCCCGTGCCCTGTTGTTGCTCCTTTTAAAAACAGGCACAAACTGTGCTATGGTCCTTAAACTAGCACGGAAAGCAAAAAAGCAAGTATCCACTTTCAGTTTGTGCTTTCCTTCAGTTTTGTCTCCCTGACATTTCTTTCTCTTTGTTGTTCATTTTTCACCTGTGCCGCTCGGTATTTTAGTTTTTCAAAAGCGTCTCACGACAGGGATGAAAAATGTGTTTTCTGAGCAAGGCCGCAGCTGCGAGCAGCTGTGCAGGTACTGCCTAAACCACTCAGCGGGCAGCAGCGGGGCAGAATGAGTCCCCATCCTCCTGGCTCCGCGCCCCTCGCGGGGACCTCTTGGCGGGGACAGGCTGCTGGCACACCAGCAGCAGGCGGGGCCATGGCGCGCCCCTGGGCCGGCTCCGGGCTGTGGTGATGCCGGGGGGCGTCCCGCCGCACCCCCGCCGAGGGTCCCCCCGCACCAGGGCCGCCCGCCCCCCGCCGCCCGCCGCCCGCCCGGGCCGCCCGCGGGAGCTGGCCGCGGTGCTGAGGCGCGGCTCCCGCAGGGCTCCGGCAGCGGCGCCCCGGGGCAGGCGGCCCCGCTCCCCGCCGCGGGCAGCCCCGGGCTTGCGTGACACGCAGTAGCGCCGCACGGCTGTGCTGAAGGGCCCCAGCTGTCGGGCTAAATGAGCTCATGCCATGGAAAACCTACAGCTGACATACGACAGAGGTTCAGGTATTGGCGCCTTTTTATCCTATTTTCTTAACCTGTTTAGAGACATTCTTTATGCAGAGAAAGAACAGGTGATTTATTAGATATTTTACTTGAAAATATTTCTTATAGCTAGTTTTCAGGCAGTGAAATGATAGATTTTTTTTTTTTCCCCGAAAAGGATAAATCTTTACAAATTTCTAAGCACATAAGAATATTAAAAAAATTGCGGCACCTTCACTGTGAAACAGATCTAAGCTGTTGCTTTCAGAAAACAAACAAACAAACAAAAAAAACAACAACAAACTATTATATATTTGTTGCCCTATTTTATTTTTTTTTTTTTAGTATTGGGAGACTATTTCTACTAATATAAATCTATCTGTAGAAAGCAAAAACTGAACAGTAGAAAGTACGTCTTCTCTTGCCCTGTGAAATACTCCTCCGTGACATCTGAGCAGAATGCTGGGACCTTGCAAATGCTTAAGGTCACAAAATAATCCCATGATACCTTGGAACAAGACCTTAGCATCCTAAAGTATGTTGAATATCCAGAGGAATGTTGATCCATCATTCCTGTATGTTCTATATAACTGGGCTTTTTAATCCAAGAAGTTAAAAATCGCCTTGCCAACATTGCCTTTATACGTGTCTCAGCCAACTTGAGGGATGGCTATTTGTTACGCTGACCTTGCATGGAGTCGTGATGGTGACAGAAGGGTGATGCAATGACCTCCTCGTCAGGCAGTGGTGCTAGTGGAGCTAGAACACCTCTCTTTCACCTCATCTTTGGTAATATTGCCCAATTACTTTAAAGTACACCACCTGTGACCACAGTGCCTCAGTAGCAAAATGGGAAATAGAAGCCTGGCTCTGAGAGTCTTCTGCTCTACTAATTGCATTTTCACTTCATAATAAAGAATGTACATGAGGGAGCTGTAATTTCCCCAGTCTAGCCAACAATTTTTTATTCCTGATGAGTGTATTTATTCAGCTATGATTCTGTCCTGAGCTTTTGTAATTTTATTTATTGCTATGCTTATTTGTAAAAATGAGAAAATCAATGGAGTATTGGGGGAAGGGAGGGAAAGAAAAAGGAAAAAAAAATCACTCAAAAGCACTGCAATAAATTTACTGCAGGATAGAAAACTCCAGAGACAAAAAACAGATAAATGCCTGATGATAAAGACTGAAGGCAAAATCTGAATCACTCATTGATTCATCATGTCTTTTCGTCAGTATTTATAGAGCACCAAAAACATAAGATAAAGGGAAGAGAGAATCCCAGTAGCCTAATGAGAATTTTACCGTCACCATAAAGACCTGCCTTCTAAGGACTGAACAGTGACGTGCTCTATAGATTTGTAATTAATAATGGGCTAGAGGGTGTTGTGGACTCATCTGGGCATTAGATTAGCTGAGCTGTCTTGGGAAACCTCATCAGCTGTAGCCTGAGCTAACTCCACCACCTTCAGGGGTTTTTAGCCTTATTTGTTTTAGAAACAAGGTGATGGGATCATGCCACAGAACCCCTCTTCTATCCCCCTCCTATTAGCTGAGTGTATTGATTTTCTTTTTTTTTCTTTTATGAAGCAGAATAGAAAAGCAGAGACCTCAATGAGGTATGGTTGCAAGCTTAATAAAAGCACATGGTGTGGAAGACCATGATGATTGTCCCACTTAAAGTTGGATTTGCATTCTGAGTTTCAATAATGCATTTCCCAGAAAGAAGGGGGATGTGAATGCCCCATTCCTCAATGAGGCGGTTTTTGTTAGCATCTACATCCGCCTAAGGATGACAAAGTCACAGTAAGACAGTCTTCATTAACTCTGCTAAACCAACAGTTACAGCGCTGTTTGGGAAGATTGTGTGTGTTATTTTTGTTTGTTGTGTTAAGAGAGGAAATTTTCAATTTTTGAGACTAGTTTGTCATTTAGGGGATCAGACTTTTCAAGAAGGCCAAAAGTCAATATTTATTTGTAGACATAGCTCTGCATTCCTTTCCACTGAGTTGGCATATGTGGTCATCATAGTAGTAGACAATCCTTGGCCTGAATAGCTTGCAGACTGTAGAGACAGGCAGCCAAAGTAAAGAGGAAAGAATAGGTTCCAAGATGTATAACCACTATGGTAACTGGCAAAGTTCTGCTGGTGTTTATTGTTTGGACTGGACCGCTGCCAAGTTACAGTTTTTGCTTGTGAACAAAACAAGAAATGAAAAATTTTTTCCTGGCTTGTGCCGAAGTGGGACTTTCCAAGATGAAAAAGGCTGAGAATACTTGACTGAAGTCCTCCGTAGTGTAAATCTTTTCTTTGCTCTTCTATTGCTGTTCTGCTGGTTTCACTCCCTTGCAGTGCGTTCCCTTGTTCCCAAGTCCTCACACAGTATCTTTTAAGTGCTTGAAAAGTTATGATGGGTACTGCTGAGCAGCACCAGTAAGCAGAAATGTCTTGTGATGCTGTCACGCTGGCTTCCCTGTGAACTGCTGTCCCCTCAGAGGCCCTGACCCGAAGGAGTGTGAGAGGGAGGCATATCAGTTTCTCTAGAAAAGCTGCTGTTTTGCATGGAATAGTTTGTAACACTGTGCAAACCTCTTGGTCTCCCAAGGATTTCTTTTCCTTTTTATTCTTAACATATTCTTTTTCTCATTATCTGTGCTTGGCTTTTATATAATAAACTGTTACTGGTTTAGGGACTGGATCTAAATGACTGCTTATTTTCCTTGCTTACGCACCCTGATTCTACAGCTGAACCAAAGCTCTTACTTTCCACAAGATTTAAATTGGATTTTTATTCAACAGCCAAATAATTTAGAGGGTTTCTCTAATCTCTGCTACTCTGGCTCATTAAGTGCAAAAGAATTGTCACTTCCACTCACCCTCATTGTAAAAACAGCCTGTAGTAACTTTGCATATAGCTTGAAGGCTGCTTTTGTTCCCCAAAATTAGTTTACGTTTAGCCTATATTAGTTATTCCCCTAGATACTGTGTCCCAGACAGGCCGGTATTCAAGAGTCCTTGCAAATACAGAATAATAACACCAAAGACTCTCTACAAAGACCTCATTGTAAGACTAAAAGGGTTTCCTGTGAATAAGAGCTACACATGGACTTAACACTGCTGGGAGCAAGAACATACAAGGAGAAACCAACTACATAGTGAATCCAAGACATTACTGTTTTTTAACGATTTCTTTGTAGATAGGGAGAAGAGGTCTTTTCCCAAGGAGCTCATGATAATACAGCAGAACCAAGAACACAAGGGAGAATGTTGTATGGAGAGGGGGAAAAAATATAAAAAAAAGGAGCCTTGAAGGAAGAGAGGAAGCTCTGCACTTTCTCTGTCTTTCTGTTCTTTTCTACTCATTTAGATGAGGTGTGAATGTAACTGATAGGCAATGAACACTGCCTCTTCTGCAGAAAGGGATTCCAGTGGGATATAATGATTTCTTAGTCCTATATTATGGTGCCAGTTCAAAGAGGTAGCAGAGCACAACTTAAACTAACATCATTCTTAAGGCATATGCCGTAGGACTGCTCACTAGAGCAGACAACGAATGCCTGTAAGGAATCTTCAGTAACCATTTCCAGAGCTGCGTGGAAGGTGTCTGTCTTTTACACAAACTCCTTCTTAAGAAATAAATAAATAATCATGATAAATAGGAATGGAAAGAATAGCGGAAAGCAGTAGAAACTCAGGAGTAGATGTCGATTTTGTTAAGTTAAACTTAAAAATATCTTCACACACACACACACACGCATGTAAGCACCATTTATCCAAAGCATTTTTTCCTCATATGAAGGTTCTCCTTCCTTGGATAGCTATGAATGAACTCACATTTGTATCAACAGGGAACTGTTGTTATCATACATCAGTGCAAGATAAGAGGAACTTGTAACTTCAGCCTGAAAATACATAAGGGAAAGGAAATTTTGGAGTCAGCCTTTCTCATATTAAATATTACTAAGCTTATGCAATTTTGGAAAAAATTAATATTCAGTTCAATGTATCTCAGATGGTAAGGGGGAGATTGATGGTCTTTCTGTAGTGTTCTAAACATGAAATAAAAGTTAGGCTTGTATGCTCTGTGCAATATAGCCTTATTGTTCAGTTCCATGAATAAGGTTGGCCAAGGGATGGTTTCTTAACCAGACGCATTTAGCGGGAGCCAGCTCTGGAGCTGGCATTTAAGTGTATCTGCAGTGTAGAAAAGCAAGCTTTGTTACATGTGTCTGTATGAGCTATTTATTTTGGGCTGCACTTTGCCAGTTGGTGGAAAAATTTCCATGGTATTTAGGCAGGAAGAGAAGCTCTAAGGATGACTGTTTCTTCTCTGTCAGTTTATGGGTAGGACTGTCAGGCCTTTTCATACCTTTTTGTTCTTTTCTGGTTTATCTAATGACACCTTGTTCATGTTTTCTCTTCCCTTAAGCCTTCGTGATGAATCTTGTAGCTGTTGGACCAACCCAATTACATGCTGAACCACACTGATGTAATCTTGCTCTTTCTCTTTCCCTGACCTTTCCACCTCTTTCCTCCACACATCCAGCCTCTCATTTTTATAAGAAAATCCAAAAGCTACTCATACTCTAATCATAGTGACCTTGGAGTCTCAGTTGGTGAGAAGCTACCTCATTTTGCATTCTAAGCTATAATTAGTGTCAGTCAATGTCAATGGCGTGAGAAACAGTTCTGTGCCAGAAAGGTCAGAGACGGACTGCTCCTTAGGCTTGGGTGCACGGGAGGACAGGTGGGTGTCCACTCACAGAAATTTGTGTCTAGGAGTAATCTAACAGGATGCTCGACCTCACCATGTAGTTGCCAGGTACAATTTCAGATCTTAGGGTTTTTTTCACATTACAGTATTAGTTTTGATAACCATGCAGAGACAGATGGCATTTTGTCGGCTTTCCAAAGCAGAGGAATAATTTGCCGAGCTGTAGCTAGCGTAATGAGAAGCCAAGCAAGTTGAAGATGAGGTAAAACCAAAGCATCTGTCGGTCCTTGTGTGCCAACTTTTAGATGCCGCAGACAAACTAATATTTCCACACAAAAAAGTGGTGACTGTTATAGATTTGTGTAAAAAAGATGGCATTTGATAACAATGCCACAACAGATGTCGTTGAGTCCATGCTTGATTTTTACTACTGCTCTGTGCATTTTTGGAAGAGATACTTGCTCTGCGCAGCTTGTATGGAGTATGTTCATTATAAAATTTTATTTTTCAGGAAACAATGGGATGGAAAATTTGTAGGTAATCTGATATTGTCCTTCTTTATCATGCTTCCTCAGTGGTTAGGGAGGAAGAGTGTATTCTTGTTTGATTCCTTTTCAATCTTTTTTATGTGAGAGAAGTGTCTATACATATAACTATATACTGTATATAATATAAAAATCTTAAAAGAGAGCTCTCTATTAAAATACAATAAAAATTTGAGGTTACTTGCATTATCCAATATTACATTTTCCAGCATATGTCATGGAAAATGTGTAATTATATCTTCCCTATTCAAAGAAATCCTTCTCTTCACCTTAATCCTATTCTTTCTCATCTTCTTTGATGAGAGAGAACAATGTTTCAAAAGTTCCCCTTTAAGAGCAAAGCTCGTAAAAAGAAACCCATGGAATACTATAGCCTACTTGACTCTTTCTCCTTGGTAATAGATGTGGCAACTTAATAAAAGCAGCTTCTATCTAGGTCAAAATGATTTGAGGCATGCATACTTCACCTAAAATATATATATATATATATATATTTGTTAAATACTTGCTATGATGTGGTATGCTCTGCACAGTCTGCATTGTGTGTTGAGAGTGTGAAAGTGGGAGTGGGTGAAGGGGAGAACTGACTCTTCAAACGTGTGGACCTGACAAAATCTAAACGTTTATGTCCAAGCCCTTCTCAGAAATAGAAGCAGCAGGTCCATGGGTCAGTGAGAGGAAGGCTGAGGAAAGAAAAACAGCACCTGGGAGAGACTAGAGGAGGGAAACTGCTCCCCCAGGCACCAAAGCATCCCACTGCAAGCTTATGTGCAGCCAGATCCTTCAAACAAAAGGATTCAACGCTAAACAGCTGCTTATTCTTATTGTGCTCCTGCAGCTTGTTGTTTGTTGGTTGTGAACAGTGGTGCAAGTGGTGCTTTGCTGGGTGCAGGGGCAGGGAGGAGGGAACGCAGGTGTAGCTGGTGTTCCACGGGCTGCCTTGCGCCCAGGGAGCAGCGCTGGCCCGCTCTTGCCAAAATCTGTCGGTAGGACTGAACCACAGCCAAGAGTTACAAGCCTAGTTTGAAGTAAAAATGGCAACAGATGAACTGGACAGAGGTTGAATCTGAGGGGCAAAGAGATAACCTGTTGATCAGAGAAATGCCTAGCGTGGTTTGATTGACTTTTTTTTGCTATCTGCAGCCCAGAAGCAAGGAAGAGTGAAACCCTGAGATTATAAAGTACTTTCACCATGGGTTAGCAGATGCTGTCAGCCAAGGGAGTATTCTTAGACCTTGCCAATTCTTCAAAACACTTTTGTCTGCCAACCAGCATTACCTCTGCCTTATCCGCGTTGAACTGAAGTCTAACATGCTTTCATCCAGCACCAGATTTTTGCCAAGTACTGTAAGAGCAGACATTTTTCTCATGGTAGATTTAATTCATTGACTTTCTCTCTATTTCATCACACTTGAAACGGTGCTTAAAACACACAGTTAGAGCCTAAAATTACCATATTTGGTACAATTATCATTGAGTGTAAATTTATTATCCTAATGGAGATCTGCTATTTTCAAAATTCTGTTGTCTTTCTGGTTTGATAGTACATTTTGTAGATTGCTGATGCCTTCTAGCTCTTGTGTATTCTGTTTTCATTTTATTTGTTTCCTTATGAGTGTGAAATGCTATCTCACGGTTTTCAGTAATTAAACCAAACCCTCTCAGAAGGACTGTGTTCAGTAACAAGTATTGGTCCACAGGATGTCCACTAGCACACGAGAATGGAATAAACACGGCTGAGCTAGAAAGGCAGAGAAAAACCACATGTAATTTCTTACTTCTGTACCTGTACAGGAAAATCTGGCTCACTCAGTGTTCTGTATCGTACTTAAATGTTCATTTATTCAATATACCATCTATGAGAACTTTGCTTCCTACCAGATACTCCCGACAAAAGCCTTCATTTGATAAAGCTAATGCTTATAATATCTTTGGATGTTATCCTTGGAGACAGTTTGAGTTTCTTCATATGAAATAATTTTCAATGTTTATATAAAGGTAGAAAGCACAGCAGCTTAGAATATTTATGTCTTTTCAATGCGAAACATGAAGTTAAATAGGAAGATGAGTAGAGATGTTCCTGGTCATCTAAAGGAAGAAAAGATGCTGTGTGTTAAGACACAGCAAACTTGGGTTAAGCTTGCAAGTTGTCAAAGGACTTTTTGCAGAATATTCAACTTTATTTTCTCTTTGATTTTATCTCCCTGTGTTGTGTGATTTTGATGTGGATTTAATTGCAAGATGGTTTGTATTTTACTTTATGGTACAATGCGAGTCTTAAAAAACACTGAAAGTTCTGAAAGACTTGGAAAGACCAAGCCTGTAATATAACAAAATGCACTGCAACCTCTGTCTTCCTGGAATTATCAACATTGCAGGTTAGTTTCAAAAACAAATAACTAAAGACATAAAGGCAAAAGCAGGAAAATTAATTTATCATGCTGGAAATAAGTGGTAATAATTAGACTCTTGAATACAAAAATTCTAGCAAATCAAAATACAGATTTAAAATTTGCAAGTTTAATTGGTGTAAGAATATTTTTAGAAGATAAGAAGATGAGCACATAAATATCATAGTTTAAATTTGGTATCATTAAAGTTGATCTAAGAAGCTAATATAATTTTGTTCTGCATCACTTTCCTTAAGTACTATTTTGCTTTAATACTGAGCATAATAGATGACTACACTTTTGGTATATCATATGTTAGAATAATGTTCTGATGAGCCACTTGTACAGTGCCAGCTTGAAGTGGATTTAATCCTTTTTCTTGAACTAGCTGTTATTCTTCTGCGTGTTCTCCGTGCTGTGGTTTCCACTAACCCCTGTTTGCTAATGATACATTTTATTAGTGCTAGTTAGAATAAATTGGTCTGTTAGGTTTAGAGCAAAGATGTTAATAATGTTTTAAACCTTAACACAATTAATATCATGCAAATCACTATGCATGCACTTCAAAATACAGGGTCACTTCAATCGAAGCAGTTCCTGTGATTTGTGAGTTTGTCGCAATGATTTAGTAGAAGAATATTCATAAACCACTTTGTCATCCAGGATGCATTATTTCCTCTTTCAGGTGATGAATTTCAGTCAGGGGAGCACCCTTTTCACCAAGGACTAGTTAAAAAAACCAACAACAAATAACCCAAAGATAATAGTTATGGGCTCCAGTGGTCTTCTCTTTGCTTCAGTAGGTGCTTGCACTGCAACAAAAGTGAACACTCGAGCAATGAAATAGATTCAAATCCAGCAAACTCTGCTCACATTTCATGAAGTTGAGCAGTAATATGTGAGGATGAGGCTAAAGTCCACATCTTGCACCACTCTGCTTAACGCAGTGAAGTTATTGTCAGTTGATACAAATGCATATATAGCATGAAAATTCTGCCCATAAATTCAGAGGCTTAAAATAAAATGGAGTCCTGTTTTTCCTGCTTTTACTTAAAAAAAAAAAAATTATCTAATCATCATAATAATATATAAATTCAGTCATTTAATCTTCCCAACAGAATAGGATTTAGCTTGTGTCTGGTATTTCTTTTTCCAATGGACTTAATTGCTTTTATGGGTGCTACAGGGAGGTGCCATTGCACCTGAAAGCTAATGAATTAATGGTCTGAAGGACCAGGAGGAAGCATTAGGCTATTTCAAAGTACTGGACCTAGTGGTCAGATGTTGTAAATTGGCATCAGCAGAATTATTTTTTTCAGTGGTGCCTGATCCATAGGTTGCAGCAGTTCCACTGTTTAGAAATGTTCCAGAAACTATTATTTCCAGTTTGAGGTGTAGTTCATTGCTTTCATATATAATGTATTTAGCTGGGAAGCAGGTTAATTTCTGGCATCTCCTCTCACCTCTTGGTATATTCTGGGGATAGTGCTAGGTGTACAGTGCCTCTGGATCACCCTCCTTTCCCTGATCACTTTCCCTCCTGGTAGGACCATGGTCTCCCAAGCACAGAGCATACCTTTAGGCCTAAGAATTGTGTAGGTGTGCACTTTGTGTTCGTTACTCTGGGATGACCCAGAAATATGCCCTTGTGTCAAAGAAGGCCGACAGCCTCCTGGACTGCACAAGGAAGAGCCGTGCCAGCAGCTCGAGGGGGGTCATCTTCCCATCTACTCAACACTGATGAGGCCACATCTGGTGTGCTGTGTCCCAGTACAGGACATGGACTTACTGGAGAAAGTCCAGCAAAGGACCGTGAAGATGATTAAGGGACTGGAGCATCTGTCAATAGGAGGAGAGGCTGAGAGAGCTGGGACTGCAGCTTGGAGAAGAGGAAGCTCAGGATGATATCAGTCCATGTGAATACTTGATGGGGGAGTAAAGAAGACAGAGCCAGATTCTTCTCAGTGTTGCCCAGTTATAGGAGAGGCAATGGGCACAAACTGAAACACAGGAGATTCCATTCAAGCATAAGAAAAACTTTTTTATTGTGAGACTGGCCAGATATAGGACAGATTTCTCAGAGAGGCTGTGGGGTCTCGATCCTTGGGGATACTCAAAACCCAACTGGACACAGCCTGCTCTAGCTGATCCTGCTCTGAAAACAGGGGGTGGGACTGGCTGATCTCCAGAGGTGTCTTCCCATCTCAGCTGTCCTGTGATGAGACCTCAGACCCTGCTACTTTAAGTTTGTTGCAAATGCAATACTAGATCTCTGGCATCCTATCTGCTCTCATGCCCATCTGCTAGAATGGCATTATGCCCACTGAGAAGGTGCTATGCCAGTTTCAACAAGGCACAGGTGCCAACAAAACATAGATTTAGAAAGATACCCTGCATAAGATCCTCCTGGTAGTAAGTAATGCCAAATTAGGCCCACATGCTTCATTACGAGGGATCACATCTGTTGAGGCTTGTGGGCATTGTACCATCAATTACAGCCTTTATCCTCTTTTTCTCTTTCCTGAAAGCTTTAGTGAATGAAAAGCAAAATTTACGAGCCAATCAAGTGCCTTGAGAAAATCTGGGCTTTTCCCTAGTGATCTTCATCTTGAAATCTCAAATTTCAAGCTGCTTGTGTGTATATCCCTCTGTTAGGCATGCTTCATACAAAAAAATCTATCTAATGCTGAAGGCAACAAAAGAGAAGACATTGAGAAAGGTATTCTTTCTTGTCATTTAATACCACGAGAGAAGGATTATGTGCAATTCGTTTGATACCTGTTAGATCCTGAAGCATTATGTGGGTCGGTACCTTTATTTAGTAGAATAAAAAATGCGCTATTTGGTTCTTCTGTGTTCTCAGGTTTCACTTAGGCATCCAAGAGATCTCAAGCCTCAATCTGCTGGCCACCATGGTACCTGGTTTATGTTGTCTGATGTTGTGTGTGAGACCTGATGACATTATAGTGCTCAACACGCACTATGAGAAGAACCGATGACCCAGGAAGAACTGTTAAGCCCTCTCACTTCAAGAAAATTGGGTCTGTGTAGGTAAAGACAGGTGGCAAAGTGCTGACTTAGTTTTGCCTAGCTCCCTGGGGAGCAATTAGCTGTGCCTGCAGTAGTCTGTGGGGTGTTTGTCCTTCATGTCACATGGGCTAACTTGGGAGGTTGCTATGCCGGGAAGACGTCTCCTGAGTCTTCTCACTGTTGGCTGTGCATTATCTTGACCTCTGCTCAGTGGGTTTCCTTCAGGATCTCCCTAAACTAAAGCATATGATTTAACATGAGTAAAATAAAGCGGGACTGAGTAATGCTAGAGTGGGGATGAAGAACGCAATGCAAGAACTGTCTAGAACAGAGCAGTCTAGATAACACGATTAGGGCTGACAGCCTGGACTCTCCACAGTGTTACCTGATCTACCTTAGGGTGTAGCTGTGGGGAGGGGGGCGCTGCTTTGTACCCGTCTACATCTCCTATTTACCCTGATGGGAACCGGCTTGCATTAATTGGCAGTCAGCTCAATTTGAGTTACACCAGCCATAAAAGCACAAGCCCAAACAAAGCCCTGCGATCTGTCAGGGTGTGCTGGATCCTAGCGCAGCCAGGAAGCTTGCAAGGGGCGGCAGCGCTGCCTCCCCCCGCCCCCGCCTGCACAGCGTGGGGTGCCCGCCGGAGGGTCTGGGTGCCTCGCGTGGGTCTGCCCGTGCTTCACACCGCTCTGGCGGGTGGGCAAACCAGCCGTGGCACGTGCGCCGGTAAGAGAAAGCATCGTAAGTTTGATGGTGTTTACTCCACGCTTACATCATTAAGAGAAATAAGTTTTAAAATATTGGTGAATCCTACAGACCGAATTTTATTTTCGTAATGATACAAATATTGATATCCGAACAATCCATTATTTATGCACCATTAGGTATGCTGCTTGCAGCTTTTTCCGACGTCTTTCCATCTGAACCTGGAGAACATGTGCTGTCATATGGTTCACCTATTCTTTAAGAGTTGAAACAATAAAAATAGCACAGCGGGGTCCTGTCCATAAACAATGGAAACATTGCTTTAAATTCAGTACTATTTCTGTTTTTATTATGTGATCGCTTCTTTGTTGTTAATCACTTGCCCTACTTAATTCATTCATTATACTCGAAAGCTTTGAGATTAAACCCCCAGGCAGGATAGCTTCATATGAATCCTTTCTTTTTTATCTGTTCCAAGTTAGATTAAGTCTAGGTCCTGTTTAATGAGGTGCCACTTGCTGGCTTTTCATGCAGAAAGAATTCCTCATACTCAGCGGTATGTATATACCATATAAATTATAAAATATTTTACATTTTTTCTGAATTTCTAACTAATATGTCCTGCAGAAAACACTGTTATTACAAGTTCCCTGGGATATGAGTGGCTGACTACTTCTGATTTGATTATTTTTTTCTTTTAGTGATGAATCTTGCTGTTCATTTTTCAATTATTTTTTTGAAATTATTTAAATTATGTCATTTCATAGCTATTTTGTTATTAATGGCAGCGATAAGACTTCTTATTTGTCTATGCCTGCAACTAAGTCAATTACTGGAATGCCTTCACCTGTCATGCAAGGTTAAGAGCCTGTCCATGCCCAGTAAAGCTTCGGTGTTTGTGGTCTAGCGGGGCCAGCGTGGCTGAGGCATGGCACGTTTGCAGTCAGTAGTAACTCAGGGAGTGTGATGGGGGTCTCCCTTCACAGCCCCAGGGAAGTACTTTATACAACCAAGCTGACTGGGGTTAGGCTTCAGCATAGGTCTAAGGTTGGAATTCGTACCTCTGCGTCTTTACTGAGCTGCCTGTTGCGTGGCTCTTGGGCTCCTTTGCAGCCTCTGCCCTCTGGTTAATGAATCTGTTCCATACTTGTAGGTTTCTGATACTAATGGGACTTCCCTAGGTTCATGGAACAGCTTGTATTGATCCAGCTTTGAATGGCGGTTCCATGCTAGACACGTATCCGTGTCTTTTGGCTTTTGTACGTTCTTTCCAACACCAAAAAAATGTTTGGATGAAAATGCCACGCACAGCTCTAATGTCATCCCCTATGTGTATGTTCTCACACGGTTCAGATGTGTTTCTTTATGCTAACCATGAGTGCTGAGATATATAGAGAGATATATACACAAGGAGAGTCTGGCTATATTCCTAAATCCCACCTTTCTGAAAATTTGGGACATATCTGTTTTCACATGGTTTTATTTTAAGACAGGGAATCAGAAAACAAAACTGGAGTTCAGCTATTTCTGTAAAAGCCTGCTACAGATCAGTAGTAGGTTATGTTTGCAATGAAACAACAGCTTTGTCCTGCTGAGAGAAAGTGATCGCAAATAGTCTCTATCATGAAATGGCTTCTAAAAACCTTTTTTTTCAGTATTTAAGACAGAGTTCCTCACAGACATAGAAGGCAGCAATGATGTCCATCCAGGACATCATATTCCGTGGTCTCTGGAGAGTTCTAGTCCTCACTTTTGCCTACTGAGTTTAAGAGCTTGGTTACCTTACTCCAAAATAAAGCTGCTCTTGAAAGGTTATTCTAGTTAACATTATGCTGAACTAAGCATTAGTTATGTTGAACTGGTGACGTAAAGCCAATTTAGGCAGCAGGTTTTTATGGAGTTTCTAAATGTTCGTGCCCATTTAATGGGAAGCTATCCTATAATCCTCAACCTGGGCTTCTGATGACTCTTGACCAGTTCATCTGGACTAATGCAGTCAATCACACAAGGTCTTGGCTTTAAGCCCTTCTTCAGTACTAGTTAACTGTTCGGTTGTGAAGCTGTTGCAAGAACTCTTCTCAACACCTTTGTGCAAGTGAAAATTGTGGCTTGCTCTGTGTGCTTCCTGAGTTCTTCCATCTTATTATGCTCCCTGATGCAAAGTTTTTGACTGTTTCACCTTGAGGACGGTTGAGAGTCTAGTGTTAAGGAATTTTATACAGCAAAAATAATAACCAATGAACTGGTAACATTTTCTTTTAACTGTGATCTAAATTAATTCTTGTCCTGGTTTCAGCTTGGACAGAGCTAATTTTCTTCCTAGTAGCTGGTGCAGTGCCGTGGTTTGGATTTAGTATGAGAACAATGCCGATAACACGCTGATGTTTGAGTTGATGCTAAGCAGTGCTGGCCCTGAGTCAAGGGCTCTTCAGTCTCTCGGGCTCTGCCAGGTAGGAGGTGCACAAGAAGCCGGGAGGGAGCAGAGCCAGGACAGCTGACCCCAACTAGCCAAAGGGATATTCCATACCATAAAACGTCATGTTCGGTATATAAACTGGGGGGAGCTGGCTGGGAGTCACCGGTCGGCTGGGCATCGGGCAGCGGGTGGTGAGTAATTGTATTGTGCATCACTTGGTGGGTTTTTTCCCCCTTGGATTTTATTCCTCTCCCTCACTCTCCCTCTTCATTACAATTGTTATTTTTATTCCTATTGTTATTATTTCAATTACTAAACTGTTCTTATCTCAGCCCACAGGTTTTACCTTTTTCCGGTGCCGGGGGCGCGGGTCAGGCAGGTGGTGGGAGGTGAGCAAGAGGCAGTACTTAGTTGCTGTCTGGGGTTAAGCCACGACTGCAGGTAGGAAATGTTTTTATTGTTACTAGGACTACTATTGATATTCAAATTTAGAATCAACCTAAAGATTCATATTGAAGATTAACATTCAGGAGAAAGAGGAGGAGGATGTAAATATTTTTTTTCATTTCTTAACCTGTAGGTGACTGATTTTTAGAACACTGATGGATACTTAGATGGGAGAGAATGGAAGACTAGTGGTTTACCTATACCTAAATATTTGGTATCTGCAATGTCTTACAATTTATCCTTTCTTCTGAAGGAGTCACCAGTCAAAAAGAGTCAATACTAATCACAAGAGAAAGGATATTTGACTTGGGCAGAATAATGGGCTCGAGCACGTTTTTGCTAGTGCTTTGCACAATCTAAGGTTGCAAACTCCTTCATACTAAATTTTTTATATGTATAAAGAATGTGCAAAAGAAGCAGATGGCTCAAAATAGGTAATTGAATAATTTTACTGAAATATCTATGGATATTGAAACCTTATGAATGCAAGTACCGATACATAAATGTCGTCATCTAATAGGTGAGCAACAGTCCTCCACTTTGAGAGTCAATAAAAAAACCCCACACTTCTTCAGATCCTTTAAAAAGTTCAAAGTAAAAACCAAATTAAGCAGTTGTTTTCCTTCCTTCTGCCCTCCGTTGCTAGGTCGTACCACTTATCACCTGTGCGACATCCAGACCTGGAACAGAAATAACAAAGGGAATTGCAATGCTTTCAGTTCAAGGGACTGGTGGTGTTTCACAGCAGGCTTGCCCCCCACAGCCAGCTTTAGAGAAGAGATCGGTAGCTTTTCAACTGCATAGTGTGATGTTATCAAATATTTTGAACTGTAATCTTGCAATTACTATTAATGTTGCATTAAAAGATTATTTAATGAAGGAGATCATGCAGAGAACAAGCCATATAATGGCTCCAAGCAGCTTGCCTCCCACATACCTGGAAAAACTCCCTACTGCTACAGAGGGAGGAAGAACAGTTAGTGCCAGTTCTAAACAATAGGTTTCACACTATATCTGTTAAGACCTGTTGCTTTTGGCAACAAAAACTGACTCAAAGGCACGAATTTAAATTTTAAAAAGCAGTGCTCAGTGATTAAAGACAAACAGGGAATATTCTAGTTTCTGCTGTGCATTGTTTAGTATTCAAAGGCAGTTGTGGAGGTGTTGGCTGCCTGGGCGTTCCTTTCCCCCACGTATTGTTTAACCTCTCTTTGTATTTTAGGGCCAGATCATGTTCGGACAAAAGTGTGGGTCATTCAGAAGCAGATGCAGTTGCTCTGGTGTAAAACTTGGTGGAGTAACAGAAGAGCGAAGGCTTTCGTTTTGCTTTAGAACTGAAATGTATTTCATGTTGTAAATGTGTGTGTCTGTTGCTTTAGTGCTCAGTTGGCAGGACCCTAATATAGCATATCTCACTTTGGTATCTATGACTATGGCTGCCTGGCGTTTCCTTAAGCCTTCCCTTCAAGTATCTGTTTTTCTCTTTGCAACACACTGAAAGCTGAGTAAAGTGTGATGATGTTCAAGTGTGGCTAAATCCAGACAAGCCAGTAGTTCCACAAGGAGTTCTAGTTTACAGATACTTTCAGAAATTGGTCCACATGAAAGAACATGGGAAACATGAGCACATTATAATCAAAGTAACACTCCTGCACAATTTTTATTTTTATTTTTTTTTTTTTTAAATCAACAATGTTGCTAGATCTGGTAGAATTACAGCTATGATGGTCTAAGGACATGGGCACGGCAAGCTTTGTAGGTTCTTTATTTAAAAAAAAAATATAATATTTTAATCTTCCAATACAGCTTTGTGGATGTACTTAAGGAAAATCCTCCATGCTGTTCCATCCTCCAACGAAACAAGTGTTAAAGCACATCACCACTTTTCTGGCTTAGCAAGAACCTTAGTGGGCTGCGCCTGAAACATAGCGTCATGCTCTAACACCAGGTGGCAGGGTTTTTTTCTGTGAACTAGAAAACGTCACCAGGCTGTGACAATATGAAAGCTTTCGTACATTGCTTGAATTCCTACTACTTGCTTGGCAGTACCTCACTCTATAAAGCCTGATCAGATATCTGCAAAATGTTGCCATTACAGTAGAGTTGAGAATCTACCTAGGTTTTGGAAATCCATCCCTTTATATTTTGCATCAGTTGGGTTCTGCATAATTAATATCTGGAGTTTCTCCATGTGGACAATTGTAGGTTGCTCTGTCTTGAATTTGTCTTTTCCTTGCATCATGGAATTTGGGCACAGGATGTCCAAAATGGCACATTTCAATCTACACAGGGAAAGGCCAGGGATTTAACTAGCCTTTAATTCTTCACAAAGAGGGAAGTTAGACCTGCTGTGCTGGTGTGCAAATACCCAGTAGTAGTTGTAACCCAAGACCTAGCCTGGATTTCACCCTCACATGTCTTGGTGGGGTTTCTGGCAAGCACTCATCTTGTACAGAATTAATAGGAAAAGTCAACAGAAAATAAGCACCTTCACCTCTATTTTTCACATCATTTTTCTTTTTAATCTTTTGTTCTGCTCACTGTGAGTAAAGACACTATACTTAAAGCGACTCGCGCAAATTTATTACTAAGCAAAAGAAAATCCTACCTCTGACAATCTAATTGTTAGACTGGAGATATGAGTGTTCATATCCATTTCTTTACATCTTTAAAGTTTGGTAGTTCCATCCAATTCATTAAGCAGTAAGCCTGCTTTCCTCTCATCTTTATTTGTGATTGCATTTACAAACCATGAATAATTAGAAATAATATTTGAAACAAAGGCCTTTGGGGCTATTTTAATCAAGGAGAAAAGTGTTACTCATGAAATTTTATGGGATAAGCACAACTATCAATAGAAGATTACTCTTGCTGCACTCCCCACACCGCCACCACCCCTGACTCCTAGTCACAATAAAAATGCACTATTTTGCAGGAAAAGAACAATGTTTTCTCTATGCATGACGTATTTTTTTAAATGAAAATACTATTGTGTTTAACCTTACAATGTCTTCAGGGAAAAGATTGGTTTAATTCAACCCCTTTTACATATGAGAAAATTGCCTAAGTGATTTTCAGGGCATATGGCCTAGAAATGGAACTGCATGTTTTGAATGAGTTCCAGCAAATTTCATGTACTCTTCTTTCACTGCATCTTTGTGGATTGAGAGGACAAATTAATTCAGTCTTCCAAGTAAGTAACCCTGAGGAGACTGAAAGACTGCTTGTTTCTTCCTCTGTAGTCATGATTTTCCATGGTATCTGTATTCCACTGGGCATTAAGATCTTCAAAAAGAGCCATAAATTCATGGGCATTTGAGGGAGTTTTCCTGAGAACTGGACAAACCTTTGGAACACTTGCTAGAGAGAGGAAAACATGATCATGGATTTCAATATACTGAAACTATTACCCAATATTTTTATTTCATTTTTCTTTTCTCTGATACATTTTTCTCAATAAACCACTGCTGGCCATGTGTTGCCTCTCCTCATTTCTTCCCTCACCCTTATAGATTAAACAAATGGAACAGGAGAAATAAGTGGAAGACAGAAGCATGCCGTAGGAAAAAATCTGTAGAAATACATAAAGAAAAATAATATTGCAGAAAAAATCTGTAGCAGAACAATAGTTTTCACCATCTGTTTATCAGTTCTGACACTGAAGCAGAACCCAGCAAAGAGCAGAGCAGTCCGTTGTGGGAGGTGCTACTGAACTTGCTCCGCATGAGCCTTTCAAATACAATCCTCTCTTTCCTTCGTGGGCTCTGGAAGGTAAGCATTTGGGTTTACAGATCTACAACCAGAGTTTTATGAGTCCATGATGCTGCAGTATTTCTTTCTTATCAGCTCCACTAGGAGGAAGCGATGGGAGTTGGGCTTTTAAATTGACTGTCTATAATGCATTCAGCTTCCGGACATTAATGTATTTTGCCTTTGTTTCTAAGCACCATCCAGTCTCTTAAATGCTTTTACAAATTAAGCTTGAATGCTAGCTTTCACTGCTATCTGAAGCGCAACTTATTATTTCTAATGATCCCTCCTCTTCTTTGAAATGCCACTCAACTTCTCTTTACTGTAACCATTAACTATAGCTAAAGAAAATAAATGAGAAGACTATTTCTAGCATGCAAACCTTGACAAATGTATCAGTTATATTTCAACAGTTTTTCAGTTGGTAATGAAATACCTCTGTTTTCTTTACGCTACTGTGCTGTATCTCATGATGAAACTTCATGAAGTTTCTTTTAACACTGTTGGTGGTGATGTTACTGTGAGTCTGTTAACTAATGAATGTTACATTTATAATTTATTCTATGCAATCTAAACTGTTGTTGGAAAACAGTCAGTGCATGCTGAAGCTTTATGAATGTAGTTGCAGGTATATGAATGTTGTGGCTTAACCCCAGCCAGCAGCTAAGTCCCACACAGCCGCCCCCTCACTCTCCCCCATCGCAATGGGGGAGCAAATTGGAAGGGTAGAAGTGAGAAAACTCACGGGCTGAGATAAAGACGGTTTAACAGGTAAAGCCAGAGCCGTGCATACAAGCAAAGCCAAGCCAGGCGTTCATTCAGCACTTCCCATGGGCAGGCAGGTGCTCAGCCATCCCCAGGAAGGCAGGGCTCCAGCATGCGTGATGCATGTTTGGGAACACAAACTCCAAATATCCCCCATTTCCTTCTTCCCCCAGCTTTATATACTGAACACAATGCTCTATGGTATGGAATATCCCTTTGGCTAGTTTGGGTCAGCTGCCCTCTCTGTGTCCCCTCCCAATTCCTTGTGCTCCTCCAGCCTTCTGGCTGGCAGGGCCTGAGAAGCTGGCAAGTCCTTAACTGAGTATAAACATTACTTAGCAACAGCTAAAGAGATCGGTGTGTTATCAACATTATTTTCGTCCTAAATCCAAAACACACACAGCATTATACCAGCTGAGAAGAAAATTAACTCTATAACCCAAAACCATGACAATGAATAATTTGTAACTATATAGTCACCAAGTAGACAAAAGTAATGGAAATCTTGATAACAGTCCTTACTGGAGTGATATTTGTTAAAATCATCACTTTCTTTTTGAACCGGTTGTGATATAGACAGTATTTTTCCATGAGAGTTCAACAGAAATCCTGTTTCATAGTAAAGTGTCTCTCCTCCCAATCTAAAAGAAGCAAAACATAACCTTTCTTCTATTCCTTAAATAAAAATATGCTAATAGTATGTTAATTAATTACATTAAAATTTAAGAGGAAACATGTAATTATAGTACACAGGTGCAAAATTATTAGCTGAATTTTCAGTATTGTATACAACTTGAAAACTGAATCTCTCATCATTATTTATTATTGGCGACCATGCAGTACTTGGATGCTTACAGTTTGCATAATGTAGTAATGAATAAGGAAAAGCTTTACATTCTCTTGGTGTTTTAATCACTTTATTTTAATCTGTGATCTGGCTATATCCTGTTTTACACAGAGGCCTTGTTCTCTGTTTTTATTCTCAACAGTTGTGGAGCTGAGATGCATAACTTCCAGTTGTTACCAAGACACATGGCTTGGAAAGTGAGTTTCTCAAAATTCAGTACCATGTTTTTATGTCAAAAGGAAGTATTTAGTACCATTTAAGTTCAGGTACACTGAATCAGGAATCTGATATTTATATAGGAGTTTACATATGCATATTTAATGGATCCTGCTCTCTCTTCTACACTACGGTCAAATACAATAATGGCAAATGCTCAGATCGCCAGCCTAATAGCCAGTGAGATGGTGTGAAGTAAGAAAGTTTTATGGATGCTGTAAAACTAAGAGCCACTGAAGTGTAGGTACCTGTTGACATTTTTGCCCTCTCCTCACGTCTGTAGAAAATTCAAGTAGGTAAGAGTATGTGAATGACATAAAAACCTATGCTGTTCCATCACCTGCTTTTGGTGTTCTTTGAAATCCACAGATAGGCTTCTTTTGCAAACACTTGGAATTAATTCAGGTATAGTCATTAAAAATAATGACTGTAAACCCAGTTTCCTTCAAAAGCCACGTCAACCTGGACTCAGACTGATCTTGCCGTAGCATAACTCTGAAGTGATGCTATTTATTCAGGTTCTGAGGGTTTTGTACCCACGCAGCAGAGTTGGGGCTCACAGGCAAGCTTATTTTTCTTGGCTTAGCGTGTCTTGCATCTTTTTGTAGAAGAGTGAGAATCTGGGCAATCACTGGCTGTAAGTGTGGGCAAGTTTGCAAATGTGCATACTTAAACCGAAACCTCAAACTATCATTTGTTCCAGTATGACTTTGGGGAAGATCTACACATTTCTAAGTAGAATTTATTGTAATCTTTGTTTTGGTGCAGTCAGTAAATGTAATTGGTTTTCCTTTTGTGAGTGAGTAGAGAGCTGGAAGAGTCAAGCATTGCTGCTGGGGTGGTTCTGCTTTCCATCGGCGTGCTCTGTGCAGCTCTTGCTTTCTATGGACTCTCACAACCTTTCGTGCCAGTCTGTAAGATTTACACGAGGGAGTACAGACCCAAGTGGTGTTCAGCTGGAGTCCCTCTCTAAACAGACTTTCAGTATGAAACATTTAATTTTCTGGAGAAAATGAGTCAATTTTTGCATGAGAATCATTGTTGTAATATCAGCCTAAAACTGGGTTTTGGCCTCTTCTCAATAGTCCTAGAAGAAATTGTGAGAGTGTAGTTTATACTTTTGGAAATAATATTGACCCGTCTGTTTGCTGGTCTATAACTCATTGCCTTATTCTTGCAGAACCTGAGCTCTGCAATGTGTCTGTGCTTTCCGATCCACCTAACGATGTCTGTCATAAAACTGAGCTGCTTTTTTGCCTCTCTCATAGCTCACTTGTAAGATCTCTTTTATGGTTTTCCTACTATTTCTTCATCACTTCAATAGCCTAAGGTGCATTTAATTGCAACTTACGTAGCTTGCATTCCCCTTGCACATATTAAAGAGTAAATTCTGAATTATTGGACATAACTAGTACTTATCATAGTAAATAGCATATTCATCTCTTCCACAGTCAGACAATTTCATACTGTGCAACTTCCCTGCTTTCTGAAATGTCACCACTTAAACCGTGGCATGATTTTTCCATGAGGACACACTGAAAAGGCCTTTCCTGAAACACAGCTTGGAAATGTAACTTGCACGTTATATTTAAACCATTTTAAAACACTCAAAAATTGGATGAATAGGTACAATAGCCACATAGTAGAGAAAGTGTGGGTTTTTTTTTTTCTTCTTCTTTTTTTTCTTTTTCCCTAGGAACTGGTGCTGGGTTTAATGAGTTTTGAATTTGGTTTTTATTTTGAAGTCACTTGCCTGTTTTGTGAAAGCTTTTCTCTGTGATTAGGCTGTGCAACTGCAGAAATACTTTCCGTTATCTCTCTGAGGTGATATACATCACAACAAAAAATCAGGTACTGCACATATCATTTCATAACCTTGAACTGAATGGCACCAAAGCCATCCTGATGTTTAATAGTTTCTTGGATCATGACTTTGCAGGGGAAAGCTCTTCTTTTACTGGTGAAGGATGATGGGGTCTTCTTTTTAGAGAAAACTCTATGAATATGGAAAAAAGGGGAAAATGAATAATCATTGTCAATCAGAAATATGTTCAATGCGTTTGTTTCAGTTTTTCAATGAACCACAGAGCAACGTGTCTGCAGGTAGACGCATGCATTACCATATACAGCAGAGATGCCCTGAAAAGCTTCCTGTCTTAGTGCAGTATTTCATAAATCCTAGAGAAATTAACACAAAGAGTTTTGAAAAACACAGCAGGAGGGGGAAAAAAAATAAATTAATTTTAAACTGCAAATTAAGTTAAAAATACAAATTGGTTCTATTTCTGTCAGCTTTGAATGTGGCCAGTAGAAGGACTGGCACCGCACGCCCCAGCATAGCCATTGCCATTCCTGGGGGATGCCCAGGGAGAAGTTGGCACGACCTGGACAAAACATGACCATAGCCACTGCCAAGTAAGGCCAGCAGGGAATTTCTCTTGAAATGCCTAGTGAATGTTCGATCATGCCAATAAAGAATTTCAGTCCAGAACTATCCATCATATGTGAGGCTTCTTGATGCATTTGAGTATATTTCTCCTGTGAAATAAAATAGAGAGAGCACACACTTTTCAATTATTTTTGTTTGTAATTAATAGAATGGAGTCACCATATTATTTTTCTGTGCACTGAAAAGGAAGAATGAACCTGCTTTCTATGTGGTATTTGTAAACTTTCAACTAGATTAAGGGTTAGCAACCAATTGTTGCACTCCAAAATAAGACTTTGTTTGGACTGATCTGTCAGCTTGTTGGTTTGGGTTCTGATTTGTTTTGGGGGGCTGGTGTCAGACAAAGGAAAAATGTTATTTTGTAAAACCATAGATGAACTTGCTATTGCTCCTTATTTGAAGATGAGTATCATGTCATGTTACACATAAGCAAAAAGGGAACAAATTGTGCTCTTGTATGATGTATAAGTTACAAAGGCACAGTTAAGTGCAATGGCCTTTTATTAAGGCTGAATGCTACCTAACATTTGGAGACCTACAAAGGACAAAACTCTTTGTATGTGGTTTAGATTAATGGTATTCCCAACTGCTGCAAGTCAATATACTAACCCTGGCAGATGTCTTGTACCTCCAGCTGCAGCGCTGCGCAGGGAAGCCTGCCCCGGTAGCCGGGCTGCACCGAGGGGCTGTGAGCTGGGAACGCTTTTGGGGCCTGACCCAGTCACTGAAAGACCACTAGAGTGTCCCCTGGGGGTGTAGGTTGGTGGGGGCTGCGGGTGCAGTGCAGGTTTGGTGGCGGCGGGCTGAGCGCCCTGCGTGAGTGCCAGGCTGGGGCACCCCGCGTCGCCTGGAGTGGCCTCTTGTTTTGCCCGTTTCCTTGGGCAGGCTGGAGCACTTCGTGCTTGACCTCTGGCGTTAAGTTTCTACCTGCTTGGTAAAACCCAGGGAGAAGAGTCAGACTAATGACTTTTGCCTGTTTGTCCATTTTTGACAGGAAACGATTATAGCTGGCGAATAATACGTCGCGTCCTATGTGTGCTTTTCTCTGTGTTTATGGTTACCAAAGGAGATTCCCTTTCGCTAAAGGAGGAACAGCCTGATGTGCAGTTAGTCCTTGCTGGTTTAGTCATTTAGCCGCTGCAATATAGCACTTATTCATTTTATCTGGATTTATTTCTTCTCTCCTCCGTGCCGGTAGCTGAATACCTCCAGTTGTGTGGTTATGTTTCATTAACTGGAGTTCAAGCCGTTAGTGTTCATGGCTTTAATGGAGAATCCAGTGCTGAAAACAAAGGGGCTTGTGATCTCCTCAGGAGCCTGGGGCTGGGAGAATTCAGGGATAGTAAAGAGCTTCGTGGGGGAATTTGTAGGAGCTGTTGTCTAGCCACAGGGTTGGAAGCAGGCCTATATGACCGTGAAGTAGGAATTAGGGGTGGAGTTTCCAGAAACACTAAATCCTCCTCAAAGGAAAAGGTATTTATACTTTTAAGACCCCATCTGTCATGAAAACCGTGCAGCTATAGCCAGCACAATACTGAACCTGAATTAGCATGCCTTGGGCTGACACTGAACACCCACACCCCTACAGCTGCTGAGCACCCATGAGGGGCTTGTCTGCAAGAGGTCGTGGTGATGCATGGTATGCTGTCTTGCACCCCTGGAAATCTTACAGTCTCTCATAAAGCCCATGGAAACTTTGCAAACCAACATTTCCAAAAGGTTCCTAGGACTGTCAAAGCTTTCAACTCATTCTCCAGAAGACATGCAGTCAGATGAGAAGTTTGTACTGTGTTAATTTTCATTATTAGCCACACTGCTCAGCCAGTAATGTCAAAAACCATCTTAGACGCATGGTACCGAATTAAATCAAGGGCACTGCTACTCTCTGTACCTTCTCAAGCCTTTGCTGGGAGCATGTTCTCCTCTCATATGTGTGATACCTACCGCAACTGAACCTGGTCTGTAGAGTCCAGGACCTAAAAACATATATGAATGCGTAAACATGCCTCTGCACCTATGTAAATGAGTACCTGTGTGTGCACCTACGTTCGCATATAAAAGTGAGTTGAACGTGTGTCAAATGCATGAGCTGGTCTTGCAGTGGAGACAGCTGAGCCAGAATTTCAGTGATTGCATCAATGGCTGTAATCTAAAGCAACAGGGTCCACTCCTTCAGTCTCCACTGTGTTTGTTTTTCCCTGCCTATGTGTAGGTCAGCTAACCTGTGTTAAAAGCGGTAGTTTCTTAATTCACACACATTCCCTCCACCCCCGCTTCTTTTGCCTGAATGCTGTAAACAGTGCTGAAAACAGCAGTGAGAGTTCAAGTTTATTCTGGTTGCAAATCCACTTCTGCAAATTATGGTAACCTTTTAAACAGAAAAACTAACATTACCCCTAGCTGCAAATCTGCACTCAGGAGACAAAAAAGAAAGAGGGTGGAAATGTGTGGGGCTGATTCTGCTTTCAGTGTCACCCTTAGCGAAATTTCTGTGGCAAAATCCTCAAGGAGCTTGATGCCAGCAGCCTGCGTAAAGTGCGCTGTATTTGAAGCAATTGAGTCAACGTTTGAGACTCTGACAATCGGAAAAGTAGGTTGGTGTAATTACATTAAGATATCTCAGAGTGTCATGTACTTTGCAAAACGGAATTTTAAACTGTTGATTTAAATTAATAAAGATTCAAGAGTTCATAATTTGTTTATTTATTGAAATCAAATGCAGTCCATGTTTCTAACTAATTGAAAAGTATACTTGTGATAAAGAAAGTATTTAATTTGGGCAGGCAAGCTACCAGACTTCCAAATAAAGATGATGAATTGCAAATTCTCAATCTTAATCCCTGTAGGCTGACAGTTACCCCTTTAAAAGCAGCATTTGAGTGATATACTATAGCTGGTAATAGCACACAGCTGCAGAGTAGGAAATCCCATTGCTATTTTGCAAAGCTTTTATTTTGCCTCATTCATTTATTTTTCAAAATGATACTTTCCTTATTTAGAAGAAAGAACTTTTTGCCATTGCGAGTGGACTCGACCTTTAACAAACAGTCGCCTGTTTGTTTGCCATATGTAAAAATGCCTGGAGATCAGTTCAGAATTTACGTCACTTGCATGTAGCATTTTCAGGAGCATAAATGCATTTGTGATTTTGCAACCTCTTCTCCCTCCAAGTGTAAAGAACACATTTCTGTTATATATCCTAACAGTCAGCATACAAGATCAAATGCAAAGAGGTTTTTTTCTGCCTTTAATGTATAAAGCATGTGTCCAACAACAGCAACAAAATCAGTGCCAGAAGCAGCAGTCCATAGGGAAGCAGTAATTTGTGTGTCTGCACATTATTCTGTGTCTATGCACATATTAACCCTGGTATACAGTAAATTGTGTTACCATGGCAGCCCTCACATGGAAAGTTATATACTAGTAGGGTATCTCTAACAACCACCAATGGGGAATACGCATGTTCTGGCAAATGAAGAAGGGTGTAGGGTTGTTGTGGTTTTGTTTTGGGGTTTTTTTTTTGTTTGGTTTTTTTGGTTTTTTTTTTTTTTTCTGGAAGGAAACAATGCACTATAATTAGAGATGGGAAAACCGGGTTGCAGAAAGAAACAACTCAGTTTTTGCCCTGAATGTAGGAGGTGAAAATAAAAGCCCTCAGAACCCCCTCTCTCCCTTTTCCCATGCACCAGCACCACTGTGACTCCTGAGAGCTGGAATGCTGTAGCCTTTATTCAGAAAAAGCTTCCATTAAAATCCTGTCTTATGGTTTTCATTCTGTATACTTTTCATGGGGGCTTTTACAGAGCACTTTGCTTACATTAGCTTTTTGTGTCCAGTTTTGAGATCAAACTTCTTTCTTTATGATTAAGCTAGTTTGTCAAGGGTGAGCTGTTATCAGTGATGCTTACAGTTCCTCAACACTGCGTGTTATTATATGCTGTGTTATATTTATAGTTGTATATACAACTTTGCCAAACTTCAGCTTTATGGCTGACATTTTGAAACAGATGCTATTTGCCTGAGTTAGTTCTTTTTTTTTTTTCTTTCTTTCTTTTTTTTTTTTTTATGTTTAAACAAAAAAGGTTCAACTATTTAGAGGAGTCAGATTAGAGGGAAAATATTTTTTTAACCCCATTAGAAATTTTTTTGACAGTTCTTCTGGAATGTTTAGCACCTGCTGGTTTGAATTGGAGTCCTAACATTAGTGATACATAAATGATAGCATCACTCAAAGAGAAAGTACAATAGAAATGAGAGACCGTGTCAGTGGTTTACGATGCAAAACCCAGCACTAGCAGAGTGAATGTAAGGTCAGCGCTTTGGGTGAGTCATCAGTGGTTTAGAAAGAAGAAGAAAAGAAAAAAGACATGACAAGATAGACACTCCCAAGAGCTACAGGCTTGTTGTATCGGCTGAAGTTTAATGGAAAAGCGGTGCTCCTGTCAGCTGGTGTACTACATAATAATGTTAACACCACTACAAACAGGTTGTGGTTTATTGCTTCAATTTCTTATGTACTGGCAAGAGAATTAACAAGATTGATGCATTAGGATCTTAGATCTCAGTCAAATTAGGTGACTAAGAGGGTGATGAAAAAAATGCTTGTTCTTTGAAGGAGCACAACTCCATCAGAAACTTGTTACATCCTAGCATCAGACCATTTGATGAGCTGCTGATTTAACAGCACACTTAGCAGGCAGTAGTTACATTGATAGGGGCAACTACTTAATCAGTGCTTTAAAGATATTATGTTCAGAGTGATTTAAAGGGATATTGTGCTTTAGTAAGTGTGCCGTGAGTATGAATATGTTCTGCATGAAGCGAATGCAAAAATGAGGCTGCAAGTGTCATTTATACTGTCAGCTTCTTTATTTGGACATATGTTTAAAAAAGGAAAAACTGGTAAATACAAAATAAATACTAGCATTTTGAAAATGTTACTTGCTGGAAGGAAATAACGATTAGCAGAGGGGAACAGGGGAAGAAAATAGCAGCTATCGCATCCTATGGATTTGCATGATAGAGAAAAAGAGAGAATAATGAAGTGCTGTAAAATAAAGGAGAGGAGATCTTTGAAGATGCAACGGTGCAATGGTGAGTAAAATGCTTGATTTCCACCGTCTGGCTTCTATGGCTTGGAGGATTTCCCTCATCATCATGAAGGTATCCAGGAATGCTGACTGCCTTTCAATACCTGCCTTGTATAACAAGTGGCTCAAGGAATACATCTTGCATACCTTACCAAACAAGGGCAAACCAGCCTGGTACAGAGGGAGCTGTCAGCACTTGTAGGTCTGATACTACCTTTTGTATCTGATAAATATCTGTAGAGAATCAGCATGGGAATTACTTTCTGAAGTCAACATTTAAAATAACAAAAAAAAAAAATAATGAAGAGGCAGTATTAGTGTATTTGAAATCTCTGATGCTGGAGGACGGCCGAGGTAGGGGGTGTTTCATGCCAGGTGACTGATGTAAGTCTGAAATAACTCCAGCTTTTACGCAGACTTTGTGTTTAGTTTTGGGGTGGTGACTGTGCTCTGTATCTTACTCATCTCAGTTTACAGGGGTCTGCAGATTACACCCCTCTCCTGCCTTGGAGCCCACGTGTCCGATGCTCTGCTTAAATTCCTCACAGCATGCTGTGATTAGGCAGAGGGGCCAGAAATTAGCCACTCGCATGTTGGCTCATTCTTCCCAGTAATACCCAGTTGCTACTAGGGCAATGTGGTGCAGGCAGCAGAGCCTGGAGCCCAGCACCAGGGTCCCATGGGTAGCTGTGGTATTGCAGCATCCCCCGCTGAATGGCATGGAGCTTTTCCTCAGCATTGCATTCATTAACTCTTGAAAATGGCCAGATCTTTAAGGTCCATCACAGCAAGCACAAAAGTAAAGGAGGGAAAATAAAAACAGGCTTTGCTTAGGGCAGGGAAGCTATTCATTTTGTTGAGGAGAAAATGAGGGAAGGCAGAGTCATTAGGAGGGCTCCTTATGAAAGCAGGAGTTGCTTGGGAAATTACAGTGCCATTGACTAGAATACATCGAGTACAAAAGGGAGATATAATAAGAGGAAAGCAGTTATGCACCTAAGCCCTGAAATGTAGCATTACATCCATCCTGAGAGGTAATCATTCCTGTCATTACTAAGCTGTAAGATCACTCAGTCCTAGCATGGTAGAAATCCAGGAGCTCAACACATCAGTCAGGTAGCTTTTCACAACCCTCTGCTTCTGTGGCTCAGCTGGAGTTCAAAAAAAAACCCATATAGTGGCAGTCACTCATGGTTGCTAGCAAAGTTTGTAAGTAATAACTCATAAACCTCCTTAATTGAAATAAATTAAATTTTCTCTTCATTACTGCTTTGCCGAGTCATTTGAAAGTGCAGTGTTTCTTGCTCAGGAGCTGATGCATTGGTACTTGCAATTGTGGCTCTGAAACAGGAATTGTGGGGACAAACGATGCACGCTGTAACACAGATTTCTGTCTTCTCTTAAGTCATCACTGGTGTTCCCCTTAATCGTTACAGTGGTGTTTTGTTTGTTTGTTTGTATGATCTCTGTCACATAACTGAACAGCACGTGTGTAATTAGTATCACAGAAGTGGCAGGTATCACACTACCAGAGTGGTGATAAAAGTAGCCAGAGGTGATGGCTGTCCAAGCAGGGTACATATGGTCAACACCAGAGACAGGCAGTAGAACAGAAATCCTGAGCACAGAACGACTGTTTGACCACCACAGTGTCTATGTGTAGCCACTAATGACTTTACCAGCCTTACTCATTGAAATTATGTTCAGTGTCCTAGAAACCATTCAGATTATTCCTAGTACCACCTTACAGATCCAGGACATGATATACAGACTTGGAGAAAAGGTCCTGCACTCTCTCTGTGAAGCAGCCAGAGAAATAAGAAAGTAAATGTTTGAGTTATTTACCACAAAGTTTAACAAAATACAGAACCTTCTGACATCCTTAGAGGATAAAAAAACCTCTGAAAATCCCTGCCAAAAAGAGTCTAGGAGAATGAGATGGAAAATCACATGTTTCATTGAAAGATTCAGAGTAAAACTGTGACAGAAAAAATACTGCATAGTGGTGCAAATAATGGAGAATTTATCCCAAAAGATGCATAGGTTCTTAAAAATAGCTTGAACCATTCTGATGACCTTAAGATTACTGGCACCACAGAGCCATAGACATGCCCCCATGCATTTCTGTGTCCAGTCTTTGCTCTCATACTGTCTGAGAGCACATCCCAGAGAGCAGACAATCTATATTTAAAGAATTCAAGTGCCAAGGAATTCATTCCAACTGTGGATATATATTTGTATCACTCCATTATCATCACTATTTATTACCAGAAATATGAAAGTATGAAAGCTTCTTTCCTTTCTACACAAAACCCTAATTTCTGAGTTTTCGCTAATGCCTCTTTCCTAATAAGGATTATACTTCCTTACTTACGGACCATGAGTTCAATCACCCATTGACCTTCTCTGGCATAACAAACAGTGGGAGTTTCTGGAGACTCCAACTGCAGGATGGGTTCTGTGGTCTTGAAATCTTTGCAAAAGTGTTTTTGGATCATTTCCAGCTTGTCAACAAGCTCCTAAAATGCATGGATTGAATACTTAGGACTTAACACTGTGTCAGAGGGCAATTTACTAATTTCCTATTTTATGTCATATTCTTAGGGGAAGCATTAATGAATATCCTGGCTGTATCTGTCCTTGTCTGCTGGGATGCATGCCGTATAGTTCAGTTTCCCAGTCACCAAAACATAAAGATCAGGCAGGCATCTGCTCAAAACATTTTGGAGTTTCTGTGCAGTCCTTGCACCCTAAAGCATCTCTGCTCAGGAACCAGACGCTCCTGCCCATGTGATGATGGACACATAGTGCCTGTTGTTTTCCAGTGAGGTTCCTGTCCATCTTATACAGGGAGAGAGAGAGTATTTACATTTTGCTTTTTGATTTGTAGATTGAAAACACTAAAAAGACTCTTCACTTGAAGAAGGAAACTGCTGAAGGCTAGCTCTATAAATGGGATCGGTCTTGGATGCCTGTCACCATTGCACCTAGCTTTTAAGAGCCTGACTATCTGTGGAAGCTGTGAGTCTGAATTAAAGGCTTTAAACTGCTTTGTGTGGGCAAAGACGGGCACCTCAGAAGTGTTCGTTGAGCAAAAGCTACTTATGCCAGTCCTCAACCAAGACTGCAAAGAGTGTGTCTTAGATCCCTAAGGTGATGCAAAGCACCCCAAGCTTCAGGCAAGTCCTATATATATTTTTGTCTATCCTGTCCAAAGATAATCTAATGTAAAATGTCTGAAAAATTTTGGGAGTGCAGACTATAAGTCCTACCCCAGTTTAGGGTATCTGAGTCATGCATGTTGTAGTTTTCTTTGGAACAGGGAGTTGGAAATGTTTTCCTGCACAGAGCTGCAACTTCAGTTTTAAGAGTGGTGAGCCCCAGAACCCAGAAGAGCCACTTGTACTCTTACAAGATGGGAGAGAGGGTTTTAAACTCCCTTTCCTGAAAGGCATTTTAGCCGAGACCTCCTACATATTTTGTAAAAGACTGAGCAGAGCTGGTGTCGATATAGACAAGATGGACACCACCACCCAGCTAAATGAAAGGTTCCCTCACTGCTGTGCTTTTGTGTGCAACTCATTCACATCTGTGCATGCTAAGCTTGCTTTGGGTGTCTGGCTCCGGCTCCTGCAGTGATTTGGACTGTGGCTTGACAAATTGGAGAGCCCCTGAGCAGGTGAGGCACTGACCTACTGTGCTGTTCTGGGAGGGCAACACTTCTTGACAGGCAAGTTAAATGCCTACAGACTTTAGAAATGCAAATTTAGATATCTGGAGAATCCAGCTAGGCTTTATGTAGGACATTTTAGGAATTATGCTCTTCTACGTAAATACCTACATTCCACCCATGTTCCACTTCAGGCTCATTAGTCCCTCTGTGGATTTAGGCCTGGGAAAATAAAAGGCAGGATGCAAGAACCACTAGAATGTACTTAATAATGAATCTCTGAGCAGAGAACACACAGGCTGTGGATTGAGGTCCAGCCAAAATTGGAGTCAAATAAGAAGAGAAAACACATGTCTTTGGGGACTGCAAATCAGCAAATTGGTGCTGAATAGAAAGAGAGCAATAGAAGAAGAAGCTGAGAGAGAAGAGAAACCTGGGACTTAAAGAAAATTGTCCATTCTCTCAAAAACATTGCCAACATTTTCCACAAGTGTGGGCTATTAAAATGCACACACTCAAAGATGTTCCATTTTGTTTGGTTTGGTAGCAATCTTGAAATTGCAATTTTCGTGCATGGTGAATGCTTAGTTAGAAACTGCCATATAACACTAAAATCTTTCACACCTGGACTTCATATGTATTTCTTTATACAGCTGCTTTCCACCAGAATGGCTAATGAGGTGAAAACTTGGAACCTCCTCTCAGGTTAGTTTTATATTGTGCAAGGAGGGGAGGTTCCCATTTCAATGGGAAGAGCGGGCCACGGTCACAGCAAGGTCAGAGGCAATGTTCACCCAGTTTGGCATGAAGCAGATACAGTCCAGCCCCAAATGCCCAGCTGAGGTTTTCCAGCTGGAAATCACCATTTATTTCTACCTACTCTACTGTTCCTGAACAGTGTTGTCTGCAATTACAGCAGTAGCCTGCTTGTGCTGAACTACAGCTGGGAACATCCAGATCAAGAGTGACCTTCCTGCCAATCCCCATCTCCCTTAGCCTTTTTAATCTAGTGAAATAACAGTAATAGTAACGGTATCGGTAATAACGTAATCAGCAAACTAAGGATTCTGTTCATCACTACATGGAAGTGCAGACCGATGTTCTAGTTCATGCTGAACAACGCTTTAAGCTACAAATGAACTTGAATGAGGGTAATTGTACAGAAAGCGATTACTCAGACTGAAACCCCTGTGGGACAGTCACCATCTCTGTTCTGTGTTTGCATAACACGTAGATGCACCAAGGTCCAAGTCTCCTCTGGGGGATCACCATCTGTGCTGAGATAAACTCTAACTAATCTCTGAGGCTTAATGCCATCAGCACTGTAGTCTGTTTTCTCTCTTGATTTCTCCTCCACCAGTTATTCAAAGATGTTAAGCAGAAGCAGTAACAAGCATATAAGATTATACAGAAGAACTTTATTTTTTTTGAGGGGTTGACGCAAAGCGGGAATCATCTTTAGTCCTGTGCTTTCCATCCTCATTGATTTTCTGCCATTGGCAGAAACCCAAGAGAACCTAGGATGGCTGGGCAACTCTTTCCCTCCATGACTCTGAAATTTAGGAGATCAGAGAAATATTAGAGAATAATGTCATGGCTACGGTCTAAAAAACAAGCAGAAATGTCAAAGATGTTTCAGGAAATAAAATGTTAGTTGTCTTGGTCACTGGAGAATAATTTAAAATCTATTTTGTTTTATGGTGGTTGACTGTCGTGTGCTTTTCAGTGACTGGTAGAATGACTCTTTATGAGAAAGACTGCGTTTTTTTCTAACAACAATGCCACATTTTATTCCATTCAACCAATGAAGAGGAGTAAGAATACTGGAGGCATTGGCTCCTTTCAGTGTTTGGGCAACTTCTACTTTTTGCTTTGTAACTCTTCTATTATGATCATAGATCCATGCCATAATGCCAGGATACTGTGAAATTTAAATTCATAGCAGTTTCATACTCGTCCTCATAAATTCAAGTTATGGCAGCATGCATGTGTTCTAGAATGGATTGGAACTAAATTGCTGTGGGTGCTGAACAGGTATAGGAAAGGTGATTCCTCACCCTCAGTATATCTAAAGAGGGGATAGAAGTACTTTCCTATGATTAAAATGACCAATGGACCAACAGAGCTTAAATCTCAGATATTGTGTTGTGCAACTGATTGTCACAATAAAAGAATGTAAACAAGTTAATATATATATGTATTGTCAAGTTAATTCAATTGAATAATTGGAGAAAATCACAACCTGTTTACATATACTCTATGAACAGCAAGTGAAGCTGTATTAAATCATGGAAATTATTCTGTGAGCTGTTTACTCTTTTCCAGTAATGATGTTATTTGTCACCCCAAGCCCCTATATGTGGATGTAAACCAAAGCACATGTTAGGAAAAGGAAATATCTATACACAATATGAGATTTTCCTCTCTAGAGAAGTCTAGTGCTGCCCATTTACACTGTGGCCTTAATTAAGCAGTGATTGATGCTTATTTGGAGAGCTAAAGATAATTACTACCTTTTCCGATGTGAACTGGCTATTCATTTGACCTCGGTACTTTAGCCAAAGAACGTTGTGTTCTTTAATGCAAAAGAAAAAGTGTTCTTTTCTGTTCTTGCCATTGGTAAGTTTTTCTCCTCAGAACAAGACTCTGCCAGTTGGGTTTCCTGGCTCCTAAGGGATACAACTGGAGGAAAAGGTGCTTTAGGATGATACATTCTTGAGATTAAGGTAGTTCTGCCTACAGCCTGCTCCACTTTCAAGAGGGGAGAGGAAGAGCATCCCAGTTGTTCTCTCTTGCTTCTGCCATGTGTTTGGATGGCTGTAAGGGCACGCAGAGACTGCACATGCAATTTCTTCACAGGTGGCTTTCAAATTTTTTAAAGCTAGAGCATTATCACCATTTTCTTCAAAGAAACCTGGTTAGGCCTCCTTGCCATTGATTTATCACCACTTCTTTCGAAGGAACCTTGTTAGGCCTCCTTGCCATTGCTGGACATTTTCTGCATTAATACATAGGTGTGTTAATGTCCAGTTTTATGGCAAAAAGGAACGAGGAAAAGATTAGGCGCATGCTTACTGCCACCCATCTCTGTCCATGTGTTTTCTTGCCATCAGTAAGAAAATAAACTCCTCTCAAATACAAGCTTTTCCTTTTTCCTCATCTTTTTCCTTTGTCGTTTTCCATATTGACACAATGTGAGGCCCTACAATGGCAACCTCCAAAACTGTTGAGCTCCCTGCCTTATCTTGATTTACATTACATACAGCTAGGCAGGCTTTATTTTAGAACAACCATCTGGAGAGATTTAACCACCTCCAGCAGGCTTCATGCTTCAAATAAAATAGGGCAGATACCTGGGCTAATGATCTGATAACATATTCTATCATTTTGATGGGCATTTCCTCTTTGATAACAACAACTTCACAAGTGCCATCACGCCACTGAGATTGCAGAAAAAATTAATTTCCATACTGTCCAAGACAATGGATTTGGTTTGGGGTTTTTTTGTATGATGAGCTATAAGCAGGTTAATTGACTTCTGGGTATCTTTCAGAGACATGAGAAATCTTTGTACTAGATATTTCACTCTGGTGAGCGGTTTGCACGCTCCCCTCCGCAGCAGCACCTGCTTGCTTTTCTGGAGGACTGCACTGACAGTCTTAGAAAACACCTCTTTGCAAAACCACCTTGGAAGATTTCAAATGGTGTGATAAAACAACTGTGTGATAGAAATTAGAAATCATATGGTAAATATTCATCTGGGGGTGTTTAAACATGAAAGTGTGCGTGTGTATGCATATGGTGTCGTTAGAAATGGAGTTCCTTTCTGATTTTCCTTTTTTTTTTTTTTTAAATTCTTCGTTCCTCATTGCATTCCTGAAACAAACAAACAGGAGCAAGAGCAGCAGATCCCATCCACAGTTAGGAAAATGCCAGTTGCGGCCCCATCTCACATAACTGGAGGATGGCAATTGCATTTTACAAGCAATTAGAGGAACTTCTGGAGTTTCCACATGCACTCTGTGATTTGGCAGCATGGCAGAATTGGAGAGATTTTAATGTTAGTGCTGAAAGATTGTAAAATCATGCCTTGCGATGTAGAAAATGGAAGTTCCTTTGAAAGCTGCATTAATGAGCTCATTTTACTAAACTTCATTAAACCAGCCATATAATCTGTGCAAACTTAGTCTGCTTCTCAATTACATGGAAATGGAGTGCACTCTGATGAGTTAGGAGCCAGTGGCCATTACTGATTGTGTCATGCCAGGGAGCCCAAACTATTGCAGATGTCTTCTTTTATGATTTTTTGAAGCTGTAGGTGAAGCAAAATTTGGCTGAGAAATGCAGCACATGGTTGTGACTTGATAAAAGACCTGTGGGACACGGGGCTGTTGTGTGTGTGGGATGTGGAGACAGACCGGCAGATGCAGACGGCACACGGGTGGGTTGGGGTTGTGCTGGCTGGCAGAGCACTGCTTTTAGGGGTACAGATGCAAATGGACATTTCCAGTACCCATCAGAAATTAGCTTAGACCTGTAAAGGGACAAGGAAGATCCTCAAAGAGGATGGGCTGATCCAGTCTATCACCAAGAAAAGGTGTGGGCAAAACTACTGTTTAACCGAATGCGTTGCTGGTCATCTCCCTTATACCCTAAAATCTCTGCTATTGTCTCCTGGTGTGTTGGACAGGGACAGGGTGGTGGGTGTCATAGAATTGTCTAGATCAGAAAAGGTCATCAAGTCCAACTGTTAACCCAGGACTGCCAAGTCCATCACACACAGTCCTTAAGCACAACATCTATGCATTTTTTAAACACTTCCAGAGATGGTGATTCCATCACCTCCCTGGGCAGCCTGTTCCAATGCTTCACCACCCCTTCCGTGAAGAATTTTTTTCCTAATATCCAATCTAAAACTCCCCTGGTGCAACTTGAGGCCGTTTCCTCTTGTCCTGTCGCTCATTACCTGGGAGAACAGACCAACCCCGCTGCCTACAGCCCCTGCCAGGGAGCTGCAGAGAGCGGTCAGGGCCCCCCTGAGCCTCCTCCTCTCCAGACCAGCCCCCCCAGTCCCCTCAGCCACCCCCCATCAGCCTCGTGCCCCAGCCCCTGCCCCAGCCCCTGCCCGGCTCTGGACACACTCCTTTTCCCCCTGAGTTCCAGCCAAAGCTCTGCTCAGCCAGGCCAGTCTTCTCCCCGCCGGCCCGTCTTTCGGCACACAGGGATAACCTGCCCCTGCTCCTTTCAGATTTCCTTCTTGAGGAACGTCCAGCCTCCCTGGAGCCCTTGGCCCTTGAGGGCTGCCTCCCAAGGGACTCTGTCGACCAGGCTCCTAACCAGGCCAAAGTCCGCCCTCTGGAAGCCCGAGGCAGCCGTCCTGCTGACCCCCTCCTTACTGCCCCAGGAATGGAGAACGATCACTTTGTGACCGCTGTGCCCAAGGCGGCCTCTGACCACCACATCCCCCTCCAGCCCTTCCCAGTCTGTAAGCAGCCGGCGCCGCGGGGCATCCCCCCGGCCGGCTCCCTGCCCCGCTGTGCCAGGAAGGTCAGTGCCACACACTGCAGGAACCTCCTGGGCTGCTTCCCCCCCCTGTGCGGTGTGTCCAGCAGGCACCCGGTAGGGTGAAGCCCCCACAGGTGTCTGCACTTTGTATCCCTGTGCAGGAGAATCATGGTCCCATAGACACCTTTCTCAGCTTTAGGGGGGACAGTATGATGTAGGTGTTTTCCATAAAGTGTTTTGTTTCACTTCACATCCTTGAGAGATGCCAATCAATCAAATCCAAAATGTTTTGGAAAGAAATTTGGTTTTATGGAATTTCAGAACTCAAAATATCCCTGTCAAAATATGTCCCTACTATTAATCATCATACATTGGGAAATTTGGGGGATTAACTTAAACTTAGAAGTCAAATGGAGGAAAGGAAAAGAAAGAACTGAAATCAAAATATTGAATTAACTTGAATCATCTTCATGGTTTTCTGTTTTCAGTTAGCAAACAATCCTGAAAATTTAATTTTTCATCCCATTTCAGGGATTTATTTGAAACCTGTGACATGAGTAACAGCAGAAAGAAATCTGTATTGAGTCTGGCTGAGACAGAGCTTGTTTTCTCCCTACCATCCCTCACAGTGCTGAGCTTGTGCTGGTGGCTGGATCGGTGCTGATAACACAGGGTGCTTTGGCTGGTGCTGAGCAGCGCTCCCACAGCATCACGGCTGTCTCTCCAGCACGGCCCCCATCACCGCTAGGCTGGGGGTGGGCAAGGTCTTGGGAGGGGACACAGCCAGGACAGCTGACCCGAAGTGACCAGTGGGATAGTCCATACCATATGATGTCTGCTCAGTAATTAAAACTAAGAGAAAGGAGGAGGAAGGAGGAGTATTTGTTATTTACAACATTGTCTTCTGGAGCAACTACTAGGTGTACTGAAGCCCTGCTTCCCGGGGAGTGGCCAGACATTGCCTGCTAATGGGAAGCAGAGAATAACATCTTTTGTTTTCCTTTGCTTCTATTCATGACCTTTAGCTATTGCTGTGTTAAACAGCCTTTATCTTGACTGACGAGGCTTTTTTCATCTTATTCCCCCCGCCCTGCCCCTGCCCTGGTCCTGCTGAGGAGGGCAGTGATAGACTGGCTTGGTGGGCATCTTGGTGTCCAGTCAAGGTCAACCCATCCCAAAAGCATTGGAAAGATCAGGTGCCTTATGATGTGTTGCAGCCCTGTCCCCATTGGTGAGGCAGACTACATTTGTGCCTTGCACCTTTTGATGGACTTTTGTTCAATTATCTGTTTATTCAAACTCAATTCCAAACCTATCATATATATTAATGGCTAATCAAAGAGTCTGGCTGTCAGAAGCAGATGTGGCTCGCTTACTTGCTTTCCCTTTTATTGTATCGACCTGTCCTTCGAGTGTCCCGGTGTTTTTCTTTTAATTATGTACCAGTTGTGCCATATTCTATCTTGTAGAACACAATGTGCTGTAACAATTAAGACCAGAGCATCAAAGCTGATTCAGCTTTTATTGGTGAAAGTAATGTTAAGTGGTAAAACAGTACTCCTGGGATACTACAGACCTCCTCCAACCACAGCCACGGAAACCAGAGGATATAAAAGGGCGCTGGTGATTTGGTCTTTTTCTCAATGTCTTTTAAAGTGACTTAAATAAAAATAATAATAAATATAATAAATAAATAAATATAAATTTTAAAATGCTTCAAAATATTTACATTTTTAAAATTAATATGGTTTGATTTAGATTTAGAGCTTCTAACCTGAGACACTCAAAAGGGAGGCAGTTTTCAGGAGGTGTTAAGTATCTGTCCATCAAGAAGTTTGCTGTCACTACAGTGCTGAGACTATGTGTGCCCTGACTGTGGTTAGAAACACTGAAGAGTGGCAGATGATTTACAGTCCTGGTGGATGCCAAGGATCCACCAAACCATGGGCAGATTTACCAGAACGCCACCAGCAAAACCAAATTACATCTTTGGACTGACCATAATACGTGGATAATGTATCTTATCCGGGCTTACAGGTGCTGCGCTACGCAGGGTCCCACGTTGTATCAAGCACATGCTGTAAATGTAGTTTGATCTGATGCAAATGTTTGAAAGGGAGCTTGGATGAGGTTATGTAAATGAACCGGCTGTGCCTGTTTTGCCTGCCTGTGAGATGATCGGTTTGCGGCAGCGTTATTTCCAGAGGAAAGGTCACGTCTTACAGAAAGGTTTGCCATCAAGGATGTGTTCAAGGCCTATCTACAAAGTCCTCTGTGTTGTTCTACAAGCCCAGGAGATGCATCACATTATAGTCTAACGTTGTGCCATTAATCATAATATTAATGCTATGACAGTGACAGCAAAACTGACTTTGGAAACACCACGATGCTAATGGATGAGAGGAACCATGTAACGTTTGAACAGGACTGTTTTCAAATCCTTTTGTAACTGGGTTCCTGCATGTGGCTCTGTGCATGGAGGAGGTCTAGGAAGACTGTTTTGGGGGAAAGGGATGGAACAGAAAGACAGAGAGCTGGCTCTCAGGGTAGGAGGCAACAGCGACTCTTCCTTAAATCATTCCAAGGTTTGTGCTGGGCCTGGCACAAACTGGTGTATGAAATGGGGAAACTGTAACTGGTTGCTGCTGTTCCCCCAGGCTTTCAGGCTGAGCAGATCACAAAGGGTTCTCACTGAAAGCAGTAATTATCTTATAATTAAATGATGCCATTGCATATGGTAGATTTCCAAAGTGGGATTGTCCTGGATTAATATAAACCTGTATATGAAGAAGGTGAGCAAAATCTTGCCCTAAGACTTCCATGCATTTTCTTCTGTGTGCTTTGTGTAATATAAAGCCAATGTTAAATGAAACTATAAAGTAAAACTATCAGCTATTTGGCAGTGGTTCAGGCAAGAAATACTTTTTAAAAACAAATTATATTATAAGCATGAAACATCTTTTCTGATCAGCTGTATTCAAGGAAAAAGAAATAGTTGTAAAGCTAATAGCAATTGCATAAGAGGCAAAACAGCATGTGCACCTAAGGGTTCAGTGTCAATAAACTTTGGAAGCTGGTATGGTAGGTAAACGTAATGGCTGAGGAGTCTTTCTCCATCTTTAATTTTTCCAGTGCCCTCCTAGAATTTTTTTTTTTTCAGCAATAGCTGAAGCACTTGCATAGGTTAGTCTACAGACCAAGACATGTTAAAATTCAGGCTAGCAATTATTTTTGAGCACAGAATGTAAATTTTCTCAAGGCAATGAGATGTTCAAAGGCTGGCCTTAACACGCCATTAGAGTATTTTTGGTTGGTTTCTGATATTTACTTATTGCAGAAAGCAAGTAAAATTTACATTAAGGATCCATATTATGTTTCTTTTTGTGTCTTGTCAGCATGAATAGTGCATCTAACCAAATCTTTCACTTTTTTTTTTTTTTTTTAACATTTATGTCTATGTTACTTTTGTCACCCTCAAATATTGACAGGATTTCCATCATTGTTGGATTGGGTTTTTACCTTTGAGAAAATCTGTGGGGAGCAGGGTGTGATCAGAAGATGTAAAGAACTGTCCTGGTGGAGTCTGAATCAGTGTGTGGAAAATTCTGCTCCAATCTGAGCACTTAGATAAAATGTTATCCTGGAGGGCAGATGCTTTTCAATGATGGGTCAGTTCTAAAGATGAGTCATTGGGGTGGAGAAAGAGCTGAGCAAGGAACAGCCAAATCATTTACTCATCCAAAAGTATGTTGGGAGTGATGACAATTTGGGTTAAGAAATGAAGGACATACTTTCCTCTGATCCAATTTTATTTCCAAAAAGCAACACAGAAAATAAAACAAACGTTTTCTCAAGAGCCTTATTCCACTGTTCCTATCCAAAACAAAGTAGAAATGTTGCTACTGAATAAACCCTCTTTTTCCTACATTCTCCAGTACAGTTTTAGTTTCTCAATCCATACAAGCCCACATTTAGAAAAGGTACAATATCTTCAGATGTCGGCCATAGTTGCTTTGTTCCTTATCATCTGTGGAGCACAGTCCTACTTCAAAGAGACAAAACCAGTCCTCTGCAAGCCATGGGGTGCATTCTTGCAGTTTCTTCTCTGTCATCATGCAGAATTTATGAAGGTCTGGGTTTTTGTACTCTGGTATGATAGGATATGGAATATGAGCAGGTTTTCAGAGTATTCTGCCTGTGCCCATGGCCCCCAGCCTGCAAGGTGGCTGTTGATAGCCCATGTCAGCTGCACCAAGGGGAAACATGGTGAGGGCAGGAGAAGACCTGAGCTCTGCTCCCTGGTGATGACAAAACTCCAGCAAAACTCTAAAATCAAATTAAATACACCCCCCGTTTATATTCAAATTGTTGTTCACTTGGATTGCAATGGCAATTGATTGGATTTCACTGAAAGCCTTCCTTTCACTCAGCTGTCTTGTTAAAAGTCAAAATGCTTGTCTTATGGATCAGAAAAGCTTGAAGCTGGATATTCACCAACGCATACTTGCACTGCGTTCGTAGGAGCAGAGATCAGAGGACTCCAGAAGAGCTTCTCTGACCATCTAGGGGGGTGAACAGAAGCGGGCAGGATGTGGATTGTAAGGAGGGTGGGGTCTGAGTTGTGCTCAGCTCTCTGTCAGAGAAATGATGGTTTCCCTGAAGATTTAGAGAGATGAATTAAGCTCTCGGTATTCGAAACTTCACTTTCAGACAACTTCCTGATAGTCTATTTTTGCTTGAAGGGTGGATCTGTACAATTAATTCTGGTGCAATATTTTTTGTTGCTCTATTTTCACTAGTGTAGCTTAAAAATCTAGCCCTGTAATAAATAACAGCTCAGTAAGCCCTGAGCTCCCTGTCAGTGAATCTCTTTTAGTGCCATCTGATTCATTTCTAAGGCTCCAGTTTCTCATTGCGGCTTATTATTACATTTTACTGTTCTGAAGGATGATGTAGGTAATTGCACTGGTCCCTTAGCTAACTATAGATTCTTTTTAGTTTCTTAATAATAATGAAATTGCCGTAGATGCCTTATAATATTTTTCTTCAGAAATAAACATTTAAGTAGAGGTTCACACAAAGTAATCCTGGGCTGCCCTGTGGCAACAATTATAATTAAAATATAACTGTTTGATTATATAATTGAAATTGCTTCCATTTGATTAGCTTGGATCCTTTCCATGGCCATACCCCTCTTTTTGAATAACTCAGCTTTTGTACTTGATGCTGCAGGAACATTAATATAGATGTAGTCATGGAGTAGAAAAATACATGCCCATTTCAATTCACAGGTAAAGAAAGCACTTGACTGTAATACTAATCGAAAAATCTGCTTTATGTGTAATTAGATGGTTGCATAGTCCTGTGGAAATACAGGGCCAGTGCTTAAAAAACCAAAAACAGACAGCGGAGAGCAGAGCTCAAGCCACTCCAATGATGATGGGTCTAACAACATGCCCATGGACTCACGCTCAACCTTGCTCATGGATGTTTTTTACTCTTGCGCATATTTATCGCCAAAACAGGTCTAGTGATGATCCTGAGAGTTCATCTTGTCCCTTACTCTGTCCAGATGGCAGAAAACATGGGCTGCCTGGATGTCTTTCAGGTCTGCCCCAAGAACAGTGGTATGATGTAGTGTGGGTACAGCATGGCATGGCACAGCATGGCATGGCCTCTGCAAGGGAGCCAGGGACAGACATCTGCTCTGTGCACCCCGGGGTGCTTTAGGGAAGAGAGAAACACAGATGTACTCACTTCTGGGAGTACCGAGGCATTGCTGGCAGTGGAGCACTTTCCCGGTGGAGCCCAAGCGGACATTACATTCCTTCTCCACAGCTGTGTGATGAAATGTGGCGGTGAAAGCACGTAGAGGTTTAAATATAGAGGCCTGAAATGTCAGTTTGGCATATATAACTCAGCCCAAATCGTCCCTGGGAGTAGCACCGAAGGGCAGTTGGTATTCTTTTACCACAATGTGAGTGAGGAAGCTCAGAAGCTGTGAAAGGGCACGGCACGTAGAGAGTAACTGATTATTTAATTTACACAGTTGGCAATCAAGTTGGGTTTATCTGGTAGCAGAAACATAAAGCAGCTCTAAATATTGCTAGAAATGCACAGAAGAAATAAAATAAATTTGACAGTATAATTACAGCTTCCTTTTATGATTCCATCAATGTTATTTAAGTGCACATGAATCTGCCTTTACAAAAATGCTTCATGAAAATCCCAAATTGTATTGAAATTTAGGAGAAGAAAAGTCAAATTCCATGTTTTGATTGTTTTACAGTAAATATACAGAAAGTCCTGTTGTAGCGCACTGCATACAAAGCATGACATTCAATTAAAACAACGGTTAATGATTTCTTCATTTAGTGACAATCATGTAAACAGAAAAGTTGGAACATAACAAATTAAGAAAAGGACTGTGGAATAAATTTCAATTCAGGTTGAAAGCTAATGAATTGAAATGTCAAGTCAATCATTTAAAAAATTAGAATTCAATAATTTAAAATCATTTAATCATTTTTATAATTATTTTGTGACATGGAAGGAGCAAAGGGTCAAAACACAAAACTGCGAGTGTATTCTGGCTAATGTGAATATTGGAACGAATGGTTTAGTTGCATTTCACCTGGAGTACATTAGCAACTTTCACAATGATTATTTTTCTTGCTTTCAAGGAAATTAAATAATCAACCAGCCAAGAGAGTTCTAAAATAAGCAATTGACCTGTCACAGGATAGAGGGATTGATTATTCTACAGTCTTCATTTCACTTTACTAAATACACATCAGAGCAGGCTTTCAGAGGTGTCTAAAGGTTGGTCCAGCCATTCCGAGCCCCAGCCTCAAGGCTGTGAGCACATTCGGTTCCCACTGAACTTTATAAAAGTGAACCATGGCTGATTAAAGCATCAACCCTTGATCACCTTCAGCCAGTGGATGCCGTGTAGAACAGCTGTTGATGCTGAGGTGGGACAGGAAGAATGTGTCAGGAGCACACCAAGTCCTTTGCTTGAGAAACACAAATATTAAGAGTTTACAGCCATGCTATGAAGTACGAATATGCCAAACTGCTACAAGAGTCACCAGGTCGCTTATTTCGTGGTTACTATCTTCTAAATATGACAGGTGACTAATGGAGGAATGAAAGGGTTGGCTACTCTTCAGTGCGGGAGTACGGGAGAAACACCATGTCAGCAGGTTGAACAACCGTTACGTGATGATGGTTTCCTGATGTTACGCTCAGCAAGAGCTGATGCTCTATTTTTAGAGAGGACATTGATACCACTGCAAAATTTCCAGAAGCTTATTTGTGCTTTGTCCAAAGCACAGGGAGAATTTAGTATTGGTAGGTGCCTGTACAAGAAGAGGGGGGTCAGCCACAGTGGGATTTGCTCAGTCTGTGCCCCTGCGTTCAGGATTTCCAGGGAATCCAGAGGGAGCTCTGTGAGGTGCTGGCTGTCCAGCTGAGCTTTTTCCATGTTAGGGCTCTCTGTGTCCTTCAGTATTTACAGAATAAACACCAGAGAACATCAAAGCCGTGCTTTGGTTTTGTTCTGTTTGGTTTTGTTGGGAAAAAGAAAACAAGATTGTTCTCTAGGTAATATGATTTCTGACTACAGTATTTAGTGCTGGTGGCAATACTGGGGTTTTGTTAATAGCAGACAGCGGGGAAAATAGTCTGCTTGCTTCCTGGGTACTGTATGATATAATTAAGGATATAACCACAGAAAATAATTGTCCTTAAGGACAATCTGGTAAAGCCAGACTGGTAGCATCAGGACCCAAGCATGGCAAAGCAGAAAGGACCACATGAGACAGCAAAGGAGATGAACAATCTGAGGAAGTCTACCAGATACTATTCTACATGCCACCCCCAGCCTAAGACAATCTCCAGTGTCCCAGAAGAAAATGAAATTCTGCTGTACAAACCCACACTGACCAACAGTCCCAGAACAGCTTGTATTTCTCTTGTTGTGGTCAGCTTTTGGTAATTTACGTATCTTCCGCAAATGCTTGTGATGTGTGACAGCTTACAGACTGCACCCAGGAATGACAGGAATTACAGATGGAGAGGAACTGTTAAACTGTTAAGCCCCACGGGACTGCTCTCCACTTCATATTTTAATGCAGTGTGCAGTTGGCCCATTCCAGATGTTCCAATATAGACGTTACTGTCACTTTCCCTCTTAGTCAGAGGAGCTCATCAGTGACAATGGAACAGATTATGTTGCTGCCAATAGGAGAAATGCCTGCGAAAAATCAGAGCCACAACTCTATAGGTCCTTTAAAGGGAAACAACTTAATTATAAAGCTAGAAAATTACCATAGAATAATTAATATGCTTGGTATTTACACTGAGGAAAGTGATTGTAGTGCATAAAATACAGTATTAAATTGGAATTAGCTACACTTATTTCAGTTACTAATATAGCCACCCTCCACACCACCTCTTGTGGGACCTCTCCAACATCTGTTTGAAAAAATGAAACCAAATCAGCCCACAGTTTCTGCATGATCTAATTGTAAATCTCCAGTAACTTCTTGGGCTCTATCCAAACAACATGAGTTCCAATTTTTCCAGTTTTTCCTTATGCTGGGAAGTCAACCACCCATGTTATTACTGGGAAACATGACCCTGTGTTATGTTCCCTCACTAAGGTCCTTGAGTCAATAATCCCAGCAGTGCCTCAGCTTTTTTAGAAGTCCTGTTCTCTTCTTTCAACACGCTTTACTCTCGACACAGTGCCAAATGTTACAACAAGTTCTTAGAGGTGCCAGAGTTATGATAATTAACGCTAAGAGAGTTGTAGAAAGGATGTAAAAGCTTATACCTCAGAGTTTCAAACACTTTCCCACTCTTAGAGATTAAGATGGACCCATCAGAGGGGGCTGGATTATTCTTTTTTTGCCAAAACTGAGATTTTTCTGCCTTTGTCCAAGGCATCTGGTCGTGGCTGCTATCAGAGACAGGAAACTGGACTAGGTGGACTCCAGCTCTGATTCTCCAGCTCTGGCAATTCAGATGCTGGGGAAAAAAAAGGGGGACAGGCTTGTTCTGTCCCTACCTTGTGTTTTTTATGCACACTAGCACAGAGATGCCCACGGGAGCTGCTTCCACGGAAGGGAAATGGGGCAGAGCAAGACTGTACCAGGCCATAGAGATTTCCAAAATGAAACTTTCAGTTTCGCTTCAAAGTGTGCAGACCAGTACTTCTGAATTCCTGTTTTAGCCACACGTTTTGCATGTCTAAAAGGTTTCACTGAGAAGACAGCAAGCAGAAATAATTTTGTGAGGAAACAAACCCTGGCTGGATTTTGCACAAGTCAGGACCCTGTACCCCTTCTCCTCAGCTGTAGTTGTGATGCTCTTTCTCTGAATCCCTCAGTGCCTGCCAGCAATATTCCCTCACCAGAAGTTTTCTGCCTTCAGAAACAGGGTTAATGTATATTTTGTGTTAGTATTTCCATTTTGTGCCTGTCTTGCCAAGCCTCAAGCCCCAGAGCAGGTCCTGGTGAGGATGCTGCCCTTTGCAGATGAGAAGGCACCCTGGCACACCATGCTGGCCCACTGATGGCCCTGGGCAACATGCAGCACCAAGGGACCCTCTGTCGTGGGCTGAGGGGGTTAATCTCTTGGAAAGACTTTTGTTTTATTAGAGAGTGAGTTCCAACAGTTTTTCAGCATTGAGAAAGAGGTTGTGACCCTCTGACAAAATTTTGGCTGCAAAATGAAATTTCCTCTCCATGCAGGAAACCACTGGAGAGAATATTTCTATAATACTTCCATTTAAATAAATCCAGGTATTCCAGTAATTGTATGGTCTCCAGTAAAAATATCAAATAAACCTGTCATAGACTTTTCTCCCAGATGCTTAGATACTGTCTCCTTTCACTGCTTACCCGTGTAACACAGCCTGAAACACTAACGGACATCCAAGGTTACGCTCCTGCGGTTCAGGCTCCGTGGCTTGTCCTGGATGGAGACAATGGTTTCACTATGCTCCAGGGTCTGCAGCTCAGCAGCGCTCCTGCTTGCCCAGTAAATGAGGTCAGAGCAGTGTTCCCTGCTAATATCTTGGGTAACACAGCCTCTCGGAGAGAGCAGCTTGAACGTGATGCAATCAAACCTTATAACTATATAATTTATTAACTTGCTTTGTAAGGGAAAAATGGCACAGCATAGAAAAAGTGTGCTCTGTAAGGAACGTACAGCAGCCACAACAGTGTAACTGTCTAATAAAATGTTTGTGCTGCTGGAAAGGTTTGCTGCAGAGGAAGATAAAAGACAAAGATCGATAAAATGTAAAAACCTTCACTTGGAAGCCTTCTGTCTTAAGAGGAGCCAGGTCTGCTCAGCCAGTGTGTGGAGGGCGCGTATTCTCATGGCTGCCTTTGTACTAAGCCTCAGATCAGACTGGTTTTGCTCCCTTCAGGTCTGCAAAAGCTTGTCTTCACCCATGCCAAGGCCTTCCAGTGTCACACCTTGATAGACCCGTCTTTTGATCCAGAAACATTTAAACGGCTGTTGGCCATTTACTCCAATTTGCCTCCACAGCAGCGCTGGCCGTGCACCCGCCCAGCTGCAGAAGGGCATTTGCAGCGTTTTACATGCAGCTCACAGCCTCAGCACGGCACCACAGACTCAAGCCCCCCAAACATTTTAAACAAACCAGAGATGAAACACTAACACAAGTAGTAAATCTCAAAGACAGCTCAGTGATAGCATGTGCCGCTTTAGCTATGACATACAGTAGCTTAAAAAATTAGAATTAGTTACGAATAGTAGATTTCTCACACTGCCAGACTGTATCATTTATCTTACATAATTTACTATATCATTTTCTCTTATAAACAGCTCAGAAGCCCCAGACTCAGTTAAAAACAAAACAAAACAAAAACCAGAAATGGATTTAATATTTAACTGTTCCCAGGGGACCAAACTCGTTCCTGGTAGAAGTGAATGAGTTTGACCCACTCTAGGCAATTCCCATCAGCTTTAATAGACTTTCCCCAGGGCTGGGCTCCACCCAATCTGTTTTTTAGCTCTTCTCTGGATGACACTCTATTAAAATTAGAGTACCTTGACCTCCACTGGCAAGAGACAAAAGCCCAATGTATTTTTCTTACTAATTGGCACATCCATAATGACTTTCATTTCAATGCGAGCACTTTGGAAATATGAATTGATGGGTAGCAAAGTTCATTGATTAGAGCTTGTGTACAGGCACCTTTCCTCCTGGTACGGTTTTTGCACATAATCACTCAGTGGTAGCTGGCACTTACTTATCAAAGAGAAATCCAGAAACATATGGCTGAACACCTACATGCAGGAAACATTTATCCAACCACATACTTGTTCATTAATTTTACATACAGGAAAAGGGATTTCCCTTTTTATGGTGATAGTTCCTGTAACAAAGAGATGGAATGGTCTGAACAGTTTATGCTATTTATTATTACGAAATGGGCAGGAGAAATTGAGTGACCTTCCGGGTTAATAAGAATTTTGAGCAATGGTTTCATTGAGATATAATTCAGTGTTCAGGAGGCATAAGTCTTATATCGTAATTAATAATATATAGATATTTTAAAATAACATTTTAGGAGTATTAAATCTATTATCACAATAAGACACTTCAGTGTGTGAACTAGTGTGAATTAATTCACACCTAGTTGTATGGATGGCTCTTAGCCCTTTGGCCCCATACTTGACAATATGCTAGGCTTGAATTAATGCGCTGTAATTCACAGCTTGTCATGTCTTATTGCTGAAGCACATCCCTGAAGTGGCTTCGCCAATATATAGGCTGGCTTCACACTTTCTCGTAGAGGAATGGCTTCAGCTCTTCCCAATCACAGCTACTCTCCAACGCTGTGACCTCTGAGAAAGGCATCACACTTCCCACTGCCATCAGCTGGCGTTCCCCATTCACGGAACCATTACTACTACCTTAATAGCCTCGGCGCCTGATGTGCCACTCACAGCTCAGGAGCAAATCTTCCTGAAAAAAATAAAGTGCATTCAGCTTCCTTGCTTCTGAACATGGATATGCTGTTTGGAAAAGCTCAGACTCATTGAGAGACACCTTACTATAACTTGGGTGCAACTGTGGAGTGAAACACTGTATTGCATCAGCACAATACTTGCAAATATGAGGGCTCACATACAGCGGAGAATAAGATTTCTCCTCCATTCTTGCTGAACAGAAATAATTCTGAATAAACCATCCAAGACAGACAGTGACTCATCCACTGCAGGAATTGCTCAAGAGAACTTCATTTCAGTGCGTGGGAAAATACTACCCCTGTAATATTGCTACAGACTGCATCATCTTGATTTATCCTTCTTCTAGAAGTGCAAGCATTATTTGTTGCATCCACCTGGATGGTGGCCTCACATAACCGGCTTAGTTTTTTGCTTATTCATTTGTTTGGTCAGCTGGCTGGTTGTTTTCTAGATGCATTTGATCCTAATTTGACATTCCCAATTTGGAGCTTTATGTGGGAATACCAGAGCTGCTCCAGCATTCCAAAAGAGCAGAAAGAACCCCTGTTTTGTAGCAAGCCCTCAGAAAAACAGCTGAGGTGATGAAGTTTTGGGAAGTCAAAAAAAAAAAAAAAAAAAGTAAAAGCGAAGAGCTTGATAGGTGTGGTGATAAATCTGAATAAATAAATGAGACTTGCTGCAAGACATGGAGGTAGCAGTTTTGCTGAGCTGTGTTGGAAGAAAGCCCTGATTGTGTGCCAAAGCAAGAGAGCAGCTGTGAAACGCTGGGTGTGGGTACTCAGCAGTAATCGGTTTTAACCCTGTACATAATGATATAATGCAATGTCCAGCCCGTGCTCAGTAAGTGGTAAAGCACACTAAGTAGATGCCACACAGGCATAAAATATGCATAACCCTTTTCTTTCCTTCTGCAGATTAATCCACATGAAGGCAGTACTCATTCTTCCATCCATCTCGGGAACCATGAAAAAAAGAAGCTGAAGCCTTGGTGGGATCAAAGCCGCTCTCCGGACCAGGTCACAGGCTGTGTTCTTTCACGGTGTCATCTTAGTGCTCTTCTCCACTTTCCCCTCACAGAAATCACCAAAGCTACCCCTCACTGTCAGGGTGAAGACAGCTAGAAAGTTGTAAAACACAACTACAACAACAACAGAGTTTATTGAGCTGCAAATTCTACAGAAATGTGTGTTTGCCCAGAAAAAAATCTAGATGATCTCAATGGAATTATTCAAATCTAAGGGCATTCCTGAGGTTGTCAGCTCTGTTTTCAAATGTGGGTCCCCAAAATAATTTATCAGCACCTTTATATGGACAGCATTTTCTTTCCTCACCTGCCACACATGTCACCTATTCAGAAATTAAATACCTATTTTGTTAACAAAATTAACTAGGTACTTAGGAAGATGGTATCAGGTATTTCAGTTTGAAAATGTCGCCAACATTGGTTTTGTTTCAGGGCACACCTCTGCTAATACAGCGTGCATATACAAAAGCTGATAAGTGACTATATGCATCATGTCTGAATATATACAGAAGTTCAATATTTCTATTTACAGGGTAGAGTAGTGGAGTCAGTCTGATCTGGGAGAGTTTCTGCGTGCAATTTGAAGGAATCTATGTTTAATTTAATAGGTCATGTATCTGTCTCAAGTGGGGATTACAGTATCTGGTTTAAAGTGATCTACAGTATCAGGCTTATAATGTAGCTTTTATTTTTAGCAAGGAATGGATTTAACAGTTGACACTCCTACTTAAGTATGAAATACATCACATTTACAACCCAGGCCAGCCTGCTGGCTGCACTAGACATACCAGTTTACAAACAACCCTGGGACTTCCACTCGTTGGGTAGTTAGGGGCAGTGTGAAGTGGCAGGCTGGAAGCATAAAATCATCATGATCTTGCAGCAACCCGGGCTGATCTATGGAGCAGTATTGTTGGTGAGGTTGTAAAGCTGATTGGAGGACGGGTTGATCACTGCACTGGGAAAAGTTATGGAGCAAAACAGGGTAGAGGGATTCCAGAGTGAAACGTAGTTCATGCTTGAATGCCTTGAAAAAGTGTATCGCACGCTCTGCTTTATATTTGATGAGTGCTAATGCAGCCAGACAGTGGGACCAGCAGAGCTAGTCTGCAGTGAAGGAGAGAAAAACAAACAAGCAATAAAGAAATAACACAAGCATAAGATTTCTGAGAGCTGAAGGGGAATATATAAATGGTTGCAAGGCACACTGAGGCAGAATGAGGGTTTTCATGTGATACTGTTGTTGCCGGTTGCCGTGTTTAGATGATTTGGATACAGCAAGAGATCAAAAGATTATCACATTTCCTGTGACGATTGGCTGCTCCCTTGATCTCTCCGTGCCTGTACCTGCCTGTTCTTCACTCCATCCATCACTGTAGCTGATTTCCAGCTAGAAACCAGTAGCAGGGCTGAGTGCTGGTACAGTTTCTAGTATAACGAGATGACTTTCATTTTGCTTGTGTAATAAGAGTGGCAAAACAGAGGTAAGTCATAAAGAGCTTATCTGTATTCTAATTATCTCAACTTCTGCTTCTGGCCTGGTCTGTAGGCTTTCTTGGCACAGGTAAGAATCCTCTCAGGTGCAGAGAAAGAGGAGTCTAATATCTAGTCATCATAATTGCACCAGGGAAAGCTGCTATATAAACAGAATTATTCTGCTAAAATTGCACTTCTCCTAGGAAACCTGTTCTACTTCTGCAAGTAGCTTTACTGGGGTGATACAATTTTTGTTGTATGGCCTGGCTACACAAAGGCTGTGGTGCCAAGGCTGAGCAGTAAGACTAGCCTATATGAGCAAAAGGCTTCTAGAGCAGACATCGCTTTTGTCACTGAGATGAAGCTTAGGATTTTTTCCCCTTTATTTTAACTCATTTATATCTAGCTGTAAAAATCGATACCTCATGACCAGAAGTGCAACTATAAAAATTCCAATAAATCCATTTTCAAGTGCAAGTTTTTCTCCTGAAAATGGTGCTGTAACAGAGTCATCACATGGTTCCATGTCCACCACTGAACAAACCTGCTTCATTTGCAATTAAAAGTTAGCTTTTCTAATTGCCAGTTCTAGTAGCTCTCTACCTGAGCTCTGGCAACCCCGACAGGGTCAGCCTTCCTCACACATCCTCCCCAGCCACGATGGCTTTGCAAGATCGATTCTGCCGTGCCTTACACTGGATTCTCACAGAGATGCATTGAGACAGTGAGAATGGATGGGGCATAACTTCACATTTCACATCGGTTTTGTACAAAAGGGAGGCAACCTGGTTCAGGTGACAGAGTATATGCCGAGTCCACTTCTCCTTCAAGATTTATTTACTTACATGCTTACTGGGGCACAGTCTTTCTCTGGCGTTGACTCTTCGGGATACCACAGACAAGAAGGCCAGGCTGTTTCCCCAGGGTGGTTGTTTTGACATGGTCAGTAATGGAAACAGCTATCATCATCTATCTTTTGTCATTCTCTCTTGCTCTCCTAAAGGATACAGGCCTGAACTAAACTCCACTTTCCCAGTCACTGCACAGCAACTTGGATATTTCCATAGGCAAGGTACCAGGTTAGTGGCAGGAGGACACTGCTAAGCAGATGATGTCCAGGAAAGTTTAATTGGCTCCCCACAGGTCCTATACTTCCAATACCACTTTTGTAATAAATCCAAAACGTCATTTGTTAAATAACCTGAGACCTTTCTTGTAATCACACAGGATTACATTAGAACATTAAATCAGACATAATTGGACTGTCCCATTTAGACATAATTTGAAGGTAAAAATTAAAAAAAAAAATAATCAGACAGTAGTATATTATATGTGATGAGAAATTTATTGCAGTTCCAAAAATATCTTCACTGAAAGTATAAAAGAATTTATAGGCTAATTTTTTTTTTCCTGAATACAAAAAAGACTAACTAGAGTGTTTTAATCTGCAGCCCCTGAAGTAAGCACTCTTTCTGACACAAAGGGTTTGCTTTTACCAACAGTAATTAGATCTTTAGTCACCTGTAGAAGAAAATATGCAAATTCTCTGTTCTTTGCTGGTCTTATCTCTTTAAATTACTCTTTCTACTTGTTCTTGAAATAGCATCAACAACATAACTTCATTGGTTTGGATATTTTGACATATAATCAACCTCACAACTGATTTCTCAAAAGAAGCACTTAGAATTAAACTGGAGTCTGTTGAATCGAGATGTATAAAAACATTCATTTCCTTTCTGTAAAGTTTATTATTATTTATAGCCAAATATATACACTATCAGAATGTTTTGCTTCAAAAGAGGTTGAGAAAAGGCAGAACTACTATCAGCTTTGCCACTTTCCTCGGAATTTATGTTCTGCGGGTTATGTTCAGTTTTTTACAGAGATTTCCCGCTCCAGAAATGAGGAAAATGATTAGGCAGTAGGAAACTACCTCGGCAACACAGAGATCCTGCCCATGGGGCAACCGCAGGAACCCACCTGCAGTCACAGGCTGTGGGCGAGCAAGGACCGCGCAGGATGTACACAGCTGCGTCACCGGCGGTGCCTCCCTGGAAGGCTGTGGCCGTGCACCAGAGCTCTCCTCTGCCACACAGCCCAGCATCGCAGCAAGGTGGCAATGGGTTCCCTAGATGGTTCATGCTCCTTCACAGCATGTTTCCATACCCTGCTGTGGTTATGCCTTTTTACAACTGTAAAACTAATATATGTGCAGGAGGTTTTGCTTAAACATGATCTTGGCATTTTTTGTAGACCGGCCAGTCTGCCTTCAAACAATTTTGGGTTAATAGCGCTCTTCAAGAAAATTTGTGCTTCAAGAAGAGTTCTGAGACTTCAATCTTTATTTCTCCTGCTCTCTTTTTGGTGTGCTTTGCATGTGTTTTAAATGAGATGGCTTGGAACTTATGGATGGTGTGCTTCCACCTGTGTTTTATAGTCTTAAGATTTCTAAATGCATACACTCCATATTTATATCAAAGGGAACTCTAATAACCTTGTGTTATCATTTATTTCAGCTTGACATAAATCAGAAGCCAAACGAAAGGGAGGACAGGTTTTCCTGTGTTTAACTAGGTTGCTTCACATTGCTTGACATTCTCCATGACTTTATTTAAAAGCTTCCCTCCAGCTTCATTAAACTGCCTTTGACAGGCAGCAGCTTAATATACATGTGCACACACACATATGTATATATGTATTCATTTGAATTTGGGCTCTTTCCCTCCGGTCTCTGGTAATTATGATTTGTGTCTGGAGGGATGAACTGTCTAAAAAATAATAAATAAGAGACCATGAGAATTGAAAGCCAGCGTTCAGGTTCATCTAGAAAGAAATTAAGCAAATCGAGTTCAGGTTTATAAAGGGAAGCAAATTACCCTGGGGTCTCCACACACTGGATCAGAACTGACTTGACATATTTAATTATATTACAGGTTCCTGCTCCTCTAAAGACAATTGCAGCACTTTTACTACAGCCACCTAGGGAGGTGACAAGGAGGTTATCAGGCAGCCTAGAACTGCTGCAACAGCTCCTTAAATACACCCAGCCAGGGAGGGCTCCTAGTGCTAACGACACCTCCTTATACCAACAAATTAATGCTCAGCTGGCCACTAACCATCCCCATCCACTGATTGAAAGCTTCAGCCTTTTGCAGGTGTGGGAGGGAGAGAGGGGGGGAAGAGAGGGAGGGAAGGAAGGAAGGAAGGAAGGAAGCAAGCCTCCTGCGGAGATGAAGGAAGAAGAGATGGCTGGGAGCCAGCAGTGGAAGAAGTTGTTCATCCTACAAAATGTGTCTTCAGAGTAGCCGTGGAGGCCATCTCTGCCTGCTCGGCTGGGCCTGGGTGGCAGCAGTCGATGGATTCCGCTGGCGGATGCAGCTCTTGGTATGCTGAGAATGCTGTGTACCGCAGAGGTATGCAAAAGAGATGACTCAACACCACTCCGATCATGATCCTACAAGCAGCTTGGGGATTTGGTCTTGATGGTGAGCTGATTATTATTTTATCTCTTACCAAACTGCATAATTCACAGCAGTCTAGTGTTTGCATGTTTTCTTTGTAAGCCACTCTTGCTATTTCATTAGTAGCTATGTTAAAAACAAAAAATGCCTTTCCCCCACAAAACTATTTACTCTCTTTCATGCAGGCTGCTCCCAGCCTTTCTACCTCTCCACAGAACCACGAGCCCACTTGCAGGGTTATATTTTTGTAATCACTAAACAATCCATTTCAGCTGGGTGCAGCAAACCATCTTTGATTTCAATTTCCCCTTAAGTGATTTAACCAGGCTCCCAGCTGAGAACAGACTTTGAGAGGGGTCTGGAGTGGCTTCTGAATTCAGCCACCCAGAGAAGAAAGCCAAACGTAAAGCTGTTTCTGAGCGTACACGATGCACCCTTGTGCACCTGCAGCCACAGGCTGTGCAGGGGGTTGTTACCAACCTGTGCACACGTGTGTCACCGCTGGTGGTTCCAGAGCTCTGTGGTGTCTCCCCAGCTGACCGCCGAGGCTTTGACCTTGCTTTGCCAAGAACTTGACTCAAGTAAATATGTAAGTAAATAAATTAGTGATACAGTAGGTCTTTGCACAGTTACCTGGAGTGAAATCCAGATTATGGTTATTTAAGGTTTTGCTTCTTATATAGACGTTTTCAAATTATCACCTAATGGGTTTTCTGAAACGATGCAAATACGACCACTCAGATAATATCTCACTTGTCTTGCTTCAAGGAGAGGAAGGGATCAAACACGGTATGAACCCATATGTTCGCAGGCTATCCAGGATGAGTTTCTCCTTCCTTCAGTTAGTGATTCAGATATTCTGATGACATATTGTTCAGGGTGTGAATGTCCACATGGATAGTGACTGATAGTTATTTTGGCAGTCTTTACCAGCAGCCAACACCATGTAATACTCAGCAGGGAGGTACCTGTCCTGCTGGATGCTTTGGTACAAGTCAGGGTGGGGGTTTTGCTGCAGTTGTTGCCTGTTGTGTTAGTTCTGTAGCACAAGTAATAGCAGTTCATAATTTTACATCCAAAAATACAAGCTCCAAAGCTGCTGGCTGCAGCACAGGTGACAGGGTCTGTACAAAGGGAGGAATGGTGAAGAAGCATGGCCACCAGCTCTTGCTGGCCAACACGCTACTGGTGGTGGAGTCAGACTGTGAGCACAGCTTTTGGATCACAGTTGCTTTGACAGGGCTTTCAGACAAGCTGCATCGTGGCACTGTATACGCTGTGGGTAGAACCATACTTTTCTTAGCCTGCCTGGATTCTGCATGTTAAGGTCACTTTTTGAAGGTGTGCAAAACCTCCCAGGTGACCTATCCAAAGGTTATTCAATCTCCTTATACAAGAATATACATGGAAATACATTTTCTGAAGCAGAACGGTAGTGTCCAGACTGAACCAGCCGTTTCAAACAACCTTAAATATTTTGGGGAAGTCCTCAAAACTGTCTCCATTGCTGAATAGAAGCTGCCTTCAGCTCACAGCTTGGGTGTCAGCAAGCCTTGGGGTTTGCTGTTGAGCCCAGCTGAGGGCTGCAGTTAGGAGTGACTAACCCAAGCACGCACAGTGAGGCTGTACAGGTATGGCATGCTCAGAAAATTGCGAGCAGGATCAGCAGGTTAGCTCAGTGTGTGCAAGAGGATCAACAAGTAAATTCAACAGGGATGCTGGTTTTAGGCCATGAACAACAGGTGCAGTAAACCCAGGAATCTTGGCCAATAGAACATCTCTTTGTTATTAATAATAATGGTAATCCATTATGGTGCTGGAGTACTTGTACATTTAGAAGTATGAACAAATGCCTTTACAGATTCGCCCAGGAACACATGAGTCGATGTTGCCTCCACAACCTGTGCAGCCTATTCCTATGGTAAAATACAGCAACAAGGATGGTTCCTACACTGTGCAGTGGGCCAATGAAAAACCAACAAAGTGCTAACCAGTAGGTGATACTGGTGGTGTACTGGAAAAGAGGCTGGAGGGAAAAGAGAAAGTTCAGCAAATGCTCAGACACTACTTATATGATGTGGTCCTGAGGACAGGCTGAATTCTGTTCGCCCTTGTCCTGTGACTGTAAACAATAACTGACAGCAGAGGAGAAGGCATGGGACTTAGCCTGGTGTTGCTTTCTTAATGGGAACATCACTTGGCTGAATGTAACTCAGCTGCTACCGAAGGATTTGGAAAGCAATGCTGTGAATTCGCTGTGTGTCAGTGAGAGTAGAAATAGGAAGCTCCTTCTGAAAACTGGGCTGCTTTTTGCTACCTTCGTCAGATATTGACCTCTATTCCATTTGTTTTTAGAGGAGTATTTCTGCATTTGTTTCTTTAAAAATAAAACAATAGTAGTAAAATACTTGCATCTCATTGGTAAGACCCATGGTCTGCTTGACTTACTCTTTCAACTAGTCCTTTAAACTTTGCATTTATTGTATCCCCTATAAAATGTGTTTAAACTGTTCCTTTGGTTTCGGAGGTTTTTTTTTCCCTGAACATTGCATATTTTTGCAGCCACAGCTTGTGACAGTTGCTAGGCTTTCCTACTTTACTAACAAATGAGACTTTCACTTTCAAATTCTTTACCAAATTGTGCAATACACATTTTTTATGAGACACTGAGTTAGCATTTTAAAAAAAAAATTGGCAGTGGAAAGACTGTTATAGTTGTGACAAAATTCAGATTGGAAGGAAATAGCTAACAAAAGCATGAATTAAACATCTAATTAAAAGTGTTAAGTCTCATTTTAATTTTCTTTAAAACGCCAAAGACAGAAAAGCAGCTGCGTGCCTGAAGAATACTGTGTGATAGGATCCAGTTGGGTACAAACATAGCACTGATACAGAGAGCTCAAGGAAATGTATTTATGAAAAATGTGGATTTCTGGGATCCTTGAAGACATGGTTTATAGCAGACTACATGTTTGTAAGGAATTATTATGAAGTGGGAGTGGTAGAATGATGTTTTACCTAATTTGTGGTGAACAAATATATATTCAATTAACTTTGGGTTTTTTCAATTAGTAGATGATGCTCCTATGCATAATCTTGTGCCCTGCCTCTAGTTTTGGACTTATGGGTTAACAGGGGTCTGACATTAATGGGCTCATATTTTTAAGTGACTGTTTTGAAGATATACGGTTCTCTTATCTCAGGGTTGCTGTGTCCTGGAAGCACCGGTTTGAAAACGTTGAGAAACAATTTGGCTTCTTCTCTGGTTAGAATTACAGTTCTAAACCATAAAAATTTTATACAATCCCCCCTGTAATTCTAGAAGAATACTTTTTTAATCTTCCATATTACATATCTACTTAAAAAGGACATACAGTATGACCTAGGATTGTTATCTATTGTTCAATAATGTAACTGGACAGTCTAATATTTGCTTTATGAATATGAAAATTGGAACGCTAAATTGCTTTGGCCATTTCATGTGATTATGAGAAAAAACTCTCCTTGCCTAATTACAATTGTAATTCAAAATGTACTTTAAAATATTAAAAAGTTATCTGCATTTGCAAAACTCAAATCTAACCGGAAAGAAATGCATTGTACTAGTATCCTTCCCTGTGGGCTGTATTCTGTCAGATACTGTGCAGAGGAGTCGGGCTCAGTGAGATGACCAGTGTAGCTGTATGAGATGCAGCTCTCTGTTCCAGCCCCAAACCGTGCAAAAAGCCTGCTCGCCCAGCCACAGTCCAGGTGCTTTGGCAAGTTGGAAGATTAAACTTGGATCTGCCCTCTAAACTGAAGTGGTTTTACACTGGAGCAACTGGAATGGAGCTCCTGATTTACACCAGTTGCGAAGAATTAAGGAATGGGCTTTTGAAATAAAAGAATTTTTCTTTTCAAGCCTGCCCTGATGCTGGGATGCCTCTGCGCAGAGCTTCCTGCTGAAACAACCGATGCTTCTAAGGCAGCAACATCAGCGAAGGGCTGTGGACGGCTTTTCTGAGAACCAAAGCATACAGGCAGGCTTACATGGGTGCTGCTGTATTTGTGTGTGGCCTTTCTGTGCAGTAGAAAGTTTCTTTTTTGATTTGAAAAAGCTTGTGTTTTACTGTTTCTGTTTTGGAGAGACTAAAGTAGTTTGTCCCTAAAACACTGGGCAGGTTGTTGGGCACACTTAGGGGAAACTGACCTTCAGCTTGGAAGAATGAATAAGCTTATTTTGCTTTTGTCTAATGAGACCTTATAAGGCTTATTTTTTTTAATCTTCAGAAAATATCTGGTGTCTGATTAAATGCACATAAATCGGTACACAAATCCCACAGTAGCTCTAGGTATATTTTATTCTGGGTTTGCAGGCACTGAAACTCAACAGGCCAGGTTCTTGGGTTTATGCCTTGCATGTCTGAAAAGCTGCAACCAGCAGTGAAACCACACAGTGGAACAGTTCTGCCCCAGTTCTTCCCTCTCCCCGAGACAGTGATGTAGCCGCCTATGGCTGAGTGTTCCTGTGCATGGCTTGGGGAATCAAGCAGAGCAATACATGAATTTCAATAACTCTGCCCCCCGCTCCATGCACATTCCCACATGCCTTTCTCAATTTTGTTTCTGGATGGAACAATTAATGTGCATAGGCTGTCTGAAGCCATGGGCAGCTGGAATATGGTGTAATTTAGCACTGCAGACACAGGACTTGTAGACAGGCACGTTGGGCAGAGAGAGTCAAACTCAGTTCTTTTGTTGTGAAGTTCCTGGGTGCTAGTATATACAGGTAGAATACATGCATTAAAAATGCATTTAAAATTACTGTGGCCCATTTTTTATAAATACTCTGATTGGGTCTAGATCTGTGAAGAATGCCTTACAGTATAGCCAGGAATCATTGCGCATGCCTTGGATTGAGAAAGAGGGAGGACAGTATTCTAGGAAAAATCAATTAAATATTTAAGCAGAAAAAAGTAATTTTGCCTCTTTGATTTCAGCTGGTAGCAACTGAAAATACAGTTTAGGAGCCTTTTAAGTACATCTACTTTTTCATTCACTGCCAAAAAAAAAATTTCTCTGGTTATTCATAAATACAAGAGCAGTATGAAGTGGTTATTCATTTATTCAATATGTTATTGCACAACAGTTCTAAAGTAAGAGGTTTAAAGGGGCTGGAAATACAAAGTATTGAAGTGTAGCAATGGCGATATTCATTTGCAGAGGGCAGCTGTATATGACTGTAACAACTAAAAACTGGATTGGGGGGGAATGGGTTGGACAAGAAGATCAGGAACTCATAAACTTAATATTCCTCCCCCTTCCCCCCCCCCCCCCCAAAAAAAAAAAAAAAACAACCACAAAAACCAGCCAAAAAAACCCAAGCAAACAAAAAAAACCAACAAAACAACAAACCCCAACCAAACACAACCCCCCAAATACCCTAACTAAAGACCCTCAACCAAAGAAATCAGAGAAGCTGCTGAAATTAAAACATCAAACCATAACCAGGACAGGGTGGCATATGAGCGCTAGTTGAGTTGTGGCTGGAGAAAAGAAAATGAGTGGCGAGACAAAGGCTGGGAAGTTAACACCACAGAGAAAAGAGCTATTTAATTTAAAAGAAGTTACAGTTACTAAAAGACTCCAATCCCCAGCCTAAAACCCAGAAATACTTCTCTGCATAGAAACGGGTACTTGTATGCACACGCTGAACGAGCTGCCCACACACGATACGCGTGAAGCTTTACAAGTATTGCAGCAAAGGTGGAGCAAACAGCTGGTGCTGGGGGCCTGGTGGCTGCGTTGTCCAGGCTTTGGGCATTTGTGTTGCAGGTTGGCTTTGTGTCCTGGCTTGCACTGTGGAGCCAGCACAGAGCAGACAAAAGGCTTCCTTTTGTGGAAACTGAACTGAGATGTGGCCCAGTTTGATCCAGAGTCACCTGAAAAAGGTGTCTTGATCTGAGCTGCCAGCGGTGACACCCAGCCTGGGCACATGGAGTGTGCTGCTGAAGCTCTTGTGTCCAGGTGCAGCAACGTGTTTGGGGTTTTGGTGCTTGTAACCTTGTCCAGTTGATCAACAAGATCATTGCTTGCAGCCAACGAGTATTCTGCACATCTTGTGTTTTGGCTAATACTTGTTTTTGGCAGAATGATCATGTGCTGCTTCTGCCTCCCTCGCCCACAATGCAAGTGAAGGGCTGATCGAAAGGAGGTTTCTGCAACAGTTTGTAAAATGGTAATTGCTGGGAATGGCTTGTACTTGATGGAGAGTTTACCTATATACTTTTGTCTTGATGAAGTCAAATGACCCTCATCACCCTGCCTTTTCTCCCTGTGTTTATACAGAGAGCAATGACTTGTCCCAGTTATACCACACAGCTGACAACAGAATTGATCTTAGGCCAATCTGCTTTAATTTCTTGTGCATCTGTACCTCTGTTTTGTCTTGGTCATTACCCAGAGGACAACACTCATAAATTGCATGGCATTTGTGACCAGGGCATTAGTTTTATTAAGTGTTGTGTACCCCATCAGAATTTTAATTTGTTTTATTTAATGTTCAATTTGGGATTAAGCAAAACAGGAGCAAACCAAAACGTACTGGAAATGGTTAGCATCAGTGCATCCACTATTGTATAGGACACAGCCAGATCTTTACAGTGCTCTCCAGGCATTTCATATCTGTTCAGAAGAGGCGGCAAAGGAGGCTCTGTACCATTTGGCACTCTTTTTGTGTAAATGAGCACAGCTGAGGATTGTGGCTATTAATATATTTTTAACTGAGGATACATTGACTAGGCAAGAAGAGAGATGTTTACAGAAATGCTACTGGTAGTTTTCTCTCCACAGAGCATCCACCAGGAAAAAAAAAAAAGAAAAAATTATGGTGGTACAGCAGTTTCATAACTTAAAGATACATTCTGAGGTACACCATAAAATTCAGGGCAGGATAATAAAAGAATAAAAGCAGAAGTTTCAATGTCATTGTCTTGCTCAGGCTGTCCCAAAGAGAGAATAGTGTAGCTGCTGGCCTGGCATGGAGAGCAGAGGTCCCCAGAAGAATTTCCCAGCACTGTCTTCTCTCAATACTGCTTTAGTTTGTTCCTCAGCAGCAGTACCTTGTGCTAGCCCCCCCCCCCCCCCCCCCCCCGCAAGAATACAAATGGCTAAATAACCTTACAATGGTATGTGGGGAGCAACAGTAATTTAAATTACACCTGATCCAAAGGAGGGTGGAGCGACTGAGCCAAAACCTGCTCCCAGTTCCACCAGTGAAAACACCAGCATCATGTGGCTGTGCTGGCAGAGTGCTTTATCACAGCCAATAAACCTTAACGAACACTGCTCAGTCACCCCACGTGCTCCCCCACGCAACTGGGGACCTGGCCTCCCCGTGCCAGTCTGGGCTCCTCCGCTTTGCTGTGTTGCACGGCACGTGGATACCCAAGGTCAGGCTTTATGCCTGTGGACAAAACTAAGAAAGATTTTTCTCCGGTCATTCTACTTAAGGAATTATTTCAGTCTACTTAAAGGGAGTTAAACATATTAATATATTGAATTTTTCGATCGATAAATACAAGAATAAAATCTTGATGACCACTCATTATCTGTGTGTCCTAGATCTTACCTAGCATGAAGAAGATATTACCATTATTACTTTTTTTAAAGTATATTTTGTTCTTGAAAGTGTAAATTACTCTGAGTTATTTTGGTTTTTAAACCATGAGAGTTTCATAAGATTTATTTTTCAACCTGCAAAAAGGAGGTTGACTTGTCTCAGTACAAAATGAAGTTACAAATAGGGTCACCCCAAAAACATTGGCTCTTAATTTGCTTTGAACTACAGGAAAAGCAGAATTCCCAGTGAAGTGGGGGTGGGGAGAGGTATGGGCTTGCTCTTTGGATGTAGGGGATTTCTCCCTGTGTCAGGTGGATAAGGAACAAGTTGCTAGGGAAGGTGTTTGTACCACAAGATCAGAAAACTCAGGTGAAGAAGCACTCTCATTTCCCAGTGAAACAAACATCCACCCTAGCACTGTAAAAGTTAGGCTCCGAGTGTGGAAAGAAAGGATAAGCCCTCATAGCAGATTTTTAAGCTTTAAGGACACCCTTGTAATAGGTACAGCATAAAAGCAGGGAAAATGAGGGAAAGCAGGACAAAATTTATGTGTTTCCTTATAAAATTCTCTTGTTTATTCCTGAAAACTCCTCCAACACTACCAAGGCCATCATATCTTGGTTTAGTTCCCTAATAAATGGACTTGCTTTCCAGATAAGATAGTGGCAAAATGCATGTTCCAAACTAGAACCAGTCCTGTGGTTCTTGGGAGGTGAAACTACCTACGGCACAAATGAGGCCCTGGACTAAATCTCAGCATATGTGAATATACACCCCCCCCTCAGTATTGGGGTGGCTGCCTCCGAAATCCTGCAAGTCTGGGGAGCAGTTTGCTGTAGGACAGCTGTGCTAACTCCGTAGGAGGGGGCAAGTGTGGGAAATCAGCCCATGTAGTTCTTGGAAGGAAAGTGTTTATTTAAAGGACAACTTCCACCTTCCATTATTGGAGAGACTGGTGATGTTGGGCAGTACTGAGCCAGCTACAAAGGGGGGCAGGGCAGCGTGCTTGGTACAATGTTCAGTGCTGAATATCTGATAAAACTGAAAATGAATGTTTTGCTATGAATTATATGGCCTGAAATCGTAATAGCATGAAATAGTGGTACTCAAGGGATACTGAAGTGGGACTTGAAGGAAGTAGAAAACTCCAGCAATAGAATAAAACATAATCAAGCAGAAGAGTTTTGCATCAACGTAAAGAATAATTTCTAAATTGCCAGAATATTTTAAGTGACAACAGGCCCATTAACACAAGGGAAGAAAAAAAAATATCCAAAATCATGGGTTTGTCAAATAATTCCTGAACAGTGGGGTTTTTTCAAATGAGAAAAATGAAAAGACTGAATATGAAGCAGGGAGGGGGATAAAGAAGGAAAGTATTTATACCATTCTGGGACTGCTCTGTATCTGCAGCAGAAAACTAGTCTCAATTTTATCCCATTTGCTGCTGTGGTGGTTTAAAATATGGTCATATCTGCACTTCTTTGGTCTTCTATAAAGCACTATCATTTCTATTTACACTTCTGTTTTTAAAAGAAGTCTTGTTGCTTTTCCTCAGTGCAAACTTTGTCCTCCTGGAACCAATTCATCCCCTCTGATGCTGTCAGGAATTAATTTCCTGCATATCATTTGTGGCCTTTAATTATCTCTGGGTTTATCTTCCCTCTTCCAGGGCATCTTACAGACATCTAGCTTACCCAAACCAGTGTACAGGGAATGAAGTCCTGTTTGTAGGAGCCAGCCTTTGGGGCTCTGCTGGCAGGAGATGCGTTAGCCGTGCTGCTGCGGGGGCTCTCCCACCGGGGCATGGGACCATGGGGCAGCAGTGGCACCACTGTACAATTCACCCCACACTGACTTCCACAGTCAGATCCATCCCCATGCACCGTCGCCCATCAGGTGTTTCACTACTCTGTATCTATATTCTGATCTAAAATGGCAGAAGGCAAGGTAAAGGGTTGCTAATTTTATATAATGCTATGTGATTTTGCAGTTAAAGAATTTATTCACTGGGGATGCCATGAGCTAGAGGTCCTTTTTGGCTTGTACTTTCCCATGAACTGAAGTCTAACACTATGTTCAGTTTTTTAGGTCTGTTTAATAAGGGGTATACTATGGGATGTTTCTGGATAAGGATATGTGGGGAGAAGCCACCTGTGATTATAAAAGGCTCAAGATGCTAAGTAGGCTGTGATGGAACAAAGTTGCCTTGTAAAGGACTGGTTTTCTCCCCCATAACTCTAATCTGGAAAACATTACCTGGGTTTGGTTTTCATATATTTATCCATTAACTATTTTTAAAGGTAATAATTTCCTGAAGCAATAAAATGGTCCTGGTTGTACAATTAACAAGAACGTATGAAATGACATAGCAGTGCTTGTCTGAATGACTAAATGCAATTTGGCATCTCTGATGCTGCTGTGTACCTTATGACAGGTAAAGGTAGGCGTGACATGAAAACAGTAAGTCAATTTGCACTTTGCCACAAAAGCTTTATCTGTAGTTGTATAGCATCTTAAAACTACAGCACAGTTATGAAAACTACTTGTTTCATGCAGTTAAAATGGTGACTGTGACTTTACATTACCCCCAGTCATGGCAGTAGCTCCATCTCCCTAGAAGCAAAGAATTAAGTCAAGAAGCAAGATACTTGAAAAGTCAATAAAAATTAATTAAGAAATTAAAAATCAATCAATAATAGCAAAAAAGTCTTGTTGTGACCTCAGTTACTTGTTTAAGCATAAACAAGATAATCGGCTACATTTCCTGTCTAGAAATAAGATCATTGCCAATTAACTTAGGACTAATTAACTCTCTAAGGTACTGAACTTTAGATGCATCACAGCCTGTGTCTTAACATTATTATTAGTTATTGCAATGACTCTAGTATGTTCTTGATTTATTATTATTATTATGTAACTATTACATTTACACTTATGATGCTATTTAAAAGCAAAGCCTTCAATATTACATTAAAGTTAATGCCACATAAAGGACAGAGACATTAAATAAAAGCAGAATTAAAAAGACAATATAAGTTTACATTGGAAATCCACCAGTCCAGCTTCTGTTCTTTGCTGGGAGGCATCAGCATAAGGGTTTATACATTTTGAGGTATCAATTTTCCATTGCCCAGCTATAATTGCTCTTTATTTCTGGTCATGAGCTATTGGATTTGCCAACCCTTTGGCAGCTCAGACAAGTCATGGTATGGCACTGTAATGTAATCCCTACCTTCTTTTGAAGATCCATTTAGCTTGCCTTTTCTTGTAACAAAACTTGGGACAATTTTGATTTTTTTTTTCCTCTTTTTTTCTTTTCTCTCATGACATCCCAGCAATTTCTTTTTTTTTTTTTTTTTTTTTTCCTGACACCTCAGTGACCCAGTTTTCTTCTTTTGCTTCTCCTTCTGTTTTAATAACTACGAGCTGCTCTTTTTCCAAGGCTGAGAAGAATTTGTTCCATGTTTGCCAGGAATAAACAGTCCAGTGGAACAAGTGTTCTGTCTGCTGAACAGAGGAGTGAAGAGAGAAAAAGTTGGATCGGTAGAGACATTTAAAGCTGTTCCTCTGCTCAAAGTGGATGTTAACACTGGTTGTTCAGCAGTATATGATCAATGCCTCCAGAACACTGAGTGTCTGGAAATAAACCTATGCTATAAGTGATATGCAAGTGTAGCTATCGCCTTGTGAGCTGGCAATAACACCACCAGCACGCATCTTTTGTAAATGGGTATTTTGTCTTTTTTATGACCCTAAAAAAGTCACTATGAAAGTATTCCAATCTTTTATTTCAGAAATACTGTCACCTTGTCTATAAGTCAAATCCTTTTTGGGTGCTTTTATGCACTCTTTCCACCAGGTAGAACAGTACAATCTAGTCTTCACCTTTGGCTTTACCACAGTTTTAGCTGGCATCTAAGCTTTGGCTTCTGTACCAAGACTTTTTATGACTAAGCTGGACAAATGGGGCTAGGAAAGCCAATGTACCTTTTGGCACTGATTATATTTACAGCAAGAGTGGGCTAACAGCAATATTTTGTTTCATGAAAGAATCGTTTCAGCTTTAAGAAAAGTTCACAGCTCCCATGTGTATTATCTTGTGGTTTGGGGTTTTCTTTTTGTTTGCTATGTCCAAACTTAGGAAGTAAAACAATCTGGTATCTGCCTCAAAGCTGGCAACCTAGACATAGGTGGATTTAGGATCTGCACAGCGTCTTTTGAGAAAGAAAAAGGCTCGCAGAGAACCCTTTGATAGGATTGACCCCATTCCTTTACAGTGCCTGAAGATCAGGAGCTTCCTTGCCCAAAACACTCCTGGCTACCTCTTTTATGACTGACATGATGTATACATATATGTGGTGGCCTTGCCACAAGCTAAACTGAAGTTTATATATCTCTCCATCCACTGGTCCTGGGCTGGGACTGCAGTTGTTAAGATCTCAAACTCCACAGCATCTCTGACAGGTGCCTTGTATACTCAGCACTTCAAAATGCACACTTTTCTCTCTAATTCATGTCTAGTTTGGTCACATAATATTCTACCTGGATCTAAAAAGGTCCCTTACAATAAAGGGGGTGTCTACTCAGAGAAGTGAGTTTAGCAGAGTCTGCCAAATAGAACAGGTGAACTATTGTTTCTAAAAAGGCTAAGGAATCCAAAATGACATGCTTTTGTTCTAGAATAGAAATACCGGTTCTGGGAGTGTTCTTTCTGGAAGTGAGCCAGCTATAACTCCCTGGAATAATGTCAGAAAATGCCTACTCCTTTCTGTTGTCTCGTGGGCTTCTTCCTTCAAAATGTGAAGGAAGCAGTCAACACAAAAACCTAGTGCCATGTACAGAGATGTGCTTGATTATTTGAGCATTTTTTTCCTCAGTTGCTCTTGAACTCACTATTAAACACTTTCACAGAACTCCTGGTGTTATCGAAATTCACTTCTTTAGAAGCATATCTTCTAAAGAGGCCATGTTGTTATTTCTTTGTAGGAAAAGAGCAAGTAATGAAGAATGCCTTTTTCTTTCCAGATGTAGTCCTAGATGCCAAGGATATATGGCTAATTAGAGTAATGTTATCACAGGACAAATGGATCACTTCTTGCGTATGTGTCTGCCTTGGTTTGTGGACACAGGCTTGCTAGGAGAAACAAGGCTGGGAGGAGGGTGAGGAGAGCTGGTGGTGCTCATGCAGAACTCATTTCTTTAGCGCTGACTCTTGCTCTGGTGTCTTTCTTCTAGGTCCTTTGCCCCCTCCTCATCATTCTTCATTTCCTAGGGTAAAACCAAATCTAACTCTGGAGTAACTGCATCTGTTGTTAACGTCAAAGATCACATCAGTCTCCTTTCTTGCACTCTGTGGTTCAGCTGCTGCTTTGCTTCTGCTTGGCCCTGCAGCTAGGCTGAGCAGGGAAAGCAGCTTCTGCAATGTGCTTATCTGGGCTGGCTTCTCAGTGGCTTCCTATGTGCAAGGAGAAAATGATGCTGTTATTGCTATTGCTGGGTAGTGCAGAAGTACTAATATCTTTACAGGCATTAAAGGATTGAGTTATGCCTGGGCATTTGCTAGTTATGAACTTGCTCACAGTCATGCAAAGAGCCTCTTCAGATATGGAATAGGGCATATCTACTCTGCCTCCCTTTCCTGTGACTTAAAGGACACTCCTAATCATGACTTTATTATGCCTGCCACACACTGCTTATATTTCTGAAGGGAGCTTGACTGAAAGTACTGACATTTCTTAATGATATTTTGATCATTTTCCTGTAAATTATACCACTAGGAAATGTGCCGTGAGGAGTAGAGGAGGGAATGGAGAATTTTACTTTCAGCCAGACTTAGATGAATAAACCTTGCCACAGTCCTGGGTGCTTGACATCTAAGATGCACTTAAGATATTAGGGGCCACATTTGAAACTTCTACTGAACACTAAATAGACTTTGGATTAGACCCTTGAACACTTAACTGACTTTTTATACAGAATGTCAACATGCTACTTTTGTAGGCTTCAGCTCACCAAGTTCACATAGCCTCACAAGCAAAAGTAATGTCACCATTGCTATTGTTCAGAAGCAATTATTGTACCAGCTACAGAAGGACAGAGTTAGGAGATTAACTTCCCCATGCCAAGTGAGGAGGGAGACAGCCTGTGATGGGAGGTCAGGCTGGTGGCAATTAATGGCCTTTTCATCATATTCAAGTACTTTGCTTTCTACTGGTAGCTGGTGGCTTAGGCAGGAGAGATTAAACTTCTGGGAGATAAAATATAAGGGAGAGAGAAGGAAAAGGGAGGAAAAATATGAAATGTCTGACATGTTGAAATGATGCAGTTAATCCTGGCACTTATGAATGACACAGCAAATCCCAGAAACCCCAGCGTTAATTCTGCAGGCTGTGACATGGACTCCTGTTTGTTGCAAATGAGTGATTTAGATCACTTAAAAAATCATTGCTGGAGGTATTAGCAACAGTGGTTTTAATAAGAGGTTGTAGAAGTGTGAAGAAGTTCAATGGAAAGGTTCACTCTATTACATGAATGAAATGTACAAAGGAAAAACAAGTTAGAATTGAGCTAGAATGATTTACGCAGACTGGAGACAGGAGGCACTCCCATTGAATCGTGAAGTTCAGAGTAGACCCCCTTGTTTTATAAACTCCTGATGGAGCTCAGGTGTGGCTAGGTCCTATCTTAGTCTCGGACTTTGACAACAGTTTGTCTAATAGAATTGTCTATACAAAGTTTGTAATAATTAATATCGAGTATTTATGTCATTATTATTAATTCAGCATGCTATCAGTCACTTAGCAAGGATCTGTTGTGGGTAAGGAATCTCTTCGTTGGGTGAGGAAGGTTCTCTTAGTCTCAGGTAAGGAATCTCAAACCTTGAGAGAGTTTCCTGCTCAAGGGGGAGTCACCTGGCGTGGATACAGCTGCAATTTAGAGTGAATTCAAATCAGGCTCATTCAAAGATCTGCTGTTGGTAAAAGGTCTCTCTGCCTCGAGGAGCAACCCTGAGAGGTGTCCCAGCCCAAGGGGAGATCACGAGAGGTGTCCCAGCCCAAAGGGAGATCACCACTGTGCAGCCAGGCCGCTTTGCAGGGAGAGCGCAGAGAAGGCTCACTTAGGCTGACTGGGGAGACTATCCAGATTACCACCTCCCCTACCCAACAGTCTTTCACCCTGGTGCAAAGGGATTTTTCATCTGGAAGGGAGAGAAATCCATGTTGACAGAAATGACTTTGTAAATTGGAGGGCAACAGCTATGAGGGTCCTTTATCAATAACGCATACTGGATGTTAGCAAAGCCACAAGGCTGTCTGAAATAAGTCAAGATAATCTTTTTCAAAATCTCCTTCATCATCACCTTGAGACTGGGATTTCATTGTGAACTTAATAAAATGGTCTTTTGTTTTCATGACGTGATTTACAGGACAGACTCCACAAGCTCACCAGGCTTTAGGTTGCAGCCTGCACGGCCAAGTCTTTGTTGCTTCCACCTCTTGAGTAACCAGGCAAATCTGATCAAACATGTTGACCCACACTGCAGCTCCACCTCTGATTACGCTATGGGTCAGCACTTAAAAGTATGAAATAGTTTGCTTTTAAGAGACAGCAACAACTTAAACCTTGACATTTAAGTTCTACTCCTAGATGTTTTTATAGAACTATCTAGCCCAGGCAATCCTACCAAAGTCATGTCCACTTAATGGACATTTAATTAATTTAATACAGCTGCTTTGTTGTTGTTTTTTCCCTTTATAAGCAAGCACTAAAATTTCCAGTTTCTTCCATGAGCGTGTTCTTGCAGAGCTCTGTTCTGATCTATAAACCACAAACAGGTACAGCAAACTGAAAATCTAAGGAACAGCTGGAAAATGCAAAATGTAAATTCTGAGCTTCTTAATGGATAATATATCACACCTGCAATTGCTCTGTCCCTAGTTGACCTACCTATTGCCATTTGCAAGTAGTAGTTTAGCCCTTCTGCTTCAAAATGTTTCAGTCCACCTCAGTTTATGAGTGTGTGGTCTGCTTATCTGGAACTACTATTGCCCCTCCATTTTTTTCCGCCTCTAAAATCTTTAAACATTTTAGACACATGTAAAATAGAGCTTAGCAGACTACCTAACGTCATTGGTGACTAGAGCCAAGCAATCAATCTTAGAATCATCCTTGGAGTGCGCTAGTATTTCCTTGCACATGGGTGCTTTCAGAAAGTAAGTAAATTACCTGTTTAGAGAGATTAAGTGAGTCAGTGTACTAACCTGCAAACTATAATTTAAGGAGTCAAAAGCCTTCCTCTCCCCACCCCCTTCCACAGAAATTAACAACTTTGGTAGCATAATGTTTTTTTGTACTGTTGCTCTCTCTACAGTAAAATATACTTTATTACTATTTGGAGGCTTTATCCCTTTATGACAACCAGTATCAAGAGTAATATTACACCGATAACTTGGTTTGCTAAGTATTAATACAAGGGAAATTATGCTAAGAGCACTGTGTGAGTTTAATTGCAATTCACACTTTAATATTTTGATGCAGCTGTAAAAATGGAGAATGAGAAACATTACAATTCTATTAGATACTAATAAATTGTGTTGTGGAGGAGGATATGAGCTGTACTTGTCATAATGAAGCACATTCTACTTCCCATCTCTGTTTTGATCCTGCATGTGTATGATTTCATAGAAAGGTTTAGCAAAGGTGTTATGGAACAAGTAAGAAATGAATGCAGGATTATATATTTTTATTTCCAATAATCAGAAACAAAGTGAAAATAATGTAAATCATCTTGCTCATGAAGTGTTTATGTCAAACACTTAATTTTCTTTATGTAAAATGTAAGACTTTTTAGAATGAATCCTATAATGTTTAATTTTTTTTTTCTTTTCTAGACTTAAGCTTTCCAAGTTTGGAAGCATCCAATACAATGGCATTCCGAGAAATATTCAGAGATACATCCTTTTTCACTTTTTCCTAATAGAAATATATTTTTAAACTGCTATGGTTTTCTCTGCTATTTCAATTCATAAATGAGGGATGCATTGTGGCAGCAATGCTTCCGAGGAATAGAATCATTTAGGTTGGAAAAGACCTTTAAAATCAAGTCCAACCATTAACCCAGCACTGCCAAGCCCACCACTAAACTATGTCCCTAAGTGCCACATCTACAGGTCTTTTAAATCCCTCCAGGGACGGTGACTCAGCCACTTCCCTGGGCAGGCTGCTCCAGCACTTGACAACCCTTTTGGTGAAGAAATTTTTCCTACGATCCAATCTAAACCTCCCTGGCACAACTCAAGGCTGTTTCCTCTTGTCACCTTTCCCCAAGCCCGTAGTGCTGTGTGGGGCTGGTGTGACCCAAGTGCAGGACGCAGCACTGAGCCTTGTTGAACCTCACACAAATTTTGCTGCCCGGGTTGATTAGTTCCACTGCATTTCCCTGGGTAACAGTTTCCTGAAGGCAAATGTGTATTTCGCCCTGGACTCGTAACTTCACCACATAATATCTGAGGTTGTCCCGTAAGAGCCCTCAGAAGGAGAATGTAAGCTGTGGTGCATATAGCACAAAATTACATGCGAGATGTTAGAGCTGGTGACCCCCTTATGGTGTTTCCAAGTACCTCTTTTTTGGGGTTGTTTTTATTTATTTATTTATTTATTTATTTATTTTGGCATGTGTGTGACAGTAATTAGTTGTGCTTCAGTAACTTGCTTGCTTTCAATCAGCTGTCTGTGCCCTGGAACAGTTGCTACAAAAATACACTAGTTCTCATGTTCAGTAATTGCAGCTCTCCAAGAATACATCCAGGATCAAGGACTGATGCTGCATACTGTAGACAGCTACAAAAAGATATGGTCCCAAGTTAAAGATCTTTCAATTAAGACAAGTAAATGACTGAACAAGGTAGACTGTACTTCAAGATCCCCAAACTTCCATGTCTTGTGTGTTCTGAAGTAACTTGTGGGCGTTAAAAGCATAAATCCTGTGGGGTTTCCTGATATCAGCAGCAACTGAAAGGAGACTGAACAGTTTGGTCTTATGATCTGACATCCAGACTAAAACGTGTAGAACTATGTGACTTGAGGCAAATCACTCAGGCTCCTCTTGGCTTCTGCTTCAGTTGCTGGGAAGCAGAAACAAAAATGTCTCCAATCCCAGTATATTTTTCTGATTAACTTGTGTCCGTTTTTCTCCTAGATTACTTTCTTTTCAAAGAAGTGTGCGCACAGGTGGGAATGACCCCACTTCTATGCCACTAATACAGTGGGAGCATAGCCTCCTGCAGCAACACCTTCCTTAATTTATCAGTAACAAGGACAAGATTAGCTACAAAATGTGTTGGTATCAGTGCTTTGCTGTCAGTAGCGTGACATCAATACAAGACTTCATGGAAGAGCTGCTGATAACAACCCAGCTCACACCCTCAGGGAGGACAGCAGAGCACCATTTGAACAGATCTGCTGATCATCTACATGTAGCTGATACTAAACAGTGGTTTACCGTGATTTTTCCTCTGAACGTATGTGAATCATTGTGGGCACGTAGGGATGATGCAAGATTGCTGGTTCATTTGTTCTCCTTTACAAAGCAGATATTCAGAGTGTAACCAAGGCTCGTAATAGCAATGTTTACCTTTTCTAATCAGGCTTGATTCTCAAAGGTCAGCGTAGTTTTCCACTGGCCTCAGTAGATATATATATTTTTTTTTGAGGCGGGGGGTGGGGTGGGGTGGGTGAGAATGATTTGGGCAAATGGGTGTTTGTACACTACATTGCCAGCCCAAGTATTCTCACCAGCAAGTTACATCCTTTCACGTCTCATAGCTTGTAACACATCGCTTTTCCCCCTTCAGTTCCTTTTGCGTCTCCTGATCTGGGTATTTTGTTGTATCTGGTTCTCAGCCTTCTCCCTGCACTCTCAGGCTGAGCACAGCTGACTGCACATTTCTCTCATTCCCGAATCTAAACCCATCCATGTGTCTTGAATGAGCAACTTATACAGGGATCTTCTCAATTAAAATGTTCCCAGAGTCATTAAACTAACTAATGGTGGAAACTTCAGTAGAAATAATGCTGTAATGAGACAAGCTTTCATCATCTTGGTGAGGAAAACATATTTCACTTGATTCAGATAAATTATATGCCCCTACATATTATGATCAATATTTTAGCAAGACTTAGCATTTAACTATGTCATTTTTTGAGTAATGAATAATCACATTGAGTATATGAAAAATGAGTAATGACAGATATCACTGGACGGGTACGTTTTGTACTTCTCAAAATGATGTTTAAATTTTTACAGAAGTGTTGTATAAAGGATTCAATGACTCAAACTTGTTCCTTCTAATGGGTGTCTATCATTTAATACTGTGACTGCTCTCAAAGTACAAGTTAACATAACTAATTCTAAAATACATTCAAGTAGTTCTGTGTTTTGACCAAGGAAAATGGAACCCAGTTATCAGGCAATGTTATATGATAAAACTGGATTTCAGAAATTGAAGGCATGAGGAGAACACCAAAATTACACTCTCATGTTGCATAATGGAAGTAGCACTTAGTAGTTCATGGCTACTTCACGGCTTTGCTATTACAAGAAACATGAGACATGTAAAGCACTTTTATCATAAAGAATGTCTAAAGTAATGATTTTTTTTTATAAATAATGTGCAGAAAGGTATAGCAGCTGTCCTGACCTAGGTAGGCGTGCTTTAATTAATTTATTGACTTGCTTCTGCTTACAAACTTCTCTTGTGCACAGCCTTCCCTATGGCTCTTGCCTTGATTTTTAAAATGTTTATGCCTGAAACCATATTCTTAAAAGCACAAACCAGGACCAAAGGAACTGTTTTGATTTTTCCTCTAAAAACACCATGTGATTTCAAGCACCTACTTAAGAAAATCTTTGCCTCTTCTGAGGCCTGTTGAATGAGCTATCAGTAAATGCATGCAGGTCTTAGGAAGATCAGGAAGCATTTGTCACTGTAATCCAAAAAGAAATCTTTCTATGCACAGGATACTAATTTTTCTCAGTCATGTAATTAGTCACTTGATTGCGTTAATCTGTGGTTGACTTTTTCTTCCAACAACTGATCTGTCATGCAGTTTTAAGTTTGCAGTTGGGGTGATACATATTATTCTGCATTTTCAATATCCTTAGGCTGTAGTTGGCTGTTCTGCTTTTGATTGACTTCTTTTTTCATGATGTCTAGCAGGTACCTGAAACTAATTTGCAAGTATGACCACTGACATGGTGACTTGCTTTTGTAGCTGAGTTTAATAGTGCAATATTGTGCTTCTACCTCTAAAAAAATAAATAAATGTGGTATTTGTGAGTATATCATATTTCAGTTGCACTGAAGAGATGCATCATCAGGCTCAATTATTATTTCTGGGACTTCAAAACTAAAAGATAGTGAACAAGCAATAGAAGGGTCTATAATCACTTAGGTCAACTCTTCTGTCAAGCCGGTCCTTACAGAGGTTGGCACTGTTATCTGTAATAAGCACTGTTTGCTTTGAGTCACCTATAATACACAAAGAGGTTTCTATTCCTAACAGAGTGGACAAAAGGCTCTTCAGGTGTCCCCTCAGTGTAGCTGGCTGTAAGGTTTCCTTTCAATATTTAGTTATTTTAACATAGTCCTAGATAAATTTCTAATGTTTCCGTCATTTTATGAAAGAATAATGTCAAGGAGATCAGCTATAATCTTCTCATTATATTTACATAAATACTATTCTGCTTCTAAATTCCTTGCGAAGTGTGGCTTTTTCACTCAAAGTGAAATTCTCCTTTTGTCAGTGTCAGTGTTTTCCTTAGGGATGAAACAGCTAATAATCTATACCATATAATAGTAAAATTCACATTAATACTATCACAAAGATGATGATTACTGACTCTTATAGGACTAGTTTTCCATGATGACAGAAAGGCATTCTAAAATGCATTTTCATAAATTAGGTCATTTAAATCAGTTCAATATGTAAGTCACGGTAACAAATTTTTCACTTGGCAGGTCTTCATTATGCAGCTTGGATTAATTCTGATTTAAGAATTCTCTTCAATTACTCACTCTTTTCCTCGGAAATTCATTTCCAGTAAATGTGGCAACATCACAAAATGGGATAACATCGTTTGGTGCCACCAAGCTCTTCTAGCAGTGGAGATGACCACACAAGGCACAGCCACTGTGAACAGCAGAATCACAAGTGAACCAGATAAGTGATGAGGCAGCAGTTTTTTATCAGGAATAAGGGGAAAAAGAAACTGGGAGCAGAATTGCACCCCAGGTGGCCTAATGATGGGAGTAAATGGAAGTTATACTACCCAGTTTTGGAAATAGATTTTAAGAGCATAAGTTGTTTAACCACTTTTAAAGACTTTACTCTGGGGTGCCTCAGTGCTGGAGCTGTGCAAACACATGGTAAAAGTCCATGCCATAGTGAGCTTAATAGCCCTCTCTGTTTCCCCCAGCAATGCCATTATGTTCCGACCCTCTTCTCTTGTGTAAGATGAAGGCTTCTGCCTCCCCCTCCTGATTATTTTAACAGACCTCTGGTTAGCACATGGAGCGAACCCTCTAGACTCTGCCATCAGCGCTACCATCCTTTCAAAACTCACCTGGCAGGTTTCCCAGAAAAAGCAAGACACAGTTGTTTACGCTGGTTGCCAGGAAAAAGGCTGAATAATGCTCATTCTAGCTATTTGTTTGTGATCCTGGTTCTCACTTTATGAAATAAATATGCCAGACGTTCACCTCTTGAATGAAATGGCTGCAATGGTCTTCCACTGTTCTCAGCTGAAACCTTTCTAAGACCTCTTAAAGGCCTTTGATGAACCATCTCTGATGCTCTAATCCTGACATTATTTCTGTATGGAGTATCAGTTTCACCAGGTCTTCCAGGGCTTGGATGGAGTTTGACTGGGGAGGCTTCTCCGTCATTGTCTTGTAGGTGGGCCTGAACTTTTTTCTCAAGTCAGAACTGGCTTTTGTTTCTTGTAAAAAGCTGGTGGAGGTGTGTGAACACCCAAACCCACCAACATTCACGCAATGCTCTGTGCTTGCCAAAAAATGGATACATGGGGTGGTACTGTAAAGGTATATGCTATACCATAACATTTGGTACATCATAGCAAACTAGGACGTAACAAGTTTATGGGATCCCTCTGTTAATGGCCTAAGTGTCTGAGTGACTGGCTGTGTCTGCCCATGGAAAGCAGACACTTCTGTTTTTCTCACAGCACAGCTGGGAAGAAGTCTACTGGCCTCTCCATGCACGAGTAAAAGGCTCCCAAAATCCTGTGAAATTGCTCAAATCTGTGAACAAAAAGCCCAGATAACTTCAGCTGGGTATGCATTTGTGAAAACACAGTGATCCTGCAATTAAGTTGACATAATTTATTAATGCTTTTTACCAGAAAAGAAACATTTTGCCAGTATTTATTAACCTTCTATTGGGGGAAAGTCTCTCCTTAACGGAATGTTATTTTTGTCTGACTTCTTCATTGTATACACGGAATATTTCATATACATGGATGCTATTTGCACTTTAATGCTTTGTGTTTATCATCAGATTCGTTTGTTTGGTATTGGACATCTAGACAAATACTCAAGCTGTTGCTTGGATTATGTTGCTTCCTTAATCCTGAATGGCTACAGGATCTGCTCTCAACGTATTTGTTAGAGATACCATGCTCTAATATTAGTAGAAGACAGGAAAGCCTGTTTTCCTAACACAGGGTGACCAGGCAATTGAGGTTGAAGAGGATGAAAATAAGAGTGACTTTACCAGAATAACAGAAGAAACTGGGTGGGGAGGGGGATAGAAAGGGAACAAGCGATCAACTTTTCTTGTCTGATATTCCACCTCTGTGCTAATGCTATCCTCCATATATTAGTCTTTTTGTTTCCTTCATAAAAAGGAAGCTCTGCCTAGTCTTACATTTCTGCAAAGTGCATTAGAGAATATCATCATAAAAATCAGTGAAGACAAGACAGTACTTCAGTAGCTTATATATAGACATCGTTGCTGTAAAGTGCTTCTATCTTGTGAAAGCAACATGGCAGAAAGAAGGAAACTTGATGTGAAAAGCCTTTTTTTTACCATGCTTTTGCACTTCAATTTTCTGGCTGTGTTTGTGTTTCAAAGTTGGTACAGTAGTTTTGTTTTACACTGTGTGTTGACTTTGGTTCCACTCGTAAGGAACATATGGTCATGCAATCAGTTAAAAAGCTACTACAGGGATTGCTTCTGTGTGCCAGGCTAGGAGAGGGTAAGAGCCATGCTAGGGCTGTAAGCAATTGGTTTGGTTAAAGGAAAGGATTGCAACAGATGGCTGCCTCTTTAGCTGCTCACTTTGGCCCATCATTTACAACCAGTTGGTAAACATGAAATAAAATTTTCTTCCTTAAGTCTGAGAAGATAGCCAGCTGCTTTAAAACCTGCAAAACAAAGTATTGATCATTAACTTAAAAACAAGAAAAAAGAAAGGAAAAAGGGGATAGATGGGAGAGAAGAATCAAATTGTGCTGATCCTAATTAATTAATGTCTGTTTGAAAGTCAAATTTTATTTTTTTTTTCATAGAGCCTTTGTACTTTTGACCACTGTTGCCCTCCAAATTCCTAGTTGTGTAATCCTCCCCCTTGCTTTTTTGCAATCCATTTGCATCTGTTTTCCAATAGATCTTTTTGGTTACTTGTTTCTGAAAAGTGACTTTCTCATAGCTTTTGAATATTGTGCCTGTCTTGCCTAGTTTTGACAGTTTAGGCTACTCTGACCGTTTTCAGTTACCTGGCTAATGTGCAGTGACAGTAATAAACAGGAATCTCGTTATTATTGCCTTGTTTCCCCTTGATTTTTTTCTGACAGTGACAAAACATCATGGGGAAGCTGTGCTTACACAGTGTCTCTGTCTAAGCCCCACGATACTTCTAACGTGATTGCTGGGTTATCTGTGTGTACCTCTTGAAAGCATTAGTTTGCAACGTGTATTAGGATGGACTTTCTCACCACCTGAGTGGCATCCCTGGGGCTTTTGCTGTCTTGTGGTCAACATGCAGAGAGGTACCAAAAGAGGGGGCTGAAATCCCCGATGACCAATCCACATCTGACTATCCTGGGACCTTACGACACCCACAGAGCACCTTGTATGAGCAAAGCATGACGAAATGCAGTGTGTCCTTGCAACTAGCTGTGGACATATCTTAACATAAGCTCGTCATGTAAGAGCTTGCCATTGTGAACCCTAATATAATAATAATAGCAAAACGCTGTGTTCCCTAAAGGACTCTAGAAAAACTTACTGAAGGAAGGATTATTCAGCAGGATGTGAGAACACTCCCCCTTCTCACAATAAGAAAACTTTATCAATATATTTTCAGAAGTGGTTACTGTATTAAATTATTCTTGTTTCATAAAATAGGAGTAACAATGCTAATAAGAGGATAGCTCTGCACAGTTAAATAAATTATCCAGGCAGCACAGAGATGATAATTACAATTAAGATGGCAGGAAAATAAAGATTACCTGTACATATGCACTTGAAACTGAGTAACAACATACTTTTAGTAACTAAAAATCCTATGTACTTCCAAGCAGGAAATATAGCCACAGAAACAGCACGTGATGGGTTCCTACTTTATATATGCACATCTTAACGGTGATTTTTTTTTTTCTGATATAGCAGCTTTAGGATAAGATTTATGTACTCATACCAGTGTCCTGTTCTCATAGATTTGGGCTAAATGTTCTTGTGCTACCTTCAAACAGATGCTAATGTTAACTTAATTTTCAATGTATTAATGTAATCTGTGTGCTTTATCTAAGGTGTAATAAGTTTGTTCTCCATACATGTTTAGTGCAGTATGAATGAGACACAGAAGGAAAAATCAATCATTGCCTCACAGAGAAATATGAACTCTGCTAGCTTCATTTTTCACACTGTGAAAATGACTTGACCTTCCTTTCCTCAGAAATCCAGGTATCTCCAATCTGTATTCAACAGCATAGCTGAGCACAAATTTTCCATTAACATTTTCTGGATAGAAAACTGATTTCATTCTTGTTGTTTTGTGGAAAAATAGGGTTTTCTTTGGATCGAATGGAGTATTCTCAGCAGAAAAGGTTTCTGTGCTGTCTCACAAGGGTTGCAGTTCAGTTACCTTTTGCCTCTGCAGCCGTGGACTGCTGGCCTTAGTCTCTCTTACCAGACCCACCATGGCCACAGTCCTGCCACGCTTCCTTTGGGAACAGGGACAACAGGGCAGCTCAGGGCAGCTGCAGCCCAGCTGCTGAGCCCTGTCTTTGGAGCAGAGCGCTGAACGGACCCTCTTTACCACTTCTCCATGTCTTTCTCATTGACTTCATATCTCCCTTTGCATATACAGTGCACATGTGGGAAGCCTTTGGTACCAAGGTTATAATGGGATGCATGTTGGTTTGAAAGAGAAAGGCTGAGGCTGGGATGCCCCAACCCTGCTCTCTGCTGCTAAACCTGAAGGAACAGGGGGGAAGTCCAACCATTTTGGTGCAACCTCAGCAGCTCCCTTGGTTGTACAGCACTTTTAGGCTTGTGCTTCCACACGCGGCTGCTCAATCTCAACCACAGCAGCAGCAGCTGCCCAAGGGGGGCAGGTGTTTGTGCCTTCATCAGGGGATGCTCTGGCAGGCTGCTTTCTCCTCCAAGCCTGAACGGGGACAACCACCAAAGCCACCCACCTGGAGCGCCTTGCTGGAAAGCCAGCTCTGGTCCTGTAGAGCAAGATGGGCAGGGGAAGGGCTGGCTGGCGCAGGGTGAAATGGCGGGAGGCCTTGTAGCCTGCAGCCTCATCAGCAAAACTGGAGCCTGACTAGTGCTGAGCCAGCCTTTTGTAGTAGGCTGTGGAGCAGAGCAATGGTGAACAGGTCTAGGAGGCCTTGCTGATTATATTATCCTTGTCCTGAGCTGTTGCAGGTGCTGGGAACCGCAGCTGTATTTTCCACTGTAACTGTAAAAAAGGTCATGTTGAGGGCAGCTGAACTTTCTATTCCTGGCAGTTCAGGTAAATGAACCCTTTGCTATTTGAAGCAGGAGCTGGGCCAGCCTCATGCTCGTGCTTGCCCCAGAGCTGGCTGCTTGCTCCCAGCTGCTGGCAGCCATGCATGACAGGGGCACGTGCCGCCCCACACGCTCCCGCAGCCCTGCGCTCCCGTGGTCTGCAGCCACGGTGGTGGGCGGTGGGCTCGGCTGGCTGTCCCTCTGCCTGCTGTACATTGAGGGGGAGCGGAGCCAGGTGTGGCCGCTGGCAGCAGAGCGTGCTGTGTCCCTGGGGAGAGGGGTGGAGTAGGCACCCTTCCGCCAGCCCCCATGGCAGCAGGCAGCGTCTCTGGCACTGGGCCCCAGGGGAGCCTTGGTGGGTGTCCGCAACAGTGACATTCGGGCATGTCCTTGGATGGTTTGAAACCTCACTGCAAAAAGCCGGCTCATGCACGAACATTCTTGTGTGGCTGAGGGTGTGGGGTGTTTGGGGAGCTCCAGGTGCCAAACCATGTAACTTTTGGGGAAAGGTATTGCGTCTGCTATTGCCCTTCATGGGAACAGCAGGTTGGCTTGCTCATGCAGGATCTCCCACCCCTTATCTTTGCTAGAATGAGCTCCGAAAGCCTTCCCGGGAACAGTTTTGTGCAGCTTTTGCTGGTTTCTGAAGAATTGGAAAGGGTCTACTGCAAGAGAGTGAAGGCACTCATACCTGGGAAGGGTTTTCTTCTTTATACTGGGTAAGAGCAAGTGCTGCTGCAGACCCTGTCAGTGTGGGGGCAGCTGGCTGGCACCCACCAGGCCCCTCTCTGCAAACGGGGAGCAGAACTGGCCACTCCTGCAAGTCGCAGTGCAGAATCCTTTTAGTAAGTCATTTAGTTCAGTTTAACGGTTCAAGCTCAAGACACCAAAATTAGGTAAATTGTTGAAAGTGATTAGGTGACAGACTAGATTTTATGTTTATTAACAGTAATTAAAAAAACAACAACAAAAAAAAAAACCCACCCAAAACCAAACCAAACAAAAAACCCCACCAAACCCTCTGTACCTGTTTCTGGAGAAAAGTTCTGAAAAGGTGACACACACACCCCCCACACCCCATGGTGGTTCAAAGTATTGGCCACAAGTTGATTTCTGAATGGGGCTTTTAAAACCGACGACAAAGCTAAAATAAGAAACGAGGCCCTGACTCATATTATTTTAAATCTTAAGGCCCAGAGCAGCGAAAACGGAGACGCTAGAAAGGAAATGCTGCATGCACCTGCCTGCCCGCAGCAGGGAGAGGAGCAGTGCTTTGGGTTTTGCTGGGTGCAAATGCAGGCTGTCAGCGGCGCAGCCTTGCCAGAGCTCCCCCCTTTTGAGGGCCTGCAAGACACGCGATGCAAACATGAATCTTGCAGTGAAGCCCAAGCTAAGATGATGAAGTCTGTCACACTTGACTTTCACTGATAACAGTCCCATGGCTTTTCCTCAGCAACATTTTTAACCCAATAGTGCTTCTAAAGAATGGTGTACTCCTTAAAACAGCAGAAACTGGATTACATTAGCTGCTCTGCAACTGATCTAATTTATAATCTTGCACTTCTCTTAATTCTCAGGAAGCTTGTGGAGATGCTTCTGAGGGTTCACCGGAGTCTGGCCACTGTGACCAGCTGCGTGAGCCTGCTGGGGCTGGGGCATGGCTGTCAGGATGGCCCCTGGCCACCACACCCTACCCCCCAAGCAGGGGTTGTTTCAAACTTTGCTAACACAAAGTCCCTGAGACTTGCTGGCATGCAGGGAAGTTCAGGGTGCAACTGGTCTTGTGGAAAACTGGAGTAAAGATGAACATAGCTTTGGTCTTGTCTTTGCAATAGCAATGTATGTACTTGTTTGCTCAGTGGGTATGTGTACCTGGGATTTATATTTATAAAATGGATGTGGAGAATCGTAAGATACACTGTTTAGTAGGCAGTTGGACACAGAAGCGTGTGGGCAGGGTGCGTGAACCTGGGTAGAAAATAATTTGATGTAGGGGATGGCGAGTGCAGCGGGCCCCTTTCCCTGCCTTGTCACGTGTGGGGCAGCCTGGGACTTGAGCTTGGCCTCCCCTTGGAGGGGTGGGGAGCGGGATGGTGTCTGCGGGAGCACTGCAGCACGCTGCTGCCCGCAGGTGAGCCGGGCCCCTTCCCACCGCGCACGAAGCAGGCAGGCGCCGGGAAGGGCTGCCATCCCGGCTGCTCAGCTGGAGCAAATCCCTAGGGAGTGCTCGGGGGACCCTCTGGGCGAGCCTGCGGGGGCTGTCCGGGCCTGTCTATCCTCTGCTGTCGCGCATCTCCCCGTAAGGCTGCCCGGGCCATGTCCTCGCCGCCTACCGCCTCGGTGGCAGCGAGGTTGGTTGGCTCACGGGAGTTGGCTTTGGCAATAAAATTATAGGTGCCTATTTTTTGTGTTTTCCTCTCCCCTGCCCCCGCTTCTCCCCCTCCCCTCCCGGCCACCCTCGGCTTATCCCGAGGCGCGCAGCCGCGCTGCTCGCGTCCCCGCCGTTTCTCCTTTCCCGCGAAACTTCCCGGCGCATCCCGGGCGGGGGGTGGCGAGGCTCCGCCAGATCCCGGCGGTGCTGCCGCGGCGGCTCCATGCCGCGGCTTCGGGCCGCCCCGGCTCCTCCCCTCGCGGTGTGCGAGTGTGTGTGTGTGTGCGTGCGCCGGGCCGCCGCCGTGCCTGCCTCTCCCAGCCAGGCAGCAGCCGCGCCGCGCTGCTGGCGGCGGCCGGAGCGGGCGGCGGCGGCGGCGCTCGGCGAGCCCCGGGCGGCTCCGCGCGGCCCCGCGGCGGCCGCCGCTCCCCGCCGCGCCGCTGCCCATGCCGGCCGGGCAGCCCTAGCCGTGCCGGCTCGGCTCCGCGCTCCTCGGCGCGGCGCGGGGCGGGGAGGGGGCACCACTTCTCTGAGTCTCCCCACCAGATCGTTATGGACCTATTCGACTTTTTCAGGGACTGGGACTTAGAGCAGCAGTGGTAGGTTTTTTTCGTTGGTGGCTTTTTCTTTTTTTTTTTTTTTTTTTTTTTTTTTGGTTTTGTTCCCCCCCCCCCCCCCCCCTTGTCTCTCCACCCCTCTCCCCCTCACAGCTGCCTCCTTCCTCTCCTCCCCGCTCGCTCCCCGGTGCCTTAGCCTTTGTTGAGGGGCGAAGCACCCGGTGCCCGCCGGGGAGCGGGTCCGCGCTGTGCCCGCGGGGAGCTGCGCCGGGGCCGGCCCCGCTCCGCGGCCCCGCCGGTGGGGAGCGCGGCGCGGGCTGCCGGAGCGGGGGGAGCGGCGGGGAAGCGCCGGGATGTGCCGGGTGCCGGCTGGAACAGCCCGAGCAGCCCCCCGGCCGGGCAGGGGAGCGGTGCGGAGGGGCGATGCTTCCCCGCGATCGCCGCTCTGCTCATGTTGTGTTTCTGCTGTCAGTGACAATATTCCTTTCGCGGGGAGAAACGCAACTGGAGTTTTGCGGTGCGGCACAGTTCAGCTGTAGCCCTGGCCGGTGTGGGGGCTTCTGTTGCTGTTTCCGCTGGTTTCCTTATTCTGGATGAAGTGTTATTGAAGTTAGTTTTGGAAGTGGGAAGATCGGTCCCCGTGATATTATAACAGATATTTCCCCTCCCCTCATTCTTTTATTTTCTTTTTTAATTATTATTATTTTTAAAAGAGTGGAATTTTGGATTTATATTGCTCTGCAAATGGGTGCACACCTTGAAAAGGTCGGTGCATCTGTTTAAGTGTATTGTAAACTTGTTACCAAAGTGAATGTTAAGGAATTTTCGATGGGTGACAAGTAGCCGGGAAAGTTAGAATCTGGGTAGGTATTAGTCACTTTCCCGGCTGGTTAATGAGACTATGTTTATTCTTTCATTGCTTTTATTGTTTGGGGGTTTAAATTTATTTATTTATTTAGTTTTCAATTTAGCAAATACAGTTCTAATTCCTAACTCTGCACGGTGAAATTCAGTGGTTGGTTTCTGCTTTGTTAAATGCTATTAGGCTGAGGTGCAGTTTGCCAAGAAAGAAGGAGACTAAAATACTGTATTTTGTGATCCTAATCTCTAAATGTCACACCGATTATGTGTGCATATGCATGTGCATTTGGACCTCATGTTTGGCAGAGGGTTTACTTTACTTTGTTGATAATATAAAGGTATGTCTAGTAAGAGATAATATATTTAGTTAATAACTATCATTTTGCCAAACACAGTCTTAACAGCTATGGTTGCAAATCCAAGATAATCAGAACCAAATACCTGTCACGTTCTATTTTACAGCAATTTGGAGTAAATCCTTGGAACCCGTAAATTACACTGTATCAATGTTAATCTGTAAGCAGGCGTTTTGGATCATGTGCATGTTTTATCAGCTCTGCATAAACCATCATATTACATCTTTTAATAACCATGCTGTTGTTATTTAAAGGTAATAATCACAATAAAATTAGTGCTCAATTAAATATTATGCTTCCACCACACTATCTTTACTTTGCTACACTAATTTATTTTGCAGACAACTGATAACCACCGTATTACTACTCAAATAATATTTGCATACAATTTGCCTAATTTATAGTGTGGGTAACATCATTAATTTAGTAGAAGCTCTTACAACCCAATATGTGGGTGTAGTTCTAATACTAAGCACATTATAGGTATTGAGTTTTAATGTTTGCTTAATAACTTACTTTCATTTGACTATGGTTTTATGTGGATTTAGAGATGTGCATCAGAAAGAAAGGAACCTTGTGCCTCTGTTTTTCCATAAAATATGAGCATATTACCACTCATTCTAGAAATGCCATTTGCTTGCTTTCCTACAGTGAAATTTAATGGTTTTAGTGTTTTTAGGATCCATGAGGAAAGAACATTTTTACTTTGTTTCAAAGTGTTTGATATGTACACAAACTCTATATGGCACAGGCATTCACACACAATTACGTAGTGCAGACATCAAGTTGGATTTAGCTTTTAATAATCCAATTAGCATATGCAAGTGCACATGTATGTAATATGTAGGTACATAATCTATGTGTGTGCACATACATGTATTTTATTGTAGATTTAAAGATTTCTGTCTCTGATAAGTAGTTGCATTGCTTAAGGAGAGTTGAATTTAGCTCATCTATCCATAAAGACGTGCATGCGTATATATGTAATATGTTATACATGCATCGTCCCCACACACCCAGAAATACGCATGCTCACCCATCAAGATTTATTGATTTTTGTCTGTGTATCCAATATTGTGTAGTTACTTCATAATATTTACAAATAAGCATACATAACATGATCTGTAAATTGCTGCTTCTTGTTTTGAAACTGTCCTCCTTCCTTCTGTCTGTAAGATGGCCTTTGTAAAAGGTGTTTCACAAGCATTTGTAAGGCAATTACAGACCCTCTTCTGCACTCCCTGTAAACCCAAAACTTCTGCTAATCTGTGCTGCAATCGCCAAGACGGCAAGCTCAGGCCTACAGCGTGTGTGTGGGTGTTTGTATGTACTATCTGTATGCAAAGTACAACAGAAACATAGTTAGCCTGAGAAATATATTTTAAAAAAATATATTTATAGCTTGAGCAGAGATTTTTTTCTTTTCTTTTTATTTTTTTGTCTGATGTACATTGCCATACTCTCAGGAAATGACTCCTCAAAAGTTTTGGGCTGATGGGAAAAATAATTTCCGCCCCCCCCCTCCAATGGAGGCATGTCTTTATGTCACTTCTTGAAACGTATTTTGTGAAGAACTGTCAGAGTTATAGTTTGTGCTGCTGCTACGTATGTTCTTAAATTCTCACCTGGCATTCCAGATGATTAGTGGGAGCTTTGTCTTGATACAAACTGCAGAATCAGCCCTTTAGTTTCCCATATTAACAGAGATCACAGTAATATAAGAATGAGGTGTTTCATTGAACCTTTGTCAAGAACGTGGCTGAGGGTTGGTGTGGGATTTTTTTGTTAACACTAGGGTAAAATGTGTAAAATAAGGCCACAGCTATCCCAGTGGATGTTTTCCCAGACTTAAGCTGAAAAAAAACCCCAAAACAATTTAAATGAATCTAAACTCTGGCTGAGGTGAAAGGGCCGAAGCTGAAGTCTGCTATGATTCCTGGATGAATAAGGAATGTTCACCTGGGCTTGCATTTAATATGAGCCATTCTATGAGGGAGAAAGGAAGGGAGATGGATATAATGAAAAGCTTGAATGCCTGTGTGCACCGAGGGGACCACTTGCTGTTAAAAATCAAATTTCATCTTTTAAATCACTTTCCACGCTTGTCTGTAGTAACCAAGTAAATGAAATCTTGAAGTGTCCTGGGACCATGTGGCTAGATTTGAACCTGCTTACGGAGTAAGGTGGTGCCATTAATCAGCAGCTGGGAAACAACAAAACCCAACAAAAAGCCAACCACCCCAGAATATATAGCTCCTTACTAACGCAAACAAAGGCGGAGAGATTCACAGTTTATGTTTATTGTCGTTATTATTAATATTTTTTAAGTCCTCCAATCTTTGAAAAAGTGGAAGGAAGGAAAATACTTAGTGGGAAAATGCTTCTTGAGGTATATAAAATAAAAACCTGGCAAAGGGACGTAAGATCAGCAGGTAAGAGTATCATTGTAGCTGCGTGGCTGTGGTGGGGAAGACATCTCACTGCAGAGGAACAAGCCTCTTGGTTTGTTGTTTTTTCTTCTTTTTTTATATTATGTATCACAAGTAGCCTAATTGCAGCAAAACCAGCAAACTGCCAGTTATACAGGAAGAGGCTTAAACTCACTAAACTGTTATATAAATAGAAAGTTCAAAGGTCTGTTTGTGGCTGACAAAGCTGAGAACAGGCCATCTGTGGGCCAGGTTCCTCTCCTGCATGAGTGCAAAACCAGTGCGTGCCACAGCAGTGTGTTCTTTCAACGTAGTCCTCAACCTGGAGGGGGTGATCCTGCTCTCCAGACAAAGGTGAACTGTTTCAGTTCCAGCGCTGGGTATTTCCCTCCCACCGTCCCCCTGCCCTCTTTTCTCTTTGCCTTGTGCCTCTGCAGAAGACCTTCTCAGTTACTGTTCTTTCACCAGGGTCTGTAATAGCACACTAAATGAAAAGTCATCTGAACTTGGAAACAGTGTTGTGTTGTGTTTCTGATGGGAATGTGTGAAATAGAGTAGAGAGGGTCTTTGGGAATTAGATTGATATTTTTTATATTTTTTGGGGGGGTGATGGTGAGAGCATTAGTGTAGGAGAAAGTCACATTTTGAATGAATTTCTGTAACGTTTTTGTCTTCTTCCCTTTCTTCTCCTTAAGAAATATTACAGTTGAATTGCAGTTACTTTTTGGATTCGTGTTACAGACATCCCCAAGTAATTATTTGAAAACGTTTCATTTTCGATTTGCTTTGAAAGTGTAAATGGATGGATTGTGTGGCTGCTGGTGGGTGGGTGAGGGGGATTAGATGCTGTCAAAACAAGCAGCTGAGGAAGACCAAAAATAGTCTTGGGCCAAAACCTATACTTGAAGTACATCCTGATTTAGTAATTCTTCCCTGGCTGATATGGAACTCTATGGAGTGTAAATCTTAAAAGAACTTGGCCATGTGCTAACATTAAGCTCACATCTATCCTATGAGGCAAAATTACTATCAGTTTAACAACATTTGAATTGTTTTCCTAATGATTCATTCAATAATTTAATGACTTTTGAAATACACAAATTGGGATGGAGAGTAGATACTTCAGATACTGTTCAGCTATTCTGAAGCCAGGCAGAACTTCAGAGTGTTTAAGCACTTCATATTCGAATGCCAATTATATTGTTTGGGATTTTCTTTTTGAGAAAAGATGGTGTTATGATGCAGGTCCTTCAGGGAAGCAAAATTTTTCCTTTTGTCTGTCTGACAAGACTGTTGCTGCAACCTGGAATTTAAATAATTTAAAGGGAAAATGTGACATCCTGTAAAGTGTTAACTTAAATATACTAAATGATTTCTGTAAAAACGGGTGGGCACTGATGGTCATTTTGGGCTTCTTAGGACTGAGATGGTATGCTCTAGTGTTGTGGAAGGAGCGTTATGATGGTTTTTTTGTGTTATGAAGCCCAATTTCTGTTTTTATCTGAGTCAAGCAAAATTCCCATCATGCAAGATGGGACAAAATTGGCTCCAAGACTTAGAAAAAGCACATGGGCCTTAATATTGTGGGGTTGTTAGGCAGGTATGCAGTTTTAAGCACATGAGCAGTCCTATTGAAACAACTCTGATTTCAAGTTATGTTTTACTGAACGGGGGTTTTGAGCACTCCCAAAATGCTCAATGTGTTTTACTAGTGACTAAACCCCAGTTCTTTACATATGTGGGAATGGAAACTGACATTATTTTTTGTTATTTTTGCCTGTACAGTACACATCCCTTTGCCTGAAATCTATCAGCAGTTTTACATGATTACACAAATAACTGGGCAGCCAGAAAGAGTGCAACTATCAAATCTCATTTTAAAAATAAGAAATTAAAAGAATTGTAGGAAATGTTTAACACACTGAACCCATGAAGTTTGTGGAATGAGCATCTGAAGAGATAGACCCCATCCTGTGTTTCCCTGGTGCCTTTAGTTTGAGGTATTGGGGTTTCTTTGTGTAGAGAACTTGAAGGATTGGGCTCCTGGATACTTTTTAAGCGTATATAATGAATAAGTACCATAAAGTACCCATGCCTTCCTCCATCTCGGCCTAAGCCAGTAGCCAGTGATGTCAATGGAGATGCTTTCAATTGACTTCAAGAGAGTTTGACCCTGTTTTGGCCAAAGGCAGGCTTCACGAAATGTGGAGCAACTCTCTAACGACTAGGATCAGAAAACCACTTTGTGCACACCTAATATTATGCGTGTGGAAAAGCTTCACAGAGCCCAGTTCTGAACCTGTCTAATTCAAATTTACTGCCTTTCTTTTGAGAAGAAAGAAAAGAAAAATGGAGAGGAAAGTTTGTATCTTTTCTCTTGGTTGCAGTTAACAGAATGTATTTTATAAAGCCATCAAACATCTATTAACACTGAAAACTGAAACTGTGCCACAACTCAGGGTTTGCCATGTTATGAATTCTTTCTTAAGCATCAATAAAGAAGATAGTAAATCCAGTCATATGTCAAGTTAGTATAACCTTCCAGACCACTCATAGTATAATATAGTCAGGAAGTCACAACAGTGACTTGAAAAGACAGTTCTTTCATTCTTACTATTGTTACTGAATGTTACATATTGATGCTTTGTAATAAAAATATTTGTTTACATTGTTCTAATAGCTTTGGTCAGAGGTCAGAAGGTATGTTACTCCTGAGTAATGGACAACTGTAGAGATAAAAAATGAGTGGAAGGGTGGCAACATGCATGTCAGTAGCTTTTAAGCTCCATTTTGTATAACTTCTAATAATACAGTTTTTTGACCAAAAAGGTATGTGTTATCCCATCTACATTTGTGAGCGAAGATTTTGGGGAATGAGCTGGAGGGAGTTGTTTTCAAAAGCTATGTATTGGAGCCCTATGAGGTCTCATAGAAAGTAGAAAAGAATTGCATATTACTCCTTGGTTTCAACAAGACTGTTGAGTGCAGTCAGTGCGATGGGTTTACCATGTTGGGCTCATAGTACTGAAAAAAAAAATGATATGGAACTAGAGAGCTGAGGTAAGGCTATAAACCAAAACTTCCTGCAGTTAACTTCCCAGCTGTTACAAACTGTTTTATCATGAAGAGACTGTTTTTCAACTCATACATAGCAGATCCACACAATAAATTATTATGACTTTTAAACAAAGGTCTAGTCAGTAGTTTCTTCTTCTGTAAAACTTTATATCATGTTTTAATAACATTTTATGAATGTGTTCAAATCAAGCCACCAGGAGAAGAAAGCTCTTACTTGGGGGATTTTTTCTTTATCTGACCTCAGCAGTTAATCTGTGTCTTTTTACTGGGGATTGTCGATGAGTTCTTATTCCAGGTGATTTGAGATGGTGAGGTTTAAGGAGAGCTGGAGATGATACCACAACTGGAAGCCAATTTTCATTGAAGGTAACACAGAGAATGGGGGAATGCCATTTACTACATATAATGTGCAAGTTTTGTTTAGTGAGGAGCTGTAGTCAGCAATTCAGATTCCTGACTCAGATGCTGCATGGTGCTACTAGTTATAGTAAGACATGAATAGCCCACTCTTTTTTTTTTTTTTTTTTTTTTTTTTTTTTTATAGGGGTGGGGTATTAACAACCAGCAAGGAAAATGAGATAAAGCACCAAGTTAAAAATCACTCAGTAGTTCCTTTGACAAGTAATATAATAGCTATTTTTGTATCACTGTGGGTGTACATGGTGTTGCGGAATAAGTAAATTCTGTAGCTCTACATCGCTTTCAGGGCCTGGAATTCAAACCTGCAGATGTCTTGCTACAGAAACTAGTGCTTTTTCCTTATGGCACTTTGCATGGACTGTTATCAGGGTTTGACCATAGTTCAGAAGTTTTCTTCTTGGTTATTTAAGTGTAGGCCCTTATGATAAGTGATGGTATCTGCATCCTACAAAGACATCCCACAGACACCTAAAAGTAAGACTGGGTAAAAATGGAGCAGTACTTGGTGGCTTGTGATCTGTGCTGAGAAGGTGGCTTCACAATGGAATGTTTTCATCTAAAATATTTTTATCTCTGAGGGTAACAATCCATTATGTAGGTCTACTTGTTCTTTTTTCATCCTTTACTGTATCACTGGCTTAGGTCAAGATTTCACTTGTGAGGAAAAAAGCAAACAACTGTCAGTAGAGAAAGCAAATGCAAAACTTTGTATTTAAAGTGTCATTAAGGTTGCCACTTCCCATTTAATTCAGTCTCATATCATGAGGTAAACTAAGGTCCTGCAGTAATACGGTGCTTAGGTGAGCCTATTTCTATGCTGCTGTCAGTAGCCATGTATTTAAGAATGTAGTATTCAAGACTGGGAAAAACAGATGCCTGTTGGTTATGGACCTCTTTGCATAGAGGCCAGTGTGTGAGACAATTGCAGGGGGCTAGATTTTAGAAGATTTTACTTTTTAGGCCCCTTTCCTGAACTCTCAGGTGAGACACCCATAGCTTGCTGTAGCCAATTCATGTGTAAAACCTTTGGGCTGCTCTTTGAAATGTGGGGGTGATTTTTCTTCCAGTTTCTTTCCTGTAGAACAATGGAATGACATTCTTCCTGGTGTTTCCTATGAAGAATAATGATGAGGAATTATCTTCTCTGTCTACAAGTGTTTAAAAACTCATTAGTTAGGGTCCCTGAAAGAATTCCAATACAAGTCAGTGGGTGTGGTGAAGCTGATTGTAATGGGAAGCGGACTGGGCCCTGGGGCTGGTGGTCAGCAGGGAGGCGAAGCTGTAAAGAATACTGTGCATATGCTATAGTAAGCATTTTCATAGATCTCCTCTGTGGGAGAGGACAATGGCTTTGGAGCTCATATTTACTCAAAAAGCAGCCCTTTGATTTTCATGGCTTTATGCTTCGTTGCACATTGGAAAGCCCATTTGTCTTCACCAAGCCTTTGAAGAGGGATAGGTGAAGGGATTGAGGCATTGGCCAGTGGCTGAGGGTAGTGGTTGCTTGGAGAAGGAGCTACATTGTCCTGCTTTTTTTGTGGTGATACGTGGCAAAGGTGCTGTCGTCCTTTTGAAGTTTTCTAAATCAAGGTGAACATGTATTTAGGAACAGAACGTGGATTCTCTTACTGGCTGTGCCACTAGCTGCCTTACTGCCTTTGGGAAGTCACTTTGTATCTGTCAAAGTGGAATAATGATATTTACAGCTTTGGTAATTTGCCTTTTTAGTTTGTTCGGGTTTTTTGTTCAGGTGGAAAGCATGAGAGAAGGGACAACTATGTAGTTGCCTTTATCTGGTGTTTTTTGTTCACTCATCTTGTTGGGGGTCAGCTGGGAACTGTTTTTGACATTTTCTCTACTCTGAACTTCACTCGAGCTATATAGTCCTTCACTACCTTCCTTGTACTGCATTACCTAGAAGAAGAGCAAAGTGTTGACCCAGATTGGCTATGGCACAGCTTATGCACTGAGATCCTGTGTTGGATGCAGCTTTTGTACTGATGGTATCAGACACATGTTTAGAAAAATGGGGTAACGTTTCTGGCCACAGACCTTTCAAGCTGTTGATTTATGTTTCTCTGCTTTACCTCCTTTTATGAAGTGAGAAGAACAACATCTCAGAATTTTACTGGTAGACTGAGGCATTTTACAGAGAAGTCATTGTCACTACCCCTTCTTGTACACGGGGGAGTGGAAAGAGAGGAGCCAAGTGACTTGCAGAAGGGCTTGGCGTTGGTCAGGACTGCTGTCAGCTGAGTTCCAGTTCACTGCTTGCCCACTCTGATGGGTATATTTTCCTGTTCCGCAGGGGTGTGATGAGGTTAAGTCCCTTAATGTTTATGAATGTTTATGATGATAGAGCAAGACAGAAACCTAGGCAGATATATTAGTAGGGGAAAGGCAAGCCTGTAAAGAGAAGTGGTAGGATTTGGGCAGAGCACATCTGCAAGAAAAGGTAATCAAAGCAGAGAAACTCTTCTGAAGGGCAGAATTTATTTACAGTGTGCATATTTGATACAATTTACCCAGCTCTCAGCTGGAGAGCAAAGGCTGCCATGGACCTTTCCGGGAAAGAACGACCTTGTTACTGCAGAAGACTTGTCATTTCCCGGGTCTTATAGCAAAGCTTTGTATATGCAGCTGTAGCTTAAGTAAACGTCATGTCTTGGATGCTTCACTGAATAGTACATCCACACTTTTTCAGAAGCATTGTTGCTCTTTGAGCCAGCTGCCTTTGTTTCTTGCAGACCGCTGCTTTGTTGGTTAACCCTGGGCATGAATTTTCTTCACATATGTTATTAGACTGAACATATTTTCTATTTTTACCACTTGGGGATACAAATTACTGTTTTGTGTTTAGCAAGCGCTAGGAAGGGTACATCTTTGTGATGTGAAAAGAAAATAAATACAGAGGCAAAATTTCATTTGAAGATCCGTTCTTTCAAGGTTCAAGGGAAAACAGGCAGCAAAAACAATTGATGGTCTTTAGTTTTGTGTCCCTGAAAAGCAGGAGGTATTTGCACATATGTGTGTTAATAGATTATGTTGGTGGAATTTGGCTCTGAAATTTACAATGGGCTTTTGAAGAAGGGAACAAATTTTGATGAAATCCTATGTATCATTTTAAGGCAACTAGAGAGATTATTAGTAACCTACCTACTTATAAGTATTGTCTTTGTGGCTTTGAAAGTTGTCTGTGGGCCAGTAAAGCTGCACTAGAGGGCTGAGCTAAAGACTGCTGCAGTGGGTTGAAGTTTTTCCTCGATTTAGTAAACTCTAAAACATACTTAGCTAGAGCTTCCTTTGCTTTCTCACTCTATTTCTGGAGAAGATGACCTTTACCTACTCTGGCGTAGAGGTCCAGAAACGTTATGCAATCTACTGCAATATTTTTGTTACTACTCAGTCTTTCCATCTCTCTTTAAAGAGCCCTTGCCTGAACGGCCCGTACTTTAATGTGCACATGGAGTGATCATAGATAAGGGAGCATAATTAAAGAAGGTCTTGATAATTGTGTAGGGAAATGCCTGTGTACTTGTTCAGAATCATACAGCCCCACCAGCAGGACATTGAACGCATTCGAGTTGTAGACCATGACTAGGTGTTATCCTCATCAGGATAATAAATAATACACTTTCCTGTCACTTCACTCTGCCTGGTTCTTTCCCCATTACCCAAGACAAGCTGTTGTGTGAGAATTTTGCTTGGTTGTAGACTGCTCATGAATCTTGCAGAACATGACATGCAGACATCTAACAAACATGACTAGAAACTGCATAAAATACATAGACATAACACAGAAGTTGTATGTTTGAAAACACATTAGAGCCTCACAAATAACCTGATATCTAGAACGCTTTTTTTCCTCTGTATATCCATAACCAAGAGTGTTCCGCTAGCTGTGTTTCAACAAGATCTGGGTTATTTTAGATTTTGTAATGATTCTTGCTTGTGTAAACTTGCAAAATCTGCCTGTAAATTCAACTTCAGTGATAAAAGGTCTCATCAAAAAATTGAGGCAGGCTAGAATGTTTGGTTAAGATTTAATATCTTTCTAACTAATTATAACACAGTGTCAATATATGCTCTAATGTCTGTGGAAAGAAAAGGAGCATAAATGGTAGAGTTCTGTTGTACCAGGTTTTTTGTAAACAATAGTTAGGTGGATGTCTGAAGCAAGGGCAAGAGAATTGATAAACCTATTCCAAAGGGCTTGCAAAGTTGAAGTGAATTCTAAATGCAGATTAGGAGTAAATGATGACAGCCAAGCCAGCATTACCTCAGTTGATTAATTTATAAGGATACTGGTCAATGATTTTAACCAACAGCTATGCATAGTAGAATCCTAATGGGATCTGTCTGTTAAGATTACATAAAGTAGAGCATTTGATTTATTTCATAGCTTTCCAACACTCCACTTTAACTTCATACAAATAATGCATTAGTCACACTGGATAAAATGCTGTATTGAATAAAGTTGTGATTTTGTCTGCTTCTTATAATCTGATTTTTAGAAAGGATTAAATCTGTTTTAGTAGTTTATTCATATCATAAAAGAGATTGTCGGTTGAATGAAACCTTTACATCTGCCACTTTCTATCTCATTAGAAAAGACAGTAACATAAAGTTCCTCATTTCCTCCCAGTCTGTTTTATCCCCTGGTGTGTCTGAGTGTGTATATCTTCTGTACATGTTTGTATATTATAATGTCAGTGTGTTTTCAAAGTTGTGGTTAAGACTGTGTCACAGCTTTGGGAGGGTAATACAAGGGGTTATAAACATTCTGGCAAAGAAAATACCCAGCCAGGAACAAATGGGGATGTGGCAAGGGGTGCCTGTCAAAAGTCTGAAAATGATAGCTTTTAGTGGCGTGGCCCCGTGTGGATGCATTGCCAGATTCAGCAAGGTATTTAAAGCACACACACTGCTTTACTGTGAGTATGCCTACGTCAGTGGACACAAGTGCATGCTTAATAAGCACGTGTTGACTTATGGCTGATTGAAGAGGACATGAAGATTGGGTATTCCTCTGAACTTAAATGTGAATTGTCAGTTGTGATCAAACTGTCCAGCTGTCATTCATCTGTCAAGGTACTAGTGTTTTTAAAACATTCTTCTAATTCAAATGCATGGTTGTTGGTTTTATTAAGCTAAATATTTAATGCAAAATTACAAATTTAGGCGCTTTTATCCATTGTTGTTGAAATGTTGGCTTATTGTTTATGACTTTTATTCCTTTTGTTTAAATGTGTGTCATAGACAGGATGCTGCTGTTAACAACTGGCCGTTGTTTTCATGTAGACCTTTAGAGGCAGAGTAGCAGATGATCTTTTCATAGATGTTTTCTTATTTGTATTTAAGATTCTTGCCATTTCTATTTAATCCCACTAAGTGTTTAGGGCCAGACTTGGTCTTCTGAACGTGGGGTTCTGTTGGTTTCCAACGTTGAGAGAGAGGTAGTATGCAGCTCTTTCAGTTGCCTTTTTAGTCAGAAAAGCAGATTCTGAGGATCTCTGTTCTCCTTTCTGAGGGCTTGCTGAGGATGAAACTTCTTCATTCACATTTTCATTTGTTGATAAATGTTGTGGTTTTACTGGCTCTGGCATTTCAGGCTTGGCTCCTTTTCCCACATACTTTGAATCAGTAGGAACATTTTGATACAAAATCTGTAGAGCAAGGAGCCACTTGCAGGCTTTGGTTGCAAAAGCAGCGGGAGCAGCTGTAGCACCTGGGTGGGCAGGGAGGCTTGCACTGGGCTCTGCCCTTGCAGAGGCCTTGGGTTGCCAAAGTGGTAATAGAGGGTTATACCTGTTTGACTCTCAGCGCAGGATTGGGCCTGCCTCTGACTTCAGCAAGCTTCTTGAACAAGACTTTAAGAACTACATATTGTCCCTCAGCTGCTTTATTTTAGGAGCAATGACAGTGGGACCTAGCTCTTTGCTCCACACTGGCTGTTTTCTGTGCAGCAGCAGTGCACTCACCGACTGAGCCATACAGGCACAGCTGAGTCATTTTTTGCTTAAATTCTGTTCATTACTGAAATTGAGGGGAAAAAACCCTTTACTTATCATGAAAGTATTTTTGGTCATGAGTACATTCCCATGATGCAGAATGCTCCTCAAAAGTACAGTAATGTTTGTTGAGGTGGAGATATACCCTACGTTGTAGTTTTTTTGGGTGCCAGATCCAAGGAGTATGCATGGATTGGTTTCCTGAGGGCAAGTAGTTTCCATTTGGCATTACTGAATGAACAGTGCCGTCTTTCTCAGCTAAATTTAAGTATCCTCTGCAGCAGGCTTACCTACACACATGAAGCAGCCCTAGTATCTCTGACGTTGCTTTAAAAATGGGTAGTCGTATATGGTGTGTGGCTCCAGCGGCGCTGGGGAATGTGGGCGTTGCAGGTGTCTCGGGAGCTGAGGAAGCCTTCCCCAGCCACCTTCTTCCCCAGCAAACCTGGCCTGTTGGAGGGGTCATCCTGGAGCTGCACGTGGCCGGAGCACACATCTATCACTGCTATCAGAGAATGTCCAAACCTGGCGCCTTCTGTGTGCACAACTATTTAAATGGAAGTATTTGTCAGCTTTCCCATATATGTAGTAGCATAATTTCAGGGATGGATAGTGTATGTGGGTTACATACGGTTCTAGCTGCTATGCAAGAACATGAACTGATGCTGTCTGTACTCACGGTTTCATAATACACTGAGGACTAATGCAACCTTCCAGCACTCGGTTAACAAATTATCCCGTGAGATGGTTATGGCAATGAGACACAGCGTAAGTATTTAAATATGAAAGAGCAGTGCCACACTGTTTGTTTTCTGTGAGGAGTACTGACTGTATCTCTGAATAAACAGACAACAGCCTTTTATGGGAGATTTTGGTTGCATTTTATTTGGCAGCTGTTTGTCTTGACAGGAATTCTTCAGTAGTATTTATTGTATTTTGTGCTGGTAGGGGGCAGAGCCAAAGCAGAATCTGAGCAGTTTTACTTGCTTTACTTGTGAACAATAAGAAAATATTGCTGTATTAATTACTGTTGTGCTTTATTGGCAAAAATAAAGAGATCCTATAATATGAAATTGCTAATATAAGAAAGGCTTTGATTTTCTCATTAGCACAGGATATTTTGCATCTGTTCTGGTTCACAAGTGCATTGTCGGCACTTAAATAATAATAATGACTCAGTAATGAATAAGAATAACGACAAATAGGCATGTGAGTATGCAGGCAGGCAGGCACCCTCCGGTGTTTACCAGTAGGTTGGTTTTGGAGGTCTTGCAAAATGAGCTGTTCCCATATGCCCATTCAGATTTTCTTAGATCATTGCACAGCCCGGAGATTCATTTCGCTGCTGACATGGCTGAGTTATATACAAGCACTTTTTTCATTGTGTGTCAGGAGTGAAGTGTTAAAGTTCAAATGGAAAATATATGTTTCTTCCACTTAGAAACATTTAAATCTCTATTTTTTCTTTCTTTTATTTTTTTTTTTTTGGTGCGAATAGAGTCTTAAGTATCTCATTGTTTTGAATTCATGAAAATATTAGAGCTCTGGATTGTTCTGCCAGTTTTTCAAGTATGTTCTTAAAAATGTAGCCTGGAAACACCTTCACTAGAGTTCAACTTAGTTTATATTGAATTGTCCCTGCTTCTGTAGTTACTGTTACAAAAAGAGGTAATGTTGAACTAATGTTAGTGGTCTGTCTTGAACATCAAAAAGCCTAGGAATCTAAAATTAAGTTTCAAATTCTGATTTGGCTCTTAATTTATGGCACTGTCTCACTATTTATGAAGTTGTCTGCCTGTATTATATGCCACACAGTACAGTTTACGGATTTCTTTTTTTTTCCCCTGGTCTTATCTAATGCTGAGTAGTTAAGAACAGTGATAAGTGAAGATCAGCACTATGCTCCCTTAGAATTTTAACTTTTAGCCCTATTCTCAAAATAATTTGGACTAATGATGTGGCTTAATAGCTCTGAGTTTAAGAGAAAAGGAAACTGCTTAGTTCAAGTTGGGGGTGGGGGGGAGAAATCAGCAATTATGCTTTGAAGTTACTCTTTTACTAAAATGCTACTCTGCATTGTAAATTATACCCTTATGACCCTGCAGCTCAAGAGAAAGTAACAAAAAAAGTGTGTATGTATATAAACAATGATTTGGAAATTGACAAATCTGGTCAAAATGCTTAAAAGTTCTGGACTGACAGGTGAGAGGACATCTGCTGTGTGAGGGATATAAATTATACCTGCCATTTAATGCCATTAAAAACTTCCTTAAAAAAAATACCAAAAAGGGGCCTTATTGATTGGCGCAAGTGATACTTGCGTTAAGAAGTCTGCATGTGTTAATGTGCACTTTAACAATATTTGTAAAGCAAAGGAAAGCAAAAGCGTTAGGGTTTTTTTTCCCTTATTGATTAAAATTATTTTTTGGTCCAACATCCCTTAACTATAATGGCACAAACATTACAATACATGCATGGTTAAAATATAACAGCGAGGGAGGAATTAAAAAAAATAATAAAGAAAAACAAACCAAAACCCAACCTTCTCCTCCAACTAAAACAGTTTAGCCCTGGGTAAGCCAAAAGAAATTGGTAAAGCAAGTAGTTTAATAGCACATGACCTGTAAAGTACTTAAAGTGATCTGTGAATGGAAGCTACCCTAAGTCTGCTGCTTGTCACAGGAATTTGTCTGGCTTAAGGGCAAAGTAAGTGGGTCTCCTTGGCAGTACAAGAGCAAGTAGATCACCAGGTAAGATCAGATAGGAGTCTCTAGTGGTAACAACAGGACTACAACAAAGCTCTTCTTTTGACACCATTTCTGCTGCTGTTACTGCTGTTAATAAGTGTGCTAATTATCATGAACCTGATAAGGCTTATATTAATTGACTGAACTAAATGTAAATTCTGGTTAAATAGAGAATAGTTCAGTAGATTTGACAGGTGCTGGTTTGCTTAGCTGCTGTGTTCGGAGTAAAGGCACACTTTAGAACGAAATAAATTACCTGTATTTTAACACTTAGATTTTGGGGAGGCTTAAAAAGTTTGGATTTGACTCCTAAAATAGAAAAGCTTAAGGTTTTCAGAATATCTTCTGACTTTCTCCCCTGCCCTGTGATACTTCATGCAAGGGCAATTAGTTATTACAGTTTTCGTATTGCAGTAAAATCCCTGTGTAGTCATTTGTCACATATTTGCATGGCACAGAGTAGTGTGGCCTAACTGTTTAGTCTCCAGACACTATTGTAGCAGTAAGCGATGGATAATAAATAGCAATAGCTACCAGTGTGATGGCTGTAGACTAGATTGGAGTTCCAGTTAGAGGGTGCTGTGTTGGGCTTCTGGGCCGATCTTGTCTCTCTACCTTGCGCTACAGGTTTGCAAAATGGATACTGTAGCATACACTTGGCTTTAGAGGCGGCTCAGGGCATGCTTAGTAGTTGTGAAGATACTTTGAGGTCTTTCAAATATCTTTCATATGTACAAGCAAAACATATCTGTGTTCAAGTGCTCTTTTGCCTGGGAGGAGGGCATTTCCTGACTTACGGAAGTGTCTAAATGCTCATTGTTATAAGGAAGTGTAGAGGTGAACATGGACAAGGAAGAAACAAATGTGATACCTCTGGGGGTTAAATGGCACAGACTTTCTTTGGAAATGCTGGAATATTTATAATATATTTTATGTATTCCATAACTAGGCATTGCCATTCGTGCACACAACCTCTTCGTTTTAATTGTCAGGAGAGCTGTCACACTCCCCTGGCAGATTGGAATCTGTCACAGAATAGAATCATTTAGGCTGGAAAAGGCCTTTGAGATCAAGTCCAACCGTTAACCCAGGACTGCCAAGTCCATCACTAAACCATGTTCCTAAGCACTGCATCAATGTGTTTTTTAAATGCCTCCAGGCATGGTGATTCTTCCACCTCCCTGGGCAGCCTGTTCCAATGCTTGACCACCCCTTCAGTGAAGACGTTTTTCCTAAAATCCTAATATCCAATCTAAACCTCCCTGGCACAACTTGAGGCGGTTTCCTCTTGTCCTGTCACTGGTTACCTGGAAGAAAAGACTGACCCCCACCTGCCTAACCCACTCACTAACTCAACAATTCATGCTACAGCATGCTCCAAGAACAAACGGTTTTTGTAATTTCTCAGCTACATTTTATGACTTATTTTAAAATGTTTGAATTCTTTTTCCCCTTCTCCCTCCACTAAACATAATGTACACGTATAAGGGAAACAGCTCTGGAAACCAGTGTCCTCTGCCTCTCAAGAGGCCTTGGCAGAATTAGGTTCTTACTCTGTGCTCAGTCTGGCTGCTTCCTGAAGGAAAAGGGGTATTTCAGTCCCTCTTGTGCCTGTAATTGATGCCCACTGTGCTCTGAATCATGCTAGCTAGGGACTTACTTTTGTATTAATTTTTGCCATTTAATACTGTCCCTCAAAAAACACTCCCAAAGCAATCTCCCACCAAGCCAACAAAAGGCAAACCTATTGTGAGGCTTGTGCGAAGTTTCAAGATTCTGTAATCTCACTGTGAGTGGGGCTGGAGTGGTACCTCAGCTTTAGTTCTGATGCAGGTGGGACAAAAATAGCTGTGTGCTTTCTGCCCTGTGCATGCCACCTGTTCCAGTGGAAAGAGGAAGCCTTAGTTACTTATAATGGTCATGAAACTAGCTGTATTTTACAGAGATGTACAGACGCAAACAACTCCCTATTTTAAAATATATAAGGTAATAAATTGACTGTTGAGAAACTGGAATGCAGCTGGACTCATTTGCAGGGTGAGGGTGGCTTATTTCTCTGGGTGCTTCCTTTCCTATCAATGCATGGTAATTACCAGACGTTGCACTTTATTTTGGACTACAAGATCATCACATGCTTTTACTACATGCAGTGCTTTATTGAAGCTATCCTGCATTATGTCTACGAAGTTTAAAAAAAAAAAAAAAATATTCTGTTTGTTCTGGAGCAGCAGTGAGTGGGAGTTAAACTTTAAGTGCACATTTGGCTCTTTAAAAAGACATTTAGTGTACAATTACTGCTGCTTACCATCTTATAATTGTTGTGTGTTTAGGCTTAGTCAGGCTTAGGAAGATGGGTATCTGTAATCTTTGAGGGCTACAACTCCCTGTCCTAGTTTTCACAAAAGAGAAAGTAATTACAGATATTGAGATAGATATGGAGATAACACAACACTTTGTGCTGTGATGTTTTAGTGATTAGTGTAAAATAAACACATAGACAAAAAGGTTGTGGTAAAAGATTCTGTATGTGGCTGCAGTTTCAGTCAATGATATCCACTGTGATGCTCAAATCAGATCTGGGAGGCAAGACTGCTCTTCATGGAGTCCCCAGATCTGCTGTTCTGTTGTTACACAGGTGCACAGTTTGCAAAACACTGGGTTTAAGTAAGGGGACATATTTGTAGTAACAACTGCACGTTACACCACATCAGCGTAAAACTAACCGACTGCAGTCATGCCTTGATAGGCAGCCTGATGAACAGGCATGTTGACACGTCCGGTGATATAGAGGAGAAATACCTCCATCAGCCTTTTTTGGTGGGTATCTTTGTTAGATAGGAAATAAAAAGATGGATGAGTATATTTGGGAAGACCTAGGTCTATATCAGGATCTTGACAGTGCTTGAAGTGCGAGATATGGGAGCAACTACAGGTTAGAAGCTGCGGGTTTCCCAGCTTGAGATCTATCACAGGAAAAGGACAATTGCATATTCCAACCTGCCATGTAGCTTGTTGCTCAATAAAACTGTTTGTGTTTTCAATAAAGGCATGCAGAAAGCACTTGAGAACTATGGCTGAATCCAGGTGTAAGATACATAGGCAGTAGTATTTCCATTTTACAGGCACTGAAATGTGGTCTGTGTGAATTGGCAAATGTTACTCTGCTAACCTATGTTGTCTGGTTTTTCTTCATGAGGAAACACATCTCTGAGGAATGGACTGAGATGGGGATGTCATATCTACAGTGAAAATATAAATTAAGTTGTATGGGTTGATTTTGCTTTGAACTTTGGTTGAAAAGACAGTTCTGTTAAAACAAAATATAACAAATGTGTAACTGAAAATGCCATTGTACTTGAATGGCATGGGAGATAGGTAGTTAAAAGGCATATTAGCTAAAAAAGTATCTTTTTTTTTAATTTGGTTTTATGACCCACTGTAACTGAAAGACATAGCTCCACTGTTTTTCTTTAAACAGGAGAATATTATTGGATTTCAGGCCAGTTGTCTGAAAGTTTTCACTTATAAACATATGAACGCTTTCAGCTGTATTTGTAAGAAATGTTTTTGGATTACAGATGCTCTAAAGAAACAAATCTGTTTCAGGGCTATTTTGTAACTGAAAGCCTTTGAGAAAATGTTCTTATCATTCAAAAAAGATCTGAAGCTCTGAGTATGTATTGTGACTGTCATAATAACTTTCATACTCGGAATGCAAAGGACAACTAATCCTTCCCTCCTTGGTAGGAGTCATATGCTGCTTTTTAACTTTCTTCACTGTTTTATTTTTAATGTAATTTTAATGAAAAGGTGGATCTGGCATTAAAAAGTGGTTGTTGCCTCTCTTCTGATGCCACAATGATAGGAGTTCCAACAGTGTTACTTTTTTTTGGAATAATATATATATTCTGTGCTTAAACTTTGATCTTGTGTTTAGTCCTACGAGTTGAAATCCATGACACTTTCTTTGGGCTTTATCTGTAGCCTTTTAAAATCAACTGATTTTTTTTTTTTAACAGACTGTAATAGTATCTGGATTGAGACCACAGAGCTTGAGTACTTGGGTGTTACAAAGGTGGAATATGGGGAAGGAGGTGGTGAAGATCAAATCCACCCTCCCATTTAAAGGGTGGAGATAAAGCCTGATATAGTACCCCACCTCTCCTTGATAAGGCTGCTCTGTCTGTGTTAATGCTGTTCCTCCTCGCAGTGGTGAACTTCACCCACTGACATTAAATCCTCTCTCATAAGTGATTGGTGTACAAGCCTACTCTGTGATTTCCAGGCGTGTCAAGGGATTTAGCTGTACAAGCTTTTTCTTGTATTTGAAATGCAACTTTTTTATAGTAATAGGAAGCATGGATCAAAATGTGCGATTCATCCTTTTTAGTACCCATAAAATCCTGTAACAATAGCCAAACTAATTAATATAGTTAGTTAATCTGTTCAGGCTACTAAATAGTAGAGGAACCCCTCTGTCTATCCCCCCGAACCAGAAATCCTAAAGCCCATCTACTTCAAAAAAGGAATGTGAATCCCTTTTTTTTTTTTTTTTTTTAAGACCAAACTTTTATATGGGAAAATATATTTTCCCATAAAGTATAAAATTTCAGCAACTTTATGTCAGTACTGGTGGAAAATTTTTTAATTTAGCAAAGGATCATTTTTGCCAGTGGAGGAGGAAAATTGCTTTGCTTTAAGAAATAAATCTGAGCATCTCTTAATAAACACTAGCATTACTGTGGTTTTTATCTGTATGTGCTTTCATAAAAGGTTCTTTTTAGTGCAATACACATTTGGTTAAATCCTGCAATACCTTAATGCCTTTCATGCTAGTGCATCCCAAGGCACTTTACAATCTGTAAAGTTAACATTAGAAATGCAGCACATAAAATTCCCTAAGACAATCCTTTTTAAAATGCTGAATAAAACATCTAAACTGTTAAGTTTGGATTAAATGGCCCAGCAGTTGGTGCATTTTTTCTTTCTGTGGAAAATATGTTTGAAACAAATGACTGAAATGAATAAAGGCTCTGTAAATAATATGACTTCAGATGATATTCATGAAGGCCAAAATCTGCCATTCTGCAGGAGGAAGTCTAGACATGTATAAAGTTCAGTGTTAATTAAGAGGGAGCAATACGCTGCGGTGAGTCAGAGCAATTTTATAATCCAAATGCTGCTAAAAGGGACTCTTGTCAACCTCAAAATCTTACTTGTTTCGTAATCACTGGGTAAGGAGACTTGCTGGCTGAGGAGATACATGTCTCTTTTGGGTTTGAATGCAGTCCAGCCTGGTAGTGACCAAAAGCTGTTACCATCTGATAACTGTTTGTTAGGCTATGCAAAATAATTGTAGTCTCCAAACAGTTCCCAGTGTCAATGTCAAAAAACCCACCCCCACGTTTGGCACTAATTATTGCCCTCGCTGGCAGCCCCAGCAAGGAGGCCAAGGTTTGACTGTTATTTCCCCTTTCAGTGCTTGCAGTGGTCCTGCTGAGAGTGAGTGTGTCTGGTTTGTGGTTAAACGGTGTATGTTCTGTTCTCTGCAGGGCTGCCAGCCTGGCATCTTTTATAAGTACTGATTTTTATCATTAAGAAAACAAGATCCTTCATCATCTTCTTGCTCCACCTTTAGGTCTGCTGTGAGCTGATTTTTTTGCATTGATGCAGGTTTAAAAAAAAGAACACACCAAGAAACCCAACAAACCAGCAGAACAAAACAAAAGCAGTGGCAGGTAGGATTTTGTTGTGTGGGGTAAGATGAGGCCAGAAAGACTTGGTGCTTTTATTTTTTTTTTTTTTTCAAATTAAAAGAAATAAAATGTACACTGAAAAATAAAAACAAGAATAACAGCCAGCTGATAGCAGTGGAATACATAAGAGAAAAAAAACAGGATTATGCAGCCTCGGAAAGAGCCAACAGATGTTCAGGGCGGGTTAGAAAAACAACATGATCAACGGTATGAAAGCTGCGACAGATCTAAACAAAACCCCAAAATAGATGCAATTCTAGAATAAGCCTGAAAAACAGAAAATCATTATAGGCTTTCCTCAGCACAGCCGCCGGTCTCTGATAAAACAAGATTGAAACTTCTCAAAAAGGAAATTTATACCGACGCGGGATTGCAACTTCATTGCTAGAGACTTCTCATGCACCTCTGCCAGCGGGTAAATTGGAAACAGGATAAAAATGAGCAGCCTGCTCCTCAGGCAGGAAGGGTGCCTGAAGTAAGAGTTAATTGCTGACCCAGTAATGGAGTGGCACTTTCTTAGGAATTGAGAATGTAGTTGTTGTATCACTTAAAATGGGTTGGTGGTTGGTTTGTTGGTTTTTTTTTCATTTTACTGGACAATTTGAGCTGGAAGGAAGTCCACGCAGACCACGTAGTCATATAAAATCACCTTCCTCACCCCTGATGCAGTGGTGTGCGTTCCCGTAAAACGAAGAGAATGTGGCATGTGGGTGAAGCCAGATGAGCATGTGGTAGCATCAGGGACGCTGGTGTCCCTCGCTGTGGATCACAGCCACTGCTCCGAGGCTCTGATCAGTGTTATTGCCGGGCTCACCCGTCCTCCTCGCTCAGCACTGGAAGAGTGGCTCGTGGGGGCAGGCCAGAGGGTTGGGCTGGGATGAGCACAGCCATGCTTTCATTGGGGTCCATAACAGCTTTCCCTCAGACACTGGGGAGATGGGAGTGAGCCCCGTTTGATGTATTTAATGCTCTAAGGCCCTTTCCCTCTACTTCAAATTGTTTCTCACGTCAAGTGCCACTGAATGGGCTGGATGCTGCCACCCCAGGAGAAGTAAAGACAGAGGCATCTGTCACTACCTGTGAGGGGACGCCTGGCCTGGGCAGGAGCATGTTGGTGGTCCCACAGGCATGGCAGGGCCTCGTGGACAAGGGGTTTGGGGCCAGCCTTGGCCCCAGCACCGCACTGGGAAGCCAAACAGGGGGCAAAGGTAGAGATAGAGATGATTCTTTTCAGGAAACCTCTTTCACTGGGGCGTTATCCCAAAGTGAGACTCCAGCTTCTGGAAGCAGCCCAGGCCTATCATCTGTGACTAGAAAATGCCTGTTTGAAAAGGCAAGTGTGTATGGCTCTGGTTAAGTTACTCCAAGCTTTAATAAGGTAGAGTATTGCTCCGTTTTTGTCACAACGTTGGAGAAGCACCAGAATGAAATCCCTTGAGGCAGTGTCATGGGAAGGGCGCTTGCTGCCCGGCCTGTGGGAGAGGCCAGCTCTGGGGCGTGGGCGCCATGTTGGGCGAGGGGCGCTCCTGCTGCCTGGGCTCACACCAACCTTCTCGGGGCTTCATGAAACCTTCGCAAAATGCTAATTATGGCATCTACATTAATTTGTATGCATTATGCAAATTAAGTAGCAGTTGCACACCGCCGTGGTTTAGGTGGATCTTGTGCTGTACGTACAGTTTCATGTTGGACTGACACAGGTTTTGTTTACTACAGTAAATGGTTTTGCTGTAGAGTGTTTGGAAAGCAGCCGGTGGTGGTAATTGGTTGTAGGTGACACTGGTGCACTCCATTAAGGTTTATTTAATAATATTCTTCAATGGAGAAATCTAGAAGGTCAGTGAGCTTAACTCACCGATATGCTGGCTCAAACTGGCAGTACTTGGGCCACTTTGCTGTAGGGGCGTGTTTGTGGAAACACTAAAGTGATCATGTGCTCTATTAAAAATAGGTAGGTTATTTGTCTTCCCTCAGGTTTAGGAAACTCTGCAATTCTGTTGAATTGTACAGAAGTGGGGCAGGTTCCATAGTTGCCTTTGCCCCTCGGTTCGCAGCGTTGCCTTGCTTCGCAGCCCTGTGGAGCTGGCTGCTCCCCCCTCCTGCCAGTGACGTCCAGCATCTTCCTGCGGCAGCACACTGAGCAGAGCTGAGCTCTGGGCATATGCTTCCAGAAGGAATCCAGCTCTAGCTTTTCAGATGAAAAGGTTAAAGACTTTGACACAAGATAATTATAAAAGGAAAATTAATCTTTTCTTGGATTGAAAATTATTGTGTAAAAGAGTGTGTAAATTATGGCGTGCAAGTTAAGTAATGGCTTTTATACTGAAATCTGGAATTACTGTGATGAAGGAGATGGTGTCAAACTGTGGTAATTTATTTCATTTTGGTTTCTCAGATCTGCAATGAATTTAGGAAATTCAAATTTATAGCAAGTGGGTCTTCGTAAGAATTTCTCTGAGAGAATGAGGATACTTTATGGAACTTCCATCAGGGTCATATTCATACCATTATTCTATCTAAGACTTCCAGTTAGAAAGTTCCCACATGTGATTTGTTCCATTGGCTTCTGTAAGTGGATCTTTCAAACTTTAAATGTTACTTCTGTTTTCTGATTTTACTTGCATCACTGCTTTTCAGTGTTTGAACAGGGATATGGTGATGAGCATAATGCAGTATTTCGCTAAATGAACTGTAAAACCTTCCAAGCATGGTTTACCTTTTTTTTTTTTTTAATTATTATTTATTTATTCTTATTCTATTGTGGAAGGTTTGGAAGTTGGTGGATTTCTGTCCAAACCAGCAAAATTGTAGATTTTGATTATTACACTAGAGTACTAAAAGCCTAATTTGAAGTTTCCCTGGAAAGAAAATTAAAGTTCTTAAAGTTGTATGTTTGGGAGTTTAAGTCATATTAACTACGAGGGCTCAATTTTTTTTCTAGTAGAAGATGGTTATGGATTGGTCATAAGCATAATTCACCTTTGAGTTGCAACACTTCATACAAAAAGTATTGTTGATGCTGCAGAGCGTATAGTCTGCCTTGCACTAAATCAAAACCTAGGGAGTAGAGTTTTTCTGTGTGTGTTTAAAGAAAGAAATGAGCAGGCTATATATCTGCTGTATCTAAACTGTGCTCTCTTGTAAACAGAACAGCCATTTTTGAACCTCTAGCAGGATGTTTCTAGCGAAGGGGTGATGCAGATGGGTGCTTGTGTGCACACAGGGGCGCACCGGTGTTTATCGCTCAGTGAAGGGGCTAGTGTATCATTCATTTAACTGGCAATTCTTTTGTGGTGTCAGTATCATTTCCTAGCAAAACTGGCTAAAGGAATTGTTTCAAACACAAAAGATGTTTTGAACTGGCCTAATTACTTGCTCAACAGCCAATAACTTTGGGAATTGTTTGCTATGTGAATTCTAGATACAAATTGAGATATCTTCCCATTTGTTTAAAAAAGATTAGGCCAATAGGAGAAAAAAGGATCTTTACCCATTTTCACTGAGCAGTGAAGTTTGAATATACAGCTTGCAATTGAAACTATTTTTTTTCCAAAGCCTTTGAGGGCTGTTTCCCAGTCTAGTGTAAACAATTTATTGTTAAAGTCCTAGAATATTTGCATTTTAATTAAAGACAATTTTAATTAAATACAAAACTTTAATCAGAAAAGCAGAGTTTAGGCAGATAGTGTACTTGCATGCTAAGCAAGCTTACTCTGAGGGGACCTGTACTCGGTGTAGAACTGGTTTGTGTGGTACTTTAAGCAGCAAAGTTGTAACTGCATCTTTCTTGCCTAACTTAACTGGAAATCGTAATCTCCCTTCTGCATCTTTTCCCTTGCAGTAAGATATTCTTCCTATGGGCAATTAAGTGAAAGAGAGGGTGATGCAGAAATCTTAAAGGGGAAGTTAGCAGAAAAAAGTTTACTTTGAACTCATAAGGATGCCTATAAAAATAAATGTTAAAATTACCGTTGCATTTTTTTAAATGTTCTGTTTCAGTGATGTGCTCAAAGTTAATTATTTTTTAAAAAAGCATAGGCAATACTGTGACCATTTGATGTCAAATAATAAATGTCACATCTGGGTTTGCTGTACTTGGTAATGCTCTAATACTGATGCTATAACAGCATCTTGAGTTATGACCCATTGGGTTTGCCCTGTTTTTAGATAAAATTCTTTGTGCTTGCTCATAGAATTACTTAGGGCCCTAACTGGCACATTTACAATAAAAAGTTGGGGTCTACCATGATGCCATTAAATAAATTCTGAGGTCTAAGAGGCAAATGTGTTTGTGGAGATTTCCTCCTCCATTCTGATGGGAATTGGCTTAGGCCAAGACTGTATGCCTGGACATTAGGAGTAAGTCCTTCGACAGTGAGCTATGAACTAGTCTTCAGAGAAATCCAGTGGTAGACTGACTCAGAGAGGTGTTGATTTGTGGTGGTTGTATGGGTTTATTTGTATACATAAGGTTTTTGTATTCTAAGGTAGACAAGAAGTAGGTGATCTTCTGTGCCTCTTCTGTCTGTGGAAATTCACTGAATCCTTTGTAAAATAACAACTAAGAACTAAAATGATAAACAGTCATAATATGGAAAAAAGGATATTTCATGTCTACCTGTAGCTACATATTTCGAAAGCAGTATTTCTCATTAAGGTCTCATCATTCACTAATTGCTCAAAAATTAGAATGCAGGTATCATTCAAGATTTGTTTAAGACAGACTTCAGCTGTGATTTAGTTTAATATCAGCATCATGTTTTAATTCAAAATGGATGTATAGCCTGCATACGAAAATACTTTATCTTAGGCCTAAAGTTACTTGCGGTAATGGTAGAGCAGTTAATATATTACCTTTGCTAACAGGAAAAGTGCTGCATATAAATATTTTCAGTCAATAATGTATTTTCAAAAAGGTTTCTCAGTGGGATCAGATTTATGTTGTCAGAAAAATTTATTCAGCTGACAAGTGCAGATGCCCAGCACATCGTGTATTCTAAGATTTACAAAGCAGTTTCTTCCTGGATGTCAGTTGGATGTGGTTGTGGCAGTGTTGTGTAGAGAACTGAGGAATCAGTCCAGGAATCCTTTTGTGCAAAATCCTGCCTTAGATTGGTATGATCCAATAAACCTTTGCCTCTACATGTCCATAGCAGCTTCTGGTAGCGTTAGATACTCAGGTCAAGAAGGGGCAGAGCACTGGAGTTAGGATCTGTGGTGTGGATCTGAGAACAGAATTTTGCCTGAAGCATTTGAGATTTTCGTTATATATTAAATGGGCTATTTTCCTCCCCCTGTTACTTGTGTGTTACTGCCAGCTGCAGTTCAGCTAGGTAGAAGTTGGAGCTTGCTCCTTTGGTTTCCACAGATAAAAAGTAGAGGATAATAGTAGTTGTGCATTAGATTTTGCCAAGTGTGCATGTTTCAACTACTATTGTTAAAGAGCCTGCATAATGATTGTTGTACAAAATATGTATATAACGAGAAAAATATGCTTGAACAGAGATTTCATGTTGTACGGAGTAGCCAAACCATATAATGAGTAGAAATGAACAATGCTGCTTAAATCCAGTTTAAAACTAATGATCACAAAATAATTGAAATTCAACTCCTTTGAAAATTAAAATCCTATAAAGTATTTTAAAAAGTCATGATTCTCATTTGTTTTTACAGTTCCAAGATCAGTTTGTGAACCTGTTGCATCAGTCTTCATACCTTTTGATGGAGCTGTATTCAGTTACACAGATTTATTTCCACCCCCCCCCACCAAAAATCTTAATTGGTTGAACGGACTCTCTTCTCCCAAGACAGAGGTAGCTAAAGCCAAGGAAGTTTTTAGCTGCTTCATTAGCCTGGTTTGTGAAATGATTTGATATAGGAGATGTCAGGAAGAATTTGACATATCTCTGCTGACTTTGAGGTTATCCATCAATTTTATCAAATAAAGAGCTGGAATTTGGGAGTTTTCTGATCAATAGGTGTAAAGTAAGCAGAATTTTTTCCCCTTCATTTTATGTCCTTTCTGAGTAATTCTAGTTACCTGATCAGCATAAAATTTGCACTACAGTTAAATAGCAATACATGATTATACCTGATGATACACTTCTTTCAAAAAAGAAAAAAAATCTAATAACAGTATTCTGTACTGATTGTGCTGCTAATTCTGCCTCTTAGCACAGACTGGCAGAAGGCAGGTAGCTGAATTGTATTTAACGGTTTTATTGTGATGTGACTAAGATGGATGTGACATGGTCCTCTATTATTCGTTTGAGAGTGTGGACACTAATGAAGCCATTAGCTGAGCTAAGGCAAGTGAAGAAAATAGGGAAATTACCATTATTCTGAAGCCATTAAGTTGTAATCTGCCACTTTCTCTCCTTACTCAAAAAGGCATCTTCTTTTTAAGGCCTCCCTGACTGTCCTTTAAAGATTCATTAATTCATTAACTTTCCAAAGGAGATGGAGGAAACACAATTGAAATTTTAATCAGCTCAGCGTGTCATATTATTAACATTTTGAGTGTATCTGTATTCACTGTTGCACCACATCAGGTTAAGGTTAAATAAACTACATTACAGCAAATAATGTTCTGTTTCATACCGTAAAACATAAAATGTGGAAGGCAGAAATTGGTTTCATGGTTAAATTAAATTATGATACAGAGCTCATATTATAAATTCTGTTATTCAAATGTATGTTCTTTGGAGGAAATGCAATACTACCTCCATGTTATCAAATTTAATATTTTCAAAATATTCAAAATATTAGCCTGTTCTGTGTGAAAGGATATAGAAAGCACTACAAAACTTAGTGTTGTAAGTGTCTGCTTTTACTATATACTCACTTATGATCAAAGTTTTTATTTTATCTTTTGTATAGTGAGGAACTTGTTTTAATGTCTCTCTTTTAAGGGGTCATTCAGACATCATGTACCATTATAGCAAAATTTCCTCTGTGTTATTACTTTTGTTTAGATACTCTGGAATACTATTTTTATCTATCTCTGCTTTCTTATAAAAAAAAAAATAAATCTCTTTTGCCTCAGTTGTGTGGGAATGTCCTAGAACACAGTAAGCAGATTTTGGCCTGTGCTGTTGGAACAATTGAGATACAGGTCAAAATGGATAAACACTCTTAACAATTTACCCCAAAAGTACAGATGGGGTGACCTCAAACCTGAGCATGGGAATACTCTATTTGATTCCAGATAACCAACAGGCACCTTTTTTGGGGGAAAAAAGCCTGGTTTTGTTTGGACTTTCTAAGAGTAGTTTTATTAATGCCACAATTAAAAGAAGCCTGGGGTTCAAATACTTTCTGGAAGGTGCATGTTTTAAGGGCTCGCTTGAAATCCTTTGAAACCCTTCCAAGGATAGGGCTCACACGTGCACAAGCGAATGGTGGGGGAAAAAAAAAAAGTGTAGGAACAATAAGTAGAGTGGTGCTGACAGCCTGCAGGGTGGATGTAAGATGAGGCATAAGGTGAAGGGAGATTAATAGAAGCCTGAATGTGCTGTAGCCTCTGTGAACTGAAAACTCCTTTCCAGGTTCATCAGATTTCTTTGTCCTATAATTTTATGTTTGGAAACATTTTCTGTTTGGTTCTGGACTGCTTTGCCCTTGTGCTGCATCACAAAACTTTTAAGCAGCGCTATAACAAAGCCTGCATAGCTTGATGTTAGTATTTATGCTAGGCAGGCAAGCCTGGTATAAATCTGAGGTGTTTTTCTTTTTTCTTTTTTTTTTTTTTTTTTTTTTTTCCCTAGCTTGGTAGTGTCAGTTTGATATATCACCTTTCATGTTGTGTTTGTACTTGAGGTCAGGAAACTTCTGAGTTGCTCGTATCATCAGCATTGTAAATACAAAGTAGCCTTTGGCACCTTAGTGTGGTGCCTTGCAGTGGATTTGTCAAAACAAAATCCCCTCTTTTGTTTTCCCCTGGAGTCAATTACGCTCAGAAGGAAGCAGTTAGTGACACCAAGGATAGTAGTTGAAGCATTACAGGTTAACCTGCTTATCAGAAGTGCTGGCATCGATATTTTCTAGTATCACTGGCAGGCTTTACCGGTCCATTGAGAACTTCTGCTTTCATCAGGACTTGCAAAACTCACTAAAACTTTGCAGATTTTTTAACCTTCCAAAAAGTACCCGCCTAAATAAACTGATTGTGCTGTGTCAGTGCTGGCAGTCTTTCAGGGCAGGACCTTTCCCCTTTTGCCTATGAACAAACACTTTGATCAGGGAAGTGGAGCAGTTGTGCCTTCCAGCCCTCTCCTGTGTGCTTTGCTGCAGGAACAAGGGAAGTCATGTGGCAGCCCCGCTGCCCTGCCCTGCCCAATAGCTTTGGGGACATACCAGCTCCACTGTTATTGAGTGCATTCTGCACATTTATCTAGGATACACCATCCATGAACAAGTCCTCTGTGTGTGCTAGGGAGAGCTCTTGGGCTTTAGAGAACTCTTATATAGCTCTGTTTATATATACGTGTATACACATCTTTGTAGGTGCTGGTATTGTTTATATGCTGTATGCTAATACAGGGGATTGATATATATGTATTATGTATAGGCATGGTGTATGGCATGTATATTATCATGTGTACAGTATACCTGTATATTCTTAAGATGCTTCTTTGCAGCATCACACGGGATGATGTAGTTGCAGCTGGTTTCTCCACACACTTGGAAAATGGGCTGGTGAGCTGTGTTTTTTGTAGGTTCAGTACAGCTGTGGCGTAGTAATTTAACAGCAGTTGGTTTTCTGTGTCTTGAGTTGCAAAATTTCCTCTTTGATGCTTAAGTACATAAAACTTTATAATATAAAATAATCTAAATAGACCTATTTCTGAACAAAGCTTTTGCCATTGTGCAAGAAAAGTTTGGTTTGACTCCCGTCTCTGGTAGGTCAGCTCGTTAATTTTGTTGCAGCTGTAATGTAAATGTGGCTCAGGTGTTCTCGTATCGCTGTTGCATCTCAGATACGAGCTGGCTTTTATAAATAGTTTCTATACGTAGGATTAGATTTTAGTCATGTTCTGAAAAGAAAAAGAAATTTAAAATCCAAGGGAGTAAAATAACTGCGTGCCTCAGAAGCAGCAGAATGTGAATCGGGTATTGTTGTTTTGATGATGAGATCAGTAGCTGTTTGTTACACATCAGTAGATTAAGAAACTCCTGTTGGTTTGGGATGGGGTTTCCAGATCTATCTGCTGACAAGTAAGGTCTGGCACCCAGTCACATCTGCTGTGATATTCTTTGCTTGAACAGAGCTTTCTTCCCATCTCCTTTTGCTGGCTGGAGATTAGCATAATATATTTTAGTACAGTAAAAGGTCCAGACATCCTGGCCAACAACCAAAATATGCTCTATACTTAATACTGCCTCAAATTTCTCATAAATGGTCTGTGATTATTCCAGTCACAAATAACACAGGGAGGCTTTGAGATAGACTTTATGGCATATGGTTATGAGTTCTTTTGTAAACAAAGCCAATCCTCAGGAGTAAGCATGAGTAATGGTGGATCCTGAAAAATGAGGAATAGGACTTTGTTTTGAAGGTGGGTGAAAAAACCCACATGTTGTAATTTATTTTTTTACTTCCATTACTCCGCACTTCTCCAAGCACTGAAACACAACCAGAACATAAGAACTTATTGCATATCAGCAAAGTCCTGTACAGCAGGGACTACTCTTACTTATTGCTATCAAAAGCAATAAATGTAATAAATATAAACCTCTCACGACAGCCTCATACATCCCTCAGTCTGTGACTTCCCCGGTGGCCAAAAAATAGATGAACTTTGCAGCAGGCTTGGAAGGGGTTGTCAGCAAACTCTGAGTCTGCAGACATGGGGAAATGATCAGGTTTCAGTGTCCCATGTTCTTCCTGGAAAATACTGTATTATCAGGACCTTCTGAATTTTGGGGGGCTTTAGTCGTAGTTGTTGCCATCTTCCACACAAGAAATAGGAGACTTTTTAGCAGGCAAAATCCAAAATAGCAGGAACATTAGGAATTAAACCCAGTGGCTAAAAGCCTACATAAAAATTAGCCAGCCCGCCTATACAGACTTAGGAGCACCAGTGGCACATGTGAAGTGGGACTACAGAAATAGGTAGCCCCAAGAGCGTATGCCAGTGTTTTATTTTGAGATGAAAACCACAAAGTACAGCTGAATCTGGAATAAAAAAATTAAGAATCTCAGTTGCAGCTTTCCTGAGTCTTTCCTAAGATCCTTACAAAAATTCAGACCCTGCTTTCTTCAAATGGTGTGTCCCTGGTGACCCCGCCATTCCTGACTGTGCTTCAACATCCCCTGATAAAAGAGAGGTTCTAGGGTTTGGTTTTGCTCCCTGCTGCTTTAAGTGTGTGTAGGCAGGGATCTTAGTGCTGACTTGATCAGGGGTGGGTCACCTGAGTGTACTGAACTTATGAAATGCCCTCCTTGTGAGCTTGATTTGAGATGGAAATATATGTGAATAAACAATGTGTATGATTCAATTCTCCCTCTCGTGGTCGGATGAGGTCCTTCTCACAGCCTTCAAGTACAGACATATTAGATGTTTCTGTTTGATGTAACCTGTGTCTTTTGGAAGACTCACGTGTTCGTAGTAAAACCAGGATTTAGTGGGGAAGTTACTGATAGTTCTTGAAATACATATATTGACTTTTTGCCACGCTGTGAGTGGACAGATTGGAGATCTGAATTGAACTGTGACATTCTGTGGAATTGTATTAACCTTACTTATACACATCTTCCCTAAGTGTTTCTAATTTGTCTCTGTTTAGGTGTTAAAGTACTTCTGAAACATAGCTCTGTTTATCATCCCCCTGGTGCTCCTGTTGACTCCAGTGGGTGATACAGTGTAAGCTCTGTTCTTTTTAAAGGATGCTGCAGTGTCGTTGACTTTGATAGGAGCACTCTAAATAAGGAGAGTAGGATTTGCCTGTCTGTAATAAATCCCACTGTTTGGTAAGAAAAGTCTTGAGGATTTTGTTCAATGCTACTTATGTCTTTCCAGAAGCAAAAAAAAAATAAAATCAAACCCCAACTTAAAATTGCACAAATGTGCAGGATTAAGCATTCCAAAATCAATTCTTAATTATTGTTTAATTGATTTCAGTTATAAAAAGGAAACAAAAAAGAAGAAATTTTTCAAAGGTATTCTTTACACAGGGCTTAACAGCCATTTTCTGTCAAAATGGATATTAGAACAATCCCAAAATTCTGTCATGGACAAAGCCACTATACACCAATATGCCTTTTGTTAAGTTTTATCAATGAGGAGCAGAAGTTCTACTTTATTTCTTTTTCTGTTTTATTTCACAAATATTTTCTATTGCATGCATATTTTTTTAAGTGCTGCTAACATTTATTTTCATCCACTAGCATGAGAAGATAATTGCCACTGTTTTTAAAACTTCTATTAAATTCTGAAGCAATAAGTTTAATTGCTTATTATTTGTTTCCAAGTAGTTAGTTTCCTCTAACAATTGGCTAAAGATTTTCCTCACACAGATCTTGACTCAAAGATTGTCCTTTAGCTAGAAAATATTGATTTGCTTTTGTTTGGCCCCTGTGGAGAGCACCTTACCTTCAGGACTGGGTTTTGTTACGATGAGAGTTGACAGAATTCAGATGTAGCCAGGTGAGGTCTGTCACGGTCAGTAAAACATTAAAGAATCACAGTAATAAAATATGTTATTAATCCTGTGATTTTTTTTTTTGGTCAAAGGGATTTTTTAATGATGCAGAGATTTTGGGGAGTTCGGGCTTATTGAAGTAATCGTGCTAATTGTCTCATCTGCTCAGTATGTCATTTGTCTTCTATGAATATCAATGCCTACATTCATTTAATCCAAAATAATTAATGCCCAAACAATTAATAATGAGAGACAGTCAAAATTAAACATCTTTTAAAGTTCTTTTCAAATATATTCATGATTTTAAAGACAGAAGATAAATATTATATTGCATTTCAAATTATCAGGAAAATTATATGAACAATTAAAACAAAATCATATGCATGTTTTTGTTATGCATGTCAATATTATTATTTTATTAGCAGGTATAGTGGCAAGTCAGGGATCAGACTTATGTATCATAGTTTAGGCATTGTGCAAGCTTAGTAAAAGGGTACTGGCTGCAGATGGAGAGCCCAGACTATTTAAGTGAAGTGCGGTGGCTGCCTAGCTGATGTAAGCAGGGAGATAGGTGCCTTTGAAGAGTGATTCAGCAGCTCTCAGTGCTGACTAATCACTAGATTTAGCCACTAGCAAATGCAAGATCCACGGTGATGTCTGAGCTCCTGCCTTTTAGGGCTGGCATAAGCCTCTGACTCAGGGTTGTATCTGCCCACTAATGATCTGGTGCCTACAGCCCTCTTCTGATGCAAGATATCTGAGCCCATCTTGTCTCCTTAAAACTAGCAAAAACCTCAACGATGTTTCTGCCTTAATAGTATTGTGTGGCTTTTCTGTAATAAGCTGGTGACAAAGAAAACATGGCTTTGGGGCTCTCAGCACCCTGAGGGGCAGAGCTTGCTGCCCTCGTCTGGGAGAGATTATCCTGGAGAAACTGGCCTCTATGCACCCGTCTGAAGATGAGCCACAACACAACCGAAAATGCAGCAGTCGCAGCGCCAGAAGTAAGTCTGATTCTGTAGCCTTGTGGCCTGGGATTCACCTGAAGGGGGTTGGTTGGGTCTTTGGTCTGAAGTGTTTGTATGTCTTCTAGCAGGTAGGAAGTGACAAAATAACCAGGATCACCACTTCTAGTCTTGGCTGACAGATGTGAACTGCTGTTGTAACATGGGAGCGTACACATTGCCTGTGAGGTTCAGCAGGACCTATGTGACCATGACTTCCACACCGTGGTGGGGTGTTTTGCATCTAGGAAAGCACTAGTTGCTTCCCAGTGTTGCTTGCTGCTTTGGGTTGTAGCAGGTCTTTAAAGCTGCTGAGGAAAGGATGTTAAAAATATGAAGGTGGATTAAGTAGGTGTGGAGGCAGTAGCTGAGAACCTGTCTCTGGCTCCCCAAAAAACCTGCTATGGTCACCTGGGCTCTCAAGCATACTTGTGTCATGGGGATGCTCAGAGTTGGCCAGTGTGGCTAATGGTGGAATATGACCTGCCATGCAATTTAACTGCCTTGCCTCTTAGTGCTGACGTCTTTCTTCAGTCAACAGGGGACAGTGCACCCTTGGTCACCTCTTTTCTGAATGTTTTAGGACGTTGGCCTCAGATGTTCTTCCTCAACAGTTTTTTGGCAGTCTCTGTACTTCAGGGAATTATCCCACCAAGTAAATTGGTGAACTCCATGAGCACATTCTGTGGATGTTATTGAATTTTCTTTACTACAGGTATGCCTACAAGCTATAGCAGAGCTGGCATAGTTTGGCCGTTCCAGTTCTATAGTGATAGCCTGATGTGCTACTGCTGCCTGGCACAGGGGACATGGCAATGTTGTTAGTTGTTACAGTCATACGTTTTGTATGTGGTTATCTGAGCCAGGGGTAGTTTGGATTTCCAAAGGTAAATGTTGGAAAGCTTGAAAAGACAAAGGGGATAATGAACCATGGATACTTTTTTTAGGCATCTGTAAAATATCCCTAGCCTGGACACTGTCAATTGTAGCTGTGTTTCTTCTTTCACTTTAAACCTGAAATATACAAAGGCTGGCAGGAGAGGAAAAATGCCATCCTGTCTTTCAGTCTTACCCCAGCTATGTGTTTGTTCTGTCTGCCTTGTGCTGGTACTGGCTTTTAGAATGTCATGTTGTGAAGCAGATCAAGCAAATGATCCTGCTGAAAGCTTTTTTTTTTTGGTTTGGTTTTTTTTTTTTTTTGTTGAGGGGGTGGTGGGGTGGGAATGGGGGTGAAGTGGAGGGAAAGGGGGAATGGAAGGGAGCGAAATTACTTTGCAGCCAGATTAATTTCCTGGTCTATCTGCCTGTGCAGTTGCATGAATGCCACTGCCAGCACAAGGAAGGGAGCAAAATTATTGCTAAATTAAAATGTTTGTGGACTGCCATCTTTAGATATGAAAGAATAAGTATGATTACTTTGTTAATATTACTTTGCTCTAGGTTTTGACACACTATAGGCTAGGACCATATGCCTATAATCATTATTCACTCCTGAAATGTAGTCATCAGGCATGTTTTGTGGTTTCTCTGAGTATGTATGTGTACTGCGGTATTCTTTGTTTACTAGATGCAATACATTTATTGGTAGAAAAATGTAACTTGACTTTGCACCATGATAGCCTTAGCATGAATGATTATGCTCCATCTGCTTGCTGGTGTTAGTGTATTTTAATCTGAAGATGGTTTGGCTAATTCTCACTTGCGACTCTGCTGTATGCAAAGGGTGAAGACGCTGAATAACTTAGTGGTCTGTGCTGGCCCAGTGGCTACAGTTTCTAATCTTGTCCTTGCCTTTTACTGTCTACTTTTTCAGTTTCTGTATATTAATTTACCCAGCACTACGCTGAAGAGCCTAACAGTTTTACAAAGTGATTTACATTAATATAGCATACCAATTCCGTGTTAATGTTGCTATTATAGAAGTCCTGTTGTAGAATTCCAACTGGTCTTTAATCAATGACCCGCATAGCAAAAGTTAAGAATGAGTAATTCTGGTATATATTTTTTAATTTTGTAAACATGGTCATAGTAGCTTGGTTGTAAAGTTCCTGAAGCAGACAATTGCTTCAAATATAGCTTATGTTAAAGTCAAGTCAGTATATTCTGGATAGATGTCTGTCCATTATAAATTACCAGCTTCAAATAGATATAGTGAAATACTTGAATTCATTCTGTTTCCATATTTTCTTAGTTTATTACAACACTGTGACTTCAGTGGACGTGAGAGGTAGTAGGGGAAAAATCTTAAATGCATGTGAATAAACAGGTTTCCAAACAGGATACAAGGGTTTTTTTCTTTCCTTGTAGGATGTATTTTGAAGTATTAATTTACAAAATACTTAATAACTTTGTAAATGCAGTTAATGGTTTATATACAAGATTCTACTTCTTTGGGGTTTTATCAAGCCTTTTACACAGAATTCACTCAGTTTACGCGTATCTGTTTGCATAAATACCAATAATGCTTTAATTTATGGATGTTTGCTGTTGGGCTTTGTTTAAATGACTTCCATCCAAAAGGAATCAAAGCCTTCTATTCTTGCAGAAATGAATAAACCACATGAGGTGAATTTTCATACAACCTATTTCAAACCTGGAGTTTTCAGGGTATAATTTAGATATTGTATTGGTGGTTTATGACCATATAAAGTGTAGGTGTGTAGGTAGGAGGTTAGATAGATGTACTTGTAAATGGCTAGAAGCAAGAAGGCTGAGTATGGTCTCCAGCAGTGCATTTTTCAGCTCACAGTTTCACATCTCTATCCTAAGGCATTAGATGTTACTAATTCTCCAAAAGCCAAAGATTTGTTTTACAGAAGAAAATTCTGATTTGATTAAGATATTGCTTCAAGACCTAATGTTTCTTTAGCAAGTCATGCCACAACTGGAAACGTACATGATTGGAAATAAACTGCATGTTATCTGAGAAAGAGGGAAAGTGCTTCATGATTTGGAATGATCCTGCAGAAGCAGCGTTTAGTGTAATGACAGTACACTTAGATTAATTACAGCACTGCTTGCAGGCGCCACTATATACTTTCTGTTGTGTCAGCACTTTTGCAGTTAACCCTGTGTTGCAAAAATTTATAATTTGACTCTAAAAAATGATTAAATTTTCTGGTTTGAATTCAGGCTTTGTGCTGCATGCACAAAATCAACTTCTAGTTAGGGCCTGGATTTTATTTTTGTATCCTTAGCCCTTCAAAGCATACAGCTGTAGAAGTAATCGTATCTATTTAATAACATTGTGTATGTTTTATACACTGCCCACTTTTGATGGAAAATTTAATTTCAGTAAATGCCTAGATTGTGTTGTGATCACTTGAGATGATCTGAAATAAAGCAGTGAGATATCTGACCTTGAAAATTGGAAGGTGTAAGTATGAGGCCGTCATTTTTCTACTCAGTACAGGAGTTAAACTTAAATTTGGCTTAGTGTGTATTGTATTTATATGGTTAGTTGCAATGGCTCTGAAGGATTGTTAAGATATGAAATAAGCCTTGAACATGGCTTAAAAGGCTGATTACACACACACAAAAAAATGGAAATGCTCTAAAGAAGCTATTATAATTAGTCATGTAAACACTACAGAATGGTTTTTAAAATAAAGATTCAAAATATAGTATAGTCATAGAAGTGACAGTGAAATGAAGTCACTTTTTGACTGAGTCATCAGAATGCCTTTTATCCTCATTTTATTGTTGATGAGACAGTAGTAAATGCTGAGCAAATAAACTTGCTTGTACCTGGAACATCTTATCCTGCAAATACAGGAATCTCTGCACATTTTTCTAGCAGTTCTTAGTCTCTTATCCTCTCTTCTTTTTAATTTCCACTCTTGAATTGTATTTTACTTTTTTCTGAGTAGTGCTGGCAAGTGGCTCTTATCAAGAACAAATGATGCTATAAATCAGGACCAAAATCAATGATGCTGTGGGGCTGTAATAGTGAGATGCGGTTATGTGGGCCTGAGTGTTTTACCTGCCTCTGAAGCCAAGAGTGAGGCCCTGGGTACAGTTCCAACCCTTGGCTTCTAATTTACTGGCAAGTACATATATATACAGCTGTTCTGTCTCAGTCTTAAAGTGGAGATATCAATATTAAACTCCTGTTTTAATATGCCTTTCCTCATAATGCAAACAGTAAAAAGCAAGTGGACATTCATATTCAAGTAGAATTGCATAGGAATACAGAAAACAATCCCTCCACTGTTAAACTGCTAGAGTAGGATTTAGGACTGACAGGATTGGCTGACATACCTGGCAACATATTGGTTCCCTTCTTTTTCTTTCAAGCATGCATTCGCTGTAGGTGCAAAGGATACTGGGTGTTCAAATAGTAGGACCGATTCCTTCAGATGGAGGAAGGTTTATTTGCCCAAAGCAACAGGGTCCTTAACATCATGACTGGCCATTTTCAGCTGTAGTTACTGCTCTTCTCCGTGATAGGTGGTAGTATAAACAAGGAATGATTTGTGCTGCTGGAATAAGGCCATGTGTGTTATGCCAAATATAAAATGAGAGGGCTGATATGAGTGCCTCTTGGACATGTCTTTCATTACCCTTTACGCTTCTCTTTCCTAATAGAATTTGGAGGAACCAAACACATGCTGTATGCAGGGTTTTATTAGAGTGCTTTGCCTCGGGCCCTTAACTCCTTTAGCTGGTCATTACCTGACCAGTAAAGACCTCTAAACGGGTCATTAATGCTTAAGTAATAAACTGTTTCACAAGACTGTCTAGTACAGAACCTCTTCTATCATTTTTACAGTTACTGTTTTATAGATAAATCAATGACCAACAACTGGATATTCTTGTTTTGCTACATAATCTCGTAATAGTGGCCACAGCAAATAGGCAGTGAGTTCAGTTAACTGTGTTCAGGAGAGCTGGAGATGGCCATACGCAAGTGGGACCTGGAGTTAGGTGTAGAGTAAACCAGGAATAAGGTAAAGAATGAAGGCACGTTCTGCTGTTAGCAAAGTAGAGTGTCTGCTTGCAAAGGTGTGGGGTTCTTTTGAGTTGGTTGGTTGGTTTACTTGTTTTCCCTTTCTGTTCTAGAAGTTGTATAACTTCAGTAAGGTGGCTTTTCTTCCCCCACTGCCACATTAAAGGACAAGTGGGCCTCAGTATAGTCTAATATTGGCAGAGATTTTCTGCTTTTACAGATCTTTTCTGAACTAACATTTAAGAGTATAAATCTTACACTCTTCTATGCCATGCATCTGTTGACTTTGAGTTTGGAGAGTATTAAATGCTTTCTAGATGTGACAGTAAAAGTTAGCTGTGGTATACATTTTTCTCCTGGTTCTTGACTTGAAAATTTCAGGCCCCTCCTTTGACCAGCATATCCTTCAAAACAGCTTTCTGTGCATGAAGCTGTACAGAGCTCTTTCTCCCTGGAGAGAGAAAACGAAAATGCGTAAGAGATACCATGCAACTTTTTGGCAAATCACCAAGCATTTGATATTTCCATCCTTGTCAATATCGGTGTATCACCGATTGACTGCTGAGCTCTGGAATAAACAATCCAGTCATATAGATCTTTTCTCATGTTAGCCTTTGAGGAGTGCCACTCTGTGATGGGACTGTTGGGTTTTTATGTTTTTTGTTTGTTTGATTTTTGGCTTTGGGTTTTGGTTTGGGGTTTTTTTTTTTTTTGGTCATAATTATATGAACATTCCAAAACAGAGTGAGATTTGATGCTGAAAATGGTTCTTTGTAAACACACAATATTTTTCTATGGTGAAATCAAACAAAACCTCTGCAAGTTGATGACTTCTAGTGTGATTAGTGCCCATGAAGCAAAGACTTTGTAATTATTTTTCTAAGAAATTGAAAATATGTTAGTTATGGGACAAGTTTTCTCTGGCAAAGTAAAACAATTAATACTGATCAGCTGTTTTATGATGGACTAAATGTTTTTCAAAAAATATAACATTAGCATGTTTCTCTGTTCAATTGTTCTAGACTATTTTAGGAGTTTTGCATTTGGAGCCACCATCTTGAATCTAACAAGAAAAAATATTTAAAAATATGAGGCAAGTTATTTATTTAAAGAAACAATACAATAAGTGCTTTCTTATTTTCCGTCTCTTTTTGAGGAAAAAAAAAAAAAATTGAGGAAAATTGTCTGTCTGAGTAACAGCCTTAACCAGACCCACCAAGGGCTTTGAGGTGACTTCAGTTCTGCACATTATTGTGCTAGATTCTCAAAGATGATGCTGGAAGTCATAACATCATATATAGTGGTACAAGAATTGCATGTTATGTTATGACTTCCAGCATCATCTTTGAGAATCTAGCACAATAATGTGCAGAACTGAAGTCACCTCAAAGCCCTTGGTGGGTCTGGTTAAGGCTGTTACTCAGACAGACAATTTTCCTCAATTTTTTTTTTTTTTCCTCAAAAAGAGACGGAAAATAAATAGTGGTACAAGAATTGCGTGCTGACTTACAGTTTAAGTAGGGAAGAGTGTGACACAGTGCTTTGTTCAGTTTACAACTCTCGTAATATTCTTAGCACCTGCAGAAGGTTTTCAATTTGTTTAAAGCAAAAAATGCACCAAAGCTAACATAGGATTAGAAAACAAATAGCACTTCACAGATTGCAACTCCACGATTGTTCCATTGTCATCTCTGCTGATAAGCTGGCAGTGCTGGTACAGTAGAGGCAGTAGCAAAACCAGTATTTGTACTGAACACTTCCCTCAGACTAACTGGACAGAAGCTGTCCTGTGTGTCACTTTACTGTGTTAGAATGATATCAGGAATCAATTTGGTCCCATCTGCAATCACCTAATATAATCAACCTCTATTCTGTTTAGTTCAACTCACTACCTACAGTAAGTGATTTGTGGTGCATGAATATTAAACTTTCCAAGTAAACGTGTGAGTAAATATGAGTTGACTATAAAAGAAAGTTATTTATGTGCACTGAAAATGAGTGCCCATTATTGTTTTTGTAAAAAAAAGCATTATATGCATCATCATGGTGTGAATAATGATTATTGCTTCCCTTTTTTCTGATAGGAGAGAACAGTAGATCCCAAATAATGTCTTTGTATTACTGCTTTCACTTCTGGCTAGTGTAGTCTCTGCTAGTCTGTTTGTTGTAAGGATTTTCTTCTCTAATTTTTTTAAGTCAAGCCCCTGTTAGAGAAATTTTTCACGGCTCAACAGCTCTTAGACTTTTTTTTTCTTTCTTTTTTTTTTTTTTTTTTATATGACTGAGTACAAGTATATTTGCCTAGTGATTACAACAAGGCAGATACAATATTTACAAGCCTTAGCAATTCCGGTGCAAATGCAGTCTCTGGAGAAGGGCACAATAACAAAGCAAGCAAACATCACAGTTATCTAAATAATAAGTTGCAGGCATTGGGGTGGTGACTCACAACGTGGATAGGAACCCTGGAGTTTTAGAGTAATTTATGGGGATGCTGAGAAGATGGATTTCATTTAAATACAGTAACTGCTTAAATATTTCTAAGTTAAAAAGTCAACTAGTGGTTAAGTAAATATCCTCTTGACCCCTTTTAACTCTTGTGATGCACCGTTGTTTTAAAGTATTTACTTTGAAATGCTTGAGTCATAAAATGACCCAGGAGAGATGGATCGACCACAGATAGTTAATGCATAGGATTGAGTTGCTTAAAATTTAAACCCCATGCCCATTTTTTAATCTAATCTATTGTTCTTTAATTGGATGAATGAGGTTATAAATGGAGGGCTGTGGAGTCTAAAAAAAAAATTTAAAAAAATGCTTTCATACAGTACTGCAAAAAGCATTAGGGGAAAAAATTTAGAGAAGAACAGAGATTTCTTCTTGTTTCTATAGAAACCAATAGTGATCAGGAGGGGAGAGGATTTCTTTCAAGTGAACATTTTACTGAGGCTAGCTCAGCAGCTCAGCGCACTGGAGGGCCAGTGTAAAAAAAAAAAAAAAAAACAAACAAAAAACCAAACCAAAACAAAAAAAACCAAACCAAAAACCCTCTAGCTGCTTGAGATGCGATGTCCATGCCCCTGTGATACCAGCTGGAATGAGGATAGCACATCGCTGAGAGTTTCTGGTTCGTACCGCTGTGGGTGAAGGGAGCTCTTTACACTGCCACAACCCCCAGGGAGTGCAGCCTGGCAGGAGGGCTCCCGGCAGCTGAGCATCACTGAGACAGGGAAACCAGCCTCAACGGGAACTTGCATGAATCAGATGTCAAAAAGGGAGAGAGTACAAAAGAGGGGGAAAATACTGAAGGAGAAGTGTGCTGTCCTGTGTCAAAATTAACTATGCTAATTGCTTTGAAGCAATAATCTCCTTTGGCTTTATCATGACAGAATCATGACCACTGAAATACTGTGTGTCAAAACGATTACAGCCAGGACTCAGTGACTTGGCTTTTGAATTGTGATTTTCTTCCTAGTATACTACATAATACATAATCCCCTTCGCAACAGAATTATATTCTTAATTATGTTCTGTTTTTCTAATATAACCGAAGTGTTGCCATAAAAAGCAAAGAAGGGAAACATTTGGAAACCAAATTCTGAAGCAAATATAAGTCTTAATCAATATGGTACCTTTAAAATAATTGCAGGATTCCTCTAAATGAGGTTCAGGTCAAATGCAATGTCAAAAATAAGGCAGTTTCAATTTGCTGCAACCTGACAGATTCAAGAAGTGACTGAGGAATATCTAGTAACTGGCAAAGACACCTCTGTTTGACATTTACTTTTGCATGTAAACAATGGAGCACTGTATATTGGCATCTGAATGTATTAGTTGGTGGTGATCCAAACCCTGGTATGAATTTAGATGGCTTTCCTTTCTGTTTATAAATACATAGTCTTGATAACAAGGGAACATTTACTGCAATCTTGCTCTGCAGTTGTCAGAGCAGAATGAATCATTTTGAAACATAAACCTCCTCAGATCTCAAAAATATCAAGAAAAACATAAAACATAAGGGAAAAGGATTATAAAATACAAATAAAAAAGGTTCTTAACATATTTAGAAGCCTATGGGCTGTAAACACTGTAGATTATCGTTAATGAAACTCTGCCAAGTACACAAACCACAGTTTGGTAGCAGCTGTTAAGCAAGCATTGTTCAAAGCTGGATAATCCCTTGAACATTATACATCGTGGCTCTGTACCTCTTCCTATTAGTAATCAGATAATTGCCTTGCATTTTCAGTTACACACTTTTCTTTTAAAATTCAGTTTCATTCCTCTTTATGTCAAATGGCTTTATCTTGCAATAATCACTTAGGCAAAAATCCTGCAGAGGTCAACAGGCAGGGCTGAGGTCTCCTTTATTATCTGGAAATCTGGTGTAAAACAATTCAGTCCTGTGGTGTTACTTTTGCTTTGCAATAGTAAAACAGAGAAGAATCCCACTCTACAAAGTACTTGAATCGTATTGCTACTTAGTTATATTTCTTTTGTATAAAGTGGGCTCTTCTAAACAATTTGGAAATTAATTAAAAATATTTTCTGCCACTGTATTTTACTTTAAAAATAAGTTTGCTGTTACACATTGGAAGGAGGAGGTGGGGACAACGACTTTCTGATTCCATTTGTCCAGGAGTTCAGGCCTCATAGGAAGGCTTCCCAGGACATGATATGTAACTATCTTTCAGAAAGAAATTTGGAAGTGATGGCAACTATTTTTCCCAGCATTAAAATATCCTTATGTCATAACAACACAGAAATAGCGAGCCATATCCCTGGTAATTGTGAGTTCCCTTGAGCTCCATTGGCTGTTAGGGTTGAACCAAGAGAGTAGCTTATCTTGCACTTCTGGAATTTCTCATAACCCTACAACAAAGCACTATTGATTTTTCTCAGCCAGGCGGGAGGGGAGGAGGGATTGTAGAAGGTCATATGTAAATGTGCCAAGTTTGATAAACAGCTGGGCCAAATATTCCTAAGCCTAGAACCTCACCTATGCTAAGTAAATCCATTTCATAACCCCTGAATTAGCATCTGCTGTTTCCTCTCAATTAGCAATCATTCCTCTGTATTGGAGTGTTTAGTCTAACGATACTTACTGACACGGGCCATTCAGTTTAAAACCACCACATCTTTTTGATGGTCACTGGCTTCACAAGCTGTTGGCATCAGTCTTCTTAGTCCAAGGTCTGGTTCCTATCACAAAAATCAAAGCAGATGGAGACATAATTCAGAGAGCAGAAAATATGATTCATCCTTAAACCTGCAGGGTTGCAGGGACTCTTTCTGTCTAGTACTTTAAAATTATTTTACATCACATGGCGTAAGGAGAGGTTTGAGAGATGGTGTCACACCCCTCCATGGGCAAGGCATAATGGATATTTTCTAGCTAACATATCTTTCTAACTGTGTAAGAAGAAGAAATTGCTTTTAACAAAAAAAAAAAAAAAAAAAAAAAGTGCAACATTTTGTTTTCCAGAGAATCTAATGCTTTCTGTTCATTGCAGAAACAATATTATTAAATGCCAGTCAGCAGGAAAAATTAGAAAAAGGATGTTTTGAAAGACACAAAGAGATGCATTTCCCCCCCATTTTCCAAAAAATAAATTACCAATGAAACAGGAGCTGTCTTTAGGCAAGGTTTCAGGAGGCAGATTACATAGCAAGCAGTACTATTTCCTTGTTCTAGTGAGAAGCAGTTTTCACTGAAGACAGGAATTTAGGAGTATTTCTAAGGGACAAGGTCTTGCAGCAAAACTGCAAATTGGGCAGCACCGTGCATAGAGCAGTTAACTCACTGATCCTCCCAGCAAAGTAATACCAATTAAAAAGGTATCTGTAACCAACAAAGTATATATATACTCATCTTAGTTGCTACGAAAGGAGGACACATGTGAAACAGTATTGCCATTCTAAAATGCAACTAAAAGGCTTGGAGAAACTGTTCCTCAGTTGCTTTATTGTAAGAAGCCCTACGCTGTGCAGAGTATCTGCTGACAGATATTTTTCCTGCATTTTCTAGCGTTAATTTCTATAATATTCTAGAAAAAACAGCTCTGCAAAGGTTCTAACTTTTGAATGAATTTACTGACATTAGGTTGTTAATGTTGTACATTTCCAACAAAGCAATTTGACCTCTGTAAGAAGGTTGTAACAGTAGCAGTTTCTGTACCCTGTTTGGAGACAATCATCTGGGGCTTGGAATGATGGAGAACTTCAGCTGAAAGATTTTCTTGCCCTTAATCATCTTTACAGTTGCTTAAAACTCTTGTATTGTCTTGGCAGTTGTGTGTTGGTTTGGATTTGCATTTCTTTAGAATGCAGAATGCGTCAGAATCTGCTAAACTGTTTCAGCGGCACTGCTACCCAGGAAGGCTAAATAGTCTGTGATTAACTTCACAATTATAGAGGGTTCAGTGCCAGTGGTATGCCGCGGTTGGGGGAGTTTGCAGGTAACTGTTGGGTGCAGAACATCAGGTCCAATGCAAATACTGCCGAACATTCATTAATGTTTTATTGTTAGAGATAATGTTGGCCAACTACAAAGATTGTCCTGCAGTCTGATGCTCTCATTTTAACTTAAAAGCATGAGTCATCGATGGTCTCTCAAGTTCAGATAGATGGACAATTTTGAGGAATGTTAATCTTTGAGTATCGGGCATGAATATGAAAATAAACCACTTTGCTTCAATACTCTTAATTACAGGCATTTTGCCTTTCACGTACAAGTGCAAAGGGCAGAGGAGGTATGGAAAACAGGAAAGGGGGAAACCAGGATGAGAGTCAGATCCCATAATTAATCCCATTGTAGTTTTCAGAGAAGCTGCAAAGCAATTGAGTAGAGTAAGTGATTGAACAGTGGTTTCTAAACCCCACTCCCACCCCCTTGTCTTTACCTGACTCTGTTCTGGGATAAAATATTGTTTCTGAGAAGTCTAAAACACAGCTGACCTGGTTGCCAGGCAAACAGTGTGTCTGAAACTTTTCTTATATTTTAAAAGAAAACAAACCCCAACTGTTCACAGTTCCCCTTGAGTGGAATCCAGGAATGCCTTCAGTGTTTCACTCCAGATGATGGAAGGCTCACAGCTTCAACTAGAACCCAGTCAGCTGCCATTTGTGATTTGGGAAGTCTGTTTTGGGTGAAATGAGAGGATTGAAAATCCTCATCTTGTTTGAGGGGAAGAAAACGCCATAGAATAGCATAGAATTCTTATTAAAGGATTATTCAAGTAAGATAAACAAAATGCTCTGACTTCCCTACTGGAGAAAATTTGGAAAAGCAAATAGCTGTCATTTAAATCAGATAGAACATACACTTTGGAAGTGAAAATGGAGAAGACCTACAGTAAAATTAAGATACTGTTGTAGGAAGGTGCAATTATTAAAAAACAAAACAAAACCAACTATGAAAAAAATAAATCTAAAAGGAAATGGGAGGGGGAAAGCAGTGCTTTCTTACTAATTTGCCCCCTTCGTTTTGCGTTTGATTTAGTAAAGCAGTCATAAACATTGCTAAAGAGTCAAAAAATTAAATGTTGCTGTATAATTTATGGTGGTTACAGGATACATGAGAGTGCACTTTAATTAGCAAATTGCATGTTTATTTTATTTGCTTAGCATATAATTTAGATTGGATAAATGCTCTTTGACTGTCTATAGCACCTTGGTATCCTCATTTGGTATAATTTTTAATCACATTGTTTTGGAATTTTATTGCAACATTATACAGTTGATATAACAGTGCACAATTAAGTATGCTCAGTTCACACCTTGCTCTTGAGGAAATTACTTTTTATCTGTATTTGGATGGAGCACTTTGTATGGCAAGTGAGAACTTGGGAGTAATAAAGAATACACACTGTGGGCGCTAGAGCTGCAATCTGAATAGTAAATAATAATAATAATGATGGTGCCCTGTTAGTGAAATGTGTTTGGGAGGAAGATAAAAAACCACAAACAAACCCTGAAAACAGGCAACTGGAAATTATTATTGTATGTAATAGTATATTAACTGTATTATAACAATGTCTTGCTGTTCCAACTAAACTAAGTGGAGATGAGGATTGTGCTAGGTGCTCTACATAGAGGGGGAGAGATTTTCATCCAGCAGAAATTAGGGGAGAAGGCAGATGTTGAGAGAGGGTAAGTAGGTGATACAGGATGTGGGAGATTATCAGATAAAACCGTAATCTCAGTCCTGGGTCCTGCTCCTGCACCACCACTATACTGTGACCCGTGTCAGGATGCAGATCAGCTTGTAAAATGTTATGAGTGTGAGGAGTACTGTAAAGAGACAGTATGTTGGGGGAGGCATGCACAGGCAGAGTGTGTGTTCCCATGATTCTGAGACTTAAAAATATTTCTGCACTTTTTCGTTTGTTCACTATTGTATATTAGATCATGCTCAGGGAGTGTCAGTCTGGGATTTGTTCATGGTATCCCAACTTCGATAGGCTTTGAACCTGGAGCTCTGTTTTCCCTGTTGTTCACTTGGCTTTTTTATGTGGTGACAGGACTAAAAGAAGGCTGTACCCATGCTTTGGGGAAATTCAGATCAACCTTACCGTTAAAATCCCCACTTTAGGTAAAAGGTCAGCAGCACATTCAGATATTCTCTAGATGTTACTGGATAATGTAATAGGGCTGCAGCTTGGAGGTTCTGGAAAGAAAAAAAGAGAGGTTGGATTTTTTTATTTGTTTTGTTATAGAAAAATATTCCCTAAACATATAGACATTAGTAGAGAATATTATTTTTGCAGCTAAAATATGGAAGGAATGTAGAGCATTTAATTGAGATCTAGAATATATCTCAACAGAGGCATTTTATATAGTGGTTTGACTTACAAAATTCTGTAGAAAAGCTATCGTTTTCTCTTACATTCTATGGACTTTTTCCATAAGGGCTGCCTGAGTATTACATATATGCCAATCTGAGATCCCAAGCGACTCTGTGTCGGGAAGATTGATGCTGGGCCAGACTATGCTTTCAGTCACACAGGTATAAATCTGAGGTAACTCTATTGTCTTGCTTCCACTGAGCAGAGGATCTGGCCCACTTTCCTTTCTTCTCTGCCTTTGAGTAATTGGCCCGGTAATGCGCCAGTGCTGCTCCCGTTTGATTGGCACTGATCGTTTTGCTGTGACAGGACGTCGGCGGTGGTATGTACTGCTTGAACACTGACATTCCTTACTTTGTTACAGTGTGTTTTGATAATGTTATCTATAAAGAATGTTCCTTGCACTGATTATGGTGATTAAAATATACAGAGATCAACAGATATGGCAAACAGCTGCTTAGTCACAGCTGATGTGAGAAATTTGATTTAATGTAAGTTTCACAATTTGAAACTATATCCTCTAGAAAAACACAGGCCATTAATCCCCACTGCATGCAAGCTAGCTGACTTTGTTTAAAATAGGATTATATCAGGGTGATAAATAGAGACAAGAGTTAAAGCACCTTTTTGAAGATTGTTGAAATACAGATTATTTTTTTTTTAGAGCTTTCCTGTTTTGGGGGTGTTTGCTTTTGGTTTTGGTTGGTGTTTCTTTTTTTTTACCGATGTATTGGAGTGTTTAAATAATATTTATGGGACCTATCATGCAGATGTCATAGTGCTGTAAGAAAATATCTGTGGTATTTAGAGCCAGTGATGCAGTCCTTTTAAATATCTGTATTGCTCTATAAAGGCAGACAGTGCTTCCCAGCATTCCTTATGGAACGCAGGGAGAATTGCATGGACCTCTTGAATAATTAATATGGTTTTCAGAGCAGTAGTCATGGAAACCCAGGCAGTGTCACATATATGGATTTAGGAATTAGGCACGTTTTGAATTGCACATTTAGCCAAAAAAGAGCATGCTGTAAGTCTTAAAAGATCAGAAGCATTCTTTCAGTGAGTCTCTTGTTTACACTGACAAATACACATATATACTTTTGGATTTAAATAATATTTGGATGACTAAAAATTTACATAGTAGCTATCTAAAAGGCTGTTAAAGGCACTAACTGCCATAAATAATCTTTTAGATGTCCTACTCTTTCTTTTTTTCTTTCTTTTTTTTTTCATCCCAGACCCCTTAAGATATTAGGATGTAGGTTTTTTAAACTGTATCGCCAATTGCTATTCAGTTAAAGGACCACAGCTTTACCACTAAGTTGCTAGGCCCTTTCTATTAGTTCAGTTGTGTGGCTTTTTTATCTGTCTCAAAAAATGTCTCTTCAGGATCAATATCGTCATTACCTTGGGTGTGTATGTGGAAGAAGTCAACCAGGCAGCAGTGAAAAGCTATCATCCAGTCCTCAGTAATATTGTACGTGTAAAGAATAAAAATACATGGAAGTTATTTATAGACCATAAACCCTCTGGTTTCATAAACCATTTTATACTATTATTTGTCCAAGTCTACAGAGTCTCTCCTGAGTTCACGGCACACTCAAAAGCCTCTGTTTTTTATTTCTGGCTGTTTGAATTGGGAAATTAATTAGAAATACACTTAGCAATTTATGGACATGAAAAAGCCATTTGGCCCAGTAAGCCTGCTTTCTTTTACCTTTTTTCATCCTCATTTTGTTTTGTTGCTCTCCTTCAATCTACTCTCTACTAATAAAAATATCAATCTGTTTCATAAACTCATTGAGACTTTGTGGCAGTAATATTACTTGGCAGCGTAATATGGCATATTCATTACTCTCTAAGCAAAATGATTTTTCTTTACATTTCGTGATCCAGACTCCTCAATTAGATGCACACTTGCAGCTTTCATTGAAACCAATGAGAGTTTTATAGCTGTCACTGAGAGCAGATACTGGCTCTTTATTTCCAAATGTGAAATGATGGCCACTGTTCTGTTTTGGTTTTTTATTTAACCTGATAATGAACAGGTTCTCCCCCTCTCCCACATCTGTGCTGTATTTAAAATTTTCCTAATATGAAATGAAATATTTCTGTTCAGTCATTTCAAAGTTACCGCTTTTCTAGCAAGAATAAATTTGGTTACATTGGCCTGTCTTGACAACAGATCCTTAAGTATCCAAGGTGGTTTAAGGTTTTTAAAGTTTCACCCCCTCTACAGTAAAACTAACTTACCTGTGTGATGGTTAAAACTTTGGATGGAATTCCAGTTGTGAAGTAGTTATTAGAGAAATCGTCTTACTTCCTATGATTTGTATCGCACCCATTTGTTGATGCATCTCTGTGTCCTTGTTGCTTTTTCTTTTACTGCAGCCATACAGAGAACAAATGGCTTCAGAGATTTTTCGACACTAAGCTCTAAATGCCTTCCCAGTTACTCTGAGCACTGTTTGGCTGTTCCTTTTCACATGTATTCCCTGTTCCTGGCTTATTATTCTACAGCACTCCCAGCTACGTTCTGTAGACCTTTAAAAAGATGTATGTTAGTGGTGGAAATAGTCATAAAATCAGGAGGGCCAACTCAGAAAGATGTGTAAATATCTGCTCCCTATTGGAAATGTCTCATAATTACCCAAGGACTTCGAAGACTCAGCCCCAGAAATCCCATGCAGTTGATAATCTCAGCTGTAGTGTTTTCTGGGAAGAGTCACAGAGTTAATTAAAATTCTGAGCATCCTTCAGACTTTTAGAGCAATTAGAGAGGTTAAAGACAGACAAGAATATGGTCCATACTGTAGCTGCATGCAAGACAATTTACTGATGAGTCAAACTGACATTCCCACAAAAGCAGTTTGGATCACATAGGAATTTATAACCAACTGAAGAGCATGTCTTCTGGGCATGTTTGGCTTTCCTCATTTTCTGCTGCCTTTCAGGTGGGACTCCAGTATGTTAGTGCTACATACCTTCCTTCTTCCATTGTGAACTGATACATTCATGGTGCCAGTACTATCCTAAAGTCATTCCCACTTAGGATTGTGTGCTTCCCTAGTCACAGAAGAAGTCATCTTAAAAACAACTTCTGCAAAAATCTAGTTGTCTCCCAGTTTTAATGAAGACAATTTTTTAGCAGTTTTAGTTTCCTTCTCACAGAACTCTACATACATTCTTATATACAGAGACACACACAAACACCTGATATTATGGTCTCGAACAGTTGATGCTGCTGTCATATCTGCAAGTAATCTGCAGTACCATCATTGCTGCGACCTTTCAGACTGCTGAATGTAAATCAGATTCTTACCCTCTGGTGGTCTCTGTGGCAAACTAAAATTACTCACAGATTGTGTTCGAACACTGCCTATCAAGTCAGATGACAATGCAAGAAGCATATAATCGTTCTGGTTGCACTGGCATCTTTCCAGCGCTACACCAACTGCAGTGTTTTACAATGCAATCTGCGGTTTGTCGAGGGAAGTGTGTGTGCACCTCTGTTAGCTGTCACATACTTGCTTATAACCATTGTGTTCTCCCTGACTTCTACCCTCTATTGATGGAAATCCCTTTTCTTGTTCTTAAGCCTTCAAATTTCTGAAAACATCATTGGCTTTGTGGATTTGGGATTTTTAGATTGATATGTTACAATAACATCACGCCAGGTAATCGGTGGAAGATACTTCACATACTCTACTCTGCCAAATTTGCATCTTTTTTTACAGGGGCATTTTGAAGTCCAGGCAGGTGTTTTAGCACTTGGAAATTTTAACTAGGGTGCAATGCCAGGTCCCTGGGAAGAAGGCAGTGTGAACAGAAGCAAGTGTGGAGTAGCAGGTGTAGTACTGGAAATCCTCCTTGTGGGATCTTAAATTCATCATCTCCTGGTATGATCCTGCAGAAAGATGTGTATTGGTTAGGTTCTCCTTTGCAGAAAGCAAAGTGACTATGATCACAAGTTTCATTCATTTCTAAAGAAAGGCTATGATTATACTGTGGGAATAAGAGGATCAATAAATATGATTTCCCCATAAATTGGTAGGTAGATGAATGAAGAACACTTTTTTTTTAGTTCAACCGCTGGTGCTCCGCATGCTTTGCAGCAGTAGTCTTACCATATCTTGCTTTTGTTAGACCTTTCAACTTTACAATTTGTCACTTTTCACCAAATGATCGAACAAGGGGGAAAATATTTGTGTAAGCCATTCTAGGTTTTGACCTCTAGAGCCTTGATTCTTAGAGCACTCGTGCAGGGCAGGTGAGCAGGCTTGAACTGTAATTCTTATAATGGCATTCACTGCACTGGGCTTTTTCTGGGATCCCTCTCTCCTGTCAGACATGCAGAAATTCAGGTAGGAGATTGATAGTTCCAGCCCTTTTCTCCTTCTCTGAAATTTTACATTTAAGTGGCTGCAGGAATATCAAAACTTAAAACATTTATTTCTGGCTTAACAGAAGAAAAAAAGTGTTTGTTTGGATATCTTGGTTTTCATAGTCTGTTTTCATCATCAGCCCAGGATTGTGTGAAAGGGCCTGGTATGAAGCTAGATTAAAGAGGCTCAAAGCACAGCTGATCTGTCTTTTAATACATTGTCAGTAGAAGAGACTGTCTGAATGCTGCAGTGGGCTTTAGATCTTGGTTCCATCAGCTCACAGTGGAGATCAGGTGAACCACTGTACCTCATGGAGTGAAAGAAACGGAAACCATGGATCTTTGCCACAAATCTACATGGCACGTGGCCAGTTAAGAGCTGAAATAGGTTGGTATTAGCGGCAGGGAAGTCTGAAAATGCTCTAATCATACCTATCCCAGCAGGGCTTTTAGTGCAATGACAAGATGATTGTCTTGACAGACTTTGAGAACTTTCTTCTTTATACACGCGCAAAATGGGAGGGGCTGAAGAGGGGGGGAGGAAGAGGGGAAGACAGAAAAAGCATTAACTCTGCTGATGTGGCTTCTTTAATTTGCTGTCAGTGATGCCACCAATGTTAATTCTGGCAGGGTTAATTATGAGAAATTAAAAAGCCGCTCAGAACAGACTGTACCCTTCGTACTCCAATAAAGAGGCAGCTCTGGCATGAGAAAATTTCTTCATTAATATATATCCCCAAAGGGCTACTGCATACAGCTTTCTGAATATGAATCATAAACTCCCAGGGACCCTACAGGAAGCAGGAGAGATAGGATTCAGAAGAGATTGACTGTGTTACTTTTACTGCTTCGGGAGAATGACGCTCAGGCTGGCAGGAAATCACCATGCCGGTGACATTTGGAAAGAAGAATTTATTAATTTGCATGTTGGCATGTTACAAGCTTTGAAATATGTTTTTAAATACATTCTGTACAGACACTGCTGTATCAATGTTCAGTATGTCAGTCTATAATACATGCAGCTGTTAACATGGAGCTTAGCATAAGCATTGTAATTGTTTACCATTTAGTATTTTGCAAAAATGGCTTTAGGGCATGCATTTATTTCTCAGGAAAATTTCCCTGGCTTCTCACAAACTAGGCAGTATATACCCTTAACCTAATGCGTTATACTAAATAGTTATACCAGATACATTATAGAAAGTAAACTGGGAAGAATACCACATACAAACTGTGCAGCCTTACAATATAAGCTGAAAAAAGAATGTGTCCCAAAACAATAATCTATAATTTATATTAGTATAACTTGGCAAAGCCACATTACCAAGCAAATACAAGTGCAAATGGAGCTAGATAAAAGTGAAATACCTCAGTGATATTAACTTTCAGCAGAAATAAAGCCCTATTCTTAAAAAACTATGCACTTAGACCATTTGCAGTTTAACTCTGATGCTGACAGGGTGTTCCAAAGTGCTGGTGCAATTTTGAAGTCTCTTCCCAGGAAAGGTATTATGGTCTGTAAGTCATTACAACAAAGAAAGCAGTTAAACAAAGTTAACTTACAGCACAGAGGTCTAAAAGGAGGCCAGAGAATTAATTTACGTAAGAAAATGTGGGGGTTTTTTTCTCCTCTGATATACAGTAAAGCACCGATGTACAGCATGTGACCTTTCATTCAAGAATCTCAACAGTCTTCAGAAACATTAACTAATTAACCTTAATTGCAGCTATAGTCCATGAGTGTTATTTTGAAACTTGTTGTAAATGGTCATTCAGAGGACTGATAAAAAATCAATTGATATGGACCTCAAAGAAAAATGAAACATCACTTACAGCATTTGAGAGTACTTGGGGACAACCTCTTAGGATAAGTTATTTCAGCTGATTGCTATTTTAGGCAGGTTACATTGTATGTTATTATTGCAACTTTGTAACAATGTAACTTTGGCCAGGAACAATCTGGAATAAGATGTTATGACCTGTGGAAAACTCTGTGCATCTGTAGTCCCAGAGTTGACAGCTCTTTGTGTACCGAGTTAACCCTGCTTATCAGTATAATTTTATTTTTCTAGTTGTTCTGTTAACATGGAACTAGTGATACAGGTAGACTAAGTGGCATGCACAAGGCCACAACACGACATAATGCAGTACTGCTGTGACTGAGGAACAGTCAGAAAACCTGATGGCCGTTTGCTTTGTTCCAGCACTGGAATCCCACTTTCTACCTATGTAACTAAACATCTGCTATCAAAACTAAGGGAAAGATTAGGTATGTGCTATAAAAGTGGCATTTCCCTTGCCACTGAAAAATGACTTTAACATTTCCAGGAATAAAGACCTCCTTTGTTTTCTCCAATTCTAATCCCTGTCTCCAATTTCACCCCAGAAGTGTGTGTCCCTCCCAAACCCTGAATCCCTGCTGTCACCAGCTGTGCATTTCTTGGCAGAAACCCACTTATCAATGTTAAGGATGAACTTTGAGGCTTATTGAATCATTCATTGTAATCCTCACGTAACAAACATAACATTTCAGCAAGATTTCTAATTACCTTTTTACTGTTTTTTTTTCATAATGCCCTGTTGCTGTTGGAATGGCTCTCATGGCATACACAGAAATAACATTAGATTGTAAATCTATCAACTGGAGCAGTGGTAGGAAGAAAAAATGTAGAAGGGGAGAAGGTCATTTTTATAATTAGTGTAATATATCAACATGCTAGGAAGCTGAAATGGAAGAAGTTGTTAGAAATGGAAATTTCACTGAAAGTGAAAGTTAATCTCTAAGTCTCTTCTTCCCCACTTCCCTTCTGTTACCTTACTCTCCAAAGCAACCTTTCTGACAGCTCCTGGGTATAGTGTTCTCACAGTCTGGATCTGCAACCCAATACACGGGTAGGGTTAGCTGCTTGTACTCTCCTGGAGGATGACTGCTTTAAAATATTCACATAGTAGGGACGGGCGCTGTTCTCAAGTGACTGCAAACCACTGCTTCCAAAGCCCCGAGGGGAGTAAAGCAGCAGACCAGTGTAGGACTGGGTTATGCAGCTGTGTCTTCACTACTTCCCATTCAGGTCTGCAGAGATCAATTAGAAAGCCCTGTTTGTGCCCAGACCTTGCTAACTGGTGACCACAGGACACCCAGTCATTCCCAGCATTAAAGGGAGGAATAGCAGCATGTGTGAGTGTGAGATCTGTGGTGTGGATGGTCAAAGTCTAGTCAGATAAGATAAGCCTTACATGTACTGATACACATGGTATCAATTGGGAATCAATATACAGGCTGCTGTGATTGGGAATGGCTGCCCTAAAACCCTTTCAAAATCTTTTGATTTCTAACAGTCTTTCCCAGACATCAGCATATTATTTAGGCAAAGATCATGAAAACCGCTCTGTTTTCAACTGGATTTTTCATCTAAAATGCAGCTCACTTGCAACTTGTTACTGTCTAAAGAGAATGCTAACACTGTCACATTTCCTCATTAGCTTTGCATAAGACAGACTCCTGTGTCACAGCTGATGGAGCCTTTATGAGCCTTTTAGCCAAATGACTGATGTTTCCCTCGTTATGTCAGATCTGAGGGCACTGCTGGCATCTTTCTTTATTCGCTGTCTAACACCATCAATCGAGCAGCTGCCATGCACCCATGATCAGGCTGATTATTAAAATGTGCTCAGGAGGCTGCCGACACCAATTTTCTTTCATCTGAAGAGGCCAATATACACTGGCTGAAGCCGACAGTTATGTACATGGAATATTTAGTGCAGGAACCAGCAGGTAAGACTGAGGCTGATTCCTTACAATCTGGATCCAGTCCACTGGTATTATTATTAAGATGTTATAGAAACAATGGTGATGTTTGTTTTGGTTTTTCCTCCTTTTTTTTTTTTTTTTTTTTCTTTCAATAAGGAAGTTGTTGTTTTTGTTGGGGAGAACTTTCACTAAAACATAGCCCTTCCTCTTATACCTAGATGCCTATGGTGATGAGAGGTCGCAGCCATTGAAGAGCTTGTTAAAATTGAGTCTTGCTATAATCGGCCTTTTGCCAGAGTTGCTCACCCCTAAGGTTTATAATACCAGTTTTGCTCTGCTGTCTCTTCATTCATTGATATGTCAGTCTTTTTTAAAAGGGAGACAGCCCTTGCCTTCTTTCTGATGCTAATATTAAAAAAAGCCTTCTGCAAACAGTGTAGTTCAGAGCCATGGGCTGACCCAGCATGTCAGGGATTGATCAGGAGCTCAGGCTCGCCTGGAGTTTCCCTACCAAAAGCAAACACCACAGCTTGGCCGTGTGTTTAGGTGTGCAGCCAGGAGCTCTCCTGTTAACCTGCTTCTGCCTTTGGGGGCCCTAATCTTGAATGCCTTCATCTCCAAATAGTAAGTTCAAATCTTTATTTCTAATGTGCTTGTCATTTTGATATTTAAGAATGACCTGTGAAGGTTTGATTGATTGGGTTTTTTAAACCCCAGGGCCACATGTATTTTAAAGCAATAGTTTAAGTTTAATAGGTATCGGATGTAGTTTTGTCTTAGTACGGCAACATGGTTGCGTGTAACTGAAAGGTATAGCCAATGTCATATAGAGGTTTTATACCTAGGCTCATGTGTGTATTATAGCACAGAAGAGAAGGCGGGGAAGAACCTCCACAGATGGCTGGACAAACCAGCCTGCAGAGCAAGGCAGGCTATCACTGACTTTTACCAAGTTCTTGTTGGAAAGAAGGGGGCAGAAATGTTATGCTCAGGTGTGGGGATCCCTTCCTCTTGCCTTTGTCCTGCCCAGTCTGTTAACATGCCCAGGCCTCCCTTTCTCTGTGTTGTCTTTTAAGTAGACCAGTATGCTTCAGAAATGGTTTCTACCTTTGTGGGGCTGTTCGTTCTCTACAGTTGCTGCAGTGTTTAGACCCAATCTCTAAGTTGGCTGGAGAGGAATTCTAGGAGTTGTGCTACTACCTCAGTTTAAATAGTGTTACACTTTGTACTCTGGTCTTATAGGAAATGTAAACCTAAGCTGTATCACACTATATAAATATATAAATTTTTCTACAATTCAGTTTTTACTTTAAAAAAAAGGAGAAAAAAAAAAAAAAAGGTGTGTGTTTAGAGCATTAAGCTGCCTGTATTCCTTGGGGCTCAGGATATGTCACAGAGACCCCATGATAATCAAAACCGCCCTTAAACTCTTAGTATTGCTAATTAGCTACATAGCGCTGCTGAGCAGTTAACACTTTTGTTGTGTCTCAAGTTCACACCCAAGAGGTTATTTCTTTTGAAGAAAGCCCTCTCCTTAGGGAGAAACTAGAAAGGACCAGATGAGGGTGGGTGAATTATCAAGATGCTGAGAGCGAAGCCCCAGTTACTTTGAAACCTGTTTTGTTCCTGATGTAGCAGTAGGAGGGTTTACTGTCAGAGTTGGTGTGGGGACTTGTTGTAAAGAAGACAATCGCAAAAAGAAGAATGTTTGATTATGGTCTTAAATCTCCAAACAGCTGTGTGTCTGTGGTGTCTTTACGACAGTAATTTTGCATGGCTGAGTGTACATGTGTGTATGCACGGTGTGTGTGCTGAAAATTCAAAGACCATGGTCCTGTGCAGATTTTAATCTCTTATTCCATGAATGCTACAGAATCAACACAAATTCTAATAGCATGATATTCTATGGTATTAAGTGAATACGTTTTTCATGGCCCACCTGCTAGTGTAACTAATTAACAGCCATTCTCATTAATTACATTGATCAGGATCATAAAATAATTTCAAATTGCTGAACATGATCAACAGGAGTAAAATGGTTTCATTTTAATCCCTTAATGATTTTTTCATGATTAATCAAACAAAATATATGTAGTTATTTGATCCATTTTTTCTTCTTGGAACTGCAACTCAGGGCAATTACAGTAGACATAAAGTTGGTGCAAACAGAACTACATTTCATCCGGTAGCTAATTAAGCAATAAGGCACAATAAGATAGAGGATGTGAGTGTTGTGAGAAAATCACCCTCCTGAGGATTAAAAAAAACCTAAAACAACAAAAGCCAAGCAAAAAAAAAAACCAACCCCAAAAATCCCCCAACAAACCAAAACCAAAAGACCCCACATATGAGGACCTTTGCTCCTCCAGGAATTTGATTGTCTTTGTATAATCACATACCCTGCAATTGCTTTCTTGCTAGCAGGAAGTTGTTTAAGATTTTATGTGAAACTGAACTGGGAGGTGGTGGGGAATCTCGCCAGTGTCTGATCAGGGAAATGGTGAGCTGCAGTCTCGGCATCTAATGGAAGACTCATCAAGTCAGATGTCATTTACAACTCATAAATACTGAGTCACCAGCTTTTCTCAATAAAACCACCATTTACTGCCAGTTCTTTGGATGTTGTATAGATCTGTCTTTGACAGTATGTAGCTCTCTTTTGATGTGCAAACAAATATGGCCTTTGTTTGCATTAGCTTCAGACAGTTGATAAACCCTGAACTTGGGCTGTTGAACTGGGGTGTTAAATACTGGTGGTTAAACTATGAAGAAGCTTCGGTATATTTATGTGCAGAAAATAATATATGAATCTGAAAATGGTTTACAATGATGTTTGCTATAATTTGTTATACTGTTATTACTCCTCATTATCCCAAATTACTGAGGCGTTAACAGTGTTTTGCATGGTCACAGAGGTAGAATGGTTTCTAGACATACCGAGATACCGACATACTGAGATACCAGCATGTTTCTGTACATAGTAATTCATAAATATTAAACTTGTGTGTATATATATTATATGTGTGCATGTTAAAAAAAAAAAAACCACACCCAAACAACAACAAAACCCCACAAAACGAATCTAAAAATCAGGATGGCATAATTTCTGATAGTTGTGTGCATATGAGCAGAGTTGCTCAGACTCAGGGACCATAATGCTTGGATACCTCTTACGGACTAAAGGTTAGCATCTCCTCTCATGGAGAAATGTACCTGGTATCTACCAGTCCTGACTGCATCTGGAACAGATGTGGTAGGCTGCCATCATGCTCTCAAGAAAGAAAGCTTGAAAGATCAAGTAGTAGCAGCACTTTGTGCTCCAGCAGCCCTCTCCAGCTGGGGATGTGGCAGCCAGGCATGGGAGCAGCCTGAGGACTGTCGTAGTTCTGCTGGTGACTGGGGCAGGGTAGGTTGCCCTTGGCTTGTTGTGCCCTCGTGTGCCGAGGAGAAAAGGGTTGTATGATGGACGATGTTGTTACTGGACCTGAATGACCAGGCAAATTCAGTGGTTTCTTCCTGTGAAAAGTACCAGGCAAACATTTTGTACTTAGGGCTTGGAGATTTTTTCCTGATTTGATAGCTTGCAGTTGGACTTATTGTGGCTTACCCAGCAACAGAAATACAATAGCCTAGTCAGTCATGTTAATGCTTTCTGTGTGGTCATAAAGATCCACAGTATTTAACCTAGTTTTGCATGAAATAACTAGATTTAGATCAATCACAGTGATTTTGTAGAAGAGAGAGAGAATATTAACTTGGTCTTGAAATGTGATTAATTCCAATTTGCTGTTTTCAAAGATAAGTGATGCTCACAATCCTGTTAATTAAAAAATTTGGAGTTTTCCATTTTACTTCATGCACTATTTTTTTAATGAAATTAGTTTGTCTTTTTGCTTCTTATTATGACTGATGCCTGGCTCAACATGCCACAGGCTTCCTGAAGGAAAAGTAGCGTGTACTTGTTGTGACCCTATGAAATGAAGATAAATGGTCTCATGCAAGATACATTATGAGCTTTAGGACATGCATAAATATACAGTAGATCGTATCCTTTCCATAAAAATGTTCTTTGATTTCTAATATTGTGTTTTAATGCAGTTTTGTTAACAGGATGAAAAATAGTAAAAATATGTAGGTATTAAAATAGGATCCCAGATTTGTGTGCTGTTCATTCAACTGTCAGCAATTGCTGCTTCTCAAAGAGCAATCTGACTTTGACCTTGCTAAATATTCATTTCATGTCTCCACCATTGCTTGATTAAGTCAGGCAACTTTCTGTGTGTAGCCGTACTTGGCACGAGTCTGACTGCCATGTGGAAACACTTTTGGTCAAGGTTAGGAATGAGCAAGACCTTGTTAAAAGCTAAACGGGCACAGGAGTTAGGAGATTTGCATGATCTAGAAACACTGGTTTCTTAAGAGAGCTACTGGTTTCACATCTTATCTTTAGTGCACAGCAGTTGCCAAGCATGCATTATATATTAAGAAGAGGAAATGTCAGTTATTAATGTACTGTAAGTGGCCTAGCTAGGAATACAAAATGAACTTTAGACTAAAAACTGCAAAAAAGGGGAGGGAAAATAAAACATAGATTTACTTTATAATTGGCTTTAATATTTTTATTGAGAGTGTTTGGCATTTGGCTTTTTACATCTTGCTTATGCTGCTAAACTCAGCCACTAATAAAAACAATGATGACAAAGCCAGTAATTGTTAAAAAAAGTTTTACCATGCTGTGAGTGTATATGGTGTGTGTGTGTGCAGCATGTTTTCTGTCTGCACCCACATTGCTCAGTTGTTACCTCTAAAGCCCTGATTGAAAACCACAATTGCTAACAAGCCACACTGTGCTGAAGTGTAAGTCACCCATTAATTGACAGGTTGTGGGACAGATTCTGAATTTGCAGAAAGTTTTGCATCGACTACCCTGCAGTACTCAGCTGAGTCATGTTATTGGACATGAGCTTAGTGTCTGATCCTGTATCTTATTTGGAAAATAAATTTTAAAGCAAATGGTGTGTTTTTAAAATTAGATTGTCTAATTATTGTAGTTATTCAAGAAGGCAACAGAGTGTAGGAATGTTCATATCTGTAAATATCCAGGTGTTTTTCTCTTTTGAAGTAAGCAGCAGTCAGAGTTGATAAATGTCTTGGCTGGAATTTAGCAACACAATGAACCTCTGTATAGATATCCCACATGGTATCAATTGAAGCTCCATTTAAGACCTAATCGTTGGCCCATACAAGCAGAGGAAAGCTTGGCTAGACAGATGGAAAAGAGCTGCTTTAAGGGATCAGAAAAGGCATTGCTACTCGGCTGGCCTAAATCCACTAATCTGATGTTATTATTAGCGATAAGGAGCAGCGACCAGGATAAAATCTCATTCTCTGCAAATGTCATTTAAATAGGACTCTGATATTTTCCAGTCAAGTAGACAGGCTTTAGTCAAATAGTGAGCACTTTATTTGTAAATGCAGGAGGAAAAGAAAAGCTTTAGTTCAGCAAGTTCTTAAGATGTCAGCTTACCAGTATTGATTAATCGTTCAGCAGTGGCAGCTGCTTCTTTATTAAAAGCGTAGCTCTCCATACAAAAGATATCAGATGTAGGAAATGTTTGTTGACAATTTACCTTTTCTCACAATGTGGCAAGAGCTCAGTCTGTTACACATTCCCCTGCTTTCTGGCCCTGCAACTCAGACAATACCCATGAAGGAATGTATTAGTCCATCTGCAGTAGGTAGATTGTGGCAGCTGGACTCCACTGGAAACGCCACTCTGTCTGAAACAGACCTGCAGCATCAGTTCTCAGCATGGGAATTAGTTCATGGAGAGCCAGTGCTGCTCAGGAAAAAACCTTTGGTTTGGCTGTGTATGGATATGTTTGGAGCATACACAATAATACAACCTGATGAAGCCAGAGTGCAGAGTGAGGCGAATGCATGAATTTCACATAATGAGGGATATGACCTAAGGTACATCATTGTCCATTTGCATTTTGAATGCTTTAAAGCCCTTGATTCCAGCCCCTGCTGAATCAAATGTTGGTCTGGTAATTTGCCATACCACACAGACACTTGGAGAGGTGTGTATGAACATGGGGAATTATGCAGCTATGCACAGAAAGATGTTCGAAGATAAGTATTCTCTCTCTTTGAATACGTTTCTCCCTAGACTTAGGACATGTCTCCTCTTGCTGAAATTTGAATGTCTGATCGTGTGGACTTCCTCCATGGAAAAACGTAGGCAATTAGATGTGTTTCAGGCTGAAATGATTCACCTTCGGAGGCCCCCCCTTTGCTGTTTAGTACAGTGGAAGCCTATGTGTTTAGTGTAGACTGCTGTCACCTCATATCTTGCGTGTATTTCTAGAACTAGTAAAGTTGAATCCCAGTATTAACTGATTATGGAACAGTGGAAGCAAATACTGCATAGTGTACTAGGAGCACAAGCCAGGCTTATCCTATTGCTTATATCTTCTTTTCTTGCCAAATGCATAGCTGAAAAAAGACAGAGTTGCTTTTCTGAGGGATTAGAAGGGATCTTAAGTCACATCGGCATACATAATGTCTTTTCTTATAGTGTAAGTACAGTTAATAACCAAATGTTATTCTGGAAATCTGAATAGCTTCTTTGCTGTACACCACCCTTGACTGAATCTCCTGTCTCCTGTTTCCTCTTTTGGCTTCCTCTTTCAATCCAAGCTCTCCTGCCATGTTCTTCAGAAGTAAAGCAATTTGACTGATACCCTCTGAATTTGGCCTCAGCTTTCATGGAGGCAGGGGAATTAAAATGGATTAGAAACCGCAAACTCTTCTCTCACCTTCAGCAAATGCATAGCTATAGAAAGAAAAAAGAAAGATGCATGTAAATCATTGTAATTATAGAATGCTGAGCACTCCTATTCTTGGATTAGCGTACAGCATTTTTTGTATGTCAAATACATCTCCTACTAGTGCATGCTTGATGACAACATGTCCAGCAGAGCCAGTCGTATTAGGTGGAGTTGAAACTAACGTATCTGACCTATGGCTGAATAAACCAATTAAGGACATATCCAAGTCTTCATTGTCATTTCCAAGTCCTTGGGACACAGTAAATTCATTATTTGATACCTTGTCCATGTCCTTTCCATTTATATGATTTTGCTTTGTACAGCAGGCAGGCTTCTAGTGGATACTAGATGTATGAGTTTACTCCTTGGAATCCTAATTTGTAGTTTCTAAGAGCTTCTGTTCGGATGAAAACCGAAATTAATTTTTGAGCTCTTTGAGGTGTTTAACTGTGACTAATTGTTCTAAACAGTTTTGCAGTAGGTGGGGAAATATTTTTTATTAGTCCCTGATCCACTAACTACAAATTTTTGTAAAGGTTCTGTAATAATATTTATACTTCTAAGGTTTCAAAAAATGAAGTGTCTGTGTTAAACACTCAAGCAGACTGGATTTCACTTGTCTTCTCTTGTTACTAAGACAGTGGCATTCTGTTTGTCTCAAATGCCTGTAGGTATAGTTTGGGTTTTAGGTGTTCTGAATTAGTAATTTATGGAATCATCCAGCAGTAAATTCACCCATTGACCTTTGTTTGTGCTGTCCGACTATTTATGGTTTAGAACTCAACTGGGGCGATCTGGTGGATAATGTAAGTTACCGTGGTGTGTCAGGCATTTCTTTTCATTTAGAAATCAAGATTCACTTGTAAATGGTGCTTGGAAAATGGCATCTTCTACACTTATTAACCCCATTTACTTAGTAACCTGTTGTATAGAAATCAGTAGGTGACTGTCCTATTTATTTTTGTCCAACATTTATGTTTCTAAAAAAAAAAATAGCATTAATCAAGATGTCAACAAAACTGTTTGCTACTGATACTATGCTAAATTGAATGAGCCGTTCCCTAGAGTTGACATTTCTTTACTTCTTACAGTAACTCTTTGAAAGCATAACTAGACTCATGGAAGCCACGGTTTCATATAATTTGATGCAGATATGGCTCAACATTGGCCATATAAATTTCAAATTTGTCATGCAAAAGCCTGATCTATTGTTAGCTGCTTTGAGAATAAACTGGTATTAAAAAACGTAAACCTAGAAAGACTTCTTTAAAAAGCCAAAGCTGGAAGAATGAAAGTTGCTGTAAATTCCCATCTGTAAGTCATGGTGAGGTAAAGGATCTAATTGTGGCTTTATAAGGGAAGTCAGCAGGATTTGTGGGCGTTCAGTTATTTTTGAACAGTGTGACGTAGAAAATCAACTAATCGTTTGATCAGAATAATAGTATTTAGGCCAAAGTTCTGTTCTCTGGTACAGGTCAAAGTCCTTTATTACTATCAATGCTTGCCCATAGGTGACTGAGGGCAGCGCTTGGTCTCTTGCTTTAGCAACCGTCAGGTATGTCAGCTTGATCTGCATCCCTCCCTCTAAATGTCACTCCTAATACAAAATGAGAATTTAAAGTTGTTAAGAACAGTCATTACCGAGACCAGTTACTTGTTTTTAAATATCTCGTATTTTAAGTACTAAGGTAATGAAATGGAGGAGGAGGAAAATGTGACAACAAAATATTTGCCCATTGTTTTTATGTAGCGTCCCCAAATACCACGTGTAAGCTCATCCCTAGTAACTGTCTGTGGAGTCAGGAATTACTGAAGTTTGGGGAACCTTATTTTCCTTTTAATTAAGAAAGTGTGTTTAAAATATACAGTGTGACGGCCATGATTATTGGCTTGGACATAATCTGGCAAATACCTTCTGCCAGCAAGGGCACTTTCTAATGGGAGGCGCTCTGCAGTGTCCAGTAGGAAATAACTGCAGGCTTGGACTGATGAGACAACACAGAGGGATCCTTTGCAACCTGTGCTGATGGATTTTAAAGACACAATTGTCTATTATTTTCTAAAACACATCTAGAACAAAAGATACTTTTGGTGTTAGCTCTTAGGGACCACAGGAATGCAAATTGAGCGTGCTGTATTTGTAAAATAAACAGGTGCTGGTCTGAAGCTGTCTGCTAGAGTAGAAATGAATTTTAAATTACATGTGCCTGAGGCTTTACCTTACTTGCCGTGGGCAAGGCAGATCCTCCAGCCATGGCACTGTATGCACAACTATGCTACTAACAAAACACCGCTTTGGGAATAACTGAACCTATACATTCTGTAAAGCTTTTTCTTCTAGTGAAAAAATATTACCACATTATTTTTATTTTTTTTCCCCCATCCTTCCTGTATTTTTACTCTGTCATGCTTAAATTAATTCAGAGCTAAAGACAAGGCTGGACTTCCACTCTGGCTGAAAGCAGTGCTCTGCTAATGCCATCTATGAATCTGAAGCTATGAGCCAGATTAATGGAAATGAGATGTTCCACTTTTCCACCAGCCCTAAAAGTGATTCCCTGCCTGGCGGGGTGAGTGCAGAGGAGACTTGCTTTCTGCTTAGTGTAATTATAAAATCCAACCAGACCAGCAGCACTTGAAAATATTAGCTTCCAGAATCAGCAGAATCAAAATACCATCCTAGTCTTGCACATCCTGCTTTTTTGGGGTTTTTTTTGAGCTCTTTTGTGATGCCTGTATTTTTAAGAGGAGGATTAAAAAGAAGTTTTCATATGCTGATTACATAGGTTTATAATCGGTAGTCGTATATGGAAGCATGTAAGCAGGGGGAAAAAAAAAAGACTTTTTTTTTTTTTCTTTCTTTCTTACATGCCTTTCAATGCCTGAAAAGAAGTATCTCTGCTTAATTAAAAAGATGCTGCAGCTGTTGAGTACAGCTGGTCTGGTCAGCTGTTGAGTAGGACTGGTCATGTGAGTAAGGGCAAGTCCAGGCCTTTTTTTTTTTTTTTTTTTTTTGTTACTTCTGCCCCTGCTTCCTAGGAATATAAAATGTCTTTTGGCAGTGGTAATATCAAATGATGAAACTAACACTGGAGAGTTTAGTATTTACAAAATCTCAGTAAAATAAAGAGCTCTAGAGATTTAATTCCTATGTCCTGAAAGCAAGTATAAAAACCTCCCACATCCATGAATGTATGTTGAGCAGAAATGAAACGTTTAGATTTTGCTTCTCTTTTTCTGTTTGTGCCTTTAGGGGGCTGTAGTAGAAATGGAATACATAATGTATTGACAGGAGATATATATTCCACTTGTGAGTAAGGCTCTGAATCCTCTTGGCTTCACTGTTTCTGAATCATCATGTGTCTCCTCAGTGGAGAGATAAATATGGCATTCACTTCAACCCATTTAGCCCATTATTCATTTATATAAAGCAGGACCAATTAAGACATTCTTTTGTGTGTTTGCACATTCTACATATGGAGCAAAAGGGAGTTAAAAATATCTGTTGCAGCAAATGTGACAGGATGCTCTCTGAATACTGAACATGTTACTCCTGCAACTCCTCTCAGCAGTAAACTGACAATCGGGAACTGCTGAAATATACAAATAGACACTTGTTTGGTTTTGTGTTTGCTCGTTTCTGATGTATAAGATTCATAGTCACCCACTCACTTATCTAAAAAAGTGCATTCCTTTCCACGTTCACAGCTGCCTGCTTCTGAGTAGACAGTGTATAGGGGCAGCTCTTCAGCCATGGACAGAGGCAGAAGTGACCAAATAGTTTCTGAGGCAGCTGTCCGTATTCCAGGAGGGATCTGTGTTAGGTAGCACTGGTGTATCAGAATGAATTATTTTATTGGTATTGCTGCTTTCTTTCAGAACATGTGTTTTGGCTTTTTGTTCAGTCTCTGAGTTTGACAAGAGAATGAAGTTAAAAATAAAATAATAAAAAACCCCTAAGAAATTCCTGCTATTGCAGGCTTAAGGAAATAAGCCAAAATATACATTTTCAATTCCAACAACATTTCAGAATGGTATAAGTCTCTGTTGGCCTAAGTATTTCTTGGCACAAAATGCTGATTATATATGTCTCAAGGAGACAATCAGCATGTTCATACAAAAGTCTCAATCCCTACAACACAATAACATGTGGTTGCCACTAAAGATTTGCTGTCGAAATAGATAAGACAAGTTCTCCTGGATTATGATATGGGGCTTTACATTGAAAAGCTTTGTTTTGCATTAAAAGGTAGTTTGTGGCATTGTGAAGTGATGAAATGGTATGCAGCATAATACAGTTTGAATGGAAAGGAAATACAGTGAGGTATAAACTGGTTTGATGGTATTTTTCCTAGCAGTTCAGTAGTATTTAACTATTGCATTGCTGCCTGAAACAAGTCGGTCCAGTCCCTGCTGAGGAAGATGTGGTGGAGTTCAAAGCTTTTCCAGTAAGCCTCACGTACTGGCACCGTGGCCCAGTGGCAGATGGGCAACTGCTGCTTTTGCAGAATGGGCTGTCTGGGGGAAGGCAGTGGAATAGCCCAGTGGGTCAGAACATATATGAATAACTCCTGTTTTGTGGACCAGTGTAACGGTGATGGATTCAGGTGCATCACTTTGTATCTTTTGTGTTTTTCACCTAAGATCCTTTTAAAATACCTCTCTGTGTTGTGGCTTAGAACTTCAGTGTAGGATGATAGAGGCATTTGGGGTGGAAAAAAACTTTGAGGTCATTGAGTCCAACCGTTAACCCAGGGCTGCCAAGCCCACCGATAAACCATGTCCCTAAGTGCCTCATCTACAGGTCTTTTAGATCCCTCCAGGGATGATGACTCAGCCACTTCCCTGGGCAGCCTGCTCCAGTGCTTGACAACCCTTTTGGTGAAGAAATTTTTCCTAATATTGAATCTAAACCTCCCCTGGCACAACTTGAGGCCATTTCCTCTTATGCTATCGCTGTTACTTTGGAGAGGAGACTGATACCCGCCTTGCTACAGCTGCCTTTCAGGTAATTGTGGAGAGCAACCAGATCTCCCCTGAGCCTCTTTTTCTCCAGGCTGAACAAGTTTGTGAATGTCGGTGTTAACATATGCTGGAAACTTCTCATCATGCAGTTTTGTTGTGTTCCTGTGATGAGTGTTGTAGGGTCGGAAGAGGCCATTTATGAACAGGTCTGTCTTTCCAGCAGGTCTGGCTCCTGAAGGCCCCCCCACCAAGTGCTGAGTGAGGACCACCCCCACCCCCCCCCCCCCAGCTGTGAAGGGCAAGGGTGGAGGAGAGCTGTGCTGCTTGGCTGGAGAACACCTTGTACCAGGGCCTGGGCCAAACCTCCTGTGCTGTAGTGTGTCTTTAAGAAAGACTTCCAATGCCTCTTTAAAGGCTCCAAATGGCAGTGAATCACCTGCTTTTCTAGTTATGTTGTTAAAATAGTTATTATTTTGTTATTGTTGAAAATTGATGCTGCGTAAACTGGTTTGAATTTGACTGCCTTCAGCTTCCAAGCACTGGATCTTGTTATGCCTTTTTCTGCTAGATTAAATACCCATCTGCTCTCAGCAATCTCTTTCCTGTGTAAGCATTCATAGTCTGTGATCAGGTTGCCTCTTAACATTCTCCTTTATGAACTAAATAGACTGAGCTGTAGTCTCTCCGTCTAAGGCAAGTTTTTCCAGGCGCTCAGATCGCTCTTGTAGCTCTTGTCTGAATCTTTTCCAAGTGTTAGAGGAGGTAGGGAATAAACCAGCTAAGCAGGGGAGGCCCTCTTTTGTTTGGTTGAGCAGTTTGGTATCAGGAATTGTTCATTCCTATTGAGAAGACAGAGAGGTATGTCGTGATGAAGAAGAAGCAGCGTGCGTTTCATCTGGCAAATGGAGGGAAGTTTGTGTCTGTGTGTCAGGCATTGCTTTTCTAAAATCCCTGTCTTTTCAGTCATTAACAGAAATCCAAACTAAACCTGTAATTGCTTTTCCTTTTTGAACCCTCTTTCCTATATATTTCCCCAACATGTCCCAGTGTTCACCTGTGTGGATCAGCACGCATGACCTCTGATCGTACACAATGTTTCTGTATTTGCTTTATATAATGCCAAAATAACCATATAAATGACCATGAGAGATTCCTAATAGAAGCACCTTGATAATTGCATTATTTTAATTATCTTAAGAATTTTTAAAATAATATATATTATATTTGTTACTTCAAATATATGTAATGGACCACTGATCTACTTCTGCAAAACAAGGCATCTGTATGCAAAGCTTAGCTGACCTATCAATACAGCTTTTCCGGCCAACCTTAGGACGCAAGGCAGTCATAGTTTATTATTCAATATAACTGTAAAACAATGAGTCAAGAGGGAACGTCCCTCCTTCTGTTTCTCATTCTCTAAATAGCAAAATAACTACCTGTAGGCAGACATGACTATATCCTCATGCCATACAATTAAATAAGTTTTTCTCATATTGAGATTCTATTTAGTATAAACAGCAAATGTGAATAACTGAAGATCTTAGTGAGGTCTTCCTACTGACTGTATTGCCAGTGGTTGGTTTGTGCTGAGCGTTTGGGATTCAACAGAAATATGTTGTAAATATGTGCTGCTTTAATGCTGCTCACATTTAAACATGGTACATTGTTAGGATGAAGCTTGAATTATTGAGGAATGAGAATGAATAATCCTTGATAAAAGCAGAATGCTTTAAAAAGTTTAAGCAAATCCTTTGTCCTTCAGGTTATATGACCTGAAAATAAAAATATGCAAAAGGATTTAATAAAACATAGGCTATCCTGTGTGAGAGCTCTCTCAAGGCTTTTCAAGGAGTAAATGGTTACCATTACCAGAGGTAATGTACTTCATTTGCTTTCCTAAGAAGCTACTTTGATATTAAGAGAAACTCCTGAGCTAGGATTGGAATTCAAACTCCTGTAGGATATTTCATCTTGCACCCTAACGGACCACAGGCTTGTTTGATCGTGCGGGTCAACTGTATTACTGGGCATCAAACTGGCTTTAATAATTTCAGTGTTATTTCTCAATTTATTTTTTAATTTTTTTCTTTTTAGTTTGTGCGACTTCAGTAACTATTTTGAGCTGTTATGTGCTGTGATTGCAGAATAGCTGATGATGTCTCTAATGCCCTACATATATTAATATTTTTCTCTCTCACCAGTTCTGCATTTTAAGTGCAAAATTTTTTTTAAGTGTAAATATGAAACCATACATAGTTCCTTTATTGTAAAACAGCTGTAGTTGGCTCCCTAGAGTACTTCTCTGAGTAGTTTCCCAAGGGAATAGTAGTAGTACATGGGTACAAAGTACAGCTTTGATGGTGCAGAGGTTTCCTTTCCCCCACCCCCTGCTCCTTCTTAATAATGATTCAGTGGAAATACCTGTGTAAAGAAGGTAGTATTTATATGTGTAAGTATGTTTAAAAATAATTTATGCTTGTGTGTTACATTATATATTTTGATGTGGGTTTGATAAATTCTGTCTGTTTGCAACATAAAGCCATAATTTGGCAGTAGGGTCTGATTTAATGTTTGTTGAGGTCAGCAGAGAGCTTCCACTTCATTTTGAAGGGATTTGGTTCTGGTGCACAAAGAGGGAAAGTTGATCCACAAGACTGTTGGGCTGTGCTTGGGATAGAAATAGAAACTGTGGGCTGGAATGTGGTACTTGCTTTTAGGCACCTGGAGGAGGTGATGACCCAATGGAACTAGAAACAAATATGTTCTTGTCATTTTTGCAATTTCAGTTTCCATGTTGTATGAGAAAATTGTGGCCCTCTAAACTCATTGCATAATCAGTAACCATTTTTTCCTATCCTTGTGTTAAAATGCTGCAACAATTTCAGCACAAAAGATACCTCTTCACCTCCTGGGTTTCTCAAGCACTTACATGTATGATTTTTACATGATATGTTTCTTTTAAATTTCCCTCTCTGGTAGCCCATGTGGTGGGAAGTGTAAGCTGGGGGCATTTGGAAACTGGGGCAGTGTAAACACATCTACCCATGTATATCTGCTCTAAAATCTGGCTCAATTTAACCAAAAAACCCTCAGCTAAGATGTCCTCTTTGGTGTTTAACACTAGAGCCTTGTGTTGACAAGTGAAGGTGTGAACACTAGACATAAATATCAGCTCTCCTTCCCTTCTTTTTGGCACTATAAAATGCCATTGTCTTAATGTATAAAATTCTTACGTTTGGCATGGCAGAGTTTCATTTTGAGGCAGGAATATGGGTACTTTTTGTTATAGGCATACATTGATTTCATTTATTTGTAAATGTAAAACAGAGATTGGAATTTCATCAGGTACCATACTCCCTTGGGTTTGTTTAATTGGACTTGCTGTACGCAAAGGACTGACAGGTAAATGCATTAAAGATTCATATTGGACGCTGGTTTCTTAGCTCAAAACAAAAAGTGTTTGATTCCCAGTTTATCATGGTCAAGTAATATATAAGAAAACTTTTAGTTGATGATGAGGGATTACATTCTGACCTGCCTGTTGGCTGGCACTTATCAGTTCCTTAACTGACAATAGGTATACTCCAATATTTCACATTATCTGCTCCTGCACAAATAATAATAGTATTTCCAGTTCTCACAAATTATGATTATCAACCAACCGCTGATGACTGTTCTGTTTTCCTAGTCTTTTCCCTGGAAAGCTTTTTTTTGCTGCCACGGGTCTCTGCATGCTTCCCTACAATCCTGCTGCTCTCCAGTAGGGTTCTGTCAGTGTTTGCTGGATTAGCAGGATAATTTGCTTTCCTGGCATGTTTTACTTGTCCATAGGGACAGGCTGCTCGAAAGAAGAGAGACCTAACCTGGTGCATCAAGATGCAGAAACTAGTAACTATCATTAGTTCTGAGTTCGAACCTCCCGGCGCTGAACTGCACGGTGTTCAAGAATAGTAAGATTGATGTGTCTGTTGCTAGTTTAACATGCCAGCCTAGCCTCCTTCCACACTGAGTTGTAGCGTTATTATCCTTCAGTGACAGATATGTGCAGTGATGGTGATCTTTGACCTGCATAAAATAAGTCAAAGGAACAAAGCAAAACTTCAAAGAACATGAGTGTGCCCAACACTTTCAAGCTTATGAGAACAATATACTGCTAGCGTGAGTATTGCGGAGATTTAATAGTTTCATCTGTACCTAAGCATATTTTTGTAATTAGAAATCAGACAATCTTTTTAATTTTAGAGCTAGTATTTCTTTCTCTTCTTTTTCTTTATTTTTTTTTCATAAATCAATCCTATGCTTTGATTTTCTTTTAACATTTTGCATATCACATCAATTTATCACAAAAATGTATTTTGTGTTGCATATGCAACTAGTAAAGAGCACTTCTGGTCCTGTTTTTGACAGAACAAGTCATTTAAGCCAGCTGCAGTGAAATTTTCCTGATTCAGACTAATGATCAGGAGAGTGATTGCAAATTCCAGAATTTTCTGATGTAGGGAGCCAGCAAACAGCTATAAAACCTAGAGCAAATGCATCCTATAATGTACTTTGTTCATTTATTTCATACCATAAGGATAGTTTTGTTTTAATTATTTATGATAATAAACTTCTGAGTAAAGGCATTCTGCTATATTTTGTAATGATAATGAAACTTGAGTGATGCAGGGCCTCTTCACAGCATCCTGATATTAAACGTGTCTTGCAAACAAAATAAGGAGTTGGTCATATGTTCTTTTAGGGTTTTTTTGCTATTCAAGTAGAGGTTGAAAGCTTGTTTTCTCCTTCTCTCCTGTCTTTCCTTTCCTCTCCAGATGAAACAGGGGCCTAATGCTGTTTCATGTATCAGAAATTCACACTGTTAGAAAGAAGCTTTTAATTAAGGCTCAGTATCCTGCACTTTTTTAATGTATGAGAGCTTGTGGAAAGCATGTGAAAGAACCTTTCTGAATATTCTCTGCAAGCTTACAGGGAGCTTCACAAAATTTGCCTGCCGGCTGTCTTTATTATCATGCTAAGGGGAAAAAAGGAGGAGTCAGAAATACAATTAAAAGTGCCTTTGCAAGTCACCTGTAAAGTCTTTATGTGCAAATTATGGCAGATGCAACTCAGAGGCCCTGCAGTAGTTAATTTCTAGTGGCATTATTTTTTTTTTTCCTTTCACTGGTGATCTATTTAAGCAAAAACTATTGAAGCAAAAGGCATTTCCTGGGGAATTAATGATCAGATGGGAGGAGCTGATAACCTAAAGTACAAGTGAGGGCCATCTATTCCAGCCTGTCATTAGTCTCCAGAAAATGCCCTATACAGAGTCACTGATTTACTGGGGTTTTTGTTTTACTATTTGTTGGTTGGTTGTATTGTTTTTTTAAAGTAAAAAGGATAAAGAGCAGTACTAATTTGCTATCTGCATTTTTGATGATGCTCAAATATTATGCTTGTATTTAATCTGTTTTAACCTGATAGACTGATAGGATAACATACTACGCAGTGCTTAACTTGATAAATAATAATGTATGGAGCATTTACCAAGAATTAATGCCTCTCTACTAGCCAGTTGGAGTACTTTAACATTTATTAGTATTATACTAATTTAATAATTATCCTCCTGAGTGATAAAATGAAGTTTTACTGTGCTGATGGTGGCTGTGGTGGTATTACAACTAGAAAGAGACAAACACTATAAATAGAGTTTAATGGTAACACTCAGTTTAGGTTTTAGCCCTTACAACATGGTGTGGGGTGGGGTATATTTTCTGGTAGGTAGTGCAAATAGAGATGCTGTAATAGTAGCTCCTTACCATTAAAAAGGGAGGTTAATTGGGTTGTCGGTAACGGGACTAAGACATGGGCAATGGGAAGTGGTTCAACTTCTGATGCTGGTTCATCCTGTGGCCATGAGCAAGTCCTTTAATCTCTCCATGCCTCAGTTTCTCAATTTGGAATGCATGTTGCTAATGGCAATTAGCTGCTTACCTAGTGTTTGCACATTGTTCTGAATTAAGACCTGTCAGGAAAGCCTTTGTTCCTTGTTGTTGTTACCATATTTGTAAATATTAACAATGGAAAACAATAAGCAATTTATCTGATGAATCACAGGTTCTTGTCATTCGGTGTGGCAGGCAGTCCCATTGTCTCCCTTTGATGATTTCTGTGGACGTTATGAGGTGGAGGCATGTAAAATGTTAAATCTTGTAGATCAGATCTGGCTACAAAATCCTATTTAGACTAATGCTTTGATGTGATTGTGCTGTAATCCAGTGAATTAACAGGACTGTTTTTAAAAAGTGGGCAAACTATATTTTATTCAAGGAAACACTTGGCCGGAATCTGTGCAGAATTGAAGAATGTAGTTGGTATGATTTCCCCAGGAGGGTTCATCCTTGACAAGTTGCCCTGGCAGAAACTCGTGAGACCAGTAAATATTGATAGACCTGTTCTCCATAATGGCAAGCTGAGGTATGGAGGGACCATGGCTGTTTCTGTTCAGGTAGTGAAACATGGACACAGGAGAAAAGAATCCAAGGAGTCATATAAGAAAATGCTTTTATGTTCATAAAGTATATTCCTCCTGATATTGATTTGGTACAATACTATTTAAAAGAACATAAAGCTGTAGTTCTGTCTTCTGACTACTGCTTAATGTGGTTAATACCTGGCCTGCAATGGTGAAGAGATCCACACGGCCATGGCTAGATGACCTTCTTGAAGCTGAATTTATTAATTAAGATAATATGTAAAGGTAGATGTGAAATGTGGCTATGCGCGTGCAGTCTCAGGTCTCCTGGCGAATGATATGCACATTTCTGTGGAGCGGGGAGAGTGCAGGGCACTGTGCTCTCCTGGCTGACGTGCTGAAAAGCCGCATTTGGCCATGGCTGAGTGGTGCCGGGGGCGTTGGCTGGTGGCTCCTGGTGTGCAGGGAGGCAGCCTGGGACCTCCTCTTCTGAGGGTGGGGGCTGTGCTGGCCAGGGAGATGAGCTGCCTTAGAGCAAAGGCTGACCCTTCCTGTTGGAACTTTTTACTTGATGTTTAACTTAATGTTGGGCTTAGGCTTAGTTCATTTTGCTCCTTCCATCAGCTCTTTTAGGATGTGTTGGCTGATGTGGGCATTTGTGGCTCGGAAGGCCAGGCTAGATCTGTCCAAGCACTTGGTTTTCTCTCTCAAGCTTGTCTTAACCATAGGTGGGTGTTCTGTGGTTATAAAACCCACTCTATGGGATTGTTTGCTTGAACAGATGTTACATTGGCTTTAGAGCTGTAATTATTCTGTATTTATGTCTAGTTGCTTGAAACTGGTGTTTAAAGAATGACAGGTTCTGGGGTAATACAGAAATGTGTGTGTGGGGGGGGTGCATTGAATTACCTACAGCATGTTATATTAATGTGAGGAGAACAATCCACATTGTAAAAATCAGAGAATCCTTCCTAGACTGACAGTAATATATACTTTTTTTTTAGGCTTTCAGTGTAGCAATGCAAGACTTTCAAGTGGAAAATTGTTAATTTACGATAATGAATTGAAATGTGAAAAAACAAATATTTAGTTAATTGCCTCATAAATCTGTCTGTTACTATCAGTGGAATTAAATTGATAAACAGTTCTTTAAAATTAATTTCCACATGGCAATGTGCAGATTTTATTTTATTTTATTCAAACCCCATTAGGTATTTGTATGAAAGAAAACATAAATTCGTATTTCTGTCACATTAAAGAGTGTGTGTGACAAAACACACATTTCCTACCGTGGGTACTGAGGTTTTAATACATGTGGCATAATGAGGAGAGCTCAATGTTAGTGATTTTCAAAGGCAATACCAACTGAAAAGTGGAAGTACATCACACTTTCCTGACTGTTCATGTTGCTTTACTGTCAGTACAGCTGAATTGGGAGACTGGGAGTCCTTTTGCTGTTGGGGTCAGAGGACCATGGGCATGATGCTTGAAGGTCACATGTGGTTTTGGGCAGTTGCCAGTACTAAAAGTGCTTCAAGAGGCTAAGGGGAAGATGGGCTCTCCCAGGGGGACTATGAAGCTTATTTCTGGTCACTGCCGGGATGGGAGTTCCTGGTAAGAGGACAGGGTCGGTGTTTTATGTTACTGGGCCTGTATTACCTCTGTAGCCAGAACTTTTCCTAATTTCAAGCCTGCTGCAGTAGTACCTGCGGACCTTTGGTATGAAAGGAGGTGGGAAGCTGAGTGCTCTTGTACTTTAATCACCTAATGACATTATGTCCTGTGCAGTATCAGTTTGTCAAAGTAAGTGGGGCACTACACAAAATTAGATCATTTGATACACTCCATCCTTCCAGCAAACGTAATAAGAATATCCTTGGTGACCTCTCTCAGTGACATTCAGCAGGAGAAAACTTGTCTTGTGGTGTATGACCCAATGTTCTGGAAATGCACATAAAGATAAATCCTTCTTGCTGTATGGAACTGTTAGACAGTCTTAAATTTCATCTTGATGGTTATCATGTCGGAGTTCAGTGGTGGATGAATGGTTGCAAGTTACAGCTGGTCTTATGGTGAAGTTTAACTTCTGCAAGTTGGGAGTCCTCAGTTTGCTTCCACCAGTCATCTTGTACTTTTGAAATGACCATCAAGAATGCACTTAAACTTTCATTCTCTCAGTTGTTTTGCTTGACAGTAGTTGCTCCTTCCCAGAGGTGTAATCAGGCATGACTAGCTCTGATTTGTAGAGCTTTGAGATTCCCCCAAAGAAGCCAGCTAGAAGGAAAAAATTTTAGTTGTAAGTGACCTATAAGACTTCAGAGGAAGAAGGTTGCAAACACATTTTTCATATAGCTTTTATGATACTTTAATAATCAAAAGAAGAAATGTAATGTTTAATATTTAAACAAAATTGCATTCACTTTCTTCTCATGTTAAATGAGTATTAAAGCAGGATGGACGGTAGTTTACATATTTTTACACTAGACTATTTTATTATTAAATACTGAAATGTGCTGGAGTTGGCCAGCCTCCAATGAATATGACTCAACTTTACATTTCATTTTAATATTTGCATGTTACATGGTATAATATTTTAGTAGACAAGTGGTTGATGGTAGGGAATTTAAAAAGGATGCGCTTTTATTAAATAACACATTGTGTTCGTGTTATGAGAATGATATTAATTTGCTAATTGACAGCAGAAGGGACAAAAATATAAAGGGTGTGAAGTGTAAATAACTAATATTCAGGATGCAGTAATCCATGTGTCTGGTATTGAAAATGCATGGTACAGTTAGTGTCATGGGATGTGCGCCTGAGATTCTCCAAAGACTGAAGGGCACAGGAGCTTCCTTTTTGCTTGTAGTAGGTCTAGGTGCTCCCCAAAAATGCATGTAAATTCTCTTCTCACATATTCAATAAAATACAAACAATCTTGTTAAATCAATCAGGTTTTCAGACTGACATGAGTGCTAAACCTAGTTTGAGATAAGACAGTAATTCTGAGAAAGATTGTGAAACTCCTTGACACAGAGTATTCTGTTTGAGTACATTCTTTGGAGAAAAGTCTTCTAGAGATGTTAAATGCAAAGATACCAAGTCCTTTGTACTTAACACGTAGCTTCATGTGCCAAAAATTTCTCAGGGCAATGTCAGTATTTTGGGGAGCACTTTGCTGTGTTCCTAGGGGCTCTACTGGGCATTTGCTGTTGGCTGTTGTCAGAAGCAGGGTGGGTTAAACAGAGCTTTGGTCTTACTTTATTCTGGGAATTTGGCCTTAAATGGCTGTGTTTTCTTCATTGTGAGATTTCTGTCATTCATGAAGTCAGTTATACACGTGAGATTTCAACCACAGTCAAAACGTAATTGGGGAAATGGATACACGTTCTGTTTGGCTCTGGAAACTGCAGTACTGGAATCATTTGCATCACACCCACTTTAAAAATTCAAATAATTTCAGATACGAGGTTGTAGTTCTGACCAGTCTAAATAAGATTGTTTATGATTTCACTCTGTCTAAAGAAGTGGAATTATTTTACAATTTTGTTTTTAAGTCCTCATTTTTAGCTTTTAAATCCCAGGGCACATTTCAGACTTGTGTCAGTAACATGCCATATCCCTAAAAGCACAGCATTCCCATGTTGAGTTAAATTTAAGGGTGGTGTTTCTCCAGGGAGCATGGTACATTTGCTTTACATTTTCTCAGTGACAAGGTCTGTGATCCGCTGCCTGGTGTGTGTGTCTACTTACTGTGGGATAGTTGATTATTCCCCAGTCAGTTGGTTGATATGTCATGCGTACAATCCATAACATCACTAAAAAAAGAAGAAAATTGCCTGTAAGCTCAAAGTGGTAATGGGCTGTGGGACAGACTGGGAAGCTTATTTGGTATTTCACTTTTGAAAAAAATATCAACTCCTAAATTTAATTTAATTTGCATTTGTCAACCAGGAAATCTATGCAGTCAATATCTGTTGTAAATAATGACCATAGAAGCTCTGGCATGTGCTGGTTTGTACTCAAGACCTTTTAAACTCTTGGCAGCGGATAAAAAGTTTCTGTTAGCATGAGGCATATAACAAAAAAGCTAGTTTATACCAGTTAAGTTGCTGCTGCTTAGAGCTGGCTGTGTTGAGACCTGGTGTTTTTGTCATTATTATATGGCTAAGTCCCATCCAACCTTCATTGAATTCACTGGGAAAACTGCCAGTAGCATCAGTTGAAGTTGAACTACACCCTTAGAGAGGATGTAAACCTCAGCAATGCTGATGAACTTTGGGCTGCTTTGGTTAGATTATTTTGTCATACTTTATACTCTGTTTATAAGTGAGGAATAAACATTACATGTTTGCTGAAGACGTGAGCAGTATTTGTTATAGATTGTCTTCCTCACTAGAAGCCAGTGATGGTGATGATCCATTGATCTCCTGACTCTGAATCTTTTTACGGAAAAAGTACAAAACATTATTTTTCTTCCCTAAGTTGTGTGTAACAGGCACCTTGTTGCTATGTGGCTTTTTAAGGTGTAGTGGAAGAAGACGTAAAATTTGGAGTTTGAAGCGTTCTAGGTTCTTTCCAAACTGATGAGCATTAAGTCTCATGAGGCTACAAAATCACTGCATCTCCTGCAATTTGCTAGTGCAAATATTTCACAACAGCACTGAAAAGCAGATGCATGTATACTTGAATTTGATATGAGATCACCTTGCATTTATTTGATCATCTCTTTCCTTTCTAGTAGATATTGCTACAACAAATGGAGGCAATTATATAGGGTTGCAATGGAGAGAAGAAAAGTTTATTTAGAAGGTAATTTCTCTAGCCAAATAATGTCCTAAATAACAATCAATTAAATTATATTAGACTTATGGTACTATTTTTCTGTGCATTGGGGTCTCTGAATCAGTCTGTATGTGTGCATTTCTCCTTCAATCTAAAATTGATGAATGAAATAGTCATCCTACTGAATTCTTGGGTTTCCCGTGATGGTATTCTTCAGCACACGTAAAATTTAAGAACATTGGTTAAAGAGCTGCACAGCATGTGAAAATGCTCAAGGGAGTAGAGGTGCCTGTTAGTAAATGAATGCACTTATTAGAGCTGTAGGAGTAGCATGGAAGCACTTCTGTGATAAAATACTCAAGCAGTTGAGTCTGCTGATTCATCTGTATCCAAAACGTTGTGTTAATCAATGAGTGTTTTGTAAAGTTTTTTAAAAGGCTAGATTTATTTCTGTTAACTATTGCATATCATTACCAATATTTTAAGAAAATACAATGTGCAGACTATTTCTAAGAAAGCATCCTACAGGTGCCCAGGAGAGTTTGGAGTAGCAATAGTAAAGAAAAAAATTAATCATAAATATGAAAAAAAAGTAAAGATAAAAGTAGAGCTCCAAAGTGGTTTTCAGCTCAGATGTAATAATACAATCTCTACACATTAAGTGATAATAAATTAAAGAATTTTTGTTTCCATATATTAACATACATTTTAACCTTTGAAAATGGTATGTGTACGAATGGAAATTTGGACACTCAAGAAATTTTTCATAATTTGAGGTATCCAGGTGAAGGAAAAATAGACTGTAACAGGCATTGTCAGAAGATCTTTAATTACATCAAATTACTGTTATGCCTTGGGGATAATATATGTACAAATGTACACTCTGTAGAGGTACTGTGCCATGTTTGTTGTTGATGTGTACAAGGAATAATGCAGAGTATGCAACTAAACACAGCTATATTAATCTGTAACACATTAATACATAGAATGCTGGTGCTGATAGGCATGTGAAGTGTGATGGTAACTACGGAGCTGTTAGGAGATATGTTATGAAACATGTTTGAATTATAGTACGTACTTTGGCAAAAACTTAATGGCTTCATTGCCATCAGTGAATTTTGAAGAAACTTCATATCCCAGGAGAGATCAACAGAATTAAAACAACCAACCAAACAAAACTGTCATATCCCGTATAACTCATAAGGGCAATGACATTGGGAATTTAGGTTGAACCTCCTTCCTTATTCAACCCTCTTTAAGTAATTAGAGTCCCCTTACAGTCACAGCACATTACCCTCTAATAAAGCTTCCTAATCCAACTCCTGTGCCCTGAGTGTAATTCATTTGGTGACAAAAATGCTCATAAATATCTCATTTATGTAAGTTTGTTACAGTTTGTCAGTGGCTTAGTGTAACTCATAACTAGAATACTGGATTCCAGGTGTTTCTGGGAAGTCGATATCAATGCCTTGATGTGCATTAATTTATTATAAGAAAAAATTACAACAAAAATAACCCCATAGTGTTATCTTAACTAGCTCCCTTATGTATCAGATGTTTACTCTATAGAAATAGCACGTGTTGGAAAGTTGTGACTGATGTTCTAACAACTATTTGTCTTTTAATGTCGTTTTGGAGCTGTGGTTATAACCATTTTTCTCTCTAGTTGTTTGGGTTTTTTTTTTTATTCCCTTCCTCTTTTCCTTCAGTTTTGCTTTTGTTTCTCACACTGCAAATTTGAACTGACAAGAAGACTGTAATAGGAATCCAAAACATACCTTGAACACATATTGTTAAACAAATTACAATTGTTGATGTCATTTACACGTGTTGCCTTTCAAAGGTTGAACGTGTTCATTTAATTTGCTTTTTAAATATCCATAACAGTGTCCCCAAGCATTTTAATAAAACAGAAACAGTTAATTATTGCCGAATAAGGATATCCAAATATAGTGGTCTGCAGCTTGCATTTAAATATTTCTGACAGCACTTCTCTCTTGAAGAGAAAATTGTGTAAATTGCCAGTTATTATAATTTTTAATAAATAAGTCTTATCGTGGCTCTGTTTCTGTCTTTCTTTCCTATCCCTCTGCAATGCTGTTCAACAACCATACTTTCAGTGGGACCGTTTCTATTACAGAGTGATTGAGCTCTGATTTACACATCAATTACCCAACTTCATGGAGATTTTCATGCTCCTGTAGTTGACATCAATGAAGCATAACTGCGTAAGCGCTTTATTTCATCCCAGTTTTTGATAACTCAGACTGATAACTAATCATATTGAAAGACAATGTGCTATGATATAGGAAACAATAAATGCTCCCCTTTGAAACCTCATCTATTCTTTATACCCTTACTATTCAGGAGCTTATCTTTGTCATCCATTCCCCCAGAATCATTCCTTCAAAATTCACATTAAGGAAAGGTTTGGGGCTACATAATACCAAAAAGAGGAGAAAATTGAGTGAAAATAACATTTTCTAGGTAGTCGGGGTGGGGGATGGGCAGCGGGAATAACTAGGAAGAATGAAGAGTATGACAAATATAAGCCAAACCCTTAGCCTCCTAGCTTAAATTTCCATAAATTGCCCAGGGGTCTCTTGGGTGTTATTTTGTTCAGAGGCTTTAATCTTCTGTATTCTCTATCAAACGTGCTACAGGAATGGCATTGTTTTTAATGCAAATTAAGAGATTTAGCTCATGTGGATAGATAACCAGTGACCATCTCAAGTGTTTCTCTACAGAACTGTTGAACATCAAAGACAGAATATTCTATATTTTAAAATAAATCATTTATCTTGAAGTGCAGTGATAGATACATTCCATGCTAGATACTTTCAGTTACTATTCATGCTATGAAGAACACAACATTAAAGTAAATGTTAAATATGAAAGACAGTGAGAAGTTGCAAAGCTGTTCTATCGTGGCTTGATTGGTCTCTGTCAAGTAGTAAAATTACCAGGATAAAGATGCAAGTTCAATAATGATAAACAGAGGAAGAGGAATTCTGCTGTTTTAACTGTGCTACTTCTTACGATGTTTATCATTAAGTGAAACAAAGACTTCAGATGAGGGGGAAGTTATGTTAAGTTGACCATATTTTTGCTTAAATAGAGGTTCTGAAATTTCCTTCATTTAACAAATTTTAAAACTTGCAACGACATTTAAAACCCTGAGACTGCTTTTTTTTTTTTTTTTTTTTTTTCCTTCATTTGAAATAAATGTACTGAAATACCAGAGTGTATACTGAGAGAAGCTGAATATACCAAGGAAGCCTGTTCTCCTTCCCTTGTACAGTATTGTGGTACTTTCACATGAATTGAATGGACTTACGGTGAGGTAAATCTGGAGCTATGAAGAGGTGAATACCCATTGTAATGTATTTGATGGAAGTAGTCTTTTACCTAGTTTGATTATCAGGTGAAATGCTTTTTGCTTTATGTTTTCACTCACATGGAAAAAGAATTGCCCTGGTGTGGAAAAGCAAGCATGTATGGTAAGCATGGGAGTATTGTCATTGACCTGAGTTGGATTTCTCATGTAAGTCAAAATTTGTTCATGAGTGAGTGTTGATTTGGGATGTTTAATACCTTGTGCAAGCATAGGAGTTAGTTTTTCAGGAAGCCTAGTTTCCGAGTTTACTTCACCAACTTCCTGAGTGCTTCTGGTGGAGCAATAATTGTATCCCAAAGTCAGAACTATGAAGAAATAACCTTGGGAAAGGACTTTCAGTTCTCAAATTTATATCATTTTATATCCACTGTGTCTTAGTTTAGAAGCTTGTGTTTGTTTATTGTTTCCACAAATGACAAACATTTCCGTTTGAGAACTTCTTTCATCATTTAGGCATATTTGATATTTTAAGGAGGGTGGAACTAGTACAGGGGCATATTTAATTTGTTCATAGTGTGCATTTTTGTGAATTCAGACATGTTATTGAGAACAGCAACTACTTCTTCCCTAAGTTGTGGATAAATGCTGGTTTTCTTGAATTTTGTTCATTTATCCTTGTGGATGTAGTCTGTTGCTATTCTAAAGCCTCTTTACTCAAGCTTTTTTATTGATTCTTTCCCTATCGGGCTTTTGTTGTTTTGACTGAATCAACAGAGCAGTGTTCTGTTCTCATTCATGACTCTTCCGCAGCATTAGGTGTTTGATCATTTTCTTCATATCACAGCAACTACTCCTTCAAACTTGCCTGGTCTGACTTCTTTCTTCTACTCTTTCTCCTGTCTTTCAGGCTTTTGTCTGCCTTGCCTAGTCTTCCATGCTTTGGGAGACTACTTGTGTGGCTTTGGTTAGCGCGTCTTTGAAAATAAACCCCAAATGCTAGGTCTTAGCTTTTAGCTGTTGGTCTTATTTCATCAACTTTCCTTTAACTTTTCCCTCTAACCTCTTGCTCTGTTGCAGTCTGTCCTAAAAGATTTTTTCTTTTCCCTCTAGATCTTTTGCACCACATCCTCTCACTTTCACCACAAACGATTGCACTGTCCTTCCCAATGCCCCAAACTTCATTCTTCTCCTAGTTCTCCTTTTTGTAGACAGTTCGTGTCTGACTTCCATCTCTTATCACCAGATCTGCATTTTTAGCTTCCAACCCAAAACCTGCATGCATGCCTGTTATCTTTTGCCTTGATATAACTTCCTTCTGCCTTAGCCATCTTCTCCCCTTCTCCCTTTTCCGCTTGTTCCAGGTTGTCCCCACAGCCATCCTGGGCTGCAGCGGGTGTGAGGGGTGCAGCTCCATGGACCTCGCTGACACTCTGCAGATTCAGATGGGCCAAGCACCTGGCCCGACACAGTGCATCTGTTGACTGCTGTCCCTTAGGGTGTCTGTAGCTGAAAGGAGTGATAAATGGACGTGTGCTGGTCTGATTGTAAAGGATTAAGTATCAAAATGCACTTGCAGCCTGCCTTAATGTTAAACATACCAAAACAATAATACAGTTATGGTTATTATTTTCTGCAAGATCCAGCATGCTGGTAATTTGTACATCAGTGGTCTCGTGTCCTCTTATAGCATTCTTACGGCTCACCATTCCTGATCTTTTCAGATCTATGTACAGACTTCGCCATTCAAATTCCATTAGTAAGTGTTACAAAACAATAAAGCTCATGTATTTCAACTACATTGTCACTAAATAGCTGTGTCTAGGGAACTGGTCCTCTTGGATACAGTGCATATCATGGCCTGCAGCTATTTTCTTCTAAGACATTTTTTTAAGATGTTTGTAGAAGTCTGTAATTGTGATTTCTTACTCTCCTAGCTTTAGAGGAGTCATGAAGCTTTTTTTTTCATACTTAATGAGACAGATTGAACTCTGGTCTTCCTCATGGTATCTGACTATGGTTTTCACTGACACCTTCACTGCTAATCACATATCTGTATTTCACAGAACATTAGTTAAGCTGAATATTAAACATAAGTCCCAGAGAATGCATTGTGGCTGCATTAAGTGTTTCTGGAGAGCTTCCCATTAGGTTCTCAGTGCACTGCAGCCTTAAGATCTAATCAGCATCCCTCTTTGCATTACAAGGAACCCAAAGAAGTTGTTATCCTGATCTGTGTATGATCTTACAATATTTGACTTTCCATAGCAACAATCAGCACCCTGTCAAGCACTCCCATAGCAAAAGTACGTTTGCAGAGAAATAAACCAAGTAATTGACCTGACAGGATGAGCAACCACTTCCTTTTGAATAGATACTTGGTACTCTTAAATCACCATGTGACTGTGTAAGTGGAAAGTTCAAAATGAACCTTTTTTTTTCTTTCTTTTTTTTTTTTTTCTTCACAGACAATATATGAGAGAGAGATTTGGATTGAAGCAGAGGTAGCAATTCACTTAGGGCTTTGCTTGTGTTGTAAAATGTATGCTCACAATTTGGTAGTCTGTAAACACCATTGGGGTCCAGGGCATGAGATGTGCCTTCGTGCTCACCTCTTGGGTGCCATGGAATAGATATCTTTCATAAACACATGCACTAAAGAGAAATACTTCATTATATTGCATCGGAAAATACTGGTTTTCCAAGCTTTTGCTATTAACATTGTAAATGCTGTCTTAGCTTAAGTTAATGACTTTTAAAGTGATTATGCCACTTTGAATTACTGCTGTTTTCATAATTTTTGAATTTGTGGTTTTGTAATGTGTCACAAAACATATCTAAGTAGTCTTAGAGCCTTTGCTGCTTTTTTTCAAATAGGATATGGCATAATGCTTCACTTGGTTACCTAAGCACTTTGCATGCCTAAGACCAAAGCCAGCTTTTAAATAACAAAATGCTAGAACCACATGTGAAGGGTGAGGTCTGTGCTGTAATCTGTGATTCTGTGATCTGGTTGTTCAGTGGCCAAATTCAGTTTGATTTGAATGGGTCCAGGATTTCATGCTGAAACTCCAGGCCAAGGTTGCCATTGGGAAGCTGTAAAACACAGTTCTAACTTTCATGAATAATTCTTTCTGAAGTGAATGCTGGCAGTGTCTGGGATAGTACTGCTACCATAAGCAGAGATTACTTATGCAGGATATAAAACCCTGTTTACACTAGATCCACTTTGCTGGCCTTGGGACTGGGTTTATAACTTCAGAATGATCTGATTGTGCTGCAAGAGTCACACAGTCTATGGGTCAAACTGCTAAAGAAATCGCTGGAAATATCTCCCATGAATGGGGTGTTCCTACTGCTCCTGGGATGGGTTATTCTTGGGCTAAACCAGCCCCTTACTCCAGAAGAGCTGTGGGGAGAGATAAAATCAACCTTGTCCTCATCTTTGTGTACCAATTTGGGAAACAGTTTGTACTTACTCCCATACCTGTGGATTTTAATCTTTATTTAGGACATGAAAGGAAGGGGGAGTTGTGCTCCCCTTCACATTTTAGTGAACAGATCATTTGTGGTTTGCATTATTGTGTCAGCAACATGCTCATGCGTAGTATAGTAAAGTGACTGTTGCTTACAATAATTTCCCTTCTGTCTCCGTCAGGAAACCACCAAATAGTACTTCAGCTTCTGCAAAAATACTAAGAAGGTTATAACAATGTCCTGGAGATTGTTCTTGGTGCCAGTGATGTCACTACATCAGGAGGTGTTATAAATAAATAAATAAATCCCCCCCCCCCCCCCTCCAGCCTTCTAACATGTAAAAGAATTCAGCATTTTTTCAGCCTTCTAACATGTGAATGGAAATCATTCAGCTCAGCCTATGCATGTGGCTTTGCATTCGGTTTACAAGCCATACTCAAGCCTTGTTCAATCCAAGCCTGAATGATCCTGAATTGCTTTAACCAATTATGAATTCATAGTTTTTATTTAGAAATCTCATTGTGTCATTAGTCTCCTCCCTCTTTTTACCTTTTTTTTTCTTTCTTTCTTTCTTTCCTTCTTTTTCTTTCCTTCCCTGTACAAAAACAAGTATATGAGCGTAAGGATACACGGAGTCATCAGGCAACAGACATATGCTTTCCTGTGCTCTCTGCAGGGCTTGCAGGTTGAAACACAACCTGCCTGAATCGTAAGAACTTTAATTGAGTAGATAAAGAGGTCCTCATAATTATAAACTGCAGTAGGTATAACAAGAGGCTAAATACATAGCAGTGGTTTTAATTAGCTGGTGCTTCAAATTAGTAATTGTGGTTTCACTCAGAAATCAGTGACTTTATACACTGTTAAAGCCTCATCACTGTGCAGTTCATTCCTCATTATATCTCTCGGTGTGAAGCTTTCAATACAACATCATGCTGAGCTAAAAAGGCAAAAGTTGTAGATATTTGGTTATCTTCCAAGTGCAGTGGAGCTCTATGGAGACTTAATTCATTCTCACCAGAGACAGGAGAATTAACTGTTCTTTGTTACATATGTAATATGTATGTATGCTTCTATGTATGCATTTGTACATAGAGGGGGGTGTATGGCTGTGTGCATGCATGTCCAGAATCTTATCAGGGCAATACTGCTTACAACAGATAACATCAGTACATATACTGAATCTGCTGTTCAAATTGTCGTCTGGAATTTGGTAGCTAATTAACTGACACAAAACAGGGCCAAAAGCCTCATAACAAATCAAATATAGGTTGAAAGCACAGAAGTGTCCCTTAACGCTTGTCACATAAGAGGTTGTCAGTGCAAGTTGAAGCATGCATCTTTTCCTTTCCTCTTTCAGTTCCTATTTTTCCCCCTCCTTCAGGGTTTTAGTTGTATCTTTTCCCTCGGAGGAGCAGGACGTATTTTGCAAAGGCAAGAGACCAAGTACGTCAGTGCTATTCAGGGGAGAAGTGAATGTGGTCTCTCAGTTTGTCATCTGGGTCTGGCAGGTGCACAAAGTAAGCTGACATACAGATAAGTGCCACTCGCCATCACTACACTGAGGTGCTAGATGCTTTTCTGTTTGTTTGTTTGTAGAAATGTCTGATACTGGAATCAACTATCCTAAAGTCCCTTCTGGGAGCCTGCTACAAAAAGACTTTTTAAAACTCCCTTGACACCCACAAATGAAGCCATACATAGATTTTAACAAGTACACGGGACAGAATTAGGTGGTCTAAATTGCATGAGGCTGAACTGGAGCATTGGGGGGATGGATGGTTATCATTTAAATGGATTTGAAGATGTTGCTGTGCTTCCTTGAATTCACATTTGCTTTCTCTGCACCGACACTTTCTTTGTGAGCATACGTGCATGCGTTAGTCCGTGTGTGGCATGTATTTTACAGACTGTTCATACAAATATGTCAAAATGTATTTTATTGTTCTGCATAATGCTCTGTTAATTTGAAAAGAACTTTTTTGTCTGTTTTCATTTTAAAGTGGACTGACTGACTGTCCTACTGCCCAATTTCACATAGTATTGTGGTACCCAATTTACATTTGGGAAAATTTTTCAGTGGCTGCTTCTTTCTTTCAGAGTTGTCCTCAGGAGTTGCATTGTTTCTGATGTTTTGCTGCTCTTTACTGTAATGAACATGTAGCTACATTATGGAGAAAGTAACGTGGTCTTTTTTTGTCTTTGTCTTCTTCAGTCACTATGAGCAAGACCGGAGTGCGCTTAAGCGGAAAGAGTGGGAGAGAAGAAACCAGGAAGTCCAGCAAGATGAAGATCTCTTTGCTTCAGGTTTTAACCTCTTTGGGGAACCCTACAAGGTAAATTGCATTGTTATGCTTTAGATTTGCAAATGTCCTTTGCCTAAATGCATTTTGCAAACACAAATAGAGCTCATCACCTCTAAGAAATGAAAATATTGCATCTGCTTTGGTACTTGCACTCTTCAATACACTGATTATCCAAATCAGCATTGATAGAATCTGGAATTCTGGTTACAATCCAGTTCAAGATTTTTTCCTCTAAACACACAGCAAAGTCATGCCACGGGATTATGTGCAGCTGATATCTCTAGAAGTGGGTTCGCACCTACACAGCTACCACTTACTCCTTTTATTTTTAAGAAGAAAATATACCTGAGTTGTTAAAACTGATGCCCTCTCTACAGATAATGAGTCCATAAGCTTTCTTGTGCCATCATAACCATCCAAAGAAGTCTTTTGGGAGACTGTCTTGAATCTTTGGGGAACATAACAAGGGTATGAAAGGGACTTAATGACAAGTCTTGTTCTCTCTAAGGAGCTTTGCTGCCTGAGATTTTCATCACCAAGGGATGTCCCCCTTTATGATTTCTGCTGCTTTGATTTTCACTAAGACATTCCCTGCAGAATTCATCAGAATGTAAATTTCCGTACCTCTCTCTCCTCCCAATCAGTGCCATCTATTGAAAGGCCACCACTTCATCTTTCCATTTTACATTGATAGCAGCTATAGGGAGGATGAGGGCTCTTTGAAAATCGCCCAAAAAGGAGGAGGAAAGACTAGCATTATTATCAAATGGTGTCTAGTAATTATAGACTGGGAGAGTGTGATGGATACACTTGACTCCTAGCTGTACTTTGGTTCAGGCTGACTAAGGAGCAACAGGCCTCATGTCCTCGGGATGAACTTGCAAGCTGGAAAGCTCCTGGCTCACCTACAAGGGAGTGAAGGTGTCTTGAAAAATATTTTGAAAGCTGGTTTCGAAACCCAGAAGTGCAAGATAACCGAAGTACAGTCAAGATATCAGAGCTAAAATGAAGACATCTATCTTGTCTGTATTATTGACTAGCAGCCAACTACTTCACCCTATAAATATTACCATTAGGGTGGGCCCAGTTTGGGCTCTCCCTGAACTGCAGCTGGACTGCACGCCAGGTAACTCTGCCCTTGAGTGGAGACACCTCTCAAGGGTAGAGATTCCTTACCTGAGAATAAGAGATCCGTCCTTACCCAGGGAAGAGAGATACCTTCCCTTATTGTGGCAGATCCTTGGTAAGTGACTGATAGCATGCTGAATTAATACTATGAAACATTACTAATCCATGTAGCTACTCAATATTATAGTAAATATGGTATGGATAATTCTATTAGACATAACCCATTGAGCAGGTCTGAGACTAAGATTGGATACAGTCGCACCTAGGCTCCAAAAGGTGTTTAGAGAGCAAGGGGGTCCACTCTGAACCGCATGACTCAATGACAGGGTCCTCCTCCCTCTGCATCTTCCTTCTCTGTGTGAATCATTGTAACTCGATTTTCCTTTGTATGTTTCTTCTATGCAGTAATTAATTAGGGGAACCTTGCCATCAAACTTATTGAACCTTGTCAAACCACTGTTAAACTGTGTTAAATGCCATCCAACTTATTGAACTCTGTCAAATTATTATTTTACCTCAGTAAAACATACTGCTCCTTTTCTTTTGTACAAAGTGCATTTCACTCATCTGTGACAGAGACTTATTCAGCCAAATAAGTCTATGCACTAGGACAGTTTGTTTGTGGGGTCTTTTGTTTTGTTTTTATAAAAGCCTAATCAATGCACTATTTCTGAACCGCATTTTAGCACTTTATTTAGGGGATTAATAACATACTATGAACTGATTTTGTTGAGACTTCCTGCAGGTTGTGCAAACGTTTTTGTCCATGTAAGTGGTCATTTGGATTTCAGTAGGTAGACCGATACGCAAATCACTGCAAAATTTTGTGTCAGGAACTAAAAATACAGCCTGTCAGTATCTATTGTACCATAAGAATGATAGTATGTGATTTTACATCTGTTTAGTGTGCATGTATTGGCAACAATCATATACAGAGCATATGTTTTGTCAAAAAAATGAAGAATTAAAAAGCAAAAAAATTTCCCTACTGATTTTCCTGAACAACTATTTTTATTTTTTTTAATTGCTTTTTACCTGCTTGGCAGAGAAGTTTGTCAGATCTGTGGGATTGAGCGAAGTATAATGTGTTACTATCCTAAAAAAGAATTGTAATTATAAAACGTGACAGATAAAAATTAAGAGGAAATTGCTTGCAAAAATACTTACATCTGTCTTAGATTTGCGAAACAAATTGAACCAAGACTGAATAGGAAAGCTAGGTCTTGCCTATATTTTACCTTATGGAGAAAAAAAAAATTACAAAGTGATAGGCTGGTATTTTCTTTCTAAGTTCTGCCTTGCTAAGAACCAGCCAGTACACTTTCCTAGGAACTAATGAAAGCTGGATCTAACTCTTAGGGGATATGTAGTGACTTGTATTCTAAAGCAACTGCAAAACTTAAATTCAGGAGTTTGTTCGTATTTATTCTAAAGTAAAATGAAGAAGCCATGAGGTGAGAACAAATGTGCTACATATTCAATTTAAATTCATTTTCCATTTTGAGATGAACAGATGTTTCTGTATGGGTGAAACTCGAGGCCTGGGCGCAGAATAAGCTGCGCCCATCTTTTTGTCCCTTCTGGTTGCTCTCAGTGGGACCTGGGTGAGATTAGACACTGTCCAACAAATTCAGCTGTGGTGGCCTGTGATAGGCGCAAGGTCCACATCCTCAGCTGGGCTAGCTCTTCTAATGAGCGTCAGCTCAAAGGATGGCTGATAAGTTTCTGAAAGGTCTGGGGATGTGAGGTGGGATGGAGACTACAGTGGCAAAGGGAAGATTGGTAGTATCAGGTCTCAGAAAATGGTCTCTTTTCCTTTCTTTTATTGCCAGATGTAGTGTCCTTACTCATTTAACATTCTTTTCTCATTTACTTCAACAGTTAACCCAGAGAAGGGACTGTTGGGGTGGGGAATACCACCACTGCTGTTTTGACATTTTAAAGACTTGAACAACTGGCAACTGTTTTACAATCACCCTAAAGTTGGGGATATTAAAACTTGGTCAAAGAAAGGAGTCCAAATTTTCTCGTGGAGCTTACTGCCATTGTGTATCATTAGTGTGTGGAGTATCTGCGTCCATCTATCATGCATTCGCTCTAGCTGTTAGAGCATCTTTCTACCCCTCTGTCAAATAAAACATAAGTGATCATTATAATTTTGGACAAGCTCATGTTTTTACATTGATACTTTGTAGTGTATGTATGTGTACACATACATGAAAAGAGATATTTATTTCTGTGGGTGTATAAAATACATTTGTAGATGTTTATTAAAATATAAGAGTGTTCTTTTGAAGCGCCACTGTCTCATGTGGGGAAACAACACCTTTGACAATGTGATGATATCCAGCATTGTTTTGGGAAGGTTGGGCAGTGAGGGCTGTGTTATCCTTTAATGCAAGTGGGTTGCTGGTCTGGCCTTTGAACTCCGGTGCAACCTGCTAATGCTTGATTTTGCAGAAGTGATCAGAGAAGAGCCTGCAGTGTTATGACAACAGACATTTGAAAAAGCGGTGTCAGAGTTTTCCTGAGAGAAGCTGCAATTTTACTACTGAATTGTTGATACCTTTTAATGTTTTGAATTAGTAAAGAGTTTCAGAGATGGGTATTTTAGAGGGAACAGTAGGAATATTTTTGTTACTTTTCAAAGGAATTGTCTCAGAAGAGTTCAGCTTGAGAAAGAGAACCCAATGGGCAGCATTTCCATTGGGGAGCCTTTGGTGAATGTTAAATCATTTATCTTTTTCATGGTAAGGTAAAGCCCTTCCATGCTATTCAAGTTTAGCATAAAAAAGATCTCAGCTTCTAATCCATGGAGGTTAGTTTAACTATGAGGCATAAGAAAGTGAATGAATTATGAAACCTCAAGTTTCATACAAATTTTCACAAAACCCTTGTAAACTGGGCCTATAAGTTTGAGTGCATTAGTTCTTTTCTTTGTGAAACTATAATGCAATAGCTAGCTAGGAAATTAGTCTTCCAATAGGACTCTATTACAGCTCTTCTTTTGAAAGCAATAGAGGCAAATGTAGGAAGGTGTACATTTCCTAAATTAACAAGAGCCTAGAATGAGGGGGAGCACTACTAGCCATGAGTCACAAACCAGACATATAATTTATGGCTTGGAATACTCCGAAAATACTGCATTTCCTTGATAGTGGAAAAATTGTGGTTCAACATGCTGTTCAGAAAATAAATTGTACAGAAATTTCCTTTAAGGAATCAGCCAGTTATCCAGATATGAAGGCAGAAATTGCCCCCAAACTGGAAGTAACAAAGAGCAGCCAGAAATTATGATGGATTTTGTGTTTGTCTTGCTGGTATCCAGACTTGTTAAGAATACTTCTCATGAGAACCCTGAATTTGTTGAGGAAATAAAATAAAAACATTAATGATATGCTTTATGTCTTAAATGCAGGTAGTGCACTGCACTACACACCTGAGCTTGTTCAGGTTGTAATGAACAACTCTGGTGTTAGTTGTATGCACTCTAGATTGATTTAAGCATAAGCCACATGACTACTCGCATTCACTGTGTGTTTTTTGCTTTGCAATCTGGTCCAAAGGCCATTGAACAGAGTAATAATCCTTCTATTGACTTCAATAACTATTGGATATGGGCTTTAGTGCACTTAAAATATGCTAAGGATATTTAATTTAATCTCCATGATTTTCAGAAAATATTTTTTTTGTTATTAATGCCCCCAGTAAATGACTACAAATAATAATTCCTAACATTCATACAGTATAGTTTATCGCCAGAAGTGAACATTCTGCATGAAACAGAGTTAATATCAAATAAAAATTATATTTATTATTATGTGACATGTAATAGAAAATAATCTGAGAATCAGTTACCTCCAACACAAAAATGATTGAAAAACTCTACATTCAAATTAAAATACTGATTCCCTCTGTGAGGATCTAGACAGGAATCATTTAATGCTGTGATGTTGAAGTGTTACCGTGATGATATGTTGTCAGTACTTTTTTTTAAAAAACAAAATAAACAAAACAAACAAGAAACTTTTGCTTTCTGGAAAGTAAGCTAAATGCACCCTGGAAGTCTAGCTGAACCAGAGGTGAAGGCATTTGGTCAGGCATTTTTCAATACTTGGTTATTTCCTATGGGCTATCCCATAAGGAGTTAAAGTGTTTGGGGAAGGAGGAAACAGAACAAGTATGTAAGTGTTTAGACTTTGCATCATAATTCTTGCTGGGCCCTTAAGCACAATGGAATCTCCTTGTTTTAAATTGGGGGTTGAACAGAGAGAGTCTGGTTTTGGCTGCTGCCCAAACAGCTCATTGTGCAACTCAGTTGAAGGAGACTGCTCATATACAAAGACCTTATTCTTGGCTTAGCTAGAATATAATTTTTGCCACTAAAATGACCAACCTAGGGACTTGGTGAATAAAAGTGATTCGTGGTTCTCCACAACTGGGATTATTAACTGTGTCAGTTAGGAGCACTGGCAAAATGTATATAGGTGAGAACAACATTGAACAGTTAATTTTTAAATCACTGCCTTAGTGCAGTGGTAATATATGTTACAATCCCTGAGAATGGGAAAAAAGAAACTTGCATTTACTATCTTCTTTTTCAACATTTTTTATGACATGTGCAGTACTAAGGAAAAAAAAAAATCTTTCTACAATATTCTCATCTCCTGACTAGTTCAGCAGTGGGTAGTATAAGCAGATATTTCAGGAGAAATCCATGCATGGATTTTTTTCATCACTCAAACTTCTACTTAATACTTCAAGAAAATTAAATCAGTGGCATGGTAGGGTACCTCGTCAAGAAATGGAGTGTGACACTCTCTAACCAAGCACAAGCTCATAGTGATGCCTTTTCCCATCTTTATGACCTAGTGTTGAGACATCTTTGGACTGTGGCACTGCTTGCTGTAGTGAGTGAAGAAACACCCCAAACATAAGGAGAAGTATAGTTGGCTGTATCCTGAAGTATCTTATGTACACTGCAACTTGGTCATGTAATTCCAGACTGTAGAAGTTAACTGTCTGCTTGAACAGGAATGACAGTTTTGCTTTGTTTTTTATCCTTTGAGTCTTGTAAATTAATAAGCATGGGGAATAAGATGTTTTTGTTCTCTGCTGGTCATTTCAGTGGAATATAAAGGTCATAAGAAGGCTGGTACTTTTTGTCTCTGTGGGGTGAGTTAGAACAGAAAGAGAGAGGAAATTAGCTGCTTATTAATTATAGCTTCCAGTTTATTTGTCCAGGTTTTTTACAAGTGAGAGGGAAAAGGAAAAAGAACAAAAAAAAAGCACTTCATGCTTCATAAGAAAAAGTATAATAGCACTGAAACACAGATGAGTCAGTATTTATTCAATAATTACTGGAATTCAAAGAAAAGCATGATTCATAAATACAACCAGCCTGCAGACAATGGAAGAATCCTGATAGTTAAGAATGTGGCAATCATGTCTATTTATGTTCTATAAGAAAATATTTTTGAATGATCTTTTATTTGAAGCTACTGTAGCATTTGAGTGGGTAGAAGCTTTTTCTTTTCTGGATTCAGACGGTAGATAGCTCAGGTCAATCTAAAGCCTCTATAGAAAAGTAATTGGAGTTACACTGGAGTGAAGAGTTTGGCGCTGTATGTTTATTACAGACTACCCAGCTTCTATTTATGGCAGGACTATGGGTCAAGGGGCTGATAGAGCAATAACATACTTAAATAAACTCTGTGATTGCAATTCAAATGCTCAGTAGCCAGTAATTGCACGTTCATGTTTTGCACGATATGAAATGTACAAGCCCAACATCTCTGACATAAACCCAGCTTATTTTGCTCCTAACATCCATAACTGATGCAATTTAAACACTTCTCTGAGAGCATATTTAAGAAAATGGGAAGCAGTATACAAGTGTTACTCATGCAAGCCTGTTTCAAGAGATTCTTTGAACACAGTTATTGATAGGTTTTTCTCACATAACATATGCAAAATGTAATTGAAATTAAATTAAATGTCAGCATGACACCATTAAACAGCTAACATTTGCCATCTTCTAAGACAACTATTCTGAGCAGTAACTTGTAATCGGAAATTTACTCACTCTTCCTCTATTTATTTTTTGATATTTTAGACAAATAAAGGCGATGCCCTTGCAAACCGTGTGCAGAACACACTGGGAAATTATGATGAGATGAAGGACCTGTTAACCAACCATTCCAACCAGAGCCACCTTGTAGGGATCCCAAAGAATTCTGTCCCACAAACACCCATTGACAAAAATGAACAGAACTTTTTCCCAGAACCAAGAAACAGGATGATCCCATCTCATCAGATTAGTGGCCATTCATCGACATCAATGCCTCCGCCTTCTTCATTGTCATCTAATTCTACTTTGCTACACAGTCACCAGAGCAGCAGGAAGTCGAGGACAGACTGGTCACGTGGTGGTCACAACTCTAGTGGGGCCCAGCCAAGCCAATCCAGTAGTCAGCAGAGTCGAACAAAGCATAGTTCTTCTCACGACCAGCCACAGGGCAGGTTTGAAGACCTTTATAATTGTCAGAGTGAGCAGCATAAAAGTGGAGGAACTGAGGAAGCAAATTCTATGGCAGCATCTTCACATTCGAGGAGGCATACTCATTCAAAGTTAGCACCTGGAGAACATACTTACAAAGAAAACAGTCATTCCAAGTCACCCACAGAGCTTGAATTTGTAGGTCATGGTCCTGGATCTCCACTTCCTTCCACTTCTTTGTTATCTGCGAACAACGGTCTTTCGACCCAGAACTTCCCACCAGGGCTTCACTGCAAAAACAGCATGGTCCAGCAAAAGCCTACAGCATATGTCAGGCCTATGGATGGTCAGGACCAGGTACCCAATGACTCACCTGAACTGAAACCTCCGATAGAAATTGAGAGTGGATATGGAAATCAGTCCTTTGGAACACTGCTGGAAGGAAAAGTGAACACGCCTAGTTCGAAGAACAAAGTACCAAAGCTCAACATTCCTCCTGTTAGTGAAGTAAGTAGTTTAAAATATTTCTCTCTAGTGCTGCTTGAGTATTTCATGCACTGAATATTTTTCTCTGGAAGTATGCAGTTCCATTTCCTGGAATTACAGTCTAAAACATTCCTTTTTTTTTTTTTTCTAGAATGTGCATGACTACTTTTGGCAAAGTTTATTGTGATAGTTCCAGTAGCAATATTTAATGAAGTTTTTAAAGCGCAGTTTGGAATACTAACATTGCTTGTTTCTGATTAATATTAAAAGGCTAGATCTCTTTTGGGTGTAATATGTTTATACCAGCTAGAATTCTGGACAGAGACCTCCAATATCTCAGTTCATCAGCAGTTTTCAATCTTGCATTTTTTAGGTAGGAGCCAGTTTGATAGGAAGATTGCTGTTTTAAACTCTAAGGAATAACTGCAGTGTTCAAATTTCAGTGGTACTAAATAGTTCTACCAGTAAGGAGTTTATTTGCAGAGTTTGCTAAATTCCTGTTGCTTTTAATGGAATTAACATGGCTTAAGTTCGGAGTAACGCTTATGAAAATGTGTCCCATTAAAGCTTTTATGCATTTTGAAGAGCTTTTAATATTGGGATTCAGTCCCAATCTCTGCTACCAACAGTTTAAGCTGTCGAATTTTGTATTGCTGGTCAGTACAGTGCTCCTCTGAGGAACATTTTAGTTGGTTCGTATTTGTGTCCATTCCAAGCACAGATGTATAATAAGGATACCAACTGAACTATTCATACTCTGTATAGTTTTTCTCTTATTCTGAGTTTTTTCTAAAGAAGTAACCTTTGCAAGGTAGGTTTATAGTGTACATATGAGCAGAATTGCAATATGAGTTTTTCATAGCTTTCTGTTTTCCCCCAAATATTTCCCTGCTTGGTAATATTTTTATACTAGGAATGAGGAGTAATGCATTCTTAAACCACTTTATTGCAAAAGGTCAGCTTTTTCTATTGGAATAATTGTTTCAAGCCAATAATTTGTTTGACTATTTAAAAACTTGATGTTATTTATTAACATTCCAGGCAGCAACAAAGACTGATGTGTTTTGCAGTAGAGCTTGGAATAATTTTCTGGGAACTGCATCTGAAAACAGTAAAAGGCCTATTTATATCAAGTGGAAGCTGAGGGTTGCTTGCAGATGGTGTTTTATTAGAAAATGTATTTGTTAATAAACGTAGCTTTGTACAAGATTACTTTACAGATGTTTCTGTTTATTTTTACCTTAGGTTAAAAATCTGCTGATGTAGAAGGCTTCATAGTCTGTTGCGATTTGTCGCTAGCATTGTTTGGCAAGTAAATAATTGCATACAAAGGAAATAATGATGTTGCAAAAGCAAATACATTTTTTCACTTTTGCCATCTATTAACACTATGAATCAATAGAGGCACTTTAAAGTGCAGCATTAGTATGAGGTATTTTTGGAAATAAAGTGTACCTTTTGCAACTTGTATCAACTATTGAGAATGCATTTTTTCTTTCTTTAGTTTTTGAGTGAAAACCTGGTACTGTTGAAATCAATTGACTTGTTAGCAATTATTTTGGGGCACGGGATTTTACCCAGAGTCTTTCTGCATAGCTCTAAGAACCTCTGATGTGAATTGTTGGTTTTGGAAAGGTTCCTATTTGCACAGATGAAAAATTACATTGTGAATTTGTTGCTATAGCTGCTTTAGTTTATATCCTATGTCGTGAAAAGTATAGGTGTATAATTAATTTCATTTATGTTCAGATAAATGCTAAACTCTAGGCACTTTAGAAATGAATGCAGATAATAATCGTGTATTAAGAGCGAACAATAATCTGAAGAGGGAAAGAAAACCCAAAGCTGTGTTAAGGTGATGAATAACTTTCCAACACAGAACATATGACAATAGCCAGACCAATGGGCCCTTTACAGGCAAATCTCCTCCTGAGTTGGGAGGGTTTTTTTGCCTGTATCAGGACTGTGAACTTTGGCCCTCTGTGTTTTTCCACAGATGTGTATCCTGAGTTTGATTTACCCTGCGTTCAGCAATAAAACTCCTTCCAATCCAGCGTTATAGATAACTGGTTTAGTTTAAGCTTAATCAGAACTGACAGTGCACACCTGTGAAACCCATAACCTTTTCAGAATGGCTGCAGTGAGTGGCTCTGTTGTAATCTTTATACAATTGATGTGGAGGCTTACGATCCTTCAGTGGTGCTTATCAATTTATGAACCTTCCCTAGCCACCCCGAGCCGTAGTGATCTGCTTGAAACAATTTTGCTCCTGCTCCATGGGTTTCCATCCTAACACTGTTCCAGGTGGTGGTGGTGATCATCTTCATGCTAGCAGTAGGAAAGTTACTTCTCGAAGGCATTTCTCCGTAATTTGTTCTGCGTCTCTCCTGTATCTTGGAGTCCATTTTTTTCAAGTGGCTGAATGTACACATAGAGATTGTTCACCAAATGTTTTTCTCTCAAAATTTTGCATGCTCATAAGGTAAGGAATTCTGTTAAAATTCCTAGCTGATGGTCCTGCAATAACAGCATCTATTAGGACATGTAAAGTTGGAAAAGACCTTTTTTTGCTATCTTGAGGGGGAAGTGAATAAGTAACCAAATATTTGAACAAGCAGATTTAAAAGATGGGTTCAGACCGATGTGGAAATATGGTCTCATTTATCATGGCTTAATGGAATAGGATGTTGAGTGCCCTGGAAGCATTCTGCCATGTGTAAGGAAGTGATTAATTTTATAACATAATTTGTGTCACTTGAGGTGTGGCTCCAAGAATCTTTGTTCGTTCGCTGGGCCCAATTCTGCCCTCAGAGATGCCCATCCATCTTTCAGCTCCTCTGGAACGGACAACATTGTTAATGCCTTGCTGCTGGCATGTCTCCACTGTGCAACGGATTGTGGTTTAGTGATTTCTGAGTTTGTAGAAATTCATGGTAAGTTCACACAGACTTACCGGACGGGGTCAGGAGGTAGTGTTAGCAGCACTTATGCACCTGTGGACTAATCCTTGCCTCAGAGTGGATGCTGTCGTGTGATTTCCAGACCTTGACTCACCCCACGGAGCTAGTTCAGACCTGCCTGCGCTATGAGTGGCTGTTTCTGGGTGGGCAATGGGAACAGCAGAGCCCCTGTAGACTTCTTTATGATTTTGTGATCCTTTTGATTTCTTAAACCTTTCTCCTCTGTTTTACTTATCAATATTGCTTTCTAAGGGTGAAGGTAAAACTTTTTACCGTTTGGTGCCTTGAGTAAAACCCAATGAAACAACTAGCACCCAGGCTTGCCAGCCTCTGAGATTCAGAAACTGGGAAGCAGACCTTTCAGAACTGGGAAGTCACAAGGCCATCGTTTTTCAGGAGGACATTCAGAAATACACCAGACATCATGACATAGAATTGATAACAAGGGCCTTGGAGCTAAAACAGAAAAATTGACAGAAAGCCTCAAGCTGTAAACATTATTTCCTGTTCTTTTCTTATTGACTCATCTCTTTATTCTACATTTATATGCATACTTACATACTTATATATATATTAATTTTGAGCTTGCATTTAACATTTGGTGAATTGTGGCAAGCCTGGGACATTGCAAAGATCTTTTGTATTATGTAGCATTCCACCTACTTAAATTGTGTGATGGCAGATGATTGTTAATTACCCTTCAGAGAACTGCATAGTTAAATCCTTTGCATTTCTTGAAAAAAGTAGTGGCTAGAGACCACAATAACAGCTGAACCTCTCTCTACCGCATTAAAATCCAGAATCTTGATACATGCATGTATATTTAAACCTCTAGGAATCAGATGCTTACAAATTATTTCAAATTGACTAACTCGGCAGGAGGTAGCTGAAAGAAAGCCTGTACTTTTCAGGTTTGGCTCAAACACAAATTACTGAGAGTACTGAGTAAAGCAAAGGGGTTTAAGGTCTGCAGGAATATCAGAAGATGTGTTCCTGGAAAAATTTTATGTGCAGTTCTCCAGAACAATGCATGGATTTCCAATCAATGTTTAGAGACAGGAAATCAAGGGCAATTGAGATAATGTTTGATTGTCAAGGCAGAGTTTTTAAATCTTACTGCAAAATTGGCCTCATGTTCCTACAAAGCAGCAAATGCTTGTGTACCAAATTTTCACAAAAATACAAAGCTAGGAACAAATCCAAAAGGCCTACAAAATCTATGTCACCACCCACTTAAGTAATAAAAAATGGAGATCTTCTATTTTCACTTTACTTCTAGGAAAATATTTTGATGGGTTCAGTATACTGCAGAGTGATAAGCTTCTGTTACGTGTTTCAAATCATTCTGTTATCGCTGCATGTATTGATTAGCTTAGTACTTTCTAAGCTAGCTATAAAAAAGGCTGCTCTCTTTCTGCATTAAAGAGCAAGAAAAATTGACAGGTAGATAACCATATTGATTGAACCTAAATAGTAAATGCAGGAGGCTTATATATGACTTACAAAACTATAGGAACCAAAGCCAGTTTAATATCTTTTTTTTTTTTAATTAAATGGAATGTAGATGTCTTTAATTAACCACCCCCACACCTTTTTTGATATACATGCTACTCTAGTTGCCAGCTATAGTATATTACCCATAGTTGTGGGCAAATCACTTTTTTCAGATGCAAGCTGTAGCTGTTCCCCAGACTTTGGGCTCTGAAAAATGGACTGAATCATGCATTAAGCTGAAATCCCTTTGCTTGGTTCATATTTCAAAAGTCTGAGGCCAGAAACAAACCCAAAGAGCAGTATTTCTTGCAGTATTACAGGTTACCGCCATATGTTTTTCATTTGTAAATACTGTGAGAAGTAATGTTCTTGTGATACTTCTAAATGAACACCATATGACACCACTCAGCTGAAGACCTCTTATTGTGGCCTTTGTAAGGCTACTGTCCGATCGCTTGGACAATTGCTAGCAAAGCTGTTTTGCAGCGATAGCAAGAGGACAGCTTGCCTGTTTAAAATCAAACATTAACAAACATAGTTAAGGCCTGATTTTGAATGACTGTGACCAATGGGACCTTTCCATTTCACATAAGGCTGTAGAACAGGGCACCTCAGCTCTGTTGAATAGGTGTGGTTAAAAGATCTGACCATGTGTATTTAGTTTGGGGAAAGAAGGTTTAGATACTTCTTTCCTATTGTGCATTTGTTAGTGGGGTTTTGGGTTTTAAGCTACTCCTTTTCTTGCTGGGAGGAAGAAAAAAAAAATCTCAGTGAAATTCAAGTACCTCTATTTATGAAGAGTCAGTCTCTTCAAAAGTGGTTTGTGTTGTTGGTTTGGTTGGTTTTTTTGGGTTTTTTTTGAAAGCTTTTTGAAATTCTCAGTGCCAAAGTAACTGCTTATGAGTGGCTTGTTATTGGTCCAAGCTAATTGTAAGAAATACTGTTATTCAAATGGTGTAATGTGAAATGCCACAAAGCAAAATGACCTCAGAGTCTTTGGGGAGAGTGGTAGAATATTAGGATTTGTTTTGCTTGAGCAAAGACGTGGAGGCATCATTTAATGGCTGCAGCGGGACTGTAGGGTGTATTCATAACTCTGCAAATAGATTCGGCGTGTGACTATGGGACAGGCGCTTTGGTATTTCTCAAAGTCATTACAGACAATTTAATTTGTACAGGTGTTTTAATCAAACAGAAGGCAGGAGTCTTTATCAATACTGTTCTCATTCTGATTGGTGGTCCTCAGTGCTTTGGTGCACTGCACCCCTGACTACAAAAGGGGATTATAATATTTGCTCTTCATCCTTAGAGGAATATCATTCAGATATCTGGTGGGAAAGTATTACTATGGCTGCTTTTCCATAGATAAAACTGGATCTTTTCTGCTTCTTCCAATTAAGGAAAACATCACAAGCCATATAAAAACAGTGTTAAGTGTTGTGACTGGTAGTGTACTTTTTGAATAATAACCAGGAGTTGGTAAAGCTAATTTTTTCAGCATCTTGTTTCCATCTCTCTGGCATGCAATTGCATGAGGGAGGATGCTCTTGGAATTCTGATAGTCTGCTTAGTTGTCAGCTAATGAAGGTGTTCTTCTAAGACCAGTTTAGCAGGTGCAACCAAGTTGGAGCCTTTGCACTATTTGGTAATACTTTTCTGGAACATGTCCTGCTTTAATAAATATAATCTCTGTGAACTGTAAAACAAAGAATGCTCATGTAAGAAAAGATACGGAAATGCCGTTTTCAGGTACTTGAATTTTTTATGATGTGTGTTTTCACTCTGGGCTGTGATCAGCCCTCAAGTGAACAGCATGCATGCTTCCTACTGAGGACAGAATTGGCAGGTATTTGGGTATCAGCATTTGGCCTTCTGTGCTAGAATGAATAGCCATTTGTAAACTTCACCATCAGCTGTGTTAAATATTATTTTATCTGACGCGAACCTTTAAAGTAACAAACAGCTCGTTTGAAAGAACCTACCTGCATATTCACTGCTCTTTCCTGTCATAACTTTCAGGTATTTTTTCCACAAATTATTCTGTTCCTTTCTTTGCAGAGAGCACAGGAATTACAGTTTTAAATCATCTGATAACACAGAAGGCACGTGTGTTTTAAAGTACAGTCAAGAGAGTGTGCACAGATTTTTTGCATTGGCAATGACAGCTGTTGTGAATCATCACTGGGACTGAACCTGGGGCTTCTCAGGACAGCCTCTGCTTCTTGAGCAAGAGCTTGGACTCTTGCTAGTAGCTATAATTGGCTTTCTCCCTGGGCAAGTCATTTAGTGAATATGATGAAAACGTTACATCCAACAAGCACCTGTTAAAAGTATAAAAAGAGGCAGAAAGAAAATACAAGCTAATCAGTGGGCGTAAATGTAGACTCAGAGAAGAAAGTTGTAATCCTGGTGAAAATGGTAGTCAGGTAGAAAACTGGACATTGCTTTATCTGGTAGGCATAGATCAGTAAGAAACAACTGGAATGCTTTTTTGCAGACGGCAGGAATCTGGGTGGCTGAATGGTGTGGAGGCTGTTGTTATTAGATGTTGTAGAAGCAATAGGAAACCAAATACAAACCACTGTTCAGATGCTGTGTTAGCAGTCGGGACTGAAGTACGGCTAGCAAAAGGTAAAGCGAGAGGGGTAGTATCATATATTATCAAGCAGAATGAAGATTTACAAAGAATATTGCAACAAGTGAAATAAGGCCTAGGGAAAGAATAAGAAGAAAAGGTTACTTAAGCGAGTGAGGGAGATGTAGGTGTGATCTGAACATACAGCAAACCTTTGTTCAGCTTTCAGTAGGAACATGCTGACCATGAAGCAGAGTGGAAGAAGAGACAGTGGAAGTAAGAACAGGGAAACTGGACTCACCGTAGGGCAAAGGGGAGCTACAGTACTCAGGTATAGTCATCTTTCTGGTGGGAAATGCAAGAGCAGAAATGTTTAACTGTTCTTAAGCTCATCAAACTCCATCTTGTGAAAAGCTGTATGCAAGATATGAGCAATTATCCCAAGATCCTGAAGGCAGCCACCTCCTGCTCTGTGTTCTTGTATTTTTATATGCATAAGATGCTTACTTGCATGCATACCTCTGGGTATTTTGTATGCTTAGTTTGTTGATGTGCAGAGTTATAGTCAGATTTTAAACCATTAGAGGAATACCATATGAATCATATTTGTAACATACCTTCAAAGTGTGAAAATCAGAGGAGGGTCTTATATGAGCATGTCCGGCTTTATGGCCAGAGCCACCCCACTATAGGCTGGTAGCTCTGATTCAAGTATGGAAAAGCATTTAGGAGCTGCAAGTGAAAACATCATATGGGAATACTTTAATAAAAAAAACAGAGTGAAAGAAAGTTGAACATATAACTTGGCAACTCTCCATGAACTGCAGATATAGGTTAAAGTTATTTAGTTGGCAGGCAATTGCTAGTGTATTAGCAATGTTGGGGAAAAAAATCTAATTTCTGTATTTTGGCTTGTGCAGTAAAGAAATTCCTCCCACATAAATATGTTCATTTCACCTTCTGGGAAGTAAAGAAAGGAAACTGTAGCTGCAGTCTGTTATTTAATCTTCCTGAAATTAGCATTTGGTGCTCAGGAAGATTGAAAGATTTAATGCCAATGCCTTCCTCAAAAGAAAGGAATGACACACCACATATGTTTTAGTACTGGTTAGACTGTTAAATGGAATTAATCAAAATCCATGTTAAAATATTTCCATGTGTTAATTAGCAATGGTTTGGAACATTAAAATACATATTGGCTTGGGAATAAATTAGTGAAGAAATATCAGATTGAGTTTGTGGGCTTTTAATTGCAACATAATATACTGTGTGTTTTAGAAAGGTAAATGTAAATACACTCCTATGAAACGCTGTGGCAATGTGCTTTTAAAAACGGTGTAATAAAACAATCTAAAACAGCCTTTTGTTATGGCAGAGAAAGTGATACCATTTCCCATTTTAAAAGAAACATTAAATCGTTCCCTCATATAATAAAGCAAGAGAAAAACAATTTTAAAATGCCGAGAGTTTCATCTCAGGCCAAAGGAAGTTTTAAAATTTCTCCTTTGAAAATCATGATGATGTAGCAAGTACCAACACCAGGTCTCCTGTTGTGAGTAGAAGAGTTGACTTTTGCCTTTCGATTCCTGCTGGGTCACTGCAAAATTTGTTTCCCATTCCCTCATGCTGAGTCTTGAAAGCAGCAAAATAGCATAAATTTAGTTAAGTATGTAAATGAGACTGAACAAATGGGTATATTCACACTCTTAAATTAATACACACAATGAAGATAGAGATATCTATGGTAGCATTATAGATCCCTAACTCTTCACGGAGAATAGAGGGCATGGTTGGCCCACAGAGTAGGGAGGATCTCCTTCTCTTCCTAGGGAGGGAGTGACCATTCTTTTCCATGACAAAAGAATATGTAGAAAACACCTCCAAGAGGTTTTCTGAGGTTGCGTTCCAAGGCTGGTCTCCCACTATCACATTGGTGAGCGTGATTTTGTGTACAGCTGGTGGAGGGCACTTACGAAGAAGGTAGGTGTTGATCTTACTTTTTTTCTATGGTTGTTGTTCAAGCAGCCATCTGTAAAATAACATGGAGTGTAAATAAAAGATTTGGGAGCAGAGGGAGGAAAAGGCAAGTTAAGTACAGATTCAGTCACTTTCCAAGCTAATAAGCCTATTTTATTTTGGATTCATATAAAGATCTCTGATAGGAGTCATTGATCATAGGTGTAAGCCTCAATCCCCATTAATACTGCCAATTAATACTGCCAGTCTAAACATATTTCAGTTAATATATGCTGTTTTCCCTTGCACGCTTCCTCAGAATAATTTCCCATTGTTATATCCCCCAGACGTGTAAACTCATTGGGTTATATTTCACTGAGCTGCAAGCTGTGACACTTAAATCCACAAGACAAGCTGGCAATTACTTCTGCTGTTTGTAAATATCCAGGCACCCATTTACATTTGCCAGTATTTTAAATATCAACATTGAGATAATTCTTTCTTAAATATGTTAAAACCCTGACGTGTACCCTTTGTAAACTTAAAAACCCATAAAGATCTGCAGGTCACTTGGAGGAGTCAGGATTTGGATTTTATCACTTGCACTTTACCCTGAATGAAAGATCTCATGTCCTGGTCAGTAACCTACAGCTGTGGGGTTTAATCCTTTTTGATGCGAAGAAACCCTGATGTCCATGTCATTAGAACCTAAAAACTTCCCAAAAATATATATAATTTCTACTAGCACATGATAATGGCACTTGAATGTGCTTGATTTTTAGCCTTGCTTTATATCCAGGATTAGCTTTCTTAAGTGGCTTCCTTATGAAGTCAACTTCACGGTATATTTTGCATTGGGAAGAAAGAGAGATTGTAACATCTTCCCTTTCCACCAACACATGCAGTTACTCATTGACATGAAATATGGCACAAATTTAGCTAGGGAAATATTAAAAAGAGTAATTTTTATTCAAAGCAATTATCCTAGCAACCACATCATTTGCAGCACAATACCATGATCGCAAAGGTCACCATTTAACATGGTTTCATGACGAGGACCACGCATTGTGGTGTCATAGACCACAAATGGTTTGCAGATCCGAGTTTGCAAATTAGGGATTTAGGGCTTTGCCAATATTTCTGAAAGAAAAACTTTACCATTAAACTTTCCTAAGGTCTGTGGAGTCACAAAAGGCCAATGAGGGGATATGCACTGTCTGTGCCAACGGTTGATGATTTTGCATTGTTGTAAATTATTTCTTCCACCACCAGATGGAAGATGAGTGTGCAGAGTAGGGTGGTGGTGAGGCTGCATTCAAAAAGTTTCCTCATGTAAATGCAAATAAATTTAAATTTAAATACCAGTAAATTCATACTTTAAACTACTGTTGTCTTTTCCCCTCCTTGTAGTGGAGTGATAAACTACTTCTTGCCAGTTCCTTTAAATGTAAAATAGCTGATTCACTGTACTCTAGATAAACAAAATAAACCAGATTGAGGAGCAGACCCTTCTGTAAGGGGTGTAGAGGTGATCATAAAGTACAACCAGGTTAGGTCTGTCTCACCCTCTGATGTTGGCATTACTGTGCAAGTAATCCCTATAATTCCACATGAGGACTAAGGCTTTCTGATTTTGAATAGAAGCAGCAAAACTGGACCATAAATGACTAGTCTGAGTAAGACTGACTTAGGACTAGCAGCAAGAGTAGGATGTAGCAGGAATACAGAGAATTACTGCTCTTCAGAGGAGAAGAAAAAAAAGCATTTGCAAATGCTGTTTTCGTAAACACATTTTATTAAGATGTAAATGCACCTGCATTTCATCAAGAAAATTGTTTGCTACAATTTTTAATATACTTTGATATATTGAATAAATTTGATTTATTTTGATAATATTTTTTCCTGCTTTTATTAGTATTCTACATACTTTAAGTGCCTAGCCCCAAGTATCAGATCTTGTGAGAGATGGCCTGTTTACTTGTAATTCTCATCCTACCTTTTCAGAACGAGTATTTTAGCTATAATGAAGACTTCAGATAATCAACCAGATTTCAGATGTTTAGCCAAATCAGAAATATCATATTACTATTGACTTTGCTTGGCTACATGAGCCAGGTGCTAGAAAGAAAAAGGGTGCATTTCTGTTAGCATTTTAGTTTATCTTAGGAGAACGCTTTGGAAACAAATCTGATCTTTTTGGCTCATTGGGGAGTGGTTTCAGGATGTATGAACTAATTTTCTTTAGCTTGAAAGGAAAACAAGAGAAGCTCTGCAGGGGTGCCTGTGACGTGCACCAGGTGCTCTCTGATGCTTAGGATAAGTCAGACTGGTGCCACACAGCCCATTCTCTTGCCTCCTCTTCCCCAAGATGCACACAGTGTGTTCACTGCCTTCTGGCACCAACTCTTTCTCTGTACAGATAGACTTCTATTGTGCTCACTTAGTAGCCTAGATAGGGCTTAGTTCTGTGGCATTGGGACAGGTGGTGACCTGGGATAAAATTAACTGTCATAGTGTTATAGAAATGGTAACTGACTTCTATAGCTTGCCTATAAGCACTGTAAACCCTTGTATGAGCAGGTGGCAATAACGGAGAAGACCCTGCCTTCTCCACACCATGGGCTGAACCTCTACCAGGGACAGCCTAAGTCAAGCTCTTTGAGAAGGGAAAACTTCTGTAAGTGATGGAGGCAACTTCCATAACTAAGCACTTTAAAAGCGAGCTTATTTTTACAGCCTAGCATGGGAGATTTCCCATAACAAATCTTCCATGTGGTTTCAGAAGTGGGAGCCCAGAACAATTCTCCATGTTCTTGGCTGCTCCAGTCATTTTGGTTTCTAGGGTGAAGCACATGTCAGGTCACTGAAGGACAGAAGGGAACAGAGGCATGAACAAAGAGAGGGATTTCCCCTTTCATTAGCCACAATAAATATGTTCGTTCAAGAACAAATAGCTGGAATAAGAAGACGTGCAGCTCTGATACTGAAGAAAAGGCTATTTTTCTCAAATACATAGGAAATACCGTTCACAGATAAACCATTTCAAGGACTGTTCTTTAACAAGACCAAGTTTATTTGGGATACTGACTACGTAAAAGGCCCTGTATTTAATTATTTTTCCCATTAGCTATCATGGGGCACTGCATGGTGAGTAAAGATGCGATTGCAGCAAGCTGGGCTAAACTACTTCAGCACACTACAGTGCTTTACTGCAAGCTACCTTGGCCTTTGGTGCTGTCAGAAATCCTTACTGAGTGGGATTTCCAGGTCTAAAGTCAACAGTCGGAGACAAAAGAAGAGATGCTATCTCTGTGGCATGACCTTAATAAAAAGTTTGCTTGAACATGACTCCCTTATGATAGCAAACCTGTGTATAATGGTGAGAGTATTTATTTGGCACTCTCCAGGATTACCCATGGTGTTTTGTTGTAATTGTGGAGAGAGAGAGAGAAGTCCAGAGAAAGATCAAGCCTGTGGCGGTGGAGCGTAGTGGGGGTACTTCCATTGTTGTCCCATGTAGAGAGCTGGCACAGGGCACAGAAAGAGAAGTGGGTTTGCTTTCACCAGTAGACTTGGAGCCCAGGCTGAAAGCAACTCTATAAGTAAAAATGTGACAGTTTGTGTTGGCAAAACAGGAGACTTGATCAAGAGCAGCCAGAACCGAAGGCATGAGCTCCAGCAGGAGCCTGTGGCAGAGGACACGGGGGAACACCTAAAATGTGCTGAGGGTGCATTTCCTGACTTTCCCAACTGCTACAGCCTCTGTCTGGGATCTTCCAGAACCAGGCCATTTCTTCTTCATGGGGTTCTTGCAGATCTCTTCTTACTCCCCTTTCTGTGGCTACCTGTTTCTTCAAAGTTCAGGAAGCAAAGTTGACTTCTGCACTGTGTGAACTTGAGTTTTTTGCAGACATTATAGATGATTGCTTTTCTGGCAGTGATGTCATCAGTTTGTTTTCTGTGTGTGTGTGCAAATGTACAAACCTAGATGTAAAATTATAGATCAGCAGGTACCTACAGTCGTATGACCACTTAGATCTATATCCACTCTTGCAATACAGAGGCTGAACAGTTTTTCCCTGGCACAATGCTGTGGTTTCATAATAGCTCGCACATGACAAAAGTGGAAAGGAATTACATATTTTGTTGCCTCCTCTCCTGTGAACATAAAGCCACGTGGAGATCTTCATTGCATCTGGTTTCTGATTTTGGCCCTGAATACAGACAAATATCACAGGCCCAAACAATTGTTGTTTTTGGTCCTCCCGCCAAAAGTGAGACCCAAGGGAATCCGTTTTCAGCTGAATGCTCTGTGTTCTGTTCAATGCTTAAATTTACTGGCATTGCTTGCTTGTCTCTTGCTGAGTGGGATCACACAATTACTTCTTAAGTTCCTCTTTGTTCCCCCAGCTACTTTCACACTTAGTCCCTCTCAAAATGAAGCAAAATCAGCTTTGCCCAGAGTGCTGGTGTCCCACGGCTCCCAGCACTTACTGTTCCGTCTGCCGTGGGGCAGGGTGTGGGTCTGCGGTGTGGGAGCTGGAGGAGGGAAGGTGGAGAAGAGTTTGACTTGTCGATCACAGTGTAGGGACAAAAACTGTGTGCCTCAGGAGCTGGAGGACAGGAAAGGAAGACAGTGCAGTCCCTAGGTGGAAAAGCACAAAAGTGAAGGCATGAGTGCATGCTTTAGTGGATGTGACAGAAAGATAAGGGCCTGAGAAGGGGAAAACTGCAAGGGAAGAGCAAGGCAAGTATTTACAGGTGCAGGATGCTGGACTCTGGCTGCCCAGAAGAAGCAGCAGCAAGAGTGCCCACCTGGACTAGGGAAAACCTGGAGGATATTCTCTTGGCTGACTTCTCAACTGTCTTAGCCTCTTTACTATGACTTGTCTGCACTGTTGCGGGGAGTAACAGTGACCACAATAATGTGTTATAATGTGTTTTTAGATGAGATGACTAATGCATCCACTGTAAGGAGAGGTAAGCTGACCAGGAGACATCTGCCCAACTCCAGTTTCCTTTTCTATACCTTCAGATGCATGTTGCAAATAGCTGTGGCTGTGATAGCAGCACAACCTGTACTCTATTGTCATAGGACAGCCTGAACACTTTAAGTGAGTGCTAGGTACCCAAGAAGCAATCCAGAATCTTCTGTTAGGAAGCTCTGAGTTAGCAAGCTGCTCTTGAACCTTGAGGTGATGATAGTACACCATGTATAAGGTGTAGAACCAAAGCTTCTGTATTGTATGTGTATAAGAGAAAGTATTCAACTGTGTTCTCCCACCATTTTTCATGTATTTTTATGGTGGTGATGGCTGGACTTTGCATGTGGATTATTGTAATCCTACATCCTTGTAGCAAAGTCTTACTTTGGATTGACTGTCAAATCGGGCAAAGAACATAGCAGGTATTTTGGAACAGTGTTCTCCTTTGTGAGTGATTGCTTTCTGTCTGCTCTGAGGAAAAAAGAAAAAGCCACATGACTGCATTTACCACAGCTCTGTGTCTGAGCTAATAAACTGTGCTGAGAACTTCAGCTCAGGTTTACACTTTTTTTTTTCTCCAGCCTGAAACACAGGCTGAGATAACTCAGGTCTTCTCACAATAGACAGCACAAATATTCCCTGAAGGGGTTCCAAAATTTTCAAGGCCTAGATAGCTACAGCAAGAGTTTGTATGTGCGTATGAAAATATATACAATATAGGATGTGTATAAAGCCATTTGAAAATCAAGCAAAATGTGCGCATGGCTTTATTGAGAAATATTATCTTGAAAAAAATATTTGGAAAAGTAGTGTTCCTTTTTTTAAAAAAAAACCACAAACACAAAACCCAAACAAACAAACAGAAAAAAACACCAACAAAAAGCCAACACTGGGATTTTTGCATGTGGCTGTTATGCAAGTCTCCTTAGAGATTACCTTTGACACTGGGCTTTTAAAGTTGCAGCATCTTGTGTAACATGCTTGCACAACAAGCGCTGCACTTCATAGGCAGCAGGTTTAGACCCAAGGCAGTAAGCAGTGATGACTGCCACTGACATTGTCTGCAGCATTTTGTGAGAATGTTCTGAACCATTCCAAAACTGAATGATAGAAAATGGAGTAAAGGAGACTGCTGGGAAAAAGGAAAAAAAAAAGAAAAATCCCCACAGCACATCAGTCTTGCACATTTGGCTTTAAGTAAAATAGATTTAAGTAATTATTTCAAAATCTGGTGTCTAAGCTTTTGAATTTATTTAGTAAAAAGGAAAAATCAATGCATTTTCTCCAGGAGGATCAATTTGTGCTTCTGCCAAAGTCAGTGCAATTTTTATTTTTGGGTTCAATGGAAAGATTTTTTGGCCCTTTATAATTAAGGTTAATAGATGAAAAGTGCTCTACACTTTTCCTCCCTGTCATACATCGATGCCTATTCTACAGTGTGCCGAACAGTAAGACCCAGATATGATCTACTCTTCTGCAGAGATTTTATTTTTAAGGACTGAATTCAAACACACTCTTGCTTATAGAAAATTTGTCATTGACTTCAGCAGTGTTTGGATCAAACCTGTAAAAATAAATTCAGAAAGAACCACTCTGAAATTAGCACGTACAGGTGACAACTGCATTATAGATTGGACTGGACTGAGTATTTGTGCTGTGTTCCTATGTAGCACGTCAGAACACCACAACTTTCACTGAAACAGGCTCTTGGGAAAATAAGTGGAGACATTTCCAAATACTATAGCAGCCTCAGTATTCATACATAATAAACCCAGCTTCTGTAAATAACTCATTTTATCTGTCAAACATTGTAGGCACATATGCCACATTAACTGTCACTGGGGTCGTAAATAAACAATGTATCTGTCTACACATTACTTATGTCTGGGGGGAAATGAACAAGTACACAAGAAAAACAGTAAGGAACGTATTTTAATTGTAAAATAAAATGTTGGTGTTGCTATAGCTAATTATTTTAGATACATCTGAACTTAAAAATACAGTTAGTAATTCAACACAAGATGCAAATGGGTAATATGCAAACAAATTCGAGTTAATAATGTATCCAGTATGTATTTATCAAATGCATGTATACTCCCAGTCATTCAAGTACAACTCGGGGCACATTTTGACTCTTTATTCTTAACGCAACAGAAAACAGCTCCCTCACCGAATGCACAGGCAGAGTTTGGAGCCACAGGAGTGTCTGTAATGGATGCTCTGTTTGACTTTGTAGCTGGAATCTTCTCACAATGGCATTTGCAAATTTGGCTCAATTCCATCAGAATCAATGGTGTTTTCTGTATGTAACTATATAGCATTTACATTTGGGTTCAGAGTGCAGGTCTGGATTCTGGTTTACTGTATATCAATGAGCCAAACGAATCTCTTTAACATTGTCACAATGGACTGTCCTTTCTAATAGTCTGATTACGTGATTTCTGCTTAGCAGTCTGTGCTGTACCACTTCTTTGTGATTGTGTATAGGCACCAGAGATAGCAGGAGACTTCTAATGAGATGCCAAAATATCAGGAGTCTGCCTTTGACCACTGGAATATCTTGGTTGTTCAGATATGTTCTTACACTTTTAATTTTGTTTTCTGTAGGCAGCATTGTCACTTAAATGACCAATTTCCTAGCCTTTCTTAAGAATAATTTCTTTCTTTATGTATGTTTGAAAACAAACAAATCCAAAACAAACCAACCTACAGATTCCCTTCAGTCCCTTATAAATTTGTTGTACTTTTTTGAGGGGAGAAAGTTCATCAACCAGCTGGGTATGGATAAGGATAACAGGCTTGATTTATGATAGAGTAAAATTAAGTTAAGTTCTGTCTGAGCCAAAGTGATAGTAGATCTTATATTGTTAGATGTTACTATCATTATTAATTATAGAATTATTATGATTTAATGTCTGTACTAACTGCTAATACTGCAAGAGAGACAATGCTTTAAAACAAAACAAAAGCCTTTATAAACTCTGTTGATTAGCTAAAATTCACCTTTTATATTAATAGTGTTTTACCTAAGCTAATGAGCCAGAATATTAAGATTTAAGACATTAGTGCTATTAATGTAATAGCTAATGATGATGAAACTCAGCCTTTAGGTATTTCCATGGATCTCTTGGTAACTTATGAATGGGCAGAAGCTGACCCTACATTTTTTGCTAAAACACCAAAATACCACAATAAAAAACAAAGATACAGTTAATACTGGGATGATTAAGTCACAAGGTAGTTACATCTATGAAAAAACCCATACTTCTGCTTGGCATACATATAGCAAGAATTCATTGTGTGCATCCATGTGTATTTCCTTTCACATTTTTAAATATCTGATAAGTTGTTTTCCACTAAGTACAACATTGCAAATGGCATGCTAGAAAGCACATTTGATCTGTAAGGAGCTCTTGTTGCTGGATTTAAACAGCACAGCAATGAGAAGAATGCCATTGCAGACACCTCTTGTTAACAGCCCTTCTGACAGTGCTTAAGTTCAAATTAACTGTTCTGAAACTGAAATTAGAGTCAAATCTGATGTGAGCCAATTTACTCTGGACAACAGTCATGGGCAATGAAAAGTGTTCTTCTAGACTGCTGTTTAAATCGGATCACTATAGCTCCCTCGGTGGGAAAGTAGTGCAGAATAACAATGGCCAGCAGCTAAATGTAATTTAATTATTGGGTTTACATATTGGTTAGTTCCTGCATTGTTTAAAAAGAAACATTTTCCAGCCAGGTGTACAATGTCTGGCCAGTGTTAGAAATCATTATAAAAAGCTGGAGGAATAATAGACTGATGATCTAACACATTTAAATTAAGCAAGGTCTGATTGTTGAATGTTGAAGGGTGGTGAATTCATTCCCATTGAGGGCTGACATTTTGTCCTTTTTGTATATTGCATTGTTAGTGGTATAGTGCATACAGAAATATGATGATGAAAAGCCTGAAGACTTGGGAGCTTGAAAATAAAGCTTCCTTGGGGTTGAAATACTTCATTAGAGTTGAAATATCTGCTGTTTCACGCAGCAGTTTTTCTGGTTGAAATCACATGGTAAATTTGAGACCATCCATTTAGTATTTACAAACCAAAGGGAAAGAGAACTAATAAGATGTCAGTCCATCTTTGTCTTTCATCTGTCTATTAGACTTTCTCGTAGCTGAAAGATACTCCAGGTTGCTGAATGTAAGGTGGTGTAGGGCATCATTGTTCTAGTACTGCACTTTTTTCTCCAGGTTCCTTCTTCTGTATCATAACAGCAAAATTCCGTATCACATCATTGTTTGATATGAAATTGCTTGATAGGGTGTGATGACACATTCATATTGTGTTAGCAGCATAATTTAACTGCTCCATTTTTTTAAACCATTTGCAAAAGCGTCTGAAATGTGTGCATTATAAAATAGGGTCATTACAGCTATGGTTGAATTGGCATTTCAGTAATAAACCCTTTGTAGAGGGCTAGATGTTAATGCAAATCTTTTATCATTATAAATATGAATCAGTCAGCAACAATATGGAGTGACTTCAATAAATGGACACTGGAAAACCTGATTTGCTGAATGCTGATACTGCGGCTCTCAAAACCCTGACGTCATGCCACCAAAATGATTGCCACAAGTGGTACAAGTCAAGAACATAGTTTGTTTGTTGTTGGAGGGAGGAATGCTACTCACAGATCAACTGGCACCATAGGTCAGGGGTGGCTGGCATCTGCTGTGGAAGGAGACTGAAATGGATTGCCATCTTCTAAACATAGCCTGTCTGTGCCTGTTTCATACAGGTGCCAAAGCCCATCTCGTTTTGTGCCTCTGTGGCATTGTGGATCCAGCCCTCTGTCTTCACTCAAGTGAAGCCTACTGCTATGAGTGTCTCCCAGTGAAACTGATACAGACCTTTGTGCTCTGTTACAGAAGAATGTTTTTCATGCTGTGTTGAGAATAGAAGTGTCTCTGTATTGCATGTAGAGAACTGAACAAAAAGATTTGTGTGCCAAAGCTTCTTGTCTCATTCTTTTCCTGCCCTTTCTTTCCAAGGAAGTTACTTCAGCTGTGCTTTTCTGAGAGATAAAAGACATCCCCATGAGAAAGTAGAGCATCTCCTGCTGCAAAGAGGAGGCTAAATGCTGATCTCAGGTTTGGATTTGAAGTAGGTTAGTGGACACCTGAAGAATGCTTCCAGGTGTAGTTCTCTGAGAGCATGAGCCTCATGTATAGTTCCATATACATTTTCCTTCTCTTCTTCCTGAGGCAAGGGATGGGAGGAGCAGTTGCCTCAGCTTCAGCACCAAAGCTTAAGGTCCTTCTTTACGGAATTTAAGTGGCTGCATTGACTTAGGCTTTATCAGGATTTAGACCTTTGTGGAGTACCTTAAAAGCTCAGGAGGGATATGTCAACATGACTGGATCTGACTCACAAAAGATGAGACTGCATAGGTGGAGTGAAGAAAGGGGATGGCTGTGGATCCTGCCTACAAAGGGTCATAACAAAGATCAATAGAGATAGGTATGAATGCTCCTCCCTCCGTTAAGAAGTAGTATCACATATACCTGTCAGTAGTTATGCGTTTTCTGGTGTTGCTTAGGATAAGGGCCTCTTTTTCTGCCGAGTTTCACTAGTTCCATTTTATGCTCTGCCCATGGCACCAGGTAGTAAACTCACAAAAGCATGTTTTTACTGCTGAACTTTTTCAGTGTACTACTTTGTCATTTAGTAGCCTTTTGTAATCCATGCCATATTCTCCTGTCTTTTGTAGTATGATCCCATAGCACTGGACGTTGTAAGACTTGTGGGACAAACAAGTAGTTTCTTCAGTAGAAGCCTTGTGTATTAGTATGTAGGCTTAGTGATTTTCTGCATCTTTGTCAAACAGTGGTGTTATCTCCAGTTGAAACACCACCAGTAAACAAGACTTTTTACTGTGTGGTAAATTTAATGCCACTTATTATGTTGGTACTAAGAGGACATTTATGAACGAACCATGAATAAGCAAGGTCCATTCCCCAATGTATGTCTATTACAAAATGAAATGGTAGAATTTGGTTTGTTTGTACACTCTGTGATTTATAGACATTTTAATGTTAATATATTTAGCTTTTGTTAGATACAAGAAAGGCTCTTGTAGCGGAAGCAGATAACCTAAGTGGGTACCAGGTGAAAATGCAAATGGTATTTCTAATTTCATTTTTTTCTTTAAATTTAGAATAGTGTTGGATGGCTTTTTTAAAATGTTTGTTCACTCAATAGGCACATAAGTCATATCTGCCTGCATGGTCTATTTACTTTTTAGGTCAGATTTGACACATATATGTGTTATTTCAGGAGTGTTATCATTCAACTTGTTGCTGGTTTCAGGGAATTTTTTGTACTCGGGACTTGTGAACTGAATTAAATGGCCAAAAGATTAATTTGTTGTGGAAAATAGATAGATTGATGGATATTATGCCTCTAATTAAACAATGTGAACCAGAGAGATGGTTCTTTGTTATATTTGTGTCTGGAAGGCCAAATGCTCCAAGCATTTGCGCCAGTACTTATACCTTAAATTTTAAGAAGCTGAAATTAGTAAGGTCCTAATGCTGGTGGAGATAAGCCCGGTATTTGCAATTTGTGAGTCAGTATTAGTGAAAACTGTAGTTTAAATGAAATAATTTCCCATGTTGAAAAAGAACAGAACATTTCCAAAATTATAATTTTGTAGTATGTATATGCAAAATCTATAGGTGTTTTCTTGATGAATAACAATGCATTCTGACAGCAAAGAATCAACACAGAAAAATTAGGTCACAGCAGCTTGCTTGCTCTTTACACTGTCATGGTTGATTGGTTATTCTCATCACCCTTTGTTTAAAATCATTTCAGAATTAATTGGCGTTCATTAACGCAAGTCTTTGTAGCAGAATTGCAGAAACAGTCATTAATGTAGCTAATAAACATAAAAAAGAAAAAAGGATCCTATTACCAGGTCCCTACAGGCTGTTAACTAACATTTTGAATAAGAATACATAAACATAAATTAAACATTTTTACAAACTGCTAAGGATGTGGGAATTTAGCATGGTGGTCTGTAGTAATGCTTTGAACCAATTTGTTGTATTATGTCAATTTTTTAAGGTTTCTGCTATGAAGATAGTGGTCCTGATTAGCTTAGATTTTCGCTGCAGTCATTCACATTTCTTAAGAGGTCTGTCTACCTCTGCCAGCTACTACAGATGAGGCTCTGATTCTTCTGCCCACAGTTCACTGAGTGTTTTTCTTGAGGATAGCACATCTTCAAGTTCCTTTTGTGATGTTTTAAGAAGAAAAAGAGCAAACTCAGAAGCCAGAAGTTTTGGTTGAGAGCCTAACCGCAGACACTGACTGGTACAAGCATCACCTGCTTCATTTGTGTGGATGAATGTTGGTTGCTGACTTTACCTGGGTGCTCTGCCATCTAATTTTCATATTAGCTTCAGTTAGACCAACTCAGTAAAACGCACTCTCAAATTTGCCACGTGTTAATTGCAGGATTTCCCTCATTTAGGCTGTTGCCCTGATTTGATGGAATATACAGTTTGGAAGGCACTGCTGTATCTCTTGCACAACCCCCCCCCCAGCCATTTTTTCTAATGGCTCTCCCAAGGTTAAGGGTCGTTAGTGGTCGAGTACGACACATGTAGGAAAAGTCACCTCTGCTGTGTTCCTGGGCGCACGTGGCGGGGGTGGGGGGATACAACGGGGTGTGTGCAGCTGTGGTCTTGGAGCGTGTTTCTGCCTGACCTTGCAGGTCTGGGGGATGCAGCAGGTCCCAGTGCTCTGGCTCAGGGGCCGGGGTTGAGCTGTTTGGGCAAGGCAGGCTCAGTCCTGTGCTCACATGTACTCACTACCCAAAGCAGAGCGAGGTGATGCTTGTACTGCCTGCATCTACATGGAAGGGAACCGTGGCTTTTCAGAGGGTGATAAAAACAACCGCAGTTGGGCATGTGGCAGAGGCTCCCAGTGCAAGCCCTGGCTGGCTCTTTGGGAACCCCTTCCAGCCACACGGTAGCTCCTCATGCTGCCTGCCCATTTGGCTGCAGCGTGGGGAGAGTACAGTGGGGCTGGGGGAGGCGGCCAGGCCGTCTGTGTTCACCTGGCCTTTCTGCACCTGCATGGGGCTGGCACAGCTGCCTTGTGGGCACCGTTCTGCTCCCCTGAGAGTTTGTAGGACACCTGAGTCCCCCATTTGCAGGCACGCTGAGGTACCTAAGCAGCCAAGTGAGTGTGGCATGGGAACACGTGAATGGAAATGCCAAATTATTTATCCTGAAATGTTAGTAGACATTGAAATGGAGCTCTAGCAAGGGGCAATTGGAAAATGTGTCCCCTACTATTTAATTTTCTAATGTCTTTGGTACAGCTTACTGAATATAAAGAGGGCAATTTACAGACGAACCACCTAATGTAGTTACTTGGTATATTTTGAGGGCGCTGGAATATCTGAACAGCATTGACTGATGCACTTTTAACTTTGGGTAAATGCAGAGTCTCCATGCAAATGCAGTCTTGGCATACACAATAAGTTACAAAAACATCTCAAATACGAAATCAACTAGACAAATATATTGCTTTGTATGTCTGATTCTTGACACGTGGGGTCTGTATACATTCTGACATAGGCAGAAAGACATGAAGGCTTGCCAGTGATCCGTACATATTACTTTTTATAGCATACAATTTCAAAGATTTCAAGCCTTAAGAGGGATACAATTGATAAAGGGACAAATATATTTACCCCTACAATTAAAATATAATAACAGAAAGGCTAAAAATTGTTTTAGTGTAACTTTTGTTTATTGACTAGAACATATAAATGGCTTTAGGCACTACTAAACAATAAAAAAAATGTGGCTCACTATTGGGTCTTTTATCCATTTTAATTTATTTTGATGCTGCATGCAGTTTCTGAATATCTTTTGTGGGTTGTAATAAAATAGCCGCAGTGCAATTTTGCATGTATGTCAAGCGGTGCGTGACCTGATATGCAAATTTAATACCAAGGTGCCAAAACTGAATTCATAATGTTTCACATCTACAGAGCTGTTTAAGGCAGTTTAGAAATCAATGAATATGTAATATGAAGGTGATAAGACCTAAATAAAACCCCTATTTATCTACTATGAAAAGTATTTATACACAGAATATTTAGCACAAGCAGAAAATGGACAGAGTTTCCAATTATATGGTTTGCATAAACAAATGTTGAACCATGTGCTTAGAATAGATAATAACATAGCTAGTTCCTGTGCATTATGCTTTAGAAATGTTTACAGATGTCTTTCTCATAGTGTATATATAAAATGAAACACTAAACTGAAGCAGCTTTTGAAGAAAACCTCTTTGAGGTCTTTTACTTATTTTTAATTTACAGTATATGGGGTGCTTCATTATAGGTTTCTGTTACCAGTTTTCAGGTTATTAAAGATCAGTGAAATAAGATACACTTTTGTGAAGTCTTGTAGTTTATGGTGAAATAAGGGACATAAATTTAACTGGTAATAAATAAGAATCAAATGTTTTCCATCTGCTTACCTTTAAAAGCAGAGAAGATCTAATTTTGGAAGCATTTTGACTTTTGAGATCTTTTCCTGAATTGATGAACTGATTATTTCTATTGTTTTGTCCAAAAAGTTAATCTAATAAAGTTTCAGGAGTTTACCAAACAATACTCGTGAATTAGATTTGCCTTTCACTCAGCATGCTTAGATGTGGAGATGGACTGGCAATCCAGGTCTTGATTGATGGCAATCAGTCCCAGCTATACCATGAAAATACATACTGTATCCCCGTGGAGGAAGAGAGAGTATGTGTGTTTGATTGGCTGCATGTGCTGTTTTACAGCACCCTGCCAGTCAGCACAGAGAGACATTTATATCTCTTGGCTTGAAGTAAGTTGCTACAGTAATGACTACCAATGTGTTGAGCAATCGAGAAAAATGTAGGGGTGCAGTAGATTTTGAAAAATGTCCATCATGCCATATGCGTACCGCTGATATTTGGAAGAGATTTTGCATCCACGTTGCTAGAGGCCAAGGTCTGTCATAGGAAAAGTCAGAGCATTAGACTGACACATGAAATAATAATTTGAAATAGTTATTAATTAATCTTTGCTCTTGTGTGAGAAACTAGAGAAAACTCAAACTCCAGAAGTGTTCACTTTTTTTCACACCTTCAGCCAGGTCGGGTTTAATTTTCCACTGTTGGTCAACAGCCTGTTGGCTTAATGTTTTGAACCTCAAGGGTTTAAAATTCACAGTAAATTTGAACACATTTGTCTGATCAGATACAGATGAGCAGAACTGGGAGGTAGATAATAATGAAGAGCAGCTTCGGTTTTGTCCCTTGTGTGGCTACTGCCCCATGAAATTGCTGCCTTCCTCTGAGAAATGAATGATGGGGTCATTTTTTGTTTCTGCATGAGGGATCATCTATGTTTCTTCAGCATGTGCTAGAACCATTCCTTTTTTTGAAGTTTTCTTTGGCTTGTGCCACTACTTATTAATAAGAAAGTGTGTTAAAAAAAAAATGGTAGCCAGCATACTGCGAGCACTGTACTTTTCTGGGCCTCATTTATGTGCAAAAGCCTCAGGTTAATTCTCTGTACCAAATGTGCTGCATTGGCTTTCCTCAGCTGAGGGGATGGTGCCACATTCCGTGGAGGGGAGGACATCTGAGGTTCGCTTGCTCAGACGTGCCCCATAAGAGGTTCATTTTAAAAGAATGCATATGGATCCTTCCATATGGAAATGGAATGATCTCTGAGGCTCCCCTCACAAAATTCTCCTCGCATTGTCTTTGTGTTCCTGAGAAGTGCTGCGCTGTCATAGGGGCCTGTGTCCTTTCCAATCCTAAAAGAAATCTGCAGTAAAGGACCACATTCAGCTGAACCCTGGAACCGTACTGGAGAGTTTTACCTTCCTCCTCCACCGAGACATGGTGTGCTTGTAGGGACTGTGCTGTTGTGTTCACCTTTGGTTATTCAGATTTAGCCACTGAAAGGTCTGAAAGGCCAAAAGTTAATGATTGATGTAGTAAATAAATGAATTGGAATATATGTGGTTTAGTAAATCAGTGCAATGGAATATATTGGGTTTTTTTTCAAATTGAAACAAAACATTTGGTGTTCTCAGAAAGGAATATTTCTAGTTCTTAAATCTTTTTCTGCAACATAATATCATAGTATTTATGAATTTATCTTTAAAATGAATGGACATTGTTATGATTTCCCCGGAATTTTTATTTTTATCTTGACTATGTTTTTCCCTTCTGACAGAGACAAGGTGGGTTTTTTTTTTCTTTTTTAAAAAGCAGACTTTTTATGGAATGCAAATTCTGGTTCCTACCCAAGTCACAGAGCACAGGATGATGTTATAGTAAGCAGTTTGGGTTATTTTTCTCCAGAATCATCATTTCCCTCTCCAGCCTCTTTCACAGAGCATGGAGGAGAATGGCAGGAAGAGCTGGTGGTGCGGAATGAACTGGATGAGGCAGGAGACAACCCTTTTCCTTTGTGTGAATTCTGTGTTCCCACCAGTGTCTCTGGGCTGTAATAGAGACTTGAGCTTTAATTGACTGTTCCCATGTTCATCTTTGAGGTCAGATGAAAACTCCATCCTCACACCAAAACAGAGTGGTTTTTGCATTGAGCTGAGCTACTTAACCTTCCTTTCTGCGAACCCTAAAGCAGCTGTGTTGTGCGTGGCTTTGAATTTTTCATAAATTTTGGAAAGCACTTGGACATGGACCTACAGTGTGATGACAGATTAGCCAATGCCTCTAAAAATAAATGGGAAGTCTTAGTCTATCAGTGAGAACTGGGCATTATTATCTGACACCAGGCTTCCCTTGAGATTTCTTCTTGTGCAGAAAGCTGTAATGCAACTTGATATTGACGCTGGCATAAAGGCTCGCACTGCCAGTTCAGGGAAGGCTATACTCAGAAAATATATTTCCGGAAAGTTCATTTTGTCATCCTGGATTGTTGTCTGCTTCATTATTCAGTGGTTATCTAAATTAAGATTTAAAGACACTGATCTCCTTTGGAAAATATCCCTAAAACTGGGAGAATTTTTGTGTTACAAATTTGTTTTAGTGACAGTTTTGCTGCATTGGAGAATATCTATCCAGGAGAAGTATATTAATAAAGCAGGAATTCAGTACTTAAAACAATTAATTTTCTTGGCAGCTTAAATGTCTTTATTTGTGATTTTTCTGCCCATGTCTTTTAATCAGTGTCATGCTGTGAAATCTGCCATTTTTCCATGACCAACCCATGAAATTTGTCACTGCTGTTTCTGTGATTTGCATGGGACTTGCTTTATGATAAGCAAGCAAACTTTACAAGTATGTTTTATTTGTATGGATCTCTGCTCTCCAAAAAATGCATGGCCTCTTAGTCTGGTCCCCAAACTAAACTGTTAACCCATGCTTAATATTTCTAATATTAAGGGATATTTATTTCAAGTGATAGTTATGCTCCTTTCTGAAAGTGGTTATTAGGTTAGGAAACGTGCTGCTGTCAGTGGAGCTTACCATAAATGCTTGGGTTCATCACCTTTGTTTTGTGGCTTGCTCATATTTACTCAGCTTGGCATACAGGGAGGCAACACCAGCTTTCTGCAGAAAAGAATTCAGGCACTTTAAGAGTGTGTCATGCAGCAAAGCAGATTACCGTAACAGGCTCAGTAAGGGTTGAATCCCCAGTTTGGAGTGCAAAATCTGTAGGAGAAAGTGAGGCTCTTACTATTTGATATATATAAGTAATTACATAGTGAATTATAGTGAATTATATTTTCAACGCTGAAGCACTGTCTTATGAATCTTTTGGCCCAGTAAAAGATAGTATGTTTAGTTTAACAATGAGATAATATTTTGACATTGATTAAAAAAAAAAATTAGGTTTGGCTTTATTTTAAGTGTGTGGTCAGAATGAATTCATTTGCTCTTACTGGAAGAATACTTATCATAATGGATTCATGTGGTATCCATGTGCTTGTCACGTGTTCTTTTTTATACACATCCCTCTAATTCCATTTCAATGCCACTTTAATTTAGCATTAGTTAATGGACTCCACATAAAGGTTGCTCATTTTTTATCTGGATTCTCCAACTAAATTTCTGGTATTTAAAACTGCTAAGCTGGAGAGGAGAACACTAAATATTAATAGCAGCACTTTGAAAAATTAACTGAATTATCTTCCTTTTTGTCTGTTGATTCTCTTTTACTACTTTACAAATTAATAAGCAAAACAATAAGGGGCTAGAGATTAGTCATGAAAAATGAAATACATTGTTGGAAGAGAATGTGCAGCTTACCTACACATAGCAGACTTCAATGACTCTTGGGCAGCCTGGGAAGATGTGCAGGTTACTGCTGGTGAGTATGGTAGAACAAAAATAGAGTCACCAGTTCAGTAGAGGAAAGGTGCTTATATTAGGAGACCACCTCGGTATGCTTTCTGTAGCTGACAAAAGGAACCACTTGCTGAGGCTGAATTAGGAACCTAACTCCCCAAATCATATTATCTCATTTCTGGAGACATCTGCTTACCTTGGACACACACCTAAAGCTAAGGTGGGTGGTAGGAATATCTCCTAATATATAAAACCCACAGAGGTCCATGGGAGTTAGGCAATTTAATTTAGTTGTAATCTAGGTATCACCTAGAGACTGAAGACCTGAAATTTTTCACGAGTTTTTCCATTGACTTCAGTAGGATTTGGCTCATGTTGGATGGGCCCTTAGTGGTGTGAGACAGCCCTACATAAGCCAAGGTAGAAAAGATCCATTATGATAGCCAGTCAGGAAAAGAAAATACTTCAATGACTAAATTGGCTCCAGTTGTTTATTATCTATTATTTATTATCCCATATAAAGGCTTTATCCAATAAGACTGGAGCTGAATTTTCATAGGGCATTTTAAACAAAAGTGGCTTCATGTCAAATTTATGCTGGAAAGGTCAACATTAGTTTACATCAAAGGTTTGGGTTGTTGAGAAACAATAACATAAGGTCATAATTTCAGCTTGTTTGAAGAGCTGCAATGAGCTGTTTGCCAGAGATTCGATCTCTGGTAAACAGGCCCCTCTAGGCTCACTTGGAAAAGCTTGCAAATGCACTGACGCTCTTTGCCCGTTAGGTTCAGGATGAAAAGCAAGCCTGAAATCTGCCAGTGTTTATATACAGAATTTGGTTCTTGTCTCTTTTCTTTCCGTTTTTTTTTTTTTTTTGTGGGGTGTGTGTGTGGTTTTTTGTTGGGTTTTTTTGTTGGTTTTTTGTTTGTTTGTTTTGAATCTTAGAGTGAAATCACTTAGAGAAAAGCCAAAAATGATGGGAGGTGGAAAGAAAGGGAGTAGGTAAGAGGAAAGGGTCATGACGTTTAGGCCCCAGCTTAATCTAGCTTTACAAGTGCATGGTTCAACTGAAAGTTGCTATATAAGTTGTTGATCCTAAGGGGCCTTTTAAAATATATGTTATAAACTACAGGCTGGAGCCCCTTTACATCAGGTTGAGAATGGGTCAGAATTGAAAGCTTCCCTCTGTAAGAGAGGAGGAAGCCCTTGCTTAGCTAAGGGAGGGAGCTTTGATGTGCCAGGCCAGTGCCTCTTCCTAAAGCTGGAAAGAGCCAGCTTGATCTTTTCTGAGGGCTGCCCGTGGCTGGTTCTTGCAGGCTGGTGTACCCTGGCCTGTGTGACCCTTTTTTCAGAGGGTGGAGAGTGCATGTGCTTTGCTGCAGATGTGGCACTGTGCTGTCATGGCTCACGGGGTGGTGGAATGGATGGCCTGAGTGCTCAGGCAGGAGCAGGTGTGGACACTGCCCTTTCTTTGGTCAAGGTCTCCTTCCATCCCCTGAAGAGTAACATTTCCATCCCCTCTGATTACCTTCACACCTTTCAACTGTGTTGAGACCATTGAAATGTTAAATGGATTTTGTCTAATACAAATACTGCAGCTGTTTGTTGGGCTTTAGGAGTCATTGTGTCCTTGCACATTTGGTTATTGGAGTGATGTAATTTCCATGCTTTCACACACATGGAAACTATAATATCTCATTACAGATGGAGGAGTCCAATGATTAACATACAAAAAAGATTGTGTAATTCCGTGCAGTTTAAGAACCACCTTTAACAAAGGAAAGCAAGAACAATAGAGTTGTGATGATGTCTTTAACTCTGAGTGAACTTTGTGAGCCTCATTTATTGGGGTGGAATATTGGGCCTCTGGGGCTTGTTGAAGCCCTAGAATCCCTTAGGATCAAGTGACAGACCTTATATTGGGAGTATCCAGTAATTACCGAAATCCTTGGAGTACTGTTACTCACAGTTCTGATTTTTACTCTAACATTGCTAGTGGTACAAATTTTTAAGTTTCTTCACAGACTTCTATTCATTACCCCTCAGTGATGTGCTAATTAGAGCAGCCAAATGCTACAAATGAGTCTGTGTTTGCGATTTTTCAAGGACTGGAGTCTCATCATTTTCTCCACCACTATAAAGATGTCATGAGGTAATGTGTAAAGTTATGCTGTGGGAAACTAAACAGAGAGAGAGGAAGATAAAGCATTCAAGGGTGTCTGATTTAACTCCTCTGAATACAGTCATGCTCATGCACCCTGGGTCAGAATAGCTGGTGTGCACAGGGTGCTATGCACCCTTGCACTTTCAGTTCCATCAGTGTTTTATTCCCTCCTAAGAAAAAGACATACTTTAATACTCAATAAACATTTATTTAATCATTTGAGTCAGAAAAGGGGCACCTCCAGAAAGGCTCCACGCAAGTGCCTGTTCTTCAGAACAGGCAATAAACAAAGTCTGCTGTTAGCCTGCCAAAATCCAGATCCACCTAACTAGACAAAAATCTATGAACAGGGAAATGCCCAAAGTAAATACATGGATTCAGTCTCTCTTGTCCTAAAATACCTTCCTCAATAAAGCAAAAATAGTCTGTTTTCTTTTACAAACAAGCACTCCAAAGCAGGGACACTTTTCTTGCAAGTGTGGCACTAGTGTTTTGAAGCAGCTGAGTGCAGTATGACAGATCTGTGAGACGTGACAATTCCAGTAGGCTTGGAAAAGCATAGGATAAGAAAATTCTGATATCTGAAGTTAGGTTTAAATCCTCGCATTGTGCTTCATCCCACCAGATTTTAGTCACTGAAAAAGCACATCATTTTGTCCAAGATTAGGTTCTTTTCTATAATCAGGTGAGAAACATAGGTGAGAGATCTCACCTGCCTTGTCAGTCTATCTGGAAACTACATTTCAATGTATATTGACCTCATATAATACTATACCTTCCAATAAGGGTTTAAAGTTTCAGGTGTGTTTACTCACAGAAAGTGGCATCTTCTTTCAGCGCTTAAAAACCTCTTCTGCATGAAGAAGGGTGGAGGGATCTGTCGCCTTGAAGACTAGCACTAACACTGTGTTAGTGGGATTTACCTGCGGTTAACTTAATGGCAAAGAGCAGCTTTGTAAACATATTAAGTTCTGCATTTTTTAGTAAAGAAGTGATCCCATGCCTCAACACAGCATGCAGACTTCACATTTAATGTACATGAATACTTGCTTTTAAATGCAATTACTCCATGCTAGAGTTTCATACCTAACGCACAACAGAGACAAAAGTAAAACTGTTTGCTCATCCACTCAAGGACTGAATAAAACCATTGTGAAAAAAGTCATCTTGCTTTTCTTGAACGTAATGGCAAAAATGGCTCTCTTCAGAAGTTTAGGATTGAAAACTCTCCCCTCCACTGCCTTTTTTTGTGTGTGCCTTAATGCTTGATAAAAGGGTTCAAAATCTGTTCTATAACACTATTTGACTAGATCTATGATGATGTATGCCAGAACATGTCAAAATAATTGTGTGGTGACTATTCTGGGTTAAGGAGAATCATATTTAATGTTACTAATTTTCACATTATTTCACCCATAAAAATCTTTCTAGCAGCAAAAGTTTTATTGCATTGTATTTCAGAGTCTCTAATTTATTCATGGGATAAATGTTTCATGTAATGAATTTCTAGTAAATGTATTCTGAAATTCATGCAGAAGCAGGACCACTGTAAAACTGCACACAGTTCTTCTGAAAGAGATGGTTTTCCCCCACTGGAAAGTTTGGAGGGCAAATCCTGTAGATTTCTGCCCCTACAGGCCTAGTTTCTTCTTTTATTAAGGTTTTGTAAAGTTTTAACAGCTTTATTGTAAAAATGCTACTGCTGCGTAATATGCAAGTAAGATTTTGAGTTGGTTTATATGTGCAGTTATTTGCGCTAACAGAATACTATTAACCCTGATGTTTTTCTTGGTCATGCGGCTTAACTATATTTTTAGTGTTTACACTGAATTATCTTTGTTCCTGTTTCACATCTTGGCACTCGCAGGTAGGGAGCAAAAGGTCTTGAAATCTCATATTATTTTTGCTAGGATAAGGCACTCTGTTACAGACATGCATTCTGTTTGAAGGAGAGGCAGAGAAGAGCTCTGTAGAAGCTGATCCTACTGACTTTTGCTGATGTCTTGTTTCTCTTATGCTAAAAATGTCACCTGTATGAAACAAGATGTACAGAAAAGCATATAAACCATAAGGGCCTACCCATAAACAATATATTAGTGACCTTAGGTTTCTCCCTCAATCAGTGTAAAGCCGTTTGGCTGTAAACTGTCTCTTGCCACATACACCATGTACCAAACCCAGTATTTCTAGCAATCTAAAAACCTCACACCTCTACAGCAGAAAAGTAAGCAACAGACGTTCCTAAAATATCTCAGCCTTTGACACCAGACAAAATTCCTTACCTTAGAGATTAAGCCTCTCAGGTGTTACTAAAAAGGCAGCTCTAACCATGTTGTGCTGCATTGGTGAAAAATTTGTGGATAAACCAGGCTTTGAATAATAAAATTATGTCACTGGGGCACTTCTCCTCAAGCTGAGTAAATTTCAGGGACAAATTCACTGCCAATCAAATTGGTAACTAACAACTTGCAGCAAAGCAGGTCTACCCAACTGCCATGTCATGTAAAATATACACAGTGATCAACATTGACATAGTCATTAGCTATACTTATCTCTCTATACAGAAGTAGCACCCATGTATTCTGGCTCTAGATATGAGAAAATACTGAAGTGGCACTCTGTTTTTTAAATGCTCTCTATTTAACAGGGATCAAAATAGTAAAAAATGAGGGTTTAGACCCTAAACTGGAGTTAATCCATGTCAGTGATACTACTTCAGTTTATCAAAAAGTCTAGAGTCCGCTGTGCCTAATTAGTTATAGTGCTGCACCATAATCTTCAATATGGTCAAGGCAAACATCTAGCAGTAATCAGAAAAAGGGAAAAGAAAAAGCACCATTGTCTGTCGTGAATGAAGTGGGCATTTGTAATCTGAACGTGTATAGTCTCCCGGTGCCATTTCTTTAAGACTGCTTCTTAAATAAATGGGATAATGTTAGCCCATTCCAGAGCTCAGTTTGAATATTCTGTGTAGGGTATGGAAATATTAGGATGTGAATCTCTGAGTGACCAGATGCATAGGAGCAGGTATTAAACTGCTACAATCTAATTGATATATGTTGCCATCAGTTCTGACCCAGGTAATAGCAGAGCTAAAACAATTTTGAGTGGGTCGAAACATCCCTGGAGTACTTACTGCAGTGATATAAAAATCTTGAAGCAATGTGTCTTAAGTCCTGTAAATCACGTTAGACTTAATGAAACCTTCTGCAAGAGTATTCTGTATCTATGATGCATTCAGCTGCAGTCTGTTGACATTTTGTATCTGGTTTTAAGAATTATGTAAACTTTTGATGATGTGCTGTAGCTGATAGGATTGAAAAATAAGGATTGCTTTTTAATGGGTCATTTTTGTGGAGATCCTAATAATTGCAAAGGAAATTCCTGAGATCCAATGTATTTTATCCTAATGTTTTGATTTCTTTTGCCCAGAGGAATTTTTCCTTATGAAAACTTTGAAACCAGAGATGCATCTGTTGTGTATATAATATCTGTTTCAGCTGGTTTGATGCAATTGAGTCAGACCAACTTCATACTCATGTTGCTTCAGTACATAAAATTTATCTGCCTTATATTTACCAGTGAGCTATAAATGTTGTCCTTTGGAAGGGAATTTGCTAGATAATGACAAGAGAAAGATAACAGGTGAGACTGCAACCACATAGGCATTCTTCCCTCCGTATGCACACATAAATCCTTTTGACATTAATGAGGACAACAACATGGATGTAGTGAAAAGCAGACAAGACTCCATAATAAAAGTTATGCAATGTGAAGGGCTGAAAACACCATATCAGACTATCTGTTTTCAAATATTTTCTTATCATTATTACTGTGCTTAATGTATACAAAGGCCTTCATCTCTTATAAATTACGGTTGTGCTATGGATTTTCCTAATTTATCTGTCCATAATGGTTTTTATTGGTAGAGGCTTGCTGCTGGAAGAGAAGCAAATTCTCCTATGGTATTTCAGAACAGACCTAAAATAAGTGAATTCAGGAATTCCAGGGAACTTTGTTCTGTTGGGAGTTTCAAAGCTTCGTACTCTACTCTAATGCACACTTCTGTCTAGTGTATTCAGGTACTAGGGAGGGAGCGGAACAAGCTAAGGGACCCTAAAAAGAGCCTGACTTCCACAGAAAACATTCAGAAGTGTTTGAAATTCAAGTTGGACTTCCTCTAATTAAGACAGACCAATAATGATTTTGGAAAATGTGGTTTGTAATGTCTAAAGTCCTAGCCTGCATTTACAACCAACCATTTATCAAACTGGATGTTGTCACTGACAAGCACTTAAATAAACCCACAACACACCCCCCCCACACACACCCAAAAAACCCCAAAACAAAACTAACAAAAAAATACCCACCAAAGACAGACAAAGGTTCTTTCTCAAAAAATCACGAGGCTTGAACAGTTATCATGACATTTTAAAAAGTAATAAGGTCTTATGTGCTTTTATTTGCTTTCTGGTTTCCAAATGAATAAGGGTAACGTTCTGAACCTTTTCTCTGGGACTGTGTAAGCTAGAAATTCTTAAATAAATTGAAATTAAGTTCTTCATGTGAATAAATGATGGAGTATCTTAGGCTTTAGGAGAAGTGCCAAATGTCTCAGAACTCACGTACATCTGGTGGGCTAGCACTGTTTCTTCAAAGTTGGTAGATTTATTCTAATGCTTGCTAGGTAAAGGTAAATGCCTTTTAAAAAAAAAAAAAAAGTTGCAATCTTAAAAATGTAAAGGTCCTTACTCCTGTAGTTGATCTGATAGCAAACAGATATGGCTTAATTCCATAAATAAGATGTTTTGTTTTATAAAGGGCCTCAGAATGTATCTTTTCTTCTATAATTACCTTAATCTTAGTGTTGTTAGATTATAGTAAAGATTATAGTAGACTATAGTTATAGTGTTGTTTTACTGTGTAACCCAAAAGCTGTTGTCTGCTGGGCTGTTCTGAAAGGAGCTGGCATTGCATGTACAGAGTGGACTTTGGAGGGCAAGGTATGGAAAGAACCTGCCATTTAATGGAAACAGACATTTCGAGTATAAACCTTTCCAGTCCTATAAACATGAAACTTCATAAAACCAGAGCCCATACTTAATTCCTCAGTGTTTCACTGAATTGTGTCTTTTAAAACCCTTTAGAAACATTAAACCAGAAGTCCACATAACTGATTTCTTGTCAGAAGTTTCCTCTTGAGTTCTGTTCATGGGCTTTGAAAACAGGATCCTGGCTTTGCCTCGCTGAATCTGGAAGGGTCAGAAAAGGGAAGCAGAAGCAGCAGAGCCCTCTGTGTTTTAAATGCAAGAGGGACCACACTGCAGATACCTACTGACCTTGTTGATAAAGGCTGAAAGAAGTGCTGACAGCTCCCACCACTCCATGCTGTCTGGGATTCCTCCTCTGTGTAGGCTTTATGATCATACTACCTTCATTATTGTTGATCGAGTTGGTAAATTATTACAAGTCGTGAACTACCAGTACTGTACCAGCTAAGCCAGAGAGAGAAAAGGTCAGTTTGGTTTTCCTGGGTCAGGGGAGAGCTGAGCTCTGCTGGTTTCTCTCTCTTGCACTGCTCTGTGACCGGAGAGCCTGGCTTGGGCTCTGCATCTTCTCTCGTCCTCAGGCAGGGCATTGGCTCTCCTCTGGCTCATGGCTCTCTTCAGGTGACATCCTGCAGCACTCTGGCTCATGAAGTGAGTTCTGCATGTAATGGTGCTTGTTGGACATTATGGAGGAGTTAAGACATTGGGCCTTCTGCTGTGAGTCTTAGCCCAGATGCAACTCTAGTAATGAGATTAACTTTATTTGGAAACAAAAGTACAGTTTGTTTTAATAGTATGTGAAAATGCATAGGAAGAGAGGGTTTTAGAACAATCCACATGCATTTCCATCTCACCACAGGACTTACTATCCCCTTGGAGCAATACAGTCTGGCCCAATTCCTGTAGTCGCCTTCTGTATATGTAAAAGTCGATACAGAAGTCTGATTCCCCTGAGCAGTTCCCTCTCTGAAGAGAAAGTTGCCCTCTAAGCAGCAATAGTTTTATATTCCTGGCTGTTCTGGGTGAAAACTGTCGAGTGTGCTTACTAAAGATAAAACCGTTGGCTCTAAGCACATCAGCGCACTGTACCACCATGGCTGACCTTGGGCATTTTCCTTTCTTCTTTGCTTCTCCTGTATGTTGACATCACCTTATGCACCTTGAATTGGTGTGATCATACCATAAAAATCGCAGTTGAACTATCTGGTCAACTTAGAATATCCTTTACATTCCCCTCGGGTTTAGGCACTCAATAGATGTTCTTGGGTGATTAGATCTTTTTGGAAAATCTGGCCTCCCCAGTGGAACTTGCTGATGCTGAATGCTTTTGAAAAGCTGACCCTTACAACAATTGCACAGGCCCTAGAGTAGAATACTCACTACATCAACACCATATCACAGAGTACGTTTCTTTTCCTGTCCAGACCACCAGGTCACAAAGTGAGCACAGGTATAACTAAATTCCTTAGCACTGTCCTATGGGACACCTGGTTAGCTACTGAGTTTTAGTTTCTGGTTCAAGCCAAATAAAGGATCCATCCCAAATACAGTTGCATGTAAGAGGTGTCAACCACCTTTTTTAGAATACATACCTGAAAGCAGTGAGGCTTTCTGGATAAATTCCACCTTTTTTAGATCTTTGTCAGTGAACACTGTTAATAGCTAAGTTTGCTCTCTAGGCATTTCTTGCCAAAGGCGGCTATACCCATTAATTAATAGCAGGGTTTTACAAATCTTCCAGACACTCCCTTCTCGGCACACTCCTTATTCACAGAAGATCCCTTCTGCCCCATCTGCCCTGAGCCCCTGCCAGGCTTGCAGTGGGGCAGCCCAGTGGGCACCATTCAGCATAGCTGGAGTCCGCCAAAATCACTCCTCATAGATGCAGAAAGATGGTTTGAACATATTGGTGCTAGGGGTAGTACTTGTCTCAAACCAGAGGAACACCATGCTCCCTTCCCTCACTTCGGACATCCTGTGGGATATAATCACCAACTGAAAGACTAAATCCTCCCTAAAGCCCATTCCAAAGGAAGTCCGTCACACCCGGACACTGTAAACACTAACCTTCTTATCCCAACCCTCCCTGCGTACCCCCTCCACATCTCTGTCCTCTTCTCCGCTTATGATATCCATTTTTATCTTTCCTGTTACATCACTCCCACCACACTGTATTAATCATCTGGCCACTATCACATTACACTTAATAAATGAACAAGATCTAATACAAAAATCCCTCCAAACCAGATGACTTAATACTCTTTTATGCTTAACTCTTTCTTTATTTTATTCCACAGATGTGTTGCAAACACTTATGAGTCTTCTGTAGTGGATGAAATGCTTTTAATAAAGGTAGTTTAAAATATATGTAATTTATATAAGATATTTTAAATACCACTGTTGTCTTCTGTTTGATGGAGTATTGTACATCCCATCTTCATTGTAAAAAGAGAAAATTGCTACTTTTTTGTCCAAAAAAAGGAAAAAAACCACTAAGTCATAAGCCTAGTTTAAGATGTGGCTCTAAGTTTAGGAGATGTTCTCAGAGCAGTCTATGTCAGAGCTGGGAAAGACACTGCTAATCATAGCCACAATATTCCCTTTTAACTGAAATACCCTGTTTTCAGAGGCAAAACTTTCAGGAGCACAAGTTCAGCTCTGCTCAGAACCACCAGCCCCTGACTGAGCCTCTGTTTTGCCTGCTTTCATGCTCCCTGATGCAGTGTCACCTTCTCATGTATGTTTTTGTACCTCATGCAAAGCTGAATTTGCTTTTGTTATTTTTTGGCTCTGCAGAGCTCCCATGCCCAGATGAGGCTGCCATCCCCAAAGTCAACCTTGGGCTTTGTAGATGGATCTGCTATCCCATTCGCCCCGCAGGACCCAACAGTCAGGCTCTGCAACCCCTTTCTGACCTGTTTTCTTTCCATGGTGTCCCAGCAGTTCATGCACGCTCACAACACTTGCTGTCTGTGAGTGCTTTGCTTTATAACTTGCCTATCCACAAGTGCCACAAGGTGAGCAGGGCCTCCTCGAGGCACATGTGTGCCGCTCAGTGCAGTGCATAGCTGGCTGTGCACGATGCAGGGTGATACCTCCCTACCCCGGGAGGCAGCAGAGTTGCTGGGCTCTGTGTAGTTGTATGAACACTGTGCTGTGCCTGGGCTGATGTACCCCACTGCTCCGATGAGCCAGTTCATACACATGGCATTAGCAGGTATCTCTCCTTAGTCTTTTATTGTGCTCTGTAGATACACCACGTTGATATCACAGGTGCTTTTCCGTGTTCATTCCAACTTGTCAACCCTTGCAGTTTCATCCCAAAATGGTTGCAGAAAGAAGCCTGGGATGATAGACCTTTTGGTCTGAACTAGATACACAGAGAAGGCCCCAAGTCCCTACAAGTACCAACGAGCCCTATGTGGACATGTTCTGTGGGCTGTGACACATCACCTGTGCTATGGGAAATAAGCCATTAATGAGAAGGTGCCTAGGAGAGAGAAGTAATAGTGATTTCTGAGCAAGATTTTGATAAGCTATAATAGGTGATTAAGAAACCCTCCAGTAATCCCCTTTATTTACTCATAGACGAATCTTTATTTTTATTTTCAAAAAAGGATGGTCATTTAAGTAAGACTCCCAAATTTTCATGTTTGCCTCGGAAGTCCTTGCATTTGGCTGTCATTTGCTAAAATTGACATGATTTTTTAGCTTTCAGATTTCAATTTGTTCACCCCAAAACATTCTACAGAACACATTAGGTTTCTAAATTGAAATAGTAATGACCCTTGTATGACTGTGAAAGATTAAGCTCTGGGCTTTGAACACATCAGAGACTAAAAAAAACACTAGTAAGTAGGTATAGCGTTAGGTGATTAAGCGAAAGAGGTTGAGCTTTGCATCTGGTGTAGCTACCATAAAGCTTTCCTGGAAAATGTGAACCAAATTACCCAAGTACTGGAAAATTGCATTTGAAAATAATAACAGTTTCATTTAGTTTTATCATGCAGACTGACAGCTGGCGGGGACTCGGTCCGTTGCTGAACCCCCAAATCAACAAGTTTTGTCTCTTGACACACACGGGGGTGGGAGAAGCTGCTCATTTAAGACCAGTAAACAGCCACTGCTGTGAATTTCTAATCGTTTCATTAAGTCTCGCTCTCTGATTGCTAGCTACGTTCGCTTTCTTTTAATTCACTATCACCTAAATTATAATAATTGAAAACACATTAGGACCAAGAAGGGGAATGGAAAAAGCTAAGTAGACAATCACCTTGTAAACATCTTGTGATGGTGATGGCTATTAAACAGGAACGTTCAGTACCAACTGAGGCACAGGCGAGCTTATCCAAGCAAATCAATGCAAGTTAATCTTTCAGTGTCAGCTGGCTGAGTTTTGGACTAGTGATGAATGCCTTGACTGGAAAGATGAAATGCTGGAATGCCAGGCACTGCTCTGACAGCTACAGATGGTGCCAATTACTGCCAGTAGAGCCTGTCCTGCTGTGAGCCCAAGATGTCTGATTTGTGGTCACAGAAAAATGAAAAAGAGGTTTCCCAGCTGGGCCTGTCACCTGTCCTATATTGCTCCATAGCAAAAATGGTATTCGTGTTCTAAAATCAAATTTCTTTGTATATTTATGCTAATGATCCCACCATGCTAATTACCAGACATATGCCTTGGAAAGATGCAGACACTGTTAGAAAATAGAATTTTTCTTTCCCATGATTAAAATAAACTTCAGAAATTATAGAAAAGTTAGAATAAAATGCAGTGTTGAAATAAAGGAGAAGGAGGTGAAAGGAGGAGGAACAAGTAATTCAATAGCGCAAGCAGACATTATGTGCTTAATTTTTCTCCATGCAGTTGAAAGGGATTTACAGGCTGTAAATCAGAACAGAATCTAGCCCATGGTCTCCAGTCTTACCATACTGAGCTTGAATGTTAATATAAGCCTTTATTTTTCCTTTGTCAGTTTGAGCCTTTTTGTGTTTGTTTTTCATGTGCCGTCTTATTCTACCACTACCCAAGCTATACAAATTGTCATTTATTGCACTTTCACATTATTTCCTGCCTCTGTGATATTTAAAAGGATTAGTCTAGACATCTGTGATCTGTAATTGGCTTTTTCCATGAAAGGGGATCAGCTGTAAGAACTTAAGTAACCCAGACTTATTTTACTTGTGATACTTGAAAGCCTTCTGGACAGAGCACCTTTGCTGCAGTGATTTAACACCAGTTTACTCAGTGTGCAAATGCAGCTTCAGTCAGCCCTTTGCCATTGAATCCACTGTGATTTTATCCACCTGAAAATAGCCCATGTGTTTTAATTAAAATATGTTTTGAAGTAACTGGTTCCAGGTTTGGCTTGCTTTAGCATTGTGCTGTGAAAGGGAACCCTATAGAATACTCAAACTCCGAAATGTATTTCCATCATACTTTTATTTATATGTTAAATAACAATAGCATGGTAATTATCCTTATTGGGGCATGAAATACAAATCTACCTCATTTCCCCCTGTCCTTGGAACTCATTTACCACAATTTGCCTAATTGTTAAGAGCTAGTAGATGAGAGTTGGGGGGCAGACAACTTATTTCCATTTTATTAGACTCAGCCTTTGCTAATGAAGCTATTTTTCCCTCAAATTCAAACAAAAATGTTTAAGCAAATTTTAGAATTCATTTAACAGTAGTAGTAAATCAGTAGACAAACTGTGCTGTAAAAATAACTCTTACAGCAGCTGTGGAGTGGAGTGGGCCAAAGTACCTTTAGGTCCTGGCTTGAATCACAGGGTATTTGGTGCTTTCAGATAAGTGCCCAGTTGCCAGTTGTAATTCCACTATATAACCTGGGATTACTGGCACTGTGCTTTCCCAATAGCTGTGAATGAGAAATTATAAGCTTTCAAGTGATCGTTAAGTATCTGGGAATTAAACGGTGATGATACAATGAGAGATGGGAAGAAATCACAACTTGTCTTATTTTTTATCTTTTCACCTTTTGTCAAGTGATGAGGAAAGTTAAGACACCTGGGAAGTTTGGGAAGACTTTCAGTATGTCCTTAAAGTGCAGTAGCTTTCATGTGCCTGTTGGCTGAGGGTGCCGTTAGGCTGCGGTCTTTTATTTGCTTCTGGGTTTGCTTTCCCCTACCCGTAGTTATTTAACAGTTCAAACCAAACATACAGGTTTTCCTGCCAAAAGTCCCAACTTGTTGCAGAGCCTCTTATCGCACACCACTTGCTTTTAGTGGTTCCCTTATTCTGCGTGGGCTGCCTGTATTCAAAGACATTATCATTAATAGAAATGCAAGGAGAGTTTGCTGGACTAGTAGTGGGAAGAACTCCATAAAAACATAAAAAGCCATTGTGTAGTGGGTAAGAAGCATAGGCTCATTCTCAGGTACAGCTGTGGGGATTATAGATTTTATAAAATAAAACAGTCTCCCAAGCTCCCTTTTTTATCAGCAAAGTGAAGGTTGTAAAATAGACGCTGCATTTGTGGCTTACTTCTACAACTAGTCCATGTGCAAACTGGAGGATGCCTGGAGCCGTGGGTGCGCTGCACAGCGGGGTGAGCTCAGGGCAGCTGTCACAAGTCTATTGTCAGAAAGTGCCATTAGGCTGCCACCTCGTATTTGGTACTGGGTTTCCTTTCCCCTACCCCTAATTATGTAACAGTTAAACCCAGATATATAGGTTTTGCTGCCAAGGGTCTCAGCTTCTTGTAGAGAAATATTTCGGTTGTCTTCTGAACCACTTTTTCATTTCCTGACTGCTGGGAGAAGAAGGATAAAACGAGTGAAAGCCACAGCGGTGGGCCCCCTGAGTACAGTGATTTTGGGGGCAGGTACACTGTTTTGTGTAACATTCAACCTGGGGAGATACTTAACCACTTTGCCTCAGTTCAGCATGTCTAATACTTGGCACAAATCAGCATATTCGTGTTTCATTCAGCTTGGCTAACAGCCAGCATAGAGACTCTATTTTCATTTTTGAATTTCACTTGGCAGATCCTTAAAAGTCGCTAGAGAACTTTGCCTGGGTAATAAAAAGCAACTTTTTTATTGAAAACTAATTATTTTTTTCAGCTCCATGTGCCAGCTGTTTAAAAATGTTGTGGTCACGTTAGCGCATACTTTAATTACAGAGTTCTAGAAAAATGCAGATCCTATTGTGAAATGTTCCTCACAGCAGTTAATAAGCCACTTATTTTCGGCCACATCCAAACTGTTAAAATACACGGATAGATTTTTCGGCTGTAATTAAGTATCAATTGCCACTAAATGCACAAATATGAGGATAAAGCTTCTGCCTGTTTTGGGTGGAAAATTGTGAGTTTTAAGGCTAGAAGACCAAGCTTGTGTGTATGGGTAAGGATGTAGATAATACTGAGTGAGGTTTCCAGAAATACTCAGGACTCTCCAAGTCACTAGGAACACCGGACTCAAGGTACTTTTGAAATTTCTTCTTTCCTATAGAAGATCCCTTTAGGCATCCCTACGCATCCTTAGGCACTTAAATGCTTTTGAAAATCAGGTGTGAAAAGACTCCTGGGATCCTGTAATGGGCTGTGCTAGCTGAGGACACAGCGCTTGGCTTGGGGAGCCCGGCCATGGAGTGCAGCAACCCAGGCCACAGCGCCAGAGACCCAGTGTCTTGGCAGTTGTGTCCCTGAGTTGGATGTGGTTTAGGTCTCGGGAAGAAGAATAGGGGTGAGAACAAGAGGATCAGCAGGGAGGACAAGCGCCACATGAACCAAAGCGGGAGGTCTTTTCTCTTCTGAAGTGAGCACCACAGGGATGGTGGGAGCTGGGTCCCTCCATGCAGCTGCAACTTCCAGCTTTCCTGCATTCACCCTTCCTGTGCGTCCCGGCTTCCTCCACGGAGGAAGCGTTTCTTCCAACACGCTGTGTCGCATGAGACTTCATCTTTCATAGTGCCAGCGTTTGCAGAGCATTTGGCCTGCCAGATGCTGCTTCAAATTAAGGATGGGTCTGAGCCAAAATCTTGGGTTCAAACACCTTCAAACTTTGGGAAAGTTTGCATCCCCATTTTATGGCTTTGCTCTATCCCTGCTTCATTTCAGTCTTACCTAGTTACAGTTTTTATATTCTCCTGCAATCAGAAGCTGCAAAGAAATGTAATGGGAACAGAGTGGGTGGATGTTCCATGGGAGAATAGTAAAACTTCGCCTGGCTGGAGGCACGCTCACTTTTCTTGGTCAATTTATTGAACGTATAAAAAGGATTATTCAATGGACAAGAACAGTCCTGCATCCCTACCTTTTTTACACTCTATTTTTGGTCATACCTTTCATATAAAAATAAAGCACCTTTTGCCTATTATATTTGATTTGTTCCCATAAAAGACTAATGTGTTGCATATATATAAGCAGAATTTTTATATAAGTATATAAACACTAAGGGAAAATGGCAAAACAGATGGCAAGTAATAAAGCCATTTAAAGATATTGCTGGACATGCAAAGCCAGGCATGTATGTTTCTTCTCCGTAGCTTTTTAAATTACTCTTTTAGTTTGTTTAGATTGTGCCTGACATCATTTTTCCTCTCATTGTTTTGAAATAGATTGAAGATCCATTTGACCTATATTCCTGCATTTTAAGTGTAAGCATGTAATAGTAGAATATGTTACCACAGCAAACTGTGTAGGTACAATATTTGCTTATATTGGGTTGTATCTAATTTGTGTCATTAGAGACAACTGTAGCTGTTATAAGTAGCTTGTCCTAGAAATAAACAAAAGAAAATGGAAATGTGAAATCATTCTGAACATGTGAATTTAAAAACCATTTCTTTGACCACAGAATGTGTCAGAATAATGTATCTAAGAATGTCTTCAAAAATTGAAAAAAAAAACTAGAGTGGCTGTTCTGATACTGTGTGATTTGACATTTTTTCCCAGAAAACGGTGAAAACCAAGGAGGTGAACCAGTTTAAGGTGAAGAGGGAAGAAACAAAAAGTACATTTTAATGAGACATTTACAAATTGTTCAGCACAGAGCAAGGCACATTATGCTAGCACTTTGTCGCTGTAAATATTGCAGATGTCGTTCCTCGGAGTTTGTCCTGGAGCATTATTAGAATAAAATATACAAACATATCGCCAAATCTTTTTGTCTTGATATTAATGCCTTTGACTCTGCCAGGCTTGAGCAGGGAATCCAGATCTGCCCCACAATCAAATAGTCATTAGGGCCCAATACTAATTGCTGTGACAATTAATTCCATGCAGGCGCTGGTACTGGTGTGTTAGTTATTGTTTGGCTGGTGGTGGGTTTTGCCTGCAACACAGGGAACAAAAAGCAAAATCTTGGTGAAACTGCAACTCACATTAGGTGCTAACTGTGGATCCCTTGTGTGTCTTACAGAGCCCAGGATACTGGGAGCAGCAGGGAAAGCCGGCAGGTATGGCAAGGCTTTCCCCTGGGAGCGCTGGCCGGGGGACAGGCTGATCCTGACTCTCTGGCTGACAGGCAGCTTGAGGGCAGCCGGCCAAGAGCAGCCATACATTCAACAGCCACTCTCCCAAGTGCACAGCACTGGTATCTCACGCCCCTGAGACTGGCTGCTATTGCAATCACACATCTGGCTCTGTTGATCTTGTCCAAAAGGCAGTTTTCATCTACTGCTTGTCAAATGTCCCTGGCCTGTCACTGCAGGCAGACAAACCCTGCCAAGCATCTGGGCTGACCAGGCAAGATGCATGGCTGCTGGTGGGCTCCACCTGGCCAGTTGTAGCCAGGGGGCTCTGCAGGAAGGGGGATTCAGTTACAAACTAAAGAGACTCTCATGGGACCTAGAGAAAAGAGGACAAAAAGGAATTGACTCAGGCAAGCCCTCACATAAAGAGGGGAAGGGTCCTTCCTGCTGCAGACCAGAACGTTACAAGCAAACATTTCTCTGTATCTTTAGCATCTCATCACTCAGCAAAACAGCTCAGTGCCTTACACACCCCATTTCCATGCCTTAATTCATTTATTTACCATCCTTCCATATACTTATTACCAAGTCTTTTACCAGGTATTTTAGTTAAGCAGCAGGAGCCTAACAAATCTTGTTGTTCTTCCTATCACCTTGAGCTATCAGCCCCTTTTGCCTATTTATTTCATGGCTGTACTGGTTCAGTTGGATTTAAGTGGTGTTGAAAAATGTGCAGGTGGAGGCACAAGCAGGCAGCCAGGAGCATGAACTCAGGATCTGCTGGTTTTGTCTCTTTTGGTTTCTTGGCTGGCTCTGTTTGGAGTGACCTAGTGCTCCCCTGGTATAGGGAGTGCACTTGCTTCGGGCTGAGCTTCTGCCTCAACTTTCTGGGTTGGTGCATGTCCATGAGGTTCTGGGGTGGATGTCCTGCTGGCAGCGTCACCAGCTTCCCCCACAGTAGGTGGCAAAGCTCCAGCTGAGTTTTACAGGGGTGAGAACGGTCCTTAAGAGAAAAACATAATGGTTTTGTTGTGTTCCTTCTTGAGACCTATAAAAACTACAGTGTTCCTGGATGTTTCAAAAAGCTCTATTTCCCTCTTCATATTTTCCAGGAAGCACAGTTATTTTTCTTCATGCTATATTTAAAAAATGCAGTTGAGCAAAAAGTTCATATTTTCTTAAAACTCGATCATTCTTTATAAATTACTGATGTTTAATTTTTTTTGGCTGCTAGGCTTTTTTGGAAACTTGCCACCTTCTTAATGTATCAGTGTGTATGCACACACTCCCTACCACTGGTGAATGTAATTAATGTTTGAAAATTGTGGCTTTCAGTCTCAGAAACATAAAGAAATGTTTTAATTTGACTGTATGGCTGACAAAATACTAATGTGGGGGGGGCAGACCTCACCTAGTTGCGTGGAGACAAGCACAAATAGGAAGCAAAGCCTTTCCAGAGTTTCCAGCAGAAGTAAATATCAGATTGGAACCTGTATTTAGAAAACAGCCACATCCATTATAGTTATACATTTGTAATATTAGCAATTTCCAGTAATATAATTTGATAAAACACTCATGGTACAATTAACTATTAGGAAAGAAAACTAAAATTAAGAACTGCCTTTGAGAAGCATTAGCTTCTGAAGACAGTTTGGGTGTGCCCATGGAAAATAAATGTATATTCCCTTTATAGTACAATGGACTAATGTAGGAAGGCTATGTAAGTACAAACAGAAAAATACAAATTATACGAATGAGATATGATGGACTACTTTCAGGAGTCAAGGTAATTGTTAAAGATCTATCTGGGCTAATGTGACTGCTTTATATTTTTGTCATGCCTTTGTAACACTGGAGATCATTAGGAACTGTCTCCAGGGAAAGGGACCTGTGTCTAAAATCAGTTTGGGCCCATTATCTTCAGTAAGAGACTGTCTATACCCCAGGCATCCTGAATCCTCTATTTACTAGGGGAGGAAGCACATTATGTAATGGATATTAATACAGTGGGACCCCACATTTCTAGAGCTCATTAATCTGAATGACTCGGAGAGTTGAACGTCAGTCTCTTACTACCTCCGCTGTGCCTGCTGCTCCTGCTGCTCTGCGGGGTTTTTGTGTTTCCTGCCCTCGCTTTAGTTATTGTTCTGTTTTGTCTTGTCCTGAAACACTCATTCACCACGAAAAATCTTTAGTATGCAACTTAAAGGATCCGCGCTGGCACAAGCAGGTGCCACAGGATGAACTTTGGTGACAGTGTCTCCAGGTTTTGCTGTTAATGAGATTCCTTTGCTGTTGGAGGCATTACGTGGAGGAGAGGCTGAAGCCGATAGAGGCACACGCCTTCCTGATACAGCCAGCCATTGAGCTTGTTTACGTGTTGAATTTGAGGTTACCAGCAGCCTAATTTTTTATATGTTCATGCGGCCAAGTTTTACTTTTTGCAGTAAGCTATCCTTAAACACATTATTTTTAAGCGGTTCCTCTAAACACAGTGGTAATGTTGAAATAACGTAGCGCACAGATATACTCTAGTGTAATCTAAAGTAAAATATGACTATGAGATGCTAGCAGAATTGTAAAATTAACATTTTTAAAGTATTATGTAGAAAATTCATATAGCATCTGAGGCTTTTTACCTCCCTCAAAATACAATTTAGACATGCAAACAAACAAAAACTAGAGCCGACTAGATCTGTTCTTTTCGACTGTTAGAACTTTTGTGGTTTTCAGACAGCTGGGAATGTCTTCTGCTTTTCTTCTGAGGCTGAAAACACTATGAATTACGAAGTAAAATACTTACTAGTCCCCCGTTCACTAATCACAATCTGTAAGAATTGGCACAGTGTTATAGAATCAACATTTAAAAAGCATAAACTTTGAAAGACTTTTTTTAACAATCTAAATATATTTATTTATGTGTCTCTAAACAGTTTTTAATAACTATGGAAATAGACCTTTAAATGTCATGATGTCTTTACAAACTATAGGTTATGTCATCTGGCACATTATGCGAAGGTGTAGATAACATTAAACATATGAGCTTTATAATGACTATACAAATACGTACAAATGACAAAACTTGAGATCACACAGAAATTATATGTATAAGAATTTAGATAGATGTTATCTCTAGTCTAAAAATTACCCTAAATCTGGTTAAATAGTTATTTGCCAGAAGTACAATAAATAACTCCTGGGTTTATCTGTTACAAAGATCTTTTCTGAGGTCATCTGTACAGATGTCTGTAATCTGATGACTGCATCTCCATAGGCAGAGTCCTGGGAAGTCTTTGGTGCCCTTCTGACAGGTGCTGAGAAATTGCAGGATTAGTGAAGCCTCAGTAAATTGAAATGTTGGCAATGTTGCTGAATTCACTCATCCCCTGAACAAAAAGAAATTATAAAGCTAAGAAGTATGCCCTTCGATCATTTTAATGCTGGAATACGCCTCCAGGTGATCATATTTCTTTCTTTAATTGCTCGTCCAAATTAAGGTGATAGTAGCAAAATGAAAATAAACAGGTATAGGTGTCCACATGCTGGGCAGACTGCATATTCTTATCCTTCTGTGATTTTTAACATTTCAATTAAACTGATAAAAGAGATATGCAAGTGTGTTCACTAAGTCAAGGGGCACAGTCCAGCAATTACTGGGGCTGTGTTGTGTCAGCACCTGAACTCCCATATTAAATGCCACCCAGTTTTTTTGATTATTGAGCTAGTCTGCTCTAGCAAATACGTTGTGAAAGAACAAGCAGCCAAAAAGGACATTTTTATTTCAGTAACAGCTTAGTGCTGGTAGCTCCTACTCTGTACATGCCTATTAGAAATGTGAAGTCTGATCTTAAAAATTAAGTGCTCTGAGCTTATTTTTTTTTCTGCTTTAAGAAAGTGGGGCTCAGTAACTTGCATTTCTTTTTCTTAGCTTTCAGTTCAAGTCTAAATAAAACTCAAAACTGATCTCTTTGGACTTATTCCATGCTACTGACCTCATGTCCATCTGCTCATATACCCTCTCCCAGCATGGCCACCTCCCTGTGACAGTTTTCCTTCTTGGTGTGTTAGCTGGTGCACTGAAGAGAGGTCATTTTTCCTCTTGAGCTGCCCTACAAGTATGGGACGTGGTCTACCCACCCCTTCAACTACAGAAAAAGATCTTTTCTTTAAACACTATCTTCTTCTTTTTCTCATTTTCTTTTTGTTTGCAGCTACTTCTACTTTTCCCTCCTTTCTTTCTCGAGTGTGTCTGTGAGAATACTATATAAAATAAAGTGTGTTGTATTGTAATGTTGTAAAGAGAGCTGCTGCTTGAATGAGGTGCTTCCCAAGGAGTAACAATATTTGTTGAGCAGATGTTATTTCATTCTGAATAATGGAAACCATTTGGTGTCCTTCAAAATCATCATGAGGGCAGTAGATGGGAATAAAAAAGATTCAGCAGAGACGTAACAGCTGGAGAATTTCTTCCCCCCTCCCTCCGTACCATGAATAGTAGCTATTGCAGATGTTTCAAAATGGCCGAGGTGCTGTTCAGGAGAAAAGCTCCACAGCTTTCTGCACCATGTGAAGCCACACAACTGGCTCCTGCACCCTGCTGAGCTATTCAGTAGAAAGCTCAGCTGGGTCATGGAGCTCCTGCCAAGGGGCCAGAGGGCAATTCCTGTAGAGAGCATCAAAATCAGGGCAGGAAACTCTATTCCCTGTGCTCTTCTGAGTCTAATGCAAAATGTCCCACAATGGGCAGTTTTGTTTTTATTAGACAGAAATTCTTCTCTGTGCCAGGAGATCATCAGTTAGGTAATTTAGCAGGTATGGTTACACTTCGTTTACCAAGCTTATTAAAGGTGCAAGGGAAAAAAAAAAAAGTTTTATTCCCTGCCATGGATCAGAGGAAATACAATTTGCATTATTTTTACTTTAAGAAGCTCTTAAAGTATTTTAAACTGCAGAGCTGATTGAAAGCTTTCCGCCAGCCCCATAGTTGTATGCTTTCCTGAACAGGTATTTGTGAAATCTGGAACTGTTGGACTGTTTTTCTAAGGCACACTGAGGCTCTGTGGTTGTGTCTAGTTCTAGCTGATGGAGAGGGATCAGAAATTACTGTAGAATAAACAGAGGCTGGTAGCTGGAGTGATTTATATCAGGAGTGCCATAAGAGTGGTTGGACCTGGTTACCCTCAGCATTCATACACCAGCTGAATTTGCAAAGATTAACTTCATTGTGTGTAATAAGCAATATATTTGCAAGCCAACTTCATACCTAGTGCCTTCTGTCCACGAGTTTGACATAACGTATATATAAAGAAGTCATAACACAAATTTGTGAAGCCAGCTGTTGGACAAGGACCTTTTGATCTCCTGCAACTCAGTTGTCTGAAGACTGTCCAGGCTGTAATGAAGTGCATCAGTTTTAGCAAAGTGGTTTATGTTATAGAGCAGTTCTGAAATAACACATATTTGTACACCCCTAACTACAGAATCACAAGATACCTCCTTGTTTTTAGGAGATAGTGTCAGAAGAAATGGCTGCTTTATTAGAAAAAGTTTGAAGATACTACAGCCACTCAAGTAGAATATTCATCTACTTTAGATCTATTCTTAATTAATTTGTGAATACTTGACAGGCTTTTTCATTTAAAATTCTGTTTTCCCCCTTTGAATATCCATCCTTGTTTGTACATTGGTGCTTAATTTTCTTACAGCTCAGCCTAACCTTTTTTTACAGCCTTTTTCTTTTTTGAATGAATACTTTATCTCATCAGACTCTCACACAAAAGTTCCACTGTGGTTTCAAAGTAAAATAAGAAACTGATGTTGCTTTACAGCAGACAACAAAACTTTTGACACAGTGTGTTTCATTATATCAGCCAGACTAGAGTCCAGGTCATTTTCATATTAGGAAAAAAAACAAAGCCTGAAAAAATGTGATTATTTACAAAGTCAGTCTTAAGATAGTCTGACAATTCCATTTCGAAGTGATGGTGAAAGAACCAGTTTAGGTAGGATCAAAAATGGACCTAACTCAACCTTTTTTGATGGCTGAAGAAATGAAAGATATTATTGCTTAATTTTCCTAAGGGAGAGATGAGATTCCATCAGACCATCTACAAAGCCTGACTAACTGGAGCAGTTGTGTGATGTCTTTGGTAGCACACGTTTGGTATTAACCGGCTGGCCAATGTGTATGTAGCTCCAGGTGCATGGTACTGTACGTGCCCTGTCTAGCCAGGATGGGTGGGTGGGTACTGGATTGTTCTGCTCTGCATGGACTGTGGGCCACTAACCCAGTCCTTGGTATTTCCACAGGTTGTGGAACAATTTCTTCTGATAGAAAAAAAGGTTTTGAACAAAGAAAGGACCTCCTTTAAAATATAATGGAAAACCGAGGCTGGATGTTTTTCCAAAACACCGTTTCTTTTCTGTCTTGTGTCTGTGTTCACATGTATATGCACGGCTTCCTTGTGTTCCCAGGGCAATCTGTCCTTCACTGTAAATTCAGAGTTCCCAACCTAAAGTGGTGGGCAGCTGGAGGCAGAGGTATTCACGCTGCTGAGTCTGACTCCCTAATTTAGTGGCTGAATTATGAAGAGGGTCTCCTTGGCTCCCAGAAACCAGTATCAACAGAGATGGGCATCTCTGCAGTGTGAATTGGAGCAGCTAATACAGCTCCTGATCCAGACTAATCCCTGGAGGGGCCTCTCTCTTCCTACAACTCTCTAGGAAAGGTGGGGAGACCAGCATCAAACCGAGGAACCAAAGTGTGGTCCTTAGGGACACTTTAGGTGAACGCTTCTGCACCAACCATTACAGCACCCCGATGTTACATTGCAGCCAAGCACGTGGCTCCCCTATGCTTTTAATAAAGCTACACGTGCATGGAGTGGGTGAAGTTGCCCTTCAGAGGGGAAACGAGGAGCAGTGCCTATTTGTAGGCGCATATGAGCTGCATCACCAGGGCTTTTGAGCTGTTCTCAGTCACGTTCCAACTTCAGCCCTAAACAAGCAAAACTTTGGGAACATAGCCCCAGGTTAAGCTCCCTGTGTTTGTTCAGAATGAACATGGGTGACTTGGAATCCTAAAAGGTGACTGTTTGATTTTCTGATTTGTTCTTCCAAAGACAGGGAAATTTCCCTAATAATTCTTACCGAGTCTCCCAGCTTGTTGTTTATGGCTTTTGCTGTCATTTTCATTAACAGCAAATTGTTCAATATGATGCTAAACTGAGCTATATTAGATCAGCTAGAAATCTTTGTAGGCTCTCAAAGCGTGGGCATTACATATTCAAAACAGGACCTAATGTTTCAGAGATTCATATTCTACTATAATTATATGGTTCAATGCAAGTGATTATATCTCTTCTTCAGTATCGGACTGAAAAGTTTTGGTTTGCTGGCTTCCTCATAATTTACTGCCGAGGCATAATAGGCCAGTCTTGCGGAAAAAAAGATGATAAATGACGCTGGCAAGGATTCATAGATTTATTAAATTTCTATCAAACAGTGCAACAAAAAAAATCTGCTTAAGTTAGAAATGGGCTCAAATTTTTTAATCAAAATTCATGAGTCCTGATGCTTGGTTCAGTAGGTCCAAGGAAGGCTTGAATTGAGGACTGATTAAAGAAAATAAAAGGCTTATTTGAAGTAATTTTTCAATGACGGCTTTTAATTGGATGTTAAATCAAATTCTTATCTGCTTTTCTGCAGATAGCACATTATATAAAATACAGTTAGTGGCACTACCACTGTAACTGATACACTGAATAACAATTGACTTCTTACTTTACACCAAGAGGATAGAAGGACTGCAGTTGTCAACCTGTCAGAAATTAAGTATGTAAATTAATGCTTAAATATGTGAATATGAATGTGATTTACAGGAGGCTCTGAGTGCTGTTGGTAAAAATACTGATTTCTTTCCCCTCCAAGGTTAACAATTACTCACTGACCTTAACAAATTTGGGCTATATTTTTTTCTTTTGTCCTTTTTTTTTTTTTCCCTGTTATGATTTTCCAGAGGTCCCAATAATGCTGAAATAATCTGAAGTAATCTGTCATGTACAAGGAGAAGTATCTTACTAATACCTATTATATTTCATGTGTATAAGGCAATACATTGCTAAAGATAATAGACTTATTATTTAGTTCGATGGTTACAGTATCTGTGAAATTTGTTGCTTGCTTGCTTTGTAGGCTGAGTTGCAGGGTAGCACTATGTATGATAGGGATGTATTCTTCATAGGCTATCCATTAATTTTGTAATGTTTTACTGCTGAGAATAATAGCTGATTTCTTGGGCTTAGGAAAAAACCCCTCTATCTCACCTAGACTAATCAGAACCTATAAAGTAAAGTAAAATATACTGTAGAATTTATGCAATCCAGAGTGTGGGAGAAAGGAAAACCAGCAAGGTTTAAACTTCGATGTTACACTTACTTTTTCTTCAGTAAAAGAAATGCGTATGTGTGGGTTTTCTCTGCTGGAGCTTGCATCACGCACAGTATAATCACTGTGCTGAACATTATGATTATTTGTACCACTGGAATTTGCATCTAGTTCTTATGTATTCCCCTGCCTATTCCTCCACAGAAGTGTTCCCACAGGAAATAAAACTCCATATTAGGAGATCCTCCATGAGATTTTATTGCAAATTCAGAGAAACTGTCCTCCAAAACCAGATCAGAAGCTTCTCTGAACAATTAAACTTTATAATGTATAACAACATTTTTCCACAAAGAGGCAGTATCGAACACAAGGTAGTGCATCTGAATTGCAGGGTTCCCAGGCCCAGAATGGAAAACTAGACTGTTCTCATGGTTTCCTTGTGGTTTCTTATGTGTCCCCCATCTTAGATACCCAGCACATCAGGATCCCTAACTTCTGTGGCTGGGACAAGAGCACTAAGAAGAGAAAGCACACACTAAAATTATTGCGTGCTAAAATGAGGTTAAGCAACTGCAACTTCTCCCAGTGCCTTGTAAAATGGACCCCCTGAGCAGAGACAAACCGTCTTCAAAAGATTCTGAAATTTGGTTCGGATAATCGTCAAGAAATTCAGCTTTTTCAAAGCTTTGAAGTCCCTGATTAGTCATGCTCCAGAGCACATGGAGCTTCAATGGCCTGTGGGCTTCTATAGGTACTTCACACATTGTGGTGTGGAACAGATCTTCCCACCCAGGCTGGCAATAATCGGAGAGTGCCACCGTGCTCCGGGCAGCTCCCGGGCTGCTCTGCCATGCGGGCTATGAAAGGAGAATCCAGCCCGTTTCCATCAGAGATGACCATGCCTGGCTGCCGGCTGCCCCTCGCGCGTCAGCCGCAGGAGTCTGCTCAGAGGAGCAGGTGGAAAGGTCCTACGTGCTGCCATTGCTCACACCGCTCAAAGTTTTTGAAGTCCCTGATTTGAGTTACTTGCTCAACCACTTGGTTGACTCTTCAGTGCTGTGTTGAATCGGGGCTTCACTGCTTCCCAAAGAGAGGGGCTCGTCATGAAAGTAATTTCTATTTGATTTTAAATGTTGTTCTTACATGTCTTCCTTACATCAATGCAAATCCCCTGTTTAAACCTTGTGTTCACTAACTGGGAAGTGTGAACTTTATTTTTGAGGCAAGTTCCTCTCATTTTACGGCTTCCATGGTTTCTGCATCATAATGTGTGATACAGATGCCCTGTTTTGTTTTCTGTAGGTGAAATTTGGGCTCCCTGTAGCACTTCTGGCAGGTTTCCTTTGTCTACTTTAAATTCTGGGCTCTTTCTCAAGTGGTGCAAATTAAGCTGTACCAACTTAAACTGCACAGAACTCTGACACCTTAACGGGAGCAGGCCTGAGTTGGCGTAATTGAAAGGGGGACCTCAGTTGTTGTCCCTGTAGAATAACACAAATAGAATCTTTCAAGATGCAAAGGTGTCTGCATATTTCCACTTAATCTTTACGGTAACAAAATTCATCTTCTTGCTAGATCTGTATTATTTGGTAAATACCCCAATAAACACTGGCAACAGTTCATGGGGAGTTTTTCTTCTAACATCCTGGAAGACAAATAGTGTATTGCTCAACCAGATATGGTTCTAATTATAGCATTTACATTATACTGTTTTAATTGTCGTCTTAAATGCAGTTTTTGACATCCTGCCAAGAACTTCCCAATGATTTCTTCATTGAATAGAGGACTTTTAGTCATCCACTACATTTCTTAAGGCCATAATTTTCAACAGCATTAAAATCCACTTTTTCTTCCTTGCCTTGTGCTGCAGTTAATATCATTCATCTCAAGAACAATTGTCCTGTCATCCATTTACCTGGGAAGCGCAGTCTCTTTTTTTTTTATTAATCCACAAAAGCTAGAGATGGAGTAGTTCAGGGAATGAGTAACTCTGCCATCTTTCTCGGCTTACATCAGGGAGGTGGTGGCGATGTAGCTTTTTGCTCCTGGGATAATAAGGATTTAGTAAGTAGAAAATTGACAAGGTTCATTCGCTTCCACAGTTTTCATACTGTGCATTTTTAATTGTACTTTTTGTATGTGGAAGTCATGGAAGGTACTCTTTACTTCTTGTTTTATAAAATAAAAAGCTGCCTTAGGGTGACACTGTTTTAAATTCTCCAGGATAAACTATGAGTAGAAACTATTTCTCTAGTTGTTTTAGCTGTGTGGCTGCTTTGTAGTTCATGTTTTTTGCACAGAAAATTACACACTATGGGGTAAATTTGAAGTGTGGTTATAAATTGCCAGAGGAGACCGCTGCTGCAAATAATAAGAATGAATTTAAGAGGCAACTCAGTAGTTCAGAGCAGGGGGCAATGCTGTAGAATTAAAAGAGGCATTTAAGGTCATTCAGAAGCAATCAACCTTCGTCAGTTCCAGATACTTTTGTTGTGGGATTATTTTTTTTCTCCCCTCAAAATGTATTTAGGAAGCAGGGCCAACATGTCAACGCTATCCCCATTACATCTGTGTCAATCCAGAGGTACTCTCTTCAACAGGAGTGCCTGCTGTTGAATTATGGGTTTACAGAGGGCTCTATAGGCTACTGGATTTTATCTTATCATACAGATTCGCTAACATATTTGCTAAAGTATGAATTATTACTTTTCTATTTATGTCCTCAAAAAACAAACATCTGCAAAATGAAAAAATGCATGTTAGACCCCTCTCCAATCAAACCCTTGACATAAATGCTTTGCTTGGAGTATTTAAGCTGTTGAATTGAATTCAAGCAAACTATATTTTTGTTAAAAGTCTACAAGCACTTGCCAAATCAAGGCCTTAACATAGAAACCACATCTATTTGGAAGAGCACTCAAGCCTGTGTTTAAATGCTTTTCTGAATCAAGACCTCGTTTCTAAAGAATGTATTTTCTAACGGATAAACCCCAATGAATTCTAATGGCCATCCTGATTAGGTGAGAGCTCAGGTAATCAGGTCGCAGGAGAAGGGAGCCAGTATCCTGAAGTTGCTCCCACTGTTCATTTTTTAATGATGTTTGTAATGATTCAGAGATACTTCAGTTTAAATATGTACATTATAAATTTATGGTAGACATTTTTACTAATGTGTTTCTTTTAATCACTGGTTCAATCATTTTATTGCATGCTCTCCAGGAAAGCACATGCAGCTAATACTCATCTGCAGATGGATGTAGTCCAACCCATTTCAATAAAAGTCATTAATTTCTTAGGAATATTTGGCCTTGTAGGTAAAACCTTACAATACATGTCCTTTCTGTCTCCGCAGTCTGCAGAATATTTTTTCTGGTAGCAGTAAATATCTGTCTGTTTTTAAAAGGTTAACTAAACCAAAATTATTACGTAAATTTACCTATTATTCCTGAATTATTGCTGCAGTTCCTTGTACTGTCTGTTGTTTGGTCACTGAAGTACTGCTGCAATGGTTTTATAAAGTGTTTGTCTGCACACACGCATCTCCAGCTGGATTATTTCAGCAATGAACAATTAATTGAAGTTTGATCACTGAAATTCATTAATTGTAGCCTAATTTGCCACTAGTGAAAGCTGGCAGAGATCTGTAAGATCAGCATAGTTCTGGCAGTTTATACCAACGGTGAATTTGACCCATTATCTTTTCTTGTTAAAGCTTTATTTCTTTTGAGGTAGTTGTATCATTTGTCTATAGTTAATTATGATATTAAATTGCAGAGGAATGTTTCCATTTTCTCCAACTGCCTAATCTGAGCCTTTGGTCTGACACATCAGATTAGTTGAGATTTAAACCAATGACCTCCTGGCTCTGGATAATGTCATGTTGGTTCCTATACAAAATAGCAGAGCTGTCCCTGTTCAGGTTACACTAAATCACATTCTGATGAGAGGTGACAGGTTCTGAAGCAACTCTGAATCACGTGTTGTTTGATTTCTGCCTCTCTGGGCCAAATTCCTCCAGATAAAAGGTGCAGAAGGTCACCCCCTGTCCAGAAACACTGTGCTGAGATCACAGCGTATTCCAGCAGTGTATTTCTGTTTTGGCAAGGAAAACAGCAATGTTCTTATAAACAAAAAAACCTGGAAAAGCTTTTGTAACAACACCAACACAAACAATGCTTTTGTGTGCATCCCATCTCTCATTTATAAATAATGGAATGAAGTGATGAGAAGTAGTGTAAAAACACTTTTAGGCTTAGTTTTTCTCAACACCATAGAATAGTCAAAAGATGCTGTAAATGTAGTCTGAAGACAGTAGCCAGTTGGAAGTACTTACGTGCCAGCTTGCAGCCTTGACATGCTCAGAAGTCAGCATCTAAGCAGCAGCTGGCACAGATCAAGTTGGAAGTCTAAATGCCAGTGAGTGGTAAGTGTCTAAATCTTGATCTCTCAAGTCCTTAGGTTGTTTATTTGAGTGGTTGCCCCCTGAGGTGGACAGAAATGTCAGAAGAAAACTGTTCAAAGAAATGTTGCACCACGGAGCTATTGGATTTTTTTAATTCTATTTTATAGTATCCAAATTATTTTTATTTTGTTTTAGTTTTCTAATGAATCCTAGATGTTTTATATTTTGAAAATTAGGTGCGATAATTTGCTTTTTGTGAGTCTTACAGCGGGTAGGTGTGTATGGCTGTTCCTGTGGAGAGAGGGGAGAGAAATGAGATCTGGAGGAGACAGCAGCTGAGAGGATGGGCTAGAAGGAGACTCTGGGTAGAAAACCAGGCTTCTGCAACTGCAGAAAAGGAACTGGTACAACATCTGCATGCTTCGGTGAAGCCTTCAAAGTCTCAAGTCTTAAAAGTCAAACTCCTTTAAAAAAGCAGGGGTTCATGTGTGTGGTTGTGTCCATATGTATCAAGGTTTTTGATTTTGTTGGGCAATTTCAACCAAATGTCAGAGAAGTTGATGAATACCGTTAAAGTTGCTGTAAGTTTTGTGAAGGCAGTCGGATAAAGACTGTGAGTGCGAACCTAGTTTATGTTAAGACACGTGAGAAACCTCTCTGAGCTCTGCCTGGTGACCTGACTCCACAGGCAGCTAGCCCTCACTTGTCATGGTTTTGGTGGAAAAAACTGTTGTTCCAGGATGCAAAGGCAAGCAAGGTTAGACACAGTGGTCCTGGCAATATTTGAATCATACCTCTGCCAAAGCTACCTCCAGAAGAGCTTTGTCAGAAGGCATGGCCAATGGGTCACGTCCCATTTTGGTCAAAACCAGGATTAGCCTATGGTTGTGAAGTTTTCCCTGCAATGCAGGCCCTGCAAAACTCATAGTTCAAATAGCTTTAGATGCCTGCGAGTGTGAGACTCCACTCAGAGTCTGGATAAATACAGCAGAATTACCCACCTACTATTTCTATCTTATCTTCTTTCTGCAATGCCCACATAGTGTTGATGTGCTCAATGACAGAAATCTCTCTAGACTGTCCCCAAAACCTTGACTTCCAGACAGGAAAGTACCAGGGATATATATTCCATGTTAGAGATAAAATTATCTTTCTCTCCATGTTAAATCTCTTATTCTGCCTATGGGGTATCATTCAGTATTTCCAGTGTGCTCATGTTCAAAGCCCATAAAGGTCACGTTTCCTTAGGATTAAAGGGAGTGATTAGGGCAACAAGTTTGATTTCATTTGATAAAAGTTCATATACTTTAATATTCAAGTAACAATTACAGTAATCTGTAAATTAGCTAAAATATTAATTCATTTGGCACAGTCCTAGCATACACTGTCATAACAGTGCCTGACAGGACTAGCTGAAATCCTGTAGTTACCTTTTTAAATACCACAGAATTTCTTCGTTGTTGTGATAAAATACAGATGTGGCTTCAAACGAAACTTGCATGGTGAGCAGAAATAGAATATATAATTAGAACAAAGAGGGTTTAAATCAAATTAATCTTTATCTGACAGGAACATTTACTTTTACATCACGGAGTGCAAAGTCATAGCCAAAATTGAAATTAGAAACAGATAATTGTGATAAGAGAGGACACTTACACTGACTTTTCTCATGCATAATTGGAAAGCACACAAAATGCACTGCTTGTTAGAATTAGAATTAGTGTTAAAAATACGCCACTTTTGATGAATGCTGGTTTGTTGCAATAAAAAGTTGCCTAAATTCTTGTCTGGTAGAAGCACAAGTTGGTTCTGATTAGAAGATCATAAAGAGGGCAGATGGTTTAATAGCTTTTCAAAAACAGTACTAATAGAAATGGACTCAACATTTTGTCTAGTGTGTTCTAGATCTTTGGAAGCATAGAATTTTTGATGCAGGGCCTTAAGTCCATGCATCTACTTACTGTCATCTAAAAATTCTAAGTGTGCATTATGAATGGTTCACCAGTCACTGAGCAAAGTATTTCCACACCAGGATTTGATCTTGAGAAGAGCAAGCTTCTCTTTTGTCCGTCTGGAGCAGTAAATTAAAGGTGCCCAGCACCTGGGAGGATTGTGCCCATCTAATACCCGTGCAACCTATCTTTAATTCACTTTTAAGTACCTATACCTTGAAAGCATTTTACATATACAAACCTGTCCCGTTTGCAAGGAAGATGCTGCTCATTTAGCTTACTGGGCATTTTGCCCCTGGCTTCCCCGTGAAAGCAGGGTTCGCTGCTCAAGTCCCAGGGAATAAAATATGTTTTGTGAGGTTGCTGTAAGAAAGGGCTCTCTTGAAACCATGGAGTGTGTTAGTATCAAAAATCAGCATTGAAAACTTTAATTCATTGGTTCTCAACAATATCCTTGGTCTATAGATCACTCATTCTTTTATGTATGGCTGCAAATCGGAGGGCTAGTAACTCCAGTACGACTCGTTTGACATTGTCAAATTTGACTGATTTACCAGGCAGCTGAGAATTGGAGCCTGTGTATGTATAATGCTACAGATACACACACACATTTATGGTGTTTGGAAACAGCACTATAATTGCCCCCAGCTGTAAAAAAAATCCAGATGTTTAGAATTTTAGATTTCAAAAGAGGTATAGCTGGAGCTCTAATGATGCTTGTCTGCTTAACACCTCCTTGGCATAAAGGAAGCTGTTTCCATGACATTAAGGATGATGGGAAGAGCTGGGATGTGAAGTTCAGCCTTCAGGTGGATTCTCACAGGCTGTGAGCAGTTCCTTCTTTGGCTTTCACTTACAACTTTTATTAATGAAACAGATCCAGAGGGTCTCTGGGAATTCACCACCACAATAGTTTAGCATGCTGTCAGAAAGTAGCTTGTCAGATGGCTCTATTGTACTGGGATGTGATTTTTAGTAACATGTAGGATTAGGGAAGTGATTCATGTATTGTGCACTGTTGAAAAGAAGGGTAATTTGAGGTAGCAGAAAGGATTTTTAATGCCAAAACAATAATGATAATTCATCCTGTGGTAAGGAATTGTTATGACACGTTTTCTATTATTAATCTGGTTAGAGGGTCTAGGTTAAATGACTGCAGTCGATTAAAAGATATATAGATAGAAAAGCTTTATGTATTTATTACCTGCTTAAAGAAAAGGAAATTTATCTGAGAAAATTACAACATGGAAGAGTGCACAACTGTGATTTAATGAGCTGCCTTTACACGAACATCTGGTATTATTATTATTATTATCGTGATGATTATTACTATTTTACATAAAAACAAAATACTGAAAAATATGAATGAGAAGTGAAGTTTTTATGTTAGCTGTAAAAAAAAATAACCAGTGTGATTAAAGTAAATCTAAACTGTAGCATTTCTATGGGCCCTGTGCTGCCACAACTGCTGTAAATTAGTGCTTTTTCTCCTGGGGAGTGTCCCACTTAAATTAGGGAGTGCAAAGGCACTCGGTGCAGTTTGTACAATGCAGTCCCTAAGTGATAAGTATAAGCTGCTGTAATTTTGAAGAAAACATTGCAACTAGAAATTTTATTCAGCTGATGCCATAGGACGGTTTGTTCAAGGAGGTCAGCTCAAAGTACACATGGTGGAATCAGCTCACCTGAAGCGTGGCTTTTGTCAGGCACAGTGAAACATAGTCCTGGCGCTGGTCTTCTGTATAAAACCAGAAATTCCCTCTTGCATACATATTCATTCATCCAAAGCCTAGAAATGGCCACAAGTAAATATATACAGTTGCTTGAAGGAGGGCTGTTCTTTCTGTTAATTCCCATTTGCCTGTATTTCCCTCCCAAATACAGAACTTTAGCTATAAAACCAAAGTTAAGGCTATGTCTAGGTATGCGTGTTTGTGATACTAATCGGTTAATTTTCAGTGCCTTTTATTGTTACATTAAATACAGGAGTTTAATCATAAGACTTAAAGTGATTCTGAAATATTTAGTGTAGAACAGAGGTGTAAAGACAACGTACTTCTGATAAACAGTCATCTTGTGGTTTTCTAAAACACAAGCCTAGTTACAAATGATACCCAAAATGTGTATGTCCATATGCCAGCATAAGAGTTCATTGGTCGGAATGGTCTATTAAGTACCTACTTTTCGTTAAAGCAGAACTCTTAAGTTTGTTGGCTTTTGAAATTAACCTTGCCAGCAGGAACCCGTATTTGAAGGTACTCTATGAAGAGCTGAGGAATGTAAATCAAACTTAAATGAAACATAGCTAGAGTAAATATGAATGTTAAATCAATGGACCTTTCTCTTTCTTTCTATACTGACTGGCTTTGCCCTGTATTGTAAGCTATTGTGAACACATTTCTTTTTAGTTGGAAAACAGGACAAACATCTACTAGGTTAATTTAATATCTGATGAATACTCCTTAAGGAAAAATTACATGAATCTTTGTTACAGTACTTCACAAATCAAATTAGCAACTCAACGTTGATAGATTTTGATTGACAAATCTGATATTAACCATTACTGCCTCTATGGACTTTAGCTCTTCCTCATTAAGTGAATTATAGAATTCCACCTCTTGATCGGAAGAGTCTGTTTTGTCTTTTTTGAATGGAACCAAGGGCAGATCTTCAGCTGACAAAAATCAGCCCACCTCCACTGAAGTCAGCTTAGGTACTCCAGTTTACATCTGCCTCAACAATAAACTCTTTGTTTCCAATGGAATTAATTTTGCAGGACAGGACTTCATGATGGCACCAGTGATTTTCTTGGGATTAAAGTTTATAATTTACAGATAAAATTCTGGAAAACCACAGGTGTGGTTGCCCCTGCTCACACGCTTCTGGCCAATTCTGACCAGTATCAGGCTGGAGACTCCAGCCACTGATGCCCCTTTGCTGTTCTGCATCAGCAAGTGACGGTGACCCATTTGAAGGAACTCATTGAACCGAAGGCTAGCATGCTCTCAGAGTTCAAGGGATTTCCACTGTAACTCCCTGTTTGGACAGGAGAGGGCCAACGTTTTGGTGGAGAATGGTGAGGAACCATACTCTCTCCAGCAGTCAAAGCACTCGTGATGGGGATGGCAAAGCTTCGTGCTTCCACTCTCTTGAGCTCAACTTGGTGTATTCAACCCAGTGACTTAATCTGTCACATACCGTCTCAGTATTGTAAACACCAGGGTGGTCACGGTTACTCTGACACAAGTCTCTCTTTGCTGCTCTTCTCTGTGCAGGATAATTCAGTGTCAGCTGGGGCTGGAAATTTGAAATCAGTTGCCTAACTTGTAGGAGGCTATTTTAGCGTCGTTGACTGGTCTAGTGTGAGTGTGAAGGGGCAACTCTCTTGGCTTTGTCCTGTGAAACTTGAAAATGTTTAATTCCCAGCTTCTCTAGAAAGGCACTTAAAAAATACTTGGAGAAAAAAGAAAGCCAGAAGAATTAATACCAATCAGGGCTCCTTTCAGAAAAGTGAATCTTGTTTGGATGCTACCTACTGGTTTGTGGAACTAAAGCCTGAAAACCGTGAATCTTTTAAAGAGAAAAGATGACATAGGAAGGGAGAGAATCAATACCTAATTTCTTCTCTGGAATTGCTTAAGAAAAAGAAGGAACACAGAGAATACTGTTGCTATCATCATAACCATGCTAAGTGTGGGTTTTCTTAAAAGCTATGTATACAGATACAGATATGCATAGGAAAACAAACAATAGGTACTGGATTTGCTAAGCCTTCATTTGCTGGACTTCTGTGTTACACAAATTGTGTTTCCTTGAAGAAAATGGTTTTGGTTTTTTTTCTTTTGATTTAGTTAGTTTGCCAAACATGCTCACCTCTATGATGATTATGAAGGTGACTTACTCCCTTAGGAATAATGTTTTATATGACACCTGACATGGCTTACAAAGTAAGGTAGATAAGTGGGCAATTTACCTCCACAGATATCTCTGCAGAATCATTTTATTTTACTGACCAATCTTTAAACTTCTGCACTGGGTAGGAGGCTTCTCAATTTTGTTTGCTGTGAGCAACATACTGGTTAACCCAAAACAAATGTATATGATGGATGAGACTAATTCTCCAAAAAGGAGCTTGGCCTCACACCTGCTGCAGATAGCGTTGTGGCCAACTTTCCTTGACAGAGCTGGTGTGAATTCAGATTCGACAGAGACTGGGACATCTCTGTGCCTCCTTTAATGACTGTTATTTTTAGAACAGTTAAAAGCCAACTATGCAGCGTGAAGGATATAAAGGAGTGTGGAGTACGTTAGAAAAGAACAAAAATACAATAACTCTGAAGGAGGCAGAGGTGGGGGTTTGTGTGTGTTACCTGCAAAGCTGCCTAGTCCAGGGTGAATGCATCTGTATATAAATGTTTTTCTCAGAGTTTGCACTCTTTCCCTGATTGATAACTTGATCAGATCAGAATTTTAACAATGTAAATACTTTGGCCCTGGTTCTTTACCTAAATGTCTGCATTTTACAGCATTAATTCTGGTGACTTAGCATGACTTTCTCATGGTTTACTGCTGTGTTGCACAGATTGCAGTGCATTTCTGTGCCCCCTTCAAGACTGAGACCCTTCCCACTGGTCATCTGGCCTGGTGCTGCTGGTCATCTGGCCTGGCTCTGTTGAAGTGACCAGAGTTAGGACCATCAACACAGCAGCTCCTTACATCGGAAATACATCTGCTTCCCATACTGATGCTGTTCTAGCCTTCAGCGCTGTGGTGAACTGTTTACAAGCCATCAGTGTTTCTGCCTCAGTTCTGTGTGCCTGTATTAATGCAGTACTTCTGCTTAAAAATTTGCAAGTTTAATTACAGACTCAGTTCTACTGGGATCACCATGAAAGAACTCTGGTGACTTACATTTAATCACTTCTGATTAGACCTCTGGTGAAAGTGAAAGCAGAATCAAGCCCATTATAAACCAAAAGGTTATTCTGAATGATCCCAAAGGAGAAGCAAAGGAAAGGCATTCTGAGAAGTCTCAGTAATACCTATACATTTGAGCATGTGACATAAAGCAGATTTTTTTCAACCCATTTGTTGCAGTGAGTACAAATGAGGCAAAATATAATCTAAACTGGTTAAATGAGGTCCTTCAAAGATTAGAGGTGCTTACTGGAAATGCAGTAGTTTAGATCAATCACAAGGAACATCACTCAGAAGTCAGTCACAACTAACCAAAGTTGCATGCTAATTAATATTTTTTTATTATTATTAAATAACTTCAAGTTAGTGTTACAAAATTTCACAAAACAAGAATTTCAGGTCATTTACAAGATTTATATCACTCTTCACAGACAGCTGGGTCAGGTCTTGAGTTGGATCATTGACTCCAATGCAGATTTACCCTACTAAGGATAGGGTACTTTGTGCAATATGACAGAGAGACTAACAGCATTATGAAATGCCCAGTAAAGCAGCAGGGTGGTGGTGCTATTTGTGGATTTTCTGATGCTTATTTTCTGTTTGGTGTTTAACCATTCATACATGGTGTGTTCTTCTGCATAATTTTGGAGAGACATTTTGGTGTATCATTTTTGTATGTGTGTTGAGTAAACTGTGTATGGAAGGTAAGAAGCAGTAACACTGCAGGAATGAAAAGGATAGATTTCATGTTTATTAGAAAAAGACACCTGCAGAATTCATGCTAGATTGGCCATTGCCATGAGCCTGTTGGCCCTACAAATGTGTTTTTTGACCCATAATAGGTTACAGCTTGATTTAATAGGTCACATTTCGCTGCCTTTATGGACACCTTCACATCTTCTTTTCAGGGTAATTATCTTTACACACATCTGATGTGGCAACGTAATTGACTCCTGCTTTTCTATGGCTTTAGGTTAATGAACCAAACTGATAATTTTTTTAAAAAGAATAAATCACTTGTGTATTGTTTTTGAAATGATAGTGAAGCTGTATGTTTAGAGGGCTGCTTTTGATTTAACAAGAACACTTTGCAGAGAGGCAACCACCATCTGGGACTTTATGCTGCATGGTGCACGATGCACAGAAGTGTCCTGGAATTCTACTTCTGTCTCCTATGGGCTATATCCTGCAGAGGATAATACTCTAAAAGCTGATCTGAAGTAAATAAAATGATGGCAATTAGTATCTGCACAGGTGCTGACCTAAAGACTGGATGGGAAAAAAAATACAAAAATCAGGAATTCATATTTTTAAAAAACAAAACCACAGCACTCCTAAAAAATCCAGACACACCCCTTTCATTTCAAAGCCAAAGTTTTTCATCAAAATATGCTCCAATGTGAGTTCAGTCATTTTTCAGTTCCTCGTGTGATAAAGTGTGCATAGATGGCAGTTCACCGTTTTTGATGCGGGTTTGTTTTGATACAATTTGAAAGGAGTCTTTGATTAACAGTGGTCATTTCACATGGCTTCTTAGATATTTTAAAAATCTGTTTGAACAGTGGAAGCACTAAAGCAGGAAAAGCCAAGTTTGCAGGTGCCTTTAGCACTTTTTGGGATTTTAATGGACACTGCACAATGTCGTTATGCCTTTTTTTTTTTTTTTTTCCTGTGGCCTGAACAGAATCCAACAAATCCTTTTTTATTTTTTTATGAGAGGGGAAAAGGCGTATTTATGAAGGAGGAGGAACATGTTCTGATATGAAATCTTCCTGTTTTCTGAGAAAATGGGCTGCAGTCTTGAAATGTGGGTGATGTCCATCTATGTTAATTTTTTAACTCAAAAAATTTCCCTATATAGTTTTACTTGTAAATTACTGCCCTTCATCTCTGATTTAAGGCTCAATTCTGCATCAGACATCAGTCACAACCTGTGCACAGGGTATCAGTAAGCCATTTAACACTTTCCAGATGGACTTTTTTTAAACTGTAGCTCTTCTGCAGAATATTTATTAAAACAGTACCTCTGTTTCTGCCTCAAAGTATTTTTGGTGATTTGATTTTTGCAGAGGAGCTGAAGACAAGGAATTGGAGGCTAGAACATGCTTTTACAAATGTTACTCACATGAATGGGCCTGCTAACTTTAGACTACCTGTGTGAGAAAAGGCAAGTCGTGTGAGCAAGGACCCTGCTGAGGGCCGTAATTAGTTAATGTGTGAATGCAGAGAATGTGCTCCAGAAGCCCATTCTTGTTACTATTCAGGACATGTTGCTCTGTCTTAATGAAGATGTCACTTCTACTTTAGTATCCCTGATTTACTTTATTACTGATTAATAAATATCTGATAGATGAATAGTACACAGAGTGCCAGAGCTTGCCTGGCCTTTTGATCATTTTGTGTCAGAAAGAGGTTGCACAAGGGTTATAAACCTCTGGGTCCGCCCAGCAGAGGACGTGTGCATTAAGTGGGAATGCAGCCAGGATGCCTGGCAATATTTAGTACCTTAATAGCCCTTGGGAGTGAATGGCATCCAAGAGTTTTGAGCTTCCATGAGGATGAAAATGAATGGAGTCACAAATGGCTCATTTACACCTTTCCCAGCTGCTTTTTGGGGCATAGCTGAAAATGTGGACACCGATGCCTTCAGCCTGCTAAACATTGCATTCTGAAACCATGCTTATAGATGAGTCACCACATTCCCACTACCTCCTGGTAGGAATGGAGCTAATGCAAGTGGGGGCACCTCAGTGTGTTTTTTTGCCCACCCAGCACCTCTTGACCAATTTCCACCAAATCTGGAAGAGATGCACTCTCAGGTTCAAAGTTTTGTGAAAACAAGCAGTCAGCTAGGAATGAGATAGCCTAAGCAGGGCTGTGGTCGGGAAAAGGGACATAGTATGAGCCCAGCTCTCATCAGACATCAGAGAATCCAGCCATAGAAGACAGAGAGATGCATGCATACAGAGAGCTGTAGGAAATCAGCCTTACTTGCACAGATCAAAGAACTGCTTGCTTAAAACTTTGAATAGGTTCCTCGACTGTAGTTTCTGTGCTGTGGGATACCTTTACATACAGCAGTTAGGAAGCGCGTACTGCAAAGCTTTTGTACTTGGTAATTTGGAAAGTAAAACTTGAAAAATACTCTCCAGAAAAAATGTCCAAATGCAAATCCACCCACTTTCTGCAGTCCTCCCTCACACCCTGTCTGTGTTACAATTCAGCTCTCTGAGCAGATGCAGCAGCAAGCCAACAACTTCATGTACAAGAGCAGACCTGCTGAGTTCAAAGGAGCGGGGCATATCTATGTAAATGTTTGCAGGATCAGGATCCTAGATATTGCATGGAATTTGGCCTGGCTTTCTGCCTCCCTGTAAGATTTGACCTGTTGTTTTTAAACGCCAGTGTAATCAGTGCATTTTAATATTGCTGTGATGTTACCCTGAAAGGCAACTGGGAATTAGCATACTGTATTTCATTATTTCATGACTTTTTATATATTCATATTTAGACTGAGCAGTGTTAAAAATAATATTTTATTTCATTATGCAATTTTTAGTGAGCTTATTATCAGTAATATGTTTAGCATAAAATTTATTAGTGACATGCCCTTTAATTTAGCCTGTCTAATTGGTGCTAATTTAGTTAGATTGCATTAAATTACACCCTTTAATGTAGCTATGTGTGGGTCAAGAAATCCATTCCAACAGGTTAGGTAATTTTTCATGCAGCTGAACAGTAAAAATGATATTTAGGTAGCTGAAAAATGCAATCACGTTCCAAAATAATAGTTTTCCTGGATATGATTATCAGGGAAACAGGATTTCTGTTATAAGTGCTTTTCCTTTGAAGACTTACAGGGTTCATCTTCCATCTAAACTCATGTCCCCAATCTCCACAACAAAGACAAAGGGTGGGAATTAAGATCATTACTCTTACGTGAGGGGGAATTATTAAGAATGGTCTTTATTTCAGCCTTCATTCCTTCTTTATCATGTTCAGCACAAAGATAACAGTGAAAAATACATTGTCCCTTCTTTTATCTGAGTTTCTGCTTTCTGCTCCATTAGAATTACTTTGGTCAGATGGTTGGAGTGGAAAGTAATTGATTTGATCTCAGCAGTGTACAAAGAAGCAATCTAAGCCTGACAAAACAAAACAAAAAATCTGACCTGTAAGAGTCATCGATCTCTAGCAGTAAGAGCAGAGGGCGGCAAGGCAGGACTCCTGGGGGCAGGTCTTCAGCTGGTGTAAATTGTCGTAGCTGTTATAAGTCAATGGTGTTTGAAGTCACTGGCAGTTTCACCAATGGAGGTGTCAGACCCTGGATATGATTCCCAGTTTCCCATACAACCTCCAGAAAACTCCTGGTCCTCTCTGGGCCCTAAATGTGTCGCTGTCTCCACTCCATGGATCAGCAATTGCCGCACTCCTGTGCCTCCAGTCGCTCTCTCTGTCCTGACTTGTCTGCTGGGAATGTAGACTTCAGCACAAGGCAAATTTTTTCAGTCTGGAGTTATTTCCATGTATCAGGAAGCCTCTTCATGTCTTGGTGCTTTCTGTGGCAATGGTTCCAGGAAAAGTTGGGGGGGGGAAAAGACATTAAGGCTTTTTCTCAATGAATATAAGCATTGGTCCTAGCATACAGAGGGCATGCGCTCAAAGCCATGAGAAATCAATAAATAATCTCCCCTCAAACCCTTTTCATTTTTTTTATATATTATTATTATTATTTTTTACCAAGATAACTTGAATCTTTTATTAGAAGGGTCTGACAGGTTTTGAGTATGCTTCTAGGGATGGCCCCTGTAGCATAATGGGTTACCGACCTGGTTTTGTGGTTGGTTGCTGAGGTTATGGCATGGTGGTATCATCATCGCTGAAGGAGTTACATTTATAAACTGCACTTTCCAGTTTTATTGTAATCATCCTGTTGTTGTTGAGCTTAGTTTTGCTCTAGACTGCCCGAATAAATAGTAACACTGGCTTTGCACTTTCCCATATAACCCACTCCTGACATAGCAGTATTTGTAAAGGTTTCAGGTTATAATCTTGGATTACCCACATCCTCAGAGAACATCTACACAACCAAATGCATGGGAGCTGGGTGAGAAGGAGCAGTCTGTAGGAGCTTAGATGCAGGGAACAACTAGGGAGGAAGAACAGGGCTATCAGCTGGTTTTTTACCTTTGCCAGCAAGATTGTATTATTGCAGCTAAGTCATGAATTATCAGGCTTTTGCAGGTAACTGGCAGGATAGACTCAGAAATAAAGCTGTTGCTCATTCAGTTCCTGGCCTGTCCAGTATTTAAGAGGTTGCAGTTTCCCCCTGCAGCACCAATGAGAAAAATTACTCAGAGGAACAAGACTCGTAGCAGTTTTTTCTTCCTACTAAGTGCTAATCCATAGAGTATCTGTTTGGCAAAAAGACAGCCTATTATACCAAAATATCAACCTGATTTTCCTTAACATAGCCAACAAAGCATTGAGAACAAACCTAAATGCCTGTTAGGTCTGACCCAGAAGGCTTTTTAATTCCCTGGAAAAGGCTCCCCTTCAGACGTTAGAGCAGTTGCAGGCGATTTAACCTCTAGAAGGCATAGGAAGGGCCCCATTTTGAGAGCAGTCCTCTGCGCTAAGCTGATACCTGTTTGATTTTTGGAGGGACGTGAGATCAACTTTGCCTAACAACCCAGCTGTAAAACTGGCAGAAAAAGACAGCAGCAGCAGCTCAGTTGCAAACATCATGCTGAGTATTATGTTTTGGGTAAATAAATATAAAAAAGAATAAGTGGAAATCTTCCTCTAATAGGAAAATACTTCAATGATACTGTAATTAGAACCAACATTATTCAACTGTAATAAAGTATTTATTTTACTGTGATTACAACAGTTGTTTATTCTTGGGAGCTGTATCCAGAAGCAGAATATCCAGACTGGATACCCAGCAGAATATCCAGCAGCTGCCTAAAACAAGTTTCTTAAATCTGTGCTTAGCGGCTCAGTTGATACTTGTCAGTAGAGCCTCAAGACAACAGACTGGGTAAGTATGTCAATACAGCTGGGTCACAACACGGTTACAACCCTGTGCCTCAGAGTGTGTACCTGGATATTAATGGAACTGCAGCTCAAGTAGTATAGAGGGAACAGGCAGAAGCATGGCACAGCTGCACAAGAAACTAGTCTGCTCAAAGCACTGCCATAGTCCTGCAATACATGCAGCAATGACGGACAGATTTTATCCCAGAAACAAAACTTAATAGTCTGGGTGGGTTTTCAGGGCTTTAAGGAGAAGAGCGGATTTTTTAAAAGATGTGTGTTCATATACTGGCTTTCAATTTAGAACAATAAACACTCTACACACACTGGCACTGAGCATCCTTCCAGCTATTTAAACGTTCCCAAACTAAACACACAGTTCAGTCCATTCCTGTGCTCTGTCATCAGGAGAAAATTATCAGCTCCAGCAGCAAAGCCAAGTCTACAGCCAGACTAATGCTGATTCCAGGCAACTTGCTACATCCTGCTCAGTAGCCCTTCCTGGAAGATGGCAGCTGAGGAGGACGTAGTGGCTGGACAGACTGTATGGGTCAGATGATCATTGCTGAGGAAGGGAGAGAGCAAGTATCTCTGTTTCATGGATTCCTGCCTGCAGTCTGGAGGCCCTTATAATTCCCAGTGGTCCAAAATATTCAGAAACATCACCAGGATGGTGCACATAAATTAACTGTATAATATAATGTTGGGGGTTAATTCTGAGGTTTCATGTTGATGTAAAGGAAGTCAGCTGTTCAGTTCTCCTTTTGTCTTCCCCCTCTTCCCTGCTGTGGGGCTGGTGAATGTGCTGGTCACTCCGGGCCTTGTCCTTTGTGTTCAAAGTGAGAGAAGAAACAGTGCCAGCCCTGCCCGTTGTTCTGATAAATGTAGAGCATGCTAGATCTGGTGCCAGCGCTGTGCTTGCCAGCACTTAACCACATAAATGGGGACGCTGGGAGGTGATGCAGGGTTGTGCTGGGATACTGCTGTTACAGAGATCTAGGACATTGGTAGTGTCTTTGATCTTTCATGACACATTAGGCTTGTAGCTTTTGGTTTCTTGCTGTAAATCCACGGCTTCACAAGGAAATGCTCTGTGGCTGGCTGTGTGCCTGCAGCCAAGGTGCTGGTGTAGGGAACTGTGAAATGGCTTCCTCCTGTCAGGTGTGTTGTGGTCTTCCCGGAGTCTCTGTGCCATCGTCCTGGGCTTTGGATAGAAGCTGAGGGTCAGACAGAGAGTGTGGTCTCTTGGGCTTGCGTGAGAAGCATCTGGCAGAGCAGCAAGCTGAACTGAGGTCTTCCAAGAAGTCCGTGACATGTGCCACAGTCATTCTGGCATTGGGTCAGGCTTTGGGAAAAGGTGCAAGTTGTTCTGAATTGATTCTCATTGCCTGCAAGTAGTGGGCACCAGCTCTGGCACTTGATAGTTGTTTTGAGCGCTGTCAGGTGGGATGCTGCTAGGGGGATGCAAGCCAATACTTTGTATGATAATATTTAGAAAGAGATAAGAAGAACCTGCTTTTCATCTAGTCTCATTCTTCCCTGCCAGCCTGAGCTTGCTTTCAGCTCAGGAGAGTGAAATCGTCTGTTCTCTCATAAAAAGAAGTCACTCTGTGAGCGGAGGAGCTAATGAAGCCTGGCTTGTAATGTCTCTCTCTCATGCAGATCCTCTGATATCTTACAAAGGGTGAGCTTTATTAGCTTTTCTTGTAATGGGACAGCAGTAGGGTCCCTCTCCTCTCCCCTACTGCCACCTTTTCAAACTCCGAAGAGTTTCCGTATCTTTTGACCTTGATGCTGGGCAGCAGGGGTTGGTTGAACACCCTTTTTGTATGAGAGCACAAACACATGCATTATTTCAGGCTCACATGACTGCAATGTGTGGGTGTCTCATTTCTGTCAGGAATCAGGCTAAAAATAAAACAAACAAATCCCCTGAAATTAAAAAGAAACATCGGTGTTCAAATGACTTTATGGTATAAAGTGGGGAGTCTTCTAAAAAAATTCAAAATAAGGGCTTTACTAGTTAAGCTGAAATCCACCCACTCATAGGAATAGAAGTTGATACTTTATTACAAGAGTGGGATGTTGCTCCCAAAACTTATATTCTATCTCTTAACATACACACAAGGCAACCCCCCATCACGTGGCTTCTCTTTTTAGTCCATGGGTCAGTGTTCCATTTTATTAGTGTTAGAACTGATGAGGCAAGAAAAGAATGGTTCATTCCTGCCACTAACAGGCAGAGGAAGACAAGGGATGCTGAATGGGTTAAAATCAGCGCTGGATTCAAACGTCAGATTTTCCTTGTCAGTTTGTCACAAATGCAGCCATATTTAAATTCAGCTGCTTGGGTAACACCTAAAAGCTATCTTTGCACTAACGCAATTATGATAGTGCATCAATTGCTGTAAATCACAAAGCTATAGATAGGGTGTAGTTGTCATGTTCTTTGTGATTAAAAGATGTAGGTTCTCTAATCACTGCAATGAGAGAGGCTGTCATCAATAAAGGGACTCTAGAGCTGGAGAGCGGTATTGATCAGGCCAAGGAACGTGCAAACTATTTCTCTAATTTTTGCACACCTTGAACAGCCTTTCAAGATGAACCATCAACTTCACACACACATGCATGCCCCCAGGGGCTGGGGTAGTAAGCGAACAGGTAAACGTCTACCTTGTTCAGGTTCTCTAGCAAAAGGGTGTTCAGGAGGCGGTCAATTTTTAGTAATTTCTTGTCCAATAAAGTATGTTATTTAGTAGATCAAAATTAGACATGGTATGCTGTATCTCCACCTTGGAGTGAGTGATGGCCATTCCTGAGCATAGTCTCATATCATGCTCGTGAAGGGGGTCTTGGTCCCGCCAGTTGCACTGGTGCCAAACCAGTGGGAGCTCTGTGCAGCTGGCAGAGACTAACTGCAGAGCCAGCAGCATGACCTCTGTGCTGAGGCCAGCTACAGCACAAGCCAGCATTCTCTCCATTATGGCTTTAAATACTTCCTTGAACTTTTTTGCAAATGATACGTCTTTTCTGCCTGTAACTGAGAATCAGGCTTTCCCTTGCTCCAAGATGTCGGTTTATCATCCATGTTCCTCTTCTTTAAAAACAAAACAAAAAAAACACCCACAACAAAACCCCAAAATAATTTATGGCCAATATTCATAAATTATTTACATTCAAACTGTGGAATTGTAGGCAAAAATGAATATTAAATGACCAAGTATCATGAAAATGGAAGGATAGTGCTGGATTATCAGGCTGCTTTGTTGTTTTACCTGCATTTGGCTGTTTGTTTGCTTTTCCCTCAAGAATCTCCATGAATCAACAGACAAAGGATTTATGTAATTATTTTTTTTAATTAATATATAGCATATGTTTTGAAAACTTTTATACATTTATAGCTTTCATCTACGATCCCATAGTTCCTTGTATTGGTGTGGCTGCATATAGATGCCTGTATGTACACAACACCTGTATGTGCATGTGTTTAATATTCTTTGTGTAGAAATACTATACCCTCATGTTGCAGTTGCTCTGGTTTTCACCACTCTCTTCTTTATGCTTGGGTGGTCATATTCTGAAATTTCCCCAGGACCAGTTTTTCATGCAGTCACGTTTCTCATCACATCTGAAGGATGTTGTGCTTCGCATGGTAATTAGGTCCTCTTTGTTTCATCTGCTGAACTGCTCTGTGTTACTTCCTGCAGCACACTCACGACTGGAGGCTATTGCTGAAATGTTAGAGCAGTGGAGATTCTCTAGGAGTAAACAGCTTCGTGTTAACTTGCTGCTTTTTTTTTTTTTTTAAATGCTGATTTACATCCCCTTTAAACCTTGTGCAATTGTATTTATCCTTGTTGCTTTCTTAGAGTAATGCAAAATTATTGGAATAATTTATTATTGCATTGTGTGGCTGGTGGGTGTGTATGGAAATCATCTGAGTGCTTACAAATACATACGACTTTATATACAAAAACACACAAGTGTCTGTCTGTCTCCCTAAGGCTTGAAAATGCTCATGGCTTTGCTGGGAGTGCAAGTTGCTGTCAAGCTTTATGGAGTTTAAGCTTTCATGGCTTAAAAGAAGGCTCTGATTGTTAGTTTTTCTGGCCCTGCATGAAGGCTGAGGGTGGCTTCAGGCTGTGTTTGGTGTTTGTGGGGCTGAGCAGGGGCTGGGCTAGGGTGCCAGTTTGCTGTGAGAGCCCCTCTCTGCAGATCCTGGGACGAGGACCCACATGTGGCGCAGTGGGGAACAAAATCCAGCACTCCGGGAAGCCTGGCCAGGCCACTCTCTAAGAAGGGGGTTGGTTCCAGCACAGTTTTACACCTCCCTTCTAGCTGTCAAGTTACAACGGAGAATCAAGCACTAAGTTTTTACCCTTTGTTGTTTAAAAGGAAACTTTCCAAACCTGCACAACCCCTTTTGCTGGTGCAACCAGCTCCTGCGTCTTAGGGCTTGCAGGTTGCTCAAGCTGGAGCCAAGGGGCAGCTCATTGGAGGAGCTCAGGTTGTACTGCTGCACTTGCAAACCCCAATACCACTGGGGAAGGTGACAGGAACCAGGTCAGGTTTGCCCAGAGGCTGCTGGGAAACTCCTGCCTGGAGTACCTGCAGAAAGGGATTCAGGGCAGGAGCACTGAAAATGCCTGCAGTCATCTCAAGGAATGAGAAGTGATGTAGTAACTGACCCTGGATTTTAGTCGGTACCATGCTCTGGAATGACTTTTTGCAAAACACAAACCAGTGTTGTTATAATGGGGACCATCACGCTGCCAGTAACACCTGCCCGCTGGAGGCCTGCTGGAGGGGCGGGAGCTCTCTGAGCAACTCGTGGTGGCAGGACAGGAGTGGCAGAAGCAATTTTTTTCCCCTGATAGGTTGGATAATGTCCCTGGGCTGGCACGTGTTGGGTATGCTGCCAGCCCAGGTAATGCACACATGGAAGCTTGCATAGGCATCATAGAGGGAGAGATGTGAACAGGATGATAGACAGCAAACGCTTTTGCCAACACGTGGAATTCCTACTGGTTGTTTATCTATTTTTTCCTCTTGTAATTAATAATGCCGCAATTACTCTGATTATAATGATTGCATGTCCCTTTAAGTGGCATCTAGATTGAGGTTTACACGGCATTTTTTCCTTGGTTGTGTGTTCTGCAAACATATTAAGAAAGTCTCTAAAATAATATTACCAAACATCAAGTTAAATCCTGTCTCCTGAAGGGCTGATGAGATCATGTGCGTATGACTGTGTGTTATCTTGCCCTGACACATGGAATTAAGTCCTGGACTACCCTCACCTAGGAGGACATCATTCTGCCACTGTTTTCTCTCTCCTGGCTATTTCAGATATGACAGGGTTTTTTTCCCTTCAGCCAATTAAAGTGGGGCTGTTTTCTGCAAAAGCCAATGAGAAAAATTTGCCTGTTTGATAATTTCTGAATTTCTTCATTTCATTTTGTTGAGCTTACTGGTAGCACGCAAACAGATGCATTTGTGTCAAACCCTGCCCCCCCCCCCCCCCCCCCCCAGTTAGTGTTATAACAGTTCTGTGATTTCAATGAATCAAATTGTATGTGGAAGGAAAACTGGATTTTCTGTTATTCCAGGGCAAAGCTGTGGGTGAGGGAATCCTGAAATTCAGTCACACAGCTCTGCAACTTGGGGGACACAGTTTCTACAGTGGAAGATCAAATTTAGCAGCACTGCCACTTCTATTAATATTTTTATTTTATTTTATGGGGTTTTACGAATTCTAGGAAATTGTGAAAATCAGAAGCAGACATTTAGGTATTTCCCTAATTGGTATTTCCATTTTTTAAAACAAGCTCTATGTTGTTTCTGGAGCTCCTGCCACTGTTTTATTTTGTTTTCTTAATTAAAGTGTTGTACCAGGTTGGAATCAGTAGGAGACACCTCCATTTTTGTCATAGTGAAGTTCTTTTAAATCCACACAAAATTAACAATTTCAAATAGTCAGCTTTCTGAAAAGTTTTTTAAATGATGTTTTAAGTCCACATCAAAGCAATTCCCCTTCCTCCCTCCAATTCCAAATTATCATTAGACAACAAATTGCTCATTGTCTAGCTTAACAAGAGTGCTTGGCTCAGTCTTGCATTCAGATCCCCAAGACACTGTCTGATGGGGAATTTATTCCCCATCTGTTAACATTTCTACACTGTGAGTTCAGCCTGGCACACGAGCTGCAGCACAATTGTGGGTTTTGTGATCCATATTTAATTCACCTAACTTTCAGTTTTTAACTGAGACGCCCCGATTAAGCAGGGTGGTGACCCTGGCCTCTCTGTGTAGAAGTGCAGAAGTGGGTTCATCCAGAAGGTGACTGTACCCATGGAAGATCTCAATTAAATGCCTAAAGAATAACTTCTCTAAGATCAAGCTGCTCTATGCTTTAAGCAGTTCCACTAAAAGAAACCTCGTTGGCTTATAGAGACACGCTGATAATGGGCTCATTGGCTTGTTAGGTCAGCCAGCAAACGGATGCTAGGAGGTCCTTGGGGCTTAAGTACCAAGACAGCATTGTATTTCTGGGGAGATCATTGCATTTCAAGGGTGTGATGTGAGACATGAGACTGTAAAGTCATCCCCAAGCTGCATTTATTCCCCTGAAATGCTCAGTGTGTCAGACCTGATTTCAGTTGTAAAATTGAAATAATAGATAAAAAAGGTCAAACCATTTATTGAGGATTGACATTTACAGCAGTCAGGGATCTCCAGTTGTATACAGCTTTGTGTATATATGTCACTCCTATATGACACCATCCTGCTGAGGATCTCCAAACCACTCTTTTCCTGCTATAACTAAGTGATGGCTAGTTATATATTCCATATTGGTTTTATATAGATGCCTAAACAAAGAAATGCAGAGGTTAACTAACTTGCCAACATTGCAGTACACCTCTACCAAAATAGAAAATATAAATTCCTAAATCCTCTCTGCCTCTGTGGTTTCAAAATTCTTTTATTTTCTATTTTAAATAAATTCTGTCAGAATATTTACTGTAACGTTTGTAAAATAAACCAAAACTGTTTGAAATGAAGTATGTTTTCTATGACAACTGACTGTTAAAGCGCCTTGATCCCATCATAGGCAACAGCAGTTGTGCGTTGGAACATGGACGGAGTATGTGGACTGAGTACAGTGCAGCAAACTAGACTGAAGGTGATAGTCCAGACAGGGATCCAAAGAGTGATTGCTACTGTGCTGGATCAGGACTTGGACACAAACACATCTGCCGTGGGTGGCGTCACACCGTGTGTGTGCAATAACGCTAGCAGCAGTCCACAGATCAGTAGACCATCTTTGCCATTAAGATCTAAGTAGGAAGAAAGGGAAGGAGAAATACATATACACTCAGTTAAATGCACATACACCCACGTGCAGATACACATGGGCAGAGTAGGAGACAGACATTCAGATGGGGCTGGTAACAGCAAAGTAATTAAAGGTGCTGAAGCAGTAAGTGCCAAGACACCCTCTCCAAGGGTACAGAAGGTTTGCTAAAGTCACTGTTGATGTCCCTAAGGTATCGTGTATTTCTGGTATTTGTCTCAGATGCCCTTCTGTGAGATCTGCATTGCCTGGGAGCTGGTCTGTTTTCTCCTTGCCTTAATGGTCTGACTTTGAGAGCTGAGCCTTGAGATCGCTGCGCCTCAAGGAGACCCCAACACACATCCAGTTAATATGGTCTTCAGGCTGTTTTGTTCCCATTGCTCATGCATTGCTGCAGCATTATTTCTCAGTGCTTTGAATTAAGGAGCTAATATCCTGACACTAAGGATTTAAGGGGCCTTGTGTAGATACAGACAGTATAATTTATAGAGCAAATACAATAGTAGTCTTGAAAACATTGATAAAATGACCTATTGTGGCATAATAGGTGTTAGATCTCATGTTCCCTGTTCCCCCTTCCCACTCCCAAAATGGAAATTTTTTAGCCTCTGGATAAGATGCCAAGAATTACTAGCCAGCCCCTACTTCAAAAATGAAGAAAAAAGACATTTGGATTTTAATGAAACTTGTCTTCCAAGTTAACATAAATGCTTGTTTAGATAGCTTTTGAGATTAGTCTAAGAATAATAAACTGTTATTTATAAGGAACTTTCTGGCCACAGACCTCTGAGCAGCTCCAGAATATCAGAACAAAGGATTACTACTTAAAATGGCGATGTTATTTTCAGATTCAGGTCTTTTTTCCTTTATGACAGCCTTTTGGTGAAGAGAAAAAGCTGTCTGCCGATCCTTCAGATTCTGGTGTTAGTCTTGATAGCGTGATACACATGACTCAGGTTATTTAGCTTGAGTTTAGAGCTTTTACACATCTGTGTTCTGTGTTCTGTGCAGGTTTGGTTTTCTGCTTATGGCACTGTCAGAATAAATGTAGGGATGGATTCTGCCCCAGCTGCTGTAGGAAATTCTCCTGAAGTGTCCTCAGTCTCCTAATAAATCAGTGTCTTTCCTAGTCAGTCTCTGATGGGGTCCGGCAGCAGGTCAGCATCCTTAGGTAAAGAAAGGCTTCCTGAAGTGAGCAGCAGTCACAGAAAGTAAATTAATGGAAGCCGGCATCTGCTGATCTCTTTGACAATAAGGAATTTCACTGCCAACATTTAGAAACCATTGGAAATGGTCTCCATTGGAAACCAGATTTCGACTTTCTGCCCTGGGCTGCCAGAAGTATTTCAGGATAAAATGCTAAAGTAAGTTGAACTTTCAATTATAATTTCAATGACTGTCTAGTGAAATGGATTAATGCTCTGGCACTGCACCTTTGAGGCTTTGGCTCGAATCTTGTAGGATAAAAATCTGTCTGCTTTGACAGTTGAAAAGGTCAGAAGTGAAATAATGTCAGGTGGTCTTAGCCCAATTCAATGTCTCGATTAAGAAGTAGATGTAAAAGTTGTTGATGTGGGATATCCTATCAGATTCTTTGCAAAAATATAAATAATATTTATTTACATTTTATCAGCAAAATTAGATGTAGACAGCCGCATTCTGGAGAGTGGGAGCTTAGTTCAGACTTCAGGAACACTGGGTTGCAAAGTGAGCAAAACAGGGGTTACAGTATGCGATACCTTAAGCTCAAAATCTTGTATCCATCATGAAATTGATTTGCTGATACTTGACTGCGACAAGCATAGCTTTCACCTAAGGATTTTTTAAAATTTTATTTGGGAATTTTTGTTACCTGAGAGTGTATAGAAAGAAAATGTTTTTGTCACTCTTCAGGCAAGACAAGGGGTCTTTTCAATTTACTTTTTGAAGCTGCTGCAGTTCGGTTCCTAAGCTTATTAAAAGAATTGTGGTTAATGAGCAAAATACAGGTATTTGGAGAATGCATTTTTCTCTTATTTGGATACATATTTATATGATTTTATATGATATGATAATAATATCTAAATACAAATTGCTTCTCCAGACATCCCAGTGGAAAGGTCACTACAGCAAAAATTTCTAGCAATAGTAACAGAAATTTCTGTTGGGGAAAAGGAATGAATAACGGTTTGGGACTGTGTGTCTCAGCGATGGGGCCAGTGGCTAACAGAGCTCCAGAGCACTTTTTCTGCCTTTGATTTGTCCCAGCCTCACTTCTCACCAGCCCTTCTCACATGTCTTGGCATGGCTCTTCCGAGTGAGGCTGCAGATTTTCTTTGCTTATTTCAATAAGAAATACCCGCACAAGATAGTGCAAATTGGAAATCAGCTGTCATAGTATGCTACGTAAATTACCCGGTTCTGGTTGGTAATCTATTGCAGACAATTAAATAAGTAAGCAGTTATGTCCTTTTCAGCGCTGGTAGGCATCTTTGTTTTATTTAATTCCCTGCTCCTTCTGTGTGTGTATGTGTGGTGTGTCGTGGATTTTAAAGTGTCATTTCCATCTTAAGGCAAAGAAACCATAGCCTCCATGTGATTGTGATGCAATGCAAGAGCTGATGGAACTGTACATATGTTGTAAAGATTAATTGGCATTCAGTTAGGCCCCATAAAGCATGGCATGCCATGTATTATCCTCTATTTTGCCTTCAATTTACAGTGCAGTTCAGTTCACATAGTGGGTGCAGACTGAAAAAAAGTGTATTTCTGAAGTACAATATGTGTACTTTTTAGTAGGTTGGTATTCCCAGTGACAAAACCTTAGAAGAGCTTCAGAGACTCAGATACGGCTTAATTGTGGGACAGTCGTAACACGGTCTTGCTTTTCTCTGCTGAGATCTGCTCAGGGGAGCCCGGGGGACCATTGAAACCACAGAATTATCTTTATTTGTTCTATAGATCTTTCTGACCAAAAGGAAAGGTAACACCTTGGCAACCTCACACTTAAGAGATGCGGGGCAGAGGCAGAAGATCACCCGTGGCTGCGGGGACCCTCTGGTGCACGGTGCCCGTGTCACTGGCTGCTGGGGGTGCGGTGGCAGGGCCCTTGCGGGGCTGGGGGGGAAGGCAGAGAGGCTAAGCACCCTGGCTGGGAACGCTTATAACAGAAGAACATGGTAATTTTGCAACTATCACAGCTCAAATATGGGAGCATTTCCCTAGTAATAAAACTATTACTCTGTAACTGTTTACTTATCAGGAGACCATTATGTGATTGATGACCTGAAAATGGAGGTTATCTTTCAATTCATTTGAAATGCAAACTGACTAGAAAATCTATAGTTATTGCAGCCTATTTTTAAGCAAAATCAGGCACCTACATTGACTTCCTATTTACATTTCTTTGAGAAGAAAAATCACATAAAAGCTATCAAGAAACACATTTCACAGCAGGCAAATTAATTGGTTTTACTGTATTTGAATGGAGGGTTTGTCAAATAAAACATGCCATGACAGTTAATAGTGTCATTTAGAGGCAGAAAATTATTGGCTTATTTGTTATTGGATAAAAGGAAGGCAAACACTTTGTATTAGGAAGTTTTAATGTGTTTAAAATCCTCATTAGGGATTTATGGACATTCTTGCTTAGCATAGCGCCTCATTAATTTGAGGCTAAACAGTTACTTCTGTGTTTCAATTCCAATTTTTTTCCCCCTTTTCTTTAATTAGATCTCGCATTAGAGTTTGGTCTCTACACCACTGGAGATGTAGAATTAATTAATGTGATTTATAAATCTAATGGAAGTGAGTTATTCTTAGATATCTTTTCATTTTAGTGAGTGGTTTAACTGCACGCAGCATAAGTGCGTACAGATCTAAGAGATTTGGGGAGCTCAGGAAAAGTATGTGACTTCTGCATTGAATACATTTAGCAGCATCCCTTGGCATTAATAGATCAAAGCATTTTAATTAGAAATGTAACTAAAAAAGAGGCCATAAAGATCCCATTCAAAATCAGATTTTCTTTGTTCTAAGTTCTGTACCATCCAAAAAATGTTATTTTAGCTCCCCTTTTGTGTGATAACTGTGACATTCAGTGCCAATTGGGATATTCATGTGTCTTACTATTTAATGAGCATAAGATCTGGCTCTTAATGTAGTCTAAATTTGGATCCAGTCCCAATAAAGACATAATCATTAATTGTGCTATTTTGTTATTATTAATAAAAGGAAAATGGTTTTTATTTCATATAGGAATCTAATTTATTTGATTGAAGTTTATGTAAAAAATGTATTTGTGTGGACTAGTTATGTTAACGGGTAGTGTTGGTATTTGAACCCTAAGATATTCTAAAATACATTTGTTTTGTTTCCTCCTGGGCAGGACCGTATCCTTGCCCTTTGAATTCTCACCCTCTGTTTTGAAGACAGTCATGAGGACATGATCTGCAAGTTCTGACTGTGGTGGAGTGATGTATGAAACAACTGATTTGCAAACAAGGTCTGAGCAAGTAGTTTGGGGTCCAGCATTGGCCTTGCAGTTATGCAAACTACTGTACAAATTAAACCCAGGAGTACATTCATACCTTTAAAAGTGTGTTCATACTTTTAAATAAAGAAGTGGAATAGATAACGGGCATACCCACTGTATCCTTGTAGCCACAGTAAAGGCATTGTCAGATACAAATAGATGCTTATAAAAAGATTCCTCTTTAAAACCTCAAAAGAAATGTTAGGGTCTGAATTCATGAGGTCAAATAGTGCTTCAGGTTACACTGATGCAACTTCATGAGCATCAGCGGAGTTTTAGTCATGTCACCAAGGTCACAGTCTGACCTGGCGACTTTGCTATTATTTTAGCAGGAAGTTAGACAACTCCTAACTGATGCTGCTTGCTCTGGTGCTGGCGTGTGCTGGGAAAAGACACCAAATTCCACTAATATGAAATAGATCTGAAGGAGATCCAGTTCCAAGCTGTATTAAATTTAGATAGCTGTGTCTGTATAGAAAAGGGATTTTGAGTGATTTCCAAGAGGTTCTACTGTGAAAGGGTTACTCTGAGAATAAATATGGTGTCTAATTTACATCCCCCTAACTGAGGGTGAATAGACTTGGAAGCCAAACTGCCTTCACACTCCTCTTATACTTTTACTGCTTCATTGTCTTCAGAGGAGATAGATTTCATTCACACTGGTAAAAGTAAGACAAGAAACAGACACTTGATCTTTATTTCTGCCACACCACATATCTCACCGCAGCAGAGGGTTGTATAGTCTGTTAGTCAGGCTTTGATGTTTCAAGTGGACAAGTGCACAGTGGCATTTTAGGTCAGGGTGTCTTTTATCATCAATTTAATGAAAATGTATAAAGTAACCTCTTCCAGAATAAGGTGAAAATACTAAGGCATATAAGAAAATGTACTTATTTTATATAAGTAAATGAATACTTGGAGTCATTGGATGAGGAGGGACACAGAGAGATAGCAGAAGGGATAAAAGAAAAAAAAAGAAACAAAAAGAAAATGTGGAATTACAGAATTCCTTGATCTTTTTCAGTATTACATGTTTGTAACAGCCTTTATGCAAGCCAGTGTTTTGGTCACAAATTAAGTACTGCAAATGTCACTTTTGTTGGGGCCTGGCTGAATACTGACATTACCAGTTACTCTGGTATTATCATCGTGGTGAACTTATACAATACTACATTTAGAACATTCCCTAAGTAAAATGTGCAGCCTTACCTACATCAAAAAACTCCCAGGAGACCTTGAAGTGAGAGATCACTTTATCAGGCTTGTCTTTCTAATAGAGTATGGCAATTTGCTGCATGAAAATAATGGAGAACCATTGAGTTTAAATTGAACACCAGCATATTGTGCTTTCATGGAGACTATTTCATGCTGATCAACATTGAAATGGTATTGTTAAAAGAAAACATCAAGAAATGGAAAAGTAAAAATAGGCTAAATACAGCATGTACTAGGAAGAACGAGAAAAATGTAATTGTCACATCCAGGTCAGTCTGGTTTAAAAGTTGCTCTAGCAGAACTAAATGCCAGTGAAAAAACATTGTTCTTGCAGCTGGGGTTGCTTTGACTGGGACAGCATTGTAAGCTGAGTTCATTGTAAGGAAATCAAACGATAATTCCTTCGATTTTGGGGCTAGCACCCAAGTGCCCCAGCCTGGTGTAACTGCACCGTTTTGTCTCGCTCTTAGGTGACCAGAGAGGAGTGTATCAGTCATTGTCTTTCGTATGAAACTAAAGGTACCCATTGTGGGCAGTTTTGGCTCCTCAGCTAGAGACTTTTTGGGAAGGTCACTGAAGTCAGCAGGAGTCTGATTCAGTCACATTTTGGACCACACTACTCAGTTGTTTTTTCTAGCTAATGTGTTTTTCTTGAGGGAAGAAGCATAAACTTCTCCATCCACCACTAGAAGAGCAGCACTGACTTCAGGCCAGGCTGTGTTATCTTAACAAGTGAATTAACTTGGGCTGCTCCTTAAAACTTTTTCCTGTTTTCACATTCTCCAGTAAATGCATATTTGACACAACTGCTTCTGCAGTATTTGTATTAAGGGGGAATAGAGAAGCAGCTCTTTGTATATTGTTTTAGGCAGTAGTTTTTCTTTTATGTTTTTATATATATATAAAGTATATATTTTCACAGACCTTTTAATAAGCCCCAGGAGATATTTTTGGGGTTGAAATAATGGGAAATGTAGTCTTCTCATGGTATTTTGGTTCCAGGATGGTGGAGGTACTAAAAGAAAACAGTGGATATACATTATTTGGGACCCACAAATGGCTCCCTGGAGAATGAATAGCCCTGTGAAAAACACATGTATGTATTTGAATACCAAGGGAGTGATTTTATTTGGGTTTTTTTGCATACCATCATGTTTAACTTCATTCAGTTTCCTCCAGAGCCCAAACATACAGTCCTAATATATGCTGGTGATAACCTCATGAATATCAAATACACCAGAAAAAAAAAATACCACTCAGGTTGCAATATTCATTCCATGCTCTTTTGCTGCTTCCATTCTTACCCATTTGCACTAAAGTTAGTGAGGAAGAGCCAAGATGCTTCCAGCTAGTGAGATTTGTTTGATACCTATTTCAGGTGTTTTTAACATGAATGACCCTTTGGGGATGAAATATTAGAGAGATAGGAAACAGACAAAAGCATGAACTGTGAAACGACCCAAGGAGGATTGAACATTGGGCTCTGAGCAGTGCTGTGAAGCTTACCTCAAGTAAATGTGAAACAAGGCTTCCTCGGGAGGAGAAATGTGTAGTTAGATGGCAGCTGAGGGTCAGGCTGCTGTCTAAAAAGGGGTGAGTCTAGAAGAAATGTAGGGAATGACTGAAGAGCATACAAGGAAATACTGATGGACATCAAAGGAAAGCTGGTGTTGGAAAGGTGTGGGTGTTATACTTCACCTGCACTTGGAGTATTGCATCTTCTTAGATTTGTAGTGAGCATATTGCAAAAATTGAATCATAGGTTCATATAAGTTAGAAGGACGTTCAAATGTAATCTAGTCCAACATCTTTTGTCTGAAAACCCTCCTATTCTTAGTACTGCCCAATCCATTTCCCACTTATATTAATAAAAAAAAATAATGCACATTCTGTTAACCTGCTCTGGCAGGAGCCAAAGGCATTCACAGGACGAGGCTTCTGCTGACTGTCCTGGTTTTGCTGCTTCTGGTTCTCTAAAGTGTTTTCCTCTTATCGCTGTGTAGTGCACACTGGAAATGATCAATCAAGGCTCATGCACAGGATCTTTTCTTGCTAGCAAGTGAAAAATCAATTTGTGTTCGAAGGAGTAAACAGTAGTATGAGCTTCATCTCCCCAGAGTCAAAATGGATTCCTTGATAAAGAGATGACAATGAAAGCTGAGCTCTTGATGTATATGCACATAGGTGCTCATATGCAAGAAATGAGAGTGGGTTCCTGCATTCACTTAACATGCAACATTTATCTTTCCAGTAAAACAAAGATAGGAAGAAGAGATTACTTGTTGAATGACAATTGTGCATCAATAAAGCCAGGGTTTTTTTTTCACTAACAGTTTATCCAGATGAAAATGTAGTCGGTCAGTTCTGGCAAAGACATTATTCATTGTGTATTTCTGCTTTCTGACACTACATTTGAATTTTCAGAACTACTCTGACAAGTCTGTTGGAAGATTTTGTTGCTAACATATTTGAGAAATGCCTGCTGTTGGATGTAAATTACAGGGAAAAGAGACTGTATATGATTTTCTGTGCTGCAAAAACAAATTCTGATCTCATGCAGGTTATAAATTGTCCAGGAGGTAAAAGTGGTCAAGGAACTGTTGAATGAATAAATGGAAGGTTAGATCAACATGACTCATCAGATATTGTAACCATTCACCCGATGTCATTTGATCTGCTTAACATTAAAGGTTACTATTCCCTCACTTTTAGATTTCTGCCCTCCTTCCCTCCCTTTAAAGTTTAGTACTGAGCCATCCAAGCCATACATGAAACCTTTGGTTCCACATCGTTTCAGTTTTGTTCTCTCTTGTGACACCAAAATGTGAAGAGAGCCTTATAATGCTGGCTTGTATTAGGTGGAATATTTTGACCATCTGACCTTTCCTTTCTTATTCTTTCATTTTTTTTAGCAAGCAATATTTAAAAGTAAACATGAAGCAGTTTGATGCAAAAGAGTTTTGCCAGATTAAAATGAAATTGGAAGATGAATTCAGTGTAGCATGTAGCTGTTGTGGAATCTTTTTGTTTTGATTGACATTTTATTACCTCAGGACGTCTGTCTGCAGCTTATGTAATATTCACTGTTCTTGAGTCTGAGGTTCATGAATGCACTGCCGGCCGAGAGAAGAGCTCATGATGTGAAATGCAACTACTCAGTCTTATGGATGCCAAAGTCCTGGAATCTGTCCTTTCAGCTGAGTTAGACCATGCTGCTCACAAAGGAAAAAAAAGCACCAAAAGTGTGCAGAAGTGCAGGCTGTGGCCTCCTTTTCGGAATCTGATTACCGATAAAAGCTGAGCAGGAGACGGGGTGGAGAATCACATAATGGGTCCTAAACTACTTGATTTTTATCAGATTAGGAAAGTGGTAGTATGGGATGGATGTCCAATCTTGACTAAACTACAAGAGGAATGTGGTATTTTATTAATGGCAATTCTAATGCCAACTTTGTTACAGCAGTAGTACTCAACAAGTTGATGAATATTGTATCTGCTGTGTTTCATTCTGTCCTGATGAATCTGCTTGGATGCCATGGTGTGCCAAGTGGGCCTGCTTGCACTTGTTAGCTGAATGCAAGTGTTTATGGACGATTAAACTTGCAATTTTTGATTTACACTTTGAAAGACTGAGAGGTTGTTTTTCCTTTTTTTTTTTTTTTTTTTTTTTTCCAGGATAGACTAAGTTTCTAATAGATCTGTGCCTTTCAAGTCTCTTAGAATGTGTAACTGTAGCATGAATTTAGAAAAATGGTCTCATTTCTTTAGAAATCCATTAATAGTAATGTACTGAAAGACTCTTACATTGATCTTCTCTCTGATAGCCATGTTGTAATAATTATTCTTTTAATGTTTGCATCAATCTAAATGTTTTCCTCTTTGTGCTAGCTCCTACTTGGATCTCCCTATATGATAATCACAGCACTTTGACATCTTGCATTACTTTAATACCAGTGATTCAAAACAAAGCAATGCCAAAGGGAACAAAAGTTCTGTCAAGCCATTAAAATCTTCTTTGCCATTAACACAATGAAATTGATGCATGAGCATTTAAAGTTATTAGCAAGTGCTGCCAGCAGAAGCTGGTTGGGATTGCATAATATATAGTGGGCTTTATTAAAGTAAAATGGTATGTTTATTGTTATTATCATCATTAGTTCTGAAGTAACATAAACAGGGCTGTGAATTGGGAGAGGACAGGGAAACAAGAAGGAACATGCTCTGCACTGTGTAAATAGTCAGGGACACAATTATCACAATTAAGACATTTTTAAACAAAGGAACACACATGGTATCTCGGCTAACCATTGAAAATGGCATGTGTGATGCTAGGGAGGGGTGTTAAAGAGGGGGCTTCTGTATCTCTGCTGCTCTAACTCTTCCCAGTCTGACTCACTCGGCTGGATTTTGGGCTGCTCCTGCTACTGCTGTGAGAGATTTTGTGGTTGCTGTGTATACTGTGGGCTTATTGGGGGAGTATTTGTTTTGTTTTTTCGTACTCCAACATACTAATTTTTCAATGAAAAAATCAGGAGTGTATTAGAGACATATGTACTCCCACTGAGCACTGCAGTAATAGCTGTGCTTGCTAATCTTTGTTGAAATTAACTATATTCCGTGCTGACTGGAGAGTTGGTATGAGGTAGGGAAAACACAGATGAGCAAAGAACTTGCAGGTACTGAGAGGGGAAGAAAGTTGTTTAAGTGAAAAGCAGAGAGATGAAGGAAGGCCAATGAAGCGCTGGAATATCAAGTCAGGCAGTATGAGGGTGGACTGCATGCCTATTGCAGTTAATGCTAAACACTGGGAGTTCTCAGCCTAGGTTTGTTAGGTAGAATTTGAGCTGAGTAGGAACTGGGTGAAAAAGGTAAGGCTCTTTTTTGGTCAGTTGAATGTTTTTAAGTGATATTATAGAAAATTTTAAGTTGCTGGGGTAAATAAAAATCACTAATATCCCTGCAGTGTAGTCATGTTCACTTGAGTACTTCTTTACCAAGATATTGATGAACTGTTGGAAATTCAGAGAACAGTGATGAAATAAGCCAAAGGGATGGAAAATCTTGTTTATTGGGAAAGAAGGTAAAAGTTGAATGTACAGCATTTGAGAAAAGTGGAGTATAATTCTGTATGTCCGTGCATGGTATGAATCTGAAGTAATTGCTTAGAGTAGTGTGAAGAGCTCTACAGAAAGACTGAGGTAACATTGAAAGCAAAATTTTAAGTTATCACAAAAAAAGGGCCAAATAGTTTCCAACACTGCTCCATATTTTATTGAGGGAAGGGATGGGAGACCCATTCCCCTACAGTTTTTGGGTCAGAGTAGCCACAGTACTAGAAGAAATGGGGAAAATGTGCAACATTAGCAGAGTGTGAACTTGGTGATCTAATAAGTGTTTCTGGTCTTTGACTTTTGTAGCCATGTGGATTTATTCTTGAAGCTTAGTGCTGGTTGAAATACAGGAGGAAAGCCATAGCCGGTGCTTTTGGTCAAGCTCTATAGCAGATTAGGATGGCAGGGATTAAGTTTAGTCATGAGTGTCTTTAACCAAACTAGTTACCAAGGGCAATAAGGTAGAAGCATCGGGCAGAAAGCTCTCTCTAAATATTTATGGTACAAATATGGGGTTTGGTACCTTCCTGAATATTGTCTCTTCTGCTGCTGCTGTATCCTCATGATAAGAACCCATCATAACTACCTGCAAGTGCTACAAAATGGTTATACGTATGGGTCGTGTCTCCCTGTTTACATAATTGTTCACAGTATTTAGAGGTTTTGTGCTCTTTCATGTTCTCAGAATGAGGGATTGTGGCAAATGCTGCAAGTGCGATTTAAATGAGTATTTTCAATTAGAAAACGTTAAGGACAGCACTGTGTGTGTGTGTGGGTATGGTTGTGTGCATATCGCACCTTTTGAAGGGGAGAAGGAATATCTGTCAAGCCTCTTGAGGTGAATTCCTGTGTGGTGTTCAGTCTTCAGAGGATGCTTAACCTGCAACAGGCTGATGAAGTGAGGGACAACAAAATCAGCAGCCGCTCTTACAGTCCAACCAGTATTTTACTACAGTATATGTTTAAGTTTTAAGAGCTGTCTTGGCTGTTAGCCTATTAAGCTGTAGGATAAGATAGTTGATGATAACAGCTTTCTCCTAACTGTTATCACCTCTGTCCTTTGCTGCAGCATGCAGCAAGTTAAAACAAACCTCGCCTTCTCTCCGAAGGCTGCCGATAGGACTAACAGTGGGATCTTCTTCAATTACAGAAGTTTCAGGCAATTCTAGTGCCAGTTCTCAACTGTGAGGAAATCAGAGTACTTTATTGCTTCCAAAGTGTTGTTAGTAGCACAAAACAGTGTGGAAGGAAAAACCAACTTTTGACAAAATGGGTCCTGCTGATGATTTATGTTGATCTGAACTGGAAAGTTTGGTAGGCAGCAAGAGTGGCACAGCAGCCTTCAAACAGAGGCAGTTGCTTGTTATCTGTTCACCTGTGTGGTTGTAGCGACCGAACTTTGCATCCAGCACCTGACTAAGCATTTCTTTTTTTTCTTTAAACCTAGGTTACCCTTCCCAATGACTCCAGCTGTGTGGAAGAAATATTACGGGTGAGTAATAATGTCTGCTTTTGTATTCTTCATATAGCTGTAGTGCTGTTATTTCATCTTTTGTGAAGAAGGGTTATATGGCTGTCTTTAACGCTGTAGTTAAATAATAACATATTAGTGGGTCTGTGCTAGAGAGACATGGTTAAGGGGTAGGCCAAGGGTGCTCCTTAGTGAGTAAGGTCGGTTCACATAATACTCTGCATCTGCCAGCTTGTCTTGGTCAGGATTTACACACGTTCCTGTCCTTGTTTAAGCTCTGTGAGTCTCTCCAGGACACATTTCTCTCCTGCTCTGAGGTGGAGTTGCCTTAGTTCTCCCACTCACAGACTGACCTACAGTATACCTTTTCCTGTTTTCCCCCAGACTACAGTTGTTCATCGTTCATGGTTTTGTTAAAGACCTACAGACGTATTTTTCCTGGCAGTGCTCTGGTCAGTGGATGAATACAGAAAAATTAAGCAACCACTCCAAACTGAGCATGGCTTAATTGCAAGAAGATCATATAACAAGTAAAAGGGGAGTGTGAACAGTAGTTGTGTATATATATAAATCTGTTACTTTAAGTGTAAGACGGGCTTCTTCCCAGACACCCCAACTTTGATGTCCCCTGGGGGCAGGTTTGCAACCCACCGGTCCCTATCTGGGCTTTCAGGTTTTATCCTTATGGGTTGAGTTTGTCGTCTATCAGAGCTACCTCCCTGGGATTGCTAGCCAACCTGCTGGTTTTCGGTGTAGAGGGGATAAAATTTCAGTGGGAATTTGTGCCGGCCGTGTCCTTATCACTAGAAGCAACTGCTGCAAAGTAACCCAGACCTGAAGTCATGTGTAACAATTGTGCCAACTTGCTTGCAAAGACATGGACTTATTCTTGCTTATAAAATAAAATAGGCTTCTCAGTATTCATTGCAATTCAGAGTTAAATAGTTTTGGAAACTTGTTCCTGTTTTGTGTACACACGTTATCTTGGGGTGATATTGATGTCCTTATGGGTTGCCATTGTTGCTGCAGGAGTAGTTTGAACCAGCAGGCAAGCATGCACATGCTGACCTGCAGTAACAGAGGAATGTGCATCTGCATGTGCACCCAGAAGCAATGAATGGAAGGAAATAAGTAAAATTAAGTTTCAACCTTCGAAGTGAGCAGGGGTTTATTACCTGTAGAACACTAAAGGAGCAAAAGCAAAGAAAATGTTGAAAGATTGTGCAAAATACTTGGTACATTTTAAATGTCTTCTTCCCCTGTTTATATATTTCAGTTAGGTTCATTACTGTAGTTGGAATGAATGACTTCTTAGCTGGGGAAAGCAGTTGTTTTCAGTAAACAGCATCAAAAGAAAATGTGATGTAACAAACTTCAGGGATCAGTTATCAGGGTGACAGTTTTAATGTGGGAGCAATGTATATAAATCACAGAAGCAGAGGTGTCTTTTTTTCTAATCAAGAGGAGGTGATCCTATTTCCTACCCTGTGACTGTAACTTGACTCAACAAAAAGAGGCAGAATGTCCCAGGCTTCCTTCTGAAACCCACTGAGACTGCTGCAGGACTTTCTGTTGTCTCCAGAGAATGGGGATGAACTGCAGAGCCCCTGCAGCTGCAGGCAGCACCTCCTGCCACCAGTAGGCTGTTAAACTCTTTGGCAGGTTTCTGTGTCTCTGGGGATCTGTCTCACAAGGGTATGTAATGGGCACCCAAAAAAAGGGATACGAACCAGCAGAGCTTTCTTGACTGCCAGGTGCAGATTGCCTGGAGTCACCTCCTGTGCTCAGCCTTGCCATCCAGCTGTGGAGCAACCTGTCAGCCATAGCCGCAGGCATAGCCAGAAGCTGTCGGGAGCATATGAAACTGCCTGTGCCGGGGAGCAGGTAGGGAGGTACGGGCTTGGCGTGGGGCAGGTGAGCGTGGGACCTTGGCCATGGTTCACCTGGGCTCTGCGCTCCCTTGCCGCACGCACAGTTAGGTGGGTTTGCGCGCTCTGACACGCTGAGGGTGGCTTAGTATGCCATCGGCATGGCGTTAGGCAGCTCTGGGCGCTGACAGGCTGTCTGCAGCCTTCTTGTAACCTGTCTGCAAGCGGGCTGCAGGCTGCCAGCCAGGCCCTGCGTGTATGAAAGCAGCAGGTTACCGAGCCGCTTCTGGGGCCACCTGTCACAGGCCCAGCAAACCCCAGCCCCAGCTCGCGGCCTTCAGTGGCAGCGTTTTAAGCTTTCAGCTTCGTGTGTTGCTGAAGCACATGTGGAGGTAGAAGGACCTGAGTTTTGTCAATGACTTTGTTCTTCGCAAATTTATAATGCAGAGTAAGCTAGCGGGAAATGTGTTTGGGCTGCATGCAGAGTATCATATTCTACTTGACAGGCAACAGAGAGAAAGTCAGCAAGAGAATGTGATGCCCAGCAGTGGTCAAAGTCCAGTCTTCAGGCTTCCCATGGGGGTCCTGTGTCAGGACATTCAGGCTGTGTGCTCAGATGAAAGGATGACCCTTGGTTTCAGCAGCAATTTATGCTTTGAGAACCTGGATTAAGTTTTCAGCCCTGACAGATGCTTCTGGCCTTTTGGGACCATTTACTTAGGCTCTGAAGAGCCTCTGGGAGTGTGGGCCTCAGGTCCATGATGGCAGTTTTCCCAGGTAAAAATTAGGCTATTCACATTTCCATCCTGTCATGGATGTGTCAGAGGTAAACAAGAAAGATTACGAGACAGTCAAGACCTGCAGGTGGACAGACAGGGTGGTGAGAGTGTCCATTTTGACCAACCAAACCGTTGGCAACATCAGCACATTCTGCTCTGGCCATGTCCGCTACTGCGCTGTGCACCCCCGAGTGCCAGAGCAAGGATGCTGCCTGCCAGTTTTCCTTGAGAGTATTTCATGCCTTGAAGTTGCTTTTTATCCTTTTTTTTTTTTTTAAAGTCAAGAGTATTAAGTGACTTAATTATGTTTCACCCCTCAGAAAAACACAGTAACTCTTGTAACTCTTTTATGGGTTTTTTTTTTTGCTAGACTTTACAAGGAAGAGGTACCTAAGCTAAGATCCGTGACCTCTGATTTTACAGAGCTTTTTTTTCAAGCTGAACTTGATTAATGTTTTTTCTAATTGTAGAAGTTTGCAATTCCTAATCTTTCTTTTTTTTTTTTTTTTTTTCCTTTTCCTCCCAGGACAGAAAGGTTTGATTGGGTTTATGGTCAAAATTTCCAGCCAAGTGAGGGGAAAGGTCTTGAGTCCATTCAGACCCCTGAGTATTTAGAGACAAAATCCTTCAGATTTCCTGAAATGTTTAGCTACTTATGTCATCATCTTGTGTAAATGCTTTAAGGACTGTTCCTGATACCACAACCAAAGGTTAATGGCAGACCAGTCTCCTGTTGATTTTGCTTTTCTAATCAGGATGGCTGAGAACGTCGTTAAAATAATAATAATAATAATAATAATAATAATAATAATAATAATAATAATAATAATAATATCATCATCTTGTATAACTAAGGCCAAGCTGTAAAGGTAGTGCAGGGCATTTGCATTTAATACAGGTTGCTAATACCAAATTGAATGATGAAGGTGAATACACTGGTGGTCAGTACACCTTTTTTGGTTCCAAAATGTGGCTTATTTTTTTAAACCAACACTGAAATATCCACTTTGAAAGCATGGATGATGCGGAAAACAGGCAATCCACAGTGTGTGTGTGTGTGTGTGTGTGTGTGTGTAGTTCACATTTCATTAATGTGGATTTAAATTAAATTGTCACTTGCTATGTGCAGCCATTGAAAAATGAGTTCATTGAAATGTTGTGATACAAAGTGTAGACAGGGCAGGAGAACTGACATTTTAAAACAGTATTCTGAAGCTGTGACTTGTGCCACTTGTACCAGTGCTTTACATCAGTGTGCCTTGCTGGTATTGCAGGCTATGTGACCCACCTGATGGCCTAGGCATGGGGGGGGGGGGGGGGGGGGGGGTAGGTGTGACACTGAGTGTGAACTAGCAGCGATCCTTTTTATGCCTAGGAAGGGACCTCCCTTAGAATTGGTTTACCTCTGGGTAAAGAGGTGATAAGCATACAACATTACATGGGAAAGAAAGGAAATTTTATTTAACTAAATTTTCTGGAGGACTTGTAGCACAAATTGAAACTTTGGGCTAGCTGTTTAGGCAATCGATTAGATGTAATCCTGCAGAAGTGAAGCTCTGGTCTGTACACATAAAGCTTTCGTGTCTGTGTTGCTAACCATCTGGGCAGGCACTTCTGTCTAAAAATCTGTCCCTGCTTAGAAGAACAAAAGAATTCTTGTAGGTACATATTTGCTGTAGTAAGGCATCAAGTAACTAGATGGACTTCTGATGTTATGTGGACAGCTGTGTTATTAATTAAAAGCTTTCTCGTCTGGAAGCAAACAAATCCTAAATATAATTCAGATTGTAATTAGTGTAAAAATAACTGGTGTTAAATGAGCAAAGCCTGTAATGTGTATGGTCTTCTATTCTTCTGATGACTAGCTCAAGTCTAATGACATTGCAGAATATGTAAATTGATCAGCAGGTGAAAATGCCCTTGACTGGGCAAATTATGTGTAGTATTACCTTCCTCATGCCAACTGAAAGCACTAACAGATTTAATATGTATCATCCATAGCTGAGGTGAGCTGTTCACAGAGCAAAATTAGACTGTAACAGATACAGCCCATTATTTGCCCCTCAGTAATTGTTTTCTCTTCTAAAACACAAACCAACATTGAAGAACGATGCTAAACCTAATTATAATAATTGTAATTTGAAAAATACAGGTACACTGTCCAGTGTGGTTACAAATGCACTTAGTAGCTGACAGGCAGTTTAAATATTTTCATGTGGAATCTGGGGGCTTGCTGGGGAGGACATGATGTGAATTTAAAATGATTATCCAGACGTCATTGGACAAGTGAATAACGAGCTGACTGGCCTAGTAAATCATGTGAACCTGTCAAATGTGGGAACACGTTGGGGAGGAGATGATGTCAAGTAACAGTAACTTAGCAACCTGGCATTTAGCTGTCCAGAGAATGAGTAAGAGTAGCCACTTTTAAATAGCTGAGTAAATAAATGAATCCCTATATGTCTTAGGTGTGCTATAAAAATAGCCCAGCACCGTATGTTTTGTGTCAAGCTGCTTCTTTCTCCAGGATAAGGTGATTTATTATTTCTATTGAAATGAAAAAATGGATTGAAAAGTTAACCCACGTGTAAATGTGTATCTGCGGCCTTTGTCCCTCGTCTGGCGTGCAGCCTTTGGAAGCGTGTAAGGAACGGATAATAGCCTGCTTTGAAAAAGGCAATATGTTACCCTGTAGGGTTGGTTGTTTTGTTGGTTTTTTTTTTTTTCCTTTGGACTTTGGCTTATGTACATGAAGATTTGGATGGATAAAAACAATTAATTTCTTAGCAATTTCCAAGCCATTGCATTTTCAGCTTTTTATCAGCATTTTCTTAATGGAGGCAGAACCAGTTTCTGCTCTCACATAAAAATAAATCAAGGGGTAATTCCACTGACCTCTGATCTCATTTGAGTTCATTGAATTCTTCTTCCTCCCACACTGGTATAAATTGGCAGCAGCTCCACTTACGTTGCTGCTGCTGTTATTAAATAAAAAGGAGTTACCCCTGCATTACTTTAGGTATACATAAAAGAAGCAACTATTCCTTTACTCTGATGACTCTCTAGATGTAGTCTCAATCCAGAAAAACGGAAATGCTGTGTAGTTCTTTGAGAACAGTTCATTCCTGGTTTAGTAGGTGATCAGCTCAATTCTCATCTCAGTACCAGCACAAACGTTCAGCAACAATTCCAGGAAGGTCAAAAGTAGCTTTTTCCCAGCATTTTGTGCACTGTCCAGGCGTATACACGCAGGCATGGTGAGATCAGTAAATGGAGTCATTTAAGGACAGTCTGGCGTAGGCTTGAAGTGCAAAAGGCTCTTTAGGAGTTGGAGAATGCAGCCTTAGGTCTTCCCAGTTTAGAGCAGACCCTTAACACAGAGGCTTGCCTTGGCCATTGTGATTTACACCTAAACACAGCAGAACAGTTTTTGGCCATTCACCTTCACAGTGACAACATCGTAGTGCCACCCGTGAGACAGGCACCTCAGGAGCATTATCCCAAAGCTGTCTATTATGACTTGAAGGTACATAATGTAGAAAACTCAGATCTAACTTCAGGCTAGCTGAGTAAGAAGCTGACATGTGTCAATGCTCAAGTACTTAGCTTACGCGGTGCGTTCTGTGGGCCGCTGTTGCACTGCTGGCACGGCGCAGGTTAGATAGTAAAGGAGTTCACTTGTGATGTAGATATGTACTATAAATCTGCTTTGTGCTGCAAGATCAACGCAAAGCAGGCTTCATGCTGTTGGGGAGGTGACGGGGAGAAAAGGTTGACTGTCTGATCTGACAAATGCGTGTGGGTGTGCAGTGTTTCCTGTATTCGAAAGGTGGTGTTTTGCACCTGCCTGTTACAGGGATAAATGCCTCTTCAAGATGTGAGGCAGCAAAAGATTAGACCTTTGTCAGGACAGACAAGCAAGGTCTGATTCCAGCCTGCAGGCACATTTATCAAATAAAGGTTTTATTTTTGTAGCAGTATTAAAGAAATTACTTAGCAAAGAACTTTGAAATGTAAAATCTGATCATCATGTGGGTCTATTGCAGCCTGTCTACACTGTAACAATAAAAAAAGATTACAAAAGGTATTCAGGAAAAGAGAGAGATTGCAGTGCGCCTATTTCAAACTCAGTATTCAGTTCAATTTTCTTATCTCTTAACCATAATATTTTAACATCTATTTTCATACTGCCAAATTGAAATATTGCTGATTTCAGTAGTATTATATAATTCTGCTGTCAATGCCAGATTTACCATTGCTACTAAAATGACTATAAAGTAAGCTGACATCACAAGAGTTTGGACATATATTACTGCTCCTGAAGAGATTGAAAGCACTCTCATGAGAAATGGATGACTAAATGAAAAAGTGTTAATTCTTATCTTTTTTCCAACCTCTTCAGCATCTCTTTTGCATCAAAACAACCACATTTTGTTCCTTTTCCTCATTGATAGTCACCTCAGAAATGATCCACTATGTATTGCAACATGTTACAACCTCGGCATCCTCACTCTGATTCAGTACCCTTTTATGATAAAAATAATGATACTTCATGAGTATATACAAAATAATTCTTTAAAAGCCAGTTCAAACAAAAGTAATTTAAGCAAAGTCATTGTCTTGGAGGAGAAGATACTAAGTTTTGCAGCTTCTGCAGAAGGTCAGGTTCACCCTCTGCAGCACTTACAAGTTTTGGTCACTTCATATACTACTTTTTCAAAGACCTCTAAGTTTCGTGGTTCCAGAAATAACTGGAAGTGAGAGGGACATAAATGTGGGAAAATGAATTGATGAGGTCTTGTAATTGAGTCGAGATTATCATAAAACTTAGATTCCTACTCCAGATTTGCAGACCCATGGGACCTGACTACCCAACCCTTTTCATCATTGTAAATAAAGACTTGTGTTTCAGTGAAAGTGCGAGAGAAAATGGACCCAAAGAATCTGGGATGTCAGATCAACTCTGACCTTTTGTATCCTCCGATGAATGAAAAAAGGCCCCAAGTGCTGGACTTGACAGAAAAACACTTGTACAGTTACAGTGTTTGACTGTAGCTGTACCAGGTGTCCGTTAAGGACCTTGTGGGCTGCATGAATTTATTGTGTAAAACCATGATTAAGTACTTCAGAGCCTGTTGTGTGCCTGTCCTGGAGTACTGCTGCCAATTCCAAAATGACCAGTAACAACTACTGGCACAGTATGCAGTGCGGTCAAGCAGAAAAGCCGTCTGAAGCTCCTATACTCCACTGACACATTACTGCCAAAGTGTTAAACAAAAAAAATATGTAGTCCTATTTTGAAATATAGGTAGTAGAATATTCCTCTGGTCTCAGATTAATCATTTCTGTTATTTCATCTTGTCCTGTCAAAATGAAACATGGTTAAATATGGGCATTGAGTGTTTAAACTGCTAGCAGTGTTACCTTTCATTTAAGTAGATTAATAATGTGTACTCTACATAACAAATTGCTTTAGGCACTGAATGAAGACATTGAAAACATTAAAATCGAGTTATGTTTTCTGAAATAGATGCATGCTTTAGAAACAATTCTAGTTTGAAATTACAAAGTCTGTAGCATCTTCTGTGGCTCTTTATTTCACAAAAGGGAAGGGGTCCATCCCTTCGGCCCTGAGGGGCAGGCGTTGTGGGTTTTAAGTCCTGGTAGGAAGCATCCCCATCAGTCAGCACTGCTGAAGAAGCTGGTGGGGCCCATGAAGGGAGGTTGGCCATATGTGGTTAGTCAAGAGAAACAGCTAGGAAAAGGCTGGGCAGGCTTGCAGTGTCCAAGGGAAGGCAGGGCTGGAAGATGTAACTAAATGAATCTTCAGAAAGAGTTTCAAGAACCTTCCTCTTTGAAATTCTCCTCTGAAGTTTCAGCTGGCCATGACAATGAAAACCTACCAAAAAATTGGTTGATGGTTGAAACAATGCATGTGAGGAAAGAACTAGAGAAATGAAGGAAAATGGACCGAGGGGCCAGATACTTGAGGCATGCTCAGTTTCACTGCTTTAACTACAACTACCATGTCGCAAACTTTGATGCTTCACTGCTCTTGTGCTCTTAGAAGGAAAGTAAAGAAAACAGGACAAAGGTGACACCTGGAGTAAACCTGAAGTTAGAACTTTGGATCTCATTGTTTCTCTCAGAGGAAATGGGTGGAAATGTTCTGTTACAGCCGGTATCAGGAATATTTGTTGCCATTTTACTCATGTACTGCAGTCTAAATTTAACTCAGGTCACTCCTAATCTCTGCTTCGTAAGGCAAGAATGCAGATACCACCTGAGTTACAGATCAAGAATTATGTCTTTCTCAAACACCCCCTGCATGAGCAGGTGGACTTTCCCTTTGGAGGAGTCATATGGTTACATGTTACCAACCTTGCCAGCCTCATGGGGTTTGTGAAAGCAGCCTAACATGGGAAGGCAACAGTCACCGTCTGTCCTAAGTTCAAGTTACTCCACATTCTGTAGGGAAAATAGTACTGGAAGCTGCCTTTCTGGGGGGAGCAATTTATGTCTTTGCTACTTGCCATTGATCTATAGGCTTTAATAGTGTCATGCGGCACAGTCAGTGGAGCTCTTTCTGAAGGTTTCTTCCTTCTTACCTGTGGCGATTGTTTCAGCTGTCAAAGTCTTCAGAATACACCACTTCATACCTGCCAGTAGAAGACTGATATGGTCCATCTTCCCATCTCTTTGAACATCCTCTCAATAAATGTTTGAATACATAGACTCAGATAAAATGTCCTACCTTTAATCTTCCTCTATAACCCCAAGATGCCACTTTGCTCCACGGTGTCTCCTTCTATGAAACAGGAGAATAGAACCTCACCCACACTGCCATCGCGCTGTGAAGTTAAATTAGTTGCTAGCAAAATGCATTGCAGTCCTCAGCTGGAATTATTCGTGTTATAATTGTGCAAAAGCAAGGCTCATTCAGATATGTAAAATTACACTACATACTGTGGCTTATCCATTTCTGTACAGAATTTCTAACATTTCTTTAAAGAAAGCGTGTCATTGAATTTAATGTTCTGAGAAACCTCATGAACTTCCAATCTATTTTAGCCATATATTTCAAATTGTGCTTATAATTGTGGGTTTTTATTGAATATGTAAGTTCCTTTCAATATCTTAATACAGTACATGGGTTTTAATACACATTTGAGAAGAATGCACACTGTGGATGGGAGGCACTTTTGAGCGTTTTCAAATTGTCACAGTAAAATTGTCACATTTGTTTAATTAGCCTGTAGATCCTGCCATGTTGATTTATGTCAGCTGTGTAACAATTTCTTTGGATAGCTAGAAAAGCTGACCAGAATGCTTTACTTTTTTTTTTTTTTAATCTTTTTACTTTTTCTTTCTTTTTTCTTCCCCCCCCCCCCCCCTCCCCATTTCTCACATTTCTGTTTGATTTAAAAGCAGTCATACAGGCACCCAGCCTTTCAGAAGTCAGCTGAAGAAAATGTCAGGCTGTAGCATTAGAAAGGAAAATGGTTTTATTAGTTGAAGTCATTGAGGTGTTGTTCAGAGGCAAGAGATAAAAACTGACTACAGACATGAATCTGAAGTTCAGACCTAAGTGCTCAGATTTATGTTTGTTCAACATTCTGCATGCACTATTTATTCTGCCTGCTGTTAGTGTTACTGTATTGCCTTCCAGGGCTCCGAAGGCGAGCACTCTGCTGTGGGTGTCACTAGAAACCCTCTTCTCCACAGTTTACAGCTCTTTAGGTATTTCCTGTATTCCAAAACTTCTGTCCAATATCTAAGCAAATATACTGCGGGGGGGGGGGGGGGGGGGGGGGGGGGGGAGGTGGAAATAATATGTACTAGTACTTTGCAGAGTGAAACAGGAGCAACATGGTCATACATGAACTTAGGAGTCTTGCATGAGTTGCTAATGGGAAAAAAGAAAAAGAGGGCAGGGTAGTGTTCATTGTATTTGCTCTTGGCTGAGTGGGTGATTTAAGGCATGGACCAAATTTCGTCTATGGAGCCAAGCTGGAAAATGGTGGGTACTGATCTCTTGTGAGGAATGCTTTGAGATCCTCTGATGGAATTTATTGCACAAGCTCTGAGTGTCAAAGGCCCCTTTGGGCTTTGTAGTCTATTAATTTCTTTGCCATGAGTATATGCTGTTAAAGAATATGTTGTTTGTGTACCCCAAAGTACACTAACCTTTAAAAATATTCTTCTGAGCCTCAGAAAAAAACCCTTGGTCTTTGGTTTTTAGGAGAACCTTCCCAGTAGTGATTTTTTTTTTTTTTTAATCAAGCCAATTAATCCCTTCCCGCTTATTCCAGCATTTTATCATTTCTGACCTCTTGAGCCCCCAGTCTTTTCAGTAAGAGGTCTGAGTTGCTAGTTTATCTGAAAAAGGTGCTTTGTACCAATCAAATGAAAACTGGTGCTCAGATTTTTTAAGAGCAGCCCCTTGTCATTTCGGAGTTCAGACAAAAACAAAGAACACAGCTTCAGCAGTGAGGTGTTCACTGGAGGCTTCTTTTCATGAAAATAGTTAACACTATTTTTTTTTTTCCTTGGCAATTGAGTCATTGTTGCTTTTAAAAGAAGTTGTCATGATCTCCTCATTACCATTTTTCTTAATATGGTAAGTGTAAACTACAAGAAAGCTATCATGTTTGAAAAGATACAGGAACCCTAAGGAATGTTACACTAACTGCTTGTGCTCTTTGAAAAGGCTTAGACTGAGAATTTGACTAAATGTATCATTCTGTCTCCTTTGCAGCAGCATTGTCATTTTGTAGTGTCTCACAACACAAGTTACCCTTCAAAATAAATGCCGTGTTACTGCATCTAGCCTTTGTATCTCTCCAGATCAACAACTCCTTTTGGTAATTGCTTGAACATGACAATACATTGCACTTTGTGCTTAAAAAAAAAAAAAAAAAAAAAAAAAAGTATGCTTTGGCAGGTTTATTCCAGTTTGTCCTTGTATGATAACTGGCAATTGTCAGTGTTTGACACCAGCTGGAGTTGCAAATAGCACTGGCTGCTTAGAGCTAACTAGCAACCATGGGTCTACTGGGTGGTCTTTTCCTGGGCTTGCTCCAAGTTTTTTCCAGATTGCTCATACGACCCCTGATAAACTATTACTAATGAACAGTTTGCTATTCCTTTTTGGCCATCTAGAAGCAACAAAGACAATGCATGTCATCGTCTAGTAATGTAGATATATAATTTTTAAATGCTGGGGCACCAAATTTACTGCATTGTAGAGCTGTGGCTTTTGAGTCCTATCCAGTAGTTTTCCTGTGGGAAAAAAACAGTAGTGTAGTGTTTGGAGACAGGAAGGTTATGGACTTTGCCATTTTTCAGCCCTGTTTTTAGGAGTTAGTTTATTTCAGTGTAGTTTGATGTCAGAAGGGTTTAAAAAACGCAGGCATAGAAGGAGAATATATTAATCTGCTGTATAGTCTGAACTTGCTGATTTCAGACCTTAGGACCACTCTGTGTGGGACCAAGCAACCTCAGCTGTCATACGTCTTAGTGGCAGTTCTGAGTATGTAATGTTTCCAACCTCAGACGGATTACCTTTGTAAGAAAAAACAAGCTGGGAAATGAGGAATCAAATACATGCGTGTGACAGTGGGAATCTGTCTACCAGAAATATTCTGAAGCCTCCATACCTTAATGGAGATCAAAAAAGACCTCAGCATGTTTTGGCTTCAGTTTTCTTTACTCTTTAAGCTGGCTTATTTGGGTAAGGCTGACATGCCAAAAAAGTGTATGTTGTATCAAAACATCTTCTATACATACATACATTTTTTTCTACACCTGTTAACTTAGCAGGAGTGGATCAAAGGGGAGTGTTGGCATGATTTACAGGACACACAGATGCAGGAACAGACCTGCTTCAAGGCACAAGTGAGGAAAAGGAAATCCAGACTGAAATGTTTGTTCTTTTCCAAAGGCTAAAATTACTATAATAAATTCCAGGTCACATGATAGGGTTTCAGGTGGCTGCTTAGGTCTTTCTGTAAGAGAAGAGAATTAAAGGATTGAGTGTGAGAGGTGGCAAAGACTCTACCTCTCTGTTACAGGCCAGAACCCATAGTATATTTTTTGGCAAACATGCTAAGCTTTTAACCTTACAAAAAAACAGGGTGCCAAATTAGAGGATCCAATGATCAGGCTTCAATTTGAAGTTTGCTGTCCATCCAGGACTCGCTGAATGCTGTTCAACCTGGTTATGTTGTCCGCCCACAATTTTTCAGCCAATATTCACTGTTCCTGATTTCCAGCCAATATTCAGAAGTTCCACCACTGCCCCAGGCATTGCATAAGACAAAAAATGAGACAGTCTTTGCCCTCAAAGCATTCATAGTCTCTGATGCAGGCACTGGGAAGATAATCATACTCTGTAGGGGAGACTGCATTCCTCACACACTGAGGGAGAAGCAAGTTTTCAACTGGAACACATGGTAGGGAAAGCACATAGATGAAGAGAAGGAACTGGTGAAAAGGGACAGCTTCTGTAAGAGCAGGTTTGAGCTTTTCTAGGTATTCACGGTGTCTTCACTTCAGCCTCAGACCACTGTTTTAATGGCATTACAGCTGAGGTGTTGATGAGACCATGTAAGAGGGAAACACGCAACATTAAAAAGAAATGCTGCCCTGGCACACCCACTCAGGAAAACCCATGCTGCAATACTGCTTGTGTGGTAAGCAGAATAAAAGAGATCTGGCAGAATCTTGGTTTTGAAGGCCAAAAAAACAGCTTTTGTGAAAGATTTCAATGTGTATTGTACAGCAGTGTGTGGTAGCTTCATTTCTTTGTATTTGATGACTAACAACTTGGAGTCCAATTTTAATGAAAGCAAATCATGGCTTACGCAAAGGAATTCAGCTTTAAACTCAAATAAGTTGCTTAACCTGCTTTTTTAATTTCCCCCATATGCTATTTCAGATAATTGATGCTCCTGTTTTAAGACTAAAGCTGGAGTCTTCTAGCGCAAGTTGATGCCTCCAAATTCCTGATGATTTTTAGACTCTGTTTCATCATATTGTCAGGATGTGGGTTGTAAACTGGTTACATGGGTCTAAAACTTAGTGCACAATGTAAAACTTAAACAGTTTCTATGCTAAGCCTACAGAAAGAGAAGTTTTGTAGTTTAGTCATTTAATTTTGCCTGATACTGAATTTGGATATTTTATTTTTTCACTACATTGGTATAAGTGGCTCCAGAAATTAAATGCATTTTGTAATAAATTACATGGATAAGGTCTTGTCATGTGACTACATAATTCACTGTTGTATTTTGTATGAAAAAAAACCAACCAACAAACAACAAACAGGAATTGATTACATCTGGCAATGTAAAGGAGATGGTGTAATGTATTGTATAAATGTGCACAGTGGAGTGCCTCAGGGTAGGTGCAGTCTTGTTTTGTAACTCTAAATTATAGTTCTGCTCTCCTCTTGTTGCGAACCCTAAATTTCAGAGAAGAAAACAGACGATTCAAGACATGCTTTTTTGCTTGTGAAGCTCAGGATGGATGGAACAAATTACCAGATTCCCTTAAACAAGTGCCAGCAGTGAATAGTTTCAAAACACAGTTGCTTATTTACTTGGGGAAATGTTGCCAATGTTTTTTAAATTGCAGAGATGAAATTATATGTTGGTATTAGTAACTTTTGAAAGAATTAGCTTTTTATTACTTATTGTGCCTTTGTTTATATTATACTGTTGTACTGCCAGGATGTTATGTTGTATTTAACAGTTCAATGCATACTTCCAATCTCTTGGGGCCCTCATGAAAATTAGATGTGCCATCGCTGGAGATGGTTACCAACAAGTATCATTCTGAATAAATAAAATCAATGGGATATGGCTGTGCATCTCAGTGGGGATGAGAAGCTGCCAAGAATGGGAGGTATTGCATTGGCCATACTGTCTACAGCAAGACTCTGGTGCTGTGTATTGGACAACGAAGTCACTAGTTTAGATACCAAGAGTGACAGATGAAGAATGCCTAGCTTTCTGGAAGTGGGTTTAATACATGTGACTGCAAGCACCTGGATATTTATCCTTAACTTTTAGGACTCTGAAACTGGTGTTAGCTGGTGTTACTTGAATATCCAATTTGGGATGCAGTATTAGATAGGATCTCAGCATGGCTGAGAATTAGTAAGTATGGAGGATCAGGATTTTTACCCTCATGGGTGCTCTGGTGTTCTTGAAGTGTGTGCTCTGTGAAAGACACAGCACCCACCACTGCCTGCCAGCATCCCAGGTGAGTGGGACCTCACGTCTGACCCATTCTGGCAGTTCCATGTTCCTGACCCATCAGTAGGTCAGTGCAGAAGAACAGCTATATAGAGGTATGCATACCTCACGTGACCCAGTATCTCACATGTGCTTGGCAAAAGTTCAAAGCTTTATTCATCCTCTCCTTGCCTGCAGCCATTACGGCCTATCTTTAACAAACCCCAGATACTCTGCAAGTAGACAAGATGCCTCTTGCCTCTCTTGGATGGGAAGTGGAGTTACCTCAGTGTCACTATTCCTGGTCAGTACATACCTGTCTTTGGACTCTGAAGGCTCATGGAATGTCACGGAGACAACCCTGGGTCCTGTTTATCTCCTGGACTTTCACTAGAAAGCTTAGAGAGTGGTCTAAGACAGACAGTGTGGGCCAGGGAAGCAATCATACATGCAGGATGCATCTACCTTTGAGTTCATTTCTTAGGCCTCCTTTTTCCACAGAACTCTTAATTTTGTCTCGTTGCATAAGACTTGTCAAGAGAGCTCTCCCATGTGCTTTGTTTAAGGTCCTGTTTCATTTTTTACACTGTGCGATTCTACCTCACCGATTATGTTGTGAGACACACACACACCCACACCCCCCCCGTGTCCTTCCTGCACTTTACTCATACAGATAGCCTAAACCTGGCAAGAGTAAGGATACAGCTCTTGTTTTGTTGCAGTTCGCCATAATGATGTTTCTATAGTAGGACACTTAGGGAGTTGTGCTGCATGTTCCTGAAAATACCAAGAATGTTTGAGGAGCTGCTCGAGGCCACAAAACATACTTGGGATTGAATTGAAGGACTGGCCTTCACACTCAGGATGGTTTTTGACCACATAATCTTCCTGAGGTGGACCTTGAAGAAAATTATCCTGATTCACTTTGGGGAGAAGTAACCAACCTGTTTCACAGAGGAGCCTTGGGAATGAACTATTATATGCACAGCATGGACCATTTGGCGCCCAGGACCCAGCATGGCGCTAAATCATTTGACAGTGTTGACGCACTATTATATAGGCTGTGGTTACTTTTAGGATTGTGTTGGACTTGTTAAATTGGAACCTGGTGGTGGGTTCATGTGGTATAACATCATTACTTTTCCCCCTAAAACAGCCTCTTGAGCTGAGATACCTTCTCACTGTAATGGGGCATTGTTTTTCTTCACATGCACAAGATTGGTTAGAGCAATAAGTACATCAATCATGATTTGCTATTTTTTTATTGTCTTTTAAATGCTCTAAGCAAAGAATGTGAGTGTTATTAGCTGTAAAAGCTACAGTGAGGAAAATGTATGGAAAAGTGTGAGGTATATGAGAGTCAGTATTGAGAAACTCAGCTGAAAAATAAAATGCCCATATTGCTATCACTTTCTTTGTGGCTTTCCAAATATTAACAAAAGAGGAAAGGAAAATGTATCTTGTAAAGTTTGTAGTCAACTGCTATTGGCATCTAAACCAATTTCTGCATTCATTTTCACTGAATACATTTTTTTTTCTTCCCTGTCTTTCCCCTTCTTGTTAATATGGAAAAGAATATTAATTTGCCATGGGAGGATATGAAATGCTTCCCATTCCCCACTTGGGCAAAGGGAACTTATTTGTTGTCATTGATAAAACCCACAAGGTGAACACTGTGGTTTTAGATTATGGTCAGGGAAATGGTTGCTTTCTGTAGAACAAACTCTTGCTTTTCAATAAGAAACTCATGCGTGCATGCACTGTATTTCCAAATGGCTTTCTAGTAGTTTTTGGTACAGTAGCAAGATAAATTCTAGTATGACAAAGCCATCATTGCAAATGCTGCTGCATTGTTCCTCCAAAAATATGTACTGGGCACTAGCCACTGGCAATACATTTGCTAAAACATTTGCATGAGTAAAAAGGTTGCTGCTTTAACATTCATACCAGGAAAACTGCCTTTCTCTTTGAGGCCATCACTGAAGTATTCCCCTCCTGTCCCTTACAGGAAAAAAACGGTGTGGTATCCCTTTGGTGTTGAGAATTTTTTTGAGCACTGAAACATGGCAAATGCATATCCATGAATGTATCTATAGTGTCCCTGTCAATACTGACAATGTATCAAAACCCCTTCCTTAGGAAGCCTTTGGCTCAGTATAAAGCAGGCCAGATTACTGGTCAGGATACTCCCAACTGCTCAGGCAAATTTTCTGTTCCTTCATAAGGAATATGAATGAAAAACAGCCCATAACTTTATTGCCTTTGTGTTCCTTTAGGCTTTAGTGTCATTTGCTTGTACATGTATAAATATATATATATATGTATATATTCATTCTTTCCTTAGCCTTTTCCCCAGTGATGAAACGGGCTGAGATGTGTTTTTAATTCAGTATGCATCACACACATGAAAAGAGGCTGCCCCTCATGCATTACTGGCTTCATAGCAGAGAGAGTTTGATCAGGTTTGTATGAATGCAGAAACCAGAAAGACACTGTGAAACAAGACATGCTTTTTATTAAGGTTGCATTGATAAATAGTTAATAAAACATTAATAAATCATTAATAGAGTCTTTAATAAATGGTAAATCACTTAGTTATCTTTATTCCATCAAGGCAGTAGGTTGCTTAGCACCAGCTGTAACATGAAGCTTATAATAACCTTAGAACATCTATTCATCATACATTAATTTTTTTCTGAATGCAAGTTTAACATACTGTGTAACCAAAAACTGGAGAAAGTTTAAAGCAACAGATTTAGCTAAGAGTTAAAAGGACTGAGAAGGGCAGTTGACAGACAATACCACAGATAAGGTCTCTTTAACAGCAGTGGCCTCAGATTCCATTTATTGCTAGGAATTCATGCAGGGCTGCTCCTCCTCCTGCTCCTCTGGCTGCCTTCTAATGATGTGGGCAAAGTGTCAGTCCTGAAACTGCCTTTGTGGACCCTAATGCCACAGAAGAAAAACACCAGGATTGTTGCTTTCTTCTGCTGCTTTTTTGCGGATCTGCTGTCCACAAGAGAGGCAGTAAGGGTAGAGTTCGGCCAACAGAGATCTGTCAAACTACAGAACAAGAAAAAGGGCTGGGAAGGGTTTTAGAAATCTCATCGTGTACTCCACATCCCTGTCCCAATGCAGGAATCAATCCCGCCTAAGCCATTCCTGACTGATGCATGCTAATCTCTTCTAAGTGTGTTTCTCCAAAGATGGAGTCTGTGTAGTTCTTTGAACAATCTGTTTCAGTGCTGCATGGTCTTTGCCATTAGAGAGCATTTTCTTATGTCTAACTGGAATCTTTCTGGCTGCAATTTAAGTTCATATCCACCATAAAACTGGAAAACAGATTATTCTCTCCTTTAGCAACAGCTCTTTCTGTAATTGAAGACTGTTCTCATGTCTCCCCTCAATTCTCCCAAGGGAAGTAGCATGAGCCCTATATCTTGGGAGACTTCAAATTAGATCAGGCTAAGCAGTTTAGAGTGCACTGTAGGAAGGGAAGCTGCCTCAGTAGGAACCCAGAGTACACAGTCTAGCTGCTTTTTTCCATAATGACCTCTTAGAGCCTGGCTCAGTGCTTTTATCCATATTTAAAAACACTGCAAACTTTCTTTTCAACAAGAAGGAAATGATGGAAAAATGAAATACAGAGAAAGGAAATAAATCTTGAAGGCAGCTATTAATTTTAGGAACTGGTTTTGTAAAGTTATTTACCATCTGCCCCATATCCCCGGTTCTTTCCTCCCATTTAAATTGTGATTTGGCCTTATACCTCCACAGCCCTTAAAAAGTTTGCTTGGAGTATTTGTAGTTTTGGTGATTCATTAGATCGTGTCTGCATGTGTCCTTCTTAGCTACTTACCTAAGGGCTTTTATAGCTGAAAGAAGCAAACTTAGTCGAAGAGACGAGCGTGCTTAGCTTTAATAAATAAAGCACATGGAGTCTATTAAAACAATGTTTAAATAATTTTCAGAAAGGAGGATGCTTGATGTTACTACATCAGAGGACCACAGTGACTTTTAAGCCAACAAACTGTGCAGGTTTACTTTCTCATTTAATCTCCAGGTCTATAAAAAAAATGCATGCTTCCATAGCAGTCATCTACCCACTCCAACAGTTAACATGATTTTGGAATTATTTTAAGTCCAAACCATGTGAAAATAAATCCTAACTCAATTTTGTGGGATTACTTTGTTTCCATTAAATTCCTCTTTAAAGCATTTCATATGCTCGGTTTTATTATTTTTACTTCCAGGAATTTCTAAATACTTCCAAATTTGGATTGATTAAAGTTTTTTAACTTTTCCTGGAAAAAAAAAATACGCAATTCCCTGCCTGCTTTCCCAGGTATTTACAAACCAGGATGTTTATATATACAGCTTAATGGATGCATACACAACACACACTGCCTGTGTGGTTCTTTATAGTCATAACATATTAGAAGGTAGATATATCAGATCTCACAGGTTAAACAAAATAGAGCTTAGCGAGTACTAAAAGATGAGGGACCTCCAAAAGAAATTGGGGCATAGCAAAGAATGGTGAAGTCATGTGGATGATTAAACAAATGACATCCTTTCTTCTGATTCTCCAAAGTAATGAGCATGTGCTTAAGGAACAGAGTGGGAGAGAGTTAAGCGGACAGTCAGATCTCTGCAGGATGTGGGGTTGGGGTTTTGACCCGTTGCTGAAAACAGCGCAGTGCCGGTTTTGCATGTAGTTCTGTAGCTCAGTAGTGCTCCGTGTGAGTATAATACGCAGCTGAGTGGTGGTTGGTGCAGGGTTGCTGCCCGTACATTTTGAAGTGACATTCTTCAGATGAGTAAATTCAAAACTTTCAATACGATCATTCAAGGTTCTTTGGTCAACAGTGCTGTGGCATCTATCTGTAGGTAGATGTAGGTATGTTTCTCTAATTAGCTATGTATGTCCTCACCACTTCCACACGGTGTTTGTTTATACACTGAGCTTTAAAGACATGTGTTGTTCTGCATGTGTGATCCTATCTGGAATTTTCAATCCAATAATTTTTATTACAGTGATAATTGAAGTCAAATACTTAAATGTAGATAGTTTGTACCTCTGTAATAGACTTTGATGTTTCCAAAGTCACTCTGTAAACACGTAGATTGGATAGTCCTAACCTCTCTGAAGTTGGCTTTTGCCTCTGACCTCAGTGGAGTCAGGATTTCTTACCTTGTAATGGAATTTCCTCAAATAATAGCAGAGTAATTTTTCCCTTTGTCACTGTTTCATGTTCAGGTGTCCCCTAACAGGGAGATGGTAAGATCTGCTTACACTTCAGCCTGCGGAGTTGGTACGCGGTGGACACTAGATGCGTTTTGACAGTGAATATTCTGAAATATTTGCTGGCATCACCTTCCCGTGAATCCAATGCTCTCTGTCAAGCCTTTTATGCATGGGCAGAGGGAAACTGAAGTCAAGCTGATAATTGCAGTTCTAGAATATGCTTCATTTCTGCCTTCAATTAGGCTGCCTGTACTTCTTTTAATTATGTGATACAGTCTCTGTTTCATTGTTTTGCTATGAAGAGATTTGCCACAAAGCAACCTCGATGGCATAGGATTTGGCAGCAGTATGCAGGATTTGGATTATATTATGTCACAGAAAAGTTCACTGGATGCTTAAGTCTTTTTCTGCCTTCCTCTGTGCAGAGGTCAATCAATCAATGCAATATAATAGTGTACTTCTTGTCATTGCACTGAGCTGCCGCAGCCTCACCCACCGGGAGGGATGAGCCGTTCATGAGCTGCCTCTTTCCTCCTTATTACCACTGTTTGGGCTTTGTGCAGTGAAAACAGGCCCTGAACTCCGCAGGCAGAAACCTGAAAGCTCTTTCAGGAGTGCAGAGAGAACTGCACCCTCCCCTGTCGCTGGGTCATCTGCACTAGGAACTGGCAAAGCTTGGCCCCAGGCTCCACTGGCTGCGGCTCTGTGGCCCTTTAGGTGAGCTGCATACATGTCCATGTTGTGCTGCGCTGGCAGAAGCAGAGTGGCAGAGCCCAGTGGGGCTGAACTGCTGGACCACCCCCGTCGCCCTGCCTCCACCAGGACCTGCTGAGGGCTTCTCTGCATAGTGGTTGTTCCTGGGCTCTGTTTCTTGCGGGGCTCAGCCAGACCTTGCTGCAATGGCAGCATTGCTAAGGATGGAAATTTGATGGGCTTCAATCAAATACCAGTGCCTAACAGGAATCTGGGAGAAGTTTACGTGTCCACCTGTCCCGTTGACTGAGGTCGATGGTGCATAATTTGCCTTTCTCTCTCCTAACCTACTGTATGACACATGATTTGTGAGGGACAACTGGAGACCTGAAACCTGATGGCTGTATCTTCAGTGGATTGTACATTAGCATCCAGCTGTAGGCAGCCAGGCGATGTCTTTAGCCCAAATGCACCGACCACATTGCCTTTTGACAACAGTTATATTTTCTTTAATTAATTGTATTATGTTGGGTGTTTTTTGGTGGAGCATTTGCAGCGGTGGCTGTGTTACCTATGGAAACTTGTGTGTTCATAAGCTTTGTTGTGACTGGCCCTGGACTCAACCAGTGCAAAATAGCAGCTGGGAAGTTTAGGTTGCTACAGTCAGGAGTATGCACGCAATATTTCCTAGATCAGACCCTCTTTTGCTCTTTGTCTCCTTTGTCTCAAGAAAAAATCCTTTCTGAGCTTTGTAGGCAAAGAAGAAAAACCAAAACAAAGATATAATGGATTGTCAGAGACAGGTATTAATGCCTTGCTCAATATTTTAAAAACAAAGATAAAAGAGAATGGAGCAGCATCTAGCATAAAACACACTCATTAGAAGGGCATTTACAAGCTCTGCCTAAAACAACACTTCTGCAATTTCACTATTTTACTGATATTTTTCCCCCTGCTCTGAACATAAGCCCCAGTTGGCTCCCACCGAGCTTGGTGGGGCAGTGGTTGTAGGCCTCGGTATGAAAAAGCAGGGTGTGCGCTGCCACTTCTGCTTCTGTTGCATAGCCACGGGCACCCAGGTGATTTCTTTCTGGATAGCTGGAACATGTGTGTACAAGTGATGAATTAATACAGTGATACAGAAAATAGGCAACTTGCTTAGATGGTCTGATAGGCAGGTCTTCTTCACCAGAGACTTGGAATTCCTAGTTAAATACAGGCTTTCTGTGTAACCCTGTGCAAATCACCTAATCTCTCAGTCCCTCATTTTAAAATGGAATCAGTAGTTTTCTGATGCTGTGATGTTACATACCACAGTAAGTGCCTATGGCCAGTGCTACGAGAAGGTGCTTTGGTGCATAGGACACTTTTCCCATTCCCTTCTACACCAGGCATTCATGCTGCAAGGCCACTCCAGCTTTTTCTGGACCTGCCTCTGGTTTATTTTGTCACTATGCAATCTTGAATAGGGTTGTATTTTACCACCATGCAATCCTCCATAGGGTTGCATCCAATATGATACAGGAGGGACCCCCTTCCTACTTGAGCTTTGCAGGTAAAACCTTGTTCTGTACCTGTGATGGCTTCATACAGCTTAACAGGCTGACCATGGAGTGGAGTCAGCTGCCACCTGATGAATGCACAGATGGTCAAAATTTTCAAGAATAAAACCTGTCCTCACCCTCATTCCTGGGAAGTGCTGCCTGTTGGGTAGTTAAGGTGTTCATCTGCTATGTAAGGATGAGTGGTGATGCTTCCTTAAGCAATTACATCTCCAGTCTCAGGAGACAGTATGTGATCATCGTTTTCTCTCTTCTTTCTTTACGTATACAAATTTGTTTTCAAAAGCGTGTTTTTTCTTCCTTAGGAGATGACCCATTCCTGGCCTCCTCCTCTTACTGCTATTCACACTCCTGGCAAGGCTGAACAGACCAAGTTTTCTATCCCAAGCAAGGTACAAGTAGGCTATTACCAATGACCTGATTAACATCCTGTTCTGTTTAGTGTTCTTTGCTGGAGAGTTTATTTTTGTAATTGGTTCAATTTACAAAAATTTCTAATACTATTTTTAATTGGAAATTCCCAATCAGACTGTTGGAATGATTAGGATTGCTTATTTAAAAGCTGCAGAAGTTAACAGTGGAGGGAAAGGGAACTTTAGCTCTGTTGTGAGAGTCTTTCTACATTAAGTACAATATATTTTATTTGTTTTTCTTCCATTATTATTTGTGCAGTGCAATGAAACGGTCATTTGAAATGGTTACCCTACTTAGTAGTTGATTGCATGATGAAGTTTGAACAGTGCAATGGCATCTGCCTGCATGCACACTCCAAAGGCACGTGCAGTTGTGCATTGCAATCCTCAGCACCTTGTTAAAAGCATGCAGTCGAAGGCCCGTGCCTGGAGAGTACCTGCAGTTCACTTAACGTGCAGTGAATCTTTAAGCTGCATGATTTGAACATGCCTTTAGCCCACATTCTGTGGTTGCCTTCTAGCTATGACTCTGGTAGCACTGTTAGAGATTGAGCTCATACCCAGGGCAGTTATTGCCAGAGGTGTCTTTTGCTGGGACCTGAACAACTGTGAGCTGATGGTGTGTGGGGAAGGGGAGAACTTCCCCAAGGTGGGAAATCTACACCAGTCTGACATGGAGCTACATAAAAGTTTCTTTCTAAAGGTGGGACCTTGGAAAATAGCTTATAAAACTGGTACTGCTTGACTTTATGGTTCAAGTGATCATATCCTATTTTAGAAACTAGAATGTGGTGTTCCTTTGCTGATTTTATCTGTTTGGCAGATATTGCCGTCTGAAATGCAGCTGCCATACTTAATTGGGAATCATATGAAATTAACAGTATCTGTGGCTCCTAAAAAAACAAAGCCAGTGCCCAGAATACCTTATTTTAATGGAATGTGATTGTTACTGCTCTAGCACTGCCATTGTCACTGTAGCTGCAGCATTAAGCATCAGAAATCATAAGAGTATAATTCTTATTGCAAATTGGGTTAAAGGCAGTTGAACCCATTTAGGTCAAAGTGGAATCTGACCTCTATGAATACAGTAAGAGTAGGTTCTTGCCCACTGGAAGCAGTATTTTTAAAATTTATACTATCTCTTAATGTAGGGCTCAGTTTTTGATGGGCTCTACAGAAAATGGTTGAAGTCCTGCAGACTGCCTCTGTCTCCACTGGCAGCAGTATAAGCACAGGTTCAGAGAAGCTGAAGTTTTTGGGTTGTTTTTCTCTTTCTATTAAGTTTACTTGAAACCTTTAAGATCAACATCAAAGTTAATTTATGGACATGTTAAATGTTGGTCCTAAAATTCTTGACCTGATACCACTTTGATACAAAATATAAATCAGATTTTTTTATATATATATTTTGGTTTTAGTTAGCATTTCAGGAAATAAGCAAACACATAAATGTTTCCAATTTTGCTAGTTTTACTTTAAAAAATACAACAGAAATCTTTCCTCAGAACATCACATTAAATGAATTATAGCTAGCCAAATTATAGTACTTAGACATAATGTAGCTATATAAACCAGAGACGGGCACTATTGGAAGTTCTCTATTTAACTATTAAAAAAAAGAAAATGTATCCTCATGAGAAACATGTATAAAAAAGTGTGATAAAAAAGGCGGAACTTATCAGAACAATTTATCCCTTTGACATTCAAATTTAAAGTGCCATGTTTACTCTTAGGGCATGATTTACTTCACAAGGGACTGACTGACAGCACAGTATAATATTAGGAACTAATAATGCCCTAAGAGGAAGTGCAGTGAGGGCTTTAATGACTTTAACATCCTACAGAACTAACACTTCCAGCAAAGTAGTGCCTGTCTGTAAGATGAGGTTGTAAATAACACCTTAATTTCAAATGATCAAACTCTGCTTGGAAGGAAAGCTGATTACAGTCGCTGTGGACTATAAAGCCTAGAGAAAAACGAAGCAAGAAAACACTGTGACATTAAGGAAGCAGCTCAGTTATTGTGAGCCAGCAAGAATCCCAGCATTAGCATGCTTAGTGTTACAAGCCAGATTCTTTGCTGGTTTAACGTTATTGTACTTCCATTGATTTCATTGGATTTGGACCAGTTTCCATCAGCTGAAGATCTGCTTCCTCTGTCTTTATCAAATCCTGTGTGTCACAGTCCAAATAAAAACTGACTATCAACAAAAGGTTACTGTATTTCCAAGCAGTGAGATCAGAAACAGAAAGGCAGTGGTGCTGAATTTAATGCATAGTTGCATTCATGCTGCAGTCTAAATTGTACATCAAGGTGGCTCATACACACAGCCGTGGCCAAGCCTGGAGAAGTCTAGGACCACTGTGGGTATAAATCTGTGCAGTGCCTCCATAAAGGGGTATGTAGATTTACAACAGCTGAGGACAAGCTCTTGTCTGAACTGTGAAAGGGTCCCTCAATGGTGCTCTGTCTCCACAGTTAATGTTTTTTAAGCTTATGTCACTGGTGCTGCCTTAACAATCACATGATTCCTTCCATGTAGCATCTCCTTCCTTGTTTGGGTAATGCCAGTGCCCTTAATCAATCTTACCTTCTTCATTTTATTTAACTAATGCTGACATTTTGTATGTTCTTTTTTGTAGGACTCCCAACATCTGACCTCAGGATACAATGTACAAAGTAGGTCTTTACCATCCTAGTCCTAACCTTCAGAGTTGGGTTTTGTTGGGGGTTTTTCCCCGCTTAAGATCGTTAAAACAAAGCCTAAAAAAATTAATTTCTCTGGTGCTAAAGCAGATCGGTTCCATTTTTTATTACGTTATGCATTGTGGCATGTTGTGAAACCAAGTATAATTAGATGGGCTGACAGCTTTGGGTGCATTCTAATTCTACAGTAATCTTTTGACATTTGAAAATGTGTTTCCTTTGTTTGCAGAGTGGAGTGATCCAGCAGGGAAAGTTGCAACTAAGTCAGTGCCACAAAAGTCGTAAGTATTATTATTTCCAGCTTTAAATCTTGTTTCAAATTTATCATAAAGAATGAACTTATTTCTCCAAAGGTAACTAAAATCTAGCTCTGCTCATAATGTTGTCCTGGTGTTCAGGTGTTCTCAGTAGTCCTTAAAAATTAGCCATAAACCAGTTTTATGTTTTCAGTGCTTATTACTGTTTCTTCTTTTTAAGCATTAGCTAACAGAGGTATGTGTGAAAGATGAGTTTATTAAGCAGAAATAATGCTGATTTTAGTTGTACAGCTTGCCAAAATTAAATCACTTTTATGCTTCTCTCATCAGATGCTAAGCCTCTTACAATAGAAAATGCAACCCAATGAACAGATGATGCAGGAATTTTAACACTCATACAGCGAGAGAGAGTAAAACACATCACACAGAATGATTCTACTAGCTGGTGTTGAAAAGCTGGTCTTGAGTTTCATACTTTGAAACAGCTGAAAATCACAGATTATCTATAAATAAGGCAGTCGAAAATTGTGGAAGAGATAATTCTCTGTTGTGTTAAGCCATTTTTCTTTGGTGCTTCACTGCAATAATGTAGCAGTGAGTGGAGACTGGACTGCTTTTTTACTTTTACCCCAGGACCTCAAAGTAATGTACAGACAGGAATTAAATAATAACTTTGAAAAGTAGGTTGTTGTTTTTATACTTACAAAAATGTGTGGGTCTGATTTCAGTTCAGTGCTGATATTTTTTTTAGTCTTCAAGTATTTTAAACTACCGAATGGAGAACTGCACTAGCTTAACTGATGTTTATGTAAATACAATATGTTCATTTAAAATGATTGCAAAATTATTCTAGTGGTTCCCCTTAATCTAGTCGACACAGTTTAAGTAAATCCCTGTAGGAAAAGAAAAATCAATGTGGAGATACCTACATGTTTTTTTTTAAATGAATTCAAATATATTGATTCTGAGTGCAAGTATGTGTACAGGAAAGGACTTGTTGGAGATCAGTGATTTGTCTGTGACCATGTAAGAAATGCAGGACTAGACTAGATGTGGGTTCTGAATCAACTGATGTACTCACCGGGCTCTGAAGGTCCAGTTATTTGCTCATAAACTCAAGTCAAGGAAGTACTCATTCAAATAAAGTTTGCTGAGTAAAGCTTTACAAAATTATAGTTAAACAAATAATTCAATTTTAAAATTGAATGTTTTTTCTCTTCAGATTGAATGAAAATTGGATAGGAATGCTAATGATAAATAGATTCATCTGCATGAATAGCATTTATTTATGAAACTTAGTAACAAATTAGTTTTTACCTTTTGCTGTTTGATATCTAGTAATGGCTTGGTTTTTTAAAGAATGTAGCCAACTATACCCACTGTTCTTGGTTATAGAATGAGTGCATTCATGTTTCAGAACAACTAAGTGATCCAAACCTAACATCAAGCCCATTCTGTAGTAAAAAAAAAAAAAAAAAAAAGTAAGAAAATATTATTACATCTTAAAATTATTTTTCTCCTAAAGCAAGTGTATTTGGATTCCACTGTGAAAAATATTTTAGTGAGTATACCATAAAATACAATATTTCAATAGTTTGTAACCAACAGTAATAGACTTGTCAATCATGGTTTATAGTTATAAGCTGAATTTCAAAAGAACAGTGCTTCAGAGCTCAGTGGTATATAGTGCATTTAATGGGACCAAAGCTCTCTATAGGAAGCCTGATATAAAACCCGAAGACACTGAGTACATTTTATGAACCAGTTGCTCTCTGTTCTGCTGCTTGATCTAAAGTTCCAGTACTATCAATCAGATTTCTGCTGCAATGAACTGCCTTCTTATGGTAGGTGATAGATTTTACACATGAGAGATCAGAGCTGCAATAAAGCTACTTTTATTTTTAGCTTCCAAATGAAGATCAGCTAACCCATTACTATCACTTTTTCTCTTTTACTGCAGAAAAATTGTTAAGGCAGCTTCTAAGAATTTCCATAGGGCTTTGGGAGGTTAGGAGGCAGTCCACTGTGAGACTGGGTATTACGAGGCCAATTTGTTTCTTTAGATCTGCGTGTGCAGTTACCACTGCTTTCACTGGGAATTACAGTATTTGGGGACATAATGAAATTAAAGCAGAGAGTGGGGCAGGAAGATGTAATGGTATCAAATGGAGCTGGATAGCACAATCCAAATAAACCCTGATAGACTGACAGCTCCTGCAGTCATTGTATATTTTAATAATCTAGTATTTATCAGATTGCAGTTGTATTAAGAGGGATTTAATCTTTCTAACATTGTCAGTTTCAGGGATATTGGAGTGTATGAGTGGAATTACAGTCCAACTTATCCCCTGTAACATTTGTTGCTACACTGTCAACCACACGGAATGATCTTCTTGACTTCAAAACTGTATCCCCCACCAATTCCTTATATATTTTGTCAATGGCATCTCTTGTCTGTATTTCAGTTTGATCAAATCTGACTGAATTTGCATTTGTTCATCTGTATGCTTTGTCAGAGACCTTTTAACCTGGACGTGTTTCTAGAATTTCCCCAACATTAAGTTTATGTGCAATTCAAGTGAAACTTAAATTGTATTTTTCATTTACATTAGTCCTAGTGACAGCCTTACAGATGCCATTTGCTTTGTTAGAAACCCGTAGGAACTGGTAGTAATATGCTTGCCTTCACCATATTGCTGAGTTATACCATGACTAGTTGAACAATGTATGCAGAACAAAGATGGTTTACCTTCATTATGTTGTATTGTGCTCCAGCAGCCAACCTCCCTGTGTGTCATTACAGAAATCAGGTGTAGAAACATTTGCATTATGGAAGATGAGACCAAAGGGATGTATAATGTTTGCAAGATAACCTTTCAGGTGTGTGCTTTTAGGGGGAAGAACAGAGGTGACATACTGTAAGGTGGATTAATTGACCAACATCTTGCTTTTGTAGGGAGATGCAAGGTGCATGATTTCTTGTCTAAGTAAAGTTTTCTGAAATAGGGATTGCATCCTTTTTTTTACTTTTTCAATGTACTTTATTGCATCCACGTGTTGGAGAAATCCAACCCCAAATGCCTTGCAGCAGGTAAAATAGAAAGTAGAGTAGCTGGAATTCTAAATTCTGCAGAGATGTTGTATATGAGTATGTGTCCATGTAACTAACATAAGATCCTAATTTCTACTCAAAAATCTTGAAAATGAAAGTTTGAACACTGATGCTCATGCGTATGTGTATACCATAGTGAATTTTTAAAGCTGAAATCAGGCTATATAAAACTATGACACTTGGCTTCCTTTTTTTTTTTTTTTTTTTTTTTTTTTTTTTTTTATTAATTTCAAATTCACTGTAAATCTCCATTGGGTATCGTGCAGTCAGTTTTCAGCCAGTCTACTCTGATTAGTTTATTATGAAGCATAGTAAGCAGGAACAGATAAGGTGCAACCAATTGCTCTGAGAAGGATTTTCTGTCAGCTTCCATGAATTTGAGGGTAAGAACTCCGCTCACGACGTAGGTTTCTGTTATATAATTACCACTGCAAGTATGTCATCCTCAAACATCCAGTCCTTTTGTTCTGTTTTGGTTGTTAGCATTTGGCCTCTGTCCAGTTGGAAAATACCCAGAACCTTTTTAATCAAGCACATCCTGTGTTTCAAAATCATACTGCAGAGTAGTCTTGGGTAGTTTCCATAAAAGCCTAGCTAAAAAGAAGAATGTAATCATAATGGTATTCTTCCCCTGTCATAAAATTACTTCCTATACTTACTGTATTAATACAGTATTAAAAGGCCCTTCACATGGGCTCAGTGAACTACCGGAAACCATTAAAAAACTTAGAGCAGCAATTTTTTATGGATCAGACGAAACCAACTTGTTTTATCTTTATAGAGGTTTTTGTTATCCATCATACTTAATGATACACAACCTGTGTGGGGGCTAGAGAGCAACTAAATGCAGTGGGCTCAAAAACATAACAAGCAGCTGAAACTCTTTATGTGATATTTCAGCAAAGATTTTTCAAAGGACGCTCACCACTGATTTCAGTTGGGCCAGGATTTCACTTCACAGTTCACTTCACTGAAAATATTTCAGTAAATGCCAGTACTTTTCTGGTCCCAAAGATTATTGTAATACTTGATGGAAACCTGTTTGAAAATGGAAATGTGCTTCTTGATATCTAACTACTTTTCATAAGTATCTAATGGTTTTTTGGAAGTTCTCCACTGTGTCAGGGACAGCCACCTGGGAGCATGGAAAACAAAATTTGGCAGCATGTTCAAGCTATGAATTAAAGGTAATTCACGGTTTGAAATGAATCAGCGTGAGGTCCTTATGAAGAGTAATCAGACATCAAGAGGATTTTACACCAAGGATTGTATATTGGATAATGCAACAACAAGTAACGTTGTTATTCAGAATGTTCAAATCAAGAAGCACTGATGAATTCTTAACCTTGAAAGGAATTATTCAATGTTGATGCATCATTTCCAGTTCAGTCACACAAACCAAAAATGTAAAATTCACCTCCAACTGGAATAGGAAGAATCTTTCTATTTATGTATCCAACTCTATATCTGTGTTCCAGTAACAATCCAGCCCAGGTGTAATACCCTGAAGAAGCTGAAATTTTAGTATTTCTAATTACAGTTTTTAACTGATCATATTAAAGCATAAGAGCATCAATTGATCCCACAGTGTTGATAGCCTGCTTTCTTTTATAGCATACGTTCATTTTCACTTAGCGAGCGTGGCCAGCTTTAATCATTACACTAAGTACTGCCTGTTTGTTAGAAGTAGGAAGTTCCAAAGATATTCCCTCTGGGTAAACTGGGAAAGTCATGAATACAAGGGACTTGCACTGCCATGTACAAATTATGATAAGTGAAACAACAGTGGCATGTAATTGGAACTCCATTAATCTTTAGAGAGCTCCAGTGAAACATATTAAAGGGACAAACAGCAAATGAAAAGAGAGGGGTCTGTTTTAATAAGATGCCATTCATCTTTCATATTTACTCTTTTGCTTGGCATCCCTTTGCTTCATAAGTTCTTGGGGTTGGAGCAGTCAAGATTGTATTACTCTGTTCCTCACTACTGCAGGCTTTTCCTCTTGAGCAGAGTACTAAGTAACTGGGAATAAACCATACAAGCATTTCCTATGGACAGTTGCCTATAGGAGCAAACTTGCAAAATATTTCAGCTGCTGTGAAATAACATTAAAATCCAATGTCGTAATTAAAAGCCCTGTATCCTTGAAGATAAGCCCATTATTCAAAATAATTTCTAAATTAGACTTTTAATTTGTTTTCATTATTCAGCTGGCTCACATACAGTTTAACCTCCCTGTCAAAATAAAGTTATTTCCTAATACATTCTTTTCCATGATCTCTTTCTCCTGACATGTTTATAAATCAGTTTAAAAGATTGTGGGAACAGAACTAAATTAATTCTCTTATATTTTGCTGATCAATGTTGAGTAATTTTTTTTGACAATCGGAGACTTACATAGTAACTGCCTTTAAGAATGCCTGAAACAAGCTAACCAACTGCATTCTTGCCGGCACTGCTGATTGCAGCTCAAGTGAGCACTGAACCATTTTGAATTTCCTCTGATACAGTATAACCTCCCATTAAAAATTCAACATTTATTTGCCCTAACTAATGAGTAGCAGTTGAAATACTTTGTTCTCAAGTAGGATGCACTACTGTGTCCCTGCCAAATGTATGCAACCACTGAACTGCAACTATTGAGGTGTCGGTATTAATAGAGGCAGGTAAACAACACGCATTACCATGTTTGAATTCGGGATGCATTTCCCTGTCCACTACATATCAGTTCCCATTTTGGAAACTGGTTCAACTGCAAATCTGTCACAGGTTTCCCTGTATTTAAAGAGCTTTTCCACAGGCAGCAGCATATGTTGTGCCTTCATGGCTTAAGGCCAGTCTCAAACCGACCTCCCAATTTACATTTCTGTGGGATGGAATCACTTCTGAACTTCAAACATTCATTTTGAAAAACAAATGTACTCAGTGAAACTGAAAATGTAAATTAGGATAGAGCAGAGGAAGCTACCACACTTGGTACCTCTCCCACCCATTTGTTTCGTGAGCTGCACATTTGCTGATAAAATGCATATAAACCAACTTCTTGCTTGGCTTTTTGGCCACCATAATTTGGACCTCACCATGCTCCCCTTCGTCTTAACTCTGACCTGTCAGTAACTTTGAGGTTCAAAGCTATGCCATTTTTCTGTCTGGCTCTTTTTCACTGATACCCTTTGCTCTAGTCCCTTTAATTCTTACCATCATATCTTACTGGCTTTGTAGGCTTCAGTAGCCTGAGACAAACTGAGAAAATTATCACCCAGATTCATCAGCAGCATGCTGCAAGATAGTCAGAATCGGAAATGGGTGATGAAAGAAGAATGGGTTTTGCCAGGAAGTTTGGCATTCATAATACCAGAGTGGGCTTGAAACTCCCAATTTGTGTTCTAAATATCCTAGGTAAAACTAACAGCCACTTTTCCTAACATCACAAGTTAATCCTTTGCATCTTTCCTCTGAATCCCTCTGACAACCCAAATAATCCACCACATTTTTCTCAGCTATACACTCTCCATCCAGAAGAACTTATATTGCTACCATTATCCTTTGGGCTAAGGGCTCAGCAGGGTTCAAAGCCTATCAATTTTCTGACCAGAGGGCTTATTTTTTATGAAGTCAAGTTCTCACAACACCCCATGGGGCTAGGCCACGCTCACTCATCCTCCGTCTTGGATAGCCCTTGGAGCCACAGATTCAGAATAGCTTTACCTTACAAACAGATCCTCCCAAATGGTGAAAAAGGAAAATATTCCCCACTGCTAGGCTAATTACTGTTCTAAATTCCTGGAGGAAGAGCTGCTTCCCTCACTTGTGTCCATGCATCTTGGAGAAATGCATCGTGAGACTTTCCTAATGCTGTAACTGCAGTTTCCTGAAAAATTGATGTAGCCCTGGAGGAGGACGGAGATGCCTGTAGCTTTACTCCAGTAGGTGCAAACCAATTGTTTAATTAAAATCTGTGTTATGGAAAACACAGGAGGGGGCCTAAAAAAATTGGCAAATAAATTTTTTTTTCCTAATTTCCACAGGAGCTTTTTATCCTTCAAGATAAAAATAGTAAACAAAACCTGACAGTAGTTTAGCTTTCAGGAGGTTGTCCCTTACTGGAAAGTCTTGTTTAGTCAAAATGCTTCATAAAAAGATCTTTATAGGTTTTGAAAGCAAGGTGTTGACTCATCTACCTCGTACTGACAAGAAAGACTTAAATGCAGCTGTCAGGCTCATCTGAGTCTGCAAAAGTAGTAAATATCTCCAGTAATGAGGGGATTGCTTTCACAGCTATTTATCTGTTAGACTGTACTGAAGTATTTGCTTTTTCGGTTTTCCCTGATAAGTTACATGCACCTAACTGTGTTTTAAGGAGATATATATGCTTTTCTGCGGAGAGAGAGGAATGTGAATCAGTGCTGTCCGTATTTGATTTAGCATGAATTTCAATAGTTCCAGACAAATTTGAAAGCCTATACAAATAATATAGCTTCAAGTCTGGCTGTGTGCTAGACTGGAATTTTTTGTTAGGTCAGACCTTTATCTCGGCTTCTTTTTGTGGCTCTTTATGGGGAGATTGAAGAGGAACTGAAACTGGTGACCTGTCTTGACCTTTAGTACTGGATTAAAATTCCAACTTGCTGCCATGGCAACAGGACCTTGAAAATTAGATCCTGACAGAAGCAGGGAGAAACTTAAAACTGCACTGCTGCACTGAACTGAAGAAACGTTGCTTACAGTTGTCAGTGACAGGCTCTTAATTGAAATAATCTGCCTTTCCCTGTACATAAAAAAAAATTAAGGAAGAGAGAAATGGGGGGGGGGGGGAACCACCACCAAAAAACCCCAGAAAACTGTGTCTTGGTTATTTCTTTTAGGCAAAAGTCAGTTGCTGTTCAAAGTAAAGCACATGCTGCAGAATCTAGCACAGACTCTGATATTAGAGGTGGCAGCAAGTAAACCTGTGTGGTGAGAAGGGAGCCAGGCAGGCACTCACAAAGGTCTGAACCACCCAGACCAGACTGGGAGCAGGAGCCAGACAGTGGCCAGTGTTAAATCACAGGTTAACTTTCTATTTTTCTCTCCTTTAACCTGACACCAGGGATCAAAAGAGACATCACAGTGTTGTGTCTGACTGCCAGGATCACACAATTATCTGTTCTGTAGATGTAAAGGGATAAACATAAGCTAGGTAGTGTTATTTCAGATTAAGTGTGATAAAAGTTACTCATTTTCCAATCTAATCAATGCAACAGTCAGGGGGAGATAATAGTGCAAGTCCTTCACTGCTGAGGGAGGTTAAGTTGTTGTTTTTTTCCCCATGGAGAGCAGAATGCAGTTGTAACCCGAAGGGAGAAGGTGCAGCAAGTCACATAAAGGATTTTCTGCTCTTTTCCACTTTATTCAAGGATCTCCCTCATCACAAAATAAAATAGCATTGAAGATCAGGTTGTGACACCATGTCCTGTTAACCTGCGGCTCCCACCAAACACGTGGGAGTCCTGAGGATGCTCTGAGGGCCCTGCTCCCTCCCTGTCCCAAAGCAAGGAAGGACCAGAATGAGATCTCCATCACACAGGGGATGCTGCCTCTAGCAGCCACTAGCCCTTCATTTTACAGTCCCTGTAGGGACTGCTATCTTCTTCATGGAAAAAAAAAAAAAACCACAAAAAAAAAAACCAACAAAAAAAACCCCACAAAACCAAACCCCAAACAAACAAACAAAAAAATCCCCACCAACAAAAAACCATAAAAATCTATAGATTTTACATATCAGATAAAGAAGTTTTTTTAACGGAGAAATAGATACCGTTGAATTGGATTAGATGCTCTGTACAGTTAGATAACTGCTGCAGAATCAGATTGGATCATAGGTACTATATGTAGCTAGGAGAAAGTTTAAAGAACTGTAGGTAGATGGCATTACATTTTTGGAAGAGATAGTTTTGTCAAAGCTTAGTGTCCAAACTTACTGCAAAATCCTAAGACCACTTTTAGAGTCTAAGTTCAAGGAGAAGGCATGCACAGAAAAATACTTCCTTTAGTTTTCTTCAGACTGTACAACCAAACTATTGGATTTATTATGTATTGGGGTGTTGTATAATTATAGGATCAGAGGAAGTATTACAGATGTTATCAAACAACATTTTGGGTGTTTTGTGTCATTCACTGCATGGTTTAGAGATAATGTTTATCACTAATACTGACAATTATCAAGGGCAGGTAACCATTGAGCAAGTGCAGGTTGCATTGAAATAATGCATTCTATCGTCTTAACAAAACTGATTTATAGAGTAGACTGTTGACTTAATACACAGCAAAAAGTGGGTGAGTAAATGAGCAGTTTTGTAACAAAGGAAAATAAAACCCACTTAACGTTTCTCAGGCTCTGAGTTTTGTGCTTCAGTAGTGTCAGACAGTTAAAAATAGAGGCCATTATTTGAAATTTCAAGTGTCAAATTAATTCCTAGAGTAAGTTAGTTATTTAAGAGGAGTTGCTGTCAGAGATGAATTTGGCCCATGCTGTTGTACACTTGCCACTGTTACCATTTCCTGCAAAGCACCACTAATTCTGCCTTAATTGCTGTCAGACTGGACTATGGAGCCCTGGAGTATCTGGCAATAAACTTGTGTTTGGCTTGAAGGGAAGGTAAAGAAACATTTAAATGGGTTTTAAAATAAGCATGAAATCTCTGAAGATGTACTGTTCTAGTGCATGCTGTATATCAAAATATATAAGCATCTAGTTGTAACAATGGCTTTGTAAACATATTACTGAGCAAACTATGAAAAGTAATCCACTAAGGAGCTGTTTCCCTAACTCATAAGCACAAAGTTAAGAGACCAGTGCCATAAAGTAGATGTGCGCTGTTAAAAAATACTTCCTTTTATGTGAGATTATTTTGTGTTAAGCCAAATAGATGATTCCTATTTTATTTTTTGATGCGTATCTTTTAATGATTGGAAATATTTGTGTTTAAGACAGAAGTCAGCCATCCTCAGAAAATCCATTAATAATTCATTAATATGTGAACATGGGTCAAACCATGCTTAAGGGTGGCATGAAAGTGCCCACATGTACCTCACGTGGGCAGAGTGCAGCAGTATCATGCTACGCTACTACAACTCTCCACCGGCTTTTGCGGATTTGCAGTATTGCGATGTATAATGAGAAAAGCCTTCGGCACTGTCATTCCTTTTAGCAGCCTGCAGGCATGGCCTGAGGGGTGGTTGGAGCCCACCTCCAGGGGCACACAGAGCCTCCTCTCTCCCAAGCCCTGCGGTGCTTGGTGAGCTTTCAGCTGCTCCAGGGCAGCCCCACCGCAGCAGGGCTGTAGGCAGCTCACCCAGGAGGAGCACAATGTTTTACAGCCATTTTGGAGGCCACGCTTCCCAACTAATCTTGGCACAGCTGTCAATCACATGTGCATATCACTTGCCTCCATGTCCCCACCCCAAACCAGTTCAGAGCAGCCTGCTGCAAAATAGAAAAGGCATGAGGTAAACCGTGCTACGGTATGAATAGTTCTGATCTTTTGCTGGCATCATGCCTTATGCCTGGCTGAGGAGCCGTCCCCCCATACAGCATTTGAGGGGGATGTTAAGAAGGAAAGGGAGATCACAACCAAAGGATGATCTGAAATCTGGGTTTATAAGCTTTTTTTGCATTTACCCATCATGTCGTCTTTCAAAGCAAACAGCAACGGTACTGGCGACTACTGGGGAATTTGCTAAGATAGTATGCAGCTCACTCTCAGAGGGATTTCATTCAGGAAACTGCAAAACTTGAGTACGAAAAGGTGTTAAGTGAATTATGTACAAACTGGATATGGAATTAATCTGCCATAGCCAAAACCCAGTAAAAGCTCTTGTATTGCCAATTGCTGACATTTCTTGCAGTTTTGTAAACTGTGCAGCTATGCAAACACTGAGCTAAAAATCCAGTATCACCTTCCTTCTCCAAAATACAGAACTTTCTATGCTATTTTGCTTTAGCCAAAGTGTTACATGCTATTATTAATTGACTCTTGCGAATTAAATTTTTAAAAAAAAAACATACAAGGATTGATATTGGTTGGATCCTTGGTAATACATGGTACATAGCTCAGACTGATTAATACCAGTGAGAGAGCATTCATTGATTTTGTTTTCTTTGTCTCAACCTGTAGAAAAAGTACCTATTTAGGGGATTGGAGAAAATTGATATAGTTGACATTTTAGATAGTACTAGTCCTGGTGCTGTTCTTAGAAGTAATGGGAGATTGAGACTTTTCAGAAGAAAGCACAATATACCTGGTTATGAAGGCTTTTCAGGACTCGTTTATTAGTATAACGACATGGTGTTTCAGCATTGTTGTGTTTTTAAAGACTGAAGGCTTTAATAAACAGCTGCTCATCTGTAAGTTTTTTAAGAAGTCCATTCTGATAGGTAAAATTACTTCACATGTAGTCTACAGAACACACACCATGCATCGTATTAAAAAAAGAATAAAGCAAACACAATGAATCTGTTAAATCGTAATGGCTCCCAGTCGTGACAAATTTGCAGATTAAAGCTCATTGAATACACATTTAAATGATAAATGATAATGGCTTGGAAAGAGCCATTATGATCTATTTCATCAATAATCCACATTTTTTGCCTTGTAACTACACCAAGGCTGAACATAATAGATACTGTCTGATGAAAAAAATACTTTGTTTATGAAAGAGAATCAGAGAAAAGAAATTCTCAGATTAACAAATTTAAGTGGTTGTTGCTGTTTGTTTATATTGTTTATACATGACAGATTTTTCCCATTATTAGTATTAATCATTTACAGCTCCAGAGCTTGCGCTCGGAAAAAAAGCATGTTTAGTCTCAGTATCCCTCAAACTGCAGTTGATTTCACTGAGTTTTGCAAAGCGTAAGTAAGCCGAATGAAGCAGGGATGCAGAATTAAACATTCAGGGTTTTCAACTGCAGATCGTTCAGCACTCATGAGCACCCAGTCCCACAGAGTCTGTGAGCTGCTTTCAGTGGGTTTGTCACAAACCTGACCTGTTTCCCATGCAGAAACATGTGCGTATCTTCTTAATTTACTGTGCACTGGGATTTGCCGTGCCTCCCCAGGAGAGCCTTCAGGGTACTCCAGCATTTCCCAAGTGCAATCAGTTCAGTCCAGATGGTGCTGATGTGTTTTGGCACTCACAGGCATGCACTTGTAGAAGACCTGGTGTGGTTTTGTCAACAAAATTCTCAAATTGTGCTGAAACAAAATTTCCGGCTGAAGAAAGAGGAGGGGTGATGGTAGATCCAAGTGTGCTGTGTTGGCAACCCTTGGTTGTAATCTTATGTGCATGTGATCTCATGCCTCACTGGGACAGGACTTAAGTGGTGAGTGCCTTTAGGACTGAATTCCTGAAGGCCATTTATCAAGCAGCATTGAAACTTGGGTATGTGGGGTGGCAAAGTGCACCTTTGTGGGATATTCTGACTGGAAATCAGAAGTTAACATAAAGCTGAAATTTTTGAAATTATGTATTTTCATATGCTACACCCAAAAGCTGAACCTGCTGCAAGTGTGACCTGCAGTGGATTTATTTGCCTTAGTGTGTTGCTGGATGAATTGAATGAGTTGACAGTGGAGCAGGATCCCAGTACATTTAGTCATAAAAGTCATCTCGGTGAAGTTACTAGAGTCATTCATCTGAAGGACGTGAAGGTCCGTTTTAAAAACCACGTCCTTAAAGCACTCCTGTTTTCCTGGTAACATACCATTCCAGATTAGCACCATGGAGCCATTTAACAATAAACAAGACTGTTGGAATGTCATCTGAGAAAAAAGAGCAAGATCCAGTTCTAGGGCCTAGATAGCCCTCTTAAAAACGTCCACGATTTAGGTAGTTTACTTTAAAAAAAAATTACTTTTCATTTCACTCTTTGATGTTGCATAGCACACAGCTCCCACCCTTCACCTTAGATATTTTCACCGGGAGCAGAACACTTCAAGTGGCTGCTGTCTCAGGCAGTCGGTATCTGCAGCAATTCAGCATTAATAGCATCCCGTAATGCCACAATGTTTTGAATTATAGAAGAGAGAGTGGAGGGCTTTTTAACTTTGAGCACATGCCTTGTGTAAATACTCAAGGAAAACATGAGCTTGCAATGAATTTTTGTAGCCCTTTGCCTCCTGAAGGCTCTATGCCAAGATATCCCTGATGTCTGTGGCTGAACCTCTGAGGCTGGAGTGATGCTCAGAAGTGCTGGCGAGGATGACAGCCATGGGGACAGCTGTGGTGTCCCCCTGCGTTAGAGCTCTCCACACCAGTGCTGAGGAGCTACCATGTCCCCTTGGCCCACGATGGCCCATGGCAGCAGCTTGGTGGCACTGTGGCGGCGGTGCCATGCTGCTCTGCTTCCTCCGCACGGGCACCAGCTTGCTCTGCATCAGGCAAAAGCCCCCTTGCAGCACAATGGGATGCACTGGAGACATGGCCTTAATTCTTCGGAGGCGTGAAGGTGACCAGGTATGGGAGAGGCTGGTTCTCCTCCTTCCCTGGCCATTATGTGACTGCTGGTCTCAGCGCCCTCCAGCAAGCCCAGTGCAGAGCTGGGCCCCATGTTTTGATAACCTGGTCACTCCGTGGGTGGCCTGCTCTGGCCTCCCAAATCCCTGCAGTCACATGAGGTGCTGTTATGGCCAGGATAATGACTTAAAAACTTCTCATTAAATACTCCTCTTGGCAAAGTTTGGTTCATAGATGCTCTTGGGGGTGGGGTGCAGGGCAGTGTCAGTCCTGAGTGTTAAAAAAACAGCTTTATTTTTAGGCCTTTTTCCATAATAAAATTTTCTCGAATGACTTGCTGCAATAAATGGATCTTTTTAAATTTGAAAAGTTCAGTTCTGAGTTCAGGGGTAGCCCTCGGGCACTGTGGCGGAAGATACTTGTACATATTACAGAGTGATTATTGACAGAGTTTAACTTTATTGACCCTGCCTTCCTAATTCCTAACAAATTTCCTAAATGTGCTCTTTAAAATCCCCACAGAGCACTGCAGACTTTGGGTAATTCCAGAGCTGCGTCTGAGATTATTGCTTTATTACCTTCCTTCTTTCCATCTCCTTCCCCAGACTGACTGGTCTGGTCCTCTGACATTTCTTTTTTAATATATTCTAAGCAGAATACGTGTGTTTGTCCTTCCTATAGCTTTCCACTTAGCATTTATCCAGCACATCTGATCTATTTTGTTGATTCAGGCACTTTCCACTCCTGCTTTAACCAAATTTCAGCAATGTAATAGCTTTGCCAATGGGTTCAACGAAAACAGATGACATGTTTATTCCTGTATTGACAACTGAGATTGTTCTGAAAATCTGTAAACTTGCTACCTCTCTGGCTTCCCTGAGCAGACTTGCATCTCTCCTCTTCCCAGTACCCACCATGGTACAGAGTTTCATGCTGGAGGGTTGACTTGACTCGTTTTCCCCTGCTGTCAAGCTTGCACAATTGAGGGAAAAAAATTCCCACTTGAATCAGTAAAGAAAAACTGAATATTTAATTCCTGCAAATTCCTGCACAGGATTCTGGGGTTGATAACTTATAGCTACACGTCATATAAATTAAGTACAGTTTGTGCTTAAGTGCTTTTTTATTAAACACTGCTGAGATTGTTAATAGCAGGTATGTTCTTTGGATTTTAGAGAAAGTTACTTGATCTCAAGTGATTGAAAATGAAGCGATGTGTCTATCTTTAGGTAGGAAATAATTCTGAAAATTAGAAGGGCAATGTGTTCTTTCTTATTTAAAGTTTCCATTTTCCTTGGAAAGAACTATATTGCATTAATACCCAATATGCCCAGCAATTCACAAGACATTTTCTTCATCTCACTTTTTTGCTGTGATGGCAAATTAGGTGCTTCTTTTGAGGGTTAACCTTAATTCATAACAAGTTTTAGAGTTCTCTTATATGTCAGTTAACAGAAAAATATTGTCTGTAAAACATTGCCTATTTTTTTAAAATTTTGTCATGAATTTTCACAGAATATTCACCTGAAAATTGAGAGGTAATATGTACTTAGAGAAAAATTTAGATGCTCTAGACGTCCTACTCCCTTTCCATTTTTTTTTTTCAGAAAAAAAAAAGAAAAAATCTTAAGTTAATTACACAAATTCTCCCTCATTCTGTCCAAGCAGGGTGTGTAGTTGGAGGCACAGAAGTATCCAGAGGAGCTTCCTTGGCTGATGGCCTTATTTCAGGTTGCATGTGGCAATGCAGGAGGTATGCCTCTTGCCTGTATAATCTTCACATGCATCATCATGAGTCAGAAGATGATTAGAGAAGAAAGCAGTGGAAAGTATGAAAGGAAACTGAGGAAAATCAGCTTAACTCTGCCCAGTCAACATCTGGTCTGTTCCTGGTTTTGTTGCAGCTTTCTCTGTGGGGCTAAGGAATTGCTTTATACTAAGCTTAGGCAGTTGGTTGGCAACGGTTATTTTGTGTGTGTGATGCTTTAAGTCAAGATAGGTACTAATTGTCTCACAGTACTAAAGAGGGATGTTTAAATGGTACAGGGATGAACATGGAATATAGTAGATGAAGAAAAACACAGATGCTGTGGGAAGATGAATTTGTTGTTAAGGCACTGGATTTGTGCTCAGGAGAATTTTATTTTAATTCCTGCTCTTTATAGGGACTTTATGACCTTTTGGAAATTGTGTCTCAGTTCTCAGTCTGTAAATAGGAATAACGTTTTTTTTCTGATTCCCTGTACTGTTTAGGCAGTACAATTGCTAGAGCAAGGACTCTTTTATAGTGTGTCTTTATACTGACCTAGCACAAGGGACCGTGTTCTCTAGGTGAAGCCACATGCGTATGATATGACACAAAGATGTGGTTAGAGATGGGAAGGGGAAAAAAGTAAGATTGTGGAGTGGATACAGGTGTCACTGTTAAGCACTTTTGGAATTTAACATGGGATGTTTGGGATAAACCTAATGAAAACATTGCCTATTATAGAATAAGATTTTTATAATTTCTGTGACCCTCTGTACTACAAGAGGCTTCTGTTAAAAAAAAAAAAAAAGTAATCTCTGCTAAACTGTAATAGGACTTTTTACATAAGCTGGCATTTAGCATGCATTTGGGATGAGCACATTACCCACGAGTAGTGAACTCACAAGCAAATTATGCGGGTGATTCCAAACAAGTGCCAATAAAATTTTTATAACACATAGCATCATTATGGAATTTGTTTATGCCACATATTTTACAGTGGGGGAAAAAAAGCTATTTTAGTCGTATATTGGAGAGTTTATAATTTATTTTATTTACTGGTGCTGTTTTTCACATCCCTCTGCCTCTAAAGCCAGGCCAAGTGAATACCAGCAGTACTAGAAGGAAGGGAAGATTAGAACAAACACATGTTTGAAATCTCTCTGAAAATAAAACAAGGGCCAGATTCTATTCCCCTTACTCATACCAAACACCACCTTACTCCCTGAATAGCCAATAGATTTCTTTGGGACCATTTGTCAAGTGAAGTGCTGCTTAACATATGCAGCAATACCCAGAACTGGCTCCATCTAAACTAGCTTTTTCCATTTAAGCCCTCCAAAGCTTGCTGTCTTCAGTGGTTAGAAACACATATTTATGGGGGTTTATCACATCACAAAGGATGATTCTCATGCTGCTTAGAGGGCTTAGATTTGGCCCCTTTTTAACAGATATAGGTGATGCGAAGAAGGAACCCAGCACATTTTATAGAAGCAAGACAGAGAAAAGCCCTCCTAAATGGGCAGCTGGCAGGCTAAATGTGCTGCTTCGTACCCCATTTGATAGGTTATATTTGGGCAGCAGAGACTGAGGAATTTGGGCCTTCCCCTTTCACCAGCTGGAATCAGCAGCTTTGCAAACCCCACCTCGTACCACTGAAACGAATGTAAACCTGTTGCGCTGGTGTAGCACCCTCCTACCCATCACTTTGGCATATTAGCTGCCATGTCCCATATTCAGTTCCTCTCCTCTTGGGAGCAATTATTTCACCCTAGAGACTTGAATCCTATATCTATCTTAGTGTAAACACAGTGCATCGTAGGAGAAGGGTTTTATATCTTCCTTTTGGTTTTTTGCTGTTGTGTTAATTTTATTGTCAGGATCATAGCTGTCATAGTATGTGCATAGTATGCGTAAGTCAATGGAAGAACTCAACCTGACTTTATTTGAGAGCAGGATCAGGCCATAAATGTCCCAGCTTTGTTTTTTTGTCTCACATAAAACATCTCCACCGATAAAAGGCCCTGTCTGATGGTGGCTAATCAAGGACTGCTGCTTAAAGCTCCACATGTAACCTAGCTATCTCCACATTAACCTTCTCCTTTTATTTCCTTGGTTATGTTGAATAGGAAACAGTTATTGAACTGCAGTTATGTTCATAGAAACCATTTGATTAATTGACTGTGTTTTGAACTCTTGTGACCTGAGGCTGAAATATAGCTCAGAGAAAAGTGACAGAAGCCCAGTGATGAGATGGGGCTATAAAAGAGCACCAGTAAACTGTCCATGGACAGCCCACATTCACGTTCATGTTTATCCTTGTGGAACTTGCTAAAAGTAAAGACAGATGTCCAGCTTATCTCATGGAGTCAATAGCAATAATATGTATGGATGCTGCTCACTGTGGTTGAGCCTGCTCCTGCTGTCACTGTGTCTTTATGCATTCACAGGGAGAAAACCTGGAAGGCAGGGGGGTGGAAATAGTATTGCCAGAAATCCCTGTAGGCTATCTGAGAATGAGCGGATGTGTAGAGCATTTCTTTCTGCATAAACATTTAGAAATCAAGCTCTCATAAGTCAGGGATCCACCAAATGTGGTGTGAAGAGGCAGATGAAGCCTGCCTTCTGGCATGCCAGCATTTGCTGATTGATTTGGAATGCAGAAGGGCCCTTTTTATTTTTATTTTAAAATTTGAACCACATCTTAATACAAATCAGGTGAAAAATAAATTGAAAAATAGCAAGCCTGAGATTACAGATGTGCCAGCTTCATATTGTTCAGTTTAGCTGAGGTCATAGTCAAACCCATCAAGTTCACATCGTTTAGTGTACGGCCACTGAGGTAATATTCAAACAAAAGAAAAGCAGTCAGAATACTGATATGCTTCTACTTTGCCAGCTGGCCTCATTCAGCTGTACAAAGCACACTGGCTTCAGCTATGTAAGGAACTCTAAATCAGTAAGGAATACAGGTTTTTAAATGGATATTCTGTTCCAAACAGCCCATTCGTGCTCCAGTTCTCTGACTTTAGATCAGTCATAAAGAGAAAATACCTCTCCTAATATGCAGTTTCGTATTCTGAAATTTAAAAAGTAAGGGCTATGTTAATGATGATACAGTTAATTCAGGCAGAGGAATTTTTCAACAGGGGACATCTGTATTCTGCTCAGTGGTTTAGAAAAAGCTTGAACTTCCTAGAAAGCCTACAAGTAAAATTACTGGCATCCATTCCTCCTCCATACTGGTGATATTACCATGCTGGTTCCCTGTACACAGGTATAGATTTATGTAGATTAATTTGGTATAGTACAGTGAATTGCCACTATGATATATATTTTAGGATTACTTCCTAGCACAACCTAATGGCTGGAATCAAATAAAACATAAAAGTAGATTTATATAGATTGCTGTATAAATCAGATAAAGCTTTATGTTACCTAGCATTGGTAATGGAAGCTTTTCCTGCGAATAATACAGAAGTTGTTCATGTAATATTTTCATTATTTCAGTGAGAGTAAAGCAACAAAAAAGAAGAAAAAGAAATAAACAAGTCTATCAGGCTTAGCCACCATTAAACATCATTAACTACAATTTTGCCTGACAAGTTCTCTCATCTGGTGATGGGTGAAATGGTAGAAAAGTAGACTGAACAATTGCATAAACCCAAATGAAATATGCCGTTGTATTCTAAGTGTGCACAGTTCAGTCAGTTAAAATAGAGCAATTTATTATTCTTTAGCAGCTTGAGCTTAATCTGGTTTTAAATAGATCTCTTTTTTTTTTTAACTTCTTGCTGAGATTTAACTGGTTGGGGAAGACACATGACAGTGCTACAGTCTCTTGCTCACTGTCTTGCCAGTTTACTTTGAAATAACTTTAATAGAGTAGTGATGATGAAAATAATTACAGGAAATGTAGATGAACCTTTAAACAACAGTGAATATATTTGTTTTGTTTGAAATGAGTGGATAAAGACTTAATGAAAGAGACAAGAATACAGAATGGAGAGAAAGGAGGTGGGTGTAGCAGGCCAGAGGGTCAGCAGCACCCTCGGGGGTATCTGGGGCCTCACCCAGGCACTGGTGCATGCTGCAGGGCACCCCCTTTTCATCAGCTTCTCAAGGCTGATAGCTCTCAGCATTTTGGGGCCAGCCAAACTGCTCAGTTTTGATTCCCAACCTGCTGCTGTGAACCAGTCTGAAACACTCTGCCATATTGGCCATCCGTTGTCAAAACAAGTTGGGAATGTTTATCCAAATATCCTCAAAAAATCTAGGCAAAGCTTTCACCTGCCTGGATTCAAAGTGAGCTGTGCTGTTCCTTGAGGTGGGGAATATATGACCTTTATCTAGTGGAATATTTTGACTGTAGACCTTTTGTTTGATATTATGCTGTAGTTTTCCATTTATTCGTTAGATCCCTCAGCCCTTGTGGTTTTTCACAGGTTAATTCTGTAATTACACCAGCTGTGATAAATACTTTCTTGAAATCTTACTTGAAGAAATTTAGCTTAGTCCATTTGCATGTGGAAGGAAATAAGCATCTAACTTAGGTTTTGTACCGTTGATTGGTACAAGTGGCCATGCCAGATGCATGGGTAATTACTTGTGCGGTTATATTAGATCCCACAGAAATGGAAGAGGGATCTTTTTTTTCAGGAAATTGTGTGTGTGTGCTTATATGAAGTTCAGCAACAAAGTGACACCAAATCCTTCTTGTAACTGGGAAGGGGACCCTGGCTGGCGCGGGCTGCACTAACAATAGAATGATGGGCCCTTTCACCTTCAGGTTACCAGTTCAAACTCAAGGCAGATTTGTAGTGAACAAAAGTCACTACACTCAGAGCTATTCAGTGGCCTGCGTGAAATGAATTGAAGGTCTCAATCAGAGTCTAATGGACATGTGTCCAAATCCAGAAGCTGTAATCCTAATTGGCACTGTTGTTGTTAGTGGCAGCATAGAGGCCAAGGACTGAATGGGCATACAGACTGAATTTACTCTCCCTGTCCAGAGTTGGATTAAAGACTAGCAGAGTCGAACACAGGATGCTTGCTGCACATGATATGAATGTTTTCTGGACTGAGAAGGGACTGCAAACTTCAAAAGCGTTCATGGAGTCCTAAGTCTCCTAAAAAGCCCTAACTTTTTTCTTTCCATTTAGAGAAAAAATTGCTAGCAATGTTTGTTGAGCTGCCTGAAGCTTTGAGGTGTCTTAACTAAAAAAGTAGGGAAAAAAATGTTTTAATTAAAAGTGAGAGAATACCAGAAAAATCAGTAGAGAGACTGCATGTACTGTTCTTTCTTATGAATGACTCTTTAAACAGAAACAGATTCTCTGGTCTTTAAAATGCATTTTCCTAGAAGAAATGTGCTGTTTCCTAATAAAAAGGAAAAAGAATAGCCCTAAAAAAAAGAATGCGCCCCCAGCTGACTGCCTGAAGCAGCTCTATGACCATGAGTATGTATTGTGATCAGAGACTGTATATTGCTAAAACTCCTTGATGGAATGAGTTTTAATTTGGCTTACAGAAAGCTTTAGGGGATATGGCTCTCTACAAATTAGACCACAGGAGCTATAAAATGAAGGATGTCCTCCCTAATTAGAAACAGTGGAGCGGTCTGGTGTTCTTCCTAGTTATAGCCTCATGGGTACTTTCTCACAAGTGAACTCTGGGCAATAGATGCTTCTCTAGTAACTGTTATCTGTCTTTTTACTGGAGTTTATCCATGGTCTAATTTTCTGTCTCCAGTTCTGAACATGCTTTTCTACATAGCTGTGGTAAACTCTTAACTGAAGTTTTGAATGACTGCTGCAAAACGAAAATTCGTATGTTGCTCAGTAATTAGCCACCACTACCAGAGTAACTTATTTTTTTAAATACTAGGATATAGTTCTCAAACACAGGTGAACATGGCGGTGAGTTTGGGGGATTCCTTTTGCAGTGTGTGCCTATACCAACTCTTGTTTTCTCACTCCTCTTCTGTTGCAGTTAATGAGAACTCTAAGGAGAGGAATATAGATGGACTGAAATAAATTATGCTTTATGGTAATGAAATTCAATTTTCTAGACACATTTTTTAACAAGAAAGCATTCATCAAACTTGGATCCAGGATTTTGGATAAGAAAATAACACAGTTATTTAACTATGGCTAGAAGAAAAATGGTGCCTGCAAATCTAATAGTGGGATGTCTACAGCTTGACATTTGTGCCAAACAGTAACACCAAATTGAAGCACAACCGCAAAAGAGCATTAGGCATAAATGCACAACAGTAAAAAATCAGCTACAAATGCATTTCCAAACTGCATGTAACTGGAAAGCTGTGTGGAGCTGGGCTGGGAAGTATTCTGAGGCTGTGCTTAGGCAGCTGTAATTTGACTTTTTTAATTGTTGGTAAGGGAGGACATCCAGGCTCTTAATTCATCAACATCTTTTCTTGTAGACTTACATGGAGTAGGACCAATGACTGGTCCAATGAAAGCTTTAATTTACTTGTGACATATTGTTTCCACTAGGAGTTGTAGATCAATCTGAGAACAATTACTAGGTGAATAAAAAAGAGGGGGGAAAGAAGTCAAGCATTGCTCAGGAATAGAAGTAAAAAAAATGGAAATTTAAAATCAGTCAAAATATTTATTTTACTGCCCAGCACAGGGTATCACTGACAGGAAAGGGCTGTATTTTTAAGTGTCATTTCTGTTTAGATTTTACCAGAATATAAAACTGAACATGTCTCATGACCGTCTTATTTTCATGTAGTATTTCATCCTCTGGCTTTGTGGGGGAACTTTATGCCAAGAGAACTCACTGGAGACTGAGTGACAGATCAGGCTGTTGTCCCACATTCCCTTTCTACTAAATCACAGTTTTCTTTAGATAGAAGGTGGCTATTGTGAAGCTGTCAAACCAAGGAAAGTTAAATGGGCTGAAGTGAAGGCTCCTGTTAACAATAGCAGCTATCTCTGTCAAATGAAAGCTCAGCAGACAGTTACAAGGCAATTCGGCACTGATGGGTGGTCGATTAAAAACAACAAAAGGCAAGATGAATGAAAGGGGAAAATCCCTATTACTTTGTGGTAGGAGCAAGGGGAAAACCAAAAATAAAATAAAAAGCCCACCTCACCCAACCCCACAGCAATTGGAACAGACTTGTAGTTAGCATGACCTTCATCATCTCAGATATGGCACAATAAAACTGACAAGATTATTTTCTCTTCAAGCAGTGCTGAGGTATTTTCATTGGCAAAGATCTGGAAAAGGAAAATAAATGCAGAGTTCAAGGCAATTGAAGAATTCTTGAATCTGATAACAGCTGGAACATAGTGCCACCAGGAAAAATAGCTAGGTTTTGTGCTAAAAAAAAAATATGACTTGATCATTTTTTTAAAGTGTCATATCTGAGATTTTGAAGGTTACCCTATAGACAACCAGAAGAGGATTAGAGAGAAATTATCTGTGAGCTCAAGGGAGCACCAATTTAAATTGGATTTGAGATATGACTTTTGCATTACCTTAGGAGACGAAAGGTAGTGTTGTGCCCTGATGGTTACCCAACTACCTAACCATATGTATCAACTGGATTAGTCTCTAGATTAACAGCTAGCACACCAAGTGCAAGGTGTATCATGCAATTGCCTCTTCGTGGGACTCATCCTGTTTCAACTGAACTAACATCAAAACTCAGCAAAAGTGGGGAGGGCTTTGCAGCTCGTGTGCCAGACATAAGGTAAAGGTAGAGACTTGTTCCTTCAGAAGATAATTGTCACCAAGACTTGGACTTGCAACAGCAGGTGTATAAAGTAAGATGAGAAAGTACAAAAGTAATACTGTAGGGAAAAGGTACATTATGTCCTTGTAGCTATCCTGATAGAAAATCAGGTTTTGAAAGAGGCACTCAGAGAAATTCAGAAAGCCAAGAAAAAACAAATAGGTTCTTACACAGCATACAATTAGGACTCAGGTTGCTGCCAACAGTGGAGCCAGGGTTCAAAGAGATTTTGAAGTAAGATTGGAATAAAGAATTTGGGAGACATATGTGCTCCATGAGCATAATGAACCAATGTCTTGTTCCAGTTATATTAGGAAAAATAATTCAGTACTAACAAATTGTTCCACTGAAAAGTCTTCTGTGACAAGATGCAGAACTAGATGTACCACAGGCTTGATCCAGTCTGACAATTTTGACTATTATTATGCTGTTACTTGTCTTTGTAAAGTCATGGCGTCATTAGACTATCCATGACATTAAGTTTAGTCTGTATCACCCCTAGGTTTTGCCCTTTGAAGAAAAAATTGAGTCTCCATTTATCAATTTTATGTACTAATATTCTTGTTTATTTGTCTTATAATAACATTGAGGTATGCTGGTCATGGACAAAGAAATCAAGTGCCAGGCCTGCTATAAATGTACAAAAAGAGGCACAAAATCAGTATTCTGGAATTTTCTTTTCTGGGATGTTTTTATCACTGAGGACTGTGTTATGAGTTTCAATGTTTTTTCAATGGTAACATGCATTTCATTTCATAACTAAATGAATTTGGTATGAAAATAATATTAACCTATCTCTCAGAGAATCAATCACAATGTTTTGCAGAGGCTTTGAGGTAAAGGAAGACCAGAGTGGTCTCAGGATAACTTTGGGAAAGAGACATTAAAGTAGGGAGCTGCTAAAGAAGGTCTTCTTTCTCCTGGTCTTGGAAATGTCAATGTATGTCACGTTCTCACTAGGATCAGAGCCGTGATAGTAATTTGCAGGGTTTGCTTTCAGTAATTAGGCACAAACAGTTTCTGTGGGTATCTCTACTGTAACATTTTAAACCAATAACTGAATATTCCTGTCTTGGTTCCTCCCAGCTTCATCCTTCTAACACTGAAGAGGGCTTTGCAAGCACAAATTAGCAGATAGCTCAAAAGTAACTTCCTAGGGAATACAAAGAAGGGTGACTGTTTGTATGTGGAGGGTGTGTGTGAATATGGGGAAATGCTAGCTTTTCCTGAGTTACACCATTTGCAGTGATATTGAAAAAAAATAACCTCTGCAGATTTCAGGCCAAAGCGTAGTTTAACCATGTGGCACAATTTATTGGCTAAACAAACTTTCAGTAAGACCTAACTGTATCAGAAAACTTGTTTAATGTGCACAGAAGGCACTGTTAAATTATTTCAGTGCCATAATTCAAAATGCTGAGGAAAATTCTCCTGTATGACAGCCAGGGCAAGATTGGATCTCTAGCCAAGTACATCAACACAAATGTTCATCTGTCTGGGGAAATACAAGTCTTACACTGTTACTTAGGGGAAAATGTGCACAGACATGGTGGAGCCCCTTATGAAACAATCCTCATTTTGTTAAACAATAGGATCAAATTTTCAATCAGGTTATCAAGCATATTGCATTCTTCAAGCTTGCCAAGCAAAGAGAAGTATCAGCATGAAGATGGATATATTTTTACAGAATTAATGATGTATGAAATCTGGAAGTGGAAACATACATTTTCATTTTATCCTCTAATTTTTCTTTTTACATTGTAAGTGAAAGGAAATGCTTGGAAGTATTTGCAATTATTCATATCTGTTTATCTTAGAGTGATTATCAGAGCAAACAGTGTCAGGCATTCTGTTTGGATCTGAGCCTGAAAAATAGTGCTTGCAGGAGCAAGGATTACTTGTATGAGTCAGTGTTTTCAGGACTGTGCTTGGTACTTGATTTCTATCATGCATATTCAGTGCCTTATAAATCATGCAGATTCAGAAATCATTTAAGTATTTTATTCATTTATCCCCTCTATTTACATTAGTTGTAGTACTGCTTGTATTAATCTGTTTTTACATTTTTAGATTGATCAACAGAATGTTCATTTAAGGGTAGAAGTGAACAGTTACTGAAGATTAATTTCTCTTTGCAAAATTTGTATCAGATCTGTGGGATAGGTGTGGGTTCCCAGTGCAGGATTTTGCAGCTACAGGAGAGGTGGCTTTAAAAAATGATCAGAAATTTAGTGCAGTGAAAATGAAGCTCACCTTCCCCAAGATCTCCTTATCTTTGCTTTCTATGGGGATTTTTGCTTATTGATCAGCCCTAAATTACCTTCTGTACCAGGCACGGTCCAGCAGTATATTTCATAAAGGTGTAATGCCTTTGCAGCATTGAAAACCCCAGTCAGTTCTCTCATGCATGCATAAGACCCTGGTACTTGCTCACCTTCTCTATAGCCAGCCCCTGCTCTTTATTCACTTTGCACCATCAGCAGGCCAGTGCACAGGACTTGCATCCCCTCTTGGAATCCTGCTTTGGTAATGCACACCCCTGAAAATCTGTCTTTAAGTCAAGTACTAAGCTTAAAACATTCTTTACAGATCTGACATGTGACAAATTTCATTTGTCTCCATATGAACAAACACTGTTTCTGTTTCTGTTTCTGAAACTAAAGCTCACTTTCTCTGCAGCCTAACGCATCACTGAAACCTATGTCATGGCTGCACTGTGTTGGTCTTTCAGTGTCTGCCACTGGAAGACCTCCCCCTACCAGTCTTTATTAAACATCTTGAGTGTTCCTTTTGAACAAGTAAATAAATACTTTACAGTTTTATGAAGTTGTTGTTCATTTGCACAGAAATGAAGCGGCCAGACCCTTTATTGGATAACGGGGCACTCATCCCCCACAATTCATTCTTGATGACAAATTGACCCCAGGGATTCAAAAACCTGTCAACGTGAGATCACTGTCAGAGAGGCTTTGTTGCCATTCCTCCACTCATCTGATTAGTTAGGGTCCACTCACACTGAACTATTTAAAATACAAGGACATTGGTCACTATAGCTTTTCTAGAGGCTAGTTTTGTTGAAGAAACTGGCAGGCTTTGTCTTCAGCTTGCTTCTTGCCAAATATTCTTTATCCTTACTGTGAGGGGGTGAGCAGATCCCAGCAGTGCCTGAGCTTTTGAGGATCTCGAGTTCATTTTAGGAGTTTGCAAGTTTCCTCACATTAGCAAATACTGTAATTTGAGTATACTTCTTCTAATGGTCAGTTAAAAAAATTATGTTTCTGCTAAAGGAAAATCTGCTTTCTATCAAGAAGAGACCATGTCTCTTCTCTTTTCCTATACCATCCATTCTTCCTCCAAACCAAGGCTAGCAAAAGTGCATATTCTACAAAAGCACAGTGAGATACATGGGTTTAGTTTGCCTTTGGCATTTTCTTCCTCCTTTTCTTCCACCTCTGTCTTCTCTTTTCCACTTTTCTATTACTACTTTGTATTGGATTTTCATGGAATCATAGCATCATTTCTTTCTCTGTTCTTTTTGTCCTTGTCTCCTTAACCAAGGCATAACCCTATTGACATCCACGTTTGAGCTGGAAAATTCTGATGATCCTAATACTAGACAGAAATGGTTTTTACTAGACAAAATAGTTTTTCCCTTCTACATGGGCTTAAGCTATGAAAACTGAGTCAAAAGCTCCCATGTCATATTGGAGTGCTGTGAACCCATAGGAGGTGACGTTTCTGCACTGGAGAAACATTAATTGAGCAGTACCCTTTTGCAGACCTGTGTTTGCTTCCAAGGCATACACATATATTGGCTATGAATGCTGTTCAAAGACTTTATTAAAGAATGGAAACTATGGAGGGAAATAGTTCTCATGCTAATTGTAGTCAAGAGGTTGTTGGGCCTTGTTATGGCTAAAAGAAAGTAGGGAAATGATTTATGAACTTGGGATAATATGTCCTCTGTTGCACTTTTTATTTACTTGACACCTTGTTCTCAGCACCCAAGGTCCAGGCAGCTGCCTTGATTTCCTTTCTCAGAGCTCTTCAGATCTACCCTTATTTGTGAAGTGTGGATAAAGTTGGCTGATCTTATGGAGGAAGACTGGAAAACCACCCCCATCCTCCCGAGGTCCTGCCACAGGACTGTGCCAGGGCAGCGAGGAGGCAGAGGTCCCCCTGTGTGCATTATGCTGTGTGTTGGACACCCATTGCCTCCATTAGCTACTGTGAATGGGCTGTGGTTGGGAGGGGACAGGTGGATACCAGCCCCATCACACAGAGCTGGTGTGGAATGGCTGTGGGTGCCACTGTAGCTCACAGACTGGAATAGACTGGTGCTGCTGGTCAGCTGCTGTGCAGCCTTACCCCATAGCAGGCACTGGTTGAGTTTCTCTTCCGCATCACCCCACTGCCCAGCTCCGTGCAGTCCTATTACCCACGGGGGTAGAGGGACTTGGTAGTTCTCAGTCTGTACTGCCTCTGTAAAGTGCCTTGAGGACTTGGTGTCATTCTTATCGCTAACACTGAAGTGCAGTCTCTCTCCATGACACTGAACTTCACAGACAGCGGTTCGGAATTAGAGGCAAATAGTTCAAATGGCAGAAAAAGCCACAAAAATGCATCACTATAAAGGTTTTCATGAACAAAAAAGCTGCTTCCACTCCAGACCAGGTTATTGAAGCTTAAGATTTACCAAAGAAAATAACTGCTCTTCAGATACAAGATTAGTCTATGTAAGGGGAAAACAGTGCACAGAGAAAGATTTGCGAATGTCATGTTGGTACTGACAGTTCATCAAACAGCTCCTTGAAGGACTCACTTTGCTACCAGATTAAAAAGGGAATGAAATAAAAGATAAAAGAATATAATCAATGAATAAAATTAATGTCCTTCCATATGCGCTTTAGAACATTGGATAGATGAGCTAGTCCTATGTTATTTGTTCCCTGCTGAACAACTCTTTTTAATATATTTTCTGGTATGAATTTTTAAAGTCACCTTTACAAGTTGCTGTAGAATTATCAATCATTGTTTAACTGTGTGCTAAGTTCCCATAGCCTTTGTGTGTAAATATGCCAACTGAAGGCTTGTTTACCAGAGAAAATACTGGTGCTCTGGCTAGGAGACAGTTTTAATCAAATATGGTTGCAGTAAGCAGGTGTTTTTCATGTGGAATGTATTGGAAATGAGTATGTATCACAGAAATGGCTCTTGGACTATATATTGCTCTTGATAAATAGCAGAACCCAAAATTATATCGGCCGTTGCAGTTGATCAAAGGGAAAACAGCAAAAGCTTTGTGAACACTGGCAGATTTTGGCACACTAAAAAAGGTGGAGCCCTCATTTTTATTCTTCAAAAACTTGAAGAATACAAGTTCTACGCTAGCATTTTTAGAAATTATTACACCTTCCCAGTTTTTTTTCCTGCACCCATACTTGTCTTTGTTTTTGTCTGTTGTTTATTCTCTCTCCCCCTCCCCCCCCCCCCTTTTTTTTTTTGGTTTTTTTTGGGTTTTTTTGTTTGAATTAAACATCATTCTCAGGCCTTGCCAGAGGGGTATGTTGTACTGAGGAGTCATTGGACAGTGAGGGAGACATAACGTAATAGAGATTGTACTTTTCTAAGCAGAAGGCATAAGTGGTGGTGTAAGTGTTATTAAGACAAAAATATCAACTCACCAGCTTGAAACAAAAAGGTCCTGGGGTTTTTGGGACTTTTTAAGCTGCCTATTACTCTGTTAAAATATTTTGACCCAATTCTGCTCCCATTCTATTGGAAGTGTTCTCTGGGAGCAAGATTGGACCTCAATGTGGATGTGAAGTTATTGGAACTGCTACAGTATTATTCATGCTAAATGTACAGATTTCCATCTACATTTGTAATGTACAGATAAAATTTGGCAGGGGTTTCTCCCTCCTCCCAAAGTTCTTGTCTCAGCTTTAATGAAAAACAAAATGCCTGTCAACAGAGCAGTAGTTATAACACACTTAGTAGCAATTTAATATTTTAGTTGCCTTGAAGAGCTTTTTATACATAGAGATTAATGGATGGCTAGATAAAGAAATTCTTCTACTGAAAGAATTAACTTTGCTTAATCCTTTTGAAATTAAGAGATGATACGGAGCAATGAGTAATGAAGTGCACTCTCTGATTGTGAGGTACCTAATAGATAACCACAGGGTTACTTCTCTCTCACCAGCTGTAATTACACTAATTACTGATATGGTGCCAGGAACACTAAGGCAGGCTGAGTGTGACAACACAAAATGGAGTGTTTCTTAGCAAGCCATCTTTCTCCATCAGCTGGGCCAGAGGGAGGCTGACCGTGTTATGAGGCTAGTGTGTGTCTTCTTCTGTGGGAGGGAAGATACCAGGTACCTCTGTTGCTCACAGGCTTTTTTTGTGGTGAAGACATGACCCTTGACTTCAGTTCTTTCTAAGGGGAGGCAATGTCAGGCCAGAGATGGGATTTGATCTATACCTTAAGCAAATTAGTCCTATTCAAGCCACTGAAACTACTCAAATGAGTAGAAGTTCCTCCTGTGAGTAAAAGTCTGCCAAACTGGCCTAATCATTGATAAGAATATAATGAATGAAAATGGTGGATGAGGAGAAAGAAAAGTTAATAAACTATATTTAAGTATGTATAAAACTGCTGGAAAAGTGGCCCTTACTATTAATGTAAATACTGCTTATAAATTCCATTTAATCTTCAGAGATTTTCTTTTACTGTAACTCTTTGAGTATCTCAGAGGAAATATTTTAAAGATGACTTCCACATTCAGCAAAAGAATGAATATCATGTTTCAAGATTTATCAATGGGATGTTTTAAAACAAAAGATCTTCTTTTTTCCTTTGCAATTACTCTACCATTTATTTTCATTCCCCCATTTTTTTTTGTCCACTGTATTATAAACTTCTCTGGGGAAATCTATTGTTAGATGTTTTCACACACATAGGCCCCCTTCTTCCCCCTTGATAAATGATAAAACTGTACTCCAGTGTGTGCAACACATTCTTGACATACATCTGAATTCCATTATACAGTTTGTCATTTGCATGATACCTTTTGAGTTAACACTTTCAGAGAAGTCTTATATACTACAAAAAATGAAAAACAAGTTTGGTATAAAGTCCATAGGGTAAAGCAGCATAGATTGTTTTGAACTGATGGCCTTATTTCCATGCAAGTTCAGGGGTAGGAAAGGTTGCCTCTCGGTGCTCCCTCCACGTAAGTATCGCTGCAAACAAGAGTGTGACAGGGGCTTCTTTGTAGCTCAGGATAGTAATGCACTACTTTTTTTTCACCTCAAAGACATTTATTTTATTCCTGCCTGTTCTGAATGTCTTATTAATTAACACAAGTGCAATTTGCTGTAACAGTCTAAGCTCTCTCTTTAATATTGAACAGAATAACTAGTTTTAGTGCATACTACTCCAATCTAAATCACACAAACCTCCATTTAAATTTGTCCTTTTGTATCAGTGGAAAGTTGAAACAGCAGGGAACTTTTGTCCCGGAGAACTTCTGCATCCTCTATATGCTTTCCATACTAGCCACTGCTTCTCCTTACCTGCGCTTGGCTGTGTCTTCTGTGTCACTAGGTAGTTTCATCCTTACTTCTACTTTTCAGTCGAATTTAATCAATACATCCTACCCCACTAATGGGACAGGACCATGGTTTTCCCATAGAGGTTGCAAGAACAACATTACAGATTTACAAAAACAAATGGGCTAAACATTTTGAAAAGCAGCAATCTTATGAATGTATTTCCATTTTACCAGAGACAAACCTGACAAGAAACGAATGGCATGCCTGTATGTCTGGATAACACCATTGCCTGTCCTCTTTCCAGCAGAAGCAACACCTCTGTTTGCTGTCATATGACCCAGATGGGATATACATTTTGTACAAATGTGGTCTGACATGAGCGAGTTAACTTTCTGGGCAGCTCAGGATCAGGGAATTGCCAAGTATGCTCTTCACTGTCTGCTTGCAGCCCCTTCTTCCCTTTTCTCCATCCTTTTCATTCCCACAAGACTTTTTTCCATCCAAGTGGAGCTCCACTGCAGTGGCGAGTTGAACCCAGAGCAAATTAGAAGTGCAGAACCTCATCCTATTTAGGCTGCCTTTTAAGCACCTCCTCCTTGATGTCTCACCAAACCTATAACATCTTACTATAAACACAGTGTGCTCCCATCACAGCCCTACACAACCAGAACAGGAAGAAATGCATAACATTCTCAGAAGTTTATTAGCAATCCAGACCTTGTTAATTTGTAAAAAGCATTTAAATACATTATACTTGAAACAAACAAACAAAAAAAAAATGACGTTGAGCTGTGAAAATACTCCTTTAAGAAGTTCAGAGTCGTCTATAAAAGATCTGAAATTGAATTCTATCGTGATAGTGCTTTTTCAGGGAGGAGATTATCTCACATCTCCTAATCAAATCCTCCCTTGCTCATTCACAGGATCCCAAACCAGCAGATCTGGTGTGCCCAAAACACCTGCTGAACTCAAACAGTTGGGATAGGCTGCAAGTCCAATTTCACTGTGCATGCAGCTCAGCTTGGTGACACCCCAGTAAGTTTCAGCCCAGACCTCAGAGTTGAGTTGAGGTTCTGCTGCCTTTTCTCCTCCCAGCAGTGATGGCTGGGAAAACCTATTTCAGTGACCCCATCAAGTCCTAGGTCATCCTGCTCTGCAGCTTTGGCCTTTCACTATCCATGATTTCTCTGAAACAGTTAAAAAAACATGCCTAGACTTATATTTTAGCTGAGTAACTTACGCTGTAACAACTGTTGGAAGCAACTAGAGGGACTCTGTGACTCATTTGAGCTGAACATGGACAGGAAAAAGGTATAAAACAGTCTGTCCCACTGAGAAACAGAAGCCATGATGGGACTTGCATAATCTTTTGACATTGTCTGTTAAGAGAATAGATACAGAGGGGTTTCTGATTGTTTTAACTGATTAATTACCATGGCATAGTTTTTGAATTCTATTTTTGGAAAATGTGTGAAGAGTCAAAGAAGATAAAAATTTAGCTTGCTCTGCCAAAATCATAAAAAACTATTGTAGGAATAGCTCATTTTGAATTTGGTCCATCTCATCTTCTGAGGCCCAGCACAAGTTGAAGGCTCCTAAAAATAATATTTTGTTGTTACTATTTCTAGTAGACTCTTACAGAACTCATCCCTATAAAGCCCTCATTCACCCATTTGTCTAGCTATATTTGTAGTGTAGGAACAATTTGCTTTGGGAGCTGATTCATCCCTGGAGGAAGTGGGTATTGTAGTCAGTCAATGAGATTGCCCCTACTTACACTACAGATAAATGTGTTGCTTTGTCCTGACGTTTCTGCTTTGCAATAATTTCGCATTCCAAATTATAAACCTCTGAAAATTGTAGATTATAATAAATGTGCTGACACAGCTTCAACCATTAGAGTAAATGGCATTGCTCTAATAATGAAATAAAAAATCCTACTTAATCCCATTCTTTCCCTAAAGTGGTGTTTTGCATTAGCTATGGATGAAAAGACAAACAAGTACATGTATATTCAATAATAATGTCAGCTGGGTCAGAGAAGAATAGGAAATAAAATTAATTCATAACACCTCTGGAGAAAGCTTTCTGATACAGGCAGTTTTCTCTTTGATTTGCCCTCATTGACAGTATTCATTGTAACTTTAACATATCTGCCAAATTGGCCTTTATTAATAGCTGGCCTGATCTTCATAACAAATACACTCTGTAATCTGGAGTCTGTGTGTTTCTGAGGTTAACAATTACATAGAGCAGAATAGATCATATGCATATTTACAGGGATCTCTCACTCAAGAGGGCCTAATTTCATGTTCAACCCATCCAGCCAGTGTTAGAGAGAGCTGTAGATACAGAGCTCTTCTGTCTTGGGGCTTTGAAGCTGAAATGGGTTACGTCTCGAGATATGACAGGGAAATAGTCACCTTGGATTAAGGTTGCTGGCAATCTTAAAAAGCCCTTATTGGGCTTTGAGTGTTATCAGATGCTACTCGCTTATAAATGAGAGTTAATAGAAACATTAAACAGTACAAGCTACTGTGACCCATGTCTTCAGAATATTAAGCACATTTTAAAATTGTGGAAGACCATCTAGTCCTCTACTTTCTGTAAAATATTACCGCTTGTAACCAGTATCCTCTGGGAGCAGGTTATTTGAACTCTTCAGCATTCTACTTTCATTTGCACATACTGTGTATTTTTAATTTATTCCGTCACTTCTCTGGCTGCCATATATTTATTGTTGATACCGTATTCAGTTTCTCTTTAATTATTCCATCTGCCAGGAGAGTATGATGCATTTTAGAAGCTGTGTGGTTTGGTTGTTTAACGTTTGAGTTTTGTAGCTGAATGGGGTGACATATTCTTCATTTAGCAGAACAGGCTAAGAAGAATTATATACTCCAAGTGATAAGCTTGGAACTGCTAAAGAAATACCAAAATCCAATTTTTTTCCTCTCTCTAGTTGTCTAAACATCCATTAGTCTCCTGAAGGGAACTCATAAATCCTGCAAATTTAGTTTATCTGAAACCAACTCTAACAGTTGTCCTTCCTACTAATCATGTTTTATATCCATTTTATATTTTTCAATATTCAATAAACATGTCTAGCGCTTACTGTACTTGTTAGAAAGTGTCTGCAGTACAGGCTGTGTGAGGACAGTTATTAATCAGCCATTTCAGATGGCTGTTTGGTTAGTTTACTAAGAGTATTCATTTATCTTTTTTATGTTTTCTTCTTTGTTCTTTCCATTTATCCAATACGGAATTTCCTTTGTCCTTTTTGGTTTATTTCTACCAGGATATGTCAAATGGGAATTTAACGTGTAAGAAATGGAAAAAAAAAAAATAGATAGCTGGAAAGAAAAAAAAAAACCACCACCCTTTGGGCTTCGTTCATGAAAAGATCCTTGCATTATGTCCTCTTAGATCTGCATTAAAAAAATAATAATAGAACGCTTTATGTAGCAGTGCTGCTTTAAAGCACTGGATAATTTACACATTAAAGTGAGATGTAGGTTTAAAAGGAGGAGTGTAGAATTGAATTAGAGTTAAGAGTCAGAATGATATAGTCTTGTATGAAGATGGTCTCGGTTTCCTGGGGGTATTGTCCTTCTGGTGTGTAATGAGACTTGCAGATAACAATCGGGGAACTGTGGATAGACTGAGGTACAGCAATACACTGAGAATGGCCCAGCAAGTAATGACACTGGGGAAACAAATGAAGGTGTCTGCTAGATAAACAACATTAAAAGTTCCTGTTTATCACCAAAGTCCAGGCCTCTAAAGGTTAATATTTCCTGACAAACTCTGTATTGGGTTTGTTTGGCAAGATTTTGGTTGTAGGGAGCTGCAGGGATGGCTCCTGTGAGAAGATGCCAGAAGCTTCCCCCATGTCCGATAGAGCCAACGCTGCTGGCCAAGGCCGAGCCCGTCAGTGGTGGTGGTAGCGCCTCTGGGATAACGCATTCCACAAAGGGAAAAAACTGCAGCGCAACAGCAGCTGGAGAGAGGAGAGAGACTACGCAAGAGCAGCAGCCCTGCAGCCCCCCAGGCCAGGGCAGGAGGGGGCCGGGGGGGCTCCAGGCACTGAAGCAGAGATTCCCCGGGAGCCCATGGGGAGCCCCCGGCAGGGCAGGCTGTGCCCCCAGCCCGTGGTGCAGCCCCAGTGGGGCAGGCTGTGCCCCCAGCCCGTGGAGGCCTGTGGTGGAGCAGACCACCCCCAGCAACCCGGGCAGGACCACCCTGGGGCAGGGGGTGCCCGCAGGAGCCGTGACCCCCGGCAGTGGTGCTGGGGCACCTCCTGGCAGGGCCTGTGGCCCCACGGGGAGCAGCCCAGGCTGGGGACCCCACGGGGACCCCCCTGAGGCCAGCTGGGCCTGAAGGGCTGAGCCCCACAGGGGGACCCACCTGGGACAGGGGAAGAGTGTGAGGAGTCCTCTCCCTGAGGAGGAAGGAGCAGCAGAAATAATGTCTGATGAACTGGTAGCAAACCCCATTCCCTGTCCCCCTGTGCTGCTCAAGGGGAGGTGGTAGAGAAACTGGCAGTAAAGTTAAGCCTGGGAGATAGGGAGGGGCTTGGGGGAAGGTGTTTTAAGATTTGGTTCTATTTCTTATTACCCTACTCTGATTTGATTGGCAATAAATTACACTAATTTCCCCAAGCTGAGTCTGTTTTGCCCGTGACAGTAATTCTTGATGATCTCCCTGTCCTTATCTCGACCCACAGGCCTTTGATTGTATTTTCTGCCCCCTGTCCAGCTGAGGAGGGGGTGTGATACAGCAGCTTTGGTGGGCACCTGGCATCCAGCCAAGGTCAACCCACCACAAATTCTTACTTTTAGAAGATTCTTTATCCATGCTACAGTCTTACTTTTATGGGTTCACATATTACAGGGAGGCATCTGCCGTTTATCAAGACATTAATGACTAGTGGTTATGTGTCCAGATACTTTGTAAACACTGAGCTGCCCGACAACAGAGGTCACTGAAAGACAGATGACTTACAAACTGGTTTAAAGATCTCCTTGCACTTTTTCCTTTTAAGAGCATGAGCATGGCTTCAAATCTTCTGGTATTTCCACCCTGGGATTATTGTCCCTTCTTTAAAATTCCTTATACCACAAGGCATCCATGATTTACCGGTAGTCTTCAAACAAAGGAAAAACCTCTTCCAAACAGAACATCCATTGATTGCTACAGTTCTTTAAAGGCTAACAATAAAAAATCATAGACTTCAGTCTCCATCAAGGCAGAAAGGAAACAGTAATTGCAATTTGCAAGCCTCCTGCCATGGGTGAAGGAGCTCAGGCTGGGAGAAAGGAAGCTCGGCAATTTTAGTGGCTGTCGCAGTGGATCTGGATGGGATGTGCCAATTCATTCATACATCATCTGTGATAAGAGAATGTGTCAAGGTTAAAAGATGGGTGTGAGTTAGAAGTGTGCCCAAAGGAATATCAGCTCTGAAGAGGACCACCTGATAAAAGCGTGAATATGTGGGAAGCTGTACAGGAGAGTATTTGGTGGCCGCTAGCCATGCCTCTCTAGATAGGCAGACCTCAAAAGAAGATACCTTTTCTGGAAAGATGTCACAGCAAATAATATGGTTTCATACCCCATGTGTTTTGCCATACCCAACTCTTGGCTTAAAAATAAAAATAGTAATATAAGATGAGGCATTATTCCACTCTTACATCTACCGAAGGAAAGGAAGGAGGCATTGGAACAGCCATGTCTTTTAGGAGTTTCCTCACCCTTTAACCAAAGGCAGGGAGCAGTTATGTGAGATTTCTTTCTATTTTGAAAAAATATATATGTAAAAATGGGAATATGAATTAGCAGATTCCTAGCTTGGAAAACATTTGCTCTGCCTTCAGATACTAGCAACTGTGAGGTCCCATCAAACCTCAAACAAGCTCCTCCTCCTCTTGCTATTCTCCACTCTCATTCTCAGTTTGATGAGACGGGGATTGGTACTGGCCTGAAAGAAGATCAGTGATGCCCTAGATCAATAATGAAACATGGAGGACATTTTTTTTCAGTTTTTAGCAGTCTCAGAGCTGAATTTCCCTGGCACCTTCTGATTTAGAAATACACTACTGATTTAGAAATAAAATAATTTATAAATAAATTTAGAAATTCAGAAAAATGTTATATATGGACAAATCACTGTGAGACAATGTGCAAATAAGAGGGCATGAAAGAGGAGCTGACTGCCAGACTTTATGATGGATGAGCCTGAAAGTCATTTGTTCTTACCTAGCATCACACAGAAGGACTAATGCAGACATATGTGGGGTATCCATCCGTTTACTTATCCCAGATCTGATTTTGCTGTTGTTGAATTGAAAGGGATTTTTTCCTCTGACTTTGCTGAAGGGGAAATTCAACCCATTGTATATAAAGTTACTTCATTAAATGTAATTCTCTGTTGTCTCTTTTTTTCAGAATGCTTGAGGATGATCTGAAACTCAGCAGTGATGAAGATGACAATGAACAGGTAAACACATCTGACCTAAGTGCATAGACCGTATAACCTGACAAAGTTCTTTCATCAGTTGAATGTGATTGCATGTTCATGTTGGTTTACTATTTTTGCATCAAAAGCATTCTGGAATGCTGTAGAATCCATTAGCTTAAATCTTGCTTGCACATAGAATCTGTGTGGGAGGAAACTTACTCTCAGATAGGAATGCATTTTGTCAATTTTGATGAATTGACTTTGTGAAGTGGGTTAAACAAAACTAGAATATGACTTACTAGCCTTGGAATTAGAGACCACATATGGCATCACCCAGGAATACCTAATATGCTGTGAGTTTCTATCCTCCATTATACCAAACTATCTGTGGAACAGCCTCCACTTGTTTCACACTCAATTTCTGAAATTGATGACCTTTTTGGAAGTGGGTGTAAAATGACCACAACAGACCACCAACACAACCGCAGAGTTGGTTTGCACTTTGCAATTCATTTCTACAATTGCACTTAAGAAGACTGAGTCCATAAGCTTTGTTCCAGCCAATGACTAACAGGCTGGGAGTCCATAGTCAGTAATCCAGTGATTCCCATTTGTGAAGTGAAAATCCTCGGTGTGCAGCTGTAAATCAATACTGGAAGTCTCTCAAACTATTTGGGATGTTAATTAAGAATAATTTTCTGAAAACTGTCTCATGTCATTCTTATCCTTCCCACTTTATAAATATTTATGGATAATGCTGGGAAACAGCTGGTGAAATTCATATTCTCAACATTCTTATCAGGACAAAAAAAGGACACTTTGGGTTAAATTCATCCTTCATGTTACTTTATATATGCAGTAGGCTCAAATGTTTAAACATTTGCAACACAGAGAAAGGTAATGCTATAATTCAGCATAAGATCATCTGTTCAGCCTGTGAAAGGTTAATTATAAGTCGATCTTTCTTTCTTAATTATTTTTAAACCATCTAAATGTTCTCCTTCAACCTAACTATTCCATCCTTTAGTGTTATGTCAGAAAAGATGTGCCTTTTGGTATCAGCTGACCACTTATCATACAAGTCAATATTTTCTAGCACCAAGTTAGACTAGCATTCTCATCTGAAGCCAAAGGATTAAAAGCCTGTACCTGTGCAGTGCGCTGCTGTACAAACACGATGACTTATAAAACCGGGAGGTTTCCTGTGCTATTAGAAACTTGCCCAAATAGTCTTATAAACTAACACTGTGATACCAAGATACCCAAGATACAGAAATGGAAATATATTACCAGGTAGGAGTTACTTTTGTTATCCTATAGTAGTAGTTTTCTAGTGAGTTAAGTAGAATTATTACCAATTTACACTGCTAAGATGTAATCATGTATCATTGCTGAATGAAGAAGCAAATACCTAGGCCAGTATTACTGACATCAAACGAAAAGCCCTCACTGACATGAATAGGTGTCATCTCTGATGTTATTCCCAAGCAGAAAAGACATTGTTATGCCTACACTGCTCAGTGGAGTACTGATAGCTCTCAAAACATCAGTGGTACCCAAAGGCAGCGTCACATGCATGAACAGTGTCACATTGGTTCCAGTTCGGGGGCTGAATCCTTATGTGGTGGTAATGTGCCTGAGCCGGAGGAAGCCTCAGACTGCACTGAAACTCTGTGTGACTTTCCAGTAGTACCATTCACAGCATAACCTGCAGGCAGACAAGAGAGCACAATAAGGATTGTTCATGTACTTTCTCAAAATGTTATAGTATACAGAAAATCTTTTTCCTTTTCATAGCATCATAGAATCTGTCAGGTTGCAAAAGACCTTTAAGATCATTGAGTCAAACATTAACCCAGCACTGCCAAGTCCGCCACTAAACCCTGTCCCTAAGAACCACATCTACATGTCTTTTAAGCACCTCCAGGGATGGTACTTCTGTAAGGAAGCTTGTTCCAATGCTTGAAGAAACTTTTCTTCCTATCCAATCTAAACCTCTTGTGGTGCAACTTAAGGCCATTTCCTCTTCTCCTGACACTTCTTACCTGGGAGAAGAGACCAGCACCTGCCTTGCTACAGCCTCCTTTCAAGTAGTTGTAGAGAGTGATAAGATCCTCTCTGAGTCTTCTTTTCTCCGGGCGAAACACCCCCAGTTCCTTCACCTGCCCCTGGCTTGTTCTGTAGACCCTTCACCAGCTTTGTTGCTCTCCTTTGGACACGCTCCAGCCCCTCCACGTCCCCCTGGCAGTGAGGGGCCCAAAGCTGAACACAGGATTCGAGGGGCGGCCTCACCAGGGCCCAGCACAGGGGGACGGGCACTGCCCTGGCCATGCTGGCCACACTGTTCCTGACACCAGCCAGGCTGCTGCTGGCCCCCGTGGCCACCTGGGCACAGGGCTGGCTCCTGCCCAGCCGGCCCAGCCAGCCCCCCCAGCCCCTTTCCCGCCGGGCACCTTCCCAGCCCCCTGCCCCAGCCTGCAGCGCTGCCTGGGGCTGCTGTGCCCCACGGGCAGGGCCCGGCACGGAGCCGGGTTGAACCTCACACAGCCGGCCTGGGCCCCTCGCCCGGCCTGCCCAGACCCCCGGCAGGGCCTCCTGCCCCCCCGCAGGGCAGCACTGCCCCAGCCTGGTGTCCTCCGCAGACCGGCTGGGGGTGCGCTCAGTGCCCTCATCCAGGTCGTTGATAAAGATATCAAACAGGGCCGGCCCCAGCGCTGAGCCCTGGGGACACCCCGTGTGCCCCCGCCAGCGGGATGTCACCCCATCCCCCACCACGCTCTGCCCGGCCGCCCAGCCAGCTCTTAGCCCAGCGCAGAGCACACCCGCCCCGGCCACGGGCAGCCGGTGTCTCCGGGAGACGCTGCGGGAGACGGTGCCAAAGGCTTCGCTAAGGCCCAGGCAGACACCAGCCACAGCCTTTCCCTCAGCCACTAGGCAGGTCACCTTGTCACACAAGGAGATGTGGTTCGTCAGGCAGGACCTGCCTTCCATAACCCCACGCTGGCTGGGCCTGATCCCCCATTGTCCTGCACGTGCCGTGTGACGGCACTCAGGATGATCTGCTCCAGAACCTTCCCCAGCACCGAGGTCACGCTGACAGGCCTGTAGTTCCCCGGATCCTCCTCCCCGCCCTTCTGGTAGGTGGGTGCCACATTTGCTGACTTCCAGTCAGCTGGGACCTTCCCGGTTGGCCAGGGCTGCTGGTTGATGGAGAGTGGCTCGGTGAGCACTTCCACCAGCTCCACCTGTACCCTTTTGGCAGTGTGAACTTCATCTCATTCTAAGTGATTAGAATTTATTCAAATCTCCTAAACTCTCCCAAATACCTTCTTAAGAAACAGATTATGGTCTGTATCTTTAGGGATTCTAAGCATGAACACTTCCAATCACATAAAAAAATAAATTAACTGGCTGGATGGGAAGTACACTGAGCATATTTCTTAAATGCCCTGCATTTCAATGGAAACCACCTTTTCTATGTGCCCCACATAAGTATGGTTGAATCTCCTATTTGTATTACAAATAGAGGGTTATAGACAAACTTATACACATTACAGGAAAGAATCCTGCAGCTTTTTAGGTTAGCTTTTCTTATGCATGCAACTGAATGCATGACTATGCGTCTGTCCTGAGTTTTGTCACACATTGCATCCCAGACTAAGACCTTGCAAAGCTGAGTAGCATAGCTCTGCTGCATCACTTCCGCATTACACTGGCAGTGCTTTCACCCTTTAGCAGCTTCTGCCATATCTCTTTAAAGAGAGCGTATTGGAAGCAGAAGGAAAAGTTGATCTGGCCCACTGGTCAGAGACATAATCATCAACAACGTAACTGCAATGGTTTTTGACTGCAAAGTATTTTTTTCAAGAGGTATTTAAAATATTCATTCATGAGGGACAGATCAAGGCAATTAGAATATGTGAATTTTACAGTTTTGAATGTTCAGCTGTGAAGCGCAAGGTTTGAATTTTTTTTTTATTTTTTGTTCTTTTAACATAAAGTTTTTGCAGTCAAATGGCCATTGTAATTCAGCTGTACACATGTGTGCATTCTGACAGGGAGATAAAAGATTAAAACTCTCAGCTCAAAACCATTCTAACAGTATATGCAACATTTCTGTGAGGAAATGGAATAATTTTCTTTACAATCTTTCTGTTATTTTTTTTTTTACTATAGGCTTTTACAATATGAAGCATGAGCTAGCATTTAATCGTTTTTATTAATAGAAACACAGTATGTAAAAACCAAGTTGTTGGTTTTTTGGGGTTTTTTTCTGCTCATATTTCAAGGAAATTGAAACTCTTTGAGAATGATGGTCGGTAGGGAGCCCTAGGATTTGTCCTTTAGGAATTGGTAGGGACCCTTCAATCTTTACACAGCAGGGGCGGTAGTGACACTGATCCATAAATGCACCTTGATCTCAACTTTTAGTGAATGTCTATAGTATGTGGAAAGAGTTTGATCTATCAGCCTGTCTTCTGAGACTACCAGTAGTCCATTTGTCATGGTGGAAGATTGTTAGAAGTTTGTCTGCAAGAAACAAAGCTCTTCTGTCTTACTGTCTCACTCCTCTGAATGAGCACACGTTTCTGATCAGTATTGCATTTATTTAAGGGTCCATGGATCTCGTGCTCTTTTAGGTGTTAAACATCTCCTTCCTTTTCTCCCCGCTGCTGAGGAGAAACACAATACACATGATAGCTCTAGTCAGTCATATAATTAATTAAGAAGTTATGCCTGTTTTCTGGTTAAGATGAAAGCTACCAGGTTGAAGTCAATGAAAGGTATTTATTATTAGGTAGTATTAGCAAGGCTGTTACTGAATATGCTGCCTACTTTTAACATTTGCTTTTCAAACAGGATTTTTAATAACTGGAAATTGTATCTAAGAGTTATAAACCTGATCCAGTGAACCCTCCTTAATGTGTTAGGTCTTTTTTGGTTAAAGCATGCATGTATATGGCCTACCAATGTATCGCCAAGAAGATTCCTGAAAGGAGGCTATACACTTTGATTTCATCCCAGAGGGCGTAAGAGGCTTCAACAAGTGAGAGCTGACTAGAAATCCAAACTACTAGTGCCAAACAGCTGCAAATTGCATGGAAACCTTGTGGTTCCCCTATCCTTTTAGACTTCTGGCAATTGTGAGCTTGATACAGAAGTCAAGTGAATTTCTTTGGGCTGTGACATGTAGGAGGTCCAGTAAGATGTTCGTTGCAGGTCCCTTCAGACTTCAGATCTGTAAAGTTTTGGACCATACCAATCATGGCAATAGAGCATGAGGCAGCTTACAAGTCACTCCACCCCAACTGTAAACTCCCATCATCACTTTTGGGGACTCACTTAGAGAGACGGCAGTTACCGCCTGCATCTAACACATGTGAACACACCCCACAGTATCATCAGTGTAGACACTTTGGAACTGGCCACATGCTTCGTCCCATAGACAAAATGCTGATTCTTATGTCTCATTGTGGGTGATTTGGGATTAAAGGCACACAAAAAACAACAGGTTAGATCTGGAATCAATTTTCATTTACAGCTGAGAAGCAGTTATTGATGCTGTGCTCACAGTTCAATAAAAGATCCAAAGATATAGACCTTGTGTTTCTCTTTCAATATAAGCAGCATAATCAGTGTCAAATGTTTTTACAAAGAAAATTGTATTGACAGTTTTATTAAAATTGCTGTCTTTAAAGTTTTGTTATCCACAATTTGACCTACTTGAATGGTTTTTAATATGCACACTGACCAACCCAATAGATTTTTATGTCTCATATTTACAATACCAGGTTCACATCTGTTTCATGTATTATTTGAGAGGTATTGTTACATTTGAGCATTGCCTGGATTTTAAACTCTTCTAGTATTGTCACCAAGAGGAATGTTGGCATATGCATCAATATTGCATTCAGAAGTCTTACTGCACAATATTTTTAGATTGCCTACGAGTGATACAGTCAAGGCAGATGACAGACATATTATTAGTAAAACCATTAGATGACAAGGCATTTCAGAGATGCTAATGTTAACACTCCTCTGTGAGGAAGGACAGAGCTTTTAAACGGCTTTATTACTCTGTTAAAAAAATACATCAGAAATTAGGAAGAGTAGTGAAGATTTTTAATTAGTAGCTGGGTTCAGCTAAAAGAGCTTAGATAAAACACAGGTTAGTATTTTTGTTCTTTAAAGCACCTCTGTATAATTCAAATTAGCTTTGAGCTCAAAGGCATCCAAATGAGTTGTGCCTGGATACAGTATTTTAAGTAGCTGTGGTGTACCCAATTTTCTTTAACCAGCTCCTCTTTGTTCTTCTGCCTAAGGAATAGTCCTGTTAACCTTTGAAATGCGTACTTAATTTAAAGAACATTGCTAGTGTTCTGTGTGGTTTTGAACCCAAGAAACTTTGATAGTAGTTACAGACCTGCTCCATTTTCAGTATTTTATGTGTATAGTGGTTTTGGCAGAACAAATCAATAAGATGTTTTTCTTTTCAGTTTGTTTTTTATCCCCTCCTTCCCTTAATGATTGCCACTGCAATTGCCCCTTCTCTGATAACCATACAAACACAAGACATGCATATAATCCATGGCCCTACTCTATCATTTGTATTTTACATAAACAAGGATCTTGTTTGCTAGGTTAGATTAGGTAATTACATACAAAATGTTTGACTTTGTAGCTGAGTCTGAAAAGGTGATCAGCCATAGGCTGAGCTTTGAATTCTTCTAAGGCACACCGAGCTTTCAAAGCACTTACTCAAGTTAAATTTTTTTAAAGTTTATGAAACTCTCAGATACAATATGTTTTCATCATATCATGTAAACACTTTTTAAAGTGGAACAGGGACCACTTCCCTTGGAACAACACATATCCTTTCCTGTTGTAATTTTCCCCTTTTTTTAGCTGGATCCTGAACAAGATGTTTACCTCCGCAAGGTTTCTCTACATTTCCATTTACTTTGTTATCAGCAGAAAGGCTGAAGAACAGCTCTTCAGTAATGACATCAATACTGCACACACAGTGAGAGAGGTCATCTTGTCAAAGCTATAGAAAAATCAGATGGATTAGGATGAAACTAGGTGCAAAATAACTTTGATAGAGTCTTTTAATGTAAACAGTTTATCTGTCATTGGGTTTCATTGAAATCCCAGAGTGAGGCAGCATCAGTGTAGCCACAGCAGCATGTGTTTTGATAAAGAACCCACATTCCAGTGTTTAAGATCTACAGTTATGTTTTATAATTGTGGGGAAATGTTTTCATTAAGCCATTAATGAAAACAGAAGCTATTAGGATAATACAGTCATTCTCCAACCTTGTCAGTCTATAACCATGAAAAATCATTCTGTGAAGATATGTCTCTTCTTGCAACCTCAGTCCATTTTAATTGATATTCAAATTATTTTATTCTGCACAACACTAGTTGAAACAAGCATATATCATCAACTGTGTAAAATTAATATTCCAGCTTCCGTTAGACAAATCTTTGGTAATAAGAGATTTGATGGCTGACATGTCTAAGGTCATAATTCACATGGTAATGATGTAGGTTTGTATCATATATTTACTTATTATCAGCAGAAGCTTTCAGTAACCACTCAGGTCTGAGCTGAGCTTACTGCAGTTATGAGTGAAAAACATGGCATACCACTAAAATACAGTGTTATCAAAAGCTTTTAACTTATTCACATTCACGGAATCTCATGTAATTGTTTCTGCACATGTTGTTATTGTGGAGGTCATCCATCAGTGAGGAAGGGGATTAATACAACTCTCAGGACAAATGGTTGCTATATAATGCACAGTACTACAGATCAGCAATAATCGGGTTGTCCCTGCGGTTTGCAGCCTTGTTCTTACTTGGGCTCTGGGGCTACAGCTGCCTGGACCAGCACAGGAGCTGGAGGAGCCCCATCCCTCCCACTGACTTGCCTTTTCCTTGAGTTGCTTAATATGCACTGGTAGCTCAGTGTCTCAAAGACCCTCTGCTGCAGTCAACAAAATAATACAGGAAAAGAAAATACTGGCAAGCAGGCAGGCAGCCCTTACAAAGGGGGAATGAAATGCCTTAGCTGAAAAGATGAATAAATATAGCTGCAAGAAGTCCTCATTTCCCCACGAGTAAGCAAGCACTTCAGGTAGCCCCTCAGCGCTCCTTAAACAGGTGCTTCCAGGTGCTTCTCTTGGGTTTAGTTTCTTATGCCACCAGCCTGAAGCAGCCAAGCTCTGTCAGCCATACCATAAGACGTCATTCACCTGAAGGAGAAGCGTTAGAAAGACCTGATGCCTCCATCACTAATGAAGTAGCAGTGGAAAGGCTGGTTGTTCCTCAGTACAGCCATAAGGACCAGATGCTGGAGATCTGTCAGCCTATTTGGGGTCGGAGGGAGGGGGGAGTTGCAGCTTTGAGTCCACAGGATGGGTCATGCACTCTGTGTGTGTGCATGCTGGTGCACACATCATTTTGTAAAGGAGTCTTTATTATAAGCACGGAGGAAAAATATATTTCCCCAGGGCCTCTTACTATGTATGCCACTTATGCAAAAGCCCTGTATTGTTTTGGCAGCAAACAGAGGTAGCAGCAGGTGAGATAATTGATTGATACCAGCGTTGTTGCTGTTAAGAGAAAAGCCAGACTTGACCATACTGTCCTATAAAAATAAATCTGAAGTCTGTGATATCTGCAGGCCATCTCAGTGCTCAACAGTCACTAATCTGACCACATAGGAAACATTTATCTCCCTTTTCTCCTCAAAAAGGGAGTGTGATTTTTATCATGAATGCCTTGTGAAGCATTTTGGTAAAGAAAGTGTCTGGCTTTCTTATGCTGGCCATCTGCAGCGCCGCTCTTTTGTAGAAGCCCAAGCAACTGTCTGTGAACTTGAAAATCTAAATTCTTGGGAGTTTTTTACACTTGTGGAGGATAGTGCTAGCGCTGGCTTTGAGACTGGGGGCGTTGCAGAAGTCTGAAGGAGGGACTCATAAGTGGCCAGAACAAGCGTAAAGTAGGTGATGAAAAGGACATGATAAATCCAGTAATTAGCTTCTGTCAGCCAGAATAAGGGGGGAAGAAGTGAAAGTTGATCTCCCCTGGAGGCATTCCAGAAGGAGAACAGTAATGAGAGCTAAACACCTTAATTTTTCTTAGGATGAATTAATCTGCCACTGCAAGGTTTGCTGGGGTTGAAGGTGCTCCATTCTGTGCCAGCAGGGTGAATCTTCCCAGAACAGACCTTCTGCCTGCTGGTAGGGACAGGTCAGGACCACAGTGTGACAGTGCAATTGATTTGGGCAGGGTGCTCTCACAGAGAGCATGCCTGCTTTACAAAATTACCAATTCCATGGCAATACTATTAAGTATAATTTTTGGAGCTGTTCAATTTAGTAATTGGCTAAGTCATCTGAGCAATGTAGTAAACCAGACCAAGGTCAGCAAAGAGTTATTTCATGTGTTTGCCTCTGTTACCTCTGCTGCCTGTTTGTAATAGATTTAACATTTAGTGTAGATGTAGCGTTCAGTATAAATTAAAATCCTTAAAGTCTTTAGTCCTGTGCTGGAAATTAATGGGTGGTGTTAACAATAGCAACATCAGTTCACATCTTCCCAGCACTGCCACTGCTGGTACTCTTTGACTCTGCCCTTTTGCTTCTCAAGTCTAGGCAACTGTTCATTGATTTAGAGTAGGGAAGAAACTAAGGACAGGTCGAACTCATGAAGGAATGAGATGAAGGCCTTTGCCACAACAGAAAATCTAAGGGCATAAACTGCAAATGAGCAGCAGTACAAGGGGCTGCTTCTGAGATATCTCCCTGTACTCCTTTCCATTTCGACACAGCAAGTTATAATGCGTGAACATTGCAAAAGTAACAATCAGACATTGCAGGCTAAAGCTACACATTATTATAAGACCTAAAATACCAGCACTGTTCAGGTAACTTTCAGGGATGGAGATACAAAGAATTGTTCTTTGTCTGTTTGAACTCAGAAACAGAGGAGTGCACAGGCTTGGAGACTGCCTGCAGCTGCGCAATGAGGTCACAAAATATTCTTTGAATCTAGCCTTTTGCTGCTTATTTCTTGAAGGAAGTTTAGAGAGACTTTTTGTTTTTCTTACAAATGTTTCCAGACCTTTACTCTGTTTCTTTTGCCTCCTCAATATTTTTAATCATGTCATTAACATGTTGAAATGCAGCTATGGAGTAAACCAAACAAGGAATAGATTTTTTTTTTTATTTATTTGCCATCTGGAGCATTGAACCAAACACATGTATTAAAAAAAAGTGTGAGTAAATAAGACAATGGCAAATACTGAGTTTTATTGCTAGCTAGATGTTTATATTTTTATAGTAGGATTATCATCCACTAAGCCTGGGTCATTTGCAATGACTTTGTAACAAATTGTTTGCTAGGAAATTATGTTTCAAGTGAGAATTTCAATTTAATATTTTTATTTCTGAAACATGGACAATTCAGTACAATTTTCCCAACTTTTTTCTGTCACCAGGGCTGTATATTTTTTTTCCAGATAAAACAGTTCTCATTAAAAATCAAGCCTAACTCTAGCCAGGAGTTCTTTTTTCTGCCATAGAACTTGGCAATGACCAAGTCAGTTAGTATTATCAGAGCATTTAAATCTACTAGGCTTCATGAGACATTGATTAGCATTTGTAAAGCAACTTGACAGTGTTTTGTAGGACTACCAAAGTAAATCAGTAGAATTTGTAATGTCATCTTACAATTTCTGCTGTGTTGGACAGAGGAGTCAAAATTAATACAGTTAGAAACTTCCCATCAAAAGCATTTTTGAAAGAATCCAGCTTATATCAAAATACTTGGGGAACTAGGCACTGTTTCAAGCCTCTGCTGTCAAGGTACATTGGTACTGAAGTTCTAAAATGAGCATACGTGTTATGTGAGTAAACTCTGAAGTCCATTCACTGACAGGTTGTTTTGTAAAGTTCAGCAAAGACTGAAGCCTGTGTGACAAAAGCAACAACAACCATACTACCCACACTAGCTGATTTAAAACCAGCTCAGCTGCGTATACACAAGCAACAAGTGCTCCTCAGAGTGAAGTACGCACTGAGTGTGTGCAGCTCTTTTCTCCATTTTTTAAACAAATATGGAATAGTCCTTCAAGAATGGGAAGTGGCCACATTTTTCACTGCACACTTCCTTAGTTTGATTTCCACCATTGGCCTGATGGAAACGTAGGAATTTGTGAAAAAGTGCTGACAGAAGCCCAAATATATCGGTGTTGTTGCTTAGATAAAGCCAGTTCACTTACATCAAGGGTGAAGGTGACTCCTGGTCCACAGAAAGACTGTTTTAGATCTGGTCACCTAAACTCTGGTTTTCATTTTACCCAGCCTCCACTGCCCCAATTGAAATTAAATTTCCAGTATTTTAAGTATTCTTGAACATCTCTGAAGCCATGAAGGTTATTGCATTGCTCAAAGCAATGATGAGAAGCTCTCTGTGGTTCATACACAGTGAGAGTTCAATGAACCATTCTGATTTGTACATAACACATGCTTGGTGACTTGATATTTCAAAAAAATTATTTTAACAGATCCATCTCACATCTTTGGCTTCTGAAGGAAAAATACTAATTTTTTAAAAATACATGACGAGGCGAGCATATTCTCTATTGGGTTTTGGTCCTAGATATAGTAACATCGGGCTTTTTGTCCTCGAGGTGAGACTGACCCGGAACATCACACACAGAATCTCAAATACAAGGTTGCCAACTTCACGTCAAAGGCAATTAGCAAGAAAGAAATACAATATCCTCTGTTGACATTAGGGGACAGGTAGAGGAGAGTGTAACCAATGAAGTAAAGAAGAAAAAAAAATAATGGAACACAACACATATTTGTGCATGTATCATCACATGCTAATCCTTCAGCCCTCGGGTTTGGGCTTTCTAACTCCTAGCACAGTTCTGGGTGGTTTGTTTGCTGCACACTGTGTTCTTCTCCTGCAGAGGAAGTGTAGTTAGCATGAACTGTATCATTACAGAATCAGAGCACAATAGAGTACAGTAAGTAAGTAGTAGTTTTCAGTTCGTTACTTAGGATCGTAGGTAAGGCATTCTGTATAAATAAGATCATGGTAAAACAAAGATAGATATATAGATATGTATATATAACTATGTATATAACTCAACTAACAGGGAAAGTTTCTTTGGTTTTTTTGGATTGGGTCTCCAAGAAGTCTCTTGTATAACCTACAGGACAGGAGAATGGCATGGTGGGTTGTAAACTTCTTTGTCTTGAGTTGCTTAGCTATTCACCCAAGCATACATTGCTGGTTAGAAACTGGGAGATTAACCTGTTAGATTTGCAGCAGTTTATGCAGGAACTTAAAGCACGAGGCCTTCCTTCTTCTGCCAACATGTTTGAGTGCATGAAATGCCATCTGTCTCACCCTAAAAAACGTTTTGAGGCTCATCAATTGCTGCCGTAGGATCAGTGCTTCTGAATCAAGAGGGTGAGGAGGGATTCTTAAAAAATACTTTTTGTCTAATCTCATTTTCTTGAAATCAAATACTTTTCCCTGAAAATCCAGGATTTTCAGTTATGCAGTGTAAAATATGTATTTTCTTTGAATAACAGATGCTTCCCCTGTAACACTTGACCAAAAATCTAATTTGCCTTCTGCAGATACCAGTTATTTTACTTTGGTATTTTTGAGCCAGCCTCTTGTCAGTTCTCCTCAAGTCTTCGTGATACAGGAAAGTTGTACTGACTGCAGTACTGTTTCTGGTTCTTTCTATCCAAAAGCCAGTGTGGTAACTGATACTATGAAGAAAAGCACCTTTTTTCACATTTTGAGATCCTTGTGCACAATCTGGAAGTAGTTTGTGTTTATTCCCATATTTAATCTTTTGTGTAATATTGAAATACCTGCTAACAAAATAAGTTGATAGGTATATCCATGCTGTAGATCAAGTAAAGCACAGTGCAGGTGGTTCTTGAACTAAAGCTAAAACAACTAGCACCAAAGTCAGTTGTAATACAACGTAAGAGGTAGGAGTCATTCACAGTTATAAAAGTCATGGGAAAATGTCCCTGGGCAAATACTTTCTGATGGATGTTCCTCTGTATCTTACTGCTTTTCATGTATTCTTCATCTTCTTCCTTCTTATTCAATGCTAGAGTCAGCTGTTGAAAAAAGGTCTTAGAGAGCAGAGGCACAGTTATGGAAAGGCCATAACTGGGAAAAAAAAAAAACAAACAACAAAACACCAAAAAAACCAAACACCAAAAAAAACCACCAACACCAGAAGGAAATTACAAATTAAAGTGTAATGATTGTCTGGTTCACTCTGGCTTCCATTTTCTAATCATCCTAAATTATTTTAATGCAAGTTTTCAAGCTCAAAATTAGCAAAGATCCCATGTTGTAATTCTCTTAACACCCATTGAATGTTACATTATACCAGTCCAGTTTCATTCCAATCTTTCACAGCAGCATCTCCCACTCAGGGCATATGTATCAAAGTTTAGGGACCTCCTACCTGCTCTATTTCTATATACTACTTCTAATACATGAAGTTTAGGAATCGTGGAGTTAAAACCAGTTTCTTATGTGTGAAGGCCTAGGAATACATAATGAAAAAATAACTCTTAAAACATGTTTGTCTTTGAAATATCTTAAATTAATAATCAAAAGCTGGCATTGAGTCTAAAGCAAATCAAACAGTCATGAAGATGAGAAACAGGAATTATTCACTGAGTAGCGAGACTGATGGAGGCTCAATGAGATCATTTTGTTCAAAGATTAAAGGCGATGAACACTGAAATAGTTGAGGAGGATGGCTCTGAACACATCTAACTAGAGCTGCTAAATTCAGTAATGATCAAAAGTTAATTATCAAAGCAGAGAGAACTACTCAACACAGACAATTTGAGTCAATAGCTAAGCAGCCCTGAAAAAAAAGTAATTTGGAAGAAGTATTTTCCTATAATGACGTTATATAAAAGACGTACATTTCAAAGAAACCTGCCTAAAACAAGATTGCATTCTTCCTGATCAGAGAAAAATAATTAGCTCTAATTGACAGACCTGCTGCACACCAAGTATTTTCAAACAATATGTTTCTGCATCAAAGCTTAATGTGTAGAGTTACTCAATGTCACTTTGATTTTGCCTTCCCTTATCTTCTGCCACTGGGCATGCTCATGATATCGCAACAAATCCGCTTTGAAAAATGAATGAGCAACACCTACAAGACAAATAAAAGCAGAAGACCAGATCCTGCATCTCTTTCTCAGACGGAATGACTGACATATATTCTGTGCTGTGTTTAACATCACCATGGTCCCACTCAGAGGCAAACTGAATCATTTGTAATAGGAAATGACCAGTTGCTTGATCATCCAATATTAAACTAGGCTGTCATGTAGATTAACCTGAGCATTTGCAATATCTTTTTTTAAAACTCTGTATGAGTTGGCATGTGTGTGAAGGACACTGTCTCTCCAGCACGTAGCTTTTCTTAAAGAGTTAGGGAAGTGCCTCCCTGTGGTAACAAAAGGAAAAAAAATGTGGGAGTTTTCCATGTAAAAATCCAAGGAAAAAAATGTGCTAGAATGTTCATGGTCCAAGAAAATAAACTATATCTATCTATAATTCTTTCTCCCTAAAGCTATCACGTTTTTTTCAGGGTAAACAGTTGCCATCAATGTAGCTAAGTAGTCAAAAATCAAACATTCAGTTTATGCTCTGCTCTTTTAATATCTATGACTTTGACATTGCCAGTTCTCACTCCCTGAAATATCTTCATCTTCTTTAATCTTTCATGTAAACATTTTAGCTCACACCATCATGCACATGCTCTCCAGAATATCTTCCGCTTACTTTGTATTAGAATTGACTGCATTATTATTATTTACTTGTGATCCTAGACAGTCTCTGCTCTTCTATTTTCTTTTTTTATCTGTATTTTGTTACCATTTTTTTGCATAGTGATTTTCTAAAAATTCAGAGGAAAAAAAACCTGATTCAGATGCAAGTTTCACATGCTTGAACTCATAATTATTATACTCCAGCTATTTGGTATATAGAAGGGTCAAGCAAAATATCACCGGATAGTCAAAAAACACGTCTGCCATTGTGGAAGGCTGTTTATGAGCTTTAAAAATACCGTAGTTCTCTGCAGGATGGGACTGAAACTTGGCATTTAGTGGGAGGCTTGGGAAACCAAAGTGCCATTTTTGATGGTGTTTTAATCCATTTAAAATAAAGCGTTTTTGTGTTGTTACATGTAATTTATTACTCAGAAAGATTTCTTAATAACATGCTTCTGACTGCACGTACATGTGGCAACAGAAAGAGGGAGATTTGGGAGAGTATCACTGGAAAGAGGCACGACTCACATTATCTCATTAATGAGGCAGGGACCCCATTTCATCATAAGCTTGTTTGAGAGGACATAATTAGGTTTGGGTCTGTAACACTTGTGCAATCTTAAGTTTAGCATTTCCTGAGGTTTAAGTGTTTTATTTAGCCATCCTACTGTACAATTAATATAATTGTTTCCTATCATGCTTTCATTGATTTATTCTTGAGATGGAAAACATAATCCAAATGAAACATTTTTCCTCAGACACTGGGAACCAGCCCAGAAGACTGGTGTTGCCCCATTCCAGCTCTCACAAGCTCTAATTCTTTCTCCAGATTTTAAACTCATTATTAGGGATTTCCATGGATTTAAACACAGATTTTGTGTTTCCTATGATTGGAGGTAAAAGCACCAAAACAGCAGGTATTTTGAAAAACTAACCCCATTGTAAAGCCCATGGGAAAACACATTCCAGCAACATTTGGAACCCAGTTGTGTAGGTACCAGAGGTTTTGAAATTTAGTCAGATTTCATAAAAGATTTAACATCTCAAGGGCTTGTGTGGGCATTTTTCAGGACCACTAGTATTAGCAGTTCCTATGTGAGAACCATTTTATTCCCATCCCTAAGCATAACAGAGGTTAAAGGTCCTCAGCAAACCCTTCAGTTTTGGTAAGCTTTATAAAAATATCTCTGAAGGTAATTAAGCACTAAAACTTTCCTTACTATAATAGGTTTATGGATCCGTTGTCTTAATTCTGTCTTTCACTGCTATCAGTGCTTGTAATCTCTCTAACCATTTGACCGCTTTCCACATTTAAATCTATTACAGTCTGGTTCTGCAAACACTAGGAGGAATTCTCTGAAAAGATACAACAACAGTGGTTTATCTGAAGGTGATATTTCAAGCCCTCTTGCATTAAAACGTTATTTACCTATTCCAAAAAAAATCAGAGGAGGGATGCAAGGTTGTCTTAGATTACATAATTACACCACAGAAGCATTTAAAAAAAAAATCTCCTCTGAGATCTCGAGCAGCTTAACCAGTGTGATAGACTGGTGTGGCTCTGCCATCAGTGCCCCCAGCTGTGTTGCTTAGCAACATTTTAATTCAAGAAGAATCGAAGGAGATGAAATCCCCGTGGAGAGGGAAACAGAAATAAGAGGGCTGTTGACAGATGATCTGAGTTGTTTCTTCTAATATACTGTGAAGATCACTGGCTCTTTTCATGAATGATAAATGGACTGTACACAGATCAATGGGTTCAGCAATAAACTGGAACCAGACTCCATGTCTGAGGTGGTGCAGGCCGAGAGGCCCAAAGATTTACTCATTTAGATGATTTGGAGTGTGTTTTCTCAAAGGTTTCACAAGAGGAAATTGATCTGAACATTTGGTCATCCTTTTTTGTTGCTGGTGAATAAAAACTGTTTTGGAAACGGAGTCCGTTCTTCCCTTTATTTTTTCCTGTTGTTGTTCTGGTTCCAGCTATGGACAGATAGCTTGTGACAGAGGGGGCCAGACCTCGGCGCAGGAAATGAAGTAATCACCCCGAACAAGTGGTTCTGAAACACTCACGGCCATTAAAAATAAACAAGCCACACTGATACCACTAACTGGGGCAGAAGTATTTCAAACCTGTAGCGCTGTCTCTCTGAAAGGGTCCAGCTCCTGCATCCCTCCACCCGGGTGGTGGCAGGCTGCCTGGCTGTGCGCTTCTGAAGAGCATCTGCAAGTTGATGTTTTCCTGGGGCTTGGCTGTGCTTTGGTGTGTTGCTTAACTGTTTGTTTCCCCCACCCCTCTTCTGTTTACAGGCTGCTGAAAAGACAAAACTGAGAAACATTCCTGTAAAGTAAGTTATTTTTATATCTGTTTGAAAATGCAAGTTTAACAAGGTGGTTGTATACAATCACTAAAAAGACTAGGACATTAAGAAGGGTGATGAAAGAGATAATAGGATTCAAGTTGCCCCTAATTGTAGCTATAAAAAGGTCAGTATCACTAAGGAAAGCTTTCGATTTCTCATATGTCCCTAATGATTGCACTCCCCAAGTTTCATCCAGTTTCCATAAATTAATGTGTTGTCTATGAATAGCTGCCAAATAATATCGAATCATACTCAATATGTAGTGCTCCTAGCCTTGGGGAGGTTTGTACATGCTAAAAAGATTATGATTTTTAATTGCAATCCTTGAGAAGGTCTGACAGGGGGGAAATAACTAAGAATGTGCCAAATGATTTCTAGACACATGGGAATATTTTGCACCTATGTATCAAGGCTTTGCCATCCTGTTGATTAAGAGCTCTCTCACTCTGTATGTGTGTCTCTCTCACACCATACACACACGTATGTTTCTGTTCTTTAGAGTAGGGCTCTGTGAAGGATGAGCAAGCTACCAGGGAGCAATTTCCAGGGCATTTTATGAGAAGTTCTTAAATCTTAGGGCACTAGCAGCAACACTCAACCATATATCATGGAATTAAGAAAGTTGCTGTATAGATGTCCTGGCTCTTTGAGAAAAGGCATTTTCAGTTAAAGCTACCAGCAATTAGTGATTCTGTTTAAATAATGAGTACTCCAGTCTTAATGGGCTCTTATGTACCAATAAAACACATATTTTTAGCTTCAGTCGGTGATCACTGCAGTTTAACTAAGTCCCGGTAACTGTATATTCCTGTTATAGACAGAGGAAATGTTCTTATTTTTATAGTAGTTTGCTGATCATGCTGGCTGTTGGACTGGAATGGTTTTGTATTTGTAAGAACATGCACTGAAAGGACTCACAAATCATTAATCATTGTGGTTTAGCACACTACAAAAGAGTACAGTTCTACTTCTCACTTGGCTTCCATCATGTATAGTTATTTACCCGTTATAAAGTGAACACAAAATGTGTATGAACACTCCTTGGAGTGATTATGCAAGAGGCAAGACAGTCATAAATCACTCTCTCTATGTTTCGTTCAATCTGATAAAAATTAGAAATAGGATCCAGCAGGGATCTGATAGCACATGAAACTTCTAATAAGACAAGGGACCTTTCTTGCCTATAGAGCTAGTTCAAAATCAGTGGAAGCTGAATTAAAGTCTTTGTTAGCTGGTGGTTGTTTACTAGAGATTGTGAAATAAGCTGTGTTTTGACCTCACATTCTAGAGGATTCAGGAGTTGCAAGGTGATAAGAGTCCACTGGAACAACTCCAAAATAATTATTTAGCATTCATTCACCTTTTTTTAATATTTTGAGTCAAATCCTCAGGAATGGCTCAACTGAATTGAGTTTTCACACATATAATAGAGATATTGAGCCTTTCAGTCATTAAACTGCATATGTGACACTGATGCCCAATTAATCCACCAGAAAGATTTGAGAGTGGGGGGAAAGGGTGATTTAGGCTAGATCATTCCTTTATGGGACTTAAGTGTAGCATGTTGGAATGGAAGACAGCCAGATGGACAGTCTCGCTCTTTCTACCTACATGTGCATATCTCACCCTGTCGTGTTTCCCCCAACTGGTTGTTTAACTTCTCTTTGACTATGTTCATGGTGGCAGCTTCAATTAGTACCCTAGGGAATCCATTATACATATTAATTACACTCTGCATAACAAAACAGCTGAAAAATCTGCCTACTATTTTTCAGCAACATGTAATTATTTAAGGTACCTGTATACAATTATGATTGTGTGCTAAAATATTACACTCAGGGCAAAAGTAAGAATAGTGTCTTTAAGACAGCATTTATATCAGCGTCACAGCCACACTTAGTACAGCTCAGGCTTGTCTAGCTTGTAGTCATTGCTTTTGTAGCTCTCAAATGTCAAAGAGAATTTCACTTGAATTTTAATGTTCTTCAGCTACGCAAAATAAAGTTACCAGCTTCCATTGTCATAAGGGCTGAAAGCTGTACAGATTTCTTCTACCATATGTGACTTACCACATACATTTTTAAAAACACATTTCTGTTATTAAGACATATGTGATAGTACACTTCTGCAAATGTGAATTGCTTTTGGCTAAAAGCCATGCACTAATAAGTTGAGTTGAATCTAACTGCATTTGACATCTGTTACAATATATATTTTTTTTACATATATAAATATATATAAAATATTCGTAGTTGTCGTTAGCATAAAAAATTTCCATGTTTTTACATTGTGCTAACATAGCTCTTGTGTCCCAAAACTGGAATCAGAAATCACTCCCTTTTAAAGAATATGGTTTATATGGAGTCCTTGGACAGGACCTTAACAGTGCCACTATTTAACATTTTTGTTTAGAAACATGATGAAGATTTCTGTAGAAATGGTTGATTTACTTTTCATTGCTCAGTTTATTAATGTTGCTGGTTTAATGTTTGAGAGGAAGTTTACTGTTCATTTTTGTTCTGTTGAATCCCTCCAGCACTTAACACTTTATGAAGGGAAAAAACCCAGGAAGTTTTCTTACTACAGTTCAGTAAGGCAGCCAAGCAGCTGGTTTCTTAATGTCTATAGGTGCTTAGACTAACTGGTGTGAACTTCCTGACGGCCAAAGTAGATGCAGGTGGCATTTGGCTCCTTCAGAAGGCTTGGTCTCAATTCCATGTTGCTTGTAGCACTGCAAGACAGGACACATCCATAGGAGCTCATCTTTCTTGGTAGCATCATCTGACATACAAATAAACACACATAAAATGGCTAAGAAATCTCTGTGTCTGCAAAACTGATTTTTTTTTTGAGGGGTGGAGGGGGTAGTGGGGATACTTCAGTTACTTTTCCAAAACCATGTGGCACCAAGGTGGCCCCCATAATTGCAGAATCCATTGCATTTAACTTATCTATCTCCTCCTGCCCTTGTCATATAAGAAACACTTGCTTTCTCCCATTGGTTTTATCCGCATCTACATGGACAGTCTGTAGTGGGAAAGGGATTTCCTGGATGCAAAGTCCCAGATGCTTTCTTACTTACTTGCTGGTCCTTATCACACTGTTCCTATCCCTGACTCTGAAAGACTTAAACAATTTTACCCTGTGGAGGGTTTACAATTTCTAAAGAGCTGTTACATGAGAAATGGTTTTGAATTAGGAGACATCCAGAGGAAATAATTTTCTATATACCCTGTGATTTGATGGAATAGGGAGCAAACAGCAATATCATTAAAATTCAATAGCACCTTTGTTCTGAATCCCAACTGATGATCACTCTTCTCAGATTTTTTTCCAGACTTAGGTAGGTAATGGGAGCCCACATCAGCATAACGCCTAAAGGAATCACATTCACATTGACTTGGACCACATCACTTGTCTTTTATTAAGCAGGTTGAGCTGCAGGATCTCCTCAGATCCAGACACAGTGTTAGGCCTCACTCTCAAGTACAAATACACTTGGCATGGCAGCCTGTACCTCAACATAGACTGAAGGTCAACCAACCGAGTGCTTTATCTCTGCCAGTGGCAGAAGGTGGGGGGGGAACAGCAATTACAGAGGCATCCTCCACAGGGAGTATCCTCCCACCTTCCTGCACACAGCTTTTTACACTTTCATAACCACACACCATGTGTTTAGGAGGTACCAACGGACTTATCCTCCATGTAAAATCTCTTTTGAAATCTGTTTATACTTCTTGTGCCCACAATATCCTGTGGAGTTGAGCACCACAGGGTATGAAAAAATACTGTCTTTTGTTTGTTTTAAACCCTTTTCCTCATATATGCACTGGAATCCATGCAAGTAGTTATCCTTACAGAAAAGAGCAAATGGTTACTCACTGTGCATCATTCCTAATATTAAGTATCTGCCATAAAGACCAAGGAGCCTTCCTACTCAAAAGGCACTAATACAACTATTTTCCCTCTAAGCGTGTGAGTGACCAGCGAGCTAACATAAGCACAGGGCTGGTCTCTCTGCAGTTGGGGAAGGAAGTCTGTGTGTCTACTAGTTGGGCAGTGAGAGTGGTTAGGAGGATAACTAGTTCCTTTTCACTGTTTTCCATATTACAGAAATGAGTTCTTTGCATAGCAACACCCTTCTGACTAAGGACAGGATATAATGTCACTCTAAACAAATGCCTCAGGTTACAGTCCTTTATGAAAATGGCCAAATGGATTTCTTGGGAAAATGTGGGCAGGTGAAAAAATGATTTGGCTAAAGCCTGATGTCACCCAACACTACAAAATACAACAGTTTTGTAAGAGAAAAATTAATTTTTTAAAATGGAACATGAATGCTTTTAAGAGTGATCCATGTAGTCCATGAACTGCTGTAGAACTGTGAGAATATTGGAATTGACTTCTTGCTTCAGGGAAGAAAGCATTGCCTTTCCTGAGAGTCCTTTATACTCTCTTCTTTCATAGTCCCTTTAAAATTCTTCAATAGAAAGCAATGGCATTTTCCCCAAACACCTGCATATGCTTAAATTTGCCGTGGATTTAATGACTTCCAGATACATGTTTTGGAATTATAGCTTGTGTTAAAATCCCACTGCTTTTCATATTTTCAAAATATATTTGTTTTCCATCAGCCACAAGTTTGTTAACCAGAAAGACTTCTGGTGTTTATTGTCTTTTCCTGCCATAAACCTCATCTTCTCCTCAGAATGGCATCTGACTTGATTTGGTATGGTTTTCTGTCCTAACCATCATTGGAAATGCAATCCATTAACATTTGATATCTTGACATTTCAATTGACCTCTCATTTGCAAAGCGCAGTGGTATTTTTCGTGGCCTTTTCATCCTTGATTATACATGGAATAGGAGTGACTGTTTCTACTGGCTGCACTTTAAAAATATCTTTGTTTTACCAGCTGGAGTGGCACCTTGTTTTTCCCTCCCTGGACAGACCTTATTCTGCATGGAAGGTCTGAGGTCTGAGCAAGTCATGCAGAGCCAGAGGGTTTTCTTATTGACTCACTAAGCGGGAGGGCAAGCAGGTCAGACTCCGAGGATCAGTTAATGTATGCTTTAATAGCAGTAACCATAAACAGATCTTTTGCTCCCATTGGCAAAAGTGCAGGCCAGCGGGCTAAGTCTGAAGGTTGGTTTGTTTTTAACCAGTCAAATCAGGCACTTGCTACCAATAAAGTACAAAAGGGACGGTGTGCTGTTGGTACTCTTGCTCAGAGATGGTGCTAAGCTCTTCCTCTGCAGGATATCTCCTGTCCTGTAGTTCTGTATTTTTTTTTTTTTAATAAAAATAAAAATGAAAAAAAAAAAAAGAAGAAAAAAAGCGCGTCATGTCTAGGTTGAAAAAGCCTCCTATTCATGTACAATTGTATAGGAGGATGGCCATATATATGTGTATGTATGTGTATATATATGTACATACATGTATACATAGGCATCTATGAGCATACTTACCTATGGACATTTGTGTATGTGTGTGTCTACCTGAAGAACATTTGCTAAAGGACTTAAACCGCTTTCAGGGAAACAAAAAGCCCAAACCTGCTATAACTCTTATTCTCAGTAAAACTCCCAAGCAATTTCCACACCGGCACCTGTTAGTCTCTGCTTCTAAACCTTGCTTCCCGTTGTATCTCCTCGGACTATTTCTGGCAAACTACTAAATCAGCCAGCACCAATTCAATTAGCTCTAGAAATCCATTATAACATAGTGTCTAAACTGCCTGCCCATATTCATTTCTCAAAGAAATCCATACATATTTATGTTTTAATACTTTAAGTCCAGCATGCGAAAGCACTCAAATCCCCAGTAGAAATCCAGGAAAAAGCCTGCTTACAGGCAATTATAGACAATGTTCTTTAGCCCCTGATCCTCCTAGTCTGTCCACTTAGGCATCTACACAGGTGCACAGTTCAGTCAGTGGGATCAGTTTATTGCACTACCAGTAAAACCCCTCCAAAAATTCACAAAACCCCCAAATGCCACTGATTCTGCAACCTGGCCACATGGTAGAGTCCGTACAAACATGCAGTATTCACAGCAGAGTCAGCACCTGGAGTATCACTTTGAAAACCAATACATATATGCTACTGTTGGTTTCCACTGAGTTTTACTGGGGGGGGGGGGGGCTATGTTTCCTCAGCAGAATGTGAACTCTAGAAATGTTGGGAAGGATTATTTCACTCTTACAAGTTAAAGGTTAGTGTTGGAAATGGATTATAGAACTGCTGCTTTTAAACTGTTTGCAAAGAAACGCACATATTAAATCCTTTTTGATGATATCACATTAATCCCTAAATACTGATTTTTATGTAAATTTTGACTCTTGCAAAGCTCTGACAATTCAGCTATCCCCATGTGGTTGTATCAGAGCTCGATTGCTCCTTTAGATCTTTTTTTTTCCTTTTTGCAATACCTTTTGCTTTATTCCAAAGTCATCACAGCAGCTGGAAGATGTAGTACTTTAGACATAAAATAATAAGTCTATTTAATATTTTACCTTTATTTTCTGAATTTGTTCCTCTGACACATCTTGTTAGATATATTTTTATCAGTCCAAAGGATAACCACAGTAGGGCTATTTTTATTTCTAGGGAAATGATGCATGATAACTACTGGCAGGGCCCAAAACAGTAAATCAGTCCTGTTCCAACCACAGAATGTATTAAAAGTCTGTAGCCTGTGGTAATAAGTTATAATTTAGTTGACTAGCAGTTTGTTTGGACTTAAAACTGTACAAATGAGTCACATTGGCTAAGTCCTGAGATATAAAATAGTTTATGCTTTATTAAGGTTTTCAGCTACCACCACAACAGGTACCTAGAGAGAACACACATTTTTCAAATGAGCGCAATACATTTTTATAGTGAAATGCTTCCGACTTGATTGTATAATTTATAGTAGATGGTTAAATTACCACACGTCCTGTGTAGTGCACAATGTTTGCTTACAAGACAATGAGATGAACAGACTCTGAGAGCTCATTCATCTAATCTCTTGCAAATCTGAGCACGCACCATCAATACCAAGCACCGATGGCTGTATCCAGCCACAAGGCACCCCTCAGCTGCCAAGCCAGGCATGTTGCTCAGTAGCCATCACAGAACTTCAGACAGCTAGAGAGACCACCTCTTCAGTGTATTTTTCTTTGCAGAGGCATGTATGTGCTAGGTGACCAAAGCTAATCATGCATTTGTGAAAAATTTGCCAGGAGTCTTGCAGCTAGACAGAAATAGGCATTTTCATTTTATCTGGGTCACTTTTGTCATTTTTCAATACAACATTTTTACACCTTCATTGTGATACAGCTTGTCAAGATCAAATTTAACTCAGTTTTTAAAAGTTGTAAAAAAGTGAAAGTTTGAGCCAAATAAAACCTTCTTTTACCCAATTTCTTCTTTTGACAGAAAAAAGTTAGTTAAGGTCAATATTTTTTTTCCCAGTTTTAGCATGTATCTGCTGTTGATCAAAGGAATACCTGCTCTCTCCTCACTTATCCTGTTGTTTTGAGAATTTTTAGATTTTATATTTGTCTTTCTGATTAGTATTTTGCATTTTAAGTTATTTAGTATTTATTCATACAGTTATTCTGTTTGCTTTGGGCATTGTATTAAGTAACAGCTGTTTTCTAACTACCTGTGATCTTTTTTAAATTAATGCTTTAAAAATGTCCTTCTGAGCAATTAAGATATTGCAACCAAGCAACAAATGCTAACAACATTGAAGAAAAGGCCTTATCCTGGCATAAAGGGGAGTACCTGTTCTGCTGGTTTCACTACAGCTGGCTGAATCCAGCATAGGTACCAGCCTTCAGATCTCATACCGCTGGGTTTCACTGTTATGCCATCTTTGTCTGCTGGAAGATAAATATCCAGAGCAAAACCCTAGGTAGTGTTAGCATACGTATATGACTATATGGTTTATTTAGGTTCTAGCACATGCTAGACTCTCCAGATGAAGATCCCTGCCTTGGAGAGCCTGGTAAGAGGCAGTGAATACAGGTACCAGGTAGCTGGTTTTAACTGAGGCTGTGAACAGCATCTTTGAAATCTGTAGGCATGTGTCTGCTCTCTTTTGGACTGCAAAACTCCACTAGTTTCACTGGCATTTCTCCTACTTTCAACTTGGTGTGGGAGGGAAGAATGAGGTTTCCTTGCTCTTTCTGGCTTGTGGCCTCCCAGTAATATATCTAATAGGCTTCCTCTGCCTTGCAGGGTCATGAAAATAGGGCAGAATAAAGGTGGTCCTCCTCACTATCACCTTTTATATACCCAAAAGAAAGTCCCTGCCATACAGCAAACAGTCCTTTACCTTGGCAATGAGTAAGTGAAATAAAAGGAAAAAAAAGGTGTCTTTCAAGCATTTATTTTTTTTTAAATACAAGTACCAAAAAATAATGATCTTGTGCTAAGTGAGAGAAGTAGAAAAAAAATCCAGTCATTTAGGATCGATGAATACGAAAGAAAGGCAAAAGCTAGATAATGTTTCAGGAAATAACACTGCTACAAGGTTAATTTTGCCTAGTACAACATTTCCTAGTATTGAATTGCCTGATATACTCCCTCAGGGATTGCTCCTGTGCTTGCAATAATCGAGGCTGATTTTATTGGAAAATCACCTCTGGATGAGAGACATACTCTAGAGAGAACTTTGCATGGGTACAAATAGGTTTTTGGTGCCAGTGCCATGTTGCCCAGGCCAGCACAGTTATAGTTCCCAATCTGTCTGTGCAGTCAAGCAGCAAATTCATTAGCAACCCTTCTGGCAGGATAGAAAAATAGACATATTAGGGAAATTTACTTTGAATTGTTTTCAGGATTTGTTGGATAACAGTTCAGTAATCAAATGGCGCCTCCTAACAAGAGCATTAAATATTTTTATTAATAGTGGCAGGGAAGCTGCAGATATTCCTTTAAGTGCAGAACACTTTACCGTAACACTATGTGACTTGCAAAGATCATGGATGAAAGAAGATATTAGCATTGCTGGAGCGGGCGTGCTTGTAATGTCGGAGCTGATTTTTGTTTTGTGTTGTGTGTTGAGACTGCGTTGAGTCACGGAACTCTCACATTACAGATGTAATATATGTTAAAGTAGCGGCTTATCCATCAGACCCTGCCAGTTTGCTGGCTTTGTAATCGTAGAAGAGGGTCATATCTTGACAGTGCTGTGCTCTCTCTGACTATGGGACCTAAGTTCCGATATATGTAGCAGCTTCCAACCTTGTCAAGTGGAAACTGAGCATATTGTAAACGGAGCGCGTTTTGCCTCCAGCTGGGAGGAGGGACACGTGGAGCGCCCGCGTACGAGGGCCCTCCGCTGACCTTGGAGTGACTTTGAGTGTGGGAAGGCTGGAGGAGTGCTGGGAAAAGGCTGATTCAGAGAGACAGACGAATGAGGAAGAAAAATCAAGGAGATTGGCACAAGGTCGGTGGAAAAAATCTTTCTAAAGAAAGCAGGAAAAATTTTACACTCAAGGCCAACACTGAGCCCTTATAATCAGGCTCGTCTGGCCACACACCAACAGTAGCGAGAGAAAAAGAATATCGAATGCAGCTCACAAGCTAAGATCTGTGCAAAAGCTAGTGATCTGCTGGGAAAAAATAGCATGGACTGAATTTATTACAGAATAAATTACATTAAGATCCAGGAACTGGCAGGGTTAAAAATTAGGATTGTAAAAAATAATCTGTATACTCTGTTTCCTAATTCCTGTTGTCTTCATGATTGTTTTACTGTGAAGAGGAGAGCCACCCTCAGTATCAATCATAGTAAGCTATTTAGACACAGAAATAAGTGGCATATGGCTTAGCACTTTTGGGTCTAGCAATCAAGTAGCAACCTTCTGCAATACAACTGTAGTTCGGTTCCCAATGGGCTTCACTTTGATGATTAGATATATTGAGTTCCCTGTGTCATTCAAAGATAGCAGAATTTCATACAAGTTGGTGTTAGCTTCCTCTCACTTCATTTCAATTTTCAATAACCAGTGTCATCACATGTAACAGTTTCTTCGTAATGGAACTTCATGTCGAATCAGATTTGTCTTTCAAGTGAAAGAGCGATGTGAAAAGTCTTCTGAAATACTGATCTCTGGAAAAAAATCTACCACAGTGAAAACAGGCAGAGATTATTTATTTATTTCTCCTAAACATGCTTAGGTGCTCAATCCCCAGAAAAAAAGCTTTTGCGTTGCACTTGGGGACAGTATTAACATTCTTTACAGGACTTACCCCAGGTGCTTGCTGAAGTCATTGCTGTGCTAAGTAAATAGAAAATATGTGCTCAGTTGTATCTGAAACCAAACTATGAAATTTAAAGCCAAGTTCTATGTATGTGGAGATATATCAGAGGAGAATTTGGATTTCAGATATTAATCGATCCCTCTGTATTTCAGCATGGCAGCTGTTAAATACCACTGTGCTTCGCTGACACAGAAACTGCTACTTTTCTGGTACTTACCTTCTCTCCATCGGCTCAGCCCCATTCCTGGGCAGTGGAGAGGTGTCTGTACAGGCAGATGAAAGGAGCCAAGTGCTTTGCCCACTGGACAATAAAGGTGTGGACCCTCCTGGAGGTCAGGGTATAGGGAATGGAGGGGAGAAACTCAAGGAGTAAATGGCCAGAACGTGCATCATGGTGAGCATAACCCTGCAAGTTAAGTGTATGCCAGTTTCATCAGGGATATTTCTGGAGAAATCTGGTGTCTTGGAGAATCTTCTACCCATGCCGGGGCTTGAAGTGATATCGTCCCCAGTGGGCTGTGATCTCAGTTCTATTTTAGTGCCCCTTTGCCATAAGATTTCCAAAATGGAGGAACATTTTGAGGGTCTATCCGTGTTCTGCAACCTGTACATTGAGAGTGACCTAGCAGTTTACCATATAGCACCTCCCACACATACGGATTGTGCCAGATAGCGTAACAGCACAAGCAGTGTTTTTAAAAAGTAAATTCTAGGTCACACATTCATGATGAATCACTTGCTGTAATTCACAATTAGTCTTAATATGCTGTAAGAAGAGTGACTGCAGATGAATCTTTCACAGCTTTATAAGCCCAACACTTACCAAGCAGCAAGGATGATATGGCAGTCTGTATCACATATCCAAGACTGCCCATCCCATAGTTTTATTTCTTGGCAGTTTGCTACAATTTTGTGAAATATTTTTTTAATGTGACAAAGTCACTTCAATTACACAGTCATTATAAGTTTTGCCAAGGTTGTCTATGGATCGTTTTGTGTTCATTAGAGCACAAAATTAGAATTTTCATTGCAGCAACTGTAAACAGTACTGGCTCAAAGGAGTCAAGCTTTTTCCCTCCATAAAATCTTGGATAAGCTATAACTGAGGACTTCCGTGTTTTTTTTTTTTTTAGTTTTTTTTTTTTTTAAACTGCTTTTGGGGCTGTTGGATTTTTTTTCTTCTTCTTCCTAGCCCTTGATATATTTGTTTAACTGAATAACCAGTTCCCTTCAAAATGATGACATTGCCACTATGTCCATGAACAAGCAGGTGCAGACAGTGTGTTTCTAAGGCTGTGAATATATTGTTGCTTCAACTTTTAAAATGTTATAGCTTGGTGCTTGTCACTTTAGACCCAGTCAGGGTTGTAGAAGCTATAAACGGTCTTCTGGAAATAACCCCGTTTCAGAAAATACTTCATCATCTGCTCAAGTCCCACTAAGCCCCATTAAGCTTTCACTTAAGTAATCTCAGAGCTTATTACTTAAGTAATAATAAAAGTTTCTGCTTAATAGTCCTATGAATTTATGTATATATATGATTGAGTTTGCTTATCATGCTGGTGTAAATGTAAAGAAACTGCATCAAACCCAATCATTTTATATATGCAAAAATTAAGCAAATGGGAAATAAATCCAGGACAGTGTTTCAAGCAATGGAAAAAAAGCCAAAGGTTTTCCAATAGAGTCCAGGCTTTCAGAAGCTGTCTGGAACAGACAAAGAATAGGACTACCTCTTCTTGTCTGTATTTAGAAAAATAAATAAGATCCAGAAAAGCATCTTGGAGAAAGAAAATTACATTTTTCACTTGATTTTTATAGTAATTTATTTTAGCTGAATCTTGTTGCTGATTTAGCTCACTAGAAACAATAGTGTGTTAAGTAGTGGGAGGCTGATTAGTAGAAAATACAACCAAAATATCTCATCTGCTAGTTTTTTAGGCTGAAGGTGAACCTGTGCTGCTCTACCTTCTTTCTCTGTCTCTTACGATTAGGGATTTTGTGCGGCTCCTCACTTGTGCTTCACTTGGAGGAACTTACAGGCTTTGTTTTTAACCTAATGTGTATTTACAAGGAAAGAGAGACGACAGAGACTATTAAGAAAGTAGCAAAGAACTTCAGCAGACATCCCTGTCAGAGCTTGCACAGCAGCAATCCTCTGCCTTGCTCCTATAAATCCATGGAGTGTGTGCTTCTTTTGGCATGAGGCATGCTCCTTTCTTGCCAATGGGATGCCCAGTCCTTAGTGATTTTTTTTTTCTTTTTTAGATGTAATATGCCATGATAATGTCATTCAGGATAAGATATGTCAGCAAATGCACCAACAGGCTTTATCAGCTTATACCTCTTAGCAAAACCTGGAGCTACAGTGAATGGGGACAGCAGACACACAGCAAAGGCATATCTCCTCCTCTTAAAGAAATGTGTTTAACAAGATTATGTACTATTTGCATTTGAAATTTGCAATTAGTGCCCCATGAACACACAATTAAATCATCCAAGTGCCAGATAATGTGTTAGATATATGTAGTTAGACTTCTGTAGATTAAACAAACTATTAGATATGTGGTAGCTCTGCTACATCAATACATTTTGTAGAAATCAATGTAATCTGAGTAGTACGAGAGCTCATTGAAATATGGTTCTCTTATTAAACCTGTGAAGTATGTATGTCTGTGAATGCATGTGTGTGCATGCAGGATTGCAAATTACTAGGTGGAAGAATTAGCATATTGTGGATTGTGGAAGTCTTACTGTAAATAGTGGAAAATTTTCCTTCAAAGCACATATAAAGGTTTGATTCTGCAACTTTATTCCCAACCCTATAATTTTACACTAGCTGGCATAAATTAGCAAGTTAGAAGTCTAAATATATGTGTCTGACATGCCTCTCAAAAGAAATAACAAGACAAATGCACATGGTGAAACAAGAGTAGTATGTGTAAAATATCTGTGCTTTTCTATGCATAGGTTACATTTAAGTCAGGGAAAGGAAAGAAAAATCCATCAACTGCAGTTTGTCTGTGCTGTTTGTACTCTGGAGTTCTCTGAATATATTTCTTTTTAACTTCAAGGACTTTCGGTCTGTAAAGAAACGGGCAATGCCAAGCATTCCTTCTCTACCAAATGTGATAATTTCTGAATCCAGACAGTGGCTTACTTGCATTAATGTGCTCAGTGGTCTGGTGGAAATCAGTAAAATGATGAGGCGCAGTGAAGGGGGGAGGCAGGCCTTCCACATTTATTTATCCTGGATAAATGGTGCCCATTAATCTATCAGGAAAATATGGAATTAGCAGGGAAGAAACCACAGTTGCAGATTTGGCAGTTGCTAGCATGCACAGATGGTCTTTCAGCGTTTTAAGATTTTCCAGTCTTTTGATATTGATACCAACATTGAAAAGTAGCCCACGTATTGCTAATGTTTTTCTAGAATAGCCATAGAAAAATAACATTGTATATTTTGGATTGTTCAATCTCCTCTCGCTGTATTTGCATAAAGTTTTTAATCTTAAAGGTAAACTTTTTATGCTCTCTCTGTCTTGGTTATTTTAAGAAGCGTAATTGGAGTATGATTTCTTTAAAATAAGAAAGACAGCCAGTATATCCAGACAAAGCCATTAGGAAAAAAAGAGACCCTTACTTGTGAATTATGCTGAACAAAGTTTGCAGGTTGGTAGTCTGAATTGCTTTCCTACTGTTACATAGTATGCTTTTTTGTAAAGTGCCGGTCTCAAAACCAGGATGTTGAGTCCCTCCTTGATAGAGTGTTGTTTATTCTTATTCTGCTGACAGGCGCTGATTTTCAGTCACTGTAGCTTCGCTGAAACTGGGAATCTGACCCTGGCAGCATCTCTATTCAATGTTTCAGGGCATGAAGTCAAGAGGGAAGGATAATGTCATCTGCTTAATTTGCTTTGGGAATGTTTGGTTGAGTCTTCAAAGACCTTGTTGAAATATTTCACAGAGGAAATCACAGAATAATTCTTGCCAACTTTACTCAGTTTATTCTCAGCTGACCCAGAGGATACAGTACCTTAATGGCTGTTCTGAAACGTGCCTTCTGCAGCACTGTAGTTGCGTACACAATCCACATGTGCACAGGACAAAGACATCTTTGACTACAAACAGCCCAAGGTGCTTTGTATTAAAAATCAATAAAATTAAAAATCAAAATTAAACAAAAATCAAAACTGTTGGGGAGAACAGAAATTTAAAAAGTAATTATCTCATTGCACCACAAATTTTCATCTGGTGAAAAAAGATCTGAGATGCAAAAGTAAGGTGAAAGTTTTAGGTGTGTGCCAGAAACACCGTGTGCTGCCATCTCCAGTGTATCCAGGTGTATAGGTCTCATTTATATAGGTCAGTGTGAAGATAGATAGACAGACAGATGGACAGTCAGACAGACAGACAGGTAGATACAGATATCTAGATTCAGGTACACCAAGCCTGTAGGGCATTAGGACATATAGGTATGCCTCTAAGACATTTTGTTTTTAAATAAAACAAGGCAAATGAACACTGTCTTGCCAATATCTTATCAATGAGAGAAATATTTCTGAAGAATTAAATGTCAGGTGCTAACAAGAAAATTTCTAATTACTGTTCAGCAGAAGACTTCCTTGGCCTCTGTGGATTCCATACACCAGACCTAGAAGCACCTTGCTGCCTCAGACATCAGTTGTTCCCATCTTTGATACACATAGTCAGATTTCAGGTACCACCGCAGAAACAGAACTTGGCTTTTTTTACAAGCAGGGGTGCAAAACGCTATTTCCCAGCTTGCCAACAGCCATCTTGGGTAAACAGGTACTTTAGCTTAAGCCGTACCTGTCATTATAAGGCAGAATTATGCCATATGTTTTGCAAACTACACTTCTATTTACCTTCCCAAGAGAATGGTTGCCTTTTCTGCAACCACCTGATACTATTGATTGATGCTCAGTGTGTAATCCATTATAACCATCTGATATTTTTCTAGAAAACTACCTCACCGGTCATTGTCTACCTTGTATTTTTCCTGTTGAATTTTCCTGACAAGCTGTAGTACCTTGCACTTGTCCACACTGTATTTTATCCTGTTTCTGCAGATTTTATCTTCACTTCACCAGGATCATTTTGTCTTCTGACCCATCCTCCAAATTATTAACCTTCTCACACAGGTGTTACTTGCTAATTTAACAAACATACTCCCTGTTCTGTCATCTAGACTGTTAATGTTCTTCTAAAATGTCCATGTCTATTGTGTAGCTACTATGAGAGTAGTTAGGCTTTAGTCTTGACAGATGTTTCTTGCCAGATCTATAATAAAAATGAGATATAGTACCGGTGATGATTTGGGCGATTTATATGATCTACAATGGATAGTTTCCCAGAATGGATCAGCCCTTTAAAACCTTGACATGACTGCACATCTTGTAGGACTTCTTACGGAAGTCTGAAGATCCTGGAGGGTACAAACTTCTCAGCTTTTTTGTGCATACGTGAAACTTTCATTTAGAGAGCCTCAAAAAATGCACAAAAAACTCACTGCAACACATTTTTAAGTCCCTCACCAACAATTAAGGGCTCTGCAGCTCTGATTGTCTATTTGCTAACCCACCACACATGAATTTTATTAAATACTGCCCGTTGTCAGTGTTCTTGCAGCAATGGCAATTCTTTAGTTGTTTTTTATGTTCCTGTTTTGTCATTTAAAATTGTATTGAGTTAAATCCCACATTTCTTTCTATTCTACATGACATTTAAGAAACTAGTGCAGATCCTACACCATTGAGGGGCAGAGATACAAAACCAAAGCAAAAGGATAGAAGTGGCTGAAAGCAGAGAGACAAGTCAGGTATCAGGCTAGACTTAGAAATGAGCATGAGAGATTGTTGTGCAAGCAAAACTGACCCTGGTCAGCTCTAACTAGTGTTATCTTCACTTATTCCAGCTATTGCTAGAGGAATTTCTTTATTTGTTTAATATCAACAAGCAATTCATCTAGACTTCACCCAGCAGTCATATGCAATCATATCATCACTCGTGCATGTACTCCAAAATTCATCCACACATTTCAAGAATAAAGCCATTCACCTAATAATATATGTAGAGGATTGTTCTGGACATATATACTTGCATACGTACTTCAGCTTCTTTTTTAAGAGCCATTTGGTATTTTTTTAAAACATATAATTGTGCTACGATCAAATGATTTTTTAATTGCTGCTCTTGCTTGCAGGCTAAAGGATTCCCCACTCCTTTTGTCCTGTTTCCTCCACTGCAGTGACTTTCTTTATTCCATTCCCTAATTTGCCCATGTGCAGGTGTATAGATACCCAAATACCACCTTCACTCCAGAAGCTGTCTCGGACCCTCACTCTCCTATTTTTGCACCACCCTACAGGAGTTCACCAGCGTTTGGGGAATGCTAGCATGGTCATGTTCACTTGGGTATATGTACAGTGCTCTTCATCTTTATAGCATTTGGTTTGCTCCTTCTTCTAAACAAAATGTCCAGGAACTCAGACTCCAAGCTCTGTCCGGTCATTCCCATGCTCATTGGGTGTTTTTCATTGCATTTGTGAATATCTGATTGTTTCATTTTGCTTTGACTGAGTTACCTGGGTCCAACTCTTAATTTAATAACATTTGCCTGAGTAAAAGCAGAGCCATGGGCTTGTGGTTTGGCCCAACAGAATATTAAGTGTCATTCTCTGCATAAAAATCATTTCTGACTATTTTTTATGCTATAACTCCATGAAAGAATATTTTTTTCTTGGCCCATAACCATTGTACAATGATCGGTCTTTTAAAGAAAAGTGTGTATCTCCAACACTGAAGCCAAAGAAGTTAGTTTTGTTGTTAGCTTTCTAGTGTACCCAGGAGAAAATCTATCCTCTGCCATCCTCACAAGTGAGAACTCAGGGAACAATCTCACATCCATTTTTCCATTTAGGTCCCCAAGTGCCTTAGTGTATTTGCTCTGACCTTATGTTGGAAAGAGTTACAAGTTGCTAGCAGTCATCTTCTCCATATTTTTTCTGTGACCATAATTCAGTGTAATGGAAACATTCCAAGACAATTAGAAACACAGTCCATACAGCAACCTGCACTCAAAAACTCAGTGTAAAACACTAACCTTCTTTAAAGAGGCAAACCCCATCAAGAAGATGGGGTTATTGAAAGTCCTGAATCCGTTCTTCATAAGCTTTACACTTTGTTTGTATACTAGACTGCATCTTAAATATAAACCTATCATCAGGTTTAGCAAATCAATACCGTAAGAGTGTGAAATGGTCCCCAGAAATCTCCAGAATGCCATTTCACAGTAAAAGCAATTGAAAAAGAAGCTGCAGTGGAATATCTTATGAGATAGCCATTTAGATCACAAAAGGATCATAAAAGTCAGAAGCAGTTTGTTTGAAGCAAGGTTCATAATATAACCATACAGAGCTTGCTGGGAAGAAAGAGGAAAATTGCAAACCAATTTGTGGTTACAGCTTTTTCTGTCAATTCTACAGGGATTTAAAAGTTTTAAAAGGTGGAACTTCTGCCATCTTACATTGCTCAACTAGAAAGAGATAGCTATAATCATAGTAGTTAAACAAACACCAATTATTGAAAGGCAATATAGTCTTCATTAACTTCAAAGCAATTAGCACTTCTTTAGTTCATTTACTACTGAGCAAGGTGGTGTCAAACAGTGGCATTTGTCAGTAATAATCTGAGCTTCTTTTGAGGCTTGCCTTTCTATATTTTTGTAACATTTTGTCAATGAAGTTTTGATACTTTACGTGCAATTAAGGCACTAATGAAAACATTAGAAGGAATGTTTCTGTGAGCAAATGCCACCTGAGCATGCCACATGTTTCAAACATTTTGTATCACATAACTATTTATTTCTTAAAAGACTATTGTGTCCCAGTGCAGGATAATAAGAGTGAAGCATTCTGGAGGAAGTCATATGTCACAAAGCAAACAAACTACTATAACTAACTAACTAACTAACTAACTAACTTCATTTTGTTACACCCATTCAACTCTACTAGTGTCTTGTACACAACCTTTGAATTAATATGTAATCTTTGTTTTTCAGTAAGACCTAACATGCCCTGGCTAACTAGAATGACTCAGGTCAGATTTAAACAAATCCCTCTGATGGCTGGAAACTTAATTAGGTTGCAGATACAAGTCCTTTAATATTTTGTTTTAAATCTTTTTGATTCATGGTTGATTATAAGCTAATATGGAGCCAGTCTAGCTTCTTTTTTGCTTCCTTTTTTTTAAAAAAACAAAAACAAAACCAAAAAAACTAGACAATAAAAATAGTTTCTGTTTATTCTTCTGCTAACATTTCTCCTTAAAGAGTGGCAGTGCTTTAATAAAGATATAGGAAATGAAATTTCAGCTATGTTACACTCAATCAGATTACTTTGGACAAATGAAAAGTAATACTGCCTCCTTTAATACCATTAGAAGAATTGATACTGCAGAATTCTTTTCAGATGGCAGTGCACTGACGATGAGAGGTCTGATGCCGTTTACCCTCCAGTGACACCCGTGTGCTGTGTCACTGGCAAATGTCTCAGTGATGAGTTGTGGGCACCGGAGGTGGAGGGCTGATGTGCTGCGATGCACTGGGAGCCCTCCCGTTTTCCTCGCTGCTGCCATCGTAGGTGAGGCTAAAGCCCAGGGCAGGGAGCACAGCCAGGGCTGGGGGAGAGCAAAGGGAGTGTGAACACATGTAACTCGCATGCTTAGGGATGCTCACCACAGTGCTGTTTATGGACTGGGACACAGCCTTGACTCTCCTGCCCTTCTCCCAGGATACAGGAGATTATGCGGGATTATTCAGCTACACAGGATCAGGTTCTAATTACAGTATCTTTAAGTGATGGTTGTCCTAAAGAGTCCACATCTGTCTAATGGAGTGAAAACATGCAGGCTGCAGTTTTTCTGCTACCTTCTAGATCGCTGACCATGGCCCATTGCAGGAGAGCCTAGCTCCCAGCTGGGGGAGGACTGCATGGCTGTCCCATAGAGGCAGCACAACAGGTCTTTGCTGCCTGCCTCTGTGTAGTGTTGCCAGAGAGTCCCTGCTTCGTGCAGACGCACAGTTGCTGTCAACTGGGGTTCCTCAAGCAGCAGGTATGATGCTGAACAGGCCTCCAACAGCTCTGCAGTGGGACATGCTGTTGCCCCAGGATCAGGCTAACATTGAGTTGTGCTCTTGATTTCCTAAGCGACTGCTGTTCACTCCTCAGCAGCTGAGCTCCTAGGCTGCAGAGCACTAAATGAGTGCTTGAAGTGATTAGGCATTATTTATCTACATTTACGAACAATGCGTTTCATTCATGTCATCATTTACTGCACATATTGTGAAAGTTATTGGGCTCTTTGGGCGATTTCTGTTCCAGGAAGTGAGTATGGCATTTTTTTGTCTTACATAACCCTCTATTTATCTCCCAGAGCCTGCTCTCTGGATCACCACACTTTTTTTCAGTTTTGCACATATTCTTGTGTCTGAAACAATGAGAAAAAAATGCACATTAAAATGTCTGTTCTAATCCATTTATCAGAGAGGGACAATTACAAATAGCACTTTACCAATTAATTAGTAAGCTTATTCATCGTATAAACTCAAATCATGCTAAGGCAGCTTCTTTTCCTTTGCATGATTTGCACCATTTTTATCATCTTATGTGACTGACGCTGCTGAAATAAATTTCTTGACATGGCTCAGAAAGACAAAGGCAAATTATCTCTTTCCCCAAGTGAGTGTTAATGAGCAGGAGGCTGGTGTGCATCATCTCTACCACTTCTTACAGTGTCCCTTGTTGCAGGCTGGGAAAAAAGAAATCTTAATTATTAAATGCCACTAGGAAATCCTTTGTCCTGGTTTGTGGGTAGGCAGAGCACTTTCCTAGCACAGGGCCATTGGTCTCTGTTAGCCGCGTCAGGAACAAGGTCGGTGCAGTGCTGCAGCTGGTGGGCTGGCTAGGCTAACCAGCATGTTAGAAAACTTCACAGTGTTTAATAACAGCAGCAAATACTCCTGGTAACGTAAAATCATCTGCAGACTAGAAGCAAAGGGACACAGATGCCACTGATAGCTGCTCTGTCATTACAGACGTAATGCACAGCCATCAACTAGTGTAAAGCAGCATTTGCTTCATTAGATCAGCATCATTGTATACCAGTGAAGGCTTTATCCCATGAATAAAAACCTCTTCTGGCATATCTCTATTGATTTCTTTGGAGTTACCCCAGCAGATAATTTTGCTCCAAAGCACTGCAGAAATAGGGAAAGATGACAAGATGAGAAGAGGGGCTAATAGCTGAAGCTGAGGTACGAGACATAGAGAGAAGACAAACAGTTTATTGCTTTGGGGTAAACAAGCTAGTTTTCAAGATGAAAGATCTCTTTTTCTTCTTCTTTTTTTTTTTTTTTTTTTAAATCCTACTTATTTAATAGAATGTAAGTAAATAAAGGCCTGTCTTACCTAGCTAAGCTTATCATAGCATTAGAGTCTCTGAGTAGGGCCAGGAGTCACAGGAATCACACTGGTGTAAATTCAAAATAATTCAACTTTAGTGGCAGAAATATCTATAACATTAAAAAAAAAAAAAGTTTCTTTCTAGCTCAGTATTAGGACTTCCAGTCAAAACAGACTTTGTATGACTAATATTTGCTGTAAAAGATAGTATCAGCAATGAGAAATGGGACTGAGAGACTGTGTCAGTGACACGCAGCTCTTGCTCATGCTCAGAAGTAAAGTTCAGCCACTTTACAGCCCCCAGAAGGATTCGGGGAGATCTCGTAAAGCTGTGGATACTTTCAGTAAAACTGAACTGAAAGAAGGAAGTGTATGGTGCTTCTCTATGAAGCTGTGGAAGTTTGGTGTTTTTTCATTGCTTTTTTGTACTTCAGAGCAGCAGCGCTTCAGGGGTATGGTTTAGGATCAGCTCCAACTCTCAGTCAAGTTAACGTGAGCTGGATCAGTTCCTCCATGACATGTAGTTGTAGTCGAGTTCTATGTGGAAACAGGCAAATGTGATTGAACACATGCCTACGCGCATCGTGTGTCCCAGGCAGCTCTGTGGAGGGACCTTCACACTTCTCATTTTGCAAAATGTAACTCTTCAACCAGCATTTTTAAAAAGTCTTTGAAATGTGCAGTGAGTATAACTGATACAGAAGCATCTGACTGCCTTCTGAATAGTCTGAAACTACTTTTCTCTAAGAACCAGAATAGTCTGAAACTACTTTTCCCTAAGAACCAAACAGTGCTGTTAAGTGCAGTGCAGGCTGATACAGATGATGACGAAGACGCTTCAAGGATCAACACCTGTTACCTGAACAGTCAGCATGGCCAGAAAGTAGGGAACATCCCTCAAGGAGCTACAGTGTGGGTGTTCATAGGGTGAATTCCCCCTGTGCTGTGGGAAGTGGATCTGTGACAAACCATCAATATGGAAGATGTGAGCGGGAGAGTTAGACATGAATATGTGCAGGCATTTGACAAGATATAAACGGTATCGTGGATGTCCCTGGCTGTATTTTACTGCAGCAGCATTCTGCATTTAGTAAGAAGGAGAAACGCTCTGGTAGAGTCTAGTCCACTGGCCTAAAAACATGACATGAAACAGAAATCCTAGTTTTCTGTGCTTGTCTTTTTCCCCAAAAATCTCTATAGTATTGGTCAGGCAATTCCAAACTTTCCAGCCTGTGTGCCAAGACTGAGACATCTTAAAAACCCTTATAGAAACAAGAGATACTAAAAGTTTTGCTTGGGATTTCGTAAATTGTGGTGGGAAATACACAGGAATTTGGAATATGACATTTTGTTGAAGACTTCATATATCAAATAAATGTATTAGGTGTTCTCACATATGTGTAATATATGAATTGTAATATATAAGTCCTAGATGGCACACCAGAGTGCATAAAAAAATCACTCTAATAGTTACATCACTGCAAAACCTACATGTAAAAGGCAGCATGGAAACTCTTAGCAGATCTTTCTTGGTTTGTTTTTTTTTTAACGTATTTGAAAGAAACACATAGCTGTTGGTTGTGCATAAAAATGAGGAAAATTCTAGTGTTGTCTGAAAAATTGACAATTTCTTACAGAAAAGAAACTGAAACATATGAATTCAGCTATATTAAGTGTTTTTTCATAAATATCTCCATTCAAATAAAATATTTTGACACTCTTGAAAACAACATACTTTGATTAAATTGATTGAAAGGTTCCATTGGCTTTGCATTGCACTGCGTAAGGCATCCCTCATAGACAGGATACAGCCAACTTAAAGCTCTCAGCAGGGACTGCACTCTGGGCTTAACTGATTTCATAAAATATTTTAAGTCAATTTAATGAAACAAAATATTTCATTGTGGATGAAATTAACTCAAAGTATTTTATTTGAGTTTTCCCAATAGAAATGTGTTACTTGGAGGGGAGTGTGAAATTTTCTTGCAGGTAGTAATGCCGGTTTTAATGAGGATTTGTTTTTGTCAGATTATCCTGGGGGAGAATTTCGAAGAGCTCTGCTATGTTTTCCATAGAAGAGCTAATTAGGATTGCACTTCTCAAGTCCTGCTGGGGGCAAGATCTGTGGTACAACCTTCTGCATCACCAGCGGAGCACCAGACCCTCCAAATAAGTTATAATAGATTGCAGTACCCCTACCTGAGGATGAGACAGGATCAGGCCATGGGCCTTTGCAGGCTTGTAGGTGAGGCAGTGCCCTTGGGCAATGTAACTTTGCCAGCGTAGAGGGGTGAAGAGCACTGCAGATGTTCAGCTGCTGTTCAGCAAAAGCAGCTGGAGCTGATGTGGCTGATAAAGAGGATTTCTTTCAAGCCCATTGGGCCCAGGGTGATTACTGAACACTACAATCAGGGTCTTATACTTTTTTTTTCTTTCTTTTTTTTTTTTTTTTTTTTTTAAGTTTGATTGCCCTCACATGAGACTGGAAGGCAGAGAAAGGACTGTGGCAGTACAGATTCCTATGATCTCCCCTTGCCATGTAATCAGAAGAGCTCTGCAATTGAATATTTCACAATAATCACTGCATTTTCAATGGGGATGATATAAAAGCAAATATCAAGGCCTCTGGCTGACAAAAGCAGAATACAGAGGGAAAATATGAAAATAGCAACTTACTTCAGCAATAAAGAGAGTATATTTTATACTGCAGTTTTTCTTTTTGTTAAATCATGACTTTCTAGTAAATGACATCCCAGAAGATATTTATCAAAGCAGGAAAGCACTAGAAAGGAGCACCCTGCATTCACTTTAATATTTCTCCTTTTCTTCTGACATTTTCTTGCCTAGAGATCTAATTCCATTAAATATGTACATTTTTGACTGGAAGACTTCTTCATGTATCTTTCAGATGAATCTTAAAAGTACATAAGGTCTGTAGGGCAGGGTTTTTTAAGTGCAAATGAGGCACACAGTAGAATATTGTCTATGAGGCTTTTCAAATTATTTATATTCCTGCAGTGCTTTACCTTTCTCTTTCTGTGATAATGATAAGGAAGAAGTGAGACTCCAATGCACCTTCTGTGGAACACTGTCAAACAACATTAGTCATATTTAATATCTGACATGCAGGAACTTACTTTGGCTGATCTCCATTTTTATTGGATTTATTAGACATTATCATGTCCGTAACTTTCTCTGATCCCATAGTGCATCAAAGTGTTAAAACCCGTTAGGCCCGTGATTGGTCAGTGTTAGAGCCCTGTTCAGCTCTTGTCAATGGGTATAAATTAACATTCCCTCATTAAGCCTACTTTGTAGTACATATGAATCTGCTGTAGGAATAATGACAGCTAAATGCTCTGTTGGCCCCCAGCCATGCCCACTTGCACTGTTCACCTCCAGCCTTCTGAAGCTGTGCAGAGCTGAGCCATGGCAGTGCTTGGCAAGACAAACTCTCCAGGGCTCTTGGGCACTGTGGACAGTGGCATGGGGGCTGACTAGGTGGCTGTTTTCCCTGCCCCCCCCTTCCGAACAGTGACCTTATGTTGTGTTAGAGGACACTGTGCCATAAGCATTGCTGCTTGAGATTTGGTGTAAAGGAAAGGTCCTGGCCGTTTGCAGTCATTAAAAAATTCATTGCTTTCTCATAAGAATTTGAGTTAAGGGTGTTAATCCTGGTGTCCCAGCCAAATTGCTACTTCAATAATTATAATCTGCCTAAATGCCTGCCTGTACTGCTGCTAGTGTCACCCTCTGAGCATCTCGAGCCTTATTTCAGGTCCCACATTTGAATAACTTGCCTCACCATTGTACAATCATCTTAGCTGTGCTTTACCAAGAAATATACAGAGCTATGCTGACATAAAGATTGGGATGGTAAGACTTTGCTTTCTCGGGTTGTGTTGGAAAGATGTTCAGTGAATTAAACTTCCGCAGAGCGGAGAGGGTCTTTAGCAGGAGGAAGGAGTGACAGAGCGATCTGTTAAGTCTCTCTAGCAGGAATCTGAGAGCTAAGTAAGTCTTTCCAAAGTTTTTGCTGGGCAAAATGTTTGTACCTTCCACAGTGTTACCTAGCTATAACACCTCCAAAAAATCATGTGTTCAAGGGCTATATGAAATGTAAGGCCATCTTCAGTCCACAAACTCTGGACTAACCATTCCTATCCTAACAAAAACAGCAAATTTTTCAACAGAGCCCCCCTTTCTTCTGGCTGTGGATGCTCATGTGTTCTTGTATCTCCTCAGCTCTTCTCTCAAGACCTCTTACTTCTTCTGTCCTGTTGCAGACTGTCTTGCTGCCCCTTTCATTGGATACTTTAAACTCCCATTCTCTCTTTCTCTCTTGGACCTTTCCTTAAAGCCACACATGCTAATAATCTATTTTGATGTTTAATGCCTCCCACATCTGACATTGTGGGTCTTACCTAGTCCAGCACTGTGACAATGTGTCACCGGTTTGAGGTGTGGTGCGGAGGCCTGTGAAGGTGTTCCCTACGCAAAGTAAATGCTCACACTCGCCGCCTTTTAAAGGGTAGAGTCTATTTTCCCTCATGTTGGCCAGCTTTACTGAGAAAAAAGAAGTGGCTGTGGCCTATCCCACTTAAATATCTCTTCTCCTTTAGGTGACAAGCAGTTCCCCTACATGTGAGCAGCAGCTACTACGCTGAGCAAGGTCCATAGCAAATGTCTTTCTCCTGAGTCTCTCTTATTGTACAGAAGTGCAAGTGTCTGTGGGGATGGTTGCACCAAGTGCATATATCTACAAGTTGAACAAAATACTGCAAAAATCAGATCTTTACCTAGCCCAGTGTCTTCAGTATTTCTCTCAGAGCTGATACTTAACCTTTTCCAGGAATTTAGTTTACTGTTTGCTTAGAATATATGAATGCAGAATATAAATAAGTCTTATTTAAAGTCACTGCTAAGAAAGCCTAAACCCCAAATAAGTGACATCAGTGTATTAAAGCATGGCATAGTCCCAGTGAAAAATAGTGCCTATATACAGACTCTGTAGCTTTGTGGTTACTTTTGGAGTTCAGCTTCATGTTAGACTTGGAGCCTGAAAGCCTGGACGTAATTTTGGTCTCCACCTTCCCCAACAGAATTCCTTGTGTTTCTCATCCTTGCATATGTTGTTTTGCTGTTGAACTTCATTCAACATGTAATCTGCTATGATAATATTGCCTTCATCTTAAGTACCTGAAGTGTTTTTGGACCGGTGAGTGCCCTCAGCTTCCTTTGCTTTCTCCTTCACTTTTTTTTCTTTTTCTCTTCCTTTTCCTTTTTTCCTTCTCCTTTTCCTTCTCTATTTCCTTCCCCTATGTGTGGCTAATTGGTCCCACATCTGGAAAGAAATATCCACTTCTGATCAGAGTCCTTCTGGTTCCCTGGCTGAAGGAGGATGCTGCTGTTCATCACTGAAGTCAGACACTGTGAATAGGATGTCACTTTGTCCCTCACTGCCAGGTCAACACCCTTTAAAAGTCTGTAGGCTTATCCTATGTAAATATGGTCCTCCACAGTGTCACCAGCCAGTTTCTCATGTAGTAAAACCCTCAACCCTGCAGCCCACTGAAATCCCAAGCCTTCTTTCTTGTAGGCCTGTTTTTCCAGAGTTCAGGAAAGTGATTGCCGTCCTTTAATTGTTGGTTTGTTGTATGGGACTATTTCCTCTTCTCGAGTCTTGACTTTCAGGTTGCGCTAAGGTCTGCTGTTGTAATTGCACATGGCTTTTGAAAATGGTTAATTCAAAGAATAAGTCGTCTAACCTTGGTTGCTGCAAGTTTTGGAAAACCATATTGCAGATGTTAAATTATATCTGAATCTTTTACCTGCCTAAGGAGTTCTTGTGCCTGCTGACTTCTGCAAGTTGTTGTCTGATAACATCTCCCATCAGCTCGATATATTCCCAGAAGTACTTGAACTGTGGCAGTTTTAGTTGAACTGCAATCAGTGTCAGAAAGAAAGAAAAAAAAAAAGGAAAAAAATGTACCTCTCAGTTTAACACTGAGATTGCAAGAACTTCCCCTCCATGTTTCCTTCCTTTGGGCTGCCTAGCTGCTGCTTTCTACATACACACTCCATCCCCAGATGTTTTGATAACATCTCTGCTGATAAGTACCAGCAATACATCAACAAATAAAAGTGCAAAGTAAATAATCACTGTCAGCAGAAATATATAGTTGAGACAGCACGTTTTGAAATATGCAGAAGTGAGAGTCTGTGATCCTTTGAAGAGCCGGGACCCACGTACACACTGCCATATGGCTGCAGGCACCTATGGGGTCCAATAAGAAGACTGTCAGCAGTTTTTCATTTGCACTCACGTAGCAGGATGCAAGGTGCATGCACCTCTTCATGTCTTCCGTGTAAAACATCTGAAGACAATGGGTGAGGCATTAGTAAGATAAATACATGGCCAAGCCCCAAAGAGAGAAGACAGATTGGTGCTAGGAGAAAAAAAGTAACTATATTTTATGCTTAACAGCCTGCCACAGGAAACTGGTTGAGAGGGGGAATGATGCTAAGCAAGAGAAGAAGTTCCTCCTTTTGTCACAAGGTTTTCCTTGCCTGAATCTCATCAAGCCGTAAAGAGGTTCTCTAAGGCTTCTTGTCCCCACTAGATAACTTTTTCATCCTTGTTTTCTTTTGTTCCTACTTACGCCATTGATAGCAGCCCGAGGGAAGAGGGGTGGGGAAATATGTTGCTTCTGCAAAAATCATTGCAGGAAGAATAGCCAGAACATAAATGGTACTGTTTTGGCTTCAAAAGGGTAAGCAGGTGTCTTAGGAGTCCCAGAAGAGCGATGCACAAGCTTGTACAAACAACCTCCGAATCACGCCTGTTTGTTATTCACACAAACAGAGTTGAAACCGTCTGAATTCCTCAGTTCCCAGAATTCAGATGGTGCACAATGGCCCATAATGAACAGCACCTGGGCTTACCTCAATTACTACACAGAGCTGAACAACAGCAAGAAGGGCTTTCAAGAATATTTTTTCAATAATAGATTTAGTTATGTCTTTCATAATTGGATTCAAAAGCTCAGAATTTCATTTTGCAACTTGTTCATGAAATTTGTATGAAAAAGTCTGGCGTTTATTCAAAAGAAATACTCTATGAACAAGAATTTGCAAAACAGCCAACTGCTGGTAACTAAGCAGCCAAATTACAGTCCAAGCACTTGGCAAATACACCGTCTTTTTTATTATTTCAGTAATTGAATTTCTGTTAAAGCGTGGAGCATAATTTAACATCAGGAATTTATTTATAATACAATAGTGTTTCAGTAATAAATGCATTATTATTGTCACTTTTAATGGAGTCTTATGTATTCCCTCAGAGACTATGTGGCAGACTCTGAGACAACCACTGCATCAGTGTTGTTTGTAGACAATTGAATTAATTGGAGACAGGGTCATTAACTCGACCTGAATACCTCTGATTGCTTCTGTAAATAAGGTTAGAGAGCAAATGGCTAATCTTTGTTGTCATTATAGATTCTTTTTACATTTTCACACTGCCTTGTATATTAAGATCATTTTGCTAAGCAGCTTTTCAGGCTGTCGTCGTGTTTACAGTATTGTCTTGCATGGCATACAACCGTAATTGTATCAGACTTACATTTCATTTCCCATATCTATATAAAACATGATATTAGAGAGAGACCTATTCTGAATTGCAGCACATAAAAACCATTGGACCAACAAATTAATAAACCAAAATGAATAAGCTGTAGCATTAAAAAATAATCAAATCACAAAACAAAAGCTGATTTTGTTTGCTTTTGTTTGAAAATTCCAACCTGCAAGACTTGCCAGGGATAATACATTGAGTCCATTACTCAGTTGGGAACATGACCCACAAGGCCAGCTCTGTGTATACCAGCCTGTGAGTTAAATGTTATCTGGACTTTTGGCATGCATTTTCTTGGAAAAGAAGCAGCAGGCTGTCATTTAAGCGCAGATAGAACACAGATATTTTTCAAGGAGACATCCAAAAAAAGGTTGTGAGCACACTGTTCCATTTCTCAACAAACTTAATAAAGAATGTAGCCTGAGAGGCCTAGGAAGGCATGTGTCAGGAACAAGAGACACCCTAAACTTGAGAATGAGGTCAGGTTCACATTGAACTCAGGGATACCAGCTTGTCATCACTCCCATATTCCACCATATACTTAAAAAAAACACATTGCTTTCTTAGAAACGGTCTTGTAAGTGGAAGAAAACAGCTGGCAGTGTCTTATAATATGCCTGGTATTTTCATGTATTTCTTGCATTCTAAATTTATATTCAAGATGGGCTTGAACCCAAACCCCAGATATGCAGTATGAGTTATCCAAACTCTGGAGGCAAGTGTGGGATCCTGAGTCCATCTGTAACCTAGATGATAAGTGATGTTTTATGAATTCAGATTCAAAAATAACAGCCTCTCCACTTCAAAACTAGCAAGTACAGCTTTCAGCTTCGAAACTCTGCCCGTGTCAAACTCCCATTGACAGTCTGTCGGTGCAGGAATCCAGCCTGACTTGAGCGTGGTGGGAGGAACATGCTGCCACACTACGTTTTCTCTCAGCAGCCCCTGCACAACTCACTTACCAGAACATTTAGGGATGTTGTTCATTTAAAAAGCAAAGGAGGAAACAAAGCATGGAATAGATTCTAATTTGTTCCAGGCTTATGAAGGTGTCATCTGAACTTAGACTGGCCTTTTAGGTTTTGCTCTGCAAAAAGAGAGATCAGCCAAGCAGTAGTGTTACTGAGCTGGATCCAGCCTAGTGCTGATCTGAGATTCATGGTGAGCCCTTTAGGTCTGGGCCACAGTGTCTCTGTCTCTCCCTGCACATTTGTAGGGGATGCAAACACTGGTGGTGTTCACCTTGGAGCCCTGTCGCAGAAACAAAGTCCTGCTCAGCCTCTTGGATTATTTGTGCTCTCTTCAACTGTATGGGCTGGTTTTTGAGCTCTGTCCTTGGTTAATTTAGCTTTATTGTCTATGATATCCCAAACACTGCAGGCAAAATTGGGGGGTGGGGGTGGGGGGTGGCGGTAATTCTAATGCAGAAAATCAGTCAATACTTCGCTACTTCGCTACACTAGTAGAGTGACACCTCGGTACTGATTTTTGTCATTAACAAGCAGGAGAGCTTCAGGTCCATGTAACAGGCAACCTCCATGCCACACTAGAGCATTCGGAGATTGAGGCTGTCTGGGCAGGTGTGTGAAGAACACATTTGTACCTTACGAAAGCAATGATTATCAAGCTGAAAACAATAAAATAAATGAAAAAAAAAAGGAGATCGAACTTTGCCTATTTACCTCTGTATTCACCAGGTGTTTGGGTCTTCCTGACCTTTGGGTTTTGGCAGACTTTTGACAAATCGTTGCTGATACAATAACCCTTCATCAGCCTGAGGAAAAGTGGGTGGTGGTAATGTTGAAAAATCCATTTCTTGTAATTCAGGAACATAAGTTTCCAGAATGAAAGCTGCTTAGCTGGAAGGTTTTTAAAGAAAAAATCATTTAACTAATCCTAAAGATCTAAGTTATTTTGTACACATTGAAAAAAAACCCAAAACATTGGTTTTTTTCAGCACCCCATGCACAAAACCCACTTTATGCTCAGTATTATGGTCACTCCACTTCTCTTTTCCTGAACCCCTCTTGGGGAATACAGCGTTTGTCCACAGTCTTTTCCAGGTCGGATTTTACCTGCCTCTGCCAGGCATCCCAGTTTCTCCCAGCCTAGGTTAAGAAAGCAGGCAGTGTGACAGAGGGGATAAAGCACTGAAGTAACACTTCAGGAAGGCATCCAGTGTTGCAACTGTTACTTCTGGTGATCCCAGTTAGTCTTTCCCTTTTAAATCAAAGCTGGCTTCAGAGTTATCCTCAGCATGCAAACAAGCAGTGCAATCCTATTTGCGGTATTCAGACTTGACTCCCACGGAGCTGCATCCTGCCGGTGCTGAGCACCACAAGCTCCCTCTAGAAGATATGGTGACTCTGCTTGCCCACAAGATCCCAGCAAGTAGGTGCGGAAGCGAATAGGATCTTCCCTTTATTTTGGTGTTGATGAAAAAGTCTGAAAGGCAAGATTTTCAGCCAGATAGGACTGAAGAATTAAAGATTCCCTGTTTCCTTTTGCTGTCATTCAAAATAACAAGCATAGAAAATTCTGTTTAAAATACCTGAGCCTTTTGACTTAAAGGGTTTTCATGTCGAAGATTTAAGATGTCAGATTTAAACATGACACTGATAGTATTAGGCAAAGTATGAGAGCAGATACTTGTAGTAACTGTCATTTTTTCTGACTGTTTATTAATGGCCTTTTGTGATTTATAGTGAATGTTGTGAAGGATCTTCAGGTCCATTTATCACTCAAAGAAGCACCTTTTTTTCCTCAATACTTACGTATGTCATAATTAAGGGTGGATGCTGCTTAAAGATTCAGCTCTGTTCTTAGTTTAAGATCCTTCAAGATTATATCTAATCCCAAATAGATTTAATACCTTTTCTTTTTTTTTTTCTTTTTTTTTTTTTAATCTATAAAGCAGCATATTATGTAACTGGCAAAATTCAATGGCATTAAAAGGAGCTCACATTAGACAGAAATATAGTGAAGGTTTAGATATTCACTCCAAATGGAGATTTTCACCCCATTATAAAATGAATTGTAAGGAAGACACCTATGCTTCAGCATTCAGCTTTATTAATATTTCACTAGACAGGTTTCTCCTTGTTCAAAAAACAAGTCATGTGTGCTGAAGTACATCTTTATATCCATGAAAGGCTCTGGTGGTGTGCCATAAATTCATCATGTGCCTTTAGGAATACTTCTTTAAAAACTATTTCAGAGTAATTGCCCATTATTAATAATGATTCCTTTTTACTATTATGGCAGAAGCAGTGAAACTAAGTGTCTGCTTGTGGTTTTCATAAGTGTCTGTGTACTTCTGTGGCCCCTGTTATCCTACAACTTAAATCTGATGAACATAAATATGCTTGGAGTCTCACTATACTATCTGTATTAAAAACAGGGAAGAAGTGCCAGGAATTGAATTATTTTGCCTATTAAAACCCAGAGAGATGGAGGAATCGAGCCAGTTTTCTGAAGTGTCAAACCAGTGCTATAACCAGAGGGTTTTCTTTCTTTACAAAGGTGCTGTAGTCATCTCCATAGAGGTGGATTATTTGTGCCTTAATCATTTGGGTACGTGCCTATGAACCACGCTATGCCTCTAGCACCATTCCTGCTGTTTCATGCTTTGTACAGTGTATAATGCATGGAGATTGCTACCAGTTCATGAGCAGCTGAAGCTCATTTAGTAAAATATTACCAATTTCTTCTGATTGTACTCGGTTTTTATCTCTGCCCTTTTCTGTGTTGCTTGTTTTACTCATCATACTCCTGACAGCAGCAACAGTTGGAGCAATCTTGCACCTTTTCTAAGTAGGGGTGGCTTTAACAGACTGCAACAGGCTTTTTTCCCTTCTCTGGCTTGCAGAGACTCATGTTCTCATGTTCCCAGTTCCTGCTCTTTGCTCTGGTCTGGAAGTAGTTATACTGCTGATCTGCTCCCAAGGGATTCCCCTGCAGAGTAAATCCTCAGATGGTTTCCTGAGCTGACATGACACTTGTACATAGCACACAGGTGTGAATGACTGTATGTGTGCTGTAAAGCTCTGGAAAATCAGGATATGCCTTTTGGTACCTTTTCAAGCTCAGAGGTATTGTCTTATACAGGGATAGGAAAAAAATCCTACTTTCTCGTGTTTTCTGACTGCTTGGTCGGTCAGTATAGTAAAATTAGCTTTCCTCAGATCGCAGATGAAACTGGAAATGTTAGGGATTTGGAGGTGTCATGTGGGTCCACATGCACCAGTGTGTTTTGGTTCCATAGCTCCCAGTTCTCTTCCTACTGGGCTCTGTAAGCTGGATTCTGTTTTCAATTAAAACTGAAGTAGAACTGAGACAGAACAAGAAGGGTAATTAATTTGCAATGTTATGTTTCCAAGTTTCTGCCATACATGAATGAAAAAAAAAGCCAACACTTTGCTTTTAGAGGTTCACTTTGGATGTTTTTTATCATGACCACACTTAAACTTTCTGCTGAAATCAGTAAAATCAAAGTGCAAATGTGTGACTCAATAAAAAACTTTTAACGCTAACTTAAAATTGTAAACGATAGAGGGGTGAATGTGTGCTTCTAAACTCCCACAGAAGATTCACAAAGTGTATGGAAGGATGCAGTATCCCACATTTCCTTTGTGGAAAATAAATAGATTTCTATGTATCAATACTCATATCTAGCTTGATTCAGTGGGGCAATATTGATATAATAAAATGGTTCCATTTACATCAAATGAGGCCCTTTGGAGTCTCACAGTAAGAGATAGTATTCTTGTTCTTCCAGATGCCAGACAAACAGTAGCACATCAGGGCATAGTACAAATAATGCTCTCTGACACTTGAATCCATTCACTAAAATATTGTACTTCAAAAGCTCTACATACATTGCCTTCCCTGAATAATATCATGCTCACAAAATTGTTTCCAAACTCTGAGGTGAGCAGGGTGATGCATGCACAAATCATGGATACAATATTGCTTTTAATATGCAAAATCCCCTTCTCTTCCATGTCAAGTGTGTATAGGAGTGCTGTGAAATTGGAAGGAGAGCAATTACCATACCAATAGTTCAGAAAGTTTTTTATGTGCACCATTAGGGATGTGCCATTAAAATTCTTCCTCTTCTGTTTGGTTGGGTTTTTTTACAATTTCACAGGCAGTTTGATATGTTACACCTGTTCTTCATTGCAGGTGTGATGAAGAATCAGAACTTACTGTAGCCCAGGAATAAAACCTGGAAGAGGGTCAGAATATGACAGTAAAAACATTACCATGCTTAAAGTCACACTGCGGATGTATGTACACAGTTCCACCTAGGATTTGTGGCTAAAGTAATTCTTTATTGGAAGGCTTTGACCTTGTTACGGATTCTTGGCAGCTTTTCCCCACTCTATTCATTACTAATGCAAGCTGTCAATCACTTTAGTTCTGCTTTGACATAGATTGTGGCTCATAGGAGTTAGCTCTGTCATTCTTTTTATTTCTTTCATCTTTACTATCCTTTTTTATGGTCTTTAAGGCTAGAAGTATAAAAGGGTTATATGTATATGAAAAAAAAATCTGTTTCAGAAACACTATCAACCTTGTTATAAACAGTCTTTGATTAAAACAGTTACTTTTGAACACAGTAAAATGAGAATGTAGCTTTTTACACACAACATCTTGTAAATTACCCTCCCCCTCAAAATAAATCAGAACTCCTATTTGCATTACAGTGTTCAGGATTGATACAGGCAGATCAGCTGCCACTTCCTGAATAACATATTAGGTTTTCCCCTTCCATGTGTTCTGACATGAAAGCACCATCATAAGTGATGTCTTACTATGCATGCTAATGTTAGCTGATGTAACAATTTCCACACCTTATTTCATTTCATTGACCTGGGTGCTGATTAATATTTCAGAAGGGCTTGATACAGATTTTCAGTTCCTGTGTCAACCCAATCTTTGAAAGTTTAGATTTGAATTCTACCAGCCTGATGATAAATAATTTAATACTAACCAATGGAAAGGCAGTGAACAAATCATTCAGAGCAATCCTTTTCTTTAAAAAGCAATCTAATGGCAGTCATATATAAGTTTGAAGATATAGATATGAACAATTTATTATTAAAAAATGGCAGCTCCCTTTCAAATTAGAGGAGAATATTACTTCCTGATAGTGGTGTAAGAATAGAAGAGAAATAAAACTTCATTATTGAGCAGTTATGGTATTAAATTATGACACTAAATGCTAATCTGCTAGATGCTGCTCTATTATTATCTGCTAGAATAATGAAGCAGCCTTTTTTTGAACATTTATGCAGAATTCAGTGAGCCCAGTAACTCCTAGTAACACCCCTCAGCTTCACAGTTTTTCTGTAGAAACAGACTCTGGAGGAGAGGTTGGGCTAGCTTCTGAAAAGCTGAAGCCAGTTTGTTCCTCAATCTCTCCTATCAGAATAAAGTGCAGTGAGTGGGAGAACAGCAGTATCTTCCCCAAGAGTGAGTGTTAGCGTCTGCTCTGGTAGATGCTGTAGTGTAGGTGTAGTGCACAAAAGTCTTGTTCAGAGCAAAGGGTACCCACTTTTCAGTGCCCTGTGCAATCAGAGTCTTTGTTCTGAGGAATCTGCATTTTAAATAAACAACCCAGATTAAGGGTAGCCAAAATATTCTTTCTTTTATTCAGCAGGAACTGAGTATTTTCTTCTCAGACACAAAGCAAAATTAACCCTAGTCCCAATCCAGTGCCTCAACAGGAAGATCAACCACTCTGTCAAGCCTGTAGTCAGTTTTCCAGCATAGACCTTCCCCTTTCCAGATTCCATTGATTTAATTTTCCCTAAAAATAGACCTGTGCATTAAAGCAACCTTTGTAGAGTGCTGCTTCTTGTGGAAATACATTGCCAGCATTGATATACTGTTAACTCACTGGTCAGTTCCCATCTACAATTTCCCATTGCCCAGCAGCTCTCTGCTTTCTCAAAGTTTACGTTTTGATTTCTGGGTAGAGCAATGGAAAAGTGGCCAATTCATCGTTACCCTAAAAAGGAAGAGTTGGAATGAATAAACCTATTGTTGGAGGGCACCATCTATTTGCCAAATTCTCTTCACAGTAGTTAGCACGACTACGTCTTATTGGTGGAAAGTCAGGGAGACAGCGAAGGACTTGAGCAGAATTTTTGTTCCTTGATCAATTTTACTGCACTAGTCTGAATTATATGACTTTTATTTTTACATATGTATTTACAGGGTAAAAAGTTTATTATTTTTCTTATTAGAGGTTAATGAGTTTTAGTATTTCGCATTATCTTTGTTGTAACTACCAGGTTTGATCTTGAAAATCATTTATTACAACAGTAGAGTAAATGATGTGTTGAAAATAATGTAATAGTCCAGATGACAACAACAACAACAAAAAAGCATAAGCTGCATCTCAAGCCTTCAGTTCTCTAGGCAGCATAATAATCCAGGCACATAATAATGCCATGTCTACTTTTAATTGGCTTTGAGGAAATAACCCATGAGTTAAAAAGTAGACAAGCTGCAGGGAGACATTTAAATTTAGGCAAATCACCTGTACCAGTGGAGATGGTGTGTAATGAGCTTGATGGAGTTCCTCACTAGCAGCCGTCAGCACCCACACACTTGCAAGTCTCCAGTGCTCTGTAGTTAAGCTTGAGCTCAACAAGTGCTGAAAACCACTGGCAGGTACTGGTGATACTGGTGTTTGTACCCTCCTTCAAGACATTTCTCATCTCATACTTGGTGCACAATCATGCTGCAAAGCAGCAAGGGACAGGGGAAGTGCCGTGCGCTGCAAAAGCAGAACAGAGAGAGGTAAAAGTGCTGCAAAGAGCTTCCTTCTAAATCGTGGTCAGATGTGCAGGTCTCTTCTGTCTGCTTCATTGTTTGATAGCAGGGAGACCAGCTTATCAGTCTGCAGGCAATTGGAGACATCATTGTGATGGCCTCTGCAAAAGATGGAGGTTTGGTTCTCCTCCCACCAAGAGTATGGGTGTCACTCCAGTGTCCCTCATCTCTGTGGCACAAGAGAAGCTACTCTGGAGAGGGGTAAGCAGATGCTGATCCAGGTGGGGATCCTTGCTGCTGAGTCAGCTGTATTTTTTCCTCCCAGATAGCACACCTGTGGTCAGGGCTCGGGGTTGAGGCAGAGCATGTCTGACTACCCGGCAGGATTCAGTTCAAGTGCTGAGCACAGGGCTTGGAAAATAGGGAGAACAAAATTAAAAGTGGAGCAAAGCTGATGTTTCCATTAGCTGCAGAGAGGCCTTGCACTTAGAGAATGTGAGAGACCTGCGGTGAGTATGAGGATGATTGTATTACTGCTAATGTTTGCTTTGCGTGTTTGGATTGCAAGCTCTTTGGCCCAAGGACTGTGTCTCACCATGTGTTTACACAGATCCCAGCACAGCAGGTCACTGGTCTCAGTAGGGGCCTCCAATCTCAATGAGAATAATGAACAGGCTTTTTTCTAAGTGTTATTTACCCAAACAATACTGTGTTCCATTGTGCAGCATTTTTTTTATTAATATTTTTTTCCAGTTCAAATGAAATAAAAACATTGTCCACCCAAACAGTGAGGAACAATATGAGTGCTCATCTCCCGCTGGGAAATAAAAATTCAAGTTTCAAATACCAGTGTTTCCTGCCCCCTTTAGTCACTTTGAGGACTTGTGTCTGATGATAAAATGCTTTAAATCCATTTTAAACCTTGTCCAGGCTGGCATTCCTTGCCTGGATCTTAGCAACACAACAAAGCTTGCTTTGAAAGTCTCTTCAGTTCGTGTAGTTGATACTTATGTGAAGAAGGCAAATTTATTTGTATAACAGCTCTTTGAATGAACATTTGCAGAATCTGTCCCAGCATCTTATAAAACACGTGATTTAACTTTAAAGCTGAAGAAGTCTTTGGGAAGAGTGCAAACAAACCTGTTCCTTGGAACTGAAAGATACATTTTATTTAAAGAAAAAAACCCAGAAGACAACCCAGAAACTCTCCGCTAAGCTCAATTTATTGGGAGCAATTATTATTTTTTTTCTGTGCACTTGTATGTGAAAGGCCTGTATATTTTCTTCTGTTCTGCTGAACAGCATTATTAAAGTTGATTGTGTATGTAGCTATGTGCAAGATCTCTCTATCTTTGCTACGGCAAGATGCTAGGAAAGGCATTTTGGGTCTTACCTGATTGTTTTGCAAAGCGTACAGAGTTACTTGCAACCCAAACTACATGATGCAAAGTGAATGCTTCTGCTTTAAAAATGTAGATCAGCAAAGATGCCTTCAGCATGAAATGGCCTGATGTAGCCAAGGCATAATTTTATTATCCCAGATGAAAGACAAATATGACCTCATTGTGTTTTGTATGAAAAACATTATTTTGAGTCTGTCTGGTTCCTGCAAGCTTGCTGAGCTATGTTATTCAGTAATGTTTGGCATATGATAACTTTTTCTGAGGCTGGTGTGCAGAAAGAAAATAAGGCCAGGTTGGAGCTGCCATCTATTTCCATGGGTTTATTCTTGCCCTTTGAGTTCTTTGTCAGACAGTTACAGTCTGCTACAGTACAACTCCAGTTGTTTTGTGTAAGCACATGCCAGCTACAGTGTCACTTCTCTTCCAAAGTGCTAAAAGATGTAGGTTGTGTTTAAAGGCTAGAAAGGTCTGCCCTTAGCTGCTGGGACACTGGCTTTTCCTTCTTTGATCTATTATAAGAGGTGATATTCTTTAAATCTGTTATCTTAATGAGAGCAAACTTGCCAGCACTGACAACAGAGCATTTTCTTAGGCAGATCTGCCCAGATGTGTGAGCAGCTCCACACAAATCCTTCTGTATGGGGGTTACCTGGGCATAAATCACCCAGGCAAGGAGCTTTGTCACTGCAAGAGTCTGCAGGTGTATATGCCCGGCTACAACGAGGCTATTCCCTGCAGGAACTGGCCCGCAGGGGACTTGGCTGATGCCCCACCAGCTCGGTGCAGCCATGGGCCCTGCTACTCTCTGCAGGACTGGCGTGTGCCGGGCAGCCGCATCCCTGGCGCTGAGCTCTCGGAGAGGCTGCTGAGGGTTAACTTCTCTTCGTCTTCACAGCTGCCTCTCTGCTAGGGCTGTGGGAACTAGAGTTTTCAGGAGGGATGGAACATTAATATTGCTCTGTTCACTTCCAGTTTGGGATGAAAACAGAAAATAGAAGTGAAATAGATGAAGCTGACAGATTTAGGGAAAAAATATTTCTAAATTACAACTTCATTGTTATGATAATCCCATAATTTTTTTTATTTTTTTTTCAAGGCTAATGTTTCATTTTGGTATTTTAGAATGGAATTGCAGTGTTTGCCACCTCAGTCTGGGAATCCTTGAATTTTTTTTCTTCTTTTTTTTTTCTTATTCTTTCTTCTTGAAAACAATTGTAATGAAGTAGGAGAATTTGGTTTTCATCCACCTTTAGGGCTTTCCATAGAAAATTTAAGACCAAAATTACAAGATACTGATCTGAAAGGCAAACTTGCCTACAGACACATTTACTTTTATCCCACTGTTCTGTTTCCTTTACTGTAAAAAAGAAGTGGAAAATGTATTTCCCAACACTTCCTTGAGCTTGACTGAAATAGAGGGATAAAGAAAGAAAAGCAAGTGCACAAACGGTTTCCAAAACTAATGACAAAAATGCAAACTATAAGATCCATTTTTTTAATTCAGCAATGTTTAGTTTTTCATACTACTATTGGAAATGCCCATATTTTTAACAGCATCTGTTCTTTTGATCTACCTGTTACTTCCAGTTGAATTTTTTTAAGTAACTCTACTTGAGTCAGTTGAGTGAAGAAGAGCCACTAGAAGAAGAAGAAGAAAAAAAAAAGTATATGCACTTAATGAGCAACAAAGTTAGTGATCTGTAGCAATTACCCAAGTGAGTAATTTTGTTTCATTAACGCACCCTAAAGCACCAAGCTGTTTTGTCAATGGGCACTGCAGGGCCATTGCAATGCTCAAAGAGACAGTTATGTTACCAACCACGGCGTAAGGGATAGGTTTACCAACAAGGAGGGAGAGAGAAAGTAGCTTAGTGTAAGAAGAAAATTAAAGACCATCTATTATTGTCCCAGAAGCCAATTGCAATACTTGTAAAAGACTCTAGCAGCACAGGGTCACACATCAGTTTTTTCTGGCTTTCCAACTTCCAGTTTCTTGGTTATTGCGATTTTTTTTTTTTAAGAGGACATCATGATGCACATAGCATCTTAGTTTGAAAGGGGAAGGAGGGCATGTACCTGGCTTACCTGAATCCTTCTCAGAGGAAAGCAGAAAAGGAAATAGAAATGAAGTCAAAGCTGTATTACAATTTCTAAGCATCTCTGGATCACTCAATACGGGACACACACAGCGTATGATATATTAAGGTGAAGTATTGAATATCCATAAAGAAGTACCAGCAAATGGTGTCAATTTGCAAACACTTTGCTTTGTCAGCTTCACAAATTTAAAATCAATCATCAAAAAGTCTCTGTATAGATCAGCTGAAGAGACATAAAACCTTACGGTTATCTCCCTGACAAAAAAAGTTGAAATTAAAGATGAATTTGTAAAGACTCAGACTGGCAGAATTCTGTAGTGCTAAAAACGGGGGTCAGCCAACCTCTCAATTTAGAAATAAATGCTGAGGAAAAACAATGACGCCCAGTGCACTGCTAATAAATACATCTTGAAGGACAGTTGAACACGCAGAAAAATAGATTTCACAGAGAGGCTTATTTTCAGCCTGAATGCCATTTTCTCACTGCATTATCATAAACATGAGAGAAAAACAGCTATAAATAAAAATTTCTTGGGTAGTCTCTGGAGATTTGTCAAAAACACGTAGTTTTTGTATGCCACAGTGTAAAAGTATTCATTAAAATTAAATTTTAAAATGCCCTGTCCAATATTAGTTGCCTGATGTCCTTCCTTTGATCATAAATTATAAATGAACCAGGAAAAAATGAAGAAACCATGATTCCATTAATGAATTATTTAAGTGTGATTGTTAGTTTTCGCAGTCATTGGGCTAATAAGCTCAGGCTTGTGACACTGAAGTGTTTCTCATTTGAAGGGTGATGGTGATGCTATTAACACCAGTATCAGTGTGTGCCATGAAGCATAAACCCAGCCGGCCCCTTTGGTGGCTGTGCTGTGGCATGGCTGCAGGAGCTATCGCTGGGTCTGTACTGCAGGGGGGGGAGCTGACCCTGCGGAAAGTCAGCAGCAACAGGGTTCCCTGGGTGGCTCCCCACAAGGCAACACTTTAAAAAAGACAGGCAGATACTGACACAAGAGGATCTTCTCCCTACAGCAGCCTGCCAGTGCCGGTGGCACACACAACCAGCTTGGCCCATTCCAGCGGCGGCTCTGGGAGTTCCAGTGAGTCCGAGAGCAGTTCTGAGTCCGACTCCGACAGCGAGAGCAGCTCCAGCGACAGTGAGTGCAACGAGGAGTCACGCAGTGCCACGCCGGAGGTAAAGCCACGCTCCCAGTTCCCTCCCAGTGGGGCCTTAGAGGGGAAAGAGTGGAAGGGAGTGAAATCCTGCTCCCTGTTAGGAAAATGTTGGAGTTCTGTGCTGTTTGATGTTGTCGACTTTTTTTGTACTTTACAGTTTTATGTGTATGACCCACATACTCATTCTAGCTTTTGGAAGAATCCTTCTGGCCTACATTTGAATTGCTTTAAAGAAATATTTAGATTTTTGCCAGTAGCTAGAGAAGATTTTATTGACACAGTATTCATCTGGGACTAAGGAAAAGCAACGTGACAAAAATATGTCTTCAGGGACTAGCTAAACTTTTTAGTTGTATTAAATTTCTCCAGGGCCACATTGTAAACCAGATAAGGAAGCCTAATTAACCATAAATACTCCATAAATTCTCCCATAAAAGTAGCAGTCACCACTAGTTGACTGAAATAAAAGGGTACGTTAAAAACGTTCTCATTTAAAGGGAAAAGCATTGCTTCTGTCTGAGATTTGTTCCCTGTCATTCTTCAAACTGCAGCCTGAACCTCCCTCAACAAACAAATGGCAGCTGGATAAATGGCTAAATAAAGTTAACCCCCACAACAAGACCATCATCAACAATCAGAATGAGCCTCACAGCGAGAGTGGTGCCCAGGCCCAGAGCAACCAGCAGGCCGAAGGGCCAAACAAAGGGAAGCTCAACAGCAGCCTGCCCCCGACCGATTCCAAAGACCGGGCGATCCTTAGTCCCATCCGAGAGAAAGCCAAACCGCGGGTTGCCCAGAAAACCCCAGAGGCAAAAAGCTCCAAGCAGAAGTCACCAGCTCATAATGAGCCAACTTCACAAAGGACTACTGGGAAAAAGCAACCCAAAAAGGTAGAAAGGACTTCCAGTGTAGAAGAGTATAACTGGCCCAAACCAAATAATACCAGCAACACTCCCAAAGAAAAAGACACACAGGAACCCCCCGAGCAGCCAAAGGTTCGAACTAAAGCAGCAGTTGGGAAGACTGCTCCAAGGAAAGAACCACGAACTAGCACAGGTCTCACTTCAGAGAAGAAAAAGTACAGAGGCCCCAGCAAAATTGTCCCCAAATCCCGGGAATTCATTGAAACAGATTCATCTACTTCTGACTCAAACACAGACCAGGAGGAGAGCTTGCAGGCTAAGGTATTGCCAGCCTGCACTGGGTCTGGCAACGGTGTCAAAGTGAAGGACTCTGGCAGTAACATCCTCAGCGTAAGTAGTTTAACCAGCAATGGCAGCAACACATCCATTGACCAGACCAGCAATGACCTGGAGGAGCAGCTCTTTTCTCCTATCCCAATTGTACAAAATGAACTTCTGTCCCCACTGAGAGAATATGAAGAAGTCAAATCTCTGTGGGTGAAAATAGACCTTAGTTTACTCTCTAGGATACCTGGACAAGAGCCTTTCGAGACCACGTCTGTGAAAAGTGAACCAAGAGAGGCAAATGTGAAACACAGGCGACCATCTCGAGAGTCCCCTACCCCAGCAGCTGAAAAACCACCCACAAAATCCAAAAGGAAACACAAGGTAAGTAATTTTCATCATTTGAAGAAAAACACTGAGTTTCCATGCATCTTCGAGGTCAGGACCGTAGTCAGTGATTCCTCACTGCACCTGCAGCAGAGCTGTAAGGAGGCACCGTAACACTAAGCCTTTACTGTTTTCACAAAGGACATGCATTTACCAGTATGTTACAAATTAACACCAGAAACTAGTAAAAAAAAAAAAAATCCAACTGACAAAATCAATGAATAGTGTATTCTTTTTGAGATTTGTCTTACAAGCGTTTTCACTGTATTTGCTCACTTACCCATTAATTTCCAGTGTTCTTTAATCTGCAGAAAGATTCCCAATGATGAGTTTGTATTACTATAGGTTCAGCCATACCTAAAAAATGTGACTTTTATTTGGAAGGCAGGGGTTTATTGTCTGCAGAATTAAGGCATTTTCACCACTGGCTTAAACAGGCGTAGCTTAATTAAATTCAATGGGATGGTGCTTGCTTATGCTTCTGGTGAATTTAGTCTTTATATTGTTTTGCTGTATAAACAAATGTGGTTCATAGAAATACCATTTGCTTAACTGGCTGTTTTCTCTACAAAGCTACCTGAAAAAGCAAATACATTTTGATTTAAGGCATTATGTTTTATCATGTGTTTTATGTTATTTATGCCCAAGGGTATCCTATCTTGTGGGATATGACAGTGCACTTCAAACTAAATGTGTTTTCAGAAAAGAAACTGAAGTTTTATATCATAAATGAATTTTTGTAGTCAGTTTTTCCAGCTGAAATCGTTGTGCTCTGCTCTGTCTGTGAGAAGTCGTCATAGCGTATGGTGTTTTTTACCCCAAATTTTATAAATTATTGGGAATGTGACTTCAGCTGTCTTTTCTAGTGGACTTCTTGAAATCCTGAGTTTGAGCAGTCCAGTGGTATGAGAGAGTTAACACAAGACAAAGACAAACAATGCCAGACAGACACAGGGTCTGCACCCCTGCCTACATGAGTCGCTGCACTGGCTCCTTCCCTGTTGAATTAAGTGGAAATAATCACATAAGTAAACTCAGCAGGTTTTTATTTAGTTTATAGTCTAGCTGTATACTAAAGGCACAGATATAAGAAAGAAGGAGAAAAGACTAGAAAGGGAAGGGATGTATAAGTGTCCATGCTTACGTGTATGTATAAGTGTACCAGAGTGCATATTAATTATACAGAAAACCTTGCTAGCTAACTTAGTGGAGTGTCAGTGTGATGAAGAAGGTGTCTCGGCTAAAACAACGAGTACAGTATTGGCAACTAAACTGAGGACTGCCCGGAAAAAAAAACACAACCCAAAACAAAAAACAAACAAACAAAAAAACCCAAACCAAAACAGGGTTCTATGAAAGCTGGAACTTCATAAATTCATTAGCTGGGACTTTGAATCAGAAAGTAACAAAATGAAGAATCTCACTCTGGGACTGTACAAACACCAGCTACGCTCTGAAGCAGCCCGTTCAGCTGCTGTATGATTGTTCCCTGCTACCCAAGGGGGAAACAAACCAATTAGGATGACTTGAGGGTATATCAACAGTTAAAACAGGGTAGGGAGAGCCTGATTTGTGATTCTAATTCATGCTATTAAAAGATTTATTTTAGCCATCTACTTGTGGGCTTGAAGGCTGATATGAAGGTTCCAGTGACAGAGCAGTAATCAGCTTTGCTTGTATCATCCTAGTTCAGGCACAAAAGTCATGCATCAGGGAATCTTTCAAAGCAAATTTTAAACCAGCTATCACCGTTAATGACTACCCCAGCTCGGTCCTGTAGCCTTTTAGTCCTGTGAGGAATACTTACTCAAGGAAGTTTTCCCATCAACTTCCATTAAGTCAATGAGTAAAAGCTATTTACTCGAGTAAGATTTGGTGCTATCAAGTCATTCCATCTGAATTATTAATTAAATTCCAGTGCACTACAGAAGAAAGCTATAGCACATGAGGCATTTTGCTTCCTAATTATCTGGTTATGTCACTTGTTATATAACTTCATGTCATGTGTTTGGAGCATGTTTAGCCCTGATTTCAGGTGACTTTCACTGCTCTTAGACCAGTATTTTAACTGCTGCTACTGTAAAGGAAATACACTGAGATTCCTGAGCTCCTCTTAATGGCAAGTGAAATTGTGCATAGATGCTGGATCTGTTAAGCTCCACCTTTTTTATTAAAGCAGACAGAAAGCCTGGATACCTTTGTTGAAAGCAAGAAGCAGCGCCTGGAGGACCCTTCAGCTTCATGCCTGCTCCCACCTTGTATCTCTCCAATACCGAATCACAGATTAACCAGCACTAAAGAGTAAGTTCTTTTTTTTCCACGTAACATTCACAAGGGATTTCACAGTACTGTTCTACAAATGTCTTTGCTGTAGAGCCAGATGGGGTTTACAGCCCATAAGCATAAGTGACCCAGCATTGCTATTCCCATCCATCAGGAAGAGGATCCACATGGTTTTGAGATTCATTCATCCTTTTGAGGGGACTAGGAATTTAGAGTGCCACCACAATCCTGGTGTACTCTTCTACCCCCAAACTGCATCCTTTCAATTTTCTTTCTTGCCCTCATCATCCTTAACTTCTATGGCCAGAGAATCCTACTAAAAGTGAACTTTATTTGATTGCCTGGAATTTATTTTGTTGAATTCATTTTCATAAGAGACAGTTCTCAGTTTTATTGAACAAAATAGTGACTTTGCCATCCACTTCAGTGGCTTTTATTCTTTAACTGTGTATGCAGCAGTGCCAGGGGTGACCATCCTAAATGTTTCAGACATACATGCTTTTTATTTCAGCAGACATATAATCAAATAGTTTGTGCCTTTCAGAATGTCTTTGAGAGAAGGCTATAATGCTTGAGCAAACAGGTGCCACGTAAATAATGATTCTGATTAGTATAATCACAAGATTAACATTCTATAAATAACCAAAGAGTCCAATTCCCTTCTGTCATCAATTTTGTGAGATGAGGCACTTCTTTGTGCTTTGCACTAGGACAAGCAAAGAACAAAACCCACAATGTGCTTCAGGAAACAATTTGATTGTAGTAGTACTTAAATTTAGATGAAGTTCAAAAATCATTTATGAAATGAAATACACAAATTTTAAAATCCATAAAGAAGGTTCAGCATCATTTTATTTATACTGGTGTAATTACAGAGTAACTTCAGTCCTTGAACTAATGCCTCATTCTACAACTGAGAAAATCGAAGCTGGAGTCTGGAAAAGGCAGCAGAGTTGAGAATTACCATGTGATCTGTAACATGTTGCACGTTTGATAAACATCATGATGGGTGTTGCCTGATTGTCATTGCTAGAAATACAGTGAGCAGAGATATATTGCAGAGGGAATCCAGGATTATCCATCCCCAACACCTCTGCAATCATTAAAAAAAACCTTTCTATTCTTGTCACCAGCAAGCCCTAAGGATCCACCCCCAACCTGATGTTTCTTAATTTGAGCTTGTTTTCCAGGTCATTAATTTGATTCCTCAGAGCTTTCAAGCCTTTGGTATTGTCTGTTAAAATATAATTGTGTCCATCAATAGTTATTTCCATATGCTAGCTTTTCCTCTCATCTGCCTCAAGTTTTGAAGCAAAATTTTCTGACTTCTTTTCCACTACAGTGATGGAGTCCTGGATCACACTGCATTTGTTATTAGTGTTTTCTGCATTCGCTTGAAATAAATGCAATATTGTTTGATAATGCAGGTCTTCAGCTCCCAGAGACATGCAACTGAATGTAGATCAACTTATTTCCCGGAAGATTAGGGAGCTGCCTGAACTGTGTGATGACAAATTTCTGGAGAGCCCCAGATTGTTTTCAAGCAGTTCTACTCTCCAGAGGGTTAAGTTGAGTTATAAGGGGAGGCAGAAGAAAGGGAAAGCTGAAAGTACACTGTTCAAGGACATGGGGGAAAATAACACTTCAGTGGTAAAAGGTTGAAAGACAGGCTTTGCCCTTTGCTCCTTTATTCCCAAAGGTTCTGTATTTTCTTTCAGAACTCCTAAGTCTTTACATAAGGACTTTGAGACATGAGGGTGATTCAGCTGTAGGTGTGATGATGATGTTCATCCATTAAGAAGGTGTTACTGCTCATGGTGGGTGTTCTCACTTGGGAGGAACCTTAGATCTCTCCTGTTAGAATCTGATCCCTGTGCCAACAAGCCAAATTCCCCAAGGCAGTCTTCAGAGACTTTTACTGGGCTTTTTCATAGATACAAGAGTGTTTTGACAGAAAGACTGTGATCTCCAGGCCAAAATTTGGAGGCATTCAGGAATCTGGAGGAATCAGTGAAAGACAGGCCACACCTGTGCTTTTGCAGCTCCCACTGGCTGCATATCTGTGGTTTAGGCATTTGAATACATTTCTCTCATACCCCTTCCCTAAATATATGGGCTCAATAAAGCAAGGAAAGATGCACAATTAATTTTTAAAGGGTTACATGTCTAATATGGGCAATTATATGCCTAATTTCCACAAGCTTCTATGACTGCATGTACAATTTGCATGTAGAAATTTCAAATGGCCAGTTGTGAACTTCAAAGTCGTACACACAACCAAAAAGCCAGTTCACATTTTATAATCATTGCATAGCCAACTAGTTATCTCTGTGTTTGTTCCTTCCCTCACACACTCTCGGGGGCTGATGCATTTTCCTAAATCTGATATGACACTTAAAATATAATTATTCAAACTATTGCCACTGTATTTTCCTTATTTCTGATATTTCATACCAAAGGAAGGAATAAATGATACTGTGTTTTGTCCAAGTAATTCATAGTAATACATTGAAACACTGCTGTGTAGCTGGATTTTTGTCAAATCAGCTGCCCACTTTGCAGCAGAGGATTATTTATGTATTTACTTGCTTGCCAGAGCAATTTTAATTTAAGCATTAATTGTATGTACTGCTGAATACCATTTATATCTGAATACCTGATTGGTAGACCCAATCCAAACAGAGCACTCTTCGCCAACGTTTGGCAGTTTGTAACAACACAGAGAGTTAATTGCTGATGCAAACTGTGAGTGAATTTCAAACTAAGCTCATATCAGTGAAACACGCCTGCCGACCAACAGGCGTGCTGGAAGTCTGAGGCAAGCATTTCAGCCTGTTTTTCAAGATTTCCTGTTCCCTTTTATTTGACCTTTAGTAAAAGATGCACCTGTACTTGGCAACATATATTAGCCCATCCCTCGGGTAGTCACAACAGCGTTCATTGGGGTTCCTTCATGGCAAAGGCAGCCTTCACATCTAGGACAATGACTTCAGCTTCATTCAGTTGCTGCCATATGGTCCAGGCTATTGCGGGGGTGACCTTTCCTTGCTAACCCCCTGCAGAAAATCAGATACACCGTCAATGTGCAGCATTTCATTGTGGACAGGGAGAGCAGAGGCAAAAGAAAGCCAAGTGATTGGTATAGACAATGGCTTTGTCTCACTAATAGGCCAGAGATACCACTGCATACCGCAAGGAGTGGATAAAAAAAGGGCAAGGAAAGGCAGCTTGAACTGTGAGAGCAGATGGAAATTCTCTCTCCTTCATGCACTGACCTCTTGTTGCCTGCTTCCTTGCTTTCTGCCCTAAAAGAAATCAGGTTGGGAAAAGAAAAAAAAAAAAAAAAAAGCAGATGGGGAGCCTTCTCATTCCTTGATAACTGGTCTTTTTGGACACAAAGAATAAAACCCTGTAGCCACAAGACCATCAGTTCAGCTTGTATTTTTTCCTTGCACTTTTATTGTGTTTCTCCCTAGATTTTAAATATACTTAAACTAACAATCATGTCAGCAAATTAAACCACTGAGTCTCAGTAATTATTGCAATAAATTCATTCAAAATTAGCGATTACTGCAATCAAAGACCAGTTTCTTAGGCCATTAACAGCCCAAAGCAAAGTGACAATCTGGTTAACTGCTGGTAACAACCTATTTCATGGAGGTTATTGTTAACATAAATGCTTTGGTGTAAGTCTGAGGGAGGGAACATTGCTAAATAAATTGTCAACTTAATTTCTGCAAAACCTCATAGGATTAAGTGGGCAATAGGGAGAGGAAAAAAAAAAGGGGGGGAGAGAGAAGAAAAAAGAAAAAAAAAAAGGAAAGCACCCAGACAGGATTATAGCCATAAAATATTGTTGGGTTGTTGTTTGGTTGTTTTGGGGTTTTTTTAATTTGAGTTACATAGAAAAAAAAGTATCCTCAAATGTATTTCCCTTTGGGGTTAAGTCTTCCCACCCATAGAATGACTTGTGTGCCAGAGCTGAGTAGCTGCAGCTATATCTCAGTTTGCCCCATCTTATATTTGAGCCCAAAGATGATCTAGTGAAGTTTTAAGTTTTGAAGTTTGAAGTTTTAACTATGGTACCTTCCAGTCTTCTTATTTTTTTCTTGCACTGCTTTCTTAATCCCTCCACTTCCGTGTAGCAGCTGTGAAATGTTGCTTTGATTGCTTTATATGTGCCTTAAATTCCCCCATGCAGTGGTAGACTGTACAAGTGACAGAGTCCTGCATTAGCCCTGCAAATAGCCACAGATGTGCTGAGGAGCCTCATGTAGTGATGCAGGGTCAGATCCTAAAGAGGACTTGGCCAGTGGCTCTCATTCAGGTTTTCTTCAGGTGCTTTTGAGACAGATTTGGCAGACTCAGTTGCTCTTCCCTTTGCAAAGCTGTACCAGGGATAAAGAAGAGCTGCACACAACTGTGCACAGGGGCATGAAGGAGCACTTCGCTCTGTGCTCCCACCCTTATATGCATGTTCAGGGTTCCTTGTGTAGGACAACTTGTTCGGGAGGCAGAGGGTGTGAATTCTGCTCCTGGGTATTTCATTAACTGTGTCTGATTTGCTTCTGTATAATCCAGTAACATGTGCATGCTTTCTTGGGGCACTGCTTACCCTCCTTTGGAAAACTTTCCTCTGGAAAAAGTTCAGAGGATTATTGTGCTATAGCTATGGTAACTTGTCTGGGTTCCAAAATGCCCTTTTGGGGTAAGAAAGCTAACAGAGTGGGCTTTGAATGCAAACTTTTTAGAGGACATATTACAGGACCACATGTGCATAAAATCAGTCTCCTTGAAGAATCGACAGTCTCTTCCTACATGTTTGCTTTCCTTTGATCTTCTTCAGGCCCATGTGTTTTTTGAGCAGGACTGCATCCATATCTGTCCTACTGTAAGGCAATATGAATTCTGTGCTCATTTTTTTTTCTTTAGTCTGACGATCTTTAATATCAGAGAGTTTCAAATAAGATATTTTTAACTCTGCTTCAGTCGAATTAAAATAGTTTTGAGTAGAGGAGTTGAGTATAAAACCTGAAACATGGGGAGTTTGATTTCACTATGTGATATCACAGACAGGCTAAAATATTTTTGTATCACCAAAGGTTCAAATGATCAAAGCAGGTGGAGATATTGATGCTGTTGGTGAAACTGCAAAAGAGGTCAGACTAGAATGAGAGCAAGCTCCAAAATGAGGAGTAAGGAAACTTGGGTTACCTTCTCTTCTTCCCCTTGTTTATGGCAAAATAGATCTATAATTCCTGACACTGACTGAGAGTGACTGGGAACAAAACATAAATTCTTGTTGACTTAATTTGTTATTGAAATTTTAGTCAATAATCATGAAAAGCAAATGATCGTGTAGTGCAATATTAGGTGTCTAACAAAAGATTAAAATTGAGGTTATCTTCATTGACTGAACTAGGACAGTACCTAAAATAAAAATCTATTAGTAGATTAGCATGTTAAACAGTCTGTGGGGTGTTGGGTTTTCCTTTTTGATGGATTTGAGAGGAGAAAGGTCTAGCAGGGTTTTTTGGGTTTACTGTGTACCACAGCTGCCATTTCTAGCCAGCTAACAATTTCTGTACATAAAACAGACAATAGATTATCCTATTACTTGAGCTTTCATGTCAAAACCACATTCATTTTCTGAATCACGTTCAATTCATCAACCGATATTTGCTCAAGGGCTTTTGCCATCTACAACGTATCATTTTAACATAGTGTTGAACAATGGTTTTATTCTAGAGGTCAAATAATTATTATCTTGTTATAGTGATCCTTTTGTAGTTATTATAATTTTTTGTTGTTGTTGTTCACATGCCACGTGCTAGTATGTGTTTTTGCAAAGGTTGCTTATGTGGGCCCTAATCCACCTTTATAAAAGGTGCTTAATGTTAAACACATAAATAATCATACTTGATGTCAAAGGAACTAACCCCATGCATAAAACTTTCCAGCACTTTGCTGAGTCAGAACCTCTGTGACCTCTCAAATGAAGACTGACTCAAATTAGCATTTAAATTGGGTGCAATTTGTACTAATGCACTGGAAGTCGTCCTCCAAAGCAGGAGGTTTCTGCAGCCATTGAAAAGGCAGAAGGTGGCTCTTCTGTTATCACTGCCAGTCCCCTTTTGACTTAGCTCCTAGGACATGGGGACTGCAGGACCTATTTGAGGGCAGAGCTGGCTTCTCAGTAAATAAAATCTAGAGCTTTGTGCCATGGAGGATTAACCAAGGTTCTTGAAAATGCAACTGGTTCTTATCTGTGTCCCAGGAGCAGCGGTAGCTCGGTCAAGAAGGTGGCAAAGAAAAGAGAAGAGAAGCTGTTCCCTCCTCCATTATCCCCCCTCTTGGATGAGCCTGTGCACCGGCGGCACAGCAGTGACAACAGCTCCTTCAGCCAAGAGACCAACACCACAAACACCTCTCAGACCAGCAGCTCTTCCTCCTCTGTTTCTAAACACAGAAAGAATGAAAATAAATCCTCCTCTAACCCCAAAGGAATCTGTGTAAGTAACCAACTTCAGTTGCTGGAAGTGAACGAGATAAAATAAAATTAACTTAGCTTTGTTCTGTTTGATTTTTTTTCCCCCAATATCTATTTTCAAATGCTTATGTATGTAGCCTCACTCAGGGCAGCAAGGAGTGGATCTTTGCAGAGCTGGGCATAAGTAATTCTTGCAGGTTCCATTTTTACATCAGCATTAGGCATCTACCTGGCATTGTGTTTTGCTCCCTGAAACACCTGGAGGAGAGCCCCTGCAGCCACCAAGTAACTGCAGTTACTCCCTTAACTCTGTAACTACAACACCACACATTTTGAAAATAAAACTTCAAGAATTTTGGTATTCATCACCTGAATAATTACTGCAAATTCTCAGCTAGAATTAAGCACTGTAGGTATACTGAATATTGTGGCCCAAACTAAACAGACAACAAAAACCTAACAAAAAGCTACCTGTCCATGGCACACTTCACAAGGAAATATCTTCTCACAGGTTTGCAGACTCCCAGCTTCCAGCAGTAAGGTTTATTTACACCTCTATCCATGAATTATGTATGTAAGCTTTTAGAAGCCATGTAAATAGGTTTGGGTTTTTTTCCTGCCAAAAAAAAAAAATCATTCTGTTTGGGCCATCTCGCCGTGAAAGGTTTTCACAGAGACAATTCTTTCTTACTTGCTTTTCACCAAATTCAGATTTTTTTTGACTGAAAATACATGAAAAAAGAGCCAAAACTAGAAGCTGCATAGTAAAATTTCACATCAGCTTGTCATCTTTTAGATTAAACAGGGAAACTTCAGGGGTTTGGTCCATTTTTGAAAATAGCCCTCCCTCTAGAGTTTCAAACATATCATTATCAAACTATATATGTACAGTATCAAAATGTATCTTAGTATCACTGTCAAAATTAAAAGACAAGAAGAAGGTTCTGCCACAAAAAAGGACATGCATAGCCCCAATTTTCATAGTTCGCTGCTTTGTGAGAGGCTGTTACCATGCACTGTAATAGTAAAACTCACAAGTTGCATTGGATCGTAGGTGACAAATCACTTCACCTTATTCATTCATCCCTGTTGCTTTCTGATATCATTGTGTCACTTCAAGCTGCGAGAGTAATACACATGCCTTCAACTGAAATCAATGCCAAAATGAACTGCATATGTCAGCAAATAAACAATGCTATGTAAACAGCAGGGCCACTTCCTCTCACTCCCAGCATCTCTAGTCAGATTTATCCTTTGGTTTTTTATTATCCTAATACATGAAGTATTTGTCTTCTGAAATATGTTAGAATTTTTTCCCTAGTTCATTGGTTCATCTGTAATTTAGTTTATCAGTTTGTGGACCTAGGTTGCAAGTTGCAGTTGCCTGATTTAAAACCTTCTGTTATGCTTCTGGTTTTAATCAATGGAAAGTCGAAACTCCTTACTTCTGCTTTCCATCCTTTTCTCTGTCCTGTGTAGGGTGAGGAAACCATTCCTTGCTCAAAATCCAAGCAGACTTTTCAGACACCTTACAGTTAACTATTAATAATATAGAAAAAAAGGTTACTTTATGTGATATACCTTGAAGGTGGATATACATCCAGCCCTTCTGCATTAGATTTCCCCACATTTGCTTTAACCAGTGTCTCCAGGCAGTAACATTGTGGTATCCAGGCTGACTTCACCTAAGAGTATAGGTTAATGAGTTCAAGTGAAGGGTCAGAGGTAGAGTCATATTGTCTAATTAATATAATGGGCTTATGTTATAAAGGATGGAAGCATGGTTTTGTGAGGTAACTTGGATGTTGTTGGGTATATGTGAGTACTGCTCTGTGCCTTGGCCCTTTGTTTGTTTGGGGTTTCTTTGGAGGGGTGCGTGTGAGCACTAATATTGTTAGAAGGTGTTTGATTGAACTACGAAGAGTTAATAGTCCTTTATTTCTAGGAGGAAGAATCGCACAACACACCAACAGCCAACACTCTTCTTGACACCAGCCATCTAGAAACAGACATCTGGTCTGCAATGCCAACACTTTCCAATGGGAATTCTGAGCCCAGAAGACCTAAAATAACATTTGATGATGTGTGAGTATTATTGGATCTCTGTGCTGGCTGCATGTTATGTAGTTGGGATTTTCATGCCAGCAGAGCTCCCAGTGAAAAAGACTATCTTTGATTATAACACTAGCATTGGGCACCTGTGTGGATAGCGCTGCACAAAGGCAAGCACAGTTTTAATCATTACAAATGAACTGTTGTCACTGATTAATGAAGACTCTGTTGATAAATGTTTTCAGATCATGAATGTTGGTTCATGGTAATTCTTCTTCATTTTTTTTATTTTGGCTCCTCTAATGGAAATTTCTGATACTTAATTTAGAATATTTTATTTTTAAATATTAGTTTAAATTATTTTTCCTTTTCCTCTGTTCAGCACACATTAATGGGTCCTTTGGGTGGCCAGTTTCTACAGCTAATTATTTTACATTCTGATCACCCATCATATCTTTGCACACAGCAGCTTAATACCAGGTTAAGGTTTAAAGAGATAAGTGGGCATATATGTCAAAATTTTTCTTGGAAACAGCAATTTTCTCAAACAATGTTTGTCCAACTTGAAAAAATTGATTTTGTCTCCTTAGGCTTCACAATGCGGATTATTACATGCAAGAGGCTAAGAAGTTAAAGCATAAAGCAGATGCATTGGTAGGTTATCACAGGTGGTTTTTTTCTCTTTCCACTACGGAGCTGGGTGTTACAAAAATGTACATTCTGAATGTCATCTAAAGCCTCAGAAACCAAGAGGAACTCTTCGTTGACTAAAGCATGCTTCAGATTGTACTCCATAAACACACTGTCCACAACAATTCAAACCCTGAGCACCATTAACAATTCTTTCCGCAAAAGAGAAGCTCCTTACAGTAGTCGGTATCTTTTCTGAGCAGGAGCAACAGTCATGCTGTTTGTGAAGGATGTAAAATAAATTCATGAAAGATGATGTGTATTTGAAATTTGTTTTCCTATTCACTTTGAGCCTAAATCAAAAGTGTTTAAATATTCCATAACAGAAAGTTAAGAAAGGCAAATCACCCTCCACCCCATTATCATGTGGTAGAAGAATCAGAAGATTTCTGATCCAAATATTTAAAATTTGCAACAATTGATTTTTAAATCGTATATTCATTTTTGTTGCATGCTTTTGAGCTAGTAAATAAAGGCTCAACACACTTCTTCCCAAAAAAATTTTCAATTAGGTAGTTCAATGTTGGGAAAGCTTTTTCTCTCATTTTATCCCAGATGAAATTCCAGCAAGATTGACCTAATTTTGCAAAGCGTTTTGCTTTTGATAAAACTGCTTAATCTGACAGATTATGCTGTTAGTTTGTTCAATCCAAGCTATTGCTAGCACTGAAGTGCCTTTGATAGCCATTTGTTTTGTGGGTAGGGTCATTGCTCCTGTATGCTACATGGAGTGCAGAACAGCAGCTCTTTTAGGCAGGCTCAGTGGAGCTTGACTCCTCTATTTATTTAAACTAGGATGTCTAAAATGGAACGTGGCCATTCCCTTTGCCCCTCAAAATCACGAGTGAAAAAGAACTGGGTGATTATTCACCTCTCACTGTCTTGATTGTGGTTTTTTTGCATGCATATCGTATCATTCCACATTAGAGATTTTTGTGCCTGGAAATAGGTGTGTGTCCAAAAAAACCTCCAAAGCAATCACGTTATGTTTTTAAAAACCAAACCAACCATCCAAATGTAAAAATAAAAAAAGCTCTCCCTCTGCTGTTGGTGAGCTCAAGGAGACAAGCTGACTGCTTCAGCTCTCTGGCCTCCCTTTTGACTTGGGGCACAGCGTTACCAAGTGTGTTTTCTGTGGGAGGTGGGTTCAGTGTTTTGGCAACCCACGGTGACTGTCAGTAATTTAGCAGTCGTCCCTCCCAACCTGCCCCTGGCAGGAGGTGTCCTGCCCTGATTCCTGCAGCCCGACTCAGCAGAGTGTGTTCAGCCAGAGCCCTGACATCTGCAGGTGGGAAAGGCTGGCAGAAGCAGACTGACAACACCTCCCACAGCTGATTGACCTTTAAAGAAAATACACATGGTTCTGGCACAGGGATGCCTGCTCTATGCTAGCAAATATTTACAGGCTCAGGCTCCTGATGATCTCAACATGCTATGTCAATCCACTTCCCTCCACAGCCTGATTCACTCAGAAAGTGTTGACCTGTCTCCTCCCATCCTCTTACCTTTGACTATGCCTTGCAGAATCAGGGGTGTTTTTCAAGCAGAACTAAGAGGAGCAGGCACAGCACATCGTGCTGCTGCCTACAGGCAGGCCTTGCCTGTCACATGCAGTTTGACACCCTGAGTGCTCTTATGGGAATGTGAGGCCACCCGGTATGATGTTGGCAGGCATAAATACCCATGAACAAAGTGTCTGCTTTTTCTTTCCACTATTTAGGTCTCAACTTTTTTTGTTTGTTTGTTTGTTTGTTTTGTTTTTTTTCCACCCAATACAGCTGCACACAAATTATCTCCATGTAACACATTTGCTGTGCAATCCCGTAGTGTTAGTTGTCCTATGGAAACAATTGCTTCTGGTTACTTGGTGCTGACATGACAAAGCACACGCAGCACTGAAAGATGTGTTGCAGTGGCTAGAAAGATAATGCATGTGACCTCAAAATGTGTCAGCAAATGTTAATGAGATTTGTGGCAATGCAGTTCCTGAGCTTGTATGGAAAATAGATTTCTGGTGAAAGGCAGGGCATTTTGCATCTTATGGGAGCAACCCCATGAAAACCTATTTTTGTCTGGGATAGCAGTAAGGAATCAGCTAACTTGGATGGGCTGCTGCAGTGGCAGCTGACTGTACCATATTGAAGAGAAATTGGGCACCTTGTTCTGTTCTCAGCTGAGCTGTGATGAGCTGGAGTTATTCCACCTACTCCACTAGAGTCAGCGTGGCACAAAGGGCAGGACTGGATCCCATTTCTGGCTCAAACTGCCTGTCTGTACTAAATCTGCTGGCAGCCAGATTCTTTGGGGGTTTTATACCACAAGAAAAGTTGTCTTTGGAAGACTTGAAGTAAAGGAATCTTAAGATTATTCTGAGAAATAGCCATTGAAATAGAGAGAAAACATTTAGGAGTATTTCCCATTTTGTGATCGTTCAAGTAATACCTGTCAATTATACAAAGGCTTTGTACATAATCTGTGCACAAGAGCAGAACTTGGAATTAAATGTATGCAGGGGGAACTAGTTATAAGTTTACTTAGAAGTAGCCACAAAGGCAAATAAACTGTTACCTTGGACCAATACTAAATGTTCTGCTTAATATGTTGCTATGATAGGCTTCCATTTTGTGAATGGAAAACATATGCAGATGCATCAAAAATATTTTGATAGAGACATACTAAGAAATTTTTAAATTATTTAAAGTACATTGGATCTCCTATATCAAATGCCACATTAGTAGAATTCAGCCATCAAAAATTGAAAATGTTAAATACTATTATAAAATACTTACTATAAAAATGTCATATATAATATTCATTACACATAAAAAAAGAAATCAGTATGTCTAAGTCAGTTTAATCACAACCATTATGAGGACTAAAACCTTTTGCAATAAAATCCCAGTAAAATAAAATATTTAGCAGTGCTATATTTTGTCTTTTTTTTTTTTTCCCTGCTCTTTCAGTCATCACCATAAGTGATGAGGGGTTTTTTTGATCAACAGTTAACACAGTGTGACGTCTGAAAAATGGCATGGACTTGTTACTTAACCCTTGCATAGTGACATCCAAACTTAGTTCATATATCACGGCCTAATATGGATTTGTTCAAGCATACTTTGTGTACCTCATTGCCTGTTTAAATCCATACCTGTCAATGGACATACATTGACCTACCTCTGTGAGCGTATGGTCATATACTACCTGAAAATATTTGGTAAAAACATAGACCCTACCTGAATTAATGTATGAATTCATTCTTAACTACCAGCCTCACTTTGCTTTTATCCTAATGCTAGCGTTGCTTTGTATAATGATCTGTCTACCTAGAAATTAAAGCTGAAGGATTTTCTTGATGGTGTCATTCCCATTTCAGCTGGAGAAGTTCGGCAAAGCAGTGAATTATGCTGATGCTGCCCTCTCCTTCATCGAGTGCGGGAACGCTATGGAGCGAGATCCATTAGAAGCTAAATCTCCATACACCATGTACTCAGAGACTGTGGAACTCATCAGGTTAATGTCCTTTCTGTGATCATTTTCATCATCTCATTTCAGTCATAATTAGAACCTGCTATGTTTTAAAAAATACCATTTCGACGTATTAATGATTTGTCCAAGGCATCTTCATCTCAGAAGTCATCATAATTAGTTCTTGCCATTTTATTAATGTCATGGAAAATTTATAATTGATGGACACTGCTTTTATAAATTATCCCCTTTAGAGGTTATAATGTGAGTGTTATAATTTGCAATATTCATAAAATTAAAATTGAAATGTAGTGGGTGGAAGTAAAGTATAGTAATTTCACTGTTTGGCAATGACACTTGTCTCTTAAAAGGTGTAGTTTTATAATTCAAAACATTAAAGTGAGTCTATCAGGATTTCTATTACAAACCTGGTTTTAGAGGTTTATAACTTGGCTGTTAAAAAAAAAAAAAAAAAAGAAGCTGAAACTTGGCACATAAGATGATAACCAGAGAGGAAGCTTTCCACATGTATTGCATTTAAAAAGTATATTTTTTAATGTTAAAGGAATGTGAACCAGCTGAATTAGTTTTAATACAGTTTTGTAGACTCATAGGCTAGAATGTGGATGAGAGCACCTTTACTTAGTAATAAAATGTCTGAATTATTATTTTAAAATCTGCTACTGTTCCCTATAGCTGTTTCATAGTGTTGGCTCTGTAGAAATAATAGTCTCCTGAGTAACTAAGGGATTGTTTGCTTTCCTTGTGCAAATTATCAAAGTGAAGTCAAGCAGGATTAAATTTACCTGTGAGTAGGACAACAGGATTTTCCCTCTTCGCTGTGATGCACCTTTGCTTTCCCCAGTGTATGCTCGGAATACCACCATTAATGTCAGTGTAATTATTGACAATTTACACAAGAGAAAGAAAAGGAGACAAATCAGGCCCTAAATGTTTGGGGTTTAATATGACAAAGGTGGGTTTTTTAACATGCAGGATTTTAACATGCCAGATGAGCTATTAGGGACTGCCAAAAATAATGCATGTTGTACATTTAGAGTAAGAAGGTATTTGCATAACAAAATGAATCAAATCTTAAGAAGCTCTTAATATGCCTGTTCAATATTTAAAAACATGGTTTTACATTCTATGCTTCATAAAGAGAAGAGGAAAATCTAAAGAGATTACTCAACAAAAAGTTGTGTTCACTCAACACTTACGATCCAAGTCAAACCCTTGGAGAGCAAAGGACTTAAGAAAAGGAGGTGCTCCACTCTTCTGAAACTCTTCCTGCACTCTGGCAGTGGACAGACAGTTCAGTACTTTGTGTCCTGAACTAAACAACTACAGTTCTATGGCAGGAGAAAATGTATTTAAAGAAATATTCTTTAAAGAAATGAATGCTTCTTTGCAGGAGCCCTCCTTTATTTTTATTTTTTAAGAAAACCACACAGCACAGTTGAAAATGGTGTTCCTCAGTCCAGCAGTCTGTCTGTTCAGAGGCGGACAGACCAAAAAAATCTTTGTTCATTCAAAAGCCACAACATGTGCACCACAACTCAGAGAACGGCAGCTCTAGGAGCAGCTCACAGATGTGTGATACCTGCAGCTCCCCTCCATCCTGCAGCGCTGGGGCGATCAGAGGCACCTGAGCAGCATACGAAGCCCCTCTGCCTTGCTCCTCCCAGAAGCTCCTGTATCAGCACAGGACTGCTGCAGGCTACGTGATAGACCTTGGCATGGAAGCAGCACCTGAACTGATTTTGGCTATGGATGAATCTGGAGGAATTTGTTATAGTAGATCTCTAACTTCTAAATAGCTAAAGTCAGATGAGATGAATTCTATCACCTACCATCAAAGGTAGATCTTAACTTATCAGCTCTTGTATGCAGCATCTTTTAGGCAGCCAGGGAAAGACTGGTTTGCCCGTTTGATTTCTGTCAGTGGTCAGACATGGGAAAAGGTGATTTCCCAGATGATCAGCAGTCTGGTACAAGTTCAGTAAACTCCATGGACAAATACACACTTTTTGTGGGCTACAGTGGGTGCTGAATGCGCAAACCAAGTAAGTGGCTCTGCACGCACCCTTTCTCAGTGTGGCTCCTAATGTTAACATATATTTTTACTGTGAGATAAGAAATAGAAGATTTTTCTCACTTTTACTCCTCCGTTCATCAGAGGCACCATTTTCCCCTTTTGCATTAGCTGTGTCTGCCCTGAGTATCTGCATCAGACACCTATTTGTGAAAGCAAGTGGAGCACCAAAGAGGTTGGGAATATCAGACATCTGACTGGCAAAAGGATTTTAAGTTAATGGTAATGCTAAGCTCCCTAATGAAACACTGAAAATCCCCAAAAAGACATCTATCTTTGTGTTTGATCAGTCTGGAACAATACCAAAGAGCAGATGAGATAGGACTTGGAGGAAGCACATCAGGTGGTGTGTGCTACAGCTGCAGGCTGGGGGCTGATGATGGAGGTGGTGGGAGGAAGGCAGAGCGAGAGCAGCACTGCCTGCCTGCACTCCATTACCTCCTTGTAAATGAGAACTCATCCAGACTGCCTGGGTACCTTAAAACTTTCTTACGCAACGCTGAACCCTATTACTTATTCTAACACAAGTACCTGTGAAATTGCATTAGGGCTCAGAACAATGATTTTATGCGATGAATTGATTTTCAAGAGACTAAATGCATGGAATGGAGTGGGCTCAGTTAAGGAGGCGGAGGGGGGGAGGGGAAGAGAGAGAAGGTAGGACTACTCAGTCTTTGATCATCCAGATGCTGGACAGAAGCAATTAAATAGAAAAGGAAGACCAAGTATACAACACTCATAAATTAATGGACCTAAGAATTTAAAAAGCTTTGAGCATGACCTTTTCTGTATTTAAAACCATTTTCTATATAAAATATATTAAAAGCTTTGAAGAAGCATTTATAAGAAGGATTTTGAAGGTATTATTCAAGCCCAAAGTATTATATATCTAAAACCTTATTATATATTACTCTACTCTTCAGTACATATACGACCAAGATCTTATGCCTCTGTCCAACACTCATCACATGTTTGTGGACTCAGCCTGGATGGCTGGTTATGATATCATTTATATGCCCAAGAATAGTTTACCATTTTGGCCCAGAAAATGAGTTGATGATTTACTTTAACCCTCCAGATTTTAAGTGGTGCCTTCTGTTGAATATTACATTGATCTCATCATTACAGAACAGTGTGACCCTTAGCTATTGCAGTCAGAGAAGATTATCTCTGTGTGGCTGTTATTTTTCAGTGTCACTAGTATTCTGGGAAACATCTTAATTCCCAATTTCTTCTCTCCTCACCTTTCTGACAAGGTATGCAATGAGACTCAAGAATTTCACAGGCTCTTCTGCCACGGAAGGGGACAAGAAATTAGCAGTTTTATGGTAAGTCCCATTGCGATGATGAGAGAAGCAGCTAAAATCTTAAGGAGGACTTTAAAAGTACTGAATTACTTAAGCAGCTTACAGAAGATCATTATTCTTGTTTTCCATTAAACTATTAAAGGATAACTAATGGATTTCTTCAGCAGCTGACTAAACATTTATTCTGCTAATTTATACTCTTATCAAGATGGGATTTTAATGCTTTTGACCACTTTTTTTTCCTTTCTCCATTTGCTTATGTTTCAAAATCTAACCTTAGAACAGAAATTGCAAAATATAGGTCAGCTTTTTTTTTTTTTTTTACAGTTTATAGGTTTCATTAAGCAATGGAATTAACATAATCCTTTCCTAATTACCACAGCTACCGATGCTTATCACTTCTCTACTTGAGAATGTTTAAACTAAAGAAGGACCATGCTATGAAGTACTCCAGATCTTTGATGGAATATTTTAAGGTAATCTTTATTCTTTTTAATTTATTGATATGAAATGAAATTCATACCAGTACTGAGAGCTCTCAGATATATAACTGCATGACTTAAAAGCCCCACATTTAACCTCTCCCCTGGGAAATGCAGGCAGGATGGTTGCCAGGGAGTGGGGACAGGAGTGATTTGGGGAATTTTTGGATTAGTGACTTGATTCAAAAGACCATACTCAGTAATTCTACTGACATAAGATTATTCTCAACACGATGTCACGTTTATGCAAGTTTCTATAAAGGAGACTGATTCTTTCAAGATTTCAATGTGCAAATGATTATGAACTGACCCCCAATGAACCATAATAAAGCAATTATTAGGCTTTAGTTAGATAAATTTAGATTTTAAATTCTGTGAGATTTGCTGAAGCTTATTGCAGACTCAGAGATTACTCCTTTTATTTCTATGGAACTTCAGGTTGCCTTATCCACATCTTGAAGGTTTGCCTTTAGCTTCAATTGAGTGGAGGTCAGCTGATTGTCATGATTGTGTGATGTGTTCCTTTACCTTGTCAAATGCTGTTTACTCAGTGTAAGAATGACAAGTCCACACTGTTTCTAAATTAAGAAACAGACTCTTTCTTCAGCTCTGCCAAGGTTTTGATATTTATATTTTACTGGTTAATGCTGTTTGAAGCATACATTAATTCTTGTACATTATTACTACATACTATTCTATAATTATGTAATTATACTGGTTTGTCGGCCCATCAGTCTTCTTTTGTTGCTTTTTTCAGCCCCTGTGAATTTGTTCCAGGCTTTGACATATTAGTACTGCAAACCAGTAAAACTTTTAACACTGCAGTTTTAATATTTTCATGTGAATGGTGATAAAATGGTCCTACTGCTGTAAAACGCCAGTACTATCACACTAGCAGCCACCACTTAGTCCTGACTGCTGGTGTCCTCTGTGTGTATTTCTGTAACTTCAGTAGTTACTCCTGATCTGCTCAAATTGAGGCTCGCTTGAAGTCATTAGCAGTGCCTGTGTTGTACTCACGGAGTTTTCAGTCAGGGATTTGTGCAACAAATTAAATTTGAACTAGACACATTTATAGCCTCAGCATTTTCATGAAATGTATCCCAACCGCTTCAGATTTTATCCAGGATGAATGTATATAGTGTCTTAAAAAAAAAAAAAAAGGTTATTAGACAAAAAATTTGGTAAACTTTTTTCTGCAGAAAGTAATGATTTCTTAAAAAAAAAAAAAAAAAGAAAGAAAAGAAAAGGGTTGGGGGTTCTCACTTCCCTTAAAGACACTTTACTTTCTCTAGCTGTGCAAATAGGTACAATGGAGAACATGTTTCTACTCCCAGCATTTTACTGCATCCGCAGGAGAAAATGTTTTTTAATGTAAATGAAAATATGAGAAAAATAATTATAAGAAAAAAATGTAATAAAACAGACAAATCATGAATGCTGGGTTTAGGCATCCAGTTGGAGCTGAGTATTTCAGCTAATGTTACTGTGTGTGTGCTATGGGCACTGTAACTCATTTGCTAGAAGTAGTGTTTGAGTGTGTACAGGTTATATGTTCAGGATCTTTTTGTAGTAAAGGCATAGGAGGAGAAGAGAAAAAGAGCTATTAACTATGTATTAGCTTTGTATTGCTGCACAATGTTCCAATGTTCACTGTGTTCACTAGCAATAATTTTTAATACAAATGAAGTAGATTAACTGTTTGAGAAGAGTTGTTACTCAAAATTTTGCCCAATTCTAACTGAAAAGCAACCCTGTTTACAGCAGAGCTGGAAAGGAATTTGTTGGCAGAATTGTCTTTCATATTTTTCCTCACAAATGCCATTTTGTCCAAATTGAAACCATTTGTGGACAGAACTGGTTCTGATTAATATCCAGTTAAAAATTTCAAATTGACGGGTTTGACAATTCAAAACAAAAAATAACCATTTAATCATGAAGTAGTTTTGAAATTTAGAGACAACTTGATGTAAAATACAACTAAAATGATATTTTTTAAGTGAAATGAAACTTCTAAGATTAGAAAAAGTAGCATCCTTTGATGCATTTCACCTAGAAGTTTGAACAAGATTTCTATATTTTTGAAAATATGTTGTCAATAGTAATTGGCAAAAACATTTCAAATACCTTCATTGTCAAATAACACCTCCAAATCAAGATCTAGTCTTAATCTTGCAGACCTACTATTTGTCTCCAGATACTGTCAGGAACGATCCCCAGATAGTAGAAACTAACATCAAAGCTGCTTCTTCATCCCTGAAGACTTTCCAGGGGAGTTTAGGATCTCCCCCCTTCTTACGTATGAGTGGGTGGCAAATATATATACTACATATGCTTTGTATTGCAGAACACTCCATTTTATGCTCACATCTTTAATGAAACACAGTGGGATGCTGTATAGGAACATACAGGCAAGGCCAGTATCATGGTTTGGGCAGTGTTTTCTGCTTTGGCCAATGCTGTCGGCAGGTTTAGCCGTGTTTTAGAAGTCAAGGGTAGGATTTTGCTCCCAGAGTCAGCTGCGTGACCTTGGGCCATGCCCTGGGCTGCTCTGTGCTCCACTGAATCTCTGTGCCTCACAGGCAAAATAGTGATTTACAGTAACCAGATGATTCTCGCAATAATGGCAGTAATACTTTGCAGAGGAGTTGTAAAATTTGATTGAATTTTCACAGTGCATGCTGACTTCTTTGCAAGGGAGCTCCAAATGGTTGTCGTCAGAAAGCATACATAGATAGCTTCAGCCCTGATACTACCACCTTTTGTAGGAACTAAGAAAGTTACCAGCCAGTCAGAGTGACTGGAAAAATCTGGGGTTTATTGTTGCTGGGCAATCTTTTTGTACAGGGTTGTACAAGGTGCTACACAGACGTGAAAGGCAGAATGAGTAAGCAGGTAAGGAAAAGCAATTTGTGCAAATAAAATACATAAAAATAAGGGTATTCAAGCAGATCGTTACTAGAAGTTTTATTTCTGCTGCTATCTGAATCCCAAGCCACCTTCCCTAGCAACTTGGAGGGACTGATTTCATTAAGACATTAACTCAAATTATTTTTCTTTCTTATTGGAAGATTGAAGGTCCTCCTAAAGATAAGAAGTCATTTGCACTCTGAAGAACTTTGTTTTGGTGGTAATTAAACCACTTTTTTTGTGAACTACATCTGCTTTTACTTGAACTTTACTGTATTCCCTCTTTCATCAAGTGACTTTCAAGCTACTGGTTGGAACCTACCAATCCTCCACCAGCCGTTTAATTATGGGACTGATGTGCAGAGCTGTTCTGCTATGTGCACTGTAGCTTTTGCTACAAAAACCGGGAGTTTTGAGCCTTGTGTCATCAGTATTGATGTATTTGAATCACCTTTATTTACGTTTTGGTTTTGTACTTACAGAACTCTTCAAAAGCCTCACAGGCCCCCTCACCTTGGGGTGGCAACGGAAAGTGAGTATTTTCCGCTGAGTACTTCTGTCTGGGAACGAGTGGTTCCAAGAGGGGGGGGAATGATTTGGTGCCTCTAAAGGCAAAGGACAGGCCATGACTCAGTAGTTTGGGAGCTACAGGTGTGTTTCAAATACGTAGCAGGTAGAAAATGTTCTTCTGCACTACAGAATTGATCTTACAGCTGCCTTGGGCTTGTGGGGTGAGGGGTTCCCCCTTGGCTAAATCAGGTACCCGTGTGGGTGGGAAGGAAGAGCTGCAGCACACCTCCATCTTTGTGCAAAGCCCCCTTAAGTCTAAAACCAGCTGTGGTGGGTCTGTGCTGAATTCTTCGATAGTTTGCTTCTCAAGCCAAATGAAGGCCATAAAAATATCTGTTAATTAGCTAGCAAGTACCATGTCATTTCAGGAAGCCAAAGTAAAGTTAACCTTCATTGCAATGATTTTTCAATGATTCGTTCAGTAATGAAAGACCAATGAATATTTCATTGATATATGGTAAGTGCTGTTTAATAAAACTGAAGGCCTAATAGTGGTGAAAATGTGAAGGCACTTAGTCAACCAATTATCAGTGGCTTTATACTAATGTTAAAACACCCTTGCCTCAGATATGAAGTCAGGGTAATGCAGTTATGATATGCTGTTTAATGAAGGTGCATTGCTGCTGCAACCTTGCCTTAATCTTGCAATGTCTGTTGCCACCTGACACACATTCCTCCTGCTCCTTTCTCCTGGCCACGCATACAGGTACAGGTAAAACAAAGGGGAAGGACTTCACCTTTCTTTCCTTCTTTATTAGAGTAGGCTGAAGTCTAGGTGAAAATGCTTGTTGTTAATGGTCTCTTTCTGGTGGTTGATAAGAAGAAAGGACTACTAGACACTCTAAGGAGACAAAATAATAAAGCAGTAGAAGGGGTTAAAGTTTAGCACACAAAGAACTGAAGTTTTCAAACAGACTTTGTTCTGAATCAGTGCAAAACCAAAAATTCCAGTATTTTGCTTAAAGGAAAATATTGTCTTAGATAACTAAAAATATTTTGGGGTGTACATATCTATACACACACTCCAAATACACAAAATTATTTTGAATATGTATGTGTATATAGATATTTAAGTATAGATTATAACACAAAGTGGTGAAATACAAAATCACTTTAAAAAAACCTGAAAAGATAATTTTAACATTGGAAAAGCAACTACTAAATTAAATTATTCAATATGTGCCAGTTTGTCAAGGCATTTAAATGTCAATGAAACCTTGTATTGCAATAAAAATACAGTAAGTTTTACATAAAGTTTTAGTGCCGAAACAGACCACTGGAGCATTACATCTCTTTTGTTCCTTAAGAAGCGGCTTATACCTAAAAATTTTGTGGACCAGAAGTTATCCTTGTATTCCTGTCCTATAATAGACCTCTATGAAGTGTGTGCTCTGCAGGTGATGACATCTCTGTTGCTATTTAAAGGAGCCGTTTAGGTGCCCAGGATTTAGAATCAGTGGGTTTTGACTGGGGAAGAGTCTTGTCTGGCCACAAGGTGGGCAGCAAAAACCCAGCACTGAGGTCAGCATCACTTCTAACATAATACCCAGCTGATCAGTCTCTTCCCTCTTCCCACTAACTTTGGAGATAAGGAAGTAAACTGGATATGGCCTTGTTTTAACGGGTGTTACTGTGACACCTGTGACCCAGCACACAAGGACCACAGTCCAAACTCAGGTCTCTCATTCCTTCTCTCTGGAGTCTCAGAAGAAAAGCTCTCCAGCTGGCTCAGAGTTGTTCCATGATGCTGATATCTCGCCTGTCTCCTGGTGGCCCTAAAGATTGTCGTGGGCCTGGTGCTGCCACTGGCAGTGTGTGCTCTGACTTCCCCAGGGCTACTCACTCTGCAGTTTCCTCTTATTCCCCTGCAATTTTGCACCAGATGGGAAGAGAGGTTGCACACCACAGAGCAGAGACCAAACACCATCAGGGTATGGCACCACTGGAGACAGATCAGCAGCCTGGTTCAGAAAGAGGAGACAGCAGGATATTCTTAATTTATTTATTTTTTAACAAAGTAAAACTTATCCATTGCCATGAAGTGCAGTCTGCTCAGGATCTCAAATCATTCAAAAATCTCAGCTTGGCTTACTGGAATTTCTGCCCACTTTTGTTTGAAAGGCTTGTGAACCTCTACAAAGTTGGCCTGAGTTCCAGGCTGGCAATGAAACAAATTTTCCCTGGTTTCATTACAGAAATGTTTCCCACCTCTAGTGACAGAAAGCACAAAATAGAGAGATTTAATAGACTCACCACAGTAATAATGGCTGTGCACAACAGGGTAAATCCAATGAACAATGTGCTTTATTTGGCAGAAGTGCGTCAGCTTGTTCTAAGTGGCTCTAACAAAATACTCCTGGTCTCCTCAGATACTTATGATTTTTAACTGCTCCCAGACCTAATCTAGTATAGTTCAGCTCTTCTGTGTATTAAAGATGCTGTGGCATGTCAAGTAACCAGGATGTTTTGAGACTTAAAGAGCTTGTGCTGTAGGATATGCTTAAACTATAACACATAAGCAGTGTAAAATGCTACTAGCTGCTGAATTAACGTGGTTCTAGTTCTGGGAAAGAAATGTATCACAAGAGCCTGTTGTTGAGCACAGGTAACAGCAGAGCACTGCTGGAAAATCTGCAGCAAAAGCTGTTGCCGTAAATGCCTTCCAGCCAAGGCTGTGCCACTGTGGCAGCCTGTCCCACAGCACCTGCAAGGTATCAGCACAGCAGGTCTGCGCCCAGCCTTCATGCTCAGGACCATTGACAGTTGCTTCTAAAGCCAAGAGGAGGAGCCTTTCTATCCTGGGGTTTGAATCAAGCCCATAGTGAGTCAGAGTGAGCTTGATGCTTTTGCACAGCATGAGGCACCAGTGGCTGCCTGTTAAGAGAGGGATTGCAACATCCCTGTCTGCAGAGTTTTGCTGTCTTTGCTTCATGCGGAGAGTGCCTGGAGCGTCTCGGCCCTGTGTTTCAAATGTATTCCACAGCAAGTCGAATGCATTTGTTTAGGTAAGTGGTTCCAAATGGGAGCAAGAGAGGGATTTTTGGAACCCTTAATCTTGTTCATTGAAACAAATTCATCACAGAAACATGACGGGATGACTCGCACAACTGGAATGCTACAGTGCATGACTATAAACTCTTCAGAAAAGATAGGTAGGTAAGGAGAGGCGGTGGGGTAGCCCTGCATACTGGGGGGTGTTTTGATTGTCTAGAACTTAATGCTGGTGATGATAGGGTTGAGCGTTTATTGGTAAGAATCAGGGGAAGGCCCACAAGGCAGATATCATGGTGGGAATCTGTTACAGGCCACCTAACCAGGATGAACAGGCAGACAAAACACTCTACAAGCAGCTGGGAGAAGTCTCACAATTGCTAGCCCATGTTCTCGTTGGGGACTTCACCCTACCGGGTGCCTGCTGGACACACCGCACAGGGGGGGGAAGCAGCCCAGGAGGTTCCTGCAGTGTGTGGCACTGACCTTCCTGGCACAGCGGGGCAGGGAGCCGGCCGGGGGGATGCCCCGCGGCGCCGGCTGCTTACAGACTGGGAAGGGCTGGAGGGGGATGTGGTGGTCAGAGGCCGCCTTGGGCACAGCGGTCACAAAGTGATCGTTCTCCATTCCTGGGGCAGTAAGGAGGGGGTCAGCAGGACGGCTGCCTCGGGCTTCCAGAGGGCGGACTTTGGCCTGGTTAGGAGCCTGGTCGACAGAGTCCCTTGGGAGGCAGCCCTCAAGGGCCAAGGGCTCCAGGGAGGCTGGACGTTCCTCAAGAAGGAAATCTGAAAGGAGCAGGGGCAGGTTACCCCTGTGTGCCGAAAGACGGGCCGGCGGGGAGAAGACCGGCCTGGCTGAGCAGAGCTTTGGCTGGAACTCAGGGGGAAAAGGAGAGTTTGCCACCTTTGCAAGAAGGGGCAGCAGCTCTGGAGGACTACAGGGATGTAGTGAGATTATGCAGAGGGAAAACGAGAAGGGACAAAGCCCAACTAGAACTGAATGTGGCTACTGCTCCAAGACAGTAATAAACATCTCTATAAACACATTGGCAGTGAAAGGAGGGCTAAGGAGAATCTCCATCCTTTATTGGATGTGGAGGGAAACGTAGTGACAACGGCTGAGGAAAAGCCTGGGGCACTTCATGCTTTCTTTGCCTCAGGCTTCAACAGCAAGATCCGTTGTTCCCCAGGTGCGCAGCCCCCTGGGCTGGAAGAAAGGGATGGGGAGCAGAATGGAGCCCCCATAATCCAAGGGGAAATGGTCAGCAACCTGCTAAACCAAGTCTACAGGGCAGATGGGATCCACCGCGGGGTACTGGGGGAGCTGGTGGAAGTGCTCACCGAGCCACTCTCCATCAACCAGCAGCCCTGGCCAACCGGGAAGGTCCCAGCTGACTGGAAGTCAGCAAATGTGGCACCCACCTACCAGAAGGGCGGGGAGGAGGATCCGGGGAACTACAGGCCTGTCAGCGTGACCTCGGTGCTGGGGAAGGTTCTGGAGCAGATCATCCTGAGTGCCGTCACACGGCACGTGCAGGACAATGGGGGCTCAGGCCCAGCCAGCGTGGGGTTATGGAAGGCAGGTCCTGCCTGACGAACCACATCTCCTTGTGTGACAAGGTGACCTGCCTCGTGGCTGAGGGAAAGGCTGTGGCTGGTGTCTGCCTGGGCCTTAGCGAAGCCTTTGGCACCGTCTCCCGCAGCATCTCCCGGAGACACCGGCTGCCCGTGGCCGGGGCGGGTGTGCTCTGCGCTGGGCTAAGAGCTGGCTGGGCGGCCGGGCAGAGCGTGGTGGGGGATGGGGTGACATCCCGCTGGCGGGGGCACACAGGGTGTCCCCAGGAGCCAGCCCTGTGCCCAGGTGGCCACGGGGGCCAGCAGCAGCCTGGCTGGTGTCAGGAACAGTGTGGCTAGCACTGGAACAGGCTGCCTGGGGAAATGGTTGTCACCATCCCTGGAGGGATTTAAAGACATGTAGATGTGGCACTTAGGGACACAGTTTAGTGGTGGACTTGGCAGTGCTGGGTTAATGGTTGGACTTGGTGATCTTAAAGGTCTTTTCCAACCAAAACAATTCTGTGATTCTATGAATTTTCGAAGGGAATAGCTGTGTATGAGCATTCAGCACTGCACAGCTCTAAACATGGGCTTGCTGTGCTGGCCTCTGCACTCCCTGCAACCAGCAGGCAATTCCTAATTGCTAGTGTTAGAATTACAGGAAAATCTGTATTAGAACATTTGTGCTGCACTAAGTAGGTAACTTAAAACAGTGCTCTGTACAAAAGTGTGTGGATGAACTGTAGGCAATTAGAAACAAATCTCCATAGCCAGTCTTAAAGAATCCTATAGAGATATTCATAATCCTACGGTACCCTCAGCTCCTAATACTGCTTTACGGGGTGCTTTAAGACTTGCACTTTACTTATTGTGGTGACTGTATTTGGAGCAAACTGTCATTGTGGTTTCCACAAAATACTTTGATAATAAGCCAATATTGCACATTGAGTGTTTTCTAACTGCCGTTGCAGCTTCTGGCAGCAGGTAGAAAAATCATTACAGCTATGAGATACTTCTTTCCCTGAAAAATTGCTCTATTTTTATGATAGATTTTTTTTTTTTTTAAATAACAGGTTCGTTTATAGGGAGAATTAAATCCCTTTTTATTTTCAATCATTCCTGGTTTATAAGCTCTCCTTTCTCATAAAACCATACTGCACACTCTCCTCTGCCTGGGGTCTAGAGTTACTTTTTCAAGTGCATTTAGGATGGCAGTGAAGTGGGGTGTGTGAGGGGGACTCACTCTCCCTTTACCTCTCACAGGAGCACAGAAACACCATCACCCATGTCTCTGAGCCCATCCCCCGTTGGCTCTGCTGGAAGCAGCGCGGGCACCACCAGCTCCTCCTCAGCGGGGACCATCACCATCCCTCAGCGCATCCACCACATGGCTGCCAGCCACGTCAACATCACCAACAATGTCCTGCGGAGCTACGAGCACTGGGACATGGCTGACAAGCTGACTAAGGAGAACAAAGGTGCCCAACTCCGCTTCTTTTTTTTCCCCTTTGGCTCATCAGCTTTAGCTTGGTTTCTGTTCTCGTAGGCGTTGTTGGGAATTGGACCCAGAACCACCGTATCTAAGAGCACAACTGTGACAGCTTGAGCAAACAGACCAAATCTGCTTGCTGGTCACTGTAGCCAATGCATATCTTCTCTTGTCAAGCACAGAGGGGGGATGTGTAACACACACTGAACATGGGGTTATCAGAGCAGCTGGCAAATAATTTAGCGAACATGAGCCCCAAGTGATGGGAGCTTTTGAGTCTGCAAATTTGTTCACAGTTTCAGCTTCTCGTAGAGCACCGAGGTTATTTTCAGACTGCTTTGTCAACTGGTTTGACTACTATAACGTTAGCCAGGATAATAAGCAAACGTTAGATGTTATGTTTGCAGGGAGTCCGATTAGGAGATGTCCACTGAAAGCCTTGACCTTGACTCTCCTATGGCTGGATTGCAAATCTGCTTGGCTATTCCTAACAAAATGTAAGTCTTTACCACAGTCATTTAAAAGAAATTTTGCCAAGCAGTTTGTGGCTGTGTTATATTGAGTATAGTGAAGTGGCTGAGATGTTACCAAAGGACAAATTTGGCGTATTGTTGGCCAGCTGTGAACGTCCCCATGATAATGTAATTATTCAGAATCCAGCTTTGGGCTTACACAAATCATTGACAAAGCTTTCTTTGACACTAGAGGTACAGAGACTAACTGGGAAATATTCTCACCGTGAATTGGCTCATTCTCTTAAATTATACTGAGATTTCAGATGGCTGACTTTTCCTGACAAATGTGCTCACTGTATGCAGTTTGATCTTACTCCCATTAATGTCAGTGGCAAATTTCCACTGATTTAGAGAAACTAAGCTTGAGATTTATAGAGTTTTATGTCTGGATGGTGGGTCATAATGATCTATCCCTGGATGAGGAACAATAATAGAAGTTCTGTCCAGTCCTCCCCACTGCTTCTTGTCTTTGTTCGCATTGGTTAATTTAGTAGCAGTACAGTCATTTTGGATTTTTTCCATAGCTGCATCCATTTTCACAAAATGTGAAAGTGATTCCCTGTCAAATGTACTGCAGAATGTTACAGTGGGAATGCAGAAGGATGCCCTGACAGGAGAAAGAGATGGTGATAGTCTTGTAATTAGCCCTGTGTGTTGTGGAGTTGTTAAATGTTCTACTTGGTATTGAATCAAAATAGCTTAGGCATTCAGCCAGCAGACAGAAAATGTACCCAGCCACTGCTGTTATCAGTCCTAGAGCTGGATGAGAAAAAACCTGCTGACTCCCTTTCTGCATTTTCCTCCCTACACTCTTCTTTGTTCTCATTTTGATTTACGATTAAATAAACCCAGTTCAGCAATGCCATATAGGAATGGTCTTTATTCAGATGAGCAGTCCCTTAGTGGGACTGGATGCATGAATAAGGGTTTCTCACATGAACCAGACATCTAGGGTTGTGCCCTGTTCTTGCATATCTTGTTACACAAACTGCAGCCATGTTAGAAGGAATGGAAAGTTTGTGTTACTTCAAATTTCATTTAAGCATTATAAACCATTGGAGAGAGATCAGTTTCATACATGTTATAGCATGTCTGTCTTTACATTTTGTCTGGAAAGATACCTCATTTCTAATTAAGTACTCAATTTAAAGTTCTATGCTGAAACACAATTAAACTGCAAGTTGAAAAATGCGTCGTGTAACAAAAAAGTATGTAAGAACCGCTGTGGTACTCTGCAAATCTTCATCATGTCACGTGATAGATTCCATTTACAGAAGGATATATTTAAGACCTTTGATGTGAAGAATGTTACAGTGTTTCATGAAACCTAGCTGTAATTATTTCAGATGTCATCTGCAGCTCTCAAATAATTCAAAACACCTATGTCTTGCTGGCTGGGACAGGACTTGCCCCTTTCCCAATAGCTATCTCTAATCCACCCTTGCCAGCCGGACCAGCCGTTGCAGTGCCCAAGCTGTGGTACACCAGTGTGCGGACTGTGAGTTCAAAAATCCTCATGAGAGCAAACAAGATATGTGCAAAGCCCAGATTCTGCCATGAGTCCCACATAAAGGAAGATCTCTTGGCCTCTCTGTCAGGGGGTTGGCAGTCAGTTCATCACAAAAAATGAGATTCTTCCCCCTCCGTGCCCTCCCCCCCCGAAATAAGAATGGTCTCAAGAAACAAACAAACAAACACCAGCCCACAAAAAAAACCAAACCACATTTAAGATAAAAATGAATTTTCTTTTTTAAAAAAACAGATCTAGTCACTTTTTTTTTTCAGTCAGCTTGCGTTTTTTCTGTTGTCTTCTGAATCACGAGGTGTGTCTTGCCCAAGAACATATCCCTGATGAGCTAATAGAGATTGGTATAAAAATGTGGGCCCGTGGTTGTAATGTTTATTAGCCTTTACCTCTGGGTCTTATTGCTGTCATAGATGCTTCTTAGGTCATGCCCATGCAGACAGAAGAGATTTCTTCCACGTTGTAGGAGCTGTGCAGCCTCCGCTTGTCCACAGCTGTCAGCTTAGGTTTTGTGCTCCTCTGAGTATGGCTGCATGCTCCCCATTTGGACTTGACTCATGTCCAACTGGCTCAGAGCAGGAGACAGAAGCCTTTCTTGTCAGCCTGACAAAAGATGTGCCATTAAAATAAAAAGGCATAGCAAGAGAGAGAACAACAGAACTGTGAGCCACCAAGCTGATCATGTTTGAAAAGGAAAGTGGGAACATACTGCTGCGTACCTCTGGTTGGGTTTCCCCTGGCTGGTAGAGTTCAGAGCATGTGGGAGAATAGATGGAGTTTGTCATAAACTCTGCATCTGTCACAGGCAGGGCTAAACTGCAGGCTTCCCAAAGCCAGCCCATGGGTTGGTTTGTGTTGGATCACCTGGAGAGCTGTTCACCATTTATAACATCAAACTCTCAGCTAACTTTGCAAAATCAGATTTTTTTTTTAAAGCTTCCAAAGATAGCAGCACTTTTTTTGCTACAGCAGAAAACTCTCAGCTCTGTAGTAACAAAGTCCTATTCTTTCACGTATGAATTTAATAAGTGGCTTCAGCACTTGTAGCTTTTTCAAGAAATGTTGAACTGAAATTGGGCTTTAAGGTGAATTCTCAGTGTTTAAAGCAATTATTATCTATTTGAGCCTAGGATAAGATCTCTAGAATGCAAGCAAGACAGTGCATTATTTCACTTCTAAATGTATTGATTTTATACTGGAGGAGGGCAATAAAAGACAGAGGAAGGAAGATTAAAAGTAACTGCTGGCTGCAGCATCTTAACACGACTGGTGATAGCCCTAAGCTTTCATTCTGCTTGCCTCCAGCCAAATCACTTTGTGCTGTGATACTGCTGTAGCTCCCAAGCTGACCAGGGTCAGGCTGTCAATACTTGGACAGAAAACCTCAAAGCGGCACTTACTTGCTGAAGAAAGTACTGATACTGATTTTGTACCCAGCATCTGCTCTCCCGAACTGCAGCCAATATACTGTTAGCTGGCTGAATGCCATGCGCTGGATTTTAGATAGGGTAAGGGTGTAAGGACTCAGCCGCTGGTTATTGTGATTGTTGGTTGTTATCTGAGCTCTGGGGGGCTTTAGCTGAGAGCGGGCTCCCACTTGCCTAAATATAGTGTCAGTGTTGTCTATGTGGGAATGCCTGTGCACCAGGGAGCAAAAAGACAAGCTGTAGGAGAACAGAGGAAACAATCCGGTTCTCCATTGAAAGCATTTACGAAGGTCTGTTGGCCCTAACAGGGTTAGTTGTTCACCCAGACAGCATCTAACACTTGGCATAAAGTGGTGTGGTGTTTCCTATGTCTCTCTCTTTACTGACCTCCTGTTAACCCTCCCCAGCACCAAATCCCAGTAGCCTTACCCATCTTTTCTTTCCCCTTATAGGTTCCTGTCTCCTAGATGATATTTTCCTGCTGCATTCCCTCTCTCCTATTCCTTCTTCCCTCCCACCCCACACACATCCCCTGGGGCCTGCAGGTGCAGCAGAATGAACAGAAGGCCAAAACTGCTGCAACAGCAGTAACAGAGGTTGGAGGGTGGGGAAAAGAGCAAGCAAGGTCTTCTGCAAGACCCAGACTAGCTCTTCATGCCCAGGAGAGGGTGCAGCATGGAAAAGGAAACGCCACAGTTCACTGCCAGCTATTTAAATCATGCAGTCAGCAAACCTAGGCTCAAAAAAACTGAAAGTGCAGATCGTCAGAGCTAAAGTAAGACCATTGGCAACCACTCTTACTATGTTGTGGTTGACTGCCAACATGGATAATCTAATTTGGTCTGTTTAAATATATTGTTGCCTTTGTTTAACTTCTTTCCTACCAACCATGTGCTCATGTGTGCCACATCCTGAGAACTCACTAATTGCACTGCTGCTACTGAGTGGGAAATCATGGTAATACCCGTATTTCTGTACCATTGCCTGAAACAGTGACTTCTGTTTCTTGTATATTGCAGAATTCTTTGTAGACCTGGACTCAGTGATGGGACCCTTAACACAACACAGCAGTATGACCAATCTGGTTCGTTATGTTCGCCAAGGACTCCACTGGCTCCGCATTGAGGCTCATTTGTTGTAGTGACTGCTGCCCTGTTCATAACATCCCCATTCTTCTACCTCTACCAGCGCAGAGACGATCACTGGTGGAATTCCACTCATTTTTGGAAGTTTATTCATGTAACTTCATTTTTATTGCCTTTTTTAATATCCTATCTATTGGAAGTAGAAGTCACCATAAATGGAACTTATGACTCAAGAGCAGTATGTGTTGTACCATCTAATCATTTTCGACAATTTTCTATTCCTTGTGTCTCCTGGATCCTGCCATCCTTATGTGCTTTATGGAACGGTACATTCCCTGCAGTATTGTTTTAAGTCCATGCTGCCTTCAAGTGAAAACAAAAAAGCACTTTGAGAAGATACGGATTCCTGAGAAATAGTACAAAGCGTCTTAAATATTTGAGGGTATATATGAGAAGTCCCTTCTGAAATAAATTAGTAGAAGTTATAGCTATTCATTCAAAATCATCTTCTGAACCTGAACCAAGCTTTTCGACGCTTAATTCTGGCATCATTACATGACACAGTACATTCCTAAGATTTCATACTTCCTATAGGCTTAATCTCTAAAAGAGAACATTGACTGTATTACAGGTACATAATGTAAGATCACCAAAGGTGTTAAGAGGTAAAAGGTTGAAGGAATGCCTCATTAAAGAGCGATGACACTATGCAATGAGGTTTTCATATTCCATTCTTCCTGTTTATTGTTGGCTTAATTTCAGCAGGCAGCAGAATTTATTGCAGTTTTTAGGCAATTTCAAAATATTAGCTTTCATAGTCTTATCTACCATTCCTATACTAAATCTGTGAATTTTATTTCAGTTTTACTGTTTAGTCTGAAACAAATACTCATCCAAGAATTTTCTTCATAGAACAATCTCTCCTTGCATAGTGACTCAGTGAAAGCAGATTTTAACAGGACCGCTACACTCTAAGCATTGATATTGTATGTAAAAGTCCATTAATAAGTGTATGCAGATTCTTCATGAAACTCTCTAGTTTAACTAACCAGCTACTGTTGAAACATTATAATTCCATGTGGCATCAATTTTCACCTGTTTTGTTCATTTCAGAGCATTAGAAACAAACAGTATTATCTTGCTATCTTGAAAACAATGTCAAATTAAATAAAATCACCAGATTTACCCAAAAGCAATATAACATTTGTTTAATAATGGCCATGAATTCTTCAGTCAGATTACCTATTTTCCAAGCTCTGCATCTGTTTACCCATGCTGTCATGTTTTGGACCATTCCTTTAATGCGTGAATAATAATGAGACAATTCAGATAGAATTTCAAAGCAATTGTGAATAAATTACACCATTTCACATTTGCTCTTTCCTCTTCTTTTTTTCCCCAGTTATAAACTGCACTGCTCTTCTGGTGCCACTGCAAGAAGCGCTGGTGCATGAAACAAAACAAAATGAATTTATATCAATAATTCACAAGACTTTAAATGGTCTCATCTCATTCTTGATATAACGCCTGCATACCTTACTGAACTGTAAATTCCATTTCTATAAACAGAAAATGCTCATAGCAATGTAAATATTATTCTGTCTCATCTCATTGAAATAATACAATATGTGTATTAAATGCCATCCAGATATTAGTTAATTGCAATTACCTTCTGCTATATAAACTTGTATATCCTTTAATCTGGTGAGTTATTGGATTCTACTCACTGGGTTGTGACCAGACAAATAGAACAAATTTGCATTTAAAAGGTTCAGACTGTTACAATTTTTAGAGCAGGCCTTGGATATTGGCAATAAGAGCAGTTTAAGGACTCTGCCCAATGCACATTTCAGACAAACATTACTGTTGCTGTTGTATATTAGCTCCCTGTAGTACTACCTTTTCTTAAAAAACAGTAATTCCTAATATTTCTTTCCACAAAACTGTATTGTAAATGTAGCCAAGGTGTGTCATTAGAGAAATCATCCAGTTAGGTTGTCTGCAAAGGACATTTGCAGAATATGCACATCCTATATTATCTGCAGGTTCCTGCTCCTGAAGTGGTCAATACACTCTCATCTGTTCTCTGAGGGTTTCGGTAACGTGGCTGAAACGTGAACCTGACCACATTTGTCACGATCATTCTGGCCCCAGTAGCTAATGAACAAAACCACAACAGTGAGAACTCTTCAGAAATGTAGATGAAAGGTGGTTGTTGACAACACCTGAAGTATTTTTTTTTTATTTTTTTTAATAGGGTGGATACTTGAGATGAAGTGGTATTGGGGTGGTTTTGTCATAAGCCAGTTTTCCATTCTTTTTGCAAGATCTCACTAATGAGATTCAGTAACTATTTAGTCTAATTAAAGTGCATTGTCGTCACTTGTTCCTTTAATGTAGACTGAAATCCTAGACTTCCATGCATTTATGAAGGATAGCGTCTTGAAATACAATCTTCAGACGTAAGACTGTTTAAAGAGTTAACTGCAGCTACTCGGTAAAGACAGTGTGTTATCTTTCCCCTGTTGTTTGCAGTAAACAGACACCTATCTCTAAATTTACCCCAAGTTCACAATCTTTTGCTTAAACAGCTTAAGGAGTTAGCCCACCTGATTTTGTATCCCGTGACTTAGTTTGAAATGTATGCTGAATCAATGGCATGATTATAATAAGTCCAGCAGTCAAATCTAGCATCACAAGCCAACTTACTATTTAGCCATCCTGTTTCAAAAGCAGCTTAGAAACAAATTAAATATGGGGAGTGAATTGCTGTCTTATCCCTGGGGATGATGCTTCTTTTGGGTTAGTTATTAAGGATTATTGCACTTTTACAGGCACTATATTCATCTCATTTCAAATGCCAACATGTCATCTTCATGGAATCATTTTACCCCTTAAAATATTACTTCCAGAGGAGTTAATCAAATGAGATTGTTTCTTTGTTTCAATCCATGGGGAAGCAGCATGTGTTTGCTTGGGCATTTGCTATATCTGCTGTAAACACTGCCTACTTCAGGCATTCAAACTCATGAACCAAGCACCAAAATTTACAAGATTGGCTTGAGATCATGGGATTTTTTGTTTAAATAAACCTTTTTGGTTTTGGTATTGCCTTCTGGATACTGAGCTTTGAGACTGATTTCACGACATGATTTCAGGCATTTTTCAAGCATGCTGAGGGCCAGAAATGACACATTTGTTTTTAATAGCGATAAATTGGGACAGTGATGTAATCTCTTGATTTCTGCAGCTGGGGTTTAAGAAGGACACCAAGCTTCAGAAAAAATTGCCAGAGCTGACAAGACTGTCATTTGTGTCCCATGCTTCAGGAGCAATATCAATAGTTCAGCGGTGAAAGGAGCGTGCCAGTAAAGGGCTAAAAAGAAGCATTTGGGAGCTCCGTTGGCATGAGATCCAAGGGCAGCAAAGTCCTCAGTGCTCAAGTGAAGCATTTACATAGCACTTAACCTCCATGTCAAGAGCTGCAGCAGGTCTTAAGTGAAGTATTTGACAAGGTGCAGGCAGAATATGCTGCTCTGAGTGCAATGAGTATCTCTAGCCATGTGATGTGTGTTGGGTCCTTGAGAGCAGGGATCAGAGGCAGAGCCTGAGATGCTGTTTCCCGTATGGACCATGTTCCCCTAGGCAATATCCCACTGGTCACGGATCTCAGCCATGCTCCTTCGGCTCCTTTCAAAGGACAAATTGCCCTTCCCACACTTAGCAAGCTAACAGTGTAAATGGTTCACGCTGAGCTTGAATAGCTGGGTTTGGCCCAGTATTTGTGCTTTTTATTTTATTTTATTTCATTTTGTCTTATCCTTTTTTTTTAAAGTCATTCTGGTTTAGTTTACAGCCTTTTTGTTGATAGTGTTAGTGGCAACTTTCACAGCTTGCTTCTTATAGCTCAATTTCACTTTTGCTTACATGGTCTTTGGACTTTTAACCATTTACATAGTCTCTCTGTGAATATATTGTCTAATTTATAAATTATCTCCTTTGAAAGACAGGGACAGGTCTGTTGATATCAGTGTGGGGTTCTTTTAAGAATAAAGATGGAGATCGTCATTCCTCCTAAAGAAACAAAATCTGAGAAACTGAATCTGGACCTTAATTTCTACGCTTTTTTAATTTCACAGATTTTATGTTGTTCTTCCATTATAGCAGTTTAGATTCACTGACAAGTTTTTAGGTACTTTGGAAGAAATGTTTTCATTGTAATTTTATCAGTATTTAATGCTGTCTAAATCAAATTATTAGTTTTGTGAGTGCAAGTTAAAAGACAGCAAAAATCGGGCTGGTAAGGATTCTGACTTAGGTATTAATATACTTGTTTGCTTTGAGTTCAGGAGAAACTCCAGTACGCACAGTACTGAAGCGACTGTGTCTGTGTCTGTGTGTGTACACATACACACTCACACACGTATGGATTTGGATGTGGATTTGCAGCAGAAAGTCCTTGGTCATTACTTCATAGCACAGGAAAAAGAGATGCAATAGCCATGAAGGGAAAACACTCTTACCACTGCCGAGTGGCAGCAGAATTATTAACGTGTTGCTCTGTAGTTTGTGTATAGTCCTGTTTGCGTCTGTTGTCTCCTTGCAGGCAATGAACGCATGGCAGAAAATAGAAACATCTCTGTCATCTTGGTCCTGTGGTCCCTGAAGTCAGTGTCAAAACTGAATGTGGTGTCAACGTATTATTTTTCAGAAGGTTGTCATTTGCAATAGACCAGTGTCTTGAAGTTTTGAGAAAGGCAAAATATGTCACAAGTCACCAAAGAAAATTAATTTGTCATTTTGAAGCAAGTGTAGAAATGCGCTGCACGTGGGCAGGCCCGCTGGCTGAGGTGCCATTGCAAAGGGCCTTTGCCTCTCGCAGCATCTCTCTGACCTCACCGGAGTGCGCTGGGAGAGAGGCAGAGGGGATGAGGATGAGAAGCCAGTCCACTGTCCTTAAGACATCTTCAAGCTTTACTTTACATATTGTTTTATAAACACAAATAAACCAAGTCTTCTTAATGTTGGGAGGGCTCAGTTCCTCTGTTTCTAATACTCCTCCTGGACTTCCATGATATAGCCAGACAGTGATACGTATCACTCGGTAATAGTGACATATTTTAGACATATCACTTGAATCTCGTAGCCTACATGTATAGGCTAAAAGCTCAGTTAGGCTCTCCATTATCGAAACCCCTCTGCTACTGAATGCAAAACATTCCTGCCTGACTTACAGAGTAGCCGTCTTCTCTACAGTGTTCCTGTCAGACCTGCCTTTCTGATGGACTTGGTAGCTTTACTTCAGCCATCCTGTGTCAAAGATGTTTTGGCTATTTCTTTTGTCTTCCAAGATCAGTGATTCTGATCATCTCACACCAGTTTAAACCCATGGTGGTAGTTGTTGAAGTCAGAAGAGATTGAGTTCAGATCTTGTGTATATCCAGGGGGATCCTGTGGCTCTGCAGATAGAAATGAGAGGAAAATCAGGTGCAGATGAGTTACTGCCTAAAGCTGGTGTCGGGTGAGAATCGCACCTGGCCTCATCAGGAGGCACTTCAACAGAGTTACTATGAAGATAAGCTGTGCCAAGAACCACGGGGTATGTAGCAACATCTCAGGCAGCTCATTGACACTGTAATCATCTTAGGCAACAGTAAAGATGTGAAGAGTGTTTTAAAGAAACTGGGGCAAGTTGGTGTGGTCTGGCATTATGAATTTAACCTGAGTGTGCTTCTGGGGAAAGGGGATTCATTACTGTTGAATTACTGTCATTCATTATGTCCCGCCAAATAACACCTATACCATGGTATCCTACAGAATCCGAATATGGCACCATCCCATCTGATTCCTTTCTCCACCTCAGGGTGCCACCACATGTTGCAAAGAGCTAATGCTTGTCACTGCCCTGAAGTCACCATGCAGTTAAAACATTTTTCCCTTACAACTGCAGCAAGGACCAAGGCCAGGGACCCAGCAGCCAGCTCAAGTAGCGATGTGTGTACTCAGTGCTTTGGAGAGCAGCCGCAGAAAAGACCTGACCTTGCCTACCACAGAGCTCCCTGAGCCCTCAGCTTGCTCATGGTGTTGGACTACTACAGGTCTGCACAGTGTGAATCCCCATATAGCCCTGGCCACGGTATTGGTGTGCAGGAACGTGTTGGGGGACCAGTGCTGTGCCCAACAGGGCTGAGGGACCCCAGCCCCACTGCCTGGGTACAGCAGAGCTAAAGACCTAAAACCAAGGTCTTGGTCCTCTACGGCTGCAGGTGGGACTTGGATTTGAGCACTCACTTTTACTTGCACTGCACCTGGAAACACCAAATGAGCTGACAGAAGTGGTGCATGCAGTAACATCATAAACCTAAGGCAATATTCACTGTATGCAGAATTGCATTTTCAGTTGTAGTGTCCACAGGACCACTCGTGCTTAGAGGACTCTAGCTGAGTCCTACTGATGCCAGTGGTAAAAGCCATGTGAGTGGATGATGCGGCTGTTTGAGACTTGTTTTCTTCTTTGATTTTAACTGAGTTCCCTGCTATGCAAGTTCTGTAAGCTCTCTTTGCTGGATATAAGTTTACTCACAGTTGTGTGTCACCCTGTTGAAATTCCATTGAAAAACCCATCAAGCAGAGATAGCCCTAATTTCTACTCAGTTATTTTCTTCTCTGAATTAGAAGGAAAGTCAGATTCTGAGGTGAATTTCATTGTTTTAATGGACAAGAGTAACTGCAATGGACCAAACTTTGGGCTAAGCAAGTGTAAAGTAACTTAGCTCAGCTTGTGGAATTCATGGGACCAAATTCTGCTGTCATATGGCAATCATGCAAGTCTTATGGAGCTTGCTGAGCACCGTTTATCAAAGGAGAAGCTAGTTAACAAGACTGGCATAGCATTACTGGAGTTCAGTTGATTGGGCCAGAACTTCAGTTGCATTAACCCAATTAATTCAATGGAATTACACCGATATTTGTTCTGGCTGGGCATGCACCCCACTGAAATTATTTCAAGGTCTCTGGACTAGTGCTGGAATAATTGCAAACTTGCTCTTCAACCAGACCATATGTTGACTCAGCCCTTGCTCAGGGAAACCACCACTGACTTCAGTGACAAATAACGTGGAGTTACGGACATGAAGAAGCCTTGACCCACTGGCAGGAGGCATTTACCCTTGAATTTATGAATGAACTGAACAGCGGATAGCAACACACATGCTTTATTTATGACAGAGGTAGAGTGCAAGTTCCTCAGCTGGTGTAAACTGATACAGGAGTACTGATATCAGTGGAGTTAATCCAATATGCACACATGGAGGAGTAAACCCTCTAACCCCAAACTAATTTTTGCCAATATATCTCTATGCAGATAAACTCCCAAAGCTTTTTTCATCATGCCTTTTTTACTGATCGCGCCAACGAAACGATTAATGTACCATAATCCTTGTCTGTAAGGAAATATAGTACTTTGCAAAGCTATGCAGTATAGAGCACATCATAAAACTGCTTTAGACCACACAGTCTGGAAAAGTGTTGTCAGAAATGAGACTAACAGCGCAGCTTTTTATCTGATGTCGATTACACTTTCACCTTGCACTTCCACCACTGAGAGCTTTACCTGTGGACTGAATGACGGTTATACGTTTCTGATGACTGTGGGCCAAAGCTTCAGCTGATGTGCCTTTAAGTAGCTCCATAGATGTCAGTACTGATTTACACCAGCTGAAAAACTAGTCCTCTCCCTTTTCATACTGTGCTGTATGCCCTAATACAACTTTATAAACACATACTAAAGCTGAGTATATATTGAACTGTTCTGGTTCAGCACCAGACAATACCCGCTAAAAGAACTGGAGGGTGATTTCTGCCTGCCATCTAGGCTTGCATATGTTTTGGTTTTAACTAAAAGGCATGTTGCAATTTCATTACCTCTGAGTTTAAATATTTACTGGCATCAGCTTGCACAGAAAAATGGCAAATAAATTCAGACGTGTCATAAATGCTCTCAGTCTAGAGATGGAGTCTGTTACTTTAGTTCAAAGACATTGCAGCGGGCTAAAGTGGTTTTTCTAAGCCAAATGTTTTTTGTACATTTAAAAGTCACGGCAAATATTTATCTAGGCCCGATTCTGCCATTCTTCCCCTGAGCACCCTAATTGGCAGGTTGCTCCACTGAAGTCCACAGGAGTAACTGTAAATTAGTGCTCAGCACACAGATTGCAGAATCAGGCACCGAATATGTTAGGTTGATGCAATCAGGAGTTTAATTTTAGCCATATGTATCATTTGAGGACGTTTCAAAATTATGTACCTTTTATCCAAGCTGACAGTCCTTGTAATTCCATGAAAAATTGTATAATTTATTCCTGTCTGTATTTTTGACATCTCTGGATTGCATATCTTCTACTGAATCTTAAATGCTGTTTTTTTAAAACCCGCATTCGAAAGGTCTAGGCCATATCATTACAGAATATGAAAACGAGTCGAAAGATCTGGTTATTTTTTGCTTTGGTTTTAAGCTCTCCTTTGATTTGTGTTTTGACTTTGGCTGTGGTACTCCTGGTATTTTAAAAATGGCTCAATTCAATTTGCGTTACTTCCTGTCTTCTGGGGGGAAAAAAAACAAACAAACAACAAAAAAGAAAAAAAAAACTAAATACAACTAAGGTTTAGGAAAAGTAATCCTGGCAAACTCAGTGGATGTTTTCTCTTTCTAGTTGTCTTGGTTTCTTAACCTAGCCATGTGGGGAGTAGTCTAGTATGCGCGTTCTCTTGCCCACCATTTCTGGCTGTTCTGGCAAATGCTACTTTTTCCTTTTGCTCCCCCCACCCCCCATTTGTGTGTGTGTGTGCGTGTGCGCATGTATAATCAACCAAAATATCAGGAAAATTTATATATGCTTTCTTCTGGCTCCTGGAAATAGAGCAACATTATGACCTTACGGTCTTCCAGCAAAAGTCAGATTTAATTTCTGCATTGCAGTGCAACTGAATTAGCTATTGGAATTAGATTATGGTTTACTAAATGGCCCTTTACCTTACATTCTTACTTTTTATTTACTATTGAAGTACCCTTTTTTTCCTCATGTGTGCAGATATCATATCAATAATCATTGCAATTCCACAAAGTGTCTTTGTTCTGAACAAGCATGTTATTCTTGTAAAGTTTTAAGTATAAGTTAAGATGTTTTGTACAGACCAAGGTAACTGTTAAAATGTCAAGCAATTACTGAAATGTTGTATAGTTATAAAAGTTTGATTTCTTTTGCTTTATATGTATAAAATTGTATCTTGCCTGTTTTGCTTTGTATTTCCAGCGTGTTGCACAATTACGCATTTTGTTTACATTTGTTCCTTCTTCAGAAAAAAAGAAATAACAGTAATACTTTATGTACAAACATTTTAAATGTACTTTTGTTGTTTTTAAACACAATGTCTCTGTATAAATAATATTGGTTGAACTGGTACATTTGTGTCTCTCATAGAGGGATTAATTATACTGCCAGTGCATTGAATTATTTAAAAAAAAAGGTAAAATAAAATTTTTATGAAAATGTAACCCATTTTATCACTATAAATTATTCTGTCTTCTGCTATTTTCTCATTCCCCTCCCAAGATACAGTAAGTATGGTACAGTAAGTACTGTTTGTGGGAGAGCTGTCATTGGTTTTAATTTTTAATCAATGTGTTTGTGTCATTGTGGAGACTTAAAACGACTTGATGTTAGAAAATAACGTAGCGCTGATACCAGCTGTGAGGTAACAGGATCAATAGTGTGTTTTCCCCATCCCCGAGGGGCCTCAGCTGCAAGTCGGCAGCCTAAATCCTGTCTGTCCCAAACCCAACCTAAAGAGCAAAGGAGCCAGGCTTCAAAGGCAGGATTTTTTTGGTTGCTGGCTGACAAGCAGCCCAAGGCTCCAGCGTGACTAAAGTGGTGCAATTCAGCGTGCTGACCCTCTGCACAGGGGTGCATTTCTTCCCAGGGGCTTCCCGGGATGACAAAACTAGAAACGCCAGGTTTTATATCATCATTGCAGAAATAGCTCTAAGAGCCTGTGCCAAGAATACCAGCTCAAAAGAGATGTAAAAAGCTCTCAAGAGATGCGAAGCAGCATGTGATGTGGCTGCCCAGCGCCGGGCTGAGTGCTCGGTGCTGCTGAGCGTGGAGCAAGTGAGGTCAAACCGCCCGCCGGGGAGGGACGCACTGCCGCGCTCCCGACACAAAGTCCAGCTCGGGCCGCTGTCTCTGAGCAAAAGAAGCCGTCACTGCGGTTTGCTGTCCAGCCCCTCGCACTTACGTTTCTGCTTAAAACCTTTTCACCTTCATCTGGCGGATTGGGAGCTCTGGAGGCGCAGCAGGAAGGCAGGGCCAGGGGGCAGCTGGCGGGGATGTCTCAGCCCATCGGTGCCGGGGAGGGGGGGCGGTGAGCCCAGGATGCAGATGGTGTTGCAGAAGGATGCTCTGAGAGACGTACCAGTAGCCGTTGGGCTGCGTTTAAGGCTGACCATTTATCGTAATGGCCTCCTTAAACAAAGGGCCAGTCGCCGATATCCTCCAGTTCTCTGCACTGCTCTGATCCCATGGAGCTGCTTAAAGCTGTCCGGTCCAACGAGGCTGTGGCTTTTCCAGTGTCCCTCATCCTGTTTGTGTAAATAGTTACATGTGAAGAACATGCTAGAGCCCCAGCCCTTCTTAGCAATGTGTCACTTCAGAAGAAAAGCTGGAAAGGGGCGTTTGGAGCTTATTGTGTATCACATGTGCCCATTTTGCATTCAAGGAACCAGAAAACATCCTCTCTGAATATCTCAGACATCTTTTGGGTCAGTGGGAGGGAGGACAGGTCTGTTGCTGCCTGCACCATTCATTCCCCGAGTCCTCACCATCCTCTGGGTGTGCCCAGAAACCAGTTTGAAGCTTGACTTCAGATAGGCAGCTCATGTCGTTCCCTGCATATGTAACCTTGTAATTGGCTGTGAAGTGTTCTGTGATCCTGCCTATGAATGATGAATGGCTCCACATAAACCTGTGCTACACAGCACTGTTAGTGTGACTCCAAAACTCGGAAAAAAAGCCCTCTGGAAAAAAAAAAAAAAAAAAAAAAGAATTATTCATATAGCCAGTACGGGGGATTCCCACAGTAGCAAAAGCTGCTGGCCTGCTGGATGCTGAGATGCTACAGGGAGAATTGCCTCCTCCGAACACAGCAATGACAGAGGTAATGGAAGGTGGGCATTTGGCTGCTTATTTTCCTACACAATTTCACCACCTCAGGCAAGGTACTGTGTGCCCTTTTCCCCAGCCAGGGAGACATCATCCCTTCCTCCCTGGTTGCGTGGAGCTGAGGCACTGGAGTAGGATGTTGGTAAGAGCTATGCAAGGCTCGAGAGAGATGGAAGCACTACAATTGCTCAGCCAGCTAAGATGATTTAACTGCACGACTCCCTCAGGAATTAATTTGGCCCATGACAAGCTGCTCTAGACCACGGGATGTTTGGTTGCCAGCATGAAAGACGTAGAGGTTGTGAAGCCTTATTTATATCTGAAAAGTCTGGTTGGAGCTTCCTGCGGCCCATGGAGCTGAGGAGTAGGAAGCACAGCCCAAATCCTTTCGCTAGAAGTCTGAGAGTCTCTTCAATCCCTCCTACGTCGTCCAAAAGGAAAGCAATGCAGTATCAACTCCATGTAATAGAGAGGAATTTCATTTACCAGCTGCATTTCAAAGTGAATTTAGATATCCTTTTATCCCTTTGATTGAAAAAGGCACATGTGCATGGGGAGTTTCAGGGGGTTTTCCCCCCCATCCTCCTCCCACGCAGTTCGAAGGCCTTTATTACAGCTAATGTAAATGTGTTCAGCACACAAACCACATGTGAAGCTAACATTAAACAGAAGTTCGTGCTCATGTGAGCTACAGAATAGTCCCTGTTGATATTTTTAGGCATGTATGTAGACTGGCCTTCTAAAAAAGAGATGTTTTCTCTCTTTAGGGAACCTGTACACCTAGCACACGAAAACAGCTAAACACAAGGAGGAGTTAGTAGGTTAGAGCTCAGGAGCTGTACTTCAGAAGAAAAGAAATTACCTGACAGCATTGGCCTTCCTAAGCCAGAAATATTTGGCAAATTTGGGCACAAACCTTTAGGATCACTTTTCCTTCAGGTTATATGTCATTCATCTGTGAAACCAACTTTGGAGCTGTTCTCAGCTGCTTTCTGGTTACGTGTCTTACGCACGAGTTTGCCCGCTGTCCCTGGGCACCTTGTGTGTTTTGCCAGACTCAGTGATGATTGATTCACAGCTGCTGGCATGCAGCTGCCTGAAAATGCGGTTGCTGGTATTTATAGGATTACATGAAGGTTTGCTCAAGAGTTTACATTTTGAAAAGATAATTTGAGTGAAAAAGTAAAAAAAAAAAACAACCGAAAACCAAACAAACAAAACCCACAAGAGCCACCACTACCACCACCATTTGCTCCCCATCTTTCAGCCAGCTGCAGGCAGATGGGGGTCACCCTTTTGGCTGGGGGGTACTATGGGGAAAGGGTGTGGATGCACATGATGAAGCCACATGAAAAATGCTCCATTTTCCACTTTCTAAGAGAGCTTAGAGAGTCTTGCTGCCCCGGTGCCAGGGTGCCAGCCTCCCTCTGCCCTGCCACCCTCAGTGAAACCGCAGTGCCAGCTGCTCTCTCTGCCTGCCGGCTCTAATCTGCTGTGAGAATGCAGCCCCCCAGTGTTTGCTGTGTTTGAAGGGCAGTTCCCACCTGCAGCAGGGGCTGCTGGAAAATTCTGCATGCCCCCAGTACCCCTTAGTGCTGATCCCAGTCTTTGGGCAGCACTGGGAGCCTTTTTAACTCTCCATTCCAAGGAATGTCAGCCTCACAGTAGTACAGCAGAGAGCAAATACTGCAGCACCTTTTTCTTCCTGTATTTTTTTTCTTTTCTTTTCTTTTCTTTTCTTTTCTTTTCTTTTTTTTCTTTTTGGCAACTCTACATTTGCTGCCTATCAAGCAGGAACTAAATAAAAAGGCTGTTATTGTGCTTCGAGCCATCAATTTAAGAGCAATCACCTATGCGTTCGGGATGTGCTGGCAGGGAATTATCCACAATGAGAAGCTGCTTGCCAATCAGTGTTGTAAAAGCCCCTTGGCTTCAGCTGTACCCAGAAGTGGATGGGACTCATTAAGTGTAGCACTCAGATCTCCCACGCCCGCTATAGTTTGGGAGCTGATTAGCCAAGAGGAGCCTTCTCCAGATGCGTGTCCAGGGCATCCCCGGTGCCCCAGCCCCACACCCAGTAGTGCTGCAGCCCTGAGCTTGGGCTGCTGATCATGAGTGTCATCCTACCACAGCCTGTTTGCCTCCGCAGAGCTGCAATGGAAGGCAGCAGATTTGCTGGGGCAGGAGCACAAAGGTTGCAAAATGTGACCGGGACAGGATGTGTCAGAAGAGCAATATGCCTGGGAAGGTCTGGCGTTGGCGTTGAAGAACCGTGGGGTATCATGAAGGAAATGCTTTCATATGAAATGCTCCACAGCCAAGATGACATGATGTCTCCAGCTTGGAGCAAGCTGCATCAGCAAGCCTTTGCCAGCCCCAGGCAGAGGGATGAGTTTCTCCCTAAGAGCTCCTACATCTGAAGGTTGCTTGGGTGTCCAGAGACTGGCTACAGACCTTTTGGCAGCAGGCTTTTTTCCATGCTACTCATATAAATCCCTTCTTGGCTCCACAGAGCTGGTGTTCGATGGTTCAAGGACAGACCCATATTCCCCAGGCTGCCCTGACGTGACGGTGATGAGGGACTGGCCTCACAGACCATCTAATTAGTTCTGTTCCAAGCAGGAGAGGCCTCCTCCGCTGCACGGCAGGTTGCTCCCTCCTTTGGCAGCAGTGTCCTTGTCACCAATGGCACTGGGACTATGCCAACCCCCTCCAGAGCCGGAGCTGGTGCTGTCCCCACAGGGGCTGTGCTTGTCCCGGCAGCCACTGCCCTGCTGAAGGAATGGGCTCCTTTATCCAGGAAAGGTAGGCTTGAACCAGGACTTACCAGGTGAATTTTAACGACCTGTTGCTATTCAAGAGGTTAAAGTAGATGACCACAATGACTAAAAATCTATTAGTTTATTAATCAAGTCACCTGCTCTCACCACAATGTCTTCTGGAGAGAGACAGAGCCTGGGTCTAAATCCAGGTTATTACACACTGACTTAACCTGTCAAATCCCAGGGTAAGTGAAATGAGATTCACATCTTCAGATTTGTAACACCAGCGTGAAAAACAATGCAGCTGCATTGACTACTCAGGGTTTACACACGTGTAACTATGATTTTGCTGTCAAAACTGGCATCTCCTGTGGTGAACACTGGACTCTCTAGGCCTACAGAAATGTCACCTCCATGTCTCAAGCAGGCATTTCAATCTCAATCATCTCTGTATCAGTCAATGAAAACAGCACATCTATTTTAATAACAAAGCATCGTGGTCCAGCGCACAAACCTCCCGGTGTCTGGCACTGGGGCTGCTGAAGTGCTGCCAGCCCATGGCTCGGACCCCAGACCTCTAATCGCCTCCGCCAGCACTATCAGCCCCCCAAAGTTGCTGTTCACATGTGATTCCAGGAGGGTAATTCATTACCCTGAAGAGCCTGACTCTCCCATCTATCTATATCCCTGTGTTACATTGTTTACGTTAGCATAATCATTTCTCATGGAGAACGTCAATAAATGCTGGAGACAAAAGCAACACCAACACCACCACCAACAAAAAGCCCAACTGCTAAATAATTCCTAGAATGAGTTGTCAGAAACCTTTTATTTACTGATCCCGCGCATTTCATTTATTCCTGGCAGCGGGCCAACCTTTCTGACAGTTAAGATTTATTGATTTAATTGCCTAGGGTAACCATGCAATAAAATCATCTCAAAGATAAATTTTCATGGCACTGTGCAGCATTGAAGTAATTTTTCAAGTGCTATGGCTATATTTCTGCAGGTTACAGGTGCAAAATTTGCTTAAAGCAAAAATGTCTCATTATTGTAACCCCAGCGCATCAGTGTGGTCCCTTCTGTGAAACCCCATTCTTCTTTTCTTTTTCCCCTATCCTTTCTTTCCCCTTATTTCTCTCTGTCCCTGGCTTTTTCTCTATCTTCCCCCCCATCCCCACCCCCATTTTTTTAAGGGCAACAGCACAGGTCTCTCAGAAAAGAAATTATATTTTCTTAATTGGTTCATATATTCAATGCCCAGGAGAAGCAAAGCTTCAGTTTAATTAGTAGTGGGCTTAGAGGTTATTTACAATGTTATACAGAAGCATTTGTTTCCAGCTGTGTGATGCTTTTTAACACAGAGGCCTCACATGGTAGATGATTGCCATTTGTGACATTATAGTTTATTGAATCTTTAGATCTTTTTATTTACACTGTTAAAGGGCTCATTATACCTCAGAACAAGGAGTAAATGAAAATCTCTGATTAATTCCCAGGTTAATGGCAACATGTCTGAAGTCAGAGATAGTATAAACTTTTAACAATGTGAAAGGTTTTCTTCTCTTGTGATGTATTTGGAGTGGGGGTTGTTGTTTGGTTTCGGGGGGGCTAATGGCCTATTGCTCTGGCAGCCTTGGCAGCGTCCCTCGCCAGAGCTGCATGTTTGATTTCAGCCGCCAGCCCCAGAGAGGCCATTTGGCCAAAGGCATCTCCAAGGTGCCACCAGCACACCATGGGCACCCAGCCTCATGGTGGAAGGGTTGGCTGCCACCAGTCCTGCAGCCGCGGCCACCGTGGCTCCTGGGAGCCATGCCAGAGCTGTGTCCGGCAGCCCAAAGGTCACAGAGTGAGCTAGGTAACAAAGTCGGGGGTTTTACTCTGCCAGCCTAGCACAGGAACGCGGTGAGGACAGGAGATAGCTATGCTGTGGAGATGATGAGCAACCAGGTCCCAGGTACCTCCTTCGGGGTGATGCTGTCACTGGAGACCTGCCCTCCCATCAGGCACGTGCTGCTGGGGGCCAGTGGAGCTTCCCCAAAGCCCCTGATGGCTCCAGGAGCCCTTGGCAGGGCTGCTGCCAGGTTTGCCCTGCTGAGCTCGTCTTGAATGACTTTTAGTCCCGTGCAATGGACGACTTTCTCCTACCCTGATCTCAATCTGCAGTTTTTCTTTCTCCTCGCTGGCAAGCACAGATGGGATACCTGGCCCTTCCACCTCCCCATGCACTCACCACCCGTCTGCAGTGTGTTCTTTGGCTCTCAGCTGATGTTGCTTTCTCTAAAGACCTGTCTGTGGAGAACGTTTTCTGCCAGGATGCAATGAATTTGCAGCCACCTGCAGGATGCAATGCATGACCTGGCAGCTGCCACACTGCACAAGTCACCCACTAGCCTTGCTCTGCAGCGATCCGCTGAGGATGCAAGTGTCCCCAGCCCAGAGCAGAGCATTGTCCCACCACACTGCAGGGAAGTGCTGCTGCCTGTGTAGACACCGAGACACACTGCTGGGCACTTCTGTCCCTGCTGCACTAGAGAGCTACACTGCATACAAAAAACTGCCCGGTAAGTCAGTCACAAAAAAACCCCAACAAAACAAACCACCACCCTACATATAGAAAATTCATAAGTGACCTATTAAAGATGAGTTTAATTTACAAGCAAAACAACTACAGCTTTGGTTGGTTAATTTGGATTAGCTCCAAGACAAACAGCACATGAGATGTGACCCTATCTGTGAGGGAAAATTTGCTCCTTGTTTTCAAAATCACAGAGTCTGAGATGGGCAGATCAGCGTCTGTGTTATCATTGTTAACCCATGCATGGATCAGAGGGTGGGTTTTACAAAATAAGTGTATTTTAATTCATATTATTAGTAATAGAATGTGAGATTGGCTTCACAGCTTACTTCTTCTGGTGGAAAAGAGAGCTCAGACTTGCAGATTCGCTCCACTGACAAGCTTGTGGATCTCACACAGAAAACACTTACTTTAACGCCTAGGACCCTTATGCTTGCAGTTTAACCTCTTCGACCTCTACCTCTCCAACTTCAGCCTTTCATTAGGTGAAATACGAAGGCAGGTTGGATACATTAAAAGGAGTATTAGTGAGAAGAGAGGCATTTGAATCAATAATGTCAGTAAAGGTAGACCTATTTATAGAGAAACAATGTCAGCATATGATAAACCTGTGAGTAAATTGGCTGTAAGCCCAGAGCTTTGTACTGGTTTGGAGACCCCAAAGGGATCTGAGCAGCAACAAACACAGTCAGTAATCGTGGGGCTCAGAAATGTCAGCCATACCAGCTGGGGATCAGGAACACCAAAAAAGTGTCCTAGGGTGGGAAAGGAAGGATGGAAGGAAGAGGGAAAATGGGCATAAAGTGTTGTCAAAGGGAAAAGCCAAGTCCTTGAGGCTGGGAAGCGATGGTGAAAGCTGAGGTCCATGTTTGCCTCTTCAAAATGGAGCTGAGCAGGCTGTGAGCAGGGCAGCCTGCAACCACACACAAGCCTCCAGGCACCTAAAATCAATAGCCACCTCCAAATTCAAGACAAAACCTGTTCAAATATTCAGAAAAAGCATCCCACTTGTACCAACTAGATACGCTAGTCCATCTATTGATCACCAAGAGGAGAAACCCGGCAGCTTCAGAGAATCTGATTCACCCTAACCAATCTGATACTTGGGTTTGGCTTTTTTTGTGGTAAGAGAGCACTCAGAGCAATCTAAATACAGTCTCTTGAGCCTATCTTGAGTCTACACTCAAATCTGTAAATGACTAACATTGAGTAGATGTAACATCCTATTTCTTTTCATTGACTTTATAGAAAGTCAAGAGATGTGAGCTTTGTTAGACTTAAGTTGATGTTGTCGATGCCAGTCCTACGGGTCACTGGAGCCTACTGTGAAGAGTCACATCCTGAACATACTCTTGGTTATTAGCATTGGTTGGAAAATTTAAAAGGAACAGCAAGTCTGTTTAATGTGAACATTTGAGCAACTCTTGTTCTAGTTCCAGAGCAAAATATTTTTTTTTTTCTCAATTGTCAAAATTCTCCTTCTCTGTACCCTGACTCTCCAAATTCCAGGTTTGGGGCAACTCCTCTGGGTTCTTCCCAGAGCACTCAGAAAGCTTCATTTTATGCTATCAGCCTGAGATACAAAGTGCCCTTTGTTTTGCTTTTGTTTCCTTAGTTTCTGAGATGGCTTCAGTGAAGTAGGACACACCAGATGATGTGGGCGGTTACGTTTCTGCTTAACTGGCTCTTCCTGCTAATTTTTTCCTTTTGCAATTCACTGCTGCTACAGGCAGGCTGACAACCCAGGAATGTAAGCATACACGAAACATGACAGACTCGTGTTTGTGGGGTGAGTTCAGAAACAGCAACCAAACCGAGGAGCCTTCAAGTGAATAAAAACCCATTCAGAAACGCAACCAGTGAGAAGGAGCCTCTGCCCTGAGTCACAGGTGTGTAGAGCCAGATGTGGGCCATATAAATGTGTGGGTGCACTCTGCGCTCCCCATAAACAAACATAGGAGGAGACGGACCCACATCAGAGCACGCAGATCACAAGCCCTACCAAAAATCCACAGTATTGAGATCTCAATCACGCTCGTTTGAAGTCATGGTCAGATAAGACAAGGGTGAAGGGGTAACAGGTGGCCAGGTTTAGAGACCCTCATGAGTGCTGGTGTCTGATCCATGTCCCAAACCACACCGGGGCTGCTGGGTTTGCCACAGTACACCAAATGTCCGGTCTGGAGCCACATTAGCCCAGTTCTGGTCACAGAGTGTGTGCTAGGTGTCCCAAACAGAACATAAATAGAAAGGGAAAGGGCTATCAATCACATTACGATGCCTATGACACATACTGTGCTCACATACATGGCATAAACACCTCTAAAAAGCTCATTGTTAAAGAACCAGAATTACAAGCTGTCTCAAAGCCCCTGCACTTTGTTAACATTGCGAACGCATCCTTTGATATAAACTCTTCTAGAAATTATTTGGATGAATTAGCACAGGAAAATCTTGCTGAGTTGGAAAGCGCTGAATCGGAAGCAGTGCAGTCAGTGAATAATGAAAGCAAACCATCGTTCTGAAGTATGACTAATGGTGACGTGGCCTGTCTAGAAGAACAAATAACCAAAAGACATACTACTTGGCCCCAAAACTAGGCTCAACATTTTTTGAAATTACTTCACTGCTGTATGAAGACTGTTAACAAAACAGGATACCCTGCCAACTTGTGGACTGCCAGTCCAATGAGGGAGAATTTCACTTGTCCACAGGAGAGACGGATGATTCACTTTGTAAAAGAGCAGGACTTATTACTCTTAAAGGCAGTATTAATAGATCCATCCGAAATCACCCATGGAACATCTATTGACGGTGCCAAGATCCTTAGCTGAAAAATGTGCAGAGAAACTTGAATCTGCAATGTAGAATGCTGCAGTGAAGTGATTACATTTTGTGGCATCTAAAATGCTTTTATCAAAGGATGACTTGACAAGACATCAAGATAGTTAAATGCTTAGGACTGAATGTCAATCAAAAACTTACAGGTATTATTCAAGGTGCAGACTGAGCTTCAGCTAGGCAAAGGGAAAATACTAAACTAAGGATTATGGAGAGTGTGATTGTGAAGAGATGGGAGATATCTTCTGCAATCTAAGCACATTCGTTCTGCTTCTGGGACTAGATGAGTCAGATGTGACTTTACCAACTGCATGGGGAATTAATTTGACCCATAGTGTCTCATTTAGGAGGTGGGGTAAATACATCGGCATGGTGTGGTTCCAGGACCCAGTCAGGGCTGCAGAGGCTTTCAGCTCAGTGCTAGTAGTCCAGCAGCTAACGGCTGCCAGTTGTAGCATGCAGTAAAAGAAATAGCTGCCGTCAAGAAAATGTCTTTTCTTTCCAACAAGAAGGCAACAACAATGGAGCTGCAATTCAGATTTAGCACAGTGATCCACCATTTGAATGCTCCCACACCGAAGGATACTCTCCACCAGTAGGAAGGTAGACACACACACACATACCCCAATGCTTTAAAGCCCTAAAACAACCTAAGACCACCGTAACTTACCCATTCAGCATCTCAGCACGTCTCAGTCCTTGCCTTCTCTGAGACGGCCAGGAAATAGACAGCCCACATTCTCAATGGTCACCAAAGACCTGGTGAAGCTTTTTGAAGTGTTTAGCTGTCTGTACACAGACCTGGCTGCTGACCACAGCAATGATCATCAAGAACATGCGAGCCCTGTTCAGGAGTGGGATGTGCAGCTGAAAATGCCACTGATTTTTCCCATCAGAGCTGTACAAAAGGCATAAGCCTTATGTTCAATCCTGTAAAACCTGAGATGACAGCCTCTCAAACAGTGAAACTAGCCTTCAGGCAACAAATGACAACTAGAAGAGGCAATTAATGTATCACTATGCCTTTGTGCGTGTACACATATATATACTTTCTAATTCCTAAGCGTTACATGGCTAAGAAGCTAGGGAGGTGCACATTATACCGTTCAAGACTGGCATTTATAAAATTCCCAGTCATTCCATGGGCATTGCTTCCTACAGACCTCTCAGAGCATCTGACATGAAACTATTAATTTTACTATGGAAGTGATCAGAATAGTGGCAACATGATGTGAAAAGAATCAGGCAAGGAATCAATGGCAGCAGAGGGCCCAAGCCTGGGAATAACCCACCACTGGTCACACAAAAAGGAGAAATACATACTTTCACTCTCCTTCCCTCTGTGTGGCTCAGCTGAAGTATGGGGCATCATCTGAGAAAAGGACAGGGTTGAACTATCGCACTATTAAAAACGAGAGTGAGAAACAAAGGTAAACACAGCCTCATGCTTGATCTGCCATCTCCTTGCAACTGTCTAATTGCCTTCCATACCCAAAGGGTTTGCAAGGCAGGAGTGGGAGCAGAATGAAAGAGAATTGTCGTAAATATGTTAAATATAACTATTAAGGGGAAAAAAAAGAAAATTTTCCTATAGGGCACATGCATCAATTAAACTTTTTGATGGGGACACCTCCCTTGTGCTCCCAACATTAGCACTGGCTGTGTTACACAACTCTATTTACACCTTCAGTTAATATGAATGAGCAGTTACCATAGTAATTATTACATTTTACGATGTACATAAAATTCCTGATACAGTTAAGAGATAGGGTCAGTGTTTAAGCTTAGCTCAGCGTTTAGCAAGCTTTCCTTCCTAGATGTTTTGATTACTTAGGAAAGCCTTAACCTCTACAACATAATGAAGGACTGGAAAGTTGTAGGGTAATTTGTAGGAGAAAGGGCGTGCATGAGGATATATGCACTATTATAAAGCTCAATAAATAATCACGTGAAATCACTGGCATTTAGGACCCTCCAGAGAGGAGCTTTCCCAGCTGGCGCCTGATCCCTCATACCCTGAGTAATTCCAGATTAAATCCACTGACTTTGTGGAAGTGTACGTGACATCAGAAACCCACCATGTATTTCCACAACGCACGTTAATTGGCTCCAGACAGCGGCAAGGGGGTTGTACGTGGCTGCAACCATTGGGCTTCAGCTCCTCCATCCCCAGGGCGGCTCAGAGGGAAAGTGGTGCAGCGCACAAATGGCCAGAGCTGTGGGAATGATGTAAGATGTCTTCCACTTGCATTTTATTGAGTGAGCCCATAAAATTCAAAATCCAGCTGTGCACATTGGTTCAGTCTGCCTATTAAAAGGGCGGCATTTTCTCATGCCTATGATTGATATGGTTTTAGGCACATCTGTGTACTCACTTAACCCTCTTTTCTCCACCCACTCCATCCCAAGCCACTGCATAAACGTGGAAAACGGGAATTTGTCTTTTGTACGTGAGGGTATAAAAGGCTTCTTGCCTTCCACCAAAGGACAATAAGTGGCAGTTCACTTTGATTCCCTTTCAGTGCTAATTTCACCTTAGTTGTACTCAGGGAGAACATGGAAGCCCAGCACCAGGGTAATCTGCCCTTTTTCTTTCTTAACCTCTACGGCATAGGAAAGGGGCAGCCTGGTAAAGTGACCCAGACAGAAGGTACAATAGATAATCAATGGCTCTAGTAAAATGCATGTGAAGGCATTTCAAGCCCACATTTCAGTAAACTTTTTCCAGAATCTGTGGCTATTTATCAAATATGAATGCGCTTTTCAGGATGAGCGTTTCATTTCCCCCTGGTGTTTTTGTTCCAAAAATAATTGGAAGTGACAATACAGAGAAAGATGATGTTTCAACTTCATGTTTAAAATAAATATAAGGCTGTCATCAGAGCTGAGCTGTCTTGTGAAGATCCCTCTCACAGGAGTCAACAGGCAGCTCTACTGATAGAGAATCGTGTTCCATTATTGATTAGCTTTTAAGTTCTTGCTACATATTAGATTAGGATCGCTGTATGCATAGGGAATGAATAGCCCAATTACAGTCTAAAATAGCTCATCTCAAAGTGGTTTAGGATTTTGATATTATAGAAAGAATTTTAAGGAAATTATAGGGTTTATTAAGAAAGCCTTCAAGGCAGATATTTACATTTCTATTGCATGGCTTTTCAGGATGGGGAGAGCAAAATACCCCTCCTCTATCCTCCACAAGGCTGGTTTTAGCTCCCTCCCAATCTGCTTCCAAAAACTTTGGAAGTTAGAGAGCTGCTATGCTTGGGGAAGGGGGGTTGTTCTGCATAAAAAGTGCCAGACTAAGCAGCCCCAAAGTTATACCTCTGGGCTCCCCCAGTTTAAATGAGAGCACCCCACACTGAAACATGCACCAGGCTCTGCTCGAAGTGCTGCTGCTGAGACCCCAGGGTTTGTTTCGGAGGCAGTGACAGTTCTCAGCAGAAGCTGGCGTTCAGATGCTCAGGACCTGCTATTTCCTACTCATTTGTGTGGGAGGAAAGTCTATCAGTGGTGCTAAAACAGTCACAGCCCCCTGAAGTTGATCCTCAAGGGTGCCGAGCACTGACCACAAGTAACTTGGAGCAGACGTAGAGCTGTTCGAGCACATCTCAGCTCTCAGCAAAGCCACCAACCCTGGTAGCCAGGGCTGTAGCGGACAGGGGACCAGCACGCTCATGACACAGTATTCCTGAGAGTGCTGCTTAATCTGCTTTCCTGTTGCCAACTTTTATGGTCAGAGCAATTCTAGGGATTTATGCTTAATTTTCAAAGACAAGTAATTTAAATTTTTTGCTAAAATCTTCCAATGTCAAGGCCAAGAAATTTTCAAGACTAGCATAAGCAAAACCATAGCTGATGTAGCCTGGTGTTGGCGATATCCCTCGTCATGCAGGAGGTGGGACCTCAGACCACCCTTGCAGTGTTTTGCTGTCCTTGCAGACACGCTGGAAGGGTCCCCCAAGGTGCTACCTGGGGGCTGCCCTGGGGAGAGGAGCGGGCTGCTGGGGGGTCCACCGCGGGGGGTCACAGCTTCCCAGCCCCACCAGGAGCCCAGGGGCTGCAGACCAGCGGCCAGCCGTGTCCCGCAGCAGGGCTGCCGGGCGAGTGAAGGAGAGCGGCAGCAGCACTGCATCCCAAATGCCAGGGACACCAGCCTGGCTGCAGAGGAGCGTGAAGCAGGAGTCAATGGCACGTATCGCACTTGGCACACGAGCCTTGACAAGATAGACCGCCGGCATAATTTAGGGACACCTGATGTACCTGTGGAAGATGCCAGCCTTGGGGACTGTGGGAGGGTGACAGGGAAAGAGCTGCTTCACTCTCCCACTGACACACACAGAGCCATGCCACCCTCCGTCCTCCCGTACACCCCCCCTTTTAGTACCAGCTTGAAAACCCCCAGATGTTAAAAAACATTTTTTTATAGTTGTTCAAAACACAGTCATCTTTCATTTCACAACAAAATATAGTTTTGAACCTGTGGGGGGGGGTGGTGGTGGTGTTCAGAAGCCCAGACTCAAACCTCAGCTCTCCACATCCACTCATCACAGTGCCAACAATATTGCATGTCATAGTTTTCATTTCATATAACCTCCCTGAATATTTTGGTATAGAAAATAACCACTCTTTTTCTGCAGAGAATTTCCAGCCTTCAGCAAGGTAGAACAGTTTTTAAAATTGATCTGACTTTCCCTCAAATTTGCCTAATTAATCATTCCCTTCATAGGTTAATTTGAGGCTAGCATTGACCACATCTCCAACAAAGCATGGAAAAGGTCACCAGAAATAGATTTCTAAGGCCTTGAAGGGACTCTATGGGCAAATGCTTGTCACTATCCAACAGTGCAAAAGTGTGATTAAAGGTAAAAGGGAGGCCCAGGTGGGAGAGTTCCATGACCCCAGGATCCTTGCCAATGAAAAACCGCAGCAAAAACATTCAGTAAGTATTCCAGGCCCACTGACTCACTCTTTTTGGAAGGTGATATGTGAAATCTTTAGAGAAAAGTTCTGCTCACTAAGTTGCACAGCAGTGAGAGACTCATAATATTCTTATTAGCCTGCTGCATAAGAAGTCCAGGTTCCTTTATTTTTGCATGGCTGCAAGCAATGCAAGCACCCAGGCGACTTTCCTTCAAGAATGAAAGTCCAAGTCCTCATATATATGTGTGCACACAAGGTCACACTGGCTGCTCAGGTTAGATATTTCTCTTCCTCACATACACCCCTGAACTGTATCCTAAGATATCCCATGCGAATTTACAATGCCTTTCCAAATAAGGCTCAATTCTGCAAGGTCCTGAGTACAGTAGTTTAATGAAGGGAAGTATTTTTTGAACTGAGACTGCCCACACTTGTTTAAAGTTAAACAGGCTCAGGAAAAAATTGTCTTATGCCCCCAGGTGAACACTTTCTGGCTGTGAAATCCAAGATACAGTCCTAATAGATGCCTTCGTGCACATCTGCAATCTCATAGAGAAATCCATAGCTTCATACGAGAAAAGTACAACTAAACTTAGCAAGAAAACAGGTTGGCTTGAGCCCACGCAGCTGTTTTTTGAAGCTAGGGACACTCCTATCACAAGTGCAGAGGTACGGCTGCAGAGCCCAATGGGTGGATGGTGGACCTGCCAGAAGGAGTCAAAATAAAGTACAGGGACTAAATGAGAGATGAATAGCCTGATCAACCACTTCTTCCTCAATCCTGTAAGTTGGAAGTGATCTTGGCCCAGGACATTGTGTAAGGAAATGCCTCCAGAAGTGCACTGGGTTTGCATCCTGCTCCCGCAGCCGGGAATGGGAATTTTACCAGTTGCTCCATTGAGAGAGGCCCCACCGTCAGCACAGCAGAAGGTCCTATCTGAGGTGCTAGCTGGAAAATCAGATGGGGCAGGTAAAACCAGGCAGTTGCTGCATTTCTTGCTCCAGGGTGATGAAAAAAGATACTCCAGGGAGTATATCTGCACAGCAACACCACTCTCTGCGCAGAGGTGTTTGCACCTGTGGAAATGTGAATCAGTAAGTCCAAGCCTGGATACCACCTGCCTCAACTGGCCAGCGCTACGCTTGAACTCCTGCAGGAAAGCAGGGCTTATTAGCTAACCCACAACCACCACACCAGTACCAAACAGGGTTCAGATCACCAACACCTTGTTGGGGTGCATCGCCCTCCGCTGCCCTGGCAGCCCCCAGCCCAGCACCAGGGACAGGCTCCTGCCGTGCTGGCATCCCGCAGCCACCTGCACCGGGACTGAGCCGAGGCACCGTGCCGCAGCATGCTCCGGAGCTGCTCCGCTAGTCCCTCCGGAGTCTTGGGTCTAAGCATCCCTTTACTTACCCTACAGTGAGGACAAATGCTGTCAGAAAACAAAACTTTTACAAGCTGACAAATGCGTAATGGATGCACTGAACTCTCATTAGTGCGCTGTATCTTCGACAGTCTGCATGGTCCATCATCTACATTAACTTACTCTAATTAAACACATATAGAATACTTACATACAGAACACTTACCGGTCCAAGTGGAGACCAACTTACTCTCTAATGGTACATTTTACAGCCTTTAAGCAAGACCAGAGTGTTCTCTTTAATTATTATTATTATTATTGTTGTTGTTGTTGTTGTTGATAATTATTATTAAATATTATTGTTAATTATTATCGTTAATAATTTTTATTGTTGCTATTGCTAGGGCTATTACCACCTTACACTTAGAAATGTTTCTTTGCTTTCCTTTACCTCAGTAAAGCAAGAGCTATTATGTAGCTTCATCTATTTCTCTAAAGGGCTACGAAAAAAAGTTGCTTTCAAGAAAAAAAAAAATATAACTTTTTACAAATATATAAAACAAAATACTCAAGGCATTTTTGAGAGGCATTCTCACATATTGCTGAAATTACACGCAATGTGTGAAAATTTGCATAACAAATGTGACAAGATGGTTACTTAAGGGACTGAAACAGAAGGAATAAAATATATATTAGATACCTCAGCTGTCACTAATTATTATTCTGAATGAGAAATAATGCCAGCAGCAAGAGGGGTGCCAGAAGAAACGATGGGGAAATATATTATCATGTATTTAAAAACCTTTAAAAGGTATAATAATAATTAGAAAATTATTGCACTACTGATCTTTTTTAGTAGCAGAGCAACCACCTGTTCACACTTTTATTAATTGCTTGCTCGCCTCTTCCTTAAAGATGGCCTGTGAAGATCATTAAAGCAAAAGCTACCTGAGTAGAAAGGAGGAGAAATTCACATTATGCAGGGATGGAGGGGGGAAGATCCCAATAAAATTCATAACTTTATTTAAGAGTCACACGTGGAAAGGCAGTACTATTTTAAGACTGGCTTATAGCAAAACATAATTCGGCTTCAAACAATAGCGATACAAGAGGGTGAATGTTATTATTATTGATTTTGTTAATTTGCTGGAAATGCCCTGCCTTACCCAGCTTTGTCTTCCCACTGCTTCCTAAAACACCGCGTGTGCAGAAGTGTAGTTAAGGCAGCTCCATGCGGCTCGCTCGGCACAGGCACCCGCGCCAGGCAGTGACCGTGGGGGGTCCAGTCCCCCCAGGCAGCATGACCCTCAGCATCACATGGCCTCAGACCATATCCCCCAGGTGATGTTGTGGCTCAGCTGCTGCTAAGCTGGAAAGCTGCAGCCTCCCTATCTTAGGAGATAATGCCAGTTAATGTATGTTTGTTGTCAGACACACATTCATCTCCTGAATTACACTGCTACGTGCTCGCGAGTGCTGCACAGGCCCCTACTGCTCATCTCGTTCCTGCCTGCCGATGGATGGAGCTGGAAGCACAGAGGTGCCTGTTGCTGTATCGATCCCTTCTTCGCTGCTGCTGTGGAAAGGTGCCCACCGCAGCAGAACCACCGTGGGCGATTGCGCACACCACGCTGCATTGTTGTGGCAAGCAATTTTGCAAGCATTTCTGATCATTCCCTTCTTTAGACTTTGAAACATGTATGCTTTACCTATCCTAAAACAGAAAAATCCATTTCCCTATCATCAGCCTCATTCCTCCAAGCTTCCCGTGGAAGCAGCACAGAATTTTCCATTTGCTCCTTGCTGTAGTCAAATCCCATCCAGGGTTTCCCAGAGGTTTTGTCTCATCCTTCCCTGGAATCACCATCTCCCACAGACAGCAGCTTTGCTTAAATGCAGAAGTCACTGTCCATTTTCCCCATCAGAGCCCATTTTCCTCATTAGTGTCCATTTTCCCCATTTACTCTCCCTTATGTTTCTTTGGGTTTGTTCCCTCTCTTGAACCTCTTCTCTCCAAGCTTCACCATTTGGAGGCTATTCCCTGACGGACCTTGGGAAGCCCTTCGGAGGGCTGCTCTTCCATGCAAGCTCCATCCAGGATCTTCTGAAGTCAAAAACGAGTCCAGCGGGCGGCAGTGCAGGTACCTCCACCAGTCCCACACCATTCTCCTAGCCCACCCTGACATGGGGAGACAGACAAAGCAAACTCAGTAAGGTCAGAGAGTCGGTGAGAGAAAGAAGCATGCTATGCAGTGGCACTCTAGCTTTGCAAACTGCTGTTGCCCTTCCAGATCCTTTGGGAAATAACTCCATTCCCCAACATCTCTTTCCACTTTTAAATCCAGCGGCTGGTGCAGGCAGGCTGGGGGGTGAAGGAGGTGGAGAGGGAGACAAACACTTCGCACAGGCTCCTCCGCTGGTCAAAGACAAAGGGGGCCAGTTTATCGTGCCATCGTGTGGTCCATCTGCGAGAGGACCCACGACTTCACGTTGGGCCGTGGCACGGCTGTGTGCCCTCACCTCCTGCCAAGGCCCCGCGCTGCCTTTGGCACCTCCGCTGACATGGATCAGCAGCAGCAGCCACGCGGCTCCGTGTCGGTGGGCTACAAACGGAGTGTCACTGCACCTGCCCCCCATGCCGGGTGTCTGCAGTAGGTAGTAACAGCTAAATCCATTGACAATTAGTTTGAGAGGGAAAATAAGGCCCTTTGCAGGGATATTATTTCTAAGTCAGGTTTTACTCTGCCATTAATATACTTTTGGAATGCATGAGAGCTCCTTGCACCCAAGGCAGGTAATAACGGTCTATTAAAAGGCACCATCTCTGTTTCCTAATGCTCTGTCAAAGGTTCATTGATAAAAGTAGCCACCTGACTGCTCTCATCAGCTTTAAGGAATTCCATAAAAGAATAAAATATGCTTTCCTCATAACTGCTTTTATATAAGATTTATGACAATATGAGTAACGAATAAACTGAGCACTTGCTGAACAAGACTCAGATCTAAGATGTGCCAATGCAAAAGAGGAAGTGTCCAACTAAGAGATGCGTTTCTTGGGAGAAATGTGAAAGCATTTGCAAGAGCCACAAGTTACCACATACACCTGGCTACACTCACTGCTGGTACAAACACGTACACCTCCAGGGAGGCCAAAGGTATGCATTGGCTTACTCTAGTGGTAAATTTGGGTCTTACAGGCCAGTCACCTGAACAGCTCACAGCTGAGAAGAGGACCTTGACAGCATCTGGAAGATGTCCTGGGTATAACTATACAGCTGATTAAGCAGTTGCACGTTTTTTTGCCACCTGCATCTGATGATGCTCTATGTGTAAAGAACATCACATGCCTGGGGGGGGGGGTGTAAACCCCAGCCCCTTCATGCCTGGCAGCACTGTTTGTACTCCTGCCAACAGTAGAAGTCACATCAGTGGGAACGGGCTGTGTGATTAGTGTTGTGGGATAGTTCAATCCCATTTGCCAGCTATTCATCTGGCTTAAACAGGCAAAGGTGCAATGGTCATCGCTGTGCCCCTTTACCATTATGTCAATAATATGGTCCTACGAGCTTGTGGCTCCAAGATTATCTGAAGCATGGGATTGACACTAAGAAGATTCTTTATCTATTTTCCAACTCTGCTGTTGGTATTTGGTGTCACTTAACTTTTTTGTCCTCGTATTTTCCATCTCCAAAACAGGAATAATCATAGACTCATTTAGGTTGGAAGACACTTTTAATGATTCCTTGCCGGATTTCATTGCCCTTTAGGAGGCAAACAGATACAACAGAAGTGAGTGCTGCTTAAATACTTGTAAACATGCCTGTCTCACTCTATATGATAAGGTAATCACTATGCTCTCACTCAGTGCAAGTAAACTTGCTAATATACACACATTTCTGAATGTGCTCCGCCTCTGCCAGTGTTTGACATGCCTACCCATGTGCACAGAGTAAGCTGAGTGGTAGCCTGGTCCCACACAGAAGTTGAGAGGAGGTGGTGGGCATCACCTGGTCATTGCTAGAAGATGTGAATGAAGTGAGATTAGATTTTAATGTAAAAAAATTTGAACCTGCCAAGATTTGAGTCTATACAGATACACCTGCTCTCTCAAGCATTCTCAATACATTATCTCTTTAAAAACATGCACATTTTAAGACTTTCATCATGTCCAGTTTGGGTATTATTTGCACCCAGAAAAGTTAATAACCAGTATCCAAAATTTTACACCAAAATTCTGAAGCGTGTCAGACCCATAAGTGAGAGCAGAGTGTAAGAGGGGAAGAGTCAGCCGTTTTGGTAAGAGTCAGCCATACTTTTATCACCCCAGTTATTCCCTCAGCTTCTCCTTTTCTTTTTTTTTTTTTTTCCCCTCAGCTAATTACATCAGGAAGACTTTATGGAAACGGTTGCCAAATGTTTAAAATGAGAGCAGTTCAGTTGTTATTTCAGTCCCAGGTTACTGCAGCAAATTGTACATGCTCACCTCGTGCATCCATTTGTGAACATTTGACATATCAGTGATTAATTAATATTAATAGCAGAAATCACTTCAAACTTGCTTTATGCTAGAAATCACACACAATCCTGGTTCTAATCACTTGGCACATAAAGAAACTTTAATTGATAACCCAGGTCTAATATCCATCAGCAATGGATTCTGTAGGAGGAACAGAGCAATGTTCCCTGTAATCATCCTAGAGGAGATAGAAAGCTTGTTCTACCAACATCAAAGGAGATTAGGCAGCAGAAGCTTGATAGTAAAGTAGCAATTATGGAGGGCTTTTTTAATTCTGTGCACCTGCTTCATCAAAATAATAGGCATCTTTTAGCAAAATAACCTGAAACTCAGTTCACTGACTTTCAATTATCTGATGCTGGGAAATGCATCTGGAGAGACATGAAAAAAGGTGATAGACACACAGAGAAATAAAGAGAAGGGGAAATTAGAATGAGGGAAAATATGAGGGCCTATGTAAGTGAGTGTTATAAATATCCTGTGCCTCAGGCTGATGATAGAAAGGGAATATTTTTGCTGAGTTAGGACTGTGGCATCAGGCACATTTGACCAAATCAGTCCCTGGTGGAGTGCCTTCGACTACAGTAAACAGCTTACACCAGGGACAGAGTTGGATCATTTCTTTTAAGGGGAATTTTAGGCATGAAACCTTAATACAAGCAAGGGAAGCACACGGTAACAAACACTTCAGGCTGTATAACAGAAAGCAAAAATTACTATCCTCACATTCCCCTTTACCAGGTCATCTTGCTACGAATAGAAATGACCCCTTAACTTTGTTTCAAAGCAAGAGTCTAAAGTTAGACCAGAGCCAAACTTTCCTGGAGGTGGGAAGGGGAGGGCAGCCCAGACACAGGTTTCGTTTTACTTCAGGGACTGCAGCCCCATTTCTGGAAACACAGGGCAGACCCTCAGACCCAGAGTTAAGAAGCCTGCCTGGGGTTTAGTACCCTGCCTCGTTAGGCTCTATGGGTGGTGTTTGTTTTTTAATAAATCCCCATCTTCTCTGAAAACACTTTTTCAGAGGGCACTGGGCAATTCACTTAAACATTTCATATCTGTAGCTCCGAAGCCTCTCAAAGGTAGAGCACAGCAGAGCTCTTATCAGAGAAAAGCTGTGTTACCAGCCCCATTACCCAGTAGAGTCCTTGCTGCGCTCAGTCAAAATCAAGGACAGCACTTTTCCACCTTTTTTTCCAGCTTTACACCCCTGTGGAACTCACTGTGCCCTCTCATGGATGTCTCAGTCCCTCCCCCGTTGCACACAACCACCTACCTCTTGTTCTGACGCAGAAATCATCTCCACACAAACGCTGGACAGGGGACCTGTGGTTCATATTTTATCTCCTGAGCCCTCGTGGCTCGTGTTTGAGCCCCCACCTCCCTGCAGGAGAGCCAAGGCAGAGGGCACTCACCACCGGCTGCCCCCATGCACACCTCCGCCCGGCTCTGCGGTTCCTCCTGTTCCATCACAGCCATCTGCAGAGCTCAAAGAGTTGGTGGCCTTGTGAGACGGTGCTGTGGGTGGGCACGGGCTCAGGGCAAGTGTAGCCTGGCACAGAACTGACGTGCCACAGGGGGCTGTGGGTGAGGCACAGCGGCTGCCCCCCCGCCGGACCAGGTCTGTGTGCGGCAGGTGGGAGCACAGAGGATCATGAACCAACAGCCATGGCTGGCAGAGGCTGATCCTTCAACAAGAAGCGCAACCACGTCCCACTTCACACGAATGAAGTAGAAGTAATTCCATTGTAATTAAATTGGAATTTGTGTGTGAATTTCAAATGAACCTTTGTAACATTATCATTAGTTCTCAATACCTCTTTTATTTTGCCTCATTGGTAATAAATGGTAGTAACTGCATTGTAATTAAATAAGAATTAAAATTTGACTTCCTAATGAACTACAGCAAAGCAATCACTATTTCAATACACATTAATTGCTGTTCTGTTAGGAATACAGGCAACTTTTTTTAATGAATTGCTACAAATTATTATGAATATATGGCCTGAGCGTACAAAATAGTCTCACATCAGTAAATGTGCCTGGTAGATGGCAGCCAGCTGTGCAGTGAATAGATCTACCCAAGGAACTTGGGACTTGTGGCATCCTAAGGCCAGTAGAGAATACACTGAATCATGACATTTCCACAATAAACTTTTTTCAGAAGGTTGCAATTAATTTACAAAAAGGCCATCCAAGACGCCATTGGGGGTGCCACTGGGGAAGTGGACTAAAAGGTGTGAGAAACCAAAAGCAATAATACAAGCATAGTGCATTTTTATGTTATTGGTTCCTGTCTGATTATAATAAAAGTGCTTTGTAATATGTCCCAGGGTAGTATACTGCATATAGAAAACCCCATTTTATTATTTATACATTCTCTCTCTGTATATAGAGAGATATATAATACATGTATGAATAATTTCACTTCTATTACTGGTCTAGATTTAAAAGCCATAGGTAGCATTTGCTGCTGCATATCACTGTTGAGGATGCAACAGGCGTTTGGTGTAAGAACACGCAAGCTACGAGAGGCATGTTTGTAATTGGGAGTACCGGCTATCTGATAGAGACTTCATATCCACATTCAGGGAAGACTTATCCTGGTTCGAAGGCGTGGGTGGGGGAGTGAACCCAAAGCACACACACACAACTGCCGAAAATATCTGCTTTCTGTTTTCACTTTGCAAGCTGGCAGCATGTGTCCTGCCAGGCAGCCTCTCGGTTACCTTCTGTCCCCAAAGTGACTGACACTGGGCTGCATTTACCCAGCTTTCACAGGGCGTAAGCTCCCCCCATGAACTACTGAAGAATTTTTTCCATCCAGGCTCTTCATTTCTGGCCCATCATCATCATGTCCCACTGCTGATTCTTACGGGACCACAGCAGCCAGCCACCGCAAACCTGGGACAGCAGCTCCCTTGGGCACGGTGTGAGCCATTCACACTGATGCGATCACCAGGCCTGTCTCACCATGGTTTGACATGCCCTGAAACACCTTCATGTCTCTGTTTGTCTGCCATCGCTATCATTTTACCTCTCATCATACTGCAAAGTCAGAGACATTTACAATCCCTTTGGATTTCCAGACCCAGCAGGGAATATTCAGAACCAGGGTCTGGATGGGATCTGTGAGAGCCACAGCTACGGGCTCGGGAGAGGGCAGCTGGCTGCTTAGGTATCTTTCTTACACCCAAATTTAAATCACAGAGATTGAACAGGGCAAGCAAACTCACTTTTTCAATTTTGTTACCTAATCAAAACTCTGAAGCTTTCTAGTGCTGGAGAGTGTTCACATATCATCCACTTTCCATATCCAATGCTGACAAAACAATAAGGCAGGAATAACATAAGTTGTGAGAAAACTAGTCTGTCTCATAAATCTTCACAGGAAAGTGGCTGCTGTTTTATGTTATTGCAGTGTGTTGTTTCCAATGAAGTGATTACTGTTAGATGTATTTTTAAATTGCTTTTGGTATTTTTAAAAATACATGAATTTGAGAGTGATAGAAATGAGATTGAGTGGCGGTAGACAGCGCCTACAATATGATTAACTTTTTCCCCAGACCAGCTACTTCTGAAATTAAGGTTACCAACACAGCTATTGGCAACTTTCCCCTGTCTGAGAAGGGCTCACTGGAGTCTGAGATGCGAGCCATTTTCCAACAGCCCACCTAAACGCTCCTCTTGCTTCAGATGCTACATGGGCTCGCGTTCTGCCTCAAGATGCTTGATTAATAATTGCAATTTTAAAGTATGAATGTGCATGTTTATGCACTAAAGCTCTGTAACACAGAGCTTCAGGTTACATCCCATCGTGTCTGAGAAGTTGTGGTTTCTGTCCACGGAGGGGAGGAACAGCTTTGTGTGTTAACAGCTCCCACCAAGACACACATGTTTCCAAAAAAAGGCTGAGCTACATTTTAGATAAAGTTCATTTGGAAGACATTCAAGGCCATAAATATCGAGTGAGAGGTTTTCTCAGAGCTTTACAAGTCATTAAAACTCCAGGTAGATTTTACCTACCAAAGGCTTCACTTGTGGCTTGCTGAGCTGACATCGTCCCTTCCCTGGATATCGCTGCATCCCTTCCAGCAGCTAATGAAGCCTGTAACCATCCCAAGTCCCACCTGCAGTGTCCCTGGGGTTGCCGAGTGTTGCACAGACCAGGCACTACAGGGTTAAGCTTACCCAGACAAGAGGAGACTCAATAAGAGGCAAAAGGAAAATGAATTAGAGGAAAATCAACAGGCAGCAAAGGAAAAACTAAATTACATTTCAAGTACACACATGCACTCTTTTGGCTGGAGGGGCAGAAAATGAAGCCAAAACTGGGCTGTTTTTATTCTAAACAGTGCATCAATCCATTGATTAATTTTACACTTTGTTCCTTATGAACCTGGGCTGGGGCCATGAATGCTGCTATGAAAAGAAGAATATAGCCAAAAAGGAACTCTTAAAAAGTTGGCAGCCGTTTCAAGGCAATGTGTCTGGCCAGCAGGAAGGAGATGGCTCCTCCAGGGAAGTGTATGGAGCTGTAAAACCATTTGTGAACCGGCCCTGCTCAGTTTATAAGGTGTGTGACTGACTTAAAGTCAAGTTTCTTGCACAAATTTGTGACTTGTAAATCGAATGATAAAAGTAGTCTTAAGTATCATTTTTCCAAAAGGGCATTACAAGATCGGTTAAGAATGACTGTATTTCCTCACTAATACCATTAACTTCAGAATTGTTTCCATCCATTACTGAGTCGAACAAGGAGGGTTTACCGTAAATTGCTACATGCTGTATGGTTCAGCTGGTCAGCTTTATGGTATAGGAAGCAGAAATAAAACAAAATCAAATAAAGGAACATAATAAAACACCACAGACCAACTTCAGCCTTGGTATAATCAAATGCAAATTAATGGAGTTACACTCACTCACACCAAGGCTGACACATCCCTTGGCCGTGGAGCAAAGGGAGGCAGCTAACTCCATCTCCCCCTGTTGCTTCCCAGGAACAGCTACGGTGAGCAGGAGCTGGCTACTAGCTCATCATGTTCCAGTTACCTGCTATCAGCTGCCTAAGTGTTTCCTGAAAATCTTCCTTTCATCAGGTTAGGAGGTTAAGGAACAACTTGGGAAACACCCCTAGAATCTCTCCAAGATAAGCCAAGAGTGACTTCAAGTCGGTGGAGGTCTGTGTAAGATCTTAAGAAAACAGGACAGGAGGTGGAGGGAATTCTGCCCGTGATATGTCTTATTCCTCATCCAGACCACAGTGCTTAGTGGGGGACAGGGCCAGCAGCTTCCATTTACAGCAGGTTCAGGAATCCCATGATATTGCTTATCTTGTTTGCATCAGGCAAGAGATAGCATGAATCCCACTTACTGACGAGGAAACTCACCTTCTGTAGAAGACTGACACGAAGTCAAGACACCACTTAAATGCCTTAAAACAGGGATCTGCAGCAGCTCAGGGCAGCACGGGTTTGACACAGGCAATCTGAATGCTCCTGCACCGACACACAGCGCTCCACGGGCACCGCACAACCTCACATCTGCTGGGGAAAAGTTCGGCTCGGTGGTGAATTTAACTGTGTGTTCAACTTTGGCAACTGCAATATAAAAACAATATTTACATGAGTTTCTAAACCATTGCTCATCCAAGCCACAAAGCTGCTCCTGCTTGGGTTGTTTGAAGACCTGACTTTCAGACCTCCTAAGTGCCCACAGGCTCAGCATAAACACTTCTGAGCAAACAGGGGTTCAGAAATCTCTGCACAGAACCAGTTCTCACCCTTCTCACTGCATTTCAATATTGCTAATTGCTAATTAATCACAGACTTTACACAGTCTCCCCCTTGCCCAAGTTTTACGGTTAAAGTTTTGTTTGAACTACGCTTCACCCAGCTGAACAGTGCTGGAGGGTCAACAGAGCTACGCAATGCGCTGTGAAAAGTGATGCTTCTTTTAAGAGGCCTCGTTATTGAAATAACTTTTGAGTTAATGTTTGGAAATAACTTTAAAATGAGGACTTGCACAGATTTGTTTTCTTAGTGCGGCAATTAGCTTCACGAGCAGTGACTGGCTGCAGTACCTTCTGCCACGTCTGACACATTAAATAAATTATTCACTCAGTTCATTAGTTGGAAATGCAGTTTGTAATACCTGCCGAGCGACATACAGGACATGCAGCAAAGCCACAGGTCACTGCAAATAGAAAAATGAAGTCAGGTTTTCCTGCTCCCACACAAACAAAAAACAAACAAAAAAAAAGATGGGAAAAAAGGTAAATAAGATACTGTTTTTCCTACCACGTGGTTCAGTTGGTTTCTTTCAGAAAACTGCCTCTCTACCCTGTTCCTTTTTTAACGACTGGATTACGACTCTCTTCTTCCCACCACATTGGACTGCCTCAGAAAACCCCCATTGCCTCTGGTGGAAATATCCTCCGGATTGGTTACTTTTTAATGAAAGTACAATGCCACAGCCTCGAGAAACAGCTTATTATTTTTCCTGCCAGTCCATCTCACTGTTGCAAGCAAAGGCTGATGCAAGTTGTCTATTTATGGCTTTATGCAGGCAGGCAGCAGCAACCAGGCACCCCTGTGGAAAGGTGGAAGCAGGAGCAAGGACAAGCGTGGGCTGTCCTTCATGCTTGCTGGTCTCCAGCTGCAGCGCTGGGAGAGACTCGCAGCATCACGGGAGATAGGATGAGCTGTGGAGACAGCACTATTGAGCTAACAGCTTTTCACCCCCCACACCTGTACACAAACAGGCCCCCGTGAGGTGTGGATGGAGACACAGCTACCGCTGGTCTGAGCTGCTGGCACCCAGACGTGCAGCCCAATCTGGATGCAGAAAGGAGAGCTGGATCCAGCCAAGAGCACCAGGGCTCTTCATGAGCGGGTGCGTGGAAGGCACCAGGCAGAGCCTGCAAAGCAGCACCCAGACGTACTGGTCTTCCACCTTCATTACTGTCCAGCTGCCTGTGCAGTCAGGGCACTGGCCTGGGGTGATACAACATCTAGGACCTTTACCACGCAGGGTGTGACATTTAAAGAGAGAAGGGGAATTTTAAATACCAGTTAGCAGCTGAGCTTAACCAGAGATGGCAGGGCAGGAGGATGAGGAGACCTTTGCAGCCTTACTCTGCTCTTCCATCCTCATCATTCAAAGCAGCCCTAAAAATAAAGCCCAGATCCAGTCAACTTCAACTGCATCCTTGAGCTCAAGATTTCCTCAGCCCAAGGAGAACCCTCCTTTCTCCAAAAGCACCAGAGGCAGTCACTAAGGGTTACTAGTGAGGAAACACCGTGCAACGAAACAACTGGGATTCAGGCCAGAATGCTGGGATGCATCCTACAGAGACAAGTGCCTGTAATTAAGCTCCTACACACATATTCAAGCATCAAAATGAGCGACATGATTTTGCAGAGGTGCTAAGCACGGATGGCAGTGGAAACACAAAGGTGAACCCCAGTACACGTGGCAACCATGTGCTCACCTCCAGCAGAGCTGCCACCCTAAAGCAGGCCTTGGGTGACTTACTCCTTTATTTTGTTCTGTCAGATTTCCCCAGGTAGAATTAAAAGGTTTAGCCACTGCCAGTCAGCTGCAGTCTTCCCAGTCATGTACCATGGATGACACAGGTCTGCTATGCAAAAAACACGTTGTGTAAAAGAGGAGAAAGGAGAGAAGAAATCTAATAAATACTCTACTATTTCCACTGTATATTATGCAAAATTTGGCATGAAATCTTTATCTCACATAAACGTGAAGGTCACTTATTTGTTCATTAAACTCTCCTCAGTCTACATCATTATGCTCATAGTTTTTCTTATACTTAATGTAGTAAGGGCCTGCCAAACTCATTAGACATCAGCTGATAAATGGATTTGAACTCACAATCTGTTAAAAATCACATAAGCACATTAGAGCAATATTTCCATGGCTTAGAGACCGTATACATTTAAATCTTCCCAGAGAGGATTTTGAACATTTTTGATCCAGTGCAGCAGACTCAACACATAATTCAAGTCTGCTTGCTGTAAAAATTTACAGGCTGGGATCTTAGTATCAATAGCCATAAATCAAAGCTGCACACTTAAAAATGTGGTAGTGGCAAAACTGTTGGATAGGGTGTAAACATCATCAAGCTCATTGTCATGCAGCACTTGCATGGGAATAATAGGGGGAGATATTGTTAAATGTTGCATATATTTTCTCTCTTCTGGCAGAATTTGTACACATAGCATATAACCCTGTGTAATTTCCAGCCTGGGCAAACCTCTGCATGAGGAAGAGCTTCTGAAGCTGTCCTGGATTCTCACCCTAGCACCGTGACTTCAAATAAGCTTTTACATGAAATGTGGACAGAAGGGAACATGGGGCATGTTTATGCCATAGTTTATGTTTCACTTACTCATTGCTCTTTATTGTAATTTCCCCCAACTGATGATAAAATGCTTATAAAGCATTGGGCTGATAATTTGCAGGCTCTCCCGCTGCTCTGTTTGTTATAAAGCTACTCATGTCTCCAGGAGAGTCTTTCTTCCTTTTGGATTTATGAGCCTAATGAACCACTGTTATTCTCCATCACAGGAGCCAGTGATGCTGTGACATTATAGCAGGAAGATTTGAAAACTTATGAGAAAGCACTTGAAACAAACTGCTGCTCTTAATAAGTGCCTCTTGTCTTCAGCATGGTCTGAGGAAGATCTAAGCGAGCTAATGAATGAAAAGAACAAACTGAGTCCTGCGCTAACCCTGCCAGCTCCGCTGCAGAGTAAGTCGTACTAGTGAGACAGATCCTCTGCTGGAATGAACAGTATTGATCAGTGGCAGGATGCTGATACACGGCTTCACCGAAGGGCCCCCTCAGCGTACGAGGAGCCCAAGTCCTCAGGACTGCTTAAGTTTTCCAGATCAGGGCTGTCAAGTGTGTGAAACTAAATACAATTAAATTGAACTGCAATTAAATTTAACTTCCACCTTACTGAAAAGAGCTCAGCTGGCTGGCTAGGCAGCCTTTTGTCCCCTAGGCACCCCAGATTCACTCAAACACATATTTTTCCTGGGTCATTTTTGACAGTCACCAAATTCAGATAATTTCAAACCAAAGCAGCGCAGGTGCAGGAAAAGGGACCGCTTCTGGAGCCTAGCTGCAGGCTGCTGCTCAGCTTATTATTTCCTTAAAGGAGCACATTTCTGCCTACCATGGCAGGACACTGTGAAGAGAAAGGCAGTACCATGGCTGGGCCAGCCCCAGGCTATTTAGGAAGTTATAGGTCATAACACACACCTTCATCTCCACCTGGAGACCATTAAGAAGCCCATGTAAAGCCCGGAGCACACAGTTCATTGGCTCCCAGTGAGGTGCCCAGAGTTAAAAGCACGTCCTGTTCAAAGCCCTATTGTGCAAGCTGCTGCTATCAAAGAGACAGTTCTTGCACCCAAGAATTTACTTCAGCTAAAAAAAAAGCGTGGGAGTAAAACAGAAGCAAGTTGCTCGATGTTAAGCCATAAGTCAACAGCAGCGCTAGACGTAGAGCCCAGGCGTCTTGGCTAGGAGCAGAAGCGAGACACCAGGATGCTCTGGCAAGGTTTCTGCTGCCTTTGGCTGTTCTGCTGGATTCCCAGAGACAAGTGGGTTGAGCCAGTTGAGCCATGCTGCCTGTTGGGACAGAACTTGAGAGGATGCCAGTCCCTCCCCACCCAAAGTGTCCCTGCCTGCTGAGCCAGCTGGCTCCCTGCAGGCTCAAATCAGAGTGTCAGACAGCACCTCGGCAGTGCGGCTGGTCAGGGAGCTTACCTGTAGGGCAACCCTGAGCCGCGGGCTTCTGTAATAATCTTGACATACCCTTTGTTGTCCAGGGGGGATGCTAGAGGTGGCTGGAAGTTATGTTTGCAGGTGAGCAGTCTTGCCAAAATAATGAGATGTCCCACCACACACGATGCTTAAGTATGCTGTCAACTCTGTGTATTATTCATACAAGCTCTGCTGTCTTCAGTTACTCTGTAATCATCACATCTTTCATCATGGCACACATATCTCCTCAGTTGTACTCATTACAAAACCAACGTGGCATAATAGGAAACAATGACACGTTCCTTCTTTTTTCTGTGATACAGTGGGATTGGGAACTCGGTGCAATACAGGTCATTTAGCCAGCAAAATATTAGTGGAACGTGTATGGCAACATGCCAGTCAGTGCTTTGAAAAGCTCAACCTAGGTGACTCTGTTTGTTAAAAAGTATTCAAAAGCCCCAATTACAATCAGTTAAAAGCAATAAGCATGCAAATTATTTTAAAACAAACTTTAATTAATTTCAGCATATGTTTCACTTAGGCTGATTAGTCAAATCTGATTTTCTGAAAAGAAACAATAAACATCTGCTAATGATGATTTACATATTACCGCTCACATGGCCTGCAGTGTGTCGGGTGGCGATGGAGGTACTGCGCAGCACAGGGAAGAGCCATGCTGTGCCAGCCACCCCCAGCCCGCAGCCACCAGGTACAGAGCACGACACAAATAATTCTTTGCTAAAATGGCTAGACGTGCCCTAAAAGGACACGGTGGCATTTGTAAAACAACTGTCCCGGTAAAGGCTTACCTTTTTGTTAAGATTCTTTGGATGAGAAGCAGGTGAAGCAGCCTGAAGCCCGGGCTCACAGGACCCCAAACTTTCCACAGCCTGACCTTGGTGCAGACCTGCACCCCGAGATGCCAAGCGAGAAGCTATCCAGGCAGCTGCATTCAGAACAACAAGGGCTTAACCTACTGCTCAGATCCCGCTTCCCTCTCAAATCAGAGGAAAAAAAATATTATCAGTTACTATAAACACATAACTTAGCCAACACAATCACTTGTTCTCCGTTCATTATATAGGGAGACAGGATTTGATTATCCTGCATAGTCAGGAGGCTAAATCCCTCTTTACGCCTGAGACTCCATCATGGGAGGCCTGAATACAGCCCCTTCATACCTTTGGGTCTGTAGCTGACAGTAATGTAAATATTTAAATGTCCATGGCATTTTACATTCACAAGGCTGATAATGGAATAGCTTTAATATCCTTACAATGCCAAATCCAGATTAGTGTGATAATAGTGGCTCCCAAGCAGTTTATTAGCACTCATACGCAATATGCAGTAACCCTAGAGGGGCTAAAAAGGGAAAAAAAAGAAGTCCTGCCAACATATACTGCACACCAAGCTGCAGGATGTTGTATTCCAAGAGTTATTTCAGTTGTAGAGAGCACATGGTACCATTACTTGTCATGAGGAGAAAATAAAGAGAGAACGGTCTGTGACAGGTGCTGCTTTAAATATTTTGAAGATATGCATCAGGAATAGTTCATAAAAGTGCTTCCAAAGTAGCTCTTACACCCACTGGGCTTGGCAGTCCTCACTTTTAAAAAACATGAACTTGGCACAGCAGTCTCCTAAATCTTTTAAACTAGCTTAATCCTCCCAGTAATGAAACGTGCACTCAGCTAGATGGGTGCATTTATCTGAAACTCACTTATTTACAAGCAACTAAAACATGAAATTAGCTGGTCCCAGAAGGCAGCTTTGTACTTCCCAACTCTTCTGTTATCATAAATCAACCCATTCAAGAAGGTGCCACATTTGTTTTTCCCGTTCTCACATCCTGTACGAATAATCATTCCCCATTTTAGTGCCAAAGATGATCCTCTGGAGATGTCTCTGCAGGATTCTGCGATTTCAGGCTTCTGTGGGACTAAAAGTGCATGTGTGTTGGCAGACATCAGGAGGTTGGCAAAATCTGGAGTTCTGGGAATGTTTCAAAGGAGGTTCCTTTACCGAACAATGCCACTGCGGTACAAGCATCGAATGTGATAACGGTAGGATCCCCGCATTTCCATCGATTACCTCCCTGCAGAGAGCAATCCAGCAAGCAGCAAACAGAGCTGTACTTCGAACGTACACCCCTTTCACACCCACCCTGCTGGGGGGGCTCCAGTGCCCAGCCAGACAGCGAGGTGCACTCCTCGCAGCCAGTCGGCACTTTCTGGGAATGCTAGATCTGCAGAAGGTTCTCCTGTCTCCTCCGCAGGGACAGAGAGCAGCCTTAATTTATTAGATGTAAAGAATTCACTCCCCAGCCTTCTGCTCAGCTTGGTGAAATAAAGGTTTTTCCAGGATTCCTTACCAGCATATTCGCTGTTGTGTCCTTGCTCATTACGCTATTTCTGCACACCAACACATCCAGTGGTCAAGCGGCACCAATATATAAAGATATTTTCAGCTTTAGGATTCAAAATCAGTATTGAATCTTCTCTTTAGGGGATTCCTTCCAGAAATTACGTTACCTCAGCAGAGATCAGTGCTTTGTGACTGCAGAGAATAACACAGCTTGGGAGGAGGAAACACCAGAGCAACAGGAGACCAAACTGAAAACACCATCACTAAGGCAGCCAGGCCCTGGGCAGCCACCACCGAGCCTCCCCATGCTTCATCTCTGACTAGAAGGCAATGCCAGTTGGCTTCTCTCAGAAAAAGTAAGCAGCTCTTGCAAGGTTAAAACATTTCATGCAAAGTGACCTGAAGATGACAATTTGCCTCCTATTCTTTTATAATATGGCACAAAAGACAGTTTAATAAGGATGCTTTTCTCATTTGCCTGAGAGAATGCCATATTCATAAATACACCTTCATTTGCCTTTTTACACCAAATTATCACCTGCTACCTGATCATTTCAGCTGTACAACTACTGTAAGGATTTCCCTTTATTCTGGAACATTTTCAAGTATCGGATTTAAAACAGCACAAAGAGCAGCACCAGGTTTGAGAATGCAATCAGGACCACAGAAATAGGAAGCAATCTGTTTCCACAGAAAGTTTTAGAAAAGAAACAGCAACTCTTCATTCATTCCTGTATCCTCTTTGAGGTCTGGAGTAAAGATTTGCTGGGAAAATCAGTTACATGTGAATATACCAGATGATGAGTCAGAAAAGCTCCGGGCAAGAATTCAGCAAAACTCAGTTTTACCAGTGTTCATATGCTTCTAGAACAAGATCCTGAAAAGCTTGTTGTCAGGCACAGGAGAAACTGGGCACACTGGATATGTGGCTTTTGTCAGCCAGCAGACTGGATACACGTGTCAGATGGAGGTGTCTTCTCACAAATTCTACTCTCCCCTAAACACAGGGATCCTCAAATTTCGTTGGCTTGGGAACAACTGCGAACAAAAAACATTCTGCCAGAATCTCAGTTTTTTCTCATCCCGTCTGCATCAATTTGAACGTCTTAATTCCCTGATGACACATGCAGCACTGGAGGGTCTCAAAGGCGACACAAGAAGCCTGTGTTGTATGAGATGGGCTCTTTCCTGACAGGTATCAAATAACACCTCCAGCCTCCTCTGGAAAAAGTGAAAGAAGGGAACAGAATAAAATATACAATGTGATAGCAAAGCTCCTTGTCTTTGGGAGCCAAACTCCCATCCTCTGCAAAGAATATGAAGGAAACAGATGTTCCCGTGTGGAGTTTAATGGCTAGATTGTTAAGGGGATAACAAATTCTCTCTCTGTGCGCCTCACTCAGACTACTACAGCAAAAATTTTTCTTCCTGACATAATGATTCTTAATTAAGGACCAGATTCTAAGCAATTCCCAAGGCAAATGAGCAGGAATACCCTGATGGCACTTCCTCCATAAGCATCATGCATTAGAACCTGGAAAGTTAGCCCATGTGCCCAGGGGAGCACAGACACCTTCCTCTATAGGTTTCTGGAAGTAGGCATTTCTTGGTAGGAATAATTCTGCCAAGGACAGGTCAACAGTGAAGGGGTTTCTGGATTGCCTCACTTCCTGACTAGTGACCATAAGCAGTTATGTTTTGGGGTCTACAAGCTAATGCCAGTTGCAAACCCCAGTTATTCCACCAAACTGACTTTGAGGTGTCCTGACCGCAGACAGGATTTGAGCCCTCGGCTCCGAGAGCCATCCAAGTCCCTCAGATCCCCTGAAAGAGAAGGGAGCCCAGCACTAAACCCTCTGCACTGTGCCATGCTTCCTCAGTAATCTTGAGGCATTAATGGACAGAATTTGTTTTCTAGATGGTCACAATTGAATTTTACTGCCAGGCCATACACCGACTCTCAGGTTTTCACTTCAGGTTTTGAGCAATTGTATTGGGTACTTTTCAGGTCAGCTCCTTTACTCTTTAAGTTAACCCTGATTTCTATCTACAAATAAAAGCAGAGAACACCAAGTACATTGCTGGGGAAGTCAGTAGTTAAGAATCACCTACATGACCGTGTTACGTCCATAAGAGCTCCTAGAAAAAAGGTCACCATGTATTTATCTGGCTGTAAGGTCCATAGGAAGTGTGCTCTATAAGAAGTGCTTTTAGCAACAGTTAACATTTTCAAGACAATATGTCAGCTAACGGTAACCTTTGAGAGGAGGGTTTGAAGAAAGGTTAAGGGAAGTTAACCTAAGTAGCTTAGAGAAATAAAGAGAAGTGTTGGAGGTAATTAATACTTGAGAGGAAATAAGGTAAAGGAGTAGAAAGACTTATTTAAGGTTGCCCAAGTGCAATGTACTACAAGATGTAATGACTTTAAATTACAGAAGGGCAAGTTTAGATTAGATAACAAGAAAAAACTTTCCAAGAGGAACAGTGATTCAACAGCGTATCATTCTGAAGAGAGAAGCAGCGCAAGCATTATAAACAGACACATTCCAGCCAACACTAGCTAGCACTCTCAGATGGAAAATACCTGGGATAAGCTGCAAGAGATCCTGGTGATTTGACTCAACAATCTATAAAGACCATTCCAAGCCCCACATCTATGATCCTGTGATTAACACACACATCACCTATTAATCTTACATGTTCCAATGGCTACCGCTTCCCATTTAAAGCATACCCACCTGACACAGATGGATGGTGTATTGTAGAACCATAATGTAGCCCTACAATGGATTACTGCTCTGATCCCCGCCTCGGCCATGCATCACATCTCACCTCATATATGTTCTGTTACAGTAAATTTTCAAAGACCAACCCCCTCCCCCAGAAAAGTCAGCTGCAGGAACCAAGTTGAAAAAGTTAAAAAGTGTTTCAGGTATTGATTTAGCAGTGTGTTTAACTGACCACAGTTTGTAAATGTGCTGATATGTTTCAAAATGAAAACAACTGGATCTTCTGACAACATGGCATCAGCTCCTGTTTTATGAGTTTATTTGCCATTCTGAAAGATTCTGGTTTCCTTCCTCAATCTCATAACTTCCCTTCAGCCTACGGTATCATCCGTTAACCTCTTGTCTGTTTGCAAGGGCAGTTGTTCAACTGAATTTTGAAAAGATTTGATGACTTCTGGCAGGGAATAGAAAATGCAAGATGTTGCATAGTCTGAAAGAGGAAACAGCACAGGGTATCATCTGTCACACTGTATACCACATAATTAGCAAAACCATTGTTTCACTCTGATTAAAACCATATTCCTCACAGCACAGTTGTTCTCCTGTGCAATGTTTCTAAACCCAGACATTCCCTCAAGATTAAAACTTCTCAGAAAAGTACGGGGAAGCTGAAGACATCCCACAGGAAACTAGTGACTGGCTCCAAAAGTACAGTGGTTGTTCTCAGTGAGGGTGTCAATGGGGCAAAGAACTGCAGGATTATGCCAGGTCAGCTGTGATATTTATGGGCTTAGCCACCACTGAAATCTGAGAGACACTGACCCATGCTGGGCTAGAAAGACACGGCCAGAAACACAGCCATGAAATTAGGGCTCCTGGGTTTCCCTCTCACCTTCACCACTGATTGCCCACAAGGTTGTGTGCCTAGTAACAACCCAGTGCTTGCAAGGGTTAATTTCTGGACTTTGAACCACTTGACTTAAGGCTAGGTTATTCCTCGCCCCCCCAGCTGCCAGATGAGGTAGAATGAACCCTTAAAGGGCTGGCAGGGGGACTCGGGAGCAAGAGTTGCAGGTTTGGCTCTCAGCTGAGGGTTGAAACCCTAGCCAGCTCCAGGAGCACAAAGTTTCTCACAGGCTGACATAGCCGGCTGAAAGTAGAGGTTGGATCTCGGAAACAGCTAGTAAAAAAATCGTCAGCTAGTGACAAAAACGAAGCTTCTGATAGCCACCCATTCTCAGATGCTTTCTCGGTGGTTGCGCAAGTCAAGTCATCACACAGGCAAATTCTGTGTCATGTCTTTCTCCTCTCAGGCTGTCCCCATGGTCGTTACGGGTGCAGATCATCCCGAGCTCAGATGGGAAGAGTTACAGTTTTCTTGAAACAAAAAAACCCCTGCTCAAAGCGTTAACAATATTAAAACCTTTCAGATTGCCAGAAGAGCCAGCAAAAGTTATGCTTTACTACTATTATATTTTCCTGGGCAACTTTAATTTTGCTTGCTATTGTACATATGGCTATTGTACATACAATATTATACATACTGTATACTACACAGTCTTATACAAACGGCCTCACAGATACAACTACATGTGACCTACAAATCCACATCCTTTCTAAGCCTGGGGTGGATAAAGAAGCAAGAAGACTGGACATGCAAGGGATGGACGTTAAACTCAGCATGGGAAGATTCTCTCTGTAATTGTTCGTATGCAGGTTTCCTACATAACTTCCTATTATTAGGTACAGATATAAAATTCTGCTATTTTTCAGCCATAGTATTCTCTTAACATAGGTTTAGAGGTGACATCTATAAATCACGTGTACCCTCAAAAAGTTGCCAAATACACAGCCAGAAATAGTTCTTCCTAATGTATTTATCACCCACCCAATCTTCTCACTTCTCTGCTTACTTGTTCTAGGTACAATTTCCATCAGTAAAGGGTTTGGGTAGCATATCTAGTGATATTAGTTAGACCAAAAGATCAGTGGCAGAAAATTGTCCAGGGTTCAACAGTAGCATTTAAACTTATAGCTGCAATGTAAGGTTCTCCCACCCCTCCTCTCAACAGGTTAATTCATGAAGGTTTATCGACAGCCACAGCAACAGTGTGCTGAGAAGAGGCAATACAATAAAAAGGGACTCTAAAGAGGAACTTTAAGAGAAAAAGAAGAGAAAGCCATTGTTTTATTATGCAGACCCTCAGACAGACCCAAGTCGAGATGAATAGTATTCAGCTTGCAAAAAGAAACATTTAAGCTGAATAAAGTTGAGAAAAAGTAAGTTTAATTTCTGCAAAGAGACTCACAGCCCACTGCTACTGGCCAACACTATCTCAACACAGCACCTCTCCACATGCCTCTGCTAAAGACATTGTTGCCTTTACAACTTTTGTTTGCCTTAGGACAGGCGTCACGTTTTGCCCCAGCCCTGCCACTCTGCAGAGTATTTCACATGCTCCCATTCATCCTTAGAGCAACCAGCCGCCTTCACAGGAAAACGAAAAAGAAAAACCCACAGCTCCAAGTTCCCATGGCCAGGCAGACACACTCCCTGATCTGCTCAGGGAATCAGAAATCAGGGCTAAAGTACAAGATTCTCTCTGCAAGTTAAATTACCTTTCCTCTGAGGAAAAAGAGCTGCACAGAGTCATAATAAATATGGTTGTCTTCGAAGACCACGTGACCATACATTTGCCAGAAGTTTAATAGAGCTAAGTCCGGTATGAAGTATTGGCTGGGTATTTGAAGAGGTTTTGGTTCATCAAAGGAATAAGATATTTAGAACAGCTGTTCGACAAGGACAAGAAACCAAACCCACTTCAGGATGGAGCTTAATAAATGAATTAAGAGAAATTGTGGGACAGACTTATCTGCAACAAAATCATGTTTGGGGAAATCAAGTGGTTTTGTCAGTCATCGATTTGTTTCCTGGCATCGGTTTCAGTGACGTCTAGCAATGTTACAGGGTGATCTGTGATTTCCAAGTGCTGCCACAGTTCAGTTTAAAGGTTACAGGTAACACGGTCTTCCCAAATAAATGCCATATTTCTAGTTATAACCCACTTGGACTTTGCCTGCAGTATTTTTTTTAGTTACCGTTCCATCATCTACCTCAGGTGCTAAGTGCCTAGCACGGCACAAATGAAAGGTAGGAGTCAAAGAATAATTAGTTGATGACATTTCAGGTGTCTTCATGAACTATCCCAGCACCCACTGCCTACACACCATACCTCGGACCTCCACGCACCCACCCCACACCTTCCTACATCCATGCCCACCACCAGCAGCACTCACCCTGTTGCTCCCAGCCAGCTGTGGCTGAAGCTGATGAGGCACTTTCTCCGTGACTGCGTTAGGCACTGCCTTTGGTTATTCCTTCCTGGCAAGACAGTGGGAGTGACGTGATGAATTTGCCTGCTATTCCCATGGCGCAGCCTGGGTGTACCCCCTGCCTGCCCAGGACGCTGGTGACTTCAGTGGTGCGTGGGTGTGCGTGGCTATCTGCGTGCCTCAGCACGCAGCTGTGGCATTGCAACACTCTCCAACAAGGGAAGGCAATGAACAGCAAAAGTCTCCTCTGTAGCCGTTGGCAGTGACTATACATCATACATACATACATCTCATCTCCATGTATTATTTTTCTACACGAGTGTGATACTTCGCAGTTACACGAGCCCCTGCCACTTGCATCCCAAGGAGCTGCCTGCAAGAACCTGGAGATCAAAACTCACCCACTGCCTTCAGTCTCTCATCAGACACCAAAGGCTTTCACACTCCAGAACAGGTTTCTATGAGCCTTTTATTAATACTGTACATTTCTTGGGTGACTGAAATTACTCAGTTTCTAGCTTGCTGTCTTATAATTCACAGGGGCTTATTATTAATGGCCCAGTAAAACAATATATTGCCTGTTGTATCTTAATTCAGTAGTCAGTAATGACCAACTTAGAGAAATCATTTTAGACCTATGAGTTTTCTAAGGCCTTTTGAAGGTAATGGCAGTAAAATATGCATATACTAATGTTACTTGCAGAAGGCAGAATATAGTGGCAGTATAAGCAATAATACAGCACTGTGTAATAAAAATTGAAAATTCTTTTCCCTAAGTGTAAATATAAAATACCTCTGGGGGACATATCTAAAGGAAGAGTGTTTCAATAACACATAGTTAAACTCAAAATTATATTTTTCAAAGCTATCCAAGTATAGTCTAATAAATAAACCATAAAATAAAACAACATTTTACAAGGAAGACTCATACTGTATTTCAAGCTTTTTGCCACTCTTAAAATCATTATTTAATACGGACAGTTTTAGTCACAAAATTTCAAGAGTTTATTCAATATCTTTTATGTGCTTTACAAGGTTATTAGAGAATTTATTTTCTCTTTCCCTTACAGATTGGAAGGTGGGCAGTGATATATGAGCTTTCACATTTTATTTATTCACCAAACTGTTCCAGATGTGATCCCATCATTTATCCACTGACACATCAAACCTGCTGTGTGACCTTTACAGTGACCTCTTTACAACATTTGCTTTCATGCTCTTAAAGTTATAGCAGCTTAACTGCTTGCTTCAGTGGGAAGACAAGAGGCCTGATATTGGGGGGTGGGGGTGGGGTGTGTGTGTATAGTTTAAAAATAATAAAAAATTTAATTCCTATCCTACAATATGAAAACTAAGTCCAGGTGGTAAACTAGCTAGTGGAGTTCTATTCCCAGAAATGTTTCAATCATATTTTACTCCAAACAGTATTTCACTCCATGGACTTGGAATGTACTGGATTTGCACAGGCTAAATTTAGCAGGCACTAAGTCTTTCTCCACTTCTTGTGATCTGCCAAAGGAACAGGTATTCTTGGGGTGATATGCTTTCCCTTACCATATACATCACCAAATAGAATGAGGGTCCATCTGCAGCTTTCCTTCTTAAAGGGAAAAAATTGCTCATAGTGCACCCAAAATTTCCATTAACCAAAAATTACCTACACATTATGACCTTAGCAATATGCAAAAAAAAGAATTTTGGCATCAAGTCTTAGGGGGTCAGTGAGTACACGAAAATATTTCAGGTACAGATCATTCAGATCAGTCAGCTCCCCAAGCCCAGACATGGCCAGCTGGGATTTTCCAAGTCTGGTGAACTTTTCCTTAGCATTTTTTTTTTGTTTGTTTTATGTACTTCTACATTTGGGCTGATACCAGCAGTAGACATATCTCTGTTGTGGTTCACGCAATATTTATGGCCCAAGAGGTACCAGGGAGTATAAAGAAGCAGGCGCACGTACACACATACGCATACACACCCCCCCACACACAGTCTGCACCCAGGAGAGCTCTAGCCAAGGGATGAAGCTTTGATAGCACAAAAAAGATGCTGCACGCCTCCTAACTAACAACTCCCCACACTTTAATTTCACTTAGAAAAGTTCCCACCAACTTAAACAGAAGTGTTCAAGTGATGTGTAAGTAAGAAACAAGTGAAACCTGGGAAAGGCTGTAGTGAGAACTTCTGGATGGCCTCCTGGTTTGCATGCGCTCAGCTCTTTGCTCCGTGCACGCCCACTGCGATTCATTTCACAAGAATGCCTGAGTTTTTGAATTCATATCAAAGCAAAACCTGGATTGTGAGGCACTGAAGAACCTCCCAACCTTTTTCCTTGTCCTTTCTCTCCTCCCTTCCCTCCCTCCTGATCACAAAGGTTATCAGGGTATATACCACTGCAGGGCAGACATCTGACCAGCCTGAGGTACCAAGTCACCTGAGCCCACACTGCAGAATCATGGTGTAAAAAATAAAAGAGAGGCAGAATAAACCCTGCAACCACCTTTCAGCAAGCCCTCCCCAGAGCTGTATGCAGAGAGCTATGGTTAACCCAAACACGGGCTTCTATTGCAGTGACTTCTGACACAGACCGAAACCCCGAGCTGAAGCTCAGCCTGTAAGATTTACACTCAGAGCAGAAAATCAGATTCACTCCTGCCACATTTTTCCCCCTTTGTAATGCGATGTTCTGACAACGGCTTTTACTTTATATTTTGTTGTAGAAATAATGAGGTTTCAGAGTAAGAACTTAAACAGCCATTTTTTGCAATATTAGTTCGTCAATAATGGAAAAATGACATCAAAGAAAACACACTTGTTTCTTTAGGTGTAAATCAAAACACAAAGCAAAGCCAGCAGAAAACCCATGCATTAACCTCGTGTGCTTTGACAACAGATGAACAGTACAAATAGTCGATCTGAAGATGCCAGTGGGAGAATATTCCAAAGGTACCTGGAAGTACCGCTTCCAGGTTAAGTGATCACAGAAAAATTACAGTAACACACCAACCACCACTCAGTGATTAATTCTCAGGAAAAAAAAAAAAAAAAAAGTGCAACCCTGTTTTGATCACTTCTCTGGTTTACAGGCTTCCATTTCAGCTGGAGTCATGCTTTAAATAAACAGAGCTGAGATTTGAAACTTTTTAAATAACACTCAGGAACAAAATTCAAGTGAGCTCCCCTGCTCGCTTTCTATCACTTATCCCTGCTGGCAAAGGAAATGCAACTGTTGGCTTTTGAAAGCCACAAATTTGCAAGGGTCTGGGGCGTGAGCTGGCAGGAGGCTCAGGCTCCTTGATGTTTGTAATTGAAAAGGACACGAAGTAATGAAGTAATTTCCCTGTCCCTATTCTCCATGTTTATCAGAGGCCTGTCTGCTGTGGAGGAAGGGTGACAAGGTAATCTGAGCCTCCACAGAAAACCTGCTTTTTCTCCAAAGTTATTTAGATTTCCATGAGCGCTGGCAGAATTTTGGAAGGAGTCCAGGCAAATGAAGGAATTTGGCTGCTCTGAAAATATCATACAGGAACTTTAAAAATTGAACTGATTTATGCCCTGTAATGTTTTCAATACTGTATAAATTAAGTTTGAGTTCTTAGCCTGGATTTTAAGAAGAAATTTTATATGTTATGTGCCATGAAAGAACTAGAGGAAAAAATATCTTATTGTATGATAATTCCACCTCTCCTATAAGAAGTGCTAGACTTTGCATATATAATGTGTTCAAAGGAATAATATGGAAAATGCATTACTTTGTAGCATCAAAGGATGTTCCAGAATACCTTGAGGTCCTGACAGCTATTTGGAATTTGCTAATATCACACAGCACTGTGAAATATATTAGCAATATAAAGTTTATATGTTCTGTTCACCACCAACTGACTGTAGAGCTGGGCTTGGGAACACTGTAGGCTTCTGAAGTACAGCATCTAAAAAGTGTACCCTAATTGGAGGGAGAAAATTATCTCCTACAGAGGACTGCTTAGAGCCACCTTTAGTCTTTCATGTGCAGATGGCAGCGTCTGGGCTTTTGGGCTTTTTTCCCTTGTGGACGTGCTAGCCTGTGTCAAACGCTTCCACGGCATAGTCTCAGGAAGTCCTCTAGCGTCAATAAACAGCCATGTGCTTTCTGAGGCTTTCTGATAAACTGTGAGGTTTTCAAAGGAACCGCAATTTGCACATCTAACAAACATAAATATGTTTAGCCATGGTGCCTTGTCCTCAGTCAACGGAGATACAGCCTGTAAATAGCTAAATACGTTTTCCTCTTGTAATCAGCCACGGACACAACCTCAGCTGGGGATCTGAAGGTTGAGTCACAGTCGATCCCTGATTTGATGAATCACCAGCCTCCTCTGAGGTTTGAGTCTTGTTTCTGGTTCAGAGGTCAGCATGTACAAAAGGCCGTTACCAGTGAGCCAGCCACCTCTGCTAACACACACACGCTGCAAACCAGCACTGCAACCCCAAACCGCAGAGCTGCAGAATGTGCAGCTCAGTGCTCAAGGTGGTCCCCAGCAGCAGCATCAAGAGGCTGAGAAGTGGTAGCTGCCGTTCAGAAGTGTGAAAACAGAAGCTTAGGAGGAGACGGCTTGCTTCTGGAGCCTGAAAGAGTAATTGGGAAGTTAGCAGAAACCGACAGAGTCGCCAGAGGAATGAAATGATAAAATTAAAGCTGTGCTGGCTGCCAAACCTCCCTCCAAAAATTTAGGAGAGCAATCCAGGTGAGGAGCAGTTCACCAGGCAGTCAGGAAAGAAAAGTTATTCATCAGGCAACCCTTCCGTAAGCAGATGTGTACCTTCAGCGTGCAGGTATGTGCGGGGTTGTCACTGGTGTTTCCTATGGAGTGGAAGGGAACAGAACCTATCGTCCCTAACTGCTGTTACGTGACACCATTCTTCCATCCCTTCACTCTGCATCATCCTTTCAAAAGAAGAGCTCCAGATTTTCTGCTTCCAGTCTTCAGCCCATGATTACTTGTAACCAGTGTCACCACCTGGCACGTATTTGTGTGCAAACACAACTTTCCACATGCAAATGAGACAACTATTATAACAAACCTTTGGTACAAATGACTGTGCATGGGCAGATTAAAGTAATTAAAAAAAAAAAAATAATGAATACATTAACAACAGCTATGCTTTTCCAGGACAGATACATCTCTCTCTCTCTACTGTGTGCCATTCCTGGTGTTTAAGATACATGTTGCCACACGGTCCTCTGAATCAAGGCAACAACCATTCTCTTCCTGCTTTTTGTGACATTAATATCTTCGAACCCCTTGTTGTCTGCTGGGACAGGCAACAGTCCCACCCTTGCAGCAAGCCATCACACTATACCTTTCTCGTTTTTCCAAAATGCACAATTTTTGCCCCCCACTGTATGTCTATAATCCTGGCATGCCTAAAGCATGAACAAGAACTAACCCCAAACCAAAACCACCTTTCATACCTGTGAAAATGGAACAGCCATAAAATCCAAAGCTGTTCTTAGGTCTGTGGAGAAACCTAGAAATGTAACCTACTGGGAATGGGTGTTTCCACAGAGACTCCCAGCAGACTGGAGAAAGCTCCAGATTTACAGTGTAATGAAAATTACATTTCATGTTATATTTTCCACTGTGTGGCTTTTTTTTTCCCCTCTGCTGTAGTATTCTGCAGGCCTTAAAGAAGTGTCCCTGTATCTTAGTACACAGAGGTCTTGGGATATTACTTGAAAACAGTACACCAAGAGGAAATTGTGCAATCAATTCCATGAGAATGCCTCCCTCAGCAATAAACACTGCCTGTGCCAAATAAATGGGTGATGTGCGTCATAAATTTCCTTTTCCTGTCAGAGCAGCCACAAGAAATGGATGAAGTTATGCACATTTGTATAAAAATAAAAATGTGTTATTTGCTCTACAGCATACTGTGGACAGGGCACTGCAAGCACTGAGGAGCTGCAGAGCGCCTGTTCATGCTGCCAGCACCGAGCAGCCGAAGGCAGAGCTCCTCACACACAAAGGAAAGCTCATCCAGTTTTTCTCACAGTCATATTATGCCAGTTCCAGCCTAACTGGTCACAAACGATGAAGGAATGTCTTAATTTTTGCATTCAACTTCAGCCCCGATCAAAGACATCTTGTTAAAAAGAAGGTGTTTACCACTCGCTGCAAATCAGACCTAGGCACACAGTCTTGGCTGAACAGCCCAAGCCTGACAGTCCAAAACCACTAGCTGTCGGACTAAAAAGTCAACATGTTTTATTCTTATTTTTCCCATTGACAGCCTACAGAGCGAGAAACTGGCTTTGCACTTACCTGAAAAGGACGCAACCCACCACCCTGACACACCGAGTTCAGCTTAACTAGCTTAGATAAGCACAGGACACCAACTAACGCCGCTCAGAAAGCTCACCCCAAATGGAGATCCAGACTATGGCAACAACACAGTTTTGGACTACTTTATTTATTTTACTATTCTCTATTCAACCCCATTCTGGTGTTGCTCCTAACTGCAGCAGAGCGTTACTGCAATCGACAGTGAGACCGTCTGACCCTGAGCACCTCCGTGTGCCTGCGCAGCGATGCCATCCGCACGCCTCACCCATCTCCGAGGACTCTTCCTGCCCAGGACGCACACTGACACAAAGCAGTGTCATCTCCGCCTCTCCATCACTTCTGGTCGCATCCCTCCTCAGGCAACAGCTCTTCTTTACCAGCCACTTCCATAAGATTCCTGGCTCAACTGGGGAAAAGAGAGAGCTGTCATCACTGATATATTAGAAATACAATTCAAGCAGCTGCTATTTGTGTTTTATTTTTAGACGACTGTTTTTTTCCCCCAGACTGATCTCAATTTCTATAATATTATTCTATTTCCTAGGTCAAACAACATCTGTTGTATAAAAAGGAAAGTGAACTCATTTGCATTATCAAGTTTACATCTTTCCGTTTATATTTTACTATAATTGCCTCACTAGGAATTGCCCTGCTCTGCCTCCTGATACTTCATTAACTACTGGGTCCATGAGATCCTGGTGTAAGTTTAGCATTAACAACCACTGCACAGGCCTTAACCTGGTAAACCACAGCAGGGTTTACAGGCTGTGCCCATACCAGCCCCAGAAGCAGGGAGCAGACAGCTATGGGTGCAGCACCCTCCTCCCACCCTTGATGCCTGCCCCGTAAACGCATCGACAACCTGCCATCCCTGCTGCCACGGAGGGCTTGCTCTGGCCACGACAGCAGTCACTGGTGCCTGTCTTTAGCGGTCAGTGTAGGCACAACCACAATCTGTCAAAAAAACCCCAACATATAGAGACATAACGTCAGCAACTGTAAACTAGCATCGCTCTCTAAAGCATGCTATCCGGTACACCAGCTGGGTATCTGCCCTGGTTCGGCTGTGGGACTGGCACCAGTGAGTAAGGGTACTCTGTCCTGTTAGGGCTTACAAACGGCGAACTAAAGCAATCCAGAAAGTGAAAACCAAGTTCCTACATCCAAACCCAATCTAGTCCAGCAAGAGCAAAGTTATTCAAACCCACGGAGGGCTCTGCAACCCTGGCTCCGGCCACTGTGCCTGAGGACCACTGGCAGCACTCGGTGCCTTTGTTTCATTCTTCTACTTCTCAAAGAATAGAGCCAGAGGAAAACAAAAAACTAAAAGGAAAACTCCCAGCTCTTTGGAGGCACAAGATGAAATCAATGGCATTGATTCGATCCCAGCTGGCATTTCATACGCTGAATCGCCAGTCTCTCCCCCTCCAAGTCAAAAGGAGCCGAGAACTAGAGCAAGCAGGACAGAGAAAGATAATAGCAGTTCCCCAGATGTGTTTCTCATGAGCAAAGATGTTATTCTCATGTTTGGTCACCTCTGAGAAGAGCAATTGGTTCAGGCATCAGGGGACAGACCTGCACAGGAGCCAGTGAAGAAAGGGCTCTCTTGCCTGAGGGGACAGGTAGGGACCTCAGGGAGCCAAAGAAACTCTGATGAGGTCCCATCATTTTTCCTGTGGTTCATACCTGACCTTTGGTGCTTACTTTCCTCCTCTGCTGCTACCTCTGCTCTTCAAGCAATAATGAGGATCCAGAGCTGTAACAGTTTCCATCACATCTTTCATTAAAAAATGCTTGATTTTTCCATAAGGCTTTGATCTAAGAAAATGACAATTTACAAACATGAAAATCTTTGCTGGTACTTCCTAAGGTTCAGGGAAAAAAAAAGGCTATCTCCATATGTTCACATTTGTTCTTTTAGGTAAGTAAGCCTGTTCCCTGTAATTCTACTGAACTGCTAGGACATGATGGATTTCCTCAGCAGACTTTCTCCCCCTGAAGACAGTACGAGGAGCCCTCGTGCACAGCAAAGAGCACTCAATGTGTGTAGAACTGATTTTCATTCTGGTCTGAACCTTCAGTATATTTCTGAGCAGCAGCAAAACCTTTATTGCTGATCATGAGAGCAGTAATTTTGCTAGCACACAGCTGGCCACAGGAACATCCCCCCGGTTGTTTATGCTTTCTGCCAAGGATGCAGTCTCAGAGGAGCACACAAACACCCCTCTGAGCCATCCTCCTCCCAGACACAGCTCAGGTAGGAACATGAAGCTGGCCTAACTTCACTTCCAGAGGTGACGTGAAGGACCCTTTCCCGCTTGAAACACAGAAGTTGCTCCTCACAACATTCCTTTTGTGAGACCGAAGTAAGATATGTCCTGTGGGTGAGGATGCAACCATCTCGCTGTAGCACAGGTGGCTCTAAGTGAGAGGATGGAAGCAGCTGCACCGTCTCTCATGTCTCAGGGCTGCTGCCCAGCCCACTGAGTGGCTTATACCAGACAGGTGAAGTCTTGCAGGCCTTCAGACAAGACAATCCAAAGGCCAAATATCTGCAAAAACAATTTGTTCCCAACATCATCTCTTTCACCTAGATTTTCTTGTTGAAACCTGATGGGGAACAGGCACTTTTGCCACGGTCAGCAACAGTCAGAGCATCCTGTGCCCAGCACCTGGCCTTTTGCTCCACAGTCAGCTCCACCCCACGGCAAGGCAGGGACCTCCAGACTCCATCGTGTCCAAAGTCACCCTCTGCCAAGAAACCCCTGAAATCAAGGGGGAGGTTTTAGAGGGACATTGTGGACTTGCATCTCTACACCCTAGAATTACAGTGCTCCTGGTCTAGAAAAAACTGCTGGGAGTTGCGAAAGAGCAGGATTTTGTACAATGGCTTGAATAGTTGACAGTTCCAGTCTAGTCAAAAAGCCTCACAAGAAGGGCCTGATTTTGGAGCTTGAAGTATTTCTTTTCCCAAAGGGCACTAGTGTATGGAGAACCATGCCACGGTTTTTATGGTTAACTGAACATTTCTTTTCAATCTCTGAAGGGCTTGGGGTTTGTTTGAATTGTGAATGATGGCTCATGTCCCAGCTCTGTGTGTGACATACTCCTCTAGTGACAAAGTTCACACACTGAGCCTCAGTCAAGAATCCACATGTACCCTGAAAGTTGCTGGCACCCACAGCGTGTAATTAAGATCATATGAGACTCGGCATTTCTTTCCCTTGCCCAGCTACATCCAATAAAAGGGCCAAATGACTCTCTTTGCCCTTAAGATTTGGAAGGTAAATCCTACAATTTGGCTTTTCCTCGCACGCCTTCATTTCTAGCTGTAATTTCTATTTAAATGTTTCTTTACACTCTCCACAACAACCATTGTCATGGTACATTATGCCATGACCATTTCCCGCAGGATAGCAAGGCAGTATTTTCAAAAGCAGCTAAAAGAGTTAAAAGCAGAAGTCTCCAGTCAAAATCTTTCCAGGATGAATGGTTCTAGGAGCAGGGACATTATATGAGCAGCACAACATGGATCCTCACCTCAGTGGTGCCAAGATGTTATTTTGGCAAGTTACTCTAAAGATCTGAATTTAAAGGGAAGAAAGGTTGGTTTGGCAAGTTGAAATAGCAAGGATAACTCCACAGATAATATAGCAATAGCTGATTTTGCTTCAGCGGATTTAAACAGCAATAATAATAACAAGTTTTCCTTTTCTTATTAGATACCTATTTTATCCTTTTGTGCATCAGCCTGTTGATTGTTGTATCAGTTAATGAAAAGAAAAAACCCAGTATTTTAGACAAATATTAATTGATATCATTTAAGCTGCTGTCATGACTTTGACTTATAATGAACAGCTTAAGGTAGACACAAACCTAAAATGCTCAGCCTTCCTCCAGTGGTCAGGGCTTACTGAGAGAGGAGCAGAAGAAATGGGTATTATGACAGTTTGTCAAGTGCATTTCTTACCTGGCACAACTGCATTGTATTTACTGGCTCTGGGCATTGATTGACAAGCTTACCGTAATCCACGGAAAGCAAAAATAAGATTCTCTTGTACAGCTCAAACGAAATCAGCTGTCCTTTATAGCTGGGTAAATTCAGAGCAACTTGCTGAACTTGCCCTGAATGTACACCAGTGAAAACAAAGGAAGATTTGGGTACTGAATTTTTATGATTGGAAACAGCCACAGCCTTGTGAACTCCTTTGAGCGTGGAAGGAAAGCCACATCTGAGAATTTTGATGGTCAGTTTGTGTAACATTCCATGCCTTGCCTTCAGTTTGATTGCCGAGATCCTCCTCTTCTACAATAAGGAATTTGATTTCCTTTCATCCAAATCTGGGGGGGGCGGGGGGGGGGGGGGGGGGAAGTATTGTTCCCCCTCCTGCACAGCCTGTAAAACTTGTATGACTTAAAGTAACAACCATCTTCGCTGGAGATGGAGCTCCTTCAGAAATCAGCAGCAGCAAGGTGACTAAACAGTCTCACTTCTTGGGCAGGGGTGGAGGAGAAGCATTATATTAGGGAAAAGACAACCCCACCCCCAGACTGGGAGTAGGAGAGACAGAGGGAAGAAAAGAGGAAAAACTAATAAAGAAAGATGAGAAGGAGGGAAGAGAGCAAGAGAAAGACAGGGAGAAATAAATACTCTGGAAAAAAATATAACTGACTTCAAAACTCTCAACCTCTGTTAGAGATTAAAGGGAAACTCTTCGTGCTCCTCAGATTTCATCTTTAAATGATGAATGGACAGGGTGGGCAGAAGCCTGAGGAGGAAAACCCAGTGCTCTCACCCTTGCTCGCAGGCTGGGTTCTGCAGGGCTGCTCTTTGTTGCCTCATGCTGCAGCACACTGGTACAGTGACCAATGATGCCATCAATATTCCAGGTGGGATCTAATGCCTTTTACAGCAGACACAGATCACCTCTTTCAGTTTTCATCCTGTCCCTCCATTAATGCAGCCTTGTCTCTTGCTTGCCCTTTTACTCCAGCTGTGATCTAGGGGGACAGTCTCAATGATTTTTCCAAATGAAACTAACCCCCCACCCCCATCAAATCCCTCTCTTAATCCCTCTGCTGAATGTTTGCTCTGTTTAGTACATATTCCCCAGTCTGATTCCCTGCTCACAGATTAATTACTTTGCATCTCTCCTCATTGAACTCCATTTTGCCATTTGTTAGCAGACACTGAAGAGATTTTGGCCCTGGTGAATCTTCTTAGGTTGTGCCCGGTCTTGGGGAGACCTTACACCAGACGATCTCTCCCCTCAGCCCACTGCAAAGCTGGAGTAACTTCTTGGACATCAGCAGCTCCACATTTACAGTGTTTCTGAGGAGCAGGCTCACTGTTTTCAAAGCCCACAAATACACCGACTGCTCTGGAACACGCGGCAGCAGAGCAGCACTGGCAGCCCCTTGCTGCAGCCCCAGGGACACCGGTGACTCCAGACCACACTGACAACTGTTCCCACCCAAGAAAGCCATGAAAGGGCTCAAGCTGATCAGGCTGGGAAGGCACAAGGGGGTCTAACTAGGATGCTTTGCTGCTGGTGGTGCCAAACCTGGGCTGCTTTAGCGACACCAGCATGGTGGGGCACCTCTGTGCTGTCTGGATTACACATTACAGAGGTCCTGAAACAGTCCCAAGAACAGCCTTCTGCCAGCTTGAAAAGTTTTCATCTGTGCTTATTGTCTCATACCTGCCCTTGAGCTGTTTTTGATCCAACAGCCTCTATTACCTCCTCTTCCTTTACCTTTTGCCTTAGCTATTAATCTCTGATGTGGAACTTTGTGAAATGCTCTTTGAAACTCTAAGCGCACTGCTGAATTCCCCTTATCTAGCCTGGCAGTAATATCTTCAAAGAACTCCAGGAGGTTAGTTAAGTATGACCTCCTCTAGCTTGAAGCTCAGCTTCCCAGCAAGCCCTTCACTTCATTGCTAGAGATGAGAAGAAGAGGACGGGGAACTCTGGGACAAAGAGGCACATCACTGTTACAAAAAAGCCAGCAGCAGACACAGCACCGCTCTGGCTGCCCAGCACATTTTTAAATTACATTGGTGACACCAGACTCCCTGACTGCATTTTCTGTTTTACAAGGACCCAATGCAAATCGTGTCTCGCAGGCAAGCTGCCACTACCCACACAGAGGAGGACTTTTAAAGAGACACCAGGGACATCTGAAATAAAGCTGAGGACCCAGCTGCACATCCCGCACCTTTGGATACCCCCTCAAGCTCCTTTAACACCTGCCTGTTGTCATGTTCTCATCTTTCATGCCCTCCAACCATGGAGCCATTTCAGACTTATTTAATGCTACAGGAAACGTTTTCACCATGAAGGTGCTCAAACATGAGAACAAGCCTCCCAGACAATTATCTCCACCCTTGGAGGTAACTGAAAGTCAGCCAAAGTCCTGAGCAACACTGCCCATCTTCGAAGTTGACCCTGATTTGAGCAGGAAAGTGGACCACAGAATATATTAGAATAAGGTGATTTTTATCTTGTCTTTGGACCCAGCCCCATCTTTCAGCTCTTAATTGGCGATTCCAGGAACCCAAGCCTCACTGTAACCTGTCCACTGCCTTTCCAGAACCTCAGCTGGGATCAGGTTCAACTTGGTGAGTTCCCTCCCTTCTGCACCAGCACAAGCAGTATTTAAAGTTTATCTCTGCAGTAAAGCGAGCCCACATTTTAATTCCACCTTCACTTGCCTTGTGCAGAATTTCCCCTTGCACTGTGCTTCCTGCTCCCTCGCAGAGCACCTTGCTGTGTTTCCATTCACACATCATCTCTCGCTGGTTTCTCATTTACATCATAATACCGGAGTTGCTGTTTACACTGAGCTGCACAAAGGTATGTTTTACATCTTACTGTGGTGTGATCATTAACATCACACTGCTGGCCCCAGGGAGTTTCAAGACTGGATTCAGATCCGTCTGTCCTGTGTTCCCAACAAGGGTTCCCCCTGCAGGCCTGAATATTTTGGCAGGAGACAATTCAAAATGTGCAGAACGCTACATGTCAGGCAGAATGTGCTACCTTAAGATGATCTGTTATATGAATGTGCTTGTCATTTTGTTTCTTACCTCTTTAAAGAGCAGCCTCCTCAGAAATCATGGTGCAGTCTATGCTCCATCACAACAAAAGTGTAGGTATACCTGCAGCGAGGTAAACTCCCTTAACATACTCAATTTATAGATAAAATCCCCCCAAAAGAATAAAAAAAGACACACGACAGAATTCCTTCTTTACAATTGATACAAGGTTAGGAGATTTTGGTGCATTCTCTTTATATGTTTGCATCTCAAAGGTATGTATAATGTTTCTACCACCCATATCTGCATGGGCTGTCTGGAAACTAAAATAAAGACACACGTGGCAACGCTTCAGATTTAAAACACAGAGCCACGGAGCGATGCGGCTCTGAGCGTTAATCAGGGGGGGAACCAGGTGTTTCAAACGTGCTAGCAGCCACGCTGTCCACAAGCAACGGGATCCAGGCAGGGGGAAGGAGACATCTGCTTTGGAAGTAAACATCCACCTGGCAACCTAGGTGAAAACAAGAGCTACAGAGAAAAATGAGGATGGTGAACCCGTCTTTTCCTTATCGGAAGTCCTGTAGAGGTTCTGTCTCTTTGAGGGTTGGTCTTAGTAGGAAATAGTCCTTTTTTATTTCTCCTCAGTTGCATTTACACCTAGGGCTTACCGCAACTGCCTTTGAATTCCTTTCCACTGTGTCTACCTACCCTTTGCTCAAGTACCTTAGATCAGATACCACAAGATTAGGTTTTAAGGAACATGTGTAGATGGACAAAAACCATAATTTTTTTTACCTTCAAGTACGAGAACAGAACTTAGCTCACTTTCTGCCCTCTTCAACATCTCCTCCTCTACGCCCTTGGAGGGAAGAGACACCTTCATCTGCACTGGTGGGAAATGTCTCTTCAGCTTTGAGGACAAAAAGTCATTCCTAACACTTGGCACAGAGTAAGCTCGAAACTACAGCCTAAAAGTGGCTGGGTTCTGTGAGGGAAATATGAAAAGAAAAAAAAATTACTAGCAGAATAATAAATTTGACAGAACTTATCCTAAACAATAGCAATCTCTGTAGGCTTCTCAGAAGTTGCAAGGCACACACTTGCAAACAGAAGTGCCCTCAGGAGAGATCCACAACACAAACTGGGCCCCTAGGCTGGCTTTGGGCTGCATCCTTTCATCTGTAATACACAGCTCTGGCTGACCTTTAACTAAGGAAAATAAAAAGGGAGGTGACTGTTATTGAGTCACACAGATGAGAAAAAGTAAGGTGTGAATTACGATGGGGAAGAATGGAGAATATTTACAAAATCCTAGGAGGCAGAGTATTTTCAGAATACTTCCGGATGGGGCAGACACACTAGCAGCACTGGTTTTGCAGAAGTGGTTGCTTTGGTGCAGGTTTGCCACTCGCTTTCCCTAGGTTTTCTCAGGATAGATGCCTGAAGTTTGAGATTTCAAATTCCACCAGCACTTTTGAAAATCTTGGTTCCTTTTATGTTCCCACAGTGCTCCAATAGCTGTGTAGCCTTGAATTTACTTAGCATTAAGTGCTGCTACAAGAGTCAAGACCAGTGTCTGTCTACAAAGCTGCTGTGTCCAGAATGGCAGATTCAGACACCAGGATATGGCAGGGAAGCCATGCCACCCTCTTCTCCCTCACTGCAGGCAGCAAGCTCAAAGAGAAAGGGAGATTCCTCAGCACCTGCCCAACTTTTGTAGATGAAAAAGAAAAAAAAAAATCTCAGGATCATTCATTTTCTTTCAGTGCAGGGCTACAAAGTTCATATGATAGTGTTGCACAGATACTCAGACTGGCTTCAAACAAGCTGCGGTACAGCCAGCAATGACGGTAACACATTGTCCAGCATAGGCTGGATAATAACCATCACCAGTTCACTCCCTTCCCTGGGAGAGCTTTGCAATCAACGGTGGCCACTGTCTATCCTTCACTACATGGCTCACGGTACGCAGGGTAGGTGGCCTGCAGCTAGATCAGCTACACTCATGCCTGCTGGAGGAACAGAAAAACCCTCCCAGCTGCCTCACCTCCATAGGTCTCACCCGCTCCCCAAACACATCCAGGGCTCCAGGATCTCTGCCCTCGCCGACAGGCCCAATGCTGCCTGTGCTTGGGGCTGCAGGGGAGAGCCCAGTGGCTGCGCCCGCTGCAACACAACTTCATGCCAGTCACCAGGGTCGTGTGGAGGAAGGTGGAGGAAAAAAAAAAAAAAAATCACTGAGAATTAATCAAGCCATCATCAGCGGCTCCAGGTGCAATAGCTGTACAAGAAAAACAAATAAATCAACCCATGGTTAAAAATAGCCCTTTTGATTACTGTCTTCAGTCTTCGTCTAAAGACAGCATAACGACATAACGTTCTCTCAGGAACTAACCCTTGTCCAATATTTTATGGCTCCTGCCCTTAGAGCTAGTCGATACTTGCAGAAGATAGAGAGGTGGATTGATTGGAAGGAAAAGATACCCGAACTGTCCGCGCTCGCTCCCACTGCCGGCTGGGGTGACTGGAGGGACCCCGGTGCCAGAACAGCCTAGTGGCCACGCACAAGCTTCAGTGGCCAAACAGCTACATCGGTGAGCCCTGCGGGCAGCCAGCCGGCACTCGCCTTGGGCAGCTGAGCTCTCAGGAAGTTTACATGGATATCCACGTCCCACAGCCGGAACAGCTATACTGCACCTCTAGGAGCTCACGTCTACCTGTAGCTGCGAGTTAAGGTTTACAAGAGCCATCCCCAGCAGGCTGCGCTGGCTGCCCCCGGCGTTCCTAAAACAGGGCAGAAAGAGAGATGTAAAGCAGGAAGTCAGTAATCCATCGCTAACGTGTTAACTCCTTCAGAGTAATTTTTAAACATTACCATACCCGCAAGAGAAAAACCACTTTCATGAGCGCTGTCATTTCTAGCAGATTCTCAGCCAGGCTCCCCGGCCTCGGTAGAAAACCTCGGTTTAACGCTTAAAAACAGACCGGCCCACCGACCGCAGCTAACGGCGCTTGCGGCCCCCGTTACTTTGCCGGCGGGACCTGCTGCCGTGAGTTACCGGTGCGGGGCCTGCCGTGCTGCGGGGGGGCTGCGCCGGCGGCGGGGAGCGGCGGGGAGCGGCGGGGAGCGGCGGGGAGCGGCGGGGAGCGGCGGGGGACGCCGCCACCTGCTGCCGCCGCCCCGCGCTGCAGGCGCCGCGCTCTGCCCTGCCGGGCCCTGCGCGGGCAGCAGCGGCTGCGGGCCGGGACGTGCGGGGGGCCGGGACGTGCGGGGGGCCGGGACGAGCCGGGGGCCGGGCCCGCCCCCGCGACCCCCCGCCCGGGTCCGCCGGCGCCGCAAAGGGCCCCGCTCGCTCCCTGACGCTGAAGGAGCGCCGGTGGCTACGGGTGCCCCCGCTGCCCACGCAAACGCCTGATCCTTCCCGAGCCCGGCTAAGCTCGTGGCCTCAATTAAATCCCGAGGCAGTAAATGCAGCAGGTTAATCGGAGGGCTTGTTTCTGAAAACCCGCGTAGCCTCAGTTAATGTTAACCGTGGCATCTTCCCGTTTCAATACCTTCTCGAGAACCAGCAGCCGGTGGCTGCTGTCACGCTATTCAGTTTTGCGATAACGGTCTTTATTGTATTTCCATTTTTAATCATCCCAGTTATTATTTCAGTCTCTCCTCACATGAAAGTTTTACCCTGAATCCAGCATGCGGATAATGAACCCACACCTCATTACGTGAAGTGTCCATCATATTTAACCTAGTGCCACCAGTACCAGGGATCACGGTGGGGCGCCTGCAGCCCTGCCGACCCAAACATTTGCACCACCAGCCCTTAGGTATCCCATATGGTCAGCTCGGATGCGCAGCCCTTCCTTTCCAGCAGTTATTCAAGCAATATAATCATCATTGCACGTTGAATCATCTATTAAGGGTAACACAGGGCCAGTTCCTCCTTCTATTTAAAGAGGAAAAATCACTCAGATTATGATCCTCACTTGCAGTTTGTTTGGTTGCTCCAGCATTCATCTTTGTTTACATAGGACATGCAACCTGTAAATCTAAGATTTGATGAAATGGAAAGATGTTCCAGGAATGTTACACATAAATAGATGGCCTCAGTGTAGTCTGAGTCATCCAGACTGATTTTTTCAGACTTCTGACCTCACGTCATTTGCCCAAGAATGTTTTTATTTATCCAAGTACCAGCAACACTGACAGCAACAAGTCCTCACCTCATAACTACGTGCCCTCCTGCTGGCACCTGGCACAAGGGCTCTCAGATAATTATGAAGAATGAGAGTTGGAGTTTTTCTGAGCTGGCAGGGAGGAGGTACCTGGTCCCTATGGGAAAACCCTGAGAACTAGGTAGCTCTTCTGAAATCATGCTCCAAAACTGATCCTCTGTCTCACTACACAGCGAGTCACTGACCCGGCTGCACAGGAGAACCAGGAACCACAATCCTGCACTGTCCAAACCTGCTTCAGTGGCTCAGCACACCACAGCCTCCCGACAGCAGAACCACACCAGCCAGGAGCTTACTGCCCCAAGACCTCTTCGCCTGCATAGTGCGGTCTCCTCCCTCGCTCCAGGTGAGTCACGGTTACAGATGGTTGTGTGCTCCCTCCTGTCCTCCATCCCTCAAGGACAGCACACTCTCCAGGCAAGTGCCAAATTCAGTGCTAGGATAATGGAAGAAATTTAAGTAATATTTAGACATCTCCACACCAGAATAATATCTCACAGTAACACACCAAACTCTGAGAACTGGCTGGAGCACGTTCAAGTCTGTTTGCAAAAAAACAACTTGTAAACAAGCAGCAATAAACATGCAGTTTGACCTGAGAATGACAATGAAATCCTAATGTCCCTGTGTTACTCCTTGCTTTTTAATCTGCACAGGTTGATAGAACCCATCTCCGCTGTACGCCCACTCGTATGTCAGGTCCATCTAGCTGTTTGTGGGACTGGCATCTCTACATACTTCCACAGGTGAAATAAAAATAGGAAAGGAAGGGTTTTGGAAACATAACTCAAGTCTTCAACATAACTTGAAAACTACTGAGTAACAGGGTGACATTTCCAGAAACATGTAGATGATGCAGGTGTATACGAGTTAAACCAACAAAAGGACATGGCTCAGATCTTTTGTGTTCTCCCAGAGGACTTTTTATGCCATTTAGTGGGCCACGCTCCACCCACAAACACATTTTCACAAGCCGTCCGTGGCTTTCATCTTTTGCATATTTTAAATTAGGACCTAAACCATCCAGCTCATGGAGGCCCTGATGGGTGCACAGACTAAGGCACCATCATCTCCTCATTTCAGGAGACAAATGGCTCACAGAAGCTCCAAAACAACCCCACTGGGCTTTGCCAAGTTGCATGCATTTCTTGCAGCAACCTTCCATTGCCTGGTTTATCTGTGATACCTACGGAAATACGCTGTTTCTAATGAGACTCCTTCATGTCCCTTAAATTCACGTAACTTTGCTTCATTGGAGAGGGCTGAAGCACAGTGATCAATTGTTTCAACTGGCAGCTGGTTTCTTCTAACAGAGGCTTGCCCACTCCACGTGGTGTCCACCTGCAGGTGGCACAGTGGTCTTGAAATGCTGGGATGTTGCTGCCTAAGAGCATGAGCCTCATCAAAAAGAGCAGGCCAGCCCATAGAAATGCAACCACAGCCTTGCAAATGGCTAGTTCAAACTCAGGATCTGCTAAATATAGCTTGTGTAGTGTGGGGAAGTCATTAGACTCCAGAGTTTTCATGTAATTAATGGTGCACCTAAGCACCACCTGGAATTCGCAGAATATCAAGGTAGTTGTTAGAAAAAAAAAAAAAATATCTCTCTTCTCAGTGGCTGCATTCTCCAATGGTAAAAATGAAGAGGAAGACCTCATCCCACCTCACAGGGCTGCTGTGAAGAGAAACTCACTGAAATCTGTGATGCCGTGGTAATGGAGATCCTTTTGATTTTGGGCTATTTCTCTCACTGATGGGCTTATCAATGTGAAAAATATGCATGAAGGAAAGAAAATACAAATATTTATCAGTATATTTCCATTAAAAAATCAGATCACCACCATTATTTTTAGCTATGTTAAAACCAGCATGTATTTCAGAGTGAGATCACTTCTCCATCTTTATTAATAATTCCCTATTGTGAACAAGAAGAGTATCATTTTCCTTACACCTTCAGGGAACAAACAATTTTCCCATTTTCTACGACACTAATATACTTTTAATGGCTGTAAATTGTGCACACATAAGAAGTGAAAGATTCCTATCATTTCAATCTACATGAAAGTTTCAGCTGCAGCATTTACCTTATTCTGACTCACTGATTTTAAAATTACACAAATGCCCCCACAGATCTTTTGAATTAAAATAAGATACAGCTTTTGGTTTAAATGTGAAGTTAGTCTCCTGAGGTAGGCAAATTAATACTGTACAAATCCAGATTCCAGCATTTTTTCCACATTGAAACAAGTGTTTCTTGAGAAAATTTGAGTTGTACCTGCACCCCCCATGTATCCAATGACCCGATTTGGAGCAGGACTTTGATTCGTCACCACATCAGGCAACAAATTCCCTTGTGCCACACCGGGAGCAAGGGCAGCTGAATCACAAGTGGAGGATGGGTTGAATGAACCCATCAACCAGCAGCAAAGGAGAAAGCAGCAGCTGCGATGAGATGCAGGGCTACACTAGTTCCTCTTAAGACCACTCCTACCTTGCAGCGTAACATCCACACCTTTTGCCAGAATTCATTTTGCACTCAGAAGCCAATTTAGTGTTACCTTATTTGTGACAGTAGATCTGCTGCTGCAGTCCACAATCCAACAGGAGCACATTTCTATCTCTGCTGGCTTTCTGTGACCTAATGGTGAGACACCGACTGTGACTAATCAAATTATCAGTAGCTGAAATAAAAGCACAGAAGTGGCCCATCCTAGGATTTTTCTGTTAGCAAGACCTTGCTGGAGAAGAGAATGTGCAGCTGTGTGAGCAATTACAACAGCGCAGACAGTGTTCACTACTGAGTGTCAAGCCTAGGGTTTCCAAAACTTCTGCTAACACCCCCTTCCAGCCTCCACACTGGAGTAACACACCCCCAAAATGAAGAAAGCAGGCACAGGCTGTTTGCACTCCATGCTCAGAGGCTGTGCTTTTCTGCTGTGTCCTTTTATTAAAGGTCATTCATCAAGCGCAATGTCAAAACACAACTTGTCTTCCAACCTGGTGGTACAATATGTCCCAGATGTATCTAGGAAACATCCCAGTAACTGGGGGGAAGAGCATGTTCCATTTTGTGGGGGGGGGGGGGGGGGGGGGAGAAAAAAAAAAAAAGGCAGAGACAGATGTCACCATGCAGCAGATAAATTCAGAAGCTACGGCTTCTGGAGGAGAACAATACATTCATAATACAATTATGGCAGAATGGGAAAAAGACTGATAAACTAAATAGCCTTAACTCACTCCCCAAGTTCTAAGTGGTGATGTGTTCACTGGTTTAACTTTCCACCAAGATTACAGCTGTGTGACATTGGAGCCTATGAATTTAGATAGCTCATTGGTTGTAGGAGACTAAACACGTACTCGTATCAAGTATGTTTTCAGATCCTTCAAACATGAGGAGAATTCAGGTAGAGTATCATGTGCTACTGCCGCCTGGAGTCTCTGACACAACTCTGAATTTCTATTACAGCTTTTATACATAACTTTCAGACTTCATTAATTCCGGTGGAATTATGATTCGTCTTTCACTTTTTTAAGGTTACGTGTGACAAAAAAATTATGCTTTCAATTTGTAAAACCAAATACCTACGTGGGACCTGTCGCCACCAACAGAAGCTCCAAACAATCACACTGATGGGGTTAATTGGCATTTTAAAATAAATCACTGCCTCCAGATTGATTTATTTCCCCCCCTCTCTTTACACAACATTACTGCGTTTCTCTATAATTATTCAATGCTAAGTTCATGGTTTTGAAGCAGACGACTGCAGACTTAGGAAATGGTGTTTGATTTGTTGCCATGGAAACATCTTCCTGTAGATGTACTCTAATCCCATGACAACTCTGTCTCTCAAGAACCATTTTTTCTGACATAATAAAAATCTGATCAAGGTCAGATTTAATAACAATCTCAGTTCCCAGATTTTATTTCGTAAAGGTTTAGCAGAGTTTTTTGTTTTTTCTGAAGGGATTCTCTGGAAACTTTATTTGTTTTCTTAGCTGGGTTGGAATTTATTCCCTAAAATACACAAACCTGGTGTGGTGTCATGTTAATTTACAGTGCACCTTTTGTTATGGTATAATTGCATCATTAAAAGAAAGTTACTTATAATTGTTTATATTGTCTTGACAGATGTTAACATTTTACATAACATTGTTCCCACTAATACATACATTTGGGATATCAATAATGCTTATCGTTTCCTAACAACTGGTGTTTACATAGCAGCAAATGCCAGTGTAGCTTAACTTTCATTAAGCTACATGTTTCTTACTATAATGTTTTTCTGAACTATTTATCACAGGCACATTCAATCCTGGAGGACCTGAGACAAGTGCCAATGCTTTATGTGTTCCACCAAAAAACCAAAACCAACATACGTACATGAGAGTCATATTAACACAAAAAAGTGACTTGGCAATATGGAACTTGTAAAGAGCTCAGCTATGAGTTTGGGGAATTTTTTCCCCTCCTCAGCACAACCGTATTTGCCCTTCAGCAGGCAGGTACCCACTGAGGCCTTTGAGCAGTAATAGCTCTGTAGGAGGAGACACTCAGATAATGCAACTCAGCTACACACTTAAGGTTGGACTTCCAAAAGGCAGTTAGCTCCTGACAATGCTGATAGACAAACAAAGAGATTTCAGAAATACATTTTCACCCATCCCAGTCCAGCCCCTGGGCAACTGAGTCTTTAGGATCATATGGTCCCGATGGATGGGGGAGGAACCGAACATAGATCTACAGTGGGCACTTCTCCATTTATGCTACTTGTCCAGCACATCATAGCCCTAGAGAGAGAGATCTTACATGCTTATTGCACGCTAAGGCCCTTATCAAAAAGAGATGAATCACAGCCTAGAACACACACCGTTTCCAAACTAACTCAGGAGCAAAGGTCTCAGACCTTCACTGTCCACAAACCAGACCCAAGACGGTGAAGATAACATCTGTGAAGAATATACCCTTCCTACAGCAAGAAATTATTTTCCCATATTAGTCTTATCCCTGTCAATGATTCTATTAAAGAAAACATACAATCGACTCATTCTGCCAATGTGAATAGTGGTCCTGGAACTCCTTAACACATTGCATCATAATTTTTTGCATCACAGCTACCCGTATTTCTTCTTATTCCCCCAAGCACATACAGATGAACTTTTTGTCTGTATCTTTTTAACCATCCAACACTAAACTATTTGATCTGCTCTGGAAATTGATATCACACCCTTGTTAGTGGCACTCACCATCCTGTATTACAGTACTGTTTTGGATCCACTCATAGGCCACAGTGGATCATGCAAGATACTCTACAAGATACATAGCAGAAAGTCCTCACCTCAAAAGTATGGGTAATGGTCTCTGCCCAGTATGGTCTCTGGCAATCAAGTTCACCCAGTAAAGTATCGTGGCAAAGACAATTTCTGGGACCATTTTAAAAATGTCAGGAGTTTGTTCAGCAGACGTTTATACTGTCATGCAAATGTATCACCAAGATAAATGAAACCACAGAAACCATCATTTAAAGTTAGGATTATAAAAAATTTTGTACATTATTAACTTGTTCAAAAACAACAGCTTTTCCATACTGATTTTCAAGTGTGACACCGCAGGCAGAATATAAACCCTTCTCATGGTCCAGAAAAAACTGAGCTACATCTGTTCTTTGACATTACAGGTGATAAAGCATCACTTTGATGGCTCTGCTGAGATCAGAGCACGTCCTGGGTACCACATAGACACACACTAAGATACAGCATCTGCCCTGCAGAGCTCTCATTTTAAGTACCATAAGACAGAGAGAAAAAGAAATTATTCCTATTCCTGTACAAGTCAGGAAGCTCAACCCTAGGCTTTAGGTACAAGATTGTCCTCCTTTTTGCGTTATCAGTACAAACAACGATTATTGACAGTATTATTGTGACCAAATAAGAAAAGCTGAGACAGCTTCAGTGAAGATTATGTTGTGGCATACAAATCATTTAAAGCATACATGTTTGGCCCATAGGCGCTGAGACAGAAAATGCTGATGTTACTGCTGTCAAACTTGAAGGTCCTGATCAAAAACCCTACGCCCTTTCTGCTGGATGTCGTAAGCGTGCATACATTTACACACACCAAAAGACGGTTTCTGGTCTGGAAAGGAAAGGGTCCCACCAGGATACAGCTGCAAGATCCATGCGTCAGTAAGCACAGCCATCGTTGTGCTGTCAGTCTTTCAGCATTCAATCGCCAGGTGAAAATGCAACATAGCAGGAAAGGCCACCCTGCACGGCAAGTCAGTTGGGCACTCTGCAGCAAAGGGAACAGCAAATCCCGCTCACCCAGGCTGCCCTGCTAGCTTCGTCAATAGAGTCAGCTAAGGCATTTGTGCTCTTTGCCATGCTTGCCTTCAAGCCTAAAGAAAGAGGCTTTAGTGACTTATCACAGCAAGTGGACCGATATAGCACAATAGGTAAGTGGTGCGCAAACATAGGACAAAAGGACACTATCAAAACTAATGAGCTCAGAAGTTACTTCGACGTTAAAGATGATCAATATCTATTTTTCTTCTGCTGCTTACTCCAAGCAGGCTCCCTAATCTGCCCTGTTAAACACTAGACCTCGATCACTAACTACCAAGAACAAGTTACAGACAGAAACATCAATTCCAAATATTGGCTGATTTTCTATTATTTCCTCTTGGAAGCAATGTCAATCCTCAGCTATTTTTCTTGATCATTTTCTATTGCAAAATAAAAATGACCTAAAGAAATCTGGGTGGGTGGGTGTTGTTTGGGGTTGTTGGGGTTTGGTATTTTGGGGGTTTTTTTTGGTTTATGGTTGGGTTTGTTTGGTTTCTTTTTTTTTTTTTTTTTGGGGGGGGGGGGCGGGGCGGGGCACAGAAGGAAGAGATTTCAGAGCCTGTATTTGGAGCACTAGTAAAAAGCAAAGTTGCCTTGACAACTGTAGCCATCTTTACATAGTAATTCTCTTTGCAGAGTAGAAGTCTGTTTTAATTCTTCATTCTTCCTCTCTGCCTACAAGAAGATCCTCTCCCACTCCCAGATAAGGTTTTGTCACGTATACACTGTTTTTCCTTCAGTGTATACCCAGGGTACAGCCTGATCTCATTGACTAAATCTGGAGGTTTAATAGATGCTATTTGACTTTTAAAAGCATTTCATATTAAGAATTTCAGATTTAATTGACAGATATTCAATTTCAAAGTCCTACTCTCCTCTTCATAAATTGCTAATAGTATTTTATCCGAAACAGAGCTAACCTAATAAACAGATGAAACTTTGTTGTCATTTCAGCTGCTCAGAGCTCTGGGCTGTATATAATTGCTCTCTTCATTTTACAGTTCTTCTGCTTCAGATTAAACTTTTTCAGGATGTTGCAACGCCAAAACATGCATTCCAACAGGAAATCAGCATCAAAGGTAATGGGCTCACAGACATCTTTGATGCTTTGAAACCAGAGGAAGAGAAGTAACTGTTTAATTTACAACAGTTACTGCAGAAGAGCAGAGGAGGGGAAGAAAGAAAAAAACAAAAACCACCATGACTAACGGGCACAAAGGAGAATTTGGTGCTGCTACTCAGCTGCGTTACCTACGCCAGCAGCCCACTGCTTGGACCCAATCCACCGCTGGCGCAGTCCCAGCTCTGACTCTGACCTTGACCCTGACCTTGACCTCAGCCCCACACGCTGGGGGCAGCGACAGGACCAGGACCCCCCAGTGGGGAGAGTGGCACCAGCCCAGCGCTGCCGAAGGGCACTGCCAGCTCCGCCGCTTCCCGCTGGAAAGCCGGCCGCTACCAGTGGTAGGAAACCCTTTAGGAGCTTCATTGAGTAAACCTGCCAAGCCAGGAATGAGCAAGGTGTTAGGATCAGGGCTGGGTGGAAAGCAGTGGTCCTCCTTGGTGTGATGCTTTGAGTAGTCTTCACGCTGACAGAACAGTGAGGAGAGTTGTTTTCCTCAACAAACTAAAAAGACCAGCCAAATAAAGTAATCCTTTACGACAAAAATTTCTTCATGCTGGGGGTTGGAGGGGCTTCCAAAAAAGAATTTGAAATTTTCAAGAACAGACATTTTTCACCAATTATTGGCTGGCAATTTTCCATTCAGTAAAATCGGTCTTCATGGATTGTCTTTAAATAACTCTAAGTTACAACAGCAGCACCCACACATCTTCATACCTTCACAGAAGTATAAACTTATAACAAAACAATTGTGGGGATGTATGTTAAATCATGGAGACTCCACCCTCGCAGACACCCTCCTCAAGGAGTAAGTAACAACCCAAGGACGTTGGGCAGGTTTTGTTCCACACACTCAACCAAAAACCCAGATGCTGCATGGAGATGTGTGGGTACACACCTGCCTCCTCCCTCACCTTCAACACCCAGTGGTAGCGCTTTGAGAACAAATTTAATACAAAATCTGGCCCTTTTCACCTCAATACGCAGAACTGGAAATTGTATTTCCTCAGTTTGAAGGTTTAAGGCAGACCCTCGCAGGTTAGTCAAGAGAAGTAGGTGGCAAATACAGTCAGAAGGGATCTTCCCACCGTGAGCAAGCGCACGCGTCAGCCACCTGCAGCCAAATGCACCCTGCAGGGTACTGCTGCATCCGCATGTACTGCTGGAAGAAAAAAAAAAATGCAGCAACAGTAAGGAATGAAGCTGAAGTAAATGTGTGCATGTGTGCGTGCATATGCATAAACACAGACAGAAAAGCAGACACAATGATTAAGCACATGGACTTGAAATATAATTTTAAAAGACTCAAGAAGAAATTGTAAAATATCCTTGTTAAATACCATTTTGGTTCAATGAAAAATTTTATTGTCATCAGATTTTGAAGAAGCAGGAATTTAGGGGTTTTTTTCCCACAGTAAAAAAAAAAAAATCATGGGTAAATATTCCCATTTTGCCATTTACAAAACTGTGGACTATTTGTTTTCATTGAAATGTTTGTTCTTGCTGAATAATACAAAAGTACACTTATATTTTTATAATCTTTTATAACCACAATTTAAAATGCTTGAAATAAAGACTGACCCCTTCTGAACCAGATCATGTTATCAGGATATTTTTTTCTTTTGAAAAAAAGACTTTCGTACAGGGTCAGTTCTTCTGTCAAGTGACAACGTAATCTTTAGGATGGCCTAAGACATCATGATATACTGGAGCTTTGGCTCTGGTATGCTGAGTAATCTACTACAAGACACCCATCACTTAGAGCCTCAGCTTCCCTTGTTGTAAAAGGGTACGACGACTCTGTCTTTACAAAGCATTTAAGGTCTGTGGATGAAGTAAACCATATGATAATTGCCATCAATCAGAGCAGCATCCAAGCAACTAACAGCAAAATGTGGCTCATCTCCCAGACTAGTATTTGGATAAACACACATAGAAACAAATAATCAGACAAGGGAAACCTGTTTTCATAGGAATCACATGTAATAATAAGGATCTTCATTATACTTTTAGGAGGACAAAAGAAAATAAAGATGAGTGGACACACATCTAACTTCTCTTAAAGACTTGTATCTTGTTTGTAAAGTCAACTGGCCCCTGTTCCTCCTTTTCAGAGGAATCTTTGATAATTCACATGTGAAATTAAAGGCATCTTATTTATTCAGTTATTTATTATTCTCTGTAAAATGAGTTAGGAATTTGTCCCTGTGAATAATGCTAGCCATAATAGTTAATTTACTCCTATTCATTGGCAGTAATAAAAATGTACAAGGGGATGCAGAAACATTATTATTTCTTGCTTGAAGTGCAATTTCATGTGGTGAGAAAAACATGCTAATATGCTGCAAAGTGCTACAGGAATTTAGTTCTCAAAGGAATGGCAGTATTAAATGTATTCTGACAAGAAGGGGCTTTGGAAGGGAAACATTTATCTTCATAAAGTCATTAAATTTACTGAGCAGCACCGCATTCTTACTGCAATCTGCTCACTCCATTAAAGGCAGAGCTGTGGAACGGTCTCTGTTGTATTAGGAGCATCTACATTTTTGAAAATTGTAATAATGGGGGAAAAGAAGACTCAAGGAGGGGGAAATAATATATCCTTCTTTAAAAGAACCCTCTGCATTAAAAAAAAAAAAAAAAAAAAAAAAACCAGCAAAACAACAACCAAAGCCAAAAACCCCCACAAAAACCACCACCTCTAGAAATCGCCACTCAAAAAGAACAGGTTTCACTGCCTACTTCTGGAAAGAAACATATTATAGGGGAACCTTGAAAGATAAGACTTTAAAACACTGAAATGAGGACTATCGGCTTTGAAGGCATTGGCAGCACAAACTGGCATGAGGGGTGCTCAGGGTAAAGGGGTGGTAACAGCAGCTCTGCACATTCATATCTGGCCTGTAACTACCTGCTCATGTTCAGGCTTATGGCAATAAAATGGAATTAGGGCAAGCAGATAATTCTTGAAATTGGAGATGCTGCTCTCAGTGCCATTTCCCATGCAGCTGGTTACCTTATTTCTCTTTGTCCTTCATAGCTAGGTATGTTTCAAGTAAAAAAATAAAACTTCTGAGTGTATTGCAGTGCTTCAGCAACATTTTGGGTGAAGTCTCCCATGCCAGTCCATACAACCCAACAACCCAATCCAAGGGCCTGGGTTAAAGTCACACCACAGTGACCTGCGTAATTGAAAAAGAAAGTCCTTCCTGCAGAGGAAGGAGGAGTATTGTGCCAGCCAGGAGAAAACTAACAAGGGTTATTTTGATAGAGAACTTAGTACACTAACTCCAAAAAGAAAACAGTCCTGAAGTCAGTCATGCCTCAGGTGGGAAAATTGTTGCACAGAAGACACCAGAACTAGAGGACACACACTGTTCTTTTCTAGTCCCATCACAACCCTCTTCAATGACCTCTAATGCACCCACTGGAGAGACTGCCTGCGCTTGCTCTGAGTACAGCAAACATCAAGAACAGAAAGCTAATTAAGTACCAGTCAAATATGACAGTAACACTGTAAAACTGTATTGCTGAACAAGTCAGAGGCATCGACAAAATCTTTACTGCAGGTTTTTTACATCAATATCACAGGGTGCTGAAGTTCCCCAGGAATTCATTTCGGACACAAGGCAGCAGAAAGCCAGAATGTTAAGACCACAAACCCACCTGCCTTCCCAACCACAGAACAACACAGCACACAAACACCTTGACAAGAACAACTATGCGAGCAGCAGAACCTGAAGCTCACGCTCAGCATGACTGAACCTATCTAAAACAAAGGAAGAGCAAGACTCTTAATGCCTCTATTCACTACAACAGGGAATAGCGTACCTCCTTTAATTGGTTTTGTTATCATCACATCCACACTCTCAAATGCCCGCAAACATTTTTACTTGGCTCACGACAGCAAAACAAAATGCTGATAAAACTAATCAACCCCATTTTTACAGAGGCTGAATGCAAAAGGTTTCAAGTGGCACAAGTAAACTTCTCATCAAGCTCTTCCTCTGTAAACAGACAATCACCATCAAGGCCCAGAAGACAAGGTATTCACTGGTTTCTGGATGCAGCAGGTCTGAAGAATGACTTTCTAAAGGCTTTACACCACAAGTGCATCAGTCCCGCAGATGAGCGTTCTCCCACACTTAACATCTGGGTTAAAGGTCTGAACCTCCTGGCTTTGTTCTGCCTCTAAACATGCCAGATAAATACAGTGGGTAGAAATTAGATAGCCTGCAGAATAATTGTACAATCATAGCAATTTCTAATATACTTGTAGCTGGCTGCAACCTTGCTGTAACATAGAAGGGGGGAAAAAAACCTACATCAGGAAACCACAGACTTCCCTAATGGGTTACAGTGCATAATTGAGTATAAAGAATAGTTATTGCCTGAACTACAGTTGAACTGAGATTTCCAGCTTCCCTAGCAAATGTTCTGCTACTGCTGCTAAGCTATAGTAATAATTTCTAATTGTGTGGGTTTTAAGTGAAAACAGTAAGAAATGCTGTTCGATTGGTTACCGTAAACTATTTTTTTCTAATGCTATCAGGTCACTAGAATGAGCCCTGGAAATCAGAGGTATTTTACCTAAACAACACTAGCAGAAGCTGGAAACTAATGAAGCAATGCTGTGGTAGCATCACGCCCATTACACGATTAGAGGGACAACATTGGACACCATGAGATTGTCACACACCTTGCTAACGAACCATGGTTTACACACATTTAATTAATTAATTATGGCTGAAGTCATTCACTGCTAGCCCGCGACTGCTTTATTATACACAAACCTGACCACCTTACAAATACCGCACTGGAGTGCTAATGAGCTATTAAGTGGGACTGCACGTTACCAGCAATTTTGTGGGAAATCAAGTAATAAGAGATCAAATATCAAATAAAAGAGCTTTTAATCCAAGTGAGATAATTAATTGCACCTCCTGTCTCACAGCTTTCCTAGTACTTTACAAGAAAAAAGAGCTTTCTCATCGAGTTAATTTGATCCTATTGCCAAAAACTTTTTTAAATTATGAGTGCCATTTAGCAAATATGACAGGAATTATTATTATTTACATAGCTGTTTCTCCTTGGGATTCCCACAAACCCCAGAGACATCGTTCAAACACCCAGGGGAAGATGGTCAGTAAGCCCAAAGAGCTGAAGAGATGGGTGAAGGAGCAAAGAGGGAAGGTCACCGTTTCTGCATCAGAGCTAATAATACTCCGCCACTTTCCCAGATCTCATTTATTCCTCAGCCGTCCATCTGCTTCTCAAAACCACGGAGAATACAAGCAGGGTGCAGAGAACACCCAGTGGACTGACTTTGGCAAAAGCCAGGGAGAACTGCAGTCCTTGCACTTAAGGCAGCTCCCGAGGGCAGGCACGGCACAGGCAGGGTCAGAGCCTGCTCCCCCAACATCACAGCTTGGTAGACTTCACAGAACAGTCTGCAACCACCTCCATAGCCTGAAGTCCCCCTGCACCTGCACTGCTCTGTTGATCCCCAGGACCTGTTGTCCCTGCACATTCCAGCCTGGAACAAGAAGGCACTTAAGAACACGTTTTTTTTACTCACCAGTTGCATTTATAAAGAAGCCACTAGCAACACCATGCAACATAATTTTAGGTGCTCCTAGACTAATCAGGAATGAACTCTGCTCTGCCTCTACTTTTCTTTTTATTATAAGGATGACCATAAGACAGCACAGAAGATGACCAGAACGTGTGAGGAACATTAAAGCAGGCTGGGTTTTGGAGTCAGGGTAATCAACAGCTGAGAAGGCCCAAGCTCAGTTTTATACCCTAAATAGGACTCTCCTGCATTCCTCTTTGGCTTGTACCTGTGTATGTTCAAACACGTTGTACATCCCTTGGGCCTTGATAGAGCTTTTCTTCTACAGTTTCAGTTAAACATAGGCTGGCCATGACTTCCATAACCCCCATGAAGTGTCTAAAGTAATGTGATAAAAGCATACTTCATTTCTCCCTGGATCCAGAATTAAATGTTTACTATGCTTAAAAGTCTTACTGTTTAGTTCACTGGCTCATACCATCATCTCTGTTATCCAATTACTTCCTTTCTACATGGCTTTTTCCCCCTTAAAACTTCTAGTTTTTCAGCATTCCACAGCCAATCATTAGTTAATTTCTGTTGACTTTTATCATTTGTACTCTTCCTAATTGGTTTGTCACATTCCTATTTCCTCTTCATCCCCTTTCCATTTTTATTTTCCTACATTCTAACTTCCTCCCATTTATTTCCCTCCTACATAAACTATGATTTTTATTGATGCTGAATGCAGCCCGCAGGCCAAAAATAATAGTCAGTCCAAAACCAAGTGATCACAGTTCTTCAGTTTTTCACAGATTAATTTCAGAAAAGAGGTTCTATTTGGCTAAAGTTCTTTTTCTGTATTTCTAGCTACTGAAGAAGCTGCACATACAATAAATATTTAATAGAAAATCCCCTCCAGCTGAATTCAGGCCCCACAGCATCTCATTACCATGTCTTAGAATAGCATCCTCATTGTCACTTGCTTAATTATGGTAAGAAAGAGTTGAATTGTGTGGCTTTTGGGATCAGAAAGTGATTAAATTCACTTGGCAAGACTTTGGATATCTCATTATGATCCTCATTTAGCACTTCTAACTGAGTCCATTTTTAATTTTTTTTTATTTTTTTTTTTTAGTTTTCTAGAATCATGATCTGGGAAAATCTTTCCAACAACAGCAAGTATTTCCTTAACATTTTTCCTTCTTTAATACAAATTTCTGCCATGAAAAGAATCACGTAAAGATTAAAAGCAATTTGATGTTCTAGTGCACCACTGATCTTTTTGAATGACCGTCACCCTTATGGAAAAAGGAACTGAAACTCCCTGGAGTGCACACCTAAATTGTGATGAAACCCTCTTTCCTATGCACTAAGACTTGCCCTCCATAAGTGATCATAAATGACAGCTTGCTCCCGAGCAATGCCCCAGACCACTACTCTCCAGCAGTTTTTTGAAATCCTGTCTCCTCATTTCAAGTGGGAGCATCAGCACTCTGAAGATGAAGATGAGGGTGCTGCTGGGAAGGAGAGGGTTTCTGCTTTAAGAGTTGCTAACTTGCTCACAGGAAATTTGCTTCTGTGATGTAAACCAGCAGAAGAGCTAGGTACCATTATCAATCACAATCAACACATCAAAAGATGACTCAAGTGATGCATAAGTGCCAGATATCTGCACAGGAGGTTAATTTTGTCTAAAAAGTCAGATGACAAGAGGGTGCTTTATTAAAATCAACACACATACGGTTTACCAGCACAGATACAGTTCTCGTATTAGTATTGGGAAATCATCTTAATAGTATCCTAAGAAAAACTCTCAGTGCAATGGCTGTATAGTCAGAAGTAGATAGGTTGCTCACAGACTGATTGGTACAAAACTTTCCAAAAACAGCATCACAAAAATACACCTTTGTGGGTAATGTTTGTGCTAATTGAGTCCTACCTCAGTGCAGAAGCACCGATGAAAGTCTCTTCCTCACAGTGAGATACAAATAACATACCTGTAACCTCTGAAATTAACCATCATTAAAGAACAAAAGACTTTGAAGAGCAAGAATAAGGACTGAGTATTCCAGGACTTTTCTTCACAAAAAGAAAACAAAAGAAATACTTCCTACAAACATCCTTAGCAGTCTTTACAACCAACAGCCATAGCTGCACAGTGGTTGCTACATCTTTGTTTTGTAGAGATGTAGGCAAATGAAAGAAAGTACTTTAAGAAGCCCTGGAGCAATTCTACTGCAAGAATAACTGAAAGAAGTAATAAGATACAGGAAATCATGAATCATCTCAGCATCCAATGAGGCATGCACATAAAAGATAATTTCTGTTTTATATATGCAAAAACAGAGATGGGAAAAGGTTATGTGACTTTGCTGAAGCTTACACAAAAAGCCCAATATGACCTGAGAAACAGACCTTAAACCCTTACTACTGGAAAATGTGCTCTGACTCAGCATAGCACCACCACTTTTAGTTTGCTCCAATACCTGGCATGCTAAAATGGCCAACTACACCCTCCCAAGTCTCATCCAGAAAAACACATAAAACAAGCGTACTTTATTTTCCAAAACCTAGTCATCGAGTGCACCATCAGCAAGTTTGCTGATGACACCAAGCTGTGTGGTGTGGTTGACACACTGGAGGGAAGGGATGCCATCCAGAGGGACCTTGACAGGCTTGAGAGGTGGGTCCATGCAAACCTCATGAAGTTCAACAAGGCCAAGTGCAAGGTCCAGCACCTGGATCAGAGCAATCCCAAGCAGAAATACAGGCTGGGCAGAGAATGCATTGAGAGCAGCCCTGGGGAGAAGGACTTGGGGGTGTTGGTGGATGAGAAGCTCAACAAGACCTGGCAACGTGCACTCACAGCCCAGAAATCCAACCACATCCTGGGCTGCATCAGAAGAAGCGTGACCAGCAGGTCGAGGGAGGTGATTCTCCCCCTCTACTCTGCTCTCATGAGACCTCACCTGCAGTGCTGTGTTCAGCTCTGGGGGCCCCAACATCAGAAGGACATGGACATGTTGGAGCTAGTCCAGAGGAGGCCATGAAGATGGTCAGAGGGCTGGAGACCCTCTCCTGTGAAGACAGGCTGAGAGAGTTGGTGTTGTTCAACCTAGAGAAGAGAAGGCTCCACAGAGACAGACTTTTTAGTAGGGCCTGTAGCACCAGGACAAGGGGTAATAGTTTTAAACTAAGAGAGGGTAGATTTAGATTAGATACCTGGAAGAAATTCTTCACTGACAGGGTGGTGAGACACTGGCACGGGTTGCCCAGAGCAGCTGTGGGTGCCCCATCCCTGGCAGTGTCCAAGGCCAGGCTGGATGGGAGTTGGAGCAACCTGGGCTGGGGGGAGGTGTCTCCCCCCATGGCAGCCCCCATTGTAGGGGGCTGGAACTAGGTGATCTTTAAGGTCCCTTCCAACCAAAACTATTCTATGATTTCTTTCTTCTTTCTTTCTTATCCCTGTAGAAAGACGACTTTTTTTGAAGATCTCCCAAGTACACATTCCCCTTTCTGAGAAAGAAATTTTAGGACTTCCTTCTTTTCTGGTGTGAATTTACCCCAAGAGGGTCAACATCTGTCCACCATAGCTGAGGATTTGACCCTTTTAGCACAAAGAATGCCACATAAAAATTTCTAAGAGCTGGATAACATCCTAAAGATATCTTTAGCTACTCCGAAGCCCAGATTTTGATGACTGGTAGTTTTACTTAATTTTATAAACTACAAAATATTTGCAAGCATAAACATTTCTTCTACCAGTTCTTTAAAGTGTATTCAGAGAAACAAAAGAAAAAAAGAAATGGCAGAGAGAAACTTAAAGCCTCAAGGCCACCATCAGCCCAAGGATTTGTGGTTCTCCTGAGTGCATTTTTTTTAGTGTCTCTGTTCAAGATGGTACAGGAGATTGACTTTTAAGGTTGATGGTATTGATCTAATTCACAGCCTTATACTCATTTATCATGATTCTTTAATCAATAGTCTAGCTACTTAAGATACTAGGAGTTCGGGTCCTTATTTATCTAGATGACATTTTGATAGCACCTATCTCTTCAGGGGCTCTTGTCTTTTAGGTCAACGCTCCAGTTCACCTCATCTTTCCCCAAGGTGTGTAAGCAGTGGGAAGACATTAATGTCACTCGCCACAGTGTATGTCTGGATGTGACAACACCATGTTCTGAGCTCCTCAGCAGGTTGAATCATCGTAAAGGCACACAGGTCAGGTGCTGAGCTGGTGAGAGCTGATGTCCTTTCAGTCAAGTCACACTAACTTTCACCAGCCTGAGCTCTTTCCTTCACAACCCACCTAGGTCCCTTTACTTCTAAGACAAAAGGAACTGTTGAAGCTTAACCAAAATACGATCCCAAGTACAGTACAGCAGACTTCATTGTTTCATCCCTTCACCTTTTCCTCACTTACCATCAAAGGTAAGCATCAGGAGAGGGTTTCCTGTCAGCCTCTTCAATAAAAGCTTCAGTTCTCCACAATGAACCAACTTATCTGGAGCACTCAATTGTCCCTGCATTACAGTAGATCCACTCCACGCCTGAAGTTCTAACAAAATATGTGCTGGCAATAAGATTAGCATAAAACCACACTTGTGTATCTAAGCACAAATTCCTGATTCAGTTATTCATCTTAAAGATCATTCTTACATTGATGGTTTCTGTTAGAATGAAGGATTTTTACTTTTATTCCATGAGATGGCAAAGGTTAGTTGATCTTTGGCTTTCATTGCAAAAGCAATGCACCTACACCACAAAAGACAGCTGAACACTTCAGTAAAAGCAAGCTCAGAATAAACAGAAACCTGCTGGCCCTTCATGCTGAAAAAATAAACCATCTCAAGCTTTGAACCATTAAAGAATTGTATCCTGCAGCCCTAGTCCCACCGTACGGTACTGCATCCTCAGCCGGTGTGAAGTCAGGGAAGTTACTTTTAGTTTCACAGCTGAGCATCTGGTCCCCTGCAAACAGGCTTTGCATTCCAGTGGCTGAATTTCTTTCAGCTACTGTATCGTGCAAGATAAAGAACACAAGGGATAGAAGCCTGAGCCTTGGAAGTGAATCATGAACCCCTTGAAAATTTGCCTGTTTCAAAATTGAATCCAAGCGTTCAATCTTTTGCATGTCTCAGTAACAGAGATACAAATATCCTGCAATTTTTTTCCACAGCTAGGCCCAGCCTCACCAACTTCTACCTAAGCAATTCTCTCTGATTTCACACAGACCAAAACCAACGCTTTTTGGTCTCAAATCTTTTCTGAGACCAGCTGGGAACAGAACAGCATCCACAAACTTCCAAGACATGAACAAAAAAAAAAAAATGCTGTAAGTTGCAGGAAAAATGCTGTAAGTTGCAGGAGAACTGGAGAGAAGGTAAGAGTCCAGAGACAGCGTGTTTTCATGGCTCTATGAAAATTCACTTTATAACCTTTTGCTATGGTTTACAAGAAACCATCGCTCTACAAAAGAACCCCAAACTTCCTAAAGCTTATTTTGATTGGGTAAGCATTAAATAATTATAATTTACAGATGTAAATGCATTTATATACATTATATATATATAACATGTATATAATACATATATATACACAGATATATAATATGTATAAATACAGATATAAACATGTCTTCGGTGGTGCTGCTGTCATGCTGAACACTACTTGGTTTTTGAAGACATTGCACCCGTTGCAATAGGACTGCTCAGGAACCACAGCGTTACTGCAGTCCGGGGCTACAGGATCCCCCCTTTCTCCTGCTACAGACATGTCTTCTCACTAGAGTATGGTGACTCTGCAGACTTAACTGCACGGCTGCTACTGAGTTTTCAGTATGTCACCATATTGGCTGCATGCCACCACAAGGCTCACTCAGTCAAAAATTTCCATGTTCCCCTGTCACTGTGAAGCCTTCCTATCCCATAAACCTGCTTGTTCAACCTCACTGTTAATTATAATCTCCCGTCACAGCACTAGAAGACAGGATTATCTCCACTGAGGTCTATATAGTTACAGTGGCACAGTATGGACATGCTGCATCCAGTCATCATGTAACCATGAGCTTCAAGTCATTTGCATCTGAAAAATAAATTTCTTCTATTGCTTTAGAAAGGAGAGAAAGCTAATTCCCACCCACAGATTTTCCCTAAACTCACTGTAACACTGTGGATGAAATCTACCCCTGTACACGATCTTCACATTCACTTCCACCTGTAAAAGAGGTTTATCAAGGGGAGAAGTGGTACTTGAACCTTCTGCCGAGCTTCTGTACAGAGGGGTGAATTTCACCAGACTCTTTACCCAAAGTCATTGCTTCTCAAATCAGTATAACAACTACAGCTGCTCCCTGACATGCAGTGAAGTGCCGTCTTTAAGAAGGTCTGCCACAGCTTGTATCTCAAAGGCAGAATAAGTAATGTGGGGTGACAGATGCTTTCATAGCTGGTTTTGCATTGTAGAACTTACACAGCACATACATAAATATACCTGCTACACGTGCAAGAAAGACTTTATTTGTACATTTCCTTCTTGTCGTATTTAATTCATACACGCACACAAGCAGTCTGCTATGTTCCAACTTGGCCAAACCCTTGTTCACCAAACTATCTTCCCTCAGCACTGTAACATCCTAAGGGCACACAACTGAGAGAAGAGGGAAAGCCTATTAAGTGATGAGGATGCAATGTTTATAAAAATTAAAATGTGTGCCGGGTGTTCGGGAAAGAATGAAAAAAAATATTCAAGAGCTGCATTGAAGTATGCTGAATAATTTTAAAATATTAAATCACAGCCTTAATTACTATGTCTCTAATCTCATACAGTCACACTTCACTTTGAGGCAATTTGTGATTAAATAATAATACTTTAAGGCAAATAACAACACTTGGCACTTTTATAGTGCCTTTTGCCTAATTAGTTTGGGATTAGTTCCTTCGCATTGGGTATGGGGCTTTGAAGATATAAAGTGCTAAGTATCATTATGACCTGAGGATCTCAAAGCATTTTACCCATATGCATTAATTAAGCCCCAGAGCGCTCTTATGAGGTAGGTAAGTATTTTTCTGTCCCTCTGAGTTTGTCAGGGCCAAACGGAGAGAGGACTGGATGGTGTTTTCAAACTTGCAGACACGTTCTGATGTGCGCAAGCTGCTTTCCTGGACTGGGCGCTGCCATTGCGCCCCAACCAGAAGAGTATGTATATGAGCATCTTCCCATTTAGCTGTAAGGCTCTCATATCAGAAAACTCTGCAGTGACGGCTGGGCATGCCCAGAACTTCTGGGAAATCAGATTGTTACTTAGGAAAATGCTGTGAGAGTTCATTCTCACCCGCAGGATCTCCAGTGAGAAAGCTATCCTCATTTTCTTGGTCCAAGTCTTACGGACACAAGGAGTGAAACTGAAGTATTCCAACAACTCAGATCCAAGGATCTATGTGGTGGAGTCAGATATGAAGTCACAGCCCCCATTTCAGGTTATACAGTCCTTGGGACTTCTCCAAAAACACAGGTTTCTTGTCTTTTGTTTGTTTCCTCCAAACACCAGAACTTGGAGGCAGTCTAAGGATCACAGGCTGTTACCAAAGAAAGGAAACTTCTTCCTTTTTAGTTCATCCATTATGAAAACATAAATCAGCAATAAGAAGCTACAGAATCTTCATTCTATTTATAATTAATATTGTACCTGAAGCAGTCACCTGCAGAAGAAAGAGGTATGAAAGGATTTCAACTTACTTTGATAATTAAGGGTATTTAGTGTCCTTTAAACATAAAGTTATAAAAAGAGGAAATCCATAATCTGCCTGAATGTTCTTAGTTCAACAAAGTCTTTGAGTTGACAGCTAATAATTAATTAACAATGAATGGTGTCTTTCAGCCTGTCACCGTGATTGACACTATCATCTTCTGAAAAGTGAAAGATTTGTTAATGTGGCAGACTACAGTCTGGGAAACATTAAAGCTTCACAATTCCCACTGCTTTCAGCTAAATGCTTGACATGACAGGTTAGCGAGCTTGAAAAGAGGAGGAGGTGAAGAGAACAGCAGCAACCTCTGCCGGTGGCAGCACGGCTTCCCTCCGAGCAGCGCTTTGGCTACTGACAGACAGGACAAATCAGGATAAAAACGACCTGACAGGCTCCGAAAATCCAAACTGCTGGAGGCTGGGTCAGTAGGCTGGGAGGCATTCAGCCGTGCTGTGCTGCTAGCCATCCCTGGTCCCTGGGCAGACCCCACGGGAGGGCTGCTGCACCCATCCTTCCCTCCGCCAGCACCCCTGCGCTCAGCAGGGCAGCTCCTGGCTCATCCCGGCGCAGCCACCAAAGAAATATGGAACAGCTGGCTGAGGCAGTCAGTAACTGGAAGCTCATTTTCAATTATACATATTTGTTGATCTTTTAAAATCCTATTTTTACAGACGCTGCCAAAAACTATGAAATATGTGTTCTAACTTAAAATAACTGACCTAATTAAACTAATTAAGCAGCAGAAAGATACTTCATTCTAGTAAACAAGGAGTCTTGCCATCTCGCCCACTCAGCATTGCTACTGTCTACCATGGATCCAACTTCTCATCAACCTTCCTCTCCAACCGACTCTTGGCTCTCCTTCAGCCTAGCTCTCAATGACAGCAACTTCTATGCTGATCAGCCCCCTGTGCTCATGGCCACTCATTTCCCCGGCCTCACAGCTGCAGGTCTGGCTTGACTCTTCTGCTGCAGAGCCCTTCTTCTACAACTGCCTTTTATTAGCACTATCGGCTTTCTCCACCTCATTCCCACTTTGTGTCTGTCAGCTTTTTCACAACTCCGTTGCATCAGGTGTCTAGCACACAGGAAAATCTTTTATTTGCTTTCAGACCCCTCCTCACTGCCTTCCTTTCTCTCTCCATTAATAAGGTGTCTCTTGGCTTTTCACACTTAACAAGGTCTCATTTTCCAAGCTTCCATCCCAGATCACCTCCATTTACACCACTTCAGCTCTGCTCATACAGAAGAAAACAGCTCCAGTAGAACCGTGGAGACCAGAATTACTTCGTCCTCCATCCCCCTAGCAAAGTTTGCTTTTCTGATAAAAATAAATCCACCTCCACAATTCATTCTGCCTCCTATTCTTCATCCATACAAGCTTTTGCCAGCTTTCTACCAAGAAAAAACCAAAAAGGCACAAGACTTTTAGACAGTTGCACGCCTTCCTCTTCTTTCTGCCTCTTTTCTCCTCCCTTCCCATCATAGAAACTACTTCTGCCAACTTCTTTAGTTCTCCAGGAATTCTTCTCATCCTCATCCCATTTCTTATTTTCCTCTGTGTCTTTGTACTCCCAGCATTACCATATTCCATGCCTCCCTGCTCAGAAAGTCCCCACGCTGGCTCTGCTTGCTTCTCCACCTGTTGATCCATCCCTACTCCAGTCTTCACATCCCCACTGCACTGATTCTGTCTGCATCATGGTTTTGGCTTCCTCCCCCTGCCCCAGCTTTTTCACACAGGAACCGGTCAACCCTACTGTCACATCAACATTCTTCTCCCTGGCCTTCCTAATGGAATCTTTCCCCACTACCATTCCCTCCCAAATCACGTTGCAAATAGCTTTATTTTTAGCTCATGTGTTGCTGGTTTTCCCCTTCCTCCTTGGGCTCTCCCTTCTCTATTATTTATGAATTGCTTGCCTTGAGTTTTGAGGCTGTTCATGATTTACTGACACATCCCATTTCCTCTCATCTGCTCCCAAGATGTCAGTTCTTGCCTCCAATCAGCCCTTGGCACCAAACTTCCCCATTTGCTACTTTTTAAAATTAGGACTTTCTTGCTTTCTTTGCTTCCTCCCATGTTGTCCCCTCACACAGGAAACAACCTAAAAATTAATTCATTCTGTTTTTCAGAAATTCTCCTTTCCATTAATGTCTACAAAGAAACTGACAACAATAGATCATTTTTAGCTCAGATATCTTCAACTAAAATACTGTTTCCTTACGCTATTTGTGCTGCTGCCTACCAGGAATGGTCAAAATCCCTAAGCAGATCTTCTAGTTGCTACAGAAATATAAATACTAAATAACAAAAAGAACTTGGAACCAGAGTAGGCAAAGTACACACAATTTATACCATTTGCTCCTTGCAGAGAAAACTCCGGAGACCACCTGCAAATAAACTAACAGCCCCACATCCCTAGCAGGCTTACATGCCAATATCTATGATGGAGGATACTCAAGTGCTATACACTAGTTTCCCAGTCTCCTTCAGGTGTTGTTTTCTTTCCGATTTCAAAGAAAGAAATGCAGGGAAGAGCATTAAAAGCCATCCCCCCCTAACATGCAGTCTCTCTGAAGATAAAATTTGGGGAGCCTTGCATTAAGTATGCTAAAAACACTGCAAGCTAACAGATGCACAAGAGTGCAACAACTTGGCTTCTGTGGGACTCCTGCAAGCACAGTCTGCTTAGTAAAGGCCTTAATTAACAACTTTGCAAAGGACAATGAGATTATAACAATTATTCACTGCAGGCAGCCTGTTTTTTCCTCCTCCAGTCTCCAGCATTTGCTTTAGCCTGCATTCCAGATAAATATTTTATTCTGTGCAGGCAGAAGGTTCATTATATAAGTGACAGAGAAAGCATCAATTGCCATATACACAGATCCTAATGCACCTGGTTAATGTAGTTATAATATGTCACTGCAAAACATCTTGTCAGCATTTTGTAATTAAAAAAGAAAAGCTACTGCAATAATAAAGGCAATGTTTTTAACAGAGACGAGTATCACATGTAAGATGATCTTTCAAAGCAAAAATAGACATTACCAAAGTAAAGCCTCGATAACCTTGCCCTACATACTTCAGTACCCTTGAATGCTCTTTGGCCCAATAAAGTACCCTTTTCCTCTCTACAATAGCACTATTCAGATAAGTAACACTGACCAATCTACAGGGCTGCAACATTTTTCAACGGACAAAAAGCGTTTCTTTCCCATTGAGTCAGCAGGATATTTATTTCCTTCTAACAAAGAGTTTTCTGAACTGCTGAGAGATTTGTCAAAACGGAATCACAAGTGATACATTAAACAACCAGAGGGGAGAACTTATTATTAGGCATTAAAAGAGAAAGCTGCAAGTTTACAAATAAGAATAGGACTGTGCACTTGACTTTGTAAATTCTCAGTTAATGAGAAATCAAACATGAAAGGCAAACATTTAATCTAGAGTAAATTTAGTCATTTAAATCACAGCCACTTGCAATCCTGCTGTCTTACACTTCATAATACACAGTAAAGGGCAACTAGTACAGCATAAACACGTGCCTGCTCAGTGCTCCGGAATACGCTGCCGTTATTTAAATGTGAGTTATCAAACCACTAGAAGGAACGTTATACCAGCTCCCTCCATCACAGCCTAGCCCATAATAAAAGGCAGGGCACCGAACTGGCCTCAGAGGGTCTTGGAGCAAGACAGCACCTTTCCTTTCCCAAGGACATGACCTGCTCGCAAGGCTGGGAAGTCTCACTGCCTTCCTCTGGCGTGATGAGTCCTGGGCGGTTAATTACAAATGCCCAGGTGGCCACAGCACACTCAAAGAACTAGTGTTTAAGATTTACTCAAGAAGGAAGGAAGGGTGGCTTTACTTTCCCACAGGCCCACCACCACATCAAATCTGGATGTCCTACACCCCAGATTTGAGCCATGAAAAGGGCAAGGAGAGAGGAACATATGCTTCCTCCATCACCCTGAGGATCAACTACTGTATTTTAGCAAGGGACAACATAATACAGCAAAGACTTCTCAGCTGTATACACCGGCCTGACACAGATGCTTTCTTGCTGCCACAGCTCTAGAGAAAAAGTTTTAAGATTTGCTCATTCTTGAGCTCTTCCCATTAGCTAGACTAAGTACCTCCCTGCTCAGCCAGCCCTCTGTCCAGAGTGCACTGGGAGGCATTTAATTTCTCCTGTACATCCTAAAAGCCCCAGGTGTGTGGTCACAGCAGTGGATTGCGCCCCAAAAGTCAGGCAGCTCAGCATTCACTGCTTGCTCTCCATTGATGATCCTGACATTTCTCACATACAGCATAGGACTGGAAAAGACCTCCTGGGTCACCAAGCTTACCAGATCATAGTACTGGCAGACACCTCAGGCGGCCATTTAGTTCATCCCTCTATCCATGGTGAGATCAGGGCTGTAAATATGGTATTTGTTTTTGAAGGTCTTCAGTGATGCAGACATCACAACTTCCCTGACAGTCTCTCTCCCGCTTTCACTGTCTTCCCCATCAGTAAGGAGTTTTTTCATCAATATTTTGAACTTTTTGCTTCAGTTTAAGGCTATTAATTCTTGCCCTATCTCCATGGACAAAAAATACTAAAAAAAATAAAATACTTAAGAACAGTAATGCACAAAAATCATACACCTAACTTCTTCCAAATTTGACCTATTAATCTGTAACAGTAAGAGGAGTTTTTTAGAATTAAAACTCTTCCTGGTTTTGAAAACAAGCCCTATGTGGCATGAGAACATGACAAGAATCTGAGTGGTTTTTTGCAGAAATTTTTATGGAGAAAAGTACAAACTATGTCCATAAATTTGCTATTCACATAACTAATGATGTTAAAGAAATCCAAATGCCTAAAGATAGTAAAGGGGCATGCATAGCTTAGAGATGGAAAGGAAGATTAGCAATAACAGAACTGTTATGGTTCTTGATTTAAAAGGCTTCTTTTATTCACCATTAAAAAGGGACTCATCCCACCATTTCAGAATTTCAGTCTCTGTGGTTGAACCATATCCTGGATTATCATGCGCTAACACAATTATCCTGCGGGCAGTCAAATATAAGCTTTCCTCTCCTTTCCTGTTCATCTCTCATGTACCTCCATGAGCACACATGCCGTTCCACTCTAATTCGGTATCCTCCAGCACAAGCAGTTCTTCATCCATTACTGCAATCAAGGCTGACGCTGGAGGATAAAACAAAGAGAGACAAAACCGTACTGGAACTCAAGGAGAATTGATCTATGCTGTGAACACATATTGAATAACAAGAGGAATATACTGGTATTTATTGCAATCTGCCCATGGCTAGAACAGCTGAATGACCCCTGTTATATGTATATTTTCAGTGTTTTACAACCTTAGGAAGAGCATTGATAAGAATACATAGACTAATCAACCCATTAAAGATTCATTAATACAGTATTAGAATGTGGCAGTTGGAACCATTTCCATGCTAGGGATTCCTTCTGTCCTAGGTGCTTTACGTGCTCCAATAACATTTCCTATAAGGAACGCTTGGGGTTTGGGGGTTTTGGTTGGGTTTTGGTATTATTTTTTTTTTTTCAATCTAACATTTCTCCATAGCAGCAGAAAGTTAATCTTTATTTGATGAATGCAAAAGCTTAGACAAACCACAAACGCACTATTCAGCATGTCAAGCTTACAAAGGAAGTTCTGGTTCTATCAGGTTTCCACACCACATACAGCTGCAACATTGGCTTATATTACTAATCACTTGCAGTATTTGTGTCTTGGGTTGTAACAGATGGTGTTTGTGAGGCATGCAAAAGCTTCAGATAGCCAAATGGTACAGCAGTTGAGATAAGGGAAAAAAAATCCTCAAAACAAAATACCCATCCCTACTGCGGAGGCTGGAATGTGAGCAGTGTTTAAATTATTCCTAGTCTCCGCAAGCACAGCGGATTTACAGACTCTTAACCCTAAATAGGACTAGATTCAATCTTTCATTTTTCATTACCCCAGTAAATCTGCACAATGCCAGCTAATAGACGTGAAGCACAGCAACACAAGACAAACCACAACACAGGGAAGTTACGTTCCCGATACTTCGAGAGGCCTGGGCTCCAGATTACACCAGTACAACTCAGGTGTAGCTCACAGATGGTAATGTACTTTCGGTAACATCTCCGTTCTGATGGCAAGAAGTAGTACCCCGTATGCTAAGGCACTTGAAAATTCAACATAATGCACCATTAAATCAATCCAGTCACCTGTAGAGAGTGTAGTGACCTGCTCTATAGTGGCCCAATAAGCTGTAATTCTCAGTGCTGAGCTATTGGCAGGTAATTTTTAGGGGACTTCTACGAGCCTCCACCTCTGGGGAATCATTTTCAGCCATAAGCTTTTTTGCCTACATGCTGACCTGGCTTAATAGACACTGAATAGATGAAGGACACAACGCACATTTTCATACCAACACTTAACTGACTGACATCTCGAGAGATCTCTCAGAAGTTACACATGCTTAACAAAGAAAGGAAGAAGCTAGAGCCCAGGATAGCTGCCAGTCAAGACTACCTAGGCTTGTTTTGAGATGAAAGAATAGAATCAACAGAACTAATTTCTGTCAACTCTTTGCTGAATTCAAGTCAATAGTACGTCTTGATAATAACATTCTCAAATAACACAGTAATAAATTTATGACTGTTTGCCTATTGCCTTTCATTAGGTCGTGATCATTCAGCAACATAGCATGGGCGTTAGATGAGGAAAAAAGCATACTTCATAACTAAAAATTGTAGCTGATATTGTACTCTGGACAAAAAAAATAGCCCCTCCCCAATTCCTATTGCTCATTCTTTATCTTCCTTTTAAGTTAAAAACATAGGAACAAGAAAAAGATTAGGTTTTCTTCATTCAATAAAAGAGAATGCTTCTAAAAATAATTTGGAAGAAAGTCCTTTTTTATAAATAAAACTTTTAGAAGATACTCTGACCACTGCTAGACACCATTATGCAGAGCTGACTTGCATTATATCAAACACAGTTGGGCTCACTTATTTCTCTATTTCTAGGGGTTGTTAGCACTGAAAAACCAACCTGCATTGCTTTTAAAACTCTTTCAACATGCAGGCTTCAGATTCTCTCACTACTGGCTAGTGGGCTTAATTTTATGGTGATATTCATACTGCCTTCACTTTTAAAGCTGTCTAGTTTTGTTTAAATGATGATAATATTTAAGCACAATGCCAGTCTGAACAGCCCTTACTACAGGTTTACATGACCTTGACAAGCAGCAGCACTGACATTTATTATCAGTGATACTGGGATGATATTTTTGATGTCTCACTATTAAATTTGGAACCACTGAAGAGAAAAAGATTTTACTGTTACCCTTTGTTGAAGCAGGTTCTGTAGAGGGATACTCAAGAACACCACCACAGAATCCTGTTACTGCAGCACACACAGCAGAGAATTAGTACAGCATTAAAATACAGAAAAACGTGCTTGACTGGGCCATTTCAGATAACGCGCAGGTGGAAGTGGAACACACCATTCACCGAGGATTTATATCAGCACCTCACAAAACACAACTGATCACATCTTTCTGTGGTAGCAAAACTAGTCATCTGCCCAGCTAATCAGCACTTCCCTTTCTTCCTCAGCCCATCAAGCTTACAAAGAAATCAGTACTCTGATGCTCCTCTGAGTGCTTTCCAAGGGCCTGATCCTGAAAGAAGCAAGTGTTTTCTCAGGTCTTCTCTCAGAGAAACCAGAAGAGAGTTGAGATAGACCTCAGCACTGCACACAACAGGCACGTGATGTAGCTCTCTGTTTCTGCAGAACAGTGAAATTATGAGGAAGTCAACAGAAGTGGAAAAAAAAGTCTCAGCATATATAGCCCACAGAGAGCCTCTGAAGAAACCCAGTAACTACTTCTAGTTGTACCAGAGACCTCATGGATAACCTCAGAGAGGTCACCTCTGCTCTTCCTCAGGCATTCAATTTATCTTAATATAAAGAGAAGGCATCAATCATCAGCACTTTTTTTTTTAAACCATCACCTGTATCTCAGCACCTGACAAGGCTTTACTTGCTTCCTCTCATTGCACAATTACAACCATGGGCAGAAAAAAAGAGGCATGCTCTGTCAGACACACTGCGAGGCCGGTTTTAACACTAACTACTCCTGCAGCGAGCATCATCGCATGCATTTAAGTGGCAATTCTGATATCTAGCTCCTTCCCAATCTTTTTTGTTCCACAACAACCCAAATACTTCAGTGGCTGATCAGGAAACACTTCTGCCAGTTATGTCTTCTACTGCTACCATCAATGACAGACCGAACATATCAAATTTGGGTTGAAAAAAATCTCTCTACTTGTGGAGCTGAATGTGGAACTAACCTTCTGCCATGGGAATACACCAGATATTGAACCTGAGGTTGCTGGCACTAAAAGCAGAAGGTCTGAACTGGAGACCTTCCTACGTGGCAGCCATCTTGCAGTACACGTATCAGCATCTTAATTGTACCAGCTACTAGAAACACAAAATCACATGCTACAGTAGCACAAGCTACATTTTTAGTATTATTAGGCAAAATCCTGGGTCACTTGATTTCTATTAATGATTAAAGAAGGAAACGGTTTCTCAAAGAAGCAATCAGTCTTGCTAAAGTGCGTGAGCATAAACTGAATCAGAGCTTTACATTTTATGCAAAAATAGAAAAATATATGCAATAGAGCCATTAAAATGCATGTGCATTTGTGTGCAAGTTCTCTTTCTTCTCTTCCTTTCCTTCCCAGCTTGATAACTATATTGTTGATAGGAATAAAATATCAGCCTTTACTTGTACACATACCCGAGATCTTGTAAGTCATTACAACGTGTTTTTGAGATTTGCCACTTCACTGCTCTATAAAAAGCTTCCTGAAAAAGTATTAACAGATGGCCTCTTACTCTCTGAGACTGTTCGCAATACACCAGATGGCAACCTGAAAGAGAAAATCCAACTTACATTTTCAAAACTGAAAGAAATGTGACAATATCCTCATAATAAATATACAGCATGAAGGTAGCAATAAATGATCCGTTTGAAGAAAACTGGTTTTCTTTATTTAAGCAGTGAATCCAGCCCTCATTTTATAACATATTGCAGAATGCCTCATATCCAATGCTGGAAGTAATTTCTGATGCAAGCAGAAAGTTTGCTTTAAATGAGCAACAGATTTATGAGAGGCAAGGTTATTTGAAAGAGTGAAAAAATGGGCCAATAGCCTTGGGGGTTAAAACTTTGTGTACTGGATCCGTGGTATCTGGTTTGTGTCTGAGAACTAGTCAGTAGGTTGCAGTGGTTTTGCTATTAATGTTAGAAGTATTAAACCAAACTTGCCAGTCAGGCCCTCGTTAGGGGAAGGCAATAACTGCTCCAGATACATACTGCTTTCAAGCTTTCTGGTTCACCTGCTAGACAGCAGCTTAGCTCAGCTCACAGAAACTGGAGAGCTCTGCTAAATACGATCAACAATTCTCAGTGTGACCAGCTGTTCTTTGGGGCGGGGGCTATCACTTAAATGAATCAGGATATCTTTCAGATAGAGGGAGTAATCCCTACCCCACAACAGCTCCCACTAAAACACCACAGGGGCCACTGCTGAGGTTAGAGATGTCTTCCAGCACATATCAGAAAACCTAAAAAGAGGTCTTCATACTTGTACAGTATCAGCATGATGGGACTTCTTTTTTGGATAAAGTTTTGAGGTGTCACTGCAATTTCAGTGACATTCATCTAAGTTGTGATCCTGTTTCTAAGGCAAAGCCCCAAGGGATTCTGAAGAGATTAAAACAAGAGGGGAAGACAAGTAACTTTCCAACTATGTCACATCGTGGATCAGTGTAATTGTTCCTAGCAAGTTCACCTTTCATGTGCAGGACACACCTGGAAAGCCAATTCCTTCCTCCAAAGAGGTACCTCGAGACTGGCAGTGGAAGCGCAGATGCCTACACCTGCCTTCATGGAAACACAGAGTTATCTGTTGTGCCATCAGGTTTTAAGCAGAATTCCCTATTGAAGTCAATATGCCATAAGCACAAAATTGACTCTAGGGCAAATTATAAAATTACAAACTAGACAGCTGTCCTACCACTGCCCATAAAAGGAAGCCATTTCTATAAAACTGTGATTTATTATTAATAATATAAAATATTTATAATGATACCAGATGTATGACAATTGTCACAGAGAGAGTTTCCCCTCTTTGCTTTCTCATTGGCAATAAGCCCATTTTCACAAGCTATAAACAATAACAAAAATAACTCTATGGAGATAAGGCAATAACAGGACTAAAGCTGGGCTTCCTGTGCAAGCCCACCACCACGTAGCTACGACCTCTTCTGTTAGTCCAAGACAGTGGACTGTATCAGCAGATGGGAGAGTTTCAGGGAAGAGAGGAAGAAATCTCCAAAGTTCCAACCCTTTAAAGTCAACTGCAATGGGCCGACAGATCTCACCTGGAGGTGGAACAACCTGTTCACCCCAAAACATTTTTTTAGTTGCCTGTTAATGTTGTACAACTTATCTGTTGTACAACTTCCAATTAGACTATAGATCCATAATGGTAAAAACTACACTCTGCAAAAATTAATCTTCAGAAGAACACAGGATAAAGTAACATCCCAGTGTGAATATTATTAATGCTTTTTCAGTCATTGTCCAGGTTGACCAGTATGATGCTGAAGTGGCAGCGTGTACGTGGTCTTTTGTATCTGACAAAAAAGCCACTGTTTTAGGATCTTGAGATTGCTCAATTTGGAAAGTGATAGTATCATATCCCCCTAGTTTTATTACTCATTAAACTGCTGTTTGTGATATGACCTCACCTCACCCAGCTCCCAGCCAGTGCTCATCACCTTCTGGAATCAGGCCAGACTACACACTTTACCCCTTGCAACAACATACTAAAGCACATCCCCTAGTTGCGCTGCTACCTCCATACAACTACCACACTCCTTGCAAAGCCGCCTGAAAAAATTAGATACGTTACTAGGAAAGGGAATGGTAATTGCATTGCTTTCATCTGGCTTCACATAGGTGCTAAGTTCTGCAAGGCTGGAGCTGTGTCTTAGGTCATATGTTCCTTCCTGTTCTGGCAGTCCTCTAACTTCTTGGTGAGCTAAATCAAGAGAAGGGCAGGAGGGCAGGAGGGGAAGGGGAAGGAAAAAAAAAAAAAAAAAAAAAAGTATTTTTTGTTGCATTATCAAGCCGAACCAGCTCCCAGGGAATCAGACACAGACCAACAGAAGGGCGAGGGCAGAGCCAGCCAGCTGTGAACAGCAGCAGGGCGATGTGACCATCCCTGCTACTGGCAGTCAGCTCAGCCACAGCACGAAACCTTCCCCCTGTGACGGTTTGCAGTGTCTAGCACTGAGAATGGGAGATTTGAAACACTGAACATTTTCTAGGAAAAAAACCCCAAAACAAACCCTATGGCACTGCTCAAACTAGAGCCTACCTTTGTCATTGAGTGAAACAATGCAAATCTGCTAATCTTAGTGCCTTTCATGCAGTCACACCAGCAGGGAACTTTATTTACTTCATGAAAGAGGTTAAAAACCCCAGAATTACCACTACATCTCATTTCCCCTATTCATTCAATGATGAAACTCATGAAAGTCCTCACTTCTACCTCACAAGCTCGGGTTTCCATTTTAAAACAGATTGAATGACAGGGGATAACAGATGACGACGGCCTGTCACCATTCACTTCTGAAGCTGGCAGGCTGGAGTGCAGCGCTTTGCCAATGTACAAGCTCAAGAAACAGAGATGCCAGACCCTAAGGGATGACTGCACTGGGCTTTTAAAAGCAGTTATACTGTTCAACCTTCAATCAATGTCTGTTGTCTGTGAAGCTCTTTTTGCCTTGCTAGTGCTAAAGAGGGAGGTGCTGGTATCACACCAAGTGGGCCACAGTTACTAATCGCGAAACTTGCAAGTTGGCCACAGGAGCTGAGCTGCTGTGTAGCCTGAAGGCTGCCTGGAGAAGGGAGCTGAAGAAAAGGACACCACTTTTCAGCCTGATGCAGCTCCAAATGTAACTATCGTCAATAATATCCTTACAAAACTAAACACCAGCCCTCAAACTCACATCCATTGTCCTGCCCATAACATTTCCAAGGCATAATCATTTCTTAAAACCAGCCACTTTTAGACTAATGCACTTTGCTGCTCCAACACAAGAGGTCTGTGTTTGCAGCTCACAACAGGAGCCCCACTGACCTGGTTTCATATCTTTTAAGTTTTCAGTTCAAATTACACTGAGAGTTTCTTAATGCAGACATGACTTTATATTCCCTCTATACAACAGGTTTCCTGTGAACTTGTCTACACAGACAATAACCAACGTGCACTGAGAACATGTCTCAAGACTTTGTTGTATTCTTTCTTATGCTGCTTCTGAATTTAAGGGGGGGTGGACTTCTTTTAAGAACAAGGATTTTCTTTTAAGAAAAAAGGCAGCAAAGTGCAGAAAATTAGTTCTTTGGCTCAGTTTTGAATCAAGCTTATGAGAAACCTATATTAGATAGCATAGCTACCCTTACCCTCTTATTTTAGTAACATATTTTTGGGGTGCAATGAGCTTGGTGGAATCCTGGGGGTCTGGACCGATGGCAAGCCTGTCACTCTTGATTGCCATTACCTTGACAAAGGCCTGCATCTCATCTTTATTTTATTCATTAGAACTACACCACTCATAATTGTTGTTAATATTTTACATTTTAGAAATACTAGATCTGGTTCCACCCTTACTAATTCTGGCATAAATCACAATGTAGCTTGCAAACATAAAACTGGTGAAGGAAGGAAACAGGACTTGTGCAAGAAGACTGTAGAAATGCCTTGGCCGAGGTTTCATTGTGTGTGTGGGAAGAATCAGCTTAGCTGAGACAAGAATGCTGGGAAACAGCAATTTCTCCTTCATAAAGAATTAGAGCGCAGCTCTTAGGAGTGCAGCATTCAAATAAGAATCAGCATTTTAGCTGGAGACAAATGCACTAATCATGGCCATGAACACAGCTGAACTAAATGTCTCAGCAAAACCACTCAGTAATGGCATTAGTCATGATAAAGGAAATCAGTATTTTCAGGATAGGACACACTCAAAGAATATAAACAGAATCCTTTGTGCCTGCTTCTATGGAGGAATGATTCAGACTATGTATTTGAACAACTTGCTACTAAAATAACAGCACAGTTCAAGACATCCTTTAAAGAAATGTGTCTGGAACAGAAAGAGCTGCTCCATAATTTTTTTTTTAATTGTCCAGATGACCAATTCCTCTATCACCAAGCAAGAACAGTTTAGTAGAAGAAAAAAGAATGGAATTATTAAGGAACAATAAGTGTTCTTTTTAAAGTAAATTGAAACACAAAAAAAAAAACCCACTCTATTTTACCTTTAAGCATTCCTAAACTTTCCCTTTATTAAAAAGTAACTGATCTATTCCATACTCTATGAGTTGTGAGGATGTGATAAATAGGACTTTGAGACTATTTGTAAAGTAATCTACTTCTAAACACCTCTGCTTCACACACCAACCTTTTCTTCCAAGCTAGCACATGAGCTAGCGCTGTGTGAAGAAAATGCCAATGCAACAGATTATATCAAAATTCAGCAGTAAAAATTCCTAGAAATCACATTTTTTCTAAACTACATATCACATGGAAATGTGCAACTTACTATGTAAAACCAAATTATATTAAAAGGGTGATACATTTTCTTACGGTTGAAAATCTGGAAGCACTACTTCCAACATGCTTCTGATATGAAAAAGCAGACAATAGAAGCATTCCACTACTGCGGTCACATATCTCGGTGACTTATAGCTGATGGTGATTAACCATATCACAAGTATTCATTTCAAATGCCAGATACGGGGTCTGCGGTAGCCGGTACCCCGCGTGTGCCGGTCTGTCTCCGTTCCTCGATGTGTTACTGACCTCTAGTCGAGGAGCTCCGGAATTACAGGGCAGAGCCGCTCCCACATGCAGATGGCATCTGAAGAACTATTATAAAATCCTAACAAAGAAGCTAAAAGCTGAAGGGCTTTTGCCTCCTTTCAGCTGCGGTCACGACGAAGAGGCGATGCAAAGTGTAGACAAGCACTGCCTGTAAAGCAGGTGGAAGGCTTACACGCGGTCAGTGCGCGAGATTCCATGTATGCACGTCATGTTGGCACTTCCTAGTTTTTAGTTTTAGTGCCTTGTGACTCATTTAAACCTTTTAAGGAAAGTGAAGTGTTATTGATCTGCAATCAAGGATAGGAGAAACTGAGAAAATCCAGACCAGGCTGCTGTTTCAAACCAATAAATGTGAGAGAAAAAGGAGAGATGCAAGAGAAACGCGAGAGCCTTATGAAGTCTAACAAGCATAGAAATTCCATCCTGTGCTACCAAAACCTTGCCACATAAACCCAATACATTCCTGAAAAGTGAACAGCTGACCTTAAAACACTGATATTAAACACAGATATTAAGACACCAAGATATTTTTTTCTAGCTGAAAAGAAAGCTTACTAATACTCAGTTACCCACTGAGGCAGGTCTCTTCAGCCCACTGGCTCCCTTCCATGGCACTAGCACTGGGATGCGTGTGCCACCGTCTTCTGGCACTGGTTCAGCAAAGCATTTTAAACACATACTTAGCTAATACACTTAAGTGTCTCACTGAATAGGAATGTACTTAAGTGAATGGCTTAGTGCTTTGCTAGTTCAGGGCCTATCTGTATTTAATAAAGGTAAATGAAGGTTAGCACTTAATTATTTCACAACATGAATATTGAAAGAATCCTTAGACAAACCACCACTTACAAAGGCAGTGAAAAATACTGATCTCATTTGCATGGCTTTATATCAGAAAGAATATCACTGCTTTAATATAGAGCAACATAAAACAAATACAGAAGGTAATACTTGCTGGAAACACCTCGAGTTTCCTGGAAAAGAGTAATTGCAGGCAAGAGTAACAGTTACAGAAACAAATAACCCTCAAAAGAAATGAGAGTTTGCAAATTCTTCAAAAATGAAGATCCATTTAAAGCAAAACCATCGCAGCTTCCCTGTCCAGAATGCTATACCTCCAAAATAAATAGTTTTAATCTGTGCTAATCTTATTTCAACAAAGAAAAGCTAAAGCTGGTGACAAAAAAATGATTACACTATCAAGTTCAATAAGCCAATCTATTTGTTTAAAACATCCCTGACCTTGATTTTGTTTAGTAAAACAAGGTATCCAAGTTTTCCAGCAGAGCAGATAAAGGAAAAAGATGAGTATCCCCACAGCTGCATGTAATGAGGGCTCCCTAAAGTAATGGATCACATCCTTCTTGCTGTGAAATATTCAAGAGGGCTCAAGTAAAGAGAATCATTTCCTTCAGCACAAGATCAAACTCACTTTGAAAACAGGAACACGTGGGAAGTTATTAGGCTAGGCTGTAGGTTCAATCAAGGATAGATATTATACACTTCATACCTGCCAAGATTTGTCTTCTAGGAATTATATCCTAATTCTATTACCAGGGGGGAAAAAAATATCAGAAAAGGCTCCTTTTTTTAAAGCTGCAATAGCAGACACTGAGATCAAACCAAACTTTTTCCAGACGTGATTAATACTTAACCTTTTATTAGGCAATTTGTTGGGAGAAAAAGCCCTTCTTTAAATTCACTGCAGCTCTCTGGCCAGGGGAAGCGTTTCTTTGGCTCCGCAGGGGCTGGGTAGCCTGGCTTTCCAGGAAGGAGTAGCGGGAGCCCGAATGTCCTTCCAACAGCAGCGCTGGGGTGAGCCTGCAAGGCAATACAGCAGTGCTTGACGGTGGCGGGGTAAGAAGGGAAATGGAAGAAAAAGCTGCTGTTCCATTTTTCAGAGAATTACTACAAGCCTTTTCCAGTTGCGCACTTGTCCTTTATGTTAGCGTCTCCTTGACTACTTTGTGTCATCTGTAGACCACATTGGGAAAACTTTGGAAAAGCCAAAACAGCTGTGGGTTAAAAGCACCAGGTAAGAAATCAATGTCATTTTAGATCCGTGTCTGCTCACAATTCTTGCCTGAAATTAAGTAAAAATTTCAGCTCACTAGACTGGAGTCCCCCTTACCTGTAAAAGGTAAATCTTAATCTTCCCCAGCTGCCCCCTCTCTCCTTTCGTCTTGAGCCCTGGGGCACCGACACCACTCTCTTCCCACAGCACTGCCAACAGAAACGACATAAACCCAACTCCAGCCTTCAGCGCTGTGCTAACATGAATAATTATTTGTGGAGCTAGATTAGAATTGTCATTTTTAATACCATGAAAAGATGCATGAATTAGGATTTTTTCCATCACTTTCTTTTGCCAATATTTTGAAGTTTTCTTGCAAGATAAAAATGACAAAAATATTCTGCTTTAAAAACTTGAATTAACACTTGTGAAATGAGCCATTTCCTTTTGACAAAGGTGAACACTTTCATTCTGAGGTCAAAATTTTTTGGTTTGACTTTATTATTTTCACAAAGTAATTGCATTCTCATTCATTATAATACCCTTTTATATTGTGTCAAAATTACACAATATAATAGAAATTGAAATAAAATTGAAGCAAAGGTCCCTGATCTTATCAAAGCAAAACTTTTCAATAAAACTGTCACCAAGGCAATATCTCAACATAAGACAGTTTGATTTAATCAAACAAACATTTTCCTGACAAAAAAATGACGGCAGTCAGATGATATTCAGCCAGCTCTTAAAACCTCCAGAAAAGATGCATAACCAAGACTTTGTTCATACCTCTTGCAGCCCAACACAGCCCTGAAGCATGACCACACTCTGCTGTCATTTGTATCTAACTTTACCAAGCAGCTTCAGAGGGCTGTCTGAGAGGAATCCAGTCCAGATATCTGCTAAACATTTAGTGCAGGCTGGCCACGGAGCACGTTCAAACAGTTCGGAATATGTAACCTACAGGTAACTGCTCTTCAGTTACACAGAAAGGCGTAAACTGGGAATTTTCAGCACAGGTGTATAACATCCTGGAAATTAAAGGCTTTGATTCTACTGTGGCATCGGGACCAAACAAAAAGAGCAAGGGTTTTGAATACATGGATAATGCCAAATTGAGTACACTCAGGACAAAAACCACAACACAGTTCAGAGGTAGATTTTCAAAAATGTTTCAGAGAGAAATTCAAAGAAATTTTGCAGTCAACCACAATGTGTACAAAGCTTACAGATTTTATACCTAAAACACAGAAATAAATTAGAGCAGAAACAGGAAGATGTGAGTACCCCTAGATGTCTGCAGTGCCTAAAACCAGATATAAAATATTTCCCTTTCCAGTCTTTCTCTCTAGATTTCTGTTCTTTATCTTCTTGCTGGATCCTAATCTTTCAGCTCATGACTTTATATCCGATTTCACTGTTCATTACATATTACTGTTCCTTTCCTCTCTGCTGCTTCAATCTATTATCCCAGCTCCACGTCCGAGTGCACCTACAGAAATATCACAAACTTTGCCATTTCCTCTTGCTTACTCAAAGCTCCATTATAGTTGGGCCCTTCACACACTGTGTGATAAAAATGTTGTTCTACTATTCAGCATTGAGCCAAGTGTTAAACAGAGGGCAATAGGCTCTTTCTGCTGCTTCATATGGTGGATCTTGACATTGGTAGGCTATCTTCTTTCATAAGCAGAACGCCCACAGACTTTAAAAGGTCTGTATGTGTAGGCAGAGTCGTCAAGATCCACCCGTGCAGATCTGAAGATAATTTTCATTAGCTAGGAAGTCAAATACAGAGGCATACAAAGTTTTGACACCGAGTCATCTTAACTTGGCTGGCAGTTTCTGATGCGAAGAGCAAGAAGGTCTACAGCCTACAAAATTGTAAAGTGCTGGAAAACCTAGTTACCAAGAGGGTAATTTAATTCTTTATGTAGCATTTCACATTTGAATGCTAAGTATCCACTGGGGGGGGGGGGGGGGGGGGGGAGGGGGGAAGGGAAAAAAAAAAACCAACCCAAAATCATTCCACCTTCAAAGAAGGGTCTCAGCTGCAACCACCACACACTTCCCAAATACAGTCAGTGATTCTCTCTATCCTAAAGGTCTGAAACATAAGCTGAGCACAGTGCCCTGCAAAACCTGCGTGTTGACCACGGCACTATGGCCATTTTGCCAATGGTGATATTGCTGCCTATCAGAGCAAGCACACACTAGCACAGGGAATCCCATCCTTCATGCTGTGGAACACTCGTTCCAGCAGGGGACTCCACTTGACCAATACAACACAGCAGCAAGTCACTAATACATAGTCAACATGCAGCAGTGATTAATTAGGTAACATCTGACCAACAGCCGGGACGCTCAGCTGCCTTTGCCTCTCACCACACAAAAACATTTGCAACTCACACAGCCAGCTATTAATTCAAAATGTACCCCATTTCCCCCAGCAAGCACAGAGCACAGGCCAAAGGGGGGATTCCAATCTGTTGCACAGCACAGTATGGAGCTACAGCATTTCCATATACTCCAGCATGCACAGCATGCCTGAAATTAGACCCAAATCTTTCCTTTGCAAACAGCATGCCGTAAACAGTCAAGTGCTACAAAGTACACCCAAATACACAGCAGTCTCAATTTTTTAAAAGATTCCCATTGTTTCTGCTTTGTACATAGCATATTTTTTACCTTGCTTTAAAAACTTTGATTTTGGGCTGTTGTACATCTACACACTAGAAACACTGTCATGAGTTATGATTGACTGATGTACAGCTGTTTAGGGACCAAAAATTTAATTCCATTGCTTAATCACTCCTGTACATTAGCTTATTAACAAAGGCCTGTTTATTGAGTCTGCTTTGTGCCAAGTGCTTACAACGGCTACTCTGGGGTCCCCAGTGTAACCTCTCCATACATGTACCACAGGTAACAATTCCTGCTGATGCAGCATCATGCTGTTCTTCCAGCTGTTCAGGTGCCATCCTGAGAAATAGGGTCAGCACTGGCATCTCATTTATTTCCTGATGCTTGGCTTGCATCCTCTTCCCTCTAGAGAGAGCGCTGTTCACAAGAGCACTTTACTTTTATTGCTCCTGTTAAGCTCTTTTGCTCTTCGGTGGAGTTTGCTCAGCCTAGCAAAGCCCACAGCTCAGGCTCTCCAGAAGCAGCAGCATTTTGGCTGGTTTGAAAACAAATGGGCCTTCTCCCTTTGCCTCTGCTGGTTTTGCACTTTGCTCAGCCAATTCCCTAACAAAACTCACTCACATAGCACTTGCAAGAGCAAAGCTTTTTTTACTGCTATGACTCACTCGTCCTCAAAACCATTAAGCCTCAGCGCAGCAGTAGCAGAAGGAAACGGCTCAGTAAGTGGACAGCAGTCCTGCTCAGCGACTTGTGCAATTATTCAAGAATGTCCTTGCCTTGAGCACGTGGATACCAGTCTTGATTCACTAGTTGTCAGAGACAATTCTGTTTCATGTCTCCCCAAAAGATTACTGGATTTTGATTAAGAAAGGTCAAGGACAGCTTTTCTCTTCCAATATAAAGAGAATGACTTGAGAGAAAAAATACTCATCACCTAGCATGAGGACTTTTATCTCCACTTGAAAAATTAAATCGCCTGAAGTGATGGGAGGCTTAGGGCGGGCTATGTACAGGAATTTTTTCGTGCAAATAAATCCCTAAATAATTTACCTACGTGCCATAATTTTAAGTACCCCTGAAAAAAAGTCTGTTTTACAGTTGTTTTAGCAGAGGACAACACGCAAAGCTCAGGTAGCCAAGTCTAAGATAATAGCCATTTGCCTGATCAATTTTAGATGTACATTGTGTTACTGACCTAGCATACCAGAGATTTAGATTAATCCTTAACACTTGAATACATTCCCCAAAATAACTTTCCCCAATAGCTGATTTTCCTTTAAAGGAAAGCGTGTCAGAGATACAATTAGCTCCAGCTGCAGACTTCCAATCTCTGCCTGGCACCAGCCTCAATAAAACACACCTTCAACCAGTGTGAAATTGGTGTAGCTACGTTGAATCTGCTACATGCAACCGCAGTATTTCACACTAGCTGAAGATCTAAGTATACATGCCTAAGTGTGGTAAAAATATGTTTTCATCAGGAATAATAATGCTGCAGAACACACAGCATCTTGGGCTGACTAAAACAAATGACAAGTTCCTAAGAAATATATTCTTCTAATTGAGTTTAAGGCACTAAATAACCACTGTCTTCTAACAGAGACTCAGATTCATGGCGGGTATCTCTACATTAATTAGGAATAAGACTGTCACATGGATTTTAATGAAATAAAGTTATGTCTCTGGTTTCTCTAGGATATTAAAGTCAATTCATCCGAGGAAGACAAGTAACGGCTGGATTTTTCTTTTTGTAGGAACTGAAGCAGTTCATTGAGGAAGGTAGCAAGAGTTAGCACTGTCTGAGCAAGCTCTTAGAAGGTACAAATTCTGAGCGCCTCAATTACCAAGATGGAATTGCAGAAATCCAGAGGGGTAATAGAACACAAAAAAAAAAACAAAAAAAAAAAAAAACAACCCACAACCAAAACTACTGCCATCACACTAAAGTGTACCTCATGAGTGTGAGCTTAAGGTACAGATAGCACTTAAACAAAATACTCAGCAAAAACATTTCTCTCTGATCCAAGCTCCCCGACGTGTTTACTTTAATGTATTTGGCCACATGGGAACTACTTAGCAGCATAGCTTGGGATAACTAATGGTCCACACCCTGTGGTGCTAAACACCACACTAAAAACAAGATGGGAGGCTTTCAGCTATCCTAGTCCAAAACCATGACTGCCAAGCCCCACTTAGTGCATCTAAGTGCAAACATCCAAGTTTGCGTCTCTGGATGTGCACTGAGCAGTTCAGCAACTACAGCAACCAGCAAGCTACAACAGCTAAAGGTTTCCATCTCTTTTCACCTGTGTGGTCTCACTGGGCCAATCCTCATGAAAAACCACAGAAGAGCATACTGGTGTTACCTTAACCCTTCAGTCTTACTTAGTGTTTCAGTGATGAAAGCAGTTTTTTCATACACATTAATTAAAACTGCAGATCCCCTCCTGAATGGTAAGAAGCATGAATCTCCAAATCAAAGCTTTTTATTTAAAATAATTAAATTTTGAATGAAACACATGAAATTTCTCTCAGCTTTAGTTAGAGGTAAGGCTGATGACAGCAGACATCTCAGTCCTTCACCACTACCGACTGTCTCCTTGGCCACTCCAGCCCCAAGTCTCCCAGGTAAAGTGGACAGGACCCATTTACTGATGACAGACATTCTCTGTACAGCCTTTCAACACAGAGAAGTTTCTTTTTTTCCATCTTTTATACCACTAGTTTCAGCACAGATAATGAATTGTAATGATTTTTAATTCTTTAGCCACTACGGAAGACCAGAAATGTTTCACATATGGGCCTGCATACCCTGTGTGACCTTTTCAGAAGCGTTGTGAGCTTGTGTTTGAAAATACAACTGCAGAAGTTCTGACTACTTCAGCGTAATAAGGCCTGTAACAAGACAAAGGCAATAGCTAGTGTTTTGATACAAACAGGATTTTAATTTGATCCAAGTGTCCTCTGTACAACAGAAAAGTTTTTTATAAAAAAGCAAGTGTTACTTCAGTTGCAAGAGCATGCACAAAGAGGTTTCTGAACCCTAGTGCTTCAGGAAGCCAAGAATTTTTTTGAGCAAACCACCATGTGAAGTATTGTTATAGATGTTATAGTCCTGGTTTGGATCAGTCTCCACCATGTACAACTCTCCTGCATGGATATCCTCAAAGTTAGCACTGAAGTTGTTAGGATAAAACTGAACCCATACAGTATACCTGTAGTCCACTGTACGCATGGAGTAGCCCATGATTCTGATGTCTTTCAGCTTTGGCTTGTCAGAGTTCCACTGAGGAGTGTCTGCAGGCCTGGGATACTGGCTGAAAGCAACAGGTTCTTCATTAACACACCTGTAAGCGTCATCATACCCATCCTTCTCTTCCTCCACATTCTGTTCAGAGGCATTAAAATACCGGACAATGCTTGCCCCCTCAGTGCACAGTGCAACATGAAATGAAGTCTCTGGGCACACAGGAGGAACCTGCAGGCCAGCAAGTTCAGCGAGCGTTGAAAACAGAGACACAAGCTCAACCACTTTTTTGCTTTGCCCTACAGGAAACATCAAAATACAAGTTACAGAACATGATGGTTTGACAGACACTGGCAGAACATTTTAGAAACTTTTTAGATAACTTTAGTTGGTGTTCTATTGAAAGTGCTTTGTACTAGATTTGTGAAAATCAAGACAATTAAGGTGTGGCAATTAGCTCTGAAGATGCTAGTCTATGCATTTATGATGTATTTTTAACAAGATTTTTGCTACCATTTTCTTTTCTAAAATGTGCAGCCTTCAAGATGATAATGCTCATTACTTTGAAAAAATCTCTTCACAATGGCAAACTATTGACACTGGGATTTGCTTTAACACAAGAGTGCCTCCATCAAAACAGTTTCCAGCACCACCATTTTAAGTATAGATACTACACAGAGAACGTTTACTAATCACTGTTGGAAAGACAGCCTCCACCACTACAAAAGGTAGTATAAGTATCCTTTTAGACATCTACACCACACAAAAATAAATCACTGTGTTAACGCAGACATCTAGCTGTTTCCACTAAAGCAAACCTAAGCAAAGTGAAAGTTTGTGTCCAAGGATTCCCTTCACCATCTTTTCCCTCATCAGTACAAGAAGCACAGCCAATGACACTGACTCAAGCTGCCTGTAGGCAAAGTATTATTACATCACCTTTCCTTTACATATTGCCACTGCAAACAAAAAATAAATGCTGGAAATTTACCTTGAGGTACCAAGCCTAAAATATGGCTAAAAGGGTCAAGGTAGGGGAAGACCCTCTCTCCTCGACTAATAGAGGAAGTTGTCATTCCTGGTACGTAAAACATCAGTGGCACACGGGTGGCAACATCAAAATTGCTGTATTTTGCCCATTCACCATGTTCTCCCAAGGACCATCCTAGATGACAAAGAATACAATTCAGAGCAGATACTGGGTTAGTAGTAAATTTTTTTCACTGTAAATTGACTCTGGCTGTTAAGGCCACTGGTCTGTTATAAAGGTTATATTAAAAGGCAAATAACAATCTGTATTTAATTACAAAAAGATTTTTCTCTGATGGGACAGCTATTTCAACAACCACCTAAACCTTGCAACTTGATACTTTTATTAAGGAAATAATTACACCTTTCCTTATTTCCCCTACTCTAGATTAGAATTAGGAAATCGGCATTAAAGCAGTAGCAAAGAGGAACTGGGTTGTGTGTCAGTGCCTGCAAGTCTCCAGATCAATTCCAGAAAGCACTCATTTAAATTCTGGGCAGTTGCCAGCTCTCCATTACTCCTGTTAACACTGTAACTGAACATCCCTTGGAGCTAAGGCTGCTATCTATGCCAGATTGCCATATCAGGATGTTACCCCTGAGGAGGCAATAGAGATGAAAACTCTTTAGCTCTCCTCTTCCTCTTGGAAGAGATGCCAACATGACTTCCTTCCAGGCAGATTTATTGCCAACTTCACTTTGGGGGAAGACAAAGGAGCTCCATGACAGCTACGTTAACACATGGGGTTTTTGGATCACTTTGCTAGCCATGGTGCTGGAAACACCAACTGTTTACAGACAACCACACCAAGGAAAAGCGGATTTCAGTTTACAACAGAAAGTCCAAGTCAAAGTGGCAAGTCAGAAGGAACATCTAGAGTCACTTTATTACCAGAGTATTAATTCTATTGCTCTGCAACACATAAGGGCTTGTTTATACACACACACTCACAGAAGTCAACCCAAATTAACTCAAAATGTGACCTGAAATGTAGTTAAGCCATATCTTGGTTTAAGTCAGCTAATTCATCCCCCAATTAAAGGGACCGGGGGAGGGGGCAATATTTAATGAATATTAGAATATTGAAACAAATATTAAATGCTTGAGGTATTTGTCCCATGATTTAAACTCAGTTTTTTACCACTAGGATCCAGGCTGTGCAAGACCTCAATTATGAGCCATATTGCTGTTAGTTTAGATGCTCTGCAAGGAGCAATGACAAGTGCAAGAAAACACACTTCAGCAGTTAACGACAAAGCCTGTCACCCACTATACCAGATGGCTCTCCACAAATTGTAAAGGGGGAGGAGCAGTCGCTGTCCTCTCACAGCACTGCTCCCAGCAGCTGTCGCTCCTTGGGTAGGCAGTGGGAATACAGCAAACTCAGCCCAGTGTCCTGGCAGTCTCATCACTCACTAGCAAACCCTCAACCTAATTAAAGAGAGGTGCCTGCAGGGGGACAGAACCATACAGCCACAGAAGCCTCCGTCAGTCCTTTTAATTAGAGCAGCCAGACCAGCCGGATATACAAGGTATGGCAGCTCTCCTGTACATTATATAAACACACACTTGATCAAAATGCCAGCACCGAGTCGCACAATTAAGTTATTAGCAGAGAGCTGGAGAAAAATTTAAATGCTTACCATGATCAGCAGTGAAAACTACTATTGTGCTATTGGAGAGCCCTACATCATCCAAAGCATTCAAGAGCAGGCCAACTTGCATATCCAGGTAAGAAACTGCTGCATAATAGCTCTGACGAATCTGACGCTACGAGTTAAGAAAACAGGGGAGGGGAGAAAAGTTAGCTTTTCCCCAGACTCACACACAGGAGAACCAGTGAATGGCTGTGTAAGCAAATGAACTAAAGGACTTTACTTGTAAAACTTTATCTTTTTTAAGTGGCTGTAGCCTGATTAACATCCCAGAAAAGGTAAACAGGGAGGGGGAAGTTAGAAAATTCTATCTCCCAGAAGTTTTTTCAAGCAAGATGTTGTAAACCAATCAGCCCTGCTTCTCTCAGCATCCAGCCAGTGCACCTTATTTTGGCATAAGCACTGGAAAGTAAAAGTCTTGCAAAAGAAGATATACCAAGTGATGGCTTGAAGCAGATAAACAGATTCAGATAATGAAACAAACACAACATTGGTATCTGCTACAAACATTCCCTTGTATACAAACCAGGAGCACATACTACTATCACTAGCTGATGGCTGATCTCTTCCTCCCCACACAGGCTAGCCTGACTGCAGTTACAGCGAAGGTTTGCATACAAGGGTAGAGGAGACAGTGTGCAAGGCAGGGAATTCATAGTATTTGCAAACTGTCAGTTGCTGAGTACTGGGGAACATCTAAGAGCAGCTGACTGGTCCCTTGCATTTGAACAAGTTAAGGCAGTTTGACTTCAGTGCACTGTACTGGCAGCTTACCTGGAAGTCATCTGGAAGTGGTCCATAGGGGAAACTAACATTTAATGCTTGCACATCATCCCTCTGCCTGATATCCGTCCAGGGGTTGTACGCCACAGAAGGTAGTTTCTCAGGCACCCAGGGATCTGGGGCTAATGTGATATTTTCCAAGGGGTACAACTTGAGAAATTCCTTTACAATACAAACACACATAAAGACTGCCCTCAGCTCTAAGGTCTATTGCAAACTTACTGTTGTAAAGCAGCAACCATTTCCCCTTGCATGACCCTTTAATATTCTTACAGTTTGCAAGGTTTCACTCCCCTTCTCCCAGAGGGTAAAAGCAATGCTATGCTAGTCAGTCCCAAGCAATTCCTGAAAAATACTGAGTTAGTAAGTGCCTAAAAACAGCCTCCTGTATCTCAAAGCAACACAAAAATAGGAGGTTCAACATCACTTCCTCTGAAATGAGTAGGAGTTTTGCCACCAACTCAAATAGGGAATGGAGTACAAGATCTTGTAAGGCCTCATTATGTCATAGTCCATCAAGCTGAACACTATCTCCATACAACAGCAGTCACTCTTAAAGAGGTAGAAGCCTGGCTTTTGGCTGAGCAGTCACAACTCATCCTCATTAAGCATTCTAAAATGCACCATAGGTGACTGCTAAAGTTACACCAAATCAAGGCTGGTTTTCAGCTTGCTTTCCAGAAACAATAGCAATAATGCATTTGTGGGAACACCTTTGAAAAGCAAAAGTAACACTTGTCTAAGTTCCTTTCCTTGCAGGCTCCAGTTCCCTCACCTGAGGGTACCTCAATGGGATATGTGGTTTGTGGTAACCGACAGCCAGGAAGAATTTTTGCTTGTTGGTTTTCATAACATTCAGTAAGCGTATGGCCTCTTCAGTGCTCTGAATATCAGGCAGAGTACCACTGGGCATTTCTGTCACATCTACTGGGCACACCAAGTTAGCATAAAGTTTTCCATCTTTTCCCCTACAAGTCTTAAAAAAAAAAAAAAAAAAAAAAAAAAAAAAAAAGAGTTAATTATGGAAGTTGTAAAAACAAAGAAGAAATCCTCTGTTCCGTAACTTTCAAACTAATTTGTTTCTCAATCTTTCTACCGACAAAAGACTGCAGATTGGATATGAAAAGAAATTTCATAATTTATACAAACACTAGAGGTGCCAAGTACATTGATGAGTGAGCAGACAGCTTCAGAAGTTGAAGAACGCAACTTCCATGTCTATGGAAAAGCAGAATCATCTCTAAAGCTGGGCAGAAGATTAAATGTAGTCAAATGGGAAAACACACAGCTTCTATGATGAACAGTATGTCTGACCTACTGGCAAGAAGGCAGAATTTGGTTATGCTACACACATGCATTTTTACTCCTTTTGATCCCAAGAGCTCATAGAAAGCTGCCTGGAAGCTAATGACTTCATTTCTGAGCCAACGCCAGCGATGGCTGTTGTATAATCAGTGAAGAAAGATAAGTTAGACTAAACAGTTGCCAGGAAAAGGTGGCCTCAGCAGGGTATTAGGGAGAGTTGCTAAATGAACATAAAGAAAAGTATGTCATGGATACAAATACTGTCGCTGTTAAAACCAGCCTTTTTCAGCAGTAAATGCAAGAACAAGGCATCTCCAAGGCTGTCTGTAGCCTCATGGCTGGAGCTTCTAGCTTTGTAGCATATAGATACCAGCACATGATGCTATCGCAACATTGGCATAAACATAAAACACATTCTTTTGGGCCACGCTTAAGAGTAACAAACGTTCCAGAAAACTGAATCAGATAATATAGTAACAGATACTCCAGGATTCCTCCCCCTCCACCCCTTCAGCCCTGAGCTCTTTATTGAATTAAGTTCACCAAGCCTATTGACAATGTTTTGTCACTTACTAAGCAGAGCAAGATTAGCATGGAAGTTGACAACTGCACTTTTCAGATAAAGGAATTAACGATCTAGACACAAATTAAGATTACTCTTTCTTGCAAGCACTTTTATATCTCAGTAACTTAAGTTTCCAAATACTAATTTAGAAATACTGAACACATCAGCAGGATGGGCACATGGATTAGCATGACACACAACTGGAGACAGGCCTTCTGTTGAAAGACTAAAACAATATCAAAGCAGCTGCTTCCCTGCACAAGGTTGTAGTCTCACAAACCACAGAATATAGCCTGTGCTTGACACAGGGAACTTGATTACATCCTGACAATTCTGACCTGTTAAGGTCCCACAAATCACCCTTACCTTATCATTTTCATACTTTTCAGCTGAAGGATGAAAGGGTGGAATGGACCAACTGTATGGGTAGTCATCACTGTAATTGGATGAAATCCCTGAAAAGGGGAAATCATTAGAGATGCTCTAATAGTTCACTTAACCAGGAAGAGCTCAAACACAAGTTTATCTTGTTTCCAGTTGTTCGTCTGGTATGGGGGTTTGGCTTTTTTTTAGGGGGTGGGTGGGGGGGTGGGTTATTAAATATGCTAAATGAAGAAACATTTCACATTATTTTTGACCATTAAGAAAAAGAAAATCAAGAAATCAAAGTCAAAAAGTTTCAGACAGACATTTTTTCCTGAAATACACTCCGGACAGGTAAGGGAGACTCAAGCCTCTTGAAGAGCCTAACTTCAGGGAATGACAACAAAAAAAACCCCACCAAAAAAGCATCATTAATCACAGTTTTCATGTACATCCTTAATTAGCTTTACTATCAACTGGAAGCCCATATATCCACACAAGTTTAGTTCTGGGATAAAGAACTACCAAAAAGAGGGTCAGTTTTGCATTATTGTTCAACTCGGTAGTGTCATTGCTTTTTAACTAGTGAACTAACTTCCTATTTATTTGGTAGTATTAGCCACACGTTCTATATCTCCTATCCAGACAGCCAGCCTATTACGAAACATGACACGTGTATATGCAGAGCTAAGACAATGAGCCTGTCCAGTAATTTCATCTTTGGTGGATACCTCACTTCCAGACATATTTTTAGAATGTTAAGACATTTGTTCCCACAATCCCTAGACAAGATGTGCAAATGTTCATTAGATAAGTCATCTAATATATTCATCTCTAATACCTTAAGATTTAAAACCAAGGCTTAAAGACAACCTACAATCTTTGTACAATCTGGCTTATTATTACGATTTCAGTTGTCAACATAGGAAAGAATCAGTTGATACTTATATGTTTGTGAGAACATACACATTAAGCACATGTTATGTTAAGGAGATGACAATTCAAACCATACCAGGATGAAAAACTTTCCCCACAGATAGGGTCACGTAGCCATTTTCCTTGAAATACTGGGGCATTGTGGAATAGTTTCCTGCGTGTACTCTCCAGTAGGAGTAGAAATCATACAGTCGGGTAGTATCAGGTCTGCGTCCAGTAAGAAACGACACTCTACTGGGAGCACACACGGCTTGCTGAGGAGAGAGCCAGACAAAAAGGCCATCAGTTCAGAACAAAAAACAAAACACATACAAACTGGCTTAGGTGTAGCTGGGCAAAACATCAGAAGGCTCAGGAACTGCAGTGAAAGTGTTTCATATCACTTCAAGCTAGAATGAACAGCATCCTCATGAAGAATACCAATTCCCTATTGCAAACTTTTAGCAAGATATAAATTTACATCTCTATAATTCTTCTTCAAATAACCAATTCATAAGCACTAAAAGCTTTCCTTATGAAGGTAGTAGCACAAAAAGATAAAGGTCAGGTTGTGTTAAAGACAGTGCTTTTGAAATCTAGCAGCTCACACAGAATTAAGCAGAAGCAGCAGACGGATTGTGCTGACAAAAGCCCAAAATCTAGTTCATCTGGACTGCCTTAAGAGTAATGACAAGAATAAACATATAGAAGGTTCAGGTTATGGTGCAAAGGCCTCACCAAATCCATTTCAGATTGGCAAGGGCCAAGAGTTATTGCTTTAAATTCCTAATCCCTGGTCAGAATTAGGCTCAAACTTCTAGTTTCTCAGCAGAGAGAAAGTTGGGAACGTATGCATCCTATGCAAAGTATTCAAGTAAAGAACAATTAGTGAGATTTTGACTCCTGTATGTGATGCTTGCCACACAGTCTGTCCTTTCATAAAAGTCTATAGGATAGATTACCTCAAAAGAAAGAAAAAAAAAAAAGTAAAATATGATCTATTACAAACAGTAGAAAAAAAGAATTCTTATTTAGTAAAACAGCATTTTTAAGTATCTCTTCGCTGCTAACAGTGAAAATGCTTGAGTCACCTTACACTCCTCCAAGGACTACACAAACACCATAATTCAAATGTTCCGTTTTCATAGTTTTCTCACCTTAGTGAAGAAGAAGGTCCATACAGCACAGCTCAGCCCGACCATTTACTTTCTATTGGAAATACTTATGGTTAATAAATACTTGCTTTTCCCAGCAGCCTGCCCAGCACCTCCGGTGACAAAACCAGCAACTACTTTGCCTGGAGAAAACCTTCACATTAAGTGATTTACCTCACCTGTGCATACGCATTGCTGAACACAACGCTTTGAGAAGCGAGTTGATCGATGTTTGGAGATTTCACAAGCTTATCCCCGTAACAGCCCAACGCAGGGCGCAGATCATCCACAACTATCAACAGGACATTCAGGCCATCTGCAAAGAAACAGAATTAGGAACGTATTAACTGCAGCTCCAGTAAGCTGAGGCTACTTTGTGCAGATTTATCAGTTTCTAACCCTTAAGTATACTTAAAAATTCAAAAAATAAAAACAACAAACCAGCAAGAACATCTAACATCTGTGTAAGGGAACGTAAATAGTGGGATTAATTCCTTCACACATGGAGCCCGCGTTCGGCCCGGCCAGGCCCCGGTGCGTTTCCCGTCCCCGCAGCACACCCCGCCCCGGGACCCCGCTCAGGAGGGGGCCGGACACCGGGAGGCGCGTTACGGTCCCACCGGCTGCCGCAGCTTCGCGAGGGGCGTTAAGGCACAGGCATGCCTCCGGCGGCGTTTGATTAAACATTCATTAAACACGGATTTTTCTCGGAGGCGGCCGGCTGGGCTGCGGCCCGCAGAGGCACGGCCCGCCGCGGCCGCCCGGAGGCACGGCCCGAGCCCCGCCACAGGCGCCCCGCCCGCGGCCCCGCCGCACCTCCGGGCCCCGCCGCCGGCTGCGGGGCGAACGCCGGGGCGCGGCGGGGAAGCCCCAACAAGCAGAGACAGAGCCAAGCGGCCGCACGGCTGCGGGCAGCCGCCGCCATCTCCCGGAGGACCGGCGGGGGCGGGCGGGGCCGGCTTCAGGCTTCCCGGCCCCGCCCGCCGGTGCGGCCCCGCCGCCGGGCCCAACCCGCCCCCGTCCCAGCGGCTTCCAGGCCGCCGCCGGCAGGGCGCCGTTCCGCCGCGCGACCACACGGTGGCGCCGTGGCCCCGCGCACCAGCTCCGGCAGCGGCGGGGCGGGGCGCTCGGGCGGGCCGCGGGGGCGGACACGGGCAGAGCAGCCCGGCGGGCACCGGCAGAGCGGCACCGGAGGGCAGCCGCGGCGGATCAGAGCGCGGTGCTGAAGCCGCAGCCGTTGCAGGGGCAGCGCTGCCGGGGCGGGAGCTCGCTCCGGCCCTTCCCACGCTCGTTCCTTCCCGGAGCCCGCGGGCACCGGCCGCAGCAGCTCCCCGGGGAGGGGTGTACTCCGCGGCGTTCTGGCCGTTCTTCCTTCCTCATGCAAATGGCTGTGGGGAACGGGGAAACCGAGGTTCAGCATTCAAAGACGCCGTCTCGGAGCCGTGCGTTAATCCGGTTTGCTAACGCTCCACGGCCGGTCACTCGGGGCGGAGCAGCGCCCACGGCCCCGGGATGGGACACCCACCCCAGCCGCTGTCCCCTCCCCGTGGCGGCAAACGTGTCAGCGGGAACTAGTTTTATCAAAAGCCCTGGGATTTTTCATGGTTTCCATCCACAACTGTGGAAGATTTATCGCCACTGTTTCTCTGCGGAACAAAGTCACTGTTTACTCTACAGATGCTTCTCACTCTGCAACTGGTGGGTTACCAGAGACCAACCAATAAAGCTGCTCACAAGAAGCTTATAAAAGGATGAAAAGTCCATAACTATGTAGCCTTAAACGTTTAACAAGCAGGGAAAGTGGCAAGAACCATGCCAGCATTGAAAATACACATACAGCTGCCTTCTCACTCACTCACATGTGAAAACCGCTGTGACAACAGCACCTATGTGGCATGTGGGTTTGTCTTTGCTAGCAAGTGTTAGGTGCTCCTCTGACTACAAATGGCACATCAACAGTGAAATGTACCGGCAAATATCAGTGTCTTTAGCATCAGACTATCAAAAAAAAAAAAAAACAAAACCACAAAACCCAACAACTAAAGGGAAAAGCCTCCATTTACAGAAAAAGCCATGCATCTCAAATGGAATCTATAATTTTATTCTTTCTGTGCTTCAGGACTGTGTTGGTTGCTCTTTCTTATCAAAATTAAAATGTTGGCAGCATGAGTTCTGAGACAGGAATGCCCTAATTGATCACTGTTTTTAAGCTGAAGACTATCATATGGAAAGAAAATCGATAGCCGAGTGTGGAAAGTTCAGATAGCGAAGCCTGCTTCGTCAGGGGCAGGCAGGCAGGTGGATTAGACCTTTTGTGCTGCTAGGATTGTGCAAACTGGTATTTCTGCAACTTTGAAGTTATCTGCACTAAGAGAAATTGCCATGAAAATAGTCTTATATCTGGACTTTCCTATATGCTCCTCCTTTTTTTTGTTGGTTTTCGTTTGGGTTTGGGGTTTTGGTTTCCCCACACACACACCTAGAAATGTTAATTCAAAGGGAAAATAAAGACTTTGAAGGCTTGTCTGGGATCTCCACATGCCGTATCACTTACATCCACTGCTCTGCTTCTGGGTATCAGATGCAATTAATCCACAGCATGTCCAATGCATAAATAGCACAAAGCCCACGCATGCTTTCTCAAGATGCTGGACATATTGCACACATGCACATCAAGAGGAGAACACGTCTGATAAGCCAAGCTCTTCTTGGGTGGGCTGGATCTCCTGCACATTTGCTGTGTTGGTGGCTCATACAGTACCCCCAATACATACAAGGCACAGCACATTTAGTGCAAGTTCTCTATACATGTAGATGATAGAACAGAGATAAGCCAACCATATATATTAAACTACATGTGCAATGGAGATTATGAAGCAGAAATACAGGAAACTGTGTCTGGAGAATCTGAAGCAGTAATATAGGAACTTCACCCTAACACCACCAAGAAATTCCTAAAAATATTCCCCAAGTTAATGGCTTTTTTCACTGGAGAGTGGGCGTCAAAGCTTAAAGCACCTCAGAAACAGACGCCACCTTTTACTCATTTCCGAGGAAGCTGACAGATCTATGAAACTGAATAAAATTAAATCTTTTTGTAATGCAAGGTAACCATTTTGTTAAAATACCTATAGGAATACTTCAGAAGAGAGCAGATTTATCAGAAAAACTATAAAAACCAGCAAGTGTAAGCTAATTAAGAAAAATATACAATTCATCAGTTAAGCATCTTCAGGTGTTTGCAAACAGTACTGAATGCCTTAGTTGCCTATAACTGGTTTGCTTTGCTAACTTTTTAAGAGAATGGGATAGAAAATAGCCTGTTTCTCTGCTCTATAATGAAGCCTACCTGAGGCTTGAACTATGCTGTTTATGCACTCACACCATAAGCTTACCAGGAGCATCAGCTAAAACAGTCTGTCACAATCCTATTGTTCAGTGGGATGTGTGGTTTAGAAGTCCAACACATTATGTATTATACAGTGTGTGCATACACATCCAAGCACTTACACTTTCTTTAAACTATTACAGTGACGTTTATTTTTATGTGGATCTTACAGTTCCTTTCTTCACAGACTGGAAATGCTGGAATCAAACCAGGAACACTGTTACTACACATACAGTTACTACAGTGTACATGACATGCAACCAGCTCATGAATATTATTCAGTGTATTTGATGATTGCATATTTTGAAATTAATTTTGTGTATAAGCAGTGTATCTCACAGATATCAGCAGCTCTCCTAGCACAGATCAGTTGCTGGAAATATATGGAACACTGCATCCCCAAGTGACTCTTCATTTGGAGAATTTTTATGGAAAAAGCAAAGGAATTCTTTTGCTATTGCACATGCATTTAATTACCATAATGCCTGCCTCTCTCAAATGCATAATACATTAAGTGGTACTTGATATGGTGTCATGGTTTAACCCCAGCCAGCAACTAAGTGCCATACAGCTGCTTGCCCACCTCTCCCCACCCCCCTCAGTGGGATGGGGAGGAGAATCAGAGAGAAGGTAAAATCCATGGGCTGAAATAAGATGAGCTTAATAATCGAAATAAAATAGTATTGTAATAATAATGATAACAACAACATTAATAATTACATAATCGTGACAAAAAAGGAGACAACAAAAAGAGAAAACCAAAACCCAGTAAAAGCAAGTGATGCAAGTGAAGCCTGAAATCTTTTCACATATCCCACAGCGCACTCCGGGATAGGGATCACATACCTCTTGTTCTGCCTCTTCCTTCTGTTCTTGTGGTGACCCTGCTTCGTCCTCCTTCACTAAACAAGCTGCCTTTCCTGTCCATTTCTTCTTGTGTGTAGGGGCGACTGATCCTGGCCTGGGTGGTCCCCTGGCTCAGCCACAGTGCTTGTCACAGGGGTTGGAGTAGCCGCACTGTCTGTCATTCTGTTCTAGATCCAAAGACCTTCTTTGCCCCTCCAGGGTGCTGAATGGTGCTGAACAGGGCTCGGTACACATGGGCCAAGCCCCGGCACATTGCAGTGATTTGTGTCTCTCTGGAATTGCCAGCATGACAGCATACTTTTCCCAAATATGTTACTAGGTTGTTTGGGTTCTGCACTTGTTCAGGGGTGAAGTTCCAAAACAGTGGAGGTACCCACTGTCCTAGGCACTGGCCCATACTATCCCACACACTCTGACACTTATAACTATCCACTCCTGGGACAGATCTCTGCATGGTATTCTTAAATAGTTACTTAATATTAAACAAGATCTGGAACACATTTAGCAACATGCTGGTTCCTAGCAATACGATCATGCTGGTTCCAACATCCCAAAGATACTCAAGATTTTCAAAATTCTCAAATGCTACTGTAATTAGCCTGGTGGGGAAGGAGATGTGAGAAGATGCCTCCTCTAAATGTTAGCTCTCCAAGGAGAAAAGGTTAAAGGTGTAATTGTTAATAATTTCTGATAGATGGCTCCCCAAGTACAGAGATGACAGCAATGTTGAGTACAAATATCTGATAAGTCTCATGACTAGGAAGTCTATAATATCATAAGCCAGTGTTACAAAGTACAACAACATGATAGCCTTAGCCCAGTTCACACAGGTGATAAACAGCACAACGGGGAGCATATACTGCAAGTGAAGTATTACATTATGCAACTTTAAGAAGCAGCATGCCAATGCTGAGAGCAAATAAATCAACATCTTGACCAGCGACTATTAAACTAATATAATGAATGCTTATAACAAAGTTGTTCTAATGTGTTCTAGTCAGATCTGTTGTTATCTCAGCCCATGGTGCCCCACATTAGGCATCAAAAAGGACTGTCGTGGTTTAACCCCAGCTGACAACTAAGTACCATGCAGCCACTCACCCACATCCCCCTGCCCCACCCTGTGGGATGGGGAGGAGAATCAGAAAGAAGCTAAACTCCATGGGTTGAGATAAGAACAGCTTAATAATCAAAATAAAATACAATAATAATATAAGAATAAAAATTGTAATGAAAAAGAAAACAACAGAGAGAAAAACAAAACCCAAGGAAAACAAGTGATGCACAATACAGTTGCTCACCACTTGCTGACCCATGCCCAGCCAGTCCCCGAGAAGCACACAGTGGCTCCCAGCCAGCTCCCCCCAGTTTATATACCGAACATGACGTTTTATGGTATGGAATATCCCTTTGGCTAGTTGGGGTCAGCTGTCCTGGCTCTGCTCCCTCCCGGCTTCTTGTGCACCTCCTACCTGGCAGAGCCCGAGAGACTGAAGAGCCCTTGACTCAGGGCCAGCACTGCTTAGCATCAACTCAAACATCAGCGTGTTATCGGCATTGTTCTCATACTAAATCCAACACACAGTTTATTTTCTTCCTAGTAGCTGGTGCAGTGCTATCTCAGCTGAAACAAGGACATATGATTTCCTTGTTTGCCTACCATGAGTATTGAGCAATCATCGTAAGTTCAGCCAACTAGAGAACAAATTTCACAAGGGGTGGGGGGGTGGGAATCTTTCTCAAACAGCACACAAGTTCTGATGCTAAAAAGCAAATGGGGGTGATGCCAGATGAATGACTGCAGAGATTAAAATCACAGCCCTAATAGTATGTCTTTGACAAACTGGTCTCACAGCTCAGATGTCCACTCCACCCAGGATGTACGGGCATTTGAGCTGCCTGTCTTTCAGCTTCTGAGCTAAACGATTGCTGTATTGCATATGATGAGTCAGGACTGTAATAGGAAAGGTTAAACCTAAACCTTGCCTGAACTGGAGACCGCTCGTACAACACTCATCAGCCATTTCGCGAGAAGTCCCAGAAGCCCTTCTGAATGTCAGCCTCTGCCACCTGCCACCACCACTGATCATCAGATCTGACAATCTGATAGTTTAGCAATATGCTGAAGCATATACTGAAGGTTTGGGTGTCTACAATAGTGCTTGCACAAGTGTTAGTAACGTAGATGAGGACACCAGCATAATAGCTGAATATCTTAAAATTGCCTATTTTCTATGACAGGCCCACATTAAGGCATGGTAAAAATCCAGCACAGCAATATTTTTAGTGGGAAAAATCCTATTAATACAACTCTGTAAGAAATAGTTGTACTGTCAGACCCCTAGTATGAAGTAGCATTTTCATTCCTGAGGATGCTTTCCAAGAAAGTTTCCACATGTATACTTTCTGTTTAAGGAAGGATTTAAGCAGTTTCATTTGGAAACTGTACTCTTCAGTGTTGAAACTTGAGCCAAACCCCAAGAAACTAATAGGTAACAGTCTCTCAAGTCAGCATGTAAGAAATGGGTTATAAAGAAGTTAATGCAAGTATCAGAGAAATAGTTTTATTTTTCTTTACAAAGTATATGAACAACTTGGCTTTCTCTGCTGTTTCCCTATGCTGCAAAAGGGCTTTGATCCTCCTCTGCTGGATGGAGGACAACAACGTGCCAAGGAATAGCCTCCAAGATAGGAAACAAAACTAACACTAAGACTTGCTGGTGTTCTTTGTTTCCTCTGGCAAGCAGAATAAAGTGTCTTTTTAAGACTAAGTGAATACGGTCAGGCAATATAACATAACCCAAGTGCTGAGCTCCGCCTTGGAAGGATGTCTCAGCTCTTCACATATGCATCCTGTCCTTGCACATGTCCCCCAGTGATTTCACCAGAACTTAGCTCAAAACAGTAACTGCAAATACCACGGTAGATTCATGATTAAGTCTAAGGAATTTTTCTGCACCACTCAGTAATTCTAAGAAAGCAGGTTTTCACAAACAAATGGCTGGGCACTGTGATCTGTTCACTCAAACTGGCAGAGGTGCTGTTTTCAATGAATTAATATAACTGCACAAATATATTATTATTTATTTCTCATGCATTATAAAATGTATTTGACTAATCACTACAGGAAGCTTCTGATTAGGGATAAGTAAATTTGCCAGACTCTTTTTTTTTAAAAAGCACTGTTTTCCTTTTTGATGAAAATTACTTCTGTACAGACTGCTATGACAAAAATGAGAGGCCTGTTAAACATATTAACACCTGCATTACTATCTGTAGCTTTCTCTGGCAGATATGGTGAGGGAGTGAAATAGCTATAGCAAGCATGGAGCTGCCTGAGCCACCGAGACATAGCATTGATAAATTAATTTTTGAAAGATTCCATAGGTCTGCTTTCAGAAGCAAAGGAAACATACTTTTAAGTCATCTGTGAACATTAGCACTCAAGTGTAAGCTAAAAACATCTCATCAGAGGCACATGCATAGACTTTTTTTAACATTCCTATGATAAATAATAGGATAGCATTGTAGCCTATCCTTGCAGCCCAATCTGCAGAGCTATGCACTAGAAAACACATTGTAGGCCTTAGATAATACATTCCTAATCCAAAAATACTCATTATAAGCTCTCATTTCATATACAGTTACTTCTCCACAGCTGAAGTGTGTCATGCAGATCTGCTCACCTGCAGCACATTCTCTTGTCACAGCACTCTCCAAACTATCAAGCTGCAATAAGGTCTTTTATCACCACATACCAGCATACTCTTCATAGTCGGCCCCTCTGCTGCCTTCTCCCAGTCTCACCTCACCCAGGGCCCACTCGCTCTTCTTCCTCCTCTGCTCTCTCTTCACTGGCTCTCAACCACTTAACTTAACCAGCCGCAGCTGCACCTTATCTTCATCGGCCAACCGTCGCCCCTGAAGCCAGCCCACAGCTGTATATTATCAATGTTAATTAACCCAGCTTCATTCCTCTACCCTCCTTCTCTCCCAAGTCCTAGTTTAGCAATCTCACACGATGAGTTTTCCCAAGCAGTATCGGAATGTACGTATGTAAATGTATGTACATATGTAAAGTATGTAGTATCAGAGCTGTTTCTAAGATACCATTTAGATTGACTTCAGAGCACTGGGCAATAGGTAAGGCAGGTGCTGTTACCCCCCCCCCACAAGCAGTGAATCAAAGGCACACCTCAGTCAGGGTTTCTCCCGTTACCTGTTTGGCCTGTAAATGTGGCAAATTAGATGCTACCAGCTCCGTCTCTGATGCGCTGGCCAGAGAAGAGATGGGTGGATTAAGGAACTGGAGTTCTTCCTGACCTCCCTGCCCCTGTTGCAGGAAATGTGCCTGCAGTTCAGGCAGCACTCAAAGCCCTCACGCTGTGCCCAGCTCAGCGAGGGCAGGCGAGCACGCTGCAGCATAGCCCCGAAGAAATAACTTTCACGCACATAAGCGTTGACATAGGCAATTTCTCAAGTTACATGGAGAGTACAATAAAAAGATAAAGCCTGCAAACAGGAAAGCCTGTGTAAACAAGATGTCATGTAATACCACTGAATTCTTTAATGTGGGTAGCTGGCAAGGACTGGTCTATTATTTAAACATCTACAAACGCTGTTTTATTTGCTATTCTGGATTAATAATTGCTGTGGATTTTAGCTAGTGTCCTGCTTTCACCAGGGATAGGGTTAATTTTCTTCTCACTAGCTGGCACAATGCTAAGTTTTGGGTTTATTATGAGAATAAGGTTGATAACAGACTCATGGTTTTAGTTGTTGCTAAGTAATGATTATGATGTGTCAAGGACTTTTCAGCTTCTCAGGCCCTGCCAGCGAGAGGGCTGGAGGGGCACAACAAATTGGGAGGGGACACAGCCAGGGCAGCTGTCCTGGACTAGCCAAAGGGATATTCCATACCATAGAGCATCATGCTGAGTATATAAACTGAGGGGAGGGTGTTGGCTGGGGCTGGCCAATTGCTGCTCAGGGGCTGCTGGGCATTGGTCAGCGGGTGATGAGCAACCGTATTGTGCATCACTTGTTTTCTTTTTTTTCCTCTTGGGTTTTATTCCTCTCTCCCTCTGTCTCCTTTTCATTACTATAGTAGTAATAGTAGTAGTAGTATATTTCATTTTATGTCAATTATTACATTTTTCTTACCTCAACCCATGAGTTTTATCTTTTTCCTGATTCTCCTCCCCGTGCCACTGAGGAGGGGAGAAGTGAGAGAGTGGCTGCATGGTACTTGGCTGCTGGCTGGGGTTAAAACACAACAGGCAGTATTTTGGATGGCATCCTCAGTGTAGTTACAAAATACAGTTGTTAAACCAGAAATAATCTGACCCCCGTTTACTGTTAATAGTGAAAACTAACCAATCCTTTATTCCCCTTGCTACAACTGTCTTACAGGGGAAGTGAATAAGCTCATCAGTATTCAGGTATAGCTAACAGGGAGATCACCTTCTGTTAAGCAACTCTCCATCTCAAACACTAAAACCTTGCAATTAGTAATTTGACAAGGACACCAAAGTACACAACCACGTTGCTCTGACTAAGGTGATGTTTTCTGTAGTGTCATTCTATCTACAAAGCACGAGAGGAGTGATTCCTGCAAAGGCACAGATCCTGACTCCCATATACATGCAAAGTGAGGGATGCAAAGCAAGAGCCATGAAGGTGGAAGCACAGTGAAGGATAAGCAGGGATCTGTAATTAGGCAAAGCAAGGCAGAATTAAAAATTGCTCAAGGTATGACAAAGTGACACTTTTTGTCATGCTTGACTAAGAACAGTAGTAAGACCAAGAGACGTAGAACTAGCAGTTGTAATAGTGAATAACAAGGACTTTTGACAAGATCAAATTCTTCCTTTCTCTGCTATCTCCTTTCTTCACTGTTCACCTTAGGGAACAGATCTGTGATTCAGAACTAAAAAAACCTTTTTCTCACAGCCACTGTAGATGTTTCTTGTACTGCTCCGAGTTTACCATGTACACAGTAGGAGGCTGGTTCCATTACTGTCCCAGTAGCATCCAAATTCTAATTTGCAACACCATAGAAGCTGATCTACAGCTACCCATGAGTGACACTGTTTCTTGTGCTGAAAATGGCCTATACCCCCGAAGCATCCCATCAAAGTGCCAGATATGACCCCAGTACAGAACAAGATCCGCAGCAGACTTTCTGGTCCACCAAATGAAAAACTCTTGAGAACCACATCTGCACAACAGTCACTTTCCCAATTCAATACAGAACAGTTTGAGATACAACGCATCAAGTATTCAGAAATCGGTACTATCCTTAGTATGACTGCAGGATGGAATAGCTTGTGTCTGGTTACTAAAATAATGATTCTACCTTTCATTCTTTTGTCAGTGTAAAAGAAAACAAAAGTCAAAGATTATTCCTGCCTTACCTGCACCCTCAACCTCCTGCCATAATAGCTGTTGGTGTACTGGATGCCAAAGGCCCTATGCTGAATTTACTCAGCGTTTTTAAGCATGCCACTTCAACAAGGTAACTAGTCCTTTCTGAATGCCATCATTTTCCTTTGAGTCAATGAGACTCAAAGGTGTTTTGCAGAAGCTGTTTGATGAACAGCTCAAGCTAGTCTGCCCTTTCCAACACCTTTTTTCCCATAATTTGTCAATAGTATTCTATGATCCAAAAGGTTCAGGTGAAAACAACAAAGGGACAAATGTGTTGTAGCATGTATTTGTTTAAGTGAGATAATATCTCTGATCACTTTTTATGTAAGGGATTTCACATGTACCATTTTAAGTCATGAAACGAATCTCATGAGCCACCTTTGCTTTGAAATGGTCTAGCAGCAATAAGCTTTGCACAACAGATTTGCTGGGAAAAGGTAGCCATAGCGATAGTGGTGAGCAGCAAAATATGAAAACCCCAAATCCATCAGAAATGAGCTGGAAAACCAGGGGAGTAAAATAAAGACAAAGCCCCTGCAGGTCTTAAAAGGTGAAGCTGAACATAAATTGCAACTTTATAAGCATCAGCAACCAAAAATAAGTATTGATCTAGCTGTCAACTTTCATGAACATGATAATGTTATATGCCTTCTTTTAAAAATAAATAAATAGAAACCCCTTTACACATGTTCAGCAGAAACTCCAGCCTCAGCTGAGCAAAATTTTCTGTTGCTCTGGGCAATCACCAGGGAGGCACCCAACCAAGCTGCTAAGGAGGGGAACAGTTGTAACCTGGCTACCCCCTCTGCGGTGCTGCCTCGTGGGCAATGCTCCCGTCTGCCTTTGGAAACCAGCAGGCCAGGGAGCGTGGAGGCAACTGGAGGCTAAGCGCTTATGCTATTTCAATACTTTGAGCACAGAAGTGTTTGTTTCTTCACTAAGAAGATTTCGTTCCCTTGATAAAAGGATTGAATTAAGAAACAGGGAGAAATGGGAGACAAATAGATTCTGGTCCAAATTGTGGTCACTTATTTTGTCCATCTAGAACCTGATTTTCCAAACTTTTCTTGTTAGATATCCCTATAGTACAGGTTTGAATGAGCATAGCTCCTCATCACTACTACGGCAGGTGTGAGTGGACTAGGATCTCACACACAGGTACCCAGTGGGTAAGGAATACAAAGTGGGGAAAGAGGTACAAGCCAGTCAAGCCTGGTTTGTATCCCACAGACACAGGGTAAGATTCAATTGCCTTAAAGAAGAACATTCTTTCTCTTCCTGAAATTCCTTGACTCCTTCACAAGACACCTTTCACCTTCAGCAACAAAAGTATACACAAAGTGATGCTTCACTAGACAACCCCAACTTACTGCAGGAATCCTGCAGGGAAAAACCAGCATCTGATCATGCCATTGAAGATTGCTTTGCAACAGCTTGGCTGTGTGAGAATACCAATGCTTTTTTTTTTCTTGTAAGATATACACATGTTCACTACCATCCCAGTTAAAAACCAAATGCCTGATAGACTTATGTAAAACTGAAAGCCCAGGGAAGATAAATTACCTCATGCTGTCCTCTTAGACATTCTTTGTGAGCTTGGACTTGATAATCCAACAGTCTTCTTTGGACTGTTGAGCTAGAGCTTTCTGATTTTAATGTAGTATTTAATTTGGACAGCTCCTAGATGGTTCTGAAATGTGCAGTGGGTTGACCCTGGCTGGATGCCAGGTGCCCACCAAAGCTGCTCTATCACTCCCCTCCTCAACCGGGCAGGGGAGAGAACATAACAAAAGGCTCATGGGTCAAGGTAAGGACCAGGAGATCAGTCACCAATTATCATCACAGGAAAACAGACTTGACTTGGGGAAATTAATTTATTACCATTCAAATCAGAGTAGGATAATGAGATCTAAAATAAAACTTAAAAGCACCATCCCCTCACCCCTCCCTTCTTCCCAGGCTTAACTTAATTCCCAATTTCTCTCTGTCCTCCCCCTGAGTGGCACAGGGGGATGGGGAACGGGGGTTGTGGTCAGTTCATCACACATCGTGTGCTGCTCCTTCCTCCTCACACTCTTCCCCTGCTCCAGCGTGGGGTCCCTCCCACGGGAGACAGCTCTCCACGAGCTTCTCCAACGTGGGTCCTGCCCATGGGCTGCAGTTCCTCATGCTCTGCCCTGGGCTGGGGCCTGCAGGGATGTTGTTCTCACACAGTCTCACTCTCTTCTGCTTGTGCAGATTTGTTTTTTCTTTTCCCTTCTCAATATATTATCCCAGAGGCGCTACCGCTGTCGCTGATGGGTTTGGTGGTGGCCAGCGACAGGTCCCTCTGGCTGGCACTGGCTCTGTCCGACATGGGGGAAGCTTCTGGCACCTTCTCACAGAAGCTGCCCCTGTAGTCCCCTGCTACCAAAGCCTTGCCATGCAAACCAACTAAAAAATGTCATGTTGCTAGATCTCAGACCTGAAACCAAGGTAAAAAAATAAAAAGCTCATCTCATTGATCTTGTTCACTTTCATTCCCTGTCTCCCATCCAATTTTGTTAACAATTGGTTTCTTGCTTCAAGGCTGAAACATCATAGACTTAAGTGAGTTGTATGATTTTTAGATATCTTTGTGTGTCTTTTCAATTTGGCAAGATATTAGTAGGTCTTTGTCAAAGAATAAAATGCAGCAAGCAGCTGGTTGGTGTTTTATCTCTGCAAAAGCCATGTAAATTTGCCAGAATCACACTGACATTTAATCTGATCCTTTTCCTTGAATACAGTGCAGAAGGAGCGGTGTTATATCCAATTACTGATAAGATAAAGCCTGGTGTATCATTGTCCTGCATCACTGGCTAAAGTATATGTTGCACAGCGTTACAACATCAGAGTGCCAGTATTTTAACCCATATACTATACTGTTGCAAATAATTACATGGCTGCAAGGCATGTTGAACTGAACTCGCCTCTTGTACACAAAATCCACAAACTGTTCTTCGATTTGGTGGCATTTAAGCATTTATATTGTGCTATCTGGCTTGACTTCTGAAAGAAATCCCGAGGAGTCATGGACAGAAATCTTGTTTGAAGTCAGTGGTATCTCGACACACAGATCCTTGAGATTCTTGGAACACCTGACTTGTGTCAGCACTAATGTTCTTAATCTGAATAATGCTTTAGGTAAAGTTACTAGGTGTCTTTACTTAAAGAAGGAGGAACGTAAATAGTTGGAAGCTCCGTGTTGCATGCAGAGCTCCCATCAATTTCCCTAGGCATAATTTGATAGGCACAATCAGTTCCTCTAACTCACAGACTCTGTCCTTCTTGGTGAAAAGTTCCATTCCCAGTGCAATTTCCTTAGTTAAAATACAAATGTTTAGTGAAGACAAGAGCTTCTAATTTTCATTAGAGTCCACAAGTCAGTCTCTTCACATGAATTATCAGGTCAAGATAAAGCTCAAATTGCTTTCCCTTTATAACATGCAGGACTGATCAAGTAGAGGTGGAGTGGAAGTTTACAAAAATCATAGCAAATTTAGAGAAAACACAAGCAGAATTGTACTACAATTTTAAAATTACTTAGAAACTTCATGTTAAACACCTCTATATTCTTCAATTATAAGAACAAAAATTATAGAATTAAATTACTTTGTGTTGGAGTAAGGTGATGGTATTAGTCAACCACATAATGAATTTTATAGCAAAACCACAGGAATTTTATATCAAATATTGTACCTGTACAACCAGTCTTAGTTTACTGTATTAAAATTAAATGCAACATTTAAAGGTAAACCAAAGACATGCTGCATTTCTATTTTATAAACTACTTATGCATTTTTCCCCCAACTGTAAACTTAAACATTATCTTATTAAAAAATACTTCAGATTAAATGTTATCTCTTCTATTAATATAAGGACATTTCTGCTGCAGATACATCTTTTGGTAATGATAAACATGAAAAAAATTTATAATAGCAAAGAAATGTGATGCTTTGCTGTTTAAAAAAACCCTATTTGGTAAATTCTAAAGCCAGAATAAACTACTGCAGGGCGAAAAATCTGCGTTTTGGTTAGGTGTGTTTAGAATTTGATGGATATTACTTTTGGCAATTAAACAAGAACAAAGTGTGAGCTGAAAGAAAATATGAAAATCAGCACTATGGTGACTTGAACAGACAAAGTTCAATAGCAATTAAAACCCCAAAACTCTCCAAGGGATGTGACAGGAATATCAATGAAGAAGTCACATAGTGACAGTATTTGAAAAAGCCATTAAAAGAAGCAAAAATCAAGTCTCAATAGTTCCTGGATCTGTTTACTTTTAATTAATGAAGAAAATGTTACCTGAAATACTTGATGAATACAGCACATTGGTCAAACGACAGAAATCTAAACCTGTGTCAGGTTGATGTGTGTCCTCCAGTTAATACATAAAGACCTTACTTTGACTTCATTTGAGTCAATAAGGATACCGCCACCACTGATTTTTGTAAAAGCCATATTGGGCTCCCAGTTCAATCACAACAAAGCCCAAAGCCACTGTGGAGCTGGTTTGTTGGTGACTATGTACTGAAATCTCCATTGATGTAGAGACCTGACAAATTTTTGGTGCAGGACTTATGCCAAAAGTCAGAAACACAAGAAAAGAAAACCATGCTGCTTCAATGACAATCAAGAAGTCGCTGAAATCATCCATAATTCTAAACACTCTTGACACTGGGAGATAGATCAGCTATGGCACCCACAGCACTGATCTGGTAGGAGAGGAAGGCCTAGGAGACTTGCAGGCTGTTCTTACCATTTTAAGGTTGATAGCATCTCTAACATCTCCCTGTGCATATGACAGCAAAAATAAAATTTACTCACTTTTCTCTTTGGTTGGAGTTCTCTTAAACAGCCTTTGTCTCTTGTAGCTCAGTATCCCTCAGCTGGTGTCTTCCTGAAGTGGTCACTTCCTTCTTTTCTCAGAATTATATCTCCACTGAGAAAGTTATGGGACTTACTTAAATGGTTATGAGTTCAGCTGCTCCAAGTAGCCTGATAGCACAACAGACTTGCAAGTTAAACAACTGCAAATAAAAGTCATGTTTTGTGCTGGATATTATTCTTGGGTTTTAAGAATAGAACAGTATAATAATTTTGCCAGGACAACATGTGTGATCTGATCCACCATCAAGGCCTAACGAAATGAAGAAGGCCTTGAAGGAAAGCATCAACCCTGACAAATCACCTTTATTAGGAAATAGATGGGATTTATTTATATAGCAGTAGTCCAATGCCTTCTTTTCCAGCTTTATTTCAACAGGTCCTAAACACAGTGGAAGGGAAAGGAGTGGCAGAAAGCTCAGGCAATATATTATCATAAAAAATGGATAACTTTGAAGCTGTGGCGAGGCAGGGAAAATATTACATAAGAAAGGGGCATGGAACATGACATTTTTAAATGAGCTTCCGCTCAACAGGAAGACAAGTAATGAGTAAAACTAGCTGAACAGTTTAAGATGGAAAAGTAAAGCATACATAATTAAACCAGACACATCTTTTGCAGGTGATGTCAAAACATTGTGTTAAATCCTGCTCTGGTCAAACAGCCGCACAACAATGCATTTTCTAGCATCCCACTGGCAGGACAGCTTATGAAATTCATAGTATTTTAGTAGGATAATTTGTTTCACATTACAGTCCTAGCTGACATTAATATAAACAGCAACTTGCTGAACTCCTCCTCCTCCTCTACAAATGGTTTTCAGGCTGGAGAATACTAATTTAGGGGCACAACATCCAACAGGGAGATGCATATATAATGATTTAAAGCCTTTGTCCTTAAACTAACTTCCCAAAGAGGACACGATACAATATTCTTGCAGAAATTATTGAAATCTTGATTGAAACTGAAGATCCTAATTTCAAAACTAAGCATCTGTGTGTAATGCCAATGACAGTAACATCTGTGTAGATACTAGATCATTTCTGCTTTTGACTGTGCAAAATTACAGGCTGGTCTAAAGATTTTATATTTATTGGCCAATCTCTTCTTTGTGAATTACCGGTCAAACTTTGTTTATTCAGTGAATAAATGTTAAGGGTAAGGCCTACAGTAAAATCAACAGAAATTTACATGGGGATTTTCAAACCTGGAGATTTGTTTTTGTAAGCAATTTGATGTTTTGTCATAGACCATGAAAGATGATCTTAGAAACAGTTCATGGCTATGCTGTCAGACACACAAGTCAATTATCACCAAACTGCTGTCCTCCCTTTAAATGTTACCATTTTCCAGTCATCTAACAGTGACACTTTGAGAAGTCTGTAAAGCAAACAGGACATATGAATTATAAGGTATGTTAGGAGTCAAGGCTGACTGTCAACAGAAAAGCAAGCTTGACAAATTAGAAGGATGATTCAAGTTTTGTTTCCTTCACTTAACTCTGGCCAGTCAAGGACAGGGAACCTCCTGGTTTATGTTTTTCAAGCAGAATAAGAATACAAGTAGATGGTCTATGAAAGCAGTAATGGCAGTGACTATAAAATAGACACTCTATATGACTTTGAACTAATTTGAGGAACGAGATATATGGAATGAAAACGAAATGTCTGTTTGGCCTCCAACATAAACTATCTCAGGGGATTCAGTTCAGTCCCTAGTGTTCAAGCCTCAGCCAGCAGAAGACAGGAAGTCTTAACAGAAAGCAGATGACTTGTTCCTTCTTTCATCCCCTCCCCATATTCCTCCTCCCACTCCTAAATCACCATAAAATGTAAATGGAGAAATATTATAAATCTTTAAGTTCAGACAACACCTTGGTTTTTCTTTACTGCCCAGCTCTCCTCAACATCACCCTCACAAGTGTAGTATCTAGCCATAGCAATCAAGAAACCTGAGACCACCAAAAGGTCTAAGAAAGCTCCTAAATATCCCCATTGCCAGTTACTTGACTTCAAGCCAAAAATTTAGCCCTAGCTTTCCTGAGGTAACAGTACAAAAGTATGTCACCTGAGCTTAACCACAAATTTAATTGGAATTTAGTCATGGCTAATGACATAGTAACGGTTTCAGGTTACATGAAAGTCACAGCTTCAGCATCCAATTTAAGGGGTAAAAAATTAGGATATAACAATTACGACAAAAATCTCTCTCTTTTAATATCGTATCTCCTATGAGACAGAAAAAGGGCAAGCATATGATCCTAAATCTCAAAGGAATTGTTAGAATCAAAAGGCAGGTTGTTTAACTTATCTAGGGGTCAAAGGTGTTGCTGTTATTTTCTCATTACTGACTCTAATATAGAGCTTTTACTATAAAATATCAGCTGTTTTCTTGCAGCACTATAAACTTTTGGATCGCATTGTGAAGGAACATGTGGATTAACTGCTGAGATGAGGAAAATAAATAATTTTCATTTCTATGCTGTGAGATTTACCTGAAGGTGAACTGCTGGATGGAGGTGACATCAGAGCCTTCTGTCTGCATACCACATCATTTTGGTTTTCATTTTACGAGGCAGAACCAAAAAAAGCATGTATCCTGCACTAGCCACATCTCAAATTGCTTTGTACTGTCTCTCCTGGGTCTGAAATCCCACAGCAGTCCTGCAAACAAAAGTTAGCACACTGTATAAAACTTCCCAGATGCAAATAAAATGTCTTTAAAAAAAAAAAACAACAAAAAAAACCAAAACCAAAAATGACCATCTGAGCAAGCTAAAAGCCACTTAAAGAAACTCCCCAGTCAGGCAGAAGGAAACAAAACTCATTTGGCTCTGAGTAGAAACACCACTTACTACGGGTTACCAGCTGCAAATGCAGGCAGCGTGAGACAGCGATTTCCCTGGGGGTGTGCACACACCTGCACACAAACACACACACCCTGGCACCCAGTACCTGTCCGCTCTGGGCTGGGCACTGGCTCCAGCCTCCCAGCACCGCTCGCCTGCACCCACAGTTGTTGTTGTCTCTATCCCTACAAATGGAACAGAGGATCACATGAAGGATGAGCAGGATGGTGAAAAGGAGGAGTGCAAGGAAGACAGCCTTTGTCATCAGGGACACCACGGGCCGTACGTCCCTGGGTGAGGGTGGGAAGCTGGGACGCAGCAGGAGGCACTCCTGTACATGTGGATGTGTGCCACACACACGCATGGTCGCACCCCAGGGAGACCTCTGGGGCTCCTGTTCAATCCCAGCCCTGCCTGCCAAGTCCTTCCTTCCACCATCTTTCCTGCACCTGCTGCATGCCCCCTGCACAGCTTTGTTGCTTGCAGAGAGAACAAGTTATTTTACAGGCAGAAAAATGTCACCCACTGTGTTTGTCAGATCTAACAGCAGCCAGGTCTTAACTTTTCCTCCAGAGAAGAGAAGGGGGAAAAGTCTACTATCTTTTAGGGGGCTAAATTTGCTATATGTTTCTTTAGGGGAAAAAGTAGATTAAATGAGTGGAAGTTTTCTCAGCTGTGGCATCTGCATGCTGGCTCCATCAGCAAAGAGCTGTTTACTTTCTGTCTAGTTACCTCCTTGGTTTTTTAGCTTCATCTCTATCATGTTTTCTGGAACTAGGGATTTCTTTCCTAGTTCTTTGTCCCTTGCAGAAACTATTTTGCTGCCTGGGCAGTCAGCCAAACATTGTAACTGCAGAAGAAATCTTTCTTGATTTACTCCTACAGACCTTCATGCATATTCTCAGAAATGGCATGCTGCTTTATTAGCCTTCTGAATTATTAATAGGTTTCAAGTTAAGATAATTCCTTTTTAGTATTATTATTTTTTTTTTTTATGATTGCATCTGGCTGAGGATAATGCTTACAGGTACTGTCTTGTCTAGTAGCTTCTTTATGCATTGCAATAGATATATTTTATCTTGGATAGCTACATAGAATCATAGGATCATTGAGGTTGGAAAAAACTTTTAAGATCATTGATTCCAGCTGTTAACCTGGCACTGCCAAGTCTACCACTAAACCATGTCCCTAATTATGTGTTATCTACATGTCTTTCAAATACCTCCAGGGATGGTGACCCAACCCCCTGGGCAGCCTGTTCCAGTGCTTAACCACCCTTTCAGTGTAGCCATTTTTCCTAATACCCAATGTAAACCTCCCTTGGTGCAACTTGAGGCCATTTCCTCTTGTCCTATCGCTTGTTACCTGGGAGAAGAGACCACTATGCATAGTTGTTGTCTTTTCCAAACCATCAATGCTCAACTTTTGAAAAAGCAGAATGAAAAACAAGGTTCCAGTTTCCAATTTTTTAAGCCTGGTAAATCTTTCATTCCTTAGAAGCTTTGCCACAGGTCCTATCACATGAGCACTTTTCATCTAATCGGTCTCTGGAGGCTCCCTAGCCCTCATCCTTTCCTTTCCTTCTCTTTTCTTTCATTATGTTCTCATGCTTCTCTGTCATCCTGATTTCTTACCAATCTCCTCACACACCCTCCCCACTGCCATTACTCGTGCTGGCATGTCCGTTCATGTAGCCTTTGACATACCCTTGCCTGACCAGTTGAATATATTGGGCAGAAAGCTCCTGGCGTGGAAGTCTGTCAGCTGCTTGTGCTGTTGCCAACAGAGCTAAAATTGTATCTACTGTTTTCCAGTGAATATCTCCAAATGAATCATATCTTTGAGTAGCTATGCATTAGCAAATGAATACTCGTAAGGTCTACAAGTAGCTATGGCATTTAATAAATCACATTGGGTGTAATCCTAGATTCTTAGCTTGTGTAAATTACCAGTCCCATTAGCACTAGATGAAGACTTAGACCATTTGTCAGTCCTTTTTTCATCTTTCTGCAGAAGCTAGACCTTAAGATATGATTGATTTTCTTCTTTTATTAGCATTGCACTTGCAATGTAATCTTGATTAGTGAGGAGCTATGGGGATTTTCTGTTCAGAAAGAGTCATCAGATAATCTGTCCTGATGTAGAGTCATCACATAATCTGCTATATAATTTCATAACCTTTGTTACAGTCAAGCTCATTGACTTGAGTTTGATTACAGAATCACAGATTGGTTAGGGTTGGAAGGAATCCCTGGAGATCATCTAGTCCAACCCCCTGCTCTACAGCAGGTTGCAGAGAGTCGTGTCCAGGTAGGTTTTAAATGTCTACAGAGATAGAGACTCCATAACCTCTCTGGGAAGCCTGTCCCAGGGCTCTGTCACCCTCCAAGTAAAGAAGTCCTTCCTCGTATCCAGATGGAACTTCTCTTGTTGCAGTTTGTGCCCACTGCCCCTTGTCCTGTTGCTTGGCACTACTGAAAACTGCCCGGCCTCATCCTCTTGACACTTGCCCTTAAGATATTTGTAGACATTGATGAGATCCTTGTTAAGAAAAAAAAGAAAAGAGTTCAGGGACAAGTTGGACTGTATGAAAATTTTATTTGTGAAAAAGTTGTGATAATTGTTAAATACATAAGGTATGAAATAAGAAGGAAAAGAAAAAAGAAAAAAAGAAAAAAGAAAAAAAGATGAATTAGAGGAATTGTAGAGCAACAAAGCTGGGTTAATTAACATTGATAATGTACAGCTGTGGGCTTGCTTCAGGGGCTGACGTGGATAAGGTGCAGCTGTGGCTGGTTTCTGCTAAGTAGTTAAATACCTCTAAGGGGAGGAAGAGAAACCTGGAAAAAGCAGAGGGAGGGGAGCAAGCATCCTGGATGGGGCAAGAAATAGGGTGGATCTGGCCTGAAGAGGATGAAGAAACAGCAAGGGCAGTAGATGAACTTTTGAAACCTTGTGGGGGACTGGTGGCTGTGCTGGGGCAAAGGTGTGGGAATTACTCATTGAAGTTAACCTGGCATGGGGTGGTAAAAGCCTTGTTGCAGCCGGCTAGTTTTTATAGTGCTGTGACAGATCACCTCTCGGCCTTCCCTTCTCCAGGGTACCCAGGCCCAGCTCCCTCAGCCTCCCCTCACAAGGAAGATGCTCCAGCCCCCTCATTGTCTTTGCAGCCCTCCACTGGACCCTCTCCAGTAGTTCCCTGGCCCTCTTGAACTGGGGAGCCCAGAACTGGACCCAGCACTCCGGATGTGGCCTCACCAGGGCAGAGCAGAGGGGCAGGACCACCTCCCTAGGCCTGCTGGCCATGCACCTCCCAATGTTCCACAGGGTCCCATGGGCCTTTGTGGCCACACAGGCACACTGCTGGCCCATGGGCAACTTGCGGACCACCAGGACTCCCAGGTCCTTCTCAGCAGAGCTGCCTCCCGGCAGGTCAACACCTGGCCTTACTGGTACATGGGGCTGTCCCTCCCCAGGTGCAGGACTTTACACTGGCCTTTGTGGAACTTCATGAGGTTCCTGTCCAGGCCTTGCTGAATGGCAGCGCAGCCTCTGGGGTATGAGCCGCTCCTCCCGGCTGTGTGCCATTGCCCACGGGCCTGTCCCCCCCCAGCCAGGCTCTGACAGCCGGAACACAAAGCGAGTCAACGCAAATTCAGCTCCACTGAAGGAACTGGATGGAAACACCATTCTTCACCGTGCACTCTGACAAACTGTATGGGTTAAGTTTTTGGGGTTTTTTTGTTTGTTTTTGTTTTTTTTCTCCAGTAACAGCTGTGGAATTGTGCTAGTCCATAAAAAAACTTTTTTAGGTGTAAGCTGAAACAGGCCATGCTGATTTCCCAAAATGAAGCCAACTTGCTTTTTATTTTTTAATATATACTTTAAAAGTTTCTCAGCGAGTGCTGGATTGTGACAACTTTCCGCAGAGCTGTTCCCTAAGCACCATACGCACACCGCGACATGCCCCCACGGCCACGGCGCCCCCGACCCCTCCCTTCTCCCGGTGGGGAACGGCCTGCCGGGCCCGGGCAGGGTCCCAAACAGGGGACGGGCGCCCCCCGCCTCCCCCCGGCCCGGCCCGGCCGCTGCCGGCGCTTCCGCCCTGCGACGCGCGCACGCGCGGCGTGTCAGCGCGCGCCCGTGGGCCCGGTGCGGCGGCCCGCTGCCCGGCGGGGGAACGGCGCCTCGCGGCCTGGCGGGCGGCGCGCATGCGCGGGGCTGCCCGGTTCCGGCGGGGGCGGAGCGGTGGCGAGGCCAGGCCCGGCTCCGGTGGCGGCGGCCGCGCTATGCGCGCCTGGTAGAGTGCGGCGGGGGCGGAGGGTCGCGCCGCGATGAACCTGCGCGGCCTGTTCCAAGATTTCAACCCCAGGTGAGGGCGCTGAACGGGCGGCCCCGGGCCGCGCCGCTTGCGCGGGGTCCGCTCGGTGGCCGTTGTTGGGCTGTGCGCGGTGGCGGAGCGGCACCTGGCCCGGCCGCGGCGGAGCGCTACGCTCGGCGGGCGGAGCGCGTCCGGAAGCGGCGGCGCGGAGCGGCCCGGGCTGAGGCCGGTGGGGAAGCAGCGCCAGGCCCGGCACAGCCGCTCGCTGCGGGGCCGCGGCGCGGTGGGTCGGCCGGGGCGGGGACCGGCCTCGGCAGCGCGGTCCCGGCGGAGGGCGCCGGTGCGTGTGGCCCGGAGCGGCGGGGCGGTCGGTCGGTCCCTGCTCCCTGCCGTGCCCGGGGCGGCTGCAAGCGCGGGCGGCCCTCACCGGGGCGGCAGGCCACGTCCCGCTCCTTTGCTCTTCCGTTTTACTATGTAACTTTCCTACGTTCCTCCAAAGTCTCCGTCAGATTTTTGAACGTTTCAACCGGATGAGCCGGGGTATGAAGCTTTCTGCTAGAAAGCTGAGCAACCTCGTGCTCTAGAACCGGCGTCTGACATACGGTAACGGCTCAGGTTTTGCAGGTGCGAAGGCACCGTGCTTAAAGATACTGATGGGCCGCCTTTGTTCAGAGCGAGCTCTGGGCTCTCCTAAAATGAACAAGGCAACAGTCACTCCAACTTGGGCTTCTGCCGTCTTGCCGAGCAAGTACGGATACTGGAGCTTTTAAGGAAGCTGAGCAAATGAGTTCGATTCCACCGGCTTTGCAGTTACCAGGCTTTTTAAGACCACCAAATAAAGGCCTGCAAGTAACTTGTGCGGGGTGACATGAAGTACTGAGAGTCCTGGAAAAGTCTTGCTCTTGAAAGAAGCCTTACATGACTGCAATTACAAAAAGCTGTGTTCAATCGGTTGTTTAGACAAACAGAAGGGCAAGCAGTGCTTCAGGAAATGCATTGTTGCAGAGAGGCTGAAATAAACAGTTTCCATGTGCGTGGTTGGAAGTCATGGAAAAGTAGCAACAGAAGTTCCAGAAGCTTATAAAGTTTTGTTATTGCTAAGCGATGCTTGCAGCTGATTTGGATGGTCTCTACATGATGAATGAGCAAACTGAATGCTGCACTTGTGCAGATAGCTTAATCTTGAATGTTTTGATGTTTACTGGAATGCTCAGGGAGCAGTGGTATTTTACTATGTGGCATTTTACCCCTGTGTTTATGGAAGAGCCAGGGAAACTACAAATTAAACAAATATTGAATGTTGGCAAAAGTATGAATACCTTAGGAAGCTTAGGGATATCTGTTGCTACGAAGAGAGATTGTTTTGTATCATCCCATCCTGAGGTAGTTTCATCAAACATGCAAGGAGATGCTGACACAATAAACTGCACTTTCATTTTAAAGGAGCAGCTAGACACTTGTTCAGGATAGAGACAAAGCAGCTTGATATCTAAACAAGGCAGTGCTGATCCAATTAATGTTTTGCATTTGATGAGAGTGAAAGTGAGTAGTTTGTTGTGCTGTTGGAGAAAGGGTGTAGTATTCCTGACTATTGCTGCTTTACTCTGTTCCTTAGGTTATCGGTGTTTTAAAATACATGTAATTACTTCACTGAAGTGGTATTGAAGCCTAATTACGTGTTTTATAAAACAGTCTGTGAGCCTCCAGTGAATGGGTGGGGGGCTTTTTCCATTCCTGTAATGTGGGGAGATGATAATAGAAATGTAAAATGGTTTGGGTTGGAAAGGATTTTAAAGACCATCTAGTTCCAGCCCCCTGCCATGGGCAGGGACCCCTCCCCCCAGCCCAGGTTGCTCCAAGCCCCATCCAGCCTGGCCTTGGACACTGCCAGGGATGGGGCACCCACAGCTGCTCTGGGCAACCCGTGCCAGTGTCTCACCACCCTGTCAGTGAAGAATTTCTTCCTAATAGCTCATCTAAATCTACCCTCTTTTAGTCTAAAACAATTACCCATTTCCTGTTGCTGCAGGCCCTTCTAAAATGTCTGTCCCCTTTCTTATAAGCCCTCTATAAGCATTGAGAAGCTTCTATAAGGTCTCCGCGGAGCCTTCTCTAGGTTGAACAACCCCAACTCTCGCAGCCTGTGTTCACAGGAGAGGAAATGAAGTACTATGTAATTATTGTGTCTGATTTGTGGTGGTACAGTTGCTGTGCCACTGCTCTCAAGTGTTGCAGATACATTTACTCATACTTAGGTTGACTAGATGATAAAATGTATCAACATAACTATATTAAACTTGTAAGCACCATCCTCCCTATTCCAGTTAAAAACTTCACTCCCTAATCAGTAACTTAAAAGTTTAACCTTTTTTTCCCATATAGTGTTGCTTTTTAAAATAGAATATAAAAATAATCTTAAAAAAAATCTCTGGAGTCTGCCTTATTACAGTATGCTATATTTTTTAATCTTTAGTTAAAATTAGTGTGGATAAAATTACATGAATTATGTAACTTAGGTTTTGACATTCAAAACTATCTCATTTGATTTGTATGAAAGAACACATCTAAAAACATGTACAACTGGTATATTTCTGAGCCTCTAATAATACAGCTCCTGACTGGATCCTTGTGGGAGGGAACTATTTATAGATGTCCATTCATTAAGTTTGTCATACAAGAATGCTTTTGAAGTGTTCCCTTGAAGCAATGGTTTTATAAGTGAAAGAGATGACTTATGCTATATTTATGATGAAATATTTGACTCTTCAGAACTGATTTGATTCTTTGCAAAGAAGTTTGACAGACGTTTTCTGATTAAATTTCAGCTATGACTGATTTTCTTGTTCTTTACAGAGTTTGTATTGCCTGCTTCAATTTCTGACTTTTCTTTTGTTTTGTTTAATAGTAAATTCCTTATTTATGCCTGCCTGCTGCTTTTTTCTGTGTTGCTCTCTCTACGGCTGGATGACAAAATTCAATGGAGTTACTGGGCTGTATTTGCTCCAATATGGCTGTGGAAGTTAATGGTGATTATTGGTGCCTCGGTGGGAACAGGAGTGTGGGCCCGAAACCCACAGTATCGGTAAGTTGAGGTTAATTATTTTGCAAAACGGAGGGAACATAATATGTTTCCCATACTGTATCAAATTCATAAATATTTTTTTAACAACATAAGATAGAGTATCCAGAAGGTTTGTTTTCAGTGTATTTTAAATAATTACCATAACCTACGGTGTATGCAAACAGCTTTATTCAGCTAGGGAGGTCTTACTCCTAGTTTATCGCAAGCTTCAACACTGCTGTCTGTGGGAAGCTAAAACTTCCATGGAGTGACTTTTCCCACTTTTCTGTTAGAATGCTAGGAATTCTTTGCTTCAGTATAAGCCATAGAGAAATATGTATCTTCATATGCACTAGGAATCTACTGTATATAACTAGATTATTTTCTAAGTCGGTTTCCTGAAATGTATAGATCAGCCTGAAGAATATTGATTTTATTTTATTTTTTCTCCTTGGTGCGCCTATAACCTTAGTGAACATACGTATGAATATTCATCGATTCTTGAACATGCTGTCAGCACTGAGAACTTTGTCAGGCTTTAGTTTCAGTTTTATAAGAAAAATTCAAGTAGTATAATACACTAATATAGGTAAATGTGTAACATTTGCAAAGTAAGATGTTTGTGGGAATAAATTCTGTAAATTCCTTTTTATTTTTTTCGAAGTTGGGTAAAATACTTTAAATGTGCAGCTTTATGGGCATGAAATCCTGTTACGTCATCAAGAGTGTAGTTCAATAGTGGCTATTTGGGCATAATGTGTATATTTATTAAAAACAAGTGTTAATACCTGAAACATAATGATTTTTAACAAAGTGTCTTGGGACGTTTGCAGGATAGTGTGCTCTTTTATTGACACGTAAACTGAATGCTTCCTTATCCTCTCATTAGAGCAGAAGGAGAAACCTGTGTGGAGTTCAAAGCTATGTTAATTGCAGTAGGCATCCACCTGCTACTGCTGATGTTTGAAGTTCTGGTGTGTGACAGGATTGAAAGAGGAACCCATTTCTGGCTTCTGGTCTTCATGCCATTATTCTTTGTATCTCCAGTGTCAGTTGCAGCTTGTGTGTGGGGATTCCGACATGACAGGTCCCTGGAGGTAACGCTTTGTTATGTGTAAAACTTGTGGAAATGTGAAACTCTATCAGTTCCGTTACAGTTAATCTCTCCGTAAAGCATGATATGGATGACTGCATCAATTGAATTAATTGTTTGCACTGACCTGCAAATGTGCATGAAAAATCAGGATCGGGAAGAACATAATTTTTCTAGTTTTTTCAACTACCAAATTGCAGCATGTTTTAAACCTGCCTTTTTTTCTTATTGTGTGTTAAAAGAACTCACCACAAACTCTGCGATATGGACTAATACTAGACACTAAAATGGAGGGTTCTTAAGAAAATTCTACTGATAGTAAGAACTGTTCCTAGGAGAACTGAACTTCCAGAGCCCTAGATAATTAGAGTTGAAAACTTCTTACTATCTCAGTCTGTGTGCTTAAACTTTAATTTGGGAATGCAGATGGTAGACATAAACAGGTAGGATTTTATTTTCTTCCTCTGTCTTCTTGCCGAACTCACTCCTTTTGATTTGGGAAGAACTTCACAAGGATTCTCAAGATCTTCCCACAGTTGTGGCATTTTGCAGTAACTTTAGAGTTCTTATTGAATTGTTCTTTTTAAGGATTTTTTTATATGACCTCAAACTACTCCATGACAATTAAAAATCAGATTTTTTAGATAAGGTTCAGCTTTTTCAGTTGTTTTAATTTCAAGGGAATATTTTTCTAATGTTATCATATGCTGAATTTATCTCTAGAGAGAAACATTTTTGGCAGGTGATCGTTAGGATGGCTGGTAAACTGATACTTTAAATTGTTGATTTAAAAATGTTGCCAATAGCCTTTCATTTTGCAGAGTTCTAGTCATGTTTAACCATTCCTAAAAGTCAAATTTGTGTGGAAGTACTTGCCTTCTACTGGATGATGCTTGATTACCCATTGATTTGCAGTTGACTGCACAGCTGCTAAGTACCAGCAGAAAAAAAATATGAAACCCCCTCACCCCTAAAAGGCAACAGCTGTCTCAAAGAAAATAACTTAATGCAGTTAACTGTCAACTCTTATTTTCACTATTTTGTCATCTTCATTTAATGCTGTTCTATTTACTGTTCTTTTTAGTCTGGGAAGATTTCATTATTTGTTTCATTTGCTAGAAACATAAGAGGGGCCAGTCTTTAATCCAGGATATTAATTTTTGGCATAAGTAATCAAAGTAGTTGTTAATCTATTATTTTCATAATTATTTAATCTGAATTATATTGTCTGCTTCTTCCTATTCTGAAACTGATTAGGTGATAAGTATGTACATACTGGTGTTTTGTCTGTGTATCATGGGGGCTCAGAAAAAGCTTTCTTTTGTGTGTTGTGCTATATTTATAGTCAACAAAGCACCATTTATTTAAGTCATATTTAATTCATTAAATTGTGAGACCAGCCACTCCTAATGTACATGCACTTGCCATATATAGCTCAAATGTTAACTTGGTTCTAAAAATTATTTATAGTAATAGATCCTCCAATTTTTTTATTTTTTTTCTCTTTATGTACTCCTGCAGTTTTCAGGTTGCTTGGTCTTATGCTTGAGTGTGGGGTTTGCTGGCCTATTCTTTTGAGAAAGCCAGTGGTACAAAATTATTTTAAGTGTAATTTTCCAGTGTTATTAAAGCTACCTGTACTTCAACAGTGAAGATTTCAGTGCAGTCTCTGAAGTAGGCAGTACCTGCTGCCTGTTGGATTTTTGACTCAACTCATTATACTGTGAGTTTCAAAGGCATTTTTCAAACAGATCACAGTACACACTAACAATCATATGCTAGTGAAAAGTAGCACATACTGTCTGTCTTCTGAGAAATATTACATTTCAAAGATGCCTTACATAACTATATGGGTTTTTTTTAAAACGGAAGATGTTTCTAACTTACATTCAAGCTTCACTTAGCCTTTCAGATAATAATTCTCTGATCTTTGAAATTTCTACCCATGTAGGGTTGCCCATAAACTTTAGAAACAGATTCTTGCTGGGTCTGCTGGTGTTACATTGTTTTACTTCGTTCAAGTAGACACAAACTTGATTTTTTTTTCCCCAGTATAATTTTGGGTTAGTTCTCATAGTGGCAAGAAGGACATGCATAAGTCTTCCATTAACATTTTTAATGGGAAGTATTGCTTTATTGTATTGCCTCAAAACCCAAGTGTCTTTAGTGTAATTTAAAAGATCTCTGAATTATACAGTAAATGATTGAATCTGGTGTCATCTTCCACTATTCTATGTATTTTTCCTTCCCTCCAGGTTGAGCTGGGACTTTAAATCTTTTTTTTTTTTTCCAGTCTGTTCAGTTAGGCTTTTCTTATTCCTGTAATCATGCTAATAAGTGTTGCAGATAGTGATTCTATTTTATGTTTTGTTGGTTTTTGGTTGTTTTTTTTTTAATATCAGGAAAGCCTTTCTTCAAGAGGCAGCTGCCTCTACATTTACCCTATTGGGATCACAGCCTTCAAATTTAGGGATGCTTAGTGATAACTAATTTAAATGCAGATGATGTTCCATATTGCAGTGATAAGCATGGAGTCAGAAAAGTCCTTTGACAGATTCTTTGCTTATGTTGGAAACAGCTTTATCATGCTAAGAGTTAACTAATGTATTTTCTTTTTCTAGCTCGAAATCTTGTGTTCAGTCAATATTCTACAGTTCATATTTATTGCACTCAGACTAGATGAGATCATCAGATGGCCGTGGCTTGTATGTAACAAGTGTTTTCTTCTTACCCTTGTTTAAATGCTGAATTTCCTAAAGATATTTACTATAGTGAACAGTCAATGTATGACTGGAGTCCATCCTTTTTACAAGGGACTTTTTATAAGGGCATGCAGTGATAGGACAAGGGGCAATGGCTTTAAACTGAAAGAGGGGAGATTTGGATTAGGTATTGGGAAGAAATTCTTTACTGCGAGGGTGGTGAGGCACTGGCACAGGTTGCCCAGAGCAGCTGTGGGTGCCCCATCCCTGGCAGTGTCCAAGGCCAGGCTGGATGGGGCTTGGAGCAACCTGGGCTGGTGGCCCATGGCAGGGGAGCTGGAACTAGGTGACCTTTAAGGTCCCTTCCAACCCAAGTTGTTCTATGATAATTTTAAATTGTTTCAGCTTGATGGCATTTACAAAGCTGAGGAACCCCAGTGAGCTGATACGGGTCATAACAGTGCACACTGGTTTTCTGGTAGAGATTGTATTAAAGAGCATTGCACTTAAAATCCTTCTTCTTGTTTAGATTTAATATGTGAACTTTTTTTCTTTAAAAATCCCACACCTGAAACAAATGTTACTGATAAAAATGTATTGCTGTCAGGGGGAAAAGCAGTTCATTTCTTCTTCTTTCAGGTTGTTTGTGTTCCACTGTGGATCTTGATGTCCTTTCTGTGTCTAGTAGTGCTCTATTACATTGTATGGTCTGTTCTGTTCTTGCGCTCTATGGATGTGATTGCTGAGCAAAGGAGGACACACATAACGATGGCTGTCAGCTGGATGACAATTGTAGTTCCACTGCTCACATTTGAGGTAGGAAAAAGCATCATGAGTTTTATGTATCTTGTTCTTTTTTCAGTGAGTAATGAATGCTGCTCTGTCTGTCTTTGAACTTAAAAAAATAAGAATACTACTTTTTGTTTTGGAATAAAATATTAACAACAAATATGAAAGAAAACCAAGAATTCTCTGTTTCTTTAAAGTGGTTTGTTGTTTTGGGGTTTTTTTTGAGCAAAATATACATCTCATTGGAACTAACTACATGTTTCTGTGGAGGCTGTTTTCACAGATGTGTGAACTTAAAGATCTGAGATAAGCATATGTTTTAAGAAGCATGAAAGTGGTGTTGCAATTAAACTGACACTAATTTTTTTTACAATTTAGATCTTACTAGTGCACAGACTGGATGGGCATAATTCTTTTTCTTTTATACCCATATTTGTTCCTCTCTGGCTTTCACTCATAACTTTAATGGCAACAACATTTGGACAAAAAGGAGGAAATCACTGTAAGTATTTTAAAATTGTAGAAACAGACTGAAACTCAAATCTTACTAAAATACATTTAAGCCTTGTATTTTCAAAAAGGGATTTTTTTGTAAATTCTTTCATGAAAACATTCAGATGTCTTACTGTTGTTTTCAGGTGATTTTACTAAGTTTTCAGTGTTTATAGTGTGTCTTGCTTTCTTTTACTTATAAAAGCATAACTTTTGCTTGAACTCAACTCGAAATCTCAATGGGATTTAGTTGTAACTTTAGCCTTTTATCCTTCCTTATTTCCATGGGTTTCATTCTTGCGGGACGTGACTGGATCTTTCTACTCTGGGTTCTGGAAATAGTGTAGCACGTATTATTTTTAATTAGCATTTGTCCTAGTAGCCTGAACTAGTATTCTCTTTTCTTTTTGGCCAAATAGTGCTCTGTTACTCTGTGCTTACTTGCACCTTCAGTTGCCTGAGTGGCCAGTGTAGATTTACTAGGCTTTATCTGCACCACAGCTAGTACTGCTGACAGCAGTGTTCGTACTTTCAGCCATCTAACATTACTGAATCAGTGCAGATGAGTAGCTTTTGCCATCCACATTGCAGTTATGTTCCTTGTTGACAAGACAATAAAATGTGTTAGGATTTTTCACACTTGAAAGGAAACAACTGTGATGTTTGTTATATAAACTCACTTCAGTTTTGGTGTGATTGTGAAGTATATTGAGAGTTTCTTTCTTTGGTCATGACTGAGCTTATCTCCATACATTTTATATTGTTACTGTATGGAAAATTGTTACTGGTTGGTTTTTTTAATTTCATGCCTTTGAAAATGTATGGCCAAATGAGTCTTTTGGAAAGCCACGTGTCATTTTATCTTCTGTAGGGTTAATAAATATTTATGTAATTTTTTTAAAAAGACTCTTCCCCTAAAGTGAGCCTCAGAACGCTTGTGTGAAAATCCACCTTTACAAAGTGCTAAGCAAAATACACCAGTTGGCCATGAAGTGTAATCTCTGCAAAAAGATGGGATTGTATGGGATATTTCCTGGCAAATGCTTAATAATTTGCTTTTGTTCAGTGTGAAAGAATTGACTTGGGCAGGCTGTTCCTTTTAACACTGACCTTTGGTATTGGCTAATCTGTGCCATCTCTGAATTATGAGTGCCACTTACTTAAATGTTCTCTTTCAAGTCTTTGCATATAGCAAAGTATATGACAAACACAGAATGTGTATTGTTTCCTAATCTAGCGCAGGTAATACCAACATGTGGTTGGTAATTCCCATGTGGCACTGATTGCTTTGAATTGACGTGCAGAGTCTTTTGTTTTCTTCCTCTGTGTACTGATGTGAACTGACACTTCTTAACATGTGAAATGAAATGTATTCTTGCTGTGGTAGTATAGCTGGTAACTTCTACGTACGGATATACACACATGTGCAGACATGTGCAGAGGCATACAAATGCATGTATATGTTCTCTGTACATCTGTATGTAAACTGAACTATGATATTATGATAGGTGTTAAGTAATGCACTGAAAAGCAGCACTAACAAGTTTTATATTCATATGCAAACAATCAAGAGAACTTAAACAAGATTATGTAGGCAGACTACAGAAATTTTCATTCTGTTCTGCAGTAATGTGAAATTAGTATTTTATCATTTTTTTTCTAGGGTGGTTTGGAATTCGCAAAGACTTTTGCCAGTTCCTGCTTGAAATTTTCCCATTCTTACGAGAGTATGGAAATATTTCTTATGATCTTCATCATGAGGATAATGAGGATACAGAAGAAACACCACTGCCTGAACCACCAAAAATTGCACCAATGTTTCGAAAAAAGACTGGAGTGGTCATTACACAGAGTCCTGGAAAATATGTGATTCCACCTCCCAAGTTAAACATTGATATGCCAGATTAAGATGACAGTAGCGTATTAAACTTGAACTGGGAATCAGCAGACAAATATATTTCATCTCATGCCTTGTCCCAATTACTTTAAAATAGGTATTGCTGAATCAGTGGCTTGGATTATACAAATCAGAGATCTTGAAGATAATCTGAGAGCTTTTCCAGAGATACATAGTGGTCTAATATGTGAACCTTCCTAATGGGTTGGTTGCATGCTTGCCTGTATAGTATTTATATGAACATTTTAGCAGTGTAATATATTGTCCAAAAGTCTTGTTGTGTACAGTGTAAGTATTATCTAAAAGTATTTTTTTAAAAACCCTGTATGAAATGCCTATGCTATTCCAGGTGTCTTTTAGATCCTAAATATATGTTTGATTTCCATGTCTGTTTTAAATGCTTTGGGGGGGATGCCTTAGCATAGTACCCGTTCTTTTTCTGTTCAGCCACAATCATTGGCTTAACCACAGAGGCACAGGTGTGTTGCACTTCTCGGGAAAAACTGGAAAGCTTTTTGAGGGGGAAAGTAGAATGTATAGCAACTTACATGATGTTTTTGAGTTAGCTATGTAAATTTTCATGTAAGTATTTCAATTTTTGCACTGGCTTGGGAGTTAAATGTTGCTTTTGTTGCTTTTCCAGTCTCATGTTTTAATGCTTCTTGAGCAGCATGTACACTGTTCTCCCATTAGACTGGCTGTTTAATAAGCTGTTCCTTCTTGCATTGTGCATGCAGTCTATGCCAGAAACATTAGTTGTAGGTTTTACAGCTGTCAAGTTAGCTGGTATAAATATCATAGCTTGGTCTTCATTACCAACTTTGTGTTGGTGTAAATGATTAAACTTTTCAAGGTAGGAACTTACTGGTATAGCATTTTCTTGTTTGAAGAATGACTTCCATGTGCTTTTGAGACATTTAGTCTTTAAAACTTATATTCCAGCAGCCTATAAAAACAGATCGTAGAATGGTTTGGGTTGGAAGGGACCTTAAAGACCAACTAGTTCTACTCCCCTGCCATGGGCAGGGACCCCTCCCACAAGCCCAGGTTGCTCCAAGCCCCATCCAGCCTGGCCTTGAACACTGCCAGGGATGGGGCATCCACAGCTGCTCTGGGCAACCTGTGCCAGTCACTCACCGCCCCCACAGTGAAGAATTTCTTCCTCATAGCTCATCTAAATCTACCCCCTTTCAGTTTAAAGCCATTGCCCCTTGTGCTATCACTGCAGGCCCTTGTAAACAGCCCCTCCCCAGCTCTCTCATCGCCCCCTTTATGTACTGGCAGGCTGCTCTAAGGTCTCCCTGGAGCCTTCTCTTCTCCAGGCTGAACCACCCCAGCTCTCCCAGCCTGTCTTCACAGCAGAGGTGCTCCAGTGTCTGATATTCCCACATCCTTGCAGCTGCACAGTTTAGGCAGCTTAAATACCATGGGTTGTGTTTCTTTAGTGTTAGCATGGCAATGAGAGCAAAGAATATATGGATATTTCTGCATGTGTGAAGGGCAAGTGCCCGAAAAACTCCAGACAGGTGGCACTTTCATTCCTAATGCTGCAGAACTTCCTCTTTCTCCCTGTGGACCAGCTACGAGCTGAAGCCACAGCCCTGTCCTGTCCTACACTTAGAATTTTGTTGCAGTTTTATTTTTTGGCTTTTGAGTCAAAAAAACCCAAAAACAAACCTGTAAATGAAAACCAGTAAGTGCTATTTAATTTTGCTAGGAAATGGACACTGCTCTGTGATGTCGTGGCAGCGCAGCATGGGTGTCGCAGTGATTTTTGAGAATTCTCCCTTGGGTTTTTCAGTTAGCCACTTCCTTTCAGCTGGCTGTCTGGCAGGACATTCTAGCTGCTAGGGTTCAGCTGAAAAACTTGAAAAAGTTTAAAAAAAATAACTTCAACACAGCTTTCCTTATTGGAGACTTCATGAGATTCTGTTCTGGCCAAGGGAGTTGATTTGTCAGGCTTGATGACTTCTCTTTGTCTAGCATGTGACAAAGGAGCAGCTAGTGGTGCTGCCTTTGGACCTCTGGTAGAAGAAAGCTCTTTACAAACTTTGACTAAGCAACCCTGGTCAGGAGTGTGTCTGAATTCATCTGAGAGGTGTAGCAAAAGCAATGCCTCTACGTGCCTCAGCTTTCCAAAGAACCACTGGGATGTTGTTGAAAGCAGTCAGTTTGAGTCCATTTGGTGAGTGACAACGGAAAGTGTGTAGTGATTCACGAAGAATTGTTCAGAGGAAGTACTAGCAAGGAGAGGATGCCTGAGCATTTTTGAAAGTGAGAGCATGAAAAGCTTCACTCATCGTGTCCCTCTGCATGGATTCACCAGAAAGCTGTGGCATTTTCTAAAATGGCTCACACAATGACTTGCTAGCAGAAGAAACAGCTAGGGAGGTATGTTGGATCCTCTGCGTGCAAACTCTCAGAATATTCTAGTGGGATGGATTTCTGTTCCAGTGAAATAAGCCTTTACTGCATATGAAATGAGGATGGTACCAAATGTTCTGATTGTCATTTGTTTCTGAGGAACAGTAGTGCTGATAAAGTATGTTAGTTATTTCAAATTACTTTGAACACATAAAATGAAAAGATGGTCTCGTTGTATTGGGATTTTTCCCCCTGTATTTGCTATGTGTGGTGTTGTACCAGATGTACACTTTCTTGTGGCATTTACTGAAGGCTGAGTAGGTACGTGTCAGCATCATATAGTTACCTATATGTTCATTCCATGCTAAAGTGGCTGAAAAGTAATGGGTTTTGGGTTTCTGAAATAGTTTGTATGCTTTTGAAAATCCTGTGCTTCTCTGCTATCAAGTGGCAAAACCACTGGTTACTACTTATCACACCATTTTATTCAGCCTGAATATCAGGTTTAGAATGCCCCGATAGTCCTTTTTAATAGCCACATTTCTCTCTTGCAATTAAGATTCTCAGTTCTTGTATCTTTGTAGTTTCTGGTCTCAAGACGGTGGCAACTCTTTTCCTTTGCATTTTTTAGTTTTGCTTCTACTACAACCCACATTTTAGAAGACATTTTCTACACCTGCTAAAAAAGTGTAAGTGAAGCTTTGGTCCAGAAAAATCAAACACCAGCAGAATTTTCACCAGACACAGAGTTGCATGCATGCTGCCAGAAAAGAAAACCAGGCGTTGAGCTTGCATGGGAAACCACTTCTGAGGAGGAGAGCAGTGCATTCACAGCAGGTCCAGAGGAGAACATGCACAGCTCTGCACCCAGGACCACACCTCCCACCTCTCCAGCTGTGCTGGTAGAAGCTGCTGCTCTGTCTGGGCCACCTGCGGGCCAAACTCTACCATACTGCCACTGCCTGGCATGCACCTGTGGTCCAAATGGCAGACCTGCAGGCAATGCTCTTGGACCCCCTACCCGGGGCATGCTAGGTGTACCTTCCACAGCTTTCTTTAGGAGACTGTTCCCTTGGACTATGCACATTCAAAGTCCTCCAATAAACTACCTGAATACAAAGCCTCTGCCAGTTGTTCCACCCTGGGTTTATATGGCCATGCCTATGCCTGTAGGCTGTGAATTCTGAAAACTCTAGAAGCGCCATAGTTAGTGACTTCTATTTGTTACTCTTCATACTTGTCTGTAATTCAATATTAGATTTTTCAAACCTTACTGATGTTTTTCATTTTAAATGAGAAGTATTATAATACTTCCTTTGATTTTGTACAAGGACCTTTCTAACAAAGGCCTTTGTAGTAAGGCATGTCACGTCATAGAGCTATATACTGCAGACTGCTCCCCCCATCATACGCACAGCTAATGTATTTATCTGTGACTGAGGAAAATCTGGTCCTTTCTGGAAGTTTTACATTTACAGCACATAATGTGCACCATGCACAGAAACCTTGTACAGCAAATCTTCGCCACTGAGCTGCCCCTAGAACTGGCCTGATCTTGGCTGACTTCTTTCTCGGTGGTCCCACAAATGTACAGGTAGGAGGGGGTTGAGAGACATGTCATAGTGATGATGGCAGCATGGTTGGTTTTTTTTTCTCTGGAGGTTCCTACAAACTCTTTCTTCCTCATGTAATCAGAGATGCATGCATCATATAATATGGTTGTATTTGCTCACATTTTAAATCAGCATGTAATACATCAACCATTTATTTAAAAAAATGGCATTTACTTTGAGTTAATTTATACAGGAAAAATCTGTTAAACCAATAATTTCCAGTAATGGTCATAAAAATTACATCTTATTCTGCCTCAAAAGAGCAGTTCTTCAAATGTATTTGTTATTTCAAACAATTAGTTTTGGAAGGGAATCCTAAACAACTCACTGGGTTTCAAGATGCTGACTTCTGAATGACAAGTTTGCATTTACGCAGGAAAAATAATAGTGAGGGGTAACACCTAGGCTTCTGAAGGGATCAGTTCTTCAGGGATGTCCACCTGCCACACACCTTTTCCCCCTCTGGCAGGAATCGGTTCCAGGAGCCATCTTGGATTTGAAACAACAGTCAAGTATTTCTGTTCTAGGTTACTGAGGACAGCTTTGTTTTCCAGCTCCAGAATCTTTTCAGGAGGTAAGTTTTCCGGATATAGTGATGTCTCTCCAATGTCAATTAATCCTGTATTATAAAATTAAAATTAGTTGGCTGTTTGATCTCTTACAGAGAAGCTTTTCAAAAGTAATTTTTGCAGAGGACATACAGAAAAGGCTGATTTGTTGCCAGAATAACACAGTATGAAGCATGCACACCTCAGATCAGTGTCATTCACTGCAGAGTATGGCCTATGTGGCTGAACTTAGGTTGGTGAAGAACAGGTGAAGCACGCACGCAGTTAATAGTAATCACAACTCAATGATACAGAGTGCTGTTAAAAGAAGCCTGCACCTAAGAAGATGGGAGTTTTGGTAGCAGCTGAGTTATATTTGGCCTTGAAACAGTTTCATGAAAAAAAACTCTCTCTGCTCTTATCAGGACACTATTCTAACATTTTGAGAACATTAAACTATCTGGGAATTCCTGCTCTCTGGAACCGTTTTATTGTCACAAAATGGAAATTCTATATTGCTTAATAATTAAAAACATTAAAGATCAAAGAAGCTTTGATACCTACTTCACAACTTGGCATACAATTTATGTCAAGGTTACAATCTGCATGTTACCTAGTACCTCACAATGTTCAGCACTGTAGAACCAGAATAATTTTCCAGTATATTTGATAGAAGAAACTTGTTGCACAGGAATAGCTAAAAATATTCCAATGAGAAAGCAAGACAGATGGTGTAACAAAAGACATGTACAAGGAAAGAGCACAAAGTAAGTGCTGGATAAAAACTTTGTAAGTATACAGTACAGCAATATACATTGTATTTCAGTACAAGATAAGCAAAGGAACACCATACTAACTTTGTCTTACAGAAACAGATTTCTTCATTGCTCAAGTAACAAGAGCAATGGAGCATTTGCTAAACCAAAATAGGATTTATTTAATAGTCAAACATACAAAACACTGCAATGCCATGACTTCACTTGACTGAGTACTGTAAAAACAGTTTCAGCAAGGGTTCCTAAGCTCAAAATGCAAGAAATTTGGCACTGACAGTTATTATCATGAAACAAAATAATATGCAGTTATTATTTTATCTTATATAGTTATACTATCTTACTGCATGATGAGTTAGCTCAAATTTTATTTCTTGTACAGACTTTAGAGTTGGACTAAACATTTTAGTAGAGTGAGTTTATTTTAAAAACTGAGGCCTGACTAAAATTATTTATTCTAAAGGTCAAAAATACTTCACATTTCCAACACAATGAATAAAAACAAATTGTATTTACAAGTTCCCTCACTGACCTCAGCTTACAGTGAGAATCGAAATAGCCCTCCAGTCACCACTTGGGCACCATTCCTTCAGAGTAAGTGTTAAAGCAATGTTATGATAAGCGTAACTGTAACGCAGGTGCATATTTAACTGTTAGCCGATTGAAAGCCTGCTTCGAAACTACAATCCAAGGTTGCTTACCTGCAATAACTCCTCTGCCAAATCTTTCCCCTTTATCCAGCAAATCTTGCACTTGTTGTGGTGTCATTCCAAATCTATTCAATAGAATTGCTCTCCACGTTTCATCCTCCCAGTCCTTAACAGCGATATGAATGGCAATGGTGCAGTTCTTGTAGCCTGCTAGCAAAGGACGCCAGCGAGTCTCTACTGTTTTGACTTTGTTTAGGACTAATCCTGCATAGGGCTGTCGGAAGGAAAGGCAACCAAATCGCATCGTTCTCCTGGCATCGGAACCCCTTTATTTCCTGCAAACAAACAGAAACCTGACATGAGTCTTCACAAACGCGTCTGTGACCACGGCAAACCCACCGACCTGCCCGAGCAGCCGCCCTGGCGACGAGCCCGCTGCGCTGCCGCCCGGCCGGGGCCCAGGCCGCCCGCACAGCCGCGGCCGCCCGGAGGCGGGATGGCGCCCCGTCACCGCCGCCTGCCCTCACCGCGGCACCGCGCTCGGGAGCCGGGGGATTAAAAGCTGGCGGCTCCGCGAGTAGCCCGGGGCCGGCCCCCCCAGGGACGCGATCCTCCACGGCCACCGTCGCCTCCACGGCGAGCGCTAGGCCGCCCCGCACGCCCGGAGGCCCCGCAGGGCCCGCGGCCGCCCCTTACCTGGCGCTGCCAACTCCGCACACGTTCCTCCGCTGGCGCGGCGCGCTGCCGTCCCCCCTCCGGTGCCGCGGGGGGAAGGTGGGTGACGGGGACCGCCGGGGCGGGGCGACGGGACGGGCGGCCCCGCTGCCGCTGCTGCTGCCGCTGCTTGTGGGCGGCGCGCGGCGGGGGGCCGGATTCCCGCGCTGCGCCCCCCCGCGCGCGGCGCCGTGAGGGGAGCGTCGGCCGCGTTGCGCGCCCGGCTGCGCGGCTGAGGGAGCGAGGCCGGCGCCCGGCCATGCGTGTTTTCCCCGTGTGCCCGCTGGTTATCCCGCGGAAAGGGCGGCTACCTCACGCTCAGCCCACCGCGGCGGAGCGGGGATGGCCGTTACGGCCTGGCGAAGGCCTCCCGGAGGAGCGCGGGGCCGCGGGTGTGTTGTGGGGGCTGCTGAGGGGAGAAGGGAGCTGGGGGTCCCCCAGCCGCGGCTGCTCGTGGGCCTTAGCGCTGGCGGTGGCCTGGCCGCCGGGGCCCACCGTGAGGGGCCTGGGAGCGCGATGGCAGCAGCAGGTGTCCAGCATGTCCTGCCCCGCTGCAGCATGGCGCTTGTGCCCGCAGTTGGAGGGGTGTCCGGAGGACCTCACGCCTCTGCAAGTAACCAAAAGCCTTTTGGCACACAAAAACTCGGTGTTTTTTTTACCTCCCTGCTTGCTTTGGCCAATAGCTCCTCTGAGAGTTTCCTGAGGCTTTTCATTCAACCCCACTAATTGAGGAGAATCTCATGTATATACTGTTGCCATTTGAAATGTCAATTTCATGTCAGTTTCTCGACTTTGTAGTACAAATATTTTGAACAGCTCAGCGATTGTTTGACAACAGAGGTTTCATCTGTGCTAGTCTCCTTGTGATCCCTGGTAGGCCACCCCTGGCAGCAGGGAGCAATATGTGAAGGCTTAGTGAACACAATAAAAATCAGAGATATGGAAAAGGATGATTTGGTAAAGGGGGGTAAAATAGATGTATGGTCTAACTATATTTATTCAGTTTTAATGAGATAACCGATACATATTTTTACATTGGTGAAGACATGTTTTAACAGAGTTCATTTCCAACACAGACAAATAAAGTGACCTTTTTAAGGCAGACCCTGGTGCTAAATAGCAAAGAGGCAGTGAAGAAGGCTATTGATGCAGCAAGTGGAACAGTTGCAATCCTGCCTCCATTTCTGCAAGTTAAACAGTTGGTCTTGCTTGAATATCAGCGAATATAGAAGATTAAAAATGCGGATGCATCTGTATCCAAATAGAAATCAGAGGAGAGTTATCTTTCCTGTAAAGCTGTATCTATCTGTTGAGGGTTACAAATATGAGAAGTATTTGAGGAGCTTTTCCATGCATGCAGCATCTTAGAGAAAGCAAGCAGGGAGGAGAGAACATTCATAAAAGGGAATGAGTTTGCAGTACAAGTAAGGAGAGACAGGCAAGAGAACAAAGGAGGAAAATGGGAAAGATGGAAAAGAAATATTAGTAATATTTACAAACAGGAAAGAGAGCAATCACCAACGTCAAGTCCTGATATTGAATACTAGTTTCGGTGACTTAGAACTTCTTCTATGCTCTATTGAACCATATTTTTCAACCATGAGATATTTCAAAATTACTTTAACAATTGCAGGAACTCAAGGGTGGAAAGAGAAATGTGATCTGCCAGAACTCCACTGAAAGAGAGATGGGCTGTTCTTTTTACTTGAGAAAGGCAGAGGAACTTCATACAGCAAAAGGTAAGATTAAAGAGGTTTGTGTTTGTTTGTTTGTTTTTGTCCAGGTCTGTGACTTTGTGAATAACAGGTGTTTATTGGTAAAACTTTGCATGTAATGTTAATATTCTGTAACTGCACCGGGCAGCACAGATGATTCTTTTCTGATAATATGCACTTCAGCTTTTATGAAAGCCATTTTTTGTGTACACTTGACATACATCTTCCGTGAATGTTGTGTATTGGAAAGTATTTTATGGCTGGTAGGCTTTAACTGTTGAGACCTGTTTTTTCTTATTACCATTTTCTGAAATTCCTACTGTTCTCATTATCCTTTTTTTCCCCTGGATATTTCCAATATCTTGTTCAAAATGTTCCAGATGGAGTCATTCCAGTCCTTTATACAACACCATAATGACAAGAGAAATTAATAGATGACGTGAATTTAAACTCATTGTAGTTTTTACAGGGTTATTTTTTAAAATGTTCTTTGGCTTTAAGCTATTTCCATCTTCCTAGATGTGCATGGTTAGTTGAAGAACCTGTTGAATCTGTTTAGAGTTGCAAGTATGTTATGAGCTTTCATGCTTTTTTTGGTATTGGCTTTTGGTATTTTTCCACTGCATAATTACAGTTTATGTGAGGGTTAGTTTTTTTGGGGAAAATACAGGCAAAATTTTTTTGTGTTGTCTTAGCTTTTTTTTTTACGCTGTATAATTTATAGCAGGTTTTGTATCATGTGTCTCATCACATAAATAAATGGATTTTTTGCTTTTCTTGATGTAAGCAAAAATCTCCAAGGTAAAATCTCAAGTCTAAAAGTTCTAATTGAAATGTAAATAGCACAAGAGTCATGTGCTACTACCAAAGGTGAATAAATATGTTGAAAATCTGTCAGAAAACTAGTTTACTTGGTTTGTAAAAACTTTGTCCCATATATTGTAACATTCACTGGAAGACTTCAAAACAGTTTATAGAAACCTAAATAAGGCCCTGAAATTCTCAATTTTTGTGTATGTGTTCAGCCTTTTGTGTGATGAGTGGTAAAGTGAATTTAGTAGATTTCCTTAAGATATAAGATAACGATTTGAGGTGTACAGCAGTGAATATTAAAAAGAAAATTCATTCTGCTCTTAGCAGATGATCAGTTTATGCTTGAAATACTAGATGCATGTAACTGTTCCTTTGTCACTGTGATTTACACTAATCCCAAATTATCTATCTTGGCACATTTACTCACATGAGGATAATCTCAACAACAGGAAATTCTACAAGTTTGGTCTATACTTCTGTAAAGTATACTTCATTTCAGTGTCTCTAAACTAGCTTTCCTCAGGGTGTCCCTAATTTTGGTTTTGATAGAATAAAGACTGCATAATTTCAATTATAGAATGCGTTACTGCTTTCTGTAGAGTTAAAACAATGCCTCATCATTTATAAGGACTCAGGCCTGATCTCACCTAGATAGGCAAGCATTTGCTGTGTTTCTTGTCAAATTCACTTAGCAGCTGATTTTACATGATTCAGTACACAGCAATAGGTGCTGGTATATCTTAGGTCAAAATCAGGTCAAGGTACTTGATCAGATACAGTTCATTTCAGAAGTGAGTAAAGATACAGTGCCGTATGTTCCAAGATATTGGAGGTCAAAACTGAAATTTCAGCTGTTAATAGCCCGTGAAATACAATACAATACAATACAGTTATTTGTATTGTGGTCACTATTTAATAGTCGACATTCACAAGAAGCTGTGATCTCTTGGCATGTGAACACCCACAGCATTTTCCTGCATTTTCAAACATCAAAGAGTGTGAAGTGTGATGCTGCAACTCTGTATTCTTTTGGCAGCAATTCCATCTTAAGGATTTCTACCAACCTTCTACATTTTCCCTCCTTTCCCTTAATTTTACTTTGTGTCTCATTCTAATATTGTAGTTTTTCAAAACCTCAGTACATGCTGGAAAACCAGCTTCATGTTATTCTTATACTCAGATAAAGAACTTAATATTTTTGGATGAACTAAAGTACTTCCATTTTACCATGCTGTTCTATATTTCTTTGTATATATTATGAGTAATGATGATGGTCTTAAGTGTTTTAGTAAACATATCTGGAGTTTCTTTAGATGATTCTCTTACTACAGGCTTTGTTACAGCACTGTATTTTATGAACAATTATCTGAAAATGCAAATCGGCGGTTGCCTCTTCTTTTTTTACACACAGCCTCCACAGCATATACCTCTCATGAGTAGAGTACGTTTCTGGTTTTTAACATATCATCAATATTACTATCCTTGTCAAAAGTTTTGGCACTATAAATAATCAGTAGCCATAGTTTGTTGGTTACTTATAGCAAATTTTTCCTGTGTCTGAGAAATATTTTTATGAGGTTTCTCAGTGTGGATAGCTTGGTGGTAAAAATGCAGTTATATTTCAGAGTGCTATTCAGGAATAAAATGCATACATACTAAATTTTCTCTTATGCAGGTTTCAGTATGCTTTCATAGCAGATTGTGTGTGTATGACAAATCTTATATAAGAACATATACACTGTTCATTTATTTTTTTTAAATACCCAACATGAAAGCATAAGGTGCAAGCCTCTGGCATTTGTTTGCAGTCAAATGCACTGCCTTTCATAATGCTATGTTGTAGTAACTGTATAGTGGTATGTAGTAGCTAATATAATGTAAGTTTTTTTTCTAGTTTAATGAATGTGACTTCTTGTCCATATTACAGTTTCTCTACAGAAAAACAAATCACTGCAGAACTTCATCCTTTGTTTATCAATATTAATGGAGGTAGTGTCGTTTGAAAATGAAGTGTATTGTTGTGATGTAAGAAAGCCTTGCTTTCTTGATTCAGAACTAACTCCATAAATCAAATTTAAAAGCATTATTTTTTTGTACAGAAGAAATATACTTAATGGACAAAGAGTGCAAGGAAACTTTCTGGCACACTGCCAGAAACTAAAAATGAATCTAATGTGCTTTGACTGTACTAGGTGTTCTTTTCTGTTTGCTTTCTTCTGTTCAAGCAGCTGAGTTCAAGTCTTCTAACTTCAAACACTTGAATTAATGGCTTAAGAAAATATCTGCACGCACACCTTTGTAGAAAGTGCTTTGAGTGATACGGAAACATGTAAGCTGGACAAAGATGAATTGTGACAGAGGTTTAAGAAGGATTCATGTTCTGGGGTCAGACAAATTAGCATTGAGAACAGCCTGTAGTCACATAGTTGCAGCTGAGATGGAAACTTCAAAACTTTTCAGATCTTCCTTTTGCTATGGAAGACATTAACTTTTTTGGAGTATATACACATACATTTTTGGCAAAGGGGCATATGTTTAGTTGTGTTCCTATTGCGGATGCACCTGAAGCTGCGCACATTGCTTGTATAGCTTTGCAGGGTATGCAGTGGAAGAAAGACCCAGCAGTTCACATGTACTGACACAGACCAGATGTGATGCAAAGTAGCAACAGGGTTCTTAGTAGCATGCGAATTGACCTCCTATGCTTCTGTCATAGATGAGTTTTTCAGCCATTTCTTTGCAAATTACTGGGCTTTTTGACTGAATTATATTTATGGCATAAAAAATAGGACATGCATAATACCTAGGTGAGTCTGTATGTAGTTGGAACATTATTTCACTGATATTCATGTTGCATTCCAGTGCCTGACTTTTTAGCACCCTTTGCCCTCAAAAATTGCCACAAGTGTCTGATTTTCTCATTTGTCTGGGACTGGGAGGAAAACATTGTTATTTCTCTCCAGAATATTTATGCTCCGATTGAAAAGTTTTCCAAACACTGATGTTATGATTTGGAGCTGTTATGTAAGTGGAGTCCAAAGATTTCTGATAGGCAGATGTCTTGTCTTCCTGCAGCTGTGCTTATTCTTCTGTGTTATTTAAAGCAGCTAAATATGTATATAAAGTACCACTCTGTGCCTCCTTTTCTTTTTTTTTTTTTTTTTTTTTTTTAGTGAATGGTTCTTTTCAGTACTGAACAATTTGCTAGACACCCCTAAACCCCCTGCTCCCCCCCAACATATGCAATGTCCTGCTTTGTCCCTTTTAAACATCCTCTCTTGTTGCTGACTTTTCCATGTATTTGAACTGGGTGTCAGTTGGGTGGACATGAGACAGGCCAGGTCTGCTGGTGAGTTTTATCTGTTTAGTGATTTATTTCTAAACTTGAAGGTTGCTAATATTCAGAGACCATCCTGGTCCTCCTGCTTTTCTGAAGGTTAAAAGAAGGTTGTAACTGTAGGCTGAACACCAGGCTAGCTGATTTAGAAACATCTTGTGTAGTTCTCCGTAGCAATCTTTTTTTGATTGAGATACGTGGCTTCATGCTGAGGTAATCTGCAGGGGAAGGAGAGCTTGTAGTAATGAGCTCTCCTTCCCCTGCTGATTATTATGTCCAATCCACAGGTGACTATGAATGCCGTACGTGGCTGCATAAAACATTTTTAAGGATAAGACCGATCAACACCTTTGTATGGCCGTGGGTCTACAACCAAGGCTCATGACCTCTAAAATGCCAAATTTTTTTAAAAATGAATCTGCACTCCTGCTATCAAGGGGGTAGGTATCCTTACTTCATCTGATTGATGCTGTTCATCCATCTTTATAATTATTTCAGTTTTTAACCTATTTTCAGTTGCAAGGTGTTACTGGAAGTTTTGAAAGATCATTTAGAACCATTTCTAATAAATGAAAAGTTTACACTACCTGTGGCAGCTAAAATATGAATTACTTCCTTTGTTTCCTTAGTAACATCTACCTCACATGACACTTCCAATGCTTAGGAATTCTTGAACAATTTCTGCTATGTTTGGCTAAGTACCTTTTGATTCTGCCTCATCAGGAGACACTTGAAGAAGGAGGAGAAATGAATTGTGTCACCATTTTGAATTAATCACAAACAATATTCCTGGCAAGACCTACAAGAAAAAGAAATCATGTGCAGAAGCAAATGCATTTTCAAACTGGCCCTGTATGTTATTTTGTAACTGAAACATTTTTTAGCTATTGATAAAACACTAATATAATGGAACATGCATTTTTCCTCTCTGAATCCAAACTAGCAGACTAACTAACTAGCAAACACTATCTTCACTGAGAGAAGTGCCTCTGCATCAGGGGTCAATCCAGTTTGTTTTCTTCTTGTCTTTTTTGGTTGGTTTTTTTGGTAGGAGTTCTTTTTGTTTGTTTGGCTGGGGTTTGTTTGTTTGATTTTGTTTTGTTTGGCAATATTGATGTCAATATAGGCTGTGTTAGAGAAGGCATCAATAAATCGGTGGTTATATTACTGGGAAGGATGTTATTAAAGAATTTAGGAAGGATGTTGCTTCTAGCTGCTACAGGTTGTTTTTCTATTCTTACTGTCTAAAAAGATAAAATGGAAACTTATAAAACAGATGTGTATATAGATGCCTATATAGACTTGATGTGCATGTTTATGATCAAGACGATTAGAAAAATACGTGAAAGCCAAATCTAGAAATGGTTAGTTTGCTGGGAGATGGTTAAAACTGTTTTTAGCATTCTACATAAGATCTAAAAACAGATAGTTAACTTCTGACTTTCTCTTTCTAGTATGCACATGTGTGTATATTACTTCAGTGAGTCTTACGGGTTTCACTGCAGTAATAACCATTTTATCTATTTGTCGTTGATTTTTACACATATTTTTTCTTGTATGTATGTATTGAAATTTTAGGTCATATTTTAAAGTAGACCTCATATTTTCTCTGCATTTTCTTTTGTTTTCAGGATTTTTTCATATATATTGGACTTAAATGCTCTCTTAATTGTTGGCTATCTTGTCTTCCACTTTCCTGTTGTCCCCGTTAGTAAATACAGTGTATTTTTATCATGCATGTCTAATTAGACAAAGTGTTACCTTTTCTTAGGCATGCTTTCAAAGATAAAGCAATATACTATCAGTTATTTGTATAGTGTTAATTTAAATGTATGCTGGAGTACTTCATATTTTGTTTTAATCATGAATCGAGATGTCAGATGAACCTCATTTCTAATAGATCAGCTAGCAGAAATTAGAATAAAATATAGGCTAATTTTGTCCAAAATCTGAATGTATCTTAATTATGAAGGTAGATTTGAACTGAAGTCTTACATCCCCTTCATTGTAAGCTCTATAAAATAACCTGTATCCTATCAAAAACAGAGCTCAACATAGAGCAGAGCCCTTAAATAAGAGATTATTTTTTTTCTCTTCAAAGTTTAATATGCATTCTTCATCTCTTATGGTTAGGTGAGCTGGACCAGATTTTCAGAGTTTTGTTCATTTCACGTTGCCATCTTCCCAACCTATGTTTCTTAGTGTCTCCCGGCTTTCCCCTAGGTGGCACCGTGACCCACAAAACAGCTCCCGTAGACTTCAAGTAACAGAACTACAGATGGGGTTGCTGAGTGATGCAAACACGTTTTCAAACACTGCTTGGTCGTCGTTTAACCACTTGTACTGTTTCTTGGAGACAACATCGTTTCCATACTACGTCAGAAATAGTAATGATTAGAACACAGACATCAAATTATTTTAGTAGTATGAACTATTATTTGAAAAATCAACATGGAACTATCTCATGTAGATAATTCCTTTGCATTAAAGGGAGGGAGGACACTGACACTTTGTGAAATGCAATAGACTGTGGTACACTTCTGCTTATTTGGGTAACAAAGAGCTACTGTTGCTTGTACAGAGGTTCATTTAAATCTAACTCTGTTTCCTACTTCCAGCTTCAGTCCCAGTCCTGCTTTGCTGCCAGTATCACCAGTTCTTCTGCACCTCATGCATTGTTTCTTTAGCTCCTAAGTACAAATACCTTTGGGGTAAATGAAAGTCCTGCTTCTCAAGCATGCTGCAATTAAGCAAAAAGAATTTAATCTGGTGGTCTGAAAACCCCCATAATTAACTTTTATGGGAGGACTACACTGTATGATCAATAGATGCCTGTTTAGTCTTCATACTCAAAGTCAAGAAAGCATACCAGTCCTTCTGTGGAACAGAGGGCAATAGAGGCTTAATGATGAGGAAAAAAGTGAAAAGCTATTCTTAGTCCCATAGTCTTCTTACACATGGAAGAAGCCTTATGTCTTCTGCAATATCTGACAGCAAAATAGGAGCAGATGCTTTAGATAAAAAGGAGTGGTGAATCTTTTGCAGTTAGTGTTTTATTGACAGTAGAGCTTAAGTTGAAAGGCAACATGCTATCTGCTGCCCAATCGTACAGGTTATTTGAGAATTTTCACATAATAAAAAGGGTGATGGGATTATTAGTATCTCTGTATGTGATGGTGTCTAATAATAAGCTAATATTATGACTAGGTTTTGCAGTCTTCTGTTTGGAGCATGATTCTGGTTTTGTACTGATTTTCAGAGTAAATAAAACCTATTTTTGTTGGAGTAAATGTGATTATCATAGTGAGATCAGTACTATATCCTAGAACACTTGTATTGGAGACTTATCACAGCCTAACTGAACATAAAAGAAGGTTCCCCATGCAGGCAGATTATTTTTGCCGTATAAAAATAAGTTAGAAATTACAGTAAGCATCAAATAATGAAATAATTATGAATCGTACTACTCCTAAGTCTGTCATTGTTGGTGAAAACTTAGTTCTTAATTTTCATGTCTGCGCAGTTGTAGCTGTCATCTGATTACTATCAGTTGCAGATTTGAAGTGCTATTAACAAAAGTCTAGAACACTATTTTCCCACATATTTTCTTCCTGGTTTTCTTAAATTGTTAGACTGATTCTTTGTGGTTTTGTCCACGTTAGAATTTGCCAGGGTGCAGAGTTTGTGCCAAGGACCTGGCATTCCCAGGATTTATATTTCAGGGGATCAGACTAGCTCTGATTGGATCCCTTGGGTCTGTTTCACATCCTACAGTAATTTGCTTCAGAGGTTCCTGATCTGAACTAAAACATCAATAGAAATGCAACCTGTATCTACTATATCTGAGTACCAAACTGATGATGATGTCCCATAAGCAATGTGTAAATTTAAGTTTAATTCACATACATGCGTGCACACATAGCATTTTTAATAGGTCTCATTGTCTAGTTACACTTTCAAAAAAGTAACAGTCCAACTTCACAGCAGTGAAATAGTTGGATCTTTGTTGTACCTAGGCTCTCTTTGGCACAGGAGGAGAGAGAATGCTTGTTTAGTAGAAAATTCTAGTTCCTTTTCTAAGAACATATTGCTTTACTGCTCATCTAAGAGGCGTTCTCAAACAGATGACTTACATGATTGCTTAACAAAGCAAAGTCTTACTAAGTTACTTTCTTCCATTTTAATGCAGCATTGACCTTGTGAGTTGAAATTCATGTCTGGAAAGACAGGATTCTTCTGTGATTCACTTGATGCTGTGGTGCTATGGATCAGTAGTCTCTTGATCAGAACTGCTTTACTACGAGGCATCATTTCTTTCCAAATATTTATTGTGGTTCCAGTTCATGGATTTGGAGAAAGTCCTAAAAGCAGAGGATAGTCTTTTAGATTGACCAGTCTGGTACAAATGTTCTATGTTTAATATATGCTTGTATAGTGTCATTCCAAAGGACTGTCAACTTTTTTATCTAATTGCTGGTCAGATATTAACGACAGAAGTAACGGTACACAAGATTAGGAATACTTTTTTTGTAAAGAAAGAGGAAGTCGGGGCTGTGTGGCAGAAATGATACATCGGGAATGGGCTGAACAAGGGGTTCTTTTCTAACAGAGAATTCAAGTTTTGGTACTACCTTGAAGGTGTCCAGAACCCTAGTGCCTGTATTGCCCTGTGATGTCAGTTCATAGGGTGTCTATTAAAAGTATACTCAAGTGCTACAGTAGTAGTAAGTTCAGTATCTCTGCTTCCATTATTTAATTCCTTATTTTTCATTTTGTTACATTATCCTGTTATTTCTTAAATTCATGTTTCTTTTGAGTGTTAGATGTTTGGTCTTGTTCAACCAAAGTTTATTAAGTTTGATATTTTATAGGAATAATTTCATGTTTATATTCTAAATTTAAACTTTATGATTAATCTGTGCATGTTCCCTTTTCAGTGCTGTATGAATAGTATTTTTTTTGCTATCTCTTTTGTTTTATCACCATGTTTGGGGGGGTTGCTAATAGTTCTGTATTTTTACTTTTTTATGTAACCAACATTTTACAGTATAGTTCCCTTAAATATTTTTATTCCTTTTGCAAACATTAGTTAGAAGGAAGGCCAACATTTAGAACATGATTACATGAGTTTAGCCTGTGAAGATCTGAACACTTTTAATTTATATGTTTACCGCTGAGAATGCAGACAGAAGTTTGTGAAATGGGTCAGTCAGTCTAGAACTGGGAATCAGCAAGTCTGTCACTACAACCCTCAGCAGAAGGAGGTGTTACCACCTCTGGAAGGTGTCTTTTCTCTACTTTCTTGTTAGGCATCTGCATACATGAGGAATGGAACTATATAACTAAATAAGTAATAGTAATCCTTTGTGGTACTTAAACATCTGGCATACTTGAGTTTAAAGTGTGCACAGAAATTACCAGAGTTAAAATTAAATGTAGTTAAATCTGTACAGAGCCTGAAAACAGCAGTTCTAGATATAAATATTTAAACCTACTTGAAGTCTGATATATCAATTTTGTCAGCACTGAAGACAGTAGAGCCTCCAGTGTTGTTAGTGCCTGTGAAAATGAAATACAGCAAATGCAATGTAACAAAGTTGTGCAACTTAAGATTCCCACATGTAAATTGTTTCCATGTTCAGTACTTAAAATCTAAAGCCACAATGTTTTTTTGACCTCAGGAGCTATGGAATCATGTTGGTGGTAAAGAGCAGGACTGTGAAGCCCCTATAGTATTTACTTGTATATCATCTATTACATATTCTATTGCTGTTTAAAATAGTTGTATCATACATCACAAACTATGAGAAACTGTCACCTATACTGTATGTTCTACTTAAACTGAACATCCTTACTAACCTGCATGCTGTAGTCGTGTTCTGTTTGTTTTGTTAAATGCCTACTTCCATTTTAGTAAGGTAACATTTACTTTAGTTAATTTTTTTTCTCCTTGTAATTGCCAATTACCACAGACAGGTAGTAATTTCCTATGCAGCTTCAGGAACAGGAGAATAAACAAATAGCTGCTAAGTACCGGTGTGTTTTCACACAGTGGATGCTTCCCCACTCCAAACTGTAATTCTGCAACACCACAATTTTTAGGCAATCTGTAAGAATAACAGTTTGATTCATTAATATACTTCTAAATTGTACTATGTGTGATTGAAACTATATGTTTTAAGACATTGTTCTTTGCAAGGAAAACTATTAATAAGTAATTTTCAGCTTGTTAATAGTGAGCTCTTACTTTTACATTTTTTTTTCCCCTGAAAATCACTGGGAAAATTTTTTTACTTCACTGTTGTAGGGTCATATATGTTCCTTTTCCTTTAGGCTAGGGTTCTTCATCTGAGTAAGCCTTAACATCTTTATTAAAATATATCTTGCTTTCTAGCAGTTTTTCAACCTATACCATTGTTTGTCTGAAAATGATACTTAGAGTTAGAAGTGCTAACACCTCAATCCTATGTAGTGTATTCACATAAATAAGTGGTTCCACTTATTTCTGCTGGTGCATCAAGTCAAAAGAACCTGAAGCTCAAGATGAAAAGATGATCTTCCTCGTAATTATGTAGCCTATAGAGAGCTAGCCTTACAAAACGATTTTATGTATTAGCATTTTCAAAATTATCTACATAGAGGAATCACTGAAATATAGCTTTATTTTCACTAGGACCACACTTTATATGTCTAGACTTAATTATGCAAAGTGTTGTTCAGTGGTATATTACTTATAAACAGATTGATCCATAATGACATATTTATTTGGCATGCAGAGAGCCTAGTTCTTATGAATTTTGATCTAATGGGTACTGTTTGGCTCTTCTCTGTCACAGTAAATGAGGTACTATTAGCTGGTATTAGAGCCAACCAGGGGAGATACCCTGCTGGACCTGCTGTTTACAAACAGGGAAGGACTGGAGGGTGATGTGGTGGTCAGAGGACATCTTGGGCATAGTGGTCATGAAATGACAGTTTCGATTCTTGGAGAAGTAAGAAGGGGGCTCAGCAGAACCACTGCCTTGAACTTCTAGAGGGCAGACTTTAGCCTGTTTAGGAGCTTGGTCAATAGAGTCCCTTGGGAGATAGTTCTGAAGGGCCAAGGGGTCCAGGAAAGTTGACATTCCTGCAGAAGGTAGTCTTAAAGGCACAGGGGCAGGACATTCCCATGTGCTGAAAGATGATCCAGCAGGAAGAAGACCGGCCTGGCTAAGCAGAGAGCTTTGGCTGGAACTCAGGGAAAAAAGGAGAGGTTATCACCTTTGGAAGAAGGGACAGGCAACTTGGGAGGACTATAAGGATGTTGCAAGGCTATGCAAGGCAAAGACTAGAGAGGCAAAAGGCCAGCTGCAACTCAAGCTGGCCACTGCCTTAAAAGATAACAAAAAATGTTTTTACAAATACATTAGAAACAAAAGGAGGACCAAGGATAATCTTCATCTTTTATTGGATGTGGCAGGGAACATTGCCGAAAAGGCTGAGGCACTTAATGCTTTCTTTGCCTCAGTCTTTAATAGCAAGACCAGCTTCCCTCTGGGTACTCTGCCCCCTGAGCTGGAAGAGAGGAACTAGAAGCAGGATGAAGTCCCCACAGTCCAGGAGGAAACAGTTAGTGATCTATTGCTCCACTCAGAAGTTCACAAGTCTATGGGGCTGGATGAGATCCACCTGAGGGTACTGAGGGAGCTGGCGGAGGTATTTAAAAAACATGTAGACGTGGTGCTTAGGGACATGGTTTACTGGTGGCATTTGGAAGTCCTGGGTTAACAGTTGGACTTAATGATCTCCAAGATCTTTTCCAATGTAAATGATTATATGATTCTTTAAAATGAGGTACTATGTTTGTCACATTCACAAGCTGTGCAGACTTGATGAATTTGGTTATGCTTTAGAATGCTTAGGTAGCACTCTTTTCTGCAGTATCTAAAGTGTCTCTACTCAAGTTCTCATAGACTTCTGAAAGTATAACCTGTGTATAATGAAATGTCCTGGAGAAACATAGGAAACAATTGATCCTCAGGCAGGGAGACACTAACTTCCATGTGATACCCTGCTGTACTTGGCAGTTTGTGCTATTACATGGAATGAGTCTGATTTCAGTCAGCAGAACTAAACATTCAGGGTTGTACTTTAGCACAGTATGTATATCGTATGACCAGTTGCCTTTAACATATATATGCATAAAAACAATTGTAATGTGGAAAGGTATCTTGCATTACAAAAAAAAAAAAAAAAAGTGTCTGCACATATGAAAGGTAGTGATTTGTATAATCCACAAACTTTATAATTAAAAAATTGGTTTCCAGATATGTCATGGGACTGTCTCCCTAAAGCATTCTCTCTTTTAGTTACCAAGTTCAGCTAAGTGATCCATAAAGTGTAAAACTAAAATAGCTTGAGTTTATCAACTAAATAAGCCTGGAACAAAAAGAACTATTAGTTTCTTTCCCTCCCTTCTATTTCTTTTGCATTTTATCTTCTTGCCTTGCATCTTCCATCCTTGTTGGATGATGTGACAATGAATTCTCATGAAATGTTAAAAAATGTTAAACTAAATTATTAATAATTGAAGCATCATTACAGTCCCCTTTATAGCCTGTGACCTGTCCTGCTTCTTATTGGCTTTCCTGCTCTGATTATCCATTTTTGAGGAATAGGTATTACTAACTTCCAGAGCAGGCTCAGGAGAGACAGTTGCTCATATAGAAAGAGAGGTAATGATACATTTTAAGCACATATGATTATTAAGAAATATTTCTTCTACTTTCCGTTTTCCGTTACTGCATATTGGTATAGCTGGAGGGTATTTGTTTCCCATTTCAACTGATAGCAGCTACTTTATATAATTTTCTTTGTTTCATCATTTTAATTTACTTTTTTAAAACATATTTTGCCATTACTCCTACATTTTAAGTTTTGTCCACAACCTTTCCTAACCACAAGAACTCTGAGAAGCTGTTATTTGTTTGCTTTAAGACTACTAATCCTGTCCAAAGGAGGATTTGGGGAGCAACTCATAGTTTCTCTCCATCTCATCTTTCAATGATTCTGTATGCCTTCCTCATGAATAGCAAGTCATAAATATTTGGACTTTGAGTGTGTTTAAGTATGGGGATTTAAGTAGCCATTTCAGTTGTGATACTCTACTGGGAAGAGATTTGCCTGGAAGTCTATTTGAAAATAATGCTGGCATGCTAATTCTCCTTTGAAACAGACATGCACACACCCACCATGCCACACACATGCTTTCTCACACACTATATCGCCAAGTGACGAAGAAAGCTAGTGATAACCGTTAAGGATGAAATGACTGCAAGATCAAATCATTGCATAAGTCTCGGGTCATTACATACGTCTTAAATTCCTTGCAGGTTTCAGAAACTTCCAAGTGTCAGTGATGGTAGCTCTCAGAAAGGATCATCCACACTTTCTAAAAAAATTCCAAGTAATTCTGTCATTCCTGTGCGATATTCCAAAAGCTGGCATTTGACAAGTAAACTTATAGAAAAAAGAGGAAAAAAGAACAAGTTTGCTTATCCAATAAATAACTTTTTTTTTATTGCACCTGTTCAACCTTATTGTCATCTTCCTAGAGTTCCTGTGTAACTTCTGTTTATGCACTTAAGGTTCAGATGATCCATGTCACATGATCCATCAAGATGACTTGATCTTCTATTGATTCATTACAGTGCATAGATGCTGGTTTCAATGGGAAAGAATTTAATAATTATAAACCCCATAACTTTGGAAAATATTTACAAAACTGCGATGTAGCTGAGAGAGCAAAGGATATCTATTTATATATGTGCGGGTAATTTTTGTTAGAGGTGCTTAGAAATCCAAAATTACAGCAGAGCCCCTTTGTAATAGCAGTGCATATGGGGATTTTCAGAACTATGTGGGTGGCTAGAAATACATCTAGGCTCCTTGGTCTGCTCTGAATTGGTTGGATGCAAGCCAGGTAGTCACACTAGATTGCACGTCATGCTGTGCTAATGCATTTATCCAGTTGTCTGAAATGCAGAAAACCTCACACTTGTGTACTCTTGTGTTTGTAAGCATATGCCAAGCTGGGTTTTTTTCCTCAGAAAACTCCTATTAATTTTAATTGGATGTGTGACTTAGAGTTTCTAATCAGTTGTTAACATTTCAGACACACACTAAGAAGAGAGTTTCTGACCAAAATTGGCATGGCTAGATGATTTTATCTCTTGCTCTTTCATTTCTCTAAGGTCACACAGGAAATCTGTTCAAAAGTATTAAATAGGTCTAGAGATACTGAGTTCTGGTTCAGTTTTTTAACCTTACACTCATTTTTTTTGGGTGCAGATGTTAATTTTTCCTAGCTGTCTTCTTGACATTGTTGAAATGCAATTTTTAGAACTGTTTAATCTGATCTCTATTTTCCATTGTGAGATAGTTATTAGCACCCTATAAAGCATTGTCTTTGCCTCTGACTTGCTCTAAGAATGTTAGTTTGTTTTAAGAGTTTCTCTCCATTAATCCTAGCCAAAAAGTGTAATAGCTTTTCAGAACATCTAGAATAGGAACCAAGACTTATGTAGATTTCTTTGTATAGTTATAAATTCAGGGGGGAAAAAAAAAAGTAGGATTACAGAGCTTGATTAGGTGAGCAAAGTGGGCTCTGAAGCATCCTGTTCCAACAATGTTTACACTACATCTAACAATTACCTACTGCTTCATTGAAAATGTTGATGTTTATATTGTTTTAATGTGGGAATCATGATGTCTTTTGCCTTTTTTTCCCCAAAAAATACTATGCTAAGGCTAGACTGCTACAGTTAAGATGTATTATAAAGATAAGAATTCTGTTCTTTTTAGACTATCTTCTTCGATAGTATATTTAGAAATTGAGTCAGTACAATGAATTATATTGACAAATTCAGACTTGCTATACATTTTCTAAACATATCTTAGAAGACTTCAACAAAGGTTTATTGTGGTTCTTTACAGAAAGATGTTAGTAAAAATTATGGATGGCCTTCCAAGCACCATCTAACTTTACCATGAGATCTGGTACTTCTTAAAAGGAAACTTTAAAAAACTTGATTAAAAAAAAATAATTTCTTTTCTGTTTTAAGGTCCCAATATGACACTTCTAAACACAATTTCTTTCTAACTTCATTTTGCTCTTTGCCTTTTGATGTGCACCATTTCTTCACCTCTTTAATGCCATCAGTGTCTATGGCTTTATGTTGTACATATTCTGCACAGCACTAGGAGTCAGTGATGTCAATATGACTTCAGAATAAGATTTGTTCTTCAGCTTGGTGTTCCCACAGAAACCTTGTTGAAGTGACCTTTTAAAATTTTTGTCACAGACGTTAATCTTGATAAATATCTATGCTGTTCTAGGAAATCCCAACTATTTCATTCCTATCACAGCTCTTTACCTCACCTTTTTTATGTATTATTCATCAACATGAAATAAAGCAAACATGAAAAATATCATGTATGTAAAAGTAAGGGGTTTTTTAAATACATTTTGCAAATTTTAATTGAGTCAAGCATGTGATTTGAGCAACCTGAACTGAAATTGTTCTGTAAGCTGGAGGTGGAAGGCTATCCAGGATCAGTCTGTGCACTGTTTTCTGCCTATGACAGCTCTGAAGAAATCTTGAAATAATTTGACCAATTTCTAAATAAATTAAAAAAAAATACTAAGAAATCTTAAGATTGCCTATGTATTTTGTGAATATCTGTTTTAACAAAGTTAAACTAGAAGTGATAATTTTGAGCAATTTAAATACTCCTTAATTCCTTGTGATTGCAACTTCTGTGTTAGATCCTCTGTGCAAAGTTGTCATTTTGCTTTCATGCTTTTCTGGGTAACTATTTGGTGCAACATAGCTGGCCTTGGGTAGTTAAAGGGTTGTTAATGAAAATGGAAAGAACAAGAAACGTGGTAGCCATGCTGCCAACAGAAGGTTTTTAAGCACATCTCATGTATATCTACATGTGTTTGTATCGCAGTCTGTAAAACTTTTTGTAAAATACTGTGCTCAGTACCTCTAAGCCATCTAAGTCAATTTTAGTGTGAACTGTTTAGTTGCATTTCACATCACGAATCCACTAAACTGTATAACAATGATGGATGCTGTTTTTAAATATCCTGATATACTATGCTTTCTCTGAAAGTAAGTGCAAATTAACGCCAAAAAAAAAAAAAAAAGACTGAGCCCTTTTCAAATATTTTTGTCCCACTCAATCATCAGTCTCAAGTCTTATTTGTTATATGTGTATATATGAAGGAATTAGAAATACCCCAATTTGATATATTAAGCTAAACAACTTATGGACCAGCTACTGCGTTGAGATACTCCTTATGTAATTGAAGTCAAATAAAGTACAAAATAATAATTTAAAAAAGGTATGTACGGGTTTCAACTGGAAAAAATACTGCAATTCCAGGGACTCCCTGTTTCTGGATTAGGAACATCACTTTGGTCAGTGTAGAACTCAATGCATGGGTAGTTTGTTTAATGGCAAATGGTCTGTTACTGCTAAAAGTGATGATCAAATAAAGAAAAGTGGCTTACCTGTTGGCAACTTGTACTTTATCCATGACCAATTAGTTGAAAATTCTTGGTTGTCAGAGTTCCAGAAATCACTTGTGTAATGTCTATGGAGCTGTAAGTACCTCAATAAAAAACAAACAAACAAAAGCATTGTTGTTACTGGGACAGATTAGGAATAGGAAGAGAATGAAGTGTGTTCTTCTGGATGGTTCTTCACTAAATCAAAGGTGTTATATTAAAAAAAGGAGAAAAGTTTGCATGGAAGGGAGCTGTGATAGTTTGATCAGTCTCAGTTGCTAAATCCTAGAGCAAAAGAGTGATTGCACCAGATTTCTGCTTGTCTCTAGACTCTTCATCATATTTGCTTTGTCACAAGTCAAATTTGAAATATAATTTACACTGCAAAGCACTAAAGGAGGGTTTAAAAACCTACCACACAGGTATGAAAGATGATGTGTAAGCAGACGCTTTGTGAGTGGCACAGAGCAGAGGCGGCAGAGGGCCAAGAGTTCATAGCCAGGAGCTGTGGTGTTTTGAGAAGAGGCATCTGTGAGAAGCAGTTGCTGCCAGCTCCCACTGAGGCTGATCTCACTCAGAGCTGGAAGCTCCTGCCTTGCACATAAGCAAGATTCTGGGGATCAACAGCATCTTGCCTGTGTGAGACTGAGAATCTCCCAGTTCCCACCAAGTTTCAGCTGTCACAGTACACTTTAATTTATAAAATAGAAATACAAACTCATGCATACCCCTCTTGAAAGATGCATGAGTTAATGGATAGGTCAATCAGGATAAATAATCAAATAGAAACATGTTACTAAAATGCTTTGAAAATTCTTATGTTAAAATAGCCAAAGAATGAAGAAATATTATAGTTAATTCACTACAAATCTTGAGGATTTTTTTAGTAAATTAAAAAAGCTGATATAACTGCATTTGTATTATGCATGATTCCCCAATAAACTGCTGGTTGTCTTTAATGATGCTCCCATTCCTGAAGGAGGATTTTTATTCTTATTTTCTAAACAAAACTTCCACGGTTACTATCATATTTGTGGTTTGACTGGTCATTGCTAAAAATTGGAATATTCTAGTGCTCTTTTATTTAGATTGCAATCCTTGTCCAAGAGCTCAAGCTATGTTTAGAGTTCTGCATTTAAGAGTTCTAAATTACAGGTTATTTGAAAAATAGCACTTCTGCTATCTGAGCAGAATATCTTTTATTGGTTTCATTTTACAGATGTGAAAATTGTGGTACAGAAAACTAGTGACTCTGTACATCACAAAACACAGTAGCAGCACTATATTGCAAGTCACTTGTATCTGGAAACTTCCTTTCATTCGGAAGACGTATCTGTAAGTAAAAAGATGTTCCTTTAAAGAGAAAGCACAGACACTTGCTATGATGACAAACATCTGATGAATATTCAAAGAAAAATCCTCATTCCTGGGATTGTTGTGGGTTCTTTTCATACAGCTGACTGGGATGCATGAGAACTATAGTTGGTTTAAAAAGGGTAGAATTTGGAGCTCAAGTTTTTGATTTTCACTGGCTTTCTTGCATTTCTTGCATTTTGTTCTGAATGTAGTAAAGCTGATCGTCAACTTTAATCCTTCTGACAACGAGTTCAAGAGTGTAGGTCTTACTCCTGTGAAGTCCTAAGTTTTGTGATCACAAATTTCCCTACTGCTGAATGATAATTTCATCTTTTATAGTTACTGCCTGGATGACAGAAATGTGTGTTTCCTCATGGCTAGTTCTGTGGCTTCTAGATTGAAGTATGATTCTGTAGTACCTAATTAATATCTTTTATGCTGCTGCGAACCATGAATCTATGTACTGAGGGTAAAAGACTCACAGGCCCATTTACAAGTATATGAACTGCATATGGAATGCAAACTGATATGCAAATGTTTATGTACCTCCATTGGAATTATGTCCTTAGGCTTAGCATGCTATTTTATGCAAAGTGAAAGAAGTAGTAAGATGCACGAGAAACTTAACATGTTTTTCTGAGTTCAATACTTGCATTTTCTTCTGTTCTAAGTCTTTTAGAATGTGTTTTCTGTATTAAGCATATTTAATTTGAAGGATTTAGGGGGAAGGAAAGTGCAATGAATGGTTTCTTTGGAGATACATGAAAAATGTTGACAGATTTGAAATAAAGCATACAAGTTTCCTACTGAGATTCATACTTACTACTGTGTGATCTGCTGTATTATCTGTAGAAAATGTCTTTGTACATCAGAGAAACAAAAAGACCTTCAGCAGATTGTTTTATTGAACTCTTAATAGATATTAAGAAACATAACGCCAGCACTTCTGCCACATTGCTGTCATTAAATAATAAATCATTGCTGTAGCTGCCTAATGGGATACGTAGCAATGCTGATGGTGGCAGTCTAGACCTGAGCTGAAGTGGATTAATTTAAAACACAGAGCAAAAATAGTAGATAGCAGTGCTCAGCAGAACAGTTTTGGTGCTAGAATCTGGTGACTAATCACAGAAAAGAAGATAATAGAAATAAGATCTAACTAAAAATTACAACGATGCCTGTCACAGTCTTCAGATATCCTCCAACACCTAATTATGAAACTGTCATCTAAACATTAATTAACATATATTCAACACTCATATTTGTGTGAGGCATCCTGTCCTAATACACAGACAGAAAGGGTGGGCACTAGCAGACAAATGGCTTTATCCCAGAAATGATGATGATCTGTACCTGCCTTTTATCCCAAAGGAGGTATGAATGCATGGGACTTTGGAAAATAAGGTCTTATGGTACTTATTCCTAACACAGTGCCTTAGTCACGTAAGTTTAGTTTTGGTTTGATTTTTTTTTAAGCAGGATTTGCTTGTTAAGATGTGTTTCCAAGCAAGTAAAACTATAGGGTTCTGTGCTTCTGCCTTGTGTCTGGCCAATTTGGAAAGTCCCGTCTTTGGAACTAAGATGTAAGAGTAGCATATCTAGATGAGAGCTACCTCCTGGTCAGGCACAGTGGGTCTATCTGAACTACCTCAAGTGATGCACCCTTGCACCATCAGTGGTTTGGCCTGTTTTATCTACAACTCATTTAGCAGAGATACGTGTAGCCATCTACAAATATAATTGTGTGTAGCATTTGTAACATGAAATGCTTTGTCAAATTATTGAAGTTTATCAAATTGTTACAATTATTTACCAAATTATTAAAAACAATCTGTTCAAAGATAATAGACTGCTCTGAAAACAAGAAAAAGAGATTGTGAGGAGTCCGGCAGTAAAAAGCCAAGAAAATTGAAAGCAATTGTTCTGTCTGTGACTTTTGTTTGCTCTATGTAGGAATCTGTTGAAATGTGCAAATGTTGAATTTGTTAAACTAATTAACACATAAAAATCCAGCTGTAATAGTAATCAAAACTTGATGGTTCAACAGACTATGGGGTTTTTTTTAGTATTAACACATCCTGCACATATGGCCCCCAGTTGAAGATCTGGAGCTGCTCGTAGAGCAAGTTAATATCAGGGGATTTAGAGGCAAGTATTTATTGGTGGCAGTTGTGGAACCAACATGTGGTCTAACTCTGACTGGTGCCTCCAACGTTGTCTGTAAGGGGAAAAAAGAAAAAAGTGACTTGTACTGCTCTCATTGTCCTCCTAGTGTGTGAAAACAAGATACAGGATATTAATAGATTTGTTGGCTGAGAATTCTGTTGGAGAGGCCTTCAGCTGATGAATTGTGGCCTTGCTAGAAGCTGTAACTGCAGCAACAAGGAAATACTGTTGGTTTTCTACAAGCTACTGTAGATATTTACTTGCTCATATTTGTTTAATTGTAGTATCTTGCTGGCATTTTCTTTATGTTCTTTGTGACAATGTCAAAGAATGAAGAAGATTTTGGTTTAGTTTGGAAACATGAAAAACACCTTTTAGGTTATCTATCTCACAAATCAAAACAGACTATCTTGTAAAATATACTTTAATAAAATAATTCTAAAGCACCTCTTTCATTGTGATTTGCGTATCATGAGTTGGCGAGTTTTAGCATTTAAATTCAAAATTAGAAGTTTAGATGTTTCATTGGAAAGAGAAACAGAATTGGTTTGGTATTGTCTTAATAAATTACCTGAAGTAGCTATTGGATTACAAGTAGACAAGTGCTTCTAACTGACTAATAAGGCGCTTTTAGTAGGTCATTTATATACCAGACACAATTGGTAAGGAATTTTTTCCTTAATGTGAAAATACAGTTCTTTTGCATGATGCAACTATCTTTGATCTCTGTAAATGACTAGCAAGAAGTTTTGAATGTTGGAAGCTGACCAGTAGGATGTCTTAGGGAAGATGAATGGATGTGATGTTACCTTGCAAAACCTGCAGAGCATTAACAGGACTCCAGTTTTGGTGGGAATCTATGCAAGGCACTTGATTGTACTTAGGCTATATATTTGTAAAAATACATACAATGAAGCACTCCTCTTCAAATATAGCAGCAAAATTAGTGTTTTCACAGTGAATAAGGCAACATAGATTCAGTGGATAATATGCTGATGCTGTATTCCCTTCTCTTCCAGTTTCATTTCAAAGTGGTAAGAGTGGGTTTTTTAGTACTTTTTAAGGCACTTAAATTCTTTTAAAGCATTTTTTTCCTACTTAAGTGAAATAATTCAGAAGTTTTTGCTGTGTTTAATCAAAATAAGATTTTCAGATTCCTTATTTTGATAATGATTTAATTTGCGATATTTAAAAATAATTGTTCATGTTTTTATGAAGCTGCGTTGTCTTGTATTTCCAAGGTGAGTACTTGCAAACTTGTTTCATGAAATAGGACAACCTTATTGCAGGTAAACTGCATGCGAGCCTGAGCAAAAATACATTTAGTAGCGTGAGACAGAAACTGCTGTTGCCTTCATTTCATAGTATTATATATTCCACGTATTATTGGTGTATTTTTCTTTTATTGTGTTCCCCTCCCTTCTTTTTACTCACTTAAATTCAGGACTTTAGAATTCTCCTGCAATTTTTAAACTGAATTTCTTTGAGAAACTTATTTTGTAAGAAAGCCTACACCATTTTAATGAAGAGTATGTGGTCCATGGAAGAAATCTTTCAGTTCTAGGAATTCTATCAGTTGATAATGTTGATGTTATTTAAGCAAACCAAGTACAAAGGAATAGACAAAAATATACTTCTAAAGCTGTTTCTATTTACAATTTTTCCTAAATTTAGTTTTCAAAATTGAACTTGAGGAACACAGTCAGAATCCAAATATATTTGATTTACAGCTATTCCATATTTTCACTGATTTACTAAAACCTCGGGGTTTTTTTTTTTTTCATACTAAAACTGAATCTGTAAGCATGAAGTATAAAACTGACAGAGTCAGAGACTTAGGGGATTCTGTATTTTACAGGATTCTTCCCTTCCGCCTAGCGTTTAATCAAAGCCATGGTCTTTATGTAAATTTAATCACTTTCCAACAAACTAATAATTTTATTACGTTCTTTCCATTTGACAGTCTTTAGCTGCTTAGAAAATTAAAATTTCATTACACAGCTAGGTTAGATTTGCTTTACACTATTCAGTATTTCTGGTATCTGTCTGCAGTAGGTACTGAATATGTTTACAAATAATGAGCCAAGTCTTCCTTAATTTATTCTTGCAAATAGTCTAAATGAGAAAGCTCTATGGTATTTAGTGCAATGCTAGCTAAATCAATTTTGTCCATCTATCTACATACATATCATAATCAAATTACTACAGTTACAATGTAATAAAAATATATATGTTACATATCCATAATGCTGAAAAAATAGTAGAACAAATCCCCATTTTGAGGATTATTCCTTGTCTTTATACATGTGCATGCTAATATTCAACTCTAGGTGCTGTACAGTCTAAAAAAAGCAACTTCTGCTGTTATGTTGTTATATAGGCATGGTCTTAAGTTTATACTGAAACTGTGACCTAGACTGGAACCATGTTCAATCAAAACATTAATAAAGTGCTTAACTTAAGTATCTGAATAATCTCTTCGAAGATCAGTGGAACTACTCCAGTGCTTAAGACTATATGCATGCTGTAGAATTTTGCTAGATTGTGGCAAAACTTTCTACAAGCATGTGATGAAACACACTACAGTTTTAACGTGCAATACAATTCAACAGTTGATCTGATGTTTTTATATAATGAAAATTAAACATATGGACTTTTAATCTGTGTTTTATAACAGTATTCTTGCACTAGGTGCAACTGCTGAGGTACATGTTTTCAGGAGGGTGGATGGCGTTTTGTCCATTAGGGGCTGTAAATCATTAACTTTTCATTGACCTCTAACACATGGAAGAATCAAAGAAGGTGGAAAATGGTTCTGGTTGTTAAGGATAAGAACAAAATTAAATGAAACATCACAAGTTGCAAGAAGGAAGGTTCTTATTAAACTTTGAAAAAACCCGAAACTTCACAACAGGGAACACCAGCACTTGAACAGGTTGTCCAGAGAGGTTGTGGATTCTCTGCTCTTTGAGTTAGTCAAAGCTTGCTGGACAAGCCCTGTGCAACCCAGCCTAGCCCTGTCTGGAGCAGGGTGTTCAGGCTGAATGACCTCCAAAGGTTCCTTCCTACTCAAGGTGTTCCACAATTGCAGGGCAGTTACTACTGCACTAGAAAAGGTAAAGGTGCAGAAAGGAGTGCATTTAGCATGAGGGATCAGTAGTAGCTGGAAAGAATTTTGCAATTATGTGGTTAATAAAAGGAAGACTTGGGTTTGGTATTCAACAGAGAATTAAAGCCATCAACAGTCAGCAAATAGTCTATAATTCTGATGGGTGGGTTTTTTTGCCTTAGACATCAAGTTCAGTGGCTATGCAAACACTGTTACCAACAAAGTGGTAAAATTTCAGCCACTACAAGGAAGAAAAGGCTAGAGGGGAAAAAGATATGCTAGATATTTTCTAACCAGCTGCATGTGTTAAAGATGTTATTGTAAAACTGATAATGAAGTGATTTAAATGCTTGACTCACCTGCCATATTTAGAGTGCGTACTCTGCATTGATTTTGGCACCTATGGGATCAAACTGGCTTTATACTGAATGTAAAGCCTCTTTCGCATAGATGGGCTGAAGCCTGGCCATATATCAGTCTAAAACTTAATAGCTGCAGTTTCATAACAGAATTTGGCTCAATGACACAGTAGTGCAATTCCAGCTGCTATTTTTCTCAGGGAATATTTGTTTTAGTCCCACCCATGAGCCTCTAATACTGTTAAGATGGAAGTGGAAGAATTTATGGAATAATCAGTGTATAAGTGTAGAGGACATTCGTGGTGTGCTGGGCAGCATTTGCTCTTCCAGATGCATACTTTCAGAACACCCCTCCAAAGATTACAGTTGTGTGCTTTTTGCTAAATGCTTCTTTAATTTACACAGTCACTGCACCCTTTGTTTTTGACTCCTTCACTCATAAAGCTTGAATAGGAGAGACACTGCAGAACACAACTATGATAAATACGTAATTTTCAGTCTCAGCTTCAGTCTTACTGTTTCTTTCTTACCTTTACTTTTAACATAACAAGTTTCCATTTAACACAGTTGTTTTTATGCTTTTTGGCTTGCCTCTGGCAAAATTGAAATACCACCCTTACAGCATATGATTTATGTTGTTCTTCACATTGAACTTCACGATTATGTTCTCAAAGTTCATTGCTCTTTAACCTTCAAAATGCCTACAGACTAATTTAAGAATGTGTTAAAACTGCTACATATAACATTAAAACTAGTAAAAAAAAAATCTGTACAATTCGTCCTTGACATACATTACATGCTTCATTAATTTAAATATGTAATCTGTACCTGCATTCTTAAAAATAGATTCTTCCCTCAGGTATAGAGAAATGACATTCATTTATATCAATAGGGATTGCAAAGTGTGATATACAGTCTTCACCATAGTAAGTCAATATAATGTCTTTTTTAAACTACTTCCCTGGACATGTCAAATGTTGATTTTCTTTTTATCTCAATTCCTTGTAAAAGAATAAGCCCTTTTTCATGTTCTTACTAATTGTCCTGCTTTCAAATGATGCAAGCCCCCAAACTACTAAAGAATTTTAGTTGTGTTGATCAGGCATTATCTAACTAGGTATTATATTGGCCAGATTTCTTCAAACCAGAACTCTTTGTGGGCTAGTAAGAGGCATTTTTATCAAAAATGAGACTTCTGGTTTAAATGAGAGAGGTACAACTCTTTGAAAATGCACCCTGAAAATATAATTGGAGTAGGAAATCCACTGAGTTGAAGGATTGGACTGAATGGCATTATAAAAAGGAGTAATGTTTTCTGAAAATGTTCAGTAGAAACCACTTAATATTTGTTTATTTACAGGATTGGATAACATGTCCAGGAAGAGTTAGTTGCATAGGAGGAGTGCAAAAACTCCAGTTTCATTCTTGTGATGACTCAAGTGGGTGCTGTGCCTATTTGTCTGCTCTCGCAGCAAATTTCCAAATTTTGACTGCTGGAAATAATGTGAATTTTATAAATGTTTGATATAGTATTTGAATTAGGGTTTTGAATTTTTTTTCACATCAAGCAAATGTCTTAATCTATTACTAACCTATCTAATCTATTGCTAGATATTCTACAAGGAGGCTAGCTTAATCTGTGCCTTTGGAGGGAGGATGGATATCATTATAGTGTAAAGTGGGGAAATAAATGCAGTTTGATGATTTCTTGATCTTGGTCTTGAAATATGATGGGGTCCAATGTCAGTGAAGGAGGAAGAGCATCTTTGGTCATAGGCTTGTCAAACCGGTGAAGAGGCTTTAAACTAAAGCTGCAGGGGGAGGGGAACCTCAATCCATCCCACTCCTACCAGTTTGATGCCGGTGCCAGCAAAAGGCAGCAGGAGAGCATCTGAAGAGTAGCACAAAGGAATTTCAGCCACTCCAGCCAGTAAGTCGGCTTCATTGAGGGCCCAACTTACATGACTCTATGCAAATGCATGTAGCATGGGGAATAAACAAGAGGAGTTAGAGGCGTGCACACATCTGTGGGGCTATGATCTTATTGGCATCACAGAGACATGGTGGGATGGCTCCTATGACCAGTGTTAGAATGAAAGGATGCAGCCTCCTTAGGAAGTATGTGCAGGGGAGATGAGGAGGGGGTGTTGCCATCTATGTCAATGACAAGCTGGCATGCATGGGGTTTCGGCTGGGGATGGGTGAGGAGCCAAAAGCTTATGGATCGGCATTAAAGGGAGGGCAGGGGTAGGTGACGTTATAGTGGGAGTCTGCTACAGACCACTCAACCAGGATGGCTGAGCAACTGAGGCCCTCTATAGACAGATAGGAGCAGCCTCATGTTCACAAACCCTGGTCCTCATGGAAGGCTTCAAGAACCCCAATATCTGTTGGAGGGACAACACAGCAGGTCATAGGCAATCCAGGAGATTCCTGGAATGCATTGATAACTTCCTTCTCCAAGTGACAGAGGAACAAACAAGGAGAGGTGCCATGCTGGACCTTGTTCTCACCAACAAGGAGCCACTGGAAACATGAAGCTCAAGGGCAGCCTTGGCTGCAGCGACCATGAAATCATGGAGTTCAAAATCCTTAGGGCAGCAAGGAAGGTACACAGTGAACTTGCTACCCTGGCCTTCAGGAGAGCTGACTTTGGTCTCTTCAGGGATCTGCTTGGCAGAGTACCATGGGATAAAGCCCTGGAGGGAAGAGGTCCCCAAGAAAGCTAGTTAATATTCAAGGTTCACATTCTCCAAGCTCAGGAGCGATGCACCCCAACGAAAAGGAAGTCAGACAAAAATGCCAGGAGGCCTGCATGGATGAACAAGGAGCTTGTGGACAAACTCAAACACAAAAAGGAAGCCTACAGATGGTGGAAGCAAGGACAGCTGGCTTGGGAGGAATACAGAGAAGTTGTCCAAGCAGCCAGGGACCAGGTTAGGAAAGCTAAAGCCCTGATAGAATTAAATCTGGCCAGGGATGTCAAGGGCAATAAAAAAATCTTCTAGAAGTATGTTGGTGATAAAAGAAGACTAGGAAAGACATGGACCTTCTCTAGAAGGAAACAGGAGACCTGGTTACCTGGGATATGGGGAAAGCTGAGGTACTCAATGACTTTTTTGCCTCAGTCTTCACTAGCAAGTTCTCCAGCCACACCGCCCAATGCAAACCAAGAAGGCAAAGGCAGGGACAGGGAGAACGAAGAACTGCCTGCTGTAGGAAAGATCAGGTTCAAGACCATTTAAGGAACCTGAAGGTGCACAAGTCCATGGGACCTGATGAGATACATCCATGGGTCCTGAGGGAACTGTCAGACAAAGTGGCTAAAGCCACTATCCATCATATTTGAGAAGTCCAGATGTGGCAGTCCAGTGAAGTTCCCACTGATTGGAAAAGGGGAAACATCACACCCATTTTTAAAAAGAGAAACATGGAAGACCCAGGGAGCCACAAGCTAGTCAGGCTCACCTCTGTGCCCAGCAAGATGGTGGAACAGATCCTGCTGGAAACTGTGCTAAGGTACATAGAAAATAAGGAGGTGATTTGTGACTAGGGGCAAATCATGCCTGACATTTGGTGGCCTTCTACGATGGGGTAACAGCACTGGTGGATAAGGAAAGAGCAACTGATGTACTCTACCTGGACTTGTGCAAAGCATTTGATACTTTCCTGCACAACATACTTGTCTTTAAACTGGAGAGATGTGGATTTGACAGATGAACCTCTCGGTGGATAAGGAATTGACCGGATGGTCGCACTCCAAGAGTTGTGGTCAGCGGCTCAATGTCCAAATGGAGACCAGTGATGAGTGTCTTTCCTTGGGGGTCAGTACTGGGACAAGTGCTGTTTAACATCTTTGTCAGTGACATGGCCAGTAGGATTGAGCACACCCTCAGTAAGTTTACTTATGAGACAGAGCTGTGTGGTGTGGTTGACACACTGGAGGGAAGGGATGCCATCCGGAGGGACCTTGACAGGCTTGAGAGGTGGGTCCGTGCAAACCTCATGAAGTTCAACAAGGCCAAGTGCAAGGTCCAGCACCTGGATCAGAGCAATCCCAAGCAGAAATACAGGCTGGGCAGAGAATGCATTGAGAACAGCCCTGGGGAGAAGGACTTGGGGGTGTTGGTGGATGAGAAGCTCAACAAGACCTGGCAATGTGCACTCACAGCCCAGAAAGCCAACCACATTCTGGGCTGCATCAGAAGAAGCGTGACCAGCAGGTCAAGGGAGGTGATTCTCCCCCTCTACTCTGCTCTCATGAGACCTCACCTGCAGTGCTGTGTTCAGCTCTGGGGGCCCCAACATCAGAAGGACATGGACATGTTGGAGCTAGTCCAGAGGAGGCCATGAAGATGGTCAGAGGGCTGGAGACCCTCTCCTGTGAAGACAGGCTGAGAGGGTTGGGGTTGTTCAGCCTGGAGAAGAGAAGGCTCCAGGGAGACCTTAGAGCAGTCTGCCAGTACATAAAGGTGGGGGCGACAAGAGAGCTGGGGAGGGACTTTTTACAAGGGCCTGCAGTGATAGGACAAGGGGCAATGGCTTTAAACTGAAAGTGAGTAGATTTTGATGAAATATTAGGAAGAAATTCTTCACTGTGAGGGTGGTGAGTGACTGGCACAAGTTGCCCAGAGCAGCTGTGGATGCCCCATCCCTGACAGTGTTCAACCAGGCTGGATGGGGCTTGGAGCAACCTGGGCTAGTGGGAGGGGTCCCTGCCCATGGCAGGGGAGTGGGAACTAGTTGGTCTTTAAGGTCCCTTCCAACCCAAACCATTCTATGTTTGTCATGAGATGGGAACAACTGGTTCTCATTCAGATCTAGCTCTCTGCACCACACTGTAGGCAATGGAATATCTGTGGTTCAGAGTACTATGGTTTTGATGTAGCAGGAGAATCAAATGAATTAGATGTGGCTGGATTTCACTGCAGCTTATTTCTGTCTTTCCCATACTGATGTTCAGATAATAGGATAATGCAAGTAGAAGCTTTCAGTATACCACACAAGAGCTATATTTAGCTTGGATATGTTGGTAGCTGTTGGCATACTGAGTAGAGTTTTCCATATATTTCCTGTAATAAGGTGAATGAGGCAAACACAGTTACTTTGAAGTTGAATGCAGTATACATGATGCATATAGCCTGTGTTTTTCTACATTACTGGGGCAACCTTTTAAAGATAATGTATGCAGTGGGATTTGGAGAAAGAATGGAGGACATAATGTAAAAGTAACCTTCTTTCAAGTGTGCATATTGACATAATCTGTATTATTTACGGTATCTGAAACCAATGGGTAAATTTACATCCTCTGTAGAACAAAAATGTTATAAAAACTAGATCGTGTCTTCTGGATTAATTCTAGGTTTCAGCCACTGTGTGTCTGGAGTAATTGAACGTATATCATTTACCTCCAAAATATTAAAGGACAGGTTGTTATTTCTGGCTTAACTTCAATTAATAATTTACTCAGGTTTTACATTACCTAGTTAATCTTACATACTTGTGTAGTTACTCTTTGAATGGTAAGGAATTCTTGAGACTTATTTCCAGAAACAATTTTTAGCTGAAGTACTCTTTTAGCTATTTATTATCAGTAAATAATTTTGTCCCAAATCACAGATAAAGAAAAAAGGGAGTATGCAATAATTCCTCTTCTAAGTTGTTGTTGCCTTTCAGCAGAACTAGTGAAAAATCTCCTCCTACCTCCTTGTTCAGTGAGGCATTTACTTTTTCTTTGCTGTGACTGCATAATGAGTGCCTGTTGAGACACTGTGTGTAATGCATACTTGTATGCATCAAAACCATGGGAACTCAGACTTTAATCATAGGTCTCTGTTTACACGGAAAAAAAGAAGTTACGTGGGTGTTCCACTTACATTGTGGAATTTTCCTTGGGAGTTGTTATGCATTTCATATCATATTTAAAAATAAGATGTTTTTGTAAACTTGGTTTGAATGCATGTTGGTATGTAACTCAAAATGAACCTCAAAAAACACCTGAAAATTAAACATATGATATATAAATACAAAATTATAGTCCATTATTCAGGAAAGGATTAATTTTCTGGTTTTTAAAAAGCACTTGTTCTTGATTATTTGCCTTTTGGCTTTAATCCCAAAACAGAAACAAGAAGCTTGAATCTGCTTGATGCATAGTAACTCTTCATGGGTGGTATACAGGTGTTCTGTCCAAATTCTGTCCAGTTGCACAGGTGCAGATGACTTCCAGATTCTGTGGTTCTATTCAACTATGAATTGAAAACAGAACATTTCAAAATCCCATTCAGCTATGAAACCTTACTCTTGCTATAAGCATATGCTAAAGCTATTAGGAGTGTTAGGGCTTTCCCCAGTCTAGTTAGGTGCCAGTAGCCTAAAGAAGTAGCTCTCCATTACTGTATTGCTTAATGCCTAATAGCGAGGATGTTATCTTGGAGCTGTAGTTTCTCAAAAGTGAGGAAGGATATTTGAAAGCCAGGAGTTTACATAAAAGTTCGACTTTCCTTATTGATATCAATGAAACTAATGATGGTATGTAACGTATTACAGTTGCCTCTTGGTACATCTTCAATGATGTGTTCTGAACCCTGCATCAGAAGACAATATAATCCTTTTTTTCTTTCTAGAGTTTTTTACCTTAGATGTCAACAATATCTTATACAAATGCGGTTGACAAAATTAATTTAATTTAAAGTTATAAGATTTAGTTCAATGCCTATGGCTTGCTGTTACAAATATCAGTAAAGATACACTGAACATCCATGTCAGCCATGGATGTTAGCTTTCTAGATCCTACTGATTTCTTTAGTTAACAGGACTTAAATTTAAATCAGCAAACAGAATCCACAAATAGTTGGAGTTTCAGTTCTTAGCTACATTTCATGCTTTCAAAAGCATGGATGCTGCATCGTTTCAAAAATCTTGTGCCTTTGTGAATAATTCCTGTTCAAAGAACGTACAATGTACTCACTCTGGACAGCTACCCTAGTGAATGCTGTCTGTAAAGCTGAACATCTTATAATGTCTGCGGGAAAATAACTCCTAGAATCAGCAAGCCTCAGTAACAAGACTTAATTTATTTTAGCTTTTGTAAAAGCTTTTGATTACACAGCAGCTGCCAAGATCTAAACTCCCCCACCCACTTCAAGGCAGTTTTCTAGTTACACATTTGGCAATGTTTGTAATTTTTCATCCAGTCCCCTAGGCATAATAAAAATCACATATAAGGTTTGCAACCTTTTTTCAGGGTAAGAGGGGGGAAACAGTGCTATTTAATTGAGAGATACCTCTCATAGGACAGCCTCAAAGTACTGTGTATACAGATTCAAAAATTCCCTTTTCTTTGCATACTGTGACAAGCAACTATTTTGATCTTAATAGTGCCATCTATGTGGCAGCCGACAACCATATAAATAGAGCATGTAGAGCAGGTAAAAGGAATGTTAATGTTTTCTGAAAGAGGAGAGCTGTAGATCTAACAGATGCAGGGCAGTTTTACCTTTGAATTGTGCTTTGGCTAGAATGCAATCCAAATCTTACCCCACTTCAGGGGCTGTAACTGCAGGTTATGAACACATTAATAATGCCTCGTCATTACCTAAGTTTCTGGTTTTTCTTGAGTGAAGGGTGAGGCAGATCCATAATACTTTACTCATCATGTTAGGTATTTATTTTATTTCCAGGCGATATTTTGCTCTTTAATTTTTGTGATCAAATGATTTCCTGTGTCGGAAAATTAAAAATACAAAATAAAGATATAAATAATAATAACTAAAAGCATTTTGAATTTACATACATGCTGTGTCATGGAGTGGCTACAGCATGGGAAAGAAGTGCTGCTGTATGCCAGTTTAAATACTATTAAGCAACTGGACTTTTCTAGGATTCTTTTTTCTGAAGTAATATAGAAGTATATATTAAAAATATCACAAAATAGAAATAAGTTAACTTGAAAAGAAATGACAGATTGTTTCACTCAAATCAAGCTTAATAATCAAAGCCATTTTGATGACCGCATTTAATTCTTTTGAAATACAGTAGGCTGCAAAGGGGTAACTCCAGCTCAAAGCATTCAAAAGAAGAATTGATTTGGTGCATACTGCTCTATAGTGTTACTGTTCACACACTTGTACTGGGACTAACTCAGTTAAAAAACCAATGGATGTGGGTATAATCAACACTTTTTTTTCAAGGCACTTTATTTTTGATCTATTTTTCTCATTAATATCACTTCATTATTTTACTATTTTATAATCCATCTCAATTTTCACAGAAAGATAGTTATATACTATAATAAGGGAGAAAAGGTATTCTTTATTGATAATGCTTAGTTTCTAGTTAGACTGTATAGTAGGAAATTGAAACAACTATGAGAAAATTTTATTCAGACTGAATTCTTCCTATATTTTTTCTATCAGATTTATAGAGGCTTATATATTGCATGCCTAAAAGTTTCAAAAATTAATATTGATATAGTTATGGCAGTCAAATACTATGACTCAGTTAACATACACTACATTATGGTATTATTTGAAATATTAGTTTTACAACAAGAAGGTTACTATGGGACCCCAAGTGAAAGCATTTCTAGCAGATAACAATTCCAAATGTTTATTTAGCAAATGAATGCCAAGCTCTCAGCCAGTCCCTTTTAGAGCAGTCAGGTTTCATTAGCGTGTCTGATATCTTGCAGGTTCTTGCGTAACTACAGTTAGAACCAAAGTACAAATGCCATTATTGTGGAGACTGGAAAACAGGCATTGGTTTATTGTGGGGGTTGTGGCGGGGGGGAATCCTCTTGGCTATATTTGCAGGATAAAAACATGTATGTTCAGAGATCCACTGCCTGGAGCAGTGCAGCAGTAGAAATTTAAGCTCATAGCACTGCAATATGGTTGAAAAAACCCCCAAACAGTAACAGCTCTTGAACATTTTAAAGATGCATTTAGCTCTGCTCTGCTTTAGGGATTGAGAAGATGTCATTATAATTTGTGCTTAGCTCTGTGTTTACTGTGAAAAAGCCTGGTTTGTAATTTATGTACTGTGATTTTGCAGGAGGCACTCAATAGTTTTGCAATGTACAAATGCGTTTTGATTACTTTTTAAGGAAAAAACTTCGAATTAATGTGACAGAATTTTTTTTTTAAGCTAACGTAAATTAATGACCTCTTGAGATGATTCTTTGAAAATTTTAAGCCATTTTAATACAAGGACCTTTTCTTACTTACTACAATGGATGAATGAATCCATTGTCAAAACTGCTTTCAGTATAATATAACATCCATTTAATGTCTTTGTCATCAAATTAAGATCAAATGCAAAAGGCTAATGAATACATTCAGTACTGAAGTGTATTTTCCAAGGATGACATTTTCATTTGAATGGAAAAAATTAGAGTGCACACTAACACCGTGCCTCACTCTATTTCTAAAATTTCCTTTAATAAGGAAATAACTTGTGGAATTCGGCAGATTTTCCCTTAACTGTGAGATAAAGACCATACATAAACAATAATATTCTGTTGTACTTAGTACCAAATTAGCTGACTTCTATTGCCACTGAATAGAAATGTGTAGTCTGGCTGCTTGCAGAGTTCATGCTTTAAATTCCAGAAATAACAATATTGAAGTAGACTACTTCAAAGGTGGTTATTCATCATCAGAAAACTTTTTGACTGTTTGCTGACTGTTGATCTTCACACTCTTCTACACTTACAGTTTTTCTGAAATCACAAAAGAAGCACATGCTTTGTAATGAAGTTATTTTATGCTTAAAGGGCAGGTGTGGTGACTAAGTCATCATTTCATAATTGAGAATTAGAGTTATCCTTGGGAAATACGTGTTACTTTGAATGTGGAAGATAGGTGGTCTTCTGGCATATAATGAGGAAGTATTATAGTCATATTTCACATCTTTGCTTATTGATCTGTGTGTACCATACAGTGCTTCTTAGATAGATAATAACTTACAAAGAATGATGCATCTAGTATTTGTACTACTGTTGTCTAATAATACCAATTACCACTAAATTCTCAGGAGTGACTGAAAGATAAATTTTAAGCTGGTGTGGTTTAACCTCAGCTGGCAGCTAAGTCCCACACAGCCACAGTCTCACTCCCGACTGGTGGTATGGGGGAGAGAATTGGAAGAGTAAAAGTGAGAAACTCGTGAGTTGAGATAAAGACAGTTTAACAGGTAAAACAAAAGCCATTTGCACGTGCCCCCCCCAGCCCACTGGCTGGCAGAGTGGGGTGAGGAGCAGGAAAGGCCTTGGCTCTGTGCAAGCCCTGCTCAGCAGTGACAGAAACATCCCTGTGTTAGCAATGCTGTTTCCAGCACAAATCCAAACCATAGCTCCATTCCAGCTACTGTGAAGAAAATTAACCCTATCACAGCCAAAATCAGCACATAAATGCGGTTGGTTTTGCAGCAGTGGAAACTGAGATGCACAGACAAAAAAATATTTTGGTGCAAGTGGTAGAGCCAGTGTGCATGCCTTCAGACCACATACTTTCTTACAGTAGTAAACTGTTATAATCTTCCACACTTTCAACAACAGCTATTTAAGTTATTATTTTATATATGATGTCCCTTAACAGCCCATTTTCATTTTACTTGTGTTCATCTACCTCCAATAGTAATTACAGTGGCACAGAATCAGTTCCTTAATTGTCTTCCTCATTTTTATCACTTGGAAAGCTGTATTTCAATGAAGTTTCTTGACTTCGCAGTAAATGTAGGGTAATAAGGGAGGAAGGTCACAAAAAGCTATTGAATATTGTAAAGCAGATGTAGCATGGTTGCTAGAATCTGAGGACTATGTTGAAGATATTGCATTAAGATTTGTGATGGAGTAAAACCAAAAATGAAGTGTGTGATCATCGGTGGAGGGAAGCGGTGACAGACACCTGCATGCGCTGCTTTGCATGGGTGATTGCAGAATCCCACAGGGCTTTCCTCTGCTGCTTGGTAACAGAGGATTTATGTGATTATTGTCTGTCGGAAATGGCATACATGGGAGTAACGTTATGATTTTGTGAGTAGATGGCAATACCTGGAGTCTTCATATTTCTTTCATTCCAGTCAGTTTGTAGGTGATGTAGGCGTTGTACTAACCATAGTGTAGTAGTTAATTCCCATGGATACTGAGCACGTGCTATTCCCCTTGCACCGCCTTAGTGCTGCCAACTGCCTATGGCGCTGCTCTTCCTTTGAAAGGGTAGGGAAAATTGTTTTGGAGTGGCACTCTTCTTTTTTTTTTGGTGAGAAATTGTATAGAGTTCTACTGAACCTGTTCTCAAAACTTGCAGTATGCATAACAAAAAAACCACCTCTGCCACCCCTCCCTTTCTGTATGCATAGGTTAGTAATAAGAGAAATAAAGGGGTCATATAATAAATAAATAACTAAAACAGTCAACTGTTGTTCATATCTATGTCTTCATGTTAGCCAGCCTGACTAACAGATTAACAGTTCTCTGAATTATAATGAGATTTGGAAGAGAGCTAATTGACTGAACTTCAACCCAGAGAAGCCTGAAGAAATACTCATTGTGTGGAAAAAGCAACCAAAAGAAATAGCTGAATAACAATTTTCCTCTGAAAAAAAGTTGAGAGGGTGCCAGTTTGTTACTCAATTGCATTTAGTTATGTAAGATTATACTCATACAGCAACAGGGGTCCAACGATGGCATTTGTTCCCTCTCTTCTCTCTAACTTCTAGTGAAATGAACCTGGTGAGCTATTGGACTAAATATTCTGAGTATTTTGAACCTGATACCTGAAAGATTTAATTTCCCTAGGCAGCAATAATTTGTATGAGAGAGAGGATACTTGAGCGTGATACAGCTAAAGATTCCCTGGCTCTGGAACTGGAGACTGGATTTGTTCTTTTTAAGGGCATGCATTGATTTTTATCCTGGCTGTTCAAAGACAGGATTTGGGGTTGAAAGCTGTGAAATAGCACCATTTCTGGTGGGTTCTATTAGAGTTACTTGTTCTTTTGTTATTTATGAACAGGCCTTGGCATCCAATGACCTGCATGATAAGGATTCTTTCCAATAAAGAGTTTTATGTATTGTTGCATTTTAATAGTTATTCATGATGGTTAAGCAGACTATAAATCTAGCATTTGAATAGATGTTCTAAATGCATTTAAATATATTTTTAAACGAAAGAAAATTTCCCAACAGTCTTATAGCATTTTTAATATGAAGTAACATGCATCAAAAAAGTTGATAGAAGAAATTTCACATTGATCTGAATTTTTTAACCAACTGGGAGTTGCATATCTTCTTAATGGGACTTGTCAGTACTGATGTTTTGTGTGTATTTTTGCTTTTCTTTCTGCCTATATATTTATTGATTTTGTGCATGTGTATGGATGTCCATTTCAAGGAATACAAGGGAGTCAAATGCAAGCAGGACTTGCTAGGAAAGCAACTGTAGTTGTCACTGATAATGATTCTTCCAGTTGATTAGAAAAGGTAAATTTCCAAACTGTCTGTTTGCCTGACATTGAAGGTAGAAATACTACAGAACAGGAAGTGGAATGCACATAGGCCTGCGCTTCTGGTGATGTTACCAGGAACAACCTGGTGAAGATCTGCTTCCAATTAAAATGTCAATATGAAGTGTGCATAATGGCCTTCAATAAATATTCTTTGTTCACAGCGGTTTGTTGGAACAAAAGTTTGGGAACCAGTGCTGTATCAAATTGAAAGTATGTTGAGATTTTAGATACATTAATTATAATGACCACAATTGCCAGCTTTGCCAGGTACTGCATTTAAGATTCCTAGTTTTACAAAACTTGCAAGGGATCCTGAAGGATTTTTTCCAATAAAATATAGGTCCTTAGTTTAATAGCCCCATATCGAGTTCTGAAGGAGCGATAATATACGTGAAAGAAAGTAGGTTTCTTCTTAATACATGGCTAGGAGAGCAAAGTACTAGTTTTTAATGAAATCTCTTATAATAATCTTACGGATGTTGTATACATTTGTTTAAGTGGCAAAACACATTCTTAAATTAAGAGATTTTAGCTTTACATTGCATGTAGCTATTCACAAAACTCTCAGGAGAAGATGTTTAATGGACATCTTTGCTTCTTATAGTATCGATATTTTTGTTCTTCTACATATAAGATATAAGCAATGGATAAAGTGAAAAGTTAATACAAAATAGATACTGATTAATATTTTAATTATAAAGGTATACCATCCTTTTGAAACAGCTGGAGTAGAATAATAGGTTCCCTTTTCCATTTACTTTTAGGCTATGTTTTAATGGCAGTCTTCATGCTGAACTTAGATCTGTACTAAATGAAAATATAATAATTTGTTCTGTCTTAACAGTACTTTCCTCATGCTGTCTTTCCTTTAGCCTCTTTAGAACATGGTGGTTTTCTACTTACTTTCTGGGAATTTTTAACAGAAAGACCAGATGTTTCTAAATTAGATTTAATTCATCATGTTTTAAAACCCAAGAGTTGGGTATTTCTACAGAAGGTCCTTGATTGTCAAAAGCTTATAGTAAATATTAGGAGAGATAGCAGTTAATCTTTCTATTTTAAGACTTATTTGTCTATCACATTCTTTATTTCTTTGTAATACTTTTCTCCTTGGTTAGTCTTAAGATAAAGAATAAACAGACACTGTCACCACATTTTATTCATCCTTAACTTTTTTTTTTCCCCCCTCAGTTACCCTGTGGTGAACAGCCACTTTTAATTCTGCTTGCTTTTAAAACCTCAGTTCTAAGGACTTGAGTTTATATAGATTTCTGTTATTAACATGAGTTTTATTTTTCCATCTTTAAATTAACCTGCATAGAAAGGCTTGTGCATCTGCACCTCTATGATACTCAATGTGAAGAATGTGAAATAAGAAAATTGTACATTTGTTTTGCTGTGCACTTGAGCATGGATTCCTTATTCAGAGACTATATCTCTCTTTTTTTGAAGCATATAATAAATCTGACTCTGCACTTCATTTGGTCTTTGAAAACAAAGTGGTATCCTTTAGACGTGAGTAGGTTTCATAATACAGGATGTGGAGTAGCTTGTATAGATGCTGTTCTTAAGCTCTTGTTTCAGTTATTTTAATGTGTCCAAAGCTTCTGTGTCCCTTTCCTCATCTGTCGATGCCTTGTATTCTCCTGGGTATTATGAGAAATCAATCTACTTTGTTTCCAACACAGCCATATGCAAGCAAGAAATTGAAAGGTTTCTAAAAGAAAATATTCATGTTGGAGGTCTCTCAAATGGTATATTCTGTTAATATCAGTGTACCTAGTTATCCCAACCTTGCCCTGAGATGCAACTGGAGAGAGAAAAATGAAATTAAGAAAACAATTAAAATTACAATTTATTGTAAGAAGAAAAGGACAAAATAATTTTATTTAAATATATGCATTTATACATATGCATACATAAAACATTTAAGCAGAAAATGTCTAGCTGGTTTAAGTTGTTTATTACAAGTTTCTTCTGGAACAATATTTTCTCATAATCTTTTTCTGCTAAAGACAGCTAAGATGCGGCTATATTTTCCTATATCCATTAAAACTTACCTTGGATATCTTTTTAATTACTCCTTAGTGATTTTTTTTTAAGTTTATTGTTTTGAGTAATACAATCATAACCTGTAAAGATTCAGATGAGGTATCTGTGTGGTTCACAATTCTGTGAAGTATGAATTCTGTAAGAGAAATTCAGCTTTTGTTTGTCTGTCCTTCATTAAGTATTTATATATGAGCTTATTATGAACATATATTTGTCTCAGAACATCGTCCTCTTCTGTTACTGTCCAGCTCTCACAGGCAAGTCACTGAAGACCAGTTTTAGTTTCTGATATTTCTTAGGTAAAAAGTCAGAAAGGAAATGACAAAACAAAATGTTGTCATGCCTTTTTTAATAAAAAGCACAAAATTTTTACAAAGTCAATCTTTAAAAGCTCTTTGCAACTTACAATTAATTTATAAAAACTCCTCCTGCATTGTCACTGTTCTCTAAAGCTTGCCAGGCAGTAAGCATACCTGGGACGGTGCCCTTGTTAGCCTCCCTCAGTGTACAGCAGCCTGTACCTCTGCCTGTGTTCCCTCCTGGCCATTCCCCTGCTCCACCCAGCACTCAGACACCTGAAGGAGTGAAAGGACGTAACTCTCTGCTTAAGATATGTGCAACCTCTATTTCTTTTGGTGTATGTAAAATTAGACCTAAACATACAGAACAGTTCCATTTTTGCTTTGCTTCCAGGTTGTATTGATAGAAGGTTCTTTTTTCTTTCCTGCAAGTGACTAATATATGAAAAATATCCATGCTGCCATGACTCAGACAAGCATAAGTTGACCATTGGCAGACAAAGTAGCAAACCTACCTCTCTACCAAGGGAATCTGACAGGGAGCAGTTGCCCTTGTGTCTTCCCCCAAAACTGCTCCTCTTCTTAGCTAAGCACTAATTAAGCAGGGCTCTTCATTTTTTGTTCCTCCTTTGAAGTCTGTTGTTCGCCTCTGGGAGAGGCTGATTAGGTACCCAGAAGCGCATTAGCTCCTTCCAAAGTCATATAATGGGGTGTACAAACCCTGCATTATGCCACTGCAAAATTGTCCCATTGGGAGCAAAAGGACAAAAAGGTTATGGAAAATAGATTAATAACCTCCTATCCCTTTCCAGCATTACATACATACAGTCATCTGAACACAGTCTGTCAGACATCTACGTAATCACCCCAGCACAAGTAGAGCGGAACCTTTTTTGTAGTCCCTGATTATTAGAGCTGCTGATCACAGGAGAAATCCCACTGAAGTAATTCAGAGAAGACTGTGGAGGAGTGAAACTTCTCATAAGCAAAGTTTTCATGAATTTTAAGGCTGTTTAAAGTGCCATAAGTGACTTTTCATTATATCTGAGTTAATGGTATGGCCTTCTTTATGCTTCTCTCCACTGCTTTATCTTCCCCCTTCAGCTTTGCTGATAATGCCAGAGTAGAGTTAGTGAGAAATTTAGAGGTGAAGAAGCGTAGAGTGATTTTAAGCGGACACCACTGTAATGTATCCAAGTTACTTCTTTTCTATATTTTTATATATATTTGTATGTGTATACATATACACATATATAAATAACATACTGGATTATCCCTTCTTCATATATTCCTTAGTGATTAAAATGCAGGGTGAAAGAGCTGCCTGTTCAGGGAGGCTTGTGCTGCTGAACAAAAATGGATTACCATCCTGTCTGATGATTATTACACTGTCTTTAGAATTCTGCTAAGAACTGAGGAAATTAAACTAAAATATAGGAACTCTTGTTTTGTTAAGAGTATCTTGCACACCATGGGACACTATTGAAAAAAGTTCTAGAAGTATGATCTTTCCAGCATTTGTACTCTATTTTTTCCCCTCTTATAAAATGCTTTTTTTCAGCTAACATTCACAGATGATTTATTTACATATACATGTCAGTCCTTCTCCCAAGATCTTTGTTTAATTAATGAGACTTCAAAACAGAACTTTGTAGTCTTCCTAGATAAGCAATGTAAAACTACTCTAAAACTATTTCATTCCATCTAGTCACTCCCTTCAATGTTATATCAACTGTGAAATTTAGATACTAGAAATGAGTCATGAGAACCCGAAGTTGGTAAGGAGTGAATACACTTAGTGCCTTATTTTGCATTTTATTCATAGGCATCTGAGCTTTGATAGTTTCTGCAAATCTTTTGGCTTTGTTTATGCATTGTAGTATTAACCTGTGTTAAGTCCACTTAAATTAGCCTAGTCTAAGTCAAAACAGACATACTGAAGAAATAGTGCTTGAGGTGTGAAGACTTACTGTAAAGCATGGCTGTGCTGGCATCTGACAATATCTGCTTACTCCTCTGCAAGGCCATCCAGCTCAAATAAAAATGTAGGAGTTTGGCATGTGTATGGGCCGCTGACTGACTCAAGCGGTTGAACTAAAATTCAATTCTGCTGTAAAGAGACTTAATAACTGAAAATGCCTGACTGGTTCATATAACTTAAAGCTGGTATATAATAGATACTTTCAGTTCAGCATCAGCTGCAAACTATTCATCTACATTGGATGATGGTACAGTCAAGTTTGTTGATGTATAGTGTCAGAACCTTAATGTTATTCTGATTGGTTTTTTTCTACAAAGAAAATTCAGAGAACAGGTTTTCAGTTGATAGTACATGCATAGTCTGAACTGATCTTTAGTCTGGCAGTCTCAGGGTAAATCATCACAGCAAGAAAATAAAGAGAATCGTATATAAAGTACTTTGACTGAGTTACCTTTTATAAAGTAAGATGTTCAGTCTATACAATAAAGAGATAAACAGCACAGCCAAATGTGAGCTGGAGAATATATTAAATGTAGAGGGATAGAATTGCTTATATAATATCATTATCATGACACCAGGAAGAAGAAGGTGATCTGGAGATCTTTGTGGGGAGAAAGCATGTAGAAAAAAAGGGAAGACAGTCAAGGTAACATGGACAGTACTCTGGAGAAAGCATACAGTATCAGCAGTGGGGTTGCCATAATGCAAAATATAACAAGAGGGGAAACAACAGGTAATAGATGCTGAGAAACTGCCTTTGTTCTTACTGTGTAGATATGATGTGTTTTCTGTTGTAGGAGGATTACAAGATCTGTACAGACATTTATTAAAATAGCATCTTTTTTATATGAAGGGAAAAAAATTATTTTTCCTCTTTTAATTGGTCAAATGATTAATTTTAAAGCCACAGAATATTGTATAGTATTTATATGCATAAAATACAAAAGGCTAAAAATCAAAAGGGAAATAGACTCATCATTAGAGAAACTTGTTGGGAGAAAATTTGTGGAAGTACTCTGCTGAGAAAAAAAAGTTCAAGTAAAAAATTATGACTGAGGTTTTTTTCTGAGAAGGGATGTGTGTCACTGTAGTTACTTGGAGCCATCAGTAGTAGAGGATATACACACAAGCAGTAAAATAATGTAAAGTTTCTGAATTGTGCTACACAAACCACTGACAGTACAATAGGATCTTCAAAGCAATATGCTGTACAAAGATAGTATTGCAGAGTGTAGTCAGAAGTGTTGCTGCTACTGCTGCTGTCATTGCTCTTGAGAATAGTATGGTCAAGCACGAAGAATGCTGGCAGTAGGTTATTTTTTCTTATCCGAGGTTGCCACCATTTTCTATTGCCTGGCTGTGGGCCCCTCTTCTGACTCTTTCATGCTGCTAAGCGTTTGATGAATCTACTAGGCTGTATGGAACTAGAGGAGAGATACTGGTTTCAGGGTAAGCTGTTGAGCTAGGAGTATATGCATTGCAGAGGGCTTACTGTGTTGGAAGAAATAGTCCTGGGTAGTAGAAAACCTGTGTCCTTTGAATGCGGTGGTCTCTGTCTATACAGATAAGTGCAGTCCTCATACATCCTGGAATGTCATGAGGGTGCCATGGTATTGATTGATTAGATAAGTATCAAAGCACTTTGACACGCAGAGAATCCACCCTGTCTGATTTTCCAGAACAGCTGGCCTAAATCTGTGACAAGAAGAACAAAGCGTGTTCACATCTCTGCCTTATTCCAGAGCATGGCTTAGTGGCAATAGAGGAAGCTAAGTCTGGAAAACTATAGTTCCAAGGAGCTCCATGAAAACAATTCGATCACTGATTGTTTTTCCAGCCAAGGACTGCTAACCAGGCTTAATTAAAAGGCATGATGGTTTTTCTCATGCTACCAAGGTGAAGCTAGTTCATGAGGAAAACATTTTTTTTGCTTATGTATCTGCACATAGAGGTTATTGTTGTTATTGCCAATTAAAACAAAATAGCTTTTCTTATCTACTGGATTTAAACTAAGCAATAAAATGGTTTTCCACACATTAAGTCACAGAATAAGTTCATTGAAACAAGGGCTTTGTCTTTATTTGTGTAGGTATTGCTAGGGTTGTGAAGAACATACTGTTTTGGTAATTTTCATGGCTGGTGGACAATGGGACTCTGAGCAAGCTGAATCAGTTACCATAAAGCCAGTTAGCAAGTCAGGAGGGAGCAGCAAATAGGTACCCAGAACCATGTACTGCTTGTACCCCTCTAAACTATGATTTCCTTTCAATGTGAGCAGCAATTTGCATTTTTCTGTCTCTCTACTTAACACTTCAGTAGGATGTGACACGGTTTTAAAGAACTGGGAAGACCAGATATTGTAATTGAAAGAGGAGTGGGTAATATTTACAAAACCAGGTTATTCAACCCCTGGATGAAGATCGTCCAGTCAGATGAGCCTAATTTATGCAGAAAGGAAAGTATGCTATTTGTTGAAAGGTCTACCAAGCTTGATGGATGGATTAAAGGAAAAGGAAGAATTTCATTAAAACTACCTTTCAAAGTCAGCAAAAGGGATACATCTCTACAGATATTTCCACTGAACTGGAAGCAATCTATAATGCCTGGATCTGAATTCTGTTTTCTCCTGTGCGTACAAAGATGGTGATTTTTTTCCCCTTGTTTTAATGCTAACCACTGTCAAACACTATTATTTCCTCTCATACAAAAAATAAACTTATACATTTATGCCCTTACTGTCATTACTGTGTACACTAGTCCTGAGCATTCTGAAAACAAGTTTATCATCAGCCTTGTTTTTCTTGCATTACTTCAGTAGGATTGTGTCCTTCCTTCTAACACAAATAATTACTAGTCAGGCCTTTTTGTTAGGGACTGGTAGGTGTTTTACCGTCATCTTTCTCTAAGATGAACAAAGATATCTGAAATTCTTTTGTGACTGCTGCCTTTCTCCCACTACTGTTTTTATGCTGTTCCTCTGTTGTGCCCTGTTTTTGCAATCTGCATTCCATCCCCTCTTTCTCAGCTATACAGGATCACAGAAGTAAAAGCTAGCAATAATGGATTATTTGGGGAATATGTAGTACAGAGAAGGAAATGCAGATCTGGAGGAATGCAAATGGAGGCCCTGTTGCTAGTCTCACAGGGTTTTTTTCTGTATTTCTACCATCACGCTTTTTGTAGCTTCAGGGTATCACTATAATGCAACTGTGTAGTAACAACACCTTCAGTTGCTTAGTTTTCTTTTCTTTAACAACACCTATCAGGTTGTTAAATAGCACCATTTTTTATCATGTTACATATGTGTGATTTGGGAAGGGAAAGGTATGTAAAGGCTAAACATGCTGATATAAGGTAGATAGGAAGAGAAGTTGGGACAGTTTTTCTGTTGCAGAGTTGAGTTGAAAAGAATTTGGGAACATGTACTTAACATTATAAGAAGTGACAGCTAAAAAAAGGGACCTAAATCTCTGACAGTATGATACAAAACTGAACAGTATGATAAAACTGTCAAAAGCAATAATGGGAAAAATTCATATGAATATTTTAAAATATATGGTGAGGTAAATTTTTTTGGGATATATTAAATTGTAAGCATAAAAACCACTGAAAGGCAACTTCTCTCAGTAGACTTTGTGGTTTCTTCCATGCTTTAAGTAGACTGTATTTCTTTACATAGTTGAAGACTGTAATTTCTTCAAAAATCTTACTGTGGCCTAGTCTTTGTCTTGTATTCCTTTGTTTCGGTGTGATCCTTAAACTGCTGCTCTTTATTCTTTGTGATGTTCTCCAGTCTGAACTGTCAATTTATGTTTCTTCAACTGTCTTTTCACTGATTTCCTCAATACATATCCTATGGTAGTCTTTGGCTATATGTTTGTACAATCAATGGTAACTATATCACTCTGCTTACCTTGTAAAGTAGCTTACCTTATGTGGATGGGGTTTCCAGCTGGAAAGAACTTGTCAGTGCCTCAGGCTGCTGTTCCTGTTTCTTGCCTTTACAGCTATACTTGTAAACAAGAACTATGTCTACGTTTAGTTTTAAATTTTGCCAGAGGGCTTGTGTATTCCAATTGCAAGAATCTGTAGTTGGAACAGACCTCTAAATATATTACATAAATGCAAAGCTATAATATATGATTCTGTGATTAATTATGTTATGTTTGTTCTTTTTCCACAGACAGGTAATTCTAGTACACTAAATAAATTTTTATTTTTGTTTTTTTTTTTATTATTTTTATGTTTCAGGCTATCTCCTTCGTTATTTTTTTTACTTCTGTGCAAGTTGTAGTATTTACTACACTCCTGTCCAAGTGACTGTGATCATAACTGTTCAAAGTGAGCAACACGGACTCCTGTTCATATCTCTTTTCTGTGAGTCGGACAACTGTGTTATTGCATCCCTGAAGCACAGGCCTCAAAACCATATTTGGGGTCTAGTTTTGCAAGAGGGATCTAATAGAAATGCATTATCATGGTGCTTTAGGCTTTGCCAAAGTGTGTGTATTCATACACATCCTGCTGCTTAGAACATGATTCAGAACCAGCTGCACTTCCAAACAGATTCATACTGTAATATAAAAGGAGACAACCAAATTATAACTGAGTCAGCAAATGCTTTTGCATTAGTGATATGAATAGACTCCAAGCCAGCAGTAATCATAAAAATAACTGATTATTTGCACATGAGTGGAACATGTGAAATTCTGTATGGAGGAAAAAGTAGCAAGGAGATCTTTTGAATGTATCTCTCTAAAGGATAAAAAGGAGAAGGTCTATTTCTCTATCACTTGATTTTGTACTTTCATTCAGTCTTTTCAAAAATTGTTCTCTCATTTCTTAGAACTTTTGTAAAAATGGATTTCAGTATGTGAGAACAGTTGAAGTACTTTATAGAACTGCTCTTAAATTTTTGGTGGTTTATTCATGGGGGTATTTTTGTGTATGAAAAATTCTGTGTAATATGAACTATACCAGCTGTGACCAAACTCTGCTGTAGTGACTTGAAACATTTCCATTATATTTATGGTTTGTTTCTGGAGCCATTGAGTTAGCTCCAGATTCAGTATTAAGTCTTTCCAGTAGTTCGCTCCCTGGCTAGCCTCAGATATTATTTACAGGAGAGGCAACTTTTCTAAATCTTAGGAGATTTGAAGGATAAGCACAAGATTTGGAGATGAACACAATGTAATTCTGTATTGAGGTTTGGGGTTTTATTTCAAAAGCAGCAACAAACGTTTGAGGGAATCACAGAACCACAGGATGGCTGAGGTGGGTGTGCACCTCTGGAGAACAGCCGGTCCAAATCTGCTCAGAGCAAGGGCAGCTACAGGAGGATGCCCAGGGCTGTATCTAGCTGGGTTTTGAATATCTCCAAGATTGGACACTACACAGCCTCTCTGGGCAACCTGTTCCTCTGTTCAATCACCTTTTTCTTAGGTTTAAACTATGTTGTAACTGTGTTGAATGGAATTGATGCAATGGTAAAACTATGGAGCCTTTCACTTTTAAGTCTCTTGCATACAACTTGGTTTTTGTTAACATCTAAATGGCAATCTTAAACTACACTTAATGTTCAAATGACGATTTATGCCTATGATGTGGCTATTTTCTGCATAAGTGCTGGCCATTGCATCTCTTTCTGGCAACTTTCTATTACAGTAATTTTTCTCGCGACAATGCATATTTTGAGTTCTTAATATACTATAATGATTAATAAATCTTTGGCATCCTTACAAGGAATTTTAATATTAGCATTTTCATACTTGTAATGAAAACAATTTTCATGCAGGCAAGCTAATGATATGCTTAGTATGGTAGAGTAGGTCACCAGCAGATGAGAATGCAATTCAAGAGTCTTGATTATCTCTTTCTTACCTCCAACTTGCCGACAAGCAAAATCAAAACAGAAGTTGCCAATGAATTTGCACAAAGTTCTGTCTTTCTGAGAATAAATTTCAAAGAAATGTAATACACTGGGCAAAATAATAGAAAATCAAGGCATACTTTTTCTTGGCAAAAATAATTCAAAAATAAGTTACAAGCTCTGAAAATACAGTATTCTGTTATTTATGTGTATAGATGACACTGCACTGCTGGTATACCAAAATTTCGTTTGGGTTGAAGTACTTATTTTGTACTAAAATATTCAGCCATGGTTTTGAAAATAGGTTGCAATTGCTGCTACCATGTAAGTTGCCAGTCCAGATTTATATTTATAACTTACATTATTTCATTTTTTTTCTTTCTTTTTTTTTTTTTTTTTTTTTCTACATGGCTATGATACATAGTGAGCCAGGTGAGCAAAATAATTATGTAAGGGCAGCTTGTACTGCCACCACTTACTGCTGTTTATTTAGAGTTCTTGCAGTTAAAGCCAAAGTCATTAGATGGTGCCATGCTGTAACCAGAATTTTCTCTTCATATGCTTAAAACTAGCTGTATGTTATATCTGGCATGATCTTAAATGACTAAACCTATTCTTCTAGTGCATTGACTTGTATTGGTCAGCTTTAGTCATTATGCGCAAAACCCAGACAATAAATTAAATCTGTAGAATTTTTTTATTTGTTCCAATGAAAAGACTGCACCATCCTGAAAATTCAACAAAAGAGACGGCAATGGCAGAACAGATTTACTGCCCCTTTTTCACTTGAAAGCAGTGTGCAATCTAAATGATTTACTTGTTTGCTAGCCCTGCATGGTGCTGTCTCCTGGGTTATCATTCACCTAAATGGCCAATGTAGTACAATGAAAATGATAGTGCGGTTACAAATTCACAGCAATTTACTGGTTAGAATCTGAAACTGGTAAATTATTTAATTTCCATTTTTTCAGTTACTGTTCAAGGTTGAAAACTTAGACATGGAATGTTAAAAAATAGAAAAGAATTTAGCAGCTTTGGAATACCAGGTTGTAAAACTGTGGTGATAAAATGGTGGGCTTTATTGTGTATGTAGATGTAACATACTTAGTTTTTTCTACAGCATTTGACTTACTGCTGTGTGACATTCTGATAAAAAATTAACACTCTACAATATCAGCAAAGCCCATCTTAAATAGATTAAGTACTAGTTAACTGACAGATATCGAAGTAGTTGTTAATGGGGGATCATCATTTAAATGGGAGTGGTTTTACTATGTGTGGGAATGGTAGGAGGCCTGACTCCCTGCATTTTCACATGTGAATGATAGATATAAAATCACTGCTTGTATCTAAGGGTGATGTAAAATCTGTCAGGGTGGCAGATCATGACCTGGTCAGGGCACCCATGAAGAGGAGCTTGAGTTACTCTGTGACTTCAGCCCACACAAACAAATCGACCTGTTCATTTTAGTTAGTACAGACAAATGCAGAGTTGTCAAGCTGGATAGTTAGGAACAAGCAGTGCAGTTTATGTAAAAATGGGGCTGTATTCTGAGAAGTGAAAATGAAAAATAATCCATAGGTGAATTTTAATAATGATGTTAAGACAATTTAAGTCCTTATTTCTGAAGAGAGATTCTTGCCTGCCATTTCTATTGGCATGTGGCCATGTGGTCACCCAAATGAGGGCTAAGTATTGTCTTTGGTAGGTCAGTTTTAAGCTGGATCAGTTCTCTTATTTGCCTGAATGTGTGGCCTCATAAGCTCTTGTGCTTGGCATAGTTGGGAGCTGGGGAATAATTGGATTGCATTTTTCAGTGGAATTCATAATTGATTATGAAAGCAAACCCTGTCACCACATAATTCAGCAGGAGCTCCCACTAAGAAGCCTTGAATAGTAACACTGCAGAGTAATGCAAAAAAGCTAGGGAAAAGATTTTATATCTATATCTCTCTCTATATATAAATATATATAGCAACATTGAGAGCACTGTGATGGCAGTTCTTGTGTCTGTAACTTCACAAGATTTTTGTCACAAGAGTGATTCAGTGATTGGAGAAAACCTTTTGAGGACAGTGGTTTCAACCTCAATAATTTACCACCTGAAGAATGTGGAAGAAGGACTTTATCACAATGTGTGTGACAGCCCAACCAATAACAAAGTTCATCACCATGTGGTACACTACCTGAATCATGACAACATTTAGCAGTATGCTGATGGCATATCCACCAGGGCATAAACAATGAAAACCCAGCTGCAGCAGGATGTATTCTTAGCACTTGGACATTGTACAGCTGAACTCTAAGATAATGAAGAGTTTATCAGACCAGTATCAATATTTTTATTTTCCTGTTTGGCTATCATACTTTTTAAAAACAATATTCCCCAGATAAATGAGCATAAATAGCTCTTAAAAAGAGAGAAGCAAAGGAAAAGGAAGGAAGGAAGAAGTCAAGTTTTGGAATTAGTATATTAATTCATAACCTTCTACCTCTTTAGACCTTGCTTCAGAAACAGTTTAGGACAGGTGAAATGAGGTGGTTCACTCAATCTGATTCCAAGAACACATTTGTCCAAATGAGAAAGCCAAGCCAGTGTCTGGCCCAGTTTTCCATAAGTGACAGGTTCCGAATGCTCAGGAGAGGTTAAGTAGCGGAACAGTGGGGATACTGGAGGTCAGGACTAAGCTGCATCAGTAGAACTGCGAGCAGGAATTTTCTCTGAGTTATGGATGCATCTCTAAAGGTGGCAGGTTGGGCTATTTCTTTGTCTCAGCCAAAGCTGCCAAAAAGTGCTGAGAGTTGCAACAGCCTTTTTAAAAATTTTTACTTTTATTCTGTTATGTAACCACAAAATAGGGGTGACAAACTGAATCGCACTTATGAAAATACTTTCTAACACGAGAAATTCACACTTTCGTTTTATGGCTAGGCAGGGTGCATTACAGGCAATGAATTATTGGGGTGCATAAGGTGTGAGCATCGACTTAAATATTTGTTCTTTTAAGCTTTAAACCTTAACGTACTTGATTAAATAGAAGTCTTTATAAATTTGAAGGGCCTATTTCCATATGTGGTTCAACAGATCTAATTGCATTTAATTATTAAGTTGATCCTAATGTTACCCTTCTACAGCTCTAACAGATTACATTCTCCATGTATTCAAAAGAGGAGGATTATACCACAAAGTTCTTGTCCCCCCTACAGTTTGCAAGATCTTAGGAATGCGGAATGAGGAAGTACATTGAATACTCATATTACATGATTATTCTAACAAACATTTGTTTGTGATATGGTTGTCTTCACTGCTTAGATTCTGCTTGCTTGAGACAATAGTTAAGCATCTGCTAGTCACTACAACATCCTACAAAATAAAGCCTAAATTTTACCTCAACTGACACCAATCAGTGAAGCGGATGCTGCAGAAACACTGAAGAGAATTTTAACATTGTTTTAATTGCATGTTGGAAGTAAAATAGTGTTTTTCTCAGTGTGGCAGTGAGTTAAAGGCAAGAGAAGGAGAAGCATTTTTTTGTCAGTTATTATTCATTAAAATGCTCAAGTGTTTTATATATTACAAACTATGCTAGTTTGTTTGACATTATTTAAGGTGATTCGACAATGCACTTTAATGCTGATAGATTGTTATGACCAGCTGGTAAGCATACCAGCTTTTCAGTCTGAAGCAGAAGTGCTTAGTATAAACATTTACTTTTTTGAATTTGAAACTTTGTTAAAAATATTACAGTCCTTGCAGACCTTTTTAAAGATAGGACTATAAAATAGTAGTTGTATTTTAGAACCCAGTAACCAAAGTTTTAAAGCTGGCTGTAATGCTTGTTAGGAAGGAGACAGAATTTTAAGGTGAGTTTTGTATCAGAGCAAATAATTTTTGGGAATGTGATGCCCATGTGAGAAGTGAACTCTGATAATATTTATGAACTCTTGAAGCTGCACCTGATGACACCACCAAACATAAACTGGAGATGTATCAGATGCAGAAACTGTTGCAATTAGAAGAAACAGAGAAATATGTCATTGAAGTAAGAGCAGCAAGTTCTCTGTATTCCACTCCAGCCACTTCCTCTTCTCAGTGATCACTCAAACTGAAAGCAGTAACTGCTAATGAAGAATCCACATGGTTTTCAAATGAATAATGGTTACATCATCAAGAACCTCACATTTATTCTGTTAATTCAGATGCTGCATTTTTCCGGATATTGTGTCAATATGTAAATTTTATTACCAGAAAAGAAAAGAAACCAGAAAGGAAAGACAGAAAAGCAGTGTGTCTTAATAACTACAAAAGAGCTAGATAGTGTTGTGTTATGTCACTACATCTGCTTAGTCTTTCAGGTGAAAAGATCACATTCGTTGTTCTCAGTGCTTACAGCTTCTATGTCAGGTGTAGTAGTGTAAGTGAAGTTGGCTTTACTGCTGCCATTGAGTACATACTTGTTAAAGTTATGAATAGAAATGACTGGGGATTACATTTACTTTTATGGATTATAAATCAAAAAGATAGGAAAGCATTATATTCCAGTGCGTCCCCATAGACTTGGGAAAGTGAATTTAGGAAAAAAAAATAATTTACCATGAAGTTCTAATGACAGTCACATTTTTGTCATTGGCAAAATCCTGCTTTATTTTATTAATAGATTATGGTAGGGGGAAGCTAGACAATTATCCTGGTAAATAAGGTTGATTATTTAATTATTGCAATATAATTAATTATTGTAATATAATTTAAGGGCAAACTTCAGCTTCATCTGCTGTTTCTCCTGATGCGAAGAATCAAGGAAGTATATATAGGCATGCTGGAGAGAGTGGGGATAGTAGCAGAAAATAAAGATCCAGTGTCCAGATTGGTAGCCAGAAGGTGTCTTCTCCAACCCTTTGTTTACTAGTCATGAAGTTTACTCTTTTAGATTGTAAAAATTCTTTGAATAAAATCTTTGCTGATTGCATTTCTGTTTTCTTTTTCTTTTCTTTTTTTCTTTTTCCTGCTGACTCAGTCCATCAGTTTCCATTTAGGTAGGCAGAAAATTCAAGCAAACATTCCAAGAACAGCACAGAGATACATGCCTCTTCTGAAATACTGTGAAATTAAAGTAATCCATTATATATTTGAAGTGAGGACCTACTAATGAATGAGTAAATTGTACCATTATAGACATTCTAGAAGGAGATAGTTAAATTGTATTAGAACTGGAGTACACGTAGGTAAAAAAAATTGTAGCAAAGAGCAAATAAATATGACCAGGCAGAATGTGATGGAACAAAATTACTTATACTCCACAGTAGGACAGATGTTTGGATTTAGTGAAATAATATTTACAGATAGGAACTTACCTCTGTATATACGTGCAAACCCTTTTACCAGAAGTTAATTTATTTTCTTTTCCCCAAGGATTTTACTGGCATATTCCCAGCACAGACTGAAGCCTGTGGGTCAAAGCCCAAGAGTCACAATTCCCTAATGCAGACTAGAATTTATTTCACATGAGCAATGCATGTTGGGAAATCCCTGAAGCCAGAGAAGACATGGCACATATTGCATAAACTTTCTTCCACTTATCTTGTCTATTACAAGACGTACACAGGAGAAGACTCATGCTCTTACCAGGACACATGTCAATCTGAGAAGAGTGCATCATCCAATTCATTTCCATTTATAGTTCGGTTGTCTTGTTGAGTGCTTACTTACAGTGCTCATTTATAAAAACAGATTTGGATTATTTTACCACCAGAATATATTGTACCAGGAAAGTAAACAGAAGCATTTGCCAGGAGCTGCTTAAAATGGTACAACCTAATGGAAACTTCTCTCAGTTTTCCCCAAGGGTAATAAAGTTGTGAAGAATGAGCTTTTTCTTGGTAGTGTCTCAATACAGAAGAAATTTGGACAAAGATGATCAGTGTAAACATCAGTATTTCAGAATCATGAAAATACATGTGATATATACTTGAAAAATGTAGGTGGCTTTTAACCATTTTATGCATGCTGAAGACAAAAAAATAATATAAAAATCTTGGATATTTATATGGTACAGCTGATTATTCACAATGGGTTGGGCACTTATAAACTGCAGCATCTGTCCTATTGTTGTTACTCTTGAGTAACAGAGGTACAGATAGCTGTTACCCTGTGTCTTTAATTCACTAATGTTTATTGTTCAGTAATGGAAAAAGTTAGCATGTTGCCTGACTAAAGGACTTTCTGCATGTGTTTGTGTGGAACCCATTCTCCAGGTGGAGATAAGGAACACCCCTAGAAGAGAATCACTGCCAATGCAAAGCAGTATACAAAGACATAGTACTCCAATTGACAGTGACCCTTGCCAGCAGGATTTCAATCTGAACAGAAGACTCCTTTGAAAGATATTTCTCTTCTACAGAGTACTGCAAATGCCCTATACATAAAATCCCATGAGCCCTGGTTTTATTTTGGACAGCAGTAAGAAAGAGGGGATTTGGGGGTGGTAGGGTGGTGGTGGTGGTTTGGTTTTTTTTTCTTTTTTCTTTTCTTTTTTTTTTTTTTTTTCTTCAGAAAGTGTAGATCACTCATCTAGAAGGCAGATGGTCATAGTGGTCATACTCCCCACTTTGCAACTGGCACTTGGTTTTGGCATGCTAATGATTTCTTGTTCCCAAAAATAGCTTTACGGACAGGGTCAATTGTATTTTTGGATTGTACAGCGTGTAGAGCAATTAATTAGTTGCACAAGGCAGTTGGTTTATAATGCGGTACACCCCTTCTTCATAATTGGCACTTTTTTGATATCCCATTTATAATGGAGGGGTCTATCTTCACAAACAGTTCCTTGTATTAGCATGCAAATACACTGGCTCCCCCCAGATAGTTTTACACACAGAGTCAATTATATTTTTCCACTGCAGGATGTGTGGACTAATTAGCTATAGAGAAATGGGGCGTTTGGTCTTCAGATTTCAAGATCTTGCCACACTAAGTGATTCTGAGACACTTTCAAGGGCAGACTGGTAAGTAAAACTATAGAAAGAGATTGGCTAGTTCATCTCTCAGACTTTGATTTGAATGCAAAATGAGACATTTTATAGTTATGTTGTTTCATTATCCTTCACTGTCTAGATCCTTCTGAAGTGGATAGGGTCAGATGCCAAACAGTACTCTGCAGGTCTGGGTGAAAACTATGCAGGTGGGAAACATCCTAGAACCAATGCGGTTAATAGTGTGCTTTAGATTCAGGTAGTAGATCAGATTTTAACGTGCATGCTATTAGTAGCTGCTCATTGATTTGTTAATTGTTTGATATCAACAACCACATTTGTTGACACAGTTAAAAGTTTTCATTTTGGACATAAAAATATGTGAACTACTATCTCAGGAAAGCAGATAAATGAGGGAGGAAAAGTTTTCATACATGGTATTTAAGACAAGTTTTGTCCTTAAAGTATTCCAAATTAAGCTGTAGCTCTTCTAAAAAATGTGATGCTAAACGTAGAGATGAATTTAGTCTGGCATTTTATGTAATTATTTTTCTTGCATGTAACAAGTCTACAACTGAAGAAACAGATAAAATAGTGAATTTGCTATGTTATCTATAGTCTTTATGACAGAATGGTCACCTATGAAACATTGGTGAGAGGGACAGCATAGTTTACTAGAAATACTTCTCATTCTGAGTATGCTGAAAAATCGCGTTGTACTGGATATACACTAGCAAGTGGTTCCTGAAATACCGGGTGCTAGGGGGTTTGGTTTTGGGTTTTAGTTAATATGTTTTTAAAGTGAGGAATGCTCCATTCATCCATTTATTTGTTTATTTATTCATTTTCCTTAATAACATCTCATATGTTACTGAGGGAGCAGAGAGGAGATAAGAAATAACAATGCCAGCAGGGAATGAATGAAAATTATAGATTTGAAGCCACCCTAACAGAAAGGTTCCTGCTCTAGCCTATATTATAGGTTTGGAGACTAAGTGATTGTATGTTCTTTTCACACCAAGGAAGAAAATCACACTTGTTCTTGATATCTAATAATGATACCACACAGTATGCGCAATCTGAAATCATGCAGAGAAAAAAGATAGGTTTCCTGCTGACCAAGGGGACTGATATGATTTGTACACATTTCTGAAACATCTTGAGGAATGGATTCAAATGCTGGAATCAGTTTAGAATACAACAGAATCTACAGAGTGAATGTATCAGTAGCCTCAGCCCATACTGTCACTGGGACATGGTTTATGCTGGTTTTGCTGGAAGTATGGCTACTTGTAAACTACAGCCCCAAGTGTTCAAGGATTTTCATGTTTTTAATAAAAGGAAAGTGACATAACAGCTGGCGAATAGGAGACACATTTTAATAGAAATGTTTTTAAGAAAAACTTTGGTAGTTTAGCTATTTTATCTTGATAATGCATGTGTACTATATGCTATACATTTATACAATATATACGTACTATACATGTATAGGTATTGTATGAATTACTGCTCTAGGTGAGAGAGAAAGGAGAGACAATAGGGAGAGATGTGACTCTGCCATGGGTATGATGTATCCACAGTAGTCCAAATAGATGTGCTTTAATCACAATTTATTTAATATTAATTTAATATTAGTTAATAACTTTAACTAAACAAATGTTTGCTCTTTCACTTGTCATAATCTTAAACTGATCACAAGCAATGGCATCTACATCCTGGGAAAATATTGGGACTGTTACTACTTAATCAGCATTTAAATAAGACAGTCTAGTCATCATTACATTTATTTACATATTGGAGAGCAACTGTGGATCAGAAACTGGATTCAGATTGACTAAGGATGCTAATTTTGGTGGAATTCAGTTAACTCAGGTTTTTGGTTGAAAATGTATCTCTGCTTATGAATTACGTTACATCCTTTAAAATACTACTGGTAGGACCGGACTAACAGCACGACAAATTAACAATCTGATTAACATATCTAATGCCCTAGCTCCAAATTTACTTGACATTTGGAGGAGACAAAATCTCTAATTTATTAAAGGAATAGGTGCATGCTACTTTTCACCTCAAATTCTGGTGGCTTACCTGCTGATGTCTTTTCCATGTGACATTAAAAGCGTTATGAACATATCATATGCAAGATTAGTTAGAAAAGCACCGGTCTCATGTAGGTGGTAGGTGTCTTGATGGCAGATGGTTATGTCTTTGTATCAATGATACAAATGAACATCCTGTTTATTTTCAGTGATGTGATTCAAAAAAAGCATGTTCTCAGGGAAAATATAAACTTGAAGGATAGTTAGCTTGTGGTACTGGGAAATCCATTTTTATTGCATCTTTATTTTGTATAAAGATCTTGTAATAAGTTACTTCTGAATAAAATCCATGAGGTATCTAAATGAATAGAATTCTGGAGCCAAGTGTAAGATATTTTGTCATACAAGTCACAGCAGAAAGGCAATGAATACGCACATATCTCTCTGCTCTTCATAGTAATTATATATATATATATATATAAAAAAATGTATGAATCTATAGATGTAGCTGTATCAATGCTTGATGCAAAGCAGCTGTCTCTCAAGGGCTAGTCCCACAGAAGGGCAATAGACTCCTGAGGCCTAGTCTATTACAAATTAAGACCAACTCTGGAGCTTTGTTGTTTACTGAGGTTTATGATGCTATTTTATTCTCTGGTGCTCAACATACTCATTAATTCTCTCTGTGCAATGTTTCCTCCTGTTGTGAAAAGCACTGTGCTCTTTATGTAGCCTAGCACCTGCCCCTTTCTCCAGAAATTAGCATCCATGTTGCCCATTTTCAGAAAGCTCTCAGATTAACTCACTTCTCTTTCTTTGGGAAGAATGTGTCCGTCCCCCCGTCCCCCGCACCCCCACCCCCACTCTATTATGTATACTGCTTTTGCTACTTTATGCTCTTAAGCCATTGTATTAGACATGATGATCATCCTGGATATGAATGATTGGTCTCAGCTTTAAAGATCTGTCCTCCAAAAGCAGCACTGTGAATCGTAAAATACTGTAACAGTGTGCGATACAAATATTAAGGCATAGTAAAGAAACAATGATGTTTATTCCAGAGTCCATCAGCTGTGGATCAGAATGAACTTGTTTGTGACTCACTGACTAGGATATGTGAGGATATGTGTTCATATATGTTCAAATAAGCAGATACTGCATTGTTTCAACTACAACAGAGAGCTCCAGACATTTTTTTCCTGCTTGCCTTTATCACGTGCCTGCGCATAGTATAAAAGTTATTGCACTTGCTTATAAAAATGTCATTAAAATTGAGTTAATAAAAGCCAAATATAAATGTAGGGCCAAAGCATGCTCTTTGTTTGCATCACTATAATTTGCAGCAGGATTTTGCTCATCATTTTATATTCAACTAAATGAAAAACTTATGGCAGGCTGCACTTAAAGCAAAATCAATACAAACAAACCCAAGGATATTAGCAATGGCTCAGCTGAAGGATCACAAAGACAGATCTCTAGTATAATTACATAGCACAACACTACAGCCAGATTGTCCTGAAGTATGTATCTACCTCTCAGGCTCCAAATACAATTAATTATTTGAGAAATAACTTCCACAGGAACTGCTTTCCTTTTTACTCAGGAAAAAAAATTGAAAACAGTTGGGTGTAAACTTCAGAGAAAGGTCATAGGTTAATAGAGTTCGTAAATAGAACAGCAAGGGAATCTAAACTTTAATTACTATAATGTAAATTACCTTAGAGAGCCCAAATTAGTGATCACTTAGCCTAGCCATTCCACCTTCCCAGTAGGTTCTGCTCACTTTGGGGGCTTAACCCAAATTCCCTAAATTCCATCCAGACTGCTGTGACTGAACAATTTGAGTAGTGGCAGCTTCTTCTCTAGGAATTTTAGAATGTCTTTTTCATTCCAAATCCCCTTCTGATTGTTTAGTGCAACTATTTATACAGATGGATTGCTGAAGTATCACTACTTACTAACTTTTGTCTTAATTAGCATGTATAAAGAAAATGACAAAATCAACTCTATTAACTCCTGGGGAGAAATGCTGACATACAGATAAGAATATCAGGACTGGGGAGGTGGAGGGGGGCGGTGGATATTACGGCACTGCAGTTCACATTCCTAAGCAGCAATTGCTCTGTGGATTCTGTTTGCTTTTAATGACAGGCTTGAATACATTAAAATTTACTATACAAATAACTGTTTAACAAGTTCTATTTCAACAAACAACTTTAGTACATTCCAAATTTTCAGTTCAATGATAAAGTGGAAGTTGAAACACCCATTTTGAATGATTACTTTGAATAGCAACATAAAAATTTTTGTGTTTCCACCATTGTGGCTGTGAATAGTCTGGCTGAATGCTGAATAGATGCAATGTGACAAGAGCTGGAATAAAGGAAGAAGCTTTCTTTTACGTTTGTATTTATTGGGGTTTTCTCATAATTTTAATAAGTGCCTGAGTTTCAAATATAGTAAACACTTTTTCCCCAGTAAGTCTTAAATTATGCATGCAAATGAAAATAAAAAAGAAAATTTTTTTAAAAAAAAGTTTGACAAGATCCGTGAGGCTCTCATTCCAGGATTTGGCATTACAGGGCAGGAATGGTGCCTTTCTATTTTTTTAACATTTTAAGTGGAGATTAATCTTTAGTAAAAGGTAACTGTGATGTGATTTATGAATTATGGGTACTTATGTTGAGGGGCAAATAGTAATATTCGTGTCTGAAATCAAGATGACTTCAAAGTTTGGGGGGCCTGATTCCTAGTTTGATTTGTCCTATGAGTCATGTAAAAGGGTACTGCTAAGAAACATTCCAACACTGGCTTTTCTTGGAAGACCAAAAGAAATAATGAACTTATTTGAGAGTAAGTGTAAGACTTTAACTTTGCAAAATGTACCGATTGATGAAAAACCATGATTAATTGCCAGTTAAATCTAAAAGCATCCCAACTACAGTGTTAGAAAGCAGAGAAGATTTTTAAAAGGGAAACATTTTAAATTAAAGAAAGAAAGAAGTTTAAGTCTATTTATGAAAGTAATAGTCTTGTCTTCAAAATAGTACAGTAGCACTTTGAAGATTTGGATTTGGTTCTTGACTTTTTCTGTGAGACTTCCCATAAGACACTCTGTCAGTGATTATGTTCTACATTTTAAAAAAAATAATTAAAAAATATATACAGATGACAAAATCTCCAGGACAAAGGACTTAGAATATGTTTTACAGGGCCCAGCACAGTATGGTTTCAATTGAAATTGGATATTTTAAGTCTTAATGAAAATTTATTTCATGATAATTGAAATAGGAGTAGTACAATTAGTAAAAAAAAAACCCACCCAAAACCCACCAAAACCAAAGAAAAAATAGACCCTTAATAAGGAAAATTGTAAATAAGGAGGTTATCTTTTGATTCTAGCCTCAGTGGTGTAGAACGCTGATTCTTAATTAGGTTAGTTCTGTTAATAAAACGTCTACAACAACATCTTCTATAAGACTCCCAAGATAAAAATTGTCCTCTCCCAAGCGGCAGCGTAAGATTTTATTTCTTGACCAAAGAGAACATCCTTCCAGGAGAGGGAGCTGCTAGGCCTCGTGACTCAAGGCTTGCCTGCTCCAATTTTATCTTGCTTCGGGGACATGAATTGCAGTATGTTCTAAACTTACATATGCACAGCAAACCTGCAGCTAGTAGACTGGGTAGCTAGTTTAGGTATGTGTCCATTACATTGTAGCCTCTCCGTAGAAAAGATACCACAATGTGTCCTAAATGGAGGTTGTGAATCAGCCAGGCGAGTCTGTGTTTGTTTTAAGTTCAAGGCAATAAGAGGAAAAGAGATTCTAGGACTGCCTGGGAAGGATCCCTGATACTCCTACGTGTATTGCTTCCCTGGGACATACCAATATGAGGCCACTGGGCATAAAGAGGAATTAAGAGAGTCAGTGAGAAGTCAAACAGGAGATGCCAGGGCTAATGGAGATCTCCAGAATGCTATCAATAATTTCTTTAATGGATTTATTTTCTTTTCTGTAATAAAAGAACATTTATAAAAGTAACAGAAACAGTAGCTGATTTGTTTTAAGCAAGAAGGAATGAGCTCTGAGTTATGCAATGCATTTGCTGTATATTAATGTACTTCCAGAGTGTGATCTGTCATAGCCAAGAAATAGTGTCTTTGCATGGACCCGGAAAAAATATACAATATTCAGTTTGGCTGCGCTTACCTGGTCTGCTTCCAACCAGGAAAACAGAACATGAATTGTTCAGGTAGTTTCACTTAATAGAGCCCTAAAATGTTAGCTCCTTTTTTCTTATTGTGGCCATGCTGGTGCTGCTTTCTGTTAAATGGGATGTTAATTATCAGTTTCTAAGGTAAAATGTGAGCATTTTACCTGATTCTTTGAAACTCTCCTATGGAATAATATTCTTCCTCAGGAGGCACATGCTGTTGGTCCTACTGAATCTGATATACAGGGTTGTCATTCTTGTGCTTAGTTAGCATTGATCTTTTCAGCATTGTTAATGGGGACTGTATCTCTACTCACATTCCTGCCTCTCTCTATAACTGAATCTGTGAAATCCATATCTGGTACAAATATAAGGGTAATATTTAGTGTTCTATTTTTCATAATCAAAATCAAGAAGAGCTTGTTACTGTGCTTTGCATGGACAAGCTCTGTTACTCTGCGATGCTCACTCTCAGATCAAATGTAAAGATATGTTTGCTGCTGACCTCATTTAAAAGCCCTCTAGAGGAAAAGTCTGAAAAAGTTGATACAGTTTGGCATGGTTATTCATTATGCATGGGAAGTGCATTGCTTTATTTTCATTAATTTTACATAGAAATGAGATACAGCACAACATGCTTTTCTCATTTTGGGGAGCTTCATGAAGCTTGTGTTGTTGTGTTCTCTACACAGAACCAGTTATAGACAGGCAAATCCAAAGGTATTCTGTATTCCCCAGTTCATCAATCCACATCTAAAGAGGATGGGCTTGTCTTTGTGTTTAGTGCTGGCATTCTGTTACTTCTCCTGGCATACTATTTTTTCTGAAGACTGGCTCTGCAGAATGACTGGCACTGATGAAAAAAAATCAGATGTGCTACAAATATAAAATATTTCTTTGGCATATAATTGAAAATGGTAACTAACCATCATGATGCGAGGCAGGCTATTGAAATACAAGAGCAAAGGTATAGAAGTCTAGCTTTAGCTTTACTGGACTAACAGTATTGTTCACAAAAAAGATTGCAGCTGAAATACAGGCTGATTGTTGAGTTTCACTTTTAATAGGACTGAGGATTCCTATACCACACCTTTTTCATTAAGTAACATCGAGTTTCCTTCTCTATATTTTTTTCTGTCTGAAGGAGATGTAAGTGAAAGGTCAGAATGTCAAATTTAGGATGATTTTTAGTCATTAGATGACAGAGTGGAATAAGATTTGTTATTGAAATGTATACTGCTTTTTTAAGAGCATGCAACTAAAGCTCAGAGAAATCCTGGGGAACTTTTCACACAAATGTAATGATTTACATACGGGTGAGAACATTAACATAAATTTATTCTAACCCCTTATAAAACAGAATAATAGAAAATATAGCATTGTCACATGAATATAATCAATATTAAAGCTATTTTAGATACTTGCATTCAAGATCAAACCCATCCACAACAACCTTAGTCACAATGCTGTATGTGTGCCATAAACACAAAAGACTGCAAAGGTCTGCAAATGATGTGCAGTCACTTTTTCTGTTCTGTTCCCTGTCCCTCTTCAGCATCCATCCTCTTACCCAAACCCCCTTGTTCTAAACCCTGCAAACACCATTGTGAATCAAATCCTGTACTTTTTAAATTTCCAGGATGACTGCTTTTTTTTTTTTTTTAATAGCAAAAATTACATTAGCTACAATCCTAGCAATCATAAAATTATTTCTTCTAGCTGTAAAAAGTTAGTTAAGATCTAGTGGTTTAGCCACAAAATTAGGAACCAGAAATTCTCTTGTAATTCCATAACCACTGCCACTTGTTTTGTCCAAAGTAAGCAAGTCCTTAAAGCTCCTTGTGGTGTCAGTTCTTCATATGCAGATGGTGATAATTACCTCTTGCCTCTTAGAAGTGTAATGGAAATTATTTAAAATCCATGGTTCTGAATGCCCTAGAAGTACTAAATGTTATCATCTTAGTATAACTAGTCCTGATTATGGATTTTATATGATAAATATCTATTTGTTTATAGTATACTTTTCAGTGGGCTAAGACATGCACTAACACCAAATTAAATGTAGTTAATCACGTCTCTACTTTAGTTACTAATGGTACACACTCAGCCCTCACTTACCCCTCTGTGGTCCTATTGATTGTCTTGTGATTTACTTAGAGCTTAAAATAGGGTAGAGTTGGACACCAAATGTTCATTTCTAATGTAATTCAGGTTTTGACATCAGTGGAGATTTTGTCCTGCACCTCTGCCTTGCAATACCTCATATGAATTCCAGACAGGGACTTAGAAAACCTAATGTTGTAAGTGGCATGTTTTGCATAGCAGTTATTCCCAGTGTTGCGTAACTGCAGTTATGGCAGAAAAAGAGAGACATTTACAGACACTTCAGATTGTTACTTAGTTAAGTATAGGTGTTGGTAAGAGTAATATTACTTATGTGTACGTATATTAAAAAGAATAAGTAAAGCTGTATCTCTATGGAAGACACTGGCTCCTGTATTTCCTATTGTATCCAGTCAGAACATAGTTTTCCATGCAGGCATTGCAGCAAAAAGACAAAACAAAATGCAGAAACAGGCCTTTCTCTGTTCCAGCCACCTGGCCGTCCTGAGTCAAAGTGGTGATGGAAGCTGTTCTTTTTCCTTCCCACTTAATCCAGCCCTGAGCTGGATTAGCAATGGTGCATTTCTTTGTCAAAGTGCAAGCTTAGACTGGATAGCCATGTGGATATTCCCAGCTGGGAATCCTGCCCTAAGTACCCTCACTTGACACACATACACGGTCTCTTGGCTGCCTAAGACCCCTGCCCATCTGTTTGAATGGCATTGTGCCCACTTCCCCAGCTCACTAGCCCTTTTCAGTAAGGCATTACTGCCAAATGATGATTGGTTTAGACGAACAACTGACATACCATTACTGCCTGCTCTTCTGCTAGGAAGTCTTTCTTTTCTAATAGAATAGAACCCTGTGTTACAGGTGTATTTGGTCCAGCTCTTCTTAGAGTTGTATAGGCAGAATCATCATCTGATTGAAGCTGTGGCAACCTTACCAATGACCTGACTGGAAACAAATCTGAAATATGTCTTCTCTGCACTGGAGGAAAGACATGAAAAAAAAAAAAAAAATGGGTCTGCCAGCTGATACCAAGTCCAACACTTTGCTGTGTAAGTGCTTTATAGATGACATAGGAGGCCTGAAAATAAGCAGCAGTTCATGACAACTGATGAAGAAAAGAAGAGCACAGTCTCACCATGGTGATTCCAGGGGAGTTCAGGACATGCTTTTTGTTTCTGCACAATAATTAAGTCAATATTTGAGTCATATGTTGATCCATCTTTCTAAAAGTAAAAGTATCTGACTTCTTGACAAGCTCACACCCAGCTGGTTCATGACTTCATAAAGATCTTGCATCCCAACTCAGGTATGCACATCTACACTAACAAGATTTTTCTGCATTTTGGGGCATTCATAGTCTGGGAGTTTTCATAGCTTCCACATACCTGCTGTCTCAAAACTTAGCAGTAATGAGGTTCTGATTCTTAGAAGAACTGACATCAAGAATTAAGAAATTCTGAAGGGTAGCCTTCAGCTCCATTTCTTCTTTGAAGCCATTGAAAATGTTTTGGATCATCAGAATTATTTTCTTTTAAATGTGGGGGGGATTTTTGTACTATGGATAGCTACAAATTCTGGTTTGTTCTATGAAAGATAAATCATTGAATCATGGAATTGTTTGGGTTGAAAGGAGCCTTAAAGATCATTTGTTTCCAAGCCCCCAGCCACGAGCAGAGGCACCCTCCACTAGCCCAGGTTGCTCGAAGCCCCATCCAGCCTGGTCTTGAACACTTCCAGGGACGGGGCATCCACAACTTCTCTGGACAATGATGTAATCCTCTCACAAATGAAATATAAATGCCATTTAATTCCAGTAAAAAGAGCTCTGCGCTCTATTTTTACCATTTACTATGTTATATTTTTACCTGGCAGAGTAACACACAGAGAAAATTTTTGTTGCTGTGTAAAAGGCACAGTGGGAATGGAAATGGGCTGGAAGTCAACAAGGGCTCTTCTATTGCCTCTGCTGTTGAGCTACTTTATGCCTCTTAGCAAGTCACTCAACTTCTCTGTGCCTTTGTTTTCTTTTGGTATTAATTCACTAAATTGTCAAAGATTCAGAAACAAGACTTCTACCTTGATAATGGCTTGGGATTCAGGTGCTAATGGATCAAAAGTAATGAAGTTGAAAACTTCATAACTGATCTCTCATTTACCAAATATATTCTCACCTTTTTGGGAAAGTGCTGATTTATTTGCTTAAAAGTAAGGTTCCATAATAAAGCTAGAACTTTGTGATACATATCCTTCATTGTCACTCATATGTTTATCCTTCTATTCCATATTCAAATAGAAGCAAAAGATTTTAGGTCCTTTAAAACAAAGAGCATAGCAAAAAGCAAAAGGGATTTATTCTGTCCATGATAGCTTTTACACCTTCGCTCATGCCTAAAAATGAAAAACAGCTCTTTTGTTTTAGCCAGTACATGTGGCTGTAGCTGTATATGTGTGTGTTTATAATGTATGCACAATATACAAATGCAGTATATTAGAAAGAAAGGTTTCTTATATGCTTGTAGTTAAATATTAACTTTTTGTAGTTTCATTGTTATTTGCATGACTGTTCTGGATATAACCCATGTCAATGGAAGCCTAACATCAGACATTATATTCAGTAAGATGAACCAATGGCAGCTTCAACTCTTTCTGCAAAAGTAGGTCAATTCCTGCAGGAGGAAATTTGTGCTTCAAACTGTGGTGCACCACATGCGCAGTCCTGAGTCCCACAAACTCTAGATGTTGCCAGCACAACTACTTCTTAAACTTCTCTTCAGTTAATTGTATATCTTATCCCTTAGCTGCATGATGTGTTTGAATTGCATATAGAATACCAATACCTCTCTCCATTCTTTGTTCAGGTGCTTGACAAAGGCATTTCTGTTTTGGAAATTTAGAATTTTACCAGTTAGAACAAACATACATATTGTTGTATTGTTGTTTTCTACACCACCCCCCCCCATGTCTTCCTAGTATCCTTTAAAAAATAACATATATGTTTCGAAGCTCTCTGAAGTTAATACAAATAGAGAATAAACTATAAGGATAGTACAGAAGCTTCTCATACTACTACTACTCAGATATAAGAAGGTTTAAGACTGAACGTGATAAAATTCATGTAACTTTCATACAGCTTTCTTGAAAAGAGATGGTAGCTTGTACAGAAGTTTAGATAGATCAGGTTTTGCTTTAACATCAGGAGTTTAGGTGATGTATTTTGTATTATTTTAGCTATTATTTCTTCTTTGGAAGTTCTAAGGATTGCTTATTCATTGACCTCTGATCCCAATTTAAACACTGTAAAATTTCCCATTTACTCTTACTCCTCTGTCCTTTCAAATTTTATTGAGAAGCTTCTGAAGGTTTTCATCCAATTAGTACAGGCAGTGTTTATCCTGTCCATCTTTCCCCCACGTGTGACTACAGTTGTAAAGTAGCCTTAATAATTTTTGCCTCTGAAAGCAAAAGGTCTAGATGAGAGTGTGGTAGAACAGACACTTTGGTTTCTGCTCCCTCAGTGGCCATCCAAGAAATAGGTGATTCTTTTATCAAAATGTTTGCATATGTGCATATGTACATGTACACACACACTTTTAAAAAACACACAACTAGTGTGTTATATATAGAAAAGTTACCCTTGAGGAGTGGTTGCTTTAAATACAAAAGATTAAAAAAAAAAGGTTTTTTTCCCTGAAGGGCAAGGTAGCAACAAATCTTCCACTCTACATCACAGCTAAATACATACAGCTTACATACATTGCTAAATATACTGGGGAGGAGGTAAAAAAACCCACCACCTTACACTTTTGGAAAAGAAGTGAGCTTATTTGGAGTGTAACTGAAGAAACATTGCAGTATTCTCTGACTTCCATTCTTGACGGAGAATCAAATTGATCATTTGCATTAAATTACAATATACACATGGATTAGAGTGCTTCAGAATCCGTTGTTACACAATTAGTGGGACTACTACAGTACCCCCAAACACTGCTACTACCTCTGAAATACATGCATGTGCAGTTTCCAGCACAGTCTCACAATCTCCAGTGGAAAAGAGCAATTGTTGAGGAGACAGGATGCCTGTTTGGGTGAGGAGTCTATGTCAGAATCAAAACACTATATTGATGACATTATTCTCAGGTAATATCTGATAGAGATCTGCTGTGATGAGGTATTTACTAAGGATATTTTACAGATAATAGTATTATCAGAGTGTGTGTCTGTGTGTATAAAAATGTTGCTATGGAGTCACAAGTTTTACATGATGCTAACAGGCCAAAACTTTGCAATATACTGAGAACCCTGTGTAGTGTGAGCACTTTTAAAGATCTTTCTTGCTAGCGTTTGGGAACTTAAAGATACAGGCAATTCATGGAAGTGCTAGGGGGATGCCTTGGCAAACTAGATAATCTAGATCAATCCCCTTTGATGGGCCCCCTTTTAAAAGGTTATACAAAAGAACTGTTTTGTTTGAGCGAATTGCCTTCTACTTTGTGAAAATCATATATAAATGAGTCCCAGATCAATACTCTTGAGGCTGAAAAAGGAAAAAAAAGCACATAAAAGATAGATCAGAAGCTATATTTTAGCAAAAATGTCTCTTAAGTGCTGTTGTCTGACACTATGAACTCCAATCAATGTGTCAGTATTTTGGAATTTGAAAGGAAATAGGGATCAGACCTGACAATCCAGAGCTGAAATTTGATGCTCTGGTCTTTTTGATAAACTGACAGGCAGTGAAAATTGCACACGTCTGCAGGGAATCAGGAGAAAAAGAGAGACAGTTTTGTAGAAAGTCTGCTTATGATTCACAAAGGCATGCATTTTATCAAAATGGATTGCTTTTGCAGTGTGTGGCAGGTTGCCTTCCTTTTTGAATAGAAGCTTTTGCAGCTTGTAAACTGGTGGGGTTTGTACACATCTACGATATACTATGACTTCTTTTGGCTTACAATTTCATTTCAATTGCTCTTCCATTCTTAAAAATGAAGAAAACTTGATAAAAGCAGATAATAAAAAAGGAATTAGAAACTTTACCCAAAAAGCTTTTTTTTTTTCCTAAATGTATGCTCAAATTTGACAGAATGGTTTTTAAAAACTGTTCTGGTCAATAGTTTAAAATAACTGAAAACAGTTCTACAGGTTTCATCTTCCTAAACATTAAATCCTTTGGATTTATGTAACACTTTTCATCTGAGACTCTCAAACCATGCTGCAAATGTTCAGTCTTAAAATATCTTAGCCACACAGATAAATATCATCATACCCATATTGCAGGCTGGTAAACTGAAAGATGCAAGATTGAGTGACCTGCCCAAGATGACATGACATCCAGGAGTCCAGTGTGGGAACAGAACTCAGGACTCCTGACTCTCAGGATGGCATTTAAGATGTTACACACAGTTTACCACTTTTAAAATACCAGAACCAAATCCTGAATCCCGCATAAAAATGTGCTTAAATGTGCTTTGTGTAAAGGAACAAAGTTGTCTTATGGGACAGATTTAATGATCCACTGAGTTTAGTCTACTCTCTCTGGGAGCAGCTAATGCTTCCAAATGCTTCACCCATTCTGTGGTGGGTTTTTATGGTTAATTCATTCCTGGAATTTATCTTAGTCCTCCAAATACAGGGATAAAAATGCCTTTTAAAAATTCTTCTCCTCTGCCCCCAAAATGTTGACTATTACAGCTCAGTTTTGTTTTCAGACATGTAAAAATGTTTTGCGCATGCAGGCAGCATGCAGTGGAAGTGGAATCCCTTTGCATTGCTAGAATCTTTCAGCTTTGAAACACTTCTCTTTATAGTTTGTTTAAAACTTTAAAAGATCCTTGGCTCTGTTGATTTTACAGTCTTTACAGAGGTCACAAAAATTACAACCTGTAAACTGCTTTATGTGATTTTAACTTCAGTATCTACAAGAGAGTAGATACCACTACGTCATTAGAAGAGTGTTCTTAAATGCCTTGTTATGTAAGGAAAGTTGCCTGAATTTAATCGCTTGTTTCCCTGTGCTCCTGAAGACATTTGTAATATCAAAGAGAACTGTCAGCTCTGAAAACTAGCATTCATAAAACTTGAAGGGATGGCTAGACACGCTGGAAAGTTTGGCTTCGTGGTTTTATTGCCCATTTCTGAAATTAGAATGCTGTGTCATTTACAGATGATTGTACAGCTGAGGGGACAGAAAGCAGAATGGCTGGAGAGGAGTTACAAGGAACTGGTGTAGCAGAATATGGAGAGGACAGGGTCCTTAAAGGGCTATAGGTTGTCAGAACTCATGCACCCAAATCTGGTTCAGTCTAACTAAAACTGAAGTCATTATGTTTGTGATTTGTGTGTCTTAAAATATGAAAAACCCTTCTGATCTCTCCGTCACTGAGAAAAGGCCTTACTGTACTCCATGCCTTTGGTAGAAGAGAAAAAAACCACACCACCTTCTCTTAAATGAAGTTCCTATACTGTACAATTCTGGGTAAAAGCACCTGGTCCCAGGCTGCTGCTGTTTCACCATCCATTACCTTGGTTTCATGTAGCTGCAGCAGTAGATAAAGTGAGTCTGACCATCTCAGCTTCTAGAAATTCAAGTCTAGCTTTATGTTCCTGTATCCCCTACATAAATCAAGTGCAGTTGTGTCTGAAATAATTCTCTGCCAAGGCTAATACAGCTGTTTCATTCTTATATCATATCAGGCAGTAAGCAGTGTATGATTGTTGATGCAGCTGGGAACCTTTTGCTTACTGGGTTCTCTCCGTCTCAAGCATTGTGGAGCATAATCTAAACAGCATGTTAGGTTCTATAAAGGCCACTTATGTGGAAGAATCAATAACAGAAAAGTGAGTATTGTGTTATCAAACAGGGAAGAGTGTCATTTGGTTCCTTTAACACTATTACACTGCATACTGATGTTTCATTGGAGTTAAAATCCAGCTATATTTATTGCAAGCAAGGGAAAACCACTACAACTACTACTTCTTAAATAAAAGAAGGGTTGTTTGGCCTGGTGTCTTTCCCTCTTAATGTATATTTTCACCTTGGGGAATGGCTGCCTGTTATTGATTTATCTAGGAAAAAATATAACCCAGGATATATTAAACATGCTAGGTCCTATTCAAGCTGGCAGCATGTGTAAATTTTTAGCTCTTTATTGGAGGATAAAGGATTAGCCACTTTCAGTTTTCTTCTTACAGATAGATTTGTTTAAAAAGGGATATGTTGTTATATGGCTATTGATTTTTCCAATGTGCTTGTAGTTGTGCCCATCTTGTGCCTTGTTCTATTTTTGTAAAAAAATCTTTAATGGATATACAAAAATTTTGTCACTTGTTATCTAAGCCTCAATATTTTTAATTAAATAACTTCCAAGCATATTTTTTGCATCCATCTTTTGTTGAATATTTGACCCAGAGAATCTGCATTAGTTGATTGTCATATTAACATGCTTTCGCTTCAATTTTGGCCAGTCTGACAAGTGAAAAATAGATGTCTGTCATGTGACAAGCTGCTGAATATAAATTCTGTTAGCATTTGCTCCTGAAAGAAAGAGAAAAGGTGAGGGTTGGGGGGGCGGGGGGAGTGGGGGTGGCGGGGAGCTTAAGAAGAAACAGGGCATTAGAGGAGGCTGGAAAAAGAAGAAAGGATGGATGTTAGCTGCTCTTAAAAACATCAAGCCAAAAAGAGGGTGCTAGCCAGGTTAGTTAGTTGTTAGTTGAAGCTAACAAGCCAGTCAGGTCTCTCTCCAGCTTTAGATGTCATATAAACAACTGTAGAAATATACCACAATTTCAAATTGCTAAGTAAATAAAAGCAGTGAAGAGGCACATTTGTGGTGCCATATTCAGGTATGTTGTCAAGCCGACCCGATTCTTGTATTGACTGAGCAAATGTACTGATACTTTGCAGAAGATTATAGAGAAAAATTTTAATGTAAAATTCCCAGCTAACTTCTGAGTGATCATATCCAGCACAGACTTCAGAGGCCTGCAGCACATTCTGTTTATTTTCTGCAGTAAAGACTGTATCTGTTTTGTTGGTCACAGAACAGAGGGGATCTTCATTTAATTCTATCTTATTTTGGGGGGAGACATTTTGCATGTATAGAGAACTGATCTTGCCAGTATTTGAGAATCTTCTCCTAAGCAGAGGAAGTTCTGCATGTGCCTGGCAGGAGACAAAAGAGCCATGGACATATAGCAAACTTTCATATACTTGAACAGTTTATTATGTTTTTCAAAAGTGAGTAGTTTAAGCTGCTAGCAACTTATTAGCTCTGAATTAACAAAGGTCCCAAAGTAATAAGATGTCTTTGTTAAAGCATTGTAGAAGCATTAAGACCGATTTATTTGATAGCAGACAAACAGGAAAGATCTTTTGACTGTTAATATCCAAAGCAGCTCGTTAAAGGTCAGTCCCCTGTCTGAATTCAACATAACAGTACAGAGGGTGAGGATAACATGTGAGGCTGCACTTCAACACTATCTCTGTGATTGCCAGCATCTGTTGTGGTTTCCAGACTTGTCCAATGAGATTTGTTAATACAGTTGTGTGTTTGATGCCATGCTACTGAATGCAAATATATAGAGCATGTTACATCCAATATAGCTCACCCTCAGGGAGAGTCTTAATGCCACACTTCCCTTTGTACAGCCCAAGATGTATTGTGAAGATAACACAAATATATAGATGAATCAAAACTCAGATACTGTATTTGCATCAGTAAACTTGGACCTCAACTGCAAAATACAAAGTTGGATTCAGACTTCCACAAAATTCTGATCTGTTCAGATCAGAACTGAGATTAAGAGTTTACAGTAGTGAAGGGAAGTTTAGCAGTGATTTAGAGAGAATGTCCCTGTTTGCCCACTTTCTCAATTTCTGACCATTCTTATATGGAATGTTCCATGGAATATGCCTTCAAATGGTAGGTATCACTGAAGATCAAAATGATGATAGATAGCATTTGGAAACTGGAATTAGGGGGGGAATTTTTTTGTTGGCTTTGTGTCTGCTAATAAGTGACTAAGTACTTTTACTATCAGTTAATAGAATACATGGATCCTAATCTAGTTAATGACATTACCATCATGGTAAATAAAAATCAAAATGAAAGTGCATTATTCCATTTGTAGCCAATGATGGTTCCTAAGAACCCACATTCTAAATAAGAGTATGTTCCACGATTAATTTTTCAAATAGAAAGAAAATCCCTCAGTATCATCCCCTGACCAGCGAAATTCATATTCTCAGACACTATCATGATAGGTGTGACATGAAAATACAGAGGGAGAAACTCTCTACTCTTGCAATCACTTTTGTACTGTTTCAGCTCTTTGCTTTTTATTTCATCAAGGCTTGTTCTAAGGAGTTGAAAGTAGAGATTGGCAGGAACCAGATTTATGCAGAGAGGGATCTAAATTTTAGGCAAATCTTGTGTATTACTTGTGTTATCAAAATACTTAACCAACAGTTACCTGTAGATATCATAATGCATGTTGTGACCATAGCATATTTTCATATTATAGTTTTGTTTGTGTAAAATATACATCTCTTGTAATGCGTTAACATCTTCTTTTAGTAGTTGAAATATTAGCATCTTCTCTAATAGGCAGAAGTTTGAGTTGCTTATGGGAAGAAATAATCTCTTACCATGCTAACAACTTCAGAAAGACTTACAAAAGTGTGAGATGTATTAACTAACAGTAAGACTTCATTAGTTCCTGACATCTCTATGAGTCAGAAAACATATCTGCACCCAAGCTTCTACCTATGCCTTTTCCAGAGCACTGTACAACCCAGCTCACTTGTGAGCCTCGCTCCTGCCCTGAAAGCAAGTAGAGCACCTGGGACTTGACCTCCTCACCAGTGCTCTTATCCTTTGTATCCACCTCACTGGCCTCCCACGGAAGGCTTTCTAAATAAATCTTTGGTTGAGTACTTAACAGATGACTTTCTTTGAGAGCCTTTGTGCAGCTGACCCAGAGTTCTGATAACTGCAGATCTGCTGACCCTCCTGTACAGGGGCTGCACTAGATGCAAAAGGTGGACAAGCTGGTGAAATGAAGGCTTTTTGCCCCTTCCCCTCTAGACTATTCACCTACAAAAGAGCAAAGTAAAATCGTATGTACAGTCACTAGCTACAGTGCTAAGTCTTCAAAATCTGAATTTTTATTAAAACAGCAGGGGGTGAAAACGACTGGGCTAAATGCAGGTGAGACAGGCCCCTTGAGAACTATGGTGAAGGAAAGGCGAGTAAATCAATATGTGCCATGGGATAGCACAGTGTCTGAAATGGCATGATAATGGCAGCAGCTGAAGCCTGTATCGATGCAGCAGGAAATGCTTTTTGCTCCATTGATGACTGTTGTTCTATTTCGGAAAATACAGAAAGTTCTTTCTTTATCAAAAATTAGCCAGAAGGTGTCTGTGTATCAGGTACAAATGTTTACAAATTGTAAAACAGTCAATTATGTTACAGAACAACAGTCCTACCATACATGCACAGGAAGGTCAGTAAGTTATTTAACAATTGTGTTTTACTTACAAAGGAAATAGGGAAACAATGATCTAATCCATTTGGTCTTAATAGTGAAATTTACTCTAGAATGTAAAAAATCGTTTTAGCCTATTTAAATAATGGCTGTGATAATAGCACACTAATATGGTGCACACTATACTACGTAACATGTTATGAATAGCACGCTGAGTGATTTTTTTAGTATATGTAAATTACACAGAAGCACAAAGGATGCATCTCTGAACTGTTTTTGTAGAGCTGATTATAGGTCTAACTGCTATAGAAGGAGGCTGAAAGAGCTTTGTTGAGAGGCATTGATTGATTAATAAAGAGTGCAGCAGCAACAGACATAACATTGCAGTTATAGATTTTCCATACTTTATCTTCAGGGCTTGTAAAGATACAGTGGTGATCAGATGATGAGGTTTTCTTTCACCTTGCAGTAACATGCAACAAATCATGGCATTCTGCAATGCCACAAAACAGCTTTTTGCAGAACACCGAGTGAAAGAAAACTCCTCCACAATCACGACTCTACACTTAGATATTGTCCTTTTTCCTTGTACTCTCGTTTAGTGAGAGAAGCTTCCTACAATAATTTAAAGTAATGTCCCAAATTTAGAAACAAAGTGGGAACTGTACATTCAAACACTTAGGGATTCTATTTTTATTAAATTGAAAGTGTGAGTGGAAAGTTACATGTGAAACATGAATGCATTTTATTCCTGCTGATAGACATAGAAGATTTGCTGAAGAAACCTGTATTTAGATTCAAACTTAACCAGTACAATGGCCTATAGTTAAAAATCATATTTGTTAGAATAAGACAGTAGCTTTTTGTACCTGGTTAATGAAGAGAAGATACAAACAGACTCAGATCAAAATGTGACCTGAATATACCCGAGTTGATATTTTCTGTGAAAGGCTGGGAAGACATCCCATTTCAGCTATAGGTGGACTGATCACATGGGTGCTGCTGGAAATAATGCGTATTCTTATTCATTAGCTATCATTTAGCTGCACCCCTGTAACAAACACCTAAATAGGAACAGAGAAAAGAACTGTCACAACAAACAAATGTTGTCTTTACCACAGAACTTATTTTTAGAGATGTGTGTTGGAATAGGTTGTTTGAATATTTTTGCATTATTACATACCTTTCCAAAAAATCTGTGCTTACCTAAGTAGACCCTAAGTTAGTTGAAGTTTGGTTTAATAAGAGATTAACAGTAAGTTGGTTTTAGCTGCTCTTAAATCCACTGATCTTTTTGTGGTTTTAATCTCATTTTTATTAACATTTTGTCCTTCACTTGGTGACATGAAAGATCTGTACAAATGGGATATTGAGTGTACTCAGATTCACTAAGATGTAAAACAAATAGAAGAAGTAGGTAAAATATAAGATTAATAAAATTCACTAGAAGTTTTTCAGACAGTAGTCTGTTCCTTAAATTGACAATAGCCCTTTGACGTTTATGTTATTTTTGTTCTGAGTTTAATTCACAACACACCCTCTTTTATCCACTTGCAGTATAAATTAAGAATCAGAACAGAGCACATGAATTTCTTACTGAACAGTCTTTTTTATATTTGTAGGTATGTATATTTTAGGGACTATCATAGAACAAAATTATTTTTAAGAAAAATCTGCTTTTAGAGGAAGTGTCTCCTCAAGGATAATTACCTTTGCCAAGCTGCAATTTAAATCAGCTGTAGTATTCCTCAGTTTCTAAAACCCTCGTGAAATTTTACTCGGAACCTTAAACTGATTTTGTTCAGTTTCACAGATTACTTTAGTTGAGCCTTGGGTGAAGTGATCTGGATACATATATTTGTAAATTTTATATATATATATATATATATATATATATATATATATATATACACACACACACACACATACAGGTGTGCTTAAGTCCCTAAGTGCTTTTTCAGGATAAATACTATAATAAGAAAACATGAGGTGAGTATTTCTCTTTGATATGTGTTCCTTTGAGGTACGAGCAGAATGCTGAGTAACAGTCATTGGATTTCTCTATGGCACTTGTGCTTAAAAAAAGCCCTGTATTCAATGTTAGTCCAGATCTTTTCACTTCTCTGTAAAAGTTGTCACTGAAAAAATGCCTCACAGCCAGAACATCATCGCTAATGATAGTTTCCATTTTCAGCATGTATTAAAGAAAACCCTTTTGTTCCACATACAGCCCACACAATGACGCAGCATTCAATGATCCCAATGTTGAAAACAGAAGTGAATTTTCATTAGAAATTTTAAAATGTATCCAGTTCTTCAGCTGGCGTAAATTAGCTTTGCCCCACTGAAGTAAGTGGAGGTACAACAGTTATAACACTGTAGGATTTTGGTCTATGCTTTTATTTTTTATAATAACCTGGAGTATGATACAAAGTAAGACCTGCCGTATTCCACACATGACAAGCATTGAGATGGTCCGGTTCGCTGCTGTTCAGGTACCTACCTTAACAAGCAGGTGCACATGTTGAATCTGTTTTGTGTAAAAACAATTACAAACTTCATTTTGGAATCTCATAGGCTTCAGGAGCACCAAAGTCATACAGTTATAAATAAATAAACAATGCTGTGTAATTAGCTATCTTTGTGATATAAAAAAATGGAAGCACATGTAGGCATAATGCATTCCAGATTTTGCATAGGATTTAGCAGCAGTCTGTTTCAAATAGCAGCAGAGAAAATCCTTTTCTATTGACCCAACAAGAAAACAGTGTGAATTCTAAGATCAACTGCTTGCCAACATGTTCCATCTCTTTTTAAAGGTAAATATGCATATATTTATATTTTAAGCTTTTAAATTACTTTCATCTCATTATCTTAACTAGATTTCCAAACTTTGATTAATATGTAGCATACCGTATTTCTGGGATCTACAGGTATCAGACTTCCACTCTTAAAATGAGATCACATTTGTGACGAAAGACAGCAGCTATTGTAAAGTGAACAGGAGCTCTTCAAAACAGCTTAAAATGGGAAATGAAAAATTCTAGTGGAGGATTCAGGTGAATTTATTAACTACATTGTTACTGCAAGGAATATGATCAGAATAAATTTTGAAAGATTTCATATGCCACAGCAGTGCCTGTTAATGTCATCCTGAGGCATTGTTTTAGTACTGAATCTGAAAGCAGAGAGGCTCACGCTCTGTATCAATATTGTGTCCTGGGAAGGAATAAAAAGCCAGTTCCTCATGGTAAATACTGAATGCTACAGGCTTGCCAGGTCCTCTGTGGCACTGGACTGTTAACATGGAAAGCAAATGAAACAGGAACTGTTGCAGGTAGATCTGCTCAGATTGTCTCAGCATGTCGGTATATTAGCAGAGAGTTCCAAAAGGAATGGAGAAGAGTGCTTTTGTATTTTGGCTTCTTGAAATCCATTTTCACAATTGAAAAAAATATATAAATATAAATCAGCCATGTACCTCTGACAGACTTAAAGCACATTTGCATCTCAACAAAGTTCAGAAAACCCCTAAAATAACCTAAAATAACCAAATTTACTAGAACACTGTGCCTGTGGTGGTGCCAAGATCAGTTGTATTCTCTCTAGCTGTTTGCCAGCCTCTGCTGGCACAAGCTGAAGGGGTGAGGTGGGTTTATACTGTACTGCTCAACTTTATTTCTACATCCACAACTTCTGCTCCTTCCTCTCCTTTTGCTCTGCACCTGTGTGCCCCTTCTTCCCCAGCAGTCTTAAAACTGCTAACAACTGTTCGGATTCACTGTGCCCTGTCAGGCTTTGATTTTAAGTTACTCTCTGGAGCTTTCACTGTAATAGAAACAAGAGCATACAAATAGAGCACTTTGTATATCTTTCTCCTAGTGGCATGCAAACCTGACCGGCAGGGGTGATAGCTGTTGGCACTCAGACCATCTATGCTACTTCCTCCCTTTTGCCTACTGATCACATTTTATTGGGAATGATGCAGACCAGGTAGAGTAGAATAGGTTCATTGCGTTGAGCAGAGGCTAAAGAAAAAGTTGCAATAAAATACTTAGCCTCTGCCTGTGATGTCTGGATTCCATCAGGAGACCTCCTTAGAACAGAAATTTTTTTATGATGATGATATCAAAGGGAAAAAGTGGTGTGCTTCAGTGAGAAATTAATTTTCTGCTTTTGATTTTCCGTCTGTCAAAAACTACCTCAGGTCACTTCTCACTGTTCAGCTCTTACAGAAACAATATTGTATTCCTTATGCCAGTTGTTAGTTGTGGGGGAACCAGAACAGAAGAGGTGCTGTCTTTGAAGGTTCCTAGCACTTTGGCATATGCTTGTCATCCAGACTTGATGCTGCAGCAACAAAGAAATATTACCTCAAAGTTCAGGAATATTATATGTCTGTCTATAAGAGGCATTGGTCTCCAGTTAATTTGCAAGGGTGATTTGAGGTGTCAATTTTTAACAAGCAGGGCTTTCATGCTTTGAGTTGAACCTCCACTACAACCATCGAAATTGCTTGGGACGCTGACATTCCTATATTAGTTCTTAATTGTGGAATTTGCTGCCCTTGCTGCTCCTGTGGAATTCAAGTTTGTTGACCTCCAGGGCTTACCATGAGGCCTATCTCTTCTCTCGGGCAAAAAAGGCTTAGCTAGGAAGGGAGAGTTATTAGGAGCAGGTGAGTTTGTTGTTTTTGTTGTTTTTTTTTTAAACTTGACTTTGTGTTATTCTTGGCACATAGTATCCACTAAAATAACGGGCAAGGGTTATGTATTTTGTTCATGCAATTGCAGTGCCAAAACCTACATGTGATAATCCCAAAGCTGAAGAATTTTGTATTATCCATTTAGTCTTACTTTAGTCACCAAACTAGCCTGTTGCATGAGGAGGCAGTGCTGTGGACATAGGCTATGACTGAGCATTTGATACAGAAGATGGATCACAGAGAATGATTTTCCTGTGCAAACTTTAATGAAGATAAGGAGAGAGCAACACATAACTCAGTCATGTACAGCAGCCAACAGGGATTTTGCTTTTCACTGCATCTATATAGTTTTGAGTCCCTGCGTCTTTAATCATTTACATCGCTGAAAAGCTTTTCAGAACTGCACATGCAGACATTTTTCTATTGGAGTATCACCAAGAAGTGTGTGTAAGCACAATATGCAGTGAAAAACATGTCTCAAAAATATTATCCTGTGGGGAAAAACAAAAAAAAAAAAAAGCCAGTATATTGCAAAGGATTTCTGTCCTTTCCTGGAGTCATGACACTTCGTTAATATCAGGACTATGCAGGCTGAATTTTTATTTATTTATTTATTTGAGGAATTAATAGAAAGGGATCAGCCTAGAAGCAGAATGGAAGATTGTAGGACTAAAATACCCTACAAAACACATAGGCAACATTTCTTCTCTCTTTTTCCTTTCATACCTCTTCTGTTTGTCTCCATGTGGTTCCTTATAGTTAGCACTGAAATTCCCATTTTTATATAGGGTTATTTTTTTCTTCCAATAAAGACAAAACCATTTTGACTCAAGAAGGTTGTATTATGCAGTGCCATGAGACTTGAACTTCTCCCCCACCTTTCCTGTTAGCTAAAGCTAAGCTGCTTTGTAGTACATTAAATGATACAGCACAAAAGATCTAATAGATTCTGAAATAGCTTGGGTTCTTAGAAACATGTAAAACTCCTCATAAAATGAATATTGCTAAAGCTCTGTCCAATTTCCATATTATTTCCACATTGTATTTGTGTATAATAGGCTTCCAGGAATGTTCATGACCTTACAGCTGTCCCTTTTGTTTACAGTCCAGTGCTCTGTCCTTGAGATATGTTGCACACAGAATGAAGACAAAATCATGGCTTCAGGCCTCCATCTCCCTCCTCTGGAAAAAATAAATAAAGCCTATATAGAGGACATCCTCCAGTCAGTACTGTTGCAGATATAAATGAACAATAAAAGAAATGAAGCTCAAAGGGAAATACAGCTTTTTCTCAGGAAATTCCAGGAACAAGCCTGTTAATGTTTTGGGGTTTGGGTGGTTTTTTTATTTGGCTTTTTTAAAATTATTAAAACCACTTATCTTTGTCACCTAAAAAAGAAAAATGGACAGATGCATTTTCTAGCAGTTTGACTTGATATTTTAGAAATTTTAGAATATCCTTTTCTTTTTGAAGAGATTATATCCTGCTCACAGACAAGCAGTTTCTTATTTGCTGTCAGAGTTAGCAAACAATCAATACATTTACAATACCACTTCACTAGCATAATGGTGATGGCGATGTTTGGTTTATTTTTGCTGCCATGCAAATTTTCATTCTCTTTGAGTAAATGTATTTTTCTGCTGATACTCTGCTTTCTGGCAGGTGCTCAAAACTTCCTTGTTCAAATGTATTTGCAGATGGCACAGTCATGGGTTCTGTGTGGTGTCTGAGTAGACAGTGCACAGCCTGGGACAAAATTACAATCACTAATTATTTTAGAATGAAGGGCATATGTGAAATTTCAATATCAAACATCTCGATACCAGCAGTGCTATGCACAAGCGTTACCTGATGTAAGTCTATTTATGAAGTTTTGCTAACTAAATTTTGGCTGAGGTTGTAACTGAAGGATATGACAGTGAATATCCAGAACAACCACGCTTTTGGCTAAAGCTCCACATGTGGAGGCTGGCCCAGAGAAATGCAAGCAATGCTGTGCAGGTAGGGAATCTGTGCAGTAATAATTCTGAAAAGCACAGTGGCTTCCTTATATTAGATTAGTGTCCAAAAAATTAACATTTTCACTCGTTTTCTTCCTGCACTAGAAAACTTATCAATTTTGTTAAACAAATGGGATGGATGCCTGATGATTATATATTATGAAATAATTGTGTGACTTAGTATAAATTCAAGTAATTTACATTACAGATTAAATTTACTAGAAAATTCCCAAGTATTTGTGAACATTCAAATCCATAGATTTCTGTGGGATTTGAACTTCATGAATGAACCGTAATTGCAGGAAGGTGGAGCTGCTCAAGCTTATCGGGTCTTTTAGGAGACACCGAGCAGCTATTTCAAAGTGTTGTTCCATGTCTGGATAGTAGTTTTATGTGTACATATACAAGCAGCACTACTGGTGAGGATTGTTGCACAGCTCTGGTAACATTCCTGAAGTTCAGCATATACTAGGTTGTAACTGGATCTACAGATCTACTGACTGCGTGCTTCTAAACTTCTCCAAAATCACTGGCCAGGCTCCAGACACCATCTTTGGTGTACATCCTGGCACAGATTTTCTGTCTGATGCCATTACTTAAAAGGAGGGTCTTTCAGCTCCCCTTCCTGTAACTCCCAGGACCGGTACTAACCTGCCAGGGCACTGAATAACGTTAATTATCTCTTTTTCCTTCCTTCAGTCTGGTGGACTGGTTTCAGCTGTACAGTCACAAACACAGACAATGAAATCAACGCGTTGTACAGAGGGCTTTTAAATGCAAACCCTCTCTGCTTTAGCATGAAAAATGGACATATTCAGATAGGACAGTCAACTCTCCTCTGACATTTTCTGTTTCTCCTCAGTACTTACAGTTATTCTTTAGGATTTGGGATGTGTCTTGCCAGGATCTGTGAGTTCCTTTTCTTCAAATATCTCTTTAGTTAAGGCCTTCAAATGTAGAGTGCCTCTCTGACCTATTCAGTCAGCATCTTTCAACATCAGGAGTTTTACAGATTAAAAAATGCTTTTCTCCTCATCCAAAACTTCCTCTTTTCAATGTTTTTTATTGGTCCCTCCTCAACTTTAGGTAGAGTTCATAAACAGTAAGTTATCAATTTCCCAAATTATCAGAATTCTTCCTATTGTTTCTTGGATAAATATGTAGGTGTGTAACATTTGAATGAGTAATAATACAGGCCTTTTCCAAAACAACATAAGTGACTAAAAAAAATAACACTGGGATATAAAACCACAAGCAAAAACGTCAGTAAGACAGAATATAAAGAGTAAGTCATATCACTTGTAGTTCAGCTCTATCATGTTATCTAATTTTTATTATTTATCCATTTTAATAATTACATGTGTTGAGTTTTATTTACTGAAAGATGATTTAAAGAATCAGTATCTGGTGAAGTTTTTTTTAGGGAGAGTATCATGTTTTGTAAATGCTTTGGTTAAGAATGCTATCTCAATTTCTTTTAACCTCTCTCTTAATTCGTACAATGGCACTCTGTTTTTTATTGCTTGTCTCACTCATGTGAGGGCAGGGCATTTACTTTCATGTGCCATGTTGTTTGAAAATAATAGTGAAAAGGCATATGAACTGTAAAGAAATCTCCGTTGAAGTCTTGAAGGCAAGCTCTGGGAAATTTTAGGGTGGATGTCAAGACAGATACATGCACTGAAAGTGCATGGAGGGGATTAGTGCCACATGAGCCTACAGAGCTTTATTGCAACACTTCATGAAGCCAGAGTGCGTTCTGGCAGTCCATATTCCAGCAGCTGATACAGAGCTGCTAAAGTAATGAAAAACATGAAAAGGAAGAAAAATCAAATAGTAAGAAAACCATCTTGGGCTAAAGGCTAATAATGAAGAAGATCCGTAGCATTCTTGCTTTCCAGTGGCTTTGCCAAGCTGCGGTATAAAGGACTAGGAAGATCTGAATTCATAGGTTTCAGAGATAAGTTGTTGAAAAAATTTCCTGCTTCTGCAAACTGTGCAGTGTCTTGAAGCCCAGTTCCTGCTGCAACAACAGTCAAGGTCAGTGTCTGATTGAGATCCTGCTCTGAAATGTACTTTGAAATACTCTAATATATGGAAATATACTCTGAAGTAGATAAAGATGCTGCTTTCATTGCAGTACTTATTATTAGCAGTTTAGCAGTCATGCAGCAAATCAGGTGTTTGTCATTGAGGTCCCTAGTATGTCACAAGGACCAATTACATCCTATTCATTGTTTCCAGTATTCTACTACAGAAAGTGCAAAGAAATAGTGGTCTTACTTACAAATGTATGCATCTATTTGTAAGAAGTACAAGGACCTGAGCTGAGCTGAGCACCTTTTATTATCATTATGAATTTATTGTTATGCAGGATGTTCAGCGGTACAAAAAGAATGTGCTTTTTATGAAACAGACTTCTGGTAAGTTCTTCTAAGTCACTCAGTATCTTTGTTTTAAGGGAAAATACTTCTCTTCCATTTTAGAATACAGCTAAATGAGAAATGTTGAAAGCCAGGCATCCATGAGATATGTCACTGTCACAAGTGAAAGCTGAGGATGGACCACAGACACATGTTCAGAGAATGTTACTGTCATTCCAGAAGAGGAACTCGTCACATTCACAGGGGGGTTCAGCAGCATCCTCAGACCAACAAGCTCAGGGAGGGGTTATCAGCATGGACCCTCCTGACTGGCAGTTAATTTCATGCTAAGATGAAACTATTTTTTCTCTCAAGAATGTATCGCCTCCTGTTTTCCCTTCTCAAGATATTTTGCTGCAACTTACCCCTAGCAGAGATTAATTTTGTATTGTCACAAAACAACACAAATGTTGTGTTATGTTTATATTGTCAGTTTGCCTTTTCACTCTACAAAAGAAGTTCAAATAAGCTAAAAATTTCATGTGTCCCTGTGTTCACCATATCAGTAAGGAACTACAAAAGCTTGGTCAACTTTAAAACTCAAATTACATGGTGAGCCTGTGTATATGTTTCTGTCAAATGAGAAAATGGAAACTAGAAAACAGCAGCATTTCTGTGGCTAGCATTTAAGATGCTTATGATGCTGGAAAGAAAAAATAATGGAAGCACTTGTCATAAGCTGGAAAATAGATTTTGTGTGTATAACATGACTAAAGTAAACAAACAAGATCAAACTAGAGCTGAGCAGGCTTCTATGTAACGAAATGCCACATGAAGTGCAACTGCTGAAAGGATTCTGTGAGAGGGAAAATGAAACTGAGCAGATGAGACAGACAACGACATAGTCTAAGTTCAGCACTTTCTGATGACACTGGAGATTGCACTCACTTTGGCAGCTGATTTGGTGTTTTCCCCTATTGAAAATGAGCTGGGGAAATGCATTGTGTGCATCTCTTGCACCTTTGGTGACAGAGTCTGCAGATTCTAGATTGAACATGTTCTTGGCAAACAACTAACGTCCAGGTCTTCAGGCACAGTGACTCACCAGGGTGGAAGTTAAGAATACTTAAGAGTTGGGTTGTCTATATTTTTATGTAAAATATCTCAGTGTTGATATTTGATATTTTTCCTTTGTGATTGCTTGCTTATTTAGTGGAATAAATTTACTTTTCTCTTTTATTCTTCTGTTAGTGTCCTGGGGTTTTTCTGTATGATGTATTAGGCTACAAATGGAGTCAGCACTAGCTGAATAGTATTATCATCCCATTCTGATATTCTCAGTGAGTAGTAAACATAAGGGGAGGTTACTTTGCAGTATACTGAGTACAAGCACACATTGCAAAGTTGCTAACACACTGTAATATAACATTCTAATTTTATTGTACAATAACTTTCTCAAGTAAAAAAAAAAGCACTCATTCAAATTCTTGTTATACATAGAGGTACAGGTTACTACTACCCTGACAGTCAGGGAAATGCAGCAGGAAGCACTTCTGACATGTAAATATTTTAGAAGGAAGTGATAGGCATAGGAACTATCTTGGGTTTCAACATTTGTTTTTCTATAATCCAACTTTTAGCCATGCCCAAGCATACTCCCTGTCTACCTGCTGTGGTCGTGGTTCAGTCACTCAAGCCTAGCTTTCTCACATTTTTTGCACCCTGGAAGTTTGATACCACTCTATGGTTTAAAATTATCCTTACAAGGAATATAAGATTTTCTTTTCAATGTGTATTCCTTTAAGTGAGAAAATTGATTACAGCAAAGTCTAAGACCCACAAGGTCAGCTTGCAAGACAAAAGTGGACAACTATAAGGAAATTCTGTGGCTCTCTGTTTTATCACATATAGTCTAGGGAATAATGAATATTATATCTGTAATGTTCTCGCAATGTGTCTTAATGCTTTTATAACCTACTATGTTTTAAGGTAATAAGCCAGAATACCAGAAAAACATACCAAAAACTGAGTTGCAATGACTGTTCTTTATTACCCTTTGGGTAGTTAGGTAAGGGCCATCTGTGAAAGTCATCAGTTTCTTTACATCAGTCAGTTTGTATCTGTTGAAAGATAAAAATGTTTTTCAGTTCTCATCTGTAATATAGTCAGGAGATGCTATTTTTGCAGAAGAAAGGGGCATTGATCAGGTTTAAATATCATCACAGCAAAAAGCAGTCAAAACAAAGCCTACTGAAAACTGCCTTCCAGGAACCACAGTAGGTAAAAGTGGTGACACAAATCCCTCCTCTGGTACCTCTGTGCTAGATTTGCAGCTTTGTAGAATATATTCACTTGTACTCTGCTCAGCAGCACAGTCCTGCATCCTGACAGCTGAGTAATGTTCTGCTCACGTCTTCCCTTGTAAAATGAAAAAAGTAGATAATTTAATATAGATGTGACAAGTACAAGATAGATTTCTACCCAGCACAGTTTACCACAGCACACTCCTGAAAGTATTAGGTTGAAAACCTTCTTTAAAGATAACCAGATTCTTAAGTTCACCCCTATCACCACCCATTCCCCCCCCTCAATTAAACACAATACAGAGAAAACTTTCAACTAAAATTTTGATTTATTCTTTGATCATTTCAATATAAAAAAAATATTTTATGTCTATTGTTCCAGAAAATAAATCAATGTCTTTTATTTCTGCTGAAGACCGGCTTTTCTGTGAGGCATGCCAGATAAAATTTTTGTATGTTTCCAGTGCAAATTTTTTTGGGGGGGTCCTTCACTACTTTTCTTTTCTGTATATTTTACTCTCCCCTGAATCACAGAAGCAGTTTACTGCTATTTCTTGTGGCCATTGTCATTGGGGACTAAAATAAGCTTATTGCCTTCTTAGGCAAAGCATGACAAATTCTGTCAATCCAAATTACATTTCTGAGTATGGCAGGGTATGCAGTCTGATTTCACTGGCTTAAAAGAAACACATTGAACAATTCTTATACCTACATGTGCATTAGTGATGGATGGCATGCTGAATACAGAGCATTATTGTACTGTCCTGATGCTGCAATAATGGTCTTGTATCCTGTGCTCTGGTATTCAACCAATTGATAGTCTCTTGTACCGTTAGTGTTACCTGCTGTTACAGCCTTTCTGCTCCAGCCATAGAGTGACTGGATGCTTGAAGCAAGCTATGCTGCTACTCTGTTCCTCTCAGCCAGCAAGGCACCCTTGTCTCCAAGACAACTCAGAAGTGAAGCAGAGCTGTGGCTGGTGTGGGAAGTCGATGAGTCTTTGAGGGATGACGTTGTGTTGAGGTGAAGAGAGTTTAAGAAGGGACCCAGCATCACTGCGGAAGCTGCATCCTTGGTAACAACAAAATCAGATTGACTCAGGAGAGGGAGATGTTAGCATGGGATTCAGCTCCCCCAAATGCTACTGAGCTTTTCTGAAGTCTTTAGTAGTATCATGGATTTATTGGTATCATTATACTTCCTTTTAAAATCAGTGTTGTAAAAGATCCAAATGTTTGTGACCCATCACCCATTGATTTTATAGTATCTATTACTGTCTAAGGTTATCCAGTAGCAGAATTTGAAGCTTTAGGACAGTGTTTCAAAAGTATTGAGAGTAGCCTATTATTTTTTTATTATTATTCAGTTAGGAGCAGACTTATCATTGACTTCAACGGGTAAAATGTTAGCCTACTGCCAAACAGAAAAAACCCCTCACATTTGCTGCTTCTAGGCACTGACCAGAATGTATCTTTCAACCTGGAGTTTTCAATGCACAATTATCTATGTCAAAGGAGTAACTTTTTTCTGAGCAGTTGATGTGGTACATATACACTGCATCTATCACACTCTAGCATGCACAAATCTCCCCACACAGAGGAAGGAATACAGAGTAAAGGTTGAATGAAAATGACCTTTCTTAATGTTTTCACCAATATCCTGCTTACAAATGACTCCAATAGACTATTTAAGGAGAGAACTAATCTCTTTAATCTAAAAGGGATATTTAAATCTAAGAACACTGTAACAGCATTGCTAAAAAATTCATAACGATTGACTGTTTGCCCAAACTTGTAGTGCTGTACTATTGACTCTGTGTTCAGCCCTGCACAAACGGTAACTCCCATTCACTTTGATGGGAGATTTGCCTGGGGTAGGACTGCAGAACTGATGCCTAGGATGTTAATTAAATGTACAGTCAGCTGGCCAAAACGTGGATGGTTGAGTCATAAGGACAGATCTTCCTGGCTTACCTAAGAATTCTTCTTAGTATATAATTAAACCACAAAAACTGACATCAAAGTAACGATAAGGGCCTAATGTAATGCACATAACTGAGGAAATTCAGGCCAACATTCTTTCCTTTGATCACCCGACTGGGCCAAGCTAGTACACAAGGTATGGGTCTGGATACTCCCTTTCTCAAGAACTGGTAGAGGTGAAGGAGTTAAAACTGATGGAACTGGCTAGATTGGATGAACTGGTTGGGAGGTAATAATTTTTGTTGCACATAACCTGCAGAATTCCTCCACAATTATATGATGGGAAGAGGGATCTTTAGGTAAAAGGAGTTTTTTTTCCAGGGTGTGAATGAATAAACTCAGAGAGGGCATACCTCTATAACTTGTGAATCTCCATACTTCATACCACTCCATACTCCATGAATTTCTGTATCAGCTCAGCGTTTTTTTCCTTGGGTGTGCTTTCCTTACACTGGGAGAAAGTCAGGGCAGGTGAAGGGATGACACCCTGTGGGTATAAAACTACTCAGGGAGTGTTCTTTGAAGGCATGGTGGTACTAGAAGCCTAGGAACAGTGTTTCTACCCCGTATCTCTTGAAGGTATAGATCTTAACTTTAGAGATGCTTTAAAACGTTCTTGTTTCACATAACATTTTAAAACAAGCTGAAAAAACAAGATCTGGAAGAAGATCTACTATGGAGTATTAGCAAAATGAGCTGGAAAACTGAAGTCAAAGAATAGTTACCAGTGGTTTACTGTAAATAGGGAAGGATATAGCAAATGTGGTTCCACAGGGATCTGTCCTGAGCCAGATACTGTTAAATATTTTCGTTAGTGACTTCAGAAATAGGATAAAGAATGTTCTTACTAAATTTGCAGATGCTACAAAGCTTTGAAGGCTCCAGGTATGGAGGAAAGCCTGATTAGAACTCTAAAGGATCTTGACATATTAGAAAGATGGTATGAAAAAAATGGATGCAATTAAAGCCAAGTCTGATTTCTGTGCTTGGCCAAGAATAATCATTTATAGAATTCAACTAAGTGAGAAACAACTGACTAATTTACAGTCTTATAGGAAAGAAACTAGGGGCTGCAGCTGGCTGCAGCTTGAACATGAATGGGCAATGCCATACTGGTGTAAAAACAAGAAGGGGGAAAGTAATTTTGAGTTCTACAAACAGGAACATAGTCTGCAAAATTAATAAACTATTTATTCTGTTTTACAACCATGGAAAGGTCTAAGCTAAGTTCAGATTTAAGCCTCATATGGACCAGAACAGAGCAATATAGTGACCTATGAGAAAAGATTACAAGGCTTGGGGTTGTTTAGACTAGAGAATAAAACACTGAGGAGAAATGTGATAGTGTTTTTCAAATATGTAAAAAGATGGTGCAAAGCCAAAGGGAATAACCCTGTGGACAGGACAGAGGGTAGGTCAGTCAAGTATAACTCAAAAAGGTTTGGCTAGGCTTTAGGTAAGCTTTTTTTGACAAAAAAGATAGTGAAAAATTACTGTAGAACCTTTACCTTTTTTTTGTTGAGGTTAGAAAAAAGGCCTGTCTGGAATGAGAAGGGTGTAGTTCAGCACATCTTGGGGTAGGTACAAGATTTCTTCTCGAACTTACTTCCTATCCTGTTTTGTAATATTGTCTGATCTGTTACTAGAGGCTTTAGGAGTCTCTCCAGTGGACTCGTTTCTCTTCTCACCCCTGGGCTGGTCCTGACTGGTAGCTTTCAGTCACATTGTCATAGCCTCCCAAGGCCTGATCCATATTCTGGAGATGCAGGATGGCCCACTCTTTATTTGGCCATCTTCCTGGGTTATCTAGGAGCAGGGTGACTTCTCTCCTGGATGACATACTACACAGCTACAAAGATCACCTTTATGCGTAACTTAGGGGTTGCATGATTAACTTAGCAATTGGCTGCATTTTGGTTTCCTGACAAGTTGCTCTACTGGGCATCCCAGACAGCTATTTCTTGGGTTCCTAATAAGCTGCATGGTCAAAGTGATGGGTGGTCCCAAAATGAAATTTTAGTTCTCTCCTTCCAATAAAAACAAAACAAAAATTTCTTTGTGTTTGGGTGGGTGTGGGCATCCAGATTCAGGGGGTATGCTGGATTTTGTTTTTTTTCTTAATGAAAAAGTTGCCATTAAAATCTCATCTAAAAACTTCCATGGCTAGAGGCTTGTGAGGTCTAAAATCTGTCGTGAGAGTCAGACAATTTTATACAAAAGACTATTGAAAGCAACATGGAAAATCTAATGTAGTTATTTCTTACTGGTAGGTGAACAGGAAGCATTTTACTATGGGTAGCAACTGGAAACCAGGTAACCTCTCTGATGATACTAGAAATTAACTGTAAATTAATTGCAGTTTTCCATTGTCCTTATTTTTTATTTTTTAAATGGTGGCCTTGAAGCCTTTGTGAGCAAGTATCCAGTGAGACTGAGTTTTAAAAAGGCTTATTTATTACACTGAATATCTGACCAGTCTGTTGTCTTGACCACATGGAAGGCTACTGGCTTTTCCTATGTGCAAGCAGCAACTGCATGTTTTTAGTGATAATGACCTTCTTTCTAGATTAATGGCAACAAGAACAAATATGTTTGTCCTCAACAGCGGTCCAAAACATATTAAGTAAAAATGACTTCTTGCTCTCATGCAGATGTAAATGTACAGCACCTATTAAATAATGGGTTAAGCACTAGTTATGTAAGGTCACAGAAAAACAGTAAACACCAGAAGACTGAAACGGATGGTACTTATCCTTGGACAATAGACCAAGTCTATCAAGTGTGAGACATACCAGCTTGGATACGCATCAGCTGGATGCAGCCAGATAATTTCATTTCTCTAGGCTCTATTTGATTTTAAAATAACACTACACTTTGGTTTCAGACAGTAGGAGGCAGTGAAAAGTGGTCCAGTGCTTCTGTGTACAACCTGCTTGGAGTTCTTAGTTAAAGACATTCTTCTCCACGATATTTTCCTTCTGAGAGAGTGGCATTCTAATAAGAAAAACAAAGGGAAACAGATTGAAAGATCTTAATAAGCCTTTTTTCCAGTAGGTTCCATGCCAAATTCTATCCTCGCATGAGTTCTTGAAAACTCTCTGATTTCACAGGGGCCTCATGGCTGTAAAAGAATAGATTTTTTTGGTCTTAAGGTCTAAAAAGCTTTCTTCTGTATAAAGTGCTTTACACATGGAATGGCTGTTGAGGGAAATTGACTAGAATGGTAGTCAATTTTACACTGCTGCCCTCCCACCTGAAAAGCACTTTGGGTGCCCTACAGAGAAAAGAAATGAAATAGGAGGGGTAGAAATATGCACATGTACACACATGTAGAGAAAAGAAATGCTTGAGAAGGCGGCTTTAAAAAAGGGAGAGAAAATGTCTGTCCTACATACTTGTCACTCTGGATGGGGAGAGGTGTTTCTACAGGATGCAACATATCCAGTGAATGCACATTGAGCTAAATTCAGTTCTTATCTGCACTAGGACATTAGCTTCTAATAGCTTTGCTTAAGGGCCAGAATATTCCCAGGTTTCATTCCCAGGGAAAGTGAAGATTTCAGGTTCAAGTCAGTTTTAAAAGGATGCAGCATACCTACTTAGTGTCTTGCTATACTGTAGTTTTTAGAGACAGATTTTGTGCTGATGTTAACCCAGCATATCTCTGCTGAATATGTCATAGCTGTACCAGTTTTATATCAGCTAAATTTCTAACCCCATATCATCAAACCAATCTACAAGCTTTAATAAATATTGACCAGAGGTCTTTAGTTAAAAGAAAAAATTTGTCTTCAGTAAAGAAGGAGCCTGACAGCTTCAAGCCAGCAGTATTCATGAAGCTCAGACTGTGAAATTCTATTCTAGAAAATAATCTTCAGCATATTTGGTAAAACAGAAGTGCTGCTAATGCAGCAGTTACATTAGCAGTTTGAGAATGAGAGCAATAGGAGGACATGCCAGGAAAATATGTTGATTATGCAAGGTCTCTATCTTTTGCAGTAAGAATGGCCTAGTGATATGACATGATCAAACAGCTGTTTCCCTCTCAACATTTGAGAGCAATAATAAATTTTAAGGATGCCTTCTGTGTCCAAAAGGCAGCCTATTTGGTGCTGTCCTTGAATAATACAGTTTTATTTTCAGGGATATAACAGAAAGGTTACACACAATACAATGTGACAAGTCCAAATGTTATTCCATCTAGGGGCAGCCTGGTATGCTCACTGCAGTGCATAACTGTTTTTCCAGTTTCTGTTCTGCTGCTTCTACTTATAAAAGTAGGTACTATAGCAAAGGTACAGCAATAAACATGATACTTACTTTTCAGAGATCTTATGCATTAGGTTTTCTCATGTTTGCCATTCCAAATCAATTGGGATGACAGAAAATTGTAAACTCATTTGTCCTTTTCTAAATTTGGAATTTGACCATTGCTAGATGCAACAGTTATCACTCATACTGTTGGGAATAAAGTACTTCAGTCTTATCCCTGAGATTCAAAAAAGGCTTTAGTAAGGTTTAAAAAGCACCACACCTGTGATTTGATTCTTTTTTTACCATACAGCCATATCTGTGATATTTCAGGTCCTTTTGCAAAATAGGCAACGTCCTCCAGTATGTTGTCTGTTAAAGCCAGAATGCTGGAAAAGCTGCATCACAGCTAGACTTTCCATCACTACATGGGACACCAAGAAAGAGACAGCTTTGCAATATTCCTTGAATAAAATGCCTTTAGAAATATCGACAGTCTTGAAATAAAGTCTGTTTTTTGCAGAATTTCACATAATTATGGAAAGCTTTTTTTCAATTTTTGTTTACTATTTTCAGATAATTTTTCTTCTTTTATATATACTGAGGCTGGCTGAGTACCAATTATAGTGATAGTCTTTGCAGTGTTGTCATTTGTTTTCATTTTTCATCTGAAAAAGATTTTGTTTGATAATGGCTCTAAGGAAGCGTTCTTCTTTACAAATGTTGATCCTGTGCTCCTCATTGGTTGAAGATAAGAAGTAGATTCTCAGATATTTTAAGTTTAAGAAACTCCATCAACTCATATGCTGATTTAGACAATCTGACTTACTAATTGTAATCATATACTTTTTTTCTTATCAGTAGTGATCTTACATTAAAAATAATGTGAGATTTCTATCATCAAAGCATTAGAATTATACATTATCTTTTGAAGAGCACTAATTTGTATGTTTATTTTCATTCATAAGGAAATGTATAATCAATTCTTTCTACCTAGTTCATTTTAATTAGGTAAATGTCTGGATCTAGATTAATTATGACTAAATTTTTAATTTTATTAGGTAGATATGATCAAAACACAGCAGGATCTTGTTCATTGGAATGTCTCTTTAATTAAATTCCTTGTTATCCAAAACTTGGACTATGTGCCCCAATGTGCGTCATTTGTATTGAAAATTCATTATTTATGAGTAGCATATCCCCTCTTGCTCAGTTTTCCAAGAGTTTAAAATATTTTACACACTAAGTAGAGTATTCTGTTCTCTCTGAATTCTACCTGGAGTACAGTATTCCTTAGCTTTCCATCAGTAATGAAGTTATGTGGGATCTGTCAGATTTTTTTTTAATAATCTTTCTTCTACTCCATGTTGCCTTATGATCAGTCAGTACCAGGATCTGACCTTCAGTTTGCAAGGTTAGTATTTTGGTATAAAATCATCAGCAAATTAAATTGAGAGTTTCAAGAACACTGCTACTTGCATCACTTGCAACTGTTAATGCATGAGATTCATTTCTGTCCATGTGTATCATACCAAAGAAACTCATAATGTGACCCCTGTCTCATGTCTACTTTTGAGTTCATTTGCTATTTCTGCTCTGTATTCTTTATACCCTTGGTCAGCAATTTTAAAGAAAGTGATATGTGTATGATTTAAGAAGTTACATGGCTCATTAACTGCAATATAGCTGACAATCTGATTTCAAAGACTTGTTTCTTAAGTTAGCAGATTTTTAGCACAGTCTAAGATACTTCAGACCCCAGATGTGCAAAGGAATAAAAGAATGAGAGCACTCTTGCCTGCTCCTATTCCTGGGGCTCCCCGAGGAGCAGCAGTTATCCTTGAAAGCTTCTGTGCTAATGCAACTGCTAGTATAAGGAGGAGCCTACTCAGCTGCCCCTAGGCATAGCAGAACAGAGGAGGGCTTTTAGAAATTTGGGGAGACAAGGCAAAGGAAAAGTGCTGCTAGTGATCTTTAGCTTAAATTTCAGAGTTCATAAACTCACAAATGCTACAACCTGAGTGGATTTTGTAGCTAACTTTTCAAAATCTATGTAAACCAAAAACACTGAGTTTGATGCAGCTCTAACAAGGACTCACTGAAGCCAGAAGATGAGGTCACTTCAAAAACCAAACGAATGTAAGTGGAATTGTGCCTGCTGAAAGAGGGGAGCCAACTATAAATGAGGAATTTCCAATATGCAGCTGGATTAACTAGGAAAATACAGTTTATGAGTTGTGAGCTCTCCTGAATCCAGGCCTGCTGGTCTGCTGAGGAGGCTCTTTTTTGAAGGATGAACACCTGCAGAGTTGAGGGAAAATGGGTTTTGTAGCCGGCCACACAGGGTTTTGCTGAAGTACCAGTTCAAGCACAGAAGCCTGACCTATGACTTTTTGTGTGTTTTTGAGGCAGTCATGCATATTCTGCAATGAAAAGAACCTGAAATGAAGAAGCGCAGCAATGCTTCTAGCAGTGAAGTGCCTGACTATAAACAGGGTATTTCAGTCAATTTGAATCCCAAGAAACAGCTTGTATCTCATGACAGCCCTTTTTCTTCTTTTGTCTCCTTCTATAAACTGCTTCCTCAAAGAACAGTTCAAACAGATATACAAACACATTCACTTATTAAGTAATAATTATGGTAATACAAACAACATAACAAATGATAGAACATGTTGAGAAATATATACATACTCATGAAATGCTGAGATTTGTAATAACCTGCTCTGGCTGCACTTTTACTGCAGTCATTCAGTGTAGTCTCACCTGTTCTACCTGTTGCCTTTTTATTGTCCTAAAATGATAAACTACAATTATGCTTTGGTCTTCAGCCATACCGTATTACATCACAAAATACACTGAAGGCACGGCACACGAGAAGAGCCCAGTTCATCTGAATATTTACACATACATCTAATTTCAAACATGTAAACTTTCCTACCATAAGCATTGTGCTGACTTGAAGCCTGCTTTCTCAGAAAGTATCTTCTCTGCTTGACTGTGCTCTGAGTTTATGAAATATATGTGTCCTGGTGAGAAAAGAAACTGAAGGCTTGGGCAACATTCACACAGCCATCACACCCAAGTATTGTTTGTACCTGCAAAGCTGCTTGTGCTATTGGATGTCCTGCCTTGATACACTAGTCCTTTTAGGTGCCCTTGCTGAGAAGCAACTTCAAAATTGTAAGCAGAGATAACAAAACCAAAAATACATAAATTGGATGTCTTGTCAGCTAATACCCCTTGCTTTAATGACAATAAAGCCTGCTGACACATGTGGTCTTGGCCAGAAGGCTTTCTGCCCTGTGAATGGAGCAGCTGCTGATGATGAGGGAGGGAAATCAATGACTCAGCATTCATCAGAAGCATCCTCCTGCTGGTCACCACTGCCAAGTGCCGAGTCATCGATTTTCCTCCCTGCTAAGCCTCCACTGCTCTGTTTTCTTTAACAGCAAGCTTTAAAATGTTTGCAGTGGAGCTGTCAGCTCCCATTGGTAGGTCTCAGTAGGAGCACCCCAACACATGAATTGTATTGGGGCTAGGGGATAAATCTCACATTCGCCCAATGTAGTTTTTTCCAAGTGCCTGAAAGCCAGCATGCCTGAGCTCAGCATGCATGAATCTACAAATCACCCGATATACCACAATCAGCATAAATGAGGTGTTCTGCTTGCCATAAACTCACTAAATATTTTTCTTGTGAAGTGGCAAATGGAACACAGTATGCATGGCTCACAGATTCAGTCACTGAAACAAATCCAACAGCATGCAGTTGTCATCAAGAAATATGTCTAGGAAAACCTCTATAGCCACGCAGTTTCAGCACAGCATACTAGTACCAACCAGTTCTTCAATATTCAGACAAAGAGATTGCCATATATAGTGCACATTAGAAGTGCTGCCCTTTGATTTCTCCTGTTAAAAGAAAGCATCCTTACAGCTGTTCTCTATTGTCCCTCAGTCTTGAATATCTTCTGTATTTAAAGACACCCTGGAAATAAAAACTAGAATTGGAAAAGGGTCCTTGTCTGCAGTATTAAAATCTTGTGAGTCATGTTTTCCCAAATCTTCACAAAATTCTGTCAGAATCCAGCTCACAGTTTCAACTTCAGGAATACTGTAAAGGTGACTACAAACAATGATATTCATTTACAATTTGAAAAGCTCATTTAGGCTGAAATATTCACATGCATCTCTTTTCTGTTTCGGTTACAAAGAGCAACAGAATTGTGGAGTTAAACAATAAAGCTTGAAAGCTTTCAGTTCCATTCCATTTTCAAGATGCAAATGAAGCAAGTTCTGAAATCTGAAACCCAGCTTCCACTTACTGATTTTAATGTAAGAAACAGCGTATTTACTACAATACTTACTTAGAGTATTTGCTTAAAAATAATATCTCACAGTATTACAGTTGCAAAGATTTTCAGACTCCTAACATTGCCATTCTCTTCAGAAACAAGGAAATATGCAAATAAGTTGTTATTTGTAATAGCTGCAGCTTGCTATGTTTGTAAAATAATTATATTTACCAGTTAATTGACCTTGTGTGCACAATAGGGACAAAAATAAAGAAATGATGCATGAAAATTCAAAGTAACACTGGATTGGTTTGGAAAAGTATATTGAATGTTAATTTTCAAAAATAGTAAGCAATTAATGCTGCTGTAATGAACATTTCTGTTTTACTCTGGCAACCACACTATGTTAACATAATATATTGAGAGTCAAGGCAGACCACTTGATTGCATGTTTGCACTGTAACAAGTGCACTTTTGGTTTAATTTTAAATTTTCATCTCAAATGTTCTTATAGGAATGCAGATGTTGTACTATTTGTCGGTCTCGTTAAAATCTTTGTCATGTGAGTGCCAGTGAATGTAGTAACACCTAATAAATTATGTAAAGTATTGCAGTATGCTGTACTTGTATGACCATTTCGATATACTGTAATTGTTTTCCAACACTTCCCCCACAGGTTAGTCTGGCTTCCAACAGAGCCAGAAGTGAATAACAAGCGAATCAACATGCAAAATATTGAACAGAGTAGCTTAGCACACAACCATCAGCCAAACGTGAGACTGACGTGTGGTTGCAGTCAGGACCAGTGACTGCACTCAGCTTTCTAAGCTTTGCACGTCTGCTCCCTGTATCTTCCAAATCGTATTTCTCTTTGCTGGTCAAAACACGTTGTTACCGAGGTCAACACTGGATGATTAATACAACTGCAGAAGTAGGGCTAGATTATCTTCATTGCAAATTACCAGCTAGGGACTTGATTTTACCTCTTTTGGAGCTTTGGAACTGTGTCCAGAGGAACTAAGTCTGAACCCCCAGTCCTGATTCTGAATTGTAGATGCTGGTATTGTAGGGACACGGCCTGATGACGCCAAGTGGCACTTGCAGTGAACGGCATGTAGGGACCCTGTTCTGATATGCAAAGACACTTGTCTAGGTATGCGTGAGGAAGTTTGATTGTATTACAGTGTGTAATTCTGCCTCTCCCATACATTCCCTTTTACTTCAGTGGATGTGACTTTCGGAGGCCATTTTCCAGAGGCATTTAGTTTGTGGCTGAAAAAGTTGTCTATAGAACAAACCCAAAAAGGTCTGTTATTTATACTGTGGTACTTGAAGGAACTGCTGTTGGTAGTGTTTTGTCCATTGCCCCTCCACTGAGCTCACTAAGCAGGTGTCCGTATGCTAGTACCAATTAAGGAAGCTTGCTTTTTTCTGATGGAAAGAGCGGGCACTAGCAACCGAGCTGAGATCACTGGCCGCACTATAGATTTTGGAAGGTAGCAAATTTCAGTCACTACTAGCCTGTGGTGGATTTAGCCAGTGGTTTAAAAATGAAAATCTCTGTATTGTATTACAAATCCCCTAAGGAATCCAGCAGGTTTTTTGTGATTTAATGGATTTTTTTCTCCATTTTTTAGCATTTCCAGAATTCACGTTAGCTGCTGTAAGACTAGATGGATAACTGCCCATCATTTGGCTCAGTTCTCAAACAGTCAGGTATCTACAAATTGAGAAGCATTGGTTTTGCCTGTGTAGGTTGGTGCCTTTCTGTGAAACGTGTGAAATGTTTTTGCTGTATCTTTTCCAAAATGGAATATTTTACAATCCTGCTCTAGTGCCAGTACACCCTTATGAAAGGAGCTAATCTGTGCTAATGATTGTGTAAGAATAAAATGGAAAGAAAGGAACACAAGAACTTCTCTTCTCTGAATTTATGGCATTACAATCCTTCCCATGGCAACACAGAGAGTCAGATGGTTAGGTAGCAAAGTACAAGCAGGAAGAAATGCAAACAATGACAGAGAAAAAAAGGCAAAGAAAACAATGCGATTTTCTCTAATATAAGAACTAAATGGTAGAAGATAATCCTTATAAATGGTACTGTCTACTTTTAAAGAATATCCTTCAATGTGTGTTCATTTCTTTCTATTAGACTAGCTTGTCTAAAACATATACAGAAAGCCCTTTAATATCCCATTATACTGTATACTAAAGCATTCAGGTCTAATACTATTACTGATAAAGAAACCAAAAGCATATTTACAGAGACTGAATGTCTATAAAGAGCAGATCAAGCAAGTCTCTTGAGAAAAGAAAGTCCCATATCAGATTATTGTGTGAAAAAAAATAGCATGCTCATCTCAATTACAGCACCAATTGGGTTTATTTAAAAAGGAAGTAATTCTGTTTTTATGTCATAAAATCACTTTTTTAAAGCCTGTAAACATCCAATAAATTAAATTTTCAGATAAGATCCATTTTGCAAAAAGCTATTTATGAGAAGCTTCAGATAATCATTAGAGAGGATTTAATAACCTAATAACTGACTAATGGTAGCACACAGTAAGTACACTGAATTAGATCCTTCTGTGGAGTTACTGTTTTACCTCATGTCATTTGGCAGTTTCTTATACAAGGTAAGTTGCTCAAACCTGTAATTCCTACCCCAGTGAGGGTACGTAGCAGAAATATTCTGATTATAGTCTCTTTAGGTTGTAAGTAAAAAATCTTTAGTAAAGTTTGCCAGGATAACCGTCTAGCCAAACCTAATGCAGAAACCAGATACAATGTTATACTGTAAAGTTATGAATATTAACAGCTTAAATATAGAAGGAAGTTATGCTATTTAGCATAAACATAGACCAATTCAATATTGTCAGTATGGTATGGAATATTAAAGCTTTTCCTTAAAAAATGTCATATTATGGTTTATATTAACTTTAGTACTCTACTAAACACCATAGGTACTCTACTAAAGTAAATATGAGCCCTTTTCTTTATTATAGTGCCCTTTGAGCCAGACCCTCACATTAATTTCATTCCTGGTCATGCAATTTACATCTGAATGAAAGTGAATGAAATGTTACCCTGAGCTTGGCAAGAGAGAAGGGTGATAGTCCAAAATGAGAAGCACTAACACAGTACAAGTTATATCCCTTAGAACTAAAACTACCACTTTACTACTTGAATCTTTTCTAGTGAGATTTAATTTAATTTTTAAGAACTTCAGGGCGGGTTAATGAAGGTCTACTCCTGTAATAGACATGAGGTATTTAAAATGGGTCAAACCAAAACCCTAGACAGACCATTGCAGTACTTTGGGACTACAAAATCCTGAACCAAACTCCATGTGTTAGTAACACTTGGCCACTCTTGCTCTTAGAACTGACGCTATCAGCGGTCACTACTGAGTGATCTGGGTGAACAGAGTTCTGCCACACCTGTCTGCTGGTCACAAGTGCCAGATACATCATATTGAAAGACAGCACACTCCAGTGGATTCACACGTTGCACATAGCGAAGTTACATTTCTGTCTGTATACTGAAACGTAAAACATTACAGAAGTAGTTTAGAAAAGATAGAAAAGAAAAACAAATATACACAAGCAGAACTGTCTCTGAAGTAGTGTGTGCAAATTAGGGATCAGATCCCTCATATTGAAATGTCTTTAAGAAAGAAAAAGAGAAATTAAAAACTGTCAGACCAACAATGTGACCACTTCCATAGGCACTCCTCAGGTGCCATTAACAAGTTTCCACTGGAGCTAACTACAGTGATAGAGGTGCAAAGATATAGCTCCTAATAGCTCCAGTTGAGAAGGTGGTGTGTGCCTGTCCAACTCCACCTGAAAGGCAAACAGACAGCCATAATGAGGAAGAGTGAAAAATGAAAGAGAATTTTTAGGTTTTGAACAAAAGGGGGTTTATATATTTATGTCTGACAAAAAGTTAGCACTTAAAACCTTATATAATTGCATGCATCATATTTGTGGAAGTGTCTTATTGCCACTGCATTGCTATTAAAATGCAAAACAAGCGCCAGCATGTCATGTTTATTAAACCACTAAAAAAGTGTTCTGGCAGCGTTATGACTTCGGTTTCAAAAGTATAGAAATGGGCAGGGAAAAGAAGGAAAAGGAATCAGACACCAAATTCTCAGTTTACTCTTTTGTGCCTGGTTATTGGAACATGTAGGCTGGATTATATAGTCCTTTGAGATGTCTGCAGTAATCATGTTTTAGAATAAATGATTTCAAAGTGCATTGCAATTTAACAGTTTGATATAAGACTTAAGCACAAGATGACTACAGCTATAGCTGAGATTTTCTAGGGAAAATGTTTACAACAAGGGAGGAATACATTCTTTTTTCCCCTAAGAAACTGCAAAGGAGTCATAGGTGTGCAGAATGTAATTATGCAGACTGAAATTAGGCCAGTTCACTATAGCTAATTCCTTGTCTTTTACAAAAGTGCCACAGGATATTTAATGCCACAAATTATTAGGTTGTCAGCTTTAGGTATCATCTGCAAGTTGGCAGCTCTAGTAGCTTACCCAACAGTGTGTCCAGTTTTCAGAGCACAGAGATAAATCGTGGCAGGGCGACATATAGCATTTCTCCTCAGTTCTTCATGACCCCATGTTCCACGTTAGTGGAGCTGTAGATCCCGTGCCTTCTCAGTCATGCTTTCAGCTTAAAGTTTCCATTTATTAAATCAGCCCTTCTATCATCATCATTTATGTCCTATTCATACATCATTTCTATCTATTGTAATACCTCTTCCCAGGATTTAAATAACTCTGGCATGAAATAGCTTGTGCAATCTGAACAAAGAGTCTTAAGCTATCAGAGCAGATTTATCTAAAACATACAAACAAATGAAAGGGAAAATGTTATTTGTGTTCTTTTTGTGTTTTGTGAATAAGAGTTATGCAGGAATAGAGATATTTGGCACTGAGTGCATTCTGGCAATAGTCAGATGCAGCTCCAGCAGATGAAGGAAGTTGCTATGACTTCGAAATGAACTCTCTCCACAAGCTCTGGGAGTGTTCTTCATTGTCCAGTTAAGTACATATCTTCAAATCTTGGATGATATCTAGGACATTGGCTAAAGGCTTGATAATATTGGGCTTGTTTTGACTTTCAGCTCTTTCCTCCAAATCTAAGTGTTAGTTTCTTTCTATTGCTAATACGCCTTTCTGGGTAACATACTTCACCGTTCTTTAGCTGTTCCTTTTGCAAATCTTCAGCCAACCAGATAATGCCAGTCCAGCATCATATATCTAGATTTTTAACTTAACCTTTATTGCTACCATTTCTTTGCATCAGAACTGTTAGAAGTTGTGCAACATCCCAAATTGCTCTGAGATCATGAGATAAAAATAGACCATTGGGAATCCAGCGCAGATTTAAGCCAGTAACCACACATAATTCTTGCACTCCAATGATTTCATTGCAGATGCAGTTTTTGAGAGAATGTGTAAAAAAATATATTTTCAAACTAAAGCTAGGCTCAAACTTGGAAACTTCTCCCCAAAAAGCAAAAGTCTGCTATGTTGGTGGAGTTGTGGTAGAAAAGAATGGATGTGGAGAAAATACGAGTAGTGTCCAAGAGGAGCTCCCGCTGTGTCTACAGGCTTTCTCCTTCAAGTCCCCACTTTTCCTCAACAGCTCTAGGAGACCTGAGAGAGGGACGGTTCTACCCATTGCAAGCAGTGATAAAAGGCACTTTAACTTATGTGTTCTCAGGCCCCCATGCAGCAGAGGGTGAAGCTCCCAATGTATATCTCCCTCTCCATGCATACATGTAAAGATGTTGTCCAGAATCCTGCTGAAAAGAGTAAAATGGGAAGCACTGGCATCTATATTCCTTGATACAAATATGTAATGTGTTGCAAGTACTTGCTTACAGTAGTTGTGGAAAAATAGAATGAGGAGCAACTGCTATTTAGGTGTATTTTAGAATTACGATAAAATTTTGTTTCATTTCAATTTCAGAGTACATATTGCATGTCAGGTTTTGATGAATATATATCCAAGACTGGAACGTTTCATTCATACCTGTAATGTTTTAGGAACGAATTTCAAATGCATCATCACAAATTACTTTCCCAAACCTGTCAGTGTGTAGGCTTCTGAAAATGTGATTCTCAATCCATTTGAACCCCCTCTTCCTTGTACTCCATTTTGCTATGTGCTTCTTTGCATTCTATGATGTATCCTTTATAAAATTATACACTTTTACCTTGGTGTCCCATCTGAAGGTGGTTCGTAGCATGTAGCAAGGCTGAGTCCATGTGAAAGAGAGAACCCATTTCACAGCTTGTGGGCAGGACACAAACATTTTTATTGCTTGTCATTTAATCTTGCCTTGGAAAGGTGATGACACTGGCTAAATCCAGTGCAGCTGGCACCTTGGCTCTCAACATTGAAACAGCACTATTTAAGTATATTTAAGAGTACATATAAGAACAAACCTGGTTTCTGGTATTTAACACTTGTGTTTGTCTGTTTTTCGAAAGGGTAGTAATTGATTCTTGCATTTCCTATTAAAAAGTTGTGTCATAATAACTTAACCCAGACTGCACACCTTCTTCTCTGAGTGGTCTGGTCAGAGAAAGATGTTTTCAAATTCCTAAGGGCGTTCAGAATGGACACTTGCTAATGCTGCTTTCTTTTTGCTGTAGGAGTTCCTGTGTCTGTCATTTGGTTTTGTGTGATAATTTAAGGGCAGATGTAGAAACACTCCTTCCTTGGATCTCTGGAAGTAGGCTAGCAGTATTCAATCGTTATTACATTAAGATGATTGGAGGCTAAGAATACTGATGCCGCCCTTCCCCCACCACTCTCTGTAGACACACACAGACACATGCACACAGGCGCGCACAGAGTATTATCTCTGTTTGCCTTACTAATGTCATTGTGCGATATTCCATTTTCCTCTCTCTTCTTGTCCCCAGGGTCTGTAACAAACCCCTGCTGGACCTTTTATCCACCCACTAAGTCCAGATTAATTTATTATACTCCATCTAGTTTTTGAACTGTTCCTTCTAAATGTGTGATGGGGCTTAAGGCTGTGCAAAGGGGATTCAAGGATAAGGGGAGAAAACATCCTCAGGCTCTAGCTTACAGTGAAAGGTTGTGTTACAGTATGAACACCTCTACTATTATTATGCATCGCCATGGAAGATGATGCAGGAGGAATGACTGATTAGAGCTCATATTTAGCTAAATTAACATCTCAAGTCCATTTTTTTTTGTATAAATCTGAGTTCATCATAATCTAAAAACAAATATTTGCCTTTAATATCTCTGATTTATGCATAGAATACAGTGTACTCTTCATTTCCTTCTTAATTATTATTATTTTTTTAAACAGCTTCCAGGCAGAAAGTCAAAGCCTGCTGTGTTTTATATTATACTCTGCACCTCATTTTCCTGTTTTTTTAATAAAACATCTAATTAATCCATGTAATCTGAATACTTTCTGTTTAAACTCAATGTGCTAATGAAAAGAACTGAATGAAAATGTAGCTAATTTGTTGTACCTATGAAAGTAATAGCTAGGTAAAAAATATATAGAGATAAAAACTTGAATACTTTATGCCTAGTATGTGAATGGTGACTGAAAACAAATAATAAGGGTAACTACAAGTGGAAATTGTCTGAAAAAAGTTATTCAATGAAGTGGAAATTATGCACCTAATTTTTGCCATCTCATTTTTTGCTCATTGCGTTATATAAGCTGTGCCTAATGATCTTGCATTCGTACAAATAAAGCTGCTATTTCTTTTCCATTTGCAGAAAGTCTCAATATGATTTTTTTGCAGGATCCTGATAAAAGGAAAGCTTGAAAGATTGTCACAGCTCAGGCCTCTCTATCTTGGGTTGAACACAATAGATGACTAGTTATGTTAGAAGTTTGGTTTACTTTATCTCTGTCCAACTCAGCATCTTCTCCTGGGGAGAATACAAACAAGAGGAACTGGAGCTAATCATATGTTTAGAAATCAAGCATGTAACTTCAGGTGGCAAAGTCTGTAATAAAGGAAAGGAATTAGAGAAGTATGCTTTTTGATGAATTATCACCAGCACAATTTTTAATGGAATGTTTGTCAGGCTTTTCCATGAAATACCAGCAGATCTTTAACATCTTTAAAATTATTACCTAGACAATTTCCAGTAATGATGTTGAAAATCAATGTAGGAAATATTACCATAGTAAAAGTAAAAAGATGCCTCCAAATGGTAATGCACAAAACCTCACAAGGGAAAGCTTAGTTGCCTATGAAGATTTCCCAGTAGAAATATTATAAATCATATATAAGTCAGAGTATGAATGGGAAAAAGAAAAATAACTATCAAGATATAGTTTAGAATTGCTTAAAGTGTTTGTGGCTTGGCACAGACAAATGCAAATAGAACACGTTTGTTAAGGATGGTCAGCAGAAACATGGCTTCTCACAGTATCTGTGTGGAAGCTTAGAAGTCATAGTTTTTTGAAAAATGCATTAGATCCATTTCTCTGCCCTCTTTTGCATCTGCACCAAAATCAGTCATAACACATCACTGTTAATTGGCTGTGTAGCAAATGGAGAGTCAGACTGTTTTTTTTCCGGGAAATCTCCCCTCTGAGGCAGTGTGACTTTTGCAGCATGGTCTTGGTTTTACCTATTTTTGCAATTAAGCCCACTAAGACAAAAAAGGATATGCGGCTTCCCCTCTGGCACAGAGTTGGTCATTCACATGTAGAGCCCAGCATGGTATCTCAGCCCTTTTGCACCAGTGGCAAAATTCCAACTTCAACAGGAGCAGCACCCTTCTGATCCCCCCTGTTTCTCTAACTACGAGATACCATTTGTTTTTGGCAGTGCCTGTTTACACTGCAAATACATATGGGCACAGTTTAAAATGCAAGAATCGCAATGTTACCAAATTAGTCAGATTTTTTCCTAGATCTAATTTGAAATTAGGATGAGGAATATGTGCACTGATACCATACTGTGGCTTCATTCTTATCTATACCCAGGATCACTTTGTCTTCATATCATACAGAACAGTAACAAGAAGATTGTCTCCATCCTTCTTCCAGAGTTTTATAAATTATGTGCTGAATGAGATACAGCAGGTGGCAAAACAAGGAGATGAGCGGCATGGGAAAATCAAATAACAATACAATAAATAAAGCTTATCAGAGAAGCTTGGGCTACATTTTCTCCACAAAACCTCTCCCCTGGATGTTAGAGACACATACTTTCTCCTATGTAGGTATACATGGGACCTGGAACGTAGCTGCAACATGGACAGTAACACAAGTAGTAATGGTGACTGCATCAATTTTCCAAGAAATACATGCATATTTATACTGCAATATTTTGTAATTAATACTCAACTGACACAAAAAAAAATTAAAATATATCCACAAGACCATGAAAGCAGCTGGTAGTGAACACTGCAGATGCCCAGATTAGTTTCTGTCGCAGTTGAACCTGGAATAGCTAATGTACCATTCCACTTAAAAGGAAAGCTTTCTAAAAGGTAGCAAAGAAAGATTTGCCATCTAGTTAAATTTTAAAATCACCACCAAATCATGCACTTGTATTGCAGAAACCTCATATAAGTATCCACAAAAATATCTTCTGTAGATAGATCCTTATTTCAAAGTCATTGTATCTCATCGCTGGCTACTAGTTGCGTTCATCTCCAACACTTTCTGGCAAAAATCTGTTAAGTCCATTATTATATACCACTCCTCAGAAGTCCTCTCCATGTCTAATTTTGGAATGCCTTAGTAATAAGTATCAATTTAAAATAAGTATAAATTTAAAAATACATTTTTTATATGTATCCATAGGAAAAAAAAAAGCATAAAAAATCTCAATAGCGCACTATGGAACGTTTTTACAACAGCAATGTCACCTTGTTAATAGAAGCATGTTTACATGTGGATTTGCATCATGCCTGCAAATTAGCGGGGTTTATGAACACGTGCGCTTACCATATTTTGATACTTTCTAAGCACTCCCTCTTCTAATTCTTTTTTTAATTAGGCTTTCCCTTCACCTTATAGATTATCTCTGTAGTAGATTTTAACTTACTGTCTTACTATTGATGATGACATTGAGCTTTAAAAGATTAATTAAACCCAGCTATTCCTAAACTGATGTAAAACACATACAATATTATTATTGGTTCAGGGTAGACAGTTCATTTTTGTCCATCTGGCTGAAGGCAGTTGCCGTTTTGCTGGGGAATTATGAGAGGGAGGGAAGATGTAAAACAACAGGATAGAAATTGACCTAAAATAGGGAGTCAGTAAGATCTCAGTCACCTGCCAAGGTGGCTCCGCATGGAGCCTCCAGAGAAGATTGCAGATGACACCAGAATTGTTGTTAAAAAGGTTCATGTTTTAATTTACACAAGGACAGAGGGGTGAGTACTAGGCTATTTACAAATTCAGCTGTGCCCTATTTCAGCCTGAGACAAAGTCACATTGCATAAAGATAATGCTGTATGTCTGATTCAGGTAATTTCTGACAGTTTCCATTTCTCTCTTCTCAGCTTGCTTTGGTATAAAGCAAGTGACTGACCAGTAGTTTGGGTTGTGTGCTCTCTAAACATGCTGCTTGACCAAGTACAACAAAAGCTAGTAATTCTCCTACTGTGAAAGCATATCCTCTTTTTATATGATGAGCAGGACTGAGAGTTTCCTGATCTTTAAAGCCCTGGAAGAACAGCTGGCCAAGGCTGTAAAATGGCACAGGTGCTGGGAATCAGCTAAAGTCTCAGTCCTGGTTGGCAGATTAAATAGGCTTCCTGCCTATAAAGATGAGCAGGTTACAGGGTGGGAGCTTTTGCAGAGAAGGTGGCATAAAAAAGCTCCATGGCCAGGGATTTCTGGGTTGCTCCAGAGAACTGAGTATTGCTGCTTAGCTTGCAGAAGATGAGTGGTGTTGGCATTTGTGTCCCATTCCTGGACTGAAAACAACAGCTTATTCTAGAGTTTTTTTACACCAGAATGCTGGTAGCTGTCACCCTGCATGATGAGCTCACATGTGATGCTGTCTGCTCCTGATGTGCAAGGTAAAGGCATTCTTGTTATTCATACTAACCTGATGTGTGGCACTATTTTTTGGTAGCTTGGTCATTCTTCACCTGCAAAGGCAAAAATTCAGCTGCTTTCTTAAATCTTTGCTGGCATAGGAAATTTCTTTGGAGCTTTTCCACTGTAAAAATAGAGAAAACCTGTACAGAGGTTCACTGTAGCCTACCTGTTGGCCCTGCATGCAGCGATGCAGGTTTTCTCTGGCAATTTGTCTCTCCCCATCTTCAAAAAGAAATAATGGAAATGGTAAAGCATACTGAACTTCCTTGATTTCAGATGGAAGTGCACATGTGAGAGTCATTATATAATAGGACTTGGAAAGCATAGCTTTGAAAAAAGTATCAATTGTCTATCTTTGTGATGTTGCCTTTAACTTATATATTGACCTTTACTTGCTTTTGTATTTACCTTTACTTGTGTTGATTTAGGTCTCTGTCTACTACTAGCACTTTTGATAGCCATATGAGTCTCTTTGAGCTAAGCACTAGTAACAGACAGTCACATTCCTGAAAAAGTAGTTAAGCTGTTGAGCAGTGTTTGTAGTATTTATAGTTCATTAAAATGGGGCTGCCATATTTTTTTCTGTTATGTTCCCTGGCATAGCTTGGTCTCCCTTTGCATAGGGAAACCAGATCAATAGAGGAAAGACTTCAGGAGAGCTCCCTAATAAATGTGGCAACACTTTCATTTTAGGAATTAGAACTCAAATAATTCTGTTTCTTCAGGTTTGGAAGAAAGTGTTATTCTGCTCTTGTTAATGACGGAGGCTTAGTGTTAGGCCAAGGCTATGAATTTATTTATGACTTTGTCCTGCTTTCAGCCCCAGTTCACTCAGAGTTAAGCTGATGATTGCATAAAACCCACACCTTCTTGTTTTAGCTATTTTACTTTGAGTTTTATAATGCAGTGAGAAACAGATTATATTTGAAGCCTTCGATAAATTTTTGCTAAATGTTTGCCATTTGTGTGGTTAGAAAGGCCCTAGAAAAAGCCACTTTGAGCACAAAAGTGGTAGTGCACAATACTGAATGAAGACTAAGCAAAGAGGTTTTAGTAGACTAATCTGTGCATCTCTTTGAAAAGCAAAACCTTGAGACAGTCATCCAGTCCTATTAACAATCCCAATACAATAAATATTCTCCTACTCTTCCTTACATAAAACTTCCTGAAACTGATAGGAGTCACACAAATGAAAACTTTTCAAAGTTCACATCCAGGACCAACTAGACAGATGTCTTTAGGGAGGACTCCTGTTTGCTGATATGATGCTAGGGATAAATACGGCTCCAGCAGCTATTTCTGACTAAACAGGAAATAGCCAAAGCCAGACTGGCTCCGTGCTTTGTTCTTCTGCAACGTGTCACCTTTACTGAGGACAAAAATGAGTCAGATATTGAATGTCATTGCTCAAATTACTTTTGTTTCTGTTAAAACAGAAATGCAAGTTTGTAGAAAATTTAAAAATATATTCATCTATACACATACTATCTTTTAACATGATTGCAGCTCTATTTTCAGAAGCCTGCTTCAAGTACACCTAGTGCAAGATGTTGCAAAATAATCCTGTAAAGTGTAGTTATTTACTAATAATGGATATTCTAGGCAAAGGTGTTTGAAGTGCTGCTTTATAGTCAGCTGCTGAATTGAAAAATCCTTTACAAACAACATTTTTACATTTCAAGGTAACAGTTAAATCATTGAGACTTTGTATCCCACACTCAAAATTCTGCTTTACACTGGAACAGGGAATACTTATTTCAAGCACATCCAGTAAAATACTTATTTTAAATTATATTTTACAGTTCAGTGGTTTCTCTGACCTGAAGATCCCAAAGAGCTTCTCAGATGGAGGTGAAGTTATCTTAAGAATAGTCCTATGAGCACAATTATTTCCGTTTTACATACAGAGAAAATGAGTAATGAAAACGGATGGTTTGTTGAAGGTTGCACACAGGTGCTGGCAGGAAGACTAGAAGCTGCACTTCTTGCCTCCCACTTCTGTGCTTTAACTATAAAGCCACTATTAGGCTTTCCACATCATCCTGTGATTGAGTAACTTTCATTAGATCAGTGGAGATTCAGGAATTCTGAGCTAATTAATGCTCTGGCACTTTTCAAACCCTCAGCTGCTCTTTACCTCTGATGGTTCTATAGGGTTCGATGACTTGCAGTGATGTGTCTCTGAAGAGACAACAAAGGAAGGCAAATAAAGGATGAGGATTCACTAACCTTGCCTGACAAAGGTAGGGGCCATACTTAGAAACATTTGCTCAGGTTTTATAGGCTTCTTACTCTATTTAAACAGAGGGTGTGAAAGCTTCGAAGAGGGATTCCTGTCATGTTAAAATCTGATAATTTACAAGTTCTTCCTTATCACTGTCCTCTTCACTGCTCTTCTAGTGATTACAGTAAATCATGTGAATTCTCTTTTAAGACTATGCCTTTTCAATGAGATCAAATTAAAAAAAAAAAACAACAAAACCAACAAAAGACCTGTGTAAGCCACAAGGAATCAAGTATTACAAATATTCTGCCAGCTGTGCTTCTAAATAATTAGGGAGGGACATCAGCTGCTACTCTGTGATCTGGATCAATACCTCCCAGAAGTTTGGGTTAAGATGTTTTGGTTCAGATTTGTAATGCTGCTGATTATAACCCACTGTGTGTAGAGTTAACTGTTTCAACTTTTCTGCTAATAAGAAGATTAATTGTGAAGAAAATAAACAGGCTAAGCTATTAACAGTGATGAATTTTTGAGTGGGTAACTTTTTCAGTCCAATTAATAGCACATGGCCTGTCAGTAATGTTTGGACATCAAGAGGCAGTACGTTGCAAACAACCAGGAGGACTTAAGAACATTCATCAGTGAACTGTAATGTCATTTGAATTCTAACTATTACTCTTGGTCCCTCTCCACATGGCAAAGGCTCGTGCTTTGTTTACATTGTACTTTGGTATTTTGGTATGTTCCAACAACCCAGAAGTGGGTCATCATTAATGACTATGTATATACCCAGCATAAGTAATTTATTATGTTAGAAACAAAATATTCAAAACACAAGATCTTGCTAAAACTACTTTTTTTGTCAACTTATAGTACAGAATAGGGAGGTAATTTTTAGAAATACGATGTTTTGTGAACCTGGGCCTCTAAATATGGCTTTAAAACTATCAATACATATACAGCACTGCAGAAACTGAATGCTTTAAATGGTTTCTATATATATTATTTGAACTTTAAAAATCTATGAGCAAATCGATATGAGGAACACGGGGATGAAGTAACTTTACAGTGTTAATAGGGCTTAATATATGAAGTACTAAGCACTGCTGTAGCACTCATAAAACAACACGGCTAATGCTTAAACTTGTTTGACATTGGAGCCTTTTTACTACTTATATTCCAGCATATTTACAAATTGAGAAGAGGCTTGTTGAATCTTGTTCCATGATAGACTGCTGAAGTATTCAGGCTGGTAGTTTTCAATTACTTCATCTTGGCTGTGATTCAAAGCAGGCCAGCACAAGGAGAGGAAGGCATTCAGCTTGACCAGCTGAAACACAAGAGGATAACGTGTACTCTTAAAGGGGAAGAGCCCAAAGACCCGGCTCTTCTTGACATACATCATTAACTATTAATAGAGATTCATTATTTTGTGGATTTGCACAATTGGCTCTTAGGACAGGGTGTCTACATGCTTTACTAATTATCCCTAACCTGCTTGGAGGCACATTTGTGAATGCCAATCATTTATTGCCAATTTACATACTTGAGGGAGGGGGCTGGGGAGAGAGATTCAGTAGTATAAAAACATGTTAAAGTTAATGCATTAACGTTTCCCTTCAGATCACCTTGTGCCATGACTTGACATGTCCATCCCTGTCCTAAATAAGCCTAACCTCTTATACCCTTCACAAGTGACAGGAAAGCTGAAAAATTTCCTCAAGATTACTTGAATAGTGAGGAATAATATTGGTCATAATGTTGAATTTTAGGATATTTTTAAAGAATGAAAGTATATATTTGATTAAAAGTCGTGATTTACTTATTTTACATGAAATTTCAGTGTTGTCTTTCTGCCTAACCCACTTTGCAGTGTGTCAGGAAGCATTTTACTCATACTCCTTAAGGCAACATAAATCTCCTGTTTGAATACATACGAGTTTATTATACTCCTTGCCTTGAGGTTTGAAGTGACATGTTTTCTCATGAGGGTGGACAAAGCTCAGAGCGTAGGTGTCAGGGTAGTAACATTAGCCACCCGTACCTAATCTGAGATATCGTGCCTGACTCTGCTGAGCTATTATGACTGAGGTGTCCCTGCTTTGTTGTCATTAAGTGGGTGGCTGCTGTGGCAAGATGCTTCTGTTCAATGAATCAATTGTACGATGAATATTAGACATCTGCAGGGGGAAGTATTGTGCCTCCTTCTGTGACATCCTGCCCCCAAATCCTTTCTTCCTCTGCTTCTCTGACATGCTGCAACAGCTTTATGAAAATCAAATGGTTTAATTGTAAAACTACCACTTAATTGAAAACACACAGGATTTATTCAGTGCCCAGCTTCTAGAGATCACTTTATTTGGCATTCCTCTTTTTTTTTTTTCTTCTTACTTCATCTTAACAAGCAAATTTTAATATTTAAACACATACCGCATTGTTAAGGAGGCAAGTGTCAGCATTGTAGTGAGCTTTAAATAAGTTTTTTTAAAACTTCATGCTACTTCAGAATTTGTTTTATACAGGGCTGGGTTCTCCAGTCAGCTTAGGCAAAGTAGCCTTCACATGGACAGCAGAGAGTTCTGCCTGTAGGAAAGAGTTCTCCAGCCATGCAGAGCAGCATCCAGGTGCCCCTTCTTGGAGCCAGCTATAGAATAAAGAAGGGCTCTGCTATACAGAGTTTTCTGTGGCTTGAGGCTCCCAAGTGTCTTGCATTTGTTCCTTACAGCTATTATTTAGGATGATGCAGCTCCAAAATATCAACCATTAAGCTCCTTACTACTGCTCTTCCCGAATGTACTGCAGCCTAGAAGTGATTTCAGCATGACTGGAGGAAATTTTCTCTCTGTCTTGAATCTCTTTCTGAGGGCAAAATGAACAGGATGCTCCGTGGGCATAGTTACCGTAATGGGGCTGCTCTTGTATAGGGAAGCCTTCAACTAATAAAGTGGATTCATTACTTTTTCAAGGCATTTCCTACACTGATCTAGGCAGAGCATGGTACAGAACTGCCCCCTTGCCCTGCTGAGGAAGTGGTAGTTGGCCTCATTTAACAAACACAGAAGAGCCCGAGTCCTGATGCATAGGTCTGTTATACATGTTCTAGGCATGTTTGTAGGCACATGGGAGCTGCAGAGGAGCACTGTACTGTAGGGAGATTTTGCAGTCCTGATTAGAAGTGAAATAAAAGACCCACACACAAACGAAAAAACCAAACCAGCCAAAACCCAGGTTGGAGTGTAGCCTGGCAGGATGAGCCTGTGCAGGGTATGCTGCTGCTGAAGAGCTTCACCAGGTCCTTCGGAGCATTTCTGTGGTGTGTGATTGTTTTAGATGTTGCTTGGAATTGATTGGTTTGGAAAGTCTGGCTTCCCCTTGCCACATAAACCTGTGGGAAGAGGGAGTCTCTTTCAGCATAAACATTAGCAGCGGGCAGCTTTGCATGCTGTTCACTTTGGTCACAGTTTGTGAGACCGAGTTTTATCTGCGCTTACAACTGCTCACCTTGCTAAGGTTGCCTACAAATAAATGTCAGTCTATTTTAGCTGTGATTTCTAAGTATCTGCTGTAATACTGCCTGGGGGTTATTTATCCCGTTTATGCAGAAGTGGCCTCTGTTGAAAAAGAGGAGGAGGTGAAGAGATACAGCTTCCTACATAGTAGTAAATGCAAGCTGTGTGTGCATGACAATATAGGTCTCCGAGGTTCAGTGGATCTGGAATTATGCCATTTGTTTCACACTAATTGAAGCATGTGTCTACAAGTGTGCAGTGCAAAACACAGGATAAATGGAGATCATAAAATAAGGGTACTGCATAACCTATCTTATTATTAGACAGGCAGTCACTTGCACAGCACCTGAAAATGTATGTTTTGTGAGGAAAAGCTGCTCTTTCCTGTGCATATGTGTATACATATTAAGCTAATAGGATTTATTTCTGCTAAGCCAGTCTGAGACAACAGATAGACTCTGAAAAGCTCTAAAAGACTTTACTGTATGTCCCTTGTGTTTGTGAAAGATAGCACATACTTTCCAGTGCTTTTTAAATTGTGAGTCCAGAGTAACAAGTGTTAGACTTCAAGCTGCTTCTGTATGAGAGCAAGACACCTCAAAGAGTAAGTGTTGTATCTTAAGCACGATTAACCTTAATTTGCTCATACACTGAACTCTCTAGAAAAAGATTTATATGTTGTGTGGTTTCAAGAGACAGATGCTGAGACAAGGCTGAACTCGGTCACAATTTGAGACAATCTCAATGGTACTGGAAAGAACAGGTACGTTTCTGTACCTGGCAGAGACATTCAATGCAATATGTAGGTTAGTGTAATGTGTCCATCAGCATAACTTGTTATTGCATTACATTTATTACCATGGTGTATGTGAGATCTCACTGTAAATGTTTTCAAGAAAGGGAATTAATGCATTTTTATGTGAAGTTTGGTTTCATCAGCCAAGACAAATGGATCTGTGCCATTGACTTTGGGATCAGAAATTTATATGACACTTCTGTCAGTTTTAAATCTGAAAAAAAACCCACTTTTTCAATCAGTCCTTTTTCATTGCTATGTTTACAGTATGGCAGAGATATATTGAGCTATGCAAGTGGGTAGGAAAAAAATGAGAAACTTAGTTATGTTCTAGAGATATCAAACCATTAAGGGAGAAAACACTTTTGCTGTGTGTCAGATCTCTGCAAACCACTGAGGCATCCACTCATAGACTTGAGAAAGGAAGGAAAAAAAAGGGATAAAACCCAAGGGGAAAAAAAACCAAACCCAAAACACATTTTCTCTCTATCTGTATGCTTCAGTGCATGGCAAGTAGTGTATGCTTTTTAGGCATGATTCACAAGGCAGATTCATCTGCAAGTGACTCTAGGTACAGCAGTGGGGGTGGATCTGGATCATGTAAGGCCAGTGCAGAATGTGGGAAAACATCTTCCCCCCACTCCCCAGTAAACAATGTCAAATCAAAAGGTTTACATTGCAGTTTTATTGTTAACACAAGAAGAGATCTAGACCAAACTAAAGGTCCATTTAATCTTCTATTCTTTCTACAATAGCAGTTAGTATCTGATACTTAAGGAAAAAGAGTAAGAATGAGGACAAATGGAGACAAACACTAGTTTAGAGGGGTTTTGTAGAGGTCGTATTTGAACCATCATAGTCAGAGCAGCCAGTGGAGTTACTCTGACTTTGTCTTTGAGCCTATTTACAAATTAACTCTGCAACAGCCTGTAATACTGTCTCCACAATTTAATCGTGTACTGGGTGAAAAAGTGCTTCTTTGTTCTTTGTTTTAAGCTTCCTACCTAATTAATGGGTACACTATCAAATTATCGGGATGCGAGGAAGAAAATTGTTTGTAGGCATTTTCTGGTTTAGCCCTCCAGTTTATTCATTGCTATCACTTTTCCCATTTGAAAAATCCTATTTCTCTCAAAGTAAGAAGGTTATTCTGTACCTTTTAAGCAGCATGGTTGCCATTCTTGTTACCTTTTCTGTACTTTAAAAAATAAAAACCACCAAAAGAATCCGTAAAAATAAAAGGAATAATTTAGAGGAAAAGTTCATTAGAAAGGTCAACTCAAAGCAGAAGTTACCCCAACTCCACAACTAAAAGATGACAAAAGTAAAAGCATGAAAAAATAGGTGCTGTCAGGTGCTTGCTTTCAAATCCTTAGAGACTGGTCAGAAGCATTAGTGATATTGCAGTGTCTTCTCTTGGCCTATAGATAAAAAAACCCAGAAAGACTGGTGAAACTCAGAATGAAGTTAATATCATACTGCTATGTGAACTTTTTTCCACACTCATGCATTTATATTTATTTCAAATGGGTTGATTGTAGAAGCTGATAAATGGTCTGCTGTCAGTTGTAGTCCATTGTGTTTGTCATCAGTGCAAGTTCATTGTAGTCAGTGATGAAATTTCACCTGCTGTGTGAAAGAAAATAAAATGCACAGTTGTGGTTGTAATTAGGGTTGAAAATCAATAGTAAAAGATGTTTTAAAAATGAGAAAGACAGTAAAAAAGAAAATGAGGATGAAACTGTGAAAATAGAATTAACTGGGGACAGATAAGAACAGCAAATGCAGAGACATATTGGAGGAAATGGAACATTAATCCAAGGTGGAACAACTACAACCACTTTTTGCAAGATGTTTCATTTTGAGTCTAAGAAAGAATGTCTTTTCTAGTAAAAAAAAAATCTCTTCCTGTGGCGGTATGTACATGTGTGTGAACAGAAAATGGAGCTGCTAATGGTGCCTTGAAGATCCTAGCATTTTTTCTGCTTCAATCCCTTGGTGGCCACCATCCTGGAAAATGAAGGACTTGGGTGAAACTCACTTTAGAATTCAGGAGGGGATGTCCCTGAATTAGTGAGAGCAGCATGTCAGAATGCAGTTCACAATAAAGAATGCTGCACTTTTTTTTTCATTTGCCTTAAAACTATTCTTTTATAGCCTTTGAGAAAAGGTATCTGGGGGTTTGGACATGACCAGATGGCTGAGCACTGAGTAGTTGTCTTCTAAGTCACTCTTAAAAAGCACCTGTACTAAAAGGGTGGAAAATTGAAAATTCTTGTTGGCTCCACAGGGGATGACTTGTGTTTCGTTTTGATGGAGTGGAATATCTTTGACTATTGCTGATTATGAAAGGGCTTATTACTGGCTAGGGAGTAAGAAAGGCAAAGCATTTCATTCTCTGCTTTTCTTAGCTTTCACCTCAAGAGCATCAGCTTAGAAAATACTGTGTCAGAATGTCAAAGAAATGCTTGGGCAGTTTGTTCTTTTTGGTTTATCTTTCCCTAAGTATCAAAAACCTTGGTCACAGAAAAGACAGTCTTTCTCTTTAATAAGTCTGTTTCCAGTACAAAGCTAGTAGAATGTGACAGGCAAATACAATAACCCAATTACAGCATCTTCTGTATAACACACAAATGTGTGAAATGTTTTCTCCTAAATAAATAGCCTTCAGTAAGATATGTGTATTGTGCTTATTTATTAGACTGCATTCTCATATCACTTTGAAACTACATCTGCTATATTTTAAATAGTAACCAACAAAGTATGACAAGATGGCAGAATAGTTTAATATCATACCCTTTGTCTACCCAGAAAGTATGAAAGTAAAGTAAAGCAAATGGCTAGCATAAGAAGGGTAGAGCATGTTATTCTGTCAAGGCAGACAATTCTGCTCCTCTTTGGCACATCAGTGGTATAATACAGAGATAAAAATGAATCCTTGCACAGTGAATTGGGTATTTCCTAGAAGCTCCTGTTGGAAATTGTTTCTGATCTTGTTAGTTAAGGAAGATTTACTTTGCGCTTAAGTTATCAGACATCAGTTTCCTAATGCACAAGTCCACAGGAAAGTAACATCTCCCAGGTATTCATGAACTTTTTTTGAAGGGACAATAAATTAACCAAGCAGCTGACGATGTAGAGCTTTCGTATATGTCTTATTAAGCAGAAGTATCCAACAAGCAAAAAATATCTTGTGGGTTTTGTAGAAATGTACAAGGACTTGATGTATGGCACTGCATGTGCTTGTAAAGAGTATATGAGAACAAAAAAGAAGGCAGATAGCTGTTCAGAGCCCAATTCAGCAAAGATTACCCACAAAGAGCAATGTTTACATCTGGGCATACAGGCCTCTTAAGTTGGAGAAGTCTATGGAACTACTCTTAGAAATAAATACCATCCGGTGGGACTCCCTGCTCCTGCAGGCATGGTAATACTTACTACACAGAATTAAAAAGGTGTGGTTAGAGTGGTATTATAGCTTTCTCATACATGTTTATGGAAAGCTTGTGGGCGCCTCTGGTTTGCATATCTAAAGAACTGTAGTTACAGAATAGAAACCACTTCAGATCCAAAGCTTCTACTGACTTCAGCAAGGCTGTGTGTTCCAGTACCTTCAGAGTTAGTAGGTCTCTTGTGTATCTGTGCACACCCCTCGCTGCCAGACAAGATGAAACTGAATTCTCAAGCCGAGTATTCAGTAGTCTACAGCTGGTTAAATGTAGATCTGAGCCTATTCTCAAGTCCCAGCTTGTTCATCATCAGTGTTGTTTATGCACAAGCCTATGCTAAAGTGTGGATTCAGGCAAAGCTCCAGAGCACACCCAAGGGCAGCAGCCCAGCCATGCTCAGTTCTCTGGCAGGGAACGGAGCTCGTTGCTGCTGCAGGATGGATTGGGCACAGTGGGGACAGTGTGCTACCTACAGCCTGTCCAGCAGTGTGCATCCTGCTGTCGGCTAGCTTGAAGGATGGGGAAGATGGGCTACAGCTGAGCTATTAGCCAGCTACGTGGGTGGGAAGTGTATGTGCCACAAGTCCCATCATGCTAAACTATCTTTTCACCTTTTAGTGGAGGTATGGCAGGTGATGACTCCGTGCATGTGCAAGAATGAAGCTCCAAGCTTCTTGCTGCACTGCAGGTTCTACAATCTGGTCCTCCACTTACTACACGCGCTTTTTTTGAAAGTAACATTGGCAATCAGAGAAATCCATTTTCCGTACCAAACTTAACTCCCACATCGTATGAATTTGAAAGTGATTTAATATTTCAGATGGTAATGGTGTGCTTTTACCCTGAGTGGTAGAGTAAATGGCCTCCATATATAAATAGGTAGCATTTAGCATTTATGTTTTTTAAAATGTCAGGATGTTAAACCAATGGGAGGACTGGAAGAGGGGGGAAGAAGTATTAGCACTGTACTGTTTACTTAGTGTACAGAACAGAGCCCTGTAAAACCTTGATAGGAGTCTAATCCTTGTTGATTATGGGAAAAAAATTAAATAACTAGGCATATGTACAAAATCAATTACTCAGCCTCCTCAAATTCAAAGTTGGCTTATAAAACGCAAGTATTTAAAAATTACATACTTCAATTTTCTATTTTTTAACTTTTGATTATTATGAGACACTTTTGTCTTATTTTCAGGCTTTTCTTTATCACTAGAAGCTCTTGAATCTGATCAGAATTTTAAAGGAAAAAAATTAGTCTACTACAACACTGTGAGATTAGGGATATGTTTTTTGAGAGTTGCCACCTACTTAGATAACGGAGGTTTTCTTTCATTACAAAGAGCTGCAAATTAAGTTTTTCAGGGCAAGAATTAAGTGGGAATAAAACCAAAAAATATTCAGTAAATCAAAGGAAGGACAAGCACGGTCTTCAAAAAGCCTGAAAAACACAGGTCCAGTTTTTTGGCTGATGTAAACTGCCATAGACCATCAAAGCTTTCATTAGCTGAAGAGTCCTGGCCCAGTGATCATCGGCCAATCTTGACCCAGGGAAAGAAATTGTATTTCTCCTTTTGCAGAAGGAATCTTCCTAGGAAAAGTACAGTATCTTATTAGGACCATCATAAAGATTTTGGATGCTCTGAGCACGCTGCACAAACACAGAATAACTATTGTGTGTGAAGTGATGCTGGTCTCATTGCAGTTGCTGTGTTCAGTCTCTCTGCATATGTTAAGCATCACACCTACTCTGTGTTACTGAAAGGTTTTGAGGAATGTCTCTGACTGAGGTCCCATGTCTTGAAGCAGGACTATAACCTGGGCTCAGATTGTAAAAAGGAATCATTTTAAGGAAAGAGTTCCCTCAGGTAATCTAGGAGAGGCAATCCTTGAGTAACTGATTTGAATTTGTAGGGTAGATAATGTTTGTGCCTCCTCTCTGGACAAGGTTTTTTTTTTTAATCCAAATAAGTGGTATCCCCCAAATGTATTTTCAGTTTTCTATAAGCCCATAAAGCACATAGTGATAAGCTTTAATGATCATATCATACAATGTTTCCCTGCAGATGTACAGAAATCTCTTCCAAGTTACAGAACTGAGTGTATGGTCTGCAGGTTTTTGTTCTGAGCTGATTCAAGGGACAAATTAATAAGGAAAACTGTGGAGAGGAGAGAGTTTTCAAACAACCAAACCCTCAGTTGGTGTAAATGAAGATAAACCTGTATATTTCATAGGGACTAATGTGAGTTATGCAAGCTAAGGATCTGTTTCACAATTTAAATATTTCGTTGCATAATAAAGGATTATCTTGTAAAATATTCTGATAAATAGCATTTTTACACTTAATCTCTAGAAAAATAGGAGGGAACTCCAAAACCTACTGCCACCCACAAGAGTGGTGTTTGTAGCAAGTATTTCCAGGCATTTGTGCTCCTAAATTCAATTACACTGGTGGCTTCAGTGTAGATCCTGGTGGACAATCACCCCCATCATAAAAAGTGCAGGTTGTTTGCCACAACTGAGTAAAACTGTCATTTTCTGCCTAAAAGAAGCTGGGGCTAAGCTAAGGCAGAAAATAAATCCTCTGTGACTCATAAAGAGAGCGCTTTTTTAGGTCAGGTCAAGAACAAAGACATTGGCAGTGCAATGCTGAGAGGCTTATAGTGGTATATCCCTAAGGACAACTCCCGACACCAATAGGAATTTTTTTTCATGATGGTGTGAATAGTTTTTGAATGGATTTGTAAATGCCCTTAAAATAATCAGTTTATTCAATTAGCAAATTCTCCTTTAAATGTGGAAGGATTTTTTTAATTTATTTTTTTTTACCAAACATGCTGTTTAGTCTCTGTGGCAGGAGGAAAAAAAGAAAGAGCTGGCTCTCAGAACAAGGAAAGAGTAAATGCTCAGGGGAGGGTGAGACTGAGCGAGAGCGTTACTGCTGCCCCTCACCACCACACAGACACACATATGCTCTCTTAGCACTCTGCAGATGCAGTTCTTCAGTACTGAATAGGGGATGGAGCAGCCTTCCACCTTTGAGTCAAGGTGCTTGCTAGTATTATCAAAACTAAATTCTAGCTTTGCCTTGAAGTTCTAATTTTCCTGTGAGTCTTGTTATTTCCATTAATTTTTGCTTGTAGAAAAGGTCCAGAATTAAACAGCTGCTTTCCTAATTTCCCCCACGTTACATTTTCCAGTGTCCCATCCTATCACCATCACCCCTCCCCCTCAAAAAAACAACAAAAACACAAAACCCCAAAATTGTGCTTGGGTTTTCCTATCAAATCCCGTGGTGCTTAGTAACAGGAACCATCTCATGGTGTATTTGCAGTGGATCTGCATATTAAAGGCTAATACTAATATAACACAGATGGGAGCTGGTAAAATCTTTCCCAGAAAGAGAGGTGGGAGAAATTGCAAGAAAGCATACTGTGCTTGCTTGTTTTAGTCCAAGACCTCTTTTAGCCTTGGGTTTTGGATTCAATTCACCTTGGAATTATGATTATTCTTTAGAAAACAATTTAAGAAAGCAGTTTCAGGTTACTTGCTACCTTAACATTGATTTTATTTCTTTATTTAATTTTTCTTCAAGTAGTGTTGTGGACTAACAGTTGTATACATGTAAGCCTTCTTCATCTTTCCACTTCTGAACAAAGTGTAGAGCTGGCCAGTTTCAGAATTGGCGATTACTCCCTTTTCTGCCCAAGCTGTTTCTTCCACACGAACTCTCTACTTCACTAGGAACACGGGAAATTCTCTTGAAGACTCCCATGACATGCCACACACACAGGTAAATGGGTCACTAGAAATAAAATTCATTTCTGCCCTTCACTTCCTGAGCTCCAGAAAAGTGTCACAAAGTCTACAGGTTGCAAATGGCCAGTGGAGACCTGACTCTGTGGGAGACAACTGGCGATATCGTGACTGTTCTGGCAAGCAAATATGCCAGTACCCTTAGGCAGGAAGGGACCCCTCAGAAGTCCTTCACCTGCTCTACTCATCCATGAATCCTTCTTCCTTTGTTGCTGAAGGATCGTTGTATGTGGGCAAAATAAACTTCATGGGACTGAGAGGTCTCCCCTGTCCCTGTGGATTTCTGCTCCATGTCTAATAGTGGGCTACTCTAGAGGCGTATGTAACGTCATGTGGCTCAGTGAAGGTCTTCCTTTGAGTCTTTGCTGGTCAAGAAATGAAAATGGAATGGTATACAGATTGCATGTGAGTTACCTCGGAAAGTTTGCTCATAGGAGGTATTACAGCTCTTCTAATGCACTGAATTCAGCGCAATTGCAAATACTCAGGAGTTCATGACCAAATAGGAGACAGGTGGGAACCTCCCTGGGTCACAGCTAAACAAAACTGTTTTGTCAGTTGTAAAACTGCTAGATCTCTCAAGGCAGCCTGGCTGTCTGTCTGTGCAGGATCAAGTGATTTGGCACACATAGATTTGGCCTACACTTTGCTTTGAGAAAGCAAACCCAAGCTGTTTTGAGGGTCTAAGATAAACTTTTGAAAAGTTTTCCATGTGCTCAGACAGCAGAAATAATGCAAAAATGCACTGCGAGGGAAGAAAGCCTTTCCACAATTTTCAGTCTATGCTAGACCAAGATGTACTGTAAATCAACATTAAGTCCTCCTTAGTGGTATTTCTAGCCTTTTTAGCTGAAGAGCTTCAGTTGTAAACAGCCAGACTTTTGAATCCTCATGAATCCTAATGAATCCTTGTGAATCTTTGAAGCTTTGCCCATCATTAATCAGCCCATCCATGAAAAAGTATTCCAGACATACACACCATATGTACATGCATGTGTTTCTGTAACTATTAATAAAAACAACAATATTGTCATCTCAATATGATAATATTCCACACCTTATGGAATTGCCTTCCTGGTGTTTGAGGCTTAAGAAATTAGATTCCCATCTCCATTGTATAAACATTTTAAAAGCATCACCTAGTTGCAAAGTATTCCCCAAATACATGTTTTTCTTTGAAGATATTTCTACTAACGATGTGTTATTAGTGTGAAGGGCCAAATTATCTACTCATCTAATTGGTTCAGCTCCACTGTGCCACAGAATTTGACATTATCATTTCTCAGGCTCTAACATAATTCATACAAAAGATCAATTTGTTATACTTATCGTGTTAGCATGGAGCACACTTAATAACAGGACATTTTATGCGGCATTAGTTTTCCAGCATTTTTAGTGTAGAGAAAATACCTTCTTTCTTAGCATTAATTTAGGCAGCTTTTACTCAAATGTTTGTGCTTCTCTGTTTTTATAAATTAACTAATTTAATTGTATTGTAAATACTTATCTTCCCTAAATTAATATGGAATCAAAATTAATTAGTTTGGAAAATACAAATTGCTGTTCAACATCACATTTAAACATATAACAAATTAACAGGATGATTTTTCTGTTCTGCTCTCTGCATGTGAAAGCTAGCCAGTGTAAACCTCAAGATACAGTTTCCTTGTTCTCAGTTGTCATTAAGCGCAGGCCTCTCTTGACAAGTTTTTGACACATTGCTCTTCCATCGGGTTCCTTACTTTCGATTGTGGAATGACAAGTCTATTTTGTGGTGGTGTGAAATGAACCATGTACTGCTACCGCTGTCTCATGTCTCATAATGGAAGGTTCACAGCATGGACAATTGGGAATTTCTCTAGACAGGGGAAAAGCACTTATTTTCAACCCCTAGCTTTAATCAATCAAGGAGAAACTGGAAATCGCTGTAAAGTAATGAATGTCAATTTATGTACATGCTATTGATTTTAGAAATTTAATGCTCTGTTTCCCTATTTTATGTTGACCTTATGAAGCTTAAAGATGAACACAATAGGTGAGTATTCTTCAGACAGAATTGGGTTTCCCCTGGAAATATGAAAAAAAGGATTTTGTACCTTCTGTGTATGGAAGAAAAGAAAAAAAAAAAGGGGGGTGGGTAAGAGAGGGGGTCATCTGGAATTTAAGCCAAAGGGCTGTACCAAGTCAAGGGATTGGAGAAAACAGGGGCATGTTATTAAACCCATTTGTTGAAAAATGGACAAAACCATTCTTGCAAGGCACATCCCAGTTGTCGTCTTGGCATACTGAGGATTTGGGTTATTAAAATTCACCCTTTGGTTAAATGCACTCTTGATTCAACATTTGTTATTTTTATATAAAGTGTGAAGGTATTGTTTTGAATAATTCACTATTCATCTACCTTGTAGTTTGCATGCTTTGTGCTCCTTCACAACACTCTGACAGAGAGTGAGAGAGAGATTAGTAAACATGACCCCAGAAGACCTCTCTAAGTGCCTGTCTAGCATAACTTATTGGCTTCACTTTCTCTGCTCTGAGGATCGTTAGCTTCACTGGATACATTACACACCAGTTTTGCTATTGCTTATCTTCACAAAGTTTATATCTCCCCGGGTTTTATTCCCAGATAAGAAACCTAGGCACTGTCAGTTAAAGTATACTCTCAGGAACTCGCCCTGTCCCCTGTAGAGGAAGAAAACAATGAGTTCAGAAATTGTATGATTTGAACCTAGATTGAGACCCCCCCCATTATCATAATGTTGTTTCTGTAATTCCTCCTAAGCATAAAAAAAATAATATTCCAGTAAGAAACTGAATGTTATGCTGGTGTTCTGATCAGTCATAACATTCTGCTCCTACAGAAGCAGTAAGATAACACATACAGAAAGTTTTGTTCACTCAGAGGATTTCTTGTTGATCTCCACTGTATATTTGTACAAAAGCTCTCTGGGGATTTCTCATGTTACTTCCCTGAATACACAGTAACAGGATTGCACAGGAAAAGTGCTGGTAGTAACAGTATGCTCTTAAACAGCATATTTTTCTGCTGTTCTGACTAGTGCAAAAATTGAAGCCAGCTCTGAAAGACAGGTTTTTTCCCCTCCTTGCAGTAGTTTTACAAATGAAATCACAATACTCCCTGAAATTACTAGTGCACTTGACTCCACGATCAATTTACTCCATTTTCAATATAGACTTTGACAAGAATGATTTGTTTATGCTGTCACATGAATCAGTCTCAGTAAATTAGACCTGTCAAAGTTACTTTTTCTGCACAGTACAATTTGCTTTATTTTTGACACCTGTGCAGTTGGGAAAGCTATTGTAAATAAAGTAAAAACTTGAGTCAGAAGGTAAGCTATCTGCCTCTAGATCCTATTCCCTGTGTCAAAAATACATCTCAGTAGTGCAGGGGAGGTTTTTTTGTTTGAAATGGATAATTAATAATAATACGAATGTGATTTGAAGTTTGGATTCTTAATGTACTATCTGTATATACCAAAATGCATATGAAAGGCAAACAAATGCTTCTGTGAGGGTATGCATGCACCAGAACTTGATGCTGCAGAGCTGTAGAGAGATGCCATGTCACCATCAAAGTATCTGTGCAGCATGTCAATGTAGCAGTGTTATTCCTTTAAAAAAAAAAAAAAATACTTTGCCTCCTTCTGTTGCATTTAAGATAAAATCAAGGTCTAGACTGTGTCCTGGGGTTCAGCTGGACCTCTTGTGTAACCTTGGCATCAGTGAGCCTCAGTAAAATCTCTGAGGTGAGCTCCCTCCCTTGTTTGAGGTCTTGCTGCCCTACATGTATGGACAGATTGCTTGTGCACTTCTAGGTGGAAGGGAAGTAGCAGCTCAATAGTAACGTACCCAGGCTTGTTCCTTCTGCTGGCATGATACAGGTGTAATGCAGATCGAAATTGAACCTTGATACTGAACTACACAGCATGCTCCTGGGTACTGAAGGAGAAAAATTTTAATGATGATTTCTTATGATAACAAATCACAATTTAATCTGTTTATGGAGATTAGGGGGTTTGATGGTATCAGTTACTATTAAAAAAAGAGAAAGAAAAAAAAGTGGGTTGGTAGTTTTACACTGAAAGGTCAACAAAAAGACCTTGGTTTTATCTGCATTAAAGTTGCATCAATTAAACTTGCATATTTTCCTGCAAGATTTTACTTGCCTGACTTTTCCAGTGCCAGGGAAACTTTCGGTTTCATTTAGACTGATGCGTGGTCACCTTGAGTTAAACCACAATGAACCCCCTTTTAAACCATAATAAAAGTATTGCCGCTTTCAGCAATGTAGCTCAATTGTTTTGAATAACAGGCTTTGTTTAATCTGGGGCAGACTTTTTATGTAGACAGACCCTTAGTGCTCATTAAAGCAATGGAGTGATGTCTGCTTAGATCGAGCACGAACTTTGCACTTCAGGAAATCTTCCAGATTGAGGAGGAAAAAAATGTAAAATTATTGAGGTAAACTGAAATCAATAACTTCTAAAGAAAAAACACAACAGTGATTATCAGGGTGATCTGCTACTAATTAACTGAAGAACCAAATTACTTCAGCCCTCTGGTTCCTAACTCTGCTTCTTCCTTTCAATTCACCTCTTTCTATTCAATTTGAATGTTCTGCTAGAAAGTAAAGCACTCGGTGCTTAACAGACCTTCATGATAGAGTTCATTTGGCCCAGGCAGGCCCAATTTATAGCTGCTTCTCCCAGAGCCTATTTACTTAGAACTTAATCTGGCTACTGCTGTAAAAGACAATAAAAAACCAAAACATTTCTATAAACACATTAGCAATGAAAGGAGGGCCAGGGAGAATCTCCATTCTTCATTGGATGCGGAGGGAAACATAGTGACAAAGAATGAGGAAAATGCTGAGGTACTAATGCTTTCATTGCCTCAGTCTGTAATAGTAAGACCAGTTGTCCCCCAGATGCGCAGCCCCCTGAGCTGGAAGACAGGGATGAGGAAGAGCATGATAAAGCCCCCATAATCCAAGCAGAAATGACCTGCTACACCACTTAGATGTGCACAAGTCTATGGGGCCAGATGGAATCCACCAGAGGATCATCCTGACCTCCATCACACGGCACGTGCAGGACAGTGGGGGATCAGGCCCAGCCAGCGTGTGGTTATGGAAGGCAGGTCCTGCCTGACGAACCACATCTCCTTGTGTGACAAGGTGACCTGCCTAGTGGCTGAGGGAAAGGCTGTGGCTGGTGTCTGCCTGGGCCTTAGCGAAGCCTTTGGCACCGTCTCCCGCAGCATCTCCCGGAGACACCGGCTGCCCGTGGCCGGGGCGGGTGTGCTCTGCGCTGGGCTAAGAGCTGGCTGGGCGGCCGGGCAGAGCGTGGTGGGGGATGGGGTGACATCCCGCTGGCGGGGGGCACACAGGGTGTCCCCAGGAGCCAGCCCTGTGCCCAGGTGGCCACGGGGGCCAGCAGCAGCCTGGCTGGTGTCAGGAACAGTGTGGCCAGCAGGGCCAGGGCAGTGCCCGTCCCCCTGTGCTGGGCCCTGGTGAGGCCGCCCCTCGAATCCTGTGTTCAGCTTTGGGCCCCTCACTGCCAGGGGGACGTGGAGGGGCTGGAGCGTGTCCAGAGCCGGGCAGGGGCTGGGGCACGAGGCTGATGGGGGGCGGCTGAGGGGACTGGGGGGGCTGGTCTGGAGAGGAGGAGGCTCAGGGGTGACCCATCATTCTCTACAGCTCTTTGACAGGGGAGGTGTAGCGAGATGGGGGTTGGTCTCTTCTCCCAGATAACAAGGGGCAGGAGGAAACAGCCTCAAGTTGCAGCAGGGGAGATTTAGATTCAATATTCACTGAAAGGGTGGCCAAGCATTGAAACAGGTTGCCCAGGGAGGTGGTTGGGTCACCATCCCTGGAGGGATTTAAAAGACCTGTAGATGTGGCAGTTAAGGACATGGGTTAGTGGTGGGCTTGGCAGTGCTGGGTGAATGGTTGGACTGGATCTTAAAGGTCTTTCCCAACCTGAATGATTCTATGAAATGTCCCTTCATAGCCAGTTCAATGATGTGTTGAGCCCTTTCTGTGAGGCTGTTAGCATCTTCAGGGAAGGTCACGACAGCTGGGTGTCTTGGCAGGGTTAAATCCAGGGCTAAACTCAGAGTCTGAGTTTTGGAAGCCACAAGTTTGTGTGTGGCTGCAGCTGCCATTGGGTGGCCCACAGAGAGAAGGGAAGAAGGTTTGTCACGATTTGACTAGTATGTAGAGGAATGAGTATGCATGCTGGGATGGGATTTAAAGCTTCAAACCAATTAGATTTTTAATTGTTTCTTTTTTTTCTGTTTGTTGGCAGTTGTGATTAACTACCCTAGGCCAGTAGATAGCTAAAACACATCCCTGTGTAGGGACACCACATCCCTAGTAGTTTTGCAAATTTGTTACAACAGTGAGTCCTGAATTATCTCTACAATATCCACAATGCACAAAGGCTGCATATACCTACCTGGTAAAATAAGTGAGTTTGTTTACTGCTAAAAAAATGTAGGGCAAATTGAGAATGTTTATTTTCTAAACACATTGTGCTGTACTTTTGAAAGGATGGCTTTTTTTCTTTTACAAATAACAGTTTCAATATCCTTTACTTCACAAGTGTTTGATCTAACCACAGTTGATGTTTAGCCATGGTAACACTTGGAATCTTTTTTTTCATGCCTGTTGCTTTTCTGCCCCCCACCCCACCCCCTGAGACAGACTGATTTGGAAACTATCCAAGTTGTCTCAGGAGTGGTATCAAATTTGCTCTGTTCTTTCCACACCTGACCCATTCTGGCTTCCTTTAAATGCTAAAACTAGCAAGGGCCCAGCCATGATGGAAAAAAAACAAACAAGAAAATCTCCCTACATGTTATCCCCGCACAGTAAAGGTAGTTAATGGGGAATGGTGTTTCAACAGACAAATAACAGACTATGTTAAAAGGAAGTTGCCAGTCACATTTCTTTTTATATCGGATCATATTTAAGGAAGAGGGAAAAGTAAATGTAGGCATTTCTAGAACAGCTGTACCTTCCTATGCACCACTCCTGTTTGTACCCATCTATTTATACCCCTTTAGTCGTGCAATAATAAAAAACAAACCTTTTCCATATTCACACTTTAAAACACACACTGCAGTTCAATCTGATATTTCGTATAATAATCAAACCAATTCCCCTGCTAACAGCTACACACACATTTGTGCGTCAGTTCTTTAAATACCTGACCTTTGGGAAATAGGCCCTGGGTTGGAGCAGGAGGTACTCAGGCTGAGCGTACAATGAGCTTAAATGGAATAAGCTAATTTGTCACTGTTTTGTTATGATTGAATATATGTGTTTAGAATGAAATTTAATTTAAATCCAATTTGTAACATCTCTGTGGGTGGGACAAAGGAAAAAAAACAAACCCAAAGGGTATATTAACTGGATACTGTACTGTGAATGTAATGGGACTTCAGAGTTTAACGTTCAATTAAAAAGCCCTGCATGTTCTTATTACTGTTTACAGGAGTGGGTTTGGGGGAGATTTATGTTATTAAAAATAAAAAACCCAAAAAACCCCAAAACCTGGTACAATACCTTTTTTATTTGTCACCAACTCATGCAAAGTCTTCACCTGGTGCAGTTAAGCCATCTGTTATTCTTGAAGGAAAATTCAGTCAAAGAGGTATCAAGAGATAAAAAGAGCATTTTCATCTAAACATTTGCCTGAGTTGCTGTGTTGTTTTTCTTACTTCAGAAAATGAAGATGAATTAGGATAACTGGCTGTTGTGTTTTGATACGAACCAGAAGAATCTAAGTGGAATAAACAGGCGTGAGCCTTGTGGGGGCTGATTAGTCACACACCGCAGGCGCTCGGAGCAGTGCTGCACCCGCGCCAGGCTGCAGACCACACCGAGCAGCACTGCTGTCCCGCACCGGCCGCTACCCAGGGCTTAGCAAAGCCTGGCACGATCAGCTTCGTCTCGTCTCCCCCACCTCCTGCTGCTACTTTAAAAGTAGTTGGGGAACGTGATAAATGGTAGGAGGAAAAGCAGCTTTTTTTTTTCCTGCTGGTTGATAGATTGGCAGTTTGTTATGGGGTGCCTGGCTGGGGAGGTCAGAGTCCCTAGTTGGGGTCCCAGCTAGTAAAGATCAGGATTGCTCAGAGGGCTTCAGTGAAATGACACTGCTTTGCAGTCAGTTTACTATTTCAGGTATTTTTTTCTCCATTCTTTACTTGATAAAAATGTTCAAATTATCATACATCAAGCAGAGTGCCTAAAGAAGGTTCAGAGTATGATACCAACACAGGAAGAGCCAGGAACCATAAAGTCAGAGGGAGGGGTGGGCAGACAGGCACTCACCGCTTTATATTAAGGATAAACAGCATGAATCAAAGATATCTAAGTTTGAGTGTAGTGGCAATCATTAGTTCATATCACCTTTGCATTGTTTATTTAACCTTGAATATCTGTATCAAATATATTGTTTATATAATCACTTTTCAGAGAGATGTATAAATATATACCTATCATAGATCCTGCAAAGACAGGTTTGTTTATGACAGACCCTTAAAATACAGACAGTATAAGCAACAAAGTATTTAATTATTTGTATGTTCTTTCATTTGCATGTTATTTACCTGATATTAAGTAAGGACTTATTACAAGCTCTCAAAACAGATACATCCCTTATTGGGTAATTAATACTAATCTTGCAAACACATTAACAGCACAGAGACAGTAACAGCTATCTTAGGAGCTGTTACAGTCCATCTTGTAAATCCTGTCTTAGTGGGTGGATTAGTTCATGCTCCTTTGGAGATGTGAGAAAATACATTGTCAATCCTGATGCCATGCATGGGGGGCAAGTCTCCAGATTTTGAGGTTTTTGAATGTGGGTCTAACAGTATATTTGAAGTGTATGCACATGAGGGTGAATGAGAGACATACATAAAAAATTCACTGTTTTTCATTGTATTTGGTTGGCATTAGGAATAAGCAAACCAAGCCTTTAAATTTAATTTTTACAAGTTAACAAAAAATATCAGAAAACACTTTTATTAAAGTGAACAAATAGTGTTAAGATAAGTTTTGTTGATGTTGTTGTTGGGGGGGTTGTTTTGTTTTTTAAAGTTTTAAAAACCTGCAAGCATGATGCTTTCTCTCAGATATAAATACGCTTTCAGGTTGTGAACTCCAGGAGTTACTTTCATAAAGGGAGTGCTCACTGACATGATTGCAACCACGATTTTACTGTAATCGCTTGCAGAATAGAGGTGGTGCAGTAAGTGTGATGGTTTCATATACATTTACTCATGGCTTTTAAAATTACTTTTGTGGCTAGATAGTAGGACCAACCTGCTTTATCTTCCATATGTATATTTTTATTTGGCCATCCATAAGAACTATATTATCCTGTCTCTGAGTAGGAAGTGAATAGTATCTCCTGCCAGCATTGCCTACGCTGGCTGTGCTACGCCCTCACAGAGCAATTGATGTTACCTGCTGTCTGACTGTATTAAACTTCCTAGAAATAGCAGAACAATTTTATGGGTGAAAGAGACGTGTTTTGCGTACAGAGCATGTTCGCAATTCTAATTGGAACTAAAGAAAATGGACAAATTATACACACAAAAAGAAAAGGTACAGTGGAGGAGTATTGATTGAAATTAAATGGATCCTGTTCAGGTAACCAAATTATCTCAGAAGTAACCTAGGTCCCCATTCAAAGGCATGTAAAAGCCCAAGTTGCTGTGAATCCAGAACTGCCTTCTGAGATCTGAAATACCAGGTTACTTCAAGCACTGCAATATTTATATTTACCGTCCTGTTTGGTTTGAAACTTGGCTTATCACACGCTTGCTGGGACAAGAAACACTCTTACATTGACTGTATACAGAATCTTCTGACAGTCTCTCTCAGAAATGAGCATTCCTTCAATTTTCATACTCTTTATCTGTGCTGTCAGATCAGCGTTTGTGGTGGCACAAAAGGGGATATGCCACTGATAGTCCAACTTTTGTTACACTGGTGCCCAGTGATGCAGGGGTGGATTTCCAGTTCATCATGGGAGAGTTACTGTAATTGTCTCAGAGCTTCATTAGCTGTCAGTCCTCCCCTCTGTGTCTGACATGTCAAAACCCAGAGACAAGCTGCTAATTTCTTGTTGAAAGCAGCCAGTCTCTAGAGCTTGAAAAGATATACAAGCTCCTTCCTTTTATGCTAACACACCTGACAAGTGCCAAGTGCTCTTACCTCTCAGTGAAATCTGAAATCAATAGGTTTTGTGGGTGTTCAGAGCTCTCAAGTGGCTCTTGTACAGATAGAGCCCATGGTGCTTCAGCTGGGCTGGGTTTTGGGGGGCTCTTGGCATCTATCTGTGACTCTGCCACATGCATCCTGTTCGACCTTGAGCAAGTCACTTTCTTCAGTTTCTTGATCTCAAAATGGAGCCTGTAGCTTTTTGCACCTAACAGGTGCAAAGATTAATTCCTGAACATCAGTAATGTGTTCAGGGTTTATGGTGATAGTTATTTTACAGAATAATGTCATGAATAATATGGTGTTCATATGGAGTTGTTCACACTGTACCTATCCTGAATCCCTATCTGGACAAGATTTATGTCCTACCCAGCCTATAGTCTTGTTTCCCCAAGATGATAACTCAAAAGCATGTCTTGGAACACAGCCATGATGTGTGGTGTGTGTGTGGGGGTGCACCATGGAGCACATCTGCCCTAGAAGTGTAAGCTGAGATGCTGTGACATGCAGCGCAGTTTGTCTTCCCCTGAACCTTGACTTTTTCTAGTAGGTTGGAGCCACTCTAGCAGCTTTGTTATTCCGGGCCTAGTGGATCCAGAGCAGTCCTTGGGGTAATTCTGTGAAGGCTGTGGGTTCTGCCTGCATGGTTGCCTTCAGCAGCAACATGATAAGCAGCAGCTTCTGGCACCATCGCACCCTCCCACATTGGGGATGACTAGAATGTGCAGTTGTCTTCCTTGTTTCCTAAACTAGTACATGATTTTATAGCCCTTGGATCCTGCGTTGATCCCAGACAGGCATACGGATCTCACACGCTGTTACAAAGGAGGAAACCCTGAGAAATGCTAAATGTCTACAACTTAAGCAGAGTTGCTAGTGAATCTCAGCTCTCAGAATTATCTCTCTTCTTTCATTAAAGCATGATGTGTGCAGTGATTTTGCATTGAAAGAAGAATTTTGAGTTTTTTGGTATGGGTGGCATTGGCCAAAAATATTGTCTAAACACACAGATGTTTATATTATGTAGTCTTTACTGTGTTTGCCTTCTGCAATTTTGGAGCTGTTATTTTTAGCTCTTCATTTTTACAGCAAGACCTTTTGGCATCTTTGTGGAACAGGAGCAGTGTCCTGATTTAGCACAGTTCCATGATACTGACATTGTATAACTGAAGGAAGGAAATAGCTCCCTTGGTATGTACTTTTACCGTAAGCAGCATAGGGATATTTGTTGAGATTCATTGAGGAGTAGAGGCTGTAAGAAGTTGTGGAGTACTGTAGCCTTCCAGCAGAGGACAAGGGTACGGAGGCTTCAAGGGAAACAGACAACCTTTTTAATTCTCATAATGCTTACTATTCTTTGCTTCCAGGATGAGCAAAGCAGTAAATATCAAGCAAAGGATGTTGATTTGTATGCACTGCAATTGTTGGAATAAAAATCAGTTCAGACCCCAGTGACTCTTGCCAGCCCTTGTTGTGGCTGTAGAGACGTGAATGCACAGAAAGTAAATACAACTTAAAATTCAAGCTACCCATCATATTGTAACTCCAAATAGATCATTTGCCTTTCCAGAAACGACTGGAAAGTTTCCATGGGAAGGGAGAAGCAGCAGGGGAGCAGGACCTGTGGAACTGTGCTTGTGTGGGGAGCTGTATCACCAGCCCTGAGATGCTGCTAGCATTTTGTTATTGTTAAGTAACACAATCTATTGCAGAGCAAAATAAAATGAGAACTCTGTATCAGAGTGTAGATACCAGTCTTGCATTAATAAAACAATAAATGAAATTAATAATTTATCTATGGCTGTTTTTACTTTTTGGGTGGGTTTGTGTTTTTTAAACCCTAGTAGAAGTATATTTCTATTCAAACTGAACTGGAGTGAAATTACTTCTACTGTAGATAAAACATATTCAGATGAGCGCCATGCTTTCCCCACAAAGCTAACTGCAATCCCAATTAACACTTCTCAAAACTGAATTTATTTTTTTTCCCCCTACTTCCTAATGAGGTTTTTTCCTCCCTGCTGTCTTGATACAAAGCTTTATGCTGTATGAGTGTGTTCATATGGTGCTTGAGTGCGTTATCTGACCTTGATTGGTGTTTTGGGAGCCAGTTAAATAGATTACATAGAGGTTACCTTGACAACTGTCTTTGCTGATTTAGCAATGCAGTTCATTCTTGGGCACAAGACTCTCAGCAACTGTGGAATTCCACTGACTTCATATTAATCATTAACACAATGTTCTAGGGAGGCTCTAGCAATAAGGACTGTATTGAAATTATTTTTTTTCACTGGGTAAATGTTATAGACCAAGATATGTTTACAGTATGAAATGTTGTTCACAGTCATAAAATGAAAATATATGTTCCTGTTTATTTTTTCTCTCTCTTCTTGTTTCAACAATAATATTGGAATAATAAATCTCCTATCATGTCTGATGGGAAAAGATGGTCTTGTAAATGAAAGTCTTTCCTTAACATTGATCTTGCACCATACCTTCTTTTAGGTCTGTGCTGTAACCTCATAGGCATGACAGATAGTTAAATGCAGTGTTCAAAAGCTTATGAGCCTGGAGTCTGATCTCTATTAACTTCAAGAAGATTGTTTCTGATTTGCCTTAGTGTTTACGTATCAGTCAGAATCTGGCCCTTTTCAAAGGACTTCTTTAGAAAAGACAGACAATTCCTTTTCGAAACTGTTCAAAATTGTTTACGATAGCATTAAAGATAGTATGTAATCAGATCTCTGCGCTTTGTCTTTAAAATTAGTCTTTTAAGTGCCCAGCTCATCCATATTTTTCAGGAGGGTGTCCAGATTCTGGGGCTATGTTTTGCAAAAGGCTGGAAATCTTGTGGAAATTAGACAAGGTTTTTTATGAATTAATTATGAAAATTAATAATGCAGTCAGAGCAGGGGCCACACCACGTTTTTTCTTCTGATACTCAGTGTATCTCATAATGTCTTGACAGCCTGTCCTCCCCACTTTCTATTTGCAGTGTTGTATAGCAAATCCAACTGGTTTTTGCGTTGAAAATGTGTAACTGTCATACAAAACGTCACATACAAATCCTGTGAAGAACACAGTTAAGGACTATGGCACATGTGGATTTCACATGTGGAGGGAGATTGTATGGAATTTATGGGTAGATATATTAGCCAAATATTTTTGCTAGTGTTATCAGGTAATGAAATACTAAACTTTTTTTTTTAACTGCCATCATAAGATTTCGGACTTAGTCCATTACAAATAAGACTGTCATTTGTACTTCCTGGAGCAGTTGTTTGTGAACTCAGAAAGATAGAATTAATCAAGGGGTCTCTAACTCCTGATTTTTGAAGTTAGTGTTTGCCCAATTTTGAGGAATATTTTCTTTCAACTGAAATTATACTGAAGAATAATTTCCCCCAGATTTGTTCTCTCATTCCTTGAGCAGTTTGGTGCTGGGCCAGTACCACAGGCATGAGCCATGTTTTTTGTTTTGGGTGAGGTCAGCGCACACATTGCTGTGCCAGGCACTGCTGTGAGCTGACTGTAGAGCCTGTGGCCACTGCAGCTACTGAGGATTTTTCTTAGGTGTTTTCTGCAGAGACCACTAGAAATAATTGGAACTTTTCTCTCAAGCAGTGTCTGGGAATGGTCTCATGCGCTATCTGTGGTCAGGAAGGACTTTTCACTCACTTCAGCAGAGGAGTCCACTTGACCACACAAAGAGGCATCTCTATCTAAACAGATTTCAAATTTTTGGGAGGCAGGTATCTACTATCATTCTGTAAACGGCTTAGGGAGACATTACAGTTTGCCTTTGTACTCCTGATTGTTTGTCCCTGATGCTGCCTTACCATGCTCATAGCATTTGAGACAAACCAGTGGAAGACTCAGTAGAAACTGTACTGTGTGGCTGAGTTACCGTACCCAAGTACCAGTCTTCCCCGGTCCCCTCCAGCAGAGCTCATCTGCATGCCAGACTTGGGATTTCTTAACATAAAAATATACAGGTCTGCAGCTGGAACCTAATATTGGACATTCACCAAAGTATCTCTGATACAGTGTACTTACATTTATTTTTTGCTGGTACAAGTAAGATTAGAATCAGTCTGAAGTAGGCTGGTGTGGCCTGCTGGAAGATTTTCAGAAGGATACCCAAATCCTTCACTGCAAGTGTGAGTGGAATTGCTTATGGATTGCTTAAGGAAAGGAGCAAAACTTTGTTACTAGAGATTTTAATCTGTCACTTTAAAAGATAGTGAATGTTTCCAATATATGCTCTAGGGTGTTTCACAATTGGCAGAGCTGATTTATTTTGGAGGCCTGTAACCCTGCAAGAATTCAAAAGTAACACACTTGGGCCCTCTGATTTTAAGTTACAGGGTACAGATGATGGAGATTTCCTTGACACAGTTTCTCTCTTTTCACTTATAATATCTAGGTTTGAATATTGAGTACAGTGGTGCCCAGCTGCCAGCCACCTGATTATGCAGTGCTGCAATATTATTCCTTCTGGAGAAGGAGATGGAATAACCAAAGTATAAACAGAGAGAAGGCTGGGATTGTTTATTTTATTGCAAGCTGGACAAAGCACAAGTTTTATCAAAGGAACCTACAAGCATAAAAATATAACTTCTACATTTTGAAGGAACGGAGTTTCCAACTACCTTTGACTCATACAAAAATCCAAGGATCAACAAAAGTCTTAGTTTAAAACCAGATCTATTGCAGACTACTTGTAGCCCTATGTCATTTTTACACCCACGTGCTCATTAGTGCAAGCTGTGACCTCATGATCAGAATCAAACCCACTGCTCCTGTCTGCCATTCTGACACTGCAGGAAAACATGATAAATATCTCCCTTTTCACATGTGAATCTTCTGTGTAAATGTGGTGGCCCTATATACTGATAACTGCCACATTTCAGCATTTATAGTAAAAAGATTTTTCATAAGTATTTCCACTGGTAAAAACTTCAAGAAAATGTAATTTGATGCCAAGTATTTATGCATATCAAAGCTTAATGACTAGTCAAGACAAACATCCATGATAACGTCTGGCATATATCTGTGCTTTAGCCATTTAACCAACCTAGTCAGAAGTTTCAAGGCAGTGTCCATCTGGGCCTGAGAATTTTTCCAAGATTACTGGATACGGTTTGAGGTCTACAGACCACTTCCTGAGATTAATAGATGTTTATGGCTTTTAAATTCATGCATAGGAACAAAAAAGCAGAAACTTTCACAGGCTCAGATATTGAAAAAGCCATTCATTGATTATCAGGAAGATATTTTAACTAGATAGTACAGAATTGTTGTTGAATTATGAATAACAGCCAGTACAGTATATCCTCACAGGAGGTGGTCAAAACTGTCAATACTGAAGTTATGCAAAGAGTTAAATAAGGTTTTCTCTGGGCTGATGAAGCAAGTGGCTCTGGAACCTATTAATTCTTTTCCCAGAGAATACTCCTGTGGTACTAAGGCATGGTTCTAATGGGCTTTGCACTGGAACAAAAGGCATGTTTAGATGCTGATGCTGAAGGCTGCTCTAACTTATGCTTGGGGATGGTCTAGCAATTAGCTTGGGATCAGGGGATTTCAAGAGTCACCTTTGCACCTCCTGTTTTGAGCTGCAGTGTGCATTTTTATCTTGTATCCCAGATCATACCAGGGTAGGTGATTGGAGCAGTAATTTACTGTATTACTTTTCCCTACACACCAATAAATAGAAAATATTTTGTATCTTTTAGAGATTTATTCTTTTGAAATAACTCCAGAATTTAGGATTTGTACAATATCTGTCTGGCAGGAGAACACCTCTGCAGACTTTTGCTGTTATATAGGTTTTTCTAAAGATCCTTAATGGAACAAGATAATTCCACCTGTGTGTCATCATTCAGTGTAAGGGTAAAGTTGTCAGATTGCACAGGGAGATGAACGCTCTGGTTCCCTTCATATTAAAGTGAGATATATGTGTGTTATTTCCTTACATGTCACCTGGAAGGTTTCCCCTGAGTATTACCAAGTCATGCAATTAACACTGCTGAATTCCCCAGGAGAGTCTATGCTTCTAATTTTCTACCCATACTAAGACAGTGATTTCAGCCTCAGACTAGCTTCAGTATTGAGTAACAGTCAAGTACAGGAAACTGGAAAACTTGTGTATGTTCAGCAAAGGCTTTACTAAAGCAAAACAAAGCACTAGCTTAGAATAAAGAACAGTTTCTCTGTCTTCCCTCTATTTTTTCTTTTTTTTAAGGGGGGTGGGGAAACGGGCAAAAACAACCTCTCAGGTCAAGGTTGAAGACTGTAATGCAGAAAAACAAAGCTTGACTGTGATAATCTACAGAGCACCTGCCCTGAGGATAAACAAACAGTTCACTTTTTAGTGCTTTCAAGTATGGTATGAGCAAAATCGCATGAGCAAAACATTCTTTTGAACCCTGTAGAAAAGGAAAAGTTGAAATCTTAAGAACAAACAAAATAGTATTTTATGTGCTGTGATAGATTTTCTGTTTAATAGAAGCTGCAGCATGCAAATCAAATTGACCAAAATCAACCATGTCATTAACCACATAGTTAGATACAAACTGAGAAGCTGTTCCTTTACTTGTTACCAGCTTGTTCTTGAGCATAACATTGTTTTCTGTGCAACACTAGGCTGCCCTGCGCCTTGCTGATGGAGAAGCACACTGCTTACCTTGTGAAACATGCCTGCTTTTAGTGCCTCACAGCCTTTGTTTGGCCCAATTAAGGATTCCAAATTCTAAGCCATGAACTAGCTCTATGCTGGCATTTTCGGTCAGGATATACATGTTGTTGCTTCATTCCCTGATCCTTTGAACAGTGCCAGCATGTACAAACTGTAACTGTGATTTGGCTAATTGCGTGATTTTTTTCTAAGTTGACTGAACAAGGCTTGTGTTAACAGTCTGATTCTCATTCCTGGTTTCCCTTAATCAGGGTGATTTTTCTGAAAAGTTTTGCTAGTTGCTGTTCTTTAACATCCTTCTCATGTACTCCAGAACTTCTCAGCACCTCCTGTTCTTCATAGCCTGAAAAACCACATTTTTAGGCTCTGCTGTTCTAAAGCCGCCTTCTAGCTAGCAGAATGTTCATAACTAACATACCACACACCTGTCACATGTTGCATACTGATCATCCCACTGCCGTGCATGCAGGTTTTTCCTCCCTCTGTTGGATTTCAGTCTGTTGTTCAAATAGTGTTGATGAGATTCCAGAAGTCTTGCATGATCTCCGCTTGATACATTCTCCAGCCTTTGTGAAAATGTTTTTTGGGATAACGATGTTACCCTTTCAAATTTGGGACTCCAGTCTCCTACCACAAACACTGAGCAAATGAGCTTCTGATAACTTTAATTTTACTTCAGATTATACTCTGATATCTATGTCAATGAAAAATAACCACAGAGAGAGAGCACACAGATTGACAGATTGAACAGGGGACCATTAACCAAGAGTATATGGTTAGGTATAGTTAGTACGCTGTACATTGTTGAAGCACAGGCAAAGTGAAAGGGAACAAAGCTTTGGAAGTTCACATCAGGCTGAACAGGGACAACTGAGTCCAACAAAGAGACAAGCTTGCTCGTGTCCTGAGATTTCTTCTTACTGACCACAGCCAGGCTCTCTCTCGATCGTACTGGAAATCCTTAACAAAACTCCTATTTATTTCCATTGCTGCACAAATTGTCTCGTGATAATTTCAAGATTTATTTTATAATCCTAGGAATAATAGAAATGCCTATATGCAAAGAAAATGCTTGTGTTTATGATTCTCCTCTGAGTTCCATTTTCTCTAGAATCAAAGTCCCAGTTCCCACTTCATGATGAATCTAAGTCTTTAGCTTTGCTTCTGTTAGCACCACGGAGAAATCTCTGACAAGACAGATGTCCGTGGCCATCAGAAGCCTTAAATTGAACACCTAAAAATAGAAAGGTACAGAATTTATAAATATTTTTGCAAATCAACCTTTTATAACTACCCTCCTTTTGTAGCAGTGGTAGTTAGCATTGAAATCTAAGTATATTTCAGCAAAAGAGAAAGCTGACCAAGCAGCCCAAAAAATTCTGCAGAGTTCTGCAAATTGCAAGAGGCCCAGGGAAGGAAATCACTGCATGCCAAATTTTCCCACTGATTTCTATTGTCTCTACTTATCATATGTAACACTAGGAATGCATCGTGGAGTACTGTATCTTCCCCACAATTCTCACCTAGCTAATAGCCTGATTATGGTTTATGACTTTGTATTCTCATTCAACATAATTTACTCTTGAGTTAGAAAATATGATTGTCTCCAGAGAAACATCCAGTCCTTTGTTCTCTTTGTTCACAAATTAGTTTGGAGAAGGATCGACCGGTAGTGTAGAAAGCCTGTATTAGATCTGCTAAGATCTCTTCCTATTCAGATTTGCTTTCTGTTGCTGGAGGCTACTCTTGATATTTATTTGGAATGAAATATTGCTCATCCCCTTAACAAAGAGAGAGTTGGTTCCATTCAGTACTTCCATGAACCTCAGACAGTGTTTATATAGTATGTATTCAAAACACGCCAGCTATTTCTTACCATCATGTAGTTTCTCTGACCATAAGCTGGGCTTCTGTTTTATCAGAGGGTTTCTGTTTACCTGGCATCTTTTTTTGTTCTTTTATATCTTTTTCTGTGCAATCATTTCCTAAACTGCCTAAGTAAATATGATTATGAAGAGGAAGAACTTCAGAATTCCTCTGCAATAAGTTCCTTCAGCTTTTCTTCCAGAGACTCACTCTTCTCCCCCTTTCTTACACCTCAGGTTTGGATACCCCCACATAACTCCTCGCAAAACCCAGTGCTCCCTTCTCCGCTTTCCTGACACCAGCATGCGAACATTGCTGTGGGAGCCCATGAGGATATCACTGTGGATGATTTCCATTTACGTCTGATGTCTCAGTAAACCTCTACCTGGAGAATTCTCTCCTTTCTTGTGTATCCCGTTTGTGTAACCTGTTTATTTCTGGTTTCACGTTGCTGCTGCAGTGATCTGTGCCAAATAGGAACAAAATCAGAGGATTCTTAAGTAGAAAGCTACCCCTGCATAATTTCTACTTCCAGGAGAGGTCTTTGCTATTGAATATATATCTTAAGGTTGATCTGCGCTACCAAGACTTTGCCAGGGAAGTAAACCAGTAACAACTTCTTGAGAAGGATCCAGTTCTGTGTATAAAAAATGCCTGCATTGCTAACCAGGCTTCTCTAAGCCATCCTGAAAAAGATTTCTTTTGCCACTATGAATTGTGCCAGCCCAGGTGATTTCCTTTCTAAGCTATTTTGGCAAAATGCTGCCTATGCAGTGCTTTGTAGGTTAAACTGATACCTTATGCAGATTTTTTTTTGAACCAGGTGAATTCTTTCTATTGCCCTGCTATGAATAACAATGGAAATCTGACTTGGGTCACACCAAAGCCTTTGATTTAACCTGCAGGAGCGGGAAGATGAGAGGCAGAAGGCAAGAGGCATCTCTGCTGAGCTGAAATCCTAGGCACTACAGACAAAAAAGCCCCTAGCAGGTCTCAGAATGCCTGATCCAGCTAACTTACATATATATACTAACTATCACCAGAGTATGTGAACACTGACAGTACGTATTCTTTCTCTGCTGTGCATTGAAACCATCGTGGACAAGACATATTAGGTATTTTCTTATGTTTATGCAGTCCTTTGTAAATGTAGGGCCAGATGCACAGCTGCTTTAGATTAATGCCAATTCACCTATTTATACCAGCTGGCAACCTAGTCCACAGATCACTAAATGCTATTTATTATTTTATTTTGTTTGATAGAGTGACAATAGAAGTGACATTGATACGCAGGTCAATTCAATCCTGCTGACATAGTCTTAAGGGGGGTTTTGTTTATTTTTTTTATTTTTCACCTCTCCCAAGAGAATCCCCTTTATAGCTTTATTTTTTGTTAATGTTTATTTAATAAGATCAGAACATTGGCAGTCTCATAAGCTTGTTATTTTATGTATCCTTCAATTTCTTTAGCTTTATTAATCATCATGGTACTTGAAGCTGCTAGCATGAAAAATGCACTGTAAGAATAAATAATCGTTATTATCAAAGTGCTTTCACAAAAATGATCTGTAGGATTAAATTCTTATTAGAGCAGCATTATTGGTCATGATTATTATTATTATGTATTAATTAGTAGTACCAAGATAGTGCAGCTTTCAGAATTATCTTTACCAAATTCAGTTAGATATGAGGGTTTAAAATGTCAGTAGATTTAGTAGTTTAGGACATGGTACTGGGATTATAGTTAATATTATTTATTCCATTCAGTACTTGCAAAAAGCTGATGAAGTGCTCAATGTTGTGCACAGCAGAACTTGTTGCCTGAAACACATACTTTAAGAAAGGGAAAGGAAATAGTTGCATTAGAATAGGTCTTTTTTTTTCTTCATTCTGGAACCCAGGAGATCAGCGTTGTTTATGGCTCTGCCACTTCCTGCGTCTATTAAATTTTGTGCTTTGTCATCTATTTAATCTTTCTCTGCCTCAGTGTATTGATGTGCATAAAGTATGTTACATTAATTAATCTGTGTAAAGCATTTTGAATTATAGGTACCATATAAGAATGGAGTATTTTTTACCATACGTGAGAGAAGAAGCTCTAGTTTAGATGGATTGCCCTATTGTATGGCTGTGTATTTTTCATAGATGTGTTGCCTGTTTGGTTAATGTAACTGTGAGGTGACATGATGAGCAGATTGTGTACAGCATACTTCTCTCTTTTTCTTTTATCTGAAATGATACTATTACTCCTTCCCTTTGATGCAATAACCTAGTCAAGCTTCAAGAGACATAGGATGAGAAAAGACTGACAAATAAAATATTGTTATGGCAGGTGTCATGAGATGGGTTATATAAAGTCTTCCAAGTTCTTTTTTTCCCCACCTTATTATGTGAGCAAACGTTCAGTCTTGGGAAGACACATGGTGTTTGTAAATTTTCTTTTGCAAGGTCCTGGATAGAGAAAGTCAAATAAATAATTTTTTTTTGTTGCCTCGGCCTCTGGATGGAGTTGTTCTGGAGGCAGTCACTCCCCAACAGACAGGCATTAGTACTTGGCTAAAATTCCCAAACAAAGCCATTGCCCTGCTGTTGCCATGTCTTTTTCAGGTCTAGTTTTGCTTGTTGCCTTCCCTCTTTATCTCATGACTCAAATTTAGCATCCCAGGCTTTTAAGAGCGAAGACTTTGTGTTAGATACAGAAAATCCCGCTTAGGCACAGGTGCTGGCTGCAAAGCAGGAGGCAGGCTGGGTACTTAAAAATGACAGTCCCAGGAGCCAGCATATGGAAGGGCAGTTAGTGACTGAGAGGAGATGCCCCGCCCTTTCGGTTTGGCCTCTGCATGCATAGGTGTCACCTGGGATTCCAGAATATCTCTTGGAGGTGGGTACCCAAAAGAAGTCGACCCTTCACTACCAAAACAGAATGAGGAAAAGACCTTTTCTTTCTCTTTCTGTTAACTGGGCATCTTCGAGGGAAGGGGAAGCTAAATGTCCCTCTGCCAAATCTGGCATATGGAATTAAAATTAGGTCTCCCACATCTCAGAAAGGGCTCTGCCCTCCGGGCTTTTTGAGTGCTGTGAGCTCTTGCAGCCTCTTCCAGTGACACACTTCCAATTTGCATACCCACTGAATTACCAGTGGTTGAAATAATTACTTGATGAGATGTCCTAACTTTGTCAACTGCCATGTGAGCGATGTAACCATTGGTTTGTAGGGTCTTCCTGCCATAACCTCCTGTCTTGACAAAAGCCTGACACTCTTAAGAGATGGAAGAGATCTGGGTTGAAGTCCCCACCCAAGTGAGGCAGAGTAGGGTTTAAAATGCTGATCACCCAGATCACAGGCAAATAGCCTAGCTCCTGGAATGTGGGGTTTAGTATGTTTTAAAGGTATCTACTAAACTGGTCCCTGTTGGTTAATAAATAGGAGATCCTAAGGTCTGCTGTGCTGAGTAACCTGGTCTAGATTCTTGCCATTAGTGTGCCACGGGGGGGCTTGACATATTATGGACATAATGGCTCTTCTTTTAAAAGCACCAAATTCCTCTTGCACTCAGTGGCATTTGGGGGTTTGCAAGGAATGCAAGAGCAGGTTGCTGAGAACAGCAGCTAGTCATTTGAGTAGTCTGAACTTTTTGCTTGGCTGCCCCATTTAAAATGGGTATCAATGAAGCAATAGATTGGCATCTGATGTTAGAATAAAACCTCCACACTTAAGTGATACAGTAGCAAAGCAATTTTTGTAAATCTCTGGAATTAATAACCACAGCTATTTGAGAAGAGAAACAGTATCATTCATACTGAAAAATATTCTCTTCCCTCCCACAGGGGAAGCCTGTGTAGGTGTGGAGCTGTAGTCTGGGAAATTAAAAAATGCAAATTAAAAAATGCAAATGTAAAAGAGAGGCACTGCTTGCTGCAGTGCTCTAAGGGTTTTCTTGAATAGCAGCAAATTAAAGAAATGCTATGTAATCAAAGTTTATATCAAGCCTATGAAAGAAAAGCACTATTATCTCTAAATATAGTAATAGTACTCGCTGCTCCTGATCTTTTACATTGTGTACATATTACCAATAAATTACAAAGTTACTGTATCATAGTTTTTAACAAGTCCTTGAAAAAATGCACATTACCTTTTTATATGCCACTTTATTCTGTTGTATTAAAACATTGTGATTAGGAAGGAGAGAGTAGCTGGGCTAGCTTTTTTTTTCAACTTGGGTCATTCAAGTTTCTTCACTCCGTTTCCCTTTGCTGCTCAGCACCAACGAGCGCTTCCCAGCTGCAGCTGTTCACCACTGACTTTAATACAGTTCAATCACATGCACTGCCTTGCTTGCATATAGGTTTAGACAGTAGATATGTTCTGTCTTTCATATCCCCTCTCAATTTATCCATATATAACCCTATGCACCTGCTTTTCTCAGCTTCACATCAACTTCACTTGTGGACTGTTTGCAGCATTTTCCACAAAAGGCCAACATAGGCCATCTAGGGAAAAGAAACGCATGTGCATGTCTGTTCAGTGCTTCAAGATAAGTGCAGTGCATTATGAGAACTGTAAGCCACATGGCTATTAAGGACGTCCCAGTGTAAGAGTACCCTGGGCAATGCCCAAATGGTTTAACAGCAGCACAGGGAGTGGGCAATGTGGCCAAGAAAAGGGGAGAGGATCAGGCAAATGGTGCATCCTAGCAACATCCAGGTAACCTGTTGGTCTCCAAGGCAATATGTAACTGGTTTTGAGAGTGATGAGATCATTGCCAACTAAGATGAAAAATAAGCCATGATGGAAACTCATATTTATTTGGTTGGTAATTACAAGAAGCCTCACTTCCTCCAACAGGACCAGGATATGTTGGGCACAGCTAGAACAGAGGCACAGCCGTTAACCGTGTAGCTGGGAATTTCACCAAAGGTAAGTTAATGCTATTTAAATTTTGATTCCTGTGTTGGAAATCACTTGTGTTGCTTTGTGCTGTGATGATTTTACAAGTTTCACGGTCAGTCGTCTTTGACAGAAAATTCCCTGGGGCCAGAGATTTGCACATGACTCTCTCTAGGTTCCTGCAGAGAGTAGGTGGAAAGTAAAATAAAAATGCAAGTTTCATGGAGCCTTCTTTCCTCCTATGTTGCAGAGGAAGCTTGCAACCACAATGAGTTGCAGAGCCAGGAAGTTGTGGAAAGCAGAGCAGAGGTAGAAAGAGCAGATCTGTATAAATGCAATGCAGGCCTTACACAAATGCTTGTAACCAGTGAATTCAGTATCTCTTGGCTGAAATTGTGCCTGCAGCCTGAGCTGCACACAGAATGCAGGTCTGTGGATTTGACAATTGAGCAAATGAAGACTTCAGCAGAATCTCTAGGCACTTTAAGAAACTAGGCCAAGCATGCCCAGGTAGATAGCCACTGAATAAAATATTTTTTAGACCCTGATTTTAATTAAAATGAAGCATAACTACTCCATTGTGACACTGCTACAGTTTACAATTCTTTCTTAATTTATTTAATCAGTCAAAGCAGATAAATCAGCAAATAGTGCTTGCAAAGTCTCCTAGATTAAGAGGTGAAACTCAGATAATGTTCACCAAATACATTAAAAAAAAAAAAACAGAATTAGCAAAATCCTCCAAATACCTCTATGGATGAAAAATACTAAAGGGATTTGAAAACAGCTCTTAATAGCTGTAAATAGCATATATTTTTAATTTAATACTGTAATATAGGATATGCTGCTTACTGTTCTTACTCATTCAGCAGTGGATATTTAAATAAAATTCAGATCTGGACTGAGATATCCTGCGCTGGAAAAAAGGTGGCATTTTCAGCCACTATTGCCACCATGATGTGGTGAGGTGAGCAAAGATTCCTTAAGGGCATCTTCTTGAGCTCTGTCTTATATTTCAATGACTATCCCATTCTCTTGGTCTGCAAGAGGGAAGAAAACACAGAATTGCATTTGGTGTGTGAAACACTCACTGTTAGGACTATGAAAGTCACTTATGATATGACCTTTACTCCCTCTGAATGATGGGGAGGTGAACTTCTCCAATGTCAAATTGATTACTGCAAAAGAAGTCATCATCACTGTTTCGTACTCTCTTACTGTACCTTAACAGACTTCTGTAACTAGCCTATCTCTGCTTCCAGAGCGGCAGCTTATTAGAAAAGAGCTTAAATGTTTCCATGATCAGTATTCCAAATACTTCACAGTGCAACATACGAAATGCAAGTCTACGTCTCCTTTGACATTTTAATACTAATTGAGATGGCCATTCAGATTTTAGAGTCATCAGTGTCTCTCTGCAGTGTGCATTTAGCAGCCTTGAAACTCTTCCAAATTGTCTGGCTTTAGCTGCCTAGAAGATTCCATTACTCACAAATTCAAATACCATCATAAAAGCTGCTGTAACACCAGGGGTCCTCAAAAGGTCTTTTGTCCAATTCACCTAACATTATCAAAGTGCTTGTAACTGGGCATATATGTTATATTCCTAACTTCAGTTTATTTTTAATGTAGCTGGCATTGGGAAAAGATGGTGAATTTCTCAAGATCTTTAAATAACCTAATATATCTTTTCTATTGAGTCTTCTGTTCTTTTCACATTGTCTCTTGCTCCTGACAGCTAGCGTGAAGTTCTGCTACCAGAAGTTACTAGTTTTATGGGTGTCAATATTAGCTGTTCTGCAGCCTTTAAAACTGCTAAAGAAGTTACTGAAGTCATTATAATTTCTATGGGGTAACACAGGCAAAACAAGTTGAGGTGTCAGGCTTGTCATTCTCAAACCAACTAAATCATACCTTCCTGCCCTGACATCACTGGAATTACCCATCTGTTTCCTGTATTTTAGTGCCTTGTTGATTTGAGGAGTGCTTTGCTCATGTTTCTTACTAAAAGTGGTGTGCTGAAGCACGTCAGCAGGCATTGAAGCAAGCTTGCAGCACCTATTTGGTGGAAGGATTGAAGGACTTTTGCCTCTAAAGCTATTAATCTTGTAACTTCCAAGCACAGAAATCAATAACATTTTGGAAAGTCAAATTGTTCATAAAGGAGCTATGGGTGGTGTCAGTGCAGAAAAAAACAAATACATATTTACTGGAAAATACAGAGAAATTTATGTATTTATTTGATATTGGGTGGCGTGTATCAGAAATGTAACCAATATCTCTAGCAAGAAACAAATTTTTGTAAAAGCCCGATTGGCCAAGGAAAGGGGAAAAAGGATCTAAAACCAGAAGAGGCAGAGCTGTAAGAAATAATAAAATAATCAAATGCAAATAGTAACTAGAGCTGGACTACAGTGCATAACCTTTTCCTTCAAATGTGGATTGAAATCTTTCCAAATATCAATTAATCCCTAATCTACCATGCATTTCCTAGTTGCTTCCTGTGCATTATTAATGGACTGATCACCCTGAGATGAAGGTAGGAAGTAAAAGCAATTAAATTCCTCTCCCACCCCTGCAGATACAATTGACCTAGAGGATTCAGCTACAAGTAAAAATGAAAAAGCTCCAAAAAAGAATAAACATGCCCTTCTTGCCTGAGCCAGACTGTGTAGTTTAAAATGCATCACGCAAGAGCAACAGCAAGCTCCCTTTATATAAAACATCAAATTCTAAGATCCAGGGCTGATCAAGGAAAAGAGCAGGTGCCCACTCTCTGCTGATTTTTCCTGGTGTTCTATAGCTGAATGAATACTTTGAGCCAGAACTCCAGACACTGATTCTTTTTTCAGTGTAGAAAAGAAAACCCCATCTGTCTCCTGAAAGGTATTGATCCCATTTGAATTCGAAGAAACAATTTTAACTTCATGTTTTTGTGCTGGGTGATGGCCACAGAATTCAGTAAGGCTTCTGACTGTATAATACAGTTAACTCCAGCCTGAGAGGGATATAGTCATCCTAGCCTGCAATTATCATACAGATCAGTCAGCAAGGATAACAAGGAGAGCTCTGTGGTTGGCGTTTGCACTCTAACGTGAAAGATTTGTGTTTGTTTCCACAGTGTTGTAATGCCGAGGTGAAAGTCTATCCCTTTTGCCCTGTTCAGCATCACTGGAGAGAACATACTAAGCTAAAATAGGCGTCTTTCCAAATCACCATGTTTATCCTTCTATTTAGGAAAAGAACCCTAGCCTAACAAAGATTATGCTATCAAACTCAGGGTGTATGAACAACTAACTGGTAAGGAACAAAGGAGGAAAACACTGACAGTGCCTACACAGTACAGGGAAGAAAGGGGAAGGAGTGACATGTGGTTTTACTAATGTAGAGGGTCAGTTCCGAATGTCTATGAATGAGGTCCTTGGTTATAGCCATCCTATATGTATGTGACTGGGAGTATTTTCTCGCTATTTATTCTCTATTTCTTTCATGGTCTTTTAGGATCATAAAGTCTTCGGGAGCACACTAGCTTGGGTGCCAGGAAGAAGAGAGGGAAGGCAGAAGAAATTATAGAAAACATGAGCTAGTCTTCCTTCTGCGCTTGAGATTTAGTGAGCCATTTGGGCTTTCTTATGATAAGAAGTCTCAGAGGGGTGGCAATGAACACAAACAATTAGAACCAGTGGCAGTGCAGAGAACCAGACCATAGGTTTTCTTGAACCATTATTTTTGCTGGTGATGATAAAGGTTTTGATATCAATATATGGTTCCCTGAATCTGTGCTGGTCTCAGGTGAGTCTGTCACACTCAGTGCCTGCCATTCTGGATGATTCTTTGGTTTGGTTTAAAAATGAGCACCCAGCAGGAGTTGCACAGGAGCCCAAGGTCTGCGTGAAAAGGAATGATTCAAATATCATCATTGTGGGAGGGTAGATCTAGAAACTTAAAGGTTAGGCAGAGCACAGTTTTAGGGCGGTCACGGGACCCTGACATGGAAATTGTCACAGGAGAGAGGAGATGAAGTTCAAAGCAAAACCACAGAGGAGAAGAGCTGGAGAGGGGTAAAGTGAAGGAATAAAGTTCCTGCGAAGCAGCCATCCATGGGCGGCTTTGTTGAGGCACTGGCTTTCCACATTGTTGTATTTCTTTCTTTTGTAACAGTTTATACCTACTAGAAAAAGACATTGTGAGTAATCAGCTTTGGCATATTTTCCATTTTCTCATTGCATGTGTTTTTTTCAGAATAATTTATGATATAAAGGGCAAGTTTTTACAAATTAATTTCTGCATAAAGACGTCAATTGCTCAGCCTCATTTAATGGGAGTTCATTAGCTCTTTTGGGATATCCAGTAGACGTTGCCATTAAGATATACAGCAAGTGATCCAAATATGGCTCTCTTTGATATGAAATCCTGATGTGGTCAGGAGAGCTTCACGAACAGAAACGAGAGCAGACTCATGCTAGAAGGGTGAGCTGGGCTCACAATGCAGTACTGCTTAGTATGAGTGGAATGGGAAACAGGTGTTCGTTTTGCATGTAATTAAGAATGGCATTGGAAACAAGGAGTGCAGAAAGATGGGCTAAAAGCTGAGACAGAAGTGGCCATAAAACCACAGGCAGGGTGCAAATTAGTATTGTCATAAAATACTAAAATGAAATTATATAAAGTACTAAAAACTATGGTTACATGGCACCAGTGTATGTATTAGTATTTAGTATTAGTAAAGAACTGAGAAATACCACAGAATACGAGCTTTGGTTGGTTCTGTGCCTTTTAATGAGACCATTGTGCCTGTTCTTCATAACAACATAAATTAAGGAGAGGCCGTCAACTTTGATTTTGAATTTCCATATGTTTGTCAAACTGAGTTTCTAAAGCAATTTTTTTGTTCTTTTGCTTTTAAAAGGACAAAAAAGATGGAGATCATATTATATTCTAATCACTTGTCAAAATTCCTTTTTTTAAATCAAAGTTGTTTAATGTTCAAGAATCCTTTTTATGCATATAAAGTACTATGTTTTACTCTTCTATGATTTAAAACTGATTTTATTAATATTAGCAAAATGTCCTCACAGACAGACTGAACTCTTGTGCTGTAACTCAAATCCCAGTTGATTATGGCTCAGCTGTAAAGTTATAAACCCTTGGAAAAAAAGGTTTATAAGAGAAGTATTGACACAGTCTTAACTATAGCCATGTGAATGGAGCCACTGTAATATTGTTTGGAAATAGTGTTCTAAAAGGGAATCTTTTATGAAAAGAGATGCCAGCTGTTCACTTTGGAAACATTTATTTCATTGGCACATGATAAAATTGGCTGTGGAAGATATTATTCTGAAACACAGCAACTTCTTAATTTCATTATGACCTGAAGTCACTGAGAAAGACATGATGCCTAGGAGCCGTGAAAAGGGATCGTCACTGTGTCTTTTGCTTATATTGCTTTTCAAGAAATATACACATTTTCTTAGAACAATTCAGTCTGGACGGGCCCTCAAAAGATCATTTAGTACCTCCTGCTCAAGGCAGGAGAAAATACATGATAACAATTTTTTTATTTCATTTTTTGAACAAAGATTTTCTTTTTATTTTAAGACAAGAAGGCTTAAGAAAGCTTGCTTATTAAATATATTTTTTGGCTTTTGGCAGTAGTTTGCCAGGCAAGAGCCATTTGCTTTGGTTTGAGACAGAAGTCTACAAGCATGGCCAGGAGCACCTGCCAGCCCCAGCCACACTACACAGTCCAGGATCACACATGAATAGGTGGCTTTAATCACAAGAACCCAAAATCTAAAGAGATAAGTAGGGAAAAAATGAGGGAAACAGAGAGGAGTGTATCCTGTTGACTGGCTCATGAGGATCTGCCATGTGGAATCTCACTTCTGAGTCAAAAAGGTTGCTGGGTCTGGGAATGAGATCCAGAATCTGAGTGTGCTGGCAGGGGAGATGCCACAGCTGAAAATGCTGCTCCAGTGATGCTTTTCTGCAAAGAACCTAACAGGAGATAGCTGTCTACCCTCAATAATAAGGTCTGGCGTGAGTCTCTTGTACATCAAATGGAGCTTGTTCATCTCACAGCATCCCCTTGTGCCAAAATTAAAGGAAAGGTATAGAGTGGTATAGCTCTGTATGTGCCCAGCTACACCTGGGTATGCAGTCCTGAAATGATATCCTATATTATAATTCTATGACTTATATTCCTATTATACATAATATTTTAATGGTGCAATGCTCTTGGAGGTGTAGGGGAGGAAAGAACTTCCATTTACCTGAGTTATTTTTCTTTAATGTACAGTGCAGCATGAAGACACAGATCATTCCTTATGCGTTCATTCCTTATTGCTACATCTTCTTGTCCTTGAATAGTGCTGATGAACTTCTTGTACTGGCCACTGTCTGCTGCTATTATTGACTACAGTCTATCCTCTGCCATGTCATTGAACTTCCATCACCGTTGGCTTCATTAGCAATTATTGTTTTGGTGAAAAAAAATCCTACACCACATATTATGGGATGACCTGAGGCCATTATAGAACTGAACGTTCCCATAAGGATAATCTAGCCACAATATATCAAAGTGCTGAGAAAATATCCTTTGTCTCAGGTCATGTAACCAATGTGGCTGTTAAATGTTTTAAAAGCAGTTATATAACTGGCATTTAAAATGTTTTATTGAAAACCCTTAATCCTACTGTAACTAAAATGACCTTTAGTGGAGTATAACACATCACACCTTAAAATGGGATTTGATTAAAATATCAGATGTTATAATGTGCTCATGGCTGTACATGCACCATCCTGTCATACCAGCCACAAAAGCAGATACACTGACTTTGGCTTTTCAATGTTATTTTCAGCTTAAATTTATAACTTAGTTACTTTACAAGGAACAATTGTTATGAACTTTTAAACATTCCTTGCAATATTTGACATGAGCACTTTATTATTGGTATTTTTTTTATGAACAGGTGGTATCTTTTAAGGCAGATGTTCCCAAACAGAGAGCATTTGATCTAGGGAGAGTTAGCTGATCAGAAGATTCTCACTGGCTTCAATTCTCTTCCCATGCTATTATTAGATCTTTCCAAGAAACAAAAAATACATCCCCATTAATCTGCACTGTTGTGGAAGGAACCACAGAATTGCAAGAAAGTAGAGAGGTGGTTTTACATTCTAATGCAAAACAAGATAGCCATGAAAGATTTTTTCCCCTTAAGAGACTGCCCTTGCTAGAAGCAATTTTAAAAGCCCCACAGAGCAAACTTACATGTAAAAATATATTAAATGTCATGTTACAAGTCATATACTGCTGATGTCTGGAGTTCTGAAACACAAAGCCATCTGAATAGTGAGAGTGGAAATGTTTTTGAACTCAGGATAACAAAGCTAGAAGTAGAACAGATACACAAGTGGGGGAAAAAATATTCCCTGAATGACAATTGAAATGAGAGATACTTTTAAAAAAATGGAGAAATGTTCTCTCTAAGACTATCTGGCCTACTGAGAAACATAATCCTTTTTTCACTTTCAAGTACTCTGAAGAGGGGTAAGTAGAAAAAAACCCTACTCCAACCTATGACAGCAAAAGATCTTTTTATCTTTCTACTTACTTACCTGTCTATAGTTCTTTCTCTATAATCTCATGAGCACTGGTCATTCCAAACAGATTATTATTCTCATTATTTTACAGCTAGGAAGTTGAGTCACATAGGAATAAAGCAGGGTGTCCAAGATCACCAAGTAAATGTGGAATAAATAGAATCAGGAGCTGAACTAAGTCCCTGACATATGCTTTCATCACATAAATCTTCCCCCCATCCCAAATTCCACTCCCAGTGCCCATGCAAATATCTCACCCATATTGAACTGATATGTGCAGGATGGGCAAGCCTTCTGTGGTATATGAGATTGTCTGGAACAGGATTCAGGATCCCAGAGGATGAATTTGTTACCAGGTGAGGTGGTAATTTGCTGATGAAGTGAATGTGTTCATCATAAGTGAACTGAAAAAGTGTGAGGCCAAAACAGACACATAAAGCTTTGACAAACCTGTACAGAAATACTGGGGGGGGGGGGGGGGGGGGGAATTATCAGATGCATCAAGGAAACAGTGAACAGCTAACAAAGTTTTGTGTTAAAAAAATGGATTTGATAACTTCCCCACATCTGTTCATCCTTTCAGAAAGTCACCTCTGCCCCCCCAAACTTACAAGATACAGATACCAGCTTTGAAATACCTAGGTGCAATAAGAGTATTGATTTAGCAGCAACTGAGGCAAACAAGGGATGGTCCTGCAGGGAGGCAAAGCTTTTGAGGCCTGATGGGTGCTGCTGGGGAAAGGGGCTGTAGGTCTGTGATGGTGAGAGAAAGGCTGAGTAAGGGGGAGTGCTCAGGGGCTGGAAGCAATGCAGGAGGAGCCTGGAAGCACAAAGAGGAAAGATGGGGAGCATGAGGTGAGTAAGAAACCCTAGCAAAACAAGTATTGCACTGAAAGTTGCTTGAGAACAGAAATGATGCTTCAGGTATCAAATGGTCTCTCTGGGCTGGCATTTGGCTGTGACTATCACAGAGGCTGGCCAGGTGAGACAGAGTTGGTGCTGTTATTACCAGAGCTTCTGTCCACAAGAAGGGTCTTGATCTCTGGAGCCACTGGGGTGCCTTAGGAGAATGTTTCTAAGTTGCAGGAAGAGTCCTGTTAAACGTGTGAACAAAAATATAGAGAAGGCTTTAGTGTTGGCTGGCAATTACGCAAAAACTCTGGAAGTAGAAACCAACCCAGTGTTAGAAAGAGGGAAGTTTGAGGGAAGTTTGAAAATAACTCCAGTTATGACGATCATACTGAACAGTCAGATCAGCATTTGTGCTCAGTCAGACCAGGATGTGTCTGCCAGAGAGTTTGATTTTGCAAAGTGAGAACAATGGAATCACGCATGCAAAAAACGATTCTTTGTGGAGGGGAATGTTGTAGTCTCCAGACCAAAAGGAAAAGGCGGATGTAGGGAGCATGGACTAAACCGATGCTTAGAACTGACATATGTGAGCAAGAAGAAATCGAGAAATGGAACAAGCAGAAACAATAATACCCCTGAATAAACAGCTCCAAAGTCACTGGATAAAATAACAGGCATAATGGTGGTGGCTTCCATAGGTTGCTGAGGTGCTGGGCCACGGTGGAGATACCAGTCAACTTATAGTCCTTTTTGGTGCCTTTGCGATCATAAATGAGTAGTAACAACAAAACAGGAACAAAAGAGATCTGAGAAATGTCACTATGGATCTGGGGAACCAGTAGGTTTCCCGTGGAACTTCTTCTAAAAGGGAAATGTGAAATAATTCAGAGAACAGTAAATCCTAGTAAATGTTTATACACTGAACTTCACACTCTGATGTGCAGTTCAATCCCCCTCCACTACAGGGCCCTGGGGTGGAGCTGGCAATTAATCTACAATTGCTTGGGAGGGAGCAGTTCACAGCTGAAGGGGCTCTGTGGATTATAAATTTAGCAAGCAAAATGGGAAGTCAGAGAACTGGTAATAAAGGAAGTGCCAATAGTTAAAGCTATAATCATCAGAACTCTAGGGCAGATAATCGACACCTATATGGCAATTTTCAATTCAATAAATAAAGCTAACTGAGTTGCCTAACAACGCCATTGAGCTGCGATTACAACTGGCAGCATTATGTAACTGTGACAACCAGACGAAGCAGGGGAAAAAAAAAGAGAACTAGAAATGCATATATATTTCCAGTCTCAGTTACTGAAGGAGTCTGGGGGATGGAGCCCCATACATGAAAGCTGCAGAGAGAGCATATACAACCCATTTCGGATACTCCTCATCAACACCCCAGGGATCTGCACGCACAAAAAGAAGATTAGACAAAGGCACTGTTGGGTTTTTTCCTACCATGAAAGTGGCACCAGAACCATATTCTTTCCGTTCGTTAAATAATGCAGTCCAAGTACACTTAAAGAACCTGGAGGCATGGCTAGCCTCAGCTCTAGCCACCAGTGTGGAATTTTGCACTGCAATGTTCACATGCTCAAATTTACCATAGCAACCTCCACATCACATTTAATACACAGAGACATCCCTCCTCTTGCCTGTTTAAAGAGCCCTTGTTAAGTGGTTTTGCTGTATTTTAGATGCCAAAATGTCGGTAAGATTGATGGAAGGGTGCACAATCAAACTTGCAAGGAGAGCCTAGGATCTAGCTCATTATGTAAGAGAATTAGCAAGGCAGTTCTTTTGACATGACAGTCCATTATGGCGGCTGTCAATCATACCTTAGCATATGCTTTTTTTTGTCCTCTTCAGTGATTTAAAAAAAAAAAAAATGTTCCAATCCTGTTCATCAATAAGGCAGAGCGTAAACGCTTTGTGTGCATGCACAGTAGCTGTTACAGATCTAGATGGGCAGTGCTTTCTCCACAGTAATCACTGGGTGAACATATTATTATGCAAGCATCTATAATCCTTACTCGTGTGGCTTTTTGTCCCAATTATATGTGCACAGAGGCTTGAATCTGCTATTGCTTCTCATCCAGCTAATAGTTTTGGGTCCTTTTCTATGAGGTAGTGGTGCTTAGACATTTTGGTGCAGAAAGCCTAGGCTTACTGCCTGAGGAAAATCCATCTAGAAAGGCAGTTATTTTTATTCATTCCCTCTTCAGGAAAGGAAAGAAAAACTTGCACTAAGAGTTGTCTTAAAATGACAGTGATACCAGAATAATATCTGTGTCTCTACTGCTTTTCATAAAAATACTTCCATATAATGAACAGAGCTTATTGAACTAAACTTGGAAGATGGCTCAGTGTTGTAGTAGTTTGTACGTGGGGAAACAGAGGCACAGGGAATCTCAAGTTTCTGACTCTGATATCCTTCCTGAAGTCTTCTACAACTGAGCCGTCTCCTATTAAGAAGGAACTGAGATGGAAAAGAAACAGCTTCTGAGAAGGTCTCTCTTCATCTCCAAAAGAGCATCTGAGGGAGGGAGGGGGAACTAGAAGGACAGATTGCCTCTGAAAGATAAGGAAGTTCATCTGTAAAGCCACATCTTGCCTGGTGTGCTCGTTTGAGAGAGATGGTAACTGGCAGTAATGCATACTAGGGAGCCTGGGAAGTTAACACGTATCAAACAATAGTGCATTTGCAAACATAGAATACGTACTGAGGTAGAATTATCTTTTTGTGTTATTTTTAAGGAAAAAAAGGTCCTCTATATTACAAGGCAACTCTTGTAAATTGTAGCTATATCTGAATTTGATTCACATGTATATCAAGCAGTACAGTTGACACCAGAGGTACACTTTAGATGTGGGTTTGGTTCATTTATGGTAACACACAGATAAGTTGGAAAAAGAAGCTTCATTGTGGCACATCCATCTTTCTGCCACTCCTCCTTTCTTAGTATCTCTGTTGTACCCATGTAAAACTAGTCTTCTGGGGCAGCATGAAACACAACAACTAACACAAAGCTGCACCAATGGGAAAGAGGTAGCACATCTATCCTAGTAAAGATGAACTTCCAAAAGAGGTTAGCTACTGGGAAACCACAGGTTCAACACAGTAAAATGCTTTATCTTGACTATGACTTTTGTTAGGGTGAGTAGGAAAGCGAGATTGCACTTTAAGAGCACAGTAAAAAAGTAAATGTATGGTTTCTTCCTAAAGTAAATGTTTTCAGAAAAGTCCTTTAAAATGTTCTCCGGTTTCTCTCCTCTTAGTTTATCTGGAAAGGAGCGATATGTGACTATTTAAATAATCCCCTCATTAGCCTTGAGGTAATTTGTCTGTATTGCTTGGTTTTATGCTGTTACTTACAATCCTAGATAGTGCTGGGGCATCCTTGTATATATACACCATATAAATACAGATAAATTACACCCTCTGCCCAAGGATCGTACAGACCAAGGCTTCATTGGTACTGCTCAGATGTCCAGTGGTGTGCAGATGTTTGCTTCTGACCTTTCTAACCTTCTTTTCCATTTAAAATAAATAAGTCATGCCCTGAAATACCAAACAGAGTCCATTGACATTATTCTAGCTGACTGCAGGTTAGATTTTTCCCTTCTATGCTATCATTTGATATTCCTTAAATAAATACTTCCTATTCTTTTTTTAGGGGGTGGAATACTGAGATAGATAGATAGATAGATATACGCACACCCTGTCAAATAACTTCAAGGATGCTTCGTTCTACTATTTCATCCTGAACCAGCCATGTGGTGACTCTTCTCCTGATCTGGCCTGCAATGAAATCAGTGGGAAGTGTTCTATTAAATTCATTTGGCTTCAGATCAGATGCTGCCATTGAAAACCATAATGTAAGCAGCCTGGTCTTTGTGATATCTACCATAATGGCACAGTGTGGTCCCAATCCTGCAGTCTTACTCTGGGAAAATCCCCATTGACTTCAATGAGAGCTCTCCTTAACTAAAGATTTCACAATCAGATAATGAGAAGCAATGAGCATACGCTGCCCTCTCTATTAGATCCTGTAGTCAGACTACTTCTGATAGGCTTCTATAAAGTGATTTTCTATGGCAATCTGTGCTTCCAGCAGCACCTGCTCTGTTAGTCTCTCAATTCTTCACTTAACAAAACAGCTTGACACCGCAGGTGAAAGATTCTGAAATGTTTTAATTAACTAGCTTGAGCACCATTTGATTTCTATCTCCCTAGATGTTTCAGAAATTCTAAACTGCTTGGTTCAGTGACTGCCATCAAACACGATTTGAATGTATGAAATAGGCTTCTATAAGAGGAAGAGGTGCTGAATTTATATTGGGAAGTTTACATCAGGCCACTCTAAACAGTGTGTTTCTGCAGCTCATTATCACTGGGAGATATGACCGGCAATATTTCTCAGTCTGCAAGAATAGTTCTAGAAATCATGGGCCAAACCTTACAGCTTGGATTTAGTCAAAACTCCTATTCACCTCAGGACTTTTGGCTTGGGGCTCATCTTGAGTTTTAGAGAATGAAATAAAAGATTAATGGGAAGAGCAAAAAAACCTCACCTGGGGTTTTTAAACGACTCATTTTTCAGGTTATACAAGAATGTGCATTTCAGTGGGTTGAAATTGTACAGAAGCAACCAGAGCTCTCAGTCATAAAAGAACCTCTCGGTCATACGATGAAATAATTACTGAAATGTTCTGGCCATATTAGCATAGCTCAGTGCAGTAGGTCAACGCTGTGCACCTACTGCCGCACAAAGAGGGATCAAAGAAAGGCACTAAAACACAGCGCCGGCAATCTTTCCGAGACAGCCCACACCATGGGCTACCACACCCTTCCCGGCTGCTGGCTGGGAATGGGAGAGCTGGAGATAAGGGCTTGTTCTCTGAATGCAAAGAAATAGGTTCCTCTCAAAGGGCTCGGAAGGGACAGTGTATTTAGCAGTCGTGTTATCTAGCAGGAGTAGTTATTAGCTTGGAGAAGACCAGTTTATTTGCATGTATCAGCCTCAGAGTTACTTGCTTACAGGATCTGACATCAGGCTTCTGAAAAAAATGTGAAAAGTTGGCATGTGCAGGGAGGGAAAGCCATCAGATGTCTGTCATGGCCAGCAGGTACCTTTTTTTGGTCCTGCCAAAATGGTGAAAGTATACCTTTAGAAAAAAGATAAAAGCTAAAATTCTCTTGTAATAACTTGCCTCCACAATCTGAAATATCACAAATAATATCCCTTATAAAGGGATGAAAGCATAACAGTCTTACCAGTACAGCAGCAAAGCCAGTGTGCATTTGTGGAATCCAGGATTTGAACATGACGTAGTCAATATGGAATGAGTTTTAAATGCTCTACACATAGTAAGAAACACCGGTTACCAACAAATCTTTAATAAGCAGTAAAGTGCTGCTGGGAAGAAAAAAAAAATTTAAAATCTGGGATTACGATACAGATATCTTTGCAGAATTATGAGTATTACTGTTTTGAAGACTTAATCTGAAAGTTTTTTTCCCCTCACATTAAGCACAGTAAACTAAATGAAGTGTTCTGTGCCCCATTGTGTCTTTTCATAGTTTCTGAACAGAAGCCAATTTAAATAGTTAAAATCCATTTACGGGTAATGTTCCTCACAAACAGTGCACCACTGAGACTATTTGTCTTTCTGAACTTGTGCTAGTGCTCACTGCATTAGCAGTTTAATCAGATTTGTTAATGAATAATGTTTCGCTTGCAAAGTATATCTTAACGTGCATTAAGCTCTTAATTGTGGAGTTGCCACAAGCCCTGGATAAAAGGCAGTGTGTGCTGAAGAAGTCGGGGAATCCAGATCACAGCTGGGTTCCGGCTCCCCCTTGCTCCATCCTGGCTTAGCTGAGCTCTACTGGGTGCTCAGAGGAGAGGCCCATTGCTCACCTGCCTCCCTCTAGTCTTTGGTAGGGCTCGAGTAGCAGGGGCAAAAAAGATGATTCTTCTGGTGTGGGGTGGTGGTTTTTTTGTAACTTGAAACAGGAGAGAACAGGGATGTTGGCTCCTGAAAATAACAATTTAACCCTGTAGAGTAGTTCCGATATAGCTGATTACTAATGTATTTTTTCCTGCTGGTACTGTTGCTCTAGCCTTGGAGCGTTACTTTCACTCTTTCGCTTAGCGTTATAAGAAATTAACCAAAAAATGGAACTTTGATGTAGGTCTTCAGTTAATGTATTCAGTCTTGTCTGGTTTAGCCTGCTATTTCTTAATGCCTGGTCCTTATTTTCATCTTGAAGTTTCCTTCATGTCTTTTTCTTGAGTAGATTTAATTTATTAGTCAAATAAATTTACAGTTGGCCATCACAAATCTACAAACTGGGCAGTCTTTTCTACTAAAGTACAAGCTGGCTTTTACATTCTGACTAACGATAAATCACAGTATTGTGTATGAAACTAGTCATTTAATTGCAATGTAGAACAGTGGGACAGAAGTAGGAAGTGAGGTTTTATTTCTCTTTGAAGTTGAACACTTCATTTCTCATTTTCTTATCATGTTTTCAGTTTCATATGCCTTTGAAATACAGCAATTATATAAAACACTGGTTTGAACTATGTCATAGAAAACTGTGTGCCAAATTTTTTTAAGGCCTGGAAGTATGTATAAACATAAGTTGTTTCACATCATATCTGGTTTTGTAGGTTTTTTGGAATTGAAACTAGAATACTGAATCAGACTTAGGCACTTGTTTAAGGACATAATGAAACCTGGAATTTCTCAAGTAAGGAAATCAGGTCCTGAATCCAGGTATTAGCAATCAATTACTTCCTCAATTTGACTGACAGGACACTTCTGCAATGTTTTTGATATATTCATTTTCCTCCACAGTGATTTCATTTTATTTTCTCCAGGGAAGACCAGTATGGTCTCAGATTGGATTATCTGAAAGTGCCTTCCTTAACCCATCTTTTTCAATACTGTGAATCGTAACTTTTCTGGATTCATTTTGAAATCTGTCCAACTTCAACAAGATGTGCCTTGCTGGGGTGCTTTCATAGGCTGCGTCTGCTTTGTGCCTCTGGTGCCAGGCTCTGACCCAGTAATCTGAGGAACCCGTGGGCTGTGACCATGCCAGGGCGCAGCCGGGCCAAGAGCGGGCAGACTTGAACTATCAAAAGCACCCGTGGCCAGTAAGCTGAGCTCGATGTTTGCTGTCCCTTGCCTCAGGTCACACCTCACGTGGCTCAGCTGTAAGCAGAGGTGAAGCAGTATGCACGTGGGGGACCCCCCATGAAAGCCAACAGAGATCTCTCTTACGAGGACCTTTCCCCCTCCAAGCCCTGTCCTTGTCTGTTGCTCTGTTCCCCCCCAGCTCCGGAGCCGATGCCTCCTGGCCACTGAGCACTTTGTGGGAGGCAGCAGCTAATGGTCCTTCACCCCCTGAATGTGATCAGAAAACTGTCTACACGCATCTTCCTCCAGCTGGCTCGGGAGGCAGCGGTCCCAGGTGAAAGGTGGTGCTGGCAGCTGGGGCTCCTGGCAATAGCACAAGGTTCTTATCCAGGCAGGCTCTGTATTAAAGGTTCCCCTCCACCAGCATTCGCTCATTTGCTCCTGCCCTTTCCCAGCTGATACTGGGAATTGCCCTGCTCAGGCGGTGCTAATTCAGGAGTACAGTGCTGGCAGGCTAGCCTAGGTCTGTGAAACTCTCCTGGGTTTTTCCTCTCTAAAAAAAAAAGAAAATAATAATAAGAAGAAGTAAATTACTTTGGGCTCTCCTGCAGTGGTTTCACAGCCCTGGATCACTAGTGGCACAGCAGTAATGTGGCACCACTGCGGCACGGCTGCTTCCCAGGCAGGGCTGGAGCTCGGGGCCCTCTTCCCACAAGGCTCCACCGCTAAGGACCCCATCCAGCTGGCGGGGGCCACCACCGGCGTGTCCCCACGGCAGAGGTGAAGAGCAGCACTTGCTTGTGCAATCAGGCTCCTGCCGCGGTGGCCGCCTGCGGCTGACGCTTTAGCAGTGTGCACAGCGAGCGAGGCAGGGCGCGGGGCCAGCACAGACCAGGGTCAAACGCATGCTGCAGACGTCACTGTTACTGACTGCTCTTCTGCTAGCCTTTAGTTCCTTCCTGGTTTTATTTATTCCTTGTGGTGAGCACCAGCTGAATGCTCTGTTTTATCCCTAGCAGGACACGGCACACCCAGCAAGGAGAAGCAGAGAGTTCACCGTGGCTCCAGCCAAGCTGGGAGCCTCTGCAGGGTTACTGTCAACAGTAGCTAGTGGGGCTTATTTGCCTGGGGAAATATGACGAGTAAAACTTAAAGAAGGAGGCAGAGCCAAACCTGTCAGCTCTATCCAAAGCAGAGCTAGGTAACACTGCTGTTTACTGGGTTACACCAGCTGCTACAGCCCCTTTTTCCTAGTGTAAAGGCACAAAGAAACCAGATTGTGACTCAAAGCCTGATCTTGTACGTTTCCTGCACTGGCACTGTATTTTGGTGGCCAGAAGGATGGAAATTGTTGAAATTAATGTCTATGTGACTGTGATTATTTCTGTTGTGTGTACTTCTCTGATGCTTATGTGTGAGTAGCTCAGCCCAGTATCTCCCACTGATCCTGAAGCTAACTGCCTTCTGCTTTGAGATTTCTTTTATTTAGCACCCATCCCTGTGTCAAATTCTTTTTATCTTCTCCCTTCCAAATACACTCTATGCTTGGGAGGCTGCTGAGCACACACACACACACCCCCCGCGCAAGGAGTGTTGCAGCTTGCTCTTCAGGTGATTCCTTTGCAGCCCCTGTGGCAGAGAAGACTATTTCCAAATGTTGCTAAGCTGACACCATTTTTCTGAAAGCTTCCCATATAAATCCAGCAGACTTGGAGGAAGTAATTGCTCCATCTTTGGCTCAAGATAACTTCTGACACCATGTAATGTTTTATAAATACTTAAGAGGCAGGTTTTTCAAGAGAGAAGGCTCACTACCTATTATTAAGTGTGTGAGCACTCAGCTCTGTCTGATTTTACTCTGGTGTTTAGAAACTTCTGAAGTTTTACTTCAGCAGAACCAGGATTTCACCTTTTTGGTAGACTCAGCAGTTCAGTATGATTATCAGCACAGCCACATCCACACCAAAATTATATGATTTCATTTCATAGCCGTGTTCCTGCTTGCAGCTAGATACCTCATCCCTAATATTTCTTGGGTAGCTCTGGTGTCTTTTTATGTACAGTCCTGTTTCCTTTCTGGACATGGTACTGAAATATGACCAGGTGTGAAGCCATGGTGCCAGGATATAAAGTGCATATGAAGAGCAGACTAGCTCGTCAGCACAGCAACTAGTACTATAGCCAAGAGTCTGTGTACAGATTACATTTTTGTGTGGACTGAACTATGCTATAAACACATGAGACAGAAAAATCGCAAGCCAATGAGAATACTGTTACATAAATAAAGTCATATTTATTTCTTTGGCCTAAGAAAATGTTGTGACTAAAACACTGAGGGAGATCAAAGGGGCAAAAAACTCCTAAATAAAACAGTAATAATTGGTGAGTCCAGCTTCCCTCTTATAAACTGGTCAAATGGGACAGAGCAAAACAAGTTCTTAGCCCTTCATTAATCACAATCTAAATAACTAGCTGCAGAGCACACAAGAGGGGAGGCTGTTCTTAGCTATGTCCTAACTAACATAGGCAAGTTAGCTAAAGATGTAGCTATAGCTGAACCTCTAAGCAGCAGTAAGTACAGTGAGTGGTGCTGTATTTTGTTTGAAAATGAAGTTTCCTTTTTCATTGAGAACACATGGAAATAGCTGAGGAAAGTCTGATTTTAAGAGTACTTTAGGAAATGGTCAAATTAGATTTGATAGAATAGTGATGTGTAAAATAATGCATGTAAGACAAAATGTGCATCAGGGAATTCTCAGGACACCTTTCATCATAACAAAGCCAAAAGCCATGCAAGATATAGAAAGATATTTTTATTTCAAGCTATGGATTTTTTCCCCCCCTCTCTTTCTGCAGTGTTATTCCCGGTCAGAAAAGTAGGAGCCTCTCCTCCATCTGCCTGCAGTCCTGGGTCTTGCTGCTTGCACAAAACTTGCCCAGTGAGTAAAGTTGATCAGACTTCATACTCATAAAGTATTTTTTCAGCCCATGTGTAATGGGTGGAACAAAATATTGAGACCTTACAAGTATTCCAGAAAGGACAATTAAATGCTCAGAAACAGGTCACAAGCTTATCTACAGTGATATTAACTAGGATAAAAACCTTAAGAGATTTAAATGCTTATGATTCACAGCGTATGTAAGTACTGACTGATGAGATTTAGGGAAAAATTTTCCTTTAGGGCAGCCTTTTCCATAACAGGCACACTTCTCTTGTCCACGGTACAGATTACAGGGACAGCAAGTGTGATACAGGGCAGCAGTTCCCATCCTCCTGCAAGGTGAATTCTGTGGCCAACAATCCCTGTTCTCTCTGAGACATGCCTATGGGTAATGTAGAGTGCATTTTCAGGTTTCATCAGGCAATATGGGTTTTCCCACTTACTACTTTTTCCCCATTTTAAGCTCCTGCCCAGGTAACCTCGGAATTACTGTGTGGATTGATTGTTGATTTGCTGTGTGAGCAAGGAGTGTTTGCATACATTGCTATTAAAGACCAGGCTGTGGACTGTGCAGAATACAATTTCAAGAGATCCCAGTTAACCTAAAAAACAAATATTATCTTGAAATAACTTAGTATGAAGAAATTACTTAGTATGATCTGCTTTGGTCGAGGTCTTGCTTCTGTAGTTGTCACCTGCCTTACCTCAAGACAAGCAGAAACTGCAGGTGGGGCTGGCAGGAAAGCAGGTGTGATTTTCAACAAGTGTGGTCCTGTTCAATCAGCAATGGAACCTGCTGTCTCTTGCCACAAAAGAGGGGTCCTGTCAGGCTGCTGCTTCTATGCCGTGAAACTCATTTATGGATACGTTTGTAGGAAAATGTAGGGTTGCTTGATATCAGCAAGTCGCGGGGGATCAATAGATCAATAGGGTGGGTGTCTACGTCTTGCACAACTGAGGAGCAGCACCGTACGCTGATTGAAATAGCTCAGCATCCACAGCAGTAACGTGATCTATAACAAGTCTCCTGTACCATGAAGGCATTAAAAGTTGAAATCAGCTCCCTTTTCTGTGGACAGATCTTTATGATCCTCTCGCTGGCAATACTGAATTCCACACTTAAAAGGGAAATATGTTTAAGAAGTATACTTTTGTCTGTATTTTCCTTGGCTAGAGGCTGAAGTGAGTACAGTGTGCAAGTGTGGTACAATAAAAGAGGCTTCAAGAAAGAAAAAAGCATGAGATGTGTATGTTATAGATGTAAATATCACTAGCAGAGCTGCACTGCAGAATAAATTGAAAGGTTTATAATGGGTTTCTGTCAAGAGGTTGCATAATGGTTAGAAAGGCAATACATGGTTCAAATTCACAGTTCAAGTCTAGAAATGGCAGCAGATGGAAAAGTATTGATTTATATTAGCAACAGTAGAAAAATAAAGGAAATAATTGAGCTACCACAGCTAGTTTCATGCTAAAAGAACAGCATTCACATTCCAGTTGCATGCTGCTACTGGGTATCAGGGTGACTACAGTAGAGATGCCTGTATTTCAACCACTGATTTGCATCTTTGAGCTTTGAGGGCCAAATAATTTAGTTTTAATAGCTATCAACACTGAATTTAATGGCATTATTCTGTATTCAGTTAGTGCTACTGGATGCAAAATTTTGTCTTAATAGGAAGCAGAACAAACAAACAAAAATCTATATTTCTATCAGATTCTCTCTAGTAACACAATTCTGCTCCACACTGGAAAATGAGGACAGTGTTGAAGATCCAACTATAACCTCCTCTATGCTCATCAGACTATACTGACTGACCCTGGGTGACTTTAAAATGATCGTGAGATCACTCCAGACTACAGTACTGCAACAAAGTTTACATGAAGTGGAGAATCACTGGAGCAGAGCATCCCAAATACCCCTTTGTTCCCCATTGAAATCCTTAATAAGATTTTAACTTGGGAACTCACTTCCACTTGGCTTTACCCCCATTCTGAGGGAGTTTTTTATGGTCACTTAAAGCAAATTCTGTTCCTTTGAGCCACTTGTACAAGATTCAGCTTTCTAACTTAGGATTTGTAAGTCATCTGTATGTATCTAGACTGTTTAGGAGAGTTTCCGGGGGTCCAAGTCCCCTGGTCACCCAAATCAGTTCCCTTCTTCCCAGGCAGACAGGCTCCGCCCTGTGAAATCAGGAGCACTGATGGTGGGTTGATGGGTGTCCCCTTGATACGGGCTAGTGAGGCAGTTTAGACAGAAATCTGAAATGGGAATGTGCTCCTGTATCTTCCAGTTGAGCCTGAGCCTGTGGCATAAGCATCAGATCACATCTAAGCTGAGAAGCTGCATGCAAAGTGACCTCCTGCTCTCTCCACTCATTTCTTGCCTCTTTTCTGAGCAGAAATGCTGAGCTGAAGCAGGCTGGGTTCCAGTTTAGTTGCATCTCCTACAGGTTATTGTGCTGCCCTCTGTTTCCTGGAGTTTGGAAAGAATTAATCTTTGCTTAAATGCAGCTTCTCTTGCAAGTGTAGCTGCATGGAGAGATGGCTGGTCTCTGGACTCTTAGTCTCTATTAGTCCTGGACTAATAATGGTTTTGTAAATTAGGATTAGGACTTTAAATCGGATCCAAAAAATATTCAGTGGAGTCTGTGAATCATGTTGTGCAAACTCTATGTATTCTCATCAGCCTTTTTTGCACACTTAGTAAGACTCTAACTTCTCTAGCTGCACATGCACGGCAGCGAGGTGTCTTTCTGGCACAAGTAGCCACAAAGTCCACATTGGCAGAGAGAGGCCTGAAGGACTTTCCCTGTATTCCTTTGGAAAGATCAGGTGTGCCCAGTTCTGGGGGACTGCTGACAGGCGTGCAGCTGATGCATCCTGCCATTTTCCATCGGTCTGTCTGCCCCAGTCAGTGACAATGCAAAGCAAGGAAGATGACTGGGATTTCTGGGGGGACCTAGGCTTCTTCTTAAAGGAGTACTAATACTGGCTGCTGCAAGAGCAGATGGGATTTGTAGGAACCCCAAGCTCCATCTGTTCACAATAGACTTGATGAGCCCAAGGGCACAGCTGAATGCAAGGGCTAGCCCAGCATTGTCAGCTGGAGGTGAAGAACAAGTGGGTCAGAGCAGCAAGATTAGAAAACAGACGGTAAAGGCTTCTTTCTCTAGAAAATGGCAGTAAACACTTTTCACCACTGTTGAAATATACCTGTAGCAGCATCAAAAGTCTAGGTCACCTTCTAAATACAACTGCCTATCCTTTGAACAGCCTTCTTTTGCCACCTAAGTTGCCTACAGTTGTGGCTGCAGAGAACAAATCAGCTAGCCGGCTGCAGCGTACAACCTTTTACTTAGTGGGTGGAGCTGGCACAGCAGCATTTGTAACCTCAGAAGCTTGAATAACCCAGTTTCTAAAATCATCATACTCGCCAGCCTATGCAAAGAACATATAATTAGAGCAGCCTCGACTATTTCTGTTGAAACAGCTCTTGCAGCTTCTTGTTAGTTCTGATAACAAGAATGTTGCTGCTTCTGCACTAATTGCTCTAACAATCTTCTGAGGGCTCAATCCTGCAGTTAGTACATGCAGTTCCTGCTGAGCATGCTGCTCTTAAAGCTGAGGGACTGTCAGCCCTGGAAAGAACAGAGAGCAGTGCTGGCTGATGTTCTGCAGGTTTTTCTTGCATAAGAGGCAGAAAAGACATTGTCACTTGTTATTGATACACTTTTTCACTGTGACACACTTCTTCACAGTAACCTGCTCCGATAAATGTGTTTGCTTCCATCAGGATCTCAGGATCTCCACAGCTAACTTTTATTGATGAGTTCTAGCACATGAACTCAGCTATGACTTGCAGGAGCACTCTTTTCTGTACAGCAAAAAAATAAGCCTCCTTGGGTAAATGATGAGTTCGTCTAAGATGGCATCCCTTTGCTAATTAACACTAGTTCATACGGGGAGAAGATGCTAAAGCTAACTTAACTCTCTGTTACCCTTGACAAGTTTGGCATTCTCCAGGATGGGAAAGTTTATGCCTTATTTTGGTGGTGCTTTTCAATTATCACCTGATATTTCCACTTCTGGAGCACCAGGGCAAGGTTGCCTCTCCATGGCATAAATTCCTAGAACAGCTCAGCCTCAGATGAGGCCACATTTTCAAGTGAAGTTGTTCTCTCAGCTGTATCATCTTGCCATGGCAATCTCAAACTATAGCTGTGCATCCACAGAAGACAAAATCAACTGTGTATCCTGAAATGCCTAGGATCATCAGAATTTTCACACAAAAGGCAAAGCTTCCCTTTTAGAGCCTCCACTGATGTTGGTGGGGTGAGGCTAAGGCATTAGCAAGCCAGGATCTTGTCGGTGTAACATAGGTTAGAGTGGTGTATTTGAAATACTTTAACACAAATTTATCAGTCACTGCCTCTGGGGAATTTGCCTGATATGTTGCAATCATCTGGATATTTTAACAGAGTTTCAATAGACTTGCGTCAAAATCATTTTGCCATCATCTTGACATAGTAATGTAGTCTCCAGTGACTGCAGTGACATTATTTTGCCATCATGTTGATATCATGTATTACAGCATTGAGGTCCCCATGCTCTGGCATTGCTGAGTGCTTTGCCTGATTATATTATTTTCATAAGCTTGCTCTGAAATTAGTGCAAAATAGCTGTGGTTTTCATGGCGTGTTACAAGTATAGGGGGAGTTCCCTGAAATCAGAAAAGATATTTCAAGTATACTGGTCCGCTATTTTAAGAACACTCCAGATTTTTAACATTTTTCCTTTAAATGACCAAAATGTTTAATTCATACAAAACTGCCAGAAAAATGTTCATTTAGGAGGTAAATGATGTTTTACTCAGCGTTTGGCAGGAGTACAGAAAACTGGTTCCAAATTATGCTTTGTTCAATTCTCCATCATTAAGAGCAACATAAACTTACTTAATCTTTTTGGGGTGTACACTGGAGGAAACATTGCTTATTGCAGCATGAAATAGCTGCAGCATTCTTAGGTTTGTGATCCAATGGCTCCTGTGTTTGGGATCCAGCTTATTATGAATAAACTCAATCCTTGACTGCATCATTTTAAGTCATTCAGATATCTCAAATATCTTCACAGGCACAGATAATTTCAGAAATGGTGGTCTTGTTGAATTGTCTTAGAGAAAAGCTTGAGTTTGGGCTTAGCCTGGCCATGTTTAGCTAAAGCCATCTTAAACTCAGACATTTTTTTGTGGTTAAGACAAACAGCTGCTTTGATGGGATTGTTCATGCGAGTATGAAGTATTCACGTAAGTACTTGGAGAATCCAAGAGGGCGAGATACATGTAAAGGTTCCCACTGACTTTAATGGCTTTAAAATGGCTTCAGTAGCTTTACATCAGGCCCTTAGAGAGCTTCTAATGTTAATATTTGTAGAAACAGGAGGAGGAAGCTTTAAGCTTGGTGCATCAGTCAGTGCACAACGGTAAGCCTCTGGCAATCCTGCAAATATTGGAGTTTGAAACTTAGGATGGAAAATGCTGTCTGCAGTATTTCAGCTCCCTGTAAACACTAGGAATGAGGAGGTACAACACTGTCATAACTGGAGAGCCAGTTGACACAGGACCTGATGCTAAATAGCAGTTCCTCTTTTGCAGCCTTTTTGTAAATTGCTGTAGCGTCCCTGCTTCTTAACAGCCTGCCTTGGTGCCTTCATGTCTCTGTCCCAATAGTCTCAGTTTCAATGTCTCAGCTAATCACATTTTCTAAAGAAAATAGCAGTTAGAAATTGGTGTCCAATGAAGGCATGATTTTTAATTTTTTTTATGCCTTGATAGGAGGCCATCAGATTATAAACATGAAGTTGGAAAAAATGAGTTTATTTCTTAACTATGGGAAAAATAGCTGGGATGGTTTTTTTGCTATTGATGTTACCCTTTTCAAAAGTACACACATAGCAGTAATTTTAAAGTTTCAGCTTTTAAAGTATGTTGTCTCACATTCCAGTACTGATCCTTGTGGCATTGTCTCTTGGTTAGCTGCCCTTTCATTTCTCTTCAATTACAGCTCCCTCAAAAGCTGTATAGAAAAAGATGCAAAAGAATAACACAGGCCATTATTCTAGGCTTTCAGTGGTGATAGACTTCACTATAGCAGACATTCAAATAATGACTGAACTATCACTTCCCTCAGAAGCTGTTCTAACAGAACACCACCAACGAAATTCATGGAGTTAGTTTATGTTTAATTGTGACAAGTTATGGGATGATATGGAATCGCTTTTTGTTCAAAACCAGAATTACCTCATGGTTCTGCTGTCTATATCAAATCTTCATTAGTCCAAAAATGAGACTGAAATCAGGCCATTCATACAGTGACATCTGCTGAGCTTGCAGATGAATAAAACTTTGTGCTTCTCCCCTACATTCAGTGGGTTGGCAAACAAATAATTATTTTCTGTTTCTGTTTTATTCATACAAAGCCACCAAATCTTGGTGCAAATACATGTGACAGTAAATCTCCCATTGTCTCTAACCGGAGCCATGTCTGGGTCCATCTATATGCAAGTTGTTAAGTCTGTCCTGAAAAAAGCTGCCCAGTAACCCCGTTAGTATGCCAACAATCATAAATGTGGTCTGTTTTATGGAGCATGCTGCAAAATTACTTGTGCTAGGGAAAAAGTTACTGACAGAAGCAGCCGCTGTCCCCGGGATGAGAAAGCAGGCATGTCCATTAGCAATTCCTTTGTCAGTAGAAGAGAAGCTTATCTTCACAATGCAGCCAAGGGAAGTCTGAATTACTATCAGGAAAACGGGCAAGTAGCTACTACTATAAGCTGAGTGGGAGGAGGAAGAGAATGGGGAGCAGGTCGCTGGGACGCTCCTCTTCTGTAGGGAGTGCGAGGGGAGTTAGATAAAATGAAAACAGGGTCAGTGTCAAAATGAGGATGTTCGATTAAGAGGCAGCAGCAGTGGAGTGAGCAGGGGCAAGAGAAAGGGGGACAAGATCACACGAGATAAAGAAATCGTGGGGAAAAGCAACAAAGTCAAAAAGCTCAAGGCTGTCATCTAATTCTCTGTTTTTTTGCCAAGGAGAAATGTTACCTCTGGAAAAGAATCTGTGCAATGCTTCAGCAATCACACTGATAGGAGGTAGGAGCTGCAGGAGGAAAGTCTGAGGGTTTCACTGGTCCTCGGCAAGAGGGGGGGATCCGGAGAAAGGGGCTCAGCTGCTGGAGGGGAGGAGAGGCTTTGTGCGAGGAACACTTCTTAGAGTCCAGTGCAGGTAAGTAAGAGTACGTTTTCATGGTTAGCACAGGCAGGCAGTGAGCCACTTTTCCCCAGAGGCAGGGATGGCTTTGGTGAGCCTGGGTGCTGAGGCTGGCGAGATGAGGTGTGTGAGGAGCAGCTCAGCATGCAGGGAGAAGGGCTTTTGCTCCAGGGCCCCAGGCTGAAGCACAGCACAGGGTGTTTAAAATGCTTCTGCCAGGCTCTGCTCACATCTTTCATTTTAAAACAATGAATGTAGCTATTCCTAATTTATTGTAGGATTCTCAGTGCTGGCAGATCACCAGCGTTGTTCCTTCTCTCCTTGGATTAACCCAGCCAGCTCTCTCTGTATTTCCCTGAGCTGCTGCTGCCAGTGTTGTTCGGAATCCTGTAGCACCAGCTAAGTCAATCAATCACCGCAATCGGCACTGCTGTTGAGACACAAAATAACATGGAAAAAACCCACTCTGTAACCCAGCGAAGGGCTGGGTGGCACTGCAAAATCAAGAGCAGACACATCCTGCCGGTGGCTCCACCAGCTCCTCGTTCCCTGCTGTGTGTGTGCATGCACATGTTGAGCCTTTTCTCTTTCCTGCTAGAAGTTTGAGAAACTTGGCTTGATATGCTAGAATAATCATCCACTGAAACAGCAAAATATTTAGTGCATCCTCTTTATGCCTCAAATCTAGTCCAGGCTAAGCAGAACGGGGGAAGGATTTGTAATTGAATACTAAGTTTGACATATTCTTAATATGTTTTATTAGCATGTGTTATTAATTGAATGAAATACATTGTGTAACAGAACACACCTCCTTTACAACTGCAACCCTAAGAAATACATCTGTGCTTGTACAGGGGGAGAATGCAAGAATTCTTGTACACTTTTCATTTACCAGCAGGCAAGCCTTGCCTTCTCCTAATCCACCCCAATTTTATTATTATTACAGCGATGTCAATTCACACTGTGTAAGTTCAGATACATTAACTTTCTCATTTATTGGGAGCGGTGGCTTTCTACAGCACCATGGCTTCAACAGGCAGAGACAGAGTAAAGTTTGTCTGGGACTTCTGTGGGTGGTAGGAACGTGAATATCTTTGCAGCTGTGAACTTAAAGCGATCAAGATTCTAGCAACAATTTTAATGGAAAGATTCAACAACTATTGTTCAGTGGGTTCTACACATGGCTAAGTCTGCGTTTAAATGCGTTTGTCGCAGGGATAAATTCTTGGCTGGGGGCCAGTGACGCGGTGTCTCCACTTTGTGTGCGCATTACCTACAGATCGTGCAGATGCTCCTGAGCAGGGCGGGAGGCGCAGTGGGTAGGACATGATCAGCTACATGAGACTGTAACTTGGGCTTCAGTCCTCCTGGGTTTTAATGACAGTGTTCAGTACTTCCCATTTCCCTCTGAAATGAATTCTTCACTAGAGCAGGGAGTGCAGGTTATGTTTTCTCCCAGCAGAAGCACTTCCAGGCTGAGCACGCTGCTACAGGTCCAAATAGTAGATGGTCAATCTTGGACAGTTGTGCTGCAGCTTAGCAGGAAAAAAACTGACAGTTCAGCCCCCAGTTCAATAAAGTGTTGAAACGTATGTTGAAGTACAGAAATGCCTGCAGGGAGGATCACCTCTCTGCTTGAGGTGAAGCACCTGCTTAAGCACACCACTGAGACTGCCACTGTGAGAAGGCTGGGACAGGGACTGCTGTGGTCTTGTGCCATACCAGCACCCAGGCAAGGCTTCCCTTTCACCAGAGTGAATTATCCTTTCGAAAAACAGTCCTAGTAAAGTGAAGTGGATTTTGAGAGGTCATCCAAGTCCATCTGCAACTTTAAAAGCACAATTTCTGATCAGTGTAAGCCTTGCATACTCCTGAAAACTTCCAAGGAGGTAGGCTCTGCAACCTCCCCAGGCGATCTTTTCCAGTGCTTAACTAGCCATATTATTACCAAGTGTTTCCTAATGTTTAACCTAAATTTCCTGTGCTCCTGTTTAACCCAATACTCCTTATCCTATCCAGAGTGGATAAGGAAGACTACTTACTCCTTTCCTCTTTACATGCATATGCATTACATATGCAGTCCTTCTCAGCCTTTTCTGCAGAATATATGAGAACATTCTTTCTAGTTCTCTTTGCTGCTTGTGTTTCCTAGACCTCTGGCTGCTCTCAGTGTTCTCTGCTAGATCTTTTCTGCTTGGTATCTTTTTTTGAAGCAGAAATGTGTTGCCCCAAACTGGATACACTGCTCCGCCTGTCAAAATCACATTGTATTCTAAGCAAAGATCCTCAGACTCACTTGCTATTGCCTGGTGCAGCCCTTCTCAGCTTCACTGTGTGCAGAAAGTAAGTCACTCTGTTCTAACAAACAAGACTGCGGTAGAAGTATTTCACAGCAGCAAATCCAGGGCAGATGCCTGCAGAAATGTACTTAACAATATCCTTCCAGTCTGACAGAGAGTTTTGTAGGTAGAGGGGACCATATTTTCCCTAGCTCACTTATGACCATGAGGAAGCTGATACTGGAAAGCTTTACTAAAGTTGAGATTTATCTACTGCTTCTCCTCTGTTCCCATGGAAGGAAATTAAATTGGTCTAACAAATCTTTGTTTTTGACAAAGCCGTGCTAGCTGTTACTCGTCTCCTTGTTATTTCCTGAGTGGTTCCAAATAATCTGATTGTTTCTGTATTTTTCCAAAAACTGATCTTCACTCACTACTTTTTAATTCCCCATTATAACCTTTTCCCTCCCTGTAAGGAAACACACTACATGCCATTTTTCTGCCCTCTGGATCTCCACCCATCTTCCATAAGCTCTCAAAGATAACCAGTAATGGCTCTGAGATTTCTTCCAACAGTCCAGTAGGATACCTTGGGATGAATTGTATCTGACCCAGCCAATTTGAAAGATCTAATTTATCTAAGTACCATTTAATCTGTTCTTTCTCTGTTTTCACTTGTGTTTCTACCCCTTTGTCACTGGTGCTGTTTCCTGCCTGATCTCATTTGACCTTTTTGGTAAAGATTGCAGAAAAAAAGCTGTAAGCACTCAACCTTCTCAGCATCACCTATCAATAACTTTCCCTGTCTTGTTCAACAGCAGGCCGACACTGTGTCCTCATCTTCCTCTTATTATGAAGTACATTTGTGGCAAGTTTTCTTGTTATCCTTTCTGCACCACTTCTCATTTGACCTTCCTAATTTGGGCCCTACACTCACTCTCTCTTCTTCCACCCTCATCTTCAGTAATCTGATAGAGGTTCAACTTCCTATGCACATCTGGTGTTAAAGGCCAGCAAGGAGTACAAGATGTGGTTTCTTACAACACTTTAATGGTTTTACTGATCTGGGATAATTTGCACTTGTGCCCTTAACAGAACTATTTTAAGGAACTGTCAGCTACTCTAAGCTTGTTCCCCATGAGATATTACTTACCAATTTTCTGAATTTAAGCTGGCTTTCTTCAAGTCTGTTGTTTGTATTTTGCTGTTCTATTCCCTTCCAGGAGCAGTGAGTTTTCTCATTCCATGATAACTATCAGCCAAATTGCCTTCTATTTGCATATTTTAAACCTGTTTCTCCTGAATCTTAAAATCAAGAGTAAGGAGCCTTCAATTTAGTTGTTTCTCCAGCCTTGGTAGCAAGATGTTGGCAGCATGGAGTTTGTGTTCTGTGATACTCTGTGTCCCAGCAGGTATCTCCATTAGCCTCCTTGCCATGTGCCTCCATCATCTTCAAGCCCAGTGTGCACTGAATGTATGATTCATCTTTTTGCCCTCCAAAAGAAGTAGCTCCGTCCATCTGTTCTTTGTGGCTTTACTCTAGACACCCCATACCCCCCCATCGTGACAGCACCTGCGTTCATTCCCCCTGTTATTATTAGCTAGGGATTTTCAACTGGTTCATCTCTTTCCACATTTTACACTGTGGTGTGAATGTGCCTATGGACAGCATTTCATCCCTCTTCTCCCTGAACAAACTGTACTAGCTATATTAATATTCTGGTCATGTGAATTATCCCAACAAGTTTCTCATGCCAATTAATTCATAATTTTGAGCACGTATTAAAACTTCCAAGTCCTCCTGTTTATTCCCCGTATTTCTTGCATAAGTTCTTGTGATTACTTTTTGTGATTGCACCCAGCATATATCAGGAATAACTCTGGGAAGTCAGCAGGTCGTATTTCACTGTCGGTTACATGACTGTCAATCCAAATGATTCTACTGATTGCCAAGAAGTTATTTCAGATTTACTTGCGTGAGGGTAAAGGAAGAATTTGGCCCATTGAAATGAATTCCGTGTGAAATAGGTCCAGGCCAGGAGGATTAAGCATGTTTCTCTAATTGCTAGATGTGTTATATTGTATGTAATCAGTGTAGTGGCAATAAAAGAGGATTGCCACACCCAGAAATTTCATCACTGAGCTTTTTGGATCCTGTGCTTGTCCTTCCCTTGTTACTGTGTTCATGTTAATAAGGTGCAAGGTTTTACATAACTGCGAAAATAAATTTTAAAAATTTTAAAAAGAGAACTCTAGCTGAGATATGCATGCAAGCAGACTATACCATGTAGTTTGTGCTACAGCAAAGCAGCAGAATGTGAGGTAGAAAAAGTCAGCTTTTGAGGTTTTATTACTTTTTGCTTTGTGATGACTGGCTTCGAGCCCACACATTTCTTGAATACACAATAGGGAGTTGGGCAAGACTGCAGAAATAAATTTTATTAACACACAATCACTGCAGCACCAGACAGAATAATCTCCTTTAGTCTCCTCTAGCTGGCAGAGTCCTCTTTGTACCAGGTCAAGTCAATTAGCAGTATAATGTACGACAGGTTTTATTTAAAAAGGGTTTAATTAAAGTTTTGTTACAAAGCTCATACAAACTAACAATCTGTCTTTCAGGGATATGTATTATCTAGAAATTGATTTTAACTTACACACTAATTTATAGACTGTCCCCTTTAATAAGTATAATTCCTTGGAAGATATTAAGGTCCTCCTGCCCCAAATAAATTCAGGTCCTGATTCAGCAAAACACATAATTACTGAGGACTTCAGTGAGGCCACTCATACACTAAAAGCTGAAGGTGTGCTTCAGCACTTCGCTGAATTGGGGCCTTACTGTGTAACCACTGCCCTGATCACACACATTGTTCAGTTCAGCCATGTCTTTACTGAAAAAGATATTTAAAAGAATTACTGATGTCTTTAAAATATCTCATACGGGCCATTAAAGATGGGAATATGCCTTTCTGCTAGATATAGATGGGTTTTCACTAGTCCTGGCTTCTTCTCAGTTCTTACATCTAAACACAATGATTTACCTGCATTACCTGCGCATAAATTTTTCAAAAAAAATATTGACCTTACTAATGCTTTTTTTTTTTTGCTTTTTTTTTTTTTTTTTTTTCCACAAGAGAGCAAAGGCTGCCTCCCCAGCAGATGTGGCTAAGCATAGCTGCATTAACTTAAACAGAACTATGTCAGTTTATGTCAATTGAGGATTGCACCCCAAAAGTTTATTTAAGTAGACTTAATGAAAACCAGCTATGTTATTCTACTGATTGCCGACTACAAACTTTCACCTTATTCTAATCCCTATAGAATAATAACAGTTCCAAAAGCTGAAGAATATATCCATTTCAGGATAACTTATAATTCATCATTGTATATGACTTTTATTCACAAACTATATCATTTAGAATAAGAAATGGGTGGATAGAAAGGATTTCTATGTAGAAAAGATCCCAGGTGTTTTTCTGGCTCTTTCCTGGGCAGCACGGTTATATTACATCAAAACCTCTGCATAATTAATTTGCTCAATGGCCAGGGAGGCAGGCAAACTGGGTTCTGTAGTCAGCCTCGGAAACCACAGAACTTGCTTATACGTTTATAGCACGTACAGGAGCCAGGAACTACGGACCCTGCTGGGGCAGCCCAAATGGGTAAGTCAGATGCTCTCCCCGTGCTGTCAGCAGTGCTGGGAAAGACCCAGCAGCGCCCGTTGTGTCCGTTTACAGCCGTGAATCCCCAACAATGGCCAGAGACACCAAGAAGCCTTAGAAGGCATCTGTCTTCTCTTCATAGCCTATTTGGGAAAGTTGTGCCTTTTTGTTCTAATGTTTATTACCAAAGCGAAGCCCCCTCATTTTTTATTTTAACTTTTTAAATCTTTGAGACACATGGAACAGCGGGCCAGAATTTGCTTTGATTCATCTTCAATCTGGTTCTGCTGTGTTCTTCCCCATGGTATAAATCTAGGCTGCAGCTGGTGGGGGGGTTGTATGCTAAAAAGTCTCAGCACCAAAACATTCAAAGTAGCAAGGTTGTGTTGCCTACTTCGAAGTCTGAATAGTCTGAAAACCAAAATGTAATTCAAACACTGCTTTTTCTTCTACCTTCTGCCTGAGCCAAACAGAGATGAGGCAGGCAAGGCAGGTATGTGTTTGAAATATGTGACAAAAGAATAAAATGGGGCAAGGAGAGGAAGGGGGGAAACAGGTGAATTCTGAAAACCTGTAGAAAGGAATAGAGACAAACTTGAACAGAAAAATAAATTCTGTGGGACAAGTCCTACACTGATGGCTGCTGCCACAGATCCCTTGATTTCAGCGAGGCCTCTGACACCGCAAGCTGCTCAGGCTATTTTGTCTTGATGGCCTTACTTGTTTCAGCATAGCTGTTGGGTGGGGATGCCTGGGATGCCTGGCTCTAATATACATCATAGGCTGCCTGCTAGCTAGAAGAACAGGCTTGCTCATTTAAAATTGAATCAGGCTTTGAGCCTGTTTGCAACAGAGAAACACATGCAATGGTTTGCAAAGAAAGTCTTAAGCAATCTGATAGATTCTCAAACCAAACTTTTTCAGATTTGTCCAGGATTGATGCCCAGTCATCTTGTAAGTTAGATGCACGCTGGTTATAGCATATTTCACAAAAAATGAAAGCGCCTATGATTTGTTCTGTGAGCCCTTGCACACAGCAGGGTGTGGGGTTCTGCTGGCATCACTGTCAGGCTCAGGTGTGCTGGGAGGCACAAGGCACAGCCTGTGCTCCTAATGGAGGTTACAAGGCTGAGGGAGGTCTGACCCGCGCAATTAAACAGAGATATTTTCACTGATTGGATTTCTTGTTGGCCAGTCAAGAAGCATGGGGCATTTTTACTTGCCATTTATACAAGTATAAGTCTGTGTGTGACCGTGCTGTTCACAGTATATGGCATCAAGGGAGAGAGGAGTATTTAAGGACTCGAGTACTGTTTTCCTGGCTCTGTGTACACAAACACACAAGCGTGTGCTGGGTGTGGTGGAACGGCTGTGTCTGAATGTGTGCAAACCCTCACAAGTGTGAGCACTGCTGGAAGGTGGCGGGATGGCATGCGGCAGGGAGAGAGGCAGGCTGTCTGGGATCAGCTGCCACGTACTGTCCTGTGTTGCAAGATGCTGAACACCAGCCAGTGCCAGGTGACTAAGCTTTCAGGTACATGGTTAACCTTTAAGGTCCCGCAGCCTTCACAGAGGCACTTGCAGGTTTAAAGTTAAGAGTGTTTGTAAAAGCACAATTGGTTTGGGGCCGAACTGATCAGCATTTGAAGAGTTCAAGCCCAGAACTGTAAAGCAGAATAAACCCAGGCCTCCATGTGCAAAAGCCGAACTCATTAGCCCACTCTTTCATCCACCCTTTCCTTCCCTCCCCTCCAGAAACGGTCTCACCCAGTTTTACTGTACTGTAATGGAAAATAGGAGCCAGAATGGACTTGGGGCCTCCTATACCAATTTTTTTAGTGTCCAAATAGGTCCCACAGAGCTTTTCACCAAGCGATTTTGCTTCTCTCAGTCAAAGTACCCATGTGCAATAAAATACAAACGTCATTAATCCTAAAAGACAAAGTAAAGCAGAAGAAAGAGTTGCAGCGAGAATTAAAATATCTGCAAATGAATTTAGCTAGCATCCACTGTCCTTTTAACATTTGGAGTGATCTTCCTCTGGAAAAAAAATAAATTAAGGTCAACACACAAACTTCCTCTGCTTCCTGGAATTCTTACATATTTTCACTATGATAACATGATTCGTGTGTGTGTAAATGCAAGGGGAGAGGCGGCCGAAAGCTGGCAGAGAGCCCCCTCCCCCTCCGGTCCTGGGAGAATGCCTGAAGCATGAGCTCAGCTGTTCAGGCTCCGCGCATGGTGTCATACACTTCCACAAGCAAATTCACAGTGACATTAAGAAAAGAAGATCTGGGGGCCTAGTCTCTAAAGTGTTCACAGCGTCCACGAGACACTCCTACATAAAGGGCTGTTTATTTGTTGAATTATCAAATTGTTACCCGTGGAGGGGGCTGAAAATATTTGAGCAGTCCTGGGGTTTTCTTTGCTACGGTCACAAAAATGTGTTTTCTTCTATGTTAGTTTTCCCTGACGGAAACCCAGGTCTTTGCATTTCTGCTTCTCTCCCCTCCTCCCTCTATATATATAAACACCCTTGGAAAAAAAAAGGTAGCCCACAATTAGCCATTAATTAAGTCCTTCACTGGTTTAAAATAAATAGTTGATGAAAGCTTAGGAAGAGGATCTCTGCACAAAGCGTGTCTGTACGACATGGTGTGCTTCTGAGAAACAGAATTTAAATGATTTGCATATGGCCACCTAAATATTTAATGATTTTGCAGTTTAGGAAAGCAGGTTTAAAACTATGCTGTGCAGTCTATGATCTTATCTGGCTCAGCTGGCTATGTTGGGTCAAATGTGTTGTTATTTTTAGGGACTGATCCTGGAATTTCAGAGGCTGTGGGAGCACTCAGCACCATTTTAAACCGAAGCTTCTCTGGCGTTTATCTGTGCACAGCTGAGGCTAGTACACGTTCAAGTTTCTAAAGCTGCTAAAGTGTTTGAGACTCTTTAAGCCCAAACCTGGCAATGTTGTTCCCTTCACAAAGAAGTTTCACAGTAGCATCGTATCAGTTCTCAAGCTGCCTTACAGCCCTGTCTTTCTTTCCCCTGGCCCCATCCCCCAGCCATGGCCCGCTATGTACATGCTCCCAAACCCAGCTAAGCATTTTGTGAGTGTGCAGGGCTGAATGCACATTCACAGGAAACAAAACCGTGAGATACTTTCAAAAATGCAGACACACAAAACACTTCTAGACAGCTACAGGCAGGTGCAGAGTTTACGCTTCAGATGACTGTCCGGTTTTACAGCGCAGGACAGAGGCATTCTGATAAGACCGCTCTCGAAGGCCACAGTAAAATATTAACTGAATGGAAAAGTTAAATAAAAAGAAGCAGCTCTTCCCAGTGGAATTGTAGCATTCTCTCCTCTTCACATTCTTTTGAGCTCATTCATTCCTTTGAGCTGCAATAACAAGTCAGCTCTTTGTATATGGTGAGACTTGTAACTGAGAAGAGAGAAATTCGCTCAGAAGCAAAATCCTGTCTTGCTGCAGTTTTTGCAGTGATCGCTATGCTTCTCCCCCAGCTGCAGAAAGACTTCTTCCCAGTTCCACTTCCAGGAAGCCTAACTCTTTAGCGTCGACACCTGGTCCCTGTGATTTAGAGAGCAGGTCTCCCATCACAAACATGCATCCAAATAACCAGCATTTTTGAAGCCCTCACTCCAAGCATTCCATCAGCTAAACTGGAAGCTGGAGTTTAGCTGATGGAGCTGAGGAGACCAGTAGCCCTAGGGATTCTTAATATCATGCAGAGCCAGGTTTTACTGGGCCAGTCCTGGTTACCCAAAATTCCTGTTGACACCAATGGGAGTTGCAGGTGCTTGAAAAGCTCTCAGATAATATGGATAGCTTAATTCATCATTCAGCTGCAGCAGTGTCTGGACAGGAAGACAGTAACCTTTAAAGAGCAACACTTCACAACCATTAAGCAACTAATATTTTATGCATTTGTATCACAGTTGGCTCCAAAGCCAACCTTGGCAAGTGTCTGGGGGTTTCTCTTGAGAGTCATTTTGTCTGTTTATACTGCTGTTCTGTTTAAGGTGTGTAAGGGTTGTTTCCCTGATCCTTCTTCATTAGAAGTAATTGAATAGTTTAGAAGCCTGATCATTGTTTGGCTGAGTCTTCCAGTCAACAACCCGCTGATTGAATAATCGATCACAAGACACAGAGGCACAGAAAGATAGGTTTATCACAATTTTATAGCACTCAGAACATCTTCAAAGTGTTTGGCAGGCCACTAATTACATTTTTATAAACAGCTGTGGATTCAGATCTTGCGAAAATGCAGAAAGATTCCTGTAGCCCACGATTTCAATTTCCCTGCAACTTGACTGGTGACTTGGGCGACAACATCCTTTGCACAGGCTCCTCACTTGGGGGAAAAAAAATATCCCTCCAGTTGCTTTGCAAGGAGGTTCTGTGCAACGCCAGGTGCCAGCCCCTTCCTGCAGGCTTCTGAGCAGCTCCGTGTTCTTTCTGTGCGAAGAGATTTCCTTTCACCACCCCCAGCGAGACAGAGTTTACCTTCTGCCTCAGGCAGAGCTGCAGCTCAGCCATGCCAATTATGAAAGATGCCTCCCAAACGTGTATTCCTGGTTTCCAGAGTGACTCTGAGGTGCCACCACTCCTACATTTAGAGTGGCTAGAAGTTACCAAGAGGCAGTGTGGTCACAGGGAGTCATATACTGTGGTGATGAGCATGACATGAATTGCTAACTAGACGGTCAGGGACGCTGGATTCTCAACCCAGCATCCCTGGCTGACAAAGGCAAATCTGGTTTTTGTGTGTGGATCGCTGTTTGGCTCTCCTGGCATTGCTGGGATGTGTCATGCCTTGCTTCCCTCATATGCATTATGCCTGAAGTTGCACTTGCCTGTTTCCCCCTCCTCTTCAGACCGCATGGGCCATCCCAGCTTGGGGTGGAGGTAGGCAAGGGATCAGCTGGCCAAGTGGCATGCACAGGTTCAAAACAGCTGTCAAACAGGGATCATTAATACCAAAGATGTGAACGATCACATTCAAAGAGAGAAGAACTTTCTGGAAAGAAATGTGATAATTGAACATTGTACCCGCCGTGTTTGTATCACAGCTTAGCTGGCAACATCTCTGTATCAGAGGTGAGCCCCCACTGAGAAAACTGCTCTTAGCTCCATGCTGCTCAGTTTCGTTGCTGTTGACTTCAATTCAGCTGTCTTGAAAACACTTTCCCATCGCTCCTACAGAAACTGTGATACATGTTCATACCAGCATCTTACCAAAGCCTTCAGAATAGTGTGAATCTTGGTGAATTTTGAATGTGTGATTGCTTTCATCCAAGGACTGCTGACTCCCCAACAGCCTCAGTCACTGACTGCACCAGAAATTGTATCAAGATCCATGGTCAGTGTCCAGAGGGCAATGCAGCTAGAGCAGAGTGGCACAACCACTGTATACAGGGAAGGGAGCACAATAATTTGGCTAGCAGGCTAGGGTTAGGGTCACCTGTGCTATAGGTATTTCAAATCCATCCAATTAAACAATGTTAATTAGTGGTGGTTCTTTTTCCTAGAATAGTCATGGCTGTTCTTTCCTGTCTAATAATGGAAGAATGCCACCAGCTTCAACAGTGATTTCTAAGGACTGATTAAAGAATATTTGTTCAACTTAGAGAAGAATGAAGTCCTACATATATGTTAATACATCCCCACTAACACAGAATAGCTTTTTGTTGTTCTCCTCTGTCTGGAACGTGAGCAATTTGTAGTCTGCTGCTGCATCTAATTAGTGGATCTGATCCTTAAATTGAAGCGGTAGAGGCTTTTGATTTTTAAGTCCAACATTTCAAGGCTCTATCATTGGAAAAAGGCTTCATCAAAGACTCAAGAGATGGAGTATTATGATATTTAAAAGCCAAAGACAGATAGAGCCAGAAACTAAAGGTGTGATCTTAAGCAGTTGCATGGCTGTCTTGGTTCAGATTCACAACACATAGCGAAGGTAAACTGCTTCAACATAGATATGTGGGAAGAACTTGGCTTTGTATAGCTCCCTCCTTGGTACTAGCCAAGATAAAAATACATCAGGATTACCAGCATCTAGGAAACTAGCATATGGTGCTCCTGCAGAATGTAATACTAATATATTTGAGAAAACCATTATTTTTCTCTTTTTGTGTGCTTTCTCATTAATCTAGATGCCATTCATTCTCTGCCTGGATTTTCCCCGCATTTTTCCCATGAAAAGAGAGGATATGCTTGAATTAATTTAATTGCCAAATGTTTTGTTCAAATAGCTGTAGCAGAAATAACTTTTAGTAGCCAGGTTAAATAGCCCCCTTCACTGCGGCAGTTAACGCTTATTGTTGCTGCCAGCCCCCCTGCATTGATTCGGGATCATACCGCTATTAGCGTTGAAGTGGCTTGGGAAGTTGCAGTGCTTCCTTTTCTCTCCCATTCTCTCCTTTCTTTTTCCTGCAAGAGCAAGAAGATCTCACAGTAATCTGGAAATAAATTGTTTTCAAATACTTCAGGCAGAGCCAGAGCGCTCAAAAGGTATCTGGAGGTTCATTTCCAAGCCAGCTGAAGATTGCCTTTGAATGAGTAGGCCTGATCCTTCACTGGTGTAAATCACCATGCTTCTGTGGGGCTGTACTGTTCACATGAAGTAGGCATCAGCCAGGTGTCATCCCCGGAAGCCATCTACCCACCTTCTCCATCCTCCCATGGCAAAACACAGCTTCCCTCAGCGTGATATGTAAGCTGCAGCTGATGCTGCTCCAAATAGCAATGGGTGCCCAAGAACTGCAGCACAGAGCAGGGTGATCATTGCCACCTTTCTGGTGGGGAAACACCTTCCTCGTCCCAGCTCCAGCTGCACCAGCCGTGGCAGGAGGAGGAAGGGAAGCTGGTCCATGTACCTCTCACAGTCTTTACCTGCAAAGGTTGGAATGGCTGGTCACACGAGGGCTGCACCCTTTCTGCTGTTGCCGAAGTTAATCTATTCTGCACTGTACAAAAACAAGTGAGGATGAAGTGACAAGACAAAAGAAAATGCAATCCTGTTGATTCTGTTGTTTCTGCTGCTGCTGTCAGCCCTAAAGGTTTTGTATTTTAGTAAACAGAGAACTCATTATGACATGCAAGTGACTTGAGACTAGTGATGGTAAGACAGAGATTTCTTTATTGGAAAAAAACATAAAAACAAAAACATGCTCTGAACAGTGGGACAGGTATGCACCAAAGAGAGCACACAGTGGAATTGTCAGCGTCTTTCACCAGACCCCACAAATGCCATTGAACTTTCATAAGCAGCTAATGATGGAACCATAAAAGGTCCAAAACCTCACGGACTTCTGTCGGCCTGTAAAGCCCACTGCCAGCGGGCAGGTAGCCTGCTGCTGAGTCCGCGGTACGGCGTGGCACATGCTGGCAGCAGCAGCATTCAGAAGCAGTAGGTCAGAGACAGACCTGTCTCCACCCAGGAGCGTTTCCCGTGGGGAAGGGAAGGCAGCAGAGTGGGTAGATGGAATTAGAGGTGTGAGCACAGCAGAAGGACCAAGAGAAAGTCTTGAAGAGTAGTAGGGGAAAATGAAAAACAACACTGGGCAGGAACGTGTTGGGTGACCAGGAGCAGAAGGTGGGCAGGAGAACAGCAGGACGTAGGGGGACAGGCTGAGAGGGGACACATGCCCAAACTCCCAGTGGCTCACAGTGGTATTCTACTTTCTGATCGTTACAAATGCTGGCAGTTCAACTATCACTCTTGGCCCTAACGAACAGAGAATTACTAATACCCACCATCCTTTTGCACTTGCACATCGTGTAACTTGCTCGTGACAGATCTTTAGTTAAATTCAAGCTGTTTCTTGAGCTATATGAGAAGTCTGAGGTACCTGTCTCGTAATTTAAAGATGCTCTGTGAACTCTTTTGAGTAATTTCCTTTGAGGTGTGGGAAAGAGGGTGATGTAATTTCTCAGGAAAGTGCCCCCATTAATTTTGATAACAAAATGCATAGTTCTGAATGGATGCCATAGTTGTGCAAGTCATACTGATACCATATTGGACATAGAAATGTATCTTAATAGCTGGTATTCGGTCCTGCACTGAAGGGAAGTAGGGCTTTATTTTTTGGCTCAAGAAATCTGAGACTAGTTGAGACAACACACATTTTTATACAAGGCTATAGCCACTAGCAAATGGATGCATCTTTATATGACAGGATATGCTCAGTAGCCCTGGGAAACCAAGATTTGAAATCAATAATTTCTAGTAAATCACAAACTGACATTGGCAACATCCTAGTCTGGCTGAATATCTGTATCATCACAGACACTCTTCTTTAATAAACAGAACATACAATGTTTCATGCATTGGTTTTGCATTTTCTTGACAACTGCATAAAAAGCATAATTTCTGTGCTTGATCCAAGGGATCTCTGACAAAGGGAAGAGGGTAACATTTGTTTCTGTGGGCTTTACGGTTTTAAATCTCAGGGCCAATTCTGCCATCAGGTAGTTTATGAATATTCATGTAAATTGTTTTGAGTTGAAGAATATGTAACTTTGCCATGTATCTGGCATGGAAAGAATAGTTTGACAGCCATGAAATAAAGAATGCTTTAAAAAATAGTGTCAGCTCTAGCAAAGAGAGGACAACTCTAGGAATGAAAGGGAAAATTAAGGAAGAAAGGTGTATGTGTGTCCTGAGGGAAGCAAAATTAAGTGATCCTGTCTTAAAAACAATGAATATAGAACCATTTTTGCAGACTTAGATATTTAAAGCCATTTGGAACCTCTTTTATCAGGTATGGGCCAGAATCTGCCTTTCTGTTGACTTCTAGAAGAGTTGAGGCAGGCCCATATGTTCCTGATCACTGCATGTGTATATGAACTGTATGATCCAGCAGTGAGAAAACAGCAAAGCTAGACTTATTACTAAGCTTTTTTGAATTATTATGTCATCTGAGTGGTGCCTTACTTGCCATCAGTTACAGGAGTCAAGTAAGAGTGTCCTATTGCCCAGGCCTATTGTTAACTTGGAAATATGGCAAGTGACGCCTGTCACTCTTTGCTCCTGATCTGATACCCCTTCCATGGGCTGGAAGCTGCTTTTGTGCCCACTTGGCTGCTGGAGCTCTGCAGCAACTGACAAATGTGAGAACGCTACCGAATGTAACGAACACTTGGAGAAAAAGGCATCTCCTGGGTAGTGACAGGCATTGCAAACACAGCCTCATTTAAATGATGCCTGTGTATTTGCATGTACACTTTCGGTTGAGCGTATGATGGCTTTTATTCTTAGATGTGACTGAGGCTGCAGGTGAAATGTGTAGCAGCGTCAGCCCTGCCATCCCACATCCCTACAGCCCAACGCCTTCAGTGGGAAAGGCCAGCGCACAGCCTGTGCTCAAAGCCAGCAGCAGCCGTGCAGGGAGCAGGTGTCATAAATCAAGAGCGAAGACATTTTATGCACAAGTCATACCTAGAGAAATGCCATTAATTAACAATTTTTTTTCAGTGTGTTGTTGCTAACAATACAGCTGTTAAATGTCATATTATGTTCACTTGTACCATTTTCCATATTTTTAATGGAAACTCTTACTAGCTGCAAGATGATCAGAACTGAAATGACCATAAGCCCTGTACAAAGACAGTTAAACTTGTTGGTCGTAATTCAGCCTTTTTATAGAATATTTTGGCCTTGATGAAGGTGCATCAGGTATTTGATATTATTCTAGCACTGCTTCCTAGCCTCAGTCATGGTGGAACTCTGCACTCAGAGTGCGTTGCAGCTTTTCATGGCCTGATTGCAAGTAGAGATGCAGAGAGGTAAAATATTGCAGAGCTAAATCCTGCAGGCCAGACTTCACTCCAGTAAAAACGAAATGCCTGGATGAAATGAACAGGCTTTTATTTACATGAGAAGATTTTGAGTAGTGGTCTTGAGTTTGGGATGTCAGTAGGGATGGGATTTTGCCTTATGCAAGCAAGACTTGATCACACCAGTGCTGATGGTGCAGATGTATCTGTGTGCTTACCTAAGCACTCAAGTAATCCCTTCAGTTTCTGAGAGAGTCATACATAACATTAAGCATGTGCTTAAGTGTATCTTTGAGCTATGAAAATAATTGATTTCTGTATTTAAAATATAAGTTCAAAGTAGATCAATTTAGAACAACTATTTGGCAACCAAACAGACATTAACAATATGATTTTAACCTATACTTCGGTAGAAGCTACATACTTTATGCTTTGTACCTTTCTATGAAAATATGAAGAAGTTACTAATAACGTTGTCATCTCTTAACTCCTAAGTACAGAGATTCTGGTTTGATCTGTGTCTGGTTTTCTGTATGAAAGACAAAATCAGCATACACTTTGATTTATGTGATTTTCTAAACTAGTTCCGAAATGTTAGCATGCCAGTCCTCCTTTGATGATTTTACCTATACATGAACATATACATATTCCATGGACACTCATGTAATGACCTACTAAAGGAAAAGTTGATGAGCTGTGTTTGTCTTTTATGTCCAAATCAACAGAGGCCATGCTGAAACCCTTCAGTTAACTGCTCACAAACAAAAGCGTTTTCCTTGAAGCTTCTTGTTTTCATAAAAGTGAAGTTTCTTTAAAAATTTAGAATTGCTACATTAACATTTATACATATTTTTCTACATGACTTATAAAACTACTTAATGTAACAAACATTACTGAGGAAATTAAAATTGTTGATTGATGCAGTTTTTCTATTTTCAGGTATTTTCCATATACTTTTACCAGGAAAAAAAGGTCATCTGATTAAACATATTCAGAAATTACCCGAGATGATCTTTTACTCAACACAGGATGTTATTGATGCTAATAGTGTAACGGGCTTCAGAAATTGAGATTTTGCATGCATTAGAAATTTCATCACCGATATATTATCGTGTGCTATGGGGGAAGTACCAAAGGGCACAAGCCCTCCTGGTTCTGAGCATCACCCAGTTACAGATGGTCTATGCTTAGAAAGAAACTTGCTAAGAAACTTGCACCGCTACCTGCAATTTGTCCTGCAATTGCTCAGTAAAGGTTTCTATTCCATCTTCTGAAGCACCAGCTATTGCCTGTGATCAGAGACAAGATACCAAGTTAGCTAGATCACTGGTCTGATCTAGCATAAGAAATGCAATCCTGACCAGTCAAACTGAAGGTTTCTCTAGCCCAATACCTGTGCCTGAAAGTGGCTGCTACTAGATCCTTAGGGAAGTACCTGCTGTGTACACGAGGCACGGATAGAGAGTCTTGCCTCTCCTTGCACCGCCTGCCAGCTTCCAGCATTTAGTGGTTCAGAACCGGAGGTCATGTCCAGACCTTCGTGTTAAATAGCCACTGATGAATTTGCCCTCCATAAGTACTTCAAATCCCTTTTGAACCTATTTATTCTAAAATGGCCATCCATGGTAATGATCTCCACAGTTTAATTAAGTGCTTTTTGAAAATGGATATCACTGATATCCCAAAGAAAAATACTGGTTAGGTGCACCTTTGGTCTGATGGGAATTCTTCTGTTCTTATTTAATTACACTGACTTGCTATTATGGCACAGTTGTCTTCATTCCTTTAAAGGAAACACAGATAGATTTGTGCGGGTTTTCTATAATTTTCTATCAGAGGAGTATTTAATCTTTTGTATATTCTACCATATCATCTTGTTTATATTTAATGTAATAATTATCTTTGCTGTGGAACAGAGTTGTCCACATCCCAGTTTATACATCTCTTCCTTGAATTTTGTTCATGCTCATGTGCTAAGGGTTTGTGTTTTGGGTAGAATAAAACTTATGTTTTAGCTTATGAAGACTTGTGTATAGCTGCTGCAGTTCATGAGAATTTGCTCCCCAGGAGCTTTGCTTTGCGTTTTAGCTCCAAACAAGCATAGACTCAACAGTATTTCAGCCAAAGCCATTGATTTCACATGATTTCAGGTCAAAAACCTGCAAGTGGCAAGTATCACATGATTCCATCCATCTGGTTCTGGGTCGCTGACAAATTCGCGAATCCTTCAGTGAACCTGTGGTGAATCTTTGCACCGCTCAGTTGCTGCTTCCCTTCAGTGTGCAAGATGTGCTGCGGAGCAGCCCTTGTCTGCTCGGACTTCTGTTGCCCTCACTGATGTCAGGAACACCCAGAGGCCAGCTGGGAGTCTGGCACAGTTCTCCTGGGAGAACAGAGTCCCAGCATCAAGGTTACCTGGACACTCAGCTTTAGCATGCTTAGTTCACAGCAACCTGAAAGAAGCAAATCTTTTCTGTAGCCTTTGGCCACCTGGTATTGGCGGTGCCTGTTGCTCACACGACTCACGAAGATTGTGTGTAATCCTTTCACTTGGCGAACATAATGTTGGGCAGTTATTTAACACACTGCAACTTTCCAGCTAACAGTTCTCCTTAGGTGAAAAGACACTGCTTTTTCAAAAACTGCAGAGTGCAGGACAAGCACTGGTCCTGTTTAGGGTTTGGTGTTTACTTTTTTTTCCCCAGAAAAGATACACTTCAGTGCACTCTTCAGTTTGTTCTTTTTTTAGATACAGTTACAACTTCTCAGCTCTCAGGACTCTGGCTTTTGAGTAAGACATCCCAACTTGGAATGAAATTATGCTAGATCTGTAAATAAACAAAGCAAATTATATTTTCTATGGATATTAAGGATACTAAGTGAAATATGGCAAACTCTTGTAAAATCAATAAAGAACAGGAGTAATACCAGCCGGTCAGGCCTGGGTTTGATGCCCAGCCTTGGGGGACCATTTGCGGTACTAGGGTACATTTTGAGAAGTCTCAGCCTGTGGCCATAATAACAGCCTTGATGCCCTTAGAATTGCCTGTTTTCTTCTGAATCCCACAACTCACCTTTTCAAAATAAGACAGAAGCACAATAATAAGATAGTCTGCAATTTGCTTAGGGTAGGCCTAACCTAGGAAGATAAAATACTGCCCTGCAGAAGCCAATGAAAGTTTTGCCACTGATTCCAGAGCAGCCAGGGATTCCCCCAGGTCAGCTGTAGTAAACATGCCTAAAGAAAGGGCTCATAATTTAATCACCAAAGACCAAAATTGCAACCCTGAAATCCCCTGCTTACCCATTACCCATCGCTGAAAATCAGTGATCACTGCAAGGGTCTTATTTTTTTGTTAAATGCTCATGCTGCCCAGAATTAGGCTTCTGCATACACCCAAACCTCTTCTTGTTGTGACACTGTTGAGCATCCCAGCACGTACCTTACAGCTTTGCCTGATCAGCCCAGAGCACCACGCTTGGCAGCATGGGGACCCTTGGCACCGGACTGCTGGAGTGAAATCCAGACCTCCAGACCTTGTGCAGCTTGAGCCAGTTGGTTTGAAAAAGAAAATGTTGCCACAAATCTCTTGTGGACTAACCAGTGGATTAAAGTACTTGTCTCAATTTGATTTCCATCTGGGAGCGTATCCCACCTTGCAGAGGAGAATACAAACCTCTGTCTGGCAAGCAGATCACCTTGACAACTAAAGACAGCAGCATCTTTCCTGCTGCGTGAGGAGGCACAGACAGGACTCCTATACACCCTGTTCATGTCAGCTTCCTTCTGGGGAAGTCCTTTGGTCTAGTTTTATGAAGTAAGCAAAGCAACTAACAATCTTGAGGAAATATTGCCATTTGTCAGGAACTTGAGGTACCTGGCAAGAGTCATGAATGACATTGTTTGTCCAAAACTGCTGGACAAATGGCTGCTGTGCACTGTAGGTGCCACATAGCAAACCTGCTGTGGACCTACCATTGCATTCATCATCTGATCACAGTGTTCTCAGTAGGTCCAGTGTAGCTAGAGAACGTGGGAACCCCTGTGTGTCCCACGTGTTTCATACATCCATATTTTAGTCCAAAAAACTCCAGGCAGAAAGATGAGAGCCCTTACACACACACATATATCTCCAGGGAAGGGTTCCAGACATTGCATACTGGGCAGACAGCAGCACCTCCTTGCAGGTGGAACTTAATTCCTGCATGACAAATGCATCTCTTCACTGAGCTTGCTCATTGTGTTGGCTCTTTTGGATCCCATGTGCAGCTCTAATGCTGTGTTTGAGCCCCAGCACCTCAGGCAGGGTTGTAGATTCAATATGGGCATCCCAACAAACGCGAACATCAGGTGTCGATATGCCTCCTCTTAGACACTGAAACATTTTGAGATACAGCCCTCAGAGTCTGTAGAATTCAAGGTGTTCACACCCTCACAGTTTATTATTGTTATGTTTCTTTTTTTTTTTCAGTCGATAAAAGAGATTGAAGTAATTTGAAATAATATAGAAGGCAAAATCAGTAGAAAAGCAAACCCATAAACTTCCAAACAATGCAAACTGAAGTAACACAAATACTGCTCAGGGGAGTAGGGCCATTGTTAGAGTAGTCACAGGAAAGCTAGAGGCTTCAGCAAAGGTGAAAACAAACGTTTATCTGTTCATGAACTGATATGCCTGATATTTATTAACTCAGAGTACAAAGATGGGTTTGGTCTGTAAGTTAACTGCAAGTTGAAGATGACTGCGGTCTGAGAAACTTTCAGGGAAGTGAGGCCAGATTCTGGCTCCACTTGTATGTGTTTGGTCACAATAATTGGGTTTTATTCAAATGACTTTTTTTCTTAATTTTATAAAGCGTAATTTACTAATATTACTGGTTTATGAATGATTTAAAAATTAGACATTTTATTAGAAATGGTGCTGTCTTCTGCATCTCATCCATTGAGTTGGCGTACAGGTTTCTAGCATCTAAAATGTATTGGGACAGGAGTAACAACTGTACTGAGTTAGCAAGGTAAATAAATGAAATTATAGAGCAGTTATTTGTGGCCCCAGTGTGCTCTCCTAGCTGCCTGCAGTGTGCTTTTCTCCGTCCTTTCTGCACAAGCCAAGAGGAGATCTGAATAGGTTCTCAGCTTTCAGTTGATGGTGTGTCAAAATTAATATTCAGAGATTGCAGCTTGTAACAAGCACATTTATAGTCGTGTGAGAAGCGTGTGGTTTTATGGGAGCTCTCTATTCAGAATTGTATCTGTCTTCAAAAATATATCTACATAGCACAAAGGGTGAAAATGAAACAACTCTACTGTTTCCTTCTTGGTAACCTGGGTTCACCTGTGTGAGATGAATTTAACCCTTTTATGAGTGGTAAGACTGATGAATATCATACGGTGATGGCATAAAGAGACAGGGAACTGCACTTTTTAAGAATAACTCAAACCTTTACACTTCATGCCTCGGACTCTCTTTTCAGTGATTTGTACACTCCGATTTGGAAAAAAACCCCTAATTATCCATTAATTGGCAGTATCTTTTCGAGCTACCGTACTTTCGTACTAAATGAACTTGAAGCTCTACAAAGAAGGCACTAAACGCGCTAAGCAGCTTTTTGCGTGTTAAAATGCTGTGCATGGGTGGCATGATTTTCGCCTTCACGCACAGAGAAAAAATATTAAATCCTTGGATCTGTGAGGTTTCCAGTTTCTAAAGAAAATGGTACTGCCCCTTTAAGCCTGGAGCCGCGAGCGTGTGCGTGTGTGTGTGTGTGTGTGTGTGTGTGTCTCCTCCTCTTTGAGTGACACAGCACTTAGATATGCCTATCAGTAACTTAAACCCCACAAACTCCACCTTCTAAGTGAGGAAGCTGTGGGTTGATGGAAATGTAGTGAGCAGATTGAGACAGACAGTGAATCATTAGCAAACTGCAACGCCAGGATGAACTTGTCTGGAACCTAAAAGGAGAAAACAGTCTCGGGAGTCCTTCGCGGTGCTGGGTTTTGCTAAATACAGCCAAAGTGGATCTAAAAGCCGGTTGATCCCCAGTCCAAGATGCTGCTGGTTTCCCAGCGGGTAGAAGCACCACGCATGGAGCCGCATATTCCAGTAAGTAGCATTTGAAATCGATCTGGACTGGAAAAGTCGGAGTTGATTTAAAAGGACTCGCAGAGCCCCGGCACGGTGCTCGCCCGGACCCGGTGCGGCTGCGGCCGCCGCTCTCCGCCGGGGCTGTAAAGTTTGAAGCCGCGGTTCAAGAAAGTGCCGGGCGGGTACCGGCGGTGCCCCGGCCCGGGGGGACAGCGCACCGGGGGGGATTCGCCCTCCCTTCTGCGGAGAGCCGATGTCAATCGCGAGAGAGGAGGGAGGGGGTCCGTGGGCTTGAAAATGGTGGTGAGCGAGGTGATCCCGGGGCGGTGCGGGCTCCGGCGCGGCGGCGGGGCAGCCGGTGCGCGGCGGCGGCGAGAACGGCGGCGGGCGGCGGGCAGCTCCCGGGGAAGGGGGCGCCCCAGCCAGCCCCGTCCGCGGCGGGGGACGCTCCGTGGGGTTTGGTGTCAGCGCCCGTGTGGCGGGGGATGTGGACGCGGCTGGTCTCGACGGGGGCGAAGAGCTGGCGGGGCTGGGGAAGTGCCGGTGCGGCCCGTGCCCCCCTGCGAGCGGCCGGGCGCGCTCGGCCCCTCGCTTGGGGGGGTGCGCGGGGTCTGTGTGTGCATTTAAACTTAGACCGAGCAGGCAGGGAAGGATAAACCCGTCAGCGCAAGGGGACTGACTCCTCCGGGAAGGTGTCACACGTAGAAGGGCTAGTGCTGTTCTGTATTAATTTTTTTCCCCCAATAACTCCTGGTATTTGTGTTGGCAGCGGCGTGCCGGGTTTTTTTCGGGAGTCTGAAGCGCACGTTACATAGGCAGGATTTTGAACAAAAGGCTTCGCCGAGCCCAGAAGGAGCCCTCGGTTGTTCCTGAAAAGAGCGCAGATCCCGGCTTTCAGCCGCCGTTCGGCGGGGCTGCGTGCGCGCTGCTCGGCACGGGAATAGCCCAGAAGTGAGGGACGGTGCGAACGCGGCGCGTTTGCCACTCTCTCCGAGACTATACGTGTATTTGAAATAAAATGCATGCTGACTCACGATTTAAACTGTTTTGGTTTCTCATCCTGTGATTAAGATCGGGGTTTAGAGCAATTGCAGGGTAAACAAGGCGTTCGCTGACTGGGTCCCACGTCTCTAAGGCAGGGGCTGCCCCTCTCCCCAGTCAATAGGCGATCCCTCCTCCGGTCCCTCCTCCGCCGCCTCCCCGGCCTGTTGCTCGGCCCGGGGGAGCGCCGGGGCCGCAGGCACCGCGGCTTTTGTTCGGGGCTGGCTGGCGGGAGGTTGTCACCAGGGTGACTCGGAGGGATCCCGGGGAGAAAGGCCGTTTCTTGGAAGAAGACGGGCTTTAGTTTCCTTTCACACCCCCCCCCCCCCCACCTCCCCCCGCCCCCCCCCCCCCCCCGCAACAATAAATTAAAAGGCTGCTTTTGTTTTCTGCGGTGCTCCCGGCGGGGGGAGGCGGCGGAGCCCGGGGCTGTGCAGCGGGGGCCGGGAGGGGCCGCGGCCGCTGCCCGGCGCGGTGGGCTGGGCAGCCTCTTTGGTGCAGCTGCGGGCGGCCGGGCTCTCCCGTCGGAAGCCGGTGAGCCTCCCGGGCACCGACCGCTAGTGGGGAGCCTCCTGGCACGGGCGCTGCACGAAAAGCCAGCCTGCCTCCTCCTCCTCCGGCACCGGGGGGGGGGGACCCCGCAGTCCCTCCCCCGACCCGCCAGCGGGGGATTAACTGCGTCTGGCCCCTTCCCCGAGCCGGGGGCGGAGGCGCCGGGCTCCCCCCCGCCGCCGCTCCGGCCGCCTCCCGCTGCCGTGCGGCCGCCCCGGCTCGGGGGGAGGGGTGTGGGAGCGCCGGGAGGGGCGAAGTACTCCCCTGTTATATAATGTGAGTGTTTCCCTGCTTAGCCCTGTAATCCCTGGGTAATGCCTAGTGCCCGTGCCCCTGGGGGAAGGGGGGGCCGGGCAGAGGGGGGCTGCCCCTCCCGGAGCTCCCCCTCTGGGCCGAGCTGATGGGGCAATAAAGCTGCTGATGTGCGAGATAGACCATATGGTGCCTCCAGGCGCGGGGGAGCCGGAACGGCCTTGAACCTGCCGGACCCAGCAGCTGTTTGCTGCACCCACCCCGGGCGGGGGGCACCGGGGCATCCCCCGGATAAACGGGGCCCTCGCGCCTCTTCCGCGGCGGCAGCGGCGTTTCCCCGCCGCCCCCGAGCCGGGCCACCCGCCGGGGCTGCATTTGTGAGCGATCCCGTGCGAGGGGCTGCGGGCGGCACCGGGGGCGGGCGGCACCGAGCGGGCGGGGGCCGCGCTCCCAGTCGCGGGCGGACGGGAGCGGTTGGAGCAAGTTACACGCTGGAACCTAAAAAAGCAGCGATCTAGTTCTGTCACTGACCATTTTCAGTTCTCTCTCCCAGCCATATGTTGGGGGCGGGGGGGGGGGATAAAAAAAAAAAGCAATTTGGGAAAGATGCTCTCAGCTGAAGGGAGGAGGTGGGCTGAGGGAGCGAGATACAAGGAAATTCCATGTTAGGAAAGCATTAGCAAGGGGTGACTTCTAATGTTTTCCTGCCACTGACGTTGACAGTGACACACATGTGTGGGTTGAAATTGGAACGTCACTGAGTTTTTAAACTCAACCAGGAAATAGTCTGTTGCTCGGGGATAAAAAACAAATAGTGTATATTGTAAGGCAGGTAACACGCAGTTAACAGCTCCTCTCCACTGAAAAGCTGTTTAATGTTTAGAATCGAGCAGTTCAAATTTAATTTAGCTTTTTATTTTCAGCGGTGGTGGGTTTTTTCTAAACTTGAGGGTTTTTCACCTCTATTTTTAATCCTTTTAACTAATACTTCAGAATCAGAAAAGCAAATATTGACAGGGCTTCACTTTTAGTCCCTTGTAAACTAAGTAGTTCAAACCTGCAAAGTCTGGATTTTTTTAAAGTTAGGGTAGTAGTTAAAGGATTTTGGGGGGGATTCATAATTACAGGAGGCAGTTACATTTTTTTTACTTCTTTTGTATGGCTTCCTGTTAGACAGGTAGAAGCATTTTATGAATACAATGTGTTTGGTTTGGGTTTTTTGCTGACCTTGTTACAAATGTTTCGGTGTGGGAGCGTTCAGAGATTTAGCATGGGCTTAGGGAGCTATTGTGCCTGATGCTTTCTGAACATACGGGAAGATTTACAGCAAGAGCCCGTGATCCAAGGTGTCAGGCTGACACTCTTGCCCTGACTTACATGGTCTCTAACCTGCCTGGATGCAACTGTAGGATGAGGATTGACCTAGGTACTGGCTTCATGAGAGAGGCAAAAGTTAGGAAGGCAGAAGGTAACACAAGGGCAAGTATAACAGTAAGTAAAACCCCTGAGTCGTCCTGTAGGTTAAGTACAGTGCAACTCACTGGTTCCCAGTCATTTAATCAATAAATGTTCTATGTTACTTGTTACTCTGATGAAAGTTGCCTTAAAATAACTTTTATGAGTACATAGCCATGGGAAAGTGAAGTAAATCTTGCAGAAGCTGTGACAAATGGATTTATCCAAACTGGGGGATGGAGTAGTAGAAGGTTGTCTGAGCTTCTTAAAGAGGGAAAAAGGCAGGATCCCCAGGTTTTCATTGTTCCCCTGTGCTGACTCTTTCTAAGTGTCAGCGTTTTCCAGCATTTGGGCGAAGGTGACTATAAGTTACGATTCATTAGTAATTGGTATGGTCTCCAAATAAAGATAGTTAAATCAGTTTAAATGATGCTGGCGCCTCTCCAAGGAACCCTCTTTATATCTGACACATTTGCCGCTCACTTCTTTTAAGGAACAATTAATATTGTACACTGCTATTTTTTCCTCTACAGGAAGAGCAGTAGTGTAACTCATTACAAAGACTCTACCTGATGTTCCAGTTTGACTTGCTATGTTTAAAAAAAAAAAATTAAAAAAAAATCTTTTGAACTGAAGCAGAAGACGCACCAAGGCTTTGCATTGAACTGTTTTATATCAATATTGATTTTTTAAGGGGGTTTGTGTTATAAAGAGGGAGCTTTTATCCCCCTGAGCTCTTTGGCAATTATCTTCCTGCCATAAATGTTGATACGCACATAATGGATGTAACTAAAAAATCTCCTTATCCCAGCAGAAAAGGCTGACTGTTTGTTGGAGCAGAGAGAATGCTGAGAGTGTGAATAGACAAACCCATATGTCGCTGGTGAGAGAGATAAATGATGGACGAACAGGAGTTGGTTACTATGGATCAGCACAATAAACCAATTCCCATCATACACCTCTCTTAATAATATACCAGTTTCAATGCCATTGACGGGTAACCTAGGTAGCACCAGTCAACTGTAAGTTTTTCAACTGTTCTTTTATACATCTCAAAGAACAGTTGGGACTGTTCTAATTTTTTCAGATGTTGAGTGCTAAAATTATGCAGAACTTCCTTCCTTGCCAGTAATTTTGAAGGGGAACTTTAGAGAATTGCTGTAAAATGCCAAGTGTGCATGATACCGTTGTGTACTCATAGTAAGTTTTGTTTTCTGCACCCGTGAAAGGGGTGCACTCAAAAAGGCAATTGCTTAATAAATATGTGAAGAAACTGTGTAGGCGTTTAGTGCTACCCTCATTAGTGGTGTTTGAGATTAGACCGGATATTGGAAGATACTGGAGTATCGTTTTAAGTTAAAATAGCAGAAGAACAATGCTGTTTTATTTAAAAACAAACAAACCAGCCCTGCAGAATAGGCAGTGATCAATAACACAGTTTTAACTTTCTGTAGCCCATTTCAAGGCTGCCAGCAGCTGAAGGGAAACTTTGCAAAACAGTTTGTGCTTGCATCACGGTCTCCTTCCCATGTTCTTTATTATTGCTGCTAGCGCTTTGCACAGAAAATTGAAGTCTTTGTCAGTTAAAGGTTTCACTTTATGTCTTTGTCTTCTGGTAGATATTTTTCATTGCAGTTGCTGTGGACCGGCCTGTTAGCTCTGTTCAAAATGAAAGTATATCTCAGGGTGACAGTGTAAGCAGGGCTTATGGCTCTTAGGATATGACACCATGGGTTTCGAAGTCACCAGTTGAGCTACCAGAGAGCAATGCCGTCAGAGAGGGATAACTGGCAAATGCAAATGAGCTATGAAGAGTCTTTATTCCACTTAGGAAGCTTCCTCACTAAAAATAATCTATGTTTTTTTAAATAAAAGGAAATGTATTATGAAGTCATTACTTTCCTTCAAGAGGAAAATGCTTATTTTGTGCAGTATTTACTTGCAAAGTTGCAGTAGCTCTTTTTAGACCCGTTCACTTCGGTGTACATCTGGGATGAACTGAAAGGTGTTTGTTAGGCCAGGTGGTAGGAGAGCACACCAGTCTTTCTCCTGTCAGGGCCAGCCTAGCAGTCCTTTTTCATTTTATGTTAGATGAGGCTTAGATTTGATCCCAGAATTAAGGGCTCAAGGATCAGGCCCTTGAGTAGGGAAGGGGGGGTGTTATGTGCCCCCCACCCAGCTCCCTCTGGCCTGTTGGAGGAAGTGAAATGGAAACGAAGCAGGGCAAAGGATTCTGGCTCTGCAGGCTGGATATCAGCTGGCTCTTGGCTCCTGCAGAGGAACGGTTGTGCCCACAGGGTAGAGCAGGGCAAAGAGCCCTGGGTTTCCTTCCTCCCCTCCCAGCCAGGCAGCCCAGCCAGCTGGACTGGCCGGGGGACACAGGCTGTGCCCTGGGAACTTGTGGCCAGTGGCGGTTCCCGTGGGGCCCAGCATGGCTGATGGAGGGGGATGTGGGATTTCTTATGGCTCTTTACTCCTAGCACTGCCTTGTCACTGCCAGGGGCCATTGGTAAGCGCTGACCTGACAAAGGGCTGCTGCTGAGGGGGGTGGGTGCACGCCGGGCCTCGGGCAGGGGCTGGGGCAGCCCAGAACAGCTCCTTGGGAGTGGGTGGCCGGGCTCGGGAGGAGGGAACGAGGCTTCATTGTCATGCCCTGTCCAAAGGAAGGCATCGTATCGTGACTTGTTGAAATCTGCTTGGCTTTTCCCTGCAAGGGACTCGGCAGTTTTATTGATAAAGAAGTGTTACATAAGTACCCCATCAGGCATGTCCTAATTTGTTAATAATTGATGATCTGGGTAGTAGAGAAATACCAGTGGTGTTAATGCACTCCCACGCTGATCTGCAATCTCTGAGCCCCCTGTTCTCCCTTTAATTGTAATACAGGCCTCTTCTTTTTTTTCTTTATTCTTTTTTTTTTTAATTATTTTTCTTTTCAATTTACCTGGTGATCCAACCGCAGGTGCCTGTTGTGCCTTCCCGTTCCGGCAGGGACAGCTGGGGGCTCAGCCTGGTGCAGACATGATATAGATTACCTCTGCAGGGGAGGGTGTTAACCACCTTATTGTTTCACCCCATGTCAGGCAGTCTATTGAGTGGCATCAGCGTCAGCCCGGGGGAAGCCGATTTTTTGCACTTTCCACCGTTGGAGGTAAGGTGTAAGTCGAGTGGGACGAACGTGGTGGTGCATCTGCAGTTTCTGCGCCAGGATTTGTCAGCGCAGGGAAGCCAGGGCACTTTGTGTACAGGACAGAGCAAGCATCTTTCAGTTTCTCCCCTCCTGTAAACAGGCTGTATTTGCATGGATTGAAAAATCAGCTATTTTTTATTGTGCCACAGCTAAAAGAGGTCGGAAAAAACATTTACTTTTGTTGTCACACACGAAAAAGAAATACTTGCTGGTTATCATCAATGTGATCTGGCTGCCTCTTTTGTCTTGGACTGTTTTTTCTTTTGCATTTCTGTGGAAGTTTCTTTTTCTGTAGAAGTAAATACCCCAGAACTCTGAACAGGTTTGGGAGTTAAACCTACCCAAGACATACTTATTTATTGTTTTCAGAATAACACAGCACATTTACTCTGTTGTGGGCAATGAAATCCATTACCTGCATTAAAATCAGAAGCAGCAAGGTAGCTTTCTAGTTATGTTGTGAAATAGAATGCTATTGTTCGCTTTTATTAACGTCTCGAGGTTGATTATACAGCGGTTAGAAGCCTGTTCTGCTGTGCAAAAGACTGTCTTTAATTTCAAGTGGTTGATCCTGATCAGGCAGTTAGAGTGGCTGCAGCAACAATTGCTTGGAGCTCTAAATCACGTTTGTCACAAGATCTGCCTGGTAGTATTGGCTGCTTGAAGACTTACTCCAACTTTTCCGCGTTAGCCTTTGGTTGGATTGCAGTGGTAAGGGGCTTGCCAATCTTGCCTGCTCTTTGTGCCTAATTCCGAAAGACTGGCAAGCTTTATGCTATGTTTTCTGAAGAGGGCCCAGCTTTACTAAGCTGCCTGTCTGTCAGGGATTAATTTAACCTCTAATTACTACATTTTCTTCACAGTTTGCTGCACATGAGCGTGTTATAACAAAAGCACAAAGAAGTATGTCATTTTATTTAGCCACTACTCTGAAATTAATTTAGGGGGTATAGAGTCAGATCTGACACACTTGGTGTTAAAATAATTGTGCTGGCATTAGAATTAAAGTACATAATCTTGTTGTTTCTAATGATACAACAATACTAGTATAAATAGTGTTGTTAACTTGTTAGTTATAGCCACAGTAAAAGAAACGATATCTAGTTACAGAGAAATACTCAAACAAGCATGGCAGTAAAAGTTTCCCAAAAATAATTTGTGCTTTACCCAAAATAATGCATGGTTTCTGCTTGATTCCCTTCTACCATTTGGGTTTAAGATTACATGTCTAACAGTAGTTTGTTATTTTTCTGAAAAGGTCTTCCAAATTGCAATAAACGATACTTAGGATGAAAGTTAGGTTTCTTCTAGCCTAGATAATGATTTTTGAATTTTATATATATTTTTTTTTTCTTTTTTTTAAACACGCGACGTCTTGGGAACAGTACAAAAGGCCATATGTCCTCTTTTGCCTGCTCACACCGACATCAACGATGCCGCAGTTCACGTTATATTGAGAGCAGCATGTAGTCTTGGAGGAAGGGAATGAATCTGTTTTTGTTATGAAACACAGGCTGACTTTCTTCTATTCCAGGTCTGTGCTCTGTAATATTTACAGCAAAGGTTATTCTTTCCTTTGGGAAGGTTTGGATTAGGAAATGCAGCCTATCTACACTATAGGTAAATGTAGTTGAAAGAACTGTTGTTGTTACATAAGAAATTTGCAGTAACTGTTTCTTCATTCTGCCCCGTGTCCTTTCCCTCTGAGCAGGCTCATTTGGAATGACTTTGAACATGTAATTTCTCACACAGGGTCGGATCTGCAAAATCGTGGATTAGGTACTGCTTATTTTTTTTCTACTGGAAACAGAAGATTGGTTGTATATTTTTGTGTCATGCATTCAAGCTATAAAGCATGGGCCCAGCTCTGTAATTCTCCTTCAGTAAAAACTGTAACTGCATTTGATGGGAAACTTCCCCCAAAGATTCCCCAAGGTCAGATAGGACACGGTTACAGAGTCAAGTCTTGTAGTCCCTTTCTCAAAAGGAGAATTAATGTGGCATCGTTATCCTGGCTTGTGACAACAGTGACACAGGATTGCCAAAAAGACTAATGGAAGGAGATGGATGATTGATTCTCTTTACAGTAGTAGATCAGGTTATTTCTCTGAATTCTTTCCTCAGTTCTCCCAATTCCCAAACTGTAACCAGTTACTGTAATTATTTACTGTAATTACTTCCAATCTACAAGTAAATTGAACATAAATTAAGATCAGCTGATGTAAGGGATGGGTGGTTCAGTGAGCTGACAGCAAGGCATGGAGGTGCTTTTGCTGATCAGTGCTTACACAGGATGGCTGTTTGATAGCTGCATGGAGTGAGTGGTAAGTGCCTGCTCTTAATTTTTGTGGATAGGTGTTTTCATGTAACAGTTTGAAGATTTCCTAAGGTAGAAGCCAAGCCCAAACAATGCCTACTTTAATTTCAGAACTGTCAAGATTATTTTTTTCAAAGGGTCTGAATATCTGCAGGCCTTCAGAGGTGGAGGCAGGTTGTGGAGTAAATAGTTCCCAGGTTCTTACTTGGTGTCTTTACCCCAGACAAAACCAGCACGCTTGTCTGTTGTAAACAGACCTTCATGCTAAGTATCCTTAACTAGTTAAATATATTGTAAATTATAAGTGCTTGTTAGTAGCTGAGGTCTTTAGGGACTTTGTACATAGTTGGAAATTACATTCAAAATAAAGACAGGTACATCTTACTCTAAGCCCCCCTCAGTGTGAATGATAGTTTTATTTCTTTGCTTTGGCTATAATGCGAACGCAGGTGGATTCCCACACACACACACCCATCCCCCTGCCATCACATCATAGCATCTTCCTTTTTGCTGAAACTTCAGAATTTGATATAGGGGGAAAGAAAATATTTAAAGACAAAAATGACATTACTCTCAAGCATGTAGTTTAATGTTTCATTCTCCATCTTAGATCTTCATAGGTTACGTTTTGGACAAAAGTAAACAAATGAATATTTTACAAAGACATTTGTCTTACACAGTTCCACTCACACGTGAGAAGCTTTTCCCCATATGTTAGTATGTAACATTTAGTATGGAAACATTTCCATTAGTTTAAGCATAATTATGCAACACTAATTTCATGTGGCTATCAGAATTGATACTGAGCATAATCTCATTTTGCTTTGACTAGTTACTTTAAGTCTTACCAGGATTTTCACAATTCCAAATTTATATAGGGAAATAATTTCTGAATTAATCCGATATTTCAGTAACCTAGTAGATCATGCTGATGGTCAGGTACTTTTAAGGACTTCACTTTTCCTGTTCTTTTTACTTACTTTCTTTCTTAATTAACTGTGTTGATTTAAATAAAGTCACACAGACTGAAAAAAACCCAAGTGTTTACAATCTTGCAGTCAAAAATACAGGCAAAAGGTTTTTGTCTCTGACTGCCAAACGGTGACTCATTAAAAAGGAATTTTTGTTCCTCCCTTTTCAAAGGGTTACTCACTACAAGCAGTAAATATCTAGTTTTGATGCTACTGCATTGAAATGCCTGACGTTGTTGGTGTATTAAGTCCAAACTCTGTAAGATTATTTGGTCACAGGCTCCACAACATTTTATTTTGTTGTTTTTCTCGATGGAAAAAAAAAACCTGTTGGGGGATTTTCCTCAAGCTTTACTCTTGTCAGTTTGAGTACAGTCTAAAATGAAATATGTTAGGATTTTAATAACAGAGGACCCTTTCCATACTTTAAGCAGTGGGTCATTCAAATTATTTTTAAACACATAGGACTATGCAAGTGCTGATTTCGTTCTAATTTTGCATTCGGTAACATTAGACAAGGACATTGGAATTTGTTTAAATAAAAAAAAAAAACCACCTTTGTTTTCCACATCAAGGGTTGTATGCTAAGCGTTTTCTAATATTGCACTGCATAAAGCTGAAAACAAATTGTATTGAAGAGACACTGTCAAAATCCAACCAAAGGCATTCCCTTTTTCTCTATTTCTGTATTAATCTTAAGTCTCTGAGCCGTCTGCTTTGTCTTCCTGTTCTTACCTATTCTACACATTTGATGGATGGGAACAAAGGCATGTTTGAATCCTCCGTCTCATCTCTTCTCTTCTTATTTATGGATTGGTTGGTTTGAACTTTACACAGTGTTGGAATGATGTTTTCTTGGTTGCAGCAACACTTGTATTTGACTGGAAGCAGGAGGAGAGTGTGTTCAGGCTTTTCACTCTTCATGAGAAGTGAGTCTTGCTCCCTGTTCCCAGAAGGTAGATCAGCTTTAATTTCAAGTGAAAGTCCTGCATCTTCGAATAACTTCCCATGTCAGTTAAAGTTCAATATTCTTGAATTCCAGAGATATAGATGAGTCAAATCCAAAGTTTAGGGCAAGCGTGAAGGATGTAAGAGAAAATGTAGACGTTTCTTCTGATGCCACTCTCCCCTCCCCTTCAGGGCTCCTACAGTCTGTCAGCTGTAACAGAGTGATTTGATTATTTTGTAGTGTTAAGCTAAAAGAATAAATCTAAGCGCCTTGGGAATGGGGAACCAATCCAACAATCAAAAACAAACAAGTTAATAAATGTGAAGTATTTCTGCATGGTGCTGCTGCAGAAATGCTACTTCCAGAAATGCCTGGGGGCAGGCATGACTATTGGACCAGTCAATTAGTGTAAATATGTTCAGTGTACACACCACTATTAATTGGATGCTGGGGGGTGCGCTCTGTGTTTTGAAGGAGAAGTCTGTTTCTTCTGTTGGTTATAAATTATGAAAATCTTGAATGTCACAAACTGAACTGTTTATTGCTCACCCCCTTGCTTCTCAGTCACTCTAACATACCTGGAAAAAGCTTGACTTAGGCAGTCTTAATTGCCCTTTCTTTAAAATCATTCTGGCTCTAAGCATCATCTACAAAATCTTTTTTCCCCTTGTCAGCTCTTCTCTCCCCCTACCCCAGCCCCCCAAAATCTAGCCAGAAGCAGAGCATTCAAGTAACTGTCCACAGAGGCAGTCTGAAATCCAAATTATCCACTCAAACTGGATTCTGATGTCCATGTGCCAGGAGTCATCTGTAAGGACGGTGTGCTTAGAAATACTCTGAGCTACAGCAACAGTGTCAAGTGGTGTTGTGTAAGAAAACCCCTACTACTCACTTGTGTGAAACTCTTTTGGGATTTGGGTACATGCGCAGATGAGGTGCAGGCACTTGCCAGAAGTCTTATGCCAGCCTGTAACCTTAATTTTATCATACCTAAGAATGGCAATAATGGTGAACTAGCAGGTAAACGACTGATTCTGGCTGCCTATGAGTCCTCTCTTTGGAGCATCTATATTTGTAGCTACATGCCTATTATTTCAGGATTTAAAATGGTCATCTACTATGCAGCCCTCAGCTAGTCCAGCAAATGTCTCTTCACTGGCATTCACACCCAGAACAGAAACAGGTATAGGTCTTTGTGCAAGGACTGCAGAAATCATACCATTGAGTGCTTTTCCATCTGCTACTCAAAGTGTAACGAAGCAAACTGTTAAACCTTGCATGGAGCTTAGGGCTTGATTAACTTAAATTACACTCCTGTTGTACATGTTTGCAATGCCGAGGGCATTAGGTGGCATATATTTTCAAGAAATACATGTTCATTATTAAGAAAGCTTAAGCAATAGCATCGAGTGGTCATTTCCTTTTGGAGCATAGCTCTGTGTCTGTAGTGTAATTTGTTTGTTTATGCATACTGCTGGGTCCTGGCGAGGAGGTGGACCAGCAGTGCAGGCGTGAGCCGAGCTGCTGTGTGGTGCTGGCTGGCCCAGCTGCGTGAGCTGGTGCTGCCCGAGCTGCTGATGGAGAGCCAGAGACCTTGGGGCGTAGAGGTGAAGAGGTCCAAAGTACGAGGAGGCGATGGTAGGGAAGAGAGAGCAGGGACGGGCTGGGACCGAAGGGAGGGAAAAGCCAAGGAGGCAGAGGGAGAGCTGAGGAAGCCAGGCAGGTATCTGGGGGGAGGGGGGGGCACAACAGGTCCAGGCCCACCTCGGGAGGGCTGGGATCCCTTATGTGCCTGGTCCGACAGGTCCAGCATTTCCCATTGCTTCCACTCAAGTGGTGTTTCCTGCGTGCAAGCTCATTCTGTGCTCTTTCAACACTGACTTACAGACAGTGCTTTGCTTTATCTCCATAGTCTTTTTTTAAGTTTGTGATGCTTGTGGGTTTTTTCCTCATACTCTTGGCTTTCATACCTTTGTTGTGGTTGCTCTGCTGGAGAAATTGGACTCTTAGCTGCAGTGAAGAAACGCTCCAGGGAGCTAACCCTGTGCTGCCTCTTCAGAGGCAGGCGGAGCCGCGGCAGGGAGCCGGCACAGTGCTGGTGCTGCACACCTTTGATTGCCCTGTGATCCTGGGCATGCGTTGGGTTGATATATTTTTCACAAAGGATTTTTCTTCGGGCGAGCACAGTGCTTGGGCAGCCCAGCTACTCAAGAGCTGCCCAAAGCGCACAGCTGCAGGATGTGCCGGCTGGCGCTGAGCCGGTGCTAACACTAGGACACAAGTCAAGGTATGTCTGTGCTGCTGTCCTTGTGTAAATTCACTCATTCAGGCAGAAACGGTGAAGCCCGCTTTCACCTGGCTAGCCTGCTGGCTACTGACAGCGAGACGGCTGTGGTTGCATGAGTGAAGTTTGAGCTGCAGAAGTTGCTTAAGACATTAAGTAAATAATCTGGCACTTGACCCACCTGGACCAGCAGAAGTGCCCGGAGCGGCGCTGCAAGCCCTCCCCGGGCCCACCTCGCAGGCACGTCTGCCTGAGATGAGTGCCGCTCGCCGTGCCCGGGAAGCTGGCTCAGAGCATCAGCTGAGCTGCTAATGAGCCGTCTTCCCAAATCTCCTTTCACAGAAATTTGGGATCTTCAGGTAGCCTTGGATTTTGTCAACCGAAGACAGTGACATTGTCTTTTACAGCTGGCTCTGAAGCACTGTAGCTTCTCCAGAGTAAGGAGACATAATTCAGTGTTTATAAAGGCAGACAGGAAAGTAAAAGATCCTTTGGTTCCCTCCAAGAGCTTTTTCACACGTAGAAAGAATGAGTCACTCGACATTTCATTACTGAATGGGAGCTGATTTACAAGTGTGTATGCTCTAAGACAATGTCGCTGGATGAACTCCTATAGTTTCCTCCATGACCGTGCTGTAAATGGGCTTCAGCCAGTTTGATGTAATTCATTCCGTGGCACTGTGCTGTCTTTTGAAATGGAAGCATCATCCTTCTTATGATCTTCTGAAGGCTAGAAGGACAATTAGCATGGGAATTCTTGATTAGCTTTAATTCAGCCCTACTACTCCAGGAAAGCATAGTTCCTGAATTGCACAAAGACAGACTCTTCAAACACGGATCCAAATCAGTGTACTGGAGATCCTGTTGGTAGGTGTGGTGACTCTGATTAATATTTACTTGATGCCTTTCATCTTCCAAGTACTTTACACAGAACAAGCATTTCATCTTCACAAAAGATGAATGAGTTAGGTAAAATAAATTTTACCATCTCTGCTTTATTAATAAAGGCAGGGAAACTGAAGCAAAGAGATTAAAGTAGTTTGCTTGTTGTTACAAAGAAGGCCAGCGCTGAACCTGTGTAATTTCTGGTTTCTATTTCTGTGTCCAGACTAATGTCTCTTCTTTGTAAGAAGAAGTAGAAGGACAAACTTTTGAGTAAGAACATTGTAAGAATTTAGTGAGGCAACTTGGCAGATGTTGCAGCTGTACCTGTGGGCACTTAACGCTGGTGTCCTGCTGAGTGATGCACTACTCTCGTCGCTTGGCACTGCCGTCTCCCATGCACCCTTAGGGAGGCATCCCCACAGATCGCTGCTTGCATTGAAAAGCACCCACGGACCTTTTTTAGGCTGATATCATGGCTCAGTTTAGTCACTGGTATGGCTGGACCATTGGAGACATGACTTTGTGTTGAGATTTCTGGGGTAAAAGAGTTTCTGCTGGAATGAACGTGATGAGGTACGTACATGTTTTTATTCAACTTAATGACTTCCTGAGATGTTCTTTTGGAGACGCATTAGTAAAATCCTTAAATTATATTATTGAAATTTAAGCATGCAAGTGGTCTTATTAGTAGGGAAAAATTATTTGTTTATCTTTGGTTTGGATAGGGCTACTCACAGAGGTCGATGTAAGTATCTGCTCAAGTGCGTTGCTGAAGTGGGGCCCTAGGTAAAAGCCAAGGCTGTGCCCTGAACTGCAGGCTGGCAGAGAATTTGTTGAGGATCCAAAGGCAGTTTCTGGTTTAAAGAGCTTCACATCAAGATGAGTCAGTGGACAGAGCTTGACATCTGAAGTTCTTACCTGAGAAGGCATCTGACCTTCTGAAAGAGAAACCTCCTTTGTAGATGCATACGAGTTGCGTGCACCCTCAATCAGATTGTGCTGCCAGTTGGCTGTAATGGAAATCCTCACCTGGGGAGGCTGTGCTGGCTGAGCCTGGAGCCCCCTGCCCGCTCTGCGGGGAAGAGAATTGCGTGTCAGCTCCTCCAATCCCACCTTTGTGGAGGAAGAGAAGGTGCCCTCGCCTGAAACTGGAATCTGCTCAGGGAATCTGCTGTAGAAGCCAATTCATTTAGTCTGGATTCAACTATAAATTCAGCCTCCTGTTTCATGTGGAGTAATGATTTTTATGCTGGAGTGAGGAATCGCTCAGCGAGAGAAGGGAGACAGGAGAGCAGAGCAATGCAGCCCTGCTCTCCTTGTAAGGCCATGGTTCAAAATGTTTAATTAGTTGTTTCGAAACGGTGGCTCTTCTCCTTTGAGGAAAGAATGATGTATCAGCAAAAGCTGACCAAATTGATGTAGCAAATCAATTCTATGGTAATCCGTTTATTTAAACTTTGGTACTTAATTTTATAAGCTCTTCTCAAGTGTTCCTGTGCTCCTGTTCATTAGCTGGTATTCTTTTATGCTGTTGCTTGGAGGTTTGTGCTGCAGATAGCAAAATGGCCAGGACATGCTACTCGAAACTGCCTCTAAATGTAATTCAAGCAGGTCTGCAATAACAGTGCTAAAAGAAGAGCTATTTAGCGGCATTATTAATGGGCAAAGAGTTCAGGCAGGATTATGAAAAAGTAAAATTTTATTAAGAGTGGAGGAGCTAGAAGAATGGACTGATTGCCCTGAGTCCTCTGGGCCCTCGAGCAATCAATTTCCCTTTCTAGTATTCAGTTACTTGCTAATTGTATTGATTTTTATCAAATATGTGTACAAATCAATTTTATATTTTAGTGCTGTTAAAAGCTTCCTTCCTTCCTCGCAGGCAGTGTTGCTCTGATCATCCTCATTGTCTTTCTTTATTTTAATGCTTTTATCTTGATGCGTGTTTTCGTTAGGACACGCGTGTTTTTCTTTAGGACACTTAACTAGGTAGGGATTTTACCTAGATGCTCGGGGTTGGACCAAATGGGCGTCACTGGAACAAAACCTCTGTGAACTCGGTGGAAGTGTCTGCTTGAGTAAAAATTGCAGGAAAGGGATGTGTTGTGTTGTAAAATGGGTGGGTGCAAGTGACCATATAGTGTGACCCCCTGAAGAGCAGGAAGCACTGCTAGCGCAGGAGGTGAATTGTGTTACGGAAAGATTGTGACTAGAAACAAAGAAGGGGATAAATGCTGAACATGACGCACTCTTATTGAATAAACATGAAAATTAAGTCGGGGCAGCAAAAATTAAACTCTTGAAATAACATGAGCTCTTTTATCAGTGAGGCCTCCATCATTTCTGAAAACTGAGTCACTTGGGCACTTCAAGTGAAGTGGATGCTGGAGACATCTCTAAGCAAAGGGAATGTACGGAGCTCTGAACAAAATAAAACACCGTTCTCCATTTGTGTTTGTTTATGCCCGTGGCAATTTAAATTGTTTCTGTCAAACATACCTATTTTCTGAGATACACACTTGTGCTCTCTTTTTAATGTAACCTACACAGTCTGGAGTTGAGGAGAATCTCTCTGGCTGTGTGTAAGCCTGAGAAATTGACTCTTATAATTGAAATGTTTGGGGTATGTACAGTGCTGCCGGAGATGGTGGGAGAGACTTTGAACTTTTAATGGTGTGAGCAGTAGTCACAAGAATGAGGAGAGTTAGAGCTCTGCTTTTCCACTTGCCCCTGACTTAATATTACATGGCAGACTTTATGAGATTGCGTTTTCTGTGCTTATTGCCAAGGCACTTTTAAAAAGATACACAACAAACTCCTGTCCTTTTCTCTGGGAGAGAAGAGTTGCATTAGCAAGTGTCCAGGTATATACACACATCCAGTAAAAATACACTTTACATTCAATAATCTAATTCAGTGGTAGCAGCATAAAGCATTTCATATTTTACACTGCTCACTTTGGTCTTTTTGATTTTGTTCTCCTCCCTGCTGATGCTTCTTCATTACGCAGTGATCCCAGCTGGGAAAGCCAGCAGACACCACAGGTTTCTCAGCCTCTCTGAGAAACTCTGCCGGTGGCTGCTCCCAAAGGCGGTGGCACTGCGCTGTGAGATGTACCTGCACCCTCCTGCCAGTTCCAACGTCACGTAGGAGCCTGGGTGATGGTTGACTGGGAGCCTCCAGACAGCAGCTCAGTAAGAACCAGGTGTCTTTTGTGCCCTGTAATGCGATTTTGCTGTGCTCCCTAGCTGCCACGGTGGCTTTTCTTGCTGCGGGCTGCTGGATATTTTCCGATCCAGTGTAGGCACCGCAACCATAATCACCAGTATAATGTTTTAGAAGCTGGTTTGGAGAAACCAGTCTTATTGTCCTTTGATCTCTGTGCGCAGTGAGATGCCGCACCGCATTCCCAGCTAGGGCGAGGGGGACGTATTCTGCTCGTGTGAATAGCTGCCGGCCACTGGAAGCTGGCAGGCTCTGTAACCCGAAGGGCAAGGGCTCAGTGGGAGAAGAGCCTCTGCTAGCGCTGCCTCTGGCTCGGCATCATCTTGCAAACCGTGAGCGCGCTTTTGTCATTAGGTTTACACAGCACCTCTTGTACGAGAAATCACAAACTGGATAAGCTGTATGAGGGGTCATTATAACACAGAGAAGATAAATGTACCGGTTCTGCTAGAGGCTGTCCTCAGGCTATTTGTTATGTGTCTCTAACACTGTCACTACATCACACACTTCCTCGATCTCCGTATTACCCTACAAGCCTGTCTAATGGGATCCTCTGTTGCTGATTCCGGCTTACCCTGACCTACTTCTTTCTTGTGTCCCAGCAAGCTGTCAGGAGCTATCAGAGCACTGGGAGCTGAAATAAACACTCACTGAGGGGAAAAGCAAGGCTGTCTCTAGTGAATTTAATTAGCTTTGTTTAACTGGCTTGTTTGCTTTGTAAATCACATCATTTTTAGTCAAATTTAAGGGATAAAAAAATCTGTAATTAAAATCAAATGATGCATGACCTTGTTAAAAGTCAAGGGTTTTAGATGTTCTGTACAAAAAGTCATTTAGTTTGTAACACGTTTGCAGTGTTCTGAATATTTTAGGGGGAAGAAGGATGAATTTGAGATGCTTTTTGGTTTTGGGGTCCTTCTTCATACAGAAGGGAGATTGTTATTATTATTGAGTCAATATCTTTACCTTTCCTTGAATTTGGAAAAGAAAAAAAAACCACAAACTGGTTGTTTTTTTTTTAATTAAGACTCAAGTCTTTTCATCAATATTGCAAACTTGCTGGATAGCATTTTTCAATTCAAATACAGATTCTTGCTCGCTCTTTCTGCCCTGTAGCCTAATCATTGGTATATTATCCATAGCTTGAATCCCTGCTGTTGTGTGAGGCCATGGTTTAAATCGGGGCTTCTCTTTGCACTTCTGTATTGCATTTTTGAGCATTGGAACAGAAGTCACTGTAATTTTGGCCCTGCCAGACAAATAAAGCACTGACTCGGCAAGTCATCACTGGGCTGAATTTGAAAGTGCTTATAGTGTTTTTATCAGACAGTATGTTATGTCTTTCAGGTGCTTTACTCTATTTCAGTGTGGCACATATTTCTTTTAACAATTGATGTTCTTGCTCTTGTCAGCATAGGGTCTAATCCTCTTGCTGTTGAAAATGATAAAAGCCCTATGAATTCCTAATATGTCTTATCGAAATCTGGCTAAAATATAAAATGTCTGACCCCAACTTCTGATTCTTCTGCAGCAGAAATATGTTTCTTCCTTGCACCATGCATGCATATTGATAGAGCCTCCCGAGTACACAGCTTAGAGAAATACACCCATCCTCATGCTGAGCTGCAGCATGAACAGAAAAGGATTAAAGGACCTTTGAGAAAGAAATGGGTATGGATGAACTTGCAGTGTGCAAAAATGTAAAATAAAATGACTGCCCTAAAGTATGAGAGGACTTCAAAATCTGTTTTCACAAATCTGCAGTACTTCTTCCAGTCCTTTGAAAAGGATGTAAGATTGGCCAACCTCTAGTACTGCGCTGAGAATTACTCATGGTAATAATTTCATTGAGGAGTATAATGAGCAGCCTGATTGCTCAATGAATTCTGAGTAACTCACTGACTTACTGATCGCTGCAAGATTTCAGAGAGGGAAAAGAAATATCTCCTCAGCAGGAGTTTTGAGGTCCCTTAGCTCCACTGGAGCGTGTGGGGCAGGCAGCTCCCTGCCCTGCCGTCGTGGAAGTTGTATGGAAGTCTTGCCGAAAGAAACACATTGGCACGCTTCAGTTGTTTGACAAAATAGAATCCAAACGAGAATAGCCCGGTGAGTGGGGTAAACCAGCACTAAGCTGCTGAAGTCAAGTGAGCTAGGTTTGCTGAGTTACAGCAGTGGGGGATGAAGCAAGGAAAACTGAGACATCCCAGATGAAGCATTCATGTATCTTCAATGAGTCCATGGAATGGAGACCAGAAAATCTGAAGTATTATAACTTCAGAAACTTTGCTTGCATTCTGCTGCTTTACCGGATCCTCTCTCTGCCTCGTGGATTGAGGTCTTAAGTATTTTTGGCATCTGTAGCTGAGATGTGTAGAGTGGGAGGAATAAAAGTACTTCTCCTGGGTCATTGCTCCTGAGAAAGTGGGTGAGGTGGATATCGTGGAGCTTTTATCATAGGCTTGGAAGCAGACACATTTTATAATCTGATCCAGTGTGAATAGCAAAAAAAATTTTATGGTCTTAATATCCTAGCAGGAAGATGAGTGTTGGAGCAGTGAGATAACGAGGGGGATGAAGCTAAATGCTCATTTGGACCCATTAGCTGCTGAGTGCAGCTTGCTGCAGCTGAGAACTGTGTGTGAGGACAAGGAGACTTCAGCGCTGTGGGAAAGTGGGAATTTAGTGTGTTTAGCAGCAAACATGTGATTAATAGATGCGTGCCTGTCATCTCTGTGATAGCACCATAGTCCCTCCATTCATCTCCCCAGCTGCTGGGGGAGGGGAGCCGGGGAGCGGCTCTGTGCTCCGAAGGCACGTTTGCTTTTGGTGTAAATCAGGAGACGAGAAAGGGATGTGTCCCAGCACCTCCCTCTGTGCTTACAGAAGTGCCTGGCATGTTTTGGGCACCACTGTAATCTGAATAATAAACACTTAATTCCCAGCTCCTCATATTTGGCTGAGGTTGTTCTGTTAAATTATGCTTTGCTTAGAGGACACAGAAAGGGGCAAATATTCAGTAGGACTTGAGTCGTTTAACTTAAATCAACCTCCTCCTACCCACTATTGACATATCAAGAGAACCAATGAGGCATGTTTAATTGCACATGCACCGAGTTTACAATTAGTCTGCAGTGACTTTTTTATTTTTTATTTTCTTCTGATGCAGCAAGGAAAGATTTGATCCTGCAAGAGGTCTTATTAGCTGTAACACGAGCAGGGCTGGGTGGTTTTTTTTGTTTGTTTTGGGTTTTTTTCCATTTTAAATGTAAGTGGAATGTTTTTATCTTCTAGGTCAAATGATTTAATCTGATGCTCTAATGTTACATGGTTTAGCAATCCTTCTGCTCCCCTTCTGCTTGTAAAAGTGACAAAAGTACAGCTTCTTGCTTGATAAATGGGTTAACAGTATTCACAAGGCAGGTAATAGAAATCCATATTAATAGGTGGAAATTGGCTCTTGATGCCAGACAGGAGAGTCTAATGAAAGTATTATTGTTTTAGCTTCCAGCTCCTTTGGAAGCTGAAAGCTAAACGCCTGTGTTACATTCTTATTACCTATTTATCACACCATATAGCTGAGTGGATGTTTATTAAATTACATTCATGTTTAATGCCTGTTTGTATACTTTTCACTGAACGTGTTCTCAAAGGAAATTTTCTGGAAACGTTTCAGAAATGCACGACTATTTTCCCATTCTCCTTTTATAAAGTAAAACCATTGTTGCCAACTGTCAATATACAATTGGCTTGGAAATTAAATTGTTTCCTGCTAAGCTGTAAGAACCAGCTGAACATGCTCTATTTAATTTAGGAAATAAATATTTAAAAATCTGAAAAACACACGGTGTTCTTGGGTAGTGTTGATTCTCTTCTAGTCTTTGAAAATACCTAAGATCCCAAGAGTTGGGCTTACCTAGTTTCAGCTTTAATTTAGCATTAAATTGCTTCATTGGGGATTTTATATATGACCTTCTGTATGTTTGTGATTCTTTTGAGAATATTTAAAATAGTACTGAATACCATCAAAGATAAGAAATTAGGAGCCTGTTTATTAATATACCTACTTAAGGTGCTTCTCCAGTTTTGCATTCTTATTTTCTTCTTAAGCAGCACTTTCAATTCATTCCATCTAGATTTAAAAAAAAGAAAAAGAAAAAAACCCCAAGCAAAATACCCCAAACACAAAACCCCATCACAGCTCAAATATTCCCACATAGCTTTGACCTGCAGAGCGCTGGGTTCTCAAGGGCTTTCTTGCAAGTTCTGGGAGGATTAAAAAAAAAACCCAAAAAAACAAACTGGGGAAGGTGGGTTTGCATGTTCTTCCACCTATTTTAGTTACAGCTCATCCCCCTCATCAGAGCCAGGGCACTGTGACCATGCAGTGTGGTGGGGTGATGCAGCTTCAGTCACAGTGTGAGTCAGGTGAGGACCGTGGCTGGTAGCCCAGGACTCCTGATTGCATCTCTACCTTGTCCGGCGGAGTCACACCACATCCCTTCCTGACCCAGCATCCTGCCTTGACACCTGTGCCCTGCACTTACAAACCAGGCAAGAGGCATGCCTGGCTTTTCTGGAAGCTGTGTTTGCTGGTCCTGGGCTGCAGACACCCAGGGCTGGAAATCTGTGCCAGTTTATTTAAGCAATCCCAAACAGGAGGTTTGACTCCCACTCTCACACTGAGAAATATCTATAGCACATAGAAATCTGAAGTGCGTATTCTTTCACTTCACCAAGTTATTAGCAGATGCCTCAGAAATACCAGGGGCTTGATGCAGGTGACTCTTGTGCTTGCAGAGAGCCTGGGCAGCTCCTGCAGGCACCCTGGCCGTGGATGGAAGCAGCCCGAGTGCCCACGAAATGCAGGGGCTCGGGAGGATCAGGCTGTAAGATCTGGGCTCAAATGAGAAAGACCAAGGGTTTTTTTTAATCAAAGGCTTTGATAGGTCTTGTCTGCTTGAAGTTTAAGTTCAGTGGAATATTGTATTGATCCATCAATTCAGTCTGTTAAATACTGTGCTTTGAACCTTGCTTACTTGTTTATGTTAAGAATAAAGAAATAAATCAGAGCTGGTACATGCATTTCAGCTCTCTGCTGTGCAGATGATAATACAAACACTTCTGTAATGAGCAGGTTAATCACTTGACCACTTTTTCTAAAATTTTGCTGCCACTGCCATTTAAAGAGCTAATCATTAGTGGGTCCTACAAATGCAAACTGAACATGCTTTTGAATTAGGGAGGCTGAAAAAAAATATCTGTATAAAAGAATGTCATGTTATGCTCCACTTAGTGCTGATTTACATTATTAATGTAACAGAACAATTCAAGAAGTTGTAATCATGCTACCAATTTTTTTTAAATGGTGGGGAGAGAAACAATAAATCAATCTCCTGGAGTATGTAGAGCATATGAGAAAGTAGTAATTCAAACAAATTTTAGCAGGCTTATTGGGTGTTGAAATTTCAGCTATCTTGCATCAGCAAATATTAACTTTTGAAGAGCCATTGCAAGGGTTCCTTAGGGTTTTTATATATATATAAATATATATACACTAAGATAAGTTAATATATATATATGTATATATAGAGACACATTCCATCTCTGTTAAGCATTTGAGTTATCATGGGAATAAGCTCTTTAAACTGTTATTCTTTCAGTTTTAATAAACTTTAACAAACTGAGAAGTTCCTTCTCAGTACTCACACCTCTGCTCTACCTTTGTGTTCACTCAATTTGATAAAGACTCTGTGAACTAATTAGTTTCATTTCTGCTCATGGCTGGTCTCTAATAGTTTTCATTCTTTTGGCTTCTCAGATCTTGATCAATGCTTTGGTATGTTTGCTGTAAGCCCTGCAGGGAAGGATTGTTCCCTTTCTGTACCCCAGTAAAACACACTGGAGCACTTTACTGGTTCCCTGTTTTGTAGCACCTTCATAATATGGATCTCTTTGAGTCCAAATGCATACAGCACTTTCTTAAGTCATATTGGTAGAAATGTTGTATTAGATCCTTGTTCATGTACCGTAACAGTACAACAGAATTTATAGCATTGGAAGTCATCTGAAAGACATCCACAACAACACTAGTATTTTCTGACCTGCCTTAATTTCTTTTCTTATGTCAGGCATCTGTAATTGTTTGTGTCAATTTTTTTGTTTAATGAAGTTCTTTAAGATGGGATTTTGCCAGTTGGTGTTTGGGCAAGTCTTTAATTTTTATTTTTTTTATTATTTGCTACATTTATTATCTTACTTTCCAACGGTTTGCGCCTATTTGAGTTGTGTGAGTTTGGATTCTGCCCTTGGAAGTCAACACGAAGTGCTTAGCATGGGGTAGAGATCTTGTAGATCTTAGACGTAACATGAAAGCAGCTCGTGGGACTGCAAACAATAGCAAAACCACTTACAGGTTTAGTATGTTTGGATAGGGAATGCCCAAGAAAACGTATTTCTGAGCCCCGCGTTGTTTGTTAAGTCACGCTGACGCACAACTGAGGGCCCGAGGAAAAGTTCAGGAACAGCAGAGCCTGACGGCTTAGGGAGCGAGGGAGAAACTTGTCCATGGAGCATTTCTGTTGAGATAGTTTGTCGGCTGTTTATTGATTGCGCAGGTCACTGGTGAAAGGTCAACAGCTCTGCTGTGTCGGCAGATAAAGATAGAGGAATGGCATGCTGAGGTCACATTGGAAAGGAATTCAGTCACGCTAAAGAAAGAACATTTTAAACCTTTATTTACTCAAAAAGGGTTGTGAGGTATTGAGCTTGCACATTTACAACCCTTCGGTGTAAGATTAAGAAACCTTATTCTCAGCTTTCCCTAGGAGTCTTCCCCTTCGCTTTACAATCTGGTTTTAGAGTTGAACAATTTTTAGCTTATCACCGTAATTCCTTGTGCCTGCTTTTGTTTCTTGCAAAGCATTAACAGGATATTTCTTTGTGCAAAGACTGGTAATTTTTTTCTGAACTACCAAATTCTGAAGCAATTATGCTCTGATTAATTTTTTTTTTCTTTTTTTTCCTCAAAGTGCCTGTAGAGTGCTGAGCACTGTTTATGCAGTTTATTTCTATTGTGCTTTGCTTTTATTTGAAGGTAACTATTGCATGGCGGAGCTGAGATTTAACACATCTGAAAGGTAAACTGTTTATGTTCAGGTCAGAATTTAAATCAGGAGGATTCAGGTCTTGTCTGAACAAGGTAGTTACACTGATCATCAGCTGGTGTATGCTGTGGTTTAGACACACTGGGTAAAACCACTCCATTTTATTTACCGCTACTAGAAACTCACTTAAATGAAAGCTAATAGATCGTTATTATACTTCAGAAAAAGCGTTCTTATACAACACTTATACAATACTTAAGCTTCAGTTCACAGTTTTAACTAATCTGATGCAGGTTTCTTGTACAGCTATGGTGTAAGTAGATCACTAGCTGTTCTCCATAGCAGGGAGCCAAAACACCTTCCAATAAGCATGATGTTTCCTCTCATGCAAGCTCCTGTTCCAGACTTTCCCTGTCACCAAATTCTAATCACTTAATCCCTGGAAGTGGTGTGGAGTTTTTTCAGCGCAGGGAGCTGCACTCAGACACAAGGATAACTTGTGGAGAGACACCTCTGGCAATCTCTTGGCAAAGTGGGTGGCAAAGAGCATGCTTGTTCCCTTTGTTGGGTTTGGCATAAAGGCAATATGAGAATAAGATTTGCCTTTACAGAAGATGTGAGAAAAGGTTTGTATGTTGGAGACAGGGTTGCTTTGACTGATGATTTTAATATTGCCACTTATTCTGGGCTTCTAAACTCCAAAATTACATTTTTAAAAAATCCACGTCTCTTTCTGCAGTGACTCAAAGCCCCTGAGTTTATGATCAGGGTAGATTTTTTAATATTTTAATATTAAAAGTAATAAATCCTGCCTGTTAGATCTTCCAGGACTGCTCAGGTAGTTTGCTTCCCTGCCGCAAGCCTTGATGCAAAGCCTTGTGTAAAGATAAATACTTCTGCTTATGTGCAGTTCCATGGAGACACTCAAAACTGCTCTAGAGAAGATGCTAAGGAGCACATCCAGGCACTGGCCATGTCCCCACCAGCATCCTTGTGCACACTGTGCATCATCACTGCCAGCTGGGGCTTCTGCTTGCTCAGCTTTATAGGCTGATATTTTCACGTGGAGTCAGTTACTTTCTGTACCTCCCAGGGAACACGGGAAAAAATAAAAGTTTCACCTGTGTTTTGCAATTGCCTTATCTCTGCCTTTCCCCAGCAGCCTGTGGGGGGGAGTGGAAGATGATAGTATTCTTCCAAGCTCTGCCCCTGGCGCAGGGTCTGGTGGCCAGAGGTGGCTGATGTGCCCTGCTGTGGTGCGGCTGCAACAGGACAGAGTAACAGAAAAGCTGCTTCCAGCTGTTGGTGTAAGACAGCTGTGGCACGGGCTGCATTTTGACTGAAATTTTAACAATACGGGGAAGAAAGTTTTTCAGAGGCTAAGGCTGATGTGATGCCAAGCGCAGGATTTATTTAGTGTTATTGATGTGTGGCAATACTGTGATTCCTCATAGGTCTGCTGAATGCTGGAGGAGAGGGGTAAGAGGTGTGTGTTAGGTTAGATAAATAGTGACTGTAATAAAGAAAAGACCTAAGTAAAAATGACTTTTAGTGTAATTTATTTAAAAAGGAGTCTATGGGATGCAAGGATTACACTGCTATTTCCCTTTAGTTGCTAAATGACATCCAGCTCCATCCTGAAGTAACTACATGGTGGCATCTAAATGCTGTCGAGTCACTTCTGCAATATGAACTGGTGATTTACATTCGTACGCTAGAAAAGTATCTCTGTTAAATAGCAAAAACCCAACCCAAACCAAAAAAACACCTTTGCAAGGGGCTGCCCCAAAATATCTGGAAGGGGTTAAAATTTCTACTGGTGACAGGCAGGGAAAACTTTGTGAGGAACCTTCCCTGTGCTCGCCTAGCTGCTGGGGGAAGGTAGGGAGCAAACACCCAGAAACACATCCCGGAGGCCGGGGCGGAGGGCGAGGAGCTGCAGCTCCCACCTTTTTCATCATCATAGGGTGCCAAATCCTGAAGCGCAGCCTGGGGAGCAGGCAGCTACAACTACAGCAGCACAACTTGCCAGCGCCGTGCCCAAAGCACCGTGACCGTGTTTTCTGGTGTGCGTGCCCTCCTCTTGCGGAGAGTCAAGCCTTTGTCTGAAGGGCTCCTTTCTCCTTTTCTTTCCTTTCTGAAGTTTTCAGTTGGCCACTGGGAAGGCGGGGGGCGGGGGGGCAGCCTGCAAAGATGAAGCAGCTGGTGAAAAGAAAGCTGCTGAATAGGCAAATTGTTTTATCTGGATGGGGTTTGTGTTCCTGACTCTGTGTTGCAAGGGAAGGTACAGTAGAAACAGTGTTCTGGCTCATGTGCCCCTGCTGCAGCCAGAAGATCGCTCTTTCTTCTGCTGCTTGAAAGCTCTGAGCGTGTGTTATCTTTTTCCTCCTCCCCCTAAAGAACTCCATTCACTGCTGATGGCATTATTTCTATTTCTACTTAGTAATGGCCGTGTTTACATGCTGTAAAAAATGTGAACTAGTCTCAAGGATTCTGTGGCTTCATGTGCCCCCGCAAAGTGGTATTTCCTATGGCAGTTGACTCCAAAAAGGTCCTGTGTTTCCAGCCTCGTTTGCTTAACAGTCTGGAAAGAAATCTGGGAAGTTGAGGATAAATCAATCTGCGTGAGCTTTAGAAGGAAATTTGAAAGCCCACGCTTTGAGCGGGGATCCCGACTTGCTCTGGCATTGGCTTAATGTTCTCCTGCTTCTCTCTTCTTCCCATGGAAAAACTTTAGGAGTAGCTGAGGCTGTGGTTGACTTCGGTAGCCCATGTAATCCCAGGTTCCAACATCAGATGTGTTGATAGTCTTTGAAACGGAGAGTCAGTGGTCTCGATATTATTACAGGTCATCAGGCATCTGGTACAAGCTGAAGGGATTTTGTGCTGTGAAGGCGAAAGAGCAAAAAGGATGTATAAATTTTTAAAAGAAGAAAAGAAAAGGAAAAGATGATGGTATATTTAGTGCCTCAGCTTCAACGCTGCAGGGATGGACAGGAAGGTGGGATGTGTGTGTCCAGGCAAAAAAAAATAATATCCTGATTAAATAAGTACCGTTGATTCAGGACCCTTGAAAAGAGAATTCCTCATCTGATGCAAATGGGATTTTTCCCCATCCTGAATTGTCAGTGAGACACTGAAATGCTCGTCAGTGGTTGGGGAGATGAATGAAGCTGCTGGCTTCTTATGTGCTGAAATTGTAATTAAAAATAAGGGGGGATTTTAGAGCTGCTAGAAGTTTTCTGGCTTTTCATCTGAGAATAAAGTGCTAAGGCATCCCCCTGCTCAAAGGTGGAAAAACAGTGAGCAGGACTCTCCGCAAACACAATGGCTCTATCTTGCTCTATTATGCCACAAAGGAGTGGCTTGCTTAATCTCTGAAATTAATAGAGCAGAGAGGAAACGGCTCTTAAAGAGATGTGTGTCTGCTTCCTTCCTGAGCCTAGCACGGGGAGCCTGGGGCTGTGAGGTAATGTCATTTCACATAACTAGAGGGCTCTTCTTATAAAGGACGATTACAGTAAGTGTAGAGAGCCTGGAATTTTTTACTTTTCTGTGGTTTTTTCCTGCTACAGTTGTGGGGATTTTTTTTTAAAATCTGATATATTATTTTTGGTGAAAGGTGATGCTGTGAGAGTTTGTCCTACGTTTGATTTTCGAGATATTTTTTTTTTTTTGCTCTACCTCTTGTTTAGTGACATCAGAGAGAAGCCAGCCTGCTGTTCCATTCCCTGCCACACTTTGTACGAGAGTCTAAACGTGTTTTGAGCTGCTGTCCTAGGAGAATGTCAGTTCAACCAGAATTAACGGAGTGTGTTCTAGTAGAACAGCTCCTTTTTCACACTGTGTTGGCCCTTTGTAGCAGTGTGTTACTCTTGGTGTGAAGCCAAATAGACTGATAAGCAATGGACTAGATTTCCCTGCACGTGGTCAAGGCTGCTCACATCTATCTGGACATTTTTTGCTTTAGGAAAAAGACCTGGCACTTACAAAACTAAATCCCACCTAGCATTGTTGCTTCGGAGGGAGCGACAGAAGAAAAAAAAATTGGCTTGCCAAGAAGCCTTAAGGAGTTTTTAATTGCTTCAGGGAGAAGGATGGGAAGACCAGGAAGAGATACCATAGGGACCAGGGCTCCTGGGTACCATACTGCCTCCAGCACATTTGACTTGGGAACAGGGGGATGATGCTCAGCATGTTTCAGGAACTGACTTCAGTTGGACAGATGAAGCTTTGCTCTGCTTTCATTCCTTAACTTTTATTAATAATTTATGTGTGATACTGCACAGTAGAAATATCCCTCCAATGCCGCATTTTAAACCACTGTCTAGAGCAGCATAACGTAATCCAGCCATGTTGTGTATCTTGTGCATTTATTAAAAAGAAAGGATGCATGGAGCTTTTGGGTTTTGAGTCACAATCAGGGAGAATCTGTAATAAAATGACTCTAAAATGCAGGACAGTTTGTTCCCTACTAGCAGCATGATGTATTTTACATATGAACAATAGTAGGTTGCTTTGCAGAAAATGTGTTTTTGATATAAAGATTATCAGTGCTGCCACCCCTCTTCCCTCATTTATTATTAGACTCACCGCAGCAGAATTGCCGAACTCCAAGTGCTTTTTCAGCTTTCATTCAGCTGCATGATTTGTAATGACTGTGGTGAGCTGGGGAAAAGAGGAAGTTTAAATTTGGGCAGTTGTGCATCTATCCACAGTTAACGAGGCATCTAATTTCTCTGCAAATTCAATGCAGCTTTACCATAGTCTTGGCTGTAGCCTCAAGTATGCTGTAGTATTTTTCAATGTTTCTGTACCTTTGCTGTTATCTGTGTGTGTTAAGCTCCATCTATTTTGGATTTTATTTACCTGAAAGATGAGATAAAGAACTGGCTTTGTATCAGTGCTGCTCGCTAACGGCAAGGGAGGCTCAGCAACCTTTTGACTGCCTGACTCCACACTGCCTATGGACACTCCTAACCAGATACTGAAAAGGGCAATATTCAGTGGAGATTGCATTGCTGCAGTGTCCCTGTCCTCTTGACGCTTTCTTAGGAGCACTGAGAAGCTACACCCATCTGTCTGAACCATCACTTTAATGTCCCACACCAGAGCTCCTTCCAAGTATCGATAAAGCTTAGCTTCAGAGGTTTTGCAAGCTCTTGGGGGCAGGGACCTTCTTTTCTTCTGGTTTGGGGCAGGTGCCTAGCACCAACACTTGTGACCCTTCCTGTCTTGCAAGGAATTACTGTGATTCACGTAATACTAAGAACGGACAGCAGCACAGCACAAGGTGGGATGGCTACAGTTTAAAATAGAAGATGGCATAATGAAGTTCTTAGGCTAAATGCCAACAGGAAATTAGCATTTAACCTCCCCCTTAGTATCTGCCTGTTAATTGGGTGTCACCGCCTATATTGGCATCGTTTTTAGAGATTGTTACAGCAATATTAACATGATTGAAATGCATTGCATAAAATTATAATATCTATCAAAGATTTCTCCTGGTGGGGGCTTAGATCATCCAGCCCACAGCTGGGAATGCTATTATTTTACTTGTTCTATTATAGGCATCTAGACACATATACAGCTGTCAGACTTACAAGAATGCGTCTGCAAGGTGAAATAACAAGCGTATACTAGACAGTCCACAGGATTATAAGGCTATTTAAATGAGAAGAAAAAGTTGGGGGCAGACATGAGAAAGGAGGGAATTGCACAGCTTGTGATGGTGCCCTCCTTCGCCTCCCAACTGGGACTTCTCAAACTGGAGCAGGGCACTGAGCTTTCTCTTCTTAAAGCCAAGTCCAAGCATCCTGGAGCAGGTTGGATAGAGACTTCCATCACATCTGTTCTTTGGACTTTTTTTTTTAAAAAAAAATCTTAATGCAATCCAATTCTTGCGTTTTGATGTCAAGTTTCACCAACTTGCAAAAAGTTTCCACTTCTGACTGTTCTCTCAAAAAAGACGTTGCCCTGAACTGCTGTTCTTGGGCTTCCCTCTGTGGCCAGGGCCTTTCTGAAATCCTGTGAAAGTCTGGGGTGCAGCGTGTATGGGGTTGTCTGTTCCTTGTTCCTTATACATTGCAATGCCTCCCATTCCCTTGCAGTCACTGTCTCTCTGGGGCCCCTTGATGCGGGGGTCCATCCTGCTGCGCTGTGATGGCTCTGCCTGTTCATTTTCCCCAGCTCTGTTTCTCTTCCACTTCATAACCAGCATGGAGTTAGAGGGAGGCTGGGGCTAGATGCAGGCTCTGGGGTCCTGTGCCATACACCACAGAGTACCAGAAGGCAGGCAATTTGCATTTTAATAACTCCCTCATTATGTATTTGTCTGATCTCGTCAATATTTTGCATTTTTTAAATTTTGCTGACTGCAGACGTTGTGGACTATCAAGTCGATAATTAGATTGCCTGCTTTTAAACACCTCAGTTATAAATCAGAACAGCCCATTTCTATAGCCCAGTGCTTTAGCTGGAAAGCAGCTGTCCTATATGTGGAAGGCAAAAGATTTGAGGAAAGCATTGCACACAGATTCACTGTTGTCAGGAGTTCCTTCATGACCATACATAAAATGTGGGGGATTGATCCTTTTTCAGAAATAAAAATTACAGAAATTAGATCTTCGTCACAGGATGTAGCATCGCCTTGCATGTCAGGTGAGCACGGTTCTTCCTGCAGCGAGTAGGAGTGCTCCAGACTTCACCTTCCGTTTTTCCCACCTGTCTAATGAGGTGGGGTTTTTGTTTCACCTTAAGCTTGAGCTAATGGCAAAAACATTAAATGCAAATTGCACCTTCAGGACCCCCTTTGAATCGCATGGCACAGCTTGCGCTGCAGTTGATGCTAGGTTTATCTCGATTGTTGTCTAAGGCTTTGGAATTAAAAATGTTTGTGTTAGACACATACTTTCTCTTCCATGTACTGCAGTTATTTGTATTGCATGTGGGGTTTGAAACAAGTCAAATTTAGTGAGTGCAGAAATAATAAAACCTCTTTATATGCACAGGTATGTTGAAGGCAAGAATAAGTGCTGGTATCATTATAAAAGATGTGATAATCATTTAATTCTGAAAAGACCTAACTGTGAGTAGATATGCAGAGAAATACCCACTAAAATCAGCAGGAAAGTTTGTTGGAGCAGCTCAGGTCCAGTTCTAAAACAGAATAGATATTATTCTGAGTGTAGAATATCACAAAGATGCATTTCAGAGAAGAAAAGACCATTTTTATTTTAAAAAATGTTACTGATGAGCACTGAGATACCTATACAGAAACGTGTTTGATGCATCAAAGGCAGAGGAGAGCCTGGACCCAATGGAATCTGCAGTTGGTGCTGGAATGTGGCAAAATGGGTCCTGGGAGGAGATCTGCAAAAAGCAGCACCCAGGAACAAGTAAGCACAGGAAAAGACAGTTTTGCTTCTTTAAATTTGTATCAGGAACCAAGGGAGAGTTGTGTGCGGATGCATTGGAGAGGGAGGCAAAGCAGCGTTACAGGTTGCATTCTTTCTCTTACTGTAAATCGTTTTTGTTCAGCATGGAAAGACAACAGCTCTTCCTGGGGTTGTTTGCTGTTCTCATGCGACTCTTTGATGGTTCAGCTTGTTAATGGGCCAGGTTCCTATTAAAAGTATTTAGTAGTTTGACAGCCATGTGCTTCAGAAACCAGGAACATATTATGTGCTGGTGAAGGCTGCTGCTGCTTTCTCACCTGGAGATAAATATAAACACATTTTTAAAGGGTAACAAAAAATCCTTCTTGTTCTTGGATTACCCTTGGAGTTAAGCAGAAACCACTAGCAAGTAAAGGAAATGTACTTGAGGTTAGTTCTCTTTGCCTCCTGTTCAATCCATGAGCTTCTATGCATTTTAGGGAGAAAAAAAGTTCAACCTCTTCCAGGCACCCAAAACTAGTATGTGGCAATGAGAGATCCAGACCATGGTGACGCGAGAGCTGTCTAGGAATCCCATTGCAGCTCCGTTTTGGCATAATTAAATGGGCAGTCCTGATGAGCTGGTGGTTTCCAGAGTCGTTGTGCAAGAGCTGCCAGTGGCAGCCTCCCGGCAAAGCCCCGTGCCGCCAGGCGCCGGCACCCATGCTGCCTGGGAAGCAGGAGGCACTTATCAACAAGGAAAATCTCATCTTGCACAACCACTTGGTGAACTAACATGGTGACATGGCGTCTGATTGTCTCACACTGCAGTTCTTGCAGGGAATCACGTTTTCCTCGCTGGGTTGAGGGATCGAGCCTTGCGCTTTGCCGTCAGTGCAGCTCGCTTGCAGGCAACCCGATAAGCTCTTTCTCCACAGTTCAGTTTCATGTCCCACGTTAGAAACGCTGTATTGTAAATGAGCAAAGTTTATTTTCAGGGAATTACTCATATTGACACTTCTGACTTAGTGTCTGTCTCGTTACAGAACAGACTTGCAAAAATCAGGAAACACCGTGTAAGGGAACACACGGTGCGGTGCAGGAGGAGAAAGCATCCTTCAACCAGAAGTCTACCCCAATGTCACCCCAGTTCTCCCATGAGTTATTTTTGGTGTCTTCTTGTGTACTATCACAAAATACTTCAAATTAGATTTGGTATTGTAAGTTAATTCTTCATGGGTTGTGACCAAATATAATATAGACTTGATTTTTCAAAAAGGATCAGCAGTACAAACCGCATGATCTGGAAGATACCGGATGGTCAGTTAGGACCTATATATTCTCCAGTGGTATGCTAAGGCATGTTTTCTTGGCAGTAAATAGAAACTACAAAAAGTAAGACAACTATTGTAAAAAGATGGGACTAATCCAGGAAGAAGGAGATTATTTTCTTATTGGAGGTCTGATAAATCGTGGTGCATTTTTCCTTTAAAGATACACTTGACATTTGTCTTTCCCTGTTTGTCTATAATTAATGGCAAAAAAAAGAAGAAAATTATATTTCAAGTTAAGGTGTTCAAGAGGAAAAGAAATACATGCTGTATCTGATTCTACTTCCTTACTCCTTATGCTGTCTTTTACACCTGGAAAAAGTGAATATAAAATGCTGCCAGGTTAGAAAAGTACTATTTTACATCCATTGTCCAAGTGATTGCGCAAAGAAGCAAGGTGAAGAATTAGATCTTTGTTGGTTTTCTGCCTTGAAGTTTTTAGTGGAAGCAAGAAGACTGTCAAAGGGAGGAGAAATACAACAGCTGAAACCTCCTAACTCATGTGCTTAACCGTAGTACATCTTTTCTGTCCTTCAGCACCTCTCACATCTGTACAGACCTCCAGAAAGATCGGGTCTTTAACAGTCTTTACACTGGTACCAGAAGGAGTAAAAAATAGATAGAGTGTTTTAATTTTTGTTGATCTTACAAAATTAATGCAGTTAAAAATGTGCAGTTTGTTTTAGATTTGAGTACAATTACATATGAAACAGGGTGTTAGCCCTTTTCATTTAAAAGAAAATACTTAGGCAATGTGTTTGGCTTTTTTATTTGTTTTTGGCTCCAGATGTGACTCAGATGTTTGTGTGAGAAAGGCTGCACTCAAAAGTGCAAGGTCAGGACTCGGTGTGCTGCTCAGATGTGGCATGGAGGGAAGGGGAAGAATTACTGTAATACGTAAGGCTGACGTTTCCTGCCCATTTCCTATATCACATCTGGCAAACGGAGTGACTGAAGCACTGGAAACCAGGTAGTTTCTTTGCAGTCCCCGCAAGCGACACTAGGAAGTAGATTCGTTTTGAAGAACTGGAGCTCTCTTCCTCCGAAGCAACCGCAGCGGTGGGATGAGATGTGCTGGGCTGGGTACACGCAGTGCCACAGTGCGGTGTCAGTGATGCTGGTGGGCACAAGGAGGGACTCCGCTGAAAATCTGGTTCAGAAGAGAAGCTGGCTTTCTGTTAGGAACTTGGGAATGGGAGACTTGTGAAACGCATATCTGCACTCGTGATGCAATGCTGAAAATGCTGTCAAGGACCAAAGCTAAGCTGGCAGGAGCTTTGCATAGTGGTAAGGATGGAGGTGAGGAGTTGCAGCCATGGTAAGCACTTGGAAGTGTTCAAGTTAGTCCATTTGAAGAAGCCGTGTTCCCTTCTACAAAGCAGTACCTGACAGCCTCTGTGTCAGTATGAAATAAACTGGTTCCCCTCAACCACTTTTAGTGGCTAACCTGTTTCAGTCTCCATTGCATTTTCAGTCAGTCAGTGCTTCTCAGCTGGAATTCAGCACCTTCCACCCCAGGGGCTGTCATTTCTTGCAGAGGTCAGTCATCTTACCATGCTTGAGACATCCCTGTTCACCAGCACTAAATGAGCCAAGGGGACTTTCTCTCGGTGCAATTCAGCTTGAGGTTGCTGAGGCTACTGGGGCAGAGGACATGCAATGTCCTGCTGAGGTCCCAGCGTGGCCCAGCACGGTGGGTCACATTAACACAGTGCTCACCCGCACTAATTAGTCCCAGAGTGCAGCCTTGGCTTTGAGATGTCTGAGCCCCAGGGAAGGAATGCGGTCTAAAGTGATGAAGTGATCTCGGGCAACCCTGTTGAAATGAGGTGAACCTCACCGCTTTGGGCTAGGGTTAAACCACTGCTCCTTCAATTCCCTTAACACCCTGAAACTTGAAGGCGGACACAACACTGTGTTTAGCGACAGATCAGAGCACTTCCAGCAAATCCAAACTTTTGTTCCCAGTTTGCCAGGTCCTTGCATCTCCCCGGTAACACTCCGTAGTGCCATCCGGACATGACAGTTGTTTCCTGATCGTTAGGGCTGTTATATCCTCACTAGACCGTGTAACTGTAACCGAAAGGAAGTTCCTCCTATTCTTTCAGAAAAAAAAAAAGTTAAAAAAAAAAAAAAAAAAAAAAAAGAGCTACGTGCCCTCCAGCTCTGTATTTTAGGAGATTTCCTAGTTCTTTCAGGTTTGTAGAGCTTGGTGCCAACGGTCACGTGCGGCTCACCTGGGTCACACCAGCCGCTGTCCGCGCCAGTCGGGTTCCTCCAGCCCCTTCCTGAAGGCAGCCGGGTGGTCCCTGCGCAGGCGACGAGGGGCTGCAGCCCTCTGGGAACGGCCATGTTCTTGACAAATCACTGGATTCAGTGACAGCTGTGATAAGTTAATACAGAAAAAGCGTTTTACCTTTGTTTTCTGAAACTGGGAGAAAAGCGTGTTCTTGGGCTTGAAAACTTTTAGGGGAAGTAGTGTAATTCTTGTGGGTAAACGGAAATGTCATAACTAAAAGGCAACAACAGGGTGGTTTTTTTCATCCTAAACTAGATACATACAGTTTAAGTGTTCTGACCTTTCAAGAATGTGTTTGCTCAACTCCAGACATCGTGTCTGTATTAGAAAATGGAAGAGTAATTTACTGTTGATGTTTGAAAGTATGCAGTGAGTTTTCCTGTAATACTGTTTCATTGTAAGGGCCATGTCTTGCAACCCACAATTTTCAATTGAGGAGCCCTTAGCAGGGTGAGGACCATACCCCAGGATGCCACCCGCTCACATCCTGGGTGGAAGGGAAGCCTTTGCACATTTAAAAATTAAATCCTGTAGGAAAGGGCTCAGGAAAAACAAAGTACCTGTCATTTTCCTTCTTTTCTCTTTAACCTGATGCACATCTTACATAATGTGAGCACTTTGAATTAATAACTGTGATATCCTTGATTTAATGTGTGCTATGCTGAAAGGGAAAAAATAACTCTGACCAAAAAAAGAAGAACAAATACCGCAGATGTGTATTGTAGGTGTAGTGCACAGTATGTACTGCTGCCTGGCTGCTCCCCCTGTGCATCTCTGTCTTACTCTGGTGCTGCACCTCCTAGCCTTGATGCTGTTCCCGGTTCTCACACCTCCCAGACATACAGCCATACCCATGGCAGGGTGGAGGAAGCTAATGAACACAGTTTCTTTACGAAGTCCCATTATCATTTAAATAATTTTAATAACCCAGTGTTCGGTAGCATGTAGTAATGGGCGAGAAGATAAGTGTAAATGGGGAAATGAGAAGCCCATCTGTGAAGCACTCACAGGGTCTAAGGTTTTCCGAGGGTTTTCAGGTTACTTTGTCCCATTAGAATTAAATTGGAGCCAAGTGTCTAGGCTCCTCTGCAAACCTCAGCTGAGGCACTTAATGAAAAAAATAGTTCCTTTGCATAATTCCCTTCCCCATTAACAGGATATATGGGATTCCATCAGTACTTCCTCTGTAAATCAAGGTATCGGAGGCTATTGTCTCCATATGCAGCTCCAGCTCAGTGTGGAAAGCATTTCAGATTCAAAGCTTCAAAGGTCAATCATCTGATTAATACTGCCATTCCCATGATGAGTTTTTTCTGTCTTTGTGGTAAACCTGTAGTTTTGAAACGCCTCACACAGATGACTCTAAAAATGTTTCCTGTGCACTCAGACTTCACCCAGCTGCTACAGCTGTGAGTTGGAGCTGGTGCTGCTGCAGCCATTTTCAAAAGTTCCTCTAGGGACTGAAGAAACAAGCTTGGGGCCATGCCCCAGCCATCCAGGAGGCTTCCTCAAGGTTGTCCCACCACGGGCAGCTGTAGGTTTCAAGCTCTTCTGTTCCCCCTGCAGTACACCTCCTTCCTAGAGTTTTACAAAGAGACCAGGACATGTAAAGTATTCCCAAACCGAGCAGCCTGCTTCATTCTGTGTATTCAAAACTACCTCCTCTGTTATGACAGATAACTGCAGTCTGGCTACAAAATCTGTAACAGGGATTGGTAACCCTCCAGGATGATACTTGGCACTCAAGAGCTAACACATGTTTTTGTTACATGAGCATGAGTCTAATAAAATGGCTCACTGGTTTAATATGCCTCTTTGTAAAAACAAGACGCAGTTGGATTTAGAAATTGTGATGATTTGGCAAGTTCAATTATTAACTTCTCTTGCAGGGTTAAGCTTTGACCAGAAATTTGCCATGAACCCATGGGCATATCCTGCTAGGAAACAACATGCAGAAATCCTTCCCTGTCCTCCTTGATTTATCTGCACAGTGCAAACTCAGAGTGTAGAGCTGTATTTTCCCCGGAGGAAGTCACAGCAAGCTCCATCGCCACTCCAGAGCAGAATGCCCTAATGTTTTCATGTTTTAGTACTCTGATATACTTCTGCTGTGCTCAAAGCAATGCATCTAGGGAAGCTTTGGCAGGTCCTGAACTGGCTTGTTGTAGAGTCTGCTTTCACCATGTTTTGGGAGAAAAGTTGAATGTGATGAAGAGCCCGAGCTATGTTAGCTATGCAGTGTCCTGTGGGGTTGTTTGTGAACACAGCAGCTAAAGATAGAAGTGCACCATAGAGATGCTAAAAATACTGTCCAACTCTACGGTGGTTGTTTAGCATTTGGAGCGCTATAGTTGGCCTTACACAGACAAAGGCAAGATGCAGTTTTGCGATTTGAATATGCAAATGAAATCCTGATCTTGCAAATGTGCAATCATATGCTCGAATCTAAAAAGACCACTTGTATTCCTGAAGTTAAGCATTGGCAAGATTAAGAGTTTAATCAGTCAAATACGGTGTCATCAGAAGTTAGTGTGATTGCATGGCAATGTGGAGACTTTACTTCAAAAAACAACAAAAAACCCTCACGTTGTGTGATTAAGATCAGATTTTTACATTGCACATGTTGATACTTGGAACTGTGTTGTCTGATAAATCATCTCTTATTAACGCAGTAGGTTGCAAACAGTTTCTTCTTTACATTTATATGCATGATTTAGTAAACAGTATTTTAATATCAGTGGGAACACATGCTATGCTTCATAGCTTTCAACTGTGTGACCTTTAAAGGCAGAACAAAGGCTTAGAAATTAGAGTTTACATAAAACTGAGAAGTGTAGAAAGCTTGAAAGGCTGTGTAATTCACTTCTGCAGCAAGAACACCATTTTCTCTAACATTGTTTGCACAAGTCAGCATTTATGTTGTCAATTTGCAGTGATGAATGTGTGATTAACATTGCTACTAGGACAGAGGGGAACTGGTATCTATAGCAAGTCAAGAGGTGCTCTGGTTAAAAACTGGGTAACTGAAGCATTGAGTTTTCTGCTGGAGAGAATTTCTTCCAGTGCTGTGTATTTTTAGTTTACATTTAATTTTCTAATACTGAAAGAGCAATGAGTAAAATCTTACCCCAGCTGAAGTCAATGTCCCAAAATATTTATTTCATTGAGGCCAGGATTTCAACAGCTCTATACAGAACGGGGGCTTCAGGGGTGGAGTGATGTTCTGGGTTTGGGTTTGGGCTTTTAGTAGCACTGTTTTGCAAAATGCCTCTAAAAGTCCCTGGGTAAGTAACAGATACCATTCAAAGAGTGTGTGCTGTAGGAGCCGGAGCTGCATGCTGCTCCGGTCACCTCACCGGTCCAGGAGGAATGAAGCCTACACATAACGTGTTGCCAATGAGCCGTATTCCTATTCCAGTTAATGCACGCCGAGAATAGTGGCGTTGCTGTGTAGGTAAAGATGAAAGTGGCAGGATGAAATGAAGTTGTCAGAAACAAATTAAACATTTACTACCAGACTTTTCAGCTTCACGAAATATTTCTGCTTCTGGCTGTATAAAGACTTCTCTCTAAACCCATGTTTAGTGAGAGGCTTGTAGACTGACAATCTTTTTAATCTAAGTGAGGCTTGTTTTTATGGGTCTGTATTAATCAATATCCCGTTCATGGTTTCATTTTTTTGAAAGGTAGAGGAACATCCAGGAGGCTAGCAAAGGCCCGGGGTGAATGGGTAGGTGAGGAGCCATTCAGGACGTTTCCTTTCCTTGCCCCTTTGTTCCATCCTTCTGAAGAGTTGCACTTCACTTTCCGATACCTCTTAGGAGAAACCTCAAACTGCTCTTTTCAATGTTGTGTCCTGTACCTAGCCCAGAGGAGAGCTCTGGGCACAGTAATGCATTGCTTTCCAGCAGAGAGAGCAAGCAGAAGGCTGCTCAGCAGTCGGGTTGCAGCCACGGTGTCCGCGTCCAGGTGCAGCCACAGAGGTGAGGTTTGAGCTATTTTTCTTTGGGAGAGTAAGTGTGAGTACTTCAGCTGCTGAAGCAAAAATGCCTTTTTTTTTTGCTGACTGAAATCCCATTGTTTCTTATTGTTGTGAGAACCTGAGAGCTTTTTGGCCCCAGGTTTGACCTAATTGAAGGCTTTGCCTCCAGGCTGTTAATTCCCCAACCATACCTTTTGACAAAATGGAAGTGTAGTTTGATAAAACCACAGGAGTAAGTCTTCCAATAACGCAATACGTAGCAGAAAAGAAGTGTCAGACTGGGTTTTACCTGGTTGTCCAGTAAACTGTAAACCTACCTCATAATTTACGAACATATACAGCCTTGTTTCTTACTCTCAGCTCTTATTAACTTGTGGTCATTGCATCACTGTGCTAGTATTAAGGGCTGAAAAAGAAGAGAGAAAAATATCCTTCAAGTCCTGGTGGACCCACGCAGCAAAAACATCACATTTTGCTCAGTGGAGAGGATCTGCAATTCTCCAGCCTAGCTATTGCCGTGAGAAATTAATGTAGTCTACAAAATTACTGCAAAGTGTTCCATAGGACTTTGAAATTAATGGACTATAAAAAAAGATATAAAACAATACTGCTGGTATTAAAACTGAGGTAAGATGAGGTAATACTGATGGAAAGGCGTTGAGTCTGAGATTGATCTTGATTTACAGCCATGTATGAAAGAAATGCTCTTGTACTACAGCTTAAAAACCGAGAGGCAGAGAACTTGTTCTGTCTTCAGCTGTCTAGTTAATAACACTTGTCATTAAATGGAATGTGGAAGTTACAGCCAAACAATATGCGTGACGTGATTGCTGTAAGTCTTCAGATGACTAATTAAGAGGCATCTGTACAGAGATCTCCTGCTAGCAGTACAACACAGGAGCAAGCAGTAGTCCTGTTCCTCCAGATCCATTTGTCAACAGCAATTTTTCTCCGGGAAAAATTTCCATTTTAACAGTGTCATTAATACTGAAAGCAGATGAATTGCTAAGGAAAGACAAGATGGGAAGGCTCTGAACATTTGTTTTGATAGGGCAGATCTCTGTTGGTGCCTTCTAAACGAGACTGGTAATTCTGTCTGACCTGAAAAGTAGCAAAGCTACTGGTTTGGGTTTTTTTCTTTTTTCTTTTATTTACAGTGAATGTTACTTGGTCTCTTGCATGGGGCTGCCTTCTGTGGGATGGCAAAATAAGTATATTCTTGGCTATGTTTTTTTTCTCCTTGGAATGGATCCTCCATTGATATCTTCACCCAGACGTTAGTGATGTTGCCTGTAATTTTACACAAGTGTAATCAGAAAAAAACTTGTTTGCAAACGTCCTGCTATGTAGCCTGTAAGATGTTCCAGTTTAAAGCAGGATATAGATCACACATATTTCTGTCATTATGAGTCTAACTACATTCACGCAAATCGGTATGAGAAAATCATATTTGTAGTATTTCCTTCTCTTTAATTTTTTGTTACGATTTAGAAGAAAAAAAACCCTAATACCTCGGGCTCTTGGTAGTCCAGGTTGAATTTCCTGTTAGTTTCTGTGGTTTAAGCTTATTGTAAGATCACATCTTTCCGGTTTTGTAGAGTCATGATGTTTTGGATTTTAGTGCTTACTGGTTAAGTAGTGCAGTTCTGAGTATTTGCAGCCGGGATTACTTCCTATGCTGCATGCTGACTTGGGGAGCAAAGCCACAGAGGCAAAAGAAAGTGCCCAGTCGGCAGTCACCGTCTGAAACTTCATGTATATTCAACAGTCAAACAAGAGACCTGTTGTACTGCAGCAATGCAACAGGGAAAGGGAGTTGATTATAGCTCTGGAGTGGCAGTGCAAGCAACTAAAACCTCTTGTCTTGGCCCCTGGTGGCGTACACAAGGTGGTCTGTCAGCCCAGATCCAGGTGATGCCTACAGGCATGGGAGCAACCGCCCTGTTAGTCACTGTATTTTTTTCACTCAGAACAGGGAGCGTTACCACCTTTATTAAGGAAAAAGACGTGCCTCATTTTCTTCTTTCTTTTTTAACACAGCTTCAGGTTCCTGATTTACTGAGGAAGTAACTGGAGAAGATCACAATGAGTGGTGACAGTAACTGGGCAAAGGATTGCAGCATGCTCCCATCAAGTCAACTGATGTTTGTTGTACTGATGGGAGATGAAGTTCTACAAATGTACCAGTGGTGATCAGGAGGTGTTTTACATGTGCATAGCCTAAGTAGCAACTTCCAATCATTGTTAATGTACTTGTTTTAAAGATGGCAGATTTCATTATAAATTGGGAGAAACTGTAGTTTCAGGTAAAAATAATCTACATCTTGCATACAAGCTAGCTTGTCTTTTCATGGTTAAAATGACTGCTTACATCCCCAGTTCCTTTTCCTGCATCCTTCTTCCAGTTGCCTGTTTCTGTGTGTGGTGAATAGAAGGAAATCTACCCTGTGAATTTTCCTTACTCATAATCCTTTCTCCACTATCATACCTCATTACAAACAGATCTGCCACCTTTGCAGCCTACAAATACCCAAGAGACCCCAAACCAGACTTTACTCTGGTACTCCTTAGCTGAGGAGTCAGGGTATTATTATTTTTAAACATAGTGAATCACATCTCTGGTAGCTTGGGATCACAATGTGATCTCTTTCCTGACAATGTGAAATGACAACTTTACGTCCATCCATGCTGAAATTGCCTGAAATCAGAATGGTCAAACAGCCTAAAGCAGCAGGAAGAATGTGGGTTTAGCTTATGTTTAATCTTAGTATGGAGAAAGTGAATGGTACTTTTAATTGCTTGAGCCTCCTTGACTTCTCCTTGTAGCCTGAGATGTGACTTTGATAAAGCATAGTTTATGTTCCTCATAGTCGTGAACTGCTTTGGCTACTCACTGGTCAGCAGGAGGCATGTTTTCTTGGATTCAGATATCTCATGTGAGTGTCTGTTACCAAACTGCAGCCAGCATGCACAAATGGGAACGTGCAGATGTGCTAAATGCACTTAATGCAGCGCCAGGTTCTGCTGTAGTTAACTGGGATCTTTGCCCGTGAACATTTGGGTTTTGCTGCTCGTCTGCAAGCCAGCCTGCTACTGAAAGTGGCACATCTGATAGTTCAAGCAGGGATGCAAGTGACTGCTGCCATTTAAAAGGTAATAGTATATCAGATTTGCTTCCCAGCCTGCGAACACACAGTCAGATTCTCACCTCTTTGTCATGAACTGTCCTCAAAGATTAGTAGGACATTAAAATCTATCTAGAGTGTGGATAAATGAGTGATAGAGAGCACAAACCTTTCCAAATTGTGTATTTAAGGCGTGGGAGAAAAATTTGTGAAGTTTTCTTGTTTTATATGGAAAATTGCCAGTTTCATTTTCTCATTACATGACTGTTTTTGTCAGAACAGATAGAAACGTTTTGGGCTGATGGGCAGATAGGTCTCGCTGAAGCTTGTTGAAGCCACAGAGACTGAAGTCTTGATCGCTGAATGCTGCAAATAGTTTGCCTCTGGCAAATACATACTTCCAGTTTTGGCAGTTTCTAGTGTTTGAAAGAGACAGAGAGTGATGGGTTCTCTGGTCAGCTCAGTTGAGCAAACCCTGGATTCAGGTTTTATACTTTGCAGAGATGGGAAAACAGTTTGCAATGTACCTTGAAAAAATACTGGAAAAAAGACTTCTACTCATCTTGGCCTGCTGCCTTGCTCAGCCCTTCCACCAAAAATTAAACATGCTCTCTCTGTCAAAATAATTCAGATATGCCAGTTCTTAGCAGCCCATTGGTGACCTGGATTCCCCAGGTCTCTGAGGCACCGGTGCCTTGCTCTGAAAGGCTTTGTGCAAAGCTGCCACAACGTTAGCAAATCCAGTATCTGTGGTAAGACGGACATTTTCCCCACCTGCCCGGCTCCTTTTACCATCGTTTCCCTCTTTTCTTCAATCAAACAAACAGAAAGGCCAACACCTGGAATTCCCCAAGAGTTACAACGGTCTTGAGATTCCCAGTGAAAGAAGGTTATCCGACTCCCATACTGGAGATCCCAGTGACGGATCCGTAGATTTCATGCTACTACATCAAGAGAGTCTCCAGCAACGATGGTGCATGCTGGAGACAGGGAGAGGTGGACTGGCCACCAGAGGAGAATGCAGTGCAGGCTTTACAGACACAGGTTCAAAATGGTAGCATCCCGTCAGGCTTGGTTCTTGCTCGAAGAAGCCACGTAGGTGTGGGAATCGCTGCTGTAGGTTGGATCTCTGAATGGCAGTGAGCGGGGTGGGGTGGTTGCAGATCAATAATCAGCACCCTGCGGTTGCTGTAAATCAAGGTTTGAATCTCTGACAGGCTGCAGAAGCCAGGAAGAGGCACAGAAATACCTCGCTGTGTGTTTTTCCTCTCTCATTTCTGCATTGCGTTGACCTAAATAGGAACCTCTGGTTAGAGCTGGCTCGTTTCTGGTGGAGGGGGGATCGTTGCAAGGCTGGGAAAAGAAAGCTCTCCTGAGCAGGCTGCAGTGGCTCTTTCCTCCCAGATATTGTGCAGGCAAAGGAGCAAGTGATGGGTGGAGAATTAACAGGGGCTGGCAGCAGGGCCACGGGGCAGCCTGGCTCACGTGGAGAGCTGGAGTGGCAGCTGAGGACAGTTGTTGCATTAAAGAAAGGAGGAAGGCTGAGTGACAGTCAGGCAGGGAGCCAGTCCAGAGGTGCCCATTCAGTTGGTTGTTAAAACCCAATGGAACCACCACAGTATGTATTTATTAACAATTTGTTCTCTCTGCCTCAGTTTTTGCCACTTCCAGCTTTCCTTTCTCCCTTTGTTGAGAAATAGTTAGTTACTCAAGGCCAGCGCCACCTCCTCGGTTTGAAAGGTGCCTCATGCCAAAAGCCACCCGAGCAGGCAATTTCACAGAGCCCAGCCTAGGAGGAAGCACAGGCGAGGACAAGTTCCTCCTGCCGAGTCCACCTTTTCTTCTTTTCTTCCCTGCACAAGAGAAGCCTGCGGAGCACTCTGCCCACACGTAGGGGATTGGTTCTGCGCGAAGAGGTAGCGTGTGACAAATTAGATGTTTGTAACTACAGCTGCATGGCTGCCTTGGATGGAGCAGTGTAAACGGTTATTATTTATTCTTGTTACGCTGCCATTGCGAGCTAGCAGTGGTACTCATTTGTAACTTGGGTCTTTCCCAGAAAGACAGCCTCTTGGTTTTGAGAGGACAGTAGTGTTGGGATCATGGCACTCTCACTTTTAAAAGCAAACCTGAGATAATGGAGGACTCATAATCAGACATTGTCTGAATTGGAGGGCTTGCTTTTGGTTCCCAGGTATTTCCAAATAGAAGTTAGCCTGTGCTTGCTAATGCACTTTAATGAATTTTGACAAGGTCGCAAGAGCCCCTTTGTTGCCTGTCTGCTTCGTCCTTGCCTGCACACACAAATGAAGCTTTCCCGTACTTAGCCACAGCCTCCAGCCAGCTTAAGAGCGAGCGTGTGTGTTACGTGTTTCTAAAATATTTCTATTTGCTTCTTAGGTATTCAGTTTGAAACAGAGCTGCCCAGTTATTAATCAGCAGAGAAAGTGGAAGAAAATATTTTGGTGCTGCTCTTGTTTCTGTTGATTTTGTCAAATAGCATTAAGCCCTCTTGAAGAAGAGGAAAATGAGTTGGAATAAATGAGCTCCTTCCTGTGGAATCCAGGGCGAGATGAAGGAAATAGGCAGAAAAAAAGTTTGTAGTAAGAGAAGAGTCTAGGAAAGGATAGATAGGCCTTAAAAAGTTAGTCCTGAGGCATCTGAGAGTACTGAATGAATGATCTGCAACAAGCAGCTTCTTCATTTAGTTAGGTCAGGAGCTCCTGGTCCTGAAAGTTGTAGTGCCTCAGTGATGATGTCCTGGCACCGTCATTGTTAGCATGTCCGAGCCAGCCAGTGTCCCTGTGACACAAAACTGCGTTACTGTCCCCTGCACTGGTCAGGGCTGCCACGCTGGCACCTTGATGGAGAGCAGTGGCTGGGAGCTGGGGAGAAAAATGCTGGATCCTCACAGACGGCGCCGGCACTGAGCGTGCTGTATGGGGGTAACAACCATCTCCGTTCCAGTGGGCAGTACTGGAACAAACCTCTCAGCTAGCCCAGCCAGCCCAAGGAGAGATTTCTTCTCTATGCAGCTGATACTTCATACTTCAGTGCCCGATGAAATACTGTCATCTACTTCTTTTTATTTGTGATGTGCTTCAAGCAGAGGGCTGATGATACCCAGGCATCCCCTCTAACCAAAACTATCCTAGGATTCATTCGGTTGCTTTATGGAGAGTATCTTTCTCAAATTTGGGGCTGTAGTCGAATCTATCTTAAACAAAAGCAATGCTCCTAAATTGCGTGGTGTTATACCTGCCTGCACCAAGGGAAATTGGTCCTCCATATTTTATGGTCCTTGTGCAAATATTCACCTGGGAAACAGGATTCTCTTGCTTTTCAAGAGAACATGACACCCAGGTAATTTCACTGCCTCTCTTACAGGCAGGCTTCTCACGAGGGCTAAGCAACAGCATCCTATTTAAAAATCCTGTCCCAGTTTCAGAATGCCCATGCCATCTGAAAGCTATGGCCTTATTTTATCTAGATATATAAACATATCTAGTAGTAGTCTTGGGGAAACTGAGTTTTGTTTTCCCATCACATTTATTCCCCAGTGCAACAGTTAAAAAACTTATTTTTCAAAGTGTTTAGAAAGCCCAAATTTTTTCCCCAGTAACTCAGAGCATAGGAATGTCCTATGGCAGAAGAAGCGCTGGCAGGGACACGCATGCCAGCATGTCAGCTGGCCAAGTGTGGGAGATCCCCCACCGCTTCCTGCCTGAAGGTTCCCAGGGTGCAACTTGGGAACACGCTGTGTTTATTTTGGATGTGTGAAGCCCCTGTAAAGATTCTCTATACATGTCTGGGTTTAAATATATGTAGTTACGCGCTACCAACATGTTTCAGCCTACGCAGGGCAATATCTGTTGAAACATGCAACTCTGGCTTAGTTTTAGCAAAGAAAATGAAGGAAAACAATTTCATCCATCATTAGACCAACACTTGGGAGAAGATTTAGGCCTTGTTCCATTTCCTAAAGATAAGCAAATTTTGGCCTCATCAGCCCAGAGGAATAATCAAATCGCTGATGCTTCAGCTGTCTCTCGCCATGATGTAAAGGCAGGCTCTTGCAGAGCAACAATTCCAAGCACACGCGGGACTGTGGCCGAAGGGGGCTGTCAGGTAACCCACGAACACTGCAGTGACAGCAGCTCTCCCCGTTCAGCATCGGCTCTCACTTGCCGGTGGTTTCTGAGTGCAACCCATGTTAAAGCAATGCAACTGGCGATCACAGGAGAGAAGTGATTCCCCTAGTAAGGGGGAACTCTCAGGGGGTAAGGGGGAGATGCCCATGTAAAAAGGTCTCTGCCACGCTGCCATTCGAAACTGCTGTGGCTGTTGATGGAGGGTAGGTGGACTCCTAAGAGGTGATCAGCAGCTCTCTGTCGGATGCAGACCTGCTTCTCCATCTGCCATGATGCTCATGTACCATTAACTTGTATCCTCTCACACTCTTCCAAACGCCTGTGAAAGCTGGATACTAGCATGGCAACGTCCAATACAAATCCTAAACTACACCTATAGCCTAAGCAACTGTAGGCTCAAAGCTGCCATCTTCTCTCTGCCCACCAATTTAGTGATGAGAGAGTGTGTGGACTTGGGTGAGTCCGGCTGAGTGAGCCGCTGGGCAGCTCTCCCATATTCTCCCATGTCAGAACAGTGCACGTTTGTGGTCAATTGCCTGAAGATAGGTTGAATCGGGGGGGTGGATGTTGACCATTTGGACACTGACCTTCATGTGCACATTGCAGAAGGTGTGCCCACCTTGTGCCCTGCAGCCCCCGCGCACTCGGCGGTGATAGTCCTGCGACACCGCTCCGACAGCACCGAAGTCGTTGGCCATTGCGGAGTGACTCTTAGGCAAAACTGCGATGTGCTTAATGATTAGTGTAAAATTTAGAAGTTAAGACATACTCGCCACAGCCCTAGTGTGGGTCTGGTTACACCAGGGTTAAATGGGGGGACTTTTCTAGTGGTATGAGCTGCTATTAGGTGTGAATTTTTGGCATGGTACTAGATGACTGGCAGCATTTGCAATTGTGGGCCAGAGCTGGGAGAGGCTTCACTGTGAGAGGGCTTAGAGGAGCGGTGACTTTCTTTCATTTCCCTATTGCTGATTAGAATCTTTTGTCAATGCTACCCCCCGCTATTGACAAACAAGAACATAACATTTATTTCCCTTAACTCGAAGCAGCAGTGTTAATGGCTGCTTAATCCTATGACATACAGGTAATGCTTGTTAAAATTGAAAGCCACAGATGACTATTTGGAAGAGATTGCCATATCACACTAAACTAGTACTAGAAGCATTGTTTTCAGTTTCACTTTCTTTATATGTAGAAGGCAGGGGTTTTTTTCCCTAAGATTTGTGGATTTACAACTACACCTTTTCTTGTAGATCAAAGTATTTATATAATTGTATTTTGAAAATACTTCCATTTTCATGAATGGGTTGCAGAATCCTTCAAAAGAACAAAGCTCATACTGCCTTAGACTTAGAAGAATAAACAAAAATTAAGAAGTTTAGCTGTTATTTACTCTTTCTGAAATCTAAAACATCTGTGATTAGGAAGCTTGAAAGTCTGTTTAGATAGATAGTCGATAATTTGTTTTGTTTTGGTTTCTTTAGAAAGTATGCCAGTTATTTCAGATGTTCTGCCTATAAAGAATGTAAAACAATTTAGTTGTCTCAGGTCTGAGTTTAATCCGAGTCACTGGCAGAAGGTCACTAAATTCAGTCCAGGGTTTCATTCGAATCTGCCATTTAGACCTAGAAAATGTTACCATAAAAATGTTGGCATGTTTGTTATGCAGGGAGTATAATGTCTTAATTGAAATGGTACCAGAAACTATTTTAAAAAAAACTTCTATTACAGTTCACATGACAGACAATATTTTATAGCTTTAACATCTGTTTTAAGGCCAACATGTGAGATTTAGACTTTGACAATTAGTCTTTTGATTTCAGTGAAGTTGCACCCACTTAAACCCTGATTGAATTTGTCTCGCGTGGTTGGGTTTTTAATTGTATGATTTAATTTTCTTTATCTCCAGCCCAGCGTTATAGTATGGAGCTTCAGAGCATGTTAGAATAAGGTCAATAACGGATCCTTTCTTCTTCCTTTTTTATTTTCACAGTTACAGGGATCTATTAAAAGAAAACTGGAAGATGATAGCTCTCCTGCCTCCAGTGGCGTGCCTGATGTCATTTTCCCAAATGACAGTAAAAGACTTTGTCTTGACGACGTAAACCTTGCCATGGGCCAAGGTGCCAACCCCAGTGTGGCGTGTCCAGAAATGCAAAGTTCTCCGTTCTCCACTAGTCACAGCGCTTCTTCCCTGGGAGTCGCAGGTCATCCAGTGCTCCTTGAAAACAATCACATGAATGGCAGTGGCATCGGTTCCCCATTTTCAGTGCCACCCAACACGGAAATAAATCAGAAGGGGTCAATAGGAGGGCAAAACAGTAACATTGTCCACTATGATGAGAAAGGAAACAGCTTACAGTCTATGGACCAAGAGCTGCAAGATCTGTTGGAAGAGCTGACGAAAATGCCTGATCCTTCTCCCAATGACCTGGATCTGGAGAAGATTTTGTGCAGCAAGGCTGAAGAGCCACTTGGGTTGAGTCATTCTCAGCCAAGCATAAGTACCACTTCAAAGTCCTCCCCACAGACTTCCCACTTGGAGAACCATGTTGCTAACAAAGATTTTTCTCCGGGCTGCAATCCAACCAGTGGAGGATCTCCTCAGATGAGACCCTCATCTGCTGGAGCTAACTTCCAAGTTCCTCCCTCAAACAAACCTGCTGCATCGCCCATCTCTACAGCAGCTCAGAGCAAGAACCAGCCACCACCTATGCTGCCAGTCCCCTTACCCAACATACCTGGCTCCAACTGGCACGCTCAGCAGCTAAAGCAGCTGGCAGCTAGCAAGCAGGTATCTACTACTAAGCAACAAGTACAAGCTCCCAGCTGGCCAACTATGTCTCCTCCTGGTCTCTCTCCACCTTACAGGGCAGGATCATCCCCACACCATCAACCTTTCAGTCCTCAAAACGTCATGGTATCTGGCATGCCTGCTAATAATTTACCAGGGAACAACATTCAGAGTCCTCAAAACACTCTGCTTTCAAGCATGACTTCCAGCAGCACCCCATCCAATGGCCCCTCTCCTCCTTATGGGTCTGAGAAACTCTCCAGTCCAGCTCTGAACCAGCAGCCCTTCAGCCCGCAGAGCTCCATGCTGCCCACGCTGACAGCAGCCAGCTTACCAGCCAACAACATTAAAAGTCCACAGAACAACTTGGTTGCCAGCATGGCCTCCACAAATACTGGACCTTCTCCACCGTACAGGCCAGAAAAGCTGTCAAGCCCAGCTCTGCATCAGCAGCCCTTCAGTCCTCAAGGTACTTTAATCTCTAACATCACTCCCACCAGCAACCCCACAAGTATGCAGAGCTCGCTTTTTAAATCAATGACTACTAACCAGTCCAAAAATATGAACATAATTATGCAACAGCCATCCAGTAGCTTACAGCCGGGTCTGGTGAATGAGAGCCCTGTTAGCCAAGACCAGTTTTCTTTCAATAACACCAAACCACTGTCTCACTTTGCCTCAGAGTCAGCTACTCAAAAGATGTCACCTCTGACAGCAGGACAAGGGCAGCAGTCTCTCATTCACTATCTGCAGCAGCAGCAGCAGCAGCAGCAGCCGCCTCCAGCCACGCAGCAGTCCCAGCAGGCTAACAACAGCCAGTTTCTCCAGCAGCAGTTTCGACAGCTGATGCAGCCACATCGGATGCAGAGACATGTGCAGCCTGCCACATTGCCATCTCAAGGCAGACAGGTGAGAACATCTCTTGTCTTACAGGGCTTATGTGAAAATATTGAGTCACTTGTTTTCTTATTTTTGCTTTCCTTTGTGTTTCAAATGTGACGTCGCTAAACTTCTGGGGTGTGCACGGACAAGGCAATAACAACAATCTGGCATGATTTACCATTACTCCAGTTGAAATGTACTGTAATTCCACCATGCATCATCTCTTCTATCCCAGTGGAGAGCTTTGTGCTGTTAGGCAAAACACATCTCGTACCACTCAAATACACTATTTTTGTGCGTATAGGTGGTATTCTTATTTAGCTTATGTTGTAAGCTGTAGAGGCATTCCTGTAACACGTTTCCCATCATCCTTTTAGTGCGAATGTCTTTTTCTTTCTTAGTGTCCTTCAACAAATTTATCTCTGTGTTATGCTTCTGAGACTAGAGAAGATCAGGTGGGGTGAGAAGTGAAGTTAAGACACGACTCCTTCATGGACAGCGGGTCAGGCAGTACAGCTCCCAAATAGCAGAGGCAGACTTTAAATATTTGTTACTAGCATTTGTCAGAAGCAATGCCCTGCTTTGGCTGAGGGCCATTCCCCACCCTTTGTTGATCTGCGATACCAACTGAGCTGGTAAATACAAAATGCAGCTAGCAGGAGTGAAGCACAGCCCTGATTTCTCTCCAGCAACCTTCTCCCTGAGACTTGCAGAGAGGTGCGAAGCAGTGTCCACTGCTGCCCCAGGTAAGAGAGATTTGCTGTGCGTGGGGATGTCAGAGCAAGGAAGGGCTTGGGGACTCAGTCTGAGAGCAGCTGGGTGTGTGGAATAAATAGCTATCTTTTTGTTAGGAAGAATAGTAGGAAGCATGGAACCTCACCACCAAAGCCAAGTACCTTGTTAGGCTGAACCAGCTCTGTGGAAGCAGAATCCTTCAAGCTGCCTGTGCAGACAGGCATTCCAGCAACTCCTCACGAAGCACTGAAACACTTCTCACCCAGCAAACCAGAGATCGATCACTGAAGCTCTGCTAGGGTCGGCTTGGCTGGGGAATACACTCCAGAGCCTGGTTTTCTTTGCTCTTCTTCCCTGCTAACTGGTTCTCACAGAGGTGGGTTTCTTTAATATACGCGACTTGGTGTAACCTTGTCCTACGATAGCAATGAGAAATAAGGGGATAGTTACGAAATGTCAGCTTCTTAGTGGTAAATCAATGAGGTGCATTCCCACTGTGCCACCACAGGATCAACTCAGTCTTTTCCAAGTTCTACATGCTCAGTACTCCCTTGCTTCAACACAGCAGCTTAAAACAGACAGTTGGGGAGGGCTGGTGATGTGCTGAATCTGCTTATCCAAACATGCAACATAACGATATGGCATGTATAGTTCGCTTTAAAGGCTTATCAGTGTAAGGCCCCTGATTCAACAAAGGCCTGAAAGCAATTTTGTTGCTTTAAGCATGTGAGGACCCTGTAATTTGGGTCAGTAGGACCCAAATTAAACACAAAGTAGACGGTCTTGCTCGCTTGGGACCTAGGAGTATGAGTGAACGTGCGATTGAGAGTGAGTAAGTTGCTGCAGCTTCACAAACTACTGCCCATCCAGTGTTCTACTCCGGAGGCACTGTGGGTGAAGAATACATTCACAGTGTTTTACCACATCTCGGATGATGGCTAGTAAGTCGTTAACTGCAGTAACATGATTGCTTTTGATCAAATGTCCATAAACTTTGAGCATATGGCTTTTTTTCTGGCTCCACCGCTGGGTGTGTGGAATTGCCACATCCCTGTTGGATTCCTGAGGCTTCCTGTGCCCTAGTTTTCCCTGCTTTGCATTTTGCTCTTACACCTCTGAACCCCCTACATCATTGATTAGCCAAAAAAAAAAAGAAGAAAAATTCCTGCAGTCAGTCTCTTTAATTGGCTGAAATAGCCCCTCTTCCAGCAACTTCCCTAGTGCTCTGCCTGTGCTGCATTTTCAGCTGATTCTCACCACCAAAGAGAGAGTTGTTATAATTTGGTGGCTATCAGTAAAGATCAGTGACAGTTAAGACAATGATTACAGGTGATGAGCATTTTACATTTTCAGACTAGTTAGGTAAGCTTACGATGCCCCCCTCATTTTACAAGGAAGACTTATTACAATAATTATACACCGGATGACAGTGCTTCAGTTTCACAGTCTGTTGAGCTGCTGAAGAAAGATGGTGGATGTTCAGGAGTGGAACATTTTGTTAGGTTTTTATAACTTTAATGCTAATCCCATAGAAGAAAACGAATCCTGAGTGCTGATTTAGAAGAAAAATTACATGGAAAAAAATATTATAGGTAGGAAACCTTAAAATTATGGGATATTTGGTAATTTTCTTTGAATTAGCATGTAGAACTGTTACTTACCTGCAGTAGATTTCTTATTTACATTGAGACATTGATCCTGAAGTTTTGGACTCGACCTGCTGTGTACCGGTTTTACTCCATTATAGTGAAGTAGCTCTGGTGCCTGTGGGTTTGATTTCCAGCAGTGCACCCAGAGCTGAATTTGAGCTTTGAGGAATCTCGGTGCTAATTCTCTCCTGAGGCAGGTGATGAATAGGATTTTTCAAGCATAGGGCAGTTGTTTCATTAAAAGGCAAAATGTTAAAGATTCAGAAGACAGGGGAGACAACTTCTGTGTCTTCAAAAATTAGTAACCTTCTGCTGGCAAATCACCTGGTTTAGCCTCATTCACAGACATTTGCTCAAAGAAAAATCACAGTGTTTCCTGGAATGTTGTTTAGTGTTTAAAAGTCACCCCCTTACTGTCCATGTGTGTTTGTAAATGTGACTAAAATTTCTAAAAGGAAGGCATAGTACTCTCTTCTTTTGAGCAAGAGGTGCAGCTTTGTACAGAAGAAGAATGTGGACGGTGGCCAGTTGGAGGGAGAACAATAAACCATGAAATGTGATCCTTGTAGCAGGCAGAGCAACATGGGGAAGAGAGCAGCAGCTGGGACAGAGACCTGGGGTGAGCTTTTTGCTGTTGTTTTAATGCGTATGGAAGCAAGGACTCCGCATTCCGAAAACTGGTTCACTACTGGTGCCTCACAGCCCTACCATTTTTAATGATACATCTCTTAGGCGTAATCAGTCTGAATCCCAGATCCTGTATTGCCTGGACAACTGGTAAATCTGATAAGGGCTAATGTTTTCCCATCTGAAGCACTATGTCTTTATTGTTGAGCATTGACGGATATTGATCGAGGCACTGACAGTTTGCATTGTGTGATATTGCAAAGCCTGGTGGTGCTAACGTCGCTCTTGTGGGTATGTGCGGGTTTTCATTTTACTTGTGTAGGACTGATGCTCGCTGAGTGAAATTATACTCAAAGGTCTGGACTCATAAATCCACAATATAAAGATGGTAGTAAATGCCAGTGTCAAAGATAGTCTCCAAAAGGATCACACGCTGTTTTCTGGGCTTAAGCTGAGCCACTTGACTTTATTGGCTGTTTCTGGGCGCGTGAAAAGCCGCATTTGCCCAGGCAGGTTGGAGAGTTGGGCATCTCCCTGATTTTCATGTCTAAATACAGTTTGTACTTGCACATCTCCCATTCTGGCATGTCAGATTATTGGGCCCAATTCTGCCTTCAGCAATGCTGATACATCACTGCTTCCAGAAGAGCTGCTCTTCTACCCCCGCCAATATAAGAACGGGCGCAGGTTTTTGGGAATGGAAAGGAGGGTTCCCCTGGGGGCAGGAAAACGAGCCGGTGATCTTTGCAGTTTAAGGCAGGCTGGAATGCAAGAAACCCTTTGGGTGGCTGTTACTTTTCCAAGCCCAACTTTATCCGAGTTAAAATGTGAGTCTCGAGGAGGAGGGCAGTATTGCTCACTGCTCTGTGTATAAAATGTTGAAAACCAAAACACAACTTAAAAGGTTGTTTTGTTGGGGAGATGTAGCTAATAAATAGCCATTGTTTGGGTGGGACACACTGCGCATTTCTGAGCTCCACTTGTGCTGTAGGAACCAAATGTGCTATTCTTAGAGCTCTCCGCATTCCTGCTGACATCCAGATAGTTGTATACTGGATTGTCAGTGAAGGGTATATTTGTTTCAGCTTCATTGCCAAAAATGATGGTAGAGGAAAAATGACAGGAGAAGAGACAGAGAGAAAAATAATATTATTTGCAGTAAAAATGGCTATATTTTCCTACATGTGCATCGCACATGAGATAGTGAAGAACATGCTGAGGACTAAAAAACCTTTGAAAAGGACTTGACAGTGTTTCTTTAATGGTGGTAAAAGCAGCAATACAGTATTTGAGTTAGCAGAGTAAATTACAGGTTGCAGAGAAACACCAAAACCCCTGAGCTAGATTAAATATACTAGGGGGAAAAAATAAACAAAAAATCTTGTTTCTGAGCATAAGTTCTCCAAATATAGAAACAAAACGGAAAAAGAAATGCACTGTTATAAAGAGCAAACTGACCCAGAGCTTAGATGTCAAAGGTTATATAAATATAATGGAATACAGAATACAGCTTTTATTAATGTAAACAGAAATGTTAATACCAGGGACTGATTCCTGGGTGTCTTATGTGAAGTTATTTCTCCCCATGAAAAGTCAGTGCACCATGACTGTTAGTTGAGACTTTTTTGATTCAACAGCACTTAATGTTTATAAGCTCTGATGCAAATTGATTAAAAGTTTGGAAAAGCAGAGAACGCAGCACACAGCATCTGAGTACATACAGTCCTTTTGTAAGTACAGGGAAAAGTCATGGTTTATTTGGGATTTCCAAGATGTCGTGAGGAGTCTTCCTAACACATGAAACAACTACTGTATCATGTAGTATTAATGAGTCAAAAAGTACTGGCCAGATTTCATCTGCAATTTCACATACACCCACACACACTTTTCTTTAAGTGTCAGACTTATCTTTAAAGCCACTTTGAAGTTTCACTGGTATTTCCTCCTCTTTCTTTTCTTTTCCCTTCTTTTCCTTATTTCCTTTCCTTTTTCCTTCTCCTCCCTTTTCCCTTTTTTCCTTTTTCCTTCTCCTCCCTTTTCCCTTTTTTCCTTTTTCCTTCTCCTCCCTTTTCCCTTGTTTCCCCTTTTCCCTTGTTTCCCCTTTTCCCTTGTTTCCCCTTTTCCCTTGTTTCCCCTTTTCCCTTGTTTCCCCTTTTCCCTTGTTTCCCCTTTTCCCTTGTTTCCCCTTTTCCCTTGTTTCCCTTGTTTCCCCTTTTCCCTTTCTTTCTTTCTTTCTTCCCTTTCTTTCTTTCTTCCCTTTCTTTCTTTCTTCCCTTTCTTTCTTTCTTCCCTTTCTTTCTTTCTTTCTTCCCTTTCTTTTCTTCCTTTTCCCTTTTCTTTTTTCTCTGAAAAAAGTGTTTTAAATATTTTTTTTTCTTGTACTAATACTGTGGAAAAGGAAAACAGATTTTATTTCAAAGGGTAATGTAGCACAATACCAAAGCAAAGCCTTTGAGGGAGTGGAGAGCTTTTGAAGGCAAAGCAACAAACCCTTCAGCTAATTAAGTGCCTTTGAATAGGGGAATAAAGGAAGCTGGTGATGAACCTGGATTACAGAGAGCAATAAGGCTGAGCCTGGAGTTTGACCTCTCCACAGATGTAAAAACATCTTCTTGAATGGTCATTTCTGAATTTATATTTATCCATGCACTTGCAACTAAGTTGATGTTTTGGGGTTTTTTTTTCAACTTGGAGATTGTCCTCTCCTTTCAAGAGAGACTGAAAGGAGCTTGACTGAAGTTATCAGACTGCCATCTTCTCCTCCATCCCCTCCCTCCCCTGCAAATAATGTAAGACAACTTTTGGGAAGTAAGGAGTAAAACTGTGGAAAGAAGCAGGGTGTTTGGCCTCAACATGCCAACAGTAATACAACATTTTCAGAAGTGCAGCAATTGAGATAAAAAACTTAGTTCACAACTGATCTTAGCCCATTGCTCTTTCACATTGTTTTTTAAGTTGCATATGTTGTCTTCAGATAGATTACAGGTATTTCAAAGCATTTCCCTGTTGTAGTGGAGCACTTGTTGCCGTGTCTTAACCTTCCCGGTTCTTTGGCTTGTATTCTGAGATGTTTACAGGCACTGATATTTCTAGCAGCTCTGCCTAATGCACTCATCATTCCTTCCCGTTTAGCTGTCTGTTGTGCTGAAAGCACTTTTGGACGCCACGTAGCACATCATTAGGGGAAGCAATCTGCAGAGGAGAGGCTTGTAAATAAACCAAATCTTTCTGAACACCACGTGGGGAGCATCCTCTCCCACCCTCACCATTCCCCTCCTTTTGCATCTGAAATTAATGCGGCTGCTACATCAAAGCTGCAGCACTTCCCTCAGTCCAGCCGGGTCTCTCCCTTAGTTCTGACCTGTTTAATAAGGTGGAAGATGTTCTGCCAGCAATTTAGCACTCGGGACACAGACAACTGGACAAATTAAAATCCACTTGGAAAGAAACAAGAGGCTCGGGAGGCACTAAAAACACCAGTGAGGGGTGCTGGGAGGCACTGAAGAAAGTCTTTCTCTTCGTTACCTGCAGGACGATGAAGCGATGCATGCGCAGGCTGACGTGGTATTGTCCAGGGGTTTGGTGGAGAATGGCGAGAGGAAGTAGTACTCATGTACTGTGAACGTGGAGATGGAAATGTGACTTATACCAGAGAAATTTAGGGCAAGGCGCTGAATTCCAGCCTGACAGGCTGCTTTAATGAATTCCCTGGTGCTCGGGACGCAGGCTGTATGTCCGTGCTGTACCACCACCACCCCGGCACGGCCATACAGCCATGGGGTGAGTGGAGGAGAGTGTGTTATCACACAGAGGTTCTGCATTAACTCTAAAAAGAAACAAAAGCCAAAAAACCCCCGTGGTTTTGAGCTTTAAGCAACAGGCAGTTGTTTCCTCCTGCTCTGCAGTGCAGAGTAGGAGAGAAGCCCTTCTCTCAAAGGTGTAAGGAAAGTGGTGGTGTCATACTAAAAAGTGATTCATTTGATGTGAAACCATATTCTGACACCCGTTTTGTACCAAAACAACTCTGACCCTGCTAGCCTAGGTGGGCAGTTTCTCTCTGGTTTTCTAGGCAGCTTGATAGCAGGAGTCATAAGTTTTTCTGGGCTAAATATCAGCTGAATCAGGCCCCAACTGCAGATTTTCTTGCTTGCTTTCCACCTCCCTGCCCCGCCCCCCCCCCCCAGTAACCCATTTTACTTTCTTTATTACCGCAGAAAAAACCATCCATATGCAGAAATCTTTAATTTCTAAGCAGTTGAGCAAAAAGTTTTGAACATATTTATTTTTCTCAACTGTGCCCTTAGAAGCAATGAAGTTATAAACATCCTAGGAATCTAGGGAGAGACTCGGCAACCTTCTCACTGTTTGTCTTCATAATGAATGCCGTAACTTCCTTCTGCGTATGATTCTTAAGAGTAACAACATGAATAGCGGTTAGTGATGGGTAGGACACACCACTTGCATCCTCACTTACAAGTCAGTGCACCCATAATTCTTATATTGAAGAGGTGTGTTCATGGCACAGCGTGCTAATGAATAGCAATGAGGAAAGAGTTTCCATGACCCTTTTGAACACCCAAATCATTGCATCTGTGCTTTAAATTCCCATTAATATCAGAACATCTTAATTTCACTTTTTCCCATATTTGTTGAAGGTAGATTTTTTTGTTGCCTGTATTTTCTGTACCTTAGTAAATGACAGTTTGGGGAGCTTATTTTGAACTAAAAGCAGGCTGGCTTTCAGAAAATGTACTCCCTTTCCTAAAACCATGCCCTTCTTACAACCTCACATTTGATGCCTAGATTAATAATTATTTTTAACACTTTTGCAGTGAAACTGTGAGAGCATGGTTTGTACCTTTGATTTTGGAGGTGGTTTCCACCTAGTATTGTCTTCTAGTAGTCTAAAATTACATCTGTATTCCACAAGGCAGAAATAGTTACAGAACCAGAGTCTAATTTAACAATTACAATAAAAAGCAAAGAAATAAATAAGAGAGTCCCTCAGATGCTGTTAAATCATGTGCCTGGCGCCGGACGGCGGTTCGGCAGGGTGGGGTGACTGGAGCAGCCTACTTTGCCCTTCTGCTCTGCTCCTCTGTCATTTCTGCCTCACTGCAGTAAATGCTACACGCAAAATAAAAGTACAAACATGTTTTGTTTCAGATGCAATACCTAGAAATAACTTTTCTGGTAAAATGAACTCAGTCTCTTTTTTCTTTGGGCATTTTGGAGAAATTTCAGTGTGTGGGTGGGGGAAAACAAAGCCGTGGCTGTAAACAGGAACTGATATTGTCTCCGCGTCTGAATGGGGAGAGAAACTGAACTGGCCTCAGTGGTTCTCTCGTACATCTGCAAGTCTGGAAACACTGGGATGATTCACAGTTTGCTGATTAATACAGGAGCAAGCAAAATGGTGTGAATTAACGGCCATTACAGAGCTGCACTGGATGGCAAATATCCCCCTAGAACAAATGATGTTTCACGAAGATTGCTTAGAGGAAGAGGTAATGGGTCTTAAATACAAATTAGAAGCAGTCCCATCAAAGCTGTTAACATTAAGGTTTGAAAGCCAAACACTATTATGAGCTGTCTTCAAAAACTGTACATTTAGGAAGCATATCAGTCTGCCGTGTTGGCTGTGTAATATTTCTCTCTCGAGCCCTTTGGACTATTTCAAGCAGCCAGGACTAATTATTAGAGAAATCCACAATCAGAATGTAGCAGCTCTTCTTAGGGTTTTGAAGGCTAATCACTCTACTACATGTACATTTTAAAGTTAATTTTTTTATAGCATGTATGAAGGCAAATATTGTCATTATCAGTACGTAACTCTTAAAAGCCCTACTGTTAACAAAACCTAATCCCATATTACAATTTAACCCTTTGCATATAGGACTATTAAAAGAAGAGGATAGGAAATACATTACTTTAGCATAAACAATATTCTCTGTATAACCGGCAAAATTATTTAACATTCCTCACAGAAGTAATGAAAATGTGATAGCTTAGATTGGTGTCAGACAGATGCAGATGTGAATGCAGGCTGTGGACAAGCTGTGCCGAGCTGTTTTTCCCCATTACAGAATTGATGAAAGACCCACAAGGAGTGTAAGCCCTGTAATGTAGGCAAAATAGTATGATATCCCAGTCTAAGACATTATATTAACAGCTTGATCTTGTAAAGATTCAAACACACACCCCTAAATATACGCAGTGGGAGGTCGTTCCAGGACGAGTACAGGTTTATTTCTGTGAGCAGAGTGAGTCTTGTATGTGTACAGTCTTTGTATGCTCAAGAAAGACCAAAGGTGGAGGAGAAAGATGCAGCAAAGGGCAGAGTAATCATTGGCAATGGCATATTAGCGCTACGGCAGAAAAAGAGAGTTGGAAGCTTCACTGCACTTGTTCCTGCCTCAGCTCAAGTTTACATTTGAATTATTTTGGGGGGTTCTTTTTTTTTTTTTTTTTTCTGGGGGTCAGCACCAGCATTTTGTAAACATGCCAAACTTTGAATAAGTTTATGTTTTAACCAATCCAGTGATTCTTTACAGTCCTCTGGCGTTTGTTTTTTACAGTCATGAATTCTAGAAGCAAAATTTGCCCCTTGCAGGAAGCAAAGCTGCCCCCTCCTCTTGGGCACAGCAATAACAAAAGCAAATGAAGGGAAAAAAATTCTTAACAAAGACTTTTCCCCTCTCTTTTTCTTCTGTGATTGCAGGTTGCTAATGTTACTGTGTTTCTCCCTTTCCCAGAAAGATGAGGACATACTATCCAGGGACACCAGTAGTATGTATCCCTGCCATAAACAAATCCATTTCCTTCAGTACTTAAATACTCAGGGCTTATGGAAGCTTCTCTTTGCATAATAAATGTGTTTAATATTTCCTTTACTCTGCAGCATTGTTAAGTATAAACTGTTTCTGTACTGGATTGAAGGGTAGTTTACACAGCACTTTATTTGGATAGTCTGTTTTCTTTTACCATTGCTCCGAAGGGCGTGTTTGAGCAGTGAATGAGTGTTCGTATGAGCATTATTTTTTTTGTTGTTTTGCACAACCCCCTTCTCTCCTCCTTTCCAGCTCAGTCAGCACACTTTCTGCAGCAGCATTTTAGTTCTCTACGTGGAAATGTAGCATTTAGCAGAATAGATGCATAACAAGGATGAGATACTTTTTTTCTCCTTTCCCTCTTCTCCCAAGAGATACCCTGTGACTTCCTCTATTAGTCCATTAATCGCCGTAGCTCAAAATTCAGTCTGATCAAAGGAGCAGAACGAGGTTGAAAAGTGCAGATTCTGGCAATTGACTTGACTGTTTAGATTCCCCGCTGAGCTCATTTAGAGCTGGAATTAAGCTATTCCTGCTGTATTTTTCGTCCTTGGCTCGGCAATAGTGCTGTGCCTGGTGCCGTGCCGAGGGAGTGCTGAAGGCAGCACGGCTGTTCCCACAGCCCGGACCCAGCCTGCAGCAGAGAGCAGCCTCCGGGATCTAAAGAACTGAATCTCCTTGTGCCAGGAGAGAGCTGAGTAATCTTGTCTTAGTTCGATAAGAAGGTCTGTGTTTAGATTGTGTTAGTTATTCGACTGCAGAAAAAAGCGGAGAACCTGTTAACTGAAGGTGCCAGAATAAATTTTGATGATTCTGTGGTTTTTAACCTAAGCATCAGGTTTCCATCTCTTGCAGCTCCCTTTGCCGAGGTTGGTGCGTGTCTTGTGAGTGGGAAGGAAAGAATTTTTTAAAAAATGTACACAGGAAATTTGTAAACGACGTGAAGTTTCTTGTAAAAGTTTTCTTTACGATGTAATGACTCACTTAAGGAATACAGTTGTTTGTAATGCCTATTTGTGTGCAGTTAGAAAGTGGTGCTGTTTTCTCTCATTAATAGTCTTGTTGGTTCTTGTTTGCTTAAGGCGAAAATGCGTGCTGCCCATACCTGTGGTGTTCCCTGATTTTGCAGTCCTTACACATCTTGAATTCCGATTGATGTGACTGGGAGTTACAAGTTCTCCAGGAGTAGTGTCAGACTCTTGGTGTCATTATTTGTGATTTTACAGTTCCCCAAAGTGTGCTAATATTTCTCCAACAGAGGTAGACTCATCTGATGTTTAAGTTCTTATCTCATTAAAGTGAATTACTGTTACTGAAATGTGAATGACATTCTATTATCAGAAAATATTATGTATTTAATGGTTTAAGAGTGCTTAAGGTCAGCAAGAACAGAGAAATGCTGATAACATCACCATAGACTGTGTGATGGTCCTGAAGTGTGAGTAAATCTTTAACTGAAAGAAGTTTTGCTAGACATACTGGTGTTTTCCCATAGTTTAGAACTTTGTATAAAATCCCCAACCTTTATATATGTTGCATTTTACTTAAAAGAAAATAAAAACTGACCATTTAATTGGAAATTTTTATTTTATTGAGGAAAAAAAACTGGCAGTGAGGAAATGGACAAATCCATTTTGTGCCCTGTCCAGAGTCTAAGCTTTTTCCTACATAGGTGGCATGTATCTATATGTCCATAGGTTTTAATTTTAAAAAGAACTGTGACCTTCATCAGGGACCCTATGTGGAATAAAATTAGAAGGGAACTCCTGACGTGGGTGTGCTGCTCCATTCTAGATTGGCACAATAAATAAAAGTTACTGTGCTTTAGCTTACAGAGCTTCCCTCAAATTTCATACTTTATAAAGCATTGGTCAGTACGGTGAGCTAAAATCTTGCTTTCTCTGTGCTTTCTTAGGTTTTTGTACAGTATTGAGGCTTTTCATAAGACAAAATGCTGTCTAGCTGCATTTAAAATAAACATTTTTGCCTAGTTCTGTCTTGATTAAGTTAGAAGGAGGGTACCTGCCTGCTACTTAGATTACTGTCAAACTTGACCAAAAGTAAAGTTGAATTGTACTCTGTTCTTCTAACAGAGCCTATTTTCTCCTTCTGACTGGGTACTAAAAGGCTTTTTTTTTTACTGCTGCACTAACATTTTCCAAATAAAATGTTTTTGCCAATTTCTGAAGAAATAGCAGAATGAGTACCACCTTAGACATGCTGAAGGAGTCCTGCACCATGGATTATAAACTGAAACAGTTGGCCAGAATAAGGAATTACAGTAATCCCTGATATTAGGAACATGAAAATGAGATGACCTTCTGTATACGCCCTGTGTGAGTTTCTAACCCAGTTGGCCTATAGGCTCCCCTTTATCGCTGTTCCTCCATACCTTCACTGTGCAGAAAACAAAAGACCGGCCGTTCAGCTGGGAAACTGGAACACAGGCTTGCAAATATTACAGACTTTAAATGCATTGTATTTTTTTAACAGTAGTTCGTGATTGGAATGACAGGAAGGAAATGAGCAGAAAACATCCTATTCTATCTCTATATAAAATCTTGCTTGTGAAAGATACAGTTACCACAATAATGATCGGACACTAATTGATTCATTGTGCTGGGAGACAAGTGCTGAGCGGAGGAGCCGGCGGGGTCATTCTCTTGCTCCAACTCCACTTTGGTTGTTTGCTGAGGAAGGGCAGGAGAGGGTTATAAAGCTGCTGCCACTGCATTCAGCGCATGTTTTTCTCAGAAAAGAAGAGACACCGCCAGCCAAGATCTCTTTCCTTTGGAAATTGTAGCTGGGAAGGGCCCCTTTGGCTCAGCAGACAAAGTGGGCAGTCAGACAGCCCCTTTCCTGAATCCCAGGCAGGCACCAGACGGCTGAAGGAAGAGAGGCACCAGGCTGAATTAGATTGCCTCCTGCTTTGGACAGTAAGGCAGAGAGGCAGGCTTAATTGCTTTGCAGCTGTTCATTTTTTCCCCTTCTCCCTCCCCTGCCCTCCTCTCCCTCCTCCCAGCTGACCCCGGCGGCAGCCGCAGCTCGAGCCCCAGGGAAACCTCCCCAGCTTGGGGAGACGAATCCAGGGTGTCTGGACTGACTTTTATCAGCCTTGATACCCTTCCCTCCAGTCCAGCAGCAAACGGGAAGAGAAAGGAAAGTATTAAGGATAAAAAGGCTCTTCAGCATAACCTAGTCAGTTGTTGCTTTTTTCCTGGGTTAGTTTGTCCCCTGGGTTAGTTTGTCCCCTGGTTTCTGAACGCTCCTTGGAGCGGGGGGGGGGGGGGGGCTGGGACGGCTGGGATGGCGGAGGGCAGCGGCAGGCAGACCTCTCGGTGGCATCCTCTTGGGAACGGCAGCGGGGTGTCACCGCTGGCAGCTTCTGGAACCCTGTCCACATGGACAAACCATGGAAAGCGTTGCAACAAGCCCCCCCCCCCCCCCCCCCCCCCCCCCCGCGATGTGGCACTCCCGCAGCAGGGTTTAGGAGACGTTTGAGATTTCCCCTCCGGAGCTGCGATAACCATGTACAAGATCTCCCAGGCTGCTGGCTGGCAGTGTCGATGTCAGCTGGGGTTGATTTGGTGGTGCTTTCACTGGTAAAAGAACCTCGACACTGAAATGTTCTTGACCTGACTATTAAAGGAAAAGCTTTTTTAACCTTGGAGAAACTTGCAGGGGTCTCCAGCCCTCAAAAACTGGCTCAGGCCAGACTTGCAGATTTGCATGTATCTCATAATCCCAAACTGTCTGAACCTCATGTTTGTGGAAGAAACAGTTTGTTTTCTTAATTGCGCTCACTCCACTCCTGGATTTAAAAATTCTAAAAGGTGTTTCCGTGCCATAGCAATGAGGCTGCAGTCAACTGCCAGCTCACCTGCGTTGCAGAGAGGTGCTTTGCTCCCCTGCTGCTCAGCCAGCCTTCCTGGGTCTGTTCACCTCCAGCAGCAATGTCAAGCTAACCCAATTTTGCAGCTGGTATCGAATGCCAGAGGCGAACTTTGTAGATGTCTCTTTAATTCCTGCACTTGTAGAATTTAGTGTGTATTTTCCCTCCAGTTCCACTGACTCACACAGTCCTTGGGGGCGGAGGCAAGGAGAGAACAAGAAGGCTATAACCCAGGTCTAATTTACTCATCTGGTAAAGCCAGTCATCAATGAGCCTTTCCCCTCTCTGTCCACAAAGATAGTCCCTCTCGGGAGTCTGTTTGGCCTCCCAGTTATAATTATGGCGTCAGTAGTTTCATACTTGACTGTCCTCCTAGGCTGACTGCATCTCCTCTGCCGGGGTGTCGTGTCTGGGCGATAGCATTAAACCGTGCGATGCCCAGTGAGCCGACGTGCGACACAGGGCATGCAGCCCCACGTTGTTCGGCAGCGCGGGCTGTCACAGCATGCTAATCCCTTTATATGGGACATACTTGCTGCTTATTTTTTATGATATCCTTAAGAGCATAAACCAGAACTTGAGGCAGGCACCAGTGCAGGCTTTTTGCACATTTCTTTCAAGGCACAAAACCGATGGGGGTCTTTGCTCAGGGCTGCTGGAGAGCCGGAGGGTGTCGTTCCTGAAAAGGTAGCGCAGCTACCAGATGCTTTGGTGGTCAGAGGGATTTGTGCCTGTAAGAAATGGATTTAGAAATAAGGTACAGTAGCATGTAAGTGACTTAATTTTTTTCCTAATCTGTTCAACATGCAGCCTACAATAGCTCTGCAAGTTACATTTGAATTAAAACCGGCTCCGCAAGGTACAAAGGCTCTGGAGCCTCCATGAGGGACCGGAAATCCATTGTGGCATCCTGATTAGCGCTGGTGAAATCGGAAACCTTTCTCGGGGCAGATAACAATCTCGCAAATGAAAATATAACCTGTTCATCCTGAATTTTAACAAGGATGGTTACGCAACTGTGGGCCAAATCCAGGATGTGTCCTATCCGTGTGCCCCTTGGTCAGAAAGGATTTGCTGATCAGGGAGGGTGGGATTGCACCCCTGCAGTACCCTCTCCCAAGAGCACCCCTGCCTTATGCCAGGAGAGGCAGGAGGAGGGGTGCTGGGGGTGAGGCTCAGCGCAGAAATTGGGGTTCACATGTTGGGACTGACCCCTCTGAAGCTCTTGCCCTGAATTATCTTAAGACAGGGCCTCTGTTTAATGTTCTTCCCCATGCCAGTCACCACGGCCAAAGGAGGGGTGGTCTGGCTGCGGCCATCTGTGCTTTTGCAGTCCCATAATAGTCCCTTTAATTACAGGTAACAATAGGTTCTGGGTTTTTCTATGTTAATAACAAGTTCCAGGGTATAAATAACTCTGCAATTAAATCAAAACACCTAATGATTTACCATTTGACACCTATGCAGTCTGCCGGAGCCTTGGCTGTGCAAGGAATTTTTTCTACTGCCCTGAATATTTTATAATTGTTTTACAAAAAGCACATGGATGTTCCAATCATTAAGAAATGCCAACCAAGGTACATTGTGGCACCAGGGAGCAGAGAACAAATAGCTACGTCTGTGCTGAGGCCATAGAGAGCTCTCCTTTTGGAGACGCAGCCGTAGTTTGTTTGACTACTTCTGTATATTGACCCTTGTTTTTCAAGAAAAACACAAACAGTCAGGATTGCTTTATTGTGGGACCCATTAACTCCTTCAGAGATTTTGTGGTGTCTGTTGATAAGAGCAGCACACGTGTGGCCATATACTGCAGGCTGAAACACCTCTGCCCGCTCTGCTGCATTTGGATGTTTGCAGGCAGATGATGCTGCAAGTCCCTTGCTTTGTGCATTTGGAAGAGCCAGTATATATGTAAAAATATGTGGAAATATTCCTGGGGACTCTAATCATGGTGGCCAAGGAGATAGGGGCTATGGGGAGAGGGGAATTCAACTCTGCTTTCAGTGGGGAGGCATGGAGTGCTGTCTCTCATTTCCGAGACTGGCTGTGATGTGTTTGATGTGGAGCCTGCGAACGGAGTTGCTTAAATATACAAGCGTGCCTAAAAATATAAAAATAAAAGCAGTGCTATTTTAAGGCTCTAGAATCAGGGATTATAAATAGCCCAACTGGTGTGTTACTCCTGGCTGGGTGTGTCGGTCCTAAAACATTACCACAACTGTCACTTCCCTTTGAAGCAGCTTGTCGGGTAATGACGGCGGCAGTGGAGCCTCCTCTGCATTTCCATGGTCCCTTGACAAGCACAGGTCAATGATAAGATGCTCTCCAGGCTGATGAGTCCATCACACAGGCCCTCCCTTTGCCAGCTCAGGCCTGTGGGCACACGCAGCGGGAAGGGTGGGTGGGCGCTGGCAGGGAGCGCTGCGGCACTGGGGTTCGGTGGTGGTGGTGGGAGGTGGCATCTGCAGGGTGAAGCTGAGCTGGCTCTACTGAGCACAAGCTGTGGAGCAGGGGCTGCCGAACCCTGGGCAAAAGGCAAAATAGCTGCGTGGTTAGGTGCTGGTTTGGGACCTGTGGGATGGGGGTTTAGTGCTCTCCGTTGTCAGCCTTCCTCTGTGACTGGCTGGGATTCATCTTCCTGCTCCCATCAGTCAGGCTCCTCCTGTGGCCAGCGGAGGAAAAGATGTTTAGAGGGTCATTTCACCTCACGCTGATGTGCACCTCCGAGATGTGATGGATGGTCAGCGGTGAGGGAAGCCTGGACAACATGCTCAGGCTTCGCCCTTGTCTGCTGGGGGCACCTTTACTCTCCATCTTTGGCAGCAGCAGCAGCTGTGGTGATCCAACATACAAAAGTCTGTGAAGCTGAAAGTCACATAGGTACCTTAAATAGCCGACTTTTTGACTTTCTGACTCTCGGAAAGCGTTTTCATTTCTGTCTGGTTTTCCAGTGTGGTGGCTGGAAAGGAGTACCTTTGGTGGTGTTCCACTGCCTCACCGCCGCGGGCGAGCGGCTGGGGACAGGCTCTTCTCGGGCGGCTGTTTCCGAGAGGAATTCTGGCCGACTCCTGCACCAAGTAATGATATGTTTATTTGCAATATATGGAGCCAGGAGACGTCTCTGGGTGATAGGAATCTGGAGACTAGTAAACAAAAGAAGGCAAGGTTGGAACTCAAACTCTAAGAAGGCTTCTTTGGGTCTAAAGAAAACAACTATATAACCAAATAATGACGGTGTTCAAAAAGGTCTGTGGTGGTGTATCTCAGGACAAGGTGCAAATGTACCTGCCAAGGCCCTGCACTGGTAGGATGCCAAAATCTGGATTACTCTTACAGGGAGCTCTAAGCAGCCTGTACCCAGAAGGCGAAGAAAAGGGAGCTTGTTGGCCTCTCCTTCTTTTCATAATAGATAGGAATAGCCCAGGAGTCTCCTCTGCTGTACCTGGGTCTTCCCCAGAAAGGGGAAGCTTATTTCATGATCTTTCAGTGGAGGAAAACTTGCAAATAGCTTGTGTCTAGCATCAGTAAAAGAAGTAAAACACCCTGATGTCTGGAGGTTTCCGAGAGTTCATGCGGAATTCTTTCTCCATAGCCTGCTTGTAACACAGAGGAGCCGTGTCCTGATGGGATGCTCCCCTAGCGCAGAACAAGCCACTTTTATGGTGATAGAGAAAATGATTTCCATCAAGAAATGAATGGGGATGACAGCAGTGACAAATAAAGATCTTACGGGTTTAAAACCGATAAGCTGACAGCTCCATTTTCAAACCTGGATGACTTAAACTAACCACCTAGAAACAGTATTTTGGCAATTGGGGAGCTTCTGGGGGCAGGGGTTCCTGGGCATGGCTATGCAAAGTTACAGTAAGTGCCAGGTCAAAAATTAAAGCTTTTGTCTGAAGTTGTAACTTGGATCTGAAAACGGGGACTGCTTCTATTGCTTACTGTGGTCAGAGCTGCTCCTAGAGGGCAACAGAAGGACTGATTTAATGCTCCATGTCCTTTTTCTTTTACACTGAACTCTTAATTACGCCTGCATTTCACTGCAGATTAGCAGGGAGTGCGGAGCTGAGCCCAGGACCCCTGGGGTGCAGCGAGTGCCCGCGTCCCCTCTGCCCTGGCCCTGGGCTGCATTCGAAGACGCGGTCTGTGCCCTGCGAGGGTGCCTGTGTGTACGTACGCTCTCCCTCTCGTCTTTCTCTCTCATGGCATGAAGAAGCTCAGTTTGCTTTGTATTCCTGCCCCCCCCCCCCCCCTTTTTTTCTATAATCATTGCAAAACAGGAACAAATGAGTGTGTCACTTTAAACCATGAAACCACTTAGTCGGTAAAGACAGATTTGGCGTCTTTGTGCTGGCAGCGACAGGCCAGCCCTGCTCCATAGTGATCCCACTGTTCTCCCTCTGCCCCACACCCCCCACTCCCCACCCCCTCTGAGGTTTGCTCCGTGTTTGCCTGCCTCTGTTTTTGTGGTTGGTAACCAGCAAAAGAATGGAATGGATTTAATGATTTGTTGGCTGCAGTGCCAGCATGATTAAGTCAATAAAGCTTCAAGCTGAAAACAGTGTAGTTACAGTATATGGCTTTAACCTTGTTAATGCATGTTTATGTCCCCCTGCCCACTGTATAGCTGTATGTTGCATAAAGAAGATCTGACCAATCTTTAACCCATTAAATAATTCATAAAGTGAGAGCAGACATCAGCTACTTGCGGAGCGGATCAGTAACCATGGGGTCAGCAATAACTTTGGCTCCCTGGACCATATCCAGCATGTTTAAACTCCGGTGATGTCACCAGGCAAGCTTCTAACCTTAATCATTTGGATGGGTACAAAGGGAAGTTAACTGTTGACATGCAGTGTCTCCGCAGAAGAAACACTTGTGAGTGCTCTGTCACATCTCTGCCTCACAGGGAACATGAGCTGGTTCCAGCCCCCTTGCTTCTTTTATATGCTTCCCTCTTTCCTTACGGCAGGAGCGTGGCTGGCCAAATGTTCAAAGGCACGTTTCCTAGACTCCTATTATCTTAAGTGACAGAGGCAACAAAATCCCACAGAATTTGAGGGAAACATTGGCTGACTTGAGAAGATAATATTTGGAGGTGCTTGGATGGGGTTTTTTCATTGTGGATAAATTTTGAATGAAAAGTATCTCCTTTTGTGTGAATGACAGGGAAGGACATATCATAGGGATGGAAGGGGGCAGAAGCCAGGGATTCAGGAGAGGGTGCGGAGTGAAGCAGGACTGTTCTCACTGCAGTAAAAGCTCTCACAATAAAATACCAAGCACGACTTGCAGGGAAATCCTAGGATTCTCACCCACAACTGCCTCAGCCAGCCTCTTCTTTACGTACCAGTCAAAACACAGAGCTGACTTCTAGCATGCAGCCCTCTTGACACAGCTCCCAGCTGGGTGCCGGGGGATTCTCCAGATGCAGCAATGTCCGTAGTTGTTGCAGCGGCTTCCCTTGCTGGCATGCAAGGGGCGAGTCATGGGATCCCGGGGCGTGTGGCCGGGACATGCTGCGCTCCGCTGGTCTGTGCAGCCAGGTTAGAGGCCCTAGGGGACCATTACAACTTGGTGTAGTTTAGTGCTGTTCTAAGATGCAACCAGCTGTGGCCGGACTCAGAGGAGAGGTGCAGAGAGGAGGCCAAGACAAAACCTCGTATGCCACGTGAAGCAGAAAAAGCCCTTCCACCTCTTGCCGGTGAGCAGCACGGAGCGCAGGTCTGCTGCAGGTCTTTGGGGTCATAACCCAAGGGCACGGGAGAGGCACCATTTCAGGAGGCTGGAGTTGTAACCCACATGCTGCCCTGGGAACTGACCCTGATCCTCCTATTCAGAGAGTAATTTAATTCCTTTTTGGGGGGAAACTGAGACAGAGGGAGAAATGAAGTGGCTTGTCCATAGTCCCGTGGAGAAACTATGTATGATGGAACTGGAAACCGACCCCGGCTGTATGAGCCCAAGTCCATATGGCCAGCTTTTATCCTGTGACTCAGTCATGGAACAAACTCACCGTTCAAGATCATCTCCTTTAGAGGTGGCTTGGGAGTTCACCTTTGACGATCCCATTTTCTGCGTCTCCTTCTGACAAATTGCGTGCTCACAGGCTCGTGAGCTAACCGTCCGCTGCGTATCCAAAAGGACTCTTGCTTGTGCAAGTAAACTCGTGGGAGGCTTGTGTGCCGATCTGCACGGCGTCCAGCCAGGTGTGTTCGCAAGCAGGGCTCCGTGATGTGCAGTCTTCATGTCTAGGACTACTGCGGCTATTAGAGGCACTCAGATAAAAACTCTCACGTGTTTTTGTGAGCCAGATGGCTGCATACAGCAGAGCATATCTCAGAATCCACTACATCAGCCCAGTAGTTAATATTCCAAGTGCCAAAAGATACACACCTTGAGTTGGAGATTAGAGCCAGGACCTTCAGTCTGCTGTTGCCAGCATCTGCAGCCAGCGACCGGGGGGCAGACTGACCCCCAGAGCCAGTGTTGATTATTCTCAATCACTCAGTTATTCCCTGTTGCTTTATGGGTGTGCTAACGAAGACTCAAATTAATTTACCCTGTGTTTTTTGGAGGGTTTTTTTGTTGGTTTCATTTGGTTTTGCTGTAATGCATAGAAGCAGTCTTTGCTTCAGAGAAGATGCTCCAGAATTTATGGATTTATGGCAAGTCAAATCTGATCTGAGTAGAAAGTCCATGTTCCGTTTTCTTTGTTTTTAGCTTGGAACATTGTGTGATGCGGCTGAAAATCTTCCCTTACCGGTCTGTTGATTTCGATGAATGAACCCACATATACCTAGTGATGTTTTATTATCACTCACCCACCATAGGGTATATAGCAGCTGGTAATTTTTGTGCATTGACTGCAATTTTTTTTCTGCCTGATGGAAAACAGAGTCGCTCCAAGCATATGCTAATGCTTAATGGGGGGGTCCCAACTTCTGACCCACAGCTAATATCCTGCAAGTCACTTGAAGCTACCAAGGATTCTTGAGCTGGTGTTCAAAATGCCTATGTTATCAGCAAATAAACACCATTAATTGCTTCTAATATGTCATGATGTGGTTAAATGACAAGATCCTTATTAATTTGCATGTATATCAGCCTTTTCAGTGTGTGTGAGGGGGAGTATGAAGTGGTAAAATTATTTAAAATTAGTGGGGAATATTTACAGGAAGGCATAAAGAACTGTCAGTTGAGGAAAGCAGCATTTTATGTTCTTGTCCCGGATGACCTTGCTCCAAGGACAAACCAGAGCTTGATGAAATGAAGCTGCAGATGGCTAGTGATCTCAACTCTGTAATAATGAAATGACACAAGAAAAAAATGAGACATCTACAGTTTGTAAATACAATCTGAATGGAAGGGGAGAAAAGGAATTTTTAAGGGAGATTGAGTTGACTTGGTTACAGCAGTTCAGCTTCGGGTGTTTTAATAATAATTTCCATTTTAAAAAATAATGGAATTGCTCCTTGTTCCCCATACTCAAGGTCACCTTAATACATTTTTCTTTTTTAACATGTCAATACCTTGGTTTTAAAAATTTGATCATGAGGACTACCTAGTCACAGCCTTCTTTGTATCCATTATTTTAGCATGTTATTTATCACTGCATTTGGTTTTGTAAGTTGTGGTGCTGACTTCTGGCACCTGATCGGTAGATGATCTGACACAACCATTTTAGGTGTTTGAATAGTTTCATCTGTTAGGAAAGAGTCAGCTTGTGAGAGGTTTACTACTGAAAAAGTGATGTGATACTTTGCGCCAGACCATGCTTTGTTTATGCACGTACATGAGAAATCAGGAGTATATACTGTTGGGTTTTGCATGTGGGCAGGTTTTCATGCAAAGGGCTTCTCTGAAGCACTCAGGCAGCCAACTGCTATTGAAAGTTAACGAGACTCAGACATCTGCCTCTGCAAATTGAACCTTTGCATGAAAATGAAAAAGAAATTAATGGAAACATTAACTTAGAGAAATATAGGGATTCACAAATCTCTGTGATCCAGACCACTTCACTGTAATTTGCAGAGCTTTTCAGAAATGGGCAGGTAGAAAACTGTTTTCTCCCATTAGCTCAAGATTCCCTGACTTTCACTTTATTAGAGTGAAATCTTCCCCCCCCCTTTTTTTTTATCAGATCTTTTCTGCTCTCAATACATAAATTCACCAGCCAGTTCTCTGTAGCAGCTTCTGTGGGTCTTGAGCTAACCCCGCTCCTTTTGAATCTCATCGACACCTCTGAGAGCATGCCTTGACATAACACAAGGATTACTTGAGTCAAACCACTTTATAGATACAAGATGTTGTAGTTTGTCATCACAGCTAGCGCAACCTTGTAGAGACAGGCAGAAGGACTACCAGCCGAAATTGGGTGAGATAAATACAGTTTTAGATTATCTCATTGAATTTATAGGCAAGCTGCCCTCCATGGGAGCGAGAGCATGGTGTCACGGGTTGGAGAATCATGATAGCTGTACAAGCCAAATATAAATATTTTGTTCTTTGCAGAGAATTCAATTTTAGATCTTGACTGTATGTTATGTAGACAGGTATAAAACACCCATCTCTGCATTTTGGGGTGTATACACATAAAAACAATAACAGATGCAGTTTATATTAAAAGCATGGTGGTTCAAAAACTGGTGGGAATGAGTCCAGCCCTAAAGCGTTGCTCTCAGGTGGAAGAAAAGTGTGTTACCACCACAGGTACCCAGGTCCCATTGCCATCAGGAGTCTGGCAGAGCCTCCGTGAGTCTCCAGTTACCCTGAAAGCTTTGCCTTTCACTCAGGATGGTGGAGCAAAGCTGTTCTCTGGGCTGCCTTCACCCACGGCCTGGGAGTTCACCTGGGCCAAAGGATGCATTTGCAGGGGAGCTGCTGTTGCTGGAGTCTTGACTGTGCCTCCTTACAAGCAGTGCAGTCCCATGGAGAGTTGCGTGTGTCTGTGATACACCAGCTCTCCCATTCATGTTGTGCCTCAGGCTCTTGGCTGCTCCCAGAGCTATTGCCCATGTTCTCTCTAACAACATGGTGCTGGTAACAGCATCACAGTTTGATTTCAACTTGCCTGCTAAAGGACGTATTTCCATGTAAAAGAAAAATCGCTGTTGCAGTAGTTCACTCTGGATTTTCTGTCCTTCCGTTGCTCTGATTGCTGCTGCTCTTCAATGGCATGTTTTGATGGATGAAACCAGCTCTGAAAATATGGGTAGTCTTTGCACAAAAGCTTTAACTAATTTAATTATTTTTTTTTAAGAGGGGAAGTGGACTCACTTTCCATCTTATTAAAATTCTGCGTGCATTTTTAAAAGCACTTTGGATACTTTGATAGGATTTTGTTCTGTTTTGAACAGCAGGCAGTACAAGCACAGCTATAGGGAAATTAGCGTTTCGTCTGCTTTGCTTGAAGGGAGGAGATTCTAATACTATTGCTAGCCAGGTGTGGTGATCTTGTCATTACTCCTAGCAAAGAAGGAGAACTACCTTTGAAGGAAGCTGTACATGCTCATGCCGTATGAAAAGGAAGAAAAACTTAAAAGAACTTTTTTTTTTTAAACAAAACCTTATACCCATGGATCACTAACAGTCTTCAAAGAAAGCCTTTTCCTGACTGACAGCCTCCAAGATAAGCTCAGAAACTTGAGTCTGGTATTATTTTACATGCTTGTATATCACATAAATGGGTGAAAGATGGGTAAAAACAAGATCAACAGAGCTGCACAGTTTGTGTTACCAATGTTCATACATTGTGTTAAAACAAACATGCAAACAAACAAAAGCTTTGGAGCGTTTCTGAACTGAAAGGCTGTTTTATCTTGAAGAGCATCTCTGAACTGGGAGCAGAATAGAGGAGATAAAAAAGACAGAAAACTTCCAAAGAGCAAATGGAGAGTTCTGTTAAAGGCAAGAAGCAGAGGCAAGAAGCATATCTAACCCCTGACTTCTACACGAAGGAAATGATCATGGCATCTCACAGCCATCACACTGTTCTGTGGGCTGACACAGTCATTCTGCCAAACCCTGACCCTGGAGTTTGTTTGTTTTGTTCGTATGCATTGGCCAAGCAGATTCCCCATCTTAGTATCTACTTGGACTAACAGCTGTGGAGGCAATGATCCTCCTTTGTAAAGGTGGCATCGAGGTTTTCTATGGGACCACACAAGGTTACTAGACACTGGGAGTCTTATACGTGGCTTCTCCATAGGCCTAAACATGGCACTCTTACAACCAGGAAACTCTTTGTGTGAGGTCACTTTAATGCTATTAGTGTTTTAATTGCTTAGTTTGCGGTATTTGTAGAGTCGTCATGCCTAGCAGGCTTTGTCTTGGACTTCAGAGCAAAGTGCTGAAGGAGAGGCAGCGCACCTATGAGAGAGGAGACGATGCACTGGCAGGCGGGAGCTCAGGGAAACGCAGAGGCATTAGTTTGAAACTAGTATTTGCATTTCCTCAGCAGAACTTCCCATACATTACAGATGTTCTTAAAATACAGAACAAAAGCTGGTTCATGAAACTTCACCCCACCCCTAGAGAACAGCTGTCCCCGCAGTGAATAGGGATGCCCCTAGGGTCCGCGGCCGAGTAGCCAGGGCATCGGCCGGTCGGTGGCACAGGCTCTGCTCCAGTCCTGTAGCCATGGTGTCCCTTTCTGGTTTGGTGTGGCTTTTGGGGGTTTTGTTTGGTTGTTGGGGTTTTTTTTACTGTGTGAGGTCTTGGTTAATTCTTCAAGTTATCTTTGGTTACAAAAAACAAATGGTGGAAAAAGCAGTTTGTCCCTTTCTCGTATTTACAGCAAACATCCACCCTGGGCCACCCGTTCCCTTAGGTCCTCTCCTTTTTGCTGGGGTGCTGTGGCTCGTCTCAACAGCCCTTCTGTTTTAAGCTCTGTAATTACTGGATTCAGCTGGATACCCCATTGCAAGTGGAGGGAGTGTTTCTGAAATCAGCAGTGTCTTTTGAAATGGAATAAACTTTTTAAATGCAGGTACTATATGCGTTTTTAATTAGACACGTTTCCGTTTTTCCACTACTGCTAACGCTTTCGGTTAGGAAGTGCAGTTCTTCCCCGACTCTGTAAATATCTACCAAAATTTGCAAAGCTGCCTGTCTCTCTCTCAGTAACCTTGCTGTGACCTGGTTATCTGCTAGAACCACAAAGAATTCAGTCTCTAATTAGTCCATCTGTTAACTATTGAAATTCATGGCTTAGTTTTATTGTCTGGGTCTGTAACATAATGCTGAATGGTCTCACCTGGCAGCTTATTTCTTATAAAGCAAATGTGCCTTTCCAAGAGCCATTTTGGTGCAGATAACTGTCTTTTCAGCATTGGACAAATGACTCTGTCTAGCAGCCTGCAGTCCCCTTCATGCCCTCACTGAAATAAATTGTACGTCTCCAATAGCTTTGGGCTTAAGTCAATACAATTTAACATGTACATTTCTTTGTTATACTCTTTGGAGTTACACCGTAAGAGCAGATGGGAAAGTTTAATAATGATAAATGAGTTTAGTGTTTTTGCATAGTCCTAAAAAACAATGAATGCTCTTTATTAAAGATTAGAGGGATTTTTACATATTTGCCAAAAAGCGATTAAAGCTCTAGCTCAGATCCTCAGAAAGTCTTGCTTTTAAATTCTTTTTGGACTGTTTGTTAATGAGGATTCAGAGGAATTAGGGGCCATAAATTTCTTCATTCTCACTTAAGTGAAGCCATAGTGATTACTGGATATATAACTAAGTGCCGAGGACTGGAGTTTATCAACGGTGTTCACACAAAACAATTCATCTCCACACTTATTTACTGCAGTCGTGCAGCTTGTACGTAATCAGATGATGGGGCTGCGCAGGTCGAGCTCATCAGTGGATTTTTAGAAGGATGTAGATTCATAAATATACATGGTAGCTCCCAGAAGGGCTGTTCGTACACTTTCCATTAAGTGGTTGCCCAAATGTTTTGTTGGACCAGACCCACGCTCACCACAGCCAGGCACAGTAATCTGCAGATGCATTTGCCCAGCCTGAACAGCTCACCATTGTGCACCGGCTGGGCGGCTGGGAGGGACTGGTTTCGCTGCGCTGTGCAACCGCTTTCACAGTTACAGTCAGGGGTGAAATACTGACACAAGCAGTAAGAATTCCTGCAAACCCGGAACCTCATTCTTTTCTCCTTGCTCTTGAAACTAGTGCATGAGATGCTAAGTCAAAACACTGAAGTTACCCAAAGCGCCTTTTTGAACAGAAATTGCTACATTGGAAAGCTCGGGGAGAGCTGCAGGAGCTCAGGGCCTGCTGCGCGATGGTTTGCTTTAGCAACAGAAAAATGCTCTCCAGTTCCAGGTCTGCGTGGCATGCCGTTGGGTTAGGGATTCTGCCCATTTGATGTTTTAACATGAGGTTTTGGAGGGAAAAAATGTCAAAACCCCCTGATACTTACATGCAAACATATATTTTTAAAGAGGAAGAGTAAGAATCTGCCATAGCCATCTGTAGCCTCCAGTGGGCTTACAGCTGGTTCAGCCACATGGCCCTTTGGGTGTGAACACCCGCTTCCATCCTTCCCAACTTCGACACTAGAATCCTCCTCTCCTTGCTGTCTTCCTGGATTTTAAAATGGGATAATCCAAACTATAGACAAATTAAGATTATGGCTTGTTTGGCTTCGCCCTACTATGGGAAGGAAAGTGATTTTTCTTGGGAAGTGATGAAAAGGAAAAATGTTTGAAGTTCATTAACCTTTGGTACAGATAGCAGTGTCCTTTAGACTACACCAGAGCTATTCTTAGTCATGACGTTTAAGAGGTTATTTTTTATTGTAAGAGAATACAGTAGTTCCCACTAGTGGTGAAAAGAGAGAACTTTTTCCTTTTTTGTGTTTGTTTGTTTTGTTTTGTTTTGTTTTTTGGCTATAACCTAACTGTGAACTGTGGAAGGCAAGATTTTGAATTCATTCCTTGTCTTCCCATCTATGCTGTTTTGTCCTAATTTCCCCAAAAGCAAAATTTATATCTATAGATTGTTTCTTTAGTGGCTAATTAAGTGTTATACAACTTCGCTCTGAAAAACTCAGCAACCCATTCTGTCTATTTGCAAATGAACTTTGCTGATTGTCATTATTGCTATAGGGTGCCTGCAGAAAATCCCATATAATTAAGCTGTTGTACTGCCACAGCACAAGAGCCGCAATTGGTAATGTGATTTACACTTCTTTACCATTAATAATATGGAAAAATCAACGTTATTTTCTTGATGATGTTTGGGAGAAATTAGAATGAGGTGGACATGATTAGGAAAAGAGACTTTAATGTTATGACTTGTTAATGCAATAGCCCTGAGCAAGACATCAGAATGATTGTCCTTGCACTAAACTCATTTGCTTCAGTAAGCACAGACCCTCTCTGCACGCAACAAGACAAGTTTGGAGGAAATTGGATAGATGGCAGGGATTTTGGTGGTATGAACATTTCAGTGTCTTTTCTTGTGCAGGGTACACAAACTGAATCCCTCCACTTTCAAATATTCCCCTAGAGGCAATCTGCATTATTCAAAGCTTAACTATGGCTGCAGAATCCTGTCTGACATGAAAGCAGAGTGCTAGCTTTACATGAACTTCCATATTTACATCTGTAGTAAATCATACTTACTTTATTCCTCCCCTTCCTCTTTTTCTGTGGGAGAGGTGGAGTAAAATGGGGAGGAGGGAAGGGGGAGGATGAGAGATGTCCAGCAGAATTGTAAAGCAAAGCACCAGTAATAAAGTCTAGTCTTATGAGACTGCCCATGAATAGGAATGATAATGAGAGCAGTGATGAGCTGCAGGTTTGTGTCTTTTAGTAAATTATCTAGCAGGCATTTACATTTCATCAATTGTGGTTTTGCATAATAGACCGAAGTGCTACAACAAAAGGAGGCACCATAAAAATGACTAATTTCAGTGACCTTCTTGGTAATTGCTCTTACAAAGCATATCTTGGAAGGCGTTGGGTGATTCCTCATGGTGAAGCTGCTGTGGAAAGGCGCCCCAGGCCCGAGAAGCTTGCCTGGTGACAAATGCCTCCCAAGGCTTTCTTCTGGCCACTCTGAAACATGGCTCGTATCCTGTTTTCTCCATCTGAGCATGCTTCTAATTGTCAGATGTCAAAAGGGAACAACCATTTTCTTCTTGCTTATCTCCTGATAACATTGATTCTCAAACAAAGGATGTGGGCTTCCATTCTGAAAACAAAGGAAACATGGCCCAGTTAAGGATGCTGGATATAATATACATACTTCTCCCTGCCAATAATAACAAAACATCATAAATAACGTAGAAGCTGGATGTGAAAATGGAGAATGGGGAATACACTGGTACTGCTGTTCCTGGGTACAGCACTTACAGAATCTTGTCCTCAGTGAGGCCCTGACTTCTTCCTTTGTTTTCCTCTTGTATTTCCCTGACCACCTGCCAGCTCCTAAAATGTTTAGACTTCAATATTTTTTAAATTCTTTTTCCCTTTTGGGCTGTGTCTTCATCGTGTTCTTGTGAATTTTTTCCCCCTCTTCTCCACACAATGCCCTTTCGTTGGAGGCAAGTGCTCAGCTGGTGAAGCTCAACTCAGATCTTTCCTTGAGGCCAGTTTACACCGGCCAGGAATCAGGCCCACTGCATTACTGATTTGTGCCTGGCCATGACCTGACCCTGCATTTTTCCATGTTCTCCTCTCCTTTCACAATTAGCTCTCTTCATTGGTCTGATCATGGAACCCACAAGCACCACTTTGGTCCCATGCCCACATCTTCCTCATCTTTCGGGGTCCCTGGTTTGATGGCACCTTTTCCCCTCCTCTGCTTTTAGTTTGCTGTTTTCCTTTCCTGTAGGCTTCTCCTTTACATTCAGTTGCCAAATCCTACCCTGATGCAACTTTTCTTTCCTTATGTCTTTCAGTGTAACAGTTGGGGAACTGGTGGGAAATGTGATGCTTTACTCACATCCCTTCTGCCAGCCAGGCAGCCATGTGACTCCAGTAATGGTAGTGAATCAGTCCCATAGCCTTGGGCTAGTCACAAAGAATTTTGGATTAACGTTTTGTTTCTCTCACTTCTTGTGCCGATACTCAGAAATCTGAGCAGTCCCCTGCCCCTCACTGTCCTCCCCGTGACATGCGGGTCCATGTGAATCCACAAGGTGTTTTGGCCCTGGAACAGCCAAAGACTGGAGAGAGGGCATCAACAGAGAGGATAAGGGTTTCTGTTGTTATCTCCCTGATAAGATTATTTTTCTTTTTTCATCTTTCTTGGCAGGATCAAAATCCTGGAATTGTTGCCAGACTTCAGGAGCCGGGCTCCATCCCAAGCGGAGGCTCTGTGCCTGCACCAGCCACGGTGAATGGGTACACAATGAGGAACCATTTACTGAAGCAGCAAATAATGAAACGACAGCTGATGCAGGTATGATGCCCAGTGCTTCTGTGGGTTGATGTGCTGTCCACCTCACTGGGAAGGACAGGACTAACTGGAATGGAGAAATCACCAGTCAGCAAACACTAAGGAGTAGTGCTGGAATTGCTGGGTTGAGTCAGACTAGGGCTGTGGTGAATCCAGGATGTCATGCCCAGGAGAGGCCAAGGCCTAGTGCTGCTCAACAAGTCTGAGTGCAGATCTGCCCACTCATGTGCAAGGAAAGGATTCAGTCACCTCCGTATCATTGCCGTCATCCTTGGTCAGTCACAGGATTGGGAGGGAAGATGCAGAGAAGGGAGGCTTGGAGAGTGATTCAGCCCCAGGAGAGATGTTCTCCATGCTTGCCTTTCTTTCTGGTTCCCTGGGGATTCACCACAGCAGATATTAGACTCCAGTTTGTCCTGGACTTGGCTGGTCTCTAGCAACAGAAGTCCCTGTATGAGGTTTGTGATATGCTGCGTGAAGGAGCAGGGATGGGGCGATCCAACAGATCCAGAGTTGGATGAGGCAGTGCTGAACATGTGCCTCTGACTTTCTGAGTGTGCTGCTGGATTTGGGTCAAGGAGGCTCATTTCCTTGGATGGGAAATGAGACAAGAAGTAGCTCAGTAAAATCCTCGACAAAGTACTGTCATGCTCATTGATCAAACTCCCTTTCAAAACTGACTCTACCTCCTTGTCATCAGTTGGCTTCAAGCTTAACTGTGCTGCTCCAACACAGCGGGAGTCAGGCCTCAGCTTCCACCATCCACGGGGAGTTCCCCTGGTCACGGCTGCTGTCCACAGCAGGGATGCGAGTGTGGTGGGAGGTTCTGGGGTTAAATGGTGGGAGATGTAAATCAGGTCACTTGGAAAAAGTCAGCAATGCCTTGCACAGGGAGCCCTGCTAAGGATGCCCGGCTTCCAGTGGCTTGCTGCTATGTTGGAGTTAGAAGTGTCAACCAGTGCAAAAGGTGATGGTGCACATGAGCAGAGCCATCCTCCAGACAGGGTCACGGCCACCAGCAGTCTCCTGTTTGTCAATGTGCCCCTGCAATGCTGCCACAGCTTCTGTTCACCAATAGGCTCTTGGACGTCTTGTGTTCCCGGAGCTGGTACTTCAGAGAACACGTCCAAATAGTGAGCACAAGAGGTGCTGGGGAGACACCAGGATTCCTGCAGCCTCCAGCTGTGCTGCACTTGACTTATAAGCTGGTGAACTGGAGGGTCTCCATGTTCATCCAGTTCCCCTTGGGCTGGCACAGTGTCTGCTGAAGGCTGCGCTTCCCAGGTTTGTCAGGACACCTTTGCAAGAAGGGGCATGTGAGCAATTAAGATCCGGTCTGAAATGAACTGTCTGGGCTGAGTTTCATCAGAGGGGTGTGTGTGTGTGCAGGGGAGGTTGTTAAGATGACAGTGGCCACGCTTCAGGTGTATGCTGCTATTCTTGCTTGACAAGAGACTGCAACTTTACTATTATGCCCCTTGTTTTCCAGGAAAAGCAGAGACAAAACATGCTGGGAGTAACATCTGAGCAGAGGAGTTTGTTTGCGGCTCAGCAGATAAATCAGTTTCAAGGTAAGGAGGGAAATGGTGTGTTATGAAAAGCCTCGAGGAGCCAGGGCCTGGGGTCTAATTAAATACAGGGCGCTAAATGATTCTCAGCCCTGAAATAAAAGCGTTTCACGTTTCATCACATACCCTGACACAGGGGAGAGGCCTATGTAACGAAAGGGAAAGATGGAGCAGCAGCCTTTCAGGGCTCTGCCGTGTTTCGAGGGTGAACACGTGCTCCCCAGCTAACGTGTCTCTCTGTACGCAGCCGTGCAGCAGCCCATCCCCACCGACTGCAGCCAGGTGATGCCGGCTCCTCCGCCCAACCACCGCATGCTGCCGTCTAACCCAGCCATGCTCCAGAGCTCCTTGGGCTCTGGCATGGCCCCAGCCACCGCCAGCCAGAGCAGCGGGACGATGGTGATGATCCCGCACAACCCTGGCAAGCAGCAGGGGATTTTTCCGCCTAATTCTGATTTTAACATCCCACTGCGGCCAAGCCAGAACTCACTGGGCATGAACTCGGGGTGCCAAACAGTACACAGCCACTCCGCTGTGCGTCCAGGAATGCCGATGGCAGGCTTCAGTTCTGGATCCTTAGCAAATCACTCTGCGACTCAGCAACACTTGAGGCAGCCGAGCATGCCAAGAATCCCTAACGTCTACCCCAACTCCTCTGCCCAGATGTGGACGCCAACCACTGTGCCAAGAATGCCAAATCAAAGCCAAATGGATACCAGCATGCAGCAGTTCTCCGGTAACGCTCTCTTCTCCAAACAGAACGTGAGAGCGAGTGCACCGGCTCAGCAGTTCTCCCAGCAGGCTGTAGTGCCGCCTAACCAGATCGCTCCCGGCGTCCAGGTCAGACAGATGCAAAAACTGAGCATGGGCCAGGCTGGCCAGGGCTTGAGCTCAATGAGTAATCAGAACTTGAGACACAATTTAACCAGAGGACCGTTGCCAGCTATGAATGTTATGAAATCAGTGCCACAAGGAGTATCCAGTTTTAACCAGCTCAATCCTGCCTCGGGCCTTGGCCCGCCAAGCTACCCTTCCACAGGCCAGCCGCCCGACGCCTTCAGCAGGATGAGCGCCGCCGCCGAGCTGCCGCAGTATGACTTTGTGTCCCAGCACAGCAACTCCATCATGCCCGCCAACTGCAGCGACACTGACTTCCTCGACTCCCTCATGAAGAACAGCAGCAGCAACGACGAAGAGTGGTTGAACAATCTGACAATGATAGACGACATTTTGGGACAGCACGCGCAAAGCTCCGGACATGTTTAGCCGGGAGAGAAGCAGTCTCATTGTAAATAACATACGTATGGCTTTTGAACGTAACAGACAACCCGTGAAAGCCGCCGCCTCTTTCAATACGGAATGAGTAGACTCAGCCAATTCTTTGCCTGCATCAAAGTTTAATATTGGCAGTTTTTCAGATGACTGTATATATTTGAATATTTTGTAAATTATGTTTTCCTAAACCTTAAATGTAGAAGTATTTATACTTCTTTGCTGGACTGTTTGTAAATAAATCTATGGCATAACTTTTGGTTTTATTATAGGGATTTCATTATACCTTGTTATAAATATGCAAGTAATATTGTTAGTTTCAGTAATACTGTGTATTACAGCATAAAATACTTATGTTTTTGACATAACTTAACACATGAACTAGGGGTGTCGTTGCAACCAGACTAAGCAGAAATCAAATGTGGCATCTGTTCTCCCATACCAAGAGGACAGATTGAAAAGTTGAATTTTAAAAAAAATAAAATCCATAAAAGGAGCTGCTGATTCCCTGGTAGCTCAGTCTTGCAGCCCAATTTCGATATGTAGGTCCCATCCGGGCTCCCAGTGCGTTCAGGGATCTGCCCGCAGAGATCCATTTGCAAGATCCCGGGCACATTCTCAACCCGATACACTCCAGTAGGTCGATTCGACACTGACAAGGCGCCGTCCCGCCCGCTGTCCTGCGGTGAGTGCGTGCCTGTGGTGTCCCAGCCGCTGCCCGGCGTGTGTGTGCCTGGGCACAGCCGGCCGCGCGGTGCTGCCCGCAGGGGGTGACCCGGAGGGCTGGCGCTGGGCGGGCACTGCCAGGCATCCCTGGTGACTGTCCCCTTCAGCCGACAGGTAGCTCTGGTTTGCGCACCTCTGCCATGTATATTTGTAGTGTACAGGTGATTTGTTCCTGGTTTTAAGGCTTTTCATAATTTCTGTTTTAATGTGAGACTTTTTTTCAGGGGAAAAGTCTATAAACATTAATAGTTAATTTTTGATGTTTTCCTGTCAGCTATTGTCCTATGTATATTTAAGAGTCTGTTTATAAAAGATTCACTGTACTGTAAACTTCTTAAAATGTTCATACTTTGTGTAATCATATTTTAATAGTCACATCATACTTCGCAATACATTTGTAATATAACGTCAGCTTCAAGCACAGAATGTTTTTTTCTTCATACCATAATAAACTGCCAGGGGAAAATTGCATATACTTTATGTGCTCATTTCTCAGCTACAACATTTCATACCTGCAGATATTTGAATTAATTTGATTTGTCCAGGATGCTACAATGTCGATCTAATAACATGTACAAATGCCTGTGTGCTGTTAGCAGGAGAAATGGGCTAGATGAAGAATGGAAGCAGGCTTTAATTTTATTTTAAGATGGGATTTCTTAGGCTCACTCTCCTTTTCCAGTGTAATTATAGGAGAACATGAAATTAATCTCTGTCGGGGGGGGGGAGTGTTGTTGCATGGCACGTTAGTTTTTTTAGTGACAGTTCTTGTTTCTAAATGCCTGTATCAGTTGGCCCATCAGAAAATAAAGCGGTGCCCAGCATGAGGCAGCAAGGAGGGCTGGGGGGCCACGGCACAGTCCCACCTTGCCCATTGAGTGGTGCCCAGGAGGGCAGCGGTGGGTACGGCGTGTCCCTCCTCTGACACAAAATCATCTGACGGGAGAGCTAGGGCCTTCCCTGGGGGAGGCGAGGCTGGGGGAAGGGGTAGGACGAAACAGGAAAATTTTAGCAGTCTTAAATAAATGCACAAATAGAATCTGTAGCTATAATTGCCTCGTTTAAAGAGCCAGACACCGCCCCAGCTTCCCATGGCTGGTGGAGAAGACGTGTTGGCGCTGACGCCTGTCCCAGGCACACTGTGGGCACGGCAAGCCTGAGGAATCTCCTGGCTGGGTTGTCCCTCAGAGCGGTCCACGTTGGAGGGAGGGTTTTAGCGAGGTCATCCCGGTTGAGAAGCCTGTTCTCCGGAGCTGGAGGGTAGGAAACAGCTCCTGAGGTCAAAAACGAGAGGAGACAGGGTTTAAAGCAGTCGGGTAGGAGCTCTGTTGGTGGTGCTCAAGTGAGCAGGAGACCCCTCCCAAGCACAACCACCCCAGGCCCTGTCAATGCTCCATGTGGCTTCCCCATGGCACAGGCAAGTCCTCATGGCGCAAGAGGCCCTGAGGGGAACGACCCCTGACTGGCATCACCTCGAGAAAGGCACGTACCTGCGTGGAACCAGGGTGAGGAGGAAAGAAGCCAGTTTTTCCAGCAAAGGAAACCAGCCCCACCAAACAATCGCCCAAAACAGGCTGTAAAACTCAGCAAGTGTCTGAATGAGACAGAAATGCCGACTGGCCTCCAGACAGCAGCGAGGGGGAGAAACGCCTGTGTGTCTGTGGCGAGGACAAAGGTGAGTTTGTTTGGCTGTGAAAACTGGCACCGTTTCAGCAGCTTTTCTGTCGTGAGCCGTGTCCTGCCAGGGAGCAGCGCTGGCTGTGGCCGGGGCTCCGCTGCTTTACGGAGCAGCAGGCCTGGCCGCAGGTCCGGGAGCCAGCGGCACCTGACCCCCACCGGGCCAGCAGCACAGCAGTCATAGATGGCAGAGAAGGCCACTGCCCCAACGCTTGTCCTTAGGATATTCATAAAAATACAAAAAATGCCCTCTTTTCATTCTTGATTTTGTTTGTGTCAATGCACCTTTCAGCTTTTCAGTTCTGCAGGGTTTAGGTCACGAACACTGCAGAGGGGAAACCTCCAAAAGTCAACTGTTTCCCACATTATTTATGGAAAACAGTTTATCTTGTACCCCTGTTCTGTACCCACTTGTTTTCACTCTTCTTTTGTTTAGCTTTTGAGCTGGTAGAGCTTTTCATGCCTCCACGGCCCAGTTCCTCACTTCTCAAGGGGGAACGACAATCCTTGCCTGCCACAGAGGTGCTGTGAGGAGTCAGGACTATATCAAGCTTGGAAGAAGAACAGGAGTAAGTAGTAGTACTATTATCTTGCTGCCTGTGATCATACTTGTAACTGCTGATTCTTAAATGTGTCTTGTGGGGGGCTGGCAGGTGACTGTGATGGCCAGCGCCCCGCTTGGGTGGCAGCCGAGGGCTGGGTGGCTGCTGCTCCCTGGCTCAGCAGCAGCTCGGCGGGAGCACCGGGCGCAGGGATGTACAGGGCGAAGGTGTGATGGCCACAGGGTAACATCTCAGCTCCTGCAGTTCTGGTGGGTGTCAGGCTGTAACAGGTAATGCCTCTATCACAATAAATTGTCTGTTTTGTTCTGCAAAAAATACCTTTGTCTGTACTTTGCCTTCCCCTTTCCTTCTCTCTGTTTAAAGTGTGAAAATGCCCGAAGTCTGATTCGGCCTTCACTGTCATGGTCCGTATCACTAAGGCGAATAGTTACAGCTGGTGAGGGAGTAAGACTAAATACATCTGCACGGTTCTCCCATTGTATTTACTGGACCAGCAGATCACACTGCAGGGTGTACGCAGGCTTACACCATGGGCCACATTCTGCTGTCTTGCAAGCGGCGCAAACGCAGAATAGGTCTCCTGAAGACAGTAGTGAAGCATGGGATTTACTCAAGCATAAATAACAGCAGCATCTGGTGCTGTGGAAGTGCAAAATGAATTTGGATTTCTAAAATAGTTACAGCGAACAAAGTGTCTGACAGCACTTGCTGTTGAAAGCTATCATTTATTTCCCAAACAAGTTACGTCACCAGACTGCCCTCATAATTATGGCCATGAAAACAGAGGCAAGGCAGTAAGCTCTTTCCTCTTGGATTCTAAAATAACATCAAATGCCTATAACAGCCAGAATTTCCAAAGACCTGAGCTCACTAAAAGCCTGTCTGTCTGAAAGGTTAGTAGCATAGACTTATTACGGAACAATTCTCTTTGTGGATGGTATTAATCTAAAGCAGCCCATTTTTGACAAAGGCAAAATAGAAAAACACACTCATTCCTCTCAGAAAGCATGCAGGGACCGCCTAGGAATAGATGTCGTGGGAGCCTGGGTCAGGCAATTTCCCTGGCAAGCCTAGCCCTGACTTATGCAGAACCCGAGCCCTGCTGCTCGGTGGCTCTCCAGGATTGATTACATGTCTGTCTTAAGAAGCTTTCAACAAAGGAAGCTGCACTGATGTTGAAGTGTAAGGTCAAGTTCTCCTCTTGTGTAGGATGTTGTAAATCAGGAGCTATTCCCCTGCCTGCAGCAGGGTAACCCCTGATTTACACCCGTCTGGGAGCAGGAGCGAGCACCTGGCGAGAGGCTGGCACTCGCCACGTGGTCCTGCCCTGATGGCCCCGCGCCGCGGTCGAGGCACCGCAGATGTGCAGGGTGGTCCCAGGAGAGACCCCCGCTCCACGCTGGCAGCCGGCTGCAGGGTAGGCAAGGACAGGGGATGGCGTGAGGGCGAGCGGCCGGCTGCTGTGCCCCCCTGCCTCCTCTCCGGCTGCCTGCCTGCAGCGAAGGGCAGGTGCCACGTGCTCCCGGGGGGACAGTTTGGCCCTGGCACATCTGCCCAGCCATCTATTCAGGCTGAGCTCAGGTTTTGAGGCTTAATGCCAAATTAATGCCTGTTTCACCTTCTATTCCCTGCTGTACATATAGCAAATTTTTAAAAAAAAAAAAAAAAAGAAAAGAGTCTGGAAGAGAGTGAGGTGTTTTAAATACCAATAAGGGTCTCTCCTGGGCAAGCTAAAACACAAGTACTGGTTGGCAGCTGCAGGAGTTACTGAGAACTTAAGACTCTGGCTGGTCAAGAGGCCTCCTGTGTACAATCCCGCACAAAACCGGGCAAAGGCGCCTTATTAACGCAGCCAGGCTGAAACCAGTAGAGCTGTAGTTAATCACAGCCATGTTCTTTGCTCCCTCCCCACTTACTTGATGGTTTTGTAGCACTGCGCAGAACAAATATGCTGTTTTATACGTGTCTTGATCCATTTCCCGTTAGGCGGCAGGTCTGGGACTTGGCTTTCATCCTCGCTCTGCCTGAGGCAGCCATTTGCCTAACAAGGGCTCGTGCTGCCTGCGCTGGGCTGCGCGCTGCTCTCAGGCTGTGTGCGTCGGGCTGCGTGCCCTCTGCCTAGCCAAACGTGCATGGCCATGCCTGTGGTGGGGACATGGAGCCCCATTCCTTTGCTTTCCTGAGCTCAGGAAGTAGAGACAGTTGGATTTTTTGTTTTCTTTTTCTTGAGATTGGCATGAGGGTGGTCTGGGTTGCATCACGGCTGTGTGTCAATTAAAACAACCCACGGCTACAGCAAGGATTTCTCCCTGCAGCCCAAAGGGCCCTTTGCTGTGTGGCTGAACCCTGCTGCCAGTCTCACATGTGTCAAAGCCAGAAAGCAGCCAGAAGCTCCTGGGCTTTTGTGCATCACATTGGTTTTGTCCTTATCAAGGTTTATGATTTAATCAATGTAATGCCTGAGAGGTAAACATTTGGTTGGAGAAGAAAAAACAAATGCCATTTTAAGCTCAAAGTTGGATTTGTATCAAAAAAAGGACATTTTAATTGTTCTGATGTTGTCTTAATCCCTTTTCAAGGAGCGAAGGGGCCCGAGCACTGCCCCTGCTCGGTTTCACATCCCGGAGAGCGCTGTGTTTGACGAATGGCTGGGACGGATGAGACCTGGGGCAGTGGCAGGAGGTGGTGGGACCGGCCCATTCTCACTCCCTGAGGGCAAACCAGCCCGAAGCTATAAAGTTGTGAAATCTCTTTTTTAATTTGCTAATATAGAGCTGTGCTTGACTCCATCCAGCTGCAGAAACATGCTTTGTTTCAAGTTTACAGACTGCTCCTTGTCAGCCATGCCGGCTTTGTATGGCAGCAGGGGAAAGAGAATTACCTGGCAGACCAGGACCTGTGTTCCTTCCCTCTTCTCAGCCCATAAATTATTATTCTTTTTCACTTATTAGCTGGCTACACTATTTGCCTAAGCAGTTCCCATTAACCCCCTGTTTGAGCCTCACAATCTTTAATAAATATATGTGTTTTCCTGTGCCCTTTCAAGATAGTTGATGATGTCCATTAGCAGCTGGGGACCATGAGGCACAAAAGGCTCAGGACTCGAATCCCAAAGATATTTAAGTGCCTAATGAGGCAGGCAGACACCAGTAGGATTTTTTCAAGTGTAGTTAAGCAGGACCGGCAGCCACATCCCGCGGCCGGTGGGTTGTGTATTACCGTCGGTAGCTGTGCACCACTTTGGACTTTGTTTTACAGATCTGGGAGAATAAGCTGGTTGTTTCTGTATGGCTTGTTGTGGGCAAAATGGGACTGTGAGTCAGGCCCCTTCGTGTCTTAATTTTCCAACCTCAAGAGCCAGTAGGCTCATTCCAGCCGGGCAGAGCATGCAGCCCGGCAGGTAGGCAGTGGAGGACGAGCCATGGGCTTCAACTGTCTTCTCTGAAAGCTTTGCTTTGCTCAGCACCTTGCTCCCAGCGCTGGGATGTGGCACACCCAGCCCCGCCACAGGGGTTGGGCTCACAGTGGAAACGTGAGTGGTTCGCTCTTCTTGGCCAATATTCCTGCCAACAAAGTCTTTGAAAGTGCCACCTGTGCATCTTGAGGAGCAGGCAGAGTCCTGCTTCTGCTTCAAACATCCACATCTTTACTCTGCTAAGGTTTTTGGCTTATGACCTGTGGTTGAAATGATGCAGTGGTATACTACTAATACTGCTGCAGCAAGGGCAGGGAGCATGGCTGGGTGGGAGTGCAGAGCCCACTGCCGCGGCTTACTCCTTGGCTGCTCTGCAGAGCCCTTCGTTTGCAGAGGCTTCCTAGCCCAGCAGTGTGCTTGTCACTGTAAATCAGGGCTGCCAGTGTCCCAGCCCAGCTCTGCACCTCAGTTTACCTGCCCATAAAGCTGAGACAGTCCCTCTTCCACAGGGATAGTTTGAGGGGTAATCGGTTAACGCTGATAAAGTGCTTTGAGCAGCTAGGACTGTAAAAGTGCCAAGTATTATTATTAGTCCCATGTCTTTGCTTTACTGTGTCAACCAGATCCAAGAGCCTCCTGGTACCAGAGCAGCCTCCTGCAGCACCTGCTCCCCACACAGCACAGGCCACGCAAAGCAGATTATCCTACAGCTGGCCTTTTCAGGGCAAAAGCAGCAGCTCCCACTGCTTGCAGTGGGGGACTGAGTATCCAAAGAAGAATTTAAACTAAATACTTATAAATGCTTGGCTGCAACAGGCTGAGTTTTGCTGCTTGAGTGACTGAGAACCCAGTCCCTTGTTGAAAAGGGAAATGAGTCTTACACCAATGAATTTCAGGCTATGCTCCGAACCTACCTGGAAAATTAGACTTGTGTTGGTGTTTCACCGCTCGTGTGGGCAGTTGTGCATTTGTAGTTATTTGCAGCCACTCAGCGACTGAGTTCATGCTGTTCAGCAACATGAGTACTCCAAGAGGGTATCTGTTCTTAGATTTGCAATTCAGCTTTAATGCATTACTTAACCACTTTCTCCCCAAACAGTGGAGGCGATTTCTTACAGATCTGGCATTTATAGCTGTTCTGATTTTTTTAAGTAGGATGTGCTTTTTTGGTTTTTGTTTGGGGTATTTTTGTGTCTCCTCTCACACTTACACATTTCCTTCAGTTTCTCCACCTAGTCCTTCTCACACATGATGATAACCTGTGGACTGCCATGTCTGGCTGTAAAGAATGGTTGATGGGAATTTAAGGCTGTAAAAGGTGAACTGGTGAATATTTGGAAAGTGACCCCCTTCTCCCTGGGTGTCCACTCTGTGAAACTCAATTATCTTGAGACCCTCTAGTGTATTTTGAATTTGGTGCAATTAACGAACAGTTCAAAATCATCTAGTGGGGCGGTGTGCCTAGACACACACAGAAATGTTTGCATCAGACTCATTCTCAGAGGAAACTTGCTAGAAGTGAGTTGTGATATGAATACAGCATTTAACAGAAAGGAGCCAAACATTGTTTACTAGAGGTAGCAAAAAAAAAAGGTCATTGCATCCTGGAATGGTTACCAGTGTGTGAGCCAGCAAACATGCCCACATTTCCAGCTGCTATGCCAAAAGCTAACATGCTAAGCCACGTGCAGATCTACCACCACAGACACACACTCTTCCAGGCTCCAACTCACAGGGATATGGAACTGCTTCACCATTTCACCCACTGCTTCGTCTTGCAGACATCTCTGTGATCGACTGGTTTAAAAACTCAAATGCCTGACACCTCTTGAGTTTCTTACGGATGGCTAATGTACCCAAGAGTGCAGCAAGACACCATCTGCAACCGTGCTTGGCCTGGCATGAAATCAGACAGGGAGGCTCTTTCCATCTTCTTGCATCTTGAGGTCTCAACCCAGAATAATGTGTTCATTTTAATTGCCTGTCAGTAGGTAATTTTATTCCTGGTGTCAGCATCCACAATAAGCATGAAAAGAGTTTTGCCTCTGGCTGTGGTAGTAATGATAGCTGTAGTACCTCTTGTGCGCATCCTCAAATCATCCTCGAATTTAAACTGAGCGCTAGAGAGCAAATATATTATTTGTGTATTTTATGCAATGCCCAACACAATGAGGCCCTGGTCTCTAGACGCTATGATAATACTACTAATAAATAATAACTCAACACTGAGATTAACACTGCCACACAGAGACTTTCTGATTTGGTACATTAACTTCTTATTCTTTTCATGCTGTGAATGTAAGCTGTAGCTGGAGATACAAAGTGCTGTGAAGATTACTGTAAGTACTCTGATCTTCTGAACCCTGAATGGAGGTCGCCGTTGTATAATAAATTGCATTAAAATATAAATGAAAAGAAATCATGTACAATTTTTCCAGCAAGAATTATTCACAAGAAGCTTTGTGGAAGAAATGAGTGCGTTAGCTCCAATAAAAGCCATTATTTCTTTCAGGTGGCTGCTTAAAGCTTTGCTAATTGTCTGAAGAAACCTATAACAACATCTGATGTGATATTCAGGGCTTCCAAAGACCCCAACAGTCTCAGTGATTTTGCAGAGCTGAGAGGGGTTTTGTTTCACTCATTAGATCAACTAAAGAAATTGTGCTTCATAATAAAAGGATTTTCTCCTGCTCACCAGAGTGCAAAGATGAGCCAGGCTAGCTGATCCACAGTAGCATGGCTCTTTCAGTCCCATGGGAATGATCCTTGGTCCCATGGGGGTTAAGAGAAAAACCTTCACTGATTGCTGCAATGAAGATTCCTGCTAATACCATGAATGCCAGTTGTTTTTAATCCTGCCAATAAATGGCAATTTTCTTTAACAATGGGACAGAAAATTGCATCTGAGACCCAGTTTCTCTTCTCCCCACCATGACATATTTATGCAGCCATGCCATGGTGGTGGGTTTTCTTTTTTATTAGAAAGAATAACACCTTATAATAACAAGATTAGATCCATTTTCCCTACAAAACATAGTCGGGAAATTTGAATTAAACCAAAATCAATAAAGCATGACCTTTGGAGAACCCAGAAGAAACTATATTCTCAATTTTTCTAGCTCCGCTCTGGCAGGCTCTGCTGATACAGCCTTGAATCCAGCCTGAAGTTCATCACCTGAGAGTGCAGAATTTCTCCTGAATTAATGGATCAGCTGGTCTTTAGAGAGAGAAATCAGTAAAGCTCTAGTGGGTGGTGGTGGTCCCTGAAACAGTTTGCCAACTCATTGATTGCCTGTCCTGCATAAGCAGTCACCTCTGTTGCCAATATGACAGCAAATGCTACCATGGAAATCAATTACAAACATGTTTTGATCTGAGTAGATGCACTATTTAAAGAGGAAAGAGGAAGGGCTTTCCTAATACTGATCTTTCTGCAGGCTCTCTGGCTGGTCTTGTGACCTTGGGACTCTTGTCATTCAGTAATCACAGTCTGCTGCCTGGAGCTTGTCCAGATTTTAAAGCTAACTCCTCTTTGCTGGGGGACGACAGCTGAGAGGGGCTGTGCTGCGTTTTCAAAATACACCAAAGTTCCCTGTGAGTAGTAAATGCTGCTGAGAATGTTTCCCTTCCTGTCGTATCAGCTGCTGTGACTCTTGTACTACGAACTTGAGAGTATTTCTCAATAGAACATGTATTAACTGTATCGACAGCCCATCTCTGTTGTGCTCATTGGTACACTTAAAAAGATGTTTAAACACGCTAAATTTTAAGTGATTCAGGCACCATGGTAGTTTAAGTTGTACACATGTGGACCATGACAGTAGAAGGAGGGTGTTGGGGTGTCCATCCTACACAGGTTTTTTTTATGCTGACGAAACTGTTCGATGCCAAGATGCTGGGCTTTTATAAGGTATTTTAACTTTAACCACTTTGCTGCTGCAGTCTCTGCTGCCTGGTGTCACTAGAGTTCTTTCAGATTTGAATGAAACCTCAGCCCTTTGGAGAATTTCAGAGCAACAGAGCAAAAGCAAAGCACTTAACAGGTATTAGTCTAGAAGGCCCTTCTGTTTTATGGGCTATATTTACACATTGAACGGGTAACTTTCTATTGCAATTTACATTTAAGTGTACTGGAAGCTTATTCCTTTGTGTGCTATTCCATTTAAGAGGATTTTCTTCTATTTCTCTTAATTTGGGGTATTGTTCTAACAGTACTAAAATGAATTCCACTAACAGTCCTGCTAATTCAGTGGCTATTACTAACTTCCATTTGTTTGGTTCTTTTCATCCAAATTCATTTCAGTTCTCTTAAAACCTTTTACTTACTATGCAAATTAGGTATGATACATGTGAGAATGAGTTTGCCTTCCTGTGAAATGCAGCTATTTCTCAAATAAAACATACTAACTGCTTCTAATATTTGCATGGAGAAAATAATGGATTTTTTTCCTACCTAAATATAGAATCAGTAAGTACCTGATATTAATTTTCTCTGCCTTTGAAGACAAAGAATCAGCATCTAATAGGAGGAATCTGTCTACTAGGCATAGCAGGGGTGTGTGTGTGTATATTATAGATGTATGTATATGTATATGTATGCCTCAGTTGCTGTGTGCCAGGTTTTGGTGACAGCAGTACTGTGCATACAAAACCTAGGTATCTGAAAGCTAGCATCTGCCTGATTTCACAATAACAAGTATGTACATTCAGTCAGTGTTTCTGAAAATCGTTCCCAAAATACAATTGCTATTTCCAGCCCTTGGGAGTCGCAGGATCCAGAAATACAACAAGCCTCTTACATAACTCACCTTATTGCTATTGTGAGTCAATCAGCAAGGGGCAGATTTTTTTTAGGGTGCTATAGGTGTTTTATTTGGCAACATGTTTCTTTATAAAGAAATTATTAGGCTAATTGAGGGGAAAAGCTAGATAGAAATAGGTTAAAGAGGTCTTAAAGTACCGCTTAGAAGAATTGAATCTGGCAGTCTTTATTTAGCAGAGACAAAAATAAACACAAAGTTAGCAAAGAAAGGACAACAACAGGAAACAAAGGGTATAAGTGGCACAGTGCTAGAAAAGCAACAGCATCACTGACATACCATATCTTTTCTGATATCTAACTTATAAAAGGAAAAAAAAAAAAAGTACACATGTGAACATACAGACATACCCATGAATGTATGATATATTTAACACTACATTGTCTTTTCCATTTTATCTGTCACAACAGCAACTATAACCAAACAAAAATTGCTGTTAGGTAGATGGATACAAATCATCTTTAACTTGACCTATGGGCTTGATTTAAAGATGCAGACTCCCCACCTCTGCTTAGTTTTGTTCTTCTACTCTCCAGAATAGTAGGAAAACAAGTTAGTATTTTTATCAGGTATGGTTATGCTCCCAAATTGCACTTTGTTGTCATCAATCTCATAGCACCTAGGTTCTCCCTGGCATCTCAGTTCCACCTATGTATTATTTGCATTACCATGGTGCTACAAGACCCTGTTATAGTCTTGTCAGAATCGACAGAAAGGATGGTCCTGCCCTGAGAGCTTAACAAAGTATGAAATGAGAGAACTGAGGAATAGGGGCAAGAGAGGCAGCATAAAGAAACGTGACACTGTTGCAGACATTACAGGAAAGAAAAGTTTTAAGGCGAGCTTTGAAGAAAAATTATCAGTAACTTTTGGGCTGTTTATAGGATCCTTGGAAATAAAAGGCAGTCAGAAGAATGCGCAAAAGAACCTGTTTAAACGTATTGCAAGAGGGCTGTGAAACTGGTATCATGAGCTAACTGGAGGTGCAGTTAGATCTCAGCAGCGAATGGAAATGGCAAGTAAGGTGAGGCAGGCTACCGAGGCCTTCCAAAGCAAAGACACGTAGGTAAGGATCAACGTGATGGAGTAGGCTGAGCCAGTACAGGGATGAAAAGAGAGGAGTAACACAGTGAAAATGACAGACTAAGAAAAATGGTCTTTGTAGCAGTGTTCTCAATGAGCAAGACAAGGTTATATTTTCCAAGGCCAAAGGAAAGAATGTTGCAGTAATTGAGATTTGAGAAGATGGGAGTTTTAGCTATATGGACAGATTTAGACACAGTCTGAACATAAAGGGCTAGGGAAAGGTCTGAGTCAAAGAAGATTACATACAGGCAGATAATAGTGTAATAGATAAAGTACAGAGGGCTTGAGGGAGAAGACTTGACATGATTTTAACTGTAGTGAGTTTAAAATGACATTAGGGTTGTCAATTAACCAGTTTTTATCCAGATGGTCCAGGGACTGGAAGCTGGAGTTGTGTGCTGCTGGGCTGCTTACGAGCCAGGTGCTATATCCTGCAATACAAAAGAAAGAGGAACAGACTCAGAAACAGAGAGAAAGCCTAAACATCCCAGAACCCACTCACACACAGAACTGTAATAATGTATGCTCTTGCAGAGCCAAATAGCTATCAGATGAATCATCATCAGACTCAAAGCACGTTTCTTCCACTTCACATCATCTACAGGCATCTGACCATGCAGGTGTGGGACTCACAGGGTGTTTGTGACTGTGTGCAGCAGCAGGTGAGTCCTACTGAGCAGTCATAAGAAGGCAACAGAGACACAAGCCAAGAATTCAGTAAGGAAAGCATGCCAACCTGCAGTGAGGAGGCATAGCTGTGAAAAATCCGAGTGGAAATAGTTGTTTGAACCGTGGTTGTAGTACCCATTATCTGGGGATAAAACACAGAGTGACTAGAGGAGCGACCCAAGGGGGAAGGCCTGGTTAATATCTACTGGAAGCTGGAAGGCGTGTAAGGAAAAGCCCCTGAAAAATATGTCAGTAAGTGGGTTAGAAATGTAGGAGGAAAAAAAGGGAGAGGACAGTAACCGAACAAAGGTGGAGCGCATTTCACTGGACAGATTAGGGTGGAATAATAGTTGTGATCATTAATGTTCGTATGAGCAATAGGCTGTCTGAGACTTTGTCCTTTTAAAGAAATGCAAGGGGCATAAGCCAGGTTGGAAAAGATCTAGGACAAAACGGATGGACAGAAATTTATGAGGGCATTTGTGGAGAGCACTTTCAGTAATCTGAGTCATGGAGTGTCAGAAATGAGTAAGGCAAAAAAAAAAAAAAAAAAAAGCCTTTCTAGTTTTCACGATGTCAGAGAAAAGCTTTAAGATGTGATCTGAATGAAACCTTGAATGAATGATCAAACAAAGATTGTGTGTATACACACTTGTATGTGTAGACCAATAACTATACCTATAAATGTGTATATATAAACCAACACCTTGATCTCTGATTTACAGTTGGAAATACCACACTGGCATCAATCAAAGCAAGACTTCCAAATTGCATCAGTGAATTTTCCAGCTAATCTTCACTGAAAGGGTGATATCAGCAATAAAGGCATATCATACCAGAAGACAACAGACAAGATTGCCTCTGAGGGAGGTGAACTAACATTTATCTCCTTTTGCTCACTGCTCGCTGCTTCTGGTTATTAACATAAAACACAGCTACATTCTTATTGCAGGAAAGTATTTTTTATCCAGAAACATTTTTTTCCATCAGAAGAGGCACCAGCCCAATTCCTTTGTGTTTTTTGATTTAGATTCTCTACAGTTACTGGAATTTCCAGATGTAAATTGTTGATAGTAAAGGAGACACCTAAAAGTAAAGAATAAAATTAATTTTAAAATTATTGTCTTGTGGCTCCTTCTGAAAGTACATCTTGTCTGGTACAAATGCATGGCTCACCTCAAAGTGCCTTTAGCTCGGTCGGCTCTTCAGACGATGCAGCTATTCGTTCATAGACAACAAACAACTGGCAAAATTAAATTGGAGACTTTTTCAGGATGATATGGAAAAGCAGAGGTGATGGTTATTGGTTTGACACTCGCAAACCGGCAGGTGACAATCTCCTTCCCAAAGGAGCTCGTACTGTGGCACTATGTCGGGGTGAGGCAGGCACTGCGGGAGAGACCTGGGTTCAGTCGAGTATGGAGCTGCTCAGTGCTTGGGATTATGAAGGAGCCCAGGGTTACTTTTGGTTTATATTATATTTTTATTTCCTTTGATCAGCTGTTCTGTGGTGTCCAGGCCTGAGGGCAGGGAGAGGCATTGTCACTCCACTGGCAGGGGAAAAAGTTCAGGCTGGCCACAGCACAGAGGAAGTGGACACAGTTGTTTTGTAACTCAGAAATACGTTGTATAACATAAAAAAAAAATGTTTTATAACATCGCTAATCCCCTTTTCCTGACGGCAGGCAGCGTCAGGCAGCAAAGGGTGCCTGTGCCGTGTGTGCTGCTACTCTTCGTACAGTGGCACCGCACTGTTTTGTATGTAAAGGTTCGGGTTTTTTTCGAATTTTACATGAATAATCCCCCTGGCACCTGCATCACCGATCCTTTTACTCCGTGTCAGTTTTTACCTGTAGGCAGGGCGCACGCAGGCGGCTTGGGCCGCCTCTGCACAGTGACGGCCACCGATCGACCGGCTGGATCTGCGTTACCCTGGGCGCCCCCCCCCCCCCCCCCCGTGTTTGCCTCCGCCCCCCGGTTCCCTCTCTTCCCGGCGGTTTCCCTGCGCTTCCTGGGACAAGTCGCGCAGACGCCGCCGCTCCCGCCCTCCCTCACGCCCCGCGCCCCCCGCTCCCGGCATGCCCCGCGCCTCCCGGCGGGCGGGGCACCGCCCCGTCACGTGAGGGGCGGGCTGGGCCGGCGCGGGGAGCGCTGGGCGCCGCACTCGGGCCCGCGGCGGCGGCGGCGTCGCGGTGAGTCTCGGTGGGGCCGGGCCGGGCCGGGCGGCGGGGTGACGCCGGCGGGCCCTGCCCCTGCCCACTGCCCCGGGGAGCCCTCCCTCCCGTCCCCGCGCCGGTGTGCCCAGGCGGGGGCGGCTGCCGGCCCGGGCCTGCCCTCCGGCCCAGCCCCTCTCTCTCAGGGCCCCCGCCGGCTGCCCTGGGGGTTTTTGCGAGGGCCCCCCCCGCCGCCCCCGGCCCTGGGGGAGCCCCGCGGCCCCGGTGCCAGCCCGCCTGCCGGGAGCCGGCGGGGCCCTGCGGCCGGCGGGGCCCGGCCTCTGCGGCGGCTGGGTGCTGCCCGCTCCGGCCCCGGGCCCTCGCCCCGCTGTGCTGAATCAGGCTGGAAGCGGGACGGTGCCGGAGCGCATCGCCCAGCGCCGCGGCTTAGCAAGGCGCCTGTGAACTGTGATTTGTACCTTTCCTGCAAAAAGAAATTCGCTCTTGGGATAGAAAAAATACCCCGAGAGTGCTCTTGATTCGCTTTCAGACTTATAAGCCTCTGTAGTGTTCCTTTCTGACTGGCTTAAATTTTGTTCTGAATCTTGTGACTTCTTTGAGTGTTCACAGCTGAAAGCAGAAACCTTCCATTCCAGAGCAAACGTTTTTGCTTAATTTAAAACAAGAAATGACTCTGGAAAGTGATAGAGTGTTTCTGCTTGCTGGTGTTTGTGCTTTGGCAGCCAAAAAGTGTAATTCCGACAGTGTCTGATTAGTGGGTTTTGGTTTGTTCCTTTGATTTTCTGAGTTTTTTTCAGATGTAGGTGTAATTAAGAGTGTAAAAGGACTGTTAGCTTTTTTCTTTTCACAGAAAGCCCCATTTTTTCTTGGTCCTGTAGAAAGCAACATAGGCAAACTCAGTTTTAAAATTGCATAGATGTTAAGTGTTTTGCAGTTGGCCTGTAGATGGACTTGTCACAATAGGTATTAGTCAAAACTATGTACATTTAAAAAGTACCTTGGCTCTACTGCGTAATACCCGTTTTGGGGCAATATCATGCTCATTGCTTGCTGGTCATTATATATTTGTTTATCATTAACCAGATCTGAAGGGCAGACTTCTCATGGTACAGGATTAGCACTGGGTGAAACTAGAACCTCTTTCTTGATACGGTTTTTGTATTAACGTTAATTTGTGGTTTAGGTGGTTAAAAAAGTTAGGCTGTGCAGTTATTAACAAAGCTGGTAAGTGCAATGAGCCTTAACACACAGAACTTTTGGGGCTGTATGCAGCTTCATTGTGTGGCAGATGCCGCAAGAGATGAGATATAGAGGTGTTTTCAATAAAATGCAGAATTTTCCCTTTTTGCACTGTTGATCATTCTATGCTTGGTCAGAAGTAAACTTCCAAAAGGCACACTTGCCCAAGAGAAGGGCTTGAAGCATCACTGAGGTTGAGCATACTCTAGTGTTAACATATTCCTGATGCATAGAGTTACAGTGTTAACTAAGAATAGAGTGCAGGACTAATGTAATGAGAGGTAACTGCAAATCTTTAATATTGTGTGTGTTCTTTTAAAGGAGAAAACATACTTTTTTTTTTCTATGCACTCAAATCGGGTAAAAATAAGTTTTGTTTCCTTCTGACTTTGCCAAGTTTACATAGCAGCTTTCATATGAAAGTCATTCCTGAATGTATTTGGGGGAAAAAAAAGAACCCAAATGAATGGTACTGTTGTTTTGGAAGGGATGAGAGGAAGTGCTTAACTGTGTGCAGAAAGGTGCCCAAATATGTGTGGGAAACATAAGCATGGTTAAAAGTCTGCATAAGATTTACATGTTGGAAACATGTCACGGAATTGTCGGGGTTGGAAGGGACCTCTGGAGATCATCTAGTCCAACCCCCTGCTAAAGCAGGATCACCTACAGCAGGTTGCAGAGAGTTGTGTCCAGGTAGGTTTTAAACATCTCCAGAGAAGGAGACTCTGCAACCTCTCTGGGAAGCCTGTCCTGGGGCTCTGTCACCCTCCAAGTAAAGTTCTTCCTCATATACAGATGGAACTTCCTTTGTTGCAGTTTGTGCCCGCTGCCCCTTATCATGTCGTTGCGCACTACTGAACAGAGCCCGGCCTCATCCTTTTGATGCTTGCCCTTAAGATATTTGTAGATGTTGATAAGATCCCCTCTCAGCCTTCCCTTCTCCAGGGTACCCAGGCCCAGCTCCCTCAGCCTCCCCTCACAAGGAAGATGCTCCAGTCCCCTCATCGTCTTTGTAGCGCCCTCCACTGGACCCTCTCCAGTAGTTCCCTGGCCCTCTTGAACTGGGGAGCCCAGAACTGGACCCAGCACCCCAGATGCGGCCTTACCAGGGCAGAGGAGACAGGGAGGACCACCTCCCTGGATCTGCTGGCCATGCTTCTCCCAACGCTCCCCAGGATCCCACTGGCCGCCTTGGCCACATGGGCACACTACAGGCTTATGGGCATCTTGCTGTCCCATCAGTAGTCCCAGGGTCTTCTCAGCAGAGCTGCCTCCCAGCAGGTCAACACCTGGCCTAACTGCTGCGTGGGGCTGTCCCTCCCCAGGTGCAGGACCTTACACTGACCTTTGTGGAACTTCCTGAGGTTCCTCTCCAGCCTGTCCAGGCCTTGCTGAATGGCAGCGCAGCCTTCTGGTGTATCAGCCGCTCCTCCCATTTTTCTTTCATCAGCAAACTGTTGATTTGCTCAGCCCACTCTGTCCCTTCATCCAGGTCATTGATGAGTAAGTTGAACAAGACTGAACCCAGTGCTGACCCCTGGGGAATGCTGCTAGTTGCTAGTTACAGGCTTCCAGCTAGGCTGCGCTGCTGGTCACAACCCTCTGAGCTCTGCTGTTCAGCCAGTTCTCAGTCCACCTCACTGTGGATTCAAAGCCGTATCTTAAATTTCTAGAAGAGAAAGTTCTCAGTTCCATCATTTTGATGCCAAACCTCCTGACGCAAGGTGAAGCATAAAAAGAACTAGACCTGTTTGTTTCCTTTCTCCAGAATGTTTTTAGTAGCAACTGTTCTGTGAGTTTGCTTCCTTTCTGGAGGTTTTATTTTATTTAAGAATTTATTTATTTTGTTACAGAATATTGCAATTGACATTAGTTCTTAAAGTGCTAACAATGTCTTCCTACCTGTTCCATTCCTGTCAGGGGCCAGCTACAGCACAGAACTCCAATGCTGTTCGAGAGTTGAAGGAATGAACACACAGTCGTCCTCTCAGCTTGCACTGGAGTGGACACCTATATATTTTCTACAGCTGAAATGACTTACTAAACCTGGAAGCTTCTGAGCAAGAGAAAACAAAAGTAAGTGCTACACTTTTGTGTAAGATGTAGTCTGTGTACTTCAACAAAATATAAGTAATTGGTGCACAGACTCTTTGCTGGGTTGTTGCATAAAATGACTGGAGAGGCTGTATGCCAGAGACTCTGTGTGATGTGACTGGACCCGTTAATGCATAACGGACATAGGCAAATGTGGAATACAGAAGTATCGAGCTTTCTGTGCCTGGCACAGTACCTACCTGTTACTTGGAAGAGAGCACACGCAAACGTATGGTGCTGCCCCATGAAAGACTTAGGATAGCCCCAATCTCCCCTTTCTTAGGGATTAAAGCAAAGAACGGTTTATGGATGACTTCTTCATAGTCCTCAGTCTGCTTCTTTCAGACACAAACTCAGAATGATACTTTCTCTGTAGTATTACGTGTATTTAGAGAAGCAATCCATGCAGTGGAAGAGAGAAATAACACAGCAGATGAAGGAGGAGGAGTCTGATGCATCAGTTGTACATGTTCTCAAAGGAAAGTTAGAGGAAAGCCCGAGTAGGGGATGTAATTTTAACTGTTACAGTGTCTTTTTTTATAGATATAGATATATATATACACACAAACACACACACACACACACACACACACACGATTTCATTATATAACAGATACAATTTCCATTTCTCTTGTGGAATCATCAGTTAAATCTTTAGCAATAGAACTGCAGTGGCCTAAGGGGATATCTTTCAAGAAGAATGAGCAGGGAGCAACTGAAGGCTCTCTTAATAGAAAACTTTGAAGCTGTATTTGCTGTCCCATAGGCTTTCCTGTCAACTGCATCAGCTTTTGACAATGTGGGAGGTATACATCCCTGCAGGGGATGCAGAGTAGAGAAAATAGACTGGGTGGGTTTAGAAAGCCACGGATCAGCCTTCAGGCATAGGTTTCCTACAGATGTAATGCTGATTCTAGAGGTAATGTGACTAATGGTTCCTAACAACAGCTACTCGCTTCTGTCGTGCCACCTATTCTAGCTAGACTTAACAGCTATTTGCTGTACAGGACTACATGCATAGAGGGAAAACTACCTTCTTTGATCCACTCATGTGACTGAACTTCCACTTCAGAACTTGGTTACTAGAGTAAATATTAAGAAAAAGTAAGTAAAAAAGATAATCATGGCAAGAGAAAGATACTATGCATAGAACAGACACAGGAGAAGCAATCGGCAAGTACAAGTGGACAGAAATAATTGTCAGCATGAATTACAAGGAATAGATCTCTGATAATTGCTAGAAAACAGGCCTTAGCAAATAATTGTATTTATTGCCACTGAAGCAGGTGCTGCTTTTCCTTCTTACTGTGATACAAAGCATGAGAAATATCTAGCTAACAGCTCAGAGTCCATCAACAGATAAGTTACTTAGTGTCCATAATGGCATGTGTCCTACTATATCATCTCTTTGTGAGGGTGCTTGTAACTCTCCCACGAGAAAGCTTGTCAGGATGAAAGCCAGGGTTATCACCCTAAGCTATGTTTTCAATATAATTAGAAATGAGGAAGCAATTGGGTTGATGATTAGAAAAAGTAATGTTACAAACTTTTATGTTAGGTTTTGTTGACAGTTTTGCTTTGCTTTGAAAATAGAGTGGGAGTCAAATTCCATGAGAAGTTAAGGCAGTAAAAGAAAACCTTCAAATGGAGACAGGAGAAATATCAATCAAGACAGAACTGAAGATTTTTATTTGCTCCCTCCAGCTATTATTTATGGCTTCCCATGTGCAAGCAACAACATTATTGTTTTATGGTTTTTTAAAGAAACATATACACAGAAGTGCGTAAGATCTGGTGGCACTAAGAAAATACTTACCAAACTTTCTGCCAAGCTCTTGTTGCTTGCTCCCACTTGTAGAACTTCATTGTCAAGATTTTTTTTTTTTTTTCATTAGTGCAAGGTTTTCCTGCTAATATCTTCAGAAGTACCTGGTGTAGTAAGCCTAATACCAGTGGGCAGGCAACTGTCATGCTTCTGATTTGTTTGCTGAAGTAAATAAGTCACTTGACTGTTGTGAACTTTTGTTCATTTGCACTTGTTCATATTGAGTCCTTTGGAGACAATGATTTGCCCTTTCAAATACAGGACACATTAGGGAACAAGAGAATGCTTTTTCTGGGAGAAGGAGCATTTCTGATTCTTTGCAAACAAATTTAGCAGTTCGTGTAGAGTTGTACAGCTTGCTGTTCACAGTCTAGCAGAGGACCGGCAACGTGTGGGATTCAGGAGTACGTTTATTTTAAAGACAGGAAGCCTGGTGGAGAACTGGTGTTTAGCAGACGGGTGGCTCCAAATTGCAAACTTTTTCATAAGTGATACTTTTTTTTGGTAGGATACAGAAATTTTTAATGCATTATTGATGAATTTAACTGACTTAAAAACTTCATTGCAGAAGTGCAAATAGTAGTATACATTCTACATGCACAGTATACCATTGAAGCTTGTACTGCTGGCATGGTTTCCCTGGGAAATGTAGGTTTCGTAAGTACATACAAATGGGGTGTATTATTTAGATGCTAAGGGAGAAGACCCACTAGTGGAATGAGCCAGTCTCAGATCAGTAAAATCATGAGGATCTACTTGAGGAAAGATAAGGGCTGCAGACTCCATTACTAAGAAGTTACACTTGGCAGGATTTTATATCCTGTAACTGTGATGGTAAAGAAGAAACGGGAGATTCTGTGATCTAGCAATTCTTATTGATTCCAAAGATCCACTCTGGAATAAGTGCAGGTAGAAGCTTATGACTTGACATGTCAAGGTGGTTTGTTGTTGTACATCATAGATATGATTTGCACTTGAGCTCTGACGTAAGAAACCATAAGTGCTATCAAGTGATTTAAGAGAACCTCTTCCTTTTCCTGCTTGATACTTAATCTCACAGGTAAGTCAGTTTTCCTTTCTTTCTGTTTGCCATCAGTTGCATAAGGAGTGACAGGTAATTGCTGGTGGCCGCAGGTAAATAAATACGTGTAACTATGATGTCTGAATTGGCATTGCTCTAGGCATGTTTTTGATGCCCATACTGTATGGCTTTTAAATGTTAAAATCTGTTTTTTAGTTAAGTAGTCTAAATATATCAGGTCAGAGAGCATGAACAATATTATTATGATTCATGATCAGAGGGCTGGAGCACCTCTCCTGTGAAGACAGGGTGGGAGAGTTGGGGTTGTTCAGCCTGGAGAAGAGAAGGCTCCAGGGAGACCTTGCTGCAGCCTGCCAGTACTTAGAAGACTTATAAAAAAGGACAAACGTTTTAGCAGGGCCTGTTGCAATAGGACAGGCAGTAATGGCTTTGAACTAAAAGAGGAACATTTATACTAGATATAATGGATTTTTAGTGATGAGGGTGGTGAAACAGTGGAACAGGGTGCCCACAGAGATGGTTGATGCCCCATCCTTGGAAGCATTCAAGGTCAGGCTGGGTGGGGCTCTGAGCAACCTGCTGTAGTTGAAGAGGTATGTCCCTGCTCATTGAGGGGGATAGGACTAGATGATCTTTAAAGGCCCTTTCCAGACCAAACTACTCTAGAATTCTTTCTTAAAAAAGAGAGTTTTTCTTCTACACACACACCCCCACCCCCCGCATTGGCATCTTTCACTGTTGCAGAAGTTTTAATTTATTTTTTTTTTATTTCCCTTGGAAATAAATGTAAGCAAGTATTTCTGTGGCATGGGTGTTTTGGTGATTTGGTTGTGTGTGTGTGTGGTGGTGATTTTTTTTTTTAAGCTTTATCTGTTTGAAACTGGAATGCTCTGCCTTTATGCTACTTACTTTTTGTAGCTTTGTTGGACTTTGGAGACTTCTGCTACCTCATTTTTGTTTCCGTTATTGAGTATAGTTCCTTTGTGCTAAAATATAACTAAATATAACTGGTTATATGAGTGTGAAAGAGATATTTTTATGAACTTGATTAGTTGGTTGTGGCACTTTGGTTTCACTGTATTTCTTCTTGGTTGATTAGTGCTATTTTGTTAGGGACAGCTGATGTCTGGAAAACTGCCTTCGTTGCTGTAGTGTAGATCTTTCTTGTGATTTGTTTTGTAACCCTATATATCTTTATATAAAATTCTAAAATTTTATTAACCTTTAATGAAATGAATGACTGCCCTTGATTTCATTAGATTAAATGCTTGTTTACTGGCGTTAAAGATGCTGATGCTTATTTCAGTGACTTGCTGATATGATAGACTGTTGCTTTTCCATAATTGATTTTTTTTAAAGGATTTGTGTTCTTTTTTGCTTAGAGTGAAATACTTCTATGTGTTTTGGATTTTTTTTCCTTCTCCCTACATGGTTGTCTTAGCTTAATTTTGCTACTGTCTTAGAAATTCCTAGAGTTCTGCTCTATTCTATGTTATTTCTGAAAACCTATGTGTTATGTGTTATCTCTTCTGTGCAGCTGTGGTGCTGACAGATGTGTTTTTTGTTTTTAGGACTTTGTATTTTATGCTTTTAATGTTATTGCGGGAAACACAAGGCAATATATTCATACTAGCTCTGTAGGTTGTTACTGTACCTAATAAAACTCTACAGTAATCTGTGTAACACCAGCATACTTTGTCACTATAAACCTGCTTTTTCATTTTTTTGCTGCTTATGTTCAAATGAAAGTGCAAGCAGCTTTTTCTATATACCCACACTAACTTACACTTACCTCTCAAACACAGTGAAAAATTGTTTACTAATATATTATTATTTTTCTTCTCTTTGAAATAATTCCTTATTTGTTATCAGGTCTAACTATGAAAATAATTTTTATCTAGACTGGCAGGTGTCTTGCAGGTCTTAAATGATTAACCCAGTGCACTGATGGTTTTCAAGTGTCATGTAATTGTCCAATTGTGACTGTAACTTTAGAAGTGCTCTAATTCTTTTCGGAATTACTATGACAGCAAATGAAGGGATTTAGTAAATTTTGTAACTGTATTTTTAGGAGAGGCCTTGGAGGTGCACAGACTTTTTATATGCTTCCACAGATCATCATATGGAGCAGGATTATGAGAACTTTGGCATTGTGCTGTGTCATGGTTGTTGATGTGTGACAGAAATGGGAATGCTTCTAGAAGATGTTCAGTTAAACTGTTGTTCATTTTTACTGTATTGATAAATCTGATTCTGGTAAAAGCAAATAGTTCTCATGCTTATCCAGTTGCCCTTATATTTATATACAGATGTATATATATATATACACACACACACAATAACTGCTTCAACTACAGTAATATGTGTCACTAATGTTTTTTTGCCATGTTTACTTCTTACGTAGTATATTCTGTAAATGTCTTCTGTGTATAGTAATTTAGCAGTTTAATTTCCTCAGTCTTTCTGGAGCAACATATTGAACATTATGGACTATATAAAGTTAAAAGCTTCATTTTACATTAAGTGGTGTCAAATTTTTTTTGCTCCAGATGGTTGATGTAGGTACAAATTTGAAGAGGTTTTCTTCCAAAGCTTTAATCAGTGATGGTCAAAAATATTCAATATCTGGAAGGTGGTGCTCCCAGTTCACTTCATGCAGTTTACTTGATTTCAGATGTTTGTGGTAGTAATCCTTTGGCTGATGCAGGTTATGTTGTGGTTGGGCACAAACTGGTTCTTTATATGTGTTAAGATTTTAGGTTGAGACAAGCATGGCTCAGTTATATAATAGTTACAAATTATTTGGTATGATTATGGTGTGAAGGTGAAGCCTTAAAAGGACCAGCAAAATGTCAAATGAACTTTGATTTCTTCCGTGTTATAAACGATGAAAACTAGTTTTACCAGGCTGCTGTCAATCTGAACATGAGTCTTGGTGATCTTTCCAAGCTGTGCTGCATACATTCTCTCACCTGTTGCCAGTGAAGAACTGTAAAGGATGAATAGCTTGCCACTTCAGTTTCTTAACCCTCAAAAGCTTATTTACATGTTTTAAAGTTTATTTAGATTTTCTGTGTGGGCATGTGCTGATATCTGTCAGCATTTATTCATAAACAGCAGATAGGATCCTTGAAATGACTTAAAATCTGGCCTTCAGTGCCTACCATTTCAAATGTTGTTGCGCCTCCATTCCCATGAATCCTAGGAAGCACAAGTATAAATATAATCTTTAATGAAAATAGAGATTCCAAGTAGTTTAATTGTTATTGTAAGATCATTGGAGCCTACATTTCTTGGTAGTGTTACTATATTAAGTTCTGGTAACTTTAACAAAGCTTTGTTTATTAGTTCAAGTTAAATCCAGTAAAATTTCTTTGTCTCCTTGCTATTCTGGATTCAGGGAAGAATGTTCAACTGTTTGTAACTGTAGAATACCATAAACAAAGCTCTCTTGATTTATTTTCAATTTGCAGAGTAATTGTACTTCAGTTCAGCTGCTGCCAAGTGTGAGACTTGCATGGCTTTCAGTTTTTGTGCAAGTATAGAAGTACATATGGGTGATACTGGGGAATAAAATGTTTCTGCAGTGGAAAACTACTTGCAAGATTTTTCTCTGTGTGGAAGGACTACTGCTGCTCTGTGATAATGAGAAAGTTGTAGCTATTTTAAGACTATGATGGAGTATGTTTTTGAATTGTTCATGGCAGTATTACTTTGGGAAGTTGCCAGAAGCAGCTTCTACCATTTGTCAGAAAAATAAATTATATTTTAAAAGGAAATATTTCATGTTCATTTTAAATGTTTTTGAAAACTTGTTTGCTCTTTTGATACAGAGGAGTCCACTTCTTTAAGGGTGTGTCTTTGTTTGAGTATTTTTAAATGAGAACTTAATCTTGTCTGTTGTCTGAAGATCACAGAAGCATAGAGCAGTTCAGGTTAGAAGGGACTTCAGCAGGTCTCTGGTTCAACCCCTTGCTCAAAGCAGGGTCAGCCCCAGCTGCTGAAAGCTTTACATGGTTGGGTCTTAAAAACCTCTGAGGATGGAGACTGCAACCTCCCTGGGCCTTGTTTTCACTGCCTGACTGCCTTACTGTGCAAAAGTAGTGGGGTTTTTTCCTTAAATTGAGCCGGAATCTATTTTGTTTGTGTTGTGTGTTGTCTTCTCGTCAGTCACTGCTTTGAGGACTCTGGCTCTGTCTTCTCAGTAACCACCTCAGAGGTACTACTGGTGGGTGGGCAGCTGTGGGGTCCCACCGAAGCAGTCTCCTCTTCAGGCTGAACAATTCCCGGCTGCCTCAGCCTCTCATCGTAGGGCAGGTGCTCTGGGTCCTGGTCGTGTTGGTGGCCCTCTGCTGAACCCCCTACCAATGCCTGTCTTGTGCTGGGGTCCAGCAGCAGACACTGTTCTAAAATGCTAATTGGGTGTTCTGTAATGTAAAGTTTAATACCTGACCATAGCTTGCTTACTGAAATCAAGGAAACGTGGATGGTTATAAATGTGCATGTTAGTATTTGGGTTTTTTAAGTGTAATTGGATTTCAAAGTAAAATTTAGGTAGCATTAAAAGAATTCTTCCACTTATCTACGGATGAAATAACTCACATGAATTTTAGTGAAAATGTTTGATGATGGATTAAAAAAAGTATCTGACAGAGAGCACCTTATCTTCAATACATATTTATTCAACTTAATTAACTCTGAGTAAGTCAAATTTGCATCATTAAAGTGTTGGAAATGAAACAGAGTAGTTGGTTGTAATTCTGTAATGAAATACTCTATAGAAATTGAAGTTGGTGAGTGAGTTCATTCTCACTGTGTAGAATGTTTAAATAAATTAGTCTCATGGAGAGTTGGGGGAATTTTACACAAAGTAAGCTTACATGCACGCAGAGGTCTGCTGCAACAGCTCCACAGACATCTTGGTTGTTGGAAGTGGCATGGTGGGGAGGTGAGCTCTGTCCCGCTGTCTGTCAGGTTCTACAAAGAGAAATTTTTCTGAGAATCTGAAGGGATCCCTGCGTATTCATTCCTTCTAATTTACACTGAGGTTTGGAAAAGTTGTAGTCAGTGTTCCGGAGTCCGATGATTATTTCAGAATCGTAACTCACCTCATGTTATGCCTACAGTTCAGCCAAAACTTAGTGAATGTGTGTAAGGGAGGCAAGCGAGGAAACAGAAGGCTTTTAAAACACTTCATAGTGTTCTCCTGTGTGAGCAGCAGAAACACGCTATGATTGGAGATTGTAGTGAAAGGCATAAGGAATGTCCAAACAAGCTTTTTTGTTCTTACGAGCTTAGGCAGTGGGTTGGCACCGGGGTGAGTGTCCAGGATCCTGGGTGGGATTGTGTGACCTCTGCTGAAGCTTGTCTTTCTGTGGCTTCGCTGGTGGAGTGGCTGTGGTTGCAAGATCAACAGCTAGCTTGGGTGTGCCTGTACCTGCTGCAGTCAAAATTTCCATTTTGTAGTGCAGATCTATTCAGGGTTGCCACATCTTTTAAAAGTCACTTTTCTAGGGCTTGTTTATGCTCACTTGTCTCTCATCGTTGGTGCAACCTTCATTTAAATTTGTGAGCTCTAGTTAAAACCACTTTCTATACAGACAGAAAAACTGGGACTGTGCTGTGCCTTTGTCTCTTCATCTCACCTGGTATTTCTCACTTAAAATATGAACAAAACCCGCTTAATATGGAAAACATTTTTAAACAAGCTTCTGAGTAAATACACCTTTTACCTTTTTAAATACCTGGTTGTTGGAAAACTTAAGCTTCTATAGGAAAAGTCATCTGAACAAATCTTGGATGTTCCCAAGTTAACGTTGGCAATATAGAAAAACTTAAATGTACCTTAAGTTTTATAGCATGTAAGATATTGCAAGGAAGGAAAAACTTTATCTTCTAAATTTTATAGTCTCCAGTGTTGCAGTAGTTTTCCTGTGGAGGTTAGTTTGAAAGAACAGTGATTTAATGTTGATTGCTAATGGCTTTTCGTTTAAGTTGTTGGCATTGTACTAAAATTAGGTCAGGACCGCTCTGTTTCAGTGTCTGGAGAAAGCTGAGACTGCCAGAGATGCAGAAAGGCAGCAGTAAACCTCTGTGCAACAGGGTCACACAGGTTCTGCAGCATTCAAAAGCATTTTTTCTTTTTTTTTTTTCTTTTATTTTTTCAAGTTAATGGGAGGGGTGTGTTTTGGTTGGGTGTGGGTTTTGGTTTTTTTTAGGCAGTGATTTTTCTACTGATAGGCTGTATCACTGAATATTACAGTTTTAAACAGAATGTCAGGTTTCCTGTGTTTTCTTCATGAGCTATGGAAGACTTGAGCAGTGTAAGAAGGTAACAAACCTGTACAACTTCAGGTCATGGTTTTCCTCCTTCTTCCTGCACAGACACATTCCTGCACTGTTACAGTAACTTCAAAGCATTTTGGATCTTGCACTTTTATCTGTCAGTGTCGCTTCGTGTAGGGCTGTTGCAGTGTCACTGTGAGCCCAGCTATGCAGGAGCATGGGCTGACTTGTGCTGCAGAGATATGTGCAAACTTTTTTCAGCGTTGAGAGGGGAGAGTAAGTATTTATTTAAAGTTACAATGTTTCATTTATGGAACAGGAACAAAGGCTGTGTGGTCTGTAATCACCTTAAACTCCCTTCCCCAAACAAACAAACAAAACCTCTTCAGGATTGCTCTGGAATGTCAACTGGACTTGATGAAGGGCGTGTGACTAGTGAAAGGGAAGTATAATTTGGTACAAAGTTGCTGTTTGGAGGGACTTCAAGTATGAACATTTTCCCAGTGTTTTTTTTTCTAGAAATCCCATGTGCAATTTTCCCCAGTGTTTGCTCTAGAGATCCCATGTGTGATGTCAGGAAATAATTAAGATGATGAATTCTGTATTATACAATTCTGTCTTTAATCAATACCATTTTAAAAAAATATATATTCTTTTAAACATATCAAGGCTATTCTGACCAGAAAGCTGGACACTCCCCCTTCTGGTGCGCTAACTGAAGTTTCAGTTTAGGAAATGGGGGGTTGTTTTTAAATGTAGAAGTGTTGTGGAACTCCTGCTTTTTCCTTCTCTTCCCTTATTTTTTTTTTCTTCCCTTTTTTTTTTTTTTAAAACTTGAAACACTTGAGTGTGTTGACATGCTTGTGATTTCAAGAGCTGTGCAGTACTTTTATAGCTTGTTCCTGGTTTCCTAAATGAAAAATCCAAGTAGATTGCATTTCATAGTACGTACATCCTGTCACTTAAAATAAACACTCTAAATGTCTGAATACTATTACTAGTTCAGTCAACAAACAACTGGATTCCAAAATACAGCTTGATACAGAATATTCCTTATAAGAAGAACCAATCACAGAGCTAGTAATTAATTTCGTATTAGATTTGGATGCTTTTAAATAGTGGTCTTCAATTATAAGGCATTGTGTAATTTTTAAAATTAATAACTTGTAAAACAGTCTTGGAAGCTCTGTATTTCTACCTGTGGATCTCTAAAGTCTAAAATCTCTCCCATAAACAGTATGTATTCCAGGAAGAAGTTTAAAGTCTCTAATTTGTGATTTCTCATCAGATACCCAGTATGGCCGCATCATCAACACCTAAATATAATTCGAACTCCTTGGAGAGTTCCTCAAGTAAAAGGGTAAGTATAACTTTTTTCATGTTTGTTACATCAAAGATCTCAAAATATCCTCCGTATCACAAGTTATGAGAGCCTCCTTAAAATCAATTCTAATATGTTTACGCTTATCCATGTTTTCTACGTTGAGATATTCTGTGGCATTCTTGAAAATTCTTGGCACTTTGCTGTAGAAGGATTCTGTACTGCAGTTGATAAGTTATACCTAGTTATGTTTGGCTGGCTTAGTTTTAAAATGTTCATCTGTAGTGTGAAATACGTTGAAGCAATCTAAATGACATTCCCCTCAGCTTTTTGAAGCTGCGTGCTGAAGAAAATGTAACCTGTGTGCAAGAAAACAGAAACTAAGGTTTTATTAAGCTTTTTAAACATTTTTTCAAAAACAATGATTATTTTCTATTCATCATTATTAAAAATACTGAACTTGGGAAAGGCACAAATGAGTAGATTGTGTATAATAGTTGTGAGTACGTTGCTTGAGTGATTTCAGTTGATTTGTTCTTCCAAGCCCAGCATACTTGGAAAAATAAATGCACAAAACCTTTAGAGAACTTATAATATAGAAATTTAATCCCAATTTAATGCAAATATAATTAACTATTCTTTCAGAAGGAGAAATACTAAAACATGCTGGTGTTTCAGATCTGTTCAACCTTTAAATGTTTAATAACTGCAGCTTAGGATAGTGGTGTGTGTTCCTGTTTTGATTCAGTCTGTCAGTTTCTACTGTGAAGAAACCTGTTCTTTCCCATGCAGAAATTACCTTTAAAGGTTGATTGTTCGTTTGTTTGTTTTATCTGGAACTTGAAGGAATTGTAACTAAAATAGGATGTGCTATTGTACTTTCTTTAGATGCTAAAAGATGGAACTAACTGGGAACAAAATGAAGAAATACCTCGTTTGCCAGGAGAGACTAGAGTTACAGGTATGAAGCTATATAGCTGCCTAATGCAATGCTTGATTAGGAGTCTGGCATTTACATGTATCTTTACTGGATTGTTTTCATAATTTGGACTGGTTTGGGCTGGGGACAGGGTAAGTCATGCTAAAACATCATTAGTTTTTTGAAGTCATTGCAATAAGAATTTTTCATCACCACAGATAACTTTTTAAGTCTTTAAAATTTTGGTTTCCACACACTGCAGATCCTCCAATACAAAGAAATGGCAAGTCAAGGTGTGTCATAATTGTATCTACAGGCTAAGTAGCAGGTGTCTAGCAATGAGAGCCCCTCCAAGCTTTCTGAAGTCAAGAGAATTCTGTGCGCCACCCACTATGAATCGATACCTTGTACAGGAGTGTGGAAACTTAGCTCAAACCATGCCTACCCTAAGTACTATTCTTATGCTTCCTTGACACAACATGGCATGCATGTAGCTACTATTCATTTACATACAGTAATTTTGTAGCATAAGGAAGATTAATGTATTGTGTACAGTGACTTCTTACTGGAATGGAGCCTTCCACTCATGGGCGCTTGTGTTGAGGGATCAGAATGCAATGGGAAGAGGTTGGTCTTCTATTTGTGAAGCTTCTCCTTCCCCCTGCCTGAGGATTTTTTAGCTGGGTTTGTGAACAGGATTGGCTGAGGTGAAACCAAAGTAGTGATTTAGAGGAGGGAGGGAGGTTTTTAATGAGGAGAGTTGTGGGGAAGGCATGAGGGAGAGGGTGTGGGACTAAGATGAATGATCCTTATGAAAATTGTCTGTGCTTTGGGGAAGCACACTGGAAGAAGGGTGCTTGTTGTGGAAGGCAGATAAATAGGTTGGGCTAAAGAAATGAGTGGACAGGGAGAAATAGGTGGTTTGTACTGCTTCGCTTAAGTCTGTAATGACATTGCTTCAGTTGAGTCTGTCTTTTTTTGAGTAGTATGTGTTAGTACTTGTTTTGTTACTGTCCTTGCTGAAACATTGCTGATGGCCCTGCTGTGTTTGATTGCCTCAAATTGAAATGTAATGTTTCTCTTCAGGATGGTGAGTTCCCTAAACACTTCAGAACTTGAACTACATACTTCAGTGCAGAATTGATTACAGAGCACTGAAAGATGTAATATATCAATAGAAGTGTATGTGTTTGTTCTGGGATAGTGAATGGACTGGTTCAGTAGTCACAGAGAGGACTTAAATCTACTTGCTGTTCTGTGTCCTGCCCTCTTCCGTGTAGTGCCAAGAAAGAGAAGAACACAGATGTAATTAGGGAAGGCTACTGAAATCTGCTGATTTAATTTGGAAAAGTTTAGTATATGAAACTTTTTCACATTTTCCTAATAATTCAAGTGGACGAAACTCAGATTTATTACTTTTTAAATTCGTTCATCTCTGAGTGGCTGTTATGAGTGCAGCTCTCTTTAGTTTACTGCTACTTAACTGATGCTGTCCTTAGCTCTGATTTTTTTTCTTTTTACAATCTTTAAGAAATGCTGCATTTCTTACAGACAAGGATGTTATTTATATGTGTCCGTTTAATGGCCCTGTTAAAGGAAGAGTGTACATCACAAACTACAGGCTATACCTAAGAAGTGTGGAAAATGTGAGTAATATGCCACAATTGCTTTGGTGGGATGAGTTGGCTTTAAACCCCCTTCCCTTCACCCCCACTGCTTTTGGTTTATTTTGTGGCCAGTTCATTTGTTTTAGTTGTGGCCCACGTATGCTTGTGGAATTGCATGGGAGGCTTTTCACTGGGAATGATCTGTTTGTAATAACCTTATCTTAACTGTGTAATGACTAAGTAGTAATTGCCTTTGTGCCACTAAGAAATCCATGTAAAAATGGAAGTTCTTTAAAGTCAGATGTGTTGTAAAAGTGTTATTTCTGCCTGGTAAAATTACAGTTTAATCACACTGAACTGATACCTTTATCTTTTGTCTGTTGGAGCTTTTTTGATAGCTGCTCCCTTTACGCTTACTCTATGATAGATCAAGGGCAGCAACTGATGATGTGCAATAGTTCTTAAAATGGCTGTCACTTAAACCAAGATTTTGATTGTCCTTGCTGCTGGAAAAGAAAAATACTTTGATCAATAGAACCTTACATGGGCGGTGGGAGTAGCAATGTGTTCGATAACAAGCGCATTTTATTCTCTTTCATGTTGCCACTTATCTGTTTCATAACATGGTTTTTGTTTGTATTTTTTTAAAAGTAAGGTTTTAGGACTATTGAACTGAGGTCTTTCTGGTTGCAGCTAACTCTACTAGTAATCTATTTTTCATTTTTTTTCTAGTTTATCCTGTGTGTCAATAAAGCCGTCTTAGCAGACAGAGGCAATCAGATGTGTGTAGCAGAAGGCATCTTTTAGGGTGTTGCCACCTTTTTTTCCTGCATACTGTATTAGGCATGAAGTATTTTTGTTGCATGTTAAATTGGATGGTATTCAAGACTGTAGAGTGACTGTGCAGACTTCGTAATGTGTTGGGAGGAGAGACTCAAATGCAGAAACACACTTCTGCTTCCTTGACTGTATTTCATGTCTGCTTTCTATTCTAGAATGCATAAGAACATTTCGCTTGAGTCTTCTTTTTAGATTAATCTTCCTTACTCAAACTTTCCTTGCAGGATCCAGTTGTAATATTGAATGTTCCATTGGGTGTAATTTCAAGGATTGAAAAAATGGGAGGAGCTTCAAGCAGAGGAGAGAACTCTTACGGATTAGATATAACCTGTAAAGTAAGACTTTCCAATAATTCAATAGAAAATGAAATCTATAGGTTCCTTTTCTCACTGCTTACCTATTTATAGGAATGAAAAATCACGTTCTTCACAGCTGAATTTAAAAAGAGGGGGGTTTGGACCTGGACAGGGAAATACCTTTTGTACAAAGGGCTATTTAACTGTCCTCTCTGCATGCGAGGAGAGGGGCTGGTCTTCCTTTCTGAGTCACTACTTGACAAGAGGTTTTGCACAGTAGTCCTGTTTTAGGGCATTATTCCTGCATTGCTTCATTATTTCATTAGTTCTAAAAGCAATTTTTTTATAATCCTAAGATCTTTGAAGAACACCTCAAACAGGGGTTTTATAAGCCATAAAGGCAGTGAAAAGCTTATGTAACAGCCATCTCTGTTTCCTTAGTCTCACAAGAAAATTGTTGCCATGAAAAAATATGGTCATAGGGAAGTTCCCAGTGGATAATTCAGGATCCTTTGACTCATTAATGGAGTATGTATACACATTTAATTCTTAGTAGTTAATGCGCAGATTGCTTATTTTGGATGTTAGTGATGAGAAAATAGCTAGGGACAATGTAGTCTGAACAGATTATTGGCAAATTTTCATTTTGAAAACATAGACTAATTCCCATCCTGCAAATGTTCAATAGCCCATGAGACTTCAGTGAATCAGATTCAGTCATTTCTGATGGCTTTATGCCAAAGCAGCATTTGCACCACACGGAGTGTGGTACTGCTTTATTTGTAGAATTCTTATGCTCTATTCTATTTTATGGTGTAAGAAATAAAAGTGTACATTCACAGGGGTTTGAGGTGTGTTGCAAGCAGATTCTAAATCATGTTTACTGTACTATATAGCATTTGTACATCAGATAAAAGTATCTTACTGCTTTCACTTAAAAGATAATGCCTTTGTTTTAGGATATGAGAAATTTACGGTTTGCATTAAAACAAGAAGGGCACAGTAGAAGGGATATATTTGAAGTCCTCACAAAATATGCTTTTCCCCAGTCACATAACTTGGTAAGTTACATCGTTTATACTATTGAGTTGTCTTAATGCAGAGTTCTTGCCAATTAACTTCAACTGTTTGACCTGCTAATGGACATCATGTCTGCTTAAAGAGAATAACCACAGAATCTGGTGTCAGCATAAACTAAAAAGAACTAATGGTTTTGTTTAGTACATTTACAACACTTAAATGTATGTATTTTTAAAGTTATGGATGCTGTATGCTATACTTCAGGTAAACTACTGAGCACCTCTGATCCACACAGATTTCATTGCTTAGAGACTGCAAGTTGTCCTCCTTAATTAGGAAATACAGTAGTACATGCCTTACTTGATTTCTTGAAAATATTAAAACTATTGGGCAGTCTCCAAGGTAATGATAAATATGAATCACCAAGAGTTTTACTTCAGGAAAAGAAGATATGGTAAGACAACACTTGTTTTATTGATGAAGCTGATGAAAAATATAACAGGCAGCTTATAGTGTCATGAATTTACACAGATTTATTTCAGGTTAAAAAAAAGCACCTTATGGAAGGAATTGAGCAACAATTATGTTAACTAACCATTACCTTCAATTTCTTTGCCCAAATCTGTGTATTGTTCTCGGTGTGAATCATTTTGACATCTCTTCAGTAAATGCTTCATTTTGTCTTTTGTAAAATTTACTTTACATTTTATTATGTTCCTTTCATTTAGTATAATTGTATGAGAGCTCTCTTCACAAAATGTTGGAGGGTTCTGCTATGAATTCTTAAAAAGTTTGTTCAGGTAATTGTTGAGTGGATGAGGCTGCAGCAGGAATCTTATTTCCTTCTCCGAAGGCACATGTCAATCAATGGGTTATACTCTATAAACATTTAAGTCTTTGTAAGTATTTTTGCAGAAATTTTGCATTCTGTATGCAAACCGTCTGTGGAATGAAAGCATAAGGAGAAATAAATGCTGTTGCTTAGAAGTTTTCGCTTTGCTTTGCAATCTCATCCAATATTTAATTATTCTCATGGTGAAGAATTTTTTTTCTTACATTGAGGACCTGTACAGATTTGCATGTAGTGACTGTGGGCAAATTAAGTTTTAACTGACTTAGGAGCATCCCTTATGGGATTTTTTCTATGGTGCCCAATCCAACTACAGGGCTTGAATAATATGGTGATAAGATGTGGACTTGTGTTAGGTTTTGTCATGCAAAAAGTCCCAGTTTTGGCGTCTAGCAATGATAGTGAGTAATGTGTGGAGTGGTACACTTCCTGCTGTATTTGTTGCACCTGTTGAACCTAGTAAAGCTCATCACTACATGGTCTGGCCCGTTTTGGATGTAACTTGCCAATAAAAGTTATGCTTTTTAACAAAAGGCTCAGTCAAGGCAGAGGTAATTTTGCCTCTAGCACAAAACTTGAAGATAGTGACAAAAGACAGAATAGCTGTACTTTATCTCTCTTAGCTCCTGTCGGGAGCAGCTTATAAACGTTATAAATTATGATTACTTTGGAATGAAATAAAGTGAGCCCATATTACATCATGGTTGCACCTGTCCTTATTTCATGATGTCACAATGTGGGTGAGCCCTTAATTTTAAAATGAGCTAAGCAAGTGTGTGGTATTTTCGGTGTGCTTTCACCGTCTTTCAGCAAGCAGTTTAAATTGATCCTGCTAAAGTTGGGTGTTTCTGCCTGGTTGTTCATTCCTGCCTTGGTTTTCCCTGCACGAGCTTGAGGCTTCATGGTGAACCAGATAGGGAACTGAAAGGAACTAAAGCTGAACAAGGAGGGAAAAAATAAAAGCTTTACCCTGCGTCGTTTCCTCAGTCTTGTAAGCCCAATGTGACAATGGGGTTGGGGCATCTATGGGTGGATGTGAATGAAGAGAAATTATGGGACTGCGTCTTTCAGTGGCTGGTTTAGAACAAGGTTTCACTGTCGGAATATGACAGCGTGTCTGGGCTGTGCATGCCTGTGCTCTCTTTTGAACGTATGCTAACGCCCTGACCATGCAGATAGCTCAGTCAGGGAGATCTTTTGTAAAGAATGTGCTGTGACTTCACATGACAGCTGGGTGAAGGTGGCAGTCCTCTGCTATTCAAATGCTGAGCTCTTGCTTTTCTCTGGTCTCCTCCTCTCTACCTGCCAGCCATGTGGTTGATTATTCCTCTCATACCAAACTGACAGTTCTATAATCACCAAGTAAGCCAATGTAGCTCACTTACCCAGCACAAAATACTCTTTGTTTTCTGAATTAGTCTTGTGCCACTTAATAAATTGATGAGACCTGGTTTTAAATCAATATGCATCAGAACCAGTGCAAGAGAGGGCTTGTAAGTAGAACAGGGAGCAGGCAGGAGAGAAAAGAGAGGAATATCCTATTTTTAGCAGTGTTAAAGTGCTAATTTTGCTCAGACCACCTTGTGGAACTGCAGCCTTGATCTTCAGCTGGTTCAGCAGCACTGATGCTTGTGCAGCTCTGCAGTGGAAAGAAGGCATCATCAGGACAATAAAGGTCTAAACTTTACTGTCCTGATTTTTATCTGTATTTCTATATTTTGTCAGATTTTTATTTGTAGTGGAGCCATATTCTTAGAGCTGATCCTAAAGAAGAATTTTCAGAGATGCTTTGCTTCAGTTTTCTTCATGCTGTACCATTCTCAGACAAACGAATGGTAAATACAGCCCCAAACATTATTTCTGGGTAGGGTGTACTTAGTGTTTTCATGGTGTTTTCTCCATCACCATCCCAACAGCAGTGTTTGAGAGCCTCTAATAAATCATGGGTGCATCTATTGGTCAGTGTCTCAATGTTTTCCTTACTTCCAGAAACTAATTGTCTCTGTCCAGTTTGAGCATAGGCTGGGTTCAGATCTCCTTGAATCAATAACATAATGTAAAATCTGATAGCCCAACTGACAGCATAGTTGATACAGAACAAACAACTGCTATCCATAATCCTCTGTTGCATTTGCCAACTTATGCTAATTTAAATTGTGCTAAATTGAAAAGTTGTTGCTGAGTGTTTTTAAAAAGTTAAAAAAATAATCACGCCCCCAATTAAATATTTATAGTACTCCACAAAAGATGAGATATATTTAGTCTTTGTAGTTTAGTTTCTGCATAGCAGCTGCTTCACTTCCTGATCTTATCTTGAAACTACACATCATCATTTTTATAACATTATTCGCCACCATAATACCTACATGATACATACTTATTTCTAACCATGATAGCTCTGTGGGAATGCCAGTTTTGATGAGAGACGCTGGTAGTCATGCTGTCTGACTGACCTCTCCCACTCCCGATGTAGCTAGTTAAAGTATAAGGTTACTGTATTTGCAAATGATCAGAAGTTAATTATTTAAATACTACAATGCCTGATCTTAGTTGTTAGATGAACATGTATGATGTAACTGGCTGAGTTGTAGTAATGGCACATTAAAAGCAAGGGTAATGATATCTTTAAACACACTGAGAAACTGACAGCCTTTTCTACTAGTAAAAGCTTATGATATATGAAAAGCATAAACCAGTAAGTTAGGAATAGAAAATACAATTTACTTTGCATGTGTGCAACACTTTCGAGTTTTGCTTCTTTCTTCTTTTGTAATGCATATTGTACAAATAATAAATTGTATATATGTTATATGCTCATGTACAAGTAGAGCGTGTATTTATGTACTGTGTTCTATAAATAGACTAAATATTTAACTATTTGTAAATAGACTGCTTGCCAGTCTGTATTGTCAGATTGCAGCTGCCCTCTCCTCTATGGTACAGAACTACATTGTTGTGAGCAACCGATGTATCACATACTATTTTTGTGTGCAAAATGGTAATGATAAGTTGAATGTTGAAGACAAGCACTTGATCTGTAGGAGGACTGAAAAAGAGACACTGTGTGTTGACATTGCAGGTTAGCACCTGCAAGGAAGTAAACAGAATTATTTGCACAGTGAAGCATAAAAAGGAAGCTTAGCAAAAACATTACAAAATTTGAAAACCTGTTTTAAAGTGAAGTAGTAGCCTTCTGCTGCAGGTGAAGCAGTAGTCGTCTGCTTTTAGACTATGGACCTGCAGTTAAATCCATACTTGCATTCTGTGCAAAGAGGCTTTAATTTGCTTTTACAAAAATCTTAGTTGATGTATTGTTAAGTCTTAGTTGTTTTGTTTAACTACAGGTATTGATAGATCACTACCCTTGTACCCCGTAAGTTTTCTGAGTGATGATTTGCTATACTTTTATTTATTTCTTACCTCTTTAATGCTTTCCTTGACTACATCTTTCTATATCCCATGGCAGCTGAAAAGAATTTGAAACTGATTTTAATTAGTTGATAGACTAATAGGAATTGATGGGCTTCCATCAGACATGTAGCACTAATCTCTGTCAAACTTAAACCAGATTTAGTCAGTACATTGGAAGTGATTGCAAACTACCCCACTTTGAACCCAAGATGTGAGATAAAACCAGCAATCAGTATAACTTAAGGTAGATCTGTGCTTTATTCAAGTGGCTTATGGCTAGCTGGGCTCAGTACTGAGAGGAGGGAGGCCAGCTCAGGCTTGCCGCCTGAAGCACTGATTTATTGAACAGGTCGTCTACCTGAAACTTGTACTGTTGCTTGTATTTAGGATCCAACCAAACTAACCTAGGCTTGGCTCAGGTATACCTGTACAAACCACAGTTAGACTTTCTGATTATATGTTCCTGATTTTTAAAAAGCCAGTTCATGTTCTAAAAAAACCCAAACCACTTTTATTGCAATATTGTGCTGAACCTGAATGTTTCCTGTGTGTAGGTTTTATTTTAAAAAAAAATCCAACCTTTTTTGTCAAATTCAGGCATACGTAATGAAGCTGCAGTTGATTTAATTCCTGGGAAAATGGGCTGGGTGCAATAGGAGCTATGGAGAAGTGCTTTTTGTTGGAGAGGAAGGATTAACAATGAGAGAGGAGAATGGATTTTGTGTGGAGTGAAAAAAGAAATGAGTGGAGGTTAGGGTGGAGGCTCAGAGTACCTAAAGTACTGTTGGGGGAGAAGGAGGGTTTAGCAGGGATGTGCCACTGATGTGGAGGGAAGGAAAGATGTGTGAAGAAGGCATGGAGCCTAACTAGCCAACTTATTATACTCTGGTATTTGAAAGGCTTGCCTGAGTGCCTAATGATGTGCTGAGAGAGGTTGGCAGGGCTTTTCTGCTTTGTGGAGTCATGCAATTCCTGTAGCTGGTCACGTACTTTGCTTCTCTGACCTTCCTCTGCCCTCTGAAGGATATAAATATACACCCAGCTGGTCCATACTAAATGCCTATGGGCAGTGAAGTAAGTTCCTTGTTTTCATCCTGACATGTGAGGTGTGTGTATGTGAGGGGCACTAATATGAAAGAACCTGTATCCACAAAAAGCCAAGCCATGTATTTTATTAAGGTAGCATCTCTCAGATCTTATGTTAAATGATACAAGAATTTATGCATAATATGTTGTAAATGGCATGATTTCTTTGTCCCCTTTGCTTGCTGCAATGTAGAATTGCATTCAGATTATCTGCACTGTGGCATGAAAGCTTCAGCAATGTTAAGTTAATCAAGACATACAGATACAAACATACTGTGTTTAATCTGTAAGCTTGGGTTATTTAGGATGAAAGTGGAAATATGTGGGTCGGTAGTGCAAATGTGAAGCTTACCTGAACTGTAGCCCTTCTGGGATTTAAATAATATTTATCATGCTGATTTGTTCACTATGATGGGCTTTGTCAATTTGGTGCATCAGAATAATAAAAGGTCCAATTTGGTAAAATATGTTATTCAATAGAAATTACTTCACATTGCTTATTATCACATTTTGTTTCTAATAAATAATGGTAATGTACAGACGTGTGCTAAATATGGCTTGTACTGGCACAACTGAGAAAATACAATTGTATCCAAGCACATCTCTTATGTTTGCTTAAGTATGTGATTCTTAGTATTAAAATGTTTATAAGTGTGGGTTGCTTGTTACACTGAAGTGAAAATGTAGTTTGAAATTAGACAGAACTGTGTAAGATAGAAACTTTACAAATCTTACGAGGAGCAGCTGAGGGAGCTGGAGTGGTTTAGGCTAGAGAGGAGGAAGCTCTGGGGGATATTATCGCTCTCTACAACTACCTGAAAGGAGGTTGTAGGCAGGTGGGGTCAGTCTCTTCTTTCAGATAACAAGGGACAGGACAAGAGAAAATGGCCTCAAGCTGCACCAGGGGAGGTTTAGATTGGATATTAGGAAAAATTTCTTCATGGAAAGGGTGGTGAAGCATTGGAACAGGCTGCCCAGGGTGGTGGTGGAATCACCATCCCTGGAGGCATTTAAAAAACTTGTAGATGTGGTGCTTGGGGACATGGGTTAGTGGTGGGCCTGGCAGTGCTGGGCTTAATGGTTGGACCTGATTGTAAAGGTCTTTTCCAACCTGAATGATTCGGCAATTCTGTTCTCTGAAATGAGTATGCTGTTTTAAATGCGTGTTCTCCTACTCTGATTTTTCTGCTGTGCTGTGTTGGAATACAGAGGGATACAAATTTTATTTTCATCAATTGAGCTGCCTAAGTGGATGTGAATGTACAAAAATCTTGGGTTTGAATGGAACCATACTATGATTGTCAGAGCAGAAAAGGAAGCATTTTTACTCTTGGAAACTGCTTTATATATTGCTTTGTATATTTTGTCATGAGAGACAGGCCTAAGGTAGGATGAGGATACTGCTGTATTTCAGACTATAGCATTTAGCCTGGGCTAACATTCAGGCCATTTTCACAGAAAATTTCAAGGCTTGAAATATCAAGTCTTAAGTGAAAAGCCATGGGGGGGGGGTGGGGGTGGGATTCAGATCCTCAATCTTTCATACAGTGAGTAAGATTTTCAGTAGTAACCAGGTTAATTGTACAGTCTGCAATGCACACATATAAATGTGTGTATATAAATTTTTGTTATAAGTTAGTCAACTCTTGCAGAAGAAAAATAATTTTTAGTCTTTAGGATTTTCAATACTATTTATTTTTAAATATTGTTCCTGTTGGAGTATACTTCAAGAGTATTCTCTGAATTGCTGATAAAAATTTAAGTCCAGACTTTCCTCCATACACTTCCGTGTTCATTGTAGTGTTCTTTTATTTGTTAGTCTTAAGATTTGTGCTGGTTGATCCATGCTACTAATGTGGGTTTTTTCGTGAGCAATATAGGAAGAATTTGCACTACCTGGAATGTCAACAGAACTGATGAAGGTTAATTGTCAGCTTTAATAGTTGTGGGTTGTGTGACTGAAAGCTTTGGTCGTAGATGCGGTAAAGCTGCTGTAGCCAAGTGTTTTAAATGAAGCATGCTCTGCATAGCAGGATTTCATTCTTGCAGAAAGGATTCTGTCCGTCCCCTCCTCATGCATAGTAAATTTAACTTGTTTTTTAAAAGGTGAAAACAAAATACAGTTTTCCTTCTGTTTTCTTGTGGATTATTTTCTGGGTAATATGAACAGCATAGCTGCCATTTGTTTATTTCTAGTTTTGAGCAGCATCATCTTTATTTTTATCAATAAAATCTTCTGTGTAACAGCTATCACAGTGCACTGTAATAAGCTCCTGTGTTTTACTTATCAGGGCTTAAGCTGGGTAATTTTTAAGTTCTCACCAGGAAACTTGCAGTAAGGAGCAACTTAAATATGTCTCAAAGGCAGGAATATCTTATTTAAGTCATCTGTTAGGATTCCAGTGTTTCTGTTTCCTACTGTTGTTAAGTTTCTTCTTTGTCTCTGGTTCTTTGGTGAATTCTTAGCATAGTTGCACTTTGGGATACAGCAAATTCCTTTGGGGAGGAGGGGATGGTTCTTGTGTGTTGCTATTTATTAGTAGTTCAGCAAATCAGTTGCATCTACTGCTTTAGTGATAGTTCTGTTTTGCTGTATTCCTACTTTGCAATTAAAACAAACAACCTTTTTCAGGTTTTTCTGCCTAACTTCTGATAATTACATCTACTTCTAGTGGTATGTTTTTCTTCTGGTACAGTTGATGTCCACCTTTTTCCTTTTCCTTACTTCATCTCTCCCTCCATCCCACTTGAGAGCAGTTTAGTTAGTCAAAAGAATCCATGTTATTTACTTCCACTGAAGGCCTACCCTTTTAAAAATGGTGAAGACATTCAGAATACACAGTTTGGGAATGCATTGCTTGCTTCTGCAACTTGCTGATGAATTTACTTGCTCTAAAATACTGATTTAATTTCAAATCCCAGTTTCTAAAACTAGTGGGATAAAATCTCTTGTGTGAGTAGTAATGTCCTTTTGAAATACTTGTTGATTTGAAATACATGAGGAGAAAACTACTCCTTTTGGAGGGATTCATTTTTGTGGGTTTTAGTGCTGTTTACCGTCTAAACCATTGTAGCATACTAGGCTAAACAGAATTGCCTTGAGCCAGTAGGGTCTGCATTCATAAGATGGAAAGACACCCTCCTCTGGGCCCGAGGTGCACGTAGGAAACATTGCTGCCTTATCTCGGTAGATGGAATCATGGCACCTTAGAACCATGGGGGTTTTCCTTGCTTGCCAGGTTTTCTGCATTTCTGCTTAGTATGGGTGTAAGCCTGTGAAAATGATGTAGATTTGGGATGTTTGGTTTAGCGTTCAGTTTCTTCTTTTAATATCTTTGAATAGCTAGCAGACTTTCAGCTTTTTTTTTTTTGTTACAAATGACCTGTGATGGGCTTTTGAATGCTTTCTGCTCTGGTTGCTGTTACTCAGCTCAGGACAACGCATTCTCTTCCACATTTGTTGGTGTTTTTTGGGGTTTTTTTTCTTCTTTCTTTGAAACAATTTAGTTTCATGTTCCAGTTGGCATCTGAAGAATTTGTAAGCCACCAAAATCATTTTTCTCAATGAAGGATATTCTTAAACACTTGGTTTCATCATAAACTGTAGAAACAAACAAAGAAAAAAAGGGGTTAGTTAGGTATTACAGCCCACTTTAATTGAAAGGAGAAGGAAGCTGAAAGCTGTGAGGAAGTTCTCAGAATCTGGGGTGAGGATACTGTGTTTTATAAATGAGTCTTGAGAGTGAGCAACAAAGCAAGAGGAAAAGTAGATAGTGTAACCTGCTAACAACGTATTTTGTTACATTTTCAATGGCAACTTTTTAATTTCCATGGTGTTCCAAAGTAAACTGGATTTCCACTAGTAAGGATCAGTTGGGTAGGGGATGCAGAAAGAAGGTTGCTTCCTAATGGCAATGAATAGCAATTAAAACCTTTTTACACTTTCAATTTAGCATCTAATATTTTATGTAGTAATTGCAGCTGCACCTATTGGAGAAATTTTGGTGAGAAGATGGTGGTTTATATGGTGAGGATATGAAATGCAGGTAGTAATCAAATATAAACTATTTTAAAACTTCAACCTCCTCCCAGTAAAAAAAAAAAAAATCCAACAGTTTAAGCTGTGTAATTTTTATTTTGTCACTTCATGTTTTAGCTATTGTCACATTTTCATTATTTCATTAGCAAATCTGTATTGTTTGTTACTTCTTGGTCTTTGTTTTACAGTCTTAAAAATATCAGATTTAAATGGAGAGAATGGGGCTGGCATGGAAGAGTCAGTCCTGTTCTGTGGTGGGGCTTAGGGTATAACTGATGAGCCCTTGTATTTGCTCAGTTTGGTGTAACAAGCTTCTTTTACATCCTACAGCTTTTTTTTGCATTTGCAAATGAAGAAAAGTTTTCTGAAAATGGATGGATGGTGTACAATCCAATGTCTGAATACAGGAGACAAGTGAGTTATTAAAGTTGCAGTTGCCTGGTGCTTTCATATCTGACAATTTACGTAGAGGAATTATTACTTGTATGTGTCTCTTACCAGCTGTTTTGTGGGGGGAGCTCAGAAAAGATGATGATGGAAATACAACTTGGAAAAAAAAGTAAAGAAAAGAAATAAACCACTGGAACCTTTAAAAAATTGGAGTGTCACAGGAAGGTAGTCTTTGCTCTTTGAAGGAAGTTATTGATACTTCTTAGAATGTGCCACTGTTAAGTGAGCAAGGGGTGGGGAGAATGTGCCGAATATGTAACTACAGTGTCCTAAATATAAATTTGATTTGGTCTTTGATTTGGTCTAGTGCTTCCTGAGGTGAAGGGAGGAAAAAAAAAAGTTTTTTAGAAGCAGTGTTGCTTTATAGAAGTTAATTATATGTCTATTGGTATTCTACCTTGCTCTTTAGGTGATTTTGGAAAAATGTCAATGAAAGAGGATGATATATTCAATTTTAAAACACCTTTTAGAAAATTTAATGTTGCTTTAAATAGGACTTTTTTTTAATTATATAGCAAACAGTAAGGCCTTCCTTAGATTTATTTTCTTTTTCCCTCCATAGTTTTTTGGTTCAAGGTTTAGTGGCTGTTATGGTTTAACCTGAGCCAGCAATGAAGTACCACGCAGCTGCTTGATCACTACCCCCCTTCCCTTCCCACCCTGCCCCTGGTGGGATGGGGAGGAGAATTGGAAAAAGGTAAAACCCATAGGCTGAGACAAGAACAGCTTAATAATTGAAATAAAGTAAAAATAATAACAACAACAACAATAATAATTGTAATGAGGAGGAGAGGGAGAAAGAGGAATAAAATCCAAGGGGAAAAAAACAAACAAAAAAGTTATGCAGAATACAGTTGCTCACCACTTGCTGACCCATGCCCAGCCAGTCCCTGAGCAGCAAACAGTGGCTCCTGGCCAGCTCCCCCCAGTTTATATACCGAACATGATATTTTATGGTATGGAATATCCCTTTGGCTAGTTCAGGTCAGCTGTCCTGGCTCTGCTCCCTCCCGGCTTCTTGTGCACCTCCTACCTGGCAGAGCCCAAGAGACTGAAGAGCCCTTGACTCAGGGCAAGCACTGCTTAGCATCAACTCAAACATCAGCGTGTTATCGGCATTGTTCTCATACTAAATCCAAAACATGGCACTGCACCAGCTACTAGGAAGAAAATGAACTCTATCCCAGCTGAAACCAGGACAGAGGCCTAAGACCCAAAAAATTAAACTGCAGCCCCCCACACAAACCCACTCTGTGTGTGTGTGTGAAGGGCTTATCAGTCTTTCTCAGTTTCCTGGCTGCTGTTTGTGAAATGTCTTACTGAGCAGACTGCAACTAAAACTTCTTGTTTCTCAGTAAGAAAGCTACCGTAATCTTACTTTTAACCTGAAGGTAGTACAAAGTCACAGCGAAGAAAGGTTGAGGTGAGACTTCCTCCCCCTGTCTTCTCAGGACCATAGTCTCTTCAGCAGGCAAAATGGAAAGGCAGAGCTTTGACGGATGAGAAAAGGCAGTTTTCTTCCCTCGATCCCATCATTAAAGAAATGCATCTACTAGTTTTAATCATTGTTTTGAAACTTGTTGTAAGAATAGAATTTTGTATGTAAGAGAACATGAGATAGCTCTGCAGTAGTCTAAGGCTGTGAATTCATCATCAATGAGCTATTTTGTGTGGTCTTGTAATCTTTTTTTCTTCTATTGTTTTGAAACAGTACTGTAGTTAGATTAAATTGGTAGGTTGTTGCCACCATGTGGCCATAACTTCTTGTAAAATTCAAGAGCAGAATTATTATTTGTATAGCCAAAAATATGTTGAAAAACTTTGTGTTACATTTTTAGGGACTGCCTAACGAACGATGGCGAGTAACTTTTATTAATGAACATTATGGCCTGTGTGACACATATCCATCACTCTTAGTAGTGCCATATAATGCAACTGATGATGATCTCAAGAAAGTTGCTGCCTTTAGGTCCCGAAATAGAATCCCGGTGAGTATGATGTGATGAAAGTTACCTTATAATGTAGCTAGTTTTAAGTATGCATCCAAACAACTTTTTGCTGAATGTGACACAGAGCATGGTTTTTTTGGAACTGGTTACAGCGGAATAGTTTTGATTGGCTGGTGGTTTTACTGCTTGAAACTAGTATCTTGGCCAAGCCAGATTTCCGTTTTCCCCCCACAACAATCACCCATTCCAACTTGTTTGGTTTTAACTTGACTTTTCTAGTAACAACTGCCAGCATTGCAGATTCCCTTTTCTTAATGAAGTATGAGCCTTAGACTACCATCTGTACTACTTTGACTATCATTGGATGCACATAAAAAGTGATAGCAAATGTTACTCTCCTGTAAGCAAACCGCATGGCATTTAAACATAGTTTCAATGGTCAGTCCTAAAATAAGACCTCATGCATAGTCTCTGTAGCGAATTCCTGGGCTTTTTAGCCCTTTAAATTGGGCTGTTTAAGATAAACCCATTTGACCTTTTGGGTATATTTCTGTAACTAAAATTCCTTGAAGTAAAAGAATTTTTATGTATCAGCTTTTTGCAGCACTATAGAAAATTTTAATTTCTACCACAATACAATCTGGTTTAACTAATATTTCCATTCGGCAGACTCGGAAGAGGTACTAGATTCTTAGCCAGTATCAGAAAGCTGCCTTGAATCTCAGTTAATTTCGAGCAGAAGCAAAACTCAGTATGATAAATATTTATTAGATATGGTGTTTACTGACAGGCTAGGCCTATAATTATAAATTTACTATATATACACACACATGTAATATATAATGTGTATAAAATATATATGTTAAATATATAGTGTGTGAATATAGTTCTTATAGCCTAGCTGTATCTTCTCTGTCATCTCAGAATTCATGATGGGGCTTTTGTGTGCCTGTGCAGTGAGAGTCATTTCCTTGGTAATAGTAATCTTATTCTTGTCAGGAAATAACCGATCATACTCACCCACACACACTCTGACAGGTCTCATTCCTAGATATACAACTAAGGGTTGTATTACAGGAGTGAATACTTCCTGAGGAATTATTTTTTTTTTTAATATCTGATGTTCTTTCACTCTGTAACCCACAACTTTCAGACTGGATGAGAGTGCTGTTTCTTAATATTCTTCATTCATTGCTACAAAGTTAGAGATTTTGCCGGCTGCTTATCTTTAATCTCTTGCACTGTAGTATGTTCCCTGGGCTGCACGCTCTCTCTTGTTTGTGTTAAGTCCCCTCTGACTGAGAAGAACAACAAAGGCAGTGTGCACTTTGTTCCAGTGCCCCCTCTTTGTGAAGAGGGCTGAGGAACAAAATGTTCTTTAAGGAGAAGTGGAAAACATTCAAGATACTCTAGAAAGGTTCAACTTTCCTTCCTACTCCAAAAAAAAAGGAAAAGTTGTTCTTGTAGAATTGGAGCATTTTAGTCACTTTCTACAATGACTTCATTCGTCTGAATTGCTTCTTAGTATCAGCAGGCATTGCTATGTTTGTTTCCAGTTTGCTTTTCAGAATTATTTGTGCAACTTGTAGGAAAATATTAGAATGCATTGGACTGTATAAGTAAGTATAATTTCAATAAAAGTTAAGTATTTAAAAGAATGAACTCTTCTAAAGATTATTACTATTAATACTAAATTTTATGAGACTACAGTGGAAGCAGTTAAATGTCTGGGGATTATCTTTTGAAGAAAAAAAAGAAGTGTTAACCTTCATATTAGCTCTTTTAAAGAATGTAACTTTGACATTTCAAGTTACAATTTGTTAATAAAATATATTTCTTCTGATGTGTTTTTGACACGTGACTAGGTTCTGTCATGGATTCATCCAGAGACTCAAGCTGTTATTATGCGCTGCAGTCAGCCTCTTGTTGGAATGAGTGGCAAGCGGAATAAAGATGATGAAAGATACCTTGATATCATCAGGGAGGCTAATGGGCAAATCTCAAAACTTACCATCTATGATGCTAGGCCCAATGTCAATGCAGTCGCGAACAAGGTAAACAGATGCTTAATAGTCATATTTGTGAAGGGGGGTGGGAAGGAGACTTAGTGTCAAGTTTTCTGTGAGGAGGTTTGTGGGAGCAGTACTAATCTTAATGTACATAAACTTACGTAAATAAATATATATTTACATAACCAAATATCGGGGCTCAAGGCCATGAATGCCTTAAGCAGGTCATAAGCAGGATTTCAGGACCCTGTGTGGATTTCCAGACACGCTTTACCCTGTCTGTTAGTAGTCAAGCACAGATCTTAGCACGGGACTGAAATCTAATAGGACTACACCTGCACTGTGAGGTAAATGTAAGGCTGTGCTGTAGAGCGTGCCCTTTGTTGAGTGACATGCCACCTCTGTGCAAGCCACAGCTCTGCTTCATATCCTCTGGAAAAGTTCTGTCCTGGGAAGGCTGTGTGCATAAAGCCTAGCCCACTGTTAGGCATCCTTTGTTTGGCTCTGGGAGTTTAGACAACAATTCTCCCCCTTTGGACTTATTTCAGTCCAGGACTAGTCCATTTCCATCACATTTAGGTGGAGCTTGAGTGACTATATACATATTGTTGTTACTAACTGGTATTGTGTGCCCAGTGAGATGTAGTAGTACCTTGGAAGCAGGTAACTTTGGGAGGGAGGTATGCATTAGTATTACAATGAGATTTTCATCTGAGGAAAGTAATTTCACCACAATGGTTAGCTCAGCCACAGGCATCTCATGGATTCTTCATACAGCAACTGGTATGCAGCTGATCAGCTGTGTGGTGCCATCGAGTTCCCATTCCTGCAGGGAGCATGGCAGAGCCTGGCTGTGGTGTCTGCACTCTGCTCCATCCTCCATTACTCCTATCAGCATGTGCTGAGCTGGCAGGATGTGTTGCTTAGGGAACTGTGGTCATGTAGATGCATTGGTGATACATGCCAACCATCCTGAAGGTGGTAGCTGTACTTTACCCTAAAAAAAAAAACCACCTACGCTTCTGTTAGGACCCAATTTTCTCTAATTCCCTGCCTCAAGGTGATTTTCCCACACATAGAGCACATCAGACTTTGTTGTGCTCCATGTTCATATGAAAAAACCTAATTAGGGAGAGGCGGTGAAGGACACAAGTTTAATGCTTTCTTCGTATGAGAATGTACAAACTTCACTCCCATGTCTAGGATAGTCCCTTACACACTGAACTTCAAGCACAAATGAAGTGGGTGTGCTCTTCAGTACTTATTAGTGAAGGTGTGTGTCTGCACAGCAAAGAGCATGAGAGAAATGAGCTTGAGAGGGTTTGACATCTTAGGGGAAATAATGAGTGTGCTTATCTGGGAGAGAAGGAATTACAGCTCCTGAGTAGTTTTTTGGCACAAAATGAACACTAATTTAGTGGAATGAGTCCTCTTCAATGTTTGTGCTGAAAGGAGCATGAAATGGTAAAGCTTCTTGGCCTCTGTGAGGTTTCTGTGTTACAAACATTAAGTTGCTTCAGAATTCAAGAGGGACAATAATGTTAGTGTTTTGCTCTGCGCAGCTTAAAAGCACATACATGTACCTTTATGGCCCTTTTTCTCTTTGATAGGGAATATAATTTATTAAGGAAGAAATGAGGTGCTTTTTTTGTATAGCACACACACTTTCAGAAACTGTATCCTAGGGTCTGTTTGGCTAGGTTTTCATCTGATGGTTTGTATTTTGAGGGTCTGTGTCAGTTGCTTGCAAGTTGCATTATCCTCTGCAGACTGAATTTTTGTGGGTGAACAAAACATGTAATCCTTCTGTTTGCCTTGTGGAAGGAATGTCAATTCTTATATTACCTTAAATTTTTCCTCAGTTCTTGGACAAACTCAAACTTTTACCCCATTTGTTTCAAAGATGTATTGTGGCTGAACTTTATATACACATACTCACTGAAGTATGAAACACAGTTTTCAGCTTTTTAAATTGGTATATTTCACCTATGTGTTGAAATTAACTCCTGATATGCCTAAATATGAAACAATCATAGCGGTAAAAGCAGTAGGGTGCATTGCTAGGTCTGAGGGACAGTGTCATAGAGTGCAAGCCGATGTTGATCAGCACTGAGAAAAGTTTTCTTGAACAGCTGTGAAGATTAGTGTAAGCAAAATCTTGGGCTATGCTACTCATGCATTCCTGTGTTCTTTGTACATAGGTCAAGACCACACAGTCAGTAGGAGTTGCAGCAGCCCTGATGCTAAAATTACAGTTATTCCTCACCAGGACTTCATGATACTCAAAGGAAAGAGAAAAATAGTGTCATCGCTTCTTTTAGCACAAACCCTGGCACAGAGAATACCCCCACATCTGAGGAAGGAGATAGCAAGCATAGAATAGAGAATACTGTGCTAGTATACAGAAATGTAGGTGGTATTAACGGGCAAAGGCTATACTGTACCCTAGGTGGTTGCTTGATGTGTCTTGATGTGTAGTTGGTGGCTGTAATGGCTTACAAAGGCAAAATTTAGTTACCACAATTCATGGAATGGCATGGGTTTGTTGTCTGCAGGAAATGCAATTTTACAGCTAAATTCAGAAAAATCTCATCAGTGGCACTGCATTCTGAAGTATGTGTGGGTTTTCCACTTCCTTTTGTGACCAGGCACATCCTCTGTAGTGGTGGTGATTCAGTGTTTTGGGAGAGCAGCAGTAGAATGGACTTTCTACTTATGTGGCTCTTTAACTTCTTAATGATCCAAATACACATTTAGTCTTCAGCCATAAAAGTTAACGTTAGAAAAGTTGCTTTTAAGTAAACTTAAATGTTACTACTAATTTACTACTTAGAGGCAGAATCTAAGATTCTTGAACTTAATTCTTAAATGAAACATAGCTTATTCTTAACTGAACTCTTTAATTTTAGTTGGATTTGTGGGTTAACCCCAGCTGGCAACCAAGCACCACACAGCTGCTTGCTCACTCCCCCACCCAGACGGGTGGGGAGGAGAATTGGAAAGGAATGTAAAACTTGAGGGTTGAGATAAGAACAATTTATTAATTGAAACAGAATAAAAATGAAAGAATAATAATAATTACTATAACAACAATAACAGTTATAATGAAAAGGTGGGGGAAAGAATAAAATCCACAGGGAACAGGATAAAGGAAAACAAGTGATGCAGAGTAGAACTGTTCACCACCCACTGACCGATACCCAGCCAGTCCCCCAAGCAATGATCCTCGGCTACCCCCCTTAATTTTATATACCAACATGACGTCCCATGGTATGGAATACCTCTTTGGCTAGTTTGAGTCAGCTGTCCTGGCTGTGTCCCCTCCCAATTTCTTGTGCCCCTCCAGCCCTCTTGCTGGCAGGGCCTGAGAAACCGGAAAGTCCTTGATTTAGTATAAACATTACCCAGCAACAACTAAATCATCAGTGTGCCACACTGTTCTCGCATCGGAGCCAAAACACAGCACTGTAGTGGTTACTAAGAGGAAAATTAACTCCATCCCAGCTGAAACCGTGACACTTGGCCAAACATTTTATCATTTTTATCTATTTCAGTGTCATTTCAATTTTAGTAAACTAGGCAGTTCAAACACAGGAAAGCATTTTTGGTTTTGTTCTTTTTATTAGCAAGTTTGCACTGGTATACCTGAGATTTGTTCTCCTTTGAATTAGTGGTGTAAAGAAACAGACAAATCCTTTTGACTGAATTTCTAATTCATACAGAAACAAATGAGCAGTTGTATTCCCTGGTAGTGATGATCTCATATGTTATGAGTAATTGCTGTTTTGTGTGGTGTACTTTAATTTTAATTTAACCTTAATGATTTGTCTGGGAAGTAAGTTGATCTCTTTTTGTATTCAGAAACATGAGTTTGTTTACGCCTGGGTGGGAAAAGTGAACATCAACGAAGAAAAAAAATACTGATATTGTAATGTCAGTTGGGCAAGGAAAAGCCATTTCCACTGTGAATCTCAAAAGTAATGGGGAAGGTACCAGTGGCTTTTTATTCTCAAAGCAGTCTGAGTCCTGACTGATGCGATGCCGGCCCACTGTCCATAACCTGGCTGGTTCAGTCCGACTGGAAGGTCTCCAGGCCCCATAGTTCAAACAACCTTGTAGTGTTAATCTACTACTTTTAGGGTTACTCCCTTGAGATTTTGAAATGAACTAGGCTACCTGGAGCAACTTGAATGCCATTCTGGCCATGGGCTATATGTAATACACTTTGTCCTTTTGGACAAAGGAAGGCCCCCAAGTATCCTTCTCCAGCATTTGCTCCTCCAAAGTTTGTATCAGAGACTGATGTTTTAAACAAGCAACTGAAATTACATATTGCTCAACTACAAAACAAAGTATAAACAAAATTCAGTCCCTTCTTGTTCTGTTGAAGAGCTGCTACAACAGTCTATATGTGACTAAAGTTAATTTTAGATCTCTTGTTTGTAGGCAACTGGGGGTGGATATGAAGGTGAAGATGCATATCCCAACGCAGAACTTTTCTTCTTGGACATTCATAATATTCATGTCATGCGGGAATCTTTGAAGAAGTTGAAGGACATTGTTTACCCTAATGTGGAAGAATCACACTGGTTGTCGAGTCTGGAATCAACCCATTGGTTAGAACATATAAAGGTAACTTTTTGCTGTTTGAAATAACGCTTGACCAAGCCTGTCATGTCAGACTTGCTTTCTTTGCTGGACTTTGAGATAGTCCTGATACAGAACACACTGAACTACTTGGACTACAAAGCCAGCAGAGTATATTATGATTTAACATTATTAAGCAACAGTAGGTGAAATGCAACATTTATTGTCTACCTCAAGTCAAATACCAGTCTTTAACAGAGGAATACATTGTTAGTCTGATTGCCTTCACATGTAAGAGAAGAGATTTCTTTTTGTTTCTAGCAGTGCCGGACTATAGATAGCTGTCATTGTGAAGGATTAGTAATTACTTCAGTTGTCAGTATGTATGTAACTTTATTTTGTGGATTATAGTTTTGTAAATAAATCTTGTAAATGTGTTTGTAAATTTTGTAATTTTCACCTTGTAGCACAAATAAAATACTTAAACTGGTAATTCACCAGTGTTCTTACTGGTTGACCTTTGGACCTTTTGCCTCAAGTATAGCTATGCAAAAGTATTGAGAGATTATGTAATGAATTCTACTTAATAAATTTTCATTTTAAGTTAATATTTGGAAAATAAGCATATTAGAAGGGTACAAGTTCCTTTGTCCAACAACTGAAATATTTCAGTGATTTAGCTGAAAGAAAGGAGCCAAATGAAATACAGATTTTTTTTTTTAGAGAGTATATCCTATGGTAAATCCTCTCTTTCTTTAAAAAAGAAGCTTATGTTCTTTGATTTATCAAGGTTACTGCTTTCTGCCCCATTTTTTAAGAATTTGCTGTGAGATGAATTAGACCTTACTAAGGGATTAGGGAACCAATCTGTTTCTCTATTTTTATACCAGAAATTTACTTGATCTCCTAGAAAATTCTTTTCCAATTGACTACACCATGTTCCTCGGGTCTTTTAATGGAAATAGTATCAATTAAGATATTGTGTAGATACAAATAAATCAATTTATTTTTGTTAGAATGATAACACTAATTAGTGGTCTTTGGTGTCTGTTCCTCTTTGCTAGCTTGTCTTGACGGGAGCTATTCAAGTGGCAGACAGGGTGTCCTCAGGAAGGAGCTCTGTGTTGGTTCACTGCAGTGATGGCTGGGACCGGACAGCACAGCTAACGTCGCTGGCCATGTTGATGCTAGACAGCTACTACAGAACAATTGAAGGCTTTGAAGTTCTGGTGCAAAAAGAGTGGATAAGCTTTGGACACAAATTTGCATCGGTAAGAATTAGAAGATAATTGCAAGAACCATGCAACATTAATGTTCTAAAAAGCTTTTAATATTAAACTAGTCATTGTGTCAGGGTTTGATAATTCTTTATTTTGGAATTCTGATTTAAAACATTTCCAGGTAAATCTGAGAAGAGCTTTTGGTTTTGGACCTGTTTAGTTAATTTTTTTTTGCTGTTCTTTCTATGAGAACTTATATTTTGTTCTTTACACGCTTTTGAAAACACAGAATTGCTAGGGTTACTGGGGTTGTGGTTATTAAGCAAAGGAAATGAGAAGGCAGAAAAATTGTCTTCTCAAACTTTTCAAAAGATGATGAAATAAGGCTGGAACATGGGGCTTTTCCTTCACCCTCCCTTTGGACTATTTTGGATGTTATGGGAAGCATATGAATGAATCTGGCCAATGTCTTTTAAGTGATGTTTTGAATGCTGCTTCCCAGTATTCTACCCTTGTCATAATAGCTCTCAAGAGGCTGTCACTGATGATGCTGGCTCTAGTTCTGTTCTGTCTTCTGGGTGCTTAGAAGGTTAAGTAGAAATTGTCTGTAGCAAGTCCTTAATATCCATGCATAATGCGAAGTGCAAAATCAAGGGTGCTCATGTTAGGAAACATTTCAGAGTCTCAGTGGAACTTGTTTTAAATTTGGTAGCTTACCATTTAATCAGGAAATCTATATGAGGAACCTGGAGGAGCAGAATAGATTGCCAGGGTGAGTGTGCTTTGATATGTAAACTTAAAACATAAGTTGGGAGCTTTACAACAGTGCTGCTTGTTGATGCTGAACATTGTAATTCACAGTAAGAAGTTTCCACACCTTCAGGAGAAGTCATTTGCACAGACAACTTGTCCCTAGTGGAATATTCTAAAGATACTACTTAATATTGCTAAAATTTGGAAAATAGGCAATCTGGAAAAAATCAAGAAATGGAAGAATATACCTATGTGTGTATTTCATGCCCATTTTACGTTTGCAAGACTGTCTCAGCCACTTGGAAATTCATGTATAGCTACTGAGCGTGAACCACTTCACCATTTATTGTATGGTGTGTGTATAGTGTACAAAGTGTGCTTGTATGCTGCAGCAGTCTTTGATCTGACATTCTAAGCTTCAGAGCACCTTTAGGAGATTTGCATTTTGATCATTGGGAGTCGTATCTGTCATAGTCCATTTTTTTTGTATACTTACCTGTAGTCTTCTAGTAGTGGTGTGTTACATAAAACTTTGAAGTATTCTGTCTATGGTACAGCCACAGGAAAAACACTGGCTTGCCTTTGTATTCTTGTATTTTATTTCGTATTTTTTAAAAACATTATAGTCATGGTGCAGATAAAATGAGATTGTATAACTAGGAGACCTGTAGCCTAGCACACATGTTATGCTTTAACAGACAGCTTGAAAAAGAGATCCGTGTGTCCTTCACCATTCTGAAAAAACTAAGTAATCTATCATTCTTTTTATTAAGCCATTAATTTTATTTTGAATAATCAAAAGAGTTTGTTCTCTCTCAACAGATAATGTTTTTCTCCTATTAGTGAGGTAGGACTTTTGCACCCCTTCCAGATGACTAGCTCAGACCACCTGTTCATCTCTGACAATGTAGCAGCAATAAGGATGATTTAAATAGCCTGCTTTTGCTTAAACTACTGTTTTATTTTCCCCAACTTTCTCACTCAAGTAGTAATCTTTGGAAATGGTTGAAGCCACTCTCCTGTAGCCATCCGCAGTTGAGAGTACCGTATATTTGGATTGGATGGGCTGTTCAGCTTATAGTGAAGTATTTTCTGGAGTATTCTGTAGAAATGGTTGAGTCGCTGTCTCTGGAGGTATTTAAAAGATGTGTAGATGTTGCACGTAGGGAAATGGTTTAGTGGTGGACTTGACAGTCCTGGGTTAATGGCCGGACTCAATGATCTTAAAGGTCTTTTCCAGCCAACATAATTCTATGATAAAAAATGATAATGCAAACAGAAAATATTTTGATCATACATGCTCTGTTTTAGTTTGGTTATTACCTGATAGATCTGTGAGTTTTAATAGTGAGGACCAGGCACTTCGGTGCAGGTAGCGTTTCCTGAAACTCATCTCTGAAACTATTGTTGTTATGCCCTCCTTCAAGTGGGGAGTTGGAGAAGAGTAGGGAGTTTCTTGTATTGTCTGGATTAGTGCAAGTGTCATGTTTTCATGTTACTAGGGCTGCAATTTGGATGTTTTAATAACAAATAACTAAATAGTAGACTACTTTGTAGTTCCTCCCAGTATTTTCTGTCTAATGAAGCACGCAATAAGTCCCCTTGTTGAAAAGGGGTTCCCTGCCCCTGCTTTTCTATGTATAGTGAACTTGGTGCACTCTGCAGGTGTTAAAAATGCTTTCTATCTAGAATGTCATTCTAATAATGCAGTCTAATGTAAGAAATAGGAGACATAGACATAATTATAGATGGAAAATACTCAGACATCCTAAAACTTCTAGCCGTAGTGAAAGTGGAAGGACATTCACTCATTACTGAACACATATATGACTCTGTTAACAGATACAATGTATTTTAAACCATAAAAACTGGAGAGCAAGGAGGCCAATTTGTTTGTCTTCCCTACAGTGTTTTCCTAGTCATTTGCTACTGTTCACTGAGTTCGGCTACAATCCCTCATCTCACTCTATTTCCTGCCATTCAATTCTATTATTTCAAACTATCTTGCAAATCATTGTAGTGTACTGGTTTTATAACTCTTAACATCCTTAAGACATTAAGCCTGCTGTCTTACGGGCAGAGAGACAGCATCTTAGTTCAACATACATGCTCTTCTTTTGTCTCCTCCAGGCCAGTATATTTGAGCAGAATTATGGAGTTAATAGAATCTCTTTTCCCTGCATTTCTTACCTGTTCTCAGCTATCAAATGTGAAAAGGAAGGAAACGGCTTTTACCAAACCTGCTTTTTGTCTGTGGGGAGAATGCCTTTAACTGTTACTTTGGACTCCTCAGAATAAGTGACTCACCGAAACTTTAGAAATGTGTGTTAATTTTCTGTCAGGAGCATGAACATTTCTTTGAGCTCACTCATGTTCACTGTCTACCTCAGGATGAATCTTTAGGTTCAAGTATGGAGGGGGAAGAGGAGAATCTGTGTGGAGAGTTTGATGATCGAGTTTCTCCAGTGGCTTAAGTTACAAAAAGAAGACAAAGTATATAACTTGGCTTTTGACAAAATTATTACGTAAATGTGTCTTGATTATTTGCAAAATAATGGATACTTTAATGGTTCTGCTTGTCCAATAACTAGCAGGTTTTTATAACAGGACCAATTATCACTTTGGAATTTGATGTCTTTGGAACAGCTTTGCAGTGCTTCTGTATATCTGAATCTCTCCTCCTTGGTGCAATAACTAATTCTGAAGTTATAAAAACAGGTTGTTATATTACTGAAGCACTAATATGCTAGTGCAAAATAAGAAACAATGTCTATTGGGCATAAAATAAACTGTTTCGATTAACAGGAGGCTGTATTGCTTCATTTCAGAGAATAGGCCATGGTGATAAAAATCATGCTGATGCAGACAGATCGCCCATCTTTCTCCAGTTTATTGATTGTGTGTGGCAGATGTCTAAACAGGTATGTTATATCATTCTTCAGAAGGCAGCATTGTTAAGAGATTACTGAATTAAAAACCTAGGTCTTTATTTAAAACCAAAGTATTTGAAGAGGACAGCATACCTCTGTGCTCTGATGCTGTAGTCCAAAAGAGTGGATTTGCTTTTAAACGATACCATGTCTCTACCATATTTCTAAAAGGCGTATATAAGCTGTGGTTATGTTGCTTAACATGGCATTGGCTATGCATGCAAAGCTGGCCTGTCTTGGTTACAGGCTTCTGTCGTGGTTTAACCCCAGCTGACAGCTAAGCCCCATGCAGGTGCTCGCTCACTCCCCCCACATTGGGACGGGAGAGAGAATCGGAAGAGTAGAAGTGAGAAAACTCATGGGTTGAGATAAAGACAGTTTAATAGGTAAAGCAAAAGCCAGGCACATAAGCAAAGCCAAGCCAGGCGTTCATTCAGCACTTCCCATGGGCAGGCAGGTGCTCAGCCATGCCCAGGAAGGCAGGGCTCCAGCACCCATAATGGTTACTTGGGAAGACAAATGCCATTGCTTTGAACATCCCCCCCTTCCTTGTTCTTCCCAGCTTATATACTGAGCATGCTGTAATATGGTATGGAATACCCCTTTGGCTAGTTCAGGTCAGCTGTCCTGGCTGCGTCCCCTCCCATTTTCTTGTGCCTCTCCAGCCTTCTCACTGACAGGGCCTGAGAAGCTGAAAAGTCCTTGACACAATATAAAGATTACTTAGCAACAACTAAAAACATAATTGTGTTATCAGCATTATTATATGAAATCCAAAACACAGCACTGTACCAGCTAGTGGGAAGAAAATTAACTATCCAGCTAAAACCAGGACAGCTTCTCGGAAACATATCGAGAGATGTGACCCAGCAGAATGCTTTTACAGGAATTGTATCACACTATCTTAATAGCATCTGTTGTTTCATTTCAGTTTTTGTGGAACTGTCCTTTGAACCACAGGGACAAACATTCTTTTGTCAAAGCTTGAAAAGGAAGCTTGGGAGCTGTTGAGTGCTGTAAACATATTTTCAATAACTAATGAAACAAAGCAGCAAACTCAGTCCGTTTAGGGACAAAGATTAGGAGCTAAACCAGGGGTCCTCAAACAACGGCCTGCGGGCTGAATACAGCCCCCCAGGGTCCTCAATCCGACCCCTAGTATTTACAGAACCCCCCCCCCCCCCGCTCCTGCCCCCCGCCCCCCCCCGCCAGGGGTTGGGGGGGTGGAAACCAAGCAGCCGCAGATGACTGCCTGCCACTTCATCCGTGCGCTGGCCCCCTGGTTAAAAAGTTTGAGGACCCCTGACCCTTGTTTTCCTGTATGGTGCTGCACTATAAAGAGTGCACTATGGATATCTTACTGTTTTGCTGGTAAAAATGTAACTGTAACCGTTCTGTATTTGATTCTTGTTTTTAGAAACTCAAGGCAGTTAGAACATTTTGAGAAGAGTTTTTTTCAGGGAATAGTTTGACGTTGAACATCTCATGCCATCTGAACACTTACTTTGCTATATAAAGTATATGAAAGCATTATCCTAAAAATTATTTGTAGATGTATTCAGGCTTCTACATGCTGCCTTTAGCCTCTTAAACCAGGGCATGTGCATCTCTCCCTGCTTTTATGATGTAAGGAACAAATGTGTCTTTTCTGCTTTTAGTTTCCTACAGCCTTTGAATTCAATGAGCAGTTCTTAATTACAATCCTGGATCACTTGTACAGCTGCCGGTTTGGTACTTTCTTGTATAACAGTGAGTCTCTTCGAGAAAAAGAGGTTAGTCATATTTAATTGTATCGCTGTCTTGACTCTAGATAATTACAGGAAGTTTGGGTTGTATTGCTTGGTTATATTCCTTGTATTACAGTGGTTTTGAACTGGTTTTATTCTTTTTACAGGATAAGTTGCATGGTAAATTCCTTGGGTTTGGTAGCTTAAAGACTATGCAGTCACTAAAATATTTGTCAAGCACTGGTTGTTTTGAAATATTTCTAATAACAGTAACTTACTATGCTTCTAAGTAAATCAGAAGTATATTAACTTTAGAATGTAACCATGGCTTCTGTGATGGATTTCCTGCTTTTGTGCAAATATTTACTGTTCTTATTTCAATTTCATTTTAGAAAGTGACTGAGAAAACGTTGTCATTATGGTCTTTGATAAACAGTGAAAAAACTAAATATACCAATCCTTTTTATACTAAAGAGCTAAATCGAGCACTCTATCCAGTAGCCAGTATGCGTCATTTAGAGCTCTGGGTCAATTACTACATCAGGTGGAACCCAAGAATTCGGCAACAAGTAAGTAAATTTGCTATAACATACAAAATGCTTTTTGACTTTGGAAATAGGATTTTGTGTCATAACTGACTTGTAGAATAGTACCTGTAATCTGTTCAGGTTTTTAATCCTATATTGGTAAAGATAGAGAAAAAAGGTCAAAATTATTGTTCAGCTTTTGGGTTTTGTTTTTTTTTTTCCACTGAGCTCTTCTCAGAACACTGAATTTATTTCAGTGCTTAGTATCAAGTCGTCCTCAAGCTCTTTCTATCCTCTTTCCTTGGGGACAGGGCTCGGGGAGCATTTTTTAAGGGCATTTGATGCTACTACAGGGCAAATGACAATGCTTAGAGATAGGCTTACCTATCTCTGAAGAGTTTAGGGCATTAGCATCACAAACTCAGTT